>NC_135237.1:68016714-73021714 GCF_051348905.1 Ranitomeya variabilis | reverse complement strand
AACTCCTCATATGAACTGCAAAGGGGATTTCCCGTAGAAGTGAATAGAAACAGTTATTGGAGGTGGATACGCACTTAAAAAAAAAAATAAAAAATATTGTGTGAACATGTCACTAAATGTTTAACTCTCAGATAATTAATTTAAAAAAGTATTCCAATATGAAGCAGTGTTTGCACTGGCTCTTCTGAGGCCCCTTTGTGACATTGGCGCTGCAGCCAATCAGCGCTGGCTTCACTGTCCCCTACTTCGGACAAGTCCGGCATCCGGAGGAGGTGAGCTGCGGCTGCTCTCCGATTTCCCCGGGTGTCCAAATCATCCAAATGGAGGGGAGAGCTGGTGCCAAAACCTTTGGATCAGCGCCTGCACTGGAGGAGAGTACAGCTGCTATCATTTTATAAGGCAGTAACTAGTGATGAGCGAGCTGGGATAAGGTGTTATCTGAGCATGCTCGTGTGATAATAGAGTATCTTTGGCGTGCTTGAATACTATGTTCGTGTCCCCATGTCTCTCTCATCACTAGTGGTAACAATGATTGAGAAGGGCTCGTCTGAGTAGTGGACAACACCTCTAATATATATTTTGGGGGTTAAATGGGAAAATGAATCAGTATAACTCGTAATTCATCAATTTTAAAGGGAATCTGTCATCAGGATGTTGCTACCCCATCTGACAGCAGCATGATCCATGGTCTCAGCAGAGAGATCCTAATTCCAGCCATGTGTTGCTTACTGGGCTGCTTGCTCATGTTTTACCAGCAAGAAATCAGTGATTTTAATCGGAACTACAGTAAGCAGCCCAGGAAGTGACGTCACTGGAATCAAGTTCTCTACCCCTACATTATGCCGCTATCAGATTTAGCAGCAAAAAGGTGGTCCTGTCAGTGATTGACAGTCAGAGCTGCATCCATACTTTTAGACAAGCAAGACTGTCAATCACTTAGACCACCCACTAAACTCCTAACGTAAAAACTGTGTTAAAGTATTATCACGCAGTAGAATTTTTTTACACTCCATCAAGAAACAGAATTTGACCTGACAGAGAAAAAAAAAAAACTCACAGGTAACAATAGACATGGGAAAACCTAATTAGAACTTCAAGTTTGAAGACTTTATGACAATGTGCCATGATATATTCTACACAACTCTGAAAGCCCTAGAGACAAACAATGGCTGACATACAAGTGTAATACAGTAATGTTTTGCTGGCTGCAGCGCCATATTTGCTTTTGCACGGTGAGATGTGGGTGGGATATCGCCCCCCATACACTCCACCTCCTCCCTGAACACAACCTCTGGTACACACCGCACCTCCAGCCTCTTACTCCAATGTTTGCAGAACTAACTCCATAAACATGGAGGAAAATCCTACTAGTGTGAGCAGCGCGTCTCGTACAGCATCTATCAGAAATATGGATTGAAATATTGGTACAGAAGAAAAAAAAAAAAGGGGGGATACAAATTCTGGAAAGGTTTCTGGAGTTTACACAGATTTCGCTGTGCTGCAGTTGGGAGGCAGATCGCACTGCTGGAGAGGGAACATTTTGTTCACGGTTTCTAAGGTCTAGTTACAAGGCTGCGGACTACAAATAAAGGCACATTACACCTTATTCTGAAGCTCCATGGGACAATGGGTAAACAACCCCCAAAATAAGAAAGAAAACAAAACTCGTTAAGGACCAGTCAATTTATTTTCACCTTTTATGACTTATTTCCTCGCCTTCCTCAAAGAGCCATAACGTTTATTTTTTCCATAGACCTGGCCATATAAGTGCTTGTTTTTTTGCAGGACGAGTTGTACTTTTGAACGTCACCATTCACTTTACCAGATCATGCACTGGAAATCAGGAGAAAAGTTCCAAGTGGGATGAAATTGGTGAAAAACAATTGCTTTTGTTTTCGCTGTATTCATTTTATGGCAAACATTACCTGGAAAATTATTTTCTGGGTGAATATGGTTATGGTTATATCAAACGTGCATTTTGTTTTTTAAGTGATAAGTTTGTAAGAACAATTCTTGCATTGTGTCACTATATACTTTTTTTTTTTTATATTTCTGTTAATTGTACTGTGTAAAAGTCCTTTTTGCAAGGCGAGCAGAAAGTTCATACCAATATAAAATTATGGTCGCTTTTTAAAAAAAAAGTTTTAAGGAATGTGTGATAATTAAAAAAAACAAACAAACAGCAATTCTATCATTTACACAGCAATTTTATATTTTGATATGCCGGACTTTCACAGACATGGCAATACCAGATTTTTTTTTTTTTAGTTACTGTATTTATTTTTAACAAGGGAAAAGAGGGGTGAATTTAAGTCAGGTCGACACCGTGTAGTCATGGTGCAATATTTAATGCATCATTGATGGTTCATTCACTACACTGATATTAGTGACCTACTCTTCGTACAGGTCATCAATATCAGATCGGATGGGATCTGACACCAGTCCGCAGAAATCTACCCAAGTGGCAGATGGATGTAAAAAGTGTATGCACCTTATGCTGTTTGGTGGCCGCTGGCAGGTTCAGCTCCCATTCATCTGTGTGGGGGATGATCTGCAGTTCTCAGCAGCAGCCACTACACTTAGAACAGAGCTGTGCTGCTCCAGTCCAATCACTGTTTACATTTGGTCACCGCCAGAGCCAATAACAGCTGATTGTTAGGGGTGGCAGGTATCGGACCCCCAAAATCTTCTATAAAGATACTGGAAAACTGCTTCTAAAACGTACAGCGTTTAGGTTAGTGTTTTTTTTAGTCATTACGGTATTTTTCAAAATACAGTAAAAACTGTATATTCAATGATAATGTCACGCTGGGCCAACAACTCAGAAGAGGCATCAGTGATACCAGCAGGTAGGTGGAAACTGGCAGGATAGTGGTCAGATAACTGATGCGGATGCAGGACCACGTTTATGAGAATTTTTTTGCCAAGATGTCTAGTTAGGAGCTTCCATCGTATATTACAGAAATTTTGTCCAGAACCATGACAGACATCTTAGGCACCCCATTATAGTCAATAGGGTCTGTCAGATGCGACCGAGGTCCATCATATGGCTGATCCAACAATGCTGCTATTCTGCTCCTATAGAATAGCAAAACACTGTAAATAACAGATGTGAACGAACCCTTATACAATTCTAAATGTTGCTATAAAAGTGTTAATCACGTTGTGGTTTTACTGAAGTTGTTGCAAAAACTGCATCATAACAGCTACATATAAATAAATCCTACTGTATACAAAAAATAAAAAAGTTTTTCAATGTCCGATTTTTAATTGAAATTTTATCAGAGGGGATCCAAAACCCCACACTGACCCCCAGTATCCCCTCTGCACACCCAGCACTTAGTATGCAGTGTTGTCTATGAGCTCATATCAATCTCATTCAACCACTGTCCAACAATCAATTATGGTATTAGTTTGTGTCTCATCCCGAGGACTTTTTTTTTTTTTTTTTAAACTCAATCCTCTGAAAATGTTTTTCCAAAGAATAAGAATCATGTTTAGAGAAGGTGAACAAGCTCTTGCCAAAACTTTATTAATGTTCATGATCATTCCAGAAATACCCCGATAAACATAATACCAGGGATATTAACTTCGACAGTCAAAGATACAACAGGAACAGAACAATTGTACACGTTCATATAGATCAAGATCATCAGTCTGAAAGTGCAACACTGTCCAGTATGAGCAGCGTACAAGACCACAATCACCACACAGACCTGTCTGTACCCTAACAGGCTTTAGGACCCGGCAGACCACTCCAGGAGGCTGGCTGACCACTGTGTAGTCAGGAAATAAGAAATATCATACAAGCAACAGAAAGCAAACCAAGAAGTGTAAGCTCTAGCTGCAAGTTCACCGCATTACAAAAGCAAAACACAAAAAGTCAATGACTTCTCAATAAAGACCAAAAACAAGAATGGTTTTTGGAAGAAACACCCCCCTATTCAGTGTCTACTCACATGTTACTGTCACTATGTTCCCCCCACAATCAGGCCATACACAGAGGTGCTTAGTTGACAGCCATCATTTCTCTCTCAGTATGCATGTCTTCTGCTTGTGACCCCAGAGAACAATGGGATTGGGCGGCTAAAATCTAATGGCCCAATTCTTAGGTCCCCCGACATCCATCACACAGTCCCATTGACATTGAAAGGGGGGGGGGGGGGGGAATCTCAGCCAACATTATTTTTCATCATTAATTTTTATACAAAATAGAGAAATTATAGTACAACTTTGAGCTTTCTCTATTAGAGAAAACAAAGATTTCTGCATTTCTCCATCTATAACAAAGTCAGGAATTCTGCTAATAGGGTCAGCAAACCATTCGGTAATTCCCAAAGTCCGGAGGCACAAGCCCTGACTATACGAGCTAAGACTTATAATTGGAAGTCTGCAAATTGCAATAATTTCAGAATGATCAAAACATCAAGTCACGGTGGCGGCTGACATTGTCAGTGTAGGGCTTACAGGACACATCTCGTGCAACCAGTAAGAAGGATCCTACAGACCCAAAGTAGTGACGGCACAACGGCTCCACAATTCATCTGTTTTTTGGCCAGAATTTGGGCATTAAACTTAAATTTTTTATGTTTTTAGACCAGTCAATGTGGGCTCCACCAACTTTTTGAAAAAAATCAGCAGAACTTAGCCAGGAAGGGAACATGGCTGACAAATGTATTATAAATTTATGCCACAAAATTAGCATTAATGATGGCAAATGTACTTTAGTCCTCACTGTAGTACATTTTTTGAAGTGAAAGCAGCTGAAAGATGAATCCAATTCATACAGTGGCTTGCAAAAGTATTCACCCCTTTGGCATTTTTTTGTGTTTTGCTACCTCAACCTGGAATGTCACAGGTTTTTTTTTTTTTTTTAGGGTTTGCATCAGTAAAGAACATGTCTACAACTGTGACCATTTGATTATCTATTTATTGTGAAGTAAATGAATAGGACAAAATAACGGAAAACTTCAGTGCACATAACTATTCACCCGTCTAAAGTCAGTACTTAGTAGAGCCTCCTTTTGCACCAATTATAGTTGCAAGTCGCTTTGGATAAGTTGCTATGAGCTTTTTTCCACTGGGATTTTTTGCCCATTCCTCAAGGCAACACTGCTCCAGCTCCTTTAAGTTCTATTGTATCTTCTGGTGAACAGAAATCTTCAAGTCTGACCACAGATTCTCAATTGGATTCTGGTCTGGGCTTTGACTAGGCCACTCCAAAACATTTACACTCAATGACAAACAGGTTTTGCTCAAGAATATCCCTGTATTTCGCACCCATCCATGTTCACCTCGACTCAGACCATTTTCCCTTTCCCTGCTGTTGAAAAACATCACGACAGCATGATGCTGCCACCAGCATATTTCACTGTGGGGGTGTTGTTCTTGGGGTGATGAGCTATATTGGTTTGGCGCCAGACATGAGTTTACCTTGGTGGCCAAAAGTACAATTTTGGTCTCATCTGACCCTGTGCAGTGGATTCGAGACCTTGGGCATGCGCAAACCACTACGCCACCAACGGAAAACTAAGCAAGATCTGGGGGAAGACACCACGCCCTTTTGACCAGACCAGCCTGATTGACAGGCGAAAACGGCTACGTTGGTAACGTATTTTGGCAGCATAGGTGGGGAATCGGGGTCCACAAAATACACTGTTGTAATGCACAGCTCAGGCCCTATTTAACAGTATTTTTATCTCATACGGAAAAAACGGGGTGACAGGTGCCCTTTAACAACTTTGTCCCTAACTTGTTTGGAGATCTCCTTGGTCTTCATGGTGTTTGGTTAGTGGTGCCTCTTGCTTAATGGTGATGCAGCCTCTGTGGCCTTTCAGAAAACGTGTATATACTGACAGATTATGTGACACTTAGATTACACATAGGTGGACTTCCTTTTACTAAGCATCTGATTTATGAAGGTAATTGCTTGCACCAGAATATATATTCACATGAAAATTTTTAGTTATTCCCATAAATTTAAACCTATATTTTTCTCACTTCACCAACTTAGACTATTTAGTGCTGACGCATCGCACACAAATCAGATTACAAGAATATTTAATCAGGTTGCAATGTAACAAAATAGGTAAAAAGCCAAAGGGGTGCATACTTTTGAAAGCCACTGTAGAGAGTCACATGCCTCTCGATAAAATTAGCAAACTTACTCCAGTGCACCCTTCAGTAAAACTGGCATGCAAAATGCTAAACTGGACTAATCCGAGGCAAAAAGAGTTCTCCACTGCATCCAGTGGCTCTGGAGGATTGTAGGTATCCTTGTAAACTGAAAACAAGCAGTGAAGAGCCCATCAGAGGGGCTCCTACCAGTGATGACCCCACAATCAGATGAGGAAAGTCCAGACCAGAAAACCCATGTAATAGTTACTGAGGAGGGGGAACTGGGTTGTACTGTTAATTCACAAGGATGTGCTGCCAATAACTATACAGATTACGCAGAGGTGAGTGTCTCGTCTATAAACCTGCATTAAAGAGGTAAATGAGAAACTACATGTAAAGCTTTGTCCCCCGATCTGTCAGTCCTACATTAGATAGATTAGCTGTAGAAGCAGCGACTAAAGGTTCAAGCAATGGAAATGAGTTTTCATGTACAAAATCAATCCCAACATTAAATACAACCACATAAACTTTATAGCACCTTCCATACTACTTCCTCAGCAAAGAAGAAAACAGACTCTAGTGCCGCCCAGGGCTGTGGAGTCGGGTAAGCCAAACCTCCGACTCAGACTCCTCAATTTCTCTGCCTACCGACCCCACAGCCCTGCCTCACTACTGAGCCTGTACATAAAGTGCAGCACAGATTCATCTCATCTACGACTCCAGAGCACTGATCACTACTGAGCATGTGCATGTGCATAAAGTGCAGCACAGATTCATCTCCACTAAAAGCCGAGATCCTTAGATCAGGAATAACAGACATTTATAGGACATTTCATAATGTTCCCAAATTTACAGCACATTCTGCACTGCACTACTGAACCCAATATATTAAATATTTTAGTAGTCTGAGTCGGTCCATTTGATACAGACTCCAACTCCACCAAAATGGACACAGACTCCACAGCCCAGGTGCAGCTTACATAGTTTGGTCCAGAAATATTTGGACAGTGATAAGTTTTGCCATTTTAGCTGTTTACCAAAACATATTGAAGATAGTTAATCAACATGCGATTAAAGTGTAGACACAGCCTTTATTTGAGGGTATTCACATCCTAATTAGAGTAAGGGTTACAGCTTTTTAATATATAGCTGCCTCATTTTCAAGGGCCAAGAGCTAACTGAACAATTACCCGAAAAGCTCTTTAAATAGGCTTTTCATGGGCTTTTCCCTCGTTAATCCATCATCATTTAAGCAGGTAAAAGGTCTGGAGCTGACTCCTGGTGTGGCATTTGCATTTGGAAGCTGTTGCTGTGAAGCAACAACATGTGGTTAAAGGATCTCTCAATGGAAGTGAAACAAACAAAAATGTTAGGAGCAACCAAATCAATAGTTTGGTACATTCTGAAAATAAATTAATTAATTAATTTAAAAAAAAAAAGGAACTGGTGAGCTTGTGAACTCAAAAGGCCTGGACAGCCACACAAGACAACAGTGGAGGATGATCACAGAATCCTTTCCATAGTGAAGAAAACTCTCTCACAACATCCACACACGTGAAGAATACTCTCCAGGAAGTAGGTGTTTTAATATCTAAGTGTCGTGTACAATAAAAAAATGTATTCTTTTGTGGTCAAAAAGAAAAACTCATGTAAATACTTTCATGCCCAAACATTACAAAAGTATTCTCGGAGTGATAACTTTATTGGATAACCAGAAAAATATATTTGCAAGCTTTCAGAGCACAGGGGCTCCTTCTTCAGGTAGGATTACAAATGAAAATGTCCTGTTGTAATCTCTTAAATGATGCGCTCTTATCTTTTTATTTGTACACCTGCCTGAAGAAGGGTGCCCTGAAAGCTTGCAAATATATTTTTTCTGGTTAGCCAAATAAAGGTTTCACTCCGAGAATACTTTTGTCATTTTTGGGCATAAAAGTATTTACATCAACTATCTAAGTCTAAGAGAGCAAACACAGTGGGGATCACCACGAGGAGCAAACCATTAATCAGGGCTGTGGAGTCCTTAAGCCAAAACTCCGACTCCTCAATTTCCCGGGCTCTAAACTGCAACTGCATAGCACTGTGCTCTCTACTTACCATGAAAACCAAAAGAAGAAAAAAAAAATGAGGAACTGTTGAAAATTTATATTAAAGTAACAGGTCAAAAAAATACTGAATATTGCCTTTATTGAAACAAGTATGAGGGCAAGTGATGGCACGGAAGGCGCACACATCAAATTAAATTACATATAAACCGGCAAATAATGTTCATGGGGAGAATGGTATCAATTGTGTAAGTGCTAGGTCCAGTATAGACCTAACGAGGAGAGCATACACATATATAGGCATAAGGTAAGTAGATAGATCCCATAGTAGTTTGTATTATCAAACAAAGAAATAAGAAGGATCACAAGTAGGATGCTTATTAATAGATACCTATAGATAGAGCCGCTCATGGTATAAAAGACATTAGTAAATTTAAGTATAAGTTCCTATGGAGCTGTATGCAAATACATAGCCTATTTAAACTAAGTAGCAGAGATAAGGAGTTTAAATAATGACCATTGCAAAGGGGTACATTCCAAAAGAAGTGATGTGCTGAGTAAGATGTGTAGCGCCGAAACCCCAACGCACGTTTCGGAGCAGACCAGACCTTCGTCAGAGGGTATATTATTATTATTTCTTTATTTATATAGCACCATTAATTCCATGGTCCTGTACATGAGAAGGGGTTATATGCAAAGTTATAGATATTGTTTACAGGGGTATACTTCAATATACATTTTTAACCGTTCCTCAGTTTTTTCTTCTTTTGGTTTACATTTTATCCGAGCACTCATGTCTATACTGACACCGTTCATAAATATTTAACGGTCCATGGATTTTTATGTGTCACCTTAGATCCTTGCACATGTATGTCACTACTGAGCTTGTACATAAAGTGCAGCAGAGATTCATCTCAACTAAAAGTCGAGATCCTTATATCAGGAACAGAATAGATATCCATAGGACATTTTATAAGTCTCCCAAATTCTAAGGCTAGGTTCAGATTGCGTTAGGGCAATCCGTTTAGCGCTAAGCGCTAGCGGATTGCGCTAACGCAATGTCTTTTTAGGGGTCGTGTTAAACGTCCCCGCTAGCGCAGATCGCCGATCTGCCAGAGCGGGGAACGGACCTCGGGCGCGCCTCAGACGCTGCAAGCAGCGTCCGAGGCGCGCCTCAAAAGAACGGCACATCACTAGCGAGTGCCGAAAATGGCACGCGCTAGCAAGGCGCTTTAACATTGCTGGCAATGGGAGCGCTAACGGACGCGTTGCACGGCGTTAATTTCGCCGTGCAACGCTGTCCGTTAGCGCTCACACTAAAACGAAATGTGAACCTAGCCTTATGAAAAAATTTACAGCACATAAATTGGGTAGAGTAGTTTAATGCACTATTCATTTAAAGAGTCGGACCATTTTACAAAGACTCCAACTCCGCCAAAATGGACACTAACTGACTCCACAGCCCTGCCATTATTCATGCTTAAAAATAGAATGGCCAGGTTAGACTTTACCAAAAATACTTAAAGAAACCAGTTTTGAAAAAGCATTCTTTGGACAGATCAACCTGCACACCATACCCTTTGTAAAGCATGGTAGAGGCAGTATGACTTCCAATGGCACGGGGTCAATAGTACTTGTTGATGATGTGACTGAAGATAGAAACAGCTGGATGGATTCTGGAGTGTAAAGGAGGATACTTTCTACTAAGATTCAACCAAATGCACCAAGGTTGAATGGACGGCACTTCACAGTACAGGAGGCCAATGACCCAAGACAACATACCGCAAAAGCAATCAAGGAGTTTTTAAGGCAAAGAAGTGGAATATTCTGCAATGGCCGAGTCAATCACCAGATCTCAACCCCATCGAGCAGCATTTCATATACCGTATATACTCGAGTATAAGCCGAGATTTTCAGCCCAAATTTTTGAGCTGAAAGTACCCCTCTCGGCTTATACTCGAGTCATGATCGGTGGTGGGGTCGGCGGGTGAGGACTGTCATATACTCACCTAGTTCCGGCGTTCCTGTCGCTCCCCCTGCCCGTCCCACGGTCTCCGGGTGCCGCAGCCTCTTCCCCTGAGCGGTCACGTGGGACCGCTCATTAGAGAAATTAATAGGCTGCTCCACCTCCTATAGGGGCGGAGCCGCATAATTCATTTCTCTAATGAAGCGGTGCCGGTGACCGCTGATAGAGGAAGAGGCTGCGGCACCGAAGACCAGCTGTCCGGGGGAAGGAGCGGGACGCCGGGAGCAGGTAAGTATTACATATTCACCTGTCCTCGTTCCACACGCCGGGCGTCGCGCCATCTTCCCGGCGTCTCTCCGCACTGACTGTGCAGGTCAGAGGGCGCGATGATGCATATAGTGTGCGCGCCGCCCTCTGCCTGATCAGTCAGTGCGGAGAGACGCCGGGACGCCGAGGAGCTGCAAGCAAGAGAGGCGAGTATGTGTTTTTTTTTTTTATTGCAGCAGCAGCACAGATTTATGTGGAGTATCTATGGGGCAACGGTGCAGAGCACTATATATATGGCACAGCTATGGGGCAATGGTGCAGAGCATTATATATATATGGCACAGCTATGGGGGAAAGGTGCAGAGCACTATATGGCACAGCTATGGGGCAACGGTGCAGAGCACTATATGGCACAGCTATGGGGCAACGGTGCAGAGCATTATATATATGGCACAGCTATGGGGCAACGGTGCAGAGCACTATATATATGGCACAGCTATGGGGCAACGGTGCAGAGCATTATATATATGGCACAGCTATGGGGCAACTGTGCAGAGCATTATATATATGGCACAGCTTTATGTGGAGCATCTATGGGGCCATAATGAATGGTGCAGAGCATTATATGTGGCACAGCTTTATGTGGAGCATCTATGGGGCCATAATGAACGGTATGGAGTATCTATTTTTAATTTTGAAATTCACCGGTAGCTGCTGCATTTTCCACCCTAGGCTTATACTCGAGTCAATAAGTTTTCCCAGTTTTTTGTGGCAAAATTAGAGGGGTCGGCTTATACTCGGGTCGGCTTATACTCGAGTATATACGGTACTCAAAATAAGACAAAACATAAGGCAGAAAGACCCACAAACAAGCAACAACTGAAGTCAGCTGAAGTAAAGGCTGGCAAAGCATCACAAAGGAGGACATCCAGGGTTTGGTGACATCCATGGCTTCCAGACTTCAGGCTGTCATTGCCTGCAAAGGATTCTCTACCAAGTATTGAAAATGAACATTTTACTTAGAATGAAGGTAATTTGTCCAATTACTTTGGAGATCCTAAAATGTGGAGACTTTGAAGAAAAACTTCCAATTCCTAAACGTTTCACAGGGTTTTTTGTTCAACCCCTTTGATTAAAGGGACACTGTCACATGAATTTGGAGGGAACAATTTTCAGCCATAGAGGCGGGGTTTTCGGCTGTTTGATTCACCCTTTCCTTACCCGCTGGCTGCATGCTGTTTGCCTTACGCAGGCGTGTACTATGGAGGACAGAGAATGAACTTCAATCCAATATTGCAGCCAGCATGCAGCCAGCGGGTAAGGAAAGGGTGAATCAAACAGCCGAAAACCCCGCCTCTATGGCTGAAAATTGTTCCCTCCAAATTCAGGTGACAGAGTCCCTTTAAACCTGAAAGTCTACACTTCACTTACATCATAGTGGTTTCATTTTAGATTAAAACATACAGAGCCCAAAGACTCGGTCACTCTCCAAAGATTTCTGAACCTAACTGGAGACTTGCTGAAGAAGCAGGGACTAAGAGGCCGAGTAATGGGAACGAGTTTTCGTGTACAAGACCAATCCCAACATTACTATAAATAGAACCATGTAAACTCTACAGCGGAGAAGTAAACACGCTAGTGCCACCTACACATAATTGTCCTGTAAGCCAAAGTCTGACCAATTAAAAGGGCTTTTCCCTCACTTACAATATTAACCCTTTCCCTTCTGCAGCCAATTTTCATTTGCATTTATCCCTTCTCTTCTTCCCAGAGCCAAAACTTATTTTTCTATCGACATTTAATGACATCTATTTTTAGGGATGTGGCAGGCCCAATTTTTTATTACTATTTCTTTGTTATGGGGGTAAAGGGAGTGATTAAAATTTTTATATTTCTTTATATTTAAACAACAAAACTTATTTTCCATTTTTTTACCCTCTTATGAGACATGATTGATACAATCACAGTATTGCAGTATTCTGTGTAAATCACATTTTCCTATGAAGCTGAGCCTGGGTAGAGCTTCAGAGGTGTATGAAGATGGCAGCCGCTGGGGGCCTTCAGCAATGCCATGGTAAACCTTCGCTGCCCCATCAAAGCTTGTGAGTGGAATCCAAAAGGTTAACTGCGACTGGCGCTCAGCTCTGGCCACTGCTGTTAAAGACATGCTGCCTGCGTACCACAGCCAGCACCTACCACGTGTACCGCGGCCTCAGCTCCTGAACCCCTTCCACACAGGCCGACTTGCCGGTACATCATTTTGCATTAAGGGTCTTAATGACCACTCTCTTTAAAGATTCTTGAAATATTACTAAAGATATCATCCACACCAGAGACCACCATCTGTAGACCTTTCTTTTGGAGTTTCTTCTCAAAAGTACAGAGCAGGGTTCTGGTTTACTGGATGAGATGCTTTTGACACTACCCTCAGGACAAGCTGGTTCTCACTGATGAAGTCTTACAGGCAATGTTCCCCGAGAACAAGTATGCATATTTGCTCCCCTCCAGAAGGAAGAAAATCAGAACCCAGTCAAGAAGAACTATAATAATAAATAAAAACTGTCCATAAATAGTTCCCCTGGCCAATATCCATACTCCTATATCAAAATCTGCACCAAGCTCCTCAACACTGCCTTAGAGGACAGCAAATAGGAGGATTGCATTAGAGAAATATTTCCCTTCCTTCTGGAGGGGAGACAATCTGCATACCTTTTCCAAGAGCTCAAGGTATGTTAGACACCTTACTCTAGCTGGATCCTCTAGAAACAGTTCCCCCTTGAGAAACAGTAAGCAATGAAATTCAATTTAGGTTATATGCACAAAGACTGTGGAAGGTAAACAGAGTCCATGATGCTCTTGCATATTGCACGACTCGTTAAAGGGTTGATTGTGACTTGTAGGATCACTACTTCCAACAGGTGGCGCTATAGAGTTAAGTCCTCTTTTTCTCATAAGAGGCAATTTGCATACTTGTATATACAGGCACTCTGCATACTGCCATATGGTGCCCCGGTATATGCCGTACGGTATATGCCGGAATATAATGAAGCAAGTCACAGCACGAGTCAGAGGTGCAGTGGCGCCCTGCAGGGGAATTTTCAGGTGCAGTATGAAGTTGTAAATACCATCATGTGAATATGTCCTATTACTCCAAAAACTCAACTACAGAAGGCAAAATCAAAGCCAAACCAATAAAAAAAATAACAGACCTTTGCAAGGCTGACGGTGTCGTCAAAATCAACAAAGCAAAGCTTGTACAGACTTTAAAAAGATATGCACACCTTGGTATTGGGGGGGGGAGGGGGGGAGGGGGTTATTTTTTTATTTTTACTAAAATGCCTGTATTTTTGGTTAAAAAAAAAAGTTATTGCAAAATTATTCATAAAAAAACACTGTTAGCCTTTTAAACCCCCTGTGTTGCACTGTCCATTTCCTGGCTGCAGAAAGAGTTGACTGAAAATCTGTCAGTGAGCTCCTGATGGGAGAGTTCAAACTTTAATATGGTCACAAATCAGCCGAGAGGAGCTCAGAAGAAAAAATAATGCATTATAAACGGTCCCTCAGAGCAAACTCACCGACAACTCAGTTAATACATTCCCAGAGGTGCCATTTGTTTAATATATGTATATATGTGTGTATATATATATATATATATATATATATATATATATATATATATATATATATATATATATATAATAATATTATATACATATACACACACATGCAAGGAAAAGTCAGCCCTATCCACCAAAGGCGTGCATATCCTTTAATACCCATCATCAAGAGAAGCAAAGGACGCTGAAGCCCCCCACCTCAGAGGATGCCCTGTATTGAGTCACGCGCCTGTGGAGTAGTCACATAAGGACAAACAATAATTCAATGGCTACAAGCAATGATTTTGAAAATTATAAAGGAATGGATATATTGTACATTTTTTTTTTTTATTTTTTTTTTTTTAAGAAAATCATAGCTTTCCTTCATACAAAAAATATTTTGGAGTTTATCCATCTGAAATTAGAAGTCTGATCTATGATTACCATACATGGCGTGTATATATTAGCAATATTTAGGAGACCCCTTGTAATGTAGCCCAATGTAATGCAAACATTTATATCATATCATGAACCAGCTCTTACTTTCATGGCATTCTGACTAGCAAAAAAATAAAAATTATTCAGCTCCGGAAAGCATCTAACTAAAGCTGCAGTAAGCAGACAGTACAAGCAGAAGAGGTACAAGAAGGTGCCCCCTGGCACAGCGCAGCTCAGTACTCCGCTAGACCGTCCAGGTGACAGCAGGGCCAGCGCAGAGCAGCCGCTCATGTGGCCATGTATGTACAGCAGATAGACCATTATTATGAACCCGTGCTATCCACAGCCTCCAATAGCCGGGCAGCGGAGGATGACTGCAGCACAAGGACGGCTTACAGAATCAGGGGGGTCTCTGCGGCCTGATCTTAGCACAAGGAGATCAGTGTTAAAAGCAAACAGAATAGTCTGTTCCACTACAATGGGGTTACTGTTAAGTGGGTTCTAGTCGGTCTGCATAAGCACAGGGGTCAGAGGACCTGTGTTCACAAATGACCAAGGTGTTTAGTCAAAGAAAGGGGTGTTATATAAGCCGGAAGCCCGAGTGTCAGCTATCTGTAAGCCGGCCCAGATGTGACAAGTACTACAAGCACCCTGATAAAGCTCTGATCACAGACAGATGGGTGGGCATTAGAGTTGAACAAATTTTTCGGCGGCCAATATTGGTTTTTGCAATATTTGCCGAACACAGCCGAATGTCATTGGGAGTAGAAATGAATGAATATGTTCGGAACAGATCAAACATAAACCCGGCAGGATTAGGGTAACAATATGGCAAATTCAGGTTCGGCGACCGATCCCGAACATTCGCTCAACTCTAGTGGGCATCTCACACACAGTGACAAAGGTAGAAAAAATGACCTAGGTCCATCAAGATCAATCTTCCTCCACCAATTGTACATTTGTCACTAATTTAACTATAACCCACAATGTGTATGAAGAAAATCAGAAAAGTCCATTTTCTTTGCCAGTAATATGCGATGTTAGTACCAAATATTTCAGTATTAAAAATTATTATAAGATTTGATTTTCTTCAGCACTTAGTTTTCTTATATATTGTATATTTATTGTATACTTTATTATCCATTACATATCATATTTGTATCTGACATTTATTGTATATATTGTTTTGTATTTTGGCTGAGAACCTAGACTTCTTACAGGTTTTATTGATCCCTATGACAGTGTGTTCATAGACATATTTAATTACAAAAAAAAAAAAGTTGTGTGTGATGGGCTCCTTAACACAACCTGGGCTCAAGGCAGAGTTTACGCACCCACTTGTAATAATATTCCATCCTTCAGTATTATCTGGCACTCCAATAAACATATTCCATTTAATATGGGTGCAGTCAATTATACATTTTTTTTAGGTTTTAATGTGAACTGACCACTGTGGTTGGATGCAGACACAAACCTGTCACTATGGATTGCAGACAAGCATGTTTTCTTATTTATTTCAGTAGTACTGCATATACTGACACGCAAAGTAATACTAAGATGTGGCAAATGTCTATAAAAGTAACTTATGTAAAGAAGTCCGCGACTACACAGCAGAGCCCGAGGAGATGGGACTCTATCCTAGGAGCCTACAAGGTGTAGTACAATCTGCACATGCGTGGGGGATAAGGTTAGTGCAGTTTGTGTACCAATTGTAGTAAAGTTAATGATTTACAGAGGCATTACTAGGGGGAAACCCAGAAAATTATTCCACTACTGGGGAGCCCCCTTCTTCCTACAAAGACACTTGATGTGGGGGTGGGTATAGCTTTCTATAATTCTTTCCCAGCAGCCCAAGAAGACTGTACCACGCCATGACAGATGGGGTGGGCACCCACAAAGAAGGAGCATGTGCACAATGGGATATGTAAGAACGGTGAATATGTATCAATAATCACCCCAAAGAATTCATTGCTAAAACGGAACATATTCATGAGAAGCCGTGCATGAGTGACGGACATGGAACATGTTCTACAGTGGAGAGAGGGAAAAAAAGTATGTGGTCATTGTAGGGCGCACAACACCACGCGACAGGCATAAGGGCGCACGAGAGGCACTGTGCCACGCAACAGGCGTAAGGGCGCACGAGAGGCACTGTGCCACGCAACAGGCGTAAGGGCGCACGAGAGGCACTACGCCATGCAACAGGCGTAAGGGCGCACGAGAGGCACTACGCCATGCAACAGGCGTAAGGGCGCAATAGAGGCACCGCGCCACGCAACAGGCATAATGGCACACATGCTATGCTGTATCATAGACCATGCATACGGATGACAGTGAAACATGAAGCTCATTGTGTCATAAAAGCTTAGTGAATACACAACACCTGATGCAATATACCACATAAGAGGTGTACACACATCAGAACTAACGGGGGGGATTCTCCCCTTAGTTCTCAAAATAGGCAAAGTAGAAGGGGCGTTCATTAAAGATTTCCCCTGACCCGCTTTTATTTATCATAGGATGCTGAAACTGCACATGTGTAATGATATAAGTCTCTATAGGTTACGTGCCAATTTGCAACTCAGAACTGATAACGGTCTTGATTTTACAGGTGCTGAAGTGGTGTGAGGTTTGATAATGGACCCAGTGGAATACAGAGCAGTCATCAAGTTCTTTTACTTGAAAGCCCGCACACCAAACGAAACGTCGATGAGATGAAAGAGGTTTATAGTGATGATTCCTCATCATATGATGTAGTCAACAACTGGCATTGTCAATTTAAATGTGGTCAGACTTTGGTGCAAACAGCTCCAATTCCAGGGCAACCCCACTCTGCCACTGATAAACACACCACCCAGCAAGTGGAGGTCGCCATTTTGGAAATTCACTGCATAACCACTCGCCACCTAGCTCAAAATGTCAAGATTAGTGTGAGGTCCATGAAAAAAAAAAATCATCCAAGACCATCTTCACATGCATAAGGTATCCACTCGCTGGGTTCCCCGGCTGCTCACACCTTTCCAAAAGCAGGAACGAGTCGAATGCGCTCAGGCTATATTGAAGATGTGCCATGGAAACCAGGAGGACTTTTTCAAGACTGATCACACAGGATGAAAGCTGCGTCCATCACTATGAGGCTGCCGTCACACTAGCAGTATTTGGTCAGTATTTTACATCAGTATTTGTAAGCCAAAACCAGGAGTGGCTGATAAATGTAGAAGTGGTGCATATGTTTCTGTTACACTTTTCCTCTATTTGTTCCACTCCTGGTTTTGGCTTACAAATACTGATGTAAAATACTGACCAATACTGCTAGTGTGACGGCAGCCTGACCCCGAGGCTAAAGTCCAGTTGATGTAATGAAAGGATCATAATTCACCGCCTCCAAAGAAGGCACGTCCCCAACCCTTTGGAGGCAAGGTAATGCTCACAGTATTTTGGGACCAGCACGGAGTAGTGATGGATTTCCTAACAAAGGGTACCATGATCACTGGGGCATACGGTGCGTCACTGCTGCAAAAATTGCGGGAGGCCATCAAAACCAAATGCCGTGCCATGCTCACCAAAGCGGACGCCTTCTGCAAGACAATGCACCAGTTCACAACTCACATGTTGCCCAAATGGAAGCATGCTCCTGTGGCTTTGAAATTCTACCGCATCCCCCTTATTCACCCAACCTCGCACCATCGGGCTTCCACCTCTTTCCAACAATAAAGTTAGTTTTGAAGGGCAAGCATTTTTCAGATGATGGGACTGATTTCCTAAGTCACAACTTGGCTATTGGACAACCTGTCGACTTCTACAAGCGAGGTGTTTAGTTACTTAAAGAGATGGGAGACGTGTGCGTCCCTAGGTGGCACCTATGTAGAGAAGCACTAATAACGGTTTCATTGCTCTCAGTCCACAGGAAGTGGGTCAGGGGCAATCTTTAATGTACACCCCTCGTAACAGGTCCTATGACTGTAAAAGCCCCCCATTCTGGGTGCCCAGCATCTCTGACTGCAGGTAGATGAGACAGCACTGTGGATACAGTGGTATTTTTGCACTATACAGCTCTGGCAAAAATTGAGACCACCACATCAAACCCCTGTCATGGGCAGCCCGATCTCCAGACGTGAACCCCATTGAAAACCTCTGGAATGTAATCAAGAGGATGATGGATAGTCACAAGCCATCAAACAAAATTAGAACTGCTTACATTTTTGTGCCAGAAGCAGTGTGAAAGACTGGTGGAAAGCATGCCAAGACTCATGAAAGCTGTGATTAACAATCATGGTTATTCCACAACATATTGATTTCTGAACTCTTCCTGAGTTAAAACATTCGTATTGTTGTTTCTAAATGATTATGAACTTCTTTTCTTTGCATTATTTGAGGTCTGAAAGCACTGTTTTTTTAAGTTTTGACAATTTCTCCTTTTCAGAAAAAAAATACAAAATTTATTGCTTGGAAATTCGGAGACATGTCAGAAGTTTATAGAATAAAAGAACAATTTACATTTTACTCAAAAATAAACCTATAAAGAGGAAAATCAGACAAACTGAATTTTGCAGTGGTCTCAATTTTTGCCAGAGTTGTATGTGTGAATTTGAAGGAGTTATCTGAAAGTTTTACAAACTAAATTGCTGTAAGTTACAAACATAGAAAAAACAAAACAAAAACAAAGTTAAATCTGCTGCTGCATGATGCTTCAGTGGCACAGCAATAATCCCTTGCATCAGCTGTGACGCTCGCACATATGACATGAGACTCCTGAGGCCAGGGGTTGGCTGCAGGTAACGTGCACATTCATGGCATCAACAGAGCAAGAGCTGAAAACAAAGTCTGATGAAGACAAGCAGAGCATGGGACTGATCAGGTGGATACAATTTTTTTCCTCATTTTATAGCACTTCCTGCACTTCGTGTGATGTTACATTGACTTTAGAAATCACATTGAGCAATATTATAGGTTATGGAGCGCTGGCAAAGCCCCAAATGACAAAATAGAGAAGTTCTGCAGGACATATGGCACAAACAGTAGATATGCGACAGGCAAGGATGCCCACTGTGCACTGTCTGTACATGGCATGTGGCAGTATGACATGATGTGTGTATGACAACTGCTGGTCTGTCACATGATTGGGAGAAAAATAGGAAGCAAAGAAATCAATACACAGGCAATGTGTAGGCGGCAGAGCAGGGTGCAGGGCGGGCAGCAGAGTAGGGTGCCGGCGGCAGAGCGGGCAGCAGAGTAGGGTGCCGGCGGCAGAGCAGTGTGCAACAATAAATATTTGTATAGCACTTCTCACAACTGAGTCAAAAGTGCAGGCAGGACGACAGGGCGCAAGGCAGGGGGACAGGCAGGAGGACAGGGCGCAGGGCAGGCAGGAAGGAGGACAGGGCGCAGGGCAGGCAGGAAGGAGGACAGGGCGCAGGGCAGGCAGGAAGGAGGACAGGGCGCAGGGCAGGCAGGAAGGAGGACAGGGCGCAGGGCAGGCAGGAAGGAGGACAGGGCGCAGGGCAGGCAGGAAGGAGGACAGGGCGCAGGGCAGGCAGGAAGGAGGACAGGGCGCAGGGCAGGCAGGAAGGAGGACAGGGCGCAGGGCAGGCAGGAAGGAGGACAGGGCGCAGGGCAGGCAGGAGGGAGGACAGGGCGCAGGGCAGGCAGGAGGAGGACAAGGGGGCAGGGCAGGCAGGAGGAGGACAAGGGGGCAGGGCAGGCAGGAGGAGGACAGGGGGCAGGGCAGGCAGGAGGAGGACAGGGCAGGCAGGAGGACAGGGCAGGCAGGAGGACAGGGCAGGCAGGAGGAGGAGGGCAGGCAGGAGGAGGAGGGCAGGCAGGAGGAGGAGGGCAGGCAGGAGGAGGAGGGCAGGCAGGCGGAGGGCAGGGCGCAGGGCAGGCAGGAAGGAGGACAGGGCGCAGGGCAGGCAGGAAGGAGGACAGGGCGCAGGGCAGGCAGGAAGGAGGACAGGGCGCAGGGCAGGCAGGAGGGCAGGAGGACAGGGCGCAGGGCAGGCAGGAGGACAGGGCGCAGGGCAGGCAGGAGGACAGGGCAGGCAGGAGGACAGGGCGCAGGGCAGGCAGGCAGGAGGACAGGGCGCAGGGCAGGCAGGCAGGAGGACAGGGCGCAGGGCAGGCAGGCAGGAGGACAGGGCGCAGGGCAGGCAGGCAGGAGGACAGGGCGCAGGGCAGGCAGGCAGGAGGACAGGGCGCAGGGCAGGCAGGCGGAGGACAGGGCGCAGGGCAGGCAGGCGGAGGACAGGGCGCAGGGCAGGCAGGCGGAGGACAGGGCGCAGGGCAGGCAGGAGGAGGACAGGGCGCAGGGCAGGCAGGAGGAGGACAGGGCGCAGGGCAGGCAGGAGGAGGACAGGGCGCAGGGCAGGCAGGAGGAGGACAGGGCGCAGGGCAGGCAGGAGGAGGACAGGGCGCAGGGCAGGCAGGAGGAGGACAGGGCGCAGGGCAGGCAGGAGGAGGACAGGGCGCAGGGCAGGCAGGAGGAGGACAGGGCGCAGGGCAGGCAGGAGGAGGACAGGGCGCAGGGCAGGCAGGAGGAGGACAGGGCGCAGGGCAGGCAGGAGGAGGACAGGGCGCAGGGCAGGCAGGAGGAGGACAGGGCGCAGGGCAGGCAGGAGGAGGACAGGGCGCAGGGCAGGCAGGAGGAGGACAGGGCGCAGGGCAGGCAGGAGGAGGACAGGGCGCAGGGCAGGCAGGAGGAGGACAGGGCGCAGGGCAGGCAGGAGGAGGACAGGGCGCAGGGCAGGCAGGAGGAGGAGGACAGGGCGCAGGGCAGGCAGGAGGAGGAGGACAGGGCGCAGGGCAGGCAGGAGGAGGAGGACAGGGCGCAGGGCAGGCAGGAGGAGGAGGACAGGGCGCAGGGCAGGCAGGAGGAGGAGGACAGGGCGCAGGGCAGGCAGGAGGAGGAGGACAGGGCGCAGGGCAGGCAGGAGGAGGAAAGGGCGCAGGGCAGGCAGGAGGAGGACAGGGCGCAGGGCAGGCAGGAGGAGGACAGGGCGCAGGGCAGGCAGGAGGAGGACAGGGCGCAGGGCGAGGACAGGGCGCAGGGCAGGCAGGAGGAGGACAGGGCGCAGGGCAGGCAGGAGGAGGACAGGGCGCAGGGCAGGCAGGAGGAGGACAGGGCGCAGGGCAGGCAGGAGGAGGACAGGGCGCAGGGCAGGCAGGAGGAGGACAGGGCGCAGGGCAGGCAGGAGGAGGACAGGGCGCAGGGCAGGCAGGAGGAGGACAGGGCGCAGGGCAGGCAGGAGGAGGACAGGGCGCAGGGCAGGCAGGAGGAGGACAGGGCGCAGGGCAGGCAGGAGGAGGACAGGGCGCAGGGCAGGCAGGAGGAGGGCAGGCAGGAGGAGGACAGGGCGCAGGGCAGGCAGGAGGAGGACAGGGCAGGCAGGAGGAGGACAGGGCGCAGGGCAGGAGGAGGACCGGCTCAGGCAGCAGCTCGTCTCTCCACAGCTGGGTGTCACGGGCAGGCACTTACTTCTTGCGGACTCTCTGTAGCGGGGAGGCTCCATCTTTCCGGGGGCGGCCCCGGGGTCTTTTGTCCGTGGTTGCGGGGCTGGCAGGGGCCGGGGGCCCGGGCTGCTCACAGGCGGACTCTAGCTTCTTGTCCTCGGATGACATCCTAGGGAAGGGGGCCGCATTGATCCTCCCCGGGCTCAGGCCGTCGCATCGTCGGGTGGATGTTGCGGGTGACACTGGGGGGTGGATTCGGGGAGGGACGGAGAGGAGGTGGAGGCCCGGGATTACCCCTTGGGATAACAACAAAGGAGGAGGGGGGCAGTACGGGAGAAATGGCCCCTCAGGAGCCGCTCCTCGGTCTGTACGCCACGGCCTCACCCCGCTGTCTCTGAGGCAATCCGGTCAGCACGAATCCCGAGCGAGTCACTGTGTGCGACAAGCTGCGTGTGACTCACTTCCCCCTCCCTGCGGGCTCCCACTCTACAGACACGCATGCGCGCCAGCGGGAGGGGGAGGGTGGGCGCGCTGGTAGTGACGTCACTTAGCCCAGTCCCCGCCTCTCTCACTCTGACAGCAGAGGGCGGCTGAGGTCGCAGGGGAAACGTGGAGCTCCGGAGTTCTGACGTCACGGGATCCGGCTGAGTGCTGTCCCCGGCGGCAGAGGCAGTGAGTGCTGGTCAGCGGTCTCCCGGAGCGGCCGGCAGTTACTCCAGGTGGTGACTTACAATAATAAAGCTACAGCAGAACTGTGAATGTTTTCCCTGTGCTGACGCAGAATTACAGCCTAGAGCTGCACTCACTGATCTGTCAGTGGAAATACACTATTGAGCCATTATAATCCGGCTTACCTGCAAGGAATGCTGGGAGATTTCAGCTCTGAAGCCTGCATGTTGTGAAAGCAGCTAAAAAAGATTCCTCCAGAAGACTTCATGTGCATCTAGCCTAAAGGAGTTTTCACTGCTTAGCCATCTCTCGTGTGACTGTAGATTGCCTTCTGGCTGTGCGCAATCTGCAGACTGTCAGGATTCACCGAGCGAAGGGCCGATCACATGACCGCGTATGCCGGTTGCAGATTTATGGTCACATTGCCGACCTCTTGCCCTGAAATAGAGGGGAATCCTGATGGGCATACTGCATGCATCCATAAGGGACGTTCCCACCATGAGTATCTGATGAGGTTTTGATGTTGCAGATTTTCTGCACCTATTGGCGAAATTAGGAAACATGGGTTTTTTCTTTGTGTTTTTAAGTGTGTTTTTTTTTCACATGCTTTCTTATTGCATTTTTTGTCTCTTTGGTATGTTCCATTTTACATAAAGTTGCTTTGTTTTTTTATTCGTCCTGATATTTGGCTTTGACAAAACTATTAGTCACTTGTAAACAACATGATTTTCCGAATCTAATATAATTCTGTGGGGAACATCTGCACAGAAAACTCAGCGTACCCGCAAGGGAATGCGACATGTCGGGGATTGGGGAACATCCACACAGAAAACTCAGCCGCGAGAGAATGTGACATGTCGGGGATTATGGAACATCCACACAGAAAACTCAGCCGCAAGGAAATGCGACATGTCGGGAATTGGGGAACATCCACACAGAAAACTCAGACGCAAGAGAATGCGACATGTCAGGGATTGGGGAACATCCGCACAGAAAAATCAGCGTACCCGCTAGAAAATGTGACATGTCGGGGATTGGGGAACATCTGCACAGAAAACTCAGTATACCCGCAAGAGAATGTGACATGTCGGGGATTGGGGAACATCCACACAGAAAACTCAGCTGCAAGGGAATGCGACATGTCGGGGATTGGGGAACTTCCACACAGAAAACTCAGCCGCAAGGGAATGCGACATGTCGGGGATTAGGGAACATCCACACAGAAATATCAGCAGCAAGAGAATGCGACATGTCGGGGATTGGGGAACATCCACACAGAAAACTCAGCCGCAAGAGAATGCGACATGTCGGGGATTGGGGAACATCCACACAGAAAACTCAGCCGCAAGAGAATGTGACATGTCGGGGATTGGGGAACATCCACACAGAAAACTCAGCCACAAGAGAATGCGACA
The DNA here is from genome assembly GCF_051348905.1 of Ranitomeya variabilis. Taxonomy (NCBI): domain Eukaryota; kingdom Metazoa; phylum Chordata; class Amphibia; order Anura; family Dendrobatidae; genus Ranitomeya; species Ranitomeya variabilis. The sequence continues at coordinate 72,997,755 of NC_135237.1, read as the reverse complement.
TGTCGGGGATTGGCGAACATCCGCACAGAAAACTCAGCGTACCCGCAAGAGAATGTGACATGTCGGGGATTGGGGAACATCCACACAGAAAACTCAGCCGCAAGAGAATGTGACATGTCGGGGATTGGGGAACATCCACACAGAAAACTCAGCCAGAAGAGACTGCGACGTGTCGGGGATTGGGGAACATCCGCACAGAAAACTCAGCCACAAGAGAATGCGACATGTCGGGGATTGGCGAACATCCGCACAGAAAACTCAGCGTACCCGCAAGAGAATGTGACATGTCGGGGATTGGGGAACATCCACACAGAAAACTCAGCCGCAACAGAATGCGACATGTCGGGGATTGGGGAACATCCACACAGAAAACTCAGCCACAAGAGAATGCGACATGTCGGGGATTGGCGAACATCCGCACAGAAAACTCAGCGTACCCGCAAGAGAATGCGACATATTGGGGAACATCCATACAGAAAACTCAGCCACAAGAGAATGCGACATGTCGGGGATTGGCGAACATCCGCACAGAAAACTCAGCGTACCTGCAAGAGAATGTGACATATTGGGGAACATCGGCACAGCAAACTCAGTGTACCCGCAAGAGAATGCGACATGTCGGGGATTGGGGAACATCCACATAGAAAACTCAGCCGCAAGAGAATGTGACATGTCGGGGATTGGCGAACATCCGCACAGAAAACTCAGCCAGAAGAGACTGCGACGTGTCGGGGATTGGGGAACATCCGCACAGAAAACTCAGTATACCCTCAAGAGAATGCGACATGTCGGGGATTGGGGAACATCCATACAGAAAACTCAGCCACAAGAGAATGGGACATGTCGGGGATTGGCGAACATCCGCACAGAAAACTCAGCGTACCCGCAAGAGAATGTGACATGTCGGGGATTGGGGAACATCCACACAGAAAACTCAGCCACAAGAGAATGCGACATGTCGGGGATTGGCGAACATCCGCACAGAAAACTCAGCGTACCCGCAAGAGAATGTGACATGTCGGGGATTGGGGAACATCCACACAGAAAACTCAGCCGCAAGAGAATGCGACATGTCGGGGATTGGGGAACATCCACACAGAAAACTCAGCCACAAGAGAATGCGACATGTCGGGGATTGGGGAACATCCACACAGAAAACTCAGCCGCAAGAGAATGTGACATGTCGGGGATTGGGGAACATCCACACAGAAAACTCAGCCAGAAGAGACTGCGACGTGTCGGGGATTGGGGAACATCCGCACAGAAAACTCAGTATACCCTCAAGAGAATGCGACATGTCGGGGATTGGGGAACATCCACACAGAAAACTCAGCCACAAGAGAATGCGACATGTCGGGGATTGGCGAACATCCGCACAGAAAACTCAGCGTTCCCGCAAGAGAATGTGACATGTCGGGGATTGGGGAACATCCACACAGAAAACTCATCCACAAGAGAATGCGACATGTCGGGGATTGGGGAACATCCACACAGAAAACTTAGCCACAAGAGAATGCGACATGTCGGGGATTGGCGAACATTCGTACAGAAAACTCAGCGTACCCGCAAGAGAATGCGACATGTCGGGGATTGGGGAACATCCATACAGAAAACTCAGCCACAAGAGAATGCGACATGTCGGGGATTGGCGAACATCCGCACAGAAAACTCAGCGTACCCGCAAGAGAATGTGACATATTGGGGAACATCGGCACAGCAAACTCAGTGTACCCGCAAGAGAATGCGACATGTCGGGGATTGGGGAACATCCACATAGAAAACTCAGCCGCAAGAGAATGTGACATGTCGGGGATTGGCGAACATCCGCACAGAAAACTCAGCGTACCCGCAAGAGAATGTAACATGTCGGGGATTGGGGAACATCCACACAGAAAACTCAGCCGCAAGAGAATGTGACATGTCGGGGATTGGGGAACATCCACACAGAAAACTCAGCCGCAAGAGAATGTGACATGTCGGGGATTGGCGAACATCCGCACAGAAAACTCAGCCAGAAGAGACTGCGACGTGTTGGGGATTGGGGAACATCCGCACAGAAAACTCAGTATACCCTCAAGAGAATGCGACATGTCGGGGATTGGGGAACATCCATACAGAAAACTCAGCCACAAGAGAATGCGACATGTCAGGGATTGGCGAACATCCGCACAGAAAACTCAGCGTACCCGCAAGAGAATGTGACATGTCGGGGATTGGGGAACATCCACACAGAAAACTCAGCCGCAAGAGAATGCGACATGTCGGGGATTGGGGAACATCCACACAGAAAACTCAGCCAGAAGAGACTGCGACGTGTCGGGGATTGGGGAACATCCGCACAGAAAACTCAGTATACCCTCAAGAGAATGCGACATGTCGGGGATTGGGGAACATCCACACAGAAAACTCAGCTGCAAGAGAATGCGACATGTCAGGGATTGGGGAACAGTTTACACTGAGTAAAAAAGACGCACAATGGGAATGAGAGTTCTATTAATCCCATCCACTTTGCTGGAACTGTGATAACTTGCAGCTTCTAAAGGTACCTTCACACGAAGCGACGCTGCAGCGATAGCGACAACGATGCCGATCGCTGCAGCGTCGCTGTTTGGTCGCTGGAGAGCTGTCACACAGACCGCTCTCCAGCGACCAACGATGCCGAGGTCCCCGGGTAACCAGGGTAAACATCGGGTTGCTAAGCGCAGGGCCGTGCTTAGTAACCCAATGTTTACCCTGGTTACCAGCGTAAAAGTAAAAATAACAAACAGTACATGCTCACCTGCGCGTCCCCCGGCGTCCGCTTCCTGTACTGTGTGAGCGCCGGCCCTAACAGCAGAGCGGTGACGTCACCGCTGTGCTTTTACTTTCACTTTAGGGCCGGCGCTCAGTCAGAGCAGGAAGCGGACGGCAGGGGACGCGCAGGTGAGTATGTACTGTTTTTTTTACTTTTACGCTGGTAACCAGGGTAAACATCGGGTTACTAAGCGCGGCCCTGCGCTTAGTAACCCGATATTTACCCTGGTTACCAGCGTAAAACATCACTGGTATCGTTGCTTTTGGTGTCAAACCTGACGATACACGCCGGTCTGACGACCAAATAAAGTTCTGAACTTTATTCAACGACCAGCGATATCACAGCAGGATCCAGATCGCTGCTGCATGTCAAACACAACGATATCGCTATCCAGGACGCTGCAACGTCAAATATCGTTGTCGTTCTCGTTGTAAAGTCGTTTCGTGTGAAGGTACCTTAAAACTCATGGTGTGAGCTTTACCTGAGGCAACTGATCGCTTACGGTCACAATAGTGTTCAAAAGTGAATGTAGATTACAAGGCTTTTATCCTATATGAACAAACTGTCATTTTGCAGATTAAGTGTTGACAGGTCCAAAAAAGTGTCTGTTTTTATCAGGCGCAGACACAGATAGAAAGGGGCCCCTGGGAAAGAACCTTATATGGACCCTTGGCAGTCCACTAACTCCTCATAGATAATAATGCACAATTCCACCTTCTTTGGGTAGTAGTGGACCTCTTACCCTTTGGGCCCTTGTGCAACTGTACAGGTTGTACTGATGGTATGTCTGCCCCTGATCGATATACATGTTTTGCAGATCAGTGGAGGTCCGAATCCTGAGATCACCACCGATCACACAAAAAGTACAAAAGTGCGCTGCTCAGTAGGAAGAAGCCCTGAGTTCCTGCATGAACTCAGGCAAATCAGAGTGTAGGAGCTCAGTAGAATCATATAATGTTAGAGTTGGAAGGGACCTCCAGGGCCATCGTGTTCAATGCAGGATTCACTAAGCCATCTCAGCAGATGTCTGTCCAGCCTCTGTTTGAAGACTTCCATTGAAGGAGAACTCACCACTTCTCATGGCAGCCTGTTCCACTCATTGATGTCCCTCACTGTCAAATTATTTTCTCTAATATCTAATCTGAATTAAGTCTATGAACCCTTACCCATAGGACCCAGACCCCACCGATCTGAAGGACATAAAATGAAGAGAAATGTATGTGCACATAAATATATATCTATATATTATTGGGGCAGCATGGTGGCTCAGTGGTTAGCACTGCAGCTTTGCCGCACTGGGGTTCTGGCATATTCAAATCTCACCAAGGACGACATCTGCGAGGAGTTTGTATATTCTCCCCGTGGTTCTCCGGTTTCCTCCCACACGCAAAGACATGCTGATAGGGAATCTAGATTGTGAGCCCCAAAGGGGACAGTGATGTCTTTAAAGCGCTGTGGAATTAATGGCGCTATATAAGCGAGCACAATAAAGATCGGTATATTTAAGTTTTTCATTTGTTCAGATACCCAAATAATTTTGTTATTGTTTCCTTTAATATCTTGTTAAGTATTATTATTATTAGACATTTTTATAGCGCCATTTATTCCACGGCGCTTTACATGTGAAATACGGGGCAAATATAGACAAATACATTAAACATGAGCAAAAAACAAGGCATACGGGTACATAAGGAGGGAGGACCCTGCCCGTGAGGGCTCACAGTCTGCAGGGGATGGGTGAGGATACATTAGGAGAGGGTAGAGCTGGTTGTGCGGCGGTTCAGTAGGTTGAGGATCACTGCAGGCTGTAGGCTTGTTGGAAGAGGTGAGTCTTCAGGTTCTTTTTGAAGGTTTCTATGGTAGGCGAGAGCCTGTTGTGCTGGGGTAGAGAGTTCCAGAGTATGGGGGAAGCACGGGAGAAGTCTTGGATGCGGTTGTGGGAAGAAGAGATGAGAGGGGAGTAGAGAAGGAGATCTTGAGAGGATCGGAGGTTGCGTGTTGGTAGGTACCGGGAGATCATGTCACAGATGTATGGAGGAGATAGGTTGTGGATGGCTTTGTAGGTCATTGTGAGGGTTTTGAACTGGAGTCTCTGGGCAATAGGAAGCCAGTGAAGGGCTTGGCATAGGGGAGAGGCTGGGGAATAGCGGGGAGACAGGTAGATTAGTCGGGCAGCAGAGTGTAGGATGGATTGGAGTGGTGCCAGAGTGCTAGAGGGGAGTCCAGAGAGTAGGAGGTTGCAGTAGTCGAGGCGGGAGATGATAAGGGCATGCACTAGTATTTTTGCGGTGTCGCGGTCAAGGAATGCGCGGATCCGGGAATTGTTTTTGAGTTTGAGGCGGCAGGAGGAGGCAAGGGCTTGGATATGCGGCTTAAAAGAGAGGGCAGAGTCGAGGATCACCCTGAGGCACCGGGCGTGTGGGACTGGGGAAAGTGAGCAGTCATTGACATTGATGGATAGGTCTGGTGGAGGGGTAGAGTGAGATGGGGAAAGATAATGAATTCTGTTTTGTCCATGTTCAGTTGTAGAAAGCGAGCAGAAAAGAAGGCTGAAATAGCAGACAGACAGTGTGGGATTTTGGTGAGTAAGGAGGTGAGGTCAGGTCTGGATAGGTAGATCTGCGTGTCGTCAGCATAGAGATGGTACTGCATACCGTGGGAATCTATGAGCTGTCCCAGACCGAAGGTGTAGATGGAGAAGAGTAGGGGTCATAGAACTGAGCCTTGAGGAACACCGACTGACAAGGGGCGAGGTGAGGAGGTGGTGTGGGGGAGGGAGACACTGAATGTCCGGTCTGTCAGATATGACGAGATCCAGGAAAGGGCCAAGTCTGTGATGCCAAGAAATGAGAGGATTTGTAGCAGAAGGGAGTGGTCCACAGTGTCAAAGGCAGAAGACAGGTCCAGGAGAAGGAGGACAGAGTAGTGTCGCTTGCTCTTGGCGGTTAGTAGGTCATTGGTGACTTTAGTTAGGGCAGTTTCAGTTGAGTGATGGGAACGGAAGCCAGATTGTAACCGATCAAAGAGGGAGCAGGAGGAGAGGTGGGAGGACAGTTCAAGATGGACATGTTGCTCCAGCAATTTGGAGGCATAAGGGAGAAGAGATATCGGGCGATAGCTAGACACAGAGGATGGGTCGAGGGAGGGTATTTGAGGGTGGGTGTGATCTTGGCATGTTTGAAGGATGAGGGGAAGACACCTGTTGTGAGTGAGAGGTTGAAGAGGTGCGTTAGGGTTGGGATGAAGACCGTGGAAAGGTTAGGGATGAGGTGGGACGGGAGCGGGTCGAGCATGCATGTGGTGAGGTGTGATCTTGACAGGAGGGTGGGTGAAGTATTATTAGAAGTAGATTGCAAATTGTACAAAAAGTGTAACTTTTTAGTTTATATTTTATTTTTGTAAAGTTTATCTACAATAAATGAAAACGCCTGTCTGCAGACTTTGATGTAAAAATCAGGCGAGTTCTATCCGGCGGACCAATATTATCCAATGAGGATTGTGCACACCTCCGATTTTTTTTACTTGGTCCCAGTAAAAAATCACAGCATGCCCGAGTTGCATCCAATTATCGGATCACACTTGGCCATTCATGTCTATGTGTTTGTGAAAAAAATCGGACTGAACTCAGATGACACCCAAGTGCATTCTGATTTTCACAGACTGGCTGCACCGAAAAAATATTTTTCTTCTACACATCTGAGAAAATTTGTTCACACTCTAATCAAACTAGGACCAGAGTGTGATTAACATAATCGGACCGATTTTCTCAGAGGAGAGAAAATACAGTGGTGTGACCCTAGCCTATGGATACGTCATTAATGGGGTATTCCCATTTCCTATCCCAATATGTAGTAGGTGTAATAATAATAATAATAATATTAACAAATACCTTCAATTAGAAATGTAGTATAGTTTTTCTGATTTGCTATGACTCTTTCCTCATGCGTAGGCACTGCAGGACCTTAGGTATCCATGGTTATGACCATTGATATAGTGACAGTTAGTTGCTGCTAGTGGTCGTAACTATGGATACCTAAAGTCCTGCAATGCCTGCACATGAGGAAAGAGACATAGCAATCAGAAAAACTATACTACATTTCTAATAGGAATTATATACTAACATTATTATTACACCCACTACATATTGGGATAGGATCTTGTAGATGGGCATACCCCTTTAACGTCCAGAGTGAGCTGGAAATGCACTCTGGGTTAGTTCTGGCAGTTCCTTCTATATAATGTAAATGCTTATTTTGCAGCATTTTATGCTTTATATACGGAGTACAAAACGGGTAGACAGATTTACTATTCAATATGGGACAGAATCCTGGTTTAAATTGAGGCTAAACAATTGCACGTGCTGTGAGTCTCACTTGTTAAGGATTTCAAGGCCCCTGCAGACAAGTGGATGAGAAATCGTTCATGTTTCAGCCAGAAAATTTGGACTGTTTTTTTCTCATTTTCATTCATGTGCCATCTGTGTGGCGGCTTTTTATGTCCGTGTGACGTCTGTGTGTGATCCATTTTCATTCATCTACATTAAGAAATGTACAAGATCAAATGTAGTTTCCTAGCTTTATTATAGAAATGTATCTGTAAAAATCGTGTGCCACTCTATGTTCTCTGTGGCATCCGATTTTCCTTTTTAAGTCCCGTAGACTTGATGTGTGAGTCTCATCTGAGACTCGGAAGAAAGCAGTGCATGCTGCGATTATTTTTTTCATGGATAGTCAGACCATAAGATAAGCATAGCCTTATGGTATACTTACTCGTGGCCATTTTGTTGCTGACATTTTCACAACCGTCCCATCCATATGAATGTGGATTGCATAAATCTATATATTTCTCCGCATCAACCCCATTCAGAAACATGAGTGTCTCAGACTGCCTGCCTGGGGGGACAATATACTCAAAATGTATTGATCTCCCATAAGAGAGCTGGTCTACTGGTTTTATCAGGATTTGATGTTTGTCTGCTTTGTAGACACTGTGTGTTATCCTGTACACAATGCAAATGAGATATAGAAGGGGGCTGCAGAATCAAGGACTTTCCGCTTACAGAATCAATAAAATCTCTGTGCTATCTTACTGTAGATAATTCATTAATACCATGTAGACATGAAAACTGATAAGTGTATGTTCATACGTGGCGTTTACCGTATGTATTTTTGCTGCCTTGTTTCTGCAGAAAAGAAGTTACATTTTTACTGTACCAGACAAAGCTATGAGACTTTAAAAACTTCACACACAGGCTTGGTTTTTTTTTTGTGCTGACTGAATTTGAAAACTTCAGCATTATATAAATCATCAGCACGTCAATACTTTTCAGAGTTTTTGCAGCTTTTTTTTTGTTCATAGAAAGCAGTAATAATGTGTAAAAATGCTGCAAAAAAACGCAAACAGGTTTTGCTGCATTTTTGGTCAAGTAAACTTGCACTGCAGACAAATCACAGGTAATCCGCACAGCAAAAACGCAGCTGTGTTTTATATGCAACTTTTTTACTGCCAAGAGGGAAGGTTTTGGCTGCAGAAAAAAAAAACGCCAAAGGTGAACATAGCCTAAATCTGAACTGCATCTTTGTGTCACACTTTTTTGGGTGTCCATATTATTTTTGATCTCTAGATTGCTTAAGGCTATGTGCACACGTTAGGACTCTTTGCAGAAATTTCCTGAACAAAACCGGACTTTTTCAGCAGGAAATCCGCATGGGTTTTTTTCGCGTTTTTTTTTAGCTTTTTTCTCACTTTTTTGCGCTTTTTTTTGTGCGGATTTTTCTTGTTTTTTTCCGGAGCTTCCCAATGCATTAAATAGCAGGAAATCCCCCCAAAATCTGCAAAATTAATGAACATGCTGCGTTTTTTACCGCAATGCGTTTTTTTTCCGCAAACGTGCACAAAAATTGCGGATTGCATTCTATTAATAGGATGCTTAATGGATGCGTTTTTTTCATGGTTTTTATAGCGAAAAAACACAAAAGAAGCCAAAAATCCGGAACGTGTGCACACAGCCTAATACATTCTCTTGGGAGCAGTAATGTGCCCCATGTTTACTTATTTGGGGCGATAGAAGAATTATGTAAAGTGATAATAGATGACACTGCCGTGTTTTTGTTTTTTTTAACTAAAGAGGGGTGGGAAGAACAAAAAACTGTCATGTAGTCTAAAGCTGTCAAACCCCGACAACTATGAAAAGAATTTAAAAGCAATCATATATGAAAAAATATGTGCAAACAGAAAAAAGGAAAATGGATTACATAGTGACATGTTAGATACATCAAATACCTCAAAAATCAGAAAAGGAGACTGAAGAGAAGTACGTATTTTGTAGTGTAACATCAATTCTTTTTTTTAAGATTTAATCCTTTTGGAACACTTGCAACCAGCAGATAGACCCAAAATGCTTTTCTATCACGTAATAATTTCTATCTCCACCCCAAGAATGTTTTTTTTACTTGTACAATTGAAAAAACATTTCAATGAATTGTGTCCCCTATTGTGAACAGAAATAAAGTGGTGTGACACATTGGATATGTTACGAGTAGTAGGTTGCACGATATCATAGAGATGTTCTCGTATTCTATTTTTTAACTTTCTAGTAGTAGAACCTATATATTTGAGATTGCAAGCTTTGCATTCAATTGCATAAGCCACATAGTCTGAATTACAATTCAGAAATTCCTTCATTTTGAAGCTCTTGCTATTATTGGAACTTGAGAAAACAAGAGTTTTACATGAAAGGGAACAGGTTTTGCACAGAAATTGTCTATATTTGGGGTAACCTACTGTAGATAACCAGCAACGTGATTTGGATGTTTTATTAGAGTTATATAAACTCAGGGACAAAAAAATTACCCATCTGGATACTATTCTAATACCATTTTCCAGTATGGTGTCCATGGTAGTATAGCAAGAGGTACAAAATTAATTAATTTTTGAGTGCTGCCGACCTGCCTGCTGATGCTGCTCTCATCACCGGCTGGCTGGCAATCCGGGACGCGGCCCACTACAGATAGTCAGGGGGGACCAATGCTAGGAATGGCACCTGCTGCCTTGCCCCTTAAACTGTTTCAAATACCTCTCCCCATTGCTAGTGCTCCGGCGTCCCCTCTACGGTCTGCTCAGCATCTCTGATTCTCCGTGACGCCTCAGTTGTCACGGGGAGATTAGGTGAACAAGAGCTAATAACCCGGGCCCCTGCAATTTCCCTCAGACTAGGGAAATCCTGACTGACCCTCTACCTGGAGTTTACACTGATGGTGTGCATGTCTAGTCCTCGACCCTCGCCCTGTCTCCTGTTTCAACCCTAGGCTGACACCAACCGCCCACCACCCAGTGAAGAGGTAATACACCAATACCCACTGTTAGCACAGACAAGGATAAAGGAAAATATACACCTCGCCGCAGTCACTCAGGAATACACTATAAATGTGCAGGGCAAAATAAATACAAATATAGGAAGGAGTAAATAAGACTAAGTAAAATACACCACCAGCAACGAATCTCCAACAACCAGCTCTCCACTCCGGACCGAGATAACAACGCACAAGACAGAAGCTATAATCGTCTACGCCCAATGATCAGGAGAACTATTTAACGGCCATGGGCATGGCCCAGCTTCCAATCCGAGGATCAGGTAAATTAACCCTGGAACAGCTGGACAAAACCTAGCCGACGCCAATGAGCAAATAGTGGTCAAAAGCGGAATTACCGCTGTCTGTCAAACGACCTGGTCTGAACAGCGTCTGACATGACAGTACCCCGCCTTCTACGAGGGACCCCAGGGCCCTCACGGCTTATAGGACCCGGCTTGTCTGGATGGTGACGATGAAAAAACCTGACCAGCCGATCCGCATGAATATCCGAGGCTGGTACCCAGGACCTCTCCTCAGGCCCATAACCACGCCAGTGTACCAAGTACTGTAAAGTACGACGCACTACACGAGAGTCAACCACCTTGGAGACTTCAAACTCCAAATTACCATCCACCAAGACTGGAGGTGGCATAGGCGCCGCGTCCACAGAACCCACCACCTTCTTTAGAAGAGACCTGTGGAACACGTTGTGTATCTTATACACTGTAGGGAGCTCCAATCGGTACGCTACTGGGTTAATGACGGCGGTGACCCTAAATGGACCAATAAACCGTGGACCCAATTCAAGGGATGGTATTTTGAGTCTTATGTCTTTAGTGGATAACCACACCCAGTCATCCACACTCAGGTCCGGACCTGGCACACGCCTACTGTCAGCCACACGTTTGTACCTAGCACCCACACTCAACAGGCGCTGTTTAACTCTCCTCCAGACTGATGATAATTGTGCTCCTAACTGATCCTCCTCCGGAACGCCGGAAGAGCCCCTCTGACTCAAGGTACAAAAATGAGGATGTAGCCCGTAAACACAAAAAAACGGAGACTCCCCAGACGACTCCTGGCGGTGATTATTGATGGCAAACTCAGCCAAAGGAAGAAAGGTAGACCACTCCTCCTGGTTATCAGAGACAAAGCAGCGTAAGTACTGTTCCAAATTTTGGTTCAAACGCTCAGTCTGACCATTTGACTGAGGATGGAACGCCGAAGAATGAGACAACTTGATCCCCAGCCGTGAGCAAAATGCTCTCCAAAATTTTGCCACAAACTGAGACCCCCTATCAGACACGATGTCAGACGGAACCCCATGAAGTCTGACCACCTCCTGCACAAATACCTGAGCCAGAGTCTTAGCGTTAGGCAACGAAGGCAAAGGCACAAAGTGCGACATTTTTGAAAACCGATCAACAATCACCAAGATGACCGTGTTCCCAGCTAATGAAGGCAAATCAGTGATGAAATCCATGGAGATTTCCGTCCATGGCTTACTAGGTACTTCAAGAGGAAGTAGTGTGCCAACAGGACGGGAGCAGGGCGTCTTAGCCCTAGCGCACGTGGTACAAGCTGGCACGTATGAGACCACATCCTGTCGGATCTTGGGCCACCAAAACCGACGTGACACCAACTCCAAGGTACCTCTAACCCCTGGGTGGCCAGCCAGGACAGCATCATGATGCTCCCCCAAAACCTTTAGGCGTACATGAAGCGGTACAAAAGATTTGTTGATGGGAAGCTCAGATGGTACCTCCTCCTGAGCCTTGGCAATCTCAGCCTCAACCTCGGTAGTGAGCGCCGAAACCACAACACCCTTTTGGAGGATGGGTACTGGATCCTCCCGAGGTTCACCCCCCGGTCTGTAAGTGACAACAAAATTGAACCGCGTGAAAAACAATGCCCAGCGAGCCTGCCTGGGGGACAGACGCTTGGCTGACTCCAAATACAGCAGATTCTTATGATCGGTAATAACAGTAACCTGATGTACCGACCCCTCCAAGAAGTGTCGCCATTCCTCAAAGGCCAACTTGATTGCCAACAACTCCCTGTTGCCGATATCGTAGTTACGTTCGGCGGACGACAGTTTCATGGAGAAATAAGCGCACGGACGCAAACCACTCAAAGATGAGCCTTGAGATAGTACCGCCCCCACACCAACCTCAGACGCATCGACTTCCACAACAAAGGGTTTTGATACGTCTGGCTACACAAGAATGGGGGCTGAAACAAAACTGTTCTTAAGAAATTCAAATGCGCGCACAGCAGCCTCAGGCCAAACGGAGAAATTGGTACCCTTTTTAGTCATGTCAGTTAGCGGTTTAGCAATGATGGAAAAATCCTTGATAAATTTCGTATAGTAGTTAGAAAACCCAAGGAACCGCTGAAGTGCTTTCAGGTTATCAGGACGTTCCCAATGCAGCACCGCTTGCACCTTAGCGGCGTCCATTTTAAAACCAGAAGCAGACACAATATAACCCAAGAAAGGCAACTCTTGAACAGAAAATACACATTTCTCAAGTTTAGCATACACCTTATTCTCTCTGAGAAGCTGTAACACCTGCCTGACATGATCTAAATGAGCATCACGGTCGCAAGAATATATGAGGATGTCATCTAGGTACACGATAACGAATTTCCCCAAAACATGCGAGAACACATCATTGATGAAATGATGGAACACTGCAGGTGCGTTAGTCAACCCAAAAGGCATCACCAAATTTTCAAAATGACCCTCAGGGGTATTAAAAGCCATCTTCCACTCATCACCTTGACGGACTCTTATGAGGTTGTACGCCCCCCTGAGGTCAAGCTTGGTAAACCACTTAGCACCCGCCACCTGGTTGAACAAATCTGGTATCAGTGGCATAGGGTATGGATCACGAACCGTAATCTGGTTCAACTCCCTGAAATCCAAACACGGGCGTAATCCGCCATCTTTCTTCTTCACAAAGAAGAACCCTGCTGCCACCGGCGAGGATGACGGCCTGATGTGCCCTTTGCTCAAGCTTTCAGCAATATAATGTTTTAACGCTTGTCTCTCCGGACCGGAGATGTTAAACATCCTTGCTTTAGGCAACTTGGCCCCTGGTTTAAACCTGATAGAACAGTCATAGGGACGATGTGGCGGCAACTCTGAGCAACCCTTTTCAGGGAACACATCCACAAAATCCTGAAGTGACTCCGGAACGCTTGAAGTCACCGCAGCCAAACATGTGGCCAGGCAATTCTCCTGGCAGAACTCGCTCCACTGAATTATGTCCTGAGTTTTCCAGTCAATTACCGGGTTGTGCATGGACAACCAAGGAAAACCCAAAACCACCTGAGCAGGAAGATTCCTGAGCACCTTACATGTAACCCGCTCGGAATGTAGAACCCCAATGTGGAGTTTCACCTCAGCCACAAATTCAGTAATCTCCCCCTGAGAGAGAGGAGCAGCATTGATGGTGACCACACGGATAGGATGAGACAGTTTTTCAATCCTAAAACCTGCTGTGCGCGCAAACTCCTCATCAATGAGATTTGTGGCTGAACCACTATCCACAATAACAGTAATTGGCAGCTCACTGCCAGCGATAAAAACCTTAGCAGGGAGCATGCGGTGAGAAACCACCATGGAGGATATACATAAGCTCAGATTGGTCTCCTCCACACCATCTGAGCTTAGAAGTTTTCCGCCGTTGCGTTTTTCTTAGACAGCAGAGGACAGATGTTAATAAAATGACCAGTTTTACCACAGTAAAAAGAGGCTCCCTGCTTCCTGAGCTCAGGGGCTCGATTCTTAACATGTGATACCCCTGCGATTTGCATAGGTTCCGTGGGCTCACCTGCAGCAACCTCACGTGAACCCAAACCCTCTCCCATAGGCGGTGTCTCAGGCTCCCCCTGACGCAAACGGCGATCAATGCGGACAACCAGACTCATGGCGGAATCTAGAGAAGCAGGAGTCTCGTACATCAGAAGGGCTTTTTTAACCCTTCCAGAAACCCCATGAATAAACTGACTCCGCAATGCTGGATCATTCCAATGTGTATCGATCGCCCAGCGACGAAATTCAGAACAGTAATCCTCTGCGACTCGCTCCCCCTGGCAAATAGTGCGTATCTTAGATTCTGCTAGAGCCATTCTGTCAGGTTCATCATAGATTTTCCCAAGAGAAGAAAAAAAACACTCCACAGAGTCAAATGCAGCAGAATCAGATGGCAAAGAAAACGCCCATGCTTGGGGATCCCCGCTTAACAATGACAACACCAGGCCCACACGCTGAGCCACATTACCCGAGGAGATCGGGCACATACGGAAATATAGTTTGCAAGCTTCACGAAAAGAAACAAATTTACTGCGTTCCCCAGCAAATTTTTCAGGCAAAGGGAATTTAGGCTCAGCAACTCTTCCTGTCGCTCCAGCTTGCACATTAGATACTGCTAGTTCCTGTTGCTGAACTGCCCCTCTCAACTCAGTGACCTGTAGGGACAGCGCCTCCAACTGGCGGGTTATGGAAGTCATGGGATCCATGACAAGAGAAAAAAAAAAAAAGAAACCCCTTTTTTTTTTTTTTGTTGGGCCGATTATAATGTCACGGGGAGACTAGGTGAGCAAGAGCTAATAACCCGGGCCCCTGCAATTTCCCTCAGACTAGGGAAATTCTGACTGACCCTCTACCTAGAGTTTACACTGATGGTGTGCATGTCTAGGCCTCGACCCTCACCCTGTCTCCTGTTTCAACCCTAGGCTGACACCAACCGCCCACCACCCAGTGAAGAGGTAATACACCAATACCCACAGTTAGCACAGACAAGGATAAAGGAAAATATACACCACGCCGCAGTCACTCAGGAATACACTATAAATGTGCAGGGCAAAATAAATACAAATATAGGAAGGAGTAAATAAGACTAAGGAAAATACACCACCAGCAACGAATCTCCAACAACCAGCTCTCCACTCTGGACCGAGATAACAACGCACAAGACAGAAGCTATAATCGGCTACGCCCAATGATCCTGAGAACTATTTAAAGGCCATGGGCATGGCCCAGCTTCCAATCCGAGGATCAGGTAAGTTAACCCTGGAACAGCTGGACAAAACCTAGCCGACGCCAATGAGCAAATAGTGGTCAAAAGCGGAATTACCGCTGTCTGTCGAACGACCTGGTCTGAACAGCGTCCGACATGACATCAGTGCAGAGGTCACTGGTTTATACAGTGGGGAAAAAAAGTATTTAGTCAACCACCAATTGTGCAAGTTCTCCCACCTAAAAAGATGAGAGAGGCCTGTAATTGACATCATAGGTAGACCACAACTATGTGGGTCAAAATTGAGAAAACAAATCCAGAAAATCACCTTGTCTGATTTGGCAAGATTTGTTTTGCAAATTATGGTGGAAAATAAGTATTTGGTCATTAACAAAAGTTCACCTCAATATTTTGTTGTATATCCTTTGTTGGCAATGACAGAGGTCAAACATTTTCTGTAAGTCTTCACAAGGTTGGCACACACTGTTGGTGGTATGTTGGCCCATTCCTCCATGCAGATCTTCTCTAGAGCAGTGTTGTTTTGGGTCTTTCGCTGGGCAACATGGACTTTCAACTCCCTCCAAAGGTTCTCTATGGGTTTGAGATCTGGAGACTGGCTAGGCGACTCCAGGACCTTCATATATTACGAAGCCACTCCTTCGTTGCCCGGTGTGCTTGGGATCATTATCATGCTGAAAGACCAAACCACGTTTCATCTTCAATGCCCTTGCTGATGGAAGGAGGTTTGCACTCAAAATCTCACGACACATGGCCCCATTCATTCTTTCATGTACACGGATCAGTCGTTCTGGTCCCTTTGCAAAGAAACAGCCCTAAAGCATGATGTTGCCACCCCCATGCTTCACAGTAGGTATGGTGTTCTTTGGATGCAACTCCGCATTCTGTCTCCTCCAAACACGACAAGTTTTGCTTCTACCAAACAGTTCTACTTTGGTTTCATCAGACCATATGACATTCTCCCAATACTCTTCTGGATAATCCAAATGCTCTATAGCAAACTTCAGACGGGCGCGGACATGTTCTGGCTTAAGCAAGGGGACACGTCTGGCACTGTAGGATCTGAGTCCATGGCGGCTTAGTGTGTTACTGATGGTAGACTTTGTTACAGTGGTCCCAGCTCTATGCAGGTTCTCGGATTTTTGCTCACCATTCTTGTGATCATTTTGATCCCATGGGGTGAGATCTTGCATGGAGCCCCAGATCAAGGGAGATTATCAGTGGTCTTGTATGTCTTCCATTTTCTTATCATTGTTTCCACAGTTGATTTCATTTCATCAAGCTGCTTGCCTATTGCAGATTCAGTCTTCCCAGCCTGGTGCAGGGCTACAATTTTGTTTCTGGTGTCCTTCGACAGCTCTTTGGTCTTCACCATGGTGGAGTTTGGAGTGTGACTGTGTGAGGTTGTGGACAGGTGTGTTTTAGACTGATAAGTTCAAACAGGTGCCATTACTACAGGTATTGAGTGGAGGACAGAAGAGCCTCTTAAAGAAGAAGTTACAGGTCTGTGAGAGCCAGAAATCTTGTATGTTTTTAGATGACAAAATACTTATTTTCCACCATAATATGCAAAATAAATCTTGCCAAATCAGACAAGGTGATTTTCTGGATTTGTTTTCTCAATTTTGACTCTCATAGTTGTCGTCTACCTATGATGTAAATTACAGGCCTCTCTCGTCTTCTTAAGTGGGAGAACTTGCACAATCGGTGGCTGACTAAATGCCTTTTTTCCCCACTGTACATTGGTTATCTGTGGATCACAGACAGGTCAGGTATGATTTTTGTTCTCTGAGATTCCTTTCTTTGTTGGAGAGCACTCCTATTCTGGTCTTTAGGGGGGGGGGGGGGGGGGCGTGTAAAATGTCCATAAAAATTTTAAGCCATCCATGAATTTGAGTCCAGGTATCCAGAGGATTGTAACCCTGGTGCACTTCCTTTCACTAAGCATGTGACTTATGAAGGTATTTGCATGCACTAGAAATTTTTAGGGGCTTCATTGCAAAAGGGGTGAATACACATGGACATGTCAATTTTTAGTTATTTGATCCCATAAATTTAATTTATGGCTATTTTTTTTGTCACTTTACTTCACCAACTTAGACTATTTAGTGCTGATGCGTCACACACAAATTGGATTACAAAAGTTTTGAAAAGCAGGTTGTAATGTAACAAAATAGGTAAAAAGGCAAAGTGGGTGAATACTTTCACAATCGACTGCATATATGGAGATGACTACTCTCAGTATGCACCTGTGCACACTAGTTTTCAGTTTGGAAGTGATGGTCAGCCTTTGATATTTGTATACATAGGCTCTCTGAGTGCTTCACCCTTCAGCCTATGGCGGTTTTATTCCCAGCAGGATGCTACCTAACCATATAAATGTAGGCTATCAGCCAACGAGAGGAGTCACATTAGGTTATGTTCCCAGCATTGAAGATTGCCTTATCCTTGGCTGCTGGGCATACATGAATTGGTCAATTTCTGCACTAAGTATCTTCATTTTTCCTATTTTCTAGAGCAGTAATGTAAGGCCAATTTCAGATATTTCATGTTTGTATGCTATAGCGCTACAGACTGCTACTGTATTTGTTAGTTAAATTGGATCAGTCAGATAATTCTACACAATCCCCCACTTTCTATTAAAATAAAAATGCACTGAGGTTGAGGTAAGTGTGCGTGTTTATGGTGCAGTAGCGAGAGATAGCTGACCCTAGAGATGAGCGAATATATTTACAGGAACCTATCCCAGTAACTACGACATTAGTCCATGGCCATCAGTCAGGAAAGCGTCAAACCGCCTCCAAATCACCCGAGCCTCCTCTGATTTGTTGACCGTCTGCAGCATCATTGTGACAAGATACACGATGTCGCAGCAGGCCTACTAATTAGAAGAGATGGAGATTCTGGGAAAGAGGCGATTCACAC
The DNA here is from genome assembly GCF_051348905.1 of Ranitomeya variabilis. Taxonomy (NCBI): domain Eukaryota; kingdom Metazoa; phylum Chordata; class Amphibia; order Anura; family Dendrobatidae; genus Ranitomeya; species Ranitomeya variabilis. The sequence continues at coordinate 72,979,642 of NC_135237.1, read as the reverse complement.
GGCTCCTGTCCAGGATCCGAGATACTGACATTGGACCAGGGTCATGAGAATCGTATCATAGGTGCGGAGAAGACGGAGAACTTAATCTTTCCATCTTCTCCATTGTCTTTGTCTATGGACGTCGGACTGCAATTGGATGACATCTGGGTGCAGTCTAGGGTTTTACACGCACCCATAGGCCTGATTATCAGATGCACTCCCAGCAGGCTGCGATTGTTTTCTCATGCCAAATCAGTCTGTGGAAAAAAAGTTGTAGATCTGCACTGCCCCATAATATAACATTGGGCTGAGATAGCGCCAGATAGCACTCGGCCGTGTTATATGGCAGTGTGAGCGATCCCTAAAAGTAATGACTAAAAAAAAAAGTGCTAACAGTTGTTCATTTATTCACACTTCGCAAAAACCTTCTTCATGGTAAGAGGCAGTTCCTCTGCAGTGGTGGTGCCCCACCTGTAAGAACTTTCTGATACTAGATGTGTGCTAACAACAATTCTGACAGTTGCTTTTAGGCAACGAATTTATAGTCTATGGAGCTGCTCACATGTCTGTGTTTTTTTGCAGACTGAGGGACCGACTCAAAGCTTTTATGCCACAAGCCAAAGCTTTGACAAGTCGCAAATGTTTTGTGCAATGCAGAGATGCACCCAAAATTCTTTTGCAACTTTTGGTGTTTTTACATCAATCTAAATCACCGCCATCTAAATGGATGGCGCTGGATAGGAGCAGGGGCGGACAACAACTACCAGTCCAATTAATCAAAACTGCCGGTGTTTTGCACAGCAGAAATGCTACTCTGGTCCCCGACTGGAGTAGCATTTCTGGAGTGGTGCACTGAGGCACACACCACTCAGGAGAAGTGCTGAATTCATTAAATAGTATGCACTTCTTAATAAATTTGGGGTGCCTTTTGTACGCTATCAACACTGGCATAGCGCCAGCGTGCACTATGCCAGTCTTGATGACTCAGCCCATGAGTGTCCACTTCAAATAAATTATGGAGATGGTCCTTTTTTATTTCAATCATGGATCAAGCTCTCTTTTGTCAAATCATTGAGTCCATGAAACATGGACAGCACATGGACTCCATATGTGTTTCATCAATTTGCTGTATGTTTTATTTACTGTTTATAGGGAACCTGTCTGCAGGTTTTTAGACCTTAAACTAATGTCATCTATGAAAACCATCTGAAATGTTGATTATGTCTATACATTTGTATTATAAGTTTTCTAGAAATCCATTGGTGAAGGTTTATGCAAGGAAGCTCACAAGTGCATGGGGGCTTGGCCAGCCCTTTCAGCTCTCCGGCTCTCTCCATCGTTCTCCTCCCGCTGCCGGCCTCCTGTGATTGACTGACAGATCACTCTTCTCTGATACCTGCTCCCACCCGAGATCTCATGCAGGTACCATCATTCCTGAAGGCGGCACATGCGCAGATTGATAATCCGGCTCTTGTAATATCATTAGGACCTTACAGGGCATGCATCACCCCAAAAATGATGGCGTCTGTGCAAAATCTAGGGCAGGAGAGAAGGTCAGAGAAGAGTGACCTGTCAGTCACTGACTGGAGAGGTCGTCAGCAGGAGGAGACAGAGGAGGGACAGAGGCTTGAGAGCTATAAGGCCCGGCCGAGCCCCCTGCACTCGCAACCTCATTTGTATAAACATTGACTCATTTATAAAAAATGGAGAAATTGACTTATCATATAAAGTATGGACATAATCAACATCACATGGACCTTACGTGAATTACATTATTTTAGGGTCTATAAAACCTACTGAAAAGTTCCCTTAAATTGGTAGGAAAAGCTTGGATTTTTTTTTTGCATGAGAAAAATGGATACCACACTGATGGTGAAATCTGACCTTAGGACCAAAAATGGATGGAAATTGAATCCAGGACAATAATGATGAGCAGATCACATACCACAGCGGTCACGTGACCAAAGAACAGGTAGTGATAGTTTCCTGTTCATTAGCCTGCCCAGTACATTGATAGTATCCTGTCGCCTGTAACTTTAGTTTAGATGCTGGGCAACTCCTTTAACTTAATTATATATCGATAAAATATTTAGAGCCTTATTTATTTCTGTTATACACGGCCAAATGCCAGTAGCAATTCATTTAGCGTTAAAGTTAGAAGAGTTTCCCTCCATAGACATTTATGGTATATACATTTCTGGGACCTGGCTTGTTCCAGGTGAAGGAGACCAGCAAACCTGCTTTACAATAACCCCATTAGAGAGAACGGGCAAGAGTCTACACAACACGAGAGCAATGAAACTTATTCCTGGAGTGTGGAGTGAATCCACTGAATACCCAAGGCTTATCCATCTGTGTGGGACAAAGAGGTACCACAGCAGTGGGAGTCTGCATAAAGAGGAGGTGCCACACCAGTGGGAGTCTGTGTAAAGAGGAGGTGTTACACCAGTGGGAGTCTGTGTAAAGAGGAGGTGTTACACCAGTGGGAGTCTGTGTAAAGAGGAGGTGCTTCACCAGTGGGAGTCTGTGTAAAGAGGAGGTGATACACCAATGGGAGTCTGTGTAAAGAGGAGGTGCTGCACCAGTGGGAGTCTGTGTAAAGAAGAGGTGTTACACCAGTGGGAGTCTGTGTAAAGAGGAGGTGTAAATATAGAAATATTGGCCTGCACTCTGTATTAAGTCGGGGTGCTGGTGTGACGGACCATAAGGTCTAAAGTCAGTATTATATTGGATCCACCGCACTCCCTAAGTGGAATATCTTAAGCAGAAATATAAATTTTGAAAATTGTAAATTTATTCAAGTGAAAGTCAATCAATTGCATCGGGTCAAACACAAGGCAATTATTACAAAGTGTGTATGCGACTCAGAATTCTGAATTTTCAAAATTTATATTTCTGCTTAAGATATTCCACTTAGGGAGTGCGGTGGATCCAATATAATAAAGAGGAGGTGTTACACCAGTGGCAGTCTGTGTAAAGAGGAGGTGTTACACCAGTGGGAGTCTGTGTAAAGAGGAGGTGCTTCACCAGTGGGAGTCTGTGTGAAGAGGAGGTGATACACCAGTGGCAGTCTGTGTAAAGAGGAGGTGTAACACCAGTGGGAGTCTGTGTAAAGAGGAGGTGCTGCACCAGTGGGAGTCTGTGTAAAGAGGAGGTGTTACACCAGTGGGAGTCTGTGTAAAGAGGAGGTGTTACACCAGTGGGAGTCTGTAAAGAGGAGGTGCTGCACCAGTGGGAGTCTCTGTAAAGAGGAGGTGCTGTACAAGTGGGAGTCTGTGTAAAGAGGAGGTGTTACACCAGTGGCAGTCTGTGTAAAGAGGAGGTGTAACACCAGTGGGAGTCTGTGTAAAGAGGAGGTGCTGCACCAGTGGGAGTCTGTGTAAAGAGGAGTTGTTACACCAGTGGGAGTCTGTGTAAAGAGGAGGTGTTACACCAGTGGGAGTCTGTAAAGAGGAGGTGCTGCACCAGTGGGAGTCTGTGTAAAGAGGAGGTGTAACATCAGTGGGAGTCTGTGTAAAGAGGAGGTGTTACACCAGTGGGAGTCTGTGTAAAGAGGAGGTGTTACACCAGTGGGAGTCTGTAAAGAGGAGGTGCTGCACCAGTGGGAGTCTGTGTAAAGAGGAGGTGCTGCACCAGTGGGAGTCTGTGTAAAGAGGTGTTACACCAGTGGGAGTCTGTGTAAAGAGGAGGTGCTGCACCAGTGGGAGTCTGTGTAAAGAGGAGGTGCTACACCAATGGGAGTCTGTGTAAAGAGGAGGTGCTACACCAATGGGAGTCTGTGTAAAGAGGAGGTGATACACCAATGGGAGTCTGTGTAAAGAGGAGGTGCTACACCAGTGGGAGTCTGTGTAAAGAGGAGGTGACAGGTGCCACACCAGTGGGAGTCTGTAAAGAGGAGGTGCCACACCATTGGGAGTCTGTGTAAAGAGGAGGTGCTACACCAGTGGGAGTCTGTGTAAAGAGGAGGTGCTACACCAGTGGGAGTCTGTGTAAAGAGGAGGTGTTACACCAGTGGGAGTCTGTGTAAAGAGGAGGTGTTACACCAGTGGGAGTCTGTAAAGAGGAGGTGCTGCACCAGTGGGAGTCTGTGTAAAGAGGAGGTGTAACATCAGTGGGAGTCTGTGTAAAGAGGAGGTGTTACACCAGTGGGAGTCTGTGTAAAGAGGAGGTGTTACACCAGTGGGAGTCTGTGTAAAGAGGAGGTGTTACACCAGTGGGAGTCTGTAAAGAGGAGGTGCTGCACCAGTGGGAGTCTGTGTAAAGAGGAGGTGCTGCACCAGTGGGAGTCTGTGTAAAGAGGAGGTGCTACACCAGTGGGAGTCTGTGTAAAGAGGAGGTGTTACACCAGTGGGAGTCTGTGTAAAGAGGAGGTGCTGCACCAGTGGGAGTCTGTGTAAAGAGGAGGTGTTACACCAGTGGGAGTCTGTGTAAAGAGGAGGTGTTACACCAGTGGGAGTCTGTGTAAAGAGGAGGTGTTACACCAGTGGGAGTCTGTAAAGAGGAGGTGCTGCACCAGTGGGAGTCTGTGTAAAGAGGAGGTGCTGCACCAGTGGGAGTCTGTGTAAAGAGGAGGTGCTACACCAGTGGGAGTCTGTGTAAAGAGGAGGTGTTACACCAGTGGGAGTCTGTGTAAAGAGGAGGTGCTGCACCAGTGGGAGTCTGTGTAAAGAGGAGGTGCTACACCAGTGGGAGTCTGTGTAAAGAGGAGGTGCCAGGTGCCACACCAGTGGGAGTCTGTAAAGAGGAGGTGCCACACCATTGGGAGTCTGTGTAAAGAGGAGGTGCTACACCAGTGGGAGTCTGTGTAAAGAGGAGGTGTTACACCAGTGGGAGTCTGTGTAAAGAGGAGGTGTTACACCAGTGGGAGTCTGTGTAAAGAGGAGGTGCTACACCAGTGGGAGTCTGTGTAAAGAGGAGGTGTTACACCAGTGGGAGTCTGTGTAAAGAGGAGGTGTTACACCAGTGGGAGTCTGTGTAAAGAGGAGGTGTTACACCAGTGGGAGTCTGTAAAGAGGAGGTACTGCACCAGTGGGAGTCTTTGTAAAGAGGAGGTGTTACACCAGTTGGAGTCTGTAAAGAGGAGGTGCTGCACCAGTGGGAGTCTGTGTAAAGAGGAGGTGCTGCACCAGTGGGAGTCTGTGTAAAGAGGAGGTGCTTCACCAGTGGGAGTCTGTGTAAAGAGGAGGTGTTACACCAGTGGGAGTCTCTGTAAAGAGGAGGTGTTACACCAGTGGGAGTCTGTAAAGAGGAGGTACTGCACCAGTGGGAGTCTTTGTAAAGAGGAGGTGTTACACCAGTTGGAGTCTGTAAAGAGGAGGTGCTGCACCAGTGGGAGTCTGTGTAAAGAGGAGGTGCTGCACCAGTGGGAGTCTGTGTAAAGAGGAGGTGCTTCACCAGTGGGAGTCTGTGTAAAGAGGAGGTGTTACACCAGTGGGAGTCTGTGTAAAGAGGAGGTGTTACACCAGTGGGAGTCTGTAAAGAGGAGGTGCTGCACCAGTGGGAGTCTGTGTAAAGAGGAGGTGTTACACCAGTGGGAGTCTGTAAAGAGGAGGTGCTGCACCAGTGGGAGTCTGTGTAAAGAGGAGGTGCTGCACCAGTGGGAGTCTGTGTAAAGAGGAGGTGCTTCACCAGTGGGAGTCTGTGTAAAGAGGAGGTGTTACACCAGTGGGAGTCTGTAAAGAGGAGGTGCTACACCAGTGGGAGTCTGTGTAAAGAGGAGGTGCTACATCAGTGGGAGTCTGTGTAAAGAGGAGGTGCTGCACCAGTGGGAGTCTGTGTAAAGAGGAGGTGTTACACCAGTGGGAGACTGCCCCCTGAAGGAGAGTGTCCGAAACGATCGTTGGGGTGTGTGTGCGGTCCCCGAGAACCCTTACACCTTGCAGCTGTGGTATGTTATGTTTCTATCTGATTTGGTTGAATTTGAGTTCACTGTTTTCTGTACCCCACTGCGCTGGCTTAGATCAGCTATATCTGACCTAAAACTTTGACATATATAGTCTGTAATACCAGACTTGTATATATGGCTACAATCTCCCTGTTTGACGGGGGACTATTGATGTGACTATTGAGACCAGTGAGAGTCTGTGTAAAGAGGAGGTGTAACACCATTGGGAGTCTGTGTAAAGAGGCGGTGCTACACCAGTGGGAGTCTGTGTAAAGAGGAGGTGTAACATCAGTGGGAGTCTCTGTAAAGAGGAGGTGTCACACCAGTGGGAGTCTGTATAAAGAGGAGGTGCCACACCAGTGGGCGTCTGTATAAAGAGGAAGTGTCACACCAGTGGGAGTCTGTGCAAAGCGGAGGAGATACCCCAGTGAGAGTTTGTGTAAAGCAGAGGTGCCCCACAAGAGACAACAGAGTGACTGATGCCTGAGTATGACAGGCTTAAGGTACCTTCACAGTAACCGATTTTGCAACGATAACGATAGCGATCCGTGACGTTGCAGCATCCTGGATAGCGATATCGTTGTGTTTGACACGCAGCAGCGATCTGGATCCTGCTGTGATATCGCTGGTCGTTGCTGAAAGTTCAGAACTTTATTTGGTCGTCAGATTGGCGTGTATCGTCGTGTTTGACAGCAAAAGCAACGATGCCAGAGATGTTTTACAGTGGTAACCAGGGTAAACATCGGGTTACTAAGCGCAGGGCCGCGCTTAGTAACCCGATGTTTACCCTGGTTACCATTATAAATGTAAAAAAACCAAACAGTACATACTCACCTTCTGCTGTCTGTCACACGTCCCTCGCCGTCTCCTTCCCGCACTGACTGTGAGTGCCGGCCATACAGAGCACAGCGGTGACGTCACCGCTGTGCTCTGCTTTTACTTTACGGCCAGCACTCAGTCAGTGCGGGAAGGAGACGGCGAGGGACGTGTGACAGACAGCAGAAGGTGAGTATGTACTGTTTGGTTTTTTTACATTTACGCTGGTAACCAGGGTAAACATCGGGTTACTAAGCGCGGCCCTGCGCTTAGTAACCCGATGTTTACCCTGGTTACCAGGGGACTTCGGCATCGTTGGTCGCTGGAGAGCGGTCTGTGTGACAGCTCTCCAGCGACCACACAGCGACTAAACAGCGACGCTGCAGCGTTGTCTGTATCGCTGCAGCGTCGCTTAGTGTGAAGGTACCTTAACACATGGTAACTGTAGGCTACCGGAGTGCACAGGCTGTGGCAGGCTCTGGAAGTGTGTGCTGCTCTGCATTCAAACAGACTGTGCCAAGGTAAAGAATGCAATGAGGAGGTCGTGCTAAGTGTCAATCATTTGTCAGACCACCAGTGTATTCAAGCTGTGAGTTTACCGAAACCATCAAGCTCACTACTGCACCTTACATAACACTCTGTAATTACTAATCTTGTTGCCTCTCATTCAGACGTTGTTGAACAGCCTCATGCACTCCTGCTATTCTATTTCCATTTTTTATGAGGAACCACTTTACCTTCAAGGGTTGATACATTTTATATAATATTTTAAGGAGCACACCATCATCCATTTGCATTCCTTACCCTAATAGGGTATATTGAAAGAGATAACCCCTTTTATTGCATGATTGTGGGAAAGTATTCTGAGTTCTGTAACAGAATAATGCATTATTGAATCAGGGCGGATTTTGGACCTAACTAGAGTGAATTGATGTTTAAAGATGGACGTTCACTTACAAGCGTTGTACAAACCTTTTATATTTTCATGTTAAAAAGAAAAACAATATGCACAGTTTCTCACTACATCTTGCTTTGCTAAAAATACTCAGTGCTAATTGTCAGATGTAGCATATGGGAATGATGAGTAATGGTTTATTTACACAGTGTCAACAATGTAGTTCATATTTCCCAGAAAACAATAGTGTGAGGCCAATAATGCCAGTTCTAATTACTAACACAAAATTAATATCTTACATAGGGAAGTTGGCAAACAAAAATGTTTGGGATAACATGGATGGTCAGTATTATAATGTTATGACACATTAGGTCTTATCACACATGCCTTATAAATACACTGAGCTAGTCAATTGCTGGATATTTGTGTTTAAAGAAGCACTGCCATCAACATTTTTATTCTCTTAATATATTGCAGTCATCATATTATACAGTGGGGAAAAAAGTATTTAGTCAGCCACCAATTGTGCAAGTTCTCCCACTTAAAAAGATGAGAGAGGCCTGTAATTGACATCATAGGTAGACCACAACTTTGACAGTCAAAATGAGAAAACAAATCCAGAAAATCACCTTGTCTGATTTGGCAAGATTTATTTTGCAAATTATGGTGGAAAATAAGTATTTGGTCACCTAAAAACATGCAGGATTTCCATCCCTCACAGACCTGTAACTTTTATTTAAGAGGCTCCTCTGTCCTCCACTCATTACCTGTAGTAACGACACCTGTTTGAACTTATTATCAGTATAAAAGACTCCTGTCCACAACCTCAAACAGTCACACTCCAAACTCCACCATGGTGAAGACCAAAGAGCTGTCGAAGGACACCAGAAACAAAACTGTAGCCCTGCACCAGGCTGAGAAGACTAAATCTGCGATGGGCAAGCAGGTTGGTGTGATGAAATCAACTGTGGGAGCAATAATAAGAAAATGGACGACATTCAAGACCACTGATAATCTCCCTCGATCTGGGGCTCCATGCAAGATCTCACCCCATGGGGTCAAAATGGTCACAAGAACGGTGAGCAAAAATCCCAGAACCACACGAGGGGACCTAGTGAATGACCTGCATAGAGCTGGGACCACCACAAAAAGGCTACCATCAGTAACACACTACGCCACGAGGGACTCAGATCCTACAGTGCCAGACGTGTCCCCTTGCTTAAGCTAGTACATGTCTGCGCCCGTCTGAAGTTTGCTAGAGAGCATTTGGATTATTCAGAAGAGTATTGGGAGAAGGTCATATGGTCTGATGAAACCAAAGTAGAACTCTTTGGTAGAAACAAAACTTGTCTTGCTTGTAGGAGACAGACTGCTGAATTACATCCAAAGAACACCATACCTACTGTGAAGCATGGGGGTGGCAACATCATGCTTTGGGGCTGTTTGTCTGCAAAGGGACCAGGACGACTGATCAGTGTACATGAGACAATGAATGGGACCATGTATCGTGAGATTTTGAGTGCAAACCTTCCATCAGCAAGGGCATTGAAGATGAAAAGCGGATGGGTCTTTCAGCATGATAATGATCCCAAGCATACCGCCAGGGCAATGAATGAGAGGCTTCGTAAAAAGCATATGAAGGTCCTGGAGTGGCCTAGTCAGTCTCCAGATCTCAACCCCATAGAAAACCTTTGGAGGGAGTTGAAAGTCCATTTTACCCAGCAAAAGGCCCAAAACATCACTGCTCTAGAGGAGGTCTGCATGTAGGAATGGGCCAACATACCACCAACAGTGTGTGCCAACCTAGTGAAGACTTACAGAAAACATTTGACCTCTGTCATTGACAACAAAGGATATATAACAAAATATTGAGATGAACTTTTGTTAATGACCAAATACTTATTTTCCACCATAATTTGCAAAATAAATCTTGCCAAATCAGACACAGTGATTTTCTGGATTTGTTTTCTCATTTTGACTCTCATAGTTGTGGTCTACCTATGATGTCAATTACAGGCCTCTCTCTTCTTTTTAAGTGGGAGAACTTGCACAATTGGTGGCTGACTAAATACTTTTTTCCCCACTGTAGCACTGTGTTCTTACAATTGCTCATTTTTCCCTTATACCCAGTTAATTCTTCTCTTTTCCATGACGTCTATGACATCACGTGATTAAAAACTGACTAGCTAAATTTGTTTTTATTGTCTAACAGTGCCAAAGCATAAAAAATAATATAAATGTGCTGTCATTGTAATCGTACTGACCCATAGAGTGCAGTTAGATGGCCGTATAAATCGGAATGCGATCAAACTGCAATGCTCAGACTGGTCACAACTCTCCTGACTAGAGCATGACAGCTGTTAGAAAAATATGAAGCTATCAACACGCGGGTTGGGAGAACCGTCTGCCCAACCGGGCACTGAGGTCAGTTCTCGATCGGATTGATACAGCCGTCTGATTGCATCCTAAAAGATAAAAGCTGTCAATGCAGGAGAATGACAGCATATGGAAAACACAAGTCAATTGCAAACCTGTTTATTTTCACGCTGTCAGATTAATTATAGCAATTAAAGAACTTTGGAATACATCTTTAATTTTACCCCTCCCCCCCAATATGCCGTTTGCAGCCTGATCCACATTTCTGATTTTTCTCTTAGGTAAGTTTCTCCCTTCTGTAGAGTGTAAGCTCTTATGATCAGCAGGTTCCTTTCTCCCTGTACAGCGTAAGCTGCTTTATACTCTGGGGGGCTGCATTATACTCTGAGGGTGCTGCATTATACTCTTAGGGGGTTGCATTATGCTCTGAAGGGGCTGCATTATACTGTGTGTGGGGGGCTGCATTATACTGTGTGGGGAGGGTCTGCATTATACTTTGTGTTGGGCTGCATTATCCTCCGAAGGAGCTGCTTTATACTCTGGGGGGACGGCATTAAAATCTGAGGGGGCTGCTTATACTCTGGGGGTGCTGCATTATACTGTGTGTGTGGGGCTGTATTATACTCTTAGGGGGCTGCATTATACTCTGAGGGCGCTGCATTATACGGTGTGTGTTGGGGCTGCATTATACTGTGTGTGTGAAGGGGGATGCACTATACTGTGTGTGGGGGGCTGCATTTTACTCTGAAGGGGCTGCTTTATACTCTGAATGGGCTGCATTATATTGTGTGGGGGGCTGCATTATACAGTGTGGGGATGGTCTGCATTATACTGTGTGTTGGGCTGCATTATCCTCTGAAAGAGCTGCTTTATACTCTGGGGGGACGGCATTAAAATCTGAGGGGGCTGCTTTATACTCTGGGGGGCTGCATTATACTCTTAGAGTGCTGCATTATACTGTGTGTGGGGGGCTGCATTATACTGTGTGTTGCGGCTGCATTATACTGTGTGTGTGAAGGGGGTTGCATTATACTCTGAGGGGGCTACATTATACTCTGAAGTGGCTGCTTTATACTCTGAAGAGGCTGCATTATACTGTGTGTGGGGGCTGCATTATACTCTATGAGGGACTACATTATACTCTGAGGGGGGCTGCATTATATTCTGAGGGGCGCTGCATTATACTCTATGAGGGGGGCTGCAGTATACTTTATGAGGGGGGTTGCATTATACTCTGAGGAGGGCTGCATTATGCTATATCAAGGACCATGGGGAGTGCATTTTACTATATGTACTATATGACTATGCCAATCATTCTTCCTTAGCCGGGGTAAGGGTAGGTGCACACAGTCAGTAAACAATGCGGTTTGGATACTGCGTACTTGTGCATTGTCCAAATATTACAGCATAGTGGATGGGATTTCAAGAAATCCATGCCCAGAAGCCCATGGCTCATCTGTGGAGACAGACATGTGTCGTATCTCTCCAGACCACAGAATGTCAATTTAGCTTGCGGAGACACAAGCCTCCGCAAGATAAATTTCACCCATAGAATGTATTGGACGCGGAATCACCTGCGTTCAATAGCCAGCAGCGCTTTGGATGCAGCGGACATGTGCTGTGCCTAAAGCGCTGCCAATTACTGAACGTGTGCACCTACCCTAAAAAGGCCGGGGAATAAGCGTTGAACAACTTCAATTTTAGCGATCATGCTCGTTTAGCGGCCTGAACTCAGTGCATGTAAATACAACAGAAATGTTTTTGTGTGATGGTGCAATATGTGAGCCTTTGGGGCCCCACTTTAAACTTTTGCCCAGGGCCCCACTTTGTCTAAAACCGGCACTTCATATTAAACTGCTATTCAGACGTATTCACACTTCAAACACTCAGGAATCAGAGTGTATATTCTCTATAAATAAGTTTGCCTCTTCGTCTCTGCTTCCATTTGTTTACTAGTTAACCCTTTGTCTTCTGTTAGCATTACAAACTCTCAAATTTCTCATCCAGAGAGTCCAGCCTGCTGTGCTATCGGCCTTGATCTGTGTGTTCACCCTTTCCTGCGGTTTGGTGAATCCTCCTCACCAGGGAGCCCTAACAGAAGCCGTAAATATTGAACAGCACTTGAATGACCTATAGCTGGCATGTCAGTGATATCTGACCCATTAACTTGACTGGGTGAGTTTGATCTGCAAATCAAAATATCTCCTTTTTTGTGGAGAAACGATCTCCAAAAAAAGAAAAAAAAACATACATCTGAACATTCCCATAGACTATAATGGGTACGTGTCCTTTTTTCAGTCAATCAGCTAGATAAAGGACTTGCAGACATTCTGCCACCGTAAAATGGTAGATCATTCTAATTGATGGCTACGTAAAAAATGTTGCATTCAGTATAACTTGTAATTCAGTAATTTTAAAGGGAATCTGTCACCAGGATTTCTATACTCCATCTGAGAGCTGCATGTTGTAATGGCAGAGACCCTTAATCCAGTGATGTATCATTTATTGGGCTTTTTGCTACAGTTTTGATAAAATCACTGTTTTATCTGCTGCAGATATACCAATTCTCTGAATGCTGAGCTCTGTGTAACCCTGCCTACACAACTGATTGGCAGCTTTTGTGTACGCTATGCAGAAAGGTTCTAATCATTGGTGAAGGTGGGCTATACAGATCTCATGAATATGGAGGACTACTTGGCAGCAGGTTTACTAGTCCTCTAGTGATAATCATCCGCTGATAATTTTATGAAAACAGCAAGCAGCCCAGTAAGTGACACATCACTGGAATCAGGGTCTCTGTCTCTACATCTAGTTTTATTTGAAACAGGACATTCCAAAAAGAGGGAAAAACTGCAGTGTCAAAACCGCATGTAAAACAAAGGATTCAGAAACGCAATGAAAAAAAACACAAATGACCTATTTTAGCTAATAGGTGCAAGAATGCTGAAGAAAATCTGCAACATCAAAAACTCACCATGTACTCATAGCGAGAATGTAGCCTAATAGAGAGGCGTAACCGGTAAATAATTGTGGACTATCAGGCAGTAAGAAAGATAGGAGGATGTAGCATTGCATAGACATACTGATAGGGAATTTAGATTGTGAGCCCTATCGGGGACAGCGATGATAATGGGCGCAAATTGTAAAGCGCTGCGGAATATGTTGGCGCTATATAAAAATAAAGATTATTGTTATTATTGCATAGTTGTCTGTACATTGTGATACTTTGTGCTTTTATGTTTTTAGACTTGACATAAACCCTTTCTTCCTGCAGCAACAACCTCTTTCCACTTTTTTTCACATTGAACTGCGTACCTTCTGGAAATTGCTAGTTCTCATGTGGACTGCAGCAAGTTTCTGGAAGGATTTCTCTATTTTTTTGCAATATTTTATTTTCTATCCATTTTCTCAGCTTTTAGCATTGTAGTAAAGCACAGGGGCGACTGTATATTAAATTCACCACGCGGAATGGATAACGGTCAGTGAAGTGTGCGATTCTCCCCGTGACAGTGTAAGATCACATAGGTCTGACTGTGTGTAGATGCTGCCCAATATAACGTGATAGATACTAATGCTGGTTCTCCCTCCTATGATTAGAAGTGTGAACCTGCATTTCATTGAGTTTTATGACCTTTATCTATCACACTAAATGCTACACTCAGGTGACAGAGGGGAGAACAGATACATTAAGGTTTGATTCACGCATTAAACAATTACATTTTGTCTACTGAGCAAATTGCACAAATTAGCTTCTAATATAATTACAGTCTCAGCAGCTCATTTCATGTGGAAATCATTGTGAGATTTACACATTCAGGTGCTTTTTGTGGAGTGGCCAGTGATTAATGGCAGTACAGATGCATTAGTAAAGCCTTTATTTTGCTTTTATCACAAAGAATCGTTTCCGTCAGTACATTTTAGTGGTGAAATTCCCTTTGTTTATGGAAGCTATTATTTATGTGTTATTGTAATGTATCTGATGTATTAGTGCATTATGGCTTTAATGGCAGAGTAACTGGATTAAATGATATTGTTAATTAAAGTTTGTTTATACCAAATGATTCCATCCAAGAATAAGTGCACCCTGCGTCTTTTAGATCCTGGCGTACCAGAGGAAGATGCTTCTGGACACACCGGAGTCTTTTTTTTCCTTTTTTCAGGCGTCTTTTCGATTATTATTTTTATATGATTTTCACCGGCATTTTTTTGGGCAGGCAGGCGATATTTTGATATAAACTATTGAGCAACTTTTAAGTGGAAGCTGCCTAAAGAATGATCAGGTTATGTCTTCTAGCTGCTTCATGGCTTTCGAAGCTCAGAGAAGATTAAAAGAAGCAGAAAAAGACTGAATGTAGGCACAGCAAGTCATTTTGCAATGCATGTATTCTGTTTTATAAGCTGCGAGGAAACCCGACTGATGAAGCTGTTCTATGCACATACCCTAAGGGCCCTATAGATCAAGACCGGCATTGTGCTTGAGAATATGGGCTAGAGTCATACGCTTCTGGCATACATCTTTTGATGAATCAGGGGCACCAGACGAGTGGCATATATCTCTGTGTGCGCCTCGCTACAAATCCTACTCCAGTGCCTGCTGGAGTAAGATTTGTGGCATGGCGAACACTGCCACTCGTCGTGCCCACTTTGTCAAAGCTGGGCAAAAATGGCGTGAGAACATGAAGTCGAATCATTTTAATAAAGCCTCTTTTTGCACAAAAATTATACGACTTTTCAAAGGTTTTTACGTCAGAATACTGGCTTAAAAGCTTTTGATGCATCAAGCCATAAGGGCTCATTCCCACTTAGGATGAAATCGGACGAATGTAATCGTGTGCACTTTGTCTCAAATTCTAATTCAGTCTCCTTGCATTACGTCAGTAATCTTACACTAGTCCCTGACTGGAGAAATATTTCTGGTGTAAGGAAGATCACAGCTTGTCATAAATCAGCAGAGGAGTGATTTCACGTCCCCATCGCACTAGCTCATGTCTTCGGAACTGTGTGGCAGATTTTAGAAAATAAAAAGTGAACTACTCAGGGAGGTAGCGGGAATAAACGAAGAGCATTACTGACTAGTTTTGACCTGGTACAAAAACTAAAAAATTGACCAGCACCTTCGAACAGAATAAAGCAAGTGTGAACAGGTGCAAACTGCCATGACTGCATAATATACAAACAAGAGAAAACAGCAGCCCCTGTAATGTATAAACATTGTGTATATGACATGTAAATTACATTGCTGCTATATAGAATATACCTCTAAAAATGAAGATACTTAGCACATAAATTGGCCAATTCATGAGGGCCCACCTGTCATGGCAAGGCGACCTAAATATTAAGTTTATTGTCCATCAAAGAAAAGTTGCTCGGCTTCACCATTCCTTGTAGATTGTAAGCTCTTGCTGCAGGATCCTGTCTCTCTCTGCACCACTCTGTCACCCAATTGGCCATGTTTACTCACCATTTCACATCCACAGTGCCCTGAAATTAAAAGGGTCTTCCACTTCTAGGATATTGATGTTGTATTCTTCAGAATAATATTAGGAATTGAGAGTCCTCAGTGGTTGATGCCTTTTAATGGCTAGCTGAAAAGATGGTAACAAATTGCAAGCTTTCGAGACTACGCAGGTCCCTTCATCAGGCATAGACTAATACAAATTCTGAAAAAAAAACAAAACACATTTATGCACAATACAGCCCAGAGTACAATAAAACATTCACACTCCTTATCTATGAACTGTTCCAATATGTATGGACATAACTGTTTATCACTCTCACATATGGCATTTTTTCTGGGCTGTATTGTGCATAAATATGTGTTTTTTTTTCAGAATTTCTATTAGTCTATGCCTGATAAAGGGACCTGCGTAGTCTCGAAACCTTGCAATTTGTTACCATCTTTTCAGTTAGCCATTAAAAGGTATCAACCACACAAGACTCTCACTTCCTGGCTAACACAGTACAAAGATATATATCTTTCCTGTATTCTTCAGCTGCATTATCAA
This sequence comes from Ranitomeya variabilis, assembly GCF_051348905.1. Taxonomy (NCBI): domain Eukaryota; kingdom Metazoa; phylum Chordata; class Amphibia; order Anura; family Dendrobatidae; genus Ranitomeya; species Ranitomeya variabilis. Next base: position 72,963,687 of record NC_135237.1, on the reverse strand, counting down.
TATCAGACCTAGTGGGCCTGATACCCAACACTCACACGGATCAGCTGTTACCATCTCTGGCTGTGGCTGGATGTAAAGAGTGGATCAGATCATACACTGTTTAGTGGACCCTTTGGGTACTGCAGATCAGTTCCTATTCATTCCATTGAGGCAAGGATAGATTCTCCATCTCTCTGTAAAATGCTTGAAGATTTAAATATAAGGTCAAGAAAGGCTCTTTGAGGCATATTTATTGGGAGGTAGCCACACAGCCTATCTGTGCTGTAAAGAAAGGCTTTGTCAGGTGCAGTGTGTGCAGAATCAGTGGCGTAACTAGAGTCTGATGGGCCCCAGTGCAAAATGTGAACCTGGGTTCCCCCTGCATGTTGATCAGATTTATGCAATATAAATCCTATAAATACATGTTTGCCCTCCCCCCATCCTTGGGCCCCTTCCTGGTATATATGTCCTCCTTGAGAAAGCCACTAAGCGAAACGTGCCTTGGAGTCACAGGAGCCACGGGTTACGGACCACTGGTATATTTTATTCTATTGCTTTCCCCCTTTTATCTATGCCTTTTTCATATATATATGTTTGCTATATTCATTTATAATTATTCTATAGGCTATTTATATGGGGCTTGAATATATATGATCATGCTATTTAGTCTTTGTACCCAATATAATTATATCTGTGCTGTGGTTTCTGCCTATTTTGGCACTTGGTTTCCCATTTTTATGTCCTTTACATTTTAATATTATGATCAAATAAAAATTCTATATTTTATATACATTTTTTCTTTTTGGTTTATTCATTCATCTTGAGTAGGTGTGATTATTGTTCTTCAGTGAATATCTTAGGTGTTGTATTAACAATTTTCCAGTGACAAATCTGCAGCATAATCCAGTAATAAAAATGTAGATAAGACATAAGAAGTGAAGTGTCAGCTACATGTTATGGATATTTTATACAACCCTTTTCAGAGCTTGATAAATATGGAGGAAACTGGCGTTACTATATTGCAAATATGTCTGTTTGCTGTCAGACCTTGATAGACCATATCCCTTTCCACTGACACCCACCCATTTTAGAAATGGAATGTGGGATGAGTGTAAAAAAACCAAAACAAACAAAAAAACTCACCAATGGTCACAAAATATTAAAGAAAAAAATTGAATTTTACATGCTAGACACTGGCCTAATGACTGATGAGTTCCCCATGGCTTTGCTGTCACTGCCATTCTCCATTATCTGATATCTCCAAATAATAAATAACACAATGTCCTGTTAATAACTATTTTGAGTTACGATAAACTACGGATATTTTCTTTAGGTGCTAAAAGAAAATAAAAACCTGATATACTGTATATAAACAACAAATTGTTTTCTCTCCAGATAATGTAATGTCACGAAATATGAAAGTTATTTTCTGAATACATTTTCAATAAAAAGAAGTGTATTTTATGCAAATTGTACTAAAAATATACCAATAATGGTGTGACTATGTATTTGGCTAAGCTGGGATACCACTTTGGGTACTAATGTACTCATAGACTAATATTTGCCCCGGGGTCTCAAAAAAGTGACTTTTGGCATGTGGTGTTAAAAAGTAAAAATAGTAAAAATAATAATCTTATAGTTTTCACACTGACCACTGCATCTTTTACTCATACTTCTGTTCTTCCAGACCAAATTTTCAGCAGTCTCCTTATCATTAGAGGCAGAATTACAATAACAGGCAACACCTCTATACACAGCTGATAACAGGATCCACCAATCACAGTAAGTGATGTCACAGCTGACCCTCCTCAGTCTCCCTTCACAATGAATGACCTTTGCACATGCTCATTAGCTGCTTTAATACAAAAGAGGGTCTGAGATAGACATGTACATTAGCATTAACAGAGTAATGTTCAATCACCGCACACTCTTGATAGATGCTTGTGAGAATGTTATTGTACAAATACAGATGCAGCAATAACACAATTCAGGTGCAGGGATTATAGAGAAAAGGGGTGAGGCGACAAGAACATAAAAAATATCAAAAAACTTTATTAACAAATACAAACAATTAAAAACACAGACAAAGTCATGAAAGTGTTAATGAACAAAGACACCAGATATGAGTGGCCCTCAGTGCAATAATACATATATCCTTGCATTAGTGCATTTAACAAATATATCTAGTGAAGACCAAATTCTCCTAAAAATATCCCAGGCAAACACAGCCCCCAACATAAACGGTAAAGGTCATTGCCACACAAGCAATCTCTTATAATCACCTATGGGAGTGTGTATACCACGCACCACCAGTTTTGAGAAACATCTAGCCGTGAAATGTACCCTGCCTGGTGGGTCTACGGATGGATACCAATAGAGAGCATGTCTCACCTGAAACTGAGGGGCCCACTGCATGTACCCCGACGCGCGTTTCGCCGCTGTCAGCACTCGCTTTCTCAAGGGGAAGTGTGGTTTGGGCTGTCTACAGGACCTTAAGTATCCATGGAAACTCATCATGTGACCATCACCTGACTTCTTGCAATCAGCGCTGTGTGAATATGGCGCATGCGCCGGCCTTGTTCATTAACACTTTCATGACTTTCTGTGTTTTTAATTGTTTGTATTTGTTAATAAAGTTTTGCGATATTTTTTATAAAAAAGCTTCCGCTGTTTCTCCGGTGTTTTCATGACCTCACGAGATTGTAGGCAGGTAGATGAAGAGCAGTTAACTGCAGGCAGGCAGAGAATATCAGGAGACCGCATGCGGCAGGTGGAGTGCAGGAAACTACAGGCAGGCGGAGGACATTGGGAGACAGCAGGCAGGTAGATGGAGTACATTAAGACTTCTGTGTTGCTAGACCGTGATTTTCTACACACCTTTTCCTGCATTTTACTTGCCTACCTGTAGTCTCCTGACGTCCTCCGCCTGTATGTTGTTTCCTGCCCTCTGCCTACCTCCTTGCTTTCTCCTGACATCCTCTGCCTGCCTGTGGTCTCCTGCACTTCGCCTGTCCACCTACGGTCTCCAGATGTCCTTCGCCTGCTTGTGGTTTCCTGCACTTCTTTTGTCTGCTGTCTCCTAACATCCTCCGCCTGCCTGCGGTGTCCTGGCGTCTTCCACCTGCCTTTGGTTTCCTGCAGCCAACCTACCTGCTTTCTCAAGTTCTTTGGCTGTCCATGTCCCGTGCGCCCCGCCTATCTGCTGTGCTGACGCCCATCACCTCTGTGCCCTCTTGGACCTTGGGTTTGGAGGATCCACCTCACCTGTTGAGTAGTGATGAGTGAGTATACTCGTTGCTCGGGTTTTCCTGAGCACGCTCGGGTGATCGAGTATTTGTTAGTGTTCGGAGATTTAGTTTTCATCGCAGCAGCTGAATGATTTACAGCTAGTAGCCAGCCTAAGTACATGTGGGGGTTGCCTGGTTGCTAGGGAATCCCCACATGTAATCAAGCTGTCTAGTAGCTGTAAATCATTCAGCTGAGGCGATGAAAACTAAATCTCCAAACACTATCAAATACTCGGAGGTCACCCGAGAGTGTTCGGGAAAATCCGAGTAACAAGTACACTCGCTCATCACTATTCTTGAGTCTAAGGTTACTTTCACACTTGCGTCAGTACGGGCCCGTCGCAATGCGTCGGGCCGACGTACCGACGCAACCTGTGAAATTTCTGCAAGACGTGGGCAGCGGATGCAGTTTTACAATGCATCCGCTGCCCATTCTGCAGTCCGGGGAGGAGGGGGCGGAATTTCGGCCACGCATGCGCGGTCAAAAATGGCGGACGCGATGCACAAAGAAACGTTACATGGAACTTTTTTTGTGCCGACGGTCCGCCAAAACACGACGCATGCGTTGCACAATGGATGAGATGTGTGGCAATCTATCGCAATGCGTCGCTAATGCAAGTCTATGGAGAAAAAACGCATCCTGTGGGCAACTTTGCAGGATGCGTTTTTTTCTCCAAAACGACGTATTGCGACGTGCGTCACACGACGCTAATGTGAAAGTAGCCTAACATAGATCAGGTCAAAGACTATTTAGATTTGTATGATGTGTATATGGTGAAATCTGGTGACAAATCAGCTTTTCTTAGATACACTACAGACTGTAATAATTGTCAGTGCGCTGACAGATCTCTGCTGAATAATTACAGAATCCAGCTCTCCATCTGGTTACATTTCTAAAAATAAAATAAAAAAGAGAAAAAAATGGATTTTGGTCAATATTTTGCATGACAGGAGCAGAAGTGGGTCTACTACACAGAAAATGTGCAAGTTTGCACTCGCTGATCTTCCACTTCTGGCGTAAAATAGGTTTTCTTTAGTTGTCCCGTTGGGCAGTTGTGCCACACGCCTGAGAACCCTGCAGTTTAGCCAAAGTTAAGCCGGTGTAAACTGCGGCTTTTTGTGGTGTTACAACAAACATTTCTCGCCCCCACCCCTGATTTTCTACATTATGGCATAAACCACTGGCCAACACTAACTCTGACTAAAACCATACTGCTGAAAGTACTGACATATACACTTGCCATATATATCTGCATTATATATGTCTATTAACAGGGCAAAAGTGTGACAACATAACCCAGATAGCTCCTTACTCCAGCACACCTGACCAGATGAGGGTTGTGGCCTGAGCTGTAAGATGATGCACCTGCACAGCAGCCATCACTCAAGCCCCTCCACCAGTGGAAGGGAAGTGTGGTGAAAGGTTACCGTCATGCTTTATGGATGATTGTCATGTATGTGCCACATGTGTGACTGTGTACAGTAGAAATGTCGGGCACAGGGAAGTGCAGGTCCCAAGTACATAGACCTAGTGGGTGGAAGAAGTGCTCAGAAGGGGGAAGGGACCAGTTCTCTCCAGCTGTTGTCACACTGTCCTTCCTGAACTATGTTATTAATGAGTGGAGAAGGGGAGGGAAGTGGGGCCTTTAATTGTTGCTTGGCCTCCCCTTGTGATGCTGCTGATACTTGATAATTGGGCGGTATAGGAGGGGAGGTGGCAGCAGGAGCCTGGGGCTGCACTGGGTTTGTATGTCTGTGGTTACATAACACCAGGCTCAGCCCTGCCCCGCTCCCCGGCTGCTCTAGCACTTGGACAGGCACAGCCTAGACAGGAAGGAGGGGGAGGAGAACAGCAACTGGTTCACTGCCAGCAGCCACACACTCCAGTGTTACAGCACACACATCCAACTGTGTGCAAGCAACAACATCACTAGTGACACATGAGGAATACACACCACTGCAGTACTCACAGCATGGCACGCAACTGCAGCGCCCAAACACCATCACTACCTAAACTCCGAAAAACCAAAAGAACCTTGTATCCTATTGCATCACCTTTAAGATAAAACATAATTTTATTTATTCACTTAAAAAACATTATACCATGCAATCAGCATGCAGACAACCATGCTAAACTGAATCTACCCCTCACACTGTTAATACTAATTGAACCTGCCCAACAGCGGAGGCTGCCACCCTACAATATTCACGAGATAGGTGCCCCCGCTCCGCGGCGGCTGTCCCTCAAACTCCTATCTGTCAACTATGAATAGTGTGAAACCAAATAAGCCACCATTCAGACATGACAGGAAAATGAAATGGACAGTGATTGCCTATTTTCAGATAAATGATAGACGGCAATCATTAGACAGTGTGAGAGGGAGTGAATGACATGATAACACAAAGCGAAAAAGTGCATAATAATCACATAGTACCTGACTACAGCTGTTCCCTGCTGATATTGTCAGCCTGCCTAGCTGCGGGGGTTGGCACCCTACTGTTCAGCGGAAGTGGTCCCCCCACTCCTCGACGGCTCACCCTAAGAAAGACCCTACGGATAAGCTAATATACACAAAAGGGGTAACAAATTAGGCCCAAACATTGTGGCCATAGTAGCTAGTCTCGGACAGGCTGAATACAATTAAAGCAAATAACTACACAGTACCGACTGTGGTCTCATTTTGGATCAAAAAAATAACAGATGTAAAAATGGGGTACTCATCATTTCTGATGTTAAAGAGAAAGCGCCTCAATGCGTTTCGCCAATCAGGATCATCAGGAGGCCCAGATGTACAGATGCTGCATGGTGACCACCCATGCCACCACTAAATATAAAGATATGGGTGAGCCCTGCCCCAGTGAGGAAACCACTCCTCCGGATGATAGAGGTAAAGGGCACAATGCTCAGATGAGGGCCCACAACATATCCCCAATGATGTGTTTCATGTCCATTACCTACCCTGTAATTTGCAATCTTAGCGACTTCCTTCAAGGAATGCCTGCGGATCACCCGCAGAGACAGACATGCTTCCCTCAAGATGGCTGGACCATCATTGTAAATAGGCACCTGTACTTTTGTCTCCCCCCACCTCATTGTAGATTGTAAGCTCTCACGAGCAGGGTCGTGAGATTGCTTTAATTATTGTATTATTGTTAGCACTGTTACTTATGACTGTTGGGTATGAAACTGTTAGGGCTCATACTCATTTGCGAGAAAAATGGACGAGTGCAATCTGAGAAAAAAATCGGATTGCACTCTGACCAATGGGTTACATCTCATCTGCGATTATTTTCTCAGCTGAAATCGGACTGAGAAAAAAATCGCAGCATGCTGCGATTTGCTGCGTATCTCGGACAAGACTCGACAATGCAAGTCAATGGATGCGAGAAAAAAACGCACAGCACTCTCACCATTCGAGTGCTGTCTGTTTTTTTATGCCCTGGAGTCCTTTTGAAAAGCTGGTAATTCATGTGCTGCATACAGGAAAATCACACTGCAGGTTACAATAGAACAGATAGAATAGAAATATATCCATAGAATACACATATATATATATATATATATATATATATATACATATCAGTAACACACACACATATATATATATATATATATATATATATATATATATATATATATATATATATATATATATATATATATATATATATATATATATATATATATATATTGCACAGAAACAGATAATTCATCTGCCGGCTTCTGTAAAATCACTGCAGGAGCCGACAGGATAGAAGAGATGGATTACATACAGTAAATACATATACAATAAGTAGATAGATAGATGTCAATGACAAATACAATTAGTAGTGTGTGTGTGCAAATTAATGGACATGTATTTAATTAATAAAATATTATTTTATGGGGAAAAATGGCGTGGGTAATACCCATGGAGCTTCCCAGGCTATTAATATCAGCTCACAGCTGTATACTTAGCCTTTACTGGCTATTAAAAAGGGGGACCCCCCAAAAAAAATGATGTGAGGTCCCCCCATAATAACCAGCAAAGGCTATGCAGACATGGGGCCATGGATAGCAATCGCAATGCACTTGGATGTAAATCGGATGCTAGGTGTGAAAATCGCATTGTACTCACATGACACTCGCATGTCACTCGTCCGTTTTTGTCGGTCCAGATCACAGAACGTTTTTTTTCTCAGATATGGGTATGAGCCCTTAAACTGTAAAGCGCTGCGGAATATGATGGCACTATATAAATAAATATTATTATTATTATTATTACAAATACTGATGTAAAATACTGACCAAATACTCAACATGTGCACATGGCCAAACTCAGCGTAAACTGACTTGCCTTGCGCGTTTGAAATCCACAACATGTTAATTTCACATGTGAATACTCTGAGTTTTATGTGCAGATGTCCACCATAAAATTTAATTTGATGCGGAAAATCCGCAGGTAAAAAATGCACGTGCATTTTTAATGTGTTTTTGCTGTGGAAGAGCACTAAAAATGCATGTAATCCGCACATGAAGTTTAGTCAAAGCCAAATACCAGAAAGTATGAAAAATAAAGCAGCCTTATTTAAAACATAACATACCAAATAGAGATAGAAACTGCAATGTTGAAAACATGATAAAGACTCATGAAAAAATGCGTCATTTTATTTAAAAAAATCAATCGTAGACATAAAAAATAAGAAACTTTGTAATATATCTTATCAGAAAAATTTGCTACTTTTTCTTCCAGAATTGATTAGTCATTAACAAAATTCTCAATTCTGAGATGCCATGTCTCTTACGCAGAGTGACATGTTAACCCTGACATGCCGAGGTGAGGAGACTTTTAAGCCGCAATGCTCCTCTGGGAAATATGCAAATTGACTCATCGGAGAGGAAGAGAACTAGAACTCTAGTGCCTCCTATAGGAAGTATCACTCCTAAAAGTCAATATTGACTCTCCACATGACATGATTCCTACTCCCTATGGGTAGCACTAGAGTTCTAGTCCTTTTCTTCTCTGAAGAGACAATTTGCATATTTCCCAGAAAAGAATTGTGGCTTAAAAGTATCCTCACCTCAGCATGTCAAGCGTGACATGTCGCTCTCCGCAAGGAGAAATGTTACCCCTTGGAACCTGGTCAGACACTTCTCACCCAGCCAAACCAGATCTCACGTTTTGCACTGATGAGGGGCAGTAACCAAATCCACAGTGGATTCAGATTCAGATTCTGGTTTTGGCTTTTGGCCTAAGTCATGTGACAGGACTTGTTGGAGAGTTGATATTGACTGTTAGGATTGCTACTACCTATAGGTGGCACTAGAGTTCTAGTCCTCTGCCTCTCTGAAGAGACAATTTGCATAAATTCTGAGGTAAAATGTGTATTCAGTGAAGACAGACTTTCCCATTACTGAGATAAGAGATGGCAGCCGCAACTGATAAGATGCTATGTGGATGGGAGGATGAAGAGGAGGAGCTCTGTCTCTAGCTCCTCCTCTCCATATACATAGAATTGTATCCATAGCAGCCGCCATCTTGTATCTGAGTAATGGGAAAGTCTGTCTTCACTGAATACACATTTTATCTCAGAATTGAGAATTTTGAGAATTGAGAAGCTGATTCTTCTGATCATATACTATAACTTTGTAATATATCTTAAGTTTATGAAATAAAAATTAAAATGATGGTTACTCTTTAAGGCTACGTTCCCAAGATGCATTTCAGGTGAGGTGTTTACTCTGCATATTTTTGAAGAAAATGCAAATAATCTATTTTACTTAGGCTACATTGGGTTTTTTTCATTGCATTTTTCAGTGCATTTTTTACATGCATTTTTATCGTGTTTTGTCTCTTTTTGGTATGTCATGTTTTAAATAAAGTTGCTTTGTTTTTGAAATATTCTAGTATTTGGCTTTGACAAAACTTTATTGATATACTGTGTGGATCACATATGTTTTTGATGTGTTGCAGTAATGCCGTAAAACACATGAAGGTCATATGAGTGCAGTCTGATGATTTCCAAGTAGCCATAGACCTGAATGGGTGCGTGCCACTCAATTTCCGGAGCCTCTCACAGCATGCTGCGATATTTTTTCTCATGCCGAATCGATATGAGAAAAAAAACGCTGATCTGCACTGCCCCATAGAATGACATTGGTCCCAGTGCTATCTGATAAAACATCAGACACACTCGTCCGATGTATACTAGTGAGTGAGCACTTAAGGGTTTTTTTTCAACTTGTGTGAAGTAAGGCCATGTTCACATGTTTCATTTTCTCTGCTTTCTTTAATGCAAATTGGAAGCTGCATTTTACTGCAAAATCTACGAGTTTTCAGAGATCTCACACACACGCATTGTTCTTTTTTTTCCCTGACTGATTTGGAAAACTGCTGCGTTTTTGCAAACTGCGGCACGTCACTTCTGTCAACGTTTTTTCACTCATAGAAAGAGATGAGTAAGTAAAAAATTGCAGCAAAAACACAGCAAAAAATGCAGGTATCAGGTTTTGCTCCATTTTCGGTGCAAAAACCTGAGGAAGTTGCATCATGTTTTTTTTTTTTTGGGGGGGGGGCACTAAATGTTATCAGTATGCACAAAAAAACAATAAAAATGCAGCAAAAATGCTTTTTGTAAGCAGCTTCTTTTCTGCCAAGAGAGCAGGTTTTGCCTGCAGAAAAAAAATGCATCAAAAATGCAACATGTGAACATAGCTTAAGGGTTCAAAAAGTTTCTTGGCATTAACCATCTGTTCTTCCACATTGCTGCACACATATTTAGGAAACTGACATATTATATCGTGCACACCAAGTGACCAGGATATTCTCTTAATTCACCTGCTGGCATCTCCCTGTCTGCATAACGTTTCATTATCCCTTGTGTAATTGGAGACAATGAAAGACAACATCATATAAGCGTAGTATTGGTAGCCGCTGCCAGAGCAGATGTCGACATGAAAAAGTACCCGGAATGAATTGAATGTCCGTCTAACAAGAGCTTTTCTTTGATCTCGATTCTTCTGCTATAATGTATTTTATGCTATTGTAAAGAAACATACAGTCGGCTTTCTCATTTTTTTCAAAATTGTTCTTATTGTCACATTTTCATTGACTCAAAGGTGAATTCACATGAATTAGATTTGTTACAGAAAATCCTATACTTATCCTATGTTCTTGCCAACTAAACAATCCAACACAAATTAATGGATCCGATTTTCCGTCCATCCTTAGAGGTTATATGGATATCACGGTGAGGTTTGCTTCCTTTATGTGTCTGAATGGTGATCTGTAAGACTGGGTTCACACAGAGGGTTTTTGGAGTAGCTCTAAAATCCCCCTCCACCGTTTCAAAAATACATTAAGGACAGTCTCACACGTCCAGATAATTCCGGTACCGAAAAAATCGGTACCGGAGTTATCCGTGTCCGTGTGCTCACGTGGCACATCAGTGTGGCACACGTGCGGCAGCCGTGTGCCACCCGTGTGCCGACTGAGGACCACACAGGCCGTGCAGGAGACAGCGCTAGAGTTAAGCGCTGTCCCCCCTGGGCATTCATTCCTTCTCCCCAGCAGCGTTCCCTATGGGAGGTGGAGCCGCATATTCATCACTGTAATGAGCGGTACCACGTGACCGCTCACCCAGGACAAGCTGCCGGCGCTAAGAGGAAGCATCGTGGCAGCTGGGTAAGTATTTTAATGCCAGCGGGCGGGCGCACAGGGGGTGGGAGGCGGGAGGTGACCAGGAACTTTATTTTAAACACAAAAAAATTTAAAAAAACCTTGATTTTTCATTCCTTCTCTCCAGAGAACGCTGCTGGGGAGAAGGAATGAATGCCGGCTTCAGCACCACACCCAGGGGGGACAGCGCTTAACTCTAGCGCTGTCTCCTGCACGGTCTATGTGGTCCTCAGTCGGCACACGGACAGCACACGGACGGCACACGGACAGCATCCGTGTGCGGTACGTGTTGACACGCACCCATTGACTTTAATGGGTCCATGTGATCCGTGCGCTCCCACGAACACTGACATGTCTCCGTGTTTTTCAAACGGACACACGGTCCATGAAAACACGCTGACATGTGCAGAGACACATTTATTTTAATGTGTCTACGTGAGTCAGTGTCTCCGGTGCGTGAGAAAACTGTCACCACACGTACCGGAGCCACTGACGTGTGAAACAGGCCTAAAAACTATAGAAACTTGATACCAGCTCACCCAGTTGCTCTATGCTCATCCACCTGGGGCTCAGATACCGCCCCGCCCTGGTCCCAAGGAAAATAGAAAAAATTGGAGTCCAGCTCAATAGGACTGGATTTTCCTTTTCTTTTTAATTTTCAAAACAAAATTCATGTCATGAGTAAGACTGCCTAGTGCAGTCGAAATGCGTCAACTGGGTCATGTCGACCATGTAAATTTTTCTTTTGTATGCACTATATTTTCTTTTGAAAAAGAAAAAGAAAAATCCAGTCCTGTTGAGCCAGACTCCAATTTTATCTATTCACATTAAAAACTATTCCTTCTCATTTCAGTGTCATATCCTCTTTGCTGCTCATATCAGGAGTTTTTGGAGCATTTTTTTGCCTGACAAGAGTTTTGAAAAGCATCTGGTGGAAAAAGAGAAGTCACCTGTTGACGTATGTTCACACTCATTTTTTTTCAGTAGTTTTTGGACCAGAAACCCCCTAGAGTATGTGCACACAAGTTCTCTTTCAGGCGGATTCCACCTGAAAATAAAAACACAAAAAAACAAAAAGAATTAACATATAAAGGCACAGCAATGTCGAAACAACCTGACATGCACACTTCATCTTTTTTAACTTCTTTTAAGCACTTCAAAATTTGAAAGGCATTCGGTGGCTAAAACGAGTGACCTGATCATTTTTCAGGCAGATTTTCAGTGGAAGTAGCCACTAAGTTATATATAATATTTTTTTTTAAAAGATGTTGGCAGCAAAAAATAATAAAATAATGACAAAGACAGTTCTTTAAAAAAAACATAGCTAGCATTTTGCTGAAGCGTCATATTCTTCAAAAATTAAAGACAGGCATCTTCAAGCCACAGTGTGTACATACCTATGCTCTCCAATAAAAACTTGTGGTTTGGAGTTTCTTTTGGAGTTTATTGGAGTTGTAGTTTTTGGAGAGTTTATACTGAAAAAAAATCTGCAAAAACTCGCTATGTACGTATTTCTTAGTCCATGTGCACATGGTGTCTTTTTCTAGCAGATTCTGCAGCGCCCCAGAGTCCTGGTCGTTGCAGAACTGTGGCTCCGCCACTATGGGGAGCTATGGTGCATCCGATGGCACTGAAGGAGTTCATCTGATCAGGTATCACAGACACCAATACATTTCACAGCCGGGCCTCCGGGGGGAGCTAAGGGTGCTATTCATTAGGCCACTCCCCACCATAGTGGGTAAACTGGGGGTCAGGCAGGAAGTTAGATGAGAAAGCTGACTGGGTTGGAACCAGGCAACACCTTGTGGCAGAAGGTGTTGTAGGGGAAGATACAGTAGGGTCTCTGTCAGGGGTGGGATCCTGACAGAGGCTTGGCAACGAGAACGAACGTAACGGGACCGTGCCTGCTCCGGGTAGCGGCGGTGCCCAAGAAAGGATTAGAAGAGAGATAGATTGTGCTGAGTGAGAAACGGGATCACGCAAAGGAGAAATACCAGTAGGAGTCGTGCTGTAAGATCGAAGCAACATCCTACTGAGGCGCACTACCGGTGGCCGGAACGCCGAGGGAGTAGAATAACATTCAGCTTCAAGCAATACTCCAAACAGCGGCAGGACAGTCAGTCTCAGGCGGGCTGTCTAACTCAAATCACCTATGAAGTCTTGGGAGGCAATTGTGGGAGAGGGGCGTCTCTAGGGTCCCGGAAGAATTCCAGGCCTACCCGTCAAACGGGTGCCGTTCCTACCCGAACCTCAGGGAGGGACGGAGGATTAGCAGAACATCATCTAGTCGAGTTGTGAGGGAACTTAAGAAACAGACACAACAGTTGTGGGGTACTTTCCGTAAGTGCAGCAGGGAAGGACTACAACACATAGCGCTAGGGGGAAGGCACAGATTTCCTCCTGTGAAGAGAACTCTGGAGGTGTCATTGGACCGGCGAACCGTATTCTGGACTGAGGACTCAGAGATCTTCAGTAAAGAGGTAAAGAGACTGCAACCTGGTGTCCTCGTTATTTACCGCGACCTGCACCCCACAACTGCACCGTTACAACACCACTTATTGCACCGGACGTCCCCCACTGACAGACAGGGCCACGGACCGGGTCTAGCCACCGTGACAACCCCAGAGCAGAGACTCAGAGGCCCGGCTCCGGGTGCCCCTCGGCCCTGCGGCGGTGTGGGGGCGCTCCAATTCCATAAAATGACCATAGTGCACAGCAATGTCAAAATGTAATTGCTGTGCATATATTCCATCTAATGTCATTTCCTTTAATCCACTCAGGGTTTGTTAAAAGTGACACGCTCATTCTTCAGGGGGTTTCCTTCACAGCAAAGCCACCTTAGCAAAACAACCGCCGGGGTTTGTCCGAAGTGACTTCACTCGAGATAACTTGGAGGCTGTGCTGGCATCTAAAGACACTATGTGCACAAAGCCTTAGGAAACTCTCCAAGGGTATGCGCACACAACATCTTTAATCTGATGGCAGAGGTTTTGCAGTCATTTTTCAGCAGCTTCACTACCAGTCTCTTTTTCCTATATTTTTTATCATAGAGTGAGTGGCTTCCAAACGAAGTCACCCAAAGAAAGAACATGTTGCTTCATTGAACCGCTTCACAGTTTTAGCACCTTGAGGCTATGTAAACACGTTGCGGATTCCGCTGCGGAATTTTCCGCAGCGGATTTGATAAATCCGCAGTGCCAAAAGTACTGCGGATTTTATCGCGTTTTTTGTGCGGTTTCCACTGCGGTTTTAGACACCTGCGGGTTTCTATAATGGGGCAGGTGTAAAACCGCTGCGGATTCCGCACAAAGAATTGACATGCTGCGGAAAATAAACCGCTGCGTTTCCGCGCGTTTTTTTCCGCAGCATGTGCACTGCGGTTTTTGTTTTCCATAGGTTAACATTGTACTGTACACCGCATGGAAAACCGCTGCGGATCCGCAGCAAAAACCGCAACGTGTGAACATAGCCTAAAGCTGTTAATAGAAGTAATAAAAGACTGAACATGTTCACAGCAAAGTAGTTATCAACGCCTTTACTACCCTTAGTGTTGTATTGGGCACAGTGAGCAGAAGTAATGAGGGGGGCCTGGACCCAGTGCTCCTGCTCAGTGGGCCCCAGGGTATAATGAAGCATTATGTGCTGATGCACCACCATCTGTGGCGCACATCTCAAAGAAAGGAGCTTTCCTGGAGTTCCACAGAACAGCCATCCAGCTCCAAGGTAGTCCCTCCGCCTCTTCTGTGACGTTCTGGTGATGGTGCGTACACAATGACGTAATCGCCAGCATGTATGTGCACCACTCGCCAAGACACCAGAAGTGGAGCTGCACCTGCCGGGGATCGTATGAGAGGTAATAAAACTTTTTTTTTTAAATAAAATTAATTAAATGGGTTCGGGGCAGCAAATTATAACAAATTGAGGTGGGGGGGTGCAAATAATGATGAATTGGGGGTGGGGGACAGCAAATGATGAGTTGACAGGGACAGCAAATTATAACTAGAGGGTGGGTGACAAGTGACAGCAAATGATGAATTGATGGTGGGGGTGAGGGACAGTAAATGATGAATTGATGGTGATGTGAGCAAATAATGATGAATTGAGGGTGGGCTACATGTATCTGGTATTCATCACTATGTGGTGGTAATATGTGGTCTAGTCAAGATGTAGTGGTATTTGTTCCTTGAATGTGGTATTATTCGATCACTATGTGGTGCTAATATGTGATCTGGTCATAGTGTGGTGGTATTTCTCCCTTGTATGTAGTATTATTCAGTCACAATGTGGTGGTAAAATGTGATCTGCTTATGGTATGACAGTATATGGCCCCAGTATGTGGTATTATTGATCATTTAAAAAAATATATATGACACATTCCCTTAAAGAAAAATAAATAAAAATATACCTAAAAAGAGTATTGGATATTCTAAGAAATGTATAATAGGTTAGAGTAGAGTAGGACCCAGCCAAAAGAGTCTACCTTGTAATGGTGACAGGCTTAAAAAATATTTTGGCCAAAACAAAAGCTAATGGCTATGTATGTGATATGGTGTTCAATGGGACCTGTTAATGTGTGATTGGTGCAGATGAGGTGCAGAAGTGTTTTTTTCCAAGAGTGGTCTATGAGACTGGAAGATTCGAGGGGTGGAGGTGGAGGTGGAGCTGAAGTGGAGCCTGAGTGGAGTATCAAATGTGCCTGTAAATTTTGCCAGTATAGGGCCTGAAATTGCTGGTGGCAGCGCCCTATCTGAATGACTCAAGAATCATTGCAAAAGTCTTTGGCAGGGTGGAAAGGTGGAGCAGAGCAGCTGGATCAGGAGTTGGAAAGGGGAATGATAAATGCAGGGACAAGAGACTTCCTGTTTCTACATAGAGCAGAGAAAAGAGAATAATTATCTGGGTAGAAAGGCAAAAGGATAAAAACTTTGATGGGAGTTCTTCTTCAGCAGTATAGAGTAAGTGATGCTGCCAGTGGAGCCACTGCAAGAACTCACTATGTACTAGAACGATATAAAGAATTTTTTGGAGCATTTTTTTCCACTTCAGTTTTTGAAAATGTCTCTTGTTTTAACATTGCTGTTGTGCACTATGATTGTCAAATGACTGTAGTTTGATATTCTGGGGCTAGGGGCTCCTTCCCTATCCCTAAAGCTAGGGGCGCCCTAGCTATCCCTGCTCCCTGGATTACTTCTAATAGTGAAGATGCCGGGGCCACGCACCTTGCTGACATCCATAATCAGCCCTTATCTGTCCCCTCTCCCACTCAGGGAAGTGGGGAGTAAAAGTGTCTAAGAATACACAACCCATACTAACAAGGGAAGACGTACAGGGATAAATAAAAAAATACCAATCATACATAGATACACTCACAAACAACAGAGTGGAACACCGAGAAGAAAAAGAAAGGAACAAGCAAATAGGAGAGGATGAGGTTATGCACACAGACAAATCACCAAGCAGCAATCTTTAGATCATCATTCCAAACTCCTACTCAACAAACACCTCAATTTCCACACCAGGCAGCATAAAACTAACACTGGCAAATCTGATTGCCAGAGGCGAGGATAAATAGCAGCAGGGAGTGGCCAACACTGAACATCTGAAATCATCAAAGCAGGAAAGCTTCAGAGACTCTCAACTGAATAGATTTAACCCCTGCACCACTAGCAGAAACCAGCACCATTTAATATGATGGTGAAGTGCTTCTAATAAGTGCAGGAGTATGTGTAATTAGACACGGTAATCTTCTGGTCCCACTCTGTCTCGGTAAATCCGTGACAATGTTCATTTTATGGGTTGCTTTTGCAAGGCTTTTTCTGGGCAGAATCTGCTTGAAAAAAGGCATTTTGCACCCATACACTTACCTCATCACAAATTCCAAACTCCTCAAAAACTTGCAGTTTCTGCTCCAGAAACTCATTGAAAAACTCTATGTGCACATAGTCCATAGAATTGCCTATGTGCTAATCTAATTTTATAGAGAGGAATATTTAGTTTTTTTCTTTGTTGGGTATCGTACCAATAGAAAAGAAAAAAATAGTGACAAGTGCCTTCAGATAACACATATATGGGGTTATTATTCTTACAAGAATGACTTTTAGGTGAGAATAGCTGAATACATACAAGTATTGCTCCGAAGTCAAATGCCTCTATACAGCCTCCGTAATGTAGGCACAAAGAATTGCCCTTAATCCTCCAGAAATAAATAAACAAAATAACATAATTTTTATTGAATTAAACAATTTTTTTTAAAAATCCATAAAAGGCAGTTGGAGATGAGAGCAAGCCTTACAAAAAGGTGGAAACAGCAAAACACTGGACAGAAGAAATAGATTGAATCAGTGTCCAAAAAATAAATGCAGAATAATTCAATAAAAATTATGTTGTTTTGCTTATTTATGTCTGGAGGACCTTTGTCTCTTTTCCGTAATGTAGGCATCAGGGCTTAAACTGTTTTTCATGCCATCTTTTTTTGCAGGGCATGGAAAAAAAGAATATTTACTGGTTGATTACTGAAATCCCATTCAGAATTGGTGCTGACATTTATCACATTTCCTTCTTGAAGTTACTCCTACACTTTCTGAAAATGTCACGGAAACAGAAAAGACCCACCTCTGTGTGTATTTTCTTAGAAGATTAGATTTCTTAGATTTCTATTTTTACTGTGCCCCTGACTACTTGGAGAGACATAGCCCCACTGGTTGGTTGTGCAGGTGCTGCCTGCTGTTATGCATCACAGGACAAGGAATATGGCTACTTAACTGTGGGACATTACCGACAGTAAAAATAGGGTAAATGCAACTGCAAAAAAGTTTGATGAACCATTGCTTCTGATTTTGTCCAAGATTGCTGTAATTCTCAGTAATCTTCATGGTTACATTGAATTGTTTTAGTTAAGTAAATTGCAATTTTACACTTGATGGGCAACTTGAAACGTAACTTATCTATACCTATACTAATATAGGAGCTTTCATGAAATTTTTCATATTAAACTGGACACACAATGTAACACATATATATATATTTTTTTTATATTTTGCCTATTCGTTGCAGAGATATTAGCAATTAATGTATTTGGCATCTAAACAGTTAATTTTCTTTAAGTCTAAGTGGGCAGTAACAGAGGGATTTCACTGGGGGTGTGTTTCTCTTTTTCTTTCTGATGTAAACCACGCATAATTAGGCAGCAACACACTGAGGGAAGAAGAACATGCCCCCAATATAGCAAAGGCACACAGAGTGCCTAAGGCTTCAAAGCAACACTTATTCTCTACATTTGCACTGTCTATTCAGGATGATTCTACAATAATAGAATTGTCCATTACTAGGACAACCCTTTCTCGCACTGAATGTTTACCACCATTAAAATAAAAAAACCTATACTCACTCCCAGTGCCGCTGCCGTTCCAGCACTGTCTGCACTGGGTTTCCGGGGCTCATGGGAAGTTGTTGTTTCATGTGAGCCCTGTGCCCAATCATCACTGGCATCACTGTCCCTGCCTTTAGACGTATAAATAATCAACAAGAAATGAGAGGTGTGGCTGGCCGCTCACATCCCCTTGACAACCCCTTTAATGTCCAGGTTGTAGACAAGGAGAGGGTTGCACTAAGCCAAATGTACCTGCCTGAATTTGCACAAAAAAAACTTCCAAACCATCCCTGGTTTACATGCCTTCGTAATTTTCATTATGTGTACTAGACACATTTTCAGACAAGAGAGTATGGTCTTTAGGAAAGGGGTGTAGTTTGTTTGAATAGGGCGTGACCTAAATTATGATAGTATTTTCCTATATTGTGCCAATATTGCATAAAAATTCTGCTTTAAATTAACCAACCAAAGAAAGCCAATGAACAGGTCATATAAATTTATCAGTCTAAATCACTATGATCAATTTGTTACATTATAAGACTGTGTATTCTAAATTTACACTGTCTAATAGTTTATAATTTTTAATACGTTAGGACCAATATATCAGAAAAAGGAAGTAAGTGTTGAAAAGTCATAAACTCCTTTGATTTAAACTAGGGACAAAAAAATAGAAACTATTAAAGGGTTATTTCCCAAGAAGCAAGTTATCCCCTATCCATGTTATAAGATAAAACAAATGCTGGGACCCCCAGAGACCAGAGATCAGGGCTCTGGAACACCTAGAACGGGCTCTGTAGCCTCAGCCTGAATAGTATATGCATGAGCAGCCTCCGCACCATTTCACTGTCTATGCGACTGCCAATATAGCTAAACACTGTATGCAGCAGCCCCACAGACAATGAATGGCACAGAGGAAGCATATGTACACCATCCTCTTCTAGGTCATTGGCATATCTCAGTGCACTGTTTTGACCTCTAATTTACATATCCAGCACTGTCCCAAGCTTGATTGAGAGCGCTGGCTTTCTCATTGCGAGGTCTCCCTAAACTCAAATCCCTGTTCCTGCGCTTGCACACTGACACTAGAGGAGCACAAAAGCGCACGTTCAGTGTGGGTGCAGGCATTCACTGATTGCTGTCTCCACTCTTCAAGCACCACTCCAGCATTTTTTTTTATTTCAGAACTGGAGTTGTGCTTCTAATAAAACTCTGCCTGCGGTCTTATACGTACCTGCCACCGTATTCTCCTTCTACCGGCCTTTAGGAGTTTGTGACCTGCTGGAATGCTCCAGTGTTTGCTGCGTAAGCCAGAGGTCACTTTTCAGTGCACGTCTGTGAGAGCCTCGTTCTGACTCTCATAGACTTGCATTGAGCTCTTGTGACCATTACTTTTGACTTTTGGCCACTCAGGAGCTGTGGTCACAAGATGGAGCAGAGCTGATAGAAGGTGAAGTCGGGTAGGTATAAGACTATGGTCACGAAGCACATTTCCAGCACTGAAAGAAAAAAAATGCTTGAGTGGTGCTTTACTCACTCACTCGTTGTTGTGAACTCTGTTTTTGGGCTCCCTCTTGTGGTCACAAGTGGTACTGTGTGAGTGCTGTCTTTGGGCTCCCTCTGGTGGCTCTTTGTGTCATTCTGCAGGTCTGAGGCTGTTCAGCTGTCTCGTTATCTGTTAGCTGGTTTCCTATTTAGCTCACCTGGACTTTCAGTGGTTGCCTGCTGTCGATGTATTCAGTGCTATTTTGATCTCTCCTGAATCCCTTCATTATCAGTCTTGCCAAGAGAAGCTAAGTTTCTGTTTGGTTATTTTTTGCTCATCAGTGTTCAATATGTTTCTTGGTTATTTATTTGTTCTTGTCCAGCTTGCTAATATGTGATTTCCTTGCTTGCTGGTAGCTCTAGGGGGCTGAGTTTCTCCCCTCACACCGTTAGTTGGTGTGGGGGTTCTTGTATTCTCAGCGTGGATATTTTGTATAGGGTTTTTTACTGACCGCACAGTTCCCTGCCTGTCTTCTGCTATCTAGTATTAGTGGGCCTCATTTGCTGAATCTGTTTTCATTTCTACGTTTTGTATTTTCCCCTTACCTCACCGTTATTATTTGTTGGGGGCTTCCTATATCTTTGGGGTCATTTCTCTGAGGCAAGTGAGGTCTTACTTTCTCTATAGGGGTAGCAAGTTTCTCAGGCTGCGTCGAGACGTCCAGGAATTTAGGCACGTTCACCGGCTACCTTTAGTGTGTTTGTTAGGATCAGGTTTTGCGGTCAGTCCAGTTACCACCTCCCTAGAGCTCGTTCTATATTCAGTAACTTAGCTAGTTCATTCTGTGATCCTCAGCCACTAAGGATCATAACAGTACAGCAGGCCAAAAAAGTGGTTAATGCATCGCAGAAGTGGGATAAGAGAAGTCCTGAGTACAATTTTTTTTTTTTCCTCTCCCTTTGCTGCAGTCTGTCCAGCTTCTCTCATCCCCTTAATCTCTGGGTGGCTTTGAGTTCAGCTGCAGACATGGATATTCAGAGTCTGACTTCTAGTGTGGATCATCTTGCTGCAAGAGTGCAAAGCACTCAGGATTTTGTTGTTCACAGTCCTATGTCTGAGCCAAAAGTACCCATTCCTGAGTTGTTTTCTGGAGATAGATCTAGGTTTCAGAATTTTAAGAATAATTGTAAATGATTTCTTTCTTTGAGACCTCGTTCCTCTGGTGATTCCGCTCAGCAAGTTAGAATTGTTATCTCCCTGTTACGTGGCGACCCTCAAGATTGGGCTTTCTCCCTGGCGCCAGGAGATCCTGCATTGCTGAATGTGGATGCGTTTTTTCTGGCGCTTGGATTGCTTTATGAGGAACCTAATCTTGAGAACCAGGCAGAAAAGGCCTTGCTGGCTCTCTCTCAGGGCCAGGATGAAGCTGAGGTGTATTGTCAAAAATTTCGGAAATGGTCGGTGCTTACTCAATGGAATGAGTGTGCCCTGGCTGCAAATTTCAGAGAAGGTCTTTCTGAAGCCATTAAGAATGTTATGGTGGGGTTCCCCACGCCTGCAAGTCTGAATGACTCAATGGCTTTGGCCATTCAGATTGATCGGCGTTTGCGGGAGCGCAAATCTGCGCACCATCTGGCGGTGTTTTCTGAACAGAGACCTGAGTCTATGCAATGTGACCGAATTCTGACCAGAATTGAGCGGCAAGATCATAGACGTCAAAATGGGTTGTGCTTTTACTGTGGTGATTCAACTCATGTTATCTCAGCATGCTCTAAGCGCGTAAAAAAAATTGCTAAATCTGTCACCGTTGGTACTATACAGCCTAAATTCATTTTGTCTGTTACTTTAATTTGTTCTTTGTCTTCCTATTCGGTTATGGCTTTTGTGGATTCAGGTGCTGCCCTGAACCTGATGGATTTGTCATTTGCCAGGCGCTGTGGTTTGGTACTGGAGCCTTTGGAATTCCCTATTCCACTGAGGGGAATTGATGCTACACCATTGGCTGAGAATAAGCCTCAGTATTGGACTCAAGTGACCATGTGCATGACTCCTGTACATCAGGAGGGGATTCGCTTTCTTGTGCTGCATAATTTGCATGATGTTGTCGTTTTGGGTCTGCCATGGCTGCAGGCTCATAATCCAGTTTTGGATTGGAAAGCTATGTCTGTTTCAAGTTGGGGTTGCCAGGGGATTCATGGCGATGCTCCTTTGGTGTCAATTGCTTCTTCCACTCCTTCTGAGGTCCCTGAGTTTTTGTCGGACTACCAGGATGTATTTGATGAGCCCAGATCCGGTGCACTGCCTCCTCACAGGGATTGTGATTGTGCTATAAATTTGATTCCTGGTAGTAAGTTCCCTAAGGGACGACTTTTTAATTTGTCTGTTCCAGAACATGCCGCGATGCGGAGTTATATAAAGGAGTCTTTAGAGAAGGGACATATTCGCCCATCCTCCTCTCCTCTTGATGCAGGATTCTTTTTTGTGGCCAAGAAGGATGGTTCTCTGAGACCTTGTATAGATTATCGTCTTCTAAATAAAATCACGGTCAAATTTCAGTATCCTTTGCCATTATTATCTGATCTGTTTGCTCGGATTAAGGGGTCCAGTTGGTTCACCAAGATAGATCTTCGTGGTGCGTATAACCTTGTGCGTATTAAGCAGGGGGATGAATGGAAAACAGCATTTAATACGCCCGAAGGCCATTTTGAGTACTTGGTGATGCCTTTTGGACTCTCTAATGCTCCTTCTGTGTTCCAGTCCTTCATGCATGACATCTTCCGAGAATATCTGGATAAATTTATGATTGTGTATCTGGATGACATTTTGGTCTTTTCTGAGGACTGGGAGTCCCATGTAAAGCAGGTCAGGATGGTATTTCAGGTCCTGCGTGCTAATGTCTTATTTGTGAAGGGCTCAAAATGTCTCTTCGGAGTACAGAAGGTTTCCTTTTTGGGTTTTATTTTTTCTCCTTCTACTATTGAGATGGACCCAGTCAAGGTCCAGGCTATTCATGACTGGACTCAGCCTACATCTGTTAAGAGTCTTCAGAAGTTCTTGGGTTTTGCTAATTTTTACCGTCGCTTCATTGCTAATTTTTCTTGCGTGGTTAAACCCTTGACGGATTTGACCAAGAAGGGTTCTGATGTGACTAATTGGTCTCCTGCGGCCGTGGAAGCCTTTCGGGAGCTGAAGCGCCGGTTTTCTTCGGCTCCAGTTTTGTGTCAGCCTGATGTCTCTCTTCCTTTTCAGGTCGAGGTTGATGCTTCTGAGATTGGAGCAGGGGCTGTTTTGTCGCAGAGAAGCTCTGATTGCTCTGTGATGAAACCTTGTGCTTTCTTTTCAAGAAAGTTTTTGCCTGCCGAGCGGAATTATGATGTTGGTAATCGGGAGTTGTTGGCTATGAAGTGGGCATTTGAGGAGTGGTGACATTGGCTCGAGGGAGCTAAGCATCGTGTGGTGGTCTTGACTGATCACAAAAATCTGATTTATCTCGAGTCTGCCAAGCGGCTGAATCCTAGACAGGCTCGTTGGTCGTTGTTTTTCTCCCGTTTCGATTTCGTGGTCTCGTACCTGCCTGGTTCGAAGATCGTGAAGGCTGATGCTCTTTCTAGGAGTTTTGTGCTTGACTCTCCAGGAGTTTCAGAGCCGGCTGGTATCCTCAGAGAGGGAGTGATTTTGTCTGCCATTTCCCCAGATTTGCGACGAGTGCTGCAGAAATTTCAGGCGGATAGACCTGACCGTTGCCCACCAGAGAGACTGTTTGTCCCAGATAGATGGACCAGCAGAGTTATTTCCGAGGTTCATTCTTCGGTGTTGGCAGGCCATCCTGGGATTTTTGGTGCCAGAGATTTGGTGGCTAGGTCCTTCTGGTGGCCTTCCTTGTCGTGGGATGTGCGTTCCTTTGTGCAGTCCTGTGGGATTTGTGCTCGGGCTAAGCCTTGCTGTTCTCGTGCCAGCGGTTTGCTTTTGCCTTTGCCTGTCCCGAAGATGCCTTGGACGCACATTTCCATGGATTTTATTTCGGATCTTCCAGTCTCTCAGAGAATGTCTGTCATCTGGGTGGTGTGTGATCGTTTTTCCAAAATGGTCCATTTGGTGCCCTTGCCTAAGTTGCCTTCCTCCTCCGATTTGGTTCCTCTATTTTTTCAGAATATGGTTCGCTTGCATGGCATCCCTGAAAATATTGTGGGCATTGATTTGTCTTTTTCGTCGGCCTTCCATCCTCAGACGAATGGCCAAACCGAGCGAACTAATCAGACCTTGGAAACTTATTTAAGATGTTTTGTTTCTGCTGATCAGGATGATTGGGTAACTTTTTTGCCATTGGCCGAGTTTGCCCTTAATAATCGGGCTAGTTCTGCTACTTTGGTTTCGCCTTTTTTCTGCAATTCTGGTTTTCATCCTCGTTTCTCCTCGGGTCAGGTCGAGCCTTCTGACTGTCCTGGGGTGGATTCTGTGGTGGATAGGTTGCAGCAGATTTGGAACCATGTGGTGGACAATTTGAAGTTGTCACAGGAGAAGGCTCAGCGCTTTGCCAACCGCCGTCGCGGTGTGGGTCCCCGACTTCGTGTTGGGGATTTGGTATGGCTGTCTTCTCGGTATGTTCCTATGAAGGTCTCCTCTCCTAAATTCAAGCCTCGCTTCATCGGTCCTTATAAGATTTTGGAAATCCTTAACCCGGTATCATTTCGTTTGGACCTCCCAGCGTCGTTTGCCATTCATAACGTGTTCCATAGGTCTTTGTTGCGGAGGTATGTGGTGCCTGTGGTTCCTTCTGTTGAGCCCCCTGCCCCGGTGCTGGTTGAGGGCGAATTGGAGTACGTGGTGGAGAAGATCTTGGATTCTCGTGTTTCTAGACGGAGGCTTCAGTATTTGGTTAAGTGGAAGGGCTATGGTCAGGA
The DNA here is from genome assembly GCF_051348905.1 of Ranitomeya variabilis. Classification (NCBI taxonomy): domain Eukaryota; kingdom Metazoa; phylum Chordata; class Amphibia; order Anura; family Dendrobatidae; genus Ranitomeya; species Ranitomeya variabilis. The sequence continues at coordinate 72,939,010 of NC_135237.1, read as the reverse complement.
GGATAATTCCTGGGTTGTCGCCTCTGATGTTCATGCGGCCGATTTGGTTCGTGCCTTCCATGTGGCTCATCCTGATCGCCCTGGGGGTTTTGATGAGGGTTCGGTGACCCCTCCTCAAGGGGGGGGTACTGTTGTGAACTCTGTTTTTGGGCTCCATCTTGTGGTCACAAGTGGTACTGTGTGAGTGCTGTCTTTGGGCTCCCTCTGGTGGCTCTTTGTGTCATTCTGCAGGTCTGAGGCTGTTCAGCTGTCTCGTTATCTGTTAGCTGGTTTCCTATTTAGCTCACCTGGACTTTCAGTGGTTGCCTGCTGTCGATGTATTCAGTGCTATTTTGATCTCTCCTGAATCCCTTCGTCATCAGTCTCGCCAAGAGAAGCTAAGTTTCTGTTTGGTTATTTTTTGCTCATCAGTGTTCAATATGTTTCTTGGTTATTTATTTGTTCTTGTCCAGCTTGCTAATATGTGATTTCCTTGCTTGCTGGTAGCTCTAGGGGGCTGAGTTTCTCCCCTCACACCGTTAGTTGGTGTGGGGGTTCTTGTATTCTCAGCGTGGATATTTTGTATAGGGTTTTTTACTGACCGCACAGTTCCCTGCCTGTCTTCTGCTATCTAGTATTAGTGGGCCTCATTTGCTGAATCTGTTTTCATTTCTACGTTTTGTATTTTCCCCTTACCTCACCGTTATTATTTGTTGGGGGCTGTTGTGAACTATACCTTTTGGCTCTCTCTTGTGGTCACTAGTGATTTGGCACTTGGATTGTCTTTTACCAGGTTGGTACTCACCTGCTTCGTTAGACCATGGGTGTTGCTATTTAAACTTCCTGGATTCTCAGTCCAGTGCCTGGCATCATTGTAATCAGTTCACTTCTGTTTGCTCCTGTCTTCAGGTCCTGGTTCTTTGCAAGATAAGCTAAGTCCTGCTTTCGTACTTTTGATCATTTGCATTGTTCTTATTTTTTGTCCAGCTTGTACAAAATGTGATTCCTGATATCGCTGGAAGCTCTAGGGGGCTGATATTCTCCCCCCACACCGTCAGTCGGTTTGGGGGTTCTTGGATATTCAGCGTGGATATTTTGCAGGGTTTTTTGCTGACCATATACACTCACTGGCCACTTTATTAGGTACACCTGTCCAACTTCTTGTTAACACTTAATTTCTAATCAGCCAATCACATGGTGGCAACTCAGTGCATTTAGGCATGTAGACATGGTCAAGACAATCTCCTGCAGTTCAAACCGAGCATCAGTATGGGGAAGAAAGGTGATTTGAGTGCCTTTGAACGTGGCATGGTTGTTGGTGCGAGAAGGGCTGGTCTGAGTATTTCAGAAACTGCTGATCTACTGGGATTTTCACGCACAACCATCTCTAGGGTTTACAAAGAATGGTCCGAAAAAGAAAAAAAATCCAGTGAGCGGCAGTTCTGTGGGCGGAAATGCCTGGTTGATGCCAGAGGTCAGAGGAGAATTAGTCAGTGGGCCTCTCTTTGCTAAATCTAGTTCATTCCTACGTTTGTCTTTTCTTCTTACCTCACCGTTATTATTTGTTGGGGGCTTGTATTACTTTGGGGTCTTTTCTCTGGAGGCAAGAGAGGTCTTATTTTCCCTGATAGGGTTAGTTAGTTCTCCGGCTGGCGCGAGACGTCTAGGATCAACGTAGGCACGTTCCCCGGGTGCTGTTAGTGTTTGTGACCAGGATCAGGTATATGGTCAGCCTAGTTACCACTTCCCTATGAGCTAGTATTTATGTTTTGCAGACTTTGCGGTAATCTCTGAGGTCTCCTGCCATTGGGACCATAACAGGGGGCTTCCTATATCTTTGGGGTCATTTCTCTGAGGCAAGTGAGGTCTTACTTTCTCTATAGGGGTAGCAAGTTTCTCAGGCTGCGTTGAGACGTCCAGGAATTTAGGCACGTTCACCGGCTACCTTTAGTGTGTTTGTTAGGATCAGGTTTTGCGGTCAGTCCAGTTACCACCTCCCTAGAGCTCGTTCTATGTTCAGTAACTTAGCTAGTTCATTCTGTGATCCTCAGCCACTAAGGATCATAACACTCGATACATTTCCAGGTATAGCGAGTGGTGGTCACAGGTGAATTGGCGCTCACTACTCTCGACAGTGTAGCAAGCATGCAGATTCAAAGCTCAACTCCCCTCATCTCTTCTAAGGCTGGGTTCACACTGCGTTAGTGTGACCCGTTTAACGGACTACGTTACACCGCGGCATAACGCGGGCTTGCGCTAGCGATGTGCCGTCATTGAGTGATGGACCCGAGACGCGGGCTGCAGCGTTTCCGGGTCCGTCACTGCTAGTGCAGATAGAGCTAGCAGAGCTCTATCTGCGCTAGCGGGATGCAAACGCCGGCACTTGCGCTAGCAGCAGCCCGTTAGCGTATGTGCTGAATGGGCTGCTGCTAACGCAGTGTGATCTTAGCCTAAGAACTTTGCTACCTACTTCAAAAATAAGATCGACCAAACAAGGCAAACCTTTCCTGTTCCACCACCCCAACCACTCCATATACCAGACTCCTGCCCTTCCCTAATAACCTCCCTCTCCAACAATACTGAAGGAGAGCTTACTCATCTCCTTTCTAAATCACACCTCACCACCCATGCACTCGACCCCATCCCTTCCCACCTGCTCCCCAACCTCACTAACACGCTCATTCCACACCTAACCCATCTCTTCAACCTATCGCTATCTTCTGGTACCCTCCCCTCTGCCTTTAAACATGCCACCATGACACCCATCCTCAAAAAACCTAACCTTGACCCAACTGCTATGCCCAGCTATCGCCCCATATCATTGCTCCCACTTGCTTCCAAACTCCTTGAGCAGCATTTCCATGCTCAACTTTCCTCCCACCTCTCATCTAACTCTCTCCTTGACAACCTCCAATCTGGCTTCCACCCCACCACTCCACCGAAACTGCCCTGACCAAAATTACTAATGACTTACTCACAGCCAAAGCTAACAGACAGTTCTCCATCCTCCTCCTTCTCGACCTGTCCTCTGCCTTCTACACAGTCGATCACTGCCTACTGCTACAGATTCTTTCTTCCCTTGGCATCAAAGACCTTGGCCTGTCTTGGATTGCCTCATACCTTTCCGACCACACATATAGAGTTTCCCACTCCCACATTACCTCCTCATCCCACCCTCTCTATGTTGGAGTCTCTCAAGGCTCTGTTTTTGGGCCCCTAATTTTTTCCATCTATATCCTTGGCCTAGGACAACTCATAAAGTCCCATGGCTTCCAGTACGACTTGTATGCAGACAACACTCAGATCTACCTCTGTGGCCCAGATGTCACCTCCTGCTGTCCAGAACTCCGGAGTGTCTGTCACCCATATCCTCCTTCTTCACCTCTCGCTTCCTAAAACTCAATGTAGACAAAACCGAACTCATCATCTTTACCCCCATCTCACGTACCTCCCCTACCGACCTATCTGTTATGGTAAATGGCATCACGCTCTGTCCCTCACCTGAAATCCCCTGCCTCGGAGTAACTCTCTATTCTGCCCTGTCCTTCAAACTGCACGTCCAAACTCTTGCCACCTCCTGTCACCTCCAACTCAAAAATATTTCCAGAATCCATCCCTCAGCCCTCAATCTACTAAATCTCTTGTGCATGCCCTCATCATCTCCCGCCTCGATTACTGCAACACCCTCCACTGTGGCCTCCCCGCTACCTCTCTTGCACCACTCCAGTATGTCCTCAACTCTGCTGCCCAACTAATCCACCTCTCTCCTCACCACTCCCCTGTTTCTCCCCTCTGCAAATCCCTCCACTGGCTCCCAATTCCCCAACAAATTCAGTTCAAACTACTAACACTGACCTACAAAGCCATCCACAACCTGTCCCCTCCCTATATCTCTGAACTAATTTCCCAATATCTTCCCACGCATAATCTTCGATCCTCATAAGACCTCCTACTCTCCTCCACATTTATTTGTTCCTCACACCACCGCCTCCAAGATTTCTCCCGAATATCCACCATCCTCTGGAATTCTGTGCCTCAACATGTCCGATTATCCACCACCCTCAAATCCTTCAGACGGAACCTGAAAACCCATCTCTTCAGGAAAGCTTACAGCCTGCAATAACCATTGTGGTGCCTCACCACTGCGCAAGCTGCCTCATCACTACCACCAGAGCTGCTGCACCCCTGACCTTCTGTCTCTTCCCCATTATCCCGTAGAATGTACCGTAAGTCCGCAAGGACAGGGTGCTCTCCCCTGTGTACCAGTCTGTCATCATAAATTTGTTTACTGTAAATAATATCTAGACCTTTGTATGTAACCCCTTTTCATGCACAGCACCATGGAATTAATGGTGTTATATAAATTAATAATAATAATAAGCTGATGATGAACTTATGCAACAAAATTTTTCCAGAAGGATGGGAGAAGCTGAGTCACATATAAAACGATTAATTCAAGCTATTGCTGATGGATTTAGAGCAATTGATTAGGCCACGTTCACACTTTGCGGTGTGCTCTGCGGGTTCTCCCGCAGCGGAATTGATAAATCTGCAGGGCAAAACCGCTGCGGTTATCCCTGCAGATTTATCGCGGTTTGTTCCGTGGTTTCCGCTGCGGGATTACTCCTATACTATTGATGCTGTATATGCAGCAATATGCAGCATCAATAGTAATGTTAAAAATAATAAAAATGGTTTATACTCACCCTCTGATGTCCCGATCTCCTCGGCGCTGCACGCGGCGCTCCGGTTCCAAAGATGCTGTGCCGAGAAGGACCTTCGTGACGTCACGGTCATGTGACCGCGGCGTCATCACGGTCATGTGACCGCGACGTCACCACAGGTCCTGCTCGCACAGCAACAGACCGAGCGGCCGCGTGCAGCGCTGAGAGGTGAGTATACATGATTTTTTATTTTAATTCTTTTTTTTTACACTATTTATGCTTCCCAGGGCCTGGAGGAGAGTCTCCTCTCCTCCACCCCGGGTAGCAACCGCACATTAGCCGCTTACTTCCCGCAACGTGGGCACAGCCCCATGCGGGAAGTAAGCGGTTCAATGCTTTCCTATGGGTGCAGAATCGCAGCGATTCTGCACAAAGAAGTGACATGCTGCGGGTTTTTAACTGCTGCGTTTCTGCGCGGTTTTTCCCGCAGCATGTGCACTGCGGTTTGCGGTTTCCATAGGGTTTACATGTTAATGTAAACGCTATGGAAACTGCTGCGGACCCGCAGCATCAAAATCGCCGCGGATCCACGGGAAAAACCGCAAAGTGTGAACGTGGCCTTAATCTTTTGCACAATGTTTTTGCATTTTGCCTAGTTTTTGTTAAATAATGACATTGTAATTTGTCATTTGTTGTCATTTGTTGTTGTTCAACTGAACTTGTATTTAAAGGGGTTGTCCCCTACTATAATACGACCTTGGATGTATCACTATCCATACGTCCAGGTCAGCTGGTACCTACCGACGTTGGATACGTCATGGCGATCGCTGCTGGGGGTCAGCTGATTCTGCGATATGGATCGCAGTGTTTATCAGGCAAGCAGAGGGATGGAGACCCCTCTGTTCTCTGATCTTCTGCTTTGCTATGCTTTCCAAGTGATCAGACTGTAAAAAGTGAAAGTCCCATAGTGGGACAAAGTAAAAAAAAAATAGTAATAAATTGTAAAAATATATAAAAAAGACAACATAATAATAAAAAAATAAAAAATATATTGTACCCATGAATAAATATTTTTATATAAAAAAGTACACATATTTGGTATCACCGCATCCTGAACAATCTGACCTATAAAACTGTCCCACTAGTGAACACTATAAAGGAAAAAAAAAAGCGAGGCAAAAAGCTATGCATTATCATCATATGGCTGAATAAAAAGTGGAATAAAATGTCATCAAAAAGAAGAATGTAAATAAAAATGGTACTACTGAAATTGTCAAACAAAAAACAAGCTGTCATACAGCTCCATCAGTGGAAAAGTAAAAAAGTTATAGCTCTCACAATAAAGAGATGAAAAAATAATATAATGTTTTCTATAAAATAGTTTTTATTGTGTAAAAGCGCCACAACATAAAAAACAATATAAATGTAGAATTGCTGTAATCGTACTGATCAAAAGAATAAAGCTACCTTATCAATTTTACCAAGCGACTTAAAAAAATGCCTCAATTGCTGTTTTTTGTTCATTCTGCCTCAAAAAAATTGGAACAGAAAGAGATCAAAAAATGTCATGTGTCCGAAAAACTGGTACTAATAAAAATGTCAACTCCTCCCACAGAAAACAAGTCCTTACATGACTGTCGGCTGAAATATGGAAAAATGATAGCTCTCAAAATATGACTAAAGCATATTTCAGTGTGTGACAGCAGCCAAACATAAAATCCCAATATAAATCTGGTATCGTTGTAATTGCACTGACCCGAACAATAAAGTTTGCTTATCACTTATACTGCATGGGGAATGGCGTAAAAAATAAATAAAACCAATTCTTCACCTGCTATTGCTTTGTTAATTCTGCTGCACAAAGATAGCAGTAAGGCTCTTTGCACATTTATCCTGCTTTCTACGCTGAGCGCTTACACTGGGGTTACCGTGTAAACCTCTGAAATATATGATTCAGATGGAACCCCCAACGGAAGATTCCCTATAATGAGGCAGATGGAGACACTGTGGATGCCGTCTGGCCTATGATCCAGTGGATTCCGTCTTTTTAGGTGTGCATAAAAGCGCAGTCGTCCACAGGTTTGTGCACTTGTGAAAAAAAGGACATAGCTGAACAGAGGTAACTCTGCAGCCTCATTATAGTGTAGGGATCCCTCATGGGTTTCAGCTGAATCAGCAGCTACCTGCTCCTGGAATGCACCTATTCACACTAGTTTGGATGTGCCAGTCGTTTTTCTGTCATTTCTATGTTAGCTTACTGACTGAGCACTCCGCCCTTCACCATTTTGTTTTTAATTACATCTAATCGCATTTGGTTCTGGCCAACCCATATATGTAGGCTTTACTGAGAGAGGTGTCCACATTCAACCAGGCATACAGACATTGGCCTTCGGTAAGTGTCCACGTTTGGACAGGGAGGTCAGGGACCCATCAGATTAATGAGGCCACCTCGACGATGGTTGATGGGCTCACACTATTTGGCCAAATTTTGTGCAAAGTGTCTCATAAATATTTTTCCTAATGTTCAAAAGCCATTTTGCTATTCATATTTCATGTATTTCATATTAGACATGCTTTGGCATGATAGAGTGCAACTTTTTTTGTATTTCTTCTGAATCATGTCACTCGGAGGTTTAGATAGAAACCCCAAAGTAAGTGCTCAGCGTAGAGCGCAGGATAAATGTGATCCCAAATGTTATGTAAAATGTTCCCAAAAAATGCTTCAACTCAATCCACAAAAAAAATCCCCACTCAGGTCCATCATCTGTCAATGGAAATATAAGGGGTTACTGGGAGCACAAAGTCTTTGGAAAAGCTAAATGGCTCCTCATCCCCCCAAAAAGAAATTCAGCAAATTCTGCACTCCTAAATCCAAATACCCCCTCCCTTCTGAGTCTCACAGTGTGCCTAAACCACATTTAGCATTAAAATGTGTGGCATTTCTGTAGCAATGACATCTCGCCTAATTTACTGGTGTGTCTCCAAAAGCATGAACTGGGCACAACGTACTGGTCACTACAACATACTGGTCACTACAACGCACCTGTGGTGTCAATATGAAAACTGCCCCACTAGATGAATTCATTATTGGAGACTAAGCTCCCTTAATCATGGTCATGATTAAGGGAGCTTAGTCTCGAGAAACGCGTTGAGATTCTTACCCATATGGTTTGTGCTGAAGTTTGTATCCTCCATGTTTAAGTTTGTGAATAAAGAAAACTTTTTTTCACGGATTCGATGAAGCTGGACATTTTCTTCTTTTGGTTAATAACCTATCTCTACTAAATCGGTGGGAGTCTCAGGTGTCACGGTGCTGGTGGCGGCTGGATGTGATCAGTTATGGAGCTACACAGCAGTGTTAGGTCAACTCTATAACGATTACTGCACATTCGCCCTTTTTAATGAATAGGAGTGGCTCTGCAGTACCCCGCTGCGGCCACTAGACAGATGGCGGAGCAATGCTGTTCCACTCCGCAACTGATGACATTTGTCAGGTGCCGCTATTGGGAATAGCTGATTGGTGGAGGTGTCGGGTGTCTCTACCCCCACTAACCTCTCTCTTGAGGAAAGGTCCTCAATATAGAAGTAATGTACAACTTCTTTAACTATTTTTCAAACCTTTTAAGACCCAGATTTTTTTTTATTGTGTTCTAATGCATAAAACCACAGAAATCAAAGGGTGTCCTCAGTTTTTTCTAAAAAACCTATGCATAAAATTGGTGGCTTGTCCTAAAACGTTTTACAAAGACCAGAAGATCCGAAAATACATGTTCCATATTATTTTTACAACCAACATCAATATATTTTCTAATGCAAATAGTTGAAATTAATACAATTATTATAAAATGAAGCTGTATGGCATTTTCTCTCTATATTCTTGGGTTCATTTTAATTGCTCAGGGAAGATATATTCATAGATCCCTGCAGAGTCCTACAAAATGTCGCTGGTCCCCACTGGAGCTAACCAGTCTTAATTAACCATCAACCACTAATGACTGGAAATTAAATGTAAATCTCTAATGTCAGCACAGATCCCAAACAGGGTCTTTCCAGGAAGCAGGATAAATGATAGAAAATGGATGACTTGTGTGCTGACTGAGGACTGAAAACTGCAAACATTGCTTGCTCCATTGCAGTATACAGTATTCTACATTTATGCATTATACTAACTGCAGACAAGCATAATGGATATCTGTTAATTGCATGGGACTGACTTTGCATTGTTTTTTTTTTTGTTTTTTTTTTGGGGGGGGGCAGACTTATAGGGTCCACAAAGGTAGCAGTTGCACCTAAATTCTGGTACCTAAAGGTACCCGATGGCACCTCACAAGAGGACGTCACTATTATAAAAGGCACCTGTCCGATTGGGGGCTCTGTTTCAGATTTTGCCTCAGGAGCTACATGTAAATTTGCTTTTCATGAAAGATAGCTGACATTGCTGAACATGTAATTTTGGTAATTTTTGTTGTCTTAAAAAAAAGCCAAACAGTTGATTTTTTTTGATTTTTTTTAAGATCCTGATATGAAAGAACAAGGGGCTGTAATGTTTCATACGTTCTAGTGTTGACCTAAACACAATATACTGACCAGGGACGGACTGCGACTAAAATTTAGGCCTTGCATTTGAAAGTACACAGGCCCATGCTGGCTCCGTCCTCTTCCCCAGATTGGAATCTCGATTACGTAAATTATCCTGCCTGCAGGAAATCAAGATTTATTGCTACCTATATTTCCAATAAAGAGAAAGTGGCAGTATGTGAGTATATTATATTTTATTAATTATGGCAATTTTGTATGTCTTTAAATATTTATATAAATAAAGGGATAACCTATGAGACATATTGTTTCTTGAGGAACATAATGTGGGAGTATACTGCTGTGCGATTGAGCAAATGATTGGTTTTGTTATACTGTCATCATATGCAGTTATATCTATTTCCCCACAGTGAGTGGGCTCTATGCTAGCCTTATATGAGAAAGACGTTATGGTATTAAACCCACAAACTAATTTAAGGAGGAGAGAGGGGAATATAAGGTATAATGAGATCTTCATATAGGTGCTCTGAATGAGGGATCTATAAAAGTTTACGTTGATCTATATTGTGATATTCCCATGCTTCGGCGCACATAGATACATCCGAGATCGGGTGATCTCCCATGCTGCGGGAGGCATTACAAACAAATTAAACTCCCTGCGCGTGCGCAAAAGTGGCCGAAGAGAAACCTTAATATGCCGCCATGTGCCTGGCTGGTAGCGGGTAAAGACGGACTTGAATACGCTGCCGGTTACCTTTGTGGGAGTATGTGTCCACTGGAGTGCGCCTGCGTGAGTAGAATTAGCCTTGATGCGCGTGCGCAAGACGAGAGACAAACTGTCTCCTATGCGCCTGCGCGAGGTGAAACGAATATTGAATCACAGTGCGTCTGCGCTGTGTTACACGTGAACGTAGTGACGTGATTGTAAGGAATGCCTCCTATAGAGTGCGCCTGCGTGAGTACAACTAAGCCTCGATGCGCGTGCGCAAGACGAGAGACAAATTGTCTCCTATGCGCTTGCGCGAGGTGAAACGCACATGAATCACAGTGCGCCTGCGCAGTGTTACACGTGAACGTAGTGACGTGATTGTAAGGAATGCCTCCTATAGAGGACACATGCGCTGGCCAATGATTGGCTATAGTGGACGGAGCATCTTTTGAATATGGCGTATCCCCATGGTTTTGATACGTGTATGCACATGAAATTTTCAGGTGCATACCATTTGTTAATTAAATTAGTCTTTTTATGGTGCGGTCTAGACACTTGACCTCAGGCACTTCTTCTTGAAGGTACACACCCGGTGCTGGCGTCCTGTATCATGATGGACAACTTAAAGCTAAGTAGTGGTCTCTGATATCGTTTGAATATACTCCTGATGAACCTCCTTTGGGAGGAGAAACGCGTCGAGTGAGAGTTATGAGACTGGTTGTTATTTTTATGCCTATCTATTAAGTCAGAGTTATGAGACTGGTTATACCCATACCTACCTATTGTAATGTGAGCTTTGAAAAAATCTTTAACCAGGGTGTTTGGTCTCTTTATCATTAGTAGGGGGGTCTTTTTATCTAGAGACCTGAGAGACACAATTATCCGCTTTATGGCCCTAAGCGTATGAACCGGATGTTTTTGGGGATTGTGAATATTTGCATGATGTCCGGGGATTGTCCCACTATCATTATGGGTGCTGTGCAATATACTCTATACCATTGAGAATGAGTGCCTTTATCTATATTGGCAAAATATATAATTTATTTTTTTTTTTTTGGTTCACTAAGACCTCACATTGCCACCCCCTAAAAAGAAATTTCACAATAGGGTAATTTACCTTTGGGACAGCCGTCGAGGAGTGGGGGCGCCATTGCGCAGGTCTAGGGTGCCAACCCCCGCTGACAGGTAGGGTTATTTTGAAGGGACAGCAATCATCCTCGCCCACCTTTCAGCATTCTATATACACATATACATTTTTTTCTTCCCTTCCCAATCAGGGGATTCTAGATTAGAAGGGAAAGTCGACGGGGAGCGGGGGCGCCACTGCGCAGGTTAGGGTGCCAACCTCCGCTGATAGGTAGGGTGTATACTAAGCGATAGGTAATAGGGATAGGCACCTCCCTAGTTTTTTTTTCTATTTTTCAAGTGTCGATTATCTGGTGATGGTTTTGCTTACACTAGATTTTTAATCTATTGGTTAATAAAGAGATTTTTAATGTTTATGGGTTTTTTTCTGTGAAACTAGTGCTTTATTTACTCCAACTCCATTAGTCATTGTTTTTCTGTGAGATCCGAGTATATTAGTACACTCATACTACACACCATACATTTATTTCATTAAAAAAAATATAGATGTGCTTCCAGAATTTACCACTGTATTGGGACTGGTATTACCACCATACAGTGACCATGTAATGGTAATATCAATTCTAAACTAGTGCTCTGCAGACCATATATGTGACTACTGTGCAGATTCTCAGCCATGACATACCGCCTGTTCAACCGATGCGGCTGCATGGAGGCCCAGAGGCTCCGGGGGGCCCCTGCAGGGCGGCTAATAATGAGGGCAATCTGGCCAGTTTATATGGCCCCGAGGTTCCGGGGGGCCCATGGCCAGATTACCCTCATGTGAGGCGGGCAGGGAGCAATCCCTGCAGCTCCACTGCCTGCAAGAGAAAATGTCAGCGGAGTGGAGCTGCAGGGAATGGATCCATCCTGCTTCCTGCTCGCGCTTCCTGTCTCACACAGCAGCGGCTGAATGACATCATCATTCAGTGCCGCGGCTGTGCGAGACAAGGAGCTGCCGGCGATGGTGCAGCTTCAGGATACCGTTTGCAGAGGTGTGTGTGTATGCAGAGAGGTGAGTGGTGCTGTGTGTGTGTGCAGAGAGGTGAATGGTGCTGTGTGTGTGTGCAGAGAAGTGAATGGTGCTGTGTGTGTGTACAGTATGTGTATGCAAAGAGGTCAATGGTGCTGTCTGTGTGTGTATATGTGTGCAGAGAAGTGAATGGTGTTGTCTGTGTGTGTGTATGTGTGCAGAGAGGTGAATAGTGCTGTGTGTGTGTGCAGAGAGGTGAATGGTGCTGTGTATGTGTCTGTGCAGAGAGGTGAATGGTGCTGTGTATGTGTGTGTGGTGCTGTGTATGTGTGTGCAGAGAGGTGAATGGTGCTGTGTATGTGTGTGTGTGTGTGGTGCTGTGTATGTGTGTGCAGAGAGGTGAATGGTGCTGTGTGTGTATGTGTATGCAGAGAGGTGAATGGTGCTGTGTGTATCTGTGTGTGTGTGCGCAGAGAGGTGAATGGTGCTGTGTGTGTGCAGAGAGGTGTGTATGTGTGTATATGTCAGTGTGTGCAGAGAGGTGAATGCTGTGTGTATGTGTGCAGAGAGGTGGATGGTGCTGTGTGTGTGCAGAGAGGTGAATGGTGCTGTGTGTGTGTGCAGAGAGGTGAATGGTGCTGTGTGTGTGCAGAAAGGTGAATGGTGCTGTGTGTGTATGTGTATGCAGAAGTGAATGGTGCTGTGTGAGTGTGTATCTGTGTGCAGAGAGGTGAATGGTGTTGTGTGTGTGTGTATATGTATGCACAGAGGTGAATGGTGCTGTGTGTGTGTGCAGAGAGATGACTGGTTCTGTGTGTGTGTATTTGTATGCAGAGGTGAATGGTGCTGTGTGTGTGTGAGTGTGTCCAGAGAGGTGAATGGTGCTGTGTGTGTGTGCAGAGAGGTGAATGGTGCTGTGTATGTGTCTGTGCAGAGAGGTGAATGGTGCTGTGTATGTGTGTGTGGTGCTGTGTATGTGTGTGCAGAGAGGTGAATGGTGCTGTGTGTGTATGTGTGCAGAGAGGTGAATGATGCTGTGTGTGTGTGCAGAGATGTGAATGGTGCTGTGTATGTGTATGTGTGTGTGTGTGTGTGTGCAGGAGGTGAATGGTGCTGTGTGTGTATGTGTATGCAGAGAGGTGAATGGTGCTGTGTGTATGTGCAGAGATGTGAATGGTGCTGTGTGTATCTGTGTGCGCAGAGAGGTGAATGGTGCTGTGTGTGTGTGCAGAGGTGAATGTTGCTGCGTGTATGTGTGTGTGTGCAGAGAGGTGAATGGTGCTGTGTGTGTGCAGAAAGGTGAATGGTGCTGTGTGTGTGTGCAGAGAGGTGAATAGTGCTGTGTGTGCAGAGAGGTGAATGGTGCTGTGTGTGTATGTGTGTGTGTAGGTGGAGGAGAGGGCAATGATGGGGTAATGGGGCAGAAGGCAATGATTGGGTTGACGGAGAGGGCAATGATGGGGTGATGGGGCAGAAGACAATGATTGGGTTGACAGAGAGGGTGATGGGGCAGAAGGCAATGATTGGGTTGACAGAGAGGGCATTGATGGGGTGATGGGGCAGAAGGTAATGATTGGGTTGACAGAGAGGGCAATGATGGGGGTGATGGGGCAGAAGGCAATGATTGGGCTGACAGAGAGGGCAATGGTGGGGTGATGGGGCAGAAGACAATGATTGGGTTGACAGAGAGGGTGATGGGGCAGAAGGCAATTATTGGGTTGACAGAGAGGGCAATGATGGGGCAGAAGGCAATGATTGGGTTAACGGAGAGAGCAATGATGTGGGTGATGGGGCAGAAGGCAATGATTGGATTGACTGAGAGGGCAATGATGGGGTGATGGGGCAGAAGGCAATGATTGAGTTGACAGAGAGGGCAATGATGGGGGTGATGGAGCTGAAGGCAATGATTGGGTTGATATAGAGGGCAATGATGGGGTGATGGGGCAAAAAGCAATGATTGGGTTGACAGAGAGGGCAATGATGGGGTGATGGGGCAGAAGTCAATGATTGGTTTGACAGAGAGGGCAATGATGGGGGTGATGTCGGAGGAGGAAATGATGGAGGTGGTGAATGGGCAATAATGGGGGTGGTGGGGAGGAGGAGGAAATTATGGAGGTGGTGTAATGGGCAATGATGGGGGTGGTGGGGGAAAAGACAATGATGGTGGTGGTGGAAAGGGCAATGATGGAGATGGTGAGGGAGGAGGCAATGATGGAGGTGGTGGAATGGGTAATGATGGGATGGTGGGGGAGAAGACAATGATGATGGCGGTGGAAAGGACAATGATAGGGGTGGTGGGGAGGAGGAAATGATGGAGGTTGTGGAATGGGTAATGATGGGGTTGGTATGGGTGAAGGCAATGATGGGGGTGGTAGGGGAGAAGACAATGATGATGGCTGTGGAAAGGACAATGATAGGGGTGGTGGAATGGGTAATGATGGGGTGGTGGGGAGTAGGCAGTGATGGTGGCAGTGGAAAGGACAATGATGGGGTGGTGGGGAGGAGGCAATGATGGAGGTGGTGGAATGGGCAATAATGGGGTGGAGGAACACATTATTATTGATTATTATGTCTAACACAGTCCCTTAGTATAGAGTGTACGTACCTATTATGTATAACACAGTCCCTTAGTATAAAGTGTACTCACTTATGTATAGCACAGTACTTTAGTGTGTGTGTGTGTATATATATATATATATATATATATATATATATATATACTAGCTATTGAACCCGTTCTACGCCCGGGTGGCGAGCATTTATATTGGTATATGGTCTCCATCCTGGTATGTGCTGCTCCCATCTTGCTCTCCCAGCCTGTCATGTGCTGCTCCATCCTGCGCCCCCATCCTGTCATGTGCTGCTCTATCCTGCGCCCCCATCCTATCATGTGCTGCTCCATCCTGCGTCCCCATCCTGTCATGTGCTCCCATCCTGCGCCCCCATCCTGTCATATGCTGCTCCATCCTACACCCCCATCCGGTCATGTGTGTGCCCCTATTCTGTCATATGCTGCTTCCATCCTGTGCCCCCATTCTGTCATGTGCTGCTCCCATCCTGTCATGTGCTCCCATCCTGCACCCCCATCCTGTCATGTGTGCGCCCCCATTCTGTCATGTGCTGCTCCCATCCCGTGCCCCCGTTCTATCATGTGCTGCTCCCATCCTGCGCCCCCATTCTGTTGTAATGTGCTGCACCCATTCTGCCTGTTCCTGTTTCCATTCTGCCATATGTTGCTCCCATCTTTCTCTCTCCGGCTCTGCTGCCCGAGTGCGGCTGTGCTGAGTGCAGCCGGCTGTGCTGAGTGCGGCCGGCTGTGCTGAGTGCGGCCGGCTGTGCTGAGTGCTGCCGGCTGTGCGTCGCTGTGCTGACTGCGGGCGGCTGTGCGTGGCGGTGCTGACTGCGGGCAGCTGTGCGTAGCGGTGCTGACTGCGGGTGGCTGTGCGTGGCGGTGCTGACTGCGGGCGGCTGTGCGTGGCTGTGGTGAGTGCGGGCGGCTGTGCGTGACGGTGCTGAGTGCGGGCGGCTGTGCGTGGTGGTGCTGAGTGTGGGCGGCTGTGCGTGGCGGTGCTGAGTGCGGGCGGCTGTGCGTGGCAGTGCTGAGTGCGGGCAGCTGTGCGTGGCGGTGCTGAGTGCGGGCGGCTGTGCGGGGCGGTGCTGAGTGCGGGCGGCTGTGCGAGTTGGTGCTGAGTGCGGGCGGCTGTGCGTGGCGGTGCTGAGTGCGGGCGGCTGTGCGTGGCGGTGCTGAGTGCGGGCAGCTGTGCGTGGCGGTGCTGAGTGCGGGCGGCTGTGCGTGGCGGTGCTGAGTGCGGGCAGCTGTGCGTGGCGGTGCTGACTGCGGGCGGCTGTGCGTGGCGGTGCTGACTGCGGGCGGCTGTGCGTGGCGGTGCTGACTGCGGGCGGCTGTGCGTGGCGGTGCTGACTGTGGGCGGCTGTGCGTGGCTGTGGTGAGTGCGGGCGGGTGTGGTGAGTGCGGGCGGCTGTGCTGAGTGCGGGCGGCTGTGCTGAGTGTGGGCGGCTGTGCTGAGTGCGGCCGGCTGTGCTGAGTGCGGGCGGCTGTGCTGAGTGCGGGCGGCTGTGCGTGGCGGTGCTGACTGCGGGCGGCTGTGCGTGGCGGTGCTGACTGCGGGCGGCTGTGCGTGGCGGTGCTGACTGCGGGCGGCTGTGCTGACTGCGGGCGGCTGTGCGTGGCGGTGCTGACTGCGGGCGGCTGTGCTGACTGCGGGCTGCTGTGCGTGGCGGTGCTGAGTGCGGGCGGCTGTGCGTGGTGGTGCTGACTGTGGGCGGCTGTGCGTGGCGGTGCTAAGTGCGGGCGGCTGTGCGTGGCGGTGCTGAGTGCGGGCGGCTGTGCGTGGCGGTGCTGACTGCGGGCGACTGTGCGTGGCGGTGCTGACTGCGGGCAGCTGTGCGTGGCGTGCTGACTGCGGGCGGCTGTGCGTGGCAGTGCTGACTGCGGGCGGCTGTGCGTGGCGGTGGTGACTGCGGGCGGCTGCGCTGACTGCGGGCGGCTGTGGTGAGTGCGGGCGGCTGTGGTGAGTGCGGGCGGCTGTGGTGAGTGCGGGCGGCTGTGCTGGGGGCCTGAGCAGGCGGGGACACCGGCGCGCTGTGGGGGTCAGGTGCCGGAGTCACCGCTAGCTCAGGCCCCCGGCACTTGCTATATTTACCTGTCCTCCGTTCCATCGATGCGCTCTGCTCTGTCCTCCACATCCTCTGGCTGTGACTGTTCAGTCAGAGAGCGGCGTGCATTAAGCGCGTCATCGTGCCCTCTGAACTGAACGTCACAGGCAGAGGATGTGGAGGACAGAGCAGAGCGCATCGATGGAACGGAGGACAGGTGAATATAGCATACTCACCATTCTGGCTCGTCCCTGCTTCTCCGTTGGAGATCGCGGAGTGCGTTCAGTGCTTACGCATACCGCGATCTCCTGGGAGCGTCACTCTGTGGGGTCCAGACTGCGCCGGCCCTTGCGCTTGCGCAGTCTATAAAGGCTTCGGACAGAGTGACGCTCCCAGCGTTATATTATAGATATATATATGTGTGTGTGTATATATATGTATGTAGCTTTGTTGCCTTAAAAGGAGGGGGGCCCAGACACATTTCCTGCACAGGGGCCCCAAGCTGTCTGTGTCCGCCCCTGCTCTCAGCAGTGACGTTATTGCTGATTGTTGTTATTCTTTTTCCCTTTTCTTTTTTCATTAGGCCCAGACTGCAATCCATCTTCTTTTCATTCTTTATAACGGCGTACACCATGTGACCCAGCAGCAATCCTGACACCAGGTACTAAAACATATAAAACCAATTTAGTACAAAACAGCTTTTTTACATCTGTCAATCCAAAGAATCATAGTAATTTATCTTTTCACGATTGCATTATAAAAATCAAGTGTTATTCAAAAATGCATTAGAGACGCATCTCAGGTAATATTTACAAAAATATATAGTATGGAGTCCCTCTCACAGCCCCAATACAATACAGGTCCTTCTCAAAAAATTAGCATATAGTGTTAAATTTCATTATTTACCATAATGTAATGATTACAATTAAACTTTCATATATTATAGATTCATTATCCACCAACTGAAATTTGTCAGGTCTTTTATTGTTTTAATACTGATGATTTTGGCATACAACTCCTGATAACCCAAAAAACCTGTCTCAATAAATTAGCATATTTCACCCGTCCAATCAAATAAAAGTGTTTTTTAATAACAAACAAAAAAAACATCAAATAATAATGTTCAGTTATGCACTCAATACTTGGTCGGGAATCCTTTGGCAGAAATGACTGCTTCAATGCGGCGTGGCATGGAGGCAATCAGCCTGTGACACTGCTGAGATGTTATGGAGGCCCAGGATGCTTCAATAGCGGCCTTAAGCTCATCCAGAGTGTTGGGTCTTGCGTCTCTCAACTTTCTCTTCACAATATCCCACAGATTCTCTATGGGGTTCAGGTCAGGAGAGTTGGCAAGCCAATTGAGCACAGTAATACCATGGTCAGTAAACCATTTACCAGTGGTTTTGGCACTGTGAGCAGGTGCCAGGTCGTGCTGAAAAATGAAATCTTCATCTCCATAAAGCATTTCAGCCGATGGAAGCATGAAGTGCTCCAAAATCTCCTGATAGCTAGCTGCATTGACCCTGCCCTTGATGAAACACAGTGGACCAACACCAGCAGCTGACATGGCACCCCACACCATCACTGACTGTGGGTACTTGACACTGGACTTCAGGCATTTTGGCATTTCCTTCTCCTCAGTCTTCCTCCAGACTCTGGCACCTTGATTTCCGAATGACATGCAAAATTTGCTTTCATCAGAAAAAAGTACTTGGGACCACTTAGCAACAGTCCAGTGCTGCTTCTCTGTAGCCCAGGTCAGGCGCTTCTGCCGCTGTTTATGGTTCAAAAGTGGCTTTACCTGGGGAATGCGGCACCTGTAGCCCATTTCCTGCACACGCCAGACTCAGTCCACTGCTTCCTCAGGTTCCCCAAGGTCTGGAATCGGTCCTTCTCCACAATCTTCCTCAGGGTCCGGTCACCTCTTCTCGTTGTACAGCGTTTTCTGCCACATTGTTTCCTTCCAACAGACTTACCATTGAGGTGCCTTGATACAGCACTCTGGGAACAGCCGATTTGTTGAGAAATTTCTTTCTGGGTCTTAAGGTACCGTCACACATTGAAATTTCCATCGCTACGACGTTACGATTCGTGACGTTCTAGCGATATCGTTACGATATCGCAGTGTCTGACACGCTACTGCGATCAGACACCCTGCTGAGAATCGTACGTCGTAGCAGATCGTTTGGAACTTTCTTTCGTCGCTGGATCTCCCGCTGACATCGCTGGATCGTTGTGTGTGACAGCGATCCAGCGATGTGTTCGCTTGTAACCAGGGTAAACATCGGGTAACTAAGCGCAGGGCCGCGCTTAGTAACCCGATGTTTACCCTGGTTACAAGCGTAAACGTAAAAAAAACAAACCGTACATGCTCACCCGTCGGTGTCCTTCAGGTCCCTTGCCGTCTGCTTCCTGCTCTGAGTGCCAGCCGGAAAGTGAGAGCAGATCACAGCGGTGCTGCGCTCTGCTCTCACTGTACGGCTGCACTCAGAGCAGGAAGCCGACGGCAAGGGACCTGAAGGACACCGACGGGTGAGCATGTACGGTTTGTTTTTTTACGTTTACGCTGGTAACCAGGGTAAACATCGGGTTACTAAGCGCGGCCCTGCGCTTAGTTACCCGATGTTTACCCTGGTTACCCGGGGACTTCGGCATCGCTCCAGCGCCGTGATTGCAACGTGTGACCGCAGTCTACGACGCTGGAGCGATGATTATACGACGCTGCGACGTCACGAATCGTGCCGTCGCAGCGATGAAAATTTCAATGTGTGACGGTACCCTTACCCTCTTGCTTGAGGGTGTCAATGATGGCCTTCTTGACATCTGTCAGGTCGCTAGTCTTACCCATGATGGGGGTTTTGAGTAATGAACCAGGCAGGGAGTTTTTAAAAGCCTCAGGTATCTTTTGCATGTGTTTAGAGTTAATTAGTTGATTCAGAAGATTAGGGTAATAGGTCGTTTAGAGAACCTTTTCTTGATATGCTAATTTATTGAGACAGGTTTTTTGGGTTTTCAGGAGTTGTATGCCAAAATCATCAGTATTAAAACAATAAAAGACCTGACAAATTTCAGTTGGTGGATAATGAATCTATAATATATGAAAGTTTAATTGTAATCATTACATTATGGTAAATAATGAAATTTAACACTATATGCTAATTTTTTGAGAAGGACCTGTATAATGGTCTCCCGCAGCTCCCATATAGTATGAGCTACCCTCTAAAAGCCCCAAAACAGTGCTATAGTCCCTCACAGCCACAATATATTATGAAGGTCAACCACAGCCCTAATATAGTATGAGGGTCCCCCTCAAAGCCCCAATACAGTATGATAGTCACCCACTGACCCTATATAATATGATGATCCCCACCACAGCCCCAATACAGTTTGATGGTCCCCCACAGCACCACTATAGTATGAAGGTCCTCCTCACAGCCCCAATACAGTTTGATGGTCCCCCACAGCTGCTATATAGTATGAAGACCCCCACAGCCCCAATATAGTATGGGGGTCACAAAAACAACAACTTTATACTCCCCTAATCCAGCCCCTATGTCCACCTCAGCTGCTGCTTCCAGTTCTATCATGTCTTGCAGTTGATGCGAGAGGCCTGATACAGTAACACCATTGTGGCGCTGACATCACCTGCGTGGCGCCAGCTTCCAGCAGGCCATGGACCGCAAATGTCTTGCAGCCTGCTGGAGTAAGTGATGGAGCACGGACTGGAATCTCCGCACTCTGCCACAGTTGTTAACGGTATCGGCATCCTAAGGATGCCCAGTACAGAGTTGCAATTGATGTGGCCCACTGCAGGCCCTGCCCATCTGGCATTTGCCAGGATTGCCAGTCCAGTTTTGATACTGATTTTACTTTCATCACAGCCTATAATGTTGGCTTTAAAAAGTAGGATAACTATGAAAACTGTACAACAGCACTATGAATAATGACAATGACTGTCTTCCAATGATGAACTGATATTTGGAGCTGAACCTAGCAGCAGGTGTTCAATATTACTGCAGAACCTCGACAGAGGAAATGAGGAATTACACAATGAGAATTTTTATTTATTTATTTCTTGCAGTTGCTTCCAATTTTCTTTTTTTGCATATTTATGTTTTTCCTCTCCTTCTGCCAAGAATCACACCGTTTTTCATTTTTCCATTGACAACAATATGAGAATATTGTTGTTTGCAGTACGAGTTGTAGTAATTAATTTTACAAGTTTACCAGTCCTATTTTATTCCTGGAACCTGCGGCTCTGGCCAGTCCGGAAGCTACCGGGATAATCTTGTTGATTTGGTTTCTGTCTGCTGTCAGCACTGGGTGGTGCTGTTCTATATAAACCTTTGAGAGCCAGCTTCCACTGCCAGCACTGCCAGTCAATGGTTTAGCTATCCTGGTTCAGTCCCCCGTGTTGTTCTTCCATGGCTTGTACTGATTATTCCTGTTCTTGGCTTGTTGTTTGACTACCCATTTGTTTTAGGATTCGGTTCCTGACTCGACACCTTGCTTTTGACCCTGCTTGGCGACCATTCCTACCTCTGGTTCGCACTTACGGACAGCAGCCGTTCCATGGTAGTAATCCACTGGATCCTGTTGTAAAACCAGATCCCTGCATCGAGGTTAAAGGGTATTGGCATTCCTCTGGAGACAGAGTGGATTGAGCAAAGTCTGACAGAGCTAGCCCTTTGAGCTGGTGGACTCAGGCAAATGTGACAACAATATTACTTGAAACCATTAAGAAAATTCCAAGTGTGGTGAAATGGTAAAATGTATGCTACTTTGCCATTATTTTGGAGGTTTTGATATTATAGTGCTCATTGTGCAGGCAGAATGGTGGCTCAGTGGTTAGCATTGCAGCACTGGAGTCCTGGGTTCAAATCCCACCAAGGACAACATCTGCAAGGAGTTTGTATGTTCTCTCCAAGTTTGCGTGGGTTTCCTCCGGGTTCTCCGGTCTCCTCCCACATTCCAAAGACATAATGATAGGGAAATTAGATTGTGAGGTCCATAGATTAAGGTATATACAGGTGCTTCTCACAAAATTAAAATATCATCAAAAATATATTATATATTATTATATCGTCATTATAAGCAGAGTGATCAATTTCAAGTATTTATTTCTGCTACTGTTGATGATTACAGTTGGATTACAGCAAATCAAAACCCAAAAGTCATTATCTCAGTAAATTAGAATAATTAACAAAATACACATGCAAAGGCTTCCTAAGCATTTAAAAGGTCCCTTAGTCTGTTTCAGTAGGATCCAGAATCATGGGGAAGACTGCTGACTTGACAGATGTCCAGAAGGCAGTCACTGAAACACTCCACAAGGAGGGTAAGCCACAAAAGGTCATTGCTAAAGAAGTTGGCTGAAGTTGAGTGCTGAATCCAAGCATATTAATGGTAAGTTGAGTGGAAGGAAAAAGTGTGGTAGAAAAATGTGCACAAGCAACTGGGATAACTGCAGCCTTGAAAGGATTGTTAAGGCCATTCGAAAATTTGGGGGAAATCAAGGTCCCAGAGTCTGGAGAAAGAGTGGAGAGGCCACAATCCAAGCTGCTTGAGGTCCAGTGTGAAGTTTCCACAATCAGTGATGGTTTGGGGAGCCATGTCATCTGCTGGTGTAGGTCCACTGTGTTTTATCAAGACCAAAGTCAGTGCAGCCGTCTACCAGGAAATTTTAGAAGACTTCACGCTTCCCTCTGCCGACAAGCTTTTTGGAGATGTAAATGTCTCTAGTAGGACTTGGCACCTGTCCATACTGCCAAATTACCAATACCTGGCTTAGGCTGCTTTCACACTAGTGTCGGTACGGGGCCGTCGCGCTGCGTCGGCCCGACTTACCGACGCATACTGTGAAGAAAATGCCCGACGTTGGCAGTGGAAGCAGTCTTAAGACGCTTCCGCTGCTTCATTGTAAGGTCCGGGGAGGAGGGGGCGGAGTTTCGGCCGCGCATGCACGGTCGAAAATGGCGGTCCCGACGCACAAAAAAAGTTACATGTAACTTTTTTTGTGGCGGCGGTGCGCCAAAACACGATGCAACTGTCACACGACGGTTGCAACGTGTGGCACTGCGTCGCAATGCGTCGGTAATCTTAGTCTTTGGGGAAAAAACGCATCCTGCAGACAACTTTGCAGGATGCGTTTTTTCTCCTAAACGACGCATTGCGACGTGCAGCCAAAACGCTAGTGTGAAAGTAGCCTTAAAAACAACAGTATCACTGTGCTTGATTGGCCAGCAAACTCGCCTGACCTTAACCCCATAGAGCAGTGCTCCCCAACTCCGGTCCTCAAGAGTCATCAACAGGTCATGCATTCAAGATTTCCTTAGTATTGCACAGGTGATGGAATTCGTGCCTTTCCAGGTAATGCAATTATCACCTGGGCAATACTAAGGAAATCCTGAAAACATTACCTGTTGGTGGCTCTTGAGGACCAGAGTTGGGGAACACTGCCTTAGAGAATTTATGGGGTATTGTCAAGAGGAAGATGAGTGACACCACACCCAACAAACCCAACAATGCAGACGAGCTGAAGGCTGCTATCAAAGCAACCTGGGCTTCCATAACACCTCAGCAGTGCCACAGGCTGATCGCTTCCATGCCACGCTGCATTGATACAGTAATTGATGCAAAAGGAGCCCCGACCAACTATTGATTGCATTTACTGAACATATATTTCAGTAGGCCAACATTTTGGTTTTTAAAATAATTTTTCAAGCTGGTGTTATAAAGTATTCTAATTTACTGAGATAATGACTTTTGGGTTTTCATTGGCTGTAAGCCATAATCATCATTAACAGAAATAAACACTTGAAATAGATCACGTTGCTTCGCTTTTTGTATTAAATAACTGAAATAAATACATTTTTTTAGGGTATTATATTGTGAGAAGCACCTGCAGTTGTTTTTTTTTATTTTTCTGGTTAAAAAAATAGTATGCTATTTTTTAAGAAGCTAAACTTTTTTAATTTTTCTTTCAATGGGAGTATATTATGATATGTTATTTGCGTGGAAAGCTCACATTTTTAAAGTTACCATTTTGGGGTACATACAGTTTTTGAAAAAAAAAATCTGCAATTCTGACCTTTCCAATTTTTTTTGCAGTGTGTACCATAAGTACTAAGTAATTTAATATTTTGAGACCATATGAGCTTAATAATTTTATATGTTAAATTTATTTTTATGTTTAAAGGTGGAAAAGGGTGGTGGGTGGGTGATTCAAATTTATAAATTTTTCTAACTATTTTTAAATCTACTTTTTTTTGTTCTATTCCCCAAGAGGGTTTTAATTTGAGATCGTCTGATTGCTTGTTCTACAATACCTAGTATTGTGCGATATAACAAAAGTCCGTCTCCTATGAAGCCCATCCTGTCAACTGCAATCCTATAGGTGTTCAAACGGATGTCCGGGCAGAAACATGCGTCTTGATTATCATTGTGAGAGATTGTCAGCATAATTTAAAGTGTCAAACAGCAGTGATCAGAGCTAACATAGTTAGCATCTCCTGCGCGTGCCCCATATACCCGCACCTGGACGTAATGTACATACATTTCTGAGAACCTAATCAAGACTAACAACCAATATGGCTGCATTTCCTGTTGTTACTTTAGAAAAAAATTGTTGATGCAAAACATATTTTTCATTTGTGGTTGTCCTGAGGAAGGAGTCAGATGGACTCTGAAACGCGTTGACGTCATACCACTTTTTCCTGAGATCTCTTGGATCGTGTTTAAATCAGCAGCGCATATCATAAATCTCCCCTACCTCGGTATCTCTCTATAATTTAGTAGGGGCAGAGACCCTTATTCAGTAGGATATTATCACTAAAGGACTATTATACTATACTATACTATTATACTTATTATACTATTATACTTAAAACGAGTTGCTATATAGTCCTCATATTCATGAGCTCTACATAACCCCGCCTCCAATACTGATTGGCAGCTTTCTGTCTATGCACAGTGTACACAGAAAGCTGCCAATCAGTGGTGTGGGCGGGGTTATACAGAGCTCAGCATTCAGAGAACTGCTAGATTTGCAGCAGGGCAAAGTGATTTTATCAAAACCGTAGCAAACAGCCGAGTAAGTGACACATCGCTGGACTCAGAATCTCTGCCCTTACTTCATGCTGCATTCAGATGGGATAGCAAACAACTGGTGACAGATTTTTTTTAAAGAGGTGTGTTAAGAATAGCATATGTCATGAAGTAAAGATTACTTAACCTTTTAGTGCCGCAGTTGCGGTGGTCCCTGTTGGAGGCAGAAGTGTGTTGATGTCTTTTCCAATATTGATATGCCCGCTGCAGCCAATCACAGGCTAATGTACATTGAACCGTCATCATTGAGGGCAGCGATTGGCTGCAGCAGTCATGTGAATCTTGGACAGGATTATCACGAGACGGAAAGATGTGATGTCGTCACTTCCAGTTCAGCAGCGACCACCGGAGTTACAGTTCTGAAGTGGTAAAAGGTTCAAGGGCTAAGCAATGCTTATTTCATTATTTGACAACGTTCCTTATCCTGGCATCCCCCTTAATATATAGATGGTGGTGTTTTCAGTGAGCAGGTGCACGGTTCACCTGTGATGTAGCTGTTTTTCTAATTTTTCTATATCTATGACAACTTTTGGTCGTGGCTCGGTGTCCTAAGAATAAATGCACCTGTCACCAGTTGCTGAAAATCTGTTTGTCTGAACCCTGCCAGCAATGTACAAACCAGTTTTGTCATATTCTTAGCACAACTAAAAGCTCAGAAATCTGCCTGGGCCCTGGAGCACATTTCTTTTGAGAGAAGAAGATGGCCAAGTGGAAAATGACTCACACATGATAAGAGATCATTTTCACTGACACGTTTCAGCCGCTGAATAAAAATAAAATGTTAATTGCATTGCGGTATTGACTGCAAGAAAGTGATAAAAGTGCTGACAGCATGCATTTCTTCCAAGACGTCTGATGAAAGTTACATGTATAGTGGATTCTTCATGGGTCACTCTCAGAAATGGAAATGTTCATTAAATGACAGTTTGCTTCCAGCTATTGATTAGCTAAGGAAAATAATTACATTATAGCATTTCATTTATTATTAAAAACTGGTCTTACAGGTTAGCTGTCATTTTCTACTGCCCCTTCACCTAATTTGAAATGACCTCGAGAGATTAATATACACAAAAGATGTGCTTGTCTTAAAGGGGTTGTCCACTACTAGGATTCTCAAATGAGGGCATCATCACAGAGGAAGTAGGGAAATTTTTTTTCTTGTGTTTTTTCCTGATGAAGGAGTTCTGTGAAACTCTGAAACGCGTTGAATAAAAAACACAATTATTAATGCGTCTGGACTTTCAGTGATTCAGCAGTGCAGAACAGGACCACGATCTCCCAATTTTTAGATCTAACAGTGGGTCCTTTTGGACCCGTGGATCTGCTGCAGCGAATCTTCTCAATGCTTCATCTCAGTTACGTCTGGTGAGTGCAATCCTATTGTATTAACCATTTATCGATCAGATAAGACCCTATTTTTTGCACTATTTCCTTTAACAGCTTTCATAGGAAGTAAGGAAATAAAATAGCAGTTAGATAGTGTAGTTAGGGAACAGTAAGGAATTTTTAATGCACGTGTAATGTGACGTGGGACGGTAGCCGTGGACGAGATACTCGTCTGTTGCTCTCTGCCACATTACATGAAAGTGGGGGTCCTGGCTGGGTGTATGGACGTGTGTTACGGAGGCACTACGTCCTTGCAGGCCACATGTAACCAATGACATTGGTTGGCCAGGACCAGGTGTTTTACAGTTCAATGAGAGAGACGACCAGTCAAAAATAAATGTTTCACTGAACAACAAATTGGTGAGAATAGCCTAGTGCACCTTTCCTTCACATAGCATTTTCTACACAAACTTTCAATTCCTTCTTCTTTTCTAATTTTTTTCTCTATTTTCATGGTTTCTCACTACTTCACTACAACTCAGCTCAGTACTGTACTACAATCCAGCTACCAAGAGTTCTTTCCTCAACCCATGGTTCAGCGCCTTCTTTCCCCTCAAGGGACCTATGTAGCCAGTATGGCCGGTACTTTTAGGGGTATTCCCATCTCCAAGATCCTATTCTTATATATAGTAGATGTAATAATAATATTAGCAAATTCCTCTATTTAGAAATGTAGTATAGTTTTTCTGATTCGCTATGTCTCTTTTCTCATGTGCAGGCATTACAGGACCTTAGGTATCTGTGGTGCCCCTGAGGGTCCAGTCGCCACAGAGGTACTGCACCTCATCCAGAGGTGTGGGACTGCACTCTCAGGTAAGGATGGGGCACTACCCAGGATCCACACACTTGTATCCAACATCATATCACTTTAGCCTGGAAAGATGGGCAGACCCTAGAGAAAGGAGCGGGATCTCACTCAGGCAGGAAGAGTAGTGACAGTTGGAGGGAAAGTAGTCAGTCGGTGAGAGGAAGTAGATGGAGTGAGATGCGCAGAAAGGAGCTACCAGGGAGAGGAAGCTAGAGAAAGGTGAAGCTACAGAAAGGAGGAGAAAGAGACTTCAAGAGAAAGAAGGGGTCCTAGGGGCATGGGTAGTGAGGAAACGACCAGTGGGGCCCACATCCATGTCGACCGTAGTTGGGTGGAGGGACCAGGTTGCAGGGGGGAACCAGCCCCCAAGACTAGTGGAGAACTACAAGGCTCAGCTAGCTAACCGGAGGTTGCAGTATCTTCATGTGCTGCAGCCACATCTAACAAATTCGCTGAAAAGGCAGCTGGATAGGATCAAGGGGACTTAGAGCATGTCGCTTGACAAGATCCAGGATGCTGGCTTGGGACACTGTGTGTGGAGGCGTAGGGCAGGAGAGCAGAGAGCCAGCGCAGCGAGACGGCCAGGAAAGGAACATAAGAAGGGGGTTCTGGCAAAGTGTACCCCGAATTACCTGAGAGCTGGCTGGATCACAGACCCAGAGGACACAGCACCCTGGCTGGGGACTGCATCTACGAACTGTGAGTAAAGATGTGGAAACTGCACCCTGCTGCATCCTCTGAATTATTTGATGCATCACCTGCCCTGCACCACAACATCCACCATCACCTTTAACACCATAACTGCCCTGGGGCTTAGCTCTACCTGTGGAGAGCTGTACCAATGCTGCTGCATCACCAACTGCCCCAGTGGACCTGAACCGCAGCATCCGCCACTCATTGCCGAACACCACAGGTGGCGTCATGAACAATCTCCCCATCAACTTTAATTCCCCCCTTCTTTGCATCACTTTTATTGGACGCCCAGGGCCATGGAGCGGGTCACTGCTGCCATGACACATCCCTTTAAGAATCGGCCCAGTGCCGAGTGTCCCCACGGCCCTGGCGGGTGCTCTATATCTATGGATCAATAGCTGGAAGCTATTACAACCATTGATATAGTGACAGTTAGCAAGTTGCTAGTGGTCGTAACCATGGATACGTAAGGTCCTGCAATGCCTGCCCATGAGGAAAGAGACATAGCGAATCAGAAAAACTATACTACATTTCTAATTGTAAGAAAAGTGATTAAAATATCATTTTAATTGGAAATTTTTTTTCTCTACCACTATAGTGTAGATGATTGCGGTGGGATCCAAGGTTTACAATAGCCTTGAGATTATCATAAAGGAGCAGACTGACACTTAACTATTACTTTCAAATATACAGTACATCTTTTTTTGTCACATGTTGAAGAATTACATTATCTGCAATTCCCTGCATAATATTTTTATACGTGAATCCATTCCACTGTATGTAGGAGCTGTTATCAGTTCAAATAGAAAAAAATAATATTTCCTTGTGATTCCTTTGCAGTTTGCTAACTGATCTGTTTATTTCTATAGTTTACTGTGTATAGATTAATCAGCTAATGCTGGGATCCCCAATCTGTGGCTCGTGGGCCCATTACATGTGGCTTGTGGCTGCCTGCCAGCTTGTTGCATTAGTGACAGGTCTAGCAAACAGCTATCGAGCAGGTCTCCAGATGGTGACTTTTGCGAGTAACCCCACAGAGAACAGCAGATCTGAATGTACATTATACCGGTAATAAAGGGCTCTGGATGTGACTCACTCAACCATTTCTCAGAGCTGAATTTGACTCTTAAGACAAGACAGGTTGGGGACCACTGAGCTAATGTAATTAAATTAGAAATTTATGCAA
Source organism: Ranitomeya variabilis (assembly GCF_051348905.1). Classification (NCBI taxonomy): domain Eukaryota; kingdom Metazoa; phylum Chordata; class Amphibia; order Anura; family Dendrobatidae; genus Ranitomeya; species Ranitomeya variabilis. The sequence goes on along the minus strand of NC_135237.1, from coordinate 72,910,228 downwards.
ACAAATTTGCATCCCCTTCCCAGATGTACCCTCAGAACCAGTAGCCACTGGGGGACACAGACAGAAAAGGGCCCCTGTGCAAGAACAATATATGGGCCCTTTGTAGCCCAAGAGCTCCTAAAAATGCAACATTGCACCTGCTTTGGAGGTAGAAATGGGCCCCCTTACCTCTTGGGCCCATGTGCGGCCGCACAGATTGCACCAATGATATGTCTGCCCCTGCCAGTAGCGTAGCTACCGGGGGGACAGAGGGTGCTCTGAGGGGGCCCACCCGGAGCTACGCTACTGTAACTGTATCGGCGCGCACAGCGCGCAGCTACAGTCACATTCTGCGGCAGAGCAGGGAGAACTGATCTCCCTGCTCTGCCGCCTGGCCGCTATGGGGCCCCTGAGCAGGTAGGGGGGCCTGGTGCCAGCAGTGGGCCCCCCCGCCTTCATCGGAAGATAAGCTGTACCGGCATTTAGCCAATACAGTTGATCGCATTGATGGGAGAAGGAATGCTACGCTCCTCCCATCATCCCCCTGTCAGTGTCGGCGTCTGAAGTCGCCGACACTGACAGTGGGCACGATGACGCCACTGCCCGGCACCCGCTGTCAGGAGATCACCGGGAGCAGTGCAGGAACCAGGAAGAAGAGAGGTGAGTATTTATTTATTTTTTATGAGTTCTGTTGCCATATTACAGGGTCTGCCTATGGGGATCTGCCGCCTTATTACAGGGTCTGCCTATGGGGGCTGCCTCATTACAGGGTCTGACTCTGGGGGCTGCCTCATTACAGGGTCTGACTATGGGGGCTGCCTTATTACAGGGTCTAACTATGGGGGCTGCCTTATTACAGGGTCTGACTATGGGGGCTGCCTTATTACAGTGTCTGACTATGGGGGTGCTGCCTTATTACAGCTTCTGACTATGGGGGCTGCCTTATTACAGGGTCTGACTATGGGGGTGCTGCCTTATTACAGGGTCTGACTAAGGGGGCTGCCTTATTACAGGGTCTGACTATGGGGGTGCTGCCTTATTACAGGGTCTGACTAAGGGGGCTGCCTTATTACAGGGTCTGACTATGGGGGTGCTGCCTTATTACAGAGTCTGACTATGGGGGCTGCCTTATTACAGGGTCTGACTATGGGGGCTGCCTTATTACAGGGTCTGACTATGGGGGTGCTGCCTTATTACAGGGTCTGACTATGGGGGCTGCCTTATGCTATAGAGTCTACTTATGGGGAGTGTATTATACTATACTAGCTGTACTACCCGGCTTCGCCCGGGTTAATGACTGCTGTTAGCAAAATAGAATGTGTTAACAAAAATTTATTCTGCACACAAAAACCACAAAACAAATAGATAGAAATGTAATTATTAAAAGGCAAAAACTAAGCAAATAGAAGCATTTCACAACATATATTAGCTTTGTTATACTGAGAATGTCTTTGTTGCCTATATTAACCAATCAGAGCTCAGGTTAATTAACTGTAGCAAAATAGAAGCTGAGCTGTGATTGGTTGCTATTGGCAGCCTGATAAATCCCCAGCCAACAGGAAGCCCTCCCCCCTGGCAGTATATATTAGCTCACACATACACATAATAGACAGGTCATGTGACTGACAGCTGCCGTATTTCCTATATGGTACATTTGTTGCTCTTGTAGTTTGCTTATTAATCAGATTTTTATTTTTGAAGGACAATACCAGACTTGTGTGTGTTTTAGGGCGAGTTTTATGTGTCAAGTTGTGTGTGTTGAGTTGCGTGTGGCGACATGCATGTAGCGACTTTTGTGAGATGAGTTTTGTGTGGCGACATGCGTGTAGCAACATTTTGTGTGTTGAGTTGCATGTGACAGGTTAGTGTAGCAAGTTGTGTGCAGCAAGATTTGTGCATGGCGAGTTTTGCGCGTGGCGAGTTTTATGTGTGGTGCATTTTGAGTATGTGCAAGTTTTGTGTGAGGCAACTTTTGCATGTGGTGCAACTTTTGTACATGTGGCAATTTTTCTGTGTGTGCAAGTTTTGCATGAGGTGAGTTTTCCATGAGGTGAGTTTTGCACGTGTGGCGAGTTTTGCGTGAGCCTAGTTTTGCATATGGCGAGTTTTGCATGTAGCGAGTTTTGAGTGGTGACTTTTGTGTTTCGACTTTTATGTGGCGAGGTTGGTGTGTGTGTGTGGTGAAATGTGTGCTGAGGGTGGTATATGTGTTCAAGCACGTGGTAGTGTGTGGCGCATTTTGTGTTTGTGTTCATATCCCCGTGTGTGGTGAGTATCCCATGTCGGGGCCCCACCTTAGCAACTGTACGGTATATACTCTTTGTCGCCATCGCTCTCATTCTTTAAGTCCTCATTGTTCACATCTGGCAGCTGTCAATTTTCCTCCAACACTTTTCCCTTCACTTTTTCCCCATTATGTAGATAGGAGCAAAATTGTTTGGTGAATTGGAACGCGCGGGGTTAAAATTTCACCTCACAACATAGCCTATGACGCTCTCGGGGTCCAGACGTGTGACTGTGCAAAATTTTGTGGCTGTAGCTGCGACGGTACAGATGCCAATCCCGGACATACACACATACATACATACACACATTCAGCTTTATATATTAGATATACCTGTATGTAATCTCCTGTATATAGTATATACCTGTGTGTCATCTCACCTATATATAGTATATATCTGTGTGTCATCTCCTGTATATAGTATATACCTGTATGTCATCTCCTCCTATACATAGCATATACCTGTGTCATCTCCTCCTGTATATACTATATACCTGTAGGTAATCTGCTCCTGTATATAGTATATACCTGTGTGTCATCTCCTCCTGTATATAGTATATACCTGTATGTCATCTCCTCCTGTATGTAGTATGTACCTGTATGTCATCTCCTCCTCTATATAGTATATACCTGTGTGTCATCTCTCCTGTATATAGTATATATCTGTGTGTCATCTCCTCCTGTATATAGTATATACCTGTGTGTCATCTCCCCTGTAAATAGTATATACCTGTGTGTCATCTCCTGTATATAGTATATAGCTGTATGCCATCTCCTCCTGTATTAGCCCTCGTTCACACGTTATTTGGTCAGTATTTTTACCTCAGTATTTGTAAGCTAAAATGGCAGCCTGATAAATCCCCAGCCAACAGTAAGCCCACCCCCTGGCAGTATATATTAGCTCACACATACACATAATAGACTGGTCATGTGACTGACAGCTGCCGGATTCCTATATGGTACATTTGTTGCTCTTGTAGTTTGTCTGCTTATTAATCAGATTTTTATTTTTGAAGGATACCAGACTTGTGTGTGTTTTAGGGCGAGTTTCGTGTGTCAAGTTGTGTGTGTTGAGTTGCGTGTGGCGACATGCATGTAGGGACTTTTGTGAGATGAGTTTTGTGTGGCGACATGCGTGTAGCAACTTTTTGTGTGTCGAGTTGCATGTGACAGGTTAGTGTAGCAAGTTGTGTGCAGCAAGTTTTGCGCATGGCGAGTTTTGCGCGTGGCGAGTTTTATGTGTGGTGCCTTTTGAGTATGTGCAAGTTTTGTGTGAGGCAACTTTTGCATGTGTTGCAACTTTTGTGCATGTGGCAATTTTTCTGCGTGTGGCAATTTTTCTGCGTGTGCAAGTTTTGCGTGTGGCGAGTTTTGCACGTGTGGCGAGTTTTGCATGTGGAGAGTTTTGCGCGTGGCGAGTTTTGAGCGGCGACTTTTGTGTTTCTACTTTTATGTGGCGAGGTTGGTGTATGTGTGGTGAAATGTGCACTGAGGGTGGTATATGTGTTCGAGCACGTGGTAGTGTGTGGCGCATTTTGTGTGTGTGTTCATATCCCCGTGGTGGTGTGATTATCCCATGTTGGGGCCCCACCTTAGCAACTGTACAGTATATACTCTTTGGTGCCATCGCTGTCATTCTTTAAGTCCCCCTTGTTCACATCTGGCAGCTGTTAATTTGCCTCCAACACTTTTCCTTTCATTTTTTCCCCATTATGTAGATAGGGGCAAAATTGTTTGGTGACTTGGAAAGCGCGGGGTTAAAATTTCACCTCACAATATAGCTTTGACGCTCTCAGGGTCCAGACGTGTGACTGTGCAAAATTTTGTGCCTGTAGCTGCGACGCCTCCAACACTTTTCCTTTCACTTTTTCCCCATTATGTAGATAGGGGCAAAATTGTTTGGTGAATTGGAAAGCGCGGGGTTAAAATTTCACCTCACAACATAGCCTATGACGCTCTCGGGGTCCAGACGTGTGACTGTGCAAAATTTTGTGGCTGTAGCTGCTACGGTTCAGATGCCAATCCCGGACATACATACATACATACATACATACACACACACACACATTCAGCTTTATATATTAGATTGTGGACTATTTGGTGCATTATGCTACTGTATATGGAGCAGTAGCGTAGCTACTGGGGGGCAGAGGGGGCCTTCGCCCCGGACCCTGTCACATGAAGGGGCCCACTGGGAGCCAGCACTGCCACTTCTGTGATGAGGCACAATACAGCACAGGAGGAGAGCAGCAAAATGCCGACTCCTGTCTGAAGGAGATTCTGCACGCTGGTCGGACAGTGGCCAGTTGCAGAATCTCCCCCCTGCACTGTATTGTGCTGCTGACCGACCTCAGGAGCTTCTCCCGGGCTGGAGGTTTCTTCCCTCCGCGTCCACGCTGGGATTGTCTCTGGGCAGGCACGCTGGGTCCTAGTGCCCACCTGCATTTCACTCACTCAGAAATACTTTCTGGTTCTGCTGCAAACTTCATTGTTAAGTGGGGATAAAATGCATTAGATTGACAGGCATGTCATAGTCACTGGGGGGTAAATGTGAGAGGATGGGGGTGTTGTGTGGGAGGGTCCATAGGGCACTGGGGGGTGAATGTGAGAGGATGGGGGTGTTTGTGGAGGAGGGTCCACAGGGCACTGGGGGGTGAATGTGAGAAGATAAGGTTAATGTGAGGGCTGAGGTGGGTGAGAGTTGACGGCACTGGGAGGGCTGATTATTATACGATTTTGTTACGAGATTATATGCACTCCATCACATGTAAGGCTATGTGCACACGCTGTGGATTTTGCTGCGGATCCGCAGCGGTTTTGACGCTGCAGATTCGCAGCTGTTTTCCATGAGTTTACAGTACCCGGTAAACCTATGGAAAACAAAATCCGCAGTGCACATGCTGCGGAAAAAAACGTTCGGAAACGCTGCGTTATTCATTCCACAGCATGTCAATTCTTTGTGAGAATTCCGCAGCGGTTTACACCTGCTCCATAATAGGAATCCGCAGGTGTAAAACAGCATGTGGAATCCGCACAAAATCCGCCAAAAAAAGCACAGTAAATCCACGGTAATTCCGCAGATAATCTGCAGTGCAGTTTACCTGCGGATTTACCAAAATCAGTCCGGAAACGTAACCTAATAGTTGTTCTCTAGGATGCGGAGGTAGGGGGCTTATTATACTTACCAGCTGGGTAAGCCATGAGCTGCATCACATTTAAAGCATCACTCCAGCATTTTTTTTTATTTCACCGCTGGAGTGACACTTTACATATGGCAGCAGCGGCTCAGTATTGGGGTATCAGCAGGATGAGGAGTTTGTGCAGGTTGGAGATAGATGGGGCAGGAATATGAGAAGTGAAATGTGTCTTTGTTGTATTCTCTGCAGACGAGTCCTGGCTGGAAGAAGATGTCATGTCGGTCTGGGCCAGATGGAAAAGACGGGAAAAGTGACGATTCCATCAGAGAACGTCAGCAGTAAGTCATTATCTGTAACTGTGCTGTGATCTCTTATATGTTCTGACCATATGGCGGTAATATCAATGTTGGTCTTTATATAGAGATTATCTTCAGTAACAGCGTGGTCATCTGCTGAGGTTCTCCTCCAGTATTAGGGCGCGTCACCGAGTTGTAATCAAGGTTACCTGGTTAGGGGCCCACTCAGAAGTTTCACCCCCCACTCAGAAGTTTTGCACCCCTGAACCAAAACCCTAGCTACGCCTCTGCTCAGAACATTACAAAAGTTCCCACTTTGGGAAAATTTACTTAAGTCCATCCACTTAGTTTAATTTTATGGGATAACAGTGCCAAAAAATAAAATTGTTAAGTGGTAAAAGAAACTGAATATCATGCAATTCCTTAAAACATCAGATGTTTGTCACTGTTTCCATCACCGTTTTTTCTTAGCTGAGGCTGTATTTAGCTGTCGCATGACTATGTGCACCTGTAGCCTGCATAAAGTGACATAATGTTCATACATTTGAAGATGTTGAAAAGAAAGTCATGGAGTTAATAGCTACAAACGACTATGTCATTCAGTCACATATGTCTCTCACTGACTGCCTCGGGCCCATCATGGCCTATGCACACATTAGTGCTGATGTCATAAAATGTTCTCATTGTGTACACAGAAAATGCACCAGAGACGTTGGCTGAAACACATTTAAACACCATGTGATAACTGATTACTGTGCAGCCCTTTGGTAAAGGTGACCGTTTAGAGCAGCCATTTCAACATTGTTGACTATTTTAGAATAATTCTTGATGACCGCAAGTGGAAATCCTGAACACCAGTTCCAGAAAGTAAATCAGAAACTTGATTAAAGGGTTTATCCAGGACTTAGTTTTTAGGCCCATAGTAAAAAACCAAAAAAAGAAGAGAAGCCAGCACTGCTGAAGGTCAAAACGCAATATCTAAAGTGCACATGCACATAATAAATTCTGACTGTATTTCAAATATGAGATATTTAGCAAATAATTGATCAATTCTTTGAGCTACCCCGCCACATCACGGCAATCTCATAATGGGGCATTCCTAACTCTACCTTTTTTATTTACATTGTGCCATTACGGCCTCCTAAATGTATAGAGAGTGAGAAAAAAAAAAAAAGGACAGACCACATTACATAACATTACATGACAAACTGTACCTGGAGCATTGACAGAATCACTCCCTTAGTGCCAGGAAGGCGAGCGCGGATAGAGGCCGATCAGGTGCTGTGCGGACATATCAGATCTGGCCTCCACACTGCCAAACCAACACCAAAGTTAACCCCTTCCCGACATGTGACGGTATAGTACGTCACATGTCGGGACCCCCGCTTTGATGTGCGCTCCGGCGGTGAGCGCACATCAAAGTCGCGACATGTCAGCTGTTTTTTACAGCTGACATGTGCGCGCAATAGCGGCGGGTGAAATCGCGATCACCCGCCGCTATTAACTAGTTAAATGCCGCTGTCAAGCGCAGACAGCGGCATTTAACTACCGCATCCGGCCGTGCGGCCGGATATGAGCGCATCGCCGACCCCCGTCACATGATCGGGGGTCGGCGATGTGTCAGGAAGGTAACCATAGAGGTCCTTGAGACCTCTATGGTTACTGATTGCCGGTGGCTGTGAGCGCCACCCTGTGGTCGGCGCTCACAGCACACCTGCAAATCTGCTGTGTAGCAGCGATCTTATGATCACTGCTGCATAGCAGAGCCGATCGGGCTGTGCCTGCTTCTAGCCTCCCATGGAGGCTATAGAAGCATGGCAAAAGTAAAAAAAAAAAGTTTTTAAAAATGTGAAAAAAATAAAAAAAATATAAAAGTTTAAATCACCCCCCTTTCGCCCCAATCAAAATAAATCAATAAAAAAAAAACCCAACCTACACATATTTGGTATCGCCGCGTTCAGAATCGCCCGATCTATCAATAAAAAAAAAGCATTAACCTGATCGCTAAATGGCGTAATGAGAAAAAAATTCGAAACGCCAGATTTACGTTTTTTTGGTCGCCACGACATTGCATTAAAATGTAATAACGGGCGATCAAAAGAACGTATCTACACCAAAATGCTATCATTAAAAACGCCAGCTCGGCACGCAAAAAATAAGCCCTCACCTGACCCCAGATCACGAAAAATGGAGACGCTACGAGTATCGGAAAATGGCGCAATTTTGTTTTGTTTTGTTTTTTGCAAAGTTTGGAATTTTTTTTCACCACTTAGGTGAAAAATAACCTAGTCATGTTAGGTGTCTATAAACTCGTAGTGACCTGGAGAATCATAATGGCAGGTCAGTTTTAGCATTTAGTGAACCTAGCAAAATAGGCAAGCAAAAAACAAGTGTGGGATTGCACTTTTTTTGCAATTTCACTGCACTTGGAATTTTTTTCCCGTTTTCTAGTACACGACATGCTAAAACCAATGATGTCGTTCAAAAGTACAACTCGTCCCGCAAAAAATAAGCCCTCACATGGCCAAATTGACGGAAAAATAAAAAAGTTATGGCTCTGGGAAGGAGGGTAGCGAAAAACGAAAATGGAAAAACGGAAAAAGCTCCGGGGGTGAAGGGGTTAAAGGATGAAACTGGCTAAGGCACAGCTGCCTAATTAACTAGAGCCTGAGGCAGGGCAGGGCTGCTGTGTGTGTGTGCACAGCAGCCTATCAATCATAGTGAACCCAGACAGAATGGCGCATATGACCCAGCGTGCGCGGCAACAGTGGTGGTCAGCCACATACCAATACAAAAGCAAAAAAAGAAGAGAGTAAAAAAACGGTTGGTAGTTGCAGTATCTGCCTTTTGTGCCCGACGCCGATCACTGCCGGTACAGAGAAGTCGCAGACTGCTCCTGATGGCGATTCAGCTGCTCAACATCAACAAAGCAGCTTTTCCTCTTCTGGCTGCTCTGTCGATGGGGTATGACTGTCAACATCATGCTGATTGACAGCTGGCTTACGCAGCGGGGAGCTGGCTATCAGCATGACGTTGGTAGTCACAACCCATCAGAGCAAAGCAGATGAGAAGCCACTAAATCGCTGGCAGGAGTGGTCTGTGACCACTCTGTACCGGTAGAATTCAGGGCCGGGCATAAACGTTTTTAGACCTGTTATAGAAAAAAATAGTCCTGGATAAACACTTTAAGTTTTTTTTATACAATTAACATTCTTTATTTCCTGTAACTGGAATACCTATTTAATAAAGTCATGGGAGAAATTGAACTCTGATCAGAGGTGCTTTCACACTGATATACATTTTAGTGCACATATTATGGCTTCAATGTCTCCCATATTTCTAATGACCAGTCTAGGATCTAGCTCAAGCTAGAGAAACTACAGGAGATCTGAGTGATTTATCTTGCTGCATCTTTAAAGGATATGTTTGACAGTATTGATTTTATTTGATTAATTTAATTGTATTTTCTCTCATTACATTGATTTGTTGAACAGAATAATTGTGGGTTTTTAGCACAAATTGAGTTTTGTTACAAAATTAATTATAATAAAGGAAGAGTATTTTCTGCCACAACACGTGATTGTGTTGGGTTTGTTTTCAGTTATATAGACAAAGGGATTGATACATAGCATAAAGGATTGCTAATCATTTGACAACTCCTATAGCGGTATGTTATAAGATAAAAATAACCAAAAAGAGAAACACAACGGCAAAACTCAGGATGATGGAACAAATGATAAAGCCTCCTAAAGCAAGGAGACATGCACCACTTCCTCTGGTTCCAAGGATATAAATGGAAGCGATATCCTGAAAGCTAACAAAACCATAGACAACAGACAAACGTTGATGCTTTAAGTTTGAGGGGGCTAGACAAAGTGTTGTGATAGTTGATATTTATCAATCTTGATCTAGTGAGCTGTAAAATGCCATTTTTAGCTACAACCCCTTGCAAAAATTATGTAATCACCGGCCTTGGAGGATGCTCATTCAGTTGTTTAATTTTGTAGAAAAAAAAAGCAGATCACAGACATGGCACAAAACTAAAGTCATTTCAAATGGCAACTTTCTTTATTTAAGAAACACTAAAAGAAATCAAGAACAAAAATGTGGCAGTCAGTAATGGTTACTTTTTTTAACCAAGTGTAGGGAAAAAATTATGGAATCACTCAATTCTGAGGAAAAATTTATGGAATCATGAAAAACAAACAAAAAATCACTCCAACACATCACTAGTATTTTGTTACACCACCTCTGGCTTTTATTACAGCTTGCAGTCTCTGAGGCATGGACTTAATGAGTGTCACACAGGACTCTTCATCAATCTCGCTCCAACTTTCTCTGATTGCTGTTGCCAGATCAGCTTTGCAGGTTGGAGCCTTGTCATGGACCATTTTCTTCAACTTCCACCAAAGATTTTCAATTGGATTGAGATCCGGACTATTTGCAGGCCATGACATTGACCTTATGTGTCTTTTTTCAAGGAATATTTTCACAGTTTTTGCTCTATGGCAGGATGCATTATCATCTTGAAAAATGATTTCATCATCCCCAAACATCCTTTCAATTGATGGGATAAGAAAAGTGTCCAAAATATCAACATAAACTTGTGCATTTATTGAAGATGTAATGCCAGCCATCTCCCCAGTGCTTTACCTGACATGCAGCCCCATATCATCAATGACTGTGGAAATTTGCATGTTCTCTTCAGGCAGTCATCTTTATAAATCTCATTGGAACGGCACCAAACAAAAGTTGCAGCATCATCACCTTGCCAAATGCAGATTTGTGATTCATCACTGAATATAACTTTCATCCAGTCATCCACAGTCCACGATTGCTTTTCCTTAGCCCACTGTAACCTTGTTTTTTCTGTTTAGGTGTTAATGATGGCTTTCATTTAGCTTTTCTGTATGTAAATCCCATTTCCTTTAGGCGGTTTCTTACAGTTCGGTCACAGACGTTGACTCCAGTTTCCACCCATTCGTTCATTTTTGTTTTGTTTTGCATTTCCTGTTTTGGAGACATATTGCTTTAAGTTTCCTGTCTTGACGCTTTGATGTCTTCCTTGGTCTACCAGTATGTTTGCCTTTAACAACCTTCCCATGTTGTTTGTATTTGGTCCAGATTTTAGACACAGCTGACTGTGAACAACCAACATCTTTTGCAACATTGCGTGATGATTTACCCTCTTTTAATAGTTTGAGAATCCTCTCCTTTGTTTCAATTGACATCTCTCGTGTTGGAGCCATGATTCATATCAGTCCACTTGGTTCAACAGCTCTCCAAAGTGTGATCACTCCTTTTTAGATGCAGACTAATGAGTAGATCTAATTTGATGCAGGTGTTATTTTTGGGTATGAAAATTTACAGGGTGATTCCATAATTTTTTCCTCAGAATTGAGTGATTCCATAATTATTTCCCTATGCTTGGTTAAAAAAATGAACCATTACTGACTACCACATTTTTTGTTCTTGATTTTTTTTAGTGTTTCTTAAAGCCAGAAAGTTGCCATTTGAAATGACTTTAGTTTTGTGCCATGTCTGTGATCTGCTTTTTTTCTACAAAATTAAACAACTGAATGAACAGTGATTCCATAATTTTTGCCAGGGGTTGTATATGATCCTATCATCTTGGTCCCTATCCTGAATATCACAATTAGTGTAATTTTTAAGTTGCTAATATACATTTGATTAAAGTTGACTGAGTTCTGTTATTCCATCATTGCCGTCCCTATATATATTGTGTAAAGGGGTGTCTAGACTCTGCCATTGGCAGATGTCTTTGATGAAAGTGTAAGGGGTATACCGGGATCGTGTGATACTCTACTCCCTCCCTCTATGTAAATGTTACCTTCATGTAAAAAACTATATATATATATATATATATATATATATATATATATATATATGTTTTGCTAACATATAATGATAAACATAGGGAAAGCGTAGTACCCTGTTCGGCCCACTAGATGGGGTCCATGATGCCTTATTATAATAAGTAGTGTAAATAGTTAACTGTAGGAGGGGTTAACTGGGGTTTAGGCAGGAACAGTTCCCGAATGAGAGCTGAGGCTAGGGAGCCCGTACAGCTTGGATGGGCTTGGGCCTGAGCTATCCAGCAGCCCAGTAACATTTAAGCGAAGGTCCCATCCATCCAGGGCTCGGTGGACAGAAGTGCAGCTGAACTAGCACAGGGTACAGCAGTGGTGAAGCAGAAGAAACAGCGGGTCCACAGCAGTACGGGGACGTAGGTCGCTCAACATGTGGCAGTTCATCACATGGGCTGACGCCCTCAGATCCGGTGCGAAACAGGTGACAGAACTCCCAGGCACAGTGAGTCTGGCAGGGAGGAAGCTATATTACCGCAAGAAGCGGTACGACCCGGGCATATACTGAAGGACCAAGGGAAGAGTGCAGGGAAAGTGGAAAGTGTGAACTGGGCTTTCCTCTGGGATTTCCAGTCCACAGCTGTGGGGGGGGGGAGATATGCACCATTTTGTTGTAGTTCACAGCTGTGCTGTGAGCTCCATTTTCCCCCTGTCACCACTCACAGGAGGTCCGTGATGCAGAGAGCAGTGAGCAGAGCATCAGGGCGGTAAGCGGTAGTCAGTAGTCGGTGACCTGATATTATAGTTCTGCCAGGCTATTAAGCTGTTCTCACCGCATGGCTGCTCTACGTCTGCAGACCTGTGCTCACCGTCGCTGTTAGTGCTGTAGTGTTCAGAGCACAGCAGTGTAATCATCACACTGCTGTGCTCTGAATAATGACAGAGCTCCACTATGTCAGTGTAAGCCTCGTTCAGACATACCAGCATGATAGACATCTGAAGGAGGCTTTACTCTGACATAGCAGAAGTGTGTATCTAATCTCATCATGTATAAAACAGCACGCCAAACTATGTATCTAATCTCATCATGTGTTATACAGCCCACAGAGCAGCGTATCTAATCTCATCATGTATGATACAGCCTGCAGAGCCGTGTATCTAACCCATTCATGTGTGATGCAGCCCGCAGAGCCATGTATCTAATCCCATGACATGTGACACAGCTGAAGAGCTGCATATCTAATCCCATCATGTGCAATACAGCCTGCAAAGCCGAGTATCTATTCCCATCATGTGTCATACGGCCTGCAGAGTCATGTATCTAATCCCATAATGTGTGATACAGCCAGTAGAGCCACGTATCTAATACAATCATATAATAATTAGCCAATAATAAGCAGGCAGCAGCATATAAGTGCACTGTGCAGCCAAAACAAGCACTGAAGATATATTATACAACGCACAAATGTTGAAATATTGACTGTAGGTGATAGCTCGATGCTTCTGTACTGTGTAATATATGGTCAATGCTTATCTAGGATGCTTATTTAGGCTGTGACCGTTATGACATCATCACAGGTCCTTTTGCACTAAGTGCCAGGAGTGGTTCCGCACCGCTCCTGTCACTTTAAACCCCTAAATGCTGTGATCGAACCCGATAGCAGCATTCTGGGAGTAGGCAGAGGGAACACAGCCCCTCTGCCCTTGGATCGGAGACCTCGCGGCATCATCACGAGGTCCCAATCGTTGCCATGGTGACACAATGTCGTCATGACGATATCCGGGTCACCAGAGATAGTAAAGTTGCTAGATCATGCTCAGAGCATGATCCGCAACTTTATCTGTGAGAGCAGAGCTGACAGTTTGCATAGCATAGGGATGAAAAATGAAAGTCCCCTAGTGGGACAAAGTAAAAAAAGGTAAAAATAATATATATTTTTTTTAAATAATTGTAAAAATATTAAAAAGAAATAATAAAAAATCAAAAGATATTGTATCTACAGTCATATGAAAAAGTTTGGGCACCCCTATTAATCTTAAGCTTAATGTTTTATAAAAAATGTTTTTTTGCAACAGCTATTTCAGTTTCATATATCTAATAACTGTTGGACACAGTAATGTTTCTGCCTTGAAATGAGGTTTATTGTACTAACAGAAAATGTGCAATCTGCATTCAAACAAAATTTGACAGGTGCATAAGTATGGGCACCCTTATCATTTTCTTGTTTTAAATACTCCTACCTACTTTTTACTGACTTACTAAAGCACTTTTTTGGTTTTGTAACCTCATTGAGCTTTGAACTTCTTAGCTAGGTGTATGCAATCATGAGAAAAGCTACTTAAAATGGCCACTTGCAAGTTGTTCTCCTGTTTGCATCTCCTCTGAAGAGTGGCATCATGGGCTCCTCAAAACAACTGTCAAATGATCTGAAAACAAAGATTATTCAACATAGTTGTTCAGGGGAAGGATACAAAAAGCTGTCTCAGGGATTTAACCTGTCAATTTCCACTGTGAGGAACATAGTAAGGAAATGGAAGAACACAGGTACAGTTCTTGTTAAGGCCAGAAGTGGCAGGCCAAGAAAAACATCAGAAAGGCAGAGAAGAAGAATGGTGAGATCAGTCAAGGACAATCCTCAGACCACCTCCAGAGAGCTGCAGCATCAACTTGCTGCAGATGGTGTCACTGTGCATCGGTCAACTATACAACGCACTGTGTTTTTTTGCCGCCATGCATAACGCCTTTTTGTATTACCAAACAACTCAATCTTGGTTTCATCAGTCCACAGGACCTTCTTCCAAAAAGAAATTGGCTTCTCCAAATGTGCTTTTGCATACCTCAGCCGACTCTGTTTGTGGCGTGCTTGCAGAAACGGCTTCTTTTGCATCACTCTCCCATACAGCTTCTCCTTGTGCAAAGTGCACTGTATAGTTGACCGATGCACAGTGACACCATCTGCAGCAAGTTGATGCTGCAGCTCTCTGGAGGTGGTCTGAGGATTGTCCTTGACTGACCTCACCATTCTTCTTCTCTGCCTTTCTGATGTTTTTCTTGGCCTGCCACTTCTGACCTTAACAAGAACTGTACCTGTGTTCTTCCATTTCCTTACTATGTTCCTCACAGTGGAAATTGACAGGTTAAATCTCTTAGACAGCTTTTTGTATCCTTCCCCTGAACAACTATGTTGAATAATCTTTGTTTTCAGATCATTTGACAGTTGTTTTGAGGAGCCCATGATGCCACTCTTCGGAGGAGATTCAAACAGGAGAACAACTTCCAAGTGGCCACTTTAAGTAGCTTTTCTCATGATTGCATACACCTAGCTATGAAGTTCAAAGTTCAATGAGGTTACAAAACCAAAAAAAGTTCTTTAGTAAGTCAGTAAAAAGTAGGTAGGAGTATTTAAAACAAGAAAATGATAAGGGTGCCCATACTTATGCACCTGTCAAATTTTGTTTGAATGCAGATTGCACATTTTCTGTTAGTACAATAAACCTCATTTCAAGGCAGAAACATTACTGTGTCCAACAGTTATTAGATATATGAAACTGAAATGGCTGTTGCAAAAAAAACAATTTTTATAAAACATTAAGCTTAAGATTAATAGGGGTGCCCAAACTTTTTCATATGACTGTATAAAAAAGTACACATATTTGTTATCACTGCGTCCGCAACAACCCGACCTATAAAACTGTTCCACTAGTTAACTCCTTTAGTGAACACCATAAAAAGTAAATAAAAAACAAGGCAGAAAACAATGCTTTATCATCATACCACCCAACAAAAAGAGGACTAAAACGCGATAATAAAGAAGGATATAAACAACCATGGTACCGCTGAAAACGTCATCTTCTGCAAAAAAAACAAGCCACCATACAGCTCCATCAGCGGAAAAATAAAAAAATTATAGCTCTCAGAATAAAGCGATGCAAAAATAATTATTTTTTCTATAAAATAATTTTTATTGTGTAAAGGAGACAAAACATAGAAAAACAATATAAATGTGGTATTGCTGTAATCGTACTGACCCGAAGATTAAAACTGCCTCAACAATTTTACCAGACGCAGAATGGCATAAACCCCCCCCCCCCAAAAAAAATCCTGAATTGCTGGTTTTTGTTCATTCTCCGAAAAATCGCAATAGAAAGAGATCAAAAATTGTCATGTGTCTTAAAATGGTACAAAAAAAAAAATCAACTCATCCCACAAAAAACAAGGCCTCACATGATTCTGTGGGCCAAAATATGGAAAAAATTATAGCTCTCAAAATATGGTGATGCAAAAACTATTTTTTGCAATAAAAAGCGTCTTTTAGTGTGTGACTGCAGCCAAACATAAAATCCAGATATAAATATGGTATCGCTGTAATCACACCGACCCGAAGAATAAAGTCATATGATCACTTATTCCGCATGAGGAACAACATAAAAAATAAATAAAACCAATTCTTCACCTGCTGTTGGTTTTTCAATCTGCCTCCCAAAGATCGCAATAAGGATCACCGCACATTTATCCTGTGCTCTGTGCTGAGCGCTTGCACAAGGGTTTCTATGTAAATCTCTGAAATACGTGATTCAGATGGAACCCCTGGCAGAAGATTCCCTATAATGAGGCAGATGTAGGCACTGCGGATGCCGTCTGACCTGGGATCCGGCGTTGTCCATCTTTTTAGGATTGCATAAAAGTGCCATCTGCCACAGTTTGTGCACTTCTGAAAAGAAGGACACAGCTGAACAGAGGCCAGAATAAAGGCCCCGTCTCACATAGCGAGATCGCTAGCGAGATCGCTGCTGAGTCACAAGTTTTGTGACGCAACAGCGACCTCCATAGCGATCTCGCTATGTGTGACACGTACCAGCGATCAGGCCCCTGCTGCGAGATCGCTGGTCGTGTCAGAATGGCCTGGACCTTTTTTTGGTCGTTGAGGCCCCGCTGACATCGCTGAATCGGTGTGTGTGACACCGATCCAGCGATGTCTTCACTGGTAACCAGGGTAAACATCGGGTTACTAAGCGCAGGGCCGCGCTTAGTAATCCGATGTTTACCCTGGTTACCAAAAAAAACAAACAGTACATACTCGCCTTTCGGTGTCCCTTGCCGTCTGCTTCCTGCTCTCACTGACTGCCGGCCGTACAGTGAGAAGTGAGAGCACAGCAGTGACGTCACCGCTGCGCTCTGCTCTCAGTGTACGGCGGCTCAGTGAGAGCAGGAAGCAGACGGCAAGGGACACCGAAAGGCGAGTATGTACTGTTTGTTTTTTTTGGTAACCAGGGTAAACATCGGGTTACTAAGCGCGGCCCTGCGCTTAGTAACCCTATGTTTACCCTGGTTACCCGGGTGGTGCAGGGGGACTTCGGCATCGTTGAAGACAGTTTCAACGATGCCGAAGTCGTTCCCCTGATCGTTGGTCGCTGGGGAGAGCGGTCTGTGTGACAGCTCCCCAGCGACCACACAGCGACTTACCAACGATCACGGCCAGGTCGTATCGCTGGTCGTGATCGTTGGTAAATCGCTTAGTGAGACGGGGCCTTAACTCTGCTGCCTCATTATAGTGAATAAATCCCTCAGGGGTTTCTTCTGAATCATGTTACTCAGTGATTTAGATGGAAACCCCAAAGTAAGTGCTCAGTGTAGAGCGCCGAATAAATGTGATTCCAAATGTTACTGTATGTAAAATGTTCCCAATAAAAGCTTCAACTCAATCCACAAAAAAAGCAAGTCCCCATTCAGGTCTGTCATCTGTTAATGGAAATATAGGTGACTTGTTACTGGTAGTACAAAGGCTTTGGAAAAGCAAAATGGCTCTTTACCCTTCAAAAGAAATTCAGCAAATTCTGCGCTTCCAAGTGCCCCCTCCATTCTGAGCCCCATAGTGTACCTAAACCACACAGTGTCCACATGTTTGGCATTTCTGAAGCGATGATAGCCCACCTAACTTACGGGTGCATGTCTCCAGAAGCTTGGAATGGGCATAATATACTGGTGACTGCAACATGCCGGTCACTACAGTGTACTGGTCACTACAACGGCAGTTTACAATTTTCACTCGGCAACATTCAGTGCTGCTTGTTTCTGGAAAATACCCATGGAATCAAAATCGTAACTACACCTGCAAATAAATTCCGAAAGGGGTATAATGTCCAAAAAGGGGTCACTTGAGGGGGGATTCTGCTCTTCTAGCAATTAGGGACTCTGTATATGGAGTTCGCAAACTGCTTTAGGAAAATCTGCACTCCAGGAGGCAAATAACACTCTATTTCTCCTGAGTCTCTCCGTATGGCTAAGTAGTACTGTACAGCCACATATGGAGTATTGCCATGTTCAGTAGAAATTGTGGGACAAATTATTGTGCCATTTTACCCACTTCTTTTGTGAAAGTGTAAAATCAGAGGGTAGAATAAAATTTTGGTGGTAAAAATTTAGTTATTTTTTCTTCACTGCCCAATGGTATAAAATTCTGTGACTCACCTATGGTGTCAACATGATCACGGCACCCCTAGATGAATTCATTGAGAGGTGTAGTTTGCAAAATGGGGTCACTTATGGGAGTTTTGCTACCTCATGGGATCTCCCAGTGGGTCATGACGCCTGCAACACATAACAGTAAAATCTGCACTATAGTATGGTGCTCCTTCCATTCTGAGCTTTGCACTGTGCCTGAAAAATGTTTCCCTAGATGAATTAATTGGGGATTGTAGTTTGTAAAAAAAAATTCACAAATGGGGGGTTTCTGTTGTTTTGGCCCACCAGGGGCTCTGCCAATGTGAAATGGCACCCTCAAACCATTCCAGCAAAATCTGAATTCCAATATGGCGCCTCTTCCCTTCTGAGCTTTGCACTGTCCCCCAAAAGTAGTTTTCTCCCTCATATGGGGTATTAGTGTACTCAGGAAAAATTGCACTACAAATTGTATGGTGCAATTTCTCCTGTTACCCTTATGATTTTTTTTTCACGGCTCAACGTTATAAACTTCTGTGAAGCACATGAGGGTTCAATGTGTTCACCACACATCTAGATCTGTTCCCTGAGGGGTCTAGTCTCCAAAATGGTGTCACTTGTGGGGGATTTATCACTGTTTAAGACACATCAGAGGCTCTCCAAATGTGACATGGCGTCCGCTAATTGTTCCAGAAAATTTTGCATTCAAAAAGTCAAATGGCACTCCTTCCCTTCCATGCTCTGCTGTGCGCCCAAACAGTGTTTCTGTCCCTCTTTTGGGGTATCGGCATGCTCAGGAGAAATTGCACAACAAATTTTGGGGTTCATTGTTTCCTATTACTCTTGTCAAAATAAAATAAATTGGATCTGAAGTACATTTTTTGTGGAAAAAAAATAAATGTTTTTTTTTCCAAATTCAAAAAATTCCTGTGAAGCACCTGAAGGATTAATAAACTTCTTGAATGTGGTTTTGAGCACCTTGAGGGGTGCAGTTTTTAGAATGGTGTAACTTTTGGGTATTTTATCATATAGACCCCTCAAAGTGACTTCAAATGTGAGGTTGTCCCTAAATAAAATGGTTTTGTAAATTTTGTTGAGAAATGGCTGGTCAACTTTTAATCCTTATAGCTTCCTAAGGAAAAAAATGTTTAAAAATTATGCTGATGTAAAGTAAACATGTAGATAATGTTATTTATTAACTATTTTGTGTGACACATCTCTCTAATTTAAGGGCATAAGAATTCAAAGTTTGAAAATTGCAACATTTTCCAAATTTTCTCCAAATTTCAGTTTTTTTCACAAATAAACAAAAGTCATATCAAAGAAATTTTACCACTGTCATGAAGTACAATATGTCATGAAAATCATACTCAGAATCACCGGGATCTGTTGAAGCGTTCCAGAGTTATTACCTCATAAAGTGACAGTGGTCAGAATTGTAAAAATTGGCCTGGTCATTAACGTGCAAACCACCTTGGGGGTAAAGGGGTTAAGGAGCAGGGCCGATTTTAGGCAAAAGTTTAAAATGGGGCCCCAAATGCTAACATATTGCACATCACACAGAAGCATTTCTGCTGTATTTACATGTGTTGAGTTCAGGCCGCTAAACAAGTGTGATCGACAATACTGAAGTCATTTGACACTTGTTTCCCGACCTCTTTACACAAACTGAGAAAAAATGATGGGAACAGAACAATCACTAGTACATCAATCTGTCCCCATACAGTATCATGTCATCAGCAGCGCATCTACAGTTTACACTGGCGATGTGCTGCTGAGAACAATGATTTTTGTTCCGGCATAAACAATCCAATTACTCGATGAATATGCAGCATTTTGCTTGTTTAGTATAATACACCCCATAGTCCTCCATATATTATAATGTGCACAACAGTCCTCCATATTGTAACATGCACACCACATAGTCCTCCATATAATATAATGTGCCCCATAGTCCTCCATATAATATAATACACTCCCCATAGTCCTCCATATAGTATAATACACTCCCCGTAGTCCTCCATATAGTATGATACACTCCTCAGTCCTCCATATAGTATAATACACTCCTCAGTCCTCCATATAGTATAATACACTCCTCATAGTGCTCTATATAGTAAACACCATGTGCAGAATTATTAGCGAAGTTGTATTTTAGAGGATTACTTTTTTATTGATCAACAACTATGTTCTCAATCAACCCAAAAGACTCATAAATATCAAAGCTTAATATTTTTGGAAGTTGGAGTAGATTTTTTTTAGATTTGGCTATCTTAGGAGATATCTGTTTGTGCAGGTAACTATTACTGTACAGAATTATTAGGCAACTTAATAAAAACCAAATATATTCCCATCTCACTTGTTTATTTTCACCAGGTAAACTAATATAACTGCACAAAATTTAGAAATAAACATTTCTGACATGCAAAAACCAAACCCAAAAATATTAGTAACCAATATAGCCACCTTTCTTTATGATGACACTCAACAGCCTTCCATCCATAGATTCAGTCAGTTGCTTGATCTGTTTACGACCAACATTGCGTGCAGCAGCCACCACAGCCTCCCAGACACTGTTCCGAGAGGTGGACTGTTTTCCTTCCCTGTAGATCTCACAGTTTATGAAAGACCACGGGTTCTCTATGGGGTTCAGATCAGGTGAACAAGGGGGCCATGTCATTATTTTTTCTTCTTTGAGACTTTTACTGGCCAGCCACGCTGTGGAGTAGTTGGAGGCATGTGATGGAGCATTGCCCTGCATGAAAATCATGTTTTTCTTGAACGATACCGACTTCTTCCTGTACCACAGTTTGAAGAATTTGTCTTCCAGAAGCTGGCAGTAGGTCTGGGAGTTGAGCTTCACTCCATCCTCAACCCAAAAAGGTCCCACAAGTTCATCTTTGATGATACCAGCCCATACAAGTACCCCACCTCCACCTTGCTGGCATCTGAGTCTGAGTGGAGCTCTCTGCCCTTTACTGATCCAGCCTCTGGCCCATCCATCTGGCCCATCAAGAGTCACTCTCATTTCATCAGTCCATAAAACCTTTGAAAAGTCAGTCTTAAGATATTTCTTGGCCCAGTCTTGACATTTTATCTTATGTTTCTTGTTCAAAGGTGGTCGTTATTCAGCCTTCCTTACCTTGGCCATGTCCCTGAGTAGCGCACACCTTGTGCTTTTTGATACTCCAGTAATGTTGCAGCTCTGAAATAAGGCAAAACTGGTGGCAAATGGCATCTTGGCAGCTTCACGCTTGATTTTCCTCAATTCATGGGCAGTTATTTTGTGCCTTTTTTGCCCAACACGCTTCTAGCAACCCTGTTGGCTATTTGCCATGAAATGCTTGATTGTTCGTTGATCATGCTTCAAAAGTTTGGCAATTTCATGACTGCTGCATCCCTCTGCAAGACATCTCACAATTTTGGACTTTTCAGAGCCCGTCAAATCTCTCTTCTGACCCATTTTGCCAAAGGAAAAGCAGTTGCCTAATAATTAAGCACACCTTATATAGGGTGTTGATGTCCTTAGACAACACCCCTCCTCATTACAGAGATGCACATCACCTGATTTACTTAATTGGTAGTTGGCTCTCAATCCTGAACAGCTTGGAGTTGGACAATATGTATAAATAGTATCAAGTGATCAAAATACAACTTTCCTAATAATTCTGCACACAGTGTAATGCACCGCCATAGTCATCCATGTAGTACAATTCACTCCCCATAGTATAGTGCACCCCATAGTGCTTCATATAGTATAATGTATTCCCAATACTCTTCGATACAATATAATGCAGCCCACAGATAGTATAATGCAGCCACCCCACGGAGCCCGCAGAGTATAATGCAGCCACCTCACAAAAGTATAATGCAGCCCTGCCATACTTTTTAATGTAACCCCCATAGAATATAATGCAGCCCCCCTCATAGTATAATGCAGCCCCTCCACAGGGGCAGTGAGAAAGACATGGGCAAACGGTGACTAGGGGCAGGGGAGAAGGACACAAGGGGGCTAGGGGAGACAGACACAAGGGTGACACAGGGGGGCTAGGGTGCAAGGAAGACAGGCACAAGGGGACACATGGGGACTAGGAGCCAGGGAGGAAGGGCACAGGGGGACACACGGGGACTAGTGGGCAAGGGAGACTGACACAAGGGGACAAGGGAGACTAGTGGGCCATGGAGACTGACAAGGGGACACACGGGGACTAGTGGGCAAGGGAGACTGACACAAGGGGACACACGAGGACAAGTGGGCAAGGGACACTGGCACAAGGGGACACACAGGGACTAGTGGACAAGGGAGATTAACACAAGGGGACACGGGGACTAGTAGGCAAGGGAGACTGACACAATCGGACACACGGGGACAAGCAACACAAGCACAAGGGGACAAGGGAGACAGGCACAATGGGACTCACAGCGACTAGTGGGCAAGGGAGACTGACACAAGAGGACACACGGGCAAGGGACACAAGCACAAGGAGACTCATGGGGACTAGGAGGAAGGGGAGAAGGGCACATGGGGACTAGGGGGCAAGGGAAACAGGCACAAGAGGACGCAAGGGGACTCCGAGGGCAGAGTAGATAGGGACACACTGGGAGACAGGGCTGCAAGGGGACAGGAGAAGATGGGTAGAAACATAGGAGCAGGGAAGAAGGGGGCACAGGGATTACGAGGACCGGGTAAATGGGACACACACGGTGAGAAAGACAAGAGAGACGGGGGAACAAGGGGATGCAGAGGAGACTTGAGAGCAGGGCAGACAAGTCACATTGGGACAAGGGGCAGGGAATGCATGGGGGGGTGCAAGATGACTCAGGACATGGGAGATGGAGAGCATTGGGGACCAGGGGAGGAGGGACAAGGTGCATACGAGGCCCTGAGGAACACAATGACCGGAACCTGGGTACCTATGAGGACATGTGGCACTGGAGAGCAGGGAGCAAGGGCAGAGCATGGAGGAAATGGGGCTGGTGTCACAGGGGGCCGGGGATGCTGGGGGCTGAGGGCGGCGACACACGGGCAGCAGACACATCTCATTGCCGCCAGTCCCGTCCACCCCCATGTTCATCCCCGGATCCTCCAGATGGCTGAGCTGCTGCGGCATCCCCTTCCTGGGCGGTTCGTTCCACGTGCCCCGCCAGCTCTGGAGCTGCCTGTTCCCGGTCCCAGCAGCCGCCACAGGCTCCGCCAATATGGCATCCGCCATCACCTGTGCAGATGCTGCACTGCCTGGGCACGGCACACACCGGGTGTGCAATGAAGTGATGTCATTGCGCACCCGCATTGTCAGAGGCAGACAGGAATGATGGAAGAGGGTATAGTTCAATGCAGCGGGGGGAGTCAGCGCTGGTGGCAGGCGGACCCACAGGCCCCATAGCAGCTGTGTGATGTGCCACTATTAGCGGCATACCACTGGCTGGGGGAGCGGGGGCCCTAGGCAACTGCCTGGGCTGCCTGCCGCTAACACCAGCCCTGTTAAGGAGTAATAGTTGTTTTCATTTTTATTCCATAAATCAACAGCACACATGAAAAAAACAACTTTGTAATATATCTTATCAGAGAATTCTGCTTCTTTCTCTGCCAGAATTGATCAGTCATTATTAAAATTATCGTTTCTGGGGTAAAATCTGTATTCAGTGAAGACAGACTTTCCCATTACTGATATAGGAGATAGCAGCAATGACATAACAGGTATCATACCTTGTACAATGGTGATCAGTACCTGGAACATCACAAATCAGCTGTTCCCAGTGGAGCACAGTTTGTACAGTGCAGCGCCCCAGAGTCCTGGTCGTTGCAGTAATGTCGCTCTGCCACTAAGGGGAGTGATGTTACGTCTGATTGCACTAAAGGAGTTTCTCTGACCAGGTAACACTCACACTACACTTCACACTCCGGCCACCAGGGGGGGTGGTTCTATCTAGTAGGCCACTCCTCACACTCTGGTAAAACTGGGGGTTGGACAGGAAGACAGGGAGAGAAGTAACTGGGAAGAGCTAGTGAGAGGACCTGTCAGGGATGGGATCCTGGCAGACTCCTAAGAGCAGAACTAACCAGTGAACAACGGGAATACAGTAAAGAGGAATTAGGACCAGAAGGAGTCGTGCTGTTAGACCGAGGCAACATCCTTCTGAGGCGCAAACAGTCGGTGGCCGGAACGCCGAGCAAGTAAGAGACTCTAAGTACTACTGCAAACCACGGCCGGACAGCCAATTATAGGTTGGCTGTCTCACACAAATCACCTAAGCAGACAACAGAGGCAGCTGTGAGAGAGGGGCGACTCTAGGGTCCCGGAAGAACTCCAGGCCTACCCCGTCATACGGGTGCGTCCTACCATATCACCTGGGGGACGGAGAGAACGAACATCAGAGACAGGCAGAATCAGTTGTGAGGACTATCCCGGGAGCTCAGCAGGGAAGAACTACAACACCCAGCGCTAGAAGGTAGACACTGATTCCCACCTGTAAAGGGAACTCCTGATGTGCCTTTGGACCGGCCGGTCTCTGACAGCCCTGTTGACAGCACTCTGGACTGAGGACTCTAAAACCTTCAGTAAAGAGGTAAAGAGACTGCAACCTGGTGTCCTCGTTATTTACTACGACCTACACTGCACCGCAACATCACCACCACCTTTCATTGGATGCCCCTCAGCAGGGTCACGGACCGGGTCTAGCCACCGTGACAACCCCAGAGCAGAGACTCAGAGGCCCGGTACCGGGTACCCCTCGGCCCTGCGGCAGTGGGGGCGCTCCAACTTGGCGTCACGAACAGGATCTACTTAAGCCTGAAGAATCAGGTCATGTGTGCCTTGGAACTGTGATTTATTGTGCTTGGACTGTAACTTATTGCAAAGACTGTGCGTCGACAATTGCCGCCAAGAGTTCCCGCCACGATTCGCCATTGCAGTGTGCGGAGGGAGGAGCCACAGCTTCGTGGGCGGAACCGGCCAAAAGAAGCGCGGAACGAGAAAGCGCGGTAACGTGCTGATCCCGGAAGAGGAACCCTGATCTCCAGCAGGTTAGTGGAGGAAGGGCCAGCCATGTCCGAGTCGGGAGGAGCGGAGGAGGAGGCCGCAACCGGGGACGCAGGGGCACCTCCGGGCCCCGCAGCGGGCGAAGCCGTGGCCCTAATACCACCACCGGTTGCCGCAGAACCCGCTGCCCCCAGCAGTCAGTCGGACACTGCCGCTACCACAAAGGCCATAATGCCCTTCTCTATGCCGTACCTGCCCGGAGCGGCCTGGCTCCCGCGATACTCCGGGGAGTCGCATACATTCACTGACTTTAAGGAAGGGCTCTGCAGCCTGCTCGAGTTCTATCCCCTGACAGAGCCTCAGAAGGTTCATATGATAACCGGCCAACTCTTTGGGGCGGCTCTGAGAGAATTGAAGTCCTGGCCCGCCGAGGATAAGGGAACTGCACAGCAGATTTTTGCAAAGCTTAAAGCCACCTTCGATACTCGCACTGCTACAGAAATTAAACTGACTTTCTATGGATGCAAACAGAGACCGCAGGATAGCTTACGGGACTATGCCCTTAATCTCCAGGAGGCGATGCGGGCCATTAAGCAGAGTGACCCCGGCAGCATGCAGGATGAGGATAAACTCCTGAAGGAGCGGTTCATTGAGGGGCTCCTGTGCAGTCACCAGCGGGGCCAATTGCACTTCCTGGCCATGCAAAATCCAGACTTGACTTTTGCGCAATTCAAAGATAAAGCTATTCAGGCCTTGCAGGAGCGACAACCCAGCCGTGCAGCACCTTCCCGGCGCCCCGCTCTCACATACCACCAGGAGGTGGCGTCGGATGCCCCAGTCGCCGCCGAGATCGATTTCCAGAGCCTAGAGGACGACTCCCCTGCAGGACTTCGCCTCCAGATGCAGGAGCTAACCAAGAGCGTTGCTGCCCTGGCCCGGACAGTGCAGTCCCTACAGGAGGCCCCCAAGGAGAAGATCCAGCTGGCCTCCAGATCAGAGGATGTCCCTTGGATGCGACAGAGGAGGACTCCGCCAACCAGAGGCCGGAACGACGATTGCTTCCACCAGGACGGACGACCCATCTGCCGCCGCTGTCACCAGGTGGGCCACCTTGCAAGGTACTGTCCTTTAAACGAGCAACCCCTGGGGCAAAGGGCCAACCCCCAGGAGTAGGACGGTCAGGCCCGCAGCATTGGAGAACCAAGTACATTGGAGGACGACCAGTTCTCCCTGTAGTAGTTGATGGAATCCCCTTGAACGCTTTGCTGGACACCGGTTCTCATGTGACGACTATACCTTACGTGCTTTATAGACAGTATTGGGAGGACACCGATATTACTCGTGGCCCTGACGATGACTTCACCATAATAGCCAGTAATGGTCAGCCGTTGCCACAAGTGGGGTATAAGGAGGTCACCATCAAGGTGGGGCGGGTGGAATTGAAAGCACAAGGGATTGTGATTGTTGATATTAACCGTCGAGAATGTAATCCCATGATGACTCTTGGTACTAATGTTATAGAAAATTGTCTTGCAGAAGTTATTGTTTTATTGCAGCAGGTGGCAGAAACCGCTGGCCACAGTGAGCAACATGCCCTGCAGAAGGAAATCAGAGCTCTGATGCAGAGACAGCAGGTAGAGCCGACTGGTGGTGAGATTGGTCGTGTCACTGTGAGTGATTCAAACCCCATCGCGATACCCCCCAGGAGTGAAATGTTAATATGGTGTCGGGCAGCCATAGGCCTCAGGGGAAAGGACTACCAGGCCTTGGTAGAACCCGTATATTCAGACAATAGGCCTACTATTCTGACAGCCCGGGGGGTGGTCGACGTTCGCCAGGGGAGAGTGCCCGTACGTGTCCTCAATTGTGGGGAGGAAGAGGTTCACCTCACAAGGTATGCCACGCTTGCCAAATTGTTCACTGTTAATAATAGTGTGATACAGACACCTGGACCCTTGGTCCCGTCAAACGTGGCGGAGGACAACGGTTCTGCAGAGCACTCGAAAGACTGGTGTCGGGAATTGCATGTGGGCACTGACTCTACCCCATCCCATCAAAAACAGGGGGCCTACAGGGTGGTACACGAGTACGAGCAGGTATTCAGCAAACACCCCTTAGATTTTGGGCAGGTGAAAGGGATCCAACACCATATCCCCACGGGAGATCACCGACCCATAAAAGAGAGATATCGCCCTGTACCCCCAGCTCATTACCAGTGTGCCAAGGACATGTTGCGGGAAATGAAGGAGGCTGGGGTGGTGAGAGACAGCTGTAGCCCCTGGGCAGCTCCGTTAGTCCTTGTTAAAAAGAAAGATGGTACAATGAGAATGTGTGTTGATTACAGGCAGTTGAATCGCATTACACATAAGGACGCATACCCACTGCCCAGGATAGAGGAGTCTCTGGCTGCCTTAAAATCTGCTAACTACTTCTCTACCTTAGATCTCACCAGTGGGTACTGGCAGGTTCCTGTAGCGGAGGCGGACAAAGAGAAGACGGCCTTCACGACACCAATGGGTCTCTGCGAATTCAATTGCATGCCCTTCGGATTGTGCAATGCTCCCGGGACGTTCCAGAGGATGATGGAGTGCTGCCTGGGACACATGAACTTCGAAACCGTGCTGCTGTATTTGGATGATGTCATTGTCTTCTCTAAGACCTACGAAGACCATCTGAAGCACCTGGCCGAGGTGTTTGAAGCCCTGTCCAACTTTGGCTTAAAGGTGAAACCGTCCAAGTGTCATCTGCTGAAACCTAAAGTGCAGTACCTGGGCCATGTGGTGAGCGCTGAAGGAGTGGCCCCAGATCCCGACAAGGTCACGGTGATCAAGGACTGGCCAAAGCCCAGTGACCTTCACGAAGTCCGGCAGTTCCTCGGGCAGGTAGGCTATTACCGGAGGTTCATTAAGGACTTTACCAAGAAGGCAAAACCTGTTGGTGGGCCAACCAAAGAGGACCAAGGGGAGGAACACCCCCTTTGATTGGAACGAGGAGCTGGAGGGATCCTTCACTTGTTTGAAGTCGGCACTGACGGGAGAAGAGGTACTGGCTTACCCCGAATACAACCAACCGTTTGTGCTGTACACAGATGCCAGCAATGTGGGATTAGGAGCCGTACTGTCCCAGGTCCAGAAAGGCAAAGAAAGGGTGATCGCTTACGCCAGCAGGAAACTCCGTCCCACGGAAAGAAACCCTGATAACTACAGTTCCTTTAAGCTGGAATTCCTTGCCATCGTCTGGGCAGTGACAGAGAGGTTCAAACATTACCTGGCCTCCGCGAAATTCACCGTCTTCACGGATAACAATCCGCTAACGCATCTGGATACTGCCAAACTCGGGGCCTTGGAACAGCGGTGGATGGCCCGGCTGTCCAACTATGATTTCACCATCAAGTACCGGGCAGGACACAAGAATGCCAATGCCGATGCCTTGTCCCGAATGCCCAATTTGCCAGAAACGGGAGAAGACCCGGAGGCACTTGAAGAGGTGGAGCTGCCTGCATTCCATCGCCCCAAAGCCACTCAGAACTCTCATCATGTGAAGAACAGGCACAGGAACCAACCGGATGCCACACTGAATCCCCTGCCCCATCACGGATGGGCGGAAACTCAGGATGGTGACCCCACGGTCCGTCGGGTGAAAGAGCTCTTGAAGCAGGCAGGGTTGCATCCCGGCCCAGATGATCCACAAGAAACCCAACAGCTGTGGAAGGGGAGAAACAAACTGTTTATCCATGATGGCAAGCTGTGCAGGAGGAGCATCGACCCACGTACTCATGAATTGGTGTGGCAGATAGTGGTGCCAAGGCGAGATGCGCCCATGGTTCTGGGAGCCTACCACGATGGAGCCGGACACTTCAGATGGAGGAAGCTAGAGAGGCTACTCCGAGGGAGGTTCTATTGGATTGGTATGAAGAGAGCGATTGAGAAGTGGTGTCGGGAGTGCGGTCCATGTAGCCTGCGCAGGAAGGACCGTGGCAGCCAACGGGCTCCCCTGCAGCCTATCATCACCAAACGGCCGCTCGAACTGGTCGCGCTGGATCATGTGAAGTTGACACCTAGCCGGTCCGGCTATATCTACGCTCTTACCATCGTAGATCACTACTCCAGATTTCTGGTGGTTGTACCTGTCAAGGATCTAACGGCCAGGACTGCCGCCAAGGCCTTCCAGCAGTACTTTTGTAGGCCCCATGGCTACCCGGAGAAGGTACTGACTGATCAGGGACCAGCATTTGAAGCAGAAGTGTTCCAAGAGTTCTGCCAACTGTACGGGTGTAAGAAGATCCGAACCACGCCGTACCATCCTCAAACCAATGGGATGTGCGAAAAGATGAACCAGGTGGTGATCGACTTATTGAAGACCTTGCCCGTAGAGGAACGGAACCTGTGGCCGACAAAGTTGCCTGACTTGGTGGATATCTACAATCACATCCCAGTAAATTCCACCAACTGTACTCCAGCGTACCTAATGAGGGGAAGGCCTAGCCAGTTACCCGATGATCTGGACATGGGGGTCCTAGTCCCCGAAGATACCTCGCCAGATGCAGATTGGGATGCAGAAAGGCAGCGAAGGTACCGCAAAGTACAGGAGTGCGTGGAAAGAAGTCTCGCCCAGGCTAGGCAAAAACAAGAAAGGGACTACAACCAGCACGCTCCTGCGATTCCCCTGTCACCTGGTGAGCAAGTACTTAAACGAAAGAGGAGACTACACAAGCTCGATGACCAATGGGAAGCAGAACCGTATACCATCCTGCCATCCGATTTCGACAACACGAAGGTCTGTCTCATCAGCAAGGACAGAGGGGAGACCTCGACAGCGGTATCCAGGGATCACCTTAAGGTCTGCCCCGATAAGTTGAGAGAGAGGGACACGGCCCCAGGAATCTCCCCGCCGGTGGAAAAGGAGAAGATGATCCATACCGTCCTTGGTGACTTTCCCCAGTCCTGGACTCAGATAAATCAGGCCATCGTGGTACCTGTTCTAATGTTTCAATAGCCGGACCCACCAGAAACAATGGTGGTACCAGATCATCCGGCCCCGCAACCTCAACAAGCCCTACCTGAAGATGCCATGCCAACCGTTGAACCGGCAAATCCTCCCTCTGCTATCGGTGAGCCTGCCGTACCTACTGTTGCCAGCAGCAGCAGCCCTGAGAGCTTCAGCCTGCCAGTGCTACCCAGACTCACTGAAAGTGTAGCTAGAAGGCAGTACACTACACCAGGGGTAGCAAGTATAGTGGGCCCTGTTAGGCCAGTAGCAACCCCTGTGCTGCGAAGGTCCACACGCAGCACTCAGAATCAAATTCCTCTCCGCTACAAAACTTAGAGATACTAATAAGGGCTGTTATTTAGTTGAAAATGTTTGTGTATATATCTTTTGTTACAGGTTTTAAAATGGACAATAGAGTAATGGATGGTGAATTGCTCCAAAAACTTCTAAAAGGGGACCCCTTTGTTTACCCGGGGTCCCCGCTGTTTTCAACCACTGAACTGAGAGTCATAAACTGTGCATGACCTAACTTTCGTAACGTTCAAGAGTCCTCACCTCCCATAAAGTGAAGCACTGCTATGTTTAATTGTTTATGATATTTCAAAATTTTGTGTGTTTTCTGTTAACATGTAATGTTGTTCTTGTTTTCCCAGTCCGGGAGTACTGGATTTAACTGGGGGGGGGGGGGAGTGCAGCGCCCCAGAGTCCTGGTCCTTGCAGTAATGTCGCTCTGCCACTAAGGGGAGTGATGTTACGTCTGATTGCACTAAAGGAGTTTCTCTGACCAGGTAACACTCACACTACACTTCACACTCCGGCCACCAGGGGGGGTGGTTCTATCTAGTAGGCCACTCCTCACACTCTGGTAAAACTGGGGGTTGGACAGGAAGACAGGGAGAGAAGTAACTGGGAAGAGCTAGTGAGAGGACCTGTCAGGGATGGGATCCTGGCAGACTCCTAAGAGCAGAACTAACCAGTGAACAACGGGAATACAGTAAAGAGGAATTAGGACCAGAAGGAGTCGTGCTGTTAGACCGAGGCAACATCCTTCTGAGGCGCAAACAGTCGGTGGCCGGAACGCCAAGCAAGTAAGAGACTCTAAGTACTACTGCAAACCACGGCCGGACAGCCAATTATAGGTTGGCTGTCTCACACAAATCACCTAAGCAGACAACAGAGGCAGCTGTGGGAGAGGGGCGACTCTAGGGTCCCGGAAGAACTCCAGGCCTACCCCGTCATACGGGTGCGTCCTACCATATCACCTGGGGGACGGAGAGAACGAACATCAGAGACAGGCAGAATCAGTTGTGAGGACTATCCCGGGAGCTCAGCAGGGAAGAACTACAACACCCAGCGCTAGAAGGTAGACACTGATTCCCACCTGTAAAGGGAACTCCTGATGTGCCTTTGGACCGGCCGGTCTCTGACAACCCTGTTGACAGCACTCTGGACTGAGGACTCTAAAACCTTCAGTAAAGAGGTAAAGAGACTGCAACCTGGTGTCCTCGTTATTTACTACGACCTACACTGCACCGCAACATCACCACCACCTTTCATTGGATGCCCCTCAGCAGGGTCACGGACCGGGTCTAGCCACCGTGACAACCCCAGAGCAGAGACTCAGAGGCCCGGTACCGGGTACCCCTCGGCCCTGAGGCAGTGGGGGCGCTCCATACAGCAGAGTCATTTTCCATCTCCAGAGTCACTTGGTAAGTCTCTCTCTTCTATAGAGAGTAAGGTCTTATGGTCAGCAAGGTCCTTTTTCTCTCTCTCCTGTGGCTGTGTAAGCTCCTATGGTCAGAATGGTTCTCTCTCTCGCTCTCCTAAGTAGTGTATGGTCAGCAAAGTCCTCTCGATCTCTTTTTCTGTAGATTAGAGTGTAGGCTCTTTTGAGGTTCTCTGTCTCTCTTCTGAAGAGTGTATACTCTTATGGTCAGCTGGGTTTTCTCTCTCACCTATACTACACATTTATTTTCCAAGTAATTGCAAGCTTTCCAGTATTGAGATTTGGGCAAATTTATTTGACACTAATCAAATTTGTTTGCCAACATTTAGCAAAGGCGGCGAATTTGAATTTCAAAATTTCTGCTCATCTCTAAAAGGGACTTATTTGGTTTCACTTACCAAAACTGTCGAAAAGGAAAGGTGTCTTTTTTTGGGACATAGCTACCAATCCAAGGTCAGCTTTCATTTTTTAAACAGCTCTGGTAAAATGAAAGCCACACTGTGATTATATGTTATGATAAAGAAGGACAGTTTTAGGTGCGGGCAAACAGTCTAATCTATATAAGGGCCTCCAGACTCCCCCGATAGATTATGTCAGGGCAGAGAAGGATCCATTGGAGAATCATTTTGTTCTTCGGGCCATAATCTGCTGCCAGAGGGCTCTGGCAACAGCTCTCTCTCTTCCGAGCTGCATTCCTGTATATGGGGAAGTTGGAAGTGATAACTGTTATCCAATCAATCAGTTACCGAATGTGTATAGGGACCCTTAGGGTACCGTCTCACAAAACGATTTACCAACGATCACGACCAGCGATACGACCTGGCCGTGATCGTTGGTAAGTCGTTGTGTGATCGCTGGGGAGCTGTCACACAGACAGCTCTCCAGCGACCAACGATGCCGAGGTCCCCAGGTAACCAGGGTAAACATCGGGTTACTAAGCACAGGGCCGCGCTTAGTAACCCGATGTTTACCCTGGTTACCGTCGTAAATGTAAAAAAACCCAAACAGTACATACTCACATTCCGGTGTCCGTCAGGTCCCTTGCCGTCTGCTTCCCGCACTGACTGACTCCCGGCCGTAAAGTGAAAGCAGATCACAGCAGTGACGTCACCGCTGTGATCTGCTTTCACTTTATGGCCGGCAGTCAGTTACTAAGCGCAGGGCCGCAACAGTACACACTCACCTTCGCGTCCCCCGCCGTCCGCTTCCTGCACTGACTGAGCACCGGCCATAAAGTGAAAGCACAGCACAGCGGTGATGTCACCGCTCTGCTGTTAGGGCCGGCACTCAGTCAGTGCAGGAAGCGGACGCCGGGGGACGTGAAGGTGAGTATGTACTGTTTGTTTTTTTTACATTTTACACTGGTAACCAGGGTAAACATCGGGTTACTAAGCGCGGCCCTGCGCTTAGCAACCCGATGTTTACCCTGGTTACCCAGGGACCTCGGCATCGTTGGTCGCTGGAGAGCGGTCTGTGTGACAGCTCTCCAGCGACCAAACAGCGACGCTGCAGCGATCGGCATCGTTGTCTGTATCGCTGCAGCGTCGCTTAGTGTGACGGTACCTTAACTCCAAGGACTTCATCAAACCCCATCATCAGTCATCAGTCACCGAGGGGTCAAAATGCAGCCAAGATGTAGTCCACGGACAAATGTAGCAACAGGACAACATGGGATGTGACCCAAAAATCATTACACCTTTATCTCTTCCATGACCAGTGGAAATCTCAAATTTGTGGATAGAAATGGGAAAATTTCAGTAAGTTTTTAAACAGTCTACAGGCACTCCATTATCTAAGACAACATCTGAAATGTCAGGAAAGAGCAGACACAGAAAGAAGAGGGCCCCTCTGTAAGTCTGATGTATGGGCCCCTTAAATTTTGGGCTCCTGTGTGGCTGCACAAGTTACACTAATGTTATGCCCACCTTGAATATTCTCTGTGTGATCCTATTGTTTCTCCTAAAAGAAGTGTGAGAGATACCATTGTGATGTATTTGTTCTTTTTCAGATCCCTAAAGGTACCGTCACACTAAACGATATCGCTAGCAATCCGTGACGTTGCAGCGTCCTGGCTAGCGATATCGTTGAGTTTGACAGGCAGCAGCGATCAGGATCCTGCTGTGATATCGCTGGTCGTTGATTAAAGTTCAGAACTTTATTTGGTCGTCAGATCGCCGTGTATCGTTGTGTTTGACAGCAAAAGCAACGATACCAGCGATGTTTTACAGTGGTAACCAGGGTAAATATCGGGTTACTAAGCGCAGGGCCGCGCTTAGTAACCCGATGTTTACCCTGGTTACCAGTGTAAAATGTAAAAAAACAAACACTGCATACTCACCCTCTGATGTCTGTCACACGTCCCTCGCCGTCCGCTTCCTGCACTGACTGAGAACCGGCCGTAAGTGAAAATACAGCACAGCGGTGACGTCACCGCTCTGCTGTTAGGGCCGGCGCTCAGTCAGTGCAGGAAGCGGACGCCGGGGGACGCGAAGGTGAGTATGTAGTGTTTGTTTTTTTATATTTTACACTGGTAACGAGGGTAAACATCGGGTTACTAAGCGCGGCCCTGCGCTTAGCAACCCGATGTTTACCCTGGTTACCCAGGGACCTCGGCATCGTTGGTCGCTGGAGAGCGGTCTGTGTGACAGCTCTCCAGCGACCAAACAGCGACGCTGCAGCGATCGGCATCGTTGTCTGTATCGCTGCAGCGTCGCTTAGTGTGACGTACCTTTACACTTGGTTTAGATCATTCTGATACTGAAAGACTGAAATGCAAACCTTCAAAATCCTCAGAAAAACAAAACTAATCAGTCCCAAATCCTCAAAGATCTGCAATAAAACGCATAACATAACCCTCAAGCGACTAACATACTTACAATACCTTAATAAATGACGAGTAATTAGTGACTCTGAATAGGGAATTAAATCCCCCACGGAGTTATTCCAAAGAGAGATTGTTTGCAGAGTAAAAAACAGCAATTATTGAGACAAAAATAGCAAGTTGTTATAATCTGTTCAGTATTAATTATAATTTTACCCATTTAGTATCATGATTTATTATACTTTTATTATTTATTCCATTGGCTCCACTTGAAAACACAGCTCAGATGAATTAATAGGTGCATTTTACTAGTGATAGCTATAAAGCACATATTGCTAGAATAGAAACATGATCATCACAAAGTGTAGGTTAGAACAAAATGGTAAGTTCCGTTACGAGGATTTTGTGAGTTCTAGGAAGGCATTAATACACTCCTCCATTATAATCCATCAAACACTAAGTCTAACCGCATACAGCTCTGGCAAAAATTAAGAGACCACTGCAAAATTTTCAGTTTGTCTGATTTTTCTGTTTATAGGTATATTTTAGAGTAAAATGTAAATTGCTCTTTTATTTTATAAACTACTGACAACATGTCTTCGAATTTCCAAGCACTAAATTTTGTATTTATTTTCAGAAAATGAGAAATGGTCAAAATAACCAAAAAATGCAGTGCTTGCAGACCTCAAATAATGAATAAAACAAGTTCATAATCATTTCGAAACAACAATACAAATGTTTTAACTCAAGAAGAATTCAGAAATCAATATTTTGTGGAATAACCATGATTTTTTATTCACAGCTTTCATGCGTCTTGGCATGCTTTCCACCAGTCTTTCACACTGCTTTTGGGTGACCTTATGCCACTCCTGGTACAAAAATGTAAGCAGTTCTTCTTTGTTTGATGGCTTGTGACTATTCATCTTCCTCTTGATTACATTCCAGAGGTTTTCAATGGGGTGCAGGTCTGGAGATTGGGCTGCCCATGACAGGGATTTGATGTGGTGGTCCTTCATCCACACATTGATTGACCTAGCTGTGTAGCATGGCGCATTGTCCTGCTGGAAAAACCAGTCCTCAGAGTTGGGGAACATTGCCTGAGCGGGAGGAATCAACTGTTTTCCAGGATAACCTTATATACGGCTTGATTCATACATCCTTTGGAAAGATTAACCATCCCCAGATCATCACCGATCCTCCACCAAATTTCACAGTGGGTGTAAGACACTGTAGCTTGTATGCCTCTCCAGGTCTCCGTCTAACCATTAGATGACCAGGTGTTGGGCAAAGCTGAAAACTAGACTCATCAGAGAAGATTACCTTACTCCAGTCCTCTATGGTCCAATCCTTATGTTCTTTGGCAAACTTCAGCCTGGCTCTCCTTTGCTTCTCATTGATGAAAGGCTTTTTTCTAGCCTTACATGACTTAAGCCCTGCCTCTAAGAGCCTGTTACGAACTGTTCTTGCCGTGCACATCACCCCAGCTGCCATTTGCCATTCCTTTTGTAGGTCACTTGATGTCATCCTGTGGTTGATGAGTGACATTTGAATAAGATGACGGTCATCCCGGTCAGTGGAGAGTCGTTTTCACCCTCTGCCGGTCTGTAGCTTTGTTGTCCCCAATGTCGGCTGCTTAACCTTGTTGTAATAGATTGCCATCTTAGAAATTCTAAGGGTACTGTCACACAGTACCATTTTGATCGCTACGACGGCACGATCCGTGACGTCGCAGCGATCGTATGATTATCGCTCCAGCGTCGTAGACTGCGGTCACACGTTGCAATCACGGCGCTGGAGCGATGCCGAAGTCCCCGGTAACCAGGGTAAACATCGGGTAACTAAGCGCAGGGCCGCGCTTAGTAACCCGATGTTTACCGTGGTTACCAGCGTAAACGTAAAAAAAACAAACAGTACATACTTACATTCCGGTGTCTGTCCCCGGCGTTCTCCTTCTCTCCACTGTGTAAGCGCCATAGCCGGAAAGCACAGCGGTGACGTCAGACGTCACCGCTGTGCTCGCTTTCCGGCTGGCAGACGCTCACACAGTACAGAGAAGCTGAGACGCTGGAGGACAGATACCGGAATGTAAGTATGTACTGTTTGTTTTTTTACGTTTACGCTGGTAACCACGGTAAACATCGGGTTACTAAGCGCGGCCCTGCGCTTAGTTACCCGATGTTTACCCTGGTTACAAGCGAACACATCGCTGGATCGCTGTCACACACAACGATCCAGCGATGTCAGCGGGAGATCCAGCGACGAAAGAAAGTTCCACACGATCTGCTACGACGTACGATTCTCAGCAGGATCCCTGATCGCTGCTGCGTGTCAGACACTGCGATATCGTAACGATATCGCTAGAACGTCACGAATCGTACCGTCGTAGCGATCAAAATGGTACTGTGTGACAGTACCCTAAGGATGAAGGCAACATGACCCTCACTGTATCCCTCTGCTAGTAAAGCCAGAATTGAGCCTTTGGTTTCCTCACTCAAGACTTTTCTTTTCAACTCCTTTGGCATGGTTAAAAGTTATTTTTTTAATTTCTATTACTTTTGGGATATTACTAGCACTTGTTTTGCCATCCAGCTTGTCCTTGTGCAAGAGGATTGTGAACACCACAGCAGTGTTTTTTATACTTTCCTTCGTTAAATAAGATTTGGTTCAGGTGATCACCTAATCAGAAGCATATTAAGTAGAACAGGGCCGGACTGGGACTAAAATTCAGCCCTGACATTTGAAGTC
This sequence comes from Ranitomeya variabilis, assembly GCF_051348905.1. Lineage (NCBI taxonomy): Eukaryota > Metazoa > Chordata > Amphibia > Anura > Dendrobatidae > Ranitomeya > Ranitomeya variabilis. The sequence continues at coordinate 72,873,004 of NC_135237.1, read as the reverse complement.
ACACAGGCCCACTTGTCACATGGTGACTGTATAATATCTTTGTACACTTGTAGGCTACAAGAAGTGAGGGGAGTGTAACACGACTATATAACATATAATCACAGCTGTATCCAGCATTACAGCTCAGTCCCCATAGAATGTAATACAGCACAGCCCCCATAGACTATAATACAGCACAGCCCCCATAGAATGTAATACAGCACAGCCCCCATAGAATGTAATGCAGCACAGCCCCCATAGAATGTAATACAACACAGCCCCCATAGAATGTAATGCAGCACAGCCCCCATAGAATGTAATACAACACAGCCCCCATAGAATGTAATACAACACAGCCCCCATAGAATGTAATGCAGCACAGCCCCCATAGAATGTAATACAGCACAACCCCCATAGAATGTAATACAGCACAGCCCCCATAGAATGTAATGCAGCCAGCCCCATAGAATTTAATGCAGCACAGCCCCATAGAATGTAATGCAGCACAGCCCCCACAGAATGTAATACAGCCAGCCCCCATAGAATGTAATGCTGCACAACCCCATAGAATGTAATGCAGCACAGCCCCCATAGAATGTAATGCAGCCAGCCCCATAGAATTTAATGCAGCACAGCCCCATAGAATGTAATGCAGCACAGCCCCCATAGAATGTAATACAGCCAGCCCCCATAGAATGTAATGCTGCACAACCCCATAGAATGTAATGCAGCACAGCCCCCATAGAATGTAATACAGCACAGCCCCCATAGAATGTAATACAGCCAGCCCCCATAGAATGTAATGCAGCACAGGCCCATAGAATATAATGCAGCACAGGCCCATAGAATGGAATGCAGCCAGCCGCATAGAATATAATGCAGCACAGGCCCATAGAATGGAATGCAGCCAGCCCCATAGAATATAATGCAGCACAGGCCCATGGAATGGAATGCAGCCAGCCCCATAGAATATAATGCAGCACAGCCCCATAGAATGGAATGCAGCCAGCCCCATAGAATATAATGCAGCACAGCCCCATAGAATGGAATGCAGCACAGCCCCATAGAATGGAATGCAGCTAGCCCCATAGAATATAATGCAGCACAGGCCCATGGAATGGAATGCAGCCAGCCCCATAGAATATAATGCAGCACAGTCCCATGGAATGGAATGCAGCCAGCCCCATAGAATTTAATGCAGCACAGCCCCATAGAATGTAATGCAGCACAGCCCCCATAGAATGTAATACAGCCAGCCCCCATAGAATGTAATGCTGCACAACCCCATAGAATGTAATGCAGCACAGCCCCCATAGAATGTAATACAGCACAGCCCCCATAAAATGTAATACAGCCAGCCCCCATAGAATGTAATGCAGCACAGGCCCATAGAATATAATGCAGCACAGGCCCACGGAATGGAATGCAGCCAGCCCCATAGAATATAATGCAGCACAGGCCCATGGAATGGAATGCAGCCAGCCCCATAGAATATAATGCAGCACAGGCCCATGGAATGGAATGCAGCCAGCCCCATAGAATATAATGCAGCACAGTCCCATGGAATGGAATGCAGCCAGCCCCATAGAATATAATGCAGCACAGCCCCATAGAATGGAATGCAGCTAGCCCCATAGAATATAATGCAGCACAGGCCCATGGAATGGAATGCAGCCAGCCCCATAGAATATAATGCAGCACAGTCCCATGGAATGGAATGCAGCCAGCCCCATAGAATATAATGCAGCACAGGCCCATGGAATGGAATGCAGCCAGCCCCATAGAATATAATGCAGCACAGGCCCATGGAATGGGATGCAGCCAGCCCCATAGAATATAATGCATCACAGGCCCATAGAATGGAATGCAGCACAGCCCCACCCCCAATAGCTCCACAATCCAGTCATCACTCATTGATAAAAAAAAACAAAAACACTCTACTCACCTCTCTCCTCGTGCCCCGCGCTGCTGCGGGCTCCGGTCTCAGCAGATGCAGTCTACCCGCCCGGTCACACTGCAGGTGCGCGATGATATGACGTCATCGCGCACCCGCAGTGTCAGCGGCAGGCAGAGCGGGGAATGATGGGAGAGGGGGCGTCAGCGGATGCTCTCTCCTCCATCATTGCATTCAACTGTACCGGCGTCTATGACGCCGGTATAGTTGAATGCGGGGCCGGGAGTGTGCCGCGACAGCGTGGGGAGTGTGCCGACAGCGGCACACTCGAGCGGCCCACTACTGCCATCGGCCCTTCTGGCATTTGCCAGAACTGCCCGATGGCCAGTCCGGCCCTGAAGTAGAATTAGGTGTCCTCTGGTTGGAATTCAACTGACACTAGAATGGAATGGCTGTCAGACATGTAGAAATGCTGATTTTTATAAAACTGTGCAATGGTCTCTTAATTTTTGCCAGAGCTGTAAGTTCAGGAGAGATAGCTGAGGGTGCTGCCATATAACTCCACTATGATTCAGTCATTGTTTGGAGAACTAGATGGACAGCAACTTTAATATTACTAAAGAATAGGTTTAGTAGTACAGGGTGAAACATTAGGACACTGAATTATAGTGATTCTAAACTTTATGTTTTGAAGGAAAAGGATGGTCGCACAAAATACTGATGTAATTTAATTTCTCTTTGTCTAATGTCTGCCTCTCTCTATCCCTCTCTTGTCTCGATCTTAAATGAACAAACAGTGATTGGCTACATAGAACCTGATTGGTGGTCCTTTAATAGCCTGTTTAAACAGGCTGACTGCATTTCCCATTCACACAGAACAATCGGTAATATGATCGTTCTGTGCACCTATACTGTCATTGTTATTGGATAGAGAGCACTCACTGAAAAAAATCTGTGTAATATACACAGAACTTGTATGCGTAAAATGTAGCATAATGTCAATTGGCCAAAATAATAGGGGAATTAATAACAGGACTAACTATGGAGATAACAACAGGATAATTAGTACAATAAACAAAATAAAAATGGCCATAAGCCTATTAATATAAAATATGTAACAAAAATCTTTATTGGATTAAAAAGAATAATAAAGGTCAGTAAAAATGGATACAACAGTTAAAAGGCTTCATACACAGCAGGAGAGGACATCACATATGATTGCATATTATCCCATTATATAGTACAAGGGTAGTGTAGAAATAATTCAGTGAATATACATAGATAGTTTTGGCAATGGTAAGAAATATCGTACGCAAACCCATCACAGGTATTCTCCTGTAGGAATGACACCAGCCCCTTAGTTATTGTTCTTGGAAGCATATGTCCTGCTTACAAAGGATGATGTACTGCCAAGAATGATAATTTTCAAGCAAACTTAGCAAAACATTTCACCCAATTAATAAATGTTTTGCACTGGCGAATTATCGGGAAATGAGCACGTCTAAGGACGCTCGTTGGAAAAAATTGGCTAGTGTAACTGCACACCAAATCCATAAACATGAATATGGAGTTGGTTCCTGTCCCTCTGGGCACCGGTGCTCAGGAAGGATATAATGGAACTAGAGAGAGTACAAAGGAGGGCAACAAAGTTAATAAAGGGGATGGGAGAACTACAATACCCAGATAGATTAGCGAAATTAGGATTATTTAGTCTAGAAAAAAGACGACTGAGGGGCGATCTAATAACCATGTATAAGTATATAAGGGGACAATACAAATATCTCGCTGAGGATCTGTTTATTCCAAGGAAGGTGACGGGCACAAGGGGGCATTCTTTGCGTCTGGAGGAGAGAAGGTTTTTCCACCAACATAGAAGAGGATTCTTTACTGTTAGGGCAGTGAGAATCTGGAATTGCTTGCCTGAGGAGGTGGTGATGGCGAACTCAGTCGAGGGGTTCAAGAGAGGCCTGGATGTCTTCCTGGAGCAGAACAATATTGTATCATACAATTATTAGGTTCTGTAGAAGGATGTAGATCTGGGGATTTATTATGATGGAATATAGGAATATAGGCTGAACTGGATGGACAAATGTCTTTTTTCGGCCTTACTTACTAACTATGTTACTATGTTTTAGCATCTATAAGAGCTTCTACTCTTCTGGAAAGGTTTTCTACAACATTTTGGAGAGTGTTTCTGGGAATTTTTACCCATTCATCCAGAAGAATATTTAGAAGGACAGACACTGATGTTGGAGGAGGGCCGGCTCGCAATCTCTAGTTCATCCCAGTGGCATACAATGTGGTGAGGTTTGGTCTTTGTCCGACCTTGCTTTGTGTACTTGGGCACAATCATGGAGAACAGAAAAAGGTCTTCTAAAAGATTATTGAATTGCATTGAATTTCCCCCAAAAAATTTGCATTCAGCAAGATCCAATTTTTTTTCACTTTGATTCAGACAATTCCAGCAAAATGGGGTGGAAAGTGGTAAAACAAAAACAAGTAAATTAATGCTCACCTCTCCCTGGCACTAACCTTGCCCGCTCAGCTCTTTTAGTCATTCCAGGTCAATCTTCATTCAAAGGACAAAACTCTTCATGCCATGGATCCTATCAGGTCTGACAATTTGGTTTGTACTATCCTTTGCGACATTATGATTTTATGGCTCAATGCTTGCCATGACATGGTGTGAGGCCTGGACTGACTATAAACGTCCCAAAGAAAAATTCAATCAGCATGGAGTCCCGCATGTCACTATTGAGTGAATCATGTATGACATACATGTTTTTATGACTCCCATTAACTATTTTGAGCAAAATAATGACACCTTCATTTAATCTGTGTCTGACTCTATGGCCGGGGTGACACTTGCGAGTTCAATGCGATAAACTTGTGTGAGTCTCTCACATCAATACCCGGCACTGCCGCCGGCACTCGAGACCGGAGCGTGTGGCTGCATAGAAATACATGCAGCAGCACACTCCGATCCCAAATGCCAGCGGCAGCGCCGGGTATGGATGTGAGAGATTTGCGCGGGTTTCTCGCATTGAACTCGCAAGTGTGACCCCGGCCTATTAGATACTTACTTCAGAACAAAGGACAGTTCCTTCTAGAACATATAGGCTTGGTGAGGTTCTAGAATTTCAATAGGATGAAACTTACACAATTGTTGCAATTGTTCAGATATACATTGCATTATACACATTTATATATTACTAGTCACTGCGATTTCTAAAGATGAAGCAGATTAATATATCAACTTTATAACCCAGTATCACATAGCATAATTTTGGACAGCTACATTTGCAACCATTTAATTCCGCACTGCAAATCAGGTTTATTAGGAACATTTACAAACTTTCTACTGTTCGCAATAAACCAACCAATAACAATTTAAACAGCCCAACGCAACTAATATAGTGTTTTTTTCCAAATTCAATACAAAATGCCACTTTAACCCCTTAACAACACTGGACGTACCTATGCCTTCACTAGTTGCATCAAATGTGCTTGAGATTAGGGATGAGCGAACGCGAACTGTAAAGTTCAGGATTCATACTGGACACCTAGTACCAAACCCCGAACATGGACTTTTTACTGGTGGGCACTTCTGGAGCTATCACAACCATGTCAAGTATTGGCATGGCTGTTATTTGCCGGCGTACCACGTGACCTGGACTGTGTAAATGCCGGATCACGGGTGCCGACACAGTTTTGTTCTGCTTAGCATGGGGACAGGACTCAGCTGGAGTGAGGGATAGTATTAGGTTTTGTGTGTGCGCAGTTTTAAAAAAAAAACTCTCTGTATGTACTTTGCACCCGTGTCTGTGGGAGTAGTGTGCCTAACCAATTTTTTATACTCTGCACTCATGTCTGGGGGAATAGTGTGCGTAAAAACAAACTGCTTTACTGTACACCTGTGTTTGTGGGAGTAGTGGGCATAAACACAAATTGTTCTTGTCTACACCCATGTCTATCTGAGTAGTGTGCATAAAAACAAGTTGTTCTACTCTGCATCCATATCTATGGGAGTAGTATGCCTAAAAACGACTTAAAAAAATGAGGAAAGCATCAAATATGGGCCATGGCCGTGGTGATGCTGGTGTAGATGCTGCTAGTGGTGGTGTAGCTGCTGCAGAGAGAGGACGTGGTTGTTCTCTGCCTGCTACATGCCTAAATGGAACACCTTACTCTAGTGCACGCAGGTGACAGGACGTTCTGCATCATTTTGTTGGGCCAAGTACCGCTACATGAATGGTGAAGCCATAACATGTTGAGGTGGTGTTAGATTGGATGGCTGAGACTGCCTCCAGTTCCTTCACATTATCTTCCACTCGGTCCCCTGCAGAAAGCACAAAGTTGGCACCTGAGGACCATGGTCATCCAGCTTCCCTCTCAAGCCCTTGAAAATCACATAGAAAAAATGGTTATCCAGCTCACCCATAAGTTGAGTACTTCCGGTAGTGCAGGGACATGAGAGCCTGTGTCAACAGCAGGAAATGAAGACAACTTGGGAAGATGTCCAGCAACACGTCCAGAGAGGTAAGTGTTTAAAACAACTATTTATTTAAAAAAAATGATTAAACAAAAATTATTTTTTTTCTTTGCATTTTTTTTGTATGATGCTAGTAAAAATTGCATATCTTTCTTTAAAAAAATTTAAAGAAAGAAAAAAAATCTTTTTTGTTAATCATTTTTTGAAATAAATAGTTTTTAACACTTACCTCTCTAGATTTGTTGCTGGACATTTTCCCTACCCCTTGAAAATCAGTCAGGCAGTCTGAGCCCAAAGTCATGCAGCAGTCTCTTCTGCTTTTTGCTGAGTGTGCTGGCTAGGGTTCCGTGGCTCATCCACCTGACCCTGCTCCAGAAGTGGAAGAGACTGAGTGCACAGATGCCCAACCACTTGTTATGTTGGAAGATGAGCACATGGGAGGGCTATTACACACGGTCAGTGGACCACTGCAGCGTATCTCAGAGGATAACGAAACACAGTTGTCAACTCCACCATCTTTTTGCACTATGCAAACTGGCAAGGAGGGCAGGGGCGAGGAATGGGTGAAGGATAATGCGGGGGATAATGAGGTCCTAGACCTATCCATCTCTTAGCGTCTATAGGTCCTGTTAGGAAGCCAGCCATAATAATTTTCAAAAAACACCTACAATACAGACCAAAAGTTTGGACACACCTTCTCATTTAAAGATTTTGCTGTATTTTCATGACTATGAAAATTGTACATTCACACTGAAGGCATCAAAACTATGAATTAATACATGTGGAATTATATACAGTGGGGCAAAAAAGTATTTAGTCAGTCAGCAATAGTGCAAGTTCCACCACTTAAAAAGATGAGAGGCGTCTGTAATTTACATCATAAGTAGACCTCAACTATGGGAGACAAACTGAGAAAAAAAAATCCAGAAAATCACATTGTCTGTTTTTTTATCATTTTATTTGCATATTATGGTGGAAAATAAGTATTTGGTCAGAAACAAAATTTCATCTCAATACTTTGTAATATATCCTTTGTTGGCAATGACAGAGGTCAAACGTTTTCTGTAAGTCTTCACAAGGTTGCCACACACTGTTGTTGGTATGTTGGCCCATTCCTCCATGCAGATCTCCTCTAGAGCAGTGATGTTTTTGGCTTTTCGCTTGGCAACACGGACTTTCAACTCCCTCCAAAGGTTTTCTATAGGGTTGAGATCTGGAGACTGGCTAGGCCACTCCAGGACCTTGAAATGCTTCTTACGAAGCCACTCCTTCGTTGCCCTGGCGGTGTGCTTTGGATCATTGTCATGTTGAAAGACCCAGCCACATTTCATCTTCAATGCCCTTGCTGATGGAAGGAGGTTTGCACTCAAAATCTCACGATACATGGCCCCATTCATTCTTTCATGTACCCGGATCAGTCGTCCTGGCCCCTTTGCAGAGAAACAGCCCCAAAGCATGATATTTCCACCACCATGCTTTACAGTAGGTATGGTGTTTGATGGATGCAACTCAGTATTCTTTTTCCTCCAAACACGACAAGTTGTGTTTCTACCAAACAGTTCCAGTTTGGTTTCATCAGACCATAGGACATTCTCCCCAAACTCCTCTGGATCATCCAAATGCTCTCTAGCAAACTTCAGACGGGCCCGGACATGTACTGGCTTAAGCAGTGGGACACGTCTGGCACTGCAGGATCTGAGTCCATGGTGGCGTAGTGTGTTACTTATGGTAGGCCTTGTTACATTGGTCCCAGCTCTCTGCAGTTCATTCACTAGGTCCCCCCGCGTGGTTCTGGGATTTTTGCTCACCGTTCTTGTGATCATTCTGACCCCACGGGGTGGGATTTTGCGTGGAGCCCCAGATCGAGGGAGATTATCAGTGGTCTTGAATGTCTTCCATTTTCTAATTATTGTTCCCACTGTTGATTTCTTCACTCCAAGCTGGTTGGCTATTGCAGATTCAGTCTTCCCAGCCTGGTGCAGGGCTACAATTTTGTTTCTGGTGTCCTTTGACAGCTCTTTGGTCTTCACCATAGTGGAGTTTGGAGTCAGACTGTTTGAGGGTGTGCACAGGTATCTTTTTATACTGATAACAAGTTTAAACAGGTGCCATTACTACAGGTAATGAGTGGAGGAAAGAGGAGACTCTTAAAGAAGAAGTTACAGGTCTGTGAGAGCCAGAAATCTTGATTGTTTGTTTCTGACCAAATACTTATTATCCACCATAATATGCAAATAAAATGATAAAAAAACAGACAATGTGATTTTCTGGATTTTTTTTTCTCAGTTTGTCTCCCATAGTTGAGGTCTACCTATGATGTAAATTACAGACGCCTCTCATCTTTTTAAGTGGTGGAACTTGCACTATTGCTGAATGACTAAATACTTTTTTGCCCCACTGTACTTAACAAAAAAGTGTGAAACAACTGAAATTATGTCTTATATTCTAAGTTCTTCAAAGTAGCCACCTTTTGCTTTGATGACTGTTTTGCACACTCTTGGCATTCTCTTGATGAGCTTCAAGAGGTAGTCACTGGGAATGGTTATCAATTCACAGGTGTGCCCTGTCAGGTTTAATAAGTGGGATTTCTTGCCTTATAAATGGGGTCAGGACCATCAGTTGTGTTGTGAAGAAGTCTGGTGGATACACAGCTGATAGTCCTACTGAATAGACTGTTAGAATTTGTATTATGGCAAGAAAATAGCAGCTAAGTAAAGAAAAACGAGTGGCCATCATTACTTTAAGAAATGAAGGTCAGTCAGTCCGAAAAAATTGGGCAAACTTTGAAAGTGTCCCCAAGTGTAGTGACAAAAACCATCAAGCGCTACAAAGAAACTGGCTCACATGAGGACCGCCCCAGGAAAGGAAGACCAAGAGTCACCTCTGCTTCTGAGGATAAGTTTATCCGCGTCACCAGCCTCAGAAATTGCAGGTTAATAGCAGCTCAGATTAGAGACCAGGTCAATGCCACACAGTTTGAGTTCTAGCAGCAGACACATCTCTACAACAAGGAGACTTTGTGCAGCAGGCCTTCATGGTAAAATAGCTGCTAGGAAACCACTGCTAAGGACAGGCAACAAGCAGAAGAGACTTGTTTGGGCTAAAGAACACAAGGAATGGACATTAGACCAGTGGAAATCTGTGCTTTGGTCTGATGCGTCCAAATTTGAGATCTTTGGTTCCAACCACCGTGTCTTTGTGCGACACAGAAAAGGTGAACGGATGGACTCTACATGCCTGGTTCCCACCGTGAAGCATGGGGGAGGAGGTGTGATGGTGTGGGGGTGCTTTGCTGGTGACACTGTTGGGGATTTAATCAAAATTGAAGGCATACTGAACCAGCATGGCTACCACAGCATCTTGCAGCGGCATGCTATTCCATCCGGTTTGCGTTTAGTTGGACCATCATTTATTTTTCAACAGGACAATGACCCCAAACACACCTCCAGGCTGTGTTAGGGCTATTTGACTAAGAAGGAGAGTGATGGGGTGCTACTCCAGAGGACCTGGCCTCCAGTCACCAGACCTGGACCCAATCAAGATGGTTTGGGGTGAGCTGGACCGCAGATTGAAGGCAAAAGGGCCAACAAGTGCTAAGCATCTCTGGGAACTCCTTCAAGATTGTTGGATGACCATTCCCGGTGACTACCTTTTGAATATCATCAAGAGAATGCCAAGAGTGTGCAAAGCAGTCATCAAAGCAAAAGGTGGCTACTTTGAAAAACCTAGAATATAAGACATAATTACAGTTGTTTCACACTTTTTTGTTAAGTATATAATTCCACATATGTTAATTCATAGTTTTGATGCCTTCAGTGTGAATGTACAATTTTCATAGTCATGAAAATACAGCAAAATCTTTAAATGAGAAGGTGTGTCCAAACTTTTGGTCTGTACTGTATCCTACCACCACTGAGGATTGTTGGACGTTTCTCTGTCCAGTTTGCCTCCTCCGCTTTCTCCACCACCTCCTCATCTGGTCACAGTAACAGCTGCAGCAACATCTTCAGCACAGCCAAGGGGAAACAACAGCAGGCTGTTCTGAAACTCATCTGTTTGGGGGACAAATCCCACACTGCACAGGTGCTGTGGACAGGGATCAAACAGCAGACAGATGAGTGGTTGTTGCCGGTGAACCTCAAGCCTGGCCTGGTGGTGTGCGGGCAAACTCTCGTAGCAGCTCTTGGCCTTGCCGGTTTGATGCACATTCCTTGCCTGGCATTCCTTGCCTGTTGAATTTGATGATGCAGAGCTTCCTTAAAAATAACCCTCATATGTCAGAGCTGCTGCTGCTGGAAGTATGGGCAGTGTGTGTGCGCTTTCTGCATTCTCACCCTGCTGCTGCTTGCTTGTCTTCACTGCAACGTCACTTCTGCCTTTCCGCTCACCACCATATATGAAATGTAAAAGAAAGAAAAAAAAAAAAATTGAAACCAGCTCACCTGCTAGGCATGTGCTGTGGGGAAGCTCGGATACCGTGCAGTCATCACGTGAATAGTAGAGCAAAACAAGAAGAAAATCCAGCTTCCAAAAATAATCCAATTTATTGAGAGTAAAATGCAAAGTCCAAAAAACGTGGTGAACAAGAGAGTGAGTAGCAACAGGCTACACGTTTCGAACAGTGTGTTCTTTTTCAAAGCTTTGAAAAGGCTTTGAAAAAGAACACACTGTTCGAAACGCGTAGCCTGTTGCTACTCACTCTCTTGTTCACCACGTTTTTTGGACTTTGCATTTTACTCTCAATAAATTGGATTATTTTTGGAAGCTGGATTTTCTTCTTGTTTTGCTCTACATATGAAATGTACCAACAAGGTGGAACTCCACCTTTCATGTGCTGGAGAGACTGTGCGAGCAGCAGCAGGCAATAGTGGAGTTTCAGCTGCCGCACACACAGGTGAGTCGCTATGTGGAACAACACCACTTCCCCACCAATGAGTGGGCCTCCATGATGTGTGTGCAGTATTATGCTGCTCCAAATACTCAACCAACATGACCAGCGCTGATGATACCATCATGAGCATTACTATATCACTTCTATGCCTGCTGTACAAAACATTTCAGGCTCTAGTGGATGAGGTGGAGGCACAGAAGGAAGAGAATAAGGAGGAAAAGGGAGCATGCACACCACATTATCAGACATGTCGTCCACACATGGCTTGGAGGGTGGGTTCCTGTACCAACAGTGGCCAAGAACACAACTGTCCAGCCAGGGGACAGTTTTGGAGGATGTGGCGGAGGAACCGTGTTCACATCAGGATCGTGCTCAAAGCACCTCATGGGCATCACTGTAGCGTGGCTGGGGGGATATAGAGGACCCAGACCATACACCAGCCACTGGGGTCAGCTTGTTGCTGCCTCTGGGCAGCCTGGCACACATGAGCCAATATATGCTGCTTTGCCTGCACAATGACCACCAAGTCGCTTGGATTGTTACTACTGCTGATTACTGGGTGGCCACCCTGCTGGATCCCCACTACAAGGACAAAGTACCATCATTACTTCCATCACTGGAGCTGGATTGAAAAATGTGTGAATACAAGCGTACGCTGTTAGAGGCAATTTTAATGGCGTTCCCACCTGAAAGAGGAGGCTCAGTGGAAGAACAAGACAGAGATTCTATGATCTGTTAAGTCACTGCCCTAAAAACAAAACAAAACACAAAAGCAGTGTTGGATACCTTCTCTCCTGCCTCTTCCACATACACCGCCACTTCCACCTGCACCTCCTCCACTAGGACCTCCGCCTCCTGGTTCTAGATTGTTATTTTTAAAAAATGTTATGTTCTTTTAACTCAGTTCCCTAACACATCCCCAAAAAACAACAAAACACTAAAACAGTGTTGGATACCTTCTCCCCTACCTCTTCTACCTACGCCGCCATGTACACTTCCACCTCCTGCTTCATTTGGACCTCTGCCTTTTGGTTCAAGATTATTATTAATATTATTATTTTTATTTATAATTCTATGTTATTTTAAGGCATTTCCCTATCCACATTTGTTTGCAGGGCAATTGTCCTGCTCGTACCCCCATTTTGCTTCTTTTTACAGCCCCTAGCCCTAACTATGACCATTTTACAGCCATTTTAAAGCCCCTAAGTTCAGGTCCCTATTGACTTCTATTGACTATTAGATTTTGGGTCAAGTTCGGGGTCAAATTTGGATGCCGAAAGAAACTTTGAACTACAGTTAGTCCGAACCCGAAAATCCATGACCGGCTCATCTGTACTTGAGATAAAACACATTAAATACCTGGACTGACAAGTCATTTGTAGACTGTGATGTTTAATTGTATGTTACAAATATGGCTAGGTCAAAAAAGTGGTTCAAAATTTTAAAGGGAATTTGTCAGCAGGCATTTGCATTTTAACCGGAGAGCAGCAAGAGAGCCTCATTCCCGGGATGTGTTACTTAGTAGGTTGTGTGTTGTAGTTTCAATACAATCAGTGTTTTTTCTGCAGGATATTATCACTACAGGACTAGGTCTCATATGCCCCCACCACCACCACTGATTAGCAGCTTACTGTCAATGTACTGTGTACAAAGGAAGCTGCCAATCAGTGGTATGGGTGAGGTTATACAGGGCTTACAAGTCTGAGCATTGCTAGATTTACATCAGATCTTACAGGAATTGTTTCAACACTCTACCAATCAGTCCAGATTCTCTGGAATCAGGATATCTTGCCCTATATCATGCGGCTTTTTGATTACATAGCAAAACCTGCTGACAGATTCCCTTTAAGATAAAATATCTCTGCTTTTACACAAAGTAGGAGAAAGAGTTAAAAAGATAGTACAGGCATTGACTGTTCCTAGACTTACTGTTGGAAGCATAGTTCAAAGATAAAAGAATACTGGCAACACTACTTCGAGGTTGCAGAAAGAGGAAGCGATTACCAACCACCACCCAAATTCTGAGAAGGCAGGTGGTCAAATCCCTGAAGTGACTGCAAGACATGCAGCAAGATTTTCTGAAAGCAGACATTGAAGTTTCAGGTTCCACAGTAAGGTGCATATTAACATCTGAAGGTCTCCATACCTGAACTCCAACACATTCACCTCTAGTGACCCAGAAACACAAGAAAAATTGTGTTTAATGAGCTCAAAATTGTATAAATAAGTTACACAAGTTTAGGGATTCTATGAATAAGCAGTATATATGGGTTAAGAAGAAAATAGCATAAAGAAAAGAACACCCTGCTTACAGTGAAGCATGGTAGTGGCTCAGTGATGCTTTGAGACTGATTTGCTTTCTCTGGTATAGGAAACCTACAACATGTGGGGGCAAGATGGATTTAACAAGGCATTAAGATATCCTAGGATAAAATATAATGCCATCTGTCAGGAAACTGATGCTTGTGTGTCATTAGACCTTCCAAATTATTCCAAGCAATCCTCATAGTTCACCAAGGCTTAATTTTAGAAGTCCTAAAATTTTTGGGAAGAGCCATCACAATTGCTTGACTTGAACCCTATAAAAACATCTTTGATGGAGTTTGAAGGTGATGTTTGGTGATATATTACACTTGCAGCAAGTTATGACAGCCAAAACTGCTTTACTAAGTACTAAACATGCTTGTCATGAAGTGGTTAAATAATTCTGAGACTGATAAATTTGGAGAAACCACTTGTTATATTAGTCAGGCTGAGGTATTTAAATTGTTCTTGCTTGATTGGTTTATTATAAGCAATGAAAAGTTTGGACCTCTTGCTAATAGTCCTATATTTTCAATGGGGGTTGAATAATTTTGATTGCAACTGTATTGCATTCCTAAGGCTCCATTCACATATCTGTTTTTCTCATTCGTGTATTGTCTGATTCTTGGACATACAATCCCACCTATCAAACATTTATGATAAATACTACAAAAAACAGTATATGGGCAGAATATTCCTTTAATTCTAATGTAATTGAGATCTGATATTTGAGTTAGCTCAATGTGTAAGTATAACTTCTATCTTACGGTATTATGTATATTGCTTATGGTGCTAAATAAATGCTTAAAGGGAATCTGTCACCAGATTTTTGTCTGTCACCTAATCTGAGAGCAGCATGGTGTTGGAAGAAGAGACCCTGATAACCGCAATGCGCCACTTACTGAGCTGTTTGCTGTAGTTGTGATAAAATAACTTTTATTAGAAGGAGATTATTACTGGAGGACTAGTAAATCTGCTGTCATATAATCCACTATATTCATCAGTTCTGTATAACCACCCCCCCATCACTGATTGGCAGCTTTCTGCTCATGCACAGTACATAGAAAGCAGCAAATCAGTGGTATGGGCAGGGTTATACAGAGCTCAGCATTGAGAGAACTGCTAGATCCGCAGCAGATAAAACAGGGGTTTTAGAATAAAAAAATACAGCACTTAGTCCAGTAAGTGATTTAAACATCAAGCTGCACTTAGGTGGGATAGCAAAAAATTGACCAGAAAGCCTAGAAAACATATTTGTATGGAACAGCACCCACATCCTGACATAGAGAGAACACTTTTGGCAAGCACTAAAAACAATTATATTACCTGCAAAATCTGTTACCCCTGAACGATTTTAATCTATTACTATGGGCATACAGGTAATAGAATGGTTAAACCAGTCTTACCTGTATGTCTCATAGCTTTGATGTAGATCTTGAGAAATTAATTTATAATATTAATTAGGCTGGCTCTCACCACTACAGAAATGCCAAACGTAGACGCTAAATGTGATTTAGGCACACTATGGGGTCAGAAGGGAGAGGGGCATTTGGATTTGGGAGTGCATAATTCCCTGGATTTCTATTAGGGGAGTGAGGAGACATAGCGCTTTTCCAGAGCCTTTATACTACCAGTAAGGTGGAAACTCCCTATATTTCCATTGACAGATGACCTGAGTGGGGACTTGCTTTTTTTGTGGAATGAGTTGAAGCTTTTATTGGGATTCATTTTACATGACATTTGGGATCACATTTATCCTGCGCTCTATGCTGAGCCCTTACATCAGGGTTTCCACCTAAATTTGCAGGTGACATGATTCAAATGAAATCCCCAAGGGTCACTATAACGAGGCAGCAGAGTTACTTTGGTCTCCGTTTTGCCTCTGTTTAGTGGTATCCGTCTATTCCGAGGTGCATAGAACTGTGGCTGACTGTGCTTTTATGCATGGCTAAAAAGACGGACACCTCTGGATCCAAGGCCAGACAGCATCTATAGTGTCCCCATCTGCCTTATTATAGACAATCTTTTGCCAGGGGTTCAGTCAGAATCGCGTATTTCAGAGATTTGCAAGGAAACCCCAGTGTTAGCACTCAGTGTAGCACGCAGGATAAATGTGCGCAGAGCCTTACTGCGATCTTTGAGAGGAAGAATGAACAAATTAATAGTATCAGAAGAATTGCTTTTTTTTTCATTTTTTATGCCATTGCTCGTACAGTATAAGTGACTAGATTACTTTATTCTTCGGGTTGGGGCGGTTAGAGCGATAACAGATTTATAAAATTATTTTTATGTTTGTCTGCTCTCACACACTAAGGCTGGTTTCACACATCAGTGCGTCCGGTACTTGTAGTGACAGTTTTTCATGTACCGGAGACACTGACACATGTGGACCCATTCAAATGAATGGGTCTATGCAGATGTCAGCATGTTTTGACGGACCGTGTGTCCATGTGCAACACACGCAGACATGTCCGTTTTTACCTGGACACACGGCCCGCCAAATGTCCCGCACACGTAGAACAGTGTACACTGTCCTCTGTGCGAACGGACGGCTGCGGGGGAAACAGTGCTACTGTAAGCCACTGTTCCCCTTCGTGTGGTGCTGAATCTGGCTTTCATCCATTGTCCCCTGCTCTGCCGGCAGCAGCGCGAGCAGGGGACAATGAATGAAAGAAAAAAACGACGTGAGGTCTTCCCTATATTTATAAACCAACCTGGCAAAACTCACAGGTGCGAGCTGCTATTCTCAGGCTGGTAAGGGGCCATGGATATGCGCCCCCCAGCCTAAAAACAGCAGCCCACAGCTGCTCAGAAAAGGCACATCTATTAGATGCGCCAATTCTGGAGCTTTGCCCGGTTTTTCCCACTTGCCCTGTAGCGGTGGCAAGTGGGTAATGAGGGGTTAATGACATTAAGCTGGCTTAGTAATGGAGAGGTGTCAATAAGACACCTATCCATTACTAATCCTATAGTTGTTAAAGGGTTAATCAAGCACACCACACAGTTAGAAAAAAGTATTTTAACTAAATAAAAGAATATACACTTTTTTTTCCATCTTTATTAGTCTGCCATTCCATGCAAAGCCCTCGATCTCCTGGAAAAAATTTCAAAATAATAAACCAACAATATACCATACCTGTCCGGCGTACAGTCAGTCCCACGCATTAATCCATATCTAGGGGAATGTACAGTTTACAACCGGGAGCGCTCCCTGCTGTAAACTACTGGTGAATGCACGAAATGCTGGGAGCGGAGCTTCGGTGACTAGTAGTGTTGAGCATTCCGATACCGCAAGTATCGGGTATCGGCCGATATTTGTGGTATCGGAATTCCGATACCGAGTTCCGATATTTTTGTGATATCGGAAATCGGAATCGGAAGTTCCCAGTGTATGGTTCCCAGGGTCTGGAGGAGAGGAGACTCTCCTTCAGGCCCTGGGAACCATATTCATGTAAAAAATAAAGAATAAAAATAAAAAATATGGATATACTCACCCGTCCGGCGGCCCCTGGACCTTAGCGGTGTTAACCGGCAGCCTCCGTTCCTAAGAATGCAGTGTTTAGGACCTGCGATGACGTCGCGGCTTGTGATTGGTCGCGTGAGCGGTCACATGAGCGGTCACGCGACCAATCACAAGCCGTGACGTCATCGAAGGTCCTTCACTCGCTCATTCTTAGGAACGGAGGCTGCCGGTTAACACCGCTAAGTTTCCTCTCCTTCAGACCCTGGGAACCATAAGGGATACCTTCCGATACTTGTGTCCCATTGACTTGCATTGGTATCGGGTATCGGTATCGGCGATATCCGATATTTTTCGGATATCGGCCGATACAATCCGATACCGATACTTTCAAGTATCGGAAGGTATCGCTCAACACTAGTGACTAGTGGTGACATCACCGAAGCTGCGCTCCCTGGCGGCCTGAACAAAAATAAACTCTTCAGCGTGGGAAAATCAGCTGGCATTTTTCCCGTTATTGCATTTTGGTGCAATGTTGCGATGACCAAAAAAACGTAATTCTGGTGTTTTGACTTTTTTCCTCGCTACGCCATTTAACTATCAGGTTAATCCTTTTATTGTTGATTGATCGGGCGATTCTGAACGTGGTGATATGTTTATATTGTTTTATTTTTAATGTGGCGGAAAGGGGGTGATTTGAACTTTCATATGTTTTATTATTTTATATTTTATAAAAACATTTATTTTTTACTTTTGGCATGCTTTAATAGTTTCCATGGGACACTAGAAGGCTCTGCTACATACAAGGCACTCATAGCAGAAGACCTCTGGTTGTCATGCCAACTCATCGGTGACCCGCGATCACGTGACAGGGATCACGGCGCCGGAGCCCACATCAAATGGAGGGAGTCCGACATCAGCGTAAATGTACGCCCGATGACGAAAAGGGTTTTTAAAAAAACCTAGTATTTTCATCACCATATTTTGAGACCTGTAATTTTTCCATATTTCTGCCAACAGAGTCATGTGAGGTCTTGTTTTTTGTTTGACGAGTTGATGTATTTATTGGCAACATTTTCGGGCATATGACATTTTTTGATCGCTTTCTATTCTGATTTTTGGAAGGCAGAATGAACAAACAACAGTAAATAAGGATTTTTTATTTTATTTATGCCATTCTGTGTGTGGTCAAATATATAAGGCAGCTTTATTCTTTGGGTCAGTGTGATTACAGCGATACCGGATTTATGTAATTTTTGTATGATTTGGTACTTGTATTTAATAAAAAACTATTTTATAGAAAAAAAATTATTTCGCATCACTGTATTCTGAGAGCTATAACTTTATTTTGCCACTTATGGAACTGTTTGGTGGCTTGTTTTTTGCTGGATAAGATGACATTTTCAGCTATATAATTTTTATTTAGTCTTTTTGATCTTGCTTTATTCCACTTTTTATTCAGCGGTATGATGAAAAAACATAGATTTTTGCTTTGTTTTTTTATTTTTATTGTTATGTTGTTCACTGAAGGGGTTAACTAGCGTGACAGTTTTATAGGTCCAGTCATTTCAGATGTGGCAATACCAAAAATGTGTACTTTTTTTAAAAATCTTTTTATTTTTTACATAGAAATGCTTATTTAAAAGTACTATATATATATATATATATATATATATATATATATATATATATATATATATATATATATACACTCACTGGCCACTTTATTAGGTACACCTGTCCAACTTCTTGTTAACACTTAATTTCTAATCAGCCAATCACATGGCGGCAACTCAGTGCATTTAGGCATGTAGACATGGTCAAGACAATCTCCTGCAGTTCAAACCGAGCATCAGTATGGGGAAGAAAGGTGATTTGAGTGCCTTTGAACGTGGCATGGTTGTTGGTGCCAGAAGGGCTGGTCTGAGTATTTCAGAAACTGCTGATCTACTGGGATTTTCACGCACAACCATCTCTAGGGTTTACAGAGAATGGTCCGAAAAAGAAAAAAAATCCAGTGAGCGGCAGTTCTGTGGGCGGAAATGCCTTGTTGATGCCAGAGGTCAGAGGAGAATGGGCAGACTGGTTCGAGCTGATAGAAAGTCCACAGTGACTCAAATCGGCACCCGTTACAACCAAGGTAGGCCTAAGAGCATCTCTGAACGCACAGTGCGTCGAACTTTGAGGCAGATGGGCTACAGCAGCAGAAGACCACACCGCGTACCACTCCTTTCAGCTAAGAACAGGAAACTGAGGCTACAATTTGTACAAGCTCATCGAAATTGGACAGTAGAAGATTGGAAAAACGTTGCTTGGTCTGATGAGTCTCAATTTCTGCTGCGACATTCGGATGGTAGGGTCAGAATTTGGCGTAAACAACATGAAAGCATGGATCCATCCTGCCTTGTATGGAGCATCTTTGGGATGTGCAGCCGACAAATCTGCGGCAACTGTGTGATGCCATCATGTCAATATGGACCAAAATCTCTGAGGAATGCTTCCAGCACCTTGTTGAATCTATGCCACGAAGAATTGAGGCAGTTCTGAAGGCAAAAGGGGGTCCAACCCGTTACTAGCATGGTGTACCTAATAAAGTGGCCGGTGAGTGTATATATATATATATATATATATATATATATATATATATATATATATATATATATCTTTAAAGCATTGCAATGCATGAGTATTGCAATCTATCTATATAATCGTCTAAGGGGCACTTCCGTCTGTCTGTCTGTCTGTTTGTCTGTCTGTCATGGAAATCCCGCGTCGCTGATTGGTCGCGGCCAGTAGGCCGCGACTAATCAGCGACGGGCACAGTCCGGCCGCGAATTTGCCCCTTCCTACTGTCATTGCCCCCTCCAGTCGGTGCTCACACAGGGTTAATGGCTGCGTTACACCGCGTTATGCCACGGTGTAATGCAGTCCGTTAACGCGGCTATTAACCCTGTGTGACCATCTTTTTACTATTGATGCTGCCTGTGCGGGATCAATAGTAAAAAGATCTAATGTTAAAAATAATAAAAAATAATAAAAAATCATTATATACTCACCTTCCGGTGCCTTTCCGGCCCCTCGCGATGCTGTGGGCCATGCATTGCGGTCTCGTGAGATGATGATGTAGCGGTCTCGCGAGACCGCTACTGTTGTGAAATTGGATTTTGGGCTCCCCCGGTGGCCACTGGTGGAATTGAACTGGTGTGCATCATCCCCTCTGTTCACCTGTTTCCATCAGGATGTGGGAGTCGCTATTTAACCTTGCTCCTCTGTCACTTCCATGCCGGTCAACATTGTAATCAGAAGCCTTTCTGTGCATGTTCCTGCTGCTAGACAACTCCCAGCTAAGTTGGACTTTAGTCCTCGTTTGTTTTTGCATTTTGTTCCAGTTCACAGCTGTAGTTTCGTTTCTGTGTCTGGAAAGCTCTTGTGATCTGAAATTGCCACTCTGATGTTATGAGTTAATACTAGAGTCTTAAAGTAATTTCAGGATGGTATTTTGATAGGGTTTTCAGCTGACCATGAAAGTGCCCTTTCTGTCTTCCTGCTATCTAGTAAGCGGACCTCAATTTTGCTAAACCTATTTTCATACTACGTTTGTCATTTCATCTAAAATCACCGCCAATATATGTGGGGGCCTCTGTCTGCCTATCGGGGAAATTTCTCTAGAGGTGAGCCAGGACTATATTTTCCTCTGCCAGGATTAGTTAGTCCTCCGGCCGGCGCTGGGCGTCTAGGGATAAAAAACGTAGGCAACGCTACCCGGCTACTGTTAGTTGTGCGGCAGGTTTAGTTCATGGTCAGTTTAGTTTCCATCCTTCCAAGAGCTAGTACTTATGTTTGCTGGGCTATGTTCTCTTGCCATTGAGAACCATAACACGCTACGTCATCATCTCGCGAGACGGCAATGCATTCTTGGGACCGGAGTGTTGCGAGGAGCATCGCTAAACGCCTCGCCTGGATCCAGGGGCCGCCGGAAGGTGAGTATATAACTATATTTTTTATTTTAATTCTTTTTTGAATTCAGTGATATGGTGCTTACATTGCTATATACTATGTGGGCTGTGCTATGTACTATAGTAGCTGTGCAATATATTACGTGGCTGAGCAATATACTACGTGGCTGTGTTATATACTGTGTGAGCTGTGCTATATACTACATGGGCTGTGTTATATACTACGTGACTATGTTATATACTACATGGCTGTGTTATATACTACGTGGGCTGTGTTATATACTGCGTGAGCTGTGCTGTATACTATGTGGGCTATGCTATATACTACGTGGGCTGCTATATACTACGTCGCTGTGCTATATACTACGTGGCTGTGCTATATGCTATGTGGCTGTGCTATATACTACATGGGCTGTGCTATATACTACGTGGGCTGTGCTATATACTACGTGGGCTGTGCTATATACTACGTAGCTGTGCTATATGCTACATGGGCTGTGCTATATGCTACGTGGGCTGTTATATACTACGTGGCCTGTGCTATATACTACGTGGCCTGTGCTATATGCTACGTGGTTGTGCTATATGCTACGTGGGCTGTGTTATATGCTATGTGGGCTGTGTTATATGTTATGATGACCTGGTGGTTAGGAGCACTAGGAATGACCTGATGAGCAAACTAGTAATAGCTCTGGGAAGTGGGAGCTCTGCTGACCGCAACCCCTAAACCTATCACAACGACTAGAAATAGCCGTGGAGCGTACCTGACTCTGCCTAGACGCCTCTTCACAGCCTAAGAGCTAACTACCCCTAAAGATAGAAAATAAGACCTAACTTGCCTCAGAGAAATTCCCCCAAAGAGAAAGGCAGCCCCCCACACATATTGACTGTGAGTTAAGATGGAAGTCACAAACACAGGAATGAAATAGGTTTCAGCAAAGGAGGCCAGACTTAACTAAACAGACTTGAGGATAGAAAAGGTATCTTTGCGGTCAGCATAAAAAACTACCAAAAAACCACGCAGAGTGTGCAAAAGAGACCCCACACCGACTCACCGCGTGGAGGTGCCACTCTGCATCCCAGAGCTTCCAGCTAGCAAGGCAGAATCATGATAGCAAGCTGGACAAGAAAACAATGGTAAACAAATAAGCTAGCAGGGACTTAGCTTTTGCTGGAGTAGACGGGTCATCTGAAAGATCCAAGAGAGAACTGAACCAGTACTAGGACATTGACAGCTGGCATCAAGTAACGATCTAAGTGGAGTTAAATAGAGCAGCCAGCCTAGGACTAAATGAGGTCAGCTGAGGAAGGAACCTCAGAACCAGCAGCTCCACTCACAGCCACCAGAGGGAGTCCATGGACAGAACTCGCCAAAGTACCATTCATAACCACCGGAGGGAGTTTCAGAACAGAATTCACAACAGTACCCCCCCTTGAGGAGTGGTCACCGAACCCTCACCAGAGCCCCCAGGCCAATCAGGACGAGCCAAATGAAAGGCACGAACAAGATCGGCAGCATGAACATCAGAGGCAACCACCCAGGAATTATCCTCCTGACCATAACCTTTCCACTTGACTAGGTACTGAAGTTTCCGTCTCGAAATACGAGAATCCAAAATCTTCTCCACCACATACTCCAACTCCCCCTCAACCAACACCGGGGCAGGAGGGTCGACGGAGGGAACCATAGGAGCCACATATCTCCGCAATAACGACCTATGGAACACATTATGGATGGCGAAAGAAGCTGGAAGGTCCAAACGAAATGACACAGGATTAAGAATTTCAGAAATCTTATAAGGACCAATGAAACAAGGCTTAAACTTAGGAGACGAAACCTTCATAGGAACATAACGAGACGATAACCAAACAAAATCCCCAACACGAAGTCGGGGACCAACACAGCGACTGCGGTTAGCAAAACGTTGAGCCTTCTCCTGGGACAATGTCAAATTGTCCACCACGTGAGTCCAAATCTGCTGCAACCTGTCCACCACAGAATCCACACCAGGACAGTCCGAAGGCTCAACCTGTCCTGAAGAAAAACGAGGGTGGAAACCAGAATTACAGAAAAAAGGCGAAACCAAAGTGGCCGAGCTGGCCCGATTATTAAGGGCGAACTCCGCCAAGGGCAAGAAGAACACCCAATCATCCTGATCAGCAGAAACAAAGCATCTCAGATATGTCTCCAAAGTCTGATTGGTTCGTTCGGTTTGGCCATTTGTCTGAGGATGGAAAGCTGAAGAAAAAGACAAATCAATGCCCATCTTAGCACAAAAGGACCGCCAAAACCTCGAAACAAACTGGGAACCTCTGTCCGACACGATGTTCTCCGGAATGCCATGTAAACGAACCACGTGCTGGAAAAACAATGGAACCAAATCAGAGGAGGAAGGCAATTTAGGCAAAGGTACCAAATGGACCATCTTAGAGAAGCGATCACAAACCACCCAGATAACCGACATCCTTTGAGAGACAGGGAGATCTGAAATAAAATCCATGGAAATATGCGTCCAGGGCCTTTTCGGGACCGGCAAGGGCAAAAGTAACCCACTGGCATGAGAACAGCAGGGCTTAGCCCGAGCACAAGTCCCACAGGACTGCACAAAAGAACGCACATCCCGTGACAAGGAAGGCCACCAAAAGAATCTAGCCACCAAATCCCTGGTACCAAAGATTCCAGGATGACCAGCCAACACCGAACAATGAACCTCAGAGATAACTCTACTAGTCCATCTATCAGGGACAAACAGTTTCTCCGCTGGGCAACGGTCAGGTCTATCAGCCTGAAACTCCTGCAGCACCCGCCGCAAATCAGGGGAGATGGCAGAGAAAATTACCCCCTCTTTGAGAATACCAGCCGGCTCAGGAACTCCTGGAGAATCAGGCACAAAACTCCTTGAAAGGGCATCAGCCTTCACATTCTTAGAACCCGGAAGGTACGAAACCACAAAATCGAAGCGGGAGAAAAACAGCGACCATCGAGCCTGTCTAGGATTCAACCGCTTGGCAGACTCGAGATAAGTCAAATTCTTGTGATCCGTCAAGACCACCACGCGATGCTTGGCTCCTTCAAGCCAATGTCGCCACTCCTCGAACGCCCACTTCATAGCCAACAACTCTCGATTGCCCACATCATAATTGCGCTCAGCAGGCAAAAACTTTCTAGAAAAGAAAGCACATGGCTTCATCACCGAGCCATCAGAACTTCTTTGAGATAGAACAGCCCCTGCTCCAATCTCAGAAGCATCCACCTCGACCTGAAACGGGAGCGAAACATCTGGCTGACACAACACAGGGGCAGAAGAAAAACCACGCCTCAACTCCTGAAAAGCCTCAACGGCCGAAGAGGACCAATTGACCACATCCGCACCTTTCTTGGTTAAATCAGTCAATGGTTTAACAACACTAGAAAAATTAGCGATGAAGCGACGGTAAAAATTAGCAAAGCCCAGGAATTTCTGAAGGCTCTTCACAGAAGTAGGCTGAGTCCAATCATAAATGGCCTGAACTTTAACAGGATCCATCTCGATAGTAGAAGGGGAAAAAATGAAGCCCAAAAATGAAACTTTTTGAACTCCAAAGAGACATTTAGACCCCTTCACAAACAAGGAATTAGCGCAAAGGACCTGGAACACCATTCTGACCTGCTTCACATGAGACTCCCAATCGTCCGAAAAGACCAAAATATCATCCAAATATACAATCATGAATCGATCCAGGTACTTTCGGAAGATGTCATGCATAAAGGACTGAAACACAGATGGAGCATTAGAAAGCCCGAATGGCATCACCAGGTACTCAAAATGACCCTCGGGCGTATTAAATGCTGTTTTCCATTCGTCGCCCCATTTAATACGCACAAGATTATACGCCCCTCGAAGATCTATCTTAGTGAACCAGCTAGCCCCCTTAATCCGAGCAAACAAATCAGACAGTAGCGGCAAAGGGTACTGAAATTTGACGGTAATTTTATTGAGAAGGCGGTAATCTATACAAGGTCTCAGAGAACCATCCTTCTTGGCCACAAAAAAGAACCCTGCTCTCAACGGTGACGACGACGGGCGAATATGCCCTTTCTCCAAGGACTCTTTTACATAACTCCGCATAGCGGTGTGTTCTGGCACAGATTAATTGAACAGTCGGCCCTTCGGAAACTTACTACCAGGAATCAAATTAATAGCACAATCACAATCCCTATGAGGAGGTAGGGCACTGGATTTGGGCTCATCAAATACATCCCGGTAATCTGACAAGAACTCAGGGACTTCAGAAGGATGGGAAGACGAAATTGACAACAATGGAACATCCCCATGTACCCCTTGTCAACCCCAACTAGATACAGACATTGATTTCCAATCCAATACTGGATTATGGACCTGTAGCCATGGCAAACCCAAAACGACCACATCATGCAGATTATGCAACACCAAAAAGCGAACATCCTCCTGATGTGCAGGAGCCATGCACATGGTCAATTGAGTCCAGTACTGAGGCTTATTCTTGGCCAAAGGCGTAGCATCAATTCCTCTCAATGGAATAGGATACTGTAAAGGCTCCAAGAAAAAACCACAGCGCCTGGCAAACTCCAAGTCCATCAAATTCAGGGCAGCGCCTGAATCCACAAATGCCATAACAGAATAGGATGACAAAGAGCAAATCAGAGTAACGGACAAAAGACATTTTGGCTGTACCGTACCAATGGTGGCAGACCTAGCGAACCGCTTAGTGCATTTAGGACAATCAGAGATAGCATGAGTGGAGTCACCACAGTAAAATCACAGCCCATTCTGACGTCTGTATTCTTGCCGTTCAGCTCTGGTCAAGGTCCTATCACATTGCATAGGCTCAGGCCTCTGCTCAGAAGATACCGCCAAATGGTGCACAGTTTTGCGCTCACGTAAGCGTCGATCAATCTGAATGGCCAAGGACATAGACTCATTCAGACCAGCAGGCGTGGGGAATCCCACCATAACATCCTTAAGGGCTTCAGAAAGACCCTTTCTGAAAATTGCCGCCAGGGCACACTCATTCCACTGAGTAAGCACAGACCACTTTCTAAACTTCTGACAATATACCTCCGCTTCATCCTGACACTGACACAAAGCCAGCAAGATTTTCTCTGCCTGATCCACTGAATCTGGTTCATGATAAAGCAACCCAAGCGCCAGAAAAAATGCATCTACATTTCGCAATGCAGGATCTCCTGGCGCAAGGGAAAATGCCCAGTCTTGAGGGTCGCCACGTAGCAAAGAAACAATGATTTTTACTTGCTGAATGGGGTCACCAGAGGAGCGGGGTTTCAAAGCAAAGAACAGTCTACAATTATTTTTGAAATTCAGGAACTTAGATCTATCCCCAGAAAACAAATCGGGAATTGGAATTCTGGGTTCCAACATCGGGTTCTGAACTACATAATCTTGAATGCCTTGTACCCTTGCAGTGAGTTGATCCACACAAGAGGACAGACCTTGAATGTCCATATCTACACCTGTGTCCTGAACCACCCAGAGATTTAGGGGAAAAGAAAAACAAAACACGCTGCAGAGGAAAAAAAAAATGGTCTCAGAACTTCCTTTATCCCTCTATTGAGATGCATTAACACTTTACGGGCCAGCTGTACTGTTATGATGGCCTGGTGGTTAGGAGCACTAGGAATGACCTGATGAGCAAACTAATAATACAGGACAAGCTCTGGGAAGTGGGAGCTCTGCTGACCGCAACCCCTAATCCTATCACAACAACTAGAAATAGCCGTGGAGCGTACCTGACTCTGCCTAGACGCCTCTTCACAGCCTAAGAGCCAACTACCCCTAAAGATAGAAAATAAGGCCTAACTTGCCTCAGAGAAATTCCCCCAAAGAGAAAGGCAGCCCCCCACACATATTGACTGTGAGTTAAGATGGAAGTCACAAACACAGGAATGAAATAGGTTTCAGCAAAGGAGGCCAGACTTAACTAAACAGACTTGAGGATAGAAAAGGTATCTTTGCGGTCAGCATAAAAAACTACCAAAAAACCACGCAGAGTGTGCAAAAGAGACCCCACACCGACTCACCGCGTGGAGGTGCCACTCTGCATCCCAGAGCTTCCAGCTAGCAAGGCAGAATCATGATAGCAAGCTGGACAAGAAAACAATGGTAAACAAATAAGCTAGCAGGGACTTAGCTTTTGCTGGAGTAGACAGGTCATCTGAAAGATCCAAGAGAGAACTGAACCAGTACTAGGACATTGACAGCTGGCATCAAGTAACGATCTAAGTGGAGTTAAATAGAGCAGCCAGCCTAGGACTAAACGAGGTCAGCTGAGGAAGGAACCTCAGAACCAGCAGCTCCACTCACAGCCACCAGAGGGAGTCCATGGACAGAACTCGCCGAAGTACCATTCATAACCACCGGAGGGAGTTCGAGAACAGAATTCACAACAGTTATATGCTACTTGGCTATGGTATATTTCTCTGCTGTATCTGTGCATCATGAATAGTGGTATGTGTTAAAGAGGGGGGCCCACTGAGACTCTTTCGCCCAGGGTCCTCAAAAACCTGGAGCCGGCCCTGGCTTCACTGATTTGTCACGCCCGGCCGGCCACGAACAATCAGCGACAGGCGCAGTCCGGCCGCGAATTGGCGCGGAATTTGAACCACGCTTCGCTAATTGATCAAGCCCAGCTGGCCGAATCCTGTGTATAAATTGCATTATTCTGAAAACTTCATAAATAAACTACATACATATTCTAGAATACCCGATGTGTTAGAATCGGGCCACCATCTAGTGCTTTATAAACTGGCAGTTCTGCTCTCACACAGACTTGTAAGGCCGGGATCACACATGCGAGAAATACGGCCGAGTCCCGCATGTTAATACCCGTCATTGCCACTGTCACTCAGGAGCGGAGCGTGCGGCTGCATGTACTGCTATGCTGCCGCACGCTCCGCTCCTGAGTGACGGCAGCAATGCCGAGTATTAACATGCGAGACTCGGCTGTATTTCTCGCATGTGTGATCCCGGCCTTATACTACGCTATGAGCATGGTCTAACAAGCTTGCTTGCCTGGTCACCTGGATGTCGCGGGGGCGTAGATCGAAGGGGAGAGGAAGCCCACTCCTTCTCCCTGCCTTCTAAATGCTGCGATCGACATCGATTTAGGGGGATTTTTGAGAGCATTTAAGGGGTTAAATTGCCGGAAGCGGTGTGGACAGTGAGACGGATGTTAGCTGTCATATTTACCTGGCCCTCACACAGCCCTATATCGCAAAAAATGAAAATATTACGAATCCCAGAAAATGATGACAAATTCAAACACTTTTTTTTGTTTCTTTTTTACAAATTTACAAATTTTTGTTTACCATGTCAATAAAATATATATATATACACTCACTGGCCACTTTATTAGGTACACCTGTCCAACTTCTTGTTAACACTTAATTTCTAATCAGCCAATCACATGGCGGCAACTCAGTGCATTTAGGCATGTAGACATGGTCAAGACAATCTCCTGCAGTTCAAACCGAGCATCAGTATGGGGAAGAAAGGTGATTTGAGTGCCTTTGAACGTGGCATGGTTGTTGGTGCCAGAAGGGCTGGTCTGAGTATTTCAGAAACTGCTGATCTACTGGGATTTTCACGCACAACCATCTCTAGGGTTTACAGAGAATGGTCCGAAAAAGAAAAAAAATCCAGTGAGCGGCAGTTCTGTGGGCGGAAATGCCTTGTTGATGCCAGAGGTCAGAGGAGAATGGGCAGACTGGTTCGAGCTGATAGAAAGTCCACAGTGACTCAAATCGCCACCCGTTACAACCAAGGTAGGCCTAAGAGCATCTCTGAACGCACAGTGCGTCGAACTTTGAGGCAGATGGGCTACAGCAGCAGAAGACCACACTGGGTACCACTCCTTTCAGTTAAGAACAGGAAACTGAGGCTACAATTTGTACAAGCTCATCGAAATTGGACAGTAGAAGATTGGAAAAACGTTGCTTGGTCTGATGAGTCTCGATTTCTGCTGCGACATTCGGATGGTAGGGTCAGAATTTGGCGTAAACAACATGAAAGCATGGATCCATCCTGCCTTGTATGGAGCATCTTTGGGATGTGCAGCCGACAAATCTGCGGCAACTGTGTGATGCCATCATGTCAATATGGACCAAAATCTCTGAGGAATGCTTCCAGCACCTTGTTGAATCTATGCCACGAAGAATTGAGGCAGTTCTGAAGGCAAAAGGGGGTCCAACCCGTTACTAGCATGGTGTACCTAATAAAGTGGCCGGTGAGTGTATATATATGCATGTTTGATATCTGAGTAGTCATACTGACCTGGAAAATCATATTGCCAGGTCAGTTTTACCACATAGTGAACATGATAAATAAAAACAGAAAAAAAACTATCGTGACATTTTTTTTGCAATTTTAACTGACTTGGAATTTTTTTCCCCCTTTCCAGTACACTACGTGGAACAATGAATGGTGTCATTCAAAAGAGCAACTCGTACCACAAAAAACAAGTTCTCATTATGGCTATATGGCTGGAAAAATAAAACAATTATGGCTCTTGAAAAAAGGGGAGGAAAAAACGAAAATGAAAAAATGGATAATCACTATGTCATGAATTGATTAATAAATATTATGTGAAATAGAACTTTATAACAGTTACTTGCTGCCAGAACAACGGGCAGTATGCATCAGGCACTGGCTGTATGAATTCAGCCATGTATGATTGCCTTTTCGTTTAGTCTCCCATGAGTTTCTGTCACTAGTGGCTTTTAAAGTGTGTTTTTCTCTGCCATGCCGCAACTTATGGACTAGTGTCTGATACAGCATGTGTCCGCTGTCAGGTTTCCTTTGAGAAAACGTTTTCATCAATTAAAATCTTTTTTATGAATTAATTAAATGCAATATTTTTTTCTTTGTGCTTCTTTATATGTTCAATATAGACAGTAACATGCATTGGAGATAGGAGTCTCTAATGCTATAATTAAAATGAGACTGTAATTACATTACCAAGTTTTGGCGTTGCTAACATTCTATGCTATCATCACTCCGTAGGGGAGGTACCATCTAGGATTGTGTCACCCCTATATAAAGTTCCTGTAGCAGCTAGATGGGTTGTCTCTGGTATAAATACCCTTGTATGGAGATGTTGGTGATTAGCTCTATGTAAAAACAAATGTGTAATCCACTTAAAAGGGATATCCAGGACTTTGTAAAAAAAAAAGAAAAAATGTACATAATCACTAACAGGCAGGTAATTGCTACCTACCTGCCTGTTGTGCCCAGAACTGTTTTTCAGCAGCATAGAGCAGTCACAACCAGCTCCCGCTGCCGATTCATCTGCCTCTGCTGATTCATCTGCCTCTGCTATGTTTTCTGCTATGTCGACAGGACGTGACTTCCAACCTCTGCCACAACTCAGCTGTCGGGTGACCCGGAACCAGGGGCTCCTTCCCTGTCCCTAACACCAGGGGGTGCCCTAGCTCGCCCTATTCCCTGGGATACTTCTGAAGGTGAAGATGCCGGGGCCTCCACCCTTGCCTTATGTCCTGAACCAGCCCTCCGTCTGTTCCCTTCGCCCACCCATTGAAGAGGGGAGCTGCCGAGAAGCGCAGTACACCAACCCAACGAACAAGGCAACACTAACAAGGGTCACTGAAAATACCAGGCATATAAATTGAAATAGAAATCGATGCCATACAGAAGCCTTCCATGGAAGTGAAGACTGTTAATTCATTTATACCAAGGAAGGTGATGGGCACAAGGGGGCATTCTCTCCGTCTGGAGGAGAGAAGGTTTTTCCACCAACACAGAAGAGGATTCTTTACTGTTAGGGCAGTGAGAATCTGGAATTCCTTCCCTGAGGAGGTGGTGATGGCGAACTCAGTCGAGGGGTTCAAGAGAGGCCTGGATGTCTTCCTGGAGCGTAGCAATATTGTATCTTACAGTGATTAGTTTCTTTAGAAGGACGTAGATCTGGGGATTTATTCTTACGGAATATAGGCTGAACTGGATGGACAAATGTCTTTTTTGGGCCTTGCGAACTATGTTACTATGTTACTAATTTATTATAAGTAAGAATCTAAAATGTTACATCTATAAAGCATATTTGTCTGGCTGCACTTATTCCATTTTTTCCACATTTACACAGTGAAAATAATTTTACTTTAGCATTCAATATTTATGAATATATACATGAAGTCAATATGTAGTGTACAAAAAAACAACAACCCAGATCTCAAGGTTGGCTTCCTCTGTGGACAGACCCAGTCAGAAACGATGTACAAAACAATGCCACAATAGAGATATTGATAAATTAACCACAAAGCACAAATAATAAAAGGAACTAGCAAATTAGTAATAGGAAATGGGATCTGGATAGAAAATCCAAACCAGGAATAGTCCTACATTAATGGGTAATTAGATGACTACAGTCAGGTTATTGTTTAGGCCATCTGGTCAAAATGACCTCAACCTCTTTGTCTAAAGCACTTTAGGATTCCACAGTATCTTAATCCTGTCTTCTTGTCATCATTCATTAGCTTTGTAAATTAGAAAAAAATAATAATTAAGTGTGTCAGTGCTGCTTCATTGCTACGTCTATGGTTCTGCAACTAGAGAAGGTAGTAATGACGGTGCTTCTTCAGGAAATAAGCTTTCATGCAATTATACATGTCATTGGAAAATCATGCAAAATGATGCATTTTTGTAAAAAAAAAAGAAAATAAGAGTATTGCCTTTCAATGTTCTATCATTACTTAATGTAGAGTTAAAAGGGGGGTCAGAAATTCAGCTTCCTTAACCAAACAGTATACAATAAAAAAAATCACACACTTTTCAGCAATAAATATTTACACAGTTGTATTATGGCATAATAGATATTCTGAGTTCTGCAAAGCCATTTACAGCACCCATACCGCCTGCTAGTCCACCCTATAGCTAGGCATTTCTTCTAGGGGAAATAATAAAGGCATGATAAAGCCGAACAGCATTCAATACTATGTGGACTCTGTGTTTTGCTGCACAGAGTCCATGTATACGTGCTAACTGCTAACATATTTATTAGCCCTTGGTTGGACTATATGGCAGCAGGTTTACTAGTCCTCTACTGATAATCTGCTGATAAAACAGTAATTTTAGCAAAACTACAGCAAGGAACATAATAAGTTATATATCAGTGGAATTAGGGTCTCTGTCTCTACCTTATGCTGCTCTCAGATTAGTTGGCAAAAACCTTGTGCGAGATTCCCTTTACTTAAGAAGACCTGGTATTTACACTATTAGATCAAAAAGACATGGTGGACAGCAGTGTGAGCAGCCTCTTCTTACCTCAGCATCCCTGGTATCTCTAGTATTAGTTCAGAAAGAGAGTGACCAGCAGTGTAAGCAGCCTCTTCTTACCTTAGCACTCCTGATATCTCCAGCATTGGATCATAAAGCTGGTGATCAGCAGTGTAAGCAGCCTCTTCTTACCTTAGCACTCCTGATATCTCCAGCATTAGATCATAAAGCTGGTGATCAGCAGTGTAAGCAGCCTCTTCTTACCTCAGCACTCCTGATATCTCTAGTATTAGTTCAGAAAGAGAGTGACCAGCAGTGTAAGCAGCCTCTTCTTACCTTAGCACTCCTGATATATCCAGCATTAGATCATAAAGCTGGTGATCAGCAGTGTAAGCAGCCTCTTCTTACCTCAGCACTCCTGATATCTCTAGTATTAGTTCAGAAAGAGAGTGATCAGCAGTGTAAGCAGCCTCTTCTTACCTTAGCACTCCTGATATCTCCAGCATTAGATCATAAAGCTGGTGATCAGCAGTGTAAGCAGCCTCTTCTTACCTCAGCACTCCTTATATCTCTAGTATTAGTTCAGAAAGAGAGTGACCAGCAGTGTAAGCAGCCTCTTCTTACCTTAGCACTCCTGATATATCCAGCATTAGATCATAAAGCTGGTGATCAGCAGTGTAAGCAGCCTCTTCTTACCTCAGCACTCCTGATATCTCCAGCATTAGATCATAAAGCTGGTGATCAGCAGTGTAAGCAGCCTCTTCTTACCTCAGCACTCCTGATATCTCTAGTATTAGGTCAGAAAGAGAGTGATCAGTAGTGTAAGCAGCCTCTTCTTACCTTAGCACTCCTGGTATCTCCAGTATTAGATCAGATATACAGAGCAGACCTCAGCAATGTTAGTGGTTGCACTTGCCATCTCCAGGTTTCGATCATATAAACATAGACCAGTATGAGCAGCATTTTTTTTAACCTTAGCACTCCTGGCATCTCCAGTATTATATATATTGAAAGAGAGAGTAGCCAGTAATGTGAGCAGCCACTTCTCACATCAGCACCCCTGGTATCTCCAGTATTAGATCAGATGTAGAGGGTGGACAGCAGTGTCTGTGCCCTCTTAATATTTCAGCAACCCTTGTATATTCAGTACTTAATCAGGGTGGACAGCAGCGTAAGTGTGTAAGTGACCTCTCCTTAGCTTAGCACCTCTGGTATCTCCAAAATTAGATGATATATACACAGTAGACAGCAATGTGACTTTCTTTTTCGTCCCTCAGTAACCATGGTATCTCCAGTACTTAATTAGGATGGGCAGCAGTGATAAGTAGCTTCTTCATCTTAGCTTACCACTTCTGGTATCTCCAGTATTAGATCAGATATATAGAGTAGACTGTAATGTTACTGGCCTTTCCTTACCTCTGCACCCCTGGTATCTCCAGTATTAGATCATATACACAGGGTAGACAGCAGTGTGATAGCTTCTTCTTACCTCGGCGTCCTAGTGTCTTCAGTATTAGATCATCTACACAGGATGGACAGCGGTGTGAGCAGCCTCTTCTTACCTCAGCACCCCTGGTATCTCCAGTATTAGATCATACACAGGATGGACAGCAGTGTGAGCCGCCTCTTCTTACCCCAGCACCCCTGGTATCTCCAGTATTAGATCATACACAGCATGGACAGCAGTGTGAGCAGCCTCCTCTTACCCCAGCACCCCTGGTATCTCCAGTATTAGATCATACACAGGATGGACAGCAGTGTGAGCAGCCTCCTCTTACCCCAGCACCCCTGGTATCTCCAGTATTAGATCATACACAGGATGGACAGCAGTGTGAGCAGCCTCTTTTTACCCCAGCACCCCTGGTATCTCCAGTATTAGATCATACACTGGATGGACAGCAGTGTGAGCAGCCTCTTCTTAGCCCAGCACCCCTGGTATCTCCAGTATTAGATCATACACAGGATGGACAGCAGTGTGAACAGCCTCCTCTTACCCCAGCACCCCTGGTATCTCCAGTATTAGATCATACAAAGGGTAGACAGCAGTGTGAGCAGCCTCTTCACACCGCTGCACCCCTGGTATCTCCAGTATTAGATCATACACAGGATGGACAGCAGTGTGAGCAGCCTCCTCTTACCCCAGCACCCCTGGTATCTCCAGTATTAGATAATACACAGGATGGACAGCAGTGTGAGCAGCCTCCTCTTACCTCAGCACCCCTGGTATCTCCAGTATTAGATCATACACAGGATGGACAGCAGTGTGAACAGCCTCCTCTTACCCCAGCACCCCTGGTATCTCCAGTATTAGATCATACAAAGGGTAGACAGCAGTGTGAGCAGCCTCTTCACACCGCTGCACCCCTGGTATCTCCAGTATTAGATCATACACAAGATGGACAGCAGTGTGAGCAGCCTCCTCTTACCCCAGCACCCCTGGTATCTCCAGTATTAGATAATACACAGGATGAACAGCAGTGTGAGCAGCCTCCTCTTACCTCAGCACCCTGGTATCTCCAGTATTAGATCATACACAGGGTGGACAGCAGTGTGAGCAGCCTCTTCTTACCTCAGCACTCCTGTTATCTCCAGTATTAGCTCATACACAGGATGGACAGCAATGTGAGCAACCTCTTCTTACCTAAGCACCCCTGGTATCTCCAGTATTAGATCATATACACAGGGTAGACAGCAGTGTGAGCAGCCTCTTCTTACCTCAGCACTCCTGTTATCTCCGTTGTTTGAATATCCACCAAGTGATCATCTTCCTACACATAAAAGGAGGTTTGGAGCGTTCTACTGCACATGTTCACATGCATGCATCCTATTAACCTTTTTTAAAAATTTCTGGCATTATAAAAAGATGGCAGCCATTTTAATGTATTATAGCGATTACCTCTGTAGACAAAACAAGTATGGTATGCTAAATAAATATACTTAGGAATATATTTATTATGACATTTTCTTGCCTTACTTTTTTTCCCCAGGAAACCACTTTAAGAATTACAACCAAATGTTAAAGTGGAAAGACTTTCGCTCCACCATTTATCTTTGCTACATAATGAATAACTAGACATATGCAGTTCACTGTAGAATACAGCTCATTGGTGTGAACTGTCTTTCCTTTATTTTACTGACTCATTTTCTTTGAAGCTTGGGGGAAACAGGTGTTGTGTTCTGGCCAATTACTAGGTACACATCTGTTTTGGGCCATCTTCAATTGGGTCTAGAGCGACCAAATCCTTTTAACTATGTCTCTAAAGGATGGGTTACCCATGAGACAATAGAAGTCTAATTTGTCAGATCGTCTTCATTACTAACAGTTATATATTATTAAATACATCTTTTTTTCCATTTTGTTATATCAATATGATTTTGTTTCTGTTCAGACATCGTTTTGATGATTACATTTGATTTTTAATTATTTGTTTCCTTCAGCAAACTCTCCGTATAGAAGCACTTACATGTCCTAGACATGTTTTGGATCCCTTTTTTCGAGTAATTATTGTAATTATTTCAGAAGAATTTGATGGCACTTGTAACAGCCAACTGGCTGACAGCTTTTGGGAATAGAGAAAAACACGAGGCATGATAAAAATCGAATTACACAAACTTTAAAGTGAAATTCAGAAATCATACACATTCCTTTTCCAGACTGATATTCATAAAGAAACATGAAAACTGCTAAAGCAATTAATAACAAGTGTCATATGGATGAAGAAAAATGCACATATACTGCTAACAAAATACAGCCAGAAAAACACTATATAATAGATATGCATCTGACAAAGTAATAAGGAGCATATGTCGGAATTATTTAAATATATACAAAACATTATACTCAATCCACAATGTTATAACCATTAATATATACCATTAATAACAATATTCAAGCTTTATACTCTATATTCAAATTTAGTACATGAAATGGGAAGGATTTTTTCACCCAAGCCAAAAACTTTAAGGGTATTCTCAAGTTTGAATTTTATCTCCTATCCAAAGTATAGGGGATAGCTTTCCGACCGCCATGTTTCCCACCAATCCTGAGGACTGAGACTTTGAAAAGGCCCAACTGAATGGAATGGAGGTCGATCATGCGCACTGCCTCTTCATTCATTTTAATTGGAGCGCTGTTCAGCCGAGCACTATGCTCAGCAATCTCCGGCACTCCCATTGCGAATTAATGTAATGACAGAGTGCATGATTGACCTCTGCTCTATTCTCCTGGATCAGCGTGGGCCATGGTGATCCAACCCCCAGTGATCAGAAAGGTATCCTCTATCCTGTGCATAATTTTTAAACTTGAGAAAAAGTAATAAGAAAGGAATGTAAATGCGTAACAAGACACCATAATCTTGACAAAACCTGGATAGCAGTACATCAAGTCCCTTCAATTCTTGATGTGCCTCTGTATGGAACTGTAAAACGGAAACATCCATAACAAAGAAACCACTAGAAAGTTTTTGGACCCATATAGTTCACTAATCCGGGTTGCCTACGTAGTCATTTAAAATTCCTATTAATCTGATGCTGGGTTATAAAAATTTAATGAGACCCCCATTCATTGAAAATGTAGCCTTTTAATCTCCTCCACTCATACAAAAGAATTCCCTCACCCCCACACTTTGCATTTGGGATGTATTCGCATTTTGAGTTTAAAAATATAATAAAGGGACACATTTATCAAGTTGCATGTGTCGGAATTTTAACATAATTTTCTAAAAAATAACCTCTGTCCTATATGACTTATACAACATTAACCCCTCTCTGACCTTAGACGTACTATCCCGTCGTGGTGACCTGGGCCTATCTGACCCTCGACGGGATAGTACGTCATAGCGATCGGCCGCACTTACGGGGGGAGCGCGGCCGATCGCGGCCGGGTGTCCGCTGACTATCGCAGCTGACATCTGGTACTATGTGCCAGGAGCGGTTACGGACCGCCCCCGGCACATTAACCCCCAGCACACTGCGATCAAACATGATCGCAGTGTTCTGGCGGTATAGGGAAGCTTCGCGCAGGGAGGGGGCTCCTTGCGTGCTTCCCTGAGACCCTCGGAGCAACGCGATGTGATCGCGTTGCTCCGAGCGTCTCTTACCTCCTATCCCTGCAGGCCCTGGATCCAAAATGGCCGCGGCGCTGCATCCGGGTCCTGCAGGGACTACTTCCGGGTCCAGAGCAGGCGCTGGTAAGCCTGCAGCGCTGTAAGTCAGATCGCTGATCTGACAGAGTGCTGTGCAAACTGTCAGATCAGCGATCTGTGATGTCCCCCTCGGGACAAAGTAAAAAGAAAAAATTCCACATGTGTAAAAAAAAATAAAAAATCCCTAAATAAAGAAAAAAAAATATTATTCCCATAAATACATTTCTTTATCTAAATAAAAAAACAAAACAATAAAAGTACACATATTTAGTATCGCCGCATCCGTAACGACACAACCTATAAAACTGTCCCACTAGTTAACCCCTTCAGTGAACACCGTAAGAAAAAAAAAAAAAGAGGCAAAAAACAACGCTTTATTATCATACCACCGAACAAAAAGTGGAATAACACGCGATCAAAAAGACGGATATAAACAACCATGGTACCGCTGAAAACATAATCTTGTCCCGCAAAAAACGAGCTGCCATACAGCATCATAAGCAAAAAAATAAAAAAGTTATAGTCCTCAGAATAAAGCGATGCCATAATAATTATTTTTTCTATAAAATAGCTTTTATCGTATAAAAGCGCCAAAGCATAAAAAAAGATAAGTGAGATATCGCTGTAATCGTACTGACCCGAAGAATAAAACCGCTTTATCAATTTTACCAAATGTGGAACGGTATAAACGCCTCCCCCAAAAGAAATTCATGAATAGCTGGTTTTTGGTCATTCTGCCTCACAAAAATCAGAATAAAAAGTGATCAAAAACTGTCACGTATCTGAAAATTTTACCAATAAAAACTTCAACTCGTCCCGCAAAAAACAATACCTCACATGACTCTGTGAGGAAAAATTATAGCTCTCAAAATGTGGAGATGCAAAAACTATTTTGCTATAAAAAGCGTCTTTTAGTGTGTGACAGCTGCCAATCATAAAAATCCGCTATAAAAAACGCTATAAAAGGAAATCAAACCCCCTTTCATCACCCCCTTAGTTAGGGAAAAATAATAAAATTAAAAAAATGTATTTATTTCCATTTTCCCATTAGGGTTAGGGCTAGGGATAGGGTTAGGGTTAGGGCTAGGGTTAGGGCTAGGGTTAGGGTTGGGGCTATGGTTGGAGCTAAAGTTAGGGTTAGGGTTGGGGCTGAATTTAGGGTTAGGGTTGGGGCTAAAGTTAGGGTTAGGGTTGGGGCTAAAGTTAGGGTTAGGGTTGGGGCTAAAGTTAGGGTTAGGGTTTGGATTACATTTACGGTTGGGATTAGGGTTGGGATTAGATTTAGGGGTTTGTCAGGGTTAAGGGTGTGGTTAGGGTTACCATTGGGATTAGGGTTAGGGGTGTGTTTGGATTAGGGTTTCAGGTAGAATTGGGGAGTTTCCACTGTTCAGGCACATCAGGGGCTCTCCAAACGCGACATGGCATGCGATCTCAATTCCAGCCAATTCTGCGTTGAAAAAGTAAAACAGTGCTCCTTCCCTTCCGAGCTCTCCCGTGCGCCCAAACAGGGGTTTACCCCAACATATGGGGTATCAGCGTACTCGGGACAAATTGAACAACAACTTTTGGGGTCCAATTTATCCTGTTACCCTTGTGAAAATACAAAACTGGGGGCTAAAAAAATCATTTTTGTGAAAAAAAAAAGTTTTATTTTCACGGCTCTACGTTATAAACTGTAGTGAAACACTTGGGGGTTCAAAGTTCTCACAACACATCTAGATATGTTCCTTGGGAGGTCTAGTTTCCAATATGGGGTCACTTGTGGGGGGTTTGTACTATTTGGGTACATGAGGGGCTCTGCAAATGCAACGTGACACCTGCAGAGGAATCCGTCTAAGTCTGCATTCCAAATGGCGCTACGTCCATTCCGAGCACTGCCATGCGCCCAAACAGTGGTTCCCCCCACATACAGGGTATCAGCGTACTCAGGACAAATTGGACAACAACTTTTGGGGTCCAATTTCTCCTGTTACTCTTGGGAAAATACAAAACTGGGGGCTAAAAAATCATTTTTGTGAAAAAAATGTTTTTTATTTTCACGGCTCTGCGTTATAAACTGTAGTGAAACACTTGGGAGTTCAAAGTTCTCACAACACATCTAGATAAGTTCCTTGGGAGGTCTAGTTTCCAATATGGGGTCACTTGTGGGGGGTTTGTACTGTTTGGGTACATCAGGGGCTCTGCAAATGCAACGTGACACCTGCAGACCAATCCATCTAAGTCTGCATTCCAAATGGCGCTCCTTCCCTTCCGAGCTCTGCCATGCGCCCAAACAGTGGTCCCCCCCACATACGGGGTATCAGCGTACTCAGGAAAAATTGGACAACAACTTTTGGGGTCCAATTTCTCCTGTTACCCTTGGGAAAATACAAAACTGGGGGCTAAACAATATTTTTTGTGGAAAAAAAATATTTTTTATTTTCACGGCTCTGTGTTATAAATAGTGTTGAGCGATACCGTCCGATACTTGAAAGTATCGGTATCGGAAAGTATCGGCCGATACCGGCAAAGTATCGGATCCAATCCGATACCGATACCCGATACCAATACAAGTCAATGGGACTCAGGTATCGGACGGTATTCCTGATGGTTCCCAGGGTCTGAAGGAGAGGAAACTCTCCTTCAGGCCCTGGGAACCATATTAATGTGTAAAAGAAAGAATTAAAATAAAAAATATCGCTATACTCACCTGTCCGACGCAGCCGGGACCTCAGCGAGGGAACCGGCAGCGTTGTTTGTTTAAAATTCGCGCTTTTACTTGGTTACGTGAGGTCCCGGCTTGTGATTGGTCAGGGCGGCCATGTTGCCGGGACGCGGACCAATCACAGCAAGCCGTGACGAAATTACGTCACGGCTTGCTGTGATTGGTCCGCGTCCCGGCAACATGGCCGCCATTAACCAATCACAAGCCGTGACCTCACGGGAGGCTGGACATGCGCGTATTTTGAAAAGCGCGCGTGTCCAGCCTCCAGTGACGTCCCGGC
Source organism: Ranitomeya variabilis (assembly GCF_051348905.1). NCBI lineage: Eukaryota > Metazoa > Chordata > Amphibia > Anura > Dendrobatidae > Ranitomeya > Ranitomeya variabilis. Next base: position 72,832,636 of record NC_135237.1, on the reverse strand, counting down.
TTATGATTGGTCACGGCGCCATGTTGCCGGGACGCGGACCAATCACAGCAAGCCGTGACGAAATTACGTCACGGCTTGCTGTGATTGGTCCGCGTCCCGGCAACATGGCCGCCATTAACCAATCACAAGCCGTGACGTCACGGGAGGCTGGACACGCGCGCTTTTCAAAATACGCGCATGTCCAGCCTCCCGTGACGTCCCGGCTTGTGATTGGTTAATGGCGGCCATGTTGCCGGGACGTCACTGGAGGCTGGACACGCGCGCTTTTCAAAATACGCGCATGTCCAGCCTCCCGTGACGTCCCGGCTTGTGATTGGTTAATGGCGGCCATGTTGCCGGGACGTCACTGGAGGCTGGACACGCGCGCTTTTCAAAATACGCGCATGTCCAGCCTCCCGTGACGTCACGGCTTGTGATTGGTTAATGGCGGCCATGTTGCCGGGACGCGGACCAATCACAGCAAGCCGTGACGTAATTTCGTCACGGCTTGCTGTGATTGGTCCGCGTCCCGGCAACATGGCCGCCCTGACCAATCACAAGCCGGGACTTCACGTAACCAAGTAAAAGCGCGAAATTTAAACAAACAACGCTGCCGGTTCCCTCGCTGAGGTCCCGGCTGCGTCGGACAGGTGAGTATAGCGATATTTTTTATTTTAATTCTCTTTTTTACACATTATTACATTAATGTTGTTGCGATACCCGATACCCGATATCACAAAAATATCGGATCTCGGTATCGGAAATTCCGATACAGCAAGTATCGGCCGATACCCGATACTTGCAGTATCGGAATGCTCAACACTAGTTATAAACTGTAGTGAAACACTTGGGGGTTCAAAGCTCTCAAAGCTCTAGATAAGTTCCTTAGGTGGTCTACTTTCCAAAATGGTGTCACTTGTGGGGGGTTTTAATGTTAGGCACATCAGGGGCTCTCCAAACGCGACATGGTGTCCCATCTCAATTCCAGTCAATTTTGCATTGAAAAGTCAAACGGCGCTCCTTCCCTTCCGAGCTCTGCCATGCGCCCAAACAGTGGTTTACCCCCACATATGGGGTATCGTCATACTCAGGACAAATTGCACAACCACTTTTGTGGTCTAATTTCTTCTCTTACCCTTGGGAAAAAAAAAATTGGGGGCGAAAAGATCATTTTTGTGAAAAAGTATGATTTTTTATTTTTACGGCTCTGCATTATAAACTTCTGTGAAGCACTTGTTGGTTCAAAGTGCTCACCACACATCTAGATAAGTTCCTTAAGGGGTCTACTTTCCAAAGTGGTGTCACTTGTGGGGGGTTTCAATGTTTACGCACATCACATCAGGGGCTCTCCAAACGCAACATGGCGTCCCATCTCAATTCCAGTCAATTTTGCATTGAAAAGTCAAATAGCGCTCCTTCCCTTCCGAGCTCTGCCATGCGCCCAAACAGTGCTTTACACCCACATATGGGGTATCAGCGTACTCAGGACAAATTGCACAACAATTTTTGGGGTCCAGTTTCTTCTCTTACCCTTGGAAAAATAAAAAATTGGGGGTGAAAAAATCATTTTTGTGAAAAAATATGATTTTTTATTTTTACGGCTCTGCATTATAAACTTCTGTGAAGCACTTGGTGGGTCAAAGTGCTCACCACACATCTAGATAAGTTCCTTAGGGGGTCTACTTTCCAAAATGGTGTCACTTGTGGGGGTTTCAATGTTTAGGCACATCAGGGGCTCTCCAAACGCAACATGGCGTCCCATCTCAATTCCAGTCAATTTTGCATTGAAAAGTAAAATGGCGCTCATTTCCTTCCGAGCTCTGCCATGCGCCCAAACAGTGGTTTACCCCCACATATTGGGTATCAGCGTACTCAGGACAAATTGTACAACAACGTTTGTGGTCCATTTTCTCCTGTTACCCTTGGTAAAATAAAACAAATTGGAGCTGAAATAAATTTTGTGTGAAAAAAAGTTAAATGTTCATTTTTATTTTAACATTCCAAAAATTCCTGTGAAACACCTGAAGGGTTAGTAAACTTCTTGAATGTGGTTTTGAGCACCTTGAGGGGTGCTGTTTTTAGAATGGTGTCACACTTGGGTATTTTCTATCATATAGACCCCTCAAAATGACTTCAAATGAGATGTGGTTCCTAAAAAAAAATGGTGTTGTAAAAATGAGAAATTTCTGGTTAACTTTTAACCCTTATAACTCCCTAACCAAAAAAAATTTTGGTTTCAAATTTGTGCTGATGTAAAGTAGACATGTGCGAAATGCTACTTATTAAGTATTTTGCGTGACATATCTCTGTGATTTAAGGGCATAAAAATTCAAAGTTGAAAAATTGCAAAATTTTCAAAATTTTCGCCAAATTTCCATTTTTTTCACAAATAAACGCAAGTTATATTGAAGAAATTTTACCACTATCACGAAGTACAATATGTCACGAGAAAACAGTGTCAGAATTGCTAAGATCTGTTGAAGCATTCCAGAGTTATAACTTCATAAAGGGACAGTAGTCAGAATTGTAAAAATTGGCCCGGTCATTAACATGCAAACCACCCTTGGGGGTAAAGGGGTTAATTATGAAAATAATAAAAAGAAAAAATACTGTAGTCAGCTCACCGGTAAGGGTGTGTAGTTCCCAATGCAGACCAGAGCCTCACACAGATCAGGGCAGATCAGCCACAGTATGAACAGGCAAAGAGCAGAAGGATCCAGCGATGCAGGCTGTTAGTCTTCTATTAATAAAATATGGAAGGTTGTTAAAGGCAAACATACTGGTAGACCAAGGAAGCCATCAAAGTGTCAAGACCGGAAACTTAAAGCAATATGTCTCCAAAACAGGAAATGCACAACAAAACAAATGAGGAACGAATGGGTGGGAACTGGAGTCAACGTCTGTGACCAAACTGTAAGAAACCGCCTAAAGGAAATGGGATTTACATACAGAAAAGCTAAACGAAAGCCATCATTAACACCTAAACAGAAAAAAACAAGGTTACAATGGGCTAAGGAAAAACAATTTTGGACTGTGGATGACTGGATGAAAGTCATATTCAGTGAGGAATCGAGAATCTGCATTGGGCAAGGTGATGATGCTGGAGCTTTTCTTTGGTGCCGTTCCAATGAGATTTATAAAGATGACTGCCTGAAGAGAACATGCAGATTTCCACAGTCATTGATGATATGGGGCTGCATGTCAGGTAAAGGCACTGGGGAGATGGCTGTCATTACATATTGAATAAATGCACAAGTTTATGTTGATATTTTGGACACTTCTTATCCCATCAATTGAAAGGATGTTTGGGGATGATGAAATCATTTTTCAAGATGATAATGCATCTTGCCATAGAGCAAAAACTGTGAAAACATTCCTTGAAAAAAGACACATAAGGTCAATGTCATGGCCTGCAAATAGTCCTCATCTCAATCCAATTGAAAATCTTTGGTGGAAGTTGAAGAAAATGGTCCATGACAAGGCTCCAACCTGCAAAGCTGATCTGGCAACAGCAATCAGAGAAAGTTGGACCAGATTGATGAAGAGTACTGTTTGACACTCACTAAGTCCATGCCTCAGAGACTGCAAGCTGTTATAAAAGCCAGAGGTGGTGCAACAAAATACTAGTGATGTTTTGGAGTGTTTATTTTGTTTGTTTATTTTTCATGATTCCATAATTTTTCCCCTATGCTTCGTTACAAAAAGTAACCATTACTGACTGCCACATTTTTTGTTCTTGATTTCTTTTAGTGTTTCTTAAAGCCAGAAAGTTGCCATTTGAAATGACTTTAGTTTTGTGCCATGTCTGTGATCTGCTTTTTTTCTACAAAATTAAACAACTGAATGAACATCCTCCAAGGCCGGTGATTCCATAATTTTTGCCAGGGGTTGTAACTGTTTTAATTCATTGTCCTAGTTAAGAAGAGGCAAATATTTTTTAATAATAGAAATAATATTTTAATGAGGACTGTATTAAATTGAAAACATTAGTAGAGGACTATGATTTTTATTTAGCATTTTGTCCTTTCTTTTCTAGTAATGTTTTATGTTCTACATTAGAAACCATTGTCTTTGCTTTAGTTAATGATGAACATTTTGGATATTCTCTTTTATGTAGTCTTTCACAGATTTTTTTAGATTTGTACACGTACATTTTTTCATCAGAACAATTGTGTTTCGTCCTGATCAATTCCCCAAAGGGAATGTTTCTTTTAATGTATGGAAGGTGACATGATTGAGCTGTCAAAATAGAGTTATAAATAGTTATAAAGCCATTTCTATAGCTTTGGGACTCCAGCGAACCACAATAAGAGCCATTATCCACAAATGGCAAAAACATGGAACAGTGGTGAATCAGGAGTGGTCGGCTGACCAAAATTACCCCAAGAGCGCAGCAACGACTCATCCAGAAGGTCACAAAAGACCCCACAACAATATCCAAAGGACGCCAGGGCTCACTTGCCTCAGTTAAGGCGAGTGTTCATGACTCCACCATAAGAAAGAGACCAGGCAAAAAAGTCCTTCAGGGCAGAGTTCCAAGACGAAAACCACTGCTGTGCAATAAGAACATAAAGGCTCATCTAAGTTTTGCCAGAAAATGTCTTGATGATCCCAAAGGCTCTTGGGAGAACAATACTCTGTAGACTGATGAGACAAAAGTTGAACTTTTTGGAAGGGGTGTGTCCCATTACATCTGGTGTAGAAGTAACAAAGCATTACAGAAAATGAGCATCATTCCAACAGTAAAATATGGTGGTGGCAGTGTGATGGTCTGGGGATTCTTTGCTGCTTCAGGACCTCTAACACTTGCTGTGGTACCATTTATTCTGCTGTCTACCAAAAAATCCTAAAAGGAGAATGTCCGGCCATATTTTCGTGACCTCAAGCTGAAGCGCACTTGGGTCATGCAGCAGGACAGTGATCCAAATCACACCAGCAAGTCCACCTCTGAATGGCTTAAGAAAAGCAATATTAAGACTTTGGAGTGGCCTAGTCAAGTCCTGACATGAATCTGATCGAGATGCTGTGCCATGAGCTTAAAAAGGTGGTTCATGCTTGGAAACCCTCCAATGTGGCTGAATTACAACAATTCTGCAAAGATGAGTGGGCCAAAATTCCTCCAGAGCGTTGTAAAAGACTAATTGCCAGTTATCACAAACGCTTGATTGCAGTGATTGCTGCTAAGGGTGGCACAACCAGTTTAGGGGGCAATCATTTTTTCACACAGAGCCCTGTAGGTTTGGATTTCTTTTTCCCTTGATAATAAAGACCTTCATTTAAGAACTGCATTTTGTTTTACTTGTGTTATCTTTCTCTAATATTTACATTTGTTTGGTGATCTGAAACATTTAAGTGTGACAAATATGTAAAATAATAGGAAATCAGGAAGGCAGCAAACACTTTTTCACACAACTGTAGATATTTATAAAGGGCATTTTAGATATCAAACAAGCACTTAAGGTCTTTTATAAAAGTTATTGACCATCAGTACAAATGTTTGCTCAGAATCTTTTTCCAGTGTAAACATACTCAGCAATTGAAGGGCAAATGATCATTTCATTATTTGTCATTAATTTTCATGTTTTACGCAGACATAAAAATCATTGTTTTTCTTTGGCATATCCCGTTATGTAAGCAAGGACAATACTGTACCATGTATGAGAGGAGCACAGCTGCTTGATTGTATGAAACACTTGTAGATGTATTAAAACTTGTAGATGTCAATAACCAAACATTGATCGGCTTGCTGTGAACAGTGATCATCACACATTGCAGGCAATTTAACTGTCCATGTTCAAGAACTTCTTGAAAAACTGACCTCCAAATAAAGGTAAGGCGCTGTTCACAAGTCCATTTACCTATTCCATTGAGGTGACCCCGGACTTTAATTAAAAAAAACAGAAAGAAAACTTGCTCAGGTGCCGCCCCCCAGCATCGTCCCGCCCTGGGCACGTGCCCTCAAGTGCCTAGTGGCAAATACGGCCCTAGTCTCCTGTGAAAATTGAAAAAATCTTATAGTTACCTTCCGCAAAAGTGCTGGATATGGGTCTCACGGTGCTCTCGTGACATTGTTATAACACGTGAGCTCTGCAGCCGATCAGCAGCAGCACTCATATTTCCATTAGATGAAACTCAGACTTCCAATGGAAAAGTGATCAAAGCAGTCCATGAGCGACAGCTAATTGGTTGCAGCACTCATGTGACATAACAATAAGACTCAATTGCCGGTAAACCCAGACTTGATATAGTTGGAGCGACACTGGTGCTAGAGGTGAGTATACTTTTTATATTCCACCTGGGGAACTATAGCGTTAAAAAATTTATACACCACGGTGTTTGTTATACAGGTTTTTAAAGCAAAAAATCTATAGTATGTTCAATAACTTCTAGATTTAGAACAATGAAAATAGGATCTAAAAGTCATGAGAAAAAGTCATAGGTTATATTCACGAAGAGTTTTTTGACATGGACATTGCAGCGGAGCCTGTAAAAACTGCTTATTAGTGATGAGCGAGTGTACTCGTTGCTCGGGTGGTCTCGGAGTATTTGTTAGTGTTCGGAGATTTAGTTTTCGTCACCTCAGCTGAATGAATTTCAGCTGATAGACAGGCTAAACACATGTGGGAATTCCCCAGCAACCAGGCAACCCCCACAAGAACTCAGCCTGGCTAGCAGCTGTAAATCATTCAGCTGAGGTGACGAAAACTAAATCTCCGAACACTTACAAATACTCGGAGATCACCCGAGCAACGAGTATACTCGCTCATCACTACTGCTTATAAATACTCTTTGAATAAGCTTCCTATTGATTTCAACGAGAGAACAAGCCTATAGTTTCTGCTTGAAAAAGAAAACACTTATGACCATTGAATGAATTGAAGCAAAAAAATGCCCCATACTCAAAAACTAAAAAAAATAATAATAATAAAAATAAAACAAGCCAAAAAAGCATTTCAAGAAACAAGATTTTTGGAATTTTTTTGCATGTTTTTTGATTGAAAAATCCATATAAAAAATTAATTGTGAACATTCCCTAAACAGCAGCCTTTCTGTCAAGCGCTCAGTTACTTATTTCACTGTTATGTGCAGCAATCTTGCTGAATTTTTGCTGCATTTTTGTAAAAATTGATGAAAACATGTGAGATACAGGGCAATGTGTAATCACAGCCCGACGACAGCAATGTTACACCAGTACAAATGTGCCTCCGACTGCTAAAAATTCCTTCCCCCCCTCTTGCACTGCTGCTTGTCGAATTGTTAGAACTTTTGGTGCTTTTCGCACTATTCCTATACATCCTCTTTAAAGCAAAGTGTTTGCTCGGTTCTAACATTTACACATGGGATTGCCTGTGGTGCTTGGTTTGTTTAAGAAATGATCCAAATAACATAGCTTTAGATCCACCGCCTTTGCTCTGCCAGCAGAGTGACAGAATAATTAGGCAGTCAGCCACAAGTGAGATACTCGGAAGCCAGAAATATAGAAGGATGACTCACACAAGCAGAGATACTGCGGCGAAGACTCATATTACACAGCAGCCGCCATCTTGTGGTTCTTTAACTTTTTTGCTTACATTGCTGCAGTTGCAACAACATGGAATATAATAAAAATAATAATAATTAATAGTAATACATATTAATACACAGTCGAGATGTGTTATTATAGGAGAAAAGGGTCAGATTATGTGTCATAAGTGCCAGTATACATGTGTCCAAACCTAAAATACATCCTATAATTTGCATTTATAAAATAAGGTCCAGATAATAAACAAAATATAAACAACAATTAAAATGTTATGTGAGATCATATTCCAAAATGAACCTAAATATTGGCATAAAAAATGAACAGCATATCAAAGGGCTTTTCCAAGATATATTGTATATTGCAACTGTTATTTGTACTTTATTGTCCCATATACACAGGATAAGGGGGTGGTGGGTCTGTCCACTGAGCGAAGTGCTCGGAGAAAGCTGAGTGTTGTGAATGACTTTCTTTGACAGTCTCAGAATGGAGTTGAGGTTGAGATTGTGCATCTCAGCTCCATTTAAAACGAGGCTTTGCAGAGTCTGGTTCTCGGTTCCAGAGCAGAAGTCTCTCCAATATCTGGACCCCCGGTAAAACCTCATTCAGACGTCAGTCTTTTTGACATATGAGAAAAATGTACCGCGTTTTATCAGTGATTTCCATCAGATCTTGATCAGAGATTCATCTGTTTTTTTCACTAATGAGGAAAAAAAATTTCTCCAGTTTCTCCTATCATTCAATGAAAAACGGATGGCATCTCAGTGCTCTCCAATTTCTTCATGGATCCATAGACTTTCATTGCCGATTCGGTCCGATCAAAAACACTCGGGCCGCCAAAAACCATGGACAGGTGAAAAGACTGTCACAGGTACCAGTGTTATTCATGGGAAATACAGATATCATTCATACATGAAAAACTGACGTATGAAATATTAATTTTAGATTGAAGGTCTTCATTCTTCAGGGCATACTTTTTTGGACATTTTTGTCGCCTATTAATCATTACACTCCATATAGAACTTTGAAAGCAACAACTGTCATCTCCTATCTTAGTAAGGGGAAAATCTGTCTTACCTGAATACTGATTTAACCCATGAAATAACCCGTGAATTAAGAGTGATATTTCAGGGAAGGAGCAGAACGATGCAAATTTCTCTGATAAGATATATTACAAAGAGAACACTGTTTTTTTTTCTTTTATGTAAATGAGCTGTTCAGGACTATGGACCACGGTGATCTGCATGAGGATCTGCCTTTAGAGCTTATTATGCAAGAAATGGGGCGCTACCAGTGTGATGTGCAATGGTCGCTCTCTTCTCTTGTGATCTCACTGCAGAGCTGTGTGTGGTTATAAATGACACATCTGCAGGTTCCTCTCAGCTTCAGTTTCTATCTGACAGTGCAATACAGCAGAGCTGTGGGAGCTGCAGCTGCTAAAGTGTTTGTGATGAGACAAAGTTCAGTTCTCCTGTTGTGTTTTAGTTACATGTCTCACACTGGTAATGAATCATTTCATTTAGGGAGATCAGTGTCCGGCCCATAGTCATTTACATATAAGAAAAATATGGACTTCTCTGTAATAAGACATCGGATCGCAGATATCAAGGAATAATTTTATTAAACTTTCTATGACCTACATGCCCAAATAGATGTGTTAGAAGGCCTGATCCTACTGACAGATTCCCTTTAAAACAGTCTGTATATGAATTTCCCTGTTTGAGCCTCTTTGATCTCAACTCCTATGTGACAACACAGCATTTTATCTTAATTAACCAGACATCTATTCCTAGCAAGCCATGAGGAATATACTGTTATCTATATGTTTACTTTTGAATTTATGTGTTTCTTTCTGGTTGGTCAGGAAAACAAAGACTTTTGTTCATGTAAGCCTTGCTACAATTCTGTCTCTGAGCCCCTTGGCCTGTTCCTTTGACCTCATGATTCTCATTTGGTCTGACATGCACTGTGAGCTGTGAGGTCTTATATAGACAGGTGTGTGCCTTTACAAATCAAGTCCTATCATTTTAATTAAACACAGCTGGACTCCAATGAAGGAGTACAACCATCTCAAGGAGGATCACAAGGAAATGGGCACCAGGTGACTTAAATATGAGTGTCTGAGCAAAGGGTCTGAATACTTATGACCATGTGATATTTCAGTTTTTCTTTTTTAATTTGCAAAAATGTGAAAAAAATGAACTTTTTTGAATTTACCAAATGGCTGCAATGAAACAAAGAGTGAAAAATGTAAAATACTTTCCGTACCCACTGTATGTTACTAGTATATATCTGATGAAGGTCATCCAGACCGAAACGTTATGTAATGATACACTATTTCTTGATTGCAATAAAAATGAGCCCTTTTTTTAAGAGTGCCAAATTCCACATATTTTGTTCTATGTGTTGTCTCCCTGTTTTGTGATTCAATGAAGTATTGCTACCCTCACCCTGTGTTGTCTGAGTAGTGTTACGCCCTTGTTAAAAGGAGAGCAGGCGTTCGGTGAAATGATCCCTGGTCGATGCGGTTTCGGCTAGCGGATTAGGGCACCCACTGATCCCCCGTATATCCACACCCTATTCAGGAATATTCCCATACACTTTAAATATAGTGTACAGCTCTTCCCAAGCAACAGTTGAAAGTATCTTGTAAAGAAGCACACTGGGCATTTAAACAGCACTGCAGCATAGTGTTTGGCAGAGAAGAAAGCAAAATAAAGTATCACAAAAATTCATAGCTTATCAATCAATGCCTTTGGGATAACTAAATAAAAAAAAGTTTAGTCACTATTTAAATTTTATCCATATGCAATTTTGTTTTTTTTCTGTTACTGTTATTCAGTAAGAAATATGTGGAATATAGCGAGATTGTTTCATAATTGTTAATAAAATGTATTTCTATAAATACAATGACTAAATGTTAAGCTTCTGTTATGTACATTACTCTCTTTCAAACGTTTTCATTGAAATTTTGAATTTTAACTGGGAAGGATAGACAAGGATGGGGAGGAGGGGAAGGGGTGGGATGTGAGAGAGGAAAGTAGACCCCTATGGTAATAGGGGAGACAAGAATAAAACATTGTGGACATGCCGTCCATTCAGAAACAATTGTAATCTAATTGACTGACGACAATTTTAACATATGTTCTCTTCTCAAGTATACAACAGGTGTCGCTTTAACTTTTAGTGTGATAATTCAGAATATATCTCAACCCATTTCTTCCATTTTTTGTCAAATTTCCCATAATAGTTGTTTGCAATTGCGAAATTCATTACTCTCAGTAGAATAACCTAAAATCACACAGTAGCTGAATGCCTGTTCCCAATCTAGCCTTGATTCTGCAGCACCTTGGACAGATGCCCATCTCCCATTGGCTGCTCCTTAGATAGGAGTGTTCCTCTACATAACAGTCAGGCCACAGATGCATCAGACGGTGGCGTACGCTTTGTAAAGATTCAGCCTTGGTTTTATAAAAGCACTATACTCTGTCGTGATGTTAGACATAAATGAACTCTGGTGCTAGAGGACTCTGTAAATAGATGTGGCAGGGCCAAATTTCCAAATAAGACAAAGCACGTTTATCTGCAATCATCTATAACAACACAGATAACATAAAGGGCCTGACTAATCATTTGGGGTTTTTTTTAAGTCACTTTTCCAATTTAGCCTCGTGGTTTTCATTGATTTTTTTTGTGACAAATAAAAGGAAATAGGAAGGAACTGAAGTGCATTTGTGTATGTTTGCGCCAACTTGTGCGACTTTTTAAAAGGCAGCAATTGATGGATCAACCAGAAATCAGGCAAACAAAAAGCTGGCAAATGTTTATAAAATAAGCTTTAAAAAGGCGCCAAAAATATTAGGCACAAATGAGAAACAGTCAGAATTCACCATAAAGTACACCAAAAAAACGGAGCAAATGCAATAATGAATCGGGCCTATAGTGCCAAGTAACTCAGCTGAAAGCTATCTATAAATACAATGATATAATATAGTAAGCACCCCTCATAACAGATAAATTCTGATGTTCAAGTGCCTATTGTAAGTACTTTTTGTGATGGGTGGGCATCAGGTTGGTCACTCTGACGTATTATGTAAAGAAAAAATAAATAAACACATACCCTGCTGTAAGTAAATAACTACCAAGAACCAAAAATGCATATAAATAACATTGGGTACTTCGTAAACACCTACTAATGGACACGTCGTGAGGTGGGAAAGTCAGGGAGTCCGAGGTCAAAAGCCAGGTGGGTACATCAAAACCAGAGGGCTGAGGCAAGGACATAGTTAGGTCACAGTCAGAGGTCAGAATTCCAAGAAAGTAGTGGATCAAGATAAAGGGGTTAGGCAAATGGATGGTCAAAGACAAATGCAACGTCAGTCAACAAAGATCAAAATTCAATAACTCAAAGCACAAAGCAAACACACCAAACTGAGCAGAGCTACAACTGGCAGAGATAAGAGGCAGAGAGCCAAGTTACCAAGTTGGAGCCTTCCCCCTGATACTGGCACATTATCAGGAGGGGACTTACCCTGTGACCTGTACCATATCGCTATGAACGGACCAATGATGTTTGAGCTAAGTTATCTTCTATAACATGTATACTCCTGATGAACCTAACGTATAGAGGGGAAATGCGTCGAGTTTTATATACACGGCGATATGGGCTCATGCAAATACGGGGAACTGAAATGCTGTGTTATACTCCTATTGTGGAGCTTGGTTTCTGGGACAAATTACATTGTTGAGTGGGAGCGTTTTGGGGGAAGGCTCCAACTTGGTAAATGATTTATGTGGCAATCTACATGGTGATGAACCGGTTTATATACTGACATTTTGGATATTATGTGTTCCCAGTATTTTTCATGTCCCTTTTTCTATCCATATTTTTGCCCATTGTCTTTGTAGGCAATTGTAATGGCACTGTAGCACTTTATTAATAACCTTTCCATAATCGAGTTATTAGGGTTGTGTCTGGGACAGACCACGAGGAACGGGGGCACCATTGACGTTTATATATATTAGGGTGCCAACCTCCGCTGCCAGGCAGGGACAGAATAGAGTCTTTGTAGATTATCAATCATTAATCCTGTCCCTTTCCCTAATAGTTCCACGCTTTAATAAGGTGCTTTCTCCCTGTTTCCTATAGGGTGTACAGGGATTAGAAGGGCAAGCCAACGTTGAGCGGGGGCACCACTGCGCAGGACATAGTGTGCCAACCTCCGCTGCTAGGCAGGGTTGTTTCAAAGCCTAGTATCAGGGTAAGGCACCATCCTTACTGATTGAGGAACAGACTGACCATGTAAAGGTATTGCTGGACTTGTCTGTCCATGTCGTTATTGCTAGTCTCCACACCCCATGTTCCTCAATGAGCCTTGGTCTTCTTGCTATTTGACCTAGTTTTATAGACACTAACTGTTAAATATGGGAAAACTTCAAAAAGATTTCAGTTTTTTTAATGTTCTGACCCAGTCGTCTAGCCATCACAAGGTAAACTAGTGTGTCAAAGCTCCTCAATTCTTTCCATTTGCCCATTTTTCATGCTTTCACTTCAAGGACAGACAGATGCTACTTTTATGAGATAATCAATGTTCTTCACTTAACTTGTCAGTGGTTTTATAGTTACAGCTTACTTTATATGTAACACAGTTTTTAGATTATTATTATTACAGTTATAAAAAATACAGTATATGAAGACTATTCCAGTTTTTAATTAAACCTGGACCTGAGTTCACCATAACTTGTTGTTTGATGCCTCGGTGACACAGCTAGCATCTATATATTTTCTTCCTCCCCCATGCCCCACCAAATACTAGTGCACACATGCGCAACCATATATCATTGCCCCCTTGCGGCATAATGCCTTCATATGCCACAAAATATTATTACTGCCCCCTTATGCCACCATATATTATCAATGTCCCCTTGTGCCACCATATTAATAATGCCTAATATATTAATAATACCGCCTTGTGCCTCCATATATTATAACTTCCATTTGTTCTTCTATATTAAAGTACTTCCATATACATATCTATGCCTTAAAAATTAATTTACATTGAAACTCCCCTTATGTCACTTCCACGATAAAGAACGTGGCTCTTCTCCTTCTCCCTGTGGTCAGGTGGTGCGAGGAAGTGATTTAACGCCACATATGACAAAACACTCACCTTTACATGGGTTAACACTAGTGTTGAGCATTCCGATACCGCAAGTATCGGGTATCGGCCGATACTAGCGGTATCGGAATTCCGATACCGGGATTCCGATACTTGCCGCGTATCGGATACCGGAATCGGAAGTTCCCAGATTCAAAATGCAGAAATTCAGCCAATGAGAATGATTTCAAGTGTGGGCACATCCTGTTCAGCATGGAGGGCATGAAACTACTGGCATGGCTGTGATTGGCTGCTGAAATGATGTCATGATGCAGTTTAAAAGTCGCTGGCGCCATTTTGCGATCACTCTGCTGTGAATTCAGTTAGTGACAGGACGCTGTTTGCTGACTGAGGGACAGTTTAGAGATAGCGATTTGCTTCTTTGTGCTTTCCAAAGGCTAATTTAGCAACCGCTGTGTTCACCTACTATTCACCTTCCTTTTGCCTTGTAGCGCTGTTTTCACAGCGATCTGCAAGGTCTCTCTGTGTGTGTGTGTGTGAGTGCAGCCCACTCTCTAGTCTGAGTGCAGCCACATAGGCCATCCATAGCTGGTTGTATTCAGTTCAGGGAGGGTGGTTCATTGCCTCATACTGTCCTTTTTTTTTTTTTTTTTGAAGTAGTGCAGGCTGCTGCACATTTTTTCCAAAAATTCCTATTAGTGTCTTTCCACCCGTCTCCAGCTAATTTGTGGAAAAACACTACATAGGATAAAGTAGAGGAGGGTTTTTGGGCCTTGCAGCGCCGTTTACGGCTGTCTGCACGGTCTCCGTGTGACTGCAGCTCGCCCTGTAATCTGTGAGCAGCTATAGCCTGGTTGTCTCCAGCTCAGGGTTTTTCACTGCGTCATACCGCCAAATCAATTTTCTTTTTTTTCAAAGTAGTGTAGTCTGCTGCTAATTTATTTTAAAAAATCCTATTAGTGTCTTTCCACCCGTCTCCAGCTAATTTGTGGAAAAACACTACATAGGATAAAGTAGAGGAGGGTTTTTGGGCCTTGCAGCGCCGTTTACGGCTGTCTGCACGGTCTCCGTGTGACTGCAGCTCGCCCTGTAGTCTGTGAGCAGCCGTAGCCTGGTTGTCTGCAGCTCAGGGTTTTTCACTGCGTCATACCGCCAAATCAATTTTCTTTTTTTTCAAAGTAGTGTAGTCTGCTGCTAATTTATTTTAAAAAATCCTATTAGTGTCTTTCCACCCGTCTCCAGCTAATTTGTGGAAAAACACTACATAGGATAAAGTAGAGGAGGGTTTTTGGGCCTTGCAGCGCCGTTTACGGCTGTCTGCACGGTCTCCGTGTGACTGCAGCTCGCCCTGTAGTCTGTGAGCAGCCGTAGCCTGGTTGTCTGCAGCTCAGGGTTTTTCACTGCGTCATACCGCCAAATCAATTTTCTTTTTTTTCAAAGTAGTGTAGTCTGCTGCTAATTTATTTTAAAAAATCCTATTAGTGTCTTTCCACCCGTCTCCAGCTAATTTGTGGAAAAACACTACATAGGATAAAGTAGAGGAGGGTTTTTGGGCCTTGCAGCGCCGTTTACGGCTGTCTGCACGGTCTCCGTGTGATTGCAGCTCTATCCGTTGTCAGTTCAGCCCCAAAAAAATAAATAAATAATAAAGTTCACCAAACACACCAGTTACACACCACTTTACATTTGTGTAGGCCACATTAGCTCATATTCAAGTCTAGTCCACACTTTAGAAAATTAGTGTGTCTTATACCTGTTAGGAGGAGTTGCTCAGGAATAAGCACACAAAGCCGTTAGTACTTTTCTGCTTATCTTTATCAGTCAACCAAGATGAAGAAGGCAGTGAGTAAGGCACGTGGGCGTGGGCGTGGGCGCGGAGCAGGGAGGGGACGTGGGGATTCTGTGCCTGCTGCGGGCACCGGTGAGTCATCAGCACCCACTTTCACAAGGGAACAGTCGTTCATGCGCAGCTTTGTCGCCGAGCGCCGTACACCGCTGCTGCGTGAAGACCAAATTGAAGCCGTTGTGGGATGGATGGCAGCTAATGCATCAACTTCCATTAGTGCCACATCCTCTCAGACACAGAGCACTGGAGAGCAGCCATCTGTCTCTTCACCACCTGAAAAATTGCCCAGGCAGACAGAGATCCCAGGACAGGAGCAGTCTCTACTTCTGTTCTCTGAATCATCTCTTGGCTTGGAAACAGGGGGCCAGCCAAGCAGCATTGGAGAAATGGAAGAAGAGGCAGGGTGCAGTGATGCCCAACCGCTTTTTCTGTCTTCCTCTGAAGAGGCGGGTGGGCCAGTGGCTCCGGTCACCACCTCGCAGGCCGCATCAGCTGATGATGACACTCAGGTGCCACTTACTGGTGCGTGCTCTGCTGCTGAGACTACCCAGGAGGAGCAGTTGGGGGCAGAGGGTAGTGTAGATGATGAGGTCCTTGACCCATCTTGGCGTCAGGGACAGGAAGGTGGTGGGAGCAGCTCTGAGGAAGAGATTCCCCGTACGGCCCAAAGAGGGAGAGGGAGGGGGAAGACTGCGGATCCTGCAGCCTCCGCTTTGGCACCCGTAAGGAGCATGTCTCTTCCAAAAGTCAAAAGGGGGGCTCCCAAGACTTGCAGTGCCTGGTCCTTTTTTGACCCAGTTGCAGATGACATTTGCTATGTCAGATGCAAGGTGTGTCATCAAAAAATCAAAAGAGGTCAAAAAGTCGCCAACCTCAATACCTCCAACATGTGGAAACATGTGCGCAACAGGCACCCGGCGGAGTTAGACAAACACACTGAAGAGCTAGGCCAACCAACAGCGGCAGCTACCACCTCTTCAGCTCGTGTTGCCTCTTCCTCTAGCTCACACGCAGCTGGTTCGGCTTCCTCCCAGGATCGCCGTGGAAGAACCTCTGGCCCTGTTGTCCAGAGACCCGCTGTCATTCCACCCGCAGCACCACTTTCCCAGTCATCCACACACTCCCAGCCCAGTCTACAGCCATCGGTAGTACAGGCATGGGAGAAAAGGCGGCCTTTCTCGTCAAACCACCCACGAGCACAGGCTCTGACTGCAGGCATTGCCAAACTTCTGTCACTGGAAATGCTGTCATTCAGGCTGGTGGAGACTGACAGCTTCCGTGACTTGATGTCATTGGCAGTCCCACAGTACAATGTGCCCAGCCGCTTTTACTTCAGCAGGCAAGCCGTCCCTGCCCTGCACAAGCATGTGGAGGGACACATAAAACACGCGCTACTGAACGCCGTCAGTAGCAAGGTCCACCTCACCACCGATGCGTGGACCAGTCAACATGGACAGGGGCGATACCTTTCCCTCACTGCCCATTGGGTTAATGTAGTTGAGCCGGGTACAGACCGTGCGAGTGGCGCAGGACGTGTCCTGCCCACTCCAAGGATTGCAGGAATCCATTCTGTACGCATTGACTCCTCCTCTTACACCAGTTCCTCAGAATCATCGCTGCAGGAGCCGTCACAGTCCACCTCCACATGGACCCGTGATGAACGTGTACCTGTTACGACCGACATGAGCACAGCCGTGGCCAAACGTCAACAGACCGTCTTGAAATTAATTTTTTTGGGGAATCGTAGCCACACAGCGCAGGAGCTCTGGAATGCCATCAAGCAGGAGAGCGATGTGTGGTTTGAGCCAGCGAATCTCCAGCCAGGCATGGTAGTGTGTGATAATGGCCGAAATCTGGTGGCAGCCCTGGGCCTCGGCAACCTCACTCACATCCCATGTCTGGCACATGTGCTCAATTTGGTCGTGCAGAGTTTTTTGAGGGACTATCCGGATCTTGATGCACTGCTGCACAAGGTCCGCCTAGAGTGTGCTCACTTGCGGCGTTCCAGCACGGCAAAAGCGCGCATTGCGGCTCTGCAGCGCCGACACCGCCTGCCGGAACATCGCATCATATGTGACCTACCTACCAGGTGGAATTCCACGTTACATATGTTGGAGCGGTTGTGTGAGCAGCAGCAAGCTGTAATGGAGTACCAGCTGTATCAGGCGCAAAAAAGTCGCAGTCAGCGCCGTACAGACTTCACAACCACAGAGTGGGCCACTATGAAGGATGTCTGCCAGGTTTTGCGTCCCTTTGATTATTCCACGCGGATGGCGAGTGCAGATGATGCACTAGTCAGCATGACTGTCCCCCTTATCTGCCTGCTTGAAAAATCACTGCAAGCGCTAAGGGATGATGTTGTGGAAGAGGTGGAGGATGAGGATTCACCACTTCCATCATCTTCTGGACAGTCAGCGCCACGTGGTTCCTCACAAACGCATAGGCAGGGGACAGTTTGTGAGGAGGATGAGGAGGAGTCAATGGAGGAGGAAGACATCCGTCCAGAGGAGGGAGTTACACAATTGTCCAGTACTCAGTGTGTACAGCGAGGGTGGGGTGATGACGAGCGGGCAGAGATCACGCCTCCAGCTGGGGACAGCGTTTCTTGGGCAGTTGGCAGTCTGCAGCACATGGTGGATTACATGCTGCAGTGCCTGAGAAACGACCGCCGCATCGACCACATTCTCAACATGTCTGATTATTGGGTGTTCACCCTCCTCGATCCTCGCTACCGGGACAACGTAGAAAGCCTCATCACACCGTTGAACCGGGAGCGAAAAATGCGGGAGTACCAAGACACACTGGTCAGTTCCATCATCTTCTCCATTCCAACTGAGAGAAGTGCTGCTACTGCATTCCAAAGCAGCTCAGTGCGTCCAGGCAGTGGTGGAGGCTCTGCACAAAGAGGGAGCAGAAGCAGTGCCTCTGCCCAAGGCAAGACCAGTATGGCCCAACTGTGGCACAGTTTTGTGTGCCCCCCACAAAAGTCTACACCATCACAGACGGCTCCAGTCAGCAGGAGGCAACGGTTCCGTCAGATGGTGACAGACTACATGTCTTGCCCTCTTGCTGTACTCCCAGACGGCTCTTCCTCTTTCAAGTTTTGGGTCTCAAAGCTGGATACATGGCCAGAGCTAAGCCAGTATGCATTGGAGGTGCTGTCTTGCCCTGCGGCCAGTGTATTATCGGAACGTGTCTTTAGTGCTGCAGGTGGTGTACTAACTGACCGTCGCATGCGACTATCCTCCGATAACGTTGACCGGCTTACTTTTCTGAAAATGAACAAGGCCTGGATCTCGCAGGAATTTGCCACTCCTCCTCCTGATTAAATAATTAGGTCACTGTATACGTTATCCAGGTCTCCTGTTGTGTTCATCTTTCTACCACCTGAACTTAAATTCCTGGGCTCCAACACCGCCAGTTGAGGCTCAGACGTGCCGTCTGCACAGTCAAAACATACGACCCAGTGTTATTGGGTTTCAGTAACGTCAGCTGATCCCCAGCTGTGTAGCCGGCAGTGTGTCATGCGACCGCCATGCTGACACAACAACTGAAATGTAAGGGAATCTGTCCCCCCCCCCCCCAAGGCGTTTGTTACTGAAAGAGCCACCTTGTGCAGCAGTAATGCTGCACAAGGAAAAAGGTAGCTATTTTGGTTTTGCTCCTTGCACACGCAGAACTTAACACTTATAAAATGTGTCCACTGATACCGTAAAACCGTCCCGGAGGTGGGACTTTCCTTCGTAATATGACGCAGCACAGCCGTCATTCCTACCCCCCCGGCGCCGCGCCCCGGCTCCTCAGCGTTGTTTGATTCCGTCCCGGAGCCTGCGCTGTTATGTTATCCCGTGGCCAGGCACACTTAGCGCTGCCCGTCTTCTGGCATCATTTGGTGTCAGGCTGGCTGCGCCTGTGCGGCCACGCTGGCCGAGAGCCCGCCTCGCAGTGTCTTCTGATTTAATCCCACTGGGGGCCTGGGATCTATGGACATGCGCAGTGCATATCTGAACCTCCACCTCTCACTCATCTCCCTATGGCTTCTTCAGACTGTTCGGTGTCAGCTGGTCCCTAATAGCATGCCACGGCCGTGACACCGCACAGTCTGAAAAAGAAGCCGTAGGGAGGGGAGTGAGAGGCGAGGATATGCACTGCGCATGGCCATGTGTTGTGAATTCGGTTTGTGGGCTCCCCCGGTGGTCTGTTATGGTAGTGTCTCTTATGTGCCTTCCTACTTTAGTGCATATTTTAACACATAGATTCTTTATATTCCGGCCAAACTGTTATGGTTACCCCAATGACCATGGGAAAAAAATACAAAACGGACTAGCTCTCGGGTGATGGAAACTAAGGTCGACCGTGACCTGAACCTGACCCAACACTTACAGTAGCCGGGGGATGTACCTACGATGCCCTAGACACCACGCGCCAGCCGGAGATCTAACTACCCCTATAAGAGGAATATACAGGCCTGCCTTACCTCCAGTGAGGAACCCCAAAAGATGATAGTAGGCCCCCACAGATATTGACGGTGAGTTCAGAGGAAATGACATACGTAGGATGAACAGCAGATTTAGCACAGTGAGGTCCGCTTACTAGATAGCAGAAGGACAGGAAAGAGTTACTTCACGGTCGACCTAAAAATCACTATTCAAAAACACCATCCAGAAATTACTTTAAACTCCAGTGACAACTCATGCCACTGGAGTAGTAATTTTCTGTCCACAAGAGCTTCCAGCACTGAAGAGTCACATTGCAGATAGCTGGACAAAAATAGCAAAACAAGAAACAAAATTCAACTTAGCTGAACTGGAACTTGAGGCAGGTGAATGCAACAGAATGCTACTAGCACATTGTTGGCCGGCATGTGACTAACAGCCAAGCAGCCTTAAATAGGAAACTCCCCTAGAGGGTGGCGACAGGTAATCAGAGATGGAGGAAGGCACATAAGAGACACTACCATAACAGACCACCGGGGGAGCCCACAAACCGAATTCACAACAGCCATGGATCCCAGGCCCCCAGTGGGATTACATCAGAAGACACTGCGAGGCGGGCTCTCGGCCAGCGCGGCCGCACAGGCGCAGCCAGCCTGACACCAAATGATGTCAGAAGATGGGCAGCGCTAAGTGTGCCTGGCCACGGGATAACATAACAGCGCAGGCTCCGGGACGGAATCAAACAACGCTGAGGAGCCGGGGCACGGCGGCGGGGGGGTAGTAATGATGGCTGTGCTGCGTCATATTACGAAGGAAAGTCCCACCTCCGGGACGGTTTCACGGCTTCAGGGGACACATTTTATAAGTGTTTAGTTCTGTGTTTGCAAGGAGCATGATGAAAAGAGCCACCTTTTCCTTTTGCATCTTTTGTGCTGCACAAGCTGGCTCTTTCAGCTACAAACGCCTTGGGGGGGGGGTTAAAGGTTCCCTTTCGACTTTCTCAGGCTTCGGCCTACATTGTGTTCCTCTGCTTTTCCACCTGCCCCTGGGCTCCAACACCGCTAGTTGCCGTCCAGAAGTGCTGTACGCACAGTCAACAGTCGCTCCTCTGTTATTGGGGTTCAGTAACGTCAGCTGTTCCCCTGCTGTGTGTGTGGCAATCCCTCCTACCTCCTCCAACCTCCTCCAACCTCCTCCTCCTCCACCTGTCCCTGGGCTCCAACACCGCCAGTTGCCGTCCAGAAGTGCTGTACGCACAGTCAACAGTCCCTCCTCTGTTATTGGGGTTCAGTAACGTCAGCTGTTCCCCTGCTGTGTGTGTGGCAATCCCTCCTACCTCCTCCTCCTCCACCTGTCCCTGGGCTCCAACACTGCCAGTTGCCGTCCAGAAGTGCTGTACGCACAGTCAACAGTCCCTCCTCTGTTATTGGGGTTCAGTAACGTCAGCTGTTCCCCTGCTGTGTGTGTGGCAATCCCTCCTACCTCCTCCAACCTCCTCCTCCTCCACCTGTCCCTGGGCTCCAACACTGCCAGTTGCCGTCCAGAAGTGCTGTACGCACAGTCAACAGTCCCTCCTCTGTTATTGGGGTTCAGTAACGTCAGCTGTTCCCCTGCTGTGTGTGTGGCAATCCCTCCTACCTCCTCCAACCTCCTCCAACCTCCTCCTCCTCCACCTGTCCCTGGGCTCCAACACCGCCAGTTGCCGTCCAGAAGTGCTGTACGCACAGTCAACAGTCCCTCCTCTGTTATTGGGGTTCAGTAACGTCAGCTGTTCCCCTGCTGTGTGTGTGGCAATCCCTCCTACCTCCTCCAACCTCCTCCAACCTCCTCCTCCTCCACCTGTCCCTGGGCTCCAACACTGCCAGTTGCCGTCCAGAAGTGCTGTACGCACAGTCAACAGTCCCTCCTCTGTTATTGGGGTTCAGTAACGTCAGCTGTTCCCCTGCTGTGTGTGTGGCAATCCCTCCTACCTCCTCCAACCTCCTCCTCCTCCACCTGTCCCTGGGCTCCAACACTGCCAGTTGCCGTCCAGAAGTGCTGTACGCACAGTCAACAGTCCCTCCTCTGTTATTGGGGTTCAGTAACGTCAGCTGTTCCCCTGCTGTGTGTGTGGCAATCCCTCCTACCTCCTCCAACCTCCTCCTCCTCCACCTGTCCCTGGGCTCCAACACCGCCAGTTGCCGTCCAGAAGTGCTGTACGCACAGTCAACAGTCCCTCCTCTGTTATTGGGGTTCAGTAACGTCAGCTGTTCCCCTGCTGTGTGTGTGGCAATCCCTCCTACCTCCTCCAACCTCCTCCTCCTCCACCTGTCCCTGGGCTCCAACACTGCCAGTTGCCGTCCAGAAGTGCTGTACGCACAGTCAACAGTCCCTCCTCTGTTATTGGGGTTCAGTAACGTCAGCTGTTCCCCTGCTGTGTGTGTGGCAATCCCTCCTACCTCCTCCAACCTCCTCCTCCTCCACCTGTCCCTGGGCTCCAACACTGCCAGTTGCCGTCCAGAAGTGCTGTACGCACAGTCAACAGTCCCTCCTCTGTTATTGGGGTTCAGTAACGTCAGCTGTTCCCCTGCTGTGTGTGTGGCAATCCCTCCTACCTCCTCCAACCTCCTCCAACCTCCTCCTCCTCCACCTGTCCCTGGGCTCCAACACCGCCAGTTGCCGTCCAGAAGTGCTGTACGCACAGTCAACAGTCCCTCCTCTGTTATTGGGGTTCAGTAACGTCAGCTGTTCCCCTGCTGTGTGTGTGGCAATCCCTCCTACCTCCTCCAACCTCCCCCTCCTCCACCTGTCCCTGGGCTCCAACACCGCCAGTTGCCGTCCAGAAGTGCTGTACGCACAGAGCCAAACACCTCGCCTATGTGTTAGTGGGGTTCAGCACCGCCAGCTGTTCCCCTGCTGTGTATACGGCAACGTGTACTGCGACCACCACGCAGGCACAACAAGTTAAATTTAAGGGAACCTGTCCCCCCCCCCCCCATGCGTTTGTTACTGAAGGAGCCACCTTGTGCAGCAGTAATGATGCAAAGGGAAAAAGTGCCTCTTTTCGTGGTGCTCCTTGCATATGCTGAACCTAACACTTATGAAATGTGTCCCCTCACAGCGTTCAACCGTCCGGTCGGTGGAACTTTCCTTTGTCATGTGACGCAGCACAGCCGTCATTTTTACCCCCTTGTCGCCGTGCGCCGCCTCCTCAGCGTTGTTTGAATCTGTCCCGGAGCCTGCGCTGTTAGGTTACCCCTTGGCCATGCACACATTTTGCGCTGCCCGTCTTCTGACAACATTTGCTGTCAGGCTGGCTGCGCCTGTGCGGGTGCGCTGTCCGAGATTCAGCCTCGCGGTGTCGTCTAATGTAATCCCACCGCGGGCCTGGGATCCGTGTCCATGCGCAGTGCATATCCTCGCCTCTCACTCCCCTCCCTACGGCTTCTAAAGACTGTTCGGTGTCAGCTGGTCCCTAATAGCATGCCACGGCCGTGACACCGCACAGTCTTTAGAAGCCGTAGGGAGGGGAGTGAGAGGCGAGGATATGCACTGCGCATGGACACGGATCCCAGGCCCGCGGTGGGATTACATTAGACGACACCGCGAGGCTGAATCTCGGACAGCGCACCCGCACAGGCGCAGCCAGCCTGACAGCAAATGATGTCAGAAGACGGGCAGCGCAAAATGTGTGCATGGCCAAGGGGTAACCTAACAGCGCAGGCTCCGGGACAGATTCAAACAACGCTGAGGAGGCGGCGCACGGCGACAAGGGGGTAAAAATGACGGCTGTGCTGCGTCACATGACAAAGGAAAGTTCCACCGACCGGACGGTTGAACGCTGTGAGGGGACACATTTCATAAGTGTTAGGTTCAGCATCTGCAAGGACCATAATTAAAAGAGCTAAGTTTACCTTTTCCAGCATTAGTGCTGTACACGATGGCTCTTCCAGCTACAAACGCCTGGGGGGGGGGGTTAAAGGTTTCCTTTCAACTTGCTCCAGTGCAGGCTTCGGCCTACACTCCGCTCCCCCTGCTCCTCCTGCTGACCCTGGGCTCTAACACCGCCAGTTGGGGCCCAGATGTGCTGGCTGCACAGAGCCAAACACCTCGCCAATGTGTCAGTGGGGTCCAGCACCGCCAGCTGTTCCCCTGCTGTGTAGCCGGCAACGTGTCCTGCAAAAGCCACGCAGACACAACAGACCCAAAGCTGCCGCCAGTGCAGGCTTCGGCCTACACTCCCCTCCCCCTGCTCCTCCTCCTCCTGCTCCTCCTCCTGCTGACCCTGGGCTCTAACACACCGCCAGTTGGGGCCCAGATGTGCTAGCTGCACAGAGAAAAACACCAGCCAATGTGTCAGTGGGGTCCAGCACCGCCAGCTGTTCCCCTGCTGTGCAGCCGGCAACGTGTCCTGCAAAAGCCATGCAGACACAAGAACTGAAATTGAAGGGAACCTGTCCCCCCTCCCCCAGGCGTTTTTACGTTATCCAGCCACCTTGTACAGCGGTAATGCTGCATGTGTGCAAGGTGGCTCAGAAACGTATTCTCCTCGCACATGTGGAACTGAAAACACGTCTGAAATGTGTCCTCTGTGTGACCATTTAACCGTCCCGGTGGTGTGACTTTCCTTTGTAATGACACGCTGCAACCCCCTTGGTAGCGCTGCCCGTCTTCTGGCATCATTGTTTGGCTGGCTGCGCCTCTGCGGCCGCCCTGACCCACACAACGCCCCTCGGTGTCTTATTTATTGGGACTGCGAGGGTGTGATTCATGGGCAGGATCAGTGCATCAGTTCGCCTGTCCCTCCTCTCCTTCCGCCTTCTTCGGACTGTGCGGCTTCATGGCCGTGGCATGCGATAAGGGATCAGATGACGCCGCACAGTCTGAAGCGGGTGTAAGGACCCGAGTGTGAGAGGCCAACATATGTGCTGCGCCAGGCCCTGAATCCCAGCCCCGCAGTGTTTTAACAATGTTAAGACACTGCGGGGCTGGGATTCATGGTCATCGCGAACCGCACCGGCCGACATTACATGATGCCAGAAGATGGGCAGCGCTAACGGCGCTAGGCCAGGGGATAACACGACAGCGCAGACTCCTGTACAGCAAATAACAACGCTCGGGAGGCTGCACCCAGCACCAAGGTGGGATTCTTGACACCTGTGCTGCGTCTCATTACAAAGGGAACTCGCGCCTCCATTACACAGTTTGACTGTATAAAGGGCTGAATGTTATACGTGTTCCATTCAGCGTGTGCAAGGAGAAAAATTACAAGAGCAACCTTTGACTTGCGCAGCACTGCTGCTGCATAAGCTGTGGCTCTTCTACTTTGTAACCCCTGAGGGGGGGTTAAAGGTGACTTTTGAAATCGGTTCAATTAGGCTTCGGCCTACACTCTGCTCCACCTGCAGAGCCCGGGCTCCAACAACGCTAGTTGCTGTCCGGAAGTGCTGGCTGCACAGAGCCAAACACCTCGCCAATGTGTCAGTGGGGTCCAGCACCGCCAGCTGTTCCCCTGCTGTGTAGCCGGCAACGTGTCCTGCAAAAGCCACGCAGACACAACAGACCCAAAGCTGCCGCCAGTGCAGGCTTCGGCCTACACTCCCCTCCCCCTGCTCCTCCTCCTCCTGCTCCTCCTCCTGCTGACCCTGGGCTCTAACACACCGCCAGTTGGGGCCCAGATGTGCTAGCTGCACAGAGAAAAACACCAGCCAATGTGTCAGTGGGGTCCAGCACCGCCAGCTGTTCCCCTGCTGTGCAGCCGGCAACGTGTCCTGCAAAAGCCACGCAGACACAAGAACTGAAATTGAAGGGAACCTGTCCCCCCTCCCCCAGGCGTTTTTACGTTATCCAGCCACCTTGTACAGCGGTAATGCTGCATGTGTGCAAGGTGGCTCAGAAACGTATTCTCCTCGCACATGTGGAACTGAAAACACGTCTGAAATGTGTCCTCTGTGTGACCATTTAACCGTCCCGGTGGTGTGACTTTCCTTTGTAATGACACGCTGCAACCCCCTTGGTAGCGCTGCCCGTCTTCTGGCATCATTGTTTGGCTGGCTGCGCCTCTGCGGCCGCCCTGACCCACACAACGCCCCTCGGTGTCTTATTTATTGGGACTGCGAGGGTGTGATTCATGGGCAGGATCAGTGCATCAGTTCGCCTGTCCCTCCTCTCCTTCCGCCTTCTTCGGACTGTGCGGCTTCATGGCCGTGGCATGCGATAAGGGATCAGATGACGCCGCACAGTCTGAAGCGGGTGTAAGGACCCGAGTGTGAGAGGCCAACATATGTGCTGCGCCAGGCCCTGAATCCCAGCCCCGCAGTGTTTTAACAATGTTAAGACACTGCGGGGCTGGGATTCATGGTCATCGCGAACCGCACCGGCCGACATTACATGATGCCAGAAGATGGGCAGCGCTAACGGCGCTAGGCCAGGGGATAACACGACAGCGCAGACTCCTGTACAGCAAATAACAACGCTCGGGAGGCTGCACCCAGCACCAAGGTGGGATTCTTGACACCTGTGCTGCGTCTCATTACAAAGGGAACTCGCGCCTCCATTACACAGTTTGACTGTATAAAGGGCTGAATGTTATACGTGTTCCATTCAGCGTGTGCAAGGAGAAAAATTACAAGAGCAACCTTTGACTTGCGCAGCACTGCTGCTGCATAAGCTGTGGCTCTTCTACTTTGTAACCCCTGAGGGGGGGTTAAAGGTGACTTTTGAAATCGGTTCAATTAGGCTTCGGCCTACACTCTGCTCCACCTGCAGAGCCCGGGCTCCAACAACGCTAGTTGCTGTCCGGAAGTGCTGGCTGCACAGAGCCAAACACCTCGCCAATGTGTCAGTGGGGTCCAGCACCGCCAGCTGTTCCCCTGCTGTGTAGCCGGCAACGTGTCCTGCAAAAGCCACGCAGACACAACAGACCCAAAGCTGCCGCCAGTGCAGGCTTCGGCCTACACTCCCCTCCCCCTGCTCCTCCTCCTCCTGCTCCTCCTCCTGCTGACCCTGGGCTCTAACACACCGCCAGTTGGGGCCCAGATGTGCTAGCTGCACAGAGAAAAACACCAGCCAATGTGTCAGTGGGGTCCAGCACCGCCAGCTGTTCCCCTGCTGTGCAGCCGGCAACGTGTCCTGCAAAAGCCACGCAGACACAAGAACTGAAATTGAAGGGAACCTGTCCCCCCTCCCCCAGGCGTTTTTACGTTATCCAGCCACCTTGTACAGCGGTAATGCTGCATGTGTGCAAGGTGGCTCAGAAACGTATTCTCCTCGCACATGTGGAACTGAAAACACGTCTGAAATGTGTCCTCTGTGTGACCATTTAACCGTCCCGGTGGTGTGACTTTCCTTTGTAATGACACGCTGCAACCCCCTTGGTAGCGCTGCCCGTCTTCTGGCATCATTGTTTGGCTGGCTGCGCCTCTGCGGCCGCCCTGACCCACACAACGCCCCTCGGTGTCTTATTTATTGGGACTGCGAGGGTGTGATTCATGGGCAGGATCAGTGCATCAGTTCGCCTGTCCCTCCTCTCCTTCCGCCTTCTTCGGACTGTGCGGCTTCATGGCCGTGGCATGCGATAAGGGATCAGATGACGCCGCACAGTCTGAAGCGGGTGTAAGGACCCGAGTGTGAGAGGCCAACATATGTGCTGCGCCAGGCCCTGAATCCCAGCCCCGCAGTGTTTTAACAATGTTAAGACACTGCGGGGCTGGGATTCATGGTCATCGCGAACCGCACCGGCCGACATTACATGATGCCAGAAGATGGGCAGCGCTAACGGCGCTAGGCCAGGGGATAACACGACAGCGCAGACTCCTGTACAGCAAATAACAACGCTCGGGAGGCTGCACCCAGCACCAAGGTGGGATTCTTGACACCTGTGCTGCGTCTCATTACAAAGGGAACTCGCGCCTCCATTACACAGTTTGACTGTATAAAGGGCTGAATGTTATACGTGTTCCATTCAGCGTGTGCAAGGAGAAAAATTACAAGAGCAACCTTTGACTTGCGCAGCACTGCTGCTGCATAAGCTGTGGCTCTTCTACTTTGTAACCCCTGAGGGGGGGTTAAAGGTGACTTTTGAAATCGGTTCAATTAGGCTTCGGCCTACACTCTGCTCCACCTGCAGAGCCCGGGCTCCAACAACGCTAGTTGCTGTCCGGAAGTGCTGGCTGCACAGAGCCAAACACCTCGCCAATGTGTCAGTGGGGTCCAGCACTGCCAGCTGTTCCCCTGCTGTGTAGCCGGCAACGTGTCCTGCAAAAGCCACGCAGACACAACAGACCCAAAGCTGCCGCCAGTGCAGGCTTCGGCCTACACTCCCCTCCCCCTGCTCCTCCTCCTCCTCCTGCTGACCCTGGGCTCTAACACACCGCCAGTTGGGGCCCAGATGTGCTAGCTGCACAGAGAAAAACACCAGCCAATGTGTCAGTGGGGTCCAGCACCGCCAGCTGTTCCCCTGCTGTGCAGCCGGCAACGTGTCCTGCAAAAGCCACGCAGACACAAGAACTGAAATTGAAGGGAACCTGTCCCCCCTCCCCCAGGCGTTTTTACGTTATCCAGCCACCTTGTACAGCGGTAATGCTGCATGTGTGCAAGGTGGCTCAGAAACGTATTCTCCTCGCACATGTGGAACTGAAAACACGTCTGAAATGTGTCCTCTGTGTGACCATTTAACCGTCCCGGTGGTGTGACTTTCCTTTGTAATGACACGCTGCAACCCCCTTGGTAGCGCTGCCCGTCTTCTGGCATCATTGTTTGGCTGGCTGCGCCTCTGCGGCCGCCCTGACCCACACAACGCCCCTCGGTGTCTTATTTATTGGGACTGCGAGGGTGTGATTCATGGGCAGGATCAGTGCATCAGTTCGCCTGTCCCTCCTCTCCTTCCGCCTTCTTCGGACTGTGCGGCTTCATGGCCGTGGCATGCGATAAGGGATCAGATGACGCCGCACAGTCTGAAGCGGGTGTAAGGACCCGAGTGTGAGAGGCCAACATATGTGCTGCGCCAGGCCCTGAATCCCAGCCCCGCAGTGTTTTAACAATGTTAAGACACTGCGGGGCTGGGATTCATGGTCATCGCGAACCGCACCGGCCGACATTACATGATGCCAGAAGATGGGCAGCGCTAACGGCGCTAGGCCAGGGGATAACACGACAGCGCAGACTCCTGTACAGCAAATAACAACGCTCGGGAGGCTGCACCCAGCACCAAGGTGGGATTCTTGACACCTGTGCTGCGTCTCATTACAAAGGGAACTCGCGCCTCCATTACACAGTTTGACTGTATAAAGGGCTGAATGTTATACGTGTTCCATTCAGCGTGTGCAAGGAGAAAAATTACAAGAGCAACCTTTGACTTGCGCAGCACTGCTGCTGCATAAGCTGTGGCTCTTCTACTTTGTAACCCCTGAGGGGGGGTTAAAGGTGACTTTTGAAATCGGTTCAATTAGGCTTCGGCCTACACTCTGCTCCACCTGCAGAGCCCGGGCTCCAACAACGCTAGTTGCTGTCCGGAAGTGCTGGCTGCACAGAGCCAAACACCTCGCCAATGTGTCAGTGGGGTCCAGCACCGCCAGCTGTTCCCCTGCTGTGTAGCCGGCAACGTGTCCTGCAAAAGCCACGCAGACACAACAGACCCAAAGCTGCCGCCAGTGCAGGCTTCGGCCTACACTCCCCTCCCCCTGCTCCTCCTCCTCCTGCTCCTCCTCCTGCTGACCCTGGGCTCTAACAAACCGCCAGTTGGGGCCCAGATGTGCTAGCTGCACAGAGAAAAACACCTCGCCAATGTGTCAGTGGGGTCCAGCACCGCCAGCTGTTCCCCTGCTGTGCAGCCGGCATCGTGTCCTGCAAAAGCCACGCAGACACTTGCTCTTGTACCTTCTGCTCCCCATCCTGGTTCCAGTACCGTCAGCTGGTTCCGGGCAGAGCCTTTGGCTTAGGTGCCTCCCTTTGGTATCCGAGTTCCACCAACGTCAGGTGGTCCTTGGTAGTGCTTTCAGGCACGGGTACCTCCTGCTTAGTAACCGGGTTCCAGTAACGTCAGCTGGTCCTCGGTAGTTCCATTGGCTCTTGGACCTTCGGCTACCCATCCGGGTTCCAGCACCGTCAGCTGGTTCTCGGCAGTGTCTTTTGCTCTTGTACCTTCTGCTCCCCATCCTGGTTCCAGTACCGTCAGCTGATTCCGGGCAGAGCCTTTGGCTTAGGTGCCTCCCTCTGGGTATCCGAGTTCCACCAACGTCAGGTGGTCCTTGGTAGTGCTTTCAGCACAGGTACCTCCTGCTTAGTAACCGGGTTCCAGTAACGTCAGCTGGTCCTCGGTAGTTCCATTGGCTCTTGGACCTTCGGGTAGCCATCCGAGTTCCAGTTCCATCAGCTGGTTCTCGGCATTTTCTCAGCCTTCTTGTACCTTCTGCTACATTTCCAAGTTCAAGAGACTAAACACAATGACCCAGAAGACCACCCCTAAGATGACGACGACACCAGAGACGACAACCACCGTGATGACGACGACCCTGGAGACGATGACCCCGAAGACCACCCCGATGACGACGACCCCGGAGACGACGACCCTGAAGACCACCCCGATGACGACGACCCCGGAGACGACGACCCTGGAGACGACGACGACCTGGAAGACCGAGAAGCAGAAGAACAAGAGGCTGCAGAACAAAGAGCAGAAGAACATTAAGCATAACACTAAATATCAGAGCAAAAAATATTATCTAAATTATAAGCAGAAGAAGACTAAGCAGTGTATGGGGGTGAGTCCGTTCCTCCTCGTGGTGCCCCTGGATAAAGCCTGATGCTGCAGGCCAAACTGAACGCGGACAAATGTAACTGTTTTGTGACAGGCAGAACGGAAGGGGTAATCTTCAAACTTTTATAGATAACAACTACGGGAATGCCTGTCACAAATAAGAATATGATGAAGAAGTTGAATATGATGAAGATAATAGTAAAATAAAAAGAATATGAACAATGTAACCCAAAAAATAATAGGTAGAAGATGAAGAAGAAGATGAATAAGGTGAAGAAGTTGATGTCAAAGAAGCTGATGATGAGGATAATTAAGAAGAAAGCGTGGGAGAAGTAAAAAAGAAGGTGAAGGGCGTGGAAGTAGTGAAACATCAATATCTGACATAAAAAAAAAAAAAAAACATAGTCAAATTCTTTCTAACGCCGAACTTCATAAAAAAAAATAAAAAATCCTGCTATTCTATTACATTGGGCTAAACCTCTGTCCCTTTAATATCTCCGCCACGTCCCCCAATACATCCTACAATATTCTTAGTTGTTTTCCTTCATGTAGAATGAACCTACAAGTGTATAAAGGGTTTATTTTAATTCCGATATTTTCGTCCCATTGACTTGCATTGGGATCGGGTATCGGTATCGGATTGGATTCCGATACTGTGACGGTATCGGCCGATACTTTCCGATACCGATACTTTCCGATATCGGAAAGTATCGCTCAACACTAGTTAACACCCTATATTCATTCCTACACAAGACTCCTGTGGCTGAGTTGCTCTCCCACCTGTTATCACTCACAGCTGTCTTACATTATATATGGGGTCTTCTTGTCCCCCAGAGATTCACTTACCTCCACCTCATCTTCCACCTATCAATTTCCCATCCCATCTTTCTGATACCAAACTTTTCCCCTTTTTACTCTCATCCCCTTTGTCTCTTTTGTAAATATTTTATAGGTTATCAATGTGACTTTTGATATTGGCAGCCTTCTTCTTCCCCGACAATATTGGCTTAGGCAATCACTAAAAATTTTAACGGATGATAAACACCTGTATTAATATGTCTTATTGTGATCCACATTAGCCAGTTAATTGGCTGAGCAGGCATATTCATCCCTTTTGGTGAGACAACGAAGTTTTGATGAGTAGGACCAGGTGAGGACTGGACCAGTGATCGAGTGATTGAGAGAATGAGTTTTATTTTCCTTCATTATTGTAAATCAGTCTGAGATAACTAACAAAAAAAATTTGAAACACCCCTTTATTAAGAAATGCAAAAAGAGAAATAAAAAAAAAGAAATTATTATTTTTTTTTTGCCACATAAATATAATTTGTCTCAATAAATAATAGTACGAGTTGGATCAGAAGTAATATAAGAGGCAAAGGATAAAATAAATAATTACAGATTTACTACTAGCAAACAATGGGAGGAAACTACGTTTTGCAGTAACTTAAAATAGAGTTAAAATATAGCATGAAAATATTCTTTTTATATGACTAAGAGAATAAAATATATCTCCTGGCAAGTAAAGTAGTATAGTGCAATGTATTTTGAATTTAGCATACAAAGTAAAAAAAAGCCTATAAAATAAAAATGAGATGACAAAAATCAATATAAAACATCAATATGGCCTATAAAAAAACAGACTTTTCTGCCCCAGAGGAACAATAGCCAACAGCTGTTATAGATATCAGAACAGCTTCTAGAACAGTATGTTTTGGTTGGAATTAAAGGGCAATTGATATCTAATCTTCCTTGAGGGAAATGGCAAGCCTTAACGAGTAAAGTATAAACCAGAATGCAAAATGATATATCCACATTGTAAAAATCAAATTATATTACAAAAACAGTGTAAAACCTGACTCATTAATGTTTTTCAAGCTTGGAAACACATTTTATGCGTACCGTGGAGTTTGCAGTATTCATGCACTTGTGTCTATGTCGGCCAACAGTCAATATTTCTGGAGGAGAATCGGAAATGACCACAGTGAGCAAAAGGTAATTTTGAGCAAATTTGGGCATATTTTAGTTGTGTCAAAAGTTTAAATTATGAGTTAATTAACCAATTATTGAACTATTTTCTGCTTCTTTTAGAGAGCCCACTTTCAGGTTAGATACTACCACCATCCATACCAGTTCCTGTCCCGAATTGTGTTAATAATTTATATAAGGCTTTGTGCACTTTACATCTGACCACTGTGTCAAATATATCCCTATGGCTCTATTCACCTGTCAGGATGGTATACATTGGCATTATTGAAAAGTGAAATAATTTAGGAAACACATACACAAAGTGGAGATCACGTAAACCAGGGCTGTCAAACTGCATTCCTCGAGGGCCTCAAACCATGCGTGTTTTCAAGATTTCCTTCTCATTGCACAAGGTGCTGGAATCATTCTGTGCGGGTGATTAAATGATCACCTGTGCAATACAAGGAAATCCTGAAAACATGACCTGTTTGCAGCCCTTGAGGAATGCAGTTTGACACCCCTGGTGTAAACTTACAGAGTGGGATCATCACTAAGTCGCCATTACTCTGAAGACATTCAGTAACCTATAAATGATTCTTAGTCCATAAAATGCAGTATATTATTTCTCACCAACTGAAAGTCCATAATTATAAAATATCAAACTTTATTAGCGCAAATGTTATACAATCAACTGCCAAAAAATATTTAAAAATAGCCCATTAATAACCAAAATAGGGCTATGCGGCTGTCCATCCGAAGCGTAATACAAAATCCATTGTAATAAGTGTAACAATCAAATAAGTGGATAGCAAATATATTACACACAAAGTGGTTAAAGAGTCATCACCATAAATGTATAGACAACTATCACGGCTATAACCAACCAACTCTAACAATATCAGTGTAAGCTCAGGCAAGAGACAAAAAGGAACTTACCGGTAGTTATAATGCCCACCAAACGCCATGTCAGTGGACCTCATGACAAACATTGCCCAGTACCCCTCTAAGAACATTATCTGCCTAACTGCATTATGGCATCTAAAAAAAAGTTTGGTGGAGAAGGGATAATGCTATGGGGTTGTTTTTCAGGTATTGACATAGGCCCCTTAGCTCCAGTGAAATCTTAATGCTTCAGGATAACAAGACATTTTGGAGAATTGGAGCTTTCAAGTTTGTGATAACAGTTTGAGGAAGGCCCTTGTCTTTTCCAGAATGATTGTGCCCCAGTGCACAAAGCAAGGTCCATAAAGACATGGATGTGTGTCCTTGGAGTGACTGCCAAGAGCCCTGACCTCTATTGCAAAGAACATCTTTGGGATGAACTACAGGCCCTCTTTTCCAACATCAATGTCTGACCTTACAGATGCTCTTCTGGATGAAGTGGGAAAAGTTTCCACAGACATCCTCCAAAATCTCCCAGAAAAGTGTAAACTTTTATAGCTGCAAAGGGAGGACTAACTCAATATTAATGCCTATGAATTTACAATGGGATGTCATAAAAGCTACTGTAGGTGTTATGTCTTAGTGTTTCAACACTTGTCTCTAATATACAGTATATCTGTATATCTGTTTGTCCTATGGGCATTGGACAAGCTCTATATCCTGTGGACAACGCCTTAAATATTTGTTCAAAAAATTGTATCTGTGATCTTACAAATACACAAAAGAGACAGAAATTTTGCAGTACTCCTCCAAGTTTAGACAGCAAAGATCCATTTTTATTCCTGATGTGTAATTTTAAAACAATGTCACATTAAAACAAGTGACATGGTGAATTCAAACTGAATCTGGATTTCGCTTATATTCGGCTTCTTCTGGGACATCCAATAAAAAAGGTCAAATAGAATCCAAAGTTGTTTGGTTTGAACGACGTAATTCAAATCTATGTTGCCATTGGGGGAGCATCTAACGAGCCAAAAAACTTGATTTTCCCAGCAAAGTCATGAATGGGGGCACAGATGTTGTGTGAAGACACCTAGCTTTTATTACATATGTGTAGAACTTTGGATGTTTGCTTAGGAAGAAGCCGCAGAAGTGTGATTTGTGCATTTCACTTGAAGTCACTAAAAGGACAATTGTAATTTTGGTCTAGTAGGAGTAGTGATCCCCAGTTCTGACAGCTGTCAGTGATGATTAACATAATGATATATAGAAAGGTGACAGTGCTCTTTGGGTTACAGAAAAAATAATTGTATAATTAAAATAATTATGTCTCAGCACTCAAAGCACTTAAGGCTGATTTTACAAATCTGATATTCACAGTCTGAGAATGGACAGTGCTGTCTGGACCAGCCGGGGGTATCCTGACCTGAACTCGATAGCCTCATAAGGCTGTTGCGTTTGGGTCAGGGGTCCCGTGGACAGTTCAGACATTGTGGTCTGTATTCAGAGCAAGAAAGTTGGATATGTGAAATCGGCCTCAAGGGAATTTCCACTTTTTTAATAATTCATCATTCCGTGTTAATTTCTTAAATTATATCTTACTTACAGTTAATTTATACATTTTTTGCCTGGGAACACCATTTAAAATCAATTACCTATAGCCAAGACACTTGTGTGGCTCTAGGGGACTGGTCATACAGATTTTAACAGGAACTTGTCACGCAATGTATGTTGCCCAAAGAATGGGCAGTATTAATCAGATCCTGGCTGTATGATAGCACATAGGTATATTTTCTTCTGAAACGTTTGAGATAAAATATAGTTAAAGGATTCGTACAGGGACCAAAGCTAAACTAGACTAGTCTGGTGTTGCTCCAAGCCAGCTTTTCTCAGTGTTGCTCCAGGTGGTTGACAAGTCTTTCACTATCTGTATAGTGACAGGCAGGATCTTCTACCTATAATTTCACTGAAAAGCATTTGTGCCACCAAGCTCTGATTCATGCTGCCCATAATTGGGGCAGCACAAATCATGACATATAATAATAATAATAATAATAATAATCTTTATTTTTATATAGTGCTAACATATTCCACAGCGCTTTACAGACATTATCATTGCTGTCTCCATTGGGGCTCACAATCTAAATTTCCTATCAGTATGTCTTTGGAATGTGGGAGGAAATCGGAGTACCCGGAGGAAACCCACGCAAACACGGAAAGAACATACAAACTCTTTGCAGATGTTGTCCCTTTAATGTACGCTGGACAATCTTTCTTTTCTCTGCAACATAATTAAACACGTAAAGGTCATGTTCACACATTCAGTATTTAGTCACAATTTTACTTTGTTATTTGTAAGCTAAGATCCGTAGTGGAACAGTCAGATGAAAAGTATAATGGAAACACGTGACGTGACACCACTTCTGCATTTTTCTCCCACTCCTGGTTGTGGCTTAGAAATACAGATGTAAAATACTGACCAAATACTGAATGTGTAAACATGGCCAAAGAGAGATTCCCATCTCAGACACTTACAGTCATGACCACAAGTGTTGGCACCCTTGAAATTGTTCCAGAAAATTAAGTATTTCTCCCAGAAAATTATTGCAATTACACATGTTTTGTTATACACGTTTATTCTTTTGTGTATTTTGGAACAACACAAAAAAACAGATAAAAAAAGGCAAATTGTACATAATTTTACACTAAACCCAAAAAATGGTCCAGACAAAATTGTTGTCACCTTGCCAAAAATGTGGCTAAACAACTTTGTTTCAAGAATGCAATGCTTGTTCAAACTGACCTGTGGCAAGTAACAGGTATGGGCAATATGAAACTAACACCTGAAACCACGTAAATAGGGAAGAAGTTGACTCAATCTTTGCATTGTGCGTCTGTGTGTGTCACACTAAGCATGGAGAACAGAAAGAGATGAGAACTGTCTGAGGACTTGAGAACCAAAATTGCTAAAAATAACAATTGCAAAGTTACAAGTCCATTTTCAGAGATCTTGATGTTTCTTTCTCCATGGTTTGCAACATAATGAAGAAGTTTACAACCCATGGCGCTGTAGCTCATTTCCCTGGACATTGATGGCAGAGAAAAATTGAGGAAAGGTTGGAACACAGGATAGTCCCGATAGTGGACAAGCAGCCCCACTCAAGTTCAAAAAGAAATTCCTGAAAAGCTTAGGATGCATCAGTGTTTGCATGAACTATCCATCGACATTTGAATTAAATGAAAAGCTATAGCAGAAGACCCAGGAGTACCACACTGCTGACACAGAGACATAAAAAAGCTAGACTGCAGTTTGAAAAAATATACATGAGTAAACCAAAGTCTTCTGGGAAAGTGTCTTGTGGACAGATGAGACCAAGATAGAGCTTTTTGGTAAAGTACATCATTCTGTTTACTGAAAATGGAATAAGGCCTACAAAGAAAAGAACACAGTAACTACAATCAAATATGGTGGAGGTTCAAAGATGTTGTGGAATTGCTTTGCTGTCTCTGGCACTGGGTGCCTTGACTGTGTGCAAGGCATCATGAAATGTGAAGATTACCAAAGCATTTTGGATCGCAATGCAGTGCCCAGTGTCAGAAAGTTAGGTTTGTGTCCTAGGTCATGGGTCTTCCAGCAGGACAATGACCCAAAACATACTTCAAGAAGCACCTAGAAATGGATGGAAGCAAAGCGCTGGAGAGTTCTAAAGTGGCGAGCAATGAGTCCAGATCCAAATCCCATTGAACACCTGTGAAGAGATCTTAAAATTGTTGTTGGGAGATAGCACCCATGAAATATGAGGCACCTGGAGCCAACACTTTTGTCCATGACTGTATTTCTAAGAAGTAACAAGTAAAGCATCACTCTGTAGTGCTATAGCATGCAAACATAAAATATATGAAATTTGAATTGCATTACTGCTCTAGAAAATAGGAAAAATTGAGAATGCTTAGCGCATAAATTGGCCTATTCATGTGTACCTGGCAGCCACGATAAGGCGATTCTCGCTGCTGGGATCTATCCTACTGTGAATCCTCTCCTCAGCATAGCATGTTTTCATGATATGGCATTACAGAGTGCAGCTTTATTTGTTATAATATGGAGATGACTACTCTTAGTAAGAACCTGTACACACCTGTTTATATGTTTGAAAGTGACGGTAAGTCTTTTGATATTTGTATTTCTAAGAAGGGTATCTGTTTTGGCTGCTTTACCTGTACTGCTCAGTAATAAGCAGCATTTTCTTTATTTGCTGTGACAATAGAGACCTACAGTCTACAGAGCACCTTGGAAACTATTATTCGGGAATTGAAAGAATTAAAAATCCTGGATTATTAATGAGCCTTGGAGTGACACATTGCACACATTGTAATATATGTTATATCAATTTTTTCTTGTGCACCAATTGCTATAGAATACCAGTGAAACTAAAGCCCAGTACAAATATCCAAATTAAATTGGATCAAAACTTAGTAGGCCATGAGCATATACATAAATGGCCATATGGAGAGAATGCAAAATATAATCTATGTATTGACGTTCAGGATCTGCAGTTCATTCCATTATCACAGGAGCCATGTAACTATGTATTCCGAGGTAAAAACGCAACAAAATTCACCCCAGCGAATTCATGTCCACAAATAACCATAGAACCAATATCAAAAGTGAACATATATCAAATAATCACATAGAAAAAATATATATGTTAAAAAAATGATTTTATTAAGAACCAAACATTACCAAAATTTGCAAAAAAGAAAAGACAGCAAATAATACTACATTATATTACAAAATGTATAATTAATGAGGAGACCAAATCCATATAGTAAAAAAGATACTAGAAAAATATATAAATAATTCATATACATATATGTGACCTTCCAAAGTGCAAAAAGCAAAAACCAATAGATGGCGCTACAGTAGGCCCTCTATCCAAATAAAGTGCATATGCATCAATAATAATGGTCTAACCCAGACAACTAAAGTGCATAAACCTCTGGAAAAATACTAGTACCAGTGTAAAGATGATCTGTGGCCCTCAAGGACTCCGACCCCAACGTACGTTTCACCTGAGTGGCTTTTTCAAGGAGTGAAGACAAAGTGAAAGTGTGGTGTTACTTATACATAGCCCCCACCAATCAAATGGAATCAGGGGAATCATGATTCCCCTGATTCCATTTGATTGGTGGGGGCTATGTATAAGTAACACCACACTTTCACTTTGTCTTCACTCCTTGAAAAAGCCACTCAGGTGAAACGTACGTTGGGGTCGGAGTCCTTGAGGGCCACAGATCATCTTTACACTGGTACTAGTATTTTTCCAGAGATTTATGCACTTTAGTTGTCTGGGTTAGACCATTATTATTGATGCATATGCACTTTATTTGGATAGAGGGCCTACTGTAGCGCCATCTATTGGTTTTTGCTTTTTGCACTTTGGAAGGTCACATATATGTATATGAATTATTTATATATTTTTCTAGTATCGTTTTTACTATATGGATTTGGTCTCCTCATTAATTATACATTTTGTAATATAATGTAGTATTATTTGCTGTCTTTTCTTCTTTTTTGTAAATTTTGGTAATGTTTGGTTCTTAATAAAATCATTTTTTTTAACATATATATTTTTTCTATGTGATTATTTGATATATGTTCACTTTTGATATTGGTTCTAATGTATTCCGAGGTTCATAAAAAGTATCTGAACTGTAATTGAAGTTCAGAAAAAATATTTGAAATAAAGTCCTAGAACCTCCCCCAGTTCTGCCTCTCAGAACAGGCACATCACAGCTCTTCTCCTTGATCTCTCTCTTTCCAGTAACATTTCTCTTTTAGTTCATTGTATATTTTTTTCCATTGTCCCTTTTCTCTGTGTAGGGAATCTTTTATGGGCAATTGTATTTATTAATCTTAGTTTCTGTCGGGTAGATTGAATCTGCAATATCCAATCTCCTGAAGGCACCCAATAAGGTACATGACCAGGATAAATGGTGCTTTAAAGTTTCATGACGCAAGACTTTTTTTTGGAGATCAGTAAAATCCTCATTTAATTATTAAAAAGTGAATAAATACAGTTCAGAAACAGAAAAAAAAACTATCTGTATATTTAAAAAGAATGAAGGAGGATAAAACACGTTTCTGTTCCCTTCTGTGCTTTGAGTGTCTTGCAGCTTCTATGCCACATAAAGGCTGAGGAGGCAAAAAAAAAACCTTTAAAGCCATCAAATATAAAATGTATGTAATATTTCCATTTCAAGAGGGAATATCTGTTCAACATTATGTTATGAAACAAATACAGATATAAATTTATAACATTTTCAATAGTGACAATATATTGTACACTTGTATGTACACCCTAGTGTACACCTGCCAGTTCACCAATTGTCACATCTCGGACCACTTTTGTTGGGTAACACCACAAACCAAGAACATCACACAAGACGTCCCATTTTAAAAATTTAGGAACTGACTGTTCACTATTTAAGGGCTTTGTAGGCAAGAAAGATCAGGAAAAATTCCCCCTAAAATCAGGGTAACACTGGATGGTGGTTGGCAATATTTTGACCTTAGGCTAAAAAATTAGGAAACCTGTTTGGCCTCAAATGCATTTTGCACTCCATTCATTTGGCAAGATCTTTCCTATCGTATCTGTTCTACGGCTTTGATGTGTATTGAGCAGTGTTGAAGCTATAAATATACTATAATAAAGTGGCATTGGTTGGTGATATTTTAATTGTTAATGTTTTAATATAGATTGATATATACAGTACAGACCAAAAGTTTGGACACACCTTCTCATTTAAAGATTTTTCTGTATTTTCATGACTATGAAAATTGTACATTCACACTGAAGGCATCAAAACTATGAATTAACACATGTGGAATTATATACTTAACAAAAAAGTGCAAACAACTGAAATTATGCTTATATTCTAGGTTCTTCAAAGTAGCCACCTTTTGCTTTGATGACTGCTTTGCACACTCTTGGCATTCTTTTGATGAGCTTCAAGAGGTAGTCACCGGGAATGGTATTCAATTCACAGGTGTGCCCTGTCAGGTTTAATAAGTGGGATTTCTTGCCTTATAAATGGGGTTGGGACCATCAGTTGTGTTGTGCAGAAGTCTGGTGGATACACAGCCGATAGTCCTACTGAATAGACTGTTAGAATTTGTATTATAGCAAGAAAAAAGCAGCTAAGTAAAGAAAAACGAGTGGCCATCATTACTTTAAGAAATGAAGGTCAGTCAGTCCGAAAAATTGCGAAAACTTTGAAAGTGTCCCCAAGTGCAGACAAATACCATCAAGCGCTACAAAGAAACTGGCTCACATGAGGACCACACCAGGAAAGGAAGACCAAGAGTCACCTCTGCTTCTGAGGAGTTTATCCAAGTCACCAGCCTCAGAAATCACAGGTTAACAGCAGCTCAGATTAGAGACCAGGTCAATGCCACACAGAGTTCTAGAAGCAGACACATATCTACAACAACTGTTAAGAGGAGACTTGGTGCAGCAGGCCTTCATGGTAAAACAGCTGCTAGGAAACCACTGCTAAGGACAGGCAACAAGCAGAAGAGACTTGTTTGGGCTAAAGAACACAAGAAATGGACATTAGACCAGTGGAAATCTGTGCTTTGGTCTGATGAGTCCAAATTTGAGATCTTTGGTTCCAACCACCATGTCTTTGTGCGATGCAGAAAAGGTGAACGGATGGACTCTACATGCCTGGTTCCCACCGTGAAGCATGGAGGAGTGATGGTGTGGGGGAAGCTTTGCAGGTGACACTGTTGGGGATTTATTAAAAATTGGACGCATACTGAACCAGCATGGCTACCACAGCATCTTGCAGCGGCATGCTATTCCATCCGGTTTGCGTTTAGTTGGACAAGGCTCACCGACACAAAAAGAGGACTTAAAAAATCCTCCAAAACTTTTTTAAAAAAGTCACAGAGAAAGAAGCAGAGATGATTACTTGCTCAGGCCTCCAGAACAAATGCACTGGCAGGGTGCAGCGGACCTGATTAATGATGGCAGAAACACAGGTGCAACAATACCGATGAAACAACCACTTACAATCTAGTGTTGGCTGTTTGGTATTTAAGTGCACAAAAAGATAAAATATAATAGTCTGTATGTGGCATTATTCACACAGGCAATGCAGAGAATCTGGCTTACAGCCTATTACTAACGCACATACAGGCGGGCTGCCCAGTGCTACAAAATGCATGCTGTGCGAACAGAGGCCACAGTTTACAGAGCCATCTTGGTCCAAACTGCACCCTGCAAGATAAAGTGCAAAAAAAAAAATCAATGTATGCAAGGTATTGGTTAATATTGGGGCCCAATATATAAGCTGGCAACCCACGTCAAGGGTCCTTACATTTTTGCCAGTCCTAACGCTAAACATCTCCTAACGCTAATCAAACAAGGCTCACCGACACAAAAAGAGGACTTAAAAAATCCTCCAAAAATGTTTCCATAAAGTCACAGAGAAAGAAGCAGAGATGATTACCTGCTCAGGCCCCAGAACAAATGCACTGGCAGGGTTCAGCGAACCTGATTAATGATGGCAGAAACACAGGTGCAACAATACCGATGAAACAACGACTTACAATCTAGTGTTGGTGTTTGGTATTTAAGTGCACAAAAAGTTAGTAATAGGCTGTAAGCCAGATGCTCTGCATTGCCTGTGTTCTTCGAAAAGACTTGCAATGTCAGTGAGAAAAGGTGGACATATATCATATTCACTCATTTCCCAACTTTTAAAGAAGCAAAAGACAGACATATTGTGATGTTGGCCATGCCTCTAACCATACCCCATTAGTCACACCCATTTACCAATTGTTTCTACCCTAGCAGGAGATGTCAGCGGGGCGGTGGCAGTCAGAAATATTCAGCATATGCCCCAGACAGCATGTCGTAGACTAAAATCCAGGATTGTCCCACTGCATTCGGGATGGTTGGGACCTATGGATTTATTTTTTGTTTATTCATTCATAGCAGCAACAGAAATCCTTCCATCCGACCCCTTGTTCCCACTCATCTGCTGGTAAGCATTGCACCTTTTGCTAGTTACTTCTGCACTTTATATGAAAGATAGACAGGTGTTACTTTATCCTTAGTCACTTTATGGATGCATGCTGACCTCTAGGTGTCCACTTTTGGATGCACTGCTCCCTCAGGGTTATGGTCTTTGGACCTTTATGTTATTTTTTCAGGTACTCATGTGCAATGTGAGGTGGTGATAGGTGGGGGGTGGGGTATATAGCAATCTGCATTGTTTATGGCTCTTTATGTACTGTTGCGATGTTTTATCTTTTCTACGAATTAATAAAGTTATATGACTATTTTTACCGGATGTAATCAGTTTACTCCTTTTTCTCCTATTTTTGTCATTCATTCATAGTAGTAGCAATCTTTTGATTTTTATATAAGCTTCACTTTATAAGGTCTTGCTTTTTTGCGAGATGAGCAATATTTTATTTTGCCAAATGCA
The DNA here is from genome assembly GCF_051348905.1 of Ranitomeya variabilis. Lineage (NCBI taxonomy): Eukaryota > Metazoa > Chordata > Amphibia > Anura > Dendrobatidae > Ranitomeya > Ranitomeya variabilis. The sequence goes on along the minus strand of NC_135237.1, from coordinate 72,789,654 downwards.
TATGCAAAGCTGCGTTCATACACAGTGTAAATGCTGTGTTTTTTTCTGTTACTGTTTATCTACATATTTTCTGAAGGTGTCTGCACCAAACTACACAATAACAATTTTTTCTGATCAATGAATTTTTGTTGCATTAGTTATGCCTTTTCCTCATTATTTAATGCATTTTTTTATGCAGATTTGAAACAGCATGTTTAGGCCACATTCACACATTCAGTATTCAAATATTTATGGGTTTAATGGAAAACATTTTTTTTTTCAACCATCTACCAATCACTTTAAATAATCGATTCAATGCGTTGTATGGGTTCTTACAATTACAGGGATACCAAATATGTCTGCTATTTGCTTATTTGTGATGTTTAATTTTTTAAAAAGTTTATAAAAATGTAATTGTTGCAATTATTTTTTATTATTTTGCAATAATTTTACAGAAAGAAAAAAAAAATCTGATCTGTAGAACACAGGTACATAGAGATGCACTACTATATAGAGATGTATCCCTATATACCAGTAGATTGAGCCGGTATTGAAGGAGCATCTTTCAAGTGTGGAAAATTCACTAAGTCATTACAGTGCAACCTGTGGCTCAGGTTTTGCTGCTTAAGGTTGGTGGTTCAATTCCAAGACTTCAGGAAGAGAAAAATTATTCATTTAAATGAATGCAAGTAAAAATACTGGCTCCCTCTCCTCCTTGCCTCCTGAGACAGGAGAGGAGGAACAATGGTGGCGCAATTAACACATGCAAATGAAAGACGGTGCCACACAAAAGGTTGATACATAAAATGAGAATAATGGGGATAGGGGAAAATATGTGTAAGTGGGTTAAGAGCTGGCTCGGGGATAGGAAACAAAGGGTGGTTATTAATGGAGCACACTCGGACTGGTTCGCGGTTAGCAGTGGGGTACGACAGGGGTCAGTATGGGGCCCTCTTCTTTTTAACATATTTATTAATGACCTTGTAGGGGGCATAAAGAGTAGAATTTCAATATTTGCAGATGACACTAAACTCTGCAGGGTAATCAATACAGAGGAGGACAATTTTATATTACAGGATGATTTCTGTAAACTAGAAGCTTGGGCTGATAAATGGCAAATGAGCTTCAATGGGGATAAATGTAAGGTCATTCACTTGGGTAGAAGTAATAAGAGGTATAACTATGTGCTTAGTTCTAAAACTCTGGGCAAAACCATCAATGAAAAAGACCTCGGAGTATGGGTGGACGACAAACTCACATTTAGTGGCCAGTGTCAGGCAGCTGCTACAAAGGCAAATAAAATAATGGGATGTATTAAAAGAGGCATAGATGCTCATGAGGAGAACATAATTTTACCTCTATACAAGTCACTAGTTCGACCACACTTAGAATATTGTGCACAGTTCTGGTCTCCGGTGTATAAGAAAGACATAGCTGAACTAGAGCGGGTGCAGAGAAGAGCGACCAAGGTTATTAGAGGACTGGGGGGTCTGCAATACCAAGATAGGTTATTACACTTGGGGCTATTTAGTTTGGAAAAACGAAGGCTAAGGGGTGATCTTATGTTAATGTATAAATATATGAGGGGACAGTACAAAGACCTTTCTGATGATCTTTTTAATCATAGACCTGAGACAGGGACAAGGGGGCATCCTCTACGTCTGGAGGAAAGAAGGTTTAAGCATAATAACAGACGCGGATTCTTTACTGTAAGAGCAGTGAGGCAATGGAACTCTCTGCCGTATGATGTCGTAATGAGTGATTTATTACTTAAATTTAAGAGAGGACTGGATGCCTTTCTTGAAAAGTATGATGTTACAGGGTATACACTCACTGGCCACTTTATTAGGTACACCTGTCCAACTTCTTGTTAACACTTAATTTCTAATCAGCCAATCACATGGCGGCAACTCAGTGCATTTAGGCATGTAGACATGGTCAAGACAATCTCTTGCAGTTCAAACTGAGCATCAGTATGGGGAAGAAAGGTGATTTGAGTGCCTTTGAACGTGGCATGGTTGTTGGTGCCAGAAGGGCTGGTCTGAGTATTTCAGAAACTGCTGATCTACTGGGATTTTCACGCACAACCATCTCTAGGGTTTACAGAGAATGGTCCGAAAAAGAAAAAAAATCCAGTGAGCGGCAGTTCTGTGGGCGGAAATGCCTTTTTGATGCCAGAGGTCAGAGGAGAATGGGCAGACTGGTTCGAGCTGATAGAAAGGCAACAGTGACTCAAATCGCCACCCGTTACAACCAAGGTAGGCCTAAGAGCATCTCTGAACGCACAGTGCGTCGAACTTTGAGGCAGATGGGCTACAGCAGCAGAAGACCACACCGGGTACCACTCCTTTCAGCTAAGAACAGGAAACTGAGGCTACAATTTGTACAAGCTCATCGAAATTGGACAGTAGAAGATTGGAAAAACGTTGCTTGGTCTGATGAGTCTCAATTTCTGCTGCGACATTCGGATGGTAGGGTCAGAATTTGGCGTAAACAACATGAAAGCATGGATCCATCCTGCCTTGTATGGAGCATCTTTGGGATGTGCAGCCGACAAATCTGCGGCAACTGTGTGATGCCATCATGTCAATATGGACCAAAATCTCTGAGGAATGCTTCCAGCACCTTGTTGAATCTATGCCACGAAGAATTGAGGCAGTTCTGAAGGCAAAAGGGGGTCCAACCCGTTACTAGCATGGTGTACCTAATAAAGTGGCCGGTGAGTGTATATACTAGATTCCTTGATAGGGTGGTGATCCAGGAAACTAGTCTGATTGCCGTATGTGGAGTCGGGAAGGAATTTTTTTCCCCAATGTGGAGCTTACTCTTTGCCACGTTTTTTTTTTTGCCTTCCTCTGGATCAACATGTTAGGGCATGTTAGGTTAGGCTATGGGTTGAACTAGATGGACTTAAAGTCTTCCTTCAACCTTAATAACTATGTAACTATGTTACTATGACAGGACACAGCCCTGACCTCCTGGTTCAGCTCCCAAAAATTGTGCCAGTCCCACAGAATCTGGGATGATTAGGAGCTATGACATCACATCTAGAACTTCTTAGGCCAAGTGATAAATGTAAGCAATAACTGGGCCCCATAGTTCCAGCTACACCACAGGCCCTTTAGTTTCTTGTTATATCACTGGGGTAGATAATAATGAGAGGGCAATCATTCAGCCGTACAAGGCAATTGGGTGAAAACCAATGTAACTCGGGTGATTGATACCTAAAAGCATCTCTGAAAAACAGGAAAGTTAGATATGGTGTGCAAACGCATGAAGGACTTGTAAAAAATGGATAATCTTTACTGACCAGGCTTTCAGACAGCGGTTAGTCTTTGATGCGGACCCTAGGCTATGTAGTAGAACATGAAAACTTTACTTTTGCCTGGAACTTTGGAAACACTATGAGACATATACAGATGTGTACTTTCTTACCATTCCTTTTGACTCGACATATCTCAAAATCTGTGCTGAGATAAACATCTTTGAAAAAAAACATTGTTTTCCAATATATTACAAGGGAAACTATACTATATAAGCATCTATGTGCAGCTGCCCCGTACTTGTGATCGGAATTGCAGCCTGCCAAGGGTATAGCTAGCAGTCATATGACACTAGCATTGAGTTTGTATTATGGGATATTGGACGCCTTAATGGGGTTGTCTTAAGATGTCCTTCTAGCCCGCAGAAGTGTAATCAAACACAAAACATTTGTAGCCGGATTGTCATGCTGTTTGCATTGCTTCCCTCTCTTCTGCACACTTTTTAAGTCTTCGACAATAAATAATATGGATTTTATTATCTGGTGGGGGAGTTCTATCATTACTTTACAATAAAGGGTATGTAAACTTTTGATCAGGGTCATTTGGATGTTTTGGGTTGTCATTATAATTTAAAAAGAGAAAACACAGTAGTTTGACAATTAGTCCGGGGTCACACTTAACGTATGAAAAATCGGTCCAAGTCTCTCGGCCGAGAGTCGCACTAGTGTTCTCCATATGGTCATCCATGTGTAATCCGTTTGCAATGCGATGATGCGATTTCCTTGCATCTATGTATCCGTATGTCATGCGTATGGCTTGAACTTTCTCGCTGACTTGCAAAATGGACTTAAAATGGATAAATGGCCTGAAATGAATAAAAACCTAATAAAGCACCCTTCCAACTTTCCATTAGAGTCCGTGCTGGTGTTTTGCTATTGCTGCTTTGTGTCAAACATGTCAGACAGGCTTACTTCCAACACAACTGAGCGGGTTCTTTTCCACTGGGCTTTGTCCCAACGTTTTGGGGGGGCCTTACCCAGTGATTGTGGATCCGAGGAGGTGAAGACGAATGTGGGTACATCCGCCTTTGAGGCGATGGCTGACTAAAGGGCATTTCCACCGTCTGTATGCTTCACTACGCAGCCATCCTGACAAGTTCTACCGGTATTGTCGGATGAGCGTGCCCACATTTGACATTCTTCTGGAGACTGTGCGCCCTGGGATCACATTCAAGGACACCAAGATGCGCAAGTGTATTTCCGCAGAGGAGCGCCTTTTACTTAAATTACAGTATGTATTCATCTTCTATGTTCCTGTTTTTTTTTCTAAATACACTGTACCCTTCCTTTTGTTTGAATTGTTTGTTCCCTTTTTTCCAAGTTTAATACATTTTGCCTTTCACATTTCCCGCTGTTTGTAATTTATATGTTCCCTAGGCATTGCATAGTGTTGTAATTTGTTGAGCCAGGGCTGTTTCCAATGTCCATAACTTTTATGATCTCCTAAACTGTTAAGATGATGCATGGATATGTCCTTTTCAATTTTTTTTTCTTTTTTTTAAGATTCCTATCCACTGGGCTTTCCTATGCGGCACTTCATCTTGAGTTCTTAATTGGGAAATCCACCATCTCAGGCATTGTCCGTTCTACATGCTCAGAAATATGGTCCTGACTGCATCAATCAGTAATGCCTGAGCCCCCAAAAAAAGACTGGCTGCGGATAGCCCGTGGCTTTGATGAAACTTGCCAGTTTCCTAACTGTATTGGATCCCTGGATGAGAAGCACATCCGTGTTCATAAGCCGCCAAACTCAGGGTCCCAAATTTTCAATTACAAACAATATTTTTCTGTAGTGCCGTTGGCCCTGGTGAACAGTGCATACAGGTTTATAATTGTAGATATTGGGGACTATGGAAGAACTGGAGACTCCAGAGTCTTCAATTCTTCCATAATGCGTCAGCGGTTGCTCCGTAATGACTTGGACCTCCCACCCCCACGTCAGCTATCAGGGTCTATTCTGGAAGCGGTGCCTTATGTGATGGTTGCTGATGAGGCCTTTCAATTGAACTGCAACGTCATGAGGCCCTATCCATGTAGAGCCCTGGACCACCGACGCAGAATATTTAATTTTCACCTATCCCGCGCATGACGATTGGTGGAACGTGCGTTTGGCATTCTCTGTGCCAAATGTCGGATCCTGCAGTCAGCTATTCAACTTAGTGAAAGAAATGTGAATGTGGTTATTAAAGCATATGTGATACTTCACCAGAATCCATGACTGTACAGCAGATGATGGTGCGGATGGAAATTATGGCATGGTTACTACACATGTACATCATCCACGTTATCAGCCCTCTGGACTTAAAGTGCGGGATGTGTTTACAAATTATTTTGTTTCACCAGAGGGATATACTCCATGGCAAGACAATGCAGTGTCTATGTCATGATTTTTTTTTTCTTTGTAAAATACACTTATGTTACTGTTTGAAGTGTGTGATGTTTTGGCCTAATAATGTTCTAATTGTGAAATTGAACACATCATCTATATATTTGTTAAAGCAGAAACCACACACATTGTGTTAACTTTTTTACTCAAAACAGGGTTGTTTCACACAAAAATCCATATTGCAAGCATATGGCATATTTAGCCACTAATACAGGGCCAACAACTTAAAACAAAACAAAACATTTAGTCAAGATGAGACTTTGACAAATTATGGTATGTAGGTGGAGGTGTTGGCGGGAGGACAGCATGAGTGGTTTGGCTAGTTTGCGGACCAACCAGACTGTGACCCTGAGAGGTGGATGAGGCTGGATTACGGACCAAGGAAGGGCCCTGTTGTGGAACATGGTACTGGGCACTTGGGTAAGGATTTACATAATCATGTGGGTTGGCGTGGGCCATTTGTGTATACCCCCAGAATGGCCAAGTGGAGCATACCCATGTTGTGACCACTCTCCTAAAATAGGTATGTTCAAGTGGCCATATTGGCCAGGTGCAGGTCAATTTGAAAGATCACATGTTGCGGGCAGTGTTGGTATGGGGCTTGATGTGGCTGTGGTGTTGGCATCCGTGAGGGAGGTGGTTCTTTGACTGCTATTGACTGCTCATCCTGGATTCCAGGCATGTGTAGTTGGTTGGCATTGGACATCTGCCATTTTTCTAGGTACAAAAACAGCGGAGGATTATTAGGTTCGGTGCATGCATGTATCAAAATTTGCATGGCACCTCTGGCCCACAGCCTGACCTCACGGGGAATTGTGCGCAGATAGCATGCAAGACTCGGGTGCATATTCCTCCTGTCATCGTTCACAGTGCGTGATAGTCTAAAACCCGTGTCTACTTGGTGCCTGTTACTGGTGGTGGCAAGTTCCCTCCTGTACCAGCCACGGCATGGGATGGCTGCAGCCACAGGTGAAGTATCCAGGGGTAGTGTAGGACTACTACTATGTCCTCGTCTTCTTGATTGGTCTCCTGTCCTACAGAAGGCCGTGCTGGTGGTTGGTTTGTTGATGATGCTGCAGAAGGTCCAGCCACTTCTTCAGCTTTAACAACAGGGTCCAAGTTGACCTCAGAGTCAGATGCTGTTTCCCGTTCGGTAAGGATGGAGTCAGTTGTTTTTTAGCACAAAGTTAAAAGAGGAAAAAAAAATTAATATTGGACCGTAAGGTCATGTGTAAAATGTGGGGTCATGCATGCACTTACTCACGTAGATCCATAAGGGTCCCAGTGCTATGCGATGTTTTCTCACATAGTACTCGTCAACGCTAGTGTGACCCCGGCCTAAATTGTTTCTCCCAACCACTAACTATAAGTGGAGAAAAAATTTAGGTGTTATCATTCATATTCTCTGAAAAAAAGGCCAAGAAAGCAAAAATTCTGCAGGGGTATGTAAGCTTTTGAGCACAATTGTATAACACAATTCTTTTTATTCTTTGAGGACATCTTAATTGCACGGTTCAAGTATATCAGGTAGAGGTCTGACTTCTGTGACCACCGTTACCTACAATGATCTCTGGAGTAATGAATAAAACTTGGCCATAATTGCAAAGATGCTTTCCACAGAAAAATAGGAACCATCATTGTGACGCTAAGTCGTGAGTCAGAGTGGTCAGGGAGTCAAAGGTCAGAAGCCAGGAGGGTACGTCATAAACAGAAGGAAGAGACAAAAGCGTAGTCAGGTAACGTTCTGAGGTCAGAGTACCAGGATAATGAATCAGAGCTGAAGGGGTTAAACAGGTGGATAGTCAGAACGAAGTCCAAGGTCAGGCAACAGATCAAGCATATAGAACTCAAGGCACAGGGAGCACAAACCTCAGAAGATGAATGTACGTCTGGCTGTCGTCTGGGAGAAGCTGCTTAGTTAAGTAGGCATTGCCATTACCCGGAATAGTGAACACCTGAGATAGCCAACGCCTCCCAGTCACAGATTGGCTAGCTGAGCTGTCAATCAAGACAGCAACAGTTCAGCATGCCCCTGAACCAGACTGGATGGTCATACTGTCAATCAAATTACTGACAGCTTCAGCACACCCCTGTACCAGACTGGACGGCCGAGCTGTCAGTAACTGCATCCCAGACACCCTGAGGGGTGGAATCGTGACAATCATAACCCACAGATCACTTTTTCAAACTTCCTTTTAAAGGGAACCTGTCACCAGGTTTGGCCAATACGAGTTACAGCCGCTGCCTTTCAGGGCTGATATACAGCATTCTATATTACTGTATATTATAAGCCCCCAACCTGACCTGGAAGAGAGGAAAAATAACTTATTATACTCAAGGCTTACTTTTCTGCCCTGTTGAGGGCAGAGCAAAATCTTGCAGTGCGCAGGTGCTGGGCCTTTGACCTTTCCCGGCGCCTGCGCACTGTAGGACTTTGCTCTGCCCTCAACAGGGCAGATAAATATGCCTATGCAGGAGCACGATGCCAAGCAGACTGTGTGGATGATGCAAGGATGCGTCATCCACATGAACCAAGAAGGAGGGTGGCATTGCAAGAAGATGGGAGGTGCCGGACCAAGACCAGCAACACCCCTCGGACCAAATCACCCCGCAAGTGAATATAATAAAAGTTATTTTTATTCTCTACCAGGTCTGATCAGGGGCTTATATACAGTATTATAGAATGCTGTGTATCAGCCCTGAAAAGCGGTGGCCGTAACTCGTATTGGCCAAACCTGGTGACGGGTTCCCTTTAATAAAATGCTTAAATATATTTTAATATATGATAAAAGTAAATACATGTTCCACCAGTATTAATCAGTTTGTGACTTGGAGAAAGATTTACAAGTAGTAAAAAAAAAAGCCCAGTCTCCTAGAACTTCTCGAGCACAAGGCTGGAATAAATTTCTCTGGTGCAGAATATCACCATTTTAATACTATGAGTCTTTTATATATGAAAAGTTTTAATGAGGGAAGAGGCTAAATCATTAATAAAGTTCTAATGTACACATGCAAAAGTTCTTAGGGAAATTTGTGTCACACTTTCCGATTCAAAATGACTTGGCTCCAAAATGGGACTGAAAACGGTTGCAGTAAAATACTGACTCCAGCAGTATTATGCCAATAACGGCTCTGGGGAAAATGACACTTTGTTTGTCTAATGGCGTGCCAATTTATATAAAGCATTATTAAACCATTGTCATTTCCTTCTCCAAGTCATTAACTCTTTCACGTATTCAACTGAAGATCACTAACAGCTACATATTAATAAAAACACTAATTAAAGAAAATATTTTTGTTTCTGAAATCCCAAGCCCCAATATACTAAAAGCCTACAGTAATTATTGGTAAAGTTCAACATAACAGAGAGCCTTTCGATGACAAGGATATTATTTTAGGAAGGATTAAACAGGTTTAGCATGTTTTCCTAAAATTAAGTGGCATTAAAACTGTGGTATTTGCCATATGGGATAATAATTTCAATGAAATTAATAAAATGATGTAGTGGTTGAACCGATCCCGCATCCTGTTTCATTGCCTTGGTTGACATTTGGACTTGGCGTTGGTGATGCTATTCTACAGTGATTAATGGAATATTAGAACCAGGAACATTTTGTCTTCTGTAAATCTGTCATCTTCAGCAGTGCACTGGGTGGTCACGAATTGTTCTGGACTTGTCTTTATGGCAAGACGTGTTATAGGTTTGGTTGAATAGCAACTTCATGTATTAATATTTGCTAGTTACAGTTGCAAACAAAAATATTCAACTTACTCAATCCCCTGAAATTTAGGTTTACTAGTAAAATTCACAAACTATTCGCGGTTTACAATAAACCAATTAAACAAGAACAATTTAAATAGCTCAACACAATTAATATAACAGGCAGTTTCTCCAAATCCTACAGAAAATGCTTTTAATAACTACTGCAATAGAGCTCCCTTTGGCTATTATGACCTGATGCTAACAAGAAGAATAGCCGGATACCCACTTCTCGCAGTGTTCTTGAGAAATTTTAGCCTGTTGCTCATGGGCAATGGCCTATTCTTAGTTACTCACCTGTCCCGGCTTAGTCCCTGTCCTTGTTTCCTTACCCTGTGGCAAGCTCCCCCTATGCTAGTTGATGTTGGGTTACTGCTGTGACAGCAGGCAGCCAAGTACTTTCTGTGTATTCAGGAAGCATAGCTTTCAGGTATCATAGGTATTACAAAGTTTGCCTCATTATTAACGTCACTCAACTGTTTCATTATCTCTGTAGCACACTAATGCCTGCTACTTAATAATCTGCAATCACTTCCTAGATCATTCCTGTGAATCCTGGTGCTACAGCACTCACAACTCCGCTGCAAGCTAAGTACCGATTATTTATCTCTATTATTGTTGTATTTAATCTCATTACAACCCAATAAACCATTACAAACCAATAACCAGTTTGCCTATTCATCACTGCTATCCTGCAATTAACCATTTGCCTGCAGCAACTTTCTAATGGCATGTTTCTGCCATTAACAATTTGTATTCCGCAAATTCCTGTTGGCATACATTTCTACCACTAACCATCCGTCTACAGAAAATCCATGATTGCATACAGTGGCATGTAAATGTTTGGGCACCACTGGTCAAAATTACTGTTATTGTGAACAGTTAGGCAAGTTTAAGATTAAATAATCTCTAAAAGAGTGTGTAATGTAAAAGGTTGCCGCGCTGAACGGCACTCACAACATGAAGTGTCGTCCTGTGTAAATAATGGTCACTTGTCTGGCGGTGTCCTTATTCACAGTCCAAAAGATCCTTAGCAATGGGAGCGTCCTCCCAGAAGTTGCAGTCCCCCGGACAAAACCCGCCACCGTGTGTCAGCATTTGGACTGTGAATGAGGACACCGCCAGACAAGTGGCCATTATTTACACAGGACGACACTTGTTGTGAGTGCCGTTCAGCGCGGCAACCTTTTACATTACACACTGTTTTGCTGTTAGTCATATACACCCCACTGACTGGTTTGCCTGCTGCTGTTCTGGGCACACATGTCTAGCGCCTTGTGATTTATAGTAACGTGGCGTAATCTCTAAAAGACCTAAAGTTAAATATGGCATATTTCATTAGTAATTTTTTTAAAATTTTAAAAATTACAAAAAGGAATGTGGGCTGATACAAACATCTTGGTACCCTTAGAGATTTGTGTCCTCAGATACCTTTTACAAAGGTTTCAGACCTTATTCAGCCTGTTAGGGTTATGGTTTGTTCACTATCGTTAGTAAAGGCCAGGTGACACAAACTTCTAAGCTTTACACCATGTTCCAAATTATTATGCAAATGATATTTTTCTCGGATTTTCCAAAATGGTCAGTGCAAATGACAGTCAGTCTAATAAAAGTCATCACCAGTTAGAGTATACATCGAATTTTATTGAAAAAACCTCCCAATGATAACAGTATAATCTCCAAAATGAATAAAACCTCAAAATGCACTGTTCCAAATTATTAGGCACAGTAGAATTTCTAAACAATTGATATGTTTTAAAGAACTGAAAATGCTCATTTGTTGAATTTTCAGCATTAGGAGGTCACATTCGCTGAACAAAAATAGAATTAGACTTACCGGTAATTCGGTTTCTAGGAACCTTCCACGACGGCATAGGAGGATGTCTCCATTCCCTAATGGGGGACAGGAAGCACGAGAGGTTAAAAGCCCCTCCTCCCTCCAAATCCCCAGTGACTTACAAGGGATACCATAGCACTAGCTACCTTAATGAACCCAGGATATCATCCAAGGCAAGGGAGGGAATTAGTACTGTCGTGGAAGGTTCTGTCAGGACTCTGAACATTTTTTTACCTTTTGTGCATTACTGCCCTTTTCCAACATGGCGTCTTTGGTCTCATGCGCACTTGTCTTCCTGCTATAAAACTCCACCCCAGCCTTCAGTCTGTGCTAGATTATTCTGCTTTGCATCCAGCTCCTGATTACTCCCTGGCCTTGCACCTGCACCTGCTCCTGTGAAACTGTGTTGGAGATCCTGCCACTCTGCTGAGTTTCTGCTGCGTACACCAGTGTTCAGTAATCCTCCTTCATCTGCTGCTCGTGTTACTTCCATCTGCATTTGCTGGACATATAAGCTGTTTCTGCTCTGCAGACTGCAGACTCTGAGACTATTAACCAGGCCTCCCTGGTTGAGCTAAGATATGATTTGAACTGCCTAATAGCATATCTATCTGTGTCTGGACTAAGTCAAGGATCTATTCGTGTCAAGTTTCCTCAAGAATAACTGTGCTTCATAGACTTTCTGTTTGTTTGCATCTACCTCTGAAGTTTCCTATTGACTGCTGAGCTGCGTTTATTATTTGCACCAAGTGTTGTGGACTTGAGTTTCTCTCTGCACCTGCTTGAATCACCGTGTGTTAATATAAACTTTACCACTTATAAAACTGTGTCCTGTTGTCTTGTTCCACGCAAGGAGTCTCCTGAATGATTCCCTATAATTATTACAGGTTCTTAGAAACCGAATTACCGATAAGTCTAATTCTATTTTCTCTAGTCACCTTCCACGAAGGCACAGGTGGAGTATCAGCCAATTCTGCACTGGGGGGGGGGGGGGGGGGGACAATAGCCTGGAGAACTTTCCGGCCAAAGACTAGATCCCTATTGGACAATAAGTCCAATCTGTAGTGTTTGGTAAAGGTATGTGGTGAAGACCATGTTGCAGCCCTGCAGATCTGCTCGATGGAAGCGCCTGCTCTTTCTGCCCATGACACTGAAGTAGACCTTGTAGAGTGGGCCTTGACCTTGATTGGAGGAGTCAAGTTCTGGGCCAGATAGGTTTCATGTATGGCCCTTTTGATCAAACTAGAAATAGTACTTTTTGCCACTTTCCTTCCTTTATTTTGACCTGACAGATGAACAAACAGGTTTTGATCAACTCTGAAAGAGCTAGTTTGTTCAAGATAGTGTAGAATAGTTCGTCTAACATAGAGAGAATGGAACTCTTCTTTTGGGTTTGCCGGGTTCTGGCAGAAGGTAGGAAGAATAATGTGCTGAGAACGATGAAAATCAGACACCACCTTCGGCAGAAAAGATGGATCAAGCCGGAGAATTATAGAGTCATCTGTAATTAGCAAGTAGGGTTCTCTAACCGATAAGGCTTGCAGCTCCCCCACACGTCTTGCTGTGGTAATTGCTACCAGGAAGGCAGCCTTGTATGAAAAGTGTTGAGGAGAACAGGAAGTTAAGGGCTCAAACGGTGCTTGCGTGAGCCCCCTGAGGACTAGATTCAAATCCCATGAGGGTATCATGGGTTGTTTCCTAGGTTGCGATCTTAGAGCTGATACCATGAATCTTCTGATCCAATGGTGGTTGGCCAGGTCCTGGTCACAAACAGCGCTGAGAGCGGAAAACTGAACCTTTAGAGTGCTGGGCCTAAGGCCTAACTAACCCACGCTGAAGGAAGTCCAATATTTGAGATATATTTGGATGGAGTGGATCTGGTTTATTAGGTAGACTGAAAGCCGAGAATGTCTTCCACACTTTACCATAGATTGCATTAGTGACAGGCTTCCTGGACTTTTGCAAAGTAGAAATTACAGCATCCAACAGCCCTCTAGCACTTAGGATTTGGGCCTCAGTAACCAGGCCGCTAGGTTCAATCTTTGGGGATTCTGGTGCTGGAAGGGCCCTTGAAGGAGGTCGGCATCTACTGGCAGGTGAACTGGACCGTCTATCTGTAGTTTGATGATGAGATTGAACCAGCTTCTTTTTGGCCATACTGGAGCAACTAGGATGGTTGGCACCTGTTCCTCTCGGATCTTTCGAAGGGTTTTCGCCAATATTGGGATTGGCGGGAAGGCATAGGCCAATCGGAAATTCCATGCCTGGACAATAGCGTCCACTCCTTTGGAATTGTCCCTGGGATTCAGGGAAAAAAAAGTTTTGACCTGTGAATTTTGGTCTGAGGCGAATAAATCGACTTCTGGTAGACCCCATCTGTCTACCAACATCCTGAAGACTCTTTTGTTCAGGCTCCCCTCTCCTGGCGACTCAGGAAATCCGCCTGCAGGTTGGAAAACCCCTTCAAGTGGACACCTGTGAGAAAGAGAAGGTGCTTTTCAGCCCAACAGAATATTCGGTTTGAGATGTTTTTTAAACTGTTTAACTTTGAGCTTCCCTGATGTCGTAGGTGAGCAACAGTTGTTGTGTTGTCCGAGTAAATTTTGACATGATTCCCCGATATTAGGCCACTTGCGGCTAGGAGAGCCTCCTCCACTGCTTTCAACTCCCTGAAGTTGGAGGATCTGGCACTTGTTGCCTGAGTCCAGCATCTCTGGAAGGGAGTATGCAAAATTACTGCCCCCCAGCCCCGTTTGCTGGCATCAGCTGTAATTGTTACAAGGGGGGATTGTGGCCAGCTCACACCCCTGCGGATATTTTTGGGGTTCAACCACCATGCTAGGGATGTCTTCACGCGCCCCGGAGTGTGTACTCTTTTGTTCAGAGAACCCAGATTTCCGTCCAAGTTTGCGAGGATGTGGGCTTGAAGGGTTCTAGAATGAACCTGAGCCCAAGAAACCAACTGAATACATGCCATCATAGAGCCTAGGACCGACATACTTTTCCGTAGAGTCGGAGATCTGTCCTCCCTGAGATCTATAATCTTCTTTATTAACGCTCGACGATGATCTTGATTTGGAAGGTTGCAGCTGGGACTTCCTCAGATGTGGGAGCCACCCCAAGGTTTTGAGAATGTCAAGGGTCTTTGAAACATGATTTTTGAGGATCTGAGTCGAGGGGGCTATAAGCAGCAGATCGTCCAGGTATGGGACAATACAGACTCCCTGACTCCGGATGTGAGACACCGCCTCCGCCATTATCCTGGAGAATACTCTCGGCGCTGAAGAAATGCCGAAAGGGAGCATGTTGAATTGAAAATTATTCACTTGTTAGTTGAACTGTATTGCAAACCTGAGATACTTTCTGTGCCGGGGATGAAAGTGGGCGTCCTTTAGGTCGATGGTTGCCATGAAATAATTTTGACCTATCAGGGTGATAGCAGATTTCACCGATTCCATTTTGAACCGGCGGTATAGGATATGACAATTGAGATCTTTTAGATTTATTATGACTCGCGACTCCCCTGATGGTTTTTTTTACCAGGAAGAGACGAGAGTAGTTGCCCGAACCCCGTTCCTCGGGGGGTACTGGGGAGATTGCATTTGACTTTAGTAGGTCCCCAAGGCCTGTCATCATCATTGTATGTGCTCCCTGAGAGATCGGAGAGGTAATCCTCAGATTCCGAGCGGGGGGAAAATATGAATTCTATGAGAAGGCCCTCCTGAATTACATTGAGAACCCATTGACAATTGGTAATGGCCCACCAATGATGGATGAAGTTTGCGAGCCTCCCCCCCACCGCAACAAGAAGACAAGAGGATGTGATCGAATGAAGATGGGAGGCGCCAGACCCGGGCCGCAGCAGGACCGCCCCTGGGTGAGTATAATATAACCTGTTTTTGTTACCTTTCAGGTTATATCGGGGGCTTATCTACAGCATTACAGAATGCTGTAGATAAGCCCCTGATGCCTGTGGCCTTAGCTCATATACGATTTTTGGGGTGACAGATTCCCTTTAACATAGGAACCCTTCTTTCATATCACCTTCACAATTCTTGCATCCATTGAACTTGTGAGTTTTTGGAGAGTTTCTGCTTGTATTTCTTTGCATGAAGTCAGAATAGCCTCCCAAAGCTGCTGTTTTGATGTGAACTGCCTCCCACCCTCATAGATCTTTTGCTTGATGATACTCCAAAGGTTCTCTATAGGGTTGAGGTCAGGGGAAGATGGTGGCCACACTGTTGTGAATTTGGATTCTGGGCTCCCCCGGTGGCTACTGGTGGAATTGAACTTGTGACATCATCTTCCCTGTTCACCTGTTCTGATTAGATCTGGGTGTCGCTATATAACCTGGCTTCTCTGTTAGATGCTTGCCGGTCAACAATGTTATCAGAAGCCTCTCTGTGCTTGTTCCTGCTCCCAGACATCTACTAGATAAGTTGGACATTCGTCCATGTTTTGTTTTTGTATTTTGGTTCCAGTTCACAGCTGCAGTTTCGTTACTGTGTCTGGAAAGCTCTTGTTGATCAGGAATTGCCACTCTGGTATTATGAGTTAATGCCAGAGTCCTAAAGTAATTTCTGGATGTGTTTTGTTAGGGTTTTCTACTGACCATGAAAGTATGCTTTCTGTCTTCTGCTATCTAGAAAGCGGACCTCAAATTTGCTAAAACTATTTTCCTGCTGCGTTTGTTGTTTCATCTCATATCACCGCCAATATATGTGGGGGGCTTCTGTCTCCTTTTGGGCATTTCTCTAGAGGTGAGTCAGGTCTTATATTTCCCTCTGCTAGCATTATTTAGTTCTCCGGCCGGCGCTGGGCATATAGGGATAAAAAGTAGGACATGCTACCTGGCTACTTCTAGATGATGAACATACTGACCACTGAGTCACGAAGTGTATTAAATCTAAAAACCAACCTTTATTAACACATAAACAATAACAAACATTAAAATGGTGCCTCAAAATCAGAATATATATATATTCAAGGTAAGCGACGGAAACAGCCAATATCTCTTATCCACCAAATGCAAACAATATGCCTCTGTGCAACTCAATATAAGCACACCAGCCATGCATGTATCCTCCTTGAGCTGTCACTGTTAGAATCCACAGCAAATGGGCAAACAGCCCAATACATATTACCTTAGTGGATCGCTGCTCCCAGCCTCGTGGCACGCTATCCCTTGACAACCCCGACGCGCGTTTCACATCCGCTTCCTCCTGGGGGCGTGTCAAGGATCAGGCAACATGAGTCTTTAAAATCCGCGTGCACCAATCAGATTACACAAATAGGGATATTCCTAACGCGTCACCCGGGGGTACCCACCGCTACATATCGGTCCCGCCTCCGGATCCGCCTTCCACCCATCTGCCAATGCAAAAAGTGGGCTGACCCTGGCTCCTTTGCCGCAGCGATCTTACACCCAGCCTTTGATGACACACAGGGGAATGGCCCCGGCTCTTTAGCCAGTCAAATGCCGAGGGCCGCTTGGCGTAATGCAGCCAGACACGCCCATACGCCGGCTAAGACCGGAGGCGTGCAAGGACATCTACAACAATATATCTTCCAGATAAATATTTACAAGGGGGTAACTACCCAGCACATCTAGACTATATCTATACGCTACCCCAACCGCAAAGGAATAGCGAGGGGCATCCGCACCCCACCTGCAGAACAGGGTGCAAAACACCACCATCGCCCCCAAAGCGCCCGGGAGTGGCGTGACTCACATAGAACCCAATATCAAAATGACACAGGGCCTTACCCATATAAGGCTAGTAGGTACCCCCACACCCCTGAGCATTCTTCACATGATAAAGCCACCAACCCCATGATTAAATAGAAAACATCACATGGACATTAATCATTATTCATAACCATACTGGCCACTCCATAATCCATATCTTGTAAACTTTCACTGTAATCATAAATAAAGGTGACTCAATGTCCCAGATGGGATTAATTAAACATAAATGTCCCAAGTGGGATCAATTACACATCAATGTCCCAGATGGATCATCCCTTGTATATCAACATCAATGGAAACATCCTATGCCATACATTCCAGGATGGCCACTACAAGTGAGGTTCCCCATCCTCCAGATTATTTGTCCAAACAGCATAAATGCAACGATGGTGATTTCTCAATCCGTGATGAAACATGGGATGTCCCTGGAACCATAATGCCCTCTTGATGTTACATCCGACCAGGACGCTGTCATTAGACTCCAAACATCTCCTCATAGTATTTGGCTCTGAGGAGACCCTTTAGTCTTATCTCATGAACTCATGGTCTCCACTTAGATATCCAGACCCATCAACTGATGAATGAACCATCCTGCCACAAAAGGGTGTAAGATGCGAAAATCTGAAAAGTAAACACGCACAATTAAAACCGAACACTTGACTCTTGACCCTTGCAATAAGGTACAGTTAAAAACATAACCTAAACCCGACACATAAAAACAATTAAAACGACTGAACACACCACCCATGCCTATATCAATGTATATGTACACAAGTAAACAAAAGGTATTTAAAGGAAGGACCCAAATCCCATGTTTTCGTTTAATCCCTGTGGAGCCAGGGTACCTAAACGGTATATCCACCGACTTTCAACCTGGGCCAACAATTTACCAAGATTACCACCCCTTGGACCCAAGCTCACTATGTCTATACCCTTCACTTTCATCATCCGAGGATCACAACCATGATGTTTTTTGTAGTGCCTCGGAATAGTCTTGAGAGTGGAAATATCCTCCACCGTTCTTGCCTTCTCAATGTCCAGAAAATGCTCCCGGACACGTACTCTCAATTCTCTGGTGGTAAGGCCAATATATACCTTACCACAGGGGCAGGTCGAGTGGTAAATCACCCCCTTAGATGTACATGAGATAAATTTCCTAATCTCAAAGGTTTTAGACCCATCAAAATTTGTGAACCTCTTACTCTTAATACAATTAGCGCAGGCTTTGCAGCGACCACACGGAAAGAAACCTACCAGGTCCTTGCTTATGTCCTGTTTTTTACTCGGCTCATAATGACTGTGCACCAAAATATCACGCATGTTTCTAGACCTTTTGGCTACTATGGCGGGCTTTTCTGGCAGAATCTGTCTTAAGACCGGGTCAGTGTGTAACACTGCCCAATGTTTTTCCACGATCTTTTTAAATTCAAACCATTTATTATGATAACCCGTGATCAAACGTATCTGGTCTTTGCCCTCATTTTTAACCTTAGGGTTGTTGTCATATAATAGAGCATTTCTAGACGTATTCCTTGCTCTCATCAAACCCCTCCTAATGGTTTTTTGGCCATAGCCCCGTTGTGAGAACCTCTCCACCAATTCTCCAGATTGGGCCTCAAAATCCGCATTATCCGAACAAATGCGGCGGACCCGGAGGAATTGCCCAATTGGTATTCCTCTAATGGTGGAGGGCAGATGTGCAGACTGGGCATGCAGAAAAGAGTTCGTGGCAGTTTCCTTCCGGAAGACATTAGTAATGATTTCCCCCTCCGGACGGGCACATATCTGCAAATCCAAAAAGTCCACCGATCTTCCAAATTTGAAGGTGAGCTTGATGTTAATGGTATTCTGATTTAAGTTGGCCATAAGGGCATGGAGGCCAGCTATGCTCCCCTCCCACACAAACCAGATATCATCAATATATCTCATCCATTCCTGGACGAGATGACTCTGGGGGATGGGATTGCTCATGAAGATATCCCTCTCCCAAGCCCCCAGAAACAGGTTTGCGTAGGAGGGAGCACAGCACGCCCCCATGGCCGTGCCCTGTAATTGCAGATACGTGCCCCGCCCAAAGAAAAAGACATTGTGGGTAAGCACAAACTCCAATAGTTCGAGCAACAACACAATTAACTTTTTATCCAAATTGCTCGATTCAAGGAACCACTTTACTGCCCTCACCCCATCTGCATGCCGAATTGAGGTATACAGTGCCTCCACATCTGCGGTGACCATGACACTGTTGGGACCCAACTGAAGATTATCCAGTCTCCTCAGAGCTGCTGTAGTATCTTTAATAAAGGAAGGCAACTGACAGACTAATGGCTTTAGGTAGTAATCAAGGACCTGCGTGACAACCTCACAAAGACCCCCATTCCCAGACACAATGGGTCTTCCTGGGGGGTCAATGGGGTCCTTATGCACTTTTGGTAATAAGTATAAAGTTGGCATTCTTGGGTGCATCTTTCTAATCAGCTCCCACAACCTCTTGGGAATTGTGCCCTCCAAGAATGCCCTTTCCAAAATGTCACTCAATAAGTCCTGATACCATCCCAAGGGGTTACTCATCAGCTTTTTATAACACTCCTTATTATTCAGAAGCTTATACGCCTGTCTCTCATATTGGGCGTGGGGCCATATAACTAGATTTCCACCTTTGTCGGCTTGTTTGAACACGACATCATCCCACCCCTTCAAAATATCTAAAGCTCTTTTATCTGACTGTTTAATATTTGAATGCCCAAATCCACTCCTAGCCAGCTTTTCTATTTCACCCGTAACCAGCCGTGTAAACACCTCCACTGCTGGGCAAACACTAAAAGCTGGAAATTTTTTAGGGTTACCCACCAAATGATTCGGAAAACCACTCACCTCCACTGGGCAATTTTCTTGTTCTAAGGCTTCCAAATCTGCCAGGGCTTCCCTTTCCACCTCCGTGTCCAAACATAAATCCCCTTGCCCCTTGTGATGTAATTTCTTTAAAATTAATTTTCTTGAGAAGAGGTGTACATCTTTCACGGATGTGAATGCATCTAAGGAGAATGAAGGACAAAAGGTGAGACCCTTTTCAAGAATAGACGTCTGTTCCTCAGACAACACATGTGATGATAGGTTAATCACCTTCATTCTATCACTCCTTTGATATGGTCTCTTTTTGAAAAAATCATGTGATTTGGATGCACCACCATATCTGGTGCGCTTGTTCCACGGAATCATGTCCACATCCTGATTAGATGTACCCGCATCAGACATTGATGAATTGGAGCTAATTGAGATTGTTCTAACTTCCCTCCTTTCCTTAGTTGGTCGTGGGTCCTGCCACTTATAAACCCTCTTGTTTTCATAATCCGTCATATCCCTTGAATATTTTTTCGTTTTCACAGAACAAATATCCTTTTTCCATTTTTCAAGATCATTAGTGACTTCTCTAAGGAAATTCTCCAAATGTTCTTTCTTTACCTCTTTCTTTAAAACCAATTCCACCCTGGCAATCTCTTCCTCAATTTTTTTAATTGCCTGGTCATTACTTTCAATGATGATTCGCATGAATTCCAAGGAACAATTAGAGGCCGCCGCCACCCACCGATCAACAAGTTGTTGTTCCCCTAAGTCAAAAGTGGGATACAATTGCACCCTCAGCCCTCTAGGGATAATTTTCTGGCTCACATAATTTTCAAGGGTAATTTTGGTCCACCATACTTTCGTTTTCTTGTGTACATAATCTTTATATTGCTTCATTAACTCTTTATCACTACTGGATGAGTCAGCCGCTGATTGCGAGGCACCAGGACCAAACATACTTGACGCTTTTTGGCGCCAGGTCAATTCCCTGGCTGAAAAATCCATATTAATAAACCAGGTGCACTGCCTAAAGACAGAAAAATATATAATTAGCATAAAGCACCAACCCATTTCCTCAGATAAAGGATGGGTCACACTCCAAATAAACTATGAACATACTGACCACTGAGTCACGAAGTGTATTAAATCTAAAAACCAACCTTTATTAACACATAAACAATAACAAACATTAAAATGGTGCCTCAAAATCAGAATATATATATATTCAAGGTAAGCGACGGAAACAGCCAATATCTCTTATCCACCAAATGCAAACAATATGCCTCTGTGCAACTCAATATAAGCACACCAGCCATGCATGTATCCTCCTTGAGCTGTCACTGTTAGAATCCACAGCAAATGGGCAAACAGCCCAATACATATTACCTTAGTGGATCGCTGCTCCCAGCCTCGTGGCACGCTATCCCTTGACAACCCCGACGCGCGTTTCACATCCGCTTCCTCCTGGGGGCGTGTCAAGGATCAGGCAACATGAGTCTTTAAAATCCGCGTGCACCAATCAGATTACACAAATAGGGATATTCCTAACGCGTCACCCGGGGGTACCCACCGCTACATATCGGTCCCGCCTCCGGATCCGCCTTCCACCCATCTGCCAATGCAAAAAGTGGGCTGACCCTGGCTCCTTTGCCGCAGCGATCTTACACCCAGCCTTTGATGACACACAGGGGAATGGCCCCGGCTCTTTAGCCAGTCAAATGCCGAGGGCCGCTTGGCGTAATGCAGCCAGACACGCCCATACGCCGGCTAAGACCGGAGGCGTGCAAGGACATCTACAACAATATATCTTCCAGATAAATATTTACAAGGGGGTAACTACCCAGCACATCTAGACTATATCTATACGCTACCCCAACCGCAAAGGAATAGCGAGGGGCATCCGCACCCCACCTGCAGAACAGGGTGCAAAACACCACCATCGCCCCCAAAGCGCCCGGGAGTGGCGTGACTCACATAGAACCCAATATCAAAATGACACAGGGCCTTACCCATATAAGGCTAGTAGGTACCCCCACACCCCTGAGCATTCTTCACATGATAAAGCCACCAACCCCATGATTAAATAGAAAACATCACATGGACATTAATCATTATTCATAACCATACTGGCCACTCCATAATCCATATCTTGTAAACTTTCACTGTAATCATAAATAAAGGTGACTCAATGTCCCAGATGGGATTAATTAAACATAAATGTCCCAAGTGGGATCAATTACACATCAATGTCCCAGATGGATCATCCCTTGTATATCAACATCAATGGAAACATCCTATGCCATACATTCCAGGATGGCCACTACAAGTGAGGTTCCCCATCCTCCAGATTATTTGTCCAAACAGCATAAATGCAACGATGGTGATTTCTCAATCCGTGATGAAACATGGGATGTCCCTGGAACCATAATGCCCTCTTGATGTTACATCCGACCAGGACGCTGTCATTAGACTCCAAACATCTCCTCATAGTATTCGGCTCTGAGGAGACCCTTTAGTCTTATCTCATGAACTCATGGCCATTCCCCTGTGTGTCATCAAAGGCTGGGTGTAAGATCGCTGCGGCAAAGGAGCCAGGGTCAGCCCACTTTTTGCATTGGCAGATGGGTGGAAGGCGGATCCGGAGGCGGGACCGATATGTAGCGGTGGGTACCCCCGGGTGACGCGTTAGGAATATCCCTATTTGTGTAATCTGATTGGTGCACGCGGATTTTAAAGACTCATGTTGCCTGATCCTTGACACGCCCCCAGGAGGAAGCGGATGTGAAACGCGCGTCGGGGTTGTCAAGGGATAGCGTGCCACGAGGCTGGGAGCAGCGATCCACTAAGGTAATATGTATTGGGCTGTTTGCCCATTTGCTGTGGATTCTAACAGTGACAGCTCAAGGAGGATACATGCATGGCTGGTGTGCTTATATTGAGTTGCACAGAGGCATATTGTTTGCATTTGGTGGATAAGAGATATTGGCTGTTTCCGTCGCTTACCTTGAATATATATATATTCTGATTTTGAGGCACCATTTTAATGTTTGTTATTGTTTATGTGTTAATAAAGGTTGGTTTTTAGATTTAATACACTTCGTGACTCAGTGGTCAGTATGTTCATAGTTTATTTGGAGTGTGACCCATCCTTTATCTGAGGAAATGGGTTGGTGCTTTATGCTAATTATATATTTTTCTGTCTTTAGGCAGTGCACCTGGTTTATTAATATGGATTTTTCAGCCAGGGAATTGACCTGGCGCCAAAAAGCGTCAAGTATGTTTGGTCCTGGTGCCTCGCAATCAGCGGCTGACTCATCCAGTAGTGATAAAGAGTTAATGAAGCAATATAAAGATTATGTACACAAGAAAACGAAAGTATGGTGGACCAAAATTACCCTTGAAAATTATGTGAGCCAGAAAATTATCCCTAGAGGGCTGAGGGTGCAATTGTATCCCACTTTTGACTTAGGGGAACAACAACTTGTTGATCGGTGGGTGGCGGCGGCCTCTAATTGTTCCTTGGAATTCATGCGAATCATCATTGAAAGTAATGACCAGGCAATTAAAAAAATTGAGGAAGAGATTGCCAGGGTGGAATTGGTTTTAAAGAAAGAGGTAAAGAAAGAACATTTGGAGAATTTCCTTAGAGAAGTCACTAATGATCTTGAAAAATGGGAAAAGGATATTTGTTCTGTGAAAACGAAAAAATATTCAAGGGATATGACGGATTATGAAAACAAGAGGGTTTATAAGTGGCAGGACCCACGACCAACTAAGGAAAGGAGGGAAGTTAGAACAATCTCAATTAGCTCCAATTCATCAATGTCTGATGCGGGTACATCTAATCAGGATGTGGACATGATTCCGTGGAACAAGCGCACCAGATATGGTGGTGCATCCAAATCACATGATTTTTTCAAAAAGAGACCATATCAAAGGAGTGATAGAATGAAGGTGATTAACCTATCATCACATGTGTTGTCTGAGGAACAGACGTCTATTCTTGAAAAGGGTCTCACCTTTTGTCCTTCATTCTCCTTAGATGCATTCACATCCGTGAAAGATGTACACCTCTTCTCAAGAAAATTAATTTTAAAGAAATTACATCACAAGGGGCAAGGGGATTTATGTTTGGACACGGAGGTGGAAAGGGAAGCCCTGGCAGATTTGGAAGCCTTAGAACAAGAAAATTGCCCAGTGGAGGTGAGTGGTTTTCCGAATCATTTGGTGGGTAACCCTAAAAAATTTCCAGCTTTTAGTGTTTGCCCAGCAGTGGAGGTGTTTACACGGCTGGTTACGGGTGAAATAGAAAAGCTGGCTAGGAGTGGATTTGGGCATTCAAATATTAAACAGTCAGATAAAAGAGCTTTAGATATTTTGAAGGGGTGGGATGATGTCGTGTTCAAACAAGCCGACAAAGGTGGAAATCTAGTTATATGGCCCCACGCCCAATATGAGAGACAGGCGTATAAGCTTCTGAATAATAAGGAGTGTTATAAAAAGCTGATGAGTAACCCCTTGGGATGGTATCAGGACTTATTGAGTGACATTTTGGAAAGGGCATTCTTGGAGGGCACAATTCCCAAGAGGTTGTGGGAGCTGATTAGAAAGATGCACCCAAGAATGCCAACTTTATACTTATTACCAAAAGTGCATAAGGACCCCATTGACCCCCCAGGAAGACCCATTGTGTCTGGGAATGGGGGTCTTTGTGAGGTTGTCACGCAGGTCCTTGATTACTACCTAAAGCCATTAGTCTGTCAGTTGCCTTCCTTTATTAAAGATACTACAGCAGCTCTGAGGAGACTGGATAATCTTCAGTTGGGTCCCAACAGTGTCATGGTCACCGCAGATGTGGAGGCACTGTATACCTCAATTCGGCATGCAGATGGGGTGAGGGCAGTAAAGTGGTTCCTTGAATCGAGCAATTTGGATAAAAAGTTAATTGTGTTGTTGCTCGAACTATTGGAGTTTGTGCTTACCCACAATGTCTTTTTCTTTGGGCGGGGCACGTATCTGCAATTACAGGGCACGGCCATGGGGGCGTGCTGTGCTCCCTCCTACGCAAACCTGTTTCTGGGGGCTTGGGAGAGGGATATCTTCATGAGCAATCCCATCCCCCAGAGTCATCTCGTCCAGGAATGGATGAGATATATTGATGATATCTGGTTTGTGTGGGAGGGGAGCATAGCTGGCCTCCATGCCCTTATGGCCAACTTAAATCAGAATACCATTAACATCAAGCTCACCTTCAAATTTGGAAGATCGGTGGACTTTTTGGATTTGCAGATATGTGCCCGTCCGGAGGGGGAAATCATTACTAATGTCTTCCGGAAGGAAACTGCCACGAACTCTTTTCTGCATGCCCAGTCTGCACATCTGCCCTCCACCATTAGAGGAATACCAATTGGGCAATTCCTCCGGGTCCGCCGCATTTGTTCGGATAATGCGGATTTTGAGGCCCAATCTGGAGAATTGGTGGAGAGGTTCTCACAACGGGGCTATGGCCAAAAAACCATTAGGAGGGGTTTGATGAGAGCAAGGAATACGTCTAGAAATGCTCTATTATATGACAACAACCCTAAGGTTAAAAATGAGGGCAAAGACCAGATACGTTTGATCACGGGTTATCATAATAAATGGTTTGAATTTAAAAAGATCGTGGAAAAACATTGGGCAGTGTTACACACTGACCCGGTCTTAAGACAGATTCTGCCAGAAAAGCCCGCCATAGTAGCCAAAAGGTCTAGAAACATGCGTGATATTTTGGTGCACAGTCATTATGAGCCGAGTAAAAAACAGGACATAAGCAAGGACCTGGTAGGTTTCTTTCCGTGTGGTCGCTGCAAAGCCTGCGCTAATTGTATTAAGAGTAAGAGGTTCACAAATTTTGATGGGTCTAAAACCTTTGAGATTAGGAAATTTATCTCATGTACATCTAAGGGGGTGATTTACCACTCGACCTGCCCCTGTGGTAAGGTATATATTGGCCTTACCACCAGAGAATTGAGAGTACGTGTCCGGGAGCATTTTCTGGACATTGAGAAGGCAAGAACGGTGGAGGATATTTCCACTCTCAAGACTATTCCGAGGCACTACAAAAAACATCATGGTTGTGATCCTCGGATGATGAAAGTGAAGGGTATAGACATAGTGAGCTTGGGTCCAAGGGGTGGTAATCTTGGTAAATTGTTGGCCCAGGTTGAAAGTCGGTGGATATACCGTTTAGGTACCCTGGCTCCACAGGGATTAAACGAAAACATGGGATTTGGGTCCTTCCTTTAAATACCTTTTGTTTACTTGTGTACATATACATTGATATAGGCATGGGTGGTGTGTTCAGTCGTTTTAATTGTTTTTATGTGTCGGGTTTAGGTTATGTTTTTAACTGTACCTTATTGCAAGGGTCAAGAGTCAAGTGTTCGGTTTTAATTGTGCGTGTTTACTTTTCAGATTTTCGCATCTTACACCCTTTTGTGGCAGGATGGTTCATTCATCAGTTGATGGGTCTGGATATCTAAGTGGAGACCATGAGTTCATGAGATAAGACTAAAGGGTCTCCTCAGAGCCAAATACTATGAGGAGATGTTTGGAGTCTAATGACAGCGTCCTGGTCGGATGTAACATCAAGAGGGCATTATGGTTCCAGGGACATCCCATGTTTCATCACGGATTGAGAAATCACCATCGTTGCATTTATGCTGTTTGGACAAATAATCTGGAGGATGGGGAACCTCACTTGTAGTGGCCATCCTGGAATGTATGGCATAGGATGTTTCCATTGATGTTGATATACAAGGGATGATCCATCTGGGACATTGATGTGTAATTGATCCCACTTGGGACATTTATGTTTAATTAATCCCATCTGGGACATTGAGTCACCTTTATTTATGATTACAGTGAAAGTTTACAAGATATGGATTATGGAGTGGCCAGTATGGTTATGAATAATGATTAATGTCCATGTGATGTTTTCTATTTAATCATGGGGTTGGTGGCTTTATCATGTGAAGAATGCTCAGGGGTGTGGGGGTACCTACTAGCCTTATATGGGTAAGGCCCTGTGTCATTTTGATATTGGGTTCTATGTGAGTCACGCCACTCCCGGGCGCTTTGGGGGCGATGGTGGTGTTTTGCACCCTGTTCTGCAGGTGGGGTGCGGATGCCCCTCGCTATTCCTTTGCGGTTGGGGTAGCGTATAGATATAGTCTAGATGTGCTGGGTAGTTACCCCCTTGTAAATATTTATCTGGAAGATATATTGTTGTAGATGTCCTTGCACGCCTCCGGTCTTAGCCGGCGTATGGGCGTGTCTGGCTGCATTACGCCAAGCGGCCCTCGGCATTTGACTGGCTAAAGAGCCGGGGCCATTCCCCTGTGTGTCATCAAAGGCTGGGTGTAAGATCGCTGCGGCAAAGGAGCCAGGGTCAGCCCACTTTTTGCATTGGCAGATGGGTGGAAGGCGGATCCGGAGGCGGGACCGATATGTAGCGGTGGGTACCCCCGGGTGACGCGTTAGGAATATCCCTATTTGTGTAATCTGATTGGTGCACGCGGATTTTAAAGACTCATGTTGCCTGATCCTTGACACGCCCCCAGGAGGAAGCGGATGTGAAACGCGCGTCGGGGTTGTCAAGGGATAGCGTGCCACGAGGCTGGGAGCAGCGATCCACTAAGGTAATATGTATTGGGCTGTTTGCCCATTTGCTGTGGATTCTAACAGTGACAGCTCAAGGAGGATACATGCATGGCTGGTGTGCTTATATTGAGTTGCACAGAGGCATATTGTTTGCATTTGGTGGATAAGAGATATTGGCTGTTTCCGTCGCTTACCTTGAATATATATATATTCTGATTTTGAGGCACCATTTTAATGTTTGTTATTGTTTATGTGTTAATAAAGGTTGGTTTTTAGATTTAATACACTTCGTGACTCAGTGGTCAGTATGTTCATAGTTTATTTGGAGTGTGACCCATCCTTTATCTGAGGAAATGGGTTGGTGCTTTATGCTAATTACTTCTAGATGATGCGGTAGGTTTAGTTCATGGTCAGTACAGTTACATCTTCCAAGAGCTTGTTCCTATAGAGGCTTATGCTAGTTCTCTGGCCATGGAGATCATGACAGTTTGACCGGCCCACTAAAGGGTTAAAATCCTTGGCTGAGAAAGGAGAGAAATAAGAAGTCTGCTGAGAGTTTTTTTTTTTTTTTTTTTCCTCTGTGCTCTTAATTGGATCACTTGCCAGTCTGTCTATGCTGCAGTCTTTCTTTTTTTTCTCTCTCCTTATAATCTTTGAATGGCTTTGTGTTCACCTGTTAATAATGGATCTTCAGAGTGTAACTGCAGGTTTGAATAATCTCACCACGAAAGTACAAAATTTGCAAGATTTTATTATTCATGCTCCGGTATCTGAGCCGAGAATTCCTTTGCCGGAATTCTTCTCAGGGAATAGATCTAGCTTTCAGAATTTTAGAAATAATTGTAAGCTATTTTTGTCCCTGAAATCTCGTTCTGCTGGAGACTCTGCACAGCAGGTTGGGATTGTGATTTCCTTGCTCCGCGGCGACCCTCAAGACTGGGCTTTTGCATTGGCACCAGGGGATCCTGCGTTGCGCAATGTGGATGCGTTTTTTTTGGCCTTGGGCTTGCTGTATGAGGAACCTCATTTGGAACTTCAGGCAGAAAAAACTTTGATGTCCCTATCGCAGGGGCAAGATGAAGCTGAAATTTACTGCCAAAGATTCCGTAAATGGTCTGTGCTTACTCAGTGGAATGAGTGTGCCTTGGCGGCTACTTTCAGAGAGGGTCTCTCTGATGCCATTAAGGATGTTATGGTGGGGTTCCCTGTGCCTGCGGGTCTGAATGAGTCCATGACAATGGCCATTCAGATCGATAGGCGTCTGCGGGAGCGCAAACCTGTGCACCATCTGGCGGTGTCCACTGAGAAGACGCCAGAAAGCATGCAGTGTGATAGAATTCTGTCCAGAAGCGAGCGGCAGAATTTTAGACGGAAAAATGGGTTGTGTTTCTATTGTGGGGATTCTACTCATGTTATATCAGCGTGCTCTAAGCGTACTAAAAAGCTTGATAAATCCGTTTCCATTGGCACTTTACAGTCTAAATTTATTTTGTCTGTGACCCTGATTTGCTCTTTGTCATCTATTATTACTACTGACGCCTATATCGACTCTGGCGCCGCTTTGAGTCTTATGGATTGGTCCTTTGCCAATCGTTGTGGGTATGATTTAGAGCCTTTGGAAACTCTTATTCCTCTGAAGGGGATTGACTCCACCCCATTGGCTAATAATAAACCACAATACTGGACACAAGTGACTATGTGTATTAATCCGGATCACCAGGAGACTATTCGTTTTCTAGTGCTGTATAATCTACATGAGAATTTGGTGCTGGGATTGCCATGGCTGCAGTCTCACAACCCAGTCCTTGACTGGAGAGCTATGTCTGTGTTGAGCTGGGGATGTAAGGGGACTCATGGGGACGTACCTTTGGTGTCCATTTCATCATCTATTCCCTCTGAAATCCCTGAGTTCCTGTCTGATTATCGTGACGTCTTTGAAGAACCCAAGCTGGGTTCACTACCTCCGCACCGTGAGTGCGATTGTGCTATAGATTTAATTCCGGGTAGTAAATACCCAAAGGGTCGTTTATTTAATCTGTCTGTGCCTGAACATACTGCTATGCGAGAATATATAAAGGAGTCCTTGGAAAAGGGACATATTCGTCCATCGTCATCTCCCTTAGGAGCCGGTTTTTTCTTTGTGTCAAAAAAAGACGGCTCTTTGAGACCATGTATTGATTATCGGCTTTTGAATAAAATCACGGTTAAATATCAATACCCATTGCCGTTGCTGACTGATTTGTTTGCTCGCATAAAGGGGGCCAAGTGGTTCTCTAAGATTGATCTCCGTGGGGCGTATAATTTGGTGCGGATCAGGCAGGGGGATGAGTGGAAAACCGCATTTAATACGCCCGAGGGCCACTTTGAGTATTTGGTGATGCCTTTTGGTCTTTCTAATGCCCCTTCAGTCTTCCAGTCCTTTATGCATGATATTTTCCGCGATTTTTTGGATAAATTTATGATAGTGTATCTGGATGATATTCTGATTTTTTCGGATGACTGGGACTCTCATGTCCGGCAAGTTAAGAGGGTTTTTCAGGTTTTGCGGTCTAATTCTCTGTGTGTCAAGGGTTCTAAGTGCGTTTTTGGGGTTCAGAGAATTTCCTTTTTGGGATATATTTTTTCTCCCTCTTCCATTGAGATGGATCCTGTCAAGGTTCAAGCTATTTGTGATTGGACGCAGCCCTCTTCTCTTAAAAGTCTTCAGAAATTTTTGGGCTTTGCCAACTTTTATCGTCGATTTATTTCTGGTTTTTCGGATGTCGTTAAGCCATTGACCGATTTGACTAGACAGGGTGCTGATGTTGCTAATTGGTCCCCTGATGCTGTGGAGGCCTTTCAGGAGCTTAAGCGCCGTTTTTCTTCTGCCCCTGTGTTGCGTCAGCCTGATGTGACTCTTCCTTTTCAGGTTGAGGTCGACGCTTCTGAGATCGGAGCTGGGGCAGTGTTGTCGCAGAAAAGTTCTGACTGCGCCGTGATGAGGCCTTGTGCCTTCTTTTCCCGTAAATTTTCGCCCGCTGAGCGGAATTATGATGTTGGGAATCGGGAGCTTTTGGCCATGAAGTGGGCGTTTGAGGAGTGGCGCCATTGGCTTGAGGGGGCCAGACATCAGGTGGTGGTATTGACTGACCACAAAAATTTGATTTATCTTGAGACCGCCAGGCGCCTGAATCCTAGACAGGCGCGCTGGTCATTATTTTTTTCTCGGTTTAATTTTGTGGTATCGTACCTACCAGGTTCTAAGAATGTTAAGGCGGATGCCCTTTCTAGGAGTTTTGAGCCTGATTCACCTGGCAACTCTGACCCCACAGGTATTCTTAAGGAGGGAGTTATCTTGTCAGCTGTTTCTCCAGACCTGCGGCGGGCCTTGCAGGAGTTTCAGGCGGATAGACCGGATCGTTGTCCGCCTGATAGGCTGTTTGTTCCTGATGATTGGACCAGTAAAGTCATCTCTGAGGTGCATTCTTCTGCGTTGGCAGGTCATCCTGGAATTTTTGGTACCAGGGATTTGGTGGCAAGATCCTTCTGGTGGCCTTCCCTGTCACGAGATGTGCGAGGCTTTGTGCAGTCTTGTGACGTTTGTGCTCGGGCCAAGCCTTGTTGTTCTCGGGCTAGTGGATTATTGTTGCCCTTGCCTATTCCTAAGAGGCCTTGGACACACATCTCGATGGATTTTATTTCAGATCTGCCTGTTTCTCAGAAGATGTCTGTCATCTGGGTGGTGTGTGACCGTTTTTCTAAGATGGTTCATTTGGTTCCCCTGCCCAAATTGCCTTCTTCTTCCGAGTTGGTGCCCCTGTTTTTTCAAAATGTTGTTCGTTTGCATGGTATTCCTGAGAATATCGTTTCTGACAGAGGAACCCAATTTGTGTCTAGATTTTGGCGGGCATTTTGTGCTAGGATGGGCATAGATTTGTCTTTTTCGTCTGCTTTTCACCCTCAGACTAATGGCCAGACCGAGCGGACTAATCAGACCCTGGAGACATATCTGAGGTGTTTTGTGTCTGCTGACCAGGATGATTGGGTTGCTTTTTTGCCATTGGCGGAGTTCGCCCTCAATAATCGGGCCAGCTCTGCCACCTTGGTTTCCCCGTTTTTCTGTAATTCGGGGTTCCATCCTCGATTTTCCTCCGGTCAGATGGAATCCTCGGATTGTCCTGGAGTGGATGCGGTGGTGGAGAGATTGCATCATATCTGGGGGCAGGTGATGGACAATTTAAAGTTGTCCCAGGAGAAGACTCAGCTTTTTGCCAACCGTCACCGTCGTGTTGGTCCTCGGCTTTGTGTTGGAGATTTGGTGTGGTTGTCTTCTCGTTTTGTCCCTATGAGGGTCTCATCTCCTAAGTTTAAGCCTCGGTTCATCGGTCCGTATAAAATATTGGAGATTCTTAACCCTGTTTCCTTCCGTTTGGACCTCCCTGCATCCTTTTCTATTCATAACGTTTTTCATCGGTCGTTATTGCGCAGGTATGAGGCACCGGTTGTGCCTTCCGTTGAGCCTCCTGCTCCGGTGTTGGTTGAGGGTGAGTTGGAGTACGTTGTGGAAAAAATCCTAGACTCCCGTGTTTCCAGACGGAGACTCCAGTATCTGGTCAAGTGGAAGGGATACGGCCAGGAGGATAATTCTTGGGTCACTGCATCTGATGTTCATGCCTCTGATCTGGTTCGTGCCTTTCATAGGGCCCATCCTGATCGCCCTGGTGGTTCTGGTGAGGGTTCGGTGCCCCCTCCTTGAGGGGGGGGTACTGTTGTGAATTTGGATTCTGGGCTCCCCCGGTGGCTACTGGTGGAATTGAACTTGTGACATCATCTTCCCTGTTCACCTGTTCTGATTAGATCTGGGTGTCGCTATATAACCTGGCTTCTCTGTTAGATGCTTGCCGGTCAACAATGTTATCAGAAGCCTCTCTGTGCTTGTTCCTGCTCCCAGACATCTACTAGATAAGTTGGACATTCGTCCATGTTTTGTTTTTGTATTTTGGTTCCAGTTCACAGCTGCAGTTTCGTTACTGTGTCTGGAAAGCTCTTGTTGATCAGGAATTGCCACTCTGGTATTATGAGTTAATGCCAGAGTCCTAAAGTAATTTCTGGATGTGTTTTGTTAGGGTTTTCTACTGACCATGAAAGTATGCTTTCTGTCTTCTGCTATCTAGAAAGCGGACCTCAAATTTGCTAAAACTATTTTCCTGCTGCGTTTGTTGTTTCATCTCATATCACCGCCAATATATGTGGGGGGCTTCTGTCTCCTTTTGGGCATTTCTCTAGAGGTGAGTCAGGTCTTATATTTCCCTCTGCTAGCATTATTTAGTTCTCCGGCCGGCGCTGGGCATATAGGGATAAAAAGTAGGACATGCTACCTGGCTACTTCTAGATGATGCGGTAGGTTTAGTTCATGGTCAGTACAGTTACATCTTCCAAGAGCTTGTTCCTATAGAGGCTTATGCTAGTTCTCTGGCCATGGAGATCATGACACCACACCATGAGTTTATCTCCTTTTATGCCCATAGCAGCCAATGACTCAGAGGTATTCTTTGCAGCATGAGATGGTGCATTGTCATGCATGATGATTTTGCTCCTGAAGGCAAGTTTCTGCTTTTTATACCATGGAAGAAAGTTGTCAGTCAGAAAAATGATAATTACTTACCGGTAATTTGATTTTCCAGAACCATGACAGCACCGTATGTGAGAGATGGCATCCACCCCCAGGAACAGGAAACCTGCAGCAGAGATAAAAGAAGGGGGCTGCACCTCTCCTCAGTTTGTTTCACAGTATGGAAGATAACCACCTTGTTAGTACACACACTTATGTCGCATTCATTTTATATAGTCAGTTATTTGTTTCTATATATGTATATTCATATATATATATATATATATATATATATATATATTTTTTTTTTTTTTTGTGAATCACACATCCATCACCAAGATAGGGAGGGAATTAATGCGGTGCTGTCATGGTTCTGGAAAATCAAATTACCGGTAAGTAATTATTTTTTCCCTTCACCATGACAGCACCGTACGTGAGAGGAAGAAATAGAAGATTCCTAGGGTGGGACAACAGTAGATAAAACTTTTCTCCCAAAAGAAAGGTTTGACAGACCTAAGTCTAGCCTATAATGTTGGAAGAAGGTGGACGGTGAAGACCATACCGCCGCTCTACAAATCTGTTCCACGGAAGCGTTTGCCCTCTCTGCCCAGGATGTGGCAATAGCACGCGTGGAGGGAGCCGTAACATCCAGTGGGGGAACTTGACCAGAGGAAGAATATGAAAGTGAAATAGCCGTACGCAACCACCGTGCAATAGTTGACTTTGAGGCCATTTTTCCCCTGTTTGTCCCCTGGAAGGAGACAAAAAAGGTTGATGACTGATGCCAAGTTTTTGTGGCTTCTATGTATTGAAGCAGGCAGTGTCTGACATCAAGACAATGGAAGGTTTATTCTCCCTGGGATTTTGGCTGAGGACAAAATGAGGGCAAAATTATTTTCTGGTCTCTATGGAATTTTGAGTTGACCTTTGGAAGGAAGGCCGGGTCAGTTTTAATAATCACTTTGTCATCCTGAAAGGTAGTGTAAGGGGGGTTTACCAAAATAGCCTGCAGCTCGCAGGTACATCGAGCTGAAGTTAAGGCAACCAGGAGGACTGTTTTTAGGGTTAAAGCCTTTATTGAAATGGAAGAGAGAGACTCAAAAGGGGGGGAGGTTAGGGCATTTAAAACTAAATATAGATCCCAGGTGTAATGCAGCTGCAGTGCAGTACAGCGCAACCTCCACCAGGGGGAGCTTGGTAGGGAAGCCAGACTGCACACACAGAGCAACTGAACAGACGCCACCTAGTGGCGAGAGCGAGGTTAGGAAAGCCAAAGTCATACACAGAGATATCAGAATTGTACACAGGGGCAGTCAGGAGAATAGTCAGGGACAAGCAAGGAATCAGAGCCTACCGGGAACGTGGTAACCAAAACGTGAGATGTAAGACAAAGTCGGGATACAAGCAAAAGTCAGAACCAGGAAGGCAACGTGGTATCAGAGACAGAAAACAAGAGCCGAAGTTCAGGGAACAGATCGAGTCATACACAGGTACGGGCAGTCAGAGACACAAGGATAACCAAAATCAGGATACAGGTCAGGGGCTCAAGCTGGGAAGCATGAACTATCACTAACAGTGGTAGGCAGGCTGTGAGGGACTGAAATAGCCCAGCTAGCTCAAGAACGAGGCTGAGATTAACCCCCGCATGACCAGTCTCAGAAGAGGAAAGATGAAAATAAACTGACTGGACTGGACCATGACAGTACCCCCTTCTCAATGGGGGGCCACCGGACCCCCAGGCTTCCCTGGATGACGAGCGTGAAAGGCCCGGACCAAGCAATCAGCATGGACCGAACGCGCCGGCACCCATGACCGGTCCTCAGGACTGTAACCTTTCCAATGGACCAAGTACTGAAGTGAACAGCGGAGCATACGAGAATCCACCACCTGTTCCACCTCGTACTCGGTCTGGCCATCTACCACAACAGGCGACGGGTGCGAGGGAGACTCACTAGAGGAGGGCACCGAGGGCTTCAGAAGTGCCTTATGGAACACATTGGGGATCTGCAAAGACGGAGGCAAACGCAGGCGAAAGGCCACCGGATTAATCACCTCTAAAATTTCAATAAACTTGGGGTCCAACTTAGCAGAGGGAATTCTCAGCCTTATATTTTTAGTGGATAACCATACCTTATCCCCCACCTGATAAGCCGGCCCCACAGAACGTCATTTATCCGCAAAAAATTTATATTTACCCTGAGCCTCCCCAATGTTTCTCTGGATCTCCCTCCAGATCTCCAAGCGCAGAAAGGCCGAATCAGCCCCTGGACACCCCGAATCCAGCCGGGAAAACTCACCAAAATGAGGGTGAAATTCATAATTGCAGAAGAATGGAGACGTACCAGTGGACTGATTGACACGATTATTGTAAGCGAATTCTGCTATAGGAATTATAGAGAACCAATCATCCTGTCTAGACGTGACAAGACACCGTAAAATCTGTTCCAAAGACTGATTGATCCTTTCAGTCTGACCGTTGGTCTCGGGATGATACGCCGATGAAAAGGTCAGACTGATGCCCAGCCTTTTACAAAAAGCCCTCCAAAATTTTGCCACAAATTGCACCCCTCTATCAGACACCACACTGACAGGCACACCATGCAACCGGATAACATGCTCAATGAATAGTTTAGATAGAGTCTCAGCATTAGGAAGGCCAGTTAATGGTACAAAATGTGCTTGTTTACTGAACCTATCAACCACTACTCAGATCAGTTTTTCCATTAGAGGGGGGAAGATCAGTGATAAAATCCATGGACAGATGAGTCCATGGTCTATCTGGAATTGGCAGTGGTACCAATTCCCCAGCCGGCCGCGGGAGGTTTTTGCACGAGCACAAGTTTCACAGGACGACACAAACCCTATGACGTCAGAAGTCAACGAGGGCCACCAGAACAGCTTAGTGATGGCTTTACGAGTGGCCGAGATTCCAGGATGCCCACTCAAAGCAGAGTCGTGGAACTCCTGAAGCACCCTCAACTGACACTGGGGCACAAAGAGCTTATTTTCAGGTATGGACGACAGAGCAAGGGATTGGGCCTCACGAATCTCCTGTTCCAATTTCGGGGACACCACAGCCACCACTACCCCATGCTGAAGAATGGAGGAAGGAGGCTCAGGCGGTGATACTGGATCTAGACTGCGAGACAAGGCATCCGCCTTCACATTCTTGGACCCTGGTCTGAAAGTGATGGAAAACTGAAATCGGGAAAAAAAAGTGACCACCGTGCCTGTCTTGGAGTTAAACGTTTGGCGGACTCGATGTAAGACAGGTTCTTGTGATCAGTAATGACAGTTATACGATGGACCGCCCCCTTCAAAAAATGCCTCCATTCTTCAAACGCCAAGTTAATGGCCAATAACTCCCTGGTAACCTACATCATAATTTCTTTCAGCAGAGGAAAATTTTCTCGAAAAGAAGGCACAGGGTCTTAAGTTAGTTAATGTGATGGGACCTTGGGACAACACAGCTCCCACTCCCACCTCAGAGGCGTCCACCTCTATGATAAATGGTTTAGATAAATCAGGTTGAATCAGTACAGGGGCAGTCATGATACAGGTTTTTAATGAAGAAAGCACCGCCACCGCTGGAGCTGACCAGTTTTTGAGATCAGCCCCCTTTTGAGTGAGATCAGTGAGAGGTTTGACCACTTGAGAAAACCCCTTAATGAATTTTCTGTAGTAATTGGAGAAACCCAGAAATCGCTGAAGACCCTTGAGATCTCTGGGTTGCACCCAATCCACAATGGCCTGTACCTTCCTAGGGTCCATACGAAACCCCTCAGCGGACAAATGACCCCTAGAAAGGACAATTCTTGAGAGAAAAATGAACACTTCTCCAGTTTGGCAAAGAGTGAGTTCTCCCTGAGTTTCTGGAGAACAGCACGAAGATGACTCATGTGACTTAGTCTATCAGAGGAATATATGAGTATATCATCAAGATAAACTACCACAAAGCGCCCAATAAAGTCAGAAAAAACATGGTTAATGAAATTCTGAAATACCGCTGGTGCATTAGTCAAACCGAACGGCATGACCAAATTTTCAAACAGACCCTCAGAAGTGAGAAATGCAGTTTTCCACTCATCCCCCTCCCGCATACGGATGAGATTGTATGCTCCCCTGAGGTCCAACTTAGAAAACAACCTAGCCCCCGACAATTTATTGTACAAATCAGGTATAAGTGGGAGAGGATAAGTGTTTCTCACAGTGATCTTATTTAATTCTCGAAAATCCAGGCATGGGCATAAACCACCATCTTTTTTTTTTTTTTTACAAAAAAGAACCCCGCCGCTGCGGGAGAGACAGATGGCCGAATATGCCCTTTACGGAGGCTTTCAAAGATATACTCCTTCACAGCAGCCCGCTCAGGGCCGGAGAGATTGTACAGACGGGCTTTGGGCAATTTGGCACTGGGAACAAGATCAATGGCACAATTGAATGG
This sequence comes from Ranitomeya variabilis, assembly GCF_051348905.1. NCBI lineage: Eukaryota > Metazoa > Chordata > Amphibia > Anura > Dendrobatidae > Ranitomeya > Ranitomeya variabilis. Next base: position 72,752,105 of record NC_135237.1, on the reverse strand, counting down.
GCGGTGTGGTGGTAGAACCTCAGCCTGCTTTTCGGAGAACACATCCTCAAAGTCCTTCAGGTACTCCGGAATACCCTCCAGACTGACGGATGACAGACACAGTAGCAAGACAATTTTCAGAACAACTAGATCCCCATTTAACAATATCCCGGGACCCCCAGTCAATAACTGGGTTATGCCGTTGCAACCAGGGAAACCCCAACACCAGGCCAGCAGGGAGATTATCCAAAACAAAGCATGTCATACGCTCCTGGTGCAGGGCCCCCACCCTGAGGGTGAATTCTTTAGAAATAAAATGGAGACCATCCTTTGTGAGAGGTGTAGAGTCAATAGCCACAATTTTTAAGGGAGTCTCCAACCTAACTGTCCCTAATCTACAGCGGGCCACCAGCTTAGAGTCAATCAGGTTCAGGGATGACCCACAGTCTACAAAAGCCGAAGTATGAACCAAGCTGTTCTCCACACCAAGTTCCACTTTTAACAGTATCTTTGCAAATGAAGAAAATGGTACCTGAGAGTCTGCGTGACCTCCACGATGATCACCCAGACTCAGCCGCTTGTTTGACGAAGGACAGGAGGGGCAGTCCTTTTTCCATTGTCCGGGATCTCCGCAGAAAAAACACGGGTATTACATACCTGGTAATGTGTTTTTTCATGAGACATGACGGCACCACGAGAGAGGGGATCCGCCCATCAAGGACAGGAAACCTTCAAGATAAAAGGGGCGGCTCCTCTCTCCACATCAGTTGTTTACAGAGTACGAGAGGAACTCCGCTGGTTAGTGTACACATAAATAATACATCCTATACGGTTCTATTCACCGATACCCCAGGGAGTGTATAATACAAATAATGCTAATAATGCACCCAACTAATGACGTGATCAAAAGGGTGGGAATATAAGGGTGCCGTCATGTCTCATGAAAAAACACATTACCAGGTATGTAATACCCGTGTTTTTCCATCATACATGACGGCACCACGAGAGAGTTACAGAGATTGTATTCTCTTTAGGGAGGGATCACTGCTTGTAACACTCTTCTCCCAAATGTGAGATCAGAGGTAGCAGATAGGTCTAGCCTATAATGTTTAAAGAACGTAGACGGAGAGGACCAAGTGGCCGCCTTACAAATCTGGTCGATGGTAGCATCTGCTCTCTCCGCCCACGACGTCGCCATGGCCCTCGTGGAGTGGGCTTTCAGACCCTGTGGAACAACCTTGCCTGCACTACTATACGCTAGAATAATGGCCTCTCTCACCCATCTAGCTATAGTCTGTTTTGAGGCTTTAAGGCCCTTCCTTGACCCCTGGAACGAAACAAATAAAGCCCTATGCTTCCTCCAGGATTTTGTCACCTCTAGATACTGTAGGATACATCTCCTAACGTCTAGGCAATGGAGTCTCTCCTCTTTTTGGTTACTGGGATTGGGACAGAAAGAGGGTAGGGTTATGTCCTGAGCCCTATGAAATCTCGATACCACTTTGGGGAGATATGCCGGATCTAATTTTAATACAACCCTATCGTCCATGATTTGTGTGTAAGGGGGGTCAGCTGACAACGCGTGTAAATCCCCCACCCTACGGGCTGATGTAAGGGCCACTAACAAAGCTGTTTTTAATGTTAGTATTTTATCAGAAGTTGTATTTAATGGCTCAAAGGGGCTTTCCGTCAGGGCTGTTAACACTAGATTTAGATCCCATGGTGGAGGAGTAGGAGATGGAACAGAGTCAGCTCTACTACAGGCTCGGACAAACCTCACCACCCACCTATTACTTGCCAGGTCACAGTTAAATAGGGCTGCTAAGGCTGAAATGTGTACTTTGAGGGTACTAACAGCTAACCCCAGATCTAAGCCCTTCTGCAGGAACTCCAGTATTGCCACTATTGGGACCTCCCCTTCCCGTATTGGCCCTGAGCTGGAGAGGAATTTCTTCCATATTCTCCCATAGATCTTGGTCGTTACTGGCTTTCTGCTGCTGAGCAAGGTGGATATTAGCCCAGCCGAGAACCCTTCTTTCTCTAGTAACGACCGCTCAAATGCCAGGCTGTCAAATGAAGCCCGGAGTTCTGCGGGTGGTTGAAGGGACCCTGCGTTAGAAGGTCCTGGTCTTCCGGGAGAACCCATGGGTCCGTCACTGACATCACTCTCAGCCAGTAAAACCACGGTCTTTTCGGCCAGAAGGGAGCTATGACAATTACCCTGGCCTTGTCCTCCCTGATCTTCCTCAGAACCACTGGGATTAGACATATCGGTGGGAAGGCATACAGGAGTCCTGACGTCCATTCTATGCTGAAGGCGTCTACTGCCAACGGCCTGTCTGCTGGGTTCAGGGAGCAGAACTTTTGGACTTTCTTGTTGACTTTTGAGGCAAAGAGGTCTATCTTGGGTTTTCCCCACATGTGCACTATCCGTTGAAAAACGGACTTTTTTAGGGACCATTCTCCTTGCCTCAAGTGGTTCCTGCTTAAAAAGTCTGCCTTTATGTTGTCCACGCCTCGGATATGCAGGGCCGATAATGACAGGAGGTGCCTTTCGGCTAGAGACATGAGTCTTGTGGTTACGTGCATCAGAGCCCGAGAGCGGGTGCCTCCCTGGTGGTTCACGTATGCGACCGCTGTTCGGTTGTCCGATAGGATTCTCACATGATGTCCTGCCAAGTGAGGAAGTAATCTCTCTAGCGCTTTTTCTATTGCTAGGAGCTCCCACTCGTTTGAGGATAGATCTTTCTCCTCTTGAGCCCAGGGGTCTTGGACCCATAGTGTGTCTGAGTGGGCTCCCCACCCCCACGGACTGGCGTCTGTTGTGATCACCTTGGAGGCTGTGAATGTCCAGGGAACTCCTCTCGGGGATGACTCTATCTGTAACCACCATCTGAGAGATTGGAGCACAGAGAGTGGGAGAGTGAGCTTCTGCTCTAACTGCCCCTGAAGTTCCTGGTCGTTCTGCAGCACACACCATTGCAGTTCTCTTGCATGGAACTGGGCCCATTTTACTGCCGGTATGCAGGAGGTTAGGGATCCTAACACCGACATGGCCCTTCTTAAAGTCATTTCCGGTTTTTTTAAAGTGGTCATAATCATTTGTTTGAATTTTTCCTCTTTTCCTTCTGGGAGGCGACACTCCTGTGCCACGGAGTCTACCGTTATCCCCAGGAATTTCTGGACCATAGCTGGCTCCAGCTTGGACTTCTTGAGATTTAGTTGCCATCCCAGTGTCTGAAGAGTGTCCATCACTATCCTGACCTGTTCCTGACAGTGAGAAAAGTTCTTCCCCACTATCAGGAAGTCGTCCAGGTAGGGTATTATCAGAGTGTCTTTTTCTCTGAGATGAGCTGTGACCTCTGCTATCAGCTTTGTGAATACCCGTGGGGCTGTTGCTATCCCAAAGGGCAGAGCCTTGTACTGGAAGTGACGCAGCTGGGACCCCATCTGGACTGCCACTCTGAGAAACCGACGATCTTGTTGTCTGATTGGGACGTGATAATAAGCGTCCTTGAGGTCGAGGACGGACATGTAACACTGGGGATAGAGAAGTTTCACCGCTGATTTTATGGTCTCCATCTTGAATGATGGTATTACAAGAAATTTGTTGAGGCCTTTTAGGTTTATTATTGTCCTCCAGGAGTTGTCTGGTTTCTTTATGAGAAAAAGAGGGGAATAAAATCCTTCCCTTCTTTCCTCTATAGGAACTTCCTCCAAGACGTGTTTGTCTAGGAGTGATGTTACTTCTCCTTCCAGACTGTCTTGTTTCTCCTGAGAGGATTGTACTGGGGTCTGCATATACCTTCTTGGAGGCCAGTGGTGAAACTTTAGTTTTAGGCCTGATCCTACGATCTGCCGGATCCATATGCTGGATGAGATCCTCTCCCAGGCTGGAAGGAAGTGAGAGAGCCTCCCTCCCACCTGAGAAGGACCGTCACTGGGAGGGTTTTTTGGTGTCTCTGGGGGACTTGCCGAAATAGAAGCCCTTTCCTCCCCTGGGTCGCTTGTCCAGGTTGCTCCTGTCTCGGTCTCTGTACTGCTGTCTCCGGAATTTTTGACCTCTCCGAAAGGAGCGACGAAAGGGCTGAAACGGCTGTTTCGGGAAGTTCTTCTTTTTATCCCCGGCTTTCTCCAACACCTCGTCTAAAGCCGGTCCGAAGAGGAAGTTCCCCTCACAAGGCAAAGAGCAGAGCTTCATCTTCGCCTGAGTATCTCCTGGCCAGCATTTAAGCCATACGGCACGGCGTCCTGTGTTGGCTAACGCTGCTGACTTTGCTGCCAGCCTAGCCGAGTCCGCTGATGCTTCAGCTAGAAACACCGCCGCTGCTTTCATAGTTGGTATTGCCTCCAGGATAGTTTCCCTGGGAACTTTTTTCTCTACCTGTTCCTCCAGGTTGTCTATCCAGATTTTAAGAGATCTGGCTACACAAGTGGCCGCGATGGCTGGCCTTAGTGCTCCTGCTGAGGCTTCCCAAGCTGTCTTCAGGGAACTGTCCACCTTCCTATCCAGAGGTTCTATTAGAGAACCTAGGTCCTCGAATGGCAGGGAGGATTTCCTGGCAACTTTGGAGACCGCCACATCAATTTTTGGGGCTCTGTCCCAAGATGAGGACGCCTCCTCTTCAAAAGGGTACCTTCTTTTTAGGGAGGTAGTTAACTGGGACCTTTTTTCTGGCTTTTGCCATTCCCTTTTAATTAGTTCTTGTAGCTGCTCATTAACAGGGAATGACCTCCGTTTTTTCTTTTGTAGGCCAATGAACATGAGTTCCTGGGCTGTCTTTTTGGCCTTCTCATCTACCAGCCCCATGGTAGAGCGAACAGCTTTAATAAGCCTATCCGTAGCCTCTGCTGGAAAGATGTCTTCTTCCTCTGAGCTACTATCAGAGCAGCGGCCTGTATCGGAATCCTGCTCTGACCCCGAGGAATCTCTTTGGGATCCTACTGAAGGGCTGGATCTGTCCCTAGATCTGGCATCTGTGTCAGCTGTCTGTAATGCGTTTACGGACCTAGAGACTTCGGTCTGAATCAGGGACCTTAGGCTGTCCGTAAAGGAGGGTGTTTCCTCCGCAACAGTCTGGTTGATACATTCCTGACACAGTCTTTTACCCCAAGATGTCTTTAAGGGTTTTTTACATAAGGGGCACTCCTTATTTTTAGTTTTCCCCTGACGCTTTTTGGGGACCTCCTATACTCCACCCCGCAATGTATGTAAGAAAAGAGGGGAGAGACGGAGATAAGAGAAGAGAAAAGAACAGACATTAGCGTGCTGGACTTTCTCGCAGATCACTCACCACTCGGACGCTTTCAAAGTACGGGTACCGGATCCGGAGGTTGGCTGGATTTCTCCATGTCTCCCACTGAGACTAGGGACCCCTCCTTGGCACGGCGATCCGTCCGCACGCTGTCCGAGCGGCTTCTGCTGCTGCCATGGCGGGACTGGCTCTTTTCGCTTGAGCGAGACCGCCTCTCCTGCATCTCTTGCTGTGGCATCAAATGCTCTGGTGAAAGACTCTCCATCATACACGTTAACACTTAGCAAGAGTAGTCACCTTCAACCTGGCCTGGTTTTAGTGACACAGGGCAGCGTTTCTGGCTTGTTTAAATAGTTTCACTTTTTTTTTTTTTTTCCTAATGAATCACCTGGTTGATCCTGCCTTACTGGCTGCTTCAGTGATCAGGTGTATAATCGCACCTGTCCTGAATGATTACCTGGCTGATCGTGCCTGCACCACTTCCGGTGCTTCTATGTGCAATCACCTGGTTGATCCTGCCGTCACTAGCGCAATGCCTGCGCTGTATAATCATGCCAGCGCGCACCCGGCAACCACTTCCGGTGCGCGCTTTTAGAGCCACCATCTATCTGGCTTCATTGCCGGCCGCCCTGCGCGCTTGCGCAGTAGGGTGATGTCTGAGAGGGCACCCCACGCTCCCATCTACCTGGTTGATCCTGCCGACGGCCTGTGCGCGCACCCGGAGTCACTTCCGGTGCGCGCTTGCACTCACCTTCCAGGCGCGCACCCGGCTTTTAGTTCCGGTGCGCGCTGAAGATTCCGATCCTCCTGCCCCAGTGCCCTGCACAAGCGTTCCGAGCGCTGCTGCCCGGCGATGTGCGCACGCGCGGCCGCCTCCTGGGAAGATGGCGCCGGCCAGGCAGGAAAGCTGCAGTGTCCACTCTGTCCGACACGCCACGCTCCCCCCAGATCCATGCTGCAGATACCGTTTCCATATCTTCTCCGATTGTATCAGGTACCAAAAAGGAAGGAGGAGGAGGGGGGCGGGGGGACCATCTGCAGTGCTCAACAGGGATGGCATAATACCACCGAGGAGCCTTACCTAGCCTGGGCACCGATGTGCCTCACAGGCTGCATGGCCACCATAGTCAACAGGGAGGGAGCACCATTGTGACCTCCGAGGACAATAGGCAGGTGGATTTTTTTTTTTTTTTTTTTTTTGCAACAGCTCCAATCTTCACCCGGGCGTTTGCCTCACGGGCTGTGGCCATGCTTCGCTCAGGGGGGGCATGGTATACATTGACCCCCGAGGCGACTACGGGTACCTGGTGACGGGTGCAGCAGAGCAGCGCCTGCCCATATTCACCCGACCCAGGCCCCGGCATCCTCTTCAATCTTCAGACGTCATCCATCTTGAGGGTTCCCCGTCAAGGACAGGAAACCAACTGATGTGGAGAGAGGAGCCGCCCCTTTTATCTTGAAGGTTTCCTGTCCTTGATGGGCGGATCCCCTCTCTCGTGGTGCCGTCATGTATGATGGAAAAACACAGCTTTCCATCACGCCACCGTTTCCTCTCTTTCTCTTTGAGGTCAGTGGCTCCCACCTCCATAGGTTCAGATGGAAGCAAAACATCAGGGTTAACAGGGAACAACGGAATCCCTTGTTGCGTAAGACCTCTTTCCCGTAGCCTCCGATCCATACGGATAGCCTGAGTAATAGCCTCATCCAAAGAGCTGGGAGCTGGATGGAGAGCCAGAGCATCCTTCAAGCAATCCAATAGTCCCTTTCTGAATAGACATCTCAGTGCGGAGTCATCCCAAGATACCTCAGTGGACCATCAACGGAACTCGGAACTATACCATTCAGCTGAATGCTTCCCCTGAACCAGATCCATAATGGTAGCCTCTGCCACCCTGACACGGTCCGGTTCGTCATAAATAAGTCCTAGGGCCTCAAAGAACCTATGCACCGACCTCCGTTCAGGGGCAGTAGGGGGCAGAGAGAAAGCCCAGGATTGAGGACCCTTTCTAAGTAGGGAGATAATAATCCCTACCCGCTGAGTCTCATCCCCAGACGATCGAGGTCTAAGAGAAAACCATAATTTACAACTCTCCCTAAAAATGTGAAATTTGTCTTTTTCGCCAGTAAACGTGTCTGGAAGCTTAACCGAGGGTTCTGGAGAGTGCAAAACAACATCCACAGTCACCAGGTAGACTAACATGAGAGGTGTTTCCCTGCATGGTCATAACAGTCTCAGTCAGTTTTTTCTGTAGGTGGGTTTGAGATGTGACAAGGGACTGATGTCTCACAGAAACATCCCGCACCATCTGTGTCAAACTGGACACTTGATCCGCCAAGTTATGCAGTGGATACATGACCAGAGAAAAAAAAATGCAAAACCCCGTTTAAATGTTAGGTTAGTGATAATGTAATGCAGCTGCAGTGCAGTACAGTGCAACCTCCACCAGGGGGAGCTTGGTAGGGAAGCCAGACTGCACACACAGAGCAACTGAACAGACGCCACCTAGTGGCGAGAGCGAGGTAAGGAAAGCCAAAGTCATACACAGAGATATCAGAATTGTACACAGGGGCAGTCAGGAGAATAGTCAGGGACAAGCAAGGAATCAGAGCCTACCGGGAACGTGGTAACCAAAACGTGAGATGTAAGACAAAGTCGGGATACAAGCAAAAGTCAGAACCAGGAAGGCAACGTGGTATCAGAGACAGAAAACAAGAGCCGAAGTCCAGGGAACAGATCGAGTCGTACACGGGTACGGGCAGTCAGAGACACAAGGATAACCAAAATCAGGATACAGGTCAGGGGCTCAAGCTGAGAAGCATGAACTATCACTAACAGTGGTAGGCAGGCTGTGAGGGACTGAAATAGCCCAGCTAGCTCAAGAACGAGGCTGAGATTAACCCCCGCATGACCAGTCTCAGAAGAGGAAAGATGAAAATAAACTCCGGACTGGACCATGACACCAGGGAGCCACCTTAGGTAGTGATTTTGAGGGTCTGGATGCAAAGGAGGCTCGGATGAACCTATAGACCCAAGGGTGGTCAGCAAATTTTTGATCAAACAGCGCACACAGGGCGGAGACTTGCACTTTTAAGGTGCTAGTAGATAGCCCCCTTTCTAACCCTTTTTGAAGAAATTCTAGAATTTCTTTTACCGGAATTTCTTGGCTTGTTTTGGACAATTGTCATCCCGAGAATTCCAGGAATTTCTGCCAAATTTTCTGGTATTTGTCTGACGTGACCTTTTTCCTGCTGGCGAGCAACGTGGTCACCAAAGGGTTCGAGAATCCTTTTGCTAATAGGAGCCCCCTCTCAAGTTCCAGGCGGTGAGATGTAGCCTGTGTACTTGAGGGGGTTGTACTGGTCCCTGGTGTAGGAGGTTCGGAGTATCCATGGGTCAGAGATAGACATGCGTCTGAGCCATGTGAACCATGCCCTTTTTGGCCAAAAAGGAGCTATAAGGATTACTCGTGCCTTGTATTCCCGAATTTTCTTGAGGACTGTCGGGATTAATGGTATTGGGGGAACAAACTGAGGAGAGAGGTGCCGCCCCCTTCTATCTCTGCTGCAGGTTTCCTGTTCCTGGGGATGGATGCCATCTCTCATGTATGGTGCTGTCATGGTGAAGGGAAAACTCTATATACTTTGCAGAGGTCATTTTTACACCTTCAGGAACCTTAAAGGGCCCTACCAGCTGTTTCCCCATGATTCCGGCCCAAAACATGACACCCCCTCTTTGCTGACGTCGCAGCCTTGTTGGGACATGGTGGCCATCCACCAACCATCCACTGTTGCTCGACACTCATCAGTAAACAAGACTGTTTGAAAATTAGTCTTCATGTACGTCTGGGCCCACTGCAACCATTTTTGCTTGTGAACACTGTTTAGGGGTTGCCAAATAGTAGGTTTATGAACCAAAGCAAACCTTTGAAGTATCCTACACCTTGAGGTTCGAGGGATTCCAGAGGCACCAGCAGCTTCAAATATGTTTGCTGGTTTGTAATGGCTTTTTAGCAGCTGCTCTCTTAATCCGATGCAACCTTCCTCATTATGCCTTTATCAGCACAAACACATCTGTGCTCAGATTCAGCCACAAATCTCTAAGGCTACGTTCACATTTGCGTTGCGTCAGGCGCAGGTTCGGCGGCGCATGCGTCATGCGCCCCTATATTTAACATGGGGGCGCATGGACATTCGTTGTCTTGCGTTTTGTGACGCATGCGTCATTTTTGGCGCAAGCGTCAGGGCGCACAGGACGCTGCATGATGCATTTTTTTTGCGCTGAAAATCATGCCAAAATTGGACGCATGCGTCACAAAAAGCTGCGTTTTGCAAGCGTTGTGCGTTGCGTCGCCGACGCTGTGCCGCACAACGCAAATGTGAACGTAGCCTTAACAGTACGATGATCAGGCTCAAGTTTTCAGGAAATATCTAATGTTTTCATCCCTTGACCAAGGCATTGCACTATTTGATGCTTTTCGGCAGCAGAGAGATCCTTTTTCTTTCCCATGTTACTTGAAAACTGTGGCCTGCTTAATAATGTGGAACATCATTTTTAAGTACCGTATATACTTGAGTATAAGCCGACCCGAGTATAAGCCGACCCCCCTAATTTTGCCACAAAAAACTGGGAAAACTTATTGACTCGAGTATAAGCCTAGGGTGGAAAATGCAGAAGCTACCGGTGAATTTCAAAAATAAAAATAGATGCTCCATACCATTGATTATAGCCCCATAGATGCTCCATATAAAGCTGTGCCACATATACAATGCTCTGCACCGTTCATTATGGCCCCATAGATGCTCCATATAAAGCTGTGCCATATATGCTCTGCACCGTTCATTATGGCCCCATAGATGCTCCACATAAAGCTGTGCCATATATGCTCTGCACCGTTCATTATGGCCCTATAGATGCTCCATATAAAGCTGTGCCATATATGCTCTGCACCGTTCATTATGGCCCTATAGATGCTCCACATAAAGCTGTGCCATATATGCTCTGCACCGTTCATTATGGCCCTATAGATGCTCCATATAAAGCTGTGCCATATATGCTCTGCACCGTTCATTATGGCCCCATAGATGCTCCTTATAAAGCTGTGCCATATATGCTCTGCACCGTTCATTATGGCCCCATAGATGCTCCATATAAAGCTGTGCCCTATATGCTCTGCACCGTTCAGTTTGGCCCCATAGATGCTCATTATAAAGCTGCCCCATATGGAATGCTCTGCAGCGTTCAGTTTGGCCCCATAGATGCTCCACATAAATCTGTGCCATATCTAACGCTGGTGTTGCTGCGGCAATAAAAAACAAACAAACACATACTCACCTTTCTTGCTTGCAGCTCCCCAGCGTCCGGTCCCAGCGTCTCTCCGCACTGACTGATCAGGCAGAAGGCGGCGCGCACACTATATGCGTCATCGCACCCTCTGACCTGAACAGTCAGAGCGGAGAGACGCCGGGAAGACAGAGCGGCGCCCGGCGTGTGGAACGTGGACAGGTAAATATGCGATACTTACCTGCTCCCGGCGTCCCGCTCCTTCCCCCGGACAGCTGGTCTCCGGGTGCCGCAGCTCTTCCTGTCAGCGGTCACCGGCACCGCTGATTAGAGAAATGAATATGCGGCTCTGCCCCTATGGGAGTGGAGTCCATATTCATAAGTTTAAAGAGCGGTCCCACGTGACCGCTGTACAGGGGAAGAGCTGCGGCACCCGAAGACAGTGTGACGGGCAGGGGGAGCGTCAGGATCGCCGGGACTAGGTAAGTATGCCTCAGCGCCCTCTCCCCCTCACCCGCCGACCCTGCCACAGACCGTGAGTCGAGTATAAGCCGAGAGGGGCACTTTCAGCCCAAAAATTTGGGCTGAAAATCTCGGCTTATACTCGAGTATATACGGTAGTTTTCCTTTAATTAGAATCACCTGGAAAACTAATTATCACGTGTTTAAGATTGATTTCAGTGATCCATTGAGCCCTGAGACACAATACCATCCTTGATTTTATTTGAAAAACAAAACAATTAAATCTTTATGACACTTAAATCCAATTTGCATAATAATTTGGAACACGGTGTATAAAAACAGCAGCCATGGGTTCTTCTAAGCAACTGCCTAGCACTATTCTATCATTGTGTCTTCATCTGTGATTTTTTTCCAGCTCGGATCCGATCACGATCGGACTGGTAAGAAATCGCAGCATGCTGCGATTGTAATTGGAAATCAGATCACATTCGGCAACAGAAGTCAATGGGTGCGTTAAAAAAAAACAAAAAAAAAAACGCACAGCACTCAGACCACTTCACCTAACTTACATCAGTTAGGTGAAGCGAGTTAATTGGCTGTGAACTCCCAGGATCTTTCTGACTGCACTGCGAACGTGAGAACTTTCAGACATGTCATAGGACATAAGCCAAGGTTAAAAAGTTAAGGTTACAAAAGGAGAGGTGATGGGGTTGTAAGCGTGTGTCAGGGATAAACATGCTCTATTTCTAATATAATGGGTGTGTTTTTGTGTATTAAAAATTTATTTTAACTGCATAGAATATTACGGGCACTAATGTTAACAAATTTACGTAAGTAATGTGAATGGTATAATAAGAACAATTTCATAGAATGTTTAAAATATTATTAACGTCAACTTATAATGTGTTAACAAATTAAACATAGCAAAAGTATTCGGGTATGAAATTAGGAACAGTTAAAGTGTTCGGAAACACCCCCAACATGGGGGAGACAGAGTTAGTTAAAAAGGGAAACACTTCCTGCGTTAGGAGATGAGTTTAGGTTGGATAGAGTGATAAGTGAAGTCCAAGGAGAGAGGGCTGAAAATCACAAGAATACGAACTTTTGGGCAGCATACAGACAGCCGCCACTAAATTTAGCGGACCTTCCCAAGATGTCCGGGGTCTACGACCCGATTAAGTACAGTACCTGTATCACTTTCCATAAGGGAAAGCCAGAGCTTCAGAGTCAGACAGAGTATTCCAGGGTTACCTCGGTAACCGCTTGGCGACATCACAGCATTTACTGCTTGGCAACATCATCACAGCAGTTACAGCTTGATGATATTATTTCCACGGTTACCGCTTGGCGACATCATCCCAGCAGTTACCGCTTGGCGACATCATCACAGCAGTTACCGCTTGGCGACATCACAGCAGTTACCGCTTGGCGACATTTTTACCACAGTTACCGCTTTGTGAGATTATCACAGCAGTTACCACTTGCCGACATTATCATTGCAGTTACTGCTTGGCGACATTATTACCTCAGTTACCATTTTGTGACATAATCACAGCAGCTAGCGATTGGTGACATTATTGCCTCAGTTTCTGCTTGGCGACATTATTACCTCAGTTTCTGCTTGGCGACATTATTACCTCAGTTTCTGCTTGGCGACATTATTACCTCAGTTCTCACTTGCTGTTTTAATGATGCAGAAAAGGCTCCTGCAGTTAAAAGCACAATATATTGTTATAACACAGGAGATCCCACATACTGAGAATAAAGTTGGCCATAGAAGGTTGTGGGAGGCCGCTAAACATGTTGGGATCCTACAACTCAGATGTTCGGGCCCAACTTCTGCTGGGGTGTTTATAGGTCGGAATAATCCCTTATATTTAGAAAATAATTTACGCTGGGGCTAACATTTGTATAAAAATGACAGTCATAGGGAGGTGATTAGTGATGAGCGAATATACTCGTTACTTGAGATTTCTCGAGCATGCTCAGGGATCCTCCGAGTATTTTTTAGTACTCGGAGATTTAGTTTTCATCGCCGCAGCTGAATGATTTACAGCTATTAGCCAGGCTAAGTACATGTGGGGGTTGCCTGGTTGCTAGGGAATCCCCACATGTAATCAAGCTGGCTAATAGCTGTAAATCATTCAGCTGCGGCGAAGAAAACTAAATCTCCGAGCACTAAAAAATACTCGGAGGACCCCGAGCGTGCTCGGGAAATCTCGAGTAACGAGCATATTCGCTCATCACTAGAGGTGATAGGTATTATTTCATTTAGCTTAGTAAAGAGAAGTCTAGGCACAAAAATAATAAAAAAAAGAACTTTATTGTCAGATAAAATAACTATCATTATCAAAGCTTGTTTGACTACATTGTAGATAAAATAATGAAAAAACTAAACCCTCACAGATACTGTGAATATTTTTCTTTTGGAGCCATACAGAGAGCTTCCATTAAACAAAGAACATTCTCTGGATCATGGGATGAACTTAGCTCCAGCTTCAGTTACCACAAATGAGCGCCTGATGACATTTTTGCCCTTCAGGTGGCAGGATGTAACAGAAAACATTGTGATATTGCTTTCATGTTTTTTCTCTTTTGAGAAAAATACTCGGTTGGTAGTGACATGCTGCCACAGTTTGCACAGATAGGGTTTGAAGTCTACAGCAGAAGACGCTTGCTTCTCAGAATGAGATGCTTCACTGGTTTCATTGTACATCTTCTGCATTATAGTTTGTGTGGAAGCAAAAAGAACCAGCTTGTACTCCTTTATCAATTTATCAAGAAGCTCTATGCATTTCCTGATATTCGACTCTTGTCTAGAAATGCTTTCTCCTCCATTATTGCGGTCGATCCAGTAGAAAGATGACAGACTATCTATGATTAACAGACACAGAGAAGGGCGGCTGCAAAACATGTTCTCGAGGGAGTAAAGTGTGAGGAGCAGCTGTACACTACTACTGCAGTAGACCAAGAAGAATCTGCTCAGACATTGCTTCACCATCTCTTCTTCACTTTGGGACAATCGGTGTTCGAGTATAGTGACCAGACGAAGCATGTCAAAGTGATAGTCTGTGTCTACATAGACCACCTCGACTTGTAAACCACCCTCTGAAACTGGCAAGATACATCGGGCGATTAGATGACAAAACATTTCTGTTTTTCCAGAGCCTTCTGGACCATGGAATTCAATTATATCACCTGTATGTGAAGAACCAGAGGAAAAGTTTATTCACATCTATTCTTCTGAAAACACATAAAACAACCATTATTACCAATCTGACTTACTGAACTTCACATAATAAGCACAAACAAGAGAAAAACCAACAAATGAGTTTTTTTTATTTTTTTTTTTAATATTTTGTTCTCAAAAGATCTAGAGATTATTTGTCTAAATCGGCCATAATCCAGAGAGGGGCAAGATTCCGAATTAAAATATTGTTGTTTTTGCAGATATAGGATGCATATATTTTAAAGAGTAACCATCATTTTAATTTTTATTTCATAAATCATTATTACACATGAAAATAAGCAACTTTGTAATATATCTTGTCAGAGAAATCTGCTTCTTTCTCTGCCAGAACTGATCATTTATTCCAAAATTCTCAATTCGTGGGTAAAATGTTTATTTGGTGAATACATGTTTTTACATTACTGAGATAGGAGACGACAGTTACTATAGTAGGTTATCTCTAGCTTCATTCTCCTGAATGTTTGCTTTCCAGTTAGGTGCAGCCAGTTTTTGTGCACTGCTACCAAGGAGGTACCGTATTTTTTGGACTATTAGACGCACTTTTCCCAAAAATTTTTTTGGGGAAAACGGGGGTGCATCTTATAGTCAGAATGTAATTAAATGTACTTACAGTTATCGTGGTGGCAGCAGGAGTCAGGCAATTCTTTCGGTGGTCCCACGCTGCAGGGCGATGATCTTGCTTCCATCCCAGCCTGGTGCGGATCGTTCGGCAGTCCTCAGTGATGCGGGGGGCTCCGGTGACATTTTGTGAAAGCTCGGAGGCCCCGCATGTCTATTGCCTCAATGCTATGGCCTCCAGGAAAATGGACACCGGAGGAGGCGCATGCACAGATTGAGATCTTGGTGCCGAGATCTCAATCTGTGCATGCGCCGCCTCTGGCGGTCATTTTCCCGGAGGCCACAGCATCGAGGCAATAGAAGTGCTGGGGGCTTCAGGGTTTCACAAAATGTCGCTGTAGCCCCCGCAACACCGTGCACTGCCAAACCTGCAGCACTGGGATGGGATTTCCCGGAGACCACCACATTGCAGCAATGGATGTGCGGGGGCTCTGGGCTTTCCCAAAATGTCGCAGTAGTCCCCCGCACAGCCGAACCTGCGCACCAGTCTCGGTCACATTGCCGGTCCACCAAAAAACCCCTGTGACTCCGCTCCACCAGCACTGTTGATCTCCCTGGGTAAGCTGAATTCAGGATTGTAAGACAGACCTCCATTTGACGTGTGATTTTTTTTTTTTTTTACAAAATAAAAAATTCTTCAGAGCGACGCGCTTCGACCACTACGGTGATCTTTGTCAGAGCTTTCACACAAACATCATCGTAGTGATCGAAACGCGTCCCTCCGTCTGCTTATCTGTCATTTGTTGTCCCGGATGTCTATACGGAAATTTAATGTCTTTTTGAATAAAGGAACAGATATTTTATCTTAAGGAGCTGAAAGAATTTGTCCTTATTTTGTCTACAACTCCACTTCCACCAGAACGGACTTCGGTGCACCTGTGTTTCATATGGTGAGCAGTTGAGACACATGTCTCGGGAGCTGTATGTCTGAATTATCAGGGACTTCATTTTATCTAATTTTTGGAGAATGCCTTTAAACAAAAGGAAGTAGTAGTAGTTTTTGTAGTATGTTTACTGTTTAAATATTCATATGCACAATGTCAAAATAACTTATTGCGCCCAGGCAGTAAGCATACTAATTACTACTTCTTCAAGTGGCTCTTTTTTTCCTGCTGCTTTTACAATGGAAATGAGAAGATCGTGTAAGCAGTTTGGCTCTAGTAGGCAGTCAGCAATGGTATAAACCAAAGCTGCTCATCCTTGAGGTAGCGTAAAATGGTTGGATGCTACTTTGACCACCACTTCTTAAAAGGGACTGTCAGCAGGATTTCACCCTTCAAACTAATTATATATGCTTGAAAATCTTTTAAAGAGAACCTGTCACCCCCAAAATCAAAGATGAGCTAAGCCCACCGGCATCAGGGGCTTATCTACAGCATTCTGTAATGCTGTAGATAAGCCCCCGATGTATCCAGAAAGATGAGAAAAAGAGGTTAGATTATATTCACCCAGGGGCGGTCCCGCTGCGGTCCGGTCCAATGGGCGTTGCGGTCCGGGGCCTCACACATCTAGACAAACTAGCCACACATCCACACTCCCACCTGTGGGAGTGGTTAAGGGTATATAATGTGACCAGGTTGTGGGTCACATGTTCCTCTATGGTTCCAGTGTTTGGACCTGAGTGGTGAAGGTCCTGGAAGTATGTGTTGGATTTCCTGGGAGTAGGAATCCTGAAGAGCACATGCCAGTGTGTTGGATTTCCTGGGAGTAGGAAATCCTGAATAGCACACTGGGCAGCCTGTGTTGGATTTCCTGGGAGTAGGAATCCTGAAGAGCACACTGGGCAGCCTGTGTTGGATTTCCTGGGAGTAGGAATCCTGAAGAGCACACTGGGCAGCCTGTGTTGGATTTCCTGGGAGTAGGAATCCTGAATTGCACATGGTGGGACTTCGCTACTGGTGACCTGGGTATTGGACAGTCTCAGCTGGGGATGGACGTCCTGAATAGTACCCGGACTGGCCACCTGTGTGATCCTGTGTAACCTGGGTGTTGGGAGGTGCTGGGAGTAGGACCGGATCCCTGAACAGCACGAGGTGAGGACCGGGATCTGCAGAGCCAGTGACAGCTGCGTGGGGAAGCTACAGTCCTTCGGTGGGTCTGGACTGACTAATGTGTGCCGGCCAGGCAAGTTGGTGATCCCTGTGAGGCAGCTTACCCGGAAGAGAGGACTGGCAAGGAGTCAGCAGGTGGAGCAGGAGCTCCCGTCAGGTACCTATACAGACTGTTGGTGCTTGTGTTGTTTTATTAACTGTATGGTCTCCCACGACAACTGAACGGAGTGAGGTTCATCGTGTTTAGAGACCGCGACCCAGAGTCATATGTGCTGTATGTGACTTGGGACATTGGTGAACTGTTCAGCGTACGGACACCCATGGTAACTGGGCGAAGTGAGAGGTCCAGCATGTTTAGTGTCCTTGAGTCAAAGCCATAAATGAAGTGTTTAAGACAAAGCTGCAAGTTAATATCACCAGTTGGTGCCTGTTGTGTTTCATGAAATGTATATAATGAACTGTGCATAACCCGGTTTATGACACTTTAATAAACCGCATGGACTGTTTTGTGTTCAAAAATCGTGCCGGACTACATTAATCCCGAGCCAAGCGAGTGTCCCCCAATACACTCAGTAAGAGCAATCTTACAACTCAGCATGTGCTCTTCAGAACACCTACTCCCAGGACATCCAACACAGGTTGTGCTCTTCAGGAAGTCTACTCCCAGGTCTATCCACACAGGTTACTCAGTGTGCTATTCAGGACGTCTGTCCCTACTGGGGACCGTCCAACACACAGGCATGTGACCTGTCCGGGTGCTATTCAGGACGTCTGTCCAACAACCCAGGCCACCAGGTCCAAAGCCCCACCATGTGCTCTTCATGGAGACGACACTCCCAACACGTAGGCTCTCCAGGACCTTCCCACATAGGCCACTCAGCGACCATGTGACCCACACCCTGGTCACATTATGAAGCTGTAACCACTACCACAGGTGGGAGTGTGTGTGTGGCTAGTTCGACCCGCCCATCTCTCATAACTAGCCTAGTAAGTCTCCCTTCACAACTATACGAACACTTGTGGGACTACAGGTCCCACAACATTACATCAGACTTACCACGCAGACTCCCTCTGCGACACATATCGGCCACTTACAATTCTGCCAGTCACTGTTTCACCGCCATTATAACAGATACGCCTTCATGCATATCCCGAGGAGCACACACAGCGCCCCCTAGCTGCCACAGGGGTCACTGCATCACAGGGGAAAATATCTGTATGGGGCCATGTGCAGCATTATATGGGGCAAATATCTGTATGGGGCCATGTGCAGCATTATATGGGGCAAATATCTAAATGGAGCATCTTATGGGGCCATAATCAAACTTTGTGCAGCATTATATGGGGCATATTTTAATATGAAATAAATATTTTTATTTAAAAAAAAAAAACCAAAACACAAATGAGTATGCATATTTGGTATCGCCACCTCCGGAATGACCCGACCTATTATAAAACTGTCCCACCAGTTAACCCCTTTAGTGAACACCGTTTAAAAAATTTAAAATAAATTAAAAAAAACGAGGTAAATAATGATGGTTTTTCATCATATTGCTGAACAAAAACTGGATTATAACACGATCAAAAAGACCAATGTAAATAAAAATGGAATCGCTGATAAAAAGCCATCTCCAGCAAAAAACAAGCCGCCATACAGCTCAAATCATTTGAAAAATAAAAAAGTTAAAATATATATTTTTAATGAAATAGTTTGTCATTTCTGTAGTGATGACAGCCCGGCAAAATTGAGGTGCCCATCACCAGAAGCCTGAGCTGGTCATTACAACGCACTGGTCACTACAACAGCAGGTTGTAATTTTCACTCGTAACATCCGCTAATGCTTATTTCTGAAAAACACCCATGAAGTCAAAATTGTCACTATAGATAGTGTAGATAAATTTCCAAAGGGGTTTTAGATTCCAAAATGGGGTCACTTGAAGGGGGATTCTGCTCTTCTAGCACTTAGCGGCTCTGTATGTGGAGTCCAAAAACTATTCTATGAAAATCTGCGCTCCAGGAGGCAAATAGCGCTCTGTTCCTTCCGAGTCTAGACGTGTGGCTAATCAGTACTGTACAGCCACATATGGGGTATCTCTACATTGTGGGAAAAATTTTGGTGCCATTTTTACCCATTCCCCAGTGTGAAGATGTAAAATCTGGAGCAAAACCAAAATGGTGTCACTTTTGTGTATTTTCTGTCATATAGACCCCTCAAAGTCACTTCAAAAGTGATGTGGTCCCTAAATAAAAGGGTTTTGTAAATTGTGTTGAAAAAATAAGAAACCGCTCGTCAACTTTTAACACTTATATCTTCCTAACCAAAAAAAAAAAAAAAAGATATTTAAAAGATTGTGCTGATGTAAAGTAGACATGTGGGAAATGTTATTTTGTGTGACATAACGCTCTGATTTAAGGGCATATAAATAAAAAAAAAGTTTAAAAATTGCAACGATTTTTTCTCATTTCTTTTTGTCTTGTTTTTGACAATGTGTTTTTTCCGTGTTATGCTTTAAATAAAAGTTGCTTTATTTTTTATATTTCTTGGTTTTTTGCTTTGACAAAACGCTATATTTTTAGGTGAGGATTCCATGCAGTTTTGATGCGTTTCAGTGGCTAAAACACACCAAAAACGCATTTGTGCATTTTTTTGCTGCAGATTTTCCGCATATAATGTAAGTCTTTGGGGAAAATCTGCATAGAAAACGCTGAGTCACTGCAAGAGGAAGTGACATGCACCGTAGGTCAGTATACAGAGGGTTAAAAAGACGCACAGTAGGAATCAGATTTCTATAAATCTTATCCACTCTGCTGGAACTGTAAAGGTACCGTCACACTCAGCAACTTTCCAACGATCACGACCAGCGATACGACCTGGCCGTGATCGTTGGAAAGTCCTTGTGTGGTCGCTGGGGAGCTGTCACACAGACAGCTCTCCAGCGACCAACGATGCCGAAGTCCCCGGGTAACCAGGGTAAACATCGGGTTAATAAGCGCAGGGCCGCGCTTAGTAACCCAATGTTTACCCTGGTTACCATTGTAAATGTAAAAAAAAAAAACACATACTCACATTCCGGTGCCTGTCACGTCCCCGGGCGTCCGCTTCCCTGCACTCCTCCTGCATCCTGTGTAAGCGCGGCCGTAAAGCAGAGCGGTGACGTCACCGCTGTGCTCTGATGTACGGCCGGACGGCGCTGACACAGGATGCACAGAAAATTGTTTTGACAATGCAGTGCAAATGTTCATTAGTTTTCTGGTGACTGCTTTTCAGAAGGCGACAGTGTGACCGTCCTCTGCCCGTCTAACTAACAATACAGCAGTCAGCTGTACCTGTATGATGGCATGAAGAAGACCAAATAAAGTGCACAAAAATGTGCTCCAGGAATAATACGCTATAAAATACGGAAATATAGCAAATGCATATTGTGAATAGTTTACCATGCAAAGGGCAATCTCCATTGGCAAAAAGCAAAGGCTCCAGTTCCTTCAGAGAAGCGCGTCCCTCCAGTCTTGCAAGAAGCTTAAAAACATTACAAAAAACACACCTGAAATAACCATTGGCTATAACACATATACCAGACTGAACATTGCAGAACTGTATTGCTCAGAGCAGAAGAAAACACGAACCACATTTCAATGCATCAAGTGATGTATACATCAGGAGGGGAATCATATTAGGCAAGTTCCCAGCATAAGAAGATCACCTTGTCGTTGGCTGCTGGGCATACATGAATTGGCCAAATTATGCGTGCGCCAAGTATCTTCGTTTTTTTCCAGAGTGCATACAAGCATCCTGAAATGGATTTTGAAGGAGTAAGTACACCTGTCTCATCAGGTCTAAGACATCTATTAAAGAACGTAGGAGTGAAATCTGGTAACAGATCCTCTTTAACCCCTTTACCCACAGGGCGATTTTCTACATTTGCGCTTACATTTTTTACTCCTTTTCTTCCAAGGGCCATAACTTTTCTATTTTTTCATTGACATGGTCGTATTAAGTTTTATTTGTGGAATGAGTTGTATAGTTTTGAATGACACCATTTGATGTACAGGAAGCCAAACAAAACAAAAAAAATCCTTAAAAAATGCAATTCTGAAGTTTTCAGGTTTTATTTTTACAGTGTTGATTGTATGATTACAGTCAGCAAGATTATGGCGATACCAAACTTATACAGGTTTTTTTTGGTTAAATTGTGGTAAAAAACTCAAACATTAGTAAAAAATGTCCAATGTTGCCATTTTTGGAGACCCGTAACCAGGGCTGTGGAGTCAGAGTCATGGACTCAGAACCCATTTTGGTGGACTCAGAGCTTTGGCTTATCGACTACACAGCCCTGCCCGTAGCTTATTCATTTTTATGTCAATGGAGCTGTGTGCAGGCTTGGATTTTGTGTGGTGAAGTGTTTACCATCTTGGGATAGATATGACATTTTAGTTGTTTCTTATTACATTTTTTTTTTGTGTTGCGGTGACATTGTGATTTGCTTTTCTCTCTATAATATTTATAGATTAATTAATTTTATCAATTTTATATTGATCTTTTGTGAACGCAGAGATACCAAATACGATTATTTTTTGTAAATTTATTTTTATTGAGGGAAAAGAGGGGCGATTTGAATTTTTATACAACTTGGAGGGATAGCTGCGCAGTGCATACATGAACGTATGGGGATGGATAGCTGCGCAGGGCAAACATGTATGTGTGGGGTGAAGAGGGATAGCTGTGCAGAGCATACATGTATGTATGGGGGTGGGGAGGGGTAGCTGTGCAGGGCAACATGTATATATGGGGATGGATAGCTGCGCAGGGCAAACATGTATGTATGGGGGTGAGGAGGGATAGATGTGCAGAGCATACATGTATATATGGGGAGGGATAGCTGCGCAGGGCATACATGGATGTATAGGGATGGGGGAATAACTGTGCAGGGCATACATGTATATACAGGGAGGGATAGCTGCGCCGGGCAAACATGGATGTATGGGGAGGGATAGCTACGCAGGGCATACATGGATGTATGGGGGTTGGGGAATAACTGTAGGGCATACATGGATGTATAGGGAGGGATAGCTGAGCAGGGCATACATGGATGTATAGGGGGGAATAACTGTGTAGGGCATACATGCGTGTATAGGGAGGGATAGCTGCGCAGGGCACAGCTCGTCCATATGACGTCACATGTTATGGTCATGTGACATGCTGTTTACATGTCCAAGCGCTAATCCTGCCGATGGACGGTAAGATGAGATCACGTGATTACATCGCATGTCACATAGCTGGCCTGTGCGGACGAGCTGCTGCGGCTCTTGCAGTCACGTGGCCGAAAATGAAAGTAAAGTGATCGCTTCATTCCAGTCCTTAAATTTCTTCCCTAGACTGCTGGAAAAACATAGCGGTGTAACGAGCAACGGAACTACTTGTTCAGCTGCTCATGAGGACACGGACGCTTTAGTTCCCTGCAGCTGAGCTGTATGGCCTCCTCCTGTACGGGCCGCACTGCTCCGGATCGGAGGTTACCTGGGTGCCGGACTCTGCTTTCCGGAAGTCATCGCTCATTGCCACACAGAGCTCAGCAACCGGGAGAAGCTGCAGGGTCTACAGAGCGCAGGATACGGCTATGACGTCATGACCATGTGATCGTGTGAGAAGGAGAGGCTATATCGGTCATGTGATCTGTCAGCTGCTGGTGATGGTGGAAGGAGGAGGTGACAGAGCTGGGCGTCAGGTGGAAGGGAACAGCAGAGCTGTGTGTGTAACATGGCTATATATTATACAAGGAGCAGAGCTGTGTGTAACATGGCTATATATCATACAAGGAGCAGAGCTGTGTGTGTAACATGGCTATATATTATACAAGGAGCAGAGCTGTGTGTGTAACATGGCTATATATTATACAAGGAGCAGAGCTGTGTGTGTAACATGGCTATATATTATACAAGGAGCAGAGCTGTGTGTGTAACATGGCTATATATTATACAAGGAGCACAGCTGTGTGTGTAACATGGCTATATATTATACAAGGAGCAGAGCTGTGTGTGTAACATGGCTATATATTATACAAGGAGCAGAGCTGTGTGTGTAACATGGCTATATATTATACAAGGAGCAGAGCTGTGTGTGTAACATGGCTATATGCACATGCTCCTTGTATAATATATAGCCATGTTGCGCTCACAGCTCTACTCCTTGTATAATATATAGCCATGTTACACACACAGCTCTGCTCCTTGTATAATATATAGCCATGTTACACACACAGCTCTGCTCCTTGTATAATATATAGCCATGTTACACACACAGCTCTGCTCCTTGTATAATATATAGCCATGTTACACACACAGCTCTGCTCCTTGTATAATATATAGCCATGTTACACACACAGCTCTGCTCCTTGTATAATATATAGCCATGTTACACACACAGCTCTGCTCCTTGTATAATATATAGCCATGTTACACACACAGCTCTGCTCCTTGTATAATATATAGCCATGTTACACACACAGCTCTGCTCCTTGTATAATATATAGCCATGTTACACACACAGCTCTGCTCCTTGTATAATATATAGCCATGTTACACACACAGCTCTGCTCCTTGTATAATATATAGCCATGTTACACACAGCTCTGCTCCTTGTATAATATATAGCCATGTTACACACACCGCTCTGCTCCTTGTATAATATATAGCCATGTTACACACACAGCTCTGCTCCCTGTATAATATATAGCCATGTTACACACACAGCTCTGCTCCTTGTATAATATATAGCCATGTTACACACACAGCTCTGCTCCCTGTATAATATATAGCCGTGTTACACACACAGCTCTGCTCCTTGTATAATATATAGCCATGTTACACACACAGCTCTGCTCCTTGTATAATATATAGCCATGTTACACACAGCTCTGCTCCTTGTATAATATATAGCCATGTTACACACACAGCTCTGCTCCTTGTATAGTATATAGCCATGTTACACACACAGCTCTGCTCCTTGTATAATATATAGCCATGCTGCACACACAGCTCTGCTCCTTGTATAGTATATAGCCATGTTACACACACAGCTCTGCTCCTTGTATAATATATAGCCATGTTACACACACAGCTCTGCTCCTTGTATAATATATAGCCATGTTACACACAGCTCTGCTCCTTGTATAATATATAGCCATGTTACACACACCGCTCTGCTCCTTGTATAATATATAGCCATGTTACACACACAGCTCTGCTCCCTGTATAATATATAGCCATGTTACACACACAGCTCTGCTCCTTGTATAATATATAGCCATGTTACACACACAGCTCTGCTCCCTGTATAATATATAGCCGTGTTACACACACAGCTCTGCTCCTTGTATAATATATAGCCATGTTACACACACAGCTCTGCTCCTTGTATAATATATAGCCATGTTACACACAGCTCTGCTCCTTGTATAATATATAGCCATGTTACACACAGCTCTGCTCCTTGTATAGTATATAGCCATGTTACACACACAGCTCTGCTCCTTGTATAATATATAGCCATGCTGCACACACAGCTCTGCTCCTTGTATAGTATATAGCCATGTTACACACACAGCTCTGCTCCTTGTATAATATATAGCCATGTTACACACACAGCTCTGCTCCTTGTATAGTATATAGCCATGTTACACACACAGCTCTGCTCCTTGTATAGTATATAGCCATGTTACACACACAGCTCTGCTCCTTGTATAATATATAGCCATGTTACACACACAGCTCTGCTCCTTGTATAGTATATAGCCATGTTACACACACAGCTCTGCTCCTTGTATAATATATAGCCATGTTACACACACAGCTCTGCTCCTTGTATAATATATAGCCATGTTACACACAGCTCTGCTCCTTGTATAATATATAGCCATGTTACACACACAGCTCTGCTCCCTGTATAATATATAGCCATGTTACACACAGCTCTGCTCCTTGTATAATATATAGCCATGTTACACACACAGCACTGCTCCTTGTATAATATATAGCCATGTTACACACACAGCTCTGCTCCCTGTATAATATATAGCCATGTTACACACAGCTCTGCTCCTTGTGTAATATATAGCCATGTTACACACACAGCTCTGCTCCTTGTATAATATATAGCCATGTTACACACACAGCTCTGCTCCTTGTATAGTATATAGCCATGTTACACACACAGCTCTGCTCCTTGTATAATATATAGCCATGTTACACACACAGCTCTGCTCCTTGTATAGTATATAGCCATGTTACACACACAGCTCTGCTCCTTGTATAATATATAGCCATGTTACACACACAGCTCTGCTCCTTGTATAATATATAGCCATGTTACACACAGCTCTGCTCCTTGTATAATATATAGCCATGTTACACACACCGCTCTGCTCCTTGTATAATATATAGCCATGTTACACACACAGCACTGCTCCTTGTATAATATATAGCCATGTTACACACACAGCTCTGCTCCCTGTATAATATATAGCCATGTTACACACAGCTCTGCTCCTTGTGTAATATATAGCCATGTTGCACACACAGCTCTGCTCCTTGTATAATATATAGCCATGTTACACACAGCTCTGCTCCTTGTATGATATATAGCCATGTTACACACACAGCTCTGCTCCTTGTATGATATATAGCCATATTACACACACCGCTCTGCTCCTTGTATAATATATAGCCATGTTACACACACAGCTCTGCTCCTTGTATAATATATAGCCATGTTACACACACAGCTCTGCTCCTTGTATAATATATAGCCATGTTACACACAGCTCTGCTCCTTGTATAATATATAGCCATGTTACACACACAGCTCTGCTCCTTGTATAATATATAGCCATGTTACACACACAGCTCTGCTCCTTGTATGATATATAGCCATGTTACACACAGCTCTGCTCCTTGTATAATATATAGCCATGTTACACACAGCTCTGCTCCTTGTATAATATATAGCCATGTTACACACAGCTCTGCTCCTTGTATAATATATAGCCATGTTACACACACAGCTCTGCTCCCTGTATAATATATAGCCATGTTACACACACAGCTCTGCTCCTTGTATAGTATATAGCCATGTTACACACACAGCTCTGCTCCTTGTATAATATATAGCCATGTTACACACACAGCTCTGCTCCTTGTATAATATATAGCCATGTTACACACACAGCTGTGCTCCTTGTATAATATATAGCCATGTTACACACAGCTCTGCTCCTTGTATAGTATATAGCCATGTTACACACACAGCTCTGCTCCTTGTACAGTATATAGCCATGTTACACACACAGCTCTGCTCCTTGTATAATATATAGCCATGTTACACACACAGCTCTGCTCCTTGTATAATATATAGCCATGTTACACACACAGCTGTGCTCCTTGTATAATATATAGCCATGTTACACACAGCTCTGCTCCTTGTATAATATATAGCCATGTTACACACAGCTCTGCTCCTTGTATAATATATAGCCATGTTACACACACAGCTCTGCTCCTTGTATAATATATAGCCATGTTACACACACAGCTCCGCTCCTTGTATAATATATAGCCATGTTACACACAGCTCTGCTCCTTGTATGATATATAGCCATGTTACACACAGCTCTGCTCCTTGTATAATATATAGCCATGTTACACACACAGCTCTGCTCCTTGTATAATATATAGCCATGTTACACACACAGCTCGGCTCCTTGTATAATATATAGCCATGTTACACACACAGATCTGCTCCTTGTATAATATATAACCATATTACACACAGCTCTGCTCCTTGTATAATATATAGCCATGTTGCGCTCACAGCTCTACTCCTTGTATAATATATAGCCATGTTACGCACACAGCTCTGCTCCTTGTGTAATATATAGCCATGTTACACACACATCTCTGCTCCTTGTGTAATATATAGCCATGTTACACACAGCTCTGCTCCTTGTATAATATATAGCCATGTTACACACACAGCTCTGCTCCTTGTATAATATATAGCCATGTTACACACACAGCTCTGCTCCTTGTATAGTATATAGCCATGTTACACACACAGCTCTGCTCCTTGTATGATATATAGCCATGTTACACACAGCTCTGCTCCTTGTATAATATATAGCCATGTTACACACACAGCTCTGCTCCTTGTACAATATATAGCCATGTTACACACACAGCTCTGCTCCTTGTATAATATATAGCCATGTTACACACAGCTCTGCTCCTTGTATGATATATAGCCATGTTGCACACACAGCTCTGCTCCTTGTATAATATATAGCCATGTTACACACAGCTCTGCTCCTTGTATAATATATAGCCATGTTACACACACAGCTCTGCTCCCTGTATAATATATAGCCATGTTACACACACAGCTCTGCTCCTTGTATAATATATAGCCATGTTACACACACAGCTCTGCTCCTTGTATAATATATAGCCATGTTACACACAGCTCTGCTCCTTGTATAATATATAGCCATGCTGCACACACAGCTCTGCTCCTTGTATAATATATAGCCATGCTGCACACACAGCTCTGCTCCTTGTATAGTATATAGCCATGTTACACACACAGCTCTGCTCCTTGTATAATATATAGCCATGTTACACACAGCTCTGCTCCTTGTATAATATATAGCCATGTTACACACACAGCTCTGCTCCTTGTATAATATATAGCCATGTTACACACACAGCTGTGCTCCTTGTATAATATATAGCCATGTTGCACACACAGCTCTGCTCCCTGTATAATATATAGCCATGTTACACACAGCTCTGCTCCTTGTATAATATATAGCCATGTTACACACACAGCTCTGCTCCTTGTATAATATATAGCCATGTTACACACACAGCTGTGCTCCTTGTATAATATATAGCCATGTTGCACACACAGCTCTGCTCCCTGTATAATATATAGCCATGTTACACACAGCTCTGCTCCTTGTATAATATATAGCCATGTTACACACAGCTCTGCTCCTTGTATAATATATAGCCATGTTACACACAGCTCTGCTCCTTGTATAATATATAACCATGTTACACACAGCTCTGCTTCTTGTATAATATATAGCCATGTTACGCACACAGCTCTGCTCCTTGTATAATATATAGCCATGTTACACACAGCTCTGCTCCTTGTATAATATATAGCCATGTTACACACAGCTCTGCTCCTTGTATAATATATAACCATGTTACACACAGCTCTGCTTCTTGTATAATATATAGCCATGTTGCGCACACAGCTCTGCTCCTTGTATAATGTATAGCCATGTTACGCACACAGCTCTGCTCCTTGTATAATATATAGCCATGTTACGCACACAGCTCTGCTCCTTGTATAATATATAGCCATGTTACACACACAGCTCTGCTCCTTGTATAATATATAGCCATGTTACACACACAGCTCTGCTCCTTGTATAATATATAGCCATGTTACACACACAGCTCCGCTCCTTGTATAATATATAGCCATGTTACACACAGCTCTGCTCCTTGTATGATATATAGCCATGTTACACACAGCTCTGCTCCTTGTATAATATATAGCCGTGTTACACACACAGCTCTGCTCCTTGTATAATATATAGCCATGTTACACACACAGCTCTGCTCCTTGTATAATATATAGCCATGTTACACACACAGCTCTGCTCCTTGTATGATATATAGCCATGTTACACACACAGCTCTGCTCCTTGTATAATATATAGCCATGTTGCACACACAGCTCCGCTCCTTGTATAATATATAGCCATGTTACACACACAGCTCCGCTCCTTGTATAATATATAGCCATGTTACACACAGCTCTGCTCCTTGTATGATATATAGCCATGTTACACACAGCTCTGCTCCTTGTATAATATATAGCCATGTTACACACACAGCTCTGCTCCTTGTATAATATATAGCCATGTTACACACACAGCTCAGCTCCTTGTATAATATATAGCCATGTTACACACACAGATCTGCTCCTTGTATAATATATAACCATGTTACACACAGCTCTGCTCCTTGTATAATATATAGCCATGTTGCGCTCACAGCTCTACTCCTTGTATAATATATAGCCATGTTACGCACACAGCTCTGCTCCTTGTGTAATATATAGCCATGTTACACACACATCTCTGCTCCTTGTGTAATATATAGCCATGTTACACACAGCTCTGCTCCTTGTATAATATATAGCCATGTTACACACACAGCTCTGCTCCTTGTATAATATATAGCCATGTTACACACACAGCTCTGCTCCTTGTATAGTATATAGCCATGTTACACACACAGCTCTGCTCCTTGTATAATATATAGCCATGTTACACACACAGCTCTGCTCCTTGTATAATATATAGCCATGTTGCACACACAGCTCTGCTCCTTGTATAATATATAGCCATGTTACACACACAGATGTTGCAGACACAGCTCTGTTTCCATTCAGTGACAGTAAGCAGAGAAAGACATGCAGGTTGGACCTTATGTATATGCAGCGCCCCAGAGTCCTGATCGTTGCAGTGATATTATTCTTCCACTAGGGGGAGTGATGTTACTTCTGAAGGCAATAAAGGAGATCTCTTTGCCAGGTATCACAAACCATACAGCACACTTCACACTCCAGTCCACCAGGGGGAGCCTTGCTCCTAATCACTAGGGCACTCCTCACAATTAGGTAAAACTGGTGGGCTGGATAGGAAGTTAGTCAGACGCTGACTGGGCTTCTCCCAGGCAGTTCCTGTCAGGCAGACAGAGGGGAAGGAGGAACATCACAGAGCTGCAGACAGAGAGGTCCCTGACAGGGGTGGGATCCTGTCAGAGGCCTAGACAGAGGGCCACGGAGCTGTGCCTGCCCCACGTGCGGCAGCATCCTAAGGAAGGACACGAAAGAGAATTGTATTGTAGCGGGTGAGAAACGAAGTCATAGCACAAGGAGAGGAATCCAGAGGAAGTTCTGCCCTGCAAAAGGCTGCCTCCTTCTGAGGCGCAGAATCTGGTAGCCGGAACACCGAGGGAGCAATCGTCTCCAAGCCTTGCTTCAGAGACCGGCAGGACAGTCAATTCCACGTTAGCTGCCCGACCATATACCCAGGAGGCACGGTGGCAACTTGTGGGGGTCGGGGCGTCTCTAGGGTCCCTGTAAAAAGCCTCAGGCCACCAGTCATACGGGTTTGTCCTATCCACACCATCTGGGGGACAGAGAGAAAGAGATATTCCATCTACTATAGTTGTGAGGACCTTAACCGAGAAGCTCAGCAGGGAGGTACTACAACACACAGGCGCTAGAGGAAGGCTACTGATTTCCACCTGGATAAGGAGACTCTGGATTTGCCTTCAGACCGGCTGGACTCTGCCTACCCTGTGGTCTGTACCTTGGACTGTGGATGCTGAAGCCTTCAGTAAAGGTAAAGAGACTGCAACCTTGTGTCCTCGTTATTCACTGCACCTCACACCATCCACCATCTACACCTCTGGGAAGCCCTGGGGATACACTTCACCTGTGGGAAGGTATACCATCTAGCTGCCATCACATCACCCCAGCGGACCCCTAAACAGCGTTGGTCACCCTGACCGAATACCACAGGTGGCGTCACGAACATTATCCCATAAAAACTTCCTTTTATTGGACACCCCTCAAAAGGCCACGGACCGGGTCAGGCCACCGTGACATCCCCACTGAGAACCGAAGGGCCCGGTACCGAGTACCCCATTGCCCTTACATGGGGGCGCTCCAAATCCATAAGATAAAGGTAAAAGCAATCATTCCATTACTCGTGACCAAGAAGAGCGACACCCCTAGGACCGTACCAGTTCTTCGAGGTCGGGTTTGGGGCAGATGTACAGCATTATAGAATCCTGTATATCAGCCCTGAAAAGTGGTGGCTGTATCTCATATCAGCCTAAGCGGTTGACAGGTTCCCTTTAAGCACTGTTGCTGCCAGCTGAAGCAGGATACATGCACTATGGTCATGGTATAAAGCATGGACTGTGATTATAGACTATACTGGCGGGAGATACAAACACTCTGGACCAACAAAAAGTTGGGAGACAGTGGGTATTGCCTGTTACGGGGCAGTGAAGCCATCGGCCCTAGGATTGGATCTTGTGGACTTGGGACATTGGATTGTGACCATCTACCCAGAATTGCTGTAAGACCATGGATATAAGGAATAAAAAATAGTTCCAGCGTTAATCTGCCTAGGTGATTGTTTATAACAGGTTTTCTTCTCACGACTCTTCTATGAAGGCCATATTTCTGCAGGTGTCTCTGAACAGTAGAACAATGTACCACAGCTTCAGAGTCTGCTACATTTTTTCTGAAGATCTATTGGGGTTCTGACTTGCTTCTCTAGCAATCCTACCAGCAGCTCTCACTGAAATTTAACTTGGTCTTCCAGACCTTATCTTGACCTCCACTGTTCTTGTTAACTGACATTTCTTAGTTACATTTTGAACTGAGAGAAGGACAACTTAAAAACAATTTTCTGTCTTCTTATAGCCTTCCCCTCCTTTGTGGGTCTCCACCCATGGCTGCTGTTTTTTTGGCACAAGGTTAGAAGGCAGGGCTTTTATAAAGCTGAAATTTGCATCACCTGAGCTTTCCTAACAATGATAGGGAACAATCCATAGTCACACATAAAGTATAATCCACATCCCATAATCACCCATAAAGTATAATCCTCAGCCCATAGTCATCCATAAAGTATAATGCACAGCCCATAGTCATCCATATAGTAGTATGACCACTGATTTAAAAATAAATATATAAATACTCAACTTGTCTCTGCTCCCCTGCGGTGCCTTTGATTGGCTGGCAGCATGTATTGTGGCGCACGGACTGTATTGTGGCGCACGGACTAATAGGTCTGTGTAGTACAATACTTTTTAGCTGGATGTTACGCCACTGCAAGGAGCAGAGCTATGTATGCAGTGTGGATATATATAATATATCTATTGTAAGATTGCACTTACTGAGTGTATTGGAGGACACTCATTTGGCAGCGGATTAACGTAGTCAGGCACTTTTACAGTCCATGTTGTTTATTATGGAGTCATAAGTCACAGAAATATGAACAACAAGCAGTCTTTACATCAACAAACAGTCTTTACATCAATCTTCACATCATAGTATACGGCTTTGAAACTAGGTCACTAAACACGCCGAACCTTTGTGTACAGTTATCGTGGGTGACCGCACACCATACAGTTCATTAATGTCCATGGAGCACAACAGGCACCAACATACGACATTACGGTTGCAATCTCTAATCATGCTGTACCTTACTCCGTCCAGTTACCATGGGTGACTGCACAGCACCCCATAGTCAGGGTTACCTTTCAGGAGCTCCTGCTCCATACGCTGACTCCTGTCAGTACTCTCTCTCTCAGGGAAGCTGCCGAACTGGGATCACCATCCCAGGCAATGCCTTGCTCACCAGGCCACCTGACAGTCCTCATCCTCAGACGGGCTGTAGCTTCCCCAAATGCAGTGTCATCACGGACTCTGCACACGCGTCCTCTTTGTGCACTATTCAGGATGTCCATCCCCATCTGGGACCATCCAACACACAGGCCCCCAGGTCCAAGGCCTCCCCATGTGCTCTTCAGGGATCTAGTCCTACTCCCAAGACCTCCCAACACAGAGGCCCACCAGGACCTGGCGCACAGACCACTCAGATCCATCCATTTTTCCCATGTGACCCATATGGTCACATTATATACTTGTAGCCACTCCCATAGGTGGGAGGTGTGTGTGGCTATTTCAACCATTACAACTACATATATGCCTCCATGCATATCCTGAGGAGCACATGCAGCGCCCCCTAGCTGTAACAGGGGTCACTGCATCACACTATATACAGTTGTGCTCAAAAGTTTACATTCCACGGCAGAATTTTTGCTTTCTTGGCCTTTTTTCAGAGAATATGAATGATAACACCAACAACTTTTTCTCTACTAATGGTTCGTGGTTGGGTGAAGCCATTTATTGTCAAACTACTGTGTTTTCTCTTTTTAAATCATAATGACAACCCAAAACATCCAAATGACCCTGATCAAAAGTTCACATACCCCATTTCTCAATACCGTGTATTACACCCTCTAACATCAATGACAGCTTGAAGTCTTTTGTGGTAGTTGTGGATGAGGTTCTTTATTTTCTCAGCTGGTAAAGCTGCCCACTCTTCTTGGCAAAAAGCCTCCAGTTCCTGTAAATTCCTGGGCTGTCTAGCATGAACAGTAGGAATGGTGTTTCTTTCATCATAGGCCTTGCTGACCTTTCTCCAAATGTAACATTTATGATTGTGGCCAAAAAGTTCAATTTTGGTCTCATCACTCCAAATTATCTTGTTCGAGAAGTTTTGAGGCTTGTCTCTGTGCTGTTTTGCGTATTGTAAGAGAGATACTTTGTGGCATTTGTGCAGTAATGGCTTTCTTCTTGTGACTCGACAATGCAGGCCTTTTTTCTTCAAGTGCTTCCTTATTATTGTGCATCTTGAAACAGCCACACCGTTAGTTGTCAGAGAGTCCTGTATTTCAGCTGATGGTTTTTGTGGGTTTTTCTTTGCATCCCAAACAATTTTCTTGGCAGTTGTGGACGACATTTTTGTTGGTCTACCTGACCGTGGTTTTGTTTTTACAGAGCCCCTGATTTTTCATTTGTTAATCACAGTTTGAACACTGCAGACTGGCATTATCAATTCCTTGGATATCTTTTTGTATCCCTTTCTTGTTTTATACAGTTCAACTGCCTTTTCCCATAGATCTGTTGACAATTCTTTTGCTTTCCCCATGACTCACAATCCAGAAACGTCAGTGGCTGGATGAAAGATGCAAGAGTCTATCTGGATCCCAGAAACTCACTCCGCTTTTACGCAAGCACACTGATTACAAGCAAACAGGTCACATTTCGAGAGCCCCTGATGTGCCTAAACAGTGGAAACCCTCCACAAGTGACCCCATTTTGAAACATAGACCCCTCAAGAAATGTATCTAGATGTGTGGTGAGCACATGTAGTTTAAGATGTAGAGACATGAAAATAAAAAAATAAATTTTTTCCCATAAAAATGTTTTTTTAGCCCCAAATTTTGCATTTTCACAAGGGTATCTGGAAGAATTGCACCATACAATTTGTTGTGCAGTTTCTTCTGAGCACCTATGTGTGGTCGAAGACTACTTTTGTTGAACAGTGCAAAGGTCAGAAGCGAAGAAGCGCCATATTGGAGTTCAGATTTTTCCTAACTGGTTTGAGGGATCCATGTCACATTCACAGAGCCCATGAGGTGCTAGAACAACAGAGCCCCCATATGTGACCCCATTTTACAAACTACACTTCTCAATGAATTCATCTAGGAGTGCAGTGATCATATTGACACCACAGGTGTGTAACAGAATTTTATACTGTTGGACAGTGAAGAAAAAATTAATTACATTTTTACCACCAAAATTTAGTTTTAGCCCCAGGTTTTACATTTTCGTAATAGAAAATGGGCAAAAATGGCACCAAAATGTATCCCACAATTTCTGCTGAATGTAGACATACCTCATATGTGGCTGTACAGTGCTGCTTAGCCATATGTCGAGACTCGGGAGGGACGGAGGGCTATTTGCCTCTTGGAGTGCAGATTTTCCTAGAATACCTTGCAGTTTGCATGATCTAACCAACTTGCTAGTGCCTGGTGACCCGGCTGTCTTCATGACAACATCGGGTCACCATGGCAATGATCGGACCCCCATGATGATGTTGCTGGAGTGCAGAGAGGGTTCCCTCCATCTTCTCCATCTTCGTGCCTGCAAAATGCTGCAATCGCAGTACTTAGGGGGCTAAAGTGCCTGGAGCAGTGCGGGCACCACTCGTGAGTGTTGGGTGTCAGCTGTCAGAATCAGCTGCCACCCAGATGCGATGGAGCGCACACAGCCTCTGTGGCGCAAAATTGCCATGACGTATCCATAGGTAAGTAAGTACCTAGAGACCTGGACGCATGGATACATCCAAGGTCGTAAAGGACATTATTTTAGATACAATTATCTTTTCTCACTAAATTGGATTGAGTAGAGGCATCTCTTCATAAAGGACAAATGGCACACAAATTTTATGAACATGTATGTACACCGGTAAGAATGCTTTCCTGTGCGATAGAACAAAAAGTTACAGATCATGATGATTTAAATTCTGGAGGCATACAAAATGGAATTTATCAGAATTTCTTTTTCCTTGATTCTTTTTTTACATATTTTTTTTAAAGTGTAAACTACCCCACTTGTAGTTAATGTTTAATGACTATGAGGAAATGTGTAATATAATTTTTCTATGCACTTTTTTAAGTTTTCAAACATGTTTAAAACATTTAATGGTTCTAGATGTCTAGACACTGGATGCATGCACACTAGACAAAGAAACTGAATTGAAGATAAACCCCATTGCGTAAGAGTTGTGATTTAATTTTTATGACATTTTGGTCAGTAGCTGCATAAGCTGCAGGTGCTATAAATATTTCATCCGGGATCTGGGATATAACTTCAGTATTTTCTGGCAACACAACTGTGCAAATGCCCAATACTAAATACATGGATTCGTCTATGCGGCCCTTTGTCAGCTGTTTATTTTTAGAAGGCCGATAAATTATACAACATGCAGTTCGGGGAGATTCTTGAACTAAGTTTTTGAAGGTGTCTTTGTTGCAGGATTTTGTAAGAGTGTTTGTAACTTCTAAAACTTCCAGGGGTGAGTGGTAAAGCATCTTTTTTGACTTTGGATTTATCGACAGCACAGCCAGAAGTGTAAAGTAATGGGAGAGGAAATATGTAGGAAAGAGTCTACTTTTTAAAATTAACTTCTAGTGTAAAAAAATACACACTGTATTAAAATGGCAAGTGTGAAAGCAGCTACATTAAATACTTAAGGATGCAGATTTTAGTACTCTTTAATATATATATTTTTATTACTATCTTCTCATATCCATAAAAGTTTTTTTTTTCAGCCTACGTAGCCATATGAGGGCTTTTGTGGGTAAAGTTGTAAGTTGTATGTTAAACCCCTTAATGACATTGTCCACTACTCGATCAACCTCTTCTTAATGGGGTGTTCCCACGAACAAAAGTTCATTTTAATCTATAGATCTTGGATTAATAATAACTTCCACAATTGGATGTGTTTAAATTAAATATTCCTGTGCTGAGATAATCTTATAAATGTGCCCCTGCTGTGCACTATGTAATTGCTGTGTCTGATCATACCACAGCTCCTGGGCAGGGGAGGAAGCAAAAGAGAGGATACAGACCTTACAGTAGGGGATCACAGCTGATTGTTTCTTTGAAGTAAAACATGGTTTAAAAACAGGCACGGAAATGCTTTACCTCACAAAAAGAATCAGCTGTGATTCTGTGCTGTGCTATTTGTGTATTATTTTCCTTTCTTCCCTGCCCAGTAGATGTGGTATAGTCAGACCATGCCATTACACAGCAGAGGCACATTTATAAGATTATCTCAGCACAGGAACATTTTATTACTCCTGATGAAGTACTGAGATGAAACGTGCGTTGGGGCAGTGGGGACGCATTTATAAACTAAATCCTATGTAAGTAATGCTCTCATGCTGTAATCTATCTGGCTAAACGGTTGTGGATGTTTTACCCCATGTACTATTGCTTTTGTTGATTTACATGATGCGATAAGCACTTTACTATGCTCTATTTGCACTATTTAGCATTTCCCAATATTGTCTGTCCAGTAGTTTGCATGTTTTTTTCTATTCTGTTATTAAATACCATATTTTGCGGATTATAAGATGCACCGGATTATAAGACGCACCTCAAATTTTGAGGAGAAAAATAGGAAAAAAATCTCCTGAGATCTTGGTGCCAAGATCTCCATCTGAGCATGCGCCGCCCCGACAGCCATTTTCCTGGAGTCGACTGCACAGTAAACCATGTACTGTAAGTGCGGGGGCTCTGGGCTTTCACAAAATGTCGGCAGAGCCCCTGCACCACCGAACACCCGCAGCGGCGCACATCGGAACACCCCCTCATCCCAGCCTGTGGCCTGCAGCAACGCTCCACTCTTTCCTCCTCCAGCAGCGACCCTGGGACCCTGCTCCACTGCGGCCGGTAAGGTATATCCGCATTATAAGACGCACCCCCATTTTCCCCCCATATTTGGGGGGAAAAAATTGAGCCTTAAAATCTGAAAAATACGGTATGTTATATTTAAAAAAAAAAGTATTTTTTTAATGGGTATATATTCTTCGGTTATCTATTTAACCGTTTTTATGCTTAGTGCTAATCTATATGAGTTTAATTACCCAAGATTTATTTCAAGTTGTTTTTTGTGTTGTCTAATTACTTACTGCTAGTTTGGATTTCACATATTTCTTCTTTTTTTTTAGTAGTAGTCAATCCATTATGTACAAAATGACGTTATAATATCAATTTGAACGTGACTCCGAGAAAAAAAAAATATGATTGCTAAAAGCTGGTAATTGTAGAAAGTGACAAATTTCTACAATTATTTTAATGCCACTGAAAATCTTCTCTCTGAATGTTCTTTCTCTTATCAAAATGTCATTTATAAAACGTTTGGTTATATTAAAATTCTCTATTACTGAAGACAATTCCCAAATGTTGACGAGATGCGTTTGACATGGTATATATGATTCTTATGTATTCAAGCACTGCCTGCGGAGAAAGAGTAAGGTGCCCACCACTATCAGTGAATTACAGATGAAATATCTCACTAGTGCAAGGACTCCCCAAAAATATAGGAAGCCAATTGTAAACTAACTTGTACTGGTTCTATATTAAAAATAGATAAATAGAAAAGGCACAGGCAATCATACATCCTTGAAGTAAAATAGATGAAGTTAGAAAAACTATAAAATAATGTTAATACTTAATACACATGCATTACTTTACACAGGGGTCAGGAAAAATAAGACTGAGAACTAGTGAACAGGGCGGGTCTCCATCTGCTTCTCCCCTCACAGCTCTGCTGGACTGACAGGGCTTTCCCTCTGTGTTATAAAATTATACAATCTATATATAATTCACCAAACAAGAGTTTAGGTAATTCAGGAGTGATGAGGAGTCACAATCTGCTAGAAACTCATTGGCCCCCAAGGCGACATCTTCATCAGGGCCCCCAACAATCTCAAATCTTTAAAGGGAACATGTCAAGAAAGGCCGTACTGGGCCCCTGGCCATCAAGGGAGGCCGACATGACGGGGTCACGTGCGAATACAGGAGCCTTAGGGATGAATAGGGCAAGACGGGGTTAAAATCCTTGCTGTTAGTTTTTAAATGGGGGGGCGGGATAAAAGGGGGAGGTTAGGAGGAGTTAGGGGAAGTGGGTTTAGGGCAGTTATCAAGAAACCCCCAATTTTGCTGTACACTGCGGGAGCACTCACCTGACTGAGCAAGCGAAGCTGCAGCGGTCCGGTACTATGAAGGTTGATGCTTTGCTGCAGAGCCTTCGTGAGGCGGCGAGTACGCAGGGCATGGCATGGCTGCAACAGTCTGTGAGCAGCCTT
Source organism: Ranitomeya variabilis (assembly GCF_051348905.1). Taxonomy (NCBI): domain Eukaryota; kingdom Metazoa; phylum Chordata; class Amphibia; order Anura; family Dendrobatidae; genus Ranitomeya; species Ranitomeya variabilis. The sequence goes on along the minus strand of NC_135237.1, from coordinate 72,713,611 downwards.
TTGAGTGGGGTGGCGACGGGACCTACCCAGGTTCCCCCAGAAAGGCGCCGGCCATGGAGGTCCAGGCCTCCGGCGCGCCTGAGCCCCGAAGCTACCCCCCGGATTTGGCGCCATCTTAGGAGCCCCTCCAGGGACCCTCCAGCTGGTGGCATGTGCCGCGGGACAGCCGTGTCTCGCGGCAGAGGTGGGAGGAATCCAGCCACTCGGAGCCTGCAGCAGGGAGAGGCGTCGGTCTCTTCTGCACCATCCAGAGCATGTGTGGTACCCAGAGCAGGAATGGCTGGCAGCACCAGGTCAGGTGAGCCGGCTCAGCGCGCAGTGACAGGGAGAGCCACATGACAGGGGCCTGATCCTCAGGCCCCTCAGCTGGGAACGCAGCACGGGCGGTGCCACGCCGGCCCAGACAGCGGCACATTGCCTGGGACAGAGCAAAGCATCCCAGGGTTGATTGTGGTGCAAGTGCATAGGCCAGCAGGGAGTGCAGCGCACGCCACATCCCCCCCTCAAGTCAGCAGGGATACTCAGCGCGAAAAACCTCCGTCCGGCTCAGTCACCCAGAACCCAGAGCAGGCAATTGCAGGTCCTTCTGCTCCATTGGTATGGGCGATGCAAGGCAACATTCATCTGGCTTGAGGATCTAATGAGCAGCACGGAAGGATAACAGAGGAAGAAAGATGACCCCAGGCTACAGGACCGTCGGCTGCCGGGTTCACAGCGCTCGGGCAGCTTGGTGAGAATAACCCTTTTTATCATATCCCCTTTGTTAACCTCGCCTGAGGGTGGTAGTCATGATATGCTTACAGGGGGGGTTAGCGGGGGGTTGAGCTTACTTATGCACGGGCTTAGAGATTTACCGACTTTGTGGTCCGGGGGTGGGCAAGCAGGGGCGGCCCCGTCTGCTGCCTGGCTGGGGAATATTGAGAGGATTTCCGGGCATGGGGGTATGTTTGGTGAGGGCTGCAATGTGTCTGTGATAGACATATTATCAGACAGTTCAAGGAATGAGAGTGTAGGGGCAGGGGTCGCTGCCCCCTCAGGTTCGGTATCAATGGCTAGTCAGGCAGGGGATGGGGAGAAAGAAAAGGAAGATTCTGTGAGATTAGACGATACGGCACGTGGGGAGGTCTATGTTTGTTTTGAGGGCCCTTTAGGGGCTCATCTTAAAAACGAGACCAGGGAGAAAATATGGAAAGGGGAATACGTTGAAATATTTTCTCTGTTACCTCTGGAACGATTTAATTTGGATAGATTGAGAAAGGACGAGTCAAAAAAGGAAGATGAGGAAAGGAGGAGGTATAGATTAATTCCGAGAACTTTTGAGAATTGGCTACAGGCATTCGCCATTCTGGCCCGTGTCATCGGAGAAAAGGCCCCTGAGAATTGTTCAGGCCTTTTTTGTTATATGGACGCTATAGGTGAAGCTTACAGAGTGTATGGGGGCCAAGGTTGGTTGAGATATGATGTGCAATTTCGCCAGAGGAAGGCAGTTAGGCCTAGCATTCGGTGAGACCATAAAGATATAGCCCTCTGGATGTGGGTGATGGTCCCATCACGGACAGGGTATGGAACTCCGTCCTTTCCAGGGAGCGTCCGGGGTTCAAACCAGTCAGGTCATTCAGCGGCCATGCAGAGAGGACTTGTAAATTTGGAGCAAAATGCAAATTCAAGCACGAGTGTGCATCGTGCCGAGGCACGCATGGATCATCAAAATGTTTTAGGGGAAGCAGACAAAAGGGAGGAGAAGGAGCTGAGAAAAGGAATAACACCAATTCGGCTGGAAGAGATGGTGCATTTTCTAAATAAATACCCTGATAGGGCAGCGGCCAGTTTTCTGGAAGACGGTTTTAGGGAGGGCTTTCGAATCCCATCAGTTGAAGCGGCAGTTAATTTTACTAAGAAAAATCTAAAATCAGCGTTGCAGTTTCCTGAGGTAGTTACTGAAAAGTTAGAGAAGGAAGTGAAGCTGGGTAGGATGGCTGGTCCGTTCGCATTTCCTCCCATGCATAATTTGAGGGTATCTCCGTTTAGGTATAGTTCCAAAAAAGGAACCCAATAAATTCAGGATGATACATCATTTGTCTTTTCCGAGAGGGTCATCGGTAAATGATGGTATTGATCCTCAGTTATGTTCAGTTGTTTATACTTCGTTTGATGCAGCCATGGATTGGGTTCGTTTTTGTGGTCAGGGTGCCAAGTTGGCAAAGACAGATATTGAAGCGGCATTTAGGCTTCTACCTGTCCATCCTGATAGTATGCAGTTGTTGGGATGTTATTGGAACGGGGGATATTTTGTTGACCGCTGTCTTCCCATGGGATGTTCACTCTCTTGTGCGTATTTTGAAACCTTCAGCACATTTTTGGAATGGGTGGTAAAAGATGTGTCAGGTTTAAAGTCATGTATATATTATCTTGATGATTTTTTGTTTATAGGTCTGGCTCAGAATGCAGACTGTTTGTTGTTATTGCATTCCATGGAGAGGGTGGCAAAGAGTTTTGGGGTCCCATTAGCGGGAGATAAGACAGTGGGACCAGTTACTGTTTTGAGTTTTTTAGGTATTGAAATTAATACGATTGAAATGGTTTGTAGATTACCTGGAGATAAAGTTAGCGCCTTGCGTGAAGAGGTGTTTTAAAGCACTCGTTGCAAAGAAATTGAGGTTACGTGAGGTACAATCTCTATTAGGAAAGTTGAATTTCGCCTGTCGGATCATGCCGATGGGCCGAGCATTTTGCAGGAGGCTGTCGTTAGCAACGGCAGGTGTCAAATCTCCTGTTCATTTCATCAGGTTAAAAAAGGAGTTACGGGAAGATTTGGCAGTTTGGTCGAGATTATTGGAGGATTACAATGGTAAATCCATATGGATCGATCCGGTGGTGGATGCGGATGCTTTGGGTCTGTTCGTGGCAGTGATAGATGGACGCGGTTTTGGTTTGTTTTTTCATGGCTCTTGATTGTTGGCGGAGTGGCCTCATTTTTGGAGAGAACAAGGATGGTTGGCGAATCGTGTGCTAATTCATTTGCTTCCTATTGTGGTAGCTTTATCATTGTGGGGCAAGGAAATCGCGAATAAAAAAATCTGCTTTCCATGCTTGTCAAAGGGGGTGGCAACGGTGATAAATTCCTTGTCAGCGGATTCCCAATTGGTGGTTAAAATTCTGCAGCGCCTGGTTTTCTTGGGTTTATCTTTTAACTTGTGGATTGTGGCTGAAGTCAGGTCATTGGTGTGTAACTTGGTTGTTGTTGCTCTTTCTCATCTCCAGGAGGACCGTTTTCGAGAGCTGGTGCCTCAAGCGGATTCAACAAGCCTGGAATGCCCGGCGGAATTGTGGAATCTTCCTGGCGGGCTGTAGATCATTTGTTGGTGAACACTTTGTCCGTTAGGTTCTGGAGACAATATGATCAAGCATGGGGTGTTTGGGAGGATTGGAAGGGGTATTTAGGAGAGGGGTTGCAGGATGAACCCAGATTGCTATTGTTGATCGGACACCTTAAAGAAACGGGCTGGTCCGTGTCAAAATTGAATAAGATGTTAGCAGGGTTAGCTTTTGGTTTTAAGGCCCGTGGTATTAGGGATTTCACTAAGTCTTTTTTGGTGATTCAGGCATTAAAAGGGTAGAGAAAAGGGTGGAAAGTTGAGGACATGAGATGCCCTGTTTCTTATGAAGTGTTACTGATTATAGGTGCACAGTTGTCAACAGTTTGTTTATCACAATGGGAAGTTGACCTTTTTAGGGCAGCTTTTGCGCTAGCTTTCTTTGGAGCATTTCGCTTAGGGGAATTGGTTAGCCCTTCTAAATTAAAGAAGGGGGGTGTACGGAGGGAGGACGTTAATGTGTTTAGCGATAGATTGGAGGTTTTTATACGATCCTCTAAGACCGATGTTCAAGGTAAAGGTTGTAAAGTGGCCTTGTTTTCGGTAACGGGTTCCCCTATGTGTCCAGTTTTGTGTGCAAATAATTTCATGAGACGAGGCGGCATTTTATCCAACCCCTTTTTGGTTCATGAAGACGGCTCATTTTTATCCCGTTTTGAATTCATCGCGGTATTCAAACGGTGTTTGGTATCGGGAGGAATTTTGCCCAGAGATTATAGCGGGCATTCGTTTAGGATTGGGGCTGCGACAGAGGCAGCTAAGAGAGGTCTGGGCGAAGATGTGGTCAAGAGGATTGGGCGGTGGGAATCGATCAGATTCAGATCTTACATTCGCCCTAATCTAGTTTAATAAGAGTTTGCTAGTCGTGTGAAGTTTTTGTTTTAATGTTTTATTATTTGTTTCAGGCGGTGAACACTGGCTGGTCTGGATTATGGGCCATTCCTTCGTTTTTTGGGCAGCACTGAGGGCAGCAGTTCGGCCCGATGGGCGGCAGCTGGGGTTCCCGAGAGATACTGCGATCTTGCGGTGGTCTGGAATCAATTTTTGCTGGAGTTTCACAGATTCGTACGTTTAGATCGGGCTCTGGATGTTGTGGTAGTTCACTTGGGAGGGAATGATTTGGGTAATAGGCCCTGTAGAGAATTGATAAGGGACGTGAAATTTTACATGTTATGGCTATGGGTTTTGTTCCAAAAGTGCTAGTTATTTAGTCCGACATTGTCCCTAAGAAAGTGTGGCGAGGGGCGCGCTCTATTGAAGGCATAAACAAGGCAAGAATAAAAGTGAATAGAGCAGTTTTGCACTTTATGTCAAGAAACGGAGCATTGGTGGTGCGCCATGTAAATTTAGAATCGGGAGAAGGCGAATATTGGAGGTCAGATGGTGTCCACTTGAACGCGATCGGTACTGACATGTGGTGTTTGGCCATTCAAGAGGGTATCTAAACAGGCTTGAGAGTGTGGCGGGACATAAATGTTTGAGGCGTCAGAATATTTATGTTAGTGGCGGGGGAGGGAGGTCCTCGAAGTTGGTGGAAAGGGGGACTGCGGATTGCAGGGGGGGGGGGATCTCTATTGGTCCTGGACTCCCCCTGAGTGGATTTGGACTGGATGTGGTAGATCATTCCGTGGAACGGATGATTAGGGGACTTGGCAATTGGTTGGTTTGGCCGGGCTGGTCACTATCTGCCTCCGAGCTGGTGCTTTGCGGCTGGGGGTAAGACTAAGCCTGGAGGCCAAAGAAAAAGAAATTTGCACATTGGCAATGCTTAATTGTGGCTTTGAGGACCACCCCTTCCTAGGTTTGGAATATTGTTGATTTGTTGTTATGTATGTTAATAAAAAGGCTGCTGTGGCCATTTAATCCAAAATTTGGTCTCATGTCATTCATTGGGTGTTTGCAATTAAATCTCTCTTGAGTTGGGAAGGTTGTTTCAAAAAAGGGATTGGGGGAAGGTGTAGACGTCAAAGGCGGTTATGAGTCAAGTGTACCCCCCGCGTCATGTCTGATAACGTTGTTATTTTGCAGGTTAATTGCGTTATGAATGTGGCTGGCTGTACTGAAGGTGCAGCGCCCAGGAGAAAATTAATGTTATTCTTCAGGGAGCCAATGGCCTTCAGTCATGCAGGCGTGCTGTGACGGCTAATATACGGAGGATGGCAGCTACAAGGACACCCCGGAACTTGGACTGACTGCCGGCTATCCAGTGCATTAGGGAAGAGCCGACTGTTAGTCCAAGTGCCAGGGCGTGCTTACAGCCATAGATCACAGTATAATGAGCTATCACTGTACCCACACCAAACGCGACTGAAAGCCAGTGACTCCCAGGAGGAATAAAGTTCATTTTCCCCCGGGTCAGACACGCTTTCAGTACAGAGGTTGAGCCACTTCATAATGCTATTAACCTGCAGTTTAGCACTTTCTCGGACCTGACAGGTTCCATTTAATAGTGTTGGTCTTCTCCTATGGGCTTAATGGGCCTCTTGGGTCGACCCTCGGCAACTTCATCCACCATAGTTATGTCCCTATGTCGCAGCATACCCATTCTGTTTTGATTGATGTCCTGTTTGGCAGAACTAGTACTGTACTTATGTCAAATGCCCATGTCATCTAGTAGTGGTTAGTGGGCACACACTAATTGGCCCATTTGTACGTTAATTATCTCAGTTTTGTAAGTATATAGAAGTAAAGCAGTTTACTCCTCGTATATTAAATGTTTGCATATATCTTGGCGCTTACAGTGCGCTGCTGCACGTTTTTGATATGTAAGGCCAATTGGGCGTGCTATCTGCCCGGCCATTGTGACTCTTCACCACAATAACACCACCCAGATGACTCTTCGTGAGCAATTTATGCACAGCATATACCATTTTATAATTTAGTGGATGTTTCTAGCGCTAATAAATGTCTATCCAAGGATAGGCTTGCCCTTCAGCTCTTCTTGATGGATATTTAGTAATTAGGAGAATGTCTGAACAAGGCTTTAGGAAGCAAATCATCAGTGACTTAAAGATATGAATAAGTATTGGTGGCTTTTGTTCTTTAAAGGTGGTTATGATGGAGTGATCCAGTAGCCAACACTCAGGTATATTTTGAATGTTACTATGCCTTACACTGTGTTCTAAATATCGTATGTTGTTATTGTAAAATATTTGTTGTACTGTATGTACAAGATTTTCTTTTTATAAATGGTTGGGATTCTTCATATATCTTCATATAGTTCATAAATGCGAGATCTTGTTTCATTTGTTGGTATTTATTCAATTATCTTGATGGCTGGAACGTACAATACAATTGTTACCTTCCACCTTTCGTGTCTCCCCTATTTCCTCATAGATTGTAGCTTGCGATCAGGGCCCTCATTCCTCTGTTGATTTATGTGATTATTGTTATTCTGTAATGTCTTTTATTATCTGTACAAATCCCTTCTAAAATGTAAAGTGCTGTGGAATATGTTGGCGCTATAGAAATAAAATTATTATTATTATATTTTTCCATAGTCCCATCTAAGAAACCGCAGTGGTCTTTCCTCAGTTGTCAGATACTTATTCTTTTGCTTTATATAGATGATGTAGCAGATCAACACTGGATGATGATCTTTTATTTTGCACATATAGTATGTTAATAAATTATTCCAAAGGATTACACTTATTGTTTTGCATGTTCTAGCCACAGATGCCACTGTTGTATCTGCACAACGCTCATAGAGAAGTATGGGAATATGTCATACTAGCACATGTTCTAGCCTTGTTGGGCTATGCCAGGGGAACACATCAAATGAAGCTTTTCTAAGTAAAATATGTCAACTTTATTAACATAATTCATGAAAGCTGCTCAGAACATTCAACCCACTTTAGTACTTTCTATCTTGAGTTGCTTTCTTTTTACAAGGATTCATCTCCAAGTGATGTAGTGCCGCAGAGGTAAGGCATAGAAGACTTTGAAATTAAGCCGCTTTGCCTTTCAAGAGTCAAGAATATTTGAATGTCAAAGAGGTAGCGGCTATACAAAAAAACTGAAGCTCAAGGTGTCACATTGGCGCTGCTAATGTATCATTAATCATTGTACCTTTATTATTCCACAAAAAGCTTTTTCACTTGATATTAGAGATGAGAGGATCTGACGAGATTAGAATTCAACAAATCATGCAAATTTTACTGGAAAATTTGATTTGCTGTGAATTTATTCTCCACAAATTGAATGTCTCTTGTTATTGCTCTGGGGTGTGGAAAGATCCTAGGGCATAATAAACATAAGATGTTGAAAAAAAACCCACAACTAATAAAAAGTTCACCGATCAACTCTGCTGCCCACTATCCCCCATGTGGTCCTGGATGCATCTTCTTATTGCCGCCGCATACTGCATCTTCACACAAGGCTGGAATAAAGTGCCCTTTGTAAAGTCAGGCACACAACTTTACAACGCGTAAGTGCAGAGATGTCCCAGGCCTAGTCATGCATTTTAAGCTGGGACTTCCAGCTGCGACCAGGCCAAGGACGTTGTAAAATCGCAACAGCGTCACGACATGCACTGTGACCTTATGATGCGTACTCTTCGCCAGATGAAAACCCCTTCCCATTTCATCCTATCAGCAATGGCTCCATGTGGAAGAGAAATGTAACAAGTCCTGAGAAAATTATTTATTTCAATAAGAAAGGCGATGGCTAAAAGAAAATCAGCAAAGATTTACTTATGAGTCAGAATACTGTAGCAAAAGAGATACAAATATTTAACAAAAATGGAACCGACAGAAGAAAAGGGCCAGCAAATCCAAACTAGTGGTAACACATGGCAACTAAAAAAAATATAACTATAGAAAAAGATTAGGTTGCACCCTGAATTGCTAAGAATGATAACTATAGAACATTAGAACTGCATTACTAAGATAGGAAAACGCTACATTATGTATATATGGCATATTGGGAAAATGAAACTGCTAAATTGCTATGAAAAATTACAGTAAAAAAGAAGGTAGTTAGCGCATAGTACTGCTCTTAATCTTTTTTTATAGTTATTATTATTATTCATTTTTATAGCGCCATTTATTCCATGGCGCTTTACATGTGGAAAGGGTCATACATAGACAAGTACAACAAACATGAGCAATACAATGCACAGACAAGTACAGAAGGAGAGAGGACCCTGCTCGCGAGAGCTCACAGTCTAAAGGAGATGGGTGAGAATACACTAGGAGAAGGAAGTGCTGGTCATGCAGTGGTTCAGTAGACTGAAGAGCACTGCAGGTTGTAGGCTTTTCGGAAGAGGTGGGTCTTCAGGTTCCTTTTGAAGTTATAGTTATATTTTTGTAGTTTGCACCTGTTCACACTAGTTTGGATGTGCAGGTCATTTTCTTCTATTTGTAGCAAGCCTTTTTTGACATGTGCACTCCTACTCCCATCAGCCTCAAGTGATTTTAAGTAGTTAGGTGGTTCCCTCCTGCCCCATAAATTGTAGGCGTCTTGCCGAGGAAAGGTATCAGGACAGGGACCTAACAATGGAGGTGGCTGTTTGGCCAATATTTGTTAGCCCAACAATAGGTAATAAGTAACAATTTGATACACATATCTTGTGCCATTTCTTATATTACAAATGGACTTTTGGACAACTTCAAGCTTCATGGCCTTGGTGTAACTTCTAGCTTTTCAGGCTGTTGCCTTTAAATGTTGGACCAAGTAGAGTACTCTTTCATCGGTATCTTTGCTTTCTGCCAAAATGTGACATGTGAAGGGCTTACTCCTTCATATAATTTCCTCTACTTGTGCCGAATATGGTTGGATAATGTCATTGCTGGGAATGGGCAGTAACAAATCACTTCTGTTGAATGGATTACTAGCACCATGTGAGGCTTATCTGCTTGGTCAAAAGGCAAGATGATCTTCCCTATGTTGGCAGAAAGCCTGGCAAACTTCTATATGTTGCAATGTGTACCAATAGCACAATGCAATAGTCATGCTTATCCTTCTATATCCATTGTGTCCTGTATTTATCGAGTATTCAGTATTTGTCTAAATTTGCAGAAAATCCACTGTAGTAAATACTGTATGCAGAAATGTCTCTATAGGATAATCTGCCATGTGTTCCACCTTTAAGGCGCCAATGTGCAGATTAATTCTGATACAGTTTGCAGGAAGTATGAGAATGTTGTCAATCTGTCATGGATTTTCAAAAGCATCACAAATGATTTCAAGCTAAATTGGTCCAAAACCATTTGCAGTATGGAGCACTCATCCTACACATTTGTTTTGTAATATTTGGTGAGAAACTAAATTGTAAAAACTATTTCCCATCTGGAGTGTATATTTCTCGCTTCGCTTTTTTCCTCGATTACTAAAGCCATCTCTGCCAAGTTCTGCTAGGGTCTTGGCTCCAGTACTCATGTGGGACACGTAATAACATTTTCCATAATGCTCTCAAATAGAAATTGATCTGTTTGATGACAAATATCTGCAATGACATTTCAATGGCAGGAAATATTTTTCTTAAATTTTACACGGAAAATTGCAATTCGGTTATGCAGATTGAAACTTTGCAGATGACTGACCACTAAACCTTGAGGTTTCTAAAGTGCCTCAGGTCTACAGTTTTTTGAGATCTTGTGGGATCATGGGGGAGAAATATTTCTATGCATTTCATTAGCTGCATATGAAAACCTGTGCAGCATTTCTAAAACCTGAACTGGCCGATTCCATTAGCTGTTAAAGGGACAAGATACATCATACGAAGCTTCAAAGGATTTTCATAACAATTGACATGTATGATATGTGCTTAGTAAATGCCATAAATATTGCATATGTAGGGTCCTTCCATTGGGGCTCTATTTAACCCCTTTCCGACATCAGATGTAATAGTATGCTGATGCCGGACTCCCTGTTTGGTGCAGGCTCCGATGCTGAGCCCACACCTTTCTGAGCACATAACAGCTGATCTATACAACTGACAAGTGCCCACAACATTTCTTTATCTGCTGTTTTATTGTGTTTTGTCAAGTTCAGAGGAACAACGTGTCTGAAATTCACATGGCTAATTCTGTAAAAGGGCAATAAAAACTTTTCACATGGACTTTTTTGTAACATCCAAGCTGACAAATTGTAGCCTTACAGGGTAAGCAGATCAACATCTAGTAGAACAAACTAAGAAATCATCCTGATTTGAACTAAAGTACAATTAAGGCCGGTTTCACATTTGCGTTGCGGACAGCTGCGGACTTCCTCTGTGAAGCCCCGCCCTCGGCCGTACCTCAGCCGCTAGCTCCGCCTACTTCTACATGCAGCCTGCGTACCTATCTTTAACATTAGGTACGCAGGTCGTGCCGCTGTATGCGGATGCTTCCGCATTTTTTCGTTTTGATGATGCGGTGACCAGCGTAGAACGCAGCTTGTAGCAATTTTGTTTTTTCTCCGCATTGTCAAAACGACGCATGCAGAAGCATCCGCATACAGCGGCACGACCTGCGTACCTAATGTTAAAGATAGATACGCAGGCCACATGCAGAAGTAGGCGGAGCTAGCGGCCAAGGGCGGGGCTTCACGGAGGAAGTCCGCAACCCTCCGCAGCTCCTCAAAACACTAGTGTGAAACTAGCCTTACCTGGCCTTTATCGTCCCTTGTCTCCCTGTTCTAGTGTGAGGGTCGACCAGGGCTGTAGTCATGCCTGAGGTAAACGGCTCCAACATGCCCTGGTCTCCCTTCACATACATTTCACGATTCTGTAAGCATACCTGACATTCTTCACACCCTTAGGGTTTCCTCTAGGTGGGTGAGGCTTTCCTCCAGACACTTGTTCAGAAACAGAGACACAGTCCAGCTTAAACTTTAAACGGGTAACTTTACTATTATCTGTTCTCAGTCTGTTCACATCAATTACAGCATACATTTCGGGTTCCACACAGTTTGTCTCCTTCACTTTCCCTGTGCTCTCCCTGTTGTCCCTCAGCATGTACCCCGGTCGTCCCGTCCGGCCTCACAGTGTCCTCTCTGTCTAGCTTCACAACACTCAGATACTCCCCTGTCTGCTTCGCACCAGACAAAAGGGCATCTGTCCACGTAGCAAGCTGCCACATGATGAATGACCTGTACTGCTGTTAGCTGTCTCGCTACCATCTGCGCTGTTATAATCGGCGCTGCTGTAATCTGTGCTGCCATCTGTGGCTCTCAGGCCCTGAATGTCTGGGCTCCTGTCTTAAAATGTTACGGGGTGACTTCCCTGTCAGGGCTCCCTGGCCCAACTGACAGAAATGCCGGATGCTCCTCGGCTTAACCACAGCTAGCCCCTCCTACATTAACTATTTACACTCTGAGCATCACTATATCCCCATTTAGTGGGCCAAACAGGGTACTATGCTTTCCCTACAGAAATACTATAAACAGTACATTTGTAGTATTTAGAAACATAAAAATCATACAGTAAACGTTAATCAACATTAAATATACATAACATAGATTAAAGTCATGTATATTACGGTTTTAGACAACCCATTACATTTCCCACACTCCTTAACAGTGGTCGTCCCCGACCATGCCATGCAAAATTTTTATTAGATACAAACAATACTCCACACATGGAGAAATACGGTTTAACACGAGCCGAGTCATCTCAAGCAAGAGTTCATATTTTGGTTCTGGGTGCCTGGTTCACAGTCCCCCAGGTCACACTCCTAGCCCATCCGGTGCTGTCCACTGGATAAAATCATATGTACAACCATGTGACCTATTCATTAGGTCAACAGTCCTTAGGAGAAGGCATCCCCCTCCCTTTGCGTAGAGTACGGTCCCATAGCCATGTGTGTGCTGCATGGGCCTAGAACATAGTCTGTTGCTACAGCCACAGCCGGTCCATTAGTCCAAGGACCTGTCACTCTGCAAGGGGAAAGTTCTGCTATCCAGCAGAAAAGGCGCAACTGGCGCAACAAAATCAGCAAGAAGAAAAAAGAGAGAAAAGAAAAAATAAAAAATTAACATTCACTCCTGGCCGTCCAGTCGTACTGCACCCGACTCCAGGGGTGCTCTAGGGCTCCTTTGCCCATAGGTACGTGAAACAGTTTTGAAATTAACAAGATGCAATGAACACAATGTCCTCTAATCAGCAATAGTGACAGTTCAATGGCGCGCATCCCGTGCCGTGCTTTGTCGGTATCTGAATCCCATACCCGGGTTTGGATCAAGGGCAACTCTGCAGCCACAAGAGTCGTAGGTTGCCAAAATGTGGCTGAGACAGGGTTAAGCCTAGCAGCGGCCCGGGTACAAGGTGCTGACTGAGTCGGCTCTGGGCCCTCGTAATGCCCAGTTCAATAGCCCCAGGGGCAGTCCTCTTTGAAAAAGGAAACCCGGTCCCTTTCTAATGGTTTCTGAATTTCACAGATGCAGAGTTGACATAAATTTTTGCGTTGGTACCATCCTCATGGATAAAACCATATCCGCGGTCAATGTCAGTATAAACAAGCCTCCCGTGGGTGTGTCAGCCAGCCATAGCGCCCCCTCCGGGTTGACATAATTTGGCCCACACTTCCTTCTCCCGCTGTTTTTTCATTTTAATGACCTCATCTATCCAAGTGACCTGTTCAGGAGTAGGGAAAGGGCCCTCCACTGGGTGGTGGAAATGGGAGGTGCCCAGGGATATGGCTTTGCTGGAGATAGGCTGGGCCTCTGGGGTCCAGGATTGAGATGCAGACCTCCCTTTAGAAATGAGGGGCCGTACCGCAGCTTCCAAAGCGAGGGGCTGAGACAGAGAACATCCCTCTAAGGGCCAAGGTGCACTCCCACTTTTCTGCTCTGGAACGCTGGCCACACCTGTCCCGGGACCACAGAATTCTTTCATGACTGCGGTGTTGCACTCTGACACTTGCTGGTAAAGATCCAGCTCGGCATTGACTTCCTGTAAGGGTTCTGTCATGATCTCAATGGCAAGAGAACATAGCATAAGCATATATAGGAACTAGCTCTTGGAAGATGGGAACTGAGCTGACCATGAACTAAACCTAACGCACAACTAGCAGTGGCCGGGTAGCATGCCTACGTTGATTCTAGATGCCCAGCACCAGCCGGAGGACTAAATAAAGCTAGCAGAGGAAAATATTAGTCCTAGCTCACCTCTAGAGAAATACCCCGAAAGGAGACAGAGGCCCCCCACATGTATTGGCGGTGAGTTGAGATGAAATAACAAACGTAGTATGAAAATAGGTTTAGCAAATTTGAGGTCCACTTACTACATAGCAGAAGACAGAAAGGACACTTTCATGGTCAGCTGAAAACCCTATCAAAAACACCATCCAGAAATTACTTTAAAACTCTGGCATTAACTCATAACACCAGAGTGGCAATTCCTGTTCACAAGAGCTTTCCAGACACAGTAACGAAACTACAGCTGTGAACTGGAACAAAAATGCAAAAACAAACATGGACAAGAGTCCAACTTATCTAGTAGTTGTCTAGGAGCAGGAACAAGCACAGAGAGGCTTCTGATAACATTGTTGACCGGCAAGAAACTAACAGAGCAGCAAGGTTATATAGCGACTCCCACATCTTGATGGGAACAGGTGAACAGAGAAGATGAAGACACCAGTTCAATTCCACCAGTAGCCACCGGGGGAGCCCAGAATCCAAATTCACAACAGTACCCCCCCCTCAAGGAGGGGGCACCGAACCCTCACCAGAACCACCAGGGCGATCAGGATGGGCCCTATGAAAGGCACGAACCAGATCGGAGGCATGAACATCAGATGCATTCACCCAAGAATTATCCTCCTGGCCGTATCCCTTCCACTTGACCAGATACTGGAGTCTCCGTCTGGAAACACGAGAGTCTAAGATTTTCTCCACAACGTACTCCAACTCACCCTCAACCAACACCGGAGCAGGAGGCTCAACGGAAGGCACAACCGGTACCTCATACCTGCGCAATAATGACCGATGAAAAACGTTATGAATAGAAAAGGATGCAGGGAGGTCCAAACGGAAGGAAACAGGGTTAAGAATCTCCAATATCTTATACGGGCCGATAAACCGAGGCTTAAACTTAGGAGAAGAGACCCTCATAGGGACAAAACGAGAAGACAACCACACCAAATCCCCAACAGAAAGCCGAGGACCAACACGACGGTGGCGGTTGGCAAAAAGCTGAGTCTTCTCCTGGGACAACCTCAAATTGTCCACCACCTGCCCCCAGATCTGATGCAATCTCTCCACCACAGCATCCACTCCAGGACAATCCGAAGATTCCACCTGACCAGAGGAAAATCGAGGATGAAACCCCGAATTACAGAAAAACGGGGACACCAAAGTGGCAGAGCTGGCCCGATTATTGAGAGCGAACTCCGCCAATGGCAAAAAAGCAACCCAATCATCCTGGTCAGCAGACACAAAACACCTCAGATATGTCTCCAGGGTCTGATTAATCCGCTCGGTCTGGCCATTCGTCTGAGGATGGAAAGCGGACGAAAAAGATAAATCTATGCCCATCCTAGCACAGAATGCCCGCCAAAATCTAGACACGAATTGAGTCCCTCTGTCAGAAACGATATTCTCAGGAATACCATGCAAACGAACAACATTTTGAAAAAACAGAGGAACCAACTCGGAAGAAGAAGGCAACTTGGGCAGAGGAACCAAATGGACCATCTTAGAAAAACGGTCACACACCACCCAGATGACAGACATCTTCTGAGAAACAGGCAGATCTGAAATAAAATCCATCGAGATGTGCGTCCAAGGCCTCTTAGGAATAGGCAAGGGCAACAATAATCCACTAGCCCGAGAACAACAAGGCTTGGCCCGAGCACAAACGTCACAAGACTGCACAAAGCCTCGCACATCTCGTGACAGGGAAGGCCACCAGAAGGACCTTGCCACCAAATCCCTGGTACCAAAAATGCCAGGATGACCTGCCAACGCAGAAGAATGAACCTCAGAGATGACTCTACTGGTCCAATCATCAGGAACAAACAGTTTATCAGGTGGGCAACGATCAGGTCTATCCGCCTGAAACTCCTGCAAGGCCCGCCGCAGGTCTGGAGAAACGGCTGACAATACCACTGCATCCTTAAGGATACCTGTGGGCTCAGAGTTACCAGGCGAGTCAGGCTCAAAACTCCTAGAAAGGGCATCCGCCTTAACATTCCTAGAACCCGGTAGGTATGACACCACAAAATTAAACCGAGAGAAAAATAATGACCAGCGCGCCTGTCTAGGATTCAGGCGCCTGGCGGTCTCAAGATAAATCAAATTTTTGTGGTCAGTCAATACCACCACCTGATGTCTGGCCCCCTCAAGCCAATGGCGCCACTCCTCAAAAGCCCACTTCATGGCCAAAAGCTCCCGATTCCCAACATCATAATTCCGCTCAGCGGGCGAAAATTTACGGGAAAAGAAGGCACAAGGCCTCATCACGGAGCAGTCAGAACTTTTCTGCGACAACACTGCCCCAGCTCCGATCTCAGAAGCGTCGACCTCAACCTGAAAAGGTAGAGCAACATCAGGCTGACGCAACACAGGGGCAGAGGAAAAACGGCGCTTAAGCTCCCGAAAGGCCTCCACAGCATCAGGGGACCAATCAGCAACATCAGCACCCTTCTTAGTCAAATCGGTCAATGGTTTAGCAATATCCGAAAAACCAGCAATAAATCGACGATAAAAGTTAGCAAAGCCCAAAAATTTCTGAAGACTCTTAAGAGAAGAGGGCTGCGTCCAATCACAAATAGTTTGAACCTTGACAGGATCCATTTCAATGGAAGAGGGGGAAAAAATATATCCCAAAAAGGAAATCCTCTGTACCCCAAAAACACACTTAGAACCCTTCACACACAAAAAATTAGACCGCAAAACCTGAAAAACCCTCCTGACTTGCTGGACATGAGAGTCCCAGTCATCCGAAAAAATCAGAATATCATCCAGATACACAATCATAAATTTATCCAAATAATCGCGAAAAATATCATGCATAAAGGACTGGAAAACTGACGGAGCATTAGAAAGACCAAAAGGCATCACTAAATACTCAAAGTGGCCCTCGGGCGTATTAAATGCGGTTTTCCACTCATCCCCCTGCCTGATTCGCACCAAATTATACGCCCCACGAAGGTCAATCTTAGAGAACCACTTGGCCCCCTTTATGCGAGCAAACAAATCAGTCAGCAACGGCAATGGGTATTGATATTTAACAGTGATTTTATTCAAAAGCCGATAATCAATACATGGTCTCAAAGAGCCGTCTTTTTTTGACACAAAGAAAAAACCGGCTCCTAAGGGAGATGAAGATGGACGAATATGTCCCTTTTCCAAGGACTCCTTTATATATTCTCGCATAGCAGCATGTTCAGGCACAGACAGATTAAATAAACGACCCTTTGGGTATTTACTACCCGGAATTAAATCTATGGCACAATCGCACTCTCGGTGCGGAGGTAACGAACCAAGCTTGGATTCTTCAAAGACGTCACGATAGTCAGACAGGAACTCAGGAATTTCAGAGGGAATGGATGATGAAATGGAAACCACAGGTACATCCCCATGAGCCCCCTTACATCCCCAGCTCAACACAGACATAGCTCTCCAGTCGAGGACTGGGTTGTGAGATTGCAGCCAAGGCAATCCTAGCACCAAATCATCATGTAGATTATACAGCACCAGAAAGCGAATAATCTCCTGGTGATCCGGATTAATACGCATAGTTACTTGTGTCCAGTATTGTGGTTTATTATTAGCCAATGGGGTGGAGTCAATCCCCTTCAGAGGAATAGGAGTCTCCAAAGGCTCTAAATCATACCCACAGCGTTTGGCAAAGGACCAATCCATAAGACTCAAAGCGGCGCCAGAGTCGACATAGGCGTCCGTGGTAATAGATGACAAAGAGCAAATCAGGGTCACAGATAGAATAAATTTAGACGGTAAGGTGCAAATGGAAACAGATTTACCAAGCTTTTTAGTGCGCTTAGAGCATGCTGATATAACATGAGTAGAATCACCACAATAGAAACACAACCCATTTTTCCGTCTAAAATTCTGCCGCTCGCTTCGGGACAGAATTCTATCACACTGCATACTCTCTGGCGACTTCTCAGTGGACACCGCCAGATGGTGCACTGGTTTGCGCTCCCGCAAACGCCTATCGATCTGAATAGCCATTGTCATGGACTCATTCAGACCCGCAGGCACAGGGAACCCCACCATAACATCCTTAATGGCATCAGAGAGACCCTCTCTGAAAGTCGCCGCCAGGGCGCACTCATTCCACTGAGTAAGCACAGACCATTTACGGAATCTTTGGCAGTAAATTTCCGCTTCATCTTGCCCCTGAGATAGGGACATCAAAGTTTTTTCTGCCTGAAGCTCCAAATGAGGTTCGTCATAAAGCAACCCCAAGGCCAGAAAAAACGCATCCACATTGAGCAACGCAGGATCCCCTGGTGTCAATGAAAAAGCCCAGTCTTGAGGGTCGCCCCGGAGCAAGGAAATCACAATCCTGACCTGCTGTGCAGGGTCTCCGGCAGAGCGAGATTTCAGGGACAAAAATAATTTACAATTATTTCGAAAATTCTGAAACCCGGATCTATTCCCCGAGAAAAATTCCGGCAAAGGAATTCTCGGCTCAGATACAGGTGCATGACAAACAAAATCTTGCAAATTTTGTACCTTCGTGGCGAGATTATTCAAACCTGCAGTTACACTCTGAAGATCCATTACAAACAGGTGGACACAGAGCCATTCAAGGGTTAAGAGGAGGTAAGAAGCAGCTAGACAGCAATTAAGGGCTAGGCAGCAAAACTCTGAGGGGAAAGAAAAAAAAAAAAAAATTTCCCTTCAACACTTCTTTTACTCCTGCTTCAGCCCAAACAATTAACACTTTGCAGGCCGGTCAAACTGTCATGATCTCAATGGCAAGAGAACATAGCATAAGCATATATAGGAACTAGCTCTTGGAAGATGGGAACTGAGCTGACCATGAACTAAACCTAACGCACAACTAGCAGTGGCCGGGTAGCATGCCTACGTTGATTCTAGATGCCCAGCACCAGCCGGAGGACTAAATAAAGCTAGCAGAGGAAAATATTAGTCCTAGCTCACCTCTAGAGAAATACCCCGAAAGGAGACAGAGGCCCCCCACATGTATTGGCGGTGAGTTGAGATGAAATAACAAACGTAGTATGAAAATAGGTTTAGCAAATTTGAGGTCCACTTACTACATAGCAGAAGACAGAAAGGACACTTTCATGGTCAGCTGAAAACCCTATCAAAAACACCATCCAGAAATTACTTTAAAACTCTGGCATTAACTCATAACACCAGAGTGGCAATTCCTGTTCACAAGAGCTTTCCAGACACAGTAACGAAACTACAGCTGTGAACTGGAACAAAAATGCAAAAACAAACATGGACAAGAGTCCAACTTATCTAGTAGTTGTCTAGGAGCAGGAACAAGCACAGAGAGGCTTCTGATAACATTGTTGACCGGCAAGAAACTAACAGAGCAGCAAGGTTATATAGCGACTCCCACATCTTGATGGGAACAGGTGAACAGAGAAGATGAAGACACCAGTTCAATTCCACCAGTAGCCACCGGGGGAGCCCAGAATCCAAATTCACAACAGGGTTCCTCTGGGCTGGTCAATGCTTTCAGTTCACCCCAGACAAAAGGGCATCTGTCCATGTAGCAAGCTCCTGTCTTAAAACGTTATGGGGCTGCCTTCCCTGTCAGGGCTCCCTGGCCCAACTGACAGAAATGCCGGATGCTCCTCGGCTTAACCACAGCTAGCCCCTCCTACATTAACTATTTACACTCTGAGCATCACTATATCCCCATTTAGTGGGCCAAATAGGGTATTACGCTTTCCCTACAGAAATATTATAAACAGTACATTTGTAGTATTTAGAAACATATAAAAATCATACAGTAAATTTTAATCAACATTAAATATACATAAGGCTACTTTCACACTAGCGTCGGCCCGACGTACCGACCATACTGTGCAAGCGCCGCACAACGGGGGCAGCAGATACATTTTTTAAACACATCCGCTGCCCCATTGTAAGGTCCAGGGAGGAGGGGGCGGAGTTCCGGCCGCGCATGCGTGGTCGTAAATGGTGGACCGTCGGCACAAAAAAAGTTACATGTAGCGTTTTTTTGTGCCGACGGTCCGCTAAAGCACGACGCATCCGTCGCACAAAGGATGCGACGTGTGGCAATCTGTCGCAATGCGTCGCTAATGCAAGTCAATGGAGAAAAAACGCATCCTGCAAGCACTTTTGCAGGATGCATTTTTTGTCCAAAACAACGCATTACGACGGAGGCCAAACGACGCTAGTGTGAAAGTAGCCTAACATAGATTAAAGGCACGTATATCACAGTTTTAGACAACCCCTTACACTATCACCCACCTCATATTTGCCGAATTGCTATGTAAATATTCTAAAATATTAGAACTCTGAACCCAAGGCTAAAAGTATAAAGCATGGCTGAGTTAATGAAAGGAGCTTCACTTTTCCGGGGTTTAGATTGAGCATTTAATATAGTTCAATTGTTGTTCTACTGTTAGAGGTTGTCCGACCCCCAAATCCAAATTTTTATTTTTAACTAATCTGTGCTGTGCTGTAATATACAACACCCCTATTAATTTAGTTTTTTGTTTCTACCTTTTGTTCCTCCTGAATTTCACTTCATTCCCTGTACTCAGTTTACATCTGGTCTTGTAGGCCAGGCAGCAAACTGGGCTTTTTTCCTAAGTTCACAGCCCCCAGCCTGTGTCCAGCACCGCCCTCCTCCCACCCACTGCACACTCATTGACTGTTAGTATTTCCCAAGCACTGACCTCTGTCATTCACCCCTGCAATCCCACGTGGGGATGGGCAGTCCTGCTCTTTTTGGATCCTAAATGGATCTCTATTAAATATGTATTTTAAAAAGTGAATGAGGCCGAAACTCCGCCCACCAATGGCCGAAACCCCACCCACTTACAGGTAGCCAATTAAAATAATGAATGGGTGGCATTTGGGCCAGGTGGGTGGAATTATGACCGCAGAACACCGGAATTTTGCGCCCAGTGAGAGCCATTTAGAGAATTCAGTGGCTCTCAATGGGGTTCCAGCTCCCATCGTTCACAGTCGTCAGCTGGCACTTTGTCTCGGTTCATTCACAAAAAATCCATCACTAAATCTCAGCATTGGAAGTGACAGTGGAGCAATTCTGTGTCCTCAACTGTATTGCAATAGTCTACCTCACATCACATCCACATCATGCCCTCCACATCACATCTACAGCGGTGGCACAGCCATCACATGTCCCCCACATCACCCCTGACTTACTGTGAAGTGAAAAGTCTATAGTCATGTGTGTGCGAGAGTGTAAGTATATGTGTGTGTAACTACAGTATGTGTATATATGTATATGTCTGTTAGCCCACACATAAACCTCATTTTCTGTAGAACAGCGTAATAAACCCCTCAGCTGCTGCAGAACCTTATCTTATCTTACATCTTAGTCACTGCAGAACCTTATAATACACATCTCAGCTGCTGAAGATTCTCATTATACACCTCCGCTAATGCACAACTTCATAATACACATAAGACACATATCATAAGACACACCTCAGCTGCTGCAGAACATCATAATACATACAATACATACCTCAGCTACTGCAGAACATCATAATAAACAACTCAGCTGCTGTAGAACTTTATAATACACACTCCAGCTGCTGCAGAACATCATAATAAACACCTCATCTACTATAGAACTTCATACTACACACTTTAGCTGCTGCAGAACACCATAATAAACACCTCAGCTGCTGCAGAACATCATAATAAACACCACAGCTGCAGCATATCATAATAAACACCTCAGCTACTGTAGGACTTCATAATACACACTTCATCTGCTGCAGAACCTCATAATACATCTTAGCTGTTATCGTTGCATTAAATTGATAGAATGACTTATTTCCACATTGAGCCATTACATGGTGATCTGGAGAGAGCTGTGTGTAATGGATGACACCGAGGCTTCCAATGTTAATGTCACGACTATGTTGTCGGGTGTCCTGGGACCAGGGGCTCCTTCCCTGTCCCTAACGCTATGGGCGCTTTAGCTTATCCTTTTCCCCGGATTTCTTTTGATGGTGAAGACACAGAGGCCACGTACTTTGCCTTAGCTCCTGAATCCACCCTCAGTCTGTACCATTCCCCCACCCAGGAAAGAAGGGAGTAGTGTACCGTAATACACCAACCAGACGAACAAGGTAATACAAACAGGGATAAAGAAAAATACCAATCATCCAAATATACACACATAAACAATGGAGGTAAACACTAGGGAGTGGAGGATGGGATAAAACCAAAGTAGGAGAAGGAGAGGGATTAGCACACACCCAAAACCTAGCACCACCAAATGCCTACTGAAACAACCACCAACAACCTCCCTCTATTAACCATGCAGCATAAGCTAGCTATGGCAATGAGTGTTAGCCAGGGCCCAGATTATATAGGATAAGGAAGTGGCTGACAATGAACAGCTGAGAGCCTTAATGCAAGTAAGCTTCCAATGGCTCTCAACTGAGCAGATTAACTCCTGCACTGCTAAAAACCCCCTGTGTTAGTGAAGAAGGGGGCGGAGTTACGGCCATGCATGCGCGGTCGGAAATGGCGGACGCGACATACAAAAAAGTTACATTGAACTTTTTTGTGGTGACGGCCCGCCAAAACACAACAGATCCAGTGCACGACGGACACGATGTGTGGCCATCCGTCGCGATACGTCGGCAATACAAGTCCATGGGCAAAAAACGCATCCTGCGGGCACATTTGCAGGATCCGTTTTTTATCCAAAACGACAGATTGCGACGGATGCCACACGACGCAAGTGTGAAAGTAGCCTTAGGGCTAGTGTTAGGGCTAGGGTTAGGGTTGGGGCTAAAGTTAGGGCTAGGGTAGGGGCTAAAATTAGGGTTAGGGTTGGGACTAAAGTTAGGGCTAGGGTTGGGGCTAAAGTTAGGGCTAGGGTTGCGGCTAAAGTTAGGGTTAGAGTTGGGATTAGGGTTAGGGTTTGGATTAGGGTTGGCATTAGGGTTACGTTTGGGATTAGGGTTAGGTTTGGGATTAGGGTTAAGGTTAGGGTTGGGATTAGGGTTAGGGGTGTATTGGGATTAGGGTTAGGTTTGAGGTTAGGGTTGAGATTAGGATTAGGGGTGTGTTGTATTTAGGGTTTTAATTAGGGCTATGGTTAGGGTTGAGATTAGGGTTGTTTTGGGGTTAGGGTTGTGATTATCGTTAGGGTTGTGATTAGGATTATGGATTGGGTTAGGGTTAGAGGTATGTTGGGGTTAGGGTTGGAGTTAGAATTGGGGGGTTTCCACTCTTTAGGTACATCAGGGGGTCTCCAAACACGACAGCCAATTTTGCGCTCAAAAAGTCAAATGGTGCTCCCTCCATTCTGAGCTCTGCCGTGCGCCCAAACAGTGGTTTACCCCCACATATAGGGCATCAGCGTACTCGGGATAAATTGGACAACAACTTTTGGGGTCCAATTTCTCCTGTTACTTTTGTGAAAATAAAAACTTGGGCACTAAAAAATCTTTTTTGTGGAAAAAAAAATATTTTTTATTTTCACGACTCTGCATTATAAACTTCTGTGAAGCACTTGGGCATTCAAAGTTCTCATCACACATCTAGATAAGTTCCATGGGGGGTCTAGTTTCCAAAATGGGGTCACTTGTGTTTTTTTTTTACTGTTTAGGTACATCAGGAGCTCTGCAAATGCAACATAACGCCCGCAGACCATTCTATCAAAGTCTGCATTCCAAAACGGCGCTCCTTCCCTTCCGAGCTCTGCCGTGCGCACAAACAGTGGTCCCCCCACACATGGGGTACCAGCATACTCGGGACAAATTGGAAAACAACTTTTGGGGTCCAATTTCTCTTGTTACCCCCCTTGTAAAAATAAAAACTTGGGGGCTAAAAAATCTTTTTTGTGGAAAAAAAATATTTTTTATTTTCACAACTCTGTATTATAAACTTCTGTGAAGCATTTGGGCATTCAAAGTTCTCACCACACATCTAGATAAGTTCCTTGAGGGGTCTAGTTTCCAAAATGGGATCACTTGTGGGGGGTTTCTACTGTTTAGGTACATCAGGGGCTCTGCAAACGCAACATAACGCCCGCAGACCATTGTATCAAAGTCTGCATTCCAAAATGGCGCTCCTTCTCTTCCGAGCTCTGCCATGTGCCCAAACAGTGCCCCCCCCACATATGGGGTATCAGCCTACTCAGCATAAATTGCACAATAAATTTTGGGGTCCAATTTCTCCTGTTACCCTTGTGAAAGTAAAAATTTGGGGGTGAAAAGATTATTTTGTGGAAAAAATGATTTTATTTTCATGGCTCTACATTATAAACTTATGTGAAGCAGTTGGGGGTTCATAGTGCTCACCACACATCTAGATAAGCTCTTTTGGGGGTCTAGTTTCCAAAATGGGGTCACTTGTGGGGGTTTCTACTGTTTAGGTACATCAGGAGTCTGCAAATGCAACATGACGCCCGCAGACCATCTCATCAAAGTCTGCATTCCAAGCGGCGCTCCTTCCCTTCCGAGCCCCGATGGGTGCCCAAACAGTGCCCCCCCCACATATGGGGTATCAGCGTACTCAGGACAAACTGGTCAACAGATTTTGGGGTCCAATGTCTCCTGTTACTCTTGAGAAAATAAAAAATTGCAGGCTAAAAAAATCATTTTTGAGGAAAAAAAAAAGGATTTTTTATTTTCACGGCTCTACTTTATAAATTTCTGTGAAGCACTTGGGGGTTTAAAGTGCTCGCCACACATCTAGATAAGTTCCTTAAGGGGTCTAGTTTCCAAAATGGTGTCATTTGTGGGGGGTTTCTACTGTTTAGGCACATCAGGGGCTTTCCAAACGCGACATGGCGTCTGATCTCAATTACTGCCAATTCTATATTGAAAAAGTAAAACGGCACTCCTCTTCCAAGCTCTGCGGTGCGCACAAACAGTTGTTTACCCCCACATATGGGATATCAACGTACTCAGGAGAAATTGCACAACAACTTTTGTGGTCTAATTTCTCCTGTTACCCTTATCAAAATAAAAATTTTGGGGCAAAAAGATCATTTTTGTAGAAAAAATGTGATTTTTTATTTTCACGGCTCTACGTTATAAACTTCCGTGAAGCACCTGGGGGTTTAAAGTGCTCACCACACATCTAGATAAGTTCCTTAAGGGGTCTAGTTTCCAAAATGGTGTCACTTGTGGGGGGTTTCTACTGTTTAGGCACATCAGGGGCTCTCCAAACGCGACATGGCGTCCGATCTCAATTCCAGCCAATCCTATATTGAAAAAGTAAAACAGCACTCCTTCTCTTCCAAGCTCTGCGGTGCGCCCAAACAGTGCACCCCTACATATGGGATATCGACGTACTCAGGAGAAATTGCACAACAACTTTTGTGGTCTAGTTTTTCCTGTTACCCTTGTGAAAATAAGAATTTGTGGGCGAAAAGATCATTTTTGTGTAAACAAATGCGATTTTTTATTTTCACGGCTCTACGCTATAAACTTCTGTGAAGCACTTGGTGGCTCAAAGTGCTCACCACACATCTAGATAAGTTCCTTAAGGGGTCTAGTTTACAAAATGGTGTGACTTGTGGAGCGTTTCCACTGTTTAGGCACATCAGGGGTCTCTAAACGTGACATGGCATCTGATCTCAATTCCAGCCAATTCTGCATTGAAAAAGTCAAATGGCGCTCCTTCTCTTCCAAGCTCTGCGGTGCACCCAAACAGTGGTTTACCCCCACATATGGGGTATCGGCGTATTAAGGAGAAATTGCCCAACAAAATTTATGGTAAAATTTCTGTTTTCACACTTGTGAAAATAAAAAACAATGGTTCTGAAGTAAAATGTTTGCAAAAAAAAGTTAAAAGTTCATTTTTTCCTTACACATTGTTTCAGTTCCTGTGAAGCACGTAAAGGATTAATAAACTTCTTGAATGTGGTTTTGAGCACCTTGAGGGGTGCAGTTTTTAGAATGGTGTCACACTTGGTTATTTTATATCATATAGACCCCTCAAAATGACTCCAAATGTGATGTGGTCCCTAAAAAAAAATGGTGTTGTAAAAATGAGAAATTGCTGGTCAACTTTTAACCCTTATAACTCCCTAACAAAAAAAAAATTGTTTCCAAAGTTGTGCTGATGTAAAGTAGACATGTGGGAAATGTTATTTTTTAACTATTTTTTGTGACATATCTCTCTGATTTAAGATCATAAAAATACAAAGTTTGAAAATTGCAAAATTTTAAAAATTTTCGCCATATTTCCGTTTTTTTCATAAATAATCGCAAATAATATCAAAGAAATGTTACCACTAACATGAAGTACAATATGTCACGAAAAAACTATCTCAGAATCAGCGGGATCTGTTAAAGCATTCCAGAGTTATAACCTCATAAAGTGACAGTGGTCAGAATTGTAAAAATTGGCTCGTCATTAAGTACCAAATTGGCTCTGTCACTAAGGGGTTAAATTACATATTTTTAATTACTTTGAATTAGACTGAATTGGACTGGAATTGACTGGAAGGTAACAGAATACCAAACCACTACAATGTTTCGGTTTCTTTTTTCTTTCACCCCCATACTACTTTCCTTCTTACAATCTCCTGCAATCCCTCCACCTAGCAAAGAACTAGTCATTTCTCCCTCAATACTCCCCAGCCATCTCACCTTCTCTTCAGAACTGTTTAACCACATACAATCCTTTTTCTCCAGACACACACGGCCACATCATGTCCTATCCTGCTCCCACCTTCTAATGCCCTGCTACTCCTTATCTCTGGTGACGTATCCCCAAATCCCAGCCCTCCTCAACCCATCCCCACACTCATTTCTAACCCCCTGTCACGATCCTCTGCATGTTTTCCCAACCATGATAACCTCATACCCATTTATCCAGCCCCCACTCTCCCGGCCCCCCTACCTGGAACACTATGCAACGCACGCTCTGTCTGCAACAAACTGCCATTTATTCGTGACCTCTTCATCACCAACAAACTCTCCTTCCTTGGCATCACTGAAACCTGGCTTACCCCCTCTGAATCAGCCTCTGCAGCTATGCTTTCCTCTGGCTGATACCACCTCTCTCACACCCCTCGGGCCATCAACAAATGTGGTGGAGGGGTTGGCTTGCTCCTGTCTGACACCTGCTCCTTTACTCCCATCCTGCTACCACCCTCTGCTAATCTTCCCTCGTTTGAGGTGCACTCTGTTCCCATCTATTCCCCCTCCAACCTCCAGCTGGCTGTCATCTATCGCCCTCCAGAACTAGCCATCTCCACCTTTTTTGACCACTTCACCACCTTGCTACTTCATTTCCTCTCTGCTGACATCCCCACTATCATCATGGGTGACTTCAATATCTCTACTGACACTTCAACCTCAGCTGCCTCTAAACTTTTATGGCTCACTGCCTCCTTCAGCCTCAATCAATGGTCCTCTGAGGCCACTCACAAAGATGGCCACAGGTTGGACCTCATCTTCACCCGCCTCTGCTCCCTTACTAATCTCACTAACTCACCCCTCCCCCTGTCTGACCACAACCTACTGACATTCTCTTCCCTCTCCTCTCCTAGTGTGCAACCCTCATTCCACAAACTCACTCACCCTCGCAGAAATCTCAAACACCTCAACTTACAATCACTCTCTGAGTCCCTTCTCCCTCTTACAGACATAGCCTCCCTTCATGACACAGATGTTGTTGCCACTTTTTATAACACCACAATAACAGCAACACTCGATTCGGCCGCTCCGCTCATGCATAGCAAAACTCGTACACTCAACAGGCAGCCCTGGCTGACCAGTCTGACCAAAGAACTGAGACGGGCTTCCAGGATCGCTAAGCAGAGATGGAAGCGATCCCGCTCTGCCAACCACTTCACTGCATACCAGCAGTCCCTCGCCAGATTCAAGTCCACGCTCACTGCCACAAAACAAACTTACTTCTCATCTCTCTCATCTCTCATATCCTCCCTGTCTCACAACTCTAAACAGCTTTTCAACACTTTCTATTATCTACTCCGTCCCCCTGCACCCCCTCCCTCCCCTCTCATTTCTGCTGAAGACTTTGCCTCCTTCTTTAAATAGAAGATCGATACGATCAGAGAAAGCTTTGGCCCACAGCCCCTCTTAGCTGCTCAACCCTGTTACTCCAAAACCAGCTTCTCCACCATGGCAGAAGATCAGCTCTCCACCCTCCTGTCAACGCTTGACCCGCTCTCGTCCCACCTCATTCCTAACCTTGCCACGGTCTTCCTCCCAACCCTAAGGCCATGTGCACACGTTCAGTATTTTTCGCGTTTTTTTCGCGTTTTTTCGCTATAAAAACGTGATAAAAACGCGAAAAAAACGCTTACATATGCCTCCTATTATTTTAAGTGTATTCCGCATTTTTTGTGCAAATGTAGCCTTTTTTTCCGCGAAAAAATCGCATCGCGGAAAAAAAAGCAACATGTTCATTAAAATGCGGAATTGCAGGGGATTCCGCACACCTAGGGGTCCATTGATCTGCTTACTTCCCGCACGGGGCTGTGCACACCATGCGGGAAGTAAGCAGATTATGTGCGGTTGGTACCCAGGGTGGAGGAGAGGAGACTCTCCTCCACGGACTGGGCACCATATAAGTGGTCAAAAAATAAGAATTAAAATAAAAAATAGTCCTATACTCACCCTCGATGTCTTCCCGCCTCCACTGCATGCTGTCGCTTCGGTTCCTGTAGCTGGTGTGCGGCGAAAGACCTGCCGATGACGTCACTGTCCTGTGATTGGTCGTGAGCGGTCATGTGACCGCTCACGTGACCGTGACGTCACGGAAGGTCCTGTGCGCACAGACCAGCTATAGGAAGAGGAGCCGGACGCCGGTGAGGAGATGTCTGGGTGAGTATAAGCATTTTTTTATTTTTTTTATTATTTTTAAACATTCTATCTTTTACTATAGATGCTGCATAAGCTGCATCTATAGTAAAAAGTTGGTCACACTTGTCAAACGCTATGTTTGACAAGTGTGACCAACCTGTCAGTCAGTTTTCCAAGCGATGCTACAGATCGCTTGGAAAACTTTAGCATTCTGCAAGCTAATTACGCTTGCAGAATGCTAAAAAAACGCGAAAAAAACAGAAAAAAAACGTAAAAAAAAAATGCGGATTTCTTGCAGAAAATTTCCGGTTTTCTTCAGGAAATTTCTGCAAGAAATCCTGAACGTGTGCACATACCCTAACACATCTCTTCAACCTCTCTCTCACAACAGGTGTCTTCCTCTCATCCTTCAAACATGCCAAGATCACACCCATCCTCAAAATGCCCTCCCTCGACCCATCCTCTGTGTCTAGCTATCACCCAATATCTCTCCTCCCTTATGCCTCAAAATTACTGGAACAACACGTCCATCTTGAACTGTCCTCCTACCTCTCCTCCTGCTCCCGTTTTGACCGGATACAATCTGGCTTCCGTTACCATCACTCAACTGAAACTGCTCTAACTAAAGTCACCAATTACCTACTAAGTTCCAAGAGCAAGCGACAATACTCTGTCCTCCTTCTCCTGGACCTGTCTTCTGCATTTGACACTGTGGACCACTCCCTTCTACTACAGATCCTCTCATCTCTTGGCATCACAGACTTGGCCCTATCCTGGATCTCGTCATATCTGACAGACCGAATATTCAGTGTCTCCCTCCCTCACACCACCTCCTCAGTTCGCCCCTTGTCTGTCGGTGTTCCTCAAGGCTCTGTTCTAGGACCCCTACTCTTCTCCATCTACACCTTTGGCCTGCGACAGCTCCTAGAATCACACGGTATGCAGTATTATCTCTACGCCAATGACATGCAGATCTACCTATCCGGACCTGACATCACCTCCTTACTTAACAAAATCCCACACTGTCTGCTATCTCAGACTTCTTTTCTGCTCACTTTCTAAAACTGAACATGGACAAAACAGAATTCATCACTTTCCTCCATCTCACTCTACCCCTCCACCAGACCTATCCATCAATGTCAATGGCTGCTCATTTTCCCCAGTCCCACATGCCCGGTGCCTCAGCGTGATCCTCGACTCTGCCCTCTCTATCAAGCCACATATCCAAGCCCTTGCCTCCTCCTGCCGTCTCAAACTCAAAAATATTTCCTGGATCCACGCATTCCTTGACCGCGACACCACAAAAACACTAGTGCACGCCCTTATCATCTCCCGCCTTGACTACTGCAACCTCCTACTCTCTGGCCTCCCCTCTAGCACTCTGGACCACTCCAATCCATCCTATACTCTGCTGCCCCACTAATCTTCCTTTCTTCCCGCTATTCCCAAGCCTCTCCCCTATGCCAAGCCCTTCACTGGCTTCCTATCACCCAGAGACTCCAGTTCAAAACCCTTACAATGACATACAAAACCATCCACAACCCGTCTCCCCCATACATTTGTGACATGGTCTCCTGATACTTACCCACACGCAATCTCCGATCCTCTCAAGATCTCCTTCTCTACTCCCCTCTCATCTGTTCTTTCTACAACCGCATCCAAGACTTCTCCCTTGCTTCCCCCATACTCTGGAACTCTCTACCCCAAAACATCAGACTCTCGCCTACCATTGAAACCTTTAAAAAGAACCTGAAGACTCACCTCTTCCGACAAGCCTACAGCCTGCATTGATCCTCAGCCTACTGAACCACCACTCAACCAGCTCTACCCTCACCTAGTGTATCCTCACCCATCCCCTGCAGACTGTGAGCCCTCACGGGCAGGGTCCTCCCTCCTTATGTACCTGTGTGCCTTGTTTTTTGCTCATGTTTAATGTATTTGTCTATATTTGCCCCCTTTTTCACATTTCTCCTACTCCTGCACTCTTTAGAAGCATTTTTATTATTATACATTTTTATAGTGCCATTTATTCAATGGCACTCTAGAACCTCAGAACCAGATTTATCATGGTGTGTCACATGAAAAGACCAGATGAACCAGGCCACGTGGATGTCAAATGCTGGTACCCACATCCTCTCTTCATGACCGTATTCCTTCCAGTGTACCAGATACTGAAGCGACCAACAAACTAAGTGAAAATCAACGATCTTAGCAATTTGAAATTCCAAATTTTCATCCACAATGACCGTAGATGGCGGTAGTGGCGATGGTACAGAGGATGCAACACATTTTTTCAGTAGAGATCGATAAAACACATTATGAATCCTAAAGGTGGGTAGCAAAGCAAGGTGGAATGCTACAGATTGAAGACGGTCACAATCTTATAAGGACCAGTGAACCTGGGACCCAGTTTCCAAGAGGGAACCTTTAACTTAGTGTTCCACACACAGATGCCGACCCACCAAACATCCACACTCTTATATTTGGACCCATCTTCCTCAAATTATCAAGAACCCCTTGCCGCACAGACCTAATTGATGATGAAAACGGTCTTCAGGTATTCAAGAAGAACGATTCATATTCATATTAAATGAGCTGAACTGAGGATAAAACCCACATACCCAGAAGAATGGGGACTTACCAATAGACTCATGACAATGATAATTTAGTGCAGATTCAGCTAAGCCTAAGAAAATTTTCAAGATTCTGGTTAACTCGTTCAGTTTTCCCTTTAGATTGCTAGTGAAATGCTGAAGAGAACGACAGATGGATCCCCAAACGAGTGCAAAACTCCCTCCAAAATTTGGAAATAAACTGCACCCCCGGTCAGAAACAATATAGGGAGCCCATGTAATTATACAATCTCTCTGATAAAAAAATTGTGCCAAGGTTTTGGAGTTAGGTAAAGCGGGAAGCGCAATGAAATGTGACACTTTACTGAATCTGTCCACCACCACCAAAATTACAGTATTACCTGCCGACACAGGTAGATCACTGATAAAGTTGACAGATAAATAGGTCCAATGTCTACTGGGAATCGCCAGTGCTTGGAGAGACCCAGATGGACTAGTATGAGAGGTTTTAGAACATGCACAGACACTGCCGGCGGCTACATACTCCTGGATATCCTGATGTACCCCTGACCACCAAAATAGCTGAGTAAGAAGATCTGTGGTGGCTTTATTATCGGGATGTCCGGTCAAGACCGAATTATGATGTTGACTAAGAACTCTCAGACGGAGATTCACAGGTACAAACAGTTTACCTAACGGACAGGCAGCAGGGGCAAACCCCTGAGCCTCCACAGCCTTTCTCTCAAGATCGTAGTAAATAGATGCAATAAACACCCCTGTTTTTAGTATAGGAATTGGTTTAAAATGATCTCTACCCCCAGAAAAGCAACAAGATAAAGCATCCACCTGAATGTTCTTGTTCCCTGGCCTATATGTAACAAAAATGTTAAACCTCGTGAAGAGTAATGCCCATCTTGCCTGTCTAGGTGTTAGACGATTCGCAGACTCGAGATATACCAGATTCTTATGATCCGTGATTACCATAACCGGATGAACTGCCCCCTCCAGAAAATGACACCACACTTCAAAGGCCCACTTGATTGCCAAGAGTTCCCTACAGGGCCGGACTGGCCATTGGGCACTTCTGGCAAATGCCAGAAGGGCCGGTGCCAGTCGTGGGCCGCTCGATCCGCCTCCCCCCGCCGCCGACTCGCCCCCCTGCCGCCGCATTCAACTATACCGGCGAGATGCCGTACAGTTGAATGCAATGATGGAGGAGAGAGCGTCTACAGACGCTCCCTCTCACATCATTCCCCGCTCTGCCTCTGACACTGCAGGTGCGCGATGACGTCATATCATCGCGCACCTGCTGTGTCCAGGGCAGACTGCAGCCGCTGAGACAGGAGCAGGAAGCAACGTGGGCAAGAGGAAAGGTGAGGAGAGTGTTTTTTTTTTTTTTTTTACTGGACTGTGGGGACATTCTCGGGGGGGGGGAGGAGGAGAGATGCGGGCTGTGCTGGATATACCCCTGTGTGGGCTGTGCTGTATATATCACTGTGCGGGCTGTGCTGTCTATACCACTGTTCGGGCTGTGCTGTATATACCACTGTGCGGGCTGTGCTGTATATACCTCTGTGCTGTATATACCACTGTGCGGGCTGTGTTGTATATACCACTGTGCGGGTTGTGCTGGATATACCACTGTGCTGTATATACCACTGTGCGGGCTGTGCTGTATATACCACTGTGCGGGTTGTGCTGGATATACCACTGTGCGGGCTGTGCTGGATATACCACTGTGCGGGCTGTGCTGGATATACCACTGTGCGGGCTGTGCTGTATATACCACTGTGCGGACTGTGCTGTATATACCACTGTGCGGGCTGTGCTGTATATACCACTGTGCGGGCTGTGCTGTATATACCACTGTGCTGGATATACCACTGTGCGGGCTGTGCTAGATATACCACTGTGCGGGCTGTGCTGTATATACCACTGTGCTGACTGTGCTGTATATACCACTGTGCGGGCTGTGCTGTATATACCACTGTGCGGGCTGTGCTGGATATACCACTGTGCGGGCTGTGCTGGATATACCTCTGTGCTGTATATACCACTGTGCGGGCTGTGCTGTATATACCACTGTGCGGGCTGTGCTGTATATACCACTGTGCGGGATGTGCTGTATATACCACTGTGCAGGTTGTGCTGTATATACCACTGTGCGGGCTGTGCTGGATATACCACTGAGCGGGCTGTGCTGGATATACCACTGTGCGGGCTGTGCTGGATATACCACTGTGCAGGCTGTGCTGGATATACCACTGTGCAGGCTGTGCTGGATATAACACTGTGCGGGCTGTGCTGTATATACCACTGTGCGGGCTGTGCTGGATATACCACTGTGCGCGCTGTGCTGGATATACCACTGTGCAGGCTGTGCTGGATATACCACTGTGCGGGCTGTGCTGGATATACCACTGTGCAGGCTGTGCTGGATATACCATTGAGCGGGCTGTGCTGTATATACCACTGTGCTGGATATACCACTGAGCGGGCTGTGCTGTATATACCACTGTGCGGGCTGTGCTGTATATACCACTGTGCGGGCTGTGCTGTATATACCACTGTGCTGGATATACCACTGTGCGGGCTGTGCTGGATATACCACTGTGCAGGCTGTGCTGGATGTACCACTGAGCGGGCTGTGCTGTATATACCACTGTGCTGGATATACCACTGAGCGGGCTGTGCTGTATATACCACTGTGCGGGCTGTGCTGTATATACCACTGTGCGGGCTGTGCTGTATATACCACTGTGCGGGCTGTGCTGGATATACCACTGTGTGGGCTGTGCTGGATATACCACTGTGCGGGCTGTGTTGTATATACCACTGTGCGAGCTGTGCTGGATATACCACTGTGCGGGCTGTGCTGGATATACCACTGTGTGGGCTGTGCTGGATATACCACTGTGCGGGCTGTGCTGGATATACCACTGTGCAGGCTGTGCTGGATATACCACTGAGCGGGCTGTGCTGTATATACCACTGTGCTGGATATACCACTGAGCGGGCTGTGCTGTATATACCACTGTGCGGGCTGTGCTGTATATACCACTGTGCGGGCTGTGCTGTATATACCACTGTGCGGGCTGTGCTGGATATACCACTGTGCAGGCTGTGCTGTATATACTACTGTGCGGGCTGTGCTGTATATACTACTGTGTGGGCTGTGCTATCTACTATGCGGGCTTTGCTATATACTATGGGGAGTATATTATCTTCTATGGGGAGGCCATGTTATGAACTATGTGGCTGTGGTATATACTATTGTGGGGGTATATTATATTCTATGGGGGAGGTTGGGTTATATACTATGGGGGAGGTTGTGTTATATACTATGGGGGGCTGCATTATATTCTATGGGGGGCTACATTATATATTATGGGGAGGTGGGCTGTATTATATTCTATGGGGTATGTAGATTGTGAGCCCTCGCGGGCAGGGTCCTCACTCCTCCTGTACCAGTTATGACTTGTATTGTTCAAGATTATTGTACTTGTTTTTATTATGTATACCCCTCCTCACTTGTAAAGCGCCATGGAATAAATGGCGCTATAACAATAAATAATAATAATAATAATAATAATGGGGTTACATTATACTCTGTGGGGTGGCTGCATTATACTCTGTGGTTGCCGCATTATATTCTGTAGGGTGGTGGCTACATTATACTATATGTGGGCTGCATTATACTGTATCGAGGACTATGGGGAATACGTTATACTATATGAAGAACTATGGGGTGCATTATACTATGGGAAGTGAATTGTACTACATGGATGACTATGGCGGTGCATTATACTATATGGAGCACTATGAGGAGTGTATTATGCTATATGGAGGACTATGAGGAGTGTATTATACTATGTGGAGGACTGAGCAGTGTATTTGAATATATGGAGGACTATAGGGAGTGTATTATAATATATGGAGGAATATGGGGTGTATTTTACTAAACAAGTAAAATGCTGCATATTCAGATTGTTTTTGCCGGAACAAAAATCATTGTTCTCAGCAGCACATCGCCGCTGTAAACTGTAGATGTGCTGCTGATAACATGATACTGTATGGGGATCGGTTAGTGATCTGTTAGTGATCGTTCTGTCCCATAATTCTTTCTCAGACGGTGGAAAGAGGCCGGGAAACAAGTGTTAAACAACTTCAGTATTGTCGATCAAACTCATTTAGCGGCCTGAACTCAGCGCTTGTAAATACAACCGAAATGCTTTTGTGTGATGTGCAATATGTTAGCATTTTGGGCCCCATTTTAAACTTTGCATAGGCGTAGGGTCCCACTTTGCCTAAAACCGGCCCTGCCTACAAGTGTACAAAGATATTATAAAGTCACCATGTGACAAGTGGGCCTGTGTAACTTCAAATGCCAGGGCTGAATTTTAGTCCCAGTCCGGCCCTGGTTCCCTATTACCAATGTCATAAATTTTCCCCGCAGATGACAGTTTTTTGAAAAAGTACACACATGGGCGCCAATTACCAGGAGACGCACCCTGTGACAATGCAACCCCCACCTCCAATTCAGACTTGTCAACTTCTACAAAAAATGGCTGAGTGATGTCAGGCTGTATGAAAATTGGCACAGATGCAAAACACTCTTTCAAGGTATCAAATGCCTCCCTGGCCGGACTGGACCATTTGGAAAAGTCTTTCTCTTTCCTGGTCATATCCATCAGAGGTTTGGTCACTACTAAAAAGTTTTTGATGAACTTACGATAGTAGTTGGCGAAACCCAAAAACCTTTGTAATGTCTTCAAATCCTCAGGAGAATTCCAATCCAGTACCAACCGGACTTTCTCTGGATCCATGAGAAACTTGTGGATGATAAAACATATCCTAGAAAAAGCATCTCCTCAACCGAAAACATACTGTGTAAACTTGTCTCCACGACTGATTAGCAGCTTTGTGCCTACATCATAATATCATCAAATTACGTAGAAAAAAACTGCTGACAGATTTCTTTAATGTACTGTATGTATTGGCACAAGCTCTAATTCTTAGGCTTATGTTACACATTGGTTTCAGAACTGGTTAATGGGTAAGAAAACACATTCTTACATCTTGTAGATTAGTTTCCCAATCCACATCGAAACCAAAAAACATCCTTGATTTAATTTTATCAGATCTAGTAAAGCATTTTAAATTCACATGAATTATGTACAATTGAGTGAAATTGTCAGTGTGTACAATAAGCATTACAAGAAGTCAGATCACATTATGTGAAATCAGATACAGGTACAGAAAGTGACAGCAGACAATGTCCCCTGGTTTTCTATTTGCCCTGTGAAGAATTTCTGTCACTTTTATAATTAATAAAATAATTACAAAGTTATTTTTGTGACAGCACAGTGTCTCTAACATTGTGCTTCCCTAATTGGATTTGTCTCTAGGAGTCAAGCACATGACATCTCCCATGTTGGTAGTGATAAGCCAAATTTATTTCTTACATCAGCCAAGAAGAGAGAATGTAAGAAAGAGCTTTAGGAAAAGCACAGTATAGATTAAGGATGCTAAAATATGTCTCTGTGAACACTTGGTTTTTTTTCTAGCTGCTCTGCTTTCTTTTCTGATCAATTAAAATGAAAGAGAAGGAAGATCAGTGGAATTATGATGGTTTTCATAGCAACTCTTTGAATGGGAACTGTGCTTTCAATAAACTTTGCATAAATGAATGGTACATATGAATATAAGAAACTTTGTAATATATAATTTCAGGAAGTTCTGCTTTTTTCTCCACTTATGAGTCACTTTTGCTCCTGCATCCTGCTTTCTGAAGTTGTCGTTCACTCTGAAAAGACAGCTCAGCTCTGTCTTGCTCAAGACAAGAAGAACTACCAGTACAATGAGGGGTATAAACATTGCGGAGGGTGGGCAAAAGTGAAGAGTGTAAAGAGAAACATGCAGCGTGAGATACAGAAAGATCATGCTGAGCTTTCTAACAAGTCTTTTGCTTCACCCCAGAGTTGGATTCACATCTGCAGTGCTCAGTACCACTGTATAATTTCCTATGTGTGCTGTGTAAGGTAGACATCACTAGCTAGTCTCTTCCCACCAACTCAGAGTTACTTGCAACAAATATATATATATATATATATATATATATATATATATATATATATATATATATATATATATATATATATATATATATATATTCTGCACACTTTCATAGTAAGGTTGCTGTGGGGGGTGATAATTTCCCAATCTGCATGCCAGGATCTCTGACATCATATCCACGGTACCTGAAACTGAATCTTTCAAATATTTAATCATTTGTGCTTCCTCCATCTACTGACTTAACTAAACCAAAGTTTCAGTTTGTGGTCCTATTATAACCCATTGGATTTAGATTATTATTGTCTCAGATGTCTTGTCCCCTTTTCTAGTGAATGTCATGCTCGTGCCCAGACTGGTTGGCGCGGGCGTGCGGGGGAGTGGCCCCACTGGACCACAGACCAAACTTCCCAGGAAGGGGCGTAACTAAGTAGCTTCCTAGGTGTTCACTGGAGCCTCTGATGGTGAGGTCAGACTTGTGCAATAGGGAGCTACCAGGTACCACTCCAGGGTGGAGTCTGGTTGTGGCTGCTGATCCCACCGGGGAACGGAACATAGACAAGCAAGCGGGCACGGCTGGCACATAGGCAGGCAGACGGGTACAACAGGAACACTGTCAGGCAGGCGGGCACGGCTGGCTCTCAGGTAGGCAGGCACGGCTGGCTCTCTGGCAGGACTGGTGGACAAGACTGAACTGCAATACTGCACTAGAAATATGAAAAATGAGAGCGTTTAGCGCATAAAAATGGCCAATTTTATGTGTACCTGATAGCCCCTTTACGGCATCTCTCGTATATCAGGTCCTACGCTTGCCTACCTCGCTGAGAATAAATGTCTCCATGTGAATGGGTACCTGTGAAAACCTCTTCCTAGACTCATATTCTCTCTCTCTGTGGAGGGGTACTGGACCTGCTGCGATTAAAACACCTGGGCTAGGAGGCGGAGTGCTCAGTCAGAAGGCTAAATAATATATTTGAAAAAACTGACCGTCACATCCATACATAGACTAAGTGTGAACAGGTGCTGAACCTAGAGTAACCAACTCATATATAGTCAAGTAAAAAAGGCAGCACACTGCAGCGCTAAGACATGCAAACATGAAACATGAAAACTGAACTGCAATACTGCACTAGAAATATGAAAAATGAGAGCGTTTAGCGCATAAAAATGGCCAATTTTATGTGTACCTGATAGCCCCTTGTTTAGCCTTCTGACTGAGCACTCCGCCTCCTAGCCCAGGTGTTTTAATCGCAGCAGGTCCAGTACCCCTCCACAGAGAGAGAGAATATGAGTCTAGGAAGAGGTTTTCACAGGTACCCATTCACATGGAGACGTTTATTCTCAGCGAGGTAGGCAAGCGTAGGACCTGATATACGAGAGATGCCGTAAAGGGGCTATCAGGTACACATAAAATTGGCCATTTTTATGCGCTAAACGCTCTCATTTTTCATATTTCTAGTGCAGTATTGCAGTTCAGTTTTCATGTTTCATGTTTGCATGTCTTAGCGCTGCAGTGTGCTGCCTTTTTTACTTGACTATATATGAGTTGGTTACTCTAGGTTCAGCACCTGTTCACACTTAGTCTATGTATGGATGTGACGGTCAGTTTTTTCAAATATATTATTTAGCCTTCTGACTGAGCACTCCGCCTCCTAGCCCAGGTGTTTTAATCGCAGCAGGTCCAGTACCCCTCCACAGAGAGAGAGAATATGAGTCTAGGAAGAGGTTTTCACAGGTACCCATTCACATGGAGACGTTTATTCTCAGCGAGGTAGGCAAGCGTAGGACCTGATATACGAGAGATGCCGTAAAGGGGCTATCAGGTACACATAAAATTGGCCATTTTTATGCGCTAAACGCTCTCATTTTTCATATTTCTAGTGCAGTATTGCAGTTCAGTTTTCATGTTTCATGTTTGCATGTCTTAGCGCTGCAGTGTGCTGCCTTTTTTACTTGGTGGACAAGACTGGCACACTGGAAGAACCGGTAGGGACCGGTCTGCAGGCAGGTATGTAGAACGAGTAAGAACCTGTTCAGACACGAGGACTTAGGAATAAGTAGAAAAAGACCGCAAGAGCGGATGCAGAGCGAAAGCACAGGAGCTGGAGGCAAGAACAGAAGTGCAGGAGGCGGAGCCAAGAGCAGAAGGCGGAGCCAAGTGCAAAACCGCAGGAGGCGGAGCCAAGTGCAAAACCGCAGGAGGCAGAGCCAAGAGCTGGAGGCGGAGCCAAGTGCAAACAGGCAGGGGTCGGAGTCAAGAGCTGGAGGCGGAGCCAAGTGCAGACAGGCAGGAGGCGGAGCCAAGTGCAGGAGAAGTAGAACCGCAAGGAGCGGAGCCAGGTAGAACCGCAAGGAGCGGAGCCAGGTAGAACCGCAAGGAGCGGAGAGGTGCTGCGGGAGGGGTCTCTGCAGCAAAGCTGAGCAGAGCCACTAAGAATGTGGAGAGAAGCTGCAGCAAGGGATAACTGCAACAGCAGAAGATAAGCTGAGTAGAAAGGAGCAGAAACGCAGAAGTGAGGAGCAGAGGTAAAGTCACAAAGGTACAGAGCAGGCAGAGCTGCAAGAGTGCGGAGTGTAAGCAGACTGAGAATACAAGGAAAGACAACAGGGAAGGAAGCCAAAGACTAGGAGACCGAGGTAAGACTAAGTGCAGACAAGGCAATGGAACAAGACACAAGGACAAAGACACTGGGACCAGGATATACTGCCTCCTGGTGGGCGGACAACAAGACCAAGGAAATAACACAGAAAATCCTCCAGAGAGGGAGTAACTCAGAGAAAGGCCAGGCAAACTCAGAAGCAAGACACTAACTGAGCTAACACATTGCACAGGCCCAGACCACTGGGTGGAGCTGAACTAAATACTGGAGGTCTCCTGGCAATTGGTCAGGAACAGATTGGACAGATGCACCTGATTCCTATAAAGGTACCGTCACACTAAACGATATCGCTAGCGATCCGTGACGTTGCAGCGTCCTCGCTAGCGATATCGTTTCGTTTGACACGCAGCAGCGATCAGGATCCTGCTGTGATGTCGCTGGTCGCTGAATAAAGTCCAGAACTTTATTTGGTTGTCCGATCGCCGTGTATCGTTGTGTTTGACACCAAAAGCAACGATAGCAGCGATGTTTTACACTGGTAACCAGGGTAAACATCGGGTTACTAAGCGCAGGGCCGCGCTTAGTAACCCGATGTTTACCCTGGTTACCAGCGTAAAAGTAAAAAAAACAAACAGTACATGCTCACCTGCGCGTCTCCCAGCGTCTGCTTCCTGCTCTGACTGAGATCCGGCCCTAAAGAGAAAGTGAAAGCACAGCGGTGACGTCACCGCTGTGCTGTTAGGGCCGGAGCTCAGTCAGTGTCAGGAAGCAGAGGCTGGGGGACGCGCTGGTGAGTATGTACTGTTTGTTTTTTTTACTTTTAAGCTGGTAACCAGGGTAAACATCGGGTTACTAAGCGCGGCCCTGCGCTTAGCAACCCGATGTTTACCCTGGTTACCCGGGGACCTCGGCATCGTTGGTCGCTGGAGAGCGGTCTGTGTGACAGCTCCCCAGCGATCAAACAGCGACGCTGCAGCGATCGACATCGTTGTCGCTATCGCTGCAGCGTCGCTTAATGTGACGGTACCTTTAGAACCAGAGAGTTCAGGCACTGCCCCTCTATACACAGAACCATGAAGCATGCAGAGAGCAGAGACACAGAACATGGAGCTGGCAAAAAACAGAAACCACATCATGGCCTGGAGCAGTGGGTAAGAGTGTGAGAAATGCGAGGCCATGCCGTGATGCCAGCAGAGTTGTTACAGTACCCCCCCCTTTACGGCCCCTCTTCTTCAAGCCCGCCAGAATAACTTGTAGAAGAAGGATGGGAGCACACATAGTCCAGGCCAACATGACATCTTCAGGGTAGAAGGCGGCAGGCGGGCCACCAGGAATCTCAGAAAACAAAGTCTCTTTGTGCTCTGCAGGGTTAGCTTCATCAGAAATCTTGGATAGCAAAGTCTCATTGTACCCAATGGGGTTAGCTTTCTCAATGAACTGGACCATTTCCTCAGGGTAGACAAGAAGCAGGGACTTGGAAGCTACCGACTTAACATCTTCACCAGCCAGACACTTGGAAACTGGAAACCCTCCCACGGGGTTCAACTTTAGCCCAACAGGTAGCAGAGAAGTTCCTGGATACAGAACATAGGAAAAGTCATTAGAGATGAGTGTGGAGAGCATCAGCTCCACCGGGTCAGAGAAAAATTGAGGTGAACAAACTTCTGTTTTGAAATCATCACCAGCCGGCCACAAGGACGCAAAAGGTATAAACATAGGAACCATCTTGTGCCCGTTATCCAGAAGAAATCGTCCAAGCGGCGGGGATGTTCCTAGGAACGGATTACAGGTATAGTCGTTGGAGATGTGTGGAGAGATAGTCACCGTTTCCCCATCTTCGGAGACGTCAGCACACCTTGACTCGTCGACTAGGTGTTTACTGGTATAGTCGCTGGAGATGTGTGGAGACATCGTCACCGTTTCCCCATCTTCGGTGACGTCAGCACACCTTGACTCGTCGACTAGCAGACCAGCTGAAGAAGATGACACTGCTGAGTGTTTTTGACGCATGGGAACCAGACAGTTCTCAAGACTGGGTAAGTTCAAACGAAGCACTTTACTGGAACCCTTGACCAGAGCGGGTGGTAGAGTCCTTGGCTCAGAATGACCCATGGGCATAACAGACAGCATACGGAAAACAAACTTCTTCGTGTATAAAGCTCCAACTTGGAGCTGTAGTTGTCCTTGCAGGACTAGACTGCTCTTTAGCAGGGCTCGGCCATTATCAGGCAACGCCCACACCAGGTTCTGGAGCTGTAGAACGGAGACCATACACCGACTCTGTATGACAGGCGGATTAAACACACCAAAGCTCCCAGTAGGCACTGGAACAGACACAGACTTTAGCGGAAGGGAGTTATTCTCACCAAGGGCAGTCTCTCTTACTGGCCCGAGGTTTTTTAGCTTTAGATCCCCTGGACAGAGGCCATCCAGGTGTTCCTCACAACAGCAGCGACATTGTATGCCCTTCTTATGGCTGATTTCAGGCTGCTGCTTTGCCAGCCCACTCTCATCAACCTTCTTAGGCTTCACACGGGTAGCTGCATTAACGGGTAGAGGAACTGGAGGGTCACAGACGGTCATGGCTTGACGTGGGGGTTTCTTCACGGGTTTCACTCGTCTGGAGTGCCTCTCGGATCTAGATGGGGAAGACTTCACAGGAGTAGCAGGACGAGGCTTGTCAAAGACTCTACGGAAAGCCACCAGGAAGTCCCCTAGGTTCATGACAATAGGATCTCCTGCTTCCCAGAGGGGAGTTATCCATATTAGAGCATCTTCGGCCAGGTAGGACATGATGTAACCCACCTTGACCCAGTCAGAGGGAAAACAAGCTGCATTCTGCAGGATGTAGCGTAAGGACTGTTTCAGGAACCCCTGGCATTCTTCAGGATTCCCATAGAACCTAGGTGGGTCAGCTGGGTAGTGCTCCTCCTCATAGGCCTGAAGTTGCTTGAAGAGAGCATTAGAGACTATAATTGGGTCAGAGGTCTCTTCAATCTGAACCACCCTTGGTGGAACAAATTTATCAGGTTGCTCATACGGGCAGAGAGAAAGTTCATCATGCTCTGCGAGCGGTAGGACATGGGATACAGCGGAGGCCATGGCCTGTGCAAACTGTCATGCTCGCGTCCAGACTGGTTGGCGTGGGCGTGCGGGGGAGTGGCCCCACTGGACCACAGACCAAACTTCCCAGGAAGGGGCGTAACTAAGTAGCTTCCTAGGTGTTCGCTGGAGCCTCTGATGGTGAGGTCAGACTTGTGCAATAGGGAGCTACCAGGTACCACTCCAGGGTGGAGTCTGGTTGTGGCTGCT
Source organism: Ranitomeya variabilis (assembly GCF_051348905.1). Taxonomy (NCBI): domain Eukaryota; kingdom Metazoa; phylum Chordata; class Amphibia; order Anura; family Dendrobatidae; genus Ranitomeya; species Ranitomeya variabilis. The sequence continues at coordinate 72,670,781 of NC_135237.1, read as the reverse complement.
GATCCCACCGGGGAACGGAACATAGACAAGCAAGCGGGCACGGCTGGCACATAGGCAGGCAGACGGGTACAACAGGAACACTGTCAGGCAGGCGGGCACGGCTGGCTCTCAGGTAGGCAGGCACAGCTGGCTCTCTGGCAGGACTGGTGGACAAGACTGGCACACTAGAAGAACCGGTAGGGACCGGTCTGCAGGCAGGTATGTAGAACGGGTAAGAACCTGTTCAGACACGAGGACTTAGGAATAAGTAGAAAAAGACCGCAAGAGCGGATGCAGAGCAAAAGCACAGGAGCTGGAGGCAAGAACAGAAGTGCAGGAGGCAGAGCCAAGAGCAGGAGGCGGAGCCAAGTGCAAAACCGCAGGAGGCAGAGCCAAGAGCTGGAAGCAGAACCAAGTGCAAAAAGGCAGGAGGCGGAGTCAAGAGCTGGAGGCGGAGCCAAGTGCAGACAGGCAGGAGGCGGAGCCAAGTGCAGGAGAAGTAGAACCGCAAGGAGCGGAGCCAGGTAGAACCGCAAGGAGCGGAGCCAGGTAGAACCGCAAGGAGCGGAGCCAGGTAGAACCGCAAGGAGCGGAGCCAAGTAGAACCGCAAGGAGCGGAGCCAGGTAGAACCGCAAGGAGCGGAGCCAGGTAGAACCGCAAGGAGCGGAGCCAGGTAGAACCGCAAGGAGCGGAGAGGAGCTGCGGGAGAGGTCTCTGCAGCAAAGCTGAGCAGAGCCACAAGGAATGTGGAGAGAAGCTGCAGCAAGGGATAACTGCAACAGCAGAAGATAAGCTGAGTAGAAAGGAGCAGAAACGCAGAAGTGAGGAGCAGAGGTAAAGTCACAAAGGTACAGAGCAAGCAGAGCTGCAAGAGTGCGGAGTGTAAGCAGACTGAGAATACAAGGAAAGACAACAGGGAAGGAAGCCAAAGACTAGGAGACCGAGGTAAGACTAAGTGCAGACAAGGCAATGGAACAAGACACAAGGACAAAGACACTGGGACCAGGATATACTGCCTCCTGGTGGGCGGACAACAAGACCAAGGAAATAACACAGAAAAATCCTCCAGAGAGGGAGTAACTCAGAGAAAGGCCAGGCAAACTCAGAAGCAAGACACTAACTGAGCTAACACATTGCACAGGCCCAGACCACTGGGTGGAGCTGAACTAAATACTGGAGGTCTCCTGGCAATTGGTCAGGAACAGATTGGACAGATGCACCTGATTCCTATAAGAACCAGAGAGTTCAGGCGCCGCCCCTCTATACACAGAACCATGAAGCATGCAGAGAGCAGAGACACAGAACATGGAGCTGGCAAAAAACAGAAACCACATCATGGCCTGGAGCAGTGGGTAAGATAGTGTGAGAAATGCGAGGCCATGCCGTGATGCCAGCAGAGTTGTTACAGTACCCCCCCCCCCCCTTTACGGCCCCTCTTCTTCAAGCCCGCCAGAATAACTTGTAGAAGAAGGATGGGAGCACACATAGTCCAGGCCAACATGACATCTTCAGGGTAGAAGGCGGCAGGCGGGCCACCAGGAATCTCAGAAAACAAAGTCTCTTTGTGCTCTGCAGGGTTAGCTTCATCAGAAATCTTGGATAGCAAAGTCTCATTGTACCCAATGGGGTTAGCTTTCTCAATGAACTGGACCATTTTCTCAGGGTAGACAAGAAGCAGGGACTTGGAAGCTACCGACTTAACATCTTCACCAGCCAGACACTGGGAAACTGGAAACCCTCCCACGGGGTTCAACTTTAGCCCAACAGGTAGCAGAGAAGTTCCTGGATACAGAACATAGGAAAAGTCATTAGAGATGAGTGTGGAGAGCATCAGCTCCACCGGGTCAGAGAAAAATTGAGGTGAACAAACTTCTGTTTTGAAATCATCACCAGCCGGCCACAAGGACGCAAAAGGTATAAATATAGGAACCATCTTGTGCCCGTTATCCAGAAGAAATCGTCCTAGCGGCGGGGATGTTCCTAGGAACGGATTACAGGTATAGTCGTTGGAGATGTGTGGAGAGATAGTCACCGTTTCCCCATCTTCGGAAACGTCAGCACACCTTGACTCGTCGACTAAGTGTTTACTGGTATAGTCGCTGGAGATGTGTGGAGACATCGTCACCGTTTCCCCATCTTCGGTGACGTCAGCACACCTTGACTCGTCGACTAGCAGACCAGCTGAAGAAGATGACACTGCTGAGTGTTTTTGACGCATGGGAACCAGACAGTTCTCAAGACTGGGTAAGTTCAAAGGAAGCACTTTACTGGAACCCTTGACCAGAGCGGGTGGTAGAGTCCTTGGCTCAGAATGACCCATGGGCATAACAGACAGCATACGGAAAACAAACTTCTTCGTGTATAAAGCTCCAACTTGGAGCTGTAGTTGTCCTTGCAGGACTAGACTGCTCTTTAGCAGGGCTCGGCCATTATCAGGCAACGCCCACACCGGGTTCTGGAGCTGTAGAACGGAGACCATACACCGACTCTGTATGACAGGCGGATTAAACACTAAACAAAAAGAAAAAAGAAACATGCAACACTGCAGGGATCATCAAATAGTAGTAAATTTTATTAAATCATAATCCTCAAACCACACCACTCACAGTTAAGAACATTTAAAAGCACATAAAACACAGTAACAGTCTACCCAAAAAGATAATGGGAAGACAGATCTATACACGCAGGTATGGACCCTTTAAACATATACCTCCACGTTTATAATGTAACAGATTATTCTCCCTAAAACCAATACAATATTAATAGATTGGTATCTAATATATATGGATAAATAATTCAATAGCTGAGATGATATGAACAGACACTCATGTCTTAGCCACTCAAACAGCCAGCAAAGTGCTTCAGCTAAATATGGAAATAATCAGAAAAGATTCTAATAAACTGGCTGTGAAGGCATGGTTGAAGGTCTATAAGCAAATACTGCTCCTAGCAAAAAATGAATTTCTAATGAACATGCTCATACCATGAAAACGGCCAGGGAGGCTGAAGTAAGGAGGAAAGGAACCAAATCCTGCGTGGTCAACTCGACGCGTGTCGTCACTACTGTGACTTCATCAGGGGTAGGAACGATGTGGTGACCAAAGGATCCCAGTATATATAGTACTCACAATTGATGCAGCTGCAGCTAGAGATCACGCCATCAGACATGCTGATTCCCTCAGCGTCCCGGAAGTCGCTACTGCGCATGGTCAGGCGTTACTAAGGATACCCTGCGATACAAATCATGCTGCGCAGGCGCCATCTGCAATTGGAGAACGTACTAACAAGCACATCAGCTCCTTCGGCGTACAGGAAGCTGCTATTACACAGGGTCAAACGTTACCAGGGAAACCCTGCGATACAAATTGCATTACGTCCCGGAAGTCGCTACTGCGCATGGTCAGACGTTGCTAAGGATACCCTGTAATACATATCATACTGTGCAGGCGTCGGTTGCAACCGAAGATCGTACTAGCAGGAACATCAGCTCCTTCAGCGTACAAGGAGCTACTAATGCTCAGGGTTAAATGTTACCACGGAATCCCTGCGATACGTATTGTATTATGCAGGCGCTACTATTTACAAATTATCATTCTTAGACCAGCTGGAAGTCATATTAACAAGTGCACCAGCTCCTTTAAAGTTACAAAAAATTGCCACTGCGCATAGTAAAATGTCACCAGGGAAACCTTGCGACGCATGTTAGACTACGCTGGCGCTCCCACTTGGAGATCTTGGAGATAGCCTAACCCAATTTGAAAATACAAGACAATAGCTACCTCCAAGATGGATATACAGTATTATACATTGCCCCAATGACAGTTTTTGGAAAAAATCCCTACTGAACACATTAAGGGGAAACACATGGCAACCGTACATAACAAGACGTTACCAAGGGTAACCAATAATACATGTTACATAGCGCTAGCGCTAATGTGCATAGATAGTATGCCATACCAGTCAAAATTAATCTACACACCCGGCTTCATAACACAGTTGTTCTATATGGTTCCACCCGCACACCAGCATGGGACCAACAGTATAAGCCCAAACCTGTGTTGTCAAACATTATATAATTCGCCAATACGAAAAAAAGTGGGAGAAATACTCCCAAGGTGGAAAACAACAATAACCTTCAGTCAAGAGATATTCTAAATATATATAGCCTAGAGGAGACATTATTTACGGATCAATTCAGGATAAATTTAAGTCCTCAGGTTCCTACAGTACTCCAAAAAGGACTAGAGGAGAGACAGCACCAGGAGCCTCCAATAGGATCTCACGTTAAGTTAGTTTAAGTTATAAAAGAGCCTTTAATACCTAGAAATTTATACATTAGGAGCCTACAAGACTAAAGTACTCTCAAGGGGGGAAAAAAAAAAAAAAAAAAAATGGACACTCCACCAAACTAAAGATAATCTCATTACATCAAAAATGAAATATAAATACATAAGAAAAAGCTATATTAGATACCAATCGTATGGAAGACAATCATAACTGTTTGTAATAACCAGTAAATAGGAGCTCCTCATTAAGTCCAAGCGAGAAAGGCTCCGTAATTTGTAGATCCACTTGGACTCACATCTCAACAACTGGTTAGTTAAATTACCCCCTCTGATAGTTTCGTTAATGCCTTCTAATCCCAGAATCTTCAAGCCTCTGATATTACTTCCATGTGTTTCAAGAAAATGTGCCGCAACTGAGGTTAAGGTCTTTCCTTTCTCCCGATCTCTTTTTGCCAGACTAATATTAGACAGATGTTGTTGACATCTCTTCCTCAGCTCCTGCGACGTCTGGCCCACATAGAGCTTGGGGCAATCACATAGAATTGCATACACGAGATTTCTCGACCTACAATTAAAAAAGGATTCCGATTTTATTGGGAAAGGTAACGTAGAGATACATGTTTGCTCCCGTGCAACTACAAATTGACATATATTACACCCCCCACAAGGGTATGTGCCACGGGTCCGTTTACCAATTCTTAATTCCCTTTTAGGTCTTTGATAGTGGCTATGGCAAAGTTGGTCCTTTAGATTCTTGGCTCTTCTTGCCACCACTTTGGGAGTAGATGCAATATGCATAGAGAGTTTTGGCTCACATAACAGGATATTCCAATTTTTATTCAGAATCCCATATATATCTGACCATTGATTGTTATAGGTCGTAATCAGGGATAGAGGTCGAGCTGAATCACGCACCTGTTTCGTAAAGAGACTTTGTCTATCCTTTTGTTCAGCTTCTTTGAAGGCTCTTGCTACGATTTTTTTGGGATATTGTCTGTTGGTAAAACGGGTAGTTAGATCTTTCGCAAGCTTATGAAAATCTGTTGTTGAGCTACAATTTCTACGAAGTCTCAAGAACTGACCTTTTGGTATTCCATTCTTCAAGTGGGTCGGATGAAAGCTAGAATAATGTAAAAGATTATTTGTTGCTGTCTTTTTCCGATACAGGCAGGAGGAAACCCGGTTATCTTTTATAGTTAATTTGATGTCCAGAAAATCCACAGTCGATTCTGATATGGTGGTGGTCAGATGGATATTTAAAGAATTGGTGTTCAAATCAGCGAGCTGTAGAACGGAGACCATACACCGACTCTGTATGACAGGCGGATTAAACACACCAAAGCTCCCAGTAGGCACTGGAACAGACACAGACTTTAGCGGAAGGGAGTTATTCTCACCAAGGGCAGTCTCTCTTACTGGCCCGAGGTTTTTTAGCTTTAGATCCCCTGGACAGAGGCCATCCAGGTGTTCCTCACAACAGCAGCGACATTGTATGCCCTTCTTATGGCTGATTTCAGGCTGCTGCTTTGCCAGCCCACTCTCATCAACCTTCTTAGGCTTCACAGGGGTAGCTGCATTAACGGGTAGAGGAACTGGAGGGTCACAGACGGTCATGGCTTGACGTGGGGGTTTCTTCACGGGTTTCACTCGTCTGGAGTGCCTCTCGGATCTAGATGGGGAAGACTTCACAGGAGTAGCAGGACGAGGCTTGTCAAAGACTCTACGGAAGGCCACCAGGAAGGCCCCTAGGTTCATGACAATAGGATCCCCTGCTTCCCAGAGGGGAGTTATCCATATTAGAGCATCTTCGGCCAGGTAGGACATGATGTAACCCACCTTGACCCAGTCAGAGGGAAAACAAGCTGCATTCTGCAGGATGTAGCATAAGCACTGTTTCAGGAACCCCTGGCATTCTTCAGGATTCCCATAGAACCTAGGTGGGTCAGCTGGGTAGTGCTCCTCCTCATAGGCCTGAAGTTGCTTGAAGAGAGCATTAGAGATTATAATTGGGTCAGAGGTCTCTTCAATCTGAACCACCCTTGGTGGAACAAATTTATCAGGTTGCTCATACGGGCAGAGAGAAAGTTCATCATGCTCTGCGAGCGGTAGGACATGGGATACAGCGGAGGCCATGGCCTGTGCAAACTGTCATGCTCACGCCCAGACTGGTTGGCGCGGGCATGTGGGGGAGTGGCCCCACTGGACCACAGACCAAACTTCCCAGGAAGGGGCGTAACTAAGTAGCTTCCTAGGTGTTCGCTGGAGCCTCTGATGGTGAGGTCAGACTTGTGCAATAGGGAGCTACCAGGTACCACTCCAGGGTGGAGTCTGGTTGTGGCTGCTGATCCCACCGGGGAACGGAACATAGACAAGCAAGCGGGCACGGCTGGCACATAGGCAGGCAGACGGGTACAACAGGAACACTGTCAGGCAGGCGGGCACGGCTGGCTCTCAGGTAGGCAGGCACGGCTGGCTCTCTGGCAGGACTGGTGGACAAGACTGGCACACTGGAAGAACCGGTAGGGACCGGTCTGCAGGCAGGTATGTAGAACGGGTAAGAACCTGTTCAGACACGAGGACTTAGGAATAAGTAGAAAAAGACCGCAAGAGCGGATGCAGAGCGAAAGCACAGGAGCTGGAGGCAAGAACAGAAGTGCAGGAGGCGGAGCCAAGATCAGGAGGCGGAGCCAAGTGCAAAACCGCAGGAGGCGGAGCCAAGTGCAAAACCGCAGGAGGCAGAGCCAAGAGCTGGAGGCGGAGCCAAGTGCAAACAGGCAGGAGGCGGAGTCAAGAGCTGGAGGCAGAGCCAAGTGCAGACAGGCAGGAGGCGGAGCCAAGTGCAGGAGAAGTAGAACCACAAGGAGCGGAGCCAGGTAGAACCTCAAGGAGCGGAGCCAGGTAGAACCGCAAGGAGCGGAGCCAGGTAGAACCGCAAGGAGCGGAGCCAAGTAGAACTGCAAGGAGCGGAGCCAGGTAGAACCGCAAGGAGCGGAGCCAGGTAGAACCGCAAGGAGCGGAGCCAGGTAGAACCGCAAGGAGCGGAGAGGAGCTGCGGGAGAGGTCTCTGCAGCAAAGCTGAGCAGAGCCACAAGGAATGTGGAGAGAAGCTGCAGCAAGGGATAACTGCAACAGCAGAAGATAAGCTGAGTAGAAAGGAGCAGAAACGCAGAAGTGAGGAGCAGAGGTAAAGTCACAAAGGTACAGAGCGAGCAGAGCTGCAAGAGTGCGGAGTGTAAGCAGACTGAGAATACAAGGAAAGACAACAGGGAAGGAAGCCAAAGACTAGGAGACCGAGGTAAGACTAAGTGCAGACAAGGCAATGGAACAAGACACAAGGACAAAGACACTGGGACCAGGATATACTGCCTCCTGGTGGGCGGACAAGACCAAGGAAATAACACAGAAAAATCCTCCAGAGAGGGAGTAACTCAGAGAAAGACCAGGCAAACTCAGAAGCAAGACACTAACTGAGCTAACACATTGCACAGGCCCAGACCACTGGGTGGAGCTGAACTAAATACTGGAGGTCTCCTGGCAATTGGTCAGGAACAGATTGGACAGATGCACCTGATTCCTATAAGAACCAGAGAGTTCAGGCGCCGCCCCTCTATACACAGAACCATGAAGCATGCAGAGAGCAGAGACACAGAACATGGAGCTGGCAAAAAACAGAAACCACATCATGGCCTGGAGCAGTGGGTAAGATAGTGTGAGAAATGCGAGGCCATGCCGTGACGCCAGCAGAGTTGTTACAGTACCCCCCCCTTTACGGCCCCTCTTCTTCAAGCCCGCCAGAATAACTTGTAGAAGAAGGATGGGAGCACACATAGTCCAGGCCAACATGACATCTTCAGGGTAGAAGGCGGCAGGCGGGCCACCAGGAATCTCAGAAAACAAAGTCTCTTTGTGCTCTGCAGGGTTAGCTTCATCAGAAATCTTGGATAGCAAAGTCTCATTGTACCCAATGGGGTTAGCTTTCTCAATGAACTGGACCATTTCCTCAGGGTAGACAAGAAGCAGGGACTTGGAAGCTACCGACTTAACATCTTCACCAGCCAGACACTTGGAAAATGGAAACCTTCCCACGGGGTTCAACTTTAGCCCAACAGGTAGCAGAGAAGTTCCTGGATATAGAACATAGGAAAAGCCATTAGAGATGAGTGTGGAGAGCATCAGCTCCACCGGGTCAGAGAAAAATTGAGGTGAACAAACTTCTGTTTTGAAATCATCACCAGCCGGCCACAAGGACGCAAAAGGTATAAACATAGGAACCATCTTGTGCCCGTTATCCAGAAGAAATCGTCCAAGCGGCGGGGATGTTCCTAGGAACGGATTACAGGTATAGTCGTTGGAGATGTGTGGAGAGATAGTCACCGCCTCCCCATGTTCGGTGACATTAGCACACCTTGACTCGACTACTAAGTGTTTACTGGTATAGTCGCTGGAGATGTGTGGAGACATTGTCACCGTTTCCCCATCTTCGGAGACGTCAGCACACCTTGACTCGTCGACTAAGTGTTTACTGGTATAGTCGCTGGAGATGTGTGGAGACATCGTCACCGTTTCCCCATCTTCGGTGATGTCAGCACACCTTGACTCGTCGACTAGCAGACCAGCTGAAGAAGATGACACTGCTGAGTGTTTTTGACGCATAAGAACCAGACAGTTCTCAAGACTGGGTAAGTTCAAAGGAAGCACTTTACTGGAACCCTTGACCAGAGCGGGTGGTAGAGTCCTTGGCTCAGAATGACCCATGGGCATAACAGACAGCATACGGAAAACAAACTTCTTCGTGTATAAAGCTCCAACTTGGAGCTGTAGTTGTCCTTGCAGGACTAGACTGCTCTTTAGCAGGGCTCGGCCATTATCAGGCAACGCCCACACCGGGTTCTGGAGCTGTAGAACGGAGACCATACACCGACTCTGTATGACAGGCGGATTAAACACACCAAAGCTCCCAGTAGGCACTGGAACAGACACAGACTTTAGCGGAAGGGAGTTATTCTCACCAAGGGCAGTCTCTCTTACTGGCCCGAGGTTTTTTAGCTTTAGATCCCCTGGACAGAGGCCATCCAGGTGTTCCTCACAACAGCAGCGACATTGTATGCCCTTCTTATGGCTGATTTCAGGCTGCTGCTTTGCCAGCCCACTCTCATCAACCTTCTTAGGCTTCACAGGGGTAGCTGCATTAACGGGTAGAGGAACTGGAGGGTCACAGACGGTCATGGCTTGACGTGGGGGTTTCTTCACGGGTTTCACTCGTCTGGAGTGCCTCTCGGATCTAGATGGGGAAGACTTCACAGGAGTAGCAGGACGAGGCTTGTCAAAGACTCTACGGAAGGCCACCAGGAAGGTCCCTAGGTTCATGACAATAGGATCCCCTGCTTCCCAGAGGGGAGTTATCCATATTAGAGCATCTTCGGCCAGGTAGGACATGATGTAACCCACCTTGACCCAGTCAGAGGGAAAACAAGCTGCATTCTGCAGGATGTAGCGTAAGCACTGTTTCAGGAACCCCTGGCATTCTTCAGGATTCCCATAGAACCTAGGTGGGTCAGCTGGTTAGTGCTCCTCCTCATAGGCCTGAAGTTGCTTGAAGAGAGCATTAGAGACTATAATTGGGTCAGAGGTCTCTTCAATCTGAACCACCCTTGGTGGAACAAATTTATCAGGTTGCTCATACGGGCAGAGAGAAAGTTCATCATGCTCTGCGAGCGGTAGGACATGGGATACAGCGGAGGCCATGGCCTGTGCAAACTGTCATGCTTGCGCCCAGACTGGTTGGCGCGGGCGTGCGGGGGAGTGGCCCCACTGGACCACAGACCAAACTTCCCAGGAAGGGGCGTAACTAAGTAGCTTCCTAGAGGTGTTCGCTGGAGCCTCTGATGGTGAGGTCAGACTTGTGCAATAGGGAGCTACCAGGTTCCACTCCAGGGTGGAGTCTGGTTGTGGCTGCTGATCCCACCGGGGAACGGAACATAGACAAGCAAGCGGGCATGGCTGGCACATAGGCAGGCAGACGGGTACAACAGGAACACTGTCAGGCAGGCGGGCACGGCTGGCTCTCAGGTAGGCAGGCACGGCTGGCTCTCTGGCAGGACTGCTGGACAAGACTGGCACACTGGAAGAACCGGTAGGGACCGGTCTGCAGGCAGGTATGTAGAACGGGTAAGAACCTGTTCAGACACGAGGACTTAGGAATCTGTAGAAAAAGACCGCAAGAGCGGATGCAGAGCGAAAGCACAGGAGCTGGAGGCAAGAACAGAAGTGCAGGAGGCGGAGCCAAGAGCAGGAGGCGGAGCCAAGTGCAAAACCGCAGGAGGCGGAGCCAAGTGCAAAACCGCAGGAGGCAGAGCCAAGAGCTGGAGGCGGAGCCAAGTGCAAACAGGCAGGAGGTGGAGTCAAGAGCTGGAGGCGGAGCCAAGTGCAGACAGGCAGGAGGCGGAGCCAAGTGCAGGAGAAGTAGAACCGCAAGGAGCGGAACCAGGTAGAACCGCAAGGAGCGGAGCCAGGTAGAACCACAAGGAGCGGAGCCAGGTAGAACCGCAAGGAGCGGAGCCAGGTAGAACCGCAAGGAGCGGAGCCAGGTAGAACCGCAAGGAGCGGAGAGGAGCTGCGGGAGAGGTCTCTGCAGCAAAGCTGAGCAGAGCCACAAGGAATGTGGAGAGAAGCTGCAGCAAGGGATAACTGCAACAGCAGAAGATAAGCTGAGTAGAAAGGAGCAGAAACGCAGAAGTGAGGAGCAGAGGTAAAGTCACAAAGGTACAGAGCAGGCAGAGCTGCAAGAGTGCGGAGTGTAAGCAGACTGAGAATACAAGGAAAGACAACAGGGAAGGAAGCCAAAGACTAGGAGACCGAGGTAAGACTAAGTGCAGACAAGGCAATGGAACAAGACACAAGGACAAAGACACTGGGACCAGGATATACTGCCTCCTGGTGGGCGGACAACAAGACCAAGGAAATAACACAGAAAATCCTCCAGAGAGGGAGTAACTCAGAGAAAGGCCAGGCAAACTCAGAAGCAAGACACTAACTGAGCTAACACATTGCACAGGCCCAGACCACTGGGTGGAGCTGAACTAAATACTGGAGGTCTCCTGGCAATTGGTCAGGAACAGATTGGACAGATGCACCTGATTCCTATAAGAACCAGAGAGTTCAGGCGCCGCCCCTCTATACACAGAACCATGAAGCATGCAGAGAGCAGAGACACAGAACATGGAGCTGGCAAGAAACAGAAAACACAACATGACCTGGAGCAGTGGGTAAGATAGTGTGAGAAATGCGAGGCCATGCCGTGATGCCAGCAGAGTTGTTACAGTGAATCACTTACATGTTCATTTCAAAATCACCACAACAGTTCCAAAATCTGCCCATATTTGTTGAAATGTCCAAAACTCTTATTGTTGCTTTGATTCATTCTTGTCTTCATTAATGTGAATCTGTTATCCAAAAGTGTCTTCAATCTATTCTGAAGATTTTATGGCCAAGGAGCTGGATCCTTTTCCAATATTTTATCATTGTTTCCGACCCTGGCAGTGACATTGCTCTGGACTGAATTGGGCAATTATGGTGAGCTGGTTCTCGTATAACTACTCATCTTTCTGTACAACTCCTACACCGATGTGTAAACCCTGTGCCAATCACTACACTGGTTGCCTGTTCTCCTTAGATTTCAATTTAGACGTATCATTCTCACCCACATGACTCCACAGTACTGTACTGCCCTATACATTCTCCTGCATCACTGTACCACTATACAATGATCTAAGTCAGAGAACATTCACACTGGCCCAGAATCAAGAACAAACGTTCTTAGGAAGGCTCGTTTCCCAATAATCAGCCAGTTGAAGTAGACTGACAATTACATGATGAATTAGTAAAACGCTCTTTTGTTGGGTAAAATCAATTGTAAGGTTTCTTAAAAATCATTGTTCTTGACACCGCACGTTAACAGGACATGTGCTACTAAGAACAATGACTTCATATATACACAGGAAGACCTATTACCGATCCTTGTACATGCATCAGAAGGCTTTTAAGTGATGACTGACTGGCAAACGTGTAACTGACCAGCAGCCACATAATGGCCACCAGTCGTTAGTTGTAAATGCACCTTAAGACTTAACTGCCCCTCATTTAACCTCCTATTAACTAAATGTCAAACCCATGCAGCTTTTCGTGTGTTTAAAAGATGTCTTGATCAACACACACTTTTACCTTTTGGGTTTTCTCGTATATTGTAAGCTGTCGTGAGCAGGGCCCTTACTCTTATATAACTTATAGAAATAATGAATTATTACCTTGTAACATCTAATTTAGTTTTTGCTCAGAAACCAGTAATTGACTTAATTACAACGTGTATAAATGTACGATTGGGATATCTAAATACAAAAATCATATAAAACCCAAAATGTTTTATTCTGAATTACTAAAATGCCACCAGCCTGTGGCTACACCAAAAGAAAACCAAAACACACAGTGAAAAAACTAGTGTTGGGGGATGGGAATATCCCTATATGGGTAGCTAAACTGTTGGCTACCTGGCAGTGGGGGTTGGCGCCCTAGGGGAAACGTTGCGGCGCCCCCACTCCTCGTCGGCTGGCCCTGAGATCCTGTTAGACCCTAGCAGTGGCCCTGGGTTCCCCTACCCACACAGTGTATATATCTAAGGGTGCCCCTGTACAGCTAGACAAAGATAAGTCTACATGTAGGGAATCCTCAACCCCAACACCGTGAAATTAAAAACTATGCTAGGTGGCAGATGGCGCGGCACCTAGAGCACGATGAGTATCAGCCGTACAGACTTGTGCACACATTGTACTCCACATTTGCTTATCGGACTACAGCAGTAATATGCACTATGGCACTTTAAATGATCAGCTACAGCTACAATATTGGGGCCTATTGGGATAGTGTGTGCTATCTAAATTGATCGCTGTCCTGCCACAGCTTTTTTGTGCTCATTGCGGCACTATATGCATTTTTTTCAGGCAGCTGGCCCTGTATAGGACTGATTTCAATGGTCTTAAATATATTATGCAGGCTGTGATTATATAAATAAGTGCTGTCTACATCATCCCAGGCAAATACTGGCCTTTTTGGGAAATTGGTATTTCACATCTGTATATCGGGCTACAGCAATAATACGCACTATGGCACTTTAAATGATCAACTATAGCTATAATAATGTGGCTCATTGGGGCAGAGTGTGCCGTCTAAATTGATTGCTCTCCTGCTACAGTATCTCTGTGCTTATTTGGCACTGTAAGTTTTTCGGGCAGTGGGCCCTATTTAGGACGGACTTAAATGGTCCTATATACTTTTTGCAGGCTGTAACTATAGAAATAGGTGCTGTATAGAGAATCCCAGGCAATCATCAGCCTTCTTGGGAAATTATTTTACATTAGGCCATCATAAGTCCACTACATGTACTCTATTGTTTTTAATTTCACGGTGTTGGGGTTGAGGATTCCCTACATGTAGACTTATCTTTGTCTAGCTGTACAGGGGCACCCTTAGATATATACACTGTGTGGGTAGGGGAACCCAGGGCCACTGCTAGGGTCTAACAGGATCTCAGGGCCAGCCGACGAGGAGTGGGGGCGCCGCAACGTTTCCCCTAGGGCGCCAACCCCCACTGACAGGTAGCCAACAGTTTAGGCTGGTTTCACACTTGCGTTTTTGTCTGCAGCGTTTTTTGCACAAAAAACGCATGCGTTTTTTTCCCTATATTTAACATTGAAAACGCATGCGTTTTTTTGCACATGCGTTTGGTCGCGTTTTCAAACGCATGCGTTTTTTGTCTGCATGCGTTCATTTTCAAAAATGCTACCTGCAGTATTTTCTTGCGCGTTTTTTTGCCGCGAAAAAACGCATGCGTTTTTTCGCGGCAAAAAAATGCATTGCTGTCTATGTAAACGCATGCGTTTTTAAGCACATGCGTTTGTTTGCGCTAAAAACGCATGCGTTTTTATAGAAAAAAACCAGAAAACACACTGAAAAGCCACCCACCACCATCAAGGTGATAAAGGGATCCAAACCCTAACCCTAACTCTACCCCTAACCTCACCCCTAACCGTTTAATGAACATTTTCTGACAGTCATATTGCCACGTATTTAAGTGCCACGTATCACGTATTTCAGTGCCACGTATGCCACGTGCCACGTATTTAAGTGCCACGTGCCACATATTTAAGTACCACGTGCCACGTATTTAAGTGCCACGTATTTAAGTAACACGTATTTCAGTTGCACGTATTTCAGTGCCACGTATTTCAGTCACGTTTAGGGTTAGGGTTAGGGTTAGGGTTTTCTTGTTTTTTCTTGTGTTTTCTTGTGTTTTCTTGTGTTTTTCTATAAAAACGCATGCGTCTAAAAAACGCATGCGTTTTGCCGCGTTTACATGCGTTTTTCACACATGCGTTTTTTTTAAAAACGCATGCAGATAAAAACGCAAGTGTGAAACCAGCAGCTACCCATATAGGGATATTCCCGTCCCCCAACACTAGTTTTTTCACTGTGTGTTTTGGTTTTCTTTTGGTGTAGCCACAGGCTGGTGGCATTTTAGTAATTCAGAATAAAACATTTTGGGTTTTATATGATTTTTGAAACCAGTAATTGGTAGTGGCGTGCCATAGAAGCATAATCCTGCGGAAGTCACAATATCTGCATGTGAAGATCTACACGTTACCATATCTGCGCAAAGGCTCGAGACGCATGTCCAGCTCCTTCACTGCTGTACTTGAATGGGATTGATTTGGCCACTGCTTCCAAACCTTGTGTTCTTGAAGGGAACAATGGGGGAATCTGGAAGGTCCATTCATGACCGCCATTAAACAGGGCTCCTGTAACTGGAAGGGCTGCATCTGTTGCAGGCAATATCAAAAGTATTGATGCTTGCGTACCAAGGGATGTGTGACTGTAACTATAAAGTGATTTGTGACTAGAGTGCGGCATCTATGACAGGTACTCTGGGGGGGGGGCATCTTATTAACCTTTACTTTACTTTCTGGGAGTTCATGTTTTACCTTTTTTTCATTTTCAAATATTGGAGGGTATAGTATATATGAACCCCAAGGTCATGTAATTTTCATTAGTAGGGTTGGGTTCACACACTTACTTACTGTACTTAGATGGCACTGTGGCTCATAATCGTCAGGGAGTGAGGTCCATACGGGATCAGTAACAGTGGGCGCTGGTTCAGTTTCTGTCCTGGGTCGTCTGTATAATGGTTCACTATAACTTGAGGAAGAGGAGGAGGAGGAAGAAAAATAAATGAAAATGGGATCCTTTCCCTCACTATCAGTGTCGGAGGCAAGGAAAATGTTGGTCTCATACCGCTTTTGGGACGAGCTGGACAACATTTTTTCATGTATGCTGTGTTTGTGTGTGGAGCAAATTTTATTCAGGTGTGTGTGGGTGCTTGGTGTACACTTTTCTTTATTTTGAAGAGAAACAAAAAAGGATCTAGAAAAAAAAAAGAATATCAAAATTTGGGAAAATAAAAAACGGGAGTCGGTAAAAAAATACTGAGTGCCCCTCAACTGACACCAAACCTGACTTAATTCAGTAACAAAATACTGTAGTAGATGCTGATTGCTATGGTATATTTTTACTGTCCCTAATCTAGTCCTATCAACTAATCAACATTTTTTTAAATTCTTTTTTCATTAAAGTAAAAAGCAACAACCGGAGGCCGATCACTGATGTGTGTCAGTGATCAGCGCTTGACGGTTGTAGGACGCACACACGGATGTGATTTCCGAGCTGACACTAACCCTGACTCAATTCATTAAAAAATACTGTAGTAGACGCCGATTACCACAGTATATTTTTACTGTCTCTAGTTTAGTTCTATCAACTAATCTGCATTGTTTATTTTGATTCTTTTATAACACAAAAACTAAAAAAACAGCCATAAGCCGATCACTGTTGTGTGTCAGTGATCAGTGCTCGATGGCTGTAGTACACACGCACGGATAAGGTGCAAAAAGGGGATGAAAAGATTGACAGGGAAAAAAAAAGTCCTTGCCAAAAGCGAGCACGGATACTAATCAGTGATGTGCATCTGATGAGTAGTTCGGTGACGGTAGGATGCACCGAGTGGTGCAAAGGGGGTGAGATAAAATAGGCAGGGATAAAAAAAGTCCTTGAAAACAGCGAGCACGAGTGTGAATCAATGAAGACAAAATAACCAATATAGGTTAAAACAAATTAGAATAAGTGGTACATTAAATCATATTATATGGTATATATTTTAAGAATAACATGTATATAAATATGTACAGTATGTTTAGGATCTGTGGTACCATATTAGTCTTTTTTATATATTTTATGTTGTTTTGTAATAAAATCCAGTCATTATTAGGAAGCGTTCTGACTAGAGATGAGCAAATGTGCTCGGATAAGGTGTTATCTAAATATGCTCAGGTGCTAACCGAGTTTCTTCGGCGTGCTCGAATAATATGTTCGAGTCTCCACGGCTGCATGTCTCAGTGCTGTTAGGCAGCTGCAACTCATGCAGGGATTGCTTAACAAGCAGGTAATCCCTGCATATGATGTGGCTGTCGAACAACTGCAAGACATGCACCCGTAGAGACTCGAACATATTATTCCAGCACGCCGAAGACACTTGGTTAGCACACGAGCATGCTCAGATAACACCTCATCACTTAGCACTTTTTCTCATCACGAGTTCTGACACATTAGGCTAGGTTCACATGGCGTTAGTGCCATCCGTTTAACGGATCCGCTAAACGGATGATGCACAAAATCTTTTTTTCTATGATTATTATTATTATTATTATTTATTGTTATAGCGCCATTTATTCCATGGCGCTTTACAAGTGAGGGTTGGTACCACTACGTCGGCATGCGTTAGCAATAGAGGTCTATGCACAGCGAACGCGTCCGTTCGCTGTGTGTTAGACCTAACGTACCTGAAAATGCGGTAGCCTGCGTTCGAGGGTGCGTCACAAAGTAATGCATCATCGCTAACGCATGTCGATTTTGACATGCGTTAGGATGCATAATGATTATGGAAGTCTATGGGCGCGTTAACGGATCCGTTACATAGCGCTAATGCCGCTTAGTAACTGATACGTTAAACGCAATGTGAACCTAGCCTCAGATGCAAACCTACTGCAGGCTGAAGACAAAACTCTGTTTAGAGCACCAACACCACCTAGTGGCTTTATAAACTAGGACGGGAGACAGTGAATTTTAAGAGAATGAGAACCACAGTGCTACAACAATGCACAGCACAGCAGGACTTTTCCCAACATGTGGTATCCCCCCCTTCTGATAGAAGAAGCATAAAAAGCAAAAATATATGCATATCAACAATTGCAGTGCACTGCATGAATAATTGCAGGCATTCATTTTGTATTACAAATATACATACAAATATAAATTTTAAAAAAATATACGGTGTACCTATATATATATATATATATATATATATATATATATATATACATATATAAATATATTTTTAATTTATATTTGTATGTATATACCGTGCATAAATTAAAAAAGAAGGAGGCAGCATATCCAAAATAGTGAAAAAGTAAGGATCATTTATTTACCAACACCAGCTATGTTTCAGCTTTCTTTATGGAGCCTTCCACAAGCAGTGCTCCATTTAATTAATACCTTGTACAAAAGCATTTGTTGGTGGTGACAACGTCAAGACGCCTCCTGCATGTGTAATGTAGTCACATGCATTGCTCAGGTGTGATTTTGGCCCATTGTTCCACACTAACACTCTTCAAATCCTGAGGGTCCCGTGGGCTGCTTCTATGAACTCTGAGGTTTAGTTCTTTCCATACATGTTCTGTTGGGTTCAGGTCAGGTGATTAGCTGGGCTAGTCTAGCAGATTTATTTTATTTCTCTGAAACCAATTGAGAGTTTCCTTGGCTATGCATTTGGCATCTTGGTAGGTGGCAGCAGATTTTTATCAAGAATGTCTCGGCATATTTGTCCATTCACCCTTCATTCAATTACATGAAGTTTGCCAGTGCCATATGCTAAAAAACAGCCCCACACCATGATGTTCTCACCTCCAAACTTCACTGTTTGTATAGAGTTTTGGGGTGATATGCAGTGACTTTTAGCCTTCATCCATGCTGTGTATTATGGCGTCCAAAGAGTTAAATTTTGTTCCCATCTGACTAGACTATTTTCTCCCAGTATTTCCCATTCTTGTTTAAATGTTGTTGAGCAAACTTTATATGCACTTGAACATATTTTATTGTTAGCAAAGGTGTCTTGTCTGCTGAGTGTGCATATAGGCCATGGTGGTTGAGTGCATTACCTATTGTTTTCTTTGAAGCAATTGTACTTGCTGATTCCAGGTCTTTCTGTAGCTCTTCACAGGTGGTTTTTGGCTCTTGGACAACTCTTCTGATAATTCTTTTCACTCCTGTGTCAAAAACCTTGAGGGGAACACCTGGCTGTGGACATTTTATGTTGAAATTATATTCTTTTTACTTCTGGATTATGGTCCCAACAGTGCTCAGTGGAGCCTTCATTAGTTTAGAAATTCTTTTGAAACCAGTTCCATCAGTATGTTTTGCAGCAATAAGGTCCCGAAGGTCTTGAGACAGCTCACTGGTTTTACCTATTATGAGATATTTTTTGTGTAGCACTTTGGTGATGAGACCCCTTTTTACAAGCCATCAGTTGGACCAGCTGATATTATTTTTCACCCAGTGGCCGAATTGCTTTCTAATTACTGATAGATTTCAGCTGGTGTCATGACTTTCTATGACTTTTTGCGCCTCTCTTTCGTCATATGTTCATTACTTTTCCCCTGTGTCATTTCTTATTATTACAAATAAGTTATGGACATCCATGGTTTGATTTCTTTGTGTGGATTAGGTTGATTGTTACCGACATCTGGTGAGAATTTCATGTCAATAACACCATTAAAAATATGTTTACTTAGAAAATTGGTGACATGTTCAATACTCATTGTACCCACCATATATATATATATATATATATATATATATACACACTCAACATTAAAATTGTAACACCAAACACCTTAATGATAAGTAAGTAATGATTAATTGAAACAAAATATTTAAAACATTGCAATTTACTAATTTTCGAGTATGAGCACCACACTTAGAAATCCCAGAACTTACATGCCTTGGCTGCAATCAGTGAGGTTATTAATGGTTGTCTGGGGAGTGTTCTTCCACTCTGAATGTACTTGGGCAAATCATCAAGAACTTCCTTTGCAACTGCCGACCATTAACCTCACAGATGTGCTTGATGGGAGGCGAGTTTGGAGACAACATGTTCATTCAATGTAATGCTAAGTTTTTGGTGTATCTTGAATGACAAATAGAAGAGTCCAGCTACCATACATTATGCCACCCCACAACATACTCATAGGACTGGAGTGACTTTCCTTGTGACTGGATATATTAAAAAGATAGTCTTTTTTATCTGAGATAATCTTATAAATGTGCCCCTACTGTGGGTAATGGCTGTGTCTGGATGTGCAGAAACATGGTCTGATCATACTACATCTCCTCGGCAGGGGAGGAAGCCAAAGAGTATGCTGTCATTACAGCACATGATCATAGCTGCTGCTTTTTATGAGATAAAACATGTTTAAAAACAGTAAGAATCATCTGTGATCCCCGTGCTGTAATGTCTGTATACTCTTTTGCTTCATCCCCTGCCCAGGAGATGTGGTATGATCAGCTCATGTTCCTGTATGGTCAGGCACAGCCATTACACAGCACACAGCAGGGGCACAATTATAAGATTATCTCAGCACAGGAACATTTTTTTAATACATCCAATTGTGGAAGTTATTTTTATTTCAAGATCTATTGATTAAAGTGTGCTTTGTTTGTGGGAAAACCATTTTAAGTTCAAATCTAAGTCTTAGTTAAGAGAGAATTTTCAGTCCTGGCCTCAGAACCATATCAGTGTGAAAAAAGGCAAATTTTACTATTCAAGGTCTTGGACAAAACTAGAAAGCCCCTTGAAGAAACAAGATTTAGTGTCATGCTCCTGGGTTTGAACCCTTGAGCCCATGTTTTGTGGTCAGGTTCTCTGTCCGCCGAAGTACAGCAGACACACCTTTTCTCTGGGTGTTTAGGTGCTGTTATCTTGGCTGCAGTCTACTTAGCATCACAGGTGTTTTCATTTGTCTGCCCTATCACCTTTCAGGTGCGGCTTTATATTCTTTCCCCCTGATGGCATTTCCTGCTGGTGATAGTTTCTTGTGGATGTTCAGCCATTCTGCTGTAAAGTTTAAAACCAGCCAGCTAGGGTTTATATATGTTTCTGTTGTTTGCTCTGCCAAAAGCTTATGTTTCTTTTTAGGATGTAGGCGGCATATTTTCAAACAGTAAGTACTTTATACTTTATTTTGTACTAGCTGAAGAGCCCGGTGTTGCCTGGGCATACTAAATATCTGTGGTTAGTTATAACACCTCACTTCTATTATTTTCCTATCACGCCTTTCATTTAGCACCTCACTTCTCTCATTTTCCCATCACGCCTCTCATTTTCCCCCTCACATCTCTCATTTTCTCCCTCACACATCTCATTTTCCCCTCACTCCTCTTATTTCCCCCCTCCTCTCATTCCCCCTCACTCCTCTCATTCCCCACTAACACTTGTCATTTCGACCTCACATCTGTCATTTTCCGATCACTCCACTATTTTCCCTCATTCCTCTCATTTTGCACTCACACCTTTTCATTTTCACCTCACACCTCTCATTTTCACCTCACACCTCTCATTTTCCCCTCGGTATATACATGTTTTTCATCTCCCTTATGTATAGTATACACCTGTATGTCATCTCCTGTATATAGTATATACCTGTATGTCATCTCCCCTGTAAATAGTATATACCTGCTGTATGTCATCTCATCCTGTATATTGTATATACCTATGTGTCAACTCCTCCTGTATATAGTATATACCTGTATGTCATCTCTTTTGTATATAGTATATACCTGTATGTCATCTCCTGTATATAGTATATACCTCTATGTCATCTCCCCTGTGTATAGTATGTACCTGGTGTATGTCATCTCCCCCTGTATATACCCGTGTGTCATCTCCTCTTTTATATAGTATATACCTGTATGTCATCTCCTCCTGTATATAGTATATATCTGTATGTCATCTCCTCCTGTATATAGTATATACCTGTGTGTCATCTCCTCTTATATATAGTGTGTACCTGTATGTCATCTCCTGTATATAGTATATACCTGTATGTCATCTCCTCCTGTATATAGTATATACAGTTGTGGCCAAAAGTATTGACACCCCTGCAATTCTGTCAGATAATACTCAGTTTCTTCCTGAAAATGATTGCAATCACAAATTCTTTGGTATTATTATCTTCATTTTATTTGTCTTAAATGAAAAAACACAAAAAGAATTGTCTTAAAGCCAAATTGGATATAATTCCACACCAAACATAAAAAAGGGGTGGACAAAAGTATTGGCACTGTTCGAAAAATCATGTGATGCTTCTCTAATTTGTGTAATTAGCACCTGTAACTTACCTGTGGCACCTAACAGGTGTTGGCAATAACTAATACACACTTGCAGCCAATTGACATGGATTAAAGTTGACTCAACCTCTGTCCTGTGTCCTTGTGTGTACCACATTGAGCATGGAGAAAAGAAAGAAGACCAAAGAACTGTCTGAGGACTTGAGAAACCAAATTGTGAGGAAGCATGAGCAATCTCAAGGCTACAAGTCCATCTCCAAAGACCTGAATGTTCCTGTGTCTACCGTGCACAGTGTCATCAAGAAGTTTAAAACCCATGACACTGTGGCTAACCTCCCTAGATGTGGACGGAAAAGAAAAATTGACAAGAGATTTCAACGCAAGATTGTGCGGATGTTGGATAAAGAACCTCGACTAACTTCCAAACAAGTTCAAGCTGCCCTGCAGTCCGAGGGTACAACAGTGTCAACCCGTACTATCCGTCGGCGTCTGAATGAAAAGGGACTGTATGGTAGGAGACCCAGGAAGATGCCACTTCTTACCCCGAGACATAAAAAAGCCAGGCTGGAGTTTGCCAAAACTTACCTGAAAAAGCCTAAACCTAAAACGTTTTGGAAGAATGTTCTCTGGTCAGATGAGACAAAAGTAGAGCTTTTTGGGCAAAGGCATCAACATAGAGTTTACAGGAGAAAAAAAGAGGCATTCAAAGAAAAGAACACGGTCCCTACAGTCAAACATGGCGGAGGTTCCCTGATGTTTTGGGGTTGCTTTGCTGCCTCTGGCACTGGACTGCTTGACTGTGTGCATGGCATTATGAAGTCTGAAGACTACCAACAAATTTTGCAGCATAATGTAGGGCCCAGTGTGAGAAAGCTGGGTCTCCTTCAGAGGTCATGGGTCTTCCAGCAGGACAATGACCCAAACCACACTTCAAAAAGCGCTAGAAAATGGTTTGAGAGAAAGCACTGGAGACTTCTAAGGTGGCCAGCAATGAGTCCAGACCTGAATCCCATAGAACACCTGTGGAGAGATCTAAAAATGGCAGTTTGGAGAAGGCACCCTTCAAATATCAGGGACCTGGAGCAGTTTGCCAAAGAAGAATGGTCTAAAATTCCAGCAGAGCATTGTAAGAAACTCATTGATGGTTACCGGAAGTGGTTGGTCGCAGTTATTTTGGCTAAAGGTTGTGCAACCAAGTATTAGGCTGAGGGTGCCAATTCTTTTGTCTGGCCCATTTTTGGAGTTTTGTGTGAAATGAACGATGTTTTGCTTCATTCTCTTTTGTGTTTTTTCATTTAAGACAAATTAAATGAAGATAATAATACCAAAGAATTTGTGATTGCAATCATTTTCAGGAAGAAACTGAGTATTATCTGACAGAATTGCAGGGGTGTCAATACTTTTGGCCACAACTGTACCTGTATGTCATCTCTTCCTGTATATAGTATATACCTGTGTGTCATCTCCTCTTATATATAGTATTTACCTGTATGTCATCTCCTGTATATAGTATATACCTGTAAGTCATCTCCTCCTGTATATAGTATATACCTGTGTGTCATCTGCTCCTGTGTATAGTATATACCTGTGTATCATCTCCCCTGTATATAGTATATACCTGTGTGCCATCTGCTCCTGTATACGGTATATACCTGTGTGCCATCTGCTCCTGTATATAGTATATACCTGTGTTCATCTCCCCTGTATATAGTATATACCTATGTGTCATCTGCTCCTGTATATAGTATATATCTGTGTGTCATCTCCTCCTGTATTAGACCTCGTTCACACATTATTTGGTCAGTTTTTTTACCTCAGTATTTGTAAGCTAAATTGGCAGCCTGATAAATCCCCAGCCAACAGGAAGCCCTTCCCCCTGGCAGTATATATTAGCTCACACATAAACATAATAGAAAGGTCATGTGACTGACAGCTGCCGTATTTCCTATATGGTACATTTGTTGCTCTTGTAGTTTGTGTGCTTATTAATCAGATTTTTATTTTTGAAGGACAATACCAGACTTGTGTGTGTTTTAGGGCGAGTTTCATGTGTCAAGTTGTGTGTGTTGACTTGCGTGTGGCGACATGCATGTAGAGACTTTTGTGAGATGAGTTTTGTGTGGCGACATGCATGTAGCAACTTTTTGTGTGTCGAGTTGCATGTAACAGGTTAGTGTAGCAAGTTGTGTGCAGCAAGTTTTGCGTTTGGCGAGTTTTATATGTGGTGCATTTTGAGTAGGTGCAAGTTGTGTGAGGCAACTTTTGCATGTGTTGCAACTTTTGTGCACGTGGCAATTTTTCCGCGTGTGCAAGTTTTGCGTGGCGAGTTTTCCATGAGGTGAGTTTTGCACGTGTGGCGAGTTTTGCGTGAGCCTAGTTTTGCATGTGGCGAATTTTGCGCATGGCGAGTTTTGAGTGGCAACTTTTGTGTTTCGACTTTTATGTGGCGAGGTTGGTGTATGCGTGGTGAAATATGTGCTGAGGGTGGTATATGTGTTCAAGCACATGGTATTGTGTGGCGCATTTTGTGTGTGTGTTCATATCCCCGTGTGTGGTGAGTATCTCATGTCGGAGCCCCACCTTAGCAACTGTACGGTATATACTCTTTGGCGCCATCGCTCTCATTCTTTAAGTCCCCCTGTTCACATTTGGCAGCTGTCAATTTGCCTCCAACACTTTTCCTTTCACTTTTCCCCATTATGTAGATAGGGGCAAAATTGTTTGGTGAATTGGAACGCGCGGGGTTACAATTTCGCCTCACAACATAGGCTATGATGCTCTCGGGGTCCAGACGTGTGACTGTGCAAAATTTTGTGGCTGTAGCTGCGATGGTGCAGATGCCAATCCCGGACATACACACATACACACACACACAGGGCCGTATTTGCCACTAGGCACTTGAGGGCATGTGCCTAGGGTGGGACAATGTGGGGGGTGGCACCTGAGCAAGGTTGTTTTTTTTTTTTTATTTAAGTCGTGGGTCTCCTCCCGACCGAAAATCGCCCCCCCAGGCCCCCCGCACGCCCGCCCGCCTCCCACCCCCCCTCCTTGAAGACGTCATACTCACCCTGCTCCAGCGATGCCTGGTCTCAGCGTCTGCAGCTCGTCCTGAGTGAGCGGTCATGTGATACCGCTCATTAAGGTCATGAATATGCGCATATTCATGACCTTAATGAGCGGTATCACATGACCGCTCAAGCAGGAAGAAGGTGCTGTGCTGGGAGATGGGACAGAGCCAGATGGATGTCGGCGCGGCCGCTCGGTGTGGGAAAGAAAGGTGAGTATGAGGGACGGGGGGACAGGGGATGGGGGGATGAAGGAGGAGGGTAAGGGGCGCCATGCAAGATGGGAGCGGGGCATACAGGGGGAATATGAGCCATGCATACAGGAGGGGGGGAATATGAGCCATGCATACAGGGGGGAATATGAGCCATGCATACAGGGGGGAATATGAGCCATGCATACAGGAGGGGGGAATATGAGCCATGCATACAGGAGGGAGAATATGAGCCATGCATACAGGGGGGAATATGAGCCATGCATACAGGGGGAATATGAGCCATGCATACAGGGGGGAATATGAGCCATGCATACGGGGGGGGGGATATGAGCCATGCATACAGGGGGGGAATATGAGCCATGCATACAGGGGGGGAATATGAGCCATGCATACAGGGGGGAATATGAGCCATGCATACAGGGGGGGAATATGAGCCATGCACACAGGGGGGAATATGAGCCATGCATACAGGAGGGGGAATATGAGCCATGCATACAGGAGGGGGGAAATATGAGCCATGCATACAGGAGGGGGGTCATTATACAGTATGGAGCATCATGTGTGACCATTATACAGTAGTGAGCATCATGTTGGATCATTATAAAGTATGGAGAACTGTGTGGCCATTACACAGTATTGAGCATCATGTGGGATCATTATACAGTATGGAGAACTGTGTGTGGCCATTATACATTATGGAGCATCATGTGTGGCCGTTATACAGTATGGAGCACTGTGTGGCCATTATACAGTATGGAGCATCATGTGTGGCCATTATACAGTATTGAGCATCATGTGGGATCATTATACAGTATGGAGAACTGTGTGTGGCCGTTATACAGTATGGAGCATCATGTGTGACCATTATACAGTATGGAGCATCATGTGTGGCCATTATATGGTATGGAGCATCATATGAGGCCATTATATAGTATGGAGCATCATGTGTTGCCATTATACAGTATGGAGCACTATGTGGCCATATTTTTTTGTTTATAATTACTGTATATGAAACAGCATGATCAGCAGTGCTAAATGCCTGTGGTTGGGACGTGGATATGGGTGTAACTAGTTGTGAAATGGGTGTGGTCAGAGGCGTGGCCTAAAATTTGCCGCAGCTCACTACTTGCGCCGCAAATTTTAAACCTGCTTCCCTTCATCAAAAGTTGGGGGTATGGTACCGCATTTGCCAGATCACGGCAAGTGCTGCAAATCCCATAGGGAATGAATGAGGCTGAACGCAGTGTTTCTGTAAGTGATCCGTTAAAAGGCAGATGCAGAAAAACTGCCCGATCTGCTGCAAAAGGCTATTTTCACATCAGCGATTTTTGCCAAAGTCACTGCCGACAGTGTCATACTCACCAAAGGGGGAGGCAGCGCTAAAAGTGCCTAGGGCAGCAGAAACTCTAAATACGGCCCTGCACACACACACACACGCACGCACGCACGCACGCATGCACACTCTCTCTCTCTCTCTCTCTCTCTCTCACACACACACACACACACACACACACACACACACACACACATTCAGCTTTATATATTAGATTTCAAGGTTTATTTTACTCACTCTGGGATCTTTTCTTTTTATCAGCACACTTTCCCTTTTGGAGGTAATTTACACCATGCTTTGCCCTCCGGTTATTTAGGAGTTATGTGATGTGCTCAACGGCCTTTTAGGCAGCATAAGTCATAAGTTGCCATCTTTTAGTATGTGATTAGGGCAATTTCTGCTTATGCAGGAACCACTAGAAACTGCGGGGCCATAACCTCTAGTCTGTACACGAATTTGCAGAGTCAGTTGCTGTATTTAGATTTAGCTATCATCCTGAGTGAGTAGCTACGCTAGTATAAAATATAGAGCAACAGATCAAAGGCCATTTTAATGGACAGCAGACTTACTAATTGTTCTTCTATCCTGCAGTGTTCTACTACAGCTGGCTGTTAGAATTTTTAATATCTCTAAGACCAAAGTCTGTAGTCAAAAATGTTAGGAGCCTGTAAGTAGATGGAAAACTGCCAGACATTTCCTCACCAATTACCTATTTGTTTGGCTATAATTACCACTAGTAGGGAACAAAGAGGTGTGTGATAGTCAGCACCTTATCCAATAAGAACAATGTCTGTTGAACCTAAGGTTCTTTATTGATCTTTAGTTATTGTATTTCAGGGACTAACTGTCCCCTTCATCTCCATCAGGCACATAACACTAACTGGTTCATCCCCAAAACAAGTTGTTTTTACACCTTCAAAATAAAAAAAGCATGTCCTAGCAATCATCCAACATTATTTTTACTGCATAGGGAACCAGCTACCATACCTCTCTTTTTGTGCTTTACTACAGCTAATGTCAGCAAGAAAGTTCAGGTTGTCCACTTTAAGTTTACAAGAATGCGGTGTACAAGAATTATTGTTCCTTTAGTCTCAAGCGCCCAGTATAATTATACTGTAATTCAGATATAGACATCAGATAATCTGAAGGCCATGACTTTTGATGTGAGATCCAAAACTTTCTTACAGATGTCCTCCTTGAGTGATAATTCTCCCCAAAATTAAAGATAAAAAAGCAAGAGTTATTACAATTGTTTTGGACTGGCCTAGGTGAAGCTAGTACTTCCTACTGCAGAAAATACCCTTAGGGTAAACTGTGTCATTTGAACATCATAGACCTCAATTTGAAAAATAGCCCCAAAAACATATTAGTCTGGTAATTTTTACCATGCGTATAATCGCAAATACATGCTAAATTGCATGTCAATGAGCATAACGACTCAAGCTAATAGTAGAAAAAAAGGAGGACAAAAAAGTCTAATGCTCTCAAACATGTAATTAATCAATAACTTTATTAAATATCAAAAAAGTGAAGGTACATACGAATAAAAACAGTGTATTATATACACATGCATATAAAACACAGAGCAATCAGGAAAAGTAAGGTACGTGACAAACTCCAATAAGTTAGTGAGTACCGGTATCGCCAGCTACTTTATATGAGTAGATAGAATAAAGCAATAAAGTAAAAGGTGCCTACTGTGGGGATATAGTCAATATTGCAACCATGTATATATATGGCTGGCCCATGGGATGAAGCAAGCTTTGAATCATATATAATGAAGCTCCCAAGTGAACTCTACCTGCTGCTTCACTAAACTAAGAAAATAGCCATGCCTAAAAAAGGCAGAGGGCTAAGCCCGAGCAAGCCAAACTACCAGTAATGGAAGCAATGTGACCCACAGTGACTAACATGGTGACAACAACTAAAGATAGTTACCCATATAGATTGTAGCAAGCGTCCCGGATCTCACTCCCCAACGCACGTTTCGGTGCTGTTCCACCTTCTTCAAGGGGGCGTGGTTTCAATAATAGCCAATCCCTCCCTTTTATATCCGGTAGGTAAGGACACCTGATATGTCAGTGTCCAATGCCATGCGCCGACATAGCGCAAGCGCACAGGCCATCCCCAGCCGGAAAAGACACGCGCCGATGCCTCATTATCCCCACGGCAGAGTCACATGGGGTGGGCGGCGCCAACCACCACCAGATGACAGAGCACGTGAGGACACAAAACAAAGGCGCAGTGACTCACAGGCTAAGGCGGCCAGGCGCGCATGCGCCTACAGGTAACCCGGCATAATAAGCGTGCACTGGAGTATCGCAAATGTAAAAAGACCTCATGCATATAATCATGTCTTAAATTAGAAAGGCCCATAAATAGGCCCCATATATCAATACAGGCAAGAGGACTTTTAAAACAATTCAGCAATAATAGCAGCAGCAAAAACGGCCAGTGCGCATATGCCAAGCGATGTTATAATAAGACAACACATATCATCATTATAAGACCAAACATATATAACATAAATTGAAGTGTCCAGACAAAATTACAGCAGAAAGGCAAACCCGTGTGGATACATATGAATGATCACAAAAGCAACATAATCATGACCAATGTTACATCCGTAAAGCTACCAACATAGTTCAGTCCATGGGGCGACCGGCGCCTGGCCGCCACTATACACCGTAACAAAGGCTGGAGCAATAGCAGGTGAGCATCGGCCATGTGCACAAAATACATATAAATAGCAGTATAAATACTAATTAAAATATGAAATAAATACTACAAAAGCAAATATATATCCGCAGATGGTAAATATAAATAATTTCATAATATAGGGCAGTCCCAATGCTGGAATCTCAGTTGATTTTGCCACTTCTATATATGTATACAGAATATATCCAAATGAAGTCTTCATGTAGGCCTGAGGCAGCAAGCATTACCAGGATCGGGAGGTACAGCTTTGGGCAAGCATGTCATAGATAGTAGAAAATATATATTAACTGTAAATGATCACTATAATTAAAAGAATACAAAAAATTAGTGCCAAGATTAAAAACAAAGAAACCATTAAAAATCAGATAGCAGCAGTAGACGACAGGTAATAAAAACACAAAGGATAGCGAATAATCACTCAGATCAGAGGAAAGAAGCAAATCCCTGGGACTCATTAAGACCGTGGGGGGACATTGTGCCCAGAATAGTAATCCATCTACATTCTTTCTGGGCAAGCAAACGTTTAATGTCCCCGCCACGGATCCCCAGTTGAACATGCTGGATGCCCCTGACCATAAAGGACCTCGGATCACTCTGGTGGAAACACTTGAAATGTCTGGGGATCGTTTTTAACAAAGTTAAATCCGTGACTGAGGCTGATGCGAGTATATCCCGCACATGTTCACGAGTGCGTGTTTTTAGTTGCCGTGATGTCAGGCCTATATATATTTTTTGACAGCCACATGTGGCATAATAGATCACCTGAGTAGTTGTACAGGTGATGTATTGCCTGATATTAAAGTTCCGTGTCCCATCAGATGAGGTGAAGACAGTCGTTCTTAAAATATTTTTACATGATATACATCTACCACAGGGAAAACAACCCTGTGGAGGTCCTCGCGTATTAAATGGACTTTCGATGTACGGCACGTAGTGACTGTTAACCAACATGTCACCCAGATTTTGGCTCCTCCGAGCCGTCATTAATGGGTTTCTGGGTAGATGTTTTGATAGAATGGGGTCCGTCTGAAGGACACCCCAATGGCGCCTAAGGCAGTCCCTCATCTGCATCCACTGACCGTTGAATGTAGATATAAATCTAACTTGATCATTATCTTTCTTATTTTTCGGCTGCCCATGTAACAATGCAGAACGGCTACTTTTTTTAGCCCGTTGGTATCCCTGCTTGATGCAGCGTTTGCTGTATCCGCGCATCCGAAACCGATCATGAAGGTCAGTCGCCTGGGTCTCAAATCTCTCCTCAGAAGAGCAAATGCGCCTCATTCTAAGAAATTGGCCAACTGGGATGGCCCTGATGGTGGCTGCTGGATGGCTTGAGCTGGCATGCAATAGTGCATTGACCGAAGTGGGCTTCCGATATACATCAGTCTGTAAATGGAGTTGTTCATCCACCAATATTTTCACATCTAGGAAGTCCACCTCGGTTTTACTGCACTTATATGTCAGCTTTATGTTAAATGGATTGGAGTTCAAATCCTCCATAAAGTTCGATAGCTGCTGTTCACTACCCTGCCACACAATAAAGATGTCGTCTATATAGCGTAGCCAGCACTGCACATGGTCCGCAGCCTGGGCACCCTCTCCCCCAAACACCTCCCTCTCCCAAAAACCCAGGAAGAGGTTGGCGAAAGAGGGCGCACAGGCCGCCCCCATGGCAGTGCCGCATCGCTGTAAGTAGAAAACATCACGAAAGACGAAAAAGTTATGGGTCAGGATATATTGAAGCAGTTCCAAAATAAATTCACACATCGGGCCATCCCAGTTGCTGTTAAGAAGGTAAAAGCGACATGCCCTAAGACCATCACAGTGTCGGATGCACGTATACAGCGACTCTACATCAACGGTTACGAGTAACATCTCCCCATCCAGGGACATACCATCTATTCTGGATAACACATCCATCGTATCACGTGCATACGATGGTAGTGATTCCACAAGCGGCTTGAGATAATAGTCAATAAATTTGCAGATCGGTTCACAGAGTCCACCCAGACCGGACACAATTGGCCGTCCGGGCGGGATCTGCGAATCCTTATGAATCTTTGGTGTAAAGTATATAGTCGGAATTTTTGGAGCTTTTATAAGTAAACCATCCAAAACTTTTTTGGGAATAATACCCTCATCACAGGCCCGCTGTAGAATCAACTCCAATTCGGCAGAAAAAGACACTATAGGATTATGGTCAAGGCGGCAATATGTTTTCTTATCCCTTAACTGCCTATAGGCTTCCTTTTCATACATCCATTGCGGCCATATTACTATGTTTCCCCCCTTGTCGGCTGGTTTAATGACGATATCCTTATAGCTCCTAAGATCTTTTAGGGCTATCCGCTGTCGAGCTGTTAAGTTATCTGTTTTCCGTATTGTAGGCAACTGCTGGAAATCTTCCATCACCAGCCTAGTAAAAATATCAACAGCAGGGCAAGCCGACAAGGGGGGAAAACGGGTGGACCGTGGGTAAGCCGACCGAGGGAACATACCTGTGGCTGGTAAATCTTGCTCAACTAGAAGTTCCTCCAAGGCTCTGAGGGCTTCTATTTCTGCTTGTTCGTTATTAGGTTGCCCACCAATTTCTTTATTATGTAGTTTTTTGAGAATTAATTTTCTTGAAAATAAAAATAAGTCTTTTATAGCTGTAAAGGAATCAAAATTGTTAGTTGGAGAAAACGTTAAGCCTTTGGAGAGAACCTCCAGTTGAGCATGAGTAAGGACATGTTGAGATAAGTTAATTACCTCGAGTTGGTTAGTTTTGTATTTTTTATCTTGTTTGTTGGAATATCCAACTTTACGTTTGGCCACTTGATTATCTTTAGTGGGAAACATCCTATAAGGCTCAGCGGTCTTTAGATGCGATTTGGATGATTCCTCACTAGATGCATGAGAAGTCATAGATGCCGATACAGATCTCCTCCTTGATCCCCTCT
Source organism: Ranitomeya variabilis (assembly GCF_051348905.1). Taxonomy (NCBI): domain Eukaryota; kingdom Metazoa; phylum Chordata; class Amphibia; order Anura; family Dendrobatidae; genus Ranitomeya; species Ranitomeya variabilis. The sequence continues at coordinate 72,638,734 of NC_135237.1, read as the reverse complement.
TATATTGACGTGATTTTCGATTCCACCTAAATACTGTATTAGACTGCTTGTCTCCAACATCCCGCTGAAACTTAGCAGTCTTGGTGGCACATATCTCTTTTTCCCATCTCTGAAATTCTTTGTCAATTTCACTATTAAGTCCTTGTAATTCTATTTCAGATAAATCACCCTTCAACGTATTTTGCACGATCTCAATTTCTCTATCCAGAGACTCTAAAGTGTCTTTGTTAAGTTGGGCTAGTAGCTCCATAAAGCCTTTCGAGCATGTAGTAGCATGCTCTTCCCATTTTTGCTTAAAGACTATATCCTCCACCTCAAATGATGGGAACACTTGAACTCTCAGACCCCTCGGCGTTAGGCCTGTTTCAATATATTTGTTTAAAAAAGCGCGATTCCACCAGATCCGTGTACGTCTATGTAGTAGATCTTTAAATTTCTTAATTACTTCGTGTATATCCCTGCCGTCATCTGCTGCCACTGATTTGGGATTGTCACAGAACACTTCATTAATACGTAGCAGCCATGATTGCTCACGTGCTTTGTAATCCATAGCTGTTTTGGAACTGGAAGCTGTGAGGAACACAGAGAACATCAATTTGAAAAATAGCCCCAAAAACATATTAGTCTGGTAATTTTTACCATGCGTATAATCGCAAATACAGTGGGGCAAAAAAGTATTTAGTCAGTCAGCAATAGTGCAAGTTCCACCACTTAAAAAGATGAGAGGCATCTGTAATTTACATCATAGGTAGACCTCAACTATGGGAGACAAACTGAGAAAAAAAATTCCAGAAAATCACATTGTCTGTTTTTTTATCATTTTATTTGCATATTATGGTGGAAAATAAGTAATAAATAAAATATTAACTGTAAATGATCACTATAATTAAAAGAATACAAAAAATTAGTGCCAAGATTAAAAACAAAGAAACCATTAAAAATCAGATAGCAGCAGTAGACGACAGGTAATAAAAACACAAAGGATAGCGAATAATCACTCAGATCAGAGGAAAGAAGCAAATCCCTGGGACTCATTAAGACCGTGGGGGGACATTGTGCCCAGAATAGTAATCCATCTACATTCTTTCTGGGCAAGCAAACGTTTAATGTCCCCGCCACGGATCCCCAGTTGAACATGCTGGATGCCCCTGACCATAAAGGACCTCGGATCACTCTGGTGGAAACACTTGAAATGTCTGGGGATCGTTTTTAACAAAGTTAAATCCGTGACTGAGGCTGATGCGAGTATATCCCGCACATGTTCACGAGTGCGTGTTTTTAGTTGCCGTGATGTCAGGCCTATATATATTTTTTGACAGCCACATGTGGCATAATAGATCACCTGAGTAGTTGTACAGGTGATGTATTGCCTGATATTAAAGTTCCGTGTCCCATCAGATGAGGTGAAGACAGTCGTTCTTAAAATATTTTTACATGATATACATCTACCACAGGGAAAACAACCCTGTGGAGGTCCTCGCGTATTAAATGGACTTTCGATGTACGGCACGTAGTGACTGTTAACCAACATGTCACCCAGATTTTGGCTCCTCCGAGCCGTCATTAATGGGTTTCTGGGTAGATGTTTTGATAGAATGGGGTCCGTCTGAAGGACACCCCAATGGCGCCTAAGGCAGTCCCTCATCTGCATCCACTGACCGTTGAATGTAGATATAAATCTAACTTGATCATTATCTTTCTTATTTTTCGGCTGCCCATGTAACAATGCAGAACGGCTACTTTTTTTAGCCCGTTGGTATCCCTGCTTGATGCAGCGTTTGCTGTATCCGCGCATCCGAAACCGATCATGAAGGTCAGTCGCCTGGGTCTCAAATCTCTCCTCAGAAGAGCAAATGCGCCTCATTCTAAGAAATTGGCCAACTGGGATGGCCCTGATGGTGGCTGCTGGATGGCTTGAGCTGGCATGCAATAGTGCATTGACCGAAGTGGGCTTCCGATATACATCAGTCTGTAAATGGAGTTGTTCATCCACCAATATTTTCACATCTAGGAAGTCCACCTCGGTTTTACTGCACTTATATGTCAGCTTTATGTTAAATGGATTGGAGTTCAAATCCTCCATAAAGTTCGATAGCTGCTGTTCACTACCCTGCCACACAATAAAGATGTCGTCTATATAGCGTAGCCAGCACTGCACATGGTCCGCAGCCTGGGCACCCTCTCCCCCAAACACCTCCCTCTCCCACGCCCCCTTGAAGAAGGTGGAACAGCACCGAAACGTGCGTTGGGGAGTGAGATCCGGGACGCTTGCTACAATCTATATGGGTAACTATCTTTAGTTGTTGTCACCATGTTAGTCACTGTGGGTCACATTGCTTCCATTACTGGTAGTTTGGCTTGCTCGGGCTTAGCCCTCTGCCTTTTTTAGGCATGGCTATTTTCTTAGTTTAGTGAAGCAGCAGGTAGAGTTCACTTGGGAGCTTCATTATATATGATTCAAAGCTTGCTTCATCCCATGGGCCAGCCATATATATACATGGTTGCAATATTGACTATATCCCCACAGTAGGCACCTTTTACTTTATTGCTTTATTCTATCTACTCATATAAAGTAGCTGGCGATACCGGTACTCACTAACTTATTGGAGTTTGTCACGTACCTTACTTTTCCTGATTGCTCTGTGTTTTATATGCATGTGTATATAATACACTGTTTTTATTCGTATGTACCTTCACTTTTTTGATATTTAATAAAGTTATTGATTAATTACATGTTTGAGAGCATTAGACTTTTTTGTCCTCCTTTTTTTCTACTATAGACCTCAATTTGAAGACTTGGATGCTGACAGGATATACCTTTTATTTAAAGAACTTCCAAAAGATGTGGTATTCACTGCTATAATTCAGAAAACCTTCTACCACTAAGACTTTTTCTAGAGTCACAAAGCATTGCTTGGAGCATCGGTTGGAGCATCTGAAGGTTTATGTTTCACAGGGTCTTCTGTTATTCCAACATTGTGTGTGAGTAAAGGAATTAGTTGGACCTTCATCAGAGTCTAAAATTCTGCTCAAACTTGACTATTGTTTAGAAATTTCTCAGAAGAATCTCTGAATAAAAGTTTGACTAGGTATTGAAAAATCTAGGACCTTTTGTTAGAGTCTTTTTTCCACCTTAATTCGTTGTCTGCTTTTTGCCCCAATAGTTAATATCTTGGAAAACATCTTAAGTAGTAATTACCACAGTTAAAAGACTTTAAGAGCTGCAATGTCTGGCATTGAGAAGTTCCCTGACAAAATTCTTCTTAGTTTATGTATTAGCTTCACAAGTTTGTACATAACCAAGAAATAGAGTCTTCAGTTTTCTTCCCATAACCAATGTCTTAAGAAGTGAAAATATGTCATAAGCTAAATATTACCAGAGCAATTAAAATCTATTTAGAGAGTATGAAAGTTTTATATTGAACTATTATTTGTTTCTATAGTGGTTGGGGCCAAGGAAAAGAAGGAAGCTAGTACAGACACTCCTGCCAGATGGCTTAGAATGTAAAAAGTTTGGGTTATTTGGATCACACAGTGACTAAGTATGGCATGCAGACCACATGGATTAAAAAAAGCAGGCACAATAACCTTGGCTGTAATGGAAACATAAGCATATTTACATGGTATAAAAGCTTAACGGTTCCAGTGTCGCTAAATGAAGGAATTTTACTTGCTTATGGTTATGAATTAGAAGTATCACTTCGAAAGGTGTCAGCCAGGACTTTAAAAAATGTTTCTCTTGGGACTGATATATTTACCAATTTCAGAATGTGGAATTTCTCTTGAATCATGTTTTTACTGATGGAATAAAAGTTTTGCATTTTATTTGAAGTATTGGATCAGCTCTCTTACTTTTATGGACTAACTTTACTTGTGACAAATGGTCGCAACTCTTGGCCTAGGGTACAGAATGGGTCCTCTTACAAGGCACTATTGTGTTTCTCAGGTATTCTGGAACGTGACTCTCTGGGTGCTCACTTGCTTGGCCTTATAATGATCCTGTGGTTATTAATTCCAGTTATTCCTAGAACTAGCCATAGCACCTTGAAGTAGCACAGCACATCAGACACTCAAAAGTCTTGTTTTTCCTCCCTGAATTTGAGTTAACCAACAGAAATGTCTCTCGATTCAGATGTAGGGCACACATATGTTCTCGAGCAGAAGAGAATAAGCAGCTTCCAGAAACCTTTACTGAGTTTATCATTCCGAAGAAACAAAGATTGGGTAATGATATCCAACTTTTCAATCCTTCTTTCAATCAATATCATCTGATGAGAGAAAGTTGAAAGGGTCCCCAAATACAGAAGATAGTAGACCGGTCTTAATCAGGTTTAGCCAAGATTTCTCCAACATACTTGCAGGGCTTAAAGCAAAGCATAGTTTCTTGAATAGAAATGATTTATAATTGTGCCAGCCTCTTCCAGTCAAATTACAAATTATTTTACTAGCCTGCCGGTATAGGACAAGGATAGTACCACTGCTATTACTGGGAACAATACATGTTAGAGGTCCAATAAAATATACTTAGAGCAGCAGACAAGTATCCCCTCCTGATCGTGTGACTAAGCACCATATTATGATGTAAAGCATCGAGGATACTTTGGACAAAAGATGAAAAATCTAAGCATTAAGTGTATTGAACAACATTTATCTAGTCCTTGAGATTTAATAAATGCTAAATATTAACCTCATTAAGCAACACTCTGAGTGTACATCATTGGTACAGTGCTATGTGCACAGCTTAAAGGCCACAAAACTAGTTAAATTGGTATTTCAGTTATTTAAAGGCAAATGTCAAGGATGTTACTTGGTACGATTGAATAAAAAACATGTCTATCAAGTTCAACTGAATGATGGCAAACAATAAGATGCACAGTGTCTTGAAAAAAATTATCAAAAAAAAGGTTTCCAAATATTGCATTAATTGTACTTCAAATTAGCATAACATACTCATACTCAGACCACATTAATAGTCCAGAGAAAAGAGAACCAAAGGATAAAATAAGATAAAAGTCAATTGATCTTTCTTGAGAATAAATTTAAAATAAAGCAGTTAAAAAAATAAATTAATTAGCTAAATGATATTTTAGTAGAATAACCAACAGAGCAAGGCAAAAGTAGGACACTACTTATGAAATCAAGTCACGTGCCTGCCCAATATACAATATCATACTAATCCTCTAATAACGAACAGTGGATAGCCCAATAGGTATTGATGGCCCAATTCAGAATCAACCATACAATATTAAACAGGAATAAAACTCCAAAACTAGCAGTTTAATCTGACATTCAAGAGCTGCCAATAGTTAAATAATTAGATAGAATCTATATAGTGCGCAAAGTACTTGTAGTCAAATAGGTATAGATAATCAAGCTGCAATTCACAATAATAGCATGACCCTATAGGAAGGGAAGTAATAAGTCAAGTCCCAATGACATGTTTACTAGTCAATTACAGCTGTTAGCAATAACAATATCTACAAGATGAGGTTATCATAATAAATACCTATGTAGATAATGTCAAGTTGGCAGGAAAGGTCTGGATGGATGGAAACAACGTCCCCTCCCACCCCGACGCGCATTTCGCCACTATCGTATTCCGTGGGTGGAGAAGTGCCTTGAAAAAGTATTCATATCCTGTGAACGTTTCCACATTTTTTCACATAAAATAAATGGTTTCCAACCAGCAGTGAAAATATAGTTGTAGAGAGGTACAAATTCCTACTCAACGCTGTACATATTAGGCCGATCTTTCCGGTGCTGTCAGTGCATACAGGTGAGCAGCAGAAGGAGTGGGGCTGTATTACTGTATTACTTAGTCCTGCGTCAATTACTGGGATTGGTTGTAGCTCTGATTTTCGGGGTTTAACCTCTCAAATGTCAAAGTCACTAGCGAACGTGGCATATAGATGGACTTAGTAGTTGAAGTATAACTCTGTCACCTATCACCCTCGTTAAACCTGTTAGACCACCAGTGATCTGCACTGTCAGTGGGTACTAGCACTCACAAATGAGGTTAGACCACGTAAGCCCTGCTCACAACATATTTTGGCATTACATTTATGCAATTACATAGTTACCTAAAAAAAGACAAAGGTCCAACAAGTTCATTCTTTCCTCACCAGTTATACTTTCTCTGTCGCTAGCTTATTTATAACCCACAATGCCATTTGTTGTGAGAAAATTATCCTGCCCTTTTTAAAATGTTGTTATAGTATCTGCCATTAATACAATCTATATAAGGGTATTCCACAGGCTTTAACTGTAAAGAACCTTTTCTTATTTATCTGCCGGAATCACCTGTAGTGAGTGCCCCCTGGTACTTTCCTGGTCTTTGGAAGGAATAAGTCATATGCCAGTCCATATTGACTAAGCATATATTTAGACATATAAATGAGATCTCTGCTGAGGCATTTTTATTCTAAGCTAAACAAGTCCAACTTTTCCAATCTCTCATCATATGAGAGGCCTTTCATCCCTTGTAATAATATAGTTGCCGCCTTTGAACTTTTCAAAATATTCATTTAAAAATGTGAAACCCAAAACTGGATCCCATATTCTAGATGTGGCCTCACCAGGGATTTATAGAAGGGTAACCATACGTTGGGATCTTATCTCTCTTTTTATGTTATTTAAAATCTTGTTTGCTTTGCGGCTGCTGCCTGACATTGACAACCGCTGCCCAGCTTACTTGTAATGAGGATACACAAGTCCTTCTGTTCTGTTGTTTCCCTTATATTTTCATTTATTGTATGTGCAGCAATATGATTTCTCCGGGTGCAATGTATTACTCTACATTTATCAACATTAAAACTCATCTGCCATGTGTTTGCCCATTCATACATCTTATTCTGCTCATTTTGTAGTATTATACTGTCAAGCTCAGTTTTTATTATCCTACCTAGTTTTGTGTCATCAGCGAAGACTGACACTGTACTCTCAGTCCCATCCACAAGGTCATTAATAAATAGATGAAAAAAACTTTGGTCCTAAAACAGATCCTAGTGGTCCGACTGCTGATCCTTGTGGTCCCCAATGCTGATCCTTGTTGTCCACACTGCTGACTTCATCCCACTTAGAAAATATACCGTTTACAACAACGCTTTGTTTCCTGCCCCACCGCTAGAGGTTCTGTCTAAATCAATCAGTTCTGCATAAAGACGGTCACTTTTGCCAAAAAAGCAGAAACAGAACCTATTTGGACTCTGTGTCTTTGCTTTTAAAGGAAACCTGTCATGTCCAATAATGCTATTAACCTGCAGGTTAGTGGCATAATGAAGGTCCGTTTTTATTATAGGAAGGAAGAAAGGGAAGTGGTTAAGGCCAATGGCACAGGCTGTCTGTGCTGGACTCCAGCGTGTAGTTAACTACTTTTTAGGGCAGTGGGGGAGCTTAATTAATTTAAAGAAGACTTCTTTAATTACTTGATATTTGTAGATTATAAGCTTGCGAGCACGGCCCTCACTACTAATGTAACTGTTTAAATTGTCTTACCTTGTATTGAATTTATTGTCTGTATATGTCCCCGGTTAATTGTAAAGTGCTACGGAATATGTTGGCGCTATATAAAATTAAATTATTATTAATCATTATTACATTGATAAATAGCAGGGCATGACGTGCAATAAGGCAATAGCTGTTTCGCTCTATATGGTGCTTCCTCTTGGCCAAGAAGAAGCTCCATAGGATGGCCATTGCTTATTGGACTCTATTGCACATCTTGCTCTGCAATGTATCATTGTAATGCTATATGTCAAGTAATTAAAGAAGTCTTGTTCTGGTGAGCGCCACTTCATTGTATTTGATTGGAGGTAACTTAAACTGTCTTTCAGGTGGTTGCTTTATGTGTAACCCAACTTTTATGTCTGCTATTTTTTCAGTGGAAATAAATGAGCTGCTTCACCACGAATTTGATGCATTTTTAAACAGGCAATTTCTCAAGCCTACATACACCACTACATAGAGTGTGTCACATTGCTCGTTATGCTCCACTAACTTTGTTCCTGTAAAGTGCAGAAAATTAAAATTGTTCTGGGTTGCGTTTGTGGCTTTATTTTCTGCTTGCTTATTATGACCATGATATTGAGAAGAGCGACATTCTTCGTCATATGCCATTCATAAGAAATACACATTTCCTGCTGTTGTGATTCTTTTAAATTGCTTTCGGATACATGTAAGCTGCTGCAGCTCAGTTGTACAGCTCTGCCTTGCTGCTTGTTCAGTCTTATAACACTTGATGGCACTCTGAGTCCACGTTTCTCACCTTTTTGCTTTTATAGTCTCTGTCTCAATTATTTTAGAAGGTCAGGCTTACATCTGTTATGCATTGCAGACATTATGGGTCATAGGTTCTCCTTAATATTTGTGAAAGATTTGTATGCGGTTGATCTAGATGAAGATTATTTGTCATTAAAGGTATATGAAACTTTTTGTCAGCCAAACTTTCAGTAGGTACTCGCAGCCATTTAATAAAAATGTTTCATTCATATTACATTGAAGTCATTCATGATATTTTCAAAGCATTAAAATCCTAACTAATCAGATTTCTATGAGGCTCCTCATGTACCAAACTAAAGACTGTGCAGGGATGCCTCTGTTCTATCTCTAAAATCCAGAGGGACAGGTATATAAACCAAAACTATTGAGTCCTATAGCTGATAATTTCTTAGCCTCTGAAGTGCCTCGTAATTGATAGCTTGCGGTAGCACCCATAGTTTACCAGAACTGTCAAAGCTTTGCCCTCCTAACTTCCCTATAGAATATATAGAATATATATAGAGTTATTCTACTCTATCTTAAAGTGCGTCATCACCATGTTCTCCAATATAAAGTAGGGTCAGCACCTGTAAGCCCCCGTTACATAATCCTAGATTGCTATATGTATGTCTTCAATGCTCTCTGCATAACATAAAAAATAGCTTTCATTATATTCCTCTATTTAAGAGATTAAAGGTGTTTGTCCTGTCTAAACTGAAATGTCTGCAGTCACTTTGCGTAACTGCAGACTTTTGAATCCCCTGATCGCAGGCTCTGCAAGAATTTGCTGGTTTCTGAGTCGGGAACGGCGGTAATGTGTGTGCATACTCCCGGGCAGAAGCCGTCTAGTGGGCGCAGCCTATACATTTATATGGAGCAAGGCATGGCCCATTACATGGCTTTTGCCTGGGAGTATGCAGATCGCACACATTACCACCATTCCCGACTCAGAAACCACGAATCCTTGCAGCGCACAGTACATGTGCTCAGGGGATTAAAACATCTGCAGTCACACAGAGTGACTGCGGACTTTTCATTTTAGACTGGACAACCCCTTTAACGTTGCAGGACTACAGTAGCCTGGCAACGCCCCCCTCCTGTGATAAGCCCCTCAGTATCTATGGATACAGAGAACCTGGTTTGGACAGGGGCACCTTTCTGAGCTCTACTTCACTACAAGGCTATGTGCACACGTTGCGGATTGTATGCGTTTTTGCTGCATTTTTTCGCCTTGAAAACGAATACACAACACAACCCATTGAATTCAATGGGATTCTGCAATGCTGTGCTAATGCTGTGTATTTTTCCGCGGCGGAATCACATCACGGAAAAATATGAAGCATGCTCATTCTTTGTGCAGAATCGTGGCAATTCCGCACACATAGGAATGCATTGATCCGCTTACTTTCTGCATGGTGCTATGCCCACCATGCACAAAGTAAGCGGATCATGTGCGGATGGTACCTTGGTGTGGAGGAGAGAAGACTCTCCTCCAGACCCTGGCAATAAAAAATAGTTATAATACTCACCTTCTGGCAGCCTCTGGATCCAGCCCAGGCCTTAGCGATGCTCCCTGTAGCTCCTGTTCCCAGTGACGCCTTGCGACAATGACCTGTGATGACGTAGCGGTCTCACATGATGCTATGTCATCTGGGGTCATTGTTGCAAGGCGTCACTGGGAACGGGAGCTGCCGGGAGGATCGGGAAGGCTGCAGGGGATGTCGGAAGGTGAGAATATAAAAAAAAATTTTTTTTTGTATTATTTTTAACATTCTATCTTTTTCCTATTGACACTACATAGGCAGCATCAATAGTAAAAAGTTGGTCACACTTGTCAAACACTATGTTTGACAAGTGTGACCAACCTGTCAATCAGATCGCTTGGAAAACACTAGTGTTTAGTGGGAAAACGCATGCGAATTCCGCATGCGTTTTACCCGCGGCAGGTAGTTGAGGAATTGCCGCGGAAATTTCCGTTGCAATTCCGAACGTGTGCACATAGCCTTAATCTAAAAGCTCCAATTGTGTCAGAACTGCTGGACCCAGTAAACTAAGTATGGTAATACATTGTTGGATTCAGCTTCTCTTTACCTACTTTATGCTGCTCTTAGATAAGGTAACAAAAACCTGCTGACAGATTCACTTTACATACATTTCAGTAAGTGTGTTCGATTATTTTTCCCTGTGTCATTTCTCACTGTTATTCATCTGCAAAATTGCTATGAAAAATACAGTAATAAAAGTTACTTAGCACATAGATTGGCCAATATATGTGAGCCCAACTGCCATATCAAGGCACATACTGTATTTCATGTTTGCATGCTATAGTGTTACAAAGTGCTACTTTATTTGTTGGTTATGGAGATGGCTACTCTTAGTAAGCAGCTGTTCACACCTGTTTGGAAGTGACGGTCAGTCTTTTGATATTTGTATACATAGGCTCTCTTACTGAGAGCTTCAGGTGTTTTTTAATTGCAGCAGGATCCTACCTTCCCATATAAATGTAGACTTCATTCTAAGAGAGGATTCACATTAGCTAGGTTCCCAGGAAAGACAATCTCTTTAACGTGGCTGTTGGGCACACATGTATGACGCCATTAGGCAAAGCAGGGGAAGTTCTCAGATCCCCTTAAAAAAAAACTAAGTATGGAATCTTACAAGCAATGCTTCATTGGAGAATAGTATGCAAATCATCTCTCTTGTAGAATGACAGAAACTCTCTTGGAAGTACCACCTAAGAGAACCACTTAAGCTACTCTATAAGTCAGTCTAACCCTTTAGTTAGCCTTGCAATTCTGTATTGATGTAGGCTTAGCCCATCAATTATGGGTTGGTCCAACTGTCCAGGTAAATAAGGGTTTGGCATGTTTGACTTCAACTTGCTTGATTTTTATTGTTCCCAGGGTAGTATCTTACTCCCCTCTCTCTATTTCGAACAAACACACACCCAGCCAAACAGAGCATGCATGAGCAACAACATTAGAAGCAGCAGCCATAAACTCTGGGTAAATGCTTCAATTCATCAAGACTGGTGTTTTGAATGCCATTGTGAATGAAGAATGCGCTGGAGTAAGATGCACCAAATTCATTAAGAGGCATGTGGCTTTTAATGAATGTGACTAATTTTTCAGCTGCCTTGCACCACCACAAGAAATGCATTCCAGTCAGGACTGGTGTATATTTCTGACAAAATTGATTTCCTTTTTTGGTGTAAATTAGGATGAATTTGTTTCCTATATTTGGCTATGCCACTAGGCTAAGTTCTACCCACTTTCAAAAAAGTTGGCAGACCTGGCTAATACTTGTGTAAAAACATCAACAGTTGCAATTTTATGTGCAAGTATGAGTTGCGCAAAAATGTTGTGACATTTAGTGCAATGTAAGCCAGAAATCTGATGAAAACTGTTTGATGAATCGAGGTCATAGTTTGTATTAACAGAAAAGAGATTTGCAATATGGACTTTTTATGGAAGATTTCTTGGTAAAAGGAACTCTGGAAATATTTTTTTCCGTATTTATTCACACACATATAACATAAGTTTTTGTTATTTCTCTAAAATAATAACTGGATTGCATCACTTGAACTCAAGCTGTCTGCTCTCTCAAAGACTGATGGTGATGATTAATATTGCTGTCAGTAAGACATCAGTAAAGGAGTGAGTAAAGTAGATTTAATTATATATTTAAAGATCACTAAATCAGTGTCATGTCTCTCCATCCAACTCTTGTCAAATTACCTTATTTTTCCCTCATAAAGCAAATCAAATTTAGTGCCCATGTACATGAGAGATTTATGTGCCTTCACAGTGTTCTGCAGGACACCAAAAATATGCAAGTCCATATATCTCAAATTCCAGTTGTCAAAGCTAGATATCATTGAATCTTTTCATATTCACCTGCTTCACAAAATTATTCTAAATAATTAGATTTGGAGCAAACCACAAGAGTCATGGAAAGATATGTATTACACTCTGAGGTCTCCTAGGACTGTATCCAACTCCTTTCAAGAAACTTACCACAAACATAGCCTAAGAAAAGTCAAAGTGCACATTTATAGAGGTGGGTATTGTGACAGGGTCACTGGCACAATATATAAGGGGAGATACTGTATGTGTCATGGAGACTGCTTTCCTCTGTGATCTAGAAACCCATAAGTTTCTTTTCAGCATGCTATGTGCTGAAGGAGTTAAGTGGCCATGTTATGGGCAGGTTTTTAGGTGAGTAGGTAAGAGATGGGCGGGACACCTACTCACCATATCTCCACCTCAAGGGTTTGGCTGGGGAAATAAATGTCCAGCCAGTTTTTTTTCTGTGTTCTGTGTTGTGTAGAGGCAAGCAAGCCCTAGGCTGACGCTCCTGAAAAGAGCTGCCATATTTGTTGGCCCAGAAGTGCTGGGCAGGACTGTTTTATGAACTTTTATTTCCTTTTGAGCCAGAAAGGCTGTTTTTCTGTTACAATTTTGGGGTTTATGATACAATAAACCACCCATAGATTTTAATCCACGTGTGCCTGTGTCTATCTCGAGGAGCAGGTAAGTGAGCCGACCTCACACAGTATATAAAGTAACCGAGGGCAGTAGCCGTAGATAAGCTGCCATTCCATAATGCCCTGGCACTTTACAGGAAAATGGTGTCCCAGTCCCAGTGTTCTACCCAGTGTGGGGTGCATCACCCTCACTTGTAGGCAACATGACTCCACTTTCTCCAGGTCTACATCTTCAGGAGCCTCCACACATAACTCAGGGAACATACAGTTAGTTTCAACAAGCAAAAGTTCACTGGACAGTTCAAGTTCATCAGATTGTAGCACGCAATATTGGGCACAACATGTCCTAGTTCTTGTTTCCTTGGTAGAGTACATATTCAGCATTACAATCAGTTCCTCCTGGACTATTCCTATATTTCCTGTTCCTGCTAGCCAACAGGATTTCCTGTTTAGTCCCACACTGCACCCGTGATCCAATATATACCCTTCTTGCGGTTCCACATCCATCGTCCCCTGTATGCCAGAAGATAAGGCACTCTTTTGTAGTACCTGTACTGAGCCTTGAGCTTCGGACATTGCAGCAATGTCCACAAGGGATTACAGTAAAGCTTTCCACTGCCCTGAATGATAAATTCTTGCCCATTGCAACTTGAACTTGACCTTGGTTACTGTACTTCCCTATCTGATCTGCAATCAGGAAGCAGTCCCTTTTTTACTGCGTCTTGCCACTCCCACTATGGGCTAGTCTCCAACCTTTAACTATGCTTGTCCCTATGTCTGTAGCTGACAGATATACGTTTAAAAAAATTATGCATAAACATATTACATTTGGACTGCTTACTAAAGTCTATCTTATCTTAGATCCTAAAACCTAACCTATGTATTATATCACTTATCTTAAACTTTACACTTCCTGTATTCCTACTGCTCCCTATGCCTATAATACTAACAATAATTGTTCCCCACAATACAATAACCAGGTTACACCTACATTGCATAACACCCTTTATACAATTACAATATACATTGGAAAATATATCTAAAACCGCATGACACTATTCATTACATAATAAAATGAACAGCGCCATTGGTATCTACAGTGGTAGGAACACAAAAGTATAGTTCAACACTCTTACAATCCTCCCTCTTTTAATATGGTCGTCCTCGACTATTCTGGAACCTGGAAGGCACCACTTTGCATAAAACATATAAAACACACAAACTTAATGGTCTCTTCCTTCAGAAGTATATAGTGTCTATTACTAGATTGACACTAACCCCTGCATACATAGTTCAAGTTTTATGGAACTGTGCGCCAACATAACAACCTTTGTTCATCAGTCCATGGGCATCTACCAATTCCTCATCCTGCGCTTTACTTAAGTTTTACAGTTTTTTGCCAGTCAAGATCACTAAGCACCAAAGATCCAGAATCACTCTCCTGCACAACACTTATCTTACTGAACATTGCTTTCTACTCAAAATTAGCTGATCCTCTCGGTTAGGACTGAGGAACTTATATCCATACAAGTCCATGTGTCTTTTAAAACAAAGGCCCTTAGGCCCACACAACAATGGCTCATCAATCCATTATCGTCAACCTGGTTGGGACATCGGATCATCCATCCCCTCTCCTCAAACTTGTAGCAAGAACACAGTCCATAAACTCCTGACCCGTCTGGAAAATTGGGTCATCCATTTTCTCACCTCCCACTCTTGTTCACAACAGTCCCTTCAATCGCACTACGTGATGCATGTGTCAGGCTTACAGTTCCTTGGGGAAAAGTGCATGGAAGACATAGGACACAGTCCAAGGGGGGAAATGGGACAGAGTCCATGGGGAAATGTGCACAGTCCATATGGATAAAAAAGGGTTTGGGACTGTTTAACAGTTCTCAGTCCCTTAATCTAGCAGGGGGATGCGCAAATGTGTACAAAGCAAAGCAGGAAGGGTGAAAATACAAACCTTGGCCAACACTGGGGATCTCCTTCACTGTTAAGCCTTCTGCCCCAGGAATATGGAACAGTTCCTCTTCTGCCTTCTTCATTCATGCAATGAGCACAACTGTCAGTAAGGGATGACCTTTTAACTATGGCCACCATTTTGAATTCTGTGGTCACTCTCACACCCATGTCTCCTTAGCACCAGATAGCCCTATGAACATGGTCGAGTAGGAGCCGTGGGACACATATATGTCAGCCGCAGCACTGTCACCTCTGTTAGGCCTGCACCCTTTGTACTGCCTGTGTATGAGGTAGTGCTGGAGACGGTTTCCCCATTACTTTTGTGAGTACACTCCGATGGGCCCAGAGGTATACAGTTTAGTTGTGTGAGAGCCATGTCTGTTTGTAACTCATGCCCTAGTTGAGCGGCCGCCTGGGTCCTCCTCCTCCAACTGAATCACAATTGCCACCACTGTGTACAATCTGCATGGTCTGTCTTCTTTTATGAAGTGGATACAGTCCTCTTGTTGTAGAGTGGGATCCAGCATTCACATACACACGGCTGCCAGTCCCATCCTCTCCATCACCGGGGCACTCTTGTTGGGTCTTCACCCACTTCTTCCTCTCCTTCTTGCAATGGATGACTTTTGCCATCCATTTGGCATTAGGGGGGTCCAGGGCTGGGGTTTCTTCTACATACATTGGTGGCTGGGGGTGGGGGCTGTTTTCCAGGCCTTTCCCTATTTATTGGTCTGAGGTATGCTCATTGGCCTAGCCGCCACCATCACTTTCAGCGGCTCCTCCCAGCCGCAGGGCCTTGGCCACACTGACATGGTCGCCTCCTCCTTGGGGACATGCTCAGGATCCCAGGATTTTGGTGAGGCCTCCATTGAGACCTTCATTGCCCTCAGTCCACTCGATTGCGCCTCTTCCTCCAACCGTGCCATCCTCTGTTTCCATTCGGTGTGTCTGTAGTTGTAGTATATGTGCCTTTAAGATGCAGCAGAGCCAGCAGCTTCCTCATTATGTTTTCATAATCTTCACAATTCCCTTTACAGATAATGTACATTAGAATTCAGTACATAGAAGTGGTTTATATATGCACAGAGTGATGTACGAAACTTTTCTTGTTTTGTTCTGGATTTTCTACAATTAATAAATTTTCCCGATGAATACACCGATTGAATGCCAAGTCTTTTTACAGAACAACTGATGGACTTGGATCCTACTTGTGCATCATCCTTCATAGAAGTGCCTTGTTTTTTTCACTTACTTTCCATATATAACCTTAAGGTCACATGGTTAGACTGCATGACCGGGTCTTGTGCTTGGTGGAGAAAGTGCATTTTGTGCACAAGGGTAGTCTCCTAGGAAAGCTGAAGGAGCAGGTAAGGGAGCAGCCAAAGCACCTGTATATGAGAAGCCACAGCCTCAGCTTCAGATAACTGTGTCATAAGGACTGTCCTTCCTCCCCGCAGTCAGTGCCCGCTCCGTACTCTCCTCCAGTCTGCCCTCACACAGGGTTAATGGCAGCGGTAATGGACCGCGTTATGCCGCGGTGTAATGCACTCCGTTACCGCCGCTATTAACTGTGTGTGACCAACTTTTTTCTATTCATGCTGCCTATGCAGCATGAATAGTAAAACGATCTAATGTTAAAAATAATTAAAAAAATAAAAAATCGTTATATACTCACGGTCCGTCGGCCCCCTGGATCGACAACAGGCCTTTCCCGCTCGCGACGCTCCGGTAACCGGTCCATGCTGCGATCTCCCGAGATGATGACGTAGCAGTCTTGCGAGACCGCTACATCATCATCTCACGAGACCGCAATGCACTCTTGGGACCAGAGCGCACGAGCAGCGTCGGGAACCACTTCGCTTGGATCCGGGGGCTCCGGAAGATGAGTAACTATTTTTTATTTTATTTTTTATTTTTTAACAGGGATATGATGCCCACATTGCTATATACTACGTGGGCTGGGCAATATACTACATGGGCTGTGCTATATACTACGTGGCTGGGCAATATACTACATGGGCTGGGCAATATACTGCGTGGCTGCGTAATATAGTACATGGGCTGGGCAATATACTACATGGGCTGTGCTATATACTACGTGGCTGGGCAATATACTACATGGGCTGGGCAATATACTACGTGGCTGGGCAATATACTACATGGGCTGTGCTATATACTAAGTGGCTGGGCAATATACTACATGGGCTGGGCAATATACTACGTGGCTGGGAAATATACTATGTGGGCTGCGCTATATACTACGTGGCTGGGCAATATACTACATGGGCTGTGCTATATACTACGTGGCTTTGCAATATACTACGTGGGCTGCGCAATGTACAACGTGGGCTGCGCAATGTACAACGTGGACTGCGCAATGTACAATGTGGACTACGCAATGTACAATGTGGGCTACGCAATGTACAATGAGGGCTGCGCAATATACTACGTGGGCTGCGCAATATGCTAAGTGGGCTGCGCAATATACTACGTGGGCTGTGCAATATACTACGTGGGCTGCGCAATGTACTACGTGGGCTGCGCAATGTACTGCGTGGGCTGGGCAATGTACTGCGTGGGCTGCGCAATGTACTGCGCGGGCTGCGCAATGTCCTGCGTGGGCTGCGCAGTGTACTGCGTGGGCTGCGCAGTGTACTGCGTGGGCTGCGCAATGTACTGTGTGGGCTGTGCAATGTACTGCGTGGCTGTGCAATATACTACGTGGGCTGTGCTATACACTACGCATACATATTCTAGAATACCCGATGCGTTAGAATCGGGCCACCATCTAGTAAAGTATAATGTGCCATGAAATAAACAGTCTCAAAATCACTTGGATTTGTTGAAGCGTTCCAGAGTTATTACCACATAAAGTGACACTGGTCAGATTTGACAAATTTGGCCCGGTCACTAAGGGGTTAAGTTAAGAAAGTTGAGGTAAAATTCTGGTTGCAATCTTCATGATTTTGCATATTTTTAAAATTTCTGATATGAGAGGTGTAGCATTTTGGAAAAGAGTGATAAAAAGTGATGGTTCAAATTGTATTTTTAAGTGGATGGACAATCAGTGCGGTGACTGGCACAAGGTGAAGGAAATGATGTAATGGCTGCATAGATGAGAATCCAAACTGCTGAATTCAGAATGGATTGGAGTGTCCAAAGTTTATTACATTTAGTGAATTCAGTGACACTCATGTACAGTATAAGGGCTCATTCAGACGCCAGTGTTTCACATTTGAGTTCTATCTTTGTTTTTCACGTTCGAATTCTATTCGTGTTTTTCACGTATAGAACTCATACCTGTTATAGTCTACTGGGTTGTTTTCAAGTCTGTGTATTTTTGGCAAATCGCGTGGTCTGCAAAAAATCTTGGAGACGTCAGTTTTTGATTTAAGTCACGGATCCAATGCGTCAAGTCAAGATTATGGAGCTGTGAAAAAATAGGAGACAACTCAGATGCCATCTTTGTGCTGTCAGTTTTTCATGGACTGTTTGATATGAGAAGCCTGAGAAGCCTCCATCATTTATATTTGCATTCGAACAAAACTGCTGATAAAAACTGACACACTGACTAAGCTGATGAAAATCTGATGAATCAACTGATGAGACGTGGATTGTTTTTTATTTTTTTTTGTGCGTACAAGAAAAATCACTGATGTCTGGAGGAGCTCCAAATTGTGGTACTTTTAGCGATTTTGGGCTGAACTAACTAGAGGTACAAAAGATGAAGAACAGTTTCTCAACCACAGCAGACTTTGAGCACACTATTGGATTTACCCATCCTTGAAGGCTAAGAAAGAGGGACAAGTAATGTAGTATGCAATTTAAATTTTACACTAGGTCAATATTCTACCCTTGTCTAGGTCTTGCAATTGGGCTTTTAGAGGGGATCAAAGAGAAACACTGGATGGCAGGATCTCTTGATGGAAATTTGAGGAAGTCACTGGGTAGAAAAAGCTCATAGTTGGTTAGAGGGAAACAGTGGGTAGCAGGAGCTCTTGGTGGGGGTTACAGGGAGACAATAAGTGGAAGATGGTCTTGTTGGGACTTAGAGGGAAACATTAGGTGGCATGGGCTTTTGGTGGTGATTAGAAGGAGACTGTGGGTGGCAGGGGCTCTTGGTGGGGATTAGAAGGAGACGGGGTGTCAGGAAGTTTTGGTGGGAAATAGAGGGAGACACTGGGTGGCAGAGACTTTTGGTAGGAATTAGAGAGAGATATAATAGATGACAGGGGTGCTTGGGGAATAGAAGGAGACAGTGGGTGGCAGGGGCTCTTGGTTGAAATTAAAGGGAGACAATCGGTAGCAGGGATTGGTGGGGATTAGAGGTAGATACTAGTTGGCAGGGGCTCTTGTTGGAAATTAGAGGCAAGGACCTTTGGTGGGGACTAGAGGGAGAAAGTGGACGGCAGTAGCTCTTGATGGAGATTAAAAGGAGACAGTGTGTGGCAGAGGATCTTGATGGTGACTAAAAGGGAGATTGTCTTCTTTCTTGCCTGCTGTCTTCTAATTCTTGTTCTACTGTTTCTGATTTCTGGCTATTCCTAACTTTCCTCATGGCTTGACATTCAGAAATCACATCTTATACTTTTGTTCTTCAAGTTTGGACTACCTGCTTGTTTACAACTACACTTCTACCTTGGCTGCCAGATATCATGCCTGACACTTGTAGTTCTGTTAGTTTTGACTCCTGATTCATAACTATGCTGCAGCCTTGATCCCTTGGATACAATAACTGGTACCTGAAATTTTTTCCTGGCGACAATGTTAATCCTCTAAACCAGAGGTCCCCAACCTTTTTTGCACCAGGGACCGGCTTTAAGCAAGACCAGTTTTCCATGGCCCGGTGGGGGTGGGGCAGGGGCGGGGCTTTGGTCATATGGGGGTGGGGTTATGGAGGGATGGAGCTTATATTATAACTATCCTGCACTGATACATTATGACGAACCCTCTGCTGTGTGATGGTTCACTAATAATAATGTAACTCAGATGTAGCAGGGCTGGATTTGTTCTTTTTCTTTCGCTCCTTGACAGTTTCCTGATCATTCCATAACATTTCCTCCGGCACGGCGGTGCGGATGTAGCAGACCTGTGTTAGTCATTGATCATGTGCTCTCAAGAGAAGTTATCGGTCCACACTGCACTGATAAAAGTACCACAAAGCTTTAGCATGAGGCCAGATGTAGCAGAGAGGAATGTGTCACTTGTAGATTTCATACACAGAGTGATTCATTTGTCGGGTTTATGAAACACTGAACACAGATGTAGCAGAGCTGATGGTGTCACAGCAGAGTACATTCATTAATGATTAATGAATGTACTCTGCTGTGACACCATCAGCTCTGCTACATCTGTGTTCAGTGTTTCATAAACCCGACAAATGAATCACTCTGTGTATGAAATCTACAAGTGACACATTCCTCTCTGCTACATCTGGCCTCATGCTAAAGCTTTGTGGTACTTTTATCAGTGCAGTGTGGACCGATAACTTCTCTTGAGAGCACATGAGTAACAAACAGTAAATAACAAACTCAGCTCTGCTACATCAGTAAAAAACCAATTGATTAATGATTAATCAATTGTTTTTTTACTGATGTAGCAGAGCTGAGTTTGTTATTTATTAAGTTTCATGGCCACTTCATGAAATCCTATCAACAAAAAAATATTCAGCACTGCTACATCTGCTATACCCCAGCTCCCCACACATGGACCCTGCACAGTCGCCGGTAATACCTTCATTCAGAGGGGCCCAGCCCGCTGTTCCCGCACACGCTTGTTTACTGCTAAACTCCTTATTAATGACTGCGGCACTGGGCACCTCCTGCCCCGTCATCCTCGGTGCAGCGCCCGGGCACAGGCTGGCTCCATGCTGCTGCAGCCCGCCCTCCATGTGCACTTGTGTGGCACACGTAACATGGCTGGCAGTGCCCTGGGCAGCACCAGGTGGAGGAGAGCGGGCTGCTGGAAATGTACTGGCCGGCCCCATGCTGCACGCTGGGGAGAGCGCTGTGGGGGGCGTGGCCGGTGTTTACCTTCTGGAGCCCGCGGCTGAGGCGCCCACCTTCTCTCAGCAGCAGCTGCCGCTCCAGGCACACAGCCCCTGCCACAGCCGCCTCAGCCCGCGGGTGTGTGCCCTCTGCCTAAGTAGCTGTCAGCGGCGCCGCGGACCGGCTGAAAAATCCCAACGGCCCGGTCCTGGTCCGCGGACCAGCGGTTGGGGACCTCTGCTCTAAACAACTAAGCAATTTTCACCTTCTCCACTGCTACCAAACAGGTATTATTCTGGTGACCCTGACCCTGGGATTCATCTACTGCTAAGTCCAATCTTCTTTGACAGGTGAAGAGCAGGGAATTTCCTATATAAAAAGTTGACCAAGCTTGTTCTCTGCCATTCTAAATGTAGAAATCGGTCAAACCTTTGTACTATGAGGGCATCATAGAGATTGGTTTTGTACAGAGAAGTTCGGTCACTTTATTCTAGATTTGTTCTGTCCTGGCTTAGCTAATATGAAGTGGACTTGTCCCCTAAACTGACTGCTGCCTTTGGTAAATTACTCCAATTCCATTGTATTGATAAAATTCTGTTGCTAAACTTTTTCCAAACTTACAATTGGTGTCCGTGCCAATTGATCGGCCTCATGTGATGTAAACCGTAAACAATTCCTGACAAACATTTTCACCTAATCAAAAAATCTGAAATTATCCTAAGCGGTCATGTTACCACTCCTTGAGTAAAAGGCAATTAATGATTGCAGGCACACTAAAATAGGTGATAATAAACATTAAAGGCAGTGAAGTAATAAGTAACCGCAGTGTCCTGTGATAAAATCTTTAATTAAAGTTAGCGTGATGAAAAAACAGCAAACAAAACGTGCAGAGAAAACCGCATCGCTGAACAGTTGGGTGCAGGGTTGTTTGCTGGTTTTATGTGCAATGAATACATTTTCCGGACCTCTGCTCCTGGATTGACTGCTCATCTCCATTAAGGTTTTTTTTTCTGTCTTTCCTAAAATCATTCTCTTGTGTGAAGGCTCAACAGTGTTCAAGAGAACGGACAGTTTCTGCAAGGAGATTTAAGGAAAAGGGCCTGTACACAAAATGTGAAATTTTATACATAAGAAGGATAAATGCTTCCTCATAGAACTCATAAAACCATGTCTGGTTTAGACATTTTACATTTTATTAGCCTTCATTGAATACCTTATATATTTCAGCCTCAAACCATAATATTATAATATATTTATATACATATAGTATATATTTTTTTTTTTACTGGAAATGGTCTATAGAACGCTGTTCATGTAAAAATTATTTAGAAAATGACCATGGTCCTGACTTTAGAGTCATGATCCAAGTACTTTAAAATACTTTATTAAAAGTGTACCTGTTATTTTGGGCGACTTTTCAGAATAAGTTATTACGTGTTTGATTCTTGTCATTGTATAACTTGTATCATACATTTTTCACAAGTTATCTCCTCTGCATATTCTGTCTTTAATTTTCAGTTGTCTCTGAGCTAGTGGATGGAGACTAGTTGCTATGAAGTCACCATATACAGAACACAGAGACTTAGGGGATTCCTGCCCTCTTGTCTCTATGTAGCATATGTTCTGAAGCAACTTTTCAATGAAGGATATTATACAGGAGCACTGCACAGTATAGCTGTGAATCCAGCACCAGGAGTGAGGTAAAACAGTAGAAAGCTTCAATACCACCTGTCACTCTGTTTCGCTCTCCCCTTCCTCCCTCTCTATAGGCATCAATAGGCAGCTGTATTCTGATACTACAGTGGACTAAGCTGTAGTGGCATAACTAGAGTCCTGCGGGCTTCAGTACAAAATTTGAAACTGGGCCCAACCAGCATGTTGGTCAGACTTACATCCGCTTCCAGGAATGGCAAACAAGGGTAAGACACTCCCTATGCCCTTAGGTTATTTCCTATAATTAATTAATTGCATTTGACTATACCGACCTGGCATTATATATATTTGTTGTGACCATTCTATTATACATTGTGTTTTTAAACGATTACAGTTAAAAGTTATTTTTTAAATGTCTTTTTTCTCTTCTTTAGTTTTCCGTGATTGATATACCCTTTCTCATATAAGATAGGTTTTCTAGTCTACCACACCAGCATGCTGGTCATATTTACAGGCCCCTGTAATGATGTCCCCCATCCTGACCCCTAACGCATAATAATGTCCCCCTTCCTGGCCCCCCTTCCTTTAATAATGCCCCCATCTTGGACCCATCCTGCAATAATGTCCCCTATCCTGGCCACTTCGAAATGTGGTACAATCTAATGTTTCAGAGGTTTCTCAGGGAAAAAATCTACTTTAACTCATGACAGTGGAAAAGTTGGATTATAAAATAGTGACATCTGTACTGAACTATACTGGGCTGCAAGATGTACAATAGTATGTAGTCGTCATTTTTTAAAAAGTGTTTGCAATATGATATCGAATATAGTTTTTTTTATCAGCATCCGTGGACCTTAGCTCTACTCTTACACCACTGTACACAACTATATATTCAAAATGTTGGCTAATCGAGTTAGTCTATTCTCCTATCTTTGAAATACAGTATAATGGCAAGGTAGAGTTTGTTCAGGGCTGAGAAGCGAAGGGTAATACAAATAAGACTCTTCTTCTAATGGCTTAATCTAAGGCCATGTGCACACGTTCAGGATTTTTCACGTTTTTTTCGCGTTTTTTCACTATAAAAACGTGATAAAAACGCGAAAAAAACACTTACATATGCCTCCTATTATTTACAGTGTATTCTGCATTTTTTGTGCAAATGTTGCATTTTTTTCCGCGAAAAAATCGCATCGCGGAAAAAAAAGCAACATGTTCATTAAAAATGCGGAATTGCGGGGATTCCGCACACCTAGGAGTGCATTGATCTGCTTACTTCCCACACGGGGCTGTGCACACCATGCGGGAAGTAAGCAGATTATGTGCGGTTGGTACCCAGGGTGGAGGAGAGGAGACTCTCCTCCACGGACTGGGCACCATATAATTGGTAAAAAAAAAAGAATTAAAATAAAAAATAGTGATATACTCACCCTCTGATGGCCCCCGAAGTGTTCCCGCCTCTCCGGTGCATGCTCTCTCTTCCATTCCTATAGATGGTGTGGTTCAGGACCTGTGATGACGTCGCTGTCTTGTGATTGGTCGCGTTACCGCTCATGTGACTCACGCGACCAATCACAAGCCGCGACGTCATCACAGGTCCTGAACCACACCGGCATCTATAGGAATGGACGCCGCTGAGGAGATTGGCTGTCTGCAGAGGGTGAGTATAACCATTTTTTTTATTTTTTTTATTATTTTTAAACATTCTATCTTTTACTATAGATGCTGCATAAGCAGCATCTATAGTAAAAAGTTGGTCACACTTGTCAAACAGTATGTTTGACAAGTGTGACCAACTTGTCAGTCAGTTTTCCAAGCGATGCTACAGATCGCTTGGAAAACTTTAGCATTCTGCAAGCTAATTACGCTTGCAGAATGCTAAAAAAACCGCGAAAAAAACGGAAAAAAAAAATGCGGATTTCTTGCAAAAAATTTCCGGTTTTCTTCAGGTAATTTCTGCAAGAAATCCGGACGTGTGCACATACCCTAAGACTCTTCCAATGACGGCATGAAACAAGGACTTGAATTAGTGCTGTGGGAAAGGGTAGATGAGTATAGGAGGCTTCCTATCAGTCATCCTCCCCTGTCATGGTTCCCAATGGCAGGGGAACGTCAGGACACATAAATAACGGACGAGCTCTTGGGTGATGGAATCTCGAGCTGACCGTGAGCTAAACCTACCACACAACTAATAGTGGCCGGGGGGCGTGCCTACGTTTTATCCCTAGACGTCTCTCGCCAGCCGGAGGACTAACTAACCCTAGTAGAGGAAAAAACAGACCTGGCTTACCTCTAGGGAAATTCCCCCAAAAAGGAGACAGAAGCCCCCCACATATATTGACGGTGAGTTCAGAGGAAAAGACATACGCAGTATGAAGGTAGGTTCAGCAAAGCGAGGTCCGCTTACTAGATAGTAGAAAGATACAAAAGGGAACTGCACGGTCAGCTGAAAACCCTTTTAAAATACCATCCTGAAATTACTTTAAGACTCATGTGTCAACTCATGACACCGGAGTGGTAATTTCAGCCCACAAGAGCTTCCAGCTACAGAGAATGATCTAACTGTAAACTGGAACAAAAAATGCAAACAAACTTAGGACTAAGAGTCCAACTTAGCTGATCAGTAGTCTAGGAGCAGGAACATGCAACCGAAAGGCTCTGGTTACATTGATGGCCGGCAAGGCAATGACTGAAGAGCAGGAATAAATAGGAACTCCCCACTACTGATGAAAACAGGTGAACTGAGAAAGAAAACACACCCGAGTCACCAGTACCACTAGCCACCACCAGAAGGAGCCCAAAAGCAGATTCACAACACTCCCCTCTTAAAGGGAACCTGTCACCCCCAAAATCGAAGCTTAGCTAAGCCCACCGGCATCAGGGGCTTATCTACAGCATTCTCGAATGCTGTAGATAAGCCCCCGATGTATCCTGAAAGATGAGAAAAAGAGGTTAGATTATACCCACCCAGGGGCGGTCCCGCTGCCGTCCGGTCCTCCTATCTTCATAGGATGACGTCCTCTTCTTGTCTTCATGATGAGGCTCCAGCGCAGGCGTACTTTGTCTGCCCTGTTGAGGGCAGATCAAAGTAATGCAGTGCGCAGGCGCCGGGAAAGGTCAGAGAGGCCCGGTGCCTGCGCACTGCAGTACTTTGACAGGTTCCATTTAATTAGACCTTTTTGACAGATTTCTTGCTATACACAAAGAGGGAGATATCTATCAGGTCAAGAGGAAGCTTGACTGCTTTGGTTCACTTGGTGAGCTGGATCCCCCAAGCCCAAGATTAGGTTGGGCACACGAGCATTGGTGCAGCAGGCAGGTTAGGCAAGCGGGAAATGGGTAGTAGAAGCAGTGGAAATAGAAGGCAGACAGGAGAAGGAGAAGACATTAGCAAAGGTACTGGAGGTCACAGGTAGACAGGAAACCGGAAAGCAGATAGCAGAGGTCCCGGAAATCACAGGCAGACAGGAAATTGGGAAGCAGATAGCGGAGGTACTGGAGACTGCAGGCTGACAGGACGCAGGAAGACTAAAAGTCTTAATACCAAGACACAGATGTGAGGCTTGATAGGCCTTATATAGGCTCAAAAAAGATAGTCACATAGGAGCACACTGGGCTACCTACCAAACCTGACGCGGAGCACAGAGAAGTTCAGTGGACCTGGGTGAGGGGAGCAAAGCCTTGATCCGGGACAGGTGTGTAACATTGACTTTGTTTCATGCTGCTCATGCTCCTGGAAGAAGGATTCCCTTTTAGGCTACATTGTGGCACTTACTTAGCTTTTCTACAGTTGATGCAGAGAATGAAGATAATTGTGTTCTGGGTTCATTGCAAAAATGTAAATCCTAATACAGTAGTGAAAAAATCTGGAGTGGACCATTTCAAGTTATTTCCTAGTCCCCTTGTAATTTTCTAATGGGAACACAACCTCATGTCTTATCTCAGTAGACAGAACTTTGGTTTTGTTGTAGTTATTGACAAATTATAAAAGAATTTTAGATGTTTATAACTTCATTTTTATGCCGTAGGATATCTGGAAAATGGTCAGGCTGAAATGGAGCTCCTGCAGACTAGAAGATATCCACACAAAGGCTATTTAAAAAGCATTATTTAGTGGACGTCAATTATTTTTACTCATATTTATTGAAACAATTCACTATTCTAAAATGCTGAAGATGACATTTTGCGAAATATCCAATAGTCTTTTTTTTTTGTGACTATTGTCATTGATGGATTGGAGGAGCTGCTTCTTACACTTGAATTTCACATCACTTTATATACACTAAATTGCCACTGCGCAACCAGTGATAGATTGTTCTATTTTACTATTTCTATTAATGAATACTTTGATATTTAGTGTGCTCATTACTTGCAGGAGAAGTTCAACCTGCTCCCTCTCATGATATTTACAACCCTATTGCAGTCTATAAGGTTACACGTTCTATCACAAAATGAGCCGCATTCCTCAATATTTATGCTGGATTATCCAGACCGTCTCTTTGCATTAGAGGCCATGCATTTTACCAGTAGTGAGTCTAATGAGTCAAATTATGTCATCTGATGAGGGACGCTTTCCATGAAACATTGTTATAGCTTACACTGAAAATTACCAAAAAGAGATTTGCATAATCTTCACTCTAAATGACTTCAATGTTCATAAACTTTCAAGTAAAAAAAAATTCCAATTAATGTTAAATCAGAGATAGGGCATTATTTGTTTCCATTTTACTGAGTCTTTCATTAAAGAGTCGCTATTCATTGTATCATTTGGCACAGCATGTTTCTGATAAATTTAAACTTCACTCTAAAAGTATTATACATAGATATTAGTACCCTGAGGTTTCCTTGTTATGTCAGATTGCTCAACATTAGGTATGTGGAAATTTATGGGCAAATTAGTAGTCCAATTTAGCTAAAATATAAGCTACATTCTAGATCAGGGAGGCAAGGAAGTGTATAATCACACATTATATTAAATGTGGCATGTTGTACTAATGCGTGAATTACTCAAGGAAAGAAAGATTTAGCTTCAGCAAGATCATCACCAGATGCTAGGAATCTAAAGGGTAGCATTTCTGCTCTTGGAGAGTGACATGCCTGGCATGCCAGTGTAAGGAGGCTTGTAAGCCATGCAATGCTCCCATGGGGAATTGAGGCAATTTGCACATCAGATGCTTATGAGTGCACTGTACATAATCTTCTTCAGGGCTCAAAGGAAGTGTAAATTAAGGATCTAGAGATAAGCTGATTATTCTGTGGAGGATTGAGTTTGAGTTGAATTTCCTGAGACTTGTGGGTCCTAAGCAAATTTTAACATTTTGCAATTCGATTAGCAAAAAAATAAATAAAAATGCGCGGCCGTCATTTTGGTGAACCATTTAGGGACGGCAAATAAAAAAACAAAATGAAAACTAATTTTCACCTCAATGATCAGCTCTTTGGCCACTCTGCTGCTCGCTACCTGCCATCCGGTCCACTTCTTCCCACCACCGTGCGCCGCATCTCCAGCCTCTTCGCTATAAGCCAAGACTTCTGGCCATGATTATGCCTTGGGGTTCATTATGTGTCATAGGAAACAAAATAAGAAAGAAGTATGCAAATGCTATGGGACCACATCATGAAACATGCTTTATTACAAATGTCGTAGAAGAATTGACACAAGACACCAAAAATGAAAAACCTGAAAAAAACGATTAGCCATATAAATAAATGAAGGGAAAGAATATAATAAGTCTAACACTTCTCATATCCTCATCTGCCAAATAAATAATTACAGCCAAGGGTAGAAGGAAATCATTATGCACAATAATAATAAACAGCAAGCAGATGTGAACAGCATGCATAATAATACAAAATGTAAGTACTGTATATACTGTAGATATCAAGAATAATAATATAATGAAGAGAAAGGTGTCTATTAATGAGCAGTCATGGCCGAAAGTGTTGGCACCCTTTAAATTATTCCAGAAAATTAAGCATTTCTCCAAGAAAATGATTTCACTTACACATGTTTTAGTGGAAAGAATGAAGATGGTGGGAGGTGGAGATCCACAGGGAGTCACACTCTAAGTCAGGAACCACCCAGGTCAAATAAAAGATATGGATTTATTCAGCACAAAGTGCTCCAGGGACGATCCGTCCCTTTCATCAGGTGTTTACAGAATATAAAACTCACTCTTACGTGATTAATAGTTAATTACATAAAAAACATAAAACTGCATGATTATACATAAAATGTGCATGATTGCAAATGATAAGTGACAATTATTAAAAGCAAAGATATACTAAAAATTATTAGGCAAGGGAGAAAATAGGTGCAATTCAATAACTCCTAGGATCCCATACCCCTGGGCGGCTCCCTTAGATTTAGATCCAAAGTTGTTTGACACATCTGTGTGTGCCACACTAAGCATGGAGAGTAGAAAAGTCTGTGGACTTGAGAACCAAAATTGTTGAAAAATATCAACAATCTCAAGGTTACAAGTCTATCTACAGAGATCTTGATGTTCCTTTGTCCACAGTGAGCAACATAATCAAGAAGTTTACCACCCATGGCACTGTAGCTAATCTCCCTGGATGTGGAGAGCGGACAAAAATTGATGAAAGGTTGCAAAGCAGGATATTCCAGATGGTGGATAAGCAGCCCCAATTAAATACCAAAGAAATTCAAGCTGTCCTGCAGGCTGTGGGTGTTTTAGTGTCAGCGCAAACTATCTGTCAACATTTGAATAAAATGAAACGTGATGGCAGGAGACCCAGGAGAACCCCTCTGCTGACACTGAGTCATAAAAAAGCTAGGTTGCACTTTCCCAAAATGTATGTGAGTAAGCTTCTGGGAAACCATCTTGTGGACAGATGAGACCAAGATAGAGCTTTTTGGCAAAGCACATCATTCTACTGTTTGCCAAAAACAGAATGAGGCCTACAAAGAAAAGAACACAGTACCTACAGTTAAATATGGGGGAGGTTCAAAAATGTTTTGAAGTTGTTTTGCTGCATCTAGCACTAAGTGCCTTGACAGTGTGCAAGGCATCATGAAATCTGAAGATTACCAAAGAATTTGGGGTTGCAATGTAGTGGCCTGTGTCAGAAAGCTGGGTTTGCATTCTAGGTTTTGGGTCTTCCATCAGGACAATGACCCCAAACATACTTCAAGAAGCACAAAAAAAAAGGATGGAAACAAAGCGCTGGAAAGTTCTAAGGTGGCCAGCAAAGAGTCTGGATCTAATTATCATTGAACACCTGTTGAGAGATCTTAAAATTGCTGTTGGAAGAAGGCACCCTACAAATATAAGAAATCTGGAGTAGTTTGCAAAAGAAGAGTGGTGCAAAATTCCAGTTGAGATGTGTAAGAAGTTTATTGATGGTTATAGGAAGTGATTGATTACAGTTATTTATTCCAAAGGGTGTCCAACCAAATATTAGGTTGAGGGTGCCAACAATTTTCTCTAGCTCATTATTGAGGTTTTTGTGTGAAATTTTGTCCAATTTTTCTCTATGTTTTGTGTTGCTCCAATACACACAAAGGAAATAAACGTAACAAGATGCGTAATTGCAATAATTTTCTGGGGGAAATACCGTATATACTCGAGTATAAGCCGAGATTTTCAGCCCCAAAAAATGGGCTGAAAGTGCCCCTCTCGGCTTATACTCTAGTCATGGTTGGCGGGGGGTCGGCTGGTGAGGAGGACGATGGTCACATACTCACCTGCTCCTGGCGCTCCTGACGCGGTCCCTGCGTGTCCCATGGTCTCCGCTGTGGTACCGCTCATTAAAGTAATGAATATGGACTCCACTCCCATAGGGGTGGAGCCGCATATTCATTCCTGTAATGAGCGGTACCACGTGACTGCTGAACAGAGGAAGACCCTGCCGATTCCCGGAGACCATCTGTCCGGGAGAAGCTGCCAGGGACCGCTTCGGGAGCAGGTGAGTATTTCATATTCACCTTTCCTCGTTCCACTGCCACCCTGTCTTCCGCGTCCTCTGCAGTGACTGTTCAGGTCAGAGGGCACGATGACGTATTAGTGTGCATGCCGCCATTTGAGCACCAACAATTTGGCCTCTTTGAAAATCTGAGAGGTCTGCCATTGGTATCAGGTTCTCATCAATGTTCTTACAATTATGCAAAACAAACAGTTCATTTACATACACATATCACATAACACAAATAATCAACTACAAAACATTACCATATGTCACGGTTTGCATGTTTATAACATGTTCGAAGATTATGATGCCAAAACGTTAGGTGTTTCCATTATTTTGTCCAACCCCTGTATGTGACACATTGTAATATGGAGCATCTATGGGGCCATAATGAACTGTATGGAGCATTATATGTGACACATTTTTATATGGAGCATCTAATGGGGTCATAATCAGCATTTGTGCAGCATTATATGGGGCATAATAGTCTATGGAGCATCTTATGGGGCCATAATCAACATTTTTGCAGCATTATATGGGGCATATTTTAATATGGAGCATCTTATGGGGCCCATCATAAATTTTATGGAGCATTATATGGGGCATATTTTGTATGGAGCATCTTATGGGGCCCATCATTAACTGTATGGAGCATTATATGGGGCTCCTGATTCAATATGGATATTCAAAAACACTTAACCTACTCATGCCTCAATTAATGTTATTTTTATTGGTATCTATTTTTATTTTTGACATTTACCGGTAGCTGCTGCATTTTCCACCCTAGGCTTATACTCGAGTCATTAAGTTTTCCCAGTTTTATGTTGCAAAATTAGGGGGTCGGCTCAGACTCGGGTCGGCTTATACTCGAGTATATACGGTACTTCATTTTCTGGAACAATTTCAAGAGTGCCAACACTTCCGTTGATGACTGTAGATGGGATGTACATCAGTCAGTATAAGAATACAATGCCAGGATAGGATACCACTCCAATTAATCAGTGAAGAGAACATCCAGCACTCTTTTGAGTTGCAGGAAAACTATATCAGATTTATTAAAAAAGCAATCCAAAAACAGTGACGTTTCTGTCAAAAGGACCTTCTTCAGACAGGTTGCATGTGATACACTGCATGGTACAGCACTGTGTGGAATAGGGATTCATGCCCTTAAGATTTGCCACATAAGGCAAATTCTAAGCATCAAACAGGTGGCCAATCCTGCCAAAATGAACTGCCCCAAAATGCCTCATGACACTGGCTTATATCCATCAGGAAGATAGGATTCAATATGGAGACATCTGCTGTCAGGAACAACCAAGAGGGCCCCAAACACACATGATTATCAACTGGTCCCATAAAAATCTGTCTTCAAAGGCTTTGTCTGGCATTAGGCTACAAGTCTGCAATCACTCTATGTGACTGCAGACTTGTGAATCCTGACATTATATGCACTGCACACTGTGAAGATTCTCCGATGCCAATGCCAAAAACAGGCAGTCATGTGACTGCAAGTATACAATTTTATTACTTAGTGCCACAGTCTGACTAGACTGTCTCCGGCCTCACTCAATACGCTTGTATTGAACAAGCCCATCTTGTCTGCATGTGACCAAATGTATGCAAATGACAAATTTGTGGCCATGCGCCCTTCAGTTCCAGTGTCTGCACCAGAGAATCCTCACAGCGCGCAGTGTGCACAATGTGAGGATTCACAAGTCTGCCCACAAAGAGGGACTGCAGACTTGTGGCATAAGGTCGGGCAACTCCTTTAATAACTGTGCAAGTTTGCAACTTATCAAATCAGTATTAAATAAAAAAAATTAAAAAGCCTTTCAAAGTTCAAAACTGAATCCATCATATCTGTGAAAATTGTAATTAGTTTGTTTTATAATTAGAGGGAAATTCTCTAGACAGACATTTTGAGCCAGTGACTAATGAAATTGAAAACATTTGTACTCCTTTGCTTTCATATGGCCGTTAATGTTGTCATAATCCAAATGCTGCTCTTAGCTCATACACAGGTTTTATTGCAGATATATCTGTTCCAGGTTCTCAGAACACCATGTGTCATGTTGTGATAACACATTCAGATAGGAAGGTTGAGAATTAACCGCTGCCACCTGAGAAGAGCTAATCACGAGGCAATGCTTAGCTGTAAACTGTGCTCATTCTCAATCTGGGGCTATTATCCATCTCAGAATAACTGCGGATAGATTAAGGAAAATAAATTAGATTATCTTGTTTAAAACAGCAACAGTGCAAAGCAATACAGATGCAATATTCACATACAAGTAGAAAGTATGGCCAGCTAAGAAATTGGAAAGTACCGGTAAGTTCTCAAACTTTCCTCTAACTAAAGAAAACTTCTTGCTCCAGCCGCAAGGCTCTACATGTGTAGGGGCTCCTTAATTATGATGGCTAAATATCCTCGCGGCAAAATGCTGTTTTGTAGCAGATGGTTAAGTATTTTGAAAGTAGTGGGCAGAGACTTTAAATATTTTGGAGAAATTTAAGGGGTTTGATAAGATAATGATCTGATATGAATAAATGCATGACTACTTTTATTACTAATGTAGTGCTGCAATACCAGACATAATGCACCTGGAAAAAAATGGTGCTGTTTCTGGGAAAAAGGTATCTATTGTGTCCTATTTCAAATAACCCCTTATGGTGTGTGCAGATGATCAGTAAACACTGCATCCAGCTGATACAGCATAGCGGATGGGATTTCAAGAAATCCCATGCCCATTATGCGTCGAGAGATGCCTGCGGCTCACCCGCAGAGACGGAGATGCGGCACGTCCCTCCAGACAGCATTGTGTCAATTTCTACATGTCATGTAAATTTCACCCACACAATCTATCGGACGCAGTGATTCCGCACGGTTCATTGAACACATGCGGATTCACGTGTTTTCAATAGACGGCAGCGCTTTGGACGCAGCCAACCTGTGCTGCGTCCAAAGTGCTGCCAGTTCTGGATCGTCGGCACATCCCCGTAGACTTAATAAAATGTTATTATACAGTTGGGAAAAAAGTAGTCAGCCACCAATTGTGCAAGTTCTCCCAATTAAAAAGATGAGAGAGGCCTGTAATTGACATAATAGGTAGACCACAACTATGAGAGTCAAAATTAGAAAACAAATCTAGAAAATCACCTTGTGTGATTTGACAAGATTTATTTTGCAAATTATAGTGGAAAATAAGTATTTGGTCTTTAACAAAAGTTCATCTCAATATTTTGTTATATATCCTTTGTTGGCAATGACAGAGGTGAAACTTTTTCTGTAAGTCTTCACAAGGTTGGCACACACTGTTGGTGGTATGTTGGCCCATTCCTCCATGCAGATCTCCTCTAGAGCAGTGATGTTTTGAGCCTGTCGGTGGGGGAACACAGACTTTCAACTCCCTCCAAAGGTTTTCTATGGGGTTGAGATCTGGAGACTGACTAGGCCACACCAGGACCTTCATATGCTTCTTAAGAAGCCACTCCTTCGTTGCCCTGGTGGTGTGCTCTTGGAATCATTATCATGCTGAAAGACCAAACCAAATTTCATCTTCAATGCCCTTGCTGATGGAAGGCGGCTTGCTCACCAAATCTCATGATACATGGCCCCTTTTATTTTTTCATGTACATGGATCAATCGTCCTGGTCCCTTTGCAGAGAAACAGCCCCAAAGAATGATGTTGCCACCCCCATGCTTCACAGTAGGTATGGTGTTCTTTGGATATAATTCAGCATTCTGTCTCCTCCAAACGTGACAAGTTTTTTTTCTACCAAACACCTCTACTTTAGTTTCATCAGACCATTTGACATTCTCCCAATTCACTTCTGAATAATCCAAATGCTCTCTAGCAAACTTCAGATGGGCCCGGACATGTACTGGCTTAAGCAAGGGGACACGTCTGACACTGCAAGATCTGAGTCCCTGGTGGCATAGTGTGTTACTGATGGTAGCCTTTGTTACGGTGGTCCCAGCTCTATCCAGGTCATTCAAAAGGTCCCCCATGTGGTTCTGGAATTTTTTCTCACAGGTCTTGTGATCTTTTTGACCCCATGGGGTGAGATCTTGTGTGGAGCCCCAGATCGAGGGAGATTATTAGTGGTCTTGAATGTCTTCCATTTTCTTATTATTCCTCCCACAGTTGATTGTATCACACCAAGCTACTTGCCTAATGCAGATTCAGTCTTCCCAGCCTAGTGCAGGGCTACAATTTTTTTTTAGTGTCCTTAGTCAGCTCTTTGGTCTTCACCATAGTGGAGTTTGGAGTGTGATTGATTGACGTTGTGGACAGGTGTCTTTTATACTGACAACAAGTTAAAACAGGTGCTACTACTACAGGTAATGAGTGGAGGACAGAGGAGCCTTTTAAAGAAGAAGTTACAGGTGTGTGAGAGCCAGAAATCTTGCATGTTTTTACATGACCAAATACTTATTTTCCACCATAATTTGCAAAATAAATCTTGTCAAATCAGACAAGGTGATTTTCTGAATTTGTTTTCTTATTTTGAGTCTCATAGTTGTGGTCTACATATGATGTCAATTACAGGCCTCTCTCATCTTTTTAAAGGGAATCTGTCACCCCAAAATTTGCTTATAAGCTAAAGGTACCATCACACTAAACGATATCGCTAGCGACCTGTGACGTTGCAGCGTCCTGGCTAGCGATATCGTTTAGTTTGACACGCAGCAGCGATCAGGATCCTGCTGTGATATCGCTGGTCGTTGAACAAAGTTCAGAACTTTATTTGGTCGTCAGACCGGCGTGTATCGTCGTGTTTGACACCAAAAGCAACGATACCAGCGATGTTTTACACTGGTAACCAGGGTAAACATCGGGTTACTAAGCGCAGGGCCGCACTTAGTAACCCGATGTTTACCCTGGTTACCAGTGTAAAATGTAAAAAAACCAAACTACATACTCACCTTCGCGTCCCCCGGCGTCCGCTTCCCACACTGACTGAGCGCCGTAAACTGAAAGTGAAAGTTTAGCACAGCGGTGATGTCACCGCTCTGCTGTTAGGGCCGGCGCTCAGTCAGTGCAGGAAGCGGACGCCGGGGGACGTGAAGGAGAGTATGTACTGTTTGTTTTTTTTACATTTTACGCTGGTAACCAGAGTAAACATCGGGTTACTAAGCGCGGCCCTGCGCTTAGTAACCCGATGTTTACCCTGGTTACCCGGGGACCTCGGCATCGTTGGTCGCTGGAGAGCGGTCTGTGTGACAGCTCTCCAGCGACCAAACAGCGACGCTGCAGCGATCAGCATCGTTGTCGCTATCGCTGCAGTGTCGCTTAGTGTGACGGTACCTTAAGGCCACCGGCATCAGGGGCTTATCTACAGCATTCTGTAATGCTGTAGATAAGCCCCGATGTCACCTGAAAGATAAGAAAAACAAGTTAGATTATACTCACCCAGGGGCGGTCCCGATGCGGTCCAGTCCGATGGGCATCGCGGTCTGGGTCCAGTGCCTCCCACCTTCTTGCAATGCCATCCTCCTCTTTGCTTCCTGCCGTGGCTCCTGTGCAGGCGTACTTTATCTGCCCTGTTGAGGGCAGCGTAAAGTACTGCAGTGCGCAGGCACCGGGCCTCTCTGACCTTTCCCGATGCCTGCGCACTGCAGTACTTTGCTGTGTCCTCAACAGGGCAGATAAAGTACGCCTGCACAGGAGCCGCGGCAGGAAACAAAGAAGAGGCAATATCGTATGAAGGTGGGAGGCGCTGGACCCAGACCGCAATGCCCATCGGACCGGACCGCATCGGGACCAGTTTAAAGGGGTCCGAAGGCAAAGCAATTTTTATTCTAAATCCCTACCTATTTATTGCCATAATTGAAACTATTTTCTAATATACTTGTATTAAAAATTACCTATCTTTCCCTAACTACACTATCTAACTGCTATTCTACTTTTTCCCCTACTTCCTTCCTGATGCCGCTTCGTTTGAGAAGCCCAGTGCATGGTGGGATACACAAATGAAGAGTCATCAGGGGACCGAGGTTGCAGTCTCTGCCACAGTCCTTGCCCCCTCCATGACACGAAGCGTCATCAGTGACACTCATTTCAGGGGCTGGGCTATTTCCTGCTCTGTCCCTGAGTACTTTACACTGTGTGACATGTGTAACAGGAATAGTGTTGGAATCACTGTGCCATGGACCAAGGAGTGCCAGGAGGGGCATAACAAGGCAAACACCTGGCTCTTCGCTAGAGCCACTGAAGCTGTGGTTACACTTGGCTTTGGATGGATGCTGGGTGCTACTCCAGGACAAACCTCGGACACATGGCAGTTGGATCCCAAAGGGGCAGCATGCTGGAACAGCTAGGAATGGGAAACCTTGGCTGGTATAGGCAGGCACAGCATGTTTCCTGGAAGACAAGGCAGGGGCAGACAGATACGGCTGCTGTATAGGACTGAAATGGCATGTACTAGCAGGTGTTTGCTGGTATACATGCAGTATACCCAAAGAAAATGGAAGTAAAGGTCGAATAAACAATTAAAGATAAAAGTATATTTTGTTGAAAACATTAATAACAAGATAGTTTTAAAAAATGAGAAGAGTCATGGAATGTCATATGTCCAGGAACACATGGGATACCCAAACAGTACATAGATGGTTAAATATTCAACAAATATACAAAAATAGCAGGGAGAACTGATAGTGCTCAGGATAAATCAGGGAGTAAGAATACATATTTTCCTATCAAGATGGAATGGTACAGGGATGGAATAGTGTGACAATTAGGAGACAAATAGTAATGCCTTCCAAGAAAGGCATCAAATTGAATGCCCAATATCACAAGTGTAAATCCTAAGCACAGTAAAGGCACTGTAGCAGTCACAAGACCAAGCCATCAGACTCCAGATGTAATGTGAAAAGTAAACAGACACATCAACATGTAAATAGAAGGTGTATCATGTGTTACCTGGAAGTGAGGTACAGCAAACCCCAGGTATACAAGCAGGTAAAGCTGGTAAACAGCCAGGCACATCACGTGCAGGAAGGTACTGCTATACAGACTGGAACGGCTGGCACTGACAGGTATGGCTGCTATAGAGGCAAGTACAACAGTTGCAGGCAGGTATGGCTGATACACAGACTGGCACGAGAGGTACTGGCAGGTACGGCTGATATACAGGTATCCATCACAGATGCAGGCAGGTACTGGAAGATATACTAGAACAGGGAACTTGAGAACTAGCTAGCATGCAAACAAGCAGAGTTAACACGTTGCTCAGGCACCTCTCAACAGGTGGAGGTACCTTAAAGAATAAGTGTTTCCCAGCTATTGGCTGGGGACACTTCAGGACAGTATACACTGTCTCTTTAAGAGACTGGGAGCACGCCCTAAGTGCATTGTCTGGGTATCTGCCAAGCGTGCGCAGACCTCGAGAAGCAGGAGCAAGAAGATGAAGCCAGGACCGTGGTCCAGGAGCGGTGAGTGAGTTGGCTTCCCTGCTGGGGGAGAGGAGGATGGGAAGCATACAATATGCATAATGACTGTATGTTCTGTTGTCGACGTAGACCAGCAGTAATGAGCTGGCCACAGACTGGTGTCAGTGTTCTCTGCATGCCAGGTTTTCTGACAGTATTCTGTTGCTAGCTCGTTACTGCTGGTCTGAGCTAACAACAGAGTGCTCTGTCATTGTGCACATCACTCAGTTTACAGCCCTCAGGGACAGAGCAGGATCTAGCCCAGCCCCTGAAACAAGGGTCACTGATGACGCTTCGTGATACGGAAGGGGCAGGGACAGCAGCAGTGATAGCAACCTCTGCCCCCTGGTCTGATGATGTTTGATTTGAGTATCCCAGCATACACTGCATCATCAAAGGATGCAGGGAAAATAGTAGAATAGCTGTTAAATAGTGTAATTAATGCAAGTACTGTATATTAGAAAATAGTTGGTGTTATGTCACCAATTCTCATGTATTGCATGGCATTCGTAGTGTGCTGTGTAACAGAACCATATGCATTTTACCATGAATTACAAGTAAATCACTTTATAAAAATGTATGTCCACAACCCTTTGTTCCAAAATACTGTAATGTCCATGTTATCTCTAAAATCCATTTTACTCTTTGAGTCTTATTGCTTTTAGGAAAGATCATCCAATCGTGTTGTTTAACAGCTGTAAATTGAATATCGTCCTTTTGGTTCTCATCGTCTTTCATTTGTAACTAATAGTGATGAGTGAGTATACTTGTTGCTCGGGTTTTCCTGAGCATGCTCGGGTGATCTCCAAGTATTTGTAAGTGCTCGGAGATTTAGTTTTCGTTGCCTCAGCTGCATGATTTACAGCTTATAGACAGCTTGAATACATGTGGGGATTCCGTAGCAACCAGGCAACCCCCACATATACTCAGGCTGGCTAGCAGCCATAAATCATGCAGCTGCGTCAACAAAAACTAAATCTCCGAGCAGTCACAAATAGTGTTGAGCATTCCGATGCTGCAAGTATCGGGTATCGGCCGATACTTGCTGTATCGGAATTCCGATACCGGGATTCCGATACTCTTGTGGTATCGGGTATCGGGTATCGCAACAACATTAATGTTAAAATGTGTAAAAGAGAGAATTAAAATAAAAAATATCGCTATACTCACCTCTCCGACGCAGCCGGGACTTCAGCGAGGGAACCGGCAGCGTTGTTTGTTTAAAATTCGCGCTATTACTTGGTTACGTGAATTCCCGGCTTGTGATTGGTCAGGTCGGCCATGTTGCCGGGACGCGGACCAATCACAGCAAGCCGTGACGAAATTACATCACGGCTTGCTGTGATTGGTCCGCGTCCCAGCAATATGGCCGCCCTGACCAATCACAAGCCGTGACGTCACGGGAGGCTGGACACGCGCCCATTTTAAAATGAGCGCGTCCAGCCTCCCGGCTTGTGATTGGTTGACCGCGGCGCAACCAATCACAAGCCGTGACGTCACGGGAGGCTGGACACGCGCCCATTTTAAAATGAGCGCGTCCAGCCTCCCGGCTTGTGATTGGTTGACCGCGGCGCAACCAATCACAAGCCGTGACGTCACGGGAGGCTGGACACGCGCCCATTTTAAAATGAGCGCGTCCAGCCTCCCGGCTTGTGATTGGTTGACCGTGGCGCAACCAATCACAAGCCGTGACGTCACGGGAGGCTGGACACGCGCCCATTTTAAAATGAGCGCGTGTCCAGCCTCCCGTGACGTCACGGCTTGTGATTGGTCAGGGCGGCCATATTGCCGGGACGCGGACCAATCACAGCAAGCCGTGACGTAATTTCGTCACGGCTTGCTGTGATTGGTCCGCGTCCCGGCAACATGGCCGACCTGACCAATCACAAGCCGGGAATTCACGTAACCAAGTAATAGCGCGAATTTTAAACAAACAACGCTGCCGGTTCCCTCGCTGAAGTCCCGGCTGCGTCGGAGAGGTGAGTATAGCGATATTTTTTATTTTAATTCTTTCTTTTACACATTTATATGGTTCCCAGGGCCTGAAGGAGAGTTTCCTCTCCTTCAGACCCTGGGAACCATCAGGAATACCGTCCGATACATGAGTCCCATTGACTTGTATTGGTATCGGGTATCGGTATCGGATTGGATCCGATATTTTGCCGGTATCGGCCGATACTTTCCGATACCGATACTTTCAAGTATCGGACGGTATCGCTCAACACTAGTCACAAATCATCGGAGACCACCCGAGCGTGCTCGGGAAAACCCGAGCAACGAGTATACTCGCTCATCACTAGTAACTAAGTTATCATGAGTAGTTTTGTGTTCATTATTTATTTTCATTTTCATTATTTCACCTGAAGTCATTACAAATTGTATTACTATAGAGTTGCACTGTTTTTAATTGCTTTTTGTTCAGATTTAACTCAGGCGCAGTCTCCGTGGAGCTGGGGGTTATTTGGACACGCTATTTTTAATTTACTAGGCACATGATTGCCAACAAGGTAGACAGGGAAATAATGTTAGACATATTTATTTGGAAAATTATGTTTTACTATCATAACTGCAGACTGATAGCAAACCTCTTAAGACTGTGACGGTCACATAAGATCTCAGTACTATGTGAGCTACAAGGGAAGTTCATTTAATGAGGAGATATGGAGGAATCCCACAGTTCTACTTTGATATCTACTTGGAGTAAGCCAACTTCATGTTTACTTTGGAGGAAAAGCATGCTGACAGTTCTGCACAAATCAATATATCAGCTTGAAAAAAATCACTACAGTGCAAAAAGAGGTCAGATGGTAACAGAAATGCAAATGCTCTTCCCCCACATTTCCTTAGCATTTTTAGTATAGGTTCAGACTTTTCATTTTGATGTGGTTTACAAGCTATGTTTTGGCAAATCGAGTATCCCTCCAAGGGAAAAATATTAATAAGGAAATCGTATGAGGCTATGCTCACAAGTTGCGATTTTTTTTCAGGGTTTTGTGTTACATAGTTTTTAATGCAGGAAAGATATATATCTTGGTACCGTGTTAGCCAGTAGATAGAAAAATATTTAGAATTGAGAGTCCTCAGTGGTTGATACCTTTTAATGACTAACTGAAAAGATGGTAAAAAATTGCAAGCTTTCGAGACTACACAGGTCTCTTCATCAGGCAAAGACTAAAAGAAATTCTGAAGAATCACATATTTATGCACAACATAGCACAGAAAAAAAGGAAAAAACCATGGATAAGATAGGTGACATGAAGCAGAATTACCATGAGTGATAAACAGTTGTGTCCATAAATATTGGGCCAATTCTTAGATAAGGGATGTTTTATTGTCCTCTGATTGGGGATGGTTCTGTTGTGATGACCCCACATGGTCTGAGGGGCAAGTTCCTTAGTTGATGTAAAAAGACATAAATCCATGCGACACATTCATTCCTGCAGTGAGACTGTCAAAGGTCGTCATCAGTTTATATTCCCAGACTCTTCTGTCTCTCTTAGATTTGAAGCTACCTTTTAACACAAGTAATTTCATGTCCATAATGTTATGATTTGGGAGACAAAAATGTATTGCCACAGGTAGATCCAATCTTTTTTCTCTTATTGTGTGGCGGTGAGAATTCATTTTTGTTCTAAGCTTTTGCCCTGTCTCCCCCACATACAGACTGAAGAGTCTGGGAATATAAACTGATGATGACCTTTGACAGTCTCACTGCAGGAATGAATGTGTCGCATGGATTTATGTCTTTTTACATCAACTAAGGAACTTGCCCCTCAGACCATGTGGGGTCATCACAACAGAACCAACCCCAATCAGAGGACAATAAAACATTCCTTATCTAAGAGCTGGCCCAATATTTATGGACATAACTGTTTATCACTCATGGTAATTCTGCTTCATGTCACCTATCTTATTCATGGTTTTTCCTTTTTTTTCTGTGCTATGTTGTGCATAAATATGTGATTCTTCAGAATTTGTATTAGTCTTTGCCTGATGAAGAGACCTGTGTAGTCTCGAAAGCTTGCAATTTGTTACCATCTTTTCAGTTAGCCATTACAAGGTATCAACCACTGAGGACTCTCAATTCTATATAGTTTTTAATGCAAATTAAAGCTGCTTTTTACAGTGCTATGAAAATCTATGAGACTTCATAGCAATAAAAAGCAATGAGAAAGTGCAAAAATGCTGCAACATACACAACCATACGTTTTTGCTGCTTTTTTATGACCTGCAGACACATGACACATGTAGTTCATGACAAAAAAAAGCAGAAAAAACACAGCAAAACCTGCTTTCTGTAAGCAGTTTCTTTATTGCCAAGAGAGCAGGGTTTGCATGCAGCAAAATTGCAACGTGTGAACATAACCTAAAGCCTATGTCTAGCCTTAGAATAAAGCCCCCACATATCTTTAGATAATTGTTGGTTGAACGATGATTTGGTCAATCTTTTGGCTACCAACTATCTCTGACCATAAACAATAGTGCTCACTCTGCTGTGCTCGGACTGTTGAGATGCTCCTATGTAATCTATGAGAAAGCTGCTGCCAAACAGCTTTGGCTGTGACTTAAAGCATTGACTATGTCGAGCCTTATCTTTCCTGACAGCATCACCACTGTCAGGGAAGAGTTGGGGGCCTTCATACACATTAGACTATCTTCCAAACTCGCTGATGTTAGTGGGTTCTGCCAACATTATCCTAATTTGAATGTGGGTGTTTAGTCACATAACAATTCATGCAGTAGACACATGAGTGAATGTGTAGGACAGAATGTCAGTAGTCACAAAGGTGATTTATCACTAGAAACAGGTGAGACAGAAAATATAGATATCAATATGTAAAGACAGATGTGTACTGTATGGCAAATAGTTGTGGTTATCCGTCTGAGTATACACTCATAGATGTGCAAGATATAGAGGCTAGATGAATAAATAGGTGGAACAGGGTAGGAATACATGC
Organism: Ranitomeya variabilis; assembly: GCF_051348905.1. Lineage (NCBI taxonomy): Eukaryota > Metazoa > Chordata > Amphibia > Anura > Dendrobatidae > Ranitomeya > Ranitomeya variabilis. The sequence goes on along the minus strand of NC_135237.1, from coordinate 72,596,071 downwards.
ATAATCACAGATTTGATGGCTTTCAGAAAATCATCAGCACTCAAAGTTTGTGGGAAAATGAACATCATGTTGTAATGATACAGATTATAGTTGCTGTATGTTCCAAGAAAAATGGATAATTCTTTCACAAAATCTAAGTGCTGAGATTCTTGACTATGTATGTAGAGTTGAAACCAGAAGTTTACATACAGTAGATAAAAAGACACATATGCATGTTTTTCTCAATATCTGACATGAAATCAGAATAAATCTTTCCCTTTTTAGGTCAATTAGGATTACCATAATTATTAATATTTGCCAAATTCCCAAATAATCTATCTATCTATCTATCTATCTATCTATCTATCTATCTATCTATCTATCTATCTATCTAAATACACTGCTCAAAAAATAAAGGGAACACTAAAATCCCACATCCTAGATATCACTGAATGATATAGTCCAGTTGTAAATCTTTATTCATTCCATAGTGGAATGTGTTGAGAACAATAAAACCTAAAAATGATCAACGTAAATCACAACTAATATCCCACGGAGGTCTGGAGTTGGAATGATGCTCAAAATCAAAGTGGAAAATGAAGTTACAGGCTGATCCAACTTCAGTGGAAATGCCTCAAGACAAGGAAATGATGTTCAGTAGTGTGTGTGGCCTCCACGTGCCTGTATGACCTCCCTAAAATGCCTGGGCATGCTCCTGATGAGGCGGTGGTTGGTCTCCTGAGGGATCTCCTCCCAGACTTGGACTAAAGCATCAGCCAACTCCTAGACAGTCTGTGGTGCAACGTGACGTTAGTGGATGGTGTGAGACATGATGTCCCAGATGTGTTCAATCGGATTTAGGTCTGGGGAATGGGCGGGCCAGTCCATAGCTTCAATGCCTTCATCTTGCAGGAACTGCTGACACACTCCAGCCACATGAGGTCTGGCATCTTCCTGCATTAGGAGGAACCCAGGGCCAACCGCACCAGCATATGGTCTCACAAGGGGTCTGAGGATCTCATCTCGGCACCTAATGGCAGTCAGGCTACCTCTGGTGTGCTCATGGAGGGCTGTGCGGCCCTCCAAAGAAATGCGACCCCTACCTATATCCCTTTAATTCCCCCCACACACACTCAGGCAAGTGCTGTTAAAACTTGCTCCTAAGCCTCCCCTCTCTGTAAGAATTTTCCAAGGAAGAATGGATGAAAATTCCTCAAACCAGAATTGAAAGACTCTTGGCTGGCTACAGAAAGCATTTACAAGCTGTGATACTTTAAAATGGGTCTGCTACTAGGTACTAAACATGCAGGGTGTCCACATTTTTGTATCTGCATCTTCCTTTTTGTAATTTTTAAAATGTAAAAGATAGACATAATATATATTTTTTGTCTAAAATACAAAGAAAATGTGTAATCTTTAACTTTAGGCCTTTTAGAAATCATTTAATCTTCAACAAATCATTTCATCTGTTCACAATAATAGAAATTTTGATTAGGGGTTCCCAAACTTTTACATGCTACTGTATATATAGAGGAGCAAGACCAGGTAAAAAAAAAGAAATAAATCCCAGCTCTGCAGGGTTTGATTAGATGCACCTTCCTAGTTTTGTCTTGAAACAGGAAATAGGTGCTCTTGGTCTTCAGTGTGCTGAGGGACAGAACCGTGTGTGGATTCTTGTGGGTGCTGTAAAGTATCGTCTTGCTAACTAAACTGAGCCAGGGTAGTTCCAGGATTTCCGCATAGGAAAGAGATCTTGGTCTGTGTCTGGGGGGAGAGAAGTCAACTATTGGTGCTAATCTCTGATAGGACTTGAGGGACAGCTGGACATTTATCTGAATAGGTGAGCCTGCATGGACTACTTATTTTGTTCCTTTATGCCAGAGAAAGGTTGTTTGTTTTCCATTCTGCTGGAAGCTTATGCACTTCAATAAATGTTCATTTTTGACAATGAAAATTGCCTGTGTGAACGCTATCGACTGCCAAAGAGCTGAATCCCTAGAATTAGTAGATGAAATGTGGATGTTAAGTCGCAGAGAGCACAGGCAATTGGAGTGTAAAGATTAAATGTCCTGGGTAAAGGCAGCTACAACTTTGCAAACAGTCTGAAAGCATGGAGAATCTTGTTAAGCAATTGGTCCAAGTGCAACAGTAATAGTAACAGCAGCAGCTGACCAAACAGGAAACCAACAAATTCCTGATCCAGAAGTTTCAACAGCAGCAGGAGAACCAGCAGCAGTTACAGCAGATTCAGTAACAGCATTAGCAGATGCTTAGATGGAAAAAACTGTCTGGCCCAGGGAGATGACACCACCCGCCAGCCAAAATGAAGGTATCCAGGTAAGGCGAATGGTACAAAAGGTCTTGCAGAAAATTACTCTGGAGGATGATGTCAAGGATTGCTTGACCATCTTTGAAAGGGTGGCAGACAGGGAGAAACTGCCCCCAGAGCGCTGGATAGAGGATTTGGCTCCATAGCTTACTGGGGACCTGCAGAAGGTATACTATGATCTCTCCCTTCAGGATGCCAAGGAGTACGGCAAGCTGAAGAAAGAGATTCTGTCATGCTCGTGTGTAACCCAGTCTGTCAGGTCGCAACGGTTACATCTCTGGTGCTATCAAAAGTAAAAGCTTCCCCAGTTCTTAATGTTTGACCCGTTATACCTGGCCCAGAAATGGCTGCAGCCTTAGATCTGCTCTCAGGCACAAATGGTGGAGAGGGAGAAACCTCAAGGGTTTGTTGGTGAGGAGCCACTATATGGCTAACCCTCCAAACTTTTTTTGGTACATCTAAACAGAAGTGGGGTTGTTTTCCTTGTGGGTCTTGCTTGGCATGTCAGAATATTGATCGTGCTACATCTTTTACAACAGCAGATGGAGATGGGGAGTACTGGATTACAAGCTATATCACTTGTAGCACTACCCATGTGGTGTACTATGCCATCTGCCCCTGCAATTTAATTTACGTGGAGCTTACGCTGCGAGAACTGAAAATTAGGACAAGGAAACATGTGAGAGACATTGTGTCCTCAAAAAACTGTGAGGATTACTCTGACACTTTAAGCTGTACCATGATCGTGATCCTGCCGTACTAAGTGTACGTGGTATTGACAGAGTACACTGCGGTACACGTGGAGGTGATCTCAAACATGTTCTGGCGCAGCTTGAGTGTCGGTGGATCGTCTCCATGGGCATGATGTCTCCCCATGGTTTAAATGAAAAGCTGTCTTTTGTCCCCTTCCTATAACTATGTTAGTAGGGTTTGGACTGTTCATTCCATTTCCTTGTTTTTAATACTGTATGTCTTTTATTTATTATTCCTTTTTCTTATTTAGTGTCCAATTAATGTAAATTCACTGGGTGAAGTCTTCTTGTGTCCACTCCATATTGGTATTAGGATATTGATATATCATCAAGGAGGACTAACTCAAATATGGAGAAGGATTATATACATTGGAAGTGGAACTGCTGGAGGATTAATTGAAGCATTAAGCACGAAATATATATGGACTCTTCTTTCATGATAGTGGTTTCCTTTACCTCTATGGACATTATATTTGTTTCTAAATTTTCATTTGTTCTTTTCCCTTCCCTTTTCCCAATCTTCACCCATATGTTCCATGGTTGGCGCTTTTTTAACCTATGTTCATTGTTGCATACTGTATTTCTATCCATATCAAATGTGCCTTTATTAATCATTGATATGTCCATTCTATTTTGAGGTGTTGTCATTTGACCATAACTTAGACCTTAACTGATATGTCTGCTGTCAGGTGCACATGCGGCGTGGTTCCTGGGCTAGCCTGCATCTCAGAAGGTATCCTTCTCGCTTCGGTGCATGTCAGTGATGTCACAGGAAGCTGTAACGCCCACAGGGCGTAGGGAAATATAGTGGACTCACTAGACCACTGATGAAGCAGTGGTAGCTGTATACCCGGTACACAAGAGACAGGAGAATGTGCTTCCAAAAAGCAAAGGTATTTATTTAAATGAAAAACAAACAGAAAGAGGTGCCTGAGAGAAGAACCCTCTGGACCACAACACAGAACCATGTAGTGGAGCACCGGGCAAGGTGTACCCCTATACAGGGATTCCCCCGTCACAACACCAGATGGCCAAAATGCCGCAGTACCCGGACCAGAGGGACGACCCGTACAGACCGTATAAACAAGATGGTGGAACTCAGGCTCAGTCAATGAAGAGGATCCTGGAAGCTCTGTGAAGTTTTTGGAAAGGCTGATCCAGCCGGCAGCCAAATCTGGATGGTTCAGTGAGGAGCAGCTTAGTCAGCCTGAAGTGGAAACCGGAGAGTCCAGGAGGATCCAGAATAGAGAACTGCCAGCGGAGGATACTGAGGAGACAGAGGGATTAGCAACCAAAATTAAAACTATACAGAGCAGAGCACAGCAGAGTGTGGCCTGAGCAGAAGGCCACAAACAATGGAATGAACACATTGCCCAAGCACCTCCCTTAAGGGGAGGGTGCTTTTTATGCACAGAGCATCACAACACAGACAGCCCTAATAACGAACAGGTGTCCTGCTGTTTCAAGTATGTGCAGGAAGCAGGGCGCGGCTCCTAAGAGCATTTCCAGGAGACCTGCCAAGAGGATGCAGGTTCCTAGCAGAGAAAGAAGCCGCTGATCGTCTGGAGCCACGGACAGGGTGAGTAAGGGTGTGTGATAGGCGCCGGTCTCCCTGCACAGCGGAGACTGGGCCTGCGGCTGAGGGCATGACAGTACCCCCCTCTTATGCCCCCCCTTCTTCAAACCTGTCAGGAACCTTCTAAGAAGAACTGGGGCATTAATGTTCTCCTCAGGCTCCCAGGATCTCTCCTCAGGACCGTATCCCTTCCAGTCAACCAGAAAGAGTGACCTGCCCCCTCTTTTCTTCATGGCCAGGATGTCCTTCACTTCATAAACATCCTCGGAACTGACAGGAGAAGGAAAATTACCTGGATCCTGGGTGAAGCGGCTGAGAACAACTGGTTTTAGCAGGGAAACATGGAAAGAGTTATGGATCCGTAAGGAGGCAGGCAATTTCAAACGATAGCACACATCGTTGATTTGGTAGAGTACTTCAAAAGGACCAATGAAACGAGGAGCCAGCTTATAAGAAGGGACTTTAAGTCGGATGTGCCTGGAAGACAGCCATACCTTATCTCCGGGATGGAAAGGTGGAGGATCCAGACGTCTCTTATCCGCATGTTCCTTGGTTCGAACCGATGCCTGCTCCAGCGAGGTCCTCGTCTCAGTCCAGACTTTTGTGAAGTCCTTGGCCAGGGACTCAGCTGCAGGATTGCCGGAAGCAAGAGGCAGTGGAGTCGGGATCTTAGGATGCTGTCCGTAAACAATGAAAAATGGGGAGTTAGAGGAGGACTCACCGACATGATTATTGTAGGAAAACTCAGCCCATGGCAGCAGGTCGGCCCAGTCACGAAGTGTCGCAGATAGTTGGTGAGGACTTGATTCACTCTCTCCACTTGGCCATTAGATTGTGGGTGATAGGCCGAGGAGAAGTCCAGGGTGACATCCAACAGTTTACAGAGGGATCGCCAGAATCGGGAAATGAATTGGACTCCTCTATCGGAAACAATGTGAAGTGGAAGTCCGTGAAGACGAAGGACATGCTGGATGAAGAGCTCTGCGAGTTTAGGAGCGGAAGGAAGACCAGACAGTGGAGTGAAATGTCCCATCTTGGAGAACCGGTCTATAACAACCCAGATTACTGTACAACCAGATGATGCTGGCAGATCTGTGATGAAATCCATGGCAATGTGTTGCCAGGGAGCAGACGGAATCGGGAGCGGAAGGAGGTGACCGGCTGGCAGTTTCTTGGGTGTTTTATTACGAGCACAGGAGGGATAGGCTGCAACAAAGTTCAGAACGTCTTGGCGCAAGGTGGACCACCAGTAGTGTCGAGAAATTAGTTGTAACGTCTTCTTTTGACCAGCGTGTCCGGCAAGCTTAGAAGAATGACCCCAGCGTAGAACTCGCTTCTTGTCTCTTTCAGTTACAAGGGTCTTACCGGGAGGGAGCTGCGACAGCCTGACTGGAGCCACCGTGATCATCTTGGACGGTTCAATGATATGTTGAAGCTCCTCTTCAAGGTCGTCTGACACGAAGGACCTGGAAAGCGCATCTGCTTTGATATTCTTCTCTGCAGGACGGAAATGGAGAGAGAAATTGAACCGAGCAAAGAATAATGACCAACGAGCCTGGCGAGGATTGAGCCTTTGAGCAGACTGAAGATAGGACAGATTCTTATGATCAGTGTAAATGATGACTGGATGAACTGCGCCTTCAAGCAGATATCGCCATTCCTCTAAAGCTAGCTTAATTGCCAGTAACTCTCTATCGCCAATTGAGTAGTTACGCTCACAGGGTGAAAATGCCTTGGAGAAGAAACCACAGGTCACCATCTTACCGGTAGGCAGTTTTTGTGTGAGGACTGCTCCGGCTCCGGATGACGAGGCATCCACTTCAAGAAAAAACTGTTTGTTGACCATAGGCCGATGAAGAGCTGGTGCGGTTGAGAAGGCTTGTTTGAGAGAGGCGAAAGCTGATTCGGCCTCAGGAGGCCAATCCTTAGGTTTGGCACCTTTACAAGTCAGGGCAGTGAGTGGTCTTACCAGAGAGGAGAATTGGGGAATGAATTGCCGATAGTAGTTGGCGAATCCAAGGAACCGCTGAATGGCCTTGATTCCTTCAGGTTTTGGCCACTTTAAAACGGCAGAGACCTTCTCTGGATCCATCTCGAGACCTGTATCGGAAATAATATAGCCAAGAAAGGGTAAAGACCTCCGTTCAAACAGACATTTCTCAAACTTTGCGTAGAGACGATTCTCCCTCAATCTTTGAAGAACGAGACGAACATTCCTCCTGTGAGTTGGTAAGTCAGGAGAAAACACCAGGATGTCATCCAGGTAGACCACCACACAAACATAGAGCAGGTCACGGAATACATCATTGACAAACTCCTGGAAGACGGCGGGTGCATTGTTTAACCCGAAAGGCATGACCAGATATTCGTAGTGACCATCACGCGTGTTGAAGGCGGTTTTCCACTCATCCCCGGATCGTATCCTGATGAGGTTGTAAGCCCCACGGAGATCCAACTTGGTGAAGATCCTGGAACCTCGAAGTCGATCAAAGAGCTCTGGAATTAAGGGAAGAGGGTATCTGTTTTTTACCGTAATTAGGTTGAGACCACGGTAGTCGATGCATGGGCGAAGAGACCCATCTTTCTTCTTGACGAAGAAGAACCCAGCTCCAGCTGGGGAGGAGGATTTCTGGATAAACCCTCGAGCCAAATTCTCCTTGATGTAATCGGACATGGCTTGAGTCTCAGTAGGAGAAAGAGGGTAGATCCTACCTCGAGGCGGAGTAGATCCAGGGATTAGATCGATGGGGCAATCGTAAGGCCTGTGCGGTGGAAGTGTCTCGGCTTCCCTCTTGTTGAATACATCTGCGAAGGACCAGTAGGCAGACGGTAACCCAGGTAAAGCTGCCGGAGGCCGTGGGGTAGAACCAGGCCGTACTGATTTGAGGCAGTGTTCGTGACAAGACTGACCCCATCGAAGGACATCTCCAGACCGCCAATCCAGGACAGGTACATGGAGGCGCAGCCACGGAAGACCTAGAAGGAATGGTGGAGAAAGATTCGGTAACACATAGAAGGAAATTTTCTCCCTGTGGAGTGCCCCGATTAGAAGCTCGACTTCTTCGGTGATACCGATAATGGCATCTTTCAGGGGTCTACCATCTACGGAGGTGATGCGCCAGGGCCGCTGCAGTGGAACAATAGGAATCCCGAATCGCCTGGCCACAGCTTCCTGGATGAAATTTCCACCAGATCCTGAGTCCAGATAGGCCGTCTCGGAGAACCGCACCTTCCCGAAGACCACCTGTATGGATATGGTTAGCGGGAGAGAAGAGTCATTCTCATCTAGGGAGGTCTCCCTTACCTGTCCTAGGCGGACGAGTTTTTCTGACCTCTCAGGTCCACTGCATTGACCGGAAGTGGAGCGTCCACTGTAACGATATGGATTCCTGGAGGGAATCTCCTCCTGCTGATTCCTCTTCACCTTTACGCGGTCAAGCTCCACGGGCTCATCCTTAAAGACCGGAGCAGGACAAGGCGGAAACCGAGGTTTCGGTGAAGAAGATGCTGGATGAGGAAATTGCTTCTCGAGAAGCCTCTCTCTGGAGCGCTGCTGAAGACGCAGGTCAATCCGAATGGCAAGGGATATGAGATCATCCAGGGTTTCGGGTAGGTCCCTGCCTGCCAATTCATCCTTGATTCTTCCAGATAACCCCCACCGGAAGACTCCGACCAGGGGCTCATTGGTCCACTGGAGCTCCGAAGCCAAGGTGCGGAAACGGATGGCATACTGACCGACAGAGAGAGAGCCCTGTTGCAAATCGAAGAGAGACTCCATGGCAGATGTGGCACGACCAGGCTCATCGAATATCTTGCGGAACGTGACCAAGAATACCTGCAGATTAGACACGATGGGATCATTCCGCTCCATTAGGGGGTTGAACCAAGCTAAAGCCTCTCCCTCCAGATGAGAGGCAAGGAAAGCCACCTTGGCCATGTCTGTCTGAAAATGCTGAGGCAAAAAATGAAAATGCAGCAAGCATAAGTTGAGAAATCCTCTGCATAACTTGGGGTCACCATAGTAACGAGGAGGTTTGCAAAGACGAGGACAGGGTCTCATGGTGGGTTCAACCGTCGGATGCTGTACCTTAGTTAACCGATCATCCACAGAGGTCATGAAGTCCAACAAGCGGGTCTGCGTCTCATGTTGGCGATTGAATTCCAGACGGAGCTCTGCTAGCTGGGTCACGTTAGTGGACTCGGCAGCCTGTAGGGTGGATAAGCGGGTATCCAGAGTTTGCATGAATGCAATTAGCTGATCCTGACTCGGACAAAGCGTAGCCAACTCTCTCTGGACTGAGTATCGGGTATCAGCGGAGTCCATGGCTTGGGCAAACTGTAACGCCCACAGGGCGTAGGGAAATATAGTGGACTCACTAGACCACTGATGAAGCAGTGGTAGCTGTATACCCGGTACACAAGAGACAGGAGAATGTGCTTCCAAAAAGCAAAGGTATTTATTTAAATGAAAAACAAACAGAAAGAGGTGCCTGAGAGAAGAACCCTCTGGACCACAACACAGAACCATGTAGTGGAGCACCGGGCAAGGTGTACCCCTATACAGGGATTCCCCCGTCACAACACCAGATGGCCAAAATGCCGCAGTACCCGGACCAGAGGGACGACCCGTACAGACCGTATAAACAAGATGGTGGAACTCAGGCTCAGTCAATGAAGAGGATCCTGGAAGCTCTGTGAAGTTTTTGGAAAGGCTGATCCAGCCGGCAGCCAAATCTGGATGGTTCAGTGAGGAGCAGCTTAGTCAGCCTGAAGTGGAAACCGGAGAGTCCAGGAGGATCCAGAATAGAGAACTGCCAGCGGAGGATACTGAGGAGACAGAGGGATTAGCAACCAAAATTAAAACTATACAGAGCAGAGCACAGCAGAGTGTGGCCTGAGCAGAAGGCCACAAACAATGGAATGAACACATTGCCCAAGCACCTCCCTTAAGGGGAGGGTGCTTTTTATACACAGAGCATCACAACACAGACAGCCCTAATAACGAACAGGTGTCCTGCTGTTTCAAGTATGTGCAGGAAGCAGGGCGCGGCTCCTAAGAGCATTTCCAGGAGACCTGCCAAGAGGATGCAGGTTCCTAGCAGAGAAAGAAGCCGCTGATCGTCTGGAGCCACGGACAGGGTGAGTAAGGGTGTGTGATAGGCGCCGGTCTCCCTGCACAGCGGAGACTGGGCCTGCGGCTGAGGGCATGACAGAAGCTTTTCCTTTGACCCACACCAGAAGCTGGATTGCCGGATGTATTGCGGCCGCTCCAGCTCCACATGCACCCACATGCACCCACATGAGGGTGGCGATGTTTAAGATCTGTATATAAACCTGGCATGGTTTGATGGTCCACATTGCCCCCAAAGAAGCCCGCCACGTGAAATGTGCATCGGGGCAACAGTTACACACGGCTGCACACGCCACTATATCCCACATGGGTAAGAAAAGTGTTTACTATTTTCTTGCACTATTATTGGCACTTTAAAAATATTCCATGGATGGTGTTGACACTTGATCGTATATGCATAGCATACCATCCGTTTTGGGTCATATATACTGGTAGTGGTGATTTTGCCACACAAGGTATATTTGTAATTAGTACCATGTTTTTGTAGTGCTTTTTTAGTGACATGTGAACTTTGTAGTGCATCTGTATGTCTTTTCTTCCCCTTCTACTCACTCGTCCTTTGTATTGTATTCAGGGTCATTGCTACCCGATTTTTACAGTTTTGTGAGCTAATAAAATTCATATTTGATTATTCATAATAATCGGTCTCACTATACTTATTTATTGAGTAAAGAGGTCCATTTTTTTATAGGATTATATGATACTAGCTTTTGAACCCGTTCTACGCCCGGGTAGCGAGCATTTATATTGGTATATGGTCTCCATCCTGGTATGTGTTGCTTCCATCCTGCGCCCTAATCTTGTCATGTGCTGCTACCATCTTGCGCCCCCATTCTGTCATGTGCCACCCCCATCCTGTTTTGTGTGCCTCCACCTTGTGATGTGCTACTGTCTTCCTGAGCACTCATCCTGTCACATGCTCCCATCCTGTATTCCAATCCTGTCATGTGGTGGTCCCATCCTGTACCCCAATCCTGTCATGTGGTGCTCCCATACTCCACCCCCATCCTGTTATGTGCTACTATCTTCCTGAGCCCTCATCCTGTCATGTGCTCCCATCCTGCGCCCCCATGCTGTCATGTGGTGCTCCCATCCTGTGCCCCCATGCTGTCATGTGGTGCTCCCATCCTGCACCCCCATGCTGTCATGTGCTGCTCCCATCCTGCACCCTCATCCTGTCATGTGGTGCTCCCATCCTGCACCCCCATCCTGTCACGTGCTGCTCCCATCCTGCGCCCTTATCCTGCCATGTGCTGCTCCTATCTTGTGCCCCCATCCTGTCATGTGCTGCTCCCATCCTGTCATGTGCTGCTGCCATCCTGCGCCCCATTCTGTCATGTGCTGCTCCCATCCTGAGCCCCGATTCTGTCATGTGCTGCTGCCATCCTGCTCCCTCATTCTGTCATGTGCTGCTCCCATCCTACCCCCCGTTCTGTCATGTGCTGCTCCCATCCTGTGCCCCCATGCTGTCATGCGCTGCTCCCATCTTGAGCCCCCATTCTGTCATGTACTGCTCCCATCCTACGCCCCAGTTCTGTCATGTGCTGCTACCATCCTGCGGCCCCATTCTGTCATGTGCTGCACCCATCCTGCGCCTCCATTCTGTCATTTGCTGCTTCCATCCTGCACCCCCGTTCTGTCATGTGCTGCTGCCATCCTGCACCCCCGTTCTGTCATGTGCTGCCCTATTCTGTCATGTGCTGCTCTATTCTGTCATGTGCTGCTCCCATCCTGCGCCACAGTTCTGTAATGTCCTGCTCCCATCCTGCGCCACCGTTCTGTAATGTGCTGCTCCCATCCATATGCCCCATACGCTGCTCCATAAAGGTTGTTGGCCCCCATAAGATGCTCCATAGTATATGCCTCATATGCTGCTCCATTATGGTTGATGGCACCCATAAGATGCTCCATAGTATATGCCTCATATGCTGCTCCATTATGGTTGATGGCCCCCATAAGATGCTCCATAGTATATGCCTCATATGCTGCTCCATTATGGTTGATGGCCCCCATAAGATGCTCCATAGTATATGCCTCATATGCTGCTCCATTATGGTTGATGGCCCCCATAAGATGCTCGATAGTATATGCCTCACATGCTGCTCCATTATGGTTGATGGCCCCCATAAGATGCTGCATAGTATTATATGCCCTGTATGCTGATCCATTATGGTTGATGGCCCCCATAAGATGCTCCATAGCATTATATGCCTCATATGCTGCTCCATTATGGTTGATGGCCCCCATAAGATGCTCCATAGTATTATATGCCCTGTATGCTGCTCCATTATGGTTGATGGCCCCCATAAGATTCTCCATAGTATTATATGTCCTGTATGCTGCTCCATTATGGTTGATGGCCCCCCTTAAGATGCTCCATAGGATTATATGCCCTGTATGCTGATCCATTATGGTTGATGGCCCCCATAAGATGCTCCATAGGATTATATGCCCTGTATGCTGATTCATTATGGTTGATGGCCCCCATAAGATGCTCCATAGTACTATATGCTCTGTATGCTGCTCCATTATGGTTGATGGCCCCCATAAGATGCTCCATAGTATTATATGCCCTGTATGCTGCTCCATTATGGTTGATGGCCCCCATAAGATGCTCCATAGTACTATATGCCCTGTATGCTGCTCCATTATGGTTGATGGCCCCCATAAGATGCTCCATAGGATTATATGCCCTGTATGCTGATCCATTATGGTTGATGGCCCCCATAAGATGCTCCATAGGATTATATGCCCTGTATGCTGATCCATTATGGTTGATGGCCCCCATAAGATGCTCCATAGTACTATATGCCCTGTATGCTGATCCATTATGGTTGATGGCCCCCATAAGAAGCTCCATAGTACTATATGCCCTGTATGATGCTCCATTATGGTTGATGGTCCCCATAAGATGCTCCATAGGATTATATACCCTGTATGCTGATGCAATAAAAAAAAAAATAACATACTCACCTGTCATCGCTGGGCGCCAAGTGCTGGGGGGCCTGAGCAGGCGGGGACACCGGCGCGCTCTGCGGGTCAGGTGCCAGAGTTGCCGCTGGCTCAGGCCCCTGGCACTTGCTATAGTCAACTGGGCCTGGTCCAGTGCTGCGTGCTGCTCCGTCTTCCGGGTCCTCTGCCTGTGACTGTTCAGTCAGATGGCGGCGCGCATTAAGCGCGTCATCGCGCCCTCTGACCTGAACGTCACAGGCAGAGGATGTGGAGGATGGAGCAGCGCACATCGGTGGAACGGGGGACAGGTTAATATAGCATACTCACCCTCCTGGCACGTCCCTGCTTCTCCGTTGGAGATCGCGATGTGCGTTCAGTGCTTACGCATACCGCGATCTCCTGGGAGCATCACTCTGTGGGGTCCACAGTCCAAAGGCTTCGGACAGAGTGACGCTCCCAGCGTTATATTATAGATTTAGGAGCTACACCTTCTGCGATTTGCAGACTTTAGTTGTTGGTTATGTGTATCTGCAATGTCAGTTTTTGTTAAACACCAAATGGTGGAAAGAGTGGTAGTGGACAGATACATACAACCACTACCTAAATTCATACAAAGTGGGTTACCCAGGAAGATTCCCAGGGTGCAGATGACCTATTGAGCCTGATGGTAAGATACTTGACTACTGAAAACTCCCTGAGTAAACAAGTGAGCCTGAGATCACAATGAAGGAACCCAAGATCACCTCTGAGGGGCGTTCAAGGGTCCAGGAAGAGACAAAGATGGGTTCAAGGGGTACTTCTTGTAATATTGTCTGTTGGAGGTTTTGCGCCCCGGGTCATACTTTATATCAGGCAATCGTCCCTTGACCATGGAGCCGATGGACTGTTCCGTAGGCCGCCTCAGCTCTTACTTCGCCTACCTTGCAGCGCTGTTTCTCATCCTGGCGAGGAGCTTCAGGTATAACAGGTGGCTGGGCTGTTAATTTTGTTCCTTTCTGCCGGAGAAAGGCTGTTTATTTTCCATTCTGCTGCGAGTTTCTGCATTTCAATAAATCTTCCTGTTTGACTAAGGGTACCGTCACACAGTGCTATTTTCATTGCTACGACGGTACGATTCGTGACGTTCTAGCGATATCGTTACGATATCGCAGTGTCTGACACGCAGCAGCGATCAGGGACCCTGCTGAGAATCGTACGTCGTAGCAGATCGTTTGGAACTTTCTTTCGTCGCTTGATCACCCGCTGACATCGCTGGATCGTTGTGTGTGACAGTGATCCAGCGATGCGTTCGCTTGTAACCAGGGTAAACATCGGGTTACTAAGCGCAGGGCCGCGCTTAGTAACCCGATGTTTACCCTGGTTACCAGCGTAAACGTAAAATAAACAAACAGTACATACTCACATTCCGGTGTCTGTCCTCCGGCGTCTCAGCTTCTCTGCACTGTGAGCGCCTGCCGGCCGGAAAGCGAGCACAGCGGTGACATCACCGCTCTGCTTTCCGGCTATGGTGCTTACACAGTGCAGAGAAGCACAGCGCCGGGGGACAGACACCGGAATGTAAGTATGTACTGTTTGTTTTTTTTACGTTTACGCTGGTAACCAGGGTAAACATCGGGTTACTAAGCGCGGCCCTGCGCTTAGTAACCCGATGTTTACCCTGGTTACCCGGGGACTTCGGCATCGCTCCAGCGCCGTGATTGCAAAGTGTGACCGCAGTCTACGACGCTGGAGCGATAATCATACGACGCTGCGACGTCACGGATTGTGCCGTCGTAGCGATGAAAATGGCACTGTGTGACGGTACCCTAAGGAACTAGTTGCCTATGTAAACACTGGTGACTGCCAAAGAGTTGCTGAATCCCTACAATACATACAGTACAGACCAAAAGTTTGGACACACCTCATTTAAAGATTTTTCTGTATTTTCATGACTATGAAAATTGTACATTCACACTGAAGGCATCAAAACTATGAATTAACACATGTGGAATTATATACTTAACAAAAAATTGTGAAACAACTGAAAATATACAAGACATCGAGACCGGAATGTTTTTTTTTTTTTTTCTTGAAGGATACATTCTAATGAAATCTTATTTTTGATTCTACGGTCGTTACTATTGTTACTTGAATTTAATGGACTAGCTCCCCCGGGGCTTTGTTGAATGTATCACTGTTATAATTTCAAAACCACCTATTACTTATTATCTATCTGTAATCTGTGTAAAAACTAATAAAAAGAAATTTAAAACAAAACAACTGAAAATATGTCTTATATTCTAGATTCTTCAAAGTAGCCACCTTTTGCTTTGATGACTGCTTAGCACACTCTTAGCATTCTCTTGATGAGCTTCAAGAGGTAGTCACCAGTAATGGTCTTCCAACAATCTTGAAGGAGTTCCCAGAGATGCTTAGCACTTGTTGGCCCTTTTGCCTTCACTCTGCGGTCCAGCTCACCCCAAACCATCTCGATTGGGTTCAGGTCTGGTGACTGTGGAGGCCAGGTCATCTGGCATAGCACCCCATCACTCTCCTTCTTGGTCAAATTGTCCTTACACAGCCTGGAGGTGTGTAGGGTCATTGTCCTGTTGAAAAATAAATGATGGTCTAACTAAACGCAAACTGGATGGAATAGCATGCTGTTGCAAGATGCTGTGGTAGCCATGCTGGTTCAGTATGCCCTCAATTTTGAATAAATCCCCAACAGTGTCACCAGCAATGCACCCCCAAACCATCACACTTCCTCCTCCATGCTTCACGGTGGGAACCAGGCATGTAGAGTCCATCCGTTCACCTTTTCTGCATCTCACAAAGACACGGTGGTTGGAACCAAAGATCTCAAATTTGGACTCATCAGACCAAAGCACAGATTTCCACTGGTCTAATGTCCACTCCTTGTGTTCTTTAGCCCAAACAAGTCTCTTCTGCTTGTTGCCTGTCCTTAGCAGTGGTTTCCTAGCAGCTATTTTACCATGAAGGCCTGCTGCACAAAGTCTCCTCTTAACAGTTGTTGTAGAGATATGTCTGCTGCTAGAAATCTGTGTGGCATTGACCTGGTCTCTAATCTGAGCTGTTGTTAACCTGCAATTTCTGAGGCTGGTGACTCGGATAAACTTATCCTCAGAAGCAGAGGTGACTCTTGGTCTTCCTTTCCTGGGGCGGTCCTCATGTGAGCCAGTTTCTTTGTAGCACTTGATTGTTTTTGCCACTGCACTTAGGGACACTTTCAAAGTTTGCCCAATTTTTCGGGCTGACTGACCTTCATTTCTTAAAGTAATGATGGCCACTCGTTTTTCATTACTTAGCTGCTTTTTTCTTGCCATAATACAAATTCTAACAGTCTATTCAGTAGGACTATCAGCTGTGTATCCACCAGACTTCTGAACAACACCACTGATGGTCCCAACACCATTTATAAGGCAAGAAATCCCACTTATTAAACCTAGTATAGAAAAGTAGGAGACAAAAAAAGCGCAAATAGGGTCTTATCCTCAGGATTACTTCTAATCAATTATGAGAGAACTGCTCACCTGGTGGTACAAAGTAAAGGCGTGTAGTTTGTCAGCTGCTGCAGATCCACAGGTCGGCGCTGCGACCTCTTAGAGACGTTATAATAGATAAATGTGGATAAAATCCACGCTGCTGTGACAAATAATGGAGATATATCTCTGTGTGGAAACTTCCTGAAGAAGAAGCCATGAGCTTCGAAACGCGTTGAATAAACCACCCGAACACCTTATAACTATATCTGGATCCATTATTTGTCACAGCAGCGTGGATTTTATCCACATTTATCTATTATAACTTATTAAACCTGACAGGGCACACCTGTGAAGTGAAAACCATTCCCGGTGACTACCTCTTGAAGCTCATCAAGAGAATGCCAAGAGTGTGCAAAGCAGTCATCAAAGCAAAAGGTGGGTACTTTGAAGAATCTAGAATATAAGACATAATTTCAGTTGTTTCACACTTTTTTGTTAAATATATAATTCCACATGTGTTAATTCATAGTTTTGATGCCTTCAGTGTGAATGTACAATTTTCATAGTCATGAAAATACAGAAAAATCTTTAAATGACAAGGTGTGTCCAAACTTTTGGTCTGTACCGTATATATATATATATATATATATATATATATATATATATATATATATATATATATATGTATACAGTGCCTACAAGTAGTATTCAACCCCCTGCAGATTTAGCAGGTTTAATAAGATGCAAATAAGTTAGAGCCTTCAAACTTCAAACAAGAGCAGGATTTATTAACAGATGCATAAATCTTACAAACCAAAAAGGTTTGTTGCTCAGTTAAATTTTTATAAATTTTAAACATAAAAGTGTGGGTCAATTATTATTCAACCCCTAGGTTTAATATTTTGTGGAATAACCTTTGTTTGCAATTACAGCTAATAATCGTCTTTTCTAAGACCTGATCAGGCCGGCACAGGTCTCTGGAGTTATCTTGGCCCACTCCTCCATGCAGATCTTCTCCAAGTTATCTAGGTTCTTTGGGTGTCTCATGTGGACTTTAATCTTGAGCTCCTTCCACAAGTTTTCAATTGGGTTAAGGTCAGGAGACTGACTAGGCCACTGCAACACCTTGATTTTTTGCCTCTTGAACCAGGCCTTGGTTTTCTTGGCTGTGTGCTTTGGGTCGTTGTCTTGTTGGAAGATGAAATGACGACCCATCTTAAGATCCTTAATGGAGGAGCGGAGGTTCTTGGCCAAAATCTCCAGGTAGGCCGTGCTATCCATCTTCCCATGGATTCGGACCAGATGGCCAGGCCCCTTGGCTGAGAAACAGCCCCACAGCATGATGCTGCCACCACCATGCTTGACTGTAGGGATGGTATTCTTGGGGTCGTATGCAGTGCCATCCAGTCTCCAAACGTCACGTGTGTGGTTGGCACCAAAGATCTCGATCTTGGTGTCATCAGACCAGAGAACCTTGAACCAGTCAGTCTCAGAGTCCTCCAAGTGATCATGAGCAAACTGTAGACGAGCCTTGACATGACGCTTTGAAAGTAAAGGTACCTTACGGGCTCGTCTGGAACGGAGACCATTGCGGTGGAGTACGTTACTTATGGTATTGACTGAAACCAATGTCCCCACTGCCATGAGATCTTCCCGGAGCTCCTTCCTTGTTGTCCTTGGGTTAGCCTTGACTCTTCGGACAAGCCTGGCCTCGGCACGGGAGGAAACTTTCAAATGCTGTCCAGGCCGTGGAAGGCTAACAGTAGTTCCATAAGCCTTCCACTTCCGGATGATGCTCCCAACAGTGGAGACAGGTAGGCCCAACTCCTTGGAAAGGGTTTTGTACCGCTTGCCAGCCTTGTGACCCTCCACGATCTTGTCTCTGGCCTTGGAATGCTCCTTTGTCTTTCCCATGTTGACCATGTATGAGTGCTGTTCACAAGTTTGGGGAGGGTCTTAAATAGTCAGAAAAGGCTGGAAAATGAGATACGTAATTAATCCAAACATGTGAAGCTCATTGTTCTTTGTGCCTGAACTGCTTCTTAATACTTTAGGGGAACCAAACAGAATTCTGGTGGGTTGAGGGGTTGAATAATAAATGACCCTCTGAAAAGACTTTTCACAATTTAAAAAAAAAATAAACAAAGAAATAACATTCTTTTTTGCTGCAGTGCATTTCACACTTCCAGGCTGATCTACAGTCTAAATGTCACAATGCCAAGTTAATTCCAAATGTGTAAACCTGCTAAATCTGCAGGGGGTTGAATACTACTTGTAGGCACTGTATATATATATATATATATATATATATATATATATATATATATATATTGATGATGAAGAGAGTAATGTGTTCTGTATGTCTTAAGTAAAATTGTTTTCTTCTGTACAATCCCAGTGCTGAATGTTTCAGCTGAAATCTGCAATGGGCAAAAACTCAAGGTAATTTCAGAGCAATAATAAGGATTATGTCAGGGAAACAAACAGAAATACTCTTAAAAACTAAACCAATCTATCTTTAAGTGTGCAAAAAGGAGTATCAGTACCTGAGCACACAACATTTTTGGATCCTGATTTTTTTGTGGAAGGGTTTGGAGCCCAAACTCCTAGAAAACAGCTAATTTAGCCATAGCAAATTACCGACAGCCACACATTTACTTCCCATTCTGTATCATATCACAGGGTTCAAATTGAACCTTCATATGACCAGGGTTTGACTTAATTAGACAATGTCTTAACTCAAATAGACAAAGATAATATAAACATGGAGGTAATTTAGCATTACACAGATACAGGTACAATGGAAAAATGAATAATGTCCTCAAGTCACTATGAATACATATACATTTTTAGCAAATACATACTTTCAATACATAGTGGTTTCAACTCAAAGACCAGAAAGTAGAGAATGGCTAATTTAATTAATCACATAAAACTATGTGACTCCCCGTTCTTGCATAAAGTGCATTTGAGTACGAAGACCTTTAGATTCTCATAATGACTCACATGATATTGGATGAACTATTTCTTTTACTGTTTTGTAAAATCAGCTTTAACTCATAAGTTTTATAATGCTAAATTGAAAATAATTATATTACAGATTCATATAATTACTATTTCAATGAATTCATCACCACAAAGCGTTCAGATGAACTTATTGTTGAGACTAATGTTAGATTCTCATCAGAGCACACAAGCCTGATTTAACAGCATTAAATATATTTGCAAAGTCAGTTTTAATACATTTAAATTGGGCAAATATGTGTAATTTGTTACCTCCAATGGAACTTGCTGGACTTACAATTCTTGAATACCTTTTACTCTTCCTATGTGTCAGAGAGAGCTTTAGGATGAACCCTCTGCTTCCCTATAGCCATGCTTTGATTTTTGAAAAATCCACAGCATTTACAAATGTATTGATGCTTATGACAAAAAACAACAAATTTTCCCTCTCTGATTACTCTCACTTACATTGTATTTAGTCTTTTATGTCTTACCTATTAAAATTGAGTATATCTGGTGGACTAGAGTGCTGAAAAGGGTAATATTGTTTTATATTACTTACTGTAATATAAGAAAGTTATGAGTTAATATTTTATATCCATAGAGGTTGATGGTGATTTAGTGATAAATAATTAGTATTATATCAAAACAAGGATGTTAACCACGAAGGTGAAAATGCAAAAAAAAAAGAGTAGAAAAGGAGATACACTCACCACTAATATGTGAAATAGCGGCACTTTATTTGGTTGTTACTTGAGGAGCATAGACACAAGGAATGAATGAGCAACAGATGTTTTAACCTACGCGTCTTCCGTTTCTGAGGGCTCCGTGGGAGCTACGCCTTCTGCATTACCTGCCTACAATCAAGAAATTTGGAAACCATCTAGATGGAAAAATACTACATATAGATAGTTTAAAAACTGTACTAGCAAAGGAGTGGTTTATGCAGCGAAATACAGTATATATTTTTGTGGATGCCCCAAAATATATCTTGGCAAAACAGTCTAAGAGCAGAGGAAAAGAACCTCAAAGCTCTACCAATAGTGGTGTGAGGACAAAGCTCCCGAGAGGCATGTACATTTTATATATAGAGGTGACTTCAGAGTGCTAACTGTTGTGTATCCGCTTTTTGGGCTCCCCTGGTGGTTGCTGGTGGTATTGGTGACTTGTTTGCACTTTGCTGCTTCTGTTCACCTGCTTCCATCAGCGTTTGGGAGTTTCCTATTTAGCCTTGCTCTCCAGTCATTTCCTTGCCGGTCATCATTGTAACCAGAGCCTTCGGTTGCATGTTCCTGCTACTAGTCTGCTGATCAGCTAAGTGGACTTTGTCCTTTTGTTTTGTATCTTTTGTCCAGTTTGCAGTTTTTGTAATTCTCTGTAGCTGGAAGCTCTTGCGGGCTGAAATTGCCACTCCTGTGTCATGAGTTGACACAGGAGTCTTAAAGTAATTTCAGGATGGTTTTTGAAAGGGTTTTCAGTTGACCGTGAAGTCCTCTTTTGTATCTTTCTGCTATCTAGTAAGTGGACCTCTCTTTGCTAAATCTACTTTCATACTGTGTATGTCTTTTCCTCTTAATTCACCGTTATTACATGTGGGGGGCTGCTATCATCTTTTGGGGTATTTCCCTAGAGGTAAGCCAGGTCTGTTTCTTCCTCTACCAGGCGTAGTTAGTCCTCCGGCTGGCGCGTGGCATATAGGAAGCCGTAGGTATGCTCCCTGGCTACTATTAGTTGTGTGGTAGATTTAGCTCACGGTCAACTCGAGTTTCCATCACCCGAGAGCTCGTTCGTTATTTATATGTTTCTTACGTTCCCTTGCCATTGGGAACCATGACAGTATGACCGCCCGAGTTAAAACTTATTGGCAGAAGAAAGGAGAGAAAAAAGAAGTCTGTAAAAATTTTTTTTTTTTTTCTTCTTTTTCCCTATGCTTGCTCCATAGTTGGATCAGTTGTATTTCAGCTCTAATTACTGCCTTTGCCTTTCTCTCCTTATAATCCTTGAATGGCTCTGAGCTCACCTGTTTAAAGATGGATCCTCAGAGTTTGGCTGCAGGTTTAAATAATCTTGCTACGAAGGTTCAAAATTTACAAGATTTTGTTATGCATACTCCTATTTCTGAACCTAAAATCCCTACACCAGAGGTGTTTTCCGGAGATAGATCTCGGTTTTTGAATTTCAAATATAATTGTAAATTGTTCCTTTTTCTCAGACCTGACTCCTCAGGAGATCCTGTCCAGCAGGTTAAGATTGTAATTTCTTTGCTGCGAGGTGACCCTCAAAATTGGGCATTTTCGTTGGCACCAGGGGATCCTGCGTTGCTCAATGTGGATGCGTTTTTCCTGGCTTTAGGGTTGCTTTATGAGGAACCTAATTTGGAGATTCAAGCTGAAAAAGCTTTGATAGCCCTATCTCAAGGGCAAGATGAAGCTGAGATATACTGCCAAAAATTTCGTAAATGGTCTGTGCTTACTCAGTGGAATGAGTGCGCCTTAGCGGCAAATTTCAGAGAGGGCCTTTCTGATGCCGTTAAAGATGTTATGGTCGGGTTCCCTGCGCCTACAGGTCTGAATGAGTCCATGACAATTCAGATTGATCGGCGTTTGCGGGAGCGCAAACCCGTGCACCATTTGGCGGTATCTTCTGAAGAGATGCCAGAGAAAATGCAATGTGACAGAATTATGTCCAGAAGCGAGCGGCAGAATTATAGGCATAAAAATGGGTTATGCTTCTATTGTGGTGATTCTGCTCATGTTATATCGGCATGCTCTAAACGTACTAGGAAGGTTGACAAGTCTATTTCAATTGGCACTTTACAGTCCAAATTTATTTTGTCTGTAACCTTGATTTGTTCATTATCAGTTATTACCGTGGATGCCTATGTGGACTCTGGCGCCGCTCTGAGTCTTATGGACTGGTCCTTTGCCAGGTGCTGTGGGTTTGATTTAGAGCCTCTGGAAGTCCCTATACCTCTGAAGGGTATTGATTCTACACCTTTGGCTTGTAATAAACCACAGTTCTGGACGCAAGTGACTATGCGTATGACTCCAGACCATCAGGAGGTGATTCGCTTCCTTGTGTTGTACAATTTACATGATGTTTTGGTGCTTGGATTACCATGGTTACAGTCTCATAACCCAGTCCTTGACTGGAAAGCTATGTCTGTGTTAAGCTGGGGATGTCGGGGGGCTCATGGGGACACTCCTTTGGTGTCCATTTCGTCATCTATTCCATCTGAGATTCCGGCATTTTTGTCTGATTATCGTGATATTTTGGAAGAGCCTAAAATTGGTTCACTCCCTCCTCACAGGGATTGTGATTGCGCCATAGATCTGATTCCTGGCAGTAAATTTCCAAAGGGTCGTTTGTTTAACCTATCTGTACCTGAACATGCTGCTATGCGCGAGTATATTAAGGAGTCCCTGGAAAAGGGACATATTCGTCCTTCTTCATCACCTTTAGGAGCCGGTTTTTTCTTTGTCTCTAAAAAGGATGGCTCTCTGAGGCCTTGTATTGATTATCGACTCCTGAATAAAATTACAGTCAAATATCAGTATCCGTTGCCTTTGCTGACTGATTTGTTTGCTCGCATAAGGGGGGCTAAGTGGTTCTTTAAGATTGATCTTCGTGGGGCGTATAATTTGGTGCGAATTAAGCAGGGGGATGAGTGGAAAACCGCATTTAATACGCCTGAGGGCCATTTTGAGTATTTGGTAATGCCTTTCGGCCTTTCTAATGCACCTTCTGTCTTTCAGTCCTTAATGCATGATATTTTCCGTGAATATTTGGATAAATTTATGATAGTGTACTTGGATGATATTTTGATTTTTTCTGATGACTGGGAGTCTCATGTTCAGCAGGTCAGGAGGGTTTTTCAGGTTTTGCGGGAGAATTCTTTGTGTGTAAAGGGTTCAAAGTGTGTTTTTGGGGTTCAAAAAATTTCCTTTTTGGGGTACATTTTTTCCCCTTCTTCTATTGAGATGGACCCTGTCAAGGTTCGGGCTATTTACGACTGGACGCAGCCTACTTCTCTGAAGAGTCTCCAGAAATTCTTGGGCTTTGCTAATTTTTATCGTCGATTTATAGCTGGTTTTTCTGGCGTTGCTAAACCTCTGACGGATTTGACTAAAAAGGGTGCTGATGTTGCCAATTGGTCCCCTGCTGCCGTGGAGGCCTTTCGGGAGCTTAAGCGCCGCTTTTTGTCTGCACCTGTGTTGCGCCAGCCTGATGTTTCTCTTCCCTTTCAGGTTGAGGTCGATGCTTCTGAGATCGGAGCGGGGGCGGTTTTGTCGCAGAAAAGTTCCGACTGCTCAGTGATGAGACCTTGTGCGTTCTTTTCACGAAAATTTTCGGCCGCCGAGCGAAACTATGATGTTGGTAATCGGGAGCTTTTGGCCATGAAGTGGGCATTTGAGGAGTGGCGTCATTGGCTTGAGGGTGCCAAACATCAGGTGGTAGTTTTGACTGATCACAAGAATTTAATTTATTTGGAGTCTGCCAGGCGCCTGAATCCTAGACAGGCACGTTGGTCGTTGTTCTTTTCCCGGTTTAATTTTGTGGTCTCGTACTTACCGGGTTCTAGGAATGTGAAGGCAGATGCTCTTTCTAGGAGTTTTGAGCCTGACTCTCCTGGGAATTCTGAACCTGCTGGTGTCCTTAAGGATGGAGTGGTTTTGTCTGCTGTCTCTCCAGATTTGCGACGTGCTTTGCAAGAATTTCAGGCGGATAGACCTGATCGTTGTCCGTCTGGTAGACTGTTTGTTCCTGACGAGTGGACCACTAGAGTCATCTCGGAAGTTCATTCTTCTACTCTGGCAGGTCATCCGGGAATTTTTGGCACCAGAGATTTGGTGGCTAGATCCTTCTGGTGGCCTTCCCTGTCTCGAGATGTGCGTGTTTTTGTGCAGTCTTGCGATGTGTGTGCTCGGGCCAAGCCTTGTTGTTCTAGGGCTAGTGGGTTGTTGTTGCCCTTGCCTATTCCGAAGAGGCCTTGGACGCACATCTCTATGGACTTTATCTCGGACCTCCCTGTTTCTCAGAAGATGTCTGTCATCTGGGTGGTGTGTGACCGTTTTTCTAAAATGGTTCATTTGGTGCCATTGCCTAAGTTGCCTTCCTCATTTGAGTTGGTCCCTCTGTTTTTTCAAAATGTGGTTCGCTTGCATGGTATTCCGGAAAACATCGTTTCTGACAGGGGTACCCAGTTCGTGTCTAGATTTTGGCGGGCAGTCTGTGCCAGGTTGGGCATTGATTTGTCTTTTTCGTCTGCATTCCATCCTCAAACCAATGGCCAGACGGAACGAACTAATCAAACTTTGGAGACTTATTTGAGGTGTTTTGTGTCTGCGGATCAGGATGATTGGGTTGCCTTTCTGCCGTTGGCGGAGTTTGCTCTTAATAATCGGGCTAGTTCTGCCACTTTGGTTTCTCCTTTCTTTTGCAATTCAGGGTTTCATCCGCGTTTTTCATCTGGTCAGGTTGAATCTTCGGATTGTCCTGGAGTGGATGCGGTAGTGGATCGGTTGCATCAGATTTGGGGACAAGTGGTGGATAATTTGGAATTGTCCCAGGAGAGGACTCAGCAGTTTGCTAACCGCCGTCGTCGTGTTGGCCCCCACCTTCGTGTTGGGGACTTGGTGTGGTTGTCTTCCCGTTTTGTCCCTATGAGGGTTTCTTCTCCTAAATTTAAGCCTCGGTTCATCGGTCCTTATAGGATTTTGGAGATTCTTAACCCTGTCTCCTTTCGTTTGGACCTCCCGGCATCTTTCGCTATCCATAATGTGTTCCATCGGTCGCTGTTGCGGAGATATGAGGTACCGGTGGTTCCTTCTACTGAACCTCCTGCTCCTGTGCTGGTGGAGGGTGAATTGGAGTACGTGGTAGAAAAGATCTTGGACTCCCGTATTTCCAGACGGAGACTTCAATATCTGGTTAAATGGAAGGGCTATGGTCAGGAAGATAATTCTTGGGTAACTGCCTCTGATGTTCATGCCTCGGATTTGGTTCGTGCCTTTCATAGGGCTCATCCAGATCGCCCTGGCGGTTCTTGTGAGGGTTCGGTGCCCCCTCCTTAAGGGGAGGGTACTGTTGTGTATCCGCTTTTTGGGCTCCCCTGGTGGTTGCTGGTGGTATTGGTGACTTGTTTGCACTTTGCTGCTTCTGTTCACCTGCTTCCATCAGCGTTTGGGAGTTTCCTATTTAGCCTTGCTCTCCAGTCATTTCCTTGCCGGTCATCATTGTAACCAGAGCCTTCGGTTGCATGTTCCTGCTACTAGTCTGCTGATCAGCTAAGTGGACTTTGTCCTTTTGTTTTGTATCTTTTGTCCAGTTTGCAGTTTTTGTAATTCTCTGTAGCTGGAAGCTCTTGCGGGCTGAAATTGCCACTCCTGTGTCATGAGTTGACACAAGAGTCTTAAAGTAATTTCAGGATGGTTTTTGAAAGGGTTTTCAGTTGACCGTGAAGTCCTCTTTTGTATCTTTCTGCTATCTAGTAAGTGGACCTCTCTTTGCTAAATCTACTTTCATACTGTGTATGTCTTTTCCTCTTAATTCACCGTTATTACATGTGGGGGGCTGCTATCATCTTTTGGGGTATTTCCCTAGAGGTAAGCCAGGTCTGTTTCTTCCTCTACCAGGCGTAGTTAGTCCTCCGGCTGGCGCGTGGCATATAGGAAGCCGTAGGTATGCTCCCTGGCTACTATTAGTTGTGTGGTAGATTTAGCTCACGGTCAACTCGAGTTTCCATCACCCGAGAGCTCGTTCGTTATTTATATGTTTCTTACGTTCCCTTGCCATTGGGAACCATGACAGCTAACATTTTTTTGGAACAGGCAAATTTAATTGGAATTGAGAAATGACAATAAAAAAATAAGAAGCAAAGTGGATATATAGTTCGAATTACTAAAAGGGAAGCCGAGTTTTTCTCACGGTGCTAGCGGGGATCTCATCGAGGTCACGGCAGTTCAGCTCGGCTTGGAACGGAGCCTCAGTAACCGGATGTAATCTCATTGACATCACCACTGGTCACTGAGGCTGCGCTCACTGCAGTTCAGTCACCATTGGTTCTCAGCCTGGACGGTCACATGTTGGCACCGTCCAGGTTGAAAACTAATTATCACCCAGACATGGATTATTTACGACGTGGGACAGAACGACGGACAGGTATGGTATATTGTTGGTCTTTTACTTTATTTTTATTCCAGGCGATCGAGGGCTTTGGTGGAATTAGGTGAGGTCTTAAGTATTTGTTTAATTGAGAATATTAAAGGAGTCTGTGTCATTTTTTCAATTAAAGGACTTTATTCTGGCTGTGTCTTTATTTACCATATATCTATAGGATTAGTATAGTGACAATACAAAGGTGACATCAACCCCACAAATATGAACCCCACTTGCCACTGCTACAGAGCAAATGGGAAGAGCCGGAAAAGAATTGGCACATCTAATAGATGTGCCTTTTCTGTGCAGCTGTGGGCTGCTATTTTTAGTCTGGGGGGATCAATATTCATGGCCCCTTACCAGCCTGAGAATGCCAGCCTCCAGCTGTGAGATTTAGCAAGGCTGGTTGTCAAAAATGAGGGGAACCCCACGCCGTTTATTAAAATTATTTATTTAAATAATTTTAAAAAACAGCGTGAGGACCCCTCTATTCTTGATAACCAGCCTTGCTGAAGCTGACAGCTGAGGGTTGCAGGCCCCAGCTGTGAGTTTTGCCTGGCTGGTTATAGAAAATACAGGGGAACCCACACCGGTTTTTTCATTTATCTATTTATTTATATCGCAGGCAGCGGCAGATGAATACCTCCCTCAGTCGCTCCTGCAGTCACTGAGTTGTTGCGGATGCAGTGATATAAATATGTGTAGTTTTATTGTTTAGATTTTTTTCATTCAAACATTTATTTAGTGACAGAATATATATTGATTTTTTATAATTATTATTATTTCGTAAAATATTTTTACATTGATTATAACATTTTTTTAACTTTTTTTAAACTTTTTTTTACTTTGACCCACAATGGGACAATCATTTTTTGTAGGCTGATTGCTTCTATAGCATGTAGATGAAGCAGCATCTGCATGCTATGGAAGCTGTCAGCGCTGCACTGACAGGGAGACTTGCTGATCATGCACTGCGCATGACCAAAACATTTCCTTGCTCTGGTGTCCCAGATGTCATCATGACGACATCTGCTCACAATGGCAACGATTGGGACCCCGCATCACATTACGGGGTCTACTATCCAAAGGCAGAGGGGCTGTCAGCCCTGTGCCAGGGCTGTCAGCTCTATGTCGGCTTCTGGAATGCTGCGATCATGTTCGATTGCAGTATTTTGGAGGCTAAAGTGACCGCTTCTGGCACCTATTGCCGGGTGTCAGCTGTCAGAATCAGCTGACACCCGGCAGCGATCACCCGCACACCCCCCGTGAGCGCAGCTGATCGCTTAGACATAATATTCTGTCCATGGTCAAATAGGCCCAGGAAGTCCCAGCCTCTGCGCCGGAGCTCTGTTGTTTGGGCGGCATTGCGCTGCTCCCTGCTTCGCCGGCCGGAAAGATCGGACCTACCGGTCCCTTGCCTAGATGCTCTGTGCCCTAGCTCTGTTATTTGGGCGGCATTGCGCTGCTCCCTGCTGCGCCGGCCGGGAGTCCCAGGCTGCACTTGGGATGCACTTCTGAGGCCTGAGGTGATCGCTGTCTGGAGGCCCTGTGATTGCTGTCTGCAGGCCCTGTGATTGCTGTCTGCAGGCCCTGTGACTACTACAGCAACCATCATCCAGTGAACTGTGGGGTGTCATTGGCCATTACTGAGATAAGTGAGGGGGAGGCTGGAAGAGGCCTGTGCTATGGGTGCCGTTTCCCGCCATTAGGAACGCCATCTTGCAGCATAGTACAGACTCCATTTCACCACCATTACTGTTTGTTGTGCATCCTTATTAACCCCTATTTCTGCTAATTGCCTGCAGGGCTAACTATAAATCTTCTCTCATGGAGAAGCCACAAAATAAAAAACCAAAGTTAAGTAAAGGGAGTGGTAGTAGCAGTAGCCGACCCTTTCAAGAGACATGGACTGAGATGTATGGCATTATAGAAAAAAATGGCAGATCATTTTGCGTTCTATGTAGTGAAACGGTAGTAAGCAGAACGTGGAATGTAAATAGACATTTTGAAACTAATCATTCCCAGCTCTTGAAAAAAAGTGAGGATGAAAAAAAGGAATACATTTCCAGGCAGCTACACCTTCATAAGAGCCAATCTAATTCCAAAAGCTTTGGCTGTGAAGACATGATGGGAATTGTAGTTTTGCAACAGCTGGAGTGCCACAGGTTCGCCATCACAAGAATTCCCCCTCCCCCTCACTTATCTTAGTTCAGGGCACCCCACACAAGTTAAATAATAGCAAGACCAACAAAAGAAACCAACTGACAGATGAACAAAGAAGTCACTAAGCAGGTAAGTTAAATAATTATAATTATACATATTTGTTATTTAAACTATACATGTCGCAAAATTATGTTTTTTTTATCAAGGTGACACACCACCCAAGTTATGTTCGTTTTTTTGGCGAATTTTGACACACCAAGCTCAAAAGGTTGCCCATCACTGTCCTATCCTGTTATTTAATTATATGGAAACTATTTCTGTGTTACTTCACGACACACCCAAGTGCCAATTACCTAGCCCCTGCTCTGTCAAACAAACCCTGATACTTGTGGTTCTCTGCACAGGCCCTGTGCAGACACTTCTCAGAGAGGGTGTTGGGGGTGGCAGATTGTGCTAAATAAAATAAATAATAAAGCGCAATCATAACCCGGGGTCCACTGCGCAGAGATGGAAAACTGCTGCTAGTGTACAATGACGGAACACACGGCGAGCGATTACTTGTACACACTGGGTTAACGCCACCCAGTGTGAGCAGGACTCTGAGTTCCTAACTCTGCTACTCCACAGGAAGGAACAGTACAAATGAGTACTAAGTGCTCAGTCCTGTCAAATGTCACAGGACAAGCACATAAACTGAACTCGCACACAGAAACGAAACAGATGCTCTGAAACTGAGCTGCGTCAATCGCACACAGAAACGAAACAGAAGCTCTGCATAATACCCTGACAAGGTTGAGCTTGCTCCAAAGCTCTACTGTGCTAACCGCACATAGGTAAGTAACAGATGCTAAGCCAAACGGCTAATTGCCCCCCACTGACACTAGCTGCCTGCCTATGTGTACAGTCCCAAAGCTAGACAGACATACGACTCTTGCAGACAGAGTGGTAGGGTCTCCACTGACATAGCCACACACAAATGATACTAGCAGGCCCGCGGGCGTCATTGGAGGCCTTTAAAACCCAAAGCTCCACCCCCAAACACTCACGCCCAGCCAGCTGTGACATTGCCCGAGGGCCAATCCGGAGCTGCCACATCACCAGAGCCAGAGATGTCCGACCACCAATAGGAAGACTCCACATCACGGACATGCTCAGTAGGGTGATTTATGGAGTTAGGCTCCAGAGTGTCAGGCAGCTCCTGTATAAGGCCATGTGCACACGTTCAGTATTTTTCGCGTTTTTTTCGCGTTTTTTCGCTATAAAAACGTGATAAAAACGCGAAAAAAACGCTTACATATGCCTCCTATAATTTTAAGTGTATTCCGCATTTTTTGTGCAAATGTAGCCTTTTTTTCCGCGAAAAAATCGCATCGCGGAAAAAAAAGCAACATGTTCATTAAAATGCGGAATTGCAGGGGATTCCGCACACCTAGGGGTCCATTGATCTGCTTACTTCCCGCACGGGGCTGTGCCCACGATGCGGGAAGTAAGCAGATTATGTGCGGTTGGTACCCAGGGTGGAGGAGAGGAGACTCTCCTCCACGCACTGGGCACCATATAAGTGGTCAAAAAAATAAGAATTAAAATAAAAAACAGTCCTATACTCACCCTCGATGTCTTCCCGCCTCCACTGCACGCTGCCGTTCGGTTCCTGTAGCTGGTGTGCGGCGAAAGACCTGCCGATGACGTCACTGTCCTGTGATTGGTCGTGAGCGGTCATGTGACCGCTCACGTGACCGTGACGTCACGGAAGGTCCTGTGCGCACAGACCAGCTATAGGAAGACGAACGGACGCCGCTGATGAGATGTCTGGGTGAGTATAAGCATTTTTTTTATTTTTTTAATTATTTTTAAACATTCTATCTTTTACTATAGATGCTGCATAAGCTGCATCTATAGTAAAAAGTTGGTCACACTTGTCAAACAGTATGTTTGACAAGTGTGACCAACTTGTCAGTCAGTTTTCCAAGCGATGCTACAGATCGCTTGGAAAACTTTAGCATTCTGCAAGCTAATTACGCTTGCAGAATGCTAAAAAAACGTGAAAAAAACGGAAAAAAAACGCAAAAAAAACGCAAAAAAAAAAATGCGGATTTCTTGCAGAAAATTTCCGGTTTTCTTCAGGAAATTTCTGCAAGAAATCCTGAACGTGTGCACATACCCTAACACTGGTTACAAAGGACTTCGCTGGAGAGCCTGCAGTAACCAACTGTATACCACGAGCCTGAGCTAGATGCTGGGACCGACATCTATGCTGAGCAGCATCTGCAGCGGCAGAGTCCGAGTGGGAGACCGTCAAGGCAGACAGGACTTGGCATCTACCCTGTGCAGCGGGAGAATCCCGGCGCCTAACAGAGGGATTCTGGCCTGTCTTTCTCTTCAGCTCCAAGACACAACCAGTCTGGTCAGCTTCCCTGAGCTCACTGATTAAGGAGAACAGCTAGCCTGTTTATATGCAGGGATAGCCAGGTGATCTAATCAGAACCTGTAGGGCTAGGATTTAACCCTAGCCTACCTGGCTTTGCTACAATTTAAATGTAACTGTAATTAATATTTTAATCTAGGCATATGTGTATGGAAATTATTAGAAAATCACTGTGTCAAACAATGTTTTAAAATTTTTATTGTTTTAATTCTTTTTTTCCCTGTCAATTCCTCCTGTGATATATTACCCGAGTGCATTATATCGCCGTCTCACTGATGAAGTATAGGAGAAAGTTGTAATCAAGATGCCATTGCTTTGACGATTTGTTACTTTAATATATCAGGAAGTAGACAGCTGGAGGGGACTATGATCTACTAAAAGCACATAACAAGAGAGGCATATAAATATAGTTTATATCCCTCTTGTTGGTTTTACCAGTAAGATTTACAGTTGTGATTTACAGCTAGGAGAGAGAATAAAAGACAGAGTTCATAATAATCTCTGCACATTTACTTGCTGAGCCTTTCTTCTTAGATTAATTTCTCCTACATCAAGTTATTTCCTTTTTTTTTCACATTGAATGTCCTTTTCTTGTTTACTTGAGTGGAAAAACTGGTCTGGGAAGCAAAGTCCTACCAGAGATCATAAACTGCTCACTCATGGTTGAAATCACTTATTTTTCACATTCATTCCCCTATGATCTCTCTATCAAACGAGAAAATATTCTAGACATATATACAGGTAAACCAGACGTACCATATACAGTCATGGCCGAAAGTGTTTGCACTCTTGAAATTTATTGCAATTACCGTATATACTCGAGTATAAGCCGACCCGAGTATAAGCCGACCCCCCTAATTTTGCCACAAAAAACTGGGAAAACTTATTGACTCGAGTATAAGCCTAGGGTGGAAAATGCAGCAGGTACCGGTGAATTTCAAAATTAGAAATAGATACTCCATACCATTCATTATGGCCCCATAGATGCTCCACATAAAGCTGTGCCATATATAATGCTCTGCACCGTTCATTATGGCCCCATAGATACTCCACATAAAGCTGTGCCATATATACAATGCTCTGCACCGTTGCCCCATAGATAGCTGTGCCATATATATAATGCTCTGCACCATTGCCCCATAGCTGTGCCATATAGTGCTCTGCACCATTGCCCCATAGCTGTGCCATATAGTGCTCTGCACCGTTGCCCCATAGCTCTGCCATATAGTGCTCTGCACAGTTGCCTCATAGCTGTGCCATATAGTGCTCTGCACCGTTGCCCCATAGCTGTGCCATATAGTGCTCTGCACCGTTGCCCCATAGCTGTGCCATATAGTGCTCTGCACCGTTGCCCCATAGCTCTGCCATATAATGCTCTGCACCGTTGCCCCATAGCTCTGCCATATAGTGCTCTGCACCATTGCCCCATAGCTGTGCCATATAGTGCTCTGCACCGTTGCCCCATAGCTGTGCCATATAGTGCTCTGCACCATTGCCCCATAGCTGTGCCATATAGTGCTCTGCACCGTTGCCCCATAGCTGTGCCATATAGTGCTCTGCACCATTGCCCCATAGCTGTGCCATATAGTACTCTGCACCGTTGCCCCATAGCTCTGCCATATAGTACTCTGCACCATTGCCCCATAGCTGTGCCATATAGTGCTCTGCACCATTGCCCCATAGCTGTGCCATATAGTGCTCTGCACTGTTGCCCCATAGCTGTGCCATATAGTGCTCTGCACCATTGCCCCATAGCTGTGCCATATAGTGCTCTGCACCGTTGCCCCATAGCTCTGCCATATAGTGCTCTGCACCATTGCCCCATAGATGCTCCACATAAATCTGTGCTGCTGCTGCTGCAATAAAAAAAACCAAAAACACACATACTCACCTGTCTTGCTTGCAGCTCCTCGGCGCCATCTTCCCGGCGTCTCTCCGCACTGACTGATCAGGCAGAGGGCGGCGCGCACACTATATGCGTCATCGCGCCCTCTGCCTGAACAGTCAGAGCGGAGAGACGCCGGGAAGATGGCGCGACGCCCGGCGTGTGGAACGAGGACAGGTGAATATGTCATACTTACCTGCTCCCGGCGTCCCGCTCCTTCCCCCTGCCTGTCTTCGGTGCCGCAGCCTCTTTCTCTATCAGCGGTCACCGGCACCGCTTCATTAGAGAAATGAATATGCGGCTCCGCCCCTATGGGAGGTGGAGCAGCCTATTCATTTCTCTAATGAGCGGTCCTACGTGACCGCTCAGGGGAAGAGGCTGCAGCACCCGGAGACAGTGTGACGTGCAGGGGGAGCGACAGGAGCCCCGGAAGCAGGTGAGTATATGACAGTGCTCACCCGCCGACCCCACCACCGATCATGACTCGAGTATAAGCCGAGGGGGCACTTTCAGCCCAAAAATTTGGGCTGAAAATCTCGGCTTATACTCGAGTATATACGGTACGCATGTTTTATTATACACGTTTTTATTTCCTTTGTGTGTATTGGAACAGTACAAAAAACAGGCAAAAATGCAAATGGAACATCATTTTACACAAAACCCCAAAAATGGTCCAGACAAAATTGCTGGCACCTTTCCAAAAATGTGGGTAAACCACTTAATTTCAAGCATATGATGCTCGTTCAAACTCACCGGTGATAAGTAACAGGTGTGGGCAATATGGAACCCAGATAAAAAGAGGAGAATTTGACTCCATCTTTGCATTGTGCGTCTACGTGTGCCACACTAAGCATGGAGAACAGAAAAAGGAGAACTGTTTGAGGACCTGAGAACCAATATCTTTGAAAGATATCAACAATCTCAAGGTTAGAAGTCCATCTCCAGAGATATTGATGTTCCTTTGTCTAAGGTGCACAACATAATAAAGCAGCTTACAACCCATGGGACTGTAGCTAATCTCCCTGGATGCGGATGGAATGGTAGATAAGCAGCCCCAATCAAGCTCCAAAGAAACTCAAGCTATTAACATTTGATTGAAGTGACATGCTATGGCAGGAGACCCAGCAGGACCCCACTGCTGACACAGAGACATAAAAAAGCAAGACTACAGTTTGCTAAAATGTATGTGAGTAAACCAAAATCCTTCTGGAAAATCATCTTATGGATAGAAGATTTTTGGTAAAGCACATCATTCTACTGTTTACCAAAAATTTAATGTGGCCTATAAATATATGACCTACAGTCAAATATGGTGGAAATTCAAATATGTTTGGGGATTTTTTGTGTTGCCTTTGGCAATGGGTCCCTTGACTGTGTGCAGGACATCATGAAATCTGAAGATTACGAAAGGATTTTGGGTTGCAATGTAGTGCCCAGTGTCAGAAAGCTGGGTTTGCATCTTAGGTCACGGGTCTTCCAGCAGGACAATGACCCCACACATATTTCAAGAAGCACCAAGAAATGGATGGAAATAAAGCACTGGAGAGTTCTGAGGTGACCAGCAATGAGTCCAGATCTAAATCCCATTGAACACCTGTGAAGGGATCTTAAATTTGCTGTTGGCAGAAGGCACCCTTCAAATATAAGAGACATGGAGCCGTTTGTAAAAGAAGAGTGGTCAAAAATTCCATTTGAGAGGTGTAAGAATCTTGTTGATGGAACTGATTGATTCAGTTATTTATTTCAAAGGGTGTGCAGCTAAATATTAACTTGAAGGTGCCAACAATTTTGTCCAGCCCATTTTTTGGGTATTTGTGTAGTTCTGTCCAATTTGATTTGTTTCAATGTTTTTCTGTGTTGTTCCAGTAAACACAAAGGAAATAAACATGTGTTTAACAAAACGTGTAATTACAATAATTTTTGGGGATAAATTCATCTTTTTCTGGAGCAATTTCAATGGTGCCAACACTTTCAGCCATGAGTGTATATTAAAGGGGTTCGCTAAGGGTAAATGAAAGGAAAACTGTTACTATAAAAATGGTGTGCTTTATTTTATAGCGCATGAATAGCTGAGGAGATTGGAATAAAGGTCTGCATGAAAAGATTAAGAAAACTTATTTGAAATCTTTGCTTATTCTGGTCCTAGGAGTCCGTGGGTGACATAATTCGATAATTGACAGTTTCATCTAAACATTACTGATTAGAAGTGCCCACTGGACTCCTAACCCAAGTTATTCTGATTTTTTCCCCCATAATACTACATATCACCTCGCTCAGCTTCTCCTGCTCTATACCAAGATGCTGGCAGGTTAGACAATATCTTTAACATGACAGGTTTCCTTTAAAGTCTAAGTTTCATTTGAAGTCTAGAAGCAAACCTGCTATTATAGGTGTATTTTTGGGAATACGTCCTTGTGTGTTCTTTCATACCACACTGTCGCCAGTATGATATTTTTTTCTAGCAGTGCTTACTATCTGCACACTCCATTTTACTTTTCACTTTTTTATGAGTTCAGTTGCAGAAAGGATAGTCGCTATCATTTAACCCTCGCAGTGTTCTTGTTTTAAGATTATAAATCCACCATGTTTCCCTGTTTAATAATAATCTTCTTCTGTGATCGCCAACTCTTACTGATTTGAACACATGTTGGATATCAGTGACCACAAAACTAATTACATTCCTTGCATGACTTCCTGCAAAATGGCGTGAAACAGCTGAAATATTCACTGTATTACTGTTAGTTGCATCAGAGAGCTGTCGCCTCTTACGTTGTTTTAATAGGCCACTCGTACGTCCCACATATTGAGTATTACAAGATGTACATGTAATAAGAGACATAACAAATATTGTCCTATAATTTGTATAGCTGTTCATTATGTATGTTTTTTAGGTACTATAGATGTAAAGATTTGGGTTTTATCTATATATAAGCAACATTTGCAAATATTGTAACCACAATTATAGAATCCTCGGTATATAGCCATACTTTGTTCTGTTGTGGTTAATTAAAAACCACATTAGGAGCTAAGATAGAATTAAAAGTAGGTGCCTGTGTTATGAACTCTTGGCCTAGTAGCAGCATGGACGAGCTCTGGAGTAGGTGGCCTCTATACTGACCACAGACCCTGAACTTAACACATCAACTAGAAGTAGCCGTGGGATGTTCCTGTCACTCCCTAGACACCTCGTCACGGCCGGAGGACTAATTACCCCTAAAGAAAGAAACAGGAATACTATCTTGCCTCAGAGAAAATTCCCAAAGGAAAGGCAGCCCCCCACAAATATTGACTGTGAGAGGAGAGGGAAATTACAAACGCAGACTGAAAACAGAATTTAGCAAAGGAGGCTACGCTACCTAGAAAGAAAAGACAGGACAGAGTACTGTGCGGTCAGTATAAAAAAATACTACAAAATCCACCACAGAGAATACAAAAATCTCCACACCTAACTAAAGGCATGGAGGGTAACTCTGTGACTCCAGAGCTTCCAACTTGGCTGAATAAATCTTTACACAGACAAAGCTGGACAAGAAAAAACATAGCAATTCACAGAACTATTAAGTCCACCGCATGTGGACTGCAAAAACAGAGCCAGGACTTATCTTTGATGATTTGGACAATCCAGAAGGAGAAACCAAGCAGAGATGTGGATCCCTAGAGAACAATGGACAACTGGCACTCACTAAAGGAAGGAGCCAGACTAAATAGCCCCGTCCAAAGTGGAAGCAGCTGATGACTGTTGTGAAGGACAAACAGCAGCACTACCACTTATAACCACCGGAGGGAGCCCAAGAGCAGAACCCACAACAGAATTCACAACAGTACCCCCCCCTTGAGGAGGGGTCACCGAACCCTCACAAGAGCCCCCAGGCCGATCCGGACGAGCCAAATGGAAGGCACGAACCAAATCATCAGCATGAACATCGGAGGCAACAACCCAAGAATTATCCTCCTGGCCATAACCCTTCCACTTGACAAGATACTGAAGCCTCAGTCTAGAAAAACGAGAATCCAAGATCTTCTCCACAACATACTCCAACTCCCCATCAATCAACACCGGGGCAGGAGGATCAACAGAGGGAACCACGGGCACCACATATGTCCACAACAAAGATCTATGAAAAACATTATGGATGGAAAAAGAGGCTGGAAGGGCCAAACGAAAAGACACTGGATTGATAATCTCAAAAATCCTATAAGGACCAATAAACCGAGGCTTGAACTTCGGGGAAGAAACCTTCATAGGAACATGACGAGAAGACAACCAGACCAAATCCCCAACCCGAAGCCGGGAACCCACACACCGACGATGGTTGGCGAAATGCTGAGCCTCCTCCTGAGACAACACCAAATTGTCCACAACATGAGCCCAAATCTGCTGCAACCTGTCAACCACAGAATCCACCCCAGGACAATCAGAAGACTCAACCTGCCCTGAAGAAAAACGAGGATGAAACCCAGAATTACAAAAGAATGGTGACACCAAGGTAGCAGAACTAGCCCGATTATTAAGGGCAAACTCGGCCCTTGATATGAAGGATTATTAGCTTTTTTTTTTTTTTTTCTCCTAGTGTGCACCTAATTTGTTTCACTCCTGCTTTCTTCATCACTTTTATTTGCTTATTGTTTTCTTACCTGCAGCTGGCTAGATATATAATAGGGTCAGCAGGTTACAGCCGCCGCGGAGTGGGGGCGCCAAATACTCTATCAGGGTGCCAACCTCCACTGCCAGGCAGGGATAGCAGGAGAGTGAAGGGATATTATTAGGGTAGGTGCACCTAGTAGTAGAGTTTT
The DNA here is from genome assembly GCF_051348905.1 of Ranitomeya variabilis. NCBI lineage: Eukaryota > Metazoa > Chordata > Amphibia > Anura > Dendrobatidae > Ranitomeya > Ranitomeya variabilis. The sequence continues at coordinate 72,558,442 of NC_135237.1, read as the reverse complement.
TTTGAGTCTTTTTTGCAACATTTTTCCTTTTTTCTGTTTTACACTGGGAAGTGGTATTTTTATTATATACTCTAATAAAATGTTTAAGAATTTTAAGGGGAATTTATGTCACATGTTCAAACTCGGCCAATGGCAAGAAAGCCACCCAATCATCCTGATCGGCAGACACAAAGCATCTCAAATAAGTTTCCAAAGTCTGGTTAGTTCACTCGGTTTGGCCGTTTGTCTGAGGATGAAATGCGGAAGAAAAAGACAAATCAATGCCCAGCTTAGCACAAAAGGACCGCCAAAACCTAGAAACAAACTGGGAACCTCTATCGGACACAATATTCTCCGGAATGCCATGCAAACGAACCACATGCTGAAAAAACAACGGAACCAACTCAGAAGAGGAAGGCAACTTAGGCAAAGGTACCAAATGAACCATCTTAGAAAACTGGTCACAGACCACCCAGATAACAGACATCCTCTGGGAAACAGGAAGATCCGAAATAAAATCCATAGAAATATGCGTCCAAGGCCTCTCAGGGACCGGCAAAGGCAAAAGCAACCCACTGGCGCGGGAGCAGCAAGGTTTGGCCCGCGCACAAGTCCCACAGGACTGCACAAAAGAACGCACATCCCGTGACAAAGAAGGCCACCAAAAGGACATACTAACCAAATCTCTGGTACCAAAAATCCCAGGATGGCCAGCCAACACCGAACAGTGAACCTCAGAAATCACTTTACTAGTCCATCTGTCAGGAACAAACAGTTTCCCCGCTGGACAGCGATCAGGTTTATCAGCCTGAAACTCCTGAAGAACCCGTAGCAAATCAGGGGAGATGGCAGAAAGAATCACCCCCTCCTTAAGAATACCAACCGGCTCAAGAATCCCAGGGGAATCAGGCAAGAAACTCCTAGAGAGGGCATCAGCCTTAACATTCTTAGAACCCGGAAGATACGAGACAACAAAATCAAAACGGGAGAAAAACAGGGACCATCGGGCCTGTCTAGGATTCAGCCATCTGGCAGACTCGAGGTAAATCAGATTCTTATGATCGGTCAAGACCACAATACGGTGCTTGGCCCCCTCAAGCCAATGTCGCCACTCCTCAAATGCCCACTTCATAGCCAACAACTCACGATTGCCGACATCATAATTGCATTCCGCAGGCGAAAACTTTCGAGAAAAGAAGGCACGCGGTTTCATCAAGGAACCATCAGAATTCCTCTGAGACAAAACGGCCCCTGCCCCAATCTCAGAAGCGTCAACCTCAACCTGAAAAGGAAGAGAAACATCTGGCTGACGCAACACAGGGGCAGCAGTAAATCAGCGCTTAAGCTCCTGAAAGGCAGAAACGGCCTCCGAGGACCAATTAGCTACATCAGCGCCCTTCCTCGTCAAAATGGTCAGGGGTTTAACCACACTGGAGAAGTTGGCAATGAAACGGCGATAAAAATTAGCAAAGCCCAAAAATTTCTGAAGGCTCTTCACGGATGTGGGCTGGATCCAATCATGAATGGCCTGAACCTTAGCCGGATCCATTTCTATAGATGATGGAGAAAAAATGAAGCCCAAAAAAGAAACCTTCTGTACTCCAAAGAGGCACTTGGACCCCTTCACAAACAAGGCATTGTCACGAAGGACCTGAAATACCATCCTAACTTGTTTCACATGAGACTCCCAATCATCTGAAAAAATCAAAATATCATTCAAATATACAATCATGAATTTATCAAGATAATTCCGAAAAATATCATGCATGAAGGACTGAAACACAGATGGGGCATTAGAGAGTCTGAATGGCATCACAAGATACTCAAAATGGCCCTCGGGCGTATTAAACTCAGTTTTCCATTCGTCACCCTGCTTAATACGAACCAGATTATATGCCCCTCGAAGGTCAATCTTAGTAAACCAACTAGCCCCCTTAATTCTGGCAAACAAATCAGAAAGCAAAGGCAAAGGGTATTGGAATTTGACCGTGATCTTATTCAAGAGGCAATAAACAATACAGGGTATCAAGGAGCCATCCTTCTTGGCAACAAAAAAAAAACCTGCTCCTAATGGAGAAGAAGATGGCCAAATATGCCCCTTCTCCAAAGACTCCTTTACATAGCTCCGCATGGTGGCATGTTCAGGCACAGACAGGTTGAAAAGTCGGCCCTTAGGAAACTTACAGCCTGGAATCAAATCAATAGCACAATCACAGTCCCTATGCGGTGGAAGGGAACTGGACTTGGGCTCATCGAAAACATCCTGGAAATCTGACAGAAACTCAGGAATTTCAGAAGAGGGGGGGAGGAAATTGACATCAGAGGAACGTCTTCGTGAACCCCCTGACAACCCCAACTAGTCACAGACATAGATTTCCAATCCAACACCGGATTATGTACCTGTAACCATGGAAACCCCAGCACAACAGCATCATGCAAATTATGTAACACCAGAAAGCGACAATCTTCCTGATGGGCTGGCGCCATGCACATGGTTAACTGTGTCCAAAACTGAAGTTTATTTTTAGCCAATGGTGTAGCATCAATCCCCCTCAAAGGGATAGGACTCCGCAAAGGCTGTAAGGAAAAACCACAATGTCTGGCAAATTCTAAGTCCATTAAATTTAAAGCGGCGCCTGAATCCACAAATGCCATGACAGAGAATGACGATAATGAGCAGATCAGGGTCACAGATAACAGAAATTTAGGTTATACAGTACTGATAGTAACGGAATTAGCGATTCTCTTGGCACGCTTAGGGCAATCAGAAATAACATGAGCAGAATCGCCGCAGTAAAAGCACAACCTATTCTGACGTCTGAATCCTTGGCGTTCCGCTCTAAACACAATCCTATCACACTGCATAGGCTCAGGACTCCGCTTGGAAGACAACGCCATAGTGTGCACAACTCTGCGCTCACGCAAGCGCCGATCAATTTGAATGGCCAGAGACATAGAATCACTCAGACCTGCAGGCGTGGGGAACCCCACCATAACATCTTTAACAGATTCAGAAAGACCCTTTCTGAAAATTGCCGCCAAAGCATCCTCATTCCACTTAGTAAGCACAGACCATTTTCTGAATTTCTGGCAATATGACTCTGCCGCTTCTTGACCCTGACACAGGGCCAACAGTGTTTTCTCAGCATGCTCTACAGAGTTAGGTTCATCATACAATAACTCAAGCGCCTGAAAAAAGGTGTCTACATTAAGCAAGGCCGGATTCCCAGATTCCAGGGAAAATGCCCAATCCTGCGGGTCACCACACAACAGAGAAATGACAATTTTTACCTGCTGGATGGGATCACCAGAGGAACCAGAGCAAAAAACAGTTTACAGTTATTTTTAAAGCTCAAAAATTTGGACCTGTCCCCGAAAAACAGATCGGGGGTAGGAATTCTAGGCTCTAAAACAGGAGTCTGCACGATATAATCAGAAATACCCTGTACTCTAGCAGCAAGTTGATCCACCCGAGAAGCAAGTCCCTGAACATCCATGTCAACGCCTAACTCCTGAGCCACCCAGAAGTGAAGAGGGAAAAAAAAACACAACAGAGTACAGAAAAAAAAATGGCTCAGCACTTTCTTTCCCTTCTTTTGAGATGCGGTTAACTCATTGTTGGCCAGTTGTACTGTTATGAACTGGTGGCCTAGGAGCAGCATGGACGAGCTCTGGAGTAGGTGGCCTCTATACTGACCGCAGACCCTGAACTTAATACATCAACTAGAAGTAGCCGTGGGATGTTCCTGTCACTCCCTAGACACCTCGTCACGGCCGGAGGACTAATTACCCCTAAAGAAAGAAACAAGAATACTATCTTGCCTCAGAGAAAATTCCCAAAGGAAAGGCAGCCCCCCACAAGTATTGACTGTGAGAGGAGAGGGAAATTACAAACGCAGACTGAAAACAGAATTTAGCAAAGGAGGCCACGCTACCTAGAAAGAAAAGACAGGACAGAGTACTGTGCGGTCAGTATAAAAAATACTACAAAATCCACCACAGAGAATACAAAAATCTCCACACCTAACTAAAGGCATGGAGGGTAACTCTGAGACTCCAGAGCTTCCAACTTGGCTGAATAAATCTTTGCACAGACAAAGCTGGAAAAGAAAAAACATAGCAATTCACAGAACTATTAAGTCCACCGCATGTGGACTGCAAAAACAGAGCCAGGACTTATCTTTGATGATTTGGACAATCCAGAAGGAGAAACCAAGCAGAGATGTGGATCCCTAGAAAACAATGGACAACTGGCACTCACTAAAGGAAGGAGCCAGACTAAATAGCCCCGTCCAAAGTGGAAGCAGCTGATGACTGTTGTGAAGGACAAACAGCAGCACTACCACTTATAACCACCGGAGGGAGCCCAAGAGCAGAACCCACAACAGAATTCACAACAGCCTGTTTTGAAACAAAGGGTTAAATTTGTTTGAAAAAGGCACCCACCATTAAATCCATCTTAGCTCTTAGTCTATTAGTGAACAAAAGCTTCTTTACGGTAATGACATATGATTAATGAGAGCTCTCTACAGGGAAGACTGAGAATATCCCGATGAGGAGCACTGCTCAGCCATTGCTGATGCCTCCAAGCAGCTTTGCTGTGTACAAAGTAGAGTTTCCTGCAGTCAGTATTGTATTCTGCACAGCCAATATTCACTGTATTTTGCATCCTGTCTTGTCTGCGCAATGTGCTCGATTTTGGGGTTAAACTAAAACAAGGTTGGATCTCTCAAATCTCCAAGGATCTAGTAGTCATCAATAATCATCACCTAACCAATGCTTGTACATGGAATACTGGAGTGGGAGTAGTCATGCAGAATGTGTGCACAGACTGTACTCTGGTATGTGGAGTGTATGTTGGTGGAGTGTGTGTGTTTGTAGAATGCAAATACAGTACAGACCAAAAGTTTGGACACACCTTCTCATTTAAAGATTTTTCTGTATTTTCATGACTATGAAAATTGCAAATTCACACTGAAGGCATCAAAACTATGAATTAACACATTTGGAATTATATACTTAACAAAAAAGTGTGAAACAACTGAAAATATGTCTTATATTCTAGGTTCTTCAAAGTAGACATCTTTTGCTTTGATGACTGCTTTGCACACTCTTGTCATTTTCTTGATGAGCTTCAAGAGGTAGTCACCGGAAATGGTTTTCACTTCACAGGTGTGCCCTGTCAGGTTTAATAAGTGGGATTTCTTGCCTTATAAATGGGGTTGATAAACAATCAGTTGTGTTGAGCAGAAATCAGGTGGAAACACAGCTGATAGTCCTACTGAATAGACTGTTAGAGTTTGTATTATGGCAAGAAAATAGCAGCTAAGTAAAGAAAAATAAGTGACCATCATTACTTTAAGAAATGAAGGTCAGTCAGTCTGAAAATTGGGAAAACTTTGAAAGTGTCCCCAAGTGCAGTTGCAAAAACCATCAAGTGCTACAAAGAAACTGGCTCACATGAGGACCGCCCCAGGAAAGGAAGACCAAGAGTCACCTCTGCTTCTGAGGATAAGATTATCTGAGTCACCAGCCTCAGAAATCGCAGGTTAACAGCAGCTCAGAGTAGAGACAAGGTCAATGCTACACAGAGTTCTAGCAGCAGACACATCTCTACAACAACTGTTAAGAGGAGACTTTGTGCAGCAGGCCTTCATGGTAAAATAGCTGCTAGGAAACCATTGCTAAGGACAGGCAACAAGCAGAATGGACTTTTCTAGGCTAAAGAACACAAGGAATGGACATTAGACCAGTGGAAATCTATGCTTTGGTCTGATGAGTCCAAATTTGAGATCTTTGGTTCCAACTACCGTGTCTTTGTGCGACGCAGAAAAGGTGAACGGATGGACTCTACATGCCTGGTTCCCACCGTGAAGCATGAAGGAGGAGGTGTGATGGTGTGGGGTGCTTTGCTGGTGACACTGTTGGGGATTTATTCAAAATTGAAGGCATACTGAACCAGCATGGCTACCACAGCATCTTGCAGCGGCATGCTATTCCATCCGGTTTGAGATTAGTTGGACCATCATTTATTTTTCAACAGGACAATGACCCCAAACACACCTCCAGGCTGTGCAAGGGTTATTTCACCAAGAAGGAGAGTGATGGGGTGTTATGCCAGATGACCTGGCCTCCACAGTCACCAGACCTGAACCCAATCGAGATGGTTTGGGGTAAGCTGGACCGCAGAGTGAAGGCAAAAGGGCCAACAAGTGCTAAGCATCTCTGGGAACGCCTTCAAGATTGTTGGAAGACCATTTCCAGTAACTACCTCTTGAAGCTCATCAAGAGAATGCCAAGAGTGTGCAAAGTAGTCATCAAAGCAAAAGGTGGCTACTTTGAAGAACCTAGAATATAAGACATATTTTCAGTTGTTTCACACTTTTTTGTTAAGTATATTATTCCACATGTGTTAATTCATAGTTTTGATGCCTTCGGTGTGAATTTACAATTTTCATATTCATGAAAATACAGAAAAATCTTTAAATGAGAAGGTGTGTCCAAACTTTTGGTCTGTACTGTGGATGTGCAAAGTGTCTGCATAACCAGTCGCAATATTTCCTCCTTATTGAATGCTTTTGGCTTCTTATACAAACTGGGTGACCCCAAAGTAACACAAAATAGTGTACATATGCCAGCTATTGCTCTTCTACCAGTACATGCTTCCCTTTAGTGCAGAGGGAGTGCTCATCACAGCCTGCACTGTGTTTCTCCAAAAATAAGACATGATCTTAAATTTTTTTTTGCCCCGAAAGATGGGTCATGGCTTAGTTTCAGGATGACTTTTTTATGAACAACAATCCACAATTATTCTTCAACAAAAAAATCAACATTTATTCAAATATAATCATGTCATCACACACACACTGCACATACTGTACATATCAGCCTGTCTCCTCTTTAGTTCCAATAGACTCCTGCAGTTAAAGGACTTTTGGTGACCATGACAGGAGAAAGATTAGAAGACAAGGCGCATAGAGGTGCATGACACTTTTCAAATGCTCCTGATGAGGAGCATCGGACTCTAACATGTCCTCTCATGGGCAAAGTTGGTCCAGAATAGGGGTGGACTGGGGACATGAGACAACAGTTCATCTAACTCATGAAGAGGTGTGGTGTATCTTATACCAGAAATCTTACACCTATCCCTGACAGGAGTAAGATTAAAGACAAGTCACACTGAGGTGCATACCACTTGTCAGAAGATCCGAGCATCTGACTCCAGTATTCTCCCTCATGACCTTCTTCACGAATTATAGTCAAAGTAATTAGATTGTTGTTTGTATTTCCAACATAAAAATCAGATACCTAATATCTACAAGTAGCTGATGTGTGACTGAAGACAGGGGCATACCTATAGGGGGTGCAGAAGCTGTAGTTGCACATAGGCTCTTAAGAATTATGGAGGCCTTAAGATAACTCTGTCCTGAAGGAGGAGTTAAAAACGACAAATGACACATTATAATATATTCTGCAGGATTTTCATGGAGATCGAGGTTCTTCAAATTCTCTCTGTCTCTGTCTGAAGACATTCTAAAATGAACCCAGCTCCTTATAGGGTTATTCTTTAGAGTTATATCTTCTCAATAGGGTAGGTGGTAACCTACTTATTGTTGACGGGTCTGACTGCTGGGACCCCAAGAACAGTGGTCTGCAGATCAAGGTCTGAATAGTTGTGGTCGGTCTTGAGCACCACCGTTCCATTCATCCACAATGGCTAGATAATGACTTAAAAAGATAGGACTATCCCTTTAACCCTTTCACGACATGCGCCGTACTATTACTGCGCATGTCGTGTCTCCCCCTTTGATGTGGGCTCCGGCGGTGAGCTCACATCAAAGTTGCGACATGTCAGCTTTTTTGTGCAGCTGACATGTGCGCGCAATAGCGGCGGGTGAAATCGCTATTCACTAGCCGCTGTTAACCTGTTAAATGCCGCTGTCAAACGCAGAGAGCGGCATTTAACAGGCGCTTCCAGCCGGGCGGCCGGAAATGACGTCATCGCCGACCCCTGTCACATGATCGGGGGTCGGCGATGCATCAGGATGGTAACCATAGAGGTCCTTGAGACCTCTATGGTTACTAATGCCGGCCTGCTGTGAGCGCCCCCCTGTGGTCGGTGCTCACAGCACACCTGCATTTCTGCTACATAGCAGTGAACATCAGATCGCTGCTATGTAGCAGAGCCGATTGAGTGGTGCCAGCTTCTAGCCTCCCATGGAGGCTATTGAAGCATGGCAAAAGTAAAAAAAAAAATTGTTTTTAAAAATATGAAAAAAATAAAAAAAATATGAAAGTTTTTATCACCCCCCTTTCGCCCCATCCAAAATAAAACAATAAAAAAAATCAAATCTACACATATTTGGTATCGCCCGATCTATCAACAAAAAAAAGCATTAACCTGAACGCTAAACAGCGTAGCGAGAAAAAAATTCGAAACGCCAGAATTACGTTTTTTTGGTCGCCGCGACATTGCATTAAAATGCAATAACGGGTGATCAAAAGAACGTATCTGCACAAATGTGGTATCATTAAAAACGTCAGTTCGGCACGCAAATAATAAGCCCTCACACGACCCCAGATCACAAAAAATGGAGACGCTATGGGTATCAGAAAATGGCGCATTTTTTTTTTTTTAGCAAAGATTTGAATTTTTTTTCCACCACTTAGATAAAAAATAACCTAGACATGTTTGGTGTCTATGAACTTGTAATGACCTGGAGAATCATAATATCAGGTCAGTTTTAGCATTTAGCAAACCTAGCAAAAAAGCCAAACAAAAAACAACTGTGGGATTGCACTTTTTTTGCAATTTCACCACACTTGGAATTTTTTTCCCATTTTCTAGTACAAGACATGGTAAAACCAATGATGACTTTCAAAAGTATGACTCGTCCCGCAAAAAACAAGCCCTCACATGGCCATATTGACGGAAAAATAAAAAAGTTTTGGCTCTGGGAAGGAGGGGAGCGAAAAATGAAAACACAAAAATGAAAAAGGGCCGTGGCATGAAGGGGTTAACTAAACTTTCGTGATCCGAGTATTCACCAAACTCATCTGGCTAAATAAGCCATTACTAATTTACTGTTCTTTTTAGCAAAATATAATTTGAACATATCTTCATATGTGAATATCATCATTTGACTGATAAATGCAAAATGTCCATTGATATGATTTTCCCATAATTATAGACATCAGTCCTCATCACTATGCACAACATTATAACTCTATACTGGCTTTTAATTTAATGAAAACTTAAGACCTTCTCCAGGGTTTTCAGAACTTTTTAATATAGACAAGGTTCCTGAATATGACCATTATTGAAAGCTGATGTTCATTATATGGTTCATTTAATGACATTTAATGCCTTTCATTGGAAAAGTTCATTATTAAGAAGTGTAGCACACAATGACAAATTAAACATTAAATTACTTTCAATTTTTTTTAATAGTATCTGCTGAGAAATATTCAGTGCAATCAGGTCCCTTTTATTTGGGTTCAATAAAATTATATTGCATTTTTAAGAACAAGTGAATACTACCGAATATTACATTTTTGTAATTAGTTGTAATATATAGCCTAAGAAAGTCAGCTAAAATTCTGTACTTGATGCTAAGTCTTCAAACTAGTGAAATGCAAATCCTAATGGGAGAATAACTCTTGTTTATTGTGTAATGGCGGTGACTTAATTTTAAACGTGGAAAGTCTTTTGGGAGATTCATTTCTCGATTTCGGAAAATAACATTGTATTATCTAACCAGTCACAGCACTACACAAACCTCATGCATTTTGGATTTCAGCTAATTATTTTTGGTTCTTTTTGTAAGAAAAGTAAAAACTGCTAGAAAAAAAGATGAAAAGTAATTGTTATTTTCTGCTCGAGATGATTTATTAAATATTTATGTCTGGAATCTGTATCAAATAAGATTCTGAGCAAGTTAGTAATTAACAGAACCTGTGAATAGAATATTAATATTGTATTTTATGTATAGAATAGGAAGTGAATGTGGATGAGCAGAAAATGATAATTAGCTGAATTGTTGGTAATAGTATGAAATATGCAAATATACAATTAATTGCTTTAGAGACAACCTGGCCTTTATATTTTTTTCTAAATGCAGCATATATGTAGCTGCTGGTTACAGATAAAATGCTCATCTTTGAATATACAGCCAAGAAAATTGTGGAAAGCACAACTTAATTAACACTTGTCATTAATAATGATTTCCCTGTTGAAATAATATGTAATATATTTGTAGGAATTAATTGCCTTTTAAAAAAGAGCCTGTCCGTTCCCTGGACATGTATGATTAATAAGTGATTGAATCTAAAATGTGGAACTTTTTTCGTAGAACTCTGCACTGTGCTGTCTTCTGTTATTCCTTCTAAAACTCTATGAGTTTGCTGATCGTTGGGCATTACCATTACCTTTTTCAACCTGATCTGTCGGTATACTGTAAGTATGTGAACTACGACGGCTTCTCTACTGATATCAGTGGGTTCCTGTTCTCAAGACTGAAGCAAGTTCCACAGAGACAGATCACATCTACCGTACATTTATGATATATCCAAATGGATCTGGCATAAATGTACAAGATGGGAAAACACTTTTAAGGAGATAGAAGAGATTTGATGTATATTGTTGAATGGGGTTATCAAAACATCTAAACCAGTGTTACCCAAACTCTAGTCCTCATGGCCCCCCTCAAGCCATGTTTTAAGGATTTCCTTAGTATACCACAGGTGTGAGAATTCCTGATGCCTTGATGATACTTACACCACCTGCGCAATACTAACATGATCTGTACATGAAAACATGATTTGTTGGGGGCCATGAGGCCTGGAGCTTGGGAAATACTGGTCTAAACGTAAAATAATTCTCATACCGGTAATTCATTAGATAGCGGGTGCACATAATGAGGGCAAGAAATTTGGTATAAACACCTTAATTAGTAATATGTTTGCACAACTTGGAAGATCCACAAAAATATTGTGACCTTTGGCTTTTATATGCCAGTCCGGGCCAGCTATACCAATATGACATAAGGGGGATGTGACATGGACACACCCACCCATCAAATTCATAACAAGTCATGACAGTCCCCAACTGGAAGACATTTCTCGTAGTGGTGCACTCTGGGTAACAAACATGCCTAATTCATTAAGCGATGCACGTCATTTAATGAATCAGGTCACTGTACTAAAAGCAAGAGCTTCATTAAAATTGACATTTGCTACTCCAGTCTAAATGTATTGCCTCCAATGTCTTTTTCAGGTTGATTCTGCTATGAAAAGTGACCTGCTTCATAACTGACACAAGGAATACCAGCACTATATGGAGAAGACAGTTCTCCTGGTCAGGGATTGACATGCCATTGGTGCAACCTCCTATGAATCCTCACAGTCCACTTCCACCTCCTAAGCAGGTGGAATTGTGCATTATGATGAACTATTGGACTGCGAAGAGCCCATATACTGTTGCATATACCTTGCACAGGAGCCCTGTTTTGTATGTGTCTGCTCCTACTGGGTCACTGTTGCACTGTTCGTGCAAGCTTGGAAGGTGTTGAAAGAGCTTTCAAGGACAGGGGTAACATAAGCCACTTGGTTTACCAGATCTCAAAGGTTGACCTGGCCTTCACCTTTTAACCCCTCAAGGATCTGGACATACACAGGCAACCTTGAGCTGGGACAACAGAATCAGCTGCTGACCGGTTGAGCAAGCTGGCTTCAAGAAAGGTCATCATACAGGGTCAATACCAATAAATCATGTCAGGGAAAAAATTAGAAAGCAACTGGGTTGTCAAAATACAAGCCGAGGTCAGAAAACAGGATAAATCTGTTGATTTCATGGATTGTTCTCAACAAAGGCATGGCACTACCCTGTGGCCAAAGTGGAGTTAAAGGGAACAGGAACCGGTAGAGATGTTACATACTGCTGGCCTTTGTTCTGTTCTCTATAAAGGACATTTTTCTAACACTGTATACATACATTAATAACAATTAGTACAGAGTGGGCCGAAAAATGACTCCTGTTTCTCTTGTGGAGGATTGTAGCAGATGATGGTTATCGGGCTTCATTTATCAGAATTTGTATTGTTGCCCAAACAAACAATGAGAGCTCAATTTTTATTTTATCAGAGCAGTGTAAAAATGAATGAGGCCTGTCATATCTTTCTGGCAGTCATGTGGTTCTCTTGTATGTATGTGTGTAAAACCAAATAACGAAGGTCAGCACACCTATTAGTATAAGTGTATTGTGTAGGCGCACATATACACTGTGGCTATTAACAGACAACTATAATGTAGAACAAAAACAATGAGTAGAAACACTGCAGTAAATAAACAGTAACTCCTGTAAAAGCCATTCACCGCAACAAAGGTGTACCCAATCTGGATGCTCCCTATTGCTTATATCTCACATTGCTAAGTGCTAGAAAGCTTCATAATAGATGGGGGCATAGCAGGACCTTGTGGCATTACTTGAAACTCGTGGGCCCCGATGCAAAAGCTCCAACGGGGCACCCAAATATTTTAAGTCTTTAATAGCAATAGTATTTTTCTATAGGCCAAAGGGACTTTTAGGGTCCCCTTGGCTCCAGGGCCCGGGTGCGATTGCAACCCCTGCACCTGTTGTAGTAATGCCTCTGGCAGGACATCACAATGATTGAGTGTAAAACCTGTCTGTGGAAATTTGATTAGATAAGGTGTAAGAAAATGGAAGTTCTGCCCATGATCCCCATTGAAGACATGTGTGTTGTCATAATATGTTTAAATGCATAGTGTTCAGTGACATATGTTTTTAGTGACAGTGTTGTGTTCAACAGTACGGAGAGTTAGGGTTAATGATTGGGACTAACCCAGAGTGGGAGTGACTAAAGTGAATGAGCCGAGGGTGTTTACTGTCAGGAGTGAAATAGGGTCCAGCATGCAGCAGAAGCAGACCAATAGTCTGAGCAGCGAGCAAAGGTGCATGAAGTAGGTGTCCCTGAAGTGAAAGGAGACCGAGGCAACGGATAGCGTGATCCAGGGTAAAGACGAGGAAAAGTGATATAACAAATGAGCTATTCTCCCGAGACAGGATTAGGGGCAGAAGGTCTAGCGAGACAGTCCCAAGGCAAAAAGGTGACAGGACGAATTATAGCAGGGAATGCAAGACGAAGAGAGTGCCCCATATGGTAGTTCCGAAGCAAGCGGGGAAGCGGAGAAGCTAAGTAACCACCATAGTGGCAGAAGAACGGGAAAAGGCTGGGTTGTGTTGAAGGCAGAAGAAAGAGAGAAATAATGTGTATAAAGATGTTCTATGTGTTAAGAGAAACATCCATGAAGATTTTCACCCTCTATCCACTGTACATACTCTTCCCTACATTAATGTTCAGAAAAAAAGTTTATTTTTGAGTGGTGGTTACCTTTATTAAACTATACAACATTTGGTCCTGGCCAGCAAAAGTCACTGGCATCATGTGGCCTACAAAGGCATAGTGTCCCATAGACAAAGTCCACACACCCAGCCAGGACCCCCATTTTCATGTAATGGGCCAGGCATGGAAGACGAGTACCTTGCCCATGGCTACCACCTCGCACCACGTTAGAAAGGTGCACCGCACTATTGGATGTCAAGACCCCCAAATTTACTGAGTACAAGAAACAAGCAAAATCAAAAAGCAAGGACTAGTATACCTGTTAGTATAAGTGTATTGTGTTCTTGCACATGTATGCTGAACTCTTCTAACTTAAGATACCAGTCCATTCCAGTGAGCTATCAGTTTTTCTACCATTTTGTCATTTAATTCTGGATCAATTTCCTGATGCTGCATATTATTTTCAGTTTCCCCAACTGCCATTACAGCATTTATAGCCAGAATTGTCCAATCAAATTATTATTAAAGAGTAACTGTCATTTTAATTTTTGTGTCATAATGCATGGATTGTGGGGGCAAAATATTACATCTTCCAGTAATTCTTTCAGTTAACTGATCATAAACATGAGTGTTATTTCTTTCTGTACTTAAGACCCCCTTGACATGTCAGTGTGTCCGGTGTGGTTTCACACATACCGGAGACACTTACACATACAGACCCATTAAAATCTATGGGGCTTCGCACATGTCCGTGTGACCCACACGTGGACATGTTCTTTTTTTTCTAGGAACACGGCTGTCAATATGTCCCGCACACATACACACAGATGACATAAAGTGTTACATTCGTATACCCGTCTGTGTGACACATCCCGGAATATAATGCACATTAGAAAAACACTGTTAGATGTGCAAAGATCGAGTTAGATAGGGGTAGACAGATAGCAAGATAGATATTCGTGAGAGATATAATTAGTGCCTTGTGTGTGTATTTTACTGTACTTGTATTATGATAAATAAATAATTGAAAAAAATATGTGGGGTCCCCAATATTTTGATAACCAGCCAATGTAAAGCAAACAGCTGTGTGCTGATATTATCAGGCTGGGAGGTCCATGGATAGTGACCCCTTTCCAGTCTAAAAATACCAGCCCGTAGTCTCCCCAGATTTGGGGCCTCACATTAGATGCATCATTTGTGGCACTTTGCCTGGCTCTTCCCGATAGCCCTGGTGCGTTGGCAATCAGGGTAATATTTTGGGGGGTTTGATGTCTGCTGTGAATTGTGAGCTGGCATCAAGTCCAAGGGTTAGTAATGGAGAGGTGTCTATAAGAGACACCGAATAACTAAATAAGTAAGTTAAAAGAAAAAAACACAATAATTATTTTAAAAAAAACAACTCCCGGACTCCCCGTTCACCAATTTATTAATAATAATAAAAAAAGCCATGCTGGTCAGAAATAGTCCAAAGATTCCAATGTAGTCCACATATCGCAACTTGAAAGACATGAAAAGAGAGAATTTAATAAAGACAAAGGACAGTCCCTCATTCACCTATGGAGCCTTGTTCTGAGAATGTCACTTCATAGGTCACTCTTGGTCAGGCTGTCCTCTGTGAGACCCAGCGTAACATTACTGATGTCATCACCGCTATCGCCAGCTCTCGCAGAGCACAGCCTGACTAAGAGTGACCTATGAAACGACATTCTCAGAACGAAGCTCCACAGGTTTTACTACAGAATCGGTGGACCTCGTGGGATCGCCATCGACTACGTCGGAGCTGCAGGTTTTTTTTAATGGATCTATTAAATTGGTGAACGAGGGACTGTCCATTGTTTTTATTTATATAATTATCTCTTTTTATGTCTTTCAGGTAGTCATTTGGATTTTTTTCTGCAGGCCGCTCTGTATATTTTTGATCATGACATTCATGCCTGGGGGTCTATGTCTGAAGCTCAATTCAGTCTGTACAATGAGCTCATGCAGCCGAGTGAATGTGGTCAGATGCAGACAGAATTGAGGCTAATGAAAAAGAAGTATGAGGACATAGCTGTTGTGAGCCAGAGTTCAATTTTTTTGCTGGGACTCTTGCCAGGTTTAGTGAACTGTGCTAAACCTTGCTGCATTTTATTGCCCATTTAAATGAAGGAAAAACTGCAGGTTCATCCTCTCATATTCTGACCTCTATAAGAAATGACTTTTTCCACCCCTCTTGGCAATATGCACTTAAAGCCTCTTTATTATATGGTAAGGATGAGGATGGCGAGGACAGCGTAATACTTATTTTAAGTGCATTTAGCTCATGTGAATATGCTAATAATGATTTGGATGAAGGAAACTATTTTATACGCTGGAAAAGGGAATGTCAAAGCACAAGTAAACAAGAGTTTAGACCTTGCGCACTTTGCCTTCTAAACCCAACTTTATGAATTCAGTCTTTGCGATTACTCAAAATCAAACACATCCTGAAAGTTGGAGAAGGAAACTTCTGTCTTATTAGCAGGTAGGGAGTATATAATAACCATGTGTTTCAAAATTGAAAATCCTTCTCTTATGCTTGTAATTGGCATTCCCCTTTTCCTTGCCAGCCACATTTGAAGCCACTGCTGGTCCTTGTTTGTGGCAGTGGAGACACATACACAGCTGCCCTGTGCGTGTAGAGTATGGGGAGCTTTGCTGGCTGTGCTCAGGCGTAGGCTCTGCTTAAAAGAGCTGTCCGCCGTTAGGGTACAAGTCTGCAGTCAATCTATTTGACTGCAGACTTGTAAAACCTCACATCGCATGTACTGTGAGGATTCTATGGTGCCGAAGCCGGGAGCAGTGGGTGTGACCGCGAGTCCACAATTTGCATACATGCGATCACCTTCAAACTAGATGGGTGCTAGATGAAATGAGGCTGGAAGTATGCAAATCACATACCTGTGGTCACATAATCACCCACTCCTACACTGAAGGAGAATCTTTACAGTGTGCAGTATGCGCAATGTGAGGATTTACAAATCTTCAGTCACATAGAATGACTGCAGACTTGTAACCTAAGGCCATAATACCTCTTTAAACAGCTAGTAGAAAAGTGTCTCCACATAGGGAGCTGATATTAGGAAATCACTGAACTCCTGAAAGACATTGAGAATGTGAAGTATTGAGCAGGTAACAATTGTCTCCAATTATTAATTCATTGTCATAAAGAATGGGCATGGATTAATGAATTAAAGTGGTTAGCAATGTTGATTTGCAGCACTGGGGACCTGGGTTCCAAACACACCAAGGACAACATCTACAAGAACTGTGGAACTCTCCCCATGTTCGTGTAGGTTTCCTCTCAGTTGAGAATGGGTTATCTGAGTAGTGGACAACCACTTTAAAAAGAATCTGTCACCAGGTTTTTTCTAACTCATCTGAGAGTAGCATAATGTAGGAAAAGAGACCCTGATTCCAAAGATGTACCACTTAGTTTACTGGATGTAGCAGTTGTGACACAATCAGAGTTTCTAGATATAGCAAAGCTCAGAAAGCTGCCTCCTCCCACAGTACAGCGTTCTGTGCACATTGTATATTGACAATAAATGGGGGTGTGATCGATCTAACAGGCACTTGGGACCTAGTCCAAGCAGTGACAATCTCCCAGTGAAAAAACCTTCATTGTAAATAAACAGCACACAGCCTAGTAAGTGACACATCTCACAAATCTGTGTTTCAGCCCTTATTTCCTGCTGTCTTCAGATTACATAGCAAAAACCTGATGACAGATTCCCAGGCTATCTGTTGTTTAATGATCAATAGCTGCACGGTCTACAATATCCCCATTCGCCATAAAACATTTTTTATTATAGCTATTAAATAGACCTTTAAAAGCATATTATTATCTATCAGAGTGAGTTTTTGTAAAATTAGATCCAAAAGTTAACATTTGTGGTTCCTCTGTTCTGGGTCTTTTCATTCACTCAGAGGTGAAGAAGACCCAGGAAGCAAACAAATTTCTCTGATCTGTAGTCTGTATTATATTTCGAGGATTTGTTCTAAAGTGTCTATGTATTTACAAGTCTGGTCTGAGGACTCCATTTCATAGGGATTCGATTTGAGGTCTGAATTAATTTAGTACCTTGATCTGAGGTCTTATTTATTTAGAGTGCTTGGCCTGACTTAATTTTGGTCTGGAGTCTGTATTTATTTAAGAGTAAGTACAGCCTGGCCCTGGGGTGTTATTTATTTGGGGGTCTTAGCTCGGATGTGAATTATTTGTGGAGTCTTTATTAATTTTGGGTCTAGGATTTGATGCCATCTTTACTTTTATCTGACGACATGGCTGATAGTTCATGTGGTGCTATTATTTTTTCATGTGTTTATATAAAAAACTGAAATGACAAAAAGCGCAATGGGGTCTTATCCCCATTAAGAAAAGAGTAAAACGGGATTTGCTTACTTGGGGAGGTTGTAAAAGTCGCAACCCTTTGTTCGCTTTTAAGCTGCAGATCCACCAAACAGATAGTATTCAAACTTGGAGATGGAAGTGGATATACTGTAAAATCAATGCTGCCGAGGATCCAAAATACAATAGGAGACCAAATGTGGTATGGATGCAGTTTTATTTGTCAACACGTTTCGAGGTGATCATACCTCTTCATCAGGACAAACCACAATGATTATATTTTCACACTCCTCCCTTCCTAGAGCCTAGAAAAGAAGATGAGTATAACAGTGTAGACTACAATATAAAGAAAAGAGCCTGACATTACTGAGTACTGCTGACTATGCGCTGTTCAACCACATACCTCCTCTTCGGCCTCCAAATCTTATTAGATAGGCTACCAATGCTGACTGCTGGGTTGGACAAAGAGGGACTGGAAATTTGATGGTCATGGAAGAACAGTGACAGCAGCTGATAGCTGAGGAACGTCTTGAAATTTTCAAGTACATCCTTGCCTTACATGGCTCATGTACAAGGTAGAGCTTGTGTACAGAACATTTTGACTACATGCGGGGTATAAGAAAGTGAGTAACAAACTGTGGGGTCCACTTTTTGGTGGTACCTTTTGCAAAGTGAAAAATTTGAGGCTAATGGAACATTTTTGTCAAAAAATGAAAAATTTCAACATGATGACCTAATATCAGATTTTGTGTAGTACCTGTGGGTTAAAAATGATCATTATTCCCCTGGATAAAATTCTTGAGGGGTGTAGTTTCCAAAATGGGGTCACTTGTGAGGGGTTTCTGCTGTTTACGCACATTAAGGGCTCTGCAAATGAGACATGGTGCCCGTGTCACGGGGAGACTAGGTGGGCAAGAGCTAATAACCCGGGCCCCTGCAATTTCCCTCAGACTAGGGAAATCCTGACTGACCCTCTACCTAGAGTTTACACTGATGGTGTGCATGTCTAGGCCTCGACCCTTGCCCTGTCTCCTGTTTCAACCCTAGGCTGAAACCACCGCACACCACCCAGTGAAAAGATCATACACCAATACCCACCGTAGAACAGACAAGGATAACGGAAAATATACACCACGCCGCAGTCACTCAGGAATACACTATAAATGCGCAGGGCAAAATAAATACAAATATAGGAAGGATTAAATAAGACAAAGGGAAATACACCACCAGCAACGATACTCCAACTACTAGCTCACCATTCCAGACCGAGATAACAACGCACAAGACAGAAGCTATAATTGGCGACGCTCAATGTTCAGGAGAACTATTTAAAGGCAATGGGCATGACCCAGCTTCCAATCCGAGCATCAGGTAAATTAACCCCGGACCAGCTAGATAAAATCTAGCCAACGCCAATGAGCACATAGTGGTCAAAAGCGGAATTACCGCTGTCTGTCGAACGACCTGGTCTGAACAGCGTCCGACATGACAGCCCGCAATCTCTGCTAGCCAAATTTGTGTTCCAAAATTCAAATGGTGCTCCTTCCCTTTTGAACCCTGCCATTTCTCCAAACAGAGGTTTATCGGGTATCAGAGCGCTCAGAAGAAACTAGGTAACCAATTTTGCTGTGCTATCCCTTGTAAAAGGGGCTAAAAAGCAACATTTTAGAGGTAAAACTATATATTTTTTTTATTAATTGCACTTTGCATTAATTGATCTGTACCACCTGAAGGGTTCAAAAATGTCCAGACAGCAGTTTTGAAGTATTTGAGGGGTGTGGTTTTTAAGATTGTATCACTTTTGAGGAGTTTTTAATATATGGGTCCCTCAAAGTTCATTTACATTTGAATCTGTCCCTAAAGAAACAGGTTTTGTAAATTTGTTGAGAAAATAAGAAATTGCTGGTAAACTTTTAACCCCTCTAACATCCTAACAAAATAAAATAACGATTGAAAATTATGCAGATGTAAAGTAGACATATGGGAAATGTTATTTATTAATTATTTTGTACAGCATGACTAATTGGTTTAAGGGTGTAAAAATTGAAAGTTTGAAAAGCGTGATTTGTTTTTTTCAGTATTGCAATATTTTCACAAATAAAATCAAAACATACCAAGCTAAATCTATCACTAACATAAAGTACAATGTGTCACAAAAAATACAATCTCAGAAACGCTGGGATACATTGAAGCGTTGCAGTGTTATTACTGCATAAAGTGACACTAGTTAGCTTTCTAAAGTTTGGCCTGGTTATTAAGGTCAAAATGAGCCTCAGTCACTAAGGGGTTAAGGTATATTCATCTAAAATGTGATGAATTAAAATGTCTTTAGAACTAATTCAGGATCATTTCCTTATTGATATTTCTCATGAGACTGAGGCTATATACAGTTATATGAAAAAGTTTGGGCACCCCTATTAATCTTAAGCTTAATGTTTTATAAAAATAGTTTTTTTGGCAACAGCTATTTCAGTTTCATATATCTACTAACTGTTGGACACAGTAATGTTTCTGCCTTGAAATGAGGTTTATTGTACTAACAGAAAATGTGCAATCTGCATTCAAACTAAATTTGACAGGTGCATAAGTATGGGCACCCTTATCATTTTCTTGTATTAAATACTCCTACCTACTTTTTACTGACTTACTAAAGCACTTTTTTTGGTTTTGTAACCTCATCGAGCTTTGAACTTCATAGCCAGGTGTATGCAATCATGAGAAAAGCTACTTAAAGTGGCCACTTGCAAGTTGTTCTCCTGTTTGAATCTCCTCTGAAGAGTGGCGTCATGGGCTCCTCAAAACAACTGTCAAATGATCTGAAAACAAAGATTATTCAACATAGTTGTTCAGGGGAAGGATACACAAAGCTGTCTCAGAGATGTAACCTCTCAATTTCCACTGTGAGGAACATAGTAAGGAAATGGAAGAACACAGATACAGTTCTTGTTAAGGCCAGAAGTGGCAGGCCAAGAAAAACATCAAAAAGGCAGAGAAGAAGAATGGTGAGATCAGTCAAGGACAATCCTCAGACCACCTCCAGAGAGCTGCAGCATCAACTTGCTGCAGATGGTGTCACTGTGCATTGGTCAACTATACAACGCACTTTGCACAAGGAGAAGCTGTATGGGAGAGTGATGCGAAAAAAGCCGTTTCTGCAAGCATGCCACAAACAGAGTCAGCTGAGGTATGCAAAAGCACATTTGGAGAAGCCAATTTCTTTTTGGAAGAAGGTCCTGTGGACTGATGAAACCAAGATTGAGTTGTTTGGTCATACAAAAAGGCGTTATGCATGGTGGCCAAAAAACACAGCATTCCAAGAAAAACACTTGCTACCCACAGCAAAATTTGGTGGAGGTTCCATCATGCTTTGGGGCTGTGTGGCCAATGCCAGCATCGGGAATCTTGTTAAAGTTGAGGGACGCATGGATTCCTCTCAGTATCAGCAGATTCTTGACAATAATGTTCATGAATCAGTGACAAAGTTGAAGTTATGCAGGGGATGGATCTTTCAGCAAGACAATGATCCAAAACATCGCTCCAAATCTACTCAATCATTCATGCAGAGGAACAATTACACTGTTCTGGAAAGGCCATCCCAGTCCCCAGACCTGAATATCATTGAACATCTGTGGGATCATTTGAAGAGGGCTGTCCATGCTCAGCGACCATCAAACTTAACTGAACTGGAATTGTTTTGTAAATAGGAATGGTCAAAAATACCTTCATCCAGGATCCAGGAACTCATTAAAAGCTACAGGAAGCGACTAGAGGCTGTTATTTTTGCAAAAGGAGGATCTACTAAATATTAATGTCACTTTTCTGGTGAGGTGCCCATACTTATGCACCTGTCAAATTTTGTTTGAATGCAGATTGCACATTTTCTGTTAGTACAATAAACCTCATTTCAAGGCAGAAACATTACTGTGTCCAACAGTTATTAGATATATGAAACTGAAATAGCTGTTGCAAAAAAAACCAATTTTTATAAAAGATTAAGCTTAAGATTAATAGGGGTGCCCAAACTTTTTCATATAACTGTAACTTAAGGCTAACACCAGATGTATCATTGCATATGCAATCATTGCATTTCAATAAAGATATTAAAGCAAATCATTATTTTACTTCAAGGACTTGGTTTGTATTCTACGGAAGAAAAGCACCGTAAATACAGAAGAAAAGACTGAGCCCAGGAAATGTAGACTTTATGTTTTGTTGATTAACCTTACAATTAATTTTTTCCTAGCTTTTATACTCGAGTATAAGCCGACCCGAGTATAAGCCGAGACCCATAATTTTGCCACAAACAACTGGGAAAATTTAATGAATCAAGTATAAGCCTAGGGTAGGAAATGCAGCAGCTACTGGTAAATTTCAAAAATAAAAATAGATACCAATAAAAGTAAAATTAATTGAGACATCAATAGGTTGTGTTTTTGAATATCCATATTGAATCAGGAGCCCCATATAATGCTCCATAAAGTTCATAATGGGCCCCATAAGATGCTCCATAAAGTTTATGATGGGCCCCATAAGATGCTTCACACAAAAATATGCCCCATATAATGCTGCACAAAGGTTGATAATGGCCCCATAAGATGCTCCATAGAAAATGTGCCCCATATAATGCTGCACAAAGGTTGGTTATGGCCCCATAAGGTGCTCCATAGAAACATTTGCCCCATAAAATGCTGCATAAAGGTTGATTATGGCCCCTGTTGTGAACTCTATTTCTGGGCTCCCTCTAGTGGTCACAAGCGGTACTGTGTAGTGTTGTCTTTCTGCAGGTTGGCTTCATCAGCTGGTTCGTTATCCTTGGTTGGTTTTCTATTTAGCTCACCTGGATACTCAGTTCCTTGCCTGCTATCAATGTAT
This sequence comes from Ranitomeya variabilis, assembly GCF_051348905.1. Lineage (NCBI taxonomy): Eukaryota > Metazoa > Chordata > Amphibia > Anura > Dendrobatidae > Ranitomeya > Ranitomeya variabilis. Next base: position 72,535,861 of record NC_135237.1, on the reverse strand, counting down.
TCAGTGCTCTTCAGATTCCTTGTGACTACCTTGCTCCCAGTCTCTCCAAGACAAGCTAAGTTTTTGTTTGATCATTTTTTGATTATCAGTGTTCATTATGTTTTAGTCCAGCTCGCTAAAATGTGATTTCTTCGCTTGCTGGTTGCTCTAGGGGACTGAGTTTCTCCCCCCACACCGTTAGTTGGTGTGGGGGTTCTTGAAATCTCAGAGTGGATATTTTGTAAGGGTTTTTTACTGACCGCATAGATTCCTTTTTCTATTTTCTGCTATCTAGTATTAGTGGGCCTCATTTGCTGAATCTGCTTTCACCCCTGTGTATGTGCCTTCCTCTTACCTCACCGTTATTATTTGTTGGGGGCTTCTATATCTTTGGAGATTAGTTCTCTGGAGGCAAGAGAGGTCTTTCTTTCTCTCTAGGGGTAGTTAGTTCCTTAGGCTGGCTCGAGACGTCTAGGAATTCAGGCACGTTCACCGGCTACTTCTAGTGTGTTTGGTTAGGTTCAGATTTGCGGTCAGTCCAGCTTGCCACCTCCCTAGAGCTTGTCCTATGTTTGTTACTTAGCTGGAGTAATTTGTGATCCTCAACCACTAAGGATCATAACAGTATAGCAGGCCAAAAAGTGTTTAATGCATCGCAGAAGTGGGATAAAAAGAAGACCTGAATACATTTTTTTTTTTTCCTCCCGCTTTTCCTTTGCTGCAGTCTGTTTAGCTTCTTTCATCCCCTTGAACTCTGGGTGGTTTTGAGCTCAGCTGCAGACATTGATGTTCAGACTCTGACTTCTAGTGTGGATCATCTTGCTGCACGGGTGCAAAGTATTCAGGATTTTGTTATTCATAGCCCTAGGTCAGAACCAAAGATACCCATTCCTGAGTTGTTTTCTGGAGATAGATCTAGGTTTCAGAATTTTAAGAATAATTGTAAGTTATTTCTATCTCTGAGACCTCGTTCCTCTGGTGATTCCGCTCGGCAAGTAAAGATTGTTATCTCCTTGTTACGTGGCTACCCTCAGGATTGGGCCTTCTCTCTGGCGCCAGGAGATCCTGCATTGCTTAATGTGGATGCGTTTTTTCTGGCTCTTGGACTGCTTTATGAGGAGCCTAATCTTGAGAATCAGGCAGAAAAAGCATTGCTGGCCCTTTCTCAAGGGCAGGATGAAGCAGAGGTGTATTGTCAAAAATTTCGGAAATGGTCAGTGCTTACTCAATGGAATGAGTGTGCCCTGGCTGCAAATTTCAGAGAAGGTCTTTCTGAAGCCATTAAGGATGTTATGGTGGGGTTCCCCACCCCTACAAGTCTGAGTGATTCTATGGCTTTAGCCATTCAGGTTGATCGGCGTTTGCGGGAGCGCAGATCTGCTCATCCTTTGGCGGTATTTTCTGAACAGAGCCCTGAGTCTATGCAATGTGATCGAACTCTGACCAGAATTCAGCGACAAAGTCATAGACGTCAAAATGGGTTGCGCTTTTACTGTGGTGATTCTGCTCATGTTATCTCAGCATGCTCTAAACGCTTAAAAAAGGTCGCTAAACCTGTCACCGTTGGTACTATACAGCCTAAGTTTATTTTGTCTGTTACTTTGATTTGTTCTTTGTCGTCCTACTCGGTTATGGCCTTTGTGGATTCGGGTGCTGCCCTGAATCTGATGGATTTGTCATTTGCCAGGCGCTGTGGTTTTGTCCTGGGGCCTTTGGAGTTTCCTATTCCTCTGAGGGGAATTGATGCTACGCCATTGGCTGAGAATAAACCTCAGTATTGGACGCAAATGACCATGTGCATGACTCCCATTCATCAGGAGGTGATTCGCTTTCTTGTTCTGCATAATTTACATGATGTTGTCGTTTTGGGTCTGCCATGGTTGCAGGCTCATAATCCAGTTTTAGATTGGAAAGCTATGTCTGTGTCTAGTTGGGGTTGTCAGGGAATTCATGGCGATACTCCATTGGTGTCTATTGCTTCTTCCACTCCTTCTGAGGTCCCTGAGTTTTTGTCTGACTACCAGGATGTATTTGATGAGCCCAGGTCCGGTGCCCTGCCCCCTCATAGGGATTGTGACTGTGCTATAAATTTAATTCCTGGTAGTAAATTCCCTAAGGGACGACTTTTTAATTTGTCTATACCAGAGCATGCCGCGATGCGGAGTTATATAAAGGAGTCTTTGGAGAAGGGACATATTCGCCCATCCTCTTCCCCTCTTGGTGCAGGATTCTTTTTTGTGGCCAAGAAGGACGGTTCTTTGAGACCGTGTATAGATTATCGCCTTCTGAATAAAATTACAGTCAAATTTCAGTATCCTTTGCCACTATTATCTGATTTGTTTGCTCGGATTAAGGGTGCCAGTTGGTTCACCAAGATAGATCTCCGTGGTGCGCATAATCTTGTGCGCATTAAGCAGGGAGATGAATGGAAAACAGCATTTAATATGCCCGAAGGCCATTTTGAGTACTTGGTGATGCCTTTTGGACTCTCTAATGCTCCTTCTGTGTTTCAGTCCTTCATGCATGACATTTTCCGAGAATATCTGGATAAATTTATGATTGTTTATCTGGATGACATTTTGGTCTTTTCTGATGATTGGGAGTCCCATGTGAAGCAGGTCAGGATGGTGTTTCAGGTCCTGCGTGCCAATGCTTTATTTGTGAAGGGCTCAAAATGCCTCTTCGGAGTACAGAAGGTCTCCTTTTTGGGTTTTATTTTTTCTCCTTCTGCTGTGGAGATGGACCCAGTCAAGGTCCAGGCTATTCATGACTGGACTCAGCCCACGTCTGTTAAGAGTCTTCAGAAGTTCTTGGGTTTTGCTAATTTTTACCGTCGTTTCATCGCTAATTTTTCTAGCGTGGTTAAACCTTTGACGGATTTGACCAGGAAGGGCTCTGATGTTACTAATTGGTCTCCTGCGGCCGTGGAGGCCTTTCGGGAGCTTAAGCACCGGTTTTCTTCAGCTCCAGTCTTATGTCAGCCAGATGTCTCTCTCCCCTTTCAGGTCGAGGTTGATGCTTCCGAGATTGGAGCAGGGGCTGTTTTGTCACAGAGAAGTTCTGAGGGCTCTGTGATGAAGCCGTGTGCTTTCTTTTCAAGAAAGTTTTCGCCTGCCGAGCGAAATTATGATGTTGGTAATCGGGAGTTGTTGGCTATGAAGTGGGCATTTGAGGAGTGGCGTCATTGGCTCGAGGGAGCTAGACATCGTGTGGTGGTCCTGACTGATCACAAAAATCTGATTTACCTCGAGTCGGCCAAGCGCCTTAATCCTAGACAGGCTCGTTGGTCGTTGTTTTTCTCCCATTTCAACTTCGTGGTCTCATACCTGCCTGGTTCGAAGAACGTGAAAGCTGATGCACTTTCTAGGAGCTTTGTGCCTTACTCTCCGGGAGTTTCTGAGCCGGCTGGTATTCTTAGAGAGGGAGTGATTTTGTCTGCCATTTCTCCAGATTTGCGACGAGTGCTGCAGAAATTTCAGGCGGATAGACCTGACCGTTGTCCACCAGAGAGACTGTTTGTCCCGGATAGATGGACCAGCAGAGTTATTTCCGAGGTTCATTCTTCGGTGTTGGCGGGTCATCCTGGGATTTTTGGTACCAGAGATTTGGTGGCTAGGTCCTTCTGGTGGCCTTCCTTGTCACGGGATGTGCGTTCCTTTGTGCAGTCTTGTGGGATTTGTGGTCGGGCTAAGCCTTGCTGTTCTCGTGCCAGCGGGTTGCTTTTGCCTTTGCCTGTCCCGAAAAGGCCTTGGACGCACATCTCCATGGATTTTATTTCGGATCTGCCAGTATCTCAGAGAATGTCTGTCATCTGGGTGGTGTGTGATCGTTTTTCCAAGATGGTCCATTTGGTGCCCTTGCCTAAGCTGCCTTCCTCCTCCGATTTGGTTCCTCTATTTTTTCAGAATGTGGTTCGCTTGCACGGCATTCCTGAAAATATTGTGTCTGATAGAGGATCCCAGTTTGTGTCCAGGTTTTGGCGAACTTTTTGTGCTAAGATGGGCATTGATTTGTCTTTTTCGTCGGCCTTCCATCCTCAGACTAATGGCCAAACCGAGCGAACTAATCAGACATTGGAGACTTATTTGAGATGTTTTGTTTCTGCTGATCAGGATGATTGGGTGACTTTTTTGCCATTGGCCGAGTTTGCCCTTAATAATTGGGCTAGTTCTGCTACCTTGGTTTCGCCTTTTTTCTGCAATTCTGGTTTCCATCCTCGTTTTTCCTCGGGTCAGGTTGAGTCTTCTGACTGTCCTGGGGTGGATTCTGTGGTGGATAGGTTGCAGCAGATTTGGAGCCATGTGGTGGACAATCTGAAATTGTCACAGGAGAGAGCTCAGCGCTTTGCCAACCGCCGCCGCGGTGTGGGTCCCCGACTTCGTGTTTGGGATTTGGTGTGGCTGTCTTCTCGGTATGTTCCTATGAAGGTCTCGTCTCCTAAGTTTAAGCCTCGCTTCATCGGTCCTTATAAGATCTTGGAAATCCTTAACCCGGTGTCTTTTCGTTTGGATCTCCCGGCATCGTTTGCCATCCATAATGTGTTCCATAGGTCTTTGTTGCGGAGGTATGTGGTACCTGTGGTTCCTTCTGTTGAGCCTCCTGCTCCGGTGCTGGTTGAGGGCGAATTGGAGTACGTGGTGGAGAAGATTTTGGATTCTCGTATCTCAAGACGGAGACTTCAGTATCTGGTTAAGTGGAAGGGCTATGGTCAGGAGGATAATTCCTGGGTTGTCGCCTCTGATGTCCATGCGGCCGATTTGGTTCGCGCCTTCCACGCAGCTCGTCCTGATCGCCCTGGAGGTCTTGATGAGGGTTCGGTGACCCCTCCTCAAGGGGGGGTACTGTTGTGAACTCTATTTCTGGGCTCCCTCTAGTGGTCACAAGCGGTACTGTGTAGTGTTGTCTTTCTGCAGGTTGGCTTCATCAGCTGGTTCATTATCCTTGGTTGGTTTTCTATTTAGCTCACCTGGATACTCAGTTCCTTGCCTGCTATCAATGTATTCAGTGCTCTTCAGATTCCTTGTGACTACCTTGCTCCCAGTCTCTCCAAGACAAGCTAAGTTTTTGTTTGATCATTTTTTGATTATCAGTGTTCATTATGTTTTAGTCCAGCTCGCTAAAATGTGATTTCTTCGCTTGCTGGTTGCTCTGGGGACTGAGTTTCTCCCCCCACACCGTTAGTTGGTGTGGGGGTTCTTGAAATCTCAGAGTGGATATTTTGTAAGGGTTTTTTACTGACCGCATAGATTCCCTTTTCTATTTTCTGCTATCTAGTATTAGTGGGCCTCATTTGCTGAATCTGCTTTCACCCCTGTGTATGTGCCTTCCTCTTACCTCACCGTTATTATTTGTTGGGGGCTTCTATATCTTTGGGGATTATTTCTCTGGAGGCAAGAGAGGTCTTTCTTTCTCTCTAGGGGTAGTTAGTTCCTTAGGCTGGCTCGAGACGTCTAGGAATTCAGGCACGTTCACCGGCTACTTCTAGTGTGTTTGGTTAGGTTCAGATTTGCGGTCAGTCCAGCTTGCCACCTCCCTAGAGCTTGTCCTATGTTTGTTACTTAGCTGGAGTAATTTGTGATCCTCAACCACTAAGGATCATAACAGGCCCCATAAGATGCTTCATAGAAACATTTGCCCCGTATAATGCTGCATTAAGGTTGATTATGGCCCCATAAGATGCTCCATAGAAACATTTGCCCCATATAATGCTGCATTATGGTTGATTATGGCCCCATAAGATGCTCCATAGAAACATGTGCCCCATATAATGCTGCACAAAGGTTGATTATGGCCCCATAAGATGCTCCATAGAAACATGTGCCCCATATAATGCTGCACAAAGGTTGATTATGGCCCCATAAGATGCTCCATAGAAACATTTAGCCCACATAATGCTGCATTAAGGATGATTATGGCCCCATAAGATGCTCCATAGAAACATTTGCCCCATATAATGCTGCACAAAAGTTGATTATGGCCCTATAAGATGCCTAATAGAAACATTTGTCCCACATAATGCTGCATTAAGGTTGTTTATGGCCACATAAGATGCTCCATAGAAACATTTGCCCCATGTAATGCTGCACAAAGGTTGATTATGGCCCCATAAGATGCTCCATAGAAACATTTGTCCCACATAATGCTGCATTAAGGATGATTATGGCCCCATAAGATGCTCCATAGAAATATTTGCCCCATATAATGCTGCACAAAGGTTGATTATGGCCACATAGGATGCTCCATAGAAACATTTGTCCCACATAATGCTGCATTAAGAATGATTATGGCCCCATAAGATGCTCCATAGAAACATTTGCCCCATATAATGCTGCACAAAGGTTGATTATGGCCACATAAGATGCTCCATAGAAACATTTGCTCCATATAATGCTGCACAAAGGTTGATTATGGCCCCATAAGATGCTCCATAGGAACATTTGTCCCACATAATGCTGCATTAAGGATGATTATGGCCCCATAAGATGCTCCATGGAAACATTTGCTCCATATAATGCTGCACAAAGGTTGATTATGGCCCCATAAGATGCTCAATAGAAAATGTGCCCCATATGATTCTGCATAAAGGTTGATTATGGCCCCATAAGATGCTCCATAGAAACATTTGCCCCATATAATGCTGCACAAAGGTTGATTATGGCCCCATAAGATGCTCAATAGAAAATGTGCCCCATATGATTCTGCATAAAGGTTGATTATGGCCCCATAAGATGCTCCATAGAAACATTTGCCCCATATAATGCTGCACAAAGGTTGATTATGGCCCCATAAGATGCTCCATAGAAACATTTGTCCCACATAATGCGGCATTAAGGATGATTATGGCCCCATAAGATGCTCCATAGAAACATTTTCTCCATATAATGCTGCACAAAGGTTGTTTATGGCCCCATAAGATGCTCCATAGAAACATTTGGCCCATAAAATGCTGCATTAAGCTTGATTATGGCCCCATAAGATGCTCCATAGAAACATTTAGCCCACATAATGCTGCATTAAGGATGATAATGGCCCCATAAGATGCTCCATAGAAACATTTGCCCCATATAATGCTGCACAAAAGTTGATTATGGCCCCATAAGATGCTCCATAGAAACATTTGTCCCACATAATGCTGCATTAAGGATGATTATGGCCCCATAAGATGCTCCATAGAAATATTTGCCCCATATAATGCTGCACAAAGGTTGATTATGGCCACATAGGATGCTCCATAGAAACATTTGTCCCACATAATGCTGCATTAAGAATGATTATGGCCCCATAAGATGCTCCATAGAAACATTTGCCCCATATAATGCTGCACAAAGGTTGATTATGGCCACATAAGATGCTCCATAGAAACATTTGCTCCATATAATGCTGCACAAAGGTTGATTATGGCCCCATAAGATGCTCCATAGGAACATTTGTCCCACATAATGCTGCATTAAGGATGATTATGGCCCCATAAGATGCTCCATGGAAACATTTGCTCCATATAATGCTGCACAAAGGTTGATTATGGCCCCATAAGATGCTCAATAGAAAATGTGCCCCATATGATTCTGCATAAAGGTTGATTATGGCCCCATAAGATGCTCCATAGAAACATTTGCCCCATATAATGCTGCACAAAGGTTGATTATGGCCCCATAAGATGCTCAATAGAAAATGTGCCCCATATGATTCTGCATAAAGGTTGATTATGGCCCCATAAGATGCTCCATAGAAACATTTGCCCCATATAATGCTGCACAAAGGTTGATTATGGCCCCATAAGATGCTCCATAGAAACATTTGTCCCACATAATGCGGCATTAAGGATGATTATGGCCCCATAAGATGCTCCATAGAAACATTTTCTCCATATAATGCTGCACAAAGGTTGTTTATGGCCCCATAAGATGCTCCATAGAAACATTTGGCCCATAAAATGCTGCATTAAGGTTGATTATGGCCCCATAAGATGCTCCATAGAAACATTTAGCCCACATAATGCTGCATTAAGGATGATTATGGCCCCATAAGATGCTCCATAGAAACATTTGCCCCATATAATGCTGCACAAAAGTTGATTATGGCCCTATAAGATGCCTAATAGAAACATTTGTCCCACATAATGCTGCATTAAGGTTGTTTATGGCCACATAAGATGCTCCATAGAAACATTTGCCCCATGTAATGCTGCACAAAGGTTGATTATGGCCCCATAAGATGCTCCATAGAAACATTTGTCCCACATAATGCTGCATTAAGGATGATTATGGCCCCATAAGATGCTCCATAGAAATATTTGCCCCATATAATGCTGCACAAAGGTTGATTATGGCCACATAAGATGCTCCATAGAAACATTTGTCCCACATAATGCTGCATTAAGAATGATTATGGCCCCATAAGATGCTCCATAGAAACATTTGCCCCATATAATGCTGCACAAAGGTTGATTATGGCCACATAAGATGCTCCATAGAAACATTTGCTCCATATAATGCTGCACAAAGGTTGATTATGGCCCCATAAGATGCTCCATAGGAACATTTGTCCCACATAATGCTGCATTAAGGATGATTATGGCCCCATAAGATGCTCCATGGAAACATTTGCTCCATATAATGCTGCACAAAGGTTGATTATGGCCCCATAAGATGCTCAATAGAAAATGTGCCCCATATGATTCTGCATAAAGGTTGATTATGGCCCCATAAGATGCTCCATAGAAACATTTGCCCCATATAATGCTGCACAAAGGTTGATTATGGCCCCATAAGATGCTCAATAGAAAATGTGCCCCATATGATTCTGCATAAAGGTTGATTATGGCCCCATAAGATGCTCCATAGAAACATTTGCCCCATATAATGCTGCACAAAGGTTGATTATGGCCCCATAAGATGCTCCATAGAAACATTTGGCCCATAAAATGCTGCATTAAGGTTGATTATGGCCCCATAAGATGCTCCATAGAAACATTTGCCCCATATAATGCTGCATTAAGGTTGATTATGGCCCCATAAGATGCTCCATAGAAACATTTGCCCCATATGCTGCTGCTGCAATAAAAAAAAATTACATACTCACCTCTTTTCCTGAGCAGGCGGGGACACCGGCACTTGCGATATTCACCTGTCCCCGTTCCACCACGGGTCTCTGGCTGTGACTATTCATGCAGAGGGCGGCATGCACACTAAACACGTCATTGCGCCCTCTGACTTGAACGTCACAGAGGACGCAGAAGACGGAGCGGCGTGCGGCGGTGGAACGAGGACAGGTGAATATTGCAATGCTCACCTCTCCCTTTATACTCACCCTCCCGGCGTGGTCCCTGGCAGCTTCTCTGTGATGGTCTCTGACGCCGGCAGCATGTTCCAGTGTTCAGCGGTCACTGGTACCGCTCATTAAAGTAATGAATATGCGGCTCCACCCCTATGGGAGTGGAGTCACATCCATATTCATCACTTTTATGAGCGGTACCACGTGACCGCTGAGTACAGGAAGAGCTGCAGGCGCCAGAGAAGCAGGGACATGTAGAGACGCGCCGGGAGCAGGTGAGTATGATGGACAGCTGCCGCTCCCCCTCCCCCACCGACCCTCTGGGACAATGACTCGAGTATAAGCCAAGAGGGGTACTTTCAGCCTAAAAAAATGGGCTGAAAATCTCGGCTTATACTCGATTATATACAGTAAGTTTATTTGTGCTGTGTAATAGACTAATTGAGTCGATACCAGATGACAGCATATATTATCATTGGAGAAGATAATTAAATTCATGTAAAATTTTAGGAAATTTGCTGTACCCATCAAGTTCAAACAATTTGCAGTTTACTTTGCATGAATTGCAAAAAAAATGCTCATTGCCATTTTACACAAAAGCAGAAGATTGTGACTGGGTAACGCCAGATGAAGCTGTTGCGAAACATATGTAAGCTGTTTGGTGAGTGAGGTTCTTTCGCATTTTTGCTATTACAGCACCTATGGAATCATTCCTCCTTCCTATCAGGGTAACTGCTGCTCAACTTACTTTCAGTATTTACCCTGTGTCTCTATTTGTTACTTGCAATACCCTGCTCTCCATTCTTTTGATAACCCCATTCTTTTTTAGGTGATTTCTTTGCCCTATATCTTTTTGTATGTAATATTTTGTGAGCTCACCCACCATTTCTTCCATGTGTCTGTGTATTTTGGCTTATGTATGTGTCTTTTTAATGTGCATTCAATAAAAGCTACAGGTATATGCATTTTTTTATGTTTAATGTGTGATCAATTATATCCTGCTACTTTGTTAGATATTTACGGTATTTATCCTGCAATACCACAGTATTCATCTATGGCTGAGCTTCACATGAGTACCAAGATGTCAATGGCAGGAGTCACCAGCAGGCCACAGGCTGTGACGGTAACCGATCTGCGCTGGGCAATGACGTTATTTAAATAGTGCTGTCAGATATATAAATGGTTAACAGCAATGAATGTATCTCCCCTCCAACCAATGCTATTAAACACAGATTCTGGCATGGAAAACAGTCAACATCTGCCACCTGTGGAAAGAGCTCAGCTCTTCAACGTCCACCTAACTTGCGGACCCCAACAGAGGACATACAGTTGCGCCCTTATGCGCAGAGGGGTTAAAGAGCTTGAAAATGATTGGATACAGTCCTAGGAGACCTCAGAGTGTTACACACGTCTTTTCAGGGCAATTGGAGGATTTGCAGTGAATAGATTTGCTGCTAATTTAATTTCTTAGAAAAAAAATCATCATATATATAGACTGACCTTCATAAATAATTATTTGCTACAGAAATCATAGAGCACAATGGGAAAACAGTCATGTTTTATGAAATACAAGTCCAAGTTGTAAAGTTGTGGTTGAGGGTTTCCCTTTTAGAGCCATAGACTGTATGCGTTAAACATGCTGTATTTCCTTTAAAAAAATAAAAATAAAAGAATTTAACAAAAAAAGGACATCTATATATATAATTGTCTAAGGGTTTTTCCGTCTGTCTGTCTTTCTGTCTGTCTGTCTGTCTGTCTGTCTGTCTGTCCTGGAAATCCTGCGTCTCTGATTGGTCGAGGCCGCCAGGCCTCGACCAATCAGAGATGGGCACAGCATGGCGACGATGATGTCATAATGAAAATCCCGTGTCTCTGATTGGTCGAGGCCGCCAGGCCTCGACCAATCAGCGACGGGCACAGTATCAACGTAGATGTCATAATGGTTGCCATGGCGACGATGATGTCATAAAGGTTGCCTTGACCAATCAGCAACGGGCTCAGTCTGCCGCGAATTCTGGAATCATCATTGTCAATATACTACGGGGACATGCATATTCTAGAATACCCGATGCATTAGAATCGGGCCACAGTCTATCTATATATATAATTGTCTAAGGGTTTTTCCGTCTGTCTGTCTGTCTGTCTGTCTGTCTGTCTGTCTGTCTGTCCTGGAAATCCCGCGTCTCTGATTGGTCGAGGCCGCCGGGCCTCGACCAATCAGCGACGGGCACAGCATGGCGACGATGATGTCATAATGGAAATCCCACGTCTCTGATTGGTCGAGGCCGCCAGGCCTCGACCAATCAGTGACGGGCACAGTATCGACATAGATGTCATAATGGTTGCCATGGCGACGATGATGTCATAAAGGTTGCCTCGACCAATCAGCGACGGGCACAGTCTGCCGCGAATTCTGGAATCATCATTGTCCATATACTACGGGGACATGATGCATATTCTAGAATACCCGATGCGTTAGAATCGGGCCACAGTCTAGTATTAGATAATTGTCTAAGGGTTTTTCCGTCTGTCTGTCTGTCTGTCTGTCTGTCTGTCTGTCTGTCCTGGAAATCCCGCGTCTCTGATTGGTCGAGGCCGCCAGGCGACGGGCACAGTATCAACGTAGGTCATAATGGTTGCCATGGCGACAAAGATGTCATAAAGGTTGCCTCGACCAATCAGCGACGGGCACAGTCTGCCGCGAATCACATACTACGGGGACATGCATATTCTAGAATACCCGATGCTTTAGAATCGGGCCACAGTCTAGTTAATAATAATAATAATAATAATAATAAAAAACCTCATCTGTTTAATTCCCCACAGTTTCAGTGCAGGTTCGTGGGATCGAAAGGATTTTTTTTTTGCAGTTTGGAGTTAACCTAGGGCAGGACATTAATGACTCCACAGAGGCCTCAGAGCAGCATTCCCTTCACATCACTCTCTGATACTTTAGACTTTTATATTGATAACTTACAGTGTCACCTGCTCGACTCAACAGTTGCTATTTAATAAAGAGAAAGGTGACTTCTATTCCCAACTTTATTCCCAAGAACCCTTTCTCGATTGACCCCTGCCAATCACTCCTATCCTGTGCACTACACTACAAGCAGGGGTGTAACTACAACAGGTGCAGGGGTTGCAATCGCTCCTGGGCAGGGCCGGTTTTAGGCAAAGTGGGGCCCTGGGCAAAGTTTAAAATGGGGCCCCAAATGCTAACATATTTCACATCACACAGAAGCATTTCAGTTGTATTTACATGCACTGATCTCAGGCCGCTAAACGAGTGTGATCGACAATACTGAAGTCATTGGATGCGTGTTTCCCGGCCTCTTTACACCAACTGAGACAGAATGATGGGGACAGAACGATCACTAATAGATCACTAACAGATCACCATACAGTGTCATGTTATCAGCAGTTTACACCGGCGATGTCCTCCTGAGAGCAATGATTTTTATTCTGGCATAAACAATCCAATCGCCCAATGCAGCATTTTTCTTGTTTAGTATACTACAACCCATACTCCTCCATATATTATAATGTGCACCACAGTCCTCCATATTGTAAAATGCATACCCCATAGTCCTCCATATAATATAATGTGCCCTATAGTCCTCCATATAGTATAATGCACTCCTTATAGTCCTCCATATAGCATTATACACTTCCCATAGTCCTCCATATAGTATAATACACTCCTCATAGTCCTCCATATATTAAAATATACTCCTCAGTCCACCATATAGCATAATACACTCCTCACAGTGCTCCATATAGTATAATGCACCGCCATAGTCATCCATGTAGTACAATTCACTTCCCATAGTATAATGCACCCCATAGTTCTTCATTTAGTATAATGTATTGCCCATAGTCCTTGATACGGTATAATTCAGCCCACATATAGTATAATGCAGCCACCACCCCACAGAGTATAATGCAGCCACCCACAGAGTATAATGCAGCCACCCCACAGAATATAATGTAACCTCCCCATAGAATATAATGCAGCTTTCCCATATAATATAATGTTGCCCCCTCATAGAGTATGATGCAATCACCCCTCATAGAATATAAATATAATACAGCCCCCCAAAGAATATAATGTAGCCCCGAACAGGATATAATACAGCGCACCTCCCCATAGAATATAATGTAGCCCCATCAAAGGGTATGATGCAATCATCCCTCATAAAATCTAATAAAGCCCCCCACAGAATATAATGCAGCCCCCCATGGTATATAACACAGCCTCCCCATAGAATATAACATACCCCCATAGTATATAGCACCACCCACATAGTAGTATATAGCACAGCCCCCACAGTAGTATATAGCACAGCCCACACAGTAGTATACAGCACTGCCCACACAGTGGTATACAGCACAGCCCACACAGTAGTATACAGCACAGCCCACACAGTAGTATACAGCACTGCCAACACAGTAGTATACAGCACTGCCAACACAGTAGTATACAGCACTCCCCACACAGTAGTATACAGCACAGCCCACACAGTAGTATACAGCACTGCCCACACAGTAGTATACAGCACAGCCCACACAGTAGTATACAGCACTGCCCACATAGTAGTATACAGCACTGCCCACACAATATTATACAGCACTGCCCACATAGTAGTATACAGCACTGCTCACACAGTAGTATACAGCACTGCCCACATAGTAGTATACAGCACTGCCCACACAGTAGTATACAGCACTGCCCACACAGTAGTATACAGCACAGCCCACACAGTTGTATACAGGACAGCCCATACAGTAGTGTACAGCACTGCCCGCACACTATTATACAGCACAGTCCACACAGTAGTATACAGCACAGCCCACACAGTAGTACACAGCACTGCCCACACAGTAGTTTACAGCACTGCCCACATAGTAGTATACAGCACAGCCCACACAGTAGTATACAGCACTGCCCATACAGTAGTATACAGCACAGCCCACACAGTAGTATACAGCACAGCCCATACAGTAGTATACAGCACTGCCGACACACTATTATACAGCACAGCGCACACAGTAGTATACAGCACAGTCCACACAGTAGTATACAGCACTTCCCACACAGTAGTATACAGCACTTTCCACACAGTAGTATACAGCACAGTCCACACAGTAGTATACAGCACTTCCCACACAGTAGTATACAGCACTGTCCACACAGTAGTATACAGCACAGTCCACACAGTAGTATACAGCACAGCCCACACTGTAGTATACAGCACTGTCCACACAGTAGTATACAGCACAGTCCACACAGTAGTATACAGCACAGCCCACACTGTAGTATACAGCACAGTCCACACAGTAGTATACAGCACAGCCCACACAGTAGTATACAGCACAGCCCACACTGTAGTATACAGCACTGCCCACACAGTAGTATACAGCACTGCCCATACATACTCCCGAGAATGGGCTCCTTCCAAAGCCCAAACAATGCTTGGCCCATATCAGCAGCATACACAGACCCCTGCCAGACTTCCCTTACCACATGTAGACTGTCCCACCCCAGTATCAGTATTCACTGCCATTGAATCTCTCAATCATCTCCTCATCCATGAGAATCGGATCACACTATGATCATACTCTGCTGAGAAAGCGATCAGAGTGTCATTTGCAAAATTGATCTGATTTTCTCAGATGCCAAAAAAATACACTTGTCTGCATCTAGCCTTAGACTTGAAGAACCCCTCTAATGCATTTTACAATTTCACAAATGTTGAGAATCACAAAATTGGATGTTTTTGTTCCAATGATTACAGACATCAAAACTGATATAAATACAAATACCACTGATGCATATCAATGCAAACCTATCATAGGGATACACCCTATCATGGACGTCAAACAAATGACGGGGCGCAAACTCCACTGCTAATTAACTCCTACAACAAACCACGGAGTAAAGATACGCCAAAAACTACTGGGTAAAAATAGTAACAACTCTTTATTAGAAATATTATTAGACAAATGTATACAAAACTAGACATACAGGGTACACAAATAGTTCATGTATGGCGGACAAAAACCACTGTAAATGGCACCAGGGGGACAGAAGACAGCCGGTAATTAACCAGGACAGGTGAGTGTCATCAATTAATAATGTGTCCTTAAAGTGCATAGTGCTGATGAGTACCACCTATACCTGGTAAATCACCATACCTATCTGCATATCAGACACAGGGGTCAGTTAGAGGTGACAAAAGAAATTTTAACATGTAATATATAATGCAGATGGATGCCACCTATACTTGATACATCACAACATATATCCATAGGCAGAAGAGTATGGTCAATTTAGAAGTACAAAAAGGACTGAATCTGTCTTACCCAATAAAGTCAGTGCCAGTGATTGTCCGGCGGCCCCGATGCGCGTTTCGCGTTAGGCTTCCTCGGGGGGTCAAAACTGATATAACCAATATAAGCTGACATAACCCGCAGCTAGACTGGCATGGACCACAGAAGAAGCTGTGATGGAGCAATGTGGAATTAAAGCTATAACAAATCAAACTTTAAATGTGTGTTTAGAAATTTGTTTTGTAATGAGTAAGCAAAAAGTTGTAATACGCTTCCATTTTAAAGGTGGACTACACATTTTACTTTGATGACTATATAGCGTAGTTAGACTGTGGAGACCTGGTGTCGTAACCAGTGC
The DNA here is from genome assembly GCF_051348905.1 of Ranitomeya variabilis. Taxonomy (NCBI): domain Eukaryota; kingdom Metazoa; phylum Chordata; class Amphibia; order Anura; family Dendrobatidae; genus Ranitomeya; species Ranitomeya variabilis. Next base: position 72,519,921 of record NC_135237.1, on the reverse strand, counting down.
CTTCCCCCCTCCCATCAATCCCGTAATGAAACACACATAGTCCTAGGTGGGTTGAACAGGTCGGTCACAGTTTATTAATTAAATAAGCTGAAAAGGGCAATTACATGTCGTAACGGCCGCTCGCGCCGAGCTCCTGTCCGTGATCGACAGGGTAATTGGACCAACGAGCGACTACGACCTTTGCCCTCCTCCGCTTCTTCCGCTGTGACTTAATAAAGGTTACCAGCATTAGTTATATCACGTACAAATATAATTTTTTTTTTTTTTTTTTTTTTTTTTTTAAAGTAAAATATTACAATAGCATTTACACATTTACATCATCCCGTAGGTTAGTCTCATCTTTAGCCTTTAAAAAGGGAGGGTGGGTGGGACAATGCTTCCAGGTGTCCGCCGGGAGGAAAAGAGAAAGTTCCCGGCCGGACACCTGGATTTAACCCCTGTAGGAGTGGCCGTAGGACCCCTCCCCTCCAGTGCCCACTGGCCGGCCAGGGGTCTTCCAATTAGTGCATCACTAAAGGGGAGTGATGCCAGGGGGGAACAGGCACCGACAACCTTTCTGTGCTGCTCTATCTAGGTGCTCCCCAGTCAGAGACGCGCACCTTATACAGTACCGCGTCTGCCAGACTGTGGAGACCTGGTGTCGTAACCAGTGCCTTCCCCCCTCCCATCAATCCCGTAATGAAACACACATAGTCCTAGGTGGGTTGAACAGGTCGGTCACAGTTTATTAATTAAATAAGCTGAAAAGGGCAATTACATGTCGTAACGGCCGCTCGCGCCGAGCTCCTGTCCGTGATCGACAGGGTAATTGGACCAACGAGCGACTACGACCTTTGCCCTCCTCCGCTTCTTCCGCCACGGAGGATCCCGTGTATTACCTACGCGGGACTCCGACCCCACCCATCACTTTTAGGGCCTGTTCAACCCCATCCTGTAAACCAGACAGAAAAATATCGAGGCCAATGTCCGTTAGGTGAACTCCGTCCGGTCGCAATTGTGGCGTGTTTTTCTTTTGTAGGTATTGGTGATGAATCACGATACCGCCTCTTCCTCTCACATATTTTCCGATTCGAGCGTTGAATTTCACCCTTGTCCGCTCTATGGCTCTCTTATCTCTTGCACCACGCCATTCGGCCCGTGGTGTTATCTCCGACCACACCAGTATCATGTTCCTGAACAGCCAGCTGAACCGTTCCATATCCGTTGTCACCCATTTGTACAACTCGGCCACCTTTTGTTTGCCCAGGTCATTGCCACCTGCGTGTAACACCAATATCACCGGGCGTTCCGCCATCCTTGCTATGCCCACCATCTCCTTGAACACCTGGTTCCACCGGAGGCCTCTGATACCCCTCCAGTTAACTTTTATTCCCGGGATGTAGAGATTTGTTCCTCCTGGCCGCAGTTTGGCCCTCTTTTCGGCCCAGTGTACGTAGGAATCTCCTACCACCCAAACATCAACCCCTGTAAGAGACAATACATGTTAATTAAGCAAGTCGGGCCTGATGTATCTGGCGAAGCATGCGGACTTCCAACGACCCATTCTCTGCACCTCAGCCTCTGACACTCCTGCCCTAGCTGCCTCTGTGGCCGCCCCTATCCGGAACGAATGTGTTCCGTACTCCTTTGGATTTGCGCCGGTTTCTTTCAAGCATCGCTTGAACATTGCCTGGAATTGGTACTTGGTCAGAGGGGACCCGTCTGTATGAGTGAAGAAAAATCTACCCTCGTGTCTTATTACGGCGTATCTTTTAACCATTTTTAGTGGGCAAGCTGGGCCCTCTGTAGCGTTAACCAGGACCCATGTGCCCCTACCGGTGGGATCGCATTTGGATTTCCTAACCCTGATGCGCAGGGCGCCGCTGCATATAACTATATCCTCATTAATTAAGCCTCCTTCCGATGCGGTTTTTGACCGCGGTAGCAATTCGCTAATACGCAGTGCTCCGAAAAAGACGGTCGCAAACGCTGCCGATATGAGGGCCGCCTCATATTGCGATGAGCAGACTGACGGGGATATCGCAATTAGGTCCTGCAATAGACTCAGAGAAATGGGGCGGCGACATTCTTGACTTGGCTGAAGCCTTTTCCAACCTTTTATGGCTTGTTTTATGCAGAAGGATTTAGTTACGTCAACCCATCCCAATAATTGAAAGAAAAATGCAAGCCCCGATAATTTCCGTTGTGCCGATGTGCCCGACGACCCGCTTTCCCTCATCCGTAAAAGGAAATCAGTTGTCACTGCGCTTCGCGCTCCGTCGCTTTCGTCGACCGGCCTACCCTGAATTAGGGAGCACCACTCCTCCCAAGCCTTACCATACACCTGCCAGGTAGCTGGCGAAACGGATGCCCGGATTAAGGGCATCAATGATTGGCCACTGTGTCCCACAGGAACAGTGGACACAGAATACCACGGGGTTGCGAGTTGGGCTGCTGGATTCTGAAAGCCTGCCAATTAGAAAATAACAGTGGGTTAATGATATTATCATCTACTTCCGCCACCACTGTGGCTCTACACCAAATATTGTTTTCAAGGCAAATCAGCGCTAGTCGGCGCAAAAGAGCGAGTATGGGCAGGGATGAAGAAGACATGTGATTTAAACTCTTTGCCGTTTTCGTATTTTTTGTTTGGAAACGAATGTTCGTGTTTCTCAACTGATCGGCCCATATGTCTATCGCAGCAACAACCGCAAATAATTCCCATAGGGACGGGTCTTGACCCCATTTTGTTGTCGTCCATCTCTCTGGCCAACCTGATTTGCACCATTGGTTTTTAAAAATTGCTGCAAAACCCTCTTTTTTATTCCACCCTACTGTCAGCCCTAAATCCTTGCTTGCGATCTCTCTCGCCATAACGCACGTGTGACCGTTGTATGATTGCAGGAACGTTTTCCACACTAGCAGATCTGCTTTTAGCGAACGGGTGAGCCTAATTCTATGGCCGGGCTGAGAAGCGCCTTTTGTTGCCAAAGATAGTCTGCGCGAGAATGCTCTGCCGACCGGCATTACGCGACAAGCGAATGTCAGAAGGCCCAGTAATGCCTGCATTTGCTGGAGGGTTACCTTGTTCACTTCTAGAAAGCCTTTCAACATTTGTAGGGTTTTTAATATTTTATCCTCTGGTAAACGGAAAACCATTAACGTGGTATCTATTTCGATGCCCAAGAAAGGCAATACATTACATGGTCCCTCCGTTTTTTCGGGCGACAGTGGCACGCCGAATTTGAGTGCGATAGCTTTGAATGTTTCTAGCAGCTCGGAGCAAAGTTTAGAGTTTCTAGGGCCGACAAACAGGAAATCATCGAGGTAGTGAATTAGGGATTTACTGCCCGTTTCGTACCGAACTACCCAATCTAGGAAGGTGCTGAATAGCTCAAAATAGTGACATGAGATGGAACATCCCATCGGAAGGCACATGTCGAAGTAATAGAGCTGATCCACTTTGCAGCCCAGAAGGTGGAAACATTCGGGGTGCACGGGTAGTAAACGGAATGCCGATTCGATGTCAGATTTGGCTAGCAGGGCGCCGGGTCCGGCAGCCCGGACTAATTCCACCGCCTTATCGAAAGACGCGTATGAGACAGAGGCTTCTTCTGGGGAAATTGCGTCATTAACTGATTCGCCCTTTGGGTGAGATAAATGATGAATTAAGCGGTATTTACCGGGTTCTTTTTTTGGTATAATGCCTAGCGGTGATATTTTCATGTTTTTGAAGGGGAGCGACTGGAAGGGGCCTGCTATTCTACCCAATTCTACTTCCTTTTCAATTTTTTGTCTAAGTATTTCGGGGAATTCGCGAGCCGATTTTAGGTTATCGGATAGGGTTGGCGTTCTTGTTAGCCTAAAGGGAATAAAAAACCCGTCGGAGAATCCTGCTTGCAGCTGCTGAGCCGCTTTCTTATTGGGGTAGAGCTTTAGCCAGGGGGCCATCGCGGTTACGCTCACTGGGGTTCTGCCTTGTAGGTGCTTTGTAAGGCTGACGAGTGCACCTTGACGCTGGGTGTCCCCCCCCGCAAGCGGAGCAATCATGTCTGAATTTGCATAATGCGTGGAAGCGGCAGTTTCCCTCATTGAACAACCAGCAGGCCCCGGGTTTTCGCACGACCACTGAGTTTTGACCTGCGACTGCGGAGTAATTAGTGGTCGCGGCCGAAAAGGGGGGCTGTTTTTGGGACAGCATCAACCGCAACCATACGTCTGTTGCTTTAACTCCCCAGCCTAGCTCGGGCTGTAGGGCCAGACGCCTGCGGAACTCCTCATCATACCGCCGCCAGGCTGAACCGCCGTGCGACTTGTATGAACTATATATCATGTCCTGATATATAAACAATTCGGAGCAGCGTTCCGGATGTTTCTGGCCCATAATACAGCCCATTACTGCGAAGGCCTGGAGCCAATTATTCATGGTTAATGCAATTCTCGATCTCCCCCTATCGAAACCCCTCTCGTTAGGTTTATCCACCGTTTGTTGGTCCGCTGATAACAGCGACCATATATCAATATAATCGTTGCTCCAGATTTTCTGTCTCGTTTCCTGGTCTATATGGGCGCCTAGCGGGCTGATCCCGCAGAAGAAGGCGTCTTTGTGTAGATTAGCTGATTGTGGTGTTGCATTGTTCACCACCTTTCCGCTCGAGTGTGATAGTTGTAAGATTAACTCCTTTACCGCTGAGGTTAGCTCCATTTCCTTTAAGTTAACACCGTAGCGTAACCCTTCCTCGCTACCCTTGTAACACTCACCGCTGTGTGACTCTGGACGAGTGTACTCCGATCCTGGAGGAACCCCTGCAGATGTAGACGGGGTGATGTCGCAGGACGGGGAAACTCTGGCTCCCGCTACAGCGTGGGACCGGCCGATGTGCTGGCCGATGCCCTGCGTATCGTGCGTTGGAGCCCGATTACAACCACATAGTGGCGGATTAATGGCTCTGTCTTCGGCGCCTGCACGGTTGTTGTTGTTGTGGCTGGAAGCCGTGGGGGATTGTTCTCCCCGGCTGAAAGCCCTAGAGGGTGCGCGTGATTTTGAAGTCTTGTCCCGTGCCCGATGACTCCTATCCGGGCTCTGCGATACATCGGACCCCTCGGATGTTGCTGATGGCAGCCATTCTGAGGCCCGCGATCTGCGGCGGCTCCTATGGGAGCTGCGTCTACGTTGGTAACGGGAGGGGCGTTTAGAGGGGTAGCCCGAATGGCGACGGGAGTTATTGGAGGAAGATTGGGAGGACGTGCGGCGTCTACGCCTTCGTTCGCCCTTACTATGCGGTGTCATGGGAGGGATTCTTTCGGTAGCCGGAAGGGGATCATTGGCCGTAGACGGTCCTGTAGTGCTACTTAGGAGGGGAGGCGTTAGGAGGCCACCGTATTCGACTCCATTATTGGTATTTAACAGGGCGGCAGCGATTGGATAATTTTTATTGGGCATGTGGGCGCTGTGGGGTGGTATGAGTGTGTCCGTGATTGGTGCCGTTAACAAAAATTCACAGTAATTGTTATTGTGCAGCTGTTGAGCGCCTTGATCGGTCCTTGCGGACCGAACAATGCGCTCCTCAGCTGCCCTGTACCCTGTACTGCCCGACCCCTGATACCCCCGTGCAGGCACCAGTGCTGCGTCTGCCGGGGGTATGCTGGAGGTCGGACCTGGTGGGGGATCTGCGCACTGATCGGTCAGAATCGACCGATCAGAGCATTCTGGGGGCTGCATGGCATTGATGCCAGCCTCCCGATTACCCCCTGCGGGCGGTGTATGTGTGCCCGCAGGGAAGGTAATGGGGGACCGGCCGGCGCCGCCATTGCTGGTTATTTGCAGTGACCGGAAGTCGGGGGGCGGGGACCGGAAGTGCCCGGCCGGAGCCTTTGCCGAGTCCCGTGCCGACACTGAGGGCGCCGGAAGCCGCCGGCTGCAGCGAGGCGGCGAGGACGCCCCCTCCCCTACCCGGAGACGCTCCGGGGCGCGGGGTAGGCGGGCAGATCGCCTTCCCCCCGGCGCCTCCGCCAATGTCTCCGGAGCGGCCGGGGAAAGGGGGGACGCCGCGCTACGCCTGGCGCTGCCGGGCTTGGCCACCCCAGCCTGGGACGGAGCCTCCGGCGCCGGACACATAACGCCTCCTTCCGCCCCAGCAGGGGCCTGAACAGACGCCGCCCGCGATGGGACGCAGCCCTCCCTCTGACGGGTGCGACGCCCGGCCCTGCACCGCCTCTTTCGCGAGGTCCCCAGGCCCTCTGCAGCCGCGAGCCCTGGTGCCTGCAGCGGCGCCGAGAGGGGCCTCCGCCTACGGCTCTGTGCCGCTCCACCCTCCGGCCCCCCGGGTGCTGGCGTTACAGCAGGCAGCGAAGGTGAGCTAGACCCGAGGGGACCAGGGGGCGAAGGGGAGAGAGAGGCCGAACCTAGGGGACCCGGGGGCGACGCGGTGAGGGAGGACGGACCGGGGGGACCCGTGGGCGGAGGGGTGAGTGAGCACAGCTCGGGGGGACCCGGGAGTGACGGGATGAGGAAGGACAGGCCGGGGTCGGGAGAAGGCCCAGGGAGGTGAGCCCTGACATCGGTAATAATGGCCTGAAGCCAGTGCTCACCTCTCTGTTCCACTCCTTTCAGCAGGGCCTCGACCAGGGGGTCCGACATAGCTATGCAGGGGACAATGCACAATGCTTCCAGGTGTCCGCCGGGAGGAAAAGTGTCATGATCTCCATGGCCAGAGAACTAGCATAAGCCTCTATAGGAACAAGCTCTTGGAAGATGTAACTGTACTGACCATGAACTAAACCTACCGCATCATCTAGAAGTAGCCAGGTAGCATGTCCTACTTTTTATCCCTATATGCCCAGCGCCGGCCGGAGAACTAAATAATGCTAGCAGAGGGAAATATAAGACCTGACTCACCTCTAGAGAAATGCCCAAAAGGAGACAGAAGCCCCCCACATATATTGGCGGTGATATGAGATGAAACAACAAACGCAGCAGGAAAATAGTTTTAGCAAATTTGAGGTCCGCTTTCTAGATAGCAGAAGACAGAAAGCATACTTTCATGGTCAGTAGAAAACCCTAACAAAACACATCCAGAAATTACTTTAGGACTCTGGCATTAACTCATAATACCAGAGTGGCAATTCCTGATCAACAAGAGCTTTCCAGACACAGTAACGAAACTTCAGCTGTGAACTGGAACCAAAATACAAAAACAAAACATGGACGAATGTCCAACTTATCTAGTAGATGTCTGGGAGCAGGAACAAGCACAGAGAGGCTTCTGATAACATTGTTGACCGGCAAGCATCTAACAGAGAAGCCAGGTTATATAGCGACACCCAGATCTAATCAGAACAGGTGAACAGGGAAGATGATGTCACAAGTTCAATTCCACCAGTAGCCACCGGGGGAGCCCAGAATCCAAATTCACAACAGTACCCCCCCCTCAAGGAGGGGGCACCGAACCCTCACCAGAACCACCAGGGCGATCAGGATGGGCCCTATGAAAGGCACGAACCAGATCAGAGGCATGAACATCAGATGCAGTGACCCAAGAATTATCCTCCTGGCCGTATCCCTTCCACTTGACCAGATACTGGAGTCTCCGTCTGGAAACACGGGAGTCTAGGATTTTTTCCACAACGTACTCCAACTCACCCTCAACCAACACCGGAGCAGGAGGCTCAACGGAAGGCACAACCGGTGCCTCATACCTGCGCAATAACGACCGATGAAAAACGTTATGAATAGAAAAGGATGCAGGGAGGTCCAAACGGAAGGAAACAGGGTTAAGAATCTCCAATATTTTATACGGACCGATGAACCGAGGCTTAAACTTAGGAGATGAGACCCTCATAGGGACAAAACGAGAAGACAACCACACCAAATCTCCAACACAAAGCCGAGGACCAACACGACGGTGACGGTTGGCAAAAAGCTGAGTCTTCTCCTGGGACAACTTTAAATTGTCCATCACCTGCCCCCAGATATGATGCAATCTCTCCACCACCGCATCCACTCCAGGACAATCCGAGGATTCCATCTGACCGGAGGAAAATCGAGGATGGAACCCCGAATTACAGAAAAACGGGGAAACCAAGGTGGCAGAGCTGGCCCGATTATTGAGGGCGAACTCCGCCAATGGCAAAAAAGCAACCCAATCATCCTGGTCAGCAGACACAAAACACCTCAGATATGTCTCCAGGGTCTGATTAGTCCGCTCGGTCTGGCCATTAGTCTGAGGGTGAAAAGCAGACGAAAAAGACAAATCTATGCCCATCCTAGCACAAAATGCCCGCCAAAATCTAGACACAAATTGGGTTCCTCTGTCAGAAACGATATTCTCAGGAATACCATGCAAACGAACAACATTTTGAAAAAACAGGGGCACCAACTCGGAAGAAGAAGGCAATTTGGGCAGGGGAACCAAATGAACCATCTTAGAAAAACGGTCACACACCACCCAGATGACAGACATCTTCTGAGAAACAGGCAGATCTGAAATAAAATCCATCGAGATGTGTGTCCAAGGAATAGGCAAGGGCAACAATAATCCACTAGCCCGAGAACAACAAGGCTTGGCCCGAGCACAAACGTCACAAGACTGCACAAAGCCTCGCACATCTCGTGACAGGGAAGGCCACCAGAAGGATCTTGCCACCAAATCCCTGGTACCAAAAATTCCAGGATGACCTGCCAACGCAGAAGAATGCACCTCAGAGATGACTTTACTGGTCCAATCATCAGGAACAAACAGCCTATCAGGCGGACAACGATCCGGTCTATCCGCCTGAAACTCCTGCAAGGCCCGCCGCAGGTCTGGAAAAACAGCTGACAAGATAACTCCCTCCTTAAGAATACCTGTGGGGTCAGAGTTGCCAGGTGAATCAGGCTCAAAACTCCTAGAAAGGGCATCCGCCTTAACATTCTTAGAACCTGGTAGGTATGACACCACAAAATTAAACCGAGAAAAAAATAATGACCAGCGCGCCTGTCTAGGATTCAGGCGCCTGGCGGTCTCAAGATAAATCAAATTTTTGTGGTCAGTCAATACCACCACCTGATGTCTGGCCCCCTCGAGCCAATGGCGCCACTCCTCAAACGCCCACTTCATGGCCAAAAGCTCCCGATTCCCAACATCATAATTCCGCTCAGCGGGCGAAAATTTACGGGAAAAGAAGGCACAAGGCCTCATCACGGCGCAGTCAGAACTTTTCTGCGACAACACTGCCCCAGCTCCGATCTCAGAAGCGTCGACCTCAACCTGAAAAGGAAGAGTCACATCAGGCTGACGCAACACAGGGGCAGAAGAAAAACGGCGCTTAAGCTCCTGAAAGGCCTCCACAGCATCAGGGGACCAATTAGCAACATCAGCACCCTGTCTAGTCAAATCGGTCAATGGCTTAACGACATCCGAAAAACCAGAAATAAATCGACGATAAAAGTTGGCAAAGCCCAAAAATTTCTGAAGACTTTTAAGAGAAGAGGGCTGCGTCCAATCACAAATAGCTTGAACCTTGACAGGATCCATCTCAATGGAAGAGGGAGAAAAAATATATCCCAAAAAGGAAATTCTCTGAACCCCAAAAACGCACTTAGAACCCTTGACACACAGAGAATTAGACCGCAAAACCTGAAAAACCCTCTTAACTTGCCGGACATGAGAGTCCCAGTCATCCGAAAAAATCAGAATATCATCCAGATACACTATCATAAATTTATCCAAAAAATCGCGGAAAATATCATGCATAAAGGACTGGAAGACTGAAGGGGCATTAGAAAGACCAAAAGGCATCACCAAATACTCAAAGTGGCCCTCGGGCGTATTAAATGCGGTTTTCCACTCATCCCCCTGCCTGATCCGCACCAAATTATACGCCCCACGGAGATCAATCTTAGAGAACCACTTGGCCCCCTTTATGCGAGCAAACAAATCAGTCAGCAACGGCAATGGGTATTGATATTTAACCGTGATTTTATTCAAAAGCCGATAATCAATACATGGTCTCAAAGAGCCGTCTTTTTTTGACACAAAGAAAAAACCGGCTCCTAAGGGAGATGACGATGGACGAATATGTCCCTTTTCCAAGGACTCCTTTATATATTCTCGCATAGCAGTATGTTCAGGCACAGACAGATTAAATAAACGACCCTTTGGGTATTTACTACCCGGAATTAAATCTATAGCACAATCGCACTCACGGTGCGGAGGTAGTGAACCCAGCTTGGGTTCTTCAAAGACGTCACGATAATCAGACAGGAACTCAGGGATTTCAGAGGGAATAGATGATGAAATGGACACCAAAGGTACGTCCCCATGAGTCCCCTTACATCCCCAGCTCAACACAGACATAGCTCTCCAGTCAAGGACTGGGTTGTGAGACTGCAGCCATGGCAATCCCAGCACCAAATCCTCATGTAGATTATACAGCACTAGAAAACGAATAGTCTCCTGGTGATCCGGATTAATACACATAGTCACTTGTGTCCAGTATTGTGGTTTATTATTAGCCAATGGGGTGGAGTCAATCCCCTTCAGAGGAATAAGAGTTTCCAAAGGCTCTAAATCATACCCACAACGATTGGCAAAGGACCAATCCATAAGACTCAAAGCGGCGCCAGAGTCGATATAGGCGTCAGTAGTAATAGATGACAAAGAGCAAATCAGGGTCACAGACAAAATAAATTTAGACTGTAAAGTGCCAATGGAAACGGATTTATCAAGCTTTTTAGTACGCTTAGAGCACGCTGATATAACATGAGTAGAATCCCCACAATAGAAACACAACCCATTTTTCCGTCTAAAATTCTGCCGCTCGCTTCTGGACAGAATTCTATCACACTGCATGCTTTCTGGCGTCTTCTCAGTGGATACCGCCAGATGGTGCACAGGTTTGCGCTCCCGCAGACGCCTATCGATCTGAATGGCCATTGTCATGGACTCATTCAGACCTGCAGGCACAGGGAACCCCACCATAACATCCTTAATGGCATCAGAGAGACCCTCTCTGAAAGTAGCCGCCAAGGCACACTCATTCCACTGAGTAAGCACAGACCATTTACGGAATCTTTGGCAGTAAATTTCAGCTTCATCTTGCCCCTGCGATAGGGACATCAAAGTTTTTTCTGCCTGAAGTTCCAAATGAGGTTCCTCATACAGCAAGCCCAAGGCCAAAAAAAACGCATCCACATTGCGCAACGCAGGATCCCCTGGTGCCAATGCAAAAGCCCAGTCTTGAGGGTCGCCGCGGAGCAAGGAAATCACAATCCCAACCTGCTGTGCAGAGTCTCCAGCAGAACGAGATTTCAGGGACAAAAATAGCTTACAATTATTTCTAAAATTCTGAAAGCTAGATCTATTCCCTGAGAAGAATTCCGGCAAAGGAATTCTCGGCTCAGATACCGGAGCATGAATAATAAAATCTTGCAAATTTTGTACTTTCGTGGTGAGATTATTCAAACCTGCAGTTACACTCTGAAGATCCATTATTAACAGGTGAACACAAAGCCATTCAAAGATTATAAGGAGAGAGAAAAAAAAAGAAAGACTGCAGCATAGACAGACTGGCAAGTGATCCAATTAAGAGCACAGAGGAAAAAAAAAAAAAAAAACTCTCAGCAGACTTCTTATTTCTCTCCTTTCTCAGCCAAGGATTTTAACCCTTTAGTGGGCCGGTCAAACTGTCATGATCTCCATGGCCAGAGAACTAGCATAAGCCTCTATAGGAACAAGCTCTTGGAAGATGTAACTGTACTGACCATGAACTAAACCTACCGCATCATCTAGAAGTAGCCAGGTAGCATGTCCTACTTTTTATCCCTATATGCCCAGCGCCGGCCGGAGAACTAAATAATGCTAGCAGAGGGAAATATAAGACCTGACTCACCTCTAGAGAAATGCCCAAAAGGAGACAGAAGCCCCCCACATATATTGGCGGTGATATGAGATGAAACAACAAACGCAGCAGGAAAATAGTTTTAGCAAATTTGAGGTCCGCTTTCTAGATAGCAGAAGACAGAAAGCATACTTTCATGGTCAGTAGAAAACCCTAACAAAACACATCCAGAAATTACTTTAGGACTCTGGCATTAACTCATAATACCAGAGTGGCAATTCCTGATCAACAAGAGCTTTCCAGACACAGTAACGAAACTGCAGCTGTGAACTGGAACCAAAATACAAAAACAAAACATGGACGAATGTCCAACTTATCTAGTAGATGTCTGGGAGCAGGAACAAGCACAGAGAGGCTTCTGATAACATTGTTGACCGGCAAGCATCTAACAGAGAAGCCAGGTTATATAGCGACACCCAGATCTAATCAGAACAGGTGAACAGGGAAGATGATGTCACAAGTTCAATTCCACCAGTAGCCACCGGGGGAGCCCAGAATCCAAATTCACAACAGAAAAGAGAAAGTTCCCGGCCGGACACCTGGATTTAACCCCTGTAGGAGTGGCCGTAGGACCCCTCCCCTCCAGTGCCCACTGGCCGGCCAGGGGTCTTCCAATTAGTGCATCACTAAAGGGGAGTGATGCCAGGGGGGAACAGGCACCGACAACCTTTCTGTGCTGCTCTATCTAGGTGCTCCCCAGTCAGAGACGCGCACCTTATACAGTACCGCGTCTGCCATTATAGACTAAAAATCCACCCTGTTACACTGCAGAGGGCGACCTTTCCTTTCTCTAAATCTAATTTGGGAACAGATTATTGCTTCTCTGTTTTTAAATCAAGAGGGCTGGTAATGCTTATCATTTGAATGTGTGGGATAATATGATGCCCTGTAAGTTTTAATTTTAAAATATTAAAAAAGATTAAAGTGCAAAGTGAATGTTCAGTTCATCAGCAATAGAAAATGTGTCTATCTATCTATCTATCTATCTATCTATCTATCTATCTATCTATCTATCTATCTATCTATCTATTTATCTATCCATCCATCCATCCATCCATCCATCCATCCATCCATTCATCCATCCATCTATCTATCCCATATCTATCTATCTAACCACCTCCAAGTAAGCACATGCTATGTGACTCTGCTGTATCTAAATATGCCTCCATACCTTTCTGCACACTCATAGATAGAACAGTAAAAGGTTGGTTTTTTTTCTTAAAAAATTCAACCATTTTTAAAAATCAGACAAATTTGCAATCTCTCTATTGTGGCTGGGACGACACAGCAAATTTGTCTGCGATGCAAGTAACTGGGCTGCAAATCACTATGTGCCAGTGCTATGGGAGACCCGAGTATTTTTACCGTGATCCCCCTGGGGGTCATTTTAAGGTCTAAAAACGTTTGAAAATGATGGAAACACTGCTCAAATGACACAGGGACCTCATGGGGATAGCCCCTGGAAGCATTCCTGACTCCTAGTTCACAGCTTTAATAATTTTTTCCGAGATTCATGCCATTTTTCCCGGTGCCACAAAAAACACATGAAAACGAAACCAAAACGGGTTTTACTTGGTAATATGTCAAGGTACATCCTTTGCAGGTTAATGACTTACCTGTAAGGCCGGGGTCACACATGCGTGTTTTACGGACGTAAGAGCGCAGAAACTACGTCCGTAAAACTCGCATTAAATACGGCACAATTATTCTCAATGGGGCTGCTCCTATCAGCCGTATATTACGGTTCAGTATTATACGGCTTTCTACGGCCGTACAAAATCGCAGCATGCTGCGTTTGTCAGCGTATTGCGCAAAAAAATCGCCAATGAAAGTCTATGGGGGCAAGAAAAATACGGATTCCACACGGACCAGCAGTGTGACTTGCGAGAAATACGCAGCGGTGTTAGTGAAAAGTCGGTAATTCAATTGCCGGCTTTTCATTTCTCCTGCACAAACCCGACATGATATGAGACATGGTTTACATACAGTAAACCATCTCATATCCCCCTTTTTTTTGCATATTCCACACTACTAATGTTAGTAGTGTGTATGTGCAAAATTTCAGCGCTGTAGCTGCTAAAATAAAGGGTTAAATGGCAGAAAAAATTGGCGTGGGCTCCCGCGCAATTTTCTCCGCCAGAATGGTAAAGCCAGTGACTGAGGGCAGATATTAATAGCCAGGAGAGGGTCCATGGTTATTGGCCCCCCCGTGGCTACAAACATCTGCCCCCAGCCACCCCAGAAAAGGCACATCTGGAAGATGCGCCTATTCTGGCACTTGGCCACTCTCTTCCCACTCCCTGTAGCGGTGGGATATGGGGTAATGAAGGGTTAATGCCACCTTGCTATTGGAAGGTGACATTAAGCCAGATTAATAATGGAGAGGCTTCAATTATGACACCTATCCATTATTAATCCAATTGTTTGAAAGGGTTAAAAAAAACCACACACACACATGATTTAAAAGTATTTTAATGAAATAAACACAGCGGTTGTTGTAATAATTTATTGCTCTCTCAATCCATTTCCAGGCCCTCGCTTGGCAAAATAATAAACGCACAAGATACATACCTTCTGGTGAACCGTCTCGTCCCACGAGGTAATCCATCTGAAGGGGTTAACTAATATTACAGGCAGGAGCCCTGCTAATGCAGCGGTGTGCTCCTGCTTGTAATTCCCCGGCGAATGAATGAAATGTAGGTCATTGACCTACATTTCCTTCAGTCGCGGTGATGCGCCCCCTGGTGGATGTCCTCATATGACCTGGAGCGTGGGAAAAAGTTCCCAGGCTGCAGTTCATGAGAACATCCACCAGAGGGCGCCTCACCGCGACTCAATGTAAGTACAGATCACTGCTTTCCTTTCAGCACCCGGGGATTACAGGCACGAGCGAGTGGTTTATCACAGCTCGTGCCTGTAATATTAGTTAACCCCTTCAGATGGATTACCTCGTTGGACGTGATCTGACATCAGAAGGTATGTATCTTGTGCGTTTATTATTTTGCCAAGCGAGGGCCTGGAAATGGATTGAGAGAACAATAAATTATTAAAACAACCGCTGTGTTTATTTCATTAAAATACTTTTAAATCATGTGAATGTGTGTTTTTTTAACCCTTTCATACAATTGGATTAATAATGGATAGGTGTCATAATTGACGCCTCTCCATTATTAATCTGGCTTAATGTCACCTTACAATAGCAAGGTGGCATTAACCCTTCATTACCCCATATCCCACCGCTACAGGGAGTGGGAAGAGAGTGGCCAAGTGCCAGAATAGGCGCATCTTCCAGATGTGCCTTTTCTGGGGTGGCTGGGGGCAGATGTTTGTAGCCACGGGGGGGCCAATAACCATGGACCCTCTCCTGGCTATTAATATCTGCCCTCAGTCACTGGCTTTACCATTCTGGCGGAGAAAATTGCGCGGGAGCCCACGCCAATTTTTTCCGCCATTTAACCCTTTATTTTAGCAGCTACAGCGCTGAAATTTTGCACATACACACTACTAACATTAGTAGTGTGGAATATGCAAAAAAAAAGGGGATATGAGATGGTTTACTGTATGTAAACCATGTCTCATATCATGTCGGGTTTGTGCAGGAGAAATGAAAAGCCGGCAATTGAATTACCGACTTTTCACAGATATCGCGCTGAATGAAATATAAATACAGACTATATATATGTGTGTCTCAATGACATATATATATACAGTGGGGCAAAAAAGTATTTAGTCAGTCAGCAATAGTGCAAGTTCCACCACTTAAAAAGATGAGAGGCGTCTGTAATTTACATCATAGGTAGACCTCAACTATGGGAGACAAACTGAGAAAAAAAAATCCAGAAAATCACATTGTCTGTTTTTTTAACATTTTATTTGCATATTATGGTGGAAAATAAGTATTTGGTCAGAAACAAACAATCAAGATTTCTGGCTCTCACAGACCTGTAACTTCTTCTTTAAGAGTCTTCTCTTTCCTCCACTCATTACCTGTAGTAATGGCACCGGTTTAAACTTGTTATCAGTATAAAAAGACACCTGTGCACACCCTCAAACAGTCTGACTCCAAACTCCACTATGGCGAAGACCAAAGAGCTGTCAAAGGACACCAGAAACAAAATTGTAGCCCTGCACCAGGCTGGGAAGACTGAATCAGCAATAGCCAACCAGCTTGGAGTGAAGAAATCAACAGTGGGAGCAATAATTAGAAAATGGAAGACATTCAAGACCACTGATAATCTCCCTCGATCTGGGGCTCCACGCAAAATCCCACCCCGTGGGGTCAGAATGATCACAAGAACAGTGAGCAAAAATCCCAGAACCACGCGGGGGGACCTAGTGAATGAACTGCAGAGAGCTGGGACCAATGTAACAAGGCCTACCATAAGTAACACACTACGCCACCATGGACTCAGATCCTGCAGTGCCAGACGTGTCCCACTGCTTAAGCCAGTACATGTCCGGGCCCGTCTGAAGTTTGCTAGAGAGCATTTGGATGATCCAGAGGAGTTTTGGGAGAATGTCCTATGGTCTGATGAAACCAAACTGGAACTGTTTGGTAGAAACACAACTTGTCGTGTTTGGAGGAAAAAGAATACTGAGTTGCATCCATCAAACACCATACCTACTGTAAAGCATGGTGGTGGAAACATCATGCTTTGGGGCTGTTTCTCTGCAAAGGGGCCAGGACGACTGATCCGGGTACATGAAAGAATGAATGGGGCCATGTATCGTGAGATTTTGAGTGCAAACCTCCTTCCATCAGCAAGGGCATTGAAGATGAAACGTGGCTGGGTCTTTCAACATGACAATGACCCAAAGCACACCGCCAGGGCAATGAAGGAGTGGCTTCGTAAGAAGCATTTCAAGGTCCTGGAGTGGCCTAGCCAGTCTCCAGATCTCAACCCTATAGAAAACCTTTGGAGGGAGTTGAAAGTCCGTGTTGCCAAGCGAAAAGCCAAAAACATCACTGCTCTAGAGGAGATCTGCATGGAGGAATGGGCCAACATACCAGCAACAGTGTGTGGCAACCTTGTGAAGACTTACAGAAAACGTTTGACCTCTGTCATTGCCAACAAAGGATATATTACAAAGTATTGAGATGAAATTTTGTTTCTGACCAAATACTTATTTTCCACCATAATATGCAAATAAAATGTTAAAAAAACAGACAATGTGATTTTCTGGATTTTTTTTTCTCAGTTTGTCTCCCATAGTTGAGGTCTACCTATGATGTAAATTACAGACGCCTCTCATCTTTTTAAGTGGTGGAACTTGCACTATTGCTGACTGACTAAATACTTTTTTGCCCCACTGTATATATATATATATATATATATATATATATATATATATATATATATATATATATATATATATATATATACTGTATATATGTTTTCCCTAACATTTGAGAACATAAATCCATTAGATGTCGGTTTTGCAAGCCTGCGCGAAAATCTCGCAGTACGGATGCCATACGGATTACATACGGAGGATGCCATGCGCAAAATACGCTAACACACCCTGACTACGGATCACTATTTTGGGAACATTTCTCCGTATTACGGCCGTAGTACGGACGTATAATACGTGGCGTATTGTCTTACGCCAAGTGTGACCCCAGCCTAAGGCCAAATATTTCACCCCAAACCAAAAAATTTCCTCTGTCACTTAGGCTTAGTTCAGACGCTGCGTTTTTGAAGCGTTTTTCAACTTTAACATTGCTTTCAACCACTACAAATGCATTCACTGGGAAATGTCATTGTAACATTTAACACCCCTAGCTGGCCATGTGGTGTGTGACACATAAGCAGACCCATCTTGTTTCATGTACGAAGGAGGGACTCAAAGTCACAGAGCCTATTTTTACTGGTGCATCAGGCGGCATTAATCTTCTTAAAGGGACATTATGAAACAGTGGGTCTCCTAAGCTGTTGTAGGCAGCCTATGCTGTGAGTGGATGGGCTGCCAAGAATTACGACGCACCACAATAAGATGTCCAGGAGGGCCTCCTGAAAAAGTGTTGCATTGAATTCAAGGCCTGCCCTGCTACCAATTCATATGCAACCCAATAAGCCTTTGAACCCACATAGTGGATGGGCCCATGAAAATCCACTTTACAATATGCATTTTGTGCTCCATACTCCTTGGTTTTATACATTGCCAGGAAGGCCAGCCCTGCTGCTTAGTCAGTCTTATGAACCCCATTAGGTCTTGGAACCCACATACTGGATTGTTGTGAATTCTGCTCTTGGGCTCCCTCCGGTGGTTGTTAGTGGTAGTGCAGTTGTCTTGGGGTTGTAGTCCGGGCAGGTGTTTCTGGTGATTGCAGCTCTATTAGGTATTTAGGTGTGCAGGCTCCATGAGTCAGTGCCAGTTGTCCATTGTACTTGGAGGGATTGCATTTCTCTCTGGCTCCTCGTGCCATGCTGCCAATTCAGATTAGATAAGTGTCTGTTTTTTTGTCTCTGTGCACACATGCAGTGTGCTTGCAATTCAGTGCAATTCATTGTGTTTTTGCCCAGCTATACTTTGTTTGGATTTTTCAGTCATGCTGGATTCTCAGGAGATGCAGATATACTTTCTATGTCTTTAGTTAGATGTGGAATATTTGTATTTTCTGCTGTGGATATTTTTAGGATTTTTGGGACAAGGATGTGGATGGGCTTGCTGATGGTGCTGCTTGACTGTGGGCCACAACAGGTGCAGGACTAGAGGCATCTTCACATGCACAGTGTACTGGTGATTGGCTTCTATGCAAAACAGTGGCAGAAGCAGTGGTGTGACCAGCAGGCAGTGGTCCTGGAGCCTGAAGTTTGGCCCACAAAGTCAGGTGCTTTGCTTGCATGTGCCTGATCATGCTGGTGTTGGTCAGGGTGGTTGTTTTGCTACCCCTGCTGATGCGGGCATGGCAGGAGCTGCAAATGGCCTGTTTGGGGTTATCGGCAGAGTCTTTAAAAAATAACCAGACTCGGGAAGATCTAACAGTTGGGATGGAAACTTCCCTCCTATTGGTGTTACTGGGAACGGATGCACGCCTTCTGTCTGTGGCCACCACACTGCTTCTTCCTGCCTGTTGGGGGGATATGCCTCCTTCCCCATTTGTGCTGCTGGCCTCGCTATGCATGTCCTCCTGCCAGGTTGGGTCAGTCATCCAACACCTCGTCTTCCACATTCGCACCTTGCTCCTCCTCCTGACTTTCGGGCAATTGTGTCTCATCATCGTCCACATCTTGTGACACTTTCCCACCATCGCCTTTGTGTAACCGGGGCTGGTCAAAGCTTTGGGCAGCTCTACTTGTCATCTCATCTTTCCCCACTTCAAGCTGACCGGCAGAGATTTCTGATTCTTGAAATGGAAAACTGAACAGCTCTTCAGAGTGTCCAAGTGCGGGATCAGTTGTCTCAGGGCACTCAGCATGGTGGAACGAAGAAGGATCAGGGTGAGGAATATCCTGGCTACACTCACGGCTACTCAGACTTGACCGTGTGGAAGACAAGGTGGTGGTGGCTAAGTGACTGGAAGCATTATCCGCTATCCAACCAACAACCGTTTCACACTGCTATGGCTTCAATACTGGAGTGCTGCGGTCCTCTAGAAACTGGGACAGGAAGGTGGTGCGAGAAGATGTGGGTCTTTTTTGTTGCCCACTTTCACCTTGGCCACAGCCTCATCATCTGGATGCACCATCAACATCACGTACACTTCCCCGTCCCTTGCCCCTTGCCTTGCCCATTTTAAATGGACTACTGCACTATTTCAAATGCTCAACACAAATGTCTTTATTAGTAGCAAAATAATATCTGATCAGTATGCCTGAAAATGTACGATTTTTCAAACCCAAACACCAGGCAGGCCTCAGCCTGACCTAACAGACTATATTCAATTTTTGGAGTTTTTTTGTGAAGTTAATTCATGCAAAATAGTGCAGTATAGAATTTGAGCATCAGACAGCCACAAAATAAGTACACCGGCCCACAATACCCAAACTTGGAGCAGAGATATATGAGGGCTCTCACAGAAATACTACACTGGCAAATCTGTGGCCTTTGAATTGTTTTATGGTAAATAGTGCTGTATAGAATTTGAGTATAAGACAGCCAAAAAATAAGTACACAGGCCTACAATGCCCAAACTTGGAGCAGAGATATATGAGGGCTCTCACAGAAATATCACACTGGCGAATCTGTTGCCTTTGAATTTTTTTTCATGGTAAATAGTGCTGTATAGAATTTGAGTATAAGACAGACAAAAAATAAGTACACCGGCCTACAGTGCCCAAACTTGGAGCAGAGATATATGAGGGCTCTCACAGAAATACTACACATTGCAAATCTGTGGCCTTTGAAGTTTTTTTATGTTAAATAGGGCTGTATATAATTTGAGCATAAGACAGCCAAAAAATAGTACACCAGCCTACAATGCCCAAACTTGGAGCAGAGATATATGAGGGCTCTCACAGAAATACCACACATTGCAAATCTTTGGCCTTTGAAATTTTTTTATGCTAAATAGGGCTGTATAGAATTTGAGTATAAAACAGCCAAAAAATAAGTACATCGGCCTACAATGACCAAACTTGGAGCATGCAGATATATGAGGGCTGTCGTGCTGTATAGAATTTGAATATCAGACAGCCAAAAAATAAGTACACCAACCTACAATGCCCACAGTTGGAGCATGCAGATAGATGATGCCTTTTTCGGTGAATTTAAAACACCCCCCCCAAAAAAAAGTGGCACAAGGGCAGCACACACAACTATGCTATGTATGCCTGACAAACTTTGATTTTTCAACAGGCCTCAGTCTGACAGAACAGACTGTATATATATATATTTTTTTGGGGGGGGTGAATTTGTGGAAAAAAAAATGGTATATAGTAAATAAGCTGTAGCAGCAGCAGGCAGTTATGGAGCTTTGGGAAGGATGCAGTGGGAGCAATGGACGCACATACAGTGCTTGCAGGCCTTGAACTGATGTGGATATGCCGTGCCGTGCATACCTAGCACTACAATATCGGGACCCACGAATTAGCCCTAAAAAGGACTTTTGGTTTCTTAGGAGTTGTGGATGTAAGAGTTGCAGACCTACACTAACTCTAAAACCACGATTCTGACCCTATCTCGGCAGCAGCTCTCCCTACTCTTGCTGAAACAGGAACAGAATGCGGCGAGCAGGGCGGCGCCTGGTCCCTTATACTTGGGATGATGCTGTGCTGCCAAGCCAATCACTGCATGACCATAACAAAGATGGCTGCGGCATTTCATGGCCTGGCAGCCAATCCCTGCACCGTGATTGGGTCTCTAAAATCCACCAAAAACGCTGGGTGGAGACACCAGTTACCGCCGAATAATCCTGGAAATGCTCGCTGCTCGCCGAGTACACCGAGCATAGTGATACTCGGGCGAGTAACTAGTAGTGGCGAGAACATTTGTTCATCACTAGTGATGAGTAGTTGGTGAGTTTTTGAAGTTGCAGATTTTCTGCTACATTTTTCCACCTATTAGGTAAATTAGGTTACTTGCGGTTTTTTTTACATTTTTGTATGTTTTTGACTGTGTTTTTTTGTTTATTTGCTGTTTTGTGTTAAATAAATCTGCTTCATTTTTTATACTTTCTGATACTCGGCTTTAACAAAGCTTTATTGATAGAGTCATGTGTGGATTTTATGTGTTTTGTGTTTTTTACATGCGTATTTTCCTCATCTAATGCAATTCTACGGATAAAATCTGCATATACTGTAAATCTAAGTGTAATCGCAAGAAAAATTGATCCTGTATATTGTGGATTTCAAACACCCACACACCGCAGGTCATTTTATACAGAGTATAAAAAACCACAGTGGGCATGAGATTTCTATAAATCCCATCCACTTTGTTGGGACTGTAAGAAGATGTGTTTTTATGCAGTGAAAATACTCAATGTGAGAACTTAGCCATATATTGCAATATTAATATTATGAAATCTTATATTGGAAATATAGATGATAGTAAATGATTGATTTCCTCCAGGTAGATTAAAATTAGTATTAGAGACCTCAATCTAGGGAATGGAGAAGGGGGGGCGACACCATGGGCTTGGAAGGCCAGGACGGTATTTTAGTTTCAGTCCATCCCAAGTCACAATATCCAGAAAAAGTAAATGTTTACACAAGTGAAGAACATTTAGCGACCAAACTCTATTTTATGTGGGAAAAGACAGATGTAAAAGCCGGCCTCACTGATCAAACCCATGGTTCTTCCCTCCATGCCTGAGTTTGAAACTGATGCTCAGCCTATGGTGTTGCCACGTTAATTATTGCTAGGCAACTTCCTTTTATGGTGAGATGTCCCTTTAAGATTGCATCACCAGATTCCTTGATGACATCACTGATGACATGTTAATACCCCACAAGATTCCGTTATTATGACATCATAATGCACCGCCACTATTTATCCAAGTGCTTACTGCCCAGGTGTCAGTGTTGTCAGTTATTGGCTGCGAAGCTGGTGATATACTGACTGCGCTTGGATTTGTTAGAAATGTTTCGAATTTCTTCAAAAAAACGTAAGGTGTTGGCACTATTCAAGGAGATTCGTACCACCTATGCCCTTGACAATGTGCTACCACTACCCGATGGCATCCTCAGCTTCACTTACCGGCTGGTTATGGTGCTAGTGAGCGACTGCCTGACCAAATACCAACGAGGTCGTATAAGCTCAGAATATCTTGAGCATTTACAGATGAAAATCAGGACATTAGTACAACAGGTAAGTAACAGAAAATCTGGGCAAAGCACATAAAATAATAATGAATAATATTCATAAAATACCAGCTGGGGAAGGGGCGGTGATAGCGAGGGCCTGCGTGCTCTAAAATGCCAGGGCTGAATTTTACTCCCAGTCCACCCTGGTCACAATATGTAAAAAAAAGTACCGTATTTTCCGGCGTACAAGACGACTTTTTAACCCCTGAAAATCTTCTTAAAAGTCGGGGGTCGTCTTGTACGCCGGGAATCGCCTTGTACGCCGGGTGTATATGGTGGGTGGGGGGGGGAGTGATCCTGATGACGACGAGGGGGCGTCTCACAGAAAAGTGAGTATCCCCCATTACCTTATCATAGCGCTGCAGCGTGGGGTCTCTGTGCTGGGAGCGGCGGCGGCTGCTGTGCTGTGGCGGCTCCTCTTCTGCAGTGTGGGGCCTGTGGGGCGGTGGCGGCGGCGGCGTATCTTCATGCAGTCGGGGCTCCTCCGGCATCTCAGCCTGGAAGCCCCGCCGGCAACTCCATCGGTACAATGCGCTGGCCTCCGGGAAAATGGCCGCTGCTTAGATTCAGATCTCGTTGAGATCTGAATCTGAGCATGCGCAGCCCCCAGCGGCCGGGCCACCGCATCGCACCTATTGAGCTGCCTCCGGGAAAATGGCCACTGCTCAGATTCAGATCTCGTCTCCCGAGATCTCGGGACGAGATCTGAATCTGAGCAGCGGCCATCTTCCCGGAGGCCACCTGACCGCATTGTACCCATGGAGTTGCCGGCGGGGCTTCCAGTCTTTGAGATGCCGGAGGAGCCCCGACTGTATGAAGATACGCCGCCGCCACCGCCCCACAGCACCAGAGGCCCCACACTGCAGAAGAGGAGCCGCCACAGCACAGCACAGCACAGCACAGCAGCCGCCGCTCCCAGCACAGAGACCCCACGCTGCAGCGCTATGATAAGGTAATGGGGGATACTCACTTTCCTGTGAGACGCCCCCTCGTCCTCATCAGGATCACTCCCCCCCCCCAAAAGGCACATATTCACCGGCCCTATAAGACGACATAGGGTGTATAAGAAGACCCCCGACTTTTAAGAAGATTTTATTTTTTAACTGGTAAAGTTGGGGGGTCGTCTTATACGCCCAGTCGTCTTATACGCCGGAAAATACGGTAAATGTTTACACATGTAAAGAATATTTAGCATCCAAAACCTGTTTAAAATAATTTTTGTGGGTAAAGACGGATATAAAAGCCTGATTAGAAGAGCAAAGCCATGGTTTTCCCTCTTTCTCTGATTCTGGTTCTGATGCTCAGCCCATAATGTTGCCACCTTCACCTTAATTGTTACTAGAATGTTGCTAGGCAACTTCCTTTTATGAGATGCCCTTTTAACCCTTTCACCACCTTGCAATTTTCCGTTTTTGTGCTTTCATTTTTTGCTCTCCTTCTTCTCAGAGCCATAACATTTTTTATCATCAATATAGCCTAGGAGGGCTTGTTTTTTGCAGGCCGAGTTGTAGTTTTAAATTACACCATAGATTGAATATATTGTATTTGAAAATGGGACAAATTTCAAGTGCGGTGAAATTGCAAAAAAGTGCAATTCCACCATTTTTTTTATTTAAAATGTTCACTAAATTCTAAAACTGACCTGTAATATGAATCTACAGGTCAGTGCGAAAATGCAGATATCAAACATGTTTAGGTTCTTTTTTTACTTAAGTGGTGGAAAAAAAATCTGAACGCCGGGCATGAGTCGGTGTTCATAAAAGATGATCAATGGACAGACACACTGGTCTTCTGCAAACCCCCGGCTGTCATGACCACCCATCGCAACCCCAGAATCATGTGACATGGGCGCTGATGGGCGAGACTTGTGATACGGTTTCGGTCAGCACGTGTTACATGCCGTTGTCAGTAGTTGACTGCGGCATTAAGTGGTTGACAGCCGAAATCCATTTGCGGGACATGACAGCTGATCACATCAACTGTCATGTGCAGGTAGAGATGTGGGCTCTGGCGCTGCCTAAAAAAGACAGGGACATGACCTTGGACGTACCTATACTTTCAAAGTTGTAAATAAGTTAAGATTCCATCCCCGGATTCCATGATGACATCACTAATGAAATGTTAACATTCCACCACAAGATTCCATGATGACATCATAATGTACTGCCACTACTTACCCAAGTGCTTACTGCCCAGGTGTCTGTGTTGTCAGTGATTGGCTGCGAATTTGATTTGATTTTTGTTAGAAATGTCTGGAATTTCTTCAGATACATTTGAGGTGTTGGCACTATTCAAGGGGATTCTTACCACCTATGCCCTTGACATTGTGCTACCAATACCCGATGGCATCCTCAGCTTCACTTACCGGCTGGTTATGAAGCTAGTGAGCGACTGCCTGACCAAATACCACCGAGGTCGTAGAAGCTCAGAATATCTTGAGATTTTACAAATGAACAAAATGGACATTAGTACAACAGGGAAGTAACAGACAATCTGGGCAAAGCATATAAAATAATAATGAATAATATTCATAAAATACAAGTTTATTTACATGAAATATGTATTTTGGCCAAGAGCAATATAATTTATAGCTTGTACGAAATATCCATATATGCATTAATTGTAGCTGTAGATTTCAGGAGTAAAATGGTGACATAAATAGCGTCCTATATTCTCTACTTTCTCTCATGATTTTCTTTTTTGTTTATTTCCATTTTTATAGGCTGAAGAAAGATCCCAGAGAGGAGATCTGGCCTTTTTTAAACAACTGGCCCAAAAGTTCCTGTATGTACTAGAGTATATGGCCCGCTCACGGAAGCGTTTGGTAAGAATCCGTCATTATTATTATTTATTTACATACCACCTTTAATTCCATGGTGCTGTATATTAGACGGGGTTGCATCAAAATACAAATATCACTTGCAGTAAACAAACTAACAATGACAGACTGATACAGAGGGAATAGGACCCTGCCCTTGCAGACTTACATTCTATAGGATTATGGGGGAGGAGACAGTAGGTTGGGGGCTGCAGTGGATCCTATGGTGTTGAGGTGGTCGTGTGGTCATTACAAGTTGTACGTTTTTTGAAGAGGTGGGTTTTCAGGTTCCGTTTGAAGGATCCAATCTTCTATATCTCATGTCTACTGTATCTTGTCTAATCTTCTCCAGATATAGCAGAATGTCACATTTCTCATTTTAGAAGCCTCCCTGTCCGCTCCAGGCAGATGCAGGATATTTTATGGCCGCCTGTCTCTGCTCCATCCTCTGTGGTGACAGTCTGTGCTGTACTCAGTGGTGCGGACCTTTCATATCACACCTGTCCCGCTTTATCTTCACAATCTTCCTTCTTGTAAATGCTGCAGTTCTGGTAATAGATGTTATTGGAGACCTGTTATATATATTTATATACAGTACATATATAAATATATATATATATATACAGTATATTATATATATATTATATATTAATGTGGATTTACTGGACGGAGCGGCCTTGTATAGTCCACACAATACAGCACTTATGTAAATCCAGGTTTAGTCCTTTCTGTCTTTTGTGTACTGTAATTTAGTATTTGTGAAAGTTATATTAATTGTACGTATTATATCCATCAGGAAACACCGGACGGTGACTCCAAAAAGGGGCAACACCGAAATATCGGTCACCCCAATACCAGTGAGCCAGGGCTAAAAAGTGATCTGATTGAAGGTAAGCTGATCATCTCGTATTCCTACACACATATTAATATATTGAACATAGACCGACATTTTTGGAACACCCACTAATGCCCTACCAGGGCGCGGATGCCAAATTTGTTACTGGAAAACAGGACAACTCCCATACTAAAAGAAACCTATAGAGAAACGGAGTATGACGCCCCCAAATAATAATTTATCAAAATATCGCAACTAGTGAAAAGATATAAACTTTATTACACAATACAAAAGCACGTATAAAAACTGAATGAAAATGATAGGAAAGTGGCGATGACACAACAAACGGAAGCAGCAGTACCATACAATTTAAATATTTGCACTATGTATGTATTTAAAAGTCACAGTATCACATATATAATGTATATACACTGCTGTATATACATTATATAGGTGATACTGTGGTTATACACAGATTTAGCAGCCAGTATCACCTACATAATGCATATGCAGCAGTCTATATACGTTATATAGGGGATACTGTGACTGCTATAAATACAATACATGGGTGATACTGCTGTATATGTTATATGGTGATTCTGCGACTGTGCACCCCATTCGCAGTGTCACCTATATAATGTATACACAGAAGAGTCGCAGTATCATCTGTATACTGTATAACTGCTGTATATACATCATATACAGTATAGGTGATACTGTGATTATACAGATTTAGCAGCCAGTATCACCTATATAATGTATATACAGCAGGGTCGCAGTATCACCTACATAATATATATACAGCAGAGTCGCAGTATCACCTATATAATGTATATCCAGCAGAGTCGCAGTATCATCTGTATACTGTTTAACTGCTGTATATACATTATATAGGTTATACTGTGATTATACAGATTTAGCAGCCAGTATCACCTATATAATGTATATACAGCAGGGTCACAGTATCACCTATATAATGTATATACAGCAGAGTCGCAGTATCCCCTGTATACTGTATATAGACTGCTGCATATACATTATATAGGTGATACTGTGATTATGCACAGATTTAGCAGCCAGTATCACCTATATAATGTATATACAGCAGGGTCGCAGTATCACCTATATAATGTATATACAGCAGAGTCGCAGTATCACCTGTATACTGTACATAGACTGCTGTATATGCATTATATAGGTGATACTGTGATTATACACAGATTTAGCAGCCAGTATCACCTATATAATGTATATACAGCAAACATAACTCATAACTTAAGCCCCAGTCCCAGTAGGCAGCCTGCCTGCAGCCACTTCTGGACCAGGAAAAAGGCCAGGGAATAACATATTTTAATTTACACGTGTTTCTGGGCTGGGAACAGTCACTCACCCACCAGACTGAAATATACAGCCGCCCGAGATTGCAGCCGCACGGGTAGGAGCTCTGGACTCCCTGTGTGACAGTGTCCCTGATACGCTCAGCGCTGCAGCCAGTGGTGGGAGAGCAGAGCGTGCTCTCTCCGCCCACAAAGAACGTCCTGACGTGTCAACGTCAGCTCATTCTTAACCCCTGCTATGTGCGTCGCAAGCACTGACTGCTTCTTGCACGCACATGCCTGTAAGACCACCGTGCCCGCAGATTTAAAGGGCCAGTGGCCGTATCAGGAGGCAAGCGGCCAGATGAGCAGGTGCCACCAGCCTGCGGTCCATAATGCATTGTGGCCCAGCGGAAAAATGCTCGGTTGGGCAGATTATCAATCTGGGCCTATTGTATACATTGTATAGGCGATACTGCTACCGATGTGTATATATACGTTATATATGTGACAATGCGGTGTGTGTATCACAATATATATATATATGATACACACACACATATATAAACACAGCACTATCACCTATATATAAGACTGTTGTATATATGTACCTATATGTGTATACATCCGTATATACATTACATAGGTGATACAGTGATTATACACAGCAGTATCACATATATTGTATATACAGCAGTTTATATACATTATATACAGTAGGTGCAACTGCTGTATACTCGTTTTAAAGGCGATACCTTTGTGTATATATATATATATATATATATATATATATATATACAGCAGTATCACCTGTATATAATGTATGTACACATCAGTAGCAGTATTGCCTATGTAATGTATAGACTGCTGTATATACATTATATAGATGATACTGATGTGTATAATCACTGTATCACCTATGTAATGTATATACGGATGTATACACATATAGGTACATATATGCATCAGTCATATATAGATGATACTGCTGTGTATAATCACTGTATCACCTATATAATGTATGTACAGCAGTCTATATATATTATATGGGCAATTCTGCTACTGATGTGTATATATGTTATATATAGGTGACACTGCTGTGTGTGTATATATATATATTTATATACATACATATATATTATCCATAAAAATGAAGGCAGCACTCCAATAGAAAAAATAAATGTGGTTTATTGGCCCATGTGCGACGTTTCAGTCCAGGATGTGGACCTTTCTCAGGCCCACATCCTGGACTGAAACGTCGCACATGGGCCAATACACCACATTTATCTTTTCTATTGGAGTGCTGCCTTCAAATTTTTATGGATAATAGCATGAGGTTTGATACATACCTGGGAGGATTTTTTGCACCCTTTGTTTTCTTTTGGTGCTGCTTTTTGTTTTCTTTTTCTACATACACACACACACACACACACACACACACACACACACACACACACACACACACACACACACACACACACACACACACACATATATATAAATATATATATATATATATATATATATATACATATATATATAGGAGTATCACTTGTATAATGTATATACACATCAGTAGCAGTATTCCCTATAAAATGTGTTTAGACTGCTGTACATACATTATATAGGTAATACAGTGATTATATACAGCAGTATCACTTATATATTGTACACACAGCAGTCTATATATATTATATAGGTGCAACTGCTATATATACATAAAAACAAGTTTCCATCTTGGGACTCACCCAGGTCTGAGATGGGGAGAATGGGAGATGAGATGGATCCCACTCCAGCATCGGCGGTGAGAGCAGGCTTCTTTGATGCTGGTACCGGCATGCCAGTGCCAGACATAGCTAGAGGTTAGGAGCCTATGCGCACGGTGGCGGCGTCCTTTTCAAATTTTTAACTTGGTCCTGTGTGCACGCGGCTGTGAGCTATCTCCTGCTTGCCAGCGCTGACCAGGTTGGCAGCCGCACGCACACACGAACTAGATATCGCTCGCACAGAGGGCCGACCCTTCACTGAAAAAACGTAAAGGGCCAGTAGTGGAAAAACGGGCTGGTGGCTGGAGGCCGGATCAGCAACCGCTGCCGGTCTATGGCCCACTATCATCACGGCCCAGCGGGAAAATGCCCGGTGGGGAAGATTACCAATCCGGGCCTGTTCATATTTCAGCCCCATCACCATCTATACCCCACCTGCACAAACGCCTCATCCTGCTGATACCCCAATGCTGAGCCACTGGTGCCATATGTGTCCCTATTACTGCACCTATTGTGTGGTTCTCTGTACCTTCTAAATTCTAAAGCAATCCTCTATAATATAGTAATGTCGGGTGCAAGTGCCCTAGAAAACATTGCCCACATTTTGTCCCATAAATATTGCCCTCTGTGTGCCCCTCTGATAGTCACAGTAACCTGAGTTCCCCTATAACAATAAGTGCCCACTTTACATTTAATAATGTCCCAAGTCTCCCCCCTGTACAGCTCCCCTTTACACAGTATGATGCTCTCTTCTACACAGTATAATGCCCCCTCTCTGTATACATACTGACCCCTTAGTATCCACCAAACCGTTTGATTGCTCCCACACTGTATGATGGCCCCCTAGATAGCCTCCATATAGTATAATACACCAGATAGTCCTCAATATAGTATAATGCAGCCACCATAGGCAGACTCTATACAGTATAAGGGAGCCCCCCATAGGCAGACTCTATAGTATAATGCATTGCCCATATAGGCAGACTCTACAGTATAATGCAGCTCCCCCATAGGCAGACTCTACAGTATAATGCAGCCCCCCATAGGCAGACTCTATGGTATAATGCAGCCCCTCCATAGGCAGACTCTATAGTATAATGCAGCCCACCTAAGCTGACTGTAATATAAGGCCGCCCCCTATAGGCAGACTGTAATGTAATGTAACACCCCCCATAGGCAGACTGCAATTTAAGGCAGCACCCCTCATAGGCAGAATGTATTGTAAGGCAGCACCCCCATAGGCAGACTGTAATGTAAGGCAACACCCCCCATAGGCATACTGCAATGTAAGGCAGCACCTCCCATAGGCATTCTGTAATGTAAGGCAGCAACCCCCCATAGGCAGACTGTAATGTAAGGCAGCACCCCTCATAGGCAGACTGTAATGAAAGGCAGCACCCCTCATAGGCAGACTGTAATGTAAGGCAGCACCCCCATAGGCAGACTGTAATGTAAGGCAGCTCCCCCCATAGGTAGACTGTAATGGAAGGCACCCCCCATAGCTGGACTGTAATGTAAGGCAGCACCTCCCATAGGCAGACTGCAATGGAAGGCACCCCCCACGGGCAGACTGTAATGAAAGACAGCACCCCCCATAGGTAGATTGTAATGTAACGTAGCCCATAAAAAAATGAATAAATAAATGCAATACTTACCTCTCTTCCTCCAGGCTCCTGAGCTGCTCTGAGCACCCGCTCATCTCCTGACAGCGGGCGCTGGGTAGTGACGTCATCGCACCCACTGTCAGTGTCTGCGACTGCGTCAGACGCTGACAGGGAGATGATGGGAGAAGGAGCATAACGCTCTTTCTCTCATAAATGCAGTCAGCTGTATCGGCTGGATGCCGATACAGTTGACGCTGCGATAATGGGTGGGGGCCCACTGCTGGCACCAGGACCCCACACCAGCTCAGGGGCCCCATAGCAGCCAGGCGGCAGAGCAGGGAGATCAATTCTCCCTGCTCTGCCGCCGAATGTAACTGTATGGCCGTGCTGCATGCCGATACAGTTACTGTAGCATAGCTCTGGGTGGGCTCTCTCAGAGCATTGGACCTGGGGCCACCGCCCCCTCTGCCCCCGGTAGCTATGCTACTGTACTGCACATATGACCGGAAAACTGAGGTGGGTGGGCGATACCGACCCGGGACTAAAAAAAAAAAGAAAAATCTTGCTTAGGTGCCTTCCCCCTTATCCTGGCATCCTAGGTTCATGCCTTCAAGTGCCTAGTGCCTAATACGGCCCTGACTATAATGGAGAAGGCTCATGCAATTTTGAAAACCCCTCTGGTTCTCTCTGCTGGAATCTTCTCAGCCCCAAAATGCACAAAGAATCTCACAGGGTCCCCATTCAAGTCATTGTCAGATCCAGAACAATCACACATTTATGGTAGAGTATATCTATCTATGGATGTACCAT
Source organism: Ranitomeya variabilis (assembly GCF_051348905.1). Classification (NCBI taxonomy): domain Eukaryota; kingdom Metazoa; phylum Chordata; class Amphibia; order Anura; family Dendrobatidae; genus Ranitomeya; species Ranitomeya variabilis. The sequence continues at coordinate 72,488,168 of NC_135237.1, read as the reverse complement.
AATTATATACAGTATGTGCAGAATATCCATATAACTTGTATTATACCATTTACTTGTCTTTCCTTCCTTATATCGATGTGTTATATATTAAGTATTGATATAATCTAATACATGATGTCTCATTATTTTATCATTATTTTAGAGACAACAGAGCCGGCAACTGCTGACGGTGGAATACCTGAGATACCAGAGATCCCCGAATCTGCCAGTGTAAGTATCAGAGACAACATCTGTATATCATCCGATAACGGGGTATGAATTACATATCACATGTTACACCCCATAGGACAGCGGGTTAACTCTATTCTTAATGTAGATTGGACCTATTATTATTATTCCTGTCTCCTCTGTGTGATGTCCCTTACCATCTCCTCCTGTACAATGATGTGTATGGACTGGAGTATATCCCTATAATATAATTGTATTTGGGGAGTGTCCTGCTAGTATCATGTCCTCTACATCTGCTGCAGTGTAATCAGCGGGGACATAATGGAGAGAAGTTCCTGAATCTGCAGCTTTTATTTTCCTGAAACTTTTATGTCTCATTATCATTTCTTATTCTTCTAGGCCGTGATCAGATCATTGAACCCTATGAGAAAACCAAGTAAGAGCGACTATACCCAGATCAAAGAGATCAGCAGTGGATCTTTTGGGTGAGCTTTATGTATAGTCTACGTTTTTCCCAAACTCCTTATGATGATGCCTCTGTCTATATGTCCTGCCTTAGGGAAATTCCTGTATATGAGTCCACGTCTAAATGTTACTGTTGCCCAAAATCTGTAACATTTTTAGTTTTTCATCCGATAGAGCTTTGTAAGGACTTGTTTTTTGTGAGTCGAGCTGTTGTTATTGATACCACTTTGCACTAGATCTAATCTACATCTAGTCACTAGTCCACATCTATTTATCACGATTCAGCTCAGTTATCATGTGACATGAATGAAAACCTCCCATAAGTGATCATTCATGCTGAGTTATTTTGTGTATTTCCAGACATTGTTTTTTTAGTGACGGCCATACATCTTGTATTAACTATTAGTAATGTGTTATGGACCTGGTGGTCAGGAGCACCTGGAATGACCTGATGGTTAAACCAAAAGACAGGACAAGCTCTGGGAAGTGGGATCTCTGCTGACCGCAAACCCTGATCCTATCACACACACTAGAAATAGCCGTGGAGCGTACCTAACTCTCCCTAGACGCCTCTTCACAGCCTAAGAGCTAACTACCCCTAAAGATAGGAAATAAAGCCTTACCTTGCCTCAGAGAAATTCCCCAAAGGAAAAGGCAGCCCCCCACAAATATTGACTGTGAGTTAAGAGGAAAGTCACAAACACAGAAATGAAACAGGTTTTAGCAAAGGAGGCCAGTCTTCAATAAATAGCAGAGGATAGTAAGGGATCTATGCGGTCAGCACAAAAACTACAAAAAAACACGCAGAGTGTGCAAAAAGACCCCCGCACCGACTCACGGTGCAGAGGTGCCACTCTGCACCCCAGAGCTTCCAGCTAGCAAGGCAATATCATGATAGCAAGCTGGACTAGAACTTAGCAAGTACTAAGAAATATATTCAGTACACAATGAACAACAAATGAACTAGCAGGGACTTAGCTTCTGCTGGAGTAGACAGGTCATCAGAAAGATCCTAGAGAGATCCGAACCAGTACTAAGACATTGACAGCTGGCATGGAGTAACGATCTGAGTGGAGTTAAATAGAGAAACCAGCCTGGCCCTAAACGAGGGCAGCTGAGGAAGAAAACTCAAGAACCAGCAGTTCCACTCACAGCCACCAGAGGGAGTTCATGGACAGAACTCGCCGAAGTACCATTCATGACCACAGGAGGGAGTTCGAGAGCGGAATTCACAACAGTAATGAGCGAGTATGCTCGTTACTCAAGATTTTCGAGCATGCTTGGGTGTTCTCCGAGTATTTTGGGCATGCTCAGAGATTTAGTTTGTGTTGCCACAGCTGCATGATTTGCGTCTGCTAGACAGCCTGAATACATGTGGGGATTTCCTAACAAACAGGCATTCCCCACACGTATTCAGGCTGTCCAGCAGCAGCAAATCATGCAGCTGCGGTGACACAAACTAAATCTCCGAGCACATCCAAACTACTCGGAGAACACCCGAGCATGCTCGGAAATCTCGAGCATACTCGGAAATCTCGAGCATACTCACTCATCACTGTTAACTATTAGTACAGAAGATCTTTTGACATATAGACAGACTGTTAGTTAGAATTCTGTATAAATTATGGATTTTTCTCCTCTACAGGACCGTCCACTTAGTGCGTCATAAAGACACAAAGAAGGTATTCGCTATGAAGAAACAAGCCAGGAGTAAACTGCATAAACCATTCATTCTTAAAAGGGCCTATCTGGAAAGGGATATCACAATATTCTCCGATTGTCCCTTTATTGTCTCCACGCTTTGTTCCTTCCCAACGAAACACCATCTGTGTATGGTCATGGACTTTGAAGCAGGTAAGACCTATCCATTGTATCTATATCCAGCCCATATCTGTTTAAATATATAAAGGTCCCAATGTATTTATATTTCATTACTCTACATGCTCATAAGAACAGTTTAGGAGGATTACATCTTTCTGACAGATGATAGTTTTCATTGCTTCTTATTGCATTTTTTTCTGATGTCGGGGCAACAAAAACACTGCAATTCCATCTGAGTTTATTTGTTTTTATTATTTATTTTGAATGGAGAAAAGCGATTTTTATATTTAATTTTCTTTCCCCAAATATTTTTATTATTATTTTATTTTTTAATCTCCATAAGGGACCTGAACTTGTGATTATATAATCGTATTTACTATGTACTGCAATATGGGTATTGCAGAATATGGTGAACAGATTGGTCCCCTATGAAGCCAAGCTACACACTGACCTTCACAGAAGTACCATAATGGCAAGGATAGTAGTCTTCTGCAGACACTCAGCAGCCATAGAAAACCACTCACATGGAATGGGGGTGATGAGTGTATAGAGCACCTCGCCTCCAGGTCACCTGCTGTAAATGTCACTGTCATAGATTGACAGTGCAATGTAAGAGGTTACCAGCAGGGGGCAGATCTGAGCTCTCTTTTTGCATAGGACTACTCTGCAGTATACAGTATACGCTCTACATCACACAGTGTATCTCTATGATTGACTCCCTGCCCCAATGTCTCAGCTTATTTCTCATTCACACTCATCATGTGTAATTTACATTGTAACAAATATAACAGTCAAAGAACAAAGCGCGGCAGCACTCACCGATCTTGTAGCAAAAGCTTGTATTTATTGAAGCATAGTTATAACATCTTCATGGCACGGGGAAGTGGAGCGGAGGGAGGAGTGAGCAGAGAAGGACGACGGCCGTTTCACGCCAAAACAGCGCTTCTACGGGTCAGAAGCGCTGTTTTGGCGTGAAACGGCAGTCGTCCTTCTCTGCTCACTCCTCCCTCCGCTCCACTCCCCCGTGCCGTGAAGATGTTATAATTATGCTTCAATAAAGACAAGCTTTTGCTACAGGATCGGTGAGTGCTGCCGCGCTTTGTTCTTTGACTGTTATATAGTATCTGCTGATTTACAAGCGAGCACCTCCCAAGACTATCAGGTCCACTGCCTTCGGGATTTATTACACATTACGTCTCCTGTGTGGGCTGTGCTGCTTTGCTTTGTCTTGTTTTACATTGTAACAAACCCTCACCTGTCATATTTTCTTTCTGCTCTAGGAGGAGACTGTGGAAGTTTCATAAGGTTTCACGGTCCTTTACCCCTCGACTTGGCACGCATGTACATTGCAGAAACGGTTCTTGCCGTGGAATATCTGCACAGCTATGGTGTGATTCACCGAGACCTGAAGCCTAAAAAGTAAGTGAATACAGCAGTATAATAAAGGGAAAGATAGTTATAGTTTGGTATACAGTGTATGGGTTATTACTTAGTGCTGACAATATCTTTTCTTTCACAGTCTCATGATATCATCAACTGGACATATCAAAGTCACCGATTTTGGGATTTCAAAACTCGGACTAATGAGATCAACATCAGATAATTACAAGGTTCGAACTAAAGACATCACCAGAGAGTTCCGTGATAATGAGGTTAGCTTTACATAAAAAACGCATTCTTTACAGATATGATCTATTTCTGCTTCTCTGATCTTTCTCACATAGAAAACTTTTCCACTGATATTATTTGTCACAGTTATTTTCATTGATAATCTTCTCATTGTTCTGTTGGTTTCCAGGTGGCTGGCACCTATCATTATATAGCCCCAGAAGTCATCTTAAAGAAGGGCTATGGAAGGCCTATTGACTGGTGGGCAATAGGGATCATCTTGTATGAATTTCTTGCTGGCCGTGTGCCATTTAGCGGAAGATGCAAAAGGGATATTTGCGACAGTATCATCATAGGTAAGTAAAATAATCTGAATGCTGTGTGATGCCATAGTAATTTGGTTCAGTTGTTAGGTTCATTCTTTGGTTTAGTTGTTGATTTTGATAAAAAAAAATTAAATGATAGTAAATGTAGACAATTTCTTTTCTGTATGTAATATTTACTTTTTATATAACAGATGACATCACTTGGAAAATTAAAAAATCTACTGATAATCCTGATGCTCAAGACTTCATGACTCGGCTGCTTAGAAAAAGTCCAAAACGTAGACTCGGGACAGGTAATGTATATAGCAGTATTAATAATAGCTTATAACTCCTCTGTGACCTGACTAATGGATAATTTCCATGAGGATCAGCACTGAGGTCTCTGCTTTACCTTCTTGTCTATTCCCCATTCTTCTTGCTATGACTTACAGTATGTTTTGGCTCTGCTATGTCTTCAGTTTAGATTAACATAAAAAGTACAGGTTTCCTAACATTGTCTGGATCACTTTTATATTGTCTTCCATTTCCAGGAGGAGCAAATGAAATCAAGAGTCATCCATTCCTGAGTGAGTTAGATTTTGAGAACCTTCAATATATGGAGCCATTGTTTAGGCCAGATCTTAGTTCAGAGGAGGACACCCACTACTTTCACAGTAAGTAGAATGAGACGTCATCTGGTTAAAGCTGCCGTTTGTCTTGTCTTTCATTTTATGTGACAGTATGTTCCCATCATTATTAGTAATAATATGGTGACTGTCTGTGATTATATTAATAATCTCTGATAATACTTGTACTTTGTAGCTGGCATTTGGAGACCCAGAGATATGGATTCAGATGAAATTTTGGCAAGTTACAGGAGTGATTGGCCAGAAAGCCTAAACTATGTATCATCTTCTCAAAGACTTTCTAAGGTAAGTCTGTGATCAGTAAATCCACAAAACTATAACTAAAAATAGTATTAAAATACTATATATATATATATATATATATATATATTTAATTTTACTCTGTGTATTTTAGCTATATGCAATCAATACCAGGATGATGAGCAATGAAGATCACAAGCCATCTCCAGATTGTTCTCTAGAGACCAGCACAAAACACTCAGACATGTGAGTAGATTATTATTATGGGGTATAGTAATGACATATCTTCAGAATACCAAATACAAGACGCATATGACACAATACTAAATCCAGAACCCACCACTCCACGACTGACCATCATTGTAGGGTCTGGCTTGTGATAACGTTGGTGATAACAGCTGATAATTGTGACCAGCCTTTCATTTCCAGTTCATTAAAGCCCTTTATTACTAGTTATTCTTCATTCTTGCTGATAGAAGGCAGTCCTGTGCAAGGTATCCCCTCCATTTTGTCCAAGTGTCCTAATTGCCCATACAGAAAGGATTATTTTTAATTGCTTTTACTTGTAATTGACTTATTTTTCTTCTACCAAACAGGCAGAAAGAATCTTCTCCTACTAGATATGATGGTGATAGTGAATATTTCACTGCTAAAAGCAAGACACCCTCTCCCATATTGTCAGGTATGTGCAGGTCTATAGGAAATCTTGTTGTCGCCGCTAATCAAAAGGTGTAATGTAAATGTTACTTCAGGGCTCAGAAAATCACTGCTTTTTTGTGCCTTTAAAATAATCAACAATCCAACACTTTAATGTATAAAATTCTCACTCTTTTGTGCTGCGCATTAAAAGGTATAAGGGGTCATACAGTCTGGTGCCTGATACTGGTCACGAATACTGTGCCCATGGCTCAAACAGGCCCCAAACTAACCCTATATGTACCATTAATGTGACACAGATGTTTTAAGTAATAGACTATATGATAACACTGCTGCAACTAATGTCATATTGAAGGGAACCTGTCACCAGATTTTTCCCATACAACCTAAGACCACCACCTTTCAGCTCTGTGTTACAGCATTCTCGAATTTCTGTATATAAGTCTCCAAGCCTCCCATTTTATTATACTCACCGATGGCACAGTCTGGACTGATGAGCGTTACTGTTCTTGATCCGGAGCCTCCTCTCTTCTTGTGATGCCGTTCTCCTTCTCTACTTCATGTTGATGATGCATCCTATGTCATCCACAAAGTGTTCCCTCATCACATTCCTGTGCAGGCACACTTCCCTCTACCCTGCTGAATGCAGATCAAAATGCTGTAGTGTACATGAGCCAGCGTTCTTTGGCTCTTCCCCGTGCATTGACATATAATTATTGATGTGCGAGTGTTCTCGGGCGTTCTCCGAGTAGTATGGGCATGCTCGGATATTAAGTTTTAGTCCCCGCAGCTGCATGATTTGAGACTGTTAGACAGCCTGAATACATGTGGGGATTTCAGAAAAAATAGGCAATCCCCACAGGTATTCAGGCTGTCTAGCAGCGGCAAATGATGCAGCTTCAGGGACCTAAATTTAATTTCCAAGCACGCCCAAAATGCTCAGAGAACACCCGAGCATGCTCGGAAAACTTGCATAATGAGCACACTCGCTCATCACTTATATGTCAATGGTGAGATTTTCACATCGATGACTAACAATAATTATTGACTTGTTTTTCTTACTTTTTTATATGAATTTCCAGTTGAGACGACAATTACATCTGCAGTAAAACTGGAAGAAGAGCAAAACTCTGAAATAGTAGCAGAGACAGAAACTAGCAGAGGTAAGTGTGTGACACTAAGGTCTATATTGTCTGATGTCAGCGACTGAGATTAATTCACGAGGAGGATATATTATGTATAGTGATGAGAGAGTGTGCTCATTACTTAAGTTATCTGAGCATGCTCAGGTGTTCTCTGAGTACTTTGGGCGTGCTCGGAAATTTAGTTTTAGTCCCCGCAGCTGAATGATTTGTGACTGCCAGAATACATGTGGGGAATTCCTAAAAAACGGGCAATCCCCACATGTATTCAGGCTGTCCAGCAGCCACAAATCATGCAGCTGCGGGGACTACAGCTTAATTCATGAGCACGTGCAAAATACTCGGAGAACACTCAAGCATGCTTAGAAAACTCGAGTAACGAGCACACTCGCTCATCACTATATGTCAATGGTGGGATTTTCACATCTATGGCTAACAATGATTATTGACTTGTTTTTCTTACTTTTTAATATGAATTTCCAGTTGAGACGACAAATACATCTGCAGTAAAACTGGGAGAAGAGCATAACCCAGAAATAGTCCCCGAGACTGAACCTAGCAGAGGTAAGTGTGACAATAAGGTCTATGTTGTCCGATGTTGGCGACTGAGAATAATTCACGAGGAGGATATATTATATGTCAATGGTGGGATTTTCACATCTATGACTAACAATGATTATTCGGACAGCACCACAGCAATTGTGACAGAACAGCTTACGTGTTTATTCTGCCATCTGCAACGTTTCGGTCCTGAGACCTATATCAAGCATGCTTGATATAGGTCTCAGGAGTCAGGACCGAAACGTTGCAGATGGCAGAATAAACACGTAAGCTGTTCTGTCACAATTGCTGTGGTGCTGTCCGTTTCTTCTTTTGCATTTGGACTTTATACTGGGATGGATCCCCTGGTGTGGACGGGCACCCTGTTGTCCATAGAGACGTTATTAATTTAGGGTGCGGCCTGACTTCCAATTTTTTATATTTAACAATGATTATTGACTTGTTTTTCTTACATTTTTACATAAATTGACAGTTGAGACAAAAAATGCATCTGCAGTAAAACTGGGAGAAGATCAAGACCCAGAAATAGTCCCAGAGACAGAACCTAGCAGAGGTAAGTGTGACAATAAGGTCTATGTTGTCTGATGTCAGCAACTGAGAATAATTCACCAGGAGGATATATTATATGTCAATGGTGGGATTTTCATATCTATGACTAACAATGATTATTGACTTGTTTTTCTTACTTTTTTATATGAATTTCTAGTTGAGACGACAAATACATCTGCATTAAAACTGGGAGAAGATCAAGACCCAGAAATAGTCCCAGAGGCTGAACCTAGCAGAGGTAAGTGTGACAATAAGGTCTATGCTGTCTGATGTTGGCGACTGAGAATAATTTACGAGGAGAATATATTATATGTCAATGGTGGGATTTTCACATCTATGACTAACAATGATTATTGACTTGTTTTTCTTACTTTTTTACATGAATTTACAGTTGAGACAAAAAATAAGTCTGCAATAAAACTGGGAGCAGAGCAAAATGCCAAAATAGTAGAAGAGCGAGAACCTAGAAGACGTAAGTGTGATAATAAGGTCTATGTTGTTTGATGTTGGCCAGTGAGAATAATTCATGTGGAGAAGTTGTTATCTGTCAGTGGTTGGATTGTCACATGTATGATGACTGACAATGATCCTGTTCCTCTGTACAGATAAGATTTCTCTACCGTCCTGCCACAATGACACCAAAGCAGTATCTTCTAATATGGAGTCCCATTACTTACATTAGTTTTATATCTCTTCCCATAGGTTCCATCTTCCGTCGGATTATATCATCCTGCCGGCGTGGATTATCTAGGGCTGCTCGCAGCATCAGAAAAAGATGCATTTTTCCAATCTGTCGTTAGGGCACCACATACATCTAGTGCCCTGAAGAAAGTACAGCAAGTCCATCATCAAAGCTGTACTTGGGCAGCACGGTGGCTCAGTGGTTAGCACTGTTGCTTTGCAGCACTGGGATCCTGGGTTTAAATGTCACTAAGGAAAACATCTGCAAGGAGTTTGTATGTTCTCCCCGTGTTTGCGTGGGTTTCCTCCGGGTTCTCCGGTTTCCTCCCACACTCCAAAGACATACTGATAGGGAATTTTCTGTGGAATATGATGGAACGCAAATACACGTAATAAATAATACCTGTGCGGAAAGATTTCTAACATCTAAGATCACCAAAGAAAACCACACTGGCGCTAGGCTAAACTCCTGTATCGAACAAGCTGCAGGCACCTAGGCAGGTGGTGTGTATCTTAAATTGGGATTGTTTGTGATTTCTAACATCTACCTGTGGCCTGCTGACCAGGAAAAAGCATCTGCAGAAGATGAAGGCCCCTCAAGCACATCACATCATTCTTCCATGCAGTTCCTAATTTAAAAAAATAAATAAAAATTCTGAATTAATTAATGTTCCTTTGTAATAGAATATTTATGAAATATATGGCATACCAATACTGTACGTCGCACATGTTTGAAGCACCCTCATGAAGTTTTGTTTTTTCACTAAACATGTATGCACTGTAGTGTGGTGGGATCACGCTCTGCCAACTCCTCTTTTGTGTGATGTCGTAGCTATATAATTACATACACTGGTTGAGAAAAGAACTAGGTCCATCAAGTTTAACTTTTCTCCACCAATTGTACATTTTGTCACTAAATTAATGCTATTAAACAATGTTATGTGTATTGAGGAAATCATCCAGCCCTTTTCAAAAGCTGTTGTAGTGCCTGCTATTACTAGTTCTTGTGGTTGGGCATTCCACAGTCTGACTGCAAATAACACTTTCCTATTTAGCTGTTGGAATCTCCTGTCATCGCTCTTCAGACTCTTCGGCTCGCTCTATGCTGTCGGTGTGAGCCAGAAGTCTCTTCTATAATGCAAACCTATCGGGCCTTGTTCTGACACTCCATAGGCTTATAGTGTTAAAGCCACATCCAGGTTACATAGAGCGCATTGTGACCCGGTCTGGAGAGCGGTGACATCACTCAGAAGAGGAGCGAACGGTGCTAGATACCAGAGAACTCGGTGGTAGGTGAATATATAACACACACTACACTACAGACCAGAGGTGTTGCTAGGGTCCTAAAAGATTACGTGCTCAGCTCCAAAGTACATGTCTTCTTATACAACCCCTCGCGACTTATAAGAGGATTTGTACATACAGTATATAATTACATAAATTAAGAGGAGTCGCAGGAGACTAGATGAATATATATGCACATAGGCACACAAGGTTATAAATTATGTATTTGTATAAATACAGGAAGTATGTGTGTGCATACGTCTAGGATATGAATTCCGAAGAAAGATTAATCTGAGCATTAAAGGGAGCAAAACACCAGAGAACTGATAAAAAAGTCAATAGAACAATGTATGAAAATATAAAAATTATATTACATTTGTCAAGTATAAAAGGTGTGGGAGAAACACAAATACAGTATAAGAAAAAGGGCACATAACATAGTTGTATTTAGTAAACCTGACGTATGTCAAGGTTAGGTAGGGAGAAGTGCAGCATAACACGGTCAACAGTGTACTGAAAATATATGAATAGTATCAAGTAAGTACAAATGTAATTTTACATAAAGACACTGCGAGAATGGTATAACACTATGGTTAGTCAGGAAAGTGACTAAATGTATATGTGGATACAAATACTAAGTACTGTATTTTACGCATTATAAGATGCACTTTTTTCCCCAAAAATTTTTTGGGAAATGGGGGTGCGTCTTATAATGCGTATATACCTTACCGGCACCATTGCTGCAGGCTGGGAAGAGGGGGTTCCAGCCACCGCTGCTGCCCAGGGGTGTCCATCGCTGCTGCTGCCTGGGGTGTCCTCCGCCGCTGCTGCTGCCCGGGGTGTCTGCCACAGGGTGGGCTCTGAAAACATTTCATGAAAGGTCAGATCCCCCCGCAGTTCCTGCTGTGCAGTGGACTCCGGGAAAATGGCCGCCATGGGGTGGCAAATGCGCAGATGGAGATCTTGGCACCAAGATCTCCTGAGATCTTGATGCTGAGATCGCAATCAGCGCATGCACTACCTCCCGGTGGCCATTTTCCCGGCGTCCACCACACAGGAGGAAACCACAGAACTGTGGGGGGCTCTGGCCTTTCACGAAATGTAAGCAGAGCCCCGCTGCAGCAGCGGACACCATTTTACTAAAAATACTTTTTTTCCCTATTTTTCTTCTCAAAATTTGGGGTGCGTCTTATAATCCGGAGCGTCTTATAATCCTTAAAATACGGTAGTCTTGCAAGAACCAGCTAACATTGATGTAAAAACACACAGGCACTTATAGTGATGTTGATGGCAGAAGATAAAATCAGTGAGGCAGGGTCCTGTACAGGAACAGAGATTGCACTGAGGAATAAGGTGAATTCTACACTTAGATTAGTTTACTGATAACTCAGAGAGGGAGGGGGTCTGCAGCACTGAGGAGAAGAAAGTGCTTATGGGTACTGTAGTTTTAGGAGATAATAGTAGGACCACTCATTTAGATATTTGAAGTTAGATGCACAGAGGGGAAGATATAAATAAAAAATGACACAAAAGTAGAAGAAATAAATGTTATGTTGGGCTTAGTCTTTACATTAATCCCTTCATGACATCTGCTTTCATGTACAACGCATGTAAGAAGCAGGTGCATGGAGCGGGCTACCGTAGTAAGCCCGCCCCATACTTGGCAGGTGATGGCTGTGTATTACAGCCAAGACCTGCCGCTAACAATCACAGATGGAGCAGCGATATGCCCGCAATTGTTAATTTGATAAATGCTGCTGTCATTCTCTGACCGCGGCATTTAACACACGCTAATGTACATGTGCATTATTTTCTCCATCCATCGACATGCCTGTGACATCATTGTGGGTCACCGATGGGTTGTCGTGACAGAGGAGGATCAGATGATGTTTTGTTAAGGTTCAAAGAATTGTGATGAATAAATAAATGCTCACATGACAATTGAATAAACTAGAATTAATTTACTTAATAATAGATGATAAATATAAACAGTCACTCAAAATAACACATAATCAATAGTCATACATTTCATAGGATGGTAGGAGTTCATCACTGATTGTCCAGGAAGCAAGAGTCTTTTGCCATTTAAAAAAAAAAACAAAGTCTAGCACCAAATGACAGGGGACTGTCAATTGGAAGGCATTACAAACCCTCAAATGAGAAATGCATATTTATGTATTCACCAAGACCGAACTCAATTCATCATTTCAGCCAGCGCATACATAATAGTATGCTCACAGGATATTTCTCTTGGTACACACTATTAAAACAAAAACAAACATCATTAGTCATCAACAAATGGCAAAACTGTTCAATCACAATTCTCATGGAATGTTCCACAACTTTTATCTAATTAGTCCATGAGGGAATACAGACATGGTATTGGAGGAGTCAAAGAAGTGGGTGCAGTAGGGACTTTGTTATCAGGTGTCCCACCTCTATCCTTCCAACCTCCTATCTCATTTGTTGCCACCCTCCTGGGCCTGGCGATTTTCAATGTGCCTTTTCTGCTCAGATTCTGCCATCTTCTGAACAGGTCACATGAAGGAATGCCATCTATTTCCTGGAATGAAACTCCACTCGCTATCAGGTCACAAAACAGCTCCTTTCTGCTTTTTCTAACTCGGGTATTATCCCCTTTCCTTGTCTCTTGATCTACTCTGTCTACTGACACTTTTGTTTTTTTCTAGAGCAGATAACTGAGAGATCAAACTGCATGCTATATACAGTATACATTAGTGGAGTTTCCCATGAGTGCACTGAACATGGTGAATAATGGGGATTTGTAAGCAGCTGGGGCACCTTACATGAATTTATTTTTCATCATTACTGTCATCACTGCAGCATCTGGCCCCTTCCAATCCTCAACAACAGCAAAGTGATCATTTATATCTGGCAAAGGATTGCGAGTTATACCACCTATATATGCGATTTCTCTCAGTCTCTGAACTGCATCTGCAAGAGACTCCCATTGTGTTTGTGGTATTAATTCAATAGGAGAATCATACACTTGTGCCACAGAATCTCTCACCAAATGCAATAGGGAAAAATTCTCTGCAGTGTCCCTTGCACATCTCATTTTTAAATGCACCATGGGATCAACACAAATACTACCAATTCCTATGCCCTCAAGACGGTTCAGGATTATCGTATCGGCTCCAAATCCCATTACCTGAGAATCCATGGTAATAAATTCTCTCCTGTTTGCTGTCTGTACCTGGTGGCTAATTCTGTTAGTTCCCCTGCTGTATAATTTCTAGTTTCCTCTGTCATGGCGGATTCTACTCCAACAGCTGCATCTCCTGCATCCATCCTATCTCCCCTATGCTGAGTGACTTCTCTCTTGGTCTTTGTTACTACATGAGGTCTGGCATGCAATTCTACCTCATTTTCTAAGTAATCACATTATTTTTATTATTATTATTTATTTTTATAGCACCATTAATTCCATGGTGCTGTACATGAGAAAGGGGTTACATACAGGGTTATATCATTTACAGTACACAAATTTATGATGACAGACTGGTACAGAGGGGAGAGGACCCTGTCCTTGCGGACTTACATTCTACAGGATACTGGGGAAGAGACAGAAGGTCGGGGATGCGACAGCTCTGGTGGTGGTGAGGCAGCAGCACGGGCGCTTGGTGAGGCGGCAGCACGGGCGCTTGGTGAGGCGGCAGCACGGGCGCTTGGTGAGGTGGCAGCACAGACGCTTGGTGAGGCGGCAGCACGGGCGCTTGGTGAGGCGGCAGCACGGGCGCTTGGTGAGGCGGCAGCACGGGCGCTTGGTGAGGCGGCAGCACGGGCGCTTGGTGAGGCGGCAGCACGGGCGCTTGGTGAGGCGGCAGCACGGGCGCTTGGTGAGGCGGCAGCACGGGCTCTTGGTGAGGCGGCAGCACGGGCGCTTGGTGAGGCGGCAGCACGGGCACTTGGTGAGGCTGACAAATCTGACCAATTCACATGTGCAATCATGGTTCTAACATGTGCAGTATGACTATCTGACACTGGCTGCTGTCTCCTCCTGCGCTTATTCTTATTCATATTTTTTATCACATATTCTTCAAAATTCTTTTGCATTTTATCATCCTGTTTCACTTGATCTCTCAAAGCTGATTGCAAGCTGATAATTTGCTCTATAGCTGTATATGGCTCTAAACGCAAGTGATCAATCTCCTCCTGCAAACTTTGCAGTGCCTGGACACAGACCCATCCAACGACAGCTGCTGTTTTTTGCTCCTCTGCATCATACCTTGAAAGATCAAATTTCTCAGCCACATCCTGGGGATTTGCTAAATGCTGTCCCTCCATATACTTATTACATTCCTGTGCCATTGCGGTTCACGGTCCTGACAACACCCATTCTGGCAAGGATCTGACACTACTCTCAATTGATTTCCTATTCTTAATAAACTTATTCAATTTTGCAAACATTTTTATTCAAGACACAATTCCCACTTGCTGACACCACTTGTTTTGTTAAGGTTCAAGGAATTGTAATGAATAAATAAATGCTCACACGACAATTGAATAAACTAAAATGAATTTACTTAATAATAGATGATAAATATAAACAGTCAATCAAAATAACACATAATCAATAGTCATACATTACATAGGATGGTAGGAGTTCATCACTGATTGTCCAGGAAGCAAGAGACCAGGCTCAAGCACATGTGCTCTGTTATAACTCTCCAGCTACCAGAGGTGTGTCGAGCCCCCACATGTGGCGAATGATGTCACCAGTCTCTTGTCCACTGGCAAAGGTACATCCCCTCAATCCCCAATGAAACCTGATTTACCAGCTTTTTGCAACTGGAGGAGGGGGCTTCATGTAGGACACATGGCAGAAATTCAGCAACTAGGGGATGGGCCCCTGAACACATGTGGGGGAATTATATATATCTGATTGAAACCATATCAATAGCTTTATAATTTGTATTAATTAATTGGAGTGTTGACATCATTTAAAATATATAACATACTAAACAGATGATTACACCCATGCCTGTCATTACTAGAGATGGGCGAACCCGAACAGTAAAGTTCGGCGTCCGTACCGAACATCTACTGTTTGTGCATGGACACTGAACACGGACTTCACCAGGAAGTCCGTGTTACTGTTCAGGTATGGCTGCCTGAACACCAGGTGTTTGTCATGCTGTCATGTGCATGACAGCGTGGGAACCACAGCTCTCTGATTGGCGGGGAGGATTTCACCACCGATCAGATAGTCGCGGTTCCCACTCTGTCAAAACACAGGGTGTGCACAAAGCTGTGATGGGAAGTATAAAGTTTACCTCCAGTCACTGGTGTCAGCTGATGGGACCCATCATCAGACATCTGCTTCCGCTAATAACAGTGAGATTAGGAGATGCTGATGGGTCTATTAATTAGCTGGCTCCTGCGCTGTAAATAAATAATTAAAAAAAGGCGTGGGCTCCCCTGTATTTTTGATAACCAGCCAGGCAAAACTCAAAGCTGGGAGCTGCAACCCTCAGCTGTCAGCTTCAACAAGGCTGATTATCAAGAATAGAGGGGTCCCCACGCTGGTTTTTTAAATTATTTAAATAAATAATTTTAAAAAATGGTGTGGGATCCCCCCTTTTTTTTTACAACCAGCCTTGCTAAAGCAGACAGCTAGGGGCTGGTATTATCAGGCTGGTAATGGGCCATGGATATTGGCACCCCCAGCCTAAAAATAGCAGCTGCAGCCACCCAGAAAAGGCACATCTATTAGATACGTGAATCCTGTCGCTTTGCTCGCCTCTTCCTACTTGCCATGTAGCGGTGGCAAGTGAAGTTCATATTTGTGGGGTTGATGTCACCTTTGTATTGTAAGGTGACATCAAGCCTACAGCTTAGTAATGGAGAGACTTCTATGAGGCACCTAGGCATTGGTAATCCTATAGTTGTATGGTAAATAAAGACACAGACAGAATAAAATCTATTATTAGAAATAAAACAAAACACAGTTTTGCATTTTATAAAAAATAACAAACACAGTTATACTCACCTTATGCCTATTCCACCGAAGCCCTCATTCTCCTGTAATAAAACAAAAATAAAAAAAAATAATCCTCACCTCTCCGTCGTTCTGTCCCACGCAATCAGTGGCATCATCAGGGGATGGGACATAGGATTGACTGTCAGTAGGTCATTCAAGCCATCTATATATAGCCTCTTTAGAGTTTGAGGACCAATGAGCTAAGATTTTTCAAATTGTAAAGGAGTAACGTCATTTGTGTTTTAGCCAATACAAGTGACCAGCCAATAGTATACGATTTACCATTATAAAAGGTTCAGACTGATAGGTTATGATTGATACTCTAGCCAATCGGAAAAAGCACATCTCTTAGTGCTCCAATCCGTGTGGTGTTTTCTGCCAGCACATATCACTGATGTATCACCTCACCATTTGGCGAGTAACCGCATCATCGCTTAAACTTACCAGTCAGATGCAAGTGTCTAGCAGGCGTGTCAACGCACAGCTCGTCCAATCAAGCTAGAGCTTATGACTGTATATATTCAAATGACATAACTAGTGTTGAGCATTCCGATACCGCAAGTATCGGGTATCGGCCGATACTTGCGGTATCGGAATTCCGATACCGAGATCCGATACTTTTGTGGTATCGGGAATCGGTATCGGATCCATATTACTGTGTAAAATAAAGAATTAAAATTAAAAATATTGATATACTCACCTCTCCAGAGGCCCGTGGACATCACCGCTGGTAACTGGCAGCCTTCTTTGCTTAAAATGAGCGCGTTTAGGGCCTTCCATGACGTCATGGCTACTGATTGGTCGCGTGCCGCTCATGTGACCGCCACGCGACCAATCACAAGCCGTGACGTCATTCTCAGGTCCTAAATTCCTAGAATTAGGAATTTAGGACCTGAGAATGACGTCACGGCTTGTGATTGGTCGCGTGGCGGTCACATGAGCGGCACGCGACCAATCAGAAGCTGTGACGTCATGGAAGGCCCTAAACGCGCTCATTTTAAGCAACAGAAGCTGCCGGTTAACAGCGGTAAGGTGCAGGGGCCTCCGGACAGGTGAGTATATCAATATTTTTTATTTTAATTCTTTATTTTACATATTCATATGGATCCCAGGGCCTGAAGGAGAGTTTCCTCTCCTTCAGACCCTGGGAACCATCAGGATACCGTCCGATACTTGGTGTCCCATTGACTTGCATGGGTATCGGGTAGTGGAATCGGCGAGATCCGATACTTTGCCGGTATCGGCCGATACTATCCGATACCGATACTTTCAAGTATCGGACGGCATCGCTCAACACTAGACATAACAGATTCCAATTGGCTCATTTGATGTCACATGAGCGGAACAATCTGCTTTTCTGCTTTATGATTGGTTCTTTTTCATGTCTATTTTACCCATTCATTTAATATCAAGTGAGCTAGGCGATCTACTTCAAGATTGATTCATTTGCAAACCCAATTCTAACTTCATTTATATTAACACCTTCACGACATATGCCGTACATGTACTGCACATGTCTTGTCCCTCTCTTTGATGTGGGCTCTGACACATCCCACATATTTCCTGGCATATGTCAGGTATTTTGAACAGCTGACATCTGTCCCTAACAGCCGCGGGTGGAATCGCAATCTTGTCGCGACACTGTGGCGTGAAAGGGTTAAGAATTATATTTTTATGATTTTGCCTATAGAGTTAATGATCACTATTATAACTTACTCTTAAGTAGTGTTGAGCGATACCTTCCGATATTTGAAAATATCGGTATCGGATTGGATCGGCCGATTTCAAAAAAATATCGGATATCACCAATACCGATACCCGATACCAATACAAGTCAATGAGACACAAATATCGGAAGTGATCCTGGATGGTTCCCAGGGTCTGAAGGAGAGGAAACTCTCCTTCAGGCCCTGGGATCCATATTCATGTAAAAAATAAAGAATAAAAATAAAAAATATGGATATACTCACCCTCGGACCAGCCCTGGCTGTCACCGCTGCAAGCGTCTGCCTCCGTTTCTAAGAATGCAGAGTGAAGGACCTTCGATGACGTCGCGGCTTGTGATTGGTCGCATGACCGCTCATGTGACCGCTCATGCGACCAATCACAAGCCGGGACGTCATCGCAGGTCCTACACTCACTGCATTCTTAGGAACGGAGGCTGCCGGTTGCACCGCTGAGGTCCAGGGGCCGTCCGAGGGTGAGTACATCCATATTTTTTATTTTTATTCTTTATTTTTTACATGAATATGGATCCCAGGGCCTGAAGTAGAGTCTCCTCTCCTCCAGACCCTGGGAACCATACGCACCGCACACGCCTGGGAGCTTATAGGAACTTCCGATTCCGATTTCCGATATCACAAAAATATCGGAACTTGGTATCGGAATTCCGATACAGCGAATATCGGCCGATACCCGATATTTGCAGTATCGGAATGCTCAACACTACTCTTAAGCTAAATGTTGTCAATATACTAAATGTTCATAAGTTCAATAATATTCCATGTTGTATAAAACTTACAGGATGATATCTACTGTACCAGTTATCAATATTTTGAATGATCATTGACTTATTAATATTCCATTTTGTATAGATCTGTAATAAATTTCAAGAGAAGGACCAAGCAAAAAAATATATATTTAAGGATTTGTATGGCAATTCACCCCTATTGAACAGTAGTAGCATTTCATCAATATAAAGTTGCTTAAATTTAAGTTAAAAGCAGTAGAAGGAGTCAAGTTACGATATTTAACATCATCTATTATTACTTCCTTCTCAAAACAATAGATATTTTGGATGTGAAATTATCTAATGTTATTGAATTTCAGCCAGTACTAAGTTACTTAAGCTGCTACACCCACCACTAGCAAATCTTTGCCTTTATCAAATATTTTTAGTACTGCAACTGCTATTAGCCCCAAAAACATATAGCCAGAGGATCCAAGCTATGGTGAAATCGCATATGGCGCAAAACTGGTGTATTTTAGCCATTTCTAATAGAACTAATGTGTTGCAATACACGCCTTTTAAGTTACTGCCCACAGAAGAGAAGAAGAGAACATGGGCATCTGGTGGCATAAACGATCCCTGAAGTTATGCAATTTATAAAGTCTCTTATATCATAAATTTTCACAGATTGTTTTGGACTATTAAACTGTTATTAGAATGAAATTGCACGCCTTGCAATGGCCACATCTGTAACTTCCAATTATCTTATTTTTAAGGCAATCACAATCAGATTAATTACTTGATGGAAAGTGGCTAGGTACCAGCATGATCTTTAATTATGGCCTCTTCGATATGTGATGGTAGCATATTGTGAAACATTATCATTGAAATCTCTATCCTCTCTTAGGAGGTCCCAATAATTAGAGAGTATTCTGTTTACCTCCACAGCACCATGATCATATGTACCAATACAGCGAATCAACGTTTCATTCTGATTAGACGGAACCAATATTTTATTTTGGAGAAGTTGATTTCTTGGTAGTGATGAGAAGACATGCTCGCCACTACTAGTTACTCGCCCGAGTATCGCTATGCTCGGCGTACTTGGCTAGCAGCGAGCATTTCCAGTATTATTCGGCGGTAACTGCAGTCTCCACCCAACAGTTTTGGCAGACTTTAGAGACCCAATCACAGTGCAGGGATTGACTGCCAGGCCATGAAACGCCGCAGCCATCTTTGTTGTGGTCGTGCAGTGATTGGCTGGGCCATACAGCATCATCCTGAATATAAGAAACCTGGCGCCGCCCTGCTCACCACATTCTGTTCCTGTTTCAGCGAGAATAGGGAGAGCTGCTCCCGAGATAGGGTCAGAATCGTGGTTTTAGAGTTAGTGTAGGTCTGCAACTCTTACATTCACAACTCCTCAGAAACCAAAAGCCTTTTTAGGGTTAATTCGTGAGTCCCAATATTGCAGCGCTAGGTAGGCAGGGCACAGCATATCCACATCAGTGCAAGTCCTGCAGGCACTGTATGTGGGTCCATTGGTCCCACTGCATCCTTTCCAAAGCTCCAAAACTGCCTGCTGCTGCTGCAGCTTATTTACTATCTATATACCTATTTTTTTTTTCCAAAAATTCCCCCCCCTCCAAAAAAAATATTCAGTCTGTTCTGTCAGATTGAGGCCTGTTGAAAAGTTATAGTTTGTTAGGCATACGTAGCATAGTTGTGTGTGCTACCCTTGTGCCCCCTTTTTTATTTTTTTTGGTGTTTTAAATTCACTGAAAAAGGCCTCATATATCTGCATGCTCCAAGTTTGGTCATTGGAGGCCGGTGTAATTATTTTTTGGCTGTCTGATACTCAAAATTCTATACAGCATTTTTTCACATAAAAAAAATTGAAAGGCCACAGATTTGCCAGTGTGGTATTTCCGTTACAGCCGTCATATATTTCTGTGCTCCAAGTTTGGGCATTGGAGGCCGGTGTACTTATTTTTTTGGCTGTGTGACACTCAAAATTCTATACAGCGCTATTTAGCATAAAAAAAATTTGAAAGGCCTCAGATTTGCCAGTGTGGTATTTCCGTTACAGCCGTCATATATCTCTATGCTCCAAGCTTAGGCATTGGAGGCTGGTGTACTTATTTTTTGGCTGTGTGATACTCAAATTCTATACAGCGCTAATTAGCATAAAAAAATTTGAAAGGCCACAGATTTGCCAGTGTGGTATTTCCGTTACAGCCGTCATATATGTAGCGCCCCCACTGCCGCAGGGCCGAGGGGTACCTGGTGCCGGGCCTCTGAGTCTCTGCTCCGGGGTTGTCACGGTGGCTAGGCCCGGTCCGTGACCCTGCCGAGGGGCGCACAGTGTAATAGATATAACGGATGCTGGTGATGAGGCTGTGGTGGTGCAGTGCAGTAAATAACGAGGACACCAGGTTGCAGTCTCTTTACCTCTTTACTGAAGATCTCTGGGTCCTCAGTCCAGAATACGGTTCACCAGGCTGTGTAAGTCCGGCCGGTCCAATGGCACCTTCAGAGTTCTCCTCACAGGTGGAAATCGGTGCCTTCCTTCTAGCGCTTTGTGTTGTGGTCCTTCCCTGCTGTGCTTACGGAAAGTCCCCACAACTGTTGTGTCTGTTTCTTAAGTTCCCTCACAACTCAATTAGATGATGTTCTGCTAATCCTCCATCCCTCCCTGGTGTTCTGGTTGGGACGGCACCCGTTTGACGGGTAGGCTCGGAGCTCTTCCGGGACCCTAGAGTCGCCCCTCTCCACAAGTTGCCCCCCAAGACTGCATAGGTGATTTAAGTTAGACAGCCCGCCTTAGACTGACTGTCCTGCCGCTGTTTGGAGTATTGCTTGAAGCTGAATGTTATTATACTCCCTCGGCGTTCCGGCCACCGGTAGTGCGCCTCAGTAGGATGTTGCCTCGGTCTTACAGCACGACCCCTACTGGTATTTCTCCTTTTGCGTGATCTCGTTTCTCACTCAGCACAATCTATCTCTCTTCTAGTCCTTCCTTGGGCACCGCCGCTACCTGGAGCAGGCACGGTCCCGTTACGTTCGTTCAAGTTGCCAAGCCTCTGTCAGGATCCCACCCCTGACAGAGACCCTACTGTATCTTCCCCACAACACCCTCTGCCACAAGGTGTTGCCTGGTTCCAACCCAGTCAGCTTTCTGATCTAACTTCCTGCCTGACCCCCAGTTTACCCACTATGGTGGGGAGTGGCCTAATGAATAGAACCCTTAGCTCCCCCCGGAGGCCCGACTGTGAAATGTATTGGTGTCTGTGATACCTGATCAGATGAACTCCTTCAGTGCCATCGGACGCACCATAGCTCCCCTTAGTGGCGGAGCCATAGTACTGCAACGACCAGGACTCTGGGGCGCTGCACTCCCCCCTGGTTAAACACAGTACTCCGGGACTGGGAAGAAAACAACAATACAAGTTAGCAAAAAGACATACAGTTTTGTTGAGTGCAAGAACATTAAGTATACTTAAACAGAGCTTCCCTTTATGGGAGGTGAGGACACTTGAACGTTACAAACATGGTTAGATATCATAGCAACAGGCTATAAATAACTTTCCTGTTACCCAACCGGGTATTCTACGAAGTACAAAATTGTTGAACAATAATTTAACATTGCCTTTAAGGACATACACTCTGCATCCACTAAAGACCTTCTTATAATCACATTATAAGGCAATTTAACTTTTTCATTCTCCTTCTTTAAATCTGCAGGACCGCCTGTCCTAACGGCGCCAGACGTACTGCCTCTCCTTTCTTACAGGACCGCTCCTTTCAGCCCGAGCCTTCTGTTTTTTCAACTACTATACACAGTATAGAACATAACATACTTTCAGTTTAAGAGCACTGAACCATCTCTACATGACTCCTATGAGGACTCAGGGTTTACCTTCTATCCTAATTATCTACCAACGTTATCAACCATTTTCTTTACACAACATCAAACCTTCTCATTATCTTTCACTTTTCCTTTTTAGAGAACATCATCAGCATTTCTTCACAATTAACTAGTTGAACACATATAACTTACTGATGTAAACATTATCATCATTTTCTTTCGTCAAACATTATTGCTACTTATCTTAAAGCAATATCATCGTTTAAGTGCGACAATTGAATATCCCCTTTAAGAGGGGACCAAGTCTCTATGAGGTAGCACGCCTTCTCAAGCTACCAGTCCATACTCAACAAAGGTTCCAGTGTGGTATCTTCACAAAGAGTCCTTCTTTAAGTAAAACCAGTAGGGAGCACCTTTAATAAGGTGCAAACTATGTACAAGAAGTTCGGATCATGCACTGTTCATGATTTCAGCAGTTCTGGAAACTTTGTGCAAAAACTTGGAAAAATCAAACAAAAAACAAAACAATAGGGATCCCGGGTCAACAGAAGGATCCCCTTGAGAGTTAACCCTGGACGGGTTTTAGCAGCATCAGAAATCAACAAACCAACAGTTAAGAACTATGTACATATTTAAAGCAGTGTACGGGAACATCTACTCAAACCACCCAGGAGGCAGCACCGGCGGGGGCAACCCCTTTGGGTATTGCGAGCCGCCCGGTACTGCATAAGGGAGTCTGTCGTCCCATCTGGGGGTCTGTGTACCCACAGTTTTCAGTCTTTGGGCAGTAAACACGCTGGTCACCTGAGGAGGTTCCTGCGTGGCCACAACAGCGGTGGAGGTCATGACACGGCAAGTCGTGGTCTTCACAATTGTGTCTGTTGGGGTGACCACAGTGGTCTCGGTGGTAATTATGGGCCGGTCACAAGGGGGCACCCTGGCCACGGATGACAATTTTTCGGACACCCTAGGCAAGGGGGTCGTGGAACTGTGCCTCTTGTGGACGTTCAGGGCAAACCACCCCTTCTCCCCAAGGTGCCGGGTGTAAACGACATCATCCCCCGGATAAAGATCCCGGCCTGGGTGGCCCTCTCTGAGATGCGATTCTACATCCCGCCGGTTAACGAAAACTTCGGCATATAGACCCGGTTCCTTTATAAAGCCCCAGCCTCCACGGAGCTTAAAGTCAATGACGGTGCCCTGCCTGCGCGGGGCCTGCTGGGCAGTGGGATCCTTGCGGGCCCGGTCCTTAACCGCCAGGTCTTTTTGATTGTGGGCCTCCAGCCCGGCCTGGTATGTCTTCTCCTCCTCTTTCCACTGTTGCTCTAGCTGGACCCGATATTCCTCCCAGCTTAGGGCCTGTACCATTTCCCCTTCCTGGGTCTTCACCCCGGGGAACCCCATAAGGTTAGAGCCCGGGTTCATCCAGCGACACACTGTGCGCTCTGCCCTGACTTCACACAGCAGGGTGGTTGGCGCGATCGGGGCCTTCATGCGGTGTTCCATGCCCGTGGCCTCCTCCCAGGGCAACAAGCGTTGGAGTCTATGGGTCCCGGGGAGAGGGGGTGCCGCAACGGGGCCTACTAGTAAGCCCTCGGCCGGTGGGACGGGGTCGGCGGACTCACCAGCCGATGCAGGGGCCTCCTCCGCGGCAGATTCCTCCGGCGGTGTCGACGAGGATCTCAGTGGCTGCTCCGGTGACGGTGCAGGATCCGTCGCCTGAGGACCTTCTTCCGGCGCTGCCTGGTGCGGAGCCTGGGCCTTCATGTTCAGTTGGAGGAGTTGGTCGATCAGGTTCTCCATCTCGACCCGCAGAAGTTCAGTGCTGTCCACGGATAATGGGCTGCTGGGCTCATCTGGGTAGTTGGGGGAGACCTCCACTTCAACCCCACTGTCGGGTTCGGAGCTGCTGGCCATAGCGTCCTCCACGTGGGTCGCTTCTTGGTATTTTTCCCGCTCTCTCCTTCGTGGGCGGTGTCGTTTTCTCGGTCTCCGCCCTCCATTGAGGATTAGGAGGCGGATCTCTGCTGCTGACGGACACGTCCTCACGGTGCAGAAATATTTAGACTGGGCGGCCATTGTTGTTCGCGCTCTCCAGCTTGCCTACGCCCACTCCACGCCCCTCTTCTTCTCCCGCGCTCTCCTCAGCGCTATAATGGCGGCGGATTTTGGCGGTAAATGGCGCAGCACAGTCTTTATAATAAAGTACAGTCCAGGTACAACGAATCACAGTTCCAAGGCACACATGACCTGATTCCTCAAGCTTAAGTAGATCCTGTTCGTGACGCCAAGTTGTAGCGCCCCCACTGCCGCAGGGCCGAGGGGTACCCGGTGCCGGGCCTCTGAGTCTCTGCTCCGGGGTTGTCACGGTGGCTAAGCCCGGTCCGTGACCCTGCCGAGGGGCGCACAGTGTAATAGATATAACGGATGCTGGTGATGAGGCTGTGGTGGTGCAGTGCAGTAAATAACGAGGACACCAGGTTGCAGTCTCTTTACCTCTTTACTGAAGATCTCTGGGTCCTCAGTCCAGAATACGGTTCACCAGGCTGCGTAAGTCCGGCCGGTCCAATGGCACCTTCAGAGTTCTCCTCACAGGTGGAAATCGGTGCCTTCCTTCTAGCGCTTTGTGTTGTGGTCCTTCCCTGCTGTGCTTACGGAAAGTCCCCACAACTGTTGTGTCTGTTTCTTAAGTTCCCTCACAACTCAATTAAATGATGTTCTGCTAATCCTCCGTCCCTCCCTGGTGTTCTGGTTGGGACGGCACCCGTTTGACGGGTAGGCTCGGAGCTCTTCCGGGACCCTAGAGTCGCCCCTCTCCACAAGTTGCCCCCCAAGACTGCATAGGTGATTTAAGTTAGACAGCCCGCCTTAGACTGACTGTCCTGCCGCTGTTTGGAGTATTGCTTGAAGCTGAATGTTATTATACTCCCTCGGCGTTCCGACCACCGGTAGTGCGCCTCAGTAGGATGTTGCCTCGGTCTTACAGCACGACCCCTACTGGTATTTCTCCTTTTGCGTGATCTCGTTTCTCACTCAGCACAATCTATCTCTCTTCTAGTCCTTCCTTGGGCACCGCCGCTACCTGGAGCAGGCACGGTCCCGTTACGTTCGTTCAAGTTGCCAAGCCTCTGTCAGGATCCCACCCCTGACAGAGACCCTACTGTATCTTCCCCACAACACCCTCTGCCACAAGGTGTTGCCTGGTTCCAACCCAGTCAGCTTTCTGATCTAACTTCCTGCCTGACCCCCAGTTTACCCACTATGGTGGGGAGTGGCCTAATGAATAGAACCCTTAGCTCCCCCCGGAGGCCCGACTGTGAAATGTATTGGTGTCTGTGATCAGATGAACTCCTTCAGTGCCATCGGACGCACCATAGCTCCCCTTAGTGGCGGAGCCATAGTACTGCAACGACCAGGACTCTGGGGCGCTGCATATATTTCTGTGCTCCAAGTTTGGGCATTGGAGGCCGGTGTACTTATTTTTTGGCTGTCTGATACTCAAAATTCTATACAGCATTTTTTCACATAAAAAAAATTGAAAGGCCACAGATTTGCCAGTGTGGTATTTCCGTTACAGCCGTCATATATCTCTATGCTCCAAGCTTAGGCATTGGAGGCCAGTGTACTTATTTTTTGGCTGAGTGATACTCAAATTCTATACAGCGCTACTTTGCATCCAAATAAATTCCAAGGCCACAGATTTGCTAGTGTGGTATTTCGCTTCCAGCCGTCATATATCTCTGTGCTCCAAGTTTGGGCATTGGAGGCCGGTGTACTCAGTTTTTGGCTGTGTGATACTCGAATTCTATACCGCGCTATTTTGCATAAAAAAAAATTCTAAGGCCATAGATTTGCCAGTGTGGTATTTCCATTACAGCCGTCATATATCTCTGTGCTCCAAGTTTGGGCATTGGAGGCCAGTGTACTTATTTTTTGCCTGTGTGATACTCAAATTCTATACAGCGCTATTTAGCATAAAAAAATTGAAAGGCCAC
This sequence comes from Ranitomeya variabilis, assembly GCF_051348905.1. Classification (NCBI taxonomy): domain Eukaryota; kingdom Metazoa; phylum Chordata; class Amphibia; order Anura; family Dendrobatidae; genus Ranitomeya; species Ranitomeya variabilis. The sequence continues at coordinate 72,461,724 of NC_135237.1, read as the reverse complement.
AGATTTGCCAGTGTGGTATTTCCGTTACAGCCGTCATATATCTCTTTGCTCCAAGTTTGGGCATTGGAGGCCGGTAAACTTATTTTTTGGCTGTGATACTCAAATTCAAGACAGCACTATTTAGCATAAAAATAATCAAAGGACACAGATTTGCCAGTGCGGTATTTCTTTGAGAGCTCCCATATATCTCTGCTCCAAGTTTGGGCATTGTAGGACGGTGTACTTATTTTTTGGCTGTGTGATACTCAAATTCTATACAGCATTATTTTGCATAAATTAACTTTAAAAAAACCCCCAAAAATTGAATACAGTCTGTTAGGTCAGGCTAAGGCCTGCCTGGTGTTTGGGTTTGAAAAATCGTAGATTTGCAGGCATACTGATCACATATTATTTCGCTACTAAATACATTTGTGTTGAGCATTTGAAATAGTGCAGTAGTCCATATAAAATGGGCAAGGCAAGGGGCAAGGGACGGGGAAATGGACGTGATGCTGATGGTACATCCAGAGGACGAGGCCGTGGGCAAGGTGAAAGTGGGCAACAACAAAAACCCACATCTTCTCGCTCGACCTTCCTGTCCAAGTTTCTAGGGGACCGCATCACACCACTATTCAAGCCAGAGTAGTGTGAAACGGTTGTTGGTTGGATAGCGGATAATGCTTCCAGTCACTTAGCCACCACCATCACCTTGTCTTCCACACGGTCAAGTCTGAGTAGCCGTGAGTGTGGCCAGGATATTCCTCACCCTGATCCTCCTTCCTCCCACCATGCCGAGTGCCCTGTGACAACTGATGACACACTTGGACACTCTGAAAAGCTGTTCTGTTTTCCATTTCAAGATTCATATGAAAAAAGCAAAATATAATATTAGACGTATCAAATGATCCTACCAAAGGTCTGGGAACATAGCATAAGCAGGAATTTTTTATTTTATAACACATTAAAAGTTATGTTTTAAAATTCCTGCTTATGCTATGTTCCCATTTCAAGATTCAGAAATCTCTGTTGGTTAACTTGAAGTAAGAAAAGATGAGATTGCATGTAGAGCTGCCCAAAGCTTTGACCAGTCCCTGTTACACAAAAGCTATGGTGGGAAAGTGTCACACAGAGGTGGACGATGATGAGACACAATTGCCAGAGAGTCAGGAGGAGGAGCAGGGTGCGGATGTGGAATACGAGGTGGTGGATGACATAGTGACTGACCCATCCTGGCAGGAGGACATGCATAGTGAGGACAGCAGAACAAATGGGGAAGGAGGCATATCCCCCAACAGGCAGGAAGATGCAGTGTGGTGGCCACAAACAGAAGGCATGCATCCGTTCCCCGTAACACCATCATGAGTGAAGTTGCCATTTCACCTGTGAGATCTTCCCGAGTCTGGCTATTTTTTAAAGACTCTGCCGATAACCCAAAACAGGCCATTTGCAGCACCTGCCATGCCCGCATCAGCAGGGGTAGCAAAACCAACCAGCCTGACCACCATCAGCATGATCAGGCACATGCAAGCAAAGCACCCGACATTGTGGAACAAACCCCAGGCTCCAGGACCATTGCCTGCTGGTCACACCACTGCTTCTTCCACTGTTTTGCGTAGAAGCCAATCCCCAGTACACCGTGCATGTGAAGATGCCTCTAGCCCTGCACCTCTTGTGGCCCACAGTCAAGCAGCACCATCAGCAAGCCTGTCTACGTCCTTGTCCCAGCACAGTGTTCAGTTGTCTATAACCCAGTCTTTGGAACGCAAGCGGAAATATCCAGCCAACGCCCCACAGGCCACAGTCTTCAATTCTAATATTTCTCTTCTGCTTGTACTAGAAATGCTGCCTTTTAGGCTTGTTGAGACGGAAGCTCTCTGCAACCTGATGGTGGCAGCCATTCCAAGGTACTCAGTCCCAATCACCACCATTTCTCCCGGTGTGCCGTACTGGCATTACACCAGCACCAGCATGTGTACCACAGCATTACCCGTGCCCTCAACAATGCTGTTACCTGGAAAGTCCATCTAACCACGGACATGTGGACAAGTGCTTGTGGGCAGGGCCGGTACATCTCAATGACGGCACACTGGGTTAACATAGTGGAAGCCGGGACCCAGTCAGACCTTGGGATGGAACACATTCTCCCCACGCCGAGGATTTCTGTCCTTACATCAATCAGGGTTGCCCCCACAGTCTACAGCTCCTGCACCTCCTCCTCCTCCTCCTCTTCATCCTCCATGTCTGAAATCAACACATCAGTCAGAAGCTGGAAGCACTGTAGCACTGCCTCAGCCAAGCAGCAACAGGCTGTGCTGAAGCTAATTTGTAAAGGTGACAAACTGCACAATGCAGAAGAGTTGTGGACAGCGCTTAAAGAGCAGTTAGATGTTTGGTTGACACCGCTGGACCTACAGCCAGGCATGGTCATGTGTGACAATGGCCATAACCTGGTGGTGTTTCTGAGGCAAGGTGAGCTTACACACATACCCTGCTTGGCCCATGTGCTTAACCTCATGGTTCAACGTTTTCTGAAAAGCTACCCAGAGCTGCCGGATCTGCTAGTGAAAGTACGCCATCTGTCTGCCCATTTTAGAAAGTCAGCTACAGCTTCAGCCGCCCTTGCCGTGCTTCAGCAGCGTTTTCAGCTTCCAGCTCACTGACTGTTGTGTGATGTCCCCACGCGCTGGAACTCTACGCTGCATATGTTGGAAAGAATTTGTGAGCAGAAGAGGGCCGTTGTTGACCTACCAACATCAACAACGCCGTCGAATTTCAGGTCAGACTCCACACATAAGACCTCAGGAGTGGACATGGATGTCAGACATGTGTAACATCCTCCAAAGCCTAGAGGACTGCACCAAGATGGTCAGCGGCAATGACGCCATAATTAGCATCACCATCCCGCTTCTCAGTATTCTGAAAAACTCTCTGCTCACAATCAAAGAGGATGCATTGCAGGTGGAGCACGAGGACATGGAGCAAGGAAACATACAGGGGGATTACACTCAGCCCAGCCTCATGTCTTCTCAATGTGGATTGGTAGGCAATGAGGAGGAGGAGGAAGAACAGGAGCTACTTTCATGCACCATAAACGGTACTACAAACACATCTGTATTAGCTTCTGTTCATCACGGATGGCCTGAGGACAGGGAGGAGGAGAATGAGGATGAGGAGGAGAAGGACAGCATGGTCAGTCGTCCTCCTGGTGAGGACACAGAAGTCTTGCCTGTTAGCAGTCTGGCACGCATCACTGACTTTATGTTGCGCTGCATTTCACGTGACCCTCGGATTATCAAAATTTTGGGTGACACTCATTACTGGTTGGTGACACTTCTAGACCCACGCTACAAGGAGAACTTTCAATCTCTTCTGCCTGAGGCAGAGAGGTGTACTAAAATGTTGCAGTACCACAGGACCCTAGTAGCGGAATTACTTAGAAAATTCCCATATGAGAATGCTGGCAGCAGGCGTCAGATTGTTGTACAACCAAGGACTCCAAGCGAGAGAGACAGAAGTACAATCCAGCTCAGGCAGGGGAACAAAGGCCAAGTTCTGTGACAGTTTTCTCAGACCCTCCCATCGTGGCAGCACAGAGGCAAGGGGTGTTGTCACAAGAAGTGCAATGCTTGGGAAGATGCTGAGGGAGTGCCTTGCAGATCGTACAAATGTCCATGATTCCTCTGTGCCTTTTAATTTTTGGGTTTCCAAGCTGGACACGTGGCATGTACTGGCTCTCTACGCCTTGGAGGTCCTGGCCTGCCCTACCGCTAGCGTTCTGTCAGAGAGGTTTTTTAGTGCCGCTGGTGGAATTATAACAGATAAAGGGCATCCGCCTGTCAACTGAAAATGCTGACAAGCTGACTCTTATAAAAATGAACAAGGCCTGGATTGGGAAAGACTTCTGTACACCACCAAGTGAAAAAAGCGAAACATAACCTCAAATACATTCTCTCTTTTGGGGAGGTGTATTCTCATGCACCTCTTCACAACCACACATGTGTATATGCTTCCAGATTTGGTCTTTTTGTTCTTATCCTCCTCCTTATCCTCATCCTCCTCATCCAGAACCTCTATATCACCAGGGTGAACGTGGTCTGTACAGTGCATTTTGGCCAAGGGGGCTGTGATGGCACTCCTTTATTTTTTTTAAAAAAGGACAACACATTGGGGAATTGAGCATGACATTACATTGGGCCTACTTCTTAACTCGGTCGCCTGCAATCTGTCCTGTACCTGCCAGTAGTTCACCAGGGTGAACGTGTTCTGTACGGTGCATTTTGGCCAAGGGGGCTGTGATGGCACTCTTTTTTTACAAAAGGATCCCACATTGGGGAATTTGGCATGACATTACATTGGCCCTACTTCTTAACTCGGTCTCCTGCAATCTAAAATGTACCTGCCACTAGATCACCAGGGTGAATGTGCTCAGTACTGTTATAGGCCGTTGAAGTTTGGCCGAGGGGCATGCGATGGCACTAATGTATTTTTAAAAACTGTACCCCCATTGGGGATTTATTTGGCAGATCATTCACCGCATTACAAGTCTCAGAGACCCACACCACTACATTGGCCCTAATTATTAAATCTGTCTCCTGCAATGTCTCTTCCTTATCTCCGATGACATGACCTGGGTGAACATGCTTTGTACTATTATAGGTCCGTGAAGTTTGGGCAAGGGGGGCTGTGATGGTAATAGTGTATTTTTAACCCCTTAATGACAGCCAATATGTCTTTTAACTGACCTGATATATAAGAGAATAGCATCTCCATACAGGTGACAATCCAGCAGCTGTCAGCTGAACACTCTAACTGACAACTTGCTGCATCAGCCACGATCAGTCTTTGCACCGTCGAAATCTGTTTAACCCCTTAGATGCTGCTGTCAATAATGACTATATCATATAAATGGTTAACAGAATGTGGGGGGCTTCCTCTTTATCCCAATTGGTGCCCTCAGATCATGATTGTGTGGTCCTGATGTTTGTGATGGCAATTCATGACCAAATATCGACCTTAGAGTCTGACAGCTGTTGTAACCTGTTCAAAAGTTAGCGACATTTAGGTGATAAAAATACATAGTTTCATTTCTGTTATGCCACTTTGTATTAATTCCTGAAAAGCACCTGAAGGGTTAATAAACTACATGACTGCAGTTTTCAATATGTCAGGGGGCGCTATTTTTAAAATGGTATAACTTTTGGGGGTTTCCCAATATATGGGACCCATAAAGTCACTTCAAACATGGATAAGTCCCTAAAAAAATAAATTTTGTAAATTTCCTTGAAAAAATGAAAAATTACTGCTACATTTTTAAACCTCCTAAAACAATAACAAAATAAAATAACATTTTACAAATGATAAGTGGAGAAGAGGTTTTTGCTGTATTATACGGACATTTTCTACATAGGACTACACTTCAAATTGTAAGTGCCTTCAGCGCGGCAACCTCTTTTCATATATGCTATTTTACAAATGATGCTGATGTAAAGCAGACATGTGGGAAATTTTATTTATTAATGTTTTTCTATGGTATGACTATCTGGATTAAAAGGATAATCATTCAAAGTTTAAAAAATGCTATTTCTTTAACATTTTTCTCAAATTTCTGATATTTTTTATAAATAAACACAAAACATATCAACCTAAACTTACCATTATCATAAAGTATAATGTGTCTCGAAAAAACAGTCTCAAAATCACTGGAATTTATTGAAGCGTTCCAGAGTTATTACCATGGAAAGTGACACTGGTCAAGTTTCAAAAATTTGGCTCCGTCACTAAGGGGTTAAAAAGGTACCCCACATTGGTAAAGCCACATCCTTGATGGCAAATACTTCACATTTGTGTACCTTAAAGAGCTAACTTGAAAAGCTCCTTTTTGTGTTGCCTGGTTCCTCAAATTGGAGACAATAAACTTCATATAAATTTGATAAAGCAATGCTGTTAGGTTGGTTCAGTAGTTCATTACAAATATAGCTCTGTCCACTATATTAGTTTCTTTCCTTGAGAGCCATAACTTTGGCTGCCTCAAATGTACAAATGGCGAATATACAAATGGTGATTTTTAAACAAGATTGAAATACTGTACACCGAATGCATTCAGACAATCACATAGCTGCATGTCTTGTAAAACATTTACAGATGTGACAGACAATGCTCATAGTGACACAATCTTGCTAAATATTTGTTTACTCACTTCACAAACAGTTTGAAGCCTCTATATGTTTGCTGTTTGTCATTGTAAAACATTAAGGTTTACTGAAACTCTGCCTGTGGTGGTTTGATCTAAATCCTTGTGGGTTTTATTTTCTAAGGGTTTATGGCCCCTTGTCTGATAAGTCCATGATATCTCAGTTTCATCAAACCTTGAAAAGTGGCCACTTGAAGGTCTGGGTGAAACTAGAGTTACTACATAGTGTAAATCACTATATAAGACCAGAGAAACATGACTAAGACAGATGCCCAAACTGGGGTACCTGTACATGTACAATGTGCTGATACCTGCAAAATTGGGGATGCCCATGCAGTGTAGGAAATCTCCCAGAGGTTCTCTGTCTTGGTATTGCTTCTCGGATATTCCAGACGGATGATATTTAAAAGCCTCTTGGTGATGATCTAAGTAGACTTTATGAAGTTAATCTTCATATATGCGTAATCAGTATATTTATGTAATCCTTATATGTACTTATTAACCTTTCTATGTTATTGTTAACATATATACAAAAATGTACGCACTCACACTATTCAATCTTAATATTCCTTGAATTTTGTAGTTTGCAAAGAAATTGCTTTGTATTTCAAGGATTAGCCTTTTTTAAAGCCGTATCTGAAACTTAGTGTTAAAAACATGGCAAACACAAGTGCCAAATTGTCCTGTAAATAATTCTGCAAAGAGGAAACCATCATACCATTAAAAAATATGAGTGGATTTTCATAGGCCCATCCAGTATGTGGGTTACAAGGCGTAATGGGGTGCATATGACTGACTATGCAGCAGGGCTCGCCTTCCTGCCAATATGTAAAACAAAGGAGTGCGGGAGTAAAAAATGCATATTGTGAAGTGGATTTTCATGGGCGCATCCACTATGTAGGTTCCAAGGCCTAATGGGGTGCATATGGCTGACTATGCAGCAGGGCCCGCCTTGCTGGCAATGTGTAAAACCATGGAGTACAGAAGTACAAAATGCATTTTGTGAAGTGGATTTTCATGGGCCCATCCACTATGTGGGTTCCAAGGCCTAATGGAGTGCATATGACTGACTATGCAGCAGGGCTCACCTTCCTGGCAATACATAAATAAGTACATTAAATTAAAATCACCCCTTAGCCTTCGTTTTTCCAAACTAAATAGCCCCAAGTGTAATAACCTATCTTGATATTGCAGACCCCCCAGTCCTCTGATAACCTTGGTCGCTCTTCTCTGCACCCGCTCCAGTTCAGCTATGTATTTCTTCTACACCGGAGACCAGAACTGTACAAAGTATTCTAAGTGTGGTCGCACAAGTGACTTGTATAGACGTAAAATAATGTTCTCCTCATGAGCATCTATGCCTTTTTTAATGTATCCCAGGAGACCAGGGGAGTTAAATATGGTCAACCCTGTGGTGTTTCTTGTAAACACCCTTTTGAAACTAAATATAGCAAACCTCTGGAAAGAGAGGGCTATTCTCCTGTAGGGGTGGCTACAGCCTTTCTTCCAGGAATGGGAGACAAGGTGCCGTCTGAAGGATCTTGTCACACCGCACGGGCACCTCCTGGCTTACATCACTTCGGTTTTGTAAGCTATTTATCTGTGGGGAATGGGGATGTGGGAGGTGAGGACTCTGTCGAGGAAACTCCTCGATGAGAGGATGTTGTCTACACATTTTCAGAAACCATTGGCCCTCAGGGATTGCCCTACTTGGGATCTGGAGGTTGGGTCTTTTAAATTTGAAACAGATCCCCTCTAAGTATTTTCGACTTGATTTGGCACTGTTTCCAGGGTAAGCTGTATATGAGGGATAATCTGAAGTACAGGACAGGAATTGTCCTCCTGAGAGTTGTGCTGATATGCTGGAAAGTATGTAGCACTTCCTGCTTCACTGTCCCTTTAGTACAGAGGTGTATAACAGGGTAAGGGCTTCCATCGGCTGACCTAGGCTGGCTGGTCTCTCCTATGCTGAATGGGCCTATGGGGCGTTCAGAGTCCTTGGTGGATGGCCACGCTTTTTCTAGTTAGCATAGTGTTTGATACTTTATGCGGAATGCATGGTGCTTAGTCTCAATGGGTAGTAAATTCCTCCCAGTGGATGAGGTCTGTATTAACATCTTTGGTGACCTGGTGAAGGTACGCTCCTCGGAGTACGAGAGATTGGGTGCACCAGGGGCTTCTTACCTGTGGAGGGGGTTTCTCCTTCAAGGTGCCCTAATCTGGTAGTGCTTCACATTCCTCCTGGTGGTGGGCTACTTTTCTCACCCCAGGTTTTTGTTTTGGAAATATGCATAAAGATAGTAACGGCTTGCAAGTGCTGAACTTGAGCAAGTTTGGGTTTTGATATGGATATATGTATATATATATATATATATATATATATATATATATATATATATATATATATATAGTATATATATATATATATATATATATATATATATATATGAAAAAAAATTAAATAAAAAATAAAAAGAAAAAAGAAAATGTTGATTGTCTATAATTAAGCATTTCATGGGTGTATTTAGTTAGGTGGGGGTTTCTTCTGGGGAGGAGGGGAGCAGGGTTTGTGAGGTGTTATAAGGACTGGTCTGGCCCAGCCCAGGCCCTGTCTGGTGAGACTTTAGGGTTCGAACCGAGTTCAGAAAACTTTCCTTGAACTTGGAGTGCTGGAGCCGGATCAGCGGTGGTGGGTGTAGTTAGATAAGGTAAGGTTTGCTGTAGTATAGGGGAAAAAAATTGTTTGTATTTTGTGTGGTTTGTATTAGTTTTGTATAGTAGTTGTTATGTGTAGTTTATGGGTAGTTTGTGTGGTGTGGTAATAATAGGTTATATGTGGTAGTGAAGCCAGGCGTGTAGTGTAATTTGTTTGATTATATAGCGAGAGTGGTGCCAGACAGGTGGGGTTATTTGGTTTTGTTATTGCTGACCCTTGTTATGATGTACAAGTTCTCATTAATTGTATTGTTTTCTACTGTTATAAATAAAATAGCTTTCCAACTTCAGCAGCTTCCATCAAAGTCTCCCACCACTAATGCATACACACGGATGGCACAGTGAAACTGAATGGTCATTAAATCAGTTAATTTGGATTTAAATTTTTGAATCTCTGTCTACCACTCATCTTATTCAAAAGTTTGAAAGATGAGGCCCTGCACCACAACTGACGCATACACAGACTGGAGAGGTGTGATGATGCAATGAGGGATGATGAGGTCCTAGACCCCACATGGAGTAAGGCTATCCGTGTGATGTGGGCAGTTCAGAGGACGAGGAGGTGGTCAGAGTGCCCCAGTTGCACAGCCACTGAGGGAACAGGGTGCAAAAGTGCGGAGGCCAGCCCCTAGCCATTAAGTTGGCTGGTAATGCTCACTACAGCCGTCCTCTAACCTTTTCGAAGAGGGAGGTCCCTGCTCACAAGCTTAGAATGTACATGTTGTCTCCTTCTCCTACTCTGCTTCCTCCACCATCTTTTCATTCGGACAGAAAGTGCAGGCTGTGTGTGCTTTTGACATTCTCACCCTGCTGCTAGCACACAGCCAAAGCTGGTGCAGATACAGCAGTAGACTAGAATTAATTTTTAGACACGTACTCACAAAAAGACAACTGTAAAGTGCAATTAGTTTTTAGGCACACTACTCATATAGAAACAGCAGTAGAATAAAATAATTTCTATGACCCAGAAATGGGAAGAAGACAGCTGCATACTGCAATTTTTTTCAGGCACACTACTCCCAAAAAGACGACTGCAGAGTAGAATAATTTTTGGGCAACACTACTCCTACAGACACGGCTGAAGAGTAGAAAGATGCATTTGGGATAGTATTCCCACAGGTGGGGTATCTGAGTACTCGCAGAGGCTTAAATCACAGTACTCCCACAGCCACAGAGAGGGGTGCAGAGAACACACAGGGGATTTTTGGCACAGTAGTATCAGACATAGGTGCCTAATAGTAGAAAAATGTATTTGTATGCACAGTATTATCAGAGACATGGGTGCAGAGTACACATAGTGAGTGTTTTTGGAAAACTGCGCACACACAAAACCCAATACTGCCCCTTACTACAGCTGCATCCTGTCCCTACTCTAGGCAGAGCAGAAATAAAAAATAATATACTTGAACCAGGAGGAGCAGGTCAAAGTGGAGGAAAAGGTGGACCTGGTGATATAGATGAAAGAGGCAAGGAGAAGTAATCCAACACTGTTTGTGTTTTTTGTGTTTTTTTAGGGAACTGACTTAAAAGAACATAACATGAACCCAAATAAGCTAACAAGTTACAACCAAGGGGTGGCGGTCCAATTGGATGAGAAGGTGGACGTGGCAGTGTCGGTGGAAATGGCAGAGGAGGAGGTAGCCAACACAGTTGTTTGGGTTTTTTATTTGGTGAAGAGGCATCCAAATGAAATGAATGGCAAAAACAGTTGAAGACTGGCTGTCTAGTCATCCAAAAGGCATGGACAAGTCATGTGGGATCCATGCCTGGTTCATTTGAAAGAATTTTAGCTTCCCCACATGGGATGTGGACAGTCAGATGCAGCTGTCTGTGATCACACCCCTTGCCATACTAAACACATGTTTCGACAATACACTTGCCGCAGGACAGGACAGCACCTCCAAGGCATAAAGGGTAAGCTCAGGCCATGTATCCAATTTGGAGACCCAGAAGTTAAATGTGGTAGACCCATTAGTTAGTACATGGAGACATATGGATAGGTACTCTTATGGATAGGTACTCTTTAACCATGGTGTAATTCTGCCTCCTGCTAATACAGACCATATGACGTTGTAGTGTTGGATGTTGTGACTAGTGTTGAGCGATACTTTCCGATATCGGAAAGTATCGGTATCGGAAAGTATCGGCCGATACCGTCAAAATATCGGATCTAATCCGATACCGATACCCGATCCCAATGCAAGTCAATGGGACGAAAATATCGGAATTAAAATAAACCCTTTATAAACTTGTAGGTTCATTCTACATGAAGGAAAACAACTAAGAATAATGTAGGATGTATTGGGGGACGTGGCTGAGACATTAAAGGCACAGAGGTTTAGCCCAATCTAATAGAATAGCAGGATTTTTTATTTTTTTTTATGACGTTCGGCGTTAGAAAGATTTTGACTATGTTCATTTTTTTTTTATTTTGTCAGATATTGATGTTTCACTACTTCCACGCCCTTCACCTTCTTTTTTACTTCTCCCACACTTTCTTCTTCATTATCCTCATCATCAGCTTCTTTGACATCAACTTCTTCACCTTATTCATCTTCTTCTTCATCTTCTACCTATTATTTTTTTGGTTACATTGTTCATATTCTTTTTATTTTACTATTATCTTCTTCATATTCTACTTCTTCATCATATTCTTATTTGTGACAGGCATTGCCGTAGTTGTTATCTATAAAAGTTTGAAGATTACACCTTCCGTTCTGCCTGTCACAAAACAGTTACATTTGTCCGCGTTCAGTTTGGCCTGCAGCATCAGGCTTTATCCAGGGGCACCACGAGGAGGAACGGACTCACCCCCATACACTGCTTAGTCTTCTTCTGCTTATAATTTAGATAATATTTTTTGCTCTGATATTTTGTGTTATGCTTAATGTTCTTCTGCTCTTTGTTCTGCAGCCTCTTGTTCTTCTGCTTCTCGGTCTTCCAGGTCGTCGTCGTCTCCAGGGTCGTCGTCTCCGGGGTCGTCGTCATTGGGGTGGTCTTCAGGGTCGTCGTCTCCGGGGTCGTCGTCATCGGGGTGGTCTTCGGGGTCATCGTCTCCAGGGTCGTCGTCATCACGGTGGTTGTCGTCTCTGGTGTCGTCGTCATCTTAGGGGTGGTCTTCCGGGTCATCGTGTTTAGTCTCTTGAACTTGGAAATGTAGCAGAAGGTACAAGAAGGCTGAGAAAATGCCGAGAACCAGCTGATGGAACTGGAACTCGGATGGCTACCCGAAGGTCCAAGAGCCAATGGAACGACCGAGGACCAGCTGACATTACTGGAACCCGGTTACTAAGCAGGAGGTACCCGTGCCTGAAAGCACTACCAAGGACCACCTGACGTTGGTGGAACTCGGATACCCAGAGGGAGGCACCTAAGCCAAAGGCTCTGCCCGGAACCAGCTGACGGTACTGGAACCAGGATGGGGAGCAGAAGGTACAAGAGCAAAAGACACTGCCGAGAACCAGCTGACGGTGCTGGAACCCGGATGGGTAGCCGAAGGTCCAAGAGCCAATGGAACTACCGAGGACCAGCTGACGTTACTGGAACCCGGTTACTAAGCAGGAGGTACCCGTGCCTGAAAGCACTACCAAGGACCACCTGACGTTGGTGGAACTCGGATACCCAGAGGGAGGCACCTAAGCCAAAGGCTCTGCCCGGAACCAGCTGACGGTACTGGAACCAGGATGGGGAGCAGAAGGTACAAGAGCAAGTGTCTGCGTGGCTGTTGCAGGACACGTTGCCGGCTGCACAGCAGGGGAACAGCTGGCGGTGCTGAACCCCACTGACACATTGGCTGGTGTTTTTCTCTGTGCAGCTAGCAGTACCGGGCCCCAACTGGCGGTGTTAGAGCCCGGGGTCAGCAGGAGGAGGAGATGGAGCCGAGTGTAGGCCGAAGCCTGCACTGGCGGCAGCTTTGGGTCTGTTGTGCCTGCATGGCTGTTGCAGGACACGTTGCCGGCTGCACAGCAGGGGAACAGCTGGCGGTGCTGAACCCCACTGACACATTGGCTGGTGTTTGGCTCTGTGCAGCTAGCAGTACCGGGCCCCAACTGGCGGTGTTGGAGCCCGGGCTCTGCAGGGGGAGCAGAGTGTAGGCCGAAGCCTACTTGAACCGATTTCAAAGGTAACCTTTAACCCCCCCTCAGGGGTTACAAAGTAGAAGAGCCACAGCTTATGCAGCAGTAGTGCTGCACAAGTCAAAGGTTGCTCTTTTAATTTGGCTCCTTGCACACGCTGAATGGAACACGTATAACATTTAGCCCTTTATACAGTCAAACTGTGTTGGAGGCGCGAGTTCCCTTTGTAATGAGACGCAGCACAGATGTCAAGAATCCCACCTTGGTGCTGGGTGCAGCCTCCTGAGCGTTGTTATTTGCTGTACAGGAGTCTGCGCTGTCGTGTTATCCCCTGGCCTAGCGCTGTTAGCGCTGCCCATCTTCTGACCTCATTTAATGTCGGCCGGTGCGGTTCGCGATGACCATGAATCCCAGCCCCGCGATGTCTTAACATTGTTAAAACACTGCGGGGCTGTGATTCATGGCCTGGCGCAGCACATATGTTCGCCTCTCGCACTCGGGTCCTTACACCCGCTGCAGACTGTGCAGCGTCAGCTGATCCCTTATCGCATGCCACGGCCATGAAGCCGCACAGTCTGAAGAAGGCGGAAGGAGATGAGGGACAGGCGAACTGATGCACTGCTCATGCCCATCAAACACACCCTCGCAGTCCCAAGAAATAGGACACCGAGGGGCGTTGTGTGGGTCAGGGCGGCCGCAGAGGCGCAGGCAGCCAAACAATGATGCCAGAAGACGGGCAGTGCTACCAAGGGGGTTGCAGCGTGTCATTACAAAGGAAAGTCACACCCCCGGGACGGTTAAATGGTCACACAGAGGACACATTTCAGACGTGTTTTCAGTTCCACATGTGCGAGGAGAATACGTTTATGAGCCACCTTGCACACATGCAGCATTACCGCTGTACAAGGTGGCCTTAAAAACGTACAAACGCCTGGGGGAGGGGGGACAGGTTCCCTTCAATTTCAGTTCTTGTGTCTGCGTGGCTTTTGCAGGACACGATGCCGGCTGCACAGCAGGGGAACAGCTGGCGGTGCTGAACCCCACTGACACATTGGCTGGTGTTTTTCTCTGTGCAGCTAGCAGTACCGGGCCCCAACTGGCGGTGTTAGAGCCCGGGGTCAGCAGGAGGAGGAGATGGAGCCGAGTGTAGGCCGAAGCCTGCACTGGCGGCAGCTTTGGGTCTGTTGTGCCTGCGTGGCTGTTGCAGGACACGTTGCCGGCTGCACAGCAGGAGAACAGCTGGCGGTGCTGAACCCCACTGACACATTGGCTGGTGTTTGGCTCTGTGCAGCTAGCAGTACCGGGCCCCAACTGGCGGTGTTGGAGCCCGGGCTCTGCAGGGGGAGCAGAGTGTAGGCCGAAGCCTACTTGAACCGATTTCAAAGGTAACCTTTAACCCCCCCTCAGGGGTTACAAAGTAGAAGAGCCACAGCTTATGCAGCAGTAGTGCTGCACAAGTCAAAGGTTGCTCTTTTAATTTGGCTCCTTGCACACCCTGAATGGAACACGTATAACATTTAGCCCTTTATACAGTCAAACTGTGTTGGAGGCGCGAGTTCCCTTTGTAATGAGACGCAGCACAGATGTCAAGAATCCCACCTTGGTGCTGGGTGCAGCCTCCTGAGCGTTGTTATTTGCTGTACAGGAGTCTGCGCTGTCGTGTTATCCCCTGGCCTAGCGCTGTTAGCGCTGCCCATCTTCTGACCTCATTTAATGTCGGCCGGTGCGGTTCGCGATGACCATGAATCCCAGCCCCGCGGTGTCTTAACATTGTTAAAACACTGCGGGGCTGTGCTTCATGGCCTGGCGCAGCACATATGTTCGCTTCTCGCACTCGGGTCCTTACACCCGCTGCAGACTGTGCGGCGTCAGCTGATCCCTTATCGCATGCCACGGCCATGAAGCCGCACAGTCTGAAGAAGGCGGAAGGAGATGAGGGACAGGCGAACTGATGCACTGCTCATGCCCATCAAACACACCCTCGCAGTCCCAAGAAATAAGACACCGAGGGGCGTTGTGTGGGTCAGGGCGGCCGCAGAGGCGCAGGCAGCCAAACAATGATGCCAGAAGACAGGCAGCGCTACCAAGGGGGTTGCAGCGTGTCATTACAAAGGAAAGTCACACCCCCGGGACGGTTAAATGGTCACACAGAGGACACATTTCAGACGTGTTTTCAGTTCCACATGTGCGAGGAGAATACGTTTATGAGCCACCTTGCACACATGCAGCATTACCGCTGTACAAGGTGGCCTTAAAAACGTACAAACGCCTGGGGGAGGGGGGACAGGTTCCCTTCAATTTCAGTTCTTGTGTCTGCGTGGCTTTTGCAGGACACGATGCCGGCTGCACAGCAGGGGAACAGCTGGCGGTGCTGAACCCCACTGACACATTGGCTGGTGTTTTTCTCTGTGCAGCTAGCAGTACCGGGCCCCAACTGGTGGTGTTAGAGCCCGGGGTCAGCAGGAGGAGGAGATGGAGCCGAGTGTAGGCCGAAGCCTGCACTGGCGGCAGCTTTGGGTCTGTTGTGCCTGCGTGGCTGTTGCAGGACACGTTGCCGGCTGCACAGCAGGGGAACAGCTGGCGGTGCTGAACCCCACTGACACATTGGCTGGTGTTTTTCTCTGTGCAGCTAGCAGTACCGGGCCCCAACTGGCGGTGTTAGAGCCCGGGGTCAGCAGGAGGAGCAGGGGGAGCGGAGTGTAGGCCGAAGCCTGCACTCGAGCAAGTTGAAAGGAAACCTTTAACCCCCCCCCCCAGGCGTTTGTAGCTGAAAGAGCCATCGTGTACAGCACTAATGCTGGAAAAGGTAAACTTAGCTCTTTTAATTATGGTCCTTGCACATGTTCAACCTAACACTTATGAAATGTGTCCCCTCACAGCGTTAAGCCGTCCGGTAGGTGGAACTTTCCTTTGTCGTGTGACGCAGCACAGCCATCAGTTTTACCCTCTTTGCGCCGTGCGCCGCCTCCTCAGCGTTGTTTGAATCTGTCCCGGAGCCTGCGCTGTTAGGTTAGCCCTTGGCCATGCACACATTTTGCGCTGCCCGTCTTCTGACATCATTTGGTGTCAGGCTGGCTGCGCCTGTGCGGGTGCGCTGGCCGAGATCCCGCCTCGCAGTGTCGTCTAATGTAATCCCACCGCGGGCCTGGGATCCGTGGCCATGCGCAGTGCATATCCTCGCCTCTCACTCCCCTCCCTACGGCTTCTTCAGACTGTGCGGTGTCACGGCCATGGCATGCTATTAGGGACCAGCTGACACCGAACAGTCTGAAGAAGCCATAGGGAGATGAGTGAGAGGTGGAGGTTCAGATATGCACTGCGCATGTCCATGGATCCCAGGCCCACGGTGGGATTACATTAGACGACACTGCGAGGCAGGATCTCGGCCAGCGCACCCGCACAGGCGCAGCCAGCCTGACACCAAATGATGTCAGAAGACGGGCAGCGCAAAATGTGTGCATGGCCAAGGGCTAACCTAACAGCGCAGGCTCTGGGACAGATTCAAACAACGCTGAGGAGGCGGCGCACGGCGCCAAGGGGGTAAAAATGATGGCTGTGCTGCGTCACACGACAAAGGAAAGTTCCACCTACCGGACGGTTTAACGCTGTGAGGGGACACATTTCATAAGTGTTAGGTTGAGCATGTGCAAGGAGCACCACGAAAAGAGGCACTTTTTCCCTTTCCATCATTCATTACTGCTGCACAAGGTGGCTCCTTCAGTAACAAACGCCTGGGGGGGGGGGGACAGGTTCCCTTAAATGTAACTTGTTGTGCCTGCGTGGCGGTCGCAGTACACGTTGCCGTATACACAGCAGGGGAACAGCTGGCGGTGCTGAACCCCAATAACACATTGGCGAGGTGTTTGGCTCTGTGCGTACAGCACTTCTGGACGGCAACTGGCGGTGTTGGAGCCCAGGGACAGGTGGAGGAGGAGGAGGTGGAGGAGGTAGGAGGGATTGCCACACACACAGCAGGGGAACAGCTGACGTTACTGAACCCCAATAACAGTGGAGGGACTGTTGACTGTGCGTACAGCACTTCTGGACGGCAACTGGCGGTGTTGGAGCCCAGGGACAGGAGGGGGAGGTGGAGGAGGTAGGAGGGATTGCCACACACACAGCAGGGGAACAGCTGACGTTACTGAACCCCAATAACAGAGGAGCGACTGTTGACTGTGCGTACAGCACTTCTGGACGGCAACTGGCGGTGTTGGAGCCCAGGGACAGGAGGGGGAGGTGGAGGAGGTAGGAGGGATTGCCACACACACAGCAGGGGAACAGCTGACGTTACTGAACCCCAATAACAGAGGAGCGACTGCTGACTGTGCGTACAGCACTTCTGGACGGCAACTGGCGGTGTTGGAGCCCAGGGACAGGTGGAGGAGGAGGAGGTGGAGGAGGTAGGAGGGATTGCCACACACACAGCAGGGGAACAGCTGACATTACTGAACCCCAATAACAGTGGAGGGACTGTTGACTGTGCGTACAGCACTTCTGGACGGCAACTGGCGGTGTTGGAGCCCAGGGACAGGAGGGGGAGGTGGAGGAGGTAGGAGGGATTGCCACACACACAGCAGGGGAACAGCTGACGTTACTGAACCCCAATAACAGAGGAGCGACTGTTGACTGTGCGTACAGCACTTCTGGACGGCAACTGGCGGTGTTGGAGCCCAGGGACAGGTGGAGGAGGAGGAGGTGGAGGAGGTAGGAGGGATTGCCACACACACAGCAGGGGAACAGCTGACGTTACTGAACCCTAATAACAGAGGAGCGACTGTTGACTGTGCGTACAGCACTTCTGGACGGCAACTGGTGGTGTTGGAGCCCAGGGACAGGTGGAAAAGCAGAGGAACACAATGTAGGCCGAAGCCTGAGAAAGTCGAAAGGGAACCTTTAACCCCCCCCACGGCGTTTGTAGCTGAAAGAGCCAGCTTGTGCAGCACAAAAGATGCAAAAGGAAAAGGTGGCTCTTTTCATCAGGCTCCTTGCAAACACAGAACTAAACACTTATAAAATGTGTCCCCTGAAACCGTGAAACCGTCCCGGAGGTGGGACTTTCCTTCGTAATATGACGCAGCACAGCCGTCATTCCTACCCCCCCGGCGCCGTGCCCCGGCTCCTCAGCGTTGTTTGATTCCGTCCCGGAGCCTGCGCTGTTATGTTATCCCGTGGCCAGGCACACTTAGCGCTGCCCGTCTTCTGACATCATTTGGTGTCAGGATGGCTGCGCCTGTGCGGCCACGCTGGCCGAGAGCCCGCCTCGCAGTGTCTTCTGATTTAATCCCACTGGGGGCCTGGGATCCATGGACATGCGCAGTGCATATCCTCGCCTCTCACTCCCCTCCCTACGGCTTCTTAAGACTGTGCGGTGTCACGGCCGTGGCATGCTATTAGGGACCAGCTGACACCGAACAGTCTGAAGAAGCCATAGGGAGATGAGTGAGAGGTGGAGGTTCAGATATGCACTGCGCATGTCCATGGATCCCAGGCCCCCAGTGGGATTAAATCAGAAGACACTGCGAGGCGGGCTCTCGGCCAGCGCGGCCTTTTCCTTGTGCAGCAGTAATGCTGCACAAGGTGGCTCTTTCAGTAACAAACGCCTTGGGGGGGGGGGACAGATTCCCTTACATTTCAGTTGTTGTGTCAGCGTGGCGGTCGCATGACACATTGCCGGCTACACAGCTGGGGATCAGCTGACGTTACTGAAACCCAATAACACTGGGTTGTATGTTTTGACTGTGCAGACGGCACTTCTGAGCCTCAACTGGCGGTGTTGGAGCCCAGGAATTTAAGTTCAGGTGGTAGAAAGATGAACACAACAGGAGACCTGGATAACGTATACAGTGACCTGATTATTTAATCAGGAGGAGGAGTGGCAAATTCCTGCGAGATCAAGGCCTTGTTCATTTTCAGGAAAGTAAGCCGGTCAACGTTATCGGAGGATAGTCGCATGCGACGGTCAGTTAGTACACCACCTGCAGCACTAAAGACACGTTCCGATAATACACTGGCCGCAGGGCAAGACAGCACCTCCAATGCATACTGGCTTAGCTCTGGCCATGTATCCAGCTTTGAGACCCAAAACTTGAAAGGGGAAGAGCCGTCTAGGAGTACAGCAAGAGGGCAAGACATGTAGTCTGTCACCATCTGATGGAACCGTTGCCTCCTGCTGACTGGAGCCGTCTGTGATGGTGTAGACTTTTGTGGGGGGCACAGAAAACTGTGCCACAGTTGGGCCATACTGGTCTTGCCTTGGGCAGAGGCACTGCTTCTGCTCCCTCTTTGTGCAGAGCCTCCACCACTGCCTGGACGCACTGAGCTGCTTTGGAATGCACTAGCAGCACTTCTCTCAGTTGGAATGGAGAAGATGATGGAATTGACCAGTGTGTCTTGGTACTCCCGCATTTTTCGCTCCCGGTTCAACGGTGTGATGAGGCTTTCTACGTTGTCCCGGTAGCGAGGATCGAGGAGGGTGAACACCCAATAATCAGACATGTTGAGAATGTGGGCGATGCGGCGGTCGTTTCTCAGGCACTGCAGCATGTAATCCACCATGTGCTGCAGACTGCCAACTGCCCAAGAAACGCTGTCCCCTGCTGGAGGCGTGGTCTCTGCCCGCTCGTCATCACCCCACCCTCGCTGTACACACTGAGTACTGGACCAGGGCCGGCCTTTGCCCTGTGCGACCTGTGCGGCCGCACAGGGCGCCAAGGCTTACTAGAAGGCATAGGGCGCCGATTTGAGCCTTTGATTTAATTAGCAGTTAATCATCGGCTGGCCCGAGGGCGCTCGCACCTATTGTGGCGCCCGCCGCCGCTGTCCCACTCCCAGCGGGCGCTCGGCTTTGTGCATGTGACGTTATGTCACACGCACAAGCCTTTCTCCCCGCCGGGCAGGGACAGCACGTAGGGAACTTTAGTTCCGCCTACTGCTGTCCCCAGCGGGGAGAGATTGGCTGTGTGCACAGCGTGTGACATGACGTCACACGTCCCTGGGCGCCGCCGCTCTGTTCCCGGAAAGGAAGAAGAGAACAGAGCAGAGGAGGACCGAAGAGCTGAGCTGCGCCTGTGTTCCGTATGGCTGCCCGCCTGCTTTCTGTGCACAGGACCTGTGATGAGGTCACAGGAGGGGAGGAGTCAGGGGTCACATGATCGTGACCTCCGAAGTTGTGCTGGTTGGCAACTTGCCACTGCAGGATGAGGTAAGTAATGGCTGTGTGTGGGGTCAGGAGGTGTACAGTGTGGATGTAGCAGAGCCGTGTGTGTGCGAGGTGTACGGAGCGGAGCCGTGTGTGCGAGGTGTACGGAGCGGAGCCGTGTGTGCGAGGTGTACGGAGCGGAGCCGTGTGTGTGCGAGGTGTACGGAGCGGAGCCGTGTGTGCGAGGTGTGCGGAGCGGAGCCGTGTGTGTGCGAGGTGTACGGAGCGGAGCCGTGTGTGTGCGAGGTGTGCGGAGCAGTGTGTGTGCGAGGTGTGCGGAGTGGAGCAGTGTGTGTGCGAGGTGTGCGGAGCGGAGCAGTGTGTGTGCGAGGTGTGCGGAGCGGAGCAGTGTGTGCAAGGTGTGCGGAGCGGAGCAGTGTGTGTGCGAGGTGTGCGGAGCGGAGCCGTGTGTGCGAGGTGTACGGAGCGGAGCCGTGTGTGTGCGAGGTGTGCGGAGCAGTGTGTGTGCGAGGTGTGCGGAGCGGAGCCGTGTGTGTGCGAGGTGTACGGAGCGGAGCCGTGTGTGTGCGAGGTGTGCGGAGCAGTGTGTGTGCGAGGTGTGCGGAGCGGAGCCGTGTGTGCGAGGTGAGCGGAGCCGTGTGTGTGCGAGGTGTGCGGAGCGGAGCAGTGTGTGCAAGGTGTGCGGAGCGGAGCAGTGTGTGTGCGAGGTGAGCGGAGCCGTGTGTGCGAGGTGTACGGAGCGGAGCCGTGTGTGTGCGAGGTGTACGGAGCGGAGCTGAATGTGTACGAGGTGTATGGAGCGGAGCGCGTGTGTACGGAGCGGAACCGTGTGTGCAAAGTGTACGGAGCGCAGCCGCGTGTGTAGGAGTAGCTATGTGTGGCCATTATATGGTACGAAGTATCATGTGCGGCCAATATACGGTACGGAGCATCATGTGCAGTCATTATACAGTATGGAGCATCATGTGCGGTCATTATACAGTATGGAGCATCATGTGGGGTCATTATACAGTATGGAGCATCATGTGGGGTCATTATACAGTATGGAGCATCATGTGCGGTCATTATACAGTATGGAGCATCATGTGCGGTCATTATACAGTATGGAGCGTCATGTGTGGCCATTGTACACTATGGAGCGTCGTGTGTGGCCATTGTACACTATGAAGCGTCGTGTGTGGCCATTGTACAGTATGGAGCGTCGTGTGTGGCCATTGTACACTATGGAGCGTCATGTGTGGCCATTGTACAGCATGGAGCGTCGTGTGTGGCCATTGTACACTATGGAGCGTCGTGTGTGGCCATTGTACACTATGGAGCGTCGTGTGTGGCCATTGTACAGTATAGAGCGTCGTGTGTGGCCATTGTATAGTATGGAGCGTCGTGTGTGGCCATTGTACAGTATGGAGCGTCGTGTGTGGCCATTATACAGTATGGAGCATCGTGTGTGGTCATTATACAGTATGGAGCGTCGTGTGTGGCCATTGTACAGTATGGAGCGTCGTGTGTGGCCATTGTACAGTATGGAGCGTCGTGTGTGGCCATTGTACACTATGGAGCGTCGTGTGTGGCCATTGTACAGTATGGAGCGTCGTGTGTGGCCATTGTACACTATGGAGCGTCGTGTGTGGCCATTGTATAGTATGGAGCGTCGTGTGTGGCCATTGTACAGTATGGAGCGTCGTGTGTGGCCATTATACAGTATGGAGCATCGTGTGTGGTCATTATACAGTATGGAGCGTCGTGTGTGGCCATTGTACAGTATGGAGCGTCGTGTGTGGCCACTGTACAGTATGGAGCGTCGTGTGTGGCCATTGTACACTATGGAGCGTCGTGTGTGGCCATTGTACAGTATGGAGCGTCGTGTGTGGCCATTGTACAGTATGGAGCGTCGTGTGTGGCCATTGTACACTATGGAGCGTCGTGTGTGGCCATTGTACAGTATGGAGCGTCGTGTGTGGCCATTGTACAGTATGGAGCGTCGTGTGTGGTCATTATACAGTATGGAGCATCGTGTGTGGCCATTGTACAGTATGGAGCGTCGTGTGTGGCCATTGTACAGTATGGAGCGTCGTGTGTGGCCATTGTACACTATGGAGCGTCGTGTGTGGCCATGTACACTATGGAGCGTCGTGTGTGGCCATATTTTTTTTGTTCATAATTATTGTTTACGAAACATTGTGATCAGAAGTGCTAAATGGGGTTGGGGCGTGGCTAGTTGTGAAATGGGTGTGGTCAGAGGTGTGGCCTAAAATTTGCAGCGGCGCGCTACGCGCGCCGCTGACTTTGTCCCTCTTTCCCTTCCTCAAAAGTTGGGAGGTATGAATTTACAAAGCTGCCAATTGTCCGGGGGGGGGGGGGGGGGGGGGGGGCGGGGGGGAATGGGGGGATTCATTTGTGGAATTTACAAAGTCTTACATGTTTCTAGTTACTTATCACCTGCTCACCTCTGCCACCCTAGGTTTAAATGAGTAGATAGATGGTGATAGATAGTAGCCTGTGGACTGCACTAATAAGACCTTTGGTCCACACCTAACCTTTCCAGGGAGGAATAGCATTTGTCAGGCAAGATGAGCCCTAAGAAAGCGTCTGGTGCACAGAACAGGAAGCGAAAGGCCTTAGCAGAGCAGGCAATTCAAAAGCAAGCAGGGGCTTTAAAAAGACTGTTTGTAAAATCTTCTGAACATGGTGGTGGCACCAATGTACCGAGCACTGCTGAGGAATCGACTTCAGATGTTCCGCAGCAAGAATGTGAAATAAGGAGTGGTATGGACACAATTCCATTGGAGCCAGGAGAACCGTCAACGTCATTGCAAATTGCACACGGCACCTGACCTGCTGCCACCCATCCGGAACGCCTCTCCATTCTGGCCGTCATCTCTGCGCTCCGATTGGCTGTGAGCGTCAGGCAGACAGCCAATCAGAGTGCAGGGGTGACTGCCAGCGAGGAGAGGCGTTGCAGACGGACGGCAGCAGGTGGGGTGCGATGCGGACCGGAAGTAAGTGAGCGGCAGGTATGCCGTTCGGGGGTTTGCGAGGACACCCAGATGGTGGGGAAACCCTTAATGGGATGCCCCTGACTCGATAGGGCTGTAGACCGAGAGTCATTTTTTTAAACTTTTGGACCGCTTTAAAGCACTTTATAACTCCCGTTATTGCAGTATTAGTGTATTTGGATATTCTTGAAGTGTTTTGCAGGGAAACACAAGTTTTCTAAGTAAACGTGTTGTCAATACTAAAGCGTCATTGTTTTCTTTCAAAGTTTGGGGGGGGGGGCGCCGTCTTGCAGTCTCGCACAGGGCGCCTTTTGGGCTAAGTCCGGCCCTGTACTGGACAATTCGGTAACTCCCTCCTCTGGACGGATGTCTTCCTCCTCCATTGACTCCTCCTCATCCTCCTCACAAACTGTCCCCTGCCTACGCGTTTGTGAGGAACCACGTGGCGCTGACTGTCCAGAAGATGATGGTAATGGTGAATCCTCATCCTCCACCTCTTCCACAACATCATCCCTTAGCGCTTGCAGTGATTTTTCAAGCAGGCAGATAAGGGGGACAGTCATGCTGACTAGTGCATCATCTGCACTCGCCATCCGCGTGGAATAATCAAAGGGACGCAAAACCTGGCAGACGTCATTCATAGTGGCCCACTCTGTGGTTGTGAAGTCTGTACGGCGCTGACTGCGACTTCTTTGCGCCTGAAGCAGCTGGTACTCCATTACAGCTTGCTGCTGCTCACACAACCGCTCCAACATATGTAACGGTGGGTGTAATTCCACCTGGTAGGTAGGTCACATATGATGCGATGTTCCGGCAGGCGGTGTCGGCGCTGCAGAGCCGCAATGCGCGCTTTTGCCATGCTGGAACGCCGCAAGTGAGCACACTCTAGGCGGACCTTGTGCAGCAGTGCATCAAGATCCGGATAGTCCCTCAAAAAGCTCTGCACGACCAAATTGAGCACATGTGCCAGACATGGGATGTGAGTGAGGTTGCCGAGGCCCAGAGCTGCCACCAGATTTCGGCCATTATCACACACTACCATGCCTGGCTGGAGATTCGCTGGCACAAACCACACATCGCTCTCCTGCTTGATGGCATTCCAGAGCTCCTGCGCTGTGTGGCTACGATTCCCCAAAAAAATTAATTTCAAGACGGCCTGTTGACGTTTGGCCACGGCTGTGCTCATGTCGGTCGGAACAGGTACACGTTCATCACGGGTCCATGTGGAGGTGGACTGTGACGGCTCCTGCAGCGATGATTCTGAGGAACTGGTGTAAGAGGAGGAGTCAATGCGTACAGAATGGATTCCTGCAATCCTTGGAGTGGGCAGGACACGTCCTGCGCCACTCGCACGGTCTGTACCCGGCTCAACGACATTAACCCAATGGGCAGTGAGGGAAAGGTATCGCCCCTGTCCATGTTGACTGGTCCACGCATCGGTGGTGAGGTGGACCTTGCTACTGACGGCGTTCAGTAGCGCGTGTTTTATGTGTCCCTCCACATGCTTGTGCAGGGCAGGGACGGCTTGCCTGCTGAAGTAAAAGCGGCTGGGCACATTTTACTGTGGGACTGCCAATGACATCAAGTCACGGAAGCTGTCAGTCTCCACCAGCCTGAATGACAGCATTTCCAGTGAAAGAAGTTTGGCAATGCCTGCAGTCAGAGCCTGTGCTCGTGGGTGGTTTGACGAGAAAGGCCGCCTTTTCTCCCATGCCTGTACTACCGATGGCTGTAGACTGGGCTGGGAGTGTGTGGATGACTGGGAAAGTGGTGCTGTGGTGGGAATTACAGCGGGTCTCTGGACAACAGGGCCAGAGGTTCTTCCACGGCGATCCTGGGAGGAAGCCGAACCAGCTGTGTGTGAGCTAGAGGAAGAGGCAACACGAGCTGAAGAGGTGGTAGCTGCCGCTGTTGGTTGGCCTAGCTCTTCAGTGTGTTTTTCTAACTCCGCCGGGTGCCTGTTGCGCACATGTTTCCACATGTTGGAGGTATTGAGGTTGCTGACATTTCGACCTCTTTTGACTTTTTGATGACACACCTTGCATCTGACATAGCAAATGTCATCTGCAACTGTGTCAAAAAAGGACCAGGCACTGCAAGTCTTGGGAGCGCCCTTTTTGGCTTTTGGAAGAGACGTGCTCCTAACGGGTGCCAAAGCGGAGGCTGCAGGATCCGCAGTCTTCCCCCTCCCTCTCCCTCTTTGGGCCGTACGGGGAATCTCGTCCTCAGAGCTGCTCCCACCACCTTCCTGTCCCTCACGCCAAGATGGGTCAAGGACCTCGTCATCTACACTACCCTCTGCCCCCAACTGCTCCTCCTGGGTAGTCTCAGCAGCAGAGCACGCACCAGTAAGTGGCACCTGAGTGTCATCATCAGCTGATGCGGCCTGCGATGTGGTGACCGGAGCCACTGGCCCACCCGCCTCTTCAGAGGAAGAGAGAAAAAGCTGTTGGGCATCACTGCACCCTGCCTCTTCTTCCATTTCTCCAATGCTGCTTGGCTGGCCCCCTGTTTCCAAGCCAAGAGATTCAGAGAACAGAAGTAGAGACGGCTCCTGTCCTGGGCTCTCTGTCTGCCTGGGCAATTTGGCAGGTGGTGAAGAGACAGATGGCTGCTCTCCAGTGCTCTGTGTCTGAGAGGATGTGGCACTAATTGAAGTTGATGCATTAGCTGCCATCCATCCGACAACGGCTTCAATTTGTTCTTCACGCAGCAGCGGTGTACGGCGCTCTGACACAAAGCTGCGCATGAACGACTGTTGCCTGGTGAATGTGGGTGCTGATGAGTCACCGGTGCCCGCAGCAGGCACAGAATCCCCACGTCCCCTCCCTGCTCCGCGCCCACGCCCACGCCCACGTGCCTTACTCACTGCCTTCTTCATCTTGGTTGACTGATAAAGATAAGCAGAAAAGTAAGAACGGCTTTGTGTGCTTATTCCTGAACAACTCCTCCTAACAGGTATAAGAAACACTAATTTTCTAAAGTGTGGACTAGACTTTAATATGAGCTAATGTGGCCTACACAAATGTAAAGTGGTGTAACTGGTGTGTTTGGTGAACTTTATTATTTATTTATTTTTTGGGGGCTGAACTGGCAACAGATAGAGCTGCAGTCACACGGAGACCGTGCAGACAGACGTAAACGGCGCTGCAAGGCCCAAAAACCCTCCTCTACGTTATCCTATGTAGTGTTTTTCCACAAATTAGCTGGAGACGGGTGGAAAGACACTAATAGGAATTTTTTGAAAAAATGTGCAGCAGCCTGCACTACTTAAAACAAAATGAAAATTGATTTGGCGGTATGACGCAGTGAACAACCCTGAGCTGGAGACAACCAGGCTACGGCTGCTCACAGACTACAGGGCGAGCTGCAGTCACACGGAGACCGTGCAGACAGCCGTAAACGGCGCTGCAAGGCCCAAAAACCCTCCTCTACGTTATCCTATGTAGTGTTTTTCCACAAATTAGCTGGAGACGGGTGGAAAGACACTAATAGGATTTTTTTGAATAAATTAGCAGCAGACTACACTACTTGAAAAAAAATGAAAATTGATTTGGCGGTATGACGCAGTGAACAACCCTGAGCTGGAGACAACCAGGCTATGGCTGCTCACAGACTACAGGGCGAGCTGCAGTCACACGGAGACCGTGCAGACAGCCGTAAACGGCGCTGCAAGGCCCAAAAACCCTCCTCTACGTTATCCTATGTAGTGTTTTTCCACAAATTAGCTGGAGACGGGTGGAAAGACACTAATAGGAATTTTTTGAAAAAATGTGCAGCAGCCTGCACTACTTAAAACAAAATGAAAATTGATTTGGCGGTATGACGCAGTGAACAACCCTGAGCTGGAGACAACCAGGCTACGGCTGCTCACAGACTACAGGGCGAGCTGCAGTCACACGGAGACCGTGCAGACAGCCGTAAACGGCGCTGCAAGGCCCAAAAACCCTCCTCTACGTTATCCTATGTAGTGTTTTTCCACAAATTAGCTGGAGACGGGTGGAAAGACACTAATAGGATTTTTTTGAATAAATTAGCAGCAGACTACACTACTTGAAAAAAAATGAAAATTGATTTGGCGGTATGACGCAGTGAACAACCCTGAGCTGGAGACAACCAGGCTATGGCTGCTCACAGACTACAGGGCGAGCTGCAGTCACACGGAGACCGTGCAGACAGCCGTAAACGGCGCTGCAAGGCCCAAAAACCCTCCTCTACGTTATCCTATGTAGTGTTTTTCCACAAATTAGCTGGAGACGGGTGGAAAGACACTAATAGGATTTTTTTGAATAAATTAGCAGCAGACTACACTACTTGAAAAAAAATGAAAATTGATTTGGCGGTATGACGCAGTGAACAACCCTGAGCTGGAGACAACCAGGCTATGGCTGCTCACAGACTACAGGGCGAGCTGCAGTCACACGGAGACCGTGCAGACAGCCGTAAACGGCGCTGCAAGGCCCAAAAACCCTCCTCTACGTTATCCTATGTAGTGTTTTTCCACAAATTAGCTGGAGACGGGTGGAAAGACACTAATAGGATTTTTTTGAATAAATTAGCAGCAGACTACACTACTTGAAAAAAAAAAAAAAAAAAAGAACAGTATGAGGCAATGAACCACCCTCCCTGAACTGAATACAACCAGCTATGGATGGCCTATGTGGCTGCACTCAGACTAGAGAGTGGGCTGCACTCACACACACACACACACACAGACCTTGCAGATCGCTGTGAAAACAGCGCTACAAGGCAAAAGCAAGGTGAATAGTAGGTGAACACAGCGGTTGCTAAATTAGCCTTTGGAAAGCACAAAGAAGCAAATCGCTATCTCTAAACTGTCCCTCAGTCAGCAAACAGCGTCCTGTCACTAACTGAATTCACAGCAGAGTGATCGCAAAATGGCGCCAGCGACTTTTAAACTGCATCATGACATCATTTCAGCAGCCAATCACAGCCTTGCCAGTAGTTTCATGCCCTCCATGCTAAACAGGATGTGCCCACACTTGGAATCATTCTCATTGGCTGAATTTCTGCATTTTGAATCTTGGAACTTCCGATTCCGGTATCCGATACGCGGCAAGTATCGGAATCCCGGTATTGGAATTCTGATACCGCAAGTATCGGCCGATACCCGATACTTGCGGTATCGGAATGCTCAACACTAGTTGTGACGTGTTCATAAAGTTTTGCCACATTTCAGCCATGTTAACTCTACCTTCAGTGGTGCTGGTGGTGTCCCAGCTGCATTGGCGACTTCCTCCTCTGCCTCTGCCTTATTCTTCCATTGACCTCCCGCTATCAGGTGGGAAAACCATCAGCAGTTTCCCTACCAGCGTGTGCTTTTATTCATGCATTTTGTGCTCATGCTTCATTTAATTCAGTGGAATTAATAATAGTAGTGCTTGTAGGATTCAGAAGTAGGGTTGAGCGAAACGGATCGTTCATTTTCATAAGTCGCCGACTTTTGGCAAAGTCGGCGTCTCATGAAACCGAGCCGATCCCTGTGTGGGGTATGCCATGCGGTACGCGACTTTCGCGCCAAAGTCGCGTTTCAATGACGCTAAAAGCGCCATTTCTCAGCCAATGAAGGTGGACGCAGAGTGTGGGCAGCGTGATGACATAGTTCTCAGTCCCCACCATCTTAGAGAAGGGCATTGCAGTGATTGGCTTGCTTTCTGCGGCGTCACAGGGGCTATAAAGGGGCGTTCCCGCCGACCGCCATCTTACTGCTGCTGATCTGAGCGTAGGGAGAGGTTGCTGCCGCTTCTTCGGAAGCAGGGATAGTGATAGGCAGGGTACATAAAGCTACAAACCGCTTGTGCTGTAGCGATTTCCACTGTCCAACACCACCTTTTGATTGCAGGGACAGTGGAAGCTACATTTTTTTTTCCTCAGCGCTGTAGCTCATTGGGCTTCACTATAAGGCTCCCTGACCCTGATAGCTGCGTTGCTGTGCCTGTGTGTACGCCGCTGTGCAAACCAACTGCTTTTTTCAAAGCACAAATCCTGTTTTTCCTTCCTTTCTGCACAGCTATCTTGTGTGTTTGTCCACACTTTTGTGTGCAGCAGTCCTTTTTATAGCTGCCTGCCTTACTTTTCTAAGATAACTGCAGGGAGATAAATATTGGCAAGTCTGCCTCCGTGCCATTGCTGTGTGTGGTATCTGTCTCTCATTGTGTGCCACCGAAAACACTGTGTAATACTTGGCCCTTTTTTTTTTTGTGCTAAATTCTCCCTTTTCCCAAAACAAAATTAGTGGGAGATAAATATTGGCAAGTCTGCCTCCGTGCTATTGCTGTGTGTGGTATCTGTCTCTCATTGTGTGCCACCGAAAACACTGTGTAATACTTGGCCATTTTTTTTTTTTGGGGGGGTACATTCTCCCTTTTCCAAAAAAAAAAATTAGTGGGAGATAAATATTGGCAAGTCTGCCTCCGTGCCATTGCTGTGTGTGGCATCTGTCTGTCATTGTGTGGCACCGAAAACACTGTGTAATACTTGGCCATTTTTTTTTTTTGCTAAATTCTCCCTTTTCCAAAAAAAAAATTAGTGGGAGATAAATATTGGCAAGTCTGCCTCCGTGCCATTGCTGTGTGTGGCATCTGTCTGTCATTGTGTGGCACCGAAAACACTGTGTAATACTTGGCCATTTTTTTTTTTTTTTTGGGGTACATTCTCCCTTTTCCAAAAAAAAAATTAGTGGGAGATAAATATTGTCAAGTCTGCCTCCGTGCCATTGCTGTGTGTGGTATCTGTCTCTCATTGTGTGCCACCGAAAACACTGTGTAATACTTGGCCATTTTTTTTTTTGCTAAATTCTCCCTTTTCCCCAAAAAAAATTAGTGGGAGATAAATATTGGCAAGTCTGCCTCCGTGTCATTGCTGTGTGTGGTATCTGTCTCTCATTGTGTGCCACCGAAAACACTGTGTAATACTTAGCCATTTTTTTTTTTTGCTAAATTCTCCCTTTTCCAAAAAAAAATTAGTGGGAGATAAATATTGGCAAGTCTGCCTCCGTGCCATTGCTGTGTGTGGTATCTGTCTCTCATTGTGTGCCACCGAAAACACTGTGTAATACTTGGCCATTTTTTTTTTTTTAGGGTAAATTCTCCCAGAAAAAAAAAAAAAAATAGTGGGAGATTAAGATTGGCATTTCTGCTTGAGTGCTGGTCCTGTGTGTGCCATCTGTCTCAAATTATTGGGGCACAGAAAACCTAGTGTGTAACATTGGGCCTGATTTTCCTTTCAGTGTCAGGCACCTATAAAGGTATATATAAATCCTACAGAAGTTTGAGTTCACCTGATAAGTTGTTTTACAGTAACAAATAGCGTTACTTTGGTTACGGTTTGCAAACAATGAGGAAGTCTAGTGGAAGAGGTTGTGGCCGTGGGCGGTCATTGTCAGCTGGTAATGATGGTAGTGGTGGTGGAGCATCAGGTGGTCGTGGTAAAAGCAGTACAGCACCTAAGTCTCGAGTTGTTGAGCCAGGTTCTTTGTCTGGCTACACAAGGCCTCGAACGCTCTCTTTTCTGGGAGTAGGAAAACCACTTTTGAAGCCGGAGCAGGAGGAACAAGTATTGGCTTTCATTGCTGACTCTGCCTCTAACTCTTTCTCCTCCTCCTCGGAAAGTGCCAAATGCCAGAGCAGTGCATCGTCAGTGGATGCTCCCTGTCAGGAACAAGTCGCTTCCTTGTGTCCTTCACTAAAAACAACAGTGAAGGATGCGTCAGTCGACACAACAGGTTACTCCATGGAGCTCTTTACACATACCGTTCCTGGGTTACACAGTGAAACAGTTAACAGGCTATGCCCATTAGAAGTTGAATCGGACATGGAGTGCACAGATGCACAGCCACAGCCAGATTACTATGCTGTTCCTTTGACTCAGACCAGAACATTGCCCTCGCAGTGTACTGAGGCAGAATCAAAACCAGCGGAGACTATGGTGCTCCGTCACGAACGCAATACCACCGGCTTACACGGTGACACAGACGAAGTTGCACACAACATAGAAGAGGAGGTCATAGATGACCCAGTTGTGGACCCCGATTGGCAGCCATTGGGGGAACAGGGTGCAGGCGGCAGTAGTTCTGAAGTGGAGGAGGAGGAGCCGCAGCAGGCATCAACATCACAACAGGTTCCATCTACCGGGCCCGTATCTGGCCAAAAACGCGTGGCAAAACCTAAACCAGTTGGAGGACAGCGTGGCCATCCGGTTAAAGAAGCTCAGTCTGCAATGCCTGAAAAGGTATCCGATAGTAGAAAGAGTGCAGTCTGGCATTTTTTTAAACAACATCCAAATGATCAGCGCAAAGTCATCTGTCAAAAATGTTCAACTACCTTAAGCAGAGGTCAGAATCTTAAAAGTCTAAATACAAGTTGCATGCATAGACATTTATCCACCATGCATTTGCAAGCCTGGACTAACTACCAAACGTCCCTAATGGTTGCAGCACCCTCGGCCAATGAAGCTAGTCAGCAACGCTACATCCCTTCCCTCCCTGTAAGCCGACCATTTCCCACACCACCTGCAGTATCTGTGCAGCTTTCGTCGCCAGGCCAAAGCAGTCAGGGAATCACCAGGTTAGTAGTAGGAAACACTGCATGTAGGGCACCGGCAAGAATACCATCTCCAACCCTCTCTCACTCACCTATGTCCACCGGCACCACCGCTAGTTCCACGATCTCCAGCTCTCCAGTCCAGCTCACCCTACATGAGACTCTTGTTAAGAAAAGGAAGTACTCATCCTCGCATCCGCGTACACAGAGTTTGAACGCCCACATTGCTAGACTAATCTCATTAGAGATGATGCCCTACCGGTTAGTTGAAAGCGAAGCTTTCAAAGCGCTGATGGACTACGCTGTACCACGCTACGAGCTACCCAGTCGGCACTTATTTTCTAGAAAAGCCATCCCAGCCCTCCAACAGCATGTTAAAGACCGCATCGTCCATGCACTCAGGCAGTCTGTGACTACAAAGGTGCACCTGACAACAGATGCATGGACCAGTAGGCATGGCCAGGGACGTTACGTGTCCATCACGGCACACTGGGTGAATGTGGTGGATGCAGGCTCCACAGGGGACAGTGTTGTGAAATTGGATTTTGGGCTCCCCCGGTGGCCACTGGTGGAATTGAACTGGTGTGCATCATCCCCTCTGTTCACCTGTTTCCATCAGGATGTGGGAGTCGCTATTTAACCTTGCTCCTCTGTCACTTCCATGCCGGTCAACATTGTAATCAGAAGCCTTTCTGTGCATGTTCCTGCTGCTAGACAACTCCCAGCTAAGTTGGACTTTAGTCCTCGTTTGTTTTTGCATTTTGTTCCAGTTCACTGCTGTAGTTTCGTTTCTGTGTCTGGAAAGCTCTTGTGATCTGAAATTGCCACTCTGATGTTATGAGTTAATACTAGAGTCTTAAAGTAATTTCAGGATGGTATTTTGATAGGGTTTTCAGCTGACCATGAAAGTGCCCTTTCTGTCTTCCTGCTATCTAGTAAGCGGACCTCAATTTTGCTTAACCTATTTTCATACTACGTTTGTCATTTCATCTAAAATCACCGCCAATATATGTGGGGGCCTCTGTCTGCCTATCGGGGAAACTTCTCTAGAGGTGAGCCAGGACTATATTTTCCTCTGCCAGGATTAGTTAGTCCTCCGGCCGGCGCTGGGCGTCTAGGGATAAAAAACGTAGGCAACGCTACCCGGCTACTGTTAGTTGTGCGGCAGGTTTAGTTCATGGTCAGTTTAGTTTCCATCCTTCCAAGAGCTAGTACTTATGTTTTGCTGGGCTATGTTCTCTTGCCATTGAGAACCATAACAGGACAGCAATATTGGGACAGTTCTGCCTAGCCCACGGTCAAGGAAAGAGTTGGCTGTAGGCGTTCGCCCCCCCTCCTCCTCTTCCTCCTCCTCCTGCAGAAGCGAGAGCTCGTCCACAGACCGCAGTCGCACATCCACTCCATCCGCAGCT
This sequence comes from Ranitomeya variabilis, assembly GCF_051348905.1. Lineage (NCBI taxonomy): Eukaryota > Metazoa > Chordata > Amphibia > Anura > Dendrobatidae > Ranitomeya > Ranitomeya variabilis. The sequence goes on along the minus strand of NC_135237.1, from coordinate 72,428,636 downwards.
GCCACTGTTGCACACCAGGTGTGCCATTATGGGACAGCTAGTGGCAAGCGTCAGCAGGCTGTATTGGCAATGAAGTGTTTGGGCGACAACAGACACACCGCGGAAGTTCTGTCCGAGTTCTTGCAGAAAGAAACTCAGTCATGGCTGGGCACTGTACATCTTGAGGCAGGCAAGGTAGTGAGTGATAACGGAAGGAATTTCATGGCTGCCATAGCCCTTTCCCAACTGAAACACATTCCTTGCCTGGCTCACACCTTAAACCTGGTGGTGCAGTGCTTCCTGAAAAGTTATCCGGGGTTACCCGACCCACTCCTCAAAGTGCGCAGACTTTGCTCGCATATCCGCCGTTCGCCTGTACGCTCCAGCCGTATGCAGAACTATCAGCGTTCTTTGAACCTTCCTCAGCATCGCCTAATCATCGACGTTGCAACAAGGTGGAACTCCACACTGCACATGCTTCAGAGAGTGTGCGAACAGAGGCGTGCTGTTATGTATTTGTGGGAGGATACACGGGCAGGCAGTTGGATGGCAGACATCGAGTTGTCAGGTGTGCAGTGGTCGAAGCTACAAGACCTGTGTCAAGTCCTTCAGTGTTTTGAGGAATGCACACGGCTGGTTAGTGCAGACAACGCAATAATAAGCATGAGCATCCCCCTAATGCATCTGCTGATGCAAAGTTTGACGCACATAAAGGAGCAGGCGTCTGCAGCCGAGGAAGAGGAAAGCCTTGATGACAGTCAGCCATTGTCTGGTCAGGGCCGTGTAGAGGACGCGGTAGCGGGCGAAGAGGAGGAGGAGGACGAGGAGGATGATGGGGATGAGTACTTTTTTACTGAGGAAGCTTCTCCTGGGCCAACAGAAATTAGTGGCGTTGCAATGCCAGGTTCTGTTTTTGTAAGGGAGACAAGTGACGTAGATTTGCCTGTAACTGCCCCTCAAACCAGCACAACCGCAGATTTGCCAACTGGAACTTTGGCCCACATGGCGGATTATGCCTTACGTATCCTCAAAAAGGACCCACGCATTATTAAAATGATGAGCGATGACGATTACTGGTTGGCCTGCATCCTTGACCCTCGCTATAAAGGCAAATTGCAAAATATTATGCCACATGAGAACCTCGAACAAATATTAGCAACCAAACAAGCTACTCTTGTAGACCGTTTGATTCAGGCATTCCCAGCACACAGCGCCGATGATGGTTCTCACACGAGCTGCAGGGGGCTACAGGGCAGAGGTGTTAGAGGTGCACAGATCAGAAGTGGCGTTGGACAGAGGGGTTTTATGACCAGGTTGTGGAGTGATTTCGCAATGACCGCAGACAGGACAGGTACTGCAGCATCTATTCAAAGTGACAGGAGACAACATTTGTCCAGTATGGTTACTAACTATTTTTCAGCCCTTATTGATGTTCTCCCTCAACCGTCATTCCCATTTGATTACTGGGCATCCAAATTAGACACCTGGCCTGAATTGGCAGTATATGCGTTGCAGGAGCTTGCTTGCCCAGCAGCTAGTGTGCTATCAGAAAGAGTATTCAGTGCTGCTGGTTCAATATTAACCGAAAAAAGGACTCGTCTGGCTACCCAAAATGTGGATGATCTCACCTTCATTAAAATGAACCACTCCTGGATTTCAAATTATTTTGCCCCACCTTTCCCGGCTGACACCTAGCTTTCCTATAAAAAGGTCTTGCTTGTGGACTGGTCTTACTGAGTGTTAAAATCTCTTAATTTGCAGCAGCTGTTTGACCAGCATACGACATGTTTACACCTCCCCCAATGGGAAAACTCCCCCCACGGGGCCGTTGTCTCACTCTCGACACTTGGCGCAAGCACCCGTTAGTTACAGTGCTGTTTGTCAGAAGAGGTCGGTGTGCTCGCTTTTGGTCGACGGCACTGCCACTGGGTCCCTCATAGTACAATGTAGTGTCTCTGGCGGTGGTGGTGCGCACCCAACGTCAGACACACCGTTGTAACATGAGGGGCCCTGGGGCGGTACCGCCGGCCACAAGAGAGTCCCCCCCCCAGCTGAAACTGTGCTCTACCACATGCCAAATTATCTCGCACAGCTCCACCAATGTTTAGTCTATGCGCTGACATCATTCAATGCCTGGCACTGACAATCAATACCAATTTGTTGACATCTATGATGATAGTTACAGTAGTCTGGGTCAGTGTCCTATATTGACACCAGTAAATACTAATTTACTGCCAAATTACTTTGTCATAAACTCTGCAGATGAGCCCACCCCTGTACCTAAGCATGCCACCCTTTTTTTTATTTATAGTTGTTTTGCGAGACATTAACATCTATTTATTTTTTGGGAGTACTAACTGTGTCAGACACTTCTTGCAATACTCCTCCACTGACCACAATGCTGCCTGCCTGTGTATCCATGTAACCGATTTTAAACTGCCATGCCTGCCTATTGTTTGTTATTTTAGGCCTTTGATAGCCTGTCTGCGGCCCCTACCTGCAATACTCCTCCACTGACCACAATGCTGCCTGGAGTGCCTGCCTGTGTATCCATGTAACCGATTTTAAACTGCCATGCCTGCCTATTGTTTGTTATTTTAGTCCTTTGATAGCCTGTCTGCGGCCCCTACTTGCAATACTCCTCCACTCACCACAATGCTGCCTGGAGTGCCTGCCTGTGTATCCATGTAACCGATTTAAAACTGCCATGCCTGCCTATTGTTTGTTATTTTAGGCCTTTGATAGCCTGTCTGCGGCCCCTACTTGCAATACTCCTCCACTCACCACAATGCTGCCTGGAGTGCCTGCCTGTGTATCCATGTAACCGATTTAAAACTGCCATGCCTGCCTATTGTTTGTTATTTTAGGCCTTTGATAGCCTGTCTGCGGCCCCTACTTGCAATACTCCTCCACTGACCACAATGCTGCCTGGAGTGCCTGCCTGTGTATCCATGTAACCGATTTTAAACTGCCATGCCTGCCTATTGTTTGTTATTTTAGGCCTTTGATAGCCTGTCTGCGGCCCCTACCTGCAATACTCCTCCACTGACCACAATGCTGCCTGGAGTGCCTGCCTGTGTATCCATGTAACCGATTTTAAACTGCCATGCCTGCCTATTGTTTGTTATTTTAGTCCTTTGATAGCCTGTCTGCGGCCCCTACTTGCAATACTCCTCCACTCACCACAATGCTGCCCGGAGTGCCTGCCTGTGTATCCATGTAACCGATTTAAAACTGCCATGCCTGCCTATTGTTTGTTATTTTAGGCCTTTGATAGCCTGTCTGCGGCCCCTACTTGCAATACTCCTTCACTGACCACAATGCTGCCTGGAGTGCCTGCCTGTGTATCCATGTAACCGATTTAAAACTGCCATGCCTGCCTATTGTTTGTTATTTTAGGCCTTTGTTAGCCTGTCTGCGGCACCTACTTGCAATACTCCTCCACTGACCACACCAATGCTGCCCGTGTACCCCTGGAACCTATTTAAAAGTTCATAGAGCCTAGTTATATATTTTATTTACTATTAATAAGGCCATGATGGACTACGCTGTACCACGCTACAAGCTAACCAGTCGACACTTCTTTTGCGAGAAAAGCCATCCCAACCCTCCACCAGCATGTAAAAGACCGCATTGTCCATGCACTCTGGCAATCTGTGAGTACAAAGGTGCACCTGACAACAGACGCATGGACCTGTAGGCATGGCCACGGAAGATTACGTGTCCATTAAGGCGCAATGGGTTAATGTGGTGGATGCATGGTCCACAGGGGACAGCCTACTAAGTCTGTCTGCAGTCCCTAATTCAAATTGTCCTCCACTGTCTAAATCGGAGCTTCCACCTTCTGGCTTTCGGCCTATAGTATCAGAAATTAAACTGCATTTGGCCTTCAACTTTGGTTACGGCCTACTAACGGTGTCTGCCCCTCCCTGGTGTTTGTCCTCAACTGAATAAAGCTGAGCTTCAACCTTCTGGCTCTCATTAAGTGCTGTGTTTTTAAAAATTGGTGGTTAGGGCCTACTAACGGTGTCTGCCCCTCCCTGGTGTTTGCCCTCAACTGAATAAAGCTGAGCTTCCACCTTCTGGCTTTCGGCCTATAGTATCAGATATTAAACTGCATTTGGCCTTCAACTTTGGTTACGGCCTACTAACGGTGTCTGCCCCTGCCTGGTGTTTGTCCTCAACTGAATAAAGCTGAGCTTCAACCTTCTGGCTCTCATTAAGTGCTGTGTTTTTAAAAATTGGTGGTTAGGGCCTACTAACGGTGTCTGCCCCTGCCTGGTGTTTGTCCTCAACTGAATAAAGCTGAGCTTCAACCTTCTGGCTCTCATTAAGTGCTGTGTTTTTAAAAATTGGTGGTTAGGGCCTACTAACGGTGTCTGCTGTTGTGAACTGTGTTTCTGGGCTTCCTCTGGTGGTCACTAACGGTATTGTGTTAGGTATGTCTTGTTGCAGGCCTGAGCCCCAGCTGTGTCGTTAAGCAGCGGGTGTTTCCTATTTGAGTCTCCTCTGGACTCAGTCTCTTGCCTGGCATCATTGTATCCAGACCTATTTGGTCTCCTCCGGATTCCTTTCAGTCTGCCTCATGCAAGAAAAGCTAAGTCTGTTTTGTACAATTTGGAACGTTTGCATTATTCAGTGTTTTTGTCCAGCTTGCTTTACATTTGATTTTTGACTCGCTGGAAAGCTCTAGGGGGCTGATATTCTCCCTCCACACCGTCAGTCGGTGTGGGGGTTCTTGAATGTTCAGCGTGGATGTTTTGTAGGGTTTTCTGCTAACCGCATAGTCCACTATCTATTTTCTGCTATCTAGACTATTGGGCCTCACTTTGCTGAATCTAGTTCATCTCTACGTTTGTGTTTTCCTCTTGCCTCACCGTTATTATTTGTTGGGGGCTTACTATATCTTTGGGGTTCACTTTCTCTGGAGGCAAGCGAGGTCTTATTTTTTCCCTCTAGGGGTAGTCAGTTCTCCGGCTGGCTCGAGACGTCTAGAACCAACGTAGGCACGTTCACCGGCTACTTTTAGTTGTTTGTGTCAGGATCAGGTATGCGGTTAGCCCAGTTTCCACTTCCCTAGAGCAGTATTTATATTTTTGCTATCTTGCCGGAATATCAGAGATCCTCTGCCATTGGGATCATAACAGAATGCCAGGCCAGAAAGAAAATGTTTAATGCATTGCAGAAGCGGGATTAAAAAGAAGTTCTGAGTTTTTTTTTTTTTTTTTTTTGCTGCAGTTTGCCTAGCTTCTTCCATCCCCTTTTTCTCTGAGTGGCTGAAACTCTGCTGCAGATATGAATGTCCAGACTTTGACTTCTAGTGTGGATCAGCTTGCTGCTAGGGTGCAAAGCATTCAGGATTTTGTTATCCATAGCCCTATGTCTGAACCAAAAATACCTATTCCTGAGCCGTTTTTTGGAGATAGATCTAAATTCCTGAATTTTAGGAATAATTGTAAATTGTTTCTGTCTCTGAAACCTCGTTCCTCTGGTGATTCCGCTCAGCAAGTTAAGATTGTTATTTCCTTCTTGCGCGGCGACCCTCAGGATTGGGCCTTCTCTCAGGCGCAAGGAGATCCTGCATTGGTGAATGTTGATGCGTTTTTTCTGGCACTTGGTTTGCTTTATGAGGAGCCTAATCTTGAAAATCAGGCTGAAAAAATGTTGCTGGTTATCTCTCAGGGTCAGGACGAAGCTGAGGTATATTGCCAAAAATTTCGGAAATGGTCCGTGCTTACTCAATGGAATGAGTGTGCACTGGCCGCAAATTTCAGAAATGGTCTTTCTGAAGCCATTAAAGATGTGATGGTGGGGTTTCCTATCCCTACAGGTCTAAATGATTCAATGGCTCTAGCCATTCAAATTGATCGACGTTTGCGGGAGCGCAAATCTGATAATCCTTTGGCGGTGCTGTCTGAACGGTCACCTGATTCTATGCAATGTGACAGAATTCTGACCAGAGCCGAGCGACAAAATCATAGACGTCAAAATGGGTTGTGTTTCTACTGTGGTGATTCAACACATGTTATCTCAGCATGCTCTAAATGTTTAAAGAAAAAAGTTAATCCTGTCGCCATTGGTACTTTTCAGCCTAAGTTTATTTTGTCTGTGACTTTAATTTGTTCATTATCTTCTTACTCAGTTATGGCTTTTGTGGATTCTGGTGCTGCTTTAAGTCTGATGGATTTGTCGTTTGCCAAGCGCTGCGGTTTTGTCCTGGAGCCTTTGGAAAATCCTATTCCTCTTAGAGGAATTGATTCTATGCCATTGGCAGAGAATAAACCTCAGTATTGGACGCAGGTGACCATGTGCATGACTCCTGTACATCAGGAGGTGATTCGTTTTTTGGTACTGCATAAAATGCATGATGTTGTCGTTTTGGGTCTGCCATGGTTACAGGCCCATAATCCAGTTTTAGATTGGAAAGCTATGACTGTGTCTAGTTGGGGGTGTCAGGGGATTCATGGCGATTCTCCATTGGTGTCTATTGCTTCTTCTACTCCTGCTGAGATCCCTGAGTTTTTGTCAGACTTTCAGGATGTATTTAATGAGGCCAGGTCCAGTGCCCTTCCTCCTCATAGGGACTGTGATTGTGCTATAGATTTGATTCCTGGTAGTAAGTTTCCTAAGGGACGACTCTTTAATTTATCAGTGCCAGAGCATGCCGCGATGCGGAGTTATATAAAGGAGTCTTTGGAGAAGGGACATATTCGCCCATCCTCGTCCCCTCTTGGTGCAGGATTCTTTTTTGTGGGCAAGAAAGACGGGTCTCTGAGACCTTGTATTGATTATCGTCTTCTGAATAAGATCACTGTTAAATTTCAGTATCCCTTGCCATTGTTGTCTGATTTGTTTGCTCGGATTAAGGGATCCAGTTGGTTCACCAAGATAGATCTTCGTGGTGCGTATAACCTTGTGCGCATAAAGCAGGGAGATGAATGGAAAACGGCATTTAATACGCCTGAGGGTCATTTTGAGTACCTGGTGATGCCTTTCGGATTATCTAATGCTCCTTCTGTGTTTCAGTCCTTCATGCATGACATCTTCCGGAAATATCTGGATAAATTTATGATTATTTATCTGGATGATATTTTGGTTTTTTCTGATGATTGGGAGTCCCATGTGAACCAGGTCAGGATGGTGTTTCAGGTTTTGCGGGAGAATGCTCTATTTGTGATGGGCTCAAAATGTATCTTTGGGGTACAGAAGGTTTCTTTTTTAGGTTTTATTTTTTCCCCTTCTACTGTGGAGATGGACCCAGTTAAGGTCCGTGCCATTCATGACTGGACTCAGCCCACGTCTGTTAAGAGCCTGCAGAAGTTCTTGGGCTTTGCTAATTTTTACCATCGTTTTATCGCTAATTTCTCCAGCGTGGTTAAACCTTTGACGGATATGACCAAGAAGGGTTCTGATGTTGCGAATTGGTCTCCTGCGGCCGTGGAGGCCTTTCGGGAGCTGAAGCGTCGGTTTACTTCAGCGCCAGTCTTGTGCCAGCCGGATGTCTCTCTTCCCTTCCAGGTTGAAGTTGATGCTTCTGAAATTGGTGCAGGGGCTGTTTTGTCGCAAAAAAGTTCTGATGGCTCCGTGATGAAGCCATGCGCCTTCTTTTCAAGGAAATTTTCACCTGCTGAGCGGAACTACGATGTTGGTAATCGGGAGTTTTTGGCCATGAAGTGGGCATTTGAGGAGTGGCGACATTGGCTCGAGGGAGCTAGACATCGTGTGGTGGTCTTGACTGATCATAAAAATCTGATTTACCTCGAGTCTGCCAAGCGCCTGAATCCTAGACAGGCCCGTTGGTCGTTGTTTTTCTCCCGTTTTGACTTTGTGGTCTCGTACCTGCCTGGTTCGAAGAACGTGAAGGCTGATGCACTTTCTAGGAGTTTTGTGCCTGATTCTCCGGGAGTCTCTGAGCCGGCTGGTATTCTCAGAGAGGGAGTAATTTTGTCTGCCATTTCCCCAGATTTGCGACGAGGGCTGCAAAAATTTCAGGCTGATAGGCCTGATCGTTGTCCACCAGAGAGATTGTTTGTCCCTGATGGATGGACCAACAGAGTTATTTCTGAGATTCATTCTTCGGTGTTGGCGGGACATCCTGGGATTTTCGGTACCAGAGATTTGGTGGCCAGGTCCTTTTGGTGGCCTTCCTTGTCGCGGGATGTGCGTTCTTTTGTGCAGTCCTGTGGGATTTGTGCTCGGGCTAAGCCTTGCTGTTCTCGTGCCAGCGGGTTGCTTTTGCCCTTGCCTATCCCAAAGAGGCCTTGGACGCACATTTCCATGGATTTCATTTCGGATCTTCCGGTGTCTCGGAAGATGTCTGTCATCTGGGTGGTGTGCGATCGTTTTTCTAAAATGGTCCATTTGGTGCCCTTGCCTAAGTTGCCTTCCTCCTCTGATTTGGTTCCTTTGTTCTTTCAGAATGTGGTTCGCTTGCACGGCATCCCTGAGAATATTGTATCTGACAGAGGATCCCAGTTTGTGTCCAGATTCTGGTGATCCTTTTGTGCTAAGATGGGTATTGATTTGTCTTTTTCGTCGGCTTTTCATCCTCAGACTAATGGCCAGACCAAGCGAACTAATCAGACGTTAGAGACTTATTTGAGATGTTTTGTTTCTGCTGATCAGGACGACTGGGTTACCTTTTTGCCACTGGCCGAGTTTGCCCTTAATAATCGGGCTAGTTCTGCCACCTTGGTTTCACATTTTTTCTGCAACTCTGGTTTTCATCCTCATTTCTCCTCGGGTCAGGTTGAACCTTCTGACTGTCCTGGGGTTGATTCTGTGGTGGATAGGTTGCGGCGGATTTGGAACCATGTGGTGGACAATTTGAAATTGTCACAAGACAAGGCCCAGCGGTTTGCCAACCGCCGCCGCGGTATGGGTCCCCGACTTCGTGTTGGGGATTTGGTTTGGTTGTCTTCTCGGCATGTTCCTTTGAAAGTCTCCTCTCCTAAGTTCAAGCTTCGCTTTATCGGTCCCTATAAGATTTTGGAAATCCTTAACCCGGTGTCTTTTCGCTTGGACCTTCCAGCGTCTTTTGCTATTCATAATGTGTTCCATAGGTCCTTGTTGCGGCGGTACGTGGTGCCTATGGTTCCTGCTGTTGAGCCTCCTGCCCCGGTTTTGGTTGAGGGCGAGTTGGAGTACGTGGTGGAGAAGATTCTGGATTCTCGTATCTCTAGACGGAAGCTCCAGTATTTGGTTAAGTGGAAAGGCTATGGTCAGGAGGATAATTCCTGGGTTGTCGCCTCTGATGTTCATGCGGCTGATTTGGTTCATGCCTTTCACGCTGCTCATCCTGATCGCCCTGGGGGTCTTGGTGAGGGTTCGGTGACCCCTCCTCAAGGGGGGGGGTACTGTTGTGAACTGTGTTTCTGGGCTCCCTCTGGTGGTCACTAACGGTATTGTGTTAGGTATGTCTTGTTGCAGGCCTGAGCCCCAGCTGTGTCGTTAAGCAGCGGGTGTTTCCTATTTGAGTCTCCTCTGGACTCAGTCTCTTGCCTGGCATCGTTGTATCCAGACCTATTTGGTCTCCTCCGGATTCCTTTCAGTCTGCCTCATGCAAGAAAAGCTAAGTCTGTTTTGTACAATTTGGAACGTTTGCATTATTCAGTGTTTTTGTCCAGCTTGCTTTACATTTGATTTTTGACTCGCTGGAAAGCTCTAGGGGGCTGATATTCTCCCTCCACACCGTCAGTCGGTGTGGGGGTTCTTGAATGTTCAGCGTGGATGTTTTGTAGGGTTTTCTGCTAACCGCATAGTCCACTATCTATTTTCTGCTGTCTAGACTATTGGGCCTCACTTTGCTGAATCTAGTTCATCTCTACGTTTGTGTTTTCCTCTTGCCTCACCGTTATTATTTGTTGGGGGCTTTCTATATCTTTGGGGTTCAATTTCTCTGGAGGCAAGCGAGGTCTTATTTTTTCCCTCTAGGGGTAGTCAGTTCTCCGGCTGGCTCGAGACGTCTAGAACCAACGTAGGCACGTTCACCGGCTACTTTTAGTTGTTTGTGTCAGGATCAGGTATGCGGTTAGCCCAGTTTCCACTTCCCTAGAGCAGTATTTATATTTTTGCTATCTTGTCGGAATATCAGAGATCCTCTGCCATTGGGATCATAACAGTCTGCCCCTCCCTGGTGTTTGCCCTCAACTGAATAAAGCTGAGCTTCAGTCTTAGGCTTTTGGCCTAAAGTATCAGATATTAAACTGCATTTGGCCTATTAGTGTGTTTGGGCCCTTAAAACAGTGTCTGCTGCTCCTGGGTTTGCTACTCCACTGAACAAAGCAATGCCGCCTGTTTAGTCCTGTTACCAATTTTGAACTGCATTTAGCCTACTTTATTCTTTGGCCCTATATCTGTTTCCTCCTCATCCTGCCCATTGCCCAGCCACTGCTAGATGAGTCTGCTGGTACATTGACCTAGACCACTACATTCCCCTTGCACTCTACACAGCCAGAATCTGACCCTGCTGAAAGTAAGGTTCCCCTTCCCGCATGTTATACCACCTTACACAGGGACAAAGAGGAAGGTGCAGATGAAAGTGCAGGTTCCTTCATCAGGTGGGGGGGCATACTCGTTGGCGACGTCACTGGCACAGGGCCCCTCAGAGTACGCAAAAGTGTCGCTGCTGGTGGGAGGCTCCCCCGCCGTGCAAACACACCGCTGTACTTTGAGGGGCCCTGTGCCAGTGCCAATGCGAACAAGTGTGCCCCCCTGCTTGCTCAGGATCACAGCACTTGCAACATTGAAATACTTACCTCTCCCTGCTCCACCGCCGTGACGTAGTCCACGATTCCTGGGCCCACTAAAACCTTGAACCAGCCCTACCCCTCACAAATTTGCCAAATTACCCCCAAGTTCCATTGAACAACTATTATTATAAAGTTAATTAAGATTGACAAGCTTCAGAAACAAGAATGGATGTTTTTGGCATTAAAATGGGCACTGTAGGTGTTTTCCTGGCCTCCACTCACTGCCGACTATGCTTCCCCATTGACTTGCATTGGGTTTCGTGTTTCGGTCGATCCCCGACTTTTAGCAATAATCGGCCGACTGCACTCGACTCGACTCTGGACAAAGTCGGGTTTCACAAAACCCGACTCGATCTTTAAAAAATGAAAGTCGCTCAACCCTATTCAGAAGGATTCAGAAGGGTAGCCACCCAGTAATCAGCATTGGATATAATCCGACCATTTCGCCAGTCGTTAAAGGAAAGGTGCCGCATTTTATTTTTTGTATTAAAAATAATTGTTTATATAAACAATTATTTTTCATACAAACTTCCTTTTTTTAACTTTAACATTTTTTTTATTATTAATTTTTTTTTTAAGCCACTGGGCGCCGCCATTTTGCTTTGCAGGAGTGTAAGTGAAGCTGCACGTCACTTACACTCTGCATTTACGGCAGCCCAGGGCATAGAGATCTGCGGTCGGGAGCCGACTCTATACCTACCATTATAAGCTGCTCCCTGCTCTGGTCTGGCCACGCCCCCTGAGCCGTCCACAGCACGGCAGAGGCAGGAGACCAGCGCCATCTTCCTGGAGCTCACACTGCAGCTGTGAGCTCTAGGCCAGCTTCCCAGGATGATCGCAGGAGCCCTGCAGTCATAGGAGGAGGAGGAGACCATGGACGGGAGGGAGAAGCACTCAGCAGGCAGCCGTGAGTATCAGTGGGGAGGGGGAGAGGGAATCTAATCCTCTCCTTTGTGGTGCTGACTCTGAGCAGTTATCTCCTCCCATGTATGTTACTGAGCTGTGTATCTACTCCTCTCCTGTGTGATACTGTCTGCTTAGCCATGCATCTAATCATCTCCTGTGTGATACTAACTGAGCTGTGTACCTAATCCTCTACTGTGTGCTGAGCCATGCATCTAATCCTATACTGTGTGATACTATGCTGAGCAATGCATCTAATCCTATACTGTGTGATACTTTGCTGAGCTGTGTACCTAATCCTATCCTGTGTGATACTGTGTGCTGAGCCATGCATCTAATCCTATACTGTGTGATACTATGCTGAGCCATGCATCTAATCCTATACTGTGTGATACTTTGCTGAGCTGTGTACCTAATCCTATCCTGTGTGATACTGTTTGCTGAGCCATGCATCTAATCCTATACTGTGTGATACTATGCTGAGCCCTGTATCTAATCCTATCCTGTGTGATACTGTCTGCTGCGCCGTGTATCTAATCCTATCCTGTGTGATACTGTGTGCTGGGCCATGCATCTAATCCTATACTGTGTGATACTATGCTGAGCCGTGTATCTAATCCTATACTGTGTGATACTATGCTGCGCCATGTATCTAATCCTATCCTGTGTGATACTGTGTGCTGAGCCATGTATCTAATCCTATACTGTGTGATACTATGCTGAGCCGTGTATCTAATCCTATACTGTGTGATACTATGCTGAGCCATGCATCTAATCCTATACTGTGTGATACTATGCTGAGCCATGCATCTAATCCTATACTGTGTGATACTTTGCTGAGCTGTGTACCTAATCCTATCCTGTGTGATACTGTGTGCTGAGCCATGCATCTAATCCTATACTGTGTGATACTATGCTGAGCCGTGCATCTAATCCTCTCCTGTGTGATACTAACTGAGCCGTGTATCTAATCCTATCCTGTATGATACTGTCTGCTGCGCCGTGTATCTAATCCTCTCCTGTGTGATACTATGTTGAGCCGTGCATCTAATCCTATACTGTGTGATACTGTGTGCTGAGCCATGCATCTAATCCTATCCTGTGTGATACTATGCTGAGCCGTGTATCTAATCCTATCCTGTATGATACTGTTTGCTGAGCCGTGTATCTAATCCTGTCCTGTGTGATACTGACTGCTGAGCTGTGTATCTAATCCTCTCCTGTGTGATACTGTGCTGAGCCGTGTATCTAATCCTATACTGTGTGATACTGTATGCTGACCTGTGTATCTAATCCTATACTGTGCTGACCTGTGTATCTAATCCTCCTGTGGAATACTGACTGCTGAGCCGTGTATCTAATCTGCTCCTGTGTGATACTGACTGCTGAGCTGTGTATCTAATCCTCTCCTGTATGATACTGGCTGCTGAGCCGTGTATCTAATCCTATCCTGTGTGATACTGTCTGGTGAACAGTGTATCTAATCCTCTCCTATGCATTCCTTTCCCCCCTGCATGTCTTTCCCCATTGCACACACAACTCTATGCGTGCGATAACAGGAGCTGCAGGGGTCATGCTGTATTATGGCATTATGTGAGATCTATATGACGGTATTATGTGATCTGTATGGTGGTATTATGCTTGATCAGAATTGTGAGAATTATATGGTGGTATTGTGTGTGATCTATATGGTGGTATTATGTGAGATCTATATGGCGGCATTGTGAGAAGTATGTGGCGGTATTGTGTGATCTATATGGCGGTATGCGAGAACACTGGCGGTATGTGTGATCTATATGGTGGTATTATGTGAACTGTATGACAGTATTGTGTGATCTATTTGATAGTATTGTGTGTGATCTATATGGCGGTATTATGTGTGATCTATATGGCGGTATTATGTGAGAACACTATGGCAGTATTATCTTCAGAAAGCGGACCCATTCTATGGTGGTTCTGGCTGAGCACCTGCACGCGGGTCTGGGGTAATAGAGGGGGCAGCATGACCTCCAGTTAGGTGCAGTCAGGGCTGGTGAGGCAGCTTTAGAGAGGGGTCTCATTTTTATCGTTACTATATGGCTACATTTCCCCCCAGCGTCACCCCAGACTGCGCCTGTCGACTCACTTTCACACATCGCCAAGACAGGATCTGAGGAGCCCGACGTACTGACGCATGCTGTGAAAGAAATGCCCGACGTGGGCAGCGGAAGCAGTCTTACAACGCTTCCGCTGCCCCATTGCAAGGTCCGGGCAGGAGGGGGCGGAGTTTCGGCCGTGCATGCACGGTCGAAAATGGTGGGACTCGACAAACAAAAAAAGTTACATGTAACGTTTTTTTGTGGCGGCGGTCGCACGACGGTTGCAACGTGTGGCAATGCATCGCAATGCGTCGGTAATGTTAGTCTATGGGGAAAAAACGCATCCTGCAGACAACTTTGCAGGATGCGTTTTTTCTCCTAAACGACGCATTGCGACGTATTGCAAACAACGCTAGTGTGAAAGTAGCCTAAGGCTGCCGTCACACTATCAGTATTTGGTCAGTATTTTACCTCAGTATTTGTAAGCCAAAACCAGGAGTGGGTGATAAATGCAGAAGTGGTGCATATGTTTCTATTATACTTCTCTGATTGTTCCACTCCTGGTTTTGGCTTACAGATACTGAGGTAAAATACTGACCAAATACTGCTAGTGTGACGGCAGCCTTACTCTGCAGTCACCAACAAAATGGCTGCTCACTGGGTTCCTGAATATCATCCTCTCATCCCTTAGCAGACACCCAGAAGGGAAGGAGAGGAGACATCACACACGTCAGCAGACTCCGCCCATAATTACTGCAGTGCTGTAATGTGAGCTAGTTGTACACTAGGTTTTTCTGAAATTTCAGCAGCTGCTCCCCCTAGTGTTTAAAAGTGGAAATTCCAAAACTTTTCAAATTATTTTTCATATTTTACTAAATTATAAACAAATGATAATATTTTTTAAGAAAATGTAAACATTAATTCTTTACATTTTTACAATTGCTGTAAAAAAAATTTTTTTGATGGCACCTTCCCTGTAAGGAGGCACAACGATTTTAGACACAGTACTTGCAAAAAAACGCTGCAGAGTACAATGATTTTTTTAGATATACTACTCACAAAAAAATGCTGCAGAGTACAATACTTTTTTAGACACACTACTTGTAAAAAACAATGCAGAATACAATAATTTGTTACACACGCTATTAGCAAAAAAAGCTGCAGAGTGCACTGATTTTTTAGACACATTAGTCACTAAAAAACACTGCAGAGTATACTTATTTTTTAGACACAGTACTTGCAAAAAAATGCTAAAGAGTACATTAATTCTTTAGACACAATACTTGCAAAAACACACTGCAGAGTACACTAATTTTTTAAACACAATACTCAAAAAAATGAGCAAAATAATTCTTTACATATACTGTACTACTTGTTTAGACACAGTGGTAAAGAAAAATTATTTGTTAGGCCTACAAATGGCACAAAAAGGGCTGATGCCAATTATGTTTTTCCCGGACTACTAAAAAACACACACCGGTCCAGAAAAATTTTGTCTTTGGCCTATAAATGGCAACAAGATGGCTGATGCAAATTATTTATTTCACTGGCTACTAAAAAAACACACTGGTTCAGAAAAATTATTTTTTGTGTCTAAAAATGACAATTAGATGGCTGATGCCAGTTATTTATTTCACAGACTACTTAAAAACACACACCAGTCCAGAAAAATTATTTATAGGGCCTAGAAATGGCAACTAGACGACTGATGCCAATTATTTATTTCACGGACTACTAAAACACAGACACTGGTTCATAAAAATTATTTTTTGAGCCTAGAAATGGCAACTAAATGGCTGATGCCAAATTATTTATTTCACAGACTTCTAAAAACACACACCAGTCCAGAAAAATTATTTTTTGGGGACAGAAATTGCAACCTTGACTGCTGACGCCAAATATTTATTTCACAGACTACTAAAAAATGCACACCAGTCTAGAAACATTATTTTTTGGGCTTAGAAATAGAAACTAGATGCAATATCTTTCATTGCAAAACTACTAGAAAACATACAGCAGTCATGAAAAATTCTTTCTTTGGCCTACAATGAGATGGCTGATGCCAACTATTTGTTTCTCAGACTACTAGAAAGCACACAGGACAGTAATCCCACAGGCAGAGGTGGTGCAGAGTACACACAGCAGCTTCAAAGACAGTACTCACACAGGTAGGGGTGTGCAGAGTACACACAGCAGCTTAAAGGACAGTACTCCCACTGACTGTCACTGACCCAATGCTGTGCCTGTAAAAGAGGGCACAATCATGTCTTCTGCTCAGGTTTCCTTGTGCCTGCATCAGACACAGCAGTGAAGATGCAGTAGACACAAGGGGGCTTGGAGAAAGCAGCCAGAACAGAACACACAGGCAATGATGCTGCTGTTGCTGCTAGGGGCGATTCATTATTGCTCTGGCTGCTGAAATTAACTCAATCCAGGAGAACAGAAGGATATTATATGATGTGCTCTCTTCTCGACAAGAAAAGGGTGAGACAGAGGGGACATAGCCTGATACAAAAGGGGGCATAGCCTGATACAAAAGGGGGCGTGCCAGCTGCTACTCACTGCAGTGCTGGAGAAGTAGATCCCGGCAAGGACTATGCGGCAGAGTCTCAAAATTGGGACTGCCCTTCTATATCTGGGATGGTTGGGAGCTATAGAGAAACCTTTTGTCAGGAAGTTTTAAGAACACATTTGGGTGATTCTATATACAGTTATTCCTTTCTTTGTACTTGTATGAAGAAGCTGTAATAAATATGAATTATTTACAAGTCATTATGGGGGAGATGATTTTAAAGAGAACCTGTCAGTTGATATATATGTTGCCCAATGCCTGGTCAGTATGTATGAGGCACTGGCTGTATTAATAGATCGAGACCACAATGTAGACTAGTTGGACAGGCTTATCGCAGCCCACTGCCGGTGACTGACAGATCTCTGCCTCCATGCACATATAGGCAGAGACCTGTGAATCCAGGGGACCTGCCTGTCTGACTAGTCTACAGCTCGGCTATTACACTATGTTTTTCTCTGAAACTCTGCAATGTTTCATAGTCAACCTTACCTATATGTTAACAGGTTCTCTTTAAGATATTTGCACCAGCCACGACATAGTATATGTGCTATAATTTTCACCAGAAATTGGCATACATTGCGGCTTGTGGTGAATGAACAACCAAGATGCCTGAGTCTCCTAATTGATTTGTGATAAAAGACCAAATCAAAGTTGAATGTAGAGGGTAACAAAGAGCCTGTAAAAGTCAAATAGTAAAATATTTTTATCGACACCCACAATTATTTTCTTTTAGCCCCAAATATATGCATTTAAGTAAATAAAAATGTGCCCAAAGGTGGACATCCCCTTAAAGAATAAAAGGACAGCTATCTTGCAGGTGGTCTTGAGAAAGCATGTAAGTGACGCGAAACAGCTGTAGGCTTATCACTATATGTTTGTGTCCCTCACATTGTTCCTACATGAAGTGTTGCTGCTGAAAATATCCATTTGGTCGAACATTTACATTAAGCTTTTAACCATTTAGTTGTAAGTGATTTTCTTTCAATAGTGTTACTGGGCTCTCTTACTGACTCCTTCTGTGTAAGTTGTAATGTTTTTGTAATTATTGTCTAGTATATTGGGGTCTATTAGAGCCTGAGAATAATGCTGTCTGTGCATGGTGCATAGAAGCTGAGTTATTTAACTATCATAATTCACAATTACAGCAGGAAACCAATAGCCTAAATGAATTGGCATTAATGCATTTTTTCCTCGAAATATTTAGTCGTATCACATGGGATACATTTTTTGTTCTTTTATATTTTTGTCTGAACATTTTATGGATTCATTCCTATTAATTATCTCTATGAGCTTGCACATGAATGCTTTTTTATGGTGGGCACCCAGCTACAAATTCAATGTTGCATAAAAGAGCAACAAATATAGTAATTAAAGTAATCCCTATGAAATGTTCAGTATTTTACTGGGGTTAATGTATTTTGTTTAATTAATTCAATGATTGTAAGTAGTGCACTGACCCGAGCCCACTAAGTTATGCGAGTCGATAAAAGCTTGTACACAGTGGTAGATTAGGGCCGAAAACTATTATGCGTTTATGAACACCCTATGGAAAACAATTATTTACAAATACTTCTATAAATTAGTATTATTGCTGCAGGATGCAATGCATTTTCAATTATGTTCCCTGTTGCATGTGCAGGTGAACGCAGCTTGAGTGGAATTACCTAAATTTATAAGATTACATTCATTAATTATTGCTCTACTTTAATTACAAGGTGGATAATATTGATATTCTGAATGGAAGGATCAGAAGGTTCCTCTTTAACCCTTTATCCCCAAAGCCAGTTTTCGCCTTCCTGACAGAGTGCCATATTTTTAAGTCTGACGTGTCTCTTTACATGGTAAAAATTTTTTAATGGTTATTCTAATCTTCGTGTTTTTTACATTGTTTTTCATGACACATTGTACTTTATGATAATTGTAAATTTAGGTCTATAAGATTTGTGTTTATTTATGAATATATTGGAAATTTGACAAATATTTCAAACAAATCTGTCACCAGGATTTTGCTACCCCATCTGAGAGCAGCATGAAAGTCAGAGACCCTGATTGCAGTTATGGGTCACTTACTGGACTGCTTGCTGTCATTTTGATATCTTATTTTTATCTCATATTCTGAGAACTGTGACATTTTTATTTTTTCACCAACAGAGTCATACAAGGGCTTGTTTTTCTGTGGAAAGAGATGACATTCACAGTGATACTATATATATATATATATATACAGTGCCTACAAGTAGTATTTAACCCCCTGCAGATTTAGCAGGTTTACACATTTGGAATTAACTTGGCATTGTGACATTTGGACTGTAGATCAGCCTGGAAGTGTGAAATGCACTGCAGCAAAAAGGAATGTTATTTCTTTGTTTATTTTTTTTTTAAATTGGGAAAAGTTTTTTCAGAGGGTCATTTATTATTCAACCCCTCAACCCACCAGAATTCTGTTTGGTTCCCCTAAAGTATTAAGAAGTAGTTCAGGCACAAAGAACAATGAGCTTCACATGTTTGGATTAATTATCTCTTTTTCCAGCCTTTTCTGACTATTTAAGACCCTCCCCAAACTTGTGAACAGCACTCATACATGGTCAACATGGGAAAGACAAAGGAGCATTCCAAGGCCATCAGAGACAAGATCGTGGAGGGTCACAAGGCTGGCAAGGGGTACAAAACCCTTTCCAAGGAGTTGGGCCTACCTGTCTCCACTGTTGGGAGCATCATCCGGAAGTGGAAGGCTTATGGAACTACTGTTAGCCTTCCACGGCCTGGACAGCCTTTGAAAGTTTCCTCCCATGCCGAGGCCAGGCTTGTCCGAAGAGTCAAGGCTAACCCAAGGACAACAAGGAAGGAGCTCCGGGAAGATCTCATGGCAGTGGGGACATTGGTTTCAGTCAATACCATAAGTAACGTACTCCACGGCAATGGTCTCCGCTCCAGACGAGCCCGTAAGGTACCTTTACTTTCAAAGCGTCATGTCAAGGCTCGTCTACAGTTTGCTCATGATCACTTGGAGGACTCTGAGACTGACTGGTTCAAGGTTCTCTGGTCTGATGAGACCAAGATCGAGATCTTTGGTGCCAACCACACACGTGACGTTTGCAGACTGGATGGCACTGCATACGACCCCAAGAATACCATCCCTACAGTCAAGCATGGTGGTGGCAGCATCATGCTGTGGGGCTGTTTCTCAGCCAAGGGGCCTGGCCATCTGGTCCGCATCCATGGGAAGATGGATAGCACGGCCTACCTGGAGATTTTGGCCAAGAACCTCCGCTCCTCCATCAAGGATCTTAAGATGGGTCGTCATTTCATCTTCCAACAAGACAACGACCCAAAGCACACAGCCAAGAAAACCAAGGCCTGGTTCAAGAGGCAAAAAATCAAGGTGTTGCAGTGGCCTAGTCAGTCTCCTGACCTTAACCCAATTGAAAACTTGTGGAAGGAGCTCAAGATTAAAGTCCACATGAGACACCCAAAGAACCTAGATAACTTGGAGAAGATCTGCATGGAGGAGTGGGCCAAGATAACTCCAGAGACCTGTGCCGGCCTGATCAGGTCTTATAAAAGACGATTATTAGCTGTAATTGCAAACAAAGGTTATTCCACAAAATATTAAACCTAGGGGTTGAATAATAATTGACCCACACTTTTATGTTAAAAATTTAAAAAAATTTAACTGAGCAACAAAACTTTTTGGTTTGTAAGATTTATGCATCTGTTAATAAATCCTGCTCTTGTTTGAAGTTTGAAGGCTCTAACTTATTTGCATCTTATTAAACCTGCTAAATCTGCAGGGGGTTGAATACTACTTGTAGGCACTGTATATATATATATATATATATATATATATATATATATATATATATCTTTTTGATCACTTTTTATTCAATTTTTTGTGTGATAGTATGAGGCATAAGCTGTATTTTTGGTGTTTTTTTACAGTGCTTTTATAGCTCGGGTCGTTCTAGACATGGCAATAGAAATTGTTTGTAATATTAGTTTTTTGTTTACTTTTGTTTTCACATAAAAACAACTTTTTTTCACTTTATATTGTATTTTACATTTTTACAAATGTTGTTCAACTTATTTTGACTTTTTAAAATTGTTGCTATGGCAACCATTGACACATCACAACTGCCCACATTGCCAATGGGGTTATAGAGGGAGCCTCTTCTCTCTGTTAACTATCTAGATGCAACCGTCTCTATTGACACTAGCTAAAGTGGTTTAATGGCTACCAGTGTCAGTGCATCTTCATCCTTTACATGTTTGGCAGTTTGCAGGAATCCTTGTCTGCTGCACTGTAAAGATGGCCACATACATTAGATAGCTGTCAGCCAAGTGATGCGTCAGTCGAATGCCATCTCAGCCGACTCTTCCATATACAGGAGTGCTTGTTCTCTATGAGAAAGCTTATTTCCAGGAGAGCAAAGCGAGTGGAAATTCGAAATCTGACAAGCGTGATCGACATCTTTATCAATGATCAGTCTGTTGCAGCAAGCAAAAAATGGATGCTAGATATAGCAGCGAGGTGGCATGCCTCACAAGATCCGAATTCCCATTTGTACCACATAATAAGTTGGCATGGTAACAGCAGGGTGTGTACAATTATTTAAAACTTTTTAATAAAGCATAAAGTAATTATCACCAGCAAACAGAGATCATAAAAACACGAAAAATCTACTGTATACAGTTACTGACTATATTTATGCTGTCCTCATACACGTTAGCACGGTGTGTAATGAGACATGTAGCTAACACCCCATCGTCTTTAAGAGAAAGAGGATGTAAAGTTGTAACCTTCTTTTACTGATTGTAGATGTGACAGGAAAGGTGAAACTATAAGGGTATGTGCACACGTCAGGATCTTTTGCGTTTATTTCGCATTTTTTCCGCTATAAAACCGCGATAAAAAAGTTAAAAAAACGCTAACATATGCCTCCTATTATTTACAGTGTATTCCGCATTTTTTGTGCAAATGTTGCGATTTTTTCCACGAAAAAATCGCATCGCGAAAATGAAAGCAACATGTTCATTAAAAATGCGGAATTGCGGGGATTCCGCACACCTAGGAGTCCATTGATCTGCTTACTTCCCGCACGGGGCTGTGCACACCATGCGGGAAGTAAGCAGATTATGTGCGGTTGGTACCCAGGGTGGAGGAGAGGAGATTCTCCTCCACGCACTGGGCACCATATAATTGGTCAAAAATAAAAGAATTAAAATAAAAAATAGTCCTATACTCACCTTCGATGTCCCCCGCAGTGTTCCCACCTCA
Organism: Ranitomeya variabilis; assembly: GCF_051348905.1. Lineage (NCBI taxonomy): Eukaryota > Metazoa > Chordata > Amphibia > Anura > Dendrobatidae > Ranitomeya > Ranitomeya variabilis. The sequence continues at coordinate 72,407,078 of NC_135237.1, read as the reverse complement.
CCGCTGCATGCTGCCGCTTCGGTTCCTATAGCTGCTGTGCGGTGAAGGACCTGTGATGATGTCACTGTCTTGTGATTGGTCGTGAGCGGTCATGTGACCGCCCACGTGACCGCTCACATGACCGCGACGTCATGGAAGGTCCTGCGCGCACACACCAGCTATAGGAAGAGGAACGGACGCCGCTGAGGAGATGTCTGGGTGAGTATAAGCATTTTTTTATTTTTTTTATTATTTTTAAACATTCTATCTTTTACTATAGATGCTGCATAAGCAGCATCTATAGTAAAAAGTTGGTCACACTTGTCAAACAGTATGTTTGACAAGTGTGACCAACCTGTCAGTCAGTTTTCCAAGCGATGCTACAGATCGCTTGGAAAACTTCAGCATTCTGCAAGCTAATTACGCTTGCAGAATGCTAAAAAAAACGCGAAAAAAACGGAAAAAAAACGCCCCAAAAAATGCGGATTTCTTGCAGAAAATTTCCGGTTTTCTTCAGGAAATTTCTGCAAGAAATCCGGACGTGTGCACATACCCTAAGATGCAATAACAGGAGCATTTCAGAATATATAACTGTACAGTACATAGAATACAGATAGTCTGCGATAGACAGTAACATGAGGTAATATTCAATCTGGCGATTACCTATTACCGTATTTTTCGGACTATAAGACGCACCGTACCATAAGACGCACCCCAAATTTGGGGTGAAAATTGCAGAAAAAAAGATTTTTTATAAGATGGGGGTCCATCTTATTGTCCGAATTTAAGATCTCTGAGGGCTGGCGGTGGCAGAGCAGGGTCACAGGAGGCATGGTGGTGGCAGAGGTGAGGTGATGCCAAGGTGCGGTGGACGGAACGGCGTGCACCTGAGCAGGGTCCCATCCTGCTTAGGTGGGCGACGCCATGGCCTGGTGTCCATGGGGAGGTTGCTGTGGCGGCGGCAGATGTGCGGTCACTTCCTCAGGTGGCGGCGGCCAGGGTCCCTTACACATTTGAGGTGACGCCACAGCAGTAGTGAAGGAGAGCAGCAGAGCTGGGTGAGTCACGGTTTTCCTGGTGGCGGCGGGCTTACCGGCATTGTGGCGGCGTCAGAGGTGCGGGGATGATGTGGCGCGGTGAGATGTATGGCGTGAGCAGGGTCCCGTCCATATTTGAGGTGAATCCGCGGCCCGGTATTGTTGGAGAGCAGCAGAGCTGGGTGAGTTACAGATTTTTCTGGGGGCGGCGGGCTTACCGGCATTGTGGCGGCGTCAGAGGTGCGGGGATGATGTGGCGCGGTGAGCTGTATGGCGTGAGCAGGGTCCCGTCCATATTTGAGGTGAATCCGCGGCCCGGTATTGTTGGAGAGCAGCAAAGCTGGGTGAGTTACTGATTTTTCCGGTGGCGGCGGCCATTTTGCTGAGGCCGCGCGTGTGCAGATTCACTACTCTGTGTCCCAGGGCTTCAGGAAAATGGCCGCAGGAGGCCGCGCGTGCGCAGATGGAGATCGCGGCGGCCATTTTCCTGAAGCTGAGATCTCAATCTGCGAACTCGGCTTCAGGAAAATGGCCGCCGCGATCGCCATCTGCGCACGTGCGGCCTCCCGCGGCCATTTTCCTGAAGCCCTAGGACGCAGAGTAGTGAATCTGCGCACGCGCGGCCTCAGCAAAATGGCCGCCGCCACCGGAAAATACAGTAACTCACCAGCTCTGCTGCTCTCCATCAATACCAGGCCACGGATTCACCTCAAATATGGACGGGACCCTGCTCACGCCATACAGCTCACCGCGCCACATCATCCCCGCACCTCTGTCGCCGCCACAATGCCGGTAAGTCTGCATTCCAACTATAAGACGCACCCCCCATTTTCCTCACACTTTTTTTGGGGAAAAAGTGCGTCTTATAGTCGGAAAAATACAGTAATACAGCAAACGTACTGGTAAACACAAGGCTGTAACACATAGTGACTTACCAACTATGCTTAGACAGAAGAACGAGTGATGTGGTTTCTCCTCAAGAGTATACAGGAACAATGGCTGCTGTTCCCTTCACAGTGTCATAAGACCACAATGCAACAGGAACAATCCCACAATACCCGCCTTATCGTTGGCTTCTGGGCATGCATATATTGGCCAAATTATGTGCTAAGCGTGTCATTTTTTTTCCTCGTATCCAGGAGTATTGCTATTCATATTTCATATATTTCATATTGACATGCTTTAGCACTACAAAGGGCAGTTAGCACAGTTCAGTCACAGAGCATGACATGACATGTATCCCTATACAGCCCTAGACATGCCTCCCGATGTGTTTCTCCTTTAGTTGGTTATCGGGGGAGCATAAATGCATGAATAGAACTAAAATAGCTGAGCTCAGTTTCCATTGTCCCTCACCAGCTGTATACTAAATGTGAGTGCGCAATTTTTAAGTATTTGCAGTAAAAAAAATATCAGTAAAAAAGATGCAAATGATTAATCTGGCCTAAAATCTTTAATTTTGTTTCCCCATCAATCAAGATCTGGTTTGTTTATGCCGTAAGTAGTGACTGGATTAAGATTTGTGTCATAACGCCAAAGGTTGTCATGAATTAGACGAGTGAGCATCACCAGGCATCATTGCACCCGTGTCCATTTTGTGCAAAAATGTTGTGACTTTTTAAAACATTTTACTCCAGAACTCTGGTCTGGTGTAATTACACTGATGAATCAGGGCCTTTGTCTCTATAAGTTCCTTTGTACTGTACATTTAACTTTTATTTCTTAAAACTTTTCTGTGCATAGATTTCTAGAAAAAAAAAAAAATCGGTATTAAAACATGCAGCTCAGTGAGCTTTGGGTATATTTAGTTATATTTCCTTGATCTCTAGAGTATTTATTTTGATATATTCCAAGTCTGAATCCAGCCTGTTGCTGAGAGATGCGGTGTAAGGAGAATCACGCAGCGCTGACAGAGCATAAGCAAGTTGATCAGCACAGCCATAAAAATGTGAATGCCTTCTCAGGGACTAATAATATCAAACATATCAAAGTTTTCAAATGATTTTCCAAGTAGACTTTGGAGACATTTTGCACTAATAAAACAAAAGGTATGAATCTGCTGAAAATATAACATTACCCTAAGCCTAGAAATAAAGGATCAAAGTAGACATGAGATATTCTTTTGCCTTCTTTTTGTCAATCTGCAAATTCCTGAAACAATCTGTAATGTCAAAAACCTGCAGAGAACATAGGGGTTAATCTACTGATCTGTTCCAGTTTTTAACTGGAGACCAGCTGAGGGGATGGGGCTGCTGCAGCCAAAAGAACACAAGACAGTAAGGAGGGGTGTCACGCTCACTCCCTGACTGGTGGGCGTGAGCTCAGGGGTTGTGGCCCCACTGTGCCACAAACCAGACTACCCTTGAAGGGGCGTGACTAGGACAGTTGCCTTGGGTTTCTCTGGAGCCTCAGATGGTGAGGTCAGGCTTGTGCTGCAGGCAGCTGCCAGGTGCTACTCCAGGGTGATGTCTGGCTGTGGCTGCTGATCCCACTTGGGGAGACAGCACGCTAGAACGTGTACGAGTAGCACAGAGGCTGGTGAGCACAGCTAGTGTTCTGGCAGGTTGTCACGGCAGAGACACTGGCAGGCAGGCACGGCTGAGACACAAGGTAGGCAGGCATGCCTGAGACACAGGGCAGGCAGGCACGGCTGAGACACAGAGCAGGCAGGCACGGCTGAGACACAGGGCAGGCTGGTGTGGTGTATGAAGGAACAGGTAGTGTCCTGTTCACACAGCGGGTGCAGGAACTGGTACTGATAGGAAGGAATGGTGTATGGAGAAACAGGTAGAGACCTGTTCACAGAGGAGGAGAACTGCAAGGTCTGCAGATAAGAGCTGTGGAGCAGCAAGAGGTTCTGCAGCAGCAGGACCAGAATGAAGCAGAACCGCAGGAGTATGGAGCACAGGCAGAGCCGCAAGAGTATAGAGCAGGCAGAGAGACAAGGGTACAGAGCAAGCTGAGCCGCAAGAGTGTGGAGCATAAGCAGAGCTGCAAGAGTACGGAGCATAGGCAAAGTCGCAAGAGTACTGAGCAGGCAGAGCCGCAAGAAAGCGGAACATAAGCAAAGCTGCAAGAGTACGGAGTACAGGCAAGCAGAGAGTACACAAGGAAAGACACAGCAGGGAAAGAAGCCACAGACAAGGAGACAGAGGTAGGACAGAGTACAGACAAGGTAATGGAATGAGACAAGGTATAGGAACAAAGACACAGGGACAAGGCTATTCTGCCTCCTGGAGGGCAGACAGATAAGTACAAAGCAAGGCTAGAAATAAGACACTGAGACTTGGATATACAGCCTCCTGGAGGGCAGACAGAGAATAACCAAGCAAAGCTAGAAGTAGAGCCTCCAGAGAAAGAGGAACATAGAACAAGACCTGGCAGCTCAGTAGCAAGACACTAACTGAGTTAACACATTGAACAGGAATGTTCCACAGGGTGGAGCTGCCCTAAATACTAGAGGCCTCTTGGTAATTGGTGTTATGATCCTTAGCGGCTGAGGATCACAGAATGAACGAGCTAAGTTACTGAACATAGAACGAGCTCTAGGGAGGTGGTAACTGGACTGACCGCAAACCTGATCCTAACCAAACACACTAAAGGCAGCCGGTGAACGTCCCTAAATTCCTGGACGTCTCGACGCAGCCTGAGAATCTTGCTACCCCTATAGAGAAAGTAAGACCTCACTTGCCTCAGAGAAATGACCCCAAAGATATAGGAAGCCCCCAACAAATAATAACGGTGAGGTAAGGGGAAAATACAAAACGTAGAAATGAAAACAGATTCAGCAAATGAGGCCCACTAATACTAGATAGCAGAAGACAGGCAGGGAACTGTGCGGTCAGTAAAAAACAATATACAAAATATCCACGCTGAGAATTCAAGAACCCCACACCAACTAATGGTGTGAGGGGAGAAACTCAGCCCCATAGAGCTACCAGCAAGCAAGGAAATCACATATTAGCAAGCTGGACAAGGACAAGTAAATAACCAAAAAACATATTGAACACTGATGAGCAAAAAATAACCAAACAGAAAACTTAGCTTCTCTTGGAGAGACTGATAGCGAAGGAATTCAGGAGAGATCAAAATAGCACTGAATACATCGACAGCAGGCAAACACTGAAAGTCCAGGTGAGCTAAATAGGAAACCAGCTAACAGATAACGAGACAGCTGATCCAGCCTCAGACCTGCAGAATGACACAAAGAGCCACCAGAGGGAGCCCAAAGACAGCACTCACACAGTGCCACTTGTGACCACAAGAGGGAGCCCAAAAACAGAGTTCACAACAATTGGTCAGGAACACATTAGACAGGTGCACCCTGATTCTATAAGAACCAGAGAGTTCTGTCGCCGCCCCCCTATTTACACAGCCAGGAAACATGCAGAGAGCAGCAGGCAGAAAGCAAGAGGAGCAGAACATGGAGCCGGCAGCAGACAGAAATCACAACATGACCTGGAGCAGTGAGTAAGATGGTGTGTGAGGGATGGGAGACCATGCACTGATGCCGGCAGAGTTGTTACAAGGGGAAGTAGGCTAAATTCTCAGGAAATGTCCTAAGAATTAATTATAATTTAGGAAAAGAAAATAGAATTAAAGAAAATGAAAATATGCTGGGATATATTTTTGTGTTTAGTCTTTTAATAAAAAACACAACATAACCCATTGTTGCTAAATATTTCAATGCTGGGATATGAAAGTTCTTATATTATTGTGTAATGCATTAATGGTGTATTCTCAAGTTGTCTCTTGGAAGCTCACAATACTGCAGTCTCCTTACTTCCTGGTTTCCAGCAGTGTGGGCTCTCCTCTTTGAGTGTCAGTTTTGGTGAGCAGCAGAGCTGTAGTATTAGTAGAACCACAAAGCACAACACATGTTCTGCTGTGACACATTTAACTATTAGAGGTTTGTTCTGGAGAGTACACTGCTATCACTATATTTGTACATAGAGATAACAGGACATTTGAACATGAACACAGTTCCAGATAGTAAGAGCCATGATTAGGAGAACTGTTGTATGAAAAGCTGATACTGGGGGCTGGTGATTTTGCAAGATTTATAATAGCAGCTTGTCAGGAACTGAGAGGGAGGAGGAAAGAGGTGAGCAGTTAACTGCTGCATAAAATTCAATGGACTGAAGAGAGGTGGCTGGAATGTTAGGACTTAACCCATCTCCTGGAATGTAACTATTCCTCACACTCGGCAAGGCACTGGTAGTTGAGCTCTATAGAATTTAGTTTATTTTTATGTTGTCTAATAACTAAAACAATTTGATAACTTGAGAATACAGCTTCAAGGATTCAGGCAGGTTGTAGTTTTAGCTATCTGGACTCAGAGCAGGCTAAGATGTCAATGAGTGCTCAAGGATCCTAGTGTACAGTTGAATCATAGGCAATTTTACTACTCTATGCAGTGGATAGGTAAAGGTACTGTTAGGGTTGGCGGATTGCACTAAATAAAATATAAAGTGCAATCGCAACCCGGTGTCCTCCATGCAGAGATGATCTTGCTGCTAGTGTGCACAATGATGGAACAAAACAGTGAGTGTTACCTTAAACACCGCGGCAAATGAGTAGAAGAAAAATCGGGAACTCATCATCCAGGTAAAATCCAAACTTTATTCTGACAACATGTCAAATGCAGGACAGGCAGGGAAAAATGGGCTTCCAAAAGACGATGGCCGTTTCGCGCAAATGCGCTTCCACATTTTGGGGGAAAATGTGACAAACCCGAAAAATTCAAATTTCAAAATATCCGCTCATCTGTAGTAATAAATGCTAGTTTGGTGGAGATCCTACTAATGATTACTATGCAGGGCCCCTTAGCACACTTCTCTCTATTATTATCATTAATTATCCAAGTGTAAAGCTAATCAGACATGTGAAATAAAAGCTCTCATCTGACTACCCCAAACACATAAGCTTTCAGCTCATCCGATAGTTCATGTGTTTTCAATGGGGACAGAGGAAAAAAACAGAGGAAAAAGCCTCTGCCTGATGTCTCTGGCAGAGGTGTATATGCCCTGCAAACAAAAATGTCAGGCAGTGAAATTCCAACTGCCAATTCATTATCCTTCGAGCGACAGTTGGGAGTCCCATATCAAATAGTTGTCAGGTTCCTCCGAAATTGGTGAGCTTGACCAACTTTCATCCAAAGCAGTGCATGGGAAATTTTACTTTAAATAACTTTTGGATTCCAATTATAAAATTAAAAAATATGTGAAATAATTTTTTTGTACAAGGTAACAACTAAAGTATTTTAATCGAAAGCATAAGGACAATATTGTAGTTTGTTAAGCTTCCATTGTTTATTTCTTGGCACTGTAATATGCAAACTCAACATCTGCTTTTCTCTTTAGAAAGAGAATATAAAAATACATAAGACAAAAAAACATTGTAGGAATATTGCTCTCATGTTGAGATCACTGCAACCATCTTATGTTTAATGCTCGTGAAGCTCAACTCAATGTCAAGTGCCTATTTGTTTTGTTAAAGGGTTTATAATTATATAATATTTGTTTTGGTCTGTATTTTCTTCTTACAGGTATATAATTTCTGGCATCAGTTTTTTTTACGGTTTAGAAATGACAAAAAGTTCTGTTTTAGCATAATATTACTGTGAAATAGAAAAAAAAATACATTTTTGTTATTAAATAAACCTCAATAATCAAATTTAATAACACTGAATTTATTTAGGAATGTTGATTATAGCAATACCATGTTTGGCATCAATGGCCGTCATTCACATCAGTCCATTCTAATGAGGAAATATTAAAGTGTTTTCCAGGAATTTCTATTACATTTCTTCAGCAAGGTCATCATTTGGTGGGGAGTCCTCCAAATCCACAGAAGCAACTGTATCTGGTAATGGAGTTCAGCCTGAAATTAACTCTTTTTCACCTAAGTTGAGCCTAAATTATAGATTCAGTCACTTATAAGGAAATCTACAACAACAGTGAAATAGCAGCATAAGTACCACAGACTCATTATATTTCTGAGAGTTCTGCAGGATGTACTTATTAAACACTCACTAACCCTGTCCCAACATTTGTTGTTCACAGGCAAAGCCCTCCACATACTCAATTATAATGGCTGTGTGTCACAGCTAGGATCTGCCTCTAACAGCTGTGGGTGGAGCTGAATGCCAGTGGCGTTAACAGCACTCCCGAATTAGAGCACGTCATTCTATTAGATGCACTAGGTTCGCACCTTCATATGGTCTCACAAGGGGTATGAGGATCTCATCTCGGGACCTAATGGCAGTCAGGCTACCTCTGGCAAGCACATGGAGGGCTATGCGGCCCTCCAAAGAAATGCCATCCCACACCATTACTGACCCACTGCCAAACTGGTCATGCTGAAGGATGTTTCAGGCAGCAGATCACTCTCCACGGAGTATCCAGACTATGTCACATCTGTCACATGTGCTCAGTGTGAACCTGCTTTCATCTATGAAGAGCACAGGGTGCCAGTGGCGAATTTGCCAATCCCGGTGTTCTGTGGCAAATGCCAAGCGTCCTGCACAGTGTTGGGCTGTGAGCACAACCCCCATCTCTGGACGTCGGGCACTCAGACCATCCTCATGGAGTTGGTTTCTAACTGTTTGAGCACATTCGCACATTTGTGGCCTGCTGGAGATCATTTTGCAGGGCTCTGGCAGTGCTTCTCCTGTTCCTCCTTGCACAAAGGCTGAGGTAGCAGTCCTGCTGCTGGGTTGTTGCCCTCCTACAGTCTCCTCCACTTCTCCTGGTGTACTGGCCTGTCTCCTAGTAGCACCTCCAGCCTCTGGACACTACGCTGACAGACACAGCAAACCTTCTTGCCACAGCTCACATTGATGTGCCATCCTGGATTAGCTGCACTACCTGAGCCACTTGTGTGGGTTGTAGAGTCCGTCTCATGCTACCATGAGCGTGAAAGCACAACCAACATTCAAAAGTGACCAAAACATCAGACAGAAAGCATTGGTACTGAGATGTGGTCTGTGGCCCCACCTGCAGAACCACTCCTTTATTGAAATGTGTCATGATAATTGCCAATATTTTCCATCTGTTGTCTATTCCATTGGCACAACAGCATGTGAAATTGATTGTCAAACAGTGTTGCTTCCCAAGTGGACAGTTTGATTTCACAGAAGTTTGATTTACTTGGAGTTATATTCTGTTGTTTAAGTGTTCCCTTTATTTTTTTGAGCAGTGCATATATTTTATTTCAGATAGTTCGCAATACTAAAGTAGAAATGTATTTTTTTTCCAGAGCTATAGTGGCTAGCAGTGAACTGATACTGAAAACAAATTGTACAACCTATTCCACATGACTTACGGTATAACTTAATGATAAAGTCTGGATAAAGCATTTTTACAGCCAAACTATTACTCTTAATATAGTTAATAATCAATATTTTAAATCTTATTTTAAATCAATACTTTAAATCTTTCCAAATGTTTTGCATATAGCTTGCATAATGTATCCCTGACATTACCACTTGCCAATTAAGCCAAGTCAGTTATATTAAGTTCTTATACTTTTTTCTTTCAAACAAAATCTTTTAAAGCAACAGCAGGATCAAACCTCCAAAGCTGTTTATATGAGCATTCAGGTAATAGACGGTAGAATAAAAAGATACCTTGATATCTGCTATCTGATGTCTTATTCCAGAGAATCCACATTTTACTTAATATGTAAATTAGCTGTTAAGATCTATCGGCCGGACAGAGATCTCTCTAAGAATCTGACTCCAAAGATTTTTTTAAATAAAAGCGGGTGATACCAGTGTGAGACATGTAACGACTGTCAATTTGCTCTTGTAATCACACACAGCTCAGCAGTGAAATTAGACCTTTGACAGTACAGTAGAAGTCTCATAAACTTTAGAGGCTAGTATTCAGGGAGATCTATGTGCAACCCATAGATTTTAGCAGCTCATTTGCATATAAGAAAAATGTAGATTTTTCTGGAATAAGATATTGAATCCCAGATATCAAGGTATCATTTTATCTGGCTAACTATGACATGAATGCTCACATAGAGGACTTAGGAGGGTTGTCCTTACTTAAAGAGGACCTACCAGATCCCTATTGTATCTGTTTCAGTAAATTCTTGCATTCCTTGTGAAATAACAACACTATCACACCTTTTCTTATACCTCATACAGTTGAGGTTCCACTGTTATTTCTCCTAAAAATGTATTAATAAATTGACAAGTGGGTTTTACCAGTTGAAAGGTATACCTTCACAGTCTGGCACTGGCAGCACTAATTGGACAGTGACAGACTGTGTCTGCTGCTGGTGTTGTTGCGCATAGAGACAGAGTCCAATTCAAACTTTAAACTTAGAACTTTACTTGGTTTCAATCGCAGCACGTCCACATCAGTTACAGCATCAATACAGTGTACGGCACCGTTCACATCATTTACTTTCCCTGTGCTCTCTTCTATGTCTTTCTCTTTGTACCCGGATCGTCACGACCCAATCGGCACTGCATAACATTTCCAACATTTACATCAGCACAATTTCTGAAACATAATGTTTTTTTTTGTTAGAAAGGTAGAAGGGTTAAAAGTTGACCAGCAAATTTCTGATTTTTCAAACAAAATTTACAAAACCATTTTTTTTAGGGACCACCTCACATTTGAAGTGGCATTTGGGGGCCTATATGATAGAAAAGACTCAAAAGTGACACCATTCTAAAAACTACACCCCCAAAGTCCTCAAGACCACATTCAAGAAGTTTATTAAGCCTTCGGGTGCTTTACAAGAATTAATGGAATGTGGATGGGAAAAAATGAACATTTAACTTTTTTTAATAAAAATTTTAATTTAGAGCCACTTTTTAAATTTTTTCAAGGGTAACAGGAGAAAATGGACCCCAAAAATTGTTGTGAAGTTTATCATGAGTGCACGATGCCCCATATATGGAGGAAAACCACTGTTTGGGTGCACGGCAGGGCTCGGAAAGGGAAGGAGCACAGTTTGAGTTTTTGAACTCAAAATTGGCTGGAATCGAGAGCGGACCCCATGTCGTGTTTGGAGAGCCCATGATGTGCCTAAACAGTGGAAACCTCCCATAAGTGACCCCATTTTGTAAACCAGATGCCTCACGGAACTTACCTAGATGGGTGATGAGCACCTTGAATCCCCAGATGCTTCACAGAAGTTTATAACGTAAAGCCATGAGAATAAAAAAATATATTTTGTTCCATAAAAATGATATTTTACCCCCCCATTTTTTTATTTTCACAAGGTTAACAGGAGAAAATGGACAGCAAAATGTGTTTTTCAATTTGTTATGAGTACCCTGATACCTCATATCTATGTGGAAGAAATCCACTGTTTGGCATACGGCAGGGCTCAGAAGGGAAGGAGTGACTTTTGTTTTCGAATGCAGACTTTGATGGAATGGTCTGTGGGCTGTTGTGAACTCTGTTTTCAGGCTCCCTCTTGTGGTCACTGGTGGTATGGTGTGACTTTTGCTTTGGGCTCCCCCTGGTGACTTTGTTTGTTATCCTGCTGGTCTCTGGCTATCAGCTGGTTCGTTATCCTCTGGGAGGTTCCTATATAGCTCTGTTTTGCTTTCACTTGTTGCCGGCTGTCGATGTAATCAGTGCTACTCAGATTCCTTCTGACTACCTTGCTCCCAGTCCATCCAGGACAAGCTAAGTTTGTTTGCTCATTTTTTGATCAGCAGTGTTTATCATGTTTTCTTGTCCAGCTTGTTAAAATGTGATTCCCTCGCTTGCTGGATGCTCTAGTGCAGTGTTTTTCAACCAGTGTGCCGCGGCACACTAGTGTGCCGCGACACATGGTCGGGTGTGCCGCGGGGAATGGGAGTCAGCTGTTCTCTGTGCCGACTGTCAAGCTGACAGCCGGCACAGAGAAGCTGCAGCGCGCCGGCTCCCGGAGATCAATTGTACTCGCAGACATCTACCAGCTGCGAGTACAATTGAGGCTCTGACTGCCGGGTCAGAGCGACGCCAGCAGCGTGATCAAGTCATGTGATCACGCTGCTGACGTCACTATCCGGCGCGCAGGAGAAAGAAGAGACTTGGTGGTAAGTGCTCCTGTGCTGTGGAGCTGAAGACACCGAAGATTCAGCGTGGGGTGGGTTTATGGGGAGTATGTGGGGGGATTTATTAAGTGTGTGGGGGGATTTATTCAGTGTGTGGGGGGATTTATTCAGTGTGTGGGGGGATTTATTCAGTGTGTGGGGGGATTTATTCAGTGTGTGTGGGGGATTTATTCAGTGTGTACGTGGGGGGGGGCTGGAATTTATTTAGCATGTGTGGGGCAGGGTGCATTTATTCTGTGGAAGGGGATGGATTTATTCTATCGGAAGGGCAGTGGATATATTCTGTGGGGGTGAGTGGGGAGATGGGGGTGGACACAGTAGCGAGGGGAAAAATGTGTGCTGACAGTACTGGGAGCAACGGTGATGGGATGTGTGAGGACAGTATGGGGAGTCGGGGGAATGTGTGAGGGGGGAATGTGTGAGGAGGAAATATGGAGAGAGCAAAGGGGTATGTTAGCAGGGGGGGGATGTACAGGAGGAGGCTATTAGAAATGTGTGCAGACAGTATGGGGGGATGAAAGTGTGAGTGGACACATAATAGATACTGAGTAGTGTGAGGGTAACAGCCAGGAGGAGACAGTATGCCAAGTAGGAGGAGTGTAATGAAGGGGCACAGTAGAGAGACTGGGCTCTCTATGAGGGACACCGTATGAGAAGGCAGTGTGAAGTATGGAAAAGAGAGAGAGGGTAGTGTGGATGGCATGTACCATAAGAGGGACAGTGAGGGTCATATTATGTGCTGGGAATAAAGTGAGGGGCAATTATTTACTCAGAGGCTCAGCCTAGGGCAGATATTGTTATTCCGGAGCATTATAATAACACTGCTATCTTTAAGGGTGTTGTGTCGGGATGTGCTGCAGAAGACAGGAGAAGATGGAAGTCTGCAGAAACGAGCTCTGCCGGTGGATGAGAAGAGTCATCATGGCATCTGGACAAGGTGAAGATGAAAAGAAAGAGGCGACTCCACAAACAACGTCATCTATCAGGTACCTGGATGTAAATGTGTTTTTTTTGTGATACTAATTCTCATTTTTATTTGTTAGGAACATTAAAGGGGATGTCCAAGGTTGTGATGAGTCTGCAGTCATACTATGTGACTGCAGACTTCTGAATTCTCACAGTGCACACTGCTATCATAATTCTCTGATGTTGGTGATTTACATACATGCGGTCACGTGCTGACTAGACATGTGTGGCCTCATTCAATGAAAATGAATTGACTGAGGCCGGACACGTCTAGTTAGAATGTGACCAGAAGTATCCAAATCACATACTTGTGCTGTCATGACCGTCCACTCTGGCCACCGGCAAGGGAGAATCCTGAAAGTGTGCAGTGCTTGCGCTGTGAGAATTCAAAAGCCTGCAGTCACATAGAATGACTGCAGACTTTCATCTCAAACCTGGACGCACCATTTTGTGCCATTTTGGTTGGTGGTGTGCCTCGGGATTTTTTAAGTATAAAAAATGTGCCGCGGCTCAAAAAAGGTTGAAAATCACTGCTCTAGTGGACTGAGTTTCTCCCCACAAACCGTTAGTTGGTGCGTGGGTTCTTGAAATCTCAGGATGGATATTTTGTAAGGGTTTTTTATTGATCGCATAGACCCCTGCTCTATTTTCTGCTTTCTAGTACTAGTGGGCCTCTTTTGCTGAATCTGATTTCATCCCTACGTATGTGCCTTCTTCTTATTTCACCGTTAATATTTGTTGGGGGCTTCTATATCTTTGGGGATTATTTCTCTGGAGGCAAGCGAGGTCTTTCTTTCTCTTTAGGGGTAGCTAGTTCCTCAGGCTGGCTCGAGACGTCTAGGAATATTTTAGGCACGTTCACCGGCTACCTCTAGTTGTGTTGTATAGGTTCAGATTTGCAATCAGTCCAGTTATCATCTCCCTAGAGCTTGTCCTTAGTTTATTCACTTGCTGGTCTATTCGTGATCCTCAGCCACTAAGGATCATAACAGTACCGGCCCTAAAGTGTTAATTGCATGGCAGAAGCAGGAGAAAAGAAGCCTTGAGAAATTTTTTTTTTGTTGTTGTTGTTGCCGTGTGTCTAGCTGCTGTGGCTAGCTTCTCTCCTCCTCTTAATCTTGGTGTGGCTCTGAGTTCAGCTGCTGACATGGATGTCCAGAGCTTGGCTTCCAGTCTGGATCATCTTGCTGCTAGGGTTCAAAGTATTCAGGATTTTGTTGTTCACAGTCCTATGTCTGAGCCTAGAATACCTATTCCGGAGTTGTTTTCTGGAGATAGATCTAGGTTCCTGAATTTTAGGAACAATTGTAAGTTGTTTCTTTCTTTGAAACCTCGTTCCTCTGGTGATGCCGTTCAGCAAGTTAAGATTATCATTTCCTTTTTGCGCGGTGACCCTCAAGATTGGGCATTCGCATTGGCGCCAGGGGATCCTGCATTGCTTAGTGTAGATGCGTTTTTTCTAGCCCTTGGATTGCTCTATGAGGAACCTAATCTTGAGAACTAGGCTGAAAAAACGTTATTGGCCCTCTCGCAGGGGCAAGATGAAGCAGAGGTGTACTGCCAGAAATTTCGGAAATGGTCGGTGCTTACTCAGTGGAATGAGTGTGCCCTGGCTGCAAATTTCAGAGAAGGTCTTTCTGAAGCCATTAAGAATGTCATGGTGGGGTTCCCTACACCTGCAGGTCTGAATGAGTCAATGACTCTGGCCATTCAGATTGATCGGCGTTTGCGGGAGCGCAAAACTGTGCACCATTTGGCGGTGTCTTCTGAACAGACACCTGAATCTATGCAATGTGACAGAATTCTGACCAGAAGTGAACGGCAAAATTATAGACGGCAAAATGGGTTGTGCTTTTACTGTGGTGATTCAGCTCATGTTATCTCAGCATGCTCTAAGCGCAAAAAAAAGGTTGATAAATCTGTCACCATTGGTACTTTACAGCCTAAGTTCATTTTGTCTGTTACCCTGATTTGTTCCCTGTCATCTTACCCGGTTAATGCTTTTGTAGATTCATGTGCTGCCCTGAGTCTGATGGATTGGTCATTTGCCAGGCGCTATGGTTTTGATTTGGAGCCTTTAAAATTCCCTATTCCACTAAGGGGAATTGATTATACACCATTGGCTACGAATAGACCTCAGTACTGGACACAAGTGACCATGTGCATGACTCCTGTTCATCAGGAGGTGATTCGCTTTCTTGTACTGCATAATTTGCATGATGTCGTCGTGTTGGGTCTACCATGGTTGCAGACTCATAATCCAGTCCTGGATTGGAAAGCTATGTCGGTGTCAAGTTGGGGTTGTCAGGGAATTCATGGTGATGCTCCTGTGGTGTCAATTGCTTCGTCCACTCCTTCTGAAGTCCCTACGTTTTTGTCAGACTACCAGGATGTATTTGAGGAGCCCAAACTCAGTTCTCTACCTCCTCATAGGGACTGTGATTGTGCTATAAATTTGATTCCTGGTAGTAAGTTTCCTAAGGGACGACTTTTCAATTTATCTGTGCCGGAGCATGCTGCCATGCGGAGTTATATAAAGGAGTCTTTAGAGAAGGGACATATTCGCCCGTCCTCATCCCCTCTTGGTGCAGGATTCTTTTTTGTGGCTAAAAAGGATGGTTCCCTGAGACCCTGTATTGATTATCGCCTTTTGAATAAAATCACGGTCAAATTTCAGTATCCTTTGCCATTGTTAACTGATTTGTTTGCTCGCATTAGGGGGTCTAGTTGGTTCACCAAGATAGATCTTCGTGGTGCATATAACCTTGTGCGTATAAAACAGGGTGATGAATGGAAAACTGCATTTAATACGCCTGAAGGCCATTTTGAGTACTTGGTGATGCCTTTTGGACTTTCTAATGCTCCTTCAGTCTTTCAGTCCTTTATGCATGACATCTTCCGTGAATATCTGGATAAGTTTATGATTGTGTATCTGGATGATATTCTGTTTTTTTCGGATGATTGGGAGTCTCATGTTAAGCAGGTCAGGATGGTCTTTCAGGTCCTGCGTGACAATGCTTTATTTGTGAAGGGCTCAAAATGTCTTTTTGGAGTCCAGAAGATTTCTTTTTTGGGTTTCATTTTTTCTCCTTCTACTATTGAGATGGACCCAGTCAAGGTTCAGGCTATTCATGACTGGACGCAGCCTACATCTGTTAAGAGTCTTCAGAAGTTCTTGGGTTTTGCAAATTTTTACCGTCGCTTCATAGCTAATTTTTCTGGCGTTGTTAAGCCTTTGATGGATTTGACCAAGAAGGGTTCTGATGTGACTAATTGGTCTTCTGCGGCTGTGGAGGCCTTTCGGGAGCTGAAGCGTCGGTTTTCTTCGGCTCCGGTCTTGTGTCAGCCAGATGTCTCACTTCCCTTCCAGGTGGAGGTTGATGCTTCCGAGATTGGAGCGGGGGCTGTTTTGTCGCAGAGAAGCCCCGATGGCTCTGTGATGAAGCCATGTGCTTTCTTTTCAAGAAAGTTTTCGCCTGCCGAGCGGAATTATGATGTCGGTAATCGGGAGCTGTTGGCTATGAAGTGGGCATTTGAGGAGTGGCGACATTGGCTCGAGGGAGCTAAACATCGTGTGGTGGTCTTGACTGATCACAAGAATTTGATTTATCTCGAGTCGGCCAAGCGGCTGAATCCGAGACAGGCTCGTTGGTCGTTGTTTTTCTCTCGTTTTGATTTCATGGTCTCGTACCTGCCAGGTTCGAAGAATGTGAAGGCTGATGCTCTTTCTAGGAGTTTTGTGCCTGACTCTCCTGGAGATTCAGAGCTGGCTGGTATCCTTAGAGAAGGGGTGATTTTGTCTGCCATCTCCCCAGATTTGCGACGTGTGCTGCAAGAGTTTCAGGCGGATATAGACCTGACCGCTGTCCACCGGAGAGACTGTTTGTCCCGGATAGATGGACCAACAGAGTAATCTCCGAGGTTCATTCTTCGGTGTTGGCGGGCCATCCTGGAATATTTGGTACCAGAGACTTGGTGGCCAGGTCTTTTTGGTGGCCTTCCTTGTCGCGGGATGTGCGTTCCTTTGTGCAGTCTTGTGGAATTTGTGCTCGGGCTAAGCCTTGCTGTTCTCGTGCCAGTGGTTTGCTGTTACCTTTGCCTGTCCCGAAGAGGCCTTGGACGCACATTTCCATGGATTTTATTTCAGATCTCCCTGTCTCTCAGAGAATGTCTGTCATCTGGGTGGTGTGTGATCGTTTTTCTAAGATGGTCCATTTGGTGCCCTTGCCTAAGTTGCCTTCCTCCTCCGAGTTGGTTCCACTGTTTTTTCAAAATGTGGTTCGTTTGCACGGGATTCCTGAGAACATTGTTTCTGACAGAGGATCCCAGTTTGTGTCTAGATTTTGGCGGACATTTTGTGCTAAGTTGGGCATTGAATTGTCTTTTTCGTCGGCCTTCCATCCTCAGACGAATGGCCAAACCGAGCGAACTAATCAGACCTTGGAGACTTATTTAAGATGTTTTGTTTCTGCTGACCAGGACGACTGGGTTACTTTTTTGCCGTTGGCCGAGTTTGCCCTTAATAATCGGGCTAGTTCTGCTACTTTGGTTTCTCCTTTTTTTTGCAATTCAGGGTTTCATCCTCGTTTTTCCTCGGGTCACGTGGAGCCTTCTGACTGTCCTGGAGTGGATGTTGTGGTGGATAGGTTGCATCAGATTTGGAATCATGTGGTGGACAATTTGAAGTTGTCACAAGAGAAGGCTCAGCTCTTTGCCAACCGCCGTCGCTGTGTGGGTCCCCGACTTCGCGTTGGGGACTTGGTGTGGTTGTCTTCTCGCTTCGTTCCTATGAAGGTCTCCTCTCCTAAGTTCAAGCCTCGGTTTATCGGTCCTTATAAGATTCTGGTAGTCCTTGGCCCTGTGTCATTCCGTCTGGACCTCCCGGCATCATTTGCTATTCATAATGTGTTCCATCGCTCGTTGTTGCGGAGGTATGTGGTACCTGTGGTTCCTCCGGTTGAGCCTCCTGCCCCGGTGCTGGTTGAGGGAGAATTGGAATACGTGGTGGAGAAGATCTTGGATTCTCGTGTTTCTAGACGGAGGCTCCAGTATTTGGTCAAGTGGAAGGGCTATGGTCAGGAGGATAATTCTTGGGTTGTCGCCTCTGATGTTCATGCGGCCGATTTGGTTCGTGCCTTCCATGTGGCTCATCCTGATCGCCCTGGGGGTTTTCATGAGGGTTCAGTGACCCCTCCTTAAGGGGGGGTACTGTTGTGAACTCTGTTTTCAGGCTCCCTCTTGTAGTCACTGGTGGTATGGTGTAACTTTTGCTTTGGGCTCCCCCTGGTGGCTTTGTTTGTTATCCTGCTGGTCTCTGGCTATCAGCTGGTTCGTTATCCTCTGGGAGGTTCCTATATAGCTCTGTTTTGCTTTTACTTGTTGCCGGCTGTCGATGTAATCAGTGCTACTCAGATTCCTTCTGACTACCTTGCTCCCAGTCCATCCAGGACAAGCTAAGTTTGTTTGCTCATTTTTTGATCAGCAGTGTTTATCATGTTTTCTTGTCCAGCTTGTTAAAATGTGATTCCCTCGCTTGCTGGATGCTCTAGTGGACTGAGTTTCTCCCCACACACCATTAGTTGGTGCGTGGGTTCTTGAAATCTCAGGATGGATATTTTGTAAGGGTTTTTTATTGATCGCATAGACCCCTGCTCTATTTTCTGCTTTCTAGTACTAGTGGGCCTCTTTTGCTGAATCTGATTTCATCCCTACGTATGTGCCTTCTTCTTATTTCACCGTTAATATTTGTTGGGGGCTTCTATATCTTTGGGGATTATTTCTCTGAAGGCAAGCGAGGTATTTCTTTCTCTTTAGGGGTAGCTAGTTCCTCAGGCTGGCTCGAGACGTCTAGGAATTTTTTAGGCACGTTCACCGGCTACCTCTAGTTGTGTTGTATAGGTTCAGATTTGCGATCAGTCCAGTTACCATCTCCCTAGAGCTTGTCCTTAGTTTATTCACTTGCTGGTCTATTCGTGATCCTCAGCCACTAAGGATCATAACAGTGGGCTTCATGTCACATTTGCGGAGCCCCTGATGTGCCTAAACAGTATAAAACCACATATGTAAGCCTATATTAGAATTGATCTAGTGTTTTCCTGGTATGTGAATTTTATAATGTGGTGGTGGCTTACATTTAAATTGAGTACAGTTCATCAGGTTGTCAAACGTCAGTTGTGTAGTGCTCTTCAAGTTGTCATACGTGAGTTGTGTAAGTCAGAAATAAATTTAGTAGTCCATGGATATGTTGTACAGTCTGAAGCATTCTTTTATTCACAGGCCAGGTTTGTCGTCTGAAGCATTCTTTTATTCACAGGCCAGGATTGTCAGGGCAGGTGTCACATTGATAAGTGGTGACCTTCCGTATCCTTCTTCTGTAACACACTCAGCACCTCTTTTGTGACCTTCCTTTTTTGTGCTTTGAGGGACCTCCCCGGGGAAATGTTGGCCTGGTACAATATGACCAGCTTCAGTTCCAGAACTACTGGGGCCCGCTCCTTCCTGATGTTCAAACATTAGGGCCTTGATTACTACCTCTTGGAACTGAAGCTATGTACCAGTCTGGCTTGCACATTGTGATAGCTTGAAAGCGTTGTACATTGCCATCTTTTCAATGTGCATGGCCACCTTCTTGTACCACTTGGTTTTTCTCATGGCATTGTACAGCTGGAGTACGTAATCAGAGAGATCAACTCCCCCCATGTTCTTGTTGTACCCCAGTACATAGTCTGATTTAGTGAGCTGTGTGGAGGTAGCTCATACAGCGGTGGGGGTGCTGCCATCACCATGTATAGTGGTCAAGAAAATGACATCTCTTTTGTCCATGTACTTGACTACTAACATGTTGTTGCTACATTGGGCATTGTTCTAACCCTTAATGAGCAACTGCACAATTAGTATCTTTGCGAGGCCTCTCTGATTTTTGTGGGCAGTACTGCAGGCTGTGGTACCTTGTGCAGAAAGGGATCTGAACAGTGGGATGCTTTTATAAAAGTTATCTACTTAGAGGTGGAAGCCTTGACCCAGCAGTGGGTGCAAGAAATCCTACACAATTTTCCCACTCACTCCCAGGATGAGTGTATCAGTTCTTGGTGAAGTCTTCTTAGGTGCGCCAGAGCCTCACTTCCTCTGCGGTACCATCCCAGGAGGCAATGATGCCGCCGACTGCTTCAGTTGATAAATTGCTTCTCTTGACACTCCCAAATCTCTAGCTACAGCAATCACCGATTCCCCCTTCTCGAGCAGAGTCAAGGCACGAGGGTTCTTATCAGAACTGTTCTTGTGTCTACATTGTGAAGCAGCTGAGTGTGTCAACCCCTCACAGTGAGTTTAATATTTACTTATTTTTTAACCCCTTTCCAGCCCTCTGTTTATTATGTTTTGTTGACGAGTAAGCATAAAAACAGCATTTGGGATATTGTCAATTCAGAAAGAATTTTCAGCAGATTCTCTCTATGGGTCTGCAAACATCACTATGTAAATGGAACATGTGAGTCAACTAATGGTGAAGATTATGGAGATTTAAAGTACAGTTCTGAGTGGAATTATTATGATAGAAAAGCTTAAGTACAACTCAGAAACACTACTTATATAAGAAACGTATATACAGTCAGTGAATGAATTGATTTCTTTGAATTATACGGTCATAATAACATACTGTAAGCTCATGAGAAATCAGTGAACACTACATTACAGTGATATAATGCTTTAATTCCAGAAATGTAACTCTACAATATCGATAAAAGTCAGGCACACTGATCTAGATTGGAAACGTCATTTAAAGCAAGTAACTTTGACCTTGCAAACTCGGAAACATATATTTGTAATGTTCTTGTAAGAGTAACATATATCATACTGGAATGTCAGTATTACAGGAATTCCTACAAGGGTAATCCAACTATACTATGTCTTTAAAACTCTCAGGGATAATTCTGTAGTACAATGGAAAGTTAGCCATACAGTAAATTATAATAGCAGCTTGCAATTAATTTTCACTTTTGACATGTTAAATACCCTACTTCAAGAGTGCCTCAGTCATTACGAAGATAGAATTAATGTTCCAAACTTAGTAAATTGAAATATATTATTTATAGGTTGTGGTTGCCAAATAAAAGGCCTCATTACCTGAAATTAAAAAAGGCAAAATGTATTTGCTTCTAATATGCTGAGCCAGCAAAAGAAGAAGGGGGGGGGGGGGGTTAAAAAAAAATGAGATGTATCCTCTATGGATTATTTGGATATCCATTCTCTGAACGCTGTTACGTTAACTAAATAATAAAAAGTGCGCTTTTATAATCCACTCTCCGGTTACTGTAATCACTCTATCTGCGTACTGGAATCTGTAATCTCTTAGGACGCAAATGATTCTTCTAAAATGTGAAAGAATTATGTCAGTTCATGTTCTTGGGATTCCAGTAAAATAGATCCGTCATTGGCAGGGCAGTGCTGCTTGCCTCTGCATCTCTGTCAAATCTTAATCTTCTGGCTTACATTTTCTACATGAGCACGTTCTTGGCACTTGGCCAGTGGACAAATCAGAGACTTCAAGTTCAGAAACATTTCACAAGTCAGAGTTAACACATCGTGTAATGCTTCCAATGCTACATAGAGCAGCAAACCAAGCCAGGATGCAATGACTGATAGGTTCACTATAATATGCTGAATCACCAGGTTTGAATATGTTTTAGAACTGTTAACTGAAAAGAAATAAGGCTGAGTTCACATGAGCATGTAAAAAATTGACTAATTTTTATTTAGAAAAAATGATTTTTAATCTTTATTGCCATTCATATGGAATCTATATGCTATCTATATGGAATTTGTTGTTCTACTTACTAAACTGTGGTCAGCACTCAAGGTTAAAGGAGTTGTCCATTACTTGGATAAACGCTTCTCAATTGCTATATTCCTCTGTGTAAAATAAATGTGGTGACACGGGGGGTTGATAGGCGCCCAGGTCTGCTAGCCACAATCGCATGGACCAGGGATCATCCCTCAGAACGCCCACTCTTCCTTTAACGTGGTCATAACGCTAGTCAGACAACACAGGGTGAGGGTAAAACAGTGTGGCAATGCTTTTTTGAACCACAAAACAGGCAGATAACACGCAGAACAGTCCCAGCAAAATACCCAAAGATGGTGCACATTACAGAGTCTCACCCTTCCGCTGAATAGCCGGGATAATGGCAGCTGTTACTTCAAAGCTCCCAGAGTTGACTACCCCACCTGTAGCACATACACAGAGAGGAGGTAATGACAAGCGTAGGAAGAATACAGTCCATTCAGGTACAAGGCCAGTTGACCCTAAGGGTCTCAACCTGGCTTTCCCGAACACATCCATGGATCCAGGTAACCAGCGGGTCCCAATCCTGACTTTTTCCAAACGTATCCATTAGTGATGAGCGAGTATGCTCGTTACTCGAGTTTCTCCGAGCATGCTCGGGTGGTCTCCGAGTATTTTGGCATTCTCGGAGATTTAGTTTAGTATTAGACAGCTTGAATACATGTTGGGATTGCCTGTTTGCAGAGCGAGCTGTCACTCAAGGTGCCAGGGAGGGATTACAGTGCACTCGCTTTAGTGAGTAGTGTCTGTTACAGCCCTGTGCACTGCCTGCCCGAGAGAGAGAGAAATTTTTCCCCTGAATGGAAAAGTATGAGAAATCCTTCCAGGCATGCTCAGTTTCAAAAAATGGAGTCCGTCACTGAATTCTGTCTTTTGACACACAGTGACGGATCCTGCATCCATAGGCTTCCATTATAGCCTACGATGGACAGTGCAGGATCCGTCGCTGCTCAATTTTCCGACATACACAAAAAACATTTCTATGTGCGTTGTCTCCGCCCAACGGACACAGAATTTACGACGGATCTGTCATACGACAGATGAAGCGGAAGGCCATCCGTCACAATCCGTCGCTAATACAAGTCTATGAGAAAAAAATGGATCCAGCACCAACATTTGATGGATCTGTTTTTTTCACAAAACGACGGATTGTGACGGAAACAAAAAGACTGAAGTGTGAAAGACGCCTTAGGCTTCTTTCACACTTCCATCGGTACGGGGCCATCACGAAGCGTCGGCGTGATGTACCAATGGAAGTGTTTTCTTTCACATTTCCATCTGCGTTGCCCAGCAGGAAAGATCATGAGAGCAATATTTCCTGCTTGGCATGCGCAGAGTGAAATACTGGATGCGACGTACGGAAAAACGTTCCCTTGAATGTTTTTCTGAGACGATGGGCCACCAAAACCCGACGCATCCAGTGCACGACAGACGCGACGTGTGGCCATACATCGCGATCCATCGGCAATACAAGTCTATGGGAAAAAAACGCATCCTGCGTGCAAATTTGCAGGATGCTTTTTTTTACCATAAGACGCATTGTGATGGATCCAAATAAACGGAAATGTGAAAGTAGCCTTAGTTAAATACCTGCAGACCATTAATTTCTATACAGCAGTTAGCTGCTCACCTCCCTCAGTTTCAGCTCCTGACATGACTTTTATCAGTCCTGTAGAATCACAGTCCCCAGCATCAGGGGTTTACAGAACAATTCTCCTAATGATGGCTCTCACTTTCCTGAGCTGTGTGCTTGTTTAAAGTCACTGTTATCTCTATATGTAAATATAGAACTGTCACTCAAGGAGGATAGATAATAACTTATTAATTGATGGCGGTCTGACCTCTGCTACCCACACCAATCAGCAGAACTGGGCACTTGTATCCCCTTTACAATGGAGCTGCAGCACCATAAAGAAACCATATAAAGAATGAAAGGAGCAACAGTCAGGCTAAAGGTACCGTCACACTCAGCGATGCTGCGGCGATATAGACAACAAGCCGACCTAAACTAGATCGCTGGAGCGTCGATGTTTAGGTCGCTGTAGAGACGTCAAACACAGCAACTCCAGAACGATGCAGGAGCGATCCAGTGACGCATCGGCGACTCACTTCTCATTCTCGCTGGTTGTTAACTCCATGTCAAACAGCTGGAGTGTACCGACTGGCTAGAAGGAGACGCTGCGACGCCCCCTACGCTCGTTGCTGGCGTCAAACATGACGATACACGCCGACCTGGCGACGAAATAAAGTTCTGGACTTCTAGCTCCGACCAGCAATGGCACAGCGGGATCCAGATCGCTGCTGCATGTCAAACACAACGAGATCGCTATCCAGGACGCTGCAACGTCACGGATTGTTGTCGTTCTCTTTGCAAAGTTGCTGAGTGTGACGGCACCTTAATAGTGCATAGGAGATATAATAGTGCTCCATCTGTGATAAAAAATTCCCCATTCTGTTCACCATTATAATATTTAATGTACAATTATAAATTATTACCAGTCTTGCGGATAGTTGATAATTTTGTTTTCACTAGACAATCAACTACTTTAAGTCAATTCACTGGTAAACTTTGCAGGAGGCTATATATTGTGGTTGTTAGATCAGGAACCTTGGTTATTGGTAAACCATGTGAATCAGCACCTTGAAATATAAATCAGTATGTACAATTCAAGTGAAAGTTTTGAACATTTTGTAAGTAACTAAGTATAAAAGAAGAAAAAGTTAATTATAGAAA
The DNA here is from genome assembly GCF_051348905.1 of Ranitomeya variabilis. Classification (NCBI taxonomy): domain Eukaryota; kingdom Metazoa; phylum Chordata; class Amphibia; order Anura; family Dendrobatidae; genus Ranitomeya; species Ranitomeya variabilis. The sequence continues at coordinate 72,382,452 of NC_135237.1, read as the reverse complement.
AAAAGAATAAAAATGTATAGCTGGGGTAACTGCTGTAAACCTCTAGCTTTTCTAGTTAGCTATATCCTTATCGTGGAATTAGATCACAGGAAAATACAACAATTTGTACTTCAGCCAACAAAAAGAGTGACAGCTATGAAAATCCATTTGACAACTCCTGACAGCTTTATTATTCTTAATGTTGTGCGCATTGCTAATTGCAATTTAATGCAAATTGCTAAGGAAATACAATTTTTAGAAAGCCAACAGGTATTTTGAGAGCAATTTGGTGCATTTAAAGCTCTTATAGTTCAAGACTGTCTGCCAGAATCTGTATTTAAAGCGTCACAATTATTTTTAAAGAAAAAAAAAGAATGTCATGAAAGAATAGAAGAAATATATTACCAGCACAAGAATAACATTGGAGTAGGCAACTAAAAGTCTTGTACAGTTTCATTATGTTGCCATAAAGCTATTTAAAGTAATAACGAGTGATTGTGTGCCCCTCGGGCGCACGCAGTGATTACGAACCACTCAATGGGGTGTAATTAAGCAGCAGACTAATCTCGCAAAGGGGTGTACCCACGCATCAGACTGGCATATGTGCAAACTAATAGCAAAAATACCTGGTGCACCTCTCCTGCCACTCCTACTTTGTGTATGAAAAAGCTCTGTAGTTAATACTGTTCGGGTAGAGCTATCCGATAGTGCTATCCATGAAGAAAGTGAACGGGTAGAGCTACCCCATAGCCCTATTCCTAAAGGAAATGAACAGGTAGAACTATCCAATAGCGCTATTCCTCAATGTTCCTTGTGTAAGCTATTTCACATGGTTGAGCGCACTTGGGATCTGCCCCCAAGGCCCTGCCCATGCCTATTGTTTGGTCCGTAGACCGCAGCTAGGAGTTAGTCCCGCTTTTGTGTACAACATTTTTTAGCTTTTACAATTGTTAAAAAGCTTAATAAAAGACTTCTTTGTACACACAATTGACAGTAAACTATTTGTCAATGTTAGGAATAAGTTTACCTTGCTTCTGTGTCTCAAATATTTTGACCCTTATTTGTTGGCTTTTCCTTCCCCTGGAGAAAGCCACATATAACTGCCCATGTGAAAACACTGGGAGAGGCTAATAAATTCCTACAATATCCAAGGACTGTCCCTGAGATTTATTGATGGTCATTGCAAAAGCCAACATGACAGGAAACTGACGCCGTCGCATCTGGACTGGCAAGTTTTTATCTTTGGAAATCAGGTCAGTTCTTGGAATAAGAACTGTCTGACCCCTTGCTTTTCCATTTAAAGCAATGGCATGAATAATGTTTGCTTTTCACATAAAAGCCTTGTGCCATTACAAAGGCCACGCTTTCTGTTAAGATTACACAGGAGCATAATTACAGCTCCTGGTTTCAGCTTTAGTTCATGAGGAGGCATCCCAGTGGGATTCAAAGAGTTAAGAAACTCTACAGGGTAATCTGTGAGAATCACACCCTTCTCTTCTGCAATTGTGTCAACAGAGCGATATTTTGAGTGTTCACTTTGAACTTGACTAAGAATTTTGTCGTTCAAGGCGTGAATGTCATCATTCAATGGTGTAAGAATTGCTTTATTGGCAATTGCTTTTACCGTTGCATCTCGGTAATCTCAATTGAGTCGCCAAAAATAGCTGTAATCAAATCACCCTCTTCAATAAAAGAATTCAGGATTTCAATTGTGTCTTCTGGTAGACCATATACATTTGACAAGTCTCCATTGCCAAGTTTCAGTAAACATGAGTTGTACTCAACTTCGTCCTGAGATGTTCTCATATTCTGTTGTAACTGGAACCATGAAAACTGATTCCAGGATTTTGAGTATTTAATGGTGGACTGTACAATTTGGGTTCCTTTTCCACCTTCCACTATTGGTAGGGTTTATGAAAACTTTTCCATCAAATGGTCTTTTTTTTCCACATATGTCTTGGAACAAGTCATCCACAGCGTTCATATTAAAACAGGGAGTCATTGTTACTTTTCCCCAAATAACGACAGATGACTCCCTAAGCTCCTTTGCTTGAACTGAGGTTGGATTAATTTTTGACACTGTGGCCTCATTTGTTGTAATTCCAAGACTAAACTTGGAATGGTAGATGCTACCATTTTGTAGCAATGTAGCCGCCAATCCAGTGGAGGCTACTGAGCAAATAGACTTCTTTTCTGCTTGTAGTGTCTTGTGCAAGCAGTTGTACAAAAATGTCTTCCCACTGCCTCCTGGGCCGTCCAGAAAAAACAGTGTGAGCTAGTGTCGTCTGGCTGTGATGCAGCATTGACTGCTTGCATAATTGCATCGAAAGCTGATTTCTGAGCTTCACTAAGCATAGCTTTCAATTGCTCAGCCTCCTGCTTTATTACAGCATAACTCAGTTGGTCCAGTATTTCATCTGGAAGATTTACTGGAGTTGGCAATCCGTAGTCAGCACAGGACTTTTTATTGCTTAAGAGCACTTCATTAATATCACGAAGAGCCAGTTGCTCAGCAATTTCTGGAGTATACTGCCTGGTGTAATCCTCCATAAATTCGGTTTTATATTTTTGCTATAATGCCAATGGTTTAGCTGGTTCCCCATATACACAAATTATAGCAAATAATTTGCGAAGTTCGTAGAGCATTTGGAAAGCGATTTCATCCGCTATACCGTTTTCTCATTGAGAATCAGCTTCCAAAAGATGAAGATCAATGCACGCATTTTTATACATGTCATGTACAACTCCATTGACAGTCCTTAAGTCAGCATAAGACTTTGCTCCTCTTACGTGAAGTAAAAGTAGTCTTAGGTAATACAGCTCACCATCTGGTAAAGACACTGTATACATTCGGGCAATTGTTTTCCCAAATTGAGCCCGTCATTTTTTCCATCCTTCTGGTACAGCTTTTTTTTATCACAGACATAGTGTTCAGGGATTTCAGTGTACAAATACTGATGGGCAGAAGCGTCAACTCTGTTTAGCTCAAAATAAGCTTACAGAGTAGAGGTTTTTGAGTCCGAAATAATCATATCCACATTACCATCTTTGAAAAACACTTGCTGCATGTTTTCAAGGTGAACAGAAAGCCTTTTAATGGTATGTGAAGCATCATGCATTTTATTTTTTCTGATTCTCCACATGCCCTCAGGGGCGCTTATATACCGAGAATCTAGGTACATGGCTGGTTCATTCCAGTTTAATGTATCAAACTTGATATTGGCACAGTCATGTCCTTTGTATACATATTTGAAAAGATATTTAACACATTTTATTGAAGCACATATCTCAACATTGATATGGCAATTGTACTTGAGTAATAAATAGGGGTTGTATGGAACTACCCATCTATTGTCGATTTCTCACGTTCCTCGTCTGGTTTTCCCAGTATTGCATTGACGGTATTGTGGGTAACCATCAAAATTGGGGTTTGTCTCTGTATTAAATTCCTTTGGGAATTTTTTTGCGCATTGACCATCTGTCATGCATATAGTACCAGGTTGATCTTCGCCACATGGGCCATGAATCATGTGCTTCATCACTGCCTCATGTAGTTTTGGATTTGCTTTCTCACTTGGGATTTCTTCAGAGACCAATTCATGAATTATTTCTTTGTCCCTCGGCTTATCTTCCTCTCCGAGGATTAAGAGCATGTGAGCGTGTGTAGTCCATGCTTTTGAAATTCTATTACATGCACATAGGCAACTACACGGCCAAAAATGTGTTTTTTCAAAATCTCATTAAGCACGGCTTGGAGTTAGATTTTAAATACTCGTGCAACCAAATCTGGTCTGAACTCTGGCCTTTGCCATGGTTCTAAGTTTTCAGTAATTTCTTTCCACTTTGTGTTACAGGTCATCGTAACAAAAAGATCTGGCTTTCCGAGTTTTCGGATAATTGTCATGGCGTCTTGGTAATTTTGCTGCATAGCTCTTGGGCTTCCAATGAAAGTGGATGGTAAAATTACTGGTGTCCCAGCTTTTAGCCCTTGGTGTAATGCAGCATTATGGATGTGATCCATAATGCCGGCATAACTGTCGACGTGTAATGCCTTTCGATTTTGTTTTATATATTCTATCCTGTTGGATTCAATTTTGACCTAACTGTCAACGATAAATTGTTGCATCAACTTCCCAGCATTTAAAAGGGTATTGAACTCGTCACGAATGGCAAGCCTGTATGCATAGTACTGCAACAGGGGGATTTTTTTCTTGTCAATCTTGATCCACTGGTATAGATGGTATATGAATGTCACCAATTCCTTGATGTTGCACACTTAGGGCAATTGGAGTTGTCAAATTTATTGTACATCCACTGTCCCCATGGAGCGCCCCCACACCGCCGCAGGGCCGAGGGGTACCCAGAGCCGGGCCTCTAGATCTCAGTCCTGGGGTTGTCACGGTAGCTAGACCCGGTCCGTGGCCCTGTCTGTCAGTGGGGGACGTCCGGTGCAATAAGTGATGTTGTAGCGGTGCAGTTGTGGGGTGCAGGTCGCGGTAAATAACGAGGACACCAGGTTGCAGTCTCTTTACCTCTTTACTGAAGCTCTCTGGGTCCTCAGTCCGGAATACGGCTCACCAGGCTGCGCAAGTCCGGCTGGTCCAATGGCACTTCCAGAGCTCTCCTTGCAGGTGGAAATCGGTGCCTTCCTTCTAGCGCTATGTGTTGCAGTCCTTCCCTGCTGTGCTTACGGAAAGTACCCCACAACTGTTGTGTCTGTTTCTCGTGTTCCCTCACAACAACTTAATTCGCAATGATCTTCCTCGTCCCTCCAGATACTATGGTAGGAACGCACCCGTATGACGGGGAGGCTCGGAGATCTTCCGGGACTCTATCTGCGCCCCTCTCCTGTTGGTACCCCCCTTTTGCCTTCCTGGGTGATGCGTGAGACAGTCCGCCTCAAGCTAACTGCCCTGCCGTAGGTCTGAGGTATGGCTTGAAACTCTTTACCTCCTCGGCGTTCCGGCCACCGGTAGTGCGCCTCAGTAAGGTGCTGCCTCTTTCAGCACAACCCTCACTGGTATCTCCTTTCGCTTGATTTCGTTTCTCACTCAGCACAATCTATCTCGCTTCTTAGTCCTTCCTTGGGCACCGCCGCTATGCTGAGCAGGCACGGTCCCTTTACGTTCTTTCCATGCCAAGCCTCTGCCAGGATCCCACCCCTGGCAGAGACCCTACAGTCTCTCCCTTCACAACACCCTCTGCCACCAGGTGTTGCTCCGTTCAATCCCGTCAGCGTTCTCTCTCTAACTTCCTGCCTGACCCCCAGTTTACCCACTATGGTGGGGAGTGGCCTAATGAATAGCACCCTTAGCTCCCCCCGGAGGCCCAGCTGTGAAATGTATTGGTGACTGTGATACCTGCTCAGAGAACTCCTTCCGTGCCATCGAACGCAGCATGGCCCCCCTTAGTGGCTGAACCATGCTACTGCAACGACCAGGACTCTGGGGCGCTGCACTCCCCCCTGGTTAAACACAGTACTCCGGGACTGGGAAGAAAAACAACAATACAGGTTAGCAAAAAGACATACAATTTTGTTGAGTGCAAATAACAATAAGTATACTTAAGTAGGCTTCCCTTTATGGGAGGTGAGGACACTTGTAACGTTACAAACATAATTAACCTTATAATTTACAGAGTATAAATAACTTCTGTTACCCAACCGGGTATTCTATTTAGTGCAATTTTTTGAAATAATAACTTAACATTGCCTTTAAGAAACTCACACTCTTAGTCTATCAAAGGCCTTCCTATAATCACATTATAAGGCATTTCAACTTTACATTCTCCTTCCTGTGAACCTGCAGGACCGCCTGTCCCTACGGCACCAGGCCTACTGCCTCTCCTTTCTTCTACAGGACCGCCCTGTTCAGCCAGGGCCTACTGCCTTTCGCTACTATACACAGTATAGACATAACATTCCTTTCGGTTGAAGAACTCTGAGCCAGCTCTACTCGGCCCCTTTAAGGACTCACTCTCTAACCCCTACGGGTTCACTCTCTGTCCTTAGCAATAAAGTAACTTTTCAATGGGGACGCAGGGTTTACCTTCTATCCTCACCCTCATTATTACTTCTCTTACTTTCAACTATGCAGACCTCTACTTCTACCCCTACGGGCTCTCTGCATCTTTCCTGTCTTCAAAACATTATTCAAATTTCACATTTTAACAAATTCAACACATATAACTTAGCATGTAAAACAGTTACATTTCTTTTCAAGGCATCATTATGGCATTACTGTTCTGCAACAGTATCTCTCTCAAGTTCAGTTTCTCACATCCCCTTTAAGAGGAGACCAAGTCTTTCTAAGATAGCTCGTCTCCTCAGCCTACCGGCCCATGCAAAGGTTCCGGCATGGTATCTTCGCAAAGTGTCTTTAACTAGAACCGGTAGGAAAGGTATCTTCGCAAAGTGTCTTTGGCTCAAACAAATAGGACAAATATCTTCGCAAAGTGTCTTTGGCTAAAACCAGTAGGGAGCACCTTTAAGAAGGTGCAAACTATTTACAAGGGAAGTTCGAATCATGCGCAGTTCATGATTTCTGCAGTTCTCTTTTTTTTAAAACTGTATAAACTTCAGGAAAACAACAGTGACCCCGGGTCAACAAAGGGGTCACCTTTAACCCTAGACGGGTTTAGCAGCAAACAGGAACAGTTAAAGGAATGAACAGTTAACTATTTACATTTTCCATCCAATGATAGTACTTTCAAAACTTTCCACGAGGCACCACCCGGCAGGTGGATCCCTGCAGTTCAGGGTTCAGATCCACTCCTACTGCCAGGTACACCCCATGTGTTCGGGTCTGTTGTATGACCAGATCGTGCGCAGCGATGAAGGTCTGGGTTCCCACTGCTCTCTGCGCTGGCTCCTCAGGAGTCTCAACCACCCGAAGAGGCACTCCCTTGGCCACTGCTGTGGTGGCGGTGATCAACCTGCGGGCTCCAGGTTCCGCAGCCAGGCAGGTGGAGGCGACCGGAGTGGCTTCAGATCGATCACACGGTGACACCTTGGCTACAGGGGCTGGCCTCTCCTGCTTGTACACATTCAGAGCAAACCACCCCTTCTCTCCAAAGTGCCGGGTGTAGGTAACGCTGTCCCCCGGGTAGAGGTCCCGATCCGGGTGACCTTCTCTGAGGTGCGACTCCACATCCCGGCGATTGACAAAGACCTCCGCATACAGCCCCGGTTCCTTGATAAAGCCCCAGCCTCCTCGGAGCTTGAAGATGGTGACAATGCCCTGCCTGCGCGGGGCCTGATGGGTGGTGGGGTCCTTGCGGGCCCGATCCTTAACCGCCAAATCTTTTTGATGGTAGGCCTCCCGTTTGGCCTGATGTATTCTCTCTTCCTCTTGCCACCGCTGTTCTAGCTGGGTCTGATATTCTTCCCAGCTTAGGGCCTGTACCATTTCTCCCTTCTGGGTCTCCACCCCGGGGAACCCCATGAGATTGGATCCAGGGTTCACCCAGCGGCACACCGTGCGCTCCGCACTGACCTCACACGGCAAGGGAGTAGGGGTGATAGGGGCTCGCATACGGTGTTCCATGCCCGTGGCTTCCTCCCATGGTAACAGGCGCTGAAGTCTATGGGTCCCCGGGAGAGGCGGTGCTGCTACGGGACCCACTAACACACCCTCGGCTGGTGGGGCAGGACCGGAGGACTCACCCACCGGTACGAATCCACTTTCCGCAACAGGTCCCGCTGGTTCCTCCGATGTCCGGGAACCCGCTGCCGGCACCGCCTGATGCGGGGCCTGGATTCTCACATTCAGTTGGAGGAGCCGGGTATATAAATCCTCCATCTCGGCTCTCAGGAATTTGGTGTTATCCACAGAGGACAGGTTGCTGGGCTCGTCCGGGTAGTCAGGGGAGACTTCCACTTCAACCCCGCTGTCGGGTTCGGAGCTGCTGGCCATAGCGTCCTCCACGTGGGTCGCTTCCTGGTCTTTTTCCCGCTCTCTCCTGCGTGAGCAGTTTCGTTTTCTCTGCCTCCGCCCCCCATTAAGGATCAGGAGGCGGATCTCTGCTGCTGACGGACACGTCCTCACTGCACAGAAATATTTAGACTGGGCGGCCATTACTGTTCGCGCTCTCCAGCTCGGCTACGCCCACTCCACGCCCCTCTTCTCTTCCTGCGCTCTCCTCAGCGCTGCAATGGCGGCGGATTTTGGCGGCAAATGGCACAGCACACAATCTTGCAATAAAGTACAGTCCAAGCACAGTAAATCACAGTCTCTAGGCACACATGACCTGATTCTTCAGGCTTAAGTAGATCCTGTTCGTGACGCCAAGTTGGAGCGCCCCCACACCGCCGCAGGGCCGAGGGGTACCCAGAGCCGGGCCTCTAGATCTCAGTCCTGGGGTTGTCACGGTAGCTAGACCCGGTCCGTGGCCCTGTCTGTCAGTGGGGGACGTCCGGTGCAATAAGTGATGTTGTAGCGGTGCAGTTGTGGGGTGCAGGTCGCGGTAAATAACGAGGACACCAGGTTGCAGTCTCTTTACCTCTTTACTGAAGCTCTCTGGGTCCTCAGTCCGGAATACGGCTCACCAGGCTGCGCAAGTCCGGCTGGTCCAATGGCACTTCCAGAGCTCTCCTTGCAGGTGGAAATCGGTGCCTTCCTTCTAGCGCTATGTGTTGCAGTCCTTCCCTGCTGTGCTTACGGAAAGTACCCCACAACTGTTGTGTCTGTTTCTCGTGTTCCCTCACAACAACTTAATTCGCAATGATCTTCCTCGTCCCTCCAGATACTATGGTAGGAACGCACCCGTATGACGGGGAGGCTCGGAGATCTTCCGGGACTCTATCTGCGCCCCTCTCCTATTGGTACCCCCCTTTTGCCTTCCTGGGTGATGCGTGAGACAGTCCGCCTCAAGCTAACTGCCCTGCCGTAGGTCTGAGGTATGGCTTGAAACTCTTTACCTCCTCGGCGTTCCGGCCACCGGTAGTGCGCCTCAGTAAGGTGCTGCCTCTTTCAGCACAACCCTCACTGGTATCTCCTTTCGCTTGATTTCGTTTCTCACTCAGCACAATCTATCTCGCTTCTTAGTCCTTCCTTGGGCACCGCCGCTATGCTGAGCAGGCACGGTCCCTTTACGTTCTTTCCATGCCAAGCCTCTGCCAGGATCCCACCCCTGGCAGAGACCCTACAGTCTCTCCCTTCACAACACCCTCTGCCACCAGGTGTTGCTCCGTTCAATCCCGTCAGCGTTCTCTCTCTAACTTCCTGCCTGACCCCCAGTTTACCCACTATGGTGGGGAGTGGCCTAATGAATAGCACCCTTAGCTCCCCCCGGAGGCCCAGCTGTGAAATGTATTGGTGACTGTGATACCTGCTCAGAGAACTCCTTCCGTGCCATCGAACGCAGCATGGCCCCCCTTAGTGGCTGAACCATGCTACTGCAACGACCAGGACTCTGGGGCGCTGCACCCATATGGGAATAGAAGTGGATATGTCATTGCATCACACTTTCTTTGAAGAAAGCTGATTTGAACAGTTTGGTTCTCACTTTTGAGGTGAACTCTGATGTCCCTATTAAATGGGCGTTCACCCATTGCATTTTGATAAATTGTAGCTACTTCATTGCACCTTGGTGCATTGTAGCGCCTCTGGTCATCACTGTAGTCATTTATAATTGACATTGTTATTTCGAGAGGATCGCGATTTTCTAATTCAGCAATCCTCTCTTCCTCTATTTCAAATTCCCTCATCATTGTGAAGGCTCTTGCGAGTATGTTAATTGCTTTCATTTTCTCTCCAAGAGATGATAGCAGTGCTGGGAGGCACTTTTTATTTGCTTGACTTCTTGTACTTAATGCTTCTTCACTGTCCAAGATATAAATCTGGGCAAACTTGGGAGTACTACCCACAGCGGGATGCAATGGGGCAGTTCTGTGGTAAATTTGTCCATGAATTCGAAAACAGTATAGACCATGTCCAGGGGGTGGCGCTACTTGTGCTCCCATTGATGCCAAAGCAAGCAAGCTATTGTATTGCCTTATATTAGCCATAAAGTTATTGGAGTGCTGATGCTCTCCTTTCATCAACTTGACTAATTGATCATCCATATGAATGGTAAGTAATTGGATGCGCCAGGAAGGGAATGTTTTGTCCTGCGCCATTTTGTCTTTGAAATTTTTAGATTGGCAGAACTGACATCGAAATGTCAGTTCGCCAGCATAGTGCTCTTCAATACGTGTCTCATCAATTTGATTGAGAAGTCCTCTAGATGATCTATGTGTTTCAGTTACTTCATTCGTTTCTCTTGCTCTGGCCGCGCTCTGTCGGGCTGCATCAGCAGTTCTTTGACAATTCGTCTTCTGTTTCATTAAGACGCAGGTTACGCATCCGTATGCGATTCGCTTCTCTACGTGCAACAGCGCCCTCAGCTTGATCCATCTTTGCAATGTTGCCTCACACTGTTGCCTCAGAGTTGCCTGAGTGTTGCCTCACGATGTTGCCTCACAGTGTTGCCTCACAATGTTGCCTCACAGTGTTGCCTCACAGGCTAACATTCAAAAAAGGCTTATGCCTTAACTCGCCACCAGGGAGAGCTCCTCTCCTTAGGTATCCATGGTTACACCCACGCAGTTAGCTGCTAGTGGTAGTAACTATGGGTACCTGAGTTACTGTTCAGCTGTGGATGACTCATTGCGCACAGGCACACGGTTGAGCTGTGGATGACTCATTGTGCACAGACACACGGACACGTCAAAATTAGGTATATTGATATAGAAAAAGCCACAGATAGTATTGGTTCTGATTTATAAATTTTATCTTGTACATTTGTTTTTACTTTCTGATTTCTTATTTTTGTATTTTATCAGCATGATTTTCAGGAGCAAATATCATGTCCCTTAAGGGCTCTTTCAAATAAGCATGTATTTGATCAATGTGCTGCCAATATGCTCAATGACCCAATCATAAGCTATAGGCCAGTGCATATAAGACATTTTTCATATGGACCATGTGAGAAAAATTGCAGCATGCAATAATTTGGCCCGTTTTTTGGGCCAGGCTAGTGCACTATGTGGACGAGTACATGCAACTGTACTTGGAGAAAATTACATCCACAATTTGCAGAAATGACTGGCTCAAGTTTTAGTACTGCTGTGTGAACCCTGCCCAAGGTAGAGGAGCAGTGGTCTCCAATAAATATTTTCAATGCTGTGATCCTGTGTAACTGAGTTGTGGCTTTTCACTCTAATCCTTTACCCAGTAATAATAAGATGACTGTTGATCCTGCCCCAAAATATTCCTTTTGTAAACTTAGGCATTAACTCAGCAGCTTATACTCTTATCAAGCATGTTCAATTGGAACCCACTTTAAAAGTTAATTTAGATTTTCTTAGATCTGACTGGCATATTGGTATCTATATTAACCCTTTTCTGCCATGGTCATTTTTTTTACCATCTTCTTTTAATATATATGTGTAGATATACTGTGACAAAGTCACTGGCAAGATATTGGACAGAAGATACAGGGAAGGAAATAATTATTTGATCCCTTTCTGATTTTGTAAGTTTGCCCACTGACAAGGACATAAACAGTCTATAATTTTAAGGGTAGGTTAATTTTAACATTGAGAGATAGAATATCAAAAATAGAATCCAGAAAATCACATTGTATAAATTACATAAATTTGCATTTTGCAGTGATAAATAAGTATTTATAAGCAAATCGGATCACTTTAGGTGGGATTCTGCTCTTCTAGCAACTAGGGGCCCTGTATATGGAGTCCATAAACTGTTCTAGGAAAATCTGCGCTCTAGGAGGCAAATAGCACTCCATTCCTCCCAAGTCTCTCTGTATGGCTAAGCAGTACTGTACAGCCACATATGGGGTATTGCCATGTTCAGTAGAAATTGTGGTACAAATTATGATGCCATCTTTACCCACTTCTTGTGTGAAAATGTAAAATCTGGGGCTGAAGCAACATTTTGGTGGTAAAAATGTAGTTATTTTATCTTCACTGCCCAATGGCATAAAAATCTGTGCAAAAGAGGGGAGAAGCCAGCGCTGCTTATGGTCAGAACGCAATACATAACGTGCACAAGCACATATTGATTTCTAACTGTATTTCAAAATGAGACATTTAGCACACAATTGATCAATTCTTTGAGCCACCCCGCCACGTCACGGCATTCTCATAATGGGGCAGTCCTACTCTACATTTTTTATATTCGCTGTGCCATAAAGGCCTCCTAAATGTATTGAAAGCAAGACCACATTAAATTCAAGCTGTACCTGAAGGGTTTCTGAATCACTCCCATGGCGCCAGAAAGGGCAAGCGCAGATAAAGGTTGACCAGGTCGAGACATAAGTAAAGAAAATTGGCACGCACTCAGGATAATTAAGGGAGCGAGGTGCAGGCATAGTGGGCTATGGAAGCCCCACATAGATAGAGAATATAGTACACCACACACTCTGTGTGTATATTGCAATGGTGGAAATTTAATGACAAAACAACTATGTGATATAAAAGCGACCAAAGGTAATTATGACGTTTCGGCCCTACCAGAGCCTTAATCATACAATCGCTTTATTATGCAAAAGAGAGAGGATAGAGATCCTTGAAGATAAAGGCATACACTTAAGTGCCAAAATGCTGTGGGTATGAAGTCGCAGAGACTGCCCTGCTGTGGGGTCTTGGATGTCAGGCTAATGAGCGGCGCTCCCACACTCTGGCAGCAGGGCAGCAAGACGTCATCGAAGGTCCTTCACTCCCTGCATTCTTAGGAAATATTTTTTATTTTTATTATTTCTTTTTTACATGAATATGGATTCCAGGGCCTGAAGGAGAGTCTCCTCTCCTCCAGACCCTGGGAACTTCCGATTCCGATTTCCGATATCACAGAAATATCGGAACTCGGTATCGGAATTCCGATACAGCAAATATCGGCTGATACCCGATATTTGCAGTATCGGAATGCTCAACACTACTGAAGAGCCCAATTGAATAACATTCACGGGCTGTACTTGGACTGAATATATGGTCACATGAACTTGGCGTTAAAAACATTAAATGCACAATTATTACATTGGGTAAGTGGCATAACGAATCTGAAGAACTACACTACATTTATAATTTGAGGGATTTACTAATATTATTATTATTATTACGGTACATCTGCTACATATTGGGATAGGATCTTGAAGATGGAAATACCCCTTTAATACCTTTAAAGAGAAAATATTATCACAAAGTATTATTATTTGAATCAGATTTTTGTATTACTTTTTTAAAAACTTTAAAAACTTCTTGGCATGTTTTTTTTCATATCAAGACCTTTACAAAACATTTTAAATTCTAAAATTTGCAATATTCACACTAGCAACTTTTTTTGATTCATACTTACTGTCCTTTCCAGAAGAGTTTTCAGCAGACTCATCATCATCATCATCAACAGCTGATAGCACAGAATACACAAGTCATAATAGGTGATGTCACCACTTATCCTGCTCCCCTTTCATTCACGTTGACTTTTGCAAATACTTATTAGATTCTTCGATGCAATAGACAAGGCCAGAGTTTGTTCATTGTGGCTAATGTACGTGTGAATTTCTTTAACCCCTTTCTGACATCGGATAGAATAGTACTTCCGACGTCAGAAGCCCCGCTTTGAGGTGGGCTCCGGCAGTGAGCCCACCTCAAAGCCACGACATGTCAGCTGTTTTCAACAGCTGACATGTGCCCCCAATAGGCGCCGGCAGAATTGCCATACACCCGTGCCTATTAACTAGTTAAATGCCGCTGTCAAACTCTGACAGCGGCATTTAACAAGCACTTCTGGCCATCACGTGATGACCACCAGAGGTCTTCTTAAGAACTCTATGGTTGTTGATGCCAGATTGCTGTGAGTGCCACCCTGCGGTCGACGCTCATAGCAATGCTGTAATTCAGCTACATAGCCACCCATGGAGACTATTGAAGCATGCCAAAAGTAAAAAGAAAATGTGTTTATAAATATGAAAAAATAAAAAAAACTTAAAAGTTCAAATAACTCCCCTTTCGCCCCATTTAAAATAAAACAATAAAAATAATATCAAATCTACACATATTTGGTATCCCCATGTTCAGAATTGCCCGATCTATCAATATATAAAAGGATTAACCTGATTGCTAAGCGGCTTAGAGAGAAAAAAAATCGAAATGCCAGAATTACATTTTTTTGGTCGTCGCAACTTTTTTTTGGGTCATCGCGACACTGCATTAAAATTCAATAACGGGCGATCAAAAGAATGTATCTGCACAAAATGTGATGTCATTAAAAACATCAGTTCGGCATGCAAAAAATAAGCCCTCAACCAACCCCAGATCATGAAAAATGGAGACGCTACGGGTATCGGAAAATTGCACATTTTTTAAGCAAACTTTGGAATTTTTTTTTCACCACTTAGATAAAAAATAACCTAGACATTTTTGGTGTCTGTGAACTCGTAATGACCTGGAGCATCATAGTGGCAGGTCAGTTTTAGCATTTATTGAACCTAGCAAAAAAGCCAAACAAAAAACAAGTGTGGGATTGCACTTTTTTTTGCAATTTCTCTCACTTGGAATTTTTTTTACCATTTTTGAGTACACGACATGCTAAAACTAATGATGTCGTTCAAAAGTACAACTGTAAAAAATAAGCCCCCACATGGCCATATTGACGGAAAAATAAAAGTTATGGCTAAACGAAAACGCAAAATCAATAAAAGCTCCGGTCATGAAGGGGTTAAATTTCAAAATTTCTAATTTCTGATTTTAAATATAGACAGTAATATGAAAAAAAAAATAGCAACATATTTATTTAAATAAATGTAACAAAAAACTTGTTTTAAACAATAGGTCATTTTCTCATGATAGCATCCCTTTAAGAAAGCGTGTCAAATAATATAATGTAATGTAATAAATTTAAATATTCATCTGAGAAAAACTAGAATTAATTCTGCCTTGTATGTACCTCAATGAAATAAGATAATCAAAAAACCTGTTCTGAAAGTTTCGTGAAATTAATTTTCGGTTATGAGGGCTCTTCCTCTTTAACCACACATCATTTCTTTTAAATCGCATATGCAAAACGTATCTGTCCTGTTGCACATTAATATTCACCTTATTCGTTATGCCTCATACAGTTCATCAAAGCTTTCCATCCTTGTCAGCAATTTTAATCATGGTGATGAGGTTAGATTAAAACTATTTAAATATGCTAATACTCTGACAGGCAATTGAATGGCCTATTATAAATGATTCAAAATCAAACATTGCTTTTCTCTCTCTGCACAGCTGATCCTGATTAGCTTTGATATTTCTGCTTGTCAAGTGGATTTGAATGTCCACTCATATTCTTTCCTGTCAAACAAATCCTCACCTATAGAACTACCACTCATAAGAGTTTACCTGGGAAATTCAGATTTAGGAACATTCATATTAAAATGGTTGTCCACTACTCAGACAACCCCTTCTCAAACCCTATGTTTTCCCCAGTAAAATAATACCACCCACTCACTCTCAGGTAAGAAGGGAGCACTACCCAGGACTCTACCACTCACATCCAACACACGTCAGTTCAGTCGGGGCACCTGGGCATACCCTTAGAGAGGAAGGCCTCATCCCAGGCTGGATAGGAATGGGTGTTGGGAGTGGGTGGCGTAGGTAGAGTAGGGGAAGGGTTAATTAGGCTGAAAAGTTATCCAGAGTGTGAGAGGAGAGAGATGCTGTAAGACATGCTGAGAAGGAGCTAACCATCAGAGGGAGCTTGAGGGAGATTGTGAGAGAAGTGGAGCTGAGAATACGTGCGGGTCTGCAGCTCCTGGGAAACGGAAGAGAGAACTGAGAGGGAGAGACAGAAGGAAGCTCCCAGAAAGACAGAAGGGGCCCTAAGGGCACGGGAAGTGCAGAAGCCTCTCGTGGGGCCCACATCCAGATGTGGAGGGACCACGTCGCAGACAGGGGATCGGCCCCAACTTAGTGGAATGCTTCAAGTTCAGCAAAGTAACTGGAGGCTGTGGCTTTTGCAAGAAGCACAGTCACATCCACCCATACTTTGCCAAAAAGGCAGCCATATAGAATCCAGGGGACTCAGAGGACACCGCTCGACCAGGTTCATGGCTGCTGGCTTGGGACATTGTGGGCAAAGCACTGGGCAGGAAAAGAGGAATGCCAGTGCAGTGAGATGGCCAGAGAAAGGCATGCGAAAGGAGTCCTGGAAAGGTGCATCGCATTTTGCCTGGGATGTTGCTGGACCACTAACCTGAACAACACAGCATCAGGCTGACGTGTGTGGACTGGAGAACTGTGACTAAAAGAGGAAACTGCACCTTACTGTGTCCTTGCATTATTTCTACAACACCTGCCCAGCCTACCACAACCACATTCATTATCACATTTTATACCATATAGTTGCCCTGAGGTCTAGCTCTACCTAGCCCCAGTGGACTCTGAAGCAGTGTCGGCTAACACCTTTATTGCCGAGTACCACAGGTGG
The DNA here is from genome assembly GCF_051348905.1 of Ranitomeya variabilis. Taxonomy (NCBI): domain Eukaryota; kingdom Metazoa; phylum Chordata; class Amphibia; order Anura; family Dendrobatidae; genus Ranitomeya; species Ranitomeya variabilis. The sequence continues at coordinate 72,366,004 of NC_135237.1, read as the reverse complement.
CGTCACAAACAATTTCCCTATAAACGTTATTTTCCCCTTTAACTACTATTTCACCTCTATTGGACGCCCAGGGCCACGGACCGGGTCACCGCTGCCATGACATTCCCCTTTAAGAACTGTGTCGGACCCGGTACCGAGTTCCCCACGGCCCTTTGGGGCGCTCCATACTCACCTCTGGTGCTGACCCTGTTCTAGCAGAGTCGTCACTGGCTCTCTTAGGAATCGCGTGACATTGTAAAGCCACCAAATCCCTGTGTTCAATCACTGCTGGCCTTACTCTCCTCTCCTTTGGACATAATTGACATCCAGAGGGAGTGAGAGCAGCCGCAGCTTTCACTTCCTCTGGATGTATGTGATTTGTCCGAATGGGGAGAGTGAATTCAACGCTGATATATCAGTATGACGTGATCCCCGAGAGAGCCCATGCAGACACTTGTGAAACGACACTATCAAGGCAGGTGAGTATAGGTGTTTTTATTGTCCTGGGGGAAACAGATACCAAAAAGAGGTTGTCTGGGTATTGGACAACCCCTTTAACTACAGAAAGCCACAAATTCATAAACTTTGAGGGTTTTTTTTTCAGAAAACTTGGTAAATCTAAAGGGTAACAATGATTTTATATTTTGAAAAAGCATATTTCGTAAGACAAATTAGAATATTGCACTTCCAGGAAATTGAAAGGGTAAGTGCTACGTGCATATTACTATTTAGATGCCACTGTCAGTCTCTGAGAGTGGAAAATAAAAGGTTACGCTACTATGGCAGCACAGGTCCAACTGATAGCCCCAGTCGCTGGCTTCTCTTGTTAATCCCATGAAGTTCAGAATATGAATTTCATAGGAGATTGTGATTTTTACATTTGCAAAAAACTTGCAAATATTTCTACATTTCTGTTTTTTTCTCAGTCAAGATGGGGTGCAGAGTGTACATTAATGAGAAAAAGATGAACTTTTTTAAATTTACCAAATGGCCGCAATGAAACAAAGAGAGAAAACTTTACCCACTGTATATATATATATATATATATACATATATACATATATATGTGTGTGTGTGTGTGTGTGTGTGTGTGTGTGTGTGTGTGTGTGTGTAAAAAGATCTAAAAATTCTAATTAAAAATCCAAAACATATACATATGTGATATCAATGTGTACAGAGAAGTAAAATATAAAATTAATTAACTTGGTCTGTAAAAACTGTATGGAGAAAAAAAAAATGAAATGTAGAATTGCCTGGTTTTGGTTGCTGGAATTACACAAAAATATGCCTTAAGAGATGATTTCACCAGAAAAACATATAAAAAATGTATATGGTTTCTTAAACTTTGAAACTTAGAAAAAACACTATTTTTATATCATCTCTGGCGTTTGACTTTGCTTCATCAGCTGGCAGTACGGATACAGACCACAAACTTCATTTTGTATCTGTTTTTTCTAAAGCGTCGTTTTCCCTTTTCATTTTCCAGACACCCAGAAGGGGAGGAGAGAAGTGATACCAGATACATGCGGACAGATCCTGCCACATTAAGGCATGTGCTCACGTTACGGAATTGCTGTGGAAATTTCTGCGGCAATTCCGCAACTCCGTGCCATGGGAAATACACATGCGGAATTGGTATGCGTATTCCCACTGAACACTAGCGTTTTGCAAGCGTAATTAGCTTGCAGAATGCTAGCGTTTTCCAAGCGATCTGTAGATAGATATAATGTTAAAAAAATAAAAAAAATAAAATATTGTGATATTCTCACCTTCCGGCGGCCCTGGCAGCCTTCCCGATCCTCGCGATGCTCCCGGCAGCTCCCATTCCCAGCAATGCCTTGCGACTATGACCCCAGATGACGTAGCATCACGCGAGACTGCTACGTCATAACAGGTCATTGTCGCAAGGCATCACTGGGAACGGGAGCTGCCGGGAGCATCGCTAAGGCCTGGGCTGGATCCGGGGGCCGCCAGATGGTGAGTATATAACTATTTTTTATTTTAATTCTTTTTTAAGGGCCTGAAGGAGAGTCTCCTCTCCTCCACCCTTGGTACCATCCGCACATGATCCGCTTACTTTGTGCATGGTGGGCATAGCCCCAAGCGGAAAGTAAGCGGATCAATGCATTCCCATGTGTGCGGAATCAAGGCGATTCCACACAAAGAATGAGCATGCTGCATATTTTTCTGTGATGCGATTCCACCTCGGAAAAATACGCAGCATTAGCACAGCATTGCGGAATCCCATTGAATTCAATGGGTTGTGTTGTGCATGCGTTTACGCAGCATTTTTGCTGTGAAAAAACAAGGTAAAAACGCATGCAATCTGCAACGTGTGCACATAGCCTAACTGTACATTTACTCTAGTCTTTAAAAGTTGAAAATATCAAAACTTTTGTAATTATTTTTCATATTTTATAGTACTAAAAAAAGTTATTATAAATTAAAACATTAACCCGGATATGTCCCCGCAATAGGTGCGGGCAGAATCGTGATCTGCCCGTGCCTATTAACTAATTAAATGCCGCTGTCAAACTCTGACAGCAGCATTTAACAAGCGCTTCCGGCCTTACGGACCGGTGACTCCCGTCACATGATCAAGGGTCATCGGTGCATCGGCATAATAACCAGAGGTCTCCTGCAGACCTTTATGGTTGTTGATCCCAGATTGCTGTGAGCGCCAGCCAGTGGTCGGCGCTCATAACAATGAAGTAACTTTGCTACATAGGGGCGATCTGGCTATGCCAGCTTCTAGCCTCCCATGGAGGCTATTAAAGCATGGCAAAAGTAAAAAATAAATGTTTTTAACAATATGAAAAAAATATATAAGTTCAAATCACCCCCTTTTCGCCCCATTGAAAATAAAAAAAATCAAACATACACATATTTGGTATCCCCGCATTCAGAATCGCCCGATCTATCAATAAAAAAAAGGATTAACCTGATTGCTAAACGGTGCAGCGAAAAAAAAATAAACGGGCGATCAAAAGAATGTGTCTGCACCAAAATGGTGTAATTAAAAACGTTAGCTCGGCATGCAAAAAATAAGCCCTCACCCAACCCGAGATCACAAAAAATTGAGACACTACGGGTATTGGAAAATTGCTCAATTTTTTTTTTAGCAAAGTTTGGAATTTTTTTCACCACTTAGATAAATAATAACCTAGATATATTTGGTGTCTAAGATTTCATAATGACCTGGAGAATCATAATGGCTGGTCAGTTTTAGCATTTAGTGAACCTAGCAAAAAAGCCAAACAAAAAACAAGTGTGGAATTGCACTTTTTTTGCAATTTCACCGCATTTGGAATTTTTTTCCCGTTTTCTAGTACACAACATTGTAAAACCAATGGTGTCTTTCAAAAGTACAACTCGTCCCACAAAAAATAAGCCCTCACATGGCCATATTGACGGAAAAATAAAAAAGTTATGGATAAGCGTCTAGGCTGGTTTCACACTTGCGTTTTTTGCTGCTGCGTTTTAGCGCTAAAAAACGCATGCATTTTTTTCTATACTTAACATTAAAAACGCATGCGTTTTTTGCATACGTTTTGATGCGTTTTTGGCAACGCATGCGTTTTTTTATGCTTGCGTTTTGTTGCAGAAATGCAACCTGTAGTAATTTTTAGTGGCGTTTTTTTGCCGCAAAAAACGCATGCGTTTTTTTTTGCGGCAAAAAAGTGTATTGCTGTCTATGTAAACGCATGCGTTTTTAAGCACATGCGTTTGCATGCCTTTTTAAACGCATGCGTTTCTACAGAAAAACACAAGAAAACACAAGAAAAAGCAAGAAAACCCTAACCCTAACCCTAACCCTAGGGTTACTAGGGATCCTAACCCTAACCCTAAGCCTAACCCTAAGGTTAGGATCCCTAGTAACCCTAGGGATCCTAACCCTAACCCTAGGGATCCTAACCCTAACCCTAACCCTTAGGGTTAGGGTTAGGATCCTAACCCTTAGGGTTAGGGTTAGGATCCCTAGGGTTAGGGTTAGGGTTAGGATCCCTAGGGTTAGGGTTAGGGTTAGGATCCCTAGGGTTACTAGGGATCCTAACCCTAACCCTAACCCTAGCTATTTCTGTTTATAGTGGGTTTTCTAGTTGATTTTGATGATTGGCAGCTGTCACACACTTCTCAGCATGCGTTTAAAAAACGCAAACGCAGGAAAAAACGCATGTAAATGCGGCAAAACGCCGCGGTTTTTTTCTGCATGCAAAAACGCATGCGTCTAAAAAATGCAGCGTTTGCATGCGTTTACATGCGTTTTTTCACCACATGCGTTTTTTTTAAAACGCTGCATTTTTAAACGCAAATGTGAAACCAGCCTTACAGAGGCTTCTCAATTACTAACCTGTGGGCTTGATGTCACCTAACAATACTAAGGTGATATCAACCCCACAACCAGTACCCCACGTGCCATTCGCCACAGGGCAAGTCAGAAGAGCCAGGCAAAGCACCAGAATTGGTGCATCTAATAGATGCGTTTTTTTCTGGGGTGGCTGCAGGCTGATATTTTTAGGCTGAGGGGGCAATATCCATTGCCCCTTACCAGCTTGAGAATACCAGCCCCCAGCTGTCTACTTTAGCTTAGCTGGCTGTAAAAAATAGGGGGACCCCACTCCATTTTTTAAATTATTTATTTAAATAATTAAAACAAAACAACATGGTGACCCCCCTATTCTTGATAACCAGCCATGATAAAGCTAACAACTGAGGGTTGCAGCCTGCAGCTGTCAGTTTTGCCATGCTGGCTATCAAAAATAGAACAGAACTCAAGTCACTTTTTTTAATACATTTATTTATTTATAGCGCAGGGTCCGGATGATGAAAAATCCAATCTGTGGGAATCGCAGCTCTCTGTCTGGTGGTAATAATCTTACTGCCCATCAGAATTGCTAGTTTTTATTGCGCTGTCATGCAGACGACAATGTGGGAAACACCCGATGTTCGGGATGCTGAACCCGAACAGTAACCTGGACACAGAGACTTCCTGGAAAAGTCCGTGTCCAGGGTGAGTGCCTGAACAGTAGGTTTTCGATATGGACTTCAAACTTTACTGTTTGGGTTCGCACATCACTAGTTTTCACTGTTGAGTTTTTATGTAGCTGTAGTTTTTATTATGTAAATTAATTTTAAATAAGTTTTGATATTTGTGATAAATCATGAAAGTCTGAAATGTGGGATCCTCAAGTGCTTCTCAATGGAAGAATCACTTATGTGTGGCCATGATAAATTAAAATTGGTCAAATCAATATAATCAGCTGAGTATAAGACATGCGATGTTCCAGACTTCTCTAGACTGGCTATTAGAGATGAGAGGATTAGGCAAAATCGATTAGCAGAAAAGTTATTCTCTGTAATTTTAATGTCACTTTTTTTTACCTCTACAGATCAAAGAGCATGATAAATGACAGATGTAAAAGCTAAAAAAAATCACTATACTCACCTCACCGCGCACCTCTCCGGATCCTCACTGTCACCCATCAGGTTCTCGTCACATCTTCTTATCGCCGCAGCAAGTGCTACAATCGCTTTGTGTCTCATAGTGAGCCTGAACTTCCAACTCTAACGAGGCCCAGGAAGGTTCTGCGCCAGTGTGCGAAAGTTAATGACATCATGTTGTAATGACATAAGTGCATACACTGCGACTTGCACATTCTTTCTCAGAACCCTCTGGAAATCCTAGATAAGTGTGAGAGGTCAGGGGATTTTGGTGCTTGCAGAGGGTATGAGAAGATGCAATGAGGACCAGAGAGGTGATGGTGAGGTGTGGAAGTGTCAAAGAGGTGAGTGGTGAGGGGAGTGTAAGGATTTTTTAAAATCATTCTTTACAGTTTATAAAAATGGTAACCAGTGAATTGCAAAATGTCCACAGTTTGTCAAGTGCAAATTTTTGCAAAATTCAAGTTGAATTTAATTCCTCTCTAACTTATTTACTCATCTCTGGTGGCTTTACATGCAGCCATAAGAACTGAGACTGGGATTTGTGATACTGTTCTTGATAAGTGACTCTTTCCCTCAGTTACATTTTACACGTTATCAAATGTTACACTTCTTTGAATAAATTATTTCATTAAGCTTCCAAACAAGATGGGCAGCACGGTGGCGCAGTGGTTAGCACAGCAGCCTTGCAGCGCTGGAGTCCTGGGTTCTAATCCCACCTTGGACAACATCTGTAAAGAGTTTGTATGTTCTCTCCGTGTTTGCATGGGTTTCCTCGGGGCACTCCGGTTTCCTCCCACATTCCAAAGACATACTGATAGGGAATTTAGATTGTGAGCCCCATCAGGGACAGCGATGATAATGTGTACAAACTGTAAAGCGCTGTGTAATATGTTAGCGCTATATAAAAAAAAATAAAGATTATTATTAAACAAGAGGAAAGAGCAATAGCATTTTGCCTAGGCCTGAGGTTTAGTTAGGTCATCCGTTGAAAGAACTGCTACATCATCACCTTCATTTAGACCTTTTGAGAGTACAATTTTTAGGTCATTCATCTAAAATGTTTTCTTTTTACATAGATAATGGAATCTGTTTCCTACTGTTCCCCCTAGAGGTTATTATCTCAGTTCCTTTAATCTTCAGTCCTCACATGTAGAAATAATAAATGGATCTTAATGATCTTGTTTTTGTCCACCCTAAGAGCTGTGTTGAGTCAGCAATCACAATCAGCCATATTTATTTGTGTGAGCACTTGATATGCCTTCTATAAATAGTGATATAAAAGCTGAAGACCTAAATAATTATTAAATCAAAGACCCTTTGTTAGGTGAATTTCCAAGTTGCTGCTTTATTGTATAAAAACTTTCGATTGAACAAAAGAACAAGTTTTGATTTTTTTAAATTTTTTTCATTTATTGCCTTAAAATTAATGTTAAAAATTAACTGGAATCATGTTAAATATATTCTCCTGTATCTAGAAATGATTGTTGTTTTGATTCCTGAATCCCTGAATGTTGTTTTGATTCCTCCTCAGTATATAGTACAAACAAGAAAATATAATTGGACTCTGGGAATGCTGCCGTGTGTGAGCAGTAACAATATAAATTTTGAACAGCATTACTGCTATTTAGGCTAATGATATAAAAATTTGGGTACTTAAAACAGTTTGAACAAATTGTGTGAGCCCATGTGCCAAAGACAAGGCGACCTCCAAGGAAGAGAACCTACACTAACAGACTTGTCTCTCATGGGCCTAGATCACAAAATGCAAAGGGCAGGGTGTGTCCAACCTTAATGAAAATAGCCATGGGCAGATGGGATGAATGTTCAGTTAAATATGGATGCAGTCACTTACCTCCAAATTCATGATACAGAAAAAAAACTATTGACAAGCACCGTCAAGCATAATTAAGTAAATGTGCAGGTGATGTTGCTAAAATTGCGTTTTTATGGCATAAAAAGAAAAATATAACCACACTCTCAGCCTGTTGAGCATGCTAAGATATACTGTACATGAACATAGAATATATTAATTTTGAACAGTGTTAATGTTATACATATTATACTTATAAAAATTCAGGTACTTAGTGAAGAGTGTGATTACACCATCTGCCAGCAATAAGGCAACCACTTTACATGGGATCCTATAATAATAGACTTGTTTTCCCTGAGCCTAGAAAAAAAAATCAATCACTGAAAGAGAGAAAAAGTATAAATACTTGCAATACCATGTCCAGACACAAATGCCCAAACAGGATGCAGCAGCCCCCCATGATAAAGGCGGGGGCAGAACAGATGCAAAATACTGAAAACAACCACTAACTAACCCACCAAACATCCATGCGGTGGTTGCCTAGCATTCTAATTGCAAACAATGTTTGGTGGGTTAGCAAGTGGTTGTTTTTTGCACCTGTGTGTTACCAGCTGGTTGCCAGTATTTTGCACCTGTGCTTCTTGTGTATATCTTATATCTGTTGGTATCAAATATTTAAACTGTGCATGACCTTGTTATATCCATCATGACAATGAGATAATCTATTTCATTTCCTAACACTTTATGTATCTTGAAACAATAGAAGACACAATGTGAAAAATATTTCTAGGGAAAACTTATCCACAAGGTGATATCCAATAACGACCCACCCAGCTTGGAACAAATCCAAAATCGATGAATTACCACTTGTAACCCAATATCATTCAGGATGCGGGAAACTTAATAGGATTATCCTCAAATATTGGCCTATTCTTCAGGGCAATAGAACCATGGGGAATCTACTGCCCCAAAATCCCAAACTTGTATATAGTAAAAAGAAAAAAAAGAGCATGAACCGCACATCCCCAAATCATACGTTGATCTAAAGCCGCTAGGCAAAAATTTAAATACTGAACATGAGGTTTTCAGTTTAACATTCTGATCAGACTGTATGAAGCCCACTGCCCCTTCACGGCAAACCTCGTAGTGGGTCCTAACGCCCTAACGGAGCGGAGCCGTGCGGCGACCACCGCTGCAGCGGCCATGCACCAGCAGGGCGGACGGCCTGTTGCCCCACAGCACCCATGCTGCGAGACTGAGCCCCCATGACTCCAGACCGCGCCGCCCCACCAGCACAAAGCCACAGCAACAATGGCCGCCACACAGCACCAGCACCAAAATGAAGGGAGCATTTAAACTCACCTTCCTCCAGCTCTTCAGTGAGAGCCAAAATGGGCTAGACCCCTTACTTTGCAGTCTCCTGCTAATTAAAATCACCTGAGCCAAATGGGAGGAGTGCTGGTCCAAAAAAAGAGACAAGTACATGCTATGTGCAAAAAGAAAAAAAAGAGCATGAACCGCACATCCCAAAATCATACGTTGATCTAAAGCCGCTAGGCAAAAATTTAAATACTTAATTAGCAGGAGACTGCCAAGTAAGGGGTCTAGCCCATTTTGGCTCTCACTGAAGAGCTGGAGGAAGGTGAGTTTAAATGCTCCTTTTCATTTTGGTGCTGGTGCTGTGTGGCGGCCATTGTTGCTGTGGCTTTGTGCTGGTGGGGCGGCGCGGTCTGGAGTCCTGGGGGCTCAGTCTCGCAGCATGGGTGCTGTGGGGCAACAGGCCGTCCGCCCTGCTGGTGCATGGCCGCTGCGGCGGTGGTCGCCGCACGGCTCCGCTCCGTTAGGGCGTTAGGACCCACTACGAGGTTTGCCGTGAAGGGGCAGTGGGCTTCATACAGTCTGATCAGAATGTTAAACTGAAAACCTCATGTTCAGTATTTAAATTTTTGCCTAGCGGCTTTAGATCAACGTATGATTTTGGGATGTGCGGTTCATGCTCTTTTTTTTTCTTTTTGCACAAAGCATGTACTTGTCTTTTTTTGGACCAGCACTCCTCCCATTTGGCTCAGGTGATTTTAATTAGCAGGAGACTGCAAAGTAAGGGGTCTAGCCCATTTTGGCTCTCACTGAAGAGCTGGAGGAAGGTGAGTTTAAATGCTCCTTTTCATTTTGGTGCTGGTGCTGTGTGGCGGCCATTGTTGCTGTGGCTTTGTGCTGGTGGGGCGGCGCGGTCTGGAGTCCTGGGGGCTCAGTCTCGCAGCATGGGTGCTGTGGGGCAACAGGCCGTCCGCCCTGCTGGTGCATGGCCGCTGCGGCGGTGGTCGACGCGCGGCTCCGCTCCGTTAGGGTGTTAGGACCCACTACGAGGTTTGCCGTGAAGGGGCAGTGGGCTTCATACAGTCTGATCAGAATGTTAAACTGAAAACCTCATGTTCAGTATTTAAATTTTTGCCTAGCGGCTTTAGATCAACGTATGATTTTGGGATGTGCGGTTCATGCTCTTTTTTTTTCTTTTTGCACAAAGCTTGTATATAGTAAAGCCCAAAATGTGGGTCTTCTTTTAGCTCCTACAACCAAATCAATCAAGCCAATAAAGAGACAAACGGCCAAACATTTCTTATCAACCAAAATAGGCTTTAGTCCGTGCGGCAAATGTTCCTGCTGCACACGTACATCTTTGAGGAAAACACTCCAAACTACTTTTACAGACTCTAATTAAATTAAAACATACAGTATAACATTAAATCTACCACTATTTGCCTATCCACAGGAGTTATCTATATGCTAAAACGCCCCTGCGAAATTTATACTGGAAGAAGAAAGAGTCGTCTAAAAGATAGAATGAAAGAACATTTGGACAATGTAAATAATGGCTTTAACCCCTTTCTGACATATGACGTACTATCCCGTCGAGCAACACAATAAAGTTTTTTTCCCTACTCAAACTTTATTATACACTCCAGCCCCTTTTAACATGTGCTGCCTCCAGGTTCCAATACACTTGCTGACTAATACATTACCATATCATTAGCCAGCAGGTGCACCAGTTTGCCGTGACACACTATATATGGACGAACTATAGACATCAGCAGAAACCCTGATGAAGAAGGACCGCTGTCCTTTGAAACACATTGGTTAGCTGCTGTCCTCTCCAGTCATCCGTCCTTGCCACACGTGACATCACGTTCCCTCGGCAGCCGGCAAATCTGCTTCACTGCGGCGGCGCTTCCGGCCGGAGTCCGATACTAGTTTCTAACCTGGTACACGCGCACCCTGTATTTCCGGACCTCGGGCCTGCAAAAGTCGCCACCACGGAGGACGTTCACCACCCCTTGGCCTCTCTGTGCGCCCATCAATCCAGTTACCGGTGCAGCACCCCAGCATCATTTCAAGCCTAGCCAAGTAAGTCCCTTGATTACTTCTTATGCACCCCAGTGACTCCATAGGTTCTCATATGTGGGTTTCTTTTTGCATTGCAGCGCGGTGATCTTTATCCTTTATTATTGCAACTTTATGTATCTTCTATAGATGAAGTAATACATCCATGAAATACAATACAGCTGCATTGTACAGATCGTATGTGAGTTTTCTCATGTGATGAAGTGACGTGCCTGATTTGCCCTGTTTAGCGCCGGCCTAAGTAGATGGCAGAGCTGGAGGCTGACGTCTCACTGCTCTGCTACAGTTGTTAACAGTATCAGCATCCTAAGGACGCAGATACTGTTAAAAGGTTTTCAGGCTATGCAGTCCTTTGCTGAAGTGGCCCCTCGGGTACTTGCCTGGATTGCTGGAATGCCAATGTGGATCTTCATGAGATTATCTTGGAAAGGACTCTATCATAACATTTCCTTTTCAACAATGTCCACAGTCATTATTGTTGTACACTGTGTGCAAAATTATTAGGCAAGTGATTATTTTGACCATATCATCATAATTATCCAGATTTGCCAACTCCAAGCTGTATAGACCTAAATGCTTATTGGTTTGAAGCAGATCAGGTGACATGTATTTGTGCAATGATTGAGGATGTGTCCTAATGATATAAATATAAACACCCTTTATGAAGGTGTGCAGAATAATTAGGCAGCTTGTTTTCTTCAGGCAAAATGAGCCAAAGTTTTATTGCAAACAGTCAACAGGGTAGCAAAACATATGTTGATAAAAAAGCTGCACATTAGCTGCCACAAATTTGAGAAGAATCAAATGTGAAGAGACCAAGATGCCATTATCCTCCAGTGTTGTCATATTCTAGAACTGCAACCACCCTGGAGTGACCAGAAGTACAAGGTGTTCAGTGCTCAGGATGGAACATGGCCAAGGAAAGTAGTGTGACTGACTGTGACCGTGTGTGTGTCACAAAGGATTACTTTGCGCTCATGTTTTGTTCCCACAATTTGCTATAAGCCACACCAATATCTGATGTAATTGTTTGGACATTTACCCAGATTTTTTTTTGTTGCTCTTTTTTGGGGGGTGGGGAATCGAGTAAAACAAAATTCTAAAAATGATAAGAAGAATCTAAAAATAAAAATAAAACAATTTAACAGTAACACAACGTGTCACAACAGTAACAGGACTGATATTTGCATATAGTTTGTTGTTATTTTTCTCAAGTCACTCCAATACTAAGTCATGTGGCAAGACTAGTTAAAGGGTCGATATTGACTTTTAGGATTGCTACATCCAATATTTGGCACAAGAGATTATCTGAAGAGGCTATTTGTATTCTCCAATACTATAACATTATATTTATTTCCAACCAAAAGTTTACTGCTGCCCAAAATGTTTTCAATAATGTTGTCACAGCCTTTGCTTCTTTATCATTTTTGCTGAAAGTAAGAATGACTATACTGCACTGTTGCTGAAAAAAGTATTAAAAACTTTTTACTACTGCTTCAAAAAAGAAAGTCAACTGTCCATGGCTAAAATAATAATCATAAGCAGTTGCTTTTTTATGGGCCATAATGCCTAGGAACTGGACTTGTTCTTCCCGTTGCTTTTTCATTGCCCATACTGTGTAGGGCCTGTTGCTTCCCCATTGCTTATTCACTTTGTGAACACACACAAAACCTGTTTCTACTCCTCAAAAAAGATAATAATTTTTGGACCACCTCTTGCTAAAAAGCTCCCCTAAGATGATATTCTTTGATTGTTTTCAAGCAGTTTGGGGAATTTCAGCAATAATTTATATTCTTTAGACAACTCCTTTAAGCCACTGTTTAGTGGTATACTGTTGTATAATTTTACATTAAAGATAATCTATCACCACATTTGACCTATCTGAACTTTTAACATAGATATACAGGATATAGACTGCTGAAAAATGTAATCCCTGTATGTTTATTTAAATGAAGGAAGAGTTACCAATGTGATATGTAATGGCCGCTCTCTGCTCTCCTGATCTGACTGCAGAGCTGTGTGTGATTATACCTGACAAATCTGCAGGCTCCTCTCAGATTCAGCTTCCATTTCAAAGGCAGACAGGGTTGCAATATTGTTACAATACAGCAGAGCTCAGAGAGAAGAAAAAATATGTTTGCAAGAAGACAAATTTCAGTTCTCCTGTTCTGTGTTAGTTATATGTATCACACTGGTAACTACCCCTCATGTAAAAGCTCTGGAAGCAGAGTTTTCTGCCAGGCAGCATCCTCCTCTGGAAGCGGTCATTTACAAAAAGTAATAAAAAATGATTTCTCAACAGCAAGACATCTGATATGAGGCATACAAGTAAGACTTTTTTCAGTATTCTATAACCTGTATGCCCATATTAAAGGTTTAGATGGTTCAAATGTGGTGACAGATTCCCTTTAAGGGCATTGTCATTCCTTTGGAGGCAAGTTAGTTTTTTTCCTGAAATGCATGTATTTTAGGGCTAAAAATAAATTTTATAGTTTGATATAATTAAATAAATTAAAGGCTGTCGAATGGCAGGCTAATGGAGGGCTCTTAGAGTATAGCAGTGTCACGAGGGTGTCACGTTCCACTGGAAGACCTGGAGTTAGACGTCACATCAGGTAATGAATCGCAGTCCTCTCTAGAGGTGGTGTAATTCATGTCTTAATTTAAATGGATTTCCCTTTCCTTCAGTGCTGAGAGGGTTAAGGACTCTTTCCATGCTGGCTGAGACCATACAACCTTGTTGTTCTCAGCTTACTCTTTACTCTTTCTATATATACAGGCTCTGTGTGCTTAGTCCCTGCCGGTGAATAATTTCTCTTTCTGTGCTGTGTGCTAAAGCTAAGTAGTTGAAGTTTGGAGTTGGAGTTGTGATGTTCTGTAGTTTGCTGTTGTATGTATGTGTTTATCTCCTTTTCCCATTCAGTTTATTCCTCCCTGTCCCTATTCTCCTCCCTATTGTTGGTTAGTGCTTTTGTATGATAGTGGTTTTCTGCTATTCCTCTTTTGTCTTTGCGTCTGGTTTACCTTTCATTTCTGTCCCATGCCTCATAGGGTGGGGGAAGGGGCAGGTTAGGGTTTTTACTGGAGCATAGTAAGGTAGGAGACTCATGCCTCTCTATCTTTAAGAGTACCCCTGGCACAGGGATTAGTTAGGGCCCCAGCTCCAGGGATAGTTTGAGTCCCATCTTCCTTACTGAAGACTTTCACAGCGTGACAAGTAGGTCATATGTAAAGGGATTGTCTAGATCAGAGGTCCCCAACCTTTTTTGCACCAGGGACCGGCTTTAAGCAAGACCAGTTTTCCATGGCCCGGTGGGGGTGGGGCAGGGGCGGGGCTTTGGTCATATGGGGGTGGGGTTATGGAGGGATGGAGCTTAGTGCATACTTATCATATAATTATGACATTTATAATGAGAATGTGATTCAACTTACCATAGGTTCAGAATGAGTGGGAGCACCATGCTTGTTTCCCTGGTGCTTTGCACCATTATTGCCCCATAGCTGTGCCATATAGTGCTCTGCACCATTATTGCCCCATAGCTGTGCCATACAGTGCTCTGCACCGTTTATTATTGCCCCATAGCTGTGCCATACAGTGCTCTGCACCGTTCATAATTGCCCCATAGCTGTGCCATATAGTGCTCTGCACCGTTCATAATTGCCCCATAGCTGTGCCATATAGTGCTCTGCACCATTGCCCCATAGCTGTGCCATACAGTGCTCTGCACCATTATTGCCCCATAGCTGTGCCATATAGTGCTCTGCACCATTATTGCCCCATAGCTGTGCCATACAGTGCTCTGCACCATTATTGCCCCATAGCTGTGCCATATAGTGCTCTGCACCATTATTGCCCCATAGCTGTGCCATACAGTGCTCTGCACCATTATTGCCCCATAGCTGTGCCATATAGTGCTCTGCACCATTATTGCCCCATAGCTGTGCCATACAGTGCTCTGCACCATTATTGCCCCATAGCTGTGCCATATAGTGCTCTGCACCATTATTGCCCCATAGCTGTGCCATATAGTGCTCTGCACCATTATTGCCCCATAGCTGTGCCATATAGTGCTCTGCACCGTCCATTATTGCCCCATAGCTGTGCTGCTGCTGCTGCTGCAATAAAAATAATAAAACACATACTCACCTGTCTTGCTTGCAGCTCCTCGGCGCCATCTTCCCGGCGTCTCTCTGCACTGACTGATCAGGCAGAGGGCGGCGCGCACACTATATGCGTCATCGCGCCCTCTGCCTGCAGTCAGTGCGGAGAGACGCCGGGAAGATGGAGACAGCGCCCGGCGTGTGGAACGAGGACAGGTAAATATGCGATACTTACCTGCTCCCGGCGTCCCGCTCCTTCCCCCGGACAGCTGGTCTTCGGTGCCGCAGCCTCTTCCTCTGTCAGCGGTCACCGGCACCGCTGATTAGAGAAATGAATTATGCGGCTCCGCCCCTATGGGAGGTGGAGCCGCCTATTCATTTCTCTAATGAGCGGTCCCACGTGACCGCTGAACAGGGGCGCCGCGGACCGGCTGAAAAACCCCAACGGCCCGGTCCTGGTCCGCGGACCGGCGGTTGGGGACCTCTGGTCTAGATGATACAATCCATCTAAATCTATAAAGCTGAGTGTACTGTATGTTTGTGTGTATGTATCAAGCCATGCCCACTCCACATAGCCTCGCCCACTCCACATAGCCAATTCACTCCACACGCAACGCCCCGTCCGCACAGCCCACGTTGTTAGCGCACACAGATGGAGACAAATTCACCTCGAATGCCACCCTGCAAAACTCGCCGGCTGCGACATCCCAACCACTGCGAGCTACAATCAGGGCCCCTGCCTTCAGAGTATCAGTGTGCAGCAGGCACAGGCTACATCTAGCTCCGTCGTGTCTAGAATGGAGTTGCTCCTGTGAGGCATGACATCACGGGAAAGGGAGGAGCCTCACGGATTACACCGCTGTGCTCATAACAGGAAGTTGCTGTGCACATGTGAGGGGAAGAGAGGAGTGGAGTGAAAATGAAAGGAGTGAGGGAAAAATGAGAGGAGCGAGGAGAAAATGAGAGGAGAGAGGGGAAAATAGTGGAGTGATCAGAAAATGACAGGTGTGAGGTCAAAATGACAGGTGTGATGGGGAATATGAGAGGAGTGAGGGGGAAAATGAGAGGAGTGACAGGGAACATGAAAGGAGTGAGGGGAAAATGAGAGATGTGAGGGGAAAATGAGAGATGCGAGGGGGAAAATCAAAATCTGTTGTGTTGAATATATGATCTGAAATGTTTTTATGTGCAATATAATCATTATAATTTGTTATAAGTAACCACAGTTAGTTACTATGTCCGGGCAACGCCGGGCTCTTCAGCTAGTTATTAATAAATTGCAATCATCATATCATGCAAGACTGTACAAGCTCGGACTGGCGCACATGGAACAGGGGAATCCCCTGATGGCCCCTGTGAAGATCTGGGCCCCCAACCTTACTGTATTGGCAGTACTTGTCATAATTCTCTTGATTCACTCTGTACAGAAAAAATCAGCATTTCATTCATTAACCAAACTACCCAGTTTATTATTATACAGAGATATAGGTACATTTGTGAACAGGGTTGTATAATATTTGTATGCAGGTGAAAAGGGAGCTCCTCCAGAGTCAATGTTACTGATGGGCCCTTGGCACTCCAGTCTGACACGGATACTGTGTACTGACAATTGCTCATTTTGCCCTACTACTCTTCTGTTTTTCATTAGGTCTGTGACATGACATGATAAAAAACAAAATAGCTGACTAAACTGTAGAAACAGGAGGCCAGTTTTTTTCTGCACAAGTTATGAGTTCCTGCAAAAATCTTAGTTGGGGAGGAGCGGATCAGCTGGGACACGAGTTGAAGATGGGAATATGACATGCAGAGACAAGAGACTTCCTGTTTCTACATAAAACAGAGAAACAAGAATAATTAATTGTGTAAAAAAGTAAAATTAGCAATTGTAGGTGCACAGTATCATATAATATTATGATTGTGTGAGCAGGTTGCGGAATGCAGTGACGGACAGGAGACAGGAGGGTTAACAGTTTTATTTAACAGGGCATACACAGGGAGGCAATGGGTTAAACAGAGGACTAAACAGTCTAATTGCAAAAGGGTATGCAGAGTTGAGGGACAATGAATCAAGTAATTGCAGTTCCTGTGAATCACTTAATGTGGCAGTAATTCCTCAGACTGTGAATTTTGCTAGGAAGTTAATAGCGCCAAAAATGGCTGGCATGGTGCAAGAAGGTTCAGCTGGTAATGGTGGTCTGTCTTAAAGCGGCAGAGGTTGTTCTCCAATACCTTCCACTGAGCCCCTAGTCCATGAACATATGCAGCCAGAGCAAACAAGGGTGCAGCACAATCAGGGTCTCCCATGGGCGGGAATGTATATGCTGGTAAGGTGGGTTAGAAAAGTCTATTCAGTTCTTGGTTCTCTCGCACTGCCTCTTTCCACCAAGACTGTAGCACCGACAACCACTGGCATGCTGCTTCTCCAGCGTGGTCCTGCAGACCATGGTCTGACAACGAGGGCAGCAGCGAACAGTCCTGAACTCGGCCCTGGCTCTTAGGCTGGTGTGCGGCGCTTAGCTGAACAGGGCTCCTGGCTCTTTCCTTATTACTGCGATGAGCTCCAGCACTATCTTAGCCTGATGTGGCCCGGCAGATATACCCTGGTGTATCAGGGTGCAGATGGCAGTCCTGCACCAGATCTCTCTCTAGGCCACCGGGTTTGTCTGCTGCAGTCCATTGCAGCACCAGCAGTTTGGGTGCGGTGCATGCTGCCTGCCCTGCTGCTCGCACGCTGACGGCCGGGGCCTCTCTGCAGCTTTGCGTGCTTTCTACTTCAGCTTCTGGCCGGGTTCTCTCTCTAAACCTGCCCCCTCTTCCTGGGTCATGGGGCCTGTCCGGTCCCCTATTCCTTCCCTTGGGAAACAAGGGATGCAGCCTCAGCAGTTCTGGACCCGGCTCAATACAGGTAATTGCAGCCTGGTCTTCCTCCTTACAATTGCAATATACTAAGAGGACAAAAACATTGATTGGTGTGATTCCTTAAGTATGTTCTTCTCTGAAACGCCGCAGGGTTTCAGAGTCAAGCACACCTGGCTGAAATTATTCAGCTAGTGTCCAATACATGCTGCTCATAGTTTGGGCAGCATGTATCAGCTGTCAGGTTCCTGATCCAAATCCTGATCAAAGTATTCCTTACATTTCATCTTTAATATTTTGACAAGGATCTGTTTACATAAGGTAAATTAATAATTTACAAGAAAATGTCTTCTATTTTAGATGCATTGTTTTCCGCTATATCTATAGTTAGAACTTGTATTGTGATTATGAACAAATGTGTAGCATTTATGACCTACTTGAAAATCCATTTATTTCTACACAGGTTAATGTTTTCCAGTAATGACATACACTATGCAATTAGTCAGAATACCTAGCCATTCAATTGCTTTATTTTCAATTGCACTCTCAAGATAACGAAAGTCTTTTTTCATGGTTCAATGAAACAAGGATTAATAAAAATAATATTTTCATGTTCTGCCAATTGTAAGGGTTCTCTGTAAGACATGTTGAATGAAATACTTTTTTATTTTTGTAACGAATGAGTGGGTGTTCATTTCTTTTTCTCCATTCTTTCCTACAAGCAGAATAGTCGAAAATGATTTGTGACTCTTTGTGCTATTAAATAAAAAAAAACATCACAGGGGACTATTCACATAAATAAAATATCCCCTAGGCTTTTGATCTCATGATTTCATTATTTCTTTAAAGTTACTACAATGTCATTGTTATATTACTTGTAGCTTTACTTTTTTTCTTAGTCTTTTCAGGAAAAGGCATCTGTTTTTATAATGGTTGAAACTATATTGTTTTTGTAAGTAGCGATACTGTAACTGCATTACAAGTCAATTAAAATTCAGATTTTATTCATAACCTAAAAGTACTGAAGAGTAGGGATGAGCAGACCCTTGGATGTCTGAGTTCGGCCAGACGTTTTTTTATTGTCCAGTTCGGGACCAGATCTTGAACCGAACTTGACTCTGGACCCAAATCCCATATAAGTCAATGGGGACCCATACTTCAGTGCAGCAAAATGGCTGTAAAATAGTTGAAGTAAGGGCTAGGGGCTGCAAAAGGAAGCAAAATGTGGGTTAGAGCATTAAAATTGCCCTGCAAACAAATATGCATATGGAAATAACTTTAAGGAGTTCTGTCACCATAGCAATCATGGTAAAATAAGAAGTAAATGAATAACATAAAAATGTTAACAGTGCCCCCAAAGAGATTGAGGCCTGCTACTTCCAGTGAAGTTAAATGTCACCCACAGGGCATGGGGCACAGTACCCTTTCAGAAGCTGATTTAAGATTTCACCCACAGAGCATGTTTTCACATTTCCCCCACAGCTTCAAAATTTCAGCCACATTAGCTTATATTCCAACAGCCACTGATGAAAAGCTGGAACTATGATATTGGATCTAGCTGGCGGTCTGGCAGGCAAGTTAAAAATTTCACCCACAGAGCATAGGGCAGAGAACCCCAACAGAAGCTGATTAAAAATTTCACCCACAGAGCATGGGGCACAGTACCCCTATAGAAGATGATAAAAAATTTTTACCAACAGAGCTTGGGGCTGAGTACCCCCATAGGTGATTTATTATATTTCCCTCACAGTTCCAAAATTTCAGCTCCAACTTACTGCAGCCACTGATGAAAAGCTAGTAGTATGATTTTGGATCGAGTTAGCAGTCCACGGTGAGGCTTTCTACTGGCAGTCCTGTTAAAAATTTCATAGACAGAGCATGGGGCAGAGTGCCCCCACAAAAGAAGCGTACAAATTTCATCAGCAGAGCATCGGGCAGAGTACCTCCATAGAAGGTGATTCAAAATTTCACCCACAGAACCAAACTTTTACCTTCAGTAGTGTACAGAAGAGCAGTCAAAGATAAAAAGCTCATAGTTTATTTCTGGATCAAGGTGGTGGTCCGCAATGAGGCTTGCTACTGGCAGTTCAAGCCACTTTGCCTTGGGATGCCTCCCCAATGCTTTCCCTGGGGCCAGAAGTGTATAACTTCAAAAAATTATTGTGCAAAGCCTGAATCCTCCAGCTAGGGATAACGGAATAGTACTCCGTTTCTGTTTTCTTGTTTGTTGGAACAGGGGACATGATTAAGAGGGGACCCGGTGGAACACAAAGCCTTGTCTAGTAGGTGCATCCAGGATGGCCAGGTAGTGGGAACAGTAAGCTTGAGCAGGAGCTTTCTTATGTTAAGGTTCCAAGGAAACTGAGTTAGGGCTCGCTCCCACTTGTAATGTAATCAGATTAGTGATGAGCGAACGTGCTCGCCACTACTTGTTACTCGCCCGAGTATCACTATGCTCGGGATTATTCGGTGGTAACTGGTGTCTCCACCCAGCATTTTTGGCGGACTTTTTGGCGGACTTTAGAGACCCAATCATGCTGCAGGGATTGTCTGCCAGGCTATGAAACGCCACAGCCATCTTTGCTGTGGTCATGCAGTGATTGGTTTGGCCGCACAGCATCATCCCGAGTATAAGAGACCTGGCGCCGCCCTGCTCGCCGCATTCTGCTCCAGATTCAGCGAGAGTAGGGAGAGCTGCTGCCACGATAGGGTCAGAATCGTGGTTTTTATAGTTAGTGTAGGTCTGCAACTCTTAAATCCACAAATCCTGAGAAACCAACAGTCCTTTTTAGGGCTAATTCGTGGGCCCCGATATTGATGCGCTAGGTAGGCAAGGCACAGCATATCCACATCAGTGCAAGGCCTGCAGGCACTGTATGTGTATACATTGCTCCCACTGCATCCCTCCCAAAGCTCCATAACTGTCTGCTGCTGCTGCAGCTTCTTTACTATATACTCAGTTGCATTTTTTTTCCCCAAAAATTCACCCCCCCAAAAAAAAAAATATACAGTGTGTTCTGTCAGACTGGGGCCTGTTTAAAAATCATAGTTTGTCAGGCATACGTAGCATACTTGTGTGTGCTAGCCTTGTGCCACTGTTTGTTTTTTTGTGTTTTAAATTCACCAAAAAAGGCCTCATATATCTGCGTGCTCCAAGTTGGGGCATTTTAGGCCATTTTGCCACTTATTTTGCTGTCTTATACTCTAATTATATACAGCACTATTTAGCTAAAAAAATATAAAAAGGCCACATATTTGCCAGTGTGGTATTTCCGTGACAGCCCTCATATATCTGCGTGCTCCAAGTTTGGGCATTGTAGGCCGGTGAACCACTTTTTTTGCTGTCTGTTACTCTAATTCTATACAGCACTATTTAGCATAAAAAAATATAAAAAGTCCACATATTTGCCAGTGTGGTATTTCCGTGATAGCCCTCATATATCTGCATGCTCCAAGTTTGGGCATTGTAGGCCGGTGTACCACTTTTTTTGCTGTCTGATACTCTAATTATATACAGCACTATTTAGCATAAAAAAAATATTAAAAGGCCACATATTTGCCAGTGTGGTATTTTCGTGACAGCCCTCATATATCTGCTTGCTCCAAGTTTGGGCATTGTAGACCCGTGTACCACTTTTTTGCTGTCTGTTACTCTAATTATATAGAGCATTATTTAGCATAAAAAATATATAAAGGCTACATATTTGCCATTGTGGTATTTCCGTGACAGCCCTCATATATCTGCGTGCTCCAAGTTTGGGCATTGTATTCCGATGAACCACTTTTTTTGCTGTCTGTTCCTCTAATTCTATACAGCACTATTTAGCATTAAAAAATATAAAAAGTCCACATATTTGCCAGTGTGGTATTTCCGTGACAGCCCTCATATATCGTTATACCGATCGACCAAACCGCTGCATGACCAGCTCTATCCTTACCTACTGTATTCTCACTCATCCCTTGTAGATTGTGAGCCTTCGTGGGCAGGGTCCTCACTCCTCCTGTACCAGTTATGACTTGTATTGTTTAAGATTATTGTACTTGTTTTTATTATTTATACCCCTCCTCACATGTAAAGCGCCATGGAATAAATGGCGCTATAACAATAAATAATAATAATAATAATAATAATAATAATATATCTGCATGCTCCAAGTTTGGGCATTGTAGGCCGGTGTACCACTTTTTTTGCTGTCTGATACTCTAATTATATACAGCACTATTTTGCATAAATTAACTTCACAAAAAAGCCCCCCAAAATTGAATACAGTCTGTTATGTCAGGCTGAGGCCTGCCTGATGTTTGGGTTTGAAAAAGCATAGATTTGCAGGCATACTGATCAGATACTATTTCGCTACTAATAAATACATTTGTGTTGAGCATTTGAAATAGTGCAGCAGTCCATTTAAAATGGGCAAGCCAAGGGGAAAGGGACGGGGAAGTGGACATGATGCTGATGGTGCATGCAGAGGACGAGGCCATGGCCAAGGTGAAAGTAGGCAACAACAAAGACCCACATCTTCTCGCTCGACCTTCCTGTCCCAGTTTCTAGGGGAGCGCAGCATACCACTATTGAAGCCAGAGCAGTGTGAAACGGTTGTTTGTTGGATAGCGGATAATGCTTCCAGTCACTTAACCACCACCTGCACCACCATGTCTTCCACATGTTCAAGTCTGAGTAGCTGTGAGTGTGGCCCGGATATTCCTCACCCTGATCCTCCTTCCTCCCACCATGCCGAGTGCCCTGAGACAACTGATCCCACACTTGAACACTCTGAAGAGCTGTTCAGTTTTCCATTTCAAGATTCTGAACTCTCGGCCAGTCAACTAGAAGTGGGGACAGATGAGATCGCATGTAGAGATGCCCAAAGCTTTGACCAGCCCCGGTCACACGAAGGCAATGGTGGGAAAGTTTCAGAAGAGGTGGACGATGATGAGACACAATTGCCAGAAATTCAGGAGGAGGAGCAGGGTGCGGATGTGGACGACGAGGTGGTGGATGACTATGTGACTGACCCAACCTGGCAGGAGGACATGCAGAGCGAAGGCAGCAGCACACATGGGGAAGGAGGCATATAACCCCAACAGGCAAGAAGAGGCAGTGTGGTGGCCACAGACAGAAGGCGTGCATCCGTTCCCCATAACACCAACATGAGGGAAGTTGCCATTCCAACTGTTAGATCTTCCTGAGTCTGGTTATTAATTACAGACTCTGCTGATAACCCCAAACAGGCCATTTGCAGCACCTGCCATGCCCGCATCAGCAGGGGTAGCAAAACAACCAGCCTGACCACAACCAGCATGATCAGGCACATGGCAGCAAAGCACTCGACTTTGTGGGCCAAACCCCAGCCTCCAGGACCACTGTCTGCAGGTGACACCACTGCTTCTTCCACTGTTTTGCGTAAAAGCCAATCCCCAGTACACCGTGCATGTGAAGATGCCTCTAGCCCTGCACCTGTTGTGGCCCACAGTCAAGCAGCACCATAATCAATCCACATCCTTGTCCCAGCACAGCCTTCAGTTGTCTATAACCCATTCTTTGGAATGCAAGCGGAAATACCCAGCCAACGCCCCACAGGCCACATTCCAAAATTCTAATATTTCTCTTCTGCTTTCGCTAGAAATGCTGCCTTTTAGGCTCATTGAGACGGAAGGTTTCTGCAACCTGATGGCGACGGCCGTCCCAAGGTACTCGGTCTCCAGTCGCCACTATTTCCCCGGTGTGCCATGTCGGCATTACACCAGCATGTGTCCCACAACATTACCCGTGCCCTCAACATTGCTGTTACAGGGAAACTCCACCTAACCACGACATATGGACAAGTGCTTGTGGGCAGAGATGGTACATTTCACTGACAGCACACTGGGTTAACATAGCGGAAGCCGGGACCCAGTCGGACCTTGGGATGGAACACATCATCCCCTGGCCCTAAGTCAATCAGGGTGGCCCTACAGTCTACAGCTCCTGCACCTCCTCCTTCTCTTCATCCTCCATCTCTGAAATCAACACATCAGTCAGAAGCTGGAAGCACTGCAGCCCTGCCTCAGTCAAGCGGCAACAGGCTGTGCTGAAGCTAATCTGCGTAGGTGGCAAACTGCACAATGCAAAAACTATGTACAAGGGACAAAACCCTGTGGTAGTAAGGAAAATATTTGTGCAAAAATATTCGTGTAAAAATATATAAAAGTGACGTATAGGTGCTTACTACCCGGGAAGGGCCAGTATATTATACTGTAGACAGTCGGAAAATAGAAACTAAAAACCTGAGAAGAGCACCACACACTGACCAAATAGTCCAATAAAGTAATTTTTTTTATATAAAAATTATGACATTAAAAAGATAAAAAAATGGGAAAAATACACAGGTAAATATGCCAATTTTACAGGTTAGTTACCAAAATGTATCCGAGAATACAGAAATAGGACGCGTATCCATGAGTATAGTACATATAAGTTCCAAAAGAAAAAAACTCTGTGTAAAACCAATATGGATCACGGCTGAACATATATGCAACACAATTTTTTTTATTGTGCTGCTAACATTGAGTAAAATCCATAGAAATGCCACAAAAAGCGAACATGTAGGTGAAAGTCACAAGAAATACAAAATCATGCTATGTGATAGTGGATCAAACCATCTGCAGTAAACAATAAAAAGTGCCAATTGAAAAATAACACCATGGCGTGAAGGTGAAGAGCACACTGTGGTTCACTATAAAATTTGTTAGAAGCAGTAACTTCAGTGTACAATCACTGATATTTAAGACATTGGCATTGCCGTGAGGGGACGTAAAATTATAATCGAAACATATTAACAGTAGGGTTGAGCGATACCGTTCGATACTTGAAAGTATCGGTATCGGAAAGTATCGGCCGATACCGGCAAAGTATCGGATCCAATCCGATACCGATACCCGATACCAATACAAGTCAATGGGACTCAAGTATCGGACGGTATCCCTGATGGTTCCCAGGGTCTGAAGGAGAGGAAACTCTCCTTCAGGCCCTGGGATCCATATTAATGTGTAAAAGAAAGAATTAAAATAAAAAATATTGCTATACTCACCTCTCCGACGCAGCCTGGACCTCACCGAGGGAACCGGCAGCGTTGTTTGCTTAAAATTCGCGCGTTTACTTCCTTACGTGAAGTCCCGGCTTGTGATTGGTCGCGTGCCGCCCATGTGGCCACGACGCGACCAATCACAGCAAGCCATGACGTAATTTCAGGTCCTTCAGGATTTTAAAATTACGTTCTGGCTTGTGATTGGTCGCGGTGCGGTCACATGGGCGACGCGACCAATCACAAGCCGTGACGTCACGGGAGGCTGGACACGCGCGCATTTTAATGTTGTTTCAATACCGATACCCGATACCACAAAAGGATCGGATCTCGGTATCGGAATTCCGATACCCGCAAGTATCGGCCGATACCCGATACTTGCGGTATTGGAATGCTCAACACTAATTAACAGTGCATAATCACTTACTATGAAATTGTGAGGCCCTGACTCCTGAATGGCGTCCTCCCCTCCCCAAGCGGTAACAGGCTGTGCTGAAGCTAATCTGCATAGGTGGCAAACTGCACAATGCAGAAGAGTTGTGGACAGCGATGACACCGCTGAACCTACAGCCAGGCATGGTCATGTGTGATAATGGCCATAACCTGGTGGCTCTGAGGCA
The DNA here is from genome assembly GCF_051348905.1 of Ranitomeya variabilis. Taxonomy (NCBI): domain Eukaryota; kingdom Metazoa; phylum Chordata; class Amphibia; order Anura; family Dendrobatidae; genus Ranitomeya; species Ranitomeya variabilis. Next base: position 72,340,730 of record NC_135237.1, on the reverse strand, counting down.
AGGTGAGCTCACACACGTACCTTGCTTGGCCCATGTGCTTAACCTCATGCTTCAATGTTTTCTGAAAAGCTACCCGAAGCTGCCGGATCTGCTAGTGAAAGTACGCTGTCTGCCCATTTTAGAAAGTATGATACAGCTTCAACCGCCCTTGCTGTGTTTCAGCAGCATTTGCAGCTTCCAGCTCACCGGCTGGTGTGTGATGTCCCCACGTGCGGGAACGCTACGCTGCATATGTTGGAAAGGATTTGTGAACAAAAGAGGGCAGTTGTTGACTACCAACATCAACAAGGCCGTCGATATTCAGTTCAGACTCAACACATAAGACCTCAGGAGTGGACATGGATGTCCGAAATATGTACCATCCTCCAAAACTTTGAGGACTGCAACAAGATGGTGAGCGGCGATGATGCCAAAATTAGCATCACCATCCCGCTTCTCAGCATTCTGAAAACCTCTCCGCTCACATTTAATGAGGATGCATTACAGGCACAGCACGAGGACATGGAGCAAGGAACCATACAGGGGGATTACACTCAGCCCAGCCTCATGTCTCACGTGGATTGGTAGGCAATGAGGAGGAGGAGGAAGAACAGGGGCAACTTTCATGCGCTATAGACGGTACTACAAACACAGCTGTCATACCGTCTTTTCAGCAGGGTTGGCCCGAGGACAGGGAGGAGGAGGATGAGGATGAGGAGGAGGAGAACAGCATGGTCAGTCGTCCTTCCACGGAGAGCCCCTGCCGGGGTCCTTTTCGGAAGATGGTTTTGCAGCGTCTGCAGGGAGCAGGACCTGAGACACCTCCTTCCCTGACTGTGTGACACTGTTCCGATGCTCTGCAGTGCAGAAGCATTTCAGAGTATCAGGTCAGCGATCTGACTCTATGTCCCAGGATGGGACAATGTAAAAAAGTTAAAAAATATATTAAAAAGTGTAAAAATATATTTTTAAATCCCCCAAATAATGAATAAAGCAAAGAAACAAATATTTTTTCCAATAAATACATTTATTTATATAAATAAAAAAATAAACAATAAAAGTACACATATTTGATATCACTGCATACATAACGACCCGCTCTATAAAACTGTCCCACTAGTTAACCTTTTCAGTGAACACCATAAAATAATAAATAAAAAACGAGGCTAAAAACAATGCTGTATCCTCATACCCCCAAGCAAAAAGTGCAATAAAACACGATCAAAAAGACGAATGTAAATAAAAGTGGTACTGCTAAAAACATCATCTTGTACCACAAAAAAACAAACCATCAAACAGCTCTATCAGCAGAAAAATAAAAAAAGTTATAGCTATCAGAATAAAGCGATACAAAAATTATTATTTTTTCTATGAAATAGTTTTTATTATGTAAAAGCACCGAAACTATATAATTTGGGTATTCTTGTAATTGTGCTGACACCAAGAATAAAGCTGCCTTGTCAATTTTACCACACTCAGAACAGTATAAAAAAAACCCCAAAAAGCAATTCCTGAATTGCTGGTTTTTGTTCATTCTGTCTCCAAAAATCAGACTAGAAGGTGATCAAAAAAGTCATGTGCCCGAAAATGGTACCAATAAAAACGTCAGCCTCCCAAAGATCGCTGTAAGACTAGGCGTACATTTATCCTGCGCTCTGCGCTGAGTGCTTACACCAGAGTTTTGGTGTAAATCTCTGAAATACATGATTCAGACAGAACACCCAGCGGATGATTTCCTATAATGAGGCCAGGGCCGGACTGGCACTAAAATTCATCATTGAGGAGTTTAGGGCCTGCGATGACGTCGCGGTCTGTGATTGGTCGCGTGAACGGTCACATGAGCGGCACGCGACCAATCACAAGCCGCGACGTCATCGAAGGTCTTAAACTGCTCATTCTTAGGAACGGAGGCTGCCGGTTACAATCGGTAAGGTCCAGGGGCCCCCGGATGGGTAAGTATATCCATATTTTTTATTTTAATTCTTTATTTTTTACATGAATATGGATCCCAGGGCCTGAAGGAGAGTTTCCTCTCCTTCAGACCCTGGGAACCATCCAAGATACCTTCCAATACTTGAGTCCCATTGACTTGTATTGGTATCGGGTATTGGTATCGGCGATATCCGATATTTTTTGGGTATCGGCCGATAATATCCGATACCGATACTTTCAAGTATTGGAAGGTATCGCTCAACACTAGTCTTCACTGAATGCAGATTTTAGCTGGGAATTGAAAATAAATGATCTGTTCCCAAAGAACTGAGACGGGCTTCCAGGGTTCCTGAGCGGAGATGGAAAAGATCCCACTCCAATGAGGACTTCATCGCATTCAAGCAGTCCCTCACTACTTTCAAGGCCACACTCGCCACAGTTAAACAAACCTATTTCTTATCTCTCATATCCTCCCTGTCTCACAAACCTAAACAGCTATTCAACACCTTCAATTCTATCCTCTGTTCCCCAGTACCTCCTCCCTATCCACTTCTCTCAGTTGAAGACTTTTCCTCATTTTTCAAACAAATTGATAACTTCAGAGACAGTTTTGGTCAACAACCCCCAGAGCCCTTCCTCCTAAGCCCTCCACCTCCAAAACCAACTTCTCCACCATTACAGGAGATAAACTCTCCACTCTACTCTCAAAATCACATCTCGCCGCCTGTGCACTTGACCCAATCCCATTCCACTTCATCCCAAACCTCAAAACAGTCTTCATTGCCATCTGTCGGAGTCCCGCAAGGTTCAGGGTATGTGCACACGTTCAGGTTACGTCAGGATTTCTTGCAGAAATTTCCTGACAAAAAACGGACATTTCTGCCAGAAATCCGCAGGCGTTTTTTTCATATTTTTTATGCATTTTTTGCGTGTTTTTGATGGGTTTTTGATGCTTTTTTTGTGTTGTTTCCCAATGCTTAGAATAGCAGGAAAAACGTGAAAAAAAAGGCAAAATTAATGAACATGCTGCTTTTTTTACCGCGATGCGTTTTTTTTTTGCGGAAAAAAAGCATCATGTGCACAAAAATTGCAGAATGCATTCTAAATGATAGGATGCATATGTCTGCGTTTTTAATGCGTTTTTATAGCGTTTTTATCGTGAAAAAACGTGAAAAAAATGAGAAAAAACCTGAACGTGTGCACATACCCTCAGTCTTAGGGCCCCTGTTCTTCTACATCTACACCTTCGGCCTGGGACAGCTCATACAATCTCACGGCTTTCAGTATCACCTCTATACTGATGACACACAGATCTACATCTCTGACCAGATATCACCACGCTACTAACCAGAATCTCAAAATGTCTGTCCGCTATTTCATCCTTCTTCTCCTCTAGATTTCTAAAACTTAATATGGATAAAACAGAACTCATCATCTTTCCCCCATCTCACTCAATCCCCCCAATGGACCTATCCATTAAAGTAAACGGCAGCCCACTCTCCTCAGTCCCAGAAGCTCGCTGCCTCAGGGTTATCCTTGACACTGATCTCTCTTTCAAATCACATATACAAGCCTTTTCCACTTCCTGCTGACTTCAAATCAAAAATATTTCACGGATCCATACATTCCTCAACCAAGAATCTGCAAAAACCCTAGTCCATGCCCTCATCATCTCCCGCCTTGACTACTGCAACATCCTGCTCTGTGGCCTCCCCTCTAATACTCTTGCACCCCTCCAATCTATTCTAAAATCTGCTGCCCGACTAATCCACTTGTCCCCCCACTATTCCCTGGCCTCTCTCCTCTGTCAATCGCTGCACTGGCTCCCCATTACCCAAAGACTCCAGTTCAAAACCATAACCTGACATACAAAGCCATCCACAGCCTGTCTCCACCAGACATCTGTGACCTCGTCTCTTGGTACTTACCTGCATGCAACCTCCGATCCTCACAAGATCTCCTTCTCTACTCCCCTCTTATCTCCTCTTCCCACAATCACATACAAGATTTCTCCCATGCATCCCCACTCTGGAACTCTCTATCACAACATATTAGACTCTCGCCTACCATCGAAACCTTCAAAAAGAACCTGAAGACCCACCTCTTCTGACAAGCCTACAACCTGCAGTAACCACCGCTCAACCAAGCCACTGCATGACCAGCTCTACCCTCGCCTATTGTATCCTCACCTAACCCTTGTAGATTGTGAGCCCTTGCGGGCAGGATTCTCTCTCCTCCTGTGCCATTGGGACTTGTATTGTACTGTACTTGTTTTTATTATGTATACCCCTCCTCACATGTAAAGCACCATGGAATAAATGGTGCTATAATAATAAATAATAATAATCTGTTTTGGTGAAGAAATACTCAGATTTCTCTCATGATGTATGTTGTAACTCTTTTTATTTTCTCATATATTTTTGATTAAGTAATTAAAAAGTAAATATGCAAATTGCCTCTTCTGAGAAAAAGAGGACTTAAACTCTATAGCACCATCTGTTAGAAGTAGCGATCCTACTAGTCACAATTAACCCTTTAACGAGTCGTGCAATATGACTTAGGATAAAAACCAAACCAGTATCTCAATTCGCAGACACGGTGTTTCGGGCTGTTGGCCCTCATCAGTGTGAAGCATGAGAACTGATTTGGCTAGGTGAGAGGCTCTGGACTGGGATCTAAGGGGTAACGTTTCTCCTTATGGAGAGTGACATACCAGCTGGCTTGTCAAGGTAAGGAGGCTTATTTGGCGTGCAATGCTCCTCTGGGAATTAAAATATGCAAATTGCCTCTTCTGAGAAAAAGAGGACTTAAACTCTATAGCGCCACCTGTTGGAAGTAGCGATCCTACAAGTCACAATCAACCCTTTAACGAGTCATGCAATATGACTTAGGATAAAAGCCAAATCAGTATCTCAATTCGCAGACACGGTGTTTCAGGCTGTTGGCCCTCGTCAGTGCGAAGCATGAGAACTGATTTGGCTAGGTGAGAGGCTCTGGACTGGGGTCCAAGGAGTAACATTTCTCCATATGGAGAGTGACCCCAGTCCAGAGCCTCTCACCTAGCCAAATCAGTTCTCATGCTTCGCACTGGCGAGAGCCAACAGCCCGAAACACCGTGTCTGCGAATTGAGATACTGATTTGGCTTTTATCCTAAGTCATATTGCATGACTCGTTAAAGGGTTGATTGTGATTTGTAGGATCGCTACTTCCAACAGGTAGCGCTACAGAGTTTAAGTCCTCTTTTTCTCAGAAGAGGCAATTTGCATATTTAATTTCCCAGAGGAGCATTGCACGGCGAATAAGCCTCCTTACCTTGACAAGCCAGCTGGTATGTTGTCACTCTCCATAAGGAGAAACGTTACCCCTTAGACCCCAGTTAAAAATTAAAGTGATGGATACGCTTTAAGTATTTTTTTTCGTTTGGCTTGTATTTTTATACTATACCTGTTATACTGTGACTGTATGTGATTAGGGAAAGGAGCCCTGCACCGTCCCTAGGGCTGGGGCTCTGAATGTCCCTGCTCCCAAAGGTACCTCTAATGGTGAAGAGGTTTGGTCACATGCCTTACTGTTCTCCTGTTATACCTAAGCTGTCCCCCCGCTCCCCCAGGAGGCCTGGAACAGAAATGTTAACATAGTCTACAAACACGAGACAAACAGAGATAACAAAAAGCAACTAAAGGTACCTTCACACGAAACGACTTTGTAACGATATCGCTAGCGATCCGTGACGTTGCAGCATCCTGGCTAGCGATATCGCTTAGTTTGACACGCAGCAGCAATCAGGATCCTGCTGTGATGTCGCTGGTCGCTGAATAAAGTGCAGAACTTTATTTGGTCGTCCGATTGCCGTGTATCGTTGTGTTTGACAGCAAAAGCAACGATACCAGCGATATTTTACACTGGTAACCAAGGTAAACATCGGGTTACTAAGCGCAGGGCCACGCTTAGTAACCCGATGTTTACCCTGGTTACCAGTGTAAAATGTAAAAAAAACAAACAGTACATACTTACATTCGCATCCCCCGCCGTCTGCTTCCCACACTGACTGAGCGCCGCAAAGTGAAAGTGAAAGCACAGCATAGCGGTGACGTCACCGCTGTGCCCTGCTACTGCCGGCGCTCAGTCAGTCAGTCAGTGCAGGAAGCGGACGCCGGGGGACGCGAATGTAAGTATGTACTGTTTTTTTTTTTTACATTTTACGCTGGTAACCAGGGTAAACATCGGGTTACTAAGCGCGACCCTGCGCTTAGTAACCCGATGTTTACCCTGGTTACCCGGGGACCTCGGCATCGTTGGTCGCTGGAGAGCTGTCTGTGTGACGGCCCTCCAGCGATCAAACAGCGACGCTGCAGCGATCGGCATCGTTGTCGCTATCGCTGCAGCGTCGTTTCGTGTGAAGGTACCTTTACATACAAAACACTCACCAAAAGTAATGAGGAATATAGGGAAGAGTAGGAATGTACAATCCAAATGGGAACACGGTAATGTAGAAAGCATACACCTAAAAACAGCATAAAGTAATCTTCAGCAGCAAAAATAATCTCCAATTGCAGCACAGCAATTCCAGGGAACCAGGAAGTAAACTTTCACTGGTAAAGAAGAGAAGGTCTGACCAGATTATATAGAGAGGAAATGAGCAGGTCAGAAGCAGCTGTGAGATGGAGCTACATGTTTCTAACCAGCATAGAAAGGGTCGTTTACCTATTCAGCACTAAAATAAACTAAATCCATTTACTCTGAGACACAAAAACACAGGCTGAAAGAAAGACCTACCATTCACACTACGTAATGAGGACATGACACACTCATCACTACACCTCTATAGGGTACAGGTATAGGGTCTGTGCAAGATACAACAAGCCAAAAATAATAAAACAACTACATTTTTCATTGTCACCAAGTTTTATCCATATAAACTGAATCCACCATCAATGGGTGTCGCCGTGCTCCGCATCTCCTCAGGCTACGCATTTGCTTCCCTCATGCTTTGATTAATGTGGCTGATGCCTCTTGAGTCATCCAAAGAGCCTGTGAACTTATGTAAACTACTGGACAGGTCCAACATTTGAAAAACTGTGGATAACGTAGGAAACTTCAGTCATCACATCAATCAAGGCAGGAGGGTTGGGAATTGCAGGGACAGGGGAGGTGTAAAGCACAAACCAGCGATACACGTCAGACTGGGTCTGATTGCCAGCTGTCAGCCAACATACTGAGATGAGCACATAACTGCCACTCAACGTGCACTAAGTGGTGACTATAGTCACTCTAGGCACACCTCTATGACTGAAATCTAGTGGCTTCCTGGAGGAATAAAGTTAATTTTCTCTTGTTAACCGTGCTTTCAGTAACGTGGTTGGAAAGCACTGTAATGCTATTAACATTCATATTACCCTCATATCAGCAGGATAATAGCGTTACAATGCTTTCTTGTCGATTAACCCTATATCTGCAGGTTATTATCACTTAGGGTACTGTCACACAGTACCATTTTGATCGCTACGACGGTACGATTCGTGACGTTCTAGCGATATCGTTACGATATCGCAGTGTTTGACACGCAGCAGCGATCAGGGATCCTGCTGAGAATCGTACGTCGTAGCAGATCGTATGGAACTTTCTTTCGTCGCTTGATCACCCGCTGACATCGCTGGATCGTTGTGTGTGACAGCGATCCAGCGATGTGTTCGCTTGTAACCAGGGTAAATATCGGGTAACTAAGCGCAGGGCCGCGCTTAGTAACCCGATGTTTACCGTGGTTACCAGCGTAAAAGTAAAAAAAACAAACAGTACATACTTACATTCCGGTGTCTGTCCTCCGGCGTCTCAGCTTCTCTGCACTGTGAGCGTCTGCCAGCCGGAAAGCAAGCACAGCGGTGACGTCTGACGTCACCGCTCTGCTTTCCGGCTATGGCGCTTACACAGTGGAGAGAAGCAGAACGCCGGGGACAGACACCGGAATGTAAGTATGTACTGTTTGTTTTTTTTACGTTAACGCTGGTAACCAGGGTAAACATCGGGTTACTAAGCGCGGCCCTGCGCTTAGTTACCCGATGTTTACCCTGGTTACCAGGGACTTCGGCATCGCTCCAGCGCCGTGATTGCAACGTGTGACCGCAGTCTACGACGCTGGAGCGATAATCATACGATCGCTGCGACGTCACGGATCGTGCCGTCGTAGCGATTAAAATGGTACTGTGTGACGGTACCCTTAGGCACATAACAGGTTTCCTTTAAATACTTAATGCCTCATTCTCACAAAGGTTGCAAGATACAGATACAAGATCAAGTTTCTCCTCGCAGGTCAGCTGCTACTGTCAGTGGAATACTTTTGGATGAGATTACTTTTACGTTCTATTGATCGATATGGACACCTCAAAATAATTGTAGACATAGCTAAAAAATTTTCCCATTTTCAGAATACTCCTTTTGAAATGAAGTTCACTGCAGAAAAAAAAAAACCTAGAAACAACATTGATATTTGTTCCACACTCGTCTACTTCTTTAATAGTTAATGGTGACAGATTTCCTACTTGTCTATCTTACTTTTTATTTTTTTTTATCTGTTTTTCTAAAGTTTGGATCATGCCCAGTTTTTGGATAACCTGGTAATCAAACATAAGTTTTACACTATTAGCTATAAAATCTGTCAAACTTTCTAAGGCTTTTTAAATGCACACATGGGAATTAATGAAATGTACTCTGAATGAATTCCACTTTGGCAACGTTCTTAAAATATTCATGGCACACCAGCTCAAAATCTGCTTTCCTTTATGATAGCTTGGATGCATTTTTGCAGCATGGTGCTAAATTGAAATACATTGTATATTTATGTTTGCATTTTAAAGTGAACATTCATTGTTATATGTAACCGCGTTTATATTACACCCAAAAGACAAAGATATAGCATTGCGCAGAAGTCTCCATTTCTGCTTCATCTTAGTGAGCAACTTCTGAATCATTCATGAGATGTATACTAAATGTAAATGATTAATTCAACTTGCATCAAACAACACTAGTTAATAAGCTGAAAAATCAAAGATAGAATTTACTAATTATTATGAAGAACCTGCCAAAAGTGCAGATTTTGCCAAACACAAAAGGAAGTTGTAATAGCAAAAAATATAAATATACTTGTGCTTCTCACAAAATTAGAATATCATCAAAAAGTTAATTTATTTCAGTTCTTCAATACAAAAAGTGAAACTCATATTATGAGTCATTACAATCAGAGTGATCTATTTCAAGTGTTTATTTCTGTTAATGTTGATGATTATGGCTTACAGCCAGTGAAAACACAAAAGTCATTATCTCAGTAAATTAAAATAATTAACATAAAACACCTGCAAAGGCTTCCTAAGCATTTAAAAAAGTCCCTTAGTCTGTTTCAGTAGGTTACACAATCATGGGGAAGACTGCTGACTTAACAGATGTTCAGAAGCCAGTCATTGACACACTCCACAAGGAGGGTAAGCCACAAAAGGTCATTGCTAAAGAAGCTGGCTGCTCATAGAGTGCTGTATCCAAATATATTAATGGAAAGTTGAGTGGAAGGAAAAAGTGTGGTAGAAAAAGGTGCACAAGCAACTGGGATAACCGCAGCCTTGAAAGGATTGTTAAGAAAAGGCCATTAAAAAATGTAAGGGAGATTCACAAGGAGTGGACTGCTGCTGGAGTCATTGCTTCAAGAGCCACCACACATAGACGTATCCACGACATGGGCTACAAGTGTCGCATTCCTTGTGTCAAGCCACTCATGACCAATAGACAACGCCAGAAACGTCTTACGTGGGCAAATGAGAAAAAGAACTGGACTGTTGCTCAGTGGTCCAAGGTGTTGTTTTCAGATTAAAGTAAATTTTGCATTTCATTTGGAAATCAAGGTCCCATAGGCTGGAGGAAGAGTGGAGAGGCCACAAACCAAGCTGCTTGAGATCTAGTGTGAAGTTTCCACAATCAGTGATGGTTTGGGGAGCCTTGTCATCTGCTGGTGTAGGTCCACTGTGTTTTATTAAGACCAAAGTCAGCGGAGCCGTCTACCAGGAAATTTTAGAGCACTTCATGCTTCCCTCTGCCAACAAACTTTTTGGAGATGGAAATTTCATTCCCCTGCAAGACTTGTCACCTGTCCACACTGCCAAAAGTACCAATACCTTGTTTAAAAACAACAGTATCACTGTGCTTGATTGGCCAGCAAACCTGCCTGACCTAAACCTAAAGGTACCGTCACATTAAGCGACGCTGCAGCGATAGCGACAACGATGCCGATCGCTGCAGCGTTGCTGTTTGATCGCTGGAGAGCTGTCACACAGACCACTCTCCAGCGACCAACGATGCCGAGGTCCCCGGGTAACCAGGGTAAACATCGGGTAGCTAAGCGCAGGGCCGCGCTTAGTAACCCGATGTTAACCCTGGTTACCAGCGTAAAAGTAAAAAAAACAAACAGTACATGCTCACCTGCGCGTCCCCCGGCGTCTGCTTCCTGACACTGACTGAGCTCCAGCCCTAACAGCACAGCGGTGACGTCACCGCTGTGCTTTCACTTTCACTTTAGGGCCGGATCTCAGTCAGTGTCAGGAAGCAGACGCTGGGAGACGCGCAGGTGAGTATGTACTGTTTGTTTTTTTTACTTTTACGCTGGTAACCAGGGTAAACATCGGGTTACTAAGCGCGGCCCTGCGCTTAGTAACCCGATGTTTACCCTGGTTACCAGTGTAAAACATCGCTGGTATCGTTGCTTTTGGTGTCAAACACAACGATACACGGCGATCGGACGACCAAATAAAGTTCTGGACTTTATTCAGCGACCAGCGACATCACAGCAGGATCCTGATCGCTGCTGCGTGTCAAACTAAACGATATCGCTAGCGAGGACGCTGCAACGTCACGGATCGCTAGCGATATCGTTTAGTGTGACGGTACCTTAAGAGACAATCTATGGGGTATTGTCAATAGGAAGAAAAGAGACACCAGATACAACAATGCAGACAAGCTGAAGGCTGCTATCAAAGCAACCTGGGCTTCCATAACACCTCAGCAGTGCCACAGGCTGATCGCCTCCATGCCTTGCCGCATTGATGCAGTAATTGATGAAAAATGAGTCATGACTAGTGTTGAGCATTCCGATACCGCAAGTATCGGGTATCGGCCGATACTTGCGGTATCGGAATTCCGATACCGAGATCCGATACTTTTGTGGTATCGGGAATCGGAATCGGAAGTTTCCAGTGTATGGTTCCCAGGGTCTGAAGGAGAGGAAACTCTCCTTCAGGCCCTGGGATCCATATGAATGTGTAAAATAAAGAATTAAAATAAAAAATATTGATATACTCACCTGTCCGGAGGCCCCTGGACATCACCGCGGTAACCGGCAGCCTTCTTTGTTTAAAATGAGCACGTTCAGCACCTTCCATGACGTCACGGCTTCTGATTGGTCGCGTGCCGCTCATGTGACCGCCACGCGACCAATCACAAGCCACGACGTCATCCCTCAGGTCCGAAATTCCCTTCTAGGAATTTAGGACCTGAGGGATGACGTCACGGCTTCTGATTGGTCACGTGGCGGTCACATGAGCGGCACGCGACCAATCAGAAGCCGTGACGTCATGGAAGGTGCTGAACGCGCTCATTTTAAGCAAAGAAGGCTGCCGGTTCACAGCGGTAAGGTCCAGGCTGCGTCGGAGAGGTGAGTATATCAATATTTTTTATTTTAATTCTTTATTTTACACATTAATATGGATCCCAGGGCCTGAAGGAGAGTTTCCTCTCCTTCAGACCCTGGGAACCATCAGGGATACCTTCCGATACTTGAGTCCCATTGACTTGTATTGGTATCGGGTATCGGTATCGGATCAGATCCGATACTTTGCCGGTATCGGCCGATACTTTCCGATACCGATACTTTCAAGTATCGGACGGTATCGCTCAACACTAGTCGTGACCAAGTATTGAGTGCATTTACTGAATATACATTTCATTAGGCCAATATTTCAGATTTTAAAATAATTTTTCAAGCTGGTGTTATAAAGTATTCTAATTTACTGAGATAATGACTTTGGGGTTTTCATTGACTGTAAGCCATAATCATCAACATTAACAGAAATTGACATAGCAGTATAACAATGGTTTTAGACATTTGAAATAGATCACTGTTTGTAATGACTCTATATAATATATGAGTTTCACTTTTTGTATTGAAGAACTGAAATAAATTAACTTTATAATTTTATTCTAACTTTGTGAGACGCACCTGTATATAGTTGTGTGTAAAAGTTTTAGGCACGTATTGAAAAAATGCTTCTAAGTCAAAATCCTCTCAAAAATAAAAATGCTAATTTTTTGTGGTTTATGCAATGCCATCAGTGAAGTGTCTCTCTATCTCCAAATTTATTCTGCAGCAGGAAACTGACTCCATATCATAGAGCGATCTTTGACATAGAGAAGAACAAGGAGTCTAGGAACTGATGATATGGCTTCCACAGAGCCCTATTCTCAATATCTGTCTTGGATTACATGAAGAGACAAGTATTTGCGCAAGCAATATCCACAGAAGATCAGTGGTTAGATCTCCAAGATGTTTGGAACAACCTCTCTGTCATGTATCTTTATAAGCTGTGTGCAAGTGCTTTTGATACTTTTATGGTACTTTGAATGCAAAGGTTGATCACACCAAATATTGGCTTTATTTTGATTTTTCTTTTGCTTGTTCACTTTGCATCTTATTAATTGATAAAAATAAACTATTAACATAAGAGATGTGCGCTATGGATCTGCCAAAATTCAAGTTTGCCTGTTTATATGAGTTTATCTATGGAATTTGATTTGCAGAGAAGTTATTGTCCACGAATTGACTGTCTCATATTATGCTTTGTGGTCTCTCCAGATCATAATAAATGTAAGATGTAAAAAGCAAAAATACTTATACTCACTGCTGACCTTTCCGACCACTATCATTGCTCTCGTCCACTATCTGTTCCTCCCTACCTCTGTGGCATTGCATCTCTGGTCAGGTGTTCATTCTAAGCCCCAGAGCATGCTCAGTGAACTCCAAAGCCTGTTCGCAGCCGGAAGCCCCAACCTAAAGTGAACAGTCCTCTGGAGATATGATATGAAGGACAACAAGCAGGGCGCTGCGGGGGCAGCCTGATAGGTAAGTTGCCTGCATAAGGTTAAAAAGAAACATACCACATCACTCACCTGTTGCCCACCTCAGATACTCCCTGTCTGCTGCCTGTTCCTCTGCACCTACAAAACGTCACATCTTCAGCCCGGTGCTCATTCTGGGCTGGGGCTTTCAACCATAAACATGCACCTGACGTCAGTGTGCATGCGAAGTGACCTCTTGGTCCTGTGTTTTGAAGTTGAGGCCCATGGTTCATACTAGATCAGGACTTACGGCAGTGATTAGGTCCTGAACCGTAAACAGTGAACTCTGAGGTCTCCTAGAATTAACTTGGGTCCAGAGTTACAGTGTGACGGAGGTTTGGAAAATGAGGCAACGGGCAGGGAAAAATGTGGGTGTCCAGAAACGTGAGACGTGAAGTATTTTTTTTTTTTTACCTTTTGGTAGTCCTCTACTACTTAGCAAGATAGCAGTCACAGCTGGCCACCATTTTGCTGAATTTGCACTGAGTGAATTACAAAAAATTCATATTTTCCATAATGCAGATTTTTGTAAAATTTGAAAAGAATTCAATTCCACTCAAATAAATTTGCCCATGTTTAATTACTACGTACGGTATATTTTACAAAGCATTCATAGTTTGCAGTCTTTTTTCATCCCTGCCTAAAAAATTTTCGGTAGTGTTTATTATTGGGCTCAGCGGCTCATACCATCTTCATTGTCATTATTGCTGATCCTAATGTTTGGCTACAACAGTCACATGCACTGTATTTGTGCAGTCTGTCAACAAATTCCAAAGCAGAGGCTGAGAGGCATCATTGGACCATCAGTGGGTATATAACTCTGATTTTATCATTTTTCATTAGCGTAAGCATAATGAAATATTTTTTAAAAAGAAAAATCTATTTAAAGTGGAGAGTGGACCAATGTGTGACATTGTTGGCAATTTTTGGCATTAATGTCACACTGTATTGAACTAATGGAGCATATTATTCCACTTAGTTTGGAGCGCCCCTAGACGCAGGGCCGCGGGGTACTCGGTACCGGGCCTCTCTGTCTCGGTCTTGGGGTCATCACGGTGGCTAGACCCGGTCCGTGACCCTGCTAAGGGGCGTCCAATGAAAGATGTGATGGTGGTGCGTGGTGTAGGTCGCGGTGAATAACGAGGACACAGGGTTGCAATCTCTTTACCTCTTTACTGAAGGCTTCAGGATCCTCAATCCAGAGTACTGTTAACAGGGCTGGCTGAGACTGGCCGGTCCGATGGCACCTCCAGAGTTCCCTTTGCAGGTGGAAATCTGTGCCTACCTTCTAGCGCCTGTGTGTTGTAGTACTTCCCTGCTGAGCACCACGGGATAGTCCTCACAACTGTTGTGTCTGTTTCTGATGTTCTTTCTCACAACTTATATCTGTTCTGATGTTCTTCTCCATCCCCCAGATGATATGGCTAGGACGCACCCGTATGACAGGTAGGCCTGGAGTTCTACCGGGACCCTAGTGATGCCCCTCTCCCACAGTTGCCCCCTATGTCTGCTTAGGTGATTTAGGTGAGACAGCCAACCTATAATTAACTGTCCTGCCGTTGGTTTGAAGTAATGCTTGGAGCCCAATACTTCCTCGGCGTTCTGGCCACCGGCTACGCGCCTCAGTAGGATGTTGCCTCGATCTTACAGCACGACTCCTACTGGCGTTATCTCCTTTTTGCTGTGATCTCATTTCTCACTCTCCACAATAAACCTCGCTTCTTGTCCTTTCTTGAGATACCGCCGCAATGTAGTGCAGGCGCGGTTCCTTAACGCTCTGTCTTGTTCGCTAGGCCTCTGTCAGGATCCCACCCCTGACAGGGACCCCCCTGAATCTTTCCCCTGCAACACCCTCTGCCACAGGATGTTGCCTGGTTCCAACCCAGTCAGCTTCTGCCTCACTTCCTATCCAACCCCCAGTTTTATCAGATTGTGAGGAGTGGCCTAATACATAGCGCCCTTTGCTCCCCCTGGAGGCCAGACTGTGAAGTGTATTGGTGTCTGTGATACCTGGTCAGGTGAACTCCTTAAGTGCCATCAGACGTACCATCACTCCCTTTAGCGGCGGAGCGTCAGTACTGCAACGACCAGGACTCTGGGGCGCTGCATTTACACTATGCTGTTGTTGAGACAGAAGTGCACAAGAGGGCAACACTGCAAGAGAAATAAGAGATGGCGAGAGTGACAACAGTGTAAGGACACAATACCTATAACAGCCTTAGAATCCATGTCTGCAGCTCCGTGGGAGGAGGAGAAATTCTTCCTGTGGAAATATCACAGTACTTAGGCTGTGCTTGTAGGAATGAAGAAGCCTACTTGGTGTTCAATTAAGGTTTTTATTCAAACCACCACATTTCAACGCTGAATTGTCAACCTTTTCAAGGTAAAAGAAACAAACGTGTTCCAGTCCAGTGCCGAAATGCGTTGGTGTGCCTTAAAACTTTAATTTTATACCATTGAGACTTCTTTATTCCCATAACCACAGCCAGTGTTGTCTCCACTAAAGTGACTTTTTACACTGTGTGTCAGTATTCATATGGACAGTAAAATTCAGTATTTATATGGTAAATGTATAGCAGTATAACAATGGTTTTAGGGGCACTGTATGGAATTATCTTGGCACTGTATATACCTATTTATCAGGCTTTTGCATTGGGAATTAAAACTTTATACTTCTGAAACTCTAAATAAATCAATTGGATTTTTAGAAGAAAGTATATGCAGACTTTATAGATGGACTTATTAGAGATCATGAAATGTGAAATGAGGTTTTGCACCAGTGAAATTGTAATTCCACTTTCATTTTGTTTCTGGTTAAATTATCCCTAATAAGTTTTATCTTAACATGAAATATTTATATGTGCATATTGATACAAAGCAAACATTCGGAGATTTTCTTTCCTTCATTTTCTGTTATGAGTTTGTCAGACATTATTAGCGCTTGATATAAGATGAATAGCACCTGTCAGACAAATATCAAATGGTAGAACAGATTGATGTTGGAAGATCGAATTGTGTAGAATCTTAGAAATGATCATTACAATTCATGGGCAGCTTAGATAAAGAACGCTGCTTAGTTTTGCTTTTGATTACCTCTGGGAATTTGCACTGAAATCCATTTTACTTGTACTGTAAAAGTTAATTTCAATGGAAATGACTTCTTTCAAAACAAAACAATAGTAAAGACAAGAATTGGACAACAAGACCCTGTATGATTGTTTTCTATATCTGTTTTTATCGTATTCATGATTTTGAAGTTGGCATTTATTTATCTAGTTTTATGCCATTAAAATAATGATATTCAAAATAATACAGTAGTCATTTATGAACAGCAGGTAATGCACTTTTTACACTTTTATTTGTTCCAGTACAATCATCTGCCTATCATATTTACTCAAGCATTGTTTTTTCTGATAAATGTTATAGTTTTTAATATGGCAAAAAACAGGGGAATGTACAAAAAAAAAATCACATTTCTAATAACAAAAATAAGAAAAAAAATGATTCTATATTAAAATTATTTTTCTTGCATACCTCTTAATTTTACTTAGCAAGTTTTAAATGAATACTGCACAGTGCCCAAATAAAACAAAAAACAGCAACGTGTCCAAATCGCAATGCTGTAATTTGTGTCAAACTGAAATTACATGTCCAAAAGATAGCTTCACACAAAGCCAAATAATACTGCAATGATATATCCAAAAAACCCAGATAAGCAGGGTTGAAATAATAGTGGAAATGAGATTTAACTTATACCGGTACTTCCATATAATTATACAGCAAATAACCTGACGACATAGCTATTCTACTATTATGGAATCAGAATATCTCTTAAAGGGAACCTGTCACCAGGAATAATGCTGTTAAACTGCAGATATTGGGTTAATCTGCAGGTTAACTGTGTTATTATGCTGTTTGGTACTTGCACGTAGCCACGCATTTCACACAAAACCTCAAAAATGGACCGGACAAAATTGTCGACTTACTCAACTTAATATTTGGTTGCACACCCTTTGGAATAAAAAACTGCAATCAATCACTTCCTATAACCATCAACAAGCTTTTTACTCCTCTCAACTGGAATTTTGGACCTCTCTTCAATTGCACACTGCTCCAGGTCTCTCATATTGAAGGGTGATTTCTCCCAACAGCAATTTTAGGACAACTTCACTGTTCAATCGGATTTAGTTCTGGACACATTGCTGGCCATTTCCGAACTCCCCAGCACTTTGCTTCCATCCATTTATGGGTGCTTCTTGAAGTATGTTTGAGGTCATTGTCCAGCTGGAGGACCTATGACGCAAACCCAGCTTTTTTACACTGGGCACTACACTGCGACCCAAAATATTTTGGTAATTTCCAGATTGCATGATGCTTTGCACACATTCAAGGCACCCAGTGTCAAAGGCAGTAAAACAACCTCTTTCCCTTTTCCGTAAATAGTAGAATGAAGTACTTTTCCAAAAAGCTCTAACTTGGTCTCATCTGTCAGTAAGATGCTTTCTCAGAAGGATTTTGTCTTATTCATGTACATTTTGGCAAACTGCAGTCTAGCTTTTATATGTCTTATGTGTCAGCAGTGGTGTGTTACTGGGCCTCCTGCCATAGCCTTTCATTTCATTCAAATATCGACAGGTAATTTGCGCTGACACAGATGCACCCTGAGCTGCAGGACAATTTGAATTTCTTTGGAACTTGATTGGGGCCACCTATCTTATCCACCATCTGGACTACCCTTTGTTGCAGCCCTTATCTATTTTTCTCTGCCATCCACGTCCAGGGAGATTAGCTAAACTGCCATGGGTTGTGAACTTCTTGATTATGTTGTGCACCGTGCACAAGGGAACATCAAGATCTCTGGAGATGGTCTTATAAACTTGAGATTGCTGATATTTTTTTAAGAATTTTTGTTCTCAAGTCCTCAGACAGTTCTCTTCTCCTCTTTCTGTTCTCATGGCTTAGTGTGGCACACACAGACACACAATGCAAAGATTGAGTCAACTTCTCCCTTCTTTACCTGGCTTCAGGTGTGATTTTCTATGCCTGTTATTTGTCACAGGTGATTTTAAACAAGCATCACATGGTTCAAGCAAAGTTGTTTGCCCACATTTTTAGAAAGGTGTCAACAATTTTTTCTGGCCCATTTTTGATGTTTTGTGTGAAGTTATGTCCAATTTGCCATTTTTTCTCTGTTTTTGCTGCTGATCCAATACTCACAAAGGAAATGAATGTGTAATTGCAATAATTTTCAAAATACTTTATTTTGTTTAACAATTTCAAGGGTGCCAACACTTTCAGCCATGACTGTATGTACAGCATTCTAGAATGCTATGTATGAGAGCTTACCGGTACTGACCATACTTTATATGGAAAAATCCTGGTTACAGGATCCCTTTAACCCCTTCACGAACTATGAAGTATAGGTACGTCATATATTGTGTCACAGCATTTGATACGTGCTTTGACGCTGAACCCACATCTTTTCCGGTACATTGCAGCTGATTTGTCATGTGCCCATAACAGACGCAAGCAGAATCATGATCCACTTGAGGCTATTAACATGTCAAAAGCCGCTGCCAATCTCTTACAGGAAGAGCATCACAAACCCCACCCATCAGTGCCCCTGTTACATGCTCGTGGGACGCTGATGGATTCACATGACAACTGAAGGAATACAGAAGATCCCGTGCTTGTCATTGCAGAACTCCTATGAATGCTGGCCCTCCGCCATTGTTTATAAGGGATGATGATTTTTGCTACAAATAGCAGGGCTGAAACCCTGCTATGCGTAGCACAAGTGATCGGAAGATTGCAGCTTTAAGTATCTTAAGGATACTACTGAAGCAAGTAAAAAGTAGAAAAAAAATGTTTTTAAATACATAAAAAATTATAAAAAATCAAATCACGTCCTGTATGTCCCATTAAAAATAAAACAAATAAAAAATATAAGAAAACACATATTTGGTATCACTGTGTTAATAAACGGCCGATCTACCAAATATAAAAAGAATTGTTCCGATCGGTAAATGGAGTAATGAGAAAAAAAATCAAAACACCAGAAATATGTTCTTTTGTTCACCGCAACATTGCAATAAAATTTCATAACAGACGGATAAAATATCATATTTACCCATAAATGGTGTCAATAGAAACATCAGCTTCTTGTACAAAAAATAAGCCCTCACCCGGCCCCAGATCACAAAAAGTGGAGACGCTACTGGTCTTGAAAAATGGCACCATTTTTTTTTTTTTACAAACTGGATTTTATTTTCACTACTTTAATAAAAACTAACCTATACATGTTTGGTGTCTGAGAACTCATAATGACCTGAAAAATCATAATAACTTAAGCAATGGGCAAACCCGAGCAGTAAAGTTCGTCATCTGTACTGAACACCTACTGTTCAGGCACTGACCCTCAACATGGACTTCACCAGGAAGTCCGTGTTACTGATCGGGTTTGACGTCCAAACACCAGGTGTTTCTCAGGCTGTCATGTGCATGACAGGACAACAAAACCTGCCTATGATTAGCGGTAAAATCATTACCGTCGGTCAGACAGCCACAGTTCCCATGCTGTCAAATGACAGCATGAGCCTGCAGCTGTGATCAGAGGTAAAATGTTTACCTCTGTTCACTGGCGTCGGCTGATAGGACTACTGCTCCCATCAGCCTATGCCTGCTGCTGCTAATAACAGCGAGAGCAGGATCGGCTGATGTGAGTATTTTTCAGCCGGCGCATGCGCTCTAAATAAATAATGATAAAACCCTGTCACCCTGAACTGCAGTGACTTCTGGTGAGATCACTGCTGACACAGTAAGTAAAAAGTCTGCCTGTGAACTCACCTTTGCACCGTGCAACTTTTTCTCACTGTGCTAGCGGTGATCTCACCAGAGGTGACCTGGGCTAAATCCCCAAACAACACTGTAAAGGCCATTTAAAATGCCTTTTAATGGTGACTGACTCCCTTTAAACTTCTATCCACTGTAATGGCACTTCAGAGGGAGCTGTTAATTGTGCAAAGAGATCTCAGCTTTGTGTATAGATAAGAAATTTATTCCTTGAAGTTTCTGCTAAACTTATCTTGCATGGACTTTTCTCCTAGAAGCCATTTGGAGCTCAATAGTGAGGGATATAACTACAGGCGATAAGTCCTCTTCTCTGAGATGCTGTGAACTATTTCTTTTATGGCTGAGTTATTGCTGTTCCTGGATTTTTCTGCATCATATATACAGCTCTAAATGTAGATGCCCATGGGGCAACTCAAAGGCCAAAAATTGGGCAATTTAACATTCTGGAAAGTTGGAACTGCTAGATCTGCTTTACATTTTATAATAAAGGCTGCAGACGTGCTTAAAGTTTAAGTGGAAGAAACAGCAATTTTCAAAGTCAGTTCAACTCTTGCTTGAAAAAAGCCTCAGGAGCAAATGTGATACTAAAAAACACCTTATATTTTACATTTAATTTTCCATTGGCTTTTTTCTTTTTTCCAAAACTGTGCTACACCAGCAGCCTGTCCCTAGCATCTCAGTACAGAAAATCACCTAACAAATTTGCTTACAGAGTATTAAGCATGATAAGCTGACATTTATTGCTCCTGACATTTATTGTAACATCTTTACAGTCGGCAACTAAGGTACGGTTCACATTCAGAAGTGGTTGAGGGAACTAAAGGTAAATTAAGTTTATGAATTCTGAAATAAACCTGAATTTTAAATGAAACCAACAACTTTATTCGTGATTCAGAAGCATACATACTGTAGATTACTCCTCGCTTCGTAAGTCAATGTTCTACTGTACATCTAGTTTGCTGCAAAAGAAAGTTCCCATTACTAAAGTGAAAGTATCACCTCCATTTTTATTTCCTAACTAAAATCAAATCTTGATACATATTCTTTTTTTCTCATCTGTTTTTATTTTTTAATTCAACATTTGTAGACTATTTTCTTCTTATGGTTACGGGGGCGGGGGGGTTGAGCGAGCAGCCATCGTGTCTGAACTGCTGCTTTGTTAGGCCAGGGTCACATTTGCGAGTGCAATGCGACAATCTCACGCGAGTCTTTCGTCTCAGTACCCGGCACTGCCACCGGCACTTGGGACTGGAGCGTGTGGCTACATGTATTTCTATGCAGCCGCATGCTTCGGTTCCGAGTGCCGATGGAAGTCCCGGGTATTGATATGAGAGACTCACGCGAGTTTCTTGCATTGCACTCACAAGTATGACCACAGCCTTAATGTAAAAGTAGTTCAAAGATTTGTCTTAAAGGTAATCTGAGAGCCCCCCAAAACATATTTTTCCACAGACATAGTGGCAATCTAATTTAAACAAATTTAATCTAACTGGAAAGCTGCTACAAGAAGAAAATTATATTTTCCATGGAGCCACTTGCTTTCAGTCATTGGGCGGGAATTGGGGCTATGAGCAGTCACTACTGCGTAGAGGGTTGAGTGCTCATAGTTTTCTTTGCCACCACGATGACAGGAAGCAACTTGCTCCAGATAGAATATGACTTTTATAATTTCACCCATGCAACATTTAAGCTTTGCTCAAAGAGGCCTTTCTTAAGGATGGTTAGGAAAGCAAGGTAAAATGTTGCATGGGTGTATTTTGAAATTCATACCACAGATGGCAGGCCCTGTATTACCACATGGCAATGTATAAGCCTTTGTAAGAACTAGAACACTATTTCATACACTTAAAAAAGTATGTGATCATTTACCTGTACAAAAAATGCTGTAACAACGCTCTTTGGTATTTGTTGACTGAATGGAGCACCCATTAGGCTGTACTAAGACAATGTGAACATGCTAAAGTCTATTCAACACCATCCAATTTGTAGAAGTAGTGTATTATTGATGTTTTCAACTAGCTGGTTGCCAATTATCTGTGACTATTGGCCTTTTTGCTGATGGTTTCGGGGGTCATAAATCCATGGCTCCGTGCACTCCAACAGTTTTAGTACATGCATGTGATGGAGAGACAGCTGTACAACTATGCAAATAGGCAGACAGCAGTACCCCATTGGACCACATTTGGCCCCATATTTGTATGCACTGTCTAAAAAGTGGCTGCAGCAATGTTATTTGATGGATTTAGGCACATAACATTGCTTGAACCATAACAGGATGCAATAAACCTTAAGACTAGAGATGATCGAATAAATTCGAGTGGGATCGAATTCTACTTGAATTTTACAAAAATCCTCATTTGCCAAAATGGGGATATTTTGTAATTTACTTCTGAATGGATTCAACAAAACAGTTACTGATGGATGCCATTTTTCTGAACCACAAAAGGCCATCACAATGCAAAAAAACAACAACTTATACTCACTTCTCTGGATCCTTTGCTTCTCATCACCACAAGTCTGGGCCTCATCACTTTGTCGGATTGGCTTCAGTAGGTGAAATTCCCAAACGTTGGTTGCTAGGCAGAAGTTTCCAAGTTTGTTAAACTTGGCAGAGTTGCAATGAGGAGCGGATGGGCCAAAGAGGTGAGCCATCAATTAAGGAATGTTATTATTTTTTACATATTACATTTATTATGCTCTGGGGTCTAGAGAGGTAAGAGAGAATAGCCTCTACGAGAATTGAATTTCCTGGGGAAAAATGTTCAAACAGGAGAATTCTAATTTTGAATTTTATCCACTCACCTCTACTTAAGACTTATGAAAGCAATTACATCATTAGAAATGCATATAGCTGCCACTTTATGAGACATACTGTATAATGCACAGCTTTGGCCAGTTCTGGTCAACTGAATTTTCACTAGTAAAAGGAGCTTTTCTTATTCTTCTGTTCAGAAAACCTATAGTTAGTAGACATCCATAAGTCTAGAAAATGAGATGCTAATCCTCTCACACTTGTACATACGATTTTCTAAAGAAAGCATTCATGCATATTTATTGGTACTTTCCTTTACACTTCCAATCAAGAGATCAGAACAGCATATTATAAGGCTATTATAAATATACTTCAAATGTATGAAGTCTGACATTCAAAATTACTTGCAGCATAAATTTTTTAAGAATACTGTCCAATATACTATGATCAATGGGTAATTATTGAAAACCATTTGGGAGTTGAGAAATAAGATTGCCACTAACTTCTTATATTCATATTCTATGGGATTTTGGGAATGAAGGGTGATTTTTGAATTCCCCTTTTTCAGAGTGGAGAGAACTACTTACAACTAAAACAGTTTTTAGTCTGTGGGGCTTGAAATATTAGTTTATTGAATTAAAAGCCAATTATATGATGGCCGCAACATATAGCGAGATACATTTCTCCTGCTGTAACAGCTGTTTATGGGTTTCTCACACCTTTCATTGTAAACTAGTTGCCTGTAGTGAGAACATTTTTTTAAAAGATGTACTTAAAGAAAAAAATGTTTTACCTGCGACTTTTTATTTAAAAATTGGGCAGAAAAGTTACTGAAGCCTTTGAACCTTTGATATTAATAGGACCAATTAATGTCCTGCTGTTCTCTTAAAACAGGGATGGGGAACCTTTTATCTGCCAGGGGCCATTTTGATATTTATTTCATTAATTTGGGGCCATACAAAAACTGCTTCTTTTTAGTGCAACAATGTTAAGTTGTAATGATTATGTTGCTACTCGCAACTGTTTTTACAGATTTGCGCTGGTCTAGAATGCAGTTGACTCTTTGTGATTAATTTTGAAAATTCAACAGTAAGGTCTGAATAGAGACAGTGCAGGTCTTCTGATAGTGGGAAATTCATCACTGCTCCTAAGAGTTCTATAACTTAAGCAGTAGGGGGTCTGCAGTATATACATCACATACAGTAGGAGACACCGAGCCTACTCTATATTCAGTACATCACGTAGGAAACACTGGGGCTGCAGCATATACATCACATAGGAAACACTGTGGCTGGAGCACATACATTACACAGAAAATGCAAGGACTGGAGCATATACATTACACAGGAGACGCTGGGACTGGAGCATATACATAGTATACACTGGAGCATATACATCACAGAAGATGCAGGGGTATATACATCACAGGACACAGGGAATATATATCACAGGAGATGCTGGGATATACTGTATATCACGGAAGACGCATGGGGCATATACATCACAGGAGACTCTGGGGGGCACATACATCACAGGAGAAGCCAGGGACAATACATCACTGGTCATATTCTCCCACCTCCTCCAGTAATATATATGCTGGGGCATATATATTATGGAGGAGGTGGGGGAATATGCATCACAGGAGATGCCGGGTCATACAGTATATGTCACATGAGATGCTGGGGCATATAAAATACAGGAGATGCTGGGGCATTTATATTACAGGAGACGCTGAGGGCATAAACATCACCGGAGGGGCTGGGGCATGTATATCACAGGAGATGAAAGGGCAATGGATTACTGGAGACGATGAGGGCATATACATCACAGGAGACACTGTGGAATATATATTCTAGGAGGAGTTGATGGCATATACATCACAGAAGGGGCTGGGGCATATGCATCACAGGAGGGGCTGGGACATATACGTCACAGGAGGGTCTGGTGCATATACAGTACGTCACAGGATACATTTTGGCAAATACATTATGGATATGTTGGAGCATAGCTGTCACGGGAGGGTCTGAGGGAATATACATCAGAGGAGGGGCAGGGGCATATACATCACAGGAGACATTGAGGCATATAATCACAGGAAGGGCTGGGGCATATTCGTCACAGAAAAGGTTGGGGGCACATACATCACATGAGACTCAGGCACACATACTTTGCAGGGCGGGCTGGGGCTGTGAGTGCTGTTGTCATCATCAGTATGACTGGAGCGCAAAGTGCACTACTAAACCCAAATAGGATGTTCTGACACTGGCACATGTCAAAACGAAAGCCTTCATTGCATGGGCTGCAGCGTAGAGTTGCTTAGTGAATGCTATGTGCATGTGCATGCAGTGTCAGAGGTAATTAAAGGCCTGAGCACTGCAGTCCCCAGGAATATACGCAGTGGCCGGAATAAAAGGACATGGGTTCCCAACTAAAAGGACGCATGGTCCCACACCTGCCTTAGAAGCACATGTTGAAAGGTTAGCAGAATCTTAATTCAAAGGTGAACACAATATGAAATTGTGTTCTGCTACAGATCGTTATACCTTTTCTAAATTAAAAATGACTTTACTTACCAATGGTGTAATTTTCGGAACAAATGCAAAAAAAATGTTTACTGAGTGGTATACTTTTTCTTCAATGGTAGTCAATAGTGTTGAGCATTCCGATACCGCAAGTATCGGGTATCGGCCGATACTTGCGGTATCGGAATTCCGATACCGGGATTCCGATACTTGCCGCGTATCGGATACCGGAATCGGAAGTTCAAAGATTCAAAATGCAGAAATTCAGCCAATGAGAATGATTCCAAGTGTGGGCAC
Source organism: Ranitomeya variabilis (assembly GCF_051348905.1). Classification (NCBI taxonomy): domain Eukaryota; kingdom Metazoa; phylum Chordata; class Amphibia; order Anura; family Dendrobatidae; genus Ranitomeya; species Ranitomeya variabilis. The sequence continues at coordinate 72,315,247 of NC_135237.1, read as the reverse complement.
ATCCTGTTTAGCATGGAGGGCATGAAACTACTGGCAAGGCTGTGATTGGCTGCTGAAATGATGTCATGCTGCAGTTTAAAAGTCGCTGGCGCCATTTTGCGATCACTCTGCTGTGAATTCAGTTAGTGACAGGACGATGTTTGCTGACTGAGGGACAGTTTAGAGATAGCGATTTGCTTCTTTGTGCTTTCCAAAGGCTAATTTAGCAACCGCTGTGTTCACCTACTATTCACCTTGCTTTTGCCTTGTAGCGCTGTTTTCACAGCGATCTGCAAGGTCTGTGTGTGTGTGTGTGTGTGAGTGCAGCCCACTCTCTAGTCTGAGTGCAGCCACATAGGCCATCCATAGCTGGTTGTATTCAGTTCAGGGAGGGTGGTTCATTGCCTCATACTGTTCTTTTTTTTTTTTCAAGTAGTGTAGTCTGCTGCTAATTTATTCAAAAAAATCCTATTAGTGTCTTTCCACCCGTCTCCAGCTAATTTGTGGAAAAACACTACATAGGATAAAGTAGAGGAGGGTTTTTGGGCCTTGCAGCGCCGTTTACGGCTGTCTGCACGGTCTCCGTGTGACTGCAGCTCGCCCTGTAGTCTGTGAGCAGCCATAGCCTGGTTGTCTCCAGCTCAGGGTTGTTCACTGCGTCATACCGCCAAATCAATTTTAATTTTTTTTCAAGTAGTGTAGTCTGCTGCTAATTTATTTAAAAAAATCCTATTAGTGTCTTTCCACCCGTCTCCAGCTAATTTGTGGAAAAACACTACATAGGATAAAGTAGAGGAGGGTTTTTGGGCCTTGCAGCGCCGTTTACGGCTGTCTGCACGGTCTCCGTGTGATTGCAGCTCGCCCTGTAGTCTGTGAGCAGCCATAGCCTGGTTGTCTCCAGCTCAGGGTTGTTCACTGCGTCATACCGCCAAATCAATTTTAATTTTTTTTCAAGTAGTGTAGTCTGCTGCTAATTTATTTAAAAAAATCCTATTAGTGTCTTTCCACCCGTCTCCAGCTAATTTGTGGAAAAACACTACATAGGATAAAGTAGAGGAGGGTTTTTGGGCCTTGCAGCGCCGTTTACGGCTGTCTGCATGGTCTCCGTGTGATTGCAGCTCGCCCTGTAGTCTGTGAGCAGCCATAGCCTGGTTGTCTCCAGCTCAGGGTTGTTCACTGCGTCATACCGCCAAATCAATTTTAATTTTTTTTCAAGTAGTGTAGTCTGCTGCTAATTTATTTAAAAAAATCCTATTAGTGTCTTTCCACCCGTCTCCAGCTAATTTGTGGAAAAACACTACATAGGATAAAGTAGAGGAGGGTTTTTGGGCCTTGCAGCGCCGTTTACGGCTGTCTGCACGGTCTCCGTGTGATTGCAGCTCGCCCTGTAGTCTGTGAGCAGCCATAGCCTGGTTGTCTCCAGCTCAGGGTTGTTCACTGCGTCATACCGCCAAATCAATTTTCTTTTTTTTTCAAGTAGTGTAGGTTGCTGCTAATTTATTTAAAAAAATCCTATTAGTGTCTTTCCACCCGTCTCCAGCTAACTTGTGGAAAAACACTACATAGGATAAAGTAGAGGAGGGTTTTTGGGCCTTGCAGCGCCGTTTACGTCTGTCTGCACGGTCTCCGTGTGACTGCAGCTCTATCTGTTGTCAGTTCAGCCCCCAAAAAAGAAATAAATAATAAAGTTCACCAAACACACCAGTTACACCACTTTACATTTGTGTAGGCCACATTAGCTCATATTAAAGTCTAGTCCACACTTTAGAAAATTAGTGTTTCTTATACCTGTTAGGAGGAGTTGCTCAGGAATAAGCACACAAATCCGTTAGTACTTTTCTGCTTATCTTTATCAGTCAACCAAGATGAAGAAGGCAGTGAGTAAGGCACGTGGGCGTGGGCGTGGGCGCGGAGCAGGGAGGGGACGTGGGGATTCTGTGCCTGCTGCGGGCACCGGTGACTCATCAGCACCCACTTTCACCAGGCAACAGTCGTTCATGCGCAGCTTTGTGTCAGAGCGCCGTACACCGCTGCTGCGTCAAGAACAAATTGAAGCTGTTGTCGGATGGATGGCAGCTAATGCATCAACTTCCATTAGTGCCACATCCTCTCAGACACAGAGCACCGGAGAGCAGCCATCTGTCTCTTCACCACCTGCCAAATTGCCCAGGCAGACAGAGAGCCCAGGACAGGAGCCGTCTCTACTTCTGTTCTCTGAATCTCTTGGCTTGGAAACAGGGGGCCAGCCAAGCAGCATTGGAGAAATGGAAGAAGAGGCAGGGTGCAGTGATGCCCAACAGCTTTTTCTGTCTTCCTCTGAAGAGGCGGGTGGGCCAGTGGCTCCGGTCACCACATCGCAGGCCGCATCAGCTGATGATGACACTCAGGTGCCACTTACTGGTGCGTGCTCTGCTGCTGAGACTACCCAGGAGGAGCAGTTGGGGGCAGAGGGTAGTGTAGATGATGAGGTCCTCGACCCATCTTGGCGTGAGGGACAGGAAGGTGGTGGGAGCAGCTCTGAGGAAGAGATTCCCCGTACGGCCCAAAGAGGGAGAGGGAGGGGGAAGACTGCGGATCCTGCAGCCTCCGCTTTGGCACCCGTTAGGAGCATGTCTCTTCCAAAAGCCAAAAAGGGCGCTCCCAAGACTTGCAGTGCCTGGTCCTTTTTTGACACAGTTGCAGATGACATTTGCTATGTCAGATGCAACGTGTGTCATCAAAAAGTCAAAAGAGGGAAAAATGTCAGCAACCTCAATACCTCCAACATGTGGAAACATGTGCGCAACAGGCACCCGGCGGAGTTAGAAAAACACACTGAAGAGGTAGGCCAACCAACAGCGGCAGCTACCACCTCTTCAGCTCGTGTTGCCTCTTCCTCTAGCTCACACGCAGCTGGTTCGGCTTCCTCCCAGGATCGCCGTGGAAGAACCTCTGGCCCTGTTGTCCAGAGACCCGCTGTAATTCCACCCGCAGCACCACTTTCCCAGTCATCCACACACTCCCAGCCCAGTCTACAGCCATCGGTAGTACAGGCATGGGAGAAAAGGCGGCCTTTCTCATCAAACCACCCACGAGCACAGGCTCTGACTGCAGGCATTGCCAAACTTCTGTCACTGGAAATGCTGTCATTCAGGCTGGTGGAGACTGACAGCTTCCGTGACTTGATGTCATTGGCAGTCCCACAGTACAATGTGCCCAGCCGCTTTTACTTCAGCAGGCAAGCCGTCCCTGCCCTGCACAAGCATGTGGAGGGACACATAAAACACGCGCTACTGAACGCCGTCAGTAGCAAGGTCCACCTCACCACCGATGCGTGGACCAGTCAACATGGACAGGGGCGATACCTTTCCCTCACTGCCCATTGGGTTAATGTCGTTGAGCCGGGTACAGACCGTGCGAGTGGCGCAGGACGTGTCCTGCCCACTCCAAGGATTGCAGGAATCCATTCTGTACGCATTGACTCCTCCTCTTACACCAGTTCCTCAGAATCATCGCTGCAGGAGCCGTCACAGTCCACCTCCACATGGACCCGTTATGAACGTGTACCTGTTACGACCGACATGAGCACAGCCGTGGCCAAACATCAACAGGCCGTGTTGAAATTAATTTTTTTGGGGAATCGTAGCCACACAGCGCAGGAGCTCTGGAATGCCATCAAGCAGGAGAGCGATGTGTGGTTTGTGCCAGCGAATCTCCAGCCAGGCATGGTAGTGTGTGATAATGGCCGAAATCTGGTGGCAGCTCTGGGCCTCGGCAACCTCACTCACATCCCATGTCTGGCACATGTGCTCAATTTGGTCGTGCAGAGCTTTTTGAGGGACTATCCGGATCTTGATGCACTGCTGCACAAGGTCCGCCTAGAGTGTGCTCACTTGCGGCGTTCCAGCACGGCAAAAGCGCGCATTGCGGCTCTGCAGCGCCGACACCGCCTGCCGGAAAATCGCATCATATGTGACCTACCTACCAGGTGGAATTCCACGTTACATATGTTGGAGCGGTTGTGTGAGCAGCAGCAAGCTGTAATTGAGTACCAGCTGCTTCAGGCGCAAAAAAGTCGCAGTCAGCGCCGTACAGACTTCACAACCACAGAGTGGGCCACTATGAATGACGTCTGCCAGGTTTTGCGTCCCTTTGATTATTCCACGCGGATGGCGAGTGCAGATGATGCACTAGTCAGCATGACTGTCCCCCTTATCTGCCTGCTTGAAAAATCACTGCAAGCGCTAAGGGATGATGTTGTGGAAGAGGTGGAGGATGAGGATTCACCATTTCCATCATCTTCTGGACAGTCAGCGCCACGTGGTTCCTCACAAACGCGTAGGCAGGGGACAGTTTGTGAGGAGGATGAGGAGGAGTCAATGGAGGAGGAAGACGTCCGTCCAGAGGAGGGAGTTACCGAATTGTCCAGTACTCAGTGTGTACAGCGAGGGTGGGGTGATGACGAGCGGGCAGAGATCACGCCTCCAGCAGGGGACAGCGTTTCTTGGGCAGTTGGCAGTCTGCAGCACATGGTGGATTACATGCTGCAGTGCCTGAGAAACGACCGCCGCATCGCCCACATTCTCAACATGTCTGATTATTGGGTGTTCACCCTCCTCGATCCTCGCTACCGGGACAACGTAGAAAGCCTCATCACACCGTTGAACCGGGAGCGAAAAATGCGGGAGTACCAAGACACACTGGTCAATTCCATCATCTTCTCCATTCCAACTGAGAGAAGTGCTGCTAGTGCATTCCAAAGCAGCTCAGTGCGTCCAGGCAGTGGTGGAGGCTCTGCACAAAGAGGGAGCAGAAGCAGTGCCTCTGCCCAAGGCAAGACCAGTATGGCCCAACTGTGGCACAGTTTTCTGTGCCCCCCACAAAAGTCTACACCATCACAGACGGCTCCAGTCAGCAGGAGGCAACGGTTCCGTCAGATGGTGACAGACTACATGTCTTGCCCTCTTGCTGTACTCCCAGACGGCTCTTCCCCTTTCAAGTTTTGGGTCTCAAAGCTGGATACATGGCCAGAGCTAAGCCAGTATGCATTGGAGGTGCTGTCTTGCCCTGCGGCCAGTGTATTATCGGAACGTGTCTTTAGTGCTGCAGGTGGTGTACTAACTGACCGTCGCATGCGACTATCCTCCGATAACGTTGACCGGCTTACTTTCCTGAAAATGAACAAGGCCTGGATCTCGCAGGAATTTGCCACTCCTCCTCCTGATTAAATAATTAGGTCACTGTATACGTTATCCAGGTCTCCTGTTGTGTTCATCTTTCTACCACCTGAACTTAAATTCCTGGGCTCCAACACCGCCAGTTGAGGCTCAGAAGTGCCGTCTGCACAGTCAAAACATACGACCCAGTGTTATTGGGTTTCAGTAACGTCAGCTGATCCCCAGCTGTGTAGCCGGCAATGTGTCATGCGACCGCCACGCTGACACAACAACTGAAATGTAAGGGAATCTGTCCCCCCCCCCAAGGCGTTTGTTACTGAAAGAGCCTCCTTGTGCAGCAGTAATGCTGCACAAGGAAAAGGTAGCTATTTTTGTTTAGCACCTTGCACACGCAGAACTTAACACTTATAAAATGTGTCCACTGATACCGTAACACCGTCCCGGAGGTGGGACTTTCTTTCGTAATGTGACGCAGCACAGCCGTCATTCCTACCCCCCCGGCGCCGCGCACCCGCTCCTCAGCGTTGTTTGATTCCGTCCCGGAGCCTGCGCTGTTATGTTATCCCGTGGCCAGGCACACTTAGCGCTGCCCGTCTTCTGGCATCATTTGGTGTCAGGATGGCTGCGCCTGTGCGGCCGCGCTGGCAGAGAGCCCGCCTCGCAGTGTCTTCTGATTTAATCCCACTGGGGGCCTGGGATCCATGGACATGCGCAGTGCATATCTGAACCTCCACCTCTCACTTATCTCCCTATGGCTTCTTCAGACTGTTCGGTGTCAGCTGGTCCCTAATAGCATGCCACGGCCGTGACACCGCACAGTCTTAAGAAGCCGTAGGGAGGGGAGTGAGAGGTGAAGATATGCACTGCGCATGTCCATGGATCCCAGGCCCGCGGTGGGATTAAATCAGAAGACACTGCGAGGCGGGCTCTCTGCCAGCGCGGCCGCACAGGCGCAGCCATCCTGACACCAAATGATGCCAGAAGACGGGAAGCGCCAAGTGTGCCTGGCCACGGGATAACATAACAGCGCAGGCTCCGGGACAGAATCAAACATCGCTGAGGAGCCAGTGCGCGTCGCCGGGGGGGGGGGGGGGTAGGAATGACGGCTGTGCTGCGTCACATTACGAAGGAAAGTCCCACCTCCAGGACGGTTTTACGGTTGCAGGGGACACATTTTATAAGTGTTTAGTTCTGTGTTTGCAAGGAGCATGATGAAAAGAGCCACCTTTTCCTTTTGCATCTTTTGTGCTGCACAAGCTGGCTCTTTCAGCTACAAACGCCTTGGGGGGGGTTAAAGGTTCCCTTTCGACTTTCTCAGGCTTCGGCCTACATTGTGTTCCTCTGCTTTTCCACCTGTCCCTGGGCTCCAACACCGCCAGTTGCCGTCCAGAAGTGCTGTACGCACAGTCAACAGTCCCTCCTCTGTTATTGGGGTTCAGTAACGTCAGCTGTTCCCCTGCTGTGTGTGTGGCAATCCCTCCTCCAACCTCCTCCAACCTCCTCCTCCTCCACCTGTCCCTGGGCTCCAACACCGCCAGTTGCCGTCCAGAAGTGCTGTACGCACAGTCAACAGTCCCTCCTCTGTTATTGGGGTTCAGTAACATCAGCTGTTCCCCTGCTGTGTGTGTGGCAATCCCTCCTCCAACCTCCTCCAACCTCCTCCTCCTCCACCTGTCCCTGGGCTCCAACACCGCCAGTTGCCGTCCAGAAGTGCTGTACGCACAGTCAACAGTCCCTCCTCTGTTATTGGGGTTCAGTAACGTCAGCTGTTCCCCTGCTGTGTGTGTGGCAATCCCTCCTACCTCCTCCAACCTCCTCCAACCTCCTCCTCCTCCACCTGTCCCTGGGCTCCAACACCGCCAGTTGCCGTCCAGAAGTGCTGTACGCACAGTCAACAGTCCCTCCTCTGTTATTGGGGTTCAGTAACGTCAGCTGTTCCCCTGCTGTGTGTGTGGCAATCCCTCCTACCTCCTCCAACCTCCTCCAACCTCCTCCTCCTCCACCTGTCCCTGGGCTCCAACACCGCCAGTTGCCGTCCAGAAGTGCTGTACGCACAGTCAACAGTCCCTCCTCTGTTATTGGGGTTCAGTAACGTCAGCTGTTCCCCTGCTGTGTGTGTGGCAATCCCTCCTACCTCCTCCAACCTCCTCCAACCTCCTCCTCCTCCACCTGTCCCTGGGCTCCAACACCGCCAGTTGCCGTCCAGAAGTGCTGTACGCACAGTCAACAGTCCCTCCTCTGTTATTGGGGTTCAGTAATGTCAGCTGTTCCCCTGCTGTGTGTGTGGCAATCCCTCCTCCAACCTCCTCCAACCTCCTCCTCCTCCACCTGTCCCTGGGCTCCAACACCGCCAGTTGCCGTCCAGAAGTGCTGTACGCACAGTCAACAGTCCCTCCTCTGTTATTGGGGTTCAGTAACGTCAGCTGTTCCCCTGCTGTGTGTGTGGCAATCCCTCCTCCAACCTCCTCCAACCTCCTCCTCCTCCACCTGTCCCTGGGCTCCAACACCGCCAGTTGCCGTCCAGAAGTGCTGTACGCACAGTCAACAGTCCCTCCTCTGTTATTGGGGTTCAGTAACGTCAGCTGTTCCCCTGCTGTGTGTGTGGCAATCCCTCCTCCAACCTCCTCCAACCTCCTCCTCCTCCACCTGTCCCTGGGCTCCAACACCGCCAGTTGCCGTCCAGAAGTGCTGTACGCACAGTCAACAGTCCCTCCTCTGTTATTGGGGTTCAGTAACGTCAGCTGTTCCCCTGCTGTGTGTGTGGCAATCCCTCCTACCTCCTCCAACCTCCTCCAACCTCCTCCTCCTCCACCTGTCCCTGGGCTCCAACACCGCCAGTTGCCGTCCAGAAGTGCTGTACGCACAGTCAACAGTCCCTCCTCTGTTATTGGGGTTCAGTAACGTCAGCTGTTCCCCTGCTGTGTGTGTGGCAATCCCTCCTCCAACCTCCTCCAACCTCCTCCTCCTCCACCTGTCCCTGGGCTCCAACACCGCCAGTTGCCATCCAGAAGTGCTGTACGCACAGTCAACAGTCCCTCCTCTGTTATTGGGGTTCAGTAACGTCAGCTGTTCCCCTGCTGTGTGTGTGGCAATCCCTCCTACCTCCTCCAACCTCCTCCAACCTCCTCCTCCTCCACCTGTCCCTGGGCTCCAACACCGCCAGTTGCCGTCCAGAAGTGCTGTACGCACAGTCAACAGTCCCTCCTCTGTTATTGGGGTTCAGTAACGTCAGCTGTTCCCCTGCTGTGTGTGTGGCAATCCCTCCAACCTCCTCCAACCTCCTCCTCCTCCACCTGTCCCTGGGCTCCAACACCGCCAGTTGCCGTCCAGAAGTGCTGTACGCACAGTCAACAGTCCCTCCTCTGTTATTGGGGTTCAGTAACGTCAGCTGTTCCCCTGCTGTGTGTGTGGCAATCCCTCCTACCTCCTCCAACCTCCTCCAACCTCCTCCTCCTCCACCTGTCCCTGGGCTCCAACACCGCCAGTTGCCATCCAGAAGTGCTGTACGCACAGAGCCAAACACCTCGCAAATGTGTTAGTGGGGTTCAGCACCGCCAGCTGTTCCCCTGCTGTGTATACGGCAACGTGTACTGCGACCGCCACGCAGGCACAACAAGTTAAATTTAAGGGAACCTGTCCCCCCCCCCCAGGCGTTTGTTACTGAAGGAGCCACCTTGTGCAGCAGTAATGATGCAAAGGGAAAAAGTGCCTCTTTTCGTGGTGCTCCTTGCAGATGCTGAACCTAACACTTATGAAATGTGTCCCCTCACAGCGTTCAACCGTCCGGTAGGTGGAACTTTCCTTTGTCATGTGACGCAGCACAGCCGTCATTTTTACCCCCTTGGCGCCGTGCGCCGTCTCCTCAGCGTTGTTTGAATCTGTCCCGGAGCCTGCGCTGTTAGGTTACCCCTTGGCCATGCACACATTTTGCGCTGCCTGTCTTCTGACATCATTTGCTGTCAGGCTGGCTGCGCCTGTGTGTGTGCGCTGTCCGAGATTCAGCCTTGCAGTGTCGTGTAATGTAATCCCACCGCGGGCCTGGGATCCGTGGCCATGCGCAGTGCATATCCTTGCCTCTCACTCCCCTCCCTACGGCTTCTAAAGACTGTTCGGTGTCAGCTGATCCCTAATAGCATGCCACGGCCGTGACACCGCACAGTCTGAAGAAGCCGTAGGGAGGGGAGTGAGAGGTGAGGATATGCACTGCGCATGGCCACGGATCCCAGGCCCGCGGTGGGATTACATTACACGACACCGCGAGGCTGAATCTCGGACAGCGCACCCACACAGGCGCAGCCAGCCTGACAGCAAATGATGTCAGAAGACGGGCAGCGCGAAATGTGTGCATGGCCAAGGGGTAACCTAACAGCGCAGGCTCCGGGACAGATTCAAACAACGCTGAGGAGGCGGCGCACGGCGCCAAGGGGGTAAAAATGACGGCTGTGCTGCGTCACATGACAAAGGAAAGTTCCACCTACCGGACGGTTGAACGCTGTGAGGGGACACATTTCATAAGTGTTAGGTTCAGCATCTGCAAGGACCATAATTAAAAGAGCTAAGTTTACCTTTTCCAGCATTAGTGGTGTACACGATGGCTCTTCCAGCTACAAACGCCTGGGGAAGGGGGGGTTAAAGGTTTCCTTTCAACTTGCTCCAGTGCAGGCTTCGGCCTACACTCCGCTCCCCCTGCTCCTCCTGCTGACCCTGGGCTCTAACACCGCCAGTTGGGGCCCAGATGTGCTAGCTGCACAGAGAAAAACACCAGCCAATGTGTCAGTGGGGTTCAGCACCGCCAGCTGTTCCCCTGCTGTGCAGCCGGCAACGTGTCCTGCAACTGCCACGCAGGCACAACAGACCCAAAAGCTGCCGCCAGTGCAGGCTTCGGCCTACACTCTGCTCCATCTCCTCCTCCTGCTGACCCCGGGCTCCAACACCGCCAGTTGGGGCCCGGTACTGCTAGCTGCACAGAGAAAAACACCAGCCAATGTGTCAGTGGGGTTCAGCACCGCCAGCTGTTCCCCTGCTGTGCAGCCGGCATCGTGTCCTGCAAAAGCCACGCAGACACAAGAACTGAAATTGAAGGGAACCTGTCCCCCCTCCCCCAGGCGTTTGTACGTTTTAAAGGCCACCTTGTACAGCGGTAATGCTGCATGTGTGCAAGGTGGCTCATAAACGTATTCTCCTCACACAGGTGGAACTGAAAACACGTCTAAAATGTGTCCTCTGTGTGACCATTTAACCGTCCCGGTGGTGTGACTTTCCTTTGTAATGACACGCTGCAACCCCCTTGGTAGCGCTGCCCGTCTTCTGGCATCATTGTTTGGCTGCCTGCGCCTCTGCGGCCGCCCTGACCCACACAACGCCCCTCGTTGTCTTATTTATTGGGACTGCGAGGGTGTGATTGACGGGCATGATCAGTGCATCAGTTCGCCTGTCCCTCATCTCCTTCCGCCTTCTGCGGACTGTGCGGCTTCATGGCCGTGGCATGCGATAAGGGATCAGATGACGCCGCACAGTCTGAAGCGGGTGTAAGGACCCGAGTGTCAGAGGCGAACATATGTGCTGCGCCAGGCCCTGAATCCCAGCCCCGCAGTGTTTTAACAATGTTAAGACACTGCGGGGCTGGGATTCATGGTCATCGCGAACCGCACTGGCTGCACAGAGAAAAACACCAGCCAATGTGTCAGTGGGGTTCAGCACCGCCAGCTGTTCCCCTGCTGTGCAGCCGGCATCGTGTCCTGCAAAAGCCACGCAGACACTTGCTCTTGTACCTTCTGCTCCCCATCCTGGTTCCAGTACCGTCAGCTGGTTCCGGGCAGAGCCTTTGGCTTAGGTGCCTCCCTCTGGGTATCCGAGTTCCACCAACGTCAGGTGGTCCTTGGTAGTGCTTTCAGGCACTGGTACCTCCTGCTTAGTAACCGGGTTCCAGTAACGTCAGCTGGTCCTCGGTAGTTCCATTGGCTCTTGGACCTTCGGCTACCCATCCGGGTTCCAGCACCGTCAGCTGGTTCTCGGCAGTGTCTTTTGCTCTTGTACCTTCTGCTCCCCATCCTGGTTCCAGTACCGTCAGCTGGTTCCGGGCAGAGCCTTTGGCTTAGGTGCCTCCCTCTGGGTATCCGAGTTCCACCAACGTCAGGTGGTCCTTGGTAGTGCTTTCAGGCACGGGTACCTCCTGCTTAGTAACCGGGTTCCAGTAACGTCAGCTGGTCCTCGGTAGTTCCATTGGCTCTTGGACCTTCGGGTAGCCATCCGAGTTCCAGTTCCATCAGCTGGTTCTCGGCATTTTCTCAGCCTTCTTGTACCTTCTGCTACATTTCCAAGTTCAAGAGACTAAACACGATGACCCGGAAGACCACCCCTAAGATGACGACGACACCAGAGACGACAACCACTGTGATGACGACGACCCTGGAGACGATGACCCCGAAGACCACCCCGATGATGACGACCCCGGAGACGACGACCCTGAAGACCACCCCGATGACGACGACCCCGGAGACGACGACCCTGGAGACGACGACGACCTGGAAGACCGAGAAGCAGAAGAACAAGAGGCTGCAGAACAAAGAGCAGAAGAACATTAAGCATAACACTAAATATCAGAGCAAAAAATATTATCTAAATTATAAGCAGAAGAAGACTAAGCAGTGTATGGGGGTGAGTCTGTTCCTCCTCGTGGTGCCCCTGGATAAAGCCTGATGCTGCAGGCCAAACTGAACGCGGACAAATGTAACTGTTTTGTGACAGGCAGAACGGAAGGTGTAATCTTCAAACTTTTATAGATAACAACTACGGGAATGCCTGTCACAAATAAGAATATGATGAAGAAGTAGAATATGATGAAGATAATAGTAAAATAAAAAGAATATGAACAATGTAACCAAAAAAATAATAGGTAGAAGATGAAGAAGATGAATAAGGTGAAGAAGTTGATGTCAAAGAAGCTGATGATGAGGATAATGAAGAAGAAAGTGTGGGAGAAGTAAAAAAGAAGGTGAAGGGCGTGGAAGTAGTGAAACATCAATATCTGACAAAATAAAAAAAAAAATTAACATAGTCAAAATCTTTCTACCGCCGAACGTCATAAAAAACCCCCAAAATCCTGCTATTCTATTACATTGGGCTAAACCTCTGTGCCTTTAATGTCTCCGCCACGTCCCCCAATACATCCTACATTATTCTTAGTTGTTTTCCTTCATGTAGAATGAACCTACAAGTTTATAAAGGGTTTATTTTAATTCCGATATTTTCGTCCCATTGACTTGCATTGGGATCGGGTATCGGTATCGGATTGGATCCGATATTTTGACGGTATCGGCCGATACTTTCCGATACCGATACTTTCCGATATCGGAAAGTATCGCTCAACACTAGTAGTCAATGGCAAATAGTTAACAAAAAATATAAAGACACCTTTGAAAACCCAAAAAGAAATAAAAATATTCTGGAGGAAACATCATTTACTGTTATACACCCAGTGCTTTGAAAATGTTGTAGCTGTTTGCATTCTGACCCAATGTCAGACATGCCAGATCACCACTGAGGCCAAATCAGGAGGTTACGCCCATCATTTACAAGCGTGCTTGGAGAAAAAGGACACAGCACACACGTTCTGTGAGCAAAGTCACTTTTATCTGATGTAATGCAGCAAGAGGCAGTATTTTATACCATTCACAACAAATGTAACTCTCAATGTAATTCATGTAGCCCCCCTCCCCTGTTACCCCGAGTCATACTGACCTTTATTTCTCACGTTCCCAGAACATGCTGTTTGCTGACTATTGAAAACATATAAGATAAGAAGTATAAAATCCTTGAAGAGGAGACTAACAGACTACAGTGTCATATGAATGCATTCTAGCAATTAAAGGCAAAAGACAATTAAAGGCAAAACATTAACCCTTCTATATCAAAAATGTATTTGATCAATTGATTTCTCCTATTGCTTATTTATTTATTACGCTTTACTTATAAAGAGCTATCTTATTCCGCAGCGCTTTACATTATCATCACTGTCCCCATTGGGGCTCATAATCTAAGTTTCCTATAAGTATGTATTTGGAATGTGGGAGGAAACCTATGCAAACAAGGGGAGAACATACAAACTCCTTGCAAATATTGTGCTTGATGGGATTTGAAGCTAGGACTACAGCGCTGCAAGGCTGCAGTGCTAACCACTCAGCCACCGTGCTGCTGGTAATTTCTCACATTTACGTGTTTTGGGTGGTCCAGCCAATCAGATAACTAAAACACAAATATGCACAAAATGCAGCTTTTAACCCCTTAGTGACAGAGCCAATTTGGTACTTAATGACCAAGCCAATTTTTACAATTCTGAGCACTGTCACTTTATGAGGTTATAGCTCTGGAATGCTTCAACGAATCCCACTGATTCTAAGATTGTTTTTTGTGACATGTTAGTGGTAAAATGTTTTCGATATGACTTGCGTTTATTTATGAAAAAAATTGAATTTTGGCAAAAATTTAAATTTTTGTGCCCTTAAATCAGAGAGTCATATCACACAAATTAGTTAATAAATAACAATTCCCACATGTCTACTTTACATCAGCACAATTTTGGAAACATAATTTTTTTTGCTAGGACGTTATAAGGGTTAAAAGTTGACAAGCGATTTCTCATTTTTCCAACAAAATTTACAAAACCATTGTTTTTAGGGACCACCTCACATTTTAAGTGAATTTGGTGAGTCAATATAACAGATAATACCCAAAAGTGACACGATTCTAAAAACTGCAACCCTCAAGGTGCACAAAACCACATTCAGGAAATTTATTAACCCTTCAGGAGCTTCACGAGAACTAAAGCAATGTGGAAGGAAAAAATGAACATTTTACTTTTATCACAAAAAATTTACTTTGAAACCAAACTTTTTTATTTTCACAAGGGTATCAGGAGGGTATGGGCAGCATGGTGGCTCAGTGGTTAGCAGCTTTGCAGCGCTAGAGTCCTGGGTTCAAATCCCACCAAGGACAACATCTACAAGGAGTTTGTATGTTCTCCCCGTGTTTGCGTGGGTTTCCTCCCACATTTCAAAGACATGCTGATAGGGAATCTAGATTGTGAGCCCCATCGGGGACAGCAATTGAATTGTGTGCAAACTGCAAAGCACTGGGGATTATGTTAGCGCTATATAAAGATTATTATTAGGATAAAATGGACCACAATATTTGTTTTGCAATTTCTCCTGAGTACGCTGGATACTCCATATGTGGGGGAAAGCCACTGTTTGGACGCATGGCAGGGCTCAGAAGGGTGGGAGCACCATTTGACTTTTTAAACTCAAAATTGGCTGGAATCAATGGCGGGCGCCATGTTGCATTTGGAAACCCCCTGATGTACCTAAATAGTGGAAACCCCCCAATTCTAACTCCAACCCTAACACAGCCCTAACCCTAACACACCAACAACCCTAATCCCAACCCTAACCACAACCTTAACCCAAATACCACCCTAACCCCAACACTACAACCCTAACCCCAACACAATCTTAACTCCAACACAACTCTAACCCCAACTCTAGCCCCATCCCTCACCTTAGCCCCAACCCTATCCCTATCCCCAACCCTAACCCTAGCCCCAACCCTAACCCTAGCTCAACCCTACCCCTAGCCACAACCCTAACCCTAGCCCCAACCCTAACCCTAGCTCTAACCTCAACCCTAATCCTAAACCTAGCCCCAACCCTAACCCTAGCCTTAACCCTTATCGTACCCCAACCCTAACCCTAGCCCAACCCTAACCCTAAATCTATCCCTAACCCCAGCCCTAACCCTAGCCTCAACCCTAACCCTAGCCCCACCTCTAACCTTAGCCTAACCCTAGCTCTAACCCCAACCCTAACCTTAGCACAAACCCTAGCCCTAGGTCTAACCCCAATCCTAACCCTAGCCCCAACCCGAACCCTAATGGTAAAATGGAAATAATTAATTTTTTTAATTTTATTATTTTTATCTAACTAAGGGGGTGATCTAAATGAACCAATTGGAGAAATCCCCCCTATTGTTGCTGGGTGATGGTCGGCAGATCTCAGCTGGCGCACTGCACATAAGCCTGCATTTTCTTCCCAGAAGAAGATGTCGAGGGCCATCAACAGGGGATGCCGGAGTTGCTGGAGGTACCGGGGGGGCTCGGGGGACCCAATTTCTCTTTCTGATGTGCTAGATCATATCAGAGGAGGCAGAAATAAATAGGAAATCAGAATTTTTTTGGCAGTTGCCATCACAGATCGCAACACTGGGGTCGGATCATGTTCTCCGGGGTCTCAGCTACCCTCTGAAGCCGGGACCTGAGAAAATTTCCGATTCTGGGAGCACTATAACTTTATTTCTCTGCACTGTTAAAAAGCGTCGCTGAGGAATAAGTACTCTTAACTGCTGCTGTTAAATGGAGTATCAGCGGTCATTAAGGGGTTAAAAAAAGACTATCACCAGGTTTTTGCTGCTACATCTGATACCATCATGAGGGCAGAGACCCTAATTCCTGTAATGAATTATTTATTTTTCTACTTTCTGCAATTTTAATGAAATCACTGTTTTATCAGTATCAGATTATCACTAGAGGACTAGTAAACCAACAGCAATGTAGTCCTCCACATTCATTAGTTATATAATCCACCAACACCACTGATTGGCAGCTTTTTGCCTATGTACAGTATAAATATAAAGGTGTTAATCAGTGGTGTGGGCGAAGTTATACAGAGCTCAGCATTCAGAAAACTGGTAGATCTGCAACATAAAAAAAATGATTTGATCAAAACTGTTGTACATCACTGGAATCAGGATTTCTGTCTCTACATCATGGTGTTCTCAGACGGGGTAAAAAAAACCCTTTGTGACAGGTTCCCTTTAAATCATCTTTGCATTTATTGAAGATAAATATTTAATGAAAACCTATATGAAAATTAATTGCATCTCTAAACTTAATTGGTTGTGCCACACTTGGCAGCAACAACTGAAGTCAAACATTTGTGATAACTTGTGTGATAAGTCTTTTACGTTGTTGTTAAAAAATATGGACCAACTCTTCTTTACAGAATTGTTTAATCTCCGACACTGTATTTTGGAAGGTTTTTGATCAGGAACTGTTCGCATAAGGTCTGGTCACAGGATCCAATATGGATGACTTTGACTCAGCCACTCCAAGACCTAAAAGGAAGTCCTTCACTCCCAAAATGTATTGTAAATGGGCTATACAGTGATGAAGGGGAAGTAGTCCCTATAAAAACCATATTAGTACTGTGCCTGTTACCTGTACAGTGCCTGAGAAAATTACTTTAAATTTGTATGCAAATGAGAAGACTTCAACACACCTCCTCATTTGCATATCGGGACCCTTCCCTGCTTATGATTAACAGTAACATATTGCATGTTTAGTGAGAGATTTCCTTGGTTGCACACTTTCTCTCTCTATGTCTCCTTTAACATAGAGAAGCTTTCCCATTATTTTTTTTACTTCCTAAACACGTGTAAATGTTGGTGTACTGTAGTGTCAGAGTGTTGAGATACTCACTTATTACCATTTTCTCCAATTTCCAGCGCCATTCCGTTCCTTTTCTCAATTCCATGCGGACAATTCAGATTCTAGGAATCATGCTGCTCTCTTTACAGTGTAAGCTGAAAGGTTTCAGAATGAGACTCCGTAGGCTTACATATGTAAATGAAACTTTTGGCTCACACAGAGAGCAGTGTGACAGAGAGGGGAACTCCTTAATTTTCAACCTTTGCTGTCCCTGCTGCATTGCAAAGAAGTATTTTTAAAGTTTTGATTCTTTGGGGTTTTTTTCAATACTTTTTCCAATATAACTCCTTGCAAGTGAAACAGTAAACCTACCACTATAGCCATTCATTGCAATAGACCCCCACTTTTCTGAAGTTGACTCTTTAATTTCCTTCTGGAACTTTTCTCCTACAGAAACATCTGGCTGGACAAACATTTTGGACTGGAAGTTTTTGGCACAGTTTTTTTTAGACACCTCGCTTACTTTAAGGTTGTCTTCGTCACCTCATCGGAATTCACCAGCTATGGAGCGGTTGTTGACAGCTAAGCTTTAGGGTACCGTCACACATTGAAATTTTCATCGCTGCGACGGCACGATTCGGGACGTCGCAGCGTCGTATAATCATCGCTCCAGTGTCGTAGACTGCGGTCACACGTTGCAATCACGGCGCTGGAGCGATGCCGAAGTCCCCGGGTAACCAGGGTAAACATCGGGTAACTAAGCGCAGGGCCGCACTTAGTAACCCGATGTTTACCCTGGTTACCAGCGTAAACGTAAAAAAACAAACCGTACATACTCACCCGTCGGTGTCCTTCAGGTCCCTTGCCGTCTGCTTCCTGCTCTGAGTGCCGGCCGGAAAGTGAGAGCAGAGCGCAGCGGTGCTGCGATCTGCTCTCACTGTACGGCTGCACTCAGAGCAGGAAGCAGACGGCAAGGGACCTGAAGGACACCGACGGGTGAGTATGTACGGTTTGTTTTTTTACGTTTACGCTTGTAACCAGGGTAAACATCGGGTTACTAAGCGCGGCCCTGCGCTTAGTTACCCGATGTTTACCCTGGTTACAAGCGAACGCATCGCTGGATCGCTGTCACACACAACGATCCAGCGATGTCAGCGGGTGATCAAGCGACGAAAGAAAGTTCCAAACGATCTGCTACGACGTACGATTCTCAGCAGGGTGTCTGATCGCAGTAGCGTGTCAGACACAGCGATATCGTAACGATATCGCTAGAACGTCACGAATCGTAACGTCGTAGCGATGGAAATTTCAATGTGTGACGGTACCCTTAGCCTCTCTATCTTTAGCTAATGATGTTACACAGTTTCTCCGCTAAAAGTGGTGAGTTATTTATTTCTGTGATGATTTCATGTAGACTTTCTACTGACTGCACCCTCACTGTTACTGGGCATAGTTGTGTGACAGTTCAGTACACCTTCTTAGAGGTTCGGTCAATGTAGCTCCTAAGGATTTGTTGATCTTCAGAAGGGCAAGGATGTTGTTGAGGTTGGTGCATCATTTCTCCAACCACAAGGTCTTAGTCCTTCAATGTTCATTGTATCTGAAGGAAGGGCATCATGCAGGTCTACAGATTGAGGTAGTTGAAGATGATATGTATGGTTGATGACCGCTGTCTTCATCTAGAGGCAGATCCAAATTCTAGAACAATTATACAGATGCCCCTGCCTGCACATACAAGTCCATAATCTTCCCTTTATCAAACTGTAAGGAGATTTGCACAGTTTAATCTTTTTTATAGCAGTTCAATGCACAAGAACATTGTAATTTGAGCTACTTCAGTGGGTAAAACCATACCCACTACTGACAATAAATCACCTTATCATACCTTACATTCTGGTGGAAAGCACTGACTTCCCAGCTTGTCCCAGGTGCACTGACACCTGCTAACAGGCCACTATGAGAAGCACCATGTTTTTCCCCATCTGTCCAGCAGCAACCACCTTACCCCACTTCCTATTTAAAATGGAACTGGTCCACCTCTGTAGGTCTTTAGGGGCTTTGACATTTCTGCAGGTGCCAACTTAGTCACACTGGCTCCTTCAAATACGTTTCTTGGCTATGCAGTCTCCTGTGGTCACAACCTGGCTTTAAAATGTAACACTGGCTTAAGTTCTCACTCCCCTTTTTCCCAGCCTTGTGTCTCATCTTTACATCCATACATCAAGGTCCTTGTATGAACCATGATGCATGGATTGAATGTGGTCTTCTAACCTAAACTTATATGAGGTTGTCAAATTCAGGTTAAAAAACCCAGTTTAGTCCTTCCTGGCCAGTCTATTGTGGTCCGTACACTGACGTCTGAATGAGGATTTGGATTTCCTTGCAGGATACTCACGTTGGCCAAAAATCTGCACCACACTATATACAGGACCTGCACTGCTAAAATGTGCACTGAGCAATTTATCACAGGTCATTCAGTGCACATCTGAAGAGCAATCTGCCTGCAGACTTTTAAAATATAATTAAATATTTGTTGACCGGAGGTCGTTTAATGCCACAAAGTCGGCTTATATCAAGGAACATTAGGGAATCTTTTGTATCCTAGATGCTTCTATCCTTTGGTGCAGCAGATTGAGCAGGAGTTGAAAAAAAGTTGGTTAAAGGAGAGCACTCAGGAATATGACCAGGTGTCGGAGTAACTCTCCTCCTGTG
Organism: Ranitomeya variabilis; assembly: GCF_051348905.1. Classification (NCBI taxonomy): domain Eukaryota; kingdom Metazoa; phylum Chordata; class Amphibia; order Anura; family Dendrobatidae; genus Ranitomeya; species Ranitomeya variabilis. The sequence continues at coordinate 72,295,921 of NC_135237.1, read as the reverse complement.
TAATTGACAAATATATTAAAGGGAACCTGTCACCACGTTTTTGGAAGATGGGATAAAAATAGCGTTAAATAGGGGCAGAGGTGGGCATTACATTAGTGTGTTTGTTATGCGTTTATTACCCACCTAAGTTGCCGAAATACCTTTGCAAAGTCTCCGTTTTCGCCTGTCAATCAGGCTGGTCTGGTCAAAAGGGCATTGTCTTCCCCCAGATTTTGCGTAGTTTTCCGTTGGTGGCGTAGTGGTGTGCGCATGCCCAAGGTCCCGAATCCTCTGCCAGGGGATTTAAAAGAGCGCGCTGTTCGTTTTCATTGGTGATCGGTGGGCGCGGCCATCTTCCTTTGGCCGCGCGTGCGCAGAAGCGGCGCTCTGCTGACCGCGGCTTCAGGAAAATGGCCGCCGCGATATCCATCTGCGCACGCGCGGCATCCCGCGGCCATTTTCCTGAAGCCGCGGCCAGCAGAGCGCCGCTTCTGCGCACGCGCGGCCAAAGGAAGATGGCCGCGCCCACCGATCACCAATGAAATAACGAACAGCGCGCTCTTTTAAATCCCCTGGCAGAGGATTCGGGACCTTGGGCATGCGCACACCACTACGCCACCAACGGAAAACTACGCAAAATCTGGGGGAAGACAACACGCCCTTTTGACCAGACCAGCCTGATTGACAGGCGAAAACGGAGACTTTGCAAAGGTATTTCGGAAACTTAGGTGGGTAATAAACGCATAACAAACACACTAATGTAACGCCCACCTCTGCCCCTATTTAACGCTATTTTTATCCCATCTTCCAAAAACGTGGTGACAGGTTCCCTTTAAGTATGATTTCTCACTTTTCAAACTTCAAGATGTTAGTGCCTGTTTATTTAAAGGGGAAGTCTCGATCACCTCTTACATGTGTAATAAAGACTAGTAAATGTGTTTGAATAACTGGCATAAATGGGACATATATATCCAAAACTGCTTCAAAATATAAGAAAAGTAGTTGCCCATCTTACCCAATTCGATTTCATCTCTCATTTTTCAGAGGTTCTTTGGAAAATAAAAGTAGAGACCATATTTGTTAAAATGAGCAACAAGACCAGTATTCCATTGCACCAGTTTTTATACATCTCTCCGATCTAAATATTACATTAGTTATTATTATAACTATTAATCATCATTATTATGGTCATTATGTTCATTTTAAGTTTCTTTTAAAAGCCATAAACTATTACAATGGTCAAACAATTTATTCTATGAATAAATATATTATGTCTTGCATTGCGTATAAAAATGAAGTGTTTTATAAACTAATCACAACTGAAAGCACTAAAAATGACAAACTGCACACCATTGAGGAATATGTTTGGTACGTTGTTTCTGTGTGTTGCAATTCCAAATCTAATTAAGATTTTTACATCTCATTAGCGTTGATAAAAATGTAGTGTCTGCTTCATATACAGTAATAATGTAGTGAATTCTACTGAAGAATTATATTCATAACCTAAAGCAACAGATGGAACGGCGCTACACAACAATTTATTTTCTATTTACAGTAGATAATGAGATTGTTCACTGATGTTAAAAATGTCTGCAAAAAAGTTTCTAAAACGCCCTTCTGCTGCAAAATACAATTTTTTTCATTGTAGGTTCTCCCAGATGTAGAAGAAAATTAATGCACAGATTGCTTCAATGTGATAAGAACAGGCATCAAAGATCTTGGATTTAAACTAAGTTCCATTTCACTGTAAACAGAACAGTTAACTGAAGATATACAGTATTTCTAAAAATCAGTTTGCTGCCCTGTAACAAAATTATCAGAATGCCAACTGGGGTTGGGAAGGTTGATAGTTTGAATTTTATTTAAGTACAGTATATCTAGAAAGGTTTCAACACTTTTAAGCCACCCAGCTGCAGGAGTAATATTGCTTGAAAATTTAGCAAAATTCCTGGTACAACAACCATTTTACTTCAATTTTACAAGATGACATGCATAGCTTAAATGTCTGTAAAATCTGGAGAAACTGGTTTATAAATGGAGATTAGACATTAATTTGGAGGAGAATGCATGAAAAATAGGCAAAAAAAAGGAAACATGAGTATTAGAGATGAATGAATTGATTTGGTGAGAATCTAATTAATGTCGAGTTTTACAAAATTTGCAGGCCCCAGCAAATTTGAACAATTTGCAGTTTGATTCACACCGATCATGGAAAAAATGCTTGCCACTGTTTTACACACTGCAGATGAGTGCATCAGCAATAGAATGCTCATATGATCTCAGGTGCAGCTTCCTTATAATGTCTTGCATCTATCACATGGTATTGCACAGTCAGGAGGGACTATTAGAGCCTGTGTAAAAGCCAAAGCAGGAAATCCAGCAGTGATTTTAGGATGATTACGGATAGGGAGAAGACATCAGAACTCACAATTCACCAATAGATAAAGGGGACAGAATGTCCTAAAACAACTACAGCACTGAAAGAGATATTTGTACTAATCTGTGAATAATACAGAGATTTGATTGGTAGAGTTAGAAAGATATACACAATGAGATGTGCTGATAGCAGTGCCAGTGTGATTAATCAGTGATATGCAGCTAGCACTGGTGTAAGGGATCTCACAGGGAAAGGGGGGCATTGACTTTGCTCACCTCGGGGGAGGGGAGAAAAGGACCCGGCAGGGATTGGCTCTCTGGCACCACCACTTGCCTCAGGTCAGTCAGGGAACTGCACCGAGGGCAAATAGTCACCGGCAAGGCTTCCCTTATATGTACAAGTTAGTGAGGCGTTCCCAGTGAGGTGTCAGTCCCTGACATGCTCCATGATAGATATATCTGTCATGAGGTGTTAAGGTGTAAATATAGATTGACATAATCTTATAAAGAGGGGAACTAACCTATGTACAAGTAGATATTTTGGTTCCTTTTTTAACATGAAAACTTTTGAAATGTTCCAACAAGATCTAGATATATCGAAACACTTCATCTAATCAAATTGTTGTTTTCTTCTTTCACCTCATGCTGGAGATAACAATCACGAACATATTTTGTTTTTTTCGACAGCCGTGACGTTATTATTCATTTTTTATCTTGAAAAGTTTCTCGACCCAGAAGGACCAAGCAACAGACATAGAAAGTTCATAGAATCCCAATTACTACGTCTGGTGAAGCCAGAGATGTCGCATCTTACTGGAATTAGCCTGTCTTCTGCCGAATATTGTAATGTGACTTATAGATGAAGTAAATCTCTCTACTGCTAACTTCACTTCTTACTGATCGTTGGATGAATATAAAAAAGGACCGAAAAGTATTTTATGACTTTCATGGCACTTTGCTGTGTGACAAGAGAGAATAATGTTAATCCATTACAAAACAGTTCTGGGACATGTAACAATATACAGAGTGGATATACATCTTCCATCTCCGGGATCATAACTACACCTCACAGAGTTGATGTGATATTACTTGCAATGTCTCCATTGAGCTATAAAGATAAAAATCCCAGAAGCTGAGGTGCAGAAGATACCTGTCAATTCAAATCACAGCAAGAACCCCATAGCTGTGAGAGCTCCATTACTGATTGCCTTAATGTTGTCGACGTCCAACATAACATTTTTTGACATAGAGAATAATAATGTTCGGAATCATTAGAATAAAGGAAATTTTATATCTGAACTGGCAAATAGCTGAGGAATGACTAGGTAGGAGCTCGTCTCAGCAATAAAATCCATCACATCTCATTTTAGCATATCATTTTTATTTTTTTTATTGCAGTTTTGTGCATTGTAAATCCAGAGAGGGAAAGGAATCAAACATAACTTAGTGTCCTTTATCTATTTTTTAAGTGTGTCGTTACTAAGAAGGTTAAAGTCTGTAACGGTTATATGGAGAAGCAGAAAGGAAAGATTTCTGTGAACGCAGATAGAAAATCTTGTTACAGTAGAAAAAAATCAGTTTAATCCCCATTTCTCAATATTGAAAAATAAATATTCCCACTATGACTCTCTCCGGAGTCAATGCGTTCATATTCTTCCTCGTCAGCTAGTGACTGAATCTTCTGAAAGATGTTAGTCACAATCAATTTCAATTTATGGTATATTACTATACTGAACGTTACACGCTCAGGAAATATTCCACCCTCAGTGTGCGTTGGGTGAAAACTCAGTGGAAATGTAAAGTAATATGGAAAATAAAAATATGTTTCCCAGGATGCTATAATGTTTTGACATATAAGATGTTAGCTAAAAAAAATAATTTAGCTGTGAAAAAATATATATAATCCCTTTTTGTGACGTAGCAATAGTGGTGTTTGTTCATAATGTGAATAAGTATTTTTTCAATTGCGTTTCATTTATTTAATAGTCTCTGCATTGCATTATTTATTGCTGGCTGCAGAATAAGTCAATGGAGGATCCTTAATCAGCTTGCTATCACTATTACGGTTGAGCGTAACGGATCGGACAAAATAAAAAATCGCCGACTTTCAGCAAAGTCGGGTTTCGTGAAACCCGACCCGAACCCACTGTGGGATCGGCCATGAGGTCGGCGATCTTCGTGCCAAAGTAGCGTTTCATATGACGCTTTCAGTGCCATTTTTCAGCCAATGAAGGAGGACGCAGCGTGTGGGCAGCGTGATGACATAGGTCTCGGTCCCCACCATCTTAAAGAAGGGCATGACAGTGATTGGCTTGCTTTCTGCGGTGTCACAGGGGCTATAAAGGGGCGTGCACACCGACTGCCATCTTACTTCTGCCGATCTCAGCGTAGGGAGAGGTTGCTGCAGCTTCGTCAGAAGAAGGGATATAGTTAGGGAGGGAAGATTAACCCCCAAACCGCTTGTGCTGTAGCGATTTCCACTGTCAAACACCACCTTTGTTTTGCAGGGACAGTGGTGGCTATATCTTTGTGCATCAGCTCTGTAGCTTATTAGGCTGCCTTATAAGGTTCCCTGATAGCTGCATTGCTGTTTGCACTGCTGCTGTGCAAACCAACTGCTTTTTTAAATGCAATAATCCTGTTGCTCCTTTCTGCAGTTATCTTGTTTATTTGTCCACACTTTTGCGTGCAGCAGTCCTTTTTATTGCTGCCATACTTGTCCTGAGATCATTGTAGGGAGATTGAAATTGTACTACAGTCCTTGGATTTTTCAGATATCTTCCAGCCACTTGCTGCCACTTAAATTGTGTTGTATTACACACTGGGCCTGAGTTGTGGTGCTGTCTCCCCCCCCCAAAAAAAAGTGAGATTGAAATTCTCACAAAGTGGAAATACCTCAGTCCTCTTAGTTTGTGGTGTATCAGCCAGCCACTTGCTGCCACTCACATTGCATTGTAAAATACACTGGGCCTGAGTTTGGGTTCTGTGTCCAAAAAAAAGTGAGATTGAAATTCTCACAAAGTGGATAAACCTCAGTCCTCTTAGTTTGTGGTGTATCAGCCAGCCACTTGCTGCCACTCACATTGCGTTGTAAAATACACTGGGCCTGAGTTTGGGTTCTGTGTCCCAAAAAAAAAGTGAGATTGAAATTCTCACAAAGTGGATATACCTCAGTCCTCTTAGTTTGTGGTGCATCAGCCAGCCACTTGCTGCCACTCACATTGCGTTGTAAAATACACTGGGCCTGAGTTTGGGTTCTGTGTACAAAAAAAAAAGTGAGATTGAAATTCTCACAAAGTGGAAATACCTCAGTCCTCTTAGTTTGTGGTTTATCAGCCAGCCACTTGCTGCCACTCACATTGCGTTGTAAAATACACTGGGCCTGAGTTTGGGTTCTGTGTCCAAAAAAAAAGTGAGATTGAAATTCTCACAAAGTGGATAAACCTCAGTCCTCTTAGTTTGTGGTTTATCAGCCAGCCACTTGCTGCCACTCACATTGCGTTGTAAAATACACTGGGCCTGTGTTTGGGTTCTGTGTCCCACCAAAAAAAGTGAGATTGAAATTCTCACAAAGTGGATATACCTCAGTTCTCTTAGTTTGTGGTGTATCAGCCAGCCACTTGCTGCCACTTACATTGTGTTGTGTTGTACACTGGGCCTGAGTTGTGGTGCAGTCTCCCCCCAAAAAAGGGAGAATTAAATTCTCAACAAGTTTATATACACCTTCTACCTTGTTTTACAGTACCATATAATGGTTGTTATTTTGGTTAGATTTTTCCAAAAATGAGGAAGTCTGGTGGAAGAGGCCATGGGCGGTCATTGCCAGCTGGTACTGATGGTGATGGTGCATCTGGTGGTAGTGGGAAAAGCAAAATAGCAGCTAAGGCTGGAGGTCTTGAGCCAGCGTCATCATCTGGCTACACAAGGCCTCGAAGGCTCCCTTATCTGGGAGTAGGAAAACCGTTTTTAAAGCCGGAGCAGCAGGAAAAAGTTTTGGCTTTCCTTGCTGACTCAGCCTCTAGCTCTTTCGCCTCCTCTTCAGAAAGTTCCAAATTTAAAAGCAGCGAGTCGTCAGTGGATGCTCCCGGTCAGGAACAAGTCGCTTCCTTGTATCCTTCACCCAAACCAACAGTGAAGGATGCATCAGGTGACACAACAGGTTATTCCATGGAGCTCTTTACACATACCATGCCTGGGTTAGAAAGGGAAATTGTTAACAGCCCATTACAAGATGAATCGGACATGGAGTGCACTGATGCACAGCCACAGCTAGATTATTATACTGTTCCATTGACTCAGATCACTACATTGCCCTCGCAGTGTACTGAGCCAGAAACTGACCCTGATGAGACTATGGTGCCCCGTCCCGAACGCTATAGCACCTTACACGGTGACACAGAGAAAGGTGCACATGACATTGAAGAGGAGGTGATAGATGACCCAGTTGTTGACCCAGATTGGCAGCCATTGGGGGAAGAGGGTGCCGCTGACAGTAGCTCAGAAGCGGAGGAGGATGATCCACAGCAGCCATCAACATCACAACAGCTTTCATCTGGCAGACCCGTCTCAGGCCAAAAACGTTTGTCAACTAAAAAAACAGTTTTAGGGCAGCATGGCCATCCGGTGAAAGTAGCACAGCGTGCAATGCCTGAAAAGGTATTGCATAGTAGGAAGAGTGGAGTGTGGCAATTTTTTAACCAAGATCCGAACGATCAGTGCAAAGTTATCTGTAAGAAATTCTCAAAGACCTTTAGCAGAGGGAAGAATCCCCTAAATTTAAATACAATGTGCATGCGTAGACATTTAACCAGCATGCACTTGCAAGCCTGGAATAACTACCAAACGTCCAGTACCATTGGTGCACCTGCTCAGAATGAAGGTAGTCAGCAATGCTACATTGCTTCCCTCACTGTAAGCCCACCAGTTAGGACACCACCAGCAGCAAATGTGGAAGTATCATCGCAATGCCAAAGCAGTCAGGGAATCACAAGGTTTTTGGTAGGAAACACTGTATGTAGGTCAACATCAAGAACAGCATCACCAACCCTCTCTCAATCCGCCATGTCCACCACCACCACCACTGCTAGTTCCACCATATGCACATCTCCAGTCCAGCTCACCCTACAAGAGACTCTCATTAGGAAAAGAAACTACTCATACTCTCATCCACGTACACAGGGTTTGAACGCCCACATTGAAAGACTAATCTCGTTAGAGATGATGCCCTACCGGTTGGTTGAAAGCAAAGCTTTCAAAGCCCTGATGGCCTACGCAGTACCACGCTATGACCTACCCAGTCGACACTTCTTTGCGAGAAAAGCCATCCCAGCCCTCCACCAGCATGTGAAAGACCGCATTGTCCATGCACTGAGGCAATCAGTCAGTAGAAAGGTGCACCTCATGGTGCATGGACCAGTAGGCATGGCCAGGGACATTACGTGTCCATCACGGCACACTGGTTTAATGTGGTGGATGCAGGGTCCACAGGGGACAGCCATAGTGGGACAGTTCTGCCTAGCCCACGGTCTAGGAAACAGTTGGCTGTAGGCGTTCGCCACCCCTCCTCCTCCTCCTCCTCCTCCTCCACCAGAAGCAAAAGCTCGTCCACAGAGCGCAGTCGCACGACCACTCCATCCGCAGCTGCCAGTGTTGCACACGAGGTGTCCCATTATGGAACAGCTACTGGTAAGCGTCAGCAGGCTGTGTTGGAAATGAAGTGTTTGGGTGACAACAGACACACCGCGGAAGTTCTGGCCAAGTACTTGCAGCAAGAAACTCAGTCATGGCTGGGCAGTGTACATCTTGAGGCAGGCAAAGTAGTCAGTGATAACGAAAGGAATTTTATGGCTGCCATAGCCCTTTCAGAACTGAAACACATACCTTGCCTGGCTCACACCTTGAACCTGGTGGTGCAGTGCTTCCTGAAAACTTATCCGGGGTTACCAGCCCTGCTCCTGAAGGTGCGAAGACTTTGCTCGCACATCCGCCGGTTGCCCATACACTCCAGCCGTATGCTGAACCATCAGCGATCACTGAATCTTCCCCAGCACCGCCTAATAATCGACGTTGCAACAAGATGGAACTCCACACTGCACATGCTTCAGAGGCTTTGCGAACAGAGGCGTGCTGTAATGTATTTGTGGGAGGATACACATACACGGGCAGGCCATTGGATGGCAGACATGGAGTTGTCAGGTGTGCAGTGGTCGAAGCTACAAGACCTCTGTCAAGTCCTTCAGTGTTTTGAGTAAAGCACACGGCTGGTAAGTGCAGATGACACCATCATAAGCATGAGCATCCCACTAATGCGTCAGCTGATGCAATGTTTGACGCACATTAAGGAGCAGGCGTCTGCAGCCGAGGAGGAGGGAAGCCTTGATGACAGTCAGCCATTGTCTGCTCAGGAAACTCTCCTGGACGAGGTGGTGGATGAAGGGGAGGAGGAGGAGGATGATGAGGATGAATATTTATGGGAGGAGGATGCTTCTCAAGGGGCAATAGAAACTGGTGGCGTTGCAAGTTCAGGTACAGGGTTTTTGCGGGAGACCAGTGATGTTGATTTGCAAGACAGTGCTCCTCAACCCAGCACAAGCAGTGAATTGGCACCTGGAACATTGGCCCACATGGCTGAGTATGCCTTGCGTATCCTAAAAAGGGACCCCCGCATTATCAAAATGATGACCTATGACGATTACTGGTTGGCCTGCCTCCTGGATCCACGATATAAAGGAAAATTACAAAATATCATGCCACATGAGAACCTTGAGCAAATATTGGCAACCAAACAAGCAACTCTTGTAGACCATTTGGTTCAGGCATTCCCAGCACACAGCGGTGGTGATGGTTCTCACACGAGCTGTAAGGGACAACATGGCAGAGGTGTTAGAGGTGCACAAATCAGAAGTGGCGTTGGACAGAGGGGTTTTATGACCAGGTTGTGGAGTGATTTCGCAATGACCGCAGACACGACAGGTACTGCTGCATCAATTTAAAGCGACCGGAGACTACATTTGTCTAGTATGGTTACGAACTATTTTTCCTCCCTTATCGATGTTCTCCCTCACAGGTCATTCCCCTTTGATTACTTTGCATCTAAAATAGACACATGGTCTGAATTGGCTGAATATGCATTACAGGAGCTCGCTTGCCCTGCTGCTAGTGTGCTATCAGAAAGAGTCTTCAGTGCTGCTGGTTCAATTCTGACCGAAAAATGGACTCGTCTGACTACCCAAAATGTTGATGATCTAACCTTCATTAAAATGAACCAATCATGGATTTCAAATTATTTTGCCCCACCTTCCCCTGCTGACACGTAGGTTGCCTGAAAAATGTCTTGCTTTTGGCCTCCTCTTACTGACTGTTTCAATTCCTCCATTTGCAGCTGCTGAATGTCCACCATAGGCCATTTTTATACCTCCCTAAATGGGCTGACTCCCCCCACAGGGCCGTGGTCACCACTTGGCGCAAGCACCTGTGCGAGTGCCGTTTGCCTGGACAGGTGGGTGTGTCCACTCTTGGGCGACGGCACTGGCACAGGGACCCTCATAGTACAATGAAGTGTCTCTGACGGTGGTGGTGCACAACCAATGTCAGACACACCGTCATAATATGAGGGGCCCTGTGCCAGTACCGCAGCCCACGAGAGAGTGTTCCCCCCAGCTCGAACAGTGCTCTACCACTTGCAATACTTACCTCTCCCTGCTCCACAACTGTGTAGTTTGTGCTGTTAAATCCTTCAATGGCACTGCCAATACAAATTTGTTGAAATGATAGATGAAAGTTAAAATACACAGGGGCCCTGGCCTCCATTTAATACTTTGCGCCTACTACCACTGTCTTTATTATTTGGGCCTACTAACGGTGTCTGCCGCTCCTTGCTTTTCTCCTCCACTGAACAAAGCTGAGCTGCCACTTTACTCCTGTTTCGAATATTAAACTGCATTTGGCCTACTTGTTTGGTTGGGCCTACTAACTGTGTCTGCCACTCATTACAGTTTTCCTCCACTGAACAAAGCAATTCCGCCTGTTTAGTCATGTAATCAATTTTGAACTGCATTGAGCCTACTTTTTTTATTTTAGGCCTACTACCTGTGTCTGTCTGCGCCACTCCTTACAATTGTCCTCCGCTGAACAAAGCTATGCCACCTGTGTACTCCTGTTACCAGTTTTGAACAGCATTTAGCCTACTTACTTTATTGGGCCTACTAAGTGTCAGCCTCTCATTACAGTTGTCCTCCGCTGAACAAAGCTATGCCGCCTGTTTAGTCCTGTTACCAGTTTTGAACTGCATTTAGCCTACTTTATTATTTGGGCATATCTCTGTGTTTCCTCGTCATCCTGCCCATTGCCCAGCTACTGCTAGATGAGTCTGCTGGTACATTGACCAGGACCACTACATTCCCCTTGCACTACACAGCCAGAATCTGACCCTGCTGAAAGTCAGGTTCCCCTTCCCGCATACTATACCACCTTACACGGAGACAAAGAGGAAGGTGCAGATGAAAGTGCAGGTTCCTTCATCAGGTGGGGGGGCATACTCGTTGGTGACTTCACTGGCACAGGGCCCCTCATAGTACGCAAAAGTGTCTCTGCCGGTGGGAGGCACCCCCGCCATCAAACACACCACCGTACTTTGAGGGGCCCTGTGCCAGTGCCAATGCGAATGAGTGGGCCCCCTCTGCTTGCTCAGGATCACAGCACTTGCAAAGTTTAAATACTTACCTCTTCCTGCTCCACCACCATGATGTAGTCCACGTTTCCTGGGCCCACGAAAAACTTGAGCCAGACCTACCCCCCCACAACTTTAGCCAAATGACCCCCAACTTTCAATGCCTAACTATTATTATAAGGTACATTAAGATTGACAAGCTTAAGTAACAAGAATTGATGCTTTTGTCATTAAAATGGGCACTGTAGGTGTTTTCCTGTCCTCCACTCACTGCCGACTTTGATTCCCCATTGACTTGCATTGGGTTTCGTGTTTCGGTCGGCCCCCGACTTTTTGCAATAATCGGCCGATTTCACCCTACCCGACTTTTGAGAAAGTCGGGTTTCGCGAAACCTGACTCGATCCTAAAAAAGTAAAAGTCGCTCAACTCTAATCACTATACAATTTACACAGAAAGCTGTGGTGGGGTGGAGTTATACACAGCTCAACAACTGAACACTTCAATATTTGCAGCAGAGAAAAGAGTGACTCTATCACAGCAGTGGGGAACATCCAGCATGAGGGTTGTTTACAGCTCACCATGTCCTTTTCTTCACCCCCAGGCAAATTCCTGAGGACTGCAGTGCTGGGACCAGCAGCACTGTTTTGCTGGCCCTTTAATTGTTCCTAACAATGTGAGCAAGTGAGCACACATTCACTGCTGAACGCAATGAATGATTACATCCTACACAGGCCAGTGTAAGCATTAGGATCTACTTTGTGGATACAGTCAGCACGCTATGTACTCCTGTCCCACCGATGAAGACAGCAGTCGTAGCATCTCCTATGTGATGCTTCTACCCAAGCATCTCCTCTGTAATGTTTATTCTCCAGCCCTAGTCCCTTTTGTGTGGGGGTCTTTCCTATGTGATAAACATTCTCCAGCCTCAGCTCTTCCTATGTGATCTATATGCTCCAGTACCAGTTTCTCTTATGTGATGCATATGTGCAGCTCCAGTGTCCTTCCTGTGTGATGCAAATGCTCCAGCCCCAACGTCTTCTATGCGATGTATATACTCCAGTTTCCACATCTTCTATGTGATGTATGTGCTCCGTCCCTCCCGAGTCTCTTCGTATGGCAAAGCAGTAATGTACATCCACATATGGGTTATTCCTACATTCAGCAGAAATTGTGGGACAAATTTTGGTGCCATTTCTACCCATTTCACAGTATAAAAATGTAAAACTTTCGGCTAAAACACAATCTTGGTGTTAAAAATGTAAATTATTTTTTCCTCACTATCCAATGGTATAAAAGTCTGTGATACACCTGTGGTGTCAATATAATCACTGCACCCCTAGATGAATTCATTGAGAATGTTAGTTTGTAAAATGGGGTAACTTATGGGGGGGTTCTGCTGTTCTGGCACCTCAGGGACCCTCAAACAAGTGCAGCAAAATGTGCACTGTAATATAGCGTTATTTTCCTTCTGAGCTTTGCACTGTGCCTCAAAAGCTGTTTTCTGCCACATACTGTATGGGGCATTGGTGAACTCAGGAGAAATTAGATAACAAATTTTGTGGTCCATTTTCTAATGATAACCTTGTGAAAACACAAAATTTGGAGCTAAAAAAGATTTTTGTGGGAAAAATGTGTTTCTTTTTATTTTCACGGCTTAAAGTTATAAACTTCTGTGAAGCACCTGGGAGTTCAAGGTCCTCCATACACATCTAAATAAGTTCCCAAAGAGATCTACTTTCCAAAATGGTGTTATTTGTGGTAAGTTTCCACTGTTTAGGCACATCAGGGGCTCTCCAAATGCAACATGGTGTCCGCTCATTATTCCAGCAAATTTTGCATTCAAAAAGTCAAATGGCGCTCCTTCCCTTCCAAGCCCTGCCATGCGCCCAAACAGTTGTTTTCCTCCACATATGGATATCAGCGTACTCTAGAGAAATTACACAACAAATTTTATGGAGCAATTTCTCCTGTTATCCTTATTAAAATGCTAATTTTGGAGCTAAAAAAGATTTATTTGGGAAAAATTTGATTTTTTTTATTTCCACGGCTCTAAATTATAAACTTCGGTAACGCACCTATGAGTTCAAGGTGCTCAATACACATCTAGGTAAGTTCCCAAATGGGTCTAGTTTCCAAAATGGTGTCACTTGTGGGGGGTTTCCACTGTTTAGGCACATCAGGGGCTCTCCAAGCTTGACATGTCATCCGCCAATTATTCCAGCAAATGTTACATTCAAAAATTCAAACTGGCGCTCCTTCCCTTCCATGCCTTCTCTGCTGTGCACCCAAGCAGTAGTATTCCCCCATATGTGGAGTATCGGCGTACTCAGGAAAAATTGCACAAGAAATTGTATGGAACAATTTCCCTGTTATCGTTATGAAAATGCAAAATTTGGAGCTAAATAAGATTTATTTGGGAAATTGTGATTTTCTTATTTCCATAGCTCTACTTTATAAACTTCTGTGAAGCACCGGAGGGTTCAAGGTGCTCATTACACATCTAGATAAGTTCCCCAAGGAGATTTCATTTCCAAAGTGGTGTAACTTCTGAGGGGTTTCCACTGTTTAATCACATCAGGTGCTCTCCAAACATGACATGGCATCCGCTAATTATGTCAGCATATTTTACATTCAAAAAGTCAAATGGCACTCCTTCCGTTCCGAGCCTTGCCTTGTGCCCAAACAGTGCTTTTCCCACACATATGGGGTATCGGCATGCTCAGGAGAAATTGCACAACAAATTGTTTGGTACATTTTCTCCTTTTACCCTTGCGAAAATAAAAATATTAGCTCTAAAGGAACATTTTTGTGAAAGAAAGCTAAATGTTTATTTTTTTCCTTTCACATTCTATTAATTCCTGTGAAGCACCTGAAGGGTTAATATACTTCTTGAATGTGATTTTGAGTATCTTGAGGGGTGCAATTTTTAGAATTGCGTCACTTTTGGGTATTTTCTGTCATGTAAGCCCCTCATAGTCACTTAACATTTGAGGTGGTCCATAAAAAAAATGGTTTTGCAAATTTTGTTGTAAAAATGAGAAATCGCTGGTCAACTTTTAACCCTTATAACGTCCTAATAAAAAAAAATATGTTTAAAAAATTGTGCTGATGTAAAGTAGACATTTGGGAAATGTTATTTATTGACTATTTTGTGTGACACGACTCTCTGATTTAAGGGCATAAATATTAAAACTTTTTTAAATGGCGAAATGTTTGCCAAATTTCCAATTTTTTCATAAATAAACGCAAGTCATATCAAATAAATTTTACCACTGTCATAAAGTACAATATTGCATGAGAAAACAAACTCAGAATCAGTGGGATGTATTGAAGCGTTTCAGAGTTATGACCTCATAAAGCGACAGTGGTTAGAATTGTAAGAATTGGCCTGGTCAGGAAGGTGAAAACAGGCTTCGAGGTGAAGGGGTTAAGATGTTTCAATTGCTATTTTATTGAGTAACTGTCTGCTCTTTTGATATACAATATTAGCTGTCTGGTGTAGGATGCAATAAAATTTCTTATGACTGAGCTCTGCATTATGTCATTCTTTTGTTCCTACTGGAAATGTATAAATGAACTGACAACTAGGTGTTACCATTTCCCTTGTCAATAGGTTTCATAGTATTTAAGGTTGAAGGTAGACATAAGTCCATCAAGTTCAACCTATAGCATAACATATTACTGCAATGGAAGGCAAATATCCCATGGGGCAAATGTTAATAGCTCCATAGTAGGGGTAAAATTCTTTCCTGACTCCACATACATTAATCAGACTAGTTCCTTGCATCAATGCCCATCACAGAATCTAATACACAAAATCTGTGATGTTATATATTTCATTAAAAAAAGGCATCTAAGCCCCCTTGAACTATTTTACTGAACAACCATTAAAACATCACGTGGAAGAGAGTACTATAGTCTCACTGCATTTACAGTAAAGAATTGCCATCTGTGATTATGATTAAACCATCTTTCCTCTAGAGGTAGAGGATGCCCCCTTGTCACTGTCGCAGGCCAAGGTATAGAAAGATCCTTAGAAGTCTTTTTCATTGACCTTTTTACGTGTTCTGCAATATAGTACATAACTGTACTTTTTACTTCCTCTGCGCAAGTGCATAACCTTACATTTGTCTACATTAAACTTTAATTGCCATTTCTCAGCTCAAGCCTCAGCTTACATTTATCTTTCTGTAATATAAAATTATCTTCCTCTGTGTTATTTTCCTTGCAGAGTTTAATATCACATGCAAATATTTAAATTGTACTCTGTATGCTCTCTACAAGGTCATTAATAAATATGCTAAAAAGAGGACCCAATACTGACCCCTGTTGCACCCCACTGATAACTTTGACCCAATCTGAGTGTGTTCAACTAATAACCACTCTCTGTTTCCTATCACTGAGCTAGTTGTTAACCCAGTTAAGCATATTTTCCTTTAGTCCCATTTCTCTAATTTTATGTACCAACCTTTTATGTGGCACAGTATCAAATGCCTTTGAAATGTCCAGATAGGTAACATCCGTATCGTTTCACTGTTCCAGTCTGGAACTTGCTTCCTTATAAAAGCTGATCAGGTTTTGCTGCCATAACTCAGTTATCAGTTGCCTAAGTTCAGATGACTATTGAACTTTGAGGACCATTCAAATCCATAGATTACAGATGAGACTGTTTTTTTGTACAGCTCTATGTGCTCCTCTGTATAGCAGACAGATACAGGAGCTACCTGCTAATTGGACCCGACTGGCGCATGGATCGTAAATGTACCAACTGTATCCTTTGTGCTAGTGCACATGGGCAACATTTAAGACAGACCTCAGCTTCATATGCACTAGCACAAAGGCTACAACTTGTCTGATTACTGTCCGTGTTGAACACATGAACAGCACATGCGTGGTGTGAATATACACCAACTGTCAGCACTGATTAAACTGTGTAAATATATATGAGTAGTGATGAGCGAGTAGCATTGTTGTTCGGGTCTCCCCGAGCATGCCCGGGTGATCTCCGAGTATTTTGGTGTGCTTGGAGATTTAGTTTTCATCGCCTCAGCTGCATGATTTACGGCTTCTGGACAGCCTGAAAATATGTGTGAATTCCCTAACAAACAGGCATTCCTCACATGTATTCAGCCTGTCTAGCAGCCGTAAATCATGCAGCTGAGGCAATGAAAACTAATTCTCTGAGCACATCCAAATACCAGTAGATCACCCGAGCGTGCTTGGGGAGACACGAGCAACGAGTATACTCGCTCATCACTATATATGAGTAATAAATGGAAATTGGAACACCTTGCTCTAAAATTTTTTATACCTTACTAGGCAGAATAATCATAGGACAACATAACCCAAAGTTGTACGAATAGAAATTCCATAATGTTATTTTATGATGAATGCAAGTATGTATAAAAACAGACATTCCAGGAGAGAGGACAGCTTCACATAGTAACTGCAATTACATAGTTGCATAGTCACAATCATTATTTTAGTATATTTATTTGCTCTTAAATTTTAGCTTGTCACATAATAAAACTATATAAAGTAGCAATTTTAACTTTACTTGTCTATTTCTTGTTATCTGACATTAAAGAAATGGAGTGTTTAAAAACAACCACTGTTCAGAAATTATTAATGATCTTTGCCGATTACTTCTTGGTATTTTTCTTCATCATCTGTAAGAGAGGCAGAATATTGGCAATGGTTATGACAATTATTAAGCACATAATTGCAACAACCTAAAGAAAAACTAATGAGATTTTTTGGCTTTTTTATTGGCTAATACAATCTATCACATTTTAAAAGTAATCTCTTAGAAAAGTAGCTTAGAAAGGAGATTGTTTTTTAGAAAAAAAGTTTATATTACTATAACATATAGAATTTAACTCAATTTTTACACACAAAAAATCATGTTCAATATGAATTTTTATAAATGTGCCTTAAAGGGTCACTTTAACGAATTTCAATACATATATCTTTAACAGTGTTACGTTATGTTATGCAGAATGTAGATTGCCCCTATATATCCCTGTTATCCCTGCCCCTGTATACCTTTAACTATTCAAGTCTTGTGAACATAAAGAATGGGGAGTCCTATGAATACCCCCTTCGGTGGATCTGGTCATGATATGGGGTGGTCTTAGCATGACATCCCCTTGTGCCAGTAGACTGCATCCCAAATGGTAATGGATTGGCAGGAGCACTACTTTTTACAGCACCTACAAAGAAGTGAATGAAGAAAACCGTACAATTCATTGGGGCAAGTAAACACCAAGTCCTTCTGTCCAAGGTTGTTATAGGTGTGATAGTTTTAACTAGCACCAAACGGGGGTTCCCTTTTTAAGCTACACTATGTAGCACTTAAGTAATTGAATACCCCTGGCATACTTGTGAAAATATGCATGAGTATTCAATTGTATGCTAAACCATCAACAGTATTTAAAAAGATAAACATTAAAAAACAAACAAACCATATTTCCTATTTTTTTTTTCAAATGTTTGTATTAGAAATTAGTTTTGGCAACTTCTCCAAATAGTCAAACTGGAAAGGCCAAATGTTTGAGACTGAAACAAATACAGCTTTTTTGCACAATTTGCTGCTTCAGTTTTTGTAGGAATTGAAGTTAGATGTTTGTATGGTTACTGAAGTACAATTAAAGCCGATTCATGCTTTTTAAACTTTTCACAAATATATCAAGTTTATGCAAAGGCTCAATATTTACAGTGTTCACTCTTATTTTACAAGACTTTGACAATTTCCCATGGTGTGCTGTATGTCAGGTCCTGGACCAAATACTGACTTATGGTAACCCATTCTTTCTAAATCAATGCTTGGAGTTTATAATTATTTCAGTGTTTTGGTTTGCCCGCATTTTGAGGATTCGCTGCAAGTTCTTAATAGGACTGAGATTTGAGGTTTTTCTTTACCATGGATCCAAAATGTCAATGCATTGTTCACGGAACCGTATAACTTGTGACATGGTCTCTACATCATGCTGGAAAATGTATTGCTCTTCAACTAATTGCTTCTGGATCATTGAGAAAAGTTTATATTGGAACAAGTTTAGGTAGCATTCTTTATTCAACAAAATCAGAGAGAAGTTCAGGTACTGTGAAGAAAACTCCAGGGTAACCAGAAAGTCCAGCAAATGCAAGGACCAGCTCTGAAAGTGGTTTCAGCTATGAGTTCAACACCAATGGAGAGTTTGTTTAGCAATGGCAATGGGCAGGTGTCAGTGCATATGCATACGCAGTGAGGTGAAGGCTGTTCCAAGCTGTCTGAAAGGGCTTCATCACAGGAGAATACCTTCCCTTAGCACTCTGCAGTGTAATCCACATACTTCCTGCAAAATGTCAGTTTGTTGTTGATGTTTTTTATTGGAGAGTAATAGCTTTTTCCTGCCATTTTAATACCAGGCCAGGCTTCAAAAGATTTCACCTCTCTGCATGCAGATGCACCGGCACTTGCCCATTGCCATTGCCATTGCTAAATAAGCTCTCCATTGGTGTTGAACTTTAAGCTGAAAACACTTTCAGAGATGGTTCTCACATTTGCTGTACTTTCTGGGGCACCCTGGAGTTTTCTTCACAGCAACTCAACTTCTCTCTGATTTTGTTGATCCTGATAAATGGTTCATATAGAGACCATCTTGCAAACAGCAATATGCTTGTCTATAAAGCTTTTTGAGTCAAATCAATGATAACTGCCCATGTTTCCTTGGCCATAACAGAAGAAGACAATGGTTTCAAGCACTAGTCCCCTTTAAAGCATGACAGAGTGATATTGTCATGACTCGACTCTGTGGCTCTATCATGTGACCTCTTGCTGTGGGTTCAGTTTCCCTCTCTGTTGCTTCTGTGCAGGTATTTTCACTTCCTCACTTGATTTTCCTATCACATCTTGAGAGGGGCTATTTTTACTCTCCTGGTACATGCAGTGTTTTCCGGCTTATTCCAAGTTAGCTGGATGTTTTGAGTCGTAGCTTCAGGGTTAAGGATTATCTTGCTGATGTTTTCTCTATTGCTTCTCAATCAGATTGTTTGTGTGTTCTCCTTCTCAACACTCTTCCCATTTTGTTACATTTAGGATCTGAGGATTTCCACATATACAGAAGGTCTTTTGGGGTTCCTTTCTTTTTCTTCCATCTTTCACTCTTGACTGTGTGAATACATCCTTAGCCTTGTACCTCAATCTCTGTCTGTGTACACTGAGATATTGTTTGTTGCTTCTCCTGTAATTTTTTTGTGTGTTCCCCTTCCTAGAACTCTTTGTATTTAGTTAAATTTAGGGACTGGGGGTTTCCATGTATATCAAAGGTCTTTTTGGGTTTCATTTTTTATCTTCCATCTTTCTTGTATGATTGAGTGAATATGCCTTTAGCCATGGGTCTGTGTCCTGTTGTTGTTTTGGCTTACACTCAGTGTTTAGTTGAGGGTGCAGTTAAGTTATGGACCCTCAGGGTCAGCAGAAGACATTGAGTAGGGGCGTCATTTCCGTACTTTTTATCGTGCCAATCTCCGTGGTCAGGCAGAGACAAATTAGGGTCAAGTTAAGGATTTGCCCAGTCTGTATAGGAACATATGTTCTGCAGGTTAGATGACTTCCCTGGTTTCTTTAGCTCTGTACAAGTGTTAGGGCTCAGACATAAAAGATATCAGCTACTTTGTCCTCGTTAACACTTTCTCCTGAGCTAATGACATCACCAAAATTATGCTAGCAGGTCATGTTATGAAAGGTCTGAAAATCGTTGGAAATTTTTTTTGTGGGGGGTTAAGTTAATTTTCATGGCAGAGATTTTCATTTTTTGCAATTCATATGATCACTCTTCAAAGCAATATAGTCAATTGAAATGGTTACTATTAAAAAAAAATCAGTAAACTTTGTGAAAAACAAAATTTGTGTCAGTCTTAAATTTGTGGTCACGACTATATAGTTTGAAGCGCCCTCAGACGCAGGGCAGCGGGGTACTCGGTACCGGGTCTCTCTGTCTCGGTTCTGGGGATGTCACGGTAGCCTGACCCGGTCTGTGGCCCTGCTAAGGGGCGTCCAATTAAAGGTGTAGGCGAAGGTTTGTCAAGTGCTCATGACGCCACCTGTGGTGTCCGGTCAGAGTGACAGGCGCTGCTGGGAGTCCACTGGGGTGATGGAATGGCAGCTAGATGGTGTACCTTCCCACAGGTGATGTATGTCCCCAGGGCTTCCCTTGAGGTGTAAATGGTGATGGTGTAGGTCGCAGTAATAATGAAGACACAGGAGTTGCAGTCTCTTTACCTTTTACTGTAGACTTCGGCATCCACAATCCAGAGCACTGCTAACAGGGCTGGCTGAGACCGGCCGGTCCGAAGGCACATTCAGAGTTCCCTTTGCAGGTGGAAATCAGTAGCCTTCCTATCAGTGCCTGTGTGTTGTAGTACCTCCCTGCTGAGCACCACGGGATAGTCCTCACAACTCTTGTATCTGTTTCTGATGTTCTCTCTCCGTCCCCCAGATGATATGGATAGGACACACCTGTATGATGGGGTAGGCCTGGAGTTAGTTTATAGGGACCCTAGAGGCGCCCCTCTCCCACAACTTGCCTCTGTTGTCTTCGTAGGTGCAAAGGGTGGACAGCCAACTTGGAATTAGCTGCCCCTGCCGCTATCTGGAGTAAAGCGTTTAGTCAGTACTCCCTCGGTGTTCCGGCCACCGGCTATGCACCTCAGAAGGATGTTGCCATGATCTTAGGGCAGGACTCCTCCTGGGCATTCTAAGGGATGCTATACTAGGGCATTCTAAGGGATGCTATACTGGAGTATCTGAAGAGGAATAACCTCATGACCATGTATCAGCACGGGTTTACTAGGGACCGTTCATGTCAGACTAATTTGATCAGCTTCTATGAAGAGGTAAGTTCCGGACTGGACCAAGGGAACCCAGTAGATGTAGTGTATATGGACTTTTCAAAAGCTTTTGATACGGTGCCTCACAAAAGGTTGATACATAAAATGAGAATAATGGGGATAGGGGAAAATATGTGTAAGTGGGTTGAGAGCTGGCTCAGGGATAGGAAACAAAGGGTGGTTATTAATGGAGCACACTCGGACTGGGTCACGGTTAGCAGTGGGGTACCACAGGGGTCAGTATTGGGCCCTTTTCTTTTTAACATATTTATTAATGACCTTGTAGGGGGCATTCAGAGTAGAATTTCAATATTTGCAGATGACACTAAACTCTGCAGGGTAATAAATACAGGGGAGGACAATTTTATATTACAGGATGATTTATGTAAACTTATGTAAACTAGAAGCTTGGGCTGATAAATGGCAAATGAGCTTTAATGGGGATAAATGTAAGGTCATGCACTTGGGTAGAAGTAATAAGATGTATAACTATGTGCTTAATTCTAAAACTCTGGGCAAAACTTGCTTTTTTCTATTTCACCATGTCTATTGGGACTGTTTCCGTGCTTCTCTTCATGATCAGTGAGCTGGCTTCCTAGTTTTTCCTTTCTCCTAGCTGCTACAAAGGCAAATAAAATAATGGGATGTATTAAAAGAGGCATAGATGCTCATGAGGAGAACATAATTTTACCTCTATACAAGTCACTAGTTCGACCACACTTAGAATAATGTGCACAGTTCTGGTCTCCGGTGTATAAGAAAGACATAGCTGAACTAGAGCGGGTGCAGAGAAGAGCGACCAAGGTTATTAGAGGACTGGGGGGTCTGCAATACCAAGATAGGTTATTACACTTGGGGCTGTTTAGTTTGGAAAAATGAAGACTAAGGGGTGATCTTATGTTAATGTATAAATATATGAGGGGACAGTACACAGACCTTTCTGATGATCTTTTTAATCATAGACCTGAGACAGGGACAAGCGGGCATCCTCTACGTCTGGAGGAAAGAAGGTTCAAGCATAATAACAGATGCGGATTCTTTACTGTAAGAGCAGTGAGACTATGGAACTCTCTGCCGTATGATGTTGTAATGAGTGATTCATTACTTAAATTTAAGAGGGGACTGGATGCCTTTCTGGAAAAGTATAATGTTACAGGGTATATACACTAGATTCCTTGATAGGGCGTTGATCCAGGGAACTAGTCTGACTGCCGTATGTGGAGTCGGGAAGGAATTTTTTTCCCTAATGTGGAGCTTACTCTTTGCCACATGGGTTTTTTTTGCCTTCCTCTGGATCAACATGTTAGGGCATGTTAGGTTAGGATATGGGTTGAACTAGATGGACTTAAAGTCTTCCTTCAACCTTAATAACTATGTAACTATGTAACTATGGTATTATCTCCTAGTGCTGTGATCTCGTTTCTCACTTCTCCACAATATACTTCACTTCTTGTCCTTTCTTAGGAGACTGCCGCGATGCAGTGCAGGCGCAGCTCCGTAACGATCTATCTGTGCTAGGCTGCTGTCAGGATCCCACACCTGACAGGTCCTCCCTGGAACTCTCCCAGGCTGCTTTCTGACTAACTTCCTATCCAACCCTCAGTTTTACCCGTGTGTGAGGAGTGGCCTAATAGATAGAACCTTTTGCTCCCCCTGGTGGCCGGAGTGTGAAGTGTAGTGTGTGACTGTGTTACCTGGTCAGGTGAACTCTTTTAGTACAATCAGATGTACCATCACTTCCCCTGGTGGAAGAGCGACAATACTGCACGACCAGGACTCTGGGGCACTGCAATTACACTCGGAGGTCTTCTAGGATTGTATCCAACTTGTTTCCAGCTCTTTAACACAAACATATCCTTAATAATATCAAAGTGACTTCAACATGTATGTTATCTATAACTGTTTTTTACTGCTATACTGTCACTCACTCTGTAATTTTTATTCAGATTTTTAAGGCTTTTTCTTCTTTTATCTACAGCTAAGCTATGAACTGCTATACAGATTCGCTCTCAATTGCTGCTGCATTCCCTTCCTCTGCTTCTATAAAGGCTATTACAGCCCTGACTTGCTTTGGTATAACACGTGATGTGATACCTGCAGGCCACATCTGAGTTCAGGTCAGACTTCCCTGATTGATAGAATCTTTCTGAATTGTGTAAAATGAAGTCAGACATTTTTAATGATTCGCAGAAATCAAATCTAAAATTTTTAAAACTTCAATAAAAAGTTGTTTTGCATCCAGTTGATTCACTCATCTCATCTCCAGTTGCTATACATAAACTACTGTAGATAGGATCACAATTAAAGGGAATCTGTCACTCCATTTTTCATATATAAGCTAAGGCCACCGCCATCAAGGGCTTAACTACAGGGCTGTTTATCTGCCCTGTTGAGGGCAGAGCAAAGTACTGCAGTGCGCAGCCACGGGAAAGGTCAGAGAGGCCCAGTGCCTGCGCACTGCAGTACTTAACGCAGGGGGCAGATAAAGTACGCCTGCGCAGGAGCCGTGGCAGGAAACAAAGAAGAGGACATCATCGTATGAAGATGGGAGGTGCTGGACCCAGACCGCGACACCCATCGGACTGGACCAAACCAGGACCGTCCCTGGGTGAGTATAATCTAACTTGTTTTTCTTTTCTTTCAGGTTACATTGGGGGCTTATCTACAGCATTACAGAAAGCTACAGATTCCCTTTAAGTGGTCTTCATTTTCAAACCAAAACTTTTTTCTTTACATTTTCTTTTTGTTTCATAAAACAGGAGCTGGAACAGTTGCAAATGGTTATGAATAAATAGCTTTTCATTTACAGTAAATCTATTTGCCATAGGCTTCAATATAAAATAAAACAGACTCGATTCAGTTTCCATTTTGTTAAAAAGGAAACAAAAATGCAACTGGCTAATCTTTTTCCATCTCAAAAGAATGAAAAATGCATGGAACAGAGCTGATCTGATAAAAGCTAAATATTTTTATTATCCAATGAAATCAATCAGCATAATAAATTTAAATGATATATAATAGTTTACAATTAAGCTTGATGCATAGCACCATCTCCAGTGCATGCTACAAAAAAGCAAAAACTGTCCAACACCTCCTAGTTAGAGATGAATGAATCAAGCAAAAAAAATTATTGAAATTTATTCCTGTGGATTTTACGAGGAAATTCGATTTGCAGATAAATTATTCTCTGCAAATTGAATGTCCCTTTGTTATGCTCTGGAGTCTTTCTAGAACCCAGCGCATAATAGATGCAATGTGTCAAAATAAAAAAATCCTTATACTCATCGCCTCCATCCGCTTTCGATGCTCCTGCATGCTGTCAGTTCTTCCATGCCTCCATCGCATTGCATCCCTGGCTTCTGCCCACAAGTGTCCTTCGTGGCCTGCAGTCGGAAGTCTTAGTCCAGTGCAGGGCCGGACTGGCCATCTGGCAATTCTGGCAAATGCCAGAAGGGCCTGTCCGGTCGTGGGCTGCCTTATCTGCTATATTGTTAGCAGAATCGGTTTTCTCAAGAGACCCATACTGTTAAGAGTTGTGACGGAGCACAAAGTCTCTGACTCCGTCACTAACCCCAGTAGGCCAAGGGTATCATTAGAAATATTGATCTAGTAGAAAATCTTCCTTTCCTCCATCCAGGGTAACATTAGTAATATATCCCATCTTGTGCTCGTGGGCAGGGACAGCATGGGCCTATGTGATTTCAAATGCCAGGGCTTAATTTCAGCTCCAGTCCATACCTGGTCCAGTATTAACTCTAGGTTGAGACTTCTGGCCATAACTAAGCCCTGGAACTTGCGCAGTAAACTCCAGGGCATGCTTGCGGCTCACCTTTCTGGCAGTCCCCGCTAGTAACTGCTTACTGTGAAGTCAAGTCCTCCTCGCCTCCTTCGCCTTGCATATCTGGTCCGGCGTTCACTCCATGCAGGGGCTTCTGGCAGTGAATTAGGGCAAGTTTGTTATTTTTGTCTTTTTATCCTTTTTAACTTCACCTGGTTGCCGTTTTGTTGAAAGTAAATTGCAAAAATTCTGTATTTTCCACAATGCGTATATTTGTAAAATTTGTGAAAAATTCTATTTCACTTGAATAGAATAAAGAAATTGTGAACAGCTGCAAGCTGCTGACTGAATTAAATATTAAAAAAATGCAGCATTTCATTGGGTGCGCCAAGATATGTACCGTATTTTCCGGCGTATAAGACGACTTTTTAACCCCCGAAAATCTTCTTAAAAGTCGGGGGTCGTCTTATACGCCGGGAATCGTCGTGTACGCCGGTGTATATGGTGGGTGGGGAGGGGGAGTGATCCTGATGACGAGGGGGCGTCTCACAGGAAAGTGAGTAATCCCCATTACCTTATCCTAGCGGTGCAGCGTGGGGGTGTCAGTGCTGGGAGCGGCGGCGGCTGCTGTGTTCTGGTGCGGCGGCTCCTCTTCTGTGTGGGGCCTCTGTGCTGTGAGGTGGCGGCGGCAGCGGCGTATCTTTATCCAGTTGGGGCTCCTCCGGCATCTCCTTAGCCCTGGAGGCCCCGCCGCAACTCCATCGGTGCAATGTGGTGGCCTCCGGGAAAATGGCCGCTGCTCAGATTCAGATCTCGTGTCCCGAGATTTCGGGACGAGATCTGAATCTGAGCAGCGGCCATTTTCCCGGAGGCCACCGCATCGCACCTATTGAGCTGCCTCCGGGAAAATGGCCGCTGCATTGCACCGATGGAGTTGCGGCGGGGCCTCCAGGGCTAAGGAGATGCCGGAGGAGCCCCAACTGGATAAAGATATGCCGCCGCCACCGCCACCGCACAGCACAGAGGCCCCACACAGAAGAGGAGCCGCCGCACCAGAGCACAGCAGCCGCCGCACCAGAGCACAGCAGCCGCCGCCGCCACTCCCAGCACTGAGACCCCCACGCTGCACCGCTACGATAAGGTAATGGGGGATACTCACTTTCCTGTGAGACGCCCCCTCGGCATCAGGATCACTCCCCCCCCCCCCAAAAGGCACATATTCACCGGCCCTATAAGACGACATAGGGTGTATAAGAAGACCCCCGACTTTTAAGAAGATTTTATATTTTAACTGGTAAAGTTGGGGGGTCGTCTTATACGCCCAGTCGTCTTATACGCCGGAAAATACGGTACAAAAGGGTTGAATATATAAACTACATTACTGTTTTTTACATTTTTTGGCTGATAGAAAAAGTTAGGGTCCTATCAGGAAAACGGGCTGCCTTATAGTGGCTTGTGGGTACACACCAATTGGTCAATTTTTGCACTTAGTGCCTTAATTTTATAAGTATTTTCTATGTGGTAGTACTTGAAGGGAGCTGTGGGGGCCATCATAAAACTACTCACTTAGGCTGGTTTCACACTTGCATTTTGATCTGCAGCGTTTTAAAAAAAAATGCATGTGGTGAAAAAACTCATGTAAACGCATGCAAACACCGTTTTTTAGACGCATGCGTTATTGCAAAAAAAAAAAACTCAGCGTTTTACCGCGTTTACATGCGTTTTTCCTGCGTTTGCGTTTTTGAAACGCATGCTGAGAAGTGTGTGACAGCAGCCAATCATCAAAATCAACTAGAAAACCCACTATTAATAGAATTAGCTAGGGTTAGGGTTAAGGTTAGGGTTAGGATCCCTAGGGTTAGGATTAGGGGTAGCTTTTTATTAGAAGAATGTCCTGGTCACCAGGTCACTGATAAGCCACCCCCCACCATCAAGGTGATAAAGGGATCCAAACCCTAACCCTAACCCTAACCCTACCCCTAACCCTAGGGATCCAAACCCTACCCCTAACCCTACCCCTAACCCTAACCCTAACCCTACCCCTAACCATAACCATAACCCTTGGGATCCTAACCCTAACCCCAACCCTAACCCTACCCCTAACCCTAACCATAACCATAACCCTTGGGATCCTAACCCTAACCCTACCCCTAACCCTAACCCTAGGGATCCAAACCCTACCCCTAACCCTACCCCTAACCCTACCCCTAACCCTACCCCTAACCCTACCCCTAACCCTAACCATAACCATAGGGATCCTAACCCTAACCCCAAGGGTTAGGATCCTAACCCTAACCCTAAGTGTTAGGGTTAGGATCCCTAGGGTTAGGGTTAGGGTTAGGGTTAGGATTCCTAGGGTTACTAGGGATCCTAACCCTAACCCTAATCGTTACCCTAGGGATCCTAACCCTAACCCTAACCCTAACCCTAAGGGTTAGGATCCTAACCCTAACCCTAAGGGTTAGGGTTAGGGTTAGGATCCCAAGGGTTAGGCTTAGGGTTAGGATCCCTAGGGTTACTAGGGATCCTAACGTTAGGGTTAGGGTTAGGATCCCTAGTAACCCAAGGGTTAGGGTTAGGGTTAGGGTTTTGTTTTTTTTGTGTTTTCTTGTGTTTTTCTATAGAAACGCATGCAAACGCATGTGCTTAAAAACACATGCGTTTACATAGACAGCAATACATTTTTTTGCTGCGAATAAACGCATGCGTTTTTTTGCGGCAAAAAAACGCCGCTAGAAATTACTACATGTTGCACTTCTGCAACTAAACGCACGCGTCAAAAAACGCATGCGTTGCCGAAAACGCGTCAAAATGCACGCTAAAAAACGCATGCGTTTTTAATGTTAAGTATAGGAAAAAAAACGCATGCGTTTTTTAGCGCTAAAACGCTGCAGATCAAAACGCAAGTGTGAAACCAGCCTTAGCACTGTTCTACTGATTCGTTGTGCTCTGGGGACTAACACGCTACGCAGCAGGTGTACTCTAGTGACGTCATCTTGCTTGCTGTGCTGTGACTCTCATGCATGGATTGAATGGTGGAGCAGGGAGCCAATAGCTCTCTGTTCCTTAATGGTATTATTCAACAATTTCTGCACCTGAAGGATGAAGGTACCGTTTGAAATTGGCAGCGTGGTTTGGTGCTGTAAGTGGTACGCCACAGTTTTTCAGCACTAAGGTGCTTTTATTTTTCATACTATGCCTCTTAATAACAGAGGCTACTTTTGCAAAAGAATTATAATTATGTTTAATGTAAAAATGAAGAACTTCTAGGTCAATAATTGTCAGGGCTTGTTTCATTACCTTTGTCTTGTTAGAATAAGTGTTAAGTATAAGTATAGATAAGCAAATTTACTTCAATGGAAATGAATTCTCCTGAAGTTTTACTAAAAATTCTATGAAGTGGTATATAGATTATTTGCAAGTGTATTCAACCAAATTCAGCAAAATCATGGGCATCACTTTGCTGAACATTATGGTGACTGGAATACAGTTTAAAAAATATTCTTTTATCTGCTTAACTGTTCCCCCATCGCCGCAGCCATCGTCTTGGCGTAATGATCTCTTCTTTTTCCTCTTTCTCTATAGCGTGCATTCTCTTAAGTTTCTCCGCTAGCTCAAGTATCCAGCCAACTTGGCCACAGATTTCACTGGATTCCCTGTGGTTGCGGCATGTGTGACATTTTGGTGCACATCACGTTGGTGTTGGCATGAAGTGCAGTGCATAGTCATCTTAGACAGGGCACGGAGAAAAGAAAAGGTTTGGACGATCAGAGGGTGGGTTGTAGGGGTGGTGTGACAGATGAGCCATGAGGTAGATATTAATTTTCTTTTTTTTCATGCTACTTTTATTATGCTCTGGGATCCGAGCTAATTATAAATCACGTTAGTGACATTTGAATTCCAGCATCCATTCAGCTTATATGTTACTGACTTGTTTTATGATGAACTGACAGGACTAACGTCCTGGCAAAAACACTCACTCCTGTGATAAAGCAAGTAGAGAACTGTGTTACCTCACGAAGTACAGTCGTGATTCTCTGTTGTTTTGTCTTTATACTCACTTATTATAAATGACTTATGCTATCCCCCGGGAAAGAGGTGTGGTATGTGCTCACTATGAACTGGAGCAGCTCTGCATGTTCGGACACCGCTATTACACAGCACATAACAAGAGCACATTTTTAAGATTGTCTCAGCACAGGAAATTTTTTTCCCAATATTTACAATTGTGGAACTTATTATTCCAAAATCTATTAATTACAATGTACTTTGTTCATGGGACAACCCCTTTAAGATGGAGTTTTATACACCAATGCACTAGATCAAGGAATATTAACAGAAAAAAGAGAATTTAGAGTGGAGAAAATGACGAGCCGATTGATGACTTTGAACACTACCCACTTGGAAGCATTGATTTTGAAATTTATCATACTGCCAAAATTGGATATTTCAGTTAAGAGAGGTCGTAATAAAACACATGCTTGGGGAAGGTTGAGTTATAGATAATTTTTTTTAAACTTTTAAATGCTATTTCATGTATAATGTGGAGTCAGACAATTTACGCAGAATCTCCTTAATCATATGGGCAAATTTATTCTCTTTTAATATGTGAAATACAATCCCATATAAATATATAGAACCTGTATCTTTGGTACACTTTACTTTGCCATTTAAAATCTGTTTTATGCTTGTGCTATTACAGTCTTTATTTCTTTTGTGCATGATTGATCTTTTGTTTATGACAGCCGCGATGTGCACCAAAGTACATTTTTAATTTTACAGCAAAATCCATATGCACCCTCCAGTCATAAAATAAGACTACAGTTTTATGAGTGACTTGCTAGTCATAAATAATTCAGGTTGCGTTAATTAAACATTCAAACTTTCTACTGGTTTCCCATGCTTGTTTATTTTGGTGGCAATTATAGTTATGTTTCCAAGGTATTTACTTACGAAGAACTGTTAGTGTTAGCAAAATAGAGAGGAATTGTGATTTGCATAGTTTAGTTATGTTTTATAGAAGTAAATTAATCCACTATTTAAAATTGTTGTAAATGCAGCTGAATTCCTTTCATATGACACCGAGTAGTCTAAAACTTCTGGTAATCCATCATTGTTCCAGGCACTACTACAAACCTCAAGGTTCAAGGCATGATGAATCCTTCAGAACAGAGAAGGATGGCAACGTTCTCCAAAAGTCCATTTTTATGTTTAGCGTTTATTTTATAAATTTTTTATATATATTTTTTATTTTGCGTATGACTAGCTACATAAAAATTAGAAACCTTGCAG
Source organism: Ranitomeya variabilis (assembly GCF_051348905.1). NCBI lineage: Eukaryota > Metazoa > Chordata > Amphibia > Anura > Dendrobatidae > Ranitomeya > Ranitomeya variabilis. The sequence goes on along the minus strand of NC_135237.1, from coordinate 72,265,954 downwards.
TTTTTACCCTGGCCATGAGATCTCATGTGAGACTTGTACTTCCTTCTTTTACGGAAAAGTTTTCAGTAGTCTCATTATCCTACAGGCAGGGTAGGAATGACAGATGACACCTCTATGCACAGTAGATAACAGGATTCCTACAGGCAGCCTTGCAGAATGTGTACAGAACCACAATTGGGTTGGTTCTCTGTCATGATTCCCCAATGGCATGGGAACATCAGAAACACAAAAATAACAGACTAGCTCTCGGGTGATGGAAACTCAAGCTGACCGTGACCTAAATCTACCACACAACTAACAGTAGCCAGGAAGCATTCCTACGGCTGCCTAGATGCCATGCGCCAGCCGGAGAACTAACTACGCCTGGAAGAGGAAGGAACAGACCTGGCTTACCTCTAGAGAAATCCCCAAAGATGATAGTAGCCCCCACGTATATTGACGGTGAGTTCAGAGGAAAAGACATACACAGTATGAAGGTAGATTTAGCAAAGCGAGGTCCACTTACTAGATAGAGGAAGGATACAAAAGAGGACTTCACGGTCAGCTGAAAAACCCTTTCAAAAACCCATCCTGAAATTACTTTAAGACTCCTGTGTCAACTCATGACACAGGAGTGGCAATTTCAGTCCACAAGAGCTTCCAGTAACAGGAAATGACAAAACTGTAAACTGGACAAGAAAAACAAAACAATAAGGACAAGAGTCCACTTAGCTGATCAGCAGACTAGTAGCAGGAACATGCAACTGAAAGACTCAGGTTACAATGATGACCGGCAAGGAAGTGACTGGAGAGCAAGGCTAAATAGGGAACTCCCAAAACTGATGGAAGCAGGTGAGCTGAGGCAGAAAAGCACACACAAGTCTCCAGTACCACCAGCCACCACCAGGGGAGCCAAAAAGCGGATCACAACAGTACCCCCCCTTAAGGAGGGGGCACCGAACCCTCACAAGAACCGCCAGGGCGACCTGGATGAGCCCTATGAAAGGCACGAACCAAATCCGAGGCATGAACATCAGAGGCAGTTACCCAAGAATTATCTTCCTGACCATAGCCCTTCCATTTAACCAGGTACTGGAGTCTCCGCCTGGAAATACGGGAGTCCAAGATCTTCTCTATAACGTATTCCAATTCACCCTCAACCAGCACAGGAGCAGGAGGCCCAGCAGAAGGAACCACCGGCACCTCGTATCTCCGCAACAATGACTGATGGAACACATTATGGATAGCGAAAGATGCCGGAAGGTCCAAACGAAAGGAAACAGGGTTAATAATCTCCAAAATCCTATAGGGACCGATGAATCGAGGCTTAAATTTAGGAGAAGAAACCCTCATTGGGACAAAACGGGAAGACAACCACACCAAGTCCCCAACACAAAGGCGAGGACCAACCCGACGCTGGCGGTTAGCAAACCGCTGAGTCCTCTCCTGGGACAAATTCAAATTGTCCACCACTTGTTCCCAAATCCGATACAACCGATCCACCACAGCATCTACTCCAGGACAATCCGAAGACTCCACCTGACCAGAAGAAAAACGGGGATGAAACCCCGAATTGCAAAAGAAAGGGGAAACCAAAGTGGCAGAACTGGCCCGATTATTAAGAGCAAACTCCGCCAACGGCAAAAAGGCAACCCAATCATCCTGATCCGCAGACACAAAACACCTCAAATACGTCTCCAAAGTTTGATTAGTTCGCTCCGTCTGGCCATTAGTCTGAGGATGGAAGGCAGACGAAAAAGACAAATCAATGCCCAACCTGGCACAGAATGCCCGCCAAAATCTAGAAACGAACTGGGTACCCCTATCAGAAACGATATTTTCAGGAATACCATGCAAGCGAACCACATTTTGAAAAAACAAAGGAACCAACTCAGACGAGGAAGGCAACTTCGGCAATGGCACCAAATGAACCATCTTAGAAAAACGGTCACACACCACCCAGATAACAGACATCCTCTGAGAGACAGGAAGATCAGAAATAAAGTCCATCGAGATGTGCGTCCAAGGCCTCTTCGGAATAGGCAAGGGCAACAACAACCCGCTAGCCCTAGAACAACAAGGCTTGGCCCGAGCACACACATCACAAGACTGCACAAAAACACGCACATCACGAGACAGAGATGGCCACCAGAAGGATCTAGCCACCAAATCCCTGGTACCAAAAATTCCAGGATGACCCGCCAGCGTAGAAGAATGAACCTCCGAGATGACTCTACTGGTCCAATCATCAGGAACAAACAGTCTACCAGGTGGACAGCGATCAGGTCTATCCGCCTGAAACTCTTGCAAAGCACGTCGCAGATCTGGGGAAATAGCGGATAATATCACCCCATCCTTAAGGATACCTGTAGGTTCCGAATCACCAGGGGAATCAGGCTCAAAACTCCTAGAAAGGGCATCCGCCTTCACATTCTTAGAACCTGGTAGATATGAGACCACAAAATTAAACCGAGAGAAAAACAACGACCAGCGCGCCTGTCTAGGATTCAGGCGCCTGGCAGACTCAAGATAAATCAGATTCTTGTGATCAGTCAAAACCACCACCTGATGTCTAGCACCCTCAAGCCAATGACGCCACTCCTCAAATGCCCACTTCATGGCCAAAAGCTCCCGATTACCGACATCATAATTTCTTTCGGCGGCAGAAAATTTTCGAGAAAAGAACGCACAAGGTCTCATCACTGAGCAATCGGAACTTTTCTGCGACAAAACCGCCCCCGCTCCGATCTCGGAAGCATCGACCTCAACCTGAAAGGGGAGAGAGACATCGGGCTGGCGCAACACAGGGGCAGACGAAAAGCGGCGCTTAAGTTCCCGAAAGGCCTCCACAGCGGCAGAGGACCAATTGGCAACATCAGCACCCTTCTTAGTCAAATCCGTAAGAGGCTTAGCAACACCAGAAAAACCTGTTATAAATCGACGATAAAAATTAGCAAAGCCCAAGAACTTCTGAAGACCCTTTAGAGAAGTAGGCTGCGTCCAGTCACAAATAGCCCGAACCTTGACAGGGTCCATCTCAACAGAAGAAGGGGAAAAAATGTACCCCAAAAAGGAAATCTTTTGAACCCCAAAAACACACTTAGAACCCTTTACACACAGAGAATTCTCCCGCAAGACCTGAAAAACCCTCCTGACCTGCTGAACATGAGACGCCCAGTCCTCAGAAAAAATCAAAATATCGTCCAAATACACAATCATAAATTTATCCAGATATTCACAGAAAATATCATGCATAAAGGACTGAAAAACTGAAGGCGCATTAGAAAGGCCGAAAGGCATTACTAAATACTCAAAGTGGCCCTCAGGCGTATTAAATGCGGTTTTCCACTCATCCCCTTGCTTAATTCGCACCAAATTATACGCCCCACGGAGATAAGTCTTGGAGAACCACTTAGCCCCCCTTATGCGAGCAAACAAATCAGTAAGCAGCGGCAACGGATACTGATATTTGACAGTAATTTTATTCAGGAGTCGATAATCAATACAAGGCCTCAGCGAGCCATCCTTTTTAGAGACAAAGAAAAACCCAGCTCCTAAAGGTGATGAAGAAGGATGAATATGTCCCTTTTCCAGGGACTCCTTAACATATTCTCGCATGGCAGCATGCTCAGGTACAGATAGGTTAAACAAACGACCCTTTGGAAATTTACTGCCTGGAATCAGATCTATGGCGCAATCACACTCTCTGTGGGGAGGGAGAGAACCAATTTTAGGCTCTTCAAAAATATCCCCCAAATCCGACAAAAATGCAGGAATCTCAGAGGGAATAGATGACGAGATAGGAACCAAAGGTATGTCCCCATGAGCCCCCCGACATCCCCAGCTTAACACAGACATAGTTTTCCAGTCCAGTACTGGGTTATGAGATTGTAACCATGGTAATCCAAGCACTAAAACATCATGTAAATTATACAACACGAGGAAGCGAATCATCTCCTGATGGTCTGGAGTCATACGCATAGTCACTTGCGTCCAGAACTGTGGTCTATTACAAGCCAGAGGTGTAGAATCAATACCCTTCAGAGGTATAGGGACTTCCAGAGGCTCCAAATCAAACCCACAGCGCCTGGCGAAGGACCAATCCATGAGACTCAGAGCGGCGCCAGAGTCCACATAGGCATCCACGGTAATAACTGATAATGAACAAATCAGAGTTACAGACAGAAGAAATTTAGACTGTAAAGTGCCAATAGAAACAGACTTGTCAACCTTCCTAGTACGTTTAGAGCATGCTGATATAACATGCGCGGAATCACCACAGTAGAAGCACAAGCCATTTTTGCGCCTATAATTCTGCCGCTCGCTTCTTGACAGAATTCTGTCACATTGCATTTTCTCTGGCGTCCCTTCAGAAGATACCGCCAAATGGTGCACGGGTTTGCGCTCCCGCAAACGCCGATCAATCTGAATCGCCATTGTCATGGACTCATTCAGACCTGTGGGCGTAGGAAACCCCACCATGACATCCTTAACGGCATCAGAAAGGCCCTCTCTGAAATTTGCCGCTAGGGCACACTCATTCCACTGAGTAAGCACAGACCATTTACGAAATTTTTGGCAGTATATCTCAGCTTCATCTTGCCCTTGAGACAGGGCTAATAAAGCTTTTTCAGCTTGAATCTCCAAATTAGGTTCCTCATACAGCAACCCTAAAGCCAGAAAAAACGCATCCACATTGAGCAACGCAGGATCCCCTGGTGTCAATGAAAATGCCCAATTTTGAGGGTCACCTCGCAGCAAAGAAATCACAATCTTAACCTGCTGAACAGGATCTCCAGAGGAGTGAGGTCTGAGAGAAAGGAATAATTTACAATTACATTTGAAATTCAGAAACCGAGATCTATCTCCGGAAAATACCTCTGGTGTAGGAATCTTAGGTTCAGAAATAGGAGTACGTATAACATAATCTTGTAAATTCTGAACCTTCGTAGCAAGATTATTTAAACCTGCAGCCAAACTCTGGACATCCATGTTAAACAGCTAAGGTCAGAGCCATTCAAGGGTTAAGAGGAGGTAAGAAGCAGCTAGACAGCAATTAAGGGCTAGGCAGCAAAACTCTGAGGGAAAGAAAAAAAAAAAAATTTTTCCTTCAACACTTCTTTTTCTCCAGCTTCAGCCCAAACAATTAACACTTTGTTGGCCGGTCATACTGTCATGATTCCCCAATGGCATGGGAACATCAGAAACACAAAAATAACAGACTAGCTCTCGGGTGATGGAAACTCAAGCTGACCGTGACCTAAATCTACCACACAACTAACAGTAGCCAGGAAGCATTCCTACGGCTGCCTAGATGCCATGCGCCAGCCGGAGAACTAACTACGCCTGGAAGAGGAAGGAACAGACCTGGCTTACCTCTAGAGAAATCCCCAAAGATGATAGTAGCCCCCACGTATATTGACGGTGAGTTCAGAGGAAAAGACATACACAGTATGAAGGTAGATTTAGCAAAGCGAGGTCCACTTACTAGATAGAGGAAGGATACAAAAGAGGACTTCATGGTCAGCTGAAAAACCCTTTCAAAAACCCATCCTGAAATTACTTTAAGACTCCTGTGTCAACTCATGACACAGGAGTGGCAATTTCAGTCCACAAGAGCTTCCAGTAACAGGAAATGACAAAACTGTAAACTGGACAAGAAAAACAAAACAATAAGGACAAGAGTCCACTTAGCTGATCAGCAGACTAGTAGCAGGAACATGCAACTGAAAGACTCAGGTTACAATGATGACCGGCAAGGAAGTGACTGGAGAGCAAGGCTAAATAGGGAACTCCCAAAACTGATGGAAGCAGGTGAGCTGAGGCAGAAAAGCACACACAAGTCTCCAGTACCACCAGCCACCACCAGGGGAGCCAAAAAGCGGATCACAACAGTTCTCAAACTTGTGTCACCATAGAGGGAATAGTCCACTGATTATATACAGTCCAGCATTGGGGCTGAGTTAGAACATAATTCTTCACCTGTCACGGGTTTACCGCGAAAGAGAAGGTCAAGAAAACTATCTGCTTTCATGGACTCTTTCACTTATTAGAAGCACTTCACTATCATATTAAACAGGACAGGTTTCTGCAAGCAGTTCGGTGGTTAATCTGTGCTTTGATGGTCTCAGCTGTTTAATGTTGGCCATTCCCTTCTGTGATGTACAGTATATTCGCCTCTGGCAATCAAGAACTGCCAGTGTTAGTTTCATACTGCCTAGTTCTTCAGCTGGAGGAGTTGTTTTTTTGAGGAGGTGTTTGGAATGTTTTTCTGAAGACTGTTGCTTGATGTCTTATCTGTGTGCATATCCTCATCCTATCCTATTTATGTTTTCCTTCCTTTAGTTCCCGATATTTCACTCTGTCATTTTTGAGTGCATATTTGCATGATTGGTATTTTCATTTATCCCTGAATGTCTTCCCTTTTTAGTCTGGTTTGTGTATTCTTACACACTACAACTATGCACTTCCCTGGGTAGGGGAGGGGACAGATAAGGGCTGATTTAGGAGCTCAGCGAGGTATGTGGCCCCGTCATCTTCACCATTAGAAGTAATCTAGGGGGACACTGTACTGAGACCACAGCTCTGTACTACAACAAAATGGAACCTGGTTCCCCCCACAGCTGTGAACAGGAAATCTCAGGGTGCCTACCCAGTTGACAGCTCAGGTAGCCACATTATAGGAGATGTGGTCAGACACAGACTGCAGTCTATTGTTAGCTGGGGCTGCCATAATTCTTGTGTGTAAGTGTTGTTCTCAGACACTTACGCATCAACAAATAAAAATAGCAGCCCCCAGGGCTGAAAGTTAATGAATCAATACATGTTAAAACACATTTGATTTTGCATAAAAAATTGATTATGTAAGTAATAATTATTAATACAAATATAAAAATACAAAAAAAGGTGCATCACACCTTACAACTAGATATGGAATTATCTTATCCTGGGACATGGTTATTAAAGTAATCCACTTATTTGCTCAAGAAGTGTTGTACCTGAAGACTTCTATAGCAAAGATGGCATCATATTTCCAGCTGTTCTATGGCTGGGAGTAGGAATAATCACTGGCGTATTCAAGGCTAATAGGCTTTCCAGATGCTTATTTAAAAATCCTAATTAAACTTGCAAGATCCACATATTATGTTTTCACGTGGTTAGAACTCCATACCGGTTTTATGTGCAAATTTTAGCTGTGAGCTTTATAATAGTTTATAATTGGTTTCAAGAGGATAACAGCAAATCTTCCAAAACACATTTTAATTGTAAAGAGTATTGTAGTATGTGCAATGATTTTACCAAGGGATAATATGGTATTAAACAACCATGATCTTCTGCAAGAGAAGTTAAATGTGTATTTACAGAAAGGTTCTGTAGCTCTGAGCATTTAATCAAGAAACCCACTTGGCCATTTTACTGCATAATTCTTTCAGGTTACGATCATTTAGAAAAGTATTAATTTATTCACAACAAAAATGTTTCTTTAGAAAAAGAATAAGACTGAAAAAGTTATATAATCTCTTATTCATATCCAGGGCTGGACTAGGACAGAAATTCATTTAAGAGCGCACAGGTCTTCTAAGTATGCAGTGCATGTGAAAAACATTTGTTCATTTGTGGATCACCACTGATCGAGGTATACTGTATATCACATTTACATTTACATTTGCCGATCTGGCCAATTACTTCAAAGAAAAAATTGACCACATTCGACAGGAAATCATCTCCCAATCTCTACATACCATGCACTGTCCTTCCTCCCCATTGCATCTAGTTCACTCTCTGACTTTGAACCAGTTACAGAAGAAGAAGTAAGCAGGCTCCTTGCATCTTCTCGCCCGACCACTTGCACCAGTGACCCCATTCCGTCACATCTCCTCCAGTCCCTTTCCCCGGCTGTCACCTCTCACGTAACAAAAATATTCTACCTTTCCCTCCCTTCCGGTATTTTTCCCTCCTCATTTAAGCATGCCATCATACATCCATTACTTAAAAAACCCTCCCTCGACCAAAATAATAATTATAGACCTGTCTCTAATCTTGCCTTCATCTCTAAACTCCTCGAACGCCTGGTCCACTCCCGTCTTACCCGCTATCTCTCAGATAACTCTCTTCTCGACCCTCTTCAATCTGGCTTCCGCTCTTTACACTCTACTGAAACTGCCCTCACTAAAGTCTCGAATGACCTATTAACAGCTAAATCTAATGGTCACTACTCCATGCTAATTCTCTTGGATCTCTCTGCAGCATTCGATACTGTGGATCATCAGCTCCTCCTCACTATGCTCCGCTCCATCGGCCTCAAGGACACCATTCTCTCTTGGTTCTCCTCCTATCTCTCTGACCGATCCTTCACTGTATGTTTTGCTGGTTCCTCCTCCTCTCACCTTCCCCTTACTGTTGGGGTTCCTCAAAGATCAGTCCTAGGCCCCCTTCTCTTCTCTTTGTATATCGCCCCTATTGGTCAAACAATCAGTAGATTTGGTTTTCAGTACCATCTCTATCCTGACGACACCCAACTTCTGCTCCTGCTATCACGCCGACCTTTTTAGAAAACACCAGTGATTGTCTCACCACTGTCTCTAACATCATGTCCTCCCTCTATCTGAAACTGAACCTGTCAAAAACTGAACTCCTCGTGTTCTCTCCCTCTACTTACCTACCTTTGCCTGACATTGCCATCTCCGTGTGCAGTTCCACCATTATTCCAAAGCAACATGCCCGCTGTCTTGGGGTCATCCTTGATTCCGAGCTTTCATTCACCCCCCACATCCGATCACTGGCTCGCTCTTCTTATCTGCATCTCAAAAACATTTCTAGAATTCGCCCTTTTCTTACTTTCGACTCTGCAAAAACTCTTACTGTCTCACTTATTCATTCTCGTCTGGACGATTGTAACTCTACTAATCGGCCTCCCTCTTACCAAACTCTCCCCGCTCCAATCTGTGCTGAATGCTGCTGCCAGGATCATATTCCTCACCAACCGTTACACCGATGCCTCTACCTTGTGCCAGTCATTACACTGGCTACCCATCCACTCCAGAATCCAGTACAAAACTACTACCCTCATCCACAAAGCACTCCATGGCTCAGCACCTCCCGACATCTCCTCTCTGGTCTCAGTCTACCACCCTACCCGTGTCCTCCGCTCCGCTAATGACCTCAGGTTAGCATCCTCAATAATCAGAACCTCCCACTCCCATCTCCAAGACTTTACACGTGCTGCGCCGATTCTTTGGAATGCACTACCTAGTTTAATACTATTAATCCCCTATCCCCACAGTTTTAAGCATGCCCTAAAAACTCATTTGTTCAGACTGGTCTACCGCCTCAACGCATTAACCTAACTATCCCTGTGTGGCCTATTAAATAAAAAAAAACAAAAACATAATCAGGTTCCTCGCATCATGTTCTCATATACTTTATGCAGTTAATAGCACTCTGTGTCTGTACTGCTACAAACTTAGGCAGTTAACTGGTTCATGCAGCTTTACATGAACACCCGAGCCTTACACTATGGCTGGTCCAAATAACTAAAGCAATTGTTACCTTACCATCCACCTCTCGTGTCCCCCTTTTCCTCATAGTTTGTAAGCTTGCGAGCAGGGCCCTCATTCCTCCTGGTATCTGTTTTGAACTGTGATTTCTGTTATGCTGTAATGTCTATTGTCTGTACAAGTCCCCTCTATAAGTTGTAAAGCGCTACGGAATAAGTTGGCGCTATATAAATAAAAATTATTATTATTATTATTATTATTATTTACAGAATACAAACTACTGTAACACCAGAATGATGTTGTGGAATTAAGTCCAGGCCATATTTTTAATAGAAAGCTCCTTGATCTCTAAAGGTCCCCATACACAGTAGACTAAAGTTGGCTAAACCCACCAATATTAATGGATTTGGCCTACAGTCTAATGTATATGGGGGTCCTGACAGATGATTTTTGAGAGTTAAGGGTGAGGCATGTTCAATTTCAAACTGTGGTTCTTTTTGCTTTCTCATAGAGAAAACATGAGCGTGTATAAGAGAGTTGGGTGAGATAGATGCCTGTCGAACAATCGGTCTAATCAAACCATTGACAGTCACGTAAATTGTATGGGGGACTTTACATGCAGCCAAATAACAATCAAGCACATACTGATCCCACAAATATAATAGCTTCCCTGTATAGGATTCTCTATTACAAACATGATGATGCCTAGCATTAGAGGCAATTAAGTTATGCTGTAAGTTAAATGTAATTCCATAACACATGCTAGGACTCTTTTCTCCTGATTACTAGCCCATTTTGGGGTGTCCTGTTTTAAAGGCAGAATAATGCTTAGCATGAGACCCACACAAAATAATACTTTGCAATATGTCCTACTGACAAAACCTATGATAAAAGCAAAATGAGCAAATACCCAGTAGTAAGTAACTAAGTAAACAGTAATAGTACATGCAAATAACATAGGGGACTTAGTTGACACTGTTTTAACAAAAAAAGTGTACAAACGATCCCACCTCAACAAGATGTACCAAATCTGGATGGTCCCGTCTCTAGTATTAAAACCTTACCATGGGTCAGCCAACCTCAATATAGATGGGTACAGAGCAAGGCTGTTCATTCAGACATGTGGCAATTGGAAGCTATATAGATGAAATGCCTAGCACAAAAAGGTGCACCATGCCCCTGTTTGTACAAAGTACAAGAAACTACAGGGTGAGCCATTTATATGGATACACCTAAATAAAATGGGAATGGTTGGTGATATCAACTTCCTGTTTGTGGCACATTAGTATATTGGAGGGGGAAAAACTTTTCAAGATGGGTGGTGACCATGGTGGCCATTTTGAAGTCGGCCATTTTGGATCCAACTTTATTTTTTCCAATGGGAAGGGACGTGACACATCAAACTTATTGAAAATTTCACAAGAAAAACAATGGTGTGCTTGGTTTTAATGTAACTTTATTCTTTCATGAGTTATTTACAAGTTTATGACCACTTATAAAATGTGTTCAAACTGCTGCCCATTGTGTTGGATTGTCAATGCAACCCTCTTCTCCCACTCTTGACTGATAGCAACACTGCAGAAGAAATGCTAGCACAGGCTTCTAGTATCCGTTGTTTCAGATGCTGCACATCTCCTATCTTCACAGCATAGACAATTGCCTTTAGATGACCCCAAAGATAAAAGTCTAATGGGGTCAGATCGAGAGACCTTGGTGGCCATTCAACTGGCCCATGATGACCAACGTTCCAGGAAACTGTTCATGTAGGAATGCTTAGACCTGACACCCATAATGTGGTGGTGCACCGTATTATTGTTATAACAGCCATGTACAGATTTTTTTTCATTTTCTGTTTGGCAGATTCCTGGCTACCAGAGAGACCTTAAGATCTCTACATTTTCAATTCTGGATTGGAATGTTCACCCTTTCTGGGATTGTTGGAGACACCTGCCGTGCTTTATGTGACATTCTGCATGCAGAATTCCTCCCCCAACCCACAACTAAACTCTGGCTGAAAAATGCAGCAAAATTCAATGAAATTTGTAATTTTCCAAACTGTGTGGGGCCTGTGGATGGCAAACACATTTGGATTCTGAAACCTGCTGGAAGTGGATCCGAGTATTTCAATTACAAAAAATACTTTTTGATTGTTCTCATGGCGATAGCCATGTTGAGTGTCGATTTGTCGCAGTTGACGTTGGCTCATTTGGATGAGGAAATGACTCACAGACTTTCAAAAACTCTGACATGGGCCAAAGTTTGTATGGTAATAATTTCAATGTTCCACCGCCACATCATCTTCCGAACACTGAAGGACCGACAATGCCATTTGTTGTGGTTGGGGATGAGGCATTTCAAATGTGTGCCAACCTCATAAAACCATACTCGAGTCGGGACTTGAATCACACCAAAAGGATTTTCAACTACCGACTGACAAGGGCGTGGATTGTGCCTTTGGTTTGCTGGCATCTAAATGGCACATTTTGGAAACACCAATCAATTTAAAAACTGAGACAATTGATGATGTGGTCAAAACGTGTGTTGTTATGCACAATTACATTCTGGCAAAAGAGCGACAACACTTAGAACTTGACGAACCTGTTGCTAGCACTTTGCAGGATTACCGTGATCACCCTCTGAGGACTACAATGGAAGTTGCCCATATGAGGGATAAGTTTGCTGCTTACTTTGTTTCGGATATTGGACATCTTGCATGGCAAGACAATATGGTTTAATACACCTTAAGTAAATGTTATATGTTTGCTGACTTTGCTACTAATAAAACACCTCCAGTTAAACATCCGTTACAACTTGACTCAACAATACTATACACACATATGTGTGTTTTCACAAAAAGAGACCAAAAAACACAGGGATTGTGAAAACAAAATAAAAATTTTATTTAATAACAACCATAACATCTGTTTATTTTGCATTAAACAACAATATTTTGCATTAATCAACAATTTATGTTTTATGTTTATGTTCAGGGTCTGTATGACGGTGAGATGTTCTGGATCTTGGGGGTGTTGAGCTGTGATGATTGGGTAACATTCAATGATGAAAGGGTTACAGGGGAAGGGGCAATAAATTGAAGGATTGGCTCCTGGATGGGACTGGACACATTGGGAGTAGATGACACATTGGTAGTTGAATTTTGGGAAGGGATAGACAAATTGGAAGGGAGAGAACCAAGGGAAGGTAGTGACATATTACACAACAGAGACACATTGGGAGGTGAGGGTGGAGGTGGTAAGACAATTTTTGGCCGACATTTCTTGCTCTGTGTCTTCATTTTACAGTTCGTCGCCAAGTCACTAGTGGGAGTCTTTCTACGTTTCTTTGTTGGATAAGTGGGAGTTTTGGCCTCTGTAGCAGTGTGCTGGCGTGGTGTTGGACTGTACAGCATGGTGGATGCTGCTTGCTGCAGGGATGCTGCTGTCTGGGGCATGGTGGATGCTGCTTGCTGCAGGGGTGCTGCACTCCGGAGCGTGGTGTAGCTGTGAACTGGGGGAACAGGACAGTGATGCTGTGCTTGTTGATGCTGGTAAAATCTGGCCTGCAGATGATAGCTTCGGGACTGCTGCTGTAATGCTTGGCTGTAAGCAGCTTGGCAGGCCTGCATGATGTTCAGCTGGAGTTCAGGCATAAGGTTTTCTGACACGCTTCACCCTCTATTGCTGAAAAGAAATGTCTTGCCGGTCTCTGAAGGTCGGCTTCCAGGCAGTCAAGGCATCTGTGGACAACCTGGAAAAATGTGTTCACCTGAGTGAACCCACTGTCCAGTCTATCTCTAATCACCTTCAACTCATCCTGGAAGACCGAGCTTAAGTGAATAAACTCGGGCATGGCTGACCTCTCCCAGGCCGGGGGCTGGGAGAGGGGAAAACCTGATGTACCGGCTGCCTGTTCCCCAGCCTGTGAAGCCTGCCTGGTTGCTCCATCGCTGGTGGATGAGTTCATTGGCTGGTCAATGAGGGATCACTCCAACAGAGAAAGATCCAGGTTGCATAGTGCTGCTCCAGGATCTGTGTGGAAAATAAAAGAAAAACATTACTAAAAATAATGTATAGTTTATATAATAGTAAGACAACAGAAAGATACTCACAGTCGCTGAGCAACCGCAGGCCTAAAAAAAGAAAGCACATGGTTGTATTTATATTTCGAGAGCTTTGGAGCAGCACCACTTTTAACCCGAATCTCCTGCCTGATATCCTTATTGAAGCGATCCTTCATCGAACTCCTGCTCTTCCACACTGGAAGGTTCCTGTAAGGAAAATACACGATTTACCACATGTGTAGTATTGCCAGTCAATACATACCAATCAGTATATCAAATGTGATTACATAATCAGTGTTATGTCCACCGTGGGAAGCAGTCAGTTCATCACTGGAGGACATGTTTGAAAAGCAGGCAGCAGTCAAGTGAAACACTGCAGAAAAGAACAGATAAGAAAAATTGAACTTGTTTAAAGGAGCCAAACACAATGTAGCCAAAGCAAAAAAAAAAATGTGAAAGCCAATACTTACATTACAGGCAGTAGTCCAACAGCACAGCAGGAAGCACAGAAGCGTGACAGCAACACAGCACAAGGTCTGCAGCACAGCACCAGGACAGAAGCACAGCAACAGGCTAGCAGCACAGCACCGGAAGAGCAGCACAGCACGGGGACAGCAGCACCACACGGGGACAGCAGCACCGCACAGTCTACAAGGAAAAAAAAGGAAAACATAAGACACAAAGTGACGAAGGGTGTGAAACTGGGCAGAGCAACATAATAGTTGAACAGTACACACACTCCTACTTATACAGGGCCACAGGAGCAATACACAACAGGTAATAATTATAATCTTATAATTATACAGCGTCAGGATGCAAGTGCCAGTCTTATGTGTGAACTCTATTGGGTAGCGCATGTGCGGTACTCACAGTCACATCATGTACAGCACCTGGTACTCACTGGCTGTCACTGGGCACATACTGCACATCCCACTCTCCAGGGTCCCCACTGTTGGTGGCAGGTGACACTGGTCTCTTTGGCACTGGTGCTTCTGACTGGAGCACTCCTCTCTCTGTCTCCTGCGGCATCCTGCTCAGCTCCACTGTGTGTGCATGGCTCTGCACACCTCTGTCCTGCATGGTTCTGCTCCACTCTGCATGGCTCTGCAGCGGTCCCTCGCTCCAGAGTGCTGCTGGGCACAATCGGCTCTGCAGGTGACGGGCAAAGAGGTCCAGTGCCTGGGCACTGCAGTACTTTACTCTGCCCTCAACAGGGCAGATAAGTACGTCTATGCTGGAGCGTGATGCCAGGGAGCGATGAAGCAACATGAGGGCGGCATAGCAAGATAATGGGAGGCACCAGACGCGGACCTGCTCCACCCATCGACCAGATCGCACCGGACCGCCCCCCGGGTGAATATAATATAACCCTCTATCTATTCGCAGCTCAGGTGGGCAGTCATGTAACCACAAGTATGTGATGTGCATATTTGTGGTCAAGTAAGTATTGATATAAAATAACAAAATAGGCATTGCTTACCTGTAAAACCCCTGCTGCTGCAATGCTGCTCCCTGCAAGTCTTTGTTGACAGTGCTGCAGCAGTAACCTTACATCCACAACACGTGAAGATAAATTGGAAAGGATGATATGGGAATTTTTCCTTAATTTATGGGTATGTGCACACGTCAGGATTTCTTGCAGAAATTTCCTGAAGAAAACCGGAAATTTTCTGCAAGAAATCCGCATTTTTTTTTGCATTTTTCCCGTTTTTTTTAGCATTCTACAAGCGAAATTAGCTTGCAGAATGCTAAAGTTTTCCAAGCGATCTGTAGCATCGCTTGGAAAACTGACTGACAGGTTGGTCACACTTGTCAAACATAGTGTTTGACAAGTGTGACCAACTTTTTACTATAGATGCTGCCTATGCAGCATCAATAGTAAAAGATAGAATGTTTAAAAATAATAAAAAAATAAAAAAAATGGTTATACTCACCTGCAGACAGCCGATCTCCTCAGCGGCGTCTGTTCCTATAGATGGTGTGTGTGTGCAGGACCTTCGATGACGTCGCGGTCATGTGTCGCGGTCACATGAGCGGTCACGCGACCAATCACAAGACCGCGACGTCATTGCATGTCCTTCACTGTTATGATCCGGTGACCTTCGAGCTGCATAAGAGACTTTCTCAGGAGTAGTTGGTACCTATACTGACTGCAAACCCTAAACTAACACAGCAACTAGAAGTAGCCGTGGGATGTACCTAACACGTCCTAGACACCTCGACACAGCCGGAGGACTAAATACCCCTATAGATGGAAATGGGAATTCTATCTTGCCTCAGAGCAGAACCCCAAAGGATAGGCAGCCCCCCACAAATATTGACTGTGAGTATAAGAGGAAAGACATATGCAGGCAGAAAAACAGGATTTAGCAAAAGAGGCACTTCTAGCTAAATAGAAAAGGATAGGACAGAATTCTAAGCGGTCAGTATTAAAATCCTAAAAATATCCACAGCAGATAATACAAATATTCTACATCTAACTAAAGACATAGAAAGTATATCTGCATCTCCTGAGAATCCAGCATGACTGAAAAATCCAAACAAAGTTTAAGCTGGACAAAAACACAATGAATTGCACTGAATTGCAAAGCACACTGCATGTGTGCACAGAGACAAAAAAAACAGACACTTATCTTAGCTGAATTGGCAGCAGGGCATGAGGAACCAGAGAGAGATGCAATCCCTCCAAGAACAATGAACAACTGGCCAGGACTCTTGGATCCTGCACACCTAAATACCTAATAGAGCTGCAATAAGCAGAAACACCTGCCCTGGATTACAACCCCAAGACAACTGCACTACCACCAACAACCACCGGAGGGAGCCCAAGAGCAGAATTCACAACACTTCACACACACCATCTATAGGAACGGAAGCGGCAGCATGCACCGGTGAGAGGCGGGAAGACTCCGGGGGCCATCGAAGGTGAGTATATGACTATTTTTTATTTTAATTCTTTTTTTTTACCAATTATATGGTGCCCAGTCCGTGGAGGAGAGTCTCCTCTCCTCCACCCTGGGTACCAACCGCACATAATCTGCTTACTTCCCGCATGGTGGGCATAGCCACATGCGGAAAGTAAGTAGATCAATGCATTCCTAGGTGTGCGGAATCCCCGCAATTCTGAAAATTTAATGAACATGTTGCTTTTTTTTCCGCAATGCGATTTTTTCGCGGAAAAAAATGCAACATTTGCACAAGAAATGCGGAATACACTGTAAATAATAAGAGGCATATGTAAGCATTTTTTTTGAGTTTTTATAGCGAAAAAATGCGAAAAAAACGCGAAAAATACTGAACGTGTGCACATGGCCTTAGCAGGAAAGTGGTGCAGTAACTTCTGTTATCCTTTTTCTCTTATCCAAAACCTCAACTGTAATAACTGACCTATTTGAATTTACAGCAATGCATTTTAGGCTATGTGCACACGTTGCGGAATTGCCACGGAAATTTCCACGGCAATTCCTCAACTCCCTGCCATGGGAAATACGCATGTGGAATTGGCATGCATATTCCCGCTAAACACTAGCATTTTGCAAGCGTAATTAGCTTGCAGAATGCTAGTGTTTTCCAAGCGATCTGTAGCATCGCTTGGAAAACTCATTGACGGGTTGGTCACACTTGTCAAACATAGTGTTTGACAAGTGTGACCAACTTTTTATATGCAGCATCAATAATAAAAATATATAATATTAAAAATAATTAAAAAAATAAAAAATTGTGATATTCTCACCTTCCGTCGGCCCCCACAGCCTTCCCGATCGTCTCGAAGCTCCCGGAAACTCCCGTTCCCAGTGATGCCACGTGACAATGACCCCAGATGACGCAGAATCATGCGAGACTGCTACGTCCTCACAGGTCATTGTCGCAAGGCATCACTGGGAATGGGAGCTGCCGGGAGCATCGCTAAGGCCTGGGCTGGATCCGGGGGCCACCAGATGGTGAGTATATAACTATTTTTTATTTTAATTCTTTTTTAAGGGCCTAGAGGAGAGTCTTCTCTCCTCCACCCTGGGAACCATCCACAAATGATCTGCTTACTTTGCGCATGGTAGGCGTAGCCGCATGCAGAAAGTAAGCGGATCAATGCATTCCTATGTGTAAGGAATCGCGGCGATTCCGCACAAAGAATGAGCATGCTGCGTATTTTTCCACAATGCGATTCCGCTGCGGAAAAATACGCAGCATTAGCACAGCATTGCTGAATCCCATTGAATTCATTGGGTTGTGTTGTGCATGTGTTTTCACAGCTACAAAAAAGCATGCAATCCGCAATGTGTGCACATAGCTTTAAAGTTTAGTTATAGCAGCAGTTTGCTATAAACAAATCTAGAAATTAGTCATAGTTAAGTTTAAGTTAAATTAAATTATGCTAAAATTATGCATTTTTATATTAAAGTAATCGACTGTATTGGTACTTTATTATCAATTTGGTAAATGTTTTAAAAATAAGATAAAAAAGATACAATTTCTGGCATGCATCATTTTTCTTGGAAGGCTACAGTACATAAAAAAATATTTGTCATTATTGGAAGTCAGTAAAATAAATGTATACATTTATGGATAAAAAAATAGGGTCATGATAAATATGAGGGAAAAACATCTTCCAATGCAATGTGCATTATTGAAAGAAGTCACTGCGGTCCCTATTATGTTTAGGACTTTATTCATACCGGATTTCCAATAGCCATGTGAAATGAAGTAGATGATGAAATATATGAATATCTCATATTGTGCAATATCTGTACCCCACACTGTAAAAATGCTTTTTATCTACTAAATGTAAATGATGTTCTTAGATATTCCATTAGATTCTGAACCATTCAACTAGATTCTGCCTTAGAAATTGAACATTACTCATTCCTCACTCCATAACAGGAAAGAATTCCAATGCCTTCTGTTCTGCTCAGTAAAAAGTCAATTTATTCACACAAAAAGCCAATCAGCGAGATTGCTGCATTTTTTCTGTTATTGATCTGAAGTCTCTATATGACTGCTTAAGTTTTTCTCCCCATCATTACCACAAGCCTAGAAAGATTCATACTCCAATTCGAAAACATATTTTCAGTATAAAGAATATGATAGAGTTAGAAATAATTTGGTCATATATAAAATTGGAGTGGCAGATACTTGGCTGTGGAATAGCACACTTGTTGGGTACGGAGTCAACTCTGTGAAATCAACCTGTCATTAATATTATTATTTTGTGTACTTTAATATACGTGACAATTTTGGAGTTTTTATAAAGAATTAAACCTTATATTTTGAATTTCAAATGTATAAATTAGCATTATTACTGACAAAATCCTCTACAAATGTGTAACAAAACGCTAATAATTTTTTTACTCAACTTTTGCTAAAAACAGCAATCAATATTTTTAATACAAGTCCAATATATTTTATTAAAAGAGGGATCAGACTTTTATTTGAATGTCCTGGATTGAGAACAGATAATGCTCCGGTAGGTCAAGGTCCTGACACAATAATGGTTCAACTGAATGCAACCCTATTTGAAGTCACTAATGCCTATTTCTTATAGGTAGATTAACAAATAATTTAATAGCCGTTATGGTATGCAATTAAAAGTGGACTTTTTCATGATCTGTATAGATAGAAGGTGCATTCAGCTGCTAACCCATCTAATCTTCCTTCCAAGTTCACTCACAGCATGGTGTGACTATGAATTAACCATGGAACCAATGGCACAGCCATTTCTTCTAAATGTCCCAGGAACAGGTCTCCAACACAACAACTCCAGACCACATGTTGTTTGTGATGCAGTGAGCAGTCTGTATATCTGTGTAGCCTAAATGTGCTACCTTGTGAACTGCAGCATGATTGGCAATTGCAAAAGGAAGCTGGCAGCAGTGCATCTTGATGATTTGCATTCACAAATGCATTCAGTGTGGAAGAACATTACTCAATCAACCAAGTCATGAAAGTGTTTGTATTTCTGTGCGTGGCATCTATACTCGATTTTGCATATATCAAGATTTTTGGAAAATTCTCTTCTATTTTTTATTAATTTTCATATCTTTAACATATTTATCAATCCTGTGATTTTCATAATTCCACATCTTTGTCTTCTTGGTGTTGCAATCTCAATGTTGCGGAGGATAATTTGAAAAATCAGAAATCTTGCAATTTAGATTGCACACATTTAGCTTAGGCTATGTCTCCACGTTCAGGATGGCCGGCGGTATCGCCGCTCGGCGCTAAGCCCCGCCCCCTTTCTGGGACGCGATCATGCCGGATGTGTTAACTCTTCACATCCGGGATGATCGCTCTGTCCCATAGGGCCCTGTGATATGCCTTGCGGGGACGCTGCGTCCCCGCAAGGTGTACGGACATGCTGCGATCTGAAAAGACGCGCAGCATGTCCGGAGTCGCAGGGCCGCCGCGTGCGGGTTTCCACGCATAGTGGAGACGGGATTTCATAAAATCCCCTCCACTATGCTGGAACATCTGGACGCTGCTTGTTTGACGCTGCAGCTCTGCGCAGCGTCAAACAAGCAGCGTTTCCTGACCGTGGAAACATACCCTAAGAAACCAGATAAAAATAATAGATAATTTTCTTAGACCTTTTCGCTACATAATTATATTTATCATTCATATCTTGCAATGAAGCACATATAACATTGCAAGAGAGGGTGCCTTGACTCACTATTACTCATAAGGGCACATGACAGGCAAAAAAAACACCAAGTGGCCAATTTAAAAAACAACTAACAATTACCATAACTTTTCAGTAAAAATTGCAGTAACACAAAACATAGCATAACATGACAAACACATAAGCATAACAAATCAAAACTAGCGTGATCAGTTACTTGGCCTCACAACAGTTTAAAGGATAGACTCTTTTTACGAGATCGTGGTTTTATTTTCTGAGCCAGTTCACATCGGACCACACTCATTACAAGCAGCAATAAAGTTAAAAATGTGCTGAAAACAATTGAACGCTAAAGATCCTCAAGAAAGTGAACCGCCCATACAGTCAAGTTAAGGCAGAAATACAAATTATTTACAAGTTCCAAAATGCTGAAAATATTACAAGCAAAATGAAACACCTCGATCATACAAAGATTTTATGCCAGAAAAAATTATGTAAAAAGCTGCAACATTTTGTGCAATGTGAGTTGACTTTTTTTGCCCTGTTGGCACTGCAGTGGGACAGGAATGGTGACCCCCCACTTGTCAAATTCATCATGAGCGATTGCACTTCTTATGCCACCAATCTTACTCCAGTCCCTGATTGGAGTGAATTTTTAGTGGGACACACAAGGAGGCACACACCCCTTCAAGCCTCGTCTGATTCATTAAGAGGCTGCTCACACACCACTACACTCCCTCACGCAGCCCCTCACCAGTTTTGATGAATCAAGAACAAAGTATTTTCCTTTCCAAGCACAATCAGTGGAGTTATAAAGTACGTCCGAACGTTGACTAGGGCATCATGGCCTAATTTATTCATGCTGCCAGGGTTTGCTGTGGATTGCATATCCAATTTAAAGTTTTACAAATTTCAATGCTTCAAAGCTCTGACACAGACACTTCTTCTGTTTTTATCACCCTACTTGCCCCTGTATCACAAGAGGCAAAATATTGCTGTATTGACTTTTCGTCAGAAAACACAGATCTGCTACTGAGACACAGCTCTCCTGCTCTGCTGATGATGTTGCATAATCTGCTGCCCAGCATGTGAAACACATTCTTTTTTCCAAAAATAAGTAAAGCAATGTGAATGGGTCACTATATTTTTTCAAAGAAAGCGAGAAGAAAAATATCAAACATTCACAAAAGAGATGTCACAGAAGTGGAAGATGACCACCAGATAATCAAAACTGTATGTGAGACCTGCATACTGAGGTGTTCTAGCTATATAACTCATTTAGGTCTGGCTGTTAGTGTTTTACATGTACAGAGATAGTGGGGAAAATGGGTTAAAAAAGATTTAGACTCTAACAAAGGTTTCAAGATACAAAACTGCGCCTTAACCTCTTACTCTACTGTCACTGGTAAACAATTGCGGACTCTAAAACAAGTTTCATAAACCATTGTATCATACAGAATTGTATAATAAAGCACAATGGGTGACCATGTGACTTAGGGGCTGCCCTTGTGCATCCATCCATGCTGTGAGCTAAAGCTTCATTGTTTAGCAGAGAAATCAATGCATGAGACCCTGTTTACTGCTGAACTAGTGGTTCTATGAGACAATGGGTTTTTTTCTTTGTAAAGTGGATTTAGCATTGAAAAGAACACAAAGCTTCAATGTGAATGGAATTGTGCTAAACTTTCTTCATCCACAGTTTGGTAGAACTAGTTTATAGCTAGAACAATAGATACATTGAAAACCTTAACATAATAGTTCATTATATTTCAAGGCCATGTTAGTTATACAAGTTGTTATTTGCTTTGAACAGGCTGAGAAAATAAATCTTGTATATTCACTAATTAAACTTCTTAACTTCTTTAGTCTTAACAGAAGCCCAAAGGGTTTTATTGACCAGTTTGCCACTGTGAATTAATCTTCATTTAGGTTTTTTTATTTATACTTTACAGAAAAGGCTTCACTCAATAATGCTCGATATAGCCACTGGCAGTGTACTGACCTGCTGGGAAAAATGAACTTTTTACTATTATGTGTAGCTTGATAGGAAACTAAGCGATTACAATTGCATAGGTTAAAGTCATAAATAAACTATAACATATTGGATTGCTGTTTGTAGACAACATAAATATGTAATAAAATTATACATATTAACCCTTTAAGAATGTGTTCCATAAAATAATTCACACACAGGAGCACTTAGAAAACCACTGCTGTACTGTTATACTGATGTGTGCACTGTACCTGTATAATCAGGAGCACAACAATGGTTGTGGAAGGTCTGCCACACACATTAGATGGCTACTGATTGAACGATGCTTTGTCTGGTCAACAGGTTAACAGTAATCTCTGAAGTCTCTCCCATACACAGGAGAGCTTGAAGCCCTAACCACTTTGTAATTTGCAAATCCTTACACACTGCACACTGTAAGGATTCTCCGCTGCTGGCACCCACAGTGAGTAGTCACGAGACTGCAAGTATTCAACTTTCATACTTCTGGTCACATTCGGACTAGACACGTCTGACTTCACTCAATACACTTACATTTATCAAGGCCATGCATGTCTAGTCAGCATGTGACCACATGAATTCAAATCACATACTTGCAGTCATGCATCTGCCGCCGTCACTGGAGAATCCTCAAACTATGAGCACTACATTCACAATTCTATTATTACATAAAGACATAAAGTGACTGCAGACTTGTATCCTAAGACAGGAGAACACTTTTAAGGCTGCATTCACATACAGTATGTTTTACTATCATTGTAAAGATCATCATTTCTGGACCGGCCACGAGTTTGCTAATCCAAAACCCAACAGTTTTATATATGCCTGTAAGAGTGTTGAGTTTGTGTCTGGAGACCCATAGCAGGGAAATCATGGTCCATACACGGACATGTGAATACAGACATACACACACACAGATACTGCTGCACCTGAAATGTACAAAGATCCTTACACAGTCTACAAGATTTGTTTTCCTTTACTGCATGTACTATGCCGAGACATGGCTGCACCTGAAGTGCATAGAAAATCCTGATACTTACAAGTCTGATGTAAATATTGTACATTGACCAGCATAGGAGGTCAGGACTATTGTTCATGAAACACCAAGTGAAATAAGTTCTTACCAAGATAGGAAGAAATATGTAGTAGAGATTAGAGATGAGCGAACATGTAAGGAAAACATTCGCCAATCTCAATTTCGGCACAAACGTTGCACATTCGGATTCGTGTTCGAATTCCAGAGCATTTTTCATAAAAATTTGCAAAATTCGGCCAGAGTTTGTTAAAGGATCGAGTTCACTAAGGGCTCTTTCAGACGTCACTGTTTCTGGTAGCAGCACGGGCTGCTAAATATCCCACGCATGTGCACATTAATGACACAGGGATGAGATCCATGTGTCATTAGTCTGACAAGTACCAGTGCCTGGAAATCAGAGGTACTGTTCACGCTGTTCCCTGGTGCCGAGTGCTGAAGACACCTCACATAACTGTCCTCTGCTTGCACTGTGATCAGCATAAGCAGGGGACAATGTTGAGAGTTGTATTCTACTGTTAACAGTGAGAGAAGGCGGCAGTTGATGGGAGTATTCATCAGTCACTGCCTGCGCTATAGATAAAAAACGTGGGGTTCCCCTTTATTTTTGATAACCAGCCATGCAAAACTGACCGCTGCGGGCTGCAACCCTCAGCTGTCAGCTTCAGCAAGGCTGGTTATCAAGAATAGTGGGGTCCTCATGACGTATTTTTTAACTATTTAAATAAATAATTTAAAAAATGGCATGTGCTCCCCATTTTTGACTACCAGCCAAGCTAAAGTAGACAGCTGGGGCTGGATATTGTCTCCCCCAGCCTAAAAATAGCAGTCCACTGCTGCCCCAGAAAAGGTGCATCTATTAGATACCCAATTCTGGCACTTTACCCAGGTATTCCCACTTGCGCTGTGGAGGGTGCCATCTAGATTTTGCAGAGCTAGATCTGTCTCAGGACAAATAGATTATTATCTTCTCGGCTGATAGGTAAGGAATATTGTTTATTATTTCAATTTTGTTACAAGAGACCATGGCTTCTGTGTACTGGGTGATAACGTTAGCATGGTTTAATTTAGTTTTATTAAAAGAGTCTGCCATTTTTTCAATTAACCCCATGACGACCGCCGATACGCCTTTTAACGGCGGCAGTTAAGGGTACTTAAACCACAGCGCCGTTAATTAACGGCACTGTGGAAAAAGTGAATAGCGCCCCCCAGAGTCGAATTTTCTCTGGGGTCTCGGATACTGGGGGTAGCCGAGACCCCAGAGAACATGATTCAGGGGTTTTTACCGACCCCCGAGTTGCGATCGCCGGTAATTAACCGTTTACCGGCGGTCACAAAAAAAACCCAAAACGCGATTTGCCATTTAATTTCTCTGTCCTCCGATGTGATCGCACATCAGAGGACAGAGAAATGGGGTCCCTGATCGCCCCCGATACTCACCTGTCTCCCCCGGTGCTCCTCGTGGCTCCCGATGGGTGCCATCTTCCGGCCAAAAAATGGCGGGCACATGCGCAGTGCGCCCACCGGGCCGGCACCTGGAAGATCTTTGGGGTCTTGGCTGCCGGGGGTAGCCGAGACCCCAAAGAACATGATCGGGGTCGGTTTTTACCGACCCTGTTTTGCGATCGCCAGTAATTAACTATTTACTGCAAAAAAAAGGCGATGTGTAATTCTCTGTCCTCTGATGTGATCGCACATCAGAGGACAGGGAGATTTGGGGACCCTATCATACTTACCGGTGTCCCTGGGTTCTCCTGTGTCTTCTCCTGGCCGCCGACTTCTTCCTTCGGTAAGAAAATGGCGGGCGCATGCGCAGTGCGCCCGCCATGATCTTCCGGCCGGCAGCTAGAGGAGTTGGGGCTAAATTTAGGGTTAGAGTTAGGGTTAGGGCTAGGGTTAGGGTTAGGGTTAGGGCTAGGGTTAGGGTTAGGGCTAGGGTTAGGGTTGGGGCTAAATTTATGGTTAGTGTTAGGGTTGGGGCTAAATTTAGGGTTAGGGTTGGGACTAAATTTAGGGTTAGGGTTAGGGCTAAATTTAGGGTTAGGGTTGGGGCTAAATTTAGGGTTAGGGCTAGGGTTAGGGTTGGGGCTAAAGTTAGGGCTAGGGTTAGAGTTGGGGCTAAATTTAGGGTTAAGGCTAGGATTGGGGCTTGGGTTAGGGTTGGGGCTAAAGTTAGGGCTAGGGTTGGGGCTAAAGTTAGGACTAGGGTTGCGGCTAAAGTTAGGGTTAGAGTTGGGATTAGGGTTGGGATTAGGGTTAGGTTTGGGATTAGGGTTAAGGTTAGGGGTGGGATTAGGGGTGTATTGGGATTAGGGTTAGGTTTGAGGTTAGGGTTGAGATTAGGATTAGGGGTGTGTTGGATTTAGGGTTCTGATTAGGGTTATGGTTGTTTTGGGGTTAGGGTTGTGATTATCGTTAGGGTTGTGATTAGGATTATGGATCGGGTTGGGATTAGGGTTAGGGGTGTGTTGGGGTTAGGGTTGGAGTTAGATTTGGGGGGTTTCCACTGTTTAAGTACATCAGGGGGTCTGTAAACGCCACAGCCAATTTTGCGCTCAAAAAGTCAAATGGTGCTCCCTCCCTTCCGAGCTCTGCCGTGTGCCCAAACAGTGGTTTACCCCCACATATGGGGCATCAGCGTACTCGGGATAAATTGGACAACAACTTTTAGGGTCCAATTTCTCCTGTTACCCTTGTGAAAATAAAAACGTGGGGGCTAAAAAATCTTTTTTGTGGAAAAATTTTTTTTTTTATTTTCACTACTCTGCATTACAAACTTCTGTGAAGCCCTTGGGCATTCAAAGTTCTCACCACATATCTAGATAAGTTCCTTGTGGGGTCTAGTTTCCAAAATGGGGTCACTTGTGGGGGGTTTCTACTGTTTAGGTACATCAGGGTCTCTGCTAACGCAACATCATGCCCGCAGACCATTCTATCAAAGTCTGCATTCCAAAATGGCGTTCCTTCCCTTCCGAGCTCTGCCATTCACCCAAAAAGTGGTCCCCCCCACACATGGGGTATCAGCCTACTCAGCATAAATTGCACAATACATTTTGGGGGTGAAAAATCATTTTTGTGGAAAAAATATGATTTTTTTTATTTTCATGGCTCTACATTATAAACTTCTGTGAAGCAGTTGGGGGTTCATAGTGCTCACCACACATCTAGATAAGCTCTTTGGGGGGTATAGTTTCCAAAATTGGGTCACTTGTGGGGGGTTTCTACTGTTTAGGTACATCAGGAGCTCTGCAAATGCAACATGACGCCCGCAGACCATCCCATCAAAGTCTGCATTCCAAGCGGCGCTCCTTCCCTTCTGAGCCCCTATGGATGCCCAAACAGGGCCCCCCCCACATATGGGGTATCAGTGTACTCAGGACAAACTTGTCAACAGATTTTGGGGTCCAATGTCTCCTGTTACCCTTGAGAAAATAAAAAATTGAAGGCTAAAAAATCCTTTTTGAGGAAAAAAAAATGATTTTTTATTTTCATGGCTCTACTTTAACAACTTTTGTGGTCTAATTTCTCCTGTTACCCTTGTGAAAATAAAAATTTGGGGGCAAAAAGATCATTTTTGTAGAAAAAATGTGATTTTTAATTTTCACGGCTCTATGTTATATACTTCTGTGAAGCACCTGGGGGTTTAAAGTGCTTTCCACACATCTAGTTAAGTTGCTTAAGGGGTCTAGTTTCCAAAATGGGGTCACTTGTGGGGGTTTCCACGGTTTAGGCACATCAGGGGCTCTCCAAACGCGACATGGCGTCCGATCTCAATTCCAGCCAATTCTACATTGAAAAAGTAAAACGGCACTCCTTCTCTTCCAAGCTCTGCGGTGCGCCCAAACAGTGGTTTACCCCCACATATGGGGTATCGACGTACTCAGGAGAAATTGCACAACAACTTTTGTGGTCTAATTTCTCCTGTTACCCTTGTGAAAATAAGAATTTGTGGGCGAAATATCATTTTTGTGTAAACAAATGCGATTTTTTATTTTCACGGCTCTTCTTTATAAACTTCTGTGAAGCACTTGGGGGCTCAAAGTGCTCACCACACATCTAGATAAGTTCCTTAAGGGGTCTAGTTTCCAAAATGGTGTCACTTGTGCAGCATTTCCACTGTTTAGGCACATCAGGGGCTCTCTAAATGTGACATGGCATCCGATCTCAATTCCAGCCAATTCTGCATTGAAAAAGTCAAAAGGCGCTCCTTCTCTTCCAAGCTCTGCGGTGCGCCCAAACAGTGGTTTACCCCCACATATGGGGTATTGGCATATTCATGAGAAACTGCACAACAATATTTATGGTTAAATTTCTGTTTTTACACTTGTGAAAATAAAAAAAATGGTTCTGAAGTAAAATGTTATAAAACAAAACAGAAGAAAGAATGGACTATGGAAAGGCCCGCACAACTGAATATGGTAGAAAAATACAATATCGTTTATTTAAACACCACAAGACAGGTTAAAAGCATTTAAAATACAACAACATATACAAAAAACACCCCAAAAACAATAGTAATAGGAAATAAATTCATGTGGCCATATAGCCTGTGAGCAAAAAATGATAATAAGTAAGGAAAATGCATAGGCATATATCCTCAAAAACTAGCACAGCCAGACACACACAGCTCCTAAAGTCTACACTATACTATAGTGGCTACACTGGATGAAACACAAGCCACCTAATGAAGTTCTGATAGAAAATGGCAATGAAGTGTATAGCTTTAATAAGATCCGAGCTGCATGCATAAGTATTAGCATTCAGCTAGATAAATGAGCAGCTGTGCTACAGCCCATACCTAATCCGGCCAGATGATCCTAAAATAGAGTCCGTGCCAACATGTCTGGCATCAGGACCGAAAATGGAGTGGGTAAAAGGAATCCCACGCGTATCGCCGCCGCAGGGCAAGTGGGAAGAGCTGGGCAAAGCACCAGAATTAGCGCACCTTATAGTTGTGCATTTTCTGGGTGGCTGTGGGCTGCTATTTTAGGCCCCAGCTGTCTGCTTTCGTTTAGCTGGTTGTCAAAATGGGGGGACCTAATGCAGTTTTTTATAATTATTTATTTAAATAATTTTAAAAAAGTTGGACCCCTCTACTTTTGATAACCAGCCTTGCTGAAGCTGAGAGCTGAGAGTTGCAGCCTGCATCTGTCAATTTTGCCTGGCTGGTTATCAAAAATACAGGGGAACCCACATCAATTTTGTTTTCTATTATTTAATTATAGTGTAATTGACGCGTCGATTGATGGCACTTTTGCGGGAGTCTCCCAATAATTTGAGCTGTTTTAGCAGCTTTTGGGCCTCCTTGAAGGTGATGTCTCTGCATTTAGTTTTGCCTCCCATTGTATTGAATGGTGTTCGGCTATGTTCGGTGAACTGTTCGGCGAATATCCTCAGCAAACATTGGGAAGTTTGGCGAACATAGCTGAGCCGAACTTTAAAAGATTTGCTCATCTCGAGATTAGAGATGTGTATAACAAAACTCAAGTTGGTGCTGTGCAGAGACACTGCAACAGAAGATTCAACAGTTTATTGTGGACAGATCTCGCCAACAAGAGTTTCCTGTAGTCAGCTGCAAATAGAAACTGGACAAATACCATAAAGTGATTAGACAACAAAAAACCTGAGGATGCTTCAGTGAGCTTATTTTCTGATATAATGAAAGTAGAGCAGAAGATAGCATCATCTGGAGATGACTTTGAAGCTACTAAGATGTATTAGTTTTGAATAGAGATGAGCAAATCTTTTCAAATTCGTATTCACTGGGTTCGCCAAATTTTTTGCCAAAAACTCAATTAGCGGAAAGAGATGTTAAGGCTAGCGGAACGCACCAATTAAATATGGATGTTATTATTGGTGCGTTCGCAGCCCGGGGTCCACCGTGCAGGAGGAACCTGCTGCTAGCAAATGACGGCACTATATGGCGGTTTAAGCGAATTCTGTTACTTCACAGAGTCGCACGGAAACAAGATGCTGTGCCCTGTTAACCCCACAGGAGTTCACAGCTAACTGCCGAGCAGAAGGCAGTCTGTGGTCACGCAAACATACAATCTCCTCACCGGAGGAGCCTGTATTCTAGGTGCTTATTTCAGCCGGGGCCCTAAATCCATGTAAACAATCTCCTCGCCAGAGGTGCCGGCATTCTAGGGGCTTATTTCGGCCGAGTCCCTGAACACACACATAAATGTGACCACACTGGCGCATGCACAGAACAGATTTGATACTAGCGCACGGCCGTGCGAGCCTTATATAGCTGCAGCAAGTAAAAGACCTTCCTAGAAGGACCAATGAAAGACTGCCATACCTGAGCATGTGACCCTAGATCTCCACTGAGAGATCTTGCCCTGGGCATGCTCAGTGTGTGCAAAGCAGGACTTAGTCCTAGCACCTACAGGACCTTCCTGAAAGGACCAATGGACTTAGCTGCAGTATCTGACCATGTGACCCTCGATCTCCACTGAGAGATCTTACTCAGGGCATGCTCAGAACGAGAAAAGCAGGACTTAGTCCCAGAAGCGTCTGCTCGACGCTGCCCAGCACTAACTTCAATGGCAGAAGCAGGAAAAGCAGCAGTAACTCTTTGTACAGAGTGGGACTGAGCAAGACCCTGGGACTGAGCAAGACCCTGGGACTGACGTCTCCACTGAGCAGGCTCCACTGCGGCAGGAGAAGAATAGGAGACCGCAGCGGAGAAGGCCCGAGATTCCCCCTGTGCAGAGTCGGGAACTCGACCCCTAACAAGAGATATATATTTCCCTCTGTGCTTACATAAAATGTTGTTTTTGAGGTGCTGTTGCTGCAATATATCTCAGAGAAAGCAATACACAGTCACAATGAATGACGATTCAGCTGCAGCACTTCCCTAGAGCATGTAAATCTTCATTGCGCTAAAACATCCCTTTGACAAAGCAGTGTGCGAAACACATTTCAGGTTGTGGTCATTTCCTATGCTGCTTTGAGCAACTGTTAATCATATTATTAATGATAATGCTCTGTCATGTAAAGATGTGCATACCCACACTTACATTGTAAATAGATGGATTAATCATATTGAGTATAAAAAATTATATTCTACAACACTCTTACCCTTATATGTCCGCCTATATGTTTTATACTTTCCTGGCATACATGCATTTGAATGTGATATATGTTTTTTTTTATATTTCTATTAAATAATATTATAATAGAGGTTTTATTATCTTTAAGTGTCTTACATAACGTTTTAAGTAATATTTGCAATTTTTATTGCTTTTATTCCCATTTATGTCTTCTTATAGCAAAGTTTTCAAGCATATACGCTGAAGAGCTGCAAATCTTTCAGCTCAGAATTTTATCTCTCAAGATTACAGAAGGAAGCCAAGCTAAAGGTACCTTCACACGAAGCGACGCTGCAGCGATAGCGACAACGATGTCGATCGCTGCAGCGTCGCTGTTTGGTCGCTGGAGAGCTGTCACACAGACCGCTCTCCAGCGATCAACTATGCCGAGGTCCCCTGGTAACCAGGGTAAACATCGGGTAACTAAGCGCAGGGCCGCGCTTAGTAACCCGATGTTTACCCTGGTTACCAGCGTAAAATCTAAAAAAAACAAACAGCACATACTTACATTCACGTCCCCCTGCGTCCACTTCCTGACTGACTGAGCGCCGTACAGTGAGAGCAGAGCGGTGACGTCACCGCTGTGCTGCTTTCACTTTCACTTTGCGGCGCTGAGTCAGAGGAGGAAGCAGACTGCAGGGGACGCAATGTGAGTATGTGCTGTTTGTTTTTTTTACATTTTACGCTAGTAACCAGGGTAAACATCGGGTAACTAAGCGCGGCCCTGCGCTTAGTAACCCGATGTTTACCCTGGTTACCAGTGTAAAATATCGCTGGTATCGTTGCTTTTGCTTTCAAACACAACGATACACAGCGATCGGACGACCAAATAAAGTTCTGGACTTTATTCAGCGACCAGCGACATCACAGCAGGATCCTGATCGCTGCTGCGTGTCAAACGAAACGATATCGCTAGCGAGGACGCTGCAACGTCACGGATTGCTAGCGATATCGTTATAATGTCGTTTCGTGTGAAGGTACCTTTAGAGATAAACAGAAGACACCTTATGTTTGTGTAATGACACATTCCTCCAACTAACCTCAATTTATTTTCCTCACCCAGCACTGATGTTAATCAGAACCCATGCCTGACTAATGTTTCATAATAGTTCGGAGGGACATGCTGAGTTGTTCTGTTCATTCAATGTAGTGCTGGACAGCTATTGCCATGTGAACATCTCAGCGAGCTCCTAGTGTATCAGCAGCTGACGATTCTGTTATATGACACAGCGCAGACTGTGCAATCTGTAGTTTGCTGATACTTCTCAACCCCCACAATTTCACGCTGACAGGTTTATCTGAGACAAGATTAATGTTCTAGGGATCCTCACACATCCAATTTTCAAGCAATACAGAACGGAGTTTGAATTCAAAACATGAATATGAAACTTACTGCAAAATAAAAATATCTTGTCATTATTTGTATTCCTCCATTACTCCGCTCTCTTCTCCGTCAATGACACAGATTAAAAGATTTTATTTTTGAAAGAAAGAGGGAAAGATAAGAAGAGTGAATGAGTCACATAATTGTTGATTAGGTGTAGAAATATCAAATGAAGAATCAAAATAATTTTTAGACTATTGCTCTTCATCCATCGTACATGAAATAAATATGTACATTGCACATTAAATAAATAAACCTCTTTCTTGGATTTTGGGAGAGGGAGGTCTTGCTCTGCGACGGGACATGCGTCGCTGACCATGTGCAGTGCTGGCTCCATTACATAAATGTTTTACTGATTATTTGGCAGGGTTCTAAAATTGTTTGGAATCATTTATGAGTGCATTAAACCATAACTGTTATAATATCAAACTCACTCATCAGTGACACAAAAATCATATTGATTTTTTTATACATTGCGACATCGGTTGATGAACAGAGGCTTGTCCAGACTGATATTCATTCCAAGAAGACATCCGTCAACTCGGTGCTGCATTTCTCTTCAGCGCACACCCACTCTACCATCAAGGCCATTCTTGTGGGCCAATTTTTGAGAGCTACATGCTCGATGGAAGAGAAATCAATCAAAAATGGCTATCACAGAGCTAAGGGTATATCACCAGAGAAACTCCTCATTCTATCCAAGATTAATACAAAGGGAGACAATAAAACAAGATTTATCTCCACATTTAATTGTGAGTGGCATACCATCCACCAGCTCCTGACCAAACATTGGCCTGTCCTTAAGACCGACCCAATACTAACTAAAGAGATCCCTGAAGCCCCACTTATGACAGCTAGGAGGGGCAAAAACATCAGGGATCAATTGGTGAAAAGCCATTATGTGGCCAAACCTAAAACTTTTTCCGGTCCAAGAAACAAAAATGGGGATGCTTCCCCTGCGGAAATTGCTTTGACCTGCAATCATAACTATATAAGGAGAGCACTCTCCTTTTCTTCAGCTGATGGAATCTGAGAATATGTGATTACCAACATCTCATGCAGCACGTGTCTAGTTGAATACTATGCTCAGTGTCACTGTTCTAAAATTTCCGTGGTACTCACATCTAGAGAACTGCGGGTTAGAACGAGGGAGGATGTCAGGGACATTATTGCGGCAGAAGAGGTGGATGACCTTGCTTTACTTAAGACAGTACCAAAACACTTCAAACAATGTCATAATTCAAAACTATGGGGCTTTCGTGTCAGGGGTATCAACAGGGTCCATTGTAGTACTAGAGGAGGAAATGTCAAACAAATCCTAGCTCAACTTGAGGCTAGGTGGATCATGGATTTGGGGACCTTATCCCGTATAGGACTGAATGAAAAAATAAGCTTTGCTTCCTTTTTGTAATCTCTGCCTGCTTTTAATTATACTTGTGTGTGTATGTTTTCCCCCAATTCATTTTCTTTTCCTCTTTTTTTTATAGTAGATTATATGCACCTTTTGTTGTCTCTGTGATGCTATGCCTTTGGGTAAAGAGGATATATACTCATCATTCGGAACAAGAACGATATGCGCCCAATGCCATCCCTATTTGGATTTCTATATAATCTTTGTTTTTTGTCCCACTTCATTTTTATCATATTATAATGGCACGACCTTACAGTAGTTTACATATTGGATTTTCTGTACGTTTTTATGTATTATCCATTACTTCCTCACTATGTCAGCACTCTTCAACCATCTTAGGCTACTTTCACACTAGCGTCATACTCGGCCCGTCGCAGTGCGTCGGACCGACGTACCGACGCTAGCGTTGTTAGCACTGCACAACGGGTGCAGCGGATGCAGATTTTCAGCGCATCCGCTGCCCCATTGTGAGGTGCGGGAAGGAGGGGGCGGAGTTCCGGCCGCGCATGCGCGGTCACAAAAGACGTTCCCGACGTACCAAAAAACGTTGCAAGCAACGTTTTTTGCTGCCGACGGTCCGCCACAACACGACGCAACCGTCGCACGACGGTTGCGACGTGTGTCAATGCGTCGCAATGCGTCGCCAATGTTAGTCTATGGAGAAAAAACACATCCTGCAAGCACTTTTGCAGGATGCATTTTTTGACCAAAACGATGCATTGCGATGGAGGACAAAAAACGGCAGTGTGAAAGTACTCTTAGATACTTTGAAATATTTCTGAATAACATATTCACTCATAATTCTCTATTAAGTTATTTATGACTTTTTCAAATCACGTCACTTGATATGTTTTTTTATATATGGGCAGCACGGTGGCTCAGTGGTTAGCATTGCAGCTTTGCAGTGCTGGAGTCCGGGGTTCAAATCCCACCAAGGACAACATCTGAAAGGTGTTTGTATGTTCTCCCCATGTTTGCGTGGGTTTCCTCAGGGTATACAGTTTCCTCCCACACTCCAAAGACCTACTGATAGGGAATTTAGATTGTGAGCCCCATTGGGGACAGTGATAAAAATGTGTGAAAACTGTAAAGCGCTGCGGAATATGTTAGTGCTCTATAAAAATAAAGATTATTTATTATATACACACCAAAATGGCTGCTGCCATGTGACTCCTCACAAATGGCATCCACATCATGCACAAGAACTCTATCCGATCCAGAACCCAACAGATAACTCGAGGTTTGTCTTCACACTAAGGATACCATCACACAGTCCCATTTTGATCGCTACGACGGTAAGATTCGTGACGTTCTAGCGATATCGTTACGATATCGCAGTGTCTGACACGCAGCAGCGATCAGGGATCCTGCTGAGAATCGTACGTCGTAGCAGATCGTTTGGAACTTTCTTTCGTCGCTTGATCACCCGCTGACATCGCTGGATCGTTGTGTGTGACAGCGATCCAGCGATGTGTTCGCTTGTAATCAGGGTAAACATCGGGTAACTAAGTGCAGGGCCGCGCATAGTAACCCGATGTTTACCGTGGTTACCAGCGTAAACGTAAAAAAAACAAACAGTACATACTCACATTCCGGTGTCTGTCCCCGGCGTCTCAGCTTCTCTGCACTGTGAGCGCCGGCCAGCCAGAAAGCGAGCACAGCGGTGACGTCTGATGTCACCGCTCTGCTTTCCGGCCGCTGTGCTTACACAGTGCAGAGAAGCTGAGACACCGGGGGACAGACACCGGAATGTGAGTATGTACTGTTTGTTTTTTTTACGTTTATGCTGGTAACCAGGGTAAACATCGGGTTACTAAGCGTGGCCCTGCGCTTAGTAACCCGATGTTTACCCTGGTTACCCGGGGACTTCGGCATCGCTCCAGCGCCGTGATTGCAACGTGTGACCGCAGTCTACGACGCTGGAGCGATAATCATACGACGCTGCGACGTCACGGATCATGCCGTCGTAGCGATGAAAATGGCACTGTGTGACAGTACCCTAAGAGCACAGTTCAGTGTCACACTTTTGGCAAACATGCTGAACTATTTAAATACTTAGGCGCACCCTGGCACTTAAGCTGACATATAAGCATGTGGAATCAAAGGTGCGTACTAGGTCACTTTGGTAATCCAATTTGCAGCAAATCAGAGGGTGCCTGCTGTCATGGAAAGAGGAAGCAAAGCCTTGCCCTGGAGCTGGGTCAGATAAGTATCAAGAGGATATTGTACTTCAACTCTCTTCTTAGAAATCTCCTTTTGCACTCAACCCATAGACAAAGCTAGGGGTGACTGGCATGTGTAATGGCGGGTTCTGTTTAAAAGGTAGGAAAGGGGCTGAATGTATTAACAAGCCTTCCTATCTTGACTATGGGCTAGGGCAAGATGAGTGAAAACTTAGTTATGAGTCTATAGTTCTTATTTATTCTGGTCACTAAACTGGAAATGATAAAAAAATACATGATTGAATATAACATTACATTAACACCTAGATTACTCTTTTTGCTCTTATAATATATCAGTTGAATATAAATCACATCTGTACTGACATTTTTAAATTATGGTGTTTTTAGGTTATTTTAAAACTATATATCTGTAAAACTACATATAAATGCTATATTTCTGTTGATTACCCTAGTTTCCACATGTTTAAGCCTCTAGCAAGTACTTGCATTGTATCTGATACATGAAGAACACTCAGTTTCGCTTGCATTTCTTGTATTTTTTTTTCATCAACTACTGTAAAATGTATTTCCCTGGTGTCTGTAACTTAACTGCTTTGTAGCAATAAAACAACAAGGGCCAATGTCTGTCACTAACATTTTTCTGGAATATTTGAGTCAAGGGAAACATTAGCGTGTTTTTGTTTCAGCATCAAGAATAAATTTCCTGCTAAACTTTAGCAATATCTGTTTTCTTACTATGTAAATGTATTTTTTCTGTTACAAGTGGCCTCATCATCAGGAACATCCCTTAAGATAAGCACATTGGGGAACATACAAAACATCTAGTTGAGGGATCTGTAGTTTATTAGGTGTTGACCCTGAAAACATCAAATATGGTGTTCAGCTGAATTTTGAGTGGTCATGGCTACCTCGGGAATTTTTGTAAATAGGAAAATGTGATATCTTTACATCCTAATACAAGAGGAAAATTCTACTTGACACTCAACAAAGCTGTAATATAATGCATATCCAATTGGGAGCGTAGCTTGTAACTAAAGACCTCATACACGCAATATAAATGCTAGACAAATGTTCATTCAACCTACAGTTGTCTCTCCTGACTACCTCATACACTTGAATGTTCGACTTTTTCTGAATAGATGGTAATTATTTTCTTCCAAAGCTGTCAAGAGTTTTTTTTAGCATCTAAGCATTTCAATATTTGTATAACAAAGGAAAGAGTTGTACATGTTAAAGAAAGGTCTTAATTGGGTGGGTCGAACTCATGAAATTCACAAGTATAGACTGTTATCACCAAGGGATGCTTCAGATGACCATATTAAGGTCTCCCACATCTAAAAATCGTCTTCTGTGATGCTAATATGATTTAAATGGGTTAGCCACTTTATCTTTATTTTAACAGATGTCTTGAAGAAATGATGACGTGGCACTAACTAATATACAATATAAGTATCACAGGTTCTCTTCCTGCACTTGCTACTGCAGCCATCCTCCCAGATTGCATGTGTCACAGGAATACCTCAACAGAGATGGGCCAGGTGATCATAGTGTCTTGTTACCCGAACTCCTACACTAGTTAGAACTGATTCTTCATCACACTAAGCAGTGTATTTTTACTTTGCTCTGGCATTGCCAAGGATAATCAGTTCAGTTTATCTCCTGGAGCTCTCCCTCATGGGTTGACTCAGTTGTTCTGTGTTGGACACTCTTCTCTGGTATATATGCTGACCACTGGATCTTGGGAATTGACAGTGATATTTCATTCTGCCTGGTTTGGAGTTGGAGGAGTTGTTCGGTGTTTAGAGAGTTGTTCTAGCGATTTCTGTGTGGAGTTTGTTTGTATATACATCCTCATTCTCTCTCATTTGGCTTCACCTACCTTATCCTACCCTGTGTTCCACTCTGTTGTTTGGTTAGTGTATGTTGTATGATTGCAGTTTTCATTTATCCCTGTTTGTCTTCCCTTGTTTGTCTGTTAGTGTAATCCTATACCCTTCAGCTTCACACCATCCTAAGTGGGCGAGGGAACTGATAAGGGTAAGTCAGGAGCATTGCAAGGCACATGACCCCGGAGTCTCCACCTTCCAGGGTAATCTGGGGGACAGGGATTGACTAGGGGCTAGCATAAGGTACAGCAAATGAGCTTTGAGAAAGAACACAGCTCGTGTTCGAAACGTGTAGCTGCACATATGGGTGCCATGTCACTATTTTATACTATTTGGGAATAAAGACAAGCTTTATTATCAGCTGAACTCCTGCTTTTTTTCATAGCAAATGAGCCACTTTCCCTGAAAAATCATTCAACAGTAACAACACAGATTTCCTGTCCATAAACCGATTCCTGGTGAAGAGGATATGACCAGGCCTGTAATACAAGTGCTTCTCACTAAATTAGAATATCATCAAAAAGTTAATTTATTTCAGTTTTTCAATACAAAAAGTGAAACTCATATACGGTCGTGTTTTTCTCTAGATTAATGATATGTGTCTGTTTTTGTCTTTATCCACCCTAAAATCCTGAATATTCAGCCAAAATCTTATGAAACACAGACATGTGCAAAGCACTCCCACATTCTTCTCATGTAATCTATCTTGTATCCCAGGATGTGTTTGACAACCCATTGTATAATCTATATTCTTGCCAATTTATTATGTAACCCTATATTTCCTTTTGATCTTGGGCTATAAAAGATGGGCCCGGAAAATAAAGACCAGATTATCTTGGAAAGACAATGTGCCATCTGTCTCTCTGATTTATTTCTCCCAATTCTAGGTGCCTATGAATAGCTATACCTGAGGTTGGTTCGAGTAAGAGAAAATCTCGTCTTCAACATTATATGGAGTCATTACAAACATAGTGATCAATTTCAAGTGTTTATTTCTGTTAATGTTGATGATTATGGCTTACAGCCAATGCAAGCCCAAAAGTCAACTCAGTAAATAAGAATAATTAACAAAAAACACCAGCAAAGGCTTCTTAAAGGGAACCTCTCACCCCCCTCAGGCGTTTGTAACTAAAAGAGCCACTTGTGCAGCACT
Organism: Ranitomeya variabilis; assembly: GCF_051348905.1. Taxonomy (NCBI): domain Eukaryota; kingdom Metazoa; phylum Chordata; class Amphibia; order Anura; family Dendrobatidae; genus Ranitomeya; species Ranitomeya variabilis. Next base: position 72,227,647 of record NC_135237.1, on the reverse strand, counting down.
AATGCTGCATTCTGACAAGGTGGCTTTTTAGTTACAAATGCCTGCACACACTGAAATAAACACTTATAAAATGTGCCCCCACATACCCTGAAATCGTCCCGGGGCGGGTCTTTCCTTTCTAATTAGACACAGCACAGCTGTCACTCTGGAGGTGTGTGCACCGGGCGCCGCCTCCTCTTGCTGCATTATCGTCCTGGCACCTGCTGGGATGGCTTTTGTACTATTTTTGATCAAAAAATAGTATTACTAAAAACTGTGTTATTTAAATACACTTTTGCTTTTTTACTTAGTTACATCAGGGTTTTTACTTACTTTTTTCTCTTGTAGGTTTTAATGTTTTGTAGCCAATGTGAACATGCGTTTAACCTTTGCATGTGTACAAACTCAAGTTAAGCTCAATCTTTGTGTTTTTTTATCTGTATTGTTGCAATCTGTGCAAGTGTTTCTGAGCTAGAGACTATATATAAGGCTTCCCCAGTCTGGTGTTTCACTTGTTGGGCCCAGTCCTTTTGTCTGCCCTTATTCACACTGAGGTCAACATTGACACATGGTAAGGTTTTAATATTAGACAGTGTAGGACTGTCCCTATCAGAGTTATCTTGACGAGGTGGGATGGCTTTTGTGCTATTTTTTGATCAAAAAACAGTATTACTAAAAACTCTGTGTTATTTAAATGCACTTTCGCTTTTTTACTTAGTTACATCAGGGTTTTTGCTTACTTTTTTCTCTTGTAGGTTTTAATGTTTTGAGGCCAATGTGAACATGTGTTTAACCTTTGCATGTGTACCAACTCAAGTTAAGCCCAATCTTTGTGTTTTTTTATGATCTTTATCATGTAGATCGAAATGTTGCCACAGAAGGCAGAATAAAGGAGATGTGATATTCACCAACTTGGGAAGCGCTGTCTCTATTTTCTATTTGATGTTTGGATGTTATCCAGGAAGGACTCCCTGGACTTTGACTTACGCTTCTACTCTGGGTAAATGTTAACCCTGTGATGCTATGAGGTGCTGTGAACCATCATTTATTTGATTGTATATTGAAAACAGCTGTCATATAGTTTATTTACCCTTCAGGTGATTTAATGCAAAGTGACATGACAGGAATGAAAAAGTGTATTTTTACCATCTAAATGTCGCTAAAGTCTGAACAGGCCGCTATAGCCGGCAGACTCTAAGACCGCTATTGGCTGTGAATTGCCATGATGAAAGTGAGGACCACACAGCCATGATCTTTGGGTGCCGATGGGGATAAAGAGGAAGCCCCCACACTCTGTGAACCATTTAGATGATGTAGTCACTATTGACAGCAGCATCTGTGGCCCCCCAGAAGTTCGGGTACCACAGTGATGCCTTCCTCTCGGTTAGGGTAGTGCCATGCCTGGAGACAAGTGGGATCCCTTTGGCAGGTAAATCTTACACACAACATATTCCAACTCCAGGCCAGAAGGGGGAGGTCAAAACCCTGTTTTATTGGAACTTCCCTGATATCCATCATGGTCTGGAGGAGGAGTCAGTTCAGTCTGGAGGAGATAGTGATGGGTGAGGAGTGATTAGATGTTCAGGGAGGTGCAAATGGGTCTCCTGTGAGCCAGAGCACAGAAACCGGGCATCGGGAGCCCGAGATTGTGGATAACTGCAAGGTCCACCGTAGAACCGGAGGGCACAGGACTGCATGCTAATTGCCCATACCATACCTGAGGTACAGCAGCAGATAGAGGCTGGAGTTACCATGTCAGAGACCCCCAAGAGTACAGCTCAAGCTGACTGCCATGCAGGTACTGTCCCAGGGCAGGAGAGAAAGAAAGGGGTACCTTGCCAGCGAACTACAGGTAGCAAGGGACCAGAAAACCAGCGCATAGAGGAAGACTCCCAACCTGACCTGCCAAGGGAGATTACTACTTGTTTTCTGGCTGCCGGGACTCCTTTTGCACCTGTTGCCGGTACCCTGGACTGAGGCCTGCTACCATCAGTAAACCAGGTAAAGACTGCAACTCTGTGTCACCCATTATTTACCCCACCATCATTGCCATACACCTTGGGAGCCCTGGGGACCCCGCTTCACCTGTGAGAAGCATCACCATCTTGCTGCAACAACATCACCCTGGAGGACCCCTTTAAGCAGCATCGGTCCCCTCTGACTGAGAACCATAGGTGGCATCATGAATAGACTTTATTACCAAATTCCCTTTAAAGACTTTTCCCCTTTTATTGAGTGCCCAGGGCCACGGACCGGGTCGCAGTCACCATGACATCCCCTTTAATAGTGACCAGACCCGGTACCGAGTATCCCCATTGCCCTGGTGGGTGACTCACATAGGAGTCCGCTGCCTCGGAGTAACCCTTGATTCTGCCCTGTCCTTCAAATCGCACATCCAAGCTCTCTCCACCTCCTGTCGCCTCCCGCTCAAAAATATCTCCAGAATCCGTCCTTTCCTCAACTGTCAATCTACTAAAATGCTTGTGCATGCCCTCATAATCTCCCGCCTTTACTACTGCAACATCCTTTTCTGTGGCCTCCCTGCTAACACCCTTGCATCTCTCCAGTCCATCCTTAACTCTACTGCCTGACTAATTCATCTCTCTCCTCGCTATTCCTCCGCTTTCCCTCTCTGCAAATCTCTTCACTGGCTCCCATTCCCTCAGCGTATCCAGTTCAAATTACTAACACTGACCTACAAAGCCATCCATAACCTGTCTCCTCCATATATCTCTGAACTAATCTCCCGATATCTTCCCTCACATAATCTCTGGTCCTCCCAAGAACTCCTTCTCTTCTCCACACTTATCCGCTCCTCACCCAACCGCCTCCAAGACTTATCCAGAATATCCCCTGTCCTCTGGAATTCTTTGCCCCAACACATCTGACTATCAGCCACATTCGGATCCTTCAGAGGAACCTGAAAATCCACCTCTTCAGGAAAGCTTACAGCCTGCACTGACTCCACTGCCTCCTCACCACTACTGAAGCTACTGCCTCACCAACACCAGTGCTCCTACAACCCTCAACCTATTGTCTCCATCCCCACCATCCTGAAGAATGTAAGTCCGCAAGGGCAGGGTCCTCGCCCCTCTGTATCAGTCTGTCATTGTTAGTTTGCTTACTGTAAGTGATATCTGAAATTTGTATGTAACCCCTTCTCATGTACAGCACCATGGAATCAATGGTGCTATATAAATAATAATAATAATAAGGGGTTAAATAGATATGGATCGTGCCAACACTGATACAGCATGTTGTCAGCTATAGTGTACAGCCGACAGCTGCTGGATTGTCACCTGTATGGGGATGCTATTCTTTTATATCTCAGGTCAGTTAAAAGATGTATTGGTGGTTATTAAGAGGTTAATGACCTGCAAATCGGTGAGGGTCCGGGTCCTAAGACCTCCACTGATCACTCAAAAAAAACATGAACAGAACGCAGTTCAACATGCAGTAGCGCACAGCTCCTGCCTGAGCGCCACACAGAGCGGTGTACATATTCAATAGAAAGCAAAGGTTATGAAGCCTATAGTGTCTATTCATCCCATACTATGCTCTATGTGCGCGCTCAGGCACTGTGTTCTATTGCATGATTATTGGTGGTCTCAGGACCCGAACCCCTACCGATCTGCAAGCAATTAAAACACCAGCTAATTATTAACCAACAGTAGGAAATTGTTGTTAGTCTTTAACTAAACAAACTGCTGGGATCTGGTATTGCCCTCTTCACAATGAGAATTGATTCAATGGCTCTTTTAAAGCCCTTTTTCAGTTTCAGGTCCAGTTGCAGGTCTAATTCCATCTAAAAAAGTAGCTTGCAAAATTAATATTCTTACTGACTGTAGTTTACAAAAAATACTTTGAATTCAAAGTTGGTCCTAAATTATTTACACATTGAATATTGAAAGGAGTAACTGTGGCAGACAATCCTCTCTGCTCCATCACATTTTTGAATATATGTATTCTACATTAAATATATCTGTCAAAGCAATGAAATGAAAATACTACCTATAAAATTTAGTATTCAATAGTGTTTTTTATGCGGCATAAACAGTAAAACTTGTAAATCTTTGATCAGTGCTGCTATCCTGTGCGACTGTCATTTATATAAATGTTTAAATAGAGCCTCAAAAGTAACTGAGGAAAAAGTCAGCAGATTCTGTAATTAGTGTTGATCTTCAGAATATTGTAAAATAAGCAAAAAGTGATAAAGAAAACAGATGTCAAAGAAAGGAATTGCAGAAATGACTGTTGATGGTACAAATAAAAAGAAAAAAAGGGACATAACTGATATACAGGTCCTTCTCAAAAAATTAGCATATAGTGTTAAATTTCATTATTTACCATAATGTAATGATTACAATTAAACTTTCATATATTATAGATTCATTATCCACCAACTGAAATTTGTCAGGTCTTTTATTGTTTTAATACTGATGATTTTGGCATACAACTCCTGATAACCCAAAAAACCTGTCTCAATAAATTAGCATATTTCACCCGACCAATCAAATAAAAGTGTTTTTTAATACCAAACAAAAAAACCATCAAATAATAATGTTCAGTTATGCACTCAATACTTGGTCGGGAATCCTTTGGCAGAAATGACTGCTTCAATGCGGCGTGGCATGGAGGCAATCAGCCTGTGACACTGCTGAGATGTTATGGAGGCCCAGGATGCTTCAATAGCGGCCTTAAGCTCATCCAGAGTGTTGGGTCTTGCGTCTCTCAACTTTCTCTTCACAATATCCCACAGATTCTCTATGAGGTTCAGGTCAGTAGAGTTGGCAGGCCAATTGAGCACAGTAATACCATGGTCAGTAAACCATTTACCAGTGGTTTTGGCACTGTGAGCAGGTGCCAGGTCGTGCTGAAAAATGAAATCTTCATCTCCATAAAGCATTTCAGCCGATGGAAGCATGAAGTGCTCCAAAATCTCCTGATAGCTAGCTGCATTGACCCTGCCCTTGATGAAACACAGTGGACCAACACCAGCAGCTGACATGGCACCCCACACCATCACTGACTGTGGGTACTTGACACTGGAGTTCAGGCATTTTGGCATTTCCTTCTCCCCAGTCTTCCTCCAGACTCTGGCACCTTGATTTCCGAATGACATGCAAAATTTGCTTTCATCAGAAAAAAGTACTTGGGACCACTTAGCAACAGTCCAGTGCTGCTTCTCTGTAGCCCAGGTCAGGCGCTTCTGCCGCTGTTTATGGTTCAAAAGTGGCTTTACCTGGGAAATGCGGCACCTGTAGCCCATTTCCTGCACACGCCTGTGCACGGTGGCTCTGGATGTTTCCACACCAGACTCAGTCCACTGCTTCCTCAGGTTCCCCAAGGTCTGGAATCGGTCCTTCTCCACAATCTTCCTCAGGGTCCGGTCACCTCTTCTCGTTGTACAGCGTTTTCTGCCACATTGTTTCCTTCCAACAGACTTACCATTGAGGTGCCTTGATACAGCACTCTGGGAACAGCCTATTTGTTGAGAAATTTCTTTCTGGGTCTTACCCTCTTGCTTGAGGGTGTCAATGATGGCCTTCTTGACATCTGTCAGGTCGCTAGTCTTACCCATGATGGGGGTTTTGAGTAATGAACCAGGCAGGGAGTTTTTAAAAGCCTCAGGTATCTTTTGCATGTGTTTAGAGTTAATTATTTGATTCAGAAGATTAGGGTAATAGGTCATTTAGAGAACCTTTTCTTGATATGCTAATTTATTGAGACAGGTTTTTTGGGTTATCAGGAGTTGTAGGCCAAAATCATCAGTATTAAAACAATAAAAGACCTGACAAATTTCAGTTGGTGGATAATGAATCTATAATATATGAAAGTTTAATTGTAATCATTACATTATGGTAAATAATGAAATTTAACACTATATGCTAATTTTTTGAGAAGGACCTGTATAACTAGTAGTGATGAGTGACTCGTTACTCAAGTTTTCCAAGCATGCTCGGGTATTCTCCAAGTATTTTGGGCGTGCTAGTAGATTATGTTTGACTCCCAACAGCTGCATGATTTGCGGCTGCTAGACAGCCTGAATACATGTGGGGATTCCCTAACAAACAGGCAACCCCTGCATGTGTTCAGGTTGTCTAACGGCCGCAAATCCTGCAGCTTCGTGGACACAAACTTAATCTACGAGCACACACAAAATACTCGGAGAACATCCGAGCATGCTAGGAAAACCCGAGTAATGAGCACACTTGATCATCAGGAATAACTAGCAAACTAGGGGAAAATAATTGTATCAAAATGTGCATAAGAAATCCTCAGCAAAAATTGGAATAAAGATCAAAATAGTAAATTTGTAACAAAGTAAATATCAATATCTTCATTTCATAAATTTGCTAATTAATATTAATGATATCCTAGAATTTGTACTCCTTTAATGAAACGCTCCTACTTTTTTCATCAGGTGTCTTCATGTCAGATTTCTTACTTGGTGAGTAGCACATGTTGTGATATATTTATGTAGTACACACAATAAAATAAACAATAGCGTCCGCACACCTCTAATATTATATGAATGCGCAGGTGCACAAATGAGCTATGTGGCCAACATAGGAACATATACATACACGATGCGTCAGCACACTGCCACTAATGAATACATGAACTCCACTACTGCAATATTACTGTAAATGTTAAAAATGTAGCGTACTTAGCATTTTTTGATCAAAGAGTGCAAAAGCCATCCAAATACGTCAAGTTGTACTTCAACATATCCCAGCAATTCTGAGACTGTTTTTTTTTGTGACATATTGTACTTTATGTTAGTGGTAAGTTTAGGTCAATATGTTTTGCGTTTATTTGTTAAAATATTGGATTTTTTGTGAAAATGTTGAAAAATGTGCAGTTTTCAAAATGCAAATTTTTATATCTTTAAAGCAGTTAGTTATTATGTACAAAATAATTAAAAGATAGTATTATTTGTTAGGATATTAGAGGGGTTAAAAGTTTAGCAGCAATTTCTCATTTTTTCAAGAAATGCACAAAATCTGTTTCTTTAGGGACCTATTCAGATTGAAATGGACTTTGAGTGCCTATGTACTGTAAACTTCCCAAAAAGTAATAATAATAATTTTTATTTATATAGCACCAACATATTCCGCAGCTCTTTACAACTTATAGAGGGGACTTGTACAGACAATAGACATTACAGCATAACAGAAATCACAGTTCAAAATAGATACCAGGAGGAATGAGGGCCCTGCTCGCAAGCTTACAAACTATGAGGAAAAGGGGAGACACGAGAGGTGGATGGTAACAATTGCTTTAGTTATTTGGACCAGCCATAGTGTAAGGCTCGGGTGTTCATGTAAAGCTGCATGAACCAGTTAACAGCCTAAGTATGTAGCAGTACAGACACAGAGTGCTATTAACTGCATAAAGTGTATGAGAACACGATGCAAGGAACCCGATTATGTGTTTTGTTGTTTTTTTTCTATTTTTAATGGGCCACACAGGGATAGTTAGGTTAATGCGTTGAGGCGGTAGGTCAGTCTGAACAAATGCGTTTTTAGGGCACGCTTAAAACTGTGGGGATTGGGGATTAATCGTATTTACCTAGGTAGTGCATTCCAAAGAATCGGCATAGCACGTGTAAAGTCTTGGAGACGGGAGTGGGAGATTCTGATTATTGAGGATGCTAACCTGAGGTCATTAGCGGAGCGGAGGGCACGGGTAGGGTGGTAGACTGAGACCAGAGAGGAGATGTAGGGTGGTGCTGAGCCATGGAGTGCTTTGTGGATGAGGGTAGTAGTTTTGTACTGGATTCTGGAGTGGATGGGTAGCCAGAGTAATGACTGGCACAAGGTAGAGGCATCGGTGTAACGGTTGATGAGGAATATGATCCTGGCAGCAGCATTCAGGACAGATTGGAGCGGGGAGAGTTTGGTAAGAGGGAGGCCGATTAGTAGAGAGTTACAAGGTGGCAGATGAGGTTTAACAATGATAAATGTAAGGTTATACACATGGGAAGAAGGAATCAATATCACCATTACACACCGAACGGGAAACCACTGGGTAAATCTGACAGGGAGAAGGACTTGGGGATCCTAGTTAATGATAAACTTACCTGGAGCAGCCAGTGCCAGGCAGCAGCTGCCAAGGCAAACAGGATCATGGGGTGCATTAAAAGAGGTCTGGATACACATGATGAGAGCATTATACTGCCTCTGTACAAAACCCTAGTTAGACCGCACATGGAGTACTGTGTCCAGTTTTGGACACCGGTGCTCAGGAAGGATATAATGGAACTAGAGAGAGTACAAAGGAGGGCAACAAAATTAATAAAGGGGATGGGAGAACTACAATACCCAGATAGATTAGCGAAATTAGGATTATTTAGTCTAGAAAAAAGACGACTGAGGGGCGATCTAATAACCATGTATAAGTATATAAGGGGACAATACAAATATCTCGCTGAGGATCTGTTTATACCAAGGAAGGTGACGGGCACCAGGGGGCATTCTTTGCGTCTGGAGGAGAGAAGGTTTTTCCACCAACATAGAAGAGGATTCTTTACTGTTAGGGCAGTGAGAATCTGGAATTGCTTGCCTGAGGAGGTGGTGATGGCGAACTCAATCGAGGGGTTCAAGAGAGGCCTGGATGTCTTCCTGGAGCAGAACAATATTGTATCATACAATTATTAGGTTCTGTAGAAGGACGTAGATCTGGGGATTTATTATGATGGAATATAGGCTGAACTGGATGGACAAATGTATTTTCGGCCTTACTAACTATGTTACTATGTTACTATGTTACAATAGTCCAGACGGGAATGAATAAGAGAAACAGTAAGAGTTTTTGCAGAGTCGAAAGTAAGAAAAGGGATAATTCTAGAAATGTTTTTGAGATGAAGATAAGAAGAGCGAGCCAGTGATCGGATGTGGGGGGTGAATGAAAGCTCGGAATCAAGGATGACCCCAAGGCAGCGGGCATGTTGCTTTGGAGTAATGATTGAACCGCACACGGAGATGGCAATGTCAGGCAAAGGTAGGTTAGTAGAGGGAGAGAACACGAGGAGTTCAGTTTTTGACAGGTTCAGTTTCAGATAGAGGGAGGACATGATGTTAGAGACAGCGGTAAGACAATCACTGGTGTTTTCTAAGAAGGTCAGAGTGAAAGCAGGAGAAGAGGTGTATAATTGGGTGTCATCAGCATAGAGATGGTACTGGAACCCAAATCTACTGATTGTTTGTCCAATAGGGGCAGTATACAAAGAGAAGAGGAGGGGGCCTAGGACTGATCCTTGAGGAACCCCAACAGTAAGGGGAAGGTGAGAGGAGGAGGAACCAGCAAAACATACAGTGAAGGATCGGTCAGAGAGATAGGAGGAGAACCAAGAGAGAACGGTGTCCTTGATGCCGATGGAGCGGAGCATAGTGAGGAGGAGCTGATGATCCACAGTGTCGAATGCTGCGGAAAGATCCAATAGAATTAGCATGGAGTAGTGACCATTAGATTTAGCTGTTAGCAGGTCATTAGAGACTTTAGTGAGGGCAGTTTCAGTAGAGTGTAAAGAGCGGAAGCCAGATTGAAGAGGGTCGAGAAGAGAGTTATCTGAGAGATAGCGGGTAAGATGGGAGTGGACCAGGCGTTCCAGGAGTTTAGAGATGAAGGGAAGATTAGAGTCAGGTCTATAATTAGCGGCACAGTTTTTGTCGAGGGAGGGTTTTTTAAGTAATGGATGTATGATGGCATGCTTAAATGAGGAGGGAAAAATACCGGAAGTGAGGGAAAGGTTGAATATTTTTGTTATGTGAGAGGTGACAGCCGGGGAAAGGGACTGGAGGAGATGTGATGGAATGGGGTCACTGGTGCAAGTGGTCGGGCGAGAAGATGCAAGGAGCCTGCTTACTTCTTCTTCAGTAACTGGTTCAAAGTCAGAGAGTGAACTAGATGCAGTGGGGGAGGGAGGACAGTGCCTGGTATGAAGAGATTGGGAGATGATTTTCTGTCGAATGTGGTCAATTTTTTCTTTGAAGTAATTGGCCAGATCGTCAGCGCGGAGATCTGTGGTTGGGGCCTGCTCTCTTGGGTTGAGTAGGGACTGGAAAGTGTTGAAGAGACGTTTAGGGTTATTGGACAGTGAGGTGATGAGGGTGTTGAAATAGGTTTGTTTGGAGAGGTGAAGGGCAGAGTTGTATGTTTTTAGCATGAACTTATAATGGATGAAATCTTCGGGTAGATTAGATTTTCTCCACAGACGTTCGGCGCACCTGGAGCATCGCTGCAGGAAGCGTGTTTGCAGCGTGTGCCACGGTTGTCGCCGTCTGTGTCGAGTTGCTCTATGTATAGGAGGAGCAGCTTCATCCAGGGCACTTTGCAGGGTTTCATTGTAATGGTTCAGAGCAGAATCAGGACATGAGATGGAGGAGATTGGGGCCAATGAGGACTGCAAGTTCTTCATAAATTTCTGGGTGTTAATGGCCTGTATGTTTCTATAAGTGTGCAAAGTGGGGGTGACCTGAGCGGGATGGCAGTTCTTGATAGAGAATGAAAGAAGGTTGTGGTCAGAGAGCGGGAGAGGGGTGTTTGTGAAATCATCCACTGAGCAAAGTCGGGAGAAGACCAAGTCAAGGGAGTTTCCATCTTCATGCGTTGGAGAGTTAGTATGCTGCGAGAGGCCGAAAGAGGAGGTTAGAGATAAAAGGTGAGAAGCAGACGGGGAAAGGGGAGAAGCAATGGGGATGTTGAAATCACCCATGATAAGGGTGGGGGTGTCACAGGAGAGAAAGTGTGGAAGCCAGGTGGCAAAGTGATCCAGGAACTGATGAGAGGGGCCAGGAGGACGATACACCACCGCCACTCGCATGGAGAAGGGGACGTAGAGTCTGACAGCATGGACCTCAAAGGAAGGGAATACAAGTGAGGGTACTTGGGGGATAACTTGGAAGGTACATTTGGGTGAAAGGAGCAGCCCAACACCTCCACCTGCTCTGTTGTCGGATCTTGGGGTATGAGAAAAGTGTACTCCACCATAGGAGAGAGCAGCAGCAGCGGTTGTGTCTGACTGCTGGATCCAGGTTTCAGTAAGAGCCAGGAGATTAAGAGCCTTAGAAAGGAAGTAATCATGGGTGAAGGAGAGTTTATTACACACAGAGCGAGAATTCCAAAGAGCACAATTGAAAGAGACAGAAGACATGCATGGAATATTAATAAGGTTAGAGGGGTTTCTGGGTGTAGCAGTTGGGAGGTTTGACTGGCTATAACATGGGGGGCCGGGGTTTGGAGAGATGTCTCCAGCGACTAGGAGAAGGAGGATAGAAAGAGTGAGCAGATGGTTAAGTGATTTGTGAGAGCGTCTTTTGTGTTGGATGGTGGGACTGAATGGATCTGCGCTGTTAAGCAATGTGAACAGAGCATGAGTGCTATACATAGGAGAGGGGAGGACCGAGGGGCCGATATGGATGGAGTTTAAAGAGTTTATGCAAGGGCGGTGAGTGAATGCAGCAGCCAGGATATAGATTATACAGATACACATGGTGTGTATTTGTTCTGTTTCAAGTGAATAGGGAGTAGGTTTAGATTGTCTTACCTGTCTCCTGCCCTGTCTAACTGCCATGTTATAACTGCGTCATACTTAGAAAAAAAATATACTTTGAAAAAAAGTACACGAATAATAGTGCACAAATGCACCCCTGCATGAATGCATCCCCAAGTTATGTCCACATTTATAGAAGGCTAGCTCTTAGATCTCATTTTTTTTTTTTTCTTGGAAAAGGGTGTTATAATATTTTAAAAAACCATACCCTCAAATACTTCAAAACTGCTACCAGGAAATTGCTTAACCCTCCAAGTACTACACAGGAATGAATGCAAAGTGAAATGGAAAATAATAATAATAATTTTACCTCTGTTGTAAAATAAAAAATTATATTGTGGTACCGTGTTAGCCAGAAAAATTGATGTAAATACTTTTATGCCAAAAATTTATGACAAAAGTATTGTAGGAATGATACCTTTACATGGTGACACCTCTGCCAGACTAACTCCAGATCACAAAGCCATCCCACCACCTCTCCATTTGTAATAAAGACCTTAATTTAATTTCCTTGCCTTATCTTTAGGAAGCATCATCCCATCTTCCCTATGCACAAATGTCTTGTAATATTTCTTAAATGTTGTGCTCTTGTCTCAGTAAGTCATTTGCAAAAGTATTTACATAAAGTTTACCTCTAAAATGTTGCTTTAGCCCCAATTTTTTCACTTTTATAAGTGATAGCACGAGAAAATGGACCACAAAATTTGTTACTCAGTTTCTTCTGAGCGCGCTGATACCCCACATGTGGTGAAAAATCTCTGGAAAAGCGGCAGGGCTCAGAAGGGAAGAAGCACTATTTGAATTTGGGAAGACAAATTTGGCTGATAAAGATTGCGGGTACCATGTCGCATTTGCAGTGCCTAAACAGCAGAATCCCACCCCAAGTGACCCTATTTTGAAAATTACACCCCAAAAGGATTTTATCCATGGGTATAGCCAGGGCCGGCGTTTGACACAGGCAGACCAGGCAGACGCCTGGGGCCCCCACCGAGAAAGGGGGCCCCCTAACTCTGCAGCCCCTTTATGAAGTGCCCAGAGGGTGTACAGCTGTGGCGTCTCTCCCAAACCCCCCTTGAGACCCCCTCAGTGCTGTGATTTACTCATGTGGTCCCGGAGCTCTGTGTTGTTTGCTGTAGGATCAGGTTTCACAGTCACATACAGCAGGGATCAGCATGGGCTCTGACCAGTCACTAATTCATTGCTTGTAATCTGACAGGGCGACCTCCTGTCACTACTGTCTGGATGACACAAGACAGGAATATTGTCTGCTGAATCAGGGTATTTATTGTATAGAAATAAATGAATTCCCACGTGAAATAATAAGGGTAAACTATACACATATAGTACAGGTGTGCATAGGAATCAGCGTTTTGGTGCATTTTTTTGCAGCCAAAACCTGCTCTCTTGGCAGTAAAAACACTGCTTTCAAAGAACTCTTTTTTTAGGGTATGTGCAGAGGATCCGGAAATGGCAGCCCTTTGGACGCAATGGACATGTGCTGTGTCCATAGTGCTGCCATCTTTTGAACACAGGTGATTCCGCGTGTGTTCATTGATCTGTACGGAATCCCTGCGTCCCATACATTGCAGGGGTGAGATTTCTCTTGCGGAGACTCCCGTCTACACCATATAAATTGACATGCTGCAGCCTGGACAGACGCTCAACATGTCCGTCTCTGCAGGTGAGGTGCGGGTGTCGGTGCGCGCATAGTAAAGATGGAATTTCTTGAAATCCCATCCACTATACTGTAACATCTGGCCTCTGCAGCGGGTTGGACGCTGCACAAGTACACAGCAGCTGACCTGCAGTGCTCTCTGATTGTGGAAACACACCCTTAGAACATTTGCTGTTTGTTTTTTACAGTATGCATTTTGTCTACAGTACATGTTTAATAAAGTTAGTGTTATTCACAAAAAACGCAGTGAAAAACAACGTTGCAACATTTGCAGCATTTTTTAAAATTTTTCATTGCTTTCTACGGGTGAAAAAAATTGCTGAAAGAAGTGACGTGCTGCAGATTTAAAAAAGTCTGCAGTTGTGAAATTCAGTCAGGAGAAAATAAAAGGGTGAGCAGAAGATTTCTGAAAATCTCAGTTTTTGCTTGTGCTGTAAAATGCTGTAAACTTTTTATTTGCAGAAGAAAGAGCTGCAAAAATTCTGCATATGAACATGTGAAAAGCTGCTTTTCAAAGTGCCAGCAAAACATAGGAGATTTCCGAAATCTCCTACATGCGCTTGTTTTTTTTTCTGACTGGATTTCAGAACTGTAGCGCTTTTTAAATCCCCTCCATTTTACCTGCAGATTTACCGCGGATTTATCGTGGAATTACCGCGGTTTTTGTGCGGTTTTCAACAGCGTTTTTACACCTGCGGATTCCTATTATGGAGCAGGTGTAAAACGTTGCGGAATCCGCACAAAGAATTGACATGCTGCAGAAAATACAACGCAGTGTTTCTGCGTGGTATTTTCTGCAGCATGTGTACTGCGGATTTTGTTTTCCATACGTTTAGGGCTGTCCCACACGTCCAGATAATTCCGGTACCGGAATAAATCGGTACCGGAGTTATCCGTGTCCGTGTGCCTGGGAACTCACGGAGGCCATACGTGCGGCACACGTGTGCCACCCGTATGGCGAGTGGGTACCACACGGAGCGTGTGGTACCCACTCTGCATGGTGCTGAAGCTGCAATTCATATCTTCCCTGCAGCAACGTTTGCTGTAGAGAAAATATGAAGAATAGTGTTTAAAATAAAGATCCATGTGTCCGCCGCCCTCCCCACCCCCTGTGCGCCCCCCCCGCTGGTCAGAAAATACTTACCCGCTCCCTCGCTGCTTCCTGGTCTGGCCGCGGCTTCTCCTGCATGCGGTCACGTGGGCCCGATCATTTACAGTCATGAATATGTGGCTCCACCTCCCATAGGGGCGGAGCCGACTATTCATGATTGTAAATGATCGGCCCCACGTGACCGCATACAGTAGGAGGCGCGGCCAGACCAGGAAGGAGCGAGGGAGCGGGTAAGTATTTTCTGAACAGCGGGGGGGGGGGGGGGGGGGGCGCACAGGGGGTGGGGGGGCGGCGGACACATGGATCTTTATTTTTAACACTATTCTTCATATTTTCTCTATAGCAAACGCTGCTACAGGGAAGATATGAATACCGGCTTCAGCACCATGTGGGGGGGACAGCGCTTACTGTAGCGCTGTCTCCTGCATGCACACGGACCCCAGACGGAGAATGTCCGTGTGAGGTCCGTGTTTTACGCGGACCCATTGACTCTATTGGGTCCGTGTTTGGCACACGGAGACACGGTCTGCAAAAAATCAATGACATCTGCACAGATGCATTGATTTTTATGGGTCTACGTGTGTCAGTGTCTCCGGTACGTGAGGAAACTGTCACCTCACGTACCGGAATCACTGACGTGTGAAACCGGCCTTACATGGTACTGTACACCGCATGGAAACACAGCTGCAGATCCGCAGCAAAATCCGCAACGTGCTCACATAGCCTGAGAAACACGTCACCACTTCTGTATTTCTCACCCTCCTGGTTTTGGCTTATATAAGCTGATTTGAAATACTGACCAAACACTCAACGTGTGGGGGGGCGCACAGGGGGTGGGGGGGCGGCGGACACATGGATCTTTATTTTTAACACTATTCTTCATATTTTCTCTATAGCAAACGCTGCTACAGGGAAGATATGAATACCGGCTTCAGCACCATGTGGGGGGGACAGCGCTTACTGTAGCGCTGTCTCCTGCATGCACACGGACCCCAGACGGAGAATGTCCGTGTGAGGTCCGTGTTTTACGCGGACCCATTGACTCTATTGGGTCCGTGTTTGGCACACGGAGACACGGTCTGCAAAAAATCAATGACATCTGCACAGATGCATTGATTTTTATGGGTCTACGTGTGTCAGTGTCTCCGGTACGTGAGGAAACTGTCACCTCACGTACCGGAATCACTGACGTGTGAAACCGGCCTTACATGGTACTGTACACCGCATGGAAACACAGCTGCAGATCCGCAGCAAAATCCGCAACGTGCTCACATAGCCTGAGAAACACGTCACCACTTCTGTATTTCTCACCCTCCTGGTTTTGGCTTATATAAGCTGATTTGAAATACTGACCAAACACTCAACGTGTGAACGTGGCCTTAAACATACTGTAGACAAAACAAACATCCTCACTCCAAAAAAAAGCAGAAAAAAGTGTGAAGAACACCACAAAACAAGCTGAAAAACAGGTGTTTTGAATGCAACATTTTTACTGCTAATAGAAAAGGTTTTGGCTACTTAAAAAAATGCTGCATGTGAACATAGTCTTAGTCTGAAATGCTATGTCTATCTGTGGTGTTACATAGGACTGCAGGTGACATTTACTACATGATCTGTTCTCAGAGAGTTAGCACTGTTTTATCTGAAGAGTTAAAAAAAAATTAAGAGGGGGTTGGGGGCAACTCTTTGTCTTGGGCCCCCAATCTGTTCTGACCCTAGCAAAGCCCCTGCGTACAGCTAATAGTGGCAGACCCGTTGGCCGATATAAGGCCCCTAAATATGGGGGCCACAGTGCAATGTTATCATTTGAGGTCCCCACTTTAAATTTTTGCCTAGGGCCCCACTTTGTCTAAAACTGGCCCTTGGTATAGCAAGTATTTTGAACCCACAGATACTACACCTCATTTGATATTAGATCGCAATATTCAAAATTTTCATTTTTTTTCTCAAAAATATTGCTTTAGCCCCACAACTTTTAACTTTTGCAAGAGGTTACATGAAAAAGTGGACCTCAAAGTTTGTTACCGATTTTGTTATGAGTGTGACGATACCATACAAGTAGTCAAAAAGTTCTGGTTAGACACACGGCAGGGTTCACAAGGGAAGAAGCGACATTTTGTATTTGGAATTTAAATTTGTCTGGAATAGATTTCAGACACCATGTCTCATTTGCAGAGCCCCTGACGCAACAAAACAGCAGAAACCCCAACAAGTGACCCCATTATGGAAACTAGACAAGGAATTCATCTATTGATGTACTGAGCATTTTGTAACCTACAGGTGATTCACAAAACGTTATAACATTTAGATGTGTAAACAAAACACAAAATTACAGTTTTAGCTTCAAAGTTATAATTTATACAAGGGGTAAAGGGAGAAAATGGCCCCCCTTATTTGTTATGCAATTTATACCGAGCACAGTAATACCCTATAGATGGTTGTACACTATTGTTTAAGCACACAGCAGGGATCAGATGGGAAGGAGCGCTAACTGGCATTTAGAAAACAGATTGCATTTGACTAGATTGTGGGCTCCATTAGCCGAACAACTGATGTGCCATAACAGCAGAAATCTTCACAAGTGACCCATATTGGAAACGTCACTGCTTAACCCCTTCACAACATATGACGTATATTTACATCATATGTTAGGTCATCAACTGTGATGCAGGCTCTGGGACTGAGCCCATGTCTTTCACCACAAATGACAGCTGATTTAATCAGCTGCCATGTGCCTTTAAATGGAACCTGTCAGCAGATTTTGCCGCTATAGGATGCGGTCACTGCCTTTCAGGGTTTATCTCCAGCATTCTATAATGCTGTAGATAAGTCCCAGTCCAACCTGCAAGTGAAGAAAAATAAGTTATATGATACTCACCAGGGTGGAAGGTCCGATTCGCTGGGTGTTGCAGGTCCGCGTACGGCGCCTCCCATCTTCTTGCGATGCCGCCCTCCTGCTTCTTCATCACTCCCTGGTATCGCGCTCCGGCGCAGGTGTACTTCTCTGCCCCGTTGAGGGCAGTGTAAAGTACTGCAGTGTGCAGGCACTGGGAAAGGTCAGAGAGGCCCTGTGCCAGCACCTACAAAAGGCATTGGGAAAGGTCAGAGAGGCCCAGCGACAGCGCATACAAAAATGAATTTGTTTTTTGCATCATGATGTCCTGAGAGCTGTAACTTTTTAATTTTTTTACCGAATTAACCATATTAGGGATTGTTTTTTTGAGGGACAGTTTGACGATTTAATTTATACTATTATTTTTCTACCTGACTTTTGTCTACGTCTACATAACTTTTTGATCGATTTTTTCATTTTTTTATGTGTCAGCATGATGGAAAAGTGACACTTTGGGTGAGTTTTTTTAATATTTATTTTATGGTGTTCGCCTTACGGAATAAATAATGTTCCAGTTTTATAGATCGTGTCATTCCAGACATGGCAATACCTATTATGTGTACTTTTTTTGTATAATTTTTACTTTGATCGTTCTCATACATTGCAGTACTCATGTACTGCAGTGCATGAGTCCTGTCAGTGTCTCACTGACTGTGCCTGTAAGTCCCTGTTACATAGTTACATAGTTAGTAAGGCCGAAAAAAGACATTTGTCCATCCAGTTCAGCCTATATTCCATCATAATAAATCCCCAGATCTACGTCCTTCTACAGAACCTAATAATTGTATGATACAATATTGTTCTGCTCCAGGAAGACATCCAGGCCTCTCTTGAATCCCTCAACTGAGTTCGCCATCACCACCTCCTCAGGCAAGCAATTCCAGATTCTCACTGCCCTAACAGTAAAGAATCCTCTTCTATTTTGGTGGAAAAACCTTCTCTCCTCCAGACGCAAAGAATGCCCCCTTGTGCCCGTCACCTTCCTTGGTATAAACAGATCCTCAGCGAGATATTTGTATTGTCCCCTTATATACTTATACATGGTTATTAGATCGCCCCTCAGTCGTCTTTTTTCTAGACTAAATAATCCTAATTTCGCTAATCTATCTGGGTATTGTAGTTCTCCCATCCCCTTTATTAATTTTGTTGCCCTCCTTTGTACTCTCTCTAGTTCCATTATATCCTTCTTGAGCACCGGTGCCCAAAACTGGACAAAGTACTCCATGTGCGGTCTAACTAGGGATTTGTACAGAGGCAGTATAATGCTCTCATCATGTGTATCCAGACCTCTTTTAATGCACCCCATGATCCTGTTTGCCTTGGCAGCTGCTGCCTGGCACTGGCTGCTCCAGGTAAGTTTATCATTAACTAGGATCCCCAAGTCCTTCTCCCTGTCAGATTTACCCAGTGGTTTCCCGTTCAGTGTGTAATGGTGATATTGATTCCTTCTTCCCATGTGTATAACCTTACATTTATCATTGTTAAACCTCATCTGCCACCTTTCAGCCCAAGTTTCCAACTTATCCAGATCCATCTGTAGCAGAATACTATCTTCTCTTGTATTAACTGCTTTACATAGTTTTGTATCGTCTGCAAATATCAATATTTTACTGTGTAAACCTTCTACCAGATCATTAATGTTTCTAGCTTGAGCTTACAGATTACCATACCCTGGTGACAGATAACCTCAGGGTGCCATGGCAATGATTGGCACCCCTGATTATGATCATAGCGGGTCGTTCCTGCCAAAGGATCTTCCTTTTAACCACTTAGATACCGCGGTCACGATTGACATAGGTATTTAAGGTGTTAATTTTGTCCGATTGGTTTCAAAACTGGATGGGGGTGATACCGCTGTACCCCATGTCACCCATGGGAATTTCAGCCACAGGGTGGTGCTATTCACTTATTCCTCAGCATAGTCTAAAGGCGTATCGGCACTCGTTATGGGGTTAAAATGGATGGTACCTATCCACTATATGTTCTACCTCTCTATGTGCCAAATCAGCCTCATGTGAATGGTGAGTGAAAAGGAAGCCAAGCATATCTCACATTTAAAACAATGTATTGAAAAGATGGGTGGATAGAGGTGCTGAGCCCTGGAAGAGGCCATCCATATTAAAAAGTACACCTGGACATGGTTGGATGGCTCTTGAGCTCTTTGATCAAAAAACGCTAACTAAGTACCTTACATTTTTAACGATTTCAGCAATATTGTAATATTGAAGTTCAAGTATTGATTAGTCACTGTGTGCTGACACATTTTGTATATAACTATATTAATGTAGTACTGGATTCTGAGCAGAGCTGCATGCTACTGAATTTTCAAGATGGAGCACTGCAATATAGTGTGGCCCTGAGCAAAAAAAGTGTTGCCCCAAGATGCTGTCATATGCACAATCACACAGAAACATATTATAGAGTGCATTTACATGAGATTTCAAATCAATAAATGAGTGACAACAATCGACTTTATTCAAGTTGTTCACTGTTCAGCATTTTTTTACCTGCCTTCTAACTAATAAGGATGGGTACAAAATGATTGCGAATAGACCATTCTATTCCCATACAGTATCATTTAATTAACAGCATAAGTTTTATTTACAGTGTGCTACCTAAAACAATGTTTTTTTTCCAGTATAAATGATCCAATCACCTGCTGAATTAAGAGTTTTGATCATTCATTGGGTAATTGTCAACATGATTACCTGCAAACGCTCATTTGTGTAAAATGGTGATGGTTTTTTTTAAAAAAATCATAAACAGTGTTGATACAGTAACTGTGTTCAGCCACCAGAGGTCACCCTTGAGTAATAGACAGGATAATTACAATGTTGTTGCAGTAATTTGGTTCAGCCACCAGAGGTCACCCAGGAGTAAAAGACAAGAAGATTCTGGAAACAGGACAGTTACCTCAGAGAGAGTTTCTGGGCGTTTGAGAAGAAGCAGCGCGGTGATGGAGAGTGGGGAATCCAGATCTTGAGACATTCCTGTTTGGGACTGTGTGATTTCAAGAAAGCTATTCTTGTGAGTAAACAGAGAAGTGTGACCGGTCACCGACTGTGTAGTTAGCTAGGGATAGCTAGATAGGAATCACAGCCTGTTTAAGGACAGTCTTGTATTAAGAATTGCCTGACAACTAATAGACACTGTGTGGATTCCTGCGCTTCACGATTCTGGCTGTGGGATATTCCTGGAATTATTTGTGAACTTTATCTGGATCTGCATCAGAAGATTTGGTGGCTCAAATACCTATTTAATCCACTGCTGGACGTCTGTATAACAAATTCAGTTATTTACCGCTGAAGCATATATTGTGAAAGAGTACACTCTGAGCACTCAATAATAAGACAGTACACTGCGTATACACTGAGTATATACTGTGAGATATATATATATATGTTGGGAAAAACCGGGTACCCGTGATTTATTGTAAATTAGGCGGGAGGCGGGTGTAAGATTGTATTCCTGAGAGGACCACGTGTCACAGGCAGTGTAACCCCGTGTAGGCCCCTTACAGATAAGGGAGGGAGTGGTATAGTTGTGGGGCAGTCGGATTCCTGTCTGTGAAGCTGGCACTTGGGGTCTCTCAGGCTGTATAACTTGTATTCTGTGAGTTGTGGCTGTTGTGGCCCATATTGTGTTGGGAGAGAAATTCTGTCATTTTTTGCAATAGTTATAAAGAAAAGTTGGTTTAAGGCTACGTTCACATTTGCGGCCAGCGCCGCAGCGTCGGGCGCCGCAGCGGCGCCGCATGCGTCATGCGCCCCTATATTTAACATGGGGGCGCATGGACATGCGGCGCACTTGCGTTTTGCGCCGCATGCGTCGCTGCGGCGCCCGCGTCGGTGCGCAGAGGACGCAGCAAGTTGCATTTTTGCTGCGTCCAAATTCAATGAAAAAAACGACGCATGCGGCGCAAAACGCAGCGTTGTACATGCGTTTTGCTGCGTTTTTGTTTGCGTTGTGCGCTGCGGCGCCGACGCTGCGGCGCACAACGCAAATGTGAACGTAGCCTTATATCATATTGTGCCCTGAGTCATTCATAGCAGCGCCGTATTCTGTTCTCGAGCAGCGACCGGCATAACGGTCGTTACATTTTGGCGTAGTCGGCAGGATACAGTGCTCGCTATGGATGTTACTGATGGAACAGAAGGCGCTGTCGCTCCTGCTGTAGTTATTCACCCCCCTTCCCCCATTGTTTCTGTTAGAGATCGATTAGTGGGTTGCTCTGCCACGGGAGCGCTGCTTAATCATCTGGCCAAGTTTGATGGATACAATCTGCTGCTCAGTGATTGGGAAGGCAGGTTAAAGAATGCCATTGCCTTGCTCGGTGTTAGCCCCCGACTGCAGCCAGAAGTCGCGCTGAATGCTTTGGAGGGGGATGCCCGCAAAGTTGTCTTGTTGAAATCCGAGGATAAGCGAAGAACAGTTGATGACATCATTCGGATATTGAAAAATGCATTTGATCACGTGGCAGCGGCAGGGCAACTGCGAGTACAGTTTTTCGCTCGGACCCAGAGAGACGGAGAAAGTCTGATCCAGTATGCTATAGCATTGGAGGAGCTGCATCAGGAGGTTAAAAGGAAGTCAACTGTGACTGTGGGTACTGAGGCCGAGGTTGACAGCATTCTTCGGGATCAGTTCATTGAGGGGATCCAAAGTGAGACACTAAGGAGTGAATTGTTGCTGAAAGCTCGAAGTATTCCTGGTATTACATATGCTGAAATTCAGGAAGAAGCAGTAGCACGGACCTTAGAAGTAAAGCCCGTTCTGCAGAGGAGTAACCTGCAAGTGGCTGATACACAAGGGCCGGGGCCAGATCCCATCCAGACACAGCTGGCAGCTTTACAGAAAACCGTGGAAAGCCTGGCAGAGCAGATGCAGCAGATGCAGGTTCGGGAAACACCTCCGATGTACCCGGCACCGCCTAACCCCTCTATTCCATTGTATGGGCGATTACCCTATGCCTCAAGGGAAATGTCGACTGCTATAAGACCCTGGCCATCCAGAGGTTTGGCAAGAAGACCGGTGCAATGCTGGCGATGCAGGGAATTTGGTCATTTGCAGCGAGACTGCCAGAGGAAGCTGGCAGATGAAGCTTCATCATCAGAAAAAGAGAGGCCCTCGCTGTAGTTGGGCATACGGCGGGGCAGGAACGAAAATCAGTGCCCAATGTCTGTTCTGAGGATCTGATTGAGGACAGTCCAACTTTGGAGGTGCAGTTTGCAGGCAAGAAGGTGGCATGTCTGGTGGATACCGGGTCGGAGGTGACTACGATGCCAATGAAGTTTTTTAAGGAGCACTTCGAAGGGACTGTCAAACCGGAGTCGGGACATTTATTAAAACTAAAGGCTGCCAATAATGAGGAAATCCCAGTGGCGGGCATTGCGTGGATGAAGGTACAGCTGTGTGGTCAGGAGTTGGGGACCAAGGGAGTGGTGCTCGTGACGACGCAGGCGAGACCAAACCTTCCGGTGGTTCTGGGAATGAACATCCTGAGAGAGCTGGATTCCCTTCTGTTTGAACGTGATGGTCCGCATTATTGGAAGCGGGTGACGCCCCACAAAGTCACTCAGAGAGTCCTACAGCAGGAGGTCCGTTCATGCGGCATTCAGAAGAGTTTGGCAGAAGGAAGAGCAGTGGGAGCGGTGTATGTCCCACGCGGGTCTGCTGTTGTGATCGGTCCGGGTCAAGAGAAGCTTGTATTGATGCCGGTAGGGACACACAGAAAACTGAATGGTGTGGAGGTGATTCTGGAACCGACCAGTCGGTCAGAAGACACTAATAGTCTAATGGTAGCCCGAACAGTGGCCGTTGTATGATATGGAAGTGTACCGATAAGGTGCTTGAATCTGCAAGATCATGAGATGACTCTGGCGGCAGGCACCAAGCTGGCTGATGTATATGTGTGCGGCGAGAGAGTAATTCCCAAAAGTCAGTTTACACTAAGAGCAGACCACAGGACTGCCTGTACCCTGTCAATGCAGACAACAACCGAAGAGTCCCCCACACCTGCGTGGAATGGCAGGAAGATCATGGAGATTATGGGGGTGGATGAGTCCCAGTTAACATTTGAGCAGGCGCGCAGGCTGGAGGATACACTGTGGGAATATCAGGCTGCTTTCTCCAGGGATGATGAAGACTTTGGTTGCACAAAGGCAGTGGAACACGAAATACCCACAGGAGATACCCCTCCGATTCGAGAGAGATATCGTCAGATCCCGCCGAACCTCTATCAAGAGGTTAAGCGGATGATAGACAATGGGGTGATCCGCCAGAGTCAGAGTCCTTGGGCCGCACCAGTCGTGTTGGTACGGAAGAAGGATGGGTCCATACGGTTTTGTGTTGATTACCGCAAGCTGAATGCACATACTGTACGTGATTCTTATCCATTACCAAGAATCGAGGAATCCTTGTCCGCACTAGGGAAGGCGAAGTATTTCTCTACGCTTGATTTAGCCAGTGGCTACTGGCAGGTGCCCGTGGCGGCTCGAGATCGGCAGAAGACAGCATTCATCTTGCCGATTGGTCTGTTCGAGTTTAATCGGATGCCCTTTGGACTGGGTAATGCCCCAGGAACATTTCAGCGATTGATGGAGTATTGCTTGGGTGACTACAATTTTGAATCTGTGTTGATCTATCTGGATGATGTAATCGTATTCGGAAATTCATTCGATGATCACCTGAAAAAGCTGCGACAAGTGTTGCACCGACTGAGAGACAATGGACTTAAGATCAAGCCAAAAAAATGTCAACTGTTCCGGACGCAGATTGAGTACCTGGGGCATGTAGTGTCGGCTGAGGGTGTGCAACCAGCACCGAGTAAAATTGAGGCCATTCAAGGGTGGCCCAGACCCAAGACCCGGAGAGAAGTACAGGCATTTCTCGGTCTAGCCGGATACTATCGCCGATTTGTAAAAGACTTTGCTAAAGTGGCTGAGCCACTGAATGAGCTGTTGAGAGGGACGGCGCGAGGGCCCAAGAACCAACCCATCCAATGGACAGATCGACAACAACAGGCATTCGATCAGATCCGGGATGCCCTTGTGCAGGCACCTTTGTTGGCGTATGCACGTTTTGACCGACCTTTCATTCTGTACACTGACGGGAGCCTCCATGGCCTGGGAGCTGTGTTAGCCCAAGAGCAGGAGGGGCGTGAACGGGTTATTGCATATGCCAGTCGGTCTCTACGAGACACCGAGCGAAACCCAGATAATTATAGCTCATTTAAGTTGGAGATGTTGGCCTTGGTGTGGGCTATGACTGAGAAATTTGCAGAGTACCTTGCTGGCTCTGAGATTTTTGTGATGACTGACAATAACCCGCTGGCACACCTAGAGAATGCCAGGCTCGGAGCCCTAGAGCAGAGGTGGGTAGCACGGATGTCCAAGTTTAATTACCGGATTCGATTCCGTTCTGGTAAAGAGAACTCCAATGCCGATGCACTGTCACGAGTGACTTGTGGTACTCCCCGGCATGTTGTGGATGAAGACCTTGAGGATACCGAGATTCCTGACCTGAGACGATTACCTGTGTTTGTGGATGTGGCACGGTTAAGTGGGGTGGCGACACAGGTCGCCACTTTGCTGGGAAAGACTCGTCAGGAGTGGGCCGATTTACAGGATGCAGACTCCGAGCTGTCACGAGTAAAGAAGTGGCTGAGTCAAAAGTCCTGGCCCGACAGAAGGGTGAGAGCTCGGCTGGGTGCAGAGGGGCAGAAACTGCTACGGCAGTGGGATCGATTGGCCATAACGGAAGGGGTACTGTATCGCTGGATCTACATAGCGGCAGAGCTGGGGTACCGTTGGCAGGTGGTGATCCCAGCCTCAATGGCTCCAGACATTGCCCGAGAGGCTCATACGCAGGGTGCACATTTTGGACCTGAAAAGACGTATAGATGGTTGCATCGATTTGTGTACACACCTGGCTTGGAAGAAGTCGTGAGAGAGGTGTGTGCTAAGTGCCGACCCTGTGAATTAAATAAGTCTCCAGAACAGAGAGCTCCAGTTCAGACAATCGTGACGTCTGCCCCACTGGAAGTATTAATGGTGGATTATCTGTCCATTGGGTACTCCAGCAGCGGTCATCACTCATGCCTGGTCATGACCGATCATTTCACAAAATTTGCTGTGGCCATTCCCACTAAAGATCAAACTGCTAAGTCCGCAGCAGAGGCGATCTGTAAACATTTCATGCCGGTGTATGGCTGCCCCCAAAGAGTGCATTCAGACCAAGGTACCTGTTTTCAGGGTCAGCTCATGACTGAGTTGCTGCAGGTCTATGGGATTCAGCAATCACGGACGACGCCCTATCACCCGCAGGGAAATGGAGCTTGTGAGCGATTCAACCGAACGCTGCTCCAGATGCTGAGAACGCTGGAACAAAGGCAAAAGGGGCGATGGCCTGAGTTTCTCCCTGAACTTATGTGGGCTTATAATAACAGAGTCCATAACACTACAGGGTTCACGCCTTATGCGATGATGTTCGGCCGGCCAGGACGAGAAATTGGAGAGCTGAGTCTGACAGTACCGGATGAGCCGCAGTATCGTACAGCCAGTGAGTGGGTCCAGGACCACCGAAGAAAACTGCGAGAGATCCATCAGATAGTGAAAGAACGTGTACGGGATCATCCACACCGAGATCGAAAACCAGTGCACGGGGATGAGTTCCAGGTGGGTGACAAGGTGCTAGTGCGGGTTACACGTCCAGAAGGGAAGTTGAGTGACAGGTGGGAGGATACGCCTTACACAGTAGTGGAAAGGGTGTTCCCAGGAGGAAGTGTGTACACTGTGGTCCCTGAGGGGTGTATCGGACCTCGTCGCACGATGCATCGGAATTGGTTAAAGCGGTGTATATCCGACGCACCTGTCTGTTCCCCTGAGTCATCTGATCCAATGATGGTGCAACCGAGCAATGTTGAGTGTTACTGTTGGGATGACTGTGATGGCGACCTCTCAGAAATGCAGAGTCCGACAGTGCAAACTCCTGATATGCCCACTGATGTTACTGTTCCACCAGATACGCCAAATGTTTCGTTGAACCCGACAGGTACTGGCTTACGGAGGTCAGAGAGGAGCACAGCCGGAATTCCTCCGATACAATATAATCCTGATGAGTATGTGTTGCGTGTGAGTTGTGAGAAGCCATTTGTCGGGACGCCAAATTGAAAGTGGGGTGGAGTGTAAAATGGTGATGTTTTTTTTTTTAAATCATAAACAGTGTTGATACAGTAACTGTGTTCAGCCACCAGAGGTCACCCTTGAGTAATAGACAGGATAATTACAATGTTGTTGCAGTAATTTGGTTCAGCCACCAGAGGTCACCCAGGAGTAAAAGACAAGAAGATTCTGGAAACAGGACAGTTACCTCAGAGAGAGTTTCTGGGCGTTTGAGAAGAAGCAGAGCGGTGATGGAGAGTGGGGAATCCAGATCTTGAGGCATTCCTGTTTGGGACTGTGTGATTTCAAGAAAGCTATTCTTGTGAGTAAACAGAGAAGTGTGACCGGTCACCGACTGTGTAGTTAGCTAGGGATAGCTAGATAGGAATCACAGCCTATTTAAGGACACTCTTGTATGAAGAATTGCCTGACAACTAATAGACACTGTGTGGATTCCTGCGCTTCACGATTCTGGCTGTGGGATATTCCTGGAATTATTTGTGAACTTTATCTGGATCTGCATCAGAAGATTTGGTGGCTCAAATACCTATTTAATCCGCTGCTGGACGTCTGTATAACAAATTCAGTTATTTACCGCTGAAGCATATATTGTGAAAGAGTACACTCTGAGCCCTCAATAATAAGACAGTGCACTGCATATACACTGAGTATATACTGTGAGATATATATATATGTTGGGAAAAACCGGGTACCCGTGATTTATTGTAAATTAGGCGGGAGGCGGGTGTAAGATTGTATTCCTGAGAGGACCACGTGTCACAGGCACAGTGTAACCCCGTGTAGGCCCGTTACAGTTAAGGGAGGGAGTGGTATAGTTGTGGGGTAGTCTGATTCCTGTCTGTGAAGCTGGCACTTGGGGTCTCTCAGGCTGTATAACTTGTATTCTGTGAGTTGTGGCTGTTGTGGCCCATATTGTGTTGGGAGAGAAATTCTGTAATTTTTTGCAATAGTTATAAAGAAAAGTTGGTTTAATATCATATTGTGCCCTGAGTCATTCATAGCAGCGCCGTATTCTGTTCTCGAGCAGCGACCGGCATAACGGTCGTTACATTTGCATTGCTGGCATTTTTTAATCTGGATGATACACAGACTGCATGCTACATAAGCTATGTTACCCACTGTGGTAGTTCAACTCTCTTGCTGGCACACGGAGGTAGAAAACAGGAATACTGTCTCTTTAAATCTTTGGAAAGCAACAAAATATACAATATACAATGCTGAACAGAGTCTATATGTTTGCGGGTAGCAGCTTGCACTGGAGCAACACTGATTCAGTCTTTACTCCTCAGGACACAAAACCACTGGAGAATCCTCTCTCCAGTCCTGCTGAACCAATACTGCCTCTGGAGCCCAGCTATCTGAGCCCCAGACCATGTGATTTCTCCCCAATGTGACTGGACACATGACTGGGCCATCACACAGGTCCTGTCAGCACACGGCGGTACCAGCTCTACAGATGGAGATAAGGTGGACACCCTCCCACCCACTCTATGGATGTCCACATAAAAACCAGCCCAATGCGCAACTTAACTAAATCCTCCGAAGACATAAAATGTGCTGCCAGAAAAATACTCTGGATTTCACATCACTGATGCCATTAAGCGTAGTGACTAGTGTTGAGCGATACCTTCCAATATTTGAAAATATCGGTATCGGATTGGATCGGCCGATATTCGAAAAATATCGGATATCGCCGATACCGATACCCGATACCAATGCAAGTCAATGGGACAAAAATAGCGGAATTAAAATAAACCCTTTCTTTCCTTGTAGGTTCATTCAACATGAATGAAAACAACTAAGAATAATGTAGGATGTATTGGGGGAGGTGGAGGACACATTAAAGGCATAGAGGTTTAGCCCAATCAAATGGAATAGCAGGAATTAATTTTTTTTTAAGACGTTCGGAGTTACAAAGATATTGAGTAAGTTAAGATTTTTTATATTTTGTCAGATATTGCTGTTTCACTAATTCCATGCTCTTCACCTTCTTTTTTACTTCTCCGACACTTTCTTCTTCATCATCCTCAGCAGCAGCATCTTTTACATCAACTTCTTCTTCACCTTATTCATCATCTTCTTCTTCTTCTTCACCTTCTTCCTATTATTCTTTTTTGCTACATTCTTCATATTCTTTTTAGTCAACTATTATTCTTCTTCATATTCTACTTCTTCATCATATTCTTATTTGTGGCAGGCATTTCTGTAGTTGTTATCTATTAAAGTTTGAAGATTACACCTTCCGTTCTGCCTGTCACAAAAGAGTTACAACAATATTTGTGCGCATTCAGTTTGGCCTGCAGCAGCAGGCTTTATCCAGGGGCACCACGAGGAGGAACGGACTCACCCCCATACACTGCTTAGTCTTCTTCTGCTTATAATTTAGATAATATCTTTTGCTCTGATGTTTAGTCTTATGCTTAATGTTCTTCTGCTCTTTGTTCTGCAGCGTCTTGTTCTTCTGCTTCTTGGTCTTCCGGGTCATCGTCTCCATGGTCGTCATCTCCGGGGTCGTCGTCGTCATCAGGGTGGTCTTCAGGGTCGTTGTCTCCAGGGTCGTCATCTCAGGGGTTGTCGTCTCTGGTGTTGTCGTCATCTTAGGAGTGGTCTTCATGGTTGTCGTCTTTAGGGTCTTGAACTTGGAAATGTAGCAGAAGGTACAAGATGGCTGAGAAAATGAGGAGAACCAGCTGATGTAACTGGAACCCGGATGGCTACCCGAAGGTCCAAGAGCCAATGGAACTACCGAGGACCAGCTGACGTTACTGGAACCCGGTTACTAAGCAGCAGGTACCTGTGTCAGAAAGCACTACCAAGGACCACCTGACGTTGGTGGAACTTGGATACACAGAAGGAGGTACCTAAGCCATAGGCTCTGCCCGGAACCAGCTGGCGGTACTGGAACCAGGATGGGGAGCAGAAGGTACAAGAGCAAAAGACACTGCTGAGAACCAGCTGATGGTACTGGAACCTGGATGGGTAGCCGAAGGTACAAGAGCCAATGGAACTACCAAGGATCACATTACTGGAACCCGGTTACTAAGCAGGAGGTACCCGTGCCAGAAAGCACTACCAAGGACCACCTGACATTGGTGGAACTCGGATTACACAGAAGGAGGCACCTGAGCCAAAGGCTGTGCCCGGAACCAGCTGACGGTACTGGAACCAGGATGGGGAGCAGAAGGTACAAGAGCAAAAGACACTGCCGAGAACCAGCTGACGGTACTGGAACCCGGATGGGTAGCCGAAGGTACAAGAGCCAATGGAACTACTGAGGACCAGCTGACGTTACTGGAACCCAGTTACTAAGCAGGAGGTACCCGTGCCAGAAAGCACTACCAAGGACAACCTGACGTTGGTGGAACTCGGATTACCCAGAAGGAGGCACCTAAGCCAAAGGCTCTGCCCGGAATCAGCTGATGGTACTGGAACCAGGGGGACCGATTCAAGATTGTCTTCCTACAGCCCCAACTAGCGGTGTTGGAGCCCAGGGTCAGCAGGGGGAGCAGAGTGTAGGCCGAAGCCTGCAATTGTGGCAGTTTAACATCTGTTGGAGTGTCAGCGTGGCGGTCGCAGGACACTTTGCCGGATACACAGCTGGGGATCAGCTGACGTTACTGAAACCCAATAACACAGGAGCAAGTGTTTTTCTCTGTGCAAACAGCACTTCCGAGCAGCAACTAGCAGTGTTGGAGCCCAGGGACAGCAGGAGGAGCAGAGTGTAGGCCGAAGCCTGCACTGGAGGCAGTTTAATATCTGTTGTGTCTGCGTGACGTTCGCAGGACACATTGCCGGCTACACAGCAGAGGAACAGCTGGCGTTACTGAACCTCACTGAGACAGTGGCGAGTGTTTTTCTCTGTGCAGCCAGCACTTCCGAGCACCAACTAGCGGTGTTAGAGCCCAGGGACAGCAGGAGTAGCAGAGTGTAGGCCGAAGCCTGCACTAGAGGCACTTTAATATCTGTTGTGTCTGCGTGGCGTTCGCAGGACACATTGCCGGCTACACAGCAGGGCAACAGCTGGCGTTACTGAACCCTACTGACACGGTGGCGAGTGTTTTTCTCTGTGCAGCCAGCACTTCTGATCACCAACTGGCAGTGTTAGAGCCCAGGGACAGCAGGAGGAGCAGAGTGTAGGCTGAAGCCTGCACTGGAGGCAGTTTAATATCTGTTGTGTCTGCGTGGTGTTCGCAAGACACATTGCCAACTACACAGCAGGGGAACAGCTGGCATTACTGAACCCCACTGACACAGTGGCGAGTGTTTTTCTCTGTGCAGCCAGGACTTCCGAGCACCAACTGGCGGTGTTAGAGCCCAGGGACAGCAGGAGGAGCAGAGTGTAGGCTGAAGCCTGCACTGGAGGCAGTTTAATATCTGTTGTGTCTGCGTGGCGTTCGCAGGACACATTGCCAGCTACACAGCAGGAGAACAGCTGGCGTTACTGAACCCCACTGACACAGTGGCGAGTGTTTTTCTCTGTGCAGCCAGCACTTCCGAGCACCAACTGGCAGTGTTAGAGCCCAGGGACAGCAGGAGCAGAGTGTAGGCCGAAGCCTGCACTGTAGGCAGTTTAATATCTGTTGTGTCTGCTGTTATGATCTGGTGGCCTAGGAGCAGCATGGACGAGCTCTGGAGTAGGTGGCCTCTATACTGACCGCAGACCCTGAACTTAACACCGCAACTAGAAGCAGCCGTGGGATGTTCCTGTCACTCCCTAGACACCTCGTCACAGCCGGAGGACTAATTACCCCTAAAGAAAGAAACAGGAAAACTATCTTGCCTCAGAGAAAATCCCCAAAGGAAAGACAGCCCCCCACAAATATTGACTGTGAGAGGAGAGGGAAATTACAAACGCAGACTGAAAACAGAATTTAGCAAAGGAGGTTACGCTACCTAGAAAGAAAAGACAGGACAGAGTACTGTGCGGTCAGTATTAAAATACTACAAAAATCCACCACAGAGAATACAAAAATCTCCACACCTAACTAAAGGCATGGAGGGTAACTCTGCAACTCCAGAGCTTCCAGCTTGGCTGAATAAATCCTTACACAGACAAAGCTGGACAAGAAAAAACATAGCAATTAACTGAACCATAAAGTCCACCGCATGTGGACTGCAAAAACAAAGCCAGGACTTATCTTTGATGATTTGGACAATCCAGCAGGAGAAACCAAGCA
This sequence comes from Ranitomeya variabilis, assembly GCF_051348905.1. Lineage (NCBI taxonomy): Eukaryota > Metazoa > Chordata > Amphibia > Anura > Dendrobatidae > Ranitomeya > Ranitomeya variabilis. The sequence goes on along the minus strand of NC_135237.1, from coordinate 72,196,073 downwards.
GAGATGTGAATCCTCTAGAAAACAATGGACAACTGGCACTCACTAAAGGGTGAAGCCAGACTAAATAGCCCCGTCCAAAGTGGAAGCACCTGATGACTGCTGTGAAGGACAAACAGCAGCACTACCACTTATAACCACCGGAAGGAGCCCAAGAGCAGAACCCACAACATAATTCACAACAGTCTGCGTGGCGTTCGCAGGACACATTGCCTGTTATGACCCCAATGGCAGAGGGTCTCAGAAATAATTACTAAGTCTGCAAACACAAAAAACCAGCTCATAGGGCAGTGGTAACTGAGCTGACCATATATCTAATCCTAGCACCACAAATAGCAGCAGCCGGGGAACGTGCCTACGTTGGTTCTAGATGTCTCGCGCCAGCCGGAGAACTAACTAACCCTAGAAGGGAAAAGAAAGACCTTTCTTGCCTCCAGAGAAAAGACCCCAAAAGTTGGATACAAGCCCCCAACAAATAATAACGGTGAGGTAAGAGGAAAAGACAAACGTAAGAATGAGCTAGGTATTTAGCAAAGAGAGGCCCACTAGCTAATACCAGAATATAGTAAGATGACTTATATGGTCAGCAAAAACCCTATCAAAATATCCACGCTGGATATTCAAGAACCCCCGAACCGTCTAACGGCCCGGGGGGAGAACACCAGCCCCCCTAGAGCTTCCAGAAAAGTCAAGAATCACATTTAGTACAAGCTGGACAAAAATAAGAGCAAAGCAAATAACCAAAAAACAAAGAAGCAGGACTTAGCTTAATTTTGCACGAACCAGGACAGCAGACAGGAGCAAACAGAAAGGATCTGATTACAACGATTCCAGGCACTGAACTAAGGATCCAGGAAGTTTATATAGCAACACCCCTGGACTAACGACCCAGGTGAGTGCCAAGCTGAGGAAAAACAATCCCAGAGTCATATCATTAGTAACCACAAGAGGGAGCCAAAAAGTCTAATTCACAACAGTACCCCCCCCTTAAGGAGGGGTCACCGAACCCTCACCAAGACTACCAGGGCGATCAGGATGAGCAGCGTGAAAGGCACGAACTAAATCGGCCGCATGCACATCAGAAGCAACCACCCAGGAATTATCCTCCTGACCATAGCCCTTCCACTTGACCAGATACTGAAGCCTCCGTCTGGAGAGACGAGAATCCAAGATCTTCTCCACCATGTACTCCAACTCGCCCTCAACCAACACCGGAGCAGGAGGCTCAACAGAAGGAACCACAGGTACAACGTACCGCCGCAACAAAGACCTATGGAACACGTTGTGAATGGCAAACGACACCGGAAGATCCAAGCGAAAGGACACAGGATTAAGGATTTCCAATATCTTGTAAGGACCGATGAAGCGAGGCTTAAATTTAGGAGAGGAGACCTTCATAGGAACAAATCGAGAAGACAGCCATACCAAATCCCCAACACAAAGTCGGGGACCCACACCGCGGCGGCGGTTGGCAAAACGCTGAGCCTTCTCCTGTGACAACTTTAAGTTGTCCACCACATGATTCCAGATCTGCTGCAACCTATCCACCACAGAATCTACCCCAGGACAGTCAGAAGGCTCCACATGTCCCGAGGAAAAACGAGGATGGAAACCAGAGTTGCAGAAAAATGGCGAAACCAAAGTAGCGGAACTAGCCCGATTATTAAGGGCAAACTCAGCCAATGGCAAGAAGGTCACCCAATCATCCTGATCTGCCGAAACAAAACACCTCAAATAAGCCTCCAGAGTCTGATTAGTTCGCTCCGTTTGTCCATTAGTCTGAGGATGAAAGGCAGACGAAAACGACAAATCAATGCCCATCCTAGCACAAAAGGATCGCCAGAACCTGGAAACAAACTGGGATCCTCTGTCAGACACAATATTCTCAGGAATGCCGTGTAAACGAACCACATTCTGAAAGAACACAGGAACCAAATCGGAAGAGGAAGGCAGCTTAGGCAAAGGCACCAAATGGACCACTTTAGAAAAGCAATCACATACCACCCAGATGACAAACATGCCCTGAGACACCGGGAGATCTGAAATGAAATCCATGGAAATGTGTGTCCAAGGCCTCTTCGGGACAGGCAAGGGCAAGAGCAACCCGCTGGCACGAGAACAGCAAGGCTTAGCTCGAGCACAAGTCCCACAGGACTGCACAACTGACCGCACATCCCGTGACAAGGAAGGCCACCAACAGGATCTAGCCACCAGATCTCTGGTGCCAAAAATTCCCGGATGCCCTGCCAACACCGAGGAATGAACCTCGGAAATGACTCTGCTGGTCCACTTATCAGGAACAAACAGTCTGTCAGGTGGACAAGAGTCAGGTCTACCAGCCTGAAATCTCTGCAACACACGTCGCAAATCAGGAGAAATGGCCGACAAGATAACTACCTCTTTAAGAATACCAACTGGTTCTGCGACTACAGGAGAGTCAGGCACAAAGCTCCTTGAAAGAGCATCAGCCTTCACATTCTTTGAACCTGGTAAATACGAGACCACAAAGTCAAAACGGGAGAAAAACAATGACCAGCGGGCCTGTCAAGGATTCAGGCGTTTAGCAGACTCGAGATACATCAAATTTTTGTGATCAGTCAAGACCACCACACGATGCTTAGCACCCTCGAGCCAATGACGCCACTCCTCAAATGCCCACTTCATGGCCAGCAACTCTCGATTGCCAATATCATAATTCCGCTCAGCAGGCGAAAACTTCCTAGAGAAGAAAGCACATGGTCTCATTACCGAGCAACCAGGGCCTCTCTGCGACAAAACGGCCCCTGCCCCAATCTCAGAAGCATCCACTTCGACCTGAAAGGGAAGTGAGACATCAGGCTGGCACAAAACAGGCGCCGAAGTAAACCGGCGCTTCAACTCTTGGAACGCCTCCATGGCTGCAGGAGCCCAGTTAGCAACATCAGAACCTTTCTTGGTCATATCCGTCAAAGGTTTAACAACGCTAGAAAAATTAGCGATAAAACGACGGTAGAAGTTAGCAAAACCCAAGAACTTCTGAAGACTCTTAACTGACGTGGGTTGAGTCCAATCATGAATAGCTCGGACCTTGACTGGGTCCATCTCCACAGCAGAAGGGGAAAAAATAAACCCCAAAAAGGGAACCTTCTGTACTCCAAAGAGACACTTTGAGCCCTTAACAAACAAAGCATTCTCACGCAAAACCTGAAACACCATCCTGACCTGCTCCACATGTGAGTCCCAATCTTCAGAGAAAACCAGATTATCATCCAGATAAACAATCATAAATTTATCCAGATACTTCCGGAAAATATCATGCATAAAGGACTGAAACACTGAGGGAGCATTAGAGAGCCCAAAAGGCATCACCAAGTACTCAAAATGACCTTCGGGCGTATTAAATGCTGTCTTCCTTTCATCTCCTTGCTTAATGCGCACAAGGTTGTACGCACCACGAAGATCTATCTTGGTGAACCACTTGGCACCTTTAATCCGGGCAAACAAGTCCGACAACAGAGGCAAAGGATACTGAAATTTAACAGTGATTTTATTCAGAAGCCGATAGTCAATACAAGGTCTCAAAGATCCGTCCTTCTTGGCCACAAAAAAGAATCCCGCACCAAGAGGGGAAGAGGATGGACGGATATGCCCCTTCTCCAGAGACTCCTTGATATACGAACGCATTGCGGCATGCTCAGGTACAGACAGATTAAATAGTCTTCCCTTAGGAAATTTACTACCTGGAATCAAATCTATGGCGCAGTCACAGTCCCTATGAGGAGGCAGAGCACTGGACCTGGACTCGCTGAATACATCCTGATAATCAGACAAATACTCAGGAACTTCCGAAGGAGTAGAGGAAGCAATAGACACCGGCGGGGAATCAGCATGAATTCCCTGACAGCCCCAACTTGACACAGACATTGCCTTCCAATCCAAGACTGGATTGTGGGTCTGTAACCATGGCAGACCCAAAACGACCAAATCATGCATTTTATGCAGAACAAGAAAACGAATCACCTCCCGATGTTCAGGAGTCATGCACATGGTTACCTGCGTCCAAAACTGCGGTTTATTTTCCGCCAATGGCGTAGCATCAATACCTCTAAGAGGAATAGGATTTACCAACGGTTCAAGAACAAAACCACAGCACTTGGCAAATGACAGATCCATAACACTCAGGGCAGCACCTGAATCCACAAACGCCATAACAGGGTAAGAAGACAATTAGCAAATTAAAGTCACAGACAAAATAAATTTAGGTTGCAAATTACCAATGGCGACAGGACTAACAACCCTTGTTAGGCGTTTAGAGCATGCTGATATAACATGTGTATAATCACCACAGTAAAAACACAACCCATTCTGACGTCTATGATTTTTCCGCTCATTTCTAGTCTGAATTCTATCACATTGCATTAAATCAGGTGTTTGTTCAGACAACACCACCAGAGGATTAGCGGTTTTGCGCTCCCGCAAACGCCGGTCAATTTGAATAGCCAGCGCCATGGAATCATTCAGACTTGTAGGAATGGGGAAACCCACCATCACATTCTTAATGGCTTCAGAAAGGCCATTTCTGAAATTTGCGGCCAGAGCACACTCATTCCACTGAGTAAGCACGGACCATTTCCGAAATTTTTGGCAATACACTTCAGCTTCATCCTGGCCCTGAGAAATAGCCAGCAAGGCTTTTTCTGCCTGAACTTCAAGATTGGGTTCCTCGTAAAGCAATCCGAGCGCCAGAAAAAACGCATCAATATTTGCCAATGCCGGATCTCCTGGCACTAGCGAGAAAGCCCAATCCTGAGGGTCGCCCTGTAAAAAAGAGATAACAATTTTAACTTGCTGAACTGAATCTCCAGATGAACGGGGTCTCAGAGATAGAAACAATTTACAATTATTCCTGAAATTCCTAAACTTAAATCGGTCTCCAGAAAACAGTTCAGGAATAGGTATTTTAGGTTCAGACATTGGACTACTGGTAACAAAATCTTGTATGCCCTGCACACGAGCAGCAAGCCGGTCCACACCTGCAATCAAGGTCTGGACATTCATGTCTGCAGCAAGCACAAGCCACTCAGAGGTAAAGGGGAGGAAGAGAGGAAAAAAACAAAAAAAAACCTCAGAATTTCCTTTCTTATTATCCCACTTCTGCAATGCATTAAACATTCAATGTTGGCCTGGCATACTGTTATGACCCCAATGGCAGAGGGTCTCAGAAATAATTACTAAGTCTGCAAACACAAAAAACCAGCTCATAGGGCAGTGGTAACTGAGCTGACCATATATCTAATCCTAGCACCACAAATAGCAGCAGCCGGGGAACGTGCCTACGTTGGTTCTAGACGTCTCGCGCCAGCCGGAGAACTAACTAACCCTAGAAGGGAAAAGAAAGACCTTTCTTGCCTCCAGAGAAAAGACCCCAAAAGTTGGATACAAGCCTCCAACAAATAATAACGGTGAGGTAAGAGGAAAAGACAAACGTAAGAATGAGCTAGGTATTTAGCAAAGAGAGGCCCACTAGCTAATAGCAGAATATAGTAAGATGACTTATATGGTCAGCAAAAACCCTATCAAAATATCCACGCTGGATATTCAAGAACCCCCGAACCGTCTAACGGCCCGGGGGGAGAACACCAGCCCCCCTAGAGCTTCCAGCAAAGTCAAGAATCACATTTAGTACAAGCTGGACAAAAATAAGAGCAAAGCAAATAACCAAAAAACAAAGAAGCAGGACTTAGCTTAATTTTGCACGAACCAGGACAGCAGACAGGAGCAAACAGAAAGAATCTCATTACAACGATGCCAGGCACTGAACTAAGGATCCAGGAAGTTTATATAGCAACACCCCTGGACTAACGACCCAGGTGAGTGCCAAACTGAGGAAAGACAATCCCAGAGTCATATCACTAGTAACCACAAGAGGGAGCCAAAAAGTCTAATTCACAACAATTGCCGGCTACACAGCAGGGGAACAGCTGGCGTTACTGAACCCCATTGCCACAGTGGCGAGTGTTTTTCTCTGTGCAGCCAGCACTTCCAGGCACCAACTGGTGGTGTTGGAGCCCAGGGTCAGCATGGGGAGCAGAGTGTAGGCCGAAGCCTAATTGGAGCAAATTGAAAGGGAACCTTTAAAACCCCCCAGGCGTTACTAACTAGAAGAGCCACCTCGTGCAGCAGTAATGCTGCACAATGAACAGGTGGCTCTTTTAAATGTTCCTTGCACACGCTGAATGAAACACTTTTAGAATTCTGCCCCTTATACCGTGAAACCGTCTCAGAGGCGGGACTTTCCTTCTTAATGAGCCGCAGCACAGCTGTCAAAAATACCCCCTTGGTGCTGGGCGCAGCCTCCTGAGCGTTGCTTTTTGGTGTACCGGAGTCTGCGCTGTGGAGCAGAGTGTAGGCTGAAGCCTGCACTCGAGGCAGTTTTATATCTGATGGAGTGTCTGTGTGGCGGTCGCAGGACACATTGCCGGATACACAGCTGGGGATCAGCTGACATTACTGAACCCCACTAACGCAGGAGCAAGTGTTTTTCTCTGTGCAAACAGCACTTCTGAGCACCAACTGGTGGTGTTGGAACCCAGGGTCAGCAGGAGGAGCAGAGTGTAGGCCGAGGCCTAATTGGAGCAAGTTGAAAGGGAACCTTTAACCCCCCGCAGTTGTTTGTAGCTGAAAGAGCCATCTTGTGCAGCACTAATGCTGCAAAAGGAAAAGGTGGCTCTTTTAATTATGCTCCTTGCAAATGCAGAACTAAACACTTATAAAATGTGTCCCCTGATAGCGTGAAATTGTCCTGGAGGTGGGACTTTCCTTCGTGATGTGACACAGCACAGCGGTTATTCCTACCCCCTTGGCGGCGTGCGCCACCTCCTCAGCATTGTTTGAATCTGTCACCGAGCCTGCATTGTTATTTTCAACCTTGGCCATGCGCAGTTAGCGCTGCCCGTCTTCTGACATCATTTGGTGTCAGGTGGGCTGTGCCAGTGCGGCCGTGCTGCCCGAGATCCCACCTCACAGTGTCATCTAATGTAATCACACTGCGGGCCTGGGATCCATGGGCAAGCGCAGCGCATATGTTTGCCTCTCACTCACCTCCTTTCAGCTTCTTCAGACTGTGCGGCATCACGGCCGTGGCATGCTATTAGGGAACAGCTGACGGCAACCAGTCTGAAGAAGGCGGAGGGAGATGAGTGAGAGCCTGAGGTGAACATATGCACTGCGCATGCCCATGGATCCCAGGCCCGCAGTATGATTTAATCAGAAGAGACTGCAAGGCGGGATCTCGGGCAGCACAGCAGCAAAGGCCCACTCCTCCTGACACCAAATGATGTCAGAAGACAGGCAGCGCAAACAGCGCATGGCCAAGGTTGAACATAACAGCGCAGGCTACGGGACAGATTAAAACAACGCTAAGGAGGCGGCGCACGGCACCAAGGGGGTAGGGATGACGGCTGTGCTGCGTTCCATTACGAAGGAAAGTTTTACCTCCGGGACGGTTTTATGGTATCAGAGGACACATTTTCTAAGTGTTAAGTTCAGCGTGTGCAAGGAGCAAAACTAAAAGAGCTACCTTTTCCTTGTGCAGCATTACTGCTGCACAAGGTGGCTCTTTCAGTAAGAAACGCCTGGGGGGGACAGGTTTCCTTGAATTTCAGTTGTGTCAGAGTGGCGGTCGCAGGACACATTGCAGGATACACAGCTGGGGATCAGCTGATGTTACTGGAACCCAATAACACTGGGTCATGTGTTTTGACTGTGCAGATGGCACTTCTGAGCATCAACTGGTGGTGTTGGAGCCCAGGGATTACAGTTCAGGTGGTAGAAACATGAACGCAACAGGAGACCTGGATACTGTAGACAACCAATTATTTAATCTGGAAGAGGAGTGGCAAATTCCTGCGAGATCCAGGCCTGGTTCATTTTCAGAAAAGTAAGCCGGCCAACGTTATCGAAGGATAGTCGCATGCGACGGTCTGTTAGTACTCCACCTTCAGCACTAAAAACGCGTTCTGATAATGCACTAGCTGCAGGGCAAGCCAGCACCTCCAATGCATACTGGCTTAGCTCTGGCAATGTATCCAGATTAGAGACCCAAAACTTGAAGGGGGAAGAGCTGTCTGGGAGTACAGTAAGAGGGCAAGACATGTAGTCTGTCACCATCTGATGGAAACGTTGCCTCCTGCTGACTGGAGCCGCCTATGATGGTGTAGACATTTGTGGTGGGGACACAAAACTGTGCCACAGTTGGGCCATACTGGTCTTGCCTTGTGCTGAGGCACTGCTTCTGCTCCCTCTTTGTGCAGAGCCTCCTCCACTGCCTCGATGCACTGAGCTGCTTTGTAAAGCACTAGCAGCACTGCTCTCAGTTGGACTGGAGAAGATGATGGAATTCACCACATTTTACGCTCCCGGTTCAACGGTCTAATGAGGCTTTGTAAGTTGTCCCAGTAGTGAAGATCTAGGAGGGTGTACACCCAATAATCAGCCATGTTGAGAATGTGGGCGATGCGGTGGTCGTTTCTCAGGCACTGCAGCATGTAATCAACCATGTGCTGCAAACTGCCAACTGGCCAAGAAATGCTGTCCCCTGCTTGAGGCGTGATCTCTGCCTGCTCTGCATCACCCCTCCCCTAGCTCTACACACTGACTATTGGAGAATTGTGTAACTCCCTCCTCTGGACGATGTCTTCCTCCTCCATTGACTCCTCTTCATCCTCGTCACAAAGTGTCCCCTGCCTAGGCCTTTGTGAGGAACCACGTAGCGCTGACTGTCCAGAAGCTGATGGAATTGGTGACTCCTCATCCTTCACCTCTTCCACAACATCATCCCTTAGTGCTTGCAGTGTTTGTTGAAGCAGGCAGATAAGGGGGACAGTCATGCTGACTAGTGCATCATCTGCACTCACCATCCGCGTGGAATCATCGAAGGAACGCAAAACCTGGCAGACGTCCTTCATAGTGGCCCACTCTGTGGTTGTGAAGTCTGAACGGTGCGCAGTGCGACTTCTTTGCGCCTGATGCAGCTGGTACTCCATTACTGCTTGCTGCTGCTCACACAACCACTCCAACATATGTAACGTGGAATTCCACCTGGTGGGTAGGTCACATATGATGCGATGTTCCGGAAGGCGGAATCGGCGCTGCAGAGCTGCAATGCGCGATTTTGCTATGCTGGAACGCCGCAAGTGAGCACACTCTAGGCGGAACTTGTGCAGCAGTGCATCAAGATCCGGATAGTCCCTAAAAAAACTCTGCATGACCAAGTTGAGCACATGTGCCAGACATGGGATGTGAGTGAGGTTGCCTAGGCCCAGAGCTGCCACCAGATTTCGGCCATTGTCACACACTACCATGCCTGGCTGGAGATTCGCTGGCACAAACCACACGTCGCTTTCCTGCTTGATGGCCTTCCAGATCTCCTGCGCTGTGTGGCTTCGATTCCCCAAAGAAATTAATTTCAAGATGGCCTGTTGACGTTTTGCCACGGCTGTGCTCATATCGGTCGTAACAGGTAAACGTTCACGGGTCCATGTGGAGGTGGACTGTGACGGCTCCTGCAGTGATGATTCTGAGGAACTTGTGTATGAGGAGGAGTCAATGCATACAGACTGGATTTCTGCAATCCTTGGAGTTGGCAGAACACATCCTGTGCCACTCGCACGATCTGTACCTGGCTCAACAACATTAACCCAATGGGCAGTGAGGGAAAGGTATCGCCCCTGTCCATGGTGACTGGTCCACACATCGGTGGTGAGGTGGACCTTGCTACTGATGGCGTTCAGTGGCGCGTGTTTTATGTGTCCCTCCACATGCTTGTGCAGAGCAGGGACGGCTTGCCTGCAGAAATAAAAGCGGCTGGGCACATTGTATTGTGGGACTGCCAATGGCATCAAGTTACGGAAGCTGTCAGTCTCCACCTGCCTGAATGACAGCATTTCAAGGGACAATAGTTTTGCAATGCCTACATTCAGAGCCTGTGCTCGGGGGTGGTTTGCCAAGAATGGCTGCCTTTTCTCCCATGCCTGTGCTACTGATGGCTGTAGACTGGGCTGGGAGTGTGAGGATGACTGGGAACGTGGTGCTGTGGGTGGAATTACACTGGGTCTGTGGACAACAGTGCCAGAGGTTCTTCCATGGTGATCCTGTGAGGAAGCCGAACCAGCTGTGTGTGAGCTGGAGGAAGAGGCAACAACATGAGCTGAAGAGGTGGTAGGTGCCGCTGTAGGTTGGCCTAGGTCTTCAGTGTGTTTTTGTAACTCCACCGCGTGCCTGGTCCGCACATGTTTCCACATATTTGTGGTATTGAGGTTGCTGACATTTCTCCCTCTTTTGACTTTCTGATGACACACCTTGCATTTGACAAAGCAAATGTCATCTGCAACTGTGTCAAAAAAGGACCAGGCACTGCAAGTCTTGGGAGCGCCCGTTTTGGCTTTTGGAAGAGGCATGATCCTAACGGGTGCCGAAGTGGAGGCTACAGGCTCCGCAGTCTTCCCCCTCCCTCTCCCTCTTTGGGCCATTCGGGGAATCTCTTCCTCAGAGCTGCTCCCACCACCTTCCTGTACCTCACGCCATGATGGGTCAAGGACCTCATCATCTACACTCCCCTCTTCCACAAACTGCTTCTCCTGGGAAGTCTCGGCAGCACAGTACGCACCTGAAAGTGGCACCTGAGTCTCATCATGAGATGCATATTGAGGTGTGCTGACCGGAGGCACTGGCCCACCCGTCTCTTCAGAGTCAGAGAGACAAAGCTGTTGGGCATCACTGCATACTGCCTCTTCTTCCATTTCTCCAATGCTGCTGGGCTGGCCCCCTGTTTCCAAGCCAAGAGATTCAGAGAACAGAAGTAGAGATGGCTCCTGTCCTGGGTTCTCTGACTGCCTGGGCAATTTGGCAGGTGGTGAAGAGACAGACGGGTGCTCTCCAGTGCTCTGTGCCTGAGAGGATGTGGCACTAAATGAAGTCAATGCGTTAGCTGCTATCCATCCGACAATGGCCTCAATTTGTTCTTCACGCAGCAGCGGTGTACGGCGATCTCCTACAAAGCTGCGCATGAAGGACTGTTCCCTGCTGAAACTGGGTGATGATGAGTCACCGGTGCCCGCAGCAGGCACAGAATCCCCACGTCCTCTCCCTGCTCCCTGCTCCACGTCCATGCCCAAGCCCACTTGCCTTACTCCCTGCCTTCTTCATCTTGGTTGACTGATAAAGATAAGCAGAAAAGTACTAAGGGCTTAGTGTGCTTATTCCGGAAAATCTCCTAACAGGTATAAGAAACACTAATTTTCTAAAGTGTGGACTAGACTTTAATATGAGCTAATGTGGCCTACACAACTGTAAAGTGGTGTGTTTGGTGAACTTTATTAATTTTTTTTTGTTTTTGCAGAACTGACTACAGAGTGAACTGCACTCACACACAGACTGTGCAGACAGCCGTGAACGGCACTGCAAGGCCAAAACAAGCTCCTCTATGTAATCCTATATAGTAGCAAGATAAATCTGAAAAAATGTGCAGCAGGCTGCACTAATTGAGAAACAGACAATGGAACTGTATGAGGCAGTGACACACCCTGAGCTGACAACAACCGTCTGTGGCTGCAGACAGACTACAGAGCGATGTACACTCACACAGAGACCGTGCAGATAGCCGTAAACGGCGCTGCAAGTCCCAAAAAACCTCCTCTATGTAATCCTATGTAGTGTTTTTCCAAAATTTAGCTGGATACGGATGGAAAGCCACTAATAGGAAATATTTGAAAAAATGTGCAGCAGGCAGAACTAATTGCAAAAAAGGACAATGGATTGAACAGTATGAAGCAGTGACGCACCCTGAGCTGACTACAACCGGCTGTGGCTGTGGGCAGACTACAGAGCGATGTGCACTCACACAGAGTCCGTGCAGACAGCCGTAAACGGCGCTGCAAGGCCAAAAAAACCTCCTCTATGTTATCTTATGTAGTGTTTTTCCACAAATGAGCTGGATACGGATGGAAAGCCACTAATAGGAAATATTTGAAAAAATGTGCAGCTGGCTGCACTAATTGCAAAAAAGGACAATGGATAGAACAGTATGAGGCAGTGATGCACCATGAGCTGACTACAACCAGCTGTGGCTGCGGACAGACTACAGAGCGATGTGCATTCACACACACAGAGACCTTGCAGACAGCTGTGAACAGCGCTGCAAAGCAAAAGCAAGGTTCTCACACAGCGGTTGCTAAATTAGCCTGGGTAAAGCACAATGAAGCAAATCGCTATCTCTAAACTGGCCCTCAGTCAGAACACAGCGTCCTGTCCCTAACTGAATTCACAGCAGAGTGAGCCCAAAATGGCAGCAGCGACTTTTATACTGCATCATGACATCATTTCAGCAGCCAATCACAGCCATGCCAGTAGTTACATGCCCACCATGCAGAACAGGATGTGCCCACACTTCTATTCAGTCCTCATTGGCTGAATTCGGGCACTTTAAATTATGGGAACTTCCGATTCCGGTATCTAATATACTGAAAGTATCGTAACTCGGTATCGGAATTCCGATACCGCAAATATCGGCCGATACCCGATACTTGCGGTATCGGAATGCTCAACACTAGTAGTGACACATATCTCCCCTCCAGTACTTTACCAGTGACTTTGTCACACCACATAAACACTCTATGCTACACACACTGTATAATGCATGCACTTACACACATTTTACATTAAGCAAACACACACTGCATGTTACACACAGACTGGATATTGCACACACATACACACACTTCATGTTACTTCCAGACACATATACTATGCTACACACAGACTCATTTAGCACAAATTGTATGTTGTACACATACAATGTGTGAACAGCATACTATGTGTATGTCACATAAAGAAACTCCATGCTACATACACTATGTTAGACACACTGCATGTTACACACACACACTGTGGAGCACATATACTGTAGTTCCTCTAGGCTCCAGCTCATGAAGGACCTTTGGTCATGTAGCCATGATGTCACCAAGGTCCTTGTACTCTAATCTCTGAAACCGCACAGATAATGCTGCACTTGCCTTATCAGCCCAGTTTCTGGTTTGTAATGGTTGGGATCCTCATGGTGTCTTTGCTACTTGAAATGGATTACACTTTATAACAGGCGGCGGGCAGCCATTTAGACAGTAGAGAGAAGAAGGAGACACTTAGTGGTCAGAATGATTATTCAGTGGTAAGACATCATCATTTTAAATAAAGTAATTTAGATTGTTAATTTAGCACATTATCTATTGAAGTTGATGAAATTGTCTGTACAGAGACCATTAAGGATGTTAGAAAAAATTGCAGATCATTGAAATACTATATCAAACAATATAAACTGTGCAGGAGGTGTGGGTTAAATCCGCGCTGCCTTAATGATGAAGTTCCAAGGATCATAAATTTAAAAAGTGGTTTATTCAACGCGTTTCAAGGTCAGTGCGACCTCTTCTTCAGGAAATTCCACATACAACATCGATGTTGTATGTGGAATTTCCTGAAGAGGAGGTCGCACTGACCTTGAAACGCGTTGAATAAACCACTTTTTAAATTTATGATCCTTTGAACTTCATCATTAAGGCAGCGCGGATTTAACCCACACCTCCTGCACAGTTTATATTGTCATACGGCCGTTGATCGGCTTGTGGATCTGCAGCAGCCGAAATCGCTACATGCTCTTCATTCAAGCAAATCAGGTGAGCAACTCTAAGAAAGCTCTCCTGGTTATCTAGAGGATAAGACCCTATTTTGCACTTTGTGTCTCCATTTCTTTCCCCTATAGTATATCAAACAATAAGCGTACTTATCGAATAAAGGAGAGGCTGTAAAACTCATCCCAAAGCTTCTCAAATCAATATGACATTGCAAAAGTTTCCAAAGGCCGAACCAGTCACCAGAACAATGGAAAAAGTAAAACAATGAGATCTGTACGTTCTATTAATAATCTTGACACACGTTACATCAAGTTTAACATCCCAGACACTGGTCCATCAAGTTTCTTATGGTTGCAGCAAACGTTTTCAAACAAATTGAAACAGGAGAGAAAAATGATTGTAGGACATAAATGTTCATATCTGCATCTATCAGTTCCTTCCAGTGTTGTGCAATTGTCCATAATTGTTTTGTTTTGAATGAGGGCAAAAAATATGGAAGAACAAAAATAAATGTTCAATGTTCTTTCCAACTAAATTTGTGAAACAAATTCATTTTTCTGACTTCATAAATTCACCTTTTAATCTTTTAAATAAATTATTTTTATTTTCTATGCAGTTAAAGAAATATTTAAAAGTAGGTGACAGATTAAACTTTGTCATTTCGGCACTCCTGATGTGTCATTAAATGGATGTTACTTAAACCAATTGTAGTCATGATATGAAAGTTATTACAGGCTGTCAGTTGAAAGTATTCTCCATCACTTTAGTATGCATGTGAGAAAAGAAGTAGGTAAATCTTACAGACACTTAAAAAGTTTAAAACGTTTATTTGTTTACAGAGTAAAATGAAGTTTGGTCTGAAAGTTTTCCGTTACGTGATTGTTGAAGTGGACCTTTTCCTTGATTGTTTTTAAGTTTAACTGAGTACCTCCTCCAAATACCACCATTCCACATATTCTGGGACAGTTTTTTTTGTGCCCCCACCATTATGCTACCCCCAATAATAAAGATTCTAATCTTCCCTTCAAATAACCAGGTCTATACCACAGAACTTTTTTCTGGACTTTAGCATTTTCGCTTTTATGTCACTGACAAAAAAAATTGTAGCTGTGTCATAAAGGAGAAAAAGCAAACTCTCACAGAGAAGGTCACAGATCTCACCATGGGTCACCATGTCTTTCTGGGATGAGATTTGTCTCAAATGAATGTCCTTAAAAATCTGTAGAAGCCACAAATCTTTCTGCTATTGGAGCGCAAGCGCATAGGAGAGCAGTGGTGCTAGAGATCTGGAGTGTCGGACTTGACTGTCTTAGGGCAATGATTTGTGGGCATTTCCATTTTTCCCCTCTATGATAAAGACAGTTTTGATTATCCAGCCTCATAGAGAAGATAAAACAAATGCTCATAGAGAAGTGGGTTGAAGGGAAAATTTGTATTTATTACCAATGGGCATAGCTTTGGAATGGAGGGGCAGAGTAAAAATAAAAGAAAAAATGTTCCAGAATAAGTAGTTGAAGGAGGTACACAGCTTAAATAAAAAAATAAATAAATGAAATTTCCTCATAAACTTATCACTACAAATTTTACTTTCATGTGATTGAATTTTAATCACTCATTAAATCAATATTAATACTGTGTTCCACATACAACCTCATTAACCCCTTTCCAACCTTAGACATACTCAGTACGTCATGGTTGGCTGGTACTTACTGACCTCAGACATACTCAGTACATCCAGGCTATTTTGCATGTACAGAGGCTGTGCACGCTATCGCTGTCGGGTGTCAGCTGATTTAGATAGCTGACACCCATCTCTCAGTGCTAGGAGCAGTGCTTGTACTACTCCCGAAACTTCAAACCCTTAAATACTGTGATTGCAGCATTTAGAAAGCAGGTAGAGGGAAGAAAACCCCACTGCCCTTGGATCAGAGACCCGCGATGTCATTACGACATCCCGATCGTTGACATGGTGACCCGATGTTGTGATGATGACATCCGGGTCACCAGGCTATGGCAAACCCCTCAGACCATGCGCATAGCACAGTCTCAGGGGCTTGTGTCAGCGCAGCACTGACAGCTATAGTCCACTGCAATGCTTGTGCATGGCAATGGATTATAACTGCGATCAGGATGCTGAAAGTAAAAGTACCATAGTGAGACAAAGTAAAAGAGTAAAAAAAGGACAAAAAAAGTAAAACTATTTTTGTTGTAAAAAAATTCATTAAATAATAGTAATATATATATATATATATATATATATATATATATATATATATATATATAGTACTAATACATTTCTATTTTTATGTAAAAAAAAAAAAAAGTATAAATGTTTAGTATTGCCACATCCATGATGACGTGCCCCATATAACTGTTACTTTAGTTAACCACTTCGATGAACACCTTAAAAAAAAAAGCACAGAGGAAAAACCATGCTTTTTTTTCTGTAAAACAGTTTTTACTTTGAATAAGCGCTAAAACGTAAAAGAAGTTATAAATGTGATATTGCTGTAAACCTACTGACTGGAAGAATAAAGCTGCATTATCATTTTTACCACACGTTGAATGGCATAAAAAGAAAAAAACAATACTTGAATTGGTGTTTTTGTTCATTCCCACAAATCCCAAAAATCGGAATAGAAAGCGATCAAAAAATGTAATGTGACCAAAAATGTTACCAATGAATATGTCAACTAGTCCCACAAAAACTAGTCATCCCATGACTCTGTCAGATGAAATATTGAAAAACTAAATCTCTCAAAATATAGTGATGCAAAAACTAGTCTTTGCAATAAAATACATTTTTTAAATTGTGACAGCTGACAAACATAAAAACCCAAAATAAATTTGATATCGCTGTAATCACACCGATACGAAGAATAACGTCATCTAATCACTTATTGTGCATGAGAAACGGCATAAAAATAAATAAAATCAATTTTTCATTTAGTCAGCCACCAATTGTGCAAGTTCTCCCACTTAAAAAGATGAGAGAGGCCTGTAATTGACATCATAGGTAGACCACAACTATGAGAGTCAAAAGGAGAAAACAAATCTAGAAAATTACCTTGTCTGAAAAAAAACAACAATCCCCGATCAGCAATACAGATCCTACCTCCATCTTGCAAAGATGAAAAATTGCATAAGGTATTAGGTGATATTTTTGCCAAATTACACAAGGTCGCAACCCATGACAAGGTCCTCATTGTCTTGTCTCTAACATTGAAAACAATTTACTGAACAGGTCAATAAGTCGAAAAACATAATGAAAAAGGTCATGCTTATACTGCCAGATGCAGCCGACTCCCATGGTAAAAGGTGCTCATGTAATTATTCATCTTTGCAGAATCCAGCCAGGCACTGCAGCATTGTTGGGGGAAATCGGGCTGTCTCTCCTTGTGAGGTGCTAGGCACCTCGCTTGATCTAGCAGTATGGACATCACCAATAGGCTGTAAGCTGGCATGGTAGACTACATGTATCTGTATACCTAGCACCTTATACAAGCCTTATCAGTGTGCATCTATAATACTAAACAACCCCCACTCCTGGATAGTAGGGGTGCAAGTGGTTGTTCATCAGTATATTGTACCTGTGCGCCCTCCACATTTTATCACAGGGCCATGTATGCTTCCATTGGTATATTAGTATTGTCACCAGGTATTGGTAAGTGTGGCCTTTTTATCTGCCATGTACCATTGTACCAGCCAAAATTACATGAAGTCATAAAACTCATAATCTGTAATACGCTTGCTCTTACTTGTATTGTTGTGCATTACAAAATATTATTCTCTTAATGACCTTTTTGTTATTAGTGGCTTTTAAGGACAACAGATAATGTGATTACTTAGAACGGAGTATTGATGATAAACCAATGACAAAGATGTAAGCTATACCCAAAAACCACAAGTGCCTTTCACTCAACATAGAACAATCAATATAACACTAAATAAGGACAGACACGTAGGCTAAAATGACAAATTCAAGATCACTTAGGAAATGTTACTGATTGGAGTGACCTAGTATGTTGCAATGTTTAGAGGATTTATACCACATGTAGAGCTATATTCACTAACACTAAAATGGAAGAAAGGTTTAGATGGATTAAAATTTATCTAAACTGTAAATTTACATATTGTACCTGTGTGCTAAGTAACCTATAATCGTAATAAATCAGTTAATTCGATTGATAAACGTTTAGATTAAAAAGTAGAAAATACCTCACCCCTATGTCCCCTTTCTGATATTCCTATCTTATACAATCTGACAAGGATTTGAACATTCTTATTTTTTCATCTGAAGAAAATGCTTCTCTAAAACACAAATGCAGTGTTTCCGTCCATGGCATCCTCATGCTCTTCTTACTAGTAGTTAGGAACAGATCATGACTTTTTTTTCTTCCAGTTGTAAGTTGGTAAAGGATAATCTCTACATAGTGTACCTCTGTCGGATGTATACATTCTCAGTTAATGTATTAATTCTCAATTAAATGTATTCATCATACTCACAGACATTAAAAACAGGCAGAACAAAGTTAAGATAGCAGCATGCCTTGCAAATTATGACCCAAGTTTTGCTTTTACGGCTCCTTCTTGCTTCCGGCTTCTTGCTCTGGAAAAAGTAGTAAACGCGAAACCCTGTGTTGGGTTTTGCATGTCATGCTGCTGCTGTTCTAACCTCTGCTCATCAGTATGGCTGATAATGAATGCATCCATTCAAATATTATTATGTTACAAGTATATAGAGATTTACTGTATATAGATAGGTATCTCTATGTACCAGGTAGTATGCCTGTAAAGAAGCTTAAAGAAGAAGGATTCCATTTAGCTTACAACCAAAGTTCCTGCTTTCCATGATACAGGTTGTGAGTTTAAATCCTGGGACAGAGCACATTTAAAACAAAAATACATATGAAAACATCTATGGAACAGGAGACATCGTGGTTATTTGTTGTGAATTCTGCTCTTGGGTTCCCTCTGGTGGTTGTTGGTGGTATTGCAGTTGTCCCTGGCTTGCAATCCTGGTCCTGACTGGGGTATTTAGGGCTGCAGGATTCATTAGTCAGTGCCAGTTGTCCATTGTTCTTGGAGGTTTTGGATCTCTTTCTGGTCTTCCTGCCCTGCTGCTAAATCTAGAAAGATAAGTGTCTGTTTTTTGTTTCTACAGCACACATGCGTTGTGTTTACTATTTAGTGCTATTCATTTGTCTTTTCTTGTTCAGCTTGGACTGTGTCAGGATTTTTACAGTCAAGTTGGATTCTCAGGAGATGCAGATATACGCTCCATGTCTTTAGTTAGATGGTGGAATTTTTGTATTATTCTGCTGTGGATATTTTTAGGGTTTTATACTGACCGCTTAGTATTCTGTCCTATCCTTTCCTATTTAGCTAGAGTGGCCTCTTTTGCTAAATCCTGTTTCCTACCTGCGTATGTCTTTCCTCTAATACTCACAGTCAATATTTGTGGGGGGCTGCCTATCCTTTGGGGTTCTGCTCTGAGGCAAGATAGGATTCCCATTTCCATCTATAGGGGTATTTAGTCCTCCGGCTGTGTTGAGGTGTCTAGGATTGTTAGGTACACCCCACGGCTACTTCTAGTTGCGGTGTCAGTTTAGGGATTGCGGTCAGTACAGGTTCCACCTACTCCTGAGAAAGTCTCATGCAGCTCCTAAGTCACCGGATCATAACAGTTATTCCCCCAATCTCCTGAGTCAGAATGTACACAGGAAGAAAGTGTAATAATGAAGGCAATATCTGAGAAACCTGCAGTGTGACGGTGCCCCTCCTTCCATATGTGCCCTTGTGCAGGTTAACTATTTGCACATGCAGTATGTCAACTCCTGGACTCAATGGTTCAGAAGTCCCAGTAATCTTGTATACAACAAAAATAGTTTTAACATTGATCCTTTGGATTGTGGCAGTTTGAGAGTCATGGTCTTATTTTGGCTTCGGTGCTCAACCTTACTAACTTTATTACTTTAACTTCCTTCTACACGTACAGGGTCAATATCTCAAAGTTGACATCTTGACATCAATGTTTCAACTTAGGTGCACCTGATGCTTTTACAGTAGAAGTAGTAAAGGAATTTTAGATAATCTGCCTCCCTGGCTACTATTAGCTATCCACATCCATGAGATGAAGACAGCGGTGACTACATTGGTGGAGGACGAAGCTGCTGGCTCCATTTTCCCCCAATCATCATGTGAGACAGCAGTTATGATGATGTCACTTCATTACGACAGCTATGTGGAGAATCAGTGCATCAGAGAGACCAGAGTGCCTAGGGAATGATAGCGAAGTGAGTATGTTTTGTTATTTTTATTTTAATGTGTATGGGATGTTTGTATCTGTATAGATGGCTTAGTGGGGGCTCATCCTTTATATAGGAGGCTATGTGGGGGCTCATACTGTACAAAGGGGGCTATGTGTGGCTCATGCTGTATATAGGAGGCTATATTGGGTCTCATACTGTATATAGTATGCTATGTAGGGGTTCATACTGTGTATGGGAGTCTATGTGGGGCTCACATTGTGTATGAGAAGCTATGTGGGGGCTCATACTGCAAACAGGGGGCAATGTGCGTGCGTGCCCATATTTTATATAGAGAGGTTAAATGGGGGTCTCACACTGTATATAGAGAGGCTATTTGAGAGCTCATACTGTTTATAGACAGGCTATGCACAATCTTTTATGGTATATAGGGGGATGTGTGTGTTAGGTGTGGGGATTCTTCCACTGCACAGGATAGATCCTAAGCCTTATAACCCTGTGTTGGGTTTTGCATGTCATGCTGCTGCTGTTCTAACCTCTGCTCATCAGTATGGCTGATAATGAATGCATCCATTCAAATATTATTATGTTACAAGTATATAGAGATTTACTGTATATAGATAGGTATCTCTATGTACCAGGTAGTATGCCTGTAAAGAAGCTTAAAGAAGAAGGATTCCATTTAGCTTACAACCAAAGTTCCTGCTTTCCATGATACAGGTTGTGAGTTTAAATCCTGGGACAGAGCACATTTAAAACAAAAATACATATGAAAACATCTATGGAACAGGAGACATCGTGGTTATTTGTTGTGAATTCTGCTCTTGGGTTCCCTCTGGTTGTTGTTGGTGGTATTGCAGTTGTCCCTGGCTTGCAATCCTGGTCCTGACTGGGGTATTTAGGGCTGCAGGATTCATTAGTCAGTGCCAGTTGTCCATTGTTCTTGGAGGTTTTGGATCTCTTTCTGGTCTTCCTGCCCTGCTGCTAAATCTAGAAAGATAAGTGTCTGTTTTTTGTTTCTACAGCACACATGCGTTGTGTTTACTATTTAGTGCTATTCATTTGTCTTTTCTTGTTCAGCTTGGACTGTGTCAGGATTTTTACAGTCAAGTTGGATTCTCAGGAGATGCAGATATACGCTCCATGTCTTTAGTTAGATGGTGGAATTTTTGTATTATTCTGCTGTGGATATTTTTAGGGTTTTATACTGACCGCTTAGTATTCTGTCCTATCCTTTCCTATTTAGCTAGAGTGGCCTCTTTTGCTAAATCCTGTTTCCTACCTGCGTATGTCTTTCCTCTAATACTCACAGTCAATATTTGTGGGGGGCTGCCTATCCTTTGGGGTTCTGCTCTGAGGCAAGATAGGATTCCCATTTCCATCTATAGGGGTATTTAGTCCTCCGGCTGTGTTGAGGTGTCTAGGATTGTTAGGTACACCCCACGGCTACTTCTAGTTGCGGTGTCAGTTTAGGGATTGCGGTCAGTACAGGTTCCACCTACTCCTGAGAAAGTCTCATGCAGCTCCTAAGTCACCGGATCATAACAGTTATTCCCCCAATCTCCTGAGTCAGAATGTACACAGGAAGAAAGTGTAATAATGAAGGCAATATCTGAGAAACCTGCAGTGTGACGGTGCCCCTCCTTCCATATGTGCCCTTGTGCAGGTTAACTATTTGCACATGCAGTATGTCAACTCCTGGACTCAATGGTTCAGAAGTCCCAGTAATCTTGTATACAACAAAAATAGTTTTAACATTGATCCTTTGGATTGTGGCAGTTTGAGAGTCATGGTCTTATTTTGGCTTCGGTGCTCAACCTTACTAACTTTATTACTTTAACTTCCTTCTACACGTACAGGGTCAATATCTCAAAGTTGACATCTTGACATCAATGTTTCAACTTAGGTGCACCTGATGCTTTTACAGTAGAAGTAGTAAAGGAATTTTAGATAATCTGCCTCCCTGGCTACTATTAGCTATCCACATCCATGAGATGAAGACAGCGGTGACTACATTGGTGGAGGACGAAGCTGCTGGCTCCATTTTCCCCCAATCATCATGTGAGACAGCAGTTATGATGATGTCACTTCATTACGACAGCTATGTGGAGAATCAGTGCATCAGAGAGACCAGAGTGCCTAGGGAATGATAGCGAAGTGAGTATGTTTTGTTATTTTTATTTTAATGTGTATGGGATGTTTGTATCTGTATAGATGGCTTAGTGGGGGCTCATCCTTTATATAGGAGGCTATGTGGGGGCTCATACTGTACAAAGGGGGCTATGTGTGGCTCATGCTGTATATAGGAGGCTATATTGGGTCTCATACTGTATATAGTATGCTATGTAGGGGTTCATACTGTGTATGGGAGTCTATGTGGGGCTCACATTGTGTATGAGAAGCTATGTGGGGGCTCATACTGCAAACAGGGGGCTATGTGCGTGCGTGCCCATATTTTATATAGAGAGGTTAAATGGGGGTCTCACACTGTATATAGAGAGGCTATTTGAGAGCTCATACTGTTTATAGACAGGCTATGCACAATCTTTTATGGTATATAGGGGGATGTGTGTGTTAGGTGTGGGGATTCTTCCACTGCACAGGATAGATCCTAAGCCTTATATTCCTCTGCAGTCTCCCATTCTGTTTTGACTGCAGTGGATGTTGCTCAGCAAAGATGTCGGTCTTGGCATCTTGCTCACACTCAGTCTGTGAGTCAGTCTCCGGATTCAGCTATGGTAACTAATAAGTGTCTGCAGCGAGCTATCTCTTCTGAGACTAAATCCAGATTTCGCTCTACTGGGCATGCTCGTGAGGCGACTTCTCTTTGGTCATCGGCCGTCACATGTTCAGGTCCTGGTCCTGCTCCGGATTGGCCCGTGAGCAAGGTCCTGTCTGATTGACCAAATCTATAAAAGGATTTTTGGTGCGCCCGTCGGTGCGCTAAGATCATTTATGTTCTGTGTGTGTGAAGAATCTAACAGTACTGTGGACTCGGTTGTATGTGATCAGGGCAGGCTTAGTGCCTTTAGAATTCCAGCTCCTCCGGAGAGAAGATTGTGTGTATGAATTCAGGGCTGGCGTCAGGCCTTTAGAATTCTGGCTTCTCCGGAGAGGAGTTCTATGAGTGCTTGGAGTCCAATACCGATTCCCATGCCCCAGTGGGGCTTGCGTACTCCTGTGAAGCTAACAGGGTTCGCGTTTAGAGCCATTTTCACTCTGTGGCCGTGTGCCTATAAACACAGCTCTGCTGCAGAGTTCCTTTCACGTCGCTGTGTGCGATTGGCACAGCCACATGCTTCTCTGCTGAGTGACGCTTAACTCAGTGCGAGTCAGTTATGCTCACTGCTTGTTTCATCATTGTCCTCTTAGCTTCAGTATATCATCTCTGCATGGTGGACCCCGGGTGGCGAAAGCACTTTATTATCATATCTTTTTCAGTGCGTTCCGCCAACCCTAACAGTGTGTGCACTCTTATGGTATATAGGAGCTGGGTGTGCAGTGCACTTAAATGGTACTGAAGGAGGCTGTGTACAAGCAAATACGGTATATAAAGGGGTGTGAGAATACTTATTCTGCTCAATATTAAGTGATACCATTAATATTAATATAAAATAATTTTAATTAATATGTTACTATTAATATTGAGCAGAATTACTTTCAGCCTATTGGTTCAGCCTCCACAACAGTCCCATTCTCCCATGTGGCTCCTGGGGAAAATTAATTGCTTACCCCTGTACTGTATATATAGTATATCATCCAGAGTGCTAAATGTGAATGAATTGCTCATGGACTCTTGCAATTAATATTTATGAACCCCACAGATGTAGTTAAGCTAAGTTTTGCAAATAAAGAGTTTTTTTGTGCAAGATGACAACTCTCTGAGTTACGGTAGCTCAATCTGTTTTCCAGCACTCAAACGGATAGAGAGAAAAAAATGATCTTGATGAAGCACTGAGTAGTATCAAAATCCCAACTCATTCCTGCTACACAAAAAATATTACATTGATACAACTGTGTTTCAAGCACTGAACCAATACCCCAATGTGGTTTAAAGGGTAATTTTCTTATTTCAGGCACATACAAGGGGCTATTGTTTGGAAGCCAATTGATCTGCCAGTATGTTTCCTGAATATGGAAAAATCAGGAGAAACCCCATTAAACATTTTAAGAACATAGAAGCACATATATTTATAATTATGTATATTGATTTATTTTTTATACTACACTCTTTAGATACAATCCCAGGAAAGAAGTTATTTCTATTCATTGGGAGGCCAAATCATTCCTTTTATAAAGTTATTTTTAACATGCAAACTCTTGGTAGAGATAGTGGAATTGATTTATCCAGTTTGTTATTTTTAATTCTTGTGGAATATTATGTTTGAGATTAATTTGCGAATTGATCCAGGTTCACAAAATGTGCTAACTATTTTATACTCTCTGCAGAATTAGGCCAGTGAAAATCCATATTAATCAATGTCTGTGCAAAACTCCCGTATAAATATGTAGTATATTGTCCTAGAAAACATTAAAATCCATAATACATCTCCAAGGAGGGGGCATTCACCCCTCTTCTCTCGCACAAGATCTTTTAAGCAGAAAAGAGCTTACAATCCAATAGCCTCCTTGAAGTAGAATTGCACAGTTGACATATGGGATAAAGGAAATTAGTGCTAGCTAACAAGGGACAAATCTAATTAAAACTCTTTTAAAGCTAGTATTACCCTCAGAGGAAACTGGACATCTGCAACTAGTTGGTTCAGTGCTGGTGGGAAGTTATGAATATTGGGCTTTGTATAGATCCGATATTGATGAAACATTCATTTTTAACTTCAGGACTAATCAAGGAAGAAAATTCATATTTTTTCAAAACTGTGACACATGCCTATAAGCCCCAAATCAGTAGTGGCAATCACTGACAATAACCAAGTCAAGTTTCCTGTCAATGAAAAGGTAAAATCCTGATAAAAAATATTACGGCGATATCGAATCCTGTGGTCATCAGGAGTGAAGGAAAAGATGGACATGTCTACATGTGGGTCACATGGACATGTGCACAGCCAGATAGCTTAAAATGGGTATGTTTGCAAAAAATAAAAAAAAACATTTTACTCAAATTGCCCCTCTCTTGTCCTGTCACTGCAGCTTCCTGCTTGTTCTCTGCAAACTCACCTCTGATATTAAGAGAGAAATCAGAGCATAAAAATGCTATTTTAAAACCTTCAATTCAATACAAATCAAATTTCCCAGCAAAATTCAAGGCAAATAAAATTTCAACAGATTTGCTCATGTCCAGTTTTGGTGCTACATCAAAAGCCTTACCTGTGCCACAAAAAAAGCTTAAGTATAATATTTACCTTCAGCATATGTCACATCAAAATGAAATTTTGCAGTGGGCATCTCAACATCTGAAAGTCTTGGTCCTGAAAAGGTTAAGTAAAAAATGATCTGACAGCACAAAGTGTCTATAAGGAGATGTTCACTGTCCCGATGTTTATGATGGATTTTGTTCAGATGAAGTTAATGTACCACTTTGTTTCCAGCTCATATAATTTGTATTATCATCAACTGTTACCTGCTACACATCAATTGTATGAAAATAATTATATTTAATTTACCCACATTAGTTTAGACCACAGTGCTGTGTTCAGATGAAAATGAAATTACTTACGGTAATTTTAAAAGGTTTAAAAAACAGCTTTTGATATCATCTAAGTATTTCACAAGTGAAAATGAAGGCACCGCTAAAATTTCAGCGTTTTAGGGCACAAAGTTACAAAATTGAGAACTAAAGATACACTACAAACAGGAAATGCAAAAATCCAAAGTGCAAAAAATATAATAGCAATTTGTCTCTTAATTGCTTCCTTTGATTTTATTTTTATTCTATTTTGTCATATGTAAATTTTACAAATATAACTGAGATATGTATAAAGAAATGTCATCCCCAATGTAAACAGATGCGTGGGTGCAACGACGATGAAGAAGATGAAGACACAGTAGTAACTTGAACCAAGATTATTTAACAATTCTAGCAATTGAACTCTGCTAAGCAAATAAATGTACCCTTGGGCAGCATGGTGGCTCAGTGTCTTACATTGTTGCATTGCACAGCTGGTTTCCTGGGATAAAATCCCACCAAGGACAACATCTGCAAGGAGTTTGTATGTTCTTCTCGTGTTTGCGTGGGTTTCCTCCGGGTACTCCGGCTACCTTCCATACTCCAAAGAAATTCCAATAGGGAATGTAGATTGTGAGCCCCAATGAGGACAGTGAAGATAATTTATCCAAAGAGCTGCGGAATATGATTGAGCTATATTAGCAATGCCTAATAAATAAAAATTGATGCCTTGATCTAAAATCCTGGTTTATGATGCGTCAGAGTATGCCTTGTGCTAACTACCATCATCAATTATTCACTACTAGATGGTGGCCCAATTCTAATGCATCGGGTATTCTAGAATATGTATAGTAGTATATAGCACAGCCCACACAGTATATAACACAGCCCACGTAGCATATAACACAGCCCACGTAGTATATAATGCAGCCACGTAGTTTATAGCACAGCCACGTAGGATATTGTCCAGCCACGTAGTACATTGCACAGCCATGTAGTAAATAGCACAGCCCACGCAGTATATAGCACAGCCACGTAGTATATTGCCCAGCCACGTAGTATATTGCACAGCCACGTAGTATATAGCACAGCCCACATAGTATATAGCACAGAGACATAGTATACAACACAGGTCACATAGTATATAACACAGCCCATGCAGTATATAACAGCCCATGTAAAATATAACACAGCCCACATAGTATATAACACAGCCACGTAGTCTATGGCACAGCCACACAGTATATTGCTCAGCCACGTAGTATATTGCACAGCCACATAGTATATAGCACAGCCCATGAGTATATAGCACAGCCACGTAGTATATAGCACAACCACATAGTATATAACACAGCCCACGTAGTATATAACACAGCCATGTAGTATATAGCACAGCCACGTAGTATATTGCCCAGCCACGTAGTATATTGCACAGCCACATAGTATAAAGCATAGCCCACGTAGTATATAGCACAGAGACGTAGGATATAACACAGGCCACGCAGTATATAACACAGCCCATGTAGTATCTAACACAGCCCACATTGTATATAGCAATGTGGGCACCATATCCCTGTTAAAAAAAAAATTAAAACAAAAAATAGTTATATACTCACCTTCCAGCAGCCCCTAGATCCAGCCCAGGCATTTAGTAATGCTCCTCGCGACGCTCCGGTCCCAAGAATGCATTGCGGCAATTACACGTGATGATGCAGCGGTCTTGCGAGACCGCTATGTCATCTCCGGTCATTGCCGCAATGCATTCTTGGGACCGGAGCATCGTGAGGAGCAGGAAAGGCGCCGGAAGGTGAGAATATAATGATTTTTTATTTTTTTAGTATTCTTAACATTAGATCTTTTTACTATTGATGCTGCATAGGCAGTATCAATAGTAAAAAATTGGTCACACAGGGTTAATAGCAGCGTTAACGCACTGCGTTACACCGCGTTATGCTGCGGTTAAATGCAGTCCGTTTAACAGACTGCTAATCTGCAATGGGGGCACTGACTGGAGGTGAGTAGGGAGGGGCCACTGACTGGAGGGGAGTAGGGAAGGGCGAATTTGGCCGGACTGTGCCCATCGCTGATTGGTCATGGCCGGCTGCGACCAATCAGCGATATGGGATTTCCGTGACAGACAAACAGGTCAAACAGATGGAAGTGACCCTTAGACGATTATATAGATGGATGTCTGTTATGATGACCTGGTGGTTAGGAGCACTAGGAATGACCTGATGAGCAAACTAGTAATACAGGACAAGCTCTGGGAAGTGGGAGCTCTGCTGACCGCAACCCCTAATCCTATCACAACAACTAGAAATAGCCGTGGAGCGTACCTGACTCTGCCTAGATGCCTCTTCACAGCCTAAGAGCTAACTACCCCTAAAGATAGAAAATAAAGCCTAACTTGCCTCAGAGAAATTCCCCAAAGAAAAAGGCAGCCCCCCACACATACTGACTGTGAGTTAAGATGGAAGTCACAAACACAGGAATGAAATAGGTTTCAGCAAAGGAGGCCAGACTTAACTAAACAGACTTGAGGATAGAAAAGGTATCTTTGCGGTCAGCATAAAAAACTACCAAAAAACCACGCAGTGTGCAAAAGAGACCCCACACCGACTCACGGTGTGGAGGTGCCACTCTGCATCCCAGAGCTTCCAGCTAGCAAGGCAAAATCATGATAGCAAGCTGGACAAGAAAACAGTGGTAAACAAATAAGCTAGCAGGGACTTAGCTTTTGCTAGAGTAGACAGGTCATCTGAAAGATCCAAGAGAGAACTGAACCAGTACTAGG
Organism: Ranitomeya variabilis; assembly: GCF_051348905.1. Lineage (NCBI taxonomy): Eukaryota > Metazoa > Chordata > Amphibia > Anura > Dendrobatidae > Ranitomeya > Ranitomeya variabilis. The sequence continues at coordinate 72,167,729 of NC_135237.1, read as the reverse complement.
ACATTGACAGCTGGCATCAGGTAACGATCTAAGTGGAGTTAAATAGAGCAGCCAGCCTAGGACTAAACGAGGTCAGCTGAGGAAGGAACCTCAGAACCAGCAGCTCCACTCACAGCCACCAGAGGGAGTCCATGGACAGAACTCGCCGAAGTACCATTCATAACCACCGGAGGGAGTTCGAGAACAGAATTCACAACAGTACCCCCCCCTTGAGGAGGGGTCACCGAACCCTCACCAGAGCCCCCAGGCCGATCAGGACGAGCCAAATGAAAGGCACGAACAAGATCAGCAGCATGGACATCAGAGGCAACCACCCAGGAATTATCCTCCTGACCATAACCTTTCCACTTGACTAGGTACTGAAGTTTCCATCTCGAAATACGAGAATCTAAAATCTTCTCCACCACATACTCCAACTCCCCCTCAACCAACACCGGGGCAGGAGGGTCAACGAAGGGAACCATAGGAGCCACATATCTCCGCAATAACGACCTATGGAACACATTATGGATGGCGAAAGAAGCTGGAAGGTCCAAACGAAATGACACAGGATTAAGAATTTCAGAAATCTTATAAGGACCAATGAAACGAGGCTTAAACTTGGGAGACGAATCCTTCATAGGAACATAATGAGACGACAACCAAACCAAATCCCCAACACGAAGTCGGGGACCAACACAGCGACGGCGGTTAGCGAAACGCTGAGCCTTCTCCTGGGACAATGTCAAATTGTCCACCACGTGAGTCTAAATCTGCTGCAACCTGTCCACCACAGAATCCACACCAGGACAGTCCGAAGGCTCAACCTGTCCTGAAGAAAAACGAGGGTGGAAAGCAGAATTACAGAAAAAAGGCGAAACCAAAGTGGCCGAGCTGGCCCGATTATTAAGGGCGAACTCAGCCAAAGGCAAGAAGGACACCCAATCATCCTGATCAGCAGAAACAAAGCATCTCAGATATGTCTCCAAAGTCTGATTGGTTCGTTCGGTTTGGCCATTTGTCTGAGGATGGAAAGCTGAAGAAAACGACAAATGAATGCCCATCTTAGCACAAATGGACCGCCAAAACCTCGAAACAAACTGGGAACCTCTGTCCGACATGATGTTCTCCGGAATGCCATGCAAACGAACCACGTGCTGGAAAAACAATGGAACCAAATCAGAGGAGGAAGGCAATTTAGGCAAAGGTACCAAATGGACCATCTTAGAGAAGCGATCACAAACCACCCAGATAACCGACATCCTTTGAGAGACAGGGAGATCTGAAATAAAATCCATGGAAATATGCGTCCAGGGCCTCTTCGGGACCGGCAAGGGCAAAAGGAACCCACTGGCACGAGAACAGCAGGGCTTAGCCCGAGCACAAGTCCCACAGGACTGCACAAAAGAACGCACATCCCGTGACAAGGAAGGCCAACAAAAGGATCTAGCCACCAAATCCCTGGTACCAAAGATTCCAGGATGACCAGCCAACACCGAACAATGAACCTCAGAGATAACTCTACTAGTCCATCTATCAGGGACAGTTTCTCCGCTGGGCAACGGCAGGTCTATCAGCCTGAAACTCCTGCAGCACCCGCCGCAAATCAGGGGAGATGGCAGACAAAATTACCCCCTCTTTGAGAATACCAGCCGACTCAGGAACTCACGGAGAATCAGGCACAAAACTCCTTGAAAGGGCATCAGCCTTCACATTCTTAGAACCCGGAAGGTACGAAACCACAAAATCGAAGCGGGAGAAAAACAGCGACCATCAAGCCTGTCTAGGATTCAACCGCTTGGCAGACTCGAGATAAGTCAGATTCTTGTGATCCGTCAAGACCACCACGCGATGCTTGGCTCCTTCAAGCCAATGTCGCCACTCCTCGAACGCCCACTTCATAGCCAACAACTCTCGATTGCCCACATCATAATTGCGCTCAGCAGGCGAAAACTTTCTAGAAAAGAAAGCACATGGTTTCATCACCGAGCCATCAGAACTTCTTTGAGACAGAACAGCCCCTGCTCCAATCTCAGAAGCATCCACCTCGACCTGAAACGGGAGCGAAACATCTGGCTGACACAACACAGGGGCAGAAGAAAAACGACGCTTCAACTCCTGAAAAGCCTCAATGGCCGCAGAGGACCAATTGACCACATCCACACCTTTCTTGGTTAAATCAGTCAATGGTTTAACAACACTAGAAAAATTAGCGATGAAGCGACGGTAAAAATTAGCAAAGCCCAGGAATTTCTGAAGGCTCTTCACAGAAGTAGGCTGAGTCCAATCATAAATGGCCTGAACTTTAACAGGGTCCATCTCGATAGTAGAAGGGGAAAAAATGAAGCCCAAAATTGAAACCTTCTGAACTCCAAAGAGACATTTAGACCCCTTCACAAACAAGGAATTAGCACGAAGGACCTGGAACACCATTCTGACCTGCTTCACATGAGACTCCCAATCGTCCGAAAAAACCAAAATATCATCCAAATATACAATCATGAATCTATCCAGGTACTTTCGGAAGATGTCATGCATAAAGGACTGAAACACAGATGGAGCATTAGAAAGCCCGAATGGCATCACCAGGTACTCAAAATGGCCCTCGGGCGTATTAAATGCTGTTTTCCATTTGTCGCCCTGTTTAATACGCACAAGATTATACGCCCCTCGAAGATCTATCTTGGTGAACCAGCTAGCCCCCTTAATCTGAGCAAACAAATCAGACAGTAGCGGCAAGGGGTACTGAAATTTGGCGGTGATTTTATTGAGAAGGCGGTAATCTATACAAGGTCTCAGAGAACCATCCTTCTTGGCCACAAAAAAGAACCCTGCTCCCAACGGTGACGACGACGGGCGAATATGCCCTTTCTCCAAGGACTCCTTTACATAACTCCGCATAGCGGCGTGTTCTGGCACAGATAAATTGAACAGTCGGCCCTTCGGAATCTTACTACCAGGAATCAAATTAATAGCACAATCGCAATCCCTATGAGGAGGTAGGGCACTGGATTTGGGCTCATCAAATACATCCCGGTAATCTGACAAGAACTCAGGGACTTCAGAAGGATGGGAAGACGAAATTGACAACAATGGGACATCCCCATGTACCCCTTGACAACCCCAACTGGATACAGACATTGATTTCCAATCCAATACTGGATTATGGACCTGTAGCCATGGCAAACCCAAAACGACCACATCATGCAGATTATGCAACACCAAAAAGCGAATATCCTCCTGATGTGCAGGAGCCATGCACATGGTCAATTGAGTCCAGTACTGAGGCTTATTCTTGGCCAAAGGCGTAGCATCAATTCCTCTCAATGGAATAGGATACTGTAAGGGCTCCAAGAAAAAACCACAGCGCCTGGCAAACTCCAAGTCCATCAAATTCAGGGCAGCGCCTGAATCCACAAATGCCATAACAGAATAAGACGACAAAGAGCAAATCAGAGTAACGGACAAAAGAAATTTTGGCTGTACCGTACCAATGGTGGCAGACCTAGCGAACCTCTTAGTGCGTTTAGGACAATCAGAGATAGCATGAGTGGAGTCACCACAGTAAAAACACAGCCCATTCTGACGTCTGTATTCTTGCCGTTCAGCTCTGGTCAAGGTCCTATCACATTGCATAGGCTCAGGACTCTGCTCAGAAGATGCCGCCAAATGGTGCACAGTTTTGCGCTCACGTAAGCGTCGATCGATCTGAATGGCCAAGGACATAGACTCATTCAGACCAGCAGGCGTGGGGAATCCCACCATAACATCCTTAAGGGCTTCAGAAAGACCCTTTCTGAAAATTGCCGCCAGGGCACCCTCATTCCACTGAGTAAGCACAGACCACTTTCTAAACTTCTGACAATATACCTCCGCTTCATCCTGACCCTGACACAAAGCCAGCAAGATTTTCTCTGCCTGATCCACTGAATCTGGTTCATCATAAAGCAACCCAAGCGCCAGAAAAAACGCATCTACATTACGCAATGCAGGATCTCCTGGCGCAAGGGAAAATGCCCAGTCTTGAGGGTCGCCACGTAGCAAAGAAATAATGATTTTTACTTGCTGAATGGGGTCACCAGAGGAGCGGGGTTTCAAAGCAAAAAACAGTCTACAATTATTTTTGAAATTCAGGAACTTAGATCTATCCCCAGAAAACAAATCAGGAATTGGAATTCTGGGTTCTAACATCGGGTTCTGAACTACATAATCTTGAATGCCTTGTACCCTTGCAGTGAGTTGATCCACACAAGAGGACAGATCTTGAATGTCCATATCTACACCTGTGTCCTGAACCACCCAGAGATTTAGGGGAAAAGAAAAACAAAACACGCTGCAGAGGAAAAAAAAAATGGTCTCAGAACTTCTTTTATCCCTCTATTAAGATGCATTAACACTTTACGGGCCAGCTGTACTGTTATGATGACCTGGTGGTTAGGAGCACTAGGAATGACCTGATGAGCAAACTAGTAATACAGGACAAGCTCTGGGAAGTGGGAGCTCTGCTGACCGCAACCCCTAATCCTATCACAACAACTAGAAATAGCCGTGGAGCGTACCTGACTCTGCCTAGATGCCTCTTCACAGCCTAAGAGCTAACTACCCCTAAAGATAGAAAATAAAGCCTAACTTGCCTCAGAGAAATTCCCCAAAGAAAAAGGCAGCCCCCCACACATACTGACTGTGAGTTAAGATGGAAGTCACAAACACAGGAATGAAATAGGTTTCAGCAAAGGAGGCCAGACTTAACTAAACAGACTTGAGGATAGAAAAGGTATCTTTGCGGTCAGCATAAAAAACTACCAAAAAACCACGCAGTGTGCAAAAGAGACCCCACACCGACTCACGGTGTGGAGGTGCCACTCTGCATCCCAGAGCTTCCAGCTAGCAAGGCAAAATCATGATAGCAAGCTGGACAAGAAAACAGTGGTAAACAAATAAGCTAGCAGGGACTTAGCTTTTGCTGGAGTAGACAGGTCATCTGAAAGATCCAAGAGAGAACTGAACCAGTACTAGGACATTGACAGCTGGCATCAGGTAACGATCTAAGTGGAGTTAAATAGAGCAGCCAGCCTAGGACTAAACGAGGTCAGCTGAGGAAGGAACCTCAAAACCAGCAGCTCCACTCACAGCCACCAGAGGGAGTCCATGGACAGAACTCGCCGAAGTACCATTCATAACCACCGGAGGGAGTTCGAGAACAGAATTCACAACAGATGTCTGCAATAATATGCATAACACAGGCCCTAATGGAAGACAATTGTGCCACTCCGGTAGGCTGCAAGTCTCTTGCTGATGAGTCACATCAGCGATGCGTTACGCTGGTCGTCTCCTATAGACTATAATGGGGGCATGTTTTTCTTTCTTTTGAGTGTTGCTAACTGCTTATGATTGGTCAGAAAGAATCATACAAGGAGTAGAAGTACATGTCCCCAGTAAATACTGTCTCATAACACCCACTTGGGCTAAAAAAGATAACTCGTCAAATAATTGATTGCGAATATCTCCGTAAAAGGGAGACAAAATAATAGAAAAAAGTTTAATTCTGCTCTGCAGCCTTTATTACATAGTGTGTCCAGTTCAACATGAAGAATTTGGTGACAGGTCCTCTTTAATTAATGTTTTTCCATTACTTACATCTATAGACAATAGCATTTTGTGTTTATTACACTTCAAAATATTAAAGTATATAACCAAATAACAGAGCCATACTGTAATCATATATTTTCTCACCAAAGCAAATGACTCCAAGGTCCACTCTACATTGATACAGAGCATACGCACTACTTTTAATTTCATCATTATGTTTCTTGTTCATATTAAATGCATAGGATGTATCATCAATATAGCCTAATAGATAGCTTGTAAATCATCTCATTAGAAGTAGTCCTTAGTAGCAAGTGATTCGCTTCCAACTACCCTCCATTTGAGGTTATTATCTGCCTAAATATTATGGCCATTATTTGTAAAGCTTCTAGATCCCTGGAGGATCTTGACCATGGAGTTCTCTTATAGGTAGAGCTATGGAGTAGCAAGTTCAGAGCTTCTTTCTACTAAGTGAATGCAAAAAGTGTAATGACAGTATATTACAAAGGCGTGAGATTTCACATAAAGTTTACTACAAGGATGACAGATTTTACATGTGCTACCTTAGCAGCCAATGATAAATCAATCAGGTAATTCATTCTAAACCCATAACTATCTCTTCTATTCCATACAAAAGATACTTAAACATAATAATTTATAGAAGTGGTGCTCATTTTGAATTTAAACATGGCTGTGCTATTTATTTCTATATCATTTATGATATTATGTATGTTTACTCTTCTCTTTATACTTTTCTTCCTACTGTAACACATAAATACATTGGAAAATACATTGTCCAAGAGTTTGGCTGGCACAATCACAGTATAAAAGATAACTTTTACAAACAACAACCAATGTGAATAAATTATCCAAGATGGTAATTTTCTATACACTTGAGAGATTATTTGAATGTCGATTGATCTTTGTTGTACTGGAGGTCATTCTATGAATACTTTCCTAAGAAGCTTTTGATCTGACAATAAAACATTTATGTATAGCAGCATACAAAAGAAACCATTGTAAAATTACTTTCTAAGCCAAACACATAGCATGAAGTTATTCCTAAATCTTTCTGTTTATTCACAGAATATGTAATAAAGAACTATACAAAGTATGACTATTATCAAGATTTGACTGTGTTTGATTTGCTTTTTTTAAAATATTATATTTTGCAAAGCATACAATATGACAAAGAAAAACACAGATGCAAGTTATCATTTTTCAACAGGAGAAAAACATTTTACCTACCATGTGGCTCACTTCTGGGTAGATAAGGAAAGCATGGGGTAATTTACCCAAACTTAACGAGGACATTTCATCAAATTTTTGACGCTTATATATTGCTATGTGTTTATTCAATCCCAGGTAGACATTTCAATTGGACCTCACTTGTACTATCAGTGTTCAGGGTCTTTTTTGAAATTTCTCTTTAGGTATGTACTCTTTTTGACTTCTTTACAGGCCTGGATTTAGAGGGGCCCAAGGGGCCCGGGCCCTGGGCCACCCACCAAGAGGGGGCCTCCCAACAATATAGGGATAAATATCTCAAAACATGTAAAATACACGTCTCTTTGCTGTGAACCGTTTCTAATGATAAGGAACATTTAACAAAAGAGAAACTATTGAAAGTGTAGGGACCTGGCTACGGTCCTACATCTCAGTGGCTGGTGCAGAGCGGCAGAGTCATGGCACCTGACCTGCGTCAGCATTCACTGACCTGGCTAGCCTAGCCAGACTTCCTTAGTACCCTCCCTGTACCTAATGCTTAGCTTATGGCATGCGACAGCCTTCTCCAATCCCAACAGAAGCTTCTAGGCCCTACCTATTCAGCTATAAGATCGTTCCGTCGGATTAGATCAGATGAGAGTTTGTTCAGCTACCTTCGAGGAAAGAGGCGGAGCCACGATGTTGGCGTGAGAAGGGGATTCTCCACCGCAGAGCACAGCAGGACTTCACTCTGGATCTTCAGTCACTGGTTCAGTCTTCACAGTGTTGCAGTGGGTGTGTGTCTGTTTGTGTCTGCCTGTCTGTGTATGTTTCTTGCAGCTCCTGTCCTACACAGTACCATACTGTATATACAGGTCCACACTATATCCTGCATTACAGTGTGTCTGTGTATACTGTATGTATATAGTGTGGACCTGTTTACAGTATAGTGCTGTGTATACACTTTATACAGCCCCTCATCCTCTAGTCTACATACTGCCAGCACAACAACAGCCTCTGATATATACAGGTAATCAGCCTCTGACATATACAGCCCGGCAGCATCCCCTCATATATATACAGCCCAGCAGCAGCTTCTAACATATACAGCCCAGCAGCTGCCCCTCATATATATATACAGCCCATCAGCAGTCCCTCGTATATATACAGCCCAGCAGAAGCCTCACATACATATACAGCCCAGCAGAAGCCTCTCATACATATACAGTCCAGCAGAAGCCTCTCATACATATACAGCCCAGCAGAAGCCTCTCATACATATACAGCCCAGCAGAAGCCTCTCATACATATACAGCCCAGCAGCAGCCTCTGACATATAGAGCCCAGCAGCAGTCTTTGATATAGACAGCCCAAATTTCTACAATAAACATACATACAAACTGCAGTGGTGAGCGTTCCTTCTCAAAACTCAAGTTAGTTGAAAACCGATTTAGGACATCCATGAAGCAGGAACGACTTGTAAATTTGGCTATCATGAGCATCGAGTCAGATACACTGCGTGAATTGGACTTTAGTGACATCATTAGTATTTTGCAGCACGAAAATCAAGGAAAGTGCCTGGATTGTAAAAAATGAATAATTTTACCTGAATTATTCTGCGTAAATGATATTTGTAAATAAGCTTGCGTTTGTTTCATTTTGTGTTTTTGCATTACATATTGCAGCACCTTGAAAAATGGGCCTCCCTGCAAAATGGGCCCCGGGCCACCCACCTCTTAAATCCGGCCCTGCTTCTTTACCTTGGTACACGACAGACATGACAAATTCACATTTAGTCATCATTAGAAATGAGCGGATGAGAAAAAATAAAAAATGGCCTATTCGCACAGATTTTCCCTGGAAAACGTTATTCAGAGATGTTCTCAGATAATTTAACGTCCCTTATTATGCTTTGGGGTTTCTCCACACCCCAGAGCAGAGCAAATGTAATACGTAAAAAAAATAAGAAAAACCGTTATATTCATCTCACCACTCCCTTCTCTTTTGCTCTTCACCGTCAACTGTCTGGTCCTTGATGCCCACCACTCAAACTGAAATCCCTAGGACTTGCATAGGACATCTGGATCTCATGAGGCCTAAAAAGTTCTGCACAAGAATGGACGTGATACCATGATCTTTCGACGTGCGCCGTAACCTTGCACTCATATGTGCATATGTTCCATGTCTCATCAGAGCCAGAAGTCCCAGAGATTTCAGCATGAGTGGTGGGTACTAGATGGGTGATGATGAATAGCAGTGGAGCCAGACAGGTATCTGGTAAGGTGAGTATAAATAATTTTTTTTATTTTTTTTAACCTTTTGATGGCACCTTATTGATCAGAAAAATGGTAGCCATTTTTACTTAATCCACACAAAAGCAAATAATTCAAAATCCCCATTTTCACAAAATCGGATTTTTCAAAAATGTAAATAGAATTCAATTCCACTGAAATGTATTCGCTTGTTACCTTTACCACTATTAATATATAAGATATATAGAATGTTCTATTCCAGAATGTTATCTGTTCATAAGTTAATAGATTTTTAAAGAGAGTCTGTCATCAAATTTGACCTAGATAAACCATTAATATGGGCATACAGGTTATAGACTGATGAAAAAAAAAATGTCTGTCTAACATCTGATGACTTGATGAGAAATCTATCATCATCTTGTATTACTTTATGATAATTATCTCTTCCAGGCTGTGGGCAGTACGTTGTCCAGAAGAAAAGCATGTTTCCACTTCATTAGTATAATTTTCACCTCCCATCAGCATTATTACGTTCCTGTGTGACATCGGGCTCTTGAAAGGAAATCTTGCGCCCTCACTACATCTTTCTTCATTCCTCCTCAGTGTTTCACCCTTCCATGAGCATAGTCATCATGTTCCTTCTGTGCAAGTGCCGGCCAAACACTGGTACTTCCAGTTTTTTTTGAACAGCATACTGCCCATAGCCTGGAAGATGTAATTAACATAAAGAGATAAAAGTTGATTTATCAATATCAGATTTGAGACAGCTATCACTTTTTTAGCAATCTATAACCTGTATGACCATATTAATGGTTTACCTAGGTCAAATGTGGTGACAGATTCCATTTAAAGATGTTTCCTAAATATAATACTGTTAGTTGCAGTACATTATCAGAGTAGAGTAACATTTCTGTATACTGGCATGCGATGGCTCAGAAATGCTGCTGGTTTGGCATCCTTACAAGAGCAATCACATTTTTATAATCTGGAATACACTGAGGGTCCCAGATTCTCAGGGTCCATATGAGACAACAAACTGCATGGGTACTGAGTCAGTGATGAAGAAACTGGAACGTACATATAAACATAACCCATCCAGGACATCAGTTGCACATTTTAATATGGGAGGAGAGTTTAAAATTGGATAATATAGTCATTTTAACATGGTTTTTAAAGAAAGTACATCAGCCTCATTAGGTCGAAGAGATGTATTTAAAGATGTCATCCACTAACTTCACTCAGGCCAGGTTCACATTTGCGTATGTATGCGTGTATGATCCGCATAGATCCGCATGCATCATGCGTACAATCTTTAACATGTGTACGCATTCGTCATTTTGAGGTGTGCAGAGGTGTCCAGCGAACGTAACATGTTGCATTTATTGAGGTATCAATTACGCGCAGTCATGCGCATGTCAATGATTGCGGACGGAGTGCATCAAAACAACGCATTGCTGTCTATGGAAATGCATTGGAATTCAAGGTCATGCGTACGCATGCGTTCGATAGACGTGCGTACTTCCAACTAATTATATCTTGGAAATTATGAAACCACCTGAAAATTGCCAGCTGTATAATAGGGGGTCTGAAGACAGGAAGTCCATTACTCTCAAGACTCTGGATGCTGGCACAGGACTTTAGATGAAGGCAGAAGACTCTGGATGCGGGCACAAGATTCTGGATTTTTTGCACTTGACTCTGGATGTAAGTATAGAAGCTTTGAAAATGTCTTTCTGTCTCTCACTGCATTCTGTATTCTGTACTTATGTTTTTTTTCTGTTGCTTCTAGACTGTTTGTTGCTACCATCCCGATGCTGCTGTCCTGGTCCTGGTGCTTCTGTCCTGTTCCTAGTGCTGCTGTCCTGGTCCCCGGGCTGCTGTCTATGTAAGTATAGAAGCTTGGAAAATGTCTTTCTGTTTTTGCACTCCGTACTCCGTACAGATTTTTTTTCCATATCTTGTAAACTAGGTGCTGCTGTCCTGCTCCCGCTGCTGCTGTTCTGGTCCCGATGCTTCTCTCCTGGTCCTGGTGCTGTGTCGTGTTCCTGGTGCTGCTGTCCTGGTTCCAGTGCTGCTGTCCTGTTCATGGTGCTGCTGTCCTTTTCCTGGTGCTGTTGTCCTGGTCCCAGTGCTGCCGTCTATTAAAGTATAGAAGCTTGGAACATGTCTTTCTGTCTTTGCACTCTGTACTCTGTACAATAATTTTTTTTCCACTCCTTGTAGACTAGGTGCTGCTGTCCTGGTCCCGGTGCTGCTGTCCTGCTCCCAGTGCTGCTATCCTGGTCCCAGTGCTGCTGTCTTGGTGCTGTTCTTCCATCCGTCCTGGTGCTGTTCTGCAGTCCCTGTTGTGTGGTGCCTGACTGCTGTGCTGTTGGACTACTGCCTATAATGTAAGTATATGAGTCCATTGTGGGGGTTTTTTGGAGGGGGGGCTACATTGTGTGTGGCTCTTAACAAGTTTATTTTTTCTTTTCTCTAGTGTTTCACTTGACTGCTTGCTGCGATTCCAACATGTCCTCCAGTGAGGACAGACTGACAGAGACTGTCAGAGACTGGACATGACACTGATTATGTAATCACATTTAATATACTGATTGGTATGTATTGACTGGCAATACTATACATTAGGTAAATCATGTATTTTCTTTGCAGGTTCCTTCCAGTGCAAAAGAGCAGGAGCAGTCGAGTGGAAATGATTCTGCCCAGGGTCATCGGCCTCAAGTTGCTGAGGAGGAAAGACAGGGTGTAAGTAGCCTTTATCAGAGTTGCAATTAAATTTGTTTTCATTTTTACTTACAAATTATTTTTTTGTATTTCATCTATAGGTTCCACAACTCAACATAGATAATGACGTACTAATTCAAGTTGTGCAAGAGGTAGCAGTGTTGTGGGACCCCCGTGATTGGAATCATTTCGACTCAGCCTTGACCCGACGACTCTCGGAAGAAATGGCCAGATCGCTGATGGATGATTGGGACTATGCAATGCCACAAGTCAGAAAGGATTTTCATAAGTGTTGCAATATGGTACGCGTCTGTTTTTCTGTAAATGTTGGTGTCTTTTTAAATTTTTTGTATTTTTCTTCCCCCTTCACAGTGAAGAGAGTAAAAGTTTGTTGGCGTTCGATAAAGGATCGCTTCAATAAGGACACGAGAGAGGAGATTTGGGTTCGAAGTGGTGCTTCTCGAAAAATCTGAAAATACAAGTAACATAATCAGCTTACTTTTTTTTTACACACAAAACACTAATTATTCACTATTATGGAATACTTACATTATTGCAGTGTATTTGTATCTACATGAACTTTTTAATTTGATTGTAAAATTACCTGGCATGATTATGCTAATATGATGTCTCTGTAAAACTTTGCCTTTTGCACTCTGTATTTGCATGTCTTTTTTTTCTACAGCTAATTAGTAGTCAGTACATAGCTGCCATCAGTTAAAGTGATTCTGATTAACCCCATATTCAGTTTAGCTTTTCAAGTAGGATTTTTCTGACATTTTCTTCTTATTACAGCAAAAGCCATGATCTATAAACGACTTACAACACAGCAACAGAGTCTGATTGTTAAAAGTTATCAGTCAGGAGAAGGGTGCAACATTGTTTTCAAAGGCATTATATATAAATGGAACACTGTGAAGACAGTCAACAAGAAGTGGCTTAAATTTGGGATAACAGTGACATTAGATTAGAACTGGAGGTTTCTCAAAAATTGATGAAAAGGCTATCAGAAAATTGGTCTTGGAAACTGACAAGATAACTACAGCAACATTAAAGGAGCTGCAGGTATTTCTGGCAAGCACTGGCTGTATAGTACATGAGGGAACAATCTCCAATATTCTTCATATGTCTGGTCTGTGTGGTTTGGTGGCAAGTTGGAAGCCTTTGCTTGCAATGAAAGCATTCAATCCTTTGCCAAAACCTATGTCAAGTCAGCTAAAAGCATGTGACAAAATGTGGCATGAGACCAAAGTTGAATTTTATCACTTCAAAAGGTATGTTTGGCGTAGAGCAAACACTGCTCACCACCAGAAGAATATCATACCCACAGTGAAGCATTGGTGGAAGCAGCATCAGAGCTGTTTTGCGGCAGCTGGAATTGAAGTTTTGATCAAGGTGGAGGAAACTATGAACAGTTCTAGATATCAGTCAATTTTAAATCAAAACTTTTATGCCTCTGCTAAAAAGATGAAGAGGAAGAGAAACTTAAACTTTCAGCACGACAATAACCCTAGGCATACCTCCAAATAAAAAAAAGAAAGACTTTATCAAAAGAGGATAAAAGTTTAGGAATGGTTCAGCCAAAGCCAAGAAAAGAAGCCAATTGAAAATATATTGTTAAACTGTAGAGGGCACTGTACATAGGAGATGCTCTCACAATCTGAGCGATTTGATGCACTACTGCAAGGAACAGTGGGCAAAGATTGCCAATTCTAGATGTGTCATGCTGATAGACTCTTACCCCAAAACTGAATGTTGTCATAAATTTGAAGTGTACTTCATGAAAGTATTAGTTTGTATATTTATGTAATCACATTATTTTAGTTCTTTATTTTTCATTTTCCAACTGAAAAGATGTGTTTGTTTTTAAATGCATTTGTACAGATTATGTTGACATTGAAGGTGGAAAAGGCACTGAAATTATTCTTCTTGGTTTGATTTTTATTACATAGCAAAAAGTCAGCATTTAAAGAAGAATGTGTAGACTTTTGACTCACACTGGTTTCTTTGCCATATTCACTATATGGGCATAGGAAAAAAAGTAATTCAGTGCTGTAGAAACCCAAACAACCATGGAGAAATACCTTTTGCTTCAATCTATCCCACTAAGATGTTTTTTCATATTTTATTGCATTATATAAAAAATTAAATGGTACCATAAAAATATAACTCCTCTAGCAAAAAACAGACCCTTATACAGTTATGTTAACAGAAAAATAAAAGAGATTTGGCTCTTGAAAGGCAAGAAAAACTGAACAAAGACAAAAAATAACAAAACTGCAGTGCCAAAGGTTTCGTATTATGGACATTCCACTCCTTGCTTTTTAGTACTTAATAGAGATGAGCCACCTCCCCAGTGTTCAGGTTCGGTTCGTTTCTTCGAACAGAGACATGTTCGATGAACTGTTCGTCGAACGTTCGATGAACACCGTCGAACCCCATTGAAACCAATGGCAGGCAAACACAAACACATACAAACACATGGAAAACACATAGAAAACACCTTAAAAGGTGTCCAAAAGCTGACAAACTGCTCAGAAGACACAACAAACACATGGAAAAGTCACAACTACATATAGTCATGCAAAAAGAAAAGAGGTGGAGGAGTAAAAGGAGGAGGAGACACAGATATAGGCATGTCATGCCCTTCTAAAATCAAGACAGGCTGGAGTTAGATTGAGAAAGAAAGAAGGTGGTGTAGCTTGCTTCATGGGTGGGGTACTCTGCTGAGTAGCAGAAATTGCTACTAGACCCAAAAGGATTTCCTGGGCCAGATGCCGTTACAAAATAGTAGTTAGGTAAACAGGCGGTGTAGCTTGCTTCATGGGTGGGGTACGCTACTGAGTAGCACTAAATTCTACTAGACCCAAAAGGATTTCCTGGGCCAGATGCCATTAAAAATAGTACTTAGGTAAACAGGCGGTGTAGCTTGCTTCATGTGTGGGGTACGCTGCTGAGTAGCACTAAATTCTACTAAGCCCCTTAAGGGATTTCCTGGGCCAGATGCCGTTCCCACCTGGAAATGATGATGGCAATGTCATGTAAAACTCAGTAAGGAGAATAAATAAAAGAGTCTCCATTTTTTCAAAAAATTCAGCCACAGACACCACTTAAGTGGCATCAATTTCCCCAGAGTTTTTTAAAACGGTTGGTGAGGTGATTTTCAAAAATCATCAAGCTTTTAGTCTCCCCAAGATGACACAGGGGTAGAAAAGTCCTTGCGGATCCAGGATTTGTTCATCTTGATGAACGTTAGTCTGCCGCATGCGCGTATCTGTCAGCACACCACCAGCAGCGCTGAACACACGTTCAGAGAGAACGCTGGCTGCGGGGCACGACAAGATCTCCAAGGCGTGAGTGGTGAGCTCAGGCCATTTTTCAAGATTGGAAGCCCAAAATGAGCAATGGTCCAGTTCCACAGTCATGGCATCGATGTTAACTTGGAGATACTCTTGTACCATCCTCTCTAGGCGTTGGCTGTGCATCAGACTTCTTGTCTTCTGTGGCCTTGCAAAGGAAGGTCTAAAAAAATCTTGAAATGAATGGAAAAAATTGCTGTTACCACCAGATACGATGTTACTGTTACAGTTAGAGTGATGACTCGATAGTCCCACAGTTGGCAAGTTAGAACTCAGAGATTGACACCACTGGTGTTTTGTAGAAAAGCAGATGTTAGATTCTGTAACAGTCTCTGCTGATACTCCTGCATGCATAAATCCCTTTCTATGGCAGGAATTATTTCACCAAATTTGCTTTTGTACCGGGGATCTAAAGATGTGGCAACCCAGTAGTCGGCATTACTTCGGATTCTGACAATCCGAGGGTCATGTTGCAGGTAGTGCAGCAAGAAGGCACTCATGTGTCTTGCGCATCCAGGAGGACCAAGTCCTTGTTGTCTTGGTGGTGGCAAGGTGAGAATCATGCTTCCTTCGTCTGCCCTCTCACCCAACCTCGCACAACAGAAATTTGATCAAGGTCTCCCTCATCTGATGAGTCTTCCATGCCCAGCGCCAGTTCGTCCTCCACTTCTTCATTGCCTCCTGCACCTTCCTCAACAGTTTGGCTGCTACCATGCGCCCTCGGTAATCCCTCTCCCCCAGCCTCCAATGCCAGCCGCCTTGGTGCTGCCAACCTTCTTGACCTTGGAGATATGATCCCTTCCGCATATGCCTCCTCCTGTTCCTCCTCCTCCTCTTGTTCCACCACCTGACTTGGAACACTGTGTAAGGTGTGCTCCAGCATGTAAATCAACGGAATGGTCATGCTGATAATGGCATCGTCAGCACTAAACATCTTCGTTGCTGTTTCAAAACTGTGCAGAAGGGTGCATAGGTCCCTGATCTGAGACCACTCCTGCAGCGTGATTTGCCCCACCTCTTGAGCTCGTTGGCCCAGGCTATACATCATAACGTATTGCACCAGGGCTCATCGAACAGTGCAGACACTGCTCCTAGGCACAAAACTATTAACTGGATTAGATGCAGTAAAAATTGAGATACACAGGCGGTATAGTTTGTTTCACAGGATGGCTACTCTGCTGACGTGCAGACACTGCTCCTAGGCCCAAAACTATTAACTGAATTAGATGCAGTAAAAATTGAGATACACAGGCGGTATAGTTTGTTTCACAGGAGGGCTACTCTGCTGACGTGCAGACACTGCTTCTAGGCCCTAAACTATTATCTGGATTAGATGCCGTAAAAATTGAGATACACAGGCGGTATAGTTTGTTTCACAGGCTGGCTACTCTGCTGACATGCAGACACTGCTCCTAGGCCCAAAACTATTAACTGGATTAGATGCAGTAAAAATTGAGATACACAGGCGGTATAGTTTGTTTCACAGGCTGGCTACTCTGCTGACATGCAGACACTGCTCCTAGGCCCAAAACTATTAACTGGATTAGATGCAGTAAAAATAGAGATACACAGGCGGTATAGTTTGTTTCACAGGCGGGCTACTCTGCTGACGTGCAGACACTGCTCCTAGGCCCAAAACTGTTAACTGGATTAGATGCAGTGAAAATAGAGATACACAGGCGGTATAGTTTGTTTCACAGGCGGGCTACTCTGCTGACGTGCAAACACTGCTACTAAGCCCAAAACCCCAAAATGATTTACTGGGTTAGATGCAGTAAAAATTGAGATACACAGGCGGTGTAGCTAGCTTCACAGGCGGGCTACTCAGATGACTATCAGACAATGCTACTAGCCCAAAAGGATTGGCTGAGCTAGATTACACCAAATGCTGTGACTAACACTTGCACAGCACTGGCTCAGACCTACCTGGCAAACAGTGCTATGAACTGCTGTAACCTACCCTGAAAAGGGCTGATATTACAACTAGTCCCGACTCCTTCCGACTCCCTAAACCTATCTCTCTGACAATTCACTCCAAAAAAACACTCTTAGTCTGTATAGTGCCCACAGCAGCAGCGGTGCCGTCTAACACTAAGCTGCAGCAGTGAGGAAATGGTGGCGACAGGGCAAATGGCTGGTTCTTATAGGGCAAGGACATATGACATACACAGCCAATGACACATGCACTTGCTTGTGTGCATCACATGCACATTGCTGTGTGTGTGTGCACTGCTGATAGGCTGAGAGACTGCACCGCCCCTCTGTAACTGCGGGAAAAAAAAATGGAGATCGGCGTTATTTCAGCACAGTTCTATCCCCAGCCCCCCCCGCCCACTATACACTGGAACAGTCCATTAACAATGATAAACAGTTTTAATGTGCAAATCAAGCAAGGCTTTGGGTGAACGAACAGTTATCGAACAGAAACTCGAACAGCCGAATTTTAAGCAAATTGTTCGGGTTCGTCGAACGACTCGAACACCGCCCAAAACAGCTCGAATTTGAAATTGGCGAACAGTTCGACTTGAACACCGCTCATCTCTAGTACTTAATTGCTCAACATCATGAACAGCTTCGCTGAAAGTAAACTTTTACACCTGTCATTTTAGAGTGAGTATTTCAAGTTGATACAGTCTTGTTAATCACTTCTCTTTAACAATAAATCAAGCATTTTTTCTGAGTATCTTGTGTATTATGCATTCTAGCCGCATCAGACCCTTAGGCGAGTTATAATCTTGTCTGCTGGGTTTACACACTGCATACTGGATGGTTTAGATCAAACACTTTAATTCAATAATCTTCACTTAATTGTAAAAATAACAAAAAACTATGTTATGTGGTGAAGTTTTAGAATATACTTAGGGTTCAGATAGCCATACTAAAACTCGAGCCAGTTACGTTCACAAATCACGAACGTGAATGGCTCCGCATGAAGCTCCTTGTGGCTTGTCCACATAGCGTTATAGGCATGCACTTGTCTGGTCCATAATTTCAATCTGTTATTTTTTTCATACTGACCATTGGTCCAATGGTGAAATCATTGGCATATACAGGTGCACTGGCTATCACTGAGCATACGGAAAATAGAGCCATCTGATCCAGCCTAAGGAGGGAACAATTTAAAACATTGATAGAAGATAGAATAAACTTTTAATATTAAGGCTTAAAGTATCGAAGTACTTTTTGAAACCTTTACGTTAAATGCAGTGTTTCAGTTATTTGATATTTTCTGTTTTTAAATAGAAGCTACTTTGGTTCCTTAAATGATCGTGCACAATTGTCACACAGGGGAAATATTAATTTACAATATACTGAAAATATAAAAATGCTTCCTCCTCCAGGTTTGTGAAATATGACTTAATCCTGATGGGTTGTTATATTTGAATTGCTAATGAGCCTCGGCATTTGGTTCAGAAGTTCACTTTTTGAATTAATAATCCATAAAAGAATAGTTATCCTTATATTAATACTCGAAAGCATTAGAAAGAGTACTTTAGGGATTTGTCACGTGCAGTAGAACTAAATTCCTAATATGAGCTGTTGCCGAAAGATAACGGTAACAAACAAATTGCCCATTGATGTCTGGCATAGAAAGGATAATTGTAGTAGCTAAAATTTTCACCGTGCATGTCCTGTATACTATTACAAAGGTAGAGAGGCATGAATTATCCATTTATTGCTTTTCCTGCAGTCATCCCATATTATGCAATTGTCCTAGATAATTCCATTCCAGTTATGTTACTATAACAATAATAATTTCCAATATATGAGATTCTTAGATAGGTCTTAGCGGTAATTCAGAAACGCTAAAATTCAGATGAACGCAAAGAGCAAACTATATATTTTATACTTATCATTATTTATAGCTTACAATGGATACACTTGGCACAAGCCACTCTAATTAGAAGGTCCCAAGGACACCCTGATATTTACTCTTTCATCCTTATATAGGGATCACACTGCCGGGAACCCTACATTATCTTCAAGGAGTAAATGCTGGTTGTTGGACAAAATTGAGAGAAGTAAGCTAAACAGGTCAGTATATGAGGGTTAGGGACAATAATAAAATAATATACCAGGATGGCCGGGTTTATGACAAAGTTAAGGTACCTTCACACTAAACGATATCGCTAGCGATCCGTGACGTTGCAGCGTCCTGGATAGCGATATCGTTGAGTTTGACAGGCAGCAGCGATCAGGATCCTGCTGTGATATCGCTGGTCGTTGGTTAAAGTTCAGAACTTTATTTGGTCGTCAGATCGCTGTGTATCGTTGTGTTTGACAGCAAAAGCAACGATGCCAGCGATGTTTTACAATGGTAACCAGGGTAAATATCGGGTTACTAAGCGCAGGGCCGCGCTTAGTAACCCGATGTTTACCCTGGTTACCATCGTAAAAGTAAAAAAAACAAACAGTACATACTCACCTTCTGATGTCTGTCACACATCCCTCGCCGTCCGCTTCCTGCACTGACTGAGTGCCGGCCGTAAAGTAAAAGTACAGCACAGCGGTGATGTCACCGCTCTGCTGATAGGGCCAGCGCTCAGTCAGTGCAGGGAAGCGGACGCCGGGGGACGCGAAGGTGAGTATGTACTGTTTGTTTTTTTACATTTTACACTGGTAACCAGGGTAAACATCGGGTTACTAAGCGCGGTCCTGCGCTTAGCAACCCGATGTTTACCCTGGTTACCCGGGGACCTCGGCATCGTTGGTCGCTGGAGAGCTGTCTGTGTGACAGCTCTCCAGCGACCAAATAGCGACGCTGCAGCGATCGGCATCGTTGTCTGTATCGCTGCAGCGTCGCTTAGTGTGAAGCTACCTTTAGGCAGAGATGTCATGTAGAAAAGTAATCAAACAGTACTTAGGTCACATCCAGAAGTGCTCCTCAATTGTTCAGAAGAAGCAGCTAAAGGCCCCGTCTCACATAGCGAGATCGCTAGCGAGATCGCTGCTGAGTCACAAGTTTTGTGATGCAACAGCGACCTCAGTAGCGATCTCGCTATGTGTGACACGTACCAGCGATCAGGCCCCTGCTGCGAGATCGCTGGTCGTGTCGGTATGGCCTGGGCCGTTTTTTGATCATTGAGGTCCCACTGACATCGCTGAATCGGTGTGTGTGACACCGATCCAGCGATGTCTTCACTGGTAACCAGGGTAAACATCGGGTTACTAAGCGCAGGGCCGCGCTTAGTAACCCGATGTTTACCCTGGTTACCAGCGTAAATGTAAAAAAAAAAAAACAGTACATACTCACCATCTGATGTCCGTCAGGTCCCTTGCCGTCTGCTTCCTGCTCTGACTGAGATCCGGCCGTACAGTGAGAGCAGAGCGCAGCAGTGACGTCACCGCTGTGATCTGCTCTCACTGTACGGCGGCACTGTCATAGCAGGAAGCAGACGGCAAGGGACCTGACGGACATCAGATGGTGAGTATGTACTGTTTGTTTTTTTTTGTAACCAGGGTAAACATCGGGTTACTAAGCGCGGCCCTGCGCTTAGTAACCCGATGTTTACCCTGGTTACCCGGGTGCTGCAGGGGGACTTCGGCATCGTTGAAGACAGTTTCAACGATGCCGAAGTCGTTCCCCTGATCGTTGGTCGCTGGAGAGAGCTGTCTGTGTGACAGCTCCCCAGCGACCACACAGCGACAAAACAGCGACGCTGCAGCGATCAGCATCATTGTCTGTATCGCTGCAGCGTCGCTGTGTGTGACGGGGCCTTTAGAGTTATTGAGGATTATTTACAAATTGCCAAAGGCAAATAGACCTTAAAGTGAACCTGTCACCCCCCCCCAGCTTGTCTCTGAAGAGACAATTTGCATAATCAGTATAGATCTAAGAAAGGTGAAATTCTAACTGAAAAGTGACTTTATCTTAGAAAATTATCGAATAACTTGGAGAACACTTTTTTCAATAATATGAAAGCTAAGACCATATTCTGCAAGAAAGGATAACAGAAAAGGGAAAAAGGTGTCAGACAAAAGAAAAGTACAAGAAGTTGCCCTTGTGGTACAGGAGGGCATCTGAATGATTAAAGATCATGTTGTATGGGAAAAATATAATAATAGTATTAGAAAAGTGTGGACAATCTACAAGAGTAAGTGGTGGCAATAAATCAAACAATGCACTTAGTTATTGGCTTGTCTATAAGTTAATATTTAGCGTTCTTCATGACTGCACAGGAATAGTGAGCGAGTGCATTAATTCTCCAAGTAGACCAAATGTACGCACTGTAAAACACAGAAGGGCAGTACGCTAATGCTCTTCTTAACCTTGGGCTATAATTAGCGAGCCTTTAAAAAGCACTAACCCCTCTCACACCTTGTGATTGAATGATAGTAACTATTATCGTCTTCACATTAATGAAAATAATCTGTGAAGGGGATGTATAACCACCATTCTTTAAATTATAGATATGTCAAAAATTAAATTTTTTTCCACTTGTGTGGAAACATGAAATATGCTTTTTTCAGTTTTTCCATTCTTCGCGATGAGAACGAGAAAATCTGAAAATGATTCAGTCAGTCAACCTGAGAACGATTGCTATAAGTTCTCTCTACTGTTGACTTCGCACTTTTCCCCTCCTATGTTTCTATGTAGAAGAGTGAAGAATTAGTAGTAAAGTAGAATGGTAACATTTTCTTCTAAAGTGATGTAATGGCCCTATTTCCTAGAGTGCTGAAGTTCTGACCTCATAATCCCGACCTCTGAGGTGACGGCACTTTCCTCTTAACCACTATTTTTCTGCATTGATAAAAGTGGCTGCAAAAAGCATTCATCTCAGTATGGATGGTGGTGACGTCCTATCACAAGAATCCCACACACCAATTATGCTGTGAATTATAAGGGTATGTATGTCCACATGTGGCACTTTGGCTCTTTTTAATGCTTTTTTTAATGCAAATTTTCAGCTACATTTTAGGGTATGTGTCCACGTTCAGGATTGCATCAGGATTTGGTCAGGATTTTACATCAGTATTTGTAAGCCAAAACCAGGAGTGGAACAATTAGAGGAAAAGTATAATAGAAACATATGCTCCACTTCTGTATTTATCACACACTCCTGGTTTTGGCTTACAAATACTGATTGAAAATCCTGACCAAATCCTGATGCAATCCTGAACGTGGACACATACCCTTACAGTATCAGTAAAAGTCTATGAGTTTTAAGAAATCTCATGCACACAGCTTATTTTTTTGTCCTCAGTATTTTGTGTTTTGTTTGCTTTTTAGCACTATAGAACATGTCACTTTCAGTGTTTTTTCATCATTTTTCACCCACTGAAAGTAATTGGTGATGAAAAACTGCTGGAAAAACGCAGGTATCAGGTTTTGCTGAGTTTTTTGTGTCAAAATCTTATGGTAACCATTAGTAACCAGAAGGACTCACAAGAAAAAACATCCATAAGAATGCCTATATAGAAAACATACACAAACCCCAGAGAAGAAAAGGGTATATAGCCCAATATATGTGTGTCTCTGGGGAATAAGATCTCTTACCACATAAGATCTTTAGGTATAATATACCCTACAGTCCTATATTCCATATCAGCAATATATTCAAATTGCAGGAATCACGACCGGAATATAAATTGGAACGATCTCACCTCTTATTTTCTTCCTCCAATATGGATGAGATCACCTGACATTGGCGCTATATCCGAGGGGGGGGGCAGTTTCTCGCCACACACTTAACCCACGCTGCCAACGAAATGATCAACCCCAAAATAATCCACGCATTTTCCCTACGCGTTTCGTATATCCATTCATCAGGGGAAAAGGAGGGATGCAAATTAACCTCCCCAGTTCTTTAGGAGGGATCTGCTGCAGGGTACAGAGATGACCCCCACGTGGTGATCGCTGCTTATTAAATAGCCCGCCGAGCTAATACCTGCGCTCCCCGGGCTCGCGTCATTTCCTAAGCGCCCAGCCTGCGACTCCCCGCTGGACCTTACGCGTCACTTCCGGTGACGCGACATTTACTTCCATAGCAACGCGCCACATGACCGCACTGCTGGTCTGAGCGTCTCCGTTGCCGGGTAACTTCTGGAGTCCGGATATGGCGCTGCCGTGGGTGAAATAAGAAAGAACCCCCGCGGCTGCGCCATAATTCACAAAATATATTAACCCTTGCATCATCGGGGAATAGCACCAATGCGTGCCTATCCGTACTAAACATTACGAGGGTATTTTCATCTAATGCAGATTCTACCTATACCTCCAAAATCGGAGGGGGAATCTAAGTATAGGGCACATGCAAGTAAAAACAACGAGGGGGAGAAAAAAGAGTCAAGAGGAGGAAAAGGCCTCCAAAGCCAAAATTTGAGGATAAAAATCCTGCATACCAGAATATCCCTGTTAAAATTAGGACATTGTATCGATTTACCCAAATCTAGAGAGTCAATAAAGCCATAATTAATCATAGACCGAGGACCTATGGGAAACATAATAAGGGTCCAAATTCAAAAGGAAAAAGAACCAAGGATACTGAATCCCAAACACCAATATATCCCTGCTCGAATTAGGACATTGTATCAGTTTTATGCCAAAATTTCCCCAAATATAGAAATTTGGTAAAGCCTTTATTGACCATAGACCGAGGACCTATGGGAGACATAGTGGGGGTCCAAATTGCAAAGAAGAAGATTTTGCTCAAGCATATACCTAACAGATTGGTGCACCGAAATAATAAGTTAGAGGGATAGTGTTATGTGCCGGTACCGTGCTAACCCTATACATGCTCCTATTCTCTTACACCTACCTAGCATATGGAGGTTGGCACCCTAGGACAGTAAACGCAAGATTGGCGCCCCCATTCCTCGGCGGCTAGTCCTATTAATGGTCCCTATAAGCCCTAATGAAAGAAGCAGACAGAAGGAAGACCAGAGTTTATCTCATATGTTTAACCTTCCAGGAAACAATTATATGTTAATACTTCATTAAGGCCTCTCGGTACACTCCGTACTTTCTGAGCCCCATTGTTAAAAGTAGTGACAAATCTGAACACAGAGGTATCTTCCTTTTTCTGGGCTGGCACCAAAAGATTACTCCTATCGATTTTATTAGCCTCATTATACGCCTTTCTAAGGACCCCCTCCGGGTATCCCCTGGCCAAAAAACGTATCCGTAGATCGTCTGCTTGTTTTTTATATTCCTCCTCCGAGGAACAATTCCGCCGTGCTCTCAAATATTGGCCTTTAGGAATGCCCTTCCTCAGAGGTGTCGGGTGTTGACTATCCCATCTGAGGAGGGCATTCGTAGAAGTATACAAACGGATACGTTTTTTAGCCAGGGGATACCCGGAGGGGGTCCTTAGAAAGGCGTATAATGAGGCTAATAAAATCGATAGGAGTAATCTTTTGGTGCCAGCCCAGAAAAAGGAAGATACCTCTGTGTTCAGATTTGTCACTACTTTTAACAATGGGGCTCAGAAAGTACGGAGTGTGTTGCAGAGACATTGGCCGATTTTGGCCATGGACGAGGACATTGGAGAGATGGTGGGGGTGTCACCTAGTATCACTTTCAAAAAAGGAAAATCTGTCGGTGATAGACTAATACATAGCCACTACACACCACCGGTGAAAGATACGTGGCTCCCAAATCCACCGAAAGGGTGCCACAGATGTAGTGGCTGTGTGGCATGTCCGGTAATTGCAGCAGGACCTAAATTCTCTAGTGGAGTAACTGGGAGAGAATATGAGATTTACCATTTCATAAACTGCAGATCCAAGGGGGTAATATACAGAGCAGTATGCCCATGCGGTTTAGAATACGTAGGAAGAACAATTAGAGAATTTAGAAGACGTGTCGGAGAACATCTGAGGGATATAGCCCTGAAGAGAGACACACCCCTAGCAAGACACATGAATAATGA
This sequence comes from Ranitomeya variabilis, assembly GCF_051348905.1. NCBI lineage: Eukaryota > Metazoa > Chordata > Amphibia > Anura > Dendrobatidae > Ranitomeya > Ranitomeya variabilis. The sequence goes on along the minus strand of NC_135237.1, from coordinate 72,142,751 downwards.
ACACAATGGTGACACACGAAATTTAATATTTATGGGAATCGACAGGATTGGTGCACCAAGAAGGAGAGGGAATTGGGACCAGATGCTATTACAGTGTGAAACAAGGTGGATTTTCCGTTTAAAGACGCAAACACCGAGAGGCCTTAATGAAGTATTAACATATAATTGTTTCCTGGAAGGTTAAACATATGAGATAAACTCTGGTCTTCCTTCTGTCTGCTTCTTTCATTAGGGCTTATAGGGACCATTAATAGGACTAGCCGCCGAGGAATGGGGGCGCCAATCTTGCGTTTACTGTCCTAGGGTGCCAACCTCCATATGCTAGGTAGGTGTAAGAGAATAGGAGCATGTATAGGGTTAGCACGGTACCGGCACATAACACTATCCCTCTAACTTATTATTTTGGTGCACCAATCTGTTAGGTATATGCTTGAGCAAAATCTTCTTCTTTGCAATTTGGACCCCCACTATGTCTCCCATAGGTCCTCGGTCTATGGTCAATAAAGGCTTTACCAAATTTCTATATTTGGGGAAATTTTGGCATAAAACTGATACAATGTCCTAATGTCCTAATTCGAGCCGGGATATATTGGTGTTTGGGATTCAGTATCCTTGGTTCTTTTTCCTTTTGAATTTGGACCCTTATTATGTTTCCCATAGGTCCTCGGTCTATGATTAATTATGGCTTTATTGACTCTCTAGATTTGGGTAAATCGATACAATGTCCTAATTTTAACAGGGATATTCTGGTATGCAGGATTTTTATCCTCAAATTTTGGCTTTGGAGGCCTTTTCCTCCTCTTGACTCTTTTTTCTCCCCCTCGTTGTTTTTACTTGCATGTGCCCTATACTTAGATTCCCCCTTCGATTTTGGAGGTATAGGTAGAATCTGCATTAGGTGAAAATACCCTCGTAATGTTTAGTACGGAGAGGCAGGCATTGGTGCTATTCCCCGATGATGCAAGGGTTAATATATTTTGTGAATTATGGCGCAGCCGCGGGGGTTCTTTCTTATTTCACCCATGGCAGCGCCATATCCGGACTCCAGAAGTTACCCAGCAACGGAGACGCTCAGACCAGCAGTGCGGTCATGTGGCGCGTTGCTATGGAAGTAAATGTCGCGTCACCGGAAGTGACGCGTAAGGTCCAGCGGGGAGTCGCAGGCTGGGCGCTTAGGAAATGACGCGAGCCCGGGGAGCGCAGGTATTAGCTCGGCGGGCTATTTAATAAGCAGCGATCACCACGTGGGGGTCATCTCTGTACCCTGCAGCAGATCCCTCCTAAAGAACTGGGGAGGTTAATTTGCATCCCTCCTTTTCCCCTGATGAGTGGATATACGAAACGCGTAGGGAAAATGCGTGGATTATTTTGGGGTTGATCGTTTCGTTGGCAGCGTGGGTTAAGTGTGTGGCGAGAAACTGCCCCCCCCCTCGGATATAGCGCCAATGTCAGGTGATCTCATCCATATTGGAGGAAGAAAATAAGAGGTGAGATCGTTCCAATTTATATTCCGGTCGTGATTCCTGCAATTTGAATATATTGCTGATATGGAATATAGGACTGTAGGGTATATTATACCTAAAGATCTTATGTGGTAAGAGATCTTATTCCCCAGAGACACACATATATTGGGCTATATACCCTTTTCTTCTCTGGGGTTTGTGTATGTTTTCTATATAGGCATTCTTATGGATGTTTTTTCTTGTGAGTCCTTCTGGTTACTAATGGTTACCATTTTTTAGTAATATTTATTAAAAGTTAAATTTTATTTTGAATTTAATTATCACACCCTGCTTTGACATTTCTATTCCTTTGATTGGTGATACTGATATACTTGTCAAAATCTTATGTAGTAGAATATGAAATTTTTTATGTCACAAAACTTTATCAGCATGTACAAGAGACAAATGTAGCATGGCAAAAACACAGAAAAAACACAACTAAACACAAGCAAAACCTGCTTTCTTTCTGAAGCTTCTTTAGGGTATGTGCACACGTCAGGATTTCTTGCAGAAATTTCCTGACAAAAACCGAACATTTCTGCCAGAAATCCGCATGCGTTTTTTTCACGTTTTTTATGCGTTTTTTGCGCATTTTTTGTGCGGTTTTTTTTTTGCGTTTTTTCCCAATGCATAGAATAGCGGGAAAAACGCCAAAAATTTGCAAAATTTATGAACATGCTGCTTTTTTTTACCGTGATGCGTTTTTTTCACGGAAAAAAATGCATCATGTGCACAAAAATTGCAGAATGCATTCTAAATGATAGGATGCATATGTATGCGTTTTTACTGCATTTTAATAGCATTTTTATCTCGATAAAACATGAAAAAAATGTGAAAAAACCTGAACATGTGCACATACCCTTACTGCCAAGAGAGCTGGTTTTGCTGCAGAAAAGAAAAGCAGCAAAAAAGCCACATGTGAACATAAATGCCATACAGTATGCACAGTAAATACTACTCATAAATAGTAAAGCTATCTCAGACCCCTGACATAAATCCTGCCTTATTGTCAGACCATAAATCAGACCCCCAAACTTAATTTAGACTCTCAAAATTAATTCAACCACAACTCAGACTCCTAAATTAATTTAAGACCTCAGAACAGGCTCCCTAAAATAATCTGAGACCCAAACAAGGCCCCATAAATTTATTTAGAACCCCTAAATTATTTTGACATTCCACAACAGGCTCCTTAAATATATTCAGAACAACTATATTAAATTCAGAGCCCAGCTCAGATTAGACCCATGGATTACACCACCTAAATATATTTAGACTACATATTTTCTATTTTAAAGTAATTTATCTTGACCTAGATCACAGATGAACACAAGTTCCAGATGCTGTCAATCTTTAGGGCATTGTCTAGGTCTCTGCACAGAGGCGTATCTAGGGGATGGAGAGGTAGGGCACTTTACCAAGCCAGCAGAGGGACGCTGTCTCGCCACCAGTGTGGTGGGCCAAGGTGTCTCCAAGGCAGAGGTATTTTGCTGCCCCTACAGTGAGATTTGCACATTCTTCAAACTGTTTGCCAAACTGATAGCCAGCTCAAAGAACATGTAAAACGCCAGTTCCATGCAGTCCATAGTATTTATGACTTTCAGATGTGAGTACAATTCAATTCCTGTCTGCTGGCTCTTCTGGTTTCAGGGTGATGTCTGCAGTGTGATGAGGGAACATGATAACCTGATCACACTGCTGATGTCACTCCTACACCACAGAGGAGGAGGAAGGTTGGTGATAAAATAAGCTCTCCAATGGAGATACAGAGAAGTTTGGGGGGGAAATTCTGAATCTGTATTGAGGGAGTTTTGGTGGACAGTGTGGGGGAGGAAATTGTGAGGTGACAATACAAGGGGAGAAAAATGTGAGGGGACATTATGTTGGGAGAAAAGTCTGAGTGGACAGAATGAGGGAGAAAAGTGTATCGGGTCAGTATAGGAAGCAACAGTGAGGGGGTAGAATGGGGAAAAGTGTAAGGAGACAGCATTTGGGGGAAAGCCTAAGGAGCTAGTATGAGGGGAAAGTGTGAACAGTCATAGTATGGAGACTACGTAGTGTGGGATGGCAGAATAGAGAGAGGGCAGCATGGGGAGACATCAAGTAGTGTAAAATACACAGAAAGGAGTGAGTGTAAACAGGGGGCATAGTATAGAGAGTACAGAGACTATCAGTATAATGGGAGTACAGGGTAAGGGGACCGTGTGAACAGGGGCCAAGATGGAAAGGTGGCAGCATCTTAGGGGCACTAGCATCTCATCTGGCTTCTCTCAATGAAATAGGTGATGTAGTTTTTCACAGAACTTTGAGACAATTAGGAAGTGCAGCTAGTTGGCACATGACTGTAAATATGCCAATCAAATATGTGGGTGTCATATGATGATTATTCAAAGAGCTTAAGCTGTGTGACCAATCTACAGGCATCGTGTTATAGAGCATGGGAAGCTGAACAAATTCACATATTGTTTTGTGAGAAAAGATGCAGTCTAACCTTTGTTTTTATCATTAAACATTGTTCTTTCTTGGATTTTTTTTGTCCAGTGGGTGGTCCTGCCAGTGATGGACAGCTTTCCATAAATAAGTGTGCATACATCAAAAGCTGTCAATCACTGATAGGACTGCCCACTGGCCCCAAAATCTCAGAAAGAACATAGGTATAATACTAAATCTTTTCTCACAAAACTATAGTTCAATCTACCAAGCTCATTGTGCACTATAATGTGATGCCTGTATGTTGGGCCGCATTTTTATGGTGACCGGTTCCCTTTAACCCCTTCATGACCTTGGGATTTTCCATTTTTCCGTGTTCATTTTTTGCTCTCCTCCTTCCCAGAGCCATAGCTTTTTTATTTTTCCGTCAATATGGCCATGTGAGGGCTTATTTTTTGCGAAACAAGATGTACTTTTGAACAAAATCATTGGTTTTACAATGTCGTGTACTAGAAAATGGGAAAAGAATTCAAAGTGCGGTGAAATTGCACAAAAAGTGCAATCCCACACTTGTTTTTTGCTTGGCTTTTTTGCTAGGTTCACTAAATGCTAAAACTGACCTGCCATTATGATTCTCCAGGTCAGTACGAGTTCATAGACACCTAACATGTCTTTTGCGTGCCGAGCTGGCGTTTTTAATGATACCATTTCGGTGCAGATACGTTCTTTTGATCGCCCGTTATTGCATTTTAATGCAATGTCACGGCGACCAAAAAAACATAATTCTGGCGTTTCGATTTTTTTTCTCGCTATGCTGTTTAGCAATCAGGTTAATCCTTTTTTTATTGATAGATCGGGCGATTCTGAATGCAGCGATACCAAATATGTGTAGATTTGATTTTTTTTTTTTATTGATTTATTTTGAATGGGGCGAAACTTTTATATTTTTTAAATTTTTTTCACATTTTTTTAACTTTTTTTTTACTTTTGCCATGCTTCAATAGCCTCCATGGGAGGCTAGAAGCTGGCACAATGCGATCGGCTCTGCTACATAGCAGAAATCATCAGATCTCTGCTATGCAGCAGAAATGCAGGTGTGCTGTGAGCGCCGACCACAGGGTGGCGCTCACAGCTACCGGTGATCAGTAACCATAGAGGTCTCAAGGACCTCTATGGTTACTATACAGAAGCATCGCCGACCCCCCCGATCATGTGACGGCGGTCGGCGATGCGCTCATTTCCGGCCACCCGGCTGGAAGCGCCAGTTAAATGCCGCTGTCTGCGTTTGACAGCGGCATTTAACTAGTTAATAGCGGCGGGTGAATCGCGATTTCACCCGCCGCTATTGCAGGCACATGTCAACTGTTCAAAACAGCTGACATGTCCCGGCTTTGATGCGGGCTCACCGCCGGAGCCCTGCATCAAAGAGGGGGATCTGACTTCGGACGTACTATCCCGTCCGAGGTCAGAAAGGGGTTTGGTAGTTATAGGAAAACTTGGACGTTTTCATGTTTTTATTCCCTGACTGGCACTTTTTTGATATCTTGACTGACATTTTGCCATAATCTTTTAGATAAATTGTAGCCTGTGATTGCATTGTGTTTTTATTCACATTCCACAAAAACATGGCAAAAAGTAAATCAGCTGCAACATGGTAATACGTGACAGTATGACTAATTATATGTGACTTCTAAAAGCAATTTGCAATGCCAATGATGATTTAGGTATGCCATAATATTCTGCTGGGAAGTTATGAATTGAATTATTTTCTGTTTAAGAACTATAATGAATGTAGGACATTTTTAACATAATTTATATTGATAAGTATCAAAAAGCTTCATTGAATTAACTGTAATTTAATGTTACTACACAATATAACACAAAATATATCGATTGGTGGGAGAGTGAAGGTTTGCACTGCATGTCATAATGCTGCAAAGAAAGAAATCTTTCAGAAATGGAAATGTTAATAGTTTATTTTATTTTATCAATAAACAAAACGCTAAGTGAATGGGCAAAAAAAAAATCTAAATCAAATCAATGTTTGGTGTGACTGACCTTTGCCTACAAAACAGCATCAAAGCATTAATTCTTCTAAATATACTTGCACACAGTTCTTGAAAGAACTCGCATGGAGGTTGTTCCAAACATCTTGGAGAACTAACTAAAGTTCTTCTGTGGGTGTAGCTTAGCACAAATCCTTCTGTTTTTGCTTTAATCCAAGACAGACTCAATAACTTTGTGATCAAGTATCTGGGAGGGCCATGTCATCCCTTCCAGGACTTCTTTTTTGTGTTAAAGATAGTCTTAACCGACATTGGCTGTATGTTTGGGGTTGTTGCCCTGGTGCAGAATAAATTTGGAGCCAATCAAAGACCTCCTCGATGGAATTGTACGATGGATAAGTATAGAAAACATTTTTAAATTCTTGCAAACCATCAGTCAAAAATTTGTAAAGTTTATGTTTTGTCAAGGGCATGTACAGCTTAGAAAATTTGGCTCATCATAGAAAAATATTTAGAATTGAGAGTCCTCAGTGGTTTATACCTTTTAATGGCTAACTGAAAAGATGATAAATTGCAATACATGCAGCTGCACACTCCGGTCCCGAGTGTGTTGTGAACTCTGTTTCCGGGCTCCCTCCTGTGGTCATGAGTGGTACTGTGTGAGTTCTCTCTTTGGGCTCCTCCTGGTGGCTCTTTTTGTTATTTTGCAGGTTTCTGGCAGGATCAGCTGTCTCGTCATCTGCTAGTTAGGTTTCCTATTTAATCCACCTGGTCCTTCATTCCTTGCCTGTTGCTGTTGTATTCAGTGCTATTCTGATTGCTCCTGTCTACATCCGTTATCAGTCTCTCCAAGAGAAGCTAAGTTCTGTTTGCTTATTTTTGCTCATCTGTGTTCAAGATGTTTCCTAGTATATGATGAGCTTTTGTCCTGCTTGCTAATATGTGATTTCCCTGCTTGCTGGTGCTCTGGGGTGCTGAGTTGCTCCCCCCACATCGTTAGTTGGTGTGGGGGTTCTCGCATTCTCTGCGTGGATATTTTTGCATAGGGTTTTTTACTGACTGCACAGATCCCATGCTATTTTCTGCTATCTAGCGTTAGCGGGCCTCATTTGCTTAACCTGTTTCATCTCTGCGTTTGTCTTTTCCTCTTAACTCACCGTTATTATTTGTGGGGGGCTTCTATATCTCTGGGGGATTTCTCTGAGGCAAGTGAGGTCTTTACTTTCTCTTTAGGGGTAGTCAGTTTCTCAGGCCGTGAAGAGACGTCTAGGATTTCAGGAAACGTTCCACGGCTGCCTATAGTGTGTGCGGTTAGGATCAGGTTTGCGGTTAGTCTAGTTACCACATCCCCAGAGCTCGTCCTATTATTTTCTACTTAGCTGGTTAGATTTGTGATCCTAAGCCACTAGGATCATAACAGTGCAACAGGCCAAAAGTGTTAAATGCATCGCAAAAGTGGGATAAGAGAAATCCTGAGTTCAATTTTTTTTTTCTGCTCTGCAGTCTGTCCTGCTTCTCTCCTCCCCTTAATCTCTGGGTGGCTTTGAGTTCTGCTGCAGACATGGATATTCAGAGTCTGACTTCTAGTGTGGATCATCTTGCTGCAAGGGTGCAAAGCATTCAGGATTTTGTTGTTCACTGTCCTATGTCTGAGCCAAAAGTACCTATTCCTGAGTTTTTTTCTGGAGATAGATCTAGGTTTCTGAATTTTAAGAATAATTGTAAATTATTTCTTTCTTTGAGACCTCGTTCCTCTGGTGATTCCGCTCAGCAAGTTAGAATTGTTATCTCTCTGTTACGCGGCGACCCTCAAGATTGGGCCTTCTCCCTGGCGCCAGGACATCCTGCATTGCTGAATGTGGATGCGTTTTTTCTGGCGCTTGGATTGCTTTATGAGGAACCTAATCTGGAGAACCAGGCAGAAAAGGCCTTGCTGGCTCTCTCTCAGGGTCAGGATGAAGCTGAGGTGTATTGTCAAAAATTTCGGAAATGGTCGGTGCTTACTCAATGGAATGAGTGTGCCCTGGCTGCAAATTTCAGAGAAGGTCTTTCTGAAGCCATTAAGAATGTTATGGTGGGGTTCCCCACGCCTGCGAGTCTGAATGAGTCAATGGCTTTGGCCATTCAGATTGATCGGCGTTTGCGGGAGCGCAAACCTGCGCACCATCTGGCGGTGTTTTCTGAACAGAAACCTGAGTCTATGCAATGTGATAGGATTCTGACCAGAATGGAACGGCAAAATCATAGACGTCAGAATTGGTTGTGCTTTTACTGTGGTGATTCAGCTCATGTTATCTCAGCATGCTCTAAGCGCACAAAAAACTTTGCTAGATCTGTCACCATTGGTACTGTACAGCCTAAATTCATTTTGTCTGTTACTTTGATTTGCTCTCTGTCATCCTACTCAGTTATGGCTTTTGTAGATTCAGGTGCCGCCCTGAATCTGATGGATTTGTCATTTGCCAAGTGCTGTGGTTTTATCCTTGAGCCATTACAGTTCCCTATTCCATTGAAGGGAATTGATGCTACACCATTGGCCAAGAATAAACCTCAATACTGGACTCAAGTGACCATGTGTATGACTCCTGCACATCAGGAGGTGATTCGCTTTCTTGTGTTATATAATTTGCATGACATTGTCGTGTTGGGTCTGCCATGGTTGCAGGCTCATAATCCAGTCCTGGATTGGAAAGCTATGTCTGTGTTGAGTTGGGGTTGCCAGGAAATTCATGGCGATGCTCCCTTGGTATCTATTGCTTCCTCTACTCCTTCTGAAGTCCCTGAGTTTTTGTCGGACTACCAGGATGTATTTGATGAGCCCAAATCCAGTGCACTACCTCCTCATAGGGATTGTGATTGTGCTATAAATTTGATTCCTGGTAGTAAGTTCCCTAAGGGACGACTGTTTAATTTGTCTGTACCAGAGCATGCCGCTATGCGGAGCTATGTAAAGGAGTCTTTGGAGAAGGGACATATTCGCCCCTCCTCGTCCCCTCTTGGTGCGGGATTCTTTTTTGTGGCCAAGAAGGATGGTTCGTTGAGACCCTGTATAGATTATCGCCTTCTAAATAAAATTACGGTCAAATTCCAGTATCCCTTGCCATTGTTGTCTAATCTGTTTGCTCGGATTAGGGGGTCTAGTTGGTTCACCAAGATAGATCTTCGTGGTGCGTATAATCTTGTGCGTATAAAACAGGGCGATGAATGGAAAACAGCATTTAATACGTCCGAAGGTCATTTTGAGTACTTGGTGATGCCTTTTGGACTTTCTAATGCCCCTTCTGTGTTTCAGTCCTTCATGCACGATATCTTCCGAGAATATCTGGATAAATTTATGATTGTGTATCTGGATGATATTTTGGTCTTTTCAGATGATTGGGAATCCCATGTGAAGCAGGTCAGGATGGTATTTCAGGTCCTGCGTGCCAATGCCTTGTTTGTGAAGGGTTCCAAATGTCTCTTCGGAGTCCAGAAAGTTTCCTTTTTGGGCTTTATTTTTTCTCCTTCTTCTATTGAGATGAACCCAGTCAAGGTCCAGGCTATTCATGATTGGACTCAACCTACATCGGTTAAGAGTCTTCAGAAGTTCTTGGGTTTTGCTAATTTTTACCGTCGCTTCATTGCTAATTTTTCTGGTGTGGTTAAACCTTTGACGGATTCGACCAAGAAGGGTTCTGATGTGACTAACTGGTCTCCTGCGGCCGTTGAGGCCTTTCAGGAGCTGAAGCGCCGGTTTTCTTCGGCTCCAGTTTTATGTCAGCCAGATGTCTCTCTTCCCTTCCAGGTCGAGGTTGATGCTTCTGAAATTGGAGCAGGGGCTGTTTTGTCACAGAGAAGCTCTGATTGCTCTGTGATGAAGCCATGTGCCTTCTTTTCAAGAAAATTTTCGCCGGCTGAACGAAATTATGATGTTGGTAATCGGGAGTTGTTGGCAATGAAGTGGGCATTTGAGGAGTGGCGACACTGGCTAGAGGGAGCTAAGCATCGTGTGGTGGTCTTGACTGATCATAAAAATTTGATTTATCTTGAGTCGGCCAAGCGGTTGAATCCTAGACAGGCTCGTTGGTCGTTGTTTTTCTCACGTTTCGATTTCGTGGTCTCGTACCTTCCTGGTTCGAAGAACGTGAAGGCTGATGCTCTTTCTAGGAGTTTTGTGCCTGACTCCCCTGAAGTTTCTGAGCCGGTTGGTATCCTCAAAGAGGGGGCAATTTTGTCTGCCATTTCCCCAGATTTACGACGGGTGTTACAGGAATTTCAGGCGGATAGACCTGACCGTTGTCCATCAGAGAGACTGTTTGTCCCAGATAGATGGACCAGCAGAGTTATTTCCGAGGTCCATTCTTCAGTGTTGGCGGGTCATCCTGGGATTTTTGGTACCAGAGATTTGGTGGCTAGATCCTTCTGGTGGCCTTCCTTGTCGCGGGATGTGCGTTCCTTTGTGCAGTCCTGTGGGATTTGTGCTCGGGCTAAGCCTTGCTGTTCTCGTGCCAGTGGTTTGCTTTTGCCTTTGCCGGTTCCTAAGAGGCCTTGGACGCATATTTCCATGGATTTTATTTCGGATCTTCCGGTCTCTCAGAGAATGTCTGTCATCTGGGTGGTTTGTGATCGTTTTTCTAAAATGGTCCATTTGGTGCCCTTGCCTGTTGCCTTCTTCCTCCGATTTGGTTCCATTATTTTTTCAGAATGTGGTTCGTCTGCACGGCATCCCTGAAAACATTGTGTCTGACAGAGGATCCCAGTTTGTGTCCAGATTTTGGCGGTCCTTTTGTGCTAAGATGGGCATTGATTTGTCTTTTTCGTCGGCCTTCCATCCTCAGACGAATGGCCAAACCGAGCGAACTAACCAGACCTTGGAAACTTATTTGAGATGTTTTGTTTCTGCTGACCAGGATGATTGGGTGACTTTTTTGCCATTGGCCGAGTTTGCTCTTAATAATCGGGCTAGTTCGGCTACTTTGGTTTCGCCTTTTTTTTGTAATTCTGGTTTTCATCCTCATTTTTCCTCGGGTCAGGTTGAGTCTTCGGACTGTCCTGGGGTGGATTCTGTGGTGGATAGGTTGCAGCAGATTTGGAACCATGTGGTGGACAATTTGATGTTGTCACAAGAGAAGGCTCAGCGCTTTGCTAACCGTCGTCGCTGTGTGGGTCCCCGACTTCGTGTGGGGGATTTGGTGTGGTTGTCTTCTCGTTATGTTCCTATGAAGGTTTCTTCTCCTAAGTTTAAACCTCGTTTTATCGGTCCTTATAAAATTTTGGAAATCCTCAACCCTGTGTCATTTCGCTTGGACCTCCCGGCATCGTTTACCATCCATAATGTGTTCCATAGGTCTTTGTTGCGGAGGTATGTGGTGCCTGTGGTTCCTTCTGTTGAGCCTCCTGCTCCGGTGCTGGTTGAGGGCGAATTGGAATACGTGGTGGAGAAGATCTTGGATTCTCGCATTTCAAGACGGAGGCTTCAGTATTTGGTTAAGTGGAAGGGCTATGGTCAGGAGGATAATTCCTGGGTTGTCGCCTCTGATGTTCATGTGGCCGATTTGGTTCGTGCCTTCCATGTGGCTCACCCTGATCGTCCTGGGGGTTCTGGTGAGGGTTCGGTGACCCCTCCTCAAGGGGGGAGTACTGTTGTGAACTCTGTTTCCGGGCTCCCTCCTGTGGTTATGAGTGGTACTGTGTGAGTTCTCTCTTTGGGCTCCTCCTGGTGGTTCTTTTTGTTATTTTGCAGGTTTCTGGCAGGATCAGCTGTCTCGTCATCTGCTAGTTAGGTTTCCTATTTAATCCACCTGGTCCTTCATTCCTTGCCTGTTGCCGTTGTATTCAGTGCTATTCTGATTGCTCCTGTCTACATCCGTTATCAGTCTCTCCAAGAGAAGCTAAGTTCTGTTTGCTTATTTTTGCTCATCTGTGTTCAAGATGTTTCCTAGTATATGATGAGTTTTTGTCCTGCTTGCTAATATGTGATTTCCCTGCTTGCTGGTGCTCTGGGGTGCTGAGTTGCTCCCCCCACATCGTTAGTTGGTGTGGGGGTTCTCGCATTCTCTGCGTGGATATTTTTGCATAGGGTTTTTTACTGACCGCACAGATCCCATGCTATTTTCTACTATCTAGCGTTAGCGGGCCTCATTTGCTTAACCTGTTTCATCTCTGCGTTTGTCTTTTCCTCTTAACTCACCGTTATTATTCGTGGGGGGCTTCTATATCTCTGGGGGATTTCTCTGAGGCAAGTGAGGTCTTTACTTTCTCTTTAGGGGTAGTTAGTTTCTCAGGCCGTGAAGAGACGTCTAGGATTTCAGGAAACGTTCCACGGCTGCCTATAGTGTGTGCGGTTAGGATCAGGTTTGCGGTTAGTCTAGTTACCACATCCCCAGAGCTCGTCCTATTATTTTCTACTTAGCTGGTTAGATTTGTGATCCTAAGCCACTAGGATCATAACACGAGTGCTGGCGATGCGAGAGACTCGCGCAAGTTTTTCCCATCACACTCGCAAGAGTGACCCCGGCCTAAGGCTTTAATCCCACAGTTTTAAAAAATGTTTCAGCCAAAGCCAGTACTTAAACCAGTAAGACGGAAAAGTGTAAATAAAATATTGATAATGTCCTTATATTTAGTATCCTATCCGGTGCTTAAAAAAAACAACAAAAATACAGTGTGATTCCAGCCAAAAGGTCATGTTTCCATGTACAAAGGACTAAAGGGCAAAGCTGTATAGGCTAGCTAATGCTCCCCTGGGAATTTAAATTTGCAAATTGCCTTATCAAAAAAGGGAGAGGACTTGATTTCTAGCACCCTCTCTAGGATGTAGCAATCCTATAAGTCAATATTAACCCTTTAAAGGGCCTTGTCACATGAATTAGATAAAAAAGCCATTTCAGGTACGGAGACTTATAGGCCATGCAATGCTTCCTTGGGAATTTAAATATGCAAATTACATCTTAATACACATTTAAGTCATGTGGCAAGGTTCTTTAGAGAGTCAATATGGAATTTCAAAATTTCTACTTTCAATAGAAGGCACTAGAGTCTATGAAAAAGGCGATTGGCTTATTTAAATTCCCAGGGGATCATTCCATGACCTTTACGTCTCCTTACATCAACTCGGCATGCTTCACAAGGAGAAAATTCTCCCCTTACAATTACTCTAATCTAAACAAATCAGTTATCCTGCTTTACACTGTTGAGGGGAAAACATGCTGAAATACATGTCTGCAAATGGAGTTTCTGATTTGGCTTCTTATCCTAAGTCACGTAGCAGTGGCCAGCATTGATTTTTAGGATTGCTACTTCCAATAGTTGGCACTAGAGTTCCTATCCTCTGACTCACTGAAGAGATGATTTTCATAAACCTATATGAAAACACTGCTTTTTTTCAGATGTCAGCACCAAAACATGCAATAGCAATCTGATCGGATTATTGGGCTTTTGCGGCATTTTTGGATTTTTCGTTTCTTTTGTGCTTTTGGCACTATTATTTAAACATAGAACGGTTAGAATTGTGTACTTCAAAATAATTTTTTTTATATGTCTTATTTCAGCCTCCCCATTATTATAATTTTTTATTATTATTTATTTATATAGCACCATTGATTCCATGGTGCTGTACATGAGAAGGGGTTACATCAAAATACAAATATCACTTACAGTAAACAAAAATAACAATGACAGACAGGTACAGAGGGAAGAGGACCCTGCTCTTGAAGGCTTACACTCTACAGGATTAAGGAGACAGTAGGTCGAGGGTTGCAGTAGCTCCAATGGTGTTGAGGTGGTTGTGTGGTCTTTACAGGCTGTAAGCCTGTAAGTAGTGGATAACCGGACGTGCTGGGGCACTGAATTCCAGAGGATGGGTGATATTCGGGAGAAGTCTTGGAGGCGATTGGGTGAGGAGCGAATAAGCGTGGAGGAGAGGAGGAGGTCTTGGGAGGACCGGAGATTACGTGAGGGAAGATATTGAGAGATTAGTGTGGAAATATACGGAGGAGAAAGGTTATTGATGGCTTTGTAGGTCAGTGTTAGTAATTTAAACTGGAGACGCTGGGAAATTGGGAGCCAGTGAAGGGATTTACAAAGAGGGGAAGCAGGAGTGTAGCGAGAAGAGAGATTAATTAGTTGGGCAGCAGAGTTAAGGATGGACTGGAGGGGTGCGAGAGTGTTAGAAGGTACTCCACAGAGGAGTATGTTGCAGTAGTCGAGGCGGGAGATGATTAGGGCATGCACGAGCATTTTGGTAGAGTTTGGGTTGAGGAAAGGACGGATTCTGGAAATATTTTTGAGCTGGAGGTGACAGGAGGTGGCAAGAGCTTGGATGTGCGGTTTGAAGGACAGGGCAGAGTCAAGGGTTACTCCGAGGCAGCAGATTTTGAGGATAGGGGAAAGTGTGATTTCATTTATTTTGATAGATAGATCAGGTAGGGAAGATATGCGTGATGGAGGACAGATAATGAGTTCAGATTTGTCCACATTGAGCTTGAGGAAGCGAGAGGAGAAGAAGGAGGATATGGCTGATAGACACTCTGGGATTCTGGAGAGCAGAGAGGTGACATCTGGGCCCGAGAGGTAGATCTGAGTGTCATCGGCATATAGATGGTACTGGAAGCCATAGGACCTTATGAGTTGTCCCAGTCCGAGTGTATAGATTGAGAAGAGTAAGGGTCCTAGGACAGAGCCTTGGGGGACTCCAACAGAGAGGGGGCGAGATGAAGAGGTAGTATGGGAGTAGGAAACACTAAATATGCGGTTGGCAAGGTATGAGGAGATCCAAGATAGGGCAAGGTCTTTGACCCCAAAGGAAGAGAGGATCTGTAGTAGGAGGCAGTGGTCAACTGTGTCGAAGGCAGAGGACAGGTCTAGGAGAAGGGGTATAGAGAATTGTCTGTTAGCTTTGGCTGTAAGTAAGTCATTAGTAATTTTGGTCAGGGCAGTCCCATAAGGAAAAATTCAACCAAAAAATGCACTGTGGACATGAGTTTTCATGAAATCACAACCGGTTTACTTCAACTGTTAAATGCAGCAGTTTTCGGTACCATAAACATAGCATAAAAACATAGTGTGTACGCTACATGGGTACATGGCAAAAGGGCTGTTTGCTCTATGCAATCTCAATTTATTAGAAATCTGCATTAACTATAAGCTGGTCACAAAGCAATATATTATATTATAGCCTGTGGCACAACCTTACAGTAAGTATCCCGTTTTACACAACACAAGGCAAAATGAAACCTGTGTCAGCTCATTCATGCTGCTCAAACCATAGGCAAGTCAGACTGCATGATTGTAGACAGGTATATTTTTCTCCACAATTCTCTGGCATTTTCACAGAAAATATGAAACTAGAAAAATAAGCAGCACTCCGATTTACATGTACACAAGGTGGAGGACTCTTTATTAGCCCCAGTAACATTTTGGTTCCATTGCAGAACCTTTTTCAAAGTTAGAGAAAATAAAGTTAAACTATTCAACTGGGGTCTATAGCTGGAGAAAACAATAGTATGGCTCGGAACCTGCCTGGCATTTCTTTGCACTGCTCTAGATAATTGACAGGTCTCTACCATACTGTATGTGATTACAAGGAGAGCCCTGTCAATCAACTAGGGCAATGCTGGTAAAATCCATCTGGGGCAGTGCTGGGCTAGTGTGTCTCTATCTTTGGTCCCCAGCCAAATCTTTAAACTATATTTCCTCTGAAATAATGCAGGGTTTCAGAGGAAAATATACCTGGCTGTAATCGTGCAGTCAGGCTCTGATTCATTCTCCCTGTGATCTGGAAGGCAATTATCAACTGACAGGTTCCCATCAAGACATACAGAGTGTCCATTCAGACTAATGTGTATGTGCAAGGTCACATTCACATCCAATGGTCGCATATTAGGCCGTGCACTTTTCAATAAATTGCACTCAAGCAGTTTATTGCCTGGGAGTACAATCACATGCCTCTTTTTTATGCAAACAGTGTTTGGTCTGATGTCTGGATGGGCTTGTGATGTGAACTGAGAGAACATAGTTGCCATCTGTGGGGAATCCATGTGTCGTATGATAAAAATAAGAACAAGACTGACTGGCCAAATGTTCTTTATGGCTTCTGTCCAGCCTGGTCAATACATGAAGATTATGAACATGTCATCCTTCTCTATTGAGACAGAATTCTCTAACAAACAATGTATTAAATAAATCTTGTGTAACATAGAAGCAATCTCTGCAAGGATTACTAAAAGTGATGAGCGAATATACTCGTTACTCGAGGTTTCTCGAGCATGCTCGGGGGTCCTCCGAGTATTTTTTATTGCTCAGAGATTTAGTTTTTCTTGCCACAGCAGAATGATTTACATCTGTTAGCCAGCTTGATTACATGTGGGGGTTGCCTGGTTGCTAGGGAATCCCCACATGTACTTACGCTGGCTAACAGATGTAAATCATTCAGCTGTGGCAAGAAAAACTAAATCTCCGAGCACTAAAAAATACTCGGAGGACCCCGAGCATGCTCGAGAAATCTCGAGTAACGAGTATATTCGCTCATCACTAATTACTAACCCTATGGGAACTAGTACTCGAGTATATGACTAGTGTGGAAAATAGTTCCTGACTGACCACAGCAAATATCTATAAAAAACACATAAACACATAACAGCAATAAGAACGTCTCATGCAATTGACACAAGAAGTGCATCAATATAATAATGGACCAGAGAGCTAAAATATTTAGGAACAGAAATTTTTTTTGTGTGTTTTCAGCCTAGAAATATCATGCTGTCAGGGTGATTGCTCCATCTCCTGGTTACTTAGAGGAACTTTTCTGTGTCACTGATGGAAGTGAGCATTAAAGTATGTAGGACTCATATCGGAAAAGAAAACAACGCGTCTTAATGTCTTATGGAAAGCTTCGGTTTTCTTCAGACAAAGTCGAGCTTAAATTTTAATTTTGTTTTCTTTCAGCACTGGATTATTCTTTTGACATTCACCTTGACTTATCTAAATTGCACAGAGAGTCTTCTGAAGAACATTTAGAAGGATATGTAAGTTACCGGGCATTAGTATTGACAAGATGACACATTAGAGGTTGGTAAACACAACCTTTTAAAGTCACTTCCACTTAAAAAAAAGCAATTAATCAAACCTGGTAAGACCATCTAACACACTATCAATAACCTCAGGTAGTAATACAATCTAAGGTGTCCAATTAAGAGCTAGCAAATTGACACAGGGGAATAGAAGGTGAGAATGAAGATGGCCTCTGAGACACAGCAGTTGTGGGCATATATCTGATCTTACCCATGAAGGTCAGCATTACTGATTTAGGTCACGGAAAAATTCATACTACCATGATTTAAGTATTGCATTGAAATGTTTGGTAGAAAATGTTTTATTAAATAAGCACTGATATCAAAATTTAGAATGTCTTAATATTTTGCAGCTATCATATTATATAGCGCTGCGTACTTACAATTGCTCATTTTGCCTTTCTATCCAGTTAATTATTCTCTTTTCCATTAGATCTGTGACATCATGTGATTAAATAGAGACTAGCTGAATCCTTCTAGGCTCTAAGTAGAAATTGGAAGTCTCTTTTTCCTGCATGAGTCACTGCAAAAGTCCCTGGTAGATGGGAGAAACAGAGCAACTGGGTCAGGAGTTGAAGAGGGGTATGACTCATGCAGGTAAAAGAGAATTCCTGTTTCTAAGAGAATTAACTGGGTAGAAAGACAAAATGAGCAATTGTAAGTATTCATAGATATAAAATATGATAATTGCAACATATTAAGAGCATAAAAACTTTGATAGGAGTGCTTCTTTAAGAAAATTGATTACTTTTTATTATGACTTGTAATATTTTTCCATACATTTAAAGGGGAAACTGTCAGTTGACAGGCCCTTATATAACGGGGTGCCAATGACCAAATCTGTTGCAGTACGATATCTTTTTAAAAAAATATTGCAGATATACTTGCAAATTTCTCTTAAAAAAGATTTATTTTTATGATGACGCTTACTTGACAATAATCCTGATGTTGTTGAAACAATCTCAAGAACCAGCAACTGGAGCATAAGAGGAGTGGGATTTAATAAAACTCTGTCCTAAAGTAAGGGATAATGGGTATTTTGGGGATATTGAGGTGGAGCTTAAATATCTTACATGTCCCGGTTATGGGGTACTGCAATGTTGGTCAGTAGGTAAATTACGAAATTTAATTTTGGCAGTCCTCTAAAATTTTACCCAGTTGATGTAATTTGTATCAAACTTATTCAATGTGAATCCAATTTGACATGTCATGATCTGAGATCTATCTAGATAGCTTGGTCAGTTTGGTCCAGACTTATTCACAGACCACTGATCTGGACCTCACAAAACATCATGATGTGCATCAGACCAGTACCTCGTCATATTGTGAGGCCTAGTTGGTTCCAGACTAAAGAAAGACCTAGCCGGACCCATGGCATAAAGAAGATGGATGGCCTATGAATGACGAGTGGACTAGAAAGGTGCAAGTTACCTGAAAGGGCTTGGGAGAGATGAGTATTATTTTTTTTTTAACTTTAAATTAGGTATGGAGGTATGGAGAGATTGAAGAGCAATAGTAAGGCTCATTTGATTAGAATCTAATAAATGTATGTAAATCACATTAATATTAATTAATTAATATATTGCAGCTGTCATATTATATATATTATATAGCGCTGCGTACTTACAATTGCTCATTTTGCCTTTCTATCCAGTTAATTATTCTCTTTTCCATTAGATTTGTGACATCACGTGATTAAATAGAGACTGGCTGAATCCTTCTAGGCTCTATGTAGAAATTGGAAGTCTCTTTTTCCTGCATGAGTCACTGCAAAAGTCCCTGGTAGATGGGAGAAACAGAGCAACTGTGCAGGAGTTGAAGAGGGGTATGACTCATGCAGGTAAAAGAGAATTCCTGTTTCTACATAGTGCAAAGAAAAGAGAATTAACTGGGTAGAAAGGCAAAATGAGCAATTGTAAGTATTCATAGATATAGAATATTGTGAGGCCTAGTTGGTTCCAGACTAAACAAAGACCTAGCCGAACCCATGGCATAAAGAAGATGGATGGTCTATGAATGACGAGTGGACTAGAAAGGTGCAAGTTACCTGAAAGGGCTTAGGAGAGATGAGTATTATTTTTTTTAACTTTACATTAGGTATGGAGGTATGGAGAGACTGAAGAGCAATAGTAAGACTCATTTGATTAGAATCTAATAAATGTAAGTAAATCACATTAACCCCTTCGCGACATGCACCGTACTAGTACTGCGCTGCCGGCACTGCATTTGTGCCAGCCGCAGTACTAGTACGGCGCATCGATCACCGCGGTCTCGCGCTGAGCGCCGCGGTGATCGGGTGCGGGTGTCAGCTGTATATGACAGCTAAGGTCTTTCAAGCGCTTGAAATACCTTAGAAGACGTCCGCAGCTTCTGATTGGTCGCGTAGCGGTCACGCGACCGCTACGCGACCAATCAGAAGCTGCGGACGTCTTCTAAGGTATTTCAAGCACTTGAAAGACCTTAGGTGACGTCACGGCTTTGTGATTGGTCGCGTAGCGGTCACGCGACCGCTACGGACCAATCAGAGCGCCGTGACGTCATCTAAGGCCCTTCAAGCGCGCATTCTTAGGTACAACGGCTCCCGGTTACGGCGGTAAAGTCCAGGGCGCGTCAGAGGGTGAGTATATCCCTATTTTTTATTTTAATTCTTTCTTTTACACATTGATATGGATCCCAGGGCCTGAAGGAGAGTTTCCTCTCCTTCAGACCCTGGGAACCATACAGGATACCGTCCGATACTTGGTGTCCCATTGACTTGTATTGGTATCGGGTATCGGTATCGGATTAGATCCGATACTTTGCCGGTATCGGCCGATACTTTCCGATACCGATACTTTCAAGTATCGGACGGTATCGCTCAACACTACTCACAACACATCTAGATAAGTTCCTTGGGAGGTCTAGTTTCCAATATGGGGTCACTTGTGGGGGGTTTCTACTGTTTAGGTACATCAGGGACTCTGCAAATGCAACATGACGCCTGCAGACCAATCCATCTAAGTCTGCATTTCAAACGGCGCTCCTTCCCTTCCGAGCTCTGCCGTGCGCCCAAACAGTGGTTCCCCCCCATATATAGGGTATCAGCGTACTCATCAGAAATTGGACAACAACTTTTGTGGTCCAATTTCTCCTGTTACCCTTGGGAAAAAAAAAATGCGGGCTAAAACATCATTTTGTGGAAAGAAAAAAATATTTTTTAATTTTCACGGCGCTACATTCTAAACTTTAGTGAAACAATTGGGGGTTAAAAGTGCTCACCACACATCTAGATAAGTTCCTTAGGGGGTATTCTTTCCAAAATGGGGTCACTTGTGGGGGGTTTCTACTGTTTAGGCACGTCAGGGGCTCTCCAAACGCGACATAGGTTCCGATCTCAATTCCAGCCAATTTTGCATTGAAAAGTCAAACGGCGCTCCTTCCCTTCCGAGCTCTGCCATGCGCTCAAACAGTGGTTTATCCCCATATATGAAGTATCAGCATACTCAGGACAAATTGCACAACAACTTTTGGGGTCCAATTTATCCTGTTACCTTTGGGAAAATAAAAAATTTGGGGCGAAAAGATCATTTTTTGTGAATTTTTTTTTTTTTACAGCTCTACATTATAAACTTCTGTGAAGCACTTGGAGGTTCAAAGTGCTCACCACTCATCTAGATAAGTTCCTTAGGGGGTCTACTTTCCAAAATGGTGTCACTTGTGGGGGTTTCCACTGTTTAGGCACGTCAGGGGCTCTCCAATCGCGACATGGGTTCCGATCTCAATTCCAGCAAATCTTGCATTGAAAAGTCAAATGGCGCTCCTTCCCTTCCAAGCTATGCCATGTGCCCAAACATTGGTTTACCCCAACATGTGGGGTATCGGCGTACTCAGGACAAATTGTACAACGACTGTTGTGGTCCAATTTCTCCTGTTACCCTTGGTAAGATAAAGCAAATTGGATCTGAAGTAAAAAATTTGTGAAAAAAAAGTTAAATGTTCAATTTTTTATAAACATTCCAAAAATTCCTGTGAAGCACCTGAAGGGTTAATAAAAATTTTTAATGTGGTTTTGAGTACCTTGAGGGGTGCAGTTTTTAGAATGGTGTAACTTTTGGGTATTTTCTGTCATATAGACCCCTCAAAGTCACTTCAAGTGTGAGGTGGTCCGTAAAAAAAATGGTTTTGCAAATTTTGTTGCAAAAATGAGAAATCGCTGGTCAACTTTTAACCCTTATAACTCCCTAACAAAAAAAAATTATGTTTCCAAAATTGTACTGATGTAAAGCAGACATGTGGGAAATGTTGTTTATTAACTATATTATGTGATATAACTCTCTAATTTAAGGGCACAAAAACGAAAAATTTGAAAATTGCTAAATTTTCATAAATTTCGACAAATTTCTGTTTTTTCACAAATAAATGCAAGTCATATCGAAGAAGTTTTACCACTATCATAAAGTACAATATGTCACGAGAAAACAATGTCAGAATCACCAGGATCCGTTGAAGCGTTTCAGAGTTATGCCTTCATAAAATGACAGTGGTCAGAATTGTAAAAATTGGCCCTGTCACTTAGGTGAAAACAGGCTTCGGGGTGAAGGGGTTAATATTAATTAATTATCCAAATTGACCAAATTTGAGTGAATAGCTGAATTTGAATTTTATCAGATTCGTTTAGTGGCATATGTTAGATCCTTAAAGGTAAATTTTTATTTCAATGCTTCAAGACTTAGCATAAAAACAGTGATAAAATGTTATGTTGAAAAAATATGGATGTTAAAAGCAGATTTAATGCTTAGCAATAAACCCCTAAATAAATATACATATACAGTACAAAACAGTCAAAACCTGTCACCTGTATAATGCTAAAAATTAATAGCATAAAATCTTTTCTTTTTAGTAGTGTTGAGCGATACCGTCCGATACTTGAAAGTATCGGTATCGGAAAGTATCGGCCGATACCGGCAAAGTATCGGATCTAATCCGATACCGATACCCGATACCAATACAAGTCAATGGGACTCAAGTATCGGACAGTATCCCTGATGGTTCCCAGGGTCTGAAGGAGAGGAAACTCTCCTTCAGGCCCTGGGAACCATATTAATGTGTAAAATAAAGAATTAAAATAAAAAATATTGATATACTCACCTCTCCGACGCAGCCTGGACTTTACCGCCGTAACCGGGAGCCTTCTTTGCTTAAAATGCGCACGTTTAATGGTTCCCGTGACGTCACGGCTTCTGATTGGTCGCGTGCCGCCCATGTGACCGCGACGCGACCAATCACAACAAGCCGTGACGTAATTTTCAGGTCCTGAATGCCTAGAATTAGGCATCAGGACCTGAAAATTACGTCACGGCTTGTGATTGGTCGCGTCGCGGTCACATGGGCGACGCGACCAATCACAAGCCGTGACGTCACGGGAGGCAGTAAACGCGCGCATTTTAAAATTACATCACGGCTTCTGATTGGTCGCGTGCCGCCCATGTGACCGCGACGCGACCAATCACAATCCGTGACGTAATTTTCAAATCCTGAATGCCTAGAATTAGGCATCAGGACCTGAAAATTACGTCATGGCTTGTTGTGATTGGTTGCGTCGCGATCACATGGGCGGCACGCGACCAATCAGAAGCCGTGACGTCACGGAAACCATTAAACGCGCGCATTTTAAGCAAAGAAGGCTCCCGGTTACGGCGGTAAAGTCCAGGGGCCTCCGGACAGGTGAGTATATCAATATTTTTTATTTTAATTCTTTATTTTACACATTTATATGGATCCCAGGGCCTGAAGGAGAGTTTCCTCTCCTTCAGACCCTGGGAACCATACACTGGAATCTTCCGATTCCGATTCCCGATACCACGAAAGTATCGGATCTCGGTATCGGAATTCCGATACCCGCAAGTATCGGCCGATACCCAATACTTGCGGTATCGGAATGCTCAACACTACTTTTTAGACATTTATCAAGGATACACATTATTATTTAAAACTATCTCAAACATCTTTCTTTGACCTGATTGTGTCTGTGTGGCGTGTAATCAAGTATGGAAAGTTGGATAATAAAGTCTCCGACCAATGTGCTTCACACCAGATAGCAGTCTGGCAGGATGTGAAAGGCAAACAATTCATTTCTTTCCTCTTGTTACTTTATTTTTGGGAACATCAATATTCTTAGCAGATAATTCTGTATGAGACGAAGCAACCTTGATAAAAATAGCACCGGGAATAAATAATATGAGACAGACTGTGAAAGCTTGTTTATGGCACAGGTCTAAGAAAAAAAATGACATGAAACTTAATGATGATGCAATATGTCATAAATATCTTGCTTAATTGACATGAGTGTTCACTGCAAATATACTTAACATGATTGTAAAAATATATATGAAATACAAAACTTCATAAAAATTCTACACAAATAGTAGAAACTGGTTTGCCAGATTTGTCAGTACCAAGTCATCTGGCTCAACGTCTGATAATATCACTGAATATGCACTAGGAAGCAGGTCAGGTTCACACAGCTGCAAAATTAAAAAGGAAATGACATGTTATTAATTTCTATCTACTATTTTTAAAAACTTTAAAGGTGGAAATACACCTTAGATAGCTGTCATTTGTATCATCCAAAAGCTACAGCTTCTGATTTACCTATTTAATCATGAATGCTTGTGTCAGCTGATTATTCATGTATTCCCTATAGGAAGGGCAGAAAAAGCTGCTGCCAGGCAATGGCTTATCTATCCTGCATATAAAAGGATTGAGCCTTTGAATCTATACTGTAAGGAGGAGGAAAATGACTGTTCTTACAAGAGACACAAGCCCCTTTAATTTGTGTGCTTTGAACCCTCGCCTGGACTGATATTTGGTGTACTTCTTTATGCTTTACTGTTTGTTAATTTTTTATCATTGCACTCTGTGTTTATATCTATGGAAAACACTGAGTCTTGCCAACACTGCATTAGCCCGGTTAGCTTGGGTTTAATTGTGTGTGCTGGTTAGGTTATTTAGTGGATAGTTTCCCACCATTTGGGGACAGTTGCAGAGGGCATATGGAATAGCTAGGAACTACGCTACCTGATAAAGCCTGAGACTTGGAAATGCATAGAGGAAACGTGATGATTCTGTTTCAGGATTTCCCAGGGCCATGGGTTTCTTCCCTGTCCCTCAATCGAGGAGGAGCCTAGACTATCCCTGTTCCCCAGATTATCCTTGGAGGTGGAGATGCTGGGGTCTCGTATCTTCCTATGCTCCTAAAAGCGCACTGATATGTTTCCTCCCCCACACAGGGAAGTATGGGACAGAAGGGTTTAGGATAACACAAAGCAGTTAGACTGTGAAAATATACATTGATAAAAGAAATCTTTATTCATTACAGAGTGGAATGCATTGAGAACAAAAAAACATAAAAATAATCAATGTATATCAAAACTAATCCCATGGAGGTCTAAATTTGGAATGATACTCAAAATCAAAGTGGAAGTTCAAATCCCAGGGTGATCCAACTTCAGTGAAAATGACTCAAGACAAGGTGTAATAATTATAGGGGATAACTCAGGAGACTCTTTGCATGGAACAAGACAACTACAGGACACAGTTTTATAAGTGGTAAAGTCTATATTATCACACGTTGATTCAAACAGGTGCAGAGAGAAACTCAAGTCCACAATACTTGGTGCAAATAATAAACGCAGCTTAGCAGCCAATAGGAAACTTCAGAGTAAAATGCAATCAAGCAGAAAGTCTATGAAGCACAGTTATTCTTGAGGATACTTGACACAAATAAATCCTTGTCTTAGTCCAGGCACAGATAGATATGCTATTAGGCAGTTCAAATAATATCTTAGCTCAACCAGGGAGGCCTGGTTAATAGTCTTAGGTTATTGCAAAGCAGCAACAGCTTACATGACCAGCAAATGCAGATGGAAGTAAACACGAACAGCAGATGAAGGAGGATTACTGGAAACTTGTGTATGCAGCAGGAACTCAGAGCAGAGTAGCAGGATCACCACACAGGTTCACAGGAGCAGGTGTATAGCCACGGAGTAATCAGAGGTCAGGAGCTGGATGCAAGGCAGAATACTCTAGCACAGATTGAAGGCTGGGGTGGAGTTTTATAGCAGGAGACACAGTGCACATGAGACCAAAGACGCCATCTTGGAAAAGGGCAGTAATGCACAAAAGGTAAAAATGTTCAGAGTCCTGACACAAGGAAATGATGCTCAGTAGTTGGCCTCCACGTGCTGTATGACCTCCCTACAATGCCTGGGCATGCTCCTGAGAAGGTGGTGGATGTTTTCCAAAGGATTCTCCTCCAGACTTTGGTTAATGCAGTAGTCAATTCCTGGACAGTCTGTGGTGCAACATGGCATTGGTGGATGGAACAACACATGATGTCCCTGATGTGCTTGATTGGATTCAGGTCTGGGGAATGGGCAGACCAGTCCATAGTATCAATGCCTTCATCATGCAGGAACTGCTGACACACTTCAGCCACATGAGTTCTAGCATTGTCATGCATGAGAAAGAACCCAGGGCCAACTGCACCTGCATATAGTCTCACATTGGGTCTGAGGATCTCAACCTGTTACCTAATGGCAGTCAGGGTACCTCTGACTAGCACATGGAGGGCTGTGCGGCCCTCAAAAGAAATGCCTACCCACACAGTTACTGACCCACTGACAAATTGGTCATGCTGGAGGATATTGCAAGCAGAAGAACATTCTCCACGGCATCTCCAGATTCTGTCACATCTGTGACACATCTGTCACATGTGCTCAGTGTAAATCTGCTCTCATCCGTGAAGAGCACAGGGCGCCAATGTCGAATCTGCCAATCTTGGTGCTCTCTGCAAATGCAAATCACCCTGTACAGTGTTGGGCTGTAAGCACAATACCCACTTCTTGACATCAGTCCGTCATGTCACCCTCATGGAGTCTTTTTCTGACAGTTTGAGCAGGCACATGGATGCTAGTGGCTTGCTGGAGGTCATTTTGCAGGGCTCTGGCACTGCTCCTCCTGTTCCTCCTTCCCCAAAGCAGGAGGTAGCGGTCCTGCTGCTGGATTGTTACCAGGACACCTGTTTCCCCGTTTGTCTCACCTTGCCTGCCCCACTACCACTTGATGGATGTCCGGATTATATGAAATAAAGGACTTTTAAATCACAGAGGAAACTGATGAGTGCTGCTTTTCATATTTTCTTCTTTGGATATTTACTGCATTGTTGGCTACTGCACCACCAATAAGAAATAAGTTTCCTCAGCAATTGTACAGAGTCTGCATCTATAAGACTACCACAACACTAGTACTTATCCATATCCTCACTCCTGTGTGCAAGAACACAGAAATGGTCTGTGGTCACCCCCTGCAGAACCACTTCTTCATAGGGGTTGTCTTGCTAATTGCCTATAATTTCTACCTGTTGTCTGTTCCATTTGCACAACAGCGGGAGACATTTATTCACAATCGGTGTTGCTTCATATCACAGCAATATTGAACAGCTTGATTTCACAGAAGTATGATTGACTTGATGTAACATTGTGTTTAAGTGTTCACTTTATTTTTTAGCAGTTTATTTTGTATGACATGCTGTAGACTTTTGGTTCTGCCTAGATCTGCAGATTTTCGTAAATAAACATGCTACTTCATCCGGCTGCTTACTGAGACACCTTCTGTTTTTCAAATGAAATACCATGCGCTGAAGTCTCATTTATATCTTGAATATATTTACCTCTATTGACTTTGTCCCTTGGTGGCAATGCCATGTTTAGAATTCTATTGCTTGTGAAAACAAGAGGAACAGAACTACAGAATGTATTCAAAAAAGCTTGTGTTGTAACCTAAAACAGTAAAATAAATAAAATTGTAAAATAATAGTAATACCTAAAATAGCAGATGACTAGGGTAACATGATGTGAAAAAACAGGAAAGAAGCTCACCTTAGAAGGTTACGCTATTAGGCATAACCTTGTTTGAGACCTTCATTTTTTAAGGTACCTTCACACGAAACGACTTTGTAACGATATCGCTAGCGATCCGTGACGTTGCAGCGTCCTTGCTAGCGATATCGTTTAGTTTGACACGCAGCAGCGATCAGGATCCTGCTGTGATGTCACTGGTCGCTGAATAAAGTCCAGAACTTTATTTGGTCGTCCGATCGCCGTGTATCTTTGTGTTTGAAAGCAAAAGCAACGATACCAGCGATGTTTTACACTGGTAACCAGGGTAAACATCGGGTTACCAAGCGCAGGGCCGCGCTTAGTAACCCGATGTTTACCCTGGTTACCAGCGTAAAAGTAAAAAAAACAAACAGTACATACTCACCTGCGCGTCCCCCAGCGTCTGCTTCCTGACACTTACTGAGCGCCGGCCCTAAAGTGAAAGTGAAAGCACAGCGGTGACGTCACCGCTCTGCTGTTAGGGCCGGAGCTCAGTCAGTGTCAGGAAGCAGACCCCCGAAGGATCTTATCTAGATCTTATCTAGATGTGTTGTGAGAGCTTTGAACCCCCAAGTGTTTCACTACAGTTTATAACGCAGAGCGGTGAAAATAAAAATTCTTTTTTTTCCCACAAAAATAATTTTTAGCCCCAGTTTTGTATTTTCCCAAGGGTAACAGGAGAAATTAGGCCCCAAATGTTGTTGTGCAATTTGTCCTGAGTATGCTGATACCCCATATGTTTGGGTGCATGGCAGAGCTCAGAAGGGAAGGAGCACCATTTGGAATGCAGACTTAGATGGATTGGTCTGCAGACGTCACGTTGCATTTGCAGAGCCCCTGATGTACCTAAACAGTAGAAATTCCCCACAAGTGACCCCATATTGGAAACTAGACCCCCCAAGGAACTTATCTAGGTATGTTGTGAGAACTTTTAACCCCAAGTATTTCACTACGGTTTATAATGCAGAGCCATGAAAATAAAAAATCATTTTTGTCCCACAAAAATGTTTTTATAGCCCCCCAAATTTTTATTTTCTCAAGCGTAACAAGAGAAATTGGACCCTAGTAGTTGTTGTCCAATTTGTCCGGAGTACGCTGATACCCTATATGTTGGGGTAAACCCCTGTTTGGGCGCACGGGAGAGCACAGAAAGGAAGGAGCACTGTTTTACTTTTTCAACACAGAATTGGCTGGAATTGAGATCGGACGCCATGTCGCGTTTGGATGTGCCTAAACAGTGGAAGCCCCAAATTCTAACTGAAACCCTAACCCAAACACACACCTAAACCCAACCACACCCCTAACCCCAACCATACCCCTAACTCCAACACACCCCTAACCCTAGCCCCAACCCTAACCCTAGCCCCAACCCTAACCCTAGCCCTAACCCTAGCCCCAACCCTAACCCTAGCCCTAACCCCAGCCCTAACCCTAACCCTAGCTCTAACCCTAGCCCTAACCCTAGCCCTAATGGGAAAATGGAAATAAATACATTTTTTAATTTTATTATTTTTCCCTAACTAAGAGGGTGATGAAGGGGCGTTTGATTTACTTTTATAGCAGTTTTTTTAGCGGATTTTTATGATTGGCAGCTGTCACACACTAAAAGACGCTTTTTATTGCAAAAAATATTTTTTAGCGTTACCACATTTTGAGAGCAATAATTTTTTCATATTTTGGTCCACAGAGTCATGGGAGATCTTGTTTTTTGCGGGACGAGTTGACGTTTTTATTGGTAACATTTTCGGGCACATTACATTTTTTGATCGCTTTTTATTCTGATTTTTGTGAGGCAGTATGACCAAAAACCAGCTATTCATGAAATTCTTTTGGGTGGGGCGTTTATACCGTTCCGCGTTTGGTAAAATGAATAAAGCAGTTTTATTCTTCGGGTCTTGTGATTACAGCGATACCTCATTTATATCATTTTTTTATGAGCAGGCGCTGTGAATCCACCTCCCTGCAGGACCTGAATGCAGCCCCGCGGCCATTTTAGATCCGGGGCTTGCAGGGAGAAGGCGGTAGGAGACCCTCGGAGCAACGCAATCACATCGCGTTGCTCCGATGGTCTCAGGGAAGCCCGCAGGGATTCCCCTCCCTGTGCGATGCTTCCCTATACCGCCATGTTTGATCGCAGTGTGTCAGGGGCTAATGTGCGGGGCGGTCCTTGACCGCTCCTGGCACATAGTGCCGGATGTCAGCTGCGATAGTCAGCTGACACCTGGACGCGATTGGCCGCGCTCCCCCCGTGAGCGCGGCCGATCGCTATGACATACTATCCCGTCGGTGGTCATACGGGCCCACCCCACCTTGACAGGATAGTACGTCTAATGTCAGAAAGAGGTTAAGCAACAAAAAAGTTATACTATTTTTCATTGTGCAGTTTTAATTATATTTTTCAAAAAACATTTGACACTAGCTAAATAACGCATTTGGTTTTTACTGTAAATGAGCGCTATTTCTCAGGCCTCCAGTTCCAAAAAGCAACAAAGGTATGAGTCTGAGATGCTATTCTCAGGCCCCTTTCACACATCAGTTTTTAGCCGTCAGGCACAATCCGGCTAATTTTGGAAAAAACGGATCCGTTGCAAATTGTGAAAAACTGATGAGACGGATCCGTTTTTCCGCTGGATCCAACTTTTTTTTTCTTTTACCTGGGGACAGAGTTTGGACTTCCTGTTCAGGGGAAGAGAGAGACCAGAATGGAAAATGCATGATTTCCTTAAAAAAAGAATCAGTCGCCGGATTCCATCAGTTCACCTCACGTTTCATCCATTTTTTGCCGGATCCGTCGCTGTGCATTTTTTCGCTGGACAGAAAAAAATGTTCCTCTGTACGTTTTCTCCGGCTGCCGGAAAACTAATTTTCAACAGATCTGGCAAAAAGCGGATGAAACATGAGGCCATCCGTCGCAATCTGGTGCTAATACAAGTATATGAGAAAAAAACGGAACCGGCGGCAACTTTTGCCGGATCCGTTTTTTTCAAAATTCGCCGGATTGTGCCTGACGGCAAAAACCTGATGTGTGAAAGGGGCCTAAGAGACTCTGCAGCTACATATTGGGGGTATTGTATAGCTCACAATAAACAGGTCCAGACTGACTGTCAGAAATAGAGACCTATATAATAAAAACAAAAAGTCTGGGCTTGGTCTGCTATTAAAGGGAACCTGTAGATAAGCCCCCGATGTATCCTGAAAGATGAGAAAAAGAGGTTAGATTATACTCCATGTTAGGACTGGCGTAACGCACCAAATAATATTTAGAGATGATATGAGGTGCGTTCGCCGTTCGGGGTCCACCGTACAGAAAGGACACCTGCTGCTCGGTAATGGCGGACTAGATGGCGGTATAATGTGAATACACACACGGGTTAGCTTCACCTGGTATGAAGGAAGCGTACCCTGTTGCGTCACAGGGCCATGATACCGCACAGAGAGCGCAAGTAAAGTGTCACAGAACTCTGTCCCAAGACACGGGGAAAGAGTTCCTCTAGACCTCTTACGTTTGACACTGTTAGTGTGGTGTCAGGGGTAGAGCTGAACTAATAGTAATAATTTATTGCACAAGAGTGCGTACAGCGCCGCTCTGGCGGACGCCAATAACCACCCTAACCAGGGCCCGGAAAGCCCACTCAGCGCACGGCGCCGCACTGGCGGACGCTGCTGAGAGATGCTAAATTGTGTGCTGGAAGTGCAGAGTAGCACTGTCCTGTCTGGTGCTAGGTAGCTTCCACCATTCGCAAGCAGGCAACAACACTAGGGATGGGAATGATTCGGAGCTTTCATCCATTGACAGGCATTCATCTACACACACACAAGTAAATCAGTTTACACTAGCACAGGGCCGAGCGGCCATGCAAACCTTTTATAACTGTAGCGCTCCAGGACCTTCCTGATGGGAATAGGAGCCACAACAGGACCTGAGCATGTGACCCCCGACCTCCAATGGGAGGTCGTTCCGTGGGCATGCTCAGTATGGGAAAAGCAGGACTTAGTCCCAGAAAGGCCTGCTTGCTGCTCATCAGTGCTGGTTACAAAGGCAGAGCCTGGAATGCAGCAGTAACCATTTGCACACTATCAGCTTGAGCCAGATGCTGGGACTGATGTCTCCGCTAAGCAGGTTCCACTGCAGCTGGAGGAGAATGGGAGACTGCAGCAGACATGGTTTGAGATTCTCCCTGTGCAGGGGCGGGAACTCGACACCTAACAACCCAGGTGCGGTCCTGGTACGATGGGCGTCATGGTTCGGTCTGGGGCCTCCCATCTTCTCATGATGATGTCCTCTTCTTGTATTCACGCTGCGGCTGTTGAGGGCAAAGTACTGCAGTGCGCAGGTGCCGGGCCTCTCTGACCACTCCCGTCGCCTGCGCACTGCAGTACTTTGCTCTGCCCTCCACAGGGCAGACAAGAGTACGCCTGCGCCGGAGCCACAGTGTGAAGACAAGAAGTGGATGTCATCGTAAGAAGATGGGAGGCCCCGGACCGGGACACCCATCGGACCGGACGGCAGTGGGAATGCCTCTGGGTGAGTATAATCTAACCTCTTTTTCTCATCTTTCAGGATACATCGGGGGCTTATCTACAGCATTCCAGAATGCTGTAGATAAGCCCCTGATGCTGGTGGGCTTAGCTCACCTTGAATTTGGGGGTGACAGGTTCCCTTTAAATGGTTAATGTAATGTAAAAAAACTTTGGACAAATAAGTATTAAAAGTGAATTTCAGAAAGTTTGTAATATAGTTAATAAAAAATACTGTATATATATATTTAATCCACTTACTATCCACTCTTTTATTTACTTTGGCCTTCCTGACCCACCACTTTGAAAAAAACATCAAAACTGAGGATGATAGATTGCCAGCACAGTGAGGTGTTAGCTTACAGCTCCTGGTATAGACTATGAATAAGAGACAGTAGGAGAAAGGAGAAGGGAAGAGCAGAAGCAAACCAGGCAGATGATGCTGCCGTTAGTGAGTGTTTTAGCCTCTTGTAGAGCTGGATTTACAACCTTAGTTCTCATTACTGATGTATTATGTCCTTTATGCTGCTGCTGTTTATTTTGAATTTGTCCTCAAAAGAGAAAGAGAAGCAAGAATCCCTCTGTTTCTTTGTATGAGAAACTTCATCACAGCTAGTTTCCACTCACTAGCTCAGAGAAAACTGAAAATTAGAGGCAGGGCCTGAAGAGAGAAATAAACTGGTGAAAATATAGTATATAAGTTATATAGTGAACAGAAATAGAGGTATTCCTGATGTACATACACATGACATGAAAAGTTTCCTGAAAGGAATATAAGCGTTATTTTATATATTATAAGTGCTGCATATTGTTTCTAATGGTTGGGGATCCGAGTCCAGAAACCTGTATCAGTTGGTCAAAACACTCCTCTAAAGTCCACAGCTCCTGAAGAAGCTGCGTGCACAGAGCGGTGTGAGGGTAGAATAAAAAGAGTCTGCACTTTCACTTTCACAGAGCAATGTATGGACCCATAAACTTATTATTGAGCTCATATACTGCTAAGTGCATGCAGCTCATGAAGGAGCTGTGGGCTTCATATTGGTGTTTTAACCAATAGGTCGGAGTCTCGGGACCTCAATTCCTACAAATCAGAAATTCTATGCTGCACCTACAATACACCTACAAGACAGCTACAGTTTAAGTGTAAGCTCTGTGTAAAACTGGAAACAGTTTGTGCACTGAAAACCATATAATGCTGTAGCTGAGGGAGAATAAGGAAATTGTGAGTGGTGACGAAAACCCATTGGTGCCAGGTCATACATAGGTAAGTTGGTGTTGGTGCAACCATGCAAAATGACGAGACAAGTATGCTGTGGAGCAGCTAAACTAGACCCATAGATCTATTAGTGTTCTTGGGGAGAAGCTGGACCACTAGGAAATGTTCTGCATGCTATTCAAGGGACTATGCTCATCCAAGAAGAGAGTAACCACAAAGTTACTCCCCAGAGGCTGTAACTAATATGCTTATGTTGCACTAGAAGTGATGGTAACTGCTAAGTCTCTGGTGATTTTTTGAATAAAAAATAAATATTTTCTTTTCCAGGACCTCATATGAACTTATACATAATATAAATGTTGAACTGATATGTACATAAAAAGCTACAATGGTAAAATATTTTCCTCTTTTTTTATGTTCAGGTTCTATAAACCAGTACAATATACATTATAATTTCATGTAAAAATTGGTACCAAACATATAATCATTACCCAAAAAGTTCAGATCAGACATTGGTGACATTTTCCAGATGGAGTCATACAATTTGTGAAGCTCGTTTTTGTATTTGCGACTTTAAGACATTAAAAAAAATAGTGTTATTAAGCTCCATAGTAAACACTCATCTAAATGTAAGTAATTGAATACAGGGGTAGAGATTGGGGTTAATTATAGGTTTATCGCTATGGAATGTCTAATAGAAGTCTGCACACCTGATAACGGTGAAATGTTCCAGAGCTTTTATTATCTGTCTTACAATCTACCAATATTGACGTAGTTTAATGCACATTTGTTTTCGGGCATTAGAGCCATTCTGCGCAATTATTTATTTCCCTGATAATCAGCATAAAAGCTCATAATAACAAGTTCATTAACTTCCCTTGTTTTAACTTCATCTCCCTACAAAATCAGTATTCACCCAATCACAAGTAATTATTGAATTAAATGTACTATTTTGTCATCCTGTGAAAAGCTTCTTTGTGAGTGTTTGTCTTGCAGAGGCCACGGAATATGCATAAAATAAAATCTTTTCTAATGCCGTGCCTAGTTTACATTCATTTCTGCATGTTATTATATAAGCAAATGTAGTTAGTGTGTTTTTTTCTAGAAAGTTGAATCAAATTGATAATTTTGAAATATTTTAATGAAATCACAATCAATTGTTTAGTTACCATCAGGTTGGCTTCCTCTCTTATTTTAATGAACAGAAT
This sequence comes from Ranitomeya variabilis, assembly GCF_051348905.1. Taxonomy (NCBI): domain Eukaryota; kingdom Metazoa; phylum Chordata; class Amphibia; order Anura; family Dendrobatidae; genus Ranitomeya; species Ranitomeya variabilis. Next base: position 72,108,906 of record NC_135237.1, on the reverse strand, counting down.
AAATTAGTATAGGGATCTATATTCCATGTGAAATAAGGATTTGATGAATTAACCCAAGGATGTGGTATCAGTCGACACAAGAAAAGTGACTACAATGTGATTTATGCTAGGAGATTTCAACCCTTTTTTACCTATAGCCTACCCAGGTTACAGTTAGTTGAAGAGAATCCATTAATGTATATATATATATATATATACATGGTAAATGTAATGCATATATATATGGACAAAGAAAACTATATAGATAAAACAGAATAGCTTGTTTCCTTTTTCTGCATAAACCTCATTCCCGAAGCCTCGTGAAACTGTACGTTACCAGAAAGGGGTATCCTATAGGCCTGTATAAATTATTTTTGGTGGCAGCTAGACTACCAATTGTCAGTCAATTAAGTAATTGTTCTGTTGATTGGAGGCAGCGGAGTGCTTGGTTCTGACAAATTGGTGGCAGTGGTGGGATCTCTGGGTGACTCCCTTGCTGTTACCTGACCACTATGCTTTGCCTACGTAGTGTCATCATATTCTATAGTGCTTTACATACATTATCATTGCTGATAACATTGGGGCTCACAATCTAAATTTCCCATTAGTATGTCTTTGAAGTCTGGAAGGAAACCAAGGAACCCGGGGAAAACCTATGCAAACACAGGGAGAACATGCAAAATCCTTGCAGATGTTGTCCTTGGTGGGATTCAAACTCAGGAACCCAACCGTGCAAAGCAACAGTGCTAACCACTGAGGCATTGTGCCTGTTTGTGCAGCAGTTTTCCTTGTTTTGCTAGTATAGGTGTATATGTATACATGTGTATATACTTAAAAACACTGCAGTGAGTAAATAGTAACAAATGTAAAAAACATAGGGAACTTATTTGTTTGTTAAAAAAATAATAAAATCCATCTCACCACAACAAGGTATACACACTTTTGAGGCCTGCTGGCACATAGTGAGGTGAGCTGCTAGATTTAGGGACGATCATCCTGGCTTGGTATACTTTGTCATGGTGGGATGGCTTTTACGCTTTTTTACATAAAAATGTCAACTAAGAACACTACGGTTTTTCGATTTGTTACTATTAGCTTATGTACTGCAGTGTTTCTACTTATTAATTTCTCCACAATCACCTGTCCTCAAATCAATTGAAATGGTTTTGGATGAGGATAGACTGAAAAATGAAGGCAAAGAATCCAACAGGTGCTTAGCATCTCTCCTTCAAGACTGTAAAACATGCTCAAGGTGTGAAAAGCTGTTATCAGTGTAACATGTGGGCTCTTTGAGGAATCTAAGATTTAACACAAACATTTTTTTCAGGAATTTCATAATAGTGAAATGGAGGGCATGTCCTTTGGGTTAATTAATGCAGAGGTGGTAATTATCTACATGAGATGTCTAGAAATGAGAGCCGATGGATATTTTGACTGAATAGTATGAAACCCACTGGACTTAATAGTGAAATATATTAATGTGCAGTAGATGAAAAATTGCTTAATTCTTATCAATTAGTCTGTCATCTAAACATACTTGCCTGACATGGAGGAATCTTAATCCGTGAGGAAGAAGGACGATACCTTTGTAACGTGTAGGATCACTGATTTCCTTTTGTTCTTTGAACTTTCCGTAGTTTGGTGACATCACCAATCATGTAGCAGTTTGTTCAGCAACTTGCAGTTTGTTACGGTGCTGCATGTTGTAGCGCTGCTCTGATATTTGAAGCTACAGTGTCAAGTAAAAGTTTTGGCACTACTGGTCAAAATTACTGATATTGTGAACACTTAAGCAAGATGCAGATGAAATGAACTCTGAGAGACCTAAAGTTAAAGATGACACATTTCCTTTGTATTTTAGGCAAAATAAATATATATATTGTAATTTATTCATTTTAACAATTACAAAAAGAAAAATGGGCAGATGCAAAAGTTTGGACACCTTTGGAGATTGTGTGCTCAGATAACTTTGACCAAGGTTTTAGACCTCAATTAGGCTGTTAGGGTTATGGTTTGTTCACTATAATGGTTAGGTAAAGGCCAGATGATGCAAATGTCCCAGCTTTCTAAAAATTCAGCTTCCTCTATCTTTGTGCCAAAAAACAGCAGTCATGGATTCTTCTAAGCAGCAGCCTAGCACACTGAAAATGAAAATGTTAGTGGCCCACCAAGCGGAGGAAGGCTGTAAGAAGATAGACTAGCGTTTTCAAGTTGCCCTTTCCTCAGTTCAAAATCTTATTAAGAAATGGCAGTTAACAGGAACAGTGGAGGTCAAGATAAGATCTGGAAGACCAAGCAAGATTTCAGTGAGAGCTTCTCATAGAATTGCTAGAGAGGCAAATCAGATCCCCCACTTGACTGCAAAAGACCTTCAGAAAGATTTAGCAGCCTCTAGAGTTGTGGTACATTGTTCTACTGTTCAGAGACACCTGTTCCAATATGACCTTCATGAACGAATCATCAGAATAAAACCTCTCCTGTGCCCTCACCATAAAATTCAGTCTCAGAAGTATGCAAAAGAACAACTAAACAAGCCTGATGCATTTTGAAAACAAGTTCTGTTGACCAATGAGGTTAAAATAGAACTCCTTAGTTACAATAATCACAGCTATGTGTGGAGATAAAAGGGCGCAGAATTTCAGGAAATGAACATCTCAACAATAGTGTTGAGCATTCCGATACTGCAAATATCGGGTATCGGCCGATATTCGCTGTATCGGAATTCCGATACCGAGTTCCGATATTTTTGCGTTATCGGAAATCGGAATCGGGATCCATATTCACGTAAAAAATAAAGAATAAAAATAAAAAATATGGATATACTCACCCACCGACGGCCCCTGGCTCTCAGCGGTGCAACCGGCAGCCTCCGTTCCTAAGAATGCGAGTGTAGGACCTGCGATGACCTCGCAGTCTTGTGATTGGTTGCGTGACCGCTGATGTGATCGCTCACGTGACCGTGACGTCATCGAAGGTCCTTCACTCTGCATTCTTAGGAATGGAGGCAGATGCTTGCAGCGGTGACAGCCAGGGGCCGTCCGAGGGTGAGTATATCCATATTTTTTATTTTTATTCTTTATTTTTTACATGAATATGGATCCCAGGGCCTGAAGGAGAGTTTCCTCTCCTTCACACCCTGGGAACCATCCAGGATCGCTCCCTATTACGTTCCGATATTTGTGTCCCATTGACTTGTATTGGTATCGGGTATCGGTATCGGCGATATCCGATATTTTTTGGATATCGGCTGATCCAATCCGATACCGATACTTTCAAATATCGGAAGGTATCGATCAACACTACTGAACAAAAATTAAGCATGGGGGAGGATCAATCATGCTTTGGGGTTGAACATTTGTTGGGTAGAGGGAAGAATGGTTTCAATCAAATTTCGACAAATTTTTGACACCAGCTGTAAAAAATCTGAAGTTGAATAGAGGATGGCTTCTACAAATGGATAATGATCATAAACACAAGTCAAAATCCACAATAGACTAACTGAAAAGGCACAAGCTGAAGGTTTTATAATGGCCCTCACAGTCTCCTGATCTGAACATCATTGAAAATCTGTAGCTAGACCTCAAAATAGCAGTGTATGCACGATGACCCAGAAATCTCACAGAACTTGAAGAATTGACCAAGGAGAATGGATTAAAATCCCTCAAACAAGAATTGAAAGACTCTTGACTGGCTATAAAAAGTGTTTACAAGCTGTGGTACTTTCAAAAGGGGATGTTACTAGATACAAACCATTAAGGGCGCCCAAACTTTTGCATCACCCCATTTTCCTTTTTGTAATTTTTAAAATGTAAAAGATGAAAATATAGATTCATAAATGTTTGCCTAAAATAAAAGGAAATGTGTCATCTTAAACTCTAGGTCTTTTGAGTATCATTTCATCTTCAACTTGCTTCACAATACCTGTAATTTTGACTTTGGGTGCCCAAACTTTTACATGCCACTGTATAAGACTAATTTTTAAGTTCCACAGACAGCTTTTCAAGCTATACTGAAAGTTTTCTACAGGGAATATGAGACATGTATTTGGAGCGGCCCCCAGACGCAGGACAGCGGGGTACTCGATACTGGGTCTCTCGGTTCTGAGGATGTCACGGTGGCCCGACCCAGTCTGTGATCCTGCTAAGGGGCGCCCAATAAAAGGTGTAGGTGGTGGTGTAGGTCGCAGTAAATAACGAGGACACAGAGTTGCAGTCTCTTTACCTCTTTACTGAAGGCTTCGGCATCCGCAATCCAGAGCACTGTTAACAGGGCTGGCTGAGAACGGCCGGTCCGAAGGCACATTCAGAGTTCTCTTTGCAGGTGGAAATCAGTGCCTACCTACTAGCGCCTGGGTGTTGTAGTACTTCCCTGCTGAGCACCACGGGATAGTCCTCACAACTGTCGTGTATGTTTCTGTTCTTTCTTTCCGTCCCCCAGATGATATGGATAGGACGCACCCGTATGACGGGGTAGGCCTGAAGTTATTTTGTAGGGACCCTAGAGATGCCCCTCTCCCACAATTGCCTCCATTGTCTTCATTAGGTGATTTAGGTGAGGCAGCCAACCTAAAATTAACTGCCCTGCCGTTGGTTTGAAGTAATGCGTAGAGCCCAATACTTCCTCGGCGTTCCGGCCACCGGCTACGCGCCTCAGTAGGATGCTGCCGATCTCGGGGCACAACTCCTGCTGGTTCTATCGCCTTTGTGCTGAGATCTCGTTTCTCACTTCTCCACAATATACTTCGCTTCGTGTCCTTTCTTAAGATGCCACCGCAATGAAGTGCAGGTGCAGCTCCGTAACGATCTGTCCTTTTCACTAGGCCTCTGCCAGGATCCAACCCCTGACAGGGACCCCCTGGATCTTCCCAAGCACTGCTCTTCTCTCACTAGATGTTACCTGGGCAAAACCCAGTCAGCTTCTCTCAAACTTCCTATCCAGCCCCCAGTTTTACCAGAGTGTGAGGAGTGGCCTAATACATAGAACCCTTTGCTCCCCCTGGTGGCCGGAGTGTGAAGTGTAATGTGTGACTGTGATACCTGGTCAGGTGAACTCCTTTAGTGCCATCAGACGTACCATCACTCCCCTTAGTGGCGGAGCGTCAGTACTGCAACGACAAGGACTCTGGGGCGCTGCACTCCCCCCCGGTTAAATCCAGTACGCCCGGACTGGGAAAGAAGAACAATACATGTTAGCAAAAGACATACAAAATTTTGAAATGCAATAAACAAGTAAATTTAACCATGCTTCCCTTTATGGGAGGTGAGGACACTTGAACGTTACAAACAAAACATATTTACATAGTGCTTAAGGTCTTAAATAACATTTATTAAATAACTGACTATAAATAACCATTATTACCCAGCCGGGCATTCTATCTACTAAGTGCAAATTCTGAACAATAATTTAACTTTTCCTTTAAGGGCGTAAGGCAGGTACCCACTAAAGGCATACTACTAAAAGTGCAAATCAATATTTTCCTGAGCTCTCTTTCTCCTCTCTGGTCTACCTCCACGGGCCTACTGCATCTTTCCTTGGCTCTCTATTATTAGTTCCGATAATCATTTTAACTTCAATTTTATTCACATATTATTATCAACATTTCGATTCCTTATCACTATCTTTCTATCTACATACTACTATGTAAAACATTATTACTACCCAACTTTCTTAAGGCAACATTATATCTCGACTAATTGCAACAATGAACATTCCCTTTAATAGGGACATCTCAAGTCTCTTTGAGGTAGTGCAACTCTCAAGCTGCAAGTCTGCAATAAACAAGAGCTTCTGCGCTGTATCCAGGAACAGTCTCTTCAAAAAGCTCCTTCCTTTGTAAAACCAGTAGAGGGCACCTTTAAGAAGGTGCAACTATTTACAGCAACAGTTTGTGAATCATTCACCGTCCATGATTCGGCAGTCTTTTAAAACAATGATAAACTTGGTGCAAAACATAAAACAATAGGGATCCCGGGTAAACAAAGGGATCCCTTTAAGGACTAAACCTGGTCGGGTTTAAGCAGCAAAACATCAGACACACAAACAGTTAACTATGTACAGTGGTTCCGGTTCTAAGGTTTACTCCTGTTCAGGCGGCTGCAGCTCCACAGGTAGCAATGGGTGAGGCCATCCGCCCGAATACCTGCGGCTACCAGGTGTTGTACCAGGAGCTCCCTCACTCCAGACAGGGGTCTGGGTACCCACAGTTTTAGATCCTGAGATGGCCTGGGCACTAGCCATCACCGCAGTCAGTTCTCTAGCCACCACAGTGGCGGTGGTGGCAATAGTGCAGGTCATAGTCTTGACGATGGTGCACGTCGGGGTAGCAACGGTGGTCTTTGTGGTAACCGTAGCCTGACCGCGAGGGGGCGCCACTGCCACGGGAGACACTTTCCTTGGTGCTTCGGGTGTAGGTGCTACTAAGTCTTGCTGTTTGTGCACATTTAGCGCGAACCAGCCCTTCTCCCCAAAGTGTCGGGTGTAGGTGACAATGTCTCCCGGGTAAAGATCCCGGTCCGGGTGGCCTTCTCTGAGGTGGGACTCCACATCTCGTCGGTTCACAAAGACCTCGGCATACAGGTCTGGTTCTTTAATGAAGCCCCAACCCCCACGGAGCCTAAAGGCTACAATGGTGCCCTGCCTACGCGGGGCCTGGTGGGTGGTGCGGTCTTTGCGGGCCCGGTCCTTTACTGCTAGGTCCCGCTGGTGATGGGCCTCCTGCCGAGCCTGGTATTCCTTCTCCTCCTTCTCCCATCGTTGGTTCAGCCGAGCCTGGTATTCCTCCCAGCTAAGGGCCTCCACCATCTCCCTTTCACGCATCTTCACCCCGGGGAACCCCATGAAGTCTGATCCTGGGTTCACCCAGCGGCATACGGTCCGCTCTGCATAGACCTCTCCCGCCACAGTGATCGGCAAGATCAGGGCCTTGAGGAGGTACTCCATACCCGTGGCCTGGTCCCAGGGTTGAAGGCGCTGGAGTCTATGGGTCCCAGGGGGAGATGGTGCTGCGATGGGGCCTATAAGCAGGTCCTCCGCTAGCGGGGCAGGGTCGGCGGGCTTACCGGCCGGTGCGGCGTCCTCCCTCGCGGCTGGCTCCGCCAACGGTGACATCGGTGGAGACATCGGCAACAACTCGGGCAGCGGTACAGGAACCGATGTTGGGTAATCCTCCGCTGGTGTCTAGTGGGGTGCAGCCTTGGTTTCCATCCGTAGTTGGAGAAGCTGCTCAATCAATTCCTCCATCTCGATCTGCAGGAGGCCGGTTCCAAGCGTGGAGATCTGGCTGCTGTGCTCTTCCAGGTAGCTGGGGGAGTCCTCTGCTTCAACCCCGCATTCTGGGTCTGAGCGACTGGCCATGGTGTCCTCCACATGGCTCACTTCCTGGTCTTTTTCCCGCTCTCTCCTTTGTGGGCGGTTTCGCTTTCTTTGTCTCCGCCCTCCATTGAGAATCAGGAGGCGGATCTCGGCTGCTGACGGACACGTCCTCAAGGTACAGAAATATTTAGACTGGGCAGCCATTGTTCTTCGCGCTCTTCAGTTTGTCTGCGCCCACAAATCCACGCCCTTCTTCTTCTCCTGCGCTCTGCGTTGCGCTGTAATTGAGGCGGTTTTGGCGGGAACTTTTGGCGGCAAATAGCAATATGCAGTCTTTACAATAAATCACGGTTCAAGCACAATTCAGTCACAGTTCCAAGGCACACATGACCTGATTCTTCAGGCTTAAGTAGATCCTGTTCGTGATGCCAAGTTGGAGCGGCCCCCAGACGCAGGACAGCGGGGTATTCGATACCGGGTCTCTCGGTTCTGAGGATGTAACAGTGGCCTGACCCGGTCCGTGGTCCTGCTAAGGGGCGCCCAATAAAAGGTGTAGGTGGTGGTGTAGGTCACAGTAAATAACGAGGACACAGAGTTGCAGTCTCTTTACCTCTTTACTGAAGGCTTTGGCATCTGCAATCCAGAGCACTGTTAACAGGGCTGGCTGAGACCGGCCGGTCCGAAGGCACATCCAGAGTTCCCTTTGCAGGTGGAAATCAGTGCCTACCTACTAGCGCCTGGGTGTTGTAGTACTTCCCTGCTGAGCACCACGGGATAGTCCTCACAACTGTCGTGTATGTTTCTGTTCTTTCTCTCCGTCCCCCAGATGATATGGATAGGACGCACCCGTATGATGGGGTAGGCCTGGAGTTACTTTATAGGGACCCTAGAGATGCCCCTCTCCCACAATTGCCTCCATTGTCTTCATTAGGTGATTTAGGTGAGGCAGCCAACCTAAAATTAACTGCCCTGCCGTTGGTTAGAAGTAATGCATAGAGCCCAATACTTCCTCGGCATTCCGGCCACCGGCTACGCGCCTCAGTAGGATGTTGCCGATCTCGGGGCACGACTCCTACTGGTTCTATCGCCTTTGTGCTGAGATCTCGTTTCTCACTTCTCCACAGTATACTTCGCTTCGTGTCCTTTCTTAAGATGCCGCCGCAATGAAGTGCAGGCACGGCTCCGTAACTATCTGTCCTTTTCGCTAGGCCTCTGCCAGGATCCCACCCCTGACAGGGCCCCCCCCTGGATCTTCCCAAGCACCGCTCTTCTCTCACTATATGTTACCTGGGCAAAACCCAGTCAGCTTCTCTCAAACTTCCTATCCAGCCCCCAGTTTTACCAGAGTGTGAGGAGTGGCCTAATACATAGAACCCTTTGCTCCACTTTACTGGTGGCCGGAGTGTGAAGTGTAATGTGTGACTGTGATACCTGGTCAGGTGAACTCCTTTAGTGCCATCAGACGTACCATCACTCCCCTTAGTGGCGGAGCGTCAGTACTGCAACGACCAGGACTCTGGGGCGCTGCATATTATTCCATCACCCTATCCATTCTGGACCGTTTACACGGATACCAGCAACCCACAGCAGGATTGTCAGGGACAGTGAGTGTGTTGAGATACACTGCAGTGCGGATTCGTTCACTGAAGTTTTGGAGAATTTGAACTTGACACTTCTAAGTTAGTAAGTGGGACATTTAATAATCAATATACTCAGCTTTTATATTTAGAGATATAGAAGTGGGACCACAGCGCACATTGCAATTTTGGTTTATTGATTTTTGCATCCCTATTGGCATAGTTTTGGTGGATCCCTTGCTGCTTGTAGCAGCAGTGGTACACAGTGGCGTATCTAGGGGGGCAGCCAGGGCATGTGCCCTGGGAGCAGCTGCTAGGGGGGCGCAGTCGGGCTGCCTAATGCGGCGGTCCAGAGTGTCTCCCCTGGCAGGTGCATTCTGCTGCCCCCCAGACTGGGATTCAGCTGCATTGCACCGGCTCCCAGTATTCAATTGTACTCGTATCTTACAGACACGAGTACAATTGAAGATCTGACTGCAGGGTAGCATCTGGATTGGAGTTGATTTCTTGAGGGGGAGGAATGATTCCTTGGAATCATGATGTCTCCGGAAGGGGCGGGGCCTCCTTCATGGCAATGGAGAGCCAATAGCAGGAAGCTGCTGGTGGAGAAGAGAATTGAAATGAAATGATGAGCTGCAGCATGGAGCTGTGTGAGGGGAGGAGCTGCACCATGGACCCTTGTATAAGGGAATGAGGATGCAGGACTCGGTGTGAGGCTCTCAGGATGTAATTTAGAAAGTGGGTGATGTTACATGAGTAGGGATGCAAAGGGAATGGGGGGATGATGAGACGCTGTGTGGGTAATGGGGGGATGATGAGGAGCTGTGTGGGAAATGGGGGGATGACGAGACGCTGTGTGGGGAATGGGGGATGATGAGGAGCTATGTAGGGAATGGGGGATGATGAGATGTTGTGTGGGGAATGGAGGGATGATGAGGAGCTGTGTAGGGAATGGGGATGATGAAACGCTGTGTGGGGAATGGGGGGACGATGAGACACTGTGTGGGTAATGGGGGATGATGAGACGCTGTGTGGGGAATTGGGGGATGATGAGACACTGTGTGGGGAATGTGGGGATGATGAGATACTGTGTGGGGAATAGGTCGGATGATGAGATGCTGTGTGGGGAATGTGGGATGATGAGATGCTGTGTGGGGAATGGGGGGATGATGAGGCACTGTGTGGGAAATGGGGGATGATGAGACGCTGTGTGGGGAATAGGGGGATGACGAGATGCTGTGTGGGGAATGGGGGGATGATGAGACACTGTGTGGGGAATGGGGGGATGATGTGATGCTGTGTGGAGAATGGGGGTATGATGAGGAGCTGTGTGGGGAATGGGGGGATGATGAGACACTGTGTGGGGAAGGGGTGATGATGAGGAGCTGTGTGGGGAATGGGGGGATAATGAGACGCTGTGTGGGGAATGAGGGGATGATGAGACGCTGTGTGGGGAATCGGGATATGATGAGGAGCTTTGTGGGGAATAGGGGGATGATGAGATGCTGTGTGGGAAATGGGGGGATGATGAGGAGCTGTGTGGGGAATGGGGGATGATGAGGCGCTGTGTAGGGAATGGGGGATGATGAGGCACTGTGTGGGAAATGTGGGATGATGAGACGCTGTGTGGGGAATAGGGGGATGATGAGATGCTGTGGGGAATGGGGGGATGATGAGACGCTGTGTGTGGAATGGGGGATGATGAGATGCTGTGTGGGGATTGGGGGGATGATAAGGAGCTGTATGGGAAATTGGGGGATGATGAGACACCGTGTGAAGAATGGGGGATGATGAGACGCTGTGTGGGGAATGGGGGGATGATGAGACGCTGTGTGAGGAATGGGGGTATGATGAGATGCTGTGTGGGAAATAGGGGATGATGAGATGCTGTGTGGGGAATGGGGGCATGATGAGATGCTGTGTGGGGAATGGGGGATGATGAGATGCTGTGTGGGGAATGGGGGGATGATGAGACGCTGTGTGGGGAATGGGGGATGATGAGACACTGTGTGGGGAATCGGGGTATGTGTTGTGAATTCCGTTCTCGGGCTCCCTCCTGTGGTCATGAATGGTACTTTGGTGAGTTCTGTCCTTGGACACCCTCTGGTGGCTTTGAGTGGAACTGCTGATCTTTGAGGTTGGCTTTCTCAGCTGCCCTCGCTTATTGCTTCTGCTGGCTTCCCTATTTAACTCTGCCCAGGTCGTTAGTTCATGCCAGCTGTCAATGTCTCAGTACTGGTTCGGATCTCTCTTGAATTTCTCAGATGACCTGTCTACTCCAGCAGAAGCTAAGTCCCTGCTAGTTCATTTGCTGTTCATTGGTTTTTTAATATATTTCTCAGTACATGCTATGTTTCTAGTCCAGCTTGCTATTATGATATTTCCTTGCTAGCTGGAAGCTCTGGGGGTGCCGAGCTGCACCTCCACACCGTGAGTCGGTGTGGAGGTCTTTTTGCACACTCTGCGTGGTTTTTGTAGTTTTTAATACTGACCGCACAGTTCCCTTTCCTATCCTCTGTCTATCTAGAGAAGATTCGGCCTCCTTTGCTAAAATCTGTTTCATTCCTGTGTTTGTTACTTCCCTCTTAACTCACAGTCAATATTTGTGGGGGGGCTACCTTTACTTTGAGGAATTTCTCTGAGGCAAGGTAGGCTGCTATTTCTATCTTTAGGGGTAGTTAGCTCTTAGGCTGTGAAGAGGCGTCTAGGGAGAGTTAGGCACGCTCCACGGCTATTTCTAGTGTTTGTGATAGGATTAGGAATTGCGGTCAGTAGAGTTACCACCTCCTCAGAGCTTGTCCCCGGTTTTCTGTTTTAACCATCAGGTCATTTCGGGTGCTCCTAACCACCAGGTCCATAACAGTACAGCTGGCCAACAAAGTGTTAATGCATCTCAAAAGAGGGATAAGAGAAGTTCTGAGTCAATTTTTTTTTCTTTGCAGCTTGTTTTGTCTTTCTTTTCCCCTTAACCTCTGGGTGGTTCAGGACTCATGTGTAGATATGGATATTCAAGGTTTGTCCTCTTGTGTGGATCAACTCACTGCAAGGGTACAAAGTATTCAAGATTATGTAGTTCAGAATCCGATGTCAGAGCCTAGAATTCCAATTCCTGATTTGTTTTCTGGGGATAGATCTAAATTTTTGAATTTCAAAAATAATTGCAGACTGTTTCTTGCTCTGAAACCCCGCTCCTCTGGTGACCCCATTCAGCAAGTAAAGATTGTTATTTCTTTGTTGCGTGGCGACCCACAGGACTGGGCATTCTCCCTTGTGCCAGGAAATCCTGCATTGCTTAATGTAGATGCATTTTTTCTAGCGCTTGGATTGCTGTATGACGAACCAAATTCTGTGGATCAGGCAGAAAAGATCTTGCTGACTCTATGTCAGGGTCAGGATGAAGCAGAAGTATATTGCCAGAAGTTTAGAAAGTGGTCTGTGCTTACACAATGGAATGAGTGTGCCCTGGCAGCAATTTTCAGAAAGGGTCTTTCTGAAGCCCTTAAAGATGTTATGGTGGGGTTCCCCACGCCTGCTGGTCTGAATGAATCAATGTCTTTGGCCATTCAGATTGATCGACGTTTGCGCGAGCGCAAAGTTGTGCACCATTTGGCGGTGTCCTCTGAGCGGAGGCCTGAGCCTATGCAATGTGATAGGACTTTGACCAGAGCTGAACGGCAAGAACACAGACGTCAGAATGGGCTCTGTTTTTACTGTGGTGACTCCTATCATGCTATCTCTGATTGTCCTAAGCGCACTAAGAGGTTCGCTAGGTCTGTCACCATTAGTACTGTGCAGCCTAAATTTCTCTTATTGGTTACTCTGATTTGCTCATTGTCGTCCTACTCTGTTATGGCATTTGTGGATTCGGGCGCTGCCCTGAACTTGATGGACTTGGAGTTTGCCAGGCGCTGTGGTTTTTCCTTGGAGCCTTTGCAGAGTCCTATTCCCTTAAGGGGGATTGATGCTACGCCATTGGCCAAGAATAAACCTCAGTACTGGACTCAGCTGACCATGTACATGGCTTCCGCACATCAGGACAATATTCGCTTTTTGGTGTTGCATAATTTGCATGATGTTGTCGTGTTGGGTTTGACATGGTTACAGGTTCATAATCCAGTACTGGATTGGAAATCAATGTCTGTGTCTAGTTGGGGTTGTCAGGGGATACATAGTGATGTTCCTTTGATGTCAATTTCTTCTTCCACTCCTTCTGAAGTCCCTGAGTTTTTGTCGGATTACCAGGATGTATTTGATGAGCCCAAGTCCAGTGCCCTACCTCCTCATAGGGACTGTGATTGCGCTATTAATTTGATTCCTGGTAGTAAGTTCCCTAAGGGCCGACTGTTCAATTTATCTGTGCCAGAACATGCCGCTATGCGGAGTTATGTAAAGGAGTCCTTGGAGAAAGGGCATATCCGCCCGTCTTCGTCACTGTTGGGAGCAGGGTTCTTTTTTGTTGCCAAGAAGGATGGCTCTCTGAGACCCTGTATAGATTACCGCCTTCGCAATAAAATCACGGTCAAATTTCAGTACCCTTTGCCTCTGTTGTCTGATTTGTTTGCTCGGATTAAGGGGGCTAGTTGGTTTACCAAGATTGACCTTCGAGGGGCGTATAATCTTGTGCGTATTAAACAGGGCGATGAATGGAAAACAGCATTTAATATGCCCGAGGGCCATTTTGAGTACCTGGTGATGCCATTTGGGCTTTCTAATGCTCCATCTGTGTTTCAGTCCTTTATGCACGACATCTTCTGGAAGTATCTGGATAGGTTCATGATTGTATATTTGGATGATATTTTGGTCTTTTCGGATGATTGGGAGTCTCATGTGAGGCAGGTCAGGATGGTGTTCCAGGTCCTTCATGCTAATGCGTTGTTTGTGAAGGGGTCTAAATGCCTCTTTGGAGTTCAGAAGGTTTCCTTTTTGGGCTTCATTTTTTCCCCTTCTACTATTGAGATGGACCCTGTTAAAGTTCAGGCCATTTATGATTGGACTCAACCTACATCTGTGAAGTCTTCAGAAGTTCCTGGGCTTTGTTAATTTTTACCATCGCTTCATCGCTGGTTAAGCCTTTGGCTGATTTGACAAAGAAAGGCGCTGATGTGGTGAATTGGTCCCCTGCGGCCGTTGAGGCTTTTCAGGAGCTTAAACGTCATTTTACTTTTGCCCCTGTGTTGCGTCAGCCAGATGTTTTGCTCCCTTTTCACTTCAAGGTTGATGCTTCTGAGATTGGGGCAGGGGCTGTTTTGTCTCAGAGAAGTTCTGATGGCTCTTTGATGAAGCCATGTGCTTTCTTTTCTAGAAAGTTTTCACCTGCTGAGCGTAATTATGATGTCGGCAATCGGGAGTTGTTGGCCATGAAGTGGGCATTCGAGGAGTGGCGACATTGGCTTGAGGGAGCCAAACATCACGTGGTGGTCCTGACTGATCACAAGAATCTGACTTACCTCGAGTCCGCCAAGCGGTTGAATCCTAGACAGGCTCGATGGTCACTGTTTTTCTCCCGTTTCGATTTTGTGGTCTCATACCTTCCGGGATCTAAGAATGTGAAGGCTGATGCCCTTTCTAGGAGTTTTTTGCCTGATTCTCCGGGAGTCCCTGAGCTGGCTGGTATTCTCAAAGAGGGGGTGATTCTGTCTGCCATCTCCCCTGATTTGCGGCGGGTGCTGCAGGAGTTTCAGGCTGATAGACCTGACCGCTGTCCAGTGGAGAAACTGTTTGTCCCTGATAGATGGACTAGTAGGGTTATTTCTGAGGTTCATTGTTCAGTATTGGCTGGTCATCCTGGGATTTTTGGTACTAGAGATTTGGTTGCTAGGTCCTTTTGGTGGCCTTCCTTGTCACGGGATGTGCATTCTTTTGTGCAGTCCTGTGGGACTTGTGCTCGGGCCAAACCTTGCTGTTCTCGTGCCAGTGGGTTGCTTTTGCCTTTGCCTGTCCCGAAGAGGCCCTGGACGCATATTTCCATGGATTTTATTTCTGATCTTCCTGTCTCTCAAAGGATGTTTGTCATCTGGGTGGTTTGTGATCAGTTTTCTAAGATGGTCCATTTGGTACCCTTGCCTAAATTGCGTTCCTCTTCTGATTTGGTTCCATTATTTTTTCAGCATGTGGTTCGTTTGCATGGCATTCCGGAGAACATTGTGTCGGACAGAGGTTCCCAGTTTGTTTCTAGGTTTTGGCGGTCCTTTTGTGCTAAGATGGGCATTGATTTGTCTTTTTCTTCAGCGTTCCATCCTCAGACAAATGGCCAAACCGAACGAACCAATCAGACCTTGGAAACCTATCTGAGATGCTTTGTTTCTGCTGATCAGGATGATTGGGTGACCTTCTTGCCATTGACCGAGTTCGCCCTTAATAATCGGGCTAGTTCTGCTACTTTGGTTTCGCCTTTTTTTTTAATTCTGGTTTTCATCCTCGTTTTTCTTCAGGGCAGGTTGAGCCTTCTGACTGTCCTGGTGTGGATTCTGTGGTGGACAGGTTGCAGCAAATTTGGACTCACGTGGTGGACAATTTGACGTTGTCTCAGGAGAAGGCGCAACGTTTTGCTAACCGCCGTCGCTGTGTTGGTCCCCGACTTCGTGTTGGGGATTTGGTTTGGTTGTCTTCTCGTTATGTTCCTATGAAGGTTTCTTCTCCTAAGTTCAAGCCTCGTTTCATTGGTTCTTATAAGATTTCTGAAATTATCAATCCTGTGTCGTTTCGTTTGGCCCTTCCAACTTCTTTTGCTATCCATAATGTGTTCCATAGGTCGTTGTTGCGGAGATATGTGGCGCCTATGGTTCCTTCCGTTGATCCTCCTGCTCCGGTGTTGGCTGAGGGGGAGTTGGAGTATGTGGTGGAGAAGATTTTAGATTCTCGTATTTCGAGACGGAAGCTTCAGTACCTGGTTAAATGGAAGGGCTATGGTAAGGAGGATAATTCCTGGGTTATTGCCTCCGATGTCCATGCTGCCGATTTGGTTCGTGCCTTTCATTTGGCTCGTCCTGATCGGCCTGGGGGCTCTGGTGAGGGTTCGGTGACCCCTTCTCAAGCGGGGGGTACTGTTGTGAATTCCGTTCTCGGGCTCCCTCCTGTGGTCATGAATGGTACTTTGGTGAGTTCTGTCCTTGGACACCCTCTGGTGGCTTTGAGTGGAACTGCTGATCTTTAAGGTTGGCTTTCTCAGCTGCCCTCACTTATTGCTTCTGCTGGCTTCCCTATTTAACTCTGCCCAGGTCGTTAGTTCGTGCCAGCTGTCAATGTCTCAGTACTGGTTCAGATCTCTCTTGGATTTCTCAGATGACCTGTCTACTCCAGCAGAAGCTAAGTCCCTGCTAGTTCATTTGCTGTTCATTGGTTTTTGAATATATTTCTCAGTACATGCTATGTTTTTAGTCCAGCTTGCTATTATGATATTTCCTTGCTAGCTGGAAGCTCTGGGGGTGCCGAGCTGCACCTCCACACCGTGAGTCGGTGTGGAGGTCTTTTTGCACACTCTGCGTGGTTTTTGTAGTTTTTAATACTGACCGCACAGTTCCCTTTCCTATCCTCTGTCTATCTAGAGAAGATTCAGCCTCCTTTGCTAAAATCTGTTTCATTCCTGTGTTTGTTACTTCCCTCTTAACTCACAGTCAATATTTGTGGGGGGGCTACCTTTACTTTGGGGAATTTCTCTGAGGCAAGGTAGGCTGCTATTTCTATCTTTAGGGGTAGTTAGCTCTTAGGCTGTGAAGAGGCGTCTAGGGAGAGTTAGGCACGCTCCACGGCTATTTCTAGTGTGTGTGATAGGATTAGGAATTGCGGTCAGTAGAGTTACCACCTCCTCGGAGCTTGTCCCAGGTTTTCTGTTTTAACCATCAGGTCATTTCGGGTGCTCCTAACCACCAGGTCCATAACAGGTATGATGAGGAGCTGTGTGGGGAATGGGGGATGATGAGACGCTGTGTGGGGAATGGGGGGATGATGAGGAGCTGTGTGGGGAATGGGGGAAGATGAGATGCTGTGTGGGGAATGGGGGGATGATGAGGCACTGTGTGGGGAATGGGGGGATGATAAGACACTGTGTGGGGAATAGGGGGATGATGAGATGCTGTGTGGGGAATGGGGGGATGATGAGACGCTGTGTTGGGAATGGAGGGATGATGAGACACTGTGTGAGGAATGGGGGATGATGAGGAGCTGTGTGGGGAATGGCGGTATGATGAGACACTGTGTGGGGAATTGGGGAATGATGAGACGCTGTGTGGGGAATGGGGGGATGATGAGATGCTGTGTAGGGAATGGGGGTATGATGAGATGCTGTGTGGGGAATTGGGGATGATGAGACTCTGTGTGGGGAATAGGGGGATGATGAGTGGCTGTGTGGGGAATGGGAGATGATGAGACGCTGCGTGGGGAATGGGCGGGATGATGAGACACTGTGTGGGGAATAGGTGGATGATGAGGAGCTGTGTGGGGAATGGTGGGATGATGAGACGCAGTGTGGGGAATGGGGGGATGATTAGACGCTGTGTGGGGAATAGGGGGATGATGAGGTGCTGTGTGGGGAATGGGGGGATGATGAGACGCTGTGTGGGGAATGGGGGGGTGATGAGGAGCTGTGTGGGGAAAGGGGGATGATGAGACACTGTGTGGGGAATGGGGGGATGATGAGATGCTGTGTGGAGAATGGGGGGATGATGAGGAGCTGTGTGGGGAATGGGGGGATGATGAGTCACTGTTTGGGGAATGGGGGGATGATGAGACACTGTGTGGGGAATGGTGGGATGATGAGACGCTGTGTGGGGAAGGGGGGATGATGAGGAGCTGTGTGGGGAATGGGGGGATGATGAGACGCTGTGTGGGGAATGGGGGTATGATGAGATGCTGTGTGGGGAATGGGGGGATGATGAGACGCTGTGTGGGGAATGGGGGGATGATGAGACGCTGTGTGGGGAATGGGGGTATGATGAGCTGCTGTGTGGGGAATGGGGGGATGATGAGATGCTGTGTGGGGATTAGGGGGTTGTTGAGGGGCTGTGTGGGGAATGGGGGGATGATGAGACGCTGTGTGGGGAATGGGGGGATGATAAGACTCTGTGTTGGGAATAGGGGGATGATGAAAGGGACAGTGTGGGGGTCTTATTTTGTGCAGACAATAATAGTGAGTGGCAATTTTTTATTCAGGAGCATTATAATGACACTTGTATCTTTAAGGGCATCATGTGGAGATTTTCTGCAAAAGAGCGGAGAAGATGGAAGTCTGCAGAGATGGCTGTGGATGAGAAAACTCATCATGGAGTCTGGACAAGATGAAGAAGAGAAGGAGAATGGCTCCAGAGACCACGTCATCTATAAGGTACCTGGATGTAAATGTCATTTGTGATACTAACTAATTCTCATGATTTTATTTATGGTAGGAGCATTAAAGGGAATGTCCAGGTTTGTGATGAGTCTGCAGTCATTCTTCATGACTGCAGACTTTTGAGTTCTCACGGTGCACCCTGCACGCTGTCAGGATTCTCTCGTGCTGGCGATTTTACAAATGTGCGGTCATGTGCTGACTAGACATGTGTGGCCTCACTCAATGAAAATGAACTGAGCGAGGCCGGGCACGTCTAGTTGGAATGTGGTCAGACTTATACAAATCACATGCTTGTGCTGACGTGACTGTCCACTGGTAAGGGAGAATCCTAAAAGTGTGCAGTGCATTAGTTGTGAGAATTCAGAAGCCTGAGATGTCAGGATTCAGCTATGCAGGTTCCACTAGTCGTCACATGGACCCTTCACTCATATGCGACTTTCATACTTGTGGTCCTTTGACAACGAGCTTCTCTTCTGCTTCTCTGTTTTTCACTGAACATTGAGAGCATTAGGGAGAGGAGCTCGTGGGTACATGACTAAGTGTGCAAATCGCATATGTCCTTGGAGGGGGGGCGCCAAACTGAACTCTTGCCCCGGGTGTCAGAAACCCTAGATACACCTCTGGTGGTACATATACTTGTTTGGGAGCAACAGTTTTTACTGTCCATTTGAAATTTTTTGTTTATTTAAAGATTTAACACATATTATGTTTTTACACGTTTCTTCACTTCTTGTTTCCGTACGTGTTAGTTCATGATTTTCCTGCCGGCAGCCTGAATCTACAATGTGTGCATTTAAATAGGAGCAAGCAAAACCATTGCAAGAACAAGTGTGTCCAAAATTTTGGCCGGTTCCTCATATAACATTATCCCATATATTCAGTATTGTACAGACTTTGTGCACCATGGAAACACAAGGTAGTTCTGCTTGAATTTTTGGGTGACAGACTGTTCCCACTCCTTATAGTCCTGTCATTTAAAGTTACTACTGTTAACAACATTATTTATAATCTTGACGTGTCCAACTCGTTGGATTTCAGCAGTACCTAACCAATATTGTAACACAGCCTTGTCCGCTTACCATTTTAAAGCTGTCATATCCACTTTCTTAGATTAGGACACAGAAACGTCTTATTTCATGGATTATGTAAACAACATTTTGTAAGGGTACCGTCACACAGTGCCATTTTCATCGCTACGACGGCACGATTCGTGACGTTCTAGCGATATCGTTACGATATCGTTGTGTCTGACACGCTACTGCGATCCGGATCCCCGCTGAGAATCGTACATCGTAGCAGATCGTTTGAAACTTTCTTTCGTCGTCTAGTGTCCCACTGTGGCGGCATGATTGCATCGTGTGACACAGGTTGTATACGATGTGCGCACATTAACCAACGGCTTCTACATCGCAAATACGTCATGAAATTATCGCTCCAGCGCCGTGTATTGGAACGTGTGACCGCAGTCTACGACGCTGGAGCGATAATCATACGACGCTGCAACGTCACGAATCGTGCCGTCGTAGCAATGAAAATGGCACTGTGTGACGGTACCCTAACACATAACCTGTTGTTGTTGATCCAATAAGAGCAATGACCTATACCCTACATTGATTCTGTATTTCCGCAGCGCTTTTATTTCCACTTTTTATTATTTCCTTAACTGCAACACTATAGTACATGCATAGCCTTCTCTAAATTCTAATGTCTTTACTACAGTTGAAACCAGAAGTTTCATACACTATATAAAAGACACATATGCATGTTTTTCTCAATATCTGACATGATAACAGAATAAACCTTTCCCATTTTAGGTCAATCAGGATTATCATAATTATTAATATTTGCCATATGCCAGAATAATGAGAGAGAGAATGTTTTAAGGCATTTTTATTACTTGCTGCAAAGTCAAAAGTTTACATACACTAAGATTACTATGCCTTTAAACAATTCTGGACTGTCCATATGATGATGTCATGTGCTTGGAAGCTTCTGTTTTTTTTGCAACATCTGGGTTTATTAGAGACACACCTGTGGTTGTATTTTAATGCACACTTGAAACATACTGCTTCTTTGTGTGGCATCAAAGGAACGTCTAAAGAAATCAGCCAAGATATCAGGAAGACAATTGTGGACTTGCACAAGTTTGGCTCATCCTTGGTGTCAGGTCTCTGAACATTTTTTATTACCTTTTGTGCATTACTGCCCTTTTCCAAGATGGTGTCTTTGGTCTCATGTGCACTGTGTTTTCCTGCTATAAAACTCCACCCCAGCCTTCAGTCTGTGCTAGAGTATTCTGCCTTGCATCCAGCTCCTGACCCTGGTGACTCCCTGGCTATATACCTGCTCCTGTGAACCTGTGTGGTGATCCTGCTACTCTGCTCTGAGTTCCTGCTGCATACCCCAGTTTCCAGTAATCCTCCTTCATCTGCTGCTCATGTTTACTTCTATCTGCATTTGCTGGACATGTAAGCTGTTGCTGCTCTGCAAAAATCTGAGACTATTACCCAGGCCTCCCTGGTTGTGCTAAGATATTATTTGAACTGCCTAATAAGCATAGCTATCTGTGTTTGGACTAAAACAAGGACTTATTCGTGTCAAGTATCCTCAAGAATAACTGCTTCATAGACTTTCTGCGTGATTGCATTTTCCTCTGAAGTTTCCTATAGACTGTTAAGCTGCGTTTAATATTTACACCAAGTGTTGTGGACTTGAGTTTCTCTCTGCAGCTGTTTGAATCACCGTGTGATAATATAGACTTTACCACTTATAAGACTGTGTCCTGTAGTTGTCTTGTTCCATGCAAAGAGTCTCCTGAGTTATCCCCTATAATTATTACACTTGGGTACAATTTCAAGATTCCTGAAGGTGCTTTGTTCATCTGTACAAACAATTATACACAAGTACAACCAAGATGGTAATGTTGAGCCATCATACTGCTCAGGAAGGAGATGGGTTCTGTGTCCCAGAGATGAACATGCTTTGGTCTGACATGTCCATGTCAACCCAAGGACAAAAGCAAAAGACCTTGTGAAGGTGATGATGGAAGCTGGTAAGATTGTGTCAATATCTACAGTGAAACGACTACTGTATCAACATGGGCTGAAAGGCCACTCTGTCAGGAAGAAGCCATTACTCCAAAAGAAACATAACAAAGCCAGATTAATGTTTGCAAATGCACACAGTGACAAAGACATTCATTTTTGGAGACATGTCCTGTGGTCTGATGAAACTAAAATTGATCTTTTTGGGCATATTGACTATCATTACGTTTGGAGGAAAAAGGGAGAAGCTTGTACGCCTAAGAACACCATCCCAGCTATGAAACAAGGGGGTGGCAGCATCAGGTTGTTGCATTGTTTTGCTGCAGGAGGGACTGGTGCACTTTACAAAATAGATGGCATCATGAGAAAAGAAGATTATGTGGCAATACTGAAGCAACATCTCAAAACATCAGCCAGGAATTTAAAGCTTGGACAGAAATGGGTCTTCCAGATGGACAATGACCAGAAGTGTACTGCCAAAATTGTAACAAAGTGGCTTAAGGATTACAAAGTCAATGTTTTGTAGTGGTCATAACAAAGCCCTGATCTTAATCCTTTAGAACATTTATGGGCAAAGCTGAAAAGGCCGGTGTGAGTAAAGGTACCTTCACACGAAACGACTCTACAACGAGAACGACAACGATCTGATCGCTGCAGCGTCGCTGTTTACATCGCTGTAGAGATGTCAAACACAGCAGCTCCAGAACGACGCAGGAGCGATCCTGTGACGTAGCGGTGACGCACTTATCGTTCTCACAGGTCGTTAGCTCCATGTTTAACATTGCTGGCATCGTTGCTTTTGCTGTCAAACACGACGATACACGCCGATCTGACGACCAAATAAAGTTCTGGACTTCTAGCTCCGACCAGCGATATCACAGCAGGATCCAGATCGCTGCTGCGTGTCAAACACAACGATATCGCTATCCAGGACGCTGCAACGTCACGGATCGTTGTCGTTCTCGTTGTAAAATCGTTTCGTGTGAAGGTACCTTAAGGCGACCTACAAACCTGGATCAGTTACACCAGTTTTGTCAGAAGGAATGGGACCAAATTCTGACCAATTATTGTGAGAAGCTTGTGGAAGGATATCCCAAATGTTTACCCAAGTAATTCAGTTTAAGGGTAATGGTACCAAATACCAATGAAATGTATGTAAATGTTTGTAATAAAAATGCCTTAAAACATTCTCTCTCTCATTATTCTGGCATTTGGTAAATAATAATTATGGTAATCCTAATTGACCTAAAATAGGAAAGGTTTATTATGATTTCATGTCAGATATTGAGAAAAACCTGCATAGGTGTCTTGTTATATAGTGTATGTAAGCTTCTGGTTTCAACTGTATGTATTTTGATGCAGTTTTAGAAAATAATTTAAAAGTGTAATATCTGCAAATGTCATCCTTTATGTTTCTGTGCATACAAGGCATATACTTTCATGATTTTCAGGATACAAAATCTGTTACGTATTACAATAGCATACTTTATAAACTCGTGTACTGTAAAGGCTGAGTTTGTCAGCACATTTTTTTGTGCTGAAACAGCCCTTCTAAGCTTATATAGGAGTCATTGTCCCAGAAAGACGGAGAGGGAGGGGGACCGGTGAAGCAGCGGGTCACAGAGGCAGGAGCCTGCAGCTGTAGCTAAAGCCTGTGTCCACTGCTAAAGCGAAATTAATATTCACTGCACTGGCAGTGTATATTCATTTCTCTTATAGCATGCAGTTACAGCCACAGCTGCCGGCTTCCAGCACACTTTCTACAAACCTTCCCTGGCCGGCACTAGCAGCTCTTCTGGCTGAGAAATCACGTGTCCCCCGCTCAGTAAGGTAATGAATATTCACGTCTCTCCACTCCCATAGGTGTGAAGTGAAAATTCATTACCTTAATGAGCGGTGACACTTGATTTCTCGGCAGGAAGAGCTACTGGCGCTGGAACGAGATGCAGCAAGGGCACACAGGGAAGGTAAGTAGAATGTGTTTTTTTATAGGAACCATGCATACAGGGATAGGGGATAAAGAGCCATGCATATGTGGCACCCAAGAGTCTGGTTGCCAAGGTGACATCGCCTCCCTCTAAGGGGTGATGTCATGCTTGGAGGCAAGAAGGAAGGTCCCCATGCCAGGTAACACAGTGTACATGTCAATTCCTGCTCCAGGCCAGAAAGGGGAGCTTCCTCATAAATTCTGGCCAGCAAGTGGGGTTAGTAAGTCAGAAAGAAGTCAGCTGAGAGAGTATACAGGGGAATTGTCATGGAAACGGGAGCGAGCTGGAGCTTGTGACAGGACAATGAGAGAGGAGAGTTGGCAGTTGGTCTGTGGAAGGGGAAGGGACAGGAGCAGAAGCAAGAGCTCGGGGAATAATAACTGCATATAGCTGACCCCAGAGCGGAGCATTGATAAAAAGGAACACCAGAGTCCTTGGCTGGGCGGGTGCTGTACGCCCTGACAGCTGAATCTGGAGGGCAGGGGACTGCAAGTTCCCTGGCCACACTGAACACCTGAAGACATAGTAGCAGACCAAGAGCCCAGGGCTAACAGTCAAAAGGACACTGCCCGAGAAATAGGCTAACGCTGTCTGCCATACAGGTTAAAAATCATCACGCAGGAGAGGGCCGCAGCTTAGCTACAAGCAGCAGGGACCCTAAAAGAGAGCGCAGAAGGAAAGTCCCCAACCCCATCTGGCAGGGTGGATCCCCTGAAAGAATCCAGGCAAGCCGGACCCAATCCGTTATCTGTAATTGGTACCCCAGATTGCATTTACTTTCAAGTAAAAGGTAACGAAATCTGCACCTCTCTGTGTCCTTCGCTTATTATCTGCACCCCAACATTCACCACCATCTGAACAATCAAATATATTTTCCCTGGGGCCCCGCTCTACCCTTGGGGAGCTGAACCATCTTTGCTGTGTCACCATCAGCCCCAGTGGACCTAAACCGCAGCGTCGGCCACCCATTGCCGAACACCACGGGTGGCGTCACGACCAAACACCACATAATTATCCTCCATTTTATGACACAGCCAGGGCCACGGAAACGGATCATGGCCCGTGCCCTCCCCCATAGAACTATCCAGATTCCAGGTCCCCTCTGCCCTGCAGGGTGCGTCACATACAAGAATGGGAATAAGGAGCCATGCATTCAGGGACGGGAGCCATGCATACAAGGACAAGGATGAAGAGCCATGCATACAAGGATAGGGGTTAAGGAGCCATGCATATAAGGATGGGGATAAGGAGCCATGCATTCAGGGATGAGAGCCATGCATACAAGGACAGGGATGGAGAGCCATGCATACAAGCATAGGGGATAAGGAGCCATGCATACAAGGATAGGGGATAAGGAGCCATGCATACAAGGACAGGGATAAGGAGTCATGCATACAAGGACATGGATGGGGAGCCATGCATACAAGGATAGGCGTTAAGGAGCCATGCATACAAGGATGGGGATAAGGAGCCATGCATTCAGGGCTGGGAGCCATGCATACAAGGATAGGGATGGAGAGCCATGCATACAAGGATAGGGGATAAGGAGCCATGCATATAAGGATGGGGATAAGTAGCTAAGTAACCATGCATTCAGGGATGAGAGCCATGCATACAAGGACAGGGATGGAGAGCCATGCATACAACGATAGGGGATAAGGAACCATGCATACAAGGATGGGGATAAGGAGCCATGCATACAAGGACATGGATGGGGAGCCATGTATACAAGGACAGGGAGCCATGCATACAAGGTCACGGATGGGGAGCCATGCATGCCAGTATAGGGATGAGGGGACAATTCATACCCAGCTGTTATGATGACCTGGTGGTAAGGAGCACCCGGAATGACCTGATGAGCAAACTAGTAATACAGGACAAGCTCTGGGAAGTGGGAGCTTTGCTGACCGCAACACTAATCCTATCACAACACACTAGAAATAGCCGTGGAGCGTACCTGACTCTGCCTAGACGCCTCTTCACAGCCTAAGAGCTAGCTACCCCTAAAGATAGAAAATAAAGCCTAGCTTGCCTCAGAGAAATACCCCAAAGAAATAGGCAGCCCCCCACATATATTGACTGTGAGTTAAGATGGAAGTCACAAACACAGGGATGAAACAAGTTTCAGCAAAGGAGGCCAGACTTCACTAAACAGACTGAGGATAGAAAAGGTGTCTTTGCGGTCAGCACAAAAACTATAAAAAAACACGCAGAGTGCGCAAAAGAGACCCCCGCACCGACTCACGATGCGGAGGTGCCACTCTGCATCCCAGAGCTTCCAGCTAGCAAGGCAATATCATGATAGCAAGCTGGACAAATAAACAATGATTAACAAATAAACTCGCAGGGACTTAGCTTCTGATGGAGTAGACAGGTCATCTGAAAGATCCAAGAGAGATCTGAACCAGTACTAGGACATTGACAGCTGGCATCAAGTAACGATCTGAGTGGAGTTAAATAGAGCAGCCAGCCAGGACTAAACGAGGTCAGCTGAGGAAGGAACCTCAGAACCAGCAGCTCCACTCACAGCCACCAGAGGGAGTCCATAGATGGAACTCGCCGAAGTACCATTCATGACCACAGGAGGGAGTTCGAGAGCAGAATTCACAACACCCAGCTTATACTCAAGTCTAGGGTTGAGCGAAACGGGTCGATCATTTTCAAAAGTCGCCGACTTTTGGCTAAGTCGGCGTCTCATGAAACCCGATCCGACCCCTGTGCTTGTCGGCCATGCGGTACGCGACTTTCGCGCCAAAGTCGCGTTTCAATGACGCGAAAAGCGCCATTTCTCAGCCAATGAAGGTGAACGCAGAGTGTGGGCAGCGTGATGACATAGATCCTGGTCCCCACCATCTTAGAGAAGGGCATTGCAGTGATTGGCTTGCTGTCTGCGGCGTCACAGGGGCTATAAAGGGGCGTTCCCGCCGACCGCCATCTTACTGCTGCTGATCTGAGCTTAGGGACAGGTTGCTGCCGCTTCGTCAGAAGCAGGGAGAGCGTTAGGCAGGGTCCACTAACCACCAAACCGCTTGTGCTGCAGCGATTTCCACTGTCCAACACCACCTTCGGTGTGCAGGGACTGTGGAAGCTATTTTTTTTTTTTTTTCCCCTCAGCGCTGTAGCTCATTGGGCTGCCCTAGAAGGCTCCGTGATAGCTGTATTGCTGTGTGTACGCCACTGTGGAAACCAACTGCTTTTTTCAAAGCACATATCCTCTTGTTCCTTCCTTTCTGCACAGCTATCTTTTTTGTTTGTCCACACTTTTTATTTAATTTGTGCATCAGTCCACTCCTATTGCTGCCTGCCATACCTGGCTTACATTACTGCAGGGAGATAGTAATTGTAGGACAGTTTTTTGTTTTGTTTTGTTTTTTTTTGTGGGAGATTAAGATTGGCATTTCTGCTACAGTGCCATCCCTGTGTGTGCCATCTCTCACTGAGTGGGCCATAGAAAGCCTATTTATTTTTTCCGTGATTTGTGTTCTAAAATCTACCTCAACACAAAAACACTACATCAATCAGTGGGAGAAAAATATTGGCCTCAGTCAGGGCTTGTGTGCCACTGCTGTGTGTGCTATCTCTCATTCAGTGGGCTATAGCAAGCCTATTTTTTTTTTTTTTTTTTTTTTATATTATTTGGTTTCTAAAGTCTCCCTGAAAAAAAAAAAAAAACCTAAAAAAACAGTGGGAGAGTAATATTGCCCTTTCAGCTTGTGTGCCAGTCTTGACTCCTGGGTGTGCCACCTCTCTCCCTCTCATTCAGTGGGCCATAGAAAGCCTATTTATTTTTTTTTTTAAATATTATTGGGTTTCTAAAGTCTCCCTTAAAAAACAAAAAATACATAAAAAAACAGTGGGAGAGTAATATTGCCCTTTCAGCTTGTGTGCCAGTCTTGACTCCTGGGTGTGCCACCTCTCTCCCTTTCATTCAGTGGGCCAAAGAAAGCCTATTTATTTTTTCCGTGATTTGTGTTCTAAATTCTACCTCAACACAAAAACACTACATCAATCAGTGGGAGAAAAATATTGGCCTCAGTCAGGGCTTGTGTGCCACTGCTGTGTGTGCTATCTCTCATTCAGTGGGCTATAGCAAGCCTATTTTTTTTTTTTTTTTTTTTTAATATTATTTGGTTTCTAAAGTCTCCCTTAAAAAACAAAAAATACATAAAAAAACAGTGGGAGAGTAATATTGCCCTTTCAGCTTGTGTGCCAGTCTTGACTCCTGGGTGTGCCACCTCTCTCTCTCATTCAGTGGGCCATAGAAAGGCTATTTTTTTTTTGTTTTTTTTAATATTATTTGGTTTCTAAAGTCTCCCTGAAAAAAAAAAAAAAACATACAAAAAACAGTGGGAGAGTAATATTGCCCTTTCAGCTTGTGTGCCAGTCTTGACTCCTGGGTGTGCCACCTCTCTCTCTCATTCAGTGGGCCATAGAAAGGCTATTTTTTTTTTGTTTTTTTAATATTATTTGGTTTCTAAAGTCTCCCTGAAAAAAAAAAAAAAACATACAAAAAACAGTGGGAGAGTAATATTGCCCTTTCAGCTTGTGTGCCAGTCTTGACTCCTGGGTGTGCCACCTCTCTCCCTTTCATTCAGTGGGCCATAGAAAGCCTATTTATTTTTTTTTTAAAATATTATTGGGTTTCTAAAGTCTCCCTTAAAAAACAAAAAATACATAAAAAAACAGTGGGAGAGTAATATTGCCCTTTCAGCTTGTGTGCCAGTCTTGACTCCTGGGTGTGCCACCTCTCTCCCTTTCATTCAGTGGGCCATAGAAAGCCTATTTATTTATTTTTTTAAATATTATTGGGTTTCTAAAGTCTCCCTTAAAAAAACAAAAAATACATAAAAAAACAGTGGGAGAGTAATATTGCCCTTTCAGCTTGTGTGCCAGTCTTGACTCCTGGGTGTGCCACCTCTCTCTCTCATTCAGTGGGCCATAGAAAGGCTATTTTTTTTTTGGTTTTTTTAATATTATTTGGTTTCTAAAGTCTCCCTGAAAAAAAAAAAAACATACAAAAAACAGTGGGAGAGTAATATTGCCCTTTCAGCTTGTGTGCCAGTCTTGACTCCTGGGTGTGCCACCTCTCTCCCTTTCATTCAGTGGGCCATAGAAAGCCTATTTATTTTTTCCGTGATTTGTGTTCTAAATTCTACCTCAACACAAAAACACTACATCAATCAGTGGGAGAAAAATATTGGCCTCAGTCAGGGCTTGTGTGCCACTGCTGTGTGTGCTATCTCTCATTCAGTGGGCTATAGAAAGCCTATTTATTTATTTATTTTTTTTCTTATTATTTGGTTTCTAAAGTCTCCCTGAAAAAAAAAAATACATAAATTAGGTGGGAGATTAATATTGACATTAGTGCTTGAGTGACAGTCCTGCGTGTGTGTCATCTCTGTGATTTTGTGCCACAGAAAACAGAGTGTGTAACATTGTGCCTGATTTTCCTTGTGGTCTCACCAACCTGTTAAGGGATATTGAAATCATACTGAAGTTATAGCTCACCGTGTAAGTTGTTTGACAGCAACAAATAAAGTTACTTTGGTTAAGATTTTAAAACAATGAGGAAGTCTGGTGCAAGAGGTCGTCGTGGGCGTTCATTGTCAGCTGGTAATGATGGTAGTGGTAGTGGAGCATCAGGTGGTCGTGGGGATAAAAATATTCCACCTAAGTCTGGAGCTGTGGAGCCAGTTTCGTCGTCAGGCTACACAAGGCCTCGAACGCTCTCTTTTCTGGGAGTAGGAAAACCGCTTTTAAAGGCGGAGCAGCAACAGCAAGTTTTGGCTTACATTGCAGACTCAGCCTCTAGCTCTTTTGCCTCCTCTTCCGAAACTGGTAAATGTAAAAGCAGCGCGTCGCTTGTGGATGTTCACGGTCAGGGACAAGTCGCTTCCTTGTCCTCCTCAGCAAAAACTACAACAAGAGAGAAGGATGCAGCAGGCGACACAACGGGTCACTCCATGGAGCTCTTTACACATACCGTCCCTGGCTTAGAAAGTGAAACATTTAACAGGCCATGCCCATTACAAGTATATTCTGACATGGAGTGCACTGATGCACAGCCACAGCCAGAGTACTATGCTGCTCCTTTGACTCAGACCACCACATTGCCCTCTCAGGGTACAGATCCACAATCAGACCCTGATGAGACTATGTTGCCCCGCCACGAACGCTATACCACCGACCGACACAGTGACACAGACGAAGTTGCACACGAGCTCGAAGAGGAGGTAATAGATGACTCAGTTATTGACCCCGATTGGCAGCCATTGGGGGAACAGGGTGCAGGCGGCAGTAGTTCAGAAGCGGAGGTGGAGGAGGGGCCGCAGCAGGCATCAACATCGCAACAGGTTCCATCTGCCGGGCCCGTATCTGGCCCAAAACGCGTGTCAAAGCCAAAACCTGTTGGAGCACAGCGTTGCCATCCGGTTAAAGCTCAGAAAATCCCTGAAAAGGGATCCGAGTCTAGGAAGAGTGCAGTCTGGCATTTTTTTAAACAACATCCAACTGATCAGCGCAAAGTCATCTGTCAAAAATGTTCAACTAGCTTAAGCAGAGGTCAGAATATGAAAAGTCTAAATACTAGTTGCATGCATAGACACTTAACCACCATGCATTTTCAAGCCTGGACTAACTACCAAACGTCCCTCAAGGTTATAGCACCCTCGGCCAATGAAGCTAGTCAGCAACGCAACATCCCTTCCGTCACTGTAAGGCCACCATTTTCCGCACCACCGGCAGTATCTGTGCAGGTTTCTTTGCCAGCCAAAAGCAGTCAGGGTCAGGGAATCACCAGTTTTGTAGGAGGAAATATTGCATCTAGGGCACCGGCGGAAACAATACCGTCTCCAACCGTCTCTCAGTCTGCCATGTACACCGGCACACCCGAAAGTTCCACGATCTCCAGCTCTCCAGTCCAGCTCACCCTACATGAGACTCTGGTTAGAAAAAGGAAGTACTTATCCTCGCATCCGCGTACACAGGGTTTTAATGCCCACATAGCTAGACTAATCTCGTTAGAGATGATGCCCTACCGGTTAGTTGTAAGCGAAGCTTTCAAAGCCCTGATGGAGTACGCTGAACCACGATACGAGCTACCCAGTCGACACTTTTTTTCCAGAAAAGCCATCCCAGCCCTGCACCAGCATGTTAAACAGCGCATCGTCCATGCACTCAGGCAATCTGTGAGTACAAAGGTGCACCTGACTACAGATGCATGGACCAGTAGGCATGGCCAGGGACGTTATGTGTCCATCACGGCACACTGGGTGAATGTGGTGGATGCAGGGTCCACAGGCGACATCAATTTAGGGACAGTTGTGCCTAGCCCACGGTCTAGGAAACAGTTGGCTGTAGGCGTTCGCACCCCCTCCTCCTCCTCCTCCTCGTCCTCCTGCAGAAGCTACAGCTCTTCCACAGAACGCAGTCTGCCAACCACTCCATCGGCAGATGACACTGTTGCACACCAGTTGTCCCATTATGGGCCAGCTACTGCCAAGCGTCAGCAGGCTGTATTGGCTATGAAGTGCTTGGGCGACAACAGACACACCGCGGAAGTTCTGTCCGAGTTCTTGCAACAAGAAACACAGTCGTGGCTGGGCACAGTAGATCTTGAGGCAGGCAAGGTAGTGAGTGATAACGGAAGGAATTTCATGGCTGCCATCTCCCTTTCCCAACTGAAACACATTCCTTGCCTGGCTCACACCTTAAACCTGGTGGTGCAGTGCTTATTGAAAACTTATCCTGGGTTCTCCGACCTGCTCCTCAAAGTGCGTGCACTTTGCTCACATATCCGACGTTCGCCTGTACACGCCAGCCGTATGCAGACCTATCAGCGGTCTTTGAACCTTCCCCAGCATCGCCTAATCATAGA
Organism: Ranitomeya variabilis; assembly: GCF_051348905.1. Classification (NCBI taxonomy): domain Eukaryota; kingdom Metazoa; phylum Chordata; class Amphibia; order Anura; family Dendrobatidae; genus Ranitomeya; species Ranitomeya variabilis. The sequence continues at coordinate 72,077,806 of NC_135237.1, read as the reverse complement.
CGTTGCAACAAGGTGGAACTCAACACTGCACATGCTTCAGAGACTGTGCGAACAGAGGCGTGCTGTTATTTATTTGTGGGAGGATACACGGGCAGGCAGTAGGATGGCAGACATGGAGTTGTCAGGTGTGCAGTGGTCTAAGATACAAGACATGTGTCAAGTCCTTCAGTGTTTTGAGGAATGCACACGGCTGGTTAGTGCAGACAACGCCGTAATAAGCATGAGCATCCCCCTAATGCGTCTGCTGATGCAAAGTTTGACGCACATAAAGGAGCAGGCGTCTGCACCAGAGGAAGAGGAAAGCCTTGATGACAGTCAGCCATTGTCTGGTCAGGGCAGTGTACAGGACGAGGTAGCGGGCGAAGAGGAGGTGGAGGACGAGGAGGATGATGGGGATGAGTATATTTTTAATGCCGAACCTTTCCTGGGGGCACAGGAAATTGGTTGCGTGTCACGGCCGGGTTCTGGTTTTTTGAGGGACACAAGTGACGTAGATTTGCCTGCAACTGCCCCTCAACCAATCACAACCGGAGATTTGACAACTGGAACTTTGGCCCACATGGCGGATTATGCCTTACGTATCCTAAAAAGGGACACACGCATTACGAAAATGATGAACGATGACGATTACTGGTTGGCCTGCCTCCTTGATCCACGCTATAAAGGCAAATTGCAAAATATTATGCCACATGAGAACTTGGAACTAATATTAGCAACCAAACAATCAACTCTTGTTGACCGTTTGCTTCAGGCATTCCCAGCACACAGCGCACGTGATCGTTCTCACATGAGCTCCAGGGGGCAGCAGACTAGGAGTGTTAGGGGTGCACACATCAGAAGTGGCGTTGGACAGAGGGGTTTTCTGACCAGGTTGTGGAGTGATTTTGCTATGACCGCAGACAGGACAGGTACTGCTGCATCAATTGAAAGTGACAGGAGACAACATTTGTCCAGTATGGTTACTAACTATTTTTCATCCCTTATCGATGTTCTCCCTCAACCGTCATTCCCATTTGATTACTGGGCCTCCAAATTAGACACCTGGCCAGAATTGGCAGAATATGCATTGCAGGAGCTTGCTTGCCCGGCAGCAAGTGTCCTATCAGAAAGAGTATTCAGTGCTGCAGGTTCAATATTAACCGAAAAAAGGACTCGTCTGGCTACCCAAAATGTTGACGATCTAACATTCATTAAAATGAACCACAACTGGATTTCGAAATCTTTTGCCCCACCTTGCCCGGCCGACACCTAGCTTTCCTATGAAAAGCTCTTGCCTGTGAATTACTTTTCTAATGTCTAATTTGCTGCAGCTGATTGTACAGCATACGACATGTTTACACCTCCCTAAATGGCAAAACTCCCCACACGGGGCCGTGGTATCGCGACTTGGCGCAAGCACCCGTGAGACTGCTGTTTGTCTGAAGAGGTGGGTGTGCTCGCTTTTGGTTGACGGCATTGCTACTGGGTCCCTCATAGTACAATGTAGTGTCTCTGGCGGTGGTGGTGCGCACCCAACGTCAGACACACCGTTGTAACATGAGTGGCCCTGGGGCGGTCCCGCCGGCCTCAAGAGAGTTCCCCCCTACCCCAGCTCAAAATGTGCTCTACCACGTGCAAAATTATGTCGCACAGCTCCACCAATCTTTAGTCTATTCGCTGACATCATTCAATGTCTGGCACTGACAATACAAATTTGTAGACATCTATGATGCAACTTAAAGTAGTCTGTGTCTGTGTCCTATATTGGCACCATTAAATAGTTACTGCCAAATTACTATGTCAGAAACTCAGTAGATGAGCCCACCCCTGTACCTAAGTATGCCACCTTTTTTTTTGTTGTGGTTGTTTTGCGAGACATTAACATCTATTTATATTTTGGGAGTACTGGGACAGACACTCCTTGCACTACTCCTCCACTCACCACCAAGCTGCCTGTGTATCCATGTAACCGCTGTAAAGCTGCCATGAGCCTATTGTTTGTTATTTTAGGCCTTTGAAGCCTGTCTGCGGTCCCTCCTTCCACTAGTCCTCCACTGACCAGACCACTGCTGCCCGTGTACCCCTGGAACCAATTATAAAGTGCCTACAGCCAGCCCATTTTCTTATGTTAGGCCTTTGAAGCCTGTCTGCGGTCCCTACTTTAAATACTCCTCCACTGACCACCAAGCTGCCTGCCCGTGTATCCATGTAACCGCTGTAAAACTGCCATGAGCCTATTGTTTGTTATGTTAGGCCTTTGATAGCCTGTCTGCGGTCCCTACTTTAAATACTCCTCCACTCACCACCAAGCTGCCTGCCCGTGTATCCATGTAACCGCTGTAAAACTGCCATAAGCCTATTGTTTGTTATTTTAGGCCTTTGATAGCCTGTCTGCGGTCCCTACTTTAAATACTCCTCCACTGACCAGACCACTGCTGCCCGTGTACCCCTGGAACCAATTATAAAGTGCCTACAGCCAGCCCATTTTCTTATGTTAGGCCTTTGAAGCCTGTCTGCGGTCCCTACTTTAAATACTCCTCCACTGACCACCAAGCTGCCTGCCCGTGTATCCATGTAACCGCTGTAAAACTGCCATAAGCCTATTGTTTGTTATTTTAGGCCTTTGATAGCCTGTCTGCGGTCCCTACTTTAAATACTCCTCCACTGACCAGACCACTGCTGCCCGTGTACCCCTGGAACCAATTATAAAGTGCCTACAGCCAGCCCATTTTCTTATGTTAGGCCTTTGAAGCCTGTCTGCGGTCCCTACTTTAAATACTCCTCCACTGACCACCAAGCTGCCTGCCCGTGTATCCATGTAACCGCTGTAAAACTGCCATGAGCCTATTGTTTGTTATTTTAGGCCTTTGAAGCCTGTCTGCGGTCCCTCCTTCCACTAGTCCTCCACTGACCAGACCACTGCTGCCCGTGTACCCCTGGAACCAATTATAAAGTGCCTACAGCCAGCCCATTTTCTTATGTTAGGCCTTTGAAGCCTGTCTGCGGTCCCTACTTTAAATACTCCTCCACTCACCACCAAGCTGCCTGCCCGTCTATCCATGTAACCGCTGTAAAACTGCAATGAGCCTATTGTTTGTTATTTTAGGCCTTTGATAGCCTGTCTGCGGCCCCTACTTGCAATACTCCTCCACTGACCACAATGCTGCCTGGAGTGCCTGCCTGTGTATCCATGTAACCGATGTAAAACTGCCATGACTGCCTACTGTTTGTTATTTTAGGCCTTTGATAGCCTGTCTGCAGCCCCTACTTGCAATACTCCTCCACTGACCACACCAATGCTGCCCGTGTACCCCTGGAACCTATTTAAAAGTTCATAGAGCCTAGTTATATATTTTATTTACTATTAATAAGGCCATGATGGACTACGCTGTACCACGCTACAAGCTAACCAGTCGACACTTCTTTTGCGAGAAAAGCCATCCCAACCCTCCACCAGCATGTAGAAGACCGCATTGTCCATGCACTCTGGCAATCTGTGAGTACAAAGGTGCACCTGACAACAGACGCATGGACCTGTAGGCATGGCCACGGAAGATTACGTGTCCATTATGGTGCAATGGGTTAATGTGGTGGATGCATGGTCCACAGGGGACAGCCTACTAAGTCTGTCTGCAGTCCCTAATTCAAATTGTCCTCCACTGTCTAAATCGAAGCTTCCACCTTCTGGCTTTCGGCCTATAGTATCAGAAATTAAACTGCATTTGGCCTTCAACTTTGGTTAGGGCCTACTAACGGCTTCTGCCCCTCCCTGGTGTTGCCCTCAACTAAATAAAGCTGAGCTTCAACCTTCTGCTCCAAATTACCATTTTGAAAAATGCAATAGGCTTTTCCGGCCTACTAAAGGTGTCTGTCTGTGTGCCCCTGCCTGGTGTTGCCCTCAACTAAATAAAGCTGAGCTTCAACCTTCCGGCTCTCATTAAGTGGTTTTAAAAAAAAAAAATGGTGGTTAGGGCCTACTAACGGCTTCTGCCCCTCCCTGGTGTTGTCCTCAACTAAATAAAGCTGAGCTTCAACCTTCCGGCTCTCATTAAGTGGTTTTAAAAAAAAAAAAATGGTGGTTAGGGCCTACTAACGGCTTCTGCCCCTCCCTGGTGTTGCCCTCAACTAAATAAAGCTGAGCTTCAACCTTCTGCTCCAAATTACCATTTTGAAAAATGCAATAGGCTTTTCCGGCCTACTAAAGGTGTCTGTCTGTGTGCCCCTGCCTGGTGTTGCCCTCAACTAAATAAAGCTGAGCTTCAACCTTCTGCTCCAAATTACCATTTTGAAAAATGCAATAGGCTTTTCCGGCCTACTAAAGGTGTCTGTCTGTGTGCCCCTGCCTGGTGTTGCCCTCAACTAAATAAAGCTGAGCTTCAACCTTCCGGTTCTCATTAAGTGGTTTTTAAAAAAAAAATGGTGGTTAGGGCCTACTAACGGCTTCTGCCCCTCCCTGGTGTTGTCCTCAACTAAATAAAGCTGAGCTTCAACCTTCCGGCTCTCATTAAGTGGTTTTAAAAAAAAAAATGGTGGTTAGGGCCTACTAACGGCTTCTGCCCCTCCCTGGTGTTGTCCTCAACTAAATAAAGCTGAGCTTCAACCTTCCGGCTCTCATTAAGTGGTTTTAAAAAAAAAAAATGGTGGTTAGGGCCTACTAACGGCTTCTGCCCCTGCCTGGTGTTGTCCTCAACTAAATAAAGCTGAGCTTCAACCTTCTGCTCCAAATTACCATTTTAAAAAATGCAATAGGCTTTTCCGGCCTACTAAAGGTGTCTGTCTGTGTGCCCCTGCCTGGTGTTGCCCTCAACTAAATAAAGCTGAGCTTCAACCTTCTGCTCCAAATTACCATTTTAAAAAATGCAATAGGCTTTTCCGGCCTACTAAAGGTGTCTGTCTGTGTGCCCCTGCCTGGTGTTGTCCTCAACTAAATAAAGCTGAGCTTCAACCTTCCGGCTCTCATTAAGTGGTTTTAAAAAAAAAAAATGGTGGTTAGGGCCTACTAACGGCTTCTGCCCCTGCCTGGTGTTGTCCTCAACTAAATAAAGCTGAGCTTCAACCTTCTGCTCCAAATTACCATTTTAAAAAATGCAATAGGCTTTTCCGGCCTACTAAAGGTGTCTGTCTGTGTGCCCCTGCCTGGTGTTGCCCTCAACTAAATAAAGCTGAGCTTCAACCTTCTGCTCCAAATTACCATTTTGAAAAATGCAATAGGCTTTTCCGGCCTACTAAAGGTGTCTGTCTGTGTGCCCCTGCCTGGTGTTGTCCTCAACTAAATAAAGCTGAGCTTCAACCTTCCGGCTCTCATTAAGTGGTTTTAAAAAAAAAAAATGGTGGTTAGGGCCTACTAACGGCTTCTGCCCCTGCCTGGTGTTGTCCTCAACTAAATAAAGCTGAGCTTCAACCTTCTGCTCCAAATTACCATTTTAAAAAATGCAATAGGCTTTTCCGGCCTACTAAAGGTGTCTGTCTGTGTGCCCCTGCCTGGTGTTGCCCTCAACTAAATAAAGCTGAGCTTCAACCTTCTGCTCCAAATTACCATTTTGAAAAATGCAATAGGCTTTTCCGGCCTACTAAAGGTGTCTGTCTGTGTGCCCCTGCCTGGTGTTGTCCTCAACTAAATAAAGCTGAGCTTCAACCTTCCGGCTCTCATTAAGTGGTTTTAAAAAAAAAAAATGGTGGTTAGGGCCTACTAACGGCTTCTGCCCCTCCCTGGTGTTGCCCTCAACTAAATAAAGCTGAGCTTCAACCTTCTGCTCCAAATTACCATTTTAAAAAATGCAATAGGCTTTTCCGGCCTACTAAAGGTGTCTGCCCCTCCCTGGTGTTGTCCTCAACTGAACAAAGCTGAGCTTCCACATTCTGGCTTTCGCCCTATACTATCAGATATTAAACTGCATTTGGCCTACTAGTGTGGTTAGGCCCTTGAAACAGTGTCTGCTGCTCTTGGGTTTGCTACTCCACTGAACAAAGCAATGCCGCCTGTTTAGTCCTGTTACCAATTTTGAACTGCATGTAGCCTACTTTATTCTTTGGCCCTATATCTGTTTCCTCCTCATCCTGCCCATTGCCCAGCCACTGCTAAATGAGTCTGCTGGTACATTGACCTAGACCACTACATTCCCCTTGTACTCTACACAGCCAGAATCTGTCCCTGCTGAAAGTAAGGTTCCCCTTCCCGCATGTTATACCACCTTACACAGGGACAAAGAGGAAGGTGCAGATGAAAGTGCAGGTTCCTTCATCAGGTGGGGGGGCATACTCGTTGGCGACGTCACTGGCACAGGGCCCCTCAGAGTACGCAAAAGTGTCGCTGCTGGTGGGAGGCGCCCCCGCCATGCAAACACACCGCCGTACTTTGAGGGGCCCTGTGCCAGTGGCAATGCGAACGAGTGGGCCCCCCCCTGCTTGCTCAGGATCACAGCACTTGCAACTTTTAAATACTTACCTTTCCCTGCAACACCGCCGTGACGTAGTCCGCATTTCCTGGGCCCACGAAAAACTTGAGCCAGCCCTACTCCCCCCACAACTTTCCCCCAATTCCCTATGCCCAACTATTATTATACAGTTAATTAAGATTGGCAAGCTTCAGAAACAAGAATGGATGTTTTTGGCATTAAAATGGGCACTGTAGGTGTTTTCCTGGCCTCCACTCACTGCCGACTATGCTTCCCCATTGACTTGCATTGGGTTTCGTGTTTCGGTCGATCCCCGACTTTTAGCGATAATCGGCCGACTGCACTCGACTCGACTCTGGACAAAATCGGGTTTCCCAAAACCCTACTCGATCTTAAAAAAATGAAAGTCGCTCAACCCTACTCAAGTCAATAAGTTTTCCCAGTTTTTCTTGGCAAATTTAGGTGCCTCGGCTTATACTCGGGTTGGCTTATAATCAAGTATATACGGTATTTTACATAGCTTTTTTTAGGTGTTCCGTCCTTTTTTCTTTATAGAATATTAGAAACTAAAAAACCCACTTAATGGTCTGATAAACAAAGCCATAGACAAGTTGTGGAAACAAAAAGATGAATTGCTTTTATGCTAATGTCGTCATTAATGTTTCTAATGGATTTGAAAATCAATAATTGATGTTCACCCCCTACTGCACCTACTGAAGCTGAAAATAATATGTATGAGTTTCAACTGTTAATAACAGAAATGTACAAGAAATGATCATTCAGTCCGGAAGGTGATACATTTCTGCGTGTTAATTACAATAATAATATGCAAATGTGTTCCAAATAAATGAGCCTAGGTGGCCTCACATTGAGTTGAAATAAATGCTAAAATGTTGATAAGGCTGAAGTTCTCAAGTCCCAGAATCATGAACAAATATATTCTGGCCCCCAGGTAACAATAACTTCTTTGCAGAGCTTGTCATTCTGCAGCACTTTCAGATTTTAAAGGACCTGCAAATAACTTCACTTATGAATACAACACACAGTCAGCCTTTTAATGGCAACATATTCTTCAGTTTATTGTTGTTTGAGTGAAAATTTATATTTATGCTATTTACATTAATTTGTTCAGGTTTCTATGCTCCTAAAACATATCAATTTATACAACTCTATATGTATTATTCATCGGGCACAAATTGAATTGTGTTCACATTCTGCTGTTTGAAAACGTTGTTATATTATATCTGTAGTAAAGAAAAAGTATTCAGCAACAATTGGTAATTGCAATGTTAGCATAGTCAATAGAAGGGCAGGCAGCGAGGTGCCTCAGTGGTTAGCACTGGTCCCTGGGGTCACCAATTCAAATCCAGGCAAAATGTTTTCACTGTAGGTTCTCACATTATTGGGATGTCCATTGACTTTCCATAAAATTAGACATGTTGAGGAGAAGCAGCCAACAGAGGGGCTTGAGGGGGATGTTTCCTCTTGGCCCATTAGTAAATCAGCAAGGTGGAAAGGTCTCCGAGCTTTTCATCTTCATTGTCAAGCAGCACAGTACATCTTTCCACTAGCGAGCAATCAATACCTCTTTGTACTCATTGTCATCTCAGTTGTTTGCTTAGCTCAGTCCTGCTTCTATCTGCAGTGGAGTACTGCATATGAGTAGGGTTGAGCGAAACGGGTCGGCCATTTTCAGAAGTCGCCGACTTTTGGCAAAGTCGGGTTTCATGAAACCCGACCCGACCCCTGTGTGGGGTCGGCCATGAGGTCGGCGATCTTCTGAATCTGGTATCGGAATTCCGATACCGAGTTCCGATATGTTTGCGATATCGGAAATCGGTATCGGAATCCACATTTAAGTGTAAAATAAAGAATTAAAATAAAAAATATTGATATACTCACCTCTCCGACGCAGCCTGCACCTTACCGAGGGAACCGGCAGCCTTCTTTGCTTAAAATGAGCACGTGAATGGCCTTAGATGACGTCACGGCTTCTGATTGGTTGCGGCCGCCCATGTGACCGCCACGCGACCAATCACAAGCCGTGACGTAATTCCAGGTCATAAATTCCTAATTCTAGGAATTTAGGACCTGAGAATTACGTCACGGCTTGTGATTGGTTGCGTGGCGGTCACATGGGCGGCCGCGACCAATCACAAGCCGTGACGTCATCTAAGGCCATTCACGTGCTCATTCTTAAGAAGGAAGGCTGCCGGAAAGAAGCAGGGCGCGTCCGAGGGTGAGTATATACCTAATAGGAATATACTCACCCTCAGCTTCTTTCCGGCAGCCTTCCTTCCTAAGAATGAGCGCGTTCAGGGCCTTAGATGACGTCACGGCTTGTGATTGGTCGCGGCCGCCCATGTGACCGCCACGCGACCAATCACAAGCCGTGACATAATTCTCAGGTCCTAAATTCCTAGAATTAGGAATTTAGGACCTGAGAATTACGTCACGGCTTGTGATTGGTTGCGTGGCGGTCACATGAGCGGCCGCAACCAATCAGAAGCCGTGACGTCATCTAAGGCCATTCACGCGCTCATTTTAAGCAAAGAAGGCTGCTGGTTCCCTCGATAAGGTGCAGGCTGCGTCGGAGAGGTGAGTATATCAATATTTTTTATTTTAATTCTTTATTTTACACATTAATATTGATCCCAGGGCCTGAAGGAGAGTTTCCTAGTTAGCAACTACCTGCCTGTTAGTTTTCAGGTCCATAGTAAAAAATAAAAAGTCCTGGATAACCCCTTTAAACAATAAATATGCAGCATTGACCTGCATGATTTAGGGTTTCTTAGTCAACCATATTACATACATCATGTCAAAATTATTATGACATAGAAATGCCATGCAATCTATAAAAGTGATACTAAAACATTGTATTTGTAAGTGTCTTTCATTGTCCTTCAGTTTATGTGCTTTTGTGACTGAAATCTAATATGATATATAATTAAAAATATATTATTCTGCTTATGTTATTCTTCCTAATATAAGAAGTGGCATTGAATGAGGCCATTGTACATTATCCATTTCTTTTCAATACCATAGATGACATTAATTATTTTATCAAACATTAATATGCCATCTCAATGGCCATCATTTCTCATTACACTTTAAAAATATTAGTTATGATTCAAGGTCAGAAAGTTCTGCCTCTTGCTCTTGGTAGATGGCTTTGATATTAATACTTTTATATAAAGCTGCAGTAAATCTGTCATTTTAGTTTTATGTATTAATATTAAAATTTCTCCCATATGCTTTGATCACATTTTATATGAATGTAGATTGTAAACCATATTCTACTTATTGCATCAATGAGCAGTACACATCAAGTAATTCCTAGTTTTTGCGACATGTCATCAAACATCTTTCATTAAAAGTTAATTTGTTTTTAAATGGTGTAGATTGCAGAATTATTGTTTTTTTTTTCTTTTTGTCCAGCCCACAAAAACAATGATCAAAGTTTAACACATTATGTGTACCCACAAATGACACCATTAAAAATACTCCCTCCCCCAAAGAAAAATAATAAATGTTTTCTTCACATTATATGGATCCCCAAGAACTTTTGTTGTGTGTGTTTTCATTTTTTTCTCCCTTTGCAAGAGCTTTTTCATTTTTCCATTGACATAGCTGTAGGACTTGTAGTTTTGACTAGCACCATTCATTTTACCACATAATCTGCTGAAAAATGAGAAAAAAATCCAAGTGCATCAAAATTGTAAAAAAAAAAAGCAATTCGATATTGCTTTTGCCTTTTCATTAGCATTCATTATGACCCGGACAAAGGATTTTATGGGTCAGTATGATTAAAGTGATACCAAACTTGTCTAGTGTTTTGTTATTTTAGGGGTAAAAAAAATTACATTTCTAAAAAATAAAAAATGGTGTCATATTTTAAGACCTGTAATTTTTGTATTTTTCTCTCTATATATACTATGATATTGCAGTATATAGTATAAGTGATTAGACAATCTCAAGTTCAAGTCTGCTATGTGTTAAGTACCTTCATTTTTATAAGCATATTCTATATAGCAGTAATCCAGTCCAAATTTCATATATTCAATGTTTACATACAGCTTATAGAGGCTGTTGTATTATTTTATCTATCTATCTATCTATCTATCTATCTATCTATCTATCTATCTATCTATCTATCTATCTATCTATCTATCATCACGAGGGCACTGTTCTTGGTAATCTGGCAGCTCCAAAATGGCTACCACGAACAGTCTTGGAGCTGGCAACTTCAGTTTCCAGATCCCAGGGGTTGCCTTGGCCTTCATCCTTTAAGTCCTGTACAGGGATCTGGGCTTACACCGGGACCCCTAGTTTGTGCCACAGTATCAGCTGCTGTTTGGTGGTGCAAGTTGGCAAGAAGAATAGTGACACAACTGGGTCAGATTCATAAGATATGGTGGGTACACAATCTTAAGGCAGGAGAAGCATTAATAAACTAGCTGAGGTCAGATAATGGAAATAATCAGAAAAAAACAAAGCACAGCACGGCAGTATAAATCAGACAAGCAGTACTATTGACTGGCAGTGGGAGTTAGAGCTTCAGGAGTTTAAATAGCTGACTATCCCACCTAGGGCTATCAGGAAGGAATGTGTAAGCCTAGACTAAAATTAACCATAAAATTAACATAAAATTAACCTTGCTCCCTTACAAAACAGCACCAAAAGTTCCACGCGTCGCAAGCAATAAAGGAGCTCCACTGCACAGTGGGCAAAGTGAAAACACAGGAGGCACGAATTGGCACAGATGTAACATCTATCTATCTATCTATCTATCTATCTATCTATCTATCTATCTATCTATCTATCTTTACTGGTCATTATTGAAATGCTGATTTGCCCAGTCATAATGCATATCATTCATCTGTTTCATGTCAAAACATATTTTTTTTTGTAAATATTTTTACTACTTTGCATTTTTAGCCTATTTATATTTTTCTAATTTATTTTACCCTTCAATGGTGGAAAAGAAATCATCAGTCTCTTTAACCCCAGGATACCAATTTCTGTTCTCATAGTGCTAACTGGGAATAAGAAAATCTCCTAACTGACTGGAGACTGATGGTACAAAGAAATGCTTTCAATTTCAAAAAACACTAGGAAGCGATTGAATGCTTGGCAGCAAGCACTGGCATTTATGAAGAAACATTAAATGTATCAAAATAAGCAAAAACAAAGCAAAAAATAGAATGATTTATCTTTAATAGGAAAGAAAATCATTGTACAAGGCTTACTTTCAAGTGAAGTTCAGTAGGGTATGTGTGCATAGTTTTTCATCTTGAAGGACAACAGCGTGGTGCAGTTTTATAATTGCCACAATCTCTAGAAAACTTTCAGTCTCTGTAAATGAGCAAAAAATTTGGAAATAAGCTTATTAAAATATTTTCAATAGTACTTTCTTTATCCCCAGGGAATTAGATGACAAAAGTGTAAGATATGCTGGAAGACAACTACTTTCCATTTAATTAGTGTTACATAGTAATTTATTGGTATGATATGCTGGCATGAATCATTAGCGCAGCTTCATACTGTATATCGAAACTATAAAATGAGTTTGCTTCAGTAATAATATGTCACTGAATATTTAGCTGTTCTGACAATGGAGTTATTTCTTTATCCTGTCTTCTTATCTTCTTTCCATGTGATATACAGTACAGACCAAAAGTTTGGACACACCTTCTCATTTAAAGATTTTTTTGTATTTTCATGACTATGAAAATTGTACATTCACACTGAAGGTATCAAAACTATGAATTAACACATGTTGAATTATATACTTAACAAAAAATGTGAAACAACTGAAATTATGTCTTATATTCTAGGTTCTTCAAAGTTGCCACATTTTGCTTTGATGACTGCTTTGCACACTATTGGCATTCTTTCAATGAGCTTCAAGAGGTAGTCACCGGGAATGGTTTTCACTTCACAGGTGTGCCCTGTCAGGTTTAATAAGTGTGATTTCTTGCCTTAAAAATGGTGTTGGGACCATCAGTTGTGTTGTGCAGAAGTTTGGCGGATACACAGCTGACAGACCTACTGAATAGACTGTGAGAATTTGTATTATGGCAAGAAAAAAGCAGCTAAGTAAAGAAAAATGAGTGGCCATCATTACTTTAAGAAATGAAGGTCAGTCAGTCTGAAAAATTGGGCAAACTTTGAAAGTGCAGTGGCAAAATCCATCAAGCGCTACAAAAAAACTGGCTCACATGAGGACCGCCTCAAGAAAGGAAGACCAAGAGTCACCTCTGCTTCTCAGGATAAGTTTATCTGAGTCACCAGCCTCAGAAATCACAGGTTAACAGCAGCTCAGAGTAGGGACCAGGTCAATGCTACACAGAGTTCTAGCAGCAGACACATCTCTACAACAACTGTTAAGAGGAGACTTTGTGCAGCAGGCCTTCATGGTAAAATAGCTGCTAGGAAACCACTGCTAAGGACAGGCAACAAGCAGAAGAGACTTGTTTGGGCTAAAGAACACAAGGAATGGACATTAGACCAGTGGAAATCTGTGCTTTGGTCTAATGAGTTCAAATTTGAGATCTTTGTTTCCAACCACCGTGTCTTTGTGCGACGCTGAAAAGGTGAATGGATGGACTCTACATGCCTGGTTCCCACCGTGAAGCATGGAGGAGGAGGTGTGATGGTGTGGGGGTGCTTTGCTGGTGACACTGTTGAGGATTTATTCAAAATTGAAGGCATACTGAACCAGCATGGCTACCACAGCATCTTGCAGCAGCATGCTATTGCATCCGGTTTGCGTTTAGTTGGACCATCATTTATTTTTCAACAGGACAATGACCCAAAACACACCTCCAGGCTGTGTAAGGGCTATTTGACCAAGAGGGAGAGTGATGGGGTGCTACACCAGATGACCTGGTGTCATGATCTCTGCAGACAGAGATCATAGCAAGCCTATAGAGGGACAAGCTCTCGGAAGATGGAACTATACTGACCATGAACTAAGCCTGCCGCGCAACTAGAAATAGCCAGGTAGCATTTCCTATTTATCGCTAGATGCCCAGCTCTGGCCTAAGACCTAAATAGCTAGCAGAGGGAAATATAAGACCTGGCTCACCTCTAGAGAAATATTCCAAAGAAGACAGTAGCCCCCCACATATAATGACGGTGAGTTCAGATGAAACAACAAACGCAGCAGGAAAATAGTCTTAGCAAATTTGAGGTCCGCTTACTAGATAGCAGAAGACAGATAGTATACTTTCATGGTCAGCAGAAAAACACTAACAAAACACCATCCAGAGATTACCTTAAACTCTGGCATTAACTCATAACGCCAGAGTAGCAATCCCTGATCAACGAGAGCTTTCCAGACACAGTAACAAAACTTCAGCTGTGAACTGGAACAAATAGGCAAAACAAAACATGGACAAAAGTCCAACTTATCTAGAAGTTGTCTAGAAGCAGGAACAAGCACTGAGAGGCATCAGATAACATTGTTGACCGGCAAGAAACCACCAGAGAAATGAGCTTAAATAGCGACACCCACTACTGATGGAACCAGGTGAAACAGGAAAGAGGATGACAAGTCCAATTCCACAAGCGGCCACCGGGGGAGCCCAGAATCCAAATTCACAACAGTACCCCCCCCTCAAGGAGGGGGCACCGAACCCTCACCAGATCCACCAGGGCGACCAGGATGAGCCCTATGGAAGGCACGAACAAGATCAGAAGCATGAACATCAGATGCATTGACCCAAGAATTATCCTCCTGGCCGTAACCCTTCCAGTTAACCAGATACTGGAGTCTCCGTCTGGAAACACGAGAGTCCAAAATTTTCTCCACAACGTACTCCAACTCACCCTCAACCAACACCGGAGCAGGAGGCTCAACTGAAGGTACAACAGGTACCTCATACCTGCGCAATAACGACCGATGAAAAACGTTATGAATGGAAAAGGACGCAGGGAGGTCCAAACGGAAAGAAACAGGATTAAGAATCTCCAATATTCTATAAGGGCCGATGAACCGAGGTTTAAACTTAGGAGAAGAGACCCTCATAGGGACAAAACGAGAAGACAACCACACCAAATCTCCAACACAAAGCCGAGAACCAACACGACGATGACGGTTGGCAAAACGCTGAGTCTTCTCCTGGGACAACTTCAAATTGTCCATAACCTGCCCCCAGATGTGATGCAATCTCTCCACCACCGCATCCACTCCAGGACAATCCGAGGATTCCACCTGACCGGAGGAAAATCGAGGGTGAAACCCCGAATTACAGAAAAACGGGGACACCAAGGTGGAAGAGCTGGCCCGATTATTGAGGGCGAACTCCGCCAATGGCAAAAAAGCAACCCAATCATCCTGGTCAGCAGAGACAAAACACCTCAGATATGTCTCCAGGGTCTGATTAGTCCGCTCGGTCTGGCCATTAGTCTGAGGGTGAAAAGCAGATGAAAAAGACAAATCTATGCCCATCCTAGCACAGAATGCCCGCCAAAATCTAGACACAAATTGGGTACCTCTGTCGGAAACAATATTCTCAGGAATACCGTGCAATCGGACAACATTCTGAAAAAACAGAGGAACCAACTCAGAAGAAGAAGGCAACTTGGGCAGAGGAACCAAATGGACCATTTTAGAGAAACGGTCACAGACCACCCAGATGACAGACATCTTCTGGGAAACAGGCAGATCTGAAATAAAATCCATCGAGATGTGTGTCCAAGGCCTCTTAGGAATAGGCAAGGGCAACAGCAGTCCGCTAGCCCGAGAACTACAAGACTTGGCCCGAGCACAAACGTCACATGACTGCACAAAGACTCGCACATCTCGTGACAGGGAAGGCCACCAGAAGGATCTTGCCACCAAATCCCTGGTACCAAAAATTCCGGGATGACCTGCCAATGCAGAAGAATGTACCTCAGAGATGACTCTGCTGGTCCAATCATCCGGAACAAACAGTCTATCAGGCGGACAACGATCCGGTCTATCCGCCTGAAACTCTTGCAAGGACCGCCGCAGATCAGGAGAAACGGCCGACAAAATTACTCCCTCCCTAAGGATACCTGTGGGTTCAGAATTACCAGGAGAGTCCGGGTCAAAACTCCTAGAAAGGGCATCTGCCTTAACATTCTTAGAACCCGGTAGGTATGACACCACAAAATTAAAGCGAGAAAAAAATAAAGACCAGCGCGCCTGTCTAGGATTCAGGCGTCTGGCAGTCTCAAGATAAATCAAATTTTTGTGGTCAGTCAATACCACCACCTGATGCCTAGCCCCCTCGAGCCAATGGCGCCACTCCTCAAACGCCCACTTCATGGCCAAAAGCTCCCGATTCCCAACATCATAATTCCGCTCTGCGGGCGAAAATTTGCGAGAAAAGAAGGCACAAGGCCTAATGACGGAGCAGTCGGAACCTTTCTGCGACAACACTGCCCCAGCTCCGATCTCCGAAGCGTCAACCTCAACCTGAAAAGGCAGATTCACATCAGGCTGACGCAACACAGGGGCAGAGGCAAAACGGCGCTTAAGCTCCTGAAAGGCCTCTACAGCATGAGGGGACCAATTAGCAACATCAGCGCCTTGTCTGGTCAAATCAGTCAGTGGTTTAACGACATCCGAAAAACCAGCAATAAATCGGCGGTAAAAGTTGGCAAAGCCCAAAAATCTCTGAAGACCCTTAAGAGAGGAGGGCTGAGTCCAGTCACAAATAGCTTGCACCTTGACGGGATCCATCTCAATGGAAGAGGGAGAAAAAATATACCCCAAAAAGGAAATTTTCTGGACCCCAAAAACGCACTTAGACCCCTTCACACATAAAGAATTAGACCGCAGAACCTGAAAAACTCTCCTGACCTGCTGGACATGAGAGTCCCAGTCATCAGAAAAAATCAGAATATCATCCAGATATATTATCATAAATTTATCCAGAAAAATCGCGGAAAATATCATGCATAAAAGACTGGAAAACTGAAGGGGCATTAGAAAGACCAAAAGGCATGACCAAATACTCAAAGTGGCCCTCGGGCGTATTAAATGCGGTCTTCCACTCATCCCCCTGCCTGATCCGCACCAAATTATACGCCCCACGAAGATCAATTTTAGAGAACCACTTAGCACCCTCTATACGAGCAAACAAATCAGTAAGCAATGGCAATGGGTATTGATACTTAACAGTGATCTTATTCAGAAGCCGATAATCAATACATGGTCTCAAAGAGCCGTCTTTTTTTGAGACAAAGAAAAACCCAGCTCCCAAGGGAGAAGAAGATGGACGAATATGTCCCTTTTCCAGAGACTCCTTTATATATTCCCGCATAGCAGCATGTTCCGGCACAGACAGATTAAACAAACGACCCTTTGGATATTTACAACCCGGTATCAAATCTATGGCACAATCGCACTCACGGTGCGGAGGTAACGACCCAAGCTTGGGTTCGTCAAAGACGTCTTGATAATCAGAGAGGAACTCAGGGACTTCAGAGGGAATGGACGACGAAATAGAAACCAAAGGTAAGTCCCCATGAATACCCTTACATCCCCAGCTCAACACAGACATTGCTCTCCAGTCCAAGACTGGGTTGTGAGACTGCAACCATGGCAATCCCAGTACCAAATCGTCATGTAAATTATACAGCACCAGGAAACGAATAATCTCCTGGTGATCCGGATTGATACGCATGGTTACTTGTGTCCAGTATTGTGGTTTATTATTAGCCAATGGGGTGGAGTCAATCCCCTTCAGAGGAATAAGAGTCTCCAAAGGCTCTAAATCAAAACCACAACGATTGGCAAAGGACCAATCCATAAGACTCAGAGCGGCGCCAGAGTCAACATAGGCGTCCGTGGCAATGGATGACAAAGAGCAAATCAGGGTTACAGACAAAATAAACTTAGACTGAATGGTGCCAATGGAAACAGACTTATCAAGCTTCTTTGTACGCCTAGAGCATGCTGATATAACATGAGTAGAATCCCCACAATAGAAACACAATCCATTCTTCCGTCTAAAATTCTGTCGCTCGCTCCTGGACAGAATTCTATCACACTGCATACTTTCTGGCGTCTTTTCCATAGACACCGCCAGATGGTGCACAGGTTTGCGCTCCCGCAGACGCCTATCAATCTGAATAGCCATTGTCATGGACTCATTCAGACCTGCAGGCACAGGGAACCCCACCATAACATCCTTAACGGCATCAGAGAGACCCTCTCTGAAAGTTGCCGCCAAGGCGCACTCATTCCACTGAGTAAGCACAGACCATTTACGGAATTTTTGGCAGAAAACTTCAGCTTCGTCTTGCCCCTGAGATAGTGCCATCAAAGTTTTTTCTGCCTGAAGTTCCAAATGAGGTTCCTCATAAAGCAAGCCCAAGGCCAGAAAAAACGCATCCACATCGCGTAACGCAGGATCCCCTGCTGGCAATGAGAAGGCCCAATCTTGAGGGTCACCCCTGAGCAAGGAAATCACAATCCTAACCTGCTGAGCAGGGTCTCCAGCTGAACGAGACTTCAGGGACAAATAAAGCTTACAATTATTTCGGAAATTCTGGAAGCTAGCTCTATTCCCTGTAAAGAACTCCGGCAAAGGAATTCTCGGCTCAGATACCGGAGCATGTACCACAAAATCTTGTAAATTTTGTACTTTCGTGATGAGATTATTCAAACCCACAGTTACACTCTGGAGATCCATTATTGTCAGGTGCACACAGAGCCATACAGAGATTAGGAGGAGAGAGAGAAAAAAGACTGCAGCAAGGCAGACTGGAGGGAAAAAAAAAAAAAAATTCCAGCCGACTTCTTATAACTCTCCTTTCTCAACCTGGGTCTTTAACACTTTATTGGCCGGTCAAACTGTCATGATCTCTGCAGACAGAGATCATAGCAAGCCTATAGAGGGACAAGCTCTCGGAAGATGGAACTATACTGACCATGAACTAAGCCTGCCGCGCAACTAGAAATAGCCAGGTAGCATTTCCTATTTATCGCTAGATGCCCAGCTCTGGCCTAAGACCTAAATAGCTAGCAGAGGGAAATATAAGACCTGGCTCACCTCTAGAGAAATATTCCAAAGAAGACAGTAGCCCCCCACATATAATGACGGTGAGTTCAGATGAAACAACAAACGCAGCAGGAAAATAGTCTTAGCAAATTTGAGGTCCGCTTACTAGATAGCAGAAGACAGATAGTATACTTTCATGGTCAGCAGAAAAACACTAACAAAACACCATCCAGAGATTACCTTAAACTCTGGCATTAACTCATAACGCCAGAGTAGCAATCCCTGATCAACGAGAGCTTTCCAGACACAGTAACAAAACTTCAGCTGTGAACTGGAACAAATAGGCAAAACAAAACATGGACAAAAGTCCAACTTATCTAGAAGTTGTCTAGAAGCAGGAACAAGCACTGAGAGGCATCAGATAACATTGTTGACCGGCAAGAAACCACCAGAGAAATGAGCTTAAATAGCGACACCCACTACTGATGGAACCAGGTGAAACAGGAAAGAGGATGACAAGTCCAATTCCACAAGCGGCCACCGGGGGAGCCCAGAATCCAAATTCACAACAACCTGGCCTCCACAGTCACCAGACCTGAACCCAATCGAGATGGTTTGAGGCGAGCTGGACCGCAGAGTGAAGGCAAAAGTGCCAACAAGTGCTAAGCATCTCTGGGAACTCCTTCAAGATTGTTGGAAGACCATTCCCGGTGACTACCTCTTGAAGCTCATCAAGAGAATGCCAAGAGTGTGCAAAGCAGTCATCAAAGCAAAAGGTGGCTACTTTGAAGAACCTAAAATATAAGACATAATTTCAGTTGTTTCACACTTTTTTGTTAAGTATATAATTCCACATGTGTTAATTCATAGTTATGATGCGTTCAGTGTGAATGTACAATTTTCATAGTCAAGAAAATACAGAAAAATCTTTAAATGAGAAGAAAATAACAATGCGCATAACAGCATCATACACACAGTGCAGCATTAGGACCAATGCTTTTCGACTTGCATCTTAATCAAGCTATATTTTATTGCAAAGACACAGTCTCTCGCTGGATTTCACCTGTTTAACAGTGACATGACAAGCTCTCAATACAAGTCTATGAGAGCCAGAATAAGGCTCTTATATACTTCTATTGAAAATTGACCTCTGGCTCAGAGACTTACATTGAGTCTGGATCACTCCAGCAAACATTGGAGCAATCTGGCAGGTGACAAACTGCTGGAGACTGACAGGAGCGGTGTGGATAAAGGTTATATTAGTAGCACCACTCCTGCACTGCAATAAAAAAAAATGCTGGAGTGATGCTTTAAATATATTTGGATATGCCAGAATATTTTTTTTTTAATTTGACAGCCTCCATATTCCTGGGATGTTTTTTGGGCTAGGAAGGGGGATAAGGAAAATAATCGCAGATCTGCACTGCCCCATAGAATAACATTGGTCCAAGTACTGTCAGATCAAACATTAAATAGTACACGGCTGTGTTATAGGGCAATGTGAGCGTACCCTTAGAGCTTACACTCTACAGGAGAGAGAAAGATAAAGGACCTCGCTGACCATAAGAGGTTCCATTCTATAGATGAGACTTAGCTCATATTCACATGTTCAAGCATTTGGTCAGTAGCTTACATCAATATTCATAACCCAAAACGAGGATTGGTTAAAAAATGCCTAAGTGGAGACATGTTTCTATTACACTTTTCCTTTGTTTGTTCCACTCCTGGTTTTGGCTTATAAATACTAATATAAAATACTGACCAAATACTGAACATGTGAACATGGGCTACCCAGTGACTCTAGATATCAAAAAAGATTCTGTGCTCCATAGCGGACCTTTTATCTGATGGCCAGGTACTGACTACCACTGTGCAAGGTACGAAAATCCGCTAAATGTCATAGCAGAAGGGCATTAACCTGAAGACTGAGTGGCCTCGTTAAAAGTCAGGAATCATGGAAAGGGTATAGGGGAGCACTAGAACTGGGCCTAGTTTGAATATTTTCTGTGGGTCTTCTCATCCCTACGTAAACGAAAAGTCTCAGAAATCTCTCTATAAAGCACACAAAGAATTAGATAGTAATAAAGCTAGCAATAGGATTCATTATGGAGTGTCCTGTTTCCATTAAATGATCTTCTAACATACACACAAAATGTTTTTGTTTTGGGGGCATTAGTGAATAGGGGACAGATTGAAGTTTTAGTTAGCAATAAAAGTTTTTCTGTAAGTGAGCTCTCTATAAGGTGATACAAGAAATAGAGCAGTTTCATATAACAAGGTATTGCTGCAGTGACAATGAGTATATCATTTCTGAAAAAAAGTAATTGTAACTTCAAATTGCCTGTATTTGCTGGAACTACTTGGAGACGTTTATATCAATCTCCCAGAAAATATAAAAACCAAAGTCCGATATGAGTAAAGAGCAGCGCAGTTTCTTAACTTCATCGAGCACAAAATGTTTTTAGAACTCAAAAGTGGATTTTTCTCCACAACCTTAACAACCCTGTAATTACAAATAAAGTGTAATGTCTTTAAAGAGAACCTGTCACCAGAAATTGATAAGTAATCTAGAGCCATTGTCAGGTTGGCGCTGTTACACTGATTAAAATGATACATGGGTTGATGAAATCCATTTTGTTGTTGTTTAATCTGTATTTGCAGTTTGCAGTTAATGAGATGCTCATGCTTCGGGGTGGGCCTGTGGGACGGGGGATGTTTTATTAGGGCTCTGTTCTCATTTTCATTGTTACGGGCTTAAATGACAGGTTACTGAACATTCAGTGACCTGCCTTCTATTGTAAATACTGCATATAATAGTGTTGGCTTTAAAAAAAAAAATTCACCTCCAGCAAAATGGATGCTACTGCGCATGCACCACCGCCAACTTGCTGGAGCCAAATTTCTTTTTCTCCAATAAAATGTCGCCATCTGCACCTGCACAGTAGTATCGCTTACTGATAGATACTACTGCGCATGCACTGACACCATCTTGCTAGAAACAAATAATTTTTTGGCTCCAGCAAAATGGTGCTGGTGGCACATGCACAGTAGTATCAACCGATAAGCGATGCTGTCAGTATAGACAGGCTTGCTGATAGATGCTACTGCACATGCGTCACCGCCAGCGCCAATTTGCTGGAGGTAAAATATTTTTCAGCACAAAAGCTATATATCTGCAGTATTCAAAATAGGAGGAAGGTCTCTGAAGGTTCAGTAAATAATTTTGTAAACTCCTGATGACCGGTTTGCTTTAACTCCTTGCTTAAAGGATTATCAGACTAAAGCCAGTGTCACACTTGCGAGTGCAATGTAAGAAACTCACACGAGTCTCTTGCATCAATTTCTGGCACTGTCGCCGGCGGTTTGGGCCGGAGCGATCAGCTGCATAGAAATACATGCAGCTGCACACTCCAGGCCCGAGTGCTGGCGGCAGTGCCGGGAATTGATGTGAGAGTCTTGTACGAGTTTCTTGCATTGCACTTGTAAGTGTGACACTGACCTAAGTAAGAGTATTGTCCTTTAAGCCGCTGTGTGCATTCTGCACCTTTCTGCCTGTGAGAGTGCTTTCCTTTAAGTTGTTGTGTGTATTCTTCACCCACCCTGACTGTGGGAGAACTGTCTTGAATCGACTGTATGTATTTTGCACCCCCTGCCTGTGGGAGTATTGGGTTTTAAACTGCTGTGTGTGCTGTGCACCCCCTCGCCTGTGGGAACACTGTTAATTTAAGCCAGTATGTGTTTTCTAGTAGTCTCAGAAATAAATAATTGGCATCAGCCGTCTCTTTCTCATTAGAAGTTCAAAGAAATAAGTTTTCAGGTCTACTGTATGTTTTCTAGTAGTTTTGCAAATAAATATATTGCTTCAGCCATCTTGCGAGCAGCAGCAGGCGATAGTGGAGTTTCAGGTGCAGCATGCACGGCTGAGTCGCTCTGACGAACAACACCACTTCCAATGAGTGGGCCTCCATTCGGGACGTATGTGTCATGTTACGCTGCTTTTGAATATTTCAATGTATCAGCATTACTTCAGTCACTAGAGAGGGATCGCAAAATGTGTGAAAGCAAACACACACTGGTAGAAAAACTACTAATGGCTGACAGCGGGTTCTCAGTTGAACAGGCAGAGGCAGAGAAGGAAGTCGCCAATGCAGGCCGAAATGTAGCAAAACTTTATGAGCACACTACAACATCCGGCACCACAATCTGATACAGTCCATCTTAGAAGGAGGCAGCCTTACAACAACATGGTGGAAGAGTATACATTTCCACTTACTAACAGATGGTTCCCCCATTTAACTTCTGGGTCTCTAAGTTGGACACATGGCTTGAGCTTGTCTTTTATGCCTTGGAGGTGCGAGCCTGTCCTGTGGTAAGTGTACTGTCAGAGCATGTGTATAGCTCAGCAGGGGGTATCATCAAAGACTGGTGCACCCACCTGTCCACATCCAAGCTAACATTATTTAAAATGAACCAGGCGTGGATCCCATAAGGCTTGTCAATACCTTTGTATGACTAGACAATTGTAATAGCCGCACCCAGCCAGTTTTCAAGTCTATTTGACATTCGTTTCATTTGGGGGCCTCCTCCTCAAATTTAAAAAAAAAAAAAAAAAACACTGTGCAGGCTACACGTAAAAAAAAGTGTTGGATTACTTCTCCCTTGCCCCTTCCAGAGAAGTGGTTAATTTCCTTGACTGCAACCTTCCTTGGATGTGGTACAAGTTTATCACGTTGCCTCTCTGGAATGGAAACCTGATTCTTTGTTACATGTGTGTAATTTGCAACCCCACTTAGAAAGAAATTTCTAAGCTTCAAGTAGGGGTATTGTGCCTATACTCTGTGGGAGAAATTTGTAAGCTGATAATGGAGGGGTACTGAGCCCCATGCTCTGATGGTGAAATTGTAAGCTGCTAATGTATGGTGTGAGACGGTAAAGGAAATTATATGCGATGGCCATTATGTATCCCCTAGAATGTGTTTTGAAGCTTATTGAACCCCCTGAAGTGCATTGTAATCACAGCTATATCTGTGGTTGCATTGCAAAATAAATTAAGTGGACTTGGTCAAGCTATTTGACCATGTCAAATTTAGGAAAACCTGACATGGGCTTTTAGTTTTGGAGAGACCTATAGGATTGGTAGTAGGATGGGTCTCTCCCTCCACTCCAGGTTTTGGGAGTGGTTCATGTCCACGATTACATTTTTTCCTTCAGTTTAGGTTTGGGTGTGTCAGTGTTTTGGTTTGCAAGCTTGAGAGCAGGAGCTCTGTGCACCAGAATTCTGTGTGAGACTGAACACATGCCAGAGCCGGAGAAAAGAAAGCCACTGACACACCTGGATCGCCCCGCCTGGGCCATGAGGTACTCGGTACAAGGTCCTGCAGTGTTCACAGGGGAATGTCACGGTGGCGACCCAGTCCGTGGCCCTGGGCACCCATTTAAAAGGGGAGAGGTCTTTAAAGGGAATAAAGTTTGTGTTCGTGATGCCACCTGTAGTATTCGGTCAGTGGGGACCAACGCTGCTTTAAGGGGTCCTCTGGGGTGATGTTGAAGCAGCTAGATGGTAGAACTTCCCACAGGTGAAGTTTATCCCCAGGGCTCCTAGTGTGTAGATGGAAGATGGTGAGGAGTGCAGTAAAGAATGAGGACACAGGTTTGCAGTCTCTTTAGCTTGGTTTACTGATGACTTCAGCATCCGCAGTCCAGAGCACCAGATCACAGGGCAGGCAGGGTCTGGCCGGCTTGAAGGCAAGTTAGGATTCCCCTTACCCAGGTATGCGTTTCTGCAATACGTTGAAGATTGTCGCTTTGTTACTGCATAATTATATTTCTGCTTTGAAAGTCCTGTCCAACCATTACAATAGCTACTTCGTTAACAGTAGGATAATTAAATTATCTTTCATGCTCGCTAACAGCGTCTTGTCTGCTCTTATTATAACTTCATATTCACCACTTGGCATTCTTTCTAAGGCTATTTTGAAAAGGTTTACTGATTGTGCTGAAGGAAAAATCTTTGCAAATTCAACACAATCTCTTTTTTTTGTATCAAGTATAGCTTCACAACGTCTATCAGCTTGCATTTGTTCGACTCCCAAAAAATACATTTGTAAAAACTTTGGATCTTCATTTGCTACAGGAAGCATTGAACCGATTTTGTGATATTTTTGGCCCTGGACTTTAAAAGTTGGCATAAATCCTGCTTCCTGGAGTACAGCTGTCGCACCAAAGGATGTCATCTGGAAAGATGAATTGTATCTCCTAATATTTTGCAGAAAATGCTTGGACTCGGGAGTTGTTCCTGACATGTATGAAAGAAGTGGTAGATCTAAAGGTAGCAAACTGATTTTGTCATTTGAGCAGTACCTACCAGGCGATTCCAAGCTAAACTTCTTTGCTTGACAATTATTTAATCGTATGAACATATATTTTAAGATCATATAAGAATGAATAAAAAACAATAAACAGTGATTGAAAGGGGACAAAAGAACAGAAATCAGAGTCGAAATGATGTAAAATATATTGACCAAGAGATCTAGATGTAATTTGATTGTTTGGTCATCAAGATTGTTATTCCTTTAGCATTACCCAGGGTGCACCACGTGGAGGCGGACTAATGTTGCACCCCTGCTTGACAATGTTTGCATATTATGCCCATTTTTCCAATTATGACTTTCTGATGTGACCTATAGTCTTGAATAGGGTTGTAGTGAAATGCTTCCAAACTCAAATCAGCTTGCCAACATCTTTGCACACGTTGCATATGTCTTATGCAGTCATTTTCACAATGTTCATCCTTTTGTTCAGATGTTTCCATATTCCTTTCTTCAGCCTGCCTTATCTGATTCTCGTGAAGACAACATTCCCATTGCTCTGATGTCTCCGCTGCCTTACATTTAGCCTATCTCATCCATTTCTTTGCAAGCCGCGAGTCACATTATTCACTTGTCTTAGCTCTTTGACACAATTTTGCCTTCTTAACTTTTGGATGAACTTGCCCAATAGATGGTCGTTTTTTAGGCAGCATTTTAAAAAACAGTCCTTAGTATTATGACTAGTGATAAGCGAATATACTCGTTACTCGAGATTTCTCGAGCATGCTCGGGGGTCCTCCGATTATTTTTTAGTGCTCGGAGATTTCCATTTTTTCACCGCAGCTGAATGATTTATATCTGTTAGCCAGCATAAGTACATGTGGGGATTCCCTAGCAACTAGGCAACCCCCACATGTACTTATGCTGGCTAACAGATGTAAATCATTCAGCTGAGGTGAGGAAAACTAAATCTCTGAGCACTAAAAAATACTCGGAGGACCCCGAGCATGCTGGAGAAATCTCGAGTAACGAGTATATTCGCTCATCACTAATTATGACCCTTTAGTATTCACCTGACACTGATAAGAGATGTAATAGGATGAATAGTAAATACAGAGCAGCCCTCACACAGTATTATTATGACCTGAAGGAGCTCACATGTGAATAGGAAAATGACTTAAAGGGGTTCTGTCACCATAACAATTATGGTAAAATAGGAAGTAAATGAATCTATATACAGTATATAAAACTCAAAATCTGTAGTAGCCCACTCTATACAAATACACAGTTCTTGCTCGATTTGGGTGAAATTTGGCATGCCTCCTCTCCACCCACAGGAGCAGAATACTGTGCATGTTACATCTGACTAGCATCCACCCATCATGAGATTGGGGCCCCCGAATTTAGGACCTATACATATAATGGGGAAATGTGAAATCTGTAGTAGCCTGCTCTATACAAATCCACAGTTCTCGCCTGATTTGGGTGAAATTTGGCATGCCCCCTCTCCACCCACAGGAGCAGAATATTGCGCATGTTAAATCTCGCTAGCGTCCCCCCGTCATGAGATTGGGGCCCCCGAAGTTAGGCCCTGTGCATATAATGGAGAAATGTGAAGGTGAAAGTAAAAGTGCTGAGGGGAAAACAACAGTTGTGACTGACAGGACAGATTATAGCGACGGCACCAAAGAGTCACTGCTAAAGGGGCCGCACCACCACACACAACACACAAACATTTCACAAACACCATGCAAACATCACACAGACAGCACACATACACCAACCCACAAGCACAACACCATGCAAATGCCACAACACATCACACAAACACCAGTCCACTCTAGACACACACACCACAAACACCACCCCACAAATACCACAACAGCATCCCATAAATACCACATGCATACCACACACACACATGCACGCAAGGACCACACACGCATGCAAACACACTCAGATGGATGCACCCTACGCATACGGACAAACATTACTGAGCAGCAGTATTGGTCAGGCGAAAAATGCCTCATGGTAAGATTGACATTATTGCTTACTATACAGGGAGCTTTCATCACTGAAGCTGCTGAGGTAAAGTGAAAGCTGAGCTCTGGTTGGTTGCTATGGGCAACTAGACAAGTCTGCCTGTGCGGCGGTTTCCATTACCGAGATGTGAGCTCTAGGCTATTAATATCTGCCCTCAGTCACTGACTTTACCACTCTTGTGGAGAAAATTGCACGGGAGCCCACGCCAATTTTTTCTGCCATTTAACCCTTTATTTTACAAGCTACAGCGCTCAAATTTTGCACATACACACTACTAACATTAGTAGTGTGGAATATGCAAAAAAAGGGATATGAGATGGTTTACTGTATGTAAACCATGTCTCATATCATGTCGGGTTTCGGAAGGAGAAATGAAAAGCCGGCAATTGAATTACCGACTTTTCTCTAACACCGGTGCATATTTCTCCCAATGCACACGCATGGTCCGTGTGTAATCCGATTTTTTCTCGCACCCATAGACTTGCATTGGCGAGTCTCGGCCGAGATACGCTGACAATCGCAGCATGCTGCGATTTTATTTGGATCCTGAATACAGCGGAGAAAATATCGGATGATGGGAGCTGCACCATAGATTAACATTGGGCCGAGTTCTATGTGATTTTTTATCGCATAGCACTCGTCCGTATTACGGTTTAGTGTGACCCCGGCCTTACTATGACTATTTTACAGCCATTTTAAAGCACCGAAGTTCGGGTCCCAATTGACTTCTACTGGTTTTATATCCCGAGGTCAGGTTTGGACCCAAAACAAACCTTTTACTGTATATTCGTCGAACCCGAACATCCATGGGTTTGTTCATCACTAATAATGCATTTCCAGAAAAATGACAAGGGATTTATATAAAAATGTCACTGTCGTGGTTTGTAGAAACACTGTGCCACAGACTGCAGAGAGCCTGGAGGGGCGTGACTAAGCGATCACTACACTGATATGCAACCTTGCACGACATAGACTGTAAACAGGAAGGTTGCTCAGGCACCTCCCCAGTGGGGAGGAATAATAATAATCTTTATTTTTATATAGCGCTAACATATTTCACAGCGCTTTACAGTTTGCACACATTATCATCGCTGCCCTGATGGGGCTCACAATCTTAATTCCCTATCAGTATGCCTTTGGAATGTGGGAGGAAACCCACGCAAACACGAGGAGAACATACAAACTCTTTGCAGATATTGTCCTGGGTGGGATTTGAACCCAGGACTTCAGTGCTGCAAGGCTGCAGTGGTAACCACAGAGCCATCATGCTGCCCTGAGGAAGCAATGTATACACAATGTCCCACAGCAATTGGCTGGGGTGGAAACATCGACTTCACGCGTTGGCCCTTTTAGAGGGCGGAAGTGCCCGCCCGCATGCCCTATGGATATGGCTAGAGGACAGACTGGAAGCATGCAGAGCATGGGGAAGGGAAGAACTGTCTGCAGCATGGGTGAGTGAAGAGACATGCTGAAGACCCTGCCTGTCAGGGCAGGGATCCGGCATGGTGCTAACAAAAAATAACTCAATGTTTAATATTTATGGAACCCAATGGGATTCTCTTACTGATTCTCTTAATGTAGAAACACTTTCTTTCAATGTGGACAGGCAGTGTGTTATGTGCTATGTAATGTTGTTGTACCACATTTATCTAGTCTAGACCAATGTTGGCTGAAATAACAACTTGTTTCCAAACTTGGAAGGATGGAGCGGACTCATCCAGTCTGGGGCTTTACGGCTAGTATGTCTGCTTCATATATTTCAGCTGCCCTCATTTGTACCAGATAGAATTTATTACGGCCGCAGCTTTTTTAAGTCACACATTGCGTAGCCAGATGATCTGGGCTGGAATCTCTGCTGAACCACAGAATGGCCTCACATTGGGTACCTGGACGATCTTGGCTTAAATCTTCACTTGACCACAGAATGGCCTCACATTGGGTACCTGGACGATCTTGGCTTAAATCTTCATTTGACCACAGAATGGCCTCACATTGGGTACCTAGATGATCTTGACTAAGATTTCCACTTGACCACAGAGTGGCTTCTCTCAGGCTCCATTGGTGGCTTTTACTACTCCTCCTCAAGCAGTGATTTTTTTACAGGGGTAAATATGTATGAGAGGGTCAAAATGAGCAGCTTTCAGCTGACAAATTTTAGATTCTAGGTGCTAGAAGTTGGAGTTACCCCTGAATCCTTATGTCTTGGGAAGGAGGGGGGAACTTCAGGATATATGTACCCTAGGTGGAGAGTATCTTTATGAAATCACAACAAGGAGACAAAGTGACCAGAATATATTAAAACATTTGCCTCATGCCTCCATAATCCACACCCTCCAAATATTCATCGATGTCTAGTGCAAATTATTCTATAGACAGCCTATATAACTTTTTGTCCATTCATCCTATATTATTACCATAAAGCAGCTCGGTAGACTTCTTAGCCTTTTTGCTACATTATAGATAAAATGGGCAATAGTACTTAGTGACTGCCACACTCACTGTCATCATATTAGTACCAGCATACAAGCCATAATGCCTTGTAAACAGTGTCAGCCACAATGCCTGCAAAAGACAGCAAAGTGAAGTGCACCAATAACATTGTCAAGCATATCTCTATAAAATTATATATGCAAAGGCTGGTTGTACATTGATTTTACAATAATCTTTCTTATACGATAATTAATATACAGTAATCTGACTTTCGATGAGCGAATCACACGAGTTTCATTTCTGCCATCACAAAAAAAATTCTTATGTTCACTTTATATTATTGTCAGTTTTAATTGACTGCTATTAGTAATGTGTGAGATGAACAATAACAGGAGATTAAACTGACAGAACAATTTACATTTACAAGGGAAATTCTACAGGCAGAATTCAAATTAATTGTAAGGAAAATCATACGGAGGTAGTGTCATTTATCGGAATTGTTGTGGCATGTAAGAACTTAAACACGTTATATTTTTAAACAGGTTGTTTGGATGCAACATCACAGACAATGAGGAGACAGTGGTACTTAACCAACATTATTTATTTCACTAGCACAGAGAGAAAATCTCTCTAACTATATATATTTACAAGTAAGAACTATATTTTATTGTAACAGTAACAAGGTCAATACAGTATATAATGACACTATCAGGACACAGGTATGCAACTAAATCCAATATCTATTCAACGTCAGATTAATGGGCATCACTCTCGCTTCTATGCCCGTCACCATCTTATTCACTGTAAGCAACACCAGTTGTTATACTGGGGTTCACCAGCATTTCCCACTAGGCCTCAAGTCCCATATATGTGAGTCACTTGGTACACAGTGTGTTCTTTTTTTGTGAGAGTCTCCCCGTTAATATAACCCTCAACCACAAACTTCAAAATCACAGGCAGGAGCTAAACCAACTGAGCTCTGGCAAAATGCATTTTTTTTTGGCTTGTGGCTCAGTTGGTTTAGCTCTTGCCTGTGATGTTGATATTTTTGTGGTTGTAGATTCAATTACCGAAGAGAGTCTCACAAAAAAAGGCACACAGTGTGATCACCACATTGGCTGTCTCCATTACCCAAGCATTGACCCTGGCCCAGACCCTGTACCATATGTCTATGCCGAAGTAATGACTCACAGGAACGGTCCGCCTCTACTGTCGGATTGTTTCTTGAGCCTGGTTCAGCTCTTTTCACAATCTTCTGTCTTCTATCTGGTGCAGGTCATGGTCTTTTACTGGTGCCAGATGTGGTCTTCTACTGGCACGGGCCACAGTCTTCTACTGTCATGGGTCATGGTTTTCTACTGGCACAGGTCAAGGTCTACTGGTGCGGGTCATGGTCTTCGCCTGACACAGGTCATGGTCTTCTACTGGCACGGGTCACGGTTTTCTACTGGTGCAGGTCACGGTCTTCTATTGATCAAGTCACAGTCTTATACTGGTGTGGGTAACAATCTTCTACTCATCTCAGCTCAGGTCACCGATCTTCCTCTCAGCTCAAGCATTCCCTGGGATCTGACTGCCCTTATTCCCTTCTGTGGCTAGGGTGGTTTAAGCCTACTTCATGGCTCTCTTCTCGGCCCGGTCAGGCCTTTTATATTTAGTAACTGTGACACAACTGTCACCTGACCTGTGTCGTCTCCAATATCCTCTCTGTAGGAACATGGACTTCACTCTTGGGTTCCAAATAATACAATTCTTTTTTTATTTTCACTTTTTGTATAGCCTTAGCCAACAGATGGCAGTGTTCGCTTGCACTTACTCGGGTAGACACTAACCATACTTGTTTTTTCTCTTGTCTACCTTCTTACATGTTCACAAGTAAAAAGAAAAAAATAATCCTCCACAAAACTGGAGTCTCTGATGGTTTAAATCAGAATTTGAATGGATGGAAGAGAATATGTTCTTGCCCTGTTCTTTATGAAGGAAACACTGAAAAAATGTCTTGAATATAGATAATATAGATAAATAAAATGGTTTCATAATTATTTTTATAATGGGAAACCAATAATAGAGATTTATTATAAATCTTGTTAATAGGTAAGTGAATTAAAATAATTACAATCCTTAACAGCCATTAAAAGCAGGGTCAGAATTATTAAATGATAAGCGCCTAAACCCAGAGCTACAGATCAGAGTTTAACATGCTGTACAGTAAAATGGGAACAAATTGCACTTAATGGAAAAATATCCATTCTTTCACGTCATAAACATTTCCTCTGGGATTTTATTAGCGCTATGACTTCAATGATTAAAAATTTTTGTAGCTTTTTTAACATTTAAAGGTAATTAGTCACTAGATCTTTGCTACCTCATCTGAGAGCAGCATAATGTACCAAAAGAGATCCTGAATCCAATGATGTATCATTTAGTTTATAGGGTGCAGTAGTTGTAACACAAACAGTGTTCTTAAGGCCCCGTCTCACATAGCGATTTACCAACGATCACGACCAGCGATACGACCTGGCCGTGATCGTTGGTAAGTCGCTGTGTGGTCGCTGGGGAGCTGTCACACAGACCGCTCTCCCCAGCGACCAACGATCAGGGGAACGACTTCGGCATCGTTGAAACTGTCTTCAACGATGCCGAAGTCCCCCTGCAGCACCCGGGTAACCAGGGTAAACATCGGGTTACTAAGCGCAGGGCCGCGCTTAGTAACCCGATGTTTACCCTGGTTACCAAAAAAAACAAACAGTACATACTCGCCTTTCGGTGTCCCTTGCCGTCTGCTTCCTGCTCTGACTGAGCCGCCATACAGTGAGAGCAGAGCGCAGCGGTGACGTCACTGCTGTGATCTGCTCTCACTTTCCGGCCGGCAGTCAGTCAGAGCAGGAAGCAGACGCCGGGGGACCTGACGGACATCAGATGGTGAGTATGTACTGTTTGTTTTTTTTTACATTTACGCTGGTAACCAGGGTAAACATCGGGTTACTAAGCGCGGCCCTGCGCTTAGTAACCCGATGTTTACCCTGGTTACCAGTGAAGACATCGCTGGATCGGTGTCACACACACCGATTCAGCGATGTCAGCGGGACCTCAACGACCAAAAAAAGGTCCAGGCCATTCCGACACGACCAGCGATCTCACAGCAGGGGCCTGATCGCTGGTACGTGTCACACATAGCGAGATCGCTACTGAGGTAGCTGTTGCGTCACAAAACTAGTGACTCAGCAGCGATCTCGCTAGCGATCTCGTTATGTGAGACGGGGCCTTTAGATGTAATATAAAATAGAGCTCAGAAAGCTAACCCTGCCCACACCACATATATCTGTGCACATGTATATTCACAGCAAGCTGCTTATCAGAGAAGATGTGGTCGGACGACTTGGCACGAGGCAGCTAGTTCTAGCAAAAATAATGTTCTTGTGATAAAACCTTCATTGTAAATAAACAACAGCACACAGCTTAATAAATGACACATCGCTGAAATCTATGTTTCAGCTTCTATATCCTGCTGTCTTCAGATTACAGAGAAAAAACCTGCTTATGGATTCCCTTTAAAAATTAAAATAAGTGTCACATTTATAAAAAATTAAGTTTTAACAGCCTATAGGATTGTGCTCATCTTCCCTCCACTAACTGTTGAGATCAGAGCTCAGTTACGAAAGACAAAAGGAAAAATAGAAAATCAGTGCTGAAGTAGGAGAAAGAGAAACTATACAGGATGTGAACAGCTGCAAATCTCTCTCTGCGCTCTGGCAGAGTGCTCTTTGTGGTGTTAGGAGCATGTTTTGGGGCACACCTAAGACATTTTTACTTTCAAGAAGGCACACTAGGCATCATTACTAGGGATGAGCGGACCCATGGATATTCGGGTTCTTTGGGTTTGGCAGTCCAAAGTTTGGTTCGGGTACCAGACTTTGATCTGAACTTGACCCCAAACTCCATAGAAGCCATTGGGGAACCAAACTTATGTGCAGAAAATGTCTGTCAAATTTTGTTAGTAAGGGGTAGGGGGCTGCAAAATGAAGCAAAATGGGGTAAGAGCAGGACAAGTGCCCTGAAAACAAATGTGGATGGGGATAGATAATTAGATAGATACAGTGCCTTGCGAAAGTATTCGGCCCCCTGGAACTTTTCAACCTTTTCCCACATATCATGCTTCAAACATAAAGAAACCAAATGTACATTTTTGGTGAAGAATCTGCAGCAAACTCACTCCAGAAGTTGATTGTGGATCTCTGAATGATCCAATGTTGTCCTAAATGCCTAATGATAATAACTATAATCAGCGTCGGACTGGCCCACCGGGAGATCGGAGAATCCTCCGGTGGGCCCGCCTCCCAGTGGGCCCTCCCCCTCACCAGCAACAGACTCCTGCCTCATTCATTAGTGCCTGCTCTGCCCTGTATTAGGATTGCCTGCACCCAGTGGTGAGTTCGTTATTCCACACCCGGTGCCAGCCGTCTGCACTGCTCAGCAACAAGTGATGTGATGTGAACGCTTTCTCATCATTTGCTGCGGCTTCTACTGATCTTGTGGCGCTCACTGCTCTATATCAGCTGTGGCGTGCTGGATGAGATCAATAGAAGCCGCAGCAGCAGGTGATGAGAAAGCGCTCACCTCACATCACTTGTTGCTGAGCAGTGCAGACGGCCGGCACCGGGTGTGGAATAACACACCTCGCACAGCAGAGGCACAGGCTGTGAGACTGCACTGCACACAGCTTCTAGAGCGGAGTTGTTGATTTTTTGAGGGCAATGGCATGATGTCACCAGAAGGGGCGGGGCCTCCATCAGACCAGTGACCAGGAAACAGCGTTGGTCTGAGGCTGCTTGAGAGGAATGAAATGAGAGGCTGCACCATGGAGCCCTGTGAGGAGAGGACCGAGGGGCTGCACCATGGAGCCCTGTGAGGAGAGGACCGAGGGGCTGCACAATGGACCCTTGCACAAATAGGAATGAAGACCCAGGATTCAGTGAGAGTGATGAGAGGATGTATTTTGGAAAGGGTTGATGTAACTTGAGTGGGGCTTGTAAAGGGAAGATGATGACGGACTGTGTGGAGAAGGGGAGATGATAATGACGGGCTGTATGGAAAAAGGGTCATGATGAGGGGCTGTGTGAAAAGCGGGATGATGAGGGGGCTGTATGGAGAAGGAGGGATGATGAGGGGCTGTGTGGAAAAGGGGGGATGATGAGGCTGTTTGGAGAAGGAGAGATGATGAGGGGCTGTGTGGAAAAGGGGGGATGATGAGGCTGTGTGGAGAAGGAGGGATGATGAGGGGCTGTGTGGTAAAGGGGGGATGATGAGGCTGTATGGAGAAGGAGGGATGATGAGGGGCTGTGTGAAAAAGGGGGGATGATGAGGCTGTGTGGAGAAGGAGGGATGATGAGGGGCTGTGTGGAAAAGGGATGATGAGGCTGTGTGGAGAAGGAGGGATGATGAGGGGCTGTGTGGAAAAGGGATGATGAGGCTGTGTGGAGAAGGAGGGATGATGAGGAGCTGTCTGTGGAGAAGGGGGGATGATGAGCTGTGTGAAGAAGGAGGGATGATGAGGCTGTGTGGCGAAGGAGGGATGATGAGGCTGTGTAGAGAAGGAGGGATGATGAGGGGCTGTGTGGAGAAGGGGGATGATGAGCTGTATGGAGAAGGAGGGATGATGAGGGGTGTGTGGAGAAGGAGGATGATGAGCTGTATGGAGAAGGAGGGATGATGAGGGGCTGTGTGGAAAAGGGGGGATGATGAGGCTTTGTGGAGAAGGAGGGATGATGAGGAGCTGTGTGGAGAAGGGGGATGATCAGCTGTGTGGAGAAGGAGGGATGATGAGGCTGTGTGGCAAAGGAGGGATGATGAGGCTGTGTAGAGAAGGAGGGATGATGAGGGGCTGTGTGGAGAAGGGGGATGATGAGCTGTATGGAGAAGGAGGGATGATGAGGGGTGTGTGGAGAAGGAGGATGATGAGCTGTATGGAGAAGGAGGGATGATGAGGGGCTGTGTGGAAAAGGGGGGATGATGAGGCTTTGTGGAGAAGGAGGGATGATGAGGAGCTGTGTGGAGAAGGGGGATGATCAGCTGTGTGGAGAAGGAGGGATGATGAGGCTGTGTGGCAAAGGAGGGATGATGAGGCTGTGTAGAGAAGGAGGGATGATGAGGGGCTGTGTGGAGAAGGGGGATGATGAGCTGTATGGAGAAGGAGGGATGATGAGGCTGTGTGGAGAAGGGGATGATGAGGAGCTGTGTGGAGAAGGAGGGATAATGAGGCTGTGTGGAGAAGGAGGGATGATGAGGCTGTGTGGAGAAGGAGGGATGATGAGGGGCTGTGTGGAGAAGGGGGATAATGAGGAGCTGTGGGCAGAAGGGGAGATGATGAGGGGGCTATGTGGAGAAAGATTGTTTGCCGCGCTGTCTTGCACCTCACAGAGTGGTAAACACTGGATGTTCGGGCCCCCCATTCAAGTGAAGGGGTCCGGGTACTGTTCTGTACCCGAACCTGGACTTTTTTTAACTGTTCGGCTGGACCCGAACATCCAAGGGTTTGCTCATCTCTAATCCTGTGTCTAGTATGTGACTGGTGTTTGTTTGCTGTGTGAGTGTATCCTGTGTCTAGCGTGTGACTGGTGTGTGTCACGTGTATGTATCCTGTGTCTAGCGTGTGACTGGTGTGTGTCACGTGTATGTATCCTGTGTCTAGCGTGTGACTGGTGTGTGTCACGTGTATGTATCCTGTGTCTAGCGTGCTTGACCAGATGGAAGCTAAGGGAAGACTCTGCAGCTAGTACCCCTTAAGCATGGTGGGCCCTTAGAATGATTTTCTCTGGTGGGCCCAAGCTACTCCAGTCCGACGCTGACTATAATCCACCTGTGTGTAATCAAGTCGCCGTATAAATGCACGTGCTCTGTGATAGTCTCAGGGTTCTGTTTGAAGCACAGAGAGCATCATGAAGACCAAGGAACACAACAAGCAGGTCCGTGATACTGTTGTGGAGAAGTTTAAAGTCGGATTTGGATACAAAATGATTTCCAAAACTTTAAACATCCCAAGGAACACTGTGCAAGTTCTGTTGTAGTC
This sequence comes from Ranitomeya variabilis, assembly GCF_051348905.1. Taxonomy (NCBI): domain Eukaryota; kingdom Metazoa; phylum Chordata; class Amphibia; order Anura; family Dendrobatidae; genus Ranitomeya; species Ranitomeya variabilis. The sequence goes on along the minus strand of NC_135237.1, from coordinate 72,041,604 downwards.
TGCATATATCTCTCTCCTACCATGTTGCAATGACCTTACTGCCCTTAACACAGCACTGCTTCACTGTTCCCTCATACCACTCTGAATTTTCACCCAGCCTCCTATATCAAAAGCCTTATAAACAAATATGCATGACTGATCATTAAATAGCTCCCTTCTGACTTTAAAGGTTTAGGGCCTGGGCCCCATACCTCTTGCATGGGATAAATATTTACCTAGTGGCAGCATTATATATTGCTATATAGATACTTACCTCTGCAGCAGGACTATTGTATATCCTGGTTGTTACTAACATTTATTTCACCTGGTGGCTCTGCTGCTTTTTTACAACTTTTACCATGTATAATCCTATTTTATCTTTAATATGCGGGCACCTTTGTGTTGTTGTCTCAAACATTACCGTCAGCAACACACTATGTCGTCATGGATCAAAATCCTGCAGTGCATGCAAGGTCTCCATGCTCATGCCAAGACATATTAAGGCCCATTTTAAGTTCACCAATGACCATCTGGATGATCCAGAGGAGGCATGGGAGAAGGTCATGTGGTCAGATGAGACTAAAATAAAACTTTTTTTGGTATCAACTCCACTCGGCGTGTTTGGAGGAAGAAGAAGGATGAGTACAACCACAAGAACACTGTCCCAACCATGAAGCATGGTGGGGGAAACATCGTGCTTTGGGGTGTTTTTCTGCATGGGGACAGGAAAACTGCACCGCATTGAAAGGAGGATGGATCAGGTCATGTATCGTGAGATTTTGACTAACAACCTCCTTCCCTCAGTTAGAACATTGAAGATGGATCGTGGCTGAATCCTCCAGCATGACAATGACCCAAAGCACAGAGCCAGGGCAACTAAAGGCTCACTCCAGAAAAAGCATTGTAAGGTCCTGCAGTGGCCTAGCCAGTCTCCAGACCTGAACCCAATAGAAAATCTTTGGAGGGAGCTGAAACTCAATCATGCCAATCAAAAGCCCCAAAACCTGATTTAGAGAAGAGCTATGTGGAAGAGTGGCTCAAAATCCCTGCTGCAATATGTGCAAACATGGTCAAGAACTGCAGGAAAAATCTGACCTCTGTACTGGCAAACAAAGGTTTTCATACAAAATATTAATTTCTGTTTTTCTACTGTATCAAATACTTATTTCATGCAACGAAATGCAAATTAATTCTGTAAAATCATGAATAGTGTTGGGCATTCCGATACCGCAAGTATCGGGTATCGGCCGATATTTGCGGTATCGGAATTCCGATACCAAGTTCCGATATTTTCAGTATATCGGATACCGGAATCGGAAGTTTCCACAATTCAAAGTGCCCGAATTCAGCCAATGAGGAATGATTAGAAGTGTGGGCACATCCTGTTCTGCGTGGTGGGCATGTACGTACTGGCATGGCTGTGATTGGCTGCTGAAATGATGTCATGATGCACTATAAAAGTCGCTGCCACCATTTAGGGCTCACTCTGCTGTGAATTCAGTTAGGGACAGGACGCAGTGTTCTGACTTAGGGCCAGTTTAGAGATAGCGATTTGCTTCATTGTGCTTTACCCAGGCTAATTTAGCAACCGCTGTGTGAGATCCTTGCTTTTGCTTTGCAGCGCTGTTCACAGCTGTCTGCACGGTCTCTGTGTGAGTGCACATCGCTCTGTAGTCTGTCCGCAGCCACAGCCGGTTGTAGTCAGCTCAGGGTGAGTCACTGCCTCATACCATTCAATCCATTGTCCTTTTTTGCAATTAGTGCAGCCTGCTGCACATTTTTTCAAATATTTCCTATTAGTGGTTTTCCATCTGTATCCAGCTAAATTGTGGAAAAACACTACATAGGATTACATAGAGGAGCTTTTTTTTTGGCCTTGCTTTGCCGTTTTCGGCTGTCTGCACAGTCTCTGTGTGAGTGCACATCGCTCTGTAGTCTGTCCGCAGCCACAGCCGGTTGTAGTCAGCTCAGGGTGAGTCACTGCCTCATACCATTCAATCCATTGTCCTTTTTTGCAATTAGTGCAGCCTGCTGCACATTTTTTCAAATATTTCCTATTAGTGGTTTTCCATCCGTATCCAGCTAAATTGTGGAAAAACACTACATAGGATTACATAGAGGAGCTTTTTTTGGCCTTGCAGCGCTGTTTACGGCTGTCTGTATTGTCTCTGTGTGAGTGCACATCACTCTGTAGTCTGTCCGCAGCCACAGCCGGTTGTAATCAGCTCAGGGTGCGTCAGTGCCTCATACCGTTACATTGTCTGTTTCTCAATTAGTGCAGCCTGCTGCACATTTTTTCAAATGTATCCTATTAGTGGCTTTCCCTCCGTATCCTGCTAGATTGTGGAAAAACACTATATAGGATTACATAGAGGAGCCTGTTATGGCCTTGCAGCACCGTTCATGGCTGTCTGCACAGTCTGTGTGTGAGTGCAGCTCACTCTGTAGTCAGTACTGAAAAAAAAAAATAATAAAGTTCACCAAACACACCACTTTACAGTTGTGTAGGCCACATTAGCTCATATTAAAGTCTAGTCCACACTTTAGAAAATTAGTGTTTCTTATACCTGTTAGGAGCTGTTCAGGAATAAGCACACTAAGCCCTTAGTACTTTTCTGCTTATCTTTATCAGTCAACCAAGATGAAGAAGGCAGGGAGTAAGGCACGTGGGCATGGGCGCGGAGCAGGGAGAGGACGTGGGGATTCTGTGCCTGCTGCGGGCACCGGTGACTCATCATCACCCAGTTTCAGCAGGGAACAGTCCTTCATGCGCAGCTTTGTAGGAGATCGCTGCTGCATGAAGAACAAATTAAAGCCGTTGTCGGATGGATGGCAGCTAACGCATCTTCAATTAGTGCCACATCCTCTCAGGCACAGAGCACTGGAGAGCACCCATCTGTCTCTTCACCACCTGCCAAATTGCCCAGGCAGTCAGAGAGCCCAGGACAGGAGCCATCTCTACTTCAGTTCTCTGAATCTCTTGGCTTGGAAACAGGGGGCCAGCCAAGCAGCATTGGAGAAATAGAAGAAGAGGCAGTATGCAGTGATGCCCAACAGCTTTGTCTCTCTGACTCTGAAGACTCTGACCACACCTCAGTACGCATCTGATGATGAGACTCAGGTGCCACTTTCTGGTGTGTACTGTGCTGCCAAGACTACCCAGGAGAAGCAGGTGGTGGCAGAGGGTAGTGTAGATGAAGAGGTCCTTGACCCATCATGGCGTGAGGTACAGGAATGTGGTGGGAGCAGCTCTGAGGAAGAGATTCCCCAAACGGTCCAAAGAGGGAGAGGGAGGGGGAAGACTGCGGTTCCTGTAGCCTCCACTTCGGCACCCGTTAGGAGCATGCCTCTTCCAAAAGCCAAAATGGGCGCTCCCAAGACTTGCAGTGCCTGGTCCTTTTTTGACACAGTTGCAGATGACATTTGCTTTGTCAAATGCAAGGTGTGTCATCATAAAGTCAAAAGAGGGAAAAATGTCAGCAACCCCAATACCACAAATATGTGGAAACATGTGCGGACCAAGCACGCGGTGGAGTTACAAAAACACACTGAAGACCTAGGCCAACCAACAGCGGCACCTACCACCTCTTCAGCTCGTGTTGTTGCCTCTTCCTCCAGCTCACACACAGCTGGTTCAGCTTCCTCACAGGATCGCCATGGAAGAACCTCTGGCACTGTTGTCCAGAGACCCACTGTAATTCCACCCACAGCACCACGTTCCCAGTCATCCTCACACTCCAAGCCCAATCTACAGCCATCGGTAGAACAGGCATGGGAGAAAAGGCAGCCATTCTCGGCAAACCACCCCCGAGCACAGGCTCTGAATGCTGGCATTGCAAAACTACTGTCCCTTGAAATGCTGTCATTCAGGCTGGTGGAGACTGACAGCTTCCGTAACTTGATGGCATTGGCAGTCCCACAATACAATGTGCCCAGCCGCTTTTATTTCAACAGGCAAGCCGTTCCTGCCCTGCACAAGCATGTGGAGGGACACATAAAACACGCGCTACTGAACGCTGTCAGTAGCAAGGTCCATCTCACCACCGATGCATGGAACAGTCACCATGGACAGGGGCGATACCTTTCCCTCACTGCCCATTGGGTTAATGTTGTTGAGCCGGGTACAGATCTTGCAAGTGGCGCAGGACGTGTTCTGCCAACTCCAAGGATTGCAGAAATCCAGTCTGTACGCATTCACTCCTCCTCATACACAAGTTCCTCAGAATCATCGCTGCAGGAGCCATCACAGTCCACCTCCACATGGACCCGTGAACGTTTACCTGTTACGACCGATATGAGCACAGCCGTGGCAAAACCTTAACAGGCCGTATTGAAATTAATTTCTTTGGGGAATCGAAGCCACACAGCGCAGGAGCTCTGGAATGCCATCAAGCAGGAGAGCGACGTGTGGTTTGTGCCAGCGAATTTCCAGCCAGGCATGGTAGTGTGTGACAATGGCCGAAATCTGGTGGCAGCTCTGGGCCTAGGCAACCTCACTCACATCCCATGTCTGGCACATGTGCTTAACTTGGTCGTGCAGAGTTTTTTGAGGGACTATCCGGATCTTGATGCACTGCTGCACAAGGTCCGCCTAGAGTATGCTCACTTGCGGCGTTCCAGCATGGCAAGATCGCGCTTTGCAGCTCTGCAGCGCCGATTCTGCCTTCCGGAACATTGCATCATATGTGGCCTACCCACCAGGTGGAATTCCCAATTACATATGTTGGAGCGGTTGTGTGAGCAGCAGCCAGCAGTAATGGAGTACCAGCTGCATCAGGCGCAAAGAAATCGCACTCCGCGCCGTTCAGACTTCACAACCACTGAGTGGGCCACTATGAAGGACGTCTGCCAGGTTTTGCGTTCCTTCGATGATTCCACGCAGATGGCGAGTGCAGATGATGCACTAGTCAGCATGACTGTCCCCCTTATCTGCCTGCTTCAACAAACACTACAAGCGCTAAGGGATGATGTTGTGGAAGAGGTGGAGGATGAGGAGTCACCAATTCCATCAGCTTATGGACAGTCGGCGCTACGTGGTTCCTCACAAAGGCCTAGGCAGGGGACACTTTGTGAGGAGGATGAGGAGGAGTCAATGGAGGAGGAAGACATCGGTCCAGAGGAGGGAGTTACACAATTCTCCAGTAGTCAGTGTGTAGAGCGAGGATGGGGTGATGCAGAGCAGGCAGAGATCACACCTCAAGCAGGGGACAGCGTTTCTTGGCCAGTTGGAAGTCTGCAGCACATGGTTGATTACATGCTGCAGTGCCTGAGAAACGACCGCCGCATCACCCACATTCTCAACACGGCTGATTATTGGGTGTACACCCTCCTAGATCCTCGCTGTTGTGAATTCCGTTCTTGGACTCCCTCCTGTGGTCATGAATGGTACTTCAGTGAGTTCTGTCCTTGGACTCCCTCTGGTGGCTTTGAGTGGTACTGCTGATCCTTGAGGTTGGCTTTCCCAGCTGCCCTCGTTTATCGCTAGGCTGGCTTCTCTATTTAACTCCACTCAGATCTTTACCTCATGCCTGCAGTCAATGTCTCAGTACTGGTTCAGATCTCTCTTGGATTTCTCTGATGACCTGACTTGTTATGATCCTGGTGGTTAGAACACATGAACTGACCTGATAAGTAAACCCAAAAATATGGACAAGCTCTGGGAATGTGGAAACTTTACTGACCGCAATCCTGATCCTATCAACACACACTATAGGCAGCCGTGGAGCGTTCCTAACTCAGCCTAGATGCCTCGTTCACAGCCTGAGAAACTAGCTACCCCTAGAGAGAAACAAAGCCTCACTTGCCTCAGAGAAATTTTCCCCAAAGTATAAGCAGCCCCCCACAAATAATAACGGTGAGTTTAAGGGTAAAACACAAACATAGAAATGAAAATAGGTTTTAGCAAATGAGGCCCGCTAATAACGAAATAGTCAGAAGATAGCAAGGAATCTGTGCGGTCAGTATAAAATACTACAAAAGTATCCACGCAGAGAATATAAAAAGACCCCCACACCGACTCACGATGTGAGGGGCGCAACTCCGCACCCCAGAGCTTCCAGCTAGCAATCAAATAGCATATAAGCAAGCTGGACTGAACTCATAACATACTGAGAAACATTTTCAAATAGAAATGAGCAAAGATGGACTAGCATGAACTTAGCTTCTCCACGAGGAGACAGGTCACAAGGGAAGTCCCAGAGAGATCTGAACCAGTACTGAATACAACAACAGCAGGCAACAAGTAAAGGTCCAGATGGAGTTAAATAGGCAGCAGGCCTAGCAGGAAACGAGGCAGCTGGAGTCCAGCTACAGACCAGCCGTAACACTAAAAGCCACCAGAGGGAGCGCATGAACAGAACTCACAAAGTACCACTCATGACCACAGGAGGGAGCCCGAGAACGGAATTCACAACACTGACTGTTCCAACAGAAGCTAAGTCCCTGCTAGCTTATTTATTGTATATTGCGTTCTGAATATATTTCTTAGTACATGCTAAATTCTGTCCAGCTTGCTGTCATGATATCTCCTTGCTAGCTGGTAGCTCTGGGGCTGCAGGGTTGCACCTCCACACCGTGAGTCGGTGTGGAGGGCTTTTTGCACACTCTGCGTGGTTTTTGTAGTTTTTTGTGCTGCCCGCATAGATCCCTTTACTATCCTGTTATGATCCTAGTGGCTTAGGATCACAAATCTAACCAGCTAAGTAGAAAATAATAGGACGAGCTCTGGGGATGTGGTAACTGGACTAACCGCAAACCTGATCCTAACCGCACACACTATAGGCAGCCGTGGAACGTTTCCTGAAATCCTAGACGTCTCTTCACGGCCTGAGAAACTGACTACCCCTAAAGAGAAAGTAAAGACCTCACTTGCCTCAGAGAAATCCCCCAGAGATATAGAAGCCCCCCACAAATAATAACGGTGAGTTAAGAGGAAAAGACAAACGCAGAGATGAAACAGGTTAAGCAAATGAGGCCCGCTAACGCTAGATAGCAGAAAAAAGCAAGGGATCTGTGCGGTCAGTAAAAAACCCTATGCAAAAATATCCACGCAGAGAATGCGAGAACCCCCACACCAACTAACGATGTGGGGGGAGCAACTCAGCACCCCAGAGCACCAGCAAGCAGGGAAATCACATATTAGCAAGCTGGACAAAAACTCATCATATACTAGTAAACATCTTGAACACAGATGAGCAAAAATAAGCAAACAGAACTTAGCTTCTCTTGGAGAGACTGATAACGGATGTAGACAGGAGCAATCAGAATAGCACTGAATACAACGGCAACAGGCAAGGAATGAAGGACCAGGTGGATTAAATAGGAAACCTAACTAGCAGATGACGAGACAGCTGATCCTGCCAGAAACCTGCAAAATAACAAAAAGAGCCACCAGGAGGTGCCCAAAGAGAGAACTTACACAGTACCACTCATGACCACAGGAGGGAGCCCGGAAACAGAGTTCACAACAGTACCCCCCCTTGAGGAGGGGTCACCGAACCCTCACCAGAACCCCCAGGGCGATCAGGGTGAGCCACATGGAAGGCACGAACCAAATCGGCCGCATGAACATTAGAGGCGACAACCCAGGAATTATCCTCCTGACCATAGCCCTTCCACTTAACCAAATACTGAAGCCTCCGTCTTGAAATACGAGAATCCAAGATCTTCTCCACCACGTATTCCAATTCTCCCTCAACCAGCACCGGAGCAGGAGGCTCAACAGAAGGAACCACAGGCACCACATACCTCCGCAACAAAGACCTATGGAACACATTATGGATGGTAAACGATGCCGGGAGGTCCAAGCGAAATGACACAGGGTTGAGGATTTCCAAAATTTTATAAGGACCGATAAAACGAGGTTTAAACTTAGGAGAAGAAACCTTCATAGGAACATAACGAGAAGACAACCACACCAAATCCCCCACACGAAGTCAGGGACCCACACAGCGACGACGGTTAGCAAAGCGCTGAGCCTTCTCTTGTGACAACATCAAATTGTCCACCACATGGTTCCAAATCTGCTGCAACCTATCCACCACAGAATCCACCCCAGGACAGTCAGAAGACTCAACCTGACCTGAGGAAAAACGAGGATGAAAACCAGAATTACAAAAAAAAAGGCGAAACCAAAGTAGCCGAACTAGCCCGATTATTAAGGGCAAACTCGGCCAATGGCAAAAAAGTCACCCAATCATCCTGGTCAGCAGAAACAAAACATCTCAAATAAGTTTCCAAGGTCTGGTTAGTTCGCTCGGTTTGGCCATTCGTCTGAGGATGGAACGCCGACGAAAAAGACAAATCAATGCCCATCTTAGCACAAAAGGACCGCCAAAATCTGGACACAAACTGGGATCCTCTGTCAGACACAATGTTTTCAGGGATGCCGTGCAGACGAACCATATTCTGAAAAAATAACGGAACCAAATCGGAGGAAGAAGGCAACTTAGGCAAGGGCACCAAATGGACCATTTTAGAAAAACGATCACAAACCACCCAGATGACAGACATTCTCTGAGAGACCGGAAGATCCGAAATAAAATCCATGGAAATATGCGTCCAAGGCCTCTTAGGAACCGGCAAAGGCAAAAGCAAACCACTGGCACGAGAACAGCAAGGCTTAGCCCGAGCACAAATCCCACAGGACTGCACAAAGGAACGCACATCCCGCGACAAGGAAGGCCACCAAAAGGATCTAGCCACCAAATCTCTGGTACCAAAAATCCCAGGATGACCCGCCAACACTGAAGAATGGACCTCGGAAATAACTCTGCTGGTCCATCTATCTGGGACAAACAGTCTCTCTGATGGACAACGGTCAGGTCTATCCGCCTGAAATTCCTGTAACACCCGTCGCAAATCTGGGGAAATGGCAGACAAAATTACCCCCTCTTTGAGGATACCATCCGGCTCAGAAACTTCAGGGGAGTCAGGCACAAAACTCCTAGAAAAAGCATCAGCCTTCACGTTCTTCGAACCAGGAAGGTACGAGACCACGAAATCGAAACGTGAGAAAAACAACGACCAACGAGCCTGTCTAGGATTCAACCGCTTGGCCGACTCAAGATAAATCAAATTTTTATGATCAGTCAAGACCACCACACGATGCTTAGCTCCCTCTAGCCAGTGTCGCCACTCCTCAAATGCCCACTTCATTGCCAACATCTCCCGATTACCAACATCATAATTTCGTCCAGCCGGCGAAAATTTTCTTGAAAAGAAGGCACATGGCTTCATCACAGAGCAATCAGAGCTTCTCTGTGACAAAACAGCCCCTGCTCCAATTTCAGAAGCATCAACCTCGACCTGGAAGGGAAGAGAGACATCTGGCTGACATAAAACTGGAGCCGAAGAAAACCGGCGCTTCAGCTCCTGAAAGGCCTCAACGGCCGCAGGAGACCAGTTAGTCACATCAGAACCCTTCTTGGTCAAATCCGTCAAAGGTTTAACCACACCAGAAAAATTAGCAATGAAGTGACGGTAAAAATTAGCAAAACCCAAGAACTTCTGAAGACTCTTAACCGATGTAGGTTGAGTCCAATCATGAATAGCCTGGACCTTGACTGGGTCCATCTCAATAGAAGAAGGAGAAAAAATAAAGCCCAAAAGGGAAACCTTCTGGACTCCGAAGAGACATTTGGAACCCTTCACTAACAAGGCATTGGCACGCAGAACCTGAAATACCATCCTGACCTGCTTCACATGGGATTCCCAATCATCTGAAAACACCAAAATATCATCCAGATACACAATCATAAATTTATCCAGATATTCTCGGAAGATATCGTGCATGAAGGACTGCAACACAGAAGGGGCATTAGAAAGTCCAAAAGGCATCACCAAGTACTCAAAATGGCCTTCGGGCGTATTAAATGCTGTTTTCCATTCATCGCCCTGTTTTATACGCACAAGATTATACGCACCGCGAAGATCTATCTTGGTGAACCAACTAGACCCCCTAATCCGAGCAAACAGATCAGACAACAATGGCAAGGGATACTGGAATTTGACCGTGATTTTATTTAGAAGGCGATAATCTATACAGGGTCTCAACGAACCATCCTTCTTGGCCACAAAAAAGAATCCCGCACCAAGAGGGGACGAGGAGGGGCGAATATGTCCCTTCTCCAAAGACTCCTTTACATAGCTCCGCATAGCGGCATGCTCTGGTACAGACAAATTAAACAGTCGTCCCTTAGGGAACTTACTACCAGGAATCAAATTTATAGCACAATCACAATCCCTATGAGGAGGTTGGGCACTGGATTTGGGCTCATCAAATACATCCTGGTAGTCCGACAAAAACTCAGGGACTTCAGAAGGAGTAGAGGAAGCAATTGATACCAAGGGAGCATCGCCATGAATTCAATGGCTCAAGGATAAAACCACAGCGCTTGGCAAATGACAAATCCATCAGATTCAGGGCGGCACCTGAATCTACAAAAGCCATAACTGAGTAGGATGACAGAGAGCAAATCAAAGTAACAGACAAAATGAATTTAGGCTGTACAGTACCAATGGTGACAGATCTAGCAAAGTTTTTTGTGCGCTTAGAGCATGCTGAGATAACATGAGCTGAATCACCACAGTAAAAGCACAACCCATTCTGACGTCTATGATTTTGCCGTTCAATTCTGGTCAGAATCCTATCACATTGCAAAGACTCAGGTTTCTGTTCAGAAAACACCGCCAAATGGTGCGCAGGTTTGCGCTCCCGCAAACGCCGATCAATCTAAATGGCCAAAGCCATTGACTCATTCAGACTCGCAGGCGTGGGGAACCCCACCATAACATTCTTAATGGCTTCAGAAAGACCTTCTCTGAAATTTGCAGCCAGGGCACACTCATTCCAATGAGTAAGCACCGACCATTTCCGAAATTTTTGACAATACACCTCAGCTTCATCCTGACCCTGAGAGAGAGCCAGCAAGGCCTTTTCTGCCTGGTTCTCCAGATTAGGTTCCTCATAAAGCAATCCAAGCGCCAGAAAAAACGCATCTACATTCAGCAATGCAGGATCTCCTGGCGCCAGGGAGAAGGCCCAATCTTGAGGGTCGCCACGTAACAGAGAGATAACAATTCTAACTTGCTGAGCGGAATCACCAGAGGAACGAGGTCTCAAAGAAAGAAATAATTTATAATTATTCTTAAAATTCAGAAACCTAGATCTATCTCCAGAAAAAAACTCAGGAATAGGTACTTTTGGCTCAGACATAGGACTGTGAACAACAAAATCCTGAATGCTTTGCACCCTTGCAGCAAGTTGATCCACACTAGAAGTCAGACTCTGAATATCCATGTCTGCAGCAGAACTCAAAGCCACCCAGAGATTAAGGGGAGGAGAGAAGCAGGACAGACTGCAGAGCAGAAAAAAAAAATTGAACTCAGGATTTCTCTTATCCCACTTTTGCTATGCATTTAACACTTTTGGCTTGTTGCACTGTTATGATCCTAGTGGCTTAGGATCACAAATCTAACCAGCTAAGTAGAAAATAATAGGACGAGCTCTGGGGATGTGGTAACTGGACTAACCGCAAACCTGATCCTAACCGCACACACTATAGGCAGCCGTGGAACGTTTCCTGAAATCCTAGACGTCTCTTCACGGCCTGAGAAACTGACTACCCCTAAAGAGAAAGTAAAGACCTCACTTGCCTCAGAGAAATCCCCCAGAGATATAGAAGCCCCCCACAAATAATAACGGTGAGTTAAGAGGAAAAGACAAACGCAGAGATGAAACAGGTTAAGCAAATGAGGCCCGCTAACGCTAGATAGCAGAAAATAGCAAGGGATCTGTGCAGTCAGTAAAAAACCCTATGCAAAAATATCCACGCAGAGAATGCGAGAACCCCCACACCAACTAACGATGTGGGGGGAGCAACTCAGCACCCCAGAGCACCAGCAAGCAGGGAAATCACATATTAGCAAGCAGGACAAAAACTCATCATATACTAGGAAACATCTTGAACACAGATGAGCAAAAATAAGCAAACAGAACTTAGCTTCTCTTGGAGAGACTGATAACGGATGTAGACAGGAGCAATCAGAATAGCACTGAATACAACGGCAACAGGCAAGGAATGAAGGACCAGGTGGATTAAATAGGAAACCTAACTAGCAGATGACGAGACAGCTGATCCTGCCAGAAACCTGCAAAATAACAAAAAGAGTCACCAGGAGGAGCCCAAAGAGAGAACTCACACAGTACCACTCATGACCACAGGAGGGAGCCCGGAAACAGAGTTCACAACACTATCCTCTGTCTATTTAGTGAAGACTGGCCTCCTTTGCTAATACCTGTTTCATTCCTGTGTTTGTGACTTTCCTCTTAACTCCTCAATATTTGTGGGGGGCTGCCTTTTCCTTTGGGGAATTTCTCTGAGGCAAGGTAAGGCTTTATTTCTTATCTTTAGGCGTAGTTAGCTCTTAGGCTGTGAAGAGGCATCTAGGGAGAGTTAGGTACGCTCCACGGCTATTTCTAGTGTTTGTGTGATAGGATTAGGGTTGCGGTCAGCAGAGCTCCCACTCCCCAGAGTTTGTCCCGATTTCCAGTTTAACCATCAGGTCATCCTGGGTGCACCTAACCACCAGGCCCATAACACCTCGCTACCTGGACAAAGTACAAAGCCTCATAACACCGTTGAACCGGGAGCATAAAAGGCCGGAGTACCAAGACACACTAGTGAATACCATCATCTTCTCCAGTCCAACTTAGAGCAGTGCTACAAGTGCTTTACAAAGCAGCTCAGTGCGTCAAGGCAGTGGAGGAAGCTCTGCACAAAGAGGGAGCAGAAGCAGTGCCTCAGCACAAGGCAAGACCAGTATGGCCCAACTGTGGCACAGTTTTGTGTGCCCGCCACACATGTCTACACCATCACAGATGGCTCCAGTCAGCAGGAGGCAACGTTTCCATCAGATGGTGACAGACTACATGTCTTGCCCTCTTACTGTACTCCCAGACAGCTCTTCCCCCTTCAGATTTTGGGTCTCTAAGCTGGATACATGGCCAGTGCTAAGCCAGTATGCATTGTAGGTGCTGGCTTGCCCTGCTGCTAGTGTATTATGGGAACGCGTCTTTAGTGCCGTAGGTGGTGTACTAACAGACCGTCGCATGTGACTATCCTCCGATAACGTTGACTGGCTTACTTTTCTGAAAATGAACAAGGCCTGGATCTCGCAGGAATTTGCCACTCCTCTTCCAGATTAAATCATTGGTTGGCTACAGTATCCAGGTCTCCTGTTGCATTCATGTTTCTACTACCTGAACTGTAATCCCTGGGCTCCAACACTGCCAGTTGATGCTCAGAAGTACCGTCTGCACAGTCAAAACACATGACCCAGTGTTATTGGGTTTCAGTAACGTCAGCTGATCCCCAGCTGTGTAGCCGGCAATGTGTCCTGCGAACGCCACGCTGACACAACTACTGAAATTTAAGGGAACCTGTCCCCCCAGGTGTTTGTTACTGAAGATCCACCTTGTGCAGCAGTAATGCTGCACAAGGAAAAGGTAGCTCTTTTAGTTTAGCTCCTTGCACACGCAGAACTTAACACTTATAAAATTTGTCCCCTCATACCGTGAAACCGTCCCGGAGGTGAGACTTTTCTTCGTAATGGGACGCAGCACAGCCGTCATTCCTACCCCCTTGGTGCCGTGCGCCGCCTCCTCAGTGTTGTTTGAATCTGTCCCATAGCCTGCGCTGTTATGTTATCCCTTGGCCATGCGCACTTAGCGCTGCCCATCTTCTGACATAATTTGTTATCAGGCTGCCTGCGCCTGTGCGGCCGCGCTGCCCGAGATCCCGCCTCGCAGTCTCTTCTGATTTAATCACACTCCGGGCCTGGGATCCATGGGCATGCGAAGTGCATATCTTCAGCTCAGGCTCTCACTCATCTCCTTCCGCCTTCTTCAGACTGTGCGCCGTCAGCTGATCCCTAATAGCATGCCACGGCCGTGACGCCGCACAGTCTGAAGAAGCCGGAAGGAGGGGAGTGAGAGGCGAAGATATACACTGCGCATGCCCATGGATCCCAGGCCCGCAGTGTGATTACATTAGATGACACTGCGAGGTGGGATCTCGGGCAGCGCGTCCGCACAGGCGCAGCCAGCCTGACACCAAATGATGTCAGAAGACGGGCAGCGCTAACTGCGCATGGCCAAGGGATAACATAACAGCGCAGGCTCCGGGACAGAATCAAACAACGCTGAGAAGGCGGCGCACGGCGCCAAGGGGGTAGGAATGACGGGTGTGCTGCATCCCATTTTGAAGGAAAGTCTCACCTCCGGGACGGTTTCACGGTATCAGGGGACACATTTTATGTGTTTAGTTCTGCGTTTGCAAGGAGCATAATTAAAAGAGCCACCTTTTCCTTTTGCATCATTAGTGCTGCACAAGTTGGCTCTTTCAGCTACAAACGCCTGGGGGGTTAAAGGTTCCCTTTCAACTTGCTCCAATTAGGCCTCGGCCTACACTCTGCTTCTCCTGCATTCCCTGGGCTCCAACACCGCCAGTTACTGTCCGGAAGTGCTGTCTGCACAGTCAACAGTTGCTCCTCTGTTATTGGAGTTCAGTAACGCCAGCTGCTCCCCTGCTGTGTTGCGGCAATAACTCTAGCCTGATCCTCCTGCATTCCCTGGGCTCCAACACCACCAGTTGCTGTCCGGAAGTGCTGTCTGCACAGTCAACAGTTGCTCCTCGGTTATTGGGGTTCAGTAATGCCAGCTGCTCTACTGCTGTGTTGCAGCAATGTGTCCTGCGATCGCCACGCTGACACGACAACTGAAATTTAAGGGAACCTGTCCCCCCAGGCGTTTGTTACTGAAAGAGCCACCTTGTGCAGCAGTAATGCTGCACAAGGAAAAGGTGCCTCTTTTCGCTGTGCTCCTTGCATACGCTGAACCTAACACATAAAATGTGTCCCCTGAAACCATCCCGGAGGTGGGACTTTCCTTCGTAATGGGACGCAGCGCAGCCATCATTCCTACCCCCTTGGTGCCGTGCGCCGCCTCCTCAGCATTGTTTGATTCTTTCCCGTAGCCTGCACTGTTATGTTCAACCTTGGCCATGCACATTTAGTGCTGCCCGTCTTCTGACATCATTTGTTGTCAGGCTGCCTGCGCCTGTGCGGCCGCGCTGCCCGAGATCCCGCCTCGCAGTCTCTTCTGATTTAATCACACTCCGGGCCTGGGATCCATGGGCATGCGCAGTGCATATCTTCACCTCAGGCTCTCACTCATCTCCCTCCGCCTTCTTCAGACTGTGCGCCGTCAGCTGATCCCTAATAGCATGCCACGGCCGTGACGCCGCACAGTCTGAAGAAGCCGGAAGGAGGGGAGTGAGAGGCAAAGATATGCACTACGCATGCCCATGGATCCCAGGCCCGCAGTGTGATTACATTAGACGACACTGCCAGGTGGGATCTCGGGCAGCACGGCCGCACAGGCGCAGCCAGCCTGACACCAAATGATGTCAGAAGACGGGCAGCGCTAACTGCGCATGGCCAAGGTTGAACATAACAGCGCAGGCTACGGGACAGAATCAAACAACACAGAGGATCTGGCGCACGGCGCCAAGGAGGTAGGAATGACAGCTGTGCTGCGTCCCATTACGAAGGAAAGTCCTACCTCCGGGACGGTTTCACGGTATCAGGGGACACATTTTATAAGTGTCTAGTTCTGCGTTTGATAGGAGCATAATTAAAAGAGCCACCTTTTCCTTGTGCAGCATTAGTACTGCACAAGGTGGCTCTTTCAGCTACAAACGCCTGGGGGGTTAAAGGTTCCCTTTCAACTTGCTCCAATTAGGCCTCGGTCTACACTCAGATCCTCCTGCTGTTCCTGGGCTCTAACACTGCCAGTTGGTGCTCGGAAGTGCTGGCTGCACAGAGAAAAACACTCGCCACTGTGTCAGTGGGGTTCAGTAACGTCAACTGTTCCCCTGCTGTGTAGTCGGCAATGTGTCCTGCAAACGCCACTGTTATGGTTCTCAATGGCAAGAGAACATAGCCCAGCAAACATACGAACTAGCTCTTGGAAGGATGGAAACTAAACTGACCATGAACTTAACCTGCCGCACAACTAACAGTAGCCGGGTAGCGTAGCCTGCGTTTTATCCCTAGACGCCCAGCGCCGGCCGGAGGACTAACTAATCCTGGCAGAGGAAAATATAGTCCTGGCTCACCTCTAGAGAAATTTCCCCGAAAGGCAGACAGAGGCCCCCACAAATATTGGCGGTGATTTTAGATGAAATGACAAACGTAGTATGAAAATAGGTTTAGCAAAATTGAGGTCCGCTTACTAGATAGCAGGAAGACAGAAAGGGCACTTTCATGGTCAGCTGAAAACCCTATCAAAATACCATCCTGAAATTACTTTAAGACTCTAGTATTAACTCATAACATCAGAGTGGCAATTTCAGATCACAAGAGCTTTCCAGACACAGAAACGAAACTACAGCTGTGAACTGGAACAAAATGCAAAAACAAACAAGGACTAAGTCCAACTTAGCTGGGAGTTGTCTAGCAGCAGGAACATGCACAGAAAGGCTTCTGATTACAATGTTGACCGGCATGGAAGTGACAGAGGAGCAAGGCTAAATAGCGACTCCCACATCCTGATGGAAACAGGTGAACAGAGAGGATGATGCACACCAGTTCAATTCCACCAGTGGCCACCGGGGGAGCCCAAAATCCAATTTCACAACAGTACCCCCCCCTCAAGGAGGGGGCACCGAACCCTCACCAGAACCACCAGGGCGATCAGGATGAGCCCTATGAAAGGCACGGACCAAATCGGAGGCATGAACATCAGAGGCAGTCACCCAAGAATTATCCTCCTGACCGTATCCCTTCCATTTGACCAGATACTGGAGTTTCCGTCTGGAAACACGGGAGTCCAAGATTTTTTCCACAACGTACTCCAACTCGCCCTCAACCAACACCGGAGCAGGAGGCTCAACGGAAGGCACAACCGGTACCTCATACCTGCGCAATAATGACCGATGAAAAACATTATGAATAGAAAAAGATGCAGGGAGGTCCAAACGGAAGGACACAGGGTTAAGAATCTCCAATATCTTGTACGGGCCGATGAACCGAGGCTTAAACTTGGGGGAAGAAACCCTCATAGGGACAAAACGAGAAGACAACCACACCAAGTCCCCAACACAAAGCCGAGGACCAACCCGACGCCGGCGGTTGGCAAAAAGCTGAGTCTTCTCCTGGGACAACTTCAAATTGTCCACTACCTGCCCCCAAATCTGATGCAACCTCTCCACCACAGCATCCACTCCAGGACAATCCGAAGATTCCACCTGACCAGAAGAAAATCGAGGATGAAACCCCGAATTACAGAAAAAGGGAGACACCAAGGTGGCAGAACTGGCCCGATTATTGAGGGCAAACTCCGCTAAAGGCAAAAAAGCAACCCAATCATCCTGATCTGCAGACACAAAACACCTCAAATATGTCTCCAAGGTCTGATTCGTCCGCTCGGTCTGGCCATTAGTCTGAGGATGGAAAGCAGACGAGAAAGACAAATCTATGCCCATCCTAGCACAGAATGCTCGCCAAAATCTAGACACGAATTGGGTACCTCTGTCAGAAACGATATTCTCCGGAATACCATGCAAACGGACCACATTTTGAAAAAACAGAGGAACCAACTCGGAAGAAGAAGGCAACTTAGGCAGGGGAACCAAATGGACCATCTTAGAGAAACGATCACACACCACCCAGATGACAGACATCTTCTGAGAAACAGGAAGATCCGAAATAAAATCCATCGAGATGTGCGTCCAGGGCCTCTTCGGGATAGGCAAGGGCAACAACAATCCACTAGCCCGAGAACAACAAGGCTTGGCCCGAGCACAAACGTCACAAGACTGCACGAAGCCTCGCACATCTCGAGACAGGGAAGGCCACCAGAAGGACCTTGCCACCAAATCCCTGGTACCAAAGATTCCAGGATGACCTGCCAACGCAGAAGAATGAACCTCAGAAATGACTTTACTGGTCCAATCATCAGGAACAAACAGTCTACCAGGTGGGCAACGATCAGGTCTATCTGCCTGAAACTCCTGCAAGGCCCGCCGCAGGTCTGGAGAAACGGCAGACAATATCACTCCATCCTTAAGGATACCTGTAGGTTCAGAATTACCAGGGGAGTCAGGCTCAAAACTCCTAGAAAGGGCATCCGCCTTAACATTCTTAGAACCCGGCAGGTAGGACACCACAAAATTAAACCGAGAGAAAAACAACGACCAGCGCGCCTGTCTAGGATTCAGGCGTCTGGCGGACTCAAGATAAATTAGATTTTTGTGGTCAGTCAATACCACCACCTGATGTCTAGCCCCCTCAAGCCAATGACGCCACTCCTCAAAAGCCCACTTCATGGCCAAAAGCTCCCGATTCCCAACATCATAATTCCGCTCGGCGGGCGAAAATTTACGCGAGAAAAAAGCACAAGGTCTCATCACGGAGCAATCGGAACTTCTCTGCGACAAAACCACCCCAGCTCCGATTTCAGAAGCGTCGACCTCAACCTGAAAAGGAAGAGCAACATCAGGCTGACGCAACACAGGGGCGGAAGAAAAGCGGCGCTTAAGCTCCCGAAAGGCCTCCACAGCAGCAGGGGACCAATCAGCAACATCAGCACCCTTCTTAGTCAAATCAGTCAATGGTTTAACAACATCAGAAAAACCAGCAATAAATCGACGATAAAAGTTAGCAAAGCCCAAAAATTTCTGAAGACTCTTAAGAGAAGAGGGTTGCGTCCAATCACAAATAGCCTGAACCTTGACAGGATCCATCTCGATGGAAGAGGGGGAAAAAATATATCCCAAAAAGGAAATCTTTTGAACCCCAAAAACGCACTTAGAACCCTTCACACACAAGGAATTAGACCGCAAAACCTGAAAAACCCTCCTGACCTGCTGGACATGAGAGTCCCAGTCATCCGAAAAAATCAAAATATCATCCAGATACACAATCATAAATTTATCCAAATAATCACGGAAAATGTCATGCATAAAGGACTGAAAGACTGAAGGGGCATTTGAAAGACCAAAAGGCATCACCAAATACTCAAAGTGGCCCTCGGGCGTATTAAATGCGGTTTTCCACTCATCCCCCTGCTTAATTCGCACCAAATTATACGCCCCACGGAGATCTATCTTAGAGAACCACTTGGCCCCCTTTATGCGAGCAAACAAATCAGTCAGCAGTGGCAACGGATATTGATATTTAACCGTGATTTTATTCAAAAGCCGATAATCAATGCACGGCCTCAAAGAGCCATCTTTCTTAGCCACAAAGAAAAAACCGGCTCCTAAGGGAGATGACGAAGGACGAATATGTCCCTTTTCCAAGGACTCCTTTATATATTCTCGCATAGCAGCATGTTCAGGCACAGACAGATTAAATAAACGACCCTTAGGGTATTTACTACCCGGAATCAAATCTATGGCACAATCGCACTCCCGGTGCGGAGGTAATGAACCAAGCTTAGGTTCTTCAAAAACGTCACGATATTCAGTCAAGAATTCAGGAATCTCAGAGGGAATAGATGATGAAATGGAAACCACAGGTACGTCCCCATGCGTCCCCTTACATCCCCAGCTTAACACAGACATAGCTTTCCAGTCAAGGACTGGGTTATGAGATTGCAGCCATGGCAATCCAAGCACCAACACATCATGTAGGTTATACAGCACAAGAAAGCGAATAATCTCCTGGTGATCCGGATTAATCCGCATAGTTACTTGTGTCCAGTATTGTGGTTTATTGCTAGCCAATGGGGTGGAGTCAATCCCCTTCAGGGGTATAGGAGTTTCAAGAGGCTCCAAATCATACCCACAGCGTTTGGCAAAGGACCAATCCATAAGACTCAAAGCGGCGCCAGAGTCGACATAGGCATCCGCGGTAATAGATGATAAAGAACAAATCAGGGTCACAGATAGAATAAACTTAGACTGTAAAGTGCCAATTGAAACAGACTTATCAAGCTTCTTAGTACGCTTAGAGCATGCTGATATAACATGAGTTGAATCACCGCAATAGAAGCACAACCCATTTTTTCGTCTAAAATTCTGCCGTTCACTTCTGGACAGAATTCTATCACATTGCATATTCTCTGGCGTCTTCTCAGTAGACACCGCCAAATGGTGCACAGGTTTGCGCTCCCGCAGGCGCCTATCGATCTGGATAGCCATTGTCATGGACTCATTCAGACCCGCAGGCACAGGGAACCCCACCATAACATCCTTAATGGCATCAGAGAGACCCTCTCTGAAATTCGCCGCCAGGGCGCACTCATTCCACTGAGTAAGCACAGCCCATTTACGGAATTTCTGGCAGTATATTTCAGCTTCGTCTTGCCCCTGAGATAGGGACATCAAGGCCTTTTCCGCCTGAAGTTCTAACTGAGGTTCCTCATAAAGCAACCCCAAGGCCAGAAAAAACGCATCCACATTGAGCAACGCAGGATCCCCTGGAGCCAATGCAAAAGCCCAATCCTGAGGGTCGCCCCGGAGCAGAGAAATCACAATCCTGACCTGCTGAGCAGGATCTCCAGCAGAGCGAGATTTCAGGGACAAAAACAACTTGCAATTATTTTTGAAATTTTGAAAGCAAGATCTATTCCCCGAGAAAAATTCAGGCAAAGGAATTCTAGGTTCAGATATAGGAACATGAACAACAAAATCTTGTAAGTTTTGAACTTTCGTGGTGAGATTATTCAAACCTGCAGCTAAACTCTGAATATCCATTTTAAACAGGTGAACACAGAGCCATTCCAGGATTAGAAGGAGAGAGAGAGAGAAAGGCTGCAATATAGGCAGACTTGCAAGAGATTCAATTACAAGCACACTCAGAACTGAGAAAAAAAAAAAAAAAAATCTTCAGCAGACTTCTCTTTTCTCTCCTTTCTCTGTCAATTAATTTAACCCTTTTAGGCCGGTCAAACTGTTATGGTTCTCAATGGCAAGAGAACATAGCCCAGCAAACATACGAACTAGCTCTTGGAAGGATGGAAACTAAACTGACCATGAACTTAACCTGCCGCACAACTAACAGTAGCCGGGTAGCGTAGCCTGCGTTTTATCCCTAGACGCCCAGCGCCGGCCGGAGGACTAACTAATCCTGGCAGAGGAAAATATAGTCCTGGCTCACCTCTAGAGAAATTTCCCCGAAAGGCAGACAGAGGCCCCCACAAATATTGGCGGTGATTTTAGATGAAATGACAAACGTAGTATGAAAATAGGTTTAGCAAAATTGAGGTCCGCTTACTAGATAGCAGGAAGACAGAAAGGGCACTTTCATGGTCAGCTGAAAACCCTATCAAAATACCATCCTGAAATTACTTTAAGACTCTAGTATTAACTCATAACATCAGAGTGGCAATTTCAGATCACAAGAGCTTTCCAGACACAGAAACGAAACTACAGCTGTGAACTGGAACAAAATGCAAAAACAAACAAGGACTAAGTCCAACTTAGCTGGGAGTTGTCTAGCAGCAGGAACATGCACAGAAAGGCTTCTGATTACAATGTTGACCGGCATGGAAGTGACAGAGGAGCAAGGCTAAATAGCGACTCCCACATCCTGATGGAAACAGGTGAACAGAGAGGATGATGCACACCAGTTCAATTCCACCAGTGGCCACCGGGGGAGCCCAAAATCCAATTTCACAACACGCCACGCAGACAGAACAGACAATAAGCTGCCTCCAGTGCAGGCTTCGGCCTACACTCTGCTCCTCCTGCTGTCCCTGGGCTCTAACACCACCAGTTGGTGCGCGGAAGTGCTGGCTGCACAGAGAAAAACACTCGCCACTGTGTCAGTGGGGTTCAGCAATGCCAGCTGTTCCCCTGTTGTGTAGCTGGCAACGTGTCCTGCAAACGCCACGCAGACACAACAGACAATAAGCTGCCTCCAGTGCAGGCTTCGGCCTACACTCTGCTCCTCCTGCTGTCCCTGGACTCTAACACCACCAGTTGGTGCTCGGAAGTGCTGGCTTCACAAAGAAAAACACTCGCCACTGTGTCAGTGGGGTTCAGTAACATCAGCTCTTCCTCTGCTGTGTAGCCGGCAACATCTCCTGCAAGCGCCACGCAGACACAACAGACAATAAGCTGCCTCCAGTGCAGGCTTCGGCCTACACTCTGCTCCTCCTGCTGTCCCTGGGCTCTAACTGCCTCCTCAGCGTTGTTTGAATCTGTCCCAGAGCCTGCGCTGTTATGTTACCCCTTGGCCATGCGCAGTTAGCGCTGCCCGTCTTCTGACATCATTTGTTGTCAGGCTGGCTGCGCCTGTGTTACCGCCCTGCCCGAGATCACGCCCCGCAGTGTCTTATTTATTCTCACTGTGGGGCTGGGATTCATGGGCATGCGCAGTGCATATCTTTGCCTCTCACTCATCTCCTTCCGCCTTCTTCAGACTGTGCGGCTTCATGGCCGTGGCATGCGATAAGGGATCAGCTGACGCCACACAGTCTGAAGCAGGCGTAAGGACATGAGTGAGAGGCGACGATATTTACTGCGCAAGGCCATGAATCCCAGCCCCGCAGTGTGAATAAATCAGAAGACACTGCGGTGCTGGGATTCATGGCCTTGCGCAGTAACAGCGCATGGCCAAGGGATAACACAACAGTGCAGACTCCGTAACACAAAAAAGCAACGCTCAGGAGGCTGCGCCCAGCACCAAGGAGGTATTTTTGACAGCTGTGCTTCGTCTCATTAAGAAGGCTCCAACACCACCAGTTGGAGCTCGGAAGTGCTGGCTACACAGAGAAAAACACTCACCTCGCCACTGTGTCATTGGGGTTCAGCAACGCCAGCTGTTCCCCTGCTGTGTAGCCGGCAACGTGTCCTGCAAACACCATGTAGACACAACAGATATTAAACTGCCTCCAATGCACACTTCGGCCTACACTCTGCTCCCCCTGCTGACCCTGGGCTCCAACACCGCTAGTTGGGGCTCTAGGAAGATAAGCTTGAATAGGTCCCCCTGGTTCCAGTACCGTCAGCTGGTTCCGGGCAGAGCCTTTGGCTTAGGTGCCTCCTTCTGTGTATCTGAGTTCCACCAACATCAGGTGGTCCTTGGTAATGCTTTCTGGCATGGGTACCTCCTGCTTAGAAACTGGGTTTCAGTAATGTCAGCTGGTTCTCGGTAGTTCCATTGACTCTTGTACCTTCGGCTACCCATCCGGGTTCCAGTACCATCAGCTGGTTCTCGGCAGTGTCTTTTGCTCTTGTACCTTCTGCTCCCCATCCTGGTTCCAGTACCGTCAGCTGGTTCCGGGCATAGCCTTTGGCTTAGGTGCCTCCTTCTGGGTATCCGAGTTCCACCAACGTCAGGTGGTCCTTGGTAGTGCTTTCTGGCATGGGTACCTACTGCTTAGTAACCGGGTTCCAGTAACGTCAGCTGGTCCTCGGTAGTTCCATTGGCTCTTGGACCTTCGGGTAGCCATCCAGGTTCCAGTTCCATCAGCTGGTTCTCGGCATTTTATCAGCCTTCTTGTACCTTCTGCTACATTTCCAAGCTCAAGACCCTAAAGACGATGACCCTGAATACCACCCCTAAGATGATGACGACACCAGAGAAGACAACCCCTGAGACGACGACCCTGGAGACGATGACCCGGAAGACCGAGAAGCAGAAGAACAAGAAGCTGCAGAACAAAGAGCAGAAGAACATTAAACATAAGACTAAACATCAGAGCAAAAGATATTATCTAAATTATAAGCAGAAGAAGACTAAGCAGTGTATGGGGGTGAGTCCGTTCCTCCTCATGGTGCCCCTGGATAAAGCCTGCTGCTGCAGGCCAAACTGAACGCGGACAAATCCTGTTGTAACTCTTTTGTGACAGGCAGAGCAGAAGGTGTAATCTTCAAACTCTTATAGATAACAACTACAGGAATGCCTGTCACAAATAAGAATATGATGAAGAAGTAGAATACGAAGAACAATAGTTTAACCCCTTCATGACCCAGCCTATTTTGGCCTTAATGACCTTGCCATTTTTTGCAATTCTGACCAGTGTCCCTTTATGAGGTAGTAACTCAGGAACGCTTCAACGGATCCTTGCGGTTCTGAGATTGTTTTTTCGTGACATATTGGGCTTCATGTTAGTGGTAAATTTAGGTCGATAATTTCTGAGTTTATTTGTGAAAAAAACAGAAATTTGGCGAAAAATTTGAAAATTTTGCAATTTTCACATTTTGAATTTTTATTCTGTTAAACCAGGGAGTTATGTGACACAAAATAGTTAATAAATAACATTTCCCACATGTCTACTTTACATCAGCACAATTTTGGAAACAAATTTTTTTTTTGCTAGGAAGTTATAAGGGTTAAAATTTGACCAGTGATTTCTCATTTTTTCAACAAAATTTACAAAACCATTTTTTTTAGGGATCACCTCACATTTGAAGTCAGTTTGAGGGTTCTATATGGCTGAAAATACCCAAAAGTGACACCATTCTAAAAACTGCACCCCTCAAGGTGCTCAAAACCACATTCAAGAAGTTTATTAACCCTTCAGGTGTTTCACAGCAGCAGAAGCAACATGGAGGGGAAAAATTAACATTTAACTTTTTAGTCACAAAAATGATCTTTTCGCAACAATTTTTTTATTTTCCCAAGGGTAAAAGGAGAAACTGGACCACGAATGTTGTTGTCCAATTTGTCCTGAGTACGCTGATACCTCATATGTGGGGGTAAACCACTGTTTGGGCGCACGGCAGGGCTCGGAAGGGAAGGAGCGCCATTTGACTTTTTGAATGAAAAATTGGCTCCAATCTTTAGCGGACACCATGTCGCGTTTGGAGAGCCCCCGTGTGCCTAAACATTGGAGCTCCCCCACAAGTGACCCCATTTTGGAAACTAGACCCCCCAAGGAACTTATCTAGAAGCATAGTGAGCACTTTAAACCCCCAGGTGCTTCACAAATTAATCCGTAAAAATGAAAAAGTACTTTTTTTTCACACAAAATTTCTTTTAGCCTTAATTTTTTCATTTTCACATGGGCAACAGGATAAAATGGATCCTAAAATTGGTTGGGCAATTTCTCCTGAGTACGCCAATACCTCATATGTGGGGGTAAACTACTGTTTGGGCACATGGTAAGGCTCGGAAGGGAAGGAGCGCCATTTGACTTTTTGAATGAAAAATTATCTCCATAGTTAGCGGACACCATGTCAGGTTTGGAGAGGCCCTGTGTGCCTAAACATTGGAGCTCCCCCACAAGTGACCCCATTTTGGAAACTAGACCCCCCAAGGAACTTATCTAGATGCATAGTGAGCACTTTAAACCCTCAGGTGCTTCACAAATTGAGCCGTAAAAATGAAAAAGTACTTTTTTTTCACACAAAATTTCATTTAGCCTCAATTTTTTCATTTTCACATGGGCAACAGGATAAAATGGATCCTAAAATTTGTTGGGCAATTTCTCCTGAGTACGCCGATACCTCATATGTGGGGGTAAACCACTGTTTGGGTGCACGGCAAGGCTCGGAAGGGAAGGCGCGCCATTTGACTTTTTGAATGGAAAATTAGCTCCAATCGTTAGTGGACACCATGTCGCGTTTGGAGAGCCCCTGTGTGCCTAAACATTGGAGCTCCCCTACAATTGACCCCATTTTGGAAACTAGACCCCCCAAGAAACTAATCTAGATGCATAGTGAGCACTTAAAACCCCCAGGTGCTTCACAGAAGTTTATAACGCAGAGCCATGAAAATAAAAAAAATATTTTTCTTTCCTCAAAAATGATTTTTAACCTGGAGTTTTTTATTTTCCCAAGGGTAACAGGAGAAATTGGACCCCAAAAGTTGTTGTCCAGTTTCTCCTGAGTACGCTGATACCCCATATGTGGGGGTAAACCACTGTTTGGGCACATGCCGGGGCTCGGAAGGGAAGTAGTGACGATTTGGAATGCAGACTTTGATGGAATGGTCTGCGGGAATCATGTTACGTTTGCAGAGCCCCTGATGTGCCTAAACAGTAGAAACCCCCCACAAGTGACCCCATTTTGGAAACTAGACCCCCCAAGGAACTTATCTAGATGTGTGGTGAGCACGTTCAACCCCCAAGTGCTTCACAGAAGTTTACAACGCAGAGCCGTGAAAATTAAAAATCATTTTTCTGTCCTCAAAAAAGATGTTTTAGCAAGCAATTTTTTTTTCACAAGGGTAGCAGGAGAAATTGAACCCCATTATTTGTTGCCCAGTTTGTTGTGAGTATGCTGGTACCCCATATGTGGGGGTAAACCACTGTTTGGGCGCACGTCAGGGCTTGGAAGGGAAGTAGTGACATTTGAAATGCAGACTTTGATGGAATGGTCTGCGGGCGTCACGTTGCATTTGCAGAGCCCCTGATGTGCCTAAACAGTAGAAACACCCCATAAGTGACCCCATTTTGGAAACTAGACCCCAAAAGGATCTTATCTAGATGCGTGGTGAGCACTTTCAACCCCCAAGTGCTTCACATAAGTTTATAACGTAGAGCCATGAAAATAAAAAATAATTGTTCTTTCCTCAAAAATTATGTTCTAGCAAGTAATTTTTTATTTTTGCAAGGGTAACAGGAGAATTTGGACCCCAATAGTTGTTGCCCAGTTTGTCCTGAGTACGCTGGTATCCCATATATGGGGGTAAACCACTGTTTGGGCGCACGTCGGGGCTTGGAAGGGAGGGCGCACCATTTGACTTTTTGAACGCAAGATTGGCTGGAATCAATGGTGGCGCCATGTTGCGTTTGGAGACCCCTGATGTGCCTAAACAGTGGAAACCCCTCAATTCTAACTTCAACACTAACCCCAACACACCCCTAACCCTAATCCCAACTGTAGCCATAACCCTAATCACAACCCTAACCCCAACACACCCCTAACCACAACCCTAACCCCAACACACCCGTAACCCTAAATCCAACCCTAACCCTAATCCTAACCCTAATCCCAACCCTACCCACAACTGTAACCCCAACACAACCCTAACCCTATCCTTAACCCTAACCACAAGCCTAATCTTAACCCTATTTCCAACCCTAGCCCTAATTCCAACCCTAAGGGTACCGTCTCACATAACGATTTACCAACGATCACGACCAGCGATACGACCTGGCTGTGATCGTTGGAAAGTCGTTGTGTGGTCGCTGGGGAGCTGTCACACAGACCGCTCTCCAGCGACCAACGATGCCAAGGTCCCGGGTAACCAGGGTAAACATCGGGTTACTAAGCGCAGGGCCGCGCTTAGTAACCCGATGTTTACCGTGGTTACCAGCGTAAAAGTAAAAAAAAAAAAACGTACATACTCACATTTCGGTGTCCTTCAGGTCCCTTGCCGTCTGCTTCCCGCTCTGACTGAGTGCCGCCGTACAGTGAGAGCAGAGCGCAGCGGTGATGTCACTGCTGTGCTGTGCTCTCACTTTCCGGCCGGCAGACAGTCAGAGCGGGAAGCAGACGGCAAGGGACCTGAAGGACACCGAAATGTGAGTATGTACGGTTTTTTTTTTTTTACTTTTACGCTGGTAACCACGGTAAACATCGGGTTACTAAGCGCGGCCCTGCGCTTAGTAACCCGATGTTTATCCTGGTTACAAGCGAACGCATCGCTGGATCGCTGTCACAACGATCCAGCGATGACAGCGGGAGATCCAGCGACGAAAGAAAGTTCCAAACGATCTGCTACGACGTACGATTCTCAGCAGGGTCCCTGATCGCTGCTGCGTGTCAGACACAGCGATATCGTATGGATATCGCTGGAACGTCACGGATCGTACCGTCGTAGCGATCAAAGTGCCACTGTGAGACGGTACCCTAACTCTAATTCCAACCCTAACCCTAAGGCTATGTGCCCACGTTGCGGATTCGTGTGAGATTTTTCCGCACGATTTTTTAAAAATCTGCAGGTAAAAGGCACTGCGTTTTACCTGCAGATTTACAGCAGATTTCCAGTGTTTTTTTGTGCGGATTTCACCTGCGGATTCCTATTGAGGAACAGGTGTAAAACGCTGCGGAATCCGCACAAAAAATTGACATGCTGCAGAAAATACAACGCAGCGTTTCTGCACGGAATTTTCCGCACCATGGGCACAGTGGATTTGGTTTTCCATAGGTGTACATGGTACTGTAAACCTGATGGAAAACTGCAACGAATTCGCAGCGGCCAATCCGCTGCGGATCCGCAGCCAAATCCGCTGTGGATCCGCGGCCAAATCCGCTGCGGATCCGCGGCCAATCCGCTGCGGATCCGCGGCCAATCCGCTGCGGATCCGCAGCCAAATCCGCACATGCCATAACCCTAACCCTACCCCTACCCGTAACCCTAACCCTACCCCTAACCCTACCCCTAGTTCTAACCCTAACCCTAGTTCTAACCCTAACCCTAGTGGAAAACGAAAAAAAAAAATATATATATTTTCTTTATTTTATTATTGTCCCTACCTATGGGGGTGATAAAGGGGGGGGTATTTATTATTTTTTTTATTTTGATCGCTGTGATAGAACCTACCACAGCGATCAAAATGTACCTGTAAGGAATCTGCCGCCTGGCAGATTCGGCGGGCGCACTGAGCATGCGCCCGCCACTTTTCCAAGATGGCGGCGCCCAGCGAGGAGATGTACGGACACCGGGAGGATCGGTAAGTATGAAGGGGTGGTGGGGGGGTGGATTGGAGCACAGGGGGGGTGATCGGACCACAGGGGGGGTTTATTCAAACAAGGAGGGAGCGGGCAGGAGGACGGGGGAGCCGGCAGGCGGACGGAGGGGACCGGACCCCATAACGGACCACTGGGGGGGCGATCGGTGGATGTGGGGGGGACATATTAGGTTTTCCAGCCATGGCCGATGTTATTGCAGCATCGGCCATGGCTGGATTGTAATATTTCACCAGTTTTTTAGGTGAAATATTACAAATCGCTCTAATTGGCAGTTTCACTTTCAACAGCCAATCAGAGCGATCGTAGCCACGGGGGGGTGAAGCCACCCCCCCTGGGCTGAAGCACCACTCCCCCTGTCTCTGCAGATCGGGTAAAATGGGAGTTAACCCCTTCACCCGATCTGCAGGGACGCGATCCCTCCATGACGCATACTGTCGTGATTCTCAATGGCGAGAGAACATAGCCCAGCATATATGAGAACTAGCTCTTGGAAGATGGAAACTATACTGACCATGAACTAAACCTGCCGCACAACTAGAAGTGGCCGGGTAGCATGCCTACATTTTTTTATCCCTAGATGCCCAGCGCCAGCCGGAGAACTACCTAATCCTAGCAGAGGAAAAGACAGTCCTGGCTCACCTCTAGAGAAATTTTCCCAAAAGGCAGACAGAGGCCCCCACATATATTGGCGGTGATTTTAGATGAAATGACAAACGTAGTATGAAAATAGGTTTAGCAAAAATCGAGGTCCGCTTACTAGATAGAAAGAAGACAGAATGGGCACTTTCATGGTCAGCAGAAAACCCTATCAAAACACCATCCAGAAATTACTTTAAGACTCTAGCATTAACTCATAACACCAGAGTGGCAATTTCCGCTCACAAGAGCTTTCCAGACACAGTAACGAAACAGCAGCTGTGAACAGGAACAAAATGCAAAAACACACAAGGACAAAAGTCCAACTTAGCTGGGAGTTGTCTAGTAGCAGGAACATGCACAGAAAGGCTTCTGATTACATTGTTGACCGGCATGAAACTGACAGAGGAGCAAGGTTATATAGCGACTCCCACATCCTGATAGGAGCAGGTGAACAGAGGGGATGATGCACACAAGTACAATTCCACAAGTGGCCACCGGGGGAGCCCAGAATCCAATTTCACAACAGTACCCCCCCTCAAGGAGGGGGCACCGAACCCTCACCAGAACCACCAGGGCGATCAGGATGAGCCCTATGAAAGGTACGGACAAGATCGGAGGCATGAACATCAGAGGAAGTGACCCAAGAATTATCCTCCTGACCGTATCCCTTCCATTTGACCAGATACTGGAGTTTCCGTCTGGAAACACGAGAGTCCAAGATCTTTTCCACAACGTACTCCAACTCACCCTCAACCAACACCGGAGCAGGAGGCTCAACGGAAGGCACAGCCGGTACCTCATACCTGCGCAACAATGACCGATGAAAAACATTATGAATCGAAAAGGATGCAGGGAGGTCCAAACGGAAGGACACAGGGTTAAGAATCTCCAATATCTTGTACGGGCCGATGAACCGAGGCTTAAACTTAGGAGAAGAAACCCTCATAGGGACAAAACGAGAAGACAACCACACCAAGTCCCCAACACAAAGCCGAGGACCAACACGACGACGGCGGTTGGCAAAAAGCTGAGTCTTCTCCTGGGACAACTTCAAATTGTCCACCACCTGCCCCCAAATCTGATGCAACCTCTCCACCACAGCATCCACTCCAGGACAATCCGAAGATTCCACTTGACCGGAGGAAAATCGAGGATGAAACCCCGAATTACAGAAAAACGGGGACACCAAGGTGGCAGAGCTGGCCCGATTATTGAGGGCGAACTCCGCCAAAGGCAAAAAAGCAACCCAATCATCCTGATCCGCAGACACAAAACACCTCAAATATGTCTCCAAGGTCTGATTAGTCCGCTCGGTCTGGCCATTAGTCTGAGGATGGAAAGCAGACGAAAAAGACAAATCTATGCCCATCCTAGCACAGAATGCCCGCCAAAATCTAGACACGAATTGGGTCCCTCTGTCAGAAACGATATTCTCCGGAATACCATGCAAACGAACAACATTTTGAAAAAACAGAGGAACCAACTCGGAAGAAGAAGGCAACTTAGGCAAGGGAACCAGATGGACCATCTTAGAGAAACGGTCACACACCACCCAGATGACAGACATCTTATGAGAAACAGGCAGATCCGAAATAAAATCCATCGAGATGTGCGTCCAAGGCCTCTTCGGGATAGGCAAGGGTAACAACAATCCACTAGCCCGAGAACAACAAGGCTTGGCCCGAGCACAAACGTCACAAGACTGCACAAAGCCTCGCACATCTCGTGACAGGGAAGGCCACCAGAAGGACCTTGCCACCAAATCCCTGGTACCAAAGATTCCAGGATGACCTGCCAACGCAGAAGTATGAACCTCAGAGATGACTCTACTGGTCCAATCATCAGGAACAAACAGTCTACCAGGTGGGCAACGATCAGGTCTATCCGCCTGAAACTCCTGCAAGGCCCGCCGCAGGTCTGGAGAAACGGCAGACAATATCACTCCATCTTTAAGGATACCTGTGGGCTCAGAATTACCAGGGGAGTCAGGCTCAAAACTCCTAGAAAGGGCATCTGCCTTAACATTCTTAGAACCCAGTAGGTAAGACACCACAAAATTAAACCGAGAGAAAAACAACGACCTGCGCGCCTGTCTAGGATTCAGGCGCCTGGCAGACTCAAGGTAAATTA
Organism: Ranitomeya variabilis; assembly: GCF_051348905.1. Classification (NCBI taxonomy): domain Eukaryota; kingdom Metazoa; phylum Chordata; class Amphibia; order Anura; family Dendrobatidae; genus Ranitomeya; species Ranitomeya variabilis. The sequence continues at coordinate 72,010,201 of NC_135237.1, read as the reverse complement.
AATTTTTGTGGTCAGTCAATACCACCACCTGATGTCTGGCCCCCTCAAGCCAGTGACGCCACTCCTCAAAAGCCCACTTCATGGCCAAAAGCTCCCGATTCCCAATATCATAATTCCGCTCGGCGGGCGAAAATTTACGGGAAAAAAAAGCACAAGGTCTCATCACGGAGCAGTCGGAACTTCTCTGCGACAACACCGCCCCAGCTCCGATTTCAGAAGCGTCGACCTCAACCTGAAAAGGAAGAGCAACATCAGGCTGACGCAACACTGGGGCGGAAGAAAAGCGGCGCTTGAGCTCCCGAAAGGCCTCCACAGCATCAGGGGACCAATCAGCAACATCAGCACCCTTCTTAGTCAAATCAGTCAATGGTTTTACAACATCAGAAAAACCAGCAATAAATCGACGATAAAAGTTAGCAAAGCCCAAAAATTTCTGAAGACTCTTAAGAGAAGAGGGTTGCGTCCAATCACCAATAGCCTGAACCTTGACAGGATCCATCTCGATGGAAGAGGGGGAAAAAATGTATCCCAAGAAGGAAATCTTTTGAACCTCAAAAACACACTTAGAACCCTTCACACACAAGGAATTAGACCGCAAAACCTGAAAAACCCTCCTGACCTGCTGGACATGAGAGTCCCAGTCATCCGAAAAAATCAGAATATCATCCAGATACACAATCATAAATTTGTCCAAATGATCGCGGAAAATGTCATGCATAAAGGACTGGAAGACTGAAGGGGCATTTGAAAGACCAAAAGGCATCACCAAATACTCAAAATGGCCCTCGGGCGTATTAAATGCGGTTTTCCACTCATCCCCCTGCTTGATTCGCACCAAATTATACGCCCCACGGAGATCAATCTTAGAGAACCACTTGGCCCCCTTTATACGAGCAAACAAATCAGTAAGCAGTGGTAACGGATATTGATATTTAACCGTGATTTTATTCAAAAGTCGATAATCAATACACGGCCTCAAAGAGCCGTCTTTCTTAGACACAAAGAAAAAACCGGCTCCTAAGGGAGATGACGAAGGACGAATATGTCCCTTTTCCAAGGACTCCTTTATATATTCTCGCATAGCCGCGTGTTCAGGCACAGACAGATTAAATAAACGACCCTTAGGGTATTTACTACCCGGGATCAAGTCTATGGCACAATCGCACTCCCGGTGCGGAGGTAGTGAACCAACCTTGGGTTCTTCAAAAACGTCACGAAAGTCAGACAAGAATTCAGGAATCTCAGAGGGAATAGATGATGAAATGGAAACCAAAGGTACGTCCCCATGAGTTCCTTTACATCCCCAGCTTAACACAGACATAGCTCTCCAGTCAAGGACTGGGTTATGAGATTGCAGCCATGGCAATCCCAGCACCAAAACATCATGTAGATTATACAGCACCAGAAAGCGAATAACCTCCTGGTGATCCGGATTAACACGCATAGTCACTTGTGTCCAGTATTGTGGTTTATTACTAGCCAATGGGGTGGAGTCAATCCCTTTCAGAGGTATCGGAGCCTCCAATGGCTCCAAATCATACCCACAGCGTTTGGCAAAGGACCAATCCATAAGACTCAAAGCAGCGCCAGAGTCGACATAGGCGTCCGCGGTAATAGATGACAAAGAACAAATCAGGGTCACAGATAGAATAAACTTAGACTGTAAAGTGCTAATTGAAACAGACTTGTCAGGCTTCTTAGTACGCTTAAAGCATGCTGATATAACATGAGTTGAATCACCACAATAGAAGCACAACCCATTTTTTCGTCTAAAATTCTGCCGCTCGCTTCTGGACAGAATTCTATCACATTGCATATTTTCTGGCGTTTTCTCAGTAGACACCGCCAAATGGTGCACAGGTTTGCGCTCCCGCAGACGCCTATCGATCTGAATAGCCATCGTCATGGACTCATTCAGACTCGCAGGCACAGGGAACCCCACCATAACATCCTTAATGGCATCAGAGAGACCTTCTCTGAAAATCGCCGCCAGGGCGCACTCATTCCACTGAGTAAGCACAGACCATTTGCGGAATTTTTGGCAGTATATTTCAGCTTCATCTTGCCCCTGAGACAAGGACATCAAGGCCTTTTCCGCCTGAAGCTCTAAATGAGGTTCCTCATAAAGCAACCCCAAGGCCAGAAAAAACGCATCCACATTGAGCAACGCAGGATCCCCTGGTGCCAATGCAAAAGCCCAGTCTTGAGGGTCGCCCCGGAGCAAGGAAATTACAATCCTGACCTGCTGTGCAGGGTCTCCGGCAGAGCGAGACTTCAGGGACAAAAACAATTTGCAATTATTTTTAAAATTTTGAAAGTGAGATCTATTCCCCGAGAAGAATTCAGGCAAAGGAATTCTAGGCTCAGACATAGGAGCATGAACAACGAAATCTTGCAAATTTTGTACCTTTGTGGCGAGATTATTCAAACCTGTAGCTACACTCTGAAGATCCATTTGAAACAGGTGAACACAGAGCCATTCAAGGATAAGAAGGAGAGAAAGAGAGGAAGGCTGCAGTATAGGCAGACTAGCAAGTGATTCAATTAAGAGCACACTCAGAACTAGAGGAAAAAAAAAAAAAAAAAAAAAAATTGTAGCAGACTTCTTTTTTCTCTCCTTTCTCAGCCAGTAATTTAACCCTTTTTTTTTGGGCCGGTCAAACTGTCGTGATTCTCAATGGCGAGAGAACATAGCCCAGCATATATGAGAACTAGCTCTTGGAAGATGGAAACTATACTGACCATGAACTAAACCTGCCGCACAACTAGAAGTGGCCGGGTAGCATGCCTACATTTTTTTATCCCTAGATGCCCAGCGCCAGCCGGAGAACTACCTAATCCTAGCAGAGGAAAAGACAGTCCTGGCTCACCTCTAGAGAAATTTTCCCAAAAGGCAGACAGAGGCCCCCACATATATTGGCGGTGATTTTAGATGAAATGACAAACGTAGTATGAAAATAGGTTTAGCAAAAATCGAGGTCCGCTTACTAGATAGAAAGAAGACAGAAAGGGCACTTTCATGGTCAGCAGAAAACCCTATCAAAACACCATCCAGAAATTACTTTAAGACTCTAGCATTAACTCATAACACCAGAGTGGCAATTTCCGCTCACAAGAGCTTTCCAGACACAGTAACGAAACAGCAGCTGTGAACAGGAACAAAATGCAAAAACACACAAGGACAAAAGTCCAACTTAGCTGGGAGTTGTCTAGTAGCAGGAACATGCACAGAAAGGCTTCTGATTACATTGTTGACCGGCATGAAACTGACAGAGGAGCAAGGTTATATAGCGACTCCCACATCCTGATAGGAGCAGGTGAACAGAGGGGATGATGCACACAAGTACAATTCCACAAGTGGCCACCGGGGGAGCCCAGAATCCAATTTCACAACAGCATACGCTGCGTCATAGGTCGGGAAGGCACAGACTTTCATGACGCAGCGTATGCGTCAAAGGTCGGGAAGGGGTTAATAAAAAGAATATGAAGAATGTAACAAAAAAGAATAATACGAAGAAGGTGAAGAAGAAGATGAATAAGGTGAAGAAGAAGTTGATGTAAAAGATGCTGCTGCTGAGGATGATGAAGAAGAAAGTGTCGGAGAAGTAAAAAATAAGGTGAAGAGCATGGAATTAGTGAAACATCAATATCTGACAAAATATAAAAAAACTTAACATAGTCAATATCTTTGTAACTCTGAACGTCTTAAAAAAAAATTAATTCCTGCTATTCCATTTGATTGGGCTAAACCTCTATGCCTTTTATGTCTCCTCCACCTCCCCCAATACATCCTACATTATTCTTAGTTGTTTTTAGTGTTGAGCATTCCGATACCGCAAGTATCGGGTATCAGCCGATATTTGCTGTATCGGAATTCCGATACCGAGATCGGATACTTTTGTTGTATCGGGAATCGGTATCAGGATCGATATAATGTGTAAAATAAAGAATTAAAATAAAAAATATTGATATACTCACCTCTCCGACGCAGCCTGCACTTTACCGAGGGAACCGGCAGCCTTCTTTGCTTAAAATGCGCGCGTTTACTGCCTTCCGTGACGTCACGGCTTCTGATTGGTCGCGTGCCGCCCATGTGACCGCGACGCGACCAATCACACAAGCCGTGACGTAATTTTCAGGTCCTGAATGCCTAATTCTAGGCATTCAGGACCTGAAAATTACGTCACGGCTTCTGATTGGTCGCGTGCCGCCCATGTGACCGCGACGCGACCAATCACACAAGCCGTGACGTAATTTTCAGGTCCTGAATGCCACCGCAACGCGACCAATCACACAAGCCGTGACGTAATTTTCAGGTCCTGAATGCCTAATTCTAGGCATTCAGGACCTGAAAATTACGTCACGGCTTGTGTGATTGGTCGTGTCGCGGTCACATGGGCGGCACGCGACCAATCAGAAACCGTGACGTCACGGAAGGCAGTAAATGCGCGCATTTTAAGCAAAGAAGGCTGCCGGTTCCCTCGGTAAAGTGCAGGCTGCGTCGGAGAGGTGAGTATATCAATATTTTTTATTTTAATTTTTTATTTTACACATTAATATGGATCCCAGGGCCTGAAGGAGAGTTTCCTCTCCTTCAGACCCTGGGAACCATCAGGGATACCGTCCGATACTTGAGTCCCATTGACTTGTATTGGTATCGGGTATCGGTATCGGATTAGATCCGATACTTTGCCGGTATCGGCCGATACTTTCCGATACCGATACTTTCAAGTATCAGACGGTATCGCTCAACACTAGTTGTTTTCCTTCATGTAGAAAGAACCTACAAGGAAAGAAAGGGTTTATTTTATTTCCGATATTTTTGTCCCATTCACTTGCATTAGTATCGGGTATCGGTATCGGCGATAGCCGATATTTTTCGAATATCGGCCAATCCAATCCGATACCGATACTTTTGGATATCGGAAGGTATCGCTCAAACACTAATCATGAAATGTGATTTTTTTATTATATTTAAGCTTTTGTCTCACACAATTGAAATGTACCAATAAAAATTACAAACCTCTCCATTGTTTGTAAGTGGGATAACATGCAAAATCGGCGGTGTCAAATACTTATTTTCCCCACTGTATAATAAAGTAACACCCTTTAGTGCATTTTATGTAGCACTAAAGGGTGTTTTAGCCTTATTTAATCTAATAAATGAATAAGCCTTAATGGACTTTCTCATTTTTTTAATAATCAGCTAATGGAATGCAAACAGATGCATAATATACATGAAGTGCTCTAAAATTTCCCGGTAGATGGCTGTGCTGACTTTGGTCTTGATAAAACACAGTGGACCTACACCAGCAGATGACATGACTCTCTAAACCATCACTGATTGTGGAAACTTCACACTAGACCTTGGAAATCAAGGTCCCAGAGACTGGAGGAAGAGTGGAGAGGCCACAATCCAAGCTGCTTGAGGTCTGGTGTGAAGTTTCCACAATCAGTGATGGTTTGGGAAGCCATATCATCTGCTGGTGTAGGGCCACTGCGTTTTATCAAGACCAAAGTCAGCGTAAGCCATCTACTAGGAAAGTTTAGAGCACTTCATGCTTCCCTCTGCCGACAAGCTTATTGGAGATGGATATTTCATTCTCCAGCAGGACTTGGCACCTGTCCACACTGCCAAGAGGCAGTGGTTTAAATACAACAGTATCACTGGGCTTGATTGGCCAGCAAACCCGCCTGACCTTAACCCTATAGAGGATCTATGGGGTATTTTCAAGTGGAAGATGAGAGACACCAGACCCAACAAAGCAGACAAGCTGAAGGCTGCTATCAAAGCCACCTGGGCTTCCATAACACCTCAGCAGTGCCACAGGCTGATCGCCTTCATGCCACACCACATTGATGCAGTAATTGATGCCAAAGGAGCCCCAACCAAGTATTTGAGTGCATTTACTGAACATACATTTCAGTAGGCCAACATTTCAGATTTTAAAATCATTTTTTTCAAGCTGGTGTTATAAAGTATTCTAGTTTACTGAGATAATGACTTTTGGGCTTTCATTGGCTGCAAGCCATAATCATCTACATTAACAGAAATAAAAACTTGAAATAGATCACTCTGTTTGTAATGACTCTATATAATATGAGTTTCAGTTTTTGTATTGAAGAACTGAAATAAATTAACTTTTTGATAGTATTCTAATTTTGTGAGATGCACCTGTATCTGTCCAGGAGGTACACTGTCCTAAAAACCTATATCGAAGTTATAAGTGAGCACTTTATTACAAACTGTTTGTTCAACACTCACTGAATGAGCAGGCTAATCGTTAGGTTCTCTAACCTATAAGCACTTAAGCACTTTATGAGTGTTGGTGTTGCCTTGGTGAGGGATTTCCTATAGGGTCAGACAGGTTTAATCGACGTAGAGCGGGGGCACAAATTTGTCTCCCCTTAGGGTGCCAACCTCCACTGCCAGGTAGGGAAAAATGTAGTATTATTTCTATCTTCTCAGTATATATCCTTTTTATTATTGAGACAATATAGGACCTGGCGTATGACTATTATGCACTCCTATAGATTCTGTCTAATGCTCTCACCGGATTGTTAGTACCGTAAGTTTTTAGACTTTTCTGATTTATTTTGGTTTTCATATTCATATCTGACCTACTATATTCTGTTTTGTTTTTTCTACATACAAGTATAATCTATATGGCAGTATTACGGTCCAAAATACATGTATTCATTGATTGCGTATATCTTGGGACCCACAGTGGCTTTTTTTTCCCCTACATTAAGCTGCTCTTAGATGATGTAGCAAAAACCTGATGAAAGATTTCCCTTAAGCAGACAATGACAACATTAGTAAGAATATCTAAACTTCCATTTGTGTCACAACTCATGTTCATGCTGCTTTGATCTGTGCGTAACAGTCATTTCATTATTTATAACATGGGCGAAAAGCTTCAGGACGGCTGGTTATGGCACAGAGTTATGGCACCCCTACAAACTAACCCAGAGACCCTTGGATTAACTGAAGACTTCATTCTGAACTTTGCTTGAGTTACTTAGTACAGATGGTATACTTTAAAAACAAAAGGACAATATTTTAGAGCTCAGTAATTGTGATAGAATAAAAGAACAGTAACGCAAGTCTTCGCTTTGAAACAGTCCATTGAAGAAGACATACTAAAGGTCAACGACACGCTGATGAAAAATTAGATGTGATATTGCATACTTTGCATTAATTATGCATTCCTTTTTCCATCATTACAATGCACTTTTGATGCTACTGCAGACTTTTAATAACTGATGAAATGCATTTTCCTTGACATTTTCAGATTGATATTGTATTCTTAGTATACCAAATGACGTAAGGTTGTTCTGTCAATATAGTGGAGAAATAAAGTAAAATCAATAAAATAACTAAGGTTTATTTCAATAGATGTCAACAAGCAGAGATCTGATATATTTTACATTACATGTAAATGCCTTACAAACAATGCACTAAGAGGGGAAAACCAATATAGAAACTGATTTCCTATGTATAAGAGCGGAAAAATACCGCATAAAATGTGCATAATTATTCCATAGTGGAAAAAGGCTTGCTGAAGCGGCTAAAAAGGACTAAGCTTCATGTGAAGCACAAATAAGGCACATGACGTGCTAACGGCTTGTTTTTAAACATTTTTCATTAAAATTTATTTTATGTTATATTGGTGCCTTAGCCTCCTTTTTCCCATAGATATTTACATATGGGTAATGGGATTTAGCTTATATCTAAATGCCATCATAAACATGTCTGTCCATGCTCAAGTGCCGATTCACTCTACCAGACACCATGGTGGCACTGCCTACTAGCCAAACAAAGCATCTATATGACCAGCCAATCAGGGTGACTGGTCAGCAGATCAAGAGCATGGTGGAATTACCAGTCAACCAGGGTTTCGAGGGGATATTAAAACTGTAATGAAGCCCAGTTCATGTCAGTTTCACGCAATATTGAAACACCACTGCAATTTTATAAAATACTGCAATATTAGTATTGCAGTGTATTATATAGGTAATCAAGATTCAAGTCTCCTAAGGAAACAAAAAATGTAAAACTATTTTTTTTTAATATAAACATTTTTTTAAATATAGTTAATCAATTTAACAATACCTGGCAATACTTAAGTATCATAGTATAGGCAAGCAAGCGATCGCATGTTCAAGTAAAAAAAAAACATAAAAAAAGATATTTTTTTTTAAAATGTAAAGAAACAAAAAATATAAAAGTTCAAATCATCTCCCTTTTCCCCAAACTTAAAAAGTGCAGTGTAAAGATGAAAAAAGAATTGATATATTTGCTATTTCTGCATGTCCAATTGCCTAACATCTTAGAAACAGTTAATTTTGTCCTTAAAAAAAGCCCCATTTTTCAAATCTGACGTGTCACTTTATGTGACAATAACTCTGGAATGCATCAAAATTTCCAGACGATTCTGAAATTTTATGAAAAAATATTCAATGTTTACACCTTTATACTAGATCTTACGACACAAAGTAGTTAAAAAACATCTTTTTCTACTTTATTTGAGAATCATCATTTTTAAAGTATCCTCTTATTTTGTTATAATGTAAAAAGGTTCAAGTTAGCAACAACTTTTCATCTTTTTGAAGACTTATTCAGTTTAGAAGTTAAATGACTTTGAATGGCTTATATATTGGGAACCCCCCAAAAGTGATATCATTTTAAAAGCATAAATTATTAAAAAACTGCTTTCACAAAATGTATTAGCTCTTCAGATGCTTCCAAAGAATTCATGTAAAGTGTAACTAAGCAATGAAAAAAAAGAATTTTCTACTCAAATATTGATTTAGCCCCAAATTTGTCAAGGGGTAATAGGTGAAATATCAGGAGGGGCAATAGGTGAAAATGGACCCCACAATTTGTTATACAAACTACTCCCAAAAAATATCAATACTAGTGATGCATGAATAGTAAAATATTCGGATTTGGGAAAATCATCACAAATAATTTCTAATATCCGTGTATTCATACCGAATAACGAATCCAGTGCAAGTCAATGGGATAGCCGAATATTTTTCTGCTGAACCCAACAAACAGGTCTGAAGGCATGAGAAAAAAGCTGAAATGGATGTGAAAGAACTAAAACTAAATGAGATTAGCATGAAGAAAATGCCTACCTGCCTTTCTGACTCACATATGGAATGTGGGAATAATGTTGTCAGTCTATTGCGCCGGTTTTACGGATTTATAAGAAGGCCTACCAAACCAAGCCTACATTTTTTTAAAGGGAAAAATGCTAAGAAACTTTCTTTCCTTTATAATTACATGTAAATAATGCAAAATAAAAATAAAAAAAGTAAGGAAAAAATGATACCTCCCCTTTAGCATATGTTCACACGGAGCGTTTTGGCTTTAGTTTTCCTTTTACATTTGTGAGGGCTCTCACTCTTACATTTGGGAGATCTCTCTCTCCTTCCAAATTGTTAGCTAGATAGCGGAATACATATTCACCATCCCTTTACAATGCCAGCTGTGGTCGGTTAGTGCTACCATTCAGTCTTTAGATTCTGATAAACACATTGACCAGCACAAATTTTGACCTTAGAAGGTCAATTTTTCACAAGTGCAAGTTGAAAATTTGTGGTAAAAATGAACCGATCATTTAAGTGTACTGAAAAGCCTCTGATGTAGATAATATAGTTGGTGAATAGTAGATATTAACTTCTTTCATTAATTTTACAGGATTACATTTCCATGCACTGAGATGCTGAGTTTTTGGACAAAGTAGAACTTTATATAATTTTGCTTTAAATTGCATTTTTTTTTGTTTTTTGTTTCAGTTAAACTATCGATGATCATGTCATGATTAAAGTTCAATGATGCTGAAAGAAGAACTACAAACCTTAGCAACAATTTAATTTGAAAGTTAAGCATGGATGATCAGGCCAAGAATGATAGCACAGAAGAAGCGATGACACTAAATCTTACTTCCCAAACGTAGAAATCAGCTAAGGTTTACGTGTGTCATACTCTGAAACGAAAGGAGACATTATGAGTAAAGTAATTGACACAAAGTTTGCTTTTGTTTTTTTCTGTAAGCACAACTGGCATCATATGCATCACTTTATTGATTTAAACGAGTATTCTCCTTGATTCTATGCCAATATGTAGTAGGTGTAATAATAATATTAGTAACTACCTCCAATTAAAAATGTAGTATACTTCTTTTAATTTGCTATGTCATTACCCAATGTGTAGGGCATGGCAGTAGCTTAAGTATCCATGGTTTTGAACACTCCTATAGTGATAGTTAGTTATTTGTTAGTGGTCTGTTGTGAATTCCGTTCTCGAGCTCCCTCCTGTGGTCGTGAATGGTACTTCGGTGAGTTCTGTCTGTGAGCTCCCTCTGGTGGCTGTGTGTGGAGCTACTAGCCATTGAGGTTCGTTCCTCACCTGGTCTCGTTTGCTGCTACTGGCTTCTCTATTTAACTCCACTCAGATCGTTAGTACTTGCCAGCTGTCGATGTCTTTGCACTGGTTCAGATCTCTCTTGGACCTTTCTGAGGACCTGTCTATTTCAGCAGAAGCTAAGTTCCTGCTTGTTTATTTGTTGCATATTGTTTTTCTTGCAATGTTCTAGTCCAGCTTGCTATTATGAAATTGCCTGGCTAGCTGGAAGCTCTGGGGGTGCAGAGTGGCACCACCGCACCGTGAGTCGGTGCGGGGGTCTATTTTGCACACTCTGCGTGGTTTTTTGTAGTTTTTTTGTGTTGACCGCAAAGATCCCTTTTCTATCCTCAATCTGTGTAGTTAGACTGGCCTCCTTTGCTAAAACCTATTTCATTCCTGTGTTTGTGATTTCAGAGTCAATACTTGTGGGGGGCTGCTTTTACCTTTGGGGAATTTCTCTGAGGCAAGGTGAGGCTGTGTTTCCTTTCTTTAGGGGTAGTTAGCTCGTAGGCTGTGAAGAGGCGTCTAGGCAGAGTCAGGCACGCTCCACGGCTATTTCTAGTGTGTGTTGATATGAGTAGTGTTTGCGGTCAGCAGAGTTACCATTTCCCCAGAGCTCGTCCCGATTCTGTGTTTAACTATCAGGTCATTCCGGGTGCACCTAACCACCAGGTCCATAACAGTGGTCGTAACCATGGATACCTATGCTACTGCAATGCCCTGCATGGGGAAAGCAACATAGTAAATCAGGAGAACTATACCACATTTCTATTTGGAGGTATTTGTTATTATTATTATTACACCTTCTTCATTTTGGGTTATGACATTGGAGATGGGAATATCCCTTTAAGTTAAAAGTGTTTTTTTTCTGTATATATTTATATGCCATATTATTACAGAGAAGTCCATTACCCAGATCCATAATCTATAATCTATAAGGACAAGATAGATAAAAGAAGGGGCCGTTTTCTGGTGGAAAATTTAGGAATTGGGAACAGAGTATGTTCATTAAGAATAGTGAGGTGAGGTGATAGGTCTAAAGAAATGTGATTTTAGGGCACGTTTAAAACTCTGGATAATGGGAATTAACTGGATTGTTCAAAGTAGTTCATGTCAGAAAACTGGTGGAAAACAAGAGAAGTCCAGGAGATGCAAGTGGGAGGTTCGAATTATAAAGGATGTCAGTCTTAGGTCATTAGTGGAACAGAGAACATGGAGACGTTGGTAGAGAAAGATGAGGGAGGAAATATAGGAAGGTGCAGGACTGAACAGCTGTGTGGTGAGAGTGATAAGTGTATATTGTATTTTGTAGTGGATGGGACACCAGTGCAATGACTGGCACAGAGTGGCAGCATCAGTGTAGTGGTTGGACAGAAATATGATCCTGGCATTCAGCACAGAGCTGCAATAGTACAAGAGAGAATAAATCAGATTAAATAGAGATGATTTGACGTGCAATTAGCATAAGCAAGCGATAATATGATCCCAATGCTTGAGCGCTATGGTAGAATCACACACAGAAATGGCAATGTTGGGTTTACATAGATTGGTGAAGTGAAGAAACAGCGGGTTCAGTTTTTGAAAGATTCAGTTTTAGATAGAGGAAGGACATTATGTTAGAGACAGTGGACAATCACAGGTATTTTGTAGTGATGTGAGGGTGATTCCAGGAGAAGATGTGTATAATGTTGGATATGGTAATATTTTTCTTTTAAATAATTGGCCAGATCATTAGTGTTGAGGTTGATGATGGGGCAGACACTTTAGGACTGAGGAATGAGTGAAAATTGTCAGAGAGCCATTTAGGATTTTTGGATAGTGAGGTGATAAGGGTGTTGAAGTAGGCATGTTTGTAGAGATGAAGAGCAAAGTTACCGGTTTTAAACATAAACTTAAATGGATGAAATCTTTGTCCAAAATAGATTTTCTCCACAATACGTTCAGCACACCTAAAACACCGCAGCAGCAACCATGTTTACAGTTTGTGTCAGGGTGGCCGCCGTCTGTGCTGGGGTTTTCTGTGTTTAGAGAGTATAGCTTCATCAAGGACACTTATAACACTTATAATGTACACTTTATTATAATTGAGCATTTACTGCAGATGTCAACCACTTAGTATAATTGACTATTGGGGTTTCAGCTACTCGATAATGTCATTAGCTTTCAGAAAAAGAACCATTCTTTGCAAAAGCAGAAAACCTCTTTAGTATTGGTATAAATAAAAAATGTTAAAAGGGTTGTCCATGACTAAAAGATTATATTTCAGCTTTTTTGCCAACAGGCTCAGTGATAGGTAGAATAATAATCTAAGTATCTCTTCTGATCAGCTGCAGTAGTGATGTTCACTTAGGTCAGCAGCTACATTGGCTCAGCTACTGAGCTCATTGATCGGCTGAAGCACTGGCAGAGCAGAGTCCAGGACAGTGGTGGAGACGCAGCACTGGACATGGGGTTGATAAGTATTGCAGAGTTTTTCATTTTATAAATCACTAAGCATGTGGGCTAAAATAGTTGGAAAATCAAAACACTTTTAGCAATTGATGACCTATTCATAGGACAAATCTTTAACCTGAATTATGTCGGTGGGGGTCTGACATAATTCACTCCTTATAACCAGCTGAAATCTGCTTTGGCAGAAGTCAGATGAATAATTTCTAGACAAGAAAACAGCAGCCCCATACATATCCATCACCAAGCACTGCAGTTTATCTTCAATTCAAGTAAGCCAATAGTGACCACTAACCAATCTATGGGGCAGCCGTGTGCCTCTCCATACATCGCTTATAGCCGGCTGCTGTTTGTGCAAATTTCAGTTGATCCGTGGAAGAGCTGGATATCACACTCCATTTATCTCATAATGTTGACCAATCCTATGGATAGGTCCTTAATCATTCAGTCCTGAACAACCCACTTAACATAACCAAGCCAATACTAATATTATTTATATTGCTGCACACTGGAAGGTTTTTATTAAAGATTTTCATCACAGGTTGCAATTTTTTCTTACAGTGGGGGAAATAAGTATTTGATCCCTTGCTGATTTTGTAAGTTTTCCCACTGGCAAGGACACGAACAGTCATTAATTTTAAGTGTACGTTAATTTTAACATTGAGAGATAGAATATAAAAAATAAAATCCAGAAAATGATATTGTGTAACACCTGCACTGGGAACTGTCCAGGGCAGCTACTGGTATACTGGGATTTACAGACACTAAGAAGAGCTTTGCAGCTGCTGTTATACAGGGACCTACAGACATTAGCAGATTTTCCTCTGAGCTGAAGTGGACTACAATTCCCAAGGACCCTTGGACTACAATTCCCAGGGATCCTTGTTTCAGTCAGATGACACAGCCTGGATTGGATGAGGAGGGACTTGGAGGGAGGAGTTGGGCAGAAAGTGAAATCAAGAATTAAGAGAAAGAAAAGAGCGTGGCATCTTGCTGGGAGAGACTGAGCACGGTGGATTTGCATTGCACCATGCTGCAGGGTTGCTGTCCCCTCGGATATACCCACGCTGCTGGAGAGAGTGCGGCTTTGTTTTACCCTCTGGAGCAAGTTGCATCAAGAACTTGGAGAGTTCTGACGGCACTCCCACCGTATAAAGGACTGAATCTGGCCGCCCCCAGCTGGCATCCAGAGAACCATCTGACCGTTGGAGACGCGCAGTGAGTGCCCTTCTGAGACTTGTGGTCCTACCAGCGCTATTTACAGTGAGTACATTACAGCCCAGACTATTGCCATTAATATTCGTCTAAGTGCACCAACTGTTCTAATTTGCGCGCCAACATCCGCGGCAACTGGGCCCCAACATTTGGACTGAGTTAAACTAGAAAAAACAAAAACCCTGCTACATTATACTTGCAGGGTTGAAGCAGAATTAGAGTGTGATGTGTATATGACTTTGACAGAGCACAGTTACTTGTATTGCATGTTATTCTTTTAAATCCATCTCATTTATGCTGCATAGCAATAAACCTGTTAAACTGTTTTACTCCTGATCCCTGTGAGTGTGTACTGAGTGTGGCAGGGGCTTCCCGAGTCAGCCCCTGGCAGAAGATAATAGTCCTTCTGCAGTCCCAGAGAGAGCTCCAATCAAGATTCGGGTGGAGGCACTGCGCCCTGGAGAGGTGAGACCCCCCCATAACACCCAGTGTACCGTGGTAGCCTTAAAGGGGTGTTACAATTGTATAAATTATATAAATTTATTTGCATTTTGCAGTGAGAAATAAGTATTTGATCCCCTACCAACCATTAAGAGTTCTGGCTCCTATAGACCAGTCAGACGCTCCTAATCAACGGGTTACCTGCATTAATGACAGTTGTCTTACATAGTCACTTTTACAAAAGGCTCCTGTCCACAGACTCAATTAATCAGTCAGACTCAGTAGCATAGCTACCGAGGGGGCAGAGGGTGCGGTGGCCCCGGTGCTCTGAGGGGGCCCACCTGGAGCTATGCTACTGTAACTATATTGGCGTGCACAGCGCACCGATACAGTTACATTCTGTGGCAGAGCAGGGAGAATTGATCTCCCTGCTGTGCTGCCTGGCCGCTATGGGGCCCCTGAGCAGGCGGGGGCCCCAATGCCAGCAATGGGCCCCCCGCCTTCCATCGCAGGGTCAGCTGTATTGGCATCTAGCCAATACAGCTGACTGCATTGATGGGAGAAGCGCTATGCTCCCTCTCCCATCAGCCCCCTGTCAGCATCTGACGTCACTGACGCCTACACTGACAGCAGGCGCGATGACATCACTGCCTGGTGCCCATTGTCATGAGATGTGCAGGCGCTCAGAGCAGCGGAGGAAGCAGGAAGAAGAGAGGTGAGTATTTATTAATTTTGTTGGTGGCTGCTTTATACTACAGGATCTGCCTATGGGGGTGCTACCTTATACTACAGGGTCTGCCTATGGGAGTGATGCTTTATACTACAGGGTCTGCCTATGGGGGTGCTGCCTTACACTACAGGGTCTGCCTAAGGGATGATTCTTTATACTACAAGGTCTGCCTATGGGGGTGCTGCCTTATACTACAGGGTCTACTTATGAGGGTGCTGCCTTATACTACAGCATCTGCCTATGGGGTGCTGCCTTATACTACAGGGTCTGCCTATGGGGGTGCTGCCTTTTACTACAGGGTCTGCCTATGAGGTGCTGCTTTATACTACATGCTTTGCCTATGGGGGTGCTACCTTATACAACAGGGTCTGCCTATAGGGGGGCTGCTTTATACTATAGGGTCTGCCTATGGGGGTGCTGCCTTATACTACAGGGTCTGCCTATGAGGGAGCTGCCTTATACTACAGCATCTGCCTATGGGGTGATGCCTTATACTACAGGGTCTGCCTATGGGGGTGCTGCCTTTTACTACAGGGTCTGCCTATGGGGCGCTGCTTTATACTACATGCTTTGCCTATGGGGGTGCTATCTTATACAACAGGGTCTGCCTATGGGGGTGCTTCTTTATACTATAAGGTCTGCCTATGGGGGTGCTGCCTTATACTACAGGGTCTGCCTATGGGGTGCTGCTTTATACTACAGCGTCTGCCTATGTGGTGCTGTCTTATACTGCAAGGTCTGCCTATGGGGTGCTGTCTTATACTACAGGGTTTGCCTATGCAGGGGTGCATTATACTACTGAGTCTGCCTATGAGGATGCTGTCTTATACTACATGGACTGCCTATGGGGTCCTGTCTTATACTACAGGGTCTGCCTATGCTGGGGTGCATTATACTACAGAGTCTGCCTATGGGGGTGCTGCCATATACTACTGGGTTTGCCTATGGGAGTGCATTATACAATATAGAGTAGGCCTATTGGGAGTGCATTATACTATATGAAGGCCTATTCGGAGTGCACTATACTATGTGGATGCCTATGGGGAGTGCATTATACTATATGGAGGCTTATGGGTAGTGCATTATACTATATTTAGAACTATTTGGTGCATTATACTATATGGAGGCTAGCTAGGGGGCCATCACACAGTGTTGAGATTAGTGAGGGGACTATCATACAGTTTTGGAGCCATCAAACAGTTTGGGGGCTACTAATGGGTCAGTATACTGTGTGGGTGGTACTATATAGTGAGGGGGCATTATACTGTGCATAAGAGAGCATCATACTGTGTATAGGGGAGCTATACAGGGAGGAAGACTCAGGACATTATTAAATGTAAAGTGGGCACTTATTGTTATAGGGGAACTCAGGTTACTGTGACTATCAAAGGGGCACACAAGGCATTATTACTTTCTAGGGGGCAAAATATGGGCACTGTTTTCTAGGGCACTTGCACCTGGTATTACTATAATATAGAGGGGTACTTTAGAATTTAGAAGGCAAAGAAAACCACACAGCAGGTGCAGTAATAGAGACACATATGGCAGCAGCGGCTCAGTATTGGGATATCAGCAAGATAAGGAGTTTTTGCAGGTTGGGAATAGATGGTGATGGCTGTAATATGAGAAGTGAAACGTGTCTTTGCTATATTCTCTGCAGATGAGTCCTGGCTGGAAGAAGTTGTCATGTCGGTCTGGGCCAGATGGAAAAGATGGGGAAAGTGAACGATTCCATCAGAAAGAACGTCAGCGGTAAGTCATTATCTGTAATTCTGCTGTGATCTCTTATATGTTCTGTAGGACTGGTATCTCCAACTGACCATATGGCGAGAATATCCATGTTGGTCTTTATATAGAGATTATCTCAGCAACAGCGTGGTCATCTACTGAGGTTCTCCTCCACTATTAGGGTGCGTCACCGAGTTGTAATCAAGGTTACCTGGTTAGGGGCCCACTCAGAAGCTTCGCCCCCGAACCAAAACCCTAGCTACGCCTTTGGTCAGACTTTAACCTCTACAACATGGGCAAGACCAAAGAGCTTTATAAGGATGTCAGGTACAAGATCATAGACTTGCACAAAGCTGGAATGGGCTACAAACCCATGAGTAAGACATTGGGTGAGAAGGAGACAACTGTTGGTGCAATAGTAAGAAAATGGAAGAAATTCAAAACGACTGTCAGTCGACATTGATATGGGGCATCATGCAAAATCTCACCTTGTGCAACACCATCCCTCCTGTCAAGCATGGAGGCGGAAACATTATGTTTTGGGGGTGCTTCTCTGCTTAGGGCACAGGACTACTTCACTGAATCAATGCGAGGATAGATGGAGCCATGTACCGTAAAATCCTGGGTGACAACCGCCAGATACAGATTAGATATCAGGAAAAACTTTTTGACAGCTAGGTGATCAATGAGTGGAACAGGCTGCCACGAGAGGTGGTGAGTAGTGTTGAGCGATACCGTCCGATAATTGAAAGTATCGGTATCGGAAAGTATCGGCCGATACCGGCAAAGTATCGGATCTAATCCGATACCGATACCCGATACCAATACAAGTCAATGGGACTCAAGTATCGGACGGTATTCCTGATGGTTCCCAGGGTCTGAAGGAGAGGAAACTCTCCTTCAGGCCCTGGGATCCATATTAATGTGTAAAATAAAGAATTAAAATAAAAAATATTGCTATACTCACCTCTCCGACGCAGCCTGGACCTCACCGAGGGAACCGGCAGCGTTCTTTGCTTAAAATGCGCGCTTTTACTTCCTTCCGTGACGTCACGGCTTGTGATTGGTCGCGTGCCGCCCATGCCCATCTGATGCCTATTTCTGCATTGAGGACCTGAAATTACGTCACGGCTTGCTGTGATTGGTCGCGTCGCGGCCACATGGGCGGCACGCAACCAATCACAAGCCGTGACGTAATTTTAAAAATGCGCGCGTCTCCTGCCTCCCGTGACGTCACGGCTTGTGATTGGTCGCGTCGCCCATGTGACCGCGACGCGACCAATCACAAGCCGGAACGTAATTTTAAATTCCTGAATGCCTAGAATTAGGCATTGAGGACCTGAAAATTACGTCACGGCTTGCTGTGATTGGTCGCGTCGCGGCCACATGGGCGGCACGCGACCAATCACAAGCCGTGATGTCACGGAAGGAAGTAAAAGCACGCATTTTAAGCAAAGAACGCTGCCGGTTCCCTCGGTGAGGTCCAGGCTGCGTCGGAGAGGTGAGTATAGCAATATTTTTTATTTTAATTCTTAATTTTACACATTAATGTTGTTTCGATACCGATACCCAATACCACAAAAGTATCGGATCTCGGTATCGGAATTCCGATACCCGCAAGTATCGGCCGATACCCGATACTTGCGGTATCGGAATGCTCAACACTAGTGGTGAGTGCTCCTTCCTTTGAAGTTTTCAAACAGAGGCTGGACAGACATCTGTCTGGGATGATTTAGCGAATCCTGCTTTGAGCAGGGGGTTGGACCAGATGACCCAAGAGGTACCTTCCAACTCTACCATTCTATGATTCCCTCCACTAGGACATTAAAAATGGGTCGTGGATGGGTCTTCCGGCAAGACAATGATCCAAAACATACAGCCAAGGCAAGAAAGGAGGGGCTCGAAAAGAAGCACATTAAGGTCATGGAGTGGCCTACTCAGTCTCCAGACCATAATCACATAGAAAACTTTTGGAGTGAGTTGAAGCTCCGAGTTGCCAAGCGACAGCCTCAAAATCTTAAAGGGAGGGTGCCGTGATTTTAGTTTTTGTATTAATAATTATTGATTATACAATCAATTATTTTTAATACAAAAGTAAATGTACCTATTTCATACTTTTTTATTTATTCACTTTTACATTCACCACTGGAGGCCGCCATTTTCATTAGTGTGGGTGTAAGTGTCTGGGCACGACACTTGCACACCTCACTTACGGCAGCCATGTACATAGGAGCCAACGGTCGGGCTCGACCGCATCTCCTGCCTCTCAGCTGTGACTTGGCCACGCCCACTGAGCTGCCGCGTCACAGCTGTGAGAGGAGATCGCGGCCATTTTGTTTATTTCCCTCTGCCATCGCACACACAGCTCAGTGCGTGCGATGGCAGAAGCTGCTGCCGAGGGTCCAGGGTAAATATCTGCAGCGAGGAGCTGTGATTGCAGCCTGTATTTAGTATTACATTACAGGCTGCAATCACTGCCGACCTGTTCAGAGCAGAGCAGGGAGATCGTCACACTGCTCTGCCCTGAACATGACTCAGCACTTCCTGGTAGAGGAAAGAAGGTAAGTACAGCGTTTTTATTTTCGTATGCATCTACCACTGCTACCAGCCCCTATATACCACCTAGCACTGCCTGCCTGCCTCTGTATACCACTGCCTGCCTGCCTCTGTATACCACTGCTACCTGCCTGCCTGCCTCTGTATACCACTGTCTGCCTGCCTCTGTATACCACTGCCTGCCTCTGTATACCACTGCCTGCCTCTGTATACCACTGCCTGCCTCTGTATACCACTGTCTGCCTGCCTCTGTATACCACTGCTACCTGCCTGCCTGCCTCTGTATACCACTGTATGCCTGCCTCTGTATACCACTGTCTGCCTGCCTCTGTATACCACTGCCTGCCTCTGTATACCACTGCTACCTGCCTGCCTGCCTCTGTATACCACTGTCTGCCTGCCTCTGTATACCACTGTCTGCCTGCCTCTGTATACCACTGCCTGCCTCTGTATACCACTGCCTGCCTCTGTATACTACTGCCTGCCTGCCTCTGTATACCACTGCCTGCCTTTGTATACCACTCTCTGCCTGCCTCTGTATACCACTCTCTGCCTGCCTCTGTATACCACTCTCTGCCTGCCTCTGTATACCACTGCCTGCCTGCCTCTGTATACCACTGTCTGCCTGCCTCTGTATACCACTGCCTGCCTGCCTCTGTATACCACTGCCTGCCTGCCTCTGTATACCACTGCCTGCCTGCCTCTGTATACCACTGCCTGCCTGCCTCTGTATACCACTGCCTGCCTGCCTCTATATACCACTGCTACCTGCCTCTATATACACCTACCACTGCTACCTCTGTCCTGGGTAGCTAATCCTGTCCCGTGTACTGTGTCCTCAGCAGTCAGTATCACACAGGACAGGATTAGATACACGGCTCAGCAGTCGGTATCACATAGGACAGGATTAGATACACGGCTCAGCAGTCGGTATCACACATGACAGGATTAGATACACGGCTCAGCAGTCGGTATCACACAGGACAGGATTAGATACACGGCTCAGCAGTCGGTATCACACAGGACAGGATTAGATACACGGCTCAGTAGTCTGTATCACAGGACAGGATTAGATACACGGCTCAGTAGTCGGTATCACACAGGACAAGATTAGATACACGGCTCAGTAGTCGGTATCACACAGGACAGGATTAGATACACGGCTCAGTAGTCGGTATCACACAGGACAGGATTAGATACACGGCTCAGTAGTCGGTATCACACAGGACAGGATTAGATACACGGCTCAGCAGTCAGTATCACAGGACAGGATTAGATACACGGCTCAGCAGTCGGTATCACAGGACAGGATTAGATACACGGCTCAGCTGTCGGTATCACACAGGACAGGATTAGATACACGGCTCAGCTGTCGGTATCACACAGGCCAGGATTAGATACACGGCTCAGCAGTCAGTATCTAATCCTCTCCTATGCACTCCTCTCCCCCTTGCGTGTCTTTCCTCAATGTGGTTTATTATTTTTGTTGTGGGAGATGAGGGAGTCGAGGATTATGCGTTCGGTATGGTTTAAAAAAGATTAATAAAGGACTTTATTCTGGCCGAGTCTTTATTTACAATACAACCATAGGATTAGTAATGGATGGGTGCCTTATAGACGCCTCTCCATTACTAAGCCGTGGGCTTGATGTCACCGGACAATATGGAGGTGACATTAACCCCACAAATATGAACCCCACTTGCTACCGCTACAGGGTAAGTGGAAATTGCCAGGCAAAGCGCCAGAAAAGGCGCATGTAAAAGGCGGCTGAGAGCTGATGTTTTTAGCCTGGGGGGGACAGTATCCATGGCCCCTTCCTAGGCTATTAATGTCAGCCCGCAGCTGTCTGCATAATATTTGATGGTTATTAATTATAAGGGGGCCCCACGTCTTTTTTTGGGGGGTGTCCCCCATTTTAATAGCCAGTAAAGGCTATAAGTATACAGTTGCGAGCGTGTGAGTGTGAGCACACCCTCCCACCCACAGACCAGTACACTGCTGTCCTGAAATACTGTGCTCCTGTCACCCTGCTCCTTCCACCATACGTCTCTCACCTCCCTAGAGCAGCACAATACCATATGGATCACGTATAATGCCGATATATATATATATATCACATATACTCCCATAAAGACCACACATTATGCCGGGATATTATAATATATATATAATATCACACATGCCGCCAAGTATTGTGTGATCTATGTGACGGTATTATATGTGATCTATATGGCAATATTATGTTTGCTCAGTGTTGTGGAATGATGTAAAAACTATATGACGGTGGTATATGAGAACTATATTGTGGGATTATGTGTGATCTATGTGGAAGTACTAGGTGAGAATTATATGGCGGTATTATTTGTGATCTATATGGTGGTATGTGAGAACTGTATGACAGTATTGTGTGATCTATTTGATAGTATTGTGTGTGATGTATATGGCGGTATTATGTGTGATCTATATAGCGGTATTATGTGAGAACACTATGGCAGTATTATCTTCAGAAAGCGGACCCATTCTATGGTGGTTCTGGCTGAGCACCTGCACGTGGGTCTGGGGTAATAGAGGGGGCAGCATGACCTTCAGTTAGGTGCAGTCAGGGCTAGTGAGGCAGCTGAAGAGAGGGGTCTCATTTTTATCATTACTATATGGCTACATTTCCTTCCCAGCGTCACCCCGTACTTCGCCTGTCGTCTCACTTTCACACATCGCCAGGACAGGATGGAGAAGACAGGATCTGAGGAGGGGAATGGGGTCTGCATGCAAAGTCTGGATCAGAACAGGCCATCAATCCACAGAAATGTTTCCTGGATTTCTGTGGAGCAGATGGTCCATCCATGTGTATAAAAGACAGCATTCTATGTACAATCCCTGGCTGCTCTGCGCACTGAACATGGTGCCCCCTCCATAGACCAGCACACTGCTCTCCTGAAATACTCTGTGCTGCTGTCACCCTGCTCCCTCCACCACATATCTCCCAGAATCCTTGCTGCCTGCCATCCTCGGTGACTGTCTACTTGTCAGTACAAGGCTGCAGTCACACTATCAGTATTTGGTCAGTATTTTACCTCAGTATTTGTAAGCAAAAAAAAGGAGTGGGTGATAACTGCAGAAGTGGAGCATATGTTTCTATTATACTTTTCCTCTATTTGTTCCACTCCTGGTTTTGGCTTACAAATACTGATGTAAAATACTGACCAAATACTGATAGTGTGACGGCAGCCTTACTCTGCAGTCACCAACAAAATGGCTGCTCACTGGGTTCCTGAATATCATCCTCTTATCCCTTAGCAAACACCTAGAAGGGAAGGAGAGGAGACATCACACACGTCAGCAGACTCCGCCCATAATTACTGCAGTGCAGTAATGTGAGCTAGTTGTACACTAGGTTTTTCTGAAATTTCAGCAGCTGCTCCCCCTAGTGTTTAAAAGTGGAAATTCCAAAACTTTTCAAATTATTTTTCATATTTTACTAAATTATAAACAAATGAAAATATTTTTTAAGAAAATTTAAACATTAATTCTTTACATTTTTACAATTTCTGTAGAAATTTTTTTTTTTATGGCACCTTCCCTTTAATGATTTAGATATGATCTGCAAAGAGGAATGGACCAAAATTCCTCCTGACATGTGCATAAACCTCATCATCAACTACAAAAAACGTCTGACTGCTGTGCTTGCCAACAAGGGTTTTGCCACAAAATATTAAGTCCTGCTTGCAAGAGGGATCAAATACTTATTTCTCACTGCAAAATGCAAATAAATGTATTTAATTTATACAATGTGATGTTCTGGATTTTATTTTTGAAATTCTATCTCTCAATGTTAAAATTATCTTACCCTAAAAATTATAGACTGCTCGTGTCTTTGTCAGTGGGAAAACTTACAAAATCAGCAAGGGATCAAATATTTATTTCCCCCATTGTATGTGAAAGTCTGAAAAATGATTGACAATAGTAAATAAAAAACACAACAGCTAAATATCTTATGAAGTACACACATAATATCTTTTTAGTGCATACTCCTAAATACTGAAATTGCAACAACATGAAGGAAAAGTTATGGAATTATGGAAATCACAGGATACATAGACATGTTGATGATATGAAAACGATGAAAAAATGGAAACAACATTTTCAAAACATCTTAAATTTATTTAGTTTCGAGTATGAGCACCACATATAGAAATACACTCACTTTCACTTCTTGGCTGATATCAATAAATTTATTCATCTGAGGAATGTTCTGCCATGCTGAATACATTTGGACAAGCAATTAATCAAGGTCTGCTGCTGGCATCTTCCTTTCCAATTGCCGACCAATGCAGTCCCAGATGTGCTCAATGGAAAACATGTCCCGGATTTGCTGCAGTCCATGGTAGCTTATTTAGGTCACGTAAGCTGCTCACAATAGTATGAGCAACATACAAAGGCAATGTCATGGTGGAAAATGGATCATAGGATCCTTTGGAGAAACTGAGTACATCAGTAACGTCATTGGTTAGAAAATCCATCCATTAAATACCTCATTGATTGCATGCCAAGGTATGTAAGTATGTGTATTTCTGCACATGACGCTCCTACTCAATACAAAATAAATTGAAATGTTTTGAAACTCTTGTCTCCATTTTTTTTCCATTATTTGCATATCATTAATATGTCTATTATTACAGGTCATGCAGGTCATAGAAAATTGAATAAAATGACTTGATATCTGCAACTAGATGTCTTGTTTTAGAGAATGTTCATTTTTTTCTTAATATGTAAATGAGATTTTAAATTAAAGGGGGCATTACCAATGTGATGTGTAATGGTCGCTCTCAGCTCTCCTTATCTCACTGCAGAACTGTGCCCGGTTGCCACTAATACGTCTTCTGCTTCCATCTCACAAGCAGCCAGTGTGGATAAAGGAGAGTGCTGTTGTGCTAATGGAGCACCCCCACGTAAGGGCAATGGGGTACTCGGCACCGGGTCCTTCGGTTCGGGGGATGTCTAGGTGGCCCGACCCGGTCCGTGGCCCTTTGAGGGATGTCCAATAAAGAAAAGAGTTTTTATGGTTTTGGGAAAGGTCTTTAAAGGGGAAGTGTTTGTGACGCCACCTGTGGTATTCGGTCAGGGTGACCGACGCTGCTTAGGGGTCCGCTGGGGTGATGTTATGGCAGCTTGATGGTATACCTTCCCACAGGTGAAGTGTATCCCCAGGGCTTCCCAGAGTGTAGATGGTGATGGTGTGAAGAGCAGTGAATAGCGAGGACACAAGGTTGCAGTCTCTTTACCTTTACTGAAGGCTTCAGTGTCCTCAGTCCAGGGCACCGGATCACATGGTAGGCAGAGTCCGGCCGGTCCAAAGGCAAATCCAGAGTCCCCTTATCCAGGTGGAATTCAATAGCCTTCCTATGCGCACAGTAACACAGTAGGTCCCCACTTGCATAAGCTCCAATAAGGTCATCACTGTTATTACTCCTCTCACTGTTCCCTGTGGTCGGATAGAACAAAACACGTATGACTGGTAGCCTGAGGCTTTTTATAGGGACCCTAGAGACACCCCGGCCCCCACAAGTTGCCACCGTGTCTCCTGTGTATAAAGGTCGGGCAGCCAACGTAGAATTAACTGTCCTGCCAGTCTCTGAAGTAAAGCATAGAGATCCTTACTCCCTCGGTATTCTGGCCACCGGTATTCCCAGCGCTTCAGAAGGAGGTAGCCTCTCACAGGACAGGACTCCTTCTGGTTTCCTCTCCTTTTGCTATAACTTCGTTTCTCACTCACTGCAATACACTTCTCTTCTATATCTCTTTCTTTGGATCCTGCCGCACGTGGGGCAGGCGCAGCTCTGTGGACCCTCGTCCTCCTCAGACTGTAGTCTGGATCTGACTGGAACTCCCTCCAGCCAGCTCGGTCTGGAGACCTTTCTCTCTTGGTCCCCAGCTAGGAACTCCCTAACTTTCCCTCCGACTACCAGTATTACCTAACTTGGAGGAGTGGCCCAGTAGATAGAACCTTTGCTCCCCCTGGTGACTGGAGTGTGAAGTGTGTTGTGTGTGGTTGTGATACCTGGACAGAAGATCTCCTTTATTGCCTTCAGACGTAATATCGCTCCCACTGGTGGAAGAACAACATTACTGCAATGACCAGGACTCTGGGGTGCTGCACTAACTCTACAAGAGGAGAGCCGCAGCTGCTGAGGTGTTTGTAATGAGTCAAAACTCAGCTTTGCTATACTGTGTTAGGCAAGGGTCACAGAACGATAGATTCTCTCAGAGAATGACAAAGTGATCATACTCTGTTCCAAGTTTTCTACATCTTCTCTATTGTGTGAATTCCCCAGAATTTAAATACACTCAGATGTCATTCAAGTGCAGTCCGGTGTTGTGCAAGCATCCATACTCTTGAATGGGTGAGTGTCTTCCGATTTCAGAGTGTCACCACAGCATGCTGCTTTTTTTTTCACAGACACATTTTATCAGTGAAAAAAAAAATTGGACATCAGCATTGCCTCATTGAATAACATTGGCCTGAGTGCAATCTAATAAAAATAAATCAGATAGCACCCTTACAAATAATATGATGGTCTGAGATAGCCTCTAGTTGTAATATGGCACAGCTCTGCAGAAAAATCAGGAGAGCAGGCAGTCAGTTATTACATATCCTAAGCTGGTAATACCCTCTTTTATTTTAAAAATACTATAGAGCCACATTCTCAAGGAGATAAGTCCTTTGCATAGATTTTAACCCATTACTAACATATGGCGTACAGTTGTGTCATATGCCAACTCCTTGACTTGAACTGAGCTCACATCTTTCCCAGTAGATGTTGGATGTGATATTAAGCCATCATTTGCCTCTAACAGCAGCGTGTGGAGCAGAGCTCCTCTCACGGCTGTTAACCTGTTAAATGCCGCTAGCATGCATACTATGATGCAATCGTAGAGCACTAATGAGTTGCCATGATGACCAGGGGTCTCCTGAGGACCCCTATGCCTGTTATAATGGTTCTCCTGTGATCGGCAGCTTCCGGCTGGTGTTCATAGAAGACCATTATTTTTGCTATTTACAACAATACTATGGAATTGCTGGACTTATGTACTTATGTACAGTAATACCACAGTATTGTTGTATATAACAAAATATGAAGTGAGCAAATTATCGCAGGTTCAAGTCCCCTATGGTGACTAACAAACACAATGAAAGTGAAAATTTATTTTTTTAAATATGGAAAAACAAAATAAAAAAATATAAAAATTAAAATAAGCAATGTTTTCCAACATTAAAAATGAAATAGAAAAAAAATACATATGAGGTATCGTTACATTCATGAAAGTCCAATCAATCAACATATAAAATTAATTAACTCGATCTGTAAACAGCGTAGTGAGGAAAAAATCTAAATGTAACAATTACCTTTTTTTTTTCATCCACCGCAACTGCAAATAAATACAACTAGCTATTGAACCCGTTCTACACCCGGGTGGCAAGCATTTATATTGGTATATTGTCTCCATCCTGGTATGTGCTGCTTCCATCCTGCACCCTAATCTTGTCATGTGCTGCTACCATCTTGCACCCCCATGCTGTTATATGCTGCTCCCATCCTGCGCCCACTTCCTGTCATGTGCAGCCCCCATCCTGCGCCCTCACCCTGTTTTGTGCACCTCCTTCTTGTCATGCGCTACTCTCTTCCTGTGCCCTCATCATGTCATGTGCTCCCATCCTGCGCCCCAATCCTGTCATGTGCTCCCATCCTGCGCCCCAAACCTGTCATGTGGTGCTCCCATCCTGCGCCCCCATCCTGTCATGTGGTGCTCCCATCCTGCGCCCCCATTCTGGTATGTGCTGCCCCCATCCTGGTATGTGCTACTCCAATTCTGCACCCCAATCCTGTCATGTGGTGCTCTCGTCCTGTGTCCCCATCCTGTCATGTGGTGTTGACATCCTGTCATGTGCTGCTCCCATCCTGCACCCCCATCTTGTCAAGTGCTGCTCCCATCCTCCACCCCCATTCTGTCAATCCACAATACACATCCAAATCCACAGAGCCAGTGCAAGAAAACCACGCTAAATCATAGTAGGAGCCAACAGGAGCTTTACCTGAGGAGGCTCTGCCAACCATCAGGAAGTCAACCACAGGGGCCATGTCCTAGAGGGAACCCCACCAGAGAGCATCAGTGGGAAGGAGTGCAAGGCATGGCCATAGGGCATGGGGGAAGATTCAGGCAGAGGTGATGAGAAACCACAGAAGGACGATCCTGGACTGGGCACAGTACAGAGGAAATTCAACATATAAAGCACAACTAATCACATTGCTGTCCATTGGCCTCACAATATGACAACTGCAACCAGCTGACAGCTCCAGCCAGCCACCTGATAGCTCCTAGCTCCTGCCATCTCCAGCCAGCTCATAGCTCCGGCCACCTGACAGCACCGGCCAGCTCATAGCCCTGGCCAGGTGACAGCTCCGGCCACTTGACAGCTCCAGCCAGCTCATAGCCCTGGCAAGGTGACAGCTCCGGCCACTTGACAGTTCCAGGCAGCTCATATAGCTCCGGCCCCTGACAGCTCCTGCCAGATCATAGCTCCGGCCACCTGACAGCTCCGGCCAGGTGACAGCTCCAGCCAACTCATAGTCCCAGCCAGGTGCCAGCCCCAGCTCTTGACAGCTCCAGCCAGCTCATAGCTCCAGCCAGGTCATAGGTCTGGCAACCTGACAGCTCCAGCCAGCTCATATAGCTCCAGCCAGGTGACAGCTCTGGCCAGCTCATAGCTCCAACCACCTGACAGCTCCAGCCAGCTCATAGCTCCGGCCACCTGACAGCTCAGACCAGCTCATAGCTCCGGTCAGCTCATAACTCTGGCCATCTGACAGCTCCAGCCAGCTCATAGCTCCAGCTAGTTCCTAATTCCAGCCAGGTGACAGCTCCGGCCACCGATTCCTACCTGGAACAGGTGCAGGATATTTGCTACCATGATGGACACAGAACTTTCCGAAGCCAAGATCACTCCCACCACTTTCTCTGGGTGCACGTAGACCGGTGGCTCCATGTTGGTACAGTGTGCTGCGGACACGTTCTTCTGGACCAGCGCCTGCATGAAAGTGAGCCTCTGCTCCAGCGTGTAGGTGTCCTGGGAGCAGGTGTCCCGGATCCACGCCCCCAGGGTGATGTTGGGCAGAAGCTCAGGGTCGCTGTTGATCTGGTCGATGGCATAGAGCATGGCTTCCAGCCTGTGGATCCCATTTTCTTTCCTTATATCTCCACACGGCATTCCTGCAAACCCCCTGGAATGGACTGGAAAGAGCCCCCCAAAGTGATGTCTCCCTCCAGTCAGATGGAAAGGGGTGCATAGGGCTCCTGCCCAGAGACCAGAAGTGCAGAGAGCCAGCAGCAGCCCAGCCAGGAGCAGAGCAGGGGTCTGAGCCTGGAGCCCGCATGGCTGCCCCCACAGGGCAGGGACTGTCCCCCTGTCAGAAGGTGCTCTCCAGCGGTGAGGTTCCCGGCAGCTCCGCTTCGTGCTGCTGCCAGTGACAGCTTTCTGGCTGCTGCTGCCGCTGCACATCCACAGCTTTAAAGCTGCCAACAGAGACTGGTAAGCCCCCTCCATGTCATCACGTAGCGGCGTCTTGTGTCATTTTCTGGGGGATATGGCGATCTCGGCAGCTCTGATCTCAACTGCGATACATGCGATCCCGGGGAGAGGCAGCGCAGCAAAGCATTACAATACACATGCTTCAGAGGTGCATCTAACACCTGAGGAGCTGCTGAAGTCTAAACTACAGAACGGCAGCTCACAAAAAATCACCAAACCCGCAGGAGATTCAGGAGAAGCCGCACCGCACTGTATGCACATATGGTCCATATACACTGCTGGCAGCACGGCATCTGATGGGGCAGATCATAGTGCAACATGTCCCGGCCTCCGGCCCAAAGAGACCCCGCGGCAATACCTGATAGGTAAGTTGTTGTACCAAAGATCGTGGTATGCGTTCAGTGCTTACCCATACCGCGATTTCCTGGGCCACAGTCCTCATCCCCGGATGCGAAACTCTGTGGGGTCCAGACTGCGCAGGTGCGTCATGCTTGCGCAGTCTATAAAGGCTTTGGACAGCGTGACTCTCCTACTATTATATTATAGATAAGAGATAATCAAAACATTAAATCTCGCCCAAAATGGTAGCAATGAAATCTATGGCTCAGAAAAACCAACCATCACACATTCCCATTTACCAAAAATGTAAAATGTTATGAGTCACAAAAAATGGCAACGCAGGGAATTTTTTTACAAATTTTTGGGCTTTTTAATAGACACAGTAGATCAACGTTTAATATAGGGGTGGGCAGCTCATGTCTATTTCTTCTACAGTTACAGTATTATTTATTTATTAGTATCACTGTCTTTTAAATGTTTGTACTGTACATTAGATTTACATTCTGCATACATGCCATAATGCTAAACACTCCAATGTTAAAATCCAATGTATAACCCTGAATTAGATATAGCAGACCAGGCAACAAAGATCTTAAAATGGTGTGGCATTAAATCGCAACATATAACAGAATGCTTTTTTAAAATGAAATTCATAAAGGCAAAAAAATCCCTTTCAACAATATATCTCCATTAACACATTGGGATTGTGAAAGTTGAGTATTTTTTTTGAAAGAACAGAATAAAAAAAGTGCTGTTTTGATATATATTTCTTTGTCAAAAACAGAGACCTAGTCAAGGAAATGTGCACATAGATAATGGCTCCATTGTATTTATTACATATAAATGATTTTTAACCTTCAGAAATAAGCCTTGTGTCTAAAAGCTTACAATTATTTGCAATTTTCCCAGCCAGCCATTCAATATCTCCACTTTGAAGTACTAATATGTCATTTTTAATTATAATTTTCTCCCATGGCTATTGTACGGACCATCAGTCTTTACCATAATCTGAAAAAATAATATATCTTCTAAATAGTTCTTGATGACATTGAAATTATTGATTGACATAAAGTACATAAAGTAGGAAAAAGGACAAAGCATATAATTTTCTGTTTCTTATTATTCATGTAACAGTAGACAGAGGCTTAAACAGACATAATGCATGGTTACATCGCTGCTACAGAGCAGTAACGGCTTATTTCAGGGAGATGTAGTTTTACATTTGGTTTAATTAAAACAAACTTATTACATTTTATTATATATTTTATCAGTATTGTGGAACATTGTGAAGTACCTCGCATAAGATAGAGTGATGTCTTTGATGTGTGTGAAATAATTCTGCCCATCTACAAAGGTGATAGGTAGTGTTGAGCATTCCGATACCGCAAGTATCGGCCGATATTTGCTGTATCGGAATTCCGATACCGAGATCCGATACTTTTGTGATATCGGGAATCAGTATCTGGATCGATATTAATGTGTAAAATAAAGAATATTATTAATCACAGGCCGCGACGTCAGCTAAGGTCTTTCAAGCGCTCATTCTTAGGAACGGAAGCTGCCGGTTACATCGGTAAGGTCCAGGCTGCGTCGGAGAGGTGAGTATATCAATATTTTTTATTTTTATTCTTTATTTTATACATTAATATGGATCCCAGGGCCTGAAGGAGAGTTTCCTCTCCTTCAGACCCTGGGAACCATACAGGATACCTTCCGATACTTGGTGTCCCATTGACTTGTATTGGTATCGGGTATCGGTATCGGCGATATCCGATACTTTTTGGGTATCGGCCGATACTATCAGATACTGATACTTTCAAGTATCGGACGGTATCACTCAACACTAGTGATAGGTAGAAAATTATTATTATTATTTATTTATATAGCACCATTAATTCCATGGTGCTCTACATGAGATGGGCTTACATCAAAATACAAATATCACTTACAGTAAACAAACTAACTGTGACAGACTGGTACAGAGGGATGAGGACCCTGCCCTTGCGGGTTTACATTCTACAAGATTATGGGGAAGGAGAGAGTAGGTCGAGGGTTGCAGTAGCTCTGATGGTGTTGAGGTGGCCGTGTGGTCATTACAGGCTTTAAGCTTCTTTGAAGAGGTGGGTTTTCAGGTTTCTTTTGAAGGATCCCAATGTGGTGGATAACCGGACGTGTTGGGGCACAGAATTCCAGAGGATAGGGGATATTCGGGAGAAGTCTTGGAGGCGATTGGTTGAGGAGCTTGGGAGGACCGGAGATTATGTGAGGGAAGATATTGAGAGATTAGCTCGGAAATGTACGCAGGAGAAAGGTTATGGATGGCTTTGTAGGTCAGTGTTAGTAGTTTAAGCTGGATACGCTGGGAAATTGGGAGCCAGTGAAGGGATTTGCAAAGAGGGAAAGCAGGTGTGTAGCGAGGAGAGAGATTAGTTAGTCGGGCAGCAGAGTTAAGAATGGACTGGAGGGGTGCGAGAGTGTTAGAAGGTAGGCCACAGAGGAGGATGTTGCAGTAGTCGAGGCGGGAGATGATTAGGGCATGCAGAAGCATTTTGGTAGAGTGAGGGTTGAGGAAAGGACAGAATCTGGAAATATTTTTGAGCTGGAGACGACAGGAGGTGGCAAGAGCTTGGATGTGCAGTTTGAAGGACAGAGCAGAGTCCAGGGTTACTCTGAGGCAGCGGATTTTGGGGACAGGGAAAAGTGTGATTTCATTTATTTTGATAGATAGATCAGGTAGCGAAGATATGCGAGATGGAGGAAAGATAATTAGTTCAGATTTGTCCACATTGAGCTTGAGGAAGCGAGAGGAGAAGAAGGAGGATATGGTTGACAGACACTCTGGGATTCTGGAGGGCAGAGAGGTGACATCTGGGCCAGAGAGGTAGAGGAAAATCCAACTATTAAACCACTCAAAGCTTTTACTATAAAGTTATACTGTAAAACTGGGTGTCTCAGATAAAAGCATACTGGTCTATAAAGGAGTACAGAGAAAGTTACAGTGATTTTCAAAATAATGTTGTATTGTGTAAGTTAAACACTAGATGTCAAATAATACCCTACTTTCTGAACAGAGGGATGAGCGAACGTCCTTGGTGATTCTCTGATAATACTTGAGTATCTGGGTACTCGGATGTGCTCGGCACTCAATGAGCATTGGCTAATGCTCAGATTTGAAGCTCAAATCCTTGCCAATCATGTTTGGCACCTGTTACACATCCAATAAGCATGCAGGGATTACCTGTCAGTCACTGTAATGTCATAGCCATCTTGGTAGTGGCATAACTGTGATTGGCTGGTTGCATTACCTCATCAGAGGTTATAAAAGAATAGGCAACGCCATACTCGGTTCACTGACACCATTGCACAGCTCATGGACAGTTCTGATTGGAGGGAGAGAGCAGTTATCCAGGCCTGAGTGTGCACAGTTTAACTAATCAGACTCGTCCTCTAGTATTGATACTGGTGCTAATGCTGAACCATCATGCTAACAGTCCTTATAAGGGCTAATCCTGTGCTTTGCTGATTGTATCAGATATATTCTGCATTTAGCCTAGGGACAGTTGCAGAAACAGGGAGAGTAGCAGTATACAGCCTCTAGGGAGGGTTTAGGGCTTTTCAGTCGCTGCTATATATATAGCTGCTGTACGTGACCACATTCTTTTTTTTTGGGGGGGTGAAAAAATTGGTTATATTGTCATTCATAGGGTATTACGTGCTTTCTGTGAAATTACGTTGGTTTATAACACTCTAAAAATAGTTAATATTTTTTCTGTATTCAGTTAGTCATCCATAGAGTATAAGGTGCTCTGTGTTCCATTTTGGTGGTATATAACACTCCAAAAAAGCATTCATAAATTTTTCTGGATTAAATTTGTCATCCATAGAGTATTAATTCCTTTTTTTTTACATTTCGGTGGTATATAACACTCCAAAAAGCATTGCAAAAAATTTCTGGACTAAATTTGTCATCCATAGAGTATTACGAGCTTTGTGCTATATTTTGCTGGTATATAACACTCCAAAAAAGCATTCCAATTTTTTTCTGCAGTCTTTCTATTGACTACTACAATAAAGGGATGAAAATAATGTTCTGATTGTACGTATTAGGCCGGTGTTCCACTTGCAACTGCAATGCGAGAAACTCGCGAGAGTTTCTCGCCTCAATACCTGGCACTGCCACCAGCGGTTCAGAATGGAGCATTCAGCTGCATAGAAATACATGCAGCCACACACTCTGGTACAGGTATTGAGGCGAGAGAGTTTCTAGCATTGCAGTTGCAAATAGGACAAAGTCCTTAAGCTGAGTGTTTATTTCAAAATCTGTCATTGGTGACCTATTTTGAGTTGACACTTATCCTGACAGTATTTTGGCTATTGAGAAAAATTATTATTTTTATGTAGGATCAATTGTTTCTGGGAAAAACCCCATGAAGTAAAAAGAGATAAAATATACAATCTTTTCTCAAATAAACAGTATATAAATAAAATTAAAGGAAATTCCTGTTTAATTTAGTAATAACAGCTCTGGCCCTTTATGAAGGGATTCTTAAGTTTGTTGACATAAGGATTTCTGCTGTCTCACTATTTTGACAGCTGTGTGACACTTCCTGCTTCAGAGCTTGTAGATATTACTGTGTGCATGGTCACTGGCCGTGGGCAGCATGAAAACACAAGTGGAATGTGTGTTGGAATATATCATGAAATGATTAAGTTGTTAATTAATGTTCTTTTTGCTGGAATTTTGAATGTTGATTTGTTTTTTTATAAAGAAAATTTTATTGTCCAGCTGAAAAAAGTAAAATTGCTACTGGATCTGTTGTTTTTATCACTGAAGTCTATGGAAACAGATCCGTTAAATAGCAGTTAGCTTTTCTTCCAATTGAAATGGATCTGTATTTTTGTTCAAAAGTTTTTATTGAATTTTAATGGTATAATAAAACAATAAAACAAATCAACCCCTACAGTCTATCTAACCCCCCACTCCGTTGATAATACGTATCAGATTTCATAATTTCCGAGAAAACAATCTCATTACCAAGAAAATGAATACTCAAATAAGGGCATGAGAGATCACTTTGGTTGTGTTGTGTTTGTATCACGACATAGGGCTAAAGATAAGCATTATTTTACAATGTTAAAAGGGAATCTTAAAGGGAATCTGTCAGCAGGTTTTTGCTATGTAATCTGAGGACAGCATGTAGCATGAGGTATGAGTTAAAACACTGAATTCAGCCATGTGCCACTTTTCAGACTGTGTGCAATGAAGTAAGGACATTATCATTGCTGGGACTAAATGCCTTGTGCTAAGTCGTCTGACCCCATCGCCTTCTGGAGCCTGGTAGGGGTGGGACAGCTGTTCAGCTCTGCTTCATGCTGCATCTAAAACCTCTGATTGAGTCACAACTGCTGCGTCCAGTAAACTAAGTGATACATCTTGGAAATCAGGGTCTCTTTTAGTACTTTGTGCTCCTTCCAGATGGTGTAGCAAAAATCTGGTGACAGATTCCCTTTAATAAATTATTATACAATCTCTCATCAGATGTAAGATTTGTGGTGACATGCACATAGATGTGCACGCCACTACATTCCTTGACTGATTCATTAAGAGGCATGAGCCACTTAATGAATCAGGAGCGCCTGCTACAAAACGAATCCTCCCCATCAACAACAGTGGGAGAATTGCTGGTCTTGATGAATTGCTCCTTTGGTGTTATCCTAAGGTCCTGATTGGGAATGAGGTCTTTGATGATTACAGGAGGCTTAATTTTACCTTTATTTACATCACATCTTAATAATAATAATACTAATAC
This sequence comes from Ranitomeya variabilis, assembly GCF_051348905.1. NCBI lineage: Eukaryota > Metazoa > Chordata > Amphibia > Anura > Dendrobatidae > Ranitomeya > Ranitomeya variabilis. Next base: position 71,974,934 of record NC_135237.1, on the reverse strand, counting down.
TAGTAACAATAATAATGTGATTGCCATTGGAGCTTGCTGGTAATTCTGGCAATTGTAAAAGAGGTGGAGAAAAACAATATACAATGGCTTGCAAAATTATTCAACCCCCATGGCATTTTTGGAATTTCAATGTCTTTTTTAAAGGGTTTGCATTAGTTTATGTAAAGAACATGTCTACAACTGTGAACATTTGGTTTTCTTTTCATTGTGAAGCAAACAACAAATAGGACAAAATAACTGAAAACTTCAGTGTGCAGAACCATTCACCGCCTAAAATCAGTACATTTCAGAACCTCCTTTTCTACCAATTACAGTTGCAAGTCCCTTTGGATAAGTCTCTATGAGCTTTCCACATCTTACCACTCAGACTTTTGCCAATTCCTCAAGGCAAAACTGCTCCAGTTCCTTCAAGTTAGATGGTTTCCTCTGGTGAACAGCAATATTCAAGTCTGACCACAGATTCTCAAATGGATTACGGTCTGAGCTTTGACTAGGCCACTGCAAAACATTTACCATATATACTCAAGTATAAGCCTAGATTTTCAGCCCATTTTTTGGGCTGAAAGTGCCCCTCTCGGCTTATACTCGAATCATTGTCCCAGGGGGTCGGCGGGGGAGGGGGAGTGGTGGCTGTCACATCATACTAACCTCCTCCCGGCGCGGTCTCTGGAGTCTCCTATTTGTCTTTTTTTGGCAAGCTAAAAACAAACCTTACATTTTTTGTGCATAAGTAAAGGCTTTTTTCTGCTCTTCTCTATGGAGTTTACGGCTTATTGTGGTCATATAGACAGATACTTCAGTCTCTGCTTCAGAACTCTGCAGTTCTTCTAGGGTTGCCTTTAGTCGTTGCACTTCCTCTCTGATTAATGCCCTCATTGCCTGGGCTGAGAGTTTTGGAGGGCGATCTCTCTTGGCAGGACTTTTGTGGTACCCTGTTTTTTCCGTTTGTAGATAATGGATTTGATGGGGCTCTGGGTCCTTGGTCTTCATGTTGTTGTTTGGTTAGTGGTACTTCTTGCTTTATGGTGTTGTAGCCTCTGTGGCCTTTCAGAAAAGATATGTATATACTGACAGACCATGGGACACTTAGACTGCACACAGGTGAACTTCCTTTTAGTAAGCATGTGACTAATGAAGGTAAACTTTTAGGAGCTTCATAAGAAAGGGGTGAATACATATGCACATGCCAATTTTTAGTTATTTGTTTCCATAAATTTAATTTATGTCTCTATTTTTCTCACATTAATGCACCAACTTATGCTATTTAGTGCTGCTGATGCATCACACACAAATCGGATTACAAAAATATTGAAACGCATATTGTAATATAACAAAACAGGTAAACAGCTAAGGGGGGGTAGAAGGCCAAATACTTTTGCATACTTTTCCATGGAATCCACTTACTTCTATTTTATTAGGGAATCTTGGCCTTTGTAAGGCAAGAACATATGTGATATGCAGAAGCAAAAACATTAAATCATCCCTACATTCAGGCATATATTAGGTCCTCACCAACTTTTATCATTTTGATTATTTTTGTACAATACCTAGATCTGGTCTCCACTGCTCACTTTCTGTTTGCTTTTTATTTTTTGTCTCCCTTCTATTTCTTTTTATCCCAATAATATTTTGCACTTTGGTCTTGTTATCCTATTTTACATTGAAACATCTGGATAGTAAAATATTAAAGGCAATGAAACGATCTGCACTTAATGTTTCAATAAATTCTCAGTCGCTTTTGTCCAACTGTAACAAAATATTTAATCAAAGGCTTTTCAGCAGCTGTTGTTGTTGCTGTTCCCAATCACATCCTTTAAAATTATTCTTTGTAGAATTGCTGTGTCTGCTCCAAATATCTTATTTTATAAATTCATATAAAATAATAATTGGATATGCAGTGTCTTGTGAAAGTATCCACCTTCCTTGGCTTTCTACCTATTTTGCTACATTGCAACCTGTGTTTAAATGTTTAAAGAATAAAACAAACTCCCAACACTAGGGAATCCATCATTTCCTTTTTGGCACCAAAATGTTGCAACTGGCACAAAGTAAAAAATAGACTTTTTCCCTGTCTTGAACTGTTTTTTGTGACTTTTGGCTCCAAAAGTTGCATGTTTGTGCAACATTTAAGCCAAAATATTATCATATGAAACAATACACCCGAGAAAGGGGGAACTGGAGTAAAGTTGTACCAAATTTTGAAACTTTTTTAAAAGTTGCAATTGATGAATAAGGCTAAAATATCTGGAATAGTTAATCTTCAACCACAAAGCAGGAAATAAAAAAAAACTAAGCACATATAAAAATTACTTTAATCAATGTGCAAATATAGAATAATGAATTGAGTGCAACTAAAATAGACGCAAAACACACAAAACTAGATGAAAAACAGGAGCAAAGGCCATGTTATATTGGGGTCTTAACTGCAATCCATTATACCAGCAACTGCTGTAAAGCCCGATTTAAGTGTATTGAAGAGAAAATGAAGCTTGTCCCTTTGTTCCTGGGAATGGGAGATATTATGTTAGAAGTTTTACCTTAATGGTCCACTTTGAAAAGCCAAAAATTGTCTTATAATCAATTAGCAGAAAACTTATTCTTGTTAATTTCGCCCATTTAAATAGGTTGGCAATCACCCGACTAATGAGCAAGAATATCGTTTGCTTGGTGCGATGATTTTTTTTGCATGCATAACAATCATCAGTATCGGCAGCACATCGCACCATGTAAACAGTTAATGAGCGGTGGACTCCCTGCCCGGCCACGATCCAAAAGGCATCTCTAACATCTCGGCTGAGATGGCCGGAAGGTAGATCTGCCCCCATGTGCCGCACAAATCTGGGCGGCAATTAGACACAGATGTAGCAGGGACATATAAGACCCAATTTTTACCATTATACACACAGCCCCCCGAGGAAGCTCAGTACGCGAAACACGCGTCAGGGCTATTTGATGGATGTACCCAGCGCTAAACCACACATGAGTAAGCAAAATATATGGCACTTTATATAGTTAGATTTTTTTTACTTAAACGGGCTAAGTGCAATATGGGCGGGTTAAGATAGGAGAGGTTTACTGGCCTTTACTTTGTGTTGATAATTTGGCACAAGTCCAGGATAGAATCATCTGCACCTATCCCCATATTCCTGAAGTCACTTATGCACCATATAAACAGAGCATCCCATTCATGTGCTGTTTTTGGTTTGCACCTTTATATTTGTTAAATGTGGGTTTTTTGCTGGAGTCATCCATTGTTCATTCACAGATCCTCAACATTTACATTGATTGATCACTGGTATTTTAAAATTGTTGTACTATATTAATAAAGTTTACATTCTTTATAATTGATGACGTTATGTCTATTTATGGGGCATCATGCTCTTGTTAAGTTTATGGGACATATATATTGGGATCTTAATTGCAATCCATTATACCAGCAACTGCTGTAAAGCTCGATTTAAGTGTTTTGCAGAGAAAATGAAGCTTGTCCCCTTGTTCCTGGGAATGGGAGATATTATTTGAGAAGTTTTACCTTTATGGTCCATTTAGAAAAGCCAAAAATTGTCTTATAATCAATAGCAGAAAACTCATTCTTGATTATTTCACCCATTTAAATAGGTTGGCAATCACCCGACTAATGAGCAAGAATCTCGTTTGCTTGGTGCGATGATTTCTATTGCATGCATAACAATCATCAGTATCGGCAGCACATTGCCCCATGTAAACAGTTGATGAGCCAATGATAACATGAACAAGCATGGGGACAAAATAATTGTACTGATTGTTCTGTCCTCGTCAGTGTTCCGTCAGATTTGCAAAAAGATCACTAAACGGCCACAGATTAGTTTATACATAGCCAATCTGTAGTAATTACATCTGTCCCTACACAATATAGCGATCTTATCTGCTACAGTCGGACTGTATAGGGACACTCCCCACTTGTCAATTTATTTAAAAGTCTTTATGAGAAATAACAGAGGGACAGCATAACACAGAGTTCTATGAAAATATGCTACTAAAATTGTTATATTATGGAGAATAATAGAGACATCTAAAAGGTGACCTTCGGTACTCAATAAATCACACCGCACCGGAGCCTCGGGAACTCGCTATCTGGTAACCACTGCAGCACAGATTCTGCATTTATCCACTGCAACCCAGTAAAAGTATTTAGCAGATACCACTTTCATAGCTGAAGGACGCCGACGGACACCCTTCACAGATACCCTTGATAAAGGCAATTACGCCGAAACATTTGGGATGGACCTCTATCTGTGTATTCTATCTTGTCGGCTGTAAATTAAAATTGGAAATTAACTTGCAAAATAACTTTTTTTTGTGATTTTTTGAGTGCCAAAGGTTTCTGTTTTAGTTGTACTTTATATTCCTTCGAGCACCACCTCTCTTTGTTTAGTGTGCACCACTCTTGACTGATTTGAACTAATAGAGACATGTCAGGAAATGTGACGGATAAGCTGATAATTTTAATAGTCTCTAAATGACCCAAGGAGACAAAATGTTACTGATATTAATATTACATATTCATTTTTAATTCTTGCCTAAATTTTCTATGTAACTCATGAAGAAAGCATACACTGTAAAAATGAATTCATTTTTATCAAATTATGCTGTATTGCTCAAAAAATTGTTTAGGGTGCTTTGAGCTAAAATACGCATATTAATGAATCGGGGCCCTAGTGTCAGGTGCTTTGGAGTGATGATTCATTAATTATTTTTTTACTACCTGCTTTAGTGCTTTTGAACCTTTAATTTGCTCATAATGATATATTAATTCTTATTAGTGATGAGCGAGTATACTCGTTGCTCGGGTTTTCCCGAGCACACTCGGGTGATCTTCGAGTATTTGTTAGGGCTCGGAGATTTAGTTTTTATTGATGCAACTGCATGATTTATGGCTGCTAGCCAGCCTGAATACATGCAGGGGTTGCCTGATTGCTAGGGAATCCACACATGTATTCAACCTGTCTAGCAGCCATAAATCATGCAGCTGAGTCAACAAAAACTAAATTTCGGAACACTAACAAATACTCGGAGACCACTGGAGCATGCTCGGGAAAACCCGAGCAACGAGTATACTCGCTCATCACTAATTCTTATCAATGGATTCTGATTTAACATGCCCCACAAATATTTTCACAGGGACTTTTGACGGCCAACTTTCTGTCTAAATGTCCAGCCTGAGTTTTAGAAACACGTATTTACAACTAATATTTGTTGCAACATAAACTTTTTGTTTGTTCCATATGGTAAAATGTTGGATTGAAAAAAGCTAGCTTAAAAAAAATGAAACTTTAAAAGGTAGCCAACTACTAAAGTAAAGAAGCCTAAAAGTCACTGTAAGAAAAATATAGTTGCTTACATAGCAAAACTTGAATCTAATTATAATCATTCTGGCAATGGACTCCAAACTACAAGCTGTCATATTACAGCCCATTTCTGCTGACAGATGTGCAGAACTAGTGTAGAAATGTAAACTTTCTTCCAATCTTGCAATAATTTTTGGAGCACTTTCTTATTAATTCAATCAATTTAATTGTAAATACAGGTTAATGTCAAAATTTCCTGTTTTTTCTTTTTTTTTTGTTAATGACTCAACAAATTTTAAATGGGCTATCTGGGACACCTCCAAAGCATTTTTTGTGGGGATTAGTGTATAAACCAATAGGAAATAAAATTATTATTTATTTAAGAAGCAATGGATAAAAGAAAATAGTACTGAGGCAACCAATGCTTAAAAAAAGTAGTATAACTAAAAAGTCCAGAGGCTACTTTTTAGATGAAAGAAATTTTGCAAAGGAGAGAAAATCAGGTAAATGTCAGTCTAAAGAAGTTATGTGCTGTGTGCAGAGTGAAATAACTGATAGCAGCAGACAAAAAGAGCAAAGTCATACTTTTATGATTCATACATTTCTTAGATATTTGTGCTTCATACAGCTAAAACTAATTATTCTAATCAGTAACTGAATACATAATAAAATGCAATAAAATGTTCTTAATTAAAGGGGCTATCTCAGACATCTGCCATTCTCACACTTCCTGTGAGGTCACGTCGACAGAGCAGTTTCTTCTTTTCTGCTCTGCGCTGTTGATAAGTCTGCTAGCGACACTGACACCCAGCATAGGCACTGGAAATTAGAGTCTCATTCAGATTTCTCATACTAAAAAAAATAGTCTGTTTGTGATCAGTGTTTTTTATTTGATCTCCATCAGTTAGTTCAGATTTTCAGTTTTTACCATCAGCTTAATTCTTTTTTCTCGAGGGAGAAAATATTTTTGGATGTTTCCAAAGCATCTCCAATCAAACACTCTGTGAAAAATGGACAGCCCTGAGCACTTTTCATTTTTTTCTGTGACTTATAAATTTAAGTTTAATCTGTGACTCAGATTAAAGTCAGAAATGTCCGAATGATTAAGTCCAGTTCACTCGAAAACAGAAATATCATCACTCCTATAGACTGTAATTAGTAGGAGTTCTATCCATGAAATTTCTGAATGAGCCCCAATTAACTATTGGTTAATTGAGGGAGACACCAACTACTCCTTTTCAAAAGTGATGATACCCCAATCTAAGAAATAAGTAATATTGTTATGTATATTTTTTAAAAAACAAGATCATTAAAAGCATTTTACCTAAAGAGAACTGAAGAGGTTCCAGAGCATAACAAGGCTCATCAGAATTGTATTGCACAAATTCAATTTCCATTGAATTACTAGCCAAATTTAAGCAGACGGTTGAATTTGAATATCTGTAGATTTGCTTCTCACTAGTTTCCATTTTGCAAAGATTTTGGGGACTTACGGTAGATAGGAGGGGAAAGGTGACAAGATATCCATAAATATCTGAATGACATTTGCTTGTTTGGAGAATTTTTTTGAGAATTGACATGATTGGTGACAATTTATTATGAGATAGAATAAACCTTCTGGAAGTACCTAGGGTTAAAATTAAAGGGAACCTGTCACCCCCAAAATGGAAGTTGAGCTAAGCCCACTGGCATCAGGGGCTTATCTACAGCATTCTGTAATGCTGTAGATAAGCCCCCGATGTATCCTGAAAAAAGAGAAAAAGAGGTTAGATTATACTCACCCAGGGGCGGTCCCGCTGCGGTCCGGTCCGATGAGTGTCACGGTCCGGTCCGGGGCCTCCCATCTTCTTACAATGACGTCCTCTTCTTGTCTTCACGCTGCGGCTCCGGTGCAAGCGTACTTTGTCTGCCCTGTTGAGGGCAGAGCAAAGTACTGCAGGCCTTTCTGACCTTTCCCGGCGCCTGCACACTGCAGTACTTTGCTCTGCCCTCAACAGGGCAGACCAAGTACGCCTGCACTGGAGATGCGGCGTGAAGTCAAGAAGAGGACGTCATCATAAAAAGATGGGAGGCGCTGGACCCGGACCACGATGCCGACCGGACCGCCCCTGAGTGAGTATAATCTAACCTCTTTTTCTCATCCTTCAGGTTACATCGGGGGCTTATCTACAGCATTCCAGAATCTTGCACCTATGCCCTTAGATAGCACTATGAAAGATAAAAGTTACGGGTAAAAAAAATATTGTTTTATATACGTGGAAATTATATTCCAGTAAATTAGTATGAGGCCAATAATTAAATATAAATCATAAAATAATAACGTAGATGAAGGTTTTGGAAACATTTTCAGTAGTCATCTCATTATCATCAAATGTAGAATTAATGTAAGATTTACCATTCACAATAGATGATGGCCACAGTTAACTTTCACTACAATATGACCTCTGCACAAAACACAGAGCGTGCCTAGAAAACTTTTGCAGACTAGTAAACTTGTCATTTCTGTGTTACAGGTTTTTATAGTCAATGTAACTGCTGGAAAATTACCTATCAATACCATTAACAGCAACTTGGTAAAGATGACTTGTCCCATAACCCTGTCTATAAAATAGAGCAAAAAAAATCTAGAATCAGAAAATAAGACCAGAGTAGAGAATATGTATCAGCATTTGTTAAAAGTGAACTGAGCAAGGACAGGATATCTTTGTACGCCATGTACTGGTCATTCTTGGGTATTGCAGCTCAGACACATGATGCAACTGAACTGTAGTACTCAAGAATGTCCTCTAGATAGAGTATGGTGCCATGCTGTTCTGACTGAATTGATGAGGATGCCAGGTGTTGGACATTAACCAATCTGATATAGATAGCCTTTCCTAATAAACATAAAAAATACATGAATGTAATCATCACATCCAGCTGAAGGAGGCACTGATGTCACTGATGTCACTGGTCACGGTAGCACTCTTTGCAATTGTCATGTTCCTGCTCTGCAGGCTCCAAAACATGCAAGATCATCAGCTGATCTTGCTCTCAGACCACATATATTTGATCTCTGTGTGCCTTCAATTTCATATAATTTCATATATAGGCACCACACAAACGCAGTTTATTAATAAAAAATATGTTTATTCATGGCAAAAAAGATAAAACAAGACCACACATGGTCATAAAAAAGCCAAATAGGCACTTGTAATAATAATACAAATACCAGTGTATAAATATAACTCTCTCTAGGGCAAAAGAGTGGTAAAAATAGAAGAGACACAGGATGGTGTTAATTAATAATTACTAACCAGTGCTATAATCCATGGACCCCTGGACGAAGCATTTCATTGTGAAACGTGCGTCGGGTGTGGTGGACTCCTGGATTCCCTCTATATCATTTTTTTAAATGAGTGTCTTTTTTGTATTGTAGTAGACATGTTTATAAGATGGCTGTACTCAGACGCTATGTTTGTTGTTATGTGTGGCACATTTAGCCCCATTTACTTAATATCACATAGACCCTTGGTTTTTTTGTACTAATTTATTTACATGTTTTAATATTTATCTCTTTCTACTAGTATAGAGATTATAGCACTGGTTAGTAATTATTAATCAGCACCATCCTGTGTCCCTTCTATTTTTACCACTCTTTTACCCTAGAGAGAGTTATATTTATACACTGATATTTGTATTATTATTATCCAGGTCCGTCCATCTTTTTTCTGTGTCTGTTGTTTCTTACCTGTGCCTATTTGGCTTTTTTATGACCATGTGTGGTCTTGTTTTATCTTTTTTGCCATGAATAAACATATTTTTTTATTAATAAACTGCGTTTGTGTGGTGCCCTTCTTTGTAGGTGTATTTGTATTTTTTTTGGCTACCATATAGGATATATTATAGGTGTTTTGTTTAATTTCATATATAGCCTTGTGAATTCTACAGCTTGTCCCAGCCCATGCTGAATTACACAAGGAGAATAAGATGTCTCATTTAGGCACCTTATAGTGAACCTCAAAATGCCAATAAATCTATTAATAAGACCCAACTGGACCTCTATGAGGTCTATTCTTTATGACCATGTCTTTTTCTTAGGCCGAGGTCACACTAGCGATGTTTTGTCGCATAGCACTCGGACCCGTATTCACCTATGGGGCAGCTCACATTTGTGTTTTTTTCTCAGCCGTTTTCAATGTGCGAGTGAAATCGCAGCATGCTGTGATAGTCACCAACACTTGGCCGAGTCTCCGCTCACTCGCACCCATATAAGTCTATGGGTGCGAGTGAGACAACGCACATCACTCGGATATCATCCGAGTATTGTGCGTTATATGCTGACCCTGCAGCAATGGAGGAAATGGAGAAATTAATTTCTCCACCTCCTCTGCAGCTGTGCTCCGCTCCGCTCTGTGTGAGAGGCTCGGAGTACAGACGCATGACACTTGGCTCCCGCTCGCAGCAGAGCAGGAGCCTAGGGTCATTAGCATATCGCATCCGATACTCTCGCATTGGATGCCATACGTTGGTCTGAACCCGGCCTTAGCGATACTGCAGCCCAAAGAGCAGTTCATTAAAATGTATATTACAGAAGAGCTAAAATACCAAAATATTGTTACTAAGTAGCACAGGAGAGGAAAATATAGCTATTTTGTCTTCATGTCTCATATTTTGGAGTACTTTAATATACTTTTAAATGTGTATAATTGGAGAATAATTTTTCTACTAAATAAACTATGTAACATGTTTGTTAGGTATTGTCAGTAAAGTTATTTCTATGTAAAATCTGTTCTGGGCAGGAGCTTTCGGGAGTATTTCTTTTTAAAGTCCCAGGGTAAACAAACCAGCATCAGAAAGATGAGACCATCTGGTCCTGATCCATACTTGTTATTCAATGCTAAGAGTCAACACATTTTTATCATAGTTGTTGATGTTGATATTTTTGCAACTGTTGCTTTTTTTCCTCATTTTACATAGATTATATTCCGCTGTGTAATTCAATATTTCAGCTCAGGAAAATGAATTTGAAATTGCTTTTGCCCTGCAGAAATAACTTTATTTTGAAAGTGAAACAAGCGAGTAAGTAAATGCTAGTCAAGCGAAGAAAAAAATCAATAGAAGCTGTTACGTTGATCTCGGGTTATAATTAATTATGTTACAAGTCTTTGAATGTGAGATTCACAAATACACCTCGTCCTAGAAATTACGGATCCGTAATCATTTAATTGCATCAACCGGGGAACATATCCATAACACGCTGAATTAAAATACATTTAATTTTTCCCACAATAAATTTAATTCATCTGACTTAGATACATTAGCCTTTTGTAGTAATGATTGTTATCTAGAAAAACGAGAGGGAAAGCCAAAAAATATCGCAATGTCAACAAATTGTCTAATTTGTAATGCTGTCCTAGTTTTGGAAAGCAGAGCAGATTAATGGCTTTTTCGTTGACGTATTTTACTTTGGTCACTAAAAAAAGTAATTTGAGAAAAATAAAGGTTAAAGGGAGATATACTCTGTGTGCAGGATTATTATTCAAGTGAATATTTTCTCCATATCATTTTTATGTAGATTTTCCACCTACAAGCTGTATAACCTTGAATACTTATTGTTTGAAGCAAATTAGGTGATGTGTATCTGTGTAATAAGGGAGGGTGAATCTCAGGATACAACACCCTTTATCAAGGTGTGCAGAATTGTTAAGAAGCTTGTTTTAATGAAGCAAAATGGATCAAAAAAAGATTTAACTGACTCTGAAAAGTCAAAAATTGTTGAAAGGACTTTTAGAGGGTGTGGCAGTTTTGAAAGTGCTGAGATATTGGGGTCACAAAACCATCAAAAGTTTTGTTGCAAATAGTCAACAAGGTCATAACAATGTGTTGAGAAAAAAAGATGCACATTAAGTGCCAAAGATTTGAGAAAAAAATCAAATGTGATGTGATAGTTACATAGTTACATATAGTTACGTAGGTTGAATAATGACCTACAGTAGGTCCATCAAGTTCAACCTTTCTCCACCAATTGTACATTTTGTCACTAATCTAGTTATATCCCGCAATGTTATGTGTATCAAGGAAATCTTCCAGCCCTTTTTTAAAAGCTATTATAGTGTCTGCCCTTACAACCTCCTGTGGTCGGGCATTCCACAGTCTGACTGCTCGAACTGTAAAAAACCCTTTCCTGTTTAGCTGTCGGAATCGCCTTTCTTCCACCCGTAATAGGTGCCCTCTAGTCCTCAGAACAGTCCTTGAAAGGAACAAGTCATGTGCCAGTGTTTTGTTCTTTCCACACATATATTTATACATGTAAATGAGATTTCCTCTGAGGCGTCTTTTTTATAAGCTAAACAAGCTGGATTTTATCTCTCTTTTTATACATCCTAAAATCTTGTTTGCTTTTGCAGCTGCTGCTTGACATTGAGTACTGCTGCTCAGCTTATTTAAAACGAGAATCCCCCATCCTTCTCCTGTTCTGTAGTCCCGAGTATACTCCTATTTATTACATATACAGCAATAGGATTACTCCGTCCCAGGTGCATTACTTTACATTTATCTACATTAAATCTCATTTGCCAAGTGTTTGCCCATTCAGTTATCTTATTCAGATCGTTTTGCAATATTGTAATGTCAAGGTCAGATTTTAATATCCTACATAGTTTGGTGTTGTCAGCAAAGACTGACACTTTACTCTCAATCCCATCCACAAGGTCATTAATAAAGAGGTTAAAAAGAATCGGTCCTAGCACAGATTATTATTATTATTATTATTATTATTATTATTATTTATTGTTATAGCGCCATTTATTCCATGGCGCTTTACAAGTGAGGAGGGGTATACATAATAAAAACAAGTACAATAATCTTGAACAATACAAGTCATAACTGGTACAGTAGGAGAGAGGACCCTGCCCGCGAAGGCTCACAATCTACAAGGGATGGGTGGGAATACAGTAGGTGAGGATAGAGCTGATCGTACTGCGGTTGGTTGATCGGTGGTTACTGCAGGTTGTAGGCTTGTCGGAAGAGGTGGGTCTTCAGATTCTTTTTGAAGGTTTCGATGGTGGGCGAGAGTCTGATGTGTTGTGGTAGAGGGTTCCAGAGTAGGGGTGATACGCGAGAGAAATCTTGTATACGATTGTGGGAAGAGGAGATAAGAGGGGAGAAGAGAAGGAGATCTTGTGAGGATCAGAAGTTGCGTGTAGGAAAGTACCGGGAGATGAGGTCACAGATGTAAGGAGGAGACAGGTTGTGGATGGCTTTGTACGTCATGGTTAGGGTTTTGTACTGGAGTCTCTGGGCAATGGGGAGCCAGTGAAGGGATTGACAGAGGGGAGAGGCCGGAGAATAGCGGGGGGACAGGTGGATTAGTCGGGCAGCAGAGTTTAGAATAGATTGGAGGGGTGCGAGAGTGTTTGAGGGGAGGCCACAGAGCAGGAGGTTGCAGTAGTCAAGGCGAGAGATGATGAGGGCATGGACTAGGGTTTTTGCAGATTCTTGGTTGAGGAATGAACGGATTCGTGCAATATTTTTGAGTTGAAGTCGGCAGGAAGTGGAAAGGGCTTGGATATGTGGTTTGAAGTAGAGATCAGCGTCAAGGATAACCCAGAGGCAGCGAGCTTGTGGGACTGGGGAGAGTGGGCAGCCATTTACTGTAATGGATAGGTTCGTTGGGGGGGTCACGTGAGATGGGGGAAAGATGATGAATTCTGTTTTGTCCATGTTAAGTTTCAGAAATCTAGCGGAGAAGAAGGATGAAATAGTGGACAGACATTGAGGGATTCTGGTTAGTAGGGAGGTGATATCTGGTCCAGAGATGTAGATCTGTGTGTCATCAGCATAGAGGTGATACTGAAAGCCATGAGATTCTATGAGCTGTCCCAGGCCAAAGGTGTAAATGGAGAAGAGCAGGGGCCCAAGGACTGAACCTTGTGGGACTCCGACAGATAGGGGGCGAGGTGAGGAGGTGGTGTGTGAGTGGGAGACGCTGAATGTCCGGTCTGTTAGGTATGATGAGATCCAGGATAGGGCCAAGTCTGTGATGCCAAGGGATGAGAGGGTCTGTAATAATAGGGAATGGTCCACTGTGTCAAAGGCAGCCGACAGGTCGAGGAGGAGGAGAACAGAGTAGTGTTGCTTGCTCTTGGCAGTTAAGAGGTCATTGGTGACCTTAGTTAGGGCAGTTTCAGTGGAATGGTGTGACCGGAAGCCAGATTGTAAGCGGTCAAAGAGGGAGCAAGAAGAGAGATGGGAGGACAGTTCAAGGTAGACGTGTTGTTCCAGTAGTTTTGATGCATAGGGGAGAAGTGATATAGGGCGATAGCTAGATACAGAGGATGGGTCAAGAGAGGGCTTTTTGAGGATAGGTGTGATGGAGGCATGTTTAAAGCTTGAGGGGAAAACACCAGTTGTTAGTGATAGGTTGAAGAGATGGGTTAGGGTTGGGATGAAGATTGTGGTGAGGTTTGGGATGAGGTGGGATGGGAGCGGGTCAAGTGCACAGGTGGTGCGATCTTGAGAGTAGAGTGGCGAGTTGATCTTCTGTAATGGTGGAGTAGTTGGTTTTGGAGGTGGAGGGTAGGGAAGTTGGGAGGAAGGGCTCTGGGGATTGTTGACCAAAACTGTCTCTGATGTTATCAATCTTCTGCTTGAAGAATGAGGCAAAGTCTTCAGCAGAGATAAGTGGGGAGGGAGGAGGTGCTGGGGGACGGAGGAAAGAATTGAAGGTGTTGAATAACTGTTTAGGGTTGTGAGACCGGGAGGATATGAGAGATGAGAAGTAGGTTTGTTTAGCTGTGGCGAGTGCGGTCTTGAAAGTAGTGAGGGACTGTTTGAATGCGATTAAGTGGTCGTTGGAGTGGGATCTTTTCCATCTGCGCTCAGCAGCCCTGGAAGCTCGCCTCAGTTCTTTGGTCAGGCTGGTGTGCCAGGGCTGTCTGTTGATTTTGCGAGCTTTGGTATGTGTAAGTGGGGCAGCAGATTCCAAAGCTACAGCTATCGTGGTGTTATATAGAGCGGCAGCGTCATCCGCATTGTGTATGGAACTTATGTCTGTGAGAGGGAGGAGGGATTCAGAGAATGAATGTAGGTCAAGATGTTTAAGATTTCTGCGAGGGTGTGAAAGTTTGTGGGGTGGGGACTCTAGACATGGAGTGGAGAGAGATGAGAATGTGAGAAGGTTGTGGTCAGAGAGAGGAAGAGGTAAGTTAGAGACTTTAGATAGGGAGCAGAGGCGGGTGAAGATGAGGTCCAGTGTGTGACCATCTTTGTGAGTGGCTGCAAAAGACCATTGAGTGAGGCCGAAGGAGGAAGAGAGAGATAGAAGTTTAGTGGCAGCCTAGAGGGAAGTGTCAATGGGGATGTTGAAATCGCCCATGATGATAGTGGGGGTGTCTGCAGAAAGGAAATGAAGTAGCCAGGTGGTGAAGTGGTCAAAGAAGATGGTGGCTGGCCCTGGGGGGCGGTAAATGACAGCCAGTTGGAGGTTGGAGGGGGAGTAGATGCGCACAGAGTGCACCTCAAAGGAAGGGAGGGTAACAGAGGGTGGCAGTGGGATTGGGGTGAAGGAGCAGTTATCTGACAGGAGAAAACCAACTCCTCCACCATGCTTGCTGCTGGGGCGGGGTGTGTGAGAAAGGTGGAAGCCACCGTAAGAGAGTGCAGCAGGAGAGGCTGTGTCAGAAGGGGTGAGCCAGGTTTCGGTGATGGCGAGGAATGAAAGTTTGGTAGTAACAAAAAGATCATGGATGTAGGAAAGCTTGTTACAGACAGAGCGAGCGTTCCACAGTGCTCCTGTTAGTGGGACTGGGGAAGCGGGGGCTGGGCGAATGGGTATAAGGTTAGAGAGGTTACGGAAGTTTGTGAT
This sequence comes from Ranitomeya variabilis, assembly GCF_051348905.1. Classification (NCBI taxonomy): domain Eukaryota; kingdom Metazoa; phylum Chordata; class Amphibia; order Anura; family Dendrobatidae; genus Ranitomeya; species Ranitomeya variabilis. The sequence goes on along the minus strand of NC_135237.1, from coordinate 71,959,760 downwards.
GGAGCGTGGATGGGAGGTAGAAATGACTGGGAATGTGGTGAGGAGGACCAGGATTTGGAGAGATATCACCAGCAGTGAGAAGGAGCAGAGATAGTGTTAGCAGGTGGGAGCAGGAGAGGGCGTGAGGGGGCTGCCTGTGCTTTGAGACAGAGGATTGTATGTTAAGGAACAGTTCTGAGGAGGAGGTGAGATGGATGGGGAGGATTGAAGAGGAGATGAACAGTTCCTTACTTGGTGTGGGGATTGTTGTGAATTCTGTTTTTGGCTCCCTCTGGTGGCTACTGGTGGTACTGGTTGACTTTGGTCTTGTGTTTCCAGTGCACCTGTTTTCATCAGGAAATTGGGAGTTTCCTATTTAGTCTGGCTTCTCAGTCACTCTAGTGCCGGCAATCAATGTTACCAGAGCATCTCTGTTGCTTGCTACCTGCTCCAAGTCTGCAATTCAGCTAAGTTGAAATCTTTGGCTTTTTGTGTTTGTTTTGTCCAGCATGCATTTATATTTCTCGTGCTGCTGGAAGCTCTAGTGATCTGAAATTACTACTCCGGTGTCATGAGTTGATAACGGAGTTAAGGTAGTTTCAGGATGGCTGCTTAGGGTTTTAAGGTAACCGCGAAGTCCTCTTTTGTATTTTCATCTATCTAGTCAGAGGGCCTCACTTTGCTGAATCTATATTCATACTGCGTTTGTGTTTTCCTCTTACCTAACCGTTATTACATGTGGGGGGCTACTATAACTTTTGGGGTTTCCCTGGAGGCAAGCCAGGTCTGTGTATTCCTCTTATAGGGGTAGTTAGCTCTCCGGCTGGCGCGAGGTGTCTAGGGATACAATGTAGGCACACCCCCTGGCTACTTTTATTTGCATGTTAGGTTCAGCATCGCAGTTACCTGAGATACCATCTTCCTAGAGCTAGTCCGTTTTTGCCCATGTCCCTGCCATTGGGAATCATGACAGGGGATTGGGGGAGGTAGCAGAAAGTAAAAGATTATAGGGGTGAAAGTGAAAATTAACAGAAACATTGTTTACAGTGACTGGCCAGTTACCTTCAGTTCCCTTCAGGTTCAATTCAGGTTTTAATTCTAATGTAATCCACACTTTTAGAACACACTTCTAGAAATCACACTGCAGACTAAGTCATGCAGACTTGGGCTGTGCAATATATGGAACACTAAGTGCGTTCAGGTGTGAAGCAGAGAGGAGTGGTTTCTGCTCATCTTGGTCAGAGAATTAAGGGTGGACCAGATGCATACAATCAAGCCTAAGTAAACAATGTCATAAATATCACAGGGTAAGTTGGGGGTTAGCTGAAAGGCATACCATCACAATGCTAGGAGCAGAGGAAAGTCTATGTGCAAAGCTGGGTGATGTACTATGTGCACTTCACAGACAGACAGCAGGAGAGCTGGGTGGACTGGGTGGGTGAACATACCATCACAATGCTAGGAGCAGAGGAAAGTCTATGCGCAAAGCTGGGTGATGTACTATGTGCACTTCACAGACAGACAGCAGGAGAGCTGAGTGGACTGGGTGGGTGAACATACCATCACAATGCTAGGAGCAGAGGAAAGTCTATGCGCAAAGCTGGGTGATGTACTATGTGCACTTCACAGACAGACAGCAGGAGAGCTGGGTGGACTGGGTGGGTGAACATACCATCACAATGCTAAGAGCAGAGGAAAGTCTATGCGCAAAGCTGGGTGATGTACTATGTGCACTTCACAGACAGACAGCAGGAGAGCTGGGTGGACTGGGTAGGTGAACATACCATCACAATGCTAGGAGCAGAGGAAAGTCTATGCGCAAAGCTGGGTGATGTACTATGTGCTCTTCACAGACAGACAGCAGGAGAGCTGGGTGGACTGGGTGGGTGATCCCTGTGGTCCCCACTGCTGACTATATCCCATTTAGAAAATGTACCATTTATGACAACTCTTTGTTTCCTGTCATGTAGCCAATTCCTTACCCATCTGCATATAATTCCCCCCAGTCACTGCTTCTGTAGCTTAAGTATAAGTCTGTTATGTGGAACTGCATCAAATGCCTTTGCAAAGTCCAGATAAATCGCATCAGCCACAATCCCTACATCCAGATTTGCACTTACCTCCTCATAGAGACCCAACATGTTAGTTAGACACGACCTATCTTTCATGAATCCATGCTGGTTGTTAGTTATTATATTATTCTCTGTAATATATTTCTGCAGGTCATCTCTTATAATGCCCTCAAACATTTTGCACACTACTGATGTCAGGCTTACCGGAAAGTAGCTACCTGGATCCATCTTCTTACCTTTCTTAAATATTAGTACCACGTGAGACATCCTCCAATCTTGTAGCACCACCCCTGCTAGAAGAGAGTCTAAGAATATGAGAGACCGTGGTTTGTCAATTATTGAGCTCAATTCCCTCAGTATCCATGAATGAATGCCATCTGGGCCGGGGGATTTGTCAATGTTTAAATTGCTCAGACGTAAATGCACTTCTTGTTGTGTTAAACTAAGTATATCAGGTTGTCCTAAAGTCCCTAAACCACAGAAACTCCCCACAAGTGACTACAATTTTTGAAACTACACCCCTAGTGGATTTTATCCAGGAAAATTGTGAGCATTTTGAACCCACATATACTACACAGAATTTTATAACATTAGGATGAAAATGTTCATTTTTTCAAGTCAGTGTCCTCACTTTGCTGAATGTCTGCAGCTGGATGAAAGTGCCAGACCACCACAGGCATTCAGCAATACAATTTGTTTTTTAAACTGTGCCCCCCTTGAGGAGGCAGGAGATAGTGCCCTAGGCAGGTGCCTACCCTTCCTGCCCCTTGCCCCAGCCCTGATGAAGACATCAGCTGTATTCACTGTGAACTGCAAAATTATTATAAGTACTGGTAAAATAATCTGTAGAAGTTACGTTAGCATCAACAAAATCATATTTTTTTTTTACAGACAGAGCAAAAATGTGCCCTATATTTATGTACTGCCCTGGAATTTCCGGATGGTTGGCAACCCTGGCCTCTACTGTATGCCTGCTGTGGCTTGGGACAATAAGGAAGACTAAAGTCTGTATCAGGAATTCTTCAGAGAGTAAGAGTTTGAATTCCACTGTGAGCTACATTACACTATATACCTGTGAGAGAAAACTGTAGACTGTACCAAATGTGATATATTGCATGATGGTCTATGTTAACTGCCCGAATCCAAAGCAATAGGAATTTTGTGTTGCTAATCTCAACTGTCCACTGTATTGTTATAAGGGAATATTCCTTTGTACAGTAAGGCTATGTGCACACGTTCTGGATTTTTCACCTTTTTTCGCTATAAAAACGCGATTAAAACACGAAAAAAATGCATCCATTATGCATCCTATAGTTAGAATGCAATCCGCAATTTTTGTGCACATGTTGCGTTTTTTTCCGCAAAAAAATGCATTGCAGAAAATACGCAGCATGCTCATTAATTTTGCGGATTTTTCACGTTTTTCCCTCTATATTATTCAACTGGGGAAGCTCTGGAAAAAAACGCGGAAAATCCACAAAAAAAGTGCAAAAAATGCGAGAAAAATGTGAAAAAAACGTGTGCAGATTTCCTATGGAAAAAGTCTGTTTTTTGTCATGAAATTTCTGCAAAGATTCGTGACGTGTGCACATACCCTAACTGTTGTCAGGATTTTTTTTAACCTTTTAGGTGCTACACAGGAATTAATGCAAAGTGGATTGAAAAAAAATATGACCTCTAAAAGGTTGTTTTAGCCCCAATATTTCCACTTTTGGAAGAGATAACACCATAAAATGGACCCCACAATTTATTACCCACTTTTTGTGAGTGCGACGATACCCCACATGTAGTCAAAAAGTTATGTTTGGACAAGCAGCAGGGCTTGGAACAGAAGGAGGAATATTTGAATTTTGGAAAACAAAGGGTACTATCAGTAACACACTACGCCCCAGGGACTCAGATCCTGCAGTGCCAGACGTGTCCCCCTGCTTAAAGGGCCACTGTCACCCCCCCAGCCGTTATAAACTAAAAGAGCGACCTTGTGCAGCAGTAATGCTGCAGTCTAACAAGGTGGCTCTTTTAGTTTTTGATTCATTTATTACCTCAATAAAGCGTTTTAAAAATTGGCCACAAATACCAGATATTGTACCTGGAGGCGGTCCGAATCGTCCTCTATCAATCTCCCAACTGCCGTCACTCTTCTCTTCAGGGGCGATGGTCGCCGCCCCCTTCGCGCTGTTGCTTCTTAAATCCGGCGCCTGCGCTGTGCGTGCCTGCCTGGGGCCCGCACTGTGTTATTCATTATGCACAGTGCGGGGCTGGGGTTCCTGGGCATGCGCACTGCGCTTGTCAGATGCTCCCCCGGTCCCCCGCCTTCCAGCATTGCCGGAATATACAGGTTTCATTGCCGACGTTTTGAACAGCCACAAAGAACAACGCTGGAAGGCGGGGGACCGGGGGAGCGTCTGACATTCGCAGTGCGCATGCCCAGGAACCCCAGCCCCGCACTGTGCATAATGAATAACACAGTGCGGGGCGGGGATTCAGGAACAGGGTGGCCGCACTGCCCGCACAGGCACAGTCAGGCACCCTGTGTCTGAGCTGTGACTGACAATGAAGACTGCGCCTGCCCCAGGCAGGCACGCACAGCGCAGGCGCCGGATTTAAGAAGCAACAGCGTGAAGGGGGCGGCGACCATAGCCCCTGAAGAGAAGAGTGACGGCAGTTGGGAGATTGATAGAGGACGATTCGGACCGCCTCCAGGTACAATATCTGGTATTTGTGGCCAATTTTTAAAACGCTTTATTGAGGTAATAAATGAATCAAAAACTAAAAGAGCCACCTTGTTAGACTGCAGCATTACTGCTGCACAAGGTGGCTCTTTTAGTTTATAATGGCTGGGGGGGGTGACAGTGGACCTTTAAGCCAGTACATGTCCAGGCCCCTCTGAAGTTTCCTAGAGAGCATTTGGATTATCCAGATGAGTATTTTTGGAGAATGTCTTATGATCTGATGAAACCAAAGTAGAACTGTTTGGTAGAAACAAAACTCGTCATGTTTGGAGAAGACAGAGTGCTCAGTTGCATCCAAAGAACACCATACCTACTGTGAAGCATGGGGATAGCAATGTCATGCTTTGGGGCTGTTTCTCTGCAAAGGGACCAGGATGACTGATCCGTGTGCATGAAAGACTGAAGGGGCCATGTATCATGAGATTTTGAGTGCAAACCTCCTTCCATCAGCAAGGGTATTGAAGATGAAATGTGGATGGGTCTGTCAGCATGATAATGATCCCAAGCACACCGCCGGGGAAATGAAGGAGTCGCTTCGTAAGAAGCATATGAAGGTCTTGGAGTGGCCTAGCCAGTCTCCAGATCTCAACCCCATAGAAAACCTTTGGAGGGAGTTGAAAGTCCATGTGGCCCAGTGACACGCCCAAAACATCACTGCTTTAGAGGAGATCTGCATGGAGGAATGGGCTAACATACCACCAACAGTGTGAGCCAACCATGTGAAGACTTACAGAAAATGTTTGACATCTGTCATTGCCAACAAAGGATATGTAACAAAATATTGTGGATAGGTCTCTTTTATACTGATAACAAGTTAAAATAGGTGCCATTACTACAGGTAATGAGTGGAGGACAGAGGAGCCTCTTAAAGAAGAAGTTACAGGTCGGCGAGAGCCAGAAATCTTGCATGTTTTTAGGTGACCAAATACTTATTTTCCACCATAATTTGCAAAATAAATCTTGCAAAATCAGACAAGGAGATTTTCTGGATTTGTTTTCTCATTTTGACTCTCATAGTTGTGGTCTACCTATGATGTCAATTGCAGGCCTTTATCATCTTTTTAAGTGGGAGAAGTTGCACAATTGGTGACTGACTATATACTTTTCCCCCAGTGTAAATTAACTAAATTTTCAGTCCATTGTATTGCATTTTTTGCACAACTACCCAATTCTAGCTATGACACAGTAGCTTGTACAGGCATATGCATCACTATTACCAATAAATAGTTTTCAGTGGTGACTCAACTGTATATATCTGATGAGTTCTTTAGGGTAGGGCACTATATCTATGGGGCATTATTGCAAAATATTTTATGATCTATTTCCATATTAACCCCTTTCTGCCATTTGATGTGCTATCCCGTCGAGGTGACCTGGGACTTAATTCCCAGGGACGGGATAGTACGATCGGCCGCACATCAGCCGCACTCACAGCTGACATCCGGCACTATGTGCCAGGAGTGGTCACAGACCGCTTCTGGCACATTAACCACAGGAACTCTGCGATCAAACATGATCACAGCGTTCCGGCGGCATAGGGAAGCATCGAGCAGGGAGGGGGCTTCCTGTGTGCTTCCCTGAGACCCTCGGAACAACGCAATTGTTCCGAGCATCTCCTCCCTGCAGGCCCCGGATCCAAAATGGCCACGGGGCTCCTTCCGGGTCCTGCACGGAGGTGGCTGGCAAGCCTCCTGCACTGCCTGTTAGATCGCTGATCTGACACAGTGCTTTGCAAGGTGTCAGATCAGCGATCTGACACTATAGCATGATGTCCCACCCTGGGACAAAGTAAAAAAGTAAAAAAAAAAATATTTGCATGTGTAAAAGTAAAAAAAAAGAATTCCTAAATAAAGAAAAAAAAATATTGTTCCAATAAATACATTTCTTTATCTAAATAAAAAAAACAATATAAGCATACATATTTAGTATCGCCGCATCCATTACGACCCGACCTATAAAACTGTCCCACTAGTTAACCCCTTCAGTGAACACCGTAAAAAATTAAAAAAGGCAAAAAACAATGATTTATTATCATGCCGCCGAACAAAAAGTGGAATAACACGCGATCAAAAAGACGGATATAAATAAATATTGTACCGCTGAAAATGTTATCTTGTCCCGCAAAAAATGAGCTGCCATATAGCATCATCAGCGAAAAAATACAAAAGTTATAGTCCTCAGAATAAAGCGATGCAAAAAGAATTACTTTTTACATAAAATAGTTTTTATCGTATAAAAGCTCCAAAACATACAAAAATGACATAAATGAGGTATCGCTGTAATCGTACTAACCCGAAAAATAAAACTGCTTTATCGATTTTACCAAACGCAGAACAGTATAAACGACTCCCCCAAAAGAAATTCATGAATTGATGGGTTTTGGTCATTCTGCCTCACAAAAATCGGAATAAAAAGCGATCAAAAAATGTCACGTGCCTGAAAATGGTATCAATACAAACATCAACTCGTCCTGCAAAAACAAGGCCTCATATGACTCTATGGACGAAAATATGGAAAAATTATAGCTCTCAAAATGTGGAGACGCAAAAACTATTTTTTGCAATGAAAAGCGTCTTTTAGTGTGTGACAGCTGGCAATCATAAAAAATCCGCTACAAAAACGCTATAAATAGTAAATCAAACCCCCCTTCATCTCCTCCTTAGTTAGGGAAAAATAATAAAATTAAAAAAATGTATTTATTTCCATTTTCCCATTAGGTTTTGGGTTGGTGCTACAGTTAGTGTTGGGGCTAAAGTTAGGGTTAGGGTTGGGGCTAAAGTTAAGGTTAGGGTTGGGGCTAAAGTTAGGATTAGAGTTGGGGCTAAAGTTAGGGTTAGGGTTGGGGCTAAAGTTAGGGTTAGGGTTGGGTGTAAAGTTAGGGTTAGGGCTACAGTTAGGGTTGGGGCTAAAGTTAGGGTTAGTGTTGGGGCTAATGTTAGGGTTTGGATTACATTTACGGTTGGGATTAGGATTGGGATTAGGGTTGGGATTAGGGCTAGGGGTGTGTCAGGGTTAGGGTTATGGCTAGGGTTATGGTTGGGATTAGGTGTCAGGACTCTGAACATTTTTACCTTTTGTGCATTACTGCCCTTTTCTAAGATTGCGTCTTTGGTCTCATGTGCACTGTGTCTTACTGCTATAAAACTCCACCCCAGCCTTCAGTCTGTGCTAGAGTATTCTGCCTTGCATCCAGCTCCTGACCTCTGATTACTCCCTGGCTATATACCTGCTCCTGTGAACCTGTGTGGTGATCCTGCTACTCTGCTCTGAGTTCCTGCTGCATACACCAGTTCCAGTAATCCTCCTTCATCTGCTGCTCGTATTTACTTCCATCTGCATTTGCTGAACATGTAAGCGTTTGCTGCTCTGCAAAAACCTGAGACTATTAACCAGGCCTCCCTGGTTGAGCTAAGATATTATTTGAACTGCCATATAAGCTTATCTATCTGTGTTTGGACTAAGACAAGGATTTATTCGTGTCAAGTATCCTCAAGAATAACTGTGCTTCATAGACTTTCTGCTTGATTGCATGTTCCTCTGAAGTTTCCTATAGACTGCTAAGCTGCGTTTAATATTTACACCAAGTGTTGTGGACTTGAGTTTCTCTCTGCACCTGTTTGAATCACCGTGTGATAATATAGACTTTACCACTTATAAAACTGTGTCCTGTAGTTGTCTTGTTCCATGCAAAGAGTCTCCCGAGTTATCCCCTATAATTATTACATTAGGGTTAGGGGTATGTTGGAGTTAGGGGTGTGGTTATGGTTGGGATTAGGGTTAGGGGAGTGTTCGGGTTAGGGTTGGAGTTAGAATTGGGGGGTTTCCACTGTTTTGGCACATCAGGGGCTCTCCAAACACGACATGGCATCCGATCTCAATTCCAGCCAATTCTGCGTTGAAAAAGTAAAACAGGGCTCCTTCCCTTCTGAGCTCTATCATGCACCCAAACAGGGGTCTACCCCAACATATGGGGTATCAGAGTACTCAGGACAAATTGGACAACTTTTGGGGTCCAATTTCTCTTGGTACCCTTGGGAAAATAAAAATTGGGGGCTAAAATATCATTTTTGTGGGGAAAAAATGATTTTTAATTTTCACGGCTCTACGTTATAAACTGTAGTGAAACACTTAGGGGTTCAAAGTTCTCACAACACATCTAGATAAGTTCCTTGGGGGTTCTAGTTTCCCTTATGGGGTCACTTGTGGGGGGTTTCTACTGTTTAGGTACATTAGGGGCTCTGCAAATGCAACGTGACGCCTGCAGACCAATCCATTAAAGTCTGCATTCCAAACGGTGCTCCTTCCCTTCCGCGCTCTGCCATGTGCCCAAACCTTGGTTCCCCCCACATATGGGGTATCAGCGTACTCAGGACAAATTGACAACAACTTATGGGGTCCAATTTCTCCTGTTACCCTTAGGAAAATACAAAACTGAGGGCTAAAAACTAATTTTTGTGGAAAAAAAGAGTCTTTGTTTTCACAGCTCTGCGTTATAAACTGTAGTGAAACACCTGGTGGGTCAAAGTGCTCACCACACATCTAGATAAGTTCCTTAGGGGGTCTACTTTCCAAAATGGTGTCACTTGAGGGGGATTTCAATGTTTCGGCATGTCAGGGGCTCTCCAAATGTGACATGGTGTCCTATCTCAATTCCAGTCAATTTTGCATTGAAACGTCAAACGGAGCTCCTTCCCTTAGTAGCTCTGCCATGTGCCCAAACAGTGGTTTACCCCCACATATGAGGTATCAGCATACTCAGAACAAATTGTACAACAACTATTGGGGTCCATTTTCTCCTGTTACCCTTAGTAAAATAAAACAAATTGGAGCTGAAGTAAATTTTTTGTGAAAAAAAGTTAAATGTTCATTTTTTTTTAAACATTCCAAAAATTACTGTGAAACACCTGAAGGGTTAATAAACTTCTTGAATGTGGTTTTGAGCACCTTGAGGGGTGCAGTTTTAGAATCTGTCACATTTGGGTATTTTCTATCATATAGACCCCTCAAAGTTACTTCAAATGTGATGTGGTCCCTAAAAAAAATGGTCTTGTAAAAATTTGAAATTGCTGGTCAAATTTTAACCCTTCTAACTCCTTAACAAAAAAAAAATTTTGGTTCCAAAATTGTGCTGATGTAAAGTAGACATGTGGGAAATGTTATTTATTAAGTATTTTATGTGACATATCTCTGTGATTTAAGGGGAGAAAAAAATAAAATTTGGAAAATTGCGACATTTTCTAAATTTTCGCAAAATTTCCATTTTTTCACAAATAAACGCAGGTAATATCAAATAAATTTTACCACTACCATAAAGTATAATTTGTCATGAGAAAACAGTGTCAGAATCATCAGGATCCGTTGAAGCGTTTCAGAGTTATAAACTCATAAAGGGACGGTGGCAGAATTGTAAAAATTTGCCCGGTCATTAACGTGCAAACCACCCTTGGGGGTTAAAGGGTTAAAAATGATTCTCAAATAAAGTAGACCTATAGAAAATGATGTTTTTTAACTAATTTGTGTCATAAGATCTAGTATAAAGGTGTGAACATTGAATATTTTTTCAAAATGTCTTCAAATTTCAGAATCGCCTGGAAATGTTGATGCATTCCAGAGTTATTGTCACATAAAGTGACACGTCAGATTTGAAAAATGAGGCTTGGATATTAAGGACAAACTTAACTGTTTCTAAGATGTTAGGCAATTGGACTTGCAGAAATAGAAAATATATCAATTCTTTTTTCATCTTTACACTGCGCTTTTTAAGTTTGGGGAAAGGGAGATGATTTGAACTTTTATATGTTTTGTTTCTTTACATTTAAAAAAAAATAATTTTTTTTATGTTTTTTTTTTAACTTGAACATGTGATCGCTTGATTGCCTATACTATGATACTGAAGTATTGCCACGTATTGTTAAATTGATTAACTATACTTTAAAATTTTTTAATATTTTATATTTAAAAAAAATAGTTTTAAATTTTTTTAAAATGTATGATTAGTCTCATTAGGAGACTTGAATCTTGATTACCTATATAATACACTGCAATACTAATATTGCAGTATTTTATAAAATTGTAGTGGTGTTTCAATATTGCGTGAAACTGACATGAACTGGGCTTCATTGCAGTTTTAATATCCCATCGAAACCCTGGTTGACTGGTAATTCCACCATGCTCTTGATCTGCTGACCAGTCACCCTGATTGGCTGGTCATATAGATGCTTTGTTTGACTAGGAGGCGGTGCCGCCACGGTGTCTGGTAGAGTGGATCGGCACTTGAGCATGGACAGACATGTTTATGATGGCATTTAGATATAAGCCCCATGTAACGTAATGTATCTTTCTTTATTTTGTTCAATCCATTCATACCCAAAGTTTTATTCAAAAATATGCAAATCACTTCTGCAAATCTTTCAGCACCTATCTGACATAAGTACGCTTCTTTCAGTTTAGCTACACAGTAAAACACCAGGTATATTCAATGCTTGGGAGAGGAGATGGCTTGTATTTTTTCAAAAGACAATTGTATATTATTTTCTGACACTACAATGACTTTTTATGTAATGTAAAATATATCAGATCTCTGCTTGTTGACATCTATTGAAATAAACCTTAGTTCTTGTTTTATTGATTTTACTTTATTTTTCTGCTATATTGACAGAACAACCTTACGTCATTTGGTATACTAAAAATACAATATCAAGCTGAAAATGTCAAGGAAAATGCATTTCATCAGTTATTAAAAGTCTTATAGACTTTTCTCTTAGACGTATAACTCCCTAACAAGGAGATGTAAAGTAGACATGTGGGAAATGTTACTTATTGAGTATTTTGTGTGACATATCTCTGTGATTTAAGGGCATAAAAATTCAAAGTTGGAAAATTGCGAAATTTTCTAAATTTTCGCCAAATTTCCATTTTTTTTCCAGAAATAAACGCAGTTAATATCAAAGAAATTTTACCACTATTATGAAGAACAATGTCAGAATCATCAGGATCACTTGAAGCAGAGTTATAACCTCATAAAGGGACAGTGGTCAGAATTGTAAAAATTGGCATGGTCATTAATATGCAAATCACGTTTGGGGGTTAAGGGGTTAATTAAACAGTAAAAAATTTGACCATAGCAGGGTTGATTGCATGTAACTTCTTTTTCCTTAAAAGGGTATTCTCATGTTATAAAATTAGTATATTTAGTTAGGCCCCATGAAATTACACAAGTTTGCAACTGACTTGCTTTTTGTCCTTCTGCTTTTATTTTCCTGCTATTAGATTTTTTATCTTATATAGTCAAATCCTGGCTGAGTGTGTGCAGTAGCTAAATTCTAGGCTTAACGGGAACCTGTCACCATGAAAATTCAGTTCAATCTACATGCAGGGGGATTGATATATAGTTTAATCAGAAAATATACAATATAACCTGTTTTTTATCATCTAAGCCTCTATTGTTTCTGAAATTTACTATCCTATGTACACACTTCACTCTGTGTAATATATATTCCCCGAGCCGTATATCCTCTATAAATATATATATATATATATATATATATATATATATATATATACACACATCTCTATCTCTCAACTCAGTGAGGGAGAGTAGGATATAAAGTTCTTTGTGAGGGCTGTTGCTCTGGTACTTTGTGTTACCTTTATTTATTGTATCGGGGACTTGCCGGCAGCAGTGTCCTAGGCAGGAGATTGTACTGGAGGTACTTGCATGTGTGATGGTGAAGCTAGGGCTGGAGTGGAAGGAGCTTAGGAGAGTTGCCGAAGTCGTGGTCACTGTGGTCACTGCTTGTTTGCTGGCAAGGGAACAAAGGATACTGAAGAGGAAGTGATTACCTTAAGGAACTGAGGTAATGCCAAGGGCAAGGAAGTGAAGCCTAAAGGCATAACACAACATGACAATTGATAGAAAATGCATCTGGATTTTATTGAGGCCATTTTCCTTTAGTATTTATGGCAAAAACAATAAATGAGTTAGGGTAGTGGATAATCTCTTAAAATCCTAAAGTTTCAGGCCAATGTAGTTGAAACAAGCCTTATAACATGTTTTGTGACCCGGCTGAGGAGGTAGAATAATTTACTATCCTTGCATACCTAGATTACTATTTATGAGCTATCAGTTTTGTTGAATTTCTTGAATATAATTTTAGTCTCATAGTCCAAAATGCTCTTGGTCCTGATTTAGAGCAGCAGATTATGTTGTGATTACACAATAAATAAATAGTATATTACCCCTCAACTGAATAGATTCTGTGGAAGTAATATGATGTAATAGAAATTGCTTATATAACATTGATTCGAAGTTTTCATTAGAGAAGAACCTTTCCGTAACCCTATGTGTAATCTTTGAAACTTGTTTCATGCTGACTGACTCACGTTACAAATGCTCCTGTCTTACTGTGAGCATGCAACTGATATTCAATTACGTTATCGATCTCTGACCAACTTTGGTCAAGAATCATTAGTTTTTTCGAAGGCATATCTCCTGACAGGCAACTATTCATAGTTCGGTCAGCTGAGAGGTCTGTGAGCTGAGGCAGTTTGAGAGCATGTTTTCTCTTTCAATAAGTTCTTCGAGATCGTATCAGTTTTTTGCACAGATACTTTTTATTTAGAGCAATGTATTGGATATAAAGTAAGTTTTTGGGAATCTAGAAATTGGAAAGTTTAAATGAAAAGTAGATCTATGAATAGGTAATAATACTGAATTGAAGAATAGTGATGGGAGAACCCTTGGATGTTCGGGTATGGCAGGTTCAGATGAACATTTAAAAAAAAAGTTTGGTTTGGGGACCAGAACAGTACCTGAACCTGGACCCCATTCAGATGAATGGAGGGCCCAAACATTCGTTGTTTGCCATGCTGTCATCTGCATGACAGAGCAGCAAATACTGCCTCTGGTCAGTGGTAACATTACCACCAGCTGTCAGAGAATTGCGGCTCCCATCCTATCAGATGACAGCGTGAGCCAACAGCTGTGACAGGCAGTAAAAAGTTTATCTTCTGTCACAGGGGCGTCGGCTGATGGGAGTACTACTCCCATCAGCCTATGCTTGTGTTAGGGGGTTGCCATGAACATGTTATGTATAATGTTTATTTATGCTCTTAAAGATTGTATTGTTTCCAAATATTAGGGGCAGCATAGTTCCCTAGTTTGCCCACTAGATGGGGATAGAGAGACTTAGCTTGTAGATGGTTAATGTAGGAGGAGCTAGTGACAGTTAAGGGTTAGAGCAGCTGATATTTGAATCAGTTGGGTGGGAGCACCCTGTCATGGCAGTCAGCTCTGCAGAAGTCCAAGGTCCAGTCAGGCAGCATCAGGGCCAGGAAGGTGACGAGAGAGATGAAGGGCATTGATAGAGTCACTGACAGCGCAGCATAAGTGGGACTGTGGCTGACAGGGAGGAAATAACTAAGCAGTACGGACAGGTCACTCGCAATGTGGTGGCTTGCTAAGTGGATGGATGTACTTGGGACCAGGGCAAAATGGTTTATAGGAATCCCTGCTAAAGTAAGACTGGGCACAGAGGACACTGGAGGACCGATAGGCACGGTCTGTTCAGGAAGCAAGCTTAGTAAAGATGAAGGAAAGGCAGAGAAAAAGAAGCTGTGTAAAGCAAAGCCAGATATAAATGCTGACAAGGTGAGAGAATAGACAGGGACAGGAACTAAATTGTTTAATGTAAAGCCTGCTGTAAATGCTGAAGAGAACCGTCTTTAGTAAAGTTTATTGTTCAATCGTTCAATTTGACTGTGACTCTGTTTATTCTGCTTCGGCTGAGGAGAACGTGCAGCGTATTACAGGAAGCCCCAGAAGTAAAGGACCAGCAGGTATGCTGACTAGCAGTCGTGGAGTGTATGTGAGGGGAGGTCAGGGTGTGCAAGAGACTTTTACCTCAGCCACGACTACCCGCCTGTCCCACCCTTACCCTTGCTGTCGCTTAGCAAGAGCAGGTGCTGCTAATGGGAGTATTCACGCAGCATTTCTGTGAGTTCACCATAGTTCAGCTATGAACTCCTGTGAACTTTCTCACTACAGAAGCTCAGTGCTATACCCTGACAGGAGGTCACTATTGTGACCGCTCTCCAAATTATCTGAATTGTCATGAGACACTATGGATTAGCTGTAGGACAAGTGAGGAATATGGTTGTCATTTTTCTTCTCTTTCCAGGGAACAAGGGCGTCAACGGAATGGGCATAAGGTGAATATAAATTTGTTATTTTTAAATACATTTGTAAAACAGGGTGTAGATTTTTATTTACAAAAAGGACTTAATTCTGTTTTTGATTTACAATGTGACTATGGGGTTAGTAAATAAAGGCCTCTAATAGACTCTTCTCCATTACTAACCTGTGGACTTGATGTCACCTAGCATTTCAAAGATATCAACCCCACAAATATTACCCCACTTGCCACCGCCACAGTAATAGAATAGAGGTTGATATTTTTAGGCTGGGGGGGCAATATTCATAGCCACTCATAGCCACCTACCAGCCTGAGAAACCAGCCCCCAGCTTGCTTGGTTGTCAAAAATGGAATGGAGCCTACAGCATTTTTTTTTATTATTTATTTAAATAATTTTAAAAAACAGTGTGGGGACACCTCTATTCTTAATAAGCAGCCATGATAAAGCTGACAGCTGAAGGTTGCAGCTCCGGGTAATTTTTTTTAAATTTATTTATAGTGCAGATGCCAGCTGATAAATACTTGTGTCAGCGGTGCCTGCTCTTGCTGTTTTCAGTGACAGCAAGAGTAGGCTGATGGGAGTAGTACTCCAATCAGCCAATGCCTCTGAGATCAGAGGTAAACTTTTTATAGATGATCACAGCTGCTGGTGCTCTGAATGGTAGTAATAATCTTACTATTGATCAGAGCCGCCAGTGTTTCTTGATCTGTAATAATAATAATAATAATAATTTTATTTATATAGCGCCAACATATTGCGCAGCGCTTTACAACTTATAGAGGGGACTTGTACAGACAATAGACATTACAGCATAACAGAAATCACAGTTCAAAACAGATACCAGGAGGAATGAGGGCCCTGCTCGCAAGCTTACAAACTATGAGGAAAATAATGTATATATCGCACGATTTTCGGGGTGCCGAACACAAGCAATGACCGTGTCCGTGTTCAGGGTCCGTGCCCAAACAGTAGATGTTCGGTACAGAATCCAAAGTTTACTGTTTTTGTTCGCCCATCACTATTGAAGAAAAGTTTTTACACTGTTTTTCTGCAGGACATTTTGTATGCTCTTGAAGTCATGCAGAAATTAAGTAAACAATGTTAGGCCAGTTTCATACAAAGAAAGAAATAATTTTTGTGGCATATTTGGATATGGCCCATTATACTTCCCCAACTTTATTGAGTGTGTTTTAATACTTATGTTTGTTTTTTCTGTGTCCACAGATGAGTTAGGGATAATATTTGTATTATCTTCCCCCTGTTATATTCTGCCTATTTAATCATACGCTCTGTCTTTAATGGGGTATTGTATGATGGGGATATTTATTGTGGTATTATCTGAATAGGATATCTGCTTTTTGGTGGAACACATTTGCGCTCCATTCCCTGCCCTGATCTTGTGATTTACGGCGAGCATGCAGGTAACAATAACTATAAGACGCAAGATACATGCCGCACCTTGCTTTGAGCCTGGAAATGACATCAGGTACCAGTTTAAATCAGTGCACCTATGACCGGGAATCGCACGCATTATTTTTTGTGGCCACAGGATAGTGCTGCATTGATAGTATGCCCTCTGATCCCCTGATGAATCCAAGTGTTTTGGGGGGAACACATCTGGATACGGGACTATTTATAATACTGGCTTTATAATTATGTTAAGTATGCTCATTTGCTTATCCTGGCTGGTGTCTTGATTTCTAGTATTGCTCTAGCTACATATTTTCCTTAACTACTCCTATTTAGTGTTGAGCGATACCTTCCGATACTTGAAAGTATCGGTATCGGATAGTATCGGCTGATACCCGAAAAATATCGGATATCGCCGATACCGATACCCGATACCAATACAAGTCAATGGGACTCAAGTATCGGAAGGTATCCTGGATGGTTCCCAGGGTCTGAAGGAGAGGAAACTCTCCTTCAGGCCCTGGGATCCATATTCTTGTAAAAAATAAAGAATTAAAATAAAAAATATGGATATACTCACCTGTCCGGGGACCCCTGGACCTTACCGATTGTAACCAGCAGCCTCCGTTCCTAAGAATGAGCAGTTTAAGACCTTCGATGACGTCGCGGCTTGTGATTGGTCGCGTGCCGCTCATGTGACCGCTCACGCGACCAATCACAGGCCGCGACGTCATCGCAGGCCCTAAACTCCTCAATGAGTGAGTATATCCATATTTTTTATTTTAATTCTTTATTTTTTACATGAATATGGATCCCAGGGCCTGAAGGAGAGTCTCCTCTCCTCCAGACCCTGGGAACCATACACTGGGAACTTCCGATTCCGATTTCCGATACCACAAAAGTATCGGAACTCGGTATCGGAATTCCCATACCGCAAGTATCGGCCGATACCCGATACTTGCGGTATCGGAATGCTCAACACTACTCCTAATCATTTGTGCTTATATTTATAGGAGTCAGGGATTTAGTCATAATTAATTATTAATATAAATTTGATGAATAACATTTTTTGTCTTTTCAAACATAGGTTGTGAATTGTTGTGTATATTTTCTTGAAACACATCTAGGATTTGATATTTATTTCTACCTGTACTGCCCTTTAAATTGTGATATGAGATATGTAATTCTTATGAGGCTGGCTATTTAATTATAAGTATGTTCGTTTGCTTATCCTGGCTGGTGCATTGAGTTTTTCTTTTCTGTTGCCCTATTTGTATAATTCCCCTGGTTACGCCTGATCATCCATGCATATATTTATAGAAGTGAGGGATTGAGGAATATTTAATTAGTGATATATATTTGGATTTACAACATCCTCTTTTTTCAAAAATGGACAGCTGTCCCACAGGGAATTTTAGGGCAATATAGTCTCTTTATATCATATCCTGTCAATACTTTTTTTGAGGGCTCATACATATCTTGGCTGCTATATGCGTATTTGGATACACACCTTCTAATATACAGTATGTTTTCAAGAGTTTTTTGAATTTTTAACTTAACCATTAAAAGTTATATTTTAGGGGTCTATTTTGTTTTTTGTGGTGTCAGTTTCACACATTCAAATTTCATGGTCTGAGTATGGACCATGACTTTCTAACAGGCTATGGGCCTTCTGTCCCAAACTCAAAAACCTTATAAGCATACATGAGCCTGCTGAGTTCAGATCAAGAGAATTTGTGGCCAGTCCAGAAATCTTGGTCCATACTTGAATTGTAAAAATCGGGTGTATGATATCGAAATTAAAGAGATCCTACTATAAATGTAAGAAATCACCTCGTCACAGGTTAGTTGACAACTTGTTGAGTGTTTGTGGTGCCACCACAAAATTCCCACTGATTCTTAAAATCGGGATCTGGAGTACCTTTGAATGAAACCATTGTGCCTTGTATGCAGGACCATAACTCCATTCAAATGGGCCACTTCAAAGTTCTGTTTTTTGCATCAGTATACATGTCAGTGGTTGGACCCCCAGCAGTTAGCCAGATCCCCACAAAAATCCCACACTGACTCTTAAAATCAGGATTTCAAGAACCTTTGCTTTCAATGAAACAATATTGCCTTGCATGTAGGACCATTGCTTCCTTCAACCTGGCACTTCTAAGTCCTGTTTTTTGGATCAGTGTTCATCCCAGTGTTTGGAGGCACAAAAATTAGCAAGTTAATCCCTATTCTATGTATAATTGAAAACTTGCACCTATAGTATAACTCAATTAGGTGTTTTTTATCTTGAGTAGCTGGAAATTTTTCATATTGTTTTTTAAATATTTCTCAGCTAGATAGTAGATAGATAGAGTTCACAATCAACACTTTTCAGTAAACTTTATAAATGCAATGGTACAAGCAGATGTTTCCACTTTGTTTTTAATAGGTGCTTCTGCTAATTCAAAAGCTACTTAAAAAGTTGAAAGCAATATGACTACACTTCTTGCTGTCACATTTTTATAAATGGTAAAATGGTAAAAAAAAGTAACAAGCATTTTGGTTACGGTCATAGAAAGAAAGTACAATCTTGATAATTATACATGCTGTACATAGTATTGATTCACAGCACTTGACATCTACTCAACAGAATAAAAGCACAGAGCTTGGCGGTTACACATCAATGTAGAGCATGGTGCTTAATGGTTACTCTGCAGAAATAGGAGTAGTTTCTTAGCAAAGTTTGCTGCAAGCTGTTACAAGGCTCAGTAGACTGGCTTTGTCACTGTCTCGGGTCATTCTCTCTGAAACCAGGCTGTCTCTGCTTTCTGAAACCCAAAATAGTGACCATAGGATGGAAAGGGTGAGAAATCACTTTGAATGCTTTCTATAACTAGCATAACTACCTATTCCTTCCCTCAGCATGTGTTAGATAATCCAAACTATTTCTTATCTCAGCATGTGTTAGGTAACAGTAAAATCATATACAAGGCATCACTGAGATGAAAACACATTGTTTTACTTTTTAAAAGAGAGCCATTTATTTTGTGAACACTTACAGATTGTGACCAGATTTACAGTTAAGGAATGAGTAATTCACAAGGCTCAGTACAAAGTGTTAAATGAGTTTGTTCTTTAACATGTAATCAGATCTAATTCATGCAATTACATGAGCCAACCAATCAATAGACACAGATATTACAGTGAATATAATATCCTTTCACCTTGAGTGCAGTGCATTAATTCACCCGATAATCTAGAAACCCATTGATTTCACAAACTCTTCCTGAGCTTACATACTGTGTACATCAAATGTGTTTGAGTTTATTAACCTTTCCTTCCCTATCACAAAAAACAAGGGGCAAAATAAATTCAGTCCTTATGTACTGATGTCATGTTAATTTCTTATTTACATTTCAAGCTTCTTCATCTTCTTGTTCTTCATCATATAATTATGTTCATTAGCTGTTGTAGTTTGCAGTAGACTGTTGTGCTAGGCATATTATTGTTATTATTATTATTACTATTATTCATTTATATAGCACCGTTAATTCCATGGTGCTGTACATGAGAAGGGGTTACATCAAAATACAAATATCACTTATAGTAAGCAAACTAACAATGACAAACTGATACAGAGGGGAGATGACCCTACCCTTGCGAGCTTACATTCTACAGGATTATGGGGAAGCAGACAGTAGGCCGAGGGTTGCAGTAGCTCCCATGGTGTTGAGGTGGCCGTGTGGTCATTACAGGCTGTAAGCTTCTTTAAAGAGGTGGGTTTTCAGGTTTCTTTTGAAGGTTCCAAATGTGGTGGATAACCGGACGTGTTGGGGCATAGAATTCCAGAGGATGGGGGACATTTGGTAGAAGTCTTGGAAGCGATTGGGTGAGGAGGGAATAAGCATGGAGGAGAAAAGGAGATCTAGGAAGGACCGGAGATTACGTGAGGGAAGATATTGAGAGGTTAGATTGGAAATATACAGAGGAGAAAGGTTATGGATGGCTTTGTAGGTCAGTGTTAGTAGTTTAAACTGGATGCGCTGGGAAATTGGGAGCCAGTGAAGGGTTTTGCAAAGAGGGGTAGCAGGTGTGTAGCGAGGAGAGAGACTAATTAGTCGGGCAGCAGAGTTAAGGATGGACTGGAGGGGTGCGAGAGTGTTAGAAGGTAGGCCACAGAGGAGGATGTTGCAGTAGTCAAGGCGGGAGATGATTAGGGCATGCACAAGCATTTTGTTAGAGTGAGGTTGGAGGAAAGGACGGATTCTGGAAACATTTTTGAGCTGGAGGTGACAGGAGGTGGCGAGAGCTTGGATGTGCGGTTTGAAGGACAGGGCCGAGTCATCGGTTACTCCGAGGCAGCGGATTACCTGGATGGAGGAAAGTGTGAATTCATTTATTGTGATAGATAGATCAGGTAGGAAAGATGTGCGAGATGGAGGAAAGATAATGAGCTCAGTTTTGTCCACATTGAGTTTGAGGAAGCAAGAGGAGAAGAAGGAGGATATGGCTGTAGACACTCTGGGATTCTGGAGAGCAGAGAGGTGACATCTGGGCCAGAGAGGTAGATCTGAGTGTCATCAGCGTATAGATGATACTGGAAGCCATAGGACTTTATGGGTTGTCCCAGGCCAAAGGTATAGATTGAGAAGAGAAGAGGTCCTAGGACAGAGCCTTGAGGGACTCCAACAGACAGGAGGCGCGATGAAGAGGTAGTATGGGAGTAGGAAACACTATGTGTGTATAAATGTGTGGTTGGTGAGGTATGAGGAGATCCAGGACAGGGCAAGGTCTTTGACACCAAAAGGAAGAGATGATTTGTAGTAGGAGGCAGTGGTCAACTGTGTTGAAGGCAGAGGACAAGTCTAGAAGGAGGAGTATAGAGAATTGTCTGTTAGCTTTGGCTGCAAGTAAGTCATTAGTAGTGTTGAGCGATACCGTCCGATACTTGAAAGTATCGGTATCGGAAAGTATCGGCCGATACCGGCAAAGTATCGGATCCAATCCGATACCGATACCCGATACCAATACAAGTCAATGGGACTCAGGTATCGGACGGTATTCCTGATGGTTCCCAGGGTCTGAAGGAGAGGAAACTCTCCTTCAGGCCCTGGGAACCATATAAATGTGTAAAAGAAAGAATTAAAATAAAAAATATCGCTATACTCACCTGTCCGACGCAGCCGGGACCTCAGCGAGGGAACCGGCAGCGTTGTTTGTTTAAAATTCGCGCTATTACTTGGTTACGTGAATTCCCGGCTTGTGATTGGTCAGGTCGGCCATGTTGCCGGGACGCGGACCAATCACAGCAAGCCGTGACGAAATTACGTCACGGCTTGCTGTGATTGGTCCGCGTCCCGGCAATATGGCCGCCCTGACCAATCACAAGCCGTGACGTCACGGGAGGCTGGACACGCGCTCATTTTAAAATGGGCGCGTGTCCAGCCTCCCGTGACGTCACGGCTTGTGATTGGTTGCGCCGCGGTCAACCAATCACAAGCCGGGAGGCTGGACGCGCTCATTTTAAAATGGGCGCGTGTCCAGCCTCCCGTGACGTCACGGCTTGTGATTGGTTGCGCCGCGGTCAACCAATCACAAGCCGGGAGGCTGGACGCGCTCATTTTAAAATGGGCGCGTGTCCAGCCTCCCGTGACGTCACGGCTTGTGATTGGTTGCGCCGCGGTCAACCAATCACAAGCCGGGAGGCTGGACGCGCTCATTTTAAAATGGGCGCGTGTCCAGCCTCCCGTGACGTCACGGCTTGTGATTGGTCAGGGCGGCCATATTGCCGGGACGCGGACCAATCACAGCAAGCCGTGACGTAATTTCGTCACGGCTTGCTGTGATTGGTCCGCGTCCCGGCAACGTGGCCGACCTGACCAATCACAAGCCGGGAATTCACGTAACCAAGTAATAGCGCGAATTTTAAACAAACAACGCTGCCGGTTCCCTCGCTGAAGTCCCGGCTGCGTCGGACAGGTGAGTATAGCGATATTTTTTATTTTAATTCTCTCTTTTACACATTTTAACATTAATGTTGTTGCGATACCCGATACCCGATACCACAAGAGTATCGGAATCCCGGTATCGGAATTCCGATACAGCAAGTATCGGCCGATACCCGATACTTGCAGCATCGGAATGCTCAACACTAGTCATTAGTAATTTTGGTCAGGGCAGTCTCAGTGGAATGATGGAGACGGAAGCCAGATTGTAGGTTGTCGGAGAGAGAGTTAGATGTAAAGTGAGAGGAAGGTTCAGCATGGATGTGCTGCTCAAGAAGTTTGGAAGCAAATGGGAGCAAAGATATGGGGCGAAAGCTGGACATAGCACTCCCCTAACCCTAACCCTAGGGATCCTAGGGATCCATAGGAATTGGCTATTATGTTAACCTGGTGACCAGGACATTCTTCTAATAAAAAGCTTTGTTCAATGTGGACACCCCAAGATATATGGTATTGCTATAGAGTACTAAATATATAAACTCGTAGAGTATTGACTGTCATATAGGGTTAGAGGTAGGGTTAGGGTTAGGGTTAGGGTTTGGATCCCTTTATCACCTTGATGGTGGGGGGGTGGCTTGTCAGGGCTAGGGTTAGGGTTAGGGGTAGGGTTAGGGTTAGGGTTAGGGTTTGGATCCCTTTATCACCTTGATGGTGGGGGGTGGCTTGTCAGGGTTAGGGTTAGGGGTAGGGTTAGGGTTAGGGTTAGGGTTTTCTTGTTTTGTCTTGTGTTTAGGGTTAGGGTTAGGGTTAGGGTTTTCTTGTTTTTTCTTGTTTTCTTGTGTTTTTCTATAAAAACACATGCGTTTTTAACACAAGCAAACGCATGTGCTTAAAAATGCATGCGTTTACATAGACAGCAATGCATTTTTTTGCCGCGAATAAACGCATGCGTTTTTTGCGGCAAAAAAACGCTGCTAGAAATTACTACAGGCTGCATTTCTGCAAATGAACGCATGCGTCAAAAAACGCATGCGTTGCCAAAAACGCGTCAAAACGCACGCAGAGCCGTGAAAATAAAAAAATCTTTTTTTCCACAAAAATTATTTTTTAGCCCCCAGTTTTGTATTTTCCCGAGGGTAACAGGAGAAATTGGACCCCAAAAGTTGTTGTCCAATGTGTCCTGAGTACGCTGATACCCCATATGTTGGGGTAAACCCCTGTTTGGGTGCATGGGAGAGCTCAGAAGGGAAGGAGCACTGTTTTACTTTTTCAACGTAGAATTGGCTGGAATTGAGATCGGACGCCATGTCACGTTTCAAGAGCCCCTGATGTGCCTAAACAGTTGAAACCCCCCAATTATAACTGAAACCCTAATCCAAACACATTCCTAACCCTAATCCCAACGGTAACCCTAACCACACTCCTAAGCCTGACACACCCCTAACCCTAATCCCAACCCTATTCCCAACCGTAAATGTAATCCAAACCCTAACCCTAACTTTAGCTCCAACCCTAACCCTAACTTTAGCCCCAACCCTAACTGTAGCCCTAACCCTAGCCCTAACACTTGCCCTAACCCTAACCCTAGCCCTAACCCTAACCCTAGCCCTCACCCTAACCCTAGCCCTAACCCTAGCCCTAACCCTAACCCTAACCCTAGCCCTAACCCTAGCCCTAACCCTAACGCTAACCCTAATGGGAAAATGGAAATAAATACATTTTTTTAATTTTTTAATTTTTCGCTAACTAAGGGGATGATGAAGAGGGGTTTGATTTACTTTTATAGCGGGTTTTTTAGTGGATTTTTATCACACACTGAGAGACGCTTTTTATTGCAAAAAATATCTTTTGCGTTACCACATTTTGAGAGCTATAATTTTTCCATATTTTGGTCCACAGAGTTATGTGAGGTCTTGTTTTTTGCGGGACAAGTTGATGTTTTTATTGGTAACATTTTCAGGCACGTGACATTTTTTGATCACTTTTTATTCCGATTTTTGTGAGGCAGAATGACCAAAAACCAGCAATTCATGAATTTCTTTTGGGGGAGGCATTTATACCGTTCCGCATTTGGTAAAATGGATAAAGCAGTTTTATTCTTCGGGTCAGTATGATTACAGCGATACCTCATTTATATCATTTTTTTATGTTTTGGCGCTTTTATACGATAAAAACTATTTTGCATCGCTTTATTCTGAGGATTATAACTTTTTTATTTTTTATTTTATGATGCTGTATAGCAGCTCGTTTTTTGCGGGACAAGATGATGTTTTCAGCGGTACCATGGTTATTTATATCCGTCTTTTTGATCGTGTGTTATTCCACTTTTTGTTCGGCGGTATGATAATAAACTAGGTAACTAGTGGGACAGTTTTATAGGTCGAGTCGCTACGGACGCGGTGATACTAAATATGTGTACTTTTATTGTTTTTTTTTATTTAGATAAAGAAATGTATTCATAGGAACAATATATTTTTTTTTTTTGCATTTTTTTGGGGAATTTTTTTTATTTTTTTTACACATATAAATATTTTTTTTACACTATAACATTGCCCCAGGGGGGCATCATGTTATAGTGTAAGATTGCTGATCTGACACTTTGCTGTGCACTGTGTCAGATCGACGATCTGACGTGCACAGCTCCAGGCTTCCCGGCGCCTGCTCTGAGCAGGCACTGTGAAGCCACCTCCCTGCAGGACCCGGATGCCGTGGCCATTTTGGATCCAGGCCTGCTGCAGTGAGGAGGAGGTAAGAGACCCTCGGAGCAACGCGATCACAGGGAAGCATGCAGGGAGCCCCCTCCCTGCGCGATGCTTCCCTATACCGCCGGAACACTGCAATCATGTTTGATCGCAGTGTGCCGAGGTTAATGAGCCAGATTTCGGATGTCAGCTGCGATAGTCAGCTGACACCTGGCCGCGATCGGCTGCGCTCCCCCCGTGAGTGCGGCCGATCGCTATGACGTACTATCCCGTCGAGGGTCAGATAGGCCCAGGTCACCTCGACGGGATAGTACGTCTAAGGTCAGAGAGGGGTTAAACTTCTGATATTTTTCGATTTTTTTTTAAATAGTTAATTTAGAAATTAATGACAGCAACACATTTAAAAAAATCTTACTAATGAAAAACAGTTCGAACATCAATTTTCAACTAAGTCACATGACTTTGTATGAAAAGAGTATGATAAAGAGGCAGAGTCTTTCAGAAGCAAAGAACCAAAGATGGCCAGAGGTTCACCAGTCTGAAAAACTGTGTCTAATAATTGAGGAGCAATTTCAGAAAAATGTTCCTCCATGTAAAATTGAAAAGAATTTGAATATCCTTTCATCAACAGTATATAATATCAGCAAAAGATTCAGAGATTCTTGAGAAATCCATGTGCAGAAGGGACAAGGCCGACGGTTATTATTAGATGATCATGATCATAGGCTCGGTAATACGTCCAGAAGTTTCCCATGCAATCCACAAATTCAAGTTATCCTTCTACCATACAAGGAAGAAACTATCATATATCAACACAATATGGAAACACTGCCATATTCTCTGGGATAAAACTAGTTTAAAATGGACTGAGGAAAAATAGAAAAAAACTCTGTGGTTAAACAAAAGTGAAATTTTATATAGAAACCATGGACTCAAGTTGAGAGGGAGCATCCAGCATATCATGGCACAGTTAAAAAACCTGTTTCTCTGATGGTATGGCTGCCTTAGTGCCTATGGCTTGCACATCTTAAATACATTATCAATGATGAGCATTATATAGAAGTTTTAGAACAATTAATGCTCTCATCCAGATGTTTATTTCAGAGAAGACCTTGCATATTTCAGCAAGATAATACTAAGCTCCATCACAAAAGCATGGCTTCACAGAAGAGTTCAGGTGATGAACTAGCCGCCTGAAGTCCAGACCTTCACAGACATTTTGCAAATTATGAAACCAAAAATCCAGCAAAGAAGAACCAGGACTATTGAGCAGCTAAAATCCTATATCAGACAAGAATAGGACAACATTCTTATCCCTGATCTCCATCAATGTGTCTTCACTTTCCAGACATTAACAGACTATAAGTCCTGAAATAATGAAAAATTTCTACTCAGTCTTCACATTAAGCTAATATTTCCAACCCATTTTAATTTTGGGCTATGCACACTTTAGTCTTTTTATTATTATCAGAGGACAGGATTTTAATAATAGGTAACATTAATTATTTAGTTCCTCCTTTCTTTTTTTTCCACAGTGACCACTTCAAATATTCTCACTACTAGAGATCAGTAGAAATTCAAATACCCCTGTTTTTTTTTCTGGTAAAAATGTCTATATTAAATAGCAAAGTAGACATATGATTTAAAAAATCAAAAAAAAAATAAAGCAAAAAAAATAAAAATACTTACCTCACTGCTCACCTGTTCCTTCATCCCTGCAGGCTGTCACCCAGTCCTCCGTGCACTTTCTGTTATCCTCCTTTCCACAAATTCTATTCAACCTTCTGCCGGTCTTCACAGAGACGAGGTGTATAGTAATGTCATGACATCAGGATAAAAGGCACACACAGATATTATATATCATCCGAGCCCATACAAATTGTTCAAATACACAGGATTTCAATCAGGAAGTGGAGACTCTGACCACTAAATTCATTCAGAAGGGTTACTCTCAGGACCATCTATCTAGGACAAAACAACTGGTTGAAGGGCTACCTAGAGCCCAATTACTACAAAATGAAGAAAAAGGAGACAACCAGAAAACATCTGATGTGGTCCCTATAATTACGCAATTTAATGCTAACACTCATTTACTTAAAAAGATAGTAAATAAGCATTGGGACATTCTAAAAGAAGACAAAATTATAGGGGAAAAAATATCTAACCGTCCAGTATTTATATATAGAAAAGCTAGTAATCTGGCAAATATAGTAGACCCTACAGTTCCAAATACAAAAACTCTCACTGTGTATCCCTCTTATTGTATGCATCCAGGATTGTATCCATGTTTTAAGTGTAAACCGTGTAAGCGATTGAATTATAAGAAGCAACTATCGCTTTCTAATGGGCCTAATGAGTGGACAATTAAGGAATATATATCGTGTAACACCGAAGGAGTTATTTACTCCATAAAATGCCCATGTAACAAAGTATATATAGGGAGAATGAAGAGGCCCCTTCATGTAAGAATAAATGAGCATTTGAGGAACATAAATAAGAAGTTCCAGGGCCATCCACTATCCAAACATTTTCTAAATCAACATGGAGGTCTGATAAAAGACACTATTATTACGGGCCTAAAAATAGTTGATAAAAGCTGGCGGAAAGGGGATAACATCAAACAGATGTCATGAGAAGAAAGCAGGATGATATTCGAATTGGACACTTTAATGCCAAAGGGTTTAAACAGCAAAATTGAGCTGTTTGCTTTTGGCACATGAAGGAGTGAGGTGATTGCGGCTGTAGATAAAAGGACAGACATCCCTGTATGGACCATCCCTGAGGAAGGAATACGCTTATTCTGAAACGCATTGGAATTGGTCCATTGCGCTATCCATAGCCAGTCACGTGTGTTATTACGTGACCGTGATGTCACGCAAGGTCCTGCATTGTCAGTCAGGAGACCGAGCGGCTATTCAACACAGCGCGCATCTACTCCACGCTACTGACCAGAAGTGACGGCTTTTGGTAAGTTCTGCCCCCGGCCGGGGTAGCGCTCACTACCCGCGCTACTACTGATAACAAATCTACCTGGATCTACCATATGGATAATCTTTATAAGAACCGAGAAGTGGAGGAGCAAACCGGGTCACATGAGGTAAAGTTCTCCTAGCAATACCTCAGGACTTATTCCAGAATTTTTATGTGTGGTATATGTGGTTTTGTACATTTTTAATATATGCGCTCTCATACAATTGAACGATACTGTATACGTTTATTCCTTAGTATCTATTCCTTGATGAAACTTACACTGCTGAGAGCCTAGTGGGTGCAGGAAAATTTGAAGGTCTTCACTGTGTGCTTTTTAAGGTAAAATTAAACATATAAGCAGAACTATTTAAATAAGAGGGGCCATTTTTTTTACTATTGCCTTACATTAATAATAAGAAAAGAGGGATTATCTCTAGCGCGGATATACCACTACCTATATCATCTTTAGTATCCGACACAGACGAGTGGCACGGTGTCAGTATCTGCTGCAAGGATTTAGTGCAGCAAGCGCCTCTGGTATTTAAATATGAAAAAAAAAAAATTAATTCAGAAACTACCACTCTAACCAGTAGGCAGCAGCTCACTATCCCCACAATATGAGGGACCTATGTTCTGACAGGAATAAAAGATTGCGCACAATAAAAAAATTCTTTAATGTGGCATACACAGAATCTCCACAGGAAGAAATATATGAAAATTTAGATAAAGCTGTGGAATCCCTAAAAAATTTAGAACACCACCTAATTAAAGAAATGAGAGATCTGTGGGAGGTGGCGACACTGGAAAGATATCTGTCATTTAACTGTATACCAAAAGGATTAACAGTATATAAAGCAATATCTGGGGATATCGGTGATCCCGAAATGGTTAAAGAATGGGATGCTATGTTCAAAGAATTCTCAGTGAGGACAGTGTCTTTTATAATCGAAAAGAGGAGACAACATCTGACTATACTTAAGAATAATATTTCTAATCTGTTTGAGGAAATTAAACCATTAGAAAATCATCCTGAAATCATTAAGTTATCAAAAAACATCAGGCTAAGGATTCTAGCAAAAGAAAAGGAAATTTTAGAAAGAAAACGTAATAAATTCAGTAGAGATCTGGTTTTTGACAGAGTAAATACTGCTCCACCCAAATTAGTGATGCAGGATATATCCAATAATGAGGCCAGAGAATCAAGTGAAGATTACCAAACCCCAAGAAGATTGAGCCAATTGGAAACACTAGATGAAATATCTGGCAGCTCCATGTCCGCGGATAGATTTTCGATACATTCAACTGATGACATGGAGACTAATCAGGTGAATATTTAGGATTTAGAAATTAGTGTGAATTCAGAAGACTCATGGCATTCTGCCCATGAAAGATCAATATATACATCAATAGCATCACAGGCTTTTCAAAATAGATTCCATATCTTGGACAATGGAGATGATTCTCCATCCACCAGTGGCAGAGATACTCTAAATTAAAACAATGTAATTAACTCCCCTACTAGAAAAGTAAAAGCAGTAAAAAAAACTGCAAAGAAAACATCAAAACAGGCCCCACATACCCGATCGACTGAAGAAAAAAATCAACAAAAGAATAAACAAAAACACCATCCTTTTTTTCAATTGGCCCAAAAAAAATACGGAAAAGGGGATGTAGGGCTGGGAAACTTACCCAAAAAAGAGGAAACAAAACAACAATACAAAATCAATAACGGAAGATGAACAACAACAGCAAAAAATCTTCAATTTGAGCAAACATAAATTAGACAAGAATGAAATGTCCCTCTTAAATAAAGGTCTGAAATATGCTCCAAATACAAAATTTAATAAATTCCAGGCCTTTATTGGAATTAAACTGTTTATGAGGCAACTAGCTACCAAAAGATATTTTCTAAAAAATAAAATCAACACCCCAAGTATTCCACCTCAACCAACAGACCCTTACTTACATACCTTCTTAAAAGTAAAATCTAATTTCAATCCAATTCAAGAGTATTCAGAATCCTTTGAGGCATTCCAACGGAATGTAATAGGCGACATTAGAAAAATTTCTAACAAGAGGTGTACGAAATTCAAAAATAATTTAACAAAGGAGGAATGTAAGGCCATAAGGCAAATGCAAGACAACAAGCAAATAGTAATCAGAGCAGCGGACAAAGGGGGTGGCATAGACATTTTAAATGCAGACGAGTTTGGAGCGCCCCCAGACACAGGGCCGCGGGGTACTCGGTAGCGGGCCTCTCTGTCTCTGTCTTGGGGTCGTCACGGTGGCTAGACCCGGTCTGTGACCCTGCTAAGGGGCGTCCAATGAAAAATGGGATGGTGATGCGTGGTGCAAGTCGCGATGAATAACGAGGACACAGGGTGGCAGTCTCTTTACCTCTTTACTGAAGGCTTCAGGATCCTCAATCCAGAGTACTGCTAACAGGGCTGGCTGAGACCGGCCGGTCCGAAGGCACATCCAGAGTTCCCTTTGCAGGTGGAAATCAGTGCCTACCTTCTAGCGCCTGTGTGTTGTAGTTCTTCCCTGCTGAGCACCATGGGATAGTCCTCACAACTGTTGTGTCTATTTCTGATGTTCTCTCTCTCCGTCCCCCAGATGATATGGCTAGGACGCACCCGTATGACGGGGTAGGCCTGGAGTTATTCTGAGACCCTAGAGACGCCTCGCTCCCACAATTGCCTCCTTTGTCTTCGTTAGGTGATTTAGGTGAGACAGCCAACCTATAGTTAACTGTCCTGCTGCTGTTTGAAGAAATACGCGCCTCAGAAGGATGTTGCCAAGGTCTTAAGGGCACGACTCCTTCTGGTTCTATCTCCTTTTTGCTGTGATCTAGCTTCTCACTTCTCCACAATATACTCCGCTTTCGTGTCCTTTCTTAGAAGTCTGCCGCTGTAACACTCAAGCACGGCTCCGTAACGTTCTGTCTGTCCTAGGCCACTGTCAGGATCCCACCCCTGACAGGTCCTCTCTCCAGCTCTCCCTAGCTACTTTCTCTCTAACTTCCTGTCCAACCCCCAGTTTTACCAAAGTGTGAGGAGTGGCTTAATAGATAGAACCACCCCCCCTGGTGGCCGGAGTGTGGGGTGTAGTGTGTGTCTGTGATACCTGGTCAGGTGAACTCTTTTAGTGCAATCAGACGTAACATCACTCCCCTTAGTGGCAGAGCGACATTACTGCAACGACCAGGACTCTGGGGCGCTGCACTCCCCCCCGGTTAAATCCAGTACTCCCGGACTGGGAAAAGAAAAACAACATTACATGTTATTAGAAAACACACAAAATTTTGACACACTATAAACAAGTAAATGCTATGAACAAGTGAATATATAACAGTGCTTCCCTTTATGGGAGGTGAGGACGCTTGAACGTTGCAAAAGTCTGGTCATGCACAGTTCATGACTCTCAGTTCAGTGTTTGTAACTTTAAAACAGCAGGGACCCCGGGTAAACAAAGGGGTCCATTTTGAAAGTTTTGGAGCAATTCACTGTCCATTGCTCCGTTGTCCATTTTTAAACTTGTAACAAAGATATTTACACAAACACAATTAGCAACTTTAGTTAATACCTCCAAGTTTTGTAGTGAAGGGGAGTTTGATTCTTGGTGCTACGTGTAGACCTCCATAGTGCAGGGGTTGCTATTGGCCTAGCAGGGCTTGCTATGCTTGCTACCACTGGTGTAGTGCACTGCCTTCTAGCTACGCTTCTAGTGAATCTGGGTAGCACTGGTATGCTGGATCTCTCAGCTGTTGCTACCAACAGTGGGTACGGCAGATTCGCCGATAGCCGAGGGAGGCTCCGCCGGTCCGACGGTGGGCATGGCATCGTCCGGCGGGGTCCATGGTGATTGCGGGTCCGGAGGATCTGGCACCACGTCTAGTTCAGGTGGGTTCGGTTGACGAAATGTTAAGACAGGTACCACGATGGCCTGATTTATTTGAGTCCCAGACTGGGGAAAATCGCCAAGAACAGTGTGTATCATCTTCTCCTCTTCTACAGGTGGAGAGGCTATTGGATCTATTTCCTTCTCCCTCAACTTATCAGGGCATACCTTATGGTGATCTCTGGATATTGCCGTTGAGGTTTCCCCTCCATGTTTGCTGATGAGACAGACTTTAATATTGTCGAAATCGGATGGCAGGATGGTATACGGTTCCGCTTCCCATTGGTCATCAAGCTTGTGTAGCCTTCTCTTCCGCTTGAGTACCTGCTCACCAGGTGGCAAGGGAATC
The DNA here is from genome assembly GCF_051348905.1 of Ranitomeya variabilis. Classification (NCBI taxonomy): domain Eukaryota; kingdom Metazoa; phylum Chordata; class Amphibia; order Anura; family Dendrobatidae; genus Ranitomeya; species Ranitomeya variabilis. The sequence continues at coordinate 71,927,528 of NC_135237.1, read as the reverse complement.
GCAGGAGCATGCTGGTTGTAGTTCCTTTCCTCTTTTTGCCTGGCCTGAGCGAGACTTCTTTCCACGCATTCCTGTACTTTGCTGCCTCTCCGTATCCCAATCGGCATCCGGCGAGGTATCTTCGGGGGTTAGAACCCCCATGTCCAGATCAACGGACAACTTGCTAGACCTTCCTCGCATCAGGTACGCCGGAGTGCAGTTGGTAGAATTCACTGGGATGTGGTTGTACATGTCTACCAGGTCGGGCAACTTTGTTGGCTACAAGTTCCGTTCTTCTACAGGCAAGGTCTTCAGTAAGTCGATCACCACTGTGTTCATCTTTTCACACATCCCGTTGGTTTGTGGGTGGTACGGTGTGGTTCTGATCTTCTTACACCTGTACAGATTGCAGAACTCCTGGAACACCTCCGCCTCAAACGCTGGTCCCTGATTGGTCAGTACCTTCTCCGGGTACCCATGGGGCCTACAGAAGTACTGCTGGAAGGTTTTGGCTGCCGTCCTGGCCGTTAGATCCTTGACAGGTACAACCACCAGGAACCTGGAGTAGTGATCCATGATAGTGAGAGCATAAATATAGCCTGACCGGCTAGGCGTCAGCTTCACGTGGTCTAGCGCGACCAGTTATAGCGGCCATTTGGTGATGATGGGCTGCAAAGGAGCCCGTTGGCTGTCACGGTCCTTCCTGCGTAGGCTGCATGGGCCACACTCCCGACACCACTTCTTGATGGCTCTTTTCATGCCAATCCAATAGAATCTGCCTCGGAGTAGTCTCTCCAACTTCCTCCACCCGAAGTGTCCAGCCCCATCGTGGTACGCTCCCAGAACCATTGGCGCATCTTGCCTGGGAACCACTATCTGCCACACCAATTCATGAGTGCGGAGGTCGATACTTCTTCGGCACAGCTTACCATCGTGAATAAACAGTTTGCTTCTCCCCTTACACAGCTGTTGGGTTTCTTGTGGATCATCCGAGCTGAGATGCAAACCTGCCTGCGTCAGGAGCTCTTTCACCCGACGGACCGCAGGGTCACCATCCTGGGTCTCTGCCCACCCGTGGTGAGGCAGGGGATTCAGTGTGGCTTCCTGGTTGTTTCCGTGCCTGTTCTTCACATGATGGGAGCACTGAGTGGCTTTGGGGCAATGGAAAGCGGGAAGCTCTACTTCTTCAAGTGCCTCAGGGTCCTCCCCCGTTTCTGGCAAATTAGGCATCCGGGACAAGGCATCGGCATTCGCATTCTTGCGTCCTGCCCGGTACTTGATAGTGAAGTCGTAATTGGACAGCCGGGCCATCCACCGCTGTTCCAAGGTCCCGAGTTTTGCTGTGTCCAAGTAGGTTAGTGGATTGTTATCCGTGAAGACAGTGAATTTTGCTGAAGCCAGGTAGTGCTTGAACCTCTCCGTCACTGCCCAAACGATGGCGAGGAATTCCAGCTTGAATGAACTGTAGTTGTCAGGGTTCCTTTCCGTTGGACGAAGTTTCCTGCTGGCGTAAGCGATTACCCTCTCCTTGCCTTTCTGGACCTGGGACAACACAGCTCCCAGTCCTACGTTGCTGGCATCCATATAAAGTACAAACGGTTGATCATATTCAGGGTAGGCCAGTACCTCTTCTCCCGTCAGTGCCATCTTCAAGCAAGTGAATGATCCTTCCAGTCCTACGTTCCAATCAAATGGGGTATTCTTCCCCTTGGTATTCTTGGATTGGCCCACCAACAGATCTTGCAATGGTGCGGCCTTCTTGGTGAAGTCCTTGATGAACCTCCTGCAATAGCCTACCAACCCAAGGAACTGCCGGACTTCATGGAGGTTGCTGGGTTTTGGCCAGTCCTTAATCACCGTAACCTTGTCGGGGTCTGGGGCCACTTCTTCAGCACTCACCACATGGCCTAGATACTGTACTTTGGGTTTCAGCAGGTGGCATTTGGATGGTTTCACCTTTAAGCCAAAGTTGGACAGGGCTTCAAACACCTCAGCCAGGTGACAATGACATCGTCTAGATAAAGCAGTATGGTTTCAAAGTTCTTGTGCCCCAGACAGCACTCCATCATCCTCTGAAACGTCCCCGGGGCATTGCACAATCCAAAGTGCATGTAGTTGAATTCACAGAGACCCATCGGCGTCGTGAAGGCCGTCTTCTCCTTGTCTGCCTCCACCATGGGAACCTGCCAGTACCCACTGGTGAGATCCAAGGTAGAGAAGTAGTTAGCAGATTTTAAAGCAGCCAGGGACTCCTCTATCCTGGGTAGTGGGTATGCATCTTTAGGTGTAATGCGATTTAACTGCCTAAAAACCACACACATTCTCATTGTGCCATCTTTCTTCTTAACGAGGACTAGTGAAGCTGCCCAGGGGCTACAACTGTCCCTCACTACCCCAGCCTCCTTTATCTCTCGCAACATGTCCTTGGCACACTGATAATGAGCTGGGGGTACAGGACGGTATCTCTCTTTTATGGGTCGGTGATCCGGGGATATGATGTTGGATCCCTTTTACCTGCCCAAAATCTAGGGGGTGTTTGCTAAAGACCCGTTTGTACTCATGAACCACCCTGTAGGCCCCCTGTTTCTGGTGAGGTGGGGCCGGATTGGACGGGACCAAGGGCCCAGGTGCCTGTATCACACTACTATTAACAGTAAACAGTTTGGCAAGTGTGGCATATTTGGCTAGCTGGACTTCTTCCTCCCCGCAATTGAGAACACGTACTGGCATCCTCCCCTTGCGGAAGTCAACCACCCCTCTGGCTGTCAGGAGGGTAGGCCTATTATCCGAATATACGGGTTCTACCAGGGCTTGATAGTCTTTACCTCTGAGGCCTATGGCTGCCCGGCACCATATCAACATTTCACTCCTGGGGGGTATCGCAATGGGGTTTGAATCACTCACTGTGACACAACCAATTTCACCACCAGTCAGCTCCACCTGCTGTCTTTGCATCAGGGCCCTGATTTCCTTTTGCAGGGCACATTGTTCACTGTAGCCAGCTGTTTCTGCTACCTGTTGTAATAGGACAATAACTTCTGCAAGACAATTTTCTATAACATTAGTACCATGGTCATCATGGGATTACATTCACGGCGGTCAATATCAACAATTACAATCCCTTGGGCCTTCAATTCCACCCGCCCCACTTTGATGGTGACCTCTTTATACCCCACTTGTGGCAATGGCTGACCATTACTGGCTATTATGGTGAAATCATCATCAGGGCCACGAGTAATATCGGTGTCCTCCCAATACCGTTTATAAAGCACGTAAGGCATAGTCGTCACCTGAGAACCGGTGTCCAGCAAAGCGTTCATGGGGATACCGTCGATCACAATAGGAAGAACTGGTCGCCCTCCAATGTATTTGGCTCTCCAATGGGGGTTGGCCCTCTGCCCCAGGGGTTGCTTGTTTAAATGACAGTACCTTGCAAGGTGGCCCACCTGATGACAGCGGCGGCAGATAGGTCGTCCATCCCGATGAAAGCAATCGTCGTCCCTGCCTCTGGTCGGTGGAGTCCTCCTCTGTCGCATCCAGGGGACTGTTATGATCCCTAGTGGCTGAGGATCACAAATAGATCAGCAAGTGATTAAACTAAGGACGAGCTCTAGGGAGATGGTAACTGGACTGATCGCAAATCTGAACCTATCCAAAACAACTAGAAGTAGCCGGTGAACGTGCCTAAAAAATTCCTAGACGTCTCGAGCCAGCCTGAGGAACTAGCTTCCCCTAAAGAGAAAGAAAGACCTCGCTTGCCTCCAGAGAAATAATCCCCAAAGATATAGAAGCCCCCAACAAATATTAACGGTGAAGTAAGAAGAAGGCACATACATAGGGATGAAATCAGATTCAGCAAAAGAGGCCCACTAGTACTAGAAAGCAGAAAATAGAGCAGGGGTCTATGCGATCAATAAAAAACCCTTACAAAATATCCATCCTGAGATTTCAAGAACCCACACACCAACTAACGGTGTGTGGGGAGAAACTCAGCCCACTAGAGCAACCAGCAAGCGAGGGAATTACATTTTAGCAAGCTGGAACGGAAAACAGGATAAACACTGCTGATCAAAAAATGAGCAAACAAAACTTAGCTTATCCTGGATGGACTGGGAGCAAGGTAGTCAGAAGGAATCTGAGTAGCACTGATTACATCGACAGCCGGCAACAAGTGGAAGTAAAACAGAGCTATATAGGAACCTCCCAGAGGATAACGAACCAGCTGATAGCCAGAGACCAGCAGGATAACAGGCAAAGCCACCAGGGGGAGCCAAAAGCAAAAGTCACACCATACCACCAGTGACCACAAGAGGGAGCCTGAACACAGAGTTCACAACAGTACCCCCCCTTGAGGAGGGGTCACCGAACCCTCATGAAAACCACCAGGGCGATCAGGATGAGCCACATGGAAGGCACGAACCAAATCGGCTGCATGAACATCAAGAATTATCCTCCTGACCATAGCCCTTCCATTTAACCAAATACTGGAGCCTCCGTCTAGAAATACGAGAATCCAAGATCTTCTCCACCACGTATTCCAATTCTCCCTCAACCAGCACCGGGGCAGGAGGCTCAACCGGAGGAACCACAGGCACCACATACCTCCGCAACAACGAGCGATGGAACACATTATGAATAGCAAATGATGCTGGGAGGTCCAGACGAAATGACACAGGGCCAAGGACTTCCAGAATCTTATAAGGACCGATAAACCGAGGCTTGAATTTAGGAGAGGAGACCTTCATAGGAACGAAGCGAGAAGACACCCACACCAAGTCCCCAACGCAAAGTCGGGGACCCACACAGCGACGGCGGTTGGCAAAGAGCTGAGGCTTCTCTTGAGACAGCTTCAAATTGTCCACCACATGATTCCAAATCTGATACAACCTACCAACCACAACATCCACTCCAGGACAGTCAGAAGGCTCCACCTGACCCGAGGAAAAACGAGGATGAAACCCCGAATTACAAAAGAAAGGAGAAACCAAAGTAGCAGAACTAGCCCGATTATTAAGGGCAAACTCGGCCAACGGCAAAAAAGTCATCCAGTCGTCCTGATCAGCAGAAACAAAACATCTTAAATAAGTTTCCAAGGTCTGATTAGTTCGCTCGGTTTGGCCATTCGTCTGAGGATGGAAGGCCGACGAAAAAGACAAATCAATGCCCAATTTAGCACAAAAGGTCCGCCAAAATCTAGACACAAACTGGGATCCTCTGTCAGAAACAATGTTCTCAGGAATCCCGTGCAAACGAACCACATTTTGCAAAAACAGTGGAACCAACTCGGAGGAGGAAGGCAACTTAGGCAAGGGCACCAAATGGACCATCTTAGAAAAACGATCACACACCACCCAGATGACAGACATTCTCTGAGAGACAGGGAGATCTGAAATAAAATCCATGGAAATGTGCGTCCAAGGCCTCTTCGGGACAGGCAAAGGTAACAGCAAACCACTGGCTCGAGAACAGCAAGGCTTAGCCCGAGCACAAATTCCACAAGACTGCACAAAGGAACGCACATCCCGCGACAAGGAAGGCCACCAAAAAGACCTGGCCACCAAGTCTCTGGTACCAAATATTCCAGGATGGCCCGCCAACACCAAAGAATGAACCTCGGAGATGACTCTGTTGGTCCATCTATCCGGGACAAACAGTCTCTCCGGTGGACAGCGATCAGGTCTATCCACCTGAAACTCTTGCAGCACACGTCGCAAATCTGGGGAGATGGCAGACAAAATCACCCCATCTCTAAGAATACCAGCCGGCTCTGAATCTCCAGGAGAGTCAGGCACAAAACTCCTAGAAAGAGCATCAGCCTTCACATTCTTCGAACCAGGCAGGTACGAAACCACGAAATCAAAACGAGAGAAAAACAACGACCAACGAGCCTGTCTGGGATTCAGCCGCTTGGCCGACTCGAGATAAATCAAATTCTTGTGATCAGTCAAGACCACCACAAGATGCTTAGCTCCCTCGAGCCAATGTCGCCACTCCTCAAATGCCCACTTCATAGCCAACAACTCCCGATTACCGACATCATAATTCCGCTCGGCAGGCGAAAACTTTCTTGAAAAGAAAGCACATGGCTTCATCACAGAGTCATCGGAGCTTCTCTGCGACAAAACAGCCCCCGCTCCAATCTCGGAAGCATCAACCTCCACCTGGAAGGGAAGTGAGACATCTGGCTGACATAAGACCGGAGCCGAAGAAAACCGGCGCTTCAGCTCCCGAAAGGCCTCCACAGCCGCAGAGGACCAATTAGTCACATCAGAACCTTTCTTGGTCAAATCCGTCAAAGGCTTAACAACACCAGAAAAATTAGCTATGAAGCGACGGTAAAAATTAGCAAAACCCAAGAACTTCTGAAGACTCTTAACCGATGTAGGCTGCGTCCAGTCATGAATAGCCTGAACCTTGACTGGGTCCATCTCAATAGTAGAAGGAGAAAAAATGAAACCCAAAAAAGAAATCTTCTGGACTCCAAAAAGACATTTTGAGCCCTTCACAAATAAAGCATTGTCACGCAGGACCTGAAAGACCATCCTGACCTGCTTAACATGAGACTCCCAATCATCCGAAAAAAACAGAATATCATCCAGATACACAATCATAAACTTATCCAGATATTCACGGAAGATGTCGTGCATAAAGGACTGAAAGACTGAAGGAGCATTAGAAAGTCCAAAAGGCATCACCAGGTACTCAAAATGGCCTTCAGGCGTATTAAATGCAGTTTTCCATTCATCATCCTGTTTTATACGCACAAGGTTATACGCACCACGAAGATCTATCTTGGTGAACCAACTAGACCCCCTAATGCGAGCAAACAAATCAGTTAACAATGGCAAAGGATACTGAAATTTGACCGTGATTTTATTCAAAAGGCGATAATCAATACAAGGTCTCAGGGAACCATCCTTCTTAGCCACAAAAAAGAATCCCGCACCAAGAGGGGAAGAGGACGGGCGAATATGTCCCTTCTCCAAAGACTCCTTTATATAACTCCGCATGGCAGCATGCTCCGGCACAGATAAATTGAAAAGTCGTCCCTTAGGAAACTTACTACCAGGAATCAAATTTATAGCACAATCACAGTCCCTATGAGGAGGTAGAGAATTGAGTTTGGGCTCCTCAAATACATCCTGGTAGTCTGACAAAAACATAGGGACCAGAAGGAGTGGACGAAGCAATTGACACCACAGGAGCGTCACCATGAATTCCTTGACAACCCCAACTTGACACAGACATAGCTTTCCAATCCAGGACTGGATTATGAGTCTGCAACCATGGTAGACCCAACACGACAACATCATGCAAATTAGGCAATACAAGAAAGCGAATCACCTCCTGATGAACAGGAGTCATGCACATGGTCACTTGTGTCCAGTACTGAGGTCTATTCGTAGCCAATGGCATAGAGTCAATTCCCCTTAGTGGAATAGGGAATTTTAAAGGCTCCAAATCAAAACCACAGCGCCTGGCAAATGACCAATCCATCAGACTCAGGGCAGCACCTGAATCTACAAAGGCATTAACCGGGTAAGATGACAGGGAACAAATCAGGGTAACAGACAAAATGAACTTAGGCTGTAAAGTACCAATGGTGACAGATTTATCAACCTTTTTTTTGCGCTTAGAGCATGCTGAGATAACATGAGCTGAGTCACCACAGTAAAAGCACAACCCATTTTGCCGTCTATAATTTTGCCGTTCACTTCTGGTCAGAATTCTGTCACATTGCATAGATTCAGGTGTCTGTTCAGAAGACACCGCCAAATGGTGCACAGGTTTGCGCTCCCGCAACCGCCGATCAATCTGAATGGCCAGAGTCATTGACTCATTCAGACCTGCAGACAATTGTTCTTAAAATTTAGGAACCTAGATCTATCTCCAGAAAACAACTCCGGAATAGGTATCCTAGGCTCAGACATAGGACTGTGAACAACAAAATCCTGAATACTCTGAACTCTAGCAGCAAGATGATCCAGACTGGAAGCCAAGCTCTGGACATCCATGTCAGCAGCTGAACTCAGAGCCACACCAAGATTAAGAGGAGGAGAGAAGCTAGCACAGCAGCTAGACACACGGCAACAACAAGAAAAAGAAAAAAAAATTCTCAAGGCTTCTTTTCTCCTGCTTCTGCCATGCAATTAACACTTTGCGGGCCGGCTGTACTGTTATGATCCCTAGTGGCTGAGGATCACAAATAGATCAGCAAGTGATTAAACTAAGGACGAGCTCTAGGGAGATGGTAACTGGACTGATCGCAAATCTGAACCTATCCAAAACAACTAGAGGTAGCCGGTGAATGTGCCTAAAAAATTCCTAGACGTCTCGAGCCAGCCTGAGGAACTAGCTTCCCCTAAAGAGAAAGAAAGACCTCGCTTGCCTCCAGAGAAATAATCCCCAAAGATATAGAAGCCCCCAACAAATATTAACGGTGAAGTAAGAAGAAGGCACATACATAGGGATGAAATCAGATTCAGCAAAAGAGGCCCACTAGTACTAGAAAGCAGAAAATAGAGCAGGGGTCTATGCGATCAATAAAAAACCCTTACAAAATATCCATCCTGAGATTTCAAGAACCCACACACCAACTAACGGTGTGTGGGGAGAAACTCAGCCCACTAGAGCAACCAGCAAGCGAGGGAATTACATTTTAGCAAGCTGGAACGGAAAACATGATAAACACTGCTGATCAAAAAATGAGCAAACAAAACTTAGCTTATCCTGGATGGACTGGGAGCAAGGTAGTCAGAAGGAATCTGAGTAGCACTGATTACATCGACAGCCGGCAACAAGTGGAAGTAAAACAGAGCTATATAGGAACCTCCCAGAGGATAACAAACCAGCTGATAGCCAGAGACCAGCAGGATACCAGGCAAAGCCACCAGGGGGAGCCCAAAGCAAAAGTCACACCATACCACCAGTGACCACAAGAGGGAGCCTGAACACAGAGTTCACAACAGGGGACATCCTCTGATCTGGAGGCCAGCTGGATTTTCTCCTTGGGGGCCTCCTGTAGGGACTGCACGGTCCGGGCTAGGGCAGCAACGCTCTTGGTCAGCTCCTGCATCTGGAGGCAGAGTCCTGCGGGGGAATCGTCCTCTAGGATCTGGGCATCGGCCTCGGCGGTGACTGGGGCATCCGACACCACCTCCTGGTGGTACGTGAGAGCTTGATGCCTGGGAGGCACTGCGCGGCTGGGTTGTCACTCTTGTAGCGCCTGGATGGCTTTATCCTTGAATTGCGCAAAAGTCAGGTCTGGATTCTGCATGGCCAGGAAGTGCAGTTGACCCCTTTGGTGGCTGCACAGGAGCCCCTCAATGAACCGCTCTTTCAGGAGTTTATCTTCATCTTGCATGCTGCCGGGGTCACTCTGCTTGATGGCCCGCAGTGCCTCCTGGAGGTTAAGGGCATAGTCCCGTAAGCTATGCTGCGGCCTCTGTTTGCATCCATAGAAAGTCAACTTAATTTCCGTAGCGGTGCGGGTGTCAAAGGTGGCTTTAAGCTTTGGAAATACCTGCTGTGCAGTTCCCTTATCAGCGGGGGGCCAGGACTTCACTTCTCTCAGAGCCGCCCCAAAGAGTTGGCCTGTTATCATATGAACTTTCTGAGGCTCTGTCAAGGGATAGAACTTGAGCAGGCTGCAGATCCCTTCTTTAAAGTCAGTTAATGTATGTGACTCTCCAGAGTATCGCGGGAGCCAGGCTGCTCCAGGTAGGTATGGCATGGAGAAGGGCATTATGGCTGTTGTAGCCGCAGCAGCCTCCGGCTGGCGGATAGGGGCGGCGGGCTCTGTTGCAACCGGCTGTGGTACAAGGCCCGCAGCTGTGTCTACTGCAGGGCCCGAAGGTGCCTCTGGGTCTACGGCTGCGACAGCCGCCTCTGCTCCCCCCGACTCAGACATGGCTAACCTGCTGGAAGTTGGTGTTCCTCTTCCGGGATCGTCGCTTTACCGCGTCTTCTGGTTCCGCGCTCTTTTTGGCCAGCTCCGCCCATGAAGCTATGGCTCCTCCCTTCGTGCACAGCGATGGCGGATTTTGGCGGCAAATAGCAACACACAGTCTTTGCAATAAATCACGGTTCAAGCACAGTTCAATCACAGTTCTAAGGCACACATGACCTGATTCATCAGGCTTAAGTAGATCCTGTTCGTGATGCCAAGTTTGGAGCGCCCCCAGATGCAGGGCCGCGGGGTACTCGGTACCGGGCCTCTCTGTCTCTGTCTTGGGGTTGTCACGGTGGCTAGACCCGGTCCGTGACCCTGCTAAGGGGCGTCCAATGAAAGATGGGATGGTGATGCGTGGTGCAAGTCGCGATGAATAACGAGGACACATGGTGGCAGTCTCTTTACCTCTTTACTGAAGGCTTCAGGATCCTCAATCCAGAGTACTGCTAACAGGGCCGGCTGAGACCGGCCAGTCCGAAGGCACATCCAGAGTTCCCTTTGCAGGTGGAAATCAGTGCCTACCTTCTAGCGCCTGTGTGTTGTAGTTCTTCCCTGCTGAGCATCACGGGATAGTCCTCACAACTGTTGTGTCTATTTCTGATGTTCTCTCTCTCCGTCCCCCAGATGATATGGCTAGGACGCACCCGTATGACGGGGTAGGCCTGGAGTTATTCTGGGACCCTAGAGATGCCCCTCTCCCACAATTGCCTCCTTTGTCTTCATTAGGTGATTTAGGTGAGACAGCCAACCTATGGTTAACTGTCCTGATGCTGTTTGAGGTAATACGTAGAGTCCCTTACTTCCTCGGTGCTCCGGCCACCGGCTACGCACCTCAGAAGGATGTTGCCACGGTCTTAAGGGCACGACTCCTTCTGGTTCTATCTCCTTTTTGCTGTGATCTTGCTTCTCACTTCTCCGCAATATACTCCGCTTTCGTGTCCTTTCTTAGAAGTCTGCCGCTGTAACACTCAAGCACGGCTCCATAACATTCTGTCTGTCCTAGGCCACTGTCAGGATCCCACCCCTGACAGGTCCGCTCTCCAGCTCTCCCTAGCTACTTTCTCTCTAACTTCCTGTCCAACCCCCAGTTTTACCAAAGTGTGAGGAGTGGCCTAATAGATAGATCCACCCCCCCTGGTGGCCGGAGTGTGGAGTGTAGTGTGTGTCTGTGATACCTGGTCAGGTGAACCCTTTTAGTGCAATCAGATGTAACATCAATCCCCTTAGTGGCAGAGCGACATTACTGCAACGACCAGGACTCTGGGGCTCTGGAACTATGCAAAAGAGGCCCTACGAATACTAGGAGATCGATGGACATACAGTGTTCTACCCAGTGATCCATCTGCTAAATATGCTGAAGAGCTAAAGGAGTTGATAAAAAAAGAGTAAGAGAACAAGGAATCCTCACCAAACAGGAGTTTGACTTCATCAACACAGAACACCCAAGGACAGCATATTTCTACTATCTCCCGAAAATTCACAAGTGTTTAACAAACCTACCAGGGAGACCTATTATATCTGGAATAGGATGTCTCACGGTGAATATGTCAAAATATGTAGACTGTTATCTCCAGAAACTGGTCCCCAAGCTCCCATCATATCTGAAAGATAGTACCCATATTCTTAGAATTCTTGAGAAAGTGGAATGGAAGGAAAATTACATCATGGGTACACTAGATATTACCTCACTATGCACAATTATACAGCATGATAAAGGGTGTGAGGCAACAAAATTATTTCTAGATAAGCAAGGAATACTACCAGAGGAACAAGTTATTTTTGTTTTAGATTGTATAAGGTTTATATTATCCCACAACCATTTTAAATATGAGGCACACCACTACTCCCAGCAATGGGGTACTGCTATGGGTACCAGGTTCGCACTGAGTTACGCAAACTTGTATGTAGGGAAATGGGAACACCACACCATCTATAATAGGGAATCAAGCTGTGCGAACCTGGTACTCTGGCAACGTTTTTTTGATGATATTGTTTTTATATGGTCTGGGAGCCCTGAATCATTGTCTGATTTTATTACTAAATTAAATAAAAACGAGTATTTTTTAAACTTTACGGGCACCACCAGTTCTGAATCTATTAATTTTTTAGACGTAACTATTTTTATAGATAATGGCAGAATCCATACCAAGACTTTTCATAAACCCACAGATACGAATAATTATATATCCTTAGAAAGTTGTCACCTCCCCAGCTGGCTAACTAATGTTCCAAGAAGCCAATTCATCCGAGCCCATAAAAATTGTTCAAATACACAGGATTTCAATCAGGAAGTGGAGACTCTGACCACTAAATTCATTCAGAAGGGTTACTCTCAGGACCATCTATCTAGGACAAAACAACTGGTTGAAGGGCTACCTAGAGCCCAATTACTACAAAATAAAGAAAAAGGAGACAACCAGAAAACATCTGATGTGGTCTGTTATGATCTGGTAACCTTGGAGCCGCATGAGAGACTTTCTCAGGAGAGGTGGTACCTGTACTGACCGCAAACCCTAAACTAACACCGCAACTAGAAGTAGCCGTGGGATGTACCTAACACGTCCTAGACATCTCGACACAGCCGGAGGACTAAATACCCCTATAGATGGAATTGGGAATTCTATCTTGCCTCAGAGCAGAACCCCAAAGGATAGGCAGCCACCCACAAATATTGACTGTGAGTATAAGAGGAAAGACACACGCAGGCAGAAAAACAGGATTTAGCAAAAGAGGCACTTCTAGCTAAATAGAAAAGGATAGGACAGAATTCTAAGCGGTCAGTATTAAAATCCTAAAAATATCCACAGCAGATAATACAAACATTCCACATCTAACTAAAGACATAGAAAGCACATCTGCATCTCCTGAGAATCCAGCATGACTGAAAAATCCAAACAATGTCTAAGCTGGACAAAAACAGAATAAATTGCACTAAATTGCAAAGCACACTGCATGTGTGCACAGAGACAAAAAACCAGACACTTATCTTAGCTGAATTTGGCAGCAATGCATGAGGAGCCAGGGAGAGATGCAATCCCTCCAAGTACAATGGACAACTGGCACAGACTCATGGATCCTACACACCTAAATACCTATTATATATAATATATATATATATATATATATATATATATATATATATATAGAGCTGCAATCAGCAGAAACACCTGCCTGGATTACTGTTGTGAACTGTGTTTCTGGGCTCCCTCTGGTGGTCACTAACGGTATTGTGTTAGGTATGTCTTGTTGCAGGCCTGAGCTCCAGCTGTGTCATTAAGCAGCGGGTGTTTCCTATTTGAATCTCCTCTGGACTCAGTCTCTTGCCTGGCATCGTTGTATCCAGACCTATTTGGTCTCCTCCGGATTCCTTTCAGTCTGCCTCATGCAAGAAAAGCTAAGTCTGTTTTGTACTATTTGGATCGTTTGCATTATTCAGAGTTTTTGTCCAGCTTGCTTTACATTTGATTTTTGACTCGCTGGAAGCTCTAGGGGGCTGATATTCTCCCTCCACACCGTCAGTCGATGTGGGGGTTCTTGAATGTTCAGTGTGGATGTTTTGTAGGGTTTTCTGCTAACCGCATAGTCCACTATCTATTTTCTGCTATCTAGACTATTGGGCCTCACTTTGCTGAATCTAGTTCATCTCTACGTTTGTGTTTTCCTCTTGCCTCACCGTTATTATTTGTTGGGGGCTTTCTATATCTTTGGGGTTCAATTTCTCTGGAGGCAAGCGAGGTCTTATTTTTTCCCTCTAGGGGTAGTCAGTTCTCCGGCTGGCTCGAGACGTCTAGAACCAACGTAGGCACGTTCACCGGCTACTTTTAGTTGTTTGTGTCAGGATCAGGTATGCGGTTAGCCCAGTTTCCACCTCCCTAGAGCAGTATTTATATTTTTACTATCTTGCCGGAATATCAGAGATCCTCTGCCATTGGGATCATAACAGAATGCCAGGCCAAAAGAAAATGTTTAATGCATCGCAGAAGCGGGATTAAAAAGAAGTTCTGAGTTTTTTTTTTTTGTTTTTTTTTGCTGCAGTTTGCCTAGCTTCTTCCATCCCCTTTTTCTCTGAGTGGCTGAAACTCTGCTGCAGATATGAATGTCCAGACTTTGACTTCTAGTGTGGATCAGCTTGCTGCTAGGGTGCAAAGCATTCAGGATTTTGTTATCCATAGCCCTAAGTCTGAACCAAAAATACCTATTCCTGAGCCGTTTTTTGGAGATAGATCTAAATTCCTGAATTTTAGGAATAATTGTAAATTGTTTCTGTCTCTGAAACCTCGTTCCTCTGGTGATTCCGCTCAGCAAGTTAAGATTGCTATTTCCTTCTTGCGCAGCGACCCTCAGGATTGGGCCTTCTCTCTGGCGCCAGGAGATCCTGCATTGGTGAATGTTGATGCGTTTTTCCTGGCACTTGGTTTGCTTTATGATGAGCCTAATCTTGAAAATCAGGCTGAAAAAATGTTGCTGGTTATCTCTCAGGGTCAGGACGAAGCTGAGGTATATTGCCAAAAATTTTGGAAATGGTCCGTGCTTACTCAATGGAATGAGTGTGCACTGGCCGCAAATTTCAGAAATGGTCTTTCTGAAGCCATTAAAGATGTGATGGTGGGGTTTCCTATCCCTACAGGTCTGAATGATTCAATGGCTCTGGCCATTCAAATTGATCGACGTTTGTGGGAGCGCAAATCTGTTAATCCTTTGGCGGTGCTGTCTGAACGGTCACCTGATTCTATGCAATGTGACAGAATTTTGACCAGAGCCGAGTGACAAAATCATAGACGTCAAAATGGGTTGTGTTTCTACTGTGGTGATTCAACACATGTTATCTCAGCATGCTCTAAACGCTTAAAAAAAATTGTTAATCCTGTCGCCATTGGTACTTTTCAGCCTAAGTTTATTTTGTCTGTGACTTTAATTTGTTCATTATCTTCTTACTCAGTTATGGCTTTTGTGGATTCTGGTGCTGCTTTAAGTCTGATGGATTTGTCGTTTGCCAAGCGCTGCGGTTTTGTCCTGGAGCCTTTGGAAAATCCTATTCCTCTTAGAGGAATTGATTCTACGCCATTGGCAGAGAATAAACCTCAGTATTGGACGCAAGTGACCATGTGCATGACTCCTGTACATCAGGAGGTGATTCGTTTTCTGGTACTGCATAAAATGCATGATGTTGTCGTTTTGGGTCTGCCATGGTTACAGGCCCATAATCCAGTTTTAGATTGGAAAGCTATGACTGTGTCTAGTTGGGGGTGTCAGGGGATTCATGGCGATTCTCCATTGGTGTCTATTGCTTCTTCTACTCCTTCTGAGATCCCTGAGTTTTTGGCAGACTTTCAGGATGTATTTAATGAGGCCAGGTCCAGTGCCCTTCCTCCTCATAGGGACTGTGATTGTGCTATAGATTTGATTCCTGGTAGTAAGTTTCCTAAGGGACGACTCTTTAATTTATCTGTGCCAGAGCATGCCGCGATGCGGAGTTATATAAGGGAGTCTTTGGAGAAGGGACATATTCGCCCATCCTCGTCCCCTCTTGGTGCAGGATTCTTTTTTGTGGGCAAGAAAGACGGGTCTCTGAGACCTTGTATTGATTATCGTCTTCTGAATAAGATCACTGTTAAATTTCAGTATCCTTTGCCATTGTTGTCTGATTTGTTTGCTCGGATTAAGGGATCCAGTTGGTTCACCAAGATAGATCTTCGTGGCGCGTATAACCTTGTGCGCATAAAGCAGGGAGATGAATGGAAAACGGCATTTAATACGCCTGAGGGTCATTTTGAGTACCTGGTGATGCCTTTCGGATTATCTAATGCTCCTTCTGTGTTTCAGTCCTTCATGCATGACATCTTCCGGAAATATCTGGATAAATTTATGATTATTTATCTGGATGATATTTTGGTTTTTTCTGATGATTGGGAGTCCCATGTGAACCAGGTCAGGATGGTGTTTCAGGTTTTGCGGGAGAATGCTCTATTTGTGAAGGGCTCAAAATGTGTCTTTGGGGTACAGAAGGTTTCTTTTTTGTTTTTTATTTTTTCCCCTTCTACTGTGGAGATGGACCCAGTTAAGGTCCGTGCCATTCATGACTGGACTCAGCCCACGTCTGTTAAGAGCCTGCAGAAGTTCTTGGGCTTTGCTAATTTTTACCGTCGTTTTATCGCTAATTTCTCCACCGTGGTTAAACCTTTGACGGATATGACCAAGAAGGGTTCTGATGTTGCGAACTGGTCTCCTGTGGCCGTGGAGGCCTTTCGGGAGCTGAAGCGTCGGTTTACTTCAGCGCCAGTCTTGTGCCAGCCGGATGTCTCTCTTCCCTTCCAGGTTGAAGTTGATGCTTCTGAAATTGGTGCAGGGGCTGTTTTGTCGCAAAAAAGTTCTGATGGCTCCGTGATGAAGCCATGCGCCTTCTTTTCAAGGAAATTTTCGCCTGCTGAGCGGAACTACGATGTTGGTAATCGGGAGTTGTTGGCCATGAAGTGGGCATTTCAGGAGTGGCGACATTGGCTCGAGGGAGCTAGACATTGTGTGGTGGTCTTGACTGATCATAAAAATCTGATTTACCTCGAGTCTGCCAAGCGCCTGAATCCTAGACAGGCCCGTTGGTCATTGTTTTTCTCCCGTTTTGACTTTGTGGTCTCGTACCTGCCTGGTTCGAAGAACGTGAAGGCTGATGCACTTTCTAGGAGTTTTGTGCCTGATTCTCCGGGAGTCTCTGAGCCGGCTGGTATTCTCAGAGAGGGAGTAATTTTGTCTGCCATTTCCCCATATTTGCGACGAGGGCTGCAAAAATTTCAGGCTGATAGGCCTGATCGTTGTCCACCAGAGAGATTGTTTGTCCCTGATGGATGGACCAACAGAGTTATTTCTGAGGTTCATTCTTCGGTGTTGGTGGGACATCCTGGGATTTTCGGTACCAGAGATTTGGTGGCCAGGTCCTTTTGGTGGCCTTCCTTGTCGCGGGATGTGCGTTCTTTTGTGCAGTCCTGTGGGATTTGTGCTCGGGCTGAGCCTTGCTGTTCTCGTGCCAGTGGGTTGCTTTTGCCCTTGCCTATCCCGAAGAGGCCTTGGACGCACATTTCCATGGATTTCATTTCGGATCTTCCGGTGTCTCGGAAGATGTCTGTCATCTGGGTGGTGTGCGATCGTTTTTCTAAAATGGTCCATTTGGTGCCCTTGCCTAAGTTGCCTTCCTCCTCTGATTTGGTTCCTTTGTTCTTTCAGAATGTGGTTCGTTTGCATGGCATCCCTGAGAATATTGTGTCTGACAGAGGATCCCAGTTTGTGTCCAGATTCTGGCAATCCTTTTGTGCTAAGATGGGTATTGATTTGTCTTTTTCGTCGGCTTTTCATCCTCAGACTAATGGCCAGACCGAGCGAACTAATCAGACGTTAGAGACTTATTTGAGATGTTTTGTTTCTGCTGATCAGGACGACTGGGTTACCTTTTTGCCACTGGCCGAGTTTGCCCTTAATAATCGGGCTAGTTCTGCCACCTTGGTTTCACCCTTTTTCTGCAACTCTGGTTTTCATCCTCATTTCTCCTCGGGTCAGGTTGAACCTTCTGACTGTCCTGGGGTTGATTCTGTGGTGGATAGGTTGCAGCGGATTTGGAACCATGTGGTGGACAATTTGAAATTGTCACAAGACAAGGCCCAGCGGTTTGCCAACCGCCGCCGCGGTGTGGGTCCCCGACTTCGTGTTGGGGATTTGGTTTGGTTGTCTTCTTGGCATGTTCCTTTGAAAGTCTCCTCTCCTAAGTTCAAGCCTCGCTTTATCGGTCCTTATAAGATTTTGGAAATCCTTAACCCGGTGTCTTTTCGCTTGGACCTTCCAGCGTCTTTTGCTATTCATAATGTGTTCCATAGGTCCTTGTTGCGGCGGTAGGTGGTGCCTATGGTTCCTGCTGTTGAGCCTCCTGCCCCGGTTTTGGTTGAGGGTGAGTTGGAGTACGTGGTGGAGAAGATTCTGGATTCTCGTATCTCTAGACGGAAACTCCAGTATTTAGTTAAGTGGAAAGGCTATGGTCAGGAGGATAATTCCTGGGTTGTCGCCTCTGATGTTCATGCGGCTGATTTGGTTCATGCCTTTCACGCTGCTCATCCTGATCACCCTGGGGGTCTTGGTGAGGGTTCGGTGACCCCTCCTCAAGGGGGGGTACTGTTGTGAACTGTGTTTCTGGGCTCCCTCTGGTGGTCACTAACGGTATTGTGTTAGGTAGGTCTTGTTGCAGGCCTGAGCTCCAGCTGTGTTGTTAAGCAGCGGGTGTTTCCTATTTGAGTCTCCTCTGGACTCAGTCTCTTGCCTGGCATCGTTGTATCCAGACCTATTTGGTCTCCTCTGGATTACTTTCAGTCTGCCTCATGCAAGAAAAGCTAAGTCTGTTTTGTACTATTTGGATCGTTTGCATTATTCAGTGTTTTTGTCCAGCTTGCTTTACATTTGATTTTTGACTCGCTGGAAGCTCTAGGGGGCTGATATTCTCCCTCCACACCGTCAGTCGATGTGGGGGTTCTTGAATGTTCAGCGTGGATGTTTTGTAGGGTTTTCTGCTAACCGCATAGTCCACTATCTATTTTCTGCTATCTAGACTATTGGGCCTCACTTTGCTGAATCTAGTTCATCTCTACGTTTGTGTTTTCCTCTTGCCTCACCGTTATTATTTGTTGGGGGCTTTCTATATCTTTGGGGTTCAATTTCTCTGGAGGCAAGCGAGGTCTTATTTTTTCCCTCTAGGGGTAGTCAGTTCTCCGGCTGGCTCGAGACGTCTAGAACCAACGTAGGCACGTTCACCGGCTACTTTTAGTTGTTTGTGTCAGGATCAGGTATGCGGTTAGCCCAGTTTCCACCTCCCTAGAGCAGTATTTATATTTTTACTATCTTGCCGGAATATCAGAGATCCTCTGCCATTGGGATCATAACAGATTACAACCCCAAGACAACTGCACTACCACCAGCAACCACCGGAGGGAGCCCAAGAGCAGAATTCACAACAGTACCCCCCCCTTGAAGAGGGGTCACCGAACCCTCACCAGAGCCCCCAGGCCGATCAGGACGAGCCAGATGAAAGGCACAGACCAAATCAGCAGCATGGACATCAGAGGCAAAAACCCAAGAATTATCCTCCTGGCCATAACCCTTCCATTTGACAAGGTACTGAAGCCTCCGCCTCGAAAAGCGAGAATCCAAAATCTTCTCAACCACATACTTCAACTCCCCATCAACCAACACAGGAGCAGGAGGATCAACAGAGGGAACAATGGGCACCACATATTTCCGCAATAAAGATCTATGGAAAACATTATGGATGGCAAATGAGACCGGAAGGGCCAAACGAAAAGACACCGGATTGATAATCTCAGAAATCCTATAAGGACCAATAAAGCGAGGCTTAAACTTCGGGGAAGAAACCTTCATTGGAACATGACGGGAAGACAACCAGACCAAATCCCCAACCCGAAGCCGGGAACCAACACACCGACGACGGTTAGCAAAACGCTGAGCCTCCTCCTGAGACAACAACAAATTGTCCACCACATGAGCCCAAATCTGCTGCAACCTGTCAACCACAGAATCCACACCAGGACAATCAGAAGGTTCAACTTGCCCCGAAGAAAAACGAGGATGAAAACCAAAATTACAAAAGAAGGGCGAAACCAAGGTAGCCGAACTAGCCCGATTATTAAGGGCAAACTCGGCCAATGGCAAGAAAGCCACCCAATCATCCTGATCAGCAGACACAAAGCATCTCAAATAAGTCTCCAAAGTCTGATTAGTTCGCTTGGTCTGGCTATTTGTCTGAGGATGAAATGCGGAAGAAAAAGACAAATCAATGCCCAGCCTAGCACAAAAGGCCTGCCAAAACCTAGAAACAAACTGGGAACCTCTGTCAGACACAATATTCTCCGGAATACCATGCAAACGAACCACATGCTGAAAAAACAACGGAACCAAATCAGAAGAGGAAGGCAATTTAGGCAAAGGCACCAAATGAACCATCTTAGAAAACCGGTCACAAACCACCCAGATAACCGACATCCTCTGGGAAACTGGAAGATCTGAAATAAAATCCATAGAAATATGCGTCCAGGGCCTCTCAGGGACCGGCAAAGGCAAAAGCAACCCACTAGCACGGGAACAACAAGGCTTGGCCCGCGCACAAGTCCCACAGGACTGCACAAAAGAACGCACATCACGCGACAAAGAAGGCCACCAAAAGGACCTACCAACCAAATCTCTGGTACCAAAAATACCAGGATGGCCAGCCAACACAGAACAATGAACCTCAGAAATCACTCTACTAGTCCATCTATCAGGAACAAAGAGTTTCCCCACTCTACAGCGGTCAGGTTTGTCAGCCTGAAATTCCTGCAGAACCCGTCGCAAATCAGGGGAAATGGCAGAAAGGACCACCCCTTCCTTCAGAATGCCGACCGGCTCAAGTACCTCAGGAAAATCAGGCAAAAAACTCCTAGAGAGGGCATAAGCCTTAATATTCTTAGAACCCGGAAGATACGAAACCACAAAATCAAAACGGGAGAAAAACAGGGACCATCGAGCCTGTCTAGGATTCAGCCGTTTGGCAGATTGGAGGTAAATCAGATTTTTATGATCAGTCAAGACCACAATACGGTATTTGTCTCCCTCAAGCCAATGTCGCCATTCCTCAAATGCCCACTTCATAGCCAACAACTCCCGATTGCCGACATCATAATTGCGTTCAGCAGGCGAAAACTTACGGGAAAAGAAAGCACACGGTTTCATCAAGGAACCATCAGAATTCCTCTGAGACAAAACGGCCCCTGCCCCAATCTCAGAAGCGTCAACCTCAACCTGAAACGGAAGAGCAACATCTGGCTGACGCAACACCGGGGCAGAAGTAAATCGGCGTTTAAGCTCCTGAAAGGCAGAGACAGCCACAGAGGACCAATTCGTTACATCAGTGCCTTTCTTCATCAAATCGGTCAGGGGTTTAACCACACTGGAGAAGTTAGCAATGAAACGGCGATAAAAATTAGCAAAGCCCAAAAATTTCTGAAGGCTCTTCACGGATGTGGGCTGAATCCAATCATGAATGGCCTGAACCTTAACCGGATCCATCTCTATAGATGAAGGAGAAAAAATGAAGCCCAAAAAAGAAACCTTCTGCACTCCAAAGAGACACTTAGACCCCCTGACAAACACAGCATTATCACGAAGGATCTGAAATACCATCCTGACCTGTTTCACATGAGACTCCCAATCATCGGAAAAAATTAAGATGTCATCCAAATATACAATCATGAATTTATCAAGATAATTCCGGAAGATATCATGCATGAAGGACTGAAAAACAGAAGGAGCATTAGAGAGCCCGAATGGCATCACAAGGTATTCAAAATGGCCTTCGGGCGTATTAAACACAGTTTTCCATTCGTCACCCTGCTTAATACGAACAAGATTATATGCCCCCCGAAGGTCAATTTTAGTAAACCAACTAGCCCCCTTAATCCTGGCAAACAAATCGGAAAGCAAAGGTAAAGGGTATTGAAACTTGACCGTGATCTTATTGAAGAGGCGATAATCAATACAGGGTCTCAAAGAGCCATCCTTCTTAGCAACAAAAAAAAATCCCGCTCCCAATGGTGATGAAGATGGCCGAATATGGCCTTTCTCCAAAGACTCCTTAACATAACTCCGCATGGCGGTATGTTCCGGCACAGACAGGTTGAAAAGTCGGCCCTTAGGAAACTTACAGCCTGGAATCAAGTCAAAAGCACAATCACAGTCCCTATGCGGTGGAAGGGAACTGGACTTGGGCTCATCGAATACATCCTGAAAATCAGACAAAAACTCTGGAACTTCAGAAGAGGAGATTGACATCACAGGAACGTTATTATGAACCCCCTGACAACCCCAACTAGTCACAGACATAGACTTCCAATCCAGCACAGGATTATGTATCTGCAACCATGGAAATCCCAGCACAATAGCATCATGCAAATTATGCAACACCAGAAAACGACAATCTTCCTGATGGGCTGGCGCCATGCACATGGTCACCTGTGTCCAAAACTGGGGTTTATTTTTAGCCAAAGGTGTAGCATCAATGCCCCTTAAAGGAATAGGGTTCTGCAAAGACGGCAAGGGGAAACTACAACGCCTGGCAAATTCAAAGTCCATTAAGTTCAAAGCGGCGCCTGAATCCACAAACGCCATGACAGAAAATGACGACAATGAGCAGATCAAGGTCACAGATAACAGAAATTTAGGATGTACAGTTCCGATGGTAACCGAACTAGCGATTCTCTTTGTACGCTTTGGGCAGACTGAAATGACATCAGAAGCATCGCCACAATAAAAACACAACCTATTCTGATGTCTGAATCCTTGTTGTTCCGTTCTAGACAGAATCCTATCACACTGCATAGGCTCAGGCATCTGCTCTGAGGACAACGCCACAGCGCGCACAGTTCTGCGCTCCCGCAAGCGCCGATCGATCTGAATGGCCAGAGACAAAGAATCACTCAGACCAACAGGTGTGGGAAACCCCACCATAACATCTTTAACAGATTCAGAAAGACCCTTTCTGAAAATTGCCGCCAAAGCATCCTCATTCCATTTAGTCAGCACAGACCATTTTCTAAATTTCTGACAATACAATTCTGCCGCTTCTTGACCCTGAGACAGGGCCAACAAGGTCTTCTCCGCTTGATCCACAGAATTTGGTTCATCATATAATAATCCTAGAGCCTGAAAAAATGCATCTACATTAAGCAAGGCCGGATTCCCAGATTCCAGGGAAAATGCCCAATCCTGAGGGTCGCCACGCAGCAGGGAGATGACAATTTTAATCTGCTTAATGGGATCACCAGAGGACCAAGGCTTCAGAGGAAAAAACAATTTACAGTTGTTTTTAAAACTCAAAAATTTGGACCTGTCCCCAAAAAACAAATCAGGAGTAGGAATCCTAGGCTCTAAAAGCGGAGTCTGAGCAATGTAATCAGAAATTCCTTGTACCCTAGCAGCAAGCTGGTCTACACGAGAATCTAATCCCTGAACATCCATGCTAGCACAAGACTCCTCAGTCACCCAGAGGAAAAGAGGGAAGAAAAGACAGAGCAGGCTACAGAAAAAAAAATGGCTCTTTCTTCCCTTCTTCTGAGATGCATTTAACTCATTGTTGGCCAGTTGTACTGTTATGATCTGGTAACCTTGGAGCCGCATGAGAGACTTTCTCAGGAGAGGTGGTATCTGTACTAACCACAAACCCTAAACTAACACCGCAACTAGAAGTAGCCGTGGGAAGTACCTAACACGTCCTAGACATCTCGACACAGCCGGAGGACTAAATACCCCTATAGATGGAATTGGGAATTCTATCTTGCCTCAGAGCAGAACCCCAAAGGATAGGCAGCCCCCCACAAATATTGACAGTGAGTATAAGAGGAAAGACACACGCAGGCAGAAAAACAGGATTTAGCAAAAGAGGCACTTCTAGCTAAATAGAAAAGGATAGGACAGAATTCTAAGCGGTCAGTATTAAAATCCTAAAAATATCCACAGCAGATAATACAAACATTCCACATCTAACTAAAGACATAGAAAGCACATCTGCATCTCCTGAGAATCCAGCATGACTGAAAAATCCAAACAATGTCTAAGCTGGACAAAAACACAATAAATTGCACTGAATTGCAAAGCACACTGCATGTGTGCACAGAGACAAAAAACCAGACACTTAGCTGAATTTGGCAACAAGGCATGAGGAGCCAGAGAGAGATGCAATCCCTCTAAGTACAATGGACAACTGTGTCATGATTCCCAATGGCAGGGAATTTGTCAACATAACACGGGCAAAAACAGGACGAGCTCTAGGGTGATGGAACCTGAGCTGACCGCGATCCTGAACCTCAACACTCAACTAACAGTAGCCGGGGGACGTTCCTGGGGGGCCCCTAGACGTCTCGCGCCAGCCGGAGATCTAGCTTCCCCTATCAGAAGAATAACAGACCTCACTTGCCTCCAGAGAAATATTCCCACAGAGATAACAGCCTCCCACATATAATGACGGTGAAATGAGAGGAAGGCACAAACGTAGTTATGAAAACAGATTCAGCAAAATGAGGCCCGCTTAAGCTAGATAGCAGAGGATACAAAAGGTGAACTGCGCGGTCAGCTGAAAGACCCTTCAAAATACCATCCTGAAATTACTTGAACTCATGTGCCAACTCATGGTACATGAGTGGTAATTTCAGCCCACTAGAGCAACCAGCAGCAGAGAATTACATATCTGCAAGCTGGACTAAAAAACATGAAAGCAATCATGAAACAGGGAAATACAGACTTAGCTTGTCTTGAAGGCCTAGGAGCAGGTAACAGAGACACACACTGATACATTGATAGCCGGCAAGGGACTGACAGGAAAGCCAGGTTAAATAGGAAACACCCAGCCACTGATGGACAGGTGGAAACCAGAGACCGCAACCCACCAAAGTCACCCAGTACCAGTTGTAACCACCAGAGGGAGCCCAAAAACAGAATCCACAACAGTACCCCCCCCTTGAGGAGGGGTCACCGAACCCTCACGAGAACCCCCAGGGCGATCAGGATGAGCTCTATGGAAGGCGCGGACCAAATCAGTCGCATGAACATCAGAGGCGACCACCCAGGAATTATCCTCCTGACCATAACCCTTCCACTTAACCAAATACTGGAGTTTACGTCTGGAAACACGAGAATCCAAGATCTTCTCAACAACATACTCCAATTCTCCCTCCACCAGCACCGGAGCAGGAGGCTCAACCGAAGGAACAACGGGCACCTCATACCTCCGCAATAACGACCGATGGAACACATTATGAATAGCAAACGATGCTGGGAGATCCAAACGAAAAGATACAGGGTTAAAGAAGTTGTCCACTACTATAACCTTTTTTTTTTTCTTTCATAAATCTTGCTATTATGTGCCACTGAAAACATCTACTGTGTTTATTTTAGCAATATTACCTTTTATCATGCTGTAGCAGCACATTTTAGTGCTGGATTCAGCTCTCATGGAGTTAATCGACAACTTCCTTTCTCCTGAGTCATTGTGCTCTAATACTACAAGTTCCATGATGCATTGCACTGCTACTAAGCCTGAACCTAGCACACCCACTCCAAAACACACCCAACCCCTCCCTCCTCTCCCTCCTCTAGTTTCAAAAAGATTTGTGATGTCATTTCTGTCCAACCTCCTCTTTTACATTTGTCCAACCCACACTCCATTACACACAGATAGAGGGATAGATAGATGGATAGATAGATAGATAGATAGATAGATAGATAGATAGATAGATAGATAGATACATACATACAGATATATCTATGTCTATTTCCATAGGTATGTCCATATCCATGTTTCTAAACCCCTTCACCCCCTGGAGCTTTTTTGTTTTTGTTTATCGCTCCCCTTCTTTCCAGAGCCATAATTTTTCCGTCAGTATGGCCATGTGGGGGCTTATCTTTTGCAGAACAAGTTCTACTTTTGAACGCCATCATTGGTTTTAGCATGTCGTGTAGCAGGAAATGTGAAAAAAATTCAAAGTGCAATGAAATGGCAAAAAAAGTGCAATCCCACGCTTGTTTTTTGCTTGGCTTTTTGGCTAGGTTCACTAAATGCTAAGGCTATGTGCACACATTGTGGATTTGATTGCAGATCCGCAGCGTTTTTTGCTGCACTGAATTGCATCAAATCCGCAGTGTAGTGTACAACCAATGTAAGTCTATGGGAGCCGCAGACTTGTGCACATGCTGCGGAAAAAGCCGCACCGAAACCGCACCAAGAACTGCATCAAAACCGCACCAAAAACTGTATCAAAACCGCACCAAAACTGCGAAACTGCACCAGGTTTTGATGCAGTTTTTGGTGCAGTTTTGATGCAGTTTTTGGTGCAGTTTTGATGCTTTTTTTGGTGCGGTTTATGCGCGGTTTTAATGCCGTTTTTGGAAATAAGTAAATAAACGGAAAATGTGCATGATTTGAATGGAAACATGCATGAAAAAACGGATTCCAAGGCCGGATTCATCATTTCACAGCTCAGTTTCATACTTTTTTTGCCGGATCCGTCGCTGTGCGTTTTTTCGCCGGACAGAAAAAACGTTCCTCTGTATGTGTTTTCCATCCGGCGGAAACAGCTTTTTTTGACGGATCCGGCAAAAAACGGATGAAACTCTATGAGAAAAAGACGGATCGTCGGAAAAAAATGGATCCGTTTTTTTCAAAACTCGCCGGATTGTGCCTCACGGCAAAAACCTGATGTGTGAAAGCACCCAAATATATGGATAGATACATCTATGTATCTATAGATATATCTATAGATAAATATATCTATAGATAGATATATCCATAGATATATAATAGAAAGGCCGATGTTTCTATAAGGCTACTTTCACACTTGCGTTTTTCGCAATCCGTCTTTTTGGGAAAAAAACGGATTCTGCAAATGTGCTCGCAGGATGCGTTTTTTACCCATAGACGTGTATTAGTGAAGGATCACGACGGATGGCCACACGTCGCGTCCATCGTGCAACGGATGCGTCGTGTTTTGGCGGACCGTTGGCACATCCGTCACGTCTGCCATTTTCTACCGCGCATGCGCGGCCAAAACTCCGCCCCCTCCTCCCCGGACTTCAGAATGGGCAGCGGATGCGTTGAAAAACTGCATCCGCTGCACACGACGTGCACAAATTTCACAACGTGCGTCGGTACGTCGGCCCAACGCATAGCGATGGACCCGTGCCGACGCAAGTGTGAAACAGGGCTTAATGAGCGTTTAATTTAATAAAAAACTGAAAAAAACGGTGTGGGCTCCCGCGCAATTTTCTGTGCCAGAGGGGGAAAGCCGACGGCCGAGGCCAATATTTGTAGCCTGCTATGAATATCAGCCCGCAGCTGTCTGCGTAGCCTTTACTGGCTATTAAAATAGGGGGACCCCCCCAAAAAAATGACGTGGGGTCACCCTATATTTTATAGCCAGAAAGGCTACGCAGACAGCTGCGGGCTGATATTCATAGCCTAGAGAGGGGCCATGGATATTGGTCCCCCCCCCGGCTACAAATACCAGTCCGCAGCCACCCCAGAAATGGCGCATCTGTAAGTCTACGTTCACATTAGCGTTCGGCGCCGCAGCGTCGCCGCATGCGTCATGCGCCCCTATATTTAACATGGGGGTGCATGGACATGCATTGTGCTGCGTTTTGCGACGCATGGGTTTTTTGGCCGCAAGCATTGGGCGCAGAGGACACAGCAAGTTGCATTTTTTTTGCGTCCAACTTTCGGCCAAAAAGGACGCATGCGTCGTTTTAGCGTGCGTTTTGTTGCATTTTTGTTTGCGTTGCGTCTCCGACGCTGCGGCGCACAACGCAAATGTGAACGTAGCCTTAGATGCGCCAATTCCGGCACTGAGGCTGGTTTCACACTTGCGTTTTTGGACGCTGCGTTTTAGCGCTAAAAAACGCATGCATTTTTTTCCTATACTTAACATTAAAAACGCATGCGTTTTTTCACATGCGTTTTGACGCGTTTTCGGCAACGCATGCGTTTTTGAACGCGCGCGTTTGTTTGCGTTAAAAACGCATGTGTTTTTATAGAAAAAAAACACAAAAAACACTGAAAAACCACCCACCACCATCAGGGTGATAAAGGGATCCAAACCCTAACCCTACCCCTATAACCTCACCCCTAACCGTGTAATGAACATTTTATGACATAGTGCCACGATATTTAAGTGCCACGTATGTAAGTGCCACGTATGTAAGTGCCACGTATGTAAGTGCCACGTGTATAAGTGCCACGTGTATAAGTGCCACGTATGTAAGTGCCACGTGCCACGTATGTAAGTGCCACGTATGTAAGTGCCATGTATGTAAGTGCCACGTATGTAAGTGCCACGTGCCACGTATATAAGTGCCACGTATGTAAGTGCCACGTATATAAGTGCCACGTATGTAAGTGCCACGTGCCACGTATGTAAGTGCCACGTATGTAAGTGCCACGTATGTAAGTGCCACGTGCCACGTATATAAGTGCCACGTATGTAAGTGCCACGTGCCACGTATATAAGTGCCACGTATGTAAGTGCCACGTGCCACGTATTTAAGTAAGTGCCACGTATGTAAGTGCCACGTGCCACGTATATAAGTACCACGTATGTAAGTGCCACGTGCCACGTATCTAAGTGCCATGTGCCACTATGTAAGTGCCACGTATGTAAGTGCCACGTGCCACGTATGTAAGTGTCACGTATGTAAGTGCCACGTATATAAGTGCCACGTATGCAAGTGCAACGTGCCACGTATATAAGTGCCACGTATGTAAGTGCCACGTGCCACGTATGTAAGTGCCACGTATGTAAGTGCCACGTATGTAAGTGCCACGTGCCACGTATATAAGTGCCACGTATGTAAGTGCCACGTGCCACGTATTTAAGTAAGTGCCACGTATGTAAGTGCCACATGCCACGTATATAAGTACCACGTATGTAAGTGCCACGTGCCACGTATCTAAGTGCCATGTGCCACGTATGTAAGTGCCACGTATGTAAGTGCCACGTGCCACGTATGTAAGTGTCACGTATGTAAGTGCCACGTATATAAGTGCCACGTATGCAAGTGCCACGTGCCACGTATATAAGTGCCACGTATGTAAGTGCCACGTGCCACGTATTTAAGGACAATGGCTCCTGCAGTGCATCACTGAGGTTACTATACACTGGTCTCACTTTATGGCAAAAAGCTGCGTGGGAACTTTCTCATACAGCATACCATAAAGTGAGACTAGGGACTATTTTCTCACAGGGGCGTAGGAATACATTGTGGGGAATACATTGTGGAAGGATACCTTCCTCCCCTCATTGTGTTCCTGGAGCCCCTAGAGAGTGGTTGCATCACCTGATGCTCCTGCTCTCTACGGGAGATCGTCGTGGGACACTCGTTTTAATTGGATTTCTGCGGATCAGGGAGTATAGTGTTTGTTTATTATTTTAATATTTTTTACAGATGACAATGGCTTCGGGGATCAAAGTGACAAGTGATGGTGAGTATGTACTCTATGTTATATGTACTGTATGTATGTTGTATGTATGTACTGTATGTGGCATGTCACATGAAGTCACATGTTGCATGTTGTCGCATGCTGCATGTCGTCGCATGGCGCATGTTGTCGCATGACGCATGTTGTCGCATGACGCATGTTGTCGCATGCTGCATGTCGTCGCATGTCATCACATGCTGCATGTCGTCGCATGGCGTCGCATGGTGCATGTTGTCGCATGCTGCACGTTGGCGCATGTCGTCGCATGCTGCATGTCGTCGCATGGCGCATGTTGTCGCATGGCGCATGTTGTCGCGTGCTGCATGTTGTCGCATGCTGCACGTCGTCGCATGGTGCATGTTGTCGCATGGTGCATGTTGGCGCATGTTGTCGCATGCTGCATGTTGTCCCATGGCGCATGTTGTCGCATGGCGCATGTTGTCGCATGCTGCACGTCGTCGCATGGCGCATGTTCTGTATGTGTGTATGTACTGTATATGTGGTTTTTTTTTTTACATTCAACACATTAGCCGGATGATGGGACTACTACTGTCCCATCATTGGCTAATGTGTCACTCACTGTCACTGTAGCAGGTAGAGCCCGATGGGACTTGTAGTCCCATCGGACGATGCCTGCACAGAGACACTGGGGCTCTGCATGCCGTTATGTGCGGGCGGCGCCGGTACGTGCGGACCGTGGCTCTGCGTGCCAGCATGTGATGGCCGGCGCCGCCGCCCGCACATACCGGCACCGGCACCGGCACGCAGAGCCACGCACATCACATCGAGGATTCCCTGCCTAGCCCCGCCCCCAGCACATGCACAGCTCCGCCCGCCCCCCAGCACAGCCCCGCAGGCAGCGGGGCCGGGGCTCTGCATGCCGCGCCGGTATGTGCGGGCCGGGGCTGTGCGGGCCGGCGCTGCCCGCACATACCGGCGCCGGCCCGCACATACCGGAGCCGGCACGCAGAGCCCCGCACATCAC
Organism: Ranitomeya variabilis; assembly: GCF_051348905.1. Lineage (NCBI taxonomy): Eukaryota > Metazoa > Chordata > Amphibia > Anura > Dendrobatidae > Ranitomeya > Ranitomeya variabilis. The sequence continues at coordinate 71,897,567 of NC_135237.1, read as the reverse complement.
ATCGTGTATTCCCTGCCTAGCCCCGCCCCCAGCAAGTCCCGCCCGCCCCTAGCACAGCCCCGCAGGCAGCCCACAGCCCAGTCACTCTTGAGTGACTGCTGACTGTGCGGCTGGGACACGCCTGCTGCTGACGTCACGTCAATTTCCAGAGCCTGGAAATTGACGTGACGTCGGCGGAAATAAGCGGCGGCTGCAGCCTGGGGATCACGTGACCCGGACTCAGCCGCCGCTACAGCGCCGCTCACAGGCGAAAACGGCAACGGAAGGTAATCACACAATTCATCAGGGGCCCCGGGGGGATACATTGGGGGGTTAATTGAAAGTAGTGGACAACCCCTTTAAGAATCTTCAAGATCTTATAAGGACCGATGAACCGAGGCTTAAACTTGGGAGAAGAGACCTTCATAGGGACAAAACAAGAAGACAACCACACCAAGTCCCCAACACGAAGTCGGGGACCCACGCGGCGACGACGATTAGCAAACTGCTGAGCCTTCTCCTGAGACAACTTCAAATTGTCCACCACCTGATTCCAAATCTGATGTAACCTATCCACCACCACGTCCACTCCAGGACAATCCGAAGGCTCCACCTGACCAGAGGAAAAACGAGGATGAAACCCCGAATTACAAAAGAAAGGAGAAACCAAAGTAGCAGAACTAGCCCGATTATTAAGGGCAAATTCGGCCAGTGGCAAAAAGGCAACCCAGTCATCTTGATCAGCAGAAACAAAACACCTTAAATAAGTTTCCAAGGTCTGATTAGTTCGCTCCGTCTGGCCATTCGTCTGAGGATGGAATGCAGACGAGAAAGACAAATTAATGCCCATCTTAGCACAAAACGTCCGCCAAAATCTAGACACAAACTGGGATCCCCTGTCCGAAACGATGTTCTCCGGAATCCCATGCAAACGAACCACGTTCTGAAAAAACAAAGGGACCAACTCAGAGGAGGAAGGCAACTTAGGCAAGGGTACCAAATGAACCATCTTAGAAAAGCGGTCACACACAACCCAGATAACGGACATTTTCTGTGAGACAGGGAGATCTGAAATAAAATCCATGGAAATGTGCGTCCAAGGCCTCTTCGGAATAGGCAAGGATAACAACAACCCACTGGCCCGAGAACAGCAAGGCTTAGCCCGAGCACACACTTCACAAGACTGCACGAAGGTGCGCACATCCCTTGACAAGGAAGGCCACCAAAAAGACCTGGCCACCAAGTCTCTAGTACCAAATATTCCAGGATGACCAGCCAACACAGAAGAATGGACCTCGGAGATGACTCTACTGGTCCAATCATCCGGAACAAACAGTCTTTCTGGTGGACACCGATCAGGTTTATCCGCCTGAAACTCCTGCAATGCACGTCGCAAGTCTGGGGAGACGGCGGACAATATTACCCCATCCCTAAGGATGCCAGTAGGCCCAGAGTCTCCAGGAGAGTCAGGCACAAAACTCCTGGAAAGAGCATCTGCCTTCACATTCTTTGAACCTGGCAAGTATGAAACCACAAAATTGAAATGAGAAAAAAACAACGACCAACGAGCCTGTCTAGGATTCAAATGCCTAGCAGACTCAAGGTAAATCAGATTTTTGTGATCAGTCAAGACCACCACACGATGTCTAGCACCCTCAAGCCAATGACGCCACTCCTCAAATGCCCACTTCATGGCCAAAAGCTCCCGATTACCCACATCATAATTGCGCTCGGCGGGCGAGAATTTTCTAGAAAAGAACGCACATGGCTTCATCACCGAGCCATCGGAACTTCTCTGTGACAAAACCGCCCCCGCTCCAATCTCGGAAGCATCAACCTCAACTTGAAAAGGAAGTGAAACATCTGGTTGACACAACACAGGAGCAGAAGAAAACTGGCGCTTAAGTTCCTGAAAGGCCTCCACAGCCGCAGGAGACCAATCAGCAACATCAGCACCCTTTTTAGTCAAATCAGTCAAAGGCCTAACAACACTGGAAAAATTAGAAATGAACCGACGATAAAAATTAGCAAAACCCAAGAACTTCTGAAGACTCTTAACAGATGTAGGTTGTGTCCAGTCACAAATCGCCTGAACCTTGACGGGATCCATCTCAATAGTAGAAGGAGAAAAAATGTACCCCAAAAAAGAAATCTTCTGGACTCCAAAGAGACATTTTGAGCCCTTCACAAACAGAGAATTGGCCCGCAGGACTTGAAACACCTTCCTGACCTGTAGAACATGAGACTCCCAGTCATCAGAAAACACCAAAATATCATCCAAATACACAATCATAAACTTATCCAGATATTCACGGAAAATATTGTGCATAAAGGACTGAAAGACTGAAGGAGCATTAGAAAGTCCAAAAGGCATTACCAAATACTCAAAATGGCCCTCAGGCGTATTAAATGCGGTTTTCCAGTCATCACCCTGCTTTATCCGCACAAGATTATATGCACCGCGAAGATCTATCTTAGTGAACCACCTAGCCCCCTTAATGCGAGCAAACAAATCAGTCAATAATGGCAATGGATACTGATATTTGACTGTAATCTTATTCAGAAGGCGATAATCTATACAAGGCCTCAGGGAACCATCTTTTTTAGCCACGAAAAAAAAACCTGCTCCCAGAGGGGACGAAGATGGACGAATATGTCCCTTTTCCAAGGACTCCTTAATATAATTCCGCATAGCAGTATGCTCTGGCACTGACAGATTAAATAAACGACCCTTAGGGAACTTACTGCCAGGAATTAATTCTATAGCACAGTCACAATCCCTATGAGGAGGGAGCGAATTGAGCTTAGGCTCCTCAAAAACATCCCGATAGTCAGACAAAAACGCAGGGACCTCAGAAGGAGTAGATGAAGCAATTGAAATCAGAGGTGCATCATCATGAACCCCCTGACATCCCCAGCTTAACACAGACATTGTTTTCCAATCCAGGACTGGATTATGAGTTTGTAACCATGGCAGACCAAGCACTAGTACATCATGTAAATTATACAGTACAAGGAAGCGAATCACCTCCTGATGAACGGGAGTCATGCGCATGGTCACTTGTGTCCAGTACTGCGGTTTATTCATAGCCAATGGTGTAGAGTCAATTCCCTTCAAAGGAATAGGAACTTCCAGAGGCTCCAGACTAAAACCGCAGCGTTTGGCAAAAGACCAATCCATAAGACTCAGGGCAGCGCCCGAGTCCACATAGGCATCGACGGAAATGGATGACAGTGAACAAATCAGAGTTACAGACAAAATAAACTTAGACTGCAGAGTACTAACGGCAAAAGATTTATCAACCTTTTTTGTGCGTTTAGAGCATGCTGATATAACATGAGCTGAATCACCACAATAAAAACACAATCCATTTTTCCGCCTATAATTTTGCCGTTCACTTCTGGACTGAATTCTATCACATTGCATAGTCTCAGGTGCCTGTTCAGAAGACACCGCCAACTGGTGCACAGGTTTGCGCTCCCGTAAACGCCGATCAATCTGAATGGCCATAGTCATAGACTCATTCAGACCTGTAGGCGCAGGGAACCCCACCATAATATCCTTAATGGCCTCAGAAAGACCATCTCTGAAGTTTGCAGCCAGGGCACACTCATTCCACTGAGTAAGCACCGACCATTTCCGAAATTTTTGACAATATACTTCCGCTTCATCATGCCCCTGAGAGAGGGCGAATAAAGCCTTTTCAGCCTGAATCTCCAGGTTAGGTTCCTCATAGAGCAATCCCAGTGCCAGAAAAAACGCATCCACACTGAGCAATGCAGGATCCCCTGGTGCCAATGCAAATGCCCAATTCTGAGGGTCGCCCCGCAGGAAAGATATTACAATCTTGACCTGCTGAGCAGGGTCTCCAGAGGAGCGAGATTTCAAAGAAAGAAACAATTTGCAATTGTTCCTGAAATTCAGGAAGGTAGATCTTTCTCCAGAAAAAAACTCTGGAATAGGAATTCTAGGTTCAGACATAGGAGTGTGAACAACAAAATCCTGTATATTTTGAACTTTTACAGCAAGATTATTCAGGCTGGAAGCCAAACTCTGGACATCCATGTTAAACAGCTAAGGTCAGAGCCATTCAAGGGTTAAGAGGAGGTAAGAAGCAGCTAGACAGCAATTAAGGGCTAGGCAGCAAAACTCTGAGGGGAAAAAAAAAAATTTCCCTTCAACACTTCTTTTTCTCCTGCTTCAGCCCAAACAATTAACACTTTGTGGGCCGGCTATACTGTCATGATTCCCAATGGCAGGGAATTTGTCAACATAACACGGACAAAAACAGGACGAGCTCTAGGGTGATGGAACCTGAGCTGACCGCGATCCTGAACCTCAACACTCAACTAACAGTAGCCGGGGGACGTTCCTGGGGGGCCCCTAGACGTCTCGCGCCAGCCGGAGATCTAGCTTCCCCTATCAGAAGAATAACAGACCTCACTTGCCTCCAGAGAAATATTCCCACAGAGATAGCAGCCTCCCACATATAATGACGGTGAAATGAGAGGAAGGCACAAACGTAGTTATGAAAACAGATTCAGCAAAATGAGGCCCGCTTAAGCTAGATAGCAGAGGATACAAAAGGTGAACTGCGCGGTCAGCTGAAAAACCCTTCAAAATACCATCCTGAAATTACTTGAACTCATGTGCCAACTCATGGTACATGAGTGGTAATTTCAGCCCACTAGAGCAACCAGCAGCAGAGAATTACATATCTGCAAGCTGGACTAAAAAACATGAAAGCAATCATGAAACAGGGAAATACAGACTTAGCTTGTCTTGAAGGCCTAGGAGCAGGTAACAGAGACACACACTGATACATTGATAGCCGGCAAGGGACTGACAGGAAAGCCAGGTTAAATAGGAAACACCCAGCCACTGATGGACAGGTGGAAACCAGAGACCGCAACCCACCAAAGTCACCCAGTACCAGTTGTAACCACCAGAGGGAGCCCAAAAACAGAATCCACAACACAACTGGCACAGACTCATGGATCCTACACACCTAAATACCTAATAGAGCTGCAATCAGCAGAAACACCTGCCCGGATTACAACCCCAAGACAACTGCACTACCAACAACCACCGGAGGGAGCCCAAGAGCAGAATTCACAACAGTGGTCCCTATAATTACGCAATTTAATGCTAACACTCATTTACTTAAAAAGATAGTAAATAAGCATTGGGACATTCTAAAAGAAGACAAAATTATAGGGGAAAAATATCTAACCGTCCAGTATTTATACATAGAAAAGCTAATAATCTGGCAAATATAGTAGCCCCTAAAGTTCCAAATCCAAAAACTCTCACTGTGTATCCCTCTTATTGTATGCATCCAGGATTTTATCCATGTTTTAAGTGTAAACCGCGTAAGCGATTGAATTATAAGAAGCAACTATCGCTTTCTAATTTGCCTAATGAGTGGACAATTAAGGAATATATATCGTGTAACACCGAAGGAGTTATTTACTCCATAAAATGCCCATGTAACAAAGTATATATAGGGAGAATGAAGAGGCCCCTTCATGTAAGAATAAATGAGCATTTGAGGAACATAAATAAGAAGTTCCAGGGCCATTCACTATCCAAACATTTTCTAAATCAACATGGAGGTCTGATAAAAGACACTATTATTACGGGCCTAAAAATAGTTAATAAAAGCTGGCAGAAAGGGGATTAAATCAAACAGATGTCAAGAGAAGAAAGCAGGATGATATTCGAATTGGACACTTTAATGCCAAAGGGTCTAAACAGTGAAATTGAGCTGTTTGCTTTTGGCACATGAAGGAGTGAGGTGATTGCAGCTGTAGATAAAAGGACAGACATCCCTGTATGGACCATCCCTGAGGAAGGAATATGCTTATTCCGAAACGCGCTGGAATTGGTCCATTGCGCTATCCTTAGCCAGTCACATGTGTTATCACATGACTGTGACGTCACGCAAGGTCCTGCATTGTCAGGAGACCGCTACTCCACTACTACTCCACTACTACTTCTACTACTACTATCTACTCCACGCTACTGACCAGAAGTGTCGGCTTTCGGTGAGTTCTGCCACCGGCCAGGGCAGCGCTCACTACCCGCACTACTACTGATAACAAATCTACCTGGATCCACCATACGGATAATCTTTATAAGAACCGAGAAGTGGAGGAGCAAACCGGGTCACATGAGGTAAAGTTCTCCTAGCAATACCTCAGGACTTATTCCAGAATTTTTATGTGTGGTATATGTGGTTTTGTACTTTTTTAATATATGCGCTCTCATACAATTTAACGATACTGTATACGTTTATTCCTTAGTATCTATTCCTTGATGAAACTTACACTGCTGAGAGCCTAGTGGGTGCAGGAAAATTTGAAGGTCTTCACTGTGTGCTTTTTAAGGTAAAATTAAACATATAAGCAGAACTATTTAAATAAGAGGGGCCTTTTTTTTTACTATTGCCTTACATTAATAATAAGAAAAGGGGGATTATCTCTAGCGTGGATATACCACTACCTATATCATCTTTAGTATCCGACACAGACGAGTGGCACGGTGTCAGTATCTGCTGCAAGGATTTAATGCAGCAAGCGCCACTGGTATTTAAATATAAAAAAATTTTTTTACACACAGGTATTAGTCCAAGGCCTACTGAACCTACAAGCCAGTATTTACATGGAAGAAAGCAAAAGAGAATGCACATGGTGGGGAAAGAAGAGATGTCAAGAACTGTCCGGTGGACTAGAGAGATCACATTACAGTTGAGCAGTGAGATGAGTATTATATTACTTTATGTTTACCTGGACATCCTTTGTGGTTTAGCAAAATGATAGCCACAGCTTGCCACTAGTGTTGAGCATTCCGATGCTGCAAGTATCGGGTATCGGCCGATACTTGCTGTATCGGAATTCCGATACCGGGATTCCGATACTCTTGTGGTATCGGGTATCGGGTATCGGAACAACATTAATGTTAAAATGTGTAAAATAGAGAATTAAAATAAAAAATATCGCTATACTCACCTGTCCGACGCAGCCGGGACCTCAGCGCAGGAACCGGCAGCGTTGTTTGTTTAAAATTCCCGCTTTTACATGGTTACGCGAAGTCCCGGCTTGTGATTGGTCAGGGCGGCCATGTTGCCGGGCCGCGGACCAATCACAGCAAGCCGTGACGAAAATACGTCACGGCTTGCTGTGATTGGTCCGCGTCCCGGCAACATGGCCGCCATTAACCAATCACAAGCCGTGACGTCACGGGAGGCTGGAAACGCGCTCATTTTAAAAAGGGCGCGTGTCCAGCCTCCCGTGACGTCACGGCTTGTGATTGGTTGCGTCGCGGTCAACCAATCACAAGCCGGGAGGCTGGACACGCGCCCATTTCAAAATGAGCGCGTCCAGCCTCCCGGCTTGTGATTGGTTGATCGCGGCGCAACCAATCACAAGCCGTGACGTCACGGGAGGCTGGACACGCGCCCATTTCAAAATGAGCGCGTCCAGCCTCCCGGCTTGTGATTGGTTGATCGCGGCGCAACCAATCACAAGCCGTGACGTCACGGGAGGCTGGACACGCGCCCATTTTAAAATGAGCGCGTGTCCAGCCTCCCGTGACGTCCCGGCTTGTGATTGGTCAGGGCGGCCATATTGCCGGGACGCGGACCAATCACAGCAAGCCGTGACGTAATTTCGTCACGGCTTGCTGTGATTGGTCCGCGTCCCGGCAACATGGCCGACCTGACCAATCACAAGCCGGGAATTCACGTAACCAAGTAATAGCGCGATTTTTAAACAAACAACGCTGCCGGTTCCCTCGCTGAAGTCCCGGCTGCGTCGGACAGGTGAGTATAGCAATATTTTTTATTTTAATTCTTTCTTTTACACATTTATATGGTTCCCAGGGCCTGAAGGAGAGTTTCCTCTCCTTCAGACCCTGGGAACCATCAGGGATACCGTCCGATACTTGAGTCCCATTGACTTGTATTGGTATCGGGTATCGGTATCGGATTGGATCCGATACTTTGCCGGTATCGGCCGATACTTTCCGATACCGATACTTTCAAGTATCGGACGGTATCGCTCAACACTACTTGCCACCATTTTGCTGGATTTGCACTAAGCAAATTTAAAAAATAAGCATTCTGGAGAATATGGATTTTTGTTAATAAAACAGACAAAACAAAGAGTAGGTTTCTGTATATATTTTTGAAAAGTAAAAAAATAAGAAGATATTGTTCATTACATAACCATTATTTATTTGTACACTGTTGACAATATTGGTTTGCTACTTCACAATTCTGAAACTGCAAAATGATAATCAATCCTTTAGGAATTGGAGATGCAATGTGAAGCAACAACACTGAAAGGATGAAAAATTGCAAGACATCTGATTGTACATTTGTATCTCTAATGATTGACTTCTCTGAGCCTTGTTTGCACAGGTAATTTCATGGTGGCTGGCAGTGATGCCTGGGAGAATTGAGGTCACCCCCTTGGAGCAGACATTCAATGATGCTTAACATAACTAGGGTACAGTCATTTCTTGGCAGATAACACGTAGCGGTAGTTTGGCTTAAGGTCGGACATGAAGTTAATTGTGATTTAAATTGTGTTCGAAGTTCTGGTGATTGTAACACTTTTTATTATTCACTGCAGAATATACAGGTGTTTCTCACAAAATTAGAATACATCAAAAAGTTAATTTATTTCAGCTCTTCAATACAAAAAGTGAAACTCATATAGTATATAGAGTCAATATATAGGGTTTTCATTGGCTGTAAGCCATAATCATCAACATTAACAGAGATAAACACTTGAAATAGATCACTCTGTTTGTAATGACTCTATATTATATATGAGATTAACTTTTCGTATTTAAAAACTGAAATACATTAACTTTTTGATAATATTCAATTTTTTTAGAAGCACCTATGTATATACAGTGAAGTAAACAAGTATTTTATCCCTTGCTGATTTTGTAAGTTTGCCCACTGACAAAGACATGAACAGTCTATAATTTTAAGGGTTGGTTAATTTTAACATTGAGAGATAGAATATCAAAAATAAAATCCAGAAAATCACATTGTGTAAATTATATAAATGTATTTGCATTTTGCAGTGAGAAATAAGTATTTGATCCCCTACTGTTATGAACTGGTGGCCTAGGAGCAGCATGGACGAGCTCTGGAGTAGGTGGCCTCTTTACTGACCGCAGACCCTGAAATTAACACATCAACTAGAAGTAGCCGTGGGATGTTCCTGTCACTCCCTAGACACCTCGTCACGGCCGGAGGGCTAATTACTAGGGTTGAGCGAAACGGGTCGGCCATTTTCAGAAGTCGCCGACTTTTGGCAAAGTCGGGTTTCATGAAACCCGACCCGACCCCTGTGTGGGGTCGGCCATGAGGTCGGCGATCTTCTGAATCTGGTATCGGAATTCCGATACCGAGTTCCGATATGTTTGCGATATCGGAAATCGGTATCGGAATCCACATTTAAGTGTAAAATAAAGAATTAAAATAAAAAATATTGATATACTCACCTCTCCGGAGGCCCCTGGACAACGCCGCTGGTAACCAGCATCTTCCGTTCCTAAGAATGGCGCTTGAAAGACCTTTCGATGACGTCACGGCTTGTGATTGGTCGCGGCCGCCCACGTGACCGCTCAGCGACCAATCACAAACCGTGACGTAATTCTCAGGTCCTAAATTCCTCATTCTAGGAATTTAGGACATGAGAATTATGTCACGGCTTGTGATTGGTCGCTGAGCGGTCGCGTGGGCGGCCGCGACCAATCACAAGCCGTGACGTCATCTAAGGCCCTGAACGCGCTCATTCTTAAGAAGGAACGGAAGATGCCGATTACTACCAGGGCGCATCAGAGGGTGAGTATATCAATATTTATTTTAATTCTTTATTTTACACTTAAATATGGATCCCAGGGCCTGAAGGAGAGTTTCCTCTCCTTCAGACCCTTGGAACCATAGTATCCCATTGCACTGCATTGGGTTTCGTGTTTCGGCCGACCCCGACCACGACTTTTTTATAGGATCAGCCGATTTCACTCGACCCGACTTTTGAGAAAGTTGGGTTTCGTGAAACCCGACCCGATCCTATAAAAATAAAAGTCGCTCAACCCTACTAATTACTCCTAAAGAAAGAAACAGGAATACTATCTTGCCTCAGAGAAAATTCCCAAAGGAAAGGCAGCCCCCCACAAATATTGACTGTGAGAGGAGAGGGAAATTACAAACGCAGACTGAAAACAGAATTTAGCAAAGGAGGCCACGCTACCTAGAAAGAAAAGACAGGAAAAAGTACTGTGCGGTCAGTATAAAAAATACTACAAAATCCACCACAGAGAATACAAAAATCTCCACACCTAACTAAAGGCATGGAGGGTAACTCTGTGACTCCAGAGCTTCCAACTTGGCTGAGTAAATCTTAACACAGACAAAGCTGGACAAGAAAAAACATAGCAATTCACAGAACTATTAAGTCCACCTCATGTGGACTACAAAAACAGAGCCAGGACTTATCTTTGATGATTTGGACAATCCAGAAGGAGAAACCAAGCAGAGATGTGGATCCCTAGAAAACAATGGACAACTGGCACTCAATAAAGGAAGGAGCCAGACTAAATAGCCCCGTCCAAAGTGGAAGCAGCTGATGACTGTTGTGAAGGACAAACAGCAGCACTACCACTTATAACCACCGGAGGTAGCCTAAGAGCAGAACCCACAACAGAATTCCCAACAGTACCCCCCCCTTGAGGAGGGGTCACCGAACCCTCACCAGAGCCCCCAGGCCGATACGGATGAGCCAAATGGAAGGCATGAACCAAATCGTCAGCATGAACATCGGAGGCAACAACCCAAGAATTATCCTCCTGGCCATAACCCTTCCACTTGACAAGATACTGAAGCCTCCGTCTAGAAAAACGAGAATCCAAGATCTTCTCCACAACATACTCCAACTCCCCATCAATCAACACCTGGGCAGGAGGATCAACAGAGGGAACCACGGGTGTTATGAACCTGGTGGTAGGATCTCAAACTGACCTGACAAATATACCCTGAATATATAGGACAAGTTCTGGGGATGTGGAAGCTATACTGACCGCAATCCTGATCCTATCCAAACACACTAAAGGCAGCTGTGGAGCGTTACCTGAAAACCTAGACGCCTCGTCACAGCCTGAGAAACTGACTACCCCTAGAGAGAAAGCAAAGACCTCACTTGCCTCAGAGAAATATCCCCAAAGTTTTAGATAGCCCCCCCACAAATAATAACGGTGAGTTAAGGGGAAAACACAAACGTAGAGATGAAACAGGTTTAGCAAATGAGGCCCGCTAATACTAGATAGGCAGATAATAGATAGGTGTCTGTGCGGTCAGTACAAAAGCTATCAAAAGTAAACCACGCAGAGAATACAAGAACCCCCACACCGACTCACGATGTGAGGGGCGCACTCTGCACCCCAGAACTAACCAGCAAGCAAAAAATCACATAAAAGCAAGCTGGGCTGAACTCATAATATAATGAGAAACATTTTCAAGGAAATAATGAGAAACTGAACAAGCAAACTTAGCTTCTCATAGCAGGAGACTGGTCACAAGGAATATTCAGGAGAGCACAGGATCAGGACTGAACACACCAACAGCAGGCGACAAGTAAAGGTCCAGGTGAGTTAAATAGGCCCAGCCTAGCAGGAGATGAAACAGCTGAGCCCAGCCAAGACCAGCCATATCGCTAAAGGCCACCAGAGGAAGCCCAAGAACAAACTCACACAGTACCACTCATGACCACAGGAGGGAGCCCGAGAACGGAATTCACAACAGTACCCCCCCCTTGAGGAGGGGTCACCGAACCCTCACCAGAGCCCCCAGGCCGATCAGGACGAGCCAAATGAAAGGCACGAACCAAATCGGCCGCATGGACATCGGAGGCGACAACCCGGGAATTATCCTCCTGACCATAACCCTTCCATTTCACTAAGTACTGAAGCCTCCGTCTCGAAATACGAGAATCCAAGATCTTCTCCACCACATATTCCAACTCCCCCTCGACCAAGACCGGAGCAGGAGGATCATCAGAAGGGACCACAGGCACCACATATCTCCGCAACAATGACCTATGGAACACATTATGAATGGCAAACGATGTTGGGAGGTCCAAACGAAAAGACACAGGGTTGAGGATTTCCAAAATCTTATAAGGACCGATGAAACGAGGCTTGAACTTAGGAGAGGAAACCTTCATCGGGACATAACGAGAAGACAACCATACCAAATCCCCCACACGAAGTCGGGGACCCACACAGCGACGGCGGTTAGCAAAGCACTGAGCCTTCTCTTGGGACAAAGTCAAATTGTCCACCACATGGTTCCAAATCTGCTGCAACCTATCCACCACAGAATCCACCCCAGGACAGTCAGAAGACTCAACCTGACCCGAGGAGAAACGAGGATGAAAACCAGAATTGCAAAAGAAAGGTGAAATTAAAGTAGCAGAACTAGCCCGATTATTGAGGGCGAACTCAGCCAATGGCAAAAAGGTCACCCAATCATCCTGGTCAGCAGAAACAAAACATCTCAAATAAGTTTCCAAGGTCTGATTAGTTCGTTCGGTTTGACCATTCGTCTGAGGATGGAAGGCTGATGAAAAAGACAATTCAATGCCCATCTTAGCACAAAAGGATCGCCAAAATCTGGACACACACTGGGATCCTCTGTCGGACACAATGTTCTCCGGAATACCATGTAAACGAACCACAATGGCACCAAATCGGAGGAGGAAGGCAACTTAGGCAAGGGTACCAAATGGACCATTTTGGAAAAACGATCACAAACCACCCAGATGACAGACATTTTCTGAGAGACAGGAAGATCCGAAATAAAATCCATGGAAATATGCGTCCAAGGCCTCTTCGGGACAGGCAAAGGCAAAAGCAATCCACTGGCACGAGAACACGAAGGCTTGGCCCGAGCACAAATCCCACAGGACTGCACAAAGGAACGCACATCCCGCGACAAGGAAGGCCACCAAAAGGATCTCGCCACCAAATCCCTGGTACCAAAAATCCCAGGATGACCCGCCAACACCGAAGAATGATCCTCGGAAATAACTCTACTGGTCCATCTGTCTGGGACAAACAGTCTCTCCGGGGGACAACGGTCAGGTCTATTGGCCTGAAACTCCTGCAACACCCGTCGCAGATCAGGAGAGATGGCAGACAAAATCACCCCCTCTTTGAGAACACCAGTCGGTTCAGAAACTTCCGGGGAGTCAGGTACAAAACTCCTAGAAAGGGCATCAGCCTTCACGTTTTTCGAACCCGGAAGATATGAAACCACGAAATTGAAACGAGAGAAAAACAGCGACCATCGAGCCTGTCTCGGATTCAACCGTTTGACAGACTCGAGATAAGTCAAATTCTTGTGATCCGTCAAGACCACCACACGATGCTTGGCTCCCTCAAGCCAATGTCGCCACTCCTCAAATGCCCACTTCATTGCCAACAACTCTCGATTACCAACATCATAATTCCGCTCGGCAGGTGAAAGCTTTCTTGAAAAGAAAGCACATGGTCTCATCACAGAGCCATCAGAGCTTCTCTGCGACAAAACAGCCCCTGCTCCAATCTCAGAAGCATCAACCTCGACCTGAAAGGGAAGAGAGACATCGGGCTGACGCAAGACAGGAGCCGAAGAAAACCGACGTTTCAACTCCTGAAAGGCCTCCACGGCCGCAGGAGACCAATTCGTCACATCAGAATCCTTCTTGGTCAAATCCGTCAAAGGCTTCACCACACTAGAAAAATTAGTGATGAAGCGACGGTAAAAATTAGCAAAACCCAAGAACTTCTGAAGACTCTTCACAGATGTAGGTTGAGTCCAGTCATGAATAGCCTGGACCTTGACTGGATCCATCTCGATAGTAGAAGGAGAAAAAATAAAGCCCAAAAAGGAAACCTTCTGGACTCCGAAGAGACATTTAGAGCCCTTCACAAACAAGGCATTGGCACGCAGGACCTGAAATACCATCCTGACCTGCTTCACATGAGACTCCCAATCATCAGAAAAGACCAAAATATCATCCAGGTACACAATCATAAATCTATCCAGGTACTCTCGGAAGATGTCGTGCATGAAGGACTGAAACACAGAGGGGGCATTAGAAGCCCAAAAGGCATCACCAAGTACTCAAAATGGCTTTCGGGCATATTAAATGCTGTTTTCCATTCATCGCCCTGCTTTATGCGCACAAGATTATACGCTCCACGAAGATCTATCTTGGTGAACCAACTGGCCCCCCTAATCCGGGCAAACAGATCGGACAACAGTGGCAAGGGATACTGAAATTTGACCGTGATGTTATTTAGAAGGCGATAATCTATACAGGGTCTCAGAGAACCATCCTTCTTGGCCACAAAAAAGAACCCCGCACCCAAAGGGGACGAGGACGGGCGAATATGTCCCTTCTCCAAGGACTTCTTTATATAACTCCGCATAGCGGTATGTTCTGGTACAGACAAATTAAAAAGTCGTCCCTTAGGGAACTTACTACCAGGAATCAGATTTATGGCACAATCACAATCCCTATGAGGAGGTTGGGCACTGGATTTGGGCTCATCAAATACATCCTGGTAGTCCGACAAAAATTCAGGGACTTCAGAAGGAGTAGAAGAAGCAATTGACACCAAAGGAGCATCGCCATGAATCCCCTGGCAACCCCAACTTGACACAGACATTGCTTTCCAATCCAGGACTGGATTATGAGCCTGCAGCCATGGCAGACCCAACACGACAACATCATGCAAATTATGTAGCACCAGAAAGCGAATTACCTCCTGATGTACAGGAGCCATGCACATGGTCAATTGAGTCCAGTACTGAGGTTTATTCTTGGCCAATGGTGTACCATCAATTCCCTTTAGCGGGATAGGGAATTGTAAAGGCTCCAAGATAAAACCACAGCGCCTGGCAAATGACAAATCCATCAAATTCAGGGCAGCACCTGAATCCACAAAAGCCATAACTGGGTAGGATGACAGAGAGCAAATCAAAGTAACAGACAAAATGAATTTAGGTTGTACAGTACCAATGGTGACAAACTTGGCAACCCTTTTTGTGCGCTTAGAGCATGCTGAGATAACATGAGCAGAATCACCACAGTAAAAGCACAACCCATTCTGACGTCTGTGGCTTTGCCGTTCAACTCTGGTCAGAATCCTGTCACATTGCATAGGCTCAGGTTTCTGCTCAGAAAATACCGCCAGAGGGTGCACAGGTTTGCGCTCCCACAAACGCCGATCAATCTGAATGGCCAAAGACATTGACTCATTCAGACCCGCCGGCGTGTGGAACCCCACCATAACATCTTTATGGGCTTCAGAAAGACCCTTTCTGAAAATCGCCGCCAGGGCTCACTCATTCCACTGAGTGAGCACTGACCACTTCCTAAACTTCTGACAATAAACCTCTGCTTCATCCCGACCCTGAGAGAGAGCCAGCAAAACCTTCTCTGCTTGGTCTACCAGATTTGGTTCCTCATAAAGCACTCCAAGCGCCAGAAAAAACGCATCAACCTTTAGCAGTGCCGGATCTCCTGGCGCCAGAGAGAATGCCCAATCTTGAGGGTCACCCCGCAACAAAGAAATAACAATTTTAACTTGTTGAACAGAGTTTCCAGATGAGCGAGGTCTCAGGGAAAGGAATAACTTACAATTATTCTTAAAGTTCAAAAACCTAGATCTATCTCCGGAGAACAGCTCAGGAATAGGTATTTTAGGCTCTGACATAGGACTGCGGACTACATAATCCTGAATGCCCTGTACCCTTGCAGTGAGATGATCCACACTAGAAGACAGACTCTGAATGTCCATATTAGTAGCTGCATACAGAACCACCCAGAGATTAAGGGGAGGAGAGAGGCCAAACACAGTGCAGAGGAAAAAAAAAAAAATGACCTTAAGATTTCTCTTCTCCCTCTTCTGCTGCATTAACACTTTCGGGCCTGCTGTACTGTTATGATCCTGGTGGTAGGATCTCAAACTGACCTGACAAATATACCCTGAATATATAGGACAAGTTCTGGGGATGTGGAAGCTATACTGACCGCAATCTTGATCCTATCCAAACACACTAAAGGCAGCTGTGGAGCGTTACCTGAAAACCTAGACGCCTCGTCACAGCCTGAGAAATTGACTACCCCTAGAGAGAAAGCAAAAACCTCACTTGCCTCAGAGAAATATCCCCAAAGTTTTAGATAGCCCCCCACAAATTATAACGGTGAGTTAAGGGGAAAACACAAACGTAGAGATGAAACAGGTTTAGCAAATGAGGCCCACTAATACTAGATAGGCAGATAATAGATAGGTGTCTGTGCGGTCAGTACAAAAGCTATCAAAAGTAAACCACGCAGAGAATACAAGAACCCCCACACCGACTCACGATGTGAGGGGTGCACTCTGCACCCCAGAACTAACCAGCAAGCAAAAAATCACATAAAAGCAAGCTGGGCTGGACTCATAATATAATGAGAAACATTTTCAAGGAAATAATGAGAAACTGAACAAGCAAACTTAGCTTCTCATAGCAGGAGACTGGTCACAAGGAATATTCAGGAGAGCACAGGATCAGGACTGAACACACCGACAGCAGGCGACAAGTAAAGGTCCAGGTGAGTTAAATAGGCCCAGCCTAGCAGGAGATGAAACAGCTGAGCCCAGCCAAGACCAGCCATATCGCTAAAGGCCACCAGAGGGAGCCCAAGAACAAACTCACACAGTACCACTCATGACCACAGGAGGGAGCCCGAGAACGGAATTCACAACACACGGGCACCACATATTTCCGCAACAAAGATCTATGAAAAACATTATGGATGGAAAAAGAGGCTGGAAGGGCCAAACGAAAAGACACTGGATTGATAATCTCAGAAATACTATATGGACCAATAAACCGAGGCTTGAACTTCGGGGAAGAAACCTTCATAGGAACTTGACGCGAAGACAACCAGACCAAATCCCCAACCCAATGCCGGGAACCCACACGCCGACGACGGTTGGCAAAACGCTGAGCCTCCTCCTGAGACAACACCAAATTGTCCACAACATGAGCCCAAATCTGCTGCAACCTGTCAACCACAGAGTCCACCCCAGGACAATCAGAAGACTCAACCTGCCCTGAAGAAAAACGAGGATGAAACCCAGAATTACAAAAGAATGGTGACACCAAGGTAGCAGAACTAGCCCGATTATTAAGGGCAAACTCGGCCAATGGCAAGAAAGCCACCCAATCATCCTGATCGGCAGACACAAAGCATCTCAAATAAGTTTCCAAAGTCTGGTTAGTTCACTTGGTTTGGCCGTTTGTCTGAGGATGAAATGCGGAAGAAAAAGACAAATCAATGCCCAGCTTAGCACAAAAGGACCGCCAAAACCTAGAAACAAACTGGGAACCTCTATCGGACACAATATTCTCCGGAATGCCATGCAAACGAACCACATGCTGAAAAAACAACAGAACCAACTCAGAAGAGGAAGGCAATTTAGGCAAAGGTACCAAATCAACCATCTTAGAAAACCGGTCACAGACCACCCAGATAACAGACATCCTCTGGGAAACAGGAATATCCGAAATAAAATCCATAGAAATATGCGTCCAAGGCCTCTCAGGGACCGGCAAAGCCAAAAGCAACCCACTGGCGCGGGAGCAGCAAGGTTTGGCCCGCGCACAAGTCCCACAGGACTGCACAAAAGAACGCACATCCCGTGACAAAGAAGGCCACCAAAAGGACCTACTAGCCAAATCTCTGGTACCAAAAATCCCAGGATGGCCAGCCAACACAGAACAGTGAACCTCAGAAATCACTTTACTAGTCCATCTGTCAGGAACAAACAGTTTCCCCGCTGGACAGCGATCAGGTTTATCAGCCTGAAACTCCTGAAGAGCCTGTCGCAAATCAGGGGAGATGGCAGAAAGAATCACCCCCTCCTTAAGAATACCAACCGGCTCAAGAATCCCAGGGGAATCAGGCAAGAAACTCCTAGAGAGGGCATCAGCCTTAACATTCTTAGAACCTGGAAGATACGAGACAACAAAATCAAAATGGGAGAAAAACAGGGACCATCGGGCCTGTCTAGGATTCAGCCATTTGGCAGACTCGAGGTAAATCAGATTCTTATGATCGGTCAAGACCACAATACGGTGCTTGGCCCCCTCAAACCAATGTCGCCACTCCTCAAATGCCCACTTCATAGCCAACAACTCACGATTGCCGACATCATAATTGCGTTCCGCAGGCGAAAACTTTCGAGAAAAGAAGGCACACGGTTTCATCAAGGAACCATCAGAATTCCTCTGAGACAAAACGGCCCCTGCCCCAATCTCAGAAGCGTCAACCTCAACCTGAAAAGGAAGAGAAACATCCGGCTGACGCAACACAGGGGCAGAAGTAAATCGGCGCTTAAGCTCCTGAAAAGCAGAAACGGCCTCAGAGGACCAATTAGCTACATCAGCGCCCTTCCTCGTCAAATCGGTCAGGGGTTTAACCACACTGGAGAAGTTGGCAATGAAACGGCGATAAAAATTAGCAAAGCCCAAAAATTTCTGAAGGCTCTTCACGGATGTGGGCTGGATCCAATCATGAATGGCCTGAACCTTAGCCGGATCCATTTCTATAGATGATGGAGAAAAAATGAAGCCCAAAAAAGAAACCTTCTGTACACCAAAGAGGCACTTAGACCCCTTCACAAACAAGGCATTGTCACGAAGGACCTGAAATACCATCCTAACTTGTTTCACATGAGACTCCCAATCATCTGAAAAAATCAAAATATCATCCAAATATACAATCATGAATTTATCAAGATAATTCCGAAAAATATCATGCATGAAGGACTGAAACACAGATGGGGCATTAGAGAGTCCGAATGGCATCACAAGATACTCAAAATGGCCCTCGGGCGTATTAAACGCAGTTTTCCATTCGTCACCCTGCTTAATACGAACCAGATTATATGCCCCTCGAAGGTCAATCTTAGTAAACCAACTAGCCCCCTTAATTCTGGCAAACAAATCAGAAAGCCAAGGCAAAGGGTATTGGAATTTGACCGTGATAGTATTCAAGAGGCGATAATCAATACAGGGTCTCAAGGAGCCATCCTTCTTGGCAACAAAAAAAACCCCTGCTCCTAATGGAGAAGAAGATGGCCGAATATGCCCCTTCTCCAAAGACTCCCTTACATAGCTCCGCATGGTGGCATGTTCAGGCACAGACAGGTTGAAAAGTCGGCCCTTAGGAAACTTACAGCCTGGAATCAAATCAATAGCACAATCACAGTCCCTATGCGGTGGAAGGGAACTGGACTTGGGCTCATCGAAAACATCCTGGAAATCTGACAGAAACTCAGGAATTTCAGAAGAGGGGGAGGAGGAAATTGACATCAGAGGAACATCATTGTGAACCCCCTGACAACCCCAACTAGTCACAGACATAGATTTACAATCCAACACCGGATTATGTACCTGTAACCATGGAAACCCCAGCACAACAACATCATGCAAATTATGTAACACCAGGAAGTGACAATCTTCCTGATGGGCTGGCGCCATGCACATGGTTAACTGTGTCCAAAACTGAGGTTTATTTTTAGCCAATGGTGTAGCATCAATCCCCTTCAAAGGGATAGGACTCCGCAAAGGCTGTAAGGAAAAACCACAACGTCTGGCAAATTCTAAGTCCATTAAATTTAAAGCGGCGCCTGAATCCACAAATGCCATGACAGAGAATGACGATAATGAGCAGATCAGGGTCACAGATAACAGAAATTTAGGTTGTAAAGTACTGATAGTAACGGAATTAGCGATTCTCTTGGCACGCTTAGGGCAATCAGAAATAGCATGAGCAGAATCACAGCAGTAAAAGCACAACCTATTCTGACGTCTGAATCCTTGGCGTTCAGCTCTAGACACAATCATATCACACTGCATAGGCTCAGGACTCCGCTCGGAAGACAACGCCATAGTGTGCACAACTCTGCGCTCACGCAAGCGCCGATCAATTTGAATGGCCAGAGACATAGAATCACTCAGACCTGCAGGCGTGGGGAACCCCACCATAACATCTTTAACAGATTCAGAAAGACCCTTTCTGAAAATTGCCGCCAAAGCATCCTCATTCCACTTAGTAAGCACAGACCATTTTCTGAATTTCTGGCAATATGACTCTGCCGCTTCTTGACCCTGACACAGGGCCAAAAGTGTTTTCTCAGCATGCTCTACAGAGTTAGGTTCATCATACAATAACCCAAGCGCCTGAAAAAAGGTTATATATAAACAAGGGGCGTCAGCAAATTACCATATGCCACGACTCAATAGCACATAATAAATATAGGAGAAACAGGAGTCAAGGAATGGCTACTAAGATGAAAAAGTACCTAAAAATTGTATTTTATTTAGAATCCACTAAAAAACATCATATATGAGGATATACAATAATATCAAAAATAGTGATTAGTGACTACATACAAAGTGCATCCAATATTCCAGGAACCATAAACGGAACATTAAGTAGTATGTTATTGCGGTGCTTTATAATCAATATATACGTGCACATTAGCACTTGGTTACGGTGTGCAACAAGGTATAAATGTATCAATGGTACACCATCGCTATATCAGTAGCACATCCTATCCCAGCTATCCGCACAGTTAAATATACATATAGTATTTTACAGAGAGTAATTTACCCATGGATGTCTGTAACCGTCCGTCCAGGTCCTGGATAAGTACCCCGACGCACGTTTCGCGTTTGGTATGTGACCGCTTCCTCAGGGGCCGCTTCTGAGGAAGCGGTCACATACCAAACGCGAAACGTGCGTCGGGGTACTTATCCAGGACCTGGACGGACGGTTACAGACATCCATGGGTAAATTACTCTCTGTAAAATACTATATGTATATTTAACTGTGCGGATAGCTGGGATAGGATGTGCTACTGATATAGCGATGGTGTACCATTGATACATTTATACCTTGTTGCACACCGTAAACAAGTGCTAATGTGCACGTATATATTGATTATAAAGCACCGCAATAGCATACTACTTAATGTTCCGCTTATGGTTCCTGGAATATTGGATGCACTTTGTATGTAGTCACTAATCACTATTTTTGATATTATTGTATATCCTCATATATGATGTTTTTTAGTGGATTCTAAATAAAATACAATTTTTAGGTACTTTTTCATCTTAGTAGCCATTCCTTGACTCTTGTTTCTCCTATATTTATTATTGCCTGAAAAAAGGTGTCTACATTAAGCAAGGCCGGATTCCCAGATTCCAGGGAAAATGCCCAATCCTGCGGGTCACCACGCAACAGAGAAATGACAATTTTTACCTGCTGGATGGGATCACCAGAGGAACGGGGCTTAAGAGCAAAAAACAGTTTACAGTTATTTTTAAAGCTCAAAAATTTGGACCTGTCCCCGAAGAACAGATCGGGGGTTGGAATTCTAGGCTCTAAAACAGGAGTCTGCACGATATAATCAGAAATGCCCTGTACTCTAGCAGCAAGTTGATCCACCCAAGAAGCAAGTCCCTGAACATCCATGTCAACGCCTAACTCCTGAGCCACCCAGAAGTGAAGAGGGAAAAAAAAACACAACAGAGTACAGAAAAAAAAATGGCTCAGCACTTTCTTTCCCTTCTTTTGAGATGCGGTTAACTCATTGTGGGCCAGTTGTACTGTTATGAACTGGTGGCCTAGGAGCAGCATGGACGAGCTCTGGAGTAGGTGGCCTCTATACTGACCGCAGACCCTGAACTTAACACATCAACTAGAAGTAGCCGTGGGATGTTCCTGTCACTCCCTAGACACCTCGTCACGGCCGGAGGACTAATTACACCTAAAGAAAGAAACAGGAATAGTATCTTGCCTCAGAGAAAATTCCCAAAGGAAAGGCAGCCCCCCACAAATATTGAGTCAATATATAGGGTTTTCATTGGCTGTAAGCCATAATCATCAACATTAACAGAGATAAACACTTGAAATAGATCACTCTGTTTGTAATGACTCTATATCATATATGAGATTAACTTTTTGTATTTAAAAACTGAAATACATTAACTTTTTGATAATATTCAATTTTTTTAGAAGCACCTATGTATATACAGTGAAGTAAACAAGTATTTTATCCCTTGCTGATTTTGTAAGTTTGCCCACTGACAAAGACATGAACAGTCTATAATTTTAAGGGTTGGTTAATTTTAACATTGAGAGATAGAATATCAAAAATAAAATCCAGAAAATCACATTGTGTAAATTATATAAATTTATTTGTATTTTGCAGTGAGAAATAAGTATTTGATCCCCTACTGTTATGAACTGGTGGCCTAGGAGCAGCATGGACGAGCTCTGGAGTAGGCGGCCTCTATACTGACCGCAGACCCTGAACTTAACACATCAACCAGAAGTAGCCGTGGGATGTTCCTGTCACTCCCTAGACACCTCGTCACGGCCGGAGGGCTAATTACACCTAAAGAAAGAAACAGGAATACTATCTTGCCTCAGAGAAAATTCCCAAAGGAAAGGCAGCCCCCCACAAATATTGACTGTGAGAGGAGAGGCAAATTACAAACGCAGACTGAAAACAGAATTTAGCAAAGGAGGCCACGCTACCTAGAAAGAAAAGACAGGAAAGAGTACTGTGCGGTCAGTATAAAAATACTACAAAATCCACCACAGAGAATACAAAAATCTCCACACCTAACTAAAGGCATGGAGGGTAACTCTGTGACTCCAGAGCTTCCAACTTGGCTGAGTAAATCTTAACACAGACAAAGCTGGACAAGAAAAAGCATAGCAATTCACAGAACTATTAAGTCCACCGCATGTGGACTACAAAAACAGAGCCAGGACTTATCTTTGATGATTTGGACAATCCAGAAGGAGAAACCAAGCAGAGATGTGGATCCCTAGAAAACAATGGACAACTGGCACTCAATAAAGGAAGGAGCCAGACTAAATAGCCCCGTCCAAAGTGGAAGCAGCTGATGACTGTTGTGAAGGACAAACAGCAGCACTACTACTTATAACCACCGGAGGTAGCCTAAGAGCAGAACCCACAACAGAATTCACAACACCCTACCAACCATTAAGAGTTCTAGCTCCTACCGAACAGTTAGACACTCCTAATCAACTAGTTACCTGCATTAAAGACAGTTGTCTTACATAGTCACCTGTTATGACCCCAATGGCGAGGGTCTCAGAGGAACGTGGAAGTCTGCAGAATACAAAAATCCAGCTCATAGGGCAGTGGTAGCTGGGTTGACCATATATCTACTCCTAACGCCAACACTAGAAGTAGCCGGGGATCATTCCTACGTTGATTCTAGATGACACGCTCCAGCCGGAGAATCTAGCTACCCCTAGTAGAGGAAAACAAAAGACCTTTCTTGCCTCCAGAGAAGGGGACCCCAAAGCTGGATAGAAGCCCCCCACAAATAATAACGGTGAGGTAAGAGGAAATGACAAACACAGAAATGAACCAGGTTTAGCACAGAGAGGCCCGCTTACTGATAGCAGAATAAAGAAAGGTAACTTATATGGTCAACAAAAACCCTATCAAAATCCACACTGGAAATTCAAGAACCCCCGAACCGTCTAACGGTCCGGGGGGAGAACACCAGCCCCCTAGAGCTTCCAGCAAAGGTCAGGATATATATTTGGAACAAGCTGGACAAAAATACAAAACCAAAACAAAATAGCAAAAAGCAAAAAGCGGACTTAGCTGATATAACTGGAACCAGGATCAGTAGACAAGAGCACAGCAGACTAGCTCTGATAACTACGTTGCCAGGCATTGAACTGAAGGTCCAGGGAGCTTAAATAGCAACACCCTTAACTAACGACCCAGGTGCGGATAAAAGGAATGACAGAAAAACCAGAGTCAAAAAACTAGTAACCACTAGAGGGAGCAAAAAGTAAATTCACAACAGTACCCCCCCCTTAGTGAGGGGTCACCGAACCCTCACCACGACCACCAGGGCGATCAGGATGAGCGGCATGAAAGGCACGAACTAAATCGGCCGCATGAACATCAGAGGCGACCACCCAGGAATTATCCTCCTGACCATAGCCCTTCCACTTGACCAGGTACTGAAGCCTCCGCCTGGAGAGGCGAGAATCCAAGATCTTCTCCACCACGTACTCCAACTCGCCCTCAACCAACACCGGAGCAGGAGGCTCAGCAGAAGGAACTATAGGCACAATGTACCGCCGCAACAAGGACCTATGAAATACATTGTGAATAGCA
Organism: Ranitomeya variabilis; assembly: GCF_051348905.1. Classification (NCBI taxonomy): domain Eukaryota; kingdom Metazoa; phylum Chordata; class Amphibia; order Anura; family Dendrobatidae; genus Ranitomeya; species Ranitomeya variabilis. The sequence goes on along the minus strand of NC_135237.1, from coordinate 71,873,284 downwards.
AACGACACAGGAAGATCCAGACGAAAAGATACAGGATTAAGGATTTCCAATATCTTGTAAGGCCCAATAAAACGAGGTTTAAATTTGGGAGAGGAGACCTTCATAGGAACAAAGCGGGAAGAAAGCCATACCAAATCCCCAACGCGTAGTCGGGGACCCACACCGCGGCGGCGGTTGGCAAAGCGCTGAGCCCTCTCCTGTGACAACTTCAAGTTGTCCACCACATGATTCCAGATCCGCTGCAACCTATCCACCACAGAATCCACCCCAGGACAGTCAGAAGGCTCCACATGACCCGAAGAAAAGCGAGGATGGAAACCAGAGTTGCAGAAAAAAGGCGAAACCAAGGTGGCGGAACTAGCCCGATTATTAAGGGCAAACTCAGCCAACGGCAAGAATGTCACCCAATCGTCCTGATCAGCAGAGACAAAACACCTCAAATAAGCCTCCAAAATCTGATTGGTTCGCTCCGTCTGTCCATTAGTCTGAGGATGGAAAGCAGACGAAAACGACAAATCAATGCCCATCCTACTACAAAAGGATCGCCAGAATCTGGAAACGAACTGGGATCCTCTGTCTGACACAATATTCTCAGGGATGCCGTGCAAACGAACCACGTTCTGGAAAAACACAGGAACCAGATCGGAAGAGGAAGGCAGCTTAGGCAAAGGAACCAAATGGACCATCTTTGAGAAGCGATCACATATCACCCAGATAACGGACATGCCCTGGGATAGCGGAAGATCAGAAATGAAATCCATGGAGATATGTGTCCAAGGTCTCATCGGGACAGGCAAGGGCAAGAGCAAACCGCTGGCACGAGAACAGCAAGGCTTAGCTCGAGCACAAGTCCCACAGGACTGCACAAATGACCGCACATCCCTTGACAAGGAAGGCCACCAAAAGGACCTGGCCACCAGATCTCTGGTGCCAAAAATTCCCGGGTGACCTGCCAACACCGAGGAATGAACCTCGGAAATGACTCTGCTGGTCCACTTATCCGGGACAAACAGTCTGTCAGGTGGACAAGACTCAGGCCTATCAGCCTGAAATCTCTGCAACACACGTCGCAGATCCGGAGAAATAGCTGACAAGATAACTCCATCTTTAAGAATACCAACAGGATCAGCGACTCCAGGAGCATCAGGCACAAAGCTCCTAGAAAGAGCATCGGCCTTCACATTCTTTGAACCTGGTAAATACGAGACAACAAAATCAAAGCGGGAGAAAAACAATGACCAGCGGGCCTGTCTCAGATTAAGGCGTTTAGCAGACTCGAGATACATCAGATTTTTGTGATCAGTCAAGACCACCACACGATGCTTAGCACCCTCGAGCCAATGACGCCACTCCTCAAATGCCCATTTCATGGCCAACAACTCCCGATTGCCCACATCATAATTTCGCTCGGCAGGCGAAAACTTCCTAGAGAAAAAGGCACAAGGTTTCATAACAGAGCAACCAGGGCCTCTCTGCGACAAAACGGCCCCTGCTCCAATCTCTGAAGTATCCACCTCAACCTGAAAGGGAAGTGAGACATCGGGCTGGCACAAAACAGGCGCCGAAGTAAACCGGCGTTTCAACTCCTGGAAAGCCTCCACGGCAGCAGGAGCCCAGTTAGCTACATCGGAGCCCTTCTTGGTCATATCCGTCAAAGGTTTCACAATGCTAGAAAAATTAGCGATAAAACGACGGTAGAAGTTAGCGAAACCCAAGAACTTCTGTAGACTCTTAACTGACGAGGGCTGAGTCCAATCAAGAATAGCTCGGACCTTGACTGGGTCCATCTCCACAGCAGAAGGGGAAAAAATGAACCCCAAAAAGGGAACCTTCTGTACACCAAAGAGACACTTTGAGCCCTTGACAAACAAAGAATTTTCACGCAAAATTTTAAAGACCAACCTGACCTGCTCCACATGCGAATCCCAATTATCAGAAAAAACCAAAATATCATCCAGATAAACAATCAAAAATTTATCCAGATACTTCCGGAAAATGTCATGCATAAAGGACTGAAAAACTGAAGGGGCATTAGAGAGCCCAAAAGGCATCACCAAGTACTCAAAATGACCTTCGGGCGTATTGAATGCGGTTTTCCATTCATCACCTTGCTTAATGGGCACAAGGTTGTACGCACCACGAAGATCTATCTTGGTGAACCACTTGGCACCTTTAATCCGGGCAAACAAGTCAGACAACAGTGGTAAAGGATACTGAAATTTGACAGTGATCTTATTTAAAAGCCGATAATCAATACAAGGTCTCAAAGATCCGTCCTTTTTTGCCACAAAAAAGAATCCCGCACCAAGAGGGGAAGAAGACGGACGAATATGTCCTTTCTCTAGAGACTCCTTGATATATGAACGCATAGCGGTATGTTCAGGTACCGACAGATTAAACAGTCTTCCCTTAGGAAATTTACTGCCTGGGATCAAATCTATAGCACAGTCACAGTCCCTATGAGGAGGCAGTGCACTGGACTCAGACTCACTGAAGACATCCTGATAATCAGACAAATACTCCGGAACTTCCGAAGGCGTAGAAGAAGCAATAGACACAGGCAGGGAATCCCCATGAATACCACGACAGCCCCAACTTGAGACTGACATAGCCTTCCAGTCCAGGACTGGATTATGGGTCTGTAACCATGGCAGCCCTAAAACAACCAAATCATGCATTTTATGTAAATCCAGGAAACGTATCACCTCGCGGTGTTCAGGAGTCATGCACATGGTAACCTGTGTCCAATACTGCGGTTTATTTGCTGCCAATGGCGTAGCATCAATACCCCTAAGAGGAATAGGATTTTCTAATGGTTCAAGAGTAAAACCACAGTGCTTAGCAAATGACAGATCCATAAGACTCAGGGCAGCACCTGAATCTACAAACGCCATGACAGGAAAAGACGACAGTGAGCAAATCAAAGTTACAGACAGAATAAATTTAGGTTGCAAATTACCAACGGTGACAGGACTAACAACCTTAGCTATACGTTTAGAGCATGCTGAGATAATATGTGTAGAATCACCACAGTAGTAGCACAAGCCATTCCGGCGTCTATGAATTTTCCGCTCATTTCTAGTCAGGATTCTATCACATTGCATTAAATCAGGTGTCTGTTCAGACAACACCATGAGGGAATTTGCGGTTTTGCGCTCCCGCAACCGCCGGTCAATTTGAATAGCCAGTGCCATAGTATCATTCAGACCTGTGGGAATGGGAAAACCCACCATAACATTCTTAATGGCTTCAGAAAGGCCATTTCTAAAATTAGCGGCCAGTGCACACTCGTTCCAATGTGTCAGCACGGACCATTTCCGAAATTTTTGGCAGTACACTTCAGCCTCGTCCTGCCCCTGAGACATAGCCAGCAAGGCCTTTTCTGCCTGAATCTCAAGATTGGGTTCCTCATAAAGTAAACCGAGCGCCAGAAAAAACGCATTAATATCAGCCAATGCCGGATCTCCTGGCGCCAGCGAAAAAGCCCAATCCTGAGGGTCGCCCCGTAAGAACGAAATAACAATTTTTACTTGCTGAGCAGAGTCTCCAGATGAACAGGGTCTCAGGGACAAAAACAATTTACAATTATTCACAAAATTCCTAAACTTAAACCTGTCTCCGGAAAACAGTTCAGGAATCGGTATTTTAGGTTCTGACCTAGGATTACTGATAACATAGTCTTGTATGCCCTGCACACGAGTAGCCAGCTGGTCCACACTTGTAATCAAGGTCTGGACATTCATGTCTGCAGCAAGCATAGCCACTCTGAGGTAAAGGGGAAGAAGAAAAAAAAAAAAAAAACTCAGAATCTTCTTTCTTATAATCCCTCTTCTGCAATGCATTAAACATTTAATACTGGCCTGGCAAACTGTTATGACCCCAATGGCGAGGGTCTCAGAGGAACGTGGAAGTCTGCAGAATACAAAAATCCAGCTCATAGGGCAGTGGTAGCTGGGTTGACCATATATCTACTCCTAACGCCAACACTAGAAGTAGCCGGGGATCATTCCTACGTTGATTCTAGATGACACGCTCCAGCCGGAGAATCTAGCTACCCCTAGTAGAGGAAAACAAAAGACCTTTCTTGCCTCCAGAGAAGGGGACCCCAAAGCTGGATAGAAGCCCCCCACAAATAATAACAGTGAGGTAAGAGGAAATGACAAACACAGAAATGAACCAGGTTTAGCACAGAGAGGCCCGCTTACTGATAGCAGAATAAAGAAAGGTAACTTATATGGTCAACAAAAACCCTATCAAAATCCACACTGGAAATTCAAGAACCCCCGAACCGTCTAACGGTCCGGGGGGAGAACACCAGCCCCCTAGAGCTTCCAGCAAAGGTCAGGATATATATTTGGAACAAGCTGGACAAAAATACAAAACCAAAACAAAATAGCAAAAAGCAAAAAGCGGACTTAGCTGATATAACTGGAACCAGGATCAGTAGACAAGAGCACAGCAGACTAGCTCTGATAACTACGTTGCCAGGCATTGAACTGAAGGTCCAGGGAGCTTAAATAGCAACACCCTTAACTAACGACCCAGGTGCGGATAAAAGGAATGACAGAAAAACCAGAGTCAAAAAACTAGTAAGCACTAGAGGGAGCAAAAAGTAAATTCACAACAGTCACCCTTATAAAAGACTGCTGTCTACAGACTCAACTAATCAGTCAGACTTTAACCTTTACAACAGTGTTCCCCAACTCCGGTCCTCAAGAGCCACCAACAGGTCATGTTTTCAGGATTTCCTTAGTATTTCACAGGTGATGAAATTATTGCCTGTGAAGGTGATGCAATTTTCACCTGGGCAATACTAAGGAAATCTTGAAAACATGACCTGTTGGTGGCTCTTGAGGACCGGAGTTGAGTACCACTGCTCTACAACATGGGCAAGACCAAAGAACTTTCTAAGGATGTCAGGGACAAGATCATAGACCTGCACAAAGCTAGAATGGGCTACAAAACCATAAGTAAGAGGCTGAGTGAGAAGGAGACAACTGTTGGTGCAATAGTAAGAAAATGAAAGAAATAGAAAATGACTGTCAATCGACATCAATCTGGGGCACCATGCAAAATCTCACCTTGTGGGGTATCCTTAATCATAAGGAATGTGAGAGATCAGCCTAAAACTACACAGGGGGATCTTGTTAATGATCTCAAGGCAGCTGTGACCACAGTCACCAAGAAAACCATTGGTAACACATTACGTCATAAAGGTTTAAAATCATGCAGTACCCGCGAGGTCCCATTGCTCAAGAAAGCACATGTGCAGGCAAATCTGAAGCTTGCAAATAAACACCTGGATGATTCTATGAGTGATTGGGAGAAGGTGCTGTGGTCAGATGAGACAAAAATTGATCTCCTTGGCATTAACTCAACTCGCCGTTTTTGGAGAAAGAGAAATGCTGCTTATGACCCAAAGAACACCGTCCCCACTGTCAAGCATAGAGGTGGAAACATTATGTTTTGGGGTTGTTTCTCTGCTAAGGGCACAGGACTACTTCACTGCATCAGTGGGAGAATGGATGGAGTCAAGTACCATAAAATCCTGAGTGACAACCTCCTTCCCTTAACCAGGACATTAAAATGGGTCGTGGCTGCATCTTCCAACAAGACAATGACCCAAAACATACAGCCAAGGCAACAAAGAAGAGTCTCAAAAAGAAGCACATTAAAGCCATGGAGTGGCCTAGCCAGTCTCCACATCGAAATCCCATATAAATCTTATGGAGGGAGTTGAAGCTTCCAGTTGCCAAGCGACAGCCTCAAAATCTTAATGATTTAGAGATGATCTGCAGAGAGGAGTGGACCAAAATTCCTCCTGACATGCGTGCAAACCTCACCATTAGTGTTGAGCATTCCGATACCGCAAGTATCGGGTATCGGCCGATACTTGCGGTATCGGAATTCTGATACCGAGTTCCGATATTTTTGTGATATTGGAAATCGGAATCGGAAGTGTGCGGTGCGTATGGTTCCCAGGGTCTGGAGGAGAGGAGACTCTCCTTCAGGCCCTGGGATCCATATTCATGTAAAAAATAAAGAATAAAAATAAAAAATATGGATATACTCACCCGTCCGGCGGCCCCTGGACCTTACCGATATAACCGGCAGCCTCCGTTCCTAAGAATGAGGAGTTTAGGACCTTCGATGATGTCGCAGCTTGTGATTGGTCGCGTGACCGCTCATGTGACTGCTCACGCGACCAATCACAAGCCGCGACGTCATCAGAGGTCCTAAACTCCTCATTCTTAGGAACGGAGGCTGCCAGTTACATCGGTAAGGTCCAGGGGCCGCCGGACGGGTGAGTATATCCATATTTTTTATTTTAATTCTTTATTTTTTACATGAATATGGATCCCAGGGCCTGAAGGAGAGTTTCCTCTCCTTCAGACCCTGGGAACCATTCCGATACTTTGTGTCCCATTGATATGCATTGGTATCGGGTATCGGTATCAGCGATATCCGATATTTTTTGGATATCGGCCGATACAATCCGATACCGATACCTTTGCATATCGGATGGTATCGCTCAACACTACTCACCATCAACTACAAAAAAGTCTGACTACTGTGCTTGCCAACAAGGGTTTTGCTACCAAGTATTAAGTCTTGTTTGCCAGAGGGATTAAATACTTATTTCTCACTGCAAAATTAAAATAAATTTATATAGTTTATACAATGTGATTTTCTGGATTTTATTTTTGATGCTCAATGTTAAAATTAACCTTCCCTTAAAATTATAGACTGTTCATGTCTTTGGCAGTGGGCAAAATTACAAAATCAGCAAGAGATCAAATACTTATTTCCCCACTGTATAAAATGAAACTAGTTCTTAAGACATTGGCTGTATGTTTTGGGTCATTGTCCTGCTGCAAAATAAATTTAGAGCCAATTAGACCCCTATTTGACAGTTTTGCATGATGGATCTATCTGTATATTTTTCAGAATGAAGGACACTAATAATTCTAACTAAATCCCCAACTCTGTTTTCTGATATGCAGCCCAAAACTCGCAGGGAACCTCCACGAAGTGCTTCTTCAAGAAAGCTTGAATATCACATATTGAAATCCCTGTGTGCTTTGAACTATTTGCCTGAGAAAGACCTTACTGATACAGTACAGCTACCTTGTGTCTTTTTGCTGTTTTTAGTCTTGCCATAGTATATGAACTGTGACATGACTCTGTTTTCCACAGCCTCACCTCTGTAGTAGAATTTGACAGTTTTTCACCCAGTTATAAGCCTCAGTCACAGCTGTTTTGGTTCCAATTAATGTCTGTGTTTCAACTTACGTATTAAAAAGATGATCATTCAGTAACAGCATGGTCATCTTCTGGGGTCCCACTGCATCACTATAACTAGTGAGCACCCCAGTATTTGTAAACATGGTAACCTAGGTTAGGGGCCCACTCAGATATGCTTTGCATCCTCACCTCTGCATGGTGAGGAACACTAGCTACATCTTTGCTCACTGCTCCCAACCAATGTTCACTCTGAGCTGAGTGAGCTGAAAAAGAAAAAGTTAAACCAGTCTACTAATCAGTTCAACAAGCCCAATTACAGCTATACACAGAATCTGATGTTCTTTAACCCCTTAACGACCGCCGATACGCCTTTTAACGGCGGCCGCTAAGGGTACTTAAACCACAGCGCCGTTAATTAACGGCGCTGTGGAAAAAGTGAATAGCGCCCCCCAGAGTCGGATTTTCTCTGGGGTCTCGGTTGCCGAGGGTAGCCGAGACCCCAGAGAACATGATTCGGGGGGTTTTTACCGGCCCCCGAGTTGCGATCGCCGGTAATTAACCGTTTACCGGCGGTCGCAACAAAAAAAAAACAAAACGCGATTTGCCATTTAATTTCTCTGTCCTCCGATGTGATCACACATTGGAGGACAGAGAAATAGTGTCCCCGATGGCGCCCAATAGCCCCCCAATACTCACCTATCTCCCCCGGTGCTCCTCGTGGCTCCCGATGGGCGCTGCCATCTTTTTTCCGGGAAAAAATGGCGGGCGCATGCGCAGTGCGCCCGCCGCCTGGCACCCGGAAGATCTTTGGGGTCTCGGCTGCCGGGGGTAGCCGAGACCCCAAAGAACATGATCGGGGTCGGTTTTTACCGACCCCTGTTTTGCGACCGCAAAAAAAAAAAAAAAGCAATCTGTAATTCTCTGTCCTCTGATGTGATCGCACATCAGAGGACAGAGAAATAGGGGGATTCGGGGACCCTATCATACTCACCCGGTGTCCCCGGGTCCTCCTGCGTCTCCTCTTGCCGGCCGGCTTCTTCCTCTGCAAAGAAAATCTGCTGCCATCTGCTGGCCGGCAGGAGAGACAAGTTGGGGCTAAAATTAGGGTTAGGGTTAGGGTTAGGGCTAGGGCTAGAGTTAGGGTTAGGGTTAGGGCTAGGGTTAGGGTTAGGGTTAGGGTTAGGGCTAGGGTTAGGGCTAGGGTTGGGGCTAAATTTAGGGTTAGGGCTAGGGTTAGGGTTAGGCTACTTTCACACTAGCGTTTTTTGGCTTCCGTCGCAATGCGTCGTTGGAGAAAAAACGCATCCTGCAAAAGTGCTTGCAGGATGCGTTTTTTTCTCCATTGACTTGCATTAGCGACACATTGCGACGGATTGCAACACGTCGCATCCGTCGTGCGATGGATGCGTCGTGCTTTGGCGGACCGTCGGCACAAAAAAACGCTACATGTAACTTTTTTTGTGCGACGTGTCCGCCATTTCCGACCGCGCATGCGCGGCCGGTACTCCGCCCCGCCTCCCCGCACCTCACAATGAGGCAGCGGATGCGTTGAAAAAACAGCATCCTCTGCACCCGTTGTGCGGCGCTTACAACGCTAGCTTCGGTACGTCGGCCTGACACACTGCGATGGGCCGAGTACGACGCAAGTGTCAAAGTAGCCTTAGGCTTCTTTCACACTTGCGTCGGTACGGGGCGGTCGCAATGCGTCAGCCCGACGTACCGACGCATGTTGTGAAAATTGTGCACAACGTGGGCAGTGGATGCAGTTTTTCAACGCATCCGCTGCCCAGTCTATGTCTTGGGGAGGAGGGGGCAGAGTTACGGCCACGCATGCGCGGAAATGGCGGCGACGTACAAAAAAAAGGTTACATTGAACTTTTTTTGTGACGACGGTCCGCCAAATTACAACGGATCCAGTGCACGATGGACGCGACGTGTGGCCATCCATCGGTAATACAAGTCTATGGGCAAAAAAGGCATCCTGTGGGCACATTTGCAGGATCCGTTTTTTGTCCAAAACGACAGATTGTGACGGATGCCACACGACGCAAGTGTGAAAGTAGCCTTAGGGTTAGGGTTGGGGCTAAAGTTAGGGCTAGGGTTAGGGTTAAATTTAGGGTTAGGATTGGGGCTAAAGTTAGGGTTAGGGCTAGGGTTGGGGCTAAAATTAGGGTTAGGGTTAGGGTTGGGGCTAAAGTTAGGGAAAGAGTTGGGATTAGGGTTAGGGTTTGGATTATTGTTGGTATTAGGGTTACAGTTGGGATTAGGGTTACGTTTGGGATTAGGGTTGGGATTAGGGTTAGGGTTGGGATTAGGGTTAAGGTTAGGGTTGGGATTAGGGTTAGGGGTGTATTGGGATTAGGGTTAGATTTGAGGTTAGGGTTGAGATTAGGGTTAGGGGTGTGTTGGATTTAGGGTTTTGATTATGGTTTTGGTTAGAGTTGAGATTAGGGCTGTTTTGGGGTTAGGGTTGTGATTATCGTTAGGGTTGTGATTAGGATTATGGATCGGGTTGAGATTAGGGTTAGGGGTGTGTTGGAGTTAGGGTTGGAGTTAGAATTGGGGGGTTTCCACTGTTTAGGTACATCAGGGGGTCTCCAAACACGACAGACAATTTTGCGCTAAAAAAGTCAAATGGTGCTCTCTCCCTTCTGAGCTCTGCCGTGCGCCCAAACAGTAGTTTACCCCCACATATGGGGCATCAGCGTACTCGGGATAAATTGGCCAACAACTTTTGGGGTCCAATTTCTCCTGTTACCCTTGTGAAAATAAAAACTTGGGGGCTAAAAATCTTTTTTGTGGGAAAAAAAATATTTTTTTATTTTCACTACTCTGCATTATAAACTTCTGTGAAACACTTGAGCATTCAAAGTTCTCACCACATATCTAGATAAGTTCCTTAGGGGGTCTAGTTTCCAAAATTTGGTCACTTGTGGGGGGTTTCTACTGTTTAGGTACATCAGGGGCTCTGCAAACGCAACATAACACCCACAGACAATTCTATCAAAGTCTGAATTCCAAAATGGCGCTCCTTCTCTTCCGAGCTCTGCCGTGTGCCCAAACAGTGGTTTACCCCCACATATGGGGTACCAGCATACTCAGGACAAATTGGAGAACAAATATTGGTGTCCAATTTCTCTTGTAAAAGAAATAAAAGGGGAGAAGCCAGCACTGCTTATGGTCCGAACGCAACACAAATGATGCACATGCACCTACTGAATTCTAACAGTAGTTCAAATATGAGACATTTAGCAAATAATTGATCAATTTTTTGAGCTACCCCGCCACTTCACGGCAATCTCATATTGGGGCAGTCCTACGCTACGTATTTTATTAACATTGTGCCATTATGGCCTCCTAGATGTATAAAAAAAGCATAAAAAGAAAGACACCATTACTTTACTATGACATGCAAGCTGTACCTGGAGCATTTTCAGAATCACTCCCTTGGTGCCAGGAAGGAAAAGCGTAGGTGAAGGCCGATCAGGTCCTGTACGGACATATCAGATCTGGCTTCCACACCTCCAAACCAGCACCAAGGTTAAAGGGTGAGACAGGCTCAGACACAGCTGCAAAATTAACTAGAGCCTGAGGCAGGGCAGGGCTGCTGTGTGTGTGAACAGCAGCCTATCAATCACAGAGAACACAGAAAGAATGGCGTACGTAACCCAGCGTGCGCGGCAACAGTGGTGGTCAGCCACTTACCAATGTAAAAGAAATAAAAGGGGAGAAGCCAGCACTGCTTATGGTCCGAACGCAACACAAATGATGCACATGCACCTACTGAATTCTAACAGTAGTTCAAATATGAGACATTTAGCAAATAATTGATCAATTTTTTGAGCTACCCCGCCACTTCACGGCAATCTCATAATGGGGCAGTCCTACGCTACGTATTTTATTAACATTGTGCCATTACGGCCTCCTAGATGTATAAAAAAAAGCATAAAAAGAAAGACACCATTACTTTACTGTGACATGCAAGCTGTACCTGGAGCATTTTCAGAATCACTCCCTTGGTGCCAGGAAGGAAAAGCATAGGTGAAGGCCGATCAGGTCCTGTACGGATATATCAGATCTGGCTTCCACACCTCCAAACAGGGCCGGACTGGCCATAGGGCACTTCTGGCAAATGCCAGAAGGGCCGGTGCCAGTGGTGGGCCGCTCAATCCGCCGCCCCCGCCGTCGCATTCAACTACACCGGCGTATAGACGCCGGTACAGTTGAATGCAATGATGGAGGAGAGAGCGTCTACAGACGCTCCTCTCCCATCATTCCCCGCTCTGCCTCTAACACTGCGGGTGCGCGATGACGTCATATCATCGCGCACCTGCTGTGTCCCGGGCAGACTGCAGCTGCTGAGACAGGAGTAGGAACCAGGAAGCAACGCTGGGCACGAGGAGAGGTGAGGAGAGTTTTTTTTTTTTCTGGACTGTGGGGCCATTCTCGGAGGAGGTGAGGGGAGGAAGACAAGAGATGTGGGCTGTATATAGTTCTCTGTGGGCTGTGCTCTGTGCTGTATACTGCTGTGGGCTGTATATAGTTCTCTGTGGGCTGTGCTCTGTGCTGTATACCACTGTGGGCTGTATATAGTTCTCTCTGGGCTGTGCTCTGTGCTGTATACTGCTGTGGGCTGTATATAGTTATCTGTGGGCTGTGCTCTGTGCTGTATACTGCTGTGGGCTGTATATAGTTCTCTGGGCTGTGCTCTGTGCTGTATACTGCTGTGGGCTGTATATAGTTCTCTGTGGGCTGTGCTCTGTGCTGTATACTGCTGTGGGCTGTATATAGTTCTCTGGGCTGTGCTCTGTGCTGTATACTGCTGTGGGCTGTATATAGTTATCAGTGGGCTGTGCTCTGTGCTGTATACTGCTGTGGGCTGTATATAGTTCTCTGTGGGCTGTGCTCTGTGCTGTATATAGTTATCTGTGGGCTGTGCTCTGTGCTGTATACCACTGTGGGCTGTATATAGTACTCTGTGGGCTGTGCTCTGTGCTGTATACTACTGTGTGCTCTGTGCTATATATAGCTCTCTGTGGGCTGTGCTCTGTGCTGTATACTGCTGTGGGCTGTATATAGCTCTCTGTGGGCTGTGCTCTGTGCTGTATACTACTGTGGGCTGTATATAGTTCTCTGGGCTGTGCTCTGTGCTGTATACTACTGTGTGCTCTGTGCTATATATAGTACTCTGTGGGCTGTGCTCTGTGCTGTATACTACTGTGTGCTATATATAGTTCTCTGGGCTGTGCTCTGTGCTGTATACTACTGTGGGCTGTATATAGTACTCTGTGGGCTGTGCTCTGTGCTGTATACTGCTGTGGGCTGTATATAGTACTCTGTGGGCTGTGCTCTGTGCTGTATACTGCTGTGGGCTGTATATAGTACTCTGTGGGCTGTGCTCTGTGCTGTATACTACTGTGTGCTCTGTGCTATATATAGCTCTCTGTGGGCTGTGCTCTGTGCTGTATACTGCTGTGGGCTGTATATAGCTCTCTGTGGGCTGTGCTCTGTGCTGTATACTACTGTGGGCTGTATATAGTTCTCTGTGGGCTGTGCTCTGTGCTGTATACTACTGTGTGCTCTGTGCTATATATAGTACTCTGGGCTGTGCTCTGTGCTGTATACTACTGTGTGCTATATATAGTTCTCTGGGCTGTGCTCTGTGCTGTATACTACTGTGGGCTGTATATAGTACTCTGTGGGCTGTGCTCTGTGCTGTATACTGCTGTGGGCTGTATATAGTACTCTGTGGGCTGTGCTCTGTGCTGTATACTGCTGTGGGCTGTATATAGTACTCTGTGGGCTGTGCTCTGTGCTGTATACTGCTGTGGGCTGTATATAGTACTCTGTGGGCTGTGCTCTGTGCTGTATACTGCTGTGGGCTGTATATAGTACTCTGTGGGCTGTGCTCTGTGCTGTATACTACTGTGTGCTATATATAGTTCTCTGGGCTGTGCTCTGTGCTGTATACTACTGTGGGCTGTATATAGCTCTCTGTGGGCTGTGCTCTGTGCTGTATACTACTGTGGGCTGTATATAGCTCTCTGTGGGCTGTGCTCTGTGCTGTATACTGCTGTGTGCTCTGTGCTATATATAGTACTCTGTGGGCTGTGCTCTGTGCTGTATACTACTGTGTGCTATATATAGTTCTCTGGGCTGTGCTCTGTGCTGTATACTACTGTGGGCTGTATATAGTACTCTGTGGGCTGTGCTCTGTGCTGTATACTACTGTGGGCTGTATATAGTACTCTGTGGGCTGTGCTCTGTGCTGTATACTGCTGTGGGCTGTATATAGCTCTCTGTGGGCTGTGCTCTGTGCTGTATACTACTGTGGGCTGTATATAGCTCTCTGTGGGCTGTGCTCTGTGCTGTATACTACTGTGTGCTCTGTGCTATATATAGTACTCTGTGGGCTGTGCTCTGTGCTGTATACTACTGTGTGCTATATATAGTTCTCTGGGCTGTGCTCTGTGCTGTATACTACTGTGGGCTGTATATAGTACTCTATGGGCTGTGCTCTGTGCTGTATACTACTGTGGGCTGTATATAGTACTCTGTGGGCTGTGCTCTGTGCTGTATACTACTGTGGGCTGTATATAGTTATCTGTGGGCTGTGCTCTGTGCTGTATGCTACTGTGGGCTGTATATAGTTCTCTGTGGGCTGTGCTCTGTGCTGTATATAGTTCTCTGTGGGCTGTGCTCTGTGCTGTATACTACTGTGGGCTGTATATAGTTCTCTGTGGGCTGTGCTCTGTGCTGTATACTACTGTGGGCTGTATATAGTTCTCTGTGGGCTGTGCTCTGTGCTGTATACTACTGTGTGCTGTATATAGTTCTCTGTGGGCTGTGCTGTATATAGTTCTCTGTGGGCTGTGCTGTATATAGTACTCTGTGGGCTGTGCTGTATATAGTACTCTGTGGGCTGTGCTGTATATAGTACTCTGTGGGCTGTGCTGTATATAGTACTCTGTGGGCTGTGCTGTATATAGTACACTGTGGGCTGTGCTGTATATAGTACTCTGTGGGCTGTGCTGTATATAGTACTCTGTGGGCTGTGCTGTATATAGTACTCTGTGGGCTGTGCTGTATATAGTACTCTGTGGGCTGTGCTGTGTATAGTACTCTGTGGGCTGTGCTGTATATAGTACTCTCTGGGCTGTGCTGTATATAGTACTCTCTGGGCTGTGCTGTATATAGTACTCTCTGGGCTGTGCTGTATATAGTACTCTCTGGGCTGTGCTTTATATAGTACTCTGGGCTGTGCTGTATATAGTACTCTGGGCTGTGCTGTATATAGTACTCTGGGCTGTGCTGTATATAGTACTCTGGGCTGTGCTTTATATAGTTCTCTGTGGGCTGTGCTGTATATAGTTCTCTGTGGGCTGTGCTGTATATAGTTCTCTGTGGGCTGTGCTGTATATATTACTTTGTGGGCTGTGCTGTATATATTACTTTGTGGGCTGTGCTGTATATATTACTCTGTGGGCTGTGCTGTATACTACTGTGTGGACTGTGCTGTATACTTCTACGTGGGCTGTGCTGTATACTACTGTGTGGTCTGTGCTGTATACTACTGTGTGGTCTGTGCTGAATACTGCTGTGTGATCTACTACGCGAGCTGTGCTATAGTATGCAGGCTGTGCTGTATACTATGCGGTTTGTGCTATATAATATGCGGGCTTTGCTATATACTATGGGGAGTATATTATATTCTATGGGGGAGGCCATGTTATGTACTATGTGGCTGTGTTATATACTATTGTGGGGGTATATTATATTCTATGGGGGAGGCTGCGTTATATACTATGGGGGGCTGCATTATATTCTATGGGGGGCTACATTATATATTATGGGGAGGTGGGCTGTATTATATTCTATGGGGGTTACATACTCTGGGGTGGCTGCATTATACTCTGTGGGGTGGCTGCATTATACTCTGGGGTGGCTGCATTATACTCTGGGGTGGCTGCATTATACTCTGGGGTGGCTGCATTATACTATATGTGGGCTGCATTATACTGTATCGAGGACTATGGGGAATACGTTATACTATATGAAGAACTATGGGGTGCATTATACTATGGGAAGTGAATTGTACTACATGGATGACTGTGGCGGTGCATTATACTATATGGAGCACTATGAGGATTGTATTATGCTATATGGAGGACTATGAGGATTGTATTATGCTATATGGAGGACTATGAGGAGTGTATTATACTATGTGGAGGACTGAGCAGTGTATTTTAATATATGGAGGACTATAGGGAGTGTATTATACTATATGGAGGACTATGGAGCACATTATAATATATGGAGGACTATGGGGTGTATTTTACTAAACAAGTAAAATGCTGCATATTCGGATTGTTTTTGCTGGAACTAAAAGCCTTGTTGTCAGCAGCACATTGCCAGTGTAAACTGTAGATGTGCTGCTGAAAACATGATACTGTATGGTGATCTGTTAGTGATCTATTAGTGATCGTTCTGTCTCATCATTATTCCTCAGCTGGTGGAAAGAGGCCGGGAAACAAGCGTTGAACAACTTCAGTATTGTCGATCAAACTTGTTTAGCGGCCTGAACTCAGCGCACGTAAATACAACAGAAAGGCTTCTGTGTGATGTGCAATATGTTAGCATTTGGGGACCCATTTTAAACTTTGCCTAGGGCCCCACTTTGCCTAAAACCGGCCCTGCCTACAAGTGTACAAAGGTATTATACAGTCACCATGTGACAAGTGGGCCTGTGTAACTTCAAATGCCAGGGCTGAATTTTAGTCCCAGTCCGGCCCTGCCTCCAAACCAGCACCAAGGTTAAAGGGTGAGACAGGCTCAGACACAGCTGCAAAATTAACTAGAGCCTGAGGCAGGGCAGGGCTGCTGTGTGTGTGAACAGCAGCCTATCAATCACAGAGAACACAGAAAGAATGGCGTACGTAACCCAGCGTGCGCGGCAACAGTGGTGGTCAGCCACTTACCAATGTAAAAGAAATAAAAGGGGAGAAGCCAGCACTGCTTATGGTCCGAACGCAACACAAATGATGCACATGCACCTACTGAATTCTAACAGTAGTTCAAATATGAGACATTTAGCAAATAATTGATCAATTTTTTGAGCTACCCCGCCACTTCACGGCAATCTCATAATGGGGCAGTCCTACGCTACGTATTTTATTAACATTGTGCCATTACGGCCTCCTAGATGTATAAAAAAAGCATAAAAAGAAAGACACCATTACTTTACTATGACATGCAAGCTGTACCTGGAGCATTTTCAGAATCACTCCCTTGGTGCCAGGAAGGAAAAGCGTAGGTGAAGGCCGATCAGGTCCTGTACAGACATATCAGATCTGGCTTCCACACCTCCAAACCAGTGCTGGCTTCTCTTTTTTTTTTCTTTTACATTGGTAAGTGGCTGACCACCACTGTTGCCGCGCACGCTGGGTTACTTACGCCATTCTTTCTGTGTTCTCTGTGATTGATAGGCTGCTGTTCACACACACAGCAGCCCTGCCCTGCCTCAGGCTCTAGTTAATTTTGCAGCTGTGTCTGAACCTGTTTCACTCTTTAAGGCCGGGGACACACTTAACGTATAAAAAAACGGTCCGTTTTTCACGGCCGAGAATCGCACAAATGTTTCAAAAACAGTGATCCGTGTGCAGTGCGAGGATGCGATTTCCTCGCATCAAATGATCCGTGTGACATCCGTATGGCATCCGTATGCCGAGATTTTCTTGCAAGCTTGCAAAACCGACATCTAATGGATTTATGTGCTCAAATGTTCGGGAAAACATATATACAGTATATATATATATATATATAAATATATATATATGTCATTGAGACACATATATATATATTCTGTATTTAGATTTCATTCAGCGCGATATCTGTGAACAGCCGGTAATTCAATTGCCGGCTTTGCATTTCTCCTTCACAAACCCGACAGGATATGAGACATGGTTACATACAGTGAACCATCTCATATCCCCCTTTTTTTTGCATATTCCACACTACTAATGTTAGTAGTGTGTATGTGCAAAATTTGGCCGCTGTAGCTGCTCAAATAAAGGGTTAAATGGCGGAAAAAATTGGCGTGGGCTCCCGCGCAATTTTCTCTGCCAGAGTGGTAAAGCCAGTGACTGAGGGCAGATATTAATAGCCTAGAGAGGGTCCATGGTTATTGGCCCCCCCGTGGCTACAAACATCTGCCCCCAGCCACCCCAGAAAAGGCACATCTGGAAGATGCGCCTATTCTGGCACTTGGCCACTCTCTTCCCACTCCCTGTAGCGGTGGGCTATGGGGTAATGAAGGGTTAATGCCACCTTGCTATTGTAAGGTGACATTAAGCCAGATTAATAATGGAGAGGCGTCAATTATGTCACCTATCCATTATTAATCCAATTGTTGGAAAGGGTTAAAAAACACACACACACATGATTAAAAAGTATTTTAATGAAATAAACACAGCGGTTGTTTTAATAATTTATTGCTCTCTCATTCCATTTTCAGACCCTCGCTTGGCAAAACAATAAACACACAAGATACATACCCTCTCTGATGAACTGTCACGTCCCACGAAGTAATCCATCTGAAGGGGTTAACTAATATTACAGGCAGAGCTGCGATAAACCACTCGCTCGTGCCTGTAATCCCCGGGTGCTGAAAGGAAAGCAGTGATCTATACTTACATTGAGTCGCGGTGATGCGCCCCCTGGTGGATGTTCTCATATGACCTGGAGCGTGGGAAAAAGTTCCCAGGCTGCAGTTCATGAGAACATCCAGCAGGGGCGCATCACCGCGACTCAATGTAAGTATAGATCACTGCTTTCCTTTCAGCACCCGGGGATTACAGGCACGAGCGAGTGGTTTATCGCAGCTCTGCCTGTAATATTAGTTAACCCCTTCAGATGGATTACTTCGTGGGACGTGACAGTTCATCAGAGAGGGTATGTATCTTGTGTGTTTATTGTTTTGCCAAGCGAGGGTCTGAAAATGGAATGAGAGAGCAATAAATTATTAAAACAACCGCTGTGTTTATTTCATTAAAATACTTTTTAATCATGTGTGTGTGTTTTTTAACCCTTTCAAACAATTGGATTAATAATGGATAGGTGACATAATTGACGCCTCTCCATTATTAATCTGGCTTAATGTCACCTTCCAATAGCAAGGTGGCATTAACCCTTCATTACCCCATAGCCCACCGCTACAGGGAGTGGGAAGAGAGTGGCCAAGTGCCAGAATAGGCGCATCTTCCAGATGTGCCTTTTCTGGGGTGGCTGGGGGCAGATGTTTTTAGCCACGGGGGGGCCAATAACCATGGACCCTCTCCTGGCTATTAATATCTGCCCTCAGTCACTGGCTTTACCATTCTGGCGGAGAAAATTGCGCGGGAGCCCACGCCAATTTTTTCCGCCATTTAACCCTTTATTTTAGCAGCTACAGTGCTGAAATTTTGCACATACACACTACTAACATTAGTAGTGTGGAATATGCAAAAAAAATGGGGATATGAGATGGTTTACTGTATGTAAACCATGTCTCATATCATGTCGGGTTTGTGAAGGAGAAATGCAAAGCCGGCAATTGAATTACCGGCTTTTCTATAGAACACCGCTGCGTATTTCTCGCAATGCACACGCATGGTCCGTGTGTAATCCGATTTTTTCTCGCACCCATAGACTTTCATTGGCGAGTCTCGGCCGAGATACGCTGACAATCGCAGCCTGCTGCGAGTTCCCTCGGATCCGAAATACGGTGGAGAAAATATCGGATGATGGGAGCTGCACCATAGATTAACATTGGGCCGAGTGCTATGCGATTTTTTATCGCATAGCACTCGTCCGTATTACGGTCTAGTGTGACCCCGGCCTAACCTTGGTGCTGGCTTGGAGGCGTGGAGGCCAGATCTGACATGTCCGCACTGGACCTGATCGGCCTTCACCTACGCTTGTCCTTCCTGGCACCAAGGGGGTGATTCTGAAGAAGTCTCCAGGTACAGCTTGCATGTCATAGTATTAGTAATGGGGTCTTTCTTTTTATGCTCTTTTTATACATCTAGGAGGCCGTAATGGCACAACGTTAATAAAAAACGTAGCGTAGGACGGCCCCATTATGAGATTGCCGTGAAGTGGCGGGGTAGCTCAAAAAATTGATTAATTATTTGCTAAATGTCTCATATTTGAACTACAGTTAGAATTCAGTAGGTGCATGTGCACCATTTGTATTGCGTTCTGACCATTAGCAGTGCTGGCTTCTCCTTTTTTTTTTCTTTTCCAATTTCTCTTGTTACCCTTGTGAAAATAAAAACTTGGTGGCTAAAAAATCTTTTTTGTGGAAAAAAAAAATATTTTCTATTTTCACTACTCTGCATTATAAACTTCTGTGAAGCACTTGGGCATTCAAAGTTCTCACTACACATCTAGATAAGTTCCATGCGGGGTCTAGTTTCCAAAATGGGGTCACTTTTGGGGGGTTTCTACTGTTTAGGTACATTAGGGGTCTGCAAACGCAACATAACGCCAGCAGACAATTCTATCAAAGTCTGCATTCCAAAACGGCGCTCCTTCCCTTCCGAGCTCAGCCATGCGCCCAAACAGTGGTTTACCCCCACTTATGGGGTACCAGCATACTCAGGACAAATTGTAGACCAACTTTTGGGGTCCAATTTCTCTTGTTACCCTTGTGAAAATAAAAACTTGGGGGCTAAAAATCTTTTTTGTTAAAAAAAAAATATTTTTTATTTTCACGACTCTGCATTATAAACTTCTATGATGCACTTGGGCATTCAAAGTTCTCACTACACATCTAGATAAGTTCCATGGGGGGTCTAGTTTCCAAAATGGGGTCACTTTTGGGGGGTTTCTACTGTTTAGGCACATCAGGGGCTCTCCAAACGCGACATGGCGTCCGATCTCAATTCCAGTCAATTTTGCATTGAAAAGTCAAATGGCGCTCCTTTGCTTCCGAGCTCAGCCATGCCCCCAAACAGTGGTTTACCCCCACATATGGGGTGTCGGCGTACTCAGGACAAATTGTACAACAACTTCTGGGGTCCAATTTCTCCTGTTACCCTTGGTAAAATAAAAATTTGGAGGCAAAAATATCATTTTTGTAGAAAAAATGAGATTTTTTTATTTTCACGGCTCTACGTTATAAACTTCTGTGAAGCACCTGGGGGTTTAAAGTGCTCACCACACATCTAGATAAGTTCCTTAAGGGGTCTAGTTTCGAAAATGATGTCATTTGTGGGGGGTTTCCACTGTTTAGGCACATCAGGGGCTCTCCAAACGTGACATGGCGTCTGATCTCAATTCCAGCCAATTCTGCATTGAAACAGTCAAACGGCGCTCCTTCACTTCCAAGCTCTGCGGTGCGCCCAAACAGTAGTTTACCTCCACATATGGGGTATCGGCGTACTCAGGAGAAATTGCACAACAAAATTTGTGGTTAAATTTCTGTTTTTACACTTGTGAAAATTAAAAAAAATGGTTCTGAAGTAAAACGTTTGCAAAAAAAAGTTAAATGTTCATTTTTTTTCTTCCACATTGTTTCAGTTCCTGTGAAGTACGTAAAGGGTTAATAAACTTCTTGAATGTGGTTTTGAGCAGCTTGAGGGGTGCAGTTTTTAGAATGGTGTCACACTTGGTTATTTTCTATCATATAGACCCCTCAAAATGACTTCAAAGGTGATGTGGTCCCTAAAAAAAACATGGTGTTGTAAAAATGAGAAATTGCTGGTCAACTTTTAACCCTTATAACTCCCTAACAAAAAAAAAATTTTGTTTCCAAAATTGTGCTGATGTAAAGTGGACATGTGGGAAATGTTATTTATTAACTATTTTTCGTGACATATCTCTCTGATTTAAGGGCATAAATTAACAAAGTTTGAAAATTGCAAAATTTTAAAAATTTTCGCCATATTTCCATTTTTTTCATAAATAATCGCAAGTAATATCGAAGAAATGTTACCACTAACTTGAAGTACAATATGTCACAAAAAAACAATCTCAGAATCAGCGGGATCCGATAAAGCGTTCCAGAGTTATAACCTCATAAATTGACAGTGGTCAGAATTGTAAAAATTGGCTCGGTCATTAAGTACCAAATTGGCTCTGTCACTAAGGGGTTAAAGAGAATCTGTTAGGCGATTGATGCTGCCTAAACCACGATCAGCATGAATCACAGCCCGGTTACATAATTGCACACAAGTAGATTATTCTCTGAAATGCTTTGTTGATCTGTCCAGGGACCATAGTTTAAGATGAGACTAGTCTGACACTGCCCTTGGCCGGTTCTTCCCATGTGTATGGAGGTAGAGACCTTTCAATCACCTGCAGCAGTTCTTAGAAGACCATACCACTGAGCGGTGCTAGATTAGTCTTCTCTTTGGCTATAGCCTTTAGATGGATGTTTAAAATATATTGCAGGAGCATTTCAGTGACTTGCAAACCTTTTTGCAATCAGACAGCGACGCTCTGATTCATGATGGCTGTATCTTGGGCAGCATGAACCGCCTGACAGGTTCATTTAATTCTATTATTTCCAAAGTTCACCATTTAAAAAGAACATTTGTTTTTTTTAAATTGTTATTCCAATATACTACATCCTGCAGATGAAAAATGCACAGGCAGTGTTTATGCACATCTCAGGCAATGACCTTACAGAGAATAGTCCAGCACAGCCCTAAGAATATAGTCTACAGATATCAGATGTTAATAACAATTTTTCTTTTTACCTTAAAACCTGAAAATATTGCATATTTGGTTCAATTGGAAATTCAGCTTTCTTTTAATTGTTTCAACTATTGATTTTAATGCCCAAGGCAATAAAATATTTACTTTATCAGGGGGACATAAATCTATCTTATGGTAAGATAAGTTCTTGAAAGCAAAGTGGAAGATAAAAAATCGTGATGAATGGGCATCTCCATTTATATAGCAAAGCTCATGATGAACTGTTTGTTCCTGTGGTTCCATTTTCCTTGGTGATTCACTGGAAGGTATAAAGTAGGACAATAGCAAAGACTGAAATGGAAGATAAAAGCACATAGAAATCCAAGCTTTCACATTTTAATACTATGTTTTACTTGTCAAAGTTTGCAAAAATATTGTCTTAGTTGACATCAAGAGTGAAGTCAAAGAAAATTAGGTAAGCTTAAAGAAGAGAAAAAGATAAAAGTCTGTAAAGACTAAAAGATTCCATTATCAAATACCTTGTGCTCTACATGTAGTATTATACAGAGAAAAACTGCAACTCTCCTGAGCTGTCTAATTTGTGAAATCAATAACAGCAATGACGAGGTTGTGATAAAATCTTCTTGTAACTATCAAACTGATAAAATTAATGTATTAACATGTAAGTACATTACAGGAGAGACTTTTGTTGTTCTCCCAGTATGAATTTGGAGATATGGGCACATTTGGTTGCATTTTGATTTTTACGTAAATGCATGTGTTTTTTGTGTTTTTATCTGTAAAGCATTGCAATAGGGATTTTTTTTATTTGACTATTCCTTGTCTATGGTCTATACTTAGCACATTACATAAAAGACTGAATGAGTAAATGAGTTTATTTATTGTGTTTAGTTACATAGCACCATTAATTTCCAGAGCAGTCTATAGACATCATCATCATTGTCCCCATTGGGGCTCACAATCTAAATTCCATATCAGTATGTTTTTGGAGTGTGGAGGGAAGCCAGAGTAATCGGTTGAAGCCTACACACACACACATGGGGAGAACATATAAACTTCTTGCCGGTGTTGTCCTTGGTGGGATTTCAGCCCAGAACCCCAGGACTGCAAGACTACATTGCTAACTACTGGGTCACTGTGAGTAATAGGGGATGTTCAATGAACAATCACCTGTTCACATTCAAAGAATAAATTGTATATGTACTATCATTAAGAGTACTGCTGCTGAAACTTTCACTGATCCCCAAAATAATGAGCCCAATGTTCCATTGTTAAAAGAATGGTAGTGAACTTGTGCAACCCTTTTATTTTAGACAGTGAATTGAGCAATGGATGCACATGCTCACTTCATCTTCATTCACCCAGGTTCAGTGAGCGACTCAGCATGTGGACCCCAAAATTCATACATTTATTATCTTTAATGTCTATAAGTGATACATCTTGTCATCGAGACAAACCCTTTAAATCTGAAATCTTTCAGTATGCTTGTCTGATAGCTGGGTCTATCGCCTGGGCTTATCTCTGTTCTCAAGAGCAATCTGCTCTTCTAAGCTGATTTATAAATAAGTCATAAATTAGAAGATGGTTTAACCATAATATTGAAGACAGTCCAACCAAAATACATTATACTAAATTAAAGCCCACAGACATCTCATTTTATTTTAGTTATTTTTAAAAGTAGTATTAAAAAATGCTGCAAAGAAGGTGGGAGGCACTATTTTAAATTTTCCATTGTTACCAGAAGTTGCTTTATTGGCTGGGTTGTGGAGTTAAATCATAGAGGTCAGGATTCTGATCAGGATATTGGGCACAAAACTCACAAACCTGTCTGGATCATAACTCTTTAAGGTGAAGAAATATTAAGAGAAAGTAGACGTAGAAAAGATGTAGGTGGCACGCAGTCTCATGTAAAATCCTTCTTTATTCAAGCACTTTAAAACGTGGAACTCCATATTTTAAAGTGCTTGAATAAAGAAAGATTTTACGTGAGACTGAGTGCTACCTACATCTTTTCTGTTTCTACATTCAAGATAAACTTTATTCAGGTAGAGCGCCTGTCAGCCACAGCATCCATCAACTGCAATAAGTTTCATCTGACCACAACAGAAGTATGTTCAGTTGAATAGTGATGGCCTTTTTTTCCCTTTTTGTTCCCTCAATATTAAGGGAAAGCATCTTTGGTTCCAAATTATACCCAGGGGAATTCCACCCATAGCAAAAGACCACATGGCACCTGGCCTGGCTGTGATCTCAACTTCAGTGGCACCCGTCTCCTCAGACACTGTTGAATAGAAAGATGGATCAGGGTGATACACTGTTCAGTCTATCCCGGTGAGTCTGAGACTCTGTACACTGCATGAACGATGATGCCACTACATCCCCTCAGCCTCAATACTCACACTGCACCTACTGGAGCAGTGCATTTGGTAATTGGGGTGAGGTGATTAGTGTTTCTTTTTTTATGTCAGTAGCTGTGGGAACCCTTATACTATGTAAGGGTGGGATTTGGGGGCATGATACTGATGGTGGGTGGGCCATCATATTAGGTAAGGGCTGTAGGAGCATTATACTGTGGGGCAATCAAACTGTAGGGGGCTGTATTGACCATAATACTGTGTAGAATGGGTGGTTGATGGGTATCATAATGAGGGATGTGATCACACTAAATAGGGGCTGTGAGAGAATCATATTGGGAGGCCAGCATACTGTGTGTGGGAATTTGAGGACAATTATTCTGCAAGGGGTTATAATACTGAGTGGGCACTGTGGGAGTATAATAATGGGGGGCTGTGGGAGCAGCATACTGAGGGGCCATCATACTAAGTCAGGGTTGTGGGAGCATCATACTAAGGGGCTATGAGAGTATCATACTGTGGGGCAGTCATACTTTGTAGGGGGCTATGGAGACCATTATATTGTGTGGGTATCTGTGGTAACATCATACGGAAGGGCGGTGGGAGTATACTGAGGGGCTAGCATACCGTATGTGGAAGTTATGGGGCAATGATTCTGAGTGGTGGTATCATACTCAGTGATGGCTGTGAGGGCATCATACTGAGTGGTAGCTATCATACTGAAAGGTGTTGGGCTATTATATTCTGCGTGTGTGGGAGCATTTTTGTGAGCACCAAACTCTACAATAGACATGAAAGGGGTTTTGTTGGGGAGAACAATAAGGGACTTCAAAAGAGGCATAATTACTGTGCACGTGTTGCAAAGCATGTCCCTCTCCCTGTTTATAAAATTAGTGAGATATAACTTTGCCTACTCTGCAAATTATACCTTTTTTTAGAGGAGAGGGGCCCCAATTAAAACTTATGTTACTGAGCCCCGTAAGTTTTATATATAATTCTGATTACACCTTTAAAGTGTATCTTTTGAAGTACAAAATCATTCAAAATAACGTGCAGTTTTCATTGAAGATGAGCAGTGCACATTAAGCATGGATATACATATTAAAGTTACAGTCTAAATTATTAACACAAAGAGAAAACTGAAAAACAACATTTTACATACACTGCCTTGCGAAAGTATTCAGCCCCCTGGAACTTTTCAATCTTTTCACATATCATGCTTCCAACATAAAGATACCAAATGTAAATTTTTGTACATCGAGAGACTGAAATTCTTGCCCATTCTTCCTTGGCAAACAGCTCGAGCTCAGTGAGGTTTGATGGAGATCGTTTGTGAACAGCAGTTTTCAGCTCTTTCCACAGATTCTCGATTGGATTGAGGTCTGGACTTTGACTTGGCCATTCTACCACCTGGATACATTTATTTGTGAACCATTCCATTGTAGATTTTGCTTTATGTTTGGGATCATTGTCTTGTTGGAAGACAAATCTCTGTCCCAGTCTCAGGTCTTTTGCAGACTCCAACAGGTTTCCTTCAAGAATGGTCCAGTATTTTGCTCCATCCATCTTCCCATCAATTTTAACCATCTTCCCTGTCCCTGCTGAAGAAAAGCAGGCCCAAGCCATGATGCTGCCACCACCATGTTTGACAATGGGGATGGTGTGTTCAGGGTGATGAGCTGTGTTGCCTTTACGCCAAACATATTGTCCAAACATATTGTTTGGCATTGTTGCCAAAAAGTTTGATTTTGGTTTCATCTGACCACATATTTGGTGCATCTCCAGGGTGGCTTGTTGCAAGCTTTAAATGACACATTTTATGGATATATTTGAGAAATGGCTTTCTTCTTGCCACTGTTCCATAAAGGCCAGATTTGTGCAATGTCCGACTGATTGTTGTCCTATGGACAGACTGTCCCACCTCAGCTGTAGATCTCTGCAGTTCATCCAGAGTGATAATGGGGCTCTTGGCTGCATCTCTGATCAGTCTTCTCCTTGTTTGAGATGAAAGTTTAGAGGGACGGCCGGGTCTTGTTAGATTTGCAGTGGTATGATACTCCTTCCATTTCAATATGATCGCTTGCACAGTGCTCCTTGGGATGTTTAAAGTTTTGGAAATCATTTGCTATCCAAATCCGGATTTAAACTTCTCCACAACAGTATCACGGACTTCCTGTTGTGTTCCTTGGTCTTCATGATGCCCTCTGTGCTTCAAACAGAACCCTGCGACTATCACAGAGCAGGTGCATTTATACGGAGACTTGATTTCACACAGGTGGATTATATTTATCATCATTAGGCATTTAGGACAACATAGGATTATTCAGAGATCCACAATGAACTTCTGGAGTGAGTTTGCTGCACTGAAAGTAAAGGGGCCGAATAATATTGCACGCCCCACTTTTCAGTTTTTGAATTTCCAAAAAAATTTTAAATAACCAATAAATTTTGTTCAACTTTACAATTATGTTCCACTTGTTGTTGATTTTTCACCAAAAATTTACATTTTATATCTTTATGTTTGAAGCATGATATGTGGGAAAAGGTTGAAACGTTCCAGGGGCAGAATACTTTCGCAAAGCACTGTAATTACAGTTTTAAAGGAAATGTCTCATTAGTTACAAATAGATTTTAACTTAAACATAAGATAGAAATCTGATTTCCAATTATTGATATTGATTTATCTGCCCTCTTATGCTAAAAAATAAATAATAGAATGCAGATTTGTGCACCTGGATAACTCGCAATGATATCCCTGAAGGGTTTTCTTTGGAAAATTGCAGATGGACAGATTTTAATATCACATATTACATCAAATTACGGACTCGATTCTGCTACATTAACAAACATAGATCTGCTCAGCTGGCAAAAATGAATTAATTAACCAATTAATCTATAGATATAAATAGTTTTTTGCAGACTTGTCATTTCATTAGTCTGCGAATTAATAGTAAAGCTACTAATAATAATTTGTGACCAAGATATGAAGTCTAATGTCATGGCAAAGTAGATATAAGATGATTCTCACAATGGATGATACCATCACTGCTTATGTTATGCTAAATGACATCACATTTGGTGACAATCTAGCACTGTTTATCTCATGGCTCTGTGGAGACACAAGGGTCAGTGGGTGTCCTCGTCCGCTGGCCTAGCTGTCTTTAGAAAGACTGCATGGAACAGGGCTTATCCTACCGGATGCCTGTACTCCTTTCTCATGGGTAGAAAACTACTCAGACAACACAGGTGGGGGTAACCATGTGCCAATATGCTATTGAACCACCATTAGACAATAACATATAGTACAGACACAGCAAGTACATAAAATGGTGAAAATGACAGTCTCACTCTGACGCTAGTTCTCCGTGAATTAAAACATTTGTGACTTTGGGGCTTCCAGGGCCAACTACCCCAACCAGTGGCACCCTGTTTTTGGCAGACACCCACAGAGAGGAGGTAGCGGCAAGCTTAGGAAGCTGACAGAAGTAATTGAGCTATGTGGCCAGGTGACCTGATTGTCCCAACCTGGATTCTCTAAAAGTCTCTGAGGGTTCAATAGTGGTCAATGGAGCAGATCTGTATTCCTCCAGCTAGGGCTGTGGTCTCTTAAGCTGATGTCCCGTAGAGTGTCAAATCTGTATTCCTCCAGTTGGAGCCATAGTGTCATGGCTACAGTCATGTAGACTTCAGGAAAACAGAAGCAGAGCCTCCTTTTATAGTCCACAGCTCTTATTCAGTCATTTTTCCACAGGATTGGGAGAAGCTGGGGAACTTAACTTAGTTTGAGAACCATTCAGATTACTTTTTACTCTTCTGGTCTAACAACAATTTGGATGGTAGTGAACTTACACAGGCATATTTCTGCCAAATAATAAACAAGTGCTGATCAATCATAGAAATAATTTAATCAGCGCTCATTCGAGGCTTTTCTCTATGCACGTTTACATGGGCCCTGCACAGTTTGCATATTATCAGATGACAGCAATGAGGTTAGATTCTGCATACACAATTCTGGCTGATGGTGTGCTTACATGAGCCAATTATCGAGAACAAGCATGATTAAGTTGGTTTGTTTGGTCAATTTTCAACTTATGCACAGGGTCTTCAATCCCCTTCTCTCTTGGTTTGCGAATCATTTAGATTCTTCTCAAATATCAGGTAAAACAGGAGTGTGGAAACCACAGAGAAACGACCAAAAAGTCACAAATAATATGCAAAAAGTTTATTATTCCATAAAAAGACACAATTTAAAAATAATACAGGACAAATGGAACAAAGTGGGAAGCATGTGCATGCAGGAAACAAAGTGCAACTGTGCAAAGCCTTGATGTGCAGACCAAGGTAAAGATCACATTTAGATCTATTTATATATTGTCAGTACAAAAAAGGGAAACATGTATACAAAAAAATCATGATACCGCTGTTGTCTGCTAAATGTATACAGGGGTACTACCCATGGAGCAAAGGGTAAATTGGGGATAATCTATTTATCGTGGTACAACCACTACGAACAAAGTGTCTGTCAGGAATAGTGTTGAGCATTCCGATACTGCAAATATCGGGTATCGGCCGATATTCGCTGTATCGGAATTCCGATACCGAGTTCCGATATTTTTGTGATATCGGAAATCGGAATCGGAAGTTCCTATAAGTTCCCAGGCATGTGCGGTGCATATGGTTCCCAGGGTCTGGAGGAGAGGAGACTCTCCTACAGGCCCTGGGATCCATATTCATGTCAAAAATAAAGAATAAAAATAAAAAATATGGATATACTCACCTCTCCGACGGACCCGGACCTCAGCCGTGCAACCGGCAGCCTCCGTTCCTAAGAATGCAGTGAGTGTAGGACCTGCGATGACGTCGCGGCTTGTGATTGGTTGCGTGAGCGGTTACATGAGCGGTCACGCGATCAATCACAAGCCGCGACGTCATCGAAGGTCCTTCACTCTGCATTCTTAGGAACGGAGGCAGACGCTTGCAGCGGTGACAGCCAGGGCTCGTCCGAGGGTGAGTATATTCATATTTTTTATTTTTATTCTTTATTTTTTACATGAATATGGATCCCAGGGCCTGAAGGAGAGTTTGCTCTCCTTCAGACCCTGGGAACCATCCAGGATCACTTCCGATATTTGTGTCCCATTGACTTGTATTGGTATCGGGTATCGGCGATATCCGATATTTTTTGGATATCGGCCGATCCAATCCGATACCGATACTTTCAAATATCGGAAGGTATCGCTCAACGCTAGTCAGGACACTATCAATACATTATATGTTACAATACCTGACGCCCCCTGAAGAAGGAGCTTTTCTCTGAAATGCGCGTCGGGCAGACGTGCAGACCGTGGATTAATTTGTGTACCAGTGCCATCTAAAAAGGTAATATGAACAGTGGTAGTTACCACCTTTTGGCCTGGTGCATGTGAGGGATGTTTGTAACTTCTTCATTGGGACTATATACATGTCATAGCCATATGGGCATCTAACAGGGTGGTGACACTATTGAACATGTGGGTTAGATCCTGCCCCCTATAGCAGATATTTCAGCATAGGGTATTGTAACATATAATGTATTGATAGTGTCCTGACAGACACTTTGTTCGTAGTGGTTGTACTACGATAAATAGACTATCCCCAATTTACCCTTTGCTCCATGGGTAGTACCCCTGTATACATTTAGCAGACAACAGCGGTATCATGATTTTTTTGTATACATGTTTCCCTTTTTTGTACTGACAATTTATAAATAGATCTAAATGTGATCTTTATCTTGGTCTGCACATCAAGGCTTTGCACAGTTGCACTTTGTTTCCTGCATGCACATGCTTCCCACTCTGTTCTATTTGTCCTGTATTATTTTTAAATTGTGTCTTTGTATGGAATAATAAACTTTTTGCATATTATTTGTGACTTTTTGGTCGTTTCTCTGTGGTTTCCACACTCCTGTTAAAGTGTTTTGTGACGACTAGTCGATATAATGTCCTATGACGAACAACAAATGATAGTGATGACTAATCAGTGATAAATATGTTGTTATATACCATTATTATTTTTCAAGTATCAGGTAGCAGATAGCTACGCTTGACTATTCAGGAATCTTCAACAATTCCTTTTTTCGCTAAAGAGGTTCTAACGGAAGTGTCAGTATAACTAAATTCCTAAATACTTTCAATTAGCAAGTCACAATAATTTTGTCTAGAGAAGAAGTTATTATAGGAAGAAGATAGCCGCAGCCTTGTTACACGGACAGAAATCTGTCCTAGAATGTTAAGACAGATGCCTGTGAGCATGTGCAGTACTAAGCTCCACTGCTGTGACCTGGAAATTCTTATTTTCAAGATTCCACCACTCAGTGTTCCTGGGATGCAGTCACTAGGCACAGAGAAAACTAACCAGACTTAGCTAAAGCTATGTCTGGCCAGAAATCTAATTAACATCTAATATATAAAGCTGAATGTGTGTATGTATGTATATGTGTGTGTATGTCCGGGATTGGCATCTGCACCGTCGCAGCTACAGCCACAAAATTTTGCACAGTCACACGTCTGGACCCGAGAGCGTCATAGGCTATGTTGTGAGGCGAAATTTTAACTGCGCACGTTCCAATTCACCAAACAATTTTGCCCCTATCTACATAATGGGGAAAAAGTGAAAGGAAAACTGTTGGAGGCAAATTGATAGCTGCCAAATGTGAACAAGGGGGACTTAAAGAGTGAGAGCGATGGCGCCAAAGAGTATATACCGTACAGTTGCTAAGGTGGGGCCCCCACTTGGATACTCACCACACACGGGGATATGAACACACACACAAATTGCGCCAAACACTACCATGTGCTTGAACACATATATCACCCTCAGCACATATTTCACCACACATACACCAACCTCACCACATAAAAGTCGAAACACAAAAGTCGCCGCTCAAAACTCGCCATGCGCAAAACTCGCCACATGCAAAACTAGGCTCACGCAAAACTCGCCACAAGTGCAAAACTCACCTCATGGAAAACTCGCCACACGCAAAACTTGCACACAGGGCGCGTCTGAGGGTGAGTATATACCTAATAGGAATATACTCACCCTCGGACGCGCCCTGCTTCTTTCCGGCAGCCTTCCTTCCTAAGAATGAGCGCGTGAAGGGCCTTAGATGATGTCGCGGCTTGTGATTGGTCGCGTGACCGCCCATGTGACCGCTCACGCGACCAATCACAAGCCGCGACGTCACCGCAGGTCATTCATGCGCTCATTCTTAGGAAGGAAGGCTGCCGGTTAGTACCAGGGCGCGTCCGAGGGTGAGTATATCAATATTTTTTATTTTGATTCTTTATTTTACACATTAATATGGATCCCAGGGCCTGAAGGAGATTTTCCTGTCCTTCAGAACCTGGGAACCATAGTATCCCATTGCACTGCATTGGGTTTCGTGTTTCGGCCGACCCCGACCCCAACTTTTTTATAGGATCGGCCGATTTCACTCGACCCGACTTTTGAGAAAGTCGGGTTTTGTGAAACCCGACCCGATCCTATAAAAATAAAAGTCGCTCAACCCTACTCAGAGGTATTCTTTGCAGCATGAGATGGTGCATTGTCATGCATGAAGATTTTGCTCCTGAAGGCACGTTTCTGCTTTTTATACCATGGAAGAAAGTTGTCAGTCAGAAACTCTATATACTTTGCAGAGGTCATTTTCACACATTCAGGATCCTTAATGGACCCTACCAGCTGTTTCCCCATTATTCGGGCCCAAAACATGACTCCTCCACCTCCTTGCTGACGTTGCAGCCTTGTTGGGACATGGTGGCTATCCACCAACCATCCACTACTCCATCCATCTGGACCATCCAGGATTGCCCGACACTCATCAGTAAACAAGACTGTTTGAAAATTAGTCTTCATGTATGTCTTGACCTACAACCATTTCTGCTTGTGAACACTGTTTAGGGGTGGCCGAATAGTAGGTTTATGAACCAAAGCATGCCTTTCAAGGATCCTACACCTTGAGGTTCGAGGGACTCCAGAGGCACCAGCAGCTTCAAATATCTGTTTGCTGGTTTGTAATGGCTTTTTAGCAGCTGCTCTCTTAATCCGATGAACTTGTCTGGCAGAAACCTTTCTCATTGTGCCTTTATCAGCACGAACACGTCTGTGCTCAGATTCAGCCACAAATCTCTTAACAGTACGATGATCACACTTAAGTTTTCGGGAAATATCTAATGTTTTCATCCCTTGACCAAGGCATTGCACTATTTGATGCTTTTTGGCAGCAGAGATATCCTTTTTCTTTCCCATGTTACTTAAAAACTGTGGCCTGCTTAATAATTTGGAACATCATTTTTAGGTAGCTTTCCTTTAATTAGAATCACCTGGAAAACTAATTATCACATGTGTTTAAGATTGATTTCAGTGATGCATTGAGCCCTGAGACACAATACCATCCATGAGTTTATTTGAAAAACAAAACAATTAAATCTTTTTGATACTTAAATCCAATTTGCATAATAATTTGGAACACGGTGTAAAGGGGTTGTCAACTACCTGGACTGTATGTTTAACTGCAGTAAAATAATAACACTTATACTCACCTCCAGTGCCGGAATCCTTCTGGCAATGTCTGTGCAAGCTCTCTTGGTGCTCGAGTGAAAATGTTATATCATGCAATCAATGCAGCCAATCAGAGGTCACTTAACTTTCCCAATCTTCAGGACATATCACCTACAGGTGCTTCTCACAAAATTAGAATATCATCAAAAAGTTAATTTATTTCAGTTCTTCCATGCAAAAAGTGAAACTCATATATTATATAAAATTATTACAAACGGAGTGATCTATTTCAAGTGTTTATTTCTGTTATTGCTGATGATTATGGCTTACAGCTAATGAAAACTCAAAAGTCATTATCTCAGTACATTAGAATATTTTATAACACCAGCTTGAAAAATTATTTTAAAATCCGAAATGTTGGCCTACCAAAATGTATGGTCAGTAAATGCACTCAATACTTGGCCGGGGCTCCTTTTGCATCAATTACTGCATCAATGCAGTGTGGCATGGAGGCGATCAGCCTGTGGCACTGTTGAGGTGTTATGGAAGCCCAGGTTGCTTTGATAGCAGCCTTCAGCTCGTCTGCATTATTGGGTCTGGTGTCTCTCATCTTCCTTTTGACAATACCCCATAGAGAATCTATGGGGCTAAGGTCAGGCAAGTTTGCTGGCCAATCAAGCACTGTGATACTGTTGTTTTTAAACCAGGCATTGGTATTTTTGGCAGTGTGGACAGGTGCCAAGTCATGCTGGAGAATGAAATTTCCATCACCAAAAAGTTTGTCAGTAAAGGGAAGCATAGAGTGCTCTAAAAATTCCTGATAGACGGCTGCGCTGACTTTGGTCTTGATAAAACACAGTCGACCTACACCAGCAGATGACATGGCTCCCCAAACCATCACTGATTGTGGAAACTTCACACTGATTCTAATTTACTGAGATAATGACTTTTGTGTTTTCATTGGCTGTAAGTCAGAAGATGATTGTGAGAAAAACTGGTTTAGCACAGTATGGATATGAGGCATAATGATAATAATTAACTACTAGTGATGATGGAATATTGAAATATTTGGATTCGGCAATTTTTTGTCATTCATAATTATATGTATATAACACTAAATAAAAATAATGTAAAAAATATATATATACCTCCCCTTTAGAATATGTTCACACAGAGCATTTTGGCTTTAATTTTTTCTTTAATATTTGTGAGGGCTCTCACTCCTACATTTGGTTGGTCCCTCCCTCATGCCAAATAGTTAGCAAGATAGTGGAATACATATTCCCCATCCCCTTACAATGCCATTTCAAACATGCCCACCATGTCCACCGCCATGTCATTATGAGGCCTTCGCTTACAATTTGCAGAGTGTCAGCAGGTGCCATGAAACCTGAGTTTGGTAAGGACCCTAGGTGGCCCTGTATCATACATTTGGAAGAGCTCTCACTCCTACATTTGGGAGGTCATGAAGCTGGGATTGGGAGTTTCCTCTGTAGCGTAGAGAAAAAAATGTTCCTCTTCCTCCTTCTGTTACTTGTCATCACCCAATCTGGCCTGTGAATACCATGTGAGGCTGGGCTGTGTGGTATCAGCCACTGTACAATCTTGCTCGACATTCAAGCCTTCATCTTTCAGATTCTGCTGCAAATATATTAATAGACAGATAGTTGGTATGGTTACGCTCATAATAGTGTCATCAGCGCTCACCATTTTGGTGCAGTACTCAAAATTTTGAAGAACCTTACATAGGTCAGCGATCCACACCCATTCTGCAGTTGTTATGTGTGGGGGTTGAGTTTTACTCTGATGGGCATTGAGAATCTAGAATTCAGAGACTGGCCTTTGCTGCTCACAAAGCCTTGCCAACATAAGGAATGTCGAATTCCAGCTTGTGGGCAGGTCACAAGTCAGTCAGTGATGAGGCAAATTAAAGTGCTGCTGCAGTGAAGCTAGACAGGTGAAAGCCTGAGATGACTTTTGGAAATGTGTGCTGACACGGCCTAACTTGGCAAATACTGTAGGTCAGGCAAGTCAGGGTATGTTTTTAAAAACTGCTGTACAACCAATTTCATCATGTGGGTCATGCATGGAACATGTATCAGCTTGCCAAGCTTTAAAGCCACCCCAAAGTTATGCCCATTATCGCAAACAACCAGACCTGGTTGGAGGTTCAGAGGGAAGAACCACTGATCAGTCTGTTCTTTTATCCCTTTCAACAGTTCTGCTGCATTGTGAGCTTTATCACCTAAACAGATGAGCTTCAGCGTGCCGCTGCTTTGCCAAGGTAGTGCTGCAGATTTCCCAGCTGGGGAGTGATGGAAATCAAGTTCCGCTGAGGATGAGAAGGAGGGGAGACAGGAACTGGAATATGAGGAGACTGAAACCCTGATAGAAGTTGGGCCCACTATTCTTAGGTGTGGGTAACACGTGTGATATCTCAGCCTCTGACTCTGTCCCAGACTCCACCAGGATAGCCCAGTGTGCCATCAGGGAAATATATCATCCCTGTTCACAAGAACTTGTCCACGTGTCTGTGGTTAGGTGGACCTACCCTGTGACTGTGTTGGCCAGAGCACAGATTATATTGTGTAACACATGCTTATGTAATGCGAGAACGGCACACCGGCAATTTGACTGGGAATTGAGTGCAGTGGGGCTGCCACCGCCATGAGACTCAGTTCCCACAAGTTGAAATGGCAAAATTTCCAGGGCTAGCATTTGCTTAGCATTTGGGCCTGTGAGTGGATGGCTGAATATCTCTGCTTACTAGTAAATGCCTGGGGCAGGGACAAGTGAACCCTGCGCTGGGACAATGAAGTGGGTGTGGTTGCTGACTGTTGTGTATATGCAACCGTTGGATGTGGGCAGGAGGCATCAGCACATGCTTCATGGTCAGCAGATTGGGAAGGCCGTAACACAGGGGAAGGGGCAATAGTCTCACCCTCAGGCACAGATTTGGTACCCAGGCATTCCGCCCACATACTTGAGTGCTTGGGTGCCATGTGCATTTGCATGCTGGTGGTGCTCAGGTTGGAACTGTTCTTGCCTCTTCTTAGCTGCAAATTACAGATGTTTTATCTGTAGGACTTTCAGAAAAATTCAGGACCTGAAAATTACGTTACGGCTTGCTGTGATTGGTCGCGTCGCGGCCACATGGGCGGCACGCGACCAATCACAAGCCGTGACGTCACGGAAGGAAGTAAACGCGCGCATTTTAAGCAAAGAAGGCTGCCGGTTCCCTCGGTAAGGTGCAGGCTGCGTCGGAGAGGTGAGTATATCCCTATTTTTTATTTTAATTCTTAATTTTACACATTAATGTTGTTTCGATACCGATACCTGATACCACAAAAGTATCGGATCTCGGTATCGGAATTCCGATACCCGCAAGTATCGGCCGATACCCGATACTTGCGGTATCGGAATGCTCAACACTAGTTGAGATGTAATTAAAATCACAGGTATGGTGAAGGGCGGGACGTTCAAGTCAGTTTATTTATTTCTACTATATACTATTTTCTGACTTGAACGTCCCGCCCTTCACCATACCTGTGATTTTAATTACATCTCAACACTATTGGTTCTGAGCCTCCTATATAAGTAGGCTTTATCATGTCATTAGCCATAAGCAAGTGTTCACATTGGGCAGTAGCTCAGATACCATAGGTAAGTGTTCACATCAGGCAGTCAGGTTAGTCACCCATTCGATCTGAGATTACCTTGACGTTTGGTGAATGGGCTCACAACGTTTGGCCAAATCTTGTGCTAAAAATCTCATGTTTTTTTCATAAAGTTCATAAGCCATTATGCTATTCCTATTCCATATATTTCATATTTCCTTACTTTAGCACAGATGAGTGCAGCCATAATCTATTTTGTATGTGTCTTTTTTGGCTATGCACTAGCATTAATTATTATTATATATATTGTTCAGTCAGTTTTTTATTTCTACTATATACTATTTTCTGACTTGAACGTCCCGCCCTTCACCATACCTGTGATTTTAATTACATCTCAACACTATTGGTTCTGAGCCTCCTATATAAGTAGGCTTTATCATGTCATTAGCCATAAGCAAGTGTTCACATTGGGCAGTAGCTCAGATACCATAGGTAAGTGTTCACATCAGGCAGTCAGGTTAGTCACCCATTCGATCTGAGATTACCTTGACGTTTGGTGAATGGGCTCACAACGTTTGGCCAAATCTTGTGCTAAAAATCTCATGTTTTTTTCATAAAGTTCATAAGCCATTATGCTATTCTTATTCCATATATTTCATATTTCCTTACTTTAGCACAGATGAGTGCGGCCATAATCTATTTTGTATGTGTCTTTTTTGGCTATGCACTAGCATTAATTATTATTATATATATTGTTCAGTCAGTTTATTTATTTCTACTATATACTATTTTCTGACTTGAACGTCCCGCCCTTCACCATACCTGTGATTTTAATTACATCTCAACACTATTGGTTCTGAGCCTCCTATATAAGTAGGCTTTATCATGTCATTAGCCATAAGCAAGTGTTCACATTGGGCAGTAGCTCAGATACCATAGGTAAGTGTTCACATCAGGCAGTCAGGTTAGTTACCCATTCGATCTGAGATTACCTTGACGTTTGGTGAATGGGCTCACAACGTTTGGCCAAATCTTGTGCTAAAAATCTCATGTTTTTTTCATAAAGTTCATAAGCCATTATGCTATTCCTATTCCATATATTTCATATTTCCTTACTTTAGCACAGATGAGTGCAGTCACACAACTGCTACACAAATATTAGGTATTTTAAGTGGAAAATAGCAGAGAGTAGCAGCATGTTCTTGCAATGATGAGAACACCCAGCTGCTTGCTTTTCACCATCCCTCCTATTAAATTTCTCTCTACTTAAATCCCCCCTACCAAAAAAGTAATCTCTTAACACTCTTCAGCTTTTAACAGAGCTTTTTGTAATAAATAACGCTCACTATAACCTCCTATAACTCTCCCTACACTGAAAATATGCTCTCCCTATGCTGCGCAAGATGGCGCTGGCAGCCTTTAAATAGTCAATATGATGCTGGAAGGCCAGCTAATCACAGTAATGCCGTACCAAAGATGGCTCCGGCATTACTGTGATTGGCAAGCCAGCCCAGCATGCTCATTGGCTGCAAATAAAGTGCCAAACATGCTGGGTGGGTCACTCGAATATACCGAGGCAAATAACTAATTACTCACCAAGTAACGAATAGCCTGAATACCGTACTATTTGTGCAAGTAACGAATAATACTGAATGTATTCGCTCATTACTATTAATTACATTATCTGAATACATGTGACATAAAGGAACATTAGCATATTAATGCTGATGTCTGACACTGCCCTTCTTGGAAATATATTTTAGAACATGGACTTTCTCTCATGCACCTCTCTCTCTCTCGACACAGCCTCCCCTGCTGCGTTGTGTTATGCTGGCCTCCACTTCATCCACACCCCTCGCCACGGCAACAGACATGGTGGAGGAGTGGGTCTTCTCCTTTCTTCAAACTGCACCTTTAACCCAATCACACCTCTACCCTCCCTTATCCTCCCCTCTTTTGAAGTCCACTCTGTCCGCATCTACTCTCCCTCCAACCTCAAAGTGGTCATCATATACCGACCTCCGGGCCCGGCCACTGCCTTCATTGACCAATTCTCCAACCGTCAATCTACTAAAATTCTTGTCCATGCCCTCATCATCTCACTCCTTGACTACTGCAACATCCTTTTCTATGGCCTCCCTGCTAACACCCTTGCACCTCTCCAGTCCATCCTTAACTCTGCTGCCTGACTAATTCATCTCTCTCCTCGCTACTCCTCCGCATCCCCCTTTGCAAATCTCTTCACTGGCTCCCATTCCCTCAGCCTATCCAGTTCAAATTACTAATACTGACCTACAAAGCCATCCATAACCTGTCTCCTCCATATATCTCTGAACTAATCTCCTGATATCTTCCCTCACATAATCACCGGTCCTCCCAAGACCTCCTTCTCTCCTCCACACTTATTCGCTCCTCAACCAACCGCCTCCAAGACTTCTCCCGAATATCCTCATCCTCTGGAATTCTTTGCCCCAACAAGTCCGACTATCAACCACATTCAGATCCTTCAGATGGAACCTGAAAACCCACCTCTTCAGAAAAGCCTACAGCCTGCACTGACCCCGCTGCCTCCTCACCACTACCGGAGATACCACCTCACCAACACCAGAGCTCCTGCAACCATCAACCTATTGCCTCCATCCCCACCATCCATGTAAGCCCGCAAGAGCAGGGTCCTCGCCCCTCTGTATCAGTCTGTAATTGTTAGTTTGCTTACTGTAAGCGATATCTGTAATTTGTATGTAACCCCTTCTCATGTACAGCACCATGGAATCAATGGTGCTATATAAATAAATAATAATAATAATAATGCACCATCGTCGTTCTTGGTAAGAGTGCATTCCGTCATTAAATATTTGTTGAGGACTGCCTGCTTCCACCTGCAAATCCCATCTATAAAATTACGTTATTCAATTATTAAACACAGTTCAGCTGCATTGGAAAACATCACAGTTCTGTGCAAGACTTGTTTTATGTGACAATGATTGTTTGATCCTCTGGGCACACTCCCCTTCACAGAAAAAAATAAACTTAAAGATTTATGTTTGGTTATGAATTACTAATGAAGTCTATAGAGGGGCACAGCAAGCTGTTGTACGTTTTTTCTACTTTTTTTGCACATGAAATTTACTTTGTGTGAGCTAGCACAACTAGCAAAGACAAATCTGTCATTCCCAAGAGGAAAGTCATCTGTAGAGAGTGAACTAGATATATTAAGTTTCCCAAAAGAGTTCAATGTCCTTAAATGGGATGCAGAGACTTATGAATTACTACCATTGGTTTCTAATCAAAGGAATTGTAACAAAGTGAAACTATTTTACTTTATTGTACTATTATTTGACTACTTTACTGATATACTAGATTGGCATATAAGATATCAACATTTTAAAGAGGGGTTTCTGGCTGAGAAGCCTCTTTTTAGCCAGAGTTGAAAGCGTTTAAAAAATGCTGCTCCTGCTCTAGTCTACAAAACAACAGAACGGAGTATACAAGTCCCAATACGCATTTTATTTAAAAATTGTATAATTTTATTTATATTATCAAAATATATAATTCAAACTGAGTAATCAAATATAAATACAATACATATAAATAACAGGATTAGTGGAGGAGGAAACACTATAATAGTGGCGGAGCGGATGACAACACCTATCACATCATATCACAAACCCCTTTTTGAGAAAGCGACCGCGAAACGTGCGTCAAGGGGGTGGTGTGTGGAGCGTGGTGAGACATCTCAGACCTAATGGGTAAGCTGCTTTATATGATATGAGGTGATGAGTCCTGTAGGCACTATGGCACTTTAGCTAGTGATATAACCTGCACTGTTGCAACTTTTTTTTTTTTTTTTTTTTTTTTTTTTTTTTTTTTTCATACTATGGCTCCCACAATAGCAGTCCTTGTGATATGATGTGATAGGTGTTGTCATCCGCTCCGCCACTATTATAGTGTTTCCTCCTCCACTAATCCTGTTATTTATATGTATTGTATTTATATTTGATTACTCAGTTTGAATTATATATTTTGATAATATAAATAAAATTATACAATTTTTAAATAAAATGCGTATTGGGACTTGTATACTCCGTTCTGTTGTTTTGTATTTATTGGGGAGTTTCCTAGACTGTCCTATTGTTTCGGACAGAAATATTGGGAGAGATATAACAATCCTTGTCTCTCGGCCACGCATATGTATTAATTTTTGTGAGTTTTGTATTGAGTCCTGCTCTAGTCTGCACATCCCATCCATGTATTATTTAGGTAACCCTTTCACTTCAAATGTCTATTTTTTGCATTCAATATTGTGATGTAGTTTACTATTAAAGCAGTTCTGCGGTGAAGTTGCATCAGAAAACCTTTTCAGTGCAATTCATAAATAAAGCCATATCAGTCTCACTCATGTAATCTCAGTGTGTTTAGAGTGCTTTGACATTCCATTTTGCCCTCAGTTTGTTGGTCCTGTTGCAGCTTACATTCGAAACTCCTCCCTAAAAAAAATGGGATTCGGACATAAGCACCAAGGTGGCCATAGACTATAATGGTATATACCCCTACCAGAGGCAGACAAACAGATGAAGTCTACTACACCTGGATGTTCACCTCCGGTCGACGTACATGGTGCACGTCAAATGTACGTCAGAGTGCACATTCACTCTGTTGGTACCATTGTAGTCTTTTGATGCATATGCCAGAATCCCGTTTTGTGGGGAGTGTGTAGGGGTTGTCGGAAGTAAGCCTGACAGGACCAGTGAATGGGTGGCAAAATACAATGTCAAGCACCCTTAAAAGATGACCTTTCACAAAATTTTTAAAGATAAACAGGACACAGGATGTAATTGTAGCTAAAGTGCAAAATACTTTTTTTTATGCAATTTTGCTTCTCCATTGCAAAGATATTAGCAATCCAAGTATTTGGCACTTAATGAGTTAACTTGTTTAAAGTGCAAATAGAGTTTTTCACAGAGGGCATATACGTCTCCCTGTATGATGCTGACAATCATAAGCTGGTACACTCAAAGGAAATAAAAATATACCCCACAAATAGCTTGGAGCTAGAGTTGAGCGACTTTTACTTTTTTAGGATCGAGTCGGGTTTCGCGAAACCTGACTTTCTCAAAAGTCAGGTCGGGTGAAATCGGCTGATTATTGCGAAAAGTCGGGGGCTGACTGAAACACGAAACCCAATGCAAGTCAATGGGGAATCAAAGTCGACAGTGAGTGGAGGACAGGAAAACACCTACAGTGCCCATTTTAAAGCCCAAAACATCAATTCTTATTACTTAAGCTTGTCAATCTTAATTTACTTCATAATAATAGTTATGCATTGAAAACAGGGGGTCATTTGGCTAAAGTTGTGGGGGGGTAGGGCTGGCTCAAGATTTTCTTGGGCCCAGGAAACAGGAATACATCACAGCGGTGGAGCAGGGAGAGGTAAGTATTTCAACTTTGCAAGTGCTGTGATCCTGAGCAAGCAGGGCCCACTAGTTGGCACTGGCACAAGGCCCCTCATAGTACGGCGGTGTGTTTGACGGTGGGCGGCGCCTCCCACTGCCAGAGACACTTTTGCATACTATGAGGGGCCCTGTGCCAGTGCCAATGAGTATGCTCCCCACCTGATGAAGGAACCTGCACTTTCATCTGCACCTTCCTCTTTGTCCCTGTGTAAGGTGGTATAGTATGCGGGAAGGGGAACCTGACTTTCAGCAGGGTCAGATTCTGGCTGTGTAGAGTGCAAGGGGAATGTAGTGGTCTGGGTCAATGTACCAGCAGACTCATCTAGCAGTGGCTGGGCAATGGGCAGGATGAGGAGGAAACACAGATATAGGCCCAAAATAAAAATGTAGGCTAAAAGCAGTTAAAAATTGGTAACAGGAGTACACAGGCGGCATAGCTTTGTTCAGTGGAGGACAACTGTAAGGACTGACTGACACAGTTACTGCTTTTATATTTCAAACTTTTGGAAGAGGAGCCGAAAGAACTAGAGGCTGAGTCAGCAAGGAAAGCCAAAACTTTTTCCTGCTGCTCCGGCTTTAAAAGTTGTTTTCCTACTCCCAGATAAGGGAGCCTTCGAGGCCTTGTGTAGCCAGACGATGACGCTGGCTCAACACCTCGAGACTTAGGTGCTATTTTGCTTTTCCCAC
The DNA here is from genome assembly GCF_051348905.1 of Ranitomeya variabilis. Classification (NCBI taxonomy): domain Eukaryota; kingdom Metazoa; phylum Chordata; class Amphibia; order Anura; family Dendrobatidae; genus Ranitomeya; species Ranitomeya variabilis. The sequence goes on along the minus strand of NC_135237.1, from coordinate 71,830,687 downwards.
TACCACTAGATGCTCCACCACCACCACCATCATTACCAGCTGGCAACGACCGCCCACGGCCTCTTCCACCAGACTTCCTCATTTTTGGGAAAATGTAACCAAAATAACAACTGTTATATGGTACTGTAAAACAAGGTAGAAGGTGTATATAAACTTGAGAATTTAAATCTCCCTTTTTTGGATATACGACAAGCTAACAGAACTGACGTAGATCCACTTAGTGGCAATTTAAATCTCCCTTTTTTGGGGGGGAGACTGCACCAAAACTCACAACATGTAAACAAATGAAATTGTGTTAAACCGCACCCTCTACCTCTATGCCTTCCATAGGCCAAAGTGCAGCGCACGTCAATGCCAGGGGGTCAACCCAGCTGTATAGTCCAATTCAATTCCAAAGAAAAGACAGCGCCAGCATGTTCAGTGAAGAATGACTTACATCTTTATTCTGCCCTCTGCGGCGACGTTTCGGTTAAAACAACCTTTATCAAGCACAGTCAAGCACATGTCCCAACCACCATTAAATACTATAAGCACCACCCCCCATTCCATAGACCACCAATGAGAGAAGGCACCATGATATAAATACATTTAAAAACATCCAAATCTACAAAATACTATACCAAATATAAGAACAACAACTCCTGCCCCCAAGTAAAGGTAGATAGGGTCCGATCGCTAAAACGTTAGGAGATCAACCCTCTAAACTGTAAACAAAGTTCCCCACAGAATCGCATAAACAAACTGTGATCATCCAATTCACATCGCGCATTTTCCGGTAACTAAGAGACGAACACACCCTCCACAAAACGTCACTAGCACCCACAATCCAATGCGAGGTCAGACGAATGCGGAAGTGGAGAGAATCACTGCGCAAGTCCTTTTCCAAAGTCCTTACTGCGCATGTCACAGAGCGTCCAAGCATGTTGCCAAGGTGATTCCCGTCCAGTTAGATCCTCAATTGTTCATCACATGACCGCAGCGATGGATGGATTATTGTGCCAATCTAGTTCCGCATCCACAGAAGTCCATACAGGTAATAATACATGCGATTCCAGCAGATATGTTCATTGGCTTTATCCGGACATCAATATTAATATCACATAAAGCTTTTCAAGCGCCATCAAATACGGATCCAATATCCTCCCTCCAAACCTTATGGAACTCTTGCATATAAATCTATCAAAAGACTAGAACTCATAAGGAAATTAGAAAATAGAAATATATTGTTGTACATGTCCTAAAAATACCATACATAATAAAGAGGTGAAATAACCACACCGGATCCCCATCATTTCATACCCAATCATTTATACGTATGCCAATGAGTGCCTCAAATGTAGGCAAACCCACCACATACAACCCTACTACAGAACCATAGCGATTCAGAAAAAGGGAATACAGGGAATAAATCCCACATATATATATACCACATAATGATAAAAAACAGGATGGAACATACAAAAAAAGAAGGGAATAATTGATCTTACACAAAGATAAACAGGATATTTCGGTATAGATATATCATATAATCTATAAAACAAAACATATATATAAATATAAACAAATATGTATAAAATATGGTTAAAAACAATATACCGAAAAGAACGCTAGCAAGAATCAAAACAGACCACTAGAGGCAGCAACCTTGATGATACTCCAAATTCATACCCCTAGGGTGTAAAGTGTCTAATTCGAAGATCCATTTTAATTCTTTCTTTTTTAATAGTGTTACACGATCCCCACCACGTCTCATCACTGGTACATCATCAATAACCCTATATCTTAGTTGGTTGACCAAATGGCCATTGTCATTGAAATGTTTCGGCACAGGTAGATCCAAAAGTTTAGTCCTGATTGTACTTTTATGCTTGCTAATTCTGGTTCTGACCTCCATTGTGGTCTCCCCCACATAGAGGATACCACACGGACAGGTCAGGATATACACAACATAACTGCTCCTACACGTATATCGTTTCTTTATATCATATCTCTTACCCGTGTAGGGGTGGCAAAATGAGCTCCCTTTGAGCATATTGCCACAGCAGGCACAACCTAAACATGGAAAATTACCTAGACTGGGTTGGCTCAATGTGGTCTGCAAATCCCTCTTTGTACTTCCAATGTCAGAGGAAACCAATACATCTCTCAAATTTTTATTCCTCCGGTATGAAAATAGTGGAGGTGTTTGAAATTCGGCAATCCCAGAGTGACCTTTATTCAGCAGGGACCAATGTTTCCGTATAACACCCGAGATTCTAGAACTCATGTTATTATACGTACTTACAAAGGGAATCCTTTTGTTGGTCCTAGTTCTTTCCTTCGGAACCAATAGGTCCTCCCGTCTAGTCACCAAAGCCTGCTGTTTGTATTTATCAAGGTCAGCTCTGGGGTAGCCCCTAGCTAGAAATTTGCCACACATCTCCTCCAGTCTCTCATCCACAGAGGTTTCACACGAAACAATCCTCCTCACCCTCAATAGCTGGCTCCAGGGCAGCGATTCAACCATCCTACGTGGATGCTCGCTAGAGAAATCAAGAAGATTGTTTCTGTCTGTTTCCTTAACATACAGATCCGTATGTAGGCACCCCCCAGTCTTGTATACACAGGTATCAAGAAATTGGATCCTCTCCTGAGAGCACTCCATCGTAAAACCAAGGCCAGGGTGAACCTCATTCAGATGGGCTAGGAAAGATGTCTTTCCAAACACCTCCACTATTTTCATACCGGAGGAATAAAAATTTGAGAGATGTATTGGTTTCCTCTGACATTGGAAGTACAAAGAGGGATTTGCAGACCACATTGAGCCAACCCAGTCTAGGTAATTTTCCATGTTTAGGTTGTGCCTGCTGTGGCAATATGCTCAAAGGGAGCTCATTTTGCCACCCCTACACGGGTAAGAGATATGATATAAAGAAACGATATACGTGTAGGAGCAGTTATGTTGTGTATATCCTGACCTGTCCGTGTGGTATCCTCTATGTGGGGGAGACCACAATGGAGGTCAGAACCAGAATTAGCAAGCATAAAAGTACAATCAGGACTAAACTTTTGGATCTACCTGTGCCGAAACATTTCAATGACAATGGCCATTTGGTCAACCAACTAAGATATAGGGTTATTGATGATGTACCAGTGATGAGACGTGGTGGGGATCGTGTAACACTATTAAAAAAGAAAGAATTAAAATGGATCTTCGAATTAGACACTTTACACCCTAGGGGTATGAATTTGGAGTATCATCAAGGTTGCTGCCTCTAGTGGTCTGTTTTGATTCTTGCTAGCGTTCTTTTCGGTATATTGTTTTTAACCATATTTTATACATATTTGTTTATATTTATATATATGTTTTGTTTTATAGATTATATGATATATCTATACCGAAATATCCTGTTTATCTTTGTGTAAGATCAATTATTCCCTTCTTTTTTTGTATGTTCCATCCTGTTTTTTATCATTATGTGGTATATATATATGTGGGATTTATTCCCTGTATTCCCTTTTTCTGAATCGCTATGGTTCTGTAGTAGGGTTGTATGTGGTGGGTTTGCCTACATTTGAGGCACTCATTGGCATACGTATAAATGATTGGGTATGAAATGATGGGGATCCGGTGTGGTTATTTCACCTCTTTATTATGTATGGTATTTTTAGGACATGTACAACAATATATTTCTATTTTCTAATTTCCTTATGAGTTCTAGTCTTTTGATAGATTTATATGCAAGAGTTCCATAAGGTTTGGAGGGAGGATATTGGATCCGTATTTGATGGCGCTTGAAAAGCTTTATGTGATATTAATATTGATGTCCGGATAAAGCCAATGAACATATCTGCTGGAATCGCATGTATTATTACCTGTATGGACTTCTGTGGATGCGGAACTAGATTGGCACAATAATCCATCCATCGCTGCGGTCATGTGATGAACAATTGAGGATCTAACTGGACGGGAATCACCTTGGCAACATGCTTGGACGCTCTGTGACATGCGCAGTAAGGACTTTGGAAAAGGACTTGCGCAGTGATTCTCTCCACTTCCGCATTCGTCTGACCTCGCATTGGATTGTGGGTGCTAGTGACGTTTTGTGGAGGGTGTGTTCGTCTCTTAGTTACCGGAAAATGCGCGATGTGAATTGGATGATCACAGTTTGTTTATGCGATTCTGTGGGGAACTTTGTTTACAGTTTAGAGGGTTGATCTCCTAACGTTTTAGCGATCGGACCCTATCTACCTTTACTTGGGGGCAGGAGTTGTTGTTCTTATATTTGGTATAGTATTTTGTAGATTTGGATGTTTTTAAATGTATTTATATCATGGTGCCTTCTCTCATTGGTGGTCTATGGAATGGGGGGTGGTGCTTATAGTATTTAATGGTGGTTGGGACATGTGCTTGACTGTGCTTGATAAAGGTTGTTTTAACCGAAACGTCGCCGCAGAGGGCAGAATAAAGATGTAAGTCATTCTTCACTGAACATGCTGGCGCTGTCTTTTCTTTGGAATTGAATTGCACCAAAACTCAGGCCCAGTGTATTACACTACACAATGTAAGTGGCAGAACGTGGCTGGAAGATATACGACAAACTAACAGAACTGACGTAGATCCACTTAGTGGCAATTTAAATCTCCCTTTTTTTTTGGGGGGGGGAGACTAAACCCAAACTCAGGCCCAATGTATTTTACAACGCAATGTGAGTGGCAGCAAGTGGCTGGCTGATACACGAGAAACTAAGAGGACTGAGGTATATCCACTTTGTGAGAATTTGAATCTCACTTTTTTTGGGGGGAGACTGAACCCAAACTCAGGCCCAGTGTATTTTACAATGCAATGTGAGTGGCAGCAAGTGGCTGGCTGATACACGACAAACTAAGAGGACTGAGGTATATCCACTTTGTGAGAATTTCAATCTTACTTTTTTTGGGGGGAGACTGAACCACAAGTCAGGCCCGGTGTATTTTACAACGCAATGTGAGTGGCAGCAAGTGGCTGGCTGATACACGAGAAACTAACAGAACTGACGTATATCCACTTTGTGACAATTTGAATCTCCCTTTTTTGGGGGGGAGACAGCACCACATCTCAGGCCCAGTGTGTAACACAACACAATGTAAGTGGCAGAAAGTGGCTGGAAGATATCTGAAAAAATACAAGGACTGTAGTACAATTTCAATCTCCCTACAATGATCTCAGGACAAGTATGGCAGCAACAAAAAGGACTGCTGCACACAAAAGTGTGGACAATTAAACAAGATAACTGCAGAAAGGAGCAACAGGATTTTTGCTTTTAAAAAAGCAGTTGGTTTGCACAGCAGCGGTGCAAACAGCAATGCAGCTATCAGGGAGCCTTACAAGGCAGCCTAATAAGCTACAGAGCTGATGCACAAAGATATAGCCACCACTGTCCCTGTAAAACAAAGGTGGTGTTGGACAGTGGAAATCGCTACAGCACAAGCGGTTTGGGGGTTAATCTTCCCTCCCTAACTATAGCCCTTCTTCTGACGAAGCTGCAGCAATCTCTCCCTATACTAAGATCGGCAGAAGAATGATGGCGGTCGGCGTGCATGCCCCTTTATACACCCTGTGACGCGGCAGAAAGCAAGCCAATCACTGTCATGCCCTTTTTTAAGATGGTGGGAACCGAGACCTATGTCATCATCGGACCACAGCATCTTCCCCAATCACTCACAGAATCATCCAGGTGTTCATTAGCAAACTTCAGATTGGTCTGCACATGTGCCTTTTTGAGCAGGGGGACCTTGCAGGCACTGCATGATTTTAAACCTTTATGGCGTAAGGAGTTACCAATGGTTTTCTTGGTGACTGTGGTCCCAGCTGCCTTGAGATCATTAACAAGTTCCCCCATGTAGTTTTAGGCTGATCTCTCACCTTCCTCATGATCAAGGATACCCCATGAGGTGAGCTTTTGCATGGTGCCCCAGATCAATGTCGATTGTCAATCATTTTGCATTTCTTCCATTTTCTTACTATTGCATCAACAGTTGTCTCCTTCTCACCCAGCATCTTACTTATGGTTTTGTAGCCCATTGCAGCTTTGTGCAGGTCCATGATCTTGTCCCTGACATGTGATTTTCTGGATATATTTTTGATATTCTATCTCTCAATTTTAAATTTAACCTACCTTTAAAATTATAGACTGTTCATGTCTTAGTCAGTGGGCAAACTTACAAAATCAGCAAGGGGTCAAATACTTATTTCACCCACTGTATGTGGGGGAAAACTATTGTTTGATCACACGGCAGGGTCTCAGAAGGGAAGGAACACCGTTTGACTTTTGGAGCACAAAAATGGCTGGAAACAAGAGTGGACGCCATGTTGCATTTGGAGAGCCCATGATGTGCTTAAACCAGTGGAAATCCCCTACATGTGACCCCATTGTGGAAACTATACCCCTCAAGAAATGTATCTTGATGTCTGGGGAGCACCTTGAACCCATAAGTGCTTCACAGAAATTTCTATCTAGACATGAGCAAACCTTTCAAAGTTCGGTTTGGATCCGCAAACGGCCTGATTTTCACTTAACAAGTTCGCCGTACAGTTAGTTGAGCATATCCGAAGCCCATTTAAATCATAGGGCGGCAAAACCAAATGCATAGACACCATCTTGAAGGGGGAAAAAAGCTGACAAAACAGCTCACTTTAGGGGCAGACACCATGAAAAGTGACCTCAATTGACCTAGAATACAAATAGTATAATTGCGCAGCATGGATGCATGGGACAGGGCTTGGACCAGCATTTCTAGCTTAAACATTGATCAGTAACAAGAGAATGAGTGACAGGTGTAGGACTGGTGCTCTGAGAGCCCTGCCAAATTCAGGCAACACACATGGAGGAGATCCAACTTGGGGTCCAATCATTTCCAAAAATTAGGGGCAGACACCAGGAAAATTGGCATCAGTTGACCCATAGTAGAAATTTTACAATGGCACAACAGCAGTCAGCCATGGGCCATGCATGAGGTATCAGGGTCTGGGTCAGCATTTAAAGATTTCAACTTAAGTTTAAATTAAGATGAGGTGGGTGATGGACCAGTGTAAGTTGGGCATGTGCTGGGAGCCTTGATACCTCATGCAACAGCTCAATCTGCTTTTTGCATGTGAGGCCCAAAATGATACCAATTAAACTTATGCAGCCTAACTATATCTGATACTTGTGTCACTGAAAAATGTGGTAATGGTCATAACCACCGTTATTCGTACACTGGGTCTATGCTCTATATCATCTAATATTAAAAGTAACATGTTTCCTTTGAAATGTGTAAAACATATTTGAGGGGTGTCAAAGGGTTTCCCAGAAAATGTTCCCCCCACTCTGTCCAATGTCAGAAAGAGCTGGAGAGTATCACTGGATGTACTTTTATCTGACTAAGCCTTTAGGGGGCTACATAGCCAACACATTAACCATTAACCCATATGTATCATGTCCAATACGAATAATGCAAATATGTTTCATAATTGAATGTGCTGCACATAAACCCAAATTTGAATGAAAAATGATCTGTTTGCTTTTTTTTGCACACGGTGATTCATTAAAACAGCCTTACGGGAAGAAAAAATAAACTGCATAAGAGTTGGAAGATTTCATTTCACACATAACAAGATTAGACATCAAATGTACCATACAAGTTTTCGGATACACAAAGCCCGAGGTCCAAATTTTGCAGAGCAGAAAAATTATGAAATCATGTTCAAACTTGCTAATGTTCGCACCAGTCTCTACACTATAATGCAAGGATATAATAATATTTACTAAAACCATTAGACATAATTTACATTTTATACCAGTATTGTACTCAGGGAATCAGAGAAAATTTAATTTTCATTAAGCATAACTTGCATGGTCTAAGAAGAAAATGTATTACTCGCAGAAGTTACTTCTCATACTGAAATTTACTGTCAGATATAATCATTTATATTATAGCATGGAAAGAAGTTTTACTGGATTTTATCAAATCAGCCCTAGTATAAGGAACTACAGTATATAAAGTATAGAATTAGCGCCTGCTGACTTCCCAGCTGCTCCAACACAACAACTCTGTTGGTCCACCACCAGTCCTACAGTGATAAAGTCTCCTCCATCAGTCACCTGACTGAACAAGTAAATGTTATTTCTTTATTTTCTAAAATTCTCTATTCTAGAGCTGATTTGAAAAGCAAGCAAGCAAACCAAAATTGTTCTATACATGGCTGATGCTGGCTCTGTCATACAGCCTGCATCTGCCCGTAAAAGCAGTGACAGGAACTACCTGCATCCGCTGTTGTTTAACAGTTTAGTTTGCCAGGGCAAATTACTTGCAGTGAAATTTAATGGTTTTGTAAGCCTTATGCTTCCGTGTGGGCACCCATTGGCTCTGTGGCTGGGCTTCAAAGGAGATCATTAATATCCCTATATACTTCAATATCAAGTTCAATAGAAATGTACTGCAGTGTATAGTACAAATGATCAAATGACCAGAGGTTAAAAATGGTGACATAAAACAAATTTCTTTTTTACAAAGTCCCACATTTTTGGAATTATATAACAGTAGAATTATTTTGCCTGGTCGTTTCTACCTTATAATGAATTCTATAGAAAAAAAAATTAAAAGATGGTTGCAGAATTGAATTTATTTTTACCAATTCACCCAACTTCTTGAAATTTTTTTTTGTTTTTCAGTCTACTGTAGCAAAGCGAATTAAGTGATTCAAAAGTACAACTCATTATGCAAAAATAAGGACTGATTACATGAAAATAAAAAAGGTATTCCTCTTAGAAGGGTGAAATAAAATAAAGCACAATAAACAAAAATATCCCATTTATAGAGGCAATAAGTATGCATGTGTAAATTATATATGTTCAGTTATTTCTAATTTCTAGATGACATATAATGTATGAATACAGTATTATAATCAACAAATAAAGTAGCACTCTGTAGTGCTATAGCATGAAAACATTAAATATATAAAATGTGAATTGCATTACTGCTCAAGAAAGTAGGAAAAACTGAGAATACTTAGTGCATAAATTGGCCAATTAATTTATACCCAGCAGCCGCGATAAGGCGATTTTTGTTGCTAGGAACCTATCTATTGTGAATCTTCTACTAGGCTGAAGCCTACATTTATGTGGGTAGATAGCATTCCGCTATGATTAAAACCACCAGTGGCTGATGTGTGGAGTGCTCAGTCAGAGTCTATGCAAACAAATAACAAAAGACTGATTGTCATTTCCAAATCGAAAACGTGTGTACATGTGCTTGCTAAGAGTAGCCATCTCCATATATAACCAACAAATAAAATTGAACTCTGTAGCAGCACTACAGCATGAAAATATCTAATATGTATCTTCTCCCCTACAGTTTCATTCCATTGCTTCTTGTGCTGACATGTGCAAATGAGAATAAAGATGACCCCTCTAAACTGTGATATCCCTTCAGATTTTTGTAGACAGCTATTAAGTTTACTCATAGCCTTCTTTTTTGCAAGCTAAACATTCCCAGATCATTGCAGTCCGCTCACCATAATGGTATCTCTTCTCTGAACTTGCTCCGTTTTCAATGTCTTTTTTAAAATGTGATGCCCAGAACTGGTCACAGTATTCCAGATGAGGCCTGACCAAGGAGAAGTAGGGGGATAAATACTTCACGTGATCTAGACTCCATGCTCTTAATACATCCTAGAACTGTGTTTGCTTTTTTGCTGCTGCATCTCACTGTTGACTTATGTGCAGCCTGTGATCTTTAGTACCAACAAATAAAGTAGCACTTTGTAGTGCTACAGCATGTAAATATGAAATAAATGAAATCTGAATTGCATTATTGCTCTAGAAAATTGAAAAAAGGAGAATACTTAGCTCATAAATCAAGGATGAGGTGAAAGAATTGGAGACTGACACCATGACTATACATCCAATATGATAAGTTTTTTTTATCCTCTATGGTGTGCAAATATACCTTGCATAGAATAGTACCTAAGCTGTCTAGACTAGTGATTTATCTATGTCTATATTTCAAGAAGGGAAAAAATTGGGCAAGTGAGGGCAAGCCACCATTGAGCGGGGGGTACCAAATCATATATATATAGGGTGCCAACCTCCGCTGCTAGGCAGGGACAGCCTAGTTGTTTTTCCAGGGTAAAAAAATAGGCCTTTTATCTGTGATATGACCTGGGATATTCATTTATTGTAACAATTGATTCATGACTAGTGTTGAGTGATACCGTCCGATACTTGAAAGTATCGGTATCGGAAAGTATCGGCCGATACCGGCAAAGTATCGGATCTAATCCGATACCGATACCCGATACCAATACAAGTCAATGGGACTCATGTATCGGACGGTATTCCTGATGGTTCCCAGGGTCTGAAGGAGAGGAAACTCTCCTTCAGGCCCTGGGAACCATATTAATGTGTAAAATAAAGAATTAAAATAAAAAATATTGCTATACTCACCTCTCCGACGCAGCCTGCACCTTACCGAGGGAACCGGCAGCGTTGTTTGCTTAAAATTCGCGCTTTAACTTCCTTACGCGAAGTCCCGGCTTGTGATTGGTCGCGCGCCGCCCATGTGGCTGGGACGCAACCAATCACAGCAAGCCGTGACGTAATTTCAGGTCCTTCAGGATTTTAAAATTACGTTCCGGCGTTGTGATTGGTTGCGTCGCGGTCACGTGGGCGACGCGACCAATCACAAGCCGTGACGTCACGGGAGGCTGGACACGCGCGCATTTTAAAATGTGCATTTGCATGCTGGTGGTGCTCAGGTTGGAACTGTTCTTGCCTCTTCTTAGCTGCAAATTACAGATGTTTTATCTGTAGGACTTTCAGAAAAATTCAGGACCTGAAAATTACGTCACGGCTTGCTGTGATTGGTCGCGTCGCGGCCACATGGGCGGCACGCGACCAATCACAAGCCGTGACGTCACGGAAGGCAGTAAACGCGCGCATTTTAAGCAAAGAAGGCTGCCGGTTCCCTCGGTAAGGTGCAGTCTGCGTCGGAGAGGTGAGTATATCCCTATTTTTTATTTTAATTCTTTATTTTACACATTAATGTTGTTTCGATACCGATACCTGATACCACAAAAGTATCGGATCTCGGTATCGGAATTCCGATACCCGCAAGTATCGGCCGATACCCGATACTTGCGGTATCGGAATGCTCAACACTATTCATGACATTAGCATTATGTATTATTCAGATTTTGGTTACCTATAGCAGTTAGTGTTATCCTTATATTATTGCAGACTGCTATATGGGTGAATCAAAATATAAGTATTAATTATATATCCATCAAATAATTCTTTATCAGCGCAGTGCACAGGGTTAGGTGTTAAAATTAAGTATACTAAATAAATTCATGTTTTTAAGGTTTTTTCATGTCCACCAATAAACAGTGGAAACTCCCAACAAGTGACCCTACTTTGGAAACTAGACCCCTTAAATGACTTATCTAGATGTGTGGTGGGCACCTGAAACCTCCACAGAAATTTATAATGTTGAGCCAGTAAAATAAAAAAATCACATTGTTTCTACAAAAATGTTCTTTTAGCCCCAATTTTTTTTTCACAAGGGTAACATGAGAAAATAGTCCCTAAAAACTGTTGTGCAATTTTTCCTCAGTACGGTGATACCCCATATGTGGGAGAAAATTACTGTTTGGGCGCACAGCAGGGCTCAGAGCGGAAGGAGCACCGTTTGACTTTTTGAATGCAAATTTTGCAGGAATCGAAAGCCGACACCATGTTGTGTTTGAGAGCCTCTAATGTGCCTAAATAGTGGAAAGCCCCCACAAGTGACCCCATTTTGGAAACTAAGCTCCTCAAGGAATGTATCTAGTTCTGTGGTGAGCATTTTGAACCCTCAGGTGCTTAACAGAAGTTTATAACGTTGAGCTGTGAAAATTAAAAATCAAATTTTTCCAGCAATTTTTTTTCGGCCCAATTTTTGCCAAACATGTAGAAACTAAATGTGGTTTAGACACACTATAGGGCTCAGAAGGGAGGGGGCATTTGGATTTGGGAGTGAAGGACCTGTGTGGGGACTTGCTATTTTTGTGGATTGAGTTGGAGCTTTTATTGGGAACATTTTGCATAAAGTTTGAGATCACATTTATTTGGAAGCCTACGCTGAGCACTTGTATGGTGGTTTCCATCTAAGTCTCTGAATGACGTAATTCAAATGAAACCACTGCGGAATCCATTCTCTAGAATGAGGCAGCAGAGTTACTCTGGACTCTGCCTGGCCTCTGTTCAGTGGTGTTCTTCTTTTCAGAGGGGCAAAAAACTGTGGCTGACGGTACTTTTATGCAAGCCTAAAAAGATGGACAGGGCCAGATCATAGGCCAGACAGCATTCCACACCTCCTCCATGTGCCTCATTATAAGGAATCTTCCACCAGGGGTTACATCTGAATCATGCATTTCAGAGATTTACCAGGAAACCCTGGTCTAAGCGGGGTTTTACAGAAAAAATAATTATTTTTGCATTGCTTTATTCTGAGATCTATAACTTTTATATTATTCTGCTGATAGAACTGTATGGCAGCTTGATTTTTGCGGAACGAGTTGTCGTTTTTTGGGTATCATTTTCGGGCACATGACATTTTTTGATTGGCAATCAAACCAAACCTCTCGCTGTGACATCCGCTAAGTCCTTATCATGCTCTAGGATATGCCAATTTTTTCTAATCGCTAGGCGTATATGCCGATCCATAGTACTGTACTTGAAGCAGAAGGTAAATCGCTTCCCTTTGTCCTCCCTCTGGGAGGTCCTTTGATTGCCAATAGATGTAGTATGAGGTTAAGGGACAAATTGGTCAGGAATCGTGTCCTGAAATCTAATAAGAATTGGCTTAATGTGGGTATACCAAAAGGGAACCATAAATGTGGACATTGCCCTTTTTGCAGTCAGCGTAATACAGAGCGGGTGCTGCATATGGGATCAGTGGAACACATGGTTAATGATTTCATTACATGTAAAACGGACCATGTGGTCTACGTAGTTTATTGCCCGTGTAAATATTTCTATATAGGGAAAACAATACGTCCTATGTATGTCCGTTTTCGGGAACACTGTAAGTCTATTCTGTCAGGAAAAGGTGTCCCACGTCTGATCTCCCATGTCAGGGGGAAGCATGATGGGAATCCAGGAGTACTCACATTTGCTGGGATTAAGAAGGTTAATTTACCTGTGCAAGGAGGAAATCTGGGAAACTTGCTTCTGAGATGTGAAGCAAGATGGATTATGCGCACGAGCGCAATGGGGCCGTTGGGCTTCAATGACAGGATAGACATGTCAGTGTTTCTGTAATATATATTTTTTCGGATTCGTATATATAGTAAAATTATTGCATGGTCGTAGGTCTGTGTGTAGAGGTGGCAGGAGCGTGAACAATGGTGAATAGCTTACCGACATATTTATAGTCATAATTAGGCATGTATAATACTCTATCAATTTTCGCTTTCTGAATATTGTGGAAGAGATGTAATGTTTTTAATCTGTGTATTTTTAATTGTGGTGTATTTCATGGTAGGTGAGAGGGGTTCTGGCGGGGGGAGTGTGCTATGGCCAGCATATAACTTCAGTCATTTTGCCCTCATACATACTGACCCGTAGAAGCGCAAGCACAGCGCGAAACGGCCGTCGTCCTCCCCTGCTCACACGTATTCCTACTCCCCCGGCCATGAATCATGTTTTGAAGATGGAATAAAGGGGTTACACATGAGATCGGTGAGTGCCTTCTTTTCTTTTTCTTGCATATGGAGTGAAAACATGGATGTTTTTTCAGAAGAGCACCAGCGATGAGATTCAGTGGCTGCCTTATAAGCGTTATTTACATGACACCCTGATTGTGATCTCAAAAGAACTTGTCGAGTTACCGGACAGTACCGTCCTGGCTTTTTTTCTGTTTTCAAACTTATTGAAGAACTGCTGGTGCCGGCCGGAACAAGATGCAGCGAGGGCGCGCAGGGAAGGTACCATAAGTAGGGTGTGTGCTGGAAGCCGGCAGCTGCGGCTGTAACTGCATGCTATAAGGCCTCATTCACACGTCAGTATTTTTTTATCAGTATTTGTATGCCAAAACCAGGAGTGTCACCAAAACAGAGGACAGTTGTCAATCCTTGACTTATAGTTTTTCTATGCAAGTTCCACTCCTGGTTTTGGCACTCAAATACTGATCAAAAAATACTGACGTGTGAATGAGGCCTAAGAGAAATGAAATAATTTCTCTTTAGCAGTGGGCAAAGGCTTTAGCTGCAGCCGCTGGCTCTTGCCTCTGTGACCCACTGCTCCGCAGCTCCTCTCCCCCACCGTCTTTCTGGGACAATGATTCGTGTATAAGCCGAGGGGGGCATTTTCAGCACATAAAAATGTGCTGAAAACTTGTCTTATACACGAGTATATGTGGTATATTATTATGTGTTTTGGAGCATTTACACAATAAACAAATAATTATTTTTGCATCGCTTTATTCTGAGAACTTTATATTTTTCCACTGATGGAACTGTATGACAGCTTGCATTTTGCGGGACGAGTTGTTGTTTTTATTGGTACCATTTTTGGGCACATGATATTTTTTGATTGCTTGCTACTCCGATTATTATGAGACAGAATGAATAAAAATCATAAATTCAGGAATTTTTTTTTACCGTTCATTGTGTAGTAAAATTGATAAGGCAGCTTTATTCTTTGGGTCAGTACAATTACAGCAATTCTACATTTATTTAATTTTTTTTTCTTTTACACAGTAAAAATTATTTTATGGAAAATAATTATTAATTCTGAGAGCTATACCTGTTAGATTTTTGTGCTGATGAAGCTGTACGGCAGCTTGTTTTTCTGTAGGACAAGACGTAATTTTCAGCAATATCATTTTTATTTACATTCATCTTTCTGATCGCATTTTATTCCACTTTTATATATGATATGATGACAAAACATAGTTATTTGACTTGTTTTTTATTTATTTTTTATGATATTCACTGAAGGGGTTAATTAGTAGGACAGTTTTATAGGTTGGGTTATTCCAAATGCGGTAATTTCAAATATATGTACATTTTTTTTCATAAAATTATTTATGTATGGATACAATATAAATACGGTATATATTTTTTATTATTTTGTGATTTTTAAAAATATATATTTTTACAATTTTTTTTACAGGAGCATTGCTATGCTTCATACTGTAACTGTCAGTGCTGCACTGACACTGTGCATGATCTAACTAACTTGCTAGCCATGGTGACCCAGATGTCATCATGATGACATTGGTTCACCATGGCAACGATCAGCCCCTCGTGATGATGCTGCGGGGCACCAATCGGGGCACCAATCGGAGGGCATAGGGAGCCTCTTCCCATGCCTGCATTTTAAATTGATCTATATCGATCACAGCATTTAAAGGGAACCTATCACCCCGTTTTTTTCGGTATGAGATAAAAATACTGTTAAATAGGGCCTGAGCTGTGCATTACAATAGTGTAGTTTGTGGACCCCGATTCCCCACCTATGCTGCCGAAATACGTTACCAAAGTAGTCATTTTCGCCTGTCAATCAGGCTGGTCAGGTCGGATGGGCGTGGCTTCTTCCCCCAGATATTGCGTAGTTTTCCGTTGGTGGCGTAGTGGTGTGCGCATGTCCAAGGTCCCCAATCCTGCACGGGGGGGTGAAAATAGCAGCGATGTCCGTTATTCCATTGGTGGTCGGTGGGCGCGGCCATCTTCCTTTGGCCGCGCGTGCGCAGAAGCGACGCTCTGCTGGCCGCGGCTTCAGGAAAATGGCCGCGGGATGCCGCGCGTGCGCAGATGGAGATCGCGGCGGCCATTTTCCTGAAGCCGCGGCCAGCAGAGCGCCGCTTCTGCGCACGCGCGGCCAAAGGAAGATGGCCGCGCCCACCGACCACCAATGGAATAACGGACATCGCTGCTATTTTCACCCCCCCGTGCAGGATTGGGGACGTTGGACATGCGCACACCACTACGCCACCAACGGAAAACTACGCAATATCTGGGGGAAGAAGCCACGCCCATCCGACCTGACCAGCCTGATTGACAGGCGAAAATGACTACTTTGGTAACGTATTTCGGCAGCATAGGTGGGGAATCGGGGTCCACAAACTACACTATTGTAATGCACAGCTCAGGCCATATTTAACAGTATTTTTATCTCATACCGAAAAAAACGGGGTGATAGGTTCCCTTTAAAGGTTTAAACTGCAGTGCCGGGTGTCAGCTGTCATGTCAGCTGTACACCCGGTGGCGATCACGTGCCCACGTTGCCTGTGCATGCAAAATCGCGTGGATGCATCCATACGTCCCAGGTCGGTAAGTACCTTCCAAGCTACAAGTACGGATACATCCAAAGTTGTGAAGGTGTTAAATTTGATTTATTTCACGAATCTCCTGAAATTGGATCCACAGTGATTCGCAATATTCAGGGAAGGAGATTTGAATTGCATTAAATAAATTGCATACAAATAAAATCTTCCAAAAGAGGTTTACAAAAAATAATAAACTCTTATACTCACCTTTCCTTGGTGCTCCCCACACTTTTAGCATCGTTGCTTTTTGCCTGTTCCTGATATCTGCTGGCTTTAGGTCTTCTTCCTTTAGGTCTGCTGGAAAACACACATACTGAATAGGCACCATGAACATGTGGGGCATGAAGTACGTCATTGATGTTAATGATGGGCGCAATCTTCACATTATCAAATATTTGCAAATCACTCTGTGAGGTCTAGTTAGTGATAACGCCCATTGGAAGACATGGAGGGTGAAGACGAATTGGAGGACTGGGATGGGAGTGACAGAGGAGCAGTTGTGTCTAATAGATTAACAGATCAATGTTACAATTATTCTACTGCATTTTTTCATTTATTTTTCCTAACCTATATAGGACAGCCTCCCTTCCATTTAACCTTCATCGGCACCAGGGCTGTGGAGTCGGTAAGCCAAACCTCCAACTCCAACTCCTCAGTTTCCATGACAATGACTCCGACTCCACCAAAATGGGCTCCGACTCTGACTCCAGGACTCTGACTCCACAACCCTGTTCATCACTGTATTCTTAGTAACTATCCAGTCTGCCTTGGCACCATAATTGGCATCAGAGTAGAAGAGCAGCAATCAGTGGTGCTTTCATTCTATTTCCACATTCCCTTGTGTGTTATTAACCATCAAAAATACAATATTTTGTTGGAGAACCTCTTTACAATTGAAATATAAGCAATTTGTAGAAAGTATAAATATAATAGAAATAGCATTAGTATAGTAAGTTTGTATCATCGGCTTGTAACCTTCATTTTACACATGAATTAACTGAGATTCAAAACAACGCATTCAATATTTTCAACCTTACTCTCAACAGGAAGAACTACTTGATTAAAGGTTTAATTTACTCACCAGTAACAAAAGGTTTTCAATTACCCCCTGTTTGGTTTTAAACTATTAAGGTATTGAGGTTTCTGATAATTATGGGAATTTTCATATTGCTCTGTTACTGTGTGAAGGTGTTTGATTACAGCTACATCCCCTGCACATAAAAACTTCATTATAGCCTGTTATTAATTCCGTATTCCAAAGGCAATGTACAGTATAGTATTTTAGCTTGTAATGCAATTTATTGACTTATAGAGCATAGCTGCAAACTAAACTAAACTTTAAATATTGATGGCACTAATTGCTCAAATCTAATTGAATCTGACTTTGGTTGGTCTGAAACAAAATTCCACGTTGAAGCAATCTAAAGATTAAGTATTACTTTATTTAACAATTGTATAATTTTATTATTGTAACCAAGAGCGAACTGACCTACCAGAGTATAAAATGTTCTATTATTGCATTCATGCTCTGTGAAGCTGAATTGTCAATCACTTGCACAAGAATATATTTATTTAGCAAATAATCTATTTAAAGGGAAACTGTCACCAGGTTTGTCCCGCATTAGATAAGACCACCATCTTTCAGCCCTCATATACAGCTTTCTAATGTGCTGTATATATGTCCCCAATAAGGCCTGCAACAGGTCCAAGAGCCCCGGTGCATGCACACCGCAGAACTTTACTCTGCCCTAGGGTGCACAGAGATGTATGCCTGTGCAGGAGCACGATTCCAGGGACCACTGTGTGGATGATGTAGGACATGTCATCCACACGAAGCACAGGACGGAATCAAAAGAAGTAGGGAGACGCCTTATCAAGACCAGCAACACCCATCTGACCTAACCGCCCTACAGGTGAGTATAATAAAAGGTGTTTTTTTTGTTGCAGGCCAGATTGGAGGCATATATACAGCATATTAGAATGCTGTACTTGAGGGCTGAAAGTTGATGGCTGTATGTCATAAGGGACAAACCTGGTGTTAGGTGTCGAGTTCCCGCCTCTGCACAGAGGGAATCTCGAACCATCTCCACTGCGGTCTCCCATTCTTCTTCAGCCGCAGTGAAGCCTGCTCAGCAGAGACATCAGTCCCAGCATCTGGCTCAAGTTGATACTGTGCAACTGGTTACTGCTGCCCTTCCAGGCTCTGCCTTTGTAGCCAGCAATGATCAGCAGCGAGCAGGTCTTTCTGTGACTAAGTCCTGCTTTTCCCATACTGAGCATGCCCACGGGACGACCTCCCATTGGAGGTCAGGGGTCACATGCTCAGGTCCTGTTCCGGCTCCTATTGGACCATCTGGAAGGTTCCGTAGGACTGCTGCTATAAAAGGTTCTCATGGCCGCTCGGCCATGCGCTAGTGTATACTTTAAAACATTTGTGTGTAGATGTGTGAAAGTCGCTCATTAATCATCCCCCTTCCTAGTGTTGTTGACTGCTCGCGAATGGTGGATGCTTGCTATCTAGCGCCCAACTGTGCTATCTGCACCTAACACACGATACTGCGTCCTATTGCAGTGACCGCCAGTACGGCGCCGTGCGCTAATAGTGCGCTTTCCTGACCCAAGTCTGGGTGGTTAGTGGCGTCCGCCAGAGCGGCACTGCATGCACTCTTGTGCATTTAATTATTGTTTCCATTTACTCTGACACCTCAGTAGTGGTGTTGAGTGCAAGAGGTCTAGAGGAACTCTTTCCCTGAGTCTTAGGATAGAGTTCTGTGACTCCCTGCTTGCGCTCTTTGTGCGGTACTGCAGCCCTGTGACACAACAGGGTTCGCTTCCTTCATACCGGGTGAAGGTAACCCATGTGTGTGTATCCACATTATACTGCCATATAGTCCGTCATTACTCAGCAGCAGGTTCCATCTCTGCACGGTGGACCCCGGGCTGCGAACGCACCTTATACCATCTTCCTAATTATGTGGTGCATTCTGCTAGCCCTAACACCTGGTGACATGCTCCATTTAACCCTATATTCCTGTTTCTATAATGCTGCTTTATTATGTGATTAAAATTCCATCAGCTTCCTTTTAAGGGATTTTCCCATGAACAAAGTTAATTTTAGAGTTGATTTTAATCAATAGATCTTGGAATAATAATACTTTATAAACTGAATGTGTTTAAATAAAATGTTCCTGTGCTGAGATAATCTTATAAATGTGCCCCTGCTGTGTACTGTGTAATGGCTGTGTCTGGCCGTGCAGGAACATGGTCTGATCATATCACAGACCCTGGGCAGGGGAGGAAGCAAAACATTTTTTCAGTCCTGTCAGGACCCCTTGCTCTATTACATTAGAGCAAGGGTTCACATTATTAGTCTCTTTTCAAATACCAAGTACTTAATTACAAGATTATTTCCAGATGATATAAAACTCCAGATATTCTACATAAAATTGACAGTCTTACACCGCAAACTTTTGGAGATGTACCCAAAATCAAGGTACTCCCTCTCAAATTAAGCTATTCCCTCTCATATCAAGTTGCTCCCCCCATATTAAGATACTCCCTTTTATCCATCTCGCATTGCATGCTAGAAAAGCGAATATATCTTCACAGAGATTGAAGCTTCAGAGACTCTGAGTTCTGTGGAAACAGTTTGGGTAAGAATACAAGGAGAGAACAATGGAAAGGACCATGATCATACTATCATAGAATTTTGGATAACTAGAGGTGGAAGACCTGTGAAGACCTAGACTTCAAGGTTGGATTTCAGAAAGCAAATTTTAGGGAACTCAGAAAGAGGATAGGAGGGATCCAGTGGCTGACTGTCCTTAAGTATAGAAATATTCAGGAAGGATGGGAAATGTTGAAACATGAGATCCTCAAAGCACAATTGTTAACAATCCCTAAAAGAGGAAAGAATAAAAAGCATTTAAAGAAATCAGGATGGATGAACACAGAACTTAAACACATGCTAAAAAGAAAGAAAGAAATGTTTATCAAATGGAAAGAGGGAGGCATATCTAAAGAAGAATATAATGTTGTCTGAAGAACCTGCAGGGTGCACATCAGATTATCTAAAGCTGATAATGATTAAGGCTTACAAGATATGTCAAAAGCAATAAGAAAGGAGGTATGTCAAAAGTAAAAGAAAAGTCAAAGATGCTATAGGAGTTTTAGAGGATGAAAATGGTAAAGTGGTAAAAAAATGATGTTGAGAAGACCAAACTTTTAAATCCCTACTTTGCATCTGTTTTCTCTTGGAAAGTAAATATAACATCGACTGATCTTCACCGTACTATTGAAGGAATAAAAGAATACAAACTATCTATAAACAGAGAGAGATAATGAGGGAATACTTAGCTAACATAAATGAATTCAAGTCGCCTGGTCCCGATGAATTACATTCTAGGGTACTGAAGGAGATAGTAGAGGAAATTATTGAACCACTCTCCATAATCTTTGAAAATTTTTTGGACAGCAGAAGTCCCAGAAGACTGGAGAAGAGCGAATGTTGTCCCTATCTTCAAAAAGGGGAAAAAGGTGGACACAGGGAACTATAGGTCTGTGAGCCTTACTTCTATACCAGGAAAGATCTTTGAACAAATTGTTAAACAACATGTATGCGAGTACCTGGATGAGAATGAAGTGATTAACCAGAGCCAGCATGGGTTTGTAACTAATAAATCATGTCAGACTAACTTAATTTCCTTCTATGACAGAATCACTGACTGGGTGGACCAGGGAAATTCAGTAGATATATTATAGCATGACTTCAGCAAAGCATTTGACAAACTATCTGATACCATCATTATTGAAAAAATGCCCAACTATAGAATGCACAAGGCAAATGTTAGGTGGATTCACAACTGGCTTAGTGATCTGTGCCAGAGAGTGGTCATTAGAGGATCTGTCAAGTATTTAATAAAATGGAATGAAATACCTAGTAAAATCCCTTAGTTCCCTTGATTCTGCCGTTTTTTTGAGATGCATCTTTTTTGAGATGCATCGCTATATTGCAGAGATAAGCACATCTGTAATTTTTTAAGCGCAATGTGTGAATTCTCTGCTTGTAGCACAACTGGAAGTTTGTTCAGAGTTGTCTCTGGGGAGCACACTTTCACCCCTCCCTCCCAGACACTGCCAATCACAGTTCAGTAGCTGATCAGGCAGTCTATCAGTAACAGACGCTGCAGAGATGTGACTGCCAGCATCTTGATGGGAGGGCTGAAAACACAATTCTGCTAGAGTAGATGTCATGAAATTTCCAATTGGACTGTAAGCAGAGACTTCACATACAGTGCTCAAAAAGCAACAAATGTGAACATCTCTTCAATGTAGTGACATAGTGCAAAACAAAGAAAATAAGTGGAAATAAGTTGCAGAATCAGGTGAATTCAGGTATTTGTACAAGGTATTTAATTCAATTTTGTTTAGCAAGTGATAGGTAAACTTTGAATACTAAGTTTCGACAATTTTCTCTCATTGGTAAAAGAAGCAGAGTTTATATTTATTATGTGATTATAAAATGGCATAAGAGAAATTTCTGCAAAATATTTCAAATATAATGAATGTAGTTTTGTATGGTGATATTGTGTAAAACAACTTTCAAGAGTTGAGCTTCCCAGAGGCACAGCTAGGGTTTCAGATCAGATGGGAGAGGGTGAAACGTCTGAGTAGGCCTCTAAGGGTATTCCCATATTCAGTAAATGCTGCGGGTAGGACGCTGCGCACATTTGTAGCATCCAACCCGCAGCGGCCAGATGTTACAGCATAGTGGATGTGATTTCAACAAATCCCATGCCCACTATATGTGCACCGGCAGACCGCAGCATGTCTATTCATCTTGCGAAGACGCGAGTCTCCTAAGGATAAATTTCACCCATCCAATGTATTGGATGCAGTGATTCCACATGGTTCAATGAAAACATGCAGAATCACCTGCGTTCAAAAGTTGGCACACTTTGGACGCAGTGGAAATGTGCTGCGTCCAAGGCGCTGCCTAATACAGAATGTGTGTACATACCCTCACCCGTAACTTTGATGACATCAATGGTGGCACACTGATATTACCACCATATGTGACATATAGTGGTAAATACTAGTCCTGCAGAACACACAAGTGATCACAGTACAGTTATAAATGATGATTAACAGCTGAAGTTCTTTCTGATGGAGTAGTTGAATTATCACATCTTTGCTATATGACCCAAACTAACATGGAAACTTCTTCCAGCCAGGACATGTCTGCAGAAATTACAACAAAGACACATTTGACTTCCCACATTCACAGCTCCGTCCCCATCTATTCTGAACCTTCACAAACCGCTCATCCTACTGATACCAAAATACTGAGCCGCTACTGCCATATGTGTCCCTATTACTGCACCAGCTGTTTGACACAATAGCAGCGCTCCTCTTTGTGCCCCACATAACAATGCTCACCGCTGTGCCCCTTACATAATAATAATGCCTCCTATGTTCCCTTTAGATGTTAAAATTGTTCCCTAAAAATATTAATGCCCTGTGCAAATGCCCTAGAAAACAGTGTAACATTTTTCCCCTTTGACGACCATAATTCTCTGAGTGCTTGCATGACAATGTTTTTTAAGTGCCTACTTAACATTTAATAATGTCCACTAAAATCCCAATGTACAGCACCCCTATACACAGAATGGTGGGCCCAGAGCTCTGTTATACATAGTATGAAACCTCCACAGCTTCTTTATACATAGTATGATGTCCCCACTGCTCCCCATACACACTATAATGACCCCCACATGGCCCTCATGCTATATAATGGCCTCCACAGTAGTTTCCACACTAGTCTTCAACTGTTTAATGCCCCCCACATTAGCTCCAACACTGTATAATGGCCTCCACAATGAGCCCCAAACTGTATAATGGCCACTACATTAGCTTCCAAGCTGTATAATGGTCCCACATTAGCCTCCCAACTGTAAAATGGCCCTCATATTAGCACCTAAACTGTGTAATTGCTCCTGCATTAGCATAAAAACTGTACAATGGCAGCTGCATTAGCTTACACACTGTAAAATGGACCTCATATTAGTCCCCAAACTGTATAATGGGACCATAATTAGCCCCCAAACTGTATAATGGCCCTCATATTAGCTCCGAACTGTATAATGCACCTGCATCACCTCCCACACCTGTATAAAGACCCACACAGTAAACCCCAAACTGTGTATTGACCCCCACATTATCTCCAACACTGTATAATGGGCCCCACATTAGCTCCTATACTGTACAATGGGCCCCACATTAACCCCTATGCTGAATGATGGTCCCCACATTTATTTATTCATTTTATTCACTTATTTAGCATCATTAATTCTACAGCACTTCACAGACATTATCAGCACTGTCCCCATTGGGGCTCACAATCTAGATTCCCTATCAGTATGTTTTTGAAGTTTGGGAGGAAACCGGAGAACCCAGACGAAACCTACACAAACACGGGGAGAACATACAAACTCCTTGCAGATGTTGTCCATGGTGGGATGTCAGGACATCAGAGTCCCGGTATGGTACGATAATGTCGCTGTGCCAGGACTTTGATGCCCTGTGTGTTCGTCAGTACCTTAGCGGTTCCCTAGACCACAGGCTTAAAGTGACCTGCAGTCTACAGAACAGAGAGCAGTAGTAGAGAGCAGGGATTAAATGTATTGGCAAGCTGAGCATGCTGATACAACTAAGTGAAGCGTAGATCCAGGTGGGCTTCTTTGAGCGTGGGGCCCGGGGCAACCGCACCCTCTGCCCCTTGTATACAATATTTGCTAGGTAAATGTTTCTTTAAAAATTATGACAAGTAAACATGATTAAAAGTACATAAACATTTTCATGTAATTAGTATTCTTATTTCTATTGCTTGGTGGCTGTCAATTTTGTTACCGTAGTCGAGAATACCCCCTAAGGGTATTTCTAAGGCATTGCCTAAAGGCACCTGTCACAGAGACTCACATGTTTTTTGGGGGTAGGGAGGGAATTGTCATGTTTTGTTGAAAGAATACTATTAATATTCACTGGAACAAGTAATTTCAATCTTTGCATGTTTTCATAGTTAGGTTTGCAAATACTAATATAAAACATGCAGAGTAATGGGATCAGCTGTCACTTTCCCTTTGTGGCCTTGTTCCCATGTACTGTAAATACGGCGTTTTCTGCTGCATTTTATTGGGCAGAAATCCACTGCATTTATCAACGAAAGCAAGGTGAATGTTAATTAATGAAAACGCATGGCCACTGTGTGTGTTTAACCCCTTCACCCCCAAGGGTGGTTTGCACGTTATGGACCGGGCCAATTTTTACAATTCTGACCACTGTCCCTTTATGAGGTTATAACTCTGGAACGCTTCAACGGATCCTGGTGATTCTGACAATGTTTTCTAGTGACATATTGTACTTCATGATAG
This sequence comes from Ranitomeya variabilis, assembly GCF_051348905.1. Taxonomy (NCBI): domain Eukaryota; kingdom Metazoa; phylum Chordata; class Amphibia; order Anura; family Dendrobatidae; genus Ranitomeya; species Ranitomeya variabilis. Next base: position 71,805,947 of record NC_135237.1, on the reverse strand, counting down.
TGGTAAAATTTCTTTGATATTTCCTGCGTTTATTTGTGAAAAAAATGGAAATTTGGTGAAAATTTTGAAAATTTTGCAATTTTCCAAATTTGAATTTTTATGCAATTAAATCACAGTGATATGTCACACAAAATACTTAATAAGTAACATTTCCCACATGTCTACTTTACATCAGCACCATTTTGGAACCAAAATTTTTTTTTGTTAGGGAGTTATAAGGGTTAAAAGTTGACCAGCAATTTCTCATTTTTACAGCACCATTTTTTTTTAGGGACCACATCTCATTTGAAGTCATTTTGAGGGGTCTATATGATAGAAAATAACCAAGTGTGACACCATTCTAAAAACTGCACCCCTCAAGGTGCTCAAAACCACATTCAAAAAGTTTAATAACCCTTCAGGTGTTTCACAGGAATTTTTGGAATGTTTAAATAAAAATGAACATTTAACTTTTTTTCACACAAAATTTACTTCAGCTCCAATTTGTTTTATTTTACCAAGGGTAACAGGAAAAAATGGACCCCAAAAGATGTTATACAATTTGTCCTGAGTACGCCGATACTCCATATGTAGGGGTAAACTACTGTTTGGGCGCATGACAGAGCTCGGAAGCGAAGGAGCGCCATTTGACTTTTCAATGCAAAATTGACTGGAATTGAGATGGGACGCCATGTTGCGTTTGGAGAGCCACTCATGTGCCTAAACATTGAAACCCCCCAACAGGTGACACGATTTTGGAAAGTAGACCCCCTAAGGAACTTATCTAGATGTGTTGTGAGCACTTTGACCCACCAAGTGCTTCACAGAAGTTTATAATGCAGAACCGTAAAAATAAAAAATCATATTTTTTCACAAAAATGATCTTTTTGCCCCCAATTTTTTATTTTCCAAAGGGTAAGAGAAGAAATTGGACCCCAAAAGTTGTTGTACAATTTGTCCTGAGTACGCTGATACCCCATATGTGGGGGTAAACCACTGTTTGGGCGCATGGGAGAGCTCGGTATGGAAGGAGCGCCGTTTGACTTTTCACTGCAAAATTGACAGGAATTGAGATGGGACGCCATGTTGCGTTTGGAGAGCCACTGATGTGCCTAAACATTGAAACCCCCCCCACAAGTGACACCATTTTGGAAAGTAGACCCCCTAAGGAACTTATCTAGAGGTGTGGTGAGCACTTTGACCCACCAAGTGCTTCACAGAAGTTTATAATGCAGAGCCGTAAAAATAAAACAAATTTTTTTTCCCACAAAAATTATTTTTTAGCCCCCAGTTTTGTATTTTCCTGAGGGTAACAGGAGAAATTGGACCCCAAAAGTTGTTGTCCAATTTGTCCTGAGTACGCTGATACCCCATATGTGGGGGGGAACTACCGTTTGGGCGCATGGGAGGGCTCGGAAGGGATGGAGCGCCATTTGGAATGCAGACTTAGATGGAATGGTCTGCAGGCTTCACATTGCGTTTGCAGAGCCCCTAATGTACCTAAACAGTTACCCCCCCCACAAGTGACACCATTTTGGAAAGTAGACCCCCTAAGGAACTCATCTAGATGTGTTGTGAGAGCTTTGAACCCCCAAGTGTTTCACTACAGTTTATAACGCAGAGCCATGCAAATAAAAAATATTTTTTTTCCACAAAAATTATTTTTAGCCCCTAGTTTTGTATTTTTCCAAGGGTAACAGGAGAAATTGGACCCTATATATTGTTGTCCAATTTGTTCTGAGTACGCTGATACCTGATATCTGGGGGGGAACCACCGTTTGAGCGCATGGCAGAGCTCAGAAGGGAAGGATCATCATTTGCAATGCAGACTTAGATGGATTGGTCTACAGGCGTCACATTGCGTTTGCAGAGCCCCTAATGTACCTAAACAGTAGAAACCCCCACAAGTGACCCAATATTGGAAACTAGACCCCCCCAAGGAACTTATCTAGTTGTGTTGTGAGAACTTTAAACCCCCAAGTGTTTCACTACAGTTTATAGCGCAGAGCCGTGAAGATAAAAAAAATAAAAAATTTCCCCAAAAAATTATGTTTTAGCCCCCAGTTTTGTATTTTCCCAATGGTAACAGGAGAAATTGGACCCCAAAAGTTGTTGTCCAATTTGTCTTGAGTACGCTGATACCCCATATGTGGGGGGGAACCACCGTTTGGGCGCATGGGAGGGCTCGGAAGGGAAGGAGTGCCATTTGGAATGCAGACTTAGATGGAATGGTCTGCAGGCATCACATTGCGTTTGCAGAGCCCCTAATGTACCTAAACAGTAGAAACCCCCCACGAGTGACACCATTTTGGAAAGTAGAACCCCTAAGGAACTCATCTAGATGTGTTGTGAGAGCTTTGAACCCCCAAGTGTTTCACTACAGTTTAGAACGCAGAGACATGCAAATAAAAAATTATTTTTTTTTCCACAAAAATTATTTTTTAGCCCCCAGTTTTGTATTTTCCCAAGGGTAACAGGAGAAATTGGACCCCAAAAGTTGTTCTCCAATGTGTTCCAAGTACGCTGATACCCCATATGTTGGGGTAAACCCCTGTTTGGGCGCACGGGAGAGCATGGAAGGGAAGAAGCACTGTTTTACTTTTTCAACGCAGAATTGGCTGGAATTGAAATCGGACGCCATGTCACGTTTGGAGAGCCCCTGATGTGCCTAAACAGTGGAAACCCCCCAATTATAACTGAAACCCTAATCCAAACACACCCCTAACCCTAATCCCAACAGTAACCCTAACCACACCTCTAACCCTGACACACCCCTAACCCTAATCCCAACCCTATTCCCAACCGTAAATGTAATCCAAACCCTAACTCTAATTTTAGCCCCAACCCTTGCCCTAACCCTAACCCTAGCCCTAACCCTAATGGGAAAATGGAAATAAATACATTTTTTACATTTTTTTAATTTTTCCCTAACTAAGCGGGTGATGAAGGGGGGTTTGATTTACTTTTATAGTGGATTTTTATGATTGTCAGCCATCACACACTGAAAGACGCTTTTCATTGCAAAAAATATTTTTTGCGTTACCACATTTTGAGAGCTATAATTTTTCCATATTTGAGACCACAGAGTCATGTGAGGTCTTGTTTTTTGTGGGACGAGTTGACGTTTTTATTGGTAACATGTTCGGGCACGGGATATTTTTCTGATCGCTTTTTATTCCAATTTTTGTGAGGCAGAATAACCAAAAACCAGCTATTCATGAATTTCTTTTGGGGGAGGCGTTTATACCGTTCCGCGTTTGGTAAAATTGATAAAGCAGTTTTATTCTTCGGGTCAGTACGATTACAGCAATACCTCATTTATATCACTTTTTTTTGTTTTGGCGCTTTTATACGATAAAAACTATTTTATAGAAAAAATTATTATTTTGGCATCACTTTATTCTGAGGACTATAACTTTTTTATTTTTTCGCTCATGATGGTGTATGGTGGCTTGTTTTTTGCGGGACAAGATGATGTTTTAAGCGGTACCATGTTTATTTATATCCGTCTTTTTGATCGCGTGTTATTCCACTTTTTGTTTGGCGGTATGAGAATAAAGCGTTGTTTTTTGCCTCGTTTTTTTTTTTTTTTTTTACGGTGTTCACTGAAGGGGTTAACTAGTGTTATAGTTTTATAGGTGGGGTCGTTACGGACGCGGCGATACTAAATATGTGTACTTTTATTGTTTGATTTTTTTTAATTTAGATAAAGAAATGTATTTATGGGAATAATTTTTTTTTTTAATTTATTTATTTAGGATTTTTTTTTTAATTTTTTTTTTTACACATGTGGACAGTTTTTTTTACTTTTTTACTTTTTTACTTTGTCCCGGGGGGGACATTACAGATCAATGATCTGATAGTGTGCACAGCACTCTATCAGATCACCGATCTCACTTACATCGGTGCAGGCTTACCAGTGCCTGCTCTGAGCAGGCACTCGGTAAGCCACCTCCCTCCCTGCAGGACCCGGATGCCGCGGCCATCTTGGATCCGGGACCTGCGGCGAGGAGGGAGGTAGGAGACCCTCGGAGCAACGCGATCACATCGCGTTGCTCCGGGGGTCTCAGGGAAGCCCGCAGGGAGCCCCCTCCCTGCGCGATGCTTCCCTATACCGCCGGCACACCGCGATCATGTTTGATCGCGGTGTGCCGGGGGTTAATGTGCCGGGGGCGGTCCGTGACCGCTCCTGGCACATAGTGCCGGATGTCAGCTGCGATAGTCAGCTGACACCCGGCCGCGATCGGCCGCGCTCCCCCCGTGAGCGCGGCCGATCGCGTATGACGTACTATTCCGTCCTTGGGAAGTAGGGCCCACCCCACATGGACGGAATAGTACGTCTAATGACAGAAAGGGGTTAAAGATGCTGTCTAAGGGCTCACTTACACTGACATACTGTATAACACGGCCGATGTTTTATCTGATAGCACTCAGCCCAATGTTATACTATAGGGCAGCTCACATCTGCCATTATTTTCCAGTGCCAATTTGGCATGAGAAAACATTCACAGCATGCTGTGGATCACGCGCACCCTTACAAGTCTATGGGTGCATGTGAAACATCAACTGTACTCAGATGTCATCCGAATGCAGTCCAATTAATGTGGTGTAGGGATCTGTACTCACTCAGCTGCGGTTGAGGTAGGCACAGAAAGCGGTATTGCTGGATAGAAAAACAAACGAACAGCCTTTTCCGGCACAAAGTGAAAAACAAACAGGAAACAAGTAGCCCATATAGTACTGCAGTTCTTCCAGCTCAGGTCAGTGTCTTTAGCAACACACACTGGAGATCTCCACCCCTCCAGCAACAGCCCCTGAATGAGAGACTCGGCCTCCATTTTATTAGCCAAACCACACCCCTGGGGGAGGGATATGTGAGTGGTTATTCCCACCCATCTCTTATGACTAGTGATAAGCGAGTGTACTCGTTGCTCGGGTTTTCCCGAGCACGCTCGGGTGACCTCCGAGTAATTGTTCGACATTCGCGCAGGATTTAAATCATGCTTCACGCCACACGATTTAACACCGCTTCACTGATTGGTCGCGCCCGGCCGGCCGCGTCCAATCAGCGGCATTGGAGCGGGATTTAAATCATGCTTCACTGATTGGTCCCGGCCGGCCGCGACCAATCAGTGACATTGGCACGGGATTTAAATCATGCTTCGCTAATTGGTCGCGCCCAGCCGGCCGCGACCAATCAGTGACAGGTGCTGTCTGGTCACAAATTGGCGCGAGATTTAAACCACGCTTCGACTGAATCAGCGACCATCCCGGACCAACTTTTTACTATTGATGCTGCCTGTCGGCCGCAGCCTTTCCCGCTCCTCGCGCTCCGGTCCAAAGAATGCATTGCGGCAATGCCCCGAGATCATGTGGCGGTCTCGCGAGACTGCTACATGATCACGGGTTATTGCCGCTAGGCATTACTGGGAACGGAGCATCACGAGGAGCATCGGTAAAGGCCTCGGCTGAATCCGGGGTCTGACGGAAGGTGAGTATATAACTATTTTTTATTTTAATTGTTTTTTTAACAGGGATATGGTGCCCACATTGCTATATACTACGTGGGCTGTGTTATATACTGCATGGGCTGTGTTATATACTACATTGCTGTGCTATGTACTATGTGGCTGTGTTATATACTGCGTGGGCTGTGTTATATACTACGTGGCTGTGTTATATTCTGCATGGGTTGTGCTATATACTACATGGGCTGTGTTATATACTGCGTGGGCTGTGCTATATACTAGGTGGGCTGTGTTATATACTGCGTAGCCTGTGTTGTATACTGTGTGTGCTGTATACTACGTGGGCTGTGTTATATACTGTGTGGGTTGTGCTATATACTGCGTGGCCTGTGTTATATACTGCGTTGGCTGTGCTATATACTATGGGGGGCTGTGTTATATACGACGTGGCCTGTGTTATATACTGCGTGGGCTGTGTAATATACTGCATGGGCTGTGTTATATACTACGTGGCTATGCTATATACTATGTGGGCTGTGTTATATACTATGTGGCTGTGTTATATACTGCATGGGCTGTGCTATATACTACATGGTTTGTGTTATATACTACATGAGCTGTGCTATATACTACATGGCTGTGTTATATACTACGTGGCTGTGCTATATACTACGTTGCTGTGTTATAAACTACGTGGGCTGTGTTATATACTACATGGCTATGCATTCTAGAATACCTTATGCGTTAGAATCGGGCCACCATCTAGTGCTTTTATGAGGATCCTGAAAAATGCAGTTGCATTAATAAGTGCAGGATCCCAGCTTCTTTGCACTAAGAAAACTACATTACAAAAAAACTGTTTCAAATCTGCAATAAAAATGCAGCAAAAAAAGGAGAGTGTGCAGCAGAAAAAAAAGCTGCAAAAATATAGTACTTAGAACATATTATTATTGAATATATTAGTGCTGCAGTTTTATAGGTAGGAATATGACCAGAATCTGACACTGTTACAACACAATTAACAACTGCAGAAACAGAACTTCTAGGGAGCCTAGAGTGAGGGTACAGGAGAATGTTCGGGATACTGTCGCGGCCAAGATGCTGGCCGACCCCTCCCAACCATTCCACAACACTTTTAGGGCTTATCATTACTGTGACCCCAGGTCTCTTATGATTAGGGGCATTGACATTTTATACGCTGGGTTTAGGGGCTGAAACATCAGGAACCTTTTAGCCCAAGCGAGAAGCTGGATTGATACACTTGACACAATGACCTCAAAGGCCTGAACGAGTCACTTAGCTTCTCCTCATTTCTGTAGATGGCCATTGGTCTTTTGCCCTCCCTTTTTATTTTTTTTGAACAGATCCTCTCCATGCAATAATCATTTTATTCGGTTGTTTTAAATTTATATTTGTTTTAGTATTGTTTATTAATTTTTACATTATGTTCATAGTTTGTTCACCATATTGGTGCCTTCTTGACGCTTCCTGGCTGCAATTACCATCCTATGGGCCAGTTGTGACCTCTAATAAAAGAAATAGGGATGGCAACAAGCCTGGATTATGCATTGATTATATTTATAATAATGTTGATTATGTATATTTTAAGTCTTTATAAATACTTGTGAGTTTTATGTATCAGTCATTTTGTGCATTATTGTATTCCCGTTTATTATATGATTTTGGTGGTTACCGGGAACTTTATTTCAACCGCAAAAAAAATAAAAAAATGATTTTTCATTCCTTCTCTCCAGTGAACGCTGCTGGAGAGAAGAAATGAACAGCGGCTTCAGCACCCAAAGCAGGGAACAGCCCTTACTGTAGCGCTGTCTCCTGCACGGTCCGTGTGGTACCCAGTAGGCACACGGGCGGCACACGGCTGCCGCACGTGTGCCACACTGATGTGCCACGTGAGCTCACGGACACACGGACACGGATAACTCCGGTACCGATTTTTCCGGTACCGGAATTATCTGGACATGTGAGACTGGCCTAAGATGGAGGCGCATATGATTTACCGGTACATTTTTATTTTTTTAAAAATATGCTCTTTCCCCTTTGATGGAAAAGCATCCAACTGAAATCTGTCATATATGTTTTTACTGTATCTTAGGTTTTTCCCTGGTCACAGTTTTATAGTTCTAGTAAGAGAAGCTGTACACTTTACAAGAGCACTGAACCTGTTATCAAGGGGTCAGCTAAGGACTTCTGAGAGCACAAAATAATATCTTGCATGCCATCTTACATTCCCATGCTCAATCTATTCTTAACGGAATCCAATAAAAAAAGCTGCTGACATATACAGTACTGTATTTAGAGGCGTACGAGGAAAAAAGACAAAATGCCATTATTTTATTTAAATTTCCATTTATTTTGTATGTATATCAGCTTAGTCACAGGTGAATTAAATGGGATGTTAAATCAGGTTAACCCTTCTGTATGTACTTAGAGGTTATTTTTGGCTCAGAAAATCAGCAAGAAAAATATGTACAAAACGTGTCCTATTGTTTTCACTGGAGACACCTCATTGTCACTGATATGGTTTGTTATTTCTGCCTAGTTTCTTTCATTTTTGTTTTTTTTATAGCACATTCTTTTGGAAAAAAATAAAAATGAGAAATCTTGCCACTTTAATACTGGCCACTGGGGCTTTTTAGCTCTAACTTCCTGCTGTTTCAGGAAACTCACATGTACATAAGCCACTATGAACAGACGCTGACCCTAGCTGTTATATTGAAGCATCTAATGAGCGTGTGCAAAGGTAATTGAGAAGGGAGGGAGAGGAGGAGCACTGTGACATTGCCTATTGCACTTGGTGGATCCTGTGTAATCGGTTGTGTATAGAGGTATTACCTGTTATTATAATCATGCCTCTGCTGTTAAGGGGAATGCTGAAAACTGTTCGTGAAAAGACAATAAAGCTTGTTTCCCATATTCTGTTTTTTCTTATACGTGAAAAAGGGTCCGTGTTTTTATTTCAGTGCGTTAAATCAATTTTTAGTACGTGTCAGTTTTTACAATCCTTATAGCATCTATTATTCATATATGAAAAGAAAACAAATCTTAGCTTCTCTTATGCGTGAAATAGTAAAATACGGACAGCACATGGATGACATTTCTGTGCTATTTTTCTATTTAATCACTTGGCCATTGATTTGCAATGGCGAGTTTGATCCACAACACATATCATTGTAGAACAAAATGAAAAAATTCACATTAATTCTTATGAGTCTGTAATCTATCCACAAGAACAAAACAAGAGCACACATACAACAACAAAATACTCAAAAAAGCATTGCGACACTGGCCTATGAGTCTATGAGTGGTGAGTGTGAAAATGGAAAGCATGAAAATGCATGATTACTTATTTTGTCTTTAAACCATTAAGCACACAATAGGTTTTTATTTTTGCGTTTTCATTTTTTTCCTCCTCTTTTTTAACCCCTTCACAGTTCAGCCAATTTTTCGTTTTTGCATTTCCTTTTTTTTTTTTCCTCTTCTTCCCAGAGACATGACTCTTTTATTTTTCTTTCCACATAGACAAATGAGGGCTTACTTTTTGCAGGACGAGTTGTACTTTTGAATTACACCAATCATTTTACCACATACTGTACTGGAAAATGGGGAAAAAAAAATTCCAAGTGCGGTGAAATTGTGAAGAAAGCACAATTCCGATATTGTTTTTAGGGAATTATCTTTTACAGCGTATATTTTGTTGTAAAAATGACCATCTATTTATATAACTACCTTAAATTGTCTGTCATCCACTTCCATCTGGACGTCCTCGAATCCCTCAATCCACCGCGCCGCACCGGAAGTACGCCGACCGCCATATTGGAATACCCAAGTGATGGGTATTCCAATATAGCACCCGCTGTTGGTACCAGGCCCTTGCGCAGTACCACCAGTGGGTCATCGCTGGATCCCCCACTTCTGGGACTCCCCGCCACAAAAACCCCATGCCGCAAGGACCCCTCCCCACCTCTGGGATCCAGGCCGCCGCTGGAATCCAGACTGCTGCTGGGGGTCCAGACCGCCGCTGGGATCCTGGCCGCTGGTGGGATCCCGGCCGCCGCTTAGATCCAGACCACCGGGGCACCCATGTCACCACCCTCCCGATGCGACAGCATCGGGCCTCCACCTAGTCCATTATAATGCTCCTCATCAATATGATTACAGCGATACCCAAAATATCCAGTTTTTGTATTATTTTAGTGGTGAAAAAAAAATCTGAAGTTTGTAAAAAAACTTTTGAGTTGTGTCACCATTTTTTGAGACTCATAACATTTTTATTTTTTGGCCGATGGATCTGTGTGATAGCTTTTTTTGCAAGGCAAGACTATTTTTTTATTAGAACCATTTTGTGGTACACGTGACTTCATGATCTCTTTTTAACAGCCTTTTTGTGGAATTGTGGCTACCAAAAAAACTCAATTTCAGAGTCCTTGAATTTTTTTCTGCTTACAATGATTACTGATCGGGTTCATTGTTTTTATATTTTCATAGATCGAACTTTTCTGAATGCGTCAATACCACATATGTGTATTTTATTTTTTGGGGGAAGTGTGCTCACTAGAACTTTTAGTCTTTTTTATTTTTTCATGTTTTTCAAACTTTTTTTAACTTTTTTCTGTTATGGTTAGCCCCCTTAGGGCACTTGAAGACGCGATCATCCAATCGCTTGTGCTATATGCAATGATGCATCAGCTGAAATCGCGGTCTCCTTTGAAGCCCGGCTATAGGCCTTGACAGTGGCGTAACTACAAAGTTATGGGCCCCGGTGCGAACTTCCAAATGGGGCCCCCCCGCCATACAATTCAATGTAACCCCCATAGAATACAATGCAGCCCCCCTCATAGTATAATGCAGCCCCTCCATACAGGGGCAGTGAGAAAGACACGAGCAAATGGTGACGAGGGGGCAGGGGAGAGGGCAAGGAAGACAGGCACAAGGGGACACATGGGGGCTAGGAGGCAGGGGAGAAGGTTACAAGGGGACTAGTGGGCAAGGGAGACTGACACAAGGGGACTAGTGGGCAAGGGAGCCTGACACAAGGGGCACACGGGGACAAGTGAGCAAGGGAGACTGACACAAGGGGCACACGGGGACCAGTGGACAAGGGGGACTGGCACAAGGGGACACAGGGACTAGTGAGCAAGGGAGACTGGCACATGGGGACAAGGGACACAAGCATAACGGAGACAGGCTCAAGGGGACACACGGCCCCCTGACCTGCCAGAGCCGCTTGCAGCTGCGACCGTGGTAGTTACGCCCCTGCCTCACACACACTACAGATATCACACTACAGATATCACACACACACTACAGATATCACACACACACATCATACTACAGATATTACACACACACATACTACAGTTATCACACACACACTACAGATAACACACACACACACACACATACTACAGATATCACACACACACACACCAGATACCAGCTCATATACACAACTCACAATCTCCTCTCTGGTACAGGGGTGGCTGATGTAAACCGGCTGCGGCTCCTCAGCTTCTCCTGACTAAAGCGGCTCTGTCCCGCACCTCCCCCCTGCTCTCGCCTTCTGTCCCGGGGTTATTTTGGCTTTCTCTTAAATACGATCTCATTCAGACGTACATGAGATGTATGAGGGGGGGAAAATACAGACTGAGAAGCTGTCTCATCGTGATGACTGGAGCTGCTTCCTGTCTCTCACGTGCCCCGGCTGCCCCCTTCCCCTAGATACGCCTCGGACTGTTGCCGTGCAGGAGGAATCTCCTGCACTGCAACATGGTGTTGGGTGCCAGCACAGCCCACACAGTGGTCTATCCAGCACAGCCCGCACAGTGGTCTATCCAGCACAGCCCGCACAGTGGTCTATCCAGCACAGCCCGCACAGTGGTCTATCCAGCACAGCCCGCACAGTGGTCTATCCAGCACAGCCCGCACAGTGGTATATAGAGCACAGCCCGCACAGTGGTCTATCCAGCACAGCCCGCACAGTGGTCTATCCAGCACAGCCCGCACAGTGGTCTATCCAGCACAGCCCGCACAGTGGTCTATCCAGCACAGCCCGCACAGTGGTATATAGAGCACAGCCCGCACAGTGGTCTATCCAGCACAGCCCGCACAGTGGTCTATCCAGCACAGCCCGCACAGTGGTCTATCCAGCACAGCCCGCACAGTGGTCTATCCAGCACAGCCCGCACAGTGGTCTATCCAGCACAGCCCGCACAGTGGTCTATCCAGCACAGCCCGCACAGTGGTATATCCAGCACAGCCCGCACAGTGGTATATAGAGCACAGCCCGCACAGTGGTATATAGAGCACAGCCCGCACAGGGATATATACAGCACAGCCCACACAGTGGTATATACAGCACAGCCCACACCGTGCTATATACAGCACAGCCCGCACAGTGGTATATATAGCACAGCCCGCACAGTGGTATATCCAGCACAGCCCACACAGTGGTATATACAGCACAGCCCGCACAGTGGTATATACAGCACAGCCTGCACAGTGGTCTATCCAGCACCACTGTGCGGTATATACATACCACTGTGCGGGCTGTAAAATAAAGAGGAGAAATCACGCTGCAGCCGATCACAGCTATGGGCCCCAGGGGCCCGAGCTCCTGCCGCACTGTGCCCCCGTACCTGTCCCTGGTGGTCGATGTAGTAGAAGTACTCCTTGGTTTGGGGGTCGGGATTCTGGCCCTGGACATAATGAAGGCTCCTGAGGGCCGGGGACAGGCGGCAGAGTCGGAGCCGCAGTGCGTGACAGGACATGGCTAGGACGGCCGCGGGTCACTATGGAAACAGGTGCTGCCACTTCCGGGCACCGCCGGAAACATGGCAACTGAAGAAAGCATCCGCACGCGAGAACTGGAAGTGCCGGGACGCCTCACCAGTCTGTGTAGTGGGCGCGTCAGGGGCGTGACGGCGGATACAGAGAGCCACCCCCTGCTATGGATGGAAGGAGCCGCTCTGCAGCGTCACTGAGCCTGCGCACTGCTGCTTATCTATAGATAGAAGTAAGTGACGGAAGTGTGCGGGAGCAGGAGGCGGACATAGTGCGGTGACCAGGGGCGTCTGACCTGCCGGCCCTGGGCCCCTGACCTAGCGGGCCCGGTCGCAATGGCGACCGCTGCGACCGCGGTAGTTACGCCCCTGGGCCTTGAGATGGTCGTTCAGATTTATGAATCTTCTTGCAATCATCTACACCCCCAAGGGTGGTTTGCACGTTATGGACCGGGCCAATTTTTACAATTCTGACCACTGTCCCTTTATGAGGTTATAACTCTGGAACGCTTCAACGGATCCTGGTGATTCTGACAATGTTTTCTAGTGACATATTGTACTTCATGATAGTGGTAAAATTTCTTTGATATTTCCTGCGTTTATTTGTGAAAAAAATGGAAATTTGGTGAAAATTTTGAAAATTTTGCAATTTTCCAAATTTGAATTTTTATGCAATTAAATCACAGTGATATGTCACACAAAATACTTAATAAGTAACATTTCCCACATGTCTACTTTACATCAGCACCATTTTGGAACCAAAATTTTTTTTTGTTAGGGAGTTATAAGGGTTAAAAGTTGACCAGCAATTTCTCATTTTTACAGCACCATTTTTTTTTAGGGACCACATCTCATTTGAAGTCATTTTGAGGGGTCTATATGATAGAAAATAACCAAGTGTGACACCATTCTAAAAACTGCACCCCTCAAGGTGCTCAAAACCACATTCAAAAAGTTTAATAACCCTTCAGGTGTTTCACAGGAATTTTTGGAATGTTTAAATAAAAATGAACATTTAACTTTTTTTCACACAAAATTTACTTCAGCTCCAATTTGTTTTATTTTACCAAGGGTAACAGGAAAAAATGGACCCCAAAAGATGTTATACAATTTGTCCTGAGTACGCCGATACTCCATATGTAGGGGTAAACTACTGTTTGGGCGCATGACAGAGCTCGGAAGCGAAGGAGCGCCATTTGACTTTTCAATGCAAAATTGACTGGAATTGAGATGGGACGCCATGTTGCGTTTGGAGAGCCACTGATGTGCCTAAACATTGAAACCCCCCAACAGGTGACACGATTTTGGAAAGTAGACCCCCTAAGGAACTTATCTAGATGTGTTGTGAGCACTTTGACCCACCAAGTGCTTCACAGAAGTTTATAATGCAGAACCGTAAAAATAAAAAATCATATTTTTTCACAAAAATGATCTTTTTGCCCCCAATTTTTTATTTTCCAAAGGGTAAGAGAAGAAATTGGACCCCAAAAGTTGTTGTACAATTTGTCCTGTTATATACTGCATGGGCTGTGTTATATACTACATTGCTGTGCTATGTACTATGTGGCTGTGTTATATACTGCGTGGGCTGTGTTATATACTACGTGGCTGTGTTATATTCTGCATGGGTTGTGCTATATACTACATGGGCTGTGTTATATACTGCGTGGGCTGTGCTATATACTAGGTGGGCTGTGTTATATACTGCGTAGCCTGTGTTGTATACTGTGTGTGCTGTATACTACGTGGGCTGTGTTATATACTGTGTGGGTTGTGCTATATACTGCGTGGCCTGTGTTATATACTGCGTTGGCTGTGCTATATACTATGGGGGGCTGTGTTATATACGACGTGGCCTGTGTTATATACTGCGTGGGCTGTGTAATATACTGCATGGGCTGTGTTATATACTACGTGGCTATGCTATATACTATGTGGGCTGTGTTATATACTATGTGGCTGTGTTATATACTGCATGGGCTGTGCTATATACTACATGGTTTGTGTTATATACTACATGAGCTGTGCTATATACTACATGGCTGTGTTATATACTACGTGGCTGTGCTATATACTACGTTGCTGTGTTATAAACTACGTGGGCTGTGTTATATACTACATGGCTATGCATTCTAGAATACCTTATGCGTTAGAATCGGGCCACCATCTAGTGCTTTTATGAGGATCCTGAAAAATGCAGTTGCATTAATAAGTGCAGGATCCCAGCTTCTTTGCACTAAGAAAACTACATTACAAAAAAACTGTTTCAAATCTGCAATAAAAATGCAGCAAAAAAAGGAGAGTGTGCAGCAGAAAAAAAAGCTGCAAAAATATAGTACTTAGAACATATTATTATTGAATATATTAGTGCTGCAGTTTTATAGGTAGGAATATGACCAGAATCTGACACTGTTACAACACAATTAACAACTGCAGAAACAGAACTTCTAGGGAGCCTAGAGTGAGGGTACAGGAGAATGTTCGGGATACTGTCGCGGCCAAGATGCTGGCCGACCCCTCCCAACCATTCCACAACACTTTTAGGGCTTATCATTACTGTGACCCCAGGTCTCTTATGATTAGGGGCATTGACATTTTATACGCTGGGTTTAGGGGCTGAAACATCAGGAACCTTTTAGCCCAAGCGAGAAGCTGGATTGATACACTTGACACAATGACCTCAAAGGCCTGAACGAGTCACTTAGCTTCTCCTCATTTCTGTAGATGGCCATTGGTCTTTTGCCCTCCCTTTTTATTTTTTTTGAACAGATCCTCTCCATGCAATAATCATTTTATTCGGTTGTTTTAAATTTATATTTGTTTTAGTATTGTTTATTAATTTTTACATTATGTTCATAGTTTGTTCACCATATTGGTGCCTTCTTGACGCTTCCTGGCTGCAATTACCATCCTATGGGCCAGTTGTGACCTCTAATAAAAGAAATAGGGATGGCAACAAGCCTGGATTATGCATTGATTATATTTATAATAATGTTGATTATGTATATTTTAAGTCTTTATAAATACTTGTGAGTTTTATGTATCAGTCATTTTGTGCATTATTGTATTCCCGTTTATTATATGATTTTGGTGGTTACCGGGAACTTTATTTCAACCGCAAAAAAAATAAAAAAATGATTTTTCATTCCTTCTCTCCAGTGAACGCTGCTGGAGAGAAGAAATGAACAGCGGCTTCAGCACCCAAAGCAGGGAACAGCCCTTACTGTAGCGCTGTCTCCTGCACGGTCCGTGTGGTACCCAGTAGGCACACGGGCGGCACACGGCTGCCGCACGTGTGCCACACTGATGTGCCACGTGAGCTCACGGACACACGGACACGGATAACTCCGGTACCGATTTTTCCGGTACCGGAATTATCTGGACATGTGAGACTGGCCTAAGATGGAGGCGCATATGATTTACCGGTACATTTTTATTTTTTTAAAAATATGCTCTTTCCCCTTTGATGGAAAAGCATCCAACTGAAATCTGTCATATATGTTTTTACTGTATCTTAGGTTTTTCCCTGGTCACAGTTTTATAGTTCTAGTAAGAGAAGCTGTACACTTTACAAGAGCACTGAACCTGTTATCAAGGGGTCAGCTAAGGACTTCTGAGAGCACAAAATAATATCTTGCATGCCATCTTACATTCCCATGCTCAATCTATTCTTAACGGAATCCAATAAAAAAAGCTGCTGACATATACAGTACTGTATTTAGAGGCGTACGAGGAAAAAAGACAAAATGCCATTATTTTATTTAAATTTCCATTTATTTTGTATGTATATCAGCTTAGTCACAGGTGAATTAAATGGGATGTTAAATCAGGTTAACCCTTCTGTATGTACTTAGAGGTTATTTTTGGCTCAGAAAATCAGCAAGAAAAATATGTACAAAACGTGTCCTATTGTTTTCACTGGAGACACCTCATTGTCACTGATATGGTTTGTTATTTCTGCCTAGTTTCTTTCATTTTTGTTTTTTTTATAGCACATTCTTTTGGAAAAAAATAAAAATGAGAAATCTTGCCACTTTAATACTGGCCACTGGGGCTTTTTAGCTCTAACTTCCTGCTGTTTCAGGAAACTCACATGTACATAAGCCACTATGAACAGACGCTGACCCTAGCTGTTATATTGAAGCATCTAATGAGCGTGTGCAAAGGTAATTGAGAAGGGAGGGAGAGGAGGAGCACTGTGACATTGCCTATTGCACTTGGTGGATCCTGTGTAATCGGTTGTGTATAGAGGTATTACCTGTTATTATAATCATGCCTCTGCTGTTAAGGGGAATGCTGAAAACTGTTCGTGAAAAGACAATAAAGCTTGTTTCCCATATTCTGTTTTTTCTTATACGTGAAAAAGGGTCCGTGTTTTTATTTCAGTGCGTTAAATCAATTTTTAGTACGTGTCAGTTTTTACAATCCTTATAGCATCTATTATTCATATATGAAAAGAAAACAAATCTTAGCTTCTCTTATGCGTGAAATAGTAAAATACGGACAGCACATGGATGACATTTCTGTGCTATTTTTCTATTTAATCACTTGGCCATTGATTTGCAATGGCGAGTTTGATCCACAACACATATCATTGTAGAACAAAATGAAAAAATTCACATTAATTCTTATGAGTCTGTAATCTATCCACAAGAACAAAACAAGAGCACACATACAACAACAAAATACTCAAAAAAGCATTGCGACACTGGCCTATGAGTCTATGAGTGGTGAGTGTGAAAATGGAAAGCATGAAAATGCATGATTACTTATTTTGTCTTTAAACCATTAAGCACACAATAGGTTTTTATTTTTGCGTTTTCATTTTTTTCCTCCTCTTTTTTAACCCCTTCACAGTTCAGCCAATTTTTCGTTTTTGCATTTCCTTTTTTTTTTTTCCTCTTCTTCCCAGAGACATGACTCTTTTATTTTTCTTTCCACATAGACAAATGAGGGCTTACTTTTTGCAGGACGAGTTGTACTTTTGAATTACACCAATCATTTTACCACATACTGTACTGGAAAATGGGGAAAAAAAAATTCCAAGTGCGGTGAAATTGTGAAGAAAGCACAATTCCGATATTGTTTTTAGGGAATTATCTTTTACAGCGTATATTTTGTTGTAAAAATGACCATCTATTTATATAACTACCTTAAATTGTCTGTCATCCACTTCCATCTGGACGTCCTCGAATCCCTCAATCCACCGCGCCGCACCGGAAGTACGCCGACCGCCATATTGGAATACCCAAGTGATGGGTATTCCAATATAGCACCCGCTGTTGGTACCAGGCCCTTGCGCAGTACCACCAGTGGGTCATCGCTGGATCCCCCACTTCTGGGACTCCCCGCCACAAAAACCCCATGCCGCAAGGACCCCTCCCCACCTCTGGGATCCAGGCCGCCGCTGGAATCCAGACTGCTGCTGGGGGTCCAGACCGCCGCTGGGATCCTGGCCGCTGGTGGGATCCCGGCCGCCGCTTAGATCCAGACCACCGGGGCACCCATGTCACCACCCTCCCGATGCGACAGCATCGGGCCTCCACCTAGTCCATTATAATGCTCCTCATCAATATGATTACAGCGATACCCAAAATATCCAGTTTTTGTATTATTTTAGTGGTGAAAAAAAAATCTGAAGTTTGTAAAAAAACTTTTGAGTTGTGTCACCATTTTTTGAGACTCATAACATTTTTATTTTTTGGCCGATGGATCTGTGTGATAGCTTTTTTTGCAAGGCAAGACTATTTTTTTATTAGAACCATTTTGTGGTACACGTGACTTCATGATCTCTTTTTAACAGCCTTTTTGTGGAATTGTGGCTACCAAAAAAACTCAATTTCAGAGTCCTTGAATTTTTTTCTGCTTACAATGATTACTGATCGGGTTCATTGTTTTTATATTTTCATAGATCGAACTTTTCTGAATGCGTCAATACCACATATGTGTATTTTATTTTTTGGGGGAAGTGTGCTCACTAGAACTTTTAGTCTTTTTTATTTTTTCATGTTTTTCAAACTTTTTTTAACTTTTTTCTGTTATGGTTAGCCCCCTTAGGGCACTTGAAGACGCGATCATCCAATCGCTTGTGCTATATGCAATGATGCATCAGCTGAAATCGCGGTCTCCTTTGAAGCCCGGCTATAGGCCTTGACAGTGGCGTAACTACAAAGTTATGGGCCCCGGTGCGAACTTCCAAATGGGGCCCCCCCGCCATACAATTCAATGTAACCCCCATAGAATACAATGCAGCCCCCCTCATAGTATAATGCAGCCCCTCCATACAGGGGCAGTGAGAAAGACACGAGCAAATGGTGACGAGGGGGCAGGGGAGAGGGCAAGGAAGACAGGCACAAGGGGACACATGGGGGCTAGGAGGCAGGGGAGAAGGTTACAAGGGGACTAGTGGGCAAGGGAGACAGACACAAGGGGACTAGTGGGCAAGGGAGCCTGACACAAGGGGCACACGGGGACAAGTGAGCAAGGGAGACTGACACAAGGGGCACACGGGGACCAGTGGACAAGGGGGACTGGCACAAGGGGACACAGGGACTAGTGAGCAAGGGAGACTGGCACATGGGGACAAGGGACACAAGCATAACGGAGACAGGCTCAAGGGGACACACGGCCCCCTGACCTGCCAGAGCCGCTTGCAGCTGCGACCGTGGTAGTTACGCCCCTGCCTCACACACACTACAGATATCACACTACAGATATCACACACACACTACAGATATCACACACACACATCATACTACAGATATTACACACACACATACTACAGTTATCACACACACACTACAGATAACACACACACACACACACATACTACAGATATCACACACACACACACCAGATACCAGCTCATATACACAACTCACAATCTCCTCTCTGGTACAGGGGTGGCTGATGTAAACCGGCTGCGGCTCCTCAGCTTCTCCTGACTAAAGCGGCTCTGTCCCGCACCTCCCCCCTGCTCTCGCCTTCTGTCCCGGGGTTATTTTGGCTTTCTCTTAAATACGATCTCATTCAGACGTACATGAGATGTATGAGGGGGGGAAAATACAGACTGAGAAGCTGTCTCATCGTGATGACTGGAGCTGCTTCCTGTCTCTCACGTGCCCCGGCTGCCCCCTTCCCCTAGATACGCCTCGGACTGTTGCCGTGCAGGAGGAATCTCCTGCACTGCAACATGGTGTTGGGTGCCAGCACAGCCCACACAGTGGTCTATCCAGCACAGCCCGCACAGTGGTCTATCCAGCACAGCCCGCACAGTGGTCTATCCAGCACAGCCCGCACAGTGGTCTATCCAGCACAGCCCGCACAGTGGTCTATCCAGCACAGCCCGCACAGTGGTATATAGAGCACAGCCCGCACAGTGGTCTATCCAGCACAGCCCGCACAGTGGTCTATCCAGCACAGCCCGCACAGTGGTCTATCCAGCACAGCCCGCACAGTGGTCTATCCAGCACAGCCCGCACAGTGGTATATAGAGCACAGCCCGCACAGTGGTCTATCCAGCACAGCCCGCACAGTGGTCTATCCAGCACAGCCCGCACAGTGGTCTATCCAGCACAGCCCGCACAGTGGTCTATCCAGCACAGCCCGCACAGTGGTCTATCCAGCACAGCCCGCACAGTGGTCTATCCAGCACAGCCCGCACAGTGGTATATCCAGCACAGCCCGCACAGTGGTATATAGAGCACAGCCCGCACAGTGGTATATAGAGCACAGCCCGCACAGGGATATATACAGCACAGCCCACACAGTGGTATATACAGCACAGCCCACACCGTGCTATATACAGCACAGCCCGCACAGTGGTATATATAGCACAGCCCGCACAGTGGTATATCCAGCACAGCCCACACAGTGGTATATACAGCACAGCCCGCACAGTGGTATATACAGCACAGCCTGCACAGTGGTCTATCCAGCACCACTGTGCGGTATATACATACCACTGTGCGGGCTGTAAAATAAAGAGGAGAAATCACGCTGCAGCCGATCACAGCTATGGGCCCCAGGGGCCCGAGCTCCTGCCGCACTGTGCCCCCGTACCTGTCCCTGGTGGTCGATGTAGTAGAAGTACTCCTTGGTTTGGGGGTCGGGATTCTGGCCCTGGACATAATGAAGGCTCCTGAGGGCCGGGGACAGGCGGCAGAGTCGGAGCCGCAGTGCGTGACAGGACATGGCTAGGACGGCCGCGGGTCACTATGGAAACAGGTGCTGCCACTTCCGGGCACCGCCGGAAACATGGCAACTGAAGAAAGCATCCGCACGCGAGAACTGGAAGTGCCGGGACGCCTCACCAGTCTGTGTAGTGGGCGCGTCAGGGGCGTGACGGCGGATACAGAGAGCCACCCCCTGCTATGGATGGAAGGAGCCGCTCTGCAGCGTCACTGAGCCTGCGCACTGCTGCTTATCTATAGATAGAAGTAAGTGACGGAAGTGTGCGGGAGCAGGAGGCGGACATAGTGCGGTGACCAGGGGCGTCTGACCTGCCGGCCCTGGGCCCCTGACCTAGCGGGCCCGGTCGCAATGGCGACCGCTGCGACCGCGGTAGTTACGCCCCTGGGCCTTGAGATGGTCGTTCAGATTTATGAATCTTCTTGCAATCATCTACACATGGAAATACACTGTCGTAATTTTGGTTCACTAAACAGTATTCCCCAATTTTTATCCACAATCCGCCTAATGTCTTGCCACTGGTTGTTATACGTGGTTATAAAAATGGTCCTCAGTATTTCGCACAATCTTGGCTGAATGTATCCTTATGATCAATCTTCTGACAGTGTTGATATGCCCTTGAAATAATTTTACGTGGGTAGCCCCTTGCTGCAAACCTTTCCATTAAATCACGTGCTTGTAGTTTAAAGTCTTCTGTGCTACTACAATTCCTTCTGAGGCATAAAAATTGCCCCTAAAGCTTACCATTCTGTATATGGAGAGTGTGAAAGCTTGCATAATGTAACATGGAAAAAGGTTATTTGGTCAGAGGAGCCCCAAAACAACTTTTTGGTATCAACTCCACACGCCATGTTTGGAGGAAGAAGAAGGATGAGTACAACCCCAAGAACACCATCTCAACCGTTAAGCATGGTGGGGTAAACATCATACTTTGGGGGTGCGTTTCTGTAAAGGCAACAGGGCTACTGCACTGTATTGAAAGGAGGATTGAGAGTCATGTATCACAAGATTTTGGCCAACAACCTCCTTCCCTCAGCACTGAAAATGGGTTGTGGCTGGGTCATCCAGAATGAAAATGATCTGAAACACACAGCCAGGACAACTAAGGTGTGTCTCCGTAAGAAGCATTTCAAGGTCCTGGAGTGGCCTAGCCAGTCTCCAGACCGGAAGTCAATAGAAAATCTTTTGAGTGAACTAAAACTCAATGTTGCCCAGTGACAGCACCAAAACCTGAAAGATGTGGAGAAGATCTGTATGGAGTAGTGCAAGTAGCGTAGCTACGGAGGGCCAGAGGGGGCCGTCGCCCTGGGCCCCTTCCCATGAAGGGGCCCACCCAGAACCATGGCCATTTCTGTCATCAGTCAGCACAAAGGGAGAGCATAGCAAATTGCCTGCTCCCCTATCTTCCTGAGACGCTGCACACTGGCTGCCAGAGTCTTCAGTGCAGTGTAATGTGCAGCCAGAGCTCACCTGATAAGTTTCTGAAAGGCTCTGCTGTCAGCTGCACTGTGCCTGCTCTGACTCTTGCATGCTGGACCTCCCCTGGGTCCTAGTGCTCACTGCTGATTTACCTCAGGCACTGCCTGGGCCTGTGCTCATCTCATGCTCTTCACCTGCAGCACTTGGATCAGAAATTGCCAGTGTCATCTCTAAACTATCTGCCTGCAAACTTCATCTGAGAGTGGCCAGAATGTATTAGGCTAATTAAATTCAGGTATGTTATGGTCACTGGACGGTGAATGAGAGGATGGGGCAGGGTGGGAATTGAACGAGTAGTGGAGGGAGGACAGGGCGGGGGGCTTATTATTCTTATTATTACAGTGTTTAGTGTCCTGCATAACATCACATGCAATAAGTGCTGTTTTGGGGGCTGATGGGGAGGTATGGGGCTTATTATTCTTACAACCGGGGTCCTACTATAAGCCCACCCTATGAGTATAACAAGCCCCCATACAGTAACCACGGCATGAGCTGCGTTATGTGTAATAAATGTCATAGTAAGTAACTTATTATTATAATAAAGTTATTAAAGCTCTTCTGACAGGTGATAAAGGCCGCTTATGGTCTGTGCAGTGTCTATCAGCATCGGCTGTAGTGTCCCAGGCGGACATGTTTGTCTCTGTGAAGGTAGGTGTACACGGTCAGTAAATGCTCTGGGTTGGATGCTACTTGTGCAGTGTCCAACCCGCAGAGTCCGAATGTTACAGCATAGTGGATGGGATTTCAAGAAATCCCATACCCACTATGCGTGCACTGACGCCCGTGGCTCCCCTGTGGAGACGGACATGTGGCGCATCTTTCCAGACTGCAGCATGTCTATTCATCTTGCGGACATGTGAGTCTCTGCAAGATAAATGTCACCTGTACAATGTATTGGACGTGGTGAATCTGCACGGTTCAGTGAACTCATGCGGATTCACCTGCATTCAATAGACGGCTGTGCAAATTAGTTCAATGTGAGTAAAATTTCAGGGGGCCCTCATATAGTGAGGGGGCCATTATACAGCATGGGAGCTAATGTGGGGACCACTATACAGTGTGAGAATTACTGTTGAGGCCATTATATAGTTTGTGAGCTAATGAGAGGACCATTATACAGCTTGTGGGACAATGTGGGGACCACTATACAATGTGATGACTACTGTTGGGGCAATTATACAGTGTGAGGACTACTGTTGGGGCCATTATACAGTTTGGGAACTAATATGGGGACTACTGCGAGAGGTGCTTATACAGTGTGCGAGCCAATATAAAGTGCGGGGACTACTGTGGGGCCTTTATACAGTGTGAGAGCTAATATTATCACCATTCTACAGTTTAGGGGCCTTCATATAGTGTCATGACTACTGTAGAGGCTAATATAAAGTGTGAGGGCCAATATATAATATTGGGGCTACTATGGGAGCCATTAGACAGTGTGGTGGCCATTATATAGTGTGGGTGTTACTGTGGGGGTCATTATATTGTGTTTGAGGGAGCAGTGGGCCCATTATACTGTGTATAGAGCAGCTGTGGGCCCCTCATACTGTGCATAGGAAAGCTG
Source organism: Ranitomeya variabilis (assembly GCF_051348905.1). Classification (NCBI taxonomy): domain Eukaryota; kingdom Metazoa; phylum Chordata; class Amphibia; order Anura; family Dendrobatidae; genus Ranitomeya; species Ranitomeya variabilis. The sequence goes on along the minus strand of NC_135237.1, from coordinate 71,782,467 downwards.
TGGACCCACCCTGCTATGTATAGGTCAGCTGTGGGCCCTTGATACTGTGCATAGAGGAGCTGTGGACCCATCATACTGTATATATGGAAGATACTGTGTATAGGGGAGCTATAGGGGAAATATACTGTGTATAGTAGAGCTATGGATCCCTCATACTGTGTATAAGGGAGCTGTGTCATGATATGGTATGAAATATCATATAAGTTTAGTTCTGTTGCTAGCAAGCTGTGGGCTAAAAACCCCCCTTCCCTTTCACTCAGCCAAGAGCTGCCTTGTCAATGTACATGGGGGAAGAGAGTTTTATTGACAAAAGGTATTTACGACCAGCATTTCCTGTAGTAGAAAGTGCTCAGCTTTAACTGGATTAGAAACTTCTAGAATCTGAAAGTCCTTTGTTCTGTTATTGTGAGATATTAGGTAAACTACTTAAGATAGGAGAATGATAAATACATATCCTTGATCTCCATCGAAGCATCTACCAATCACTCTAAACACAGACGTCTAACTCCATCGGGTGAAGAAGTAGGGATTGCTCTGTAAATAATAGGACATATTTGATCTCATTAGAAAGCCCATGTTAATCCCAGATGAATGCTGGGTTTGTCACAACTATGACATGTTGTGTCGCGGAGTTATAGAAATTAGATATAGGTTAGGGAAAAATCAGTTAGCAGAAGAAGTAGGAGGGGTTGGAAAAGCCAGCCCTTTCTGTGAGGTCACAGACTGTAGGTTTTAAGTGCTGGCAGGCGTCCAAGAGATCAGATTTGAGCTTCTTGTCTTTTCCTGAAGTGCCCGCAGCACGTCCAATGAGCTGGGACGTATGGTTGCCTGCAATGCAATGATCTGAGAATATGTGAGTGTTATCTTTTCTTCATTTAATCCTTTTATTTTCATAATTACCTTGTACATATTTGCAATTGTCTCATTTGTAACATCTTTGTAAAATATTTTGATAAAGCACTGCCTAACCCTTCTGGAGTATAATATTTAATACTCGTTCGTTCTTTATGCTCTAAAAACGTACCCTGTCTCTTGAAGGGAAATTACGCTACTGTTTTTGGGTTAGCTCCGGACCCGTTTAATCGGAGCTGGTGGCAGCAATACCGTGCACAAGCCGTTGGGTGTCACTGCAGCGACTGCGGCTTGATAATTATTGTTCCTGCCTGAGTGGGAGTAGTTATCGCCTCGCTGCAGCGGGCCCAATTGCCAGTACATAGCAGGCAGCCTTTCTGGCGACTAATTACCCTAGGTGCAGTACCTAATCTGACCTGACGGTACGGGGGGCGCCAGAGAGCTGCAAGGTTTAAGTGGGACTGTAAGCGGGATATACACAAATCCCTGCAGTTCATGGTATATTGAAGAGCAGTGGGATACCTAAAATAAGCCCCTGCTGTAACCTAAGAGGTCCCTAACCTCGTGTGTGTTTGCATCACATTGTGGCAGTGGAGGGATAACTAGGATAAGCCCCCTGCACATGTGATAGCCGTCTGTTGGTCTAAAGTCTCCCCAATCCGTGACCTAATGGTGGCAGTGGTCAGGAATCCCTGTGGATTTCGTGACAAACTGCTGGCCACGGCTAAGGGTTCTTGACAGTCATGGTGTGAATCGTGACAATTGGTGGCAAGGCGGTGGGATATTAGATTAGATTAGTGATTTGGTTTGAGCAATCATTCCTCTCACTAAAACCTTGCAGAAAGTTCTTGCGAGAACTCTGCGCAAATAAGTTTCGGAGAACGAACTCAGTGCTTATTAGTTGTGAGACAATTGTGTACTGGCAATTATCCCCTCCCTTTCTCTTCGTTTTTCTATCCTATCTTTTATTTGGCAACCATGGCTGCGAAAGGAGAAGCCTGGTACGCCCAGCAGAAGAGGGACACTCTTGCTGGGATATGCACGTATAATGACCTGAACCCCCACAGCATGACCAAGACTCAAATGGTCGCTGAACTGGTGCAACTCGAAGCAGACCAAGCCAGGCCACAGAGCCCAGAGGCCGCAGAAGCCGGCACAAGCGGACATGGTGCTGCAGCAGAGGTCCAACCACTGAATACGGGCCCTACTGGCAACCAAGGGGGCGCAGACCTCCTCCTGCAGCTGGTTCTGCAACAATGCTCCGCAGATGACCTGGACCATCGTCTGCAGCTGATCCAACAATACCAGGAGCGAGCCATGGCCCGAGCCGAGCGAGAGGCCCAAGCGCAGCGGGAGTACCAGCTGCGGATGGCCCAACTGCAAATGCAGGGGTCGTCCCAGTCCAGCCGTGAGTCCAGCAGCGCTCAGATGCCGAAGCCCCGGCCCGATCACTTCCCTGTTATGGAAAAGGATGGGGACTTGGACACGTTTCTGCGGGCCTTTGAGAAAGCCTGCAGGCAGTACCAGATACCTACACAAGAATGGGCACGATACCTGACACCAGGGCTGAGAGGAAAAGCTCTGGAGGCGTTTGCTGCACTCCCTCAAGAACAAGATGGTGACTATGAGGCCATCAAGCAGCCTCTGATAGCCAAGTACCAGCTTACACCCGAGGTGTACCGTAGAAAGTTCCGGACCCTCCAACGTGGCCCACACGACAGCTACAGTGATGTGGTGCATGGACTGGGGACCCACTTTGACCAGTGGACCCAAGGACTGTCAGTGACCACCTTTGCACAGCTGCACGACCTGATGATCAAAGACCAGTTCTTCCATCTTTGCCCAACTGATGTGCGACAGTTCGTGATGGACAGAGAACCCAAAGATGTGACGAAAGCAGCGCAGATTGCCGATGCCTACGAGGCCAACCGTAGATCGGAAGTGCGGAAGCCAGTCACCTCCAGCTGGAGAGGGGGTAAGCCTGCAGCCAACGCCAGTCCCCCTGCCAGCCAACATACCAGAGGTCCTGTCCCCGTGGCCAACAGCACCAGACCTACCACCGAACTTCGCCAGTGTTACCACTGCAGGCAGCCTGGTCATATCAGTACCTTCTGTCCAACCAAGCAGAAGAACCCACCAGCCAAGGCCCCAGGGCTGAATGCAGCAGTTCTTTTGGTGGGTGGTGTGGTTGGGAGGGTGTGTGACAATGTACAGCACGTCACTGTGGGAGGTCATGTTGCTACAGGCCTCAAGGACACCGGGGCTGAACGAACCCTCATCCGACCCGAACTGGCGGCCCCTGAAGAAATCATTTTGGGGAAAACCCTAACTGTCACTGGGATTGGGGGCATCAGCTGTCCCTTACCGATGGCCCAGGTTTATATTGATTGGGGTGCTGGGAGCGGGGTGAAGGAAGTGGGGCTGTCTGATAATTTGCCCACTGATGTTTTGTTGGGGACTGATTTGGGGAGGTTGGTTGCATACTACGTCATTGACACCCCTCCCCAATCTACTAATGAGAGTAACGTTAACCCTGATGATGATGATGATGATGATGATGGGAAATCGCATGTGTTACCTGACCATGCTTTATCTTGTAATGATGCATCTGATAACCATTTTTTCCCTAGGATTGATGGTGAAAATGTTGTACCTGTGCCAACTGAACCTGATAATGATGTTTCTGTGAAAGTTGATGTGTCCATAGGTACAGGAGTGCTCAGCCACGTCACTCTGCAGAGTGAGATGGCTGAGGAACCCCTAGCAGGGGCAAGTGTCGGTGTTACAAGAAATGGGGAGATACATGGGAACCGTGAGGAAGGTGATGCCATGCAATTGACCAGTGCCACCAAGGAAGGTAACTGGCCCATAAGTAGCAATGCTCCTGAAGTAATGGGGTGGATGGAGAGGTAGAGCCCATAGCAGCGTCGTCTGATGGGTCTGTAGAAACCCCCGGGGAGACAGCCTACGTAGCTGCTGCCACCCGCAGTCAGAGTGCCCAGAACGCAGATAACTGTCTGCCTCCCGGACCCTCCTCAGTCATCAGTATGACTGAACCAGAGGTGGACCCAGTGCAGGTCCCAGAGGGCTCCCGTGGGGAAGGGACCCTGACGTCGCTTCTGGCTTCCCCTAGCAAGGAGTTTCAGGCCGCTCTGCACACAGATGCGAGCCTAGAGAGTTTGAGACAACTCGCCGGGACGTCATTCTCCGAGACTGATAAGGAGAAGGTGTTCTGGGAAGGAGGAAGGTTGTACCGGGAGACAGTACCCGGAGAATCACAAAAGGAGTGGTTGAGGGAAAGACAGCTGGTCGTCCCGCAGCAATTCCGGGGTGAGTTGTTGTGGATTGCCCATGAGATCCCGCTAGCTGGACACTTGGGGATCAGCAAAACTAAGGCCCAGCTGTCTCAACACTTCTATTGGCCTAAAATGGAGACAGATGTGTCAAACTACTGCCGCTCCTGTGTCACCTGTCAAAGAGTGGGGAAGGCGGGGCCTGCTCTTAAGGCTCCCCTGATCCCTTTGCCAGTGATAGAGGAGCCTTTCCAGAGGATTGCGGTGGACCTTGTGGGCCCGCTGGCCGTCCCCAGCAGCTCTGGAAAGCGATTTATTCTTACTGTGGTAGACTACGCTACCCGGTACCCAGAGGCAGTAGCTCTGTCTTTGACTAGGGCAGATAAGGTGGCGGATGCCATGTTGGCTATCTTTGCACGGGTAGGATTTCCCAGAGAAATGCTTACTGATCAATAGTGTTGAGCATTCCGATACCGCAAGTATCGGGTATCGGCCGATACTTGCGGGTATCGGAATTCCGATACCGAGATCCGATACTTTTGTGGTATCGGGTATCGGTATCGAAACAACATTAATGTAAAAATGTGTAAAAGAGAGAATTAAAATAAAAAAATATTGCTATACTCACCTCTCCGACGCAGCCTGGACCTCAGCGAGGGAACCGGCAGCGTTGTTTGCTTAAAATTCGCGCTTTTCCTTCCTTACGTGAAGTCCCGGCTTGTGATTGGTCGCGTGCCGCCCATGTGGCCGCGACGCAACCAATCACAGCAAGCCGTGACGTAATTTTAGGTCCTTCAGGATTTTAAAATTAGCTTCTGGCTTGTGATTGGTCGCGTCGCGGTCACATGGGCGACGCGACCAATCACAAGCCGTGACGTCACGGGAGGCTGGACACGCGCGCATTTTAAAATGCGCGCGTGTACTGCCTCCCGTGACGTCCCGGCTTGTGATTGGTCGCGTCGCCCATGTGGCCGAGACGCGACCAATCACAGCAAGCCGTGACGTAATTTTAGGTCCTTCAGGATTTTAAAATTACGTTCTGGCTTGTGATTGGTCACGTCGCGGTCACATGGGCGACGCGACCAATCACAAGCCGGGACGTCACGGGGATTTTAAAATGCGCGCGTGTCCAGCCTCCCGTGACGTCACGGCTTGTGATTGGTCGCGTCGCCCATGTGACCGCGACGTGACCAATCACAAGCCAGAACGTAATTTTAAAATCCTGAAGGACCTAAAATTACGTCATGGCTTGCTGTGATTGGTCGCGTCGCGGCCACATGGGCGACGCGACCAATCACAAGCCGGGACGTCACGGGAGGCAGGACACGCGCGCATTTTAAAATGCGCGCGTGTCCAGCCTCCCGTGACGTCACGGCTTGTGATTGGTCGCGTCGCCCATGTGACCGCGACGCGACCAATCACAAGCCAGAACATAATTTTAAAATCCTGAAGGACCTAAAATTACGTCACGGCTTGCTGTGATTGGTCGCGTCGCGGCCACATGGGCGGCACGTGACCAATCACAAGCCGGGACTTCACGTAAGGAAGGAAAAGCGCGAATTTTAAGCAAACAACGCTGCAGGTTCCCTCGGTGAGGTCCAGGCTGCGTCGGAGAGGTGAGTATAGCAATATTTTTTATTTTAATTCTTTCTTTTACACATTAATATGGATCCCAGGGCCTGAAGGAGAGTTTCCTCTCCTTCAGACCCTGGGAAAAATCAGGAATACCGTCCGATACTTGAGTCCCATTGACTTGTATTGGTATCGGGTATCGGTATCGGATTGGATCCGATACTTTGCTGGTATCGGCCGATACTTTCCGATACCGATACTTTCAAGTATCGGACGGTATCGCTCAACACTACTGATCAAGGGACCCAATTTATGTCTCACCTAATGGAGGCTCTCTGTAAGAAAATGCAGGTGAAGCACCTGGTATCGAGTGCGTATCACCCACAGACCAATGGCTTGTGAGAACGCTTCAATGGTACCCTCAAACAGATGCTACGCATGCTGGTTGAGACACAAGGGCGTGACTGGGAGCGGTGCCTCCCACACCTGCTATTCGCTTACCGAGAGGTTCCGCAGGCCTCGACGGGGTTCACCCCCTTCGAGCTCCTGTATGGCAGGCGAGTCCGGGGACCCCTTGGGTTGGTAAGAGAATCCTGGGAAGAGGAGCTGAACCCTTCTGAAGTGTCCATAGTGGAGTATGTCATGCGCTTCCGTGACAAGATGCAGACCTTGATGCAGTTGGTGCATGACAACATGATGCAGGCTCAGGCTGATCAGAAGCACTGGTATGACCAGAACGCCCGGGAGCGGACCTACCACGTGGGTCAAAAGGTGTGGGTGCTGGTTCCCGTACCAACGGATAAGCTTCAGGCAGCCTGGGAGGGCCCGTACGTCGTCCACCAACAGCTCAATCCGGTCACCTATGTGGTCACGCTTGACCACACTCGGGGTAGGCGAAAGGCCTTTCATGTCAACATGATGAAGGCTCATCACGAACGTGAACCTTTCGTCCTACCGGTCTGCAGTGCCCCCGAAGAAGGGGAGGAAGACACCCTCCTGGACATGCTGGTCCAAGCCAAGGCCCGTGGGTCCGTTGAGGACGTGGAGGTAAGCGCCTCGCTAGATGAACCACAGCGGTTGCAGTTGCAAACCACACTGGAACCCTTCCGGGTCGTGTTCTCCAACCGACCTGGAAGGACTGAGTTAGCCGTCCACGAGGTGGACACCGGGAATCACGCCCCACTACGGCGAACACCCTATGAATCTCTGACCAGGTGCAGCAGATTATGCGCCAGGAGATCGATGAGATGTTACAGCTGGGGGTGATTCGACGGTCAAAGAGTGCGTGGGCCTCACCGGTAGTGTTGAGTGATACCGTCCGATACTTGAAAGTATCGGTATCGGAAATATCGGCCGATACCGGCAAAGTATCGGATCTAATCCGATACCGATACCCGATACCAATACAAGTCAATGGGACTCAAGTATCAGACGTTATCCCTGATGGTTCCCAGGGTCTGAAGGAGAGGAAACTCTCCTTCAGGCCCTGGGATCCATATGAATGTGTAAAAGAAAGAATTAAAATAAAAAATATTGCTATACTCACCTCTCCGACGCAGCCTGGACCTTACCGAGGGAACCGGCAGCGTTCTTTGCTTAAAATGCGCGCGTTTACTGCCTTCCGTGACGTCACGGCTTGTGATTGGTTGCGTGCCGCCCATGTGGCCGCGACGCGACCAATCACAGCAAGCCGTGACGTAATTTTCAGGTCCTGAATGCCTAATTCTAGGCATTCAGGATTTGAAAATTACGTTACGGCTTGTGATTGGTCGCGTCGCGGTCACATGGGCGACGCGACCAATCACAAGCTGTGACGTCACGGGAGGCAGGAAACGCGCGCATTTTAAAATTACGTCACGGCTTGTGATTGGTTGCGTGCCGCCCATGTGACCGCGACGCGACCAATCACAGCAAGCCGCGACGTAATTTCAGGTCCTGAATGCCTAATTCTGCATTCAGGACCTGAAAATTACATCACGGCTTGCTGTGATTGGTCGCGTCACGGTCACATGGGCGGCACGCAACCAATCACAAGCCGTGACATCACGGAAGGCAGTAAACGCGTGCATTTTAAGCAAAGAACGCTGCCGGTTCCCTCGGTAAGGTCCAGGCTGCGTCGGAGAGGTGAGTATAGCAATATTTTTTATTTTAATTATTTCTTTAACACATTAATGTTGTTTCGATACCGATACCCGATACCACAAAAGTATCGGATCTCGGTATCGGAATTCCGATACCCGCAAGTATCGGCCGATACCCGATACTTGCGGTATCGGAATGCTCAACACTACTCACCGGTAGTTCTCTGTTATGATCCTAGTGGCTTAGGATCACAAATCTAACCAGCTAAGTAGAAGATAATAGGACGAGCTCTGGGGATGTGGTAACTGGACTAACCGCAAACCTGATCCTAACCGCACACACTATAGGCAGCCGTGGAACGTTTCCTGAAATCCTAGACGTCTCTTCACGGCCTGAGAAACTGACTACCCCTAAAGAGAAAGTAAAGACCTCACTTGCCTCAGAGAAATAACCCCAGAGATATAGAAGCCCCCCACAAATAATAACGGTGAGTTAAGAGGAAAAGACAAACGCAGAGATGAAAGAGGTTAAGCAAATGAGGCCCGCTAACGCTAGATAGCAGAAAATAGCAAGGGATCTGTGCAGTCAGTAAAAAACCCTATGCAAAAATATCCACGCAGAGAATGCGAGAACCCCCACACCAACTAACGATGTGGGGGGAGCAACTCAGCACCCCAGAGCACCAGCAAGCAGGGAAATCACATATTAGCAAGCTGGACAAAACTCATCATATACTAGGAAACATCTTGAACACAGATGAGCAAAAATAAGCAAACCAAACTTAGCTTCTCTTGGAGAGACTGATAACGGATGTAGACAGGAGCAATCAGAATAGCACTGAATACAACGACAACAGGCAAGGAATGAAGGACCAGGTGGATTAAATAGGAAACCTAACTAGCAGATGACGAGACAGCTGATCCTGCCAGAAACCTGCAAAATAACAAAAAGAGCCACCAGGGGGAGCCCAAAGAGAGAACTCACACAGTACCACTCACGACCACAGGAGGGAGCCCGGAAACAGAGTTCACAACAGTTCTCGTGCCAAAGAAGGACCGGACCACCCGGTTCTGCGTGGACTACAGGGGGCTCAACGCCATTACAGCCTCTGACGTGCACCCAATGCCACGCATCAAAGAGCTGCTTGAGAAGTTAGCGGGCGCAAAATACCTGACAATAATGGATCTGAGTCGTGGATACTGGCAGATTCCCCTGAGCCCCGAGGCGCAGGAGAAGTCCGCCTTTATCACACCCTTTGGACTGTACGAGTCCACGGTCATGCCCTTCGGCATGAAGAATGCCCCTGCCACTTTCCAGCGGATGGTCAATCTCCTGCTTCAGGGACTGGAGAAGTACGCCGTGGCGTACTTAGATGACATTGCCATCTTCAGTCCCTCCTGGGATGAACACCTGCAGCATCTCGAGGAGGTGCTCAGACGAATTCACCGAGCAGCACTGACTATCAAGCCGGGAAAGTGCCAGATTGGCATGAGGGAGGTCCACTACCTGGGGCACTGGGTAGGCGGAGGCACCCTGAAACCAGAGCCTGAGAAAGTGGGCGCGATCGTGAACTGGCCCACTCCTGGGACCAAGAAACAGGTGATGTCCTTCCTGGGCACTGCAGGGTACTATAGGCGTTTTGTGCAGCACTATAGTAGCCTGGCAAAACCTTTGACGGACCTCACCAGGAAGAAGCTACCCCACATCGTCAACTGGACAGATGGCTGTGAGGGGGCCTTCCAGGCGTTGAAAACTGCTCTGTGCAATGCCCCTGTGTTGAAAGCAGTCGACAGCAGTCGACCGTTCTTGGTACAGACCGACGCCAGCGAGTTTGGCCTCGGTGCTGTGCTCAGCCAGGTCGACTCGGAGGACCAAGAGCACCCCGTGCTGTACCTGAGCCGGAAACTTTTGCCGAGGGAAGTGGCCTACTCCACCATTGAGAAGGAGTGCCTGGCCATAGTCTGTGCCCTGCAGCGCTTGCAGCCTTACTTGTGCGGTCGCACCTTCACCGTGGTGACCGACCACGACCCTCTGCGCTGGCTAAGCACCATGTGTGGAACCAAAGGCAGGTTGCTACGCTGGAGCCTTGCCCTTCAGCAATTTGACTTCACCATTAAACACAAAGCGGGCAAAGAGCATGGGAATGCAGATAGACTCTCCCGCCAGGGTGAACCCACGGAGGTGCGCATGGAGGCATACCGAGAGGTTCTGCCGCCGTAGTGCACGCTAAAAGGGGGAGGTGTCACGATATGGTATGAAATATCATATAACTTTAGTTCTGTTGCTAATAAAACAAACCCAAAAAGGAAGAAAACAAAATGACATTCTTCCACATACTTACAGCCACAGTGGGGGAGTCTATCGGGAAGACATATTAATTACAATAAGGACACTCCCAAAGCCAATATCATACAACAAGGAGAAATGGAGTTCATGTCCAAAAAAGTTACATCATATTTTATTAATTTTACAAAAGATGCCAATAAATTACCAACAACATATAACAATACAATTAAATAAAAATCAGGATAGTCAAAGATGGAAGGTAGCACAGACAAAAACCGGTGCAGCACTCAGACTGGTGCAATTTACATAAAAATCAAAAATATGATGTAACTTTTTTGGACATGAACTCCGTTTCTCCTTGTTGTATGATAGTTCTGTTGCTAGCAAGCTGTGGGCTAAAAAAAACCCTTCCCTTTCACTCAGCCAAGAGCTGCCTTGTCAATGTACATGGGGGAAGAGAGTTTTATTGACAAAAGGTGTTTACGACCGGCATTTCCTGTAGTAGAAAGTGCTCAGCTTTAACTGGATTAGAAACTTCTAGAATCTGAAAGTCCTTTGTTCTGTTATTGTGAGATATTAGGCAAACTATTTAAGATAGGAGAATGATAAATACATATCCTTGATCTCCAACGAAGCATCTACCCATCACTCTAAACACAGACGTCTAACTCCATCGGGTGAAGAAGTAGGGATTGCTCTGTAAATAATAGGACATATTTGATCTCATTAGAAAGCCCACGTTAATCCCAGATGAATGCTGGGTTTGTCACAACTATGACATGTTGTGTCGCGGAGTTATAGAAATTAGATATAGATTAGGGAAAAATCAGTTAGCAGAAGAAGTAGGAGGGGTTGGAAAAGCCATCCCTTTCTGTGAGGTCACAGACTGTAGGTTTTAAGTGCTGGCAGGCGTCCAAGAGATCAGATTTGAGCTTCTTGTCTTTTCCTGATGTGCCCGCAGCACGTCCAATGAGCTGGGACGTATGGTTGCCTGCAATGCAATGATCTGAGAATATGTGAGTGTTATCTTTTCTTCATTTAATCCTTTTATTTTCATAATTACCTTGTACATATTTGCAATTGTCTCATTTGTAACATCTTTGTAAAATATTTTGATAAAGCACTGCCTAACCTTTCTGGAGTATAATATTTAATACTAGTTCGTTCTTTATGCTCTAAAAACGTACCCTGTCTCTTGAAGGGAAATTACGCTACTGTTTTTGGGTTAGCTCCGGACCCGTTTAATCGGAGCTGGTGGCAGCAATACCGTGTACAGGCCGTTGGGTGTCACTGCAGCGACTGCGGCTTGATAATTATTGTTCCTGCCTGAGTGGGAGTAGTTATCGCCTCGTTGCAGCGGGCCCAATTGCCAGTACATAGCAGGCAGCCTTTCTGGCGACTAATTACCCTAGGTGCAGTACCTAATCTGACCTGACGGGAAGGGGGGCGCCAGAGAGCTGCAAGGTTTAAGTGGAACTGCAAGCGGGATATACACAATTCCCTGCAGTTCATGGTATATTGAAGAGCAGTGGGATACCTAAAATAAGCCCCTGCTGTAACCTAAGAGGTCCCTAACCTCGTGTGTGTTTGCATCACATTGTGGCAGTGGAGGGATAACTAGGATAAGCCCCCTGCACATGTGATAGCCGTCTGTTGGTCTAAAGTCTCCCCAATCCGTGACCTAATGGTGGCAGTGGTCAGGAATCCCTGTGGATTTCGTGACAAACTGCTGGCCGCGGCTAAGGGTTCTTGACAGTCACGGTGTGAATCGTGACAAGCTGTACAATTTAGGGACTCAGGGGACAATATTAAATGTTAAGTGGGCACTTAAGAAGCATTATTGATATAGGGGCACTCAGAGTTTTGTGACTGTCAAAGGTGGCATTATTTATACCTCGAGTGGAAACTGTTTTCACAGGGGTACAGTGGTGGCATTAAGAGGAGCCCTGGTTTTGTACAGTAGGTGCATTAATAGGGACACATATGGCAGACACTGTTCAGTCCTCCAGCACACTATGTGTTGAGAGGGTTAATTGGCCATTTTAAGGGCTGGGTGCGCATCACCATTTTTTGGAAGTGCTCTGCGTTCCATAGTGCACCCGGGAAAATAAACTTCTGGTGTGCGCTTGCATATGCCCGCCCTATTCTGTTGGGGGATCATTATCAAACTTGCATTGTGCTGTTGTTTTATGGGGCTCAGTTAGCATATTTTTAGTTGATCTGCTGCTGTGTCCACTTGGTGGCACATACAATTTCAGGAAAAAATTTGCTCTGTGAAACAATCCCATATCATCAGACTTCTTCCAGCGAACTTGACATTTCCTTTAATTTCTCAATCCGTTAGCCCTTCTTCCCTTGTTTCTTTCAGACACATTTGCACCAATCAAAGCCAAGTCTATTGACCTTATATCATCGCTCCAAATCTCCCATTTTAAATCTTTAAATGTCCTCTTTTCGTGTTTGTTTGCTAACTCCAACAGACGCGTCTTATGACAATATTGAAATTGAAGTTTCTTCATCTTTTTCTGGGCCACTATTCCAGACTTGTGTAATGTGCGTTGCATGGTGTTTGAATCAATGTTTGCGTTCTTACTATTATGAAGCATATCAGCCACCTCCACTGCCTTGTTTGTAGCCCCAGAACTGATAGACCTTGGAATGAGCCGACTTGTTGACTCCAATATTTTGCCTGGATGTCCACCATTTGGCTTCTGAATGGATGGACGGATTTCATTTCGTATTCTTCCAATGTCATGGCACTCACATGATGCAGTTTGGCAATTTTCTTGGCCAAAGGACCGCTATTGATGAGCTAGATGATGCTGTTTTCTCTTTTCTTGGGAAATCGTCTTCGTGGCTGCTCCTCAATTCAAACCAATGACCTTTCACTTGGGAATTAACCTAATAATACACTGTAGGAGCGAAATTATGATGCTCACTCTTTGCTCCTCAGTTCTTGAGGAGTGAGGAAGTAACTTAAAGTATAGCTTACAGGCCTCCCTAAAAAAAGCAAACTTGTCATGCCCCCCAGAGCACCTGTCAGGCAAAGCAAGTTTGGGCTCTACCTGGGATTGCTTGGAAGTAATGGTCCCTAAACCAGCCGTGTCAGTTTACTGAGCCACCACAGTGCGAAGATCTGTCACCTCTAGGCTGAGCTACTGCAGTTGACCACACAGAGGAGTAATAGGATCCTTAATTAATTTAAAAAAAATAGTCTGGGCCATTGTTAATGTCATGACTCTGTTGTCGAGTATCCTGGGGCCAGGGGCACTTTCCTTGTTGCTAGCGCTAGGGGCTCCCTAGCTATCCCTGCTCCCCAGATTGCTTCTAATAGTGAAAATGCCGGGGCCATATACCTTGCTGAGCTGCCCTTAATTTGAACCTACCCTTAATCTGTTCTCTCACTCACCTAGAGCAGTGGGTAGTAGTAGTGTATGAATATACACAAACCAGACTAACAAGGGAATAGGTAGAGGGATAAAGGAGAATAATACCAATCACACTAATATGCACTCACAAACAATAGAGTGGAACACCGGAAAATGATGGAAGGAAAAAATAAATAGGGGAGGATGAGGAAATGCACAGAACCGAATAACCAAGCAACAGTCTTAAGATAAACACTCCTCCTCAAAAAACTAACTACTCCAGCTCCAGAGCCAGGCAGCAAGAAGCTAATATTGGCATCCATGGGAGAGACCAACACTGAACAGCTGAGACCTTGCTGAAAAAGCTCTAGCAGCTCTCAACTGAAAAGTTTAGCCCCTGCGATGCTAGCAGAAACCTGCACCATTTAATATGAGGGTGAGGTGCTTCTAATCAGTGCAGAAGTGCGAGAATTCAGACGCTGCAGTCTTCTGGCTCCTCTCTGTTGCTGTAAACCCATGACACATGAGTAATAAAATACTGTAATGCTAGGAGAAAGTAAATGAGAATTTTATATTTCAGCTTCAAATTAAATCTTTTCTTGAAGCAGGACTTTGTATATCTGAGTATGCTACATGCAGATAATCACTATTCATGAAAGAAACCAAGTGTTCCTCATACCACACATGAAAAACCAATTGACATCAAACTCGCAGATCTGCAACCAAATTGACTCAGTGTTAATTTATTCTCAGTCTCGTTTGCCATTGTTATTACAAATAATTCCACTTTCTTCCCCCTAGAATGTGCATTTGAGTACTGTGCAAAAATAAAAATCTAGAGACATGTTAAGATTAATTAAATAAGAGTCACATGAAATACCTCATAGTGTGAATAGCAATTATATCTACTTCTGTTCCAGAAAGAATGGAAAATTAAAATAATTATTTTTAGTTGCTTTGTTGATGAAACAGCCCTTCTTTATCTGCTTTTGATATAGTTGCTTGAAATTAATGCTTTTAAATTAATAATTGAGAGAATGTATAAAGTGGTACACTGGCGCTACACTATTAAGAAGACACTAAAGCAATCGCTGCTGCTGGTGATCAGGCAGGGTCTGTGTAAACCCCTGCTAAGTAGAGAAGTATAAAACTAAATGAAAGTTATCACCTGCGCTAAAAGGATGCGTTGGGAAATAGAATCAATATATGGACACAAGGGAAAAAAGTTGTGCAGATACAATAATTTAGAAAGTCATGCCGTTAGCCATAATAATCACTGCATTAGCACTTACTAAAATAGGGCTGTAGCCGCGCCGCAGCGTAGCTGTAACTTTACCGGTGAAGTGTCCAGTGATTGGTCCCGGAATCAGGTCCGCTGGATGGGTATACGCTGGTCACAGGGAATTCGAACAAGCCGCCAGCCTCTAGCGTGCCCCGGCCGGAAGCAACGCCGAAGCAGTGGCGGAGCGTGGAAAGGGCGTAGCTAAGGTGTGACGTCACACAAGGAGTAAGGACGGGGAGCGTGCAGGGACATAAACCAACGCGTTTCGAAGGATGAATACCTTCTTCGTCAGGGCTGCTGTTCCCTGAAGAGCCCATCCTTATATAGTGCTAGATCATTGACCCTTTCCTGTCCAGTTCGTACAATTCCCCAGAAAAGCGACGAACAGTTCAATTTGTATTTCTAACAACAGCGTTTGTAATTTGGGGCACTAATAGTGGAAGCTGAGATAGTATACAAGTTGCACTGGATATGAGTTACAAAACCAGTAAACCGCTGGTTGGTACATGCATAAATGGATATAAATCATTTAGTGGGAGCATGCCATGCTTACAAGAATAGCCAAATAGTGCATCCCTCAGAATCATGCATAAATGGCTGATAAATTGGGAGTGTCAGGAATTGGATAAGGGAATATTGTACATAATACGGGTAAATAAACAATAATTACTTTAAAAACAGGCCTTTATTACAATATTGGGCTAGAAAATATATATATATACAAAAATCCGATAAGATTAAACATGAACACCTGGTCTAAAAAATTATTCCATTATAAAAAATTATTCCGTTATAAAAATCCCCCACCAATGGGACAAAATGGTAATTAAAATCGGGAATATAATAGGTAAAATTTATTGGATAATCCTAAAAGGAATAAAATAATAGCAAGATGCTAGATGAGAAACTAGAAGGCATATAACTCAATCTCCTGGTTAAGTCCATTAGGTGCTAGACTATCTAGAGTAAAAATCCATTTGGACTCCACCCTCGACATTTCTTTAATAAAATTACCAACTCTAGCATTTTGCTGGACTGATTGAATTCCGCAGAAAAGAACGTTGGAACACGAACAATTGTGATATTCCGCAAAATGCCGAGATAGAGGGTGTCCTTTATACCCTTTGTTTATGTTGTCTAAATGTTCTTTTATTCTGATTCTGAGGCGCCTTTTCGTACGGCCCACATAAATTTTATTACAAGGGCATTTTAGTACATAAATCACTCCAGCTGTCTCGCAGGATATTCTACTTTTGATGTTGAATTTTTGTGTTCCACTGGAGTCCATAAATGTGGTTTGTAGTTCCTTGTTAAAAGTTGTGCGAGTGCAACATGGACATATGCCACATGGTTTAAATCCACAAGTGGGACGTGTAGTTGCTGATTGGAGTGTTGTCCGGTTCTGGTGCACCGATTTTGTAGTTGGCGCTAAAAGGAGGCCCAAGTTTCTTGCTTTCGTATAAACGAATCTTGGATTACTAGGCAATAGATCTCCAATATTTTTGTCGCCCTGTAAGATGGGCCAGTATTTACGAACAATATTATTGAACATTTTGTACCCTGAGTGAAACTGTGTCACTATTGGTAGTTTATTGATTTGTTGTTGAATATTAGGCAAATCATTATTCTGTTTTCCTTTATTCAATAGAGTTGTTCTCGGTATGAGGCTTACTTCCTGTCTTATCATATCCAGAGCTTGAGTGTCATAACCTTTGGCTTCAAATTGTTGGGTGATGCGCATGGTTTCCTCATTATAATTGTCTATATCTGTACAATTTCTCCTGATGCGCATATATTGCCCTTTTGGAATATTTGTCAGCCAAGTTGGTAGATGACAACTGGATGTGTGTATAAAACTGTTCGAGTCCACATCTTTGTGGTAGCACTTGGTTTTCAATATATTGTTCTCCACATAAATTGTTAAATCTAAGAAATTGACCGACACCCTGCTGGTGGTGGGTGTGAATTCCAGACCAAACTGGTTATTATTTAGATTTAAAATGAACTGGTCCAGTTCAATAGCCGATCCTTCCCAGATGAATAGAACGTCGTCAATGAAGCGACGCCAGAACTTTAGTCCTGTTTGAGGGGTACCGCCTTGGAAGATATGATGGCGTTCCCAGTTGCCTACATACAGATTAGCATAACTGGGCGCAAAACGAGTACCCATTGCGGTACCCCACGTTTGCAGATAATATTGACTCTCATATTTGAAATAGTTATGAGTGAGTATGAATTTGATACTATCCAAAATAAATTGGATTTGGGGTTCTTTATATGACCCCAAAGAATGCAGGAAAAAATCCGCTGACTGGCAACCCTTTTCATGATTAATCACGGTGTAAAGTGATTTAATATCCAGCGTCCCCAAAATATACTTGTCCTGCCAAAAAATAGATTCCAAGGCTTTTATGGTATGTGTGGTGTCTTTTAGGTACGCCGGCAATAGGGGCATACATTTTTGTAGGTGTTGGTCCACATATTTAGATAAGTTAGCGGTTAAACAATTGATGCCAGAAATGATCGGGCGGCCAGGGGGATTGGAGGGGTCCTTATGTATTTTAGGAAGATGGTAAAAGACGGCTATTGTTGGGGTTTGATTATTAATGAAATGGAATTCTTTCTTATTAAGGATCCCCAAAGATTTACCTTTTTGGGCTAGACGGTTTAATTCCTTAGTGTAATTGCTAGTAGGATTAAAACTCAACTTCTTATAGGTTATAGGGTCATTCAGAAGTCTTAAGGACTCATTGTGGTACATTGCGCAATCTAATACCACAATACCACCCCCTTTATCTGCCGGACGGATAATGATATTGTGGTTCTCTTGGAGATTAATGATAGATCTTTTCTCACTATTGTTAAGGTTATATGCAATGTGACGAAAATTATTTTTCCCAATTTTTCTAATGTCTGTGGTCACTAAAGTCTCAAAAGACCGGAAAGCAGTGGAGTACTCGTTTATTGGGTTAAAAGTGGATGGAAGGGCCAAATCGGTATGAGTATAAGTTTGAACATCCATAGTGGATTGATTTACATTAGTATACCTACCCGTATTTCCCTTTTTCAAGAAATATTTTTTGATGGCTAAGTTGCGCATAAATTTCTTTATGCTTATATATAAATTGAAAGGATTGGCCTTCGTTGTAGGAGCAAATTTCAGACCCTTTTGTAAAAGTTGTTCTTCACTGCAAGTTAATTGATACGAACTAAGATTAAAAATTTTCTGTGTATGTATTCCTATTTTTTTCCGTTTTTTCTTTTGGGCGAGTTTCCCACCCCTCTTGCCTCTTTTGGTTTTGTACCTAGAGGATGAAAAAAATCCCGTTTGATTGGTAGTTGGGTATGTGGTTTACTAACTCTTCTACTCAGAGTGTTAGTCCTACCAATCAGTTGACTTGGCACTTTTTTGGTATTACAGTTAACAGATGAATTTAAAGGCCGTTTGCTATTAAAATTCATCTGATTGGATGATTTACTAGCTTGCCTACTCGGTACAGCTTGATATCGTGCTCTAGTATTTGTACTAGTGGTGGGAGTTGCCGTATCCCAGTCTGTAGCTGCCTCAGAATTTGCCTCCATTGTGGAGAGTTGGGAGTATTGATTCGATGTTGGAATTTGGATATCAACCCCACTGTTGGCTATTGTTGGTGAGAGTGATGAGAGATTTCCTCTATTCTCATAAATAACCGGAGTTTCTTCATTGTTTTGGGGATCGATTAGTTCCTCCTCAAAATTGTTCCTAGTACGGGTAGACATCGGGGTATATTGTGTTGAATCCGTATTGGTGTATGTGGAGAATACCAAAGATAAGTCCTCTAGATTAGTAGTCGGTGTTAGATTGTATTCATCCAGAGTAACATACTGGTTGGTTGGACTAGGTGTAGGCTCATTAGTAATTTGAATATTCTCGAGTGGTAGATTGTCTCTAGCGAATTTTCTCATTTTTTTGTTAATAATGTCTTTCTCTTTCTCCTTTATTCGATACATGATGTTTGAGGTGAGGTCATGCAGATCCTCCATATGGTTATATGCTGTCAACTGTTCGAATAATCCAGTAATAGCCTGATTAATTTTATGGAGATTAATGTGACGTTTATCAATGATAAATTGAAGGGCCTCGTTGGAAAATCTTGCAAACATATTATCCCACTCCGTTTGGATTTTAGGATCCCCAAAGTCACCTGCAAGGGTTTTTTGGATGATCAGCCCTTTAGGGACAGTGCCTGCCTTAGCGTATTTTTCCAAGGAGGCAATCTCCCATAAATTACGCATTTCGTTAACCAATTGTTTACAACTTTTACAAAAGGGTCTGAAATTTGCTCCTACAACGAAGGCCAATCCTTTCAATTTATATATAAGCATAAAGAAATTTATGCGCAACTTAGCCATCAAAAAATATTTCTTGAAAAAGGGAAATACGGGTAGGTATACTAATGTAAATCAATCCACTATGGATGTTCAAACTTATACTCATACCGATTTGGCCCTTCCATCCACTTTTAACCCAATAAACGAGTACTCCACTGCTTTCCGGTCTTTTGAGACTTTAGTGACCACAGACATTAGAAAAATTGGGAAAAATAATTTTCGTCACATTGCATATAACCTTAACAATAGTGAGAAAAGATCTATCATTACTCTCCAAGAGAACCACAATATCATTATCCGTCCGGCAGATAAAGGGGGTGGTATTGTGGTATTAGATTGTGCAATGTACCACAATGAGTCCTTAAGACTTCTGAATGACCCTATAACCTATAAGAAGTTGAGTTTTAATCCTACTAGCAATTACACTAAGGAATTAAACCGTCTAGCCCAAAAAGGTAAATCTTTGGGGATCCTTAATAAGAAGGAATTCCATTTCATTAATAATCAAACCCCAACAATAGCCGTCTTTTACCATCTTCCTAAAATACATAAGGACCCCTCCAATCCCCCTGGCCGCCCGATCATTTCTGGCATCAATTGTTTAACCGCTAACTTATCTAAATATGTGGACCAACACCTACAAAAATGTATGCCCCTATTGCCGGCGTACCTAAAAGACACCACACATACCATAAAAGCCTTGGAATCTATTTTTTGGCAGGACAAGTATATTTTGGGGACGCTGGATATTAAATCACTTTACACCGTGATTAATCATGAAAAGGGTTGCCAGTCAGCGGATTTTTTCCTGCATTCTTTGGGGTCGTATAAAGAACCTCAAATCCAATTTATTTTGGATAGTATCAAATTCATACTCACTCATAACTATTTCAAATATGAGAGTCAATATTATCTGCAAACATGGGGTACCGCAATGGGTACTCGTTTTGCGCCCAGTTATGCTAATCTGTATGTAGGCAACTGGGAACGCCATCATATCTTCCAAGGCGGTACCCCTCAAACAGGACTAAAGTTCTGGCGTCGCTTCATTGACGACGTTCTATTCATCTGGGAAGGATCGGCTATTGAACTGGACCAGTTCATTTTAAATCTAAATAATAACCAGTTTGGTCTGGAATTCACACCCACCACCAGCAGGGTGTCGGTCAATTTCTTAGATTTAACAATTTATGTGGAGAACAATATATTGAAAACCAAGTGCTACCACAAAGATGTGGACTCGAACAGTTTTATACACACATCCAGTTGTCATCTACCAACTTGGCTGACAAATATTCCAAAAGGGCAATATATGCGCATCAGGAGAAATTGTACAGATATAGACAATTATAATGAGGAAACCATGCGCATCACCCAACAATTTGAAGCCAAAGGTTATGACACTCAAGCTCTGGATATGATAAGACAGGAAGTAAGCCTCATACCGAGAACAACTCTATTGAATAAAGGAAAACAGAATAATGATTTGCCTAATATTCAACAACAAATCAATAAACTACCAATAGTGACACAGTTTCACTCAGGGTACAAAATGTTCAATAATATTGTTCGTAAATACTGGCCCATCTTACAGGGCGACAAAAATATTGGAGATCTATTGCCTAGTAATCCAAGATTCGTTTATACGAAAGCAAGAAACTTGGGCCTCCTTTTAGCGCCAACTACAAAATCGGTGCACCAGAACCGGACAACACTCCAATCAGCAACTACACGTCCCACTTGTGGATTTAAACCATGTGGCATATGTCCATGTTGCACTCGCACAACTTTTAACAAGGAACTACAAACCACATTTATGGACTCCAGTGGAACACAAAAATTCAACATCAAAAGTAGAATATCCTGCGAGACAGCTGGAGTGATTTATGTACTAAAATGCCCTTGTAATAAAATTTATGTGGGCCGTACGAAAAGGCGCCTCAGAATCAGAATAAAAGAACATTTAGACAACATAAACAAAGGGTATAAAGGACACCCTCTATCTCGGCATTTTGCGGAATATCACAATTGTTCGTGTTCCAACGTTCTTTTCTGCGGAATTCAATCAGTCCAGCAAAATGCTAGAGGTGGTAATTTTATTAAAGAAATGTCGAAGGTGGAGTCCAAATGGATTTTTACTCTAGATAGTCTAGCACCTAATGGACTTAACCAGGAGATTGAGTTATATGCCTTCTAGTTTCTCATCTAGCATCTTGCTATTATTTTATTCCTTTTAGGATTATCCAATAAATTTTACCTATTATATTCCCGATTTTAATTACCATTTTGTCCCATTGGTGGGGGATTTTTTTAACGGAATAATTTTTTATAATGGAATAATTTTTTAGACCAGGTGTTCATGTTTAATCTTATCGGATTTTTGTATATATATATATTTTCTAGCCCAATATTCTAATAAAGGCCTGTTTTTAAAGTAATTATTGTTTATTTACCCGTATTATGTACAATATTCCCTTATCCAATTCCTGACACTCCCAATTTATCAGCCATTTATGCATGATTCTGAGGGATGCACTATTTGGCTATTCTTGTAAGCATGGCATGCTCCCACTAAATGATTTATATCCATTTATGCATGTACCAACCAGCGGTTTACTGGTTTTGTAACTCATATCCAGTGCAACTTGTATACTATCTCAGCTTCCACTATTAGTGCCCCAAATTACAAACGCTGTTGTTAGAAATACAAATTGAACTGTTCGTCGCTTTTCTGGGGAATTGTACGAACTGGACAGGAAAGGGTCAATGATCTAGCACTATATAAGGATGGGCTCTTCAGGGAACAGCAGCCCTGACGAAGAAGGTATTCATCCTTCGAAACGCGTTGGTTTATGTCCCTGCACGCTCCCCGTCCTTACTCCTTGTGTGACGTCACACCTTAGCTACGCCCTTTCCACGCTCCGCCACTGCTTCGGCGTTGCTTCCGGCCGGGGCACGCTAGAGGCTGGCGGCTTGTTCGAATTCCCTGTGACCAGCGTATACCCATCCAGCGGACCTGATTCCGGGACCAATCACTGGACACTTCACCGGTAAAGTTACAGCTACGCTGCGGCGCGGCTACAGCCCTATTTTAGTAAGTGCTAATGCAGTGATTATTATGGCTAACGGCATGACTTTCTAAATTATTGTATCTGCACAACTTTTTTCCCTTGTGTCCATATATTGATTCTATTTCCCAACGCATCCTTTTAGCGCAGGTGATAACTTTCATTTAGTTTTAATAATTGAGAGAAGTTTAGATTTATTTTCTGTATTTTCTTCTACAAAGTTTCAATAACATTCTGTGAGTACCATTGCCTCCATTCTATTAAGACTGTTAGGCTGCTTTCACACATCAGGTTCTTTGTTTCAGGCTAAATCCGGCGAGTGTTGGAAAAACTGGGTCCGGCTCAGATTGTGAAAAACTGATGCGACTGATCCGTTTTTTTGATGGATCCAGCTAGCCTATCTAGAGTATTGGCTAAAAAAAAAATTTGGAGCATGCTCAGTTTAAAAAACCGTATCAGGCCACCGGATCCGCCTTTTTCCGGATCCAGCACCTTCCGGCTCTCATAGGCTTTTATTGTAGCAAACAGCCGGAAGCGCTTCAGGCTTTTTCGCCGGAGACAAAAAACTTTGCAGTAGACGTTTTTTTCAGAAGCCGGAATTGGAATTTTAGCCGGATCCGGAAAAAAATGGAAGGAACGCTGGGCCATGCGGCGCGATCCGGCGCTAATACAAGTCAATGGGGGAAAAACCAGTTCCAGTTTTTATTTTTTCCGGTCCTGGTTTTTCTCTAAAGAGCCGGATTTAGCCTGAAACAAAA
This sequence comes from Ranitomeya variabilis, assembly GCF_051348905.1. Lineage (NCBI taxonomy): Eukaryota > Metazoa > Chordata > Amphibia > Anura > Dendrobatidae > Ranitomeya > Ranitomeya variabilis. The sequence goes on along the minus strand of NC_135237.1, from coordinate 71,759,535 downwards.
AACCTGATGTGTGAAATCAGCCTTACTGGACAAGCTACTACACTCCTTTTCTTTGGCAGTGCACAGCAGTTCACCTTGTAGATGAGGGCCAGAAAGAGCGTGTGCTTCAATGGGTGGCAAGCACAGCATCGAGTGGCCTCTCCTCCTCTTCCTCCACCTTAACATAGCACACAGTACAATCCTCAGAGGTGGCACCCCAATCACCCTTGTTTCCCCCCCTTGTCACAAATTTCCAAATGTCTAACTGACTGTGGGGAAGCACACATGGGCCATTCTGCAGTACTGTTGACACATTCTATTCCATGGGCATCAGAGGTCTGCTACAAAGATTCACAGTAGCCAGAGAGGGAAAGCATCTGCACCAATGCCCAAAATTTTTTCATGTTATATCCAGGGCCAAGAGTCCAAGCAGAATCCAGACCCTCATCACCAGATGTTAACCGACGAGGGTGGAGGTGATCTTGATGAGACTCAGATACCAGAGGTGCACGCAGACTGTACTGTAGTGTCAGGGCACAAAGATGAGGAGGATGACTCTCAGGGTGAGGAGTGTGAGAGCACAAAGGATGACAATGAGGTTGTAGATCCCACTTGGTGTGACCCCAGAGGTATGCAGTTGAGTACCTCAGCAAAGGAGGTGGAGGAGAAGGAAGATGAGGTGGTTAAGTTGAGGCTTCCAGCACAGACACAAAGTGATGCAACAACAACAAGCACTGGATCCTTAGCCTCATCACTTGCTGTGGCTAGCACCGGTCATGTGTGTGCATTTTGCAGGGGTGACAAGGGTTTCCTAGCCTGGACCTATTTTGAGACCACAAAAGATGACAGAACTCACATTATCTGCCACATTTTATTTAAAAAAAACTCAGTAGTGGAATAAATTGCAATAATTTGACAAGTACATGCCTGAACCAGCACATGTTCGATAAACATGCCTTGGTCTGGGAATCTCACTGTGCTAAAATGCTGACTAATGAGCCTTGCCAATCACTGTCATCTAATCAACGACGTCTGCTGCATCTGGCTCCTCCATCACCGTGCTAAGTCTTCGCACACAGGACTCCATTGGCAGAAACTCCACTTGTTTAGCTGTCACAGTCGGGGTGATTGAGAACCTGTCAGCTGTTGCAGAAGTGGACATGCCTGCTGTTTTGGTGTTGCCAAGCACAATACATCTTTCTCAAACCACTATAACATCTCCACCGGCACCTCACCCACAGTCTAGCAGTTTGTCCTGTTCTCCGTACTCCACCCTCTCTCAGTATAGCAACCAGCCCTCGACCCCACAGTTGTGGTCATATAAAAGAATGTTTCCTCCTACACATGCCAAAGCTAAATGCTTGAACTGTTTGCCATGGAAATGCTGCCTTTCCACCTGGTTAATACAGATGATTTCAGAAAGTTAATAGCCATTGCAGTCCTTCAGTACCAGTTGCACAGTAGCCATTACTTCTCTAAGAAAGTTGTGACTGCGCTAGACCAGCATGTCGCAGACAACATCACCCATCCTCTGAAAAAATCTATGTCTGCCAGGGTGCCTCTCATCATTGACACCTGAACAAGCAAGCATCACTGGTGAGTGTGGGGGCAGGCAGTCAAGGGGCTTCACCAAGAGTCTTTAAATTTCCCAAGGCTTGCAGGACAAACCTTTTTATCTAACAGTTCCTCCAATGCTTCTGGCTCCTCCACCTTGTTTAGGGTCTCCAAATGTGTCCTCAAAATCTCCCTTAATCTGAAAAGCATTACAAAAGTGCAGATAGAATCCCCCAACCTTTGTACTGCACAACCATGGCTCATTATAATCATGTAGTGTTAAAATTAATATGCCTTTGAGATTGCAGCCACACAGCTCCAGAATTATGAACACTTATCCAGGCCAAGTTAGAGCAATGGCTGGCTGCAACTAAACCAGGGAAAGCCATATGTGCTAATGGTGCAAACCTGGTGGAAGCCCTATGTTGGGGCAACCTCACACACGTGCCTTGCATGGCTCACATCCTCAACCTGGTGGTGTAGCAATTTCTCCACCACTATCTCAGCCTGGATGCACTGCTGCAGAAAGCACAGTTGCTTTGTGCTCATTTCCATCAATTGCACCCTGCAGGTCATCAACTTTCATTGCTACAGAGGCCTTTTGGTCTACCAGTTAACAGTTTGAATAGCGATGTTTCAACAGGGAGGAGTTCCACTCTGCACATGTTGCACCAACTGTGGCAGCAGCAATGAGCCCTGGTGCAGTATGTCCTTTTGCATAGCTTGGGCCAATGCAGTTCAGGCGTGGAGTAAATCATACTTGCAGAGTGGGCACAGATGGAGGACCTCTGCACTCTCTGCACAGTTTTGAAATGGCTATTAAGATGTTAGCGCTGGCGATGCCATTATCAGCATTCCAGTTATTTACTTACTGGAACACACTTTGAATAGTCCGCATGAGGAGGTGGTGGTCCCAGAGGAAGAGATGGAAGCAGAGGAGGATGAGGAAGGGATAACAAAAGTTAAAATTTCTGGTCTGTTGTTGCACAGGCGGTTGCCATGAAAGGGTGGCTTAAAGCAATTGAGGGGGAACTATGGTACCAGACAAACTGTTAGTGAAAGTGAAGGAGGAGGATGAGGTGGAAAAGGTGATGGATGTGCAACAGTCAGGAGATGAAGTAAATAATGATCCCCTCTCTGTTGTCCGTGGTTGGTAGGAGGGGATGGAGGAAGCAACCATGAGTGTTACCCCACCACCAACACACCATGGACTTGGAGCTCATGGAAGCGCCTGACATGTGAGTGCCTTCTTGCTGCACTGTCTTCAACATGATCCTCATTTTCTTAGGGTTAGAAATACTGCTAACTACTGGGTTGCTACTCTGCTAGATCCAAGGTACAAGAGTACATTTAGCCAGATGTTTCCACCCCTTGAAAGGGACGTGTGCATGCTGGAAAATTGAAGCAAGCTTGTAGACAATCTTAAGAGTGGTTTTCCCCAAAACAGCACTGAGGCACAAAGTGTGCATCGAAGTTCTAGACGTCTAACCCCAAGAACATTAAGGTGTCATCGCAAAAACATTAGCATAAGCAGTAGTGTTGAGCATTCCGATACTGCAAATATCGGGTATCGGCCGATATTCGCTGTATCGGAATTCCGATACCGAGTTCCGATATTTTTGTGATATCGGAAATCGGAATCGGAAGTTCCCAGTGTATGGTTCCCAGGGTCTGGAGGAGAGGAGACTCCCCATCAGGCCCTGGGATCCATATTCATGTAAAAAATAAAGAATAAAAATAAAAAATATGGATATACTCACCCCTCCGGCGGACCCTGGATCTTAGAGGTGTAACCGGCAGCCTCCGTTCCTAAGAATGCAGTGAGTGTAGGACCTGTGATGACGTCGCGGCTTGTGATTGGTTGCGTGAGCGGTCACATGAGTGGTCACGCGACCAATCACAAGCCGCGACGTCATCGAAGGTCCTTCACTCTGCATTCTTAGGAACGGAGGCTGCTGGTTACACAGCTAAGGTCCAGGGTCCGCTGGAGGGGTGAGTATATCCATATTTTTTATTTTTATTCTTTATTTTTTACATGAATATGGATCCCAGGGCCTGAAGGAGAGTTTCCTCTCCTTCAGACCCTGGGAACCATCCAGGATACCTTCCGATATTTGTGTCCCATTGACCTTGTATTGGTATCGGGTATCGGTATCGTCGAGATCCGATATTTTGCCGGTATCGGCCAATCCAATCCGATACCGATACTTTCGAATATCGGAAGGTATCGCTCAACACTAATAAGCAGCAGCAGTGTAAGTGGTATAAGCAATTTCTGATAGTCGTTTCACACATTTTTTAGACCAGCCCGTGCACCATCAAAACAGAGTACAAGTATCTGGAGCTCAATATGAATGCCATTGGGGGGGTGAACCCTTTTGCATTTTCATCTTCAAAAATGGAAGAGTGGCCTGAGCACAGCTGTCATGCCTTGGAGATTTTGTCATGTCCAGCAACCTGTGATCTCTCGGCACATGTCTTAAGCGCTGCTAGTGGTGTACTGAAGGATAAGCGCATTTGGCTGTCCCTTGAAAGTGTAGACCTCCTAACTTTCATCAAAATGAACAAGTCATGGATCTCCAATGACTTTTGCACCCCAGTTGCAGACTGGGCAGACTAGGCAATGTTTTTTTTTAGTGTCATGTATTGAACTTGCGTTATTGATGTCTGTAACACCTTTGTTGTGGCTTTTTTTGCCTGCTGTGGCTACTGCTGCTGATGTTACAAATAATTTTTTGAAATGTGGAGACTCGAAGTTGGGTCTCCATTTAGTGTGTTGCCTGTAGTAGAAGGTGTGTCAGAGGCCTATTGTACTGTTTCTACTCTGTGGAAATTGATGCCACTTTAGTGGAGTGTGATAATATTTTTTTTAAATGTGGAGACTCCAAGTCGGGTCTCTGTTGTGGATTCTGTTTTTGGGCTCCCTCTGGTGGTTACGGCTGGTACTGGGTGACTTTGGTGGGTTGCGGTCTCTGCTTTCCACCTGTCCATCAGAGGCTGGGTGTTTCCTATTTAACCTGGCTTTTCTGTCATTCCCTTGCCGGCTATCAATGTACTCAGATGTGCTCAGTTTGGTTCCTGACTACCTGCTCCCAGATCTCTCAGGATAAGCTAAGTTCTGTTTTTTAGTTGTTTGGTTTTTTGTCCAGCTTGCTAATTATGACTCTATGCTAGCTGGTAGCTCTAGTGGGCTGAGGTTCTCCCCATGTGCCATGAGTTGGCACATGGGTTCTTGTAATCTCAGGATGGTTTTTGATTAGGGTTTTTTGCTGACCGCTCAGACCCCTTTTGTATCATTCTGCTTTCTAGTTATAGTGGGCCTCATTTTGCTAAATCTATTTTCATCTCTATGTGCGTGCCTTCCTCTCATTTCACCGTCAATACATGTGGGGGGCAACTATACCTTTTGGGGTTCATTCCTCTGGAGGCAAGCTAGGTCTTTATTTCCTCTGCAGTGCTAGTTAGCTCTTAGGCTGGCGCGTGGCGTCTAGAATCAACGTAGGCACGCTCCCTGGCTATTTCTAGTTGTGTTTGTCAGGAGTAGGGCAGCGGTCAGCCCAGGTTCCATCACCCTAGAGCTCGTCCGTTATTTATGTTATTTTGCTTGTCCAGTGCTATCCCCAGCCATTGGGATCCATGACAGTATAGCCGGCCTACAAAGTGTTAATTGTTTGGGCTGAAGCAGGAGAAAAAGAAGTGTTTAAGGGAAATTTTTTTTTTTTTTTTTCCCTCAGAGTTTTGCTGCCTAGCCCTTAATTGCTGTCTAGCTGCTTCTTACCTCCTCTTAACCCTTGAATGGCTCTGACCTTAGCTGTTTAACATGGATGTCCAGAGTTTGGCTTCCAGCCTGAATAATCTTGCTGCAAAAGTTCAAAACATACAGGATTTTGTTGTTCACACTCCCATGTCTGAACCTAGAATTCCTATTCCAGAGTTTTTTTCTGGAGATAGATCTACCTTCCTGAATTTCAGGAACAATTGCAAATTGTTTCTTTCTTTGAAATCTCGCTCCTCTGGAGACTCTGCTCAGCAGGTTAAGATTGTAATATCTTTCCTGCGGGGCGACCCTCAGAATTGGGCATTTGCATTGGCACCAGGGGATCCTGCATTGCTCAGTGTGGATGCGTTTTTTCAGGCACTGGGATTGCTCTATGAGGAACCTAACCTGGAGATTCAGGCTGAAAAGGCTTTATTAGCCCTCTCTCAGGGGCATGATGAAGCGGAAGTATATTGTCAAACATTTCGGAAATGGTCGGTGCTTACTCAGTGGAATGAGTGCGCCCTGGCTGCAAACTTCAGAGATGGTCTTTCTGAAGCCATTAAGGATATTATGGTGGGGTTCCCTGCGCCTACAGGTCTGAATGAGTCTATGACTATGGCCATTCAGATTGATCGGCGTTTACGGGAGCGCAAACCTGTGCACCAGTTGGCGGTGTCTTCTGAACAGGCACCTGAGACTATGCAATGTGATAGAATTCAGTCCAGAAGTGAACGGCAAAATTATAGGCGGAAAAATGGATTGTGTTTTTATTGTGGTGATTCAGCTCATGTTATATCAGCATGCTCTAAACGCACAAAAAAGGTTGATAAATCTTTTGCCATTAGTACTCTGCAGTCTAAGTTCATTTTGTCTGTAACTCTGATTTGTTCACTGTCATCCATTTCCGTCGATGCCTATGTGGATTCGGGCGCTGCCCTGAGTCTTATGGATTGGTCATTTGCCAAACGCTGCGGTTTTAGTCTGGAGCCTCTGGAAGTTCCTATTCCTTTGAAGGGAATTGACTCTACACCATTGGCTATGAATAAACCGCAGTACTGGACACAAGTGACCATGCGCATGACTCCCGTTCATCAGGAGGTGATTCGCTTCCTTGTACTGTATAATTTACATGATGTACTAGTGCTTGGTCTGCCATGGTTGCAGACTCATAATCCAGTCCTGGATTGGAAAACAATGTCTGTGTTAAGCTGGGGATGTCAGGGGGTTCATGATGATGCACCTCTGATTTCAATCGCTTCATCTACTCCTTCTGAGGTCCCTGCATTTTTGTCTGACTATCGGGATGTTTTTGAGGAGCCTAAGCTCAATTCGCTCCCTCCTCATAGGGAATGTGACTGTGCTATAGAATTAATTCCTGGCAGTAAGTTCCCTAAGGGTCGTTTATTTAATCTGTCAGTGCCAGAGCATACTGCTATGCGGAATTATATTAAGGAGTCCTTGGAAAAGGGACATATTCGTCCATCTTCGTCCCCTCTGGGAGCAGGTTTTTTTTTCGTGGCAAAAAAAGATGGTTCCCTGAGGCCTTGTATAGATTATCGCCTTCTGAATAAGATTACAGTCAAATATCAGTATCCATTGCCATTATTGACTGATTTGTTTGCTCGCATTAAGGGGGCTAGGTGGTTCACTAAGATAGATCTTCGCGGTGCGTATAATCTTGTGCGGATAAAACAGGGTGATGAGTGGAAAACCGCATTTAATACGCCTGAGGGCCATTTTGAGTATTTGGTAATGCCTTTTGGACTTTCTAATGCTCCTTCAGTCTTTCAGTCCTTTATGCACAATATTTTCCGTGAATATCTGGATAAGTTTATGATTGTGTATTTGGATGATATTTTGGTGTTTTCTGATGACTGGGAGTCTCATGTTCTACAGGTCAGGAAGGTGTTTCAAGTCCTGCGGGCCAATTCTCTGTTTGTGAAGGGCTCAAAATGTCTCTTCGGAGTCCAGAAAATTTCATTTTTGGGGTACATTTTTTCTCCTTCTACTATTGAGATGGATCCCGTCAAGGCTCAGGCGATTTGTGACTGGACACAACCTACATCTGTTAAGAGTCTTCAGAAGTTCTTGGGTTTTGCTAATTTTTATCGTCGGTTCATTACTAATTTTTCCAGTGTTGTTAAACCTTTGACTGATTTGACTAAAAAGGGTGCTGATGTTGCTAATTGGTCTCCTACGGCTGTGGAGGCCTTTCAGGAACTTAAGCGCCGGTTTTCTTCTGCTCCTGTGTTATGTCAACCAGATGTTTCACTTCCTTTTCAGGTTGAGGTTGATGCTTCCGAGATTGGAGCGGGGGCGGTTTTGTCACAGAGAAGTTCCGATGGCTCGGTGATGAAGCCATGTGCGTTCTTTTCTAGAAAATTCTCGCCCGCCGAGCGCAATTATGATGTGGGTAATCGGGAGCTTTTGGCCATGAAGTGGGCATTTGAGGAGTGGCGTCATTGGCTTGAGGGTGCTAGACATCGTGTGGTGGTCTTGACTGATCACAAAAATCTGATTTACCTTGAGTCTGCCAGGCGTCTGAATCCTAGACAGGCTCGTTGGTCGTTGTTTTTTTCTCGTTTCAATTTTGTGGTTTCATACCTGCCAGGTTCAAAGAATGTGAAGGCAGATGCTCTTTCCAGGAGTTTTGTGCCTGACTCTCCTGGAGACTCTGGGCCTACTGGTATCCTTAGGGATGGGGTAATATTGTCCGCCGTCTCCCCAGACTTGCGACGTGCATTGCAGGAGTTTCAGGCGGATAAACCTGATCGTTGTCCACCAGAAAGACTGTTTGTTCCGGATGATTGGACCAGTAGAGTCATCTCCGAGGTCCATTCTTCTGTGTTGGCTGGTCATCCTGGAATATTTGGTACTAGAGACTTGGTGGCCAGGTCTTTTTGGTGGCCTTCCTTGTCAAGGGATGTGCGCACCTTTGTGCAGTCTTGTGAAGTGTGTGCTCGGGCTAAGCCTTGCTGTTCTCGGGCCAGTGGGTTGTTGTTATCCTTGCCTATCCCGAAGAGGCCTTGGACGCACATTTCCATGGATTTTATTTCAGATCTCCCTGTCTCACAGAAAATGTCCGTTATCTGGGTTGTGTGTGACCGCTTTTCTAAGATGGTTCATTTGGTACCCTTGCCTAAGTTGCCTTCCTCTTCTGAGTTGGTCCCTTTATTTTTTCAGAACGTGGTTCGTTTGCATGGGATTCCGGAGAATATCGTTTCTGACAGGGGATCCCAGTTTGTGTCTAGATTTTGGCGGACGTTTTGTGCTAAGATGGGCATTGATTTGTCTTTCTCGTCTGCATTCCATCCTCAGACGAATGGCCAGACGGAGCGAACTAATCAGACCTTGGAAACTTATTTAAGGTGTTTTGTTTCTGCTGATCAAGATGACTGGGTTGCCTTTTTGCCACTGGCCGAATTTGCCCTTAATAATCGGGCTAGTTCTGCTACTTTGGTCTCTCCTTTCTTTTGTAATTCGGGGTTTCATCCTCGTTTTTCCTCTGGTCAGGTGGAGCCTTCGGATTGTCCTGGAGTGGACGTGGTGGTGGACAGGCTACATCAGATTTGGAATCAGGTGGTGGACAATTTGAAGTTGTCTCAGGAGAAGACTCAGCAGTTTGCTAATCGCCGTCGCCGCGTGGGTCCCCGACTTCTTGTTGGGGACTTGGTGTGGTTGTCTTCTCGTTTTGTCCCTATGAAGGTCTCTTCTCCTAAGTTCAAGCCTCGGTTCATCGGTCCTTATAAGATCTTGGAGATTCTTAACCCTGTATCTTTTCGTTTGGATCTCCCAGCATCGTTTGCTATTCATAATGTGTTCCATCGGTCGTTATTGCGGAGGTATTAGGTGCCCGTTGTTCCTTCGGTTGAGCCTCCTGCTCCGGTGCTGGTGGAGGGAGAATTGGAGTATGTTGTTGAGAAGATCTTGGATTCTCGTGTTTCCAGACGTAAACTCCAGTATTTGGTTAAGTGGAAGGGTTATGGTCAGGAGGATAATTCCTGGGTGGTCGCCTCTGATGTTCATGCGACTGATTTGGTCCGCGCCTTCCATAGAGCTCATCCTGATCGCCCTGGGGGTTCTCGTGAGGGTTCGGTGACCCCTCCTCAAGGGGGGGGTACTGTTGTGGATTCTGTTTTTGGGCTCCCTCTGGTGGTTACGGCTGGTACTGGGTGACTTTGGTGGGTTGCGGTCTCTGCTTTCCACCTGTCCATCAGAGGCTGGGTGTTTCCTATTTAACCTGGCTTTTCTGTCATTCCCTTGCCGGCTATCAATGTACTCAGATGTGCTCAGTTTGGTTCCTGACTACCTGCTCCCAGATCTCTCAGGATAAGCTAAGTTCTGTTTTTTAGTTGTTTGGTTTTTTGTCCAGCTTGCTAATTATGACTCTATGCTAGCTGGTAGCTCTAGTGGGCTGAGGTTCTCCCCATGTGCCATGAGTTGGCACATGGGTTCTTGTAATCTCAGGATGGTTTTTGATTAGGGTTTTTTGCTGACCGCTCAGACCCCTTTTGTATCATTCTGCTTTCTAGTTATAGCGGGCCTCATTTTGCTAAATCTATTTTCATCTCTATGTGCGTGCCTTCCTCTCATTTCACCGTCAATACATGTGGGGGGCAACTATACCTTTTGGGGTTCATTCCTCTGGAGGCAAGCTAGGTCTTTATTTCCTCTGCAGTGCTAGTTAGCTCTTAGGCTGGCGCGTGGCGTCTAGAATCAACGTAGGCACGCTCCCTGGCTATTTCTAGTTGTGTTTGTCAGGAGTAGGGCAGCGGTCAGCCCAGGTTCCATCACCCTAGAGCTCGTCCGTTATTTATGTTATTTTGCTTGTCCAGTGCTATCCCCAGCCATTGGGATCCATGACAGGTCTCCATCTGGTGGGTTGCCTGTAGTAGAAGGTGTGTCAGAGACCTATTTTACTGTTTCTACTCTGTGGAAATTGATGCCACTTTAGTGGTGTGTGACAATATTTTTTTTTTTGAATAGGGAGACTCGAAGTTGGGCCTATAGCTGGTGGGTTGTCTGTAGTGGAAGGCGTGTCAGAGGCATATTATACTATTTCTACTCTGTGGAAATTGATGACACTTTAGTGGTGTATGACAATAATTTTTTGAAATATGGAGTCTCCAAGTTGGGTCTCTGTCTGATAGACTGCCTGTAGTGGAAGGTGTGCTAGAGGCCTATTATACTATTTCTACTCTGTGGAAATTGAAGTCACTTTAGTGGTGTGCGACAATAATTTTATTAAATGTGGAGACTCAAAATTAACTTGGTCTCCATCTGGTGGGTTGCCTGTGTAAGTAGGGCTCCCAGACACACCTATGTTACTTTCCTTACATTTTTCTATTAATAGTACTGCATGAAACTAATGCTTGTGCCACCTGAGTGTGGCTGGAAAAATAATTGGAGGTGTTGCATGAGGTATTAGAGTTCCCAGCTAAGAAGGTTTATACTGCCTCCTTAAATACCTGGTCATCATTGAAGCCTCAATTCAAAGCTGTAAATGCTGGCCCAGACCTTGATACCTCATGCATGGCCCATGGCTGACTGCTGCTGTGCCATTAGAAAAGGTTGTACTGTGGGTCAATTGATCAGTATTGATCAGTCAACTACCTGTGCTACTTTCCTTACATTTTTCTACTAATTGTACTGTATGAAATTGATGTTTGTGCCATACCGCATGCGTGGACCATGGCTGCTGCTGTGCCATTTGCAAATTTCTAATGTGAGTCCTTTGACACCAAGGGTGTCTGCCCCTAATTTTAGCTGTTTGGGAAGATTTTTGTCACTCTTTAAGGTGTTGTGCATTCATTTGGCCTGGCCTCCCAATGAATTTAATGGGGTTCAGGTACGTTTGTCGAACCGGACCGTCAAATTGAACCGGACCTCAAAAGGTCACTCATCTCTATTTCACATCACCCAGGAAACCTAAAACTTGTTTCTTGCCTGCAGATCATGGCATATTCTTTGTTTGGCTAATGTTACTTTGTTTACCCAAATCCTGACTTTCACCTCATCTTCCTTCCTGGTTCATGCTTCTAACTCATGGCATTTCTTCAGACTACAATACCTTCTCCTCATTTAGCTTGACTGCTACTCCATCCATGACCTCTAGCTATATTCCAAATTTTCTTCTTCACTACAGCATACCTGATATGAGCCAGTGACCAATATTTTAGTCTTTTTTTACATGCACAATTTTATTGCCAGCTCTAAATTTGATGGCTTGCTAATATTTCAGTAGAGAATGAAAACATACTAAAATAAATGGAAAGTACCAGGGGATTTATTCTTATTTCAAGTGTGTTATACATATGGTACATTGGATGTTAGGTCCCAGTGGTTGTCCTGATTCAACATATGTATGTTGTATTATCAGCAATAGCAGAGTACCACATAGGCAGGCAAGGTAAATACCATTATCATGGGGGAAGATTGGTTAGGCTCCATGTTGTGGACTTGCAACAAAAGGGTGAGACAGGATTAGAATTTTCAATGCAGTTATACACTATTCTCAGAGCGGCCGTTGGACACAGCTTCCTGTTACTGAGTAACATAAATGATTGGTAGAAAGATGGTCAATGGACGTGTCCTCCACCATTCAGCAAAGGGATATAGATCTGATTGCATACTATCCCATGTAGGGTGTGGAGGGGAGGCTGCACAGGCATATGTGAAGAGATGGAGGCATCCTGATAACAAATATCACATACAGTTAGGTCCAGAAATATTTGGACAGTGATGCAAGTATTGGTATTTTAGCTGTTTACCAAAACATATTCAAGATTCAGTTATATAATAAATATTGGATTAAAGTGCAGACTCTCAGGTTTAATTTAAGGATTTTCACATCTTAATTTAAGTAAGGGTTTTGGAATTAAAGCTCATTAATTTGTAGCTGCCTTTTTTTGAAGGGACTAAAAGTAAATGGATAATTTTCACAAAAACTCTTTAACGGGCTGCGTGGGGTATATCCTTGTTAAACCTTCATCAGTTAAGCAGATAAAATGGCTTGAGCTGATTACAGGTGTAGAATTTGTATTTGAAAGCTTTTGATGGGAACCGACAACATGTGGTCAAAGGAGCTCTCAATGGAAATTATATGGACCACCATTAGGCTGAGAAAAAGAAGAAATACATCAGATACAAAGCAGAAATATTAGTGGGTAAACCAACAGTTTGGTACATTTTGAAAAAAAAAACCAGCGCACTGATTAGCTTGAGAGCTCAAAAAGGCCTAAACATCCATGGAAGATAACAGTGATGGTTGATCACAGAATCCCTTCCATGGTGAAGAAAACTCCCTTCACAACATAAAGAGAAGACTACAAATACAGAGAGTTCACCACAAGGTACAAACCATTAATCAGCCGTAAAAAATAAAAATGCCTTTGCCAAAAAATCTAAAGAAGCCAGCTCAGTTCTGGAAAAGCATTCTTTGATTAAACTAGGATCTGTAAAGCACTGTAGAATTAATGGCACTTTATAAGTGAGTAAAATAAAATAATAATAAAATAAAATCAACCTGTGCCAGAATGATAGGAAAAAGAAAGTATGGAGTAGGGCAGAGGCAGACTGCTGTATTTCTTGTGCGAGAATCGCATCGTAAACCTCGTACTGGCTGTCGGCTCTCCTGACCTGAGCTTGACAGCTGCATAGTAATCCATCGTGCTGTTTTGCTCAGGTCAGGAGAGGTGCCAGATCAGTCCATGCATTGCGATACGATTCTCGCACGAGAAATACGGCAGTCTGTCTCTGCCCAAAGACCTAGAATGGTTCATAAACCAAAGCACATCCTTTGTAAAACATAGTGGAAGCAGTTTGATAGCACGAACATGTGTGACTTCCAATGGCACTGGGTCACTAGTGTTTATTGATGATGTGACTGAACACAGAAGCAGCTTTATGAATTCTGAAGTGTACAGGGTGATACTTTCTATTTAGATTCAACCAAACACAACAACGTTGATTGGATGACACTTTACAGTATGGATGAACAATGAGACTCAAATCATAATGTGAAGGTATCCAAAGAGTTTTTTAAGGCAAAGAAGTGGGATATTCTGGAATGATCGAGTATGGTAAAAATTGTTTGTCAAATTCAGTGGGTCAGTACGATTACGGTAATTGTAAATTCATACAAGTTTTGTGTCTTACTACTTTTTTATTTTTTTCAAGTAGTAGCAATAAATTTGCTTTTATATGCCCTTAGCTATGTTGATGATAATTTAAATATGTTATTACTCTTAAAAAAATTACTTAATAAGAAAAATAGCAGAGATAGAATTTATTCACAGGACTCCGGTCCGTTGGCCTTGGCAGTAATTTGATTCCGCTTGACGGGAGACCTATGAATCCTCCCTCATCACTCAACATTCCCGACTCTACATTTGATTAACCGGATTGGTGCAAAGTCATCACTGTGAGTGGGGGTTAACCAAATATGTTAAGAAGTTATTCAAAGGCATTCTGTGAAAACCAATGTTCTTAAAGATTCTCTTTAAGTACATTGTTACATTTACTCCGGAGAGTTTCTAAAGAATTCTTTCAAGAGTTGTATTAAAAGTGTTGAATCCTACTTGGCTTTCATATCTAATTAACGTATAATCTGAAAGTAGAATTTCATATTTTCAGAGAGAATTTTTTTCCAGCTAATGTTCATTTCTTCACAGCTGTATCAATATGATTTTGACTAATTTTTCAAAGTGATAAATAGAAATGTTTATAGAGTGTGAATTTTTTCATTGTCTTTTTAACTTCAAATTACATAACTAGGAAATCATCGTTTTTAAATGGTGTCATGAAACAAAAATGTGTTGTCTATTGCCTATTTTTAGTGTTCAACAAATGTTTCATTTTAAAATACCAGAGCAGATTTATATCAACTGAAAGTAAACAATGCCCAATCTTAAAAATCATAAACAGACATGAGTGAATGAATACGAGGCAAATTCAATTTTTCCAAAATTTTACAAAAAACATTTTGATTATCCTAAATCCAAAATTGCCCTCATTTTGCTGATTTGTAGAGGGTAGAAAAACCAAAAACGACAGTTCCTCTTTTAGACACAGCATCTCATTAAAAGATAAAGCTGTACAAGAGAGGCATGGGTTGCTGTCTGCCAAAATTATTGAGCAAAATGAAACAAACTAGATGTGTCATGCAGCATGAGCCATTGTGGAAAATGTAGCAAATAGATAATGGCTGCACTCAATTTTACTGTGCTAAAGCAAGGAATTGTGCAATACATGAAATGTGAATAGCATAATGGCTTGGGAAATTTATGAAAAAACACATGAGATTCTTAGCACAAGATTTGGCCAAATGTTGTGAGCCCATCCAGCAAACGTCAAGGTAATCTCAAAACGGATGGGTAACTGAGCTGACTGCCTAGTGTGAACACTTACCTATGTGTTAAAATCCGGTGACCTAGCATGAGAGTAAGTGGTATCTGTACTGACCGCGAACCATAAACTGACACCGCAACTAGAAGTAGCCGTGGGGTGTGCCTGACCTGTCCTAGACACCTCGACACAGCCGGAGGACTAAATACCCCTATAGGTGGAAATGGGAATTCTATCTTGCCTCAGAGCAGAGCCCCAAAAGGATAGACAGCCCCCCACAAATATTGACTGTGAGTATAAGAGGAAAGATACACGCAGACAGAAAAACAGAATTTAGCAAAAGAGGCACTTCTAGCTAAATAGAAAAGGATAGGACAGAATTCTAAGCGGTCAGTATTAAAATCCTAAAAATATCCACAGCAGAAAATACAAATATACTACATCTAACTAAAGACATAGCAAGTATATCTGCAACTCCTGAGAATCCAGCATGACTGAAAAATCCAGACAAAGTCTAAGCTGGACAAAAACACAAATGAATTGCACTGAATTACAAGCACACTGCATGTGTGCACAGAGACAAAAAACCAGACACTTATCTTAGATGAATTGGCAGCAGAGCATGAGGAACCAGAGAGAGAAGCAATCCCTCCAAGAACAATGGACAACTGGCACTGACTAATGAATCCAGCAGCCCTAAATACCCCAGTCAGGCCTGCAATCAGCAGGAAAACCTGACCATGATTGCAAGCCAGAGACAGCTGCAATACCACCAACAACCAAGAACCCAAGAACAGAATTCACAACAGTACCCCCCCCTTGAGGAGGGGGCACCGAACCCTCACCAGAGCCCCCAGGCTGATCAGGACGAGCCAGATGAAAGGCACGGACCAAATCAGCAGCATGGACATCAGAGGCAAAAACCCAAGAATTATCCTCCTGGCCATAACCCTTCCATTTGACAAGGTACTGAAGCCTCCGCCTCGACAGGCGAGAATCCAAAATCTTCTCAACCACATACTCCAACTGCCCATCAACCAACACAGGAGCAGGAGGGTCAACAGAGGGAACAATGGGCACCACATATTTCCGCAATAAAGATCTATGGAAAACATTATGGATGGCTAAAGAGGCTGGAAGGGCCAAACGAAAAGACACCGGATTGATGATCTCAGAAATCCTATAAGGACCAATAAACCGAGGCTTAAACTTAGGGGAAGAAACCTTCATAGGAACATGACGGGAAGACAACCAGACCAAATCCCCAACCCGAAGCCGGGAACCAACACGCCGACGACGGTTAGCAAAACGCTGAGCCTCCTCCTGAGACAACACCAAATTGTCCACCACATGAGCCCAAATCTGTTGCAACCTGTCAACCACAGAATCCGCACCCACAGAGTCCACCCCAGGGCAATCAGAAAGCTCAACCTGCCCCGAAGAAAAACGAGGATGAAAACCAAAATTACAAAAGAAGGGCGAAACCAAGGTAGCAGAACTAGCCCGATTATTAAGGGTGAACTCGGCCAATGGCAAGAAAGCCACCCAATCATCCTGATCAGCAGACACAAAGCATCTCAAATAAGTTTCCAAAGTCTGATTAGTTCGCTCGCTCTGGCCATTTGTCTGCGGATGAAATGAGGAAAAAAAAGACAAATCAATGCCCAGCCTAGCACAAAAGGCCCGCCAAAACCTAGAAACAAACTGGGAACCTCTGTTGGACACAATATTCTCCGGAATACCATGCAAATGAACCACATGCTGGAAAAACAACGGAACCAAATCAGAAGAGGAAGGCAATTTAGGCAAAGGTACCAAATGAACCATCTTAGAGAACCGGTCACAAACCACCCAGATAACCGACATCCTCTGGGAAACCGGAAGATCTGAAATAAAATCCATAGAAATATGCGTCCAGGGCCTCTCAGGGACCGGCAAAGGCAAAAGCAACCCGCTAGCACGGGAACAACAAGGCTTGGCCCGCGCACAAGTCCCACAGGACTGCACAAAAGAACGCACATCACGTGACAAAGAAGGCCACCAAAAGGACCTACCAACCAAATCTCTGGTACCAAAAATACCAGGATGGCCTGCCAACACAGAACAATGAACCTCAGAAATCACTCTACTAGTCCTTCTGTCAGGAACAAACAGTTTGCCCACTGGACAGCGGTCAGGTTTGTCAGCCTGAAATTCCTGCAGAACTCGTCGCAAATCAGGGGAAATGACCGAAAGGACCACCCCTTCCTTCAGAATGCCGACCGGTTCCAGTACCTCAGGAGAATCAGGCAAAAAACTCCTAGAGAGGGCATCAGCCTTAATATTCTTAGAACCTAGAAGATACGAGACCACGAAATCAAAACGGGAGAAAAACAAGGACCATCGAGCCTGCCTAGGATTCAGGCGTCTGGCAGACTCGAGGTAAATCAAATTTTTATGATCGGTCAAGACCACAGTACGGTGCTTGGCTCCCTCAAGCCAATGTCGCCATTCCTCAAATGCCCACTTCATAGCCAACAACTCCCGATTGCCGACATCATAATTGCATTCAGCAGTCGAAAACTTACGAGAAAAGAAGGCACACGGTTTCATCAAGGAACCATCAGAATTCCTCTGAGACAAAACGGCCCCTGCCCCAATCTCAGAAGCGTCAACCTCAACCTGAAACGGAAGAGAAACATCCGGCTGACGCAACACCGGGGCAGAAGTAAATCGGCTTTTAAGCTCCTGAAAGGCAGAGACAGCCACAGAGGACCAATTCACTACATCAGTGCCTTTCTTCGTCAAATCGGTCAGGGGTTTAACCACACTGGAGAAGTTAGCAATGAAACGGCAATAAAAATTAGCAAAGCCCAAAAATTTCTGAAGGCTCTTCACGGATGTGGGCTGAATCCAATCATGAATGGCCTGAACCTTAACCGGATCCATCTCTATAGATGAGGGAGAAAAAATGAAGCCCAAAAAAGAAACCTTCTGCACTCCAAAGAGACACTTAGACCCCTTCACAAACAAGGCATTATCACGAAGGATCTGAAATACCATCCTGACCTGTTTCACATGAGACTCCCAATCATCGGAAAAAAATCAAGATATCATCCAAATATACAATCATGAATTTATCAAGATAACTCCGGAAGATATTATGCATGAAGAACTGAAAAACAGATGGAGCATTAGAGAGTCCGAATGGCATCACAAGGTATTCAAAATGGCCTTCGGGCGTATTAAACGCAGTTTTCCATTCATCACCCTGCTTAATACGAACAAGATTATATGCCCCCCGAAGGTCAATCTTAGTAAACCAACTAGCCCCCTAAATCCTGTCAAACAAATCGGAAAGCAAAGGCAAAGGGTATTGAAACTTGACCGTGATCTTATTCAAGAGGAGATAATCAATACAGGGTCTCAAGGAGCCATCCTTTTTAGCAACAAAAAAGAATCCCTCTCCCAACGGTGAAGAAGATGGCCGAATATGCCCCTTCTCCAAAGACTCCTTAACATAACTCCACATGGCGGCATGTTCAGGCACAGACAGGTTGAAAAGTCGGCCCTTGGGAAACTTACAGCCTGGAAACAAGTCAATAGCACAATCACAGTCCCTATGCGGTGGAAGGGAACTGGACTTGGGCTCATCGAATACATCCTGAAAATCAGACAAAAACTCTGGAACCTCAGAAGAGGTGGAAGAGGAGATTGACATCAAAGGAACGTCACTATGAACCCCCTGACAACCCCAACTAGTCACAGACATAGACTTCCAATCCAACACAGGATTATGTATCTGCAACCATGGAAAACCCAGCACAATAGCATCATGCAAATTGTGCAACACCAGAAAACGACAATCTTCCTGATGGGCTGGCTGTTGTGAACTCCGTTTTCAGGCTCCCTCTTGTGGTCACAGATGGTATTGTGTGACTTTGGTTTTTTGGCTCCCCCTGGTGGTTTGGTTTATTATCCTGCAGGTCTGGCTGGATCAGCTGCCTCGTTATTCACCAGGGAGGCTCCTATTTAGCTCTGCTTCACTTCCACTTGTTGCCGGCTGTCAATGTATTCAGTGCTATTCTGATTACTCCTGATTATCTTGTTTTCTGCCTCTTCAGGATAAGCTAAGTTCGGTTTGAATATTTTTTGCTCATCTGCCTGCAATATGATTTCTGTGTATGATGAGTCTAGTCCAGCTTGCTAATATGTGATTTCTTTTTGCTGGTAAGCTCTGGGGTACGGAGTTGCTTTCCCCGCACCGTTAGTTGGTGCGGGGGCTCGAGCAATCTCTGCGTGGATATTTTGAATAGGGTTTTTTTATTGACCGCACAGTTCCCTTCCTATTTTCTGCTATCTAGTATTAGCGGGCCTCATTTGCTAAATCTGATTTCATCTCTGCATTTGTGCTTTCCCCTTAACTCACCATTAATATTTGTGGGGGGCTATTCTATATCTTTGGGGTCATTCCACTGAGGCAAGAGAGGACTTTCTTTCCAACCAGGAATAGTCAGTTTCTCAGGCCGTGAAGAGACGTCTAGGATTTTTAGGTAACGTTCCACGGCTGCCTATAGTTGTTTGCGGATAGGATCAGGTTGCGGTCAATCTAGTTACCACTTCCCCAGAGCTAGTAGTCTGTTCAGTTACTTAGCTAGTCCGACCTGCGATCCTTGCCACTAGGATCATAACAGTACAGCCGGCCCATTAAAGTGTTAATTGCATGGCAGAAGCTTGGAGATATTTTTTTTTTTTTTTTGCTGCCGTGTGTCTAGCTGCTGTGTGTCTGGCTTCTCTCCTCCTCTTAATCTTGGTGTGGCCCTGAGTTCAGCTGCTGATATGGATATCCAGAGTTTAGCCTCCAGTGTTGATCATCTTGCTGCAAGGGTACAAAGTATTCAGGATTTTGTTGTGCACAGTCCTATGTCAGAGCCTAGAATACCTATTCCAGAGTTGTTTTCTGGAGATAGATCTAGGTTCCTGAATTTTAAGAACAATTGCAAGTTGTTTCTTTCTTTGAAACCTCGTTCCTCTGGGGATTCTGTTCAGCAAGTTAAGATTATTATTTCTTTCTTGCGTGGCGATCCTCAAGATTGGGCTTTCACATTGGCTCCAGGGGATCCTGCATTGCTCAGTGTGGATGCGTTTTTTCTG
Organism: Ranitomeya variabilis; assembly: GCF_051348905.1. Classification (NCBI taxonomy): domain Eukaryota; kingdom Metazoa; phylum Chordata; class Amphibia; order Anura; family Dendrobatidae; genus Ranitomeya; species Ranitomeya variabilis. Next base: position 71,739,764 of record NC_135237.1, on the reverse strand, counting down.
GCCCTTGGATTGCTCTATGAGGAACCTAATCTTGAGAACCAGGCTGAAAAAGCGTTGTTGGCCCTCTCTCAGGGGCAAGATGATGCAGAGGTGTACTGCCAGAAATTTCGGAAATGGTCGGTGCTTACTCAATGGAATGAGTGTGCCCTGGCTGCAAATTTCAGAAAAGGTCTTTCTGAAGCCATTAAGAATGTCATGGTGGGGTTCCCTACGCCTGCAGGTCTGAATGAGTCAATGACTCTGGCCATTCAGATTGATCGGCGTTTGCGGGAGCGCAAACCTGCGCACCATTTGGCGGTGTCTTCTGAACAGACACCTGAGTCTATGCAATGTGATAGAATTCTGACCAGAAGTGAATGGCAAAATTATAGACGGCAAAATGGGTTGTGCTTTTACTGTGGTGACTCAGCTCATGTTATCTCAGCATGCTCTAAGCGCACAAAAAAGATTGATAAATCTGTCACCATCGGTACTTTACAGCCTAAGTTTATTTTGTCTGTTACCCTGATTTGTTCCCTGTCATCTTACCCGGTTATGGCTTTTGTGGATTCAGGTGCTGCCCTGAGTCTGATGGATTTGTCATTTGCCAGGCGCTGTGGTTTTGTTTTGGAGCCTTTAAAATTCCCTATTCCACTAAGGGGAATTGATGCTACACCATTGGCTACGAATAAACCTCAGTACTGGACACAAGTGATCATGTGCATGACTCCTGTTCATCAGGAGGTGATTCGCTTTCTTGTATTGCATAATTTGCATGATGTTGTCATGTTGGGCCTGCCATGGTTGCAGACTCATAATCCAGTCCTGGATTGGAAAGCAATGTCTGTGTCAAGTTGGGGTTGCCAGGGGATTCATGGTGATGCTCCTTTGGTGTCAATTGCTTCATCCACTCCTTCTGAGGTCCCTGCGTTTTTGTCAGATTACCAGGATGTATTTGATGAGCCCAAACTCAGTTCTCTACCTCCTCATAGGGATTGTGATTGTGCTATAAATTTGATTCCTGGTAGTAAGTTTCCTAAGGGACGACTTTTCAATTTGTCAGTGCCGGAGCATGCTGCTATGCGGAGTTATATAAAGGAGTCTTTGGAGAAAGGACTTATTCGCCCCTCCTCCTCCCCTCTTGGTGCGGGATTCTTTTTTGTGGCTAAGAAGGATGGTTCCTTGAGACCTTGTATTGATTATCGCCTTCTAAACAAAATCATGGTCAAATTTCAGTATCCTTTGCCATTGTTATCTGATCTGTTTGCTCGCATTAGGGGTCTAGTTGGTTCACCAAGATAGATCTTCGTGGTGCGTATAACCTTGTGCGTATTAAGCAGGGTGATGAATGGAAAACTGCATTTAATACGCCCGAAGGCCATTTTGAGTACTTGGTGATGCCTTTTGGACTTTCTAACGCTCCTTCTGTCTTTCAGTCCTTTATGCACGACATCTTCCGCGAATATCTGGATAAATTTATGATTGTGTATCTGGATGATATTCTGTTTTTTTCGGATGATTAGGAGTCCCATGTTAAGCAGGTCAGGATGGTGTTTCAGGTCCTGTGTGCCAATGCTTTATTTGTGAAGGGCTCAAAATGTCTTTTTGGAGTCCAGAAGGTCCCTTTTTTGGGTTTCATTTTTTCTCCTTCTGCTATTGAGATGGACCCAGTCAAGGTTCAGGCTATTCATGACTGGACTCAGCCTACATCTGTTAAGAGTCTTCAGAAGTTCTTGGGTTTTGCTAATTTTTACCGTCGCTTCATCGCTAATTTTTCTGGTGTTGTTAAGCCATTGACGGATTTGACCAAGAAGGGTTCTGATGTTACTAATTGGTCTCCTGTGGCTGTGGAGGCCTTTCGGGAGCTGAAGCGCCGGTTTTCTTCGGCTCCGGTCTTATGTCAGCCAGACGTCTCCCTTCCTTTCCAGGTCAAGGTTGATGCTTCTGAGATTGGAGCGGGGGCTGTTTTGTCACAGAGAAGCTCTGATGGCTCTGTGATGAAGCCATGTGCTTTCTTTTCAAGAAAGTTTTCGCCTGCCGAGCGGAATTATGATGTTGGTAATCGGGAGTTGTTGGCTATGAAGTGGGCATTTGAGGAGTGGCGACATTGACTCGAGGGAGCTAAGCATCGTGTGGTGGTCTTGCCTGATCACAAGAATTTGATTTATCTCGAGTCGGCCAAGCGGCTGAATCCTAGACAGGCTCGTTGGTCGTTGTTTTTCTCTCGTTTTGATTTCGTGGTCTCATACCTGCCTGGTTCGAAGAATGTGAAGGCTGATGCTCTTTCTAGGAGTTTTATGCCTGACTCTCCTGGTGATTCAGAGCCAGCTGGTATCCTCAGAGAAGGGGTGATTTTGTCTGCCATCTCCCCAGATTTGCGATGAGTGCTGCAGGAGTTTCAGGCGGATAGACCTGACCGTTGTCCACCGGAGAGACTGTTTGTCCCAGACAGATGGACCAGCAGAGTTATTTCCGAGGTTCATTCTTCGGTGTTGGCAGGCCATCCTTGGATTTTTGGTACCAGAGATTTGGTGGCTAGGTCCTTCTGGTGGCCTTCCTTGTCGCGGGATGTGCGTTCCTTTGTGCAGTCTTGTGGAATTTGTGCTCGGGCTAAGCCTTGCTGTTCTTGTGCCAGTGGCTTGTTGTTGCCTTTGCCTGTCCCGAAGAGGCCTTGGACGCACATTTCCATGGATTTTATTTCAGATCTCCCTGTCTCTCAGAGAATGTCGGTCATTTGGGTGGTGTGTGATCGTTTTTCTAAAATGGTCCATTTGGTGCCCTTGCCTAAGTTGCCTTCCTCCTCCGAGTTTGGTTCCTCTGTTTTTTCAAAATGTGGTTCGTTTGCACGGGATCCCTGAAAATATTGTTTCCGACAGAGGATCCCAGTTTGTGTCTAGATTTTGGCGGACCTTTTGTGCTAAGATGGGCATTAATTTGTCTTTTTCGTCGGCCTTCCATCCTCAGACGAATGGCCAAACCGAGCGCACTAATCAGACTTTGGAAACCTATTTAAGATGTTTTGTTTCTGCTGATCAGGACGACTGGGTGACTTTTTTGCCATTGGCCGAGTTTGCCCTTAATAATCGGGCTAGTTCTGCTACTTTGGTTTCGCCTTTTTTTTGTAATTCAGGGTTTCATCCTCGTTTTTCCTTGGGTCAGGTGGAGCCTTCTGACTGTCCTGGAGTGGATGTTGTGGTGGATAGGTTGCATCAGATTTGGAATCATGTGGTGGACAATTTGAAGCTGTCACAAGAGAAGGCTCAGCGCTTTGCCAACCGCCGTCGCTGTGTGGGTCCCCGACTTCGCGTTGGGGATTTGGTGTGGTTGTCTTCTCGCTTTGTTTCTATGAAGGTCTCCTCTCCTAAGTTTAAGCCTCGGTTTATCGGTCCTTATAAGATTTTGGAAGTCCTTAACCCTGTGTCATTTCGTTTGGACCTCCCGGCATCGTTTGCTATTCATAATGTGTTCCATCGGTCGTTGTTGCGGAGGTATGTGGTGCCTGTGGTTCCTTCGGTTGAGCCTCCTGCCCCTGTGCTGGTTGAGGGAGAATTGGAATACGTGGTGGAGAAGATATTGGATTCTCGTATTTCTAGACGGAGGCTTCAGTATTTGGTTAAGTGGAAAGGCTATGGTCAGGAGGATAATTCCTGGGTTGTCGCCTCTGATGTTCATGATGCCGATTTGGTTCGTGCCTTCCATGTGGCTCACCCTGATCGCCCTGGGGGTTTTGATGAGGGTTTGGTGACCCCTCCTCAAGGGGGGGTACTGTTGTGAACTCCGTTTTCAGGCTCCCTCTTGTGGTCACAGATGGTATTGTGTGACTTTGGTTTTTTGGCTCCCCCTGGTGGTTTGGTTTATTATCCTGCGGGTCTGGCTGGATCAGCTGCCTCGTTATTCACCAGGGAGGCTCCTATTTAGCTCTGCTTCACTTCCACTTGTTGCCGGCTGTCAATGTATTCAGTGCTATTCTGATTACTCCTGATTATCTTGTTTTCTGCCTCTTCAGGATAAGCTAAGTTCGGTTTTAATATTTTTTGCTCATCTGCCTGCAATATGATTTCTGTGTATGATGAGTCTAGTCCAGCTTGCTAATATGTGATTTCTTTTTGCTGGTAAGCTCTGGGGTACGGAGTTGCTTTCCCCGCACCGTTAGTTGGTGCGGGGGCTCGAGCAATCTCTGCGTGGATATTTTGAATAGGGTTTTTTTATTGACCGCACAGTTCCCTTCCTATTTTCTGCTATCTTGTATTAGCGGGCCTCATTTGCTAAATCTGATTTCATCTCTGCGTTTGTGCTTTCCCATTAACTCACCGTTAATATTTGTGGGGGCTATTCTATATCTTTGGGGTCATTCCACTGAGGCAAGAGAGGACTTTCTTTCCCTCCAGGAATAGTCAGTTTCTCAGGCTGTGAAGAGACGTCTAGGATTTTTAGGTAACGTTCCACGGCTGCCTATAGTTGTTTGCGGATAGGATCAGGTTGCGGTCAATCTAGTTACCACTTCCCCAGAGCTATTAGTCTGTTCAGTTACTTAGCTAGTCTGACCTGCGATCCTTGCCAGTAGGATCATAGCAGCTGGCACCATGCACATGGTCACCTGTGTCCAAAACTGGGGTTTATTTTTAGCCAAAGGTGTAGCATCAATGCCCCTTAAAGGAATAGGGTTCTACAAAGACTGCAAGGGGAAACCACAAAGCCTGGCTAATTCAAAGTCCATTAGATTCAAAGCGGCGCCTGAATCCACAAACGCCATGACAGAAAATGACGACTATGAGCAGATCAAGGTCACAGATAACAGAAATTTAGGTTGTACAGTACTGATGGTAACTGAACTAGCGATTCTCTTTGTACGCTTAGGGCAGACTGAAATGACATGAGAAGCATCGCCACAATAAAAACACAACCTATTCTGATGTCTGAATCCTTGTTCCGTTCTAGACAGAATCCTATCACACTGCATAGGCTCAGGCATCTGCTCTGAGGACAACGCCACAGCGCACACAGTTCTGCGCTCTCGCAAGCGCCGATCAATCTGAATGGCCAGAGACATAGAATCACTCAGACCAACAGGCATGGGAAACCCCACCATAACATCTTTAACAGATTCAGAAAGACCCTCTCTGAAAATTGCAGCCAAAGCTTCATCATTCAATTTAGTCAGCACAGACCATTTTCTAAATTTCTGACAATACAATTCTGCCGCTTCTTGACCCTGAGACAGGGCCAACAAGGTCTTTTCCACTTGATCCACAGAATTTGGTTAATCATATAATAAACCTAGAGCACGAAAAAAGGCGTCTACATTAAGCAAGGCCGGATTCCCAGATTCCAGTGAAAATGCCCAATCCTGAGGGTCGCCACGCAACAGGGAGATGACAATTTTAACCTGTTGAATGGGATCACCAGAGGAATGAGGTTTCAGAGCAAAAAACAGTTTACAGTTGTTTTTAAAACTCAAAAATTTGGACCTGTCCCCAAAAAACAAATCAGGAGTAGGAATCCTAGGCTCTAAAAGCGGAGTCTGAACAATATAATCCGAAAGACCCTGTACCCTAGCAGCAAGCTGGTCTACACGAGAAACTAATCCCTGAACATCCATGCTAGCACAAGTCTCCTCAGTCACTAAGAGGAAAAGAGGGAAGGAAAGAAAAAACAGGCTACAGAAAAAAAAAATGGCTCAACACCTTTCTTCCCTTCTTCTGAGATGCATTTAACTCATTGTTGGCCAGTTGTACTGTTAGAATCCAGTGACCTAGGAGCCGCATGAGAGACGTTCTCAGGAGTAAGTGGTATCTGTACTGACCGCGAACCCTAAACTGACACTGCAACTAGAAGTAGCCGTGGGGTGTGCCTGACCCGTCCTAGACACCTCGACACAGCCGGAGGACTAAATACCCCTATAGGTGGAAATGGGAATTCTATCTTGCCTCAGAGAAGAGCCCCAAAAGGATAGACAGCCCCCCACAAATATTGACTGTGAGTATAAGAGGAAAGACACACGCAGACAGAAAACCAGAATTTAGCAAAAGAGGCACTTCTAGCTAAATAGAAAAGGATAGGACAGAATTCTAAGCGGTCAGTATTAAAATCCTAAAAATATCCACAGCAGAAAATACAAATATACTACATCTAACTAAAGACATAGCAAGTATATCTGCAACTCCTGAGAATCCAGCATGACTGAAAAATCCAGACAAAGTCTAAGCTGGACAAAAACACAAATGAATTGCACTGAATTACAAGCACACTGCATGTGTGCACAGAGACAAAAAACAGACACTTATCTTAGATGAATTGGCAGCAGAGCATGAGGAACCAGAGAGAGAAGCAATCTCTCCAAGAACAATGGACAACTGGCACTGACTAATGAATCCAGCAGCCCTAAATACCCCAGTCAGGCCTGCAATCAGCAGGAACACCTGACCATGATTGCAAGCCAGAGAAAGCTGCAATACCACCAACAACCACCGGAGGGAACCCAAGAACAGAATTCACAACAACTATGGCTAATAACATGGTAAAGCCTGCTTTTATAGGAAGCTCAGAACCAACTGTGTCTGGATGTAGTTAAAATCACAGCATGGTGAAGGGCAGGGCGTTCAAGACAGAAAAAACAGTACATATTAAATATAAGAAAACTGACTGAACAGCCATCTAGTCTGAACTGGTGCATAACCAAAAAGTCTTACATAGCAAATAGACAATGGCTGCACTCAATTTTACTGTGCTAAAGCAAGGAAATGTGCAATACATGAAATGTGAATAGCATAATGGCTTGGGAAATTTATGAAAAAACACATGAGATTCTTAGCACAAGATTTGGTTAAATGTTGTGAGCCCATCCACAAAACGTCAAGGTGCAGCCATTATCTATTTGCTATGTAAGACTTTTTGGTTATGCACCAGTTCAGACTAGATGGATGTTCAGTCAGTTTTCTTATATTTACTATGTACTATTTTTTCTGACTTGAACGCCCCCGCCCTTCACCATGCTGTGATTTTAACTACATCCAGACACAGTTGGTTCTGTGCTTCCTATAAAAGCAGGCTTTACTGTTGTGAATTCTGTTGTGGGTTCTGCTCTTGGGCTCCCTCCGGTGGTTATAAGTGGTAGTGCTGCTGTTTGTCCTTTACAGCAGTCATCAGGTGCTTCCACTTTGGACGGGGCTATTTAGTCTGGCTTCACCCTTTAGTGAGTGCCAGTTGTCAATTGTTTTCTGGAGGATTCACATCTCTGCTTGGTTTCTCCTGCTGGATTGTCCAAATCATTAAAGATAAGTCCTGGCTTTGTTTTTGCAGTCCACATGCGGTGGACTTTATAGTTCAGTGAATTGGTATGTTTTTTATTGTCCAGCTTTGTCTGTGTAAGGATTTATTCAGCCAAGCTGGAAGCTCTGGAGTCGCAGAGTTACCCTCCATGCCTTTAGTTAGGTGTGGAGATTTTTGTATTCTCTGTGGTGGATTTTTGTAGTCTTTTAATACTGACCGCACAGTACTCTGTCCTGTCTTTTCTTTCTAGGTAGCGTGGCCTCCTTTGCTAAATTCTGTTTTCAGTCTGCGTTTGTAATTTCCCTCTCCTCTCACAGTCAATATTTGTGGGGGGCTGTCTTTCCTTTGGGGATTTTCTCTGAGGCAAGATAGTTTTCCTGTTTCTTTCTTTAGGGGTAATTAGTCCTCCTGCTGTGACGAGGTGTCGAGGGAGTGACAGGAACATCCCACAGCTACTTCTAGTTGCGGTGTTAAGCTCAGGGTCTGCGGTCAGTATAGAGGCCACCTACTCCAGAGCTCGTCCATGCTGCTCCTAGGCCACCAGATCATAACAGTACAACTGGCCAACAATGAGTTAACCGCATCTCAAAAGAAGGGAAAGAAAGTTCTGAGCCATTTTTTTCTCTGTACTCTGTTGTGTTTTTTTTCCCTCTTCACCTCTGGGTGGCTCAAGAGTTAGGCGCTGACATGGATGTTCAGGGACTTGCTTCTCAGGTGGATCAACTTGCTGCTAGAGTACAGGGTATTTCTGATTATATCGTGCAGACTCCTGTTTTAGAGCCTAGAATTCCTACCCCCGATCTGTTTTTTGGGGACAGGTCCAAATTTTTGAGCTTTAAAAATAACTGTAAACTGTTTTTTGCTCTGAAGCCCCGTTCCTCTGGTGATCCCATCCAGCAGGTAAAAATTGTCATTTCTCTGTTGCGTGGCAACCCGCAGGATTGGGCATTTTCCCTGGAATCTGGGAATCCGGCCTTGCTTAATGTAGACACCTTTTTTCAGGCGCTTGGGTTATTGTATGATGAACCTAATTCTGTGGATCATGCTGAGAAAACCTTGTTGGCCCTGTGTCAGGGTCAAGAAGCGGCAGAATCATATTGCCAGAAATTTAGAAAATGGTCTGTGCTTACTAAATGGAATGAGGATGCCTTGGAGGCAATTTTCAGAAAGGGTCTTTCTGATTCTGTTAAAGATGTTATGGTGGGCTTCCCCACGCCTGCAGGTCTGAGTGATTCTATGTCTCTGGCCATTCAAATTGATCGGCGCTTGCGTGAGCGCAGAGTTGTGCACACTATGGCATTGTCTTCCGAGCGGAGTCCTGAGCCAATGCAGTGTGATAGGATTGTGTCTAGAGCTGAACGCCAAGGATTCAGACATCAGAATAGGTTGTGCTTTTACTGCGACAATTCTGCTCATGTTATTTCTGATTGCACTAAGCCTGCCAAGAGAATCGCTAATTCCGTTACCATCAGTACTGTACAACCTAAATTTCTGTTATCTGTGACCCTGATCTGCTCATTATCGTCATTCTCTGTCATGGCATTTGTGGATTCAGGTGCCGCTTTAAATTTGATGGACTTAGACTTTGCCAGACGTTGTGGTTTTACCTTACAGCCTTTGCAGAGTCCTATCCCTTTGAGGGGTATTGATGCTACACCATTGGCTAAAAACAAACCTCAGTTTTGGACACAGTTAACCATGTGCATGGCGCCAGCCCATCAGGAAGATTGTCGTTTCCTGGTGTTGCATAATTTGCATGATGCTATTGTGCTGGGGTTTCCATGCTTACAGGTACATAATCCGGTGTTGGATTGGAAATCTATGTCTGTGACTAGTTGGGGTTGTCAGGGGGTTCATGATGACTTTCCTCTGTTGTCAATTTCCTCCTCCCCCTCTTCTGAAATTCCTGAGTTTCTGTCAGATTTCCAGGATGTTTTCGATGAGCCCAATTCCAGTTCCCTTCCACCGCATAGGGACTGTGATTGTGCTATTGACTTGATTCCAGGCTGTAAGTTTCCTAAGGGCCGACTTTTCAACCTGTCTGTGCCTGAACATGCCGCCATGCGGAGCTATGTAAAGGAGTCTTTGGAGAAGGGGCATATTCGGCCATCTTCTTCTCCATTGGGAGCAGGTTTTTTTTTTGTTGCCAAGAAGGATGGCTCCTTGAGACCCTGTATTGATTATCGCCTCTTGATTAAGATCACGGTCAAATTCCAATACCCTTTGCCTTTGCTGTCTGATTTGTTTGCCAGGATTAAGGGGGCTAGTTGGTTTACTAAGATTGACCTTCGAGGGGCATATAATCTTGTTCGTATTAAGCAGGGTGACGAATGGAAAACTGTGTTTAATACGACCGAGGGCCATTATGAATATCTTGTGATGCCATTCGGACTCTCTAATGCCCCATCTGTGTTTCAGTTCTTCATGCATGATATTTTTCGGAATTATCTTGATAAATTCATGATTGTATATTTGCATGATATTTTGATTTTTTCAGATGATTGGGAGTCTCATGTGAAACAAGTCAGGATGGTATTTCAGGTCCTTCGTGATAATGCCTTGTTTGTGAAGGGGTCTAAGTGCCTCTTTGGAGTACAGAAGGTTTCTTTTTTGGGCTTCATTTTTTCTCCATCATCTATAGAAATGGATCCGGTTAAGGTTCAGGCCATTCATGATTGGATCCAGCCCACGTCCGTGAAGAGCTTTCAGAAATTTTTGGGCTTTGCTAATTTTTATCGCCGTTTCATTGCCAACTTCTCCAGTGTGGTTAAACCCCTGACCGATTTGATGAGGAAGGGCGCTGATGTAGCTAACTGGTCCTCTGAGGCTGTTTCTGCCTTTCAGGAGCTTAAGCACCGATTTACTTTTGCCCCTGTGTTGTGTCAGCCGGATGTTTCTCTTCCTTTTCAGGTTGAGGTTGACGCTTCTGAGATTGGGGCAGGGGCCGTTTTGTCTCAGAGGAATTCTGATGGTTCCTTGATGAAACCGTGTGCCTTCTTTTCTCGAAAGTTTTCGCCTGCGGAACTCAATTATGATGTCGGCAATCGTGAGTTGTTGGCTATGAAGTGGGCATTTGAGGAGTGGCGACATTGGCTTGAGGGGGCCAAGCACCGTATTGTGGTCTTGACCGATCATAAGAATCTGATTTACCTCGAGTCTGCCAAACTGCTGAATCCTAGACAGGCCCGATGGTCCCTGTTTTTCTCCCGTTTTGATTTTGTTGTCTCGTACCTTCCGGGTTCTAAGAATATTAAGGCTGATGCCCTCTCTAGGAGTTTTTTTCCTGATTCCCCTGGGATTCTTGAGCCGGTTGTTATTCTGAAGGAGGGGGTGATTCTTTCTGCCATCTCCCCTGATTTGCGACGGGTTCTTCAGGAGTTTCAGGCTGATAAACCTGATCGCTGTCCAGCGGGGAAACTGTTTGTTCCTGACAGATGGACTAGTAAAGTGATTTCTGAGGTTCACTGTTCTGTGTTGGCTGGCCATCCTGGGATTTTTGGTACCAGAGATTTGGTTAGTAGGTCCTTTTGGTGGCCTTCTTTGTCACGGGATGTGCGTTCTTTTGTGCAGTCCTTTGGACTTGTGCGTGGGCCAAACTTTGCTGCTCCCGCGCCAGTGGGTTGCTTTTGCCTTTGCCGGTCCCTGAGAGGCCTTGGACGCATATTTCAATGGATTTTATTTCAGATCTTCCTGTTTCCCAGAGGATGTCTGTTATCTGGGTGGTCTGTGACCGGTTTTCTAAGATGGTCCATTTGGTACCTTTGCCTAAATTGCCTTCCTCTTCTGAGTTGGTTCCGTTGTTTTTTCAGCATGTGGTTCATTTGCATGGCATTCCGGAGAATATTGTGTCCGATAGAGGTTCCCAGTTTGTTTCTAGGTTTTGGCGGTCCTTTTGTGCTAAGGCTGGGCATTGATTTGTCTTTTTCTTCCGCATTTCATCCTCAGACAAACGGCCAAACCGAGCGAACTAACCAGACTTTGGAAACTTATTTGAGATGCTTTGTGTCTGCCGATCAGGATGATTGGGTGGCTTTCTTGCCATTGGCCGAGTTTGCCCTTAATAATCGGGCTAGTTCTGCTACCTTGATTTCACCATTGTTTTGTAATTCTGGGTTTCATCCTCGTTTTTCTTCAGGGCAGGTTGAGTCTTCTGATTGTCCTGGGGTGGACTCTGTGGTTGACAGGTTGCAGCAGATTTGGGCTCATGTTGTGGACAATTTTGTGTTGTCTCAGGAGGAGGCTCAGCATTTTGCCAACCGTCGTCGGCGTGTGGGTTCCCAGCTTCGGGTTGGGGATTTGGTCTTCTTGTCTTCTCATCATGTTCCTATGAAGGTTTCTTCCCCGAAGTTCAAGCCTCAGTTTATTGGTCCTTATAGGATTTCTGAGATTATCAATCCAGTGTCTTTTCGTTTGGCCCTTCCAGCCTCTTTTTCCATCCATATTGTTTTTCATAGATCTTTGTTGTGGAAATATGTGGTGCCCGTGGTTCCGTCTGTTGATCCTCCTGCCCCAGTGTTGATTGATGGGGCGTTGGAGTATGTTGTGGAGTAGATCTTGGATTCTCGTTTTTCAAGACGGAGGCTTCAGTATCTTGTCAAGTGGAAGGGTTATGGCCAGGAGGATAATTCTTGGGTTGTTGCCTCCGATGTTCATGCTGACGATTTGGTTTGTGCCTTCCATTTGGCTCGTCCGGATCGGCCTGGGGGCTCTGGTGAGGGTTCGGTGACCCCTCCTCAAGGGGGGGGGTACCGTTGTGAATTCTGTTGTGGGTTCTGCTCTTGGGCTCCCTCCGGTGGTTATAAGTGGTAGTGCTGCTGTTTGTCCTTCACAGCAGTCATCAGGTGCTTCCACTTTGGATGGGGCTATTTAGTCTGGCTTCACCCTTTAGTGAGTGCCAGTTGTCAATTGTTTTCTGGAGGATTCACATCTCTGCTTGGTTTCTCCTGCTGGATTGTCCAAATCATCAAAGATAAGTCCTGGCTTTGTTTTTGCAGTCCACATGCGGTGGACTTTACAGTTCAGTAAATTGCTATGTTTTTTCTTGTCCAGCTTTGTCTGTGCAAGGATTTATTCAGCCAAGCTGGAAGCTCTGGAGTCGCAGAGTTACCCTCCATGCCTTTAGTTAGGTGTGGAGATTTTTGTATTCTCTGTGGTGGATTTTTGTAGTCTTTTAATACTGACCGCACAGTACTCTGTCCTGTCTTTTCTTTCTAGGTAGCGTGGCCTCCTTTGCTAAATTCTGTTTTCAGTCTGCGTTTGTAATTTCCCTCTCCTCTCACAGTCAATATTTGTGGGGGGCTGTCTTTCCTTTGGGGATTTTCTCTGAGGCAAGATAGTTTTCCTGTTTCTTTCTTTAGGGGTAATTAGTCCTCCGGCTGTGACGAGGTGTCGAGGGAGTGACAGGAACATCCCATGGCTACTTCTAGTTGCGGTGTTAAGTTCAGGGTCTGCGGTCAGTATAGAGGCCACCTACTCCAGAGCTTGTCCATGCTGCTCCTAGGCCACCAGATCATAACACTTTACCATGTTATTAGCCATAGGTAAGTGTTCACACTAGGCAGTCAGCTCAGTTACCCATCCGTTTTGAGATTACCTTGATGTTTGGTGGATGGGCTCACAACATTTGGCCAAATCTTGTGCTAAGAATCTCATGTGTTTTTTCATAAATTTCCCAAGCCATTATGCTATTCACATTTCATGTATTGCACATTTCCTTGCTTTAGCACAGTAAAATTCAGTGCAGCCATTATCTATTTGCTATGTAAGACTTTTTGGTTATGCACCAGTTCAGACTAGATGGCTGTTCAGTCAGTTTTCTTATATTTATTGTGGAAAATGTGTCGCTCTTTCAGACTATCCACATACCTAATTTGGAGGTGTCCATGTGTCTGTGCACAATGAGTCATCCACAGCTGAATCATGTGTCTGTGCGCTATGAGTCATCCACAGCTGAGGCAACATTGTGAGGCAACACTTAGGCAACAGTGCAAAGATGGATCAAATTGAGCATGCTGCTGCACGTAGAGAAGCGAATCGCATACAGATGCATAACTGGCATCTTAGTGAAGCAGAAGATGAACGAAATTGTCGAAGAACTGCTGATGCAGCCCGACAGAGGGCAGCCAGAGCAAGAGAAATTAATGAAGTAACTGAATCACGTGGAGCATCTAATGCTGCACGGCAATGAGCAACACGCAATGCACAAAGTGATACACATATTTCACAAAAAAGAGAACAAGATAGAATACGTGTCCAAAATGCAAGAGCCACTCGACAACGGCAAATTACATTTGCGGCTAGAGGCCTTCTCAATCAAATTGATGAGACATGTATTGAAGAGCACTATGCTGGGGAACTGACATTTCGATGTCAGTTCTGCGAACTAAAAATTTCAAAGATGAAATGGAGCAGGACAAAACATTCCCTTCCTGCTGCAAGAGACGGCGCATCCAATTACGTCCCATTCGTATGGATGATCAATTAGTCAAGTTGATGAAAGGAGAGCATCAGCACTCCAATAAGTTTATGGCTAATATAAGGCAATCCAATAGCTCACTTGCTTTGGCATCAATGGGAGCACAAGTAGCGCCACCTCCTGGGCATGGTCCATACTGTTTTTGAATTCATGGGCAAATTAACCACAGAACTGCCCCATTGCATCCCGCTGTGGGTAGTACTCCCAAGTTTGCCCAGATTTATATCTTGAACAGTGAAGAAGCATTAAGTACAAGAAGTCAAGCAAATAAAAAGTGCCTCCCAGCACTGCTATCATCTCTTGGAGAGAAAATGAAAGCAATTGACCCACTCGCAAGAGCCTTCACAATGATGAGGGAATTTGAAATAGAGGAAAAGAGGATTGCTGAATTAGAAAATCGCGATCCACTCGAAATAACAATGTCAATTATAAATGACTACAATGATGACCAGCTGCGCTACAATGCACCAAGGTGCAATGAAGTAGCTACAATTTATAAAAATGCAATGGGTGAACTCCCATTTAATAGGGACATCGGAGTTCACCTCAAAAGTGAAAACCCAACTGTTCAAATCAGCTTGCTTCAAAGAAAGTGTGATGCAATGACATATCCACTTCTATTTCCATATGGGGACAGTGGATGGACAATAAATTTGACAACTCCAATTGCCCTAAGTGTGCAACATCAAGGAATTGGTGACATTCATCCACCATCCATACCAGTGGATCAAGATCGACAAGAAAAAATCACCCTGTTGCAGTACTATGCATACAGGCTTGCCATTCATGACTAGTTCTATCCCCTTTTAAATGCTGGGAAGTTGACGCAACAATTTATCGTTGACAGTTATGTCAAAATTGAATCCGACAGGATCGAATATATAAAACAAAATCAAAAGGCATTACGAGTCAACAGTTATGCCGGTGTTATGCATCACATCCATAATGCTGCATTACACCAAGGGCTAAAAGCTGGGACACCAGTAATTTTACCATCCACTTTCATTGGAAGACCAAGAGCTATGCAGCAAAATTACCAAGACACCATGAAAATCGTTTAGAATTGAGAGTCCTTATTGGTTGATACCTTTTAATGGCTATCTGAAAAGATAGTAACAAATTGCAAGCTTTCAAGACTACTCAGGTCTCTTCATCAGGTATTAAAAGGTAACTTCAAATCTCAGAGAGACAGAGGAGTATGGGAATATAAGTGGATGATGACCTTTGACACTCAGTGCAGGAATGAATGTGTCGCATGGATTTATGTCTTTTTACATCAACTAAGGAATTTACCCCTCAGACCATGTGGGGTCATCATAACAGAACCAGACCCCAATCAGGGGACAATAAAACATCCCTTATCTGTGAACTGTTCTAATATTTATGGACATAACTGTTTGTCACTCACATAATGGTAATTCTGCTTCATATCACCTGTCTTATCTATGGCGTTTTTCTGTGATGTGTTGTCCATAAATATGTGATTCTTCAGAATTTCTTTTAGTCTATGCCTGATGAAGAAACCTGAGTAGTCTCGAAAACTTGCAATTTGTTACCATCTTTTCAGTTCACCATTAAAAGGTATCAACCACTGAGGACTCTCAATTCTAAATATGTTTCTATCAACTGGCTAACATGGTACCAAGATATATATCTTTCCTGTATCAAGATGCCATGACAGTTATCTGAAAATTCAGAAAGCCAGATATTTTTGTTATGATGACCTGTAGTCCATAGTGGAAAGAGATTGCTGAAAACTTAGAACCATGGCAAAGGCCAGAGTTCAGACAAGATTTGGTTGCACGAGTATTTACAATCAAACTCCAAGCTGTGCTTAACAAGATTTTGAAAAAACACATTTTTGGCCGTGTAGTTGCCTATGTGCATGTAACAGAATTTCAAAAGCATGGACTACCATACGCTCACATGCTCTAAATCCTCGGAGAGGAAGATAACATGAGGGACAAAGAAATAATTGACAAATTGGTCTCTGCTGAAATCCCAAATGAGACAGCAAATCCAAAACTACATGAGGCAGTGATGAAGCACAAGATTCATGGCCCATGTGGCGAAGATCAACCTGGTGGTATATGCATGACAAATGGTCAATGCGCAAAAAAATTCCCAAAGGAATTTAATACAGAGACAAACCCCAATGTTGATGGTTACCCACAGCACTGTCGACGCAATACCGGGAACACCAGACGCGGAACGCGAGAAATTGACAATAGATGGGTAAATCCATAGAACCCCTATTTATTACTCAAGTACAATTGTCATATCAATGCTGAGATATGTGCTTCAATAAAAAGTGTTAAATATCTTTTCAAATATGTATACAAAGGACATGACTGTGTCAATGTCAAGTTTGATACATTAAACCAGAATGAACCAGCCATTAAAAGGCTTGCTGTTCACCTTGAAGTGTTCTTCGAAGATGGTAATGTGGATATGGTTATTTCGAACTTAAAAGCCTCTACTCTGCAGGCTTATTTTGAGCTAAACAGAGTTGACGCTTCCGCCCGTGAGTATTTGTACAGTGAAATCCCTGAACACTATGTCTGGGATAGAAAAGCTGTACCAGAAGGATGGAAAAAACAACGGGTTTAATTTGGGAAAACAATAGCCCGAATGTATACAGTGTCTTTAACAGATGGTGAGCTGTATTACCTAAAACTCCTTTTACTTCACGTAAGAGGAGCAAAGTTTTATGCTGACTTAAGGACTGTCAATGGAGTCGTACATGACATGTATAAAAATGCGTGCATTGATCTTCATCTTTTGGAAGATGATTCCCAATGGGAAGATGGTATAATGGATGCAATCGCTTTCCAAATGCCCTACCAACTTCGCGACTTATTTGCTATAATTTATGTATATGGGGAAACAGCTAAACCATTGAGATTATGGCAAAAATATAAAACCGAATTTATGGAGGATTATACCAGGCAGTATACTTCAGAAATTGCTGAGCAACTGGCTCTTCATGATATTAATGAAGTGCTCTTAAGCAATAAAAGTCCTGTGCTGACTACGGATTGCGAACTCCAGTAGATGTTCCAGATGAAATACTGGACCAACTGAATTATGCTGTAATAAAGCAGGAGGCTGAGCAATTGAAAGCTATGCTTAATGTAGCTCAGAAATCAGCTTTCGATGCAATTATGCAAGCAGTCAATGCTTCATCACAGCCAGATGACACTAGCTCACGCTGTTTTTTCTGGACGCTCAGGAGGCAGTGTGAAGACTTTTTTGTACAGCTGCTTACACAAGACACTACAAGCAGAAAAGAAATATATTTGCTCAGTAGCCTCCGCTGGATTGGCGGCTACATTACTACAAAACGTTAGCACCTACCATTCCAAGTTTGGCCTTAGAATTACAACAAATGAGACCACAGTGTCAAAAATTAAGCCAACCTCACTTCAAGCAAAGGAGCTTAGGGAGTCAGCTGTCATTATTTGAGATGAAGTAAAAATGACTCCTTGTTTTAATATGAACGCTGTGGATAATTTGTTCCAAGACATATGTGGAAAAAAAAGACCATTTGGTGGAAAAGTTTTCATAAACGGTGGTGACTTTCGTCAAACCCTACCAGTAGTGGAAGATGGAAAAAGAGCCCAAATTGTACAGTCCACCATTAAATACTCAAAATCCTGGAATTAGTTTTCACGGTTCAAGTTACAACAGAATATGAGAATGTCTCAGGACGAAGTTGAGTACAACTCATGGTTACTGAAACTTGGCAATGGAGAGTTGTCAAATGTATATGTTCTACCAGAAGACACAATTGAAATCCCAAATTCTTTTATTGAAGAGGGTGATTTAATTACAGCTATTTTTGGCGACTCAATTGGATATACCGATGCAACGGTAGAAGCAATTGCCAATAAAGCAATTCTTACGCCATTGAATGATGATGATGTTCACATCTTGAATGACAAAATTCTTAGTCAATATGTAATAATAGTAGACACAGCACTCTGGGCTTCTTGGAGGTGCTCAAGTTAGGTATCCAACCCGTACTTCATCAACAATAATATACTTGGCACTCAGGAGAACTTTTTGCAAGATAAAGCATCATTTATTTAGTGCATCCAGTTCAACATGAACGTTTTCGGTCTAATCACAAGACCTTCATCAGACAGAGTTTTTTGAATACTGGAAGTCACAATTTGTCTGTATGGGCCCACAGTGGTGCCAGTGTCAGACAGAGTTCAGGAGATACGAGGCCGCCTTGAATAGCCTGAGGGTATAGGGGATGTGCGCTGCAGAGAGGCGAGGTACTCGCTAGGGCAAAAGCGCTGTTGCCGCTGGAAACATCGGCGCCGTGCTGCAGGGGATACGTTACTCCCGGAGATGCAGCATCTCCGGGAGTAACGTATCCCCTGCAGCACGGCGCCGATGTTTCCAGCGGCAACAGCGCTTTTGCCCTAGCGAGTACCTCGCCTCTCTGCAGCGCACATCCCCTATACCCTCAGGCTATTCAAGGCGGCCTCGTATCTCCTGAAGTCTGCCTGACACTGGCACCACTGTGGGCCCATACAGACAAATTGTGACTTCCAGTATTCAAAAAACTCTGTCTGATGAAGGTCTTGTGATTAGACCGAAAACGTTCATGTTGAACTGGATGCACTAAATAAATGATGCTTTATCTTGCAAAAAGTTCTCCTGAGTGCCAAGTATATTATTGTTGATAAAATTCTTAGTCAAGTTCAAGGTGAACACTCAACATATCTCTCTGTCGACACAATTGTGGAAGAGGAGGGTGTGATTCTCACAGATTACCCTGTAGAGTTTCTTAACTCTGAATCCCGCTGGGATGCCTCCTCATGAACTAAAGCTGAAACCAGGAGCCGAAATTATGCTCCTGCGTAATCTTAACAGAAAGCGTGGCCTTTGTAATTGCACAAGGCTTTATGTGTAAAGCTTAAAATCAAATGTTATTCATGCCGTTGCTTTAAATGGAAAAGCAAACGGTCAGATAGTTCTTATTCCAAGAATTGACCTAATTTCCAAAGATAAAAACTTGCCAGTCCAGATGTGACGGCGTCAGTTTCCTGTCATGTTGGCTTTTGCAATGACCATCAATAAATCTCAGGGACAGTCCTTGGATATTGTAGGAATTTATTTGCCTTTCCCAGTGTTTTCACACTGTCAATTATATGTGGATTTCACCAGGGGAAGGAAAAGCCAACAAATATGGGTCAAAACATTTGAGACATAGAAGCAAGGTAAACTTATTCCTAAGGTTTACAAATGGTTTACTGTCAACTGTGTGTACAAAGAAGTCTTTTATTAAGCTTTTTAACAATTGTAAAAGCCCAAAAATTTTGTACACAAAAGTGGGACTAACTTCTAGCTTTGGTCTACGGATCAAGCATTGGGCATGGGCAGGGCCTTGGGGCAGATCCCAAGTGTGCTCAACCATGTGAAATAGCTTACGCTCAGGAACATTGTGAAATAGCGCTTTTGGATAGCTCTACCCATTCATTTCCTTTAGTAATAGAGATATGGGATAACTTTACCCGTTCACTTTCTTCACGGATAGCACTATCGGATAACTGTACACGAACAGTATTAACTACAGAGATTTTTCATACACAAGGTAGGAGTGGCAGGAGAGGTGCACCAGTTATTTATGTTTGCTATTAGTCTGCACATACGCCAGTCTGGTGCGTGGTTACACCCCATTGCGTGGTTCGTAATCACAGCGCGTGCCCAAAGGGCGCGCAATCACTCATGTAATCTAAGATTATGCTGTCCATATGTTGTAAAGGACTATTAAAGGGAATCTGTCACCACATTTAACCTATCTAAACTATTACTATGGGCATACAGGTTATATAATGTGAAAACAGTCCTCTCTGTGTGTCTCATAGCCGATGTGTTGTTGCTGAGAAATCATCTTTTTTTCAGTTTATATAAATGACCTCTTCAAGGCTCCAGGGCAGATGGTGCCTGTAGATAACTCTGCCCACAGAGGTTTTTCTAAGCACAAGGTGGACTTACCAGTGTGATATGACATGATTACCAGTGGGATATGACATGATTACCAGTGTTACCAGTGTGATGTGTAATTGCTGCTCTATGCTCTCCTGATAACTGACACAGGAACTGCAGTTTCAGCTTCCAGGTCACAGGCAGACAGGGCTGTAATATAGTTGCAATACAGCAGAGCTGAGAGAGAAGCAAAACATTTGCGTGCAAGAAGACAAATTTTATTCCTCTTGTTCTGTGTTGATTACTTGCCTCACACTGGAAATGCCTCCTTCATGTAATATAAGGTCTGGAGGCAGAGCTATCTCCAGGCGCTATCCGCCCTGGAGCCTGGAAGAGGTCACTTATAAAAGTAATAAAAGAGAATTTCTCAGCAACAATACAGCTAATATGAGACTCACAGGGAGGACTGTTTTCAGCAGTTTATAGCTTGTATGGCCATATTAATAGTTTATAAAGATCAAATAAAACTATGTTGTAATGATGCATCACTCAAATGTAAGGGGTGCACTGGTATTGTATAGAGATGAGTGAACCTGTGTGGAAAATATTTGCCAATCTCAAATTAGGCATGAACGTAGCTCATCTGGATTGGATTTCCAAGCATTTTGCCTCAAAATCAGCAAAACTCAGCCAAAATTCTGTAAATGTTCAAGGTCACTAATTGCTCTTCCCGACATCAGTGTTTCTAGTACCAGCATGGGCACACTGATGACACACAGATGACATGCCTGTGTCATCAGTGTGACACATACCAGCGTCCGGGAATCAGCATTACTGTTTGCGCTGTTCTCTGGCGCCAGGTGCTGAAGTAAAGACAGCTCTCATCATGGTCCCCTGCTTATGCTGCAACCAGCACTAGCAGGAGACAATGTTGAAAGTTGTATTAAACTGTTAACAGGAGAGAAAGTGGCGGCTGATGGGAGTAATCATCAGCCACCAGCTGCGCTATAGATTAAAAAATAATAAAAAATGACATGTGGTTCCCCTGTATTTTTTAAAACTAGTCAGGCAAAACTGACAGCTGAGGGCTGCAACCATCAGTTGCCAGCTTCAGCAAGGCTAGTTATCAAGAATAGAGAGATCCCCATTCCTTTTTTTTTTTTTATTATTTAAGAAAATAATTTAAAAAAATGGTGTGGGTCCCCCCTATTTTTGACATCCAGCCAAGCTAATGCAGACTGGGGCTGGTATTCCCAGTATGGTAAGGGGCCATGGATATTGCCCCACGAGGCTAAAAATAACAGACCACAGCCCCACCAGAAAAGGCACATCTATTAGATGGTGCTTCACCCATCTGTTCCCACTTGCTCTGTGGCATTGGCAAATGGGGTTCATATTTGTTGGGCTGATGTCACCTTTGTATTTTCTGGTGACATCAAGCCCACAGCTTAGTAATGGAGTGGTGTCTGTAAGACGCCCCCATTTCTACCCTCATAGACATATTGGATAAAAACACAATCTTAGTTAAACCATACTCATGTCATCACTTATTCCAGTGATGCCATTGTCCCCTGTAAGAGAATTAAAATAATGAACAATCATGATCCTCACTTGTCTGCTGAGAAGATAATAATCCATTTGCCCCGCAATGGGTCTAGCTCTGCTATATCTAGATAGAAGGCTGCATTGCTGCATGATGTGACTATACAGCCTGCCATCCACAGAGACACTGAGTAGTGTCTGCAATCGCTGCTCAGTGTCTAGCGGTAAACTCCAATGACTTGACTGACGTCACCGTGAGCGTGAGAAAGTTCTCACGCTCGCTGTACCTTCAGAAAGGTCCTGGGAGTTCACAGCTAATGAACACAGTTCAACTCACTGACATCAGCGCAAGCACCATGGGAAAAGTTGCCTTGTTGCTGATTCTGTGTTGAAGCAAATTATATGTAAATAAGCATTTAGGTGAATCCAGATTTCTGTAAAATTCCGCAAAATTCAATTCCAGTTGAATTTATTCACTAATTTCTTTTTAACATTATATAGAGAGAATAACAGGCACAATTCTTAAGGGTCACAGATTGTGTTACTAACAGAGGTTCCAGCTTAAGGAAAGCAGTACAGTTTCTACATAAAGCATGTTTGATCACCATAATCTTTCAGTATCTGACTTCAGCTCAATGCTTCAGTGCTTCTGACCAGCTATGCCAGTATTCTTTCATTGTAGCCTCCAGGACCCTTCCTATACTTGCACCAGTCCCAGTCTCTCACTGTCTCAGGCTTCTATTTCGAACTCACTGTGATACTTGACTCTACTCTTTAGCACCATACTCACTCATTCATACTCGCTCACTAAATCAAAATCCTTCCTTCTCTGTATCACAATTCTGTGGCACTAGGCTTCTCCTATTCTCCATGCTGCATCTTGTTTTGCCACTATCAATCCAATGGTTACTTCTTGCTATTACGCCTGCTGCTCTCTTTCCATCACACACTATGGCCTACTATCTCCAGAATTTCCTAGCTTCTCCCTTTAGTAACTAAATTCCTAACCTGTTCTAGGGCCTTCCAACTAATCTTTTACTCTCTCCTAAGCAGTGTGTATCTTTTTTGTACTCCTCGTTGGTGGTGGTGCAGCCCTTTACATGCTTCTATAGGTAAAATAGTGTCTAAAAGTATTGATTTTTATGAAACAATTATTTTTAAAAAAGGACATAATTAAGAAAAGGAGATCACAACACATACAAACAGAAAACAAAAAATACACTGTACAGAGGTTATAGTAAGAATCACTCCATTTATAGGGATTTATACATATGGAGCCTGTAAACTAGTAAGCGATGATGATGCATGAATATACTCGTTGCTCGGGTTTTCCTGAGCATGCTCGGGTGACCTCCGAGTATTTATGACTGCTCGGAGATTTAGTTTTCATCGTGGCAGCTGAATGATTTACAGCTGCTAGCCTGCTTGATTACATGTGGGGATTCCCTAGCAACCAGGCAACCCCCACATGTAATCAAGCAGGCTACTCACCCGAGCGTGCTCAGGAAATCCCGAGCAACGAGTATACTCGCTTATCACTAGTAAGAACCTAATATTGATGATGGAAATATATGCTGCAGTTCTAATCACACTACCAATGCAATATACATCATAATGAACATCCAAGACAGTAAGGTTTAATATGCAATAAGCAAAGTGCCGACTGCTTAATACATGTATGTGATGCTGGAAGATGCTGGGGACTGTCCCAGGTGTGTGGCGCAAACCAGACAGCTTGGATATTAGAAATAAGGCTATAATGTCATGATTCCAAACCATCTGGTAGGAGACAGACCAGGTGCAGTGAAACAAATATGGTTTACTAAGCAGATATGTATACAACACTCAGTATAGGCATACAGACAGGCATATTTACCAGAGCTCCAATCTGCAACAGTGGACCTCCTTAACACATGTTTCGGGAGTTCTTCCTCAATTCTACAAACCTCTTTGTCAGGTTAGATACCGTATAATACATGTAATAACGTATGTAAAACATCACAGTCAGCCTTCATAAGTTTCTAGTTTCTGTGCCACTCCTTTACACTAATCCACTTAGGCATAGACCCAATTCATGCTCTGTGCATTAAAGTTTCTTATACAGTATACATACGATTGGATAACATTTCCAGAAATATAAATTATAACAATTTTACAGGTTACAAGAAGTTGTGTAATCATAGAAAAAGTCCAATTCTGCTCTGAACCTTCTATAGGTGAAATGCTTGCCCTTAAAAGGGGTTTCCATGGAATTTAATTTGTTTATAAACTGGTAGGAATTGAGAAAAAAAAGAAAAGTTTTCAATTTACAAATATTAAAAACTCTTACGTCTTTTCTGAGCCCCTGTCCTCTTATCAGAGGACTTGAAGTTCTTTCATTTCTTCAGTCTTGACACAGGAGAAAGAGAGTTTGTGGAGGGGCTCAACAAGAATTATGGGAGGGGCGGATTATCAACCCTTACCTAATGGAGCAAATAATTATGGGAGCTAGGTTACACACTAATCAAACTTTTCAATACAAATTTGTTTCCTCCTTTGTTGAGACTGAAGATATTAGGGAACGTTTGGTAGTCAGGTAAGAGGAAAAATTGAGAAAAAATGTCAGAATTTTTAATACATGTAAATTTAAAATGCAATTCTTTTCACAAATCCTAACAATTCATAAATATTTTTTTTAATCCATGGAAAATCACTTTAAGTACTGATGGCTGTTAGTAAAATCAATGCCTGGGGGATGTGTTTTGATGATGGTTCCTGCTTCTTTATCACCAGAACTAATTCTGATGTCTATTATATCAAAGTTCTGGTGACTCCACTTGGGTCTAAAGAAACGAGTTTTGGTTAGTGTTTACAGGCTTTTTATAGGTTATTGGATGCAGTGGAGGTATAGGGTTCAGAAGTGATTTAGGTATGTGACATGGAGGAGGGAACAAATACAAATTTCAACATGGAGCAAAGCTACAAGGACACTGAGATACGCCAACGTTCTCTGCCACAAAGGAAAGCAGGTACCATGAAGCGAAAAAAAGACATTTTATTCTGAGCAAAAAATCACTCCGATTTTTATATACATTTTATATTTTGTGCAAAATTGGTGTTATTTACACCCTCTCCCGTGTATGCAGTGAGTATATATATCTCTGTAATTGAAAAAGGAGGCACACGACAAAGCAGATTGATAATAAAAGTATGAGAGTTATGAAGCGAAATATAGAGTGTAACAGAACACAGTATCAATAATGTAATGTCTATTTATAACTTGGAAGAAACCTAATCCCGGAGTTCAGGATACTGACATGCATAATCTGTCTTGTGTAAACTTTTTAAAGGTACAAAATTCAAAATAGTACAGAATGAGGATTCTACATAGAGAGACAGAGAGTTAAAGAAAAGCAGTCATCCAAAATGATCTATTCAAATCCAATTATTTATGTTAAATATAGTTTTCAAGATTTGTAAGTATTTTTCTTTCTTTTTAATTTTCAACTTAACTGTGTTTTAAAAAGTTGTGGAATCTTGCAGTTTTTTCTCTGATCACTAAGCCTTATAATAAGCTAACATTTACTGTTTTACAAAGATCATTATATAGCAGTTATTTTATTATCATCACAAGCAAGTTTACAATAAAATATATCATCCAAATATAGGATCGCATCTTTCACAATAAGTGATGGCTACCCATCCCTACTCAATTACCTTATCACCTCCTGGGTTACGGAGCATGCCCACAACACTCTCCCATAGAAGTCAAGAAACATCTTCAAACTGTTTCCCCTGGTCTATACAGCTGTGACAAAGCATAACTATAAATGCTAACTGCCACCATAATCATGTGCATAAAATATAAGAAAATAATCTACTCTCAGAAAATAATAAAAATTAAATTAGTAAAACAAATATTATGATCATGCCAAAAACAACATTACTAATTATTAGAGATGGGAAAATCTTACAAAATTCTAAGTTGATAAATCGTACAGTTTTTACTTGGAAAGTCGATACACTGCAGGCTATTATGTGCACATTGAATGTCCATATCATGCCCTGGGATCTCCACCAGTGTTTCCCAAACTCCAGTCCTCACGGCCCACCACGGGTCATGTTTTCAGGATTTCCATAGTGTTGCACAGGTGAGAGAATTCGTGATGCCTTGATGATACTTTCACCACCTGTGCAATACTAAGGCTGGGTTCACACTGTGTTATGGGCGTCCGTTAGACAGACTACGTTACACCGCGGCATAAACGCGATGTGCCGTCATTGAGTGACGGAGCCTGAGACGGGGGCTGCAGAGTTTCTGGGTCCATCACTGCTAGCGCAGATAGAGCTAGCAGATGCTCTATCTGCACTAGCATGCTGCCATACTGACACTTGCATTTACAGGAGCCCGTTACCGTATGTGTTGAATGGGCTGCTGTAAACGCAGTGTGAACCCAGCCTAAGGAAATCCTGAAAAAATGATCTGTTGTTGGCCATGAGGACAGGAGTTTGGGAAACATTGCTTCAGATCAAAGTGCATAATAAACGTTAAAAAAATGCTTACTCAGCTTAACTAGCCCTCCTCGCCGTCTCCTACCTGCCATCTGATTCTGCATGCCTTCATCACGTTGAATCTCCAGCCATATGTTCACTCTAAGCCAGGACTGGATAAAAATACTAATCCTAAAAATAAAAATAAACAATAAAAAAAATAAAAATACTATGATTCATAACTAGACAAGTTGTTTTATAAAGTTTCTTTTAGCAATGTTTACTTACTCATATCCATATCATGCAATTCCACAATGACATGTTATCATTTCAGGTCCATCAGGGCACAATACAACTTATGGCCCAAGCTGTCTGGTCAACTGCCACTTTTCCCTTTTCTCTTTATTGGGCCCAGGTCACACTTGCAAGTTCAATGCGATAAACTCGCGTGAGTCACTTCCATTAATACCCAGCACTGCAGCCGGCACTCGGGACCGGAGCGTTCAGATGTATATATTTCTATGCAGCCGCACACACCTGTCCCGAGTGCCAGCAGCAGTGCCAGGACTTGATGCGAGAGACTCGAGAGTTTCTAGCATTGAACTTGCAAGTGTGACCCCAGGGTTAAAGTCATGCTATCCTGGTTTGCAAGAATAAACCATTATTAACTCATTGGATTTCACCTGTCATTCAAGTATTAACTTGAATGCTTATTATACGGTAAGTAATTACTGTACACCACTTTTCATTTGCACCAATTTTGACCTCCCTTGTCACTGGAATTTGATAAGCATGAAATAAATTGCCAATCTAACCAATGTTTGTTTTAGTCCTCGTTTATATTAGATAAAATTTGTAAAAACTTGATTTTGGTTGGATTACCAGACCATGTCTCCCTACACGGAAGAGACGGATTGGGTGCTGTGACTCTGCAGGCAACTAAACCTCTGTCAGACGAGTCTTTCCACAGAGAAAACATTAACGCTCTCCTGAGTATTTGGAACCTACGAGAGTTGGCTATTGGCCAAACACTCAGTTGGCCAACTCTTCTCTAAGGTAACATTTAAAAAAGACCTTTCACCCAATTTTTTTTATGTTGAGCTGGACACACGATGTAATAATGGCTGCAGAACAAAATATATATTTTTTTAATTTGTTCTCCACATGGCAGAAGTATTAGAAGTCAAAGTATTTAGCACCTAATCAGTTAACTTTAGCCAAGTCCAAGTGGGTGTTATTAGATCCTTTTCACTGGGGGCATGTACTTCTTCTTTATGTATGCACTGCTATCTGATAACACTCACTTAGACTGAACAACAGTAAAGTGCCCAAATACTTTGATTGTACATATCTCTGCAATGTAGTACAAAAATAAACAAAGTGTTATTTTACTCTGCAGCCACTATTACATTGAGTGTCCAGATCAAAAAAGAAAAAATTTGATGAAAGATCTTCTGTAAGACGAATTTGTCATCAGGTTTTCGCTACAAAATCTGAGAGCAGCATGATGTAGTGGCCGATACCCTGTTTCCACCAATGTATTACTTATTGGGTTGCTTTCTGTAGTTTCTGTAGCTATATTTGCTGCAGATCTAGCAGCTCTCTGAATGCTGAGCTCTGTATAACCCCGCCCCCACCACTGATTGCCAGGTTTCTATGTACACAGAGCATAGATAGAAAACTGGCAATCATATGGTGGGGGCGTGTTTATACACAACTCATGAATTTTCAGGACTACCAGACAGCAGGATTACTATTCCTCTAGCGATAATCTCCTGCTGATAAAACAATGATTTTTATCAAAGCTATAGCAAACAACCTAGCAAGTGACACATCACTGCAACCAGGGTCTTTGGCTCTACATTGTGCTGTTCTCAGATTAGGTAGTAAAAACCTGGTGACAAATTCCCTTTAAGCAACATAACGGTAAAGAAGAACACATTATAGGTTTACAAGAAAAAAATCAGTCATTGTATTAATGAATAATTCTGTAATTTTCTTCTATACTTACTTTTACACTTTATCAAATGCTGATGATTGTTATTTCATTGATTATTTCCTGCAGATAAAAAGCTATTTACACTAGTTTCCTACAAGGCTGTGGTAAATGTATTACAAGTTGCACACCTGTTTTTCCATTACAGTGTTTGATCAAGACATAAAGCAAACCATAAATGATCTTATTAAAGCAGAAACCTTGAAACCCTGAAAGAATTGATATAAAAAATGTACATATATTGGAAATGGCATAATTTTAGTTGCAAATACAATAGTCAATTAACCGTTGTAGGTTCACAATATTTTGGACTCCTGGACCAGACACAGTTTAGCTGTTTTTAATTTGTATTAGTTTAATTGATATGGAAATTTGGATTGGATAAATTTATCCCTGTGTGTGCTGCGGCCGTTCCCAATAAGACTGAGTATTTTGAGCGCTCATCAAGAATAGACTGTACACCATTGTGACAGAAAAACATTCCATCAATACTGATACTTTATTGTACATACATAGTTTTATAATTGCATATAGAAAGGAGTGGTTAGGGGTTGTTAGGGGTGGTTAGTTAATTACCATATTGTCTAGCTCCTCTGTTATTGGCTATCTAAACATATGTGGAATATTGTGATTAATGCACATATGAATTCTGATTAAGCAACTAAAATTGAGCTCTCTGCATCTTTCTGCATCTAGGACAGAGTTGAGACATCTGATCAGCACTTAATACATCTGGCGTTGTTCTGCTTTTGCACGGAAAACCCCATACAATCTGTCTGGCTTATATCAGTTTATGTCAGCCATTTTAAACCATTGATTACAAACTAGCTGAGTAATATATTAGCTGTGGATATATGAGTATATATGATTATTGAGGAGTATACATGCAAGTGAGATCTACATGATATATATATATTTCTATCACAAGCCCCCCTTAGATAGCACTTTCCCTAGTCCTAGCCTCCTGTCCCAAAGCGCTGCAACTCTTTTGTGCTGCCGGTGAACTGACGCAAGCCTAACGCCTACGCCCCACTCCGTACAGACTTTTCGCAAATGGGCGGTCAGGAGATCTGTCCCTAACGGGGGTTTGTTGCAATCAGTCTCTTAGTCAATAGCATGTGTAGTGTATTCTTTATCAGGTAGGTCATCTATTTGGTCAGGCAGGGCATCCAGAACATAATTCTGGCTTGGGTGTCATCTTCTGGTAGGGGAGCTTTCTTGCAATGCGATGAGTGGATCCAAGTGGGTCTTCCCTCCAGTTTCACAGAGGTTGGTGTCATCAGCAGCACTTGAACAGGACCATCAAATCTGGGATCAAGTGGTGTTCTCCGTACAAACTTTTTCACCAACACCCAGTCACCTGGCTTCAAGGAGTGTATACCGGACACTGAATCTGGATCTAGCAATGCAGAAAAAAACTTGAGAATGGATATTAGCAAGTTTCTTGGTGAGTTCAATTACATAAGCAGACAAAGTATCATATTGCATAATCAGCTGCTGAGGGAAAGTATACCCCTAACCTGGGACTAGACCCAAACAAAATTTCATATGGTGACAGCTTTTCTGGGCCTCTGGGAGTGTGCCTAACACTGAGTAGTGTGATTGGGAGTGTGTAGGCCTAAGTCTGACCCTACTGCTGACCAGATCTCTCGCGTGAGATTTGCTGTGAATGCGGGTCCCTGGTCACTCTCTATCACTTCTGGGACCCCATATCTGCATATCTCATCTCTGAGAGTAGCTTCTTTGCAGTAGTCTTTGCTGGCTGGTTCCTCACTGGGAAAGCTTCTGGCCATCCTGAGAACACGTCCACGACCACAAGGGCATATTCAAAACCTCCACTTGGCGGCATCTGGATGTGGTCTATCTGGATCCCCTGGAAGGGGTACAGTGGTCTGGCAAGATGATGTGTGGGAACTTTCTCCATTCTTCCAGGGTTGCATTTGCCGCAGGTCAGACAGACGATAGGGTACATGCTTCGGGGTAAACAGGGTTTGTAGTCCATTGAGCATAACCTTCCTTCTTCATGTGTTGCTCCCTTCCGCATCCAGCATTCCTTCTTGTCCTTTGGGGCTTGCTCTTGCAGCTTTTTGAGCAGATCCCAGGACATCATCTTGTCAGGGTTCTTGTCTTCAGTTGTCCTGTAGTAGCCGTCCGGCTATACGACCTCTCCCACTTCTCCATATTGTCTTCCTTTGACTGCTTCTTTGGCTGCCATATTCACCACGTTGTTGGCTCGTGCCTTTACTGTGTTTAGTCTTCCATGCGCTTTGACTTTTAGTACTGCCACCACTTTTGGAAGTTGAAGTGCGTTCAGCAGGTCCTTAATGGCTCCATGATGCTTCACGTTTGTTCCGCTTGCTGTGATGAAGTCCCTTGCAGCCCAGATGGGCCCAAAGTCATGTGCTATGCCATGCAAGTACCTCGAATCGGTATACATTTTTGCAGTCTTGTCTTCTGCCATCTGGTAGGCCTTCGTCAGCGCTATCAGTTCTGCTTCCTGGGCTAACAGACTAGGCAGCAGACTTCTGGACCACAGGATCTGTTGATTGCTGGTCACTGCACATCCCCTGTGGAATCTTCCTTCGTCATCTGCATATCTGGAGCCATCCACATAGAGGATCAACTCTGGGTTGGTCAGTGGCTCTTCTGCCACCTTGGGTAGTCCTGCTGTTTCCTGTTGCATGATGCTGAGGCAATCATGGTCACCTGTCCAGAGCAAATCCAGATCCCTTCAGAAGGTATCATGCAGATTTTGATCTTGATCAGAATTTTTATCTGAGGATCCATATCTGTATCCCCCCTTGGGAGTGGGAGTAGAGTGGACGGATTGAGGACTGTGCATCTGCAGTTGGTGACATTGCAACTGGATCCAGGCGAGCTGAAAAGTAGTCCAAAGGTCTCTGCTTTCCCCCCTGAAGCTGCGTCAGGACTCCAGTAGCAAGGCCTTCTTTTTCCATCAAGTAGAGATGGAATGGCTTCTCGTAGTCAGGTAGGCCTAGTGATGGCTCTGAGACTACAGAGCCTTTTAACCTGTTGAATGAGCTGAAGGCTGCATCTGTCAGGAGGAACGGGGTCATGCTGACGTATTCACACAGAGGCTGCATTAGGACTAAAACATCAGGGATACAGATTCTGCAATACAAAACTAGACCAAGGAAGGCCTGTAGCACCTTTGGAGTTGTTGGAGGAACCATCTTCTCCACTGTGGTCTTCCGGTCATCTGTCAGGTGTTTCGCCTGGTGAGCAATACAGTGTCTCTGGAACGTAACACGCTTCAGACACCACTGGACTTTGTTGCTTGAGACCTTACAGTGCTGCTCCGCCAGGTAGAGTAGGAGATACAAGAAATGGGCTTTACACATGTCAAAGCCAACTGCACAAAGGAGTAGATCGTCCACGTATTGTAGCAGGGTTACTTCTGCATTTTCTGTGACCCAGTTGGTGAGGACTGTGGACATTGCTTTGGTGAACTGTGAAGGGCTGTTCTGGGCCCACTGTGGCATCACTGTCCATGTGTAGTGTCCCCCCTGGTGCGTTAAGTCAAACAGGTACTGGTAATCTGGGTGAAGGGGAACACTGAAGAAAACATTAGCCAGGTAGGTCACTGTGAACACTTTTGCTGTGGCAGGCACATTTGAGAGCAGAGTGTGCGGATTCGGCATAATTGCAGTTTCAAACACCGTGGCCTCATTCACAGCTCTCAGGTCATGTACTATTCTGAAGTTGGCTGGCTCTCCCTTTACAGTCTTTTTCTTGACCGGGAAAAGCGGGCTATGGCAAGGCGATGTGCAAGGAACAATGATTCCTATTTCCAGGTAGACCTTCAGTTAGTCAGAGGCAGCTTGACTCTAGGCCTTATGAGGGTACGGGGTACCTGGCTTGAGTGACACCCATACTGGGGAAACTTGAGGTTTTCCCATGTCCTGGGGTCCCTTAGACCATAGACTTTCTGGTACTATGTCCAGTACCTCCTTGCGTAGGCCTCATCAGTTGTTTAAGGTTCTTGTAGGGCCGCCAGCATGATTCTTCTTGGGTCAGGGATGAAGAAAGTGTCACTGTTCCATCTTCCTGGAACACTGTGGTTGCCTTCAGCTTCTGCAGTAGGTTCGCTCCCAGCAGGTTGAGTGGCAGGTCCCTGACACCACAAACTGGGACAGGATAGAGTGTCCTGGCTGAGTGTACACGCTCAGTGGCTTTGTAAGCTGAGAATATCTGACTTGACCATCAATGCCCATGCGAGACACAGAGGATTCTGATAAGCAGGTGGGATCAGCAAGTTCCACAGGTCTCATCACACTTCTGGCTGCACCAGTGTGCAGAAGAAAAGATCTGACAACGCCATCCATTTCAGGGTAATTTGAGGTATTGGTCCTGCAGATGGGGTTTTACATGTCAGGAGTGTAGTGTCTTGCGGACCTGGCTTGCTTGCCTCTGTCCTATGGACGGGGTACTTCACTGCTTTCTGCACTTCTTCCTTGACCGGTTTCTCTGGACCAATTCTTGGGTTGCATGGGTGCTCTGCACTGGTTCCGGAAATGGCCAAACTTGCCACAGTTGTAACACTTGACACTTCTTCTGTCTTTGTAGGGTGGTTGCGCTTCCAGGTCAGTGGTCACCATGAGAGGGGCTCTCTTCTGCACCCCTGGCTGGGACTCAATCCCTTTGGCTACTGTGGACAACGGCATGATGGGTACTGTAGTGGCAGTGGGGTCTGGCCTGCTGATTGAAGCTGCGGTGGTAAGATGAGGCCTGCAGGTGCATCCGTGGCGAGGCCTGGGGGTGCCATGGGATTGGTGACTGCATCCAACCCAAGGTCTTGGGGCATTACAGGGGCTGTGGCTGCATCTGTCATCACTTCTTCCCCCTGGTCTGACATAGCTTCTCCCCTTTGCTAACCTTATTGAGTTCGGTGTCTCCTCTCTGGAGTCTGCAGTGGTTCTTCCAGTGTGTCGCTCGGCACTTTGCAGCGTCTTCACCTCTGGTTCCCCTTCCAGCGTTCTCAGCAGCATGGCACCCGTTTCCTTCTTCACGCTCTTTGTGGCACTATAATGGCGGCAGTTTTGGTGACAATCAGCAATAAACAGTCTCCTAGGGACACATAAACCATTTTGCTGGGTCAGTCCACTGCGATTGACCTATTCTCAGGCCTAGCCACTATCAGTGGTTTCCTGATTGGCTGTCTCAGTCCATGCACAAAGGCCTGTGCCAACATTTGCCTGTGTATCTGGTCATGAATGGTGAAGCCCAAGTCTTGGAAAACTAGCATTACTCTGCCATGAAACTTCTTTACAGACTCTGTCTTGTCTTGGCTCATGTCATGTAAGCTGAGGGCTTGTCCTGCCAATCTGCCTTTGGCCCACTCTCTGAGCTGTTCAATTAGCTGTGGCCCTGACTTCCCAAGCGTGGACATGTAATTCTGCTGGAAATTTGAATTGTTCCTTCATGATTGGCCAGAGTGCATTACCTGCTTTTATTTCCATTTATGGCCCAGAGATCATTCCAGGCGGCTGCAGAAGTTTGCTGGTTCTGCTGCATTCTTTGGTAAAATGCCATGGGATGCATCCCTGGGTCTGGACGATTGTCACCTGACTTTAAGTGCACATAGTGTAATGGTGGTGCCTCTATCTGCCCCTGCATTCTTGGTGCCTGTGGGTTTCTTTTCCTAGTACTGGGCAGCATGTATGATGTTCCCTCTTCATCTTCATCAGAGGAATAGTTGTGATAGCGTGTACTGGGGTCATACACTGGCTGATGTTGGACTTAGAAGTTGCTTTTTTGTGTGAGGATGTCTCCCCCCTCTGCTGAAGCTGTGATGGATTAGGCTTATAATTGTATGTTGTTGTGAATGTAGGCAGCTCTGACCGGAGCTGAAGTAAGTTTTACATTATCAATAGATGGTGATATCAGTCCTCCACCCTCTGCACCCAGGGCTGAGCTGTCTGCTGCCTGATGTGTCTAGGGGTTGCCTACTGCATTTTGTGTAAGGGGATTTTCACCTTCTTTCCCCAATATCACAACTGGCAATGCCTGGATTGTGCCAGGGACATAGAAGGGGATCCTTGTGCTGTAAGCACCACATTGTTTGAATTGGGCGTTGGCCCAGCCGGCAACGAAGAGGAAGAAAGAGGAAGAAGAAGGAGGAGGGGTTGATGAGTGAGAAAAAAGAATAGAAGGAGGAGAGAGAGAATGTGGAGATTGTTGTGAATTCCGTTCTCGAACTCCCTCCTGTGGTCATGAATGGTACTTCGGTGAGTTCTGTCCGTGGACTCCCTCTGGGGCTGTGAGTGGAGCTGCTGGTTCTGAGATTCCTTCCCCACCTGCCCTCGTTTAGGGCTAGGCTGGATTCTCTATTTAACTCCACTCAGATCATTACTCCATGCCAGCTGTTAATGTTCTAGTACTGGTTCAGATCTCTCCTGGATCTTTCTGAGGACCTGACTACTCCAGCAAAAGCTAAGTTCCGGCTTGTTCATTTGTTACTTATGGTTTTTCTTGCTAAGTTCTAGTCCAGCTTGCTATCATGAAACTGCCTGGCTAGCTGGAAGCTCTGGGGGTGCAGAGTGGCACCACCGCACCGTGAGTCGGTGCGGGGGTATTTTTTGCACACTCTGCGTGGTTTTTGTAGTTTGTTGTGTTGACCGCAAAGTTCCCTTTTCTATCTTCAATCTGTTTAGTTAGACTGGCCTCTCTTTGCTAAAGCCTAATTCATCCTGTCTTTGTGATTTCCTCTTAACTCACAGTCAATACTTGTGGGGGGCTGCTTTTACCTTTGGGGAAATTTCTCTGAGGCAAGTGAGGCTTTGTTTCCTTTCTTTAGGGGTAGTTAGCTCTTAGGCTGTGAAGAGGCGTCTAGGTAGAGTCAGGCACGCTCCACGGCTATTTTTAGTTGTGTTGATAGGAGTAGCGTTTGCGGTCAGCAGAGTTCCCATTACCCCAGAGCTCATCCCGATTCCGTGTTTAACTATCAGGTCATTCCTGGTGCACCTAACCACCAGGTCCATAACAGGAGATGAGTGAAGAAGGAGGAAAGAGGTGCGGAGAAGGAGAATGAGGAGATAGAGAGAGATAGAAAGGTGTTGTGAAGAGAAAGGGGGAGAATCAGGGTGTGCGAAGGAGGTGGAGAGGGAAGAAGAAGAAACAGGAGGATTGGTTGAAGGGAGTGGAGAAGAAACAGGTGGAGAAGATAGGTGTGGTGGGGGAGTGGAGAAGGAGGGAAGAAGTGTGGAGAAGAAGGAGATGGAGGAGTATACATGGTTGAGACATCTGATCAGCACGTAATACATCTGGCGTTGTTCTGCTTTTGCATGGAAAACCCCATACAATCTGTCTGGCTTATATCAGTTTATGTCAGCCATTTTAAACCATTGATTATAAACTAGCTGAATAACATATTAGCTGTGAATATATGAGTATATATGATTATAGAGGAGTATACATGCAAGTGAGATCTACATGATATATATATTTCTATCACAAGATGACTAACTTTTCTATTTGGTTGGGATAAAGATATGATTTTTTTTCTACTCTTTTAGTTTTAAAAAGTAGTAATATATATAT
Organism: Ranitomeya variabilis; assembly: GCF_051348905.1. Lineage (NCBI taxonomy): Eukaryota > Metazoa > Chordata > Amphibia > Anura > Dendrobatidae > Ranitomeya > Ranitomeya variabilis. The sequence goes on along the minus strand of NC_135237.1, from coordinate 71,704,530 downwards.
ATATATATATATATATATATATATATATGTTTTTTCACATTTTAATCCATATGTTGCTAAAAATAATGTAGTGTTGCCTTAAAAAAGACTTATATTTAGTAGAGATGATCAAATCTGGTGAGATTTGAATTCAACAAATAAATTTTATTTCACGGTGAAATTTGATTTGCATCAAGGTTATTGCTTAAGACTATCAGATTTACAGTAAATTTAATTTGCATCAAAATTATCTGATGAAAATTAAATAATGAATCTTTTGTATTATTATCTGGGGTCTCTCATGGCCCCAGAGTGCAATAAACATGGGCATGCACAATTTTTAGAAATTTTAATAGAATTCAATTCTGCTCAAATTTGCTCATCTCTAATATTTATTCCTCCTTGCTTGTCCATTTCAGAGTGACTGTGTCTCTGCTCTATTTACAAAAGTGACTGGCAATGAGAAAGTTTTATAGGTGAGATTACTTTACGTGTATGTGTATTTTAGCTTATATTCATTTCTCTTAAAAAATCAGAAGTCTTTCATGGATATTTTTTAATTTTTCACAGTAGCTCTAGTTACAGGGGAAATCTCTGTTCTGGTGACAATTATCACTGTTAGGGTTGTGTTGAGTAATTAGACCCAGCAGTTTCCTGCTGCCAGCGTCTTGACACCCACATGACCAGCAGTCAGATGACCGAATGGACCAATACAGTCAGTGCACTTCCTTTATTCTATACACAATGTTAAATGAAAACTGTATATTTATACTGTATATTTATTCATATTTATTCCTCGGTCCTCGTCAATCTCCGAGTGGCAGATACCCATAATTTAACTGCTGGATCACAGGGACTGCCAGCTTAAACCAGTACCATTGTGTAAATGGGGTAATTTTTAAGCATAACAATGCTTAACAGTTAAACATTTGATGATGAAAAACAAAACAAAAAAGTAAAGTAATTCCCTAATTATTTAATTTTCATTCCTCCCCCAAAAAATATCTAACTAGGATTCCTACTAAAAGATTGCCTCTTTTGACTTTCAGCCAATGATCTTCAATCGTTATGCTGTCTTCAACAACTTTAGAGTTTACTCACACTGGTGTAGAGTCTCTCATGCGAGAGAATCGGGCAATGTTAATGACAGTTGGGTCAAAGTCTGTCAAAATTTGAACCAAGTTTCACCTTAGTGTGATCTGATTCTCTTGCATGAGAAAATCACAGCACATCGGATGTTGGCCTGCACTCAGATGACATCCGAGTGCAGTCCAATGTTTCACACACACCCATGGACTTGTATGGGTGCGCATGATCTGCATTTCAGAGCCACTCACAAATTGGCATGAGAAAATATTAGCAGACCTGTGCTGCCCCATAATATAACATTGGTCTGAGAAAACATCTCATAGCACTCCACCATGTTATACACCAGTGTGAGCGAGCTTTCACCCTGAGACTTTTTTCACTGCTGTTTGTTGCCCTACTTTACATGATATATTTCAGAATTTACATATACCTACTAAATCAGAATTTGAATTTATAGGTAAAAATACTGCTAGAGTAATGACTTGCTTAAATCATGAATATAAAGCAATGAATATATTGAAAAGGACAACTAAACCACTGGCTTCAAATGAAAAAAAAAGTAATCAAATAAGCTAACAAAGGCGTAAAAGTCATTGTACCATACAAATGGTTACATTTACGTTTCTGCACTCTCTGATAAGGGAAACAGTGAAACCTACACATGGGATTCATCAATCAATGACTAACAAGTAACTGGAAAAAACCTGTGTTTGAGGGAGAATTATCTTATAGTACAAAAATAACTTTTATGTAAAATTCTGTAATATAAATTGTATTTCCCAAATGTTGTCATGATATTTGAAATGTTATACTCTGAAGTCTACATTATTTGCATTTAATAATTATTTCTCATTTTTTCCTAATCACTTTCTCCATTATACATGCAACTCCTCCATATTTTTACCACCAGAATGTTTTTAAAAAGTTAAAATAAAGGAGTCTTCCATGTTAATTAAAAACTTGCCAACAGCCAACAATAGTGATTAAATAACTAAAGATTGTATACTTTCCCAGTTATCGCCACTGTAGATGGGTGAACCCAAACAGTGTAGTGTTCGGGCACAAACCCCAAACACGGACTTCTCCGTGAAGTCCGTGTTACTGTTTGGGTTCGGCTCCCCGAACTTCGAGTGTTTCACACGCTGTCATCTGCAAGACAGCACAAGAAACACTGGCGGCTCTGATCAGCGGTAAGATTATTACCACCGGTCAGAGAGCTGCGGTTCCCACCCTGTCAAATGACAGTGTGATCCAGTAGCTGTGAAAAGTTGACCTCCGATCACAGAGGCATTGAACTTATGAGAGACTACTTCTTCCATCAGCCTACGCCTGCTGTTGCTGATAAAATCGAGAGCGGATGCTGCTGATGGGAGTATTCATCAGCCAGCACTTGTGCTATAAATAAATACATTAAAAAAATTATGCCAGGTTTCGTCTCTTTTTGATAACCAGCACAGGCAAAACTGACAGGTGCAGGTTGCAACTCTCAGCTGTCTGCTTTTTCTTGGTTGATTAACAAGAATAGAGGGGTCCCCAAAACAGTTTTTTTTTTAAATTATTTACATAAATAATATAAAAAAATGGCATTAGGGTCCCTTCCATTTTTGACAACCAGCCAAGCTGAAGAAGACAGCTGGGGTTTGGTATTCTCAGGCTGGAATGGGCCATGGGGCCAATCTAAAAATCACAGCTCGCAGCCGCCCCCAAAAAGACATATCTTAGCTGCACCAATTCTGATGCTTTGACTGGCACTTCCCACTTGCCCTGGTGCTGTGGCAAGTGGGGTAATTTTTGTGCGGTTGATGTCAGCTGTTTTATTGCCATTAACATCAAGCTCACGGGTTGCAAACCAAAGTTTAACCGTGTACTGTAATGTCCATGACCAGGTAACTCATTAATCAGGTGTATGGAAAATCACTACCTTTAAATATATGTGATCATGTATACAATTGGACTCCTTAGTTCAGCACCAAAAAAGGGCAAATGAAAACATAAAGAAAAAATAGTGCACCAGGAACCATTCAATTATACAGAACTTTATTAATACATGATTGCAAAAACACAAAATAACACATAAAAAACATTAATCAATAGTGAGCCAAGAACATGTGGCACCACAGCCAGACGAGACAGATGTCTTAGTATTTAGCTGCAAACAGAGATACAAATATCTCATATAAGGATTGGACAGCTCGTGGGGAAAGCCTTGTCCCAAAACGTAATATAAAGTAATATACTGTATGAAAGCAGTGCTAGTCAGCGCTAAAGTGCGTAGTGCATAAGCTCTCAATAGAGAAAAAGGAATCTTAAAGTGCTGTTAAACTACCAAAATGCATAGATTGATGCTGAAAGAGCTAAGACATAATTACCTGTACTGCAGCGATGGTGCCACTTCCCCAACGCGTGTTTCGGCGGTGTGCCTTCTGATAGAATCTTTTTATGTACCTAAAGATTTTAATAATGCAAACTGAGTTCAATTATCGTAGATTCTGCTGTTTTTGCTGCATTTTTGTATTTTAGACTATCACAAAAATGTAGTAGACTGTGGTCCTGAACTTTTTATCATTTAACTCTGGCTCCATTGGGGGTTTTGTTTGAATAACGTTTATTGGGAATTCAGTTAGAACCACCACATGCACTACATGAACTCAGTGTGAACAGGGCCTTAGAGGCTGCAGATGCTACACACATGCTAAGCATTGGATCTTCCATCCTTCTTTTCACTGGTACAATGCAGGACTCCCAGATAAGTATTTTGGAAATCAATATAACTTTTCATTATTCAATAAATCTAGGTTATTTTTAGTTTATTGCATTCTGAACACAGTGAAAGGAAAAAAAAATAATTCAGTCTACATGTATTTACAAGTCAGAACCTGACACTGAATAACAAACTCACATCTCTCAGAGGCATCCATTATTCTTTGAATTTGCATTTTGTATTATTTATCATTTTTTATTTGGTAATCTGACATTTTTTAACCCAGCTCAGAAAAGACAGGCTGCAAAAGTTTAAAACCTCAAAGGGAATAAAAAATGGGTAGTATGAACTAGAGAGAAAGCCCAGCAGGCAATGACAAGCTGTAAAAAGATAGACCATACAATAACAGAAGGAGATTTACATTAATTTGTGGTAAAATGGGCACTTCTGGCAATTTTGAGGATATTTGTGAGCAAAAATTTGCTTAAACTAGTCATTGATTTAGACTTCAATTTTTGGATTATTAACACGCAAGGCTGTGTGTAGAGTTTATAGTACCCTAATCTCTTTAAGGCTGAATTGTTGCTATGATACTTTATTTTGACACAACTGTGACAAAAAATGCCCTGCTCGATTTTTGAAAATTCCAGCAAAAATATTGACATTTTGCAGTGGTAAAAATGCACTATGTGCGCAGTATGTCATCGCAACCTTGGTGATCTTTTTATTGGTTAATTCTGGCAGGTAAGGATATTATTTTGTACGAGTGATGTGCATATTCTTACACATTCTATTGAGCCCATGTACTGCTTTGTGTGTGCTTAGTGCTTGTGCTTGCAGAGTACTGCTAGGCAACGTTTTGAGCGATTGATGTGAGTTCCAGGACCCCAATCAATGTGCTGCACATGTTAGGTAGCACTTAAACATGTTATTCTCTTTTTTTGCTACATAAAAAGGATCTTTCAACAGGTCAAATGTTTCCAGTTTTTGCTCCTATGTTATTCCTGTTGACTCCCTGAGTATCCTGTATTCTGCAATAGAGAGGTCGATATTCACAGGGTAACAAAAAAGAGCAGTCAGGCTAAAGACACACCTCTATCCCACTGTGGGTAGCGTGTGCAGGCGGTGCTTCCCTCAACATGCGTCTCGGATGGCATCAATTACCAGGGCCATGCGTTGTACTGACGTCAGAAGGAGTATTTACTCCTAACTCACCACTCCATGATGCCGGAAGTGACGTATCGGACTGCGGGTTGCTCTGCCTTTGCACGCTCATATGACGCGGTTGGATGTATCTCCTGCTACTACGGCCCGTGACTCCACCTTCATATGTTCACATGATGTGGCCGGATGTTCCTCTCTGCATCGCATTTACAGGCTATGGGGGATTGTGGTTGGGTATTTAAGGTTGCATTCTGGAAACAAATGCACGGCCCCCCGAGAAAGCAACAGCGAAACGCGCATCGGGGCTCCTGTGCATTGGTTAGGGCATGAGGATGAGTAAGAGACTTTGCTAACTTGACTAATGATGCATTGTTATATAGTGGTATTAATCTATTTATATATTATTTATCTCTACCCTGTGATTTAAGGCTATATATATATATCTGTTTTATTTGTCCTGATGAATGCACTATGCACTTTACTAAAAGAGATTAACTTGTATTTTAGGACATGTGTACATATATATATATTTTTTCTATAGCCTCATAGCACTTGCCCTCCTTTGCACACGTGGTTGAATTGCTGCCCGCCTGTTCTTTACCATACTAATTGTTTATTCAGTATGGATTTTTTAACTTGCATTGTTTGATATTTAATATTTTGTTATAATAAAGACTATTCTTATATATATTCTTGTAGTCTCTGTTGAATTGAATATTACAGATGCTTTTTTGGTATATCCATACTACTATTAGGACATTTAAAGCTCTTTGTTGTTTCTTATGAGTTTTTCTATGATATTTTGAGTGGGTCCTTGATATATAATATGCATTTTGTTATGTCATATTGGTTCCCATATGTTTTCATAAAGACACACCTCTGAAGGATCTTGTCACGCACAGTATAGGAAAGGCTAAGTGCAACATGAAGGGATAAGGGAAAAGGAACCAAACACTAGGGAAGTGGGGAGTGGAGACCCCCTAGACAGATCTAACATCACCGTGTCTGCCCTATCGTCCCTATATAGGTTCCACGCCTATCGCCAAACAGGATACGTAATCCCTTCCTGACCATGGCAATCAGCCCTGTGGTCCACGGTAGCCTTACAACCTGGGTGGCCAGCAAGTCTCTAGTTACTTGTGGTGCAATTTAGAAAGCACAAATAACCTCACTGAAGGGCAGGAAGCAGGGGCATCCCCCTGAGCTTCAAACACCTCACCCTCCAGGTCAGTGTACAAGGCCGAAATGCCTACCCCTTCTGCAAAACTGCAAAATTGGGAGTGTCCTCAAAGCCAGACAAAAATGTTGGTTAGGTCCCTGTAGATATAGCAGAAGGGGAAATGTTTAGGCAGTTACCATCACAGTAATCTCCCCACTTTACAATCTTTCTGGATTGCCAATCCAAAGTTGGATTACGCTTCATCAACCAGGTCAAACCCGGAACCATTGGAGTGTGGAGACCCTTCAGGACATAACAAGGGATTATTTCATAATACGGAGACCCCACCTTCAGTCTTATGCTATGAACAATTTGTGTCAGTGCTCTCTGTGCAAGTGGTGCTGAGATGATGGCACAAATAGGAATAGGTTTAGCCAAGTTAGGACAGACAAAAACATGAGTTCTAGGCAAACTCAGCAACCCCCATACTGTCTCCATCTCCACTGTCTACAAACACAGAAATTTTTTCACACTTGCTCTCCAGCACCATTTCTCATGTCAGGGCAAAACGAGAATTGCAGGATGAAGATGAACACACCCCTTGATTATGAAGCTCAAAGCTCCCAAGGGTTAATCAAGTCTCCTTTTGCTTTGGAAATGCAGGTTATGCCCCAATAAAATGTCCCTTCTTCCCAATAAAAAAATACACCCTTTTTCTTGCAAATATCGGGGAAAACATACGACATGAACGTAGCCCCAACTGCATGGGTTCCTCTAACTCTGCAAGTATAAGTTCACCCCTGGACCTTCCCTCCAACACCAGGATCCTGTCCTGCAAAGAGGGCTCAGAAGCAGGTGGTCTTACCCATCTGTCCCTCAGACGTCTATCCACCTGAATAGCCAAGGACATAGCAGTCTCCAAAGACACTGGAGTTTCATACATTGCTAATGCGTCCTTTAACCTTTCAGTGAGGCCCTGAAGGAACTGGCTTCTGAGAGCTGGGTCATTCCATTTGGTATCAGTTGACTACCTGTGGAATTCAGAGCTATAAGTTTCCACTGAACAATTCCCTTGCTGAATGCAATGCTGAATGATTTGATTGAGCCAAGGAAATACAGTCAGGATCATCATAGTTTAAGACAAGGGTCCTAAAAAATTCCTCTAAAGACTGGAGACACATAGAATTCTGTGGCAGAAAAAAACCCCAGGATTGAGCTTCCCCCTGCAACAGTGAAATAATAATTCCTACTCGTTGCTCCTCATCTCCAGAAGAGTAAGGACGAAGTTTAAAGTACAATTTGCATGCTTCCTTAAACACAAATAAACTGTCCCTACCCTAAGAAAACCTGTCCGGGAGGGAAATTTTGGGTTCAAGCTGCACCGGCCAACCAGCACAGTTCCCCCCAATAGGAGCCTGCAGTCGCTGCAGTTGCTGCTGAGCCTCAGTACTAAGGTTAGTCACCTCCAGTGCCAACCTCTGCAGCTGCTTTGCAAGTTTAGAAACGGGATCCATGAACTCAGCAAAAGAAAAACCTCACAGAGAAAAAGCACAGCAAAAAAAAACAACTGTCAGGTTTTTTCTTTTGCAAACATGAAAGGCAGGTGATAATGTCACGCACAGTGTAGGAAAGGCTAAGTGCAACACGAAGGGATAATGGAGAGGGAAAAAAAGAACTAGGGAAGGGGGAAGTGGAGGCCCCCTAGACAGATCTAGGGCCCTATCGTCCCTATATACAGTAGGTTCCACACCTATCGCCGAGCGGGATACCTAATCCCTGCTTGACCCATGCTTTATAACAGCAATGAAAGAGCTGAAAGTGAAAGTCCCATAGAGGGACTTAGTAAAAAATTTAAAAAAGCTAAAAAAACAGAAAAATATATTTTTTAAGAAAAATCACTCAATAATAATAAAAAAATTAATCGTACCCATAAATATATTTTTGCTAAAAAAACTACACATATTTGGTATTGATGCGTCCAGAATGACCTTACCTGTAAAACTGTCACTTTTGTTAACTTCTTCAGTGTACACCGTAAAAAATAAATATAAAACGAGGCAAAAACTATGCTTTTTCATCATACCACAGAGCAAAAAGTGGCATGAAAACCGATCACAAAGACAAATGTAATTAAAAATTGTATAGCTGAAAATGTCACCTTGTCCCACAAAAAATAAGCTCCAAAACAACTCCATCAGTGGCAAAAAAAAAAAGCTATAGTTCTCAGAATACAGCCATGCAAAAAGAATAATTTTTTCTACAAAAGTTTTTATTGTGTAACAGCCACAAAACATAAACAGGATACAAATGTGCCTTATAAGTTTTATGACAAGCAGAACAACATAAAAAAACTCCAAAACATTTCCTGAATTGCTAATTTTGTTCATTTTGCTTCACAAAAGTCTGAATAGAAAGTGATAAAAAGTATCATGTGCCCAAGAATGGTACCAATAAAAATGGCAACTCTTATACCACAAATATCAAGCTGTGACATGACTCTTTCGGTAGAAATATTTTAAAATTATAGCTCTCAAAATATGGTGATGCAAAAACTAGTATTTGCAAGAAAAAAGCATCTTTTAGTATATGACAGCAGGCAAACATAAAAAGGATATGAATCTGGTATCGCTGTAATCGAACCGATCCAAAAAATAAAGTCGTCTAATCACTTATACCGCATGAGGAGTATCGTAAAATGTAAATGAAACCAATTCTTGACCTGCTGTTGATTTGTTCATTCTGCCTCCCAAAGATTGCTTGAATGCTCAGCACACATTTATACTACGCTCCACTTTGAGTGCTTACCCTGGGGTTTCCGTGTAAATCTCTGAAATACCTGATTCAGACGGAAGCCCCAATGGAAGATTCCCTAAAATGAGGCAGAAGGAGGCATTGTGGATGCCATCTGGCTTATGATCTCACTTTGTCCATCTTTTTAGGCGTGCAGTTTTGTGCACTTCTGAAAAGAAGGACAACACTGAGCAGGGACCAGATGGAGTGCAGAGTAACTCTTGTGCTACATTTTAGTGAACAGATCACTCAGGGGTTTTGTCTGAATTGCATAATTCAGAGATTTAGATTTAAACCCTGGTGTAAGTGTTAAGCGTAGAGTGCAGTATAAGAGATCCAAAATGTTATGTAACATGTTCCCAATAAAAGCTTCTACTCAATCCACATAAAAGCTAGTCCTTACTCAAGTCCATCATCTGTTGATGGATGTGTTTGGCATTTCCATGGCAATGAGAGCCCACCTAATTGATGGGTATGTGTCTCCAAAAACAATATCTGTTTCTGTAAAACACCCATGTAGTGAAATCACCAGAACACATACAGATACATTCCAAAATTAGTATAATTTCCAAAATGGGGTCAGTTGAGGGGGTATTCTGCTCTTCTAGCACTTAGGGGCTCTGGATATGGAATCTGCAAACTATACTTGTAAAATCAAGAAGGCAAATAACATTTGATTCCTCCCGAGTCTCGCCACTGGGCTAAGCAGTACTGTACATACACAAATGGGGTATTTCTACTTTCAGCAGAAATTGTGTGCCACATTTTGGTGCCATTTTTACCGATTTCCCTGTATGAAGATGTAAAATATGGGGCTAAAATAAAATTTGTGTCGTAAAAATGTATTTTTTTTAATTGCCCAATGATATAAAATTATATGACACACCTGTAGTGTCAATATAATCACTGCACACCTAGATAAATTCACTGAGAGGTGTATTTTGTAAAATGGAGCCTCATTTGGGGATTTTTCTGTTTTGGCATTTAAGGGACTCCCCCAGTGGGTCATGGCACCCGCAAACCATAATAGTAAAATCTGTACTAGAATATGGTGCTCCTTTCCTTCTGAACTTTGTATCTTGCCTGAAATGTAGTTCTATATTACACGTAGGGTATTGGTGCATTCAGGAGAAATTGCAGAACAAACAGGTTAATTTTTTCCTATTAGCCCTTAAAAAAATGAAAAACTTGGTGCTGAAACAACATTTTAGTGGTAAAAATGTAATTATTCTTTCTTCACCGCACAATGATACAAAATTCTGCAAGGCACATATGGTGTCAATGTGCTCACTGCACCCCTAGATTAATTCATTGTGGGGTGTAGTTTGTAAAATAAGGTCACTTATGGGGAGTTTCTGCTGCTCTGGCACCTCAGGGGCTCTGCTAATGTAACATGGCACCCTCAAACCATTCCAACAAAATCTAACCTCCAATATGGCGTTTCTTCCCTTTTGAGCTATGCACTGTATGCAGTATTTTTCGACCATGTATGGGGTATCGGTTTATTCAGGAGAAATGGCACAAAAAATGTTGTCATCCATTTAATCCTGCTATCCCTGTTAAAATAAAACATTTGGGGCTAAAATAACATTTTTGTGGGAAAATATACACTCACCGGCCACTTTATTAGGTACACCATGCTAGTAACGGGTTGGACCCCCTTTTGCCTTCCGAACTGCCTCAATTCTTCGTGGCATAGATTCAACAAGGTGCTGGAAGCATTCCTCAGAGATTTTGGTCCATTTTGACATGATGGCATCACACAGTTGCCGCAGATTTGTCGGCTGCACATCCCAAAGATGCTCCATACAAGGCAGGATGGATCCATGCTTTCATGTTGTTTACGCCAAATTCTGACCCTACCATCCGAATGTCGCAGCAGAAATCGAGACTCATCAGACCAAGCAACGTTTTTCCAATCTTCTACTGTCCAATTTCGATGAGCTTGTACAAATTGTAGCCTCAGTTTCCTGTTCTTAGCTGAAAGGAGTGGTACCCGGTGTGGTCTTCTGCTGCTGTAGCCCATCTGCCTCAAAGTTCGACGCACTGTGCGTTCAGAGATGCTCTTAGGCCTACCTTGGTTGTAACGGGTGGCGATTTGAGTCACTGTTGCCTTTCTATCAGCTCGAACCAGTCTGCCCATTCTCCTCTGACCTCTGGCATCAACAAGGCATTTCCGCCCACAGAACTGCCGCTCACTGGATTTTTTTTATTTTTCGGACCATTCTCTGTAAACCCTAGAGATGGTTGTGCGTGAAAATCCCAGTAGATCAGCAGTTTCTGAAATACTCAGACCAGCCCTTCTGGCACCAACAACCATGCCACGTTCAAAGGCACTCAAATCACCTTTCTTCCCCATACTGATGCTCGGTTTGAACTGCAGGAGATTGTCTTGACCATGTCTACATGCCTAAATGCACTGAGTTGCCGCCATGTGATTGGCTGATTAGAAATTAAGTGTTAACAAGAAGTTGGACAGGTGTACCAAATAAAGTGGCCGGTGAGTGTATATATTTACATTTTCACAGTTCAACGTTGTAAAGTTCTGTGAAGCACCTGAGGATTCAAGGTGCTCACCACACATCTAGACAAATTTATTGAGGGATTCAATTTTCAAAATAGAATCAGTTTTGGGAATTTAGACACTTCAGGAGCTTTCCAAATCCGACATGACACTCGCAGACCATTCCATCAAAGTCCGCTTTCCAAAACTTTACTCCTTCCTTTGCGAGCCCTGCCATGCATGTGCTCATACAGTAGTTTTCTGCCACATTTGGGTAACAGTATACTTAGGATAAATTGCACAACAAATATTGGGGACTATTCTCTCCTGTTACCCTTGTGAAATAAATTGGGGCTAAAGGAACATTTTTGTGGGAAAAATGTGATTTTTTATTTTCGCTGCTCTACATTATAGACTGAACACCAGAGGGTTCAAGGTGCTTACCACACATCTAGATAAATTCCTTGAGAGGTCTTATTTCCAAAATGGGGTCAGGTGTGGTGGGTTTCAACTGTTTAGGCACATCAGGCCCTCCAAACCCGACAAGGTGTCCGCACTCGATTCCAGCCATTTTTATGTTCAAAAAGTCAAGCGGTGCTCCTTTGCTTCCGAGCCCTGCCAAACGCCCAAACAGTAATTTACCCCTACATATGGGGTATTGATGTACTCAGGAGAATTTGCACAACAATTTTGGGGTCAATTTTATCCTGTTACCCTTGCGAAAATTAAAAGTGTGGGGCTAAAAGAACAATTTTGCATTACAAATGTGATTATTTTTTTATTTTGGCAGCTCTAGGTTATAAACTTCAGTGAAGCACTTAGGAGTTTAAGAGGCTCACCACACATCTAGATAAATACATTGATGAGTCTGGTTTCTAAAATGGAGTCAGTTGAATGTGATTATGAGAACTTTAAGGGGTACAGTTTTTAGGATGGTGTCACTTTTGAGTATTTTCTGTCATTAAATGTGATGTGATCTCTAAAAAATAGTTTTCTAAATTTTGCAGGAGAAATGAGAAATTGCTGATAAGCTTTTAGCCCTTCTAACTTTAAAAATGATGCTGATTTAAACTAGACATGTGGTAAATGTTATTTATTAGCTATTTTGTATGGCATAAAGCTCTTGCTTAAGAGCATAAGAATTCAAAGTTTGAAAATTAAAGAAATTCAAATTTTTTGCCAAATTTCCGATATTTTTACAAATAAACTCAAGTCATATCGAACAAATTTTACCACTGTCATGAAACTATCTCAGCATTAGTGGGATCCGTTGAAGCATTCCAGAGTTATTACCCCATAAATTTACACTGGTCAGAATTGTAAAATTTGGCCTAGTTATGAAGGTGAAAACATGCTCGGGGGTGAAGGGGTTAAATAGAGAGGAGCCCCACCCAATGCAGAGAACAAGAAGAAACACAACCTAACAGATTTCAACCCAATATCTTCTTGACAGGTCAGAGACATAAGTCCAACTATTAAAACTGGGCTGGTAGATGAGTAGATGGGAGAGGTATGGATGTCACAGGACCCCTACTCTTATGAGCTTTTGGACCCTTAGAACAGGTCTTATCATGGAAAGACTTTCTGGAACCATCTGGTGAGAATTAGACCATAGCTCTTCCAATGTACCAGATAGTGCACATACCCCCTTACTGTCCTGGAATAAAGGATGTTTTCTATCTCAAACTCAAGGTTACCTTTAACCAAAGTTGGGGTAAGGGGATGCTTTAGAGTGTGCACAGGCAAATGGTATGCCTTTACATAAGATCTGTGGATCACATCGGAAATCCAAGAAAAAGGGGGAAGTATTAGCCAGAAGGCCACTGGATTGACAACCTCTTATATCTCATAAGTACCAATGAATTTGAGTCCTAGTGTAGCGGAGGGGACTTTTAGATTAATATTTCTGATGAATAACCACACTTTGTCCCGAATAGCAAAGTGTGGCCTAGCCATTTCCCTTTTATTAGTTGAAAATGTATGTCTAGATTGTGCCCTTCATAGCTTCTCTCTTAACCAGACAAGCTTCAACTTGTCTATGAATTTACTAGCCTCTGGAGTATCAATTTCAAAGGTTGCAAAGTCAAAAACACGACTGTAATACCCAAGATTACAATAGAATGGATGCGTCTTAATGGATTCTTAATATTGATTATTAATGGCACATTCAACTACCAGCAGCTGTTCAACTCAGTCAGACTGATGGTAGGAGACAAAGCACTGAAGATACTGCTCGAGTGTTTGGTTGGCACATTCAGTCTGACAATTGGTCTCTGAGTGACAAGCTGATGAAATGGACAATTCAATATTCTTTTTACCACAGAATGCCCTTCAGAATTTGGAAACAAACTGAGTTTCTCTATCAGAAACAATATTTTCTGGAATCCCATTGTTGTCAAGCAATTTACTTACTGTAAGGTTTGAGATATAGACAACCCAGACAAAGGAACAAAATTACACTGTTTGCTAAACCTGTCTACCACTACCCAAATAACTATCTTTCCTTCTGAAAGTGGGAAATCTGTAGTGAAGATCATTCATAGGTGGGTCCAAGGACTTTTTGAGATGGGTAAGGACTGAAGACGTCTGGCGGGACGAGTTTGGGGAAATTTCATTCAGGCACATATCTCGCAAGCACTAGCATGTCCCCTACAATCTTGCTAGACTTGTGTGACTTGCTAGAGCAGAATAATAAGACTTTTGATGTACTCAGACAAAACTGGGGAATAACAATTCATTTTTGGAAAGGAGCATTGTCATGGGCTAACTCTTGAGGCTTACATATCTCCTCATCAAGATCTAGAGAAACCAAAGACATAACATTTACCTAAGCTACAAAGGGGAGTAGTTCTGAAACTTTGGGAGAGAGCACTGCTTTAATGCTTTTTGTACTCGGTCTAAATTTCACCATAAAATCAAACTTAGAGCAGAATAAAGCCCAACTAGCTTGCTTAGGATTTAGCATTTTGGCTGATTTAAGATACTGAAGGTTTTTGTGGTCCGTGATAACAGTAATTTTATGTTTTGAATCATTGAGACAGTTGCGCCATGCCTCGAAGGCCCACTTGTTTCCCCAAAACTCACAATTGCTTATATTATCATGTACAATAACAAAATTATATTGTGGTACTGTGTTAGACAGAAAAATCAATGTGAATACTTTTCTGCCCAATGATGACAAAAGTATTCTCGCAGTGATAAATTTATTTGCTAATCAGAAAATAATATATGTTTGAAAGCTTTCTGAGAACAGAGGCTCCTTCTTCAGGCATGATTACAAATAAACTGATAAGAAAAAGGCACAACATTTAAGGGATACTAAAGTAGGACATTTGTTCATGAGGTGGGAGGGGTGATGCCTAAAGATAAAGATTTCCTTGGCATATCTTTAGGAGGCATGACCTCAGCAGGACGCTGCCCATGGTGGAGGGTTGTTATTTTACTCTTAGCAAAAAGTGCTCAGTCAGAGTTGTCATATATGAGTCCTAAGGCCTCAAAAAACGAGTCTGCTGTAGAGAGCTTTGAAGCATCAAGGCAAGAAAAAATGCGTAAATTTTGGGGTTAACCCTGCAGCAGAAAAATGATGAGTCTCACCCTTTGGAGTACAGAACCAGATGATTGTAATCGGACTCTGAAATACAGGCAACAATGCTCCCTAAAAGAAAAAATAATTCCTAGAGTCACCTGAAAATTGGTCAGAAAGGTTAATTTTAGGTTCACGAAAAAGGTGCTGCAGGGGCTTGGACCTGAACTATGTCACAATGCCAAATCCAGTCTGCAAGACCTTGGATTAAACAGGCCAGTTCTTTCACTTGATCTACCACCATTTGGAGGGGATACATAATCACCAGTCACGTCAGTTAGAGACCACAGGTTCAAAAACGCTACCATGGAAAGACTGGACACAAGCCACCTGACAGATTCCAAAGTAAACCTGACCTTCATCCTTTAACCTCTCTACAGAGATATAGTATAAGGCTGGGGTCACACTTGTGAGTGGGCGTCCAGCAATGTAATCTGGTGGCTGGAGGGAAGCCGCTGTGGTAAGTATAAGATCCTCTCTGACGCGGTGTCTGGCTGCCCTTTGAGGCTACTACCTCTAAATCCTAGGCAGGATCATTTAAGTTGTATCATTACCTGCTTTAAAAATCACTCCATGCTTCCACAAGGCGGCCTCCTATTGCAACACGCATGGTCTGCGTCATAGTTCTAAGTACTGTCGATACACTTCGAAAGACACAACACGTGACTGATGAAAGCCTAGTCAAGGCTGAAACGTTTCTCCAGTGCTACTTCAGTACTAATAAATCTGCAAAAACACCAATACTTAAGTTGAGTGCGAGACTTTCTTTACTGTCCATTGAAGGATTTGGGTACCTAGTCTCTGCACCGAATGATAGCAGTGCACACGGTGTTTTCTATATAAATACTTAAACTGACCTGCCATTATGATTCCACAGGTCATTACAAGTTTGCAGATATCAGACACGTATAGGTCCAAAATTTGTTAAAAAATGGCGCCATCTCCATTCTTCAGGATCTGGGACCAGATGAGAGCTTATTTTCTGCTGACGCTTTTATTGATACAATTTTGGGGTAGATACAATCTTTTGATTGCCTGCTATTGCATTTTACTGCAATGTTGCAGTGACTAAAAAAACATGATTTTGAAGTTTCTAATTTTTTCTCGTTATGTCGTTTACTGATTTCATTAATTATTTTTAGATTTTGATAGATTGGGAGTATCGGAATGCGGCGATACCAACTGTGTTTTTTTAATTGTTTTTTTGAATGGCGCAAAAGTGGGGTGATTTGAACTTTTATAGTTTATATTAAACATTTTTTAAAACTTTTTACTTGCTTCAATAGTCTCTTTAGGAAACTTGAAGCTGTGATCTTCTGATCGCTTGTGCTATATATAGCAGTGCTTCAGCGATCATGTGACAGGGGTGCCGATGGGTGGAGTTAGTAACGTGCTTCTAGCATGATCATGTTAAATGCCACTATCGGAGATTGACAGCGGCATTTAACATGTTAATAGCCACGGGTGGATCACAATTCTACCCGCAGCTGTTAGGGTTCATTTAACAGCTGATCAAATCAGCTGTCATGTGCTGGAATACAAGCAGGCTCAGCGTTGAAGAGGGAGTCATGACATATGATGTATATATATGCCATGTCGTTAAGGCATTAAATAGAGAAGAGCCCCACCCAGGGCTAAAGGCAGGGAGAAACCTAACCTAATAGAATTTAACTCCATAGCTTCTGGACTGGTAGCAGGCACAAGCCCAAGGAAAAAACAGGGCTACTGAATAGTCACTCTGTGTCGGCCGATGAGCGAAGCAGGAGTCGAGGAGACAGACACAGATATCACAAAGGTTCTACATTAAAAAAAACTTGCCCCGGGGGGTTAAAAGATGTTAATGGAAGTTTAACTACAAGTTATACTATAGCAATTTTGTGCACTAGTGTGATACCTAGCTTAATTGTACCAGCATATTGTAATTCTGTTTATTCATTTATGCTAAAATCAATAAAAACAGTTTAAAAAAACTTTCCCCCCTTTTCAGACCATGCCTATTTGTAGAAATAACACATAGTTTAATGCCCCTGAAGGTAATGCTAACTAAAATTAAAGCCACATTTTCCTGCAGGTAATGTGGTAGATGTTCTCTGCAGTCCTATGTAACACCATAAAAACTTACATTAATACTACTTTGAGTACTGATAATGTAGTAGGTGTTATTGAAGTATTTTACAATCAGTATTTTAATTTAATGTTCCTGACATAAATATAGATGAAGTACTGCTTAATAACTCCCTTAACAGCTTTGCAGCAGATATTCTGACTAATTAATGACCATTACATTCCTGCAGAACCAGAACCACCATAAGTACATGAATGCAACAAGAGAACCATTATCAGTACATGAATACATCCCCAGAACCATCATCAGCTCATGAATGCAATACTAGAACTACCAACAGTGCAGGAACACATCACCAGAATTATCAGTTTATGAATGCAACATCAGAACCACCATCAATATATGAATACAGCACCAGAACCATCCTAAGTAAATAAATGCAGAACCAAAACCCATCATCAGTACAGTAACATCACACCATAACTACCATCAGTACATGAATGCAACACCAGAACCATCATGACTACATGAGCACAGCACTAGAACCACCATTAATAAAGGAATATATTACAAAAAGCATCAAGACTACATGAATACAGCATGAGATCCACCATCAGTATGTAAATTCAATATCAAAAGCATAATCAGCACATGCAAACAGCACCAGAACTATCATCAGATCATGAATACAGCACGAAAACCATAATCAGAACATGAATACTGCACTAGAATCACCATTAATATTTAAATTCTATACCAGAACACCATGTGAACATATATAAAATCCCAATAAAATACATATTAATTTGTGGGTGTAACATGAAAAAATGTGGAAAATTTCACAGGATATGAATACTTTTTCAAGGCACTGTAGCCGATTGGCCGAAAGTTAACAAATATGTGTGGGGACCTTAAAAGTGAAGTCTTAACCTAGTGTAAAGCACTCTACAGATTATCATCATAAAGTAGACTGTACAATCAAATCCCTAATTAATCAGACACGTAACACAATTTATTTAAAAAAAAATTGGTCCAGTGTTTTAAACTTGATGTCCTCTCTACTTTTTTGCCTTTTTCCCACCTCCCCCTACATTCACAGCGGGTAATGTAAAACCATAGGTCCACACATGCCCTACATTCTGAGAATGAAAGGGTTTTGAACTGGATTGACAGTGATCATTTTCCTACCCCCAGGCAGTGACATTTGCAAAACTTCATGACTGATTGTGTACCATGTTTGCTATTAAAAAAAAAATCACTAAATTATATTCATTGGTATCAAAGAAAGAAAAAACATTGGAGCATAATATGGTCAATAGTATAAATAATTCAATATTAATTTCACATAATGATACTAATATATTTATATATTCTTTTTTACTTTTTTTAGTATGCATTAGATCATTCTTAAAATATTGCTGTTGACACACACACAAAAAAAAGCCCAAAAGGCATCTAGATGTGAAGGAGTTAACAGTACATAATATACAGCGAGGAGAAAGTGGGAGTAAAATAACGTGACAGGTACAGCAGCTGAGTCAATCTGTTGAGGAAGTTTATCAAGGAACAAATGTGACTGCTGTGTGTACCGTAAGGGCGACTGAGCCTAATTCAGTGATCTCCAGTGATCTGTGCCAGAGGTGGAGCTGCACTGCCCGGATCTAGTTGATTTGCACACATCTGCTGGGAGATCTCACACCATTTCATTCTGCTGAACTTCTTGAGCTGAGAATCACGTTATTTGTGTACTAATAGCTCGTGCTTGCTCGCAGAGCCGTGCTGGGTATTGCAGCCCAGCATCACATTGTCTGGAATATCCCTCTGACAGAGCTCATCTACTTGGGACCCTTTACGCTTCCACGTTAAAGACAGAATATTAAAAAGCATAACATGCTGCCATAGACACCGTACAGTCTTAGGATTGCAACTCTTGTAAGGTTCCTTTGGGACTTGGAAAAGAAAAAAGAAGTTGACGGAAACACTTATTCTACCGACATGAACCAAACAGCTGGTGCGACGAACAATGTCAGATGTCCCTCCACCAAGGGACCTAAGGTAGGACCCAAGCATTTGTCTAACATGCCGTCTGTTTAACATGTTGTGTGCCTTACTGACAGGAGGCAACTTGCATAATATTAAGAGTTTTAGGTGATTTAAGGATTTCTGCGGGATTCGTGTGATGGCAATTGTTGCATTTTATTTCAGAACCTTTCGAAGTTCTTGTCATTCTTTTGGCGCTGTCCGGAGAGTCCAGTGCTGAAATGCAGAGATTTCTTTAAAAAAATGCTTAGTGCTGTATTAACCAGTGGGAAAATATAGCTCTCAATAAGATTAACTAAAGAACAGTCCTCTACACATATCGTATGTATCTGGGCTATGCTCAAATAACATTATGTGCATCTAATCTCACAGCTGAGGTTATTTCTCCCTGCAGCTGATAGAAGTACATTTAGATTGCAGCAAGTGTAGGCTTAAGCCAGCAATAGACTCAGTATAAGTTGTTCACGCATCGCCTTGAGCTGCTGCAAAATGCCACGTAAGGGTTAATATGAAAATCATCCTAAGCTGTGGACATAAGGATATCACTTCACCCTCGTGAATGCCTGTGCTTTCTATTTTATTGATTTATAGAAAGCGCTGCTGATAGGACATGCATCAGCTTCACCTCTAATAAGGCATCTACAGTAGTATACGTGTAAATGACAAGTCTACTCATCACCATTTCTCATCATGGCACTACCCACAATGCCGGAGAGAGATGTCATCTGTAATTATATCCAAGTCTCTATCTTTGTATAGTCCCAGCAGGGGCAGTATCTCATTCCAGAAGGGTTGGAATTTTTGTATTTAACTTTCTGGATGCAAAGTAAAATTAACATTTTGATAATAAATGTGAGCAATTTGTAGGCTCGCAATTGAAAAGTAAGATTTCGGAAGTGATGAATGTTGCTTAATGTGTCATTTCTCGGTACATTTGTGCTTCTATGTTTAATAACACAATGTGCTTTAACTATTTAATAAGGAATTGCCTATTCTTGTAAGGATAATGTTGCAATCTGGATTTATACTGACATGCTGCTGAAAAAAATGTGCCAATATATATTTGTCTTTTCTTAAAATAAATCCAGGCACTTTGAGATACAGTACCTGTAATTTTATAGTTAACATTAGTGTTGAGCGATACCGTCCGATACTTGAAAGTATCGGTATCGGAAAGTATCGGCCGATACCGGCAAAATATCGGATCCAATCCGATACCGATACCCGATACCAATACAAGTCAATGGGACTCAGGTATCGGACGGTATTCCTGATGGTTCCCAGGGTCTGAAGGAGAGGAAACTCTCCTTCAGGCCCTGGGAACCATATAAATGTGTAAAATAAAGAATTAAAATAAAAAAAATCGCTATACTCACCTGTCCGACGCAGCCGGGACCTCGGCGATTGTAAGCGGCAGCGTTGTTTCTTTAAAATTCGCGCTTTTACTTGCTTACGTGAATTCCCGGCTTCTGATTGGTCAGGGCGGCCATGTTGCCGGGACTCGGACCAATCACAGCAAGCCGTGACGAAATTACGTCACGGCTTGCTGTGATTGGTCCGCGTCCCGGCAATATGGCGCCGTGACCAATCACAAGCCGTGACGTCACGGGAGGCTGGACACGCGCGCTTTTCAAAATAAGCGCGTGTCCAGCCTCCCGTGACGTCACGGCTTGTGATTGGTTAATGGCGGCCATGTTCCTGGGACGCGGACCAATCACAGCAAGCCGTGACGTAATTTCGTCACGGCTTGCTGTGATTGGTCCGCATCCCGGCAATATGGCGCCGTGACCAATCACAAGCCGTGACGTCACGGGAGGCTGGACACGCGCGCTTTTCAAAATAAGCGCGTGTCCAGCCTCCCGTGACGTCACGGCTTGTGATTGGTTAATGGCGGCCATGTTCCTGGGACGCGGACCAATCACAGCAAGCCGTGACGTAATTTCGTCACGGCTTGCTGTGATTGGTCCGCATCCCGGCAATATGGCGCCGTGACCAATCACAAGCCGTGACGTCACGGGAGGCTGGACACGCGCGCTTTTCAAAATAAGCGCGTGTCCAGCCTCCCGTGACGTCACGGCTTGTGATTGGTTAATGGCGGCCATGTTGCCGGGACGCGGACCAATCACAGCAAGCCGTGACGTAATTTCGTCACGGCTTGCTGTGATTGGTCCGAGTCCCGGCAACATGGCCGCCCTGACCAATCAGAAGCCGGGAATTCACGTAAGCAAGTAAAAGCGCGAATTTTAAAGAAACAACGCTGCCGCTTACAATCGCCGAGGTCCCGGCTGCGTCGGACAGGTGAGTATAGCGATTTTTTTTATTTTAATTCTTTCTTTTACACCTTTTTACATTAATGTTGTTTCGATACCGATATCCGATATTACAAAAATATCGGATCTCGGTATCGGAAATTCCGATACAGCAAGTATCGGCCGATACCCGATACTTGCAGCATCGGAATGCTCAACACTAGTTAACATTCTGTTACTCTTGGACTCTGGTAAGATTAGTGTCAGAAGTTATGTTTTAGACTTGTCCATATTCAAATGGTTATTGGCATATCCCCCGAGGACATTAATGACTTTAAGGCCGGTGTCACACTTGCAACTGCAATTCCAGAAACTCACGCGAGTCTCTCGCCTCAATATGCGCCGCTGCCACCGGCACTCGGGACCGGAGTGTGTGGCTGCATGTATTTCTATGCCGCTGAATGTCCCGAGTGCCGGCAGCAGTGCTGGGTATTGAGGCGAGAGACTCGCACAAGTTTCTCGCATTGCAGTTGCAAGTGTGACATAGGCCTAATAGATATCATCTTGTATTTTTTATGGGAAAAAAAGTGTTGCGGATTGTCCTGTTCCTACTGTTAAAGTGATTGAAAAGGAGAAATGTCCGAATAAAATTGGGCAAAATTGAATTCTACTCAAATTTTACAATAATCGCCAAAATGTTAATTTTTGGAATTCGCCTCTGCGCCGACTCAGTAAAATGGCGTTTGCTTTCTCACTATTTTAATGAAAAAATAATGGATCTTCAAAAGGTATTAAAAAAAGATAAATAGTTAGCCATTTCATTACTCATTGCCCGATGTCGGATCCTCGCCACATCTTTTAATCCTTTGCCACTCACAATGGAACCTTCAGGGCACCCGCACTGTGCAGGATCTATAGGTGTCAAGCATCTGGGTGGGTTCTGTACAAGCAAATGGAAGGTCAAGGCACATGTCATGATGTTATGGTGCTATGTCTTTCCGTGCACCTGCGCAGAGCACTCCCGAATGCCTTGACTCCAGAAGGCCTGGCATAGTATCAGAGGACCGAAGATTCCAACGTAAGCAAGAGGATGAGAGGATGCAGCGAATACTGGACAGGTGGTGGTGAGTAGCAAAGGAGCTGGAGAGGTGAGCGGATTTTTATCTGATTTTAATGTATTGCAAATTTATTATGCTTTGGTGTCTGGAGGAATCCCAGAGCATAATAAACACATTAAATTAGTGGGAAATAACATCTAATAACTTCAGAGAATAATCGCGCTAATAGGAAAATTAAAATGTCTGATACCCTCATCTTTATTGAAAAGGGTTACAAATACTTCAATGGAGGTTCAGCACACCATCAGTGGGAACAGAGAATAAAATTTTTGTACAATTGGTGGAGAAAGGTTGAACTTGATGGACCTAGGTCTTTTTTCAACTTCTGTAACTATGTATCTATGTAACTATGCATGGCTCATACATAAATGATGGAGTGACATGGTTAAGAAGCATTAGAGGAGAGAATATCATAATTCTGTGCATGCATGTACAAGGATACAAGTCTTGGAAATGTTCATCCACAGTGGAGGTTGTAAGTCATCCCATGGACTTCAAATTTCTTAGACAATGTGGAATATTTTATGCATTATTTAAAGACTTGGGACATTCACTCACAGATAGCAACTTTCAACCTCATCCTTAAGCCATTTTAATTAACTCTGAAGCAAGATGAGGTGTCTATTTTGCCACTGAAGATATATGTTACGTATTTATATACAGGGCAAAAATTCTACTTTGGTGTCCAATAACAATGATGCATTTTATTATAAAAAGTTGCAAAAACAAAATACCTGATTCATCAAGACCAGAGTTGTTCACGTCAGTGTTGACGAGGTGGCATGCTGGAGTCAGATGCCCTTCATGATTCAGCGGCATCAAACAGGCGAAGTACAACTCTGTGTGTGCCTCACCATAATTCCTTCTTCAGTTTCTGCTGGATTAAGATTTGTGTCATAGCGAGCACCATTGCTAGTAATGAATTTGACAAGTGGTGGTCACCACATCCCCCCCATCCTGCCCCAGCTCTACCTGGAGCTGGGAGAAACTGTTGTGAAGACGCCAAAAATTGCAAAATTTAGGCACAGCTCCATGTTGAATCTAAATGTTGTGAATTTTCTAAGCTTTTACGGCATAATTTTGGGATGAAAACTTTGATGCATCAGGCCCAAATTGTCAATTAAAGGAGTATTCCAGGAATCATAACTTATCTTGAATCCATGTATGATCGTTTAGTGCTCTCTCATTGGAAAATCAGCTTGATCTAGTAAACTTCTGTCTCTTAAGGTCTTCAGGTTGGACAATTAGGCAGAACTCATTTAAGCTTCTATTCATTGCAATCTCTACATGGTGATACACACTGACAACATTTACTTTACACACATGTACCAAAATAGCTAACTATGAATTATTTTTATTGATAAAATAAAGATAATCATGATTCTTACTATGAAAAGTTATCTATAAGGAGTAGTATGAAGACATATGTAGTAGTTACTCTGAAGTAAGCTCCAACCTGCATTGTTATATTTCATGTATTGCTGCTCCTGTAATGCTGATTTATAGGAGCCTTGTTAATATGGGACCTCGGCAACGCAATGTCAATTGTTTATTTTCCAGAAGTCAAGAAGACATACAGTATATGTCATGGACATGCAGTCATGTGAAAATATCATATAATTTTATTGTCTATGGGCATTAGCATTGTACATAAAAATCTATCGGTAGACTTACATTAATAAAATAATGAATGATCCTTACATGTGTGGCTAAATATATCATTTAGAAGCATAGTACTATATTCTATTCAGTCTCACAAAGCAGACGTATGGGGCACAGAAGGAAAAGTAATGGGCTGAGGACAGTGATTGTGTTGTGATGTAGAAACCCACATCCCAGGAAGGTAGTGGCCAAGATTCATTCTTTTGTGAAAAGCACATATGTGTGGAGGTGACACCTGGCTGTCCTGTTCCTCTCGTGGCTGGTTGCTGTTGTGTTATGTACCACATGCTTAGAAAAGAGCACACACTTACTGATGAATGTGATTCAAGAGGCAGAGGCACATGCCTCTTACATCAGACAACACATATGCCAGACAGAAGGTGTGGAGGGTAGGTCTTAGTTTTGGTAGCTATCTCCTTTGCATTTGGGGCTACACTCTTCACTTGCCATTTGCTCTATTGTGGCATCTCAACTTTTCAGTAATTTGGCAAATCCTCATCATGTGCAGTGAATTAGCACTCCCATTTTCCTCTGTTCCTGGTCAAACCATTTTCTGCCCCAGTGGTAATTTTTTAGCAGGTCCTCCTGCTGGATAGCTATGCAAATGACTTCTGGACTCCACTTTTCTCAGACTAAACTGCCATCACTGTACTCCAAGCTGTGGCCTTTATTTCTTTTACTACACACACCAACTAAAAATGTCACCATAAAATAGACCAATTTGATTAACGCTCTAACACACTAGGGTCTGTGTCAAAAGTGATTAGTCTTGTTCCTTTAAAGGGAATCTATCACCATGAAAATGCAATCCAATCTGCAGGCATTATGTTATAGAACAGCAGGAGCAGAGTAGGTTGATATATAGTTTTGTGAAAAAAAGATTCCGTATATCCTGTGTATTAATCATTTAATCCTCTGCTCTTTTGGGGATTTTTGGTTCAGTGGGTGGTCCTATCAGTGACTGACAGCTACCTCTATGTGGACTATTATACAAAGAAAGCTGTCAGTCATTGAGAGGACCACTCACTGGACTGAAAACTAGCAGAGGATTAAGTAATTAAAACACAGGTTATACTAAACCTGTTGTCACAAAATTATATATCAATCTACTCAGTTACTGATGCTCTATAACATGATGCCTGCAGATTTCATAGTGACAAATTTCCTTTAATTAACAGGCTCAATAATACAGCATATCTCATAGAAACAATCATGAAGATCAGTACTCATCATCATGTACCCACAGTGTAACTCAGCAGATATAGAATGTAGCAGTAATGATGACAGTTTCTGTATCCAAGTATCTTCATGTCTAGGGGGAATAATTTTATGTGGTATGGCTCTGAGTGTAGAAGGCTAATAAGTATCAGGCTATATTGTCCTTTGTAGACATATCTACAGTATCTATCTATCTATCTATCTATCTATCTATCTATCTATCTATCTATCTATCTATCCCATATCACTTTCTTTATTCCAATCCAATGACTTTTCATGTCTCCATAGTTACAGACTATGAAGAAACTCTGTGTAGTCTGATCCTGTAGTTAAGTGTTATACCTTTCTGTATATCCAGTCTACAAGTAACCAAAGGTTAGTGAGAACAAGAGGCAAATGGAAAACTACAGTTGTCCTCAAAAGTTTACATCCCTCTGCAGACTTTTTGCTTTCTTGGCCTTTTTTCAGAGAATATTAATGATAACACCAAAACTTTTTCTCCACTCATGGTTATTGGATGGATGAAGCCATTTATTGTCAAACTACTGTCTAGGTGTGTCAACTAGAGCCAGGGGAAGGTTGCCACCACAGTGGGTACGGAAAGTATTCAGACCCCTTTACATTTTTCACTCTTTGTTTCATTGCAGCCATTTGGTAAATTCAAAAAAGTTCAGTGATATTTCAGTTTTTCTTTTTAAATAAATTTGCAAAAAATTACATTTCTGTTTTTTTTTCAATCAAGATGGGGTGCAGAGTGTACATTAATGAGAAAAAATGAACTTTTTTGAATTTACCAAATGACTGCAATGAAACAAAAAGTGAAAAATTTAAAGGAGTCTGAATACTTTCGATACCCACTGTATAAACACCCCGGTACAGGTGAGTCAATTAGAGCCGGGGAAAGATTGCCACTGGGAGCTAGGGTCTGAAGGCCCGGGAAGAAGTCGGCAAAGCAAACTGCTGAGACCTTCTGCA
This sequence comes from Ranitomeya variabilis, assembly GCF_051348905.1. Taxonomy (NCBI): domain Eukaryota; kingdom Metazoa; phylum Chordata; class Amphibia; order Anura; family Dendrobatidae; genus Ranitomeya; species Ranitomeya variabilis. The sequence continues at coordinate 71,678,235 of NC_135237.1, read as the reverse complement.
GTCAGATGCAGAGCAGCGGTCTACAGCCTCTGACACATCCGTGATACCCACCCGACAGCCCTATTAGATCAGGAATTGAATGCCTTACAGCTAACCTGTCTAGGTATGTGGTTTTACAATTACAGCAGTGTGTTTCACTTTTACCAGACTATCTAAGAGATACAAAACACATTCTAAACCTCCTCAATAAATGCACGTGAAAAGAAGAGTACATATTGGGGTCTCTGGATGTTACCTCCCTCTATACTGTGATTAATCATGAAAAAGGTGTGAGGCATCAGAATATTTTTTAACTAAAACAGGAAGGTACCTCAATGATGAGGTTGACTTTATTAAAAAGCATATGCATTTTATGCAAACAATTATTTTAAATATGAGGTGCACTACTGCACCCAGCAATGGGGCACCACCATGGGAACCAGCTTCTACATATATTACTCTAGAATCCCTATCAGAGGGAGCATTTAAGTAATCTCAATACCTCCTCCTAAATCCAGGTTCACAATTCCAGATTTTAAAAGCAGATGTGTGAATGACTTCATGCGGAATATTTTTTTATTCCTGACTTAAGAAATTGTAATCCTGAAAGCCCTACCAAGTCGAAGCATTATAATAACACCTCTGAATTTTCCTGCCTCTACAAAGGTGTGTTTTCATTATAATTTCAACATTCACATTAATGATGGACACTGCCGTTGAAATAATACAAGTGTAAAGATGCGCCATTATATTTACTGTACAATAAAAGTTGTCATTTTAGGCAATCTTGGCTTATACAGTGGCGCCATCAAACTATTTTTTCACACTTTGCCGAACGTAAGATCAATATATTTAATATGGCAGTGTATGCAGTCTGCATTAATAATGTATTAAGGTCTTTAGGGAGAAAAGGATTCAAGACTGCATGATTTACCTTAACCGAGCCTTAAATCTATGTTTTGTCTACGCAGTCCCATAGCACAGCATTATATGCAGCTTGTAATAAAATAATATCAGGGAAGACTGCTAACTAATCACATCAGGTGTATACTAAAAAGCAGTTTGTATCTGTATACAGTAGAAATAAAGAATTCTACTGACGAAAGAAAGCAAGCGATCGTCTGGATTACCATCATTACTAGAGATGAGCGGATGTTTTGAAATTTTAATTTGCTCACTTGCTTGATTCTATATACTGTAAGTCTTGTAATTGTTTGGAAAATACACATTAGGAGGTAGAGAGAAAGGACCCCGCTGACCATAAGGGCTTACACTCTACAGGAGGGAAAGAGAGAGAGCATTAGGACCCTGCTGACTATAAAGGCTCAAAATCTACAGGTGAAAGAGAGAGAGGGGCCCATACAGACCATAAGAGCTTACACTTTACAGGAGAAAGTGAGAAAGAGAACTCCGCTAACCATAAGAGCTTACACTTTACAAGAGAAAGAGAGAGAGGGCTCTGGAACCATAAGAGCTGACACTGTACTGTAGAGAGAGAGGACTCCGATGACCATAAGAGCTCATAATGTACAGGCAAACGAGAGAGAGAGGACTCCGCTAACCATAAGAGCTGACACTTTAGTGTAGAGAGATTACTCCGATGACCATAAGAGCTTACACTGTACTGTAGAGAGAGAGGACTCCGATGACCATAAGAGCTCATAATGTACAGGCAAAAGAGAGAGAGAGGACTCCGCTAACCATAAGAGCTTACACCGTTCTGTAGAGAGAGAGGACTCTGGAACCATAAGAGCTTACACTGTACTGTAGAAAGAGGACCCCGCTGACCATAAGGGCTTACACTCTACAGGAGGGAAAGAGAGAGAGCAATAGGACCCTGCTGATTATGAAGGCTCAAAATCTACAGGTGGAAGAGAGAGAGGGGGGCCAATACAGACCATAAGAGCTTACACTTTACAGGAGAAAGCGAGAAAGAGAACTCTGCTAACCATAAGAGCTTACACTTTACAGGAGAAAGAGTGGACTCTGGAACTATATGAGTTTTGTTATGACCCCAGTGGACAGGGTCTCAGAGGAACGTGTAAGTCTGCGAGATTCAAAAATCCAGCTCATAGGGCTGTGGTAACTGGGTTGACCAAATAGCTACTCCTAACGCCAACACTAGAAGTAGCCGGGGATCATGCCTACGGTGATCGCTAGATGACTCGCGCCAGCTGGAGAATCTAACTACCCCTAGGAGAAGAAAACAAAGACCTCTCTTGCCTCCAGAGAAAGGGACCCCAAAGCAAGATACAAGCCCCCCACAAATAATAACGGTGAGGTAAGAGGAAATGACAAACACAGAAATGAACCAGGTTCAGCAAAGAGAGGCCAGCTTACTAATAGCAGAATATAGCAAGATAACTTATCTGGTCAACAAAAACCCTATAAAAATCCACGCTGGAGATTCAAGAACCCCCGAACCGTCTAACGGTCCGGGGGGAGAACACCAGCCCCCTAGAGCTTCCAGCAAAGGTCAGGATACAGATTGGAACAAGCTGGACAAAAATACCAAACAAAACAAAAGCAAAAAGCAAGGAAGCAGACTTAGCTTGAAATACAGGAACCAGGATCATAGGACAAGAGCACAACAGATTAGCTCTGATTTCAACGATGCCAGGCATTGAACTGAAGGTCCAGGGAGCTTATATAGCAACGCCCCTGAACTAACGGCCCAGGTGAGGATATAGGAAAAGACAGAAGCTCCAGAGTAAAATCACTAATGACCACTAGAGGGAGCAAAAAGCAAAATCACAACAGTACCCCCCCCTTAGTGAGGGGTCACCGAACCCTCACTACGACCACCAGGGCGATCAGGACGAGCGGCGTGAAAGGCACGAACTAAATCGGCCGCATGAACATCAGAGGCGACCACCCAGGAATTATCTTCCTGACCATAGCCCTTCCACTTGACCAGGTACTGAAGCCTCCGCCTGGAGAGACGAGAATCCAAGATCTTCTCCACCACGTACTCCAACTCGCCCTCAACCAACACCGGAGCAGGAGGCTCAGCAGAAGGAACCACAGGCACAACGTACCGCCGCAACAAGGACCTATGAAACACGTTGTGGATAGCAAACGACACAGGAAGATCCAGGCGAAAGGATACAGGATTAAGGATTTCCAATATCTTGTAAGGACCAATAAAACGAGGTTTAAATTTGGGAGAGGAAACCTTCATAGGAACAAAGCGGGAAGAAAGCCACACCAAATCCCCAACACGTAGTCGGGGACCCACACCGCGGCGGCGGTTGGCAAAGCGCTGAGCCCTCTCCTGTGACAACTTCAAGTTGTCCACCACAAGATTCCAGATCCGCTGCAACCTATCCACCACAGAATCCACCCCAGGGCAGTCAGAAGGTTCCACATGACCCGAAGAAAAACGAGGGTGGAAACCAGAGTTGCAGAAATACGGCGAAACCAAGGTGGCGGAACTAGCCCGATTATTAAGGGCAAACTCAGCCAACGGCAAGAAGGTCACCCAATCGTCCTGATCAGCAGAGACAAAACACCTCAAATAAGCCTCCAAAGTCTGATTAGTTCGTTCCGTCTGTCCATTAGTCTGAGGATGGAAAGCAGACGAAAACGACAAGTCAATGCCCATCCTACTACAAAAGGATCGCCAGAATCTGGAAACGAACTGGGATCCTCTGTCTGACACAATATTCTCAGGGATGCCGTGCAAACGAACCACGTTCTGGAAAAACACAGGAACCAGATCGGAAGAGGAAGGCAGCTTAGGCAAAGGAACCAAATGGACCATCTTGGAGAAGCGATCACATATCACCCAGATAACAGACATGCCTTGAGACACCGGAAGATCAGAAATGAAATCCATGGAGATATGTGTCCAAGGTCTCTTAGGGACAGGCAAGGGCAAGAGCAACCCAGTGGCACGAGGACAGCAAGGCTTAGCTCGAGCACAAGTCCCACAGGACTGCACAAAAGACCGCACATCCCTAGACAAGGACGGCCACCAAAAGGATCTGGCCACCAGATCTCTGGTGCCAAAAATTCCTGGGTGACCTGCCAACACCGAGGAATGAACCTCGGAAATGACTCTGCTGGTCCACTTATCAGGCACAAACAGTCTGTCAGGTGGACAAGAATCAGGCCTATCAGCCTGAAATCTCTGCAACACACGTCGAAGATCTGGAGAAATAGCTGACAAGATAATACCATCCTTAAGAATACCAACAGGTTCAGCGACTCCAGGAGCATCAGGCACAAAGCTCCTGGAAAGAGCATCGGCCTTCACATTTTTTGAACCTGGTAAATACGAGACAACAAAGTCAAAACGGGAGAAAAACAATGACCAGCGGGCCTGTCTAGGATTCAGGCGTTTAGCAGACTCGAGATACATCAGATTTTTGTGATCAGTCAAGACCACCACACGATGCTTAGCACCCTCGAGCCAATGACGCCACTCCTCAAATGCCCATTTCATGGCCAACAACTCCCGATTGCCCACATCATAATTTCGCTCCGCAGGCGAAAACTTCCTAGAGAAAAAGGCGCAAGGTCTCATAACAGAGCAACCAGGGCCTCTCTGCGACAAAACGGCCCCTGCTCCAATCTCTGAAGCATCCACCTCAACCTGAAAGGGAAGCGAGACATCAGGCTGGCACAAAACAGGCGCCGAAGTAAACCGACGTTTCAACTCCTGGAAAGCCTCCACGGCAGCAGGAGCCCAATTAACCACATCGGATCCCTTCTTGGTCATATCCGTCAAAGGTTTCACAATGCTAGAAAAGTTAGCGATAAAACGACGGTAGAAGTTAGCGAAACCCAAGAACTTCTGAAGACTCTTAACTGACGAGGGCTGAGTCCAATCAAGAATAGCTCGGACCTTGACTGGGTCCATCTCCACAGCAGAAGGGGAAAAAATGAACCCCAAAAAGGGAACCTTCTGTACACCAAAAAGACACTTTGAGCCCTTGACAAACAAAGAATTTTCACGCAAAATTTTAAAGACCATCCTGACCTGCTCCACATGCGAGTCCCAATTATCAGAAAAAAACAGAATATCATCCAGATAAACGATCAAAAATTTATCCAGATAGTTCCGGAAAATGTCATGCATAAAGGACTGAAAAACTGAAGGGGCATTAGAGAGCCCAAAAGGCATCACCAAGTACTCAAAATGACCTTCGGGCGTATTGAATGCGGTTTTCCATTCATCCCCTTGCTTAATGCGCACAAGGTTGTACGCACCACGAAGGTCTATCTTGGTAAACCACTTGGCACCTTTAATCCGGGCAAACAAGTCAGACAACAGCGGCAAAGGATACTGAAATTTGACAGTGATCTTATTTAAAAGCCGATAGTCAATACAAGGCCTCAAAGATCCGTCCTTTTTAGCCACAAAAAAGAATCCCGCACCAAGAGGGGAAGAAGACGGACGGATGTGACTCCTTGATATATGAACGCATAGCGGTATGTTCAGGTATCGACAGATTAAACAGTCTTCCCTTAGGAAATTTACTGCCCGGAATCAAATCTATTGCACAGTCACATTCCCTATGAGGAGGCAATGCACTGGACCTGGACTCGCTAAAGACATCCTGATAATCAGACAAATACTCAGGAACTTCCGAAGGCGTAGAAGAAGCAATAGACACAGGCAGGGAATCCTCATGAATACCACGACAGCCCCAACTAGACACTGACATAGCCTTCCAGTCAAGGACTGGATTATGGGTCTGTAACCATGGCAGCCCCAAAACAACCAAATCATGCATTTTATGTAGAACGAGAAAACGTATCACCTCGCGGTGTTCAGGAGTCATGCACATGGTAACCTGTGTCCAATACTGCGGTTTATTTTCTGCTAATGGCGTAGCATCAATACCCCTAAGAGGGATAGGATTTTCTAATGGTTCAAGAATAAAACCACAGCGCTTAGCAAATGAGAGATCCATAAGACTCAGGGCAGCACCTGAATCTACAAACGCCATGACAGGATAAGATGACAGTGAGCAAATCAAAGTTACAGACAGAATAAACTTAGGATGCAAATTACCAACGGTGACAGGACTAACAACCTTAGATATACGTTTAGAGCATGCTGAGATAACATGTGTAGAATCACCACAGTAGTAGCACAAGCCATTCCGGCGTCTATGAATTTTCCTCTCATTTCTGGTCAGGATTCTATCACATTGCATCAAATCAGGTGTCCGTTCAGACAACACCATGAGGGAATTTGCGGTTTTTCTATCACATTGCATCACATCAGGTGTCTGTTCAGACAACAACATGAGGGAATTTGCGGTTTTGCGCTCCCGCAACCGCCGGTCAATTTGAATAGCCAGGGACATGGTATCATTCAGACCTGTGGGAATGGGAAAACCCACCATAACATTCTTAATGGCCTCAGAAAGGCCATTTCTAAAATTAGCGGCCAGTGCACACTCGTTCCAATGTGTCAGCACGGACCATTTCCGAAATTTTTGGCAATACACCTCAGCCTCGTCCTGGCCCTGAGACATAGCCAGCAAGGCTTTCTCTGCCTGAATCTCAAGATTGGGTTCCTCATAAAGTAAACCGAGCGCCAGAAAAAACGCATCAATATCAGCCAATGAGCGGATCTCCTGGCGCCAACGAAAAAGCCCAATCTTGAGGGTCACCCCGTAAGAATGAAATAACAATTTTTACTTGTTGAGCAGAGTCTCCAGACGAACAAGGTTTCAGGGACAAAAACAATTTACAATTATTCCTGAAATTCCTAAACTTAAATCGGTCTCCTGAAAACAGTTCAGGAATCGGAATCTTGGGTTCAGACCTAGGATTTCTGGTAACATAATCTTGTATACCCTGCACACGAGCGGCAAGCTGGTCCACACTTGTAATCAAGGTCTGGACATTCATGTCTGCAGCAAGCTTAAGCCACTCTGAGGTAAAGTGGAAAAGAAAAAAAAAAAAAAAAAAAAATGAGAGAGGGAAAAAAAAAACTCAAAATTTTCTTTCTTATAATCCCACTTCTGCAATGCATTAAACATTTAATACTGGCCTGGCATACTGTTATGACCCCAGTGGACAGGGTCTCAGAGGAACGTGTAAGTCTGCGAGATTCAAAAATCCAGCTCATAGGGCTGTGGTAACTGGGTTGACCAAATAGCTACTCCTAACGCCAACACTAGAAGTAGCCGGGGATCATGCCTACGGTGATCGCTAGATGACTCGCGCCAGCCGGAGAATCTAACTACCCCTAGGAGAAGAAAACAAAGACCTCTCTTGCCTCCAGAGAAAGGGACCCCAAAGCAAGATACAAGCCCCCCACAAATAATAACGGTGAGGTAAGAGGAAATGACAAACACAGAAATGAACCAGGTTCAGCAAAGAGAGGCCAGCTTACTAATAGCAGAATATAGCAAGATAACTTATCTGGTCAACAAAAACCCTATAAAAATCCACGCTGGAGATTCAAGAACCCCCGAACCGTCTAACGGTCCGGGGGGAGAACACCAGCCCCCTAGAGCTTCCAGCAAAGGTCAGGATACAGATTGGAACAAGCTGGACAAAAATACCAAACAAAACAAAAGCAAAAAGCAAGGAAGCAGACTTAGCTTGAAATACAGGAACCAGGATCATAGGACAAGAGCACAACAGATTAGCTCTGATTTCAACGATGCCAGGCATTGAACTGAAGGTCCAGGGAGCTTATATAGCAACGCCCCTGAACTAACGGCCCAGGTGAGGATATAGGAAAAGACAGAAGCTCCAGAGTAAAATCACTAATGACCACTAGAGGGAGCAAAAAGCAAAATCACAACAGAGTTTACACTGTACTGTAGAGAGAGAGGACTCCGATGACCATAAGAGCTTACAGTCTACAGGCAAAAGAGAGAGGACTCCAATGACCATAATAGCTTACACTTTAATGTAGAGAGAGAGAGGACTCAGATGACCATAATAGCTTACACTCTACAGGAGAGAGAAAGACAGAGAGAGAGAGAGAACCCCGATGACCATAGCAGCTTTCACTATACAATAGAGAGAGACCCAGTGATTCTGGATATGGAAAACAACTCTGACATACAAACTGGGCTCCACTGGGAACCGCTGGGCCTGGTACTGACCACTACTGTACAACATATGATAATCCCTATGATTTCAAAGCTGCAGGGAATTATGGGATGTACTGCGCTGCAACGCAAAATGTTGTTAGCCCACTCTCTGATGCTTCAGTAATGTGGAAAACAGCTTTTCAAAATTGAACTTGAAATTGTTCCCACATGGATCGATCTGTTTATCGCTCTATACTTTAAAATATTCAGAAACAGGCATCTGCTGTTCCCAAAACTGTAACAGAATGCACATTCCTTCATAGGTTACAGGTAAGGCCTCATGCACATGATCGTACTGTGGCTGCATAAATCTTTCAATTTAGTTAACCAGAGAAACTGTCACATATGTCATAATAGTCATGCTCTGATAGAATCATCACCCACTCATGGATATACAGCATTTTCATAATATAGTGTTTGAGGCGCCATACAGTTCACTCGGGGGCTATACAACTTCCTTGTGCAGAGCTGTAAATACTCTGTAAAGGCTCTTAGATTCCCATTATAGCAAAGTTCTTTTCTATATGGTCTCTGAATTATTTATACACAATATCACTGCAAGATTTTCTTAAAATTGGTTCTAATTTTAGTCTTGCAATGGTAAAGAAAAGTTGCATTAATTTTACTTTATCGAAACTTTATAGAAAAACTATTTCGGAAAGAAGAAACCGCTTTAATATTTTGAGAAAGCAAAGAGCCTCAGTATATGATTTCAATATTAGGAAATTGTGGAAAATCTTAAATGGTAGGTAAATAATAGTTAAGTAATAAAAAAGAATGAATATGATGTACAATTAGCTGTTAACTCATATGTACATGGCTTCACTAATGCAATCAGTCTGTCTCATGCTGCCTGTGGTTCAAGCAGCATGAATCTCTTTTCAGGTTCTCTTTAAATCTATTAGGATGCTGGGACCCTCAAAATAAAAGGGATGCCATGTCCTTCATTTGAATGGATCAGTTGTCAAACATCCATACTTTTACTTTATTCATGGGCGGATGGAAATAGCTGAGCGTTGTGCAGAATGAAAAGAGCAGAAATCTAAATAGGTGTAAAGGAAACTGGATCTTCTTGACTTAGTCCATCTAAGACTTTGAAAATAAAATGGTAAAGGGAATCTATTGCCAGTTTTTTTGCTACGTTTTTAGATGCAGCATGTAGCAGAGGTCAGAGGTCTTTATACACTGAAAATTGACAGTAAGCTGATAATCAGTGCTGGGGGCGTGGTTGTACCAGGAAATGGGTACCTAGTCCGGTAGTGATAATCTCATACTGATAAAACACTTCTTTGACACAACAGCACACATCCTAAAAAGTGACACATGAAATAAATCAGTGTCTCAGTCTACATCACGCTGCTCTCAGATTAAATAGCAAAAACTTTCTGACAGTCACTTTTAAATATTCCAATTTTTTTAAAAATACAAAATACTTAATCTTTTCTTTTGCAGCACAAATTAGATCTGAAGACAGTGATCTCTGCTCTAATTCAATTGATGTATTTGATACTTCTATGTTGCTCAGCTAATTTCTTATTAAAGCTTGTGGTATTTTGTGATATCATGTCCAGAAATGTATCATAATAATTATTGTATTGGGAATGAATGGCAGCAGCACAGCTTTAGAGCTGTTTTAGCACTAAGTCCCCTTTACTTTTTATTTGGTCTACCCCATTACCTCCCTATGGATGGCTGTGATTAGTGATCAGTCTTTCACGGCAACTGTTGAGATTGGAGATAACACTTAGTTGCCCATTTCTACAAGAGAAGCCTGCCTAATAAATGACCACTGATCAGTTATATGGAAGCCGATCATTGGTCGTTTATTGGCATGTCTAAAGCTGAATTCACCGCACACTCTAGTAATTATCTTTTACAATATGGTAAGTTTATTGTCAAAAACATGGAAGCAAAAAGGAGTATATACACTGGAAAAGGGCGACTGCAGACAATGACATTTTGACCCCTCTGGGGTCTTAATCATACTGTCGCTGCAAAATAAAGAAAGTGGTATCAATCTGTCACAATGAACATGGCGCATACGAAGTATAATATGCAACAAAAAATAACATAAAATTATCCCTGGTAAAGGATCATATAAACAGGATTTCATCAAAATTGCATCAACTCAAAAAAATTCAGTGACATGGTACCTAACAAGTATCTGTTGAAGCAGAGCAAGATAATATAGAAAGTAGTATAGCAGAGATCATGGTTTACCTTAATCCAGATGTAGTGAGTAGGTGAGGAACAAGCATAAAGATTGGAGTCCCTGAGGAATCCTATAGAGGCTGTAAGGAATGGTGATACAGTTACAAAGGTTGTTCCAATGAGAGAATAAGATAAGTGGTTGGACAAAGTCCACTATACCTAATCCGTTAGGTTGCGGTGCCTAGTTGCAGGTGAAGGGCCAGGCTCGGCTAGTGACCGGTAGGGATTCAGGGTATGTTATAGGGTCAGAGCCCTATTACTAAGGCTAATGGGGATAGTAGCACTAAGTTACCTTGTGCTGTCAGATGCTAAAGTGGCACTCCAGCTCCTTGCTGCTGTGGTGTGCTTTACATGTGACATAAATAGTGGTATGCACCGCCAGACCGGAAGTGCGTTATCTGGCCTGGAAATGACATTGTGCTGCCTAGATGTTCATACCGCGCATGTGCGGCCGTTGTTACTAAGCATCATCCAGCTTGCCTAACCTCAGCCGTGCTTGCACAGTATGAGCATCTAGGCAGCGCAACATCATTTCCGGGCTGGACGATGCACTTCCGGTCCAGGGGTGCATACTACTATTTATGACATCTTGCCATGACATTTCTCATAATGACTATTAGATTGGATTACTGTTAGTTGTACATGCAAACATAGAAAAGGTGCAAGGATAAGGAGGAGTGGGACAATTTGTCCAAGGGCTTTCTCCATAGTGAGGGTTGGTCTTAACCTAGGGATGAGCGGACCCATGGAAGTTTGGATTCACCAAGTTCGACCGAACTTTAGTCCAAAGTTTGGGTCGGGCACCATAACTGTACTCGAACTTAAATCAGAACCCGAACCCCAAAGAAATCCATGAAGACCCTAACTTTAGAGCTGGAAAATATCTCTCTCCTCCCCAGACTCCTGTAAAAAGAACTCCCAGGAGAAGTCCGTGTTCAGAGTTCAGCATTTCAGCACTTCAACTTTACAGTTCGGGTTCACTCATTCTCCTACAGGCTCTCTCTGCTATTAATGATAACTTTGATAATTTAGTTAAATTTCTGAATATTCAAAATCCTTGGATGCAAATTTGGACATCATAGTTTTTAGGTGACATGTGAGGATCTCTAAGGGAAACCATGGGAACATCATATACAGGTACAGTCTTAGTTACTTCTCCTGTTTATTGCCTGTCTCAATATTTATGGGTTTTTTTTCTACGACTATATATTTACATTTGCAAACTCTTTTCTAGGTATAAGTTTGTTGTGACAGTAGGACGTGTTTCACAGTTTAACTATTGGAAGCGTAAAAAATGAGGGTGTATATACACTACATATGAATCAAAGTAATATACTGTACATATGATATACTGAACATACACTGGAGATGACAAAGACTGAAAGTCAATTGACTTTATTGTCTGGCCTTTGTATTATATTGCCTAAAGTGACTCATTCACAGACAGTTTAATATGTAATGCGCCTGTTCATGGCTTTTAAAAAAAAACACGTGTATTCGATATTGACCAAGAAACCGTGAATTATTGAAGTGTAGCTTTTCCGAAATGCAGGAAAAGCAATAAAACTATTTACTGTATGAAATATTCTCATTCCAGATGGTATTTCACTTGAGAAATTGCTCTTTGACTCTTATGCTATGTTCCATGAAATACAGTTTTCCTCAATAGGTGTACATTTCATAAATCAATTGCGTACAACAAAATGAGAAGAGAGTAACACAGTAAAGGTCTTTGTGTCCTCCAGTCTCGTCATCAGAGGCTGAGATCTCCGGACTGTTGTATATGTTTGTTTTGCTAAGTGTGAATTTAATAATGTCTCCCTTGTGCTGTTTTATTGGCTCTGTGTATACCAGATGAAATTGCTTTCAAATTTATTAGTATGGATTACATTAGATTTCCTAATGGCTTTGCATCACAATAATGCATAGCCTGATGGTAAGATTGACTGAACAATCTGTTGAAGTGGGATTAGGACTGCGTTGCCAATGCTTTTCCTTGCTACCATGATGTCTCAATCAAATACCTTTTAACTTGAAACACTTTTCCAAGAAAAATCATCAGAAACTACGAAAGGCAGGGTCATCATACTCATAACTCATGAAAAAAACAAGCCAAGGACTGTACATGTGAAGGGGTGCATATGCAAGCGCTTCTCACAGGGAACTAGTCTTAAATAAGAGTTATTATAGCTGTACTCATACTGCAAAAATGAAATTGATAAGCACTTCCTAGCAAAATGCAGGTGCAGGTTCTTCTGGCTAGCATGCAAAGAAATACATCGCACCCTAAGACACATTGAAGATATGAAATTTTTATGGAATTACTGATAAATAGTTTATACTTATAAATTTGAAATATTTAGTTCACATTTTGATCAAAGTGAATATGCCCATCTGGCCAGAAACAACTTGGTTGTTCTGCTATGGCGTATTATACCGTAGCTCTATATAGTCCAAATTGCTTGAAGCCATAGAGACATATTGGCATACAGTTTGGCATGCTGTACTTATATTGAAAAATATTTATATTAGGGTTGCATGCAATGAAACTATCAGGGCACATAGCTCTGGAAGAAAAATAGGCACTACTGCTTCAGAGGTGTACGTGCTCGAAGAAAGGACCACTCTTGACTTAATGAGCAGCCACATCTACCCCATACCAGTCTCCTCTACAAGTCTCCACTCCCTACACCCCAATGCATTTGACTACACAATATTCTTTGATAATTCTGCTTGCTTTTTTGTTCTAATCTGATTTCTACCTGTTATGTCCTTGATAAATACCATTGTTGATCAAAACATTGGATCTTTTCTTGACGGATCAAAATAGAAATATTTATTTATTGTATCGAGATATTTGTTCGGTGCTGAGATTTTTTGCCTATATCAGGGCACAGGGAGCATCTACAGCTCCTTAGTATGGAGCCGTAAGGGCCGTTTGTTGCACTGCTTGAGACTATGTTTCTATTTACATCATTGTCTTCATTCGCACCTTAAGCCATGATGATCTACTGGATCTTTCCCTTGACTGATAATATAGTCAGTTGGGATTCTGTTGACATGTCTATTACTGCATGCAGAATTTGTCTTACAATGGTTGTCCAGGATGAACGTTATTCAAGTGACTAGGAGATATGGTGCAGTATCTGGCATTGGCCATTAAGCAATGTATGGAGGCTTCGATGTTCTGTCTTGTATGTTGCTTATATATATTCAGCAAGTACCAGCACAGAAAACAGCCTATCAGTAAGGACTGTTGGGTTTTGGAACCCCCCCACCAATCTGATAGTGATGATCTTACAGATAGATCAATAATATTTAAGTCCTTGACAACCTCTATATAGTAAAAAATGACAGAACTGCCAATGGGCTTCCATTGGAGGCTTTAAATAGCAATGCACACAAAATCTGAGATTAATTATGGAGCCTCTAAAGGGATAATCTAGGATTATAATTTTACTACAGGCCTAACTACCTGCCTGTTGTGCCTGTATGCAATTACTACCAACATAGAATGGTCACAGACCACTCCTGAAGGCAAACCAGCAACTTCCACTGATGTCACATTGACAGAGCAGCTCTTCCTCTTGCGCACTGCTCTGTAGACTGGGCATTACTGCCGATGTTATTCTAATTGACCAGCTCCCCACTTCCTAACTGGGAGGAGTCAGCTGTCAATCAGCATGACACCGGCAGTCATATCCTGTCAACAGAGCAGCCTGGTAGAGGATGAGCTGCCCTATTGACATTGAGCAGCAGAATCGCTGGCCGGAGCGGTTGTTGACCCTCTGTGCATCGGGTTGAACAGGCAGGTAGTTAGCAGTTATTTTTTTGCCCCATAGTAAAAATAAATAAGAAGGAGCCCTTTGAAAAACCAACAAATAGTTGATTATTTTTCCTTTCCTTTTCTCAACAAACTGGTAAATTACTGTATGCTATAAGATGTTAATGGACATTGAACATATATAATGACCTATTGCTATAGGAATGTAAATGTAAAGCTTTTTAAGTATTCTAGATTATTAAAATTAGCTTTAATTTCATTATATCCTTATTTTCCATGCTGATAATTTTCTATACCTGCTACATTACTTGGTTTTTATATTATTATGAGCATAGTTTTATTAACTCTGAATCAAACAGCCTGAACAGCACCATGTTTTACATTTGTATCTGGGGATATCCTTCTGCTGGAAGGTTGGTTTGGTTTAAAAATGCACAGAAAATCTAGCTGGCAGAATGTCTATTGTTTGAGGAAGCATTAGAGAGCAGATCAGGTTTTTGGCACCTTTAAATAAACCATTGGATGCCGTGTGGCTCAAATGTAATTATGTGTATCACAAGGTTTACAAAAGTACTTAAAGGCATGATCTACTTTTCTGCACTGTTTGTTTCTCTAAATTTTCAAAACATAAAGTTGACCTTTAAGTAAGCCCACTGGAACATATTATAAAACATTGCATGAATAGAAATTTTATAACACATTGCTAAAAAATTTATTTTTTTCAGTACATAGAAGATTCTGATTATCAGAAACAAGGCAGCAGAGAATTTCATAATGCCCATTATTAGGGAAGATTCACATGTGCTATTTTAGACTACATTTTAAAATGCTTATGGGATTGTGCAATTGATGCATTTTTATTCTCTTCTGTACAGAAGAGCATGAAAGAGCCTTGAGGCCCCTGTTAAAAATAGTAGCACAAAAGTTTGAGATAAAAGGTAAGGATTTTAGGTAATTTATTAATAATCAATAATCAGTTTTTTAAACGTATGCCATCTGTTACTGCATGTTATGGATCAAACTCACCAATACTAGTCAATGGCCCCATAAAAAAAATGTGTAGCAGATGAATGTTGTCTGTCTGTTTTGCTGTTTATCCTGTTTAACGGGTAGAGGTGAGCGAACCTAAACTGTTAAGTTCAGGGTCCATACCGTGTATCGAAATCCAAACACAGACTTCTTACTGTACATCCAGTTTCCTGTTCAGGTTCAGCAGACTAATAAAGCTTGTGCCTGACACCGACCGCAAGTGAACTTTGAAGTCTTGTTCTCAGAACTTTCTCAGAATGAGACTCCAAAGGATCTGATGGGCGTCGTTTGACATTTCACTATTGGATTGCCATCGGAACTTCCTGGATTTATTTTTAATTTATAAATGGGTAAACTAGTGAGTGTGGTGGAAGTATGTATTCAAATAAAGTATTTTTCAGTGTGCGTATTTTTACTACTAGGTTAGCAATGGGGGTGTCTGACTGACACGTCTCTGTTACTTACCTCTGTGCTTAATGTCAGTCAGCTGCTGACATCAACCTAAAAAAAAATTAGCCCGAATGCTAAAACATCAGGGCAATTGGGAAGAGACGAGGGTAAATGCCAGAATTGGCATATCAAATATGATACGCCAATACTAGGGCAGCTGCAGGCAGATATTTGTAAGTTGGAAATGACCCAATAACCAGCCTATTAATATCACCCCACAGCTGTCTGTTTTTACTTAGCTCGTTATTAAAAATAGGGTAGACCCTTTTTAATAAAAAAAACTACATGGGGTCCCCCTATTTGTAATAACCAGCCAAGGGAAAGCAAACAGCTGTGATCTGGTGTTATTAGTCTAGTAGGGGCCAATATCCATGGACCTTCCCAACCTATTAAAATCAGCCTTCAGCTGTCTGCTTTGCCTTTGCTGGTTATTAATCCCCTCACCCCATGCCATTTTCCATTTTTCTTCGCATTTCGCTCTCCTTCTTCCCAGAGCCATAACTTTTTTATTTTTCTATTAATATGGCCATGTGAGGGCTTATTCCTTGGAGGACGAGTTGTACTTCTGATCGTCACCATTAGTTTTACCATGTAGTGTACTGAAAAGTGAGAAAAAATTCCAAGTGTGGTGAAGTTGCAAAACAAGTGCAATTCTACAATACTTTTTTGTTTTTCTTACCATGTTCACTAAATGCTAAAAATGACCAGCCATTATGATTCTCTAGGCCAGTATGAGTTTGTTGATACCAAACATGTATAGGTTTCTTTTTGCTTAAGACATGTAAAAAATCCAAAGTTTGTTAAATAAGAAAGGTGCCATTTTCCAAGACTCATAGCATCTCCATTTTTCCACCACCTAATTGTTATGATAATGTAGCAACTCACTTGGTAAATACACCAGAAACTTTGGTAATACACCCCGAAGTCCCAAGTGGTTCCTGCCTGAACTGATATAGCTCTAACCATGGGCTAGAAGATGGCAACTCGGACCTATGCTGAATGAAAGGCTGTCAAGTGCTTCATGCTCCTCGTAAAGAACCTAAGGGCATAGGAGAGTGCAAATTCACTCAGAAGGGAAAGTGTACTGAAATAGGAAGAGTTCCCAGAGTGAGAAAAACAAACCACAAAATGAAAAATAAAGGATTAAGTATGTACTGTTAAAGATTATGCCAACAGTTCCTGAAAAGAAACAGAAGATAGGTGCAGGGTGAAGAACATGAACAGCAGAGAGATAAACTATAGCAGGACTCACTGACTGGCTTAAAGAGAACCTGTCACCAGTTTTTTTGCCTATCACCTAAAAATATCATCTAATAGAGTGTGAGCTATACAATCCCCAACTACTTGTGAAACCCCCCGAGCATTAGGGCGCATGCTCCGGAAGTACTTTGTCCCTGAAGCCTTTCGCTGTGTTCCGGGACGTGCATGCATACTAATGCTTTTCGGCTTTGCCCACAGTTGGGCAAAGCATACTGTGCACGCACAGAAGGCAATTTGAGGTTGCACACACGGGACCTGTATGCGAACAACGCTATTCACAGAATGGAATGCATACAGCATGCAGATTTGGGGTGGGGAGAGGGGCCAGAACCAACGCCCATCGGACCAGACCGAGGATATTTCCATACAGTGCGGGAGAAATATAAAAAGTTCTTATGGTGGATTCATGGGAAGTCGGGGGGTTTCACAAGTAGTTGGGGAATGTATAGCTCACACTCTATTAGATGATATTTTTAGTTGATAGGCAAAAAAACTGGTGACAGGTTCCCTTTAAACTACAGCAGTATGCCTGGACATCTAAATGAGACTATCATCAGCAGGAAATACCAGCACAAAATACCAGCACGGGGAAAGTATATAAACACATGTTACCCTAAAAAGACTGACACAAGAATAAACAGAAACTAAACAACAGGCGAAAAGGTGTATCTGCTGAGGCTCGGCGGACAGAGAAGCCAAACAAAAAGCACAGGCACAGGCATAAGATTTCAAACCCAGATACATAATAATAAATCATAATCTTTATTTGTATATAGCGTTAACATATTCTGCAGCGCTTTATAGATTGCACACATTATCATTAGTGTTGAGCATTCCGATACCGCAAGTATCGGGTATCGGCCGATACTTGCGGGTATCGGAATTCCGATACCGAGATCCGATACTTTTGTGGTATCGGGAATCGGTATCGGGATTAATATCAATGTGTAAAAGAAAGAATTAAAATAAAAAATAGGGATATACTCACCTCTCCGACGCAGCCTTGACTTTACCGCCGTAACCGGGAGCCGTTGTACCTAAAAATGAGCGCTTGAAGGGCCTTAGATGACGTCACTGCGCTCTGATTGGTCCGTAGCGGTCGCGTGACCGCTATGGACCAATCACAAAGCAGTGACGTCACCTAAGGTCTTTCAAGCGCTTGAAAGACCTTAGGTGACGTCACTGCTTTGTGATTGGTCGCGTAGCGGTCACGCGACCGCTACGCGACCAATCAGAGGCTGCGGACGTCTTCTAAGGTATTTCAAGCGCTAGAAAGACCTTAGGTGACATCACTGCTTTGTGATTGGTCGCGTAGCGGTCACGCGACCGCTACGGACCAATCAGAGCGCCGTGACCTCATCTAAGGCCCTTCAAGCGCGCATTCTTAGGTTACGGCGGTAAAGTCCAGGCTGCGTCGGAGGGTGAGTATATCCCTATTTTTTATTTTAATTCTTTCTTTTACACATTGATTTGGATCCCAGGGCCTGAAGGAGAGTTTCCTCTCCTTCAGACCCTGGGAACCATACAGGATACCATCCGATACTTGGTGTCCCATTAACTTGTATTGGTATCGGTTATCGGTATCGGATTAGATCCGATACTTTGCCGGTATCGGCCGATACTTTCCGATACCGATACTTTCAAGTATCGGACGGTATCGCTCAACACTAATTATCATCGCTTTCCCTGATGGGGCTCACAATCTAAATTCCCTATCAGTATGTCTTTTGAATGTGGGAAGAAACCAGAGCACCCAGAGGAAACCCACGCAAACTCCTTGCAGATGTTGTCCTTGGTGGGATTCGAACCCAGGACTCCAGCGCTGCAAGGCTGCAGTGATAACCACTGAGCCACCATGCTGCCCTACATGACACTAATATAACATAACTTGTATTATCACCTCTTAAGGATTAATTGTTAATACATTTTACCGTCACTCTAAAAAATACAAAAAAACTACAGTATTGAGTTTACCTATATTATAAATCTATAAACAGTTTTAGAGGGATATAAGATTATCCAGTACAGAGACATGCATAATAACATTGGAATATCTAGTAAAATGTATCCATGTGGATAGATTTATCTGTCTGCCAGCGTGCAATTGTCAGGGGGAACTGTCAGTGGTTGCTTGGCAGCTTTTAGTTGGGCTTCCACAGAAAGACTTACTGTAGCTCATGCCACTCCATCTAAGAGATCTCAAGGCTTGCCCTTGCCTTCACTCTTTAACCCCTGTATATAGATTTGAACCTAAACAAGGACCCCTGAGTTGGGTCCACAGAGTAGATGCTGGCCAGGGGACTATTCCAGCAGTGGATGGTCAGGAAGCCACGTCAATACCAAGAGGTCATTCTGAGGATCAATGCGCGCCTGTTGAGTTGAACCTCACATTCCTAAAGAATAACATAAGCTGTAAAAATACAGATGTAACATTTCTTAAGCTAACTTGCTTGGCCCGTTTGCCATCACTGTACACTATTTTAATAGTGCAATCACTCATACATATTGCATCACAGTAGCTTCAATACACAAATTCATTTAAGGCAACATTACTTTAATTCAAAAGAGGTAAATGGATGAATATTTGTTTGGCACTTGCCATGTCTGTAAATCCCTACTCCTTCTATGTTTTCAAGTCAAGTTGGCAGTCATATTCATTGATTGGCAACTTTCCCTGTATGCCATACAGTAGCTGTCAGTCACTAATGAGAAACACATACTTGAGTCTTAGGCCCAAATTAATTATTTACATGTTTTTTAAGCCACGATGAAGATAATCCAAACTATCCCACAATGATCTGGATGAGTTGCAGTGGAGTCACTGATATGACTGCTCTCCTCATTAGCCGGAGCACACTGACAGGAGCATAATCGCTCCTGCAGTGTCTAGTGCTGAGTTGCAATGAAAAAGTTCAAACCTGATGGACCCCGGTGACTTTACTGATGGCATCGCTCTCTGCATAAGAACTTTCTCACAGCAGCTTAGTGTTAGATAATAAATAATTAAAATAAACAGTATGGGGGTCTCCCCCATTATTGACAACCAGTCAAGCTAAAGCAAACAACTGATAGTTGCAGCTGTCAGTTTTGCCTTGCACTGGTTATCAAAAATACAAGAGACCCCAAGTAATTTTTTAATTTAATTTATTTATTTATAGCACAGCCCCCAGCTGTTGAATACTCCCATCAGCAGCACCTGCTTTCGCTGTTATCAGCATCAGCAGGCTTAAGCTGATTGGAGTAGTACTCTCTCATCAGACGATGCATCTGACCTGATGTAACCTTTTAAGCACCGTTTACAGCTGCTGGCTCACGCTGTCATCTGGGAACTGTAACTCTCTGTCCCATGGTAATGATCTTACCGCCAATCATTGCTGGTGTTTGGCCTGTTGTCATGCAGAGGACAGCTTGGCAAACAAAGGATGTTTGGGACCCCCATTCATGTGAATGGGTAATGGATTGGAGCTTTAGTACCTTTCTGGTACCCAAACCAAACTTTTTTTAAATCTTTTGCCAAACCCGCGGGACGCGAACATCCACAACTTCGCCAATCACTAATAACAACTTTAAAAAAGCGAAAATTGTTTCATGAATTTTTCACAGTTCATAAGTTACTAACAGAGGTATTCACATAAAAAAACTGAAAGTACAATGCTGATTTGGGCTCTAAGACTGAATACAGACAACTGTTTAACCCAATCCAATCGTGGGTCTAATGAACTGAACTAGCAGCTTCACATATAACTATGTGGCTTTTTCTTCAGATCGGGAGACTCATAGTCAGCTGGACAATTTCATCAGCTGCACATGTAATGTGAAACATGGATTCAGCTTTATGCAAAAAAAAATTGTAGATTTAAATAAATAACATTCAGTTTGTTATAGGAAACAGGCAATGGATATTTTCGTCATCAGTCATTGTGCTATATGCATATGCTGTAAAACTTAGGACACTTTCAAATGGACAATTTGATCAGCTGCACATGTAATGTGAAACATGTATTCAGCTTTATGCAAAAAAATTTTGTAGATTTAAATAAATAAAATTCAGTTTTGTTCTCAATTGTGTTCATTGAATAAAATGAATGCAGTACAAGCATAAATATTGCAACTTTACAATACATTTGCCTGCCATTTTTATATATTTACGGTCTTTGCATTGAATTTCTCCTGTATTATAAGTACTCCTTCCATATATTTCTTCCTTTTTAATGTGTCGTCTTCAACTTCAAAATTACAACGGCAGAGATAAGATGAAAGCTTTGAGCACAGCAGGTGACAATGGGTCTGAAGAAAGTCCTCTGATCTCTGGCTTCATGTCACAGAGTACATATCCTACTGGTATAATGTCCAATGCTATCCATAGAAATCTCATAAATACAGCAAGAGTATAATAAGTCCAGAAAAGTATGTAAAAATGAAAATCACATTCCAGCTTGTAACATTACATTCAGTTGTAATAGGAAACAGGCGATGGATATTTTCTTCATGAGTCATTGTGCTATATGCATATACAGTACTGTAGAACTTAAAACTTAGGCCACTTTCTCCATTTTAGTTTTCTATTTACAAGCTGTTTAATAATCTGCTGTAACTTGTAGCCACATCAACATATTGTATTGTTTAGGTAATCTAGACTGGGAAGAAAAAAATGACTTGTTTTTCTTTCTACAAGTTCCACTTGTATGGTTGTTGGTGTGCAGAAATAATGACAAAAATGGCAACTAAACCTAAAGTGTGCACACAGATGCCTGATTCAGACATCTGCTTATTTTCTCGCATATGAAGGAAAAATGGCTTGATTCTCATCACTGTTCTGGATGAGATTTTGATCAGTCTTTGGTCAGTGTGTCAGATTTTGCTATCAGCGATTCTCTCAAATGTCCAAGAAAGAAATTACAAAGTTTCTCCTACCCATAAGGCCGGTTTCACACGTCAGTGGCTCCGGTACGTGAGGTGACAGTTTCCTCACGTACCGGAGACACTGACACACGTAGACCCATAGAAATCAATGCATCTGTTCAGATGTCATTGATTTTTTGCGGACCGTGTCTCCGTGTGCCAAACACGGAGACATGTCAGTGTTCGTGGGAGCGCACGTATTACATGGACCCATTAAAGTCAATGGGTCCGTGTAAAACACGGACCTCACACGGACGTTCTCCGTCTGGGGTCCGTGTGCGTGCAGGAGACAGCGCTACAGTAAGCGCTGTCCCCCCCACATGGTGCTGAAGCTGCGATTCATATGTTCCCTGCAGCAGCATTTGCTGCAGAGAAAATATGAATAATAGTGTTTAAAATAAAGATCTATGTGTCCGCCGCCCCCCCACCCCCTGTGCGCCCCCCCGCTGTTCAGAAAATACTCACCCGCTCCCACGTTGGCTGTCACTCCTTCCTCTCTGCCCCGCGCCTCCTACTGTATGCGGTCACGTGGGGCCGCTCATTTACAATCATGAATAGTCAGCTCCGCCCCTATGGGAGGTGGAGCCACATATTCATGACTGTAAATGATCGGCCCCACGTGACCGCATACACTAGAAGCCGCGGCCAGACCAGGAAGCAGTGAGGGAGGCGGGTAAGTATTTTCTGAAGAGCGGGGGGGCGCACAGGGGGTGGGAGGGCGGCAGACACATAGATCTTTATTTTAAACACTATTATTCATATTTTCTCTGCAGCAAACGCTGCTGCAGGGAACATATGAATCGCGGCTTCAGCACGATGCAGGGTACCACACGCGTGGGTACCACACGCTCTGTGTGGTACCCACTCGCCATACGGGCGGCACACGTGTGCCGCACGTATGGCCTACGTGAGTTCCCAGGCACACGGACACGGATAACTCCGGTACCGATTTATTCCGGTACCGGAATTATCTGGACGTGTGGGACAGCCCTAAGAAAGCTAAAAAAGAAATTGCAAAGATGTTGCACACATTGGGTATCCATTTGCAGTCTGTAATTTCCACGGTCACATAGACTTGTATGAGTGATTTTGATTCGTGACTTGGGTCAAAAATGTGATCTTTTTTTTTGTGGACACATGATCTTGTAACTTCTGACCAGCCCCAAAGACTATAATGAGTATATGTTCTATCCAACACACAGAATACATAAGTAAAAATATCTAATTGAGGCCTGAAAGAACTGAAAACACCTGACCTTTCCCAATTCAGAAGATGCAGATCTAGTTGGACTCCAGACTAAAGATCTGGGTGCTTGCTGATAGAGTCAACACTTTGATCATCTCTGTCCTCTGTTCCTTCCAGCAATGGTCTGGAATTTGTGCAATGCCTGTAACATGAATGCAGTTGCATAGGGCACCACCTCAGGTCTCTCCTGGACCTCAATTAGCAATTGGGGATTTTTAGCTAACTTGGAAATTTTTGCTCTTATTAACTAATGGTAGTCTGAAGTGATGACGCGATCCAATAAGTAAAAACATTTTTTTATTGAAACATTTTAAAACATATAATTAAAGAAGCAGAAAGTGCTGTAAAGGGGACACTGAACAAATCTAATGGGAGAACTTGAAAATAGGGTTATAATAATAGTACAGTGCAATGACCCCTCATACCATGGTCCCTTGAATACCCCAAAACCAATAACAAAATCGCTCTTAGCAAAGCTGCTATAAGAACATGGAAAATCATCCAAAAGATGGCTGTGTTCTCAGTTAGGGTAAGCGTATAAAAAAGGAGAACTAGTGGAGACTTAAAGATATCAGAATCCACTATATATCCATAAGGACTCTCATGGCTCTATAGTCAAAAATGGAATAAACCATAATGCTTAGTGAAGAAATACACTATGCAAAAAGAAGGTGCATTGTGTATTTGAGAGATTAGACTGCCAGTAGTGATCCGCTCAGAATCCCCTCACCCCGACGCACGTTTCACTGCCAGCTTCTTTCAGGGGCGTGTGTTTAAAAATGTTTCAATAAAAAATAGCTTTTACTTTTTGGATCACTTTATCACTCTACCGTTTTTACCATACGGTTTTGGATTTTGAGTTGTTACAATTTTTGCTCTTAGCAAAGATTTAGTAATTAAAGGTGATTTGAATAAACAAGAAATTTATTTAGATTAAAAATTACAATTAAGAATGAATAGATAAAGATAAGAAATAAAAGACATATGGGCACAGAGGAACCAAATCATAGTGGCAGAGGTCTGGCTTGTCCCCCCAAAAGGTGTAATATTATGATAAAAATTCTGACACCCAGCACCCCGCCGATCAGCTATTCTATTTAAATCAATAGGGGACGGATGTACAGTTCTTAGCCTTGGCTCCTGTACAGATGACAGAGTTGGGCTGTGCAGCTCACTAACTGAACAGCTGAATGGCAATGAGTTGTCAAGTAGGGTACCCCCCCAGATCAGACATTGTGAGCCATCCTTAGGATAGCCATCAATGTTAAAGTAGTTTATCTTTTCTCTGCTCTATATAGAAACAGACAGTCTCTTTTGCCTACATGAGTCATCCCCATTTTCAACTCCTGGCCCAGCTGCTCTGCTCCTCCCCTCAGATTCTCCAGGTCACTGTTTGTGTGGGACGGACGTCTCTTTTACAATGTAAGTTTATGGTGCCTCGTTCTCACGCTACTTAGGCTTACATTGTAAATGTCCCTACCAAGTCATGCTGCACTCTGCAGTCGGCAGAGAGGTGATATCAGTGAGAAGCAAAGCAGAACAGCGCTGGATCCCTGAGAAGGCAACCTTAGGTGAGTATATTATTACACTCACAATACACACCATACATATATGCACAGATGTAATGAAAAAAAAATCATTAGAAGTCTTCTTTAAGGTTTTGGGCACCGGTGCTCAGGAAGGATATAATGGAACTATGGCAAGTACAAAGGAGGGCAACAAAATGAATAAATTGGATGGGGGAACTACAATACCCAGAGAGATTAGCAAAATGAGGATTATTTAGTCTAGAAAAAAGACAACTGAGGGGCGATCTAATAACCATGTATAAGTATATAAGGGGACAATACAAATATCTCTCCGAGGATCTGTTTATACCAAGGAAGGTGACGTCACAAGGAGGCATTCTCTGCGTCTGGAGGAGAGAAGGTTTTTCCACCAACATAGAAGAGGATTCTTTACTGTTGGAGCAGTGAGAATGTGGAATTCCTTCCCTGAGGAGGTGGTGATGGCGAACTCAGTTGAGGGGTTCAAGAGAGGCCTGGATGTCTTCCTGGAGCAGAACAATATTGTATCATACAGTGATTAGGTTCTTTAGAAGGACGTAGATCTGGGAATTTATTCTGACGGAATATAGGCTGAACTGGATGGACAAATGGCTTTTTTCAGCCTTGCTAACTATGTTACTATGTTTAAGTGGCATTCCACTCTTATTAAATCAGGCACATCTGAAAAATGGCCTCTGTGCACTTCGCCACAAATCTTACTCCAGTCAATGACTGTGGTAAAATTTTTTGCGTAAGGTACACCACAGCTCGTCATGAATTAGAAAAGCTGTTCCACCCCTGCCCAACCCACGCTTTGCCCATTTTATAGTAGCTGGGAAAAAATGGCATAAAAACAAAGTTGCAAAGTTTTCACTCAACTACACATTGCACAATAATTTGGTTACTTTGTAAAGCAATTTAAATAATCAAGTTAATGAATCGAGACTACAGATTTAACAAGAATACCATGTCATCTATCAAAAGATGTACAAAAGTGTTATCTTGTCCTGAAGAGATGTTAAAATATCATCTCAGTGATACAGTGTTTGTGCCCAAACGCATAAAACACTGTGTACTTGTCCAACTTGTTAGTACAGATATTTTTTAATTCATATTTTATTTGCCACCATTTCACAACTAACTTTGTCTTCCTGTTTTCCTGCTGATTTTTAAATTGCTCTGAAGTTTCTATTTGATGTGAAAATTGTCATTACACTTTTCAGAAACATTTTTTCTCCAGGTGTAGATTGGAAAGGCGTCATGATATTCTAGACATCAGCCCAGCTGCTTGGAATTGTAGCTGACCTGTTTGGATGATTTTTTTTTTTTTAACAGAATATCAGAACAGCAGCTATCTGGAAGAATAATTTATCTCATTTTATATTTAATATATGCAATTTATTTTTCTTTGTAAGTAACACAACATACAAGAAATACTTATATCTGGAAAAATGAAAAGAGGAGGTTTGAAAGAATTATAAAAGCAGTAAAGCATGCTGGTTATCTATCTATCTATCTATCTATCTATCTATCTATCTATCTATCTATCTATCTATCCCATATCTACAGGGGCTGGCTGGCACTTTTCAGCCTGGGGGGCAATCACAAGGCAGTGGCCCTTGAGTTGCAGTGGCCCTCCATTTCCCTGCTTATCTCTGGCCATTGCATTAAAGCAACAGAGGTAACAGATAGATATGGGATAGATAGATAGATAGATAGATAGATAGATAGATAGATAGATAGACAGATACCAAAAGGAATGAGGGCCCTGCTCGCAAGCTTACAATCTATGAGGTTGCATAATAACCAGTTATATATTGATTGTGGGTACACCTCTGTATTCAGATGTGTAATGTAGAGGAAAGGGGAAAAGAGGGGAATGTGCTCTAGGTAACTGTGTTATTTTATGCAGAGATGAGTCCTGGCTAGAAAAAGTGATGGCAATCTGTGCTGGATGAAAAAGAAAAGCAAAGATGAAGGACTGCATCTAGAGATGTCACTTATGAGTCAGTGTGTTACCTGTACACTGACACTATACACTGTATACTATATACAGAGCTCCTGTGTATAATGTCACTGGCAGTGGTGATCACTGCATTACCTGTACACTGACTCTTTATACTTAGCTCCTGTGTATAATGTCATTGGTGATCCTTGTAATACCTGTGGCTACCTTTTGAAGCTCATCAAGAGAATGCCAAGAGTGTGCAAAGCAGTCATCAAAGTAAAAGGTGGCTACTTTGAAGAATCTAGAATATAAGACATAATTTCAGTTGTTTCACACTTTTTTGTTAAGTATATAATTCCACATGTGTTAATTCATAGTTTTGATGCCTTCAGTGTGAATGTCTTTAAATCTTTAAATGAGAAGGTGTGTCCAAACTTTTGGTCTGTACTGTACTAGGAACAAATACCGCCACACCATTGCCAGACCACATATTACCACCACATGGTGACTGAATACTGCAATACTGATCATTAATTAAAAAATAACACAATGCTAAGTGCCTTTGTATACAGGAACTCTGAATTTACTGTCAGTGTACAGGTAATACAGTGATCCCCAGTGACATTATACACAGGAACTCTGTATATAGTGTCAGTGTACAGGTAATACAGTGATCACCAGTGACATTATACACAGGAGCTCTGTATTTATGGTCAGTGTACAGGTAACAGAGATCACTGGTGACTAGTGTTGAGCATTCTGATACCGCAAGTATCGGGTATCGGCCGATATTTGCTGTATCGGAATTCCGATACCGAGATCCGATACTTTTGTGATATCGGGAATCGGTATCGGGATCGATATTAATGTGTAATGTAATGTGTAATTAATGTGACCGCCACGTGACTAATCACAAGCCGCGACGTCATCTAAGGTCTTTCAAGCGCTCATTCTTAGAAACGGAAGCTGCCGGTTACATCGGTTAGGTCCAGGCTGCGTCGGAGAGGTGAGTATATCAATATTTTTTATTTTTATTCTTTATTTTACACATTAATATGGATCCCAGGGCCTGAAGGAGAGTTTCCTCTCCTTCAGACCCTGGGAACCATACAGGATACCTTCCGATACTTGGTGTCCCATTGACTTGTATTGGTATCGGGTATCGGTATCGGCGATATCCGATACTTTTCGGGTATCGACCGATACTATCCGATACCGATACTTTCAAGTATCGGACAGTATCGCTCAACACTACTGGTGACATTATGCACAGGAGCTCTGTATATTGTCAGTGTACAGGTAACACAGAGATCACTGGTGACATTATGCACAGGAGCTCTGTCTATAGTGTCAGTGTACAGGTAATATAAAGATCACCAGGGACATTATACACAGGAGCTCTGTATTTATGGACAGTGTACAGATAATACAGTGATCACCAGTGACATTATACACAGGAGCTCTGTATATAGTGTCAGTGTACAGGTAATGCAGGGATCACGAATGACATTATACACAGGAGCTCTGCATAAAGAGTCAGTGTACAGGTAATGCAGTGATCACCACTGCCGGTGACATTATACACAGGAGCTATGTATATAGTATACAGTGTAAAGTGTCAGTTTACCAGTAACACACTTCTTCTAGCCAGGACTCATCTCTGCATAAAATAACACAGCTACCTAGAGCACATTCCCCACTTTTTCCCTTTCCTCTACACTACACATCTGAATACAGAGGTGCACCCACAATCAATATATAATTGGTTATTATGCAACCTCATAGATTGTAAGCTTGCGAGCAGGGCCCTCATTCCTTTTGGTATCTGTCTATCTATGTATTTATCCCATATCTATCTATCAATCTATCTATCTACTTATCTATCTATCCAATATTTATCTATCTATATATCGCATTTCTATCTATCTATCTATCTATCTATCTATCTATCTATCTATCTATCTATCTGTCTGTCTATCCCATATCTATTTATCAATCTATCTGTTTGTCTGTCCCATATTTATCTATCTATCCCATACCTATTTATCAATCTGTCTATCTATCCCATATCTATCTATCTATCTATCTATCTATCTATCTATCTATCTATCTATCTATCTATCTATCTATCTATCTATCTATCATACTATACAATACAATACATTTATGATGTGCCATAAGTGTAAGATGAATATACTCCCTTTGTATGCACTTCATATAACTACATAATAAATCTCCTTTAAGACAATACTTTTAGATTTTTCTTACTAATGTAGTAATGTTATTAGAGATTATTCTCATGTATATAGAGAAGAAAGGAGCTATTACATTTAGTTTTGCAATATCAGATTATGCTAGGTCAGTAATTAAACCCCTTAAGGCTTTCCTGAATTGTACCATGTGTAATATTGACTCATTATATGAACATTCCTTTCTAATTTTATATATAATCCTGACTTTAAAAATAAAGCTCACTGTTAACATACATACACAAGCACATTAATCATTTCATTTCCAGACTTTCAAGACCAAGCAAATGGTTACAGTGATGTCAGTTGTTTTTTATTTATTCATTTTTATGGCGCCAACATAGCCAAAACGGAAAAGACGTTCCAGCTTCATAAAATAGCAAACATCTTTATTTGAAAGAATTACGGTAGTTAAAAGTTTCCATGCTACTGTGGTAACCCATTTCGAACGTCACTGCGTTCTTTGTTAAAGCTTCCAACAAATACTCAGATGCATTTTTATGTTTTATGAACTAATGAAATTGAACAGGCAAATAACATGGTATAGATTGAATTTAAAACAAATTGCACACATGTACATAGACCTTTTAAGAAACATAGCTATAAATCATTGCACAATAAACATTATACATTAATAATGGGACATAATTTCCTTACATGTGTTTAAACCATTAGGACTAAGATTATAAATCCAAAGCATCTCTCAAGTGAGTAGGCGTTTACAAGTGTCTCCTCTTCTAAATTTTGTGGAGGCCCTTTCGATACAGAGGCAGAAATTTGCCACTGATGCGTGGGAAATGGCTCGGTAAGTATTAGATACATTAATAATGTCTGAAATGGGCTCTGAAATTCATGCTTGAGTTTCCGAATTGTACAACCTACATACATTTTATAGCACAATGCACATCGTATAATGCATACTACATTCTGGGTGTAATTTTTCATTTTAAAATTCCGCAATTCATAACAATTGGTGAATTCCTTAGTAGTGTTGAGCGATACCATCCGATACTTGAAAGTATCGGTATCGGAAAGTATCGGCCGATACCGGCAAAGTATCGGATCTGATCCGATACCGATACCCGATACCAATACAAGTCAATGGGACTCAAATATCGGAAGGTATCCCTGATGGTTCCCAGGGTCTGAAGGAGAGACCCTGAGGAAACTCTCCTTCAGGCCCTGGGATCCATATTAATGTGTAAAATAAAGAATTAAAATAAAAAATTTTGATATACTCACCTCTCCGACGCAGCCTGGGCCTTACCGCTGGTAACCGGCAGCCTTCTTTGCTTAAAATGAGCGCGTTCAGGGCCTTCCATGACGTCACGGCTTCTGATTGGTCACGGCCGCCCATGTGACCGCCACGCGACCAATCACAAGCCGTGACGTAATTCTCAGGTCCTAAATTCCTAATTCTAGGAATTTAGGACCTGAGAATTACGTCACGGCTTGTGATTGGTCGCGGCCGCCCATGTGACCGCTCACGCGACCAATCACAAGCCGTGACGTCATCCCTCAGGTCCTAAATTCCTAGAAGGGAATTTAGGACCTGAGGGATGACGTCGCGGCTTGTGATTGGTCGCGTGGCGGTCAAATGAGCGGCACGCGACCAATCAGAAGCCGTGACGTCATGGAAGGTGCTGAACGGGCTCTGTTGTGATCTCCGTTTTCAGGCTCCCTCTTGTGGTCACAGATGGTATTGTGTGACTTTGGTTTTTTGGCTCCCCCTGGTGGTTTGGTTTATTATCCTGCGGGTCTGCTGGATCAGCTGCCTCGTTATTCACCAGGGAGGCTCCTATTTAGCTCTGCTTCACTTCCACTTGTTGCCGGCTGTCAATGTATTCAGTGCTATTCTGATTACTCCTGATTATCTCGTTTTCTGCCTCTTCAGGATAAGCTAAGTTCTGTTTGAATATTTTTTGCTCATCTGCCTGCAATATGATTTCTGTGTATGATGAGTCTAGTCCAGCTTGCTAATATGTGATTTCTTTTTGCTGGTAAGCTCTGGGGTACGGAGTTGCTTCCCCCGCACCGTTAGTTGGTGCGGGGGCTTGAGCAATCTCTGCGTGGATATTTTGAATAGGGTTTTTTATTGACCGCACAGTTCCCTTCCTATTTTCTGCTATCTAGTATTAGCGGGCCTCATTTGCTAAATCTGATTTCATCTCTGCGTTTGTGCTTTCCCCTTAACTCACCGTTAATATTTGTGGGGGGCTATTCTATATCTTTGGGGTCATTCCACTGAGGCAAGTGAGGACTTACCTTCCCTCCAGGAATAGTCAGTTTCTTAGGCCGTGACGAGACGTCTAGGATTTTTAGGTAACGTTCCACGGCTGCCTATAGTTGTTTGCGGATAGGATCAGGTTGCGGTCAATTTAGTTACCACTTCCCCAGAGCTAGTAGTCTGTTCAGTTACTTAGCTAGTCCGACCTGCGATCCTTGCCACTAGGATCATAACAGTACAGCCGGCCTATAAAGTGTTAATTGCATGGCAGAAGCAGGAGAAAAGAAGCTTGGAGATATTTTTTTTTTTTTTTTTGCTGCCGTGTGTCTAGCTGCTGTGTGTCTGGCTTCTCTCCTCCTCTTAATCTTGGTGTGGCTCTGAGTTCAGCTGCTGATACGGATATCCAGAGTTTAGCCTCCAGTGTGGATCATCTTGCTGCAAGGGTACAAAGTATTCAGGATTTTGTTGTGCACAGTCCTATGTCAGAGCCTAGAATACCTATTCCGGAGTTGTTTTCTGGAGATAGATCTAGGTTCCTGAATTTTAAGAACAATTGCAAGTTGTTTCTTTCTTTGAAACCTCATTCCTCTGGGGATTCTGTTCAGCAAGTTAAGATTATTATTTCTTTCTTGCGTGGCGATCCTCAAGATTGGGCTTTCACATTGGCTCCAGGGGATCCTGCATTGCTCAGTGTGGATGCATTTTTTCTGGCCCTTGGATTGCTCTATGAGGAACCTAATCTGGAGAACCAGGCTGAAAAAGCGTTGTTGGCCCTCTCTCAGGGGCAAGATGATGCGTAGGTGTACTGCCAGAAATTTCGGAAATGGTCGGTGCTTACTCAATGGAATGAGTGTGCCCTGGCTGCAAATTTCAGAAAAGGTCTTTCTGAAGCCACTAAGAATGTCATGGTGGGGTTCCCTACGCCTGCAGGTCTGAATGAGTCAATGACTCTGGCCATTCAGATTGATCGGCGTTTGCGGGAGCGCAAACCTGCGCACCATTTGGCGGTGTCTTCTGAACAGACACCTGAGTCTATGCAATGTGATAGAATTCTGACCAGAAGTGAACGGCAAAATTATAGACGGCAAAATGGGTTGTGCTTTTACTGTGGTGACTCAGCTCATGTTATCTCAGCATGCTCTAAGCGCACAAAAAAGATTGATAAATCTGTCACCATCGGTACTTTACAGCCTAAGTTTATTTTGTCTGTTACCCTGATTTGTTCCCTGTCATCTTACCCGGTTATGGCTTTTGTGGATTCAGGTGCTGCACTGAGTCTGATGGATTTGTCATTTGCCAGGCGCTGTGGTTTTGTTTTGGAGCCTTTAAAATTCCCTATTCCACTAAGGGGAATTGATGCTACACCATTGGCTACGAATAAACCTCAGTACTGGACACAAGTGACCATGTGCATGACTCCTGTTCATCAGGAGGTGATTCGCTTTCTTGTATTGCATAATTTGCATGATGTTATCGTGTTGGGCTTGCCATGGTTGCAGACTCATAATCCAGTCCTGGATTGGAAAGCAATGTCTGTGTCAAGTTGGGGTTGTCAGGGAATTCATGGCGACGCTCCTGTGGTTTCAATTGCTTCATCCACTCCTTCTGAGGTCCCTGTGATTTTGTCAGATTACCAGGATGTATTTGATGAGCCCAAACTCAGTTCTCTACCTCCTCATAGGGATTGTGATTGTGCTATAAATTTGATTCCTGGTAGTAAGTTTCCTAAGGGACGACTTTTCAATTTGTCAGTGCCGGAGCATGCTGCTATGCGGAGTTATATAAAGGAGTCTTTGGAGAAAGGATTTATTCGCCCCTCCTCCTCCCCTCTTGGTGCGGGGTTCTTTTTTGTGGCTAAGAAGGATGGTTCCCTGAGACCTTGTATTGATTATCGCCTTCTAAACAAAATCACGGTCAAATTTCAGTATCCTTTGCCATTGTTATCTGATCTGTTTGCTCGCATTAAGGGGTCTAGTTGGTTCACCAAGATAGATCTTCGTGGTGCGTATAATCTTGTGCGTATTAAGCAGGGTGATGAATGGAAAACTGCATTTAATACACCCGAAGGCCATTTTGAGTACTTGGTGATGCCTTTTGGACTTTCTAACGCTCCTTCTGTCTTTCAGTCCTTTATGCACGACATCTTCCGCGAATATCTGGATAAATTTATGATTGTGTATCTGGATGATATTCTGTTTTTTTTGGATGATTGGGAGTCCCATGTTAAGCAGGTCAGGATGGTGTTTCAGGTCCTGCGTGCCAATGCTTTATTTGTGAAGGGCTCAAAATGTCTTTTTGGAGTCCAGAAGGTCTCTTTTTTGGGTTTCATTTTTTCTCCTTCTGCTATTGAGATGGACCCAGTCAAGGTTCAGGCTATTCATGACTGGACTCAGCCTACATCTGTTAAGAGTCTTCAGAAGTTCTTGGGTTTTGCTAATTTTTACCGTCGCTTCATCGCTAATTTTTCTGGTGTTGTTAAGCCATTGACGGATTTGACCAAGAAGGGTTCTGATGTTACTAATTGGTCTCATGCGGCTGTGGAGGCCTTTCGGGAGCTGAAGCGCCGGTTTTCTTCGGCTCCGGTCTTATGTCAGCCAGACTTCTCCCTTCCTTTCCAGGTCGAGGTTGATGCTTCTGAGATTGGAGCGGGGGCTGTTTTGTCGCAGAGAAGCTCTGATGGCTCTGTGATGAAGCCATGTGCTTTCTTTTCAAGAAAGATTTCGCCTGCCGAGCGGAATTATGATGTTGGTAATCGGGAGTTGTTGGCTATGAAGTGGGCATTTGAGGAGTGGCGACATTGGCTCGAGGGAGCTAAGCATCGTGTGGTGGTCTTGACTGATCACAAGAATTTGATTTATCTCGAGTCAGCCAAGCGGCTGAATCCTAGACAGGCTCGTTGGTCATTGTTTTTCTCTCGTTTTGATTTCGTGGTCTCATACCTGCCTGGTTCGAAGAATGTGAAGGCTGATGCTCTTTCTAGGAGTTTTGTGCCTGACTCCTGGTGATTCAGAGCCAGCTGGTATCCTCAGAGAAGGGGTGATTTTGTCTGCCATCTCCCCAGATTTGCGACGAGTGCTGCAGGAGTTTCAGGCGGATAGACCTGACCGTTGTCCACCGGAGAGACTGTTTGTCCCGGATAGATGGACCAGCAGAGTTATTTCCGAGGTTCATTCTTCGGTGTTGGCAGGCCATCCTGGGATTTTTGGTACCAGAGATTTGGTGGCTAGGTCCTTCTGGTGGCCTTCCTTGTCGCGGGATGTGCGTTCCTTTGTGTAGTCTTGTGGAATTTGTGCTCGGGCTAAGCCTTGCTGTTCTCGTGCCAGTGGCTTGTTGTTGCCTTTGCCTGTCCCGAAGAGGCCTTGGACGCACATTTCCATGGATTTTATTTCAGATCTCCCTGTCTCTCAGAGAATGTCGGTCATTTGGGTGGTGTGTGATCGTTTTTCTAAAATGGTCCATTTGGTGCCCTTGCCTAAGTTGCCTTCCTCCTCCGAGTTGGTTCCTCTGTTTTTTCAAAATGTGGTTCGTTTGCACGGGATCCCTGAAAATATTGTTTCCGACAGAGGATCCCAGTTTGTGTCTAGATTTTGGCGGACCTTTTGTGCTAAGATGGGCATTAATTTGTCTTTTTCGTCGGCCTTCCATCCTCAGACGAATGGCCAAACGGAGCGCACTAATCCGACTTTGGAAACCTATTTAAGTTTTTTTTTTCTGCTGATCAGGACGACTGGGTGACTTTTTTGCCATTGGCCGAGGTTGCCCTTAATAATCGGGCTAGTTCTGCTACTTTGGTTTCGCCTTTTTTTTGTAATTCAGGGTTTCATCCTCGTTTTTCCTCGGGTCAGGTGGAGTCTTCTGACTGTCCTGGAGTGGATGTTGTGGTGGATAGGTTGCATCAGATTTGGAATCATGTGGTGGACAATTTGAAGCTGTCACAAGAGAAGGCTCAGCGCTTTGCCAACCGCCGTCGCGGTGTGGGTCCCCGACTTCGCGTTGGGGATTTGGTGTGGTTGTCTTCTCGCTTTGTTACTATGAAGGTCTCCTCTCCTAAGTTTAAGCCTCGGTTTATCGGTCCTTATAAGATTTTGGAAGTCCTTAACCCTGTGTCATTTCGTTTGGACCTCCCGGCATCGTTTGCTATTCATAATGTGTTCCATCGGTCGTTGTTGCGGAGGTATGTGATGCCTGTGGTTCCTTCGGTTGAGCCTCCTGCCCCTGTGCTGGTTGAGGGAGAATTGGAATACGTGGTGGAGAAGATCTTGGATTCTCGTATTTCTAGATGGAGGCTTCAGTATTTGGTTAAGTGGAAAGGCTATGGTCAGGAGGATAATTCCTGGGTTGTCGCCTCTGATGTTCATGCGGCCGATTTGGTTTGTGCCTTCCATGTGGCTCACCCTGATCGCCCTGGGGGTTTTGATGAGGGTTCGGTGACCCCTCCTTAAGGGGGGGGGGTACTGTTGTGAACTCCGTTTTCAGGCTCCCTCTTGTGGTCACAGATGGTATTGTGTGACTTTGGTTTTTTGGCTCCCCCTGGTGGTTTGGTTTATTATCCTGCGGGTCTGCTGGATCAGCTGCCTCGTTATTCACCAGGGAGGCTCCTATTTAGCTCTGCTTCACTTCCACTTGTTGCCGGCTGTCAGTGTATTCAGTGCCTCTTCAGGATAAGCTAAGTTCTGTTTGAATATTTTTTGCTCATCTGCCTGCAATATGATTTCTGTGTATGATGAGTCTAGTCCAGCTTGCTAATATGTGATTTCTTTTTGCTGGTAAGCTCTGGGGTACGGAGTTGCTTCCCCCGCACCGTTAGTTGGTGCGGGGGCTCGAGCAATCTCTGCGTGGATATTTTGAATAGGGTTTTTTATTGACCGCACAGTTCCCTTCCTATTTTCTGCTATCTAGTATTAGCGGGCCTCATTTGCTAAATCTGATTTCATCTCTGCGTTTGTGCTTTCCCCTTAACTCACCGTTAATATTTGTGGGGGGCTATTCTATATCTTTGGGGTCATTCCACTGAGGCAAGTGAGGACTTACTTTCCCTCCAGGAATAGTCAGTTTCTCAGGCCGTGACGAGTCGTCTAGGATTTTTAGGTAACGTTCCACGGCTGCCTATAGTTGTTTGCGGATAGGATCAGGTTGCGGTCAATCTAGTTACCACTTCCCCAGAGCTAGTAGTCTGTTCAGTTACTTAGCTAGTCCAACCTGCGATCCTTGCCACTAGGATCATAACAGGGCTCATTTTAAACAAAGAAGGCTGCCGGTTACCAGCGGTGATGTCCAGGGGCCTCCGGACAGGTGAGTATATCAATTTTTTTTATTTTAATTCTTTATTTTACACATTAATATGGATCCCAGGGCCTGAAGGAGAGTTTCCTCTCCTTCAGACCCTGGGAACCATACACTGGAAACTTCCGATTCCGATTCCCGATACAACAAAAGTATCGGATCTCGGTATCGGAATTCCGATACCGCAAGTATCGGCCGATACCCGATACTTGCGGTATCGGAATGCTCAACACTATTCCTTAGTAGTATGGGCATTTGTGCACATTTTGCAACGATTGTTACCACATCTAAAGAATACTGCATAATCCATCAACTTATGAAGTTGGTAGGAGAAATTAAATGAACTTTGAGAGAGGATGTTCGTCAAAGTTTTAACTCTTTTTGCAATGATTGAGCAGCCAGAATTAAGAATTTGACATAGAATCTCGTCTTCATATAATATTGGTAAAAACTTGCAAATTGTTAACTTAATAGTGTTGAACTGGGAGCTATACTGAATTGAACGAACTGGTTTAGTGTTAATGGAATTTATAGTCTATGATTATTGACATATTAAATCCTTGCAGTTTTTCTTTTTCACTAGATGTGATGTTCTGTTTAGGGTCCATGGTGGATAACCTATTTTTTGAACATCTAGTTTTGGAAATAGCTAATTCTTCATCTAAATTGGTATTATCTCTGCAGTTCTGTTCGATTCTAGTGAACCCTCCCATGGGAATCGCTTCAATAATTTGTTTTGGATGTTTTTGCATAGCAAGCTGTAGTTTCCCTTCGTGCAATTTTGAGGTAAGATGTGTAGATTGTTTTTTATTACATTTTTGGAGAGGTGTAGCGACGCATAACCAGCAGCTCAGTTTCAGTTTTATTTTGTATGGCTTATACCATATGGATTAAATAATACATTTTAATACATCTGACTTGTATGGACTTGGTGATACAAAATACACAACCATTGATAAGTTTTGTCATCCGCCATCTTGGCGCTGTATCTCATAAACTGCATGCACTTCGTTAACCAATTTTTCCCTATAAAGCAGAGGCGCATATCTTAGTTTCTTTACAAATGGCATAACAATGATGTTCAGTACAGTTGAAGAGTAACAGAATACTTTTCTATTAGGGTATGTGTCCACGTTCAGGATTGCATCAGGATTTGGTCAGGATTTTCCATCAGTATTTGTAAGCCAAAACCAGGAGTGGGTGATAAATGCAGAATTGGTACATGTGTTTCTATTATACTTTTCCTCTAATTGTTCCACTCCTGGTTTTGGCTTACAAATACTGATGGAAAATCCTGACCAAATCCTGATGCAATCCTGAACGTGGACACATACCCTAACTGACAATATCCTTTTCTACGATGCAGTACTTTGTTCCTTCCTCGTCAGATAAAGATTCAACTTAGTCCTCCAGGACTAGTTTGACACATTGTCAGTAGCCCACTCCGCACTAGCTGCCTGTGGGAATCACACCCCAGCTCTGTTTATGCTAGTGCAGGTACTTAAAGAAAGTGGAGGATTTTCCTGGCATATTAGTCACACGGGTCAATGTGTGTCGCTGTAACTTCCTTTCTACCTCTGCACTCCGGCCATTAGATGGTAAATGGCTTCTGCATCACCATTCTGCACTTTACTCCTGTAGTGATATTTCTTGCTTCTCCAATAGCTCAACCATAACTGACTAACACGAGTTGTACAAATGCCCCAGTAGCAACTCTACACCTGGGCTCAATAAAACCCAATAGGTATCTCAACTGAAGCCAAAGCCATTAACCCTATACTAAGCACTAAATATAACCCTACTTATCTTAATCAAGTGACACTAACCTTAACCCTGTCGCCCTGATCCACTCCCGTCTGGACTACTGTAATGCTCTATTAATTGGCCTCCCCCTCACTTGACTTCCCCCTCTCCAGTCAATCCTTAATACAGCAGCCAGCATCATCCACCTGGCTAATTGTTACTCGGACGCGTTCACTGGCTGCCCATTCATTATACGATCCAATTCAAAGTACTTGTTCTCACCCACAAAGCCCTCCACAGTGCGGCACCCTCTTACATCTCCTCCCTCATTTCTGTCTATTGGCCTAACCAATTGCTGCGCTCTGCAAATGACTTTCAACTAACCTCTGCACTAATCCGTACCTCCCACTCTCAACTCCAAGACTTCTCCCGTGCTGCGCCAATCCTCTGGAATGCTCTACATCAAGAAATTAGAATCCCCCACAACTTGCATAGTTTTAGGCGCTCCCTCACAACACATTTGTTCAGAGCGACCTATCACGTTCCCTAATCAAAGCCATCACTGCTCTGCGGAATATGTTGGCGCTATATAAATAGAGATTATTATTAATATTATTATTAACCCTAACACTGTCCCGCATTGCATCCCTAGGAAAACTGGTAATTTGATCATATACAACTTTATCCTATACGTTCTGCATAGTTCCTCATAGATTACGAAATCTCAATTTGCTTTTATTAAACAGAACAATTTATTGTTATCTCCTGAAGGTCCTGCACCTCTGTGTCCCACACATGCCCTGTACAAATTTTCATCCAATTAAAGGGAAGGTGCCACCAGTTTTCTTGTAGTTTGTTTTTTTGTGAAATTAAGCTTAAAATAGTAATTAAAATGTGTTAATGCAATGTTTGCACTGTTTGCAAACATTTCTATATGAAAAATATTATATATTTTTTTACAAATATATATGTTTACCACTAAGGGGAGCATTTTCTGTTTTAGACCTCATGCAGCTATAGTGAGACTTACCAGCTTTACTGTTAACTGAAAAATTGGGGCAGTAACTGCTGACATCACCATTTCCCTCCCCTTTTGGGTGGTCTAGCATCCCTGGGGAAGAATGAAGAGTAGCATCAAAGGGCAGCGCCATTTTGTATGTGACTGCCCTGTGACCTGCTATCATCAGCAGTTACTGCATCGGATGCACAGCTTGTTTACAGAGCATCATACTACATGTCTCTCTCTCTCTCCCATCAGTCTCTCTCAGCCATACTAATGTATCTCTCCCCTCCCTTCACAATGCCTGGCCCTTCGCTGCAGACATGGAGCTCCTCATCTTACTGATGGATGAGTCACAGACAACTGGGCTCTGATAATTCTGATCCTACACTGTTCCTCCTTGATGTCTTTGCAGTCTCTGATATTCTGCCTGCTGTGCCCGGACTTTTCTCCTGAATTTTACTCCTCTCAATCTAGGATATGTTCTGAAGCAGTAATGCTTCTGCTAGCAGATCCTAATGACAGGAGACAAATCATGAAAATGGCAGCAGGACACTCCCACTGCTGTGAATTGTGCAGCCCATAGAGGCGTGCCCAGCTCACTGCTAATGCTGCTGCAATGTTAGAGATAGGGTCAGCGCCGGTCTGTTATCTCCTATGACCATGGGATGCCATATTATGACACTGATAGTGTCCAGTTACTACTGTGAAACCAAGATGTCAGTCCCCAGTGCCTTCTTCAAACTCCTACAACACACAAAATATGTTTTAAATGCAATCAAATCATTGTTATATCAGCATGTTATGCTACATTACATTGATTAATTAATGATCTACAAATGCGGTATCTTCCCTTTAAGTTTCCTATTAAGTATCCTATAGCAAGCAACAATTTCTAAAACCATTAGAAACTAATCCAATTAAATACATTGAAAAATTGTATAATTTTTCATTATACAAAACATTTATTTTCTGACGCCTCTATAATTACAGATAAATATAAATTTGGCCACATGAATAGATTACACAGCGGGTTGCTTCCATAGTTAGAAAAATTCAGGCTTTCCTGTCTAAGCTCCAAATGTAGAGCCTAAAGAAATTTTCATGTGATGCCCGTTTCATTTTTCTAATCAGATGCTTGAAATAATTTGAAATAGTTGCAAATTGCTGATCCAGTGGGTGTGGAGAACCTATTAGCACTCAGCAGTATGTGAGCCATTGAATAAATCAGAGAGGCTTATAGGATTTAAAATGAATTCCATTTTGCTTTTATTCATTTCTCATAGAAAAGTCATGTTCTACAAGAAATTCCTTCCTTTTTAAGATCCGTAGTGATTTATGGCTACTATTAGGCATAAGCATGCAGAAATTGCATGCAGCCTAAAAATCAGCAGCAGTTACGAAGCAAATAATTCCAGAAGAAGTCTGGGTTTTACTTAACGTGGAAGGTTGCGTTGTTCATTTTCGATGCCAGATGTAGCGCTAAGAATACCAGACACGAAAAATGCCACTCACAAATGTCTATGTGAACTCTTTGGGAGTCTGTCAAAACTGATGATAGCAATTCAAGTAGTTCTTTCCGACAGTGGAAGCAATGTTTATCTGCAGGAGTTACAGTAAAGGGAGATTAAATGGGTCGAAATGTTTAAACGCGAATCTGTCACCAGATTTTACAATACAAACAACATAAAATATTATTTAGATCTCTTACACCTGGTGAGACTGGAGTACTAACTTTGAAAAGCCTTGTCAGAATAGGTGTATAATCATTTTTTTTTTCACATTTTCCTAACTGATATTAAAATAAGCGTTAAGCTAGGCTCAATCCTCAATTTGATTTCAGGATTATACAGCCATCCTAACATGGGTTTTCAAAGTAAGTATACCGGCTTCATTGGCTCTAAAAATGCCAGGTCTAGAAAATATTTAATACATTTTGTAATTTGAAACCTGGTAACAGACTTTCTTAACCCCTTAACGACCGCCGATACGCCTTTTAACGGCGGCCGCTAAGGGTACTTAAACCACAGCGCCGTTAATTAACGGCGCTGTGGAAAAAGTGAATAGCGCCCCCCAGAGTCGGATTTTCTCTGGGGTCTCGGTTGCCGAGGGTAGCCGAGACCCCAGAGAACATGATTCGGGGGGTTTTTACCGACCCCCGAGTTGCGATCGCCGGTAATTAACCGTTTACCGGCGGTCGCAACAAAAAAAAAAAAACGTGATTTGCCGTTTAATTTCTCTGTCCTCCGATGTGATCGCACATCGGAGGACAGAGAAATGTGGTCCCCGATGGCCCCCAATAGCCCCCCAATACTTACCTACCTCCCCCGGTGCTCCTCGTGTCTCCCCATGGGCGCCGCCATCTTTTTTCCGGGAAAAAATGGCGGGCGCACGCGCAGTGCGCCCGCCGCCCGGCACCCGGATGTTCTTTGGGGTCTCGGCTGCCGGGGGTAGCCGAGACCCCAAAGAACATGATCGGGGTCGATTTGCACCGACCCCTGCTTTGCGATCGCCGGTAATTAACAGTTTACCGGCGACCGCAAAAAAAAAAAAAAAAAAAAAAAGCGATCAGTTATTTCTCTGTCCTCTGATGTGATCGCACATCAGAGGACAGAGAAATAGGGGGATTCGGGGACCCTATCATACTCACCCGGGGTCCCTGGGTCCTCTTCTGTCTTCTCCTGCCAGCCGGCTTTTTCATCATGGCGGGCGCATGCGCAGTGCGCCCGCCATCTGCTGCCACCGCCATCTGCTGCCATCTGCCGGCCGGCAGGAGAAGACAAGTTGGGGCTAAAATTAGGGTTAGGGTTAGGGTTAGGGTTAGAGTTAGGGTTAGGGTTAGAGTTAGGGTTAGGGTTGGGGCTAAATTTAGGGTTAGGGTTAGGGCTAGGGTTAGGGTTAGGCTACTTTCACACTAGCGTTTTTTGGCTTCCGTCGCAATGCATCGTTGGAGAAAAAACGCATCCTGCAAAAGTGCTTGCAGGATGCGTTTTTTCTCCATTGGCTTGCATTAGCGACGCCTTGCAACGGATTG
The DNA here is from genome assembly GCF_051348905.1 of Ranitomeya variabilis. Taxonomy (NCBI): domain Eukaryota; kingdom Metazoa; phylum Chordata; class Amphibia; order Anura; family Dendrobatidae; genus Ranitomeya; species Ranitomeya variabilis. Next base: position 71,636,274 of record NC_135237.1, on the reverse strand, counting down.
CCACATGTCGCATCCGTCGTGCGACGGATGCGTCGTGCTTCGGCGGACCGTCGACACAAAAAAAACTACATGTAACTTTTTTGTGCAACGTGTCCCACATATTTCAGTGCCACGTGCCACGTAGTTAAGTGCCACGTGCCACGTATCAAAGTGCCACGTGCCACATATTTCAGTGCCACGTATCAAAGTGCCACGTGCCACGTATCAAAGTGCCACGTGCCACGTATCAAAGTGCCACGTGCCACGTATCAAAGTGCCACGTGCCACATATTTCAGTGCCACGTGCCACGTATCAAAGTGCCACGTGCCACGTATAAAAGTGCCACGTGCCACATCTTTCAGTGCCACGTGCCACGTATTTAAGAGACACGTGCCACGTATCAAAGTGCCACGTGCCACATATTTCAGTGCCACGTGCCACGTATTTAAGTGACACGTGCCACGTATCAAAGTGCCACGTGCCACATATTTCAGTGCCACGTATCAAAGTGCCACGTGCCACGTATCAAAGTGCCACGCGCCACGTATCAAAGTGCCACGTGCCACATATTTCAGTGCCACGTGCCACGTATCAAAGTGCCACGTGCCACGTATCAAAGTGCCACGTGCCACATCTTTCAGTGCCACGTGCCACGTATTTAAGAGACACGTGCCACGTATCAAAGTGCCACGTGCCACATATTTCAGTGCCACGTGCCACGTATTTAAGTGACACGTGCCACGTATCAAAGTGCCACGTATCAAATATATCAGTGCCACGTATTTAAGTGACACGTATCACGTATAAGTGCCACGTGTCACGTATTTAATTGCCACATATTTAAGTGCCACGTATCAAGATTTTCCATGGAGAACAGACACATCCAGAGATATGTCTGCTCTCCACGGCTGCAGCAACACACTGACAGGAGCCATAGTTCCTGTCGGTGTGTCACTGCGCATGCGCGAGCGAGTTTACCGGCGGTCATTGACCCCGGCACTCTCGCTTAACGGCAGTGCTGCGTGGGAAAGTTCAACGCAGCTGTACTGCTGTTAACCGAGACGCCGGAGTCATTGAACTCCGGAACAGTACGCGATACACTGCTAGGAGCTTCGCTCCTGGCAGTGTATCGCCGGAGAGCAGCCGATCGGCATGGGACACTCGTTTTATGGATTCTGCGGACAGGGAGTATGAATTTGGTTTATTATTTTTGGATTTTTTCCTGGAGGATCGAGGGCTTCGCCTACAAGTGTGCTGTTGGTGAGTATATACTCTGTGTTATATGTTGTATGTACTGTGTGTCATGTATGTGTATTGTGTGTAGGTGTTTTGTGTAACTTTACAATTGTGCTAAGTCGCCGGACACAGGGACAACTCTCCCATCCTAATACCGGATGGGAGTAGTAGTCCCATACGGCGACTTAGCACAATGGTGGCACTAGCGTCGCATGGGGACACACACACGCACACACACGCACACACACGCACACACACACACACACACACACACACAGAAGGACTCCATGCTGCTTCACTGGGGGGCGGGGGCTTCCCTCTTCCTGTCCGACGTCACGTCCGGTCCTGGGTGTCAACCCCTCCGTACAAAGACGCCGACACCCAGGACAAAGGCGCTGTGTGTGGAAGGTAATATGGGGCCCTAGGGGGATACGCAGACACGCCGCTGCGTAAAGAATTGACATGTCAATTCTTTTTACGCCGGCGTGTTTGCAGACAAAAGCGCCGCATTTTTTTGCGGTGTGTCTGAACGGCAAAGTGAATTTCTCATTCACTTTGCCGGCAGACGAAAATGACATTGCGCATTTTTGAAAAGCGCCCGCAAAATAGCGCTCAAAAATGCGCTATGTCTGAAAGTAGCCTAAGGCTTCTTTCACACTTGCGTCGGTACGGGGCGGTCGCAATGCGTCGGCCCGATGTACCGACGCACGTTGTGAAAATTGTGCACAACGTGGGCAGCGGATGCAGTTTTTCAACGCATCCGCTGCCCAGTCTATGTCCTGGGGAGGAGGGGGCAGAGTTACGGCCACGCATCCGCGGAAATGGCGGACGCGACGTACAAAAAAAAGGTTACATTGAACTTTTTTTGTGACGACGGGGGCTAAAGTTATGGTTAGGGTTGGGGCTAAAGTTAGGGTTGGGGCTAAAGTTAGGGTTAGAGTTGGGATTAGGGTTAGGGTTTGGATTAGGGTTGGGATTAGTGTTACGTTTGGGATTAGGGTTGGGATTAGGGTTAGGGTTGGGATTAGGGTTAGGGGTGTGTTGGATTTAGGGTTTTGATTAGGGTTATGGTTAGGGTTGAGATTAGGGCTGTTTTGGGGTTAGGGTTGTGATTATCGTTAGGGTTGTGATTAGGATTATGGATCGGGTTGAGATTAGGGTTAGGGCTGTGTTGGGGTTAGGGTTGGAGTTAGAATTGGGGGGTTTCCACTGTTTAGGTACATCAGGGGGTCTCCAAACACGACAGCCAATTTTGCGCTAAAAAAGTCAAATGGTACTCCCTCCCTTCTGAGCTCTGCCGTGCGCCCAAACAGTGGTTTACCCCCACATATGGGGTACCAGCATACTCAGGATAAATTGGACAACAACTTTTGGGGTCCAATTTCTCTTGTTACCCTTGTGAAAATAAAAATTTGGGGGCTAAAAAAATCTTTTTTGTGGGAAAAAAAATATTTTTTATTTTCACTACTCTGCATTATAAACTTCTGTGAAGCACTTGGGCATTCAAAGTTCTCACCACATATCTAGATAAGTTCCTTGGGGGGTCTATTTTCCAAAATGGGGTCACTTGTTGGGGGTTTCTACTGTTTAGGTACATTAGGGGTCTGCAAAGGCAACATAACGCCCGCAGACAATTCTATCAAAGTCTGCATTCCAAAATGGCACTCCTTCCCTTCCGAGCTCTGCCATGCGCCCAAACAGTGGTTTACCCCCACATATGGGGTACCAGCATACTCAGGACAAATTGGACAACAACATTTGGGGTCCAATTTCTCTTGTTACCCTTGTGAAAATAAAAACTTGGGGGCTAAAAAATCTTTATTGTTAAAAAATATATATTTTTTATTTTCACGACTCTGCATTATAAACTTCTGTGATGCACTTGGGCATTCAAAGTTCTCACTACACATCTAGATAAGTTCCATGGGGGGTCTAGTTTCCAAAATGGGGTCACTTTTGGGGGGTTTCTGCTGTTTAGGCACATCAGGGGCTCTCCAAACGCGACATGGCGTCCGATCTCAATTCCAGTCAATTTTGCATTGAAAAGTCAAATGGCGCTCCTTTGCTTCCGAGCTCAGCCATGCGCCCAAACAGTGGTTTACCCCCACATATGGGGTGTCGGCGTACTCAAGACAAATTGTACAACAGCTTCTGGGGTCCATTTTCTCCTGTTACCCTTGGTAAAATAAAAATTTGGAGGCAAAAAGATCATTTTTGTAGAAAAAATGTGATTTTTTTATTTTCACGGCTCTACGTTATAAACTTCTGTGAAGCACCTGGGGGTTTAAAGTGCTCACCACACATCTAGATAAGTTCCTTAAGGGGTCTAGTTTCCAAAATGGTGTCATATGTGGGGGGTCTCTACTGTTTAGGCACATCAGCGGCTCTCCAAACGTGACATGGCGTCCGATCTCAATTCCAGCCAATTCTACATTGAAAAAGTAAAACGACACTCCTTCTCTTCCAAGCTCTGCGGTGCGCCCAAACAGTGGTTTACCCCCATATATGGGGTATCAACGTACTCAGGAGAAATTGCACAACAACTTTTGTGGTCTAATTTCTCCTGTTACCCTTGTGAAAATAAAAATTTGGGGGCAAAAATATCATTTTTGTAGAAAAAATGAGATTTTTTATTTTCACGGCTCTACGTTATAAACTTCTGTGAAGCACTTGGGGGTTCAAAGTGCTCACCACACATCTAGATAAGTTCCTTCGGGGGTCTAGTTTCCAAAATGGTATCACTTGTGGGGGGTTTCCACTGTTTAGGCACATCAGGGACTCTCCAAACGCGACATGGCATCCGATCTCAATTCCAACCAATTCTGCATTGAAAAAGTCAAACGGTGCTCCTTCACTTCCAAGCTCTGCGGTGCGCCCAAACAGTGGTTTACCTCCACATATGGGGTATCGACGTACTCAGGAGAAATTGCACAACAACTTTTGTGGTCTAATTTCTCCTGTTACCCTTGTGAAAATAAGAATTTGTGGGCGAAAAAATCATTTTTGTGAAAACAAATGCGATTTTTTATTTTCACGGCTCTACGTTATAAACTTCTGTGAAGCACTTGGGGGTTCAAAGTGCTCACCACACATCTAGATAAGTTCCTTGGGGGGTCTAGTTTCCAAAATGGTGTCATTTGTGGGGGGTTTCCACTGTTTAGGCACATCAGGGCCTCTCCAAACGTGACATGGCGTCCGATCTCAATTCCAGCCAATTCTACATTGAAAAAGTAAAACGATACTCCTTCTCTTCCAAGCTCTGCGGTGCGCCCAAACAGTGGTTTACCCCCACATATGGGGTATTGACGTACTCAGGAGAAATTCTGCAACAACTTTTGTGGTCTAATTTCTCCTGTTACCCTTGTGAAAATAAGAATTTGTGGGCGAAAAAATCATTTTTGTGAAAACAAATGCGATTTTTTATTTTCACGGCTCTACGTTATAAACTTCTGTGAAGCACTTGGGGGTTAAAAGTGCTCACCACACATCTAGATAAGTTCCTTAAGGGGTCAAGTTTCCAAAATGGTGTCACTTGTGGGGGGTTTCCACTGTTTAGGCACATTAGGGGCTCTCCAAACGCGACATGGCGTCCGATCTCAATTCCAGCCAATTCTGCATTGAAACAGTCAAACGGTGCTCCTTCACTTCCAAGCTCTGCGGTGCGCCCAAACAGTGGTTTACCTCCACATATGGGGTATCGGCGTACTCAGGAAAAATTGCACAACAAAATTTGTGGTTAAATTTCTGTTTTTACACTTGTGAAAATTAAAAAAAATGGTTCTGAAGTAAAATGTTTGCAAAAAAAAGTAAAATGTTAATTTTTTTCTTCCACATTGTTTTAGTTCCTGTGAAGTACGTAAAGGGTTAATAAACTTCTTGAATGTGGTTTTGAGCGTGATGTGGTCCCTAAAAAAAACATGGTGTTGTAAAAATGAGAAATTGCTGGTCAACTTTTAACCCTTATAACTCCCTAACAAAAAAAAAAATTGTTTCCAAAATTGTGCTGATGTAAAGTAGACATGTGAGAAATGTTATTTATTAACTATTTTTTGTGACATATCTCTCTGATTTAAGGGCATAAAAATACAAAGTTTGAAAATTGCAAAATTTTAAAAATTTTCGCCATATTTCCATTTTTTTCATAAATAATCGCAAGTAATATCGAAGAAATGTTACCACTAACTTGAAGTACAACATGTCACGAAAAAACAATCTCAGAATCAGCGGGATCCGATAAAGCGTTCCAGAGTTATAACCTCATAAAGTGACACTGGTCAGAATTGTAAAAATTGGCTCGGTCATTAAGTACCAAATTGGCTCTGTCACTAAGGGGTTAAAACTGTTGAAGAGAACTTGTCACCTCTAACGAAATGGCTTTTCTGCAAACTTTTTGCTGTGTTTTTTAACTGTTATTCTTCCTTAAATTGTGCTAATAAATTCACAACTGGGTGTTACCATTGAAACACAAGGTAAGGAGTATGAAAGTCCAAATCATCATTTAAAACAGAAACAAACCTTTATTAATTAAATAACAGACGATTTAAAATACACATATCATAATCATATATAGTATGCAATAAAGCAGAGAAATCAAGAGGGAGACTTTGAAGGTAGCCGGGTCAGATGCACACTGCAACATACATCCCAGACCTGAGTATTAGTGCAAAAAGTGGGAAAGATTATCTATGCCAGCTAGGACGCACTCATAAATAGTGTAAACCACTATGTCCACTGTCCATATAAGGCGCTGCATACATAGCCCACCGTTATAGTATCCAAATAGTCATAATTGCACACTTACCCATTGGTAATTTTAGTGGGGAGCAGTCAGCATTTCACCCGCCGGGTGAAATGCTGACTGCTCCCCACTAAAATTACCAATGGGTAAGTGTGCAATTATGACTATTTGGATACTATAACGGTGGGCTATGTATGCAGCGCCTTATATGGACAGTGGACATAGTGGTTTACACTATTTATGAGTGCGTCCTAGCTGGCATAGATAATCTTTCCCACTTTTTGCACTAATACTCAGGTCTGGGATGTATGTTGCAGTGTGCATCTGACCCGGCTACCTTCAAAGTCTCCCTCTTGATTTCTCTGCTTTATTGCATACTATATATGATTATGATATGTGTATTTTAAATCGTCTGTTATTTAATTAATAAAGGTTTGTTTCTGTTTTAAATGATGATTTGGACTTTCATACTCCTTACCTTGTGTTTCATATTTATTCGGAGTTGTCCTTTGTATTGGACCCGTTTGAGGTATCCAGGGAGGGTTATTTACCCTCAGCAACAAGTGTATTGTGAGGCTTATGGTTACATTTATATATGGGTGTTACCATTGCAGCCTAATCAGTGCTGGCAAGGTTAGGACTCATGAATACCAACACAAAAGACTGAGCAAACAAAAGGAAAATAAAAGAGACACACACTCCGAAACTAATCTACCAACCTACATATGAAACAACAAATGCACACAAAGGTCTCATAAAAGCTAACAATTTATTAAATATACTTAAAAAAGATTTAAATACAAAATACACATATACACCAAAAGAGAATGTTCCTAGAAGTAGCACCAATAACATGTGCAAAGTAAGAGTTATAAAGTAACATGACAGATTCCAAATAGGACAAAGAACCCAATCAACATAATAATTCAAGTCAACTAACAAGTGTCATGACTGGTATTAAATACAGGGTGGGCCATTTATATGGATACACCTAAATAAAATGGGAATGGTTGGTGATATCAATTTCCTGTTTGTGGCACATTAGTATAGGGAGGGGTGAAACTTTTCAAGATGGGTGGTGACCATGGTGGCCATTTTGAAGTTAGCCATTTTGAAGTTGGCCATTTTGGATCCAACTTTATTTTTTCCAATGGGAAGAGGGTCATGTGACACATCAAACTTATTGCGAATTTCACAAGAACAACAATGGTGTGCTTGGATTTAATGTAATTTTATTCTTTCATGAGTTATTTACAAGTTTATGACTACTTATAAAATGTGTTCAAAGTGCTGCCCATTGTGTTGGATTGTCAATGCAACCCTCTTCTCCCACTCTCGACACACTGATAGCAACACCACAGAAGAAATGCTAGCACAGGCTTCCAGTATCCATTGTTTCAGATGCTGCACATCTCGTATCTTCACCGCATGGACAATTGCCTTCAGATGACCCCAAAGATAAAAGTCTAAGGGGGTCAGATTGGGAGACCTTGGTGGCAGTTCAACTGGCCCACGACGACCAATCCACTTTCCAGGAAACTGTTCATGTAGGAATGCTCGGACCTGACACCTATAATGTGGTGTGCACCATTTTGGGCGTCAGGTCTGAGCATTCCTACATAAACAGTTTCCTGGAAAGTGGATTGGTCGTCGTGGGCCAGTTGAATGCTATAAAATATTATATACACACCAATTCTTTCTCCTGACAGTCCAGAGCTGATGGCTCTGTAGTCTTCCCAGTCTTGTTTACAAATGACCAACAAGTAAGCACTGCAGCCAATCAGCAATCTCAGAGGTCACTTGCCGTACTACTGGCATCATGGCACCAACTTACTGAGCCAGAATTACAGCATGTGATAGCTATGATCACATGCTGGCCTTTTAGAATAAGTGTTTTACTTTTCCTACTTTATAAATGCTTCACTAAATTTCAAAAAAAAAGTTGAAATTGAATAATTTGCTTAATCATCTACTTAATATATAGGCACATTTATTATTGACTGATGTGGGGTCCGTGAGTCCTTTGAGATTGTTTTGCTGCTTTTTGTGCCCAGTATGTTTTTGAATGCCAAGCTTTGTGCTTCTGTGTTTGTGGTCAGTTACTTTTGCGTGTCAGATATCTACATATTTGATGTGACATTGAGAAACTAATTGTAGGTCAGTTTAGAGCACAGCTGGATGTCCACATTCCACTGGGAAATCAGTTACTTTCCATCTCTTATTGGTCGTGTTTTTTATGTTTGCTGCATATTGGTTGTGTTTTTTATACTGAGCATAGAATATTTTTTGGTCTAAGTTGTTGTAAGGGTGGTCCTGCTTTTCAACTGGCTCCCAGATGGGCTGCCTGCAGGCTTACATTGTAAAGTATATAATTAAGGATGGAAACTTTTCCATGAATGACATTAGTGCAGTTTTATGTGAGACAATTTGTTGTTTATGTTTAGAAGAGCATTAATATTGCATCATGCTTATTCTTGCTACTATTGCCAGATTCCCTGATTTGTAGCTGGCGCCTCTTAGTCTCTCGACAAACAACAATATCTCTTTTTTTCATGATTAGACTGATTGATGTTCTGTATATAACAAGTGAGTATGCAGATAAATGTGAATCATTACATTTATTTCTTTTTAAACAGTGTATATGTTAACAAGTTCTAATGAAATGTCAGAAAATAATCCTCAAAATACATCAATGACGTGTTCAATGTCAACATTAACCTCTGAGGAAAGAGGATGACATTGGGTATTATAATTGAACAACTAATATGTAAGTCAGCTGCAATGTACCAGCAATAAATTGTACCTCCTCATGGGGAGGGTCAAAAGGATACAATATACTGATATATATCTTACTTGTCTGGAAACAAGTCTGTGCACATGGCATATTAATAATGTAGAGTCCCCATGGCAGGCATATTGGTCAACTGCCTTATTGTCAAAGACAAAGGTTTTACATTAGTACAAACAGAAGTATTCACAAAAAGGATGACTAACAAGGGTGGAAGGTTTACATCAGACCACAATTTATTTCACAAGCTGCCATTAAGTGGTTGTTTAAGGATTCTTCAGCGCAAGAAATAATTAATATTGATTAAAGGGTTATTTCCATAATCACTTTTTTTTCACTCTGCTGAATAGAATAGATGCATATTTAGTGTTAATATACAGACTAAGCAAACAAAAAATTTCTAACACTTGCTTCTCCTCAGTGCTGCGGACCCCTCACTCTTCTGTGTGCTCCTTACTAGCCCCACCTTCCCCGAGTTATCACCAAGCTAATTTAAGTGTAGAATTCACCTTATGCTTCTGTTTACACTCAGTATCCTGCCTGGCTGAGTTTTATCTCTTGCAATCTACATTAGCACAGCTATCTGTGTGGTTTCACAAGATTCGTACCTGATTTATAGCAGAGCTGTACTCTCTGGCAATACTCTAAGGGTACTGTCACACTCTGCAACTTTCCAATGATCACGACCAGCGATACGACCTGGCCTTGATCGTTGGAAAGTCGTTGTGTGGTCACTGGAGAGCTGTCACACAGACCGCTCTCCAGTGACCAACGATGCTGAGGGCCCCGGGTAACCAGGGTAAACATCGGGTTACTAAGTGCAGGGCCGTGCTTAGTAACCCGATGTCTACCCTGGTTACCAGCATAAAAGTAAAAAAAAAAAAAACAAAACGTACATACTCATTCCGGTGTCCTTCAGGTCCCTTGCCGTCTGCTTCCCGCTCTGACTGAGTGCCGCCGTAAAGTGAAAGCAGATCACAGCGGTGACGTCACCGCTGTGGTCTGTACTGCCTTACGGCCGGGAGAGAAGTCAGAGCGGGAAGCAGACTGCAAGGGACCTGAAGGACACCGGAATGTGAGTATGTACGTTTTTTTTTTTTTTACTTTTACGCTGGTAACCAGGGTAAACATCGGGTTACTAAGCGCGGCCCTGCTCTTAGTAACCCGATGTTTACCCTGGTTACAAGCGAATGCATCGCTGGATCGCTGTCACACACAACGATCCAGCGATGACAGCGGGAGATCCAGCGACGAAAGAAAGTTCCAAACGATCTGCTACGACGTACGATTCTCAGCAGGGTCCTTGATCGCAGTAGTGTGTCAGACACAGCGATATCGTATGTATATCGCTGGAAGTCACGAATCGTACCGTCATAGCGATCAAAGTGCCACTGTGTGACAGTACCCTAACAGAGCTTGTGATTACTAGGCAGTGCTGAACTCTGTGCCTGCTACTGAGAGATCAGTGATGTGAAAGTGAAAATGATGCTCTGTTGATGCATATGGCAAAAAGGATAATCTATCATATACATAAAAAAGCAACATTTAAAGTTTCACATCATTGGTCAGTGGAAAGCAGCAAACAACTCACCTTCCTCAGCGCCTTTATATACAGCCCCATCCTGCAGTGTATCACTCTTCTCAACTCCCTCTAAACACACATCAGACAAAAACATCCGAGTGCGTTCAAAACATGTTGCCATTTTTCTTGCAATGTGGACTCTAATTTTATTTTATTTCAATAGTCTTGCTTTGCAAGGAGTTGGAATTTATCATTTTATTCTTGTCTATACACAACCCCATCCATCCAGTACATCACTCTTTTTAGTTACAAAACACACGCACATATTGCTGCTTCCTGATATATGCTCCACACTGTAATAATCAGCCTTTCCCATGACATCAACAGGTCAATGACATTTCCCAATACACAGTTAGGGCTCAGGCAAATGACTGTATTGGACCAATGTTATTTGATGAGGCCCTGCATATGTCCGATCAATTCTTTTTCCTCAAGCCAAGTCTGTCCAAGGAGAAATTCACAACATGCAAGATTTGCATCTGTTAATCGTATTGTACTCAGACATGCAAGTCAATTAGTCAGTGGAAAAATAAAACTGCACTTGGATGACATCCAAATACAGTCCGATTTTCATGGAATAACAGAATGGAGAAGATGGGGAAATTATTTTTTTCATGTTCACCTCATCTGAGAATACCTTAATTTAATCAGAGTGTGATTAGTATAATTGGACCCATTTTCTCGGATGATAAAAAATGTGGTTTTGTGACTCTAGCCTTGCGCTGGGAGGGACTTCACCGAGTATGATTGACCAAGATATATATATATATATATATATATATATATATATATATATATATATATATATATATATATAGCATAGCAGCATGAATAAACCACCACACTATGTGGGTTGAAGGAGCTTTTGTATATAAATTGCCATTTACTTGTTTAATATTCTGTAAAATGCATCCCAGAAGAAAACTGAAATGAGAGTCCATAATAACGTGTCGTAGCTGCTTGTCCTTCCTGTCGTGTGTGTTAATATACAAAGCTGTAAGTAATTACCGCACACTGCTGGAAAAATAATGACCCCTTGTTGATGCAATTTTTGATGACAATAGCACAATTTGATCCTGTAACTGACAAGTTTTACTTTTTCTTTTACAGTTAAAATGCTATTTTATAAAAATTGATCAAATATACTGTAGCTTAAACAAGGAAAGGTTGCTATATTGGATCAATATGTTACATTCACCATAAAGATTTATATTCACCGAAATTCCAAAATAATAATCCTATAAAAATTTCTTTAGCTGAGCACACAATGGATTAAAATACCAGTAATCTGATAACCAATCATAGAATGGTTTCAGTGTCATGGTAAATTCTAGATTTGATGGAAGTCTGGAATTTTACTGGTTCAGATGCACAAATTTTATTTTATAAGAAACAGAAAACCTCAGGGTTATATATAAATCTGATGATCCTAAAAACATATAACCTGTTTGAAATAGCAAACAGGATTCCCTTCAGTGTACAGCATGAGTGAGGAGTATTAACTATGACAGGTTGACTTGCCTACACAGACTACTAGCAAAAAAGGTGTAAATTGCATAAAAAGGCATCTATGCATATATGTATATTGTTTTAGTTGTTTGGAAAAAAAATGCTGTGTGGTCTAAAAATATTTTTAAAATGACACATCTACTGATACCCTACTGCGTCTTCATATTGCTGCCCGGGTCACCTCCACGTCTCCCCATTTTCTAGCACATGATTGCTGCAGCCAATCACTTGCCACAGCGGTGATGTAGAAGCACGCTGGTTCCATTGTTCAAATAAAAAAATGGATGGACAACCCCTTTAATGGACAAAGAATGTGAAGTACTCTACGGCCAAGTCATAATACTTGAGAGCAGACCCAAAATGTTAAAGGGAATCTGATACGTTGCAAATTATATCTGATTTGCAGGCATAATATGGAGAGGAGCTGATGAGGTTGATATATATTTTTCAGGGAAATTTCTAGTAAAATTTGCCTTTTATTCATTGAAATCCCTGGTGTTTTTATGCATGAGTGCATAAGTGGGTGATGCTTTTTCGTTATTGACAGTCTTCCCTGTATGTCCCTGTATGCAGAAATAACTGTCCATCATTGGGCAGGATCACCAATTGGTATCGTACATACAAACCTTAGAGATTTCACTGAATAAACTGCAAGTTATAATAAAACTTTTCCCACAAATTAAATAGCATCCAGCATAGCTTCTCCTTTTCTATCCTTCACTATACCATGACGTCTAAAGATCTGACTGCATGTATAAGATGACACGTTTGCCCTTAACAGTTATACACAACAATACAATACTCATCCAGACACTGGATGGGACAGATTAATCCAATTTCCTTATTTCTATGTATGAATGTTGTCCCATAATAGAAAAAAGATCATTTTCATTATATAAACCATCATGTAGTTACAATAAGAAATGGTTGCACACATCTCCTTTGCCCAAAAACACAAACTTTCTTACCAGAGCAGAGGATTGTGCAACTTTCGCTCACCACGTTCACACGTTCAGTATTTTGTGACTATTTTATATCAGTATTTGTAAGCCGAAACCTGGAGTGGGTGAAAAATGCATTAATGGTGCATTTGTTTCTATGATACTTTTCCTTTGACTGTTCCACTCATGGTTTTGGCTTACAAATACAGATGTAAAATACTGACCAAATAGTAAATGTGTGACTGTGACCTTAAAGAGATTTTCAACCAAATAGGAATTGGATAAATGAGAGCCTGTGTGAGGAGGGTGTCATGTTTTTTTTGTTTTTTTTAACCTACATTTAGTATGCTCTGGGGTCTGGAAAAACCTCAGAGGATAATAGGATACAGGATGCATTTGAAACGAATCAAATTTCTTGGCCAAATTCAAGCGGAACTGCAGAATTGAAATTTTGCAGACTCGTTTGTGAGTTTTAAACACAATTATTTGCTATGGAGGATTTAAAAAAATAGTTATATATTAGCAAATGAAATTAGATCAGTAGTTAAAGCTTCTTATTATATTGTCAATATTCTTTTGGTGGTCATCATTTTTGGTTGTAAGTGACTTTTTTTTAGAAACTAATAGTAAAATTGGTAGTTTGTTACTACCCATCTCTTCAACCTATCACTAACAACTGGTGTTTTCCCGTCATGTTTCAAACATGCCTCAATCACACCCATCCTCAAAAAGCCCACTCTTGACTCATCCTCAGTATCTAGCTATCACCCCATATCACTTCTCCTCTAAGCCTCAAAACTACTGGAAAAACATGTCCATTTCGAATTGTCCTCCCACCTCTCTTCCAGCTCCCTCTTTGACCGCTTACAATCTGGCTTCCGACTGTATCACTCCACTGAAACTGCCCTAACTTAAGTCAGCAATGACTTAATGACTGTCAAAGCCAAGGAACACTACTCTGTCCTCCTCCTCCTCCTGGACCTGTTCTCTGTCTTTGACACAGTGGACCACTCCCTATTACTACAGATTCTCTCATCTCTTGGAATCATAGACTCATCTTGGATCTCATCATATCTAAAAGACCACACATTCAAACACCACCTCCACACCTCGCCCCCTATCTGTCGGAGTCCCACAAGATTCAATTCTAGGGCCACTGCTCGTCTCCATTTACACCTTTGGCCTGGGACAGCTCATAGAATCTCACAGCTTGCAGTATCACCTCTATGCTGACGACACACAGAGCTACAGCTCTGGACCAGACATCACCTCCTTACTAACCAAAATCCCACAATGTCTGTCCATTATTTCATCCTTCTTCTCCGCTATACAGTATTTCTAAAACTTAATATGGACAAAACAGAATTCATCATCTTTCCCCCATCTCACTCGACTCCCCCAACAGACCTATCCATTAAAGTAAGTGGCTGCTCACTCTCCCCAGTCCCACAAATTCTCCTTCAAACTACATATCCAAGCCCTTTCCACTTCCTGCCAACTTCAACTCAAAAATATTTTCCGGATCCATACATTCCTCAACTAAAAATCTGCAAAAACCCTAGTCCATGCACTTATCATCTCCTGTCTTGACCACCGCCCCTCCTGCTCTGTGGTCTCTCTTCTTACACTCTCACACCCCTCCAATCTATTCTAAACTCTGCTGCTCGACTAATTCACTTATCACCCCGCTGTTCCCTGGCCTGCCCCCTCTGTCAATCCCTTCACTGGCTCCCCATTACCCAGAGACTCCAGTTCAAAACCTTAACCATGGCATACAAAGCCATCCACAACTTATTTCCTCCATACATCTGTGATCTTGTCTCCCGTTACTTTGCTGCACGCAACATCCGATCCTCACAAGATCTCCTTTTCTACTTCCCTCTTATCTCCTCTTCCCACAATCGCATACAAGATTTCTCCCTTGCATCCCCCCTACTCTGGATCTCTCTACCTCAACATATCAGACTCTCGCCTACCATGGAAACCTTCAAAAGGAACCTGAAGACCTATCTCTTCCCACAAGACTACAACCTGCAGTATCCATCAAGCTGCTACATGACCAGCTCTACCCTCACCTATTGTATCCTCACCCGTCCCTTGTAAAATGTGAGCCCTCGCGGGCAGCGTCCTCTCCTCTCTTCTCCTAGACCAGTTGTGACTTGTATTGCTTAAGATTACTGAACTTGCTTTTTATTTTGTATACCCCTTTACACATGTTAAGCGTCATGGAGTAAATGGCACTATAAAAAATATATATAAATAATGTTAATAATAATCCCATTTCCTGACAAAAGTTAAGATTGTTGTCAGTTTTTAAAAACTTACTTTGAAAAGTGATGGCCAAAACAAAGCACAAAAGATGCCATTATCTAATTATCTATACAATTTGCCAGCTGCCGTCTTCTTCTGTTATCAGCACCACTCTGGTAGTCTTTTTCCAGTTTTTATCTGCTGGATCTCTCCAGTGCTTGCTGGGGGATCCGGAAGTCACTTCTCAATGTAAGTCTATGAAAGCCAGAAGGAGGCGCTCATATACTTACATTGACAGCCCATGACTAGGGTTGAGCGACCTTTACATTTATAGGATCGGGTCGGGTTTCACGAAACGCGACTTTTTCAAAAGTCGGGTCGAGTGAAATCGGCCGATCCTATAAAAAAGTCGGGGTCGGCCGAAACTCGAAACCCAATGCAGTGCATTGGGTTTCCAATGGTTCCCAGGGTCTGAAGGAGCGGAAACTCTCCTTCAGGCCCTGGGATCCATATTTAAGTGTAAAATAAAGAATTAAAATAAAAAATATCGCCATACTTACCCTCTGATGCGCCCTGGTACTCAGCGGGAACCTTCCTTCCTTAGAATCAGCCTTCCAGGACCTTGCGGTGACGTCGCGGTGACGTCGCGGCTTGTGATTGGTCGCGCGGCCGCCCATGTGACCGCTTGCGCGACCAATCACAAGCCGCGACGTCACCGTGACGTCACCGAAGGTCCTGGAAGGGCTGATTCTTAGGAAGGAAGGCTGCCGGAAAGAAGCCGAGGGTGAGTATATTCCTATTAGGTATATACTCACCCTCGGACGCGCCCTGCTTCTTTCCGGCAGCCTTCCTTCCTAAGAATCAGCCCTTCCAGGACCTTCGGTGACGTCACGGTGACGTCGCGGCTTGTGATTGGTCGCGCGAGCGGTCACATGGGCGGCCGCGTGACCAATCACAAGCCGCGACATCGCCGCGACGTCACCGCAAGGTCCTGGAAGGCTGATTCTAAGGAAGGAAGGTTCCCGCTTAGTACCAGGGCGCATCAGAGGGTAAGTATAGCGATATTTTTTATTTTAATTCTTTATTTTACACTTAAATCTGAATTCCGATACCAATTCCCGATATCTTAAACATATCGGGAATCGGTATCGGAATTCCGATTCCAGATTCAGAAGATCACCGACTTCATGGCCAACCCCACACAGGGGTCGGGTCGGGTTTCATGAAACCTGACTTTGCCAAAAGTCGGCGACTTCTGAAAATTGCCGACCCGTTTCGCTCAACCCTACCCATGACCATTACACCTCTGACATCCGGTTAGTCAGAAGTTGCTGTCATAAGATGACAGATCGGGACTGAAGTGGCACCAAGAAGAGCTGAAGACAGCAGCTTTTGAATATAATACTAGGGTCAGGGAACTTACATTAGTGGCACCACTTCAGCAATTAAATACTAAAAAGAATGCTGGAGTGGTGCTTTAATGATATGCTATATCTGATGCTTTGCATGTCCTGTAAAAGAATTTAGAAAACAAATTGTACTGAAAACATCTGAGTCATTTATTAACCTCATAATCTGCAAGTCATTACCATAAAGAGCTCTGATGCGTGATAGCATTAGGTCAATGAATTCAGTATATGTCGACAATGTGAACAGTTATTATTTAGTAAATTATTAAAATCATAGTGAGTTTTTCATAATTAATTCAGCACAAACCTTTTATGTTGTTCAGCTTATTATCAAGGGCAAAATATATAAATGGCTCTTTAATGTTTTCACATTTTTCTATCATAGTTTGAAATAAAATAAAAAATTGAGCTATTGAAAATATTTTACATATTTTGTGTTATGTAAACTATATTTGTAGGAGACGTTCAAAAAAGGGTAGACCACATGAAAAAAAAATCAAAACTGAAAGAATATGGGAAAATAGCAAACCAAAATGCGGCAAATTACATAAAAAAAATGCAGAATACATAAAGAAGCAATTTTAGAAGTAAATATGTCAAAGTAACACAGCCGATAAGCTTGAAGAAAAAGTCACTGGTCTATCAAGCCAACCTATAACAACAATGTTGAAAATGGCTGCAAGTTTGCCCTTTCAATAAAAAGATGACCATAGATGAGATCAATGATGATCAGTTTAATTGCTAATTAGTTGGGATCAGCAAAAGTGGTCAGTGATGCTCAGATATCACTCGAGCATCTAGGTGGTACATTTCAGTAATACATAACAATCCAAAAAAACGTTGAAACATTTTTCTGTATTCACCAACTAATCCATAGAGTACTAAAGCATCTGGGGTACATTTTGGTGGTATCTAACCCTCCAAAAAAGCATTGAAACATTTTTCTGCATTAAATTACTCATGTATATACCATTAAGTGGTCTGTAGTATATTTTGGTGGCAAATAGCACTCTAAAAATCGTTGAAAATGTATTCTGTGTTCAATTACTCATACATATGCTATTATGTGGTCCGTGGTGCATTTCAGTGATACATAACAGTCCAAAAAAGTGTTGAAATATTTTTCTGCATTCTCTAACTCATCCATAGAATTTTACTTCATCTGGGGTACATTTCGATGGTATCTAAACCTCCAAAAAAGGATTGAAAATTTGTCTAGATTCAAATAGTCATCCATAAAGCATAAAGTGCTTTCTGTGACATTAAGGTGGTATATAACACTCCAAACAACGTTGAAAAATTTTTCTGTATTCATTTACTCATTCATATACTATTATGTGTTCACTTCGGTGTTACATAGCAGTTCAAAAAATCATTGAAATATTTTTCTGGAATTAGTTACTCATCTAGATACTATGAGGTCTGTGGTACATTTTGGTGGTATATGACAGTCCAAAAAAGAGTTAAAACATTTTTCTGCATTTAATAACTCATCCACATACTATTACGTGGTCTGTGCTACATTTCAGTGTCAAATAACACTCCAAAAAACCTCTTTGATTGCTGCAGGTGACCTTTTTTTAAATTAAAAATGAAATGCGTAAGGCATGTGGAAAGGGATGGGGAAGTGCTGATGATGATGGTGCATGCGGATGCCAAGGACTTGGGGCAGGTGTGACTACTCCTGTTGCTGGGGCATAAGAAACATGCCCATCCACGACACATAGGTTCCTGTCCCACTTTGCAAGGTGGCAAGGTACACCAGTTCTGAAGCCAGTGTGAACAGGTGGTCGGTTGGATAGCAGATAATGCTTCCAATATACTTGGCATCACCATCCAGTTTTTCACACAGTCCAATCTCACCAGCCAATTGTTAGGGCTAGCGGAATGCACCAAGTAATAGAGAGATTGATACAAGGTGCGTTCGTAGCCCGGGTCCACCATGCAGAGATACCTGCTGCAAAGTAATGGCGGATGGACACTAAGCTCACATTTGGGTTAAACTTCACCCCATGTGAAATGAAGGTGAGCTCTGTTGCCTCACAGAGTCGCGCTGTACACAGAGATTAATACCCTAAATAGGGTTGTGCTTGCTCTGGAACTCTTCTGTGCTAACCGCACACATGAAGGAACCAGATGCTAAGCCAAGGCTAATTGCCCCCACTGACGCTAGCTGCCTGCCTGAGTGTACAGCCTCAAAGCTAAACAGACTCACACCACATATTAACTGAGTGTTAGAATATCCACTGGCAACAGCCAAACACAAATGATACTAGTGCATGGCCGTGTGGCCATGTGAACCTTTTATAGTTGTAGCTCTCCAGGACCTTCCTAGTGGACCAATGGGAGCTGCTACAGGACCTGAGCGTGTAACCCCCGACCCAATGAGAGGTCTTCCCTTGGGCTTGCTCAGGAGAAAAGCAGGACTTAGTCCCAGGAGCGCCAGCTAGCCGCCGAACAGTACTGGTTATAATGGCTGAACCTGGAAGGGCAGCAGTAGCCAAACGTGCAGTATCTGTCCAAGCCAGGTGCTGGGACCGACGTCTCTGCTGAGCAGGTTCCACTGCGGCTGAAGAAGAATGGGAGACCGCAGCGAACATGGTTCAAGATTCCCCCTGTGCAGCAGCAGGAACTTGACACCTAACACCAATAGTCTTGATCACTTCATCATCACTCTGATCCTCCTCCCTCCCAACATGTTGAGTCCCAGATGACTAATGACCCCATACTAGGACACTCCGAGGGGCTCTTCGCAACATTGCATCTTGATTGTGGCATCTCACCCTGCATGTTGGAAGAGAGACAGGAGGACTTGCTGTTTAGTGATGCACAAAACTTAGAGCAGTCATGGCCACAAGAAAATGATGGTGGGGAATGGCATGTTTTTATATAAGGAGGAAGATGATAATGAGACACAGTTGCTGAAAAGTCAGGTTGTTGTTAAGTCACCAAGTCCGGAGGACAGGGAGTGGCGGTGTAGAATGAGGTCACCAAGGGGGAAGGATTGGCCTCAACAAAACAAACATTATGAGGCAGTAAGGTGACCAGAGGGAGAAGGCAGTTGATTGTTCCGCAGAGCAACGAAACTCCTGAATTTCTTCATCAAAGAGTTAGGTGTTCTTCAGTCTGACACTTTTTTAGAGTGCTCTGAAACAAAAAAAATAATCATTTGCAACCTGTGCCATGCTGAGATCAGCAAGGGCCTGACCACTAAGAGCCTAACCACCAGCATGATCAGACACATGTCATCTAAGCACCCAACTCTGTGCCAAAGGCCAAGGTCCACAATTGGTGCCAGCACTGTCAGTGGGTGACACCACTGCCTATTTCCCTGAGCTACATGCTTCCCAGTCTGTCCATGACTTTGGACCAGATCCATTGACAATTATTTTGCTTTCCCTATGGCTCAAAATCCAGAAACATCAGTGGCTGGATGAATGATGTAAGAGTCTGTCTAGATCCCAGAAACTCTCTCACCTTTTCTGCATACACACTGATTACATGCAAACAGGTCACAGGGAAGGATGTTACCCCTAGTAGCCATTCAAACCCATTTGTGTCAACTTCTGTGCATGTTATCAGGCCAAAATCACCAAAATATATTAACTTTTCATCAGAGTCATTTGGATGTTTTGGGTTGGAATTATGATTTAAAAAGAGAAGACCCAGTAGTTTGACAATAAATAGCTTCACCCACACAATAGTCATGAGTGGAGAAAAAGTTTTGGTGTTATCATTAGTGATGAGCGAATACACTCAGTACTCGAGATTTCCCGAGTACTTACAAATTCTTGGAGGTCACCCGAGCGTGCTCGAGAAATCTCGAGTACCGAGTATTTTCGCTCATCACTAGTCATCATTCATATTCCCTTAACCCCTTCCCGACCTTTGACGCCACGTAGGCGTCATGAAAGTCGGTGCCAATCCGACCTGTGACGCCTATGTGGCATCATGGAATGATCGCGTCCCTGCAGATCGGGTGAAAGGGTTAACTCCAATTTCACCTGATCTGCAGGGACAGGGGGAGTGGTACTTCAGCCCATGGGGGGTGTCTTCACCCCCCCGTGGCTACGATCACTCTGATTGGCTGTTTCACTTTCAACAGCCAATCAGAGCGATTTGTAATATTTCACCTATAAAAATGGTGAAATATTACAATCCAGCCATGGCCAATGCTGCAATAGCATCTGCCATGGCTGGAGACCCCGATCTGCCCCCCCACTGCCACAGATGGCCTCCCCAGTCGTCCTTTCTGCCCCGTCCTCCTGTCCGCTCCCCTCCGTCCTCCTGTCCGCTCCCCCGTCCTCCTGTCCGCTCCCCCCCGTGCTCCGATCCCACCCCCCCATACTTACCGAGCTCCAATGTCCCTCTCGGTGTCCGTCTGTCTTCTCCATGGGCGCCACCATCTTGGAAAATGGCGGGCGCATGCGTAGTGCGCTGTTATGGTTCTCAATGGCAAGAGAACATAGCCCAGCAAACATAAGAACTAACTCTTGGAAGGATGGAAACTAAACTGACCATGAACTAAACCTGCCGCACAACTAACAGTAGCCGGGTAGCGTAGCCTGCGTTTTATCCCTAGACGCCCAGCGCCGGCCGGAGGACTAACTAATCCTGGCAGAGGAAAATATAGTCCTGGCTCACCTCTAGAGAAATTTCCCCGAAAGGCAGACAGAGGCCCCCACAAATATTGGCGGTGATTTTAGATGAAATGACAAACGTAGTATGAAAATAGGTTTAGCAAAATTGAGGTCCGCTTACTAGATAGCAGGAAGACAGAAAGGACACTTTCATGGTCAGCTGAAAACCCTATCAAAACACCATCCTGAAATTACTTTAAGACTCTAGTATTAACTCATAACATCAGAGTGGCAATTTCAGATCACAAGAGCTTTCCAGACACAGAAACGAAACTACAGCTGTGAACTGGAACAAAATGCAAAAACAAACAAGGACTAAGTCCAACTTAGCTGGGAGTTGTCTAGAAGCAGGAACATGCACAGAAAGGCTTCTGATTACAATGTTGACCGGCATGGAAGTGACAGAGGAGCAAGGCTAAATAGCGACTCCCACATCCTGATGGAAACAGGTGAACAGAGAGGATGATGCACACCAGTTCAATTCCACCAGTGGCCACCGGGGGAGCCCAAAATCCAATTTCACAACAGTACCCCCCCCTCAAGGAGGGGGCACCGAACCCTCACCAGAACCACCAGGGCGATCAGGATGAGCCCTATGAAAGGCACGGACCAAATCAGAGGCATGAACATCAGAGGCAGTCACCCAAGAATTATCCTCCTGACCGTATCCCTTCCATTTGACCAGATACTGGAGTTTCCGTCTGGAAACATGGGAGTCCAAGATTTTTTCCACAACGTACTCCAACTCGCCCTCAACCAACACCGGAGCAGGAGGCTCAACGGAAGGCACAACCGGTACCTCATACCTGCGCAATAATGACCGATGAAAAACATTATGAATAGAAAAAGATGCAGGGAGGTCCAAACGGAAGGACACAGGGTTAAGAATCTCCAATATCTTGTACGGGCCGATGAACCGAGGCTTAAACTTGGGAGAAGAAACCCTCATAGGGACAAAACGAGAAGACAACCACACCAAGTCCCCAACACAAAGCCGAGGACCAACCCGACGCCGGCGGTTGGCAAAAAGCTGAGTCTTCTCCTGGGACAACTTCAAATTGTCCACTACCTGCCCCCAAATCTGATGCAACCTCTCCACCACAGCATCCACTCCAGGACAATCCAAAGATTCCACCTGACCAGAAGAAAATCGAGGATCAAACCCCGAATTACAGAAAAAGGGAGACACCAAGGTGGCAGAGCTGGCCCGATTATTGAGGGCAAACTCCGCTAAAGGCAAAAAAGCAACCCAATCATCCTGATCTGCAGACACAAAACACCTCAAATGTGTCTCCAAGGTCTGATTCGTCCGCTCGGTCTGGCCATTAGTCTGAGGATGGAAAGCAGACGAGAAAGACAAATCTATGCCCATCCTAGCACAGAATGCTCGCCAAAATCTAGACACGAATTGGGTACCTCTGTCAGAAACGATATTCTCCGGAATACCATGCAAACGGACCACATTTTGAAACAACAGAGGAACCAACTCGGAAGAAGAAGGCAACTTAGGCAGGGGAACCAAATGGACCATCTTAGAGAAACGATCACACACCACCCAGATGACAGACATCTTCTGAGAAACAGGAAGATCCGAAATAAAATCCATCGAGATGTGCGTCCAGGGCCTCTTCGGGATAGGCAAGGGCAACAACAATCCACTAGCCCGAGAACAACAAGGCTTGGCCCGAGCACAAACGTCACAAGACTGCACGAAGCCTCGCACATCTCGAGACAGGGAAGGCCACCAGAAGGACCTTGCCACCAAATCCCTGGTACCAAAGATTCCAGGATGACCTGCCAACGCAGAAGAATGAACCTCAGAAATGACTTTACTGGTCCAATCATCAGGAACAAACAGTCTACCAGGTGGGCAACGATCAGGTCTATCCGCCTGAAACTCCTGCAAGGCCCGCCGCAGGTCTGGAGAAACGGCAGACAATATCACTCCATCCTTAAGGATACCTGTAGGTTCAGAATTACCAGGGGAGTCAGGCTCAAAACTCCTAGAAAGGGCATCCGCCTTAACATTCTTAGAACCCGGCAGGTAGGACACCACAAAATTAAACTGAGAGAAAAACAACGACCAGCGCGCATGTCTAGGATTCAGGCGTCTGGCGGACTCAAGATAAATTAGATTTTTGTGGTCAGTCAATACCACCACCTGATGTCTAGCCCCCTCAAGCCAATGACGCCACTCCTCAAAAGCCCACTTCATGGCCAAAAGCTCCCGATTCCCAACATCATAATTCCGCTCGGCGGGCGAAAATTTACGCGAGAAAAAAGCACAAGGTCTCATCACGGAGCAATCGGAACTTCTCTGCGACAAAACCGCCCCAGCTCCGATTTCAGAAGCGTCGACCTCAACCTGAAAAGGAAGAGCAACATCAGGCTGATGCAACACAGGGGCGGAAGAAAAGCGGCGCTTAAGCTCCCGAAAGGCCTCCACAGCAGCAGGGGACCAATCAGCAACATCAGCACCCTTCTTAGTCAAATCAGTCAATGGTTTAACAACATCAGAAAAACCAGCAATAAATCGACGATAAAAGTTAGCAAAGCCCAAAAATTTCTGAAGACTCTTAAGAGAAGAGGGTTGCGTCCAATCACAAATAGCCTGAACCTTGACAGGATCCATCTCGATGGAAGAGGGGGAAAAAATATATCCCAAAAAGGAAATCTTTTGAACCCCAAAAACGCACTTAGAACCCTTCACACACAAGGAATTAGACCGCAAAACCTGAAAAACCCTCCTGACCTGCTGGACATGAGAGTCCCAGTCATCCGAAAAAATCAAAATATCATCCAGATACACAATCATAAATTTATCCAAATAATCACGGAAAATGTCATGCATAAAGGACTGAAAGACTGAAGGGGCATTTGAAAGACCAAAAGGCATCACCAAATACTCAAAGTGGCCCTCGGGCGTATTAAATGCGGTTTTCCACTCATCCCCCTGCTTAATTCGCACCAAATTATACGCCCCACGGAGATCTATCTTAGAGAACCACTTGGCCCCCTTTATGCGAGCAAACAAATCAGTCAGCAGTGGCAACGGATATTGATATTTAACCGTGATTTTATTCAAAAGCCGATAATCAATGCACGGCCTCAAAGAGCCATCTTTCTTAGCCACAAAGAAAAAACCGGCTCCTAAGGGAGATGACGAAGGACGAATATGTCCCTTTTCCAAGGACTCCTTTATATATTCTCGCATAGCCGCATGTTCAGGCACAGACAGATTAAATAAACGACCCTTAGGGTATTTACTACCCGGAATCAAATCTATGGCACAATCACACTCCCGGTGCGGAGGTAATGAACCAAGCTTAGGTTCTTCAAAAACGTCACGATATTCAGTCAAGAATTCAGGAATCTCAGAGGGAATAGATGATGAAATGGAAACCACAGGTACGTCCCCATGCGTCCCCTTACATCCCCAGCTTAACACAGACATAGCTTTCCAGTCAAGGACTGGGTTATGAGATTGCAGCCATGGCAATCCAAGCACCAACACATCATGTAGGTTATACAGCACAAGAAAGCGAATAATCTCCTGGTGATCCGGATTAATCCGCATAGTTACTTGTGTCCAGTATTGTGGTTTATTGCTAGCCAATGGGGTGGAGTCAATCCCCTTCAGGGGTATAGGAGTTTCAAGAGGCTCCAAATCATACCCACAGCGTTAGGCAAAGGACCAATCCATAAGACTCAAAGCGGCGCCAGAGTCGACATAGGCATCCGCGGTAATAGATGATAAAGAACAAATCAGGGTCACAGATAGAATAAACTTAGACTGTAAAGTGCCAATTGAAACAGACTTATCAAGCTTCTTAGTACGCTTAGAGCATGCTGATATAACATGAGTTGAATCACCGCAATAGAAGCACAACCCATTTTTTCGTCTAAAATTCTGCCGTTCACTTCTGGACAGAATTCTATCACATTGCATATTCTCTGGCGTCTTCTCAGTAGACACCGCCAAATGGTGCACAGGTTTGCGCTCCCGCAGACGCCTTTCGATCTGGATAGCCATTGTCATGGACTCATTCAGACCCGCAGGCACAGGGAACCCCACCATAACATCCTTAATGGCATCAGAGAGACCCTCTCTGAAATTCGCCGCCAGGGCGCACTCATTCCACTGAGTAAGCACAGCCCATTTACGGAATTTCTGGCAGTATATTTCAACTTCGTCTTGCCCCTGAGATAGGGACATCAAGGCCTTTTCCGCCTGAAGTTCTAACTGAGGTTCCTCATAAAGCAACCCCAAGGCCAGAAAAAACGCATCCACATTGAGCAACGCAGGATCCCCTGGAGCCAATGCAAAAGCCCAATCCTGAGGGTCGCCCCGGAGCAAGGAAATCACAATCCTGACCTGCTGAGCAGGATCTCCAGCAGAGCGAGATTTCAGGGACAAAAACAACTTGCAATTATTTTTGAAATTTTGAAAGCAAGATCTATTCCCCGAGAAAAATTCAGGCAAAGGAATTCTAGGTTCAGATATAGGAACATGAACATCAAAATCTTGTAAATTTTGAACTTTCGTGGTGAGATTATTCAAACCTGCAGCTAAACTCTGAATATCCATTTTAAACAGGTGAACACAGAGCCATTCCAGGATTAGAAGGAGAGAGAGAGAGAAAGGCTGCAATATAGGCAGACTTGCAAGAGATTCAATTACAAGCACACTCAGAACTGAAGGAAAAAAAAAAAAAAAAAAAAACTTCAGCAGACTTCTCTTTTCTCTCCTTTCTCTGTCAATTAATTTAACCCTTTTTGGCCGGTCAAACTGTTTTGGTTCTCAATGGCAAGAGAACATAGCCCAGCAAACATAAGAACTAGCTCTTGGAAGGATGGAAACTAAACTGACCATGAACTAAACCTGCCGCACAACTAACAGTAGCCGGGTAGCGTAGCCTGCGTTTTATCCCTAGACGCCCAGCGCCGGCCGGAGGACTAACTAATCCTGGCAGAGGAAAATATAGTCCTGGCTCACCTCTAGAGAAATTTCCCCGAAAGGCAGACAGAGGCCCCCACAAATATTGGCGGTGATTTTAGATGAAATGACAAACGTAGTATGAAAATAGGTTTAGCAAAATTGAGGTCCGCTTACTAGATAGCAGGAAGACAGAAAGGACACTTTCATGGTCAGCTGAAAACCCTATCAAAACACCATCCTGAAATTACTTTAAGACTCTAGTATTAACTCATAACATCAGAGTGGCAATTTCAGATCACAAGAGCTTTCCAGACACAGAAACGAAACTACAGCTGTGAACTGGAACAAAATGCAAAAACAAACAAGGACTAAGTCCAACTTAGCTGGGAGTTGTCTAGAAGCAGGAACATGCACAGAAAGGCTTCTGATTACAATGTTGACCGGCATGGAAGTGACAGAGGAGCAAGGCTAAATAGCGACTCCCACATCCTGATGGAAACAGGTGAACAGAGAGGATGATGCACACCAGTTCAATTCCACCAGTGGCCACCGGGGGAGCCCAAAATCCAATTTCACAACAGTGCGCCCGCCGAATCTGCCGGCCGGCAGATTCGTTCCCTGTACATTTTGGTCGCTGTGATAGGTTCTATCACAGCGATCAAAATAAAAAAATAGTAAATAAACCACCCTTTTATCACCCCCATAGGTAGGGACAATAATAAAATACAGAAAATATAATTTTTTTTTTTTCCATTAGGGTTAGGGTTAGGGGTAGGGTTAGGGTTAGGGTTGCACTTAGGGTTAGGGTTGCACTTAGGGTTAGGGTTGCACTTAGGGTTAGTGTTGCACTTTGGGTAAGGTCTGCGTTATAAACTTCTGTGAAGAACTTGTTGGTTTAAAGTGCTCACTATGCATCTAGATTAGTTCCTTGGGAGGTCTAGTTTCCAAAATGGGGTCACTTGTGGGGGAGCTCCAATGTTTAGGCACACAGGGGCTCTCCAAACGCGACATGGTGTCCGCTAACGATTGGAGCTAATTTTCCATTCAAAAAGTCAAATGGTGCGCCTTCCCTTCCGAGCCTTGCCGTGCGCCCAAACAGTGGTTTACCACCACATATGAGGTATCCGCGTACTCAGGAGAAATTGCCCAACAAATTTTAGGATCCATTTTATCCTGTTGCCCATGTGAAAATGAAAAAATTGAGGCTAAAATAAATTTTTTGAGAAAAAAAAGTACTTCTTCATTTTTACGGATCAATTTGTGAAGCACCTGAGGGTTTAAAGTGCTCCATATGCATCTAGATAAGTTCCTTGGGGCATCTAGTTTCCAAAATGGGGTCACTTGTGGGGGAGCTCCAATGTTTAGGCACACGGGGCTCTCCAAACGCGACATGGTGTCCGCTAAAGATTGGAGCCAATTTTTCATTCAAAAAGTCAAATGGCGCTCCTTCCCTTCCGAGTTCTGCCGTGCGCCCAAACAGTGGTTTACCCCCACATATGAGGTATCAGCGTACTCAGAACAAATTGGACAACAACTTTCGTGGTCAAGTTTCTCCTTTTACCCTTGGGAAAATAAGAAAATTGTTGCTAAAAATCATTTTTGTGACTAAAAAGTTAAATGTTCATTTTTTCCTTCCATGTTGCTTCTGCTGCTGTGAAACACCTGAAGGGTTAATAAACTTCTTGAATGTGGTTTTGAGCACCTTGAGGGGTGCAGTTTTTAGAATGGTGTAACTTTTGGGTATTTTCAGCCATATAGAACCCTCAAACTGACTTCAAATGTGAGGTGGTCCCTAAAATAAATGGTTTTGTAAATTTTGTTGTAAAAATGAGAAATCACTGGTCAAATTTTAACCCTTATAACTTCCTAGCAAAAAAAAATGTTGTTTCCAAAATTGTGCTGATGTAAAGTAGACATGTGGGAAATGTTATTTATTAACTATTTTGTGTCACATAACTCTCTGGTTTAACAGAATAAAAATTCAAAATGTGAAAATTGCAAAATTTTCAAAATTTTCTCCAAATTTCTGTTTTTTTCACAAATAAACGCAGAAATTATCGACCTAAATTTACCACTAACATGAAGCCCAATATGTCACGAAAAAACAATCAGAATCGCTAGATTCCGTTGAAGCGTTCCTGAGTTATTACCTCATAAAGGGACACTGGTCAGAATTGCAAAAAATGGCGAGGTCATTAAGGTCAAAATAGGCTGGGTCATGAAGGGGTTAAAAAAGGCCAAGAAAGCAAAAATTCTGCCTGGGTATGTAAACTCTTGAGCACCCCACGTCATCATGTGCAGACCCCTTCCCCCTCACTTCATCATGTGCAGTCTCCCTTACTTCCCCACTTCATGATGTGCAGTCCCCTTCCTCCACTTCATCATGTGCAGTCCCCTTTACTACACTTCATCATGTGCAGTTCTCTTCCCCCAATTCATCATGTGCAGTCCCCCTTACCACCCCACTTCATCATGTGCAGACCCCTTCCTCCTCACATCATCATTTGCAGTCCCCTTTAACCCCCACTTCATCATGTGCAGTCCCCTTTACCCCCCACTTCATCATGTGCAGTCCCCTTACCTCCACTTCATCATGTGCAGTTCCCTTCCCCCATTTCATCATGTGCAGTTCCCTTACCCCCACTTTATCATGTGCTGTTCCCCTTACCCCCACTTGATCATGTGCAGTCTCCTTCCCCCAACTTCATCATGTGCAGTCTCCTTTAACCCACTTCATGTGCATTCCTCTTCCCTCACTTTACCATGTGCAGTCCCCCTTACCACCCCACTTCAACATTTGCAGTCCTCTTCCCCCCACTTCATCATGTGCAGGCCCCCTTACCTCCCCACTTTATCATGTGCAGTCTCCTTTCCCCCACTTCATCATGTGAAGTCCCCTTCCCCCACTTCATCATGTAAAGTCCCCCTTCCCCCACTTCACCATGTACAGTCGTCTTCTCCCACTTCATCATGTACAGTCCCCCTTACCCCCACTTCATCATATGCAGTCCGCTTTCCCCTCACTTCATCATGTGCAGTCCCCCTTACCCCCCACTTCATCATCTACAGTCCCCTTCCCCAACTTCATCATATACTGTCCCCTTTACCCCACTTCATCATGTGCAGTGTTCTTCCCCCCACTTCATCATGTGCAGTCCCCTTTACCACCCCACTTCATCGTGTGCAGTCCCATTCCCCCTCACTTCATCATGCGCAGTCTCCCTTACTTCCCCACTTCATGAGGTGCAGTCCCCTTCCTCCACTTCATCATGTGCAGTCCACTTTACCCCACTTCATCATGTGCAGTCCCCCTTACCACCCCACTTCATCATCTGCAGTCCCCTTCCTCCAACTTCATCATGTACAGCCCCCTTTACCCCACTTCATCATGTGCAGTCTTCTTCCCCCCACTTCATCATGTGCATTCCCCCTTACCACCCCACTTCATGATGTTCAGTCCCCTTCCCCCACACTTCATCATGTGCAGTTCTCTTCCCCCACTTCATCATGTGCAGTCCCCCTTATCACCCCACTTCATCATGTGCAGACCCCTTCCCTCTCACTTCATCATGTACAGTCTCCCTTACTTACCCACCTCATGATGTGCAGTCCCCTTCCCCCCACATCATCATGCGCAGTCCCCCTTACCCTCACTTCATCATTTGCAGTTCCCCTTACCCCTCCACATCATCATGTGCAGTCCGCCTTGCCCCCAGTCCATCATGTGCAGTCCCCTTCCCCAACTTCATCATGTGCAGTCCCCCTTCCCCCATTTCATCTTGTGCAGTCTCCTTCCCCTCTTCATCATGTGTAGTCTCCCTTACCCCTCTACTTCATCATGTGTAGTCTCCCTTACCCCTCCACTTCATCATGTGCAGTACCCTTCCCCCACTTCATCATGTGCAGTCCCCCTTACCACCCACTTCATCATGTGCAGTCCCCCTTACCCCCAACTTCATGATGTGCCATGTCACTCCCCCCCATTTTATCACGGGCAGTTCTCCTCACCCCCACTTCATCATGTGCAGTCTCACTCCCCCATTTCATCATTTGCAGTCCCCCTCCTCCTACCCTCATCCATTTAATTCATTTTATAAAGAAAGCAAAAAAGTTTTATA
The DNA here is from genome assembly GCF_051348905.1 of Ranitomeya variabilis. Taxonomy (NCBI): domain Eukaryota; kingdom Metazoa; phylum Chordata; class Amphibia; order Anura; family Dendrobatidae; genus Ranitomeya; species Ranitomeya variabilis. Next base: position 71,606,144 of record NC_135237.1, on the reverse strand, counting down.
CTTATCTCAGTCATTCCCCAGCAGACACAGCTCTGCTTCCAGCATCTGGTACATGTCGGTGCATACGCTTTCACCTGACCAGAAGTACAGAGAAAATGGAAGGATGGGGAGCTGCACAGATATCAAGGACAGCTGTGCATAGCTCTGAGAAAGCTCTTGGGCCCCAGCACCGACATGTGTGCCACAGTGCAGAGCACTTTAGTACATGATGGGGCCCGGTGAGCAAAAGCACAAGAGTGGGGCCCCGGACCTGCAGGCCCCCTTTTTACTGCTGCTCACCGACCCCCATACAGCATTAAGGACAGTAATGCCCTGATGGCGGCCCTGATTGGTATCATGTCACACTCATTATGTCACTTGTATATGGCTATTGTTGTGTTTTTTAAATACTGGAATTATTGATTTAAAATCATTGTGCGAAAATCAGAATATAGTGACAAATGTAAGTAGATTGCAACTGTCACTTTATTCAGATTTTTGCAAGATGCATTTCAACTATTGAATTACAAATAAAGTTTTTTATCCTTATGTTGGAGTTTACACTCTTTCATTGGAATTTGTTTGTGTATACCCAAGTCTGGGTCTAAGTTGTTGCAGAATTTATTAAGGAAGAGGTGAGTCGATGCCCAAAATTTCTCATTGCAACTATACTGATTACCATTGTGTAGAGTAGGAAAGGGATTTTTCCCCTAATATGGCGCAATAAGCTTCTGCTTCATGAGGTTTTTGCGTTCTTTTGGATCAACATGTTAGGTTATAGGTTGAACAAAATGTACTTATGTCTTTTTTCAACCAATGAAACTACAATCAGTGATGAGCTTCAGCGGTTATGTGTCCAGACTGCCAGACTGAATATCAACTCATAGTCAGAGAATATGAATGTAAACATTATAGAAAATTATTATAGAACATAAATATTCCTTCACAGATAACCCTTTAAAAAAGAACAAATTTGTCATTTGCCTTTTTTGGGGGCACCCTAGTAGATCACTAATTAAAAAATTATTTCTTTAGAAAACTATCGACAATATATTGTAATGATAATAATAATAATAATAATAATAATAATAATTATAATTGTGTTTTATGAAAAATTACAACCAAGGCTTTATGCAGCAATAAATTTATCTCAGCTACACATTGTTTGTAGGTTACTATTAGGTTTTTAAAACTCACACTCATTTTTCAAGGTTCTCGGAGAATAATGTAAAATGGGATTTAAAGGTAAATATTTCTCACATCTTTGGTGAGTTTTGTGCCGGCAGCATTCCCCCTGGCTATGTAAAGCAAAGTTAGATAAGAATGTGTGTAAACTTCTTATTTCACTGGAAATACAAAAAAAGAAACTTAATTACACCTGTGTCAAAGCAAGAATGCAAATTAAATTATAACCATCAGGGAGTAATGGCGCCAATGACGCTAATCACGATCGCTTTTCTATTGCATCATTTTAAAACTTGAGATGACAGATATTCATTTAGCAAAGGCTGATTTCATTATTATATTTGGAGATACAAATGAAAATGCAACTATCTTAAATTGCACATTATTTCAATACATGCTGTGTACATGGAATTACATAATCATAAGAGACATTACTCCAAGTCCTAAATAGTTCCTTTTCTTTCACAAATTGTAAAATTCTATTGAATTGTTTTTGCATGTTATTGGAATATTATACTCCAAAAATGTAATTGCTTAAATGAATTTACAATCTATTTCCAGTAGAAGACTAAACTACCTAATCTAAGCAAACAGGTTTATGCAAGGTAACAGCTCACCCATTATATTTCATTTTGTTAATGAGATTTAAATCTGTAAAAGTGAAATAATGTTGAAATATTTTTGTATCCATTGTTGCAACCATTTACAAATATATTTAATTTGACGTTTTACATTTTTATTCAATTTTTGTATATATCACAGAGAATACAATGTGAAAACCAGCAGAGAAACACATTTACATGTTAAATCTCTTGTATGAAAGTCTTTTCATAATACATAAATAACGCAAATCTGGCCAAGGATTTATTAGTCTTATTGTTGGTGCATCGATTGAACTCACTAAGAGAAAGGAACAATATCAAGGTGGGGAACATTACCATTATAGAAGTTGTTATCCATCGTCTGAAAAGTGTCAAAAAAGTCTGAAGCCTGATGGAAAATGACTTTAATGGTTCACTCACACTTGCGTATAAATCGGATCAGTGCAATCTGATAAAACATTGGATTTGACTCAGACCAATGTTACCCTATGAGGCAGTGCAGATGTGTGTGTTTTTTTTCAGCTGTATTCGGCATGAGAAAAAAATTGCATCATGCTGTGACTTCACTCCGACAGTGACAGAAAAAATCACATGCAAACCAAACTATCAATATGGCATCTGATTTTTACGGATACATTATAATTCTGTAACACAGGAAACTGTAAATGGTCCTGTAAATGATTAATAGCCACTAAGTAAAACAACGGATGACAAGTGAGAAAAAAATCGTCCCACTCTCCTGGATGAAAATGGGGCCGATTATTAATTAACTTAATTATTTATATTAATTGATTATTATTAATTATTTATACGCAATTGTGAGCAAACCCATTCTCATAGAGTTGGCGAATCAGTGATGGAGAAATCTCTGGATAGTTGTAGCAAAAGTTATTGTGATTCACAATGCACCATCGTGATAATTTATCACAGAAAGCAAAGTTATTTATGAGGATTAACATGTCTTAACTTTGCACAAACAATTGACTTGTCAATTTATGGGTTGATTTGCACTTTTTTTGCTGTGATATTTCAATGCTGTGCTATCACAGTCAAGGAAACATTTGCTAGATCTGTCAATCCCCCCAGGGCTGCTAGACCTGTAGACAAGACTGGTGAGTGTAGTATTCCCATTGAGAGATTCCCTCAAACCTGTTTGTAGCCATTGAAAACTTTCCTTTGGGCCAAAAAATATGTCTGTCCTTAAAACTTCTGCTCTGATGATCCTGCCTCAGTCTACACTAAGCTAAATAAAACAGAAAATAATCCAATAATGGGGTGTGTCACAATAAAATATACATTTAGATGAAGTGGTATACAGTATACCACCACTGGACTCAGGAGCTGTGGAAAAGTGGTCTGTGGAGTGATATATCATGCTCCTCTATATGGTAGTTTGATCAACGAGTCTTGACTTGTGAAATACTAGGAGATTGTCTGACTACATTAACGTTCTAACTTTAACATTTGGTACAGGAGGAATATTGATATGGGGTAGTTTTTCAGAAGTTAGTTCCAGTGAGCATTAATGCTTTAGAATAGCAAGATATTTTGGATATTTGTATCTTCCATTCTTTTGGAAACTGGAGAAGGCCCTTTTATGTTCAGCATAAATGCTCCAAAGCGCAAATCAAATACCATTAAGGCATCCTTGGGTGGTTTGTCATGTGAGCTAGAATGAAGATTGTGAGTCTGGATTTTTTGGCCAACATCAGTGTCTGACTTCTCAAATGTTCTTCTGAACAGTCCAAAATGCCCAAAGACACATTTCAAAATTTTGTAAAAAGACTTCCCAGAAAAGCAGAAACTGTTTTACTTGCAAAGGACCTACCAACTCCATATAAATGTTTATGGATTTAGAATCAAATGTCATAAAAACGTCTGTGTGTGTAATGGGTAGCTGCCCCAGTACTATGGCCTATGTGGATTATCATTCAAGAAAGCCTAACTCATATATTCACTTAAGAACAAATGCAATGCCTCTAAAATCCCCATTCATCTGACCAAACGGATTGCAAATCTGTATTCTCTGCACTCCATTCTCTGTTCTCCATTTTTCCATTTCGTATATATCTTCAGTATTCTTTTATTAAAGTTTTCAAGTAATGACCTGTGTGTCCAATATAAATCTACAGGGACATTGCAAAGCATACATAACACTGATGGTGTCACAACTGGTGAAATAATTTATTTGAAAGCTTTTTCTATGACTGCAGGCAATAAGTAGTTCCATACCTTTATTCCTTGTATTAGAACCCAACATCTCCCACAATTAAACTAACTTTTTTGCACATAAGCCACTATTTTTCTCATTTTTAATATAGCTCTTAGTAATTATATCTGCTATATTGAGTACTTTTTGGGAAAGGTTAGTCACTGGTGTAATTCAGGTGCTCTTTGATTACAGTCTGACACACAGTCAACTAAAAGCTTTCACAATGTAAACCCTGCTACTCTTGGAGCATTTAGGAACATGTTTTTTTACCAGGTTGATATGTTGGGAAATGCAATTGTTTTATTTTTGCTATATTTTCTTTTCCTCTTAAACATTATTGTATTTCAGAAGAAAATGCATCACAACATAGGAAGTGACTGCAGGGCAGAGAGGCTAGAACTAACCTGCTGACTTGCAGTTGTAAAAGTATTGAAAATTCACTTAGAGCACCTCTGACTACATTTCAGGCTATGACATGGCCGTCAGCAGAAATGTGAGCACACAATATTGCAGAGACAGGAACTATTCCCTCACAGATCATATGTGATCATGATGAAATAAGGTTAGTGAACAGCAACATTTTATTACCCCCATCTTTGTATCCTTCCCATGTAGTGCTCCCATTCAGGTGCTGAAAAATTATCCATTCTGAAAGAGATTGATGACATATTATTGGCTTATTCTGTCAATGTACAACTGTTGAAGGTATAATCTCCATGAACATTTTTGTTAAAGGGAGCCTGTCAGCCCAAACCAAAAGTATAAGCTAATTCCATGGTCGTATAGAGGATATCACCCTTATAAAAGACTCACCTTGAGGTTAAAGCACCATACTTTCTCTCATCTAAGAGATACAGGTCAATTGTGCTAATCACATTCTGATCAAACTATGGTTAGAGTTTGACCAAATTGTGAAGACGATGTGATCCGATGTTCTCACATGAGGTAAGATGGAAAAATAATCATCTTCTCCCTTCTGTCATTCCATCATGTGAGTGCAGTCTGAATTTCCCACGGACTCATTGACTTGCATAGCCGAATACGATCCGAATATTGGATGCAAATCGAGCATCCTGTGACTGTTTAGCTTGGACAGATTCTGTCTGAGAAAAAAAATCGGACATGTACACTGCCCCATAGACTAACATTGGTCGGAGTGCGATCTAATGATTTGTCAAATCGAGCTTGGACCAAAACTGCGGTCGTCTGCACCTACCCTTAGTGTTCTAATTGCTGACTCTTTGCAGAGACAGATGTTTAATCAAATATGGTATTTAGGGTGCACCCTTGCAGTGGCCAAGAGGCTAAGTGCATTGGTTTTGCATGCCTTGTCTTCCTCACTGCATACTGAAAGAGCTGGCATGCTGAGATCAGGCACTGTCTACATAGAAGATAGACTAGCAGTGTCCATCACCAGTGAGGGAGGCAGGGGCATGCAAAACCTGTTGGTTAATAATAGGTCTAACAGTGCCCCCCTTCTTGTTGGGTCCTCAACCAGTTGTGAAAGGGAATTGTCTCTCATAGTTGTCAAAAACCGATTACCTTTGCTGGAACTGCAGATTTCTGTTCCCCAATCTATTTCAGGGTAGTTGAAGTCCCCCATAATAATGACTTCTCCTTGAGTCGCAGCTTCATCTATTTGTTTTATGAGGATATTCTCTGTTGCTTCAATTATTTTTGGAGACTTATAACTAACACCTAGCAGTAATTTATTATTTTTCCCCCTCCCCTTATCTCCACCCCCAGGGACTCTACATTTTCATTAGATTCACCTATATTATCACGCAGGATGGGTTTTAAGGATGATTTTACATAGAGACACACCCCTCCCCCTCGCTTATCCATTCGGTCATTTCTGAACAGACTATAGCCCTGCAAGTTAACAGCCCAGTCATGGCTCTCATCCAGCCACGTTTCAGATATCCCCACCATGTCATAATTATGCTCCAACACCATTAGTTCTAATTCGTCCATTTTGTTGGCGAGGCTTCTGGCATTAGTATACATGCACTTTATGTATCTCTCTGTTCCTCTATTCTTTCTTAAATTATTAATTGATTAATTGGACCCGTAGAAGCGCTGTTTCAAGTGGGAAACGGCCGTCGTCTCCTTCTGCACACTCCTCTCACTGCCCTGTTCCCCCGAGCCATAAAGATGTTTATTGATATTTGAATAAAGGAACTTCTGACTACAGGACCGGTGAGTGCTGCCACGTTTGTTCTATGGTGTACCATTATTAATTGATCTAAACCCACCCCCCATGCCACTGCCACCCCCACCTTCCTTATTTGTGCCCTGCCCAGGTCTCTACCTGCATCTCCATCTTCCCCTGCTATAAAATGAATACCCTCCCCACATTCCCTAGTTTAAACACTCCTGCAACCTTCTAGCCATTTTCTCCTCCAGCACAGCTGCACCTTCCTGTTGTGGATTCTGTTTTTGGGCTCCCTCTGGTGGTTACAACTGGTACTGGGTGAGTTTGGTGGGTTGCGGTCTCTGGTTTCCACCTGTCCATCACAGGCTGGGTGTTTCCTATTTAACCTGGCTTTCCTGTCATTCCCTTGCCGGCTATCAATGTATCAGTGTGTCTCTGTTACCTTTGCTACCTGCTCCTAGGCCTTCAAGACAAGCTAAGTCTGGATTTCCCTGTTTCATGTTTGCTTTCATGTTTTTAGTCCAGCTTGCAGATATGTAATTCTCTGCTGCTGGTTGCTCTAGTGGGCTGAAATTACCACTCATGTACCATGAGTTGGCACATGAGTTCAAGTAATTTCAGGATGGTATTTTGAAGGGTTTTAAGCTGACCGCGCAGTTCACCTTTTGTATCCTCTGCTATCTAGCTTAAGCGGGCCTCATTTTGCTGAATCTGTTTTCATAACTACGTTTGTGCCTTCCTCTCATTTCACCGTCATTATATGTGGGGGGCTGCTATTTCTGTGGGAATATTTCTCTGGAGGCAAGATAGGTCTGTGATTCTTCTGATAGGGGTAGCTAGATCTCCGGCTGGTGCGAGACGTCTAGAGTCCCCCCAGGAACGTTCCCCGGCTGCTGTTAGTTGAGTGTTGAGGTTCAGGATCGCGGTCAGCTCAGGTTCCATCACCCTAGAGCTCGTCCTGTTTTTGCCCGTGTTATGTGTTTATTTCCCTGCCATTGGGAACATGACAGTATAGCCGGCCCACAAAGTGTTAATTGTTTGGGCTGAAGCAGGAGAAAAAGAAGTGTTGAAGGGAAATTTTTTTTTTTTTTCCCTCAGAGTTTTGCTGCCTAGCCCTTAATTGCTGTCTAGCTGCTTCTTACCTCCTCTTAACCCTTGAATGGCTCTGACCTTAGCTGTTTAACATGGATGTCCAGAGTTTGGCTTCCAGCCTGAATAATCTTGCTGCAAAAGTTCAAAACATACAGGATTTTGTTGTTCACACTCCTATGTCTGAACCTAGAATTCCTATTCCAGAGTTTTTTTCTGGAGATAGATCTACCTTCCTGAATTTCAGGAACAATTGCAAATTGTTTCTTTCTTTGAAATCTCGCTCCTCTGGAGACCCTGTTCAGCAGGTCAAGATTGTAATATCTTTCCTGCGGGGCGACCCTCAGAATTGGGCATTTGCATTGGCACCAGGGGATCCTGCATTGCTCAGTGTGGATGCGTTTTTCTGGCACTGGGATTGCTCTATGAGGAACCTAACCTGGAGATTCAGGCTGAAAAGGCTTTATTAGCCCTCTCTCAGGGGCATGATGAAGCGGAAGTATATTGTCAAAAATTTCGGAAATGGTCGGTGCTTACTCAGTGGAATGAGTGCGCCCTGGCTGCAAACTTCAGAGATGGTCTTTCTGAGGCCATTAAGGATGTTATGGTGGGGTTCCCTGCGCCTACAGGTCTGAATGAGTCTATGGCTATGGCCATTCAGATTGATCGGCGTTTACGGGAGCGCAAACCTGTGCACCAGTTGGCGGTGTCTTCTGAACAGGCACCTGAGACTATGCAATGTGATAGAATTCAGTCCAGAAGTGAACGGCAAAATTATAGGCGGAAAAATGGATTGTGTTTTTATTGTGGTGATTCAGCTCATGTTATATCAGCATGCTCTAAACGCACAAAAAAGGTTGATAAATCTTTTGCCATTAGTACTCTGCAGTCTAAGTTCATTTTGTCTGTAACTCTGATTTGTTCACTGTCATCCATTTCCGTCGATGCCTATGTGGATTCGGGCGCTGCCCTGAGTCTTATGGATTGGTCATTTGCCAAACGCTGCGGTTTTAGTCTGGAGCCTCTAGAAGTTCCTATTCCTTTGAAGGGAATTGACTCTACACCATTGGCTATGAATAAACCGCAGTACTGGACACAAGTGACCATGCGCATGACTCCCGTTCATCAGGAGGTGATTCACTTCCTTGTACTGTATAATTTACATGATGTACTAGTGCTTCGTCTGCCATGGTTACAAACTCATAATCCAGTCCTGGAGTGGAAAACAATGTCTGTGTTAAGCTGGGGATGTCAGGGGGTTCATGATGATGCACCTCTGATTTCAATCGCTTCATCTACTCCTTCTGAGGTCCCTGCGTTTTTGTCTGACTATCGGTATGTTTTTGAGGAGCCTAAGCTCAATTCGCTCCCTCCTCATAGGGATTGTGACTGTGCTATAGAATTAATTCCTGGCAGTAAGTTCCCTAAGGGTCGTTTATTTAATCTGTCAGTGCCAGAGCATACTGCTATGCGGAATTATATTAAGGAGTCCTTGGAAAAGGGACATATTCGTCCATCTTCGTCCCCTCTGGGAGCAGGTTTTTTTTTCGTGGCAAAAAAAGATGGTTCCCTGAGGCCTTGTATAGATTATCGCCTTCTGAATAAGATTACAGTCAAATATCAGTATCCATTGCCATTATTGACTGATTTGTTTGCTCGCATTAAGGGGGCTAGGTGGTTCACTAAGATAGATCTTCGCGGTGCGTATAATCTTGTGCGGATAAAGCAGGGTGATGAGTGGAAAACCGCATTTAATACGCCTGAGGGCCATTTTGAGTATTTGGTAATGCCTTTTGGACTTTCTAATGCTCCTTCAGTCTTTCAGTCCTTTATGCACAATATTTTCCGTGAATATCTGGATAAGTTTATGATTGTGTATTTGGATGATATTTTGGTGTTTTCTGATGACTGGGAGTCTCATGTTCTACAGGTCAGGAAGGTGTTTCAAGTCCTGCGGGCCAATTCTCTGTTTGTGAAGGGCTCAAAATGTCTCTTCGGAGTCCAGAAGATTTCTTTTTTGGGGTACATTTTTTCTCCTTCTACTATTGAGATGGATCCCGTCAAGGTTCAGGCGATTTGTGACTGGACACAACCTACATCTGTTAAGAGTCTTCAGAAGTTCTTGGGTTTTGCTAATTTTTATCATCGGTTCATTACTAATTTTTCCAGTGTTGTTAAACCTTTGACTGATTTGACTAAAAAGGGTGCTGATGTTGCTAATTGGTCTCCTACGGCTGTGGAGGCCTTTCAGGAACTTAAGCGCCGGTTTTCTTCTGCTCCTGTGTTATGTCAACCAGATGTTTCACTTCCTTTTCAGGTTGAGGTTGATGCTTCCGAGATTGGAGCGGGGGCGGTTTTGTCACAGAGAAGTTCCGATGGCTCGGTGATTAAGCCATGTGCGTTCTTTTCTAGAAAATTCTCGCCCGCCGAGCGCAATTATGATGTGGGTAATCGGGAGCTTTTGGCCATGAAGTGGGCATTTGAGGAGTGGCGTCATTGGCTTGAGGGTGCTAGACATCGTGTGGTGGTCTTGACTGATCACAAAAATCTGATTTACATTGAGTCTGCCTGGCATCTGAATCCTAGACAGGCTCGTTGGTCGTTGTTTTTTTCTCGTTTCAATTTTGTGGTTTCATACCTGCCAGGTTCAAAGAATGTGAAGGCAGATGCTCTTTCCAGGAGTTTTGTGCCTGACTCTCCTGGAGACTCTGGGCCTACTGGTATCCTTAGGGATGGGGTAATATTGTCCGCCGTCTCCCCAGACTTGCGACGTGCATTGCAGGAGTTTCAGGCGGATAAACCTGATCGTTGTCCACCAGAAAGACTGTTTGTTCCGGATGATTGGACCAGTAGAGTCATCTCCGAGGTCCATTCTTCTGTGTTGGCTGGTCATCCTGGAATATTTGGTACTAGAGACTTGGTGGCCAGGTCTTTTTGGTGGCCTTCCTTGTCAAGGGATGTGCGCACCTTTGTGCAGTCTTGTGAAGTGTGTGCTCGGGCTAAGCCTTGCTGTTCTCGGGCCAGTGGGTTGTTGTTATCCTTGCCTATCCCGAAGAGGCCTTGGACGCACATTTCCATGGATTTTATTTCAGATCTCCCTGTCTCACAGAAAATGTCCGTTATCTGGGTTGTGTGTGACCGCTTTTCTAAGATGGTTCATTTGGTACCCTTGCCTAAGTTGCCTTCCTCCTCTGAGTTGGTCCCTTTATTTTTTCAGAACGTGGTTCGTTTGCATGGGATTCCGGAGAATATCGTTTCTGACAGGGGATCCCAGTTTGTGTCTAGATTTTGGCGGACGTTTTGTGCTAAGATGTGCATTGATTTGTCTTTCTCGTCTGCATTCCATCCTCAGACGAATGGCCAGACGGAGCGAACTAATCAGACCTTGGAAACTTATTTAAGGTGTTTTGTTTCTGCTGATCAAGATGACTGGGTTGCCTTTTTGCCACTGGCCGAATTTGCCCTTAATAATCAGGCTAGTTCTGCTACTTTGGTTTCTCCTTTCTTTTGTAATTCGGGGTTCCATCCTCGTTTTTCCTCTGGTCAGGTGGAGCCTTCGGATTGTCCTGGAGTGGACGTGGTGGTGGACAGGCTACATCAGATCTGGAATCAGGTGGTGGACAATTTGAAGTTGTCTCAGGAGAAGACTCAGCAGTTTGCTAATCGCCGTCGCCGCGTGGGTCCCCGACTTCTTGTTGGGGACTTGGTGTGGTTGTCTTCTCGTTTTGTCCCTATGAAGGTCTCTTCTCCTAAGTTCAAGCCTCGGTTCATCGGTCCTTATAAGATCTTGGAGATTCTTAACCCTGTATCTTTTCGTTTGGATCTCCCAGCATCGTTTGCTATTCATAATGTGTTCCATCGGTCGTTATTGCGGAGGTATGAGGTGCCCGTTGTTCCTTCGGTTGAGCCTCCTGCTCCGGTGCTGGTGGAGGGAGAATTGGAGTATGTTGTTGAGAAGATCTTGGATTCTCGTGTTTCCAGACGTAAACTCCAGTATTTGGTTAAGTGGAAGGGTTATGGTCAGGAGGATAATTCCTGGGTGGTCGCCTCTGATGTTCATGCGACTGATTTGGTCCGCGCCTTCCATAGAGCTCATCCTGATCGCCCTGGGGGTTCTCGTGAGGGTTCGGTGACCCCTCCTCAAGGGGGGGGTACTGTTGTGGATTCTGTTTTTGGGCTCCCTCTGGTGGTTACAGCTGGTACTGGGTGACTTTGGTGGGTTGCGGTCTCTGGTTTCCACCTGTCCATCAGAGGCTGGGTGTTTCCTATTTAACCTGGATTTCCTGTCATTCCCTTGCCGGCTATCAATGTATCAGTGTGTCTCTGTTACCTTTGCTACCTGCTCCTAGGCCTTCAAGACAAGCTAAGTCTGGATTTCCCTGTTTCATGTTTGCTTTCATGTTTTTAGTCCAGCTTGCAGATATGTAATTCTCTGCTGCTGGTTGCTCTAGTGGGCTGAAATTACCACTCATGTACCATGAGTTGGCACATGAGTTCAAGTAATTTCAGGATGGTATTTTGAAGGGTTTTAAGCTGACCGCGCAGTTCACCTTTTGTATCCTCTGCTATCTAGCTTAAGCGGGCCTCATTTTGCTGAATCTGTTTTCATAACTACGTTTGTGCCTTCCTCTCATTTCACCGTCATTATATGTGGGGGGCTGCTATTTCTGTGGGAATATTTATCTGGAGGCAAGATAGGTCTGTGATTCTTCTGATAGGGGTAGCTAGATCTCCGGCTGGTGCGAGACGTCTAGAGTCCCCCCAGGAACGTTCCCCGGCTGCTGTTAGTTGAGTGTTGAGGTTCAGGATCGCGGTCAGCTCAGGTTCCATCACCCTAGAGCTCGTCCTGTTTTTGCCCGTGTTATGTGTTTAATTCCCTGCCATTGGGAACATGACACCTTCCCCATTGAGATGCAGCCCGCCCCTAGCGTAGAATCTGTAGCCAACTGAGAAGTCGGCCCAGTTCTCCAGGAACCCAAACCCCTCCTTCCAGCACCAAATCTTGAGCCACTTATTAACCTCCCTAATCTCCCATTGCCTCTGTGGCGTGGCACGTGGTACAGGCAGTATTTCAGAAAATACCACGCTGGAGGTCCTTGCTTTCAGCTTGCAGCCTAATTCCCTGAAATCGTTTTTAAGGAGCTTCCACCTACCTCTAACTTTCTCATTTGTGCCAATGTGCACCATGACCGCTGGGTCCTCACCAGCCCCTCCCAGTAATCTGTCCACCCGATCAGCGATGTGTTGGACTCGAGCACCAGGTAGGCAGCACACCGTTCGACGATCCCTGTCTTTGTGACAGATTGCCCTATCTGTTCCCCTAAAAATTGAGTCCCCCACTACCAGCACTTGTCTGGCCTGCCCTGCTCTCCTATTTCCCTCCTTACTGTAGCAGTCACTCCTCCGGCTTTCAGAGGACATGCCTGGCTGCAGCAGTGCTACCCCTGTACTGGCACCCCCCTCATCTGCCAACTTAGCAAACTTATTGGGGTGTGCCAGATCAGGACTAGCCTCCCTGGCACTCTTCCCTCTACCCGGCCTTCTAACTGTCACCCAGCTTGCTGCTTCACTGTCCTGCACCTCCATCCTACCATCCCCCCATCTATCCCATTGAGCGTCTGCTCAGTGAGCAGAAGACTCCTTTCCATATTGTCAATGGATCTCCGTGTTGCCAGCTGCACATTTAGATTCAGAATCTGGGCTTCCAAATGCTCAATGTGCTCACATCTCGCACAGCAGTATGCACCCTCGACCGGCTGATAGAGGATTGCATACATGTGGCAAGATGTGCACTGGATGGCATTAACAATAGTGGAGCACGTTTCCTAATGGGGATTGCACCAGACAGAAACGTTAAATAAAAAATAAATGCAAAGTATCAATAAAATACAGACAACAATTCCTCCCTTGGAAACTCCCTGAATCCAAAGTCACTGAATCACAAGTCACACTTACCTCCGTTCACACTTATGCTCAGGTCACACTCACTAAGCTGAAGATATAAAGAGATTCTTTTTTTTTCCCCCTCAGCAGCAATCCACCTTGCTGTTTAATGCGCTACCAAAAAGGACTTGAGCCCCAACCAGCTGCCCCTTATAAACACTTAATTATGAGCCCCCACCCTAAATTAACCCCTTGTGAATATATCTATTCCCAATTCAGTAACTCACACCAATTCACACAGGTATTTGTTAAAGGTTTTCCAAATACCTCTTCACTGAATCACAAGTCACACTTACCACGGTTCACACTTACGCTCCGTTCACACTCACTAAGCTGAAGATATAAAGAGATTCTTTTTTTTTCTTTTTTCCCTCAGCAGCAATCCACCTTGCTGTTCAATGTGCACTTCCTAAAAGGTAGTATAGTTCTTTTGATTGGCTATGTTGCTTAACCCATGTACAGGGCATTGTAGGACCTTGGGTAACCTTGGTTATGACCAATCACATTGTGACAGTTTGGTGTATATTTCAGCTGCCATGACAATTACATACGCAATGCATCACTAAAAGGATTTGTAGAGGTACCATACTTTCCTCTATAAGCAATGCCTAAACTTACAGAATCAGCAAGAAATAACTTCAGTGTGCCTGTGTAAATTAGCATCATAGAAGGACACTACAGGCCCATAGAATTATACACACAGTGTATTTGGGATTGGTGCGATCTGCTATGTACTAATAGAGGTTCATTGTATTCGCAGTGACACCTGTCAAACTTCGAGGAGGATTTTTGTAGAACACAGATCTAGTTCACCAATCACGCTGAGCTGGATCATAAATTACAAGTATCTTTGTCTACTCATATAAATAATACATTTCGAGGTCTTGTTTCTTGTACAGCACCCTTCAATGCACTCACTATCAACCTGCTAATTTAAAATGAACTTGCTTTATACAGACAGCACAACATTTGAATTGGCCCATTAGGCTACAGCCCAACTAGAAAAAGCCCGACTTTGTAAAATCCATTTTATTGCTCTTGCCAAATTAAAATGCGCTTTTTTCCTTGTGCTGATAAATACAGAATGACAGACTCTTTTAGCAGGTGCCACGCAATTAATCTCCAGTCAAACAGAGTGGAAAGTGAAGATCGGGACCTTTTGAAGTTTCTTCACCTTTGGCAATTGCATTACTACAAATACATTTTCAGCTGCAGGAAACCTCAAGCAGCTCGGAGACTACACTAATCTGAGCTACAGTGTGCTGTAAGAATTAAATGTAGCCATAAGGTAGCAAGTAGTCATGTCTACAATACTGAGCTCTTGCGAAAAAAAAATAAAATAAAATAAATAAATGTCATCATAGCCCATGTTTTCAATTTGGAAAATACAAGTCTTTTATATCTTGTACATTTTCCCTTTTTTTTGCAATACGAAAATCAAAACTGTGAATTAGGTGAATTCTAAAACATCTCTGAAAACATCCATTTGTAAATCAACCTCATGGCCCCATTCTTCCCTAAAAGTTATTTAATTAAAGCACCACTTTAGCAGTTTTTTTTTAACGCTGAAGTGGTGCTTCTAATGTAAAGTTCCTGCTTGCGGTCTTATACGCACCCTCCAGCATCTTCACTTTCTTTCGGAGCTGAAAAATGTTGTGACAGCGACTTCTGACTGGCTGGATTTCAGAAGTTATGCCACAAGCATGTGAGTCTATGAAAGCCAGAACATGGTTCTCATAGACTTGTTTTAAGTTGTGACCTCCGTCTTTCTCCATAAAACAATGGAAGGATCCAGCAGATCACAAACTGTTGTAGACCTATGGGAGCAGAGGTAATAGAAAGGGAAGATAGCAACAGGTAAGTATAAGACCAGGGTCATGGAACTTAGATT
The DNA here is from genome assembly GCF_051348905.1 of Ranitomeya variabilis. Taxonomy (NCBI): domain Eukaryota; kingdom Metazoa; phylum Chordata; class Amphibia; order Anura; family Dendrobatidae; genus Ranitomeya; species Ranitomeya variabilis. Next base: position 71,591,088 of record NC_135237.1, on the reverse strand, counting down.
AGAAGCACAACTTCAATGGTAATACAAAAGACCACTGGAGATAATGCTTGAGTCAGATTCATACATTCTTGTTTCGTGGCCATAGTAAGGACTGTCACAAATTCACCTGTCATGAGTCTAATGACCTGAACTCAACAGACTTCGGGGCATAAATGAGGCACTCGAGTTCAAGAGATTCATGGTCAATCTGTGCATCACTATCTATACTCGTGTCGCAAAAAACAAATGTGTGAATCCAGCCTCAACCAATGCAAATTATTTTAAAGGGGTTGTCCACTACTCGGATATCCCCTTCTCAATCCTTATGCTTTCCCCTTGCAAAATTGCAACAGCTATACTCACCTCCGTTCCCGGCACCATTCGATCGGTGTCAGCACTAGTTCTCCCAGGGATTGCATGATATTAAGCCATGTTATCACTGTAGTTAATCAGCACTGGCTTTACTCTCTCCACCTTCAGATGTATCACATACATTCTGAGAAAGTGGGAGGACAGCAGCAGATGTATGTAGTTTGTAAAATTTAAAATTCAAGTGACAACCAACAGTAGATGCATGAAGCCTATTCTGTGCATAGCCAACACCTTCAGAAGAAAAATATGAAGTGATGTAGAAATTTTTAGAAATCAAAATTTTACATACTTACTCCATGGTTTATGATGGAACTGAGGACTTAATTTCACTCACAGCAAGAGCATTATTACAAATCCGATGACAGACACAACAAATACATAGAAAATGCGAAACAAATAAATTTACCATAGTTTGATCACAAAGAAAGAAGGATTATGTAAAAGAACAAAAGTTTGAATTATTTTTTTTAGGTTGAAAATGTATGTTTAGGTGCTTCTCACAAAAGGAGAATATCATCAAAAAGTTAATTTATTTCAGTTCTTCAATGCAAAAAGTGAAACTCATATATTATATAGAGTCATTACAAACAGAGTGACCTATTTCAAGTGTTTATTTTTGTTAATGTTGATGATTATGGCTTGCAGCCAATGAAAACCCCAAAGTCATCTCAGTAAATGTCAGCTGTGTAATGTCAGCTGGCATCAAGCCCAGGGGTTAGTAATGTAGAGCCATTTATTGAATATCCCCATTACTAACTCCATATTGGAAAATAAAAAGAAACACGCAGGAAAAAAAGTTTATTTTAATTTCCTGGTTTACCCATTTATATATTGTTAAAAAATAATTCCAGCAGTCCCAACGTAATCCACTGTGGTTCCCACGAAATCCAGTGATTCTTTACTGTGACCTATAGAGCATCGTTCTGAGATCGATGCTTCATAGGTTACTCTGTTACGTCTCACGATCAATGATGTTACTGAAATCATTGCTCAAGAGAAATTACCACGAGTGACTTAAGTAGCCTCGAGTATAAGTGATCTATGCAGCCTCGAGTTTTTTTCATTCATTTATTTATTTATTAACCCCTTCCCGACCTGTGACGCCACGTAGGCATCATGAAAGTCGGTGTCAATCTGACCTGTGATGCCTATGTGGCATCATGGAGGGATCGCTTCCCTGCAGATCGAGTGAAAGGGTTAACTCCAATTTCACCCGATCTGCAGGGACAGGGGGAGTGGTAATTCAGCCCAGGGGGGGGGTGGCTTCACCCCCTCATGGCTACGATTGCTCTGATTGGCTGTTGAAAGTGAAACAGCCAATCAGAGCGATTTGTAATATTTCACCTATGAAAATGGTGAAATATTACAATCCAGCCATGGCCGATGCTGCAATATCATTGGCCATGGCTGGAAACCCTGATCTGCCCCCCCCCCACCACCGATCGCCTCCCCAGTCCTCCGTCCTGTGCTCCGCTCCCCTCCGTCCGCCTGCCCGCTCCCCCGTCCTCCTGTCCACTCCCCCATGCTCCGATCTCCCCCTCATACTTACCGAGCCTCCCGGTGTCTGTCCATCTGCTCCATGAGCGCCGCCACCTTTCAAAATGGTGGGCGCATGCGCAGTGCGCCCACCGAATCTGCCGGCCGGCAGATTCGTTCTAGGTACATTTTGATCACTGTGATAAAACCTATCACAGTGATCAAAATAAAAAAATAGTAAATGAACTCCCCCTTTATCACCCCCATAGGTAGGGACAATAATAAAAATAAAGGAAATATATTTACTTTTATTTTTACACTAGGGTTAGGGTTAGAACTAGGGTTAGGGTTAGGGATAGGGTTAGGGCTAGGGTTAGGGCTAGGGTTAGGGTTAGAATTAGGGTTAGAATTAGGGTTAGGGTTAGAATTAAGGTATGTGCACACGCTGCGGATTTCGCTGCGGAACCGCAGTGTTTCCGCAGCAGTTTCCCATCAGTTTACAGTACAATGTAAACCTATGGGAAACGAAATCCTCAGTGCACATGCTGCGGAAAAAATGTGCGGAAACGCAGCGGTTTATATTCTGCAGCATGTCAATTCTTTGTGCGGATTCCGCTGCGGGTTTACACCTGCTCCAATAGAAAACTGCAGGTGTAAACCCGCAGTGGAAACCACACTAGAAACCACGATAAATCCGCAGTAAAAATCGCAGCAGTTTTGCACTGCGGATTTATCAATTCCGCTGCTGAAAATTTTGCAATGGAATTCGCAGCATGGGCACATACCCTAAGGCTATGTGCACACGGTGCGGATTTGGCTGCGGATCCACTGTGGATTGGCCGCTGCGGATTCATAGCAGTTTTCCATCAGGTTTACAGTACCATGTAAACCTATGGAAAACCAAATCCGCTGTGCCCATGGTGCGGAAAATACCGTGCAGAAACGCTGCATAGTATTTTCCGCAGCATGTCAATTCTTTGTGTGGATTCCGCAGCGTTTTACACCTGTTCCTCAACAGAAATCCGCAGGTGAAATCCGCACAAAAAACCCGCTGGAAATCCGCGGTAAATAAGCAGGTAAAGCGCAGTGCATTTTACCTGCAGATTTTTCAAAAATGGTGCGGAAAAATCTCACACGAATCCGCAACGTGGGCACATAGCCTTAGGGTTAGGGTTGGAATTAGAGTTAGGGTTGGAATTAGGGCTAGGGTTTTAAATAGGGTTAAGATTAGGCTTGTGATTAGGGTTATGGTTAGGGTTAGGGGTGTGTTGGGGTTAGGGTTGTGGTTAGGGTTGGGATTAGGGTTAGGATTAGGGCTGGGATTAGGTTTAGGGGTATGTCGGGGTTAGGGTTGTGGTTAGGGGTGTGTTGGGGTTAGGGTTTTGATTAGGGTTATGGCTAGAGTTGGGATTAGGGTTAGGGGTGTGTTGGGGTTAGTGTTGGAGTTAGAATTCCTACCAGTTAGGAATCCCTTTGACTTGTTAAAGTATTCGGCCCCCTGGAACTTTTCAATCTTTTCCCACATATCATGCTTCAAACATAAAGATACCAAATGTAAATTTTTTGTGAAGAATCAACAACAAGTGGAACACAATTGTGAAGTTGAACGAAATGTATTGGTTATTTTAAATTTTTGTGGAAATTCAAAAACTAGTCATATTCAATGCACAATGGCTGCTGCATTCCTTTTTTCAGCTTTTATACAGGCTTTAAGCATCCCTCCTTACTGACTGCTCTATACTAAGAATGAATGTAATAAATGAAAGGTAAGACCTCCTGACCCTGTGAGCATCCTCTGGCTAATGCAATTTTCTGAATTGTGTGAAATGACAATGGCCATTTTAGATGATCAATACGAATCACACTGTAAGTTGTGGAGTTCAGTAAATTCCTAAAAAGTTAGCAAAAATCAATTTGTGGCAAACCGATTTTTAATTTCTATTGGAGCTTACTTAATACTTTGATATCATTGATATTTAAGGGGGTGTTAGGGGTCGAGTTCCCGTCTCTGCACAGGGGGAATCTCGGGCCATCTCTGCTGCGGTCTCCCATTCTTCTCCTGCTGCAGTGGAGTCTGCTCAGCAGAGACGTCGGTCCCAGCGTCTCGCTCAGTCTGACTCTGTACAGAGAGTTGCTGCTGCATTTCCTGCTTCTGCCATTGAAGTCAGTGCTGGGCTGCAGCGAGCGGACGCTTCTGGGACTAAGTCCTGCTTTTCTCGTTCTGAGCATGCCCAGAGTAAGATCTCTCAGTGGAGATCGAGGGTCACATGATCAGACACTGCAGCTAAGGTCCTGTAGGTTCTCACGCTCTGTGGCAGCCTCTCATTGGTCCTTCTTGGAAGGTCCTGTACGTGCTGCAACTATTTAAGGCTTGCATGGCCTCATGGCCATGCGCTATTATTGCTTTCATTTATGTACTTTGCGCCAGTGTGGTCTTGTATGAGTGAGTTCAGGGATCCGGCTGAAATAAGCCCCTAGAATGCTGGCACCTCCGGCGAGGAGTTTGTATGCTTGTGTGTTCAGGGACCTGGCCGAAATAAGCCCCTAGAATGCTGGCACCTCCGGCGAGGAGTTTCGTGTGCATGCAAGACCACTGACTGTTCTTGTTTAGACAGTTAGCCTGTGCCTCTGTGGAGTCTAACAGGGCACAGTGCTTTGAGTTCGCGGCTGCTCTGTGAAGTAACAGAGTTAGCGAACACCGCCTTTTAGTTCCGCTATTCGTTAGCAGCAGGTTCTCCTGCACGGTGGACCCCGGGCTGCGAACGCATCTATCCTAATAAAATATATACGTTCCGCTAGCCCTAACATAACAGGGGGTTTCTCAAAAAAGTATTTACCCAGACGTGGCTGGGAAGCATAGAAGCAAGCAGTCTTCGTTCTTTGGAATAATAGATGGAAAAAATGTGCATTGATTCATCCCATCCAAAACTGGAATTTCCTACTCAGACCACACCTTTGGCTTAGTTGAAAAGTTGAATGGAATAAACACCCAATGTGATCAGCAGAGGGAAATAAAAATATCTTAAAAACAGTGCTTACATGTTTCAAGTGTGGTCGTTGACTATGAACAAGTACAGTAAGTATTACTTTATTCATCAATTGTGATGCTCGTTAAATCATTTTTTAATGGAGAATCAATAAGACAGATAATTTTATTTCCCTATGCCAGATATATTAGATTCTTTTTCTAGTCATAGCTCTTTGTCTGCATTGGAATAGGAAAGCTACAGAAGTTCTGAGACCCAGCACTGATGTAGGACAACAATGCAGTTTTTAAAATGTAAGTATTTTTTGTAAGAGAATTTATTTTAGATTTCAAAACTAAAGAACCTTTTCTGTTATCAGACCAGCCTTTAAAGTATAACCTTATGCAGTAGGCATCTATGGTACCTTAAGCCTCATTCAGACATCCGTGTTTCGTGTACAAGTGCTTTCACTGAGAGCACTAGTACCTGTGATAGTATTTAGGCCATTCACAAGTCCTTAATTTTTCAAACAGTCCGCAGAAAATCACAGAGACATGTCTGATTTTGATCCGAGGGTTGAATAAAAATTGACAATGCAAGTCTAAGGGACTGGACTGTCAGAATGGAAAAGGTGGAAAAACATCTTTTTTTCCAAGTATGAGAAAAACTGATGAGAATTAGAACACACTCTGATCAAAGTCTGATCCAAAAAGCTTATCCGTTTAACTCATACATTGAAAAACGAGAAACTTGAATGAGGCTTAGGGACTCGTTCAGACGTCCGTTTTGCACATGCGTGCTCTATCTGTGTTTTTCATGAATAGAACACATATCCATTATATTCTTTGGTGCTATTCACATGTCTGTTATTTTTCACCATCTGTGCAAAGATCAAGGAGACATGCCCATTTTTTTCCGGTATCACGGATGAAAAGTACCAATATAAGTGTATAGGTCTATAAAAACATGTACAACACATGGATGGCATCCATGTGCCATATAAGCACAGTTCATATTTAACACTGCAAAGAATATCGTAAACTTTGTAATTAATTTATTTATCCACTTGTGAAAAACACTAATGACACTCATGGCAAAAAGGGACACATGGGCCAAACACTGATGACAATTGTACAATTTTTTTTACTTAGCACCCCCCCCTGAGGGAGCGACATTTAAACGCGAAACGCGTGGCCGAGGTCAAGGCAGGACGGATCATTAAAATGGGTAATTATTTCCTATGTTATTAACATTATTCTGACTGGGTATGGGGTGTAACAGAGGGATTTAGAGACTACTATGTTGAATGCATTTAGTCGTGGCTACTCAAATATTTAATGCTCACGTGGAATATAAGCATTTGACACACGTTTTTACTAAGTCCCTGGAATTGGATTACATGACCCCATTTTCCCTCTGTTTGCACTTCATCACAAATCATGACCTTCTTTTCGGCCCCTTTTTTTACACCTACGGATTTAATAACTTTTTCCAGTTACAACCCATGTATCATATATACTTTTTGTATTTATTTTTTGTATTTATTTAAATTGTTGTTTATTTATTTGTAATAATACACTTTGGTAATTTTTTATTGCCACTTTTTTTGAGTTTTTTCACTTATGCATGAATGAGGCCTTAGGTGTAAGCTGTAGGAAGCAAAAATGTTGCTTGAAACCTATGCCTACGCAGAAAATGTTGAACTTTGCACAAAAATGAAGTCAACATCTATTTGCATGATAAAAGACAAATTGTGTTCCACGGTGGATGACTGAACTAATAGAATTACTCTAGAGGTCATTTCATATTTATTATTAGTCCTACTACTGTGGGATTATTGGAATTTTATTCAAGGTGACTAAATAATCCCGGCTGTAGTGGACATAAAATAAGAGAAGCAGAGATGTAGGTTAGATTTGTTTTGGCACAGATCCAAGATTATTTAATCCTCCACTTGAATTCCTTGATAATATCCCCCTTCCCGAGGTGTTATTGAGCATATACTTGTATATATTGAATAATGAGCACACAGAGATATTTCATTAATGGAATGACGTTAGTTATATATTCCAATCATTTGCTCTTGAGATGGTGGCTGGGTGATGTGGTAAACACAGCGCTTTCCCATACGCTATATAAGCAGTGCGTAATGAAAAAGTAAGCCTTTAATCTTCTTTTTACCAACAGATAATGTCAAAGAGAAGGTTTTAGGAGCTGCAATCCGGTGTTAGGTGGTGGAAGAGAAAAACTGAGATTTATTTTAAGCAAATACATTTATAATGAAGAACACCCATGCAAATGTCTAATGCTTATTATTGAGAACCTTCATTCGCTGCACATTCACTGGGTCAACAATGCAATTAACAGCAATTTTAATCAAATTGTACAAAAGCAGTTGCCTGAAGATATAAATATAGCCGCCGTCTCATGAATCCGTAGCTAATCAGATTACTAGACCCATATGCTATCAGTAACCTTGTGTTTTTGGGTTCATAGCGATGCAAAGTTTGCAAGGCACCGCTCTATCCGCTTTACAGATTTGTCACGCACGAAAGCAGATAACCCGAATCAAATGGCTGTGTACTGTGCTCCAAGCACTGGAAATTTTTCATTCCTATTCACCATAAGCATATATTTAATTCAATATATTCTTATCAGCATTTTTCACATACTGCAGCTAGTATTTCTATAACATTTCGGGCATATTTTTCCCATCACACGCCTGGCCCATTGCCTATATGTTACAAATCCACAAAGAAACTGCATACTGAGCACAAAAGGGATGAAATAAGAAGGTGAACAACTCTGTAAAAAGTTGTAAAATCGATGTAGTACCAAACAACATGAATCGTCATTTTCTTTTTAAATCTGGTAGCTATTATCGATTTATCAGTAGAAATGAGAGTATAGATGTGATTTGGATTCGTGATGAATCTTATAAAAATTGCAGGTTTTGAAGAATTTGAACAATTTGGGATTCGATTCACATGAATCAACCAAAAAAATGCCAGCTCTCTTTTTCTATATATGGTAAAAGATTGCATCAGCATCAGAAAGCTTACATGACTACAGGCATGACCACACAGCTTCCCTCTACTGCCTTGTAACTACCAAAATACATTGTACAGTGAAGCTAATCAGGAAGATCTAGTGTAGCCTGTGTAAAAAGCCTAGGCAAGGAATGCAGCAACCATTTTCAGGTTATGAGAGGGCGACAGATCTCACAACTCAGCAATAGAAAAAGGAAGAGAAAGACCTAAAACACTGGAAAAATACTCAAGACATTAATGTCTTATAAAACTGGAGCAGTGAAGAAGATAAGTGTAGTAGTCTGTTAATAATACAGATATTCAATTCATAGGGGGAGACAGGAGAGGTGATAAGGAGATATGAGTGGCAATATTGTGTATCTGGCATTTATCCTGCTGCATTTGATTTACAATTACACATTTTTTCTTCATTGTTAAAGCACTAGAAAGCTGTAGCAGGGCAGCACAATAGATTTTACTCTAACCAAAAAATAAAAATCAGTGTCAGAAACAGTGTGCTTGCATTTTTGTTTATAAGCAACTGTACTGAGTTTTTGCACTTCTTGTACACTCCTTTTCGTGAAGGGGGAATTTGTTAAAAATGAAAAAAAATCCCAACACCCAAACATTTAACTGATTGTCTACCTCATAAAGTGTTTTACTAGTTAAATTATACATTTGTACTTGCCGCATCAATGCTGAAACCTTTTGAAGGTGCTGGCTTCTAGTCATAAACCTAAACTACCTAGCATTTCTTAGTTTACAAATCTAAAATATGTCCTACCAAGATTGCTGATAAAGTGACCAATGCACAAAAGATAAAACATACTAAATGTATCAATAACAATAAATTTGAGATAATCTCACCTTTAATGGAGTGTCAGCCGTTCCTGAGATTGAACAAAATGCAAATGGAGGTCCTATAAAATGGAAAGTCTGATTTAATTTACAGAAGGTTCATGGATTGTTGGTGGAGTATGGTTATGTGATGAAGAATAGTGTCCTTGGTTCATTATACCATGTATGCACTGAACTATCTTGCAGAATCTCCCCCAGGATGTCATGATCAAGCACAATACTGTGGATTACAAACTATATAACCATACTCCACCAGCGATCCATGAACACAACATATATTTAATGGGATTTTCCATTTGCATTTTGTCCATCATGAAGGATCCACTGACATTTCAATGCAGGTAAGATTATCTCAGATTCTTTTTATTACTACATTTAGTATTTTGCATTGTTATGTTTTGTGTATTGTTCACTCCATCAGGAAGCGCGGCGGTTCCTATTTTAGATTTATATTTAATTTTGCGTACGAGGGGTATACATGGGGCTTGCATTGAACCTCCAACAGCTGCTAACTAATTCATTTATTTGAAGACGCCGCTGCTTAATTAATTAATTTCTTATTTCTTTATTTTTAAGAAGGGAATGCATTATTTTGCAGTATTAGAATTGAAAATCAATTGATTCACTGAAAATGAAATTGTTTGACAAAACATTGTCAAACCTTGCTAATTTGAATTTCAAAAGATTTCATCATCTTTATTTGTCAGCTGTTGTCATCCTAGAATATCCTTAGCAATTTTTAGTTCAGTAAAAATGCTATAAGGTCTTATATAGGTCAATTTACTATATGAAGGTATTGGAAAGCTGCTGTTTTGCAATATCTGTGTTGCTCTATGTCCAAAATGCTGAAAATCTTAAAACCTTCAAAACTACTTTAGAAATTTGATTTAACGCTTAAATGGGTTTTCCAGGACTATTTTAGTTTTTTTTTTTTTACGATGGGCCAAAGAACTGACAGATAGTTGCTACCTCCCTCTTCTGCCTGCGTCAATCTTTGCCAGTTCAGAGCAGTCACAGACCGCTCCTACCGGTAATTCTGGGGCTTCCGCTGACTTCATGTTGAAAGAACAGCTGCTTCTCTTCCCTCTGTTCTGTTGACGGAGAGGGATTGCAGATATCATGCTAATTTACAGCTGGCTCCCCACTGACTAACTGTGGGGAGCTGGCTGTTGATCAACATTATGTTGGTAGTCATGCCCCACCAACAGAACAGCCTGGAAAAGGAAGAGCTGCTCTGTTGACTTGAAGTAACATAATCGCCAGCACAACCGGTGTCGGGTAGAAGAAGCAGGTAGTTAACAACTACCTGCCTTTTAGTTCTTAGACCCATGGACACTTTGTGGCCAAATTTTTAATATGCCATATTTTTGTTTTCTGCCAAATAGTTCTTATCTCATTGCATATTCCAGAAGTTTAAAGGCTTTCTATGGCTTATGAATGGAAAGTGTAAATATTGGGTGCAGTGCTCCCCACATCTATAGTAATTAGGATAGTGGTGGTCACATGGTATGCTCACATAATTGCTCCCTGGCTTTACACACTATTGAAAAGGCACTGGTAAAATAGATTTCTGCTGACGGTATCGCACTCAGAGCCTATGTAGATGGGGACTAAGCTGAGGAAAGTAAGGGAAGCAGCTAGGTGCCATCCTATTAGTTCTTGCCTCCAGAGTGACAAGTTAGGAGTTTAAAGTTGGCAGATCTAAGGTTGCTTATTAGGATCCTATTGTTATATAAATCCATGATAAATTAATCCTAAAAGCCTGTAGTATATTTCAGGGTAGCATTTACAATTCTGCAGATTTTATAGCTAAAAATTTCACAGCATTCCTTGCAGCTCAATGTCTACAAATAACTTGCTAATTTACCTTCTGCAAAGTGTATAGAATATAAATTACTCAGCTGAGCAGTTAGTCATCATATCCATACTTTCAATGACATCTAGTAGAATTATGAATGCTGCTCTGGACTATTCTAGAGATCATAAAGCAGAATTAGGGCAAAATCAGTAATACAAAGAATTTACAAAGCAACTCATCTTTTCATATCAGTTTTATCTATAGACAACCTGTAATATTGGGGAAGCCTTTCAGCTTATTTTTAAAATACTACTTACGATTCTCTATAGATAGTAAAAGGATCATACACACTGTTTTGGAAAAATCATATTGGAGATGCCCAAATAGCAGAACAATCTTACCCCATAAAGAACAGATGCCGGAAAGTTATGGTTTTAACTTTGCTATTTTAATTTTGTGGTGCAATGTTAAAGGTTCTCCTCTGGCAATAACATAGGCTAAGAACCTGGGGAGAAGAAAAAATGGTTTATTATCCCTTCTGTCTTCTATTTAACCATCTATACAGCACCCAATAAGCATTATGGAGCGTACAGAATCGTCGGGGTTGCATAAACCCAGATTAGCTCTGTCAGTAACTTGTGCGATTTCAGTGGGATGTTTTTTTCTCTAACCGTGGCTTCTGTGGATGCCCCAGTTATGCTGGAAAAAAAGATCAATGAAAAGGGAAAAAAAAATCCCCAAAGATTAATACGCTCATTAAGGAAAAAGTTTAAAAAATATATTCAATTATAAAACATCTTAAATAAAAAAAAAGAGTAAAAAATAAGTTCCCATGGAAACAAATTTAAATTGATTAATTAATTTAATTAATTTAATTATTATTGATTTTTTTTTCATTTAAAATATATATTATTACATATGTGTAATAAAAAATGTACTGTAAGATTGCTCTTACTGAGTGTATTGGGGGACACTCGCTTGGCCGCGATATTCAGCACACGGGCACGGTTTTTTCAAACAAATCAGTCCATACGGTTTATTAAGCCTCATAAACCATATCATGAGCAGTCCATTTACACACTGAACCAGGACATCACATCAAGTTTCAGATCCTTAGTCTGTGGCAACTAAACACGCTGGTTCTCTCTGACCAGTTGCCGTTGGTTACCACATGGATCCTGATACAATAAGCACCAACAGTTTATGGAGGTAACTTACGGGAGCTCCTGCTCCACCTGCTGACTCCTTGTCAGTCCACTGGGAAAACTGCCTTACGGGAATCACCAACTTGCCTTTGCGGCATATCTTAGTCAGTCCAGACCCACCGGAAGACGGTAGCTTCCTCAAGTTTCACTGTGCGCTTCTCAGGGATCCGGTCCTACTCCCAGGACCTCTGTTGTGAACTCTATTTTTGGGCTCCCTCTAGTGGTCACGAGCGGTACTGTGTAGTGTTGTCTTTCTGCAGGTTGCAGCATCAGCTGGTTCGTTATCCTTGGTTGGTTTTCTATTTAGCTCACCTGGATACTCAGTTCCTTGCCTGCTATCAATGTATTCAGTGCTCTTCAGATTCCTTGTGTCTACCTTGCTCCCAGTCTCTCCAAGACAAGCTAAGTTTTTGTTTGATCATTTTTGATTATCAGTGTTCATTATGTTTTTAGTCCAGCTCGCTAAAATGTGATTTCCTCGCTTGCTGGTTGCTCTAGGGGACTGAGTTTCTCCCCCCACACCGTTAGTTGGTGTGGGGGTTCTTGAAATCTCAGAGTGGATATTTTGTAAGGGTTTTTTAGTGACCGCATAGATTCCCTTTTCTATTTTCTGCTATCTAGTATTAGTGGGCCTCATTTGCTGAATCTGCTTTCACCCCTGTGTATGTGCCTTCCTCTTACCTCACCGTTATTATCTGTTGGGGGCTTTTATATCTTTGGGGATTATTTCTCTGGAGGCAAGAGAGGTCTTTTCTTTCTCTCTAGGGGTAGTTAGTTCCTCAGGCTGGCTCGAGACGTCTAGGAATTTTAGGCACGTTCACCAGCTACTTCTAGTGTGTTTGGATAGGTTCAGATTTGCGGTCAGTCCAGTTTGCCACCTCCCTAGAGCTTGTCCTATGTTTGTTACTTAGCTGGAGTAATTTGTGATCCTCAACCACTAAGCATCATAACAGACCTCCCAACACCAGCATGTGCTTTCAGGAAGCCTCCTCCCAGGTCTTCCAACACAGGAACATACACAGGGACCCACGTGACCCACACCCTGGTCACATTATGTACCTTGTAACCGCACCCCATAGGTAAGGTATATCACATGGGTTGATCATGTGATCATGACATCACTGCAGGTCCTCATACTCCTGCAGGGAAAAAGGTACAGTGAGTGCCCTCACCCAGTGGTGAGGTATGTGGGTAGCCAGACCCTCCCATCTCTCATAGCTACCCGCAACCCGGACCCAGGTACACTAAATGACATCTTCAGTGCTTATGTGCTCTAATGACAAGATACTCCGGGTTGCATCGCAGGGAGCATCCATCCCTGTGACACATACCTCCCATTAACCACAATGTCGGACACTGTCTCACTACCACATCCATGCATACCCGTGGCCTCAATATGCCTCCGTGCGTATACTGGAGAGACTATGCAGCGCCCCCTACCTGTTACAGGGGTCACTGCATCACAGTACACATATTACATTTCCATGCAGCTGTAATAAACTGGAGAATACATTAAACAGGTTATTTGGCATGAAGCTTATAAACCAAAATACCTAATCCAAAAATGACATTTTTCTATATTTGCCTCTTCAATAAAAGAAAAATGACACTGAAATTTATAAGTAATAAAAAACAGAACTAAAAAAATAATACAATTCATCAGGCACTAAAAAAAGCCAATGCAATGAAAAAAAAAAGGCCTAATAATCCTGGCCATTAAGGAGTTAATTCATCTTCCATAGCATGAAAAAATCATTGATGACTGAGCTGTTGACCCTTGAGAAAAAAAAGTTGCCTCCGTAACTACCAACAATTGCAGAAAAAAATGACTCGAACTTTAGGTTTGGTTTAAAATAGCTATTGCGTTTAGTAGTTCACAAAGAAGTCAACGGTTTCAACTCCTTGGAGTGCTGCTGTCAAAAAAATAGATTCTACTTATTGTTCATTTCCACCGAGAAGAATCATCCCGCTACCCTGTCAGCTGCCACCAGGAGAGACCTTTGATCATCTAAGTGAGTCACTGTTGCCAAATTACTGCTCTGACTGATTGCTGCTTTGTTTCGGGAAATATTAGTTCCTTCCAAAATGTGTATTTTGCTGTTGTTGATTAACCCCCCAGAAAAGCTTTATGCTGTAGGCTACAAGCCATTAATATCTAGGTAGGAACAAGAATTTCCCACTGCCGATTTACATATGAAAAGTTCAAAACAGCATATATGGTTTAGAATAACCAATATCTCCAATCAATAATGTGCTATTTAGATGCATTGGAAAATATGTATGACCGCCCTTAGCCTTTTAAGAATATTTTTCAGAACTCCAATTTGTTATAATAGAATACAATATTATGAGATACTAGCAAAACCCTCAACAGGCTGTAAGGTCACTGGATGGACACATAAATAGATATAACAAAAACATCTTCCGACAGAGTATTGCAAAAGCATATGTTTTCTTTTCGACATTAATAATCCCGTGCCATAAATCTCAGGATATTTCCAGCCAAGACAAAAGGTAAGGGACGACTTACTGTAACTGTAGGCAGAGCAAAAGTGACATATTTTGGAATTTATTTGGTCTAAAGGTCTTAGAACAATAGGGAACGTCATAAACAGTATTTCCGTATAATATGGATGTTGCATTATTAATTGTATTATCTTTTGTGTTCAGAATTTTCAGAAGTCGGTAAAGCAATCGTGTAATGTTTTATGCAACAAAATTAGAGATGAGCAAATAAATTCGAGTGAAATTGAATTCTATTTGAATTTTTACAAAATCTGCTTTCTCTTCATTTTCCTGAACTGTAAATGGGCCATCAAAAAGTTAAAAGTTGAAAATATCCCTATACTTCCCTTACCGCTCACCTCTCCAGTTCCCCCCACTCCACACCATCACACATCTGCCCCTTGCCTTATCTTGCTGCTCTTAAGAGACCAAGGAGGGCTCCATGCACACACTTGTTAGGTCATGGTGCACATCGTGACATCATGACTGCAGATGAGTGGACCAGGTAGAGTTCGAAAGCAACTGTTCGTGTGGATTTTTTCTGGAAAATTCAATTCAGAAAGTAGTATTTCTCCATAAATTTAGTTTACTTTCTTATGCACTGAAGTCTCTCCAGACAGTAGAGCATAATAAATGTAAGATTTTAAAAAATACATAATCCATTTTACTGAATTTGTGTTTAGCAAATTACAAATAATCTGTTTTCTTCAGACTGCAGATTTTGGCAAAATTCAAGGAGATTTTAATTTCACTCAAAAAATGGGCCCATTTCTAGTTGAGACCTGTTAAGTTCATCTGAAGAACCTTCCCTGGCCTCATCAGACCCAGAAGTCCCAACCAGTGATTTTAGCATGAGTGGTGATAATAAGAAGATGCAGTGAGTAGGGATGGGCGAACCTGAACTGTAAAGTTCACGACCGTACCAAACACATAGTGTTCGGTTACACGGTTCTGAACACGGGTTTCCATGGGAAACCCATGTTACAGTTTGGGCTGTAAAAAACCCCCCTGAAAATTAATAATAAACATTATAATTATACTTACCTGTCCAGCAACGCCTCCTCCCATCCCGCTGTCTCCAGGCCGCATCTGCTTCCGGGTCCGCTCATCACCTTCTGTGACGTCACCACACGAAGTCTGTCGGAAAAAGCCAAAAACTGCTGAGTGCAGTGAATACTGCCTATAGATAATGAGCAGCCCCGGAAGCAGATGCGGCCGGGAGACAGTGGGACGGGAGGACACGTCGCTGGACAGGTAAGTATAAGTCTAATGTTTATTATTAATTTTCTGCTTTTTTTTACAGCCCCATCACATATATGTAAAGTCCGAATTCGGGGTTCAGACGCAAGTTTGTGTCATGTCCGGCCCCAAACTCGAACTTTACAAAAAACTTGGGTGAACCCGCCAATCCCAAACATTGGGGGGTTCGCCCATCACTAACAGCGAGGACTGCACAGGAGACAGTGAAGAGCAGTAAGGGAGGAAAGGCGAGCGGTAACGTGAGTACAAGGAATTCTTTTTTTTTACATTTTATGTTTATTATGCTCTGGAGTTTGGGGAGACTTCAAGGTATAATAAGGGATATTAAATTAACAGAAAATAACTTCTCTGCAAATTGAATTTCCTGGGAAAATCCATGCAAACAGACAAATTCAAATTTTCGCTTGATTAGCTCATCTCTAAATAAAATTATTAGTATATGAAAATACTAAAATATACCTGTAAAAATAGAAAATATTTTAATTTCACACTTATAGTATCAAGTATAAAATTACTATTGCAGCTAGAAGCATTGCTGGCATATTGTCCTTTAGAGGCAATGTTTCCCAAACTCCAATCCTCATGGCCCCCCAACATATCATGTTTTCAGGGTTTCCATAGTATTGCACAGGTGATGGAATTATTATCAAGGCATCAGAAATTGCCACAGGTTTTTTTGCATGTGCAAAACTAAGAAAATATTGAAAATATACACTGTTAGGGGCCATGAGGATTGGAGTTTGGTAAACACTGCTTAAAGAGGATGTCCTGTACTTTAATAATGATGAACAAGTGATCAATAAAAGATTGGTGGGGGTGCAACATTCGCAACCCAGGCTAATTACCTGTCCCCACTGTCGGTGATCGCCGGATTTAATTAGTTGAGGAGCTGCACAGTTCAGTCAATTGTATAGTCGAAGCAGCCGGGTCATACACACCTGTCCGTCTTCAAATGAATAGGGGTGAATCTGAAGTAGCCACTGTGGCCGCTAAGCAGTTAGAGCTATTCTGTTCCATTTTGGAAAAAATAACATCTGATCATTGTCAGAAGCAGGAACAGCTGATCAGCAGGGGTGTTGGGTGTCACCCTGCCACTGATCTGATACTGATTACCTAACCAAAGGATAATACTAAATCAATACTTAAGTGCCGAACAACCTATTTAATTTTTTCGGAGTGAACTAGTAAAGTTGGCAAAATTATCTGATTTCTGCCTACAAAATGCAAATTGTTTAGGGTCCTAATGATCATATTTAAGAGAATCTGTCGCCAGGATTTCAACTCCAAACATTTCTCATGTAGCTCTTTCAAAGACAAGTCTAGCAATAGCTTTATTTGGGCAGTCCATTCCTCTGTTACCGAGAAATCAAAGCTGGAAATTGATATTTGATCTATTTGTAGATCTGAAGCCTCTGGTACTCCAGCTCTATTTCCCTTCCAGCGCCGCCTTGTCCTTACAGCCTTTATGCTGTATGATTTTAGGAAAAAGTGCCGTCCTTCATCATTTGCAAGATTTTAACTAGATCTCTTTAATAATTTTTAAAACTTTTATAATAAATAGCAATTTATTACACTGGAGAAATTTTACAAATTGGCCTTAGAGCTCAACTGAATTAAAAGATGCATTGATGCAAGGCACCATATCAAGGATAAATGCAAGTAAAATTACCTTCCACCTACAGGCAGTAATTGATTGAAAGACATTGCCTTATCACCTCTGTTAAATGAAATCCGTGTGTGTTTACATTAATTGACCAGCATTATTAATTTTGTATTCCGCTCACATAATTCCTTTCAAGCCTTTGCTCCTTCTCCATAATCTTTATGCTATCTACATATGAACAAGATATTAATGTTCTCATCACACCCTGGAGTCATATTGATTTATTTCTGACTTTTCTTTTGGTAATGTAACAATACAAATCTCATCTAGGGATGGAGGTTTTACCATTCAAACGAAGAATACAGGTCCCTTTTTGTATAATGAAAAGGCTGAAAAATATCACTGGATGTAGAAAACAATGGAACAGACATAGACAAATCCACGAGAAAAAAAACCCCAAAATGTTATAGAACAATCCTACCTGACAGGAAAGAAGAAAAAACGTATTAGTATCTATCACAAAAATGACTTTGGTATAAGAGATGTTCAAAGTTGTTCAGCTGTATCCCGAATCATGTTCTGTGTGTTAAGCAAACTCAGATAAAAGAAAATTAATATGTATTGAATTAAAGAGCCTTGCATGTACAATATTCCTTTCTGTTATTGGCTTGGCTCATTCCCTTTTTTATCTGAATGGATTATTTAAAGAGCAACTTTCCGTAGATTGCCTTTAACCCAGTACTTGCCAAATTCAAATTTTTGCAAGTACAGATTTTTCAAAAAGGGCATCCCAATATTCAATAAAAAATGAAAATGACATGATTTCCTATTTTGAAAACATTCATTTTACAAACACAACACAAAAAATTGGACATAATTATAAAAATTATAAAATCTTAGTTGCTAGAAGCTAAAGATTAGGCGTCCCAAAAAAAGGACATTGGTAGATAATGGGTTACTTTAATTGTTTGCAACATAGTCTAATACCTTATTTTTTTCTTCCCTTTCTCTCAAATAACATGTAAAAAATGCTATTTTAGCTGCCTAGTTCAAGATTTTTTTAGAAGTTGCTTTGAATTACAGTATTGTTCTAGCAAGAATTAGTTCTTAAGCACTACTTATTGGAGCCCACCTCAACAGGACTGGATTTTCCTTTTCTTTTCTTTTTTTATGAGTAAGACTGCCTAGTGCAGTCGAAATGCGTTGACTGGGTCTTGTCGACCATGTACATTTTTCTTTTGTATGCACTATATTTTCTTTTGAAAAATAAAATAAAAGAAAAATCCAGTCCTGTTGAGCCAGACTCCAATTTTTTCTATTATCCTTGATGTGAGGCCAGGGCGAGGCTGGTGTCTGAGCCCCAGGTGGATGAGCATAGAGTAACTGGGTGAGCTGGAGAATTTATAACTACTTACAAATACCTCTATGTGTGAGTTCCTATGCTTCCCTCTATCATAATCAGACAGTGAGAGCATTTATAAATAGTGTTTGTGTATGGATTCTTGCTAGAGCAGTAGAACAAAGCAGCTTCTAAAAAAGTATGAAACTAGGCAGTTAAATCAATACTCTTAGAATGGTGTTTAAAATCAAAGGATGAAAAGTGAGATAAAGAAGCATATTAAAAGAATTAATAACTCTGCGATGGCTGCTTAAAAATAAAAGAAAAGTTTAGTTAGGGTGATTTCACACTGCGTTCCTTGCCACGTTCAGTGGTCTTGTCAAGGGATATGTCTGAACCAACCGCAAAACGGGATTTGGACATATGTACCAACAGCACCATTTACTATATTGATGCAGACGGAGTCACCATGTGCTCTTTCATGCATCATTTTCAAGCGTAGACACTCACACATAGTCTACTATGTCTGGGTGTCTGCCTCCAGTAGGTGTATTCCCCCAAAAAGCATGCATGACAGAGCACACGGTGACTCTGTCTGCACCATTCTAGTCAATGTCCCCATTTGATGAAAATGCCTGATTACAGTTTTGTGGAAAGATCAGGCTCGTCGTTACCGCTGAATGTGGCGAAGAACGCAGTGAGAAACGGTCCTTACAGTTTACGATCAAGCAGAATTTTCCGGTATAGTATTAAGGAAGTTTTCTTGAGCAACAAGTGATCTTTACAAATTTAGTGATTCTTCAACAAGGCATTTTTTTAGCTACTAAACAATAAAGCCAATGTACCAACAAAGCCCATTCCTTGGTGTCTTGGATTTGTGTAGATATCATAGCCTATTTACTGCCATAGGCTCTTTTTTAATATTTTTGTTAATACTTGCTTAGTCCATGAAAACACAAACTAGCAAGAAACCTTACAGAGAAATTCTAATCTGTCTCTGATCTGAAACCTTTCTTTCACATTCAACCATTGTTACCAATTTTACAGAACACACAACATAATGCCTTTCTCATATGTCCTTCATCATTTTAAACCAAGGGGGTCAGGTCAAACAATGAATCGTGGTTTGACGCATGAGATAGGAAATTAATAACGGGAGCTCTGACATGGAGGACTAATTAATTACTGAGTTTTCTGTCTTTGAACTCAGATATCCACATCAACTGACTCACCACAATGCCATCTCTATGGAATAGACAGCCCACTGAACCTTGAATACTAAAAATGAGTGAATCGACTTGAGTTGAATAAAATTTGCTTTGAATTTCACAAAATTCAGATTTGCTGGGAAGTCAGTTTTTTTGTGATTCAATTTTGTGCAGATCACTTGCTTGCTCTTTAACTTTGGGTCCGATCTTACATTTTTATCCTTGCACTTTGGCTCCTTTAACACTGACTAGGTCTCATGTAGCATCATGATTATGTAAGCTAGTGTGCATCATGACTTCAAGTGAGGTCAGAGGTGCCAAAAAGCAAAGATGAAGATGGAAGAGAAGGACAGAGCTGAACAGAGGGAACTAGCGAGCACAAAACCAGTTCAATACAGCTTTGGTTTGAGGGGAGTATCATTTTTTTACCCCTTCTGTTCATCATACTTTGGGGGGGCTAAAGGGAGAAGAAGATGATGGAAGAGAAGGCCGGAGCTAGATGGAGAGAGCAAGCAAAGAAAAGACTGGGTGTGGAGCTTCAGTGCCAAGACAGTTTAGAAATGAAGTGAGTATAATGTTCTGGGGTTTTTTTTACCCCTTTTGTTCATTATGCTTTGGGGACTGGAAAGACATCCAAGCATAAAAAATAAATTTAAGGCAAAGTGAATTTTCCATCCTGACAGCCCTGAATCTGGTGATTTCAAATTTTCTCAGATTTGCTCATCCTTACTGAGAAAGATTTAGTTGAACTTTTGATTTTTATGAAATGGTGGATAGGTTGGTGATGTGACTACCACTGTGACCTACCTTTTCCTTATACCACTTTCAAGGTTTTCCCGCTAGACCCAGGTAGCTAAGGATAAACCGCTGGACTATTTTTCTTCATATTCAAGGTCTAGTAAACAATTTTACTGCTGCGACATTTACTGTTCTCTGTGATTTTCAAGGAACTTAATTGTTTTTACATTGGAATATTTTAATTTGAAAAAGTGTTTTTGTAAATTACTCTGGCCAGGTTTTACACATCTGCAGTTTAGATGAAAATTCCCGCAATATATTTGAAAAGTGGCCAGTTCTGATCACCTCCACAGCAATCCCGCTGCTCGCTAATTGTGTTTTCCTTGTACAGGTGTTCGGTGACAGCGGCATGTATATTTAGGTTACAAGCTATTTATAATTCCATAAGAAATTACTGAGAGTGGAAAGTAATCAAAGCCAGTTAGGCACCTTGTTACACAGGTTGTGTTCTAGTGCCTTCACTGCAACTATAACATAGAAGAAAATATTAAAATGAAAGAGTCACATACGTTTCCAAGTTAATAGGAAGTTTTTATTGAATCCAATGCAAGTATTTTACAAAATTAAATTAAGATTTAAATGAAGGAATTAAAATCCAAGTTATCATCGTTTGAGATCTTGGAAACTGTTAATCAAAGATGGGTGAATATCCTGAAATCGTCTGTCTCAGATCAGCCAGCAGATTTGATTTGGTCCAAATAAAATTTGCTCTAAATAGAAATAGTTCAGATGGCCTTAAAAATATTTCTATAATGCTCATACGTATCTTCAGACCCTAAGTATAGGAGTGAGGGAGCAGTTAAAATAGGATAAAAAGATAAAAAAAAACACAATATGCTCACCAGTCCTAGGCTCTCACTTGACTCCTTTACGACACCGCAGCTGCCGTTTACCACCTCGGTCCACCATGGAGGTATTCAGTTCTTATGGCGCTGAGATCCATGGAGTAATGTGATAGGTACAACATGCAATTAAATTGGTATTCTCAAGTTTTAAATGTTCTTTAACCCCTTACTGACCTCGGACGGGATAGTACGTCCGAGGTCAGCTCCCCTGCTTTGATGCAGGGCTCCGCGGTGAGCCCGCATCAAAGCCGGGACATGTCAGCTGTTTTGAACAGCTGACATGTGCCCGCAAAAGCGGCGGGTGAAATCGCGATTCACCCGCCGCTATTAACTAGTTAAATGCCGCTGTCAGACGCAGACAGCGGCATTTAACTACCGTATCCGGCCGGGCGGCCGGATATGAGCGCATCGCCGACCCCCGTCACATGATCGGAGGTCAGCGATGCTTCTCCACTGTAACCATAGAGGTCCTTGAGACCTCTATGGTTACTGATCGCCGGAACTGTGAGCGCCACCCTGTGGTTGGCGCTCACAGCACACCTGATTTTCTACTACATAGCAGCGAACAGCAGATCGCTGCTATGTAGCAGAGGTGATCGTGCTGTGCCTGCTTCTAGCCTCCCATGGAGGCTATTGAAGCATGGCAAAAGTAAAAAAAAAAGTTAAAAAAAGTGAAAAAAATAAAAAATATATAAAAGTTTAAATCACCCCCCTTTCGCCCCAATCAAAATAAATCAATAAACAAAAAATCAAACCTACACATATTTGGTATTGCCGCGTTCAGAATCTCCCGATCTATCAATAAAAAAAAGCATTAACCTGATCGCTAAATGGCGTAACGAGAAAAAAAATCGAAACGCCAGAATTAAGTTTTTTTGGTCGCCGCGACATTGCATTAAAATGCAATAATGGGCGATCAAAAGAATGTGTCTGCACCGAATTGAAATCATTAAAAACGCCAGCTCTGCATGCAAAAAATAAGCCCTCAACCGACCCCAGATCATGAAAAATGGAGACGCTACGAGTATCGGAAAATGGCGCAATTTTTTTTTTTTTTAGCAAAGTTTGGAATTTTTTTTCACCACTTAGCTAAAAAATAACCTAGTCATGTTAGGTGTCTATGAACTTGTAGTGACCTGGAGAATCATAGTGGCTGGTCAGTTTTAGCATTTAGTGAACCTAGCAAAAAAGCCAAGCAAAAAACAAGTGTGGGATTGCACTTTTTTTGCAATTTCACCGCACTTGGAATTTTTTTCCCGTTTTCTAGTACACGACATGGTAAAACCAATGATGTTGTTCAAAAGTACAACTCGTCCCGCAAAAAATAAGCCCTCATATGGCCAAATTGACGGAAAAATAAAAAAGTTATGGCTCTGGGAAGGAGGGGAGTGAAAAACGATTACGGAAAAACGAAAGATCCCAAGGTCATGAAGGGGTTAATTAGCATAAAAATAAGCAAGTTTGCAACTGACTTGCTTTTTGTACCTGCTGTCATTCTCCTGCAATGACAGTATTTATCTTTTATAGTGTACAGCTAATTTCCATGGAGCTTCGCCTCCAGACCTTTGTGTGCAAAGATAAGAGTTAACTCTTATCATACCAGTCAGCTCTCTTCAGCCCATTGATTACTATACAACTGTTAGCTTCTTACATCCCTCAACCACTCTCATTTTATTCTCACCTTATGAAGAGATGTAGTTACAAATCACTAGCCCACAGCTTGAAAGAGCAAGTCTGCTAATCACGGCTCTCTACTCTTTGGAGCTGCCTGATTGTTCAAAAGCTTTGTTATCACTATATATTAATAGGCCGGCCTCACACTAGCGAGTTTGACGGACATATGAGCGCATAAACTACGTCCGTAAAATTCGCATTACACACGGCCCAGCTCATATCTGCCGTATATTACGCATCCGTAGTCACGGTGATGCGCCCTCTGCTGGATGTCCTCATATGAACTCGAGCGTGGGAACTTTTCTAAGGCTCCAGTTCATGAGGACATTCAGCAGAGGGCACCTCACCGCGACTCAATGTAAGTACAGATCACCCAGCTTTCCTTTCAGCACCCGGGGTTTTCAGGCACGAGCGAGTGCTTTAGCACAGCTCCTGCTTGTAAAATGATTTAACCCCTTCAGATGGATTTACTTCGTGGGACGTGACAGATCAACAGAAGGTATGTATATTGTTGGTTTATTATTTTGCCGAGCGAGGGTCTTCAGGTGGATTGAGAGAGCAATAAAATATTAAAACAACCTGTGTGTTTATTTCATTAAAATACTTTTTAATAATGTGTGTGTGTTTTTTTAACCCTTTCATACAATTGGATTAATAATGGATAGGTGACATAATTGACGCCTCTCCCTTATTAATCTGGCTTAATGTCACCTTACAATAGCAAGGTGACATTAACCCTTCATTACCCCATATCCCACCGCTACACGGGAGTGGGAAGAGAGTGGCCAAGTGCCAGAATAGGCGCAGCTTCCAGATGTGCCTTTTCTGGGGTGGCTGGGGGCAGATGTTTTTAGCCAGGGGGTGCCAATAACCATGGACCCTCTCTAGGCTATTAATATCTGCCCTCTGTCACTGGCTTTACCACTCTGGTGGAGAAAATTGCGCGGGAGCCCACGCCAATTTTTCCCGCCATTTAACCCTTTATTTTAGCAGCTACAGCGCCCAAATTTTGCACATACACACTACTAACATTAGTAGTGTGGAATATGCAAAAAAAAAGGGGATATGAGATGGTTTACTGTATGTAAACCATGTCTCATATCATGTCGGGTTTGGGAAGGAGAAATGAGAAGCCGGCAATTGAATTACCGGCTTTTCACACATATCGCGCTGAATTAAATATAAATACAGAATATATATGTGTCTCAATGACATATATATATATATATATATATATATATATACTGTATATATGTTTTACCGAACATTTGAGCACATAAATCCATTAGATGTCGGTTTTGCAAGCCTGCGAGAAAATATTGCAGTACGGATTACATACGGAGGATGCCATGCGCAAAATACGCTGACACACTCTGCCTACGGAGGACATACGGACCACTATTTTGGGGACTTTTCTGCGTATTACGGCCGTAAAAAACGGACCGTATTTACATACGCTGAGTGTGAGGCCGGCCATACAGTTATAACAGTGTAGAGTACAGAACAAACCATTAATGGCTGATTCTGTTATATGACCTTATTCCTTATTGGTATATAAGATAAAACAGCTTTATTCAATATCTATAAAACCATGAAAGGACAACCACAGTCAAACATAACAGACAACCGTGCTCACTAAGCACACCCCTATCACAGTTCCTATATAGCACTACCTAGCAGCAGAGGTTGGCACCCTACTACACAAACGAGATTGGCACCCCCGCTCAGCGTCAGCTGCCCCTAGTTCTCCTGCAATAACCCTATACTGGTGTCTCACTTGGGCAGATAATTATACAACAGTGGACAAATAAAATAGAAGGTAGAGGATAATAGAGTCTTTAATGGCTGATAATTACCAAATTTGAACTGCGGCAGGGTGAAAAACACAGACAAAAAGTGCAAACAGTGCTAAAGTGCTCATGTGTACATAAATGAACCTCACTGTTCTATTATTCACAAGTCAATTTTGTCATCTTTACTGTTATTAAAAGGTGTGTCCCTCACAAAACGAGTTTCATTCAAGGTCCTCATAGTCGGTAGGTTCTTGTAGTTTCTCAAGATTGTTTTGTTTTCCACCATGTTATAGTTTCAATATCCTAAAATTAATTTGTACTTGTCAATCAATATGTTCAGCCCCAGGTACACAACTCAGCCCAGTTAACTGCAATTGAAAAAAGTATGGAAAGCTCAAATTTTTGTTTTAATTGTAATAACGTATTAGTTGTCAGACACTGTAAGCTTACTGCCAGCTAAGACTTGGGTAAAGCAGGGTTTGGCTAAGAGCTTGAAATTAATTCCTTAAAGGGCTATTCTAAAAAATGCAAGTTATCAAGCGTAAGTTGCTGATTGCTGATAGCTCAACCTCTGAAACTCAGGGCTGTGTAACCTTGACAATAGGACTCTACAGCTCTGTCTTGAATGTAGCAGAGATGCGTATGCTTGGTTTCTGCTCCATTTATTGGCTTTGGGACTGCCTACTACAGCGAATTGATGATTTCCAGCAGTCCCGTACACAATGATTGTAGTAAAAGCCAAGCATGTGCACTTCTACTCCATTCAGGAAGAGGCTGTAGAGCCCAGCTTTGGGCTCCAGAGCCCTGATCTCAGTATTAGGCCGGGCTCACACTTGCGAGTGCAATGCAAGAAACTCGCGAGAGTCTCTCGCCTCAATACCCGGCACTCGGGACCAGAGAGTTCAGCTGCATAGAAATACATGCAGCTTCAAGCTCCAGTCCTGCCAGGTATCGATGCGAGTTTCTCACATTGCACTCGCAAGTGTGACCCCGGCCTTACTGGACGTCTCAGTGGTCTAAATCCCAGCCATCATCAAGTTATCCGTTATCCAATGAATAGGAGAAAAATAGATTGTTTGAGAATAACCTCTTAATATAATAAGATATGTGCACAGATATCTATTACTAATCCAGAGTTTAGTTATTATTAGCCGAGTTGGAAGTCAAGTGGTCATCATGATTACAGAGATGCAGACCAGTATTTAGCCTTTAAGATTAATGATGATTGAGTAAATCCGACAGATTTGCCTTTCAGTCTTGATTGACCGTCTTACTGCCAGCATTTTAAAATCAGTTATTTGCTTCATTTCACTGAAAGCTCATCACGCACATAGGAAATCAATGTGTCCAGTGTAACGGCAGTCGGATTTGGAAAGTAATAACATTTATATCAGACTGGTTAATATGATCATCCAAGATCAAGTCTAGAACAAGGGTCTGCTTGTGCGCACTTTTTAGTCTTTACTATTTTGTGACCCCCAAAAATCTCATTACCTCTCGGGGTTCAGCATTGATCCTTCTAATGTTTCTACTAGACTCATATCACAAAGCAGTCAATGTCAAATTTTTTTAAGATGCCCTGAACGAAAAGCAAGACACTCAATGCAATGGGAAAACAGCAGAACAGGGCAGATGGCGGCCATCATTATAATTACAATTATAATTCATTTAGCCAAACAATAAGTTACATGGTACCTAAATTGACATTGTACAAATCCAGCACAACATTCAGTTGGCAGCATGCTAATGAGATAAAATTCATTCACATCTAAATTATCGTGTCACATCCTATTAACATTCAACTTTCTCTTAAAGTCCATTTTGCTATAAAAAGGCTTATTGCTTCTGTTAAGTGATTACGCTATGCTCCGCATGAGCTACGGATAGGATGGAAAGCACTGGGAAAAGAATGTAAAAACAATTATTTGGGATCCATTAAGAATAATCAAAAAGGAAATTAAGGAATGTGAATGATGCTTAAAATGAGTCTACAAATTGAAAAAAAGAACTTGTACTGATAGGGATCTGCCATATCCAAAGCACAGACACCATGAAGTACCAGACAGATGTTTCCCTCCATATCTTTTGTCTTGGCTCAACATATCTCTAGATTTGTGTTGGAAGAATAACAGTTAACCCCTTCAAGACCTTGCCCTTTTCCATTTTTGCGTTCTTGTTTTTCGCTCCCCTCCTTCCCAGAGCCATAACTTTTTTATTTTTCCATCAATATGGCCATGTGAGGGCTTGTTTTTAGTGATACCATTTTGGTGCAGATACGTTCTTTTGATCGCCCGTTATTGCATTTTAATGCAATGTCGCGGCGACCAAAAACCTAATTCTGGCGTTTCGAATTTTTTCTCACTATGCTGTTTAGCGATCAGGTTAATCTTTTTTTTTTTAATTGATAGATCGGGCGATTCTGAACTCGGCAATACCAAATATGTGTAGGTTTGATTTATTTTTATTGTTTTATTTTGAATGGGGCAAAAGGGGGGTAATTTAAAGTTTTATAATTTTTTTTATTTTTTCATATTTTTTAAAACTTTTTTTTAACTTTTGCCATGCTTCAATAGCCTCTATGGGAGGCTAGAAGCTGGCACAACTGGATCGGCTCTGCTACATAGCATCGATCATTAGATCACTGCCATGTAGCTGAATTGCAGGCTCCAAACCCGTTGCGATCCCCTGAGTATCACTGGTATGTTTATACCCTTATTTGTACATAGTATGTCCCTAACTTAAAATATGATATTGTTATACTACTATTGACATGGAACAGCTCTGTACATTAAGCTTTATGCATTTGACCTGTTACTATATAACGTATCTGTACATGGGGATTGCTACTGTGCTCCGTGCTTCTATGCTGTATGCTGCCACATATCCCCCAATTGTCTGTCTATGTTCTTTGTCTTATATTTGTAGAATAAAATTTTCAATGATTCTCTATGTATTTGGACTATGGCACTATTTTCTTTTAGTGGTTTTGCTTTATGCGAGTAGCAGTGTGTCCCACACTTTTCCTGGGACAGGCTCATTATATGGGATGTTTCCCGATGATAACATGATTATACATTTTGATTATTGCCTGTTGTGTTTGCCTTTTTTTCAATTATAGATTTACACAGTAGTTGTGGCCGCCAAGTGGTTGTGATGGGTATAACAGCATTCCCGTGTTTTAACAACATGGTGCCAAATTGCATTGAA
Source organism: Ranitomeya variabilis (assembly GCF_051348905.1). Taxonomy (NCBI): domain Eukaryota; kingdom Metazoa; phylum Chordata; class Amphibia; order Anura; family Dendrobatidae; genus Ranitomeya; species Ranitomeya variabilis. The sequence continues at coordinate 71,563,173 of NC_135237.1, read as the reverse complement.
CCAATTTCATGAAAAAAAAGTTCTTAAAAGGGAACTGAAACTGGTTTTTGATATGTAATTCGAGAGCAGCTTAATGTAAAGACATAGACTCTGAATCCAGTGATGTGTCACTTACTGGGCTGCTTGTTGTAGTTTCAATAAAATCTAACAGCAAAAGGTTTTTCTTACAGCAAAAGGTAGTTCTCTTGCTCTGTGTAACCACGCCCCCAGCACTGATTGTCAGTTTTCTGCCTATGCACAGTGTACACAGAAAGCTGCTAATCAGTGGTGTTGGCGGGGTTGCAAAAAGCAAGAGAACTACATAGCACTAGACAACAAACCCTTCTAGTGATAACCTTTTGCTGTTAGATTTTATTGAAACAGAGCTCAGCATTCAGAGAATTGGTCCATCTGCAGCAGATAAAACTGTGATTTTATCAAGACCATAGCAAGCGGCCTAGTGAGATACACATCGTAGGAATCAGGATCGCTGTCCCTACATTATGCTGCTTTTAGATTACAAAGCAAAAACCTGGTGATAGATTTCCTTTAATAGGGGCACTGCTAGTATCTTAACCCCTTTACAACCTTTGGCTTTTCCGTTTTTGCTCCCTTTCTTCCCAGAGCCATAACTTTTTTATTTTTTCCATCAATATGGCCGTGTGAAGGCTTTTTCTTTGCAAAACTAGTTGTACTTTTGAACAACACCATTGATTTTATCATATCGTGCACAGGAAAATGGAAAAAAAATATTCCAAATGCAGTGACAGCTCTCTACCAGAGCCAACATTAACTGATTCTTCAATTTGTACTCCATTAGACCTTATGTGGCATCCAACCATATTGGTGAGCCCTCGCCTCCTGCCTGCATTAATGGGCCTTAGGCTGCATTCATACATCCATGTAAAGTGTCTGAGTGCTGTCCGATTTTTTTGTATCGGAGACCACAAGGACCCAGTGAGTATGTCCTACTCCGATCCTCAATTTCAGATGAGAATAAGTCATTCTCTGAGTTTCATGACTCTCATTCTCAGATCCGTCATTTCAATGGATGTCTGAAAAGATCCATTTAAGTAAATGAGTCTGGGTGCTGTCCCATAACAAAACGGATGTGAAGATGAAGCCGTAGACATCTATGACCCTAATACCAATTTATCTTCACTTGGAACAGAAGACCTGGTATTTCAGAGAGGCTTTGCACAGTTTTTCATCCATTACAATCCAGCCCTTGTCAAACTCATTAGTTACAGGTTCCCATTTTTCTGCTTCCAGCACATCAACTTTAAGAATCGATGATCTGATTGATCAATGGTATATTTTAATGTAAATTTAGCTTGGAATGGTGTTGATACAAGCATTGCTGAGTAGCGAATTCAGAGAAGTGGATGTAAAGGATGGTTCTATATACAGAACATTGTGTTAGTTTGCTTTGTAGATGGCTATCATCCAGGAAGAATCGTTTCTCCTTGCGGAGATTGACATGCTAAGCATGCCGAGATGAGGAGACTTAAAACCGCAATGCTCCTCAGGGAAATATGCAAATTGTCTTTTCAGAGAGGAAGAGAACTAGAACTCAAGTGCCACCTATAGGAAGTAGCGAAACTAATGATTTGTGAGCTAGAATGGGAAAACTTAAAAATATACAGTATTCAAGGAGTTAAAGAAAACTGGCATATAATTTACAAATTAATTTACCAATAATCTATTGTTGATATGACTTTTACGTGTCATTTTATGGCAGAGAGGTCATGCACATGGGTCCTCAAAACAATCTATTCTGATCATCTGATTGGTTTCTTTACTGAGCACTAGTGATGAGTGAATATACTCGTTACTCGAGATTTCTCGAGCATGCTCGGGTGTCCTCCGAGTATTTTTTAGGGCTCGGAGATTTCGTTTTTCTTGCCGCAACTGAAAGATTTACATCTGTTAGCCAGCATAAGTTTATGTGGGGATTCCCCCAACCCCCACTTGTACTTATGCTGGCAATCAGATGTAATTCATTCATCTGCAGCGCTGAAAACAAAATCTCCGAGCACTAAAAAATACTCCGAGGACCCCCGAGCATGCTCGAGAAATCTCGAGTAACGAGTATATTCTCTCATCACTAGTGAGCACCAATACAACTTCTGTATTAGGGCCCCTAGTTATTACCTGTTATCTACAGCCTTGGCATCCTCTTATATGGCATGTCACCTTAGCTGCAAGGGTTCAAGTGGGGCACCAACCTCAGCACCCTCTAGATGCTGCAGTTTTCATGAAGTTGAATATAGTGACCCTACTGCACAGATTAAGAATCAGAGGTCGCAAAGAGCAAACATAATTATCGGGGGGAAGAGAAAGAAGGTCAATATTTCTATACATTTCTTATCTCTATCATGCAAAGGTCTTCAGTATTCTATGCCAAAACCAAATACAATTGAGGCAAAATGAGTCACTTTTGGCAGCATGAGCTATTAAGGAGGTTTAATTGACAAGAGTAATTTTCTCTGCTTAGCTGCATAAAAATATGATTTTCTTGTATGTGTTCTTCTGATAATTCTGCTGTTTCAAGATAGATTCTTCGAAATCTTATCAAGAAGAAAAACATGCATATTAATTCACTTCTTCTGGAAATGTAATTAATACAACTTGCCTTTGCTACAAAAACAATCTGCTGGGAAATGAAATGGTTCAGTATTACATGCACTAAGTTTCTAAAACTATGGAGGAAAGTATGCACTGCTTAGCGGGTAACGGGTAATATTTACCAAGTGTCTTCTAGCTTATCCCAGATATCTCCTGAAAGGTGCATGTATTTCTGGTTTGACACTGCATGTTTCAATTACTGCTTTGAAGTGAATGTGTCAATACCCATGGCCAGCATAAACCCGACTTCGGCAGCATTATTGCAGCTATATATGTTTTATTCTAAAATGCTGCAGCATTTCCGATTAAACATTAGAGATAAGCTTATCAATTCGCAGACGATCGCGTATGAGTTGAATTTCCTGAAATCCATGTTTTTTTTACCAATTTTGGATATTTTGAGATTCATTTTATTGTTTGTAAAGAAAAAAATACTTGCCTGTTACCATTTCCCATTGTGCTGGATTGGGTTTATGTAATTTTGCATTGCAGTGTGGCCTGCCCATAATGCTCTGCAGCTACGACATCTAGCGGATTCTCATACCTTGTACAGTAGAGGTCAGTACCGGGGCCATCACAGATCAGTGGTCCCCATTGGAGCACAGTTTGTGCAGCAGAGTCGTTTTCCATCTACAGAGACACTTGATGAGTCTCTCTCTTCTGTATAGTGTAGGCTCGTATGGTCAGTAATGTCCTCTTACTCTCTCTCCTGCAGATTTACTCTCTCTCCTGCAGATTGTCAGCTCTTATGATCAGCAGTGTCCTCTTTCTCTTTTCTATACAGCGTTGTCTCTTTGGGTCACCAGGGTTTTCGCTCTCTCCTATAGAGTGTAAGCTCTTATGATCAGCGAAGTTTTCTCCTGTAGAGTGTAAGGTCTTATGGTCAGCGGGCTCCTCTCTCTCCTGTAGAGTGTAAGCTCTTATGGTCAGTGGGCTCCTCTCTCTCCTGTAGAGTGTAAGCTCTTATGGTCAGCGGGGTCCTCTCTCTCCTGTAGAGTGCAAGCTCTTATGGTCAGCGGGGTCCTCTCTCCTGTAGAGTGCAAGCTCTTATAGTTAGCGGAGTCCTCTCTCTCCATTAGAGTGTAAGTTCTTATGGTCAGCCGGGTCCTCTCTCTCCTGTAGAGTGTAAGCTCTTATGGTCAAGGGGTCCTCTTTCTCTTTTCTATACAGTGTTGTCTCTTGGGTCACCAGGGTTTTCGCTCTCCTATAGAGTGTAAGCTCTTATGACCAGCGAGGTTTTCTCCTGTAGAGTGTAAGGTCTTACGGTCAGCGGGCTCCTCTCTCTCCTGTAGAGTGTAAGCTCTTATGGTCAGTGGGCTCCTCTCTCTCCTGTAGAGTGTAAGCTCTTATGGTCATCCGGCTCCTCTCTCTCCTGTAGAGTGTAAGCTCTTATGGTCAGTGGGGTTCTCTCTCTCCTGTAGAGTGTAAGCTCTTATGGTCAGTGGGCTCCTCTCTCTCCTGTATAGTGTAAGCTCTTATGGTCATTGGGGTGCTCTCTCTCCTGTAGAGTGTAAGCTCTTAAGGTCAGCTGGGTCCTCTCTTTCCTGTAGAGTGTAAGCTCTTATGGTCAGCGGGGTCCTCTCTCTCCATTAGAGTGTAAGTTCTTATGGTCAGCGGGTCCTTTCTCTCCTGTAGAGTATATGCTCTTATGGTCAGGGGGTCCTCTCTCTCCTGTAGAGTGTAAGCTCTTATGGTCAGTGGGGTCCTCTCTCTTCTGTAGAGTTTAAGCTCTTATGGTCAGCGGGGTCCTCTCTCTCCTGTAGAGTGTAAGCTCTTATGGTCAGCGGGGTCCTCTCTCTCCTGTAGAGTGTAAGCTCTTATGGTCAGCCGAGTCCTCTCTCTCCTGTAGAGTGTAAGCTCTTATGGTCAGCGGGGTCCTCTCTCTCCTGTAGAGTGTAAGCTCTTATGGTCAGCCGGGTCCTCTCTCTCTCCTGTAGAGTGAAAGCTCTTATGGTCAGCGGGGTCCTCTCTCTCCTGTAGAGTGTAAGCTCTTATGGTCAGCCGGGTCCTCTCTCTCCTGTAGAGTGTAAGCTCTTATGGTCAGGGGGTCCTCTCTCTCCTGTAGAGTGTAAGCTCTTATGGTTAGCGGGGTCCTCTCTCTCCATTAAAGTGTAAGTTCTTATGGTCAGCTGGGTCCTCTCTCTCCTGTAGAGTGTAAGCTCTTATGGTCAGGGGGTCCTCTTTCTCTTTTCTATACAGTGTTGTCTCTTGGGTCACCAGGGTTTTCGCTCTCTCCTATAGAGTGTAAGCTCTTATGATCAGCAAGGTTTTCTCCTGTAGAGTGTAAGGTCTTATGGCCAGCGGGCTCCTCTCTCTCCTATTGAGTGTAAGCTCTTATGATCAGCGAGGTTTTCTCCTGTAGAGTGTAAGGTCTTATTGTCAGCGGGGTCCTCTCTCTCCTGTAGAGTGTAAGCTCTTATGGTCAGCCGGCTCCTCTCTCTCCTGTAGAGTGTAAGCTCTTATGGTCAGCCGGCTCCTCTCTCTCCTGTAGAGTGTAAGCTCTTATGGTCAGCGGGTTCCTCTCTCTCCTGTAGAGTGTAAGCTCTTATGGTCAGTGGGGTCCTCTCTCTCCTGTAGAGTGTAAGGTCTTATGGTCAGCCGGGTCCTCTCTCTCCTGTAGAGTGTAATCTCTTATGGTTAGCTGGCTCCTCTCTCTCCTGTAGATTGTAAGCTCTTATGGTTAGCGGGGTCATCTCTTTCCTGTAGAGTGTAAGCTCTTTTGGTCAGCGGGGTCCTCTCTCTCCATTAGAGTGTAAGTTCTTATGGTCAGCCGGGTCCTCTCTCTCCTGTAGAGTGTAAGCTCTTATGGTCAGGGGGTCATCTCTCTCCTGTAGAGTGTAAGCTCTTATGGTCAGTGGGGTCCTCTCTCTTCTGTAGAGTGTAAGCTCTTATGGTCAGCGGGGTCCTCTCTCTCCTGTAGAGTATAAGCTCTTCTGGTCAGCCGGGTCCTATCTCTCTCCTGTAGAGTGTAAGCTCTTATGGTCAGCCGGGTCCTCTCTCTTCTGTAGAGTGTAAGCTCTTATGGTCAGCCGGGTCCTCTCTCTCCTGTAAAATGTAAGCTCTTATGGTCATCGGGGTCCTCTCTCTCCTATAGAGTGTAAGCTCTTATGGTCAGCCGGGTCCTCTCTCTCCTGTAGAGTGTAAGCTCTTATGGTCAGCTGGGTCCTCTCTCTCCTGTAGAGTGTAAGCTCTTATGGTCAGCCGGGTCCTCTCTCTCCTGTAGAGTGTAAGCTCTTATGGTCAGCTGGGTCCTCTCTCTCCTGTAGAGTGTAAGCTCTTATGGTCAGCTGGGTCCTCTCTCTCCTGTAGAGTGTAAGCTCTTATGGCCAGCCGAGTCCTCTCTCTCCTGTAGAGTGTAAGCTTTTATGGTCAGTGGGGTCCTCTCTCTCCTGTAGAGTGTAAGCTCTTATGGTCAGGGGTCCTCTCTCTCCTGTAGAGTGTAAGCTCTTATGGTCAGCAAGGTTTTCTCCTGTAGAGTGTAAGTTCTTATTGTTAGCGGGGTTCTCACTCTCCTGCAGAGTGTAAGCTCTTACAGTCAGCAGAGTTCTCTCTCCTCTCCTCTACATGTATTTTCTGACCAATTGCAAGCTATCCAATATCAAGATTCAGGGAAGTTTATTTCACGCAAAACTAATTTTTGGGGCAAAAATTCATAAAAGTTGGCAAATTTGAATTTCAAAAGATCCACTCATCTCTTGTGAACATTCATAGAAAAACTGTCCAGGGACTATACAGTACATCTCAGATAACCCATCTAAAACAGGTTCCAATGTGCTGAGTCATTTTTCCTTCAGTATTTGGTCAGCGTGTTCATTTTTACCATCAGTAATTTTCCTGTATGAAAAAATTAAAAGAATGCAAAGGGTTTTTTTTACAAACTACAGCCTTAAAAGCAAACTACAACAAAGTCAGAGATATGGTAAATTCATGGAAACTAGTGAACGCTGAAGTCCACAAATAATTATATTTCTTTATTAGAAAGTGAATATCATACATAAAAATACACATAAATATAAAATGGTGGCTCAAGATAGGAAACCACGTATAGAGATCACAGAATAGCAAAAATAATGCATTGAGTACAGGGTGTGACAAAGTCACTGGTAAAGAACTGGAGGGGAGATATTTGTCACTGAGCTTAATGGCGTCAGTGATGTAAAACCCAGAGTATTTTCCTCCAGCACACTATGTGCTGTGAGGATTAAGCTAAGTTGCATAATGGGATGGTTTTTATGTGGACATCTATAGAGTAGGTGGGAGGATGTCCACCTTATCTCCATCTGCAGAGCTGGCACCCCTGTGTGCTGACAGGACCTGTGTGGTGTTACAGTCATGTGATCAGTCACATGGTTTGGGGCTTAAGTAGCTGGCCTCCAAAGGCGGGAGGGTGTCAGTGTCTGGAGAGGAGCACTCCAGAGAAGTGGTTTGTGTTTTTGTTTATACCTGAAACGTGGGTATTGCTAACCCTGAGTGGGCTTACCCCCACTAATGCAAGTACTGTATCTAGTGCTACTGTTTATTTTGCTGTTTTGCCCAGAAGGCCGTGTTTATTTTGTGCTTAAACTTGGTTTATGCCGTGTCTAATAAACCAAGTGCATCTTTAAAGCCAGACCAAGTGCATCTTTAAAGCCAGAGTGTTCCCGTGACTACCTCCGTGTGCTGCTGAGTGAGCCAATCTACCACAAGGGGTATCCGTATATCAACAAGTATGTAAATATTATGTAACTATAAGTCTTATCAAAGCGTCAATAACCTCCTAGGTAATCTATAAATAATGGCTGATCAGTTTAAACATTAGTCATTAGCATATTAACTTATAGTATACTTCGCTTCAGCCAAAGATGAAATACCATCTCTGTGTCCCTCCACTTCCACGTACGTTTCACCTAATTAATCAAACATATACTGTTCTAAACTGCATTTAGTGGTAAAGTGTACCTCCAGCAAAAACTCAAATGTTTCATGTTGCTTCACAATCTGTATGCATAGTAAACGTGTGACACCTTCTTCTTTAAAACGGAATCTGTCAGCAGGTTTTTGCTATTTGAGAATAGTGTTATATAGGGCATGAGACCATGATTCCAGGGATTTGTCACTTATTAGTCTGCTTGCTGTAGTTTCAATATAATCAGTGTCTTATCAGCAGGAGATTAGCACTACAGGACTACATCTCAACCTGCCAGGCAGTCAGATTAATCTGTGTAATCCTGCCTCTCCATTGCTTACCAGCTTTCTTCCTATGCATAGTGTAAAAAGGATGCTGCCAGTCAGATGTGTGGGCGAGGTTCCACACAGCCCAAAAGTCATAACTTTGCTATATCTACATCAGACAAACAAGGATTCTATCAAAACTGCACCAAGCAACCCATTAAGTCCAGATACATAGCTGGAATCTGGCTTTTTTGCCCTATCTTACACTGCTCTTAGATTATATAGAAAAGCCTGCCTGACAGATTTCCTTTAAATTCCGTAGTTTCTTCTTTAGATCTATTATCATCTGGTCATTTAAGCCAGAAAGTGTATGTCAAGCTTGATATCTCATGGGGCTGCAGCATTAGTCTCCTGATCTTTTTTGCCACTGTTATTCCAACAACCTATTAGGTGCAGTGAAACATATAAAAATAGACAATCACAACTCACACTATGCAGGGAGCACGAAACCCTACACAAAGCAATTGGACACAATTTTAAACGCAAATTACATTTTCACACTTTTCTTTAAACTCAAATTTAATTCATATTACATTTTCTCATTATTCACATTTTCCAAACATTGAAAGAATCCTTTCCAGAGTCTTGTTTTACTGCAGGAGCTCAACCCACTAGATTTCCTGTTATAAATAAAGGAGTCTTAGAAATAGTTGCGGTAGTAAATCAAAACCTCTAAAGATTGATGCAGTTAAATTTGAGAAAAAAAAGTATGAAAAAAGGGCATGTCGGGGTGTGATTAGTGTGAGCGCCAATCTGGATAAATAGATTTGTTTTAGTAATTATGCTTTTTTCTACTTTGAATCATTTCTACATATGTACTGATTCATGTGCACTTTATCTGAAATGGATCCCATTATTTTTCCCATTACGTATATTATAGTGTAATACACCTTTATGTACTGATTCATTATTTATTGACTATATAAATATATCTTGCTATACCTTTATCCCATACATGTCTACTTAGTGTTTGATATTACCCATATATACATATACATATATCTATACAATATACATATATATACACACACATACACATATACATACTGTATATATATATATATATATATATATATATATATATATACACTGTATATATACTACTCAATTGCGAGCGAGATGAGGTATCACAGGAACTGTTTCTATTTAAAAGTCCAGCTGGTTTATTTAATTCCTCATAAATCACATTACAATAAATCTTTAAAAATGTCATTGTCTGGCATAAAGTGGAACATAAAGTGACAAGGCCATACGATACTGCATGCTTGCCGCTTGGGTTAGAGTCTAGCTTCTTAGTCCTTTAGCAAAGACACACAATCCTGGACATCTGCACACCTCCACAAGCAGACAGTGTGAGACAAAAAAGTCTCATCTTTCAATGTGAACCACACCCAAGGATGGAGATATGGTGAGCAGCTGTCCCACCCAAATCTTGAGCTGCTCACAATCAACCTGTCATGGCAGATTAACCCCTCTTAGTACTACGTGTACTAGAGCATTACTCCAGGTTTATATCACAGAGGACAACAACCTTTGTGATACATATCCACTTTGTGTCCGACAGCCACCTTACATACTTCCTCCTTATGCCTAAAGCTGTGGGGCTTGGCACCTTCTACCCTAGACATGGGATTCTCAAGAGTATTATCACTACATTACCATGTAACTTCCTTGCTCTATGTTCCACATAGAAGCGAAAATCCTGCAGGGATAGAAACCAGAGGGTAGCATGATAATTTTTCTCATTTTTCTCCATCATCCACCTGAACGGCGCATCATCTGACACTAATGTAAATTTTTGCCTTAACAGATAGCATCGCAATGCATCCTCTGCCCACTTTATGAACAAGTATTCCTTTTCTACAATGCAATAATCTTTCTCACATGCCAAAAGTTTCCAAAAAAAGGAGGGAGTGACACAAAGTACAGGTGCTTATTTACAATGATGGTCCAACCATCTTGAGGAAATGGGGATAGATAAAAGCTCTATAAGCTTTCACCAGCCAATATTCGTAGTGGTTTTAGGTGCAACAGCGTTTAATGGAAAATTATTTTCAGAGAAATAGTGAATGGGCTATATATAAAAAGGACTTTGATTAAGGAACATGATAGGTCACCTTAACAGATGTGTTTTTATGAAGTGCCTAAAACTGTGTAAGTGTTGTTAGCCCTAATTTCTTGTGGTAGAGCATTGTAAAGAATTGGTGCAACTCTGGAGAAGTCTTGGACCCAGCAGTGGGAGGTACGGATTAGTGTGGATGTTAGTTGAAAGTCCCTTGTGGATCATTGAGAGTGAGTAGGCTCATAAACAGAAATGAGGGAGGAGATGTAGGGGGTGCCGCACTGAGGAGACCTTTGTTGGTAGTGCAGACTGCCACAGAGCAGAAGCGTCTGAGTAATGATTAGCCAGATAGACCACCCTGGCTGCTGCATTAAGAATGGACTGGAGAGGGGATAGTCAAGTGAGAGGGAGGACAATTAATAGAGAATTACAATAGTCAGGGCGCGAGTGGATCAGGGCACCAGTGAGGGTTTTTGTGGTTTCCATGTTGAGAAAGGGGCAAATTTTAGAAATGTTCTTTAGGTGCAAGCAACAAGAGCGGGCAAGAGATTATATATATTAGGTGAAGGAAAGATTGATGTCTTACTTTACACCTAGACAGCGCACCTGCTGCCTAGGCATTATTGTGGTGCCACCCACGGAGAGGGAAATGTCAGATTTAGGGAGGTAAGTAGACAGAGGGAGCAGAAGAAGTTCAGTTTTGGAATAGAGAGTGGACATGATGATGGAAACTGCGAACAGAAAGTCACTGGTGTTCTGTAGTACAGTGGGGTAAGGTGAGGGGATGAAGTGTATAGTTGACTGTCATCAGCATAAAGATGGTGTTGAAAGCCAAATTTGCTGATGGTCTGTCAAATTGGGGTCATGTAGAGGGAGAAAGAATAGGTCCAAGGACTGAGCCCTGAGAGACCCCAATAGTGAGAGGAAGAGGAGAAGAAGTGGAGCCAGCGAACGACACACTGAAGGAGCGGTCAGCAAGACAGGAAGAGAACCATGAGAGCAATGTCCTTTATGCCAATTGAGTTGAGCATAGAGAGTAGGAGATGGTGATCAACAGTGTTGAAAACTGCAGAGAAGTCAAGGAGAATAAGCAGAGAGTGGTCACTGTTATGTTTTGCTGTCACAAGGTCATTGGTCACTTTGATAAGTGCAGTTTCTCTAGAATGTAAGGGGTAGAAGCCAGACTGTGATGGATCTAAAAGTGAGTAATCTGTGAAATAAACAATTTTGCTTCAATTTAGAGTGCCAAATTCATCTTTTTTCTTATTCTTTCTGTTCACCCCTAATAGGAGTGCCACACAGCCTTTATTTCTTCTATCCTAAGGATAGGTCGTCAGTGCTAAAGCAGTGGACAACCTCTTTAAGTATGTTGCAAAGAAGGTGGTCAAAATTCCTGCAGAACATTGTGAGACACTGATCAAGTTATACAGATAATGATTACTGTTGTGAATTTGGATTCTGGGCTCCCCCGGTGGCCGCTTGTGGAATTGGACTTGTCATCCTCTTTCCTGTTTCACCTGATTCCATCAGTAGTGGGTGTCGCTATTTAAGCTCATTTCTCTGGTGGTTTCTTGCCGGTCAACAATGTTATCTGATGCCTCTCAGTGCTTGTTCCTGCTTCTAGACTACTACTAGATAAGTTGGACTTTTGTCCATGTTTTGTTTTGCCTATTTGTTCCAGTTCACAGCTGAAGTTTTGTTACTGTGTCTGGAAAGCTCTCGTTGATCAGGGATTGCTACTCTGGCGTTATGAGTTAATGCCAGAGTTTAAGGTAATCTCTGGATGGTGTTTTGTTAGTGTTTTTCTGCTGACCATGAAAGTATACTATCTGTCTTCTGCTATCTAGTAAGCGGACCTCAAATTTGCTAAGACTATTTTCCTGCTGCGTTTGTTGTTTCATCTGAACTCACCGTCATTATATGTGGGGGGCTACTGTCTTCTTTGGAATATTTCTCTAGAGGTGAGCCAGGTCTTATATTTCCCTCTGCTAGCTATTTAGGTCTTAGGCCAGAGCTGGGCATCTAGCGATAAATAGGAAATGCTACCTGGCTATTTCTAGTTGCGCGGCAGGCTTAGTTCATGGTCAGTATAGTTCCATCTTCCGAGAGCTTGTCCCTCTATAGGCTTGCTATGATCTCTGCCTGCAGAGATCATGACAGTTTGACCGGCCCATAAAGTGTTAAAGACCCAGGTTGAGAAAGGAGAGTTATAAGAAGTCTGCTGTAATTTTTTTTTTTTTTTTTTTTTTTTTTTTTCCTCCAGTCTGCCTTGCTGCAGTCTTTTCTCTCTCTCTCCTCCTAATCTCTGTATGCTCTGTGTGCACCTGACAATAATGGATCTCCAGAGTGTAACTGCGGGTTTGAATAATCTCATCACGAAAGTACAAAATTTACAAGATTTTGTGGTACATGCTCCGGAATCTGAGCCGAGAATTCCTTTGCCGGAGTTCTTCACAGGGAATAGAGCTAGCTTCCAGAATTTCCGAAATAATTGTAAGCTTTATTTGTCCCTGAAGTCTCGTTCAGCTGGAGACCCTGCTCAGCAGGTTAGGATTGTGATTTCCTTGCTCAGGGGTGACCCTCAAGATTGGGCCTTCTCATTGCCAGCAGGGGATCCTGCGTTACGCGATGTGGATGCGTTTTTTCTGGCCTTGGGCTTGCTTTATGAGGAACCTCATTTGGAACTTCAGGCAGAAAAAACTTTGATGGCACTATCTCAGGGGCAAGACGAAGCTGAAGTTTTCTGCCAAAAATTCCGTAAATGGTCTGTGCTTACTCAGTGGAATGAGTGCGCCTTGGCGGCAACTTTCAGAGAAGGTCTCTCTGATGCCGTTAAGGATGTTATGGTGGGGTTCCCTTTGCCTGCAGGTCTGAATGAGTCCATGACAATGGCTATTCAGATTGATAGGCGTCTGCGGGAGCGCAAACCGGTGCACCATCTGGCGGTGTCTATGGAAAAGACGCCAGAAAGTATGCAGTGTGATAGAATTCTGTCCAGGAGCGAGCGACAGAATTTTAGACGGAAGAATGGATTGTGTTTCTATTGTGGGGATTCTACTCATGTTATATCAGCATGCTCTAGGCGTACAAAGAAGCTTGATAAGTCTGTTTCCATTAGCACCATTCAGTCTAAGTTTATTTTGTCTGTAACCCTGATTTGCTCTTTGTCATCCATTGCCACGGACGCCTATGTTGACTCTGGCGCCGCTCTGAGTCTTATGGATTGGTCCTTTGCCAATCGTTGTGGTTTTGATTTAGAGCCTTTGGAGACTCTTATTCCTCTGAAGGGGATTGACTCCACCCCATTGGCTAATAATAAACCACAATACTGGACACAAGTAACCATGCGTATCAATCCGGATCACCAGGAGATTATTCGTTTCCTGGTGCTGTATAATTTACATGACGATTTGGTACTGGGATTGCCATGGTTGCAGTCTCACAACCCAGTCTTGGACTGGAGAGCAATGTCTGTGTTGAGCTGGGGATGTAAGGGTATTCATGGGGACGTACCTTTGGTTTCTATTTCGTCGTCCATTCCCTCTGAAGTCCCTGAGTTCCTCTCTGATTATCAAGACGTCTTTGACGAACCCAAGCTTGGGTCGTTACCTCCGCACCGTGAGTGCGATTGTGCCATAGATTTGATACCGGGTTGTAAATATCCAAAGGGTCGTTTGTTTAATTTGTCTGTGCCGGAACATGCTGCTATGCGGGAATATATAAAGGAGTCTTTGGAAAAGGGACATATTCGTCCATCTTCTTCTCCCTTGGGAGCTGGGTTTTTCTTTGTCTCAAAAAAAGACGGCTCTTTGAGACCATGTATTGATTATCGGCTTCTGAATAAGATCACTGTTAAGTATCAATACCCATTGCCATTGCTTACTGATTTGTTTGCTCGTATAGAGGGTGCTAAGTGGTTCTCTAAAATTGATCTTCGTGGGGCGTATAATTTGGTGCGGATCAGGCAGGGGGATGAGTGGAAGACCGCATTTAATACGCCCGAGGGCCACTTTGAGTATTTGGTCATGCCTTTTGGTCTTTCTAATGCCCCTTCAGTTTTCCAGTCTTTTATGCATGATATTTTCCGCGATTTTCTGGATAAATTTATGATAATATATCTGGATGATATTCTGATTTTTTCTGATGACTGGGACTCTCATGTCCAGCAGGTCAGGAGAGTTTTTCAGGTTCTGCGGTCTAATTCTTTATGTGTGAAGGGGTCTAAGTGCGTTTTTGGGGTCCAGAAAATTTCCTTTTTGGGGTATATTTTTTCTCCCTCTTCCATTGAGATGGATCCCGTCAAGGTGCAAGCTATTTGTGACTGGACTCAGCCCTCCTCTCTTAAGGGTCTTCAGAGATTTTTGGGCTTTGCCAACTTTTACCGCCGATTTATTGCTGGTTTTTCGGATGTCGTTAAACCACTGACTGATTTGACCAGACAAGGCGCTGATGTTGCTAATTGGTCCCCTCATGCTGTAGAGGCCTTTCAGGAGCTTAAGCGCCGTTTTGCCTCTGCCCCTGTGTTGCGTCAGCCTGATGTGAATCTGCCTTTTCAGGTTGAGGTTGACGCTTCGGAGATCGGAGCTGGGGCAGTGTTGTCGCAGAAAGGTTCCGACTGCTCCGTCATTAGGCCTTGTGCCTTCTTTTCTCGCAAATTTTCGCCCGCAGAGCGGAATTATGATGTTGGGAATCGGGAGCTTTTGGCCATGAAGTGGGCGTTTGAGGAGTGGCGCCATTGGCTCGAGGGGGCTAGACATCAGGTGGTGGTATTGACTGACCACAAAAATTTGATTTATCTTGAGACTGCCAGACGCCTGAATCCTAGACAGGCGCGCTGGTCTTTATTTTTTTCTCGCTTTAATTTTGTGGTGTCATACCTACCGGGTTCTAAGAATGTTAAGGCAGATGCCCTTTCTAGGAGTTTTGACCCGGACTCTCCTGGTAATTCTGAACCCACAGGTATCCTTAGGGAGGGAGTAATTTTGTCGGCCGTTTCTCCTGATCTGCGGCGGTCCTTGCAAGAGTTTCAGGCGGATAGACCGGATCGTTGTCCGCCTGATAGACTGTTTGTTCCGGATGATTGGACCAGCAGAGTCATCTCTGAGGTACATTCTTCTGCATTGGCAGGTCATCCCGGAATTTTTGGTACCAGGGATTTGGTGGCAAGATCCTTCTGGTGGCCTTCTCTGTCACGAGATGTGCGAGTCTTTGTGCAGTCATGTGACGTTTGTGCTCGGGCCAAGTCTTGTAGTTCTCGGGCTAGCGGACTGCTGTTGCCCTTGCCTATTCCTAAGAGGCCTTGGACACACATCTCGATGGATTTTATTTCAGATCTGCCTGTTTCCCAGAAGATGTCTGTCATCTGGGTGGTCTGTGACCGTTTCTCTAAAATGGTCCATTTGGTTCCTCTGCCCAAGTTGCCTTCTTCTTCTGAGTTGGTTCCTCTGTTTTTTCAGAATGTTGTCCGATTGCACGGTATTCCTGAGAATATTGTTTCTGACAGAGGTACCCAATTTGTGTCTAGATTTTGGCGGGCATTCTGTGCTAGGATGGGCATAGATTTGTCTTTTTCGTCTGCTTTTCACCCTCAGACTAATGGCCAGACCGAGCGGACTAATCAGACCCTTGAGACATATCTGAGGTGTTTTGTCTCTGCTGACCAGGATGATTGGGTTGCTTTTTTGCCATTGGCAGAGTTCGCCCTCAATAATCGGGCCAGTTCTTCCACCTTGGTGTCCCCGTTTTTCTGTAATTCGGGGTTTCACCCTCGATTTTCCTCCGGTCAGGTGGAATCCTCGGATTGTCCTGGAGTGGATGCGGTGGTAGAGAGATTGCATCACATTTGGGGGCAGGTTATGGACAATTTGAAGTTGTCCCAGGAGAAGACTCAGCGTTTTGCCAACCGTTATCGTCGTGTTGGTTCTCGGCTTTGTGTTGGAGATTTAGTGTGGTTGTCTTCTCGTTTTGTCCCTATGAGGGTCTCTTCTCCTAAGTTTAAACCTCGGTTCATCGGCCCTTATAGAATATTGGAGATTCTTAATCCTGTTTCTTTCCGTTTGGACCTCCCTGCGTCCTTTTCCATTCATAACGTTTTTCATCGGTCGTTATTGCGCAGGTATGAGGTACCTGTTGTACCTTCAGTTGAGCCTCCTGCTCCGGTGTTGGTTGAGGGTGAGTTGGAGTACGTTGTGGAGAAAATTTTGGACTCTCGTGTTTCCAGACGGAAACTCCAGTATCTGGTCAACTGGAAGGGTTACGGCCAGGAGGATAATTCTTGGGTCAATGCATCTGATGTTCATGCTTCTGATCTTGTTCGTGCCTTCCATAGGGCTCATCCTGGTCGCCCTGGTGGATCTGGTGAGGGTTCGGTGCCCCCTCCTTGAGGGGGGGGTACTGTTGTGAATTTGGATTCTGGGCTCCCCCGGTGGCCGCTTGTGGAATTGGACTTGTCATCCTCTTTCCTGTTTCACCTGATTCCATCAGTAGTGGGTGTCGCTATTTAAGCTCATTTCTCTGGTGGTTTCTTGCCGGTCAACAATGTTATCTGATGCCTCTCAGTGCTTGTTCCTGCTTCTAGACTACTACTAGATAAGTTGGACTTTTGTCCATGTTTTGTTTTGCCTATTTGTTCCAGTTCACAGCTGAAGTTTTGTTACTGTGTCTGGAAAGCTCTCGTTGATCAGGGATTGCTACTCTGGCGTTATGAGTTAATGCCAGAGTTTAAGGTAATCTCTGGATGGTGTTTTGTTAGTGTTTTTCTGCTGACCATGAAAGTATACTATCTGTCTTCTGCTATCTAGTAAGCGGACCTCAAATTTGCTAAGACTATTTTCCTGCTGCGTTTGTTGTTTCATCTGAACTCACCGTCATTATATGTGGGGGGCTACTGTCTTCTTTGGAATATTTCTCTAGAGGTGAGCCAGGTCTTATATTTCCCTCTGCTAGCTATTTAGGTCTTAGGCCAGAGCTGGGCATCTAGCGATAAATAGGAAATGCTACCTGGCTATTTCTAGTTGCGCGGCAGGCTTAGTTCATGGTCAGTATAGTTCCATCTTCCGAGAGCTTGTCCCTCTATAGGCTTGCTATGATCTCTGCCTGCAGAGATCATGACAGATTACTTCTAGTTATTACTGCTAAAGGTGATTTTACAAGTAATATACTCATAGGGTGTACTTTGTTTTTCAAACAATGGTTCTGCATTTTATTTTAGTTTTTATTAAACTAAGATTAACACAGTGTAAGTTTCATGCATTGTTGTTCATCTGAGGTTAAATTTACATAATGTTAAGTTCTTCTAAGAACCAAATGGTTTTTTTTCAAGTCCTGACTCCTGATACATAAAACCATAGAATTGAATTCAGTGTATTTAGCTTTTGTAAAACAAAATATCAGCCCACTGGGGGACAAGCTACAGTAAATATAAGCTCAGCTGTGTTTGGGAAATTATTTTAAATATTGACATCTATTGTGTATTTTGGAGATTTATTGCCTGGAGCCATTTTCTCTTGACAGCAAAAATCTCTGAATTTTAAACAACTTTATGTAGAAACACTCAGGAGAAATGCCTCCAATGAGCTGCTACAACTAATTTGTCATGTACTGAAGATCACTTGGTATGGGGGTTAGTCTGTAACACAAGGACCTTCACATTTTTACTAATAAGCTAACAATCTTCTATAAGGGAATATCATTCTTAGCTAATAAAATGATATTATTGGATTTGCTCACTTTTTAAGCGTTATTGATCTGAGAATAACAAGCTGATTGGAACCCATGAATTGTAAATAAACATTTTATTGCATAGAAACAATAAAAGAGACATATGAAAATCCAAATTAGGCAAGTGCATATATTGATGCTTTGCTTTGGTATACATAGGCATTAAATTTACATTATTCTTCCCCCACTATTACTCCTAGCCTACGTATTTAGGCTATGGCTACAGCCCTATATCTCGGAAGCACACCCAGCAAAAATAGGCGCTGTCATTTTCGGGCCCCCCTCCCACACGGGCCTGGTCGTACCCTCTGCAACCATGATCATTACACCCCTGACTCCACCCATACATGTTTTGAACTGGATAATAAAGCTCATTAGGTTGGTAAGCATTTACCACAATGCTCCCAACCTAAAGATCAGATGCTTTTAGTGTCTCTATATGTCAATCTGAGGAAACAGTCTGGTTTGGCAAAGGCCAAGTTACTAAGATTAGGGTAGCACAGACCTGTAGTACTGTCCAGTAAGGTTGTGTGTGCTGAATATAAGAGGTCAATATGTGATTGTCTGTCTGGATGACATCTTGGTTTATTCATCTAATATTAAATCACACATACAAAATGTACAGTATGTAGTGTACTTTAAAGACTCAGAAACAATTTATTTGCTTAAATTGAGAAAAAAAAATTAGCTCCGAAAGGGATCTTCCTGGTATATATTTTGTCTGCTAAAGTTTCTGCATTGACCCCTCTAAGATCCAACCTATTAAAGGGAACCTGTGATAGCCCCGAATGCTTTTAACCTGCAGATACTGGGCTAATCTGCAGGTAAACACCGGACACACTTCTATGACTGAAAATTGGGGCCCCCGGGAGGAATAAAGTTAATTCCCTCCCAGCACCCGAGCTTTCAGTGCAGCAGCTGGGCATTGTTTTCTTGGGTTTACAAATAGTGATGGCTGAACAGGAACGGTAAAGATCAGGGTCTGAATTGAATACCTAGTGTCTCTGCATGGACCCTGAACATGGACTTCTCCAGGAAGTCCGTGTTACTGTTAAGGTTCAGCAGCCTGAACATCAGGTGCTTCCCACACTGTCTTCTGTGTTACAGTGCAACAAACTACTGCTCCGATGAGCAGTAAGTTAATTACCGCTGCAGTTGCCACACCGTCAGACAGATGAAAGCATGTGAGCCAGCAGGTTTAATCGGCAGTAAAAAGGTTACCGCCAGTCACAGGCATCGGCTGATGAGAGTATTACCCTCATCAGTTTATGTCTGCTCTTGCTGATAGCAGTGAGAGCAGGCGAGGCTGATGAGAGTATTCACCAGCCAGCGGCTGCGCAATAAACAAATAATACATTTTAAAAATGCCATGGGTTCACCTCTAATTTTGATAACCAGCCCAGGTAAATCTGACAGCTGCAGGCTGCAGTGCTGACGTCAGTGAGGTCACTGGAGTTCATCAACTATGAACTCCACTCACCTGACATCTCCACATGGCGCTGCAGCTGAATTCTCAGCCTCAGCTCAGTGTATCTGTCCTGGATTCACAGCTGAGCACTCGCATCATGTCAGCGCTCAGCCAAGAAATCCAGATGTATCAGAGTTGGAGTGCATCATGGGACAGATGTGTATTACCTTCTTGTCGTACAGGTGAGGAATATGGTGTTTTTTATTTTTAATTTTGAAAATAAATGGGTAAAAGAGGGTGGAGAGTTTTATTTCAAATAAAGGACTTTATTTTGGCTGTGTCTTCTTTATTGCAATCTGACTATGGGTTTAGTAATGGAGGCGTCTTATAAAAGGTTAGGCGGAAACCGCAGGACCTGATCATCCACGGGTTCGCCCGTCACTATTTGCAAACTGTTATTGTAAATGTATTGACCAGTTTGGATGATAACACGATATCAGGCTGCGCTGCAATTGTTTTTTTCATTTGAAAAAGACACTAGTCCAGCGTTGAAACACGTTGTGGAAATAAAAAACGTTTAACTCATCTTGGTCCCAAGGATTCTTTATTATAGCAGCGCAGCCTGATATCGTGTTATTGTCTAAAATGGTCAACTATCCTGGAGAAGATCATCTCTCAGCCATGAGGCAACAGCAGCTGATATCATGAGGTGTGCATGCAACCAGCTCAAGTCAGCACCTTCCTTTGACTTTCCTTGTTGGTAAAAGGCTAACACCCACATCTTGTGCGTTTTTTGTTTCCCCATTAGTGTTGAGCATTCCGATACCGCAAGTATCGGGTATCGGCCGATACTTGCGGGTATCGGAATTCCGATACCGAGATCCGATACTTTTGTGGTATCGGGTATCGGTATCGAAACAACATTAATGTAAAAATGTGTAAAAGAGAGAATTAAAATAAAAAATATTGCTATACTCACCTCTCCGACGCAGCCTGCACCTTACCGAGGGAAGCGGCAGCGTTCTTTGTTTAAAATTCGCGCTTTTCTTTCCTTACGTGAAGTCCCGGCTTGTGATTGGTTGCGTGCCGCCCATGTGACCGCAACGCAACCAATCACAGCAAGCCGTGACGTAATTTCAGGTCATTCAGTATTTTAAAATTACGCTCCGGCTATGTGATTGGTTGCGTCGCAGTCACATGGGCGACGCAACCAATCACAGCAAGCCGTGACGTAATTTCAGGTCATTCAGTATTTTAAAATTACGTCCCGGCTTTGTGATTGGTTGCGTCGCAGTCACATGGACGACGCAACCAATCACAAGCCGTGACGTCACGGGAGGCTGGACACGCGCGCATTTTAAAATGCGCGCGTCTCCAGCCTCCCGTGACGTCCCGGCTTGTGATTGGTTGCGTCGCTGTCAACCAATCACAAGCCGGGAGGCTGGACATGCGCGCATTTTAAAATGGCTTCCCGGCTTGTGATTGGTTGACAGCGACGCAACCAATCACAAGCCGGGACGTCACGGGAGGCTGGACTCGCGCGAATTTTAAAATGCGCGCGTGTCCAGCCTCCCGGCTTGTGATTGGTTGACAGCGACGCAACCAATCATAAGCCGGGACGTCACGGGAGGCTGGACTCGCGCGCATTTTAAAATGCGCGCGTGTCCAGCCTCCCGGCTTGTGATTGGTTGACAGCGACGCAACCAATCACAAGCCGGGACGTCACGGGAGGCTGGACTCGCGCGCATTTTAAAATGCGCGCGTGTCCAGCCTCCCGTGACGTCACGGCTTGTGATTGGTTACGTCGCCCATGTGACTGCGACGCATCCAATCACAAAGCCGGGACGTAATTTTAAAATCCTTAAGGACCTGAAATTACGTCACGGCTTGCTGTGATTGGTTGCGTCGCCCATGTGACTGCGACGCAACCAATCACAAAGCCGGAGCGTAATTTTAAAATACTGAATGACCTGAAATTACGTCACGGCTTGCTGTGATTGGTTGCGTTGCGGTCACATGGGCGGCACGCAACCAATCACAAGCCGGGACTTCACGTAAGGAAAGAAAAGCGCGAATTTTAAGCAAACAACGCTGCCGGTTCCCTCGGAGAGGTGAGTATAGCAATATTTTTTATTTTAATTCTTTATTTTACACATTAATATGGTTCCCAGGGCCTGAAGGAGAGTTTCCTCTCCTTCAGACCCTGGGAACCATCAGGAATACCGTCCGATACTTGAGTCCCATTGACTTGTATTGGTATCGGGTATCGGTATCGGATTGGATCCGATACTTTGCCGGTATCGGCCGATACTTTCCGATACCGATACTTTCAAGTATCGGACGGTATCGCTCAACACTATTCCCCATAGCTTTTATACATTTTTTTCCAAGATAGCCAAAACACTTACTAACCTAACTAAGAAAGGGGTAACCGGAGTCTATCCGTGCTTTCACTGAAAAGAATGGTTAGGAAATTGGCTTTTATAAGACAACAGTGAGACAACAAAACAAGAAGCAACAGCTGAGACCACGGGGCTGAACCATAGACATATCACACAGCCTGATATTTCTGGTACCAGAAAAACCAGTACTGGAGAAATCAGTGTCTGTGTGTACATGTGTGTCATACTTGTGACATACATGTGGCAACTGTGTGCCGTATCAGTATCACACGTATCGGCACCTGTGAAGCAGCGTTACTGTTAGTGCTGCTCCCCGATGCCGGGTGCTGAAGACTGCTCTCCCCTGCTCTTACTGCGATCAGCGCTAGCAGGAGAGAATGGTGAGAGTTGTATTCCGCTGATAACAGTGAGAGCAGGAGGTGGCTGATGAGATTATGCATCAGCTTCCACATGCGCTTTAAATAAATAAATAAATTAAAAAATATGGGTGACCCTACGCCATTTTTTAAAAAATATTTATCTAAATAATAAAAAATACGGTGTGGGTTCCCCTGTATTTTTGATAACCAGCCTGGCAAAACTGACAGCTGCGGGCTACAACCCTCAACTGCCAGAATTAGTAAGGCTAGTTATCAAGAATATTATTACTTTTTAATTATTTAAATAAATAAAAAAATATCTTGTGGGTCACCCACATTTTTGACATGCAGCCTTGCTAAAGCAGACATCTGGGAGCTGGTATTCTCAGGCTGATAAGGGGCAATGGATATTGGCCCCTCCCCAACCTAAAAATAGCAGCCCACAGAAAAGGCACATCTATTAGATGCACCAATTCGGGTGCATTGCCTGGCTCTTTCAACTTGCTTTGTGGTGATGGCAAGTGGGATTCATATAAGACATCTATATGGTGCCTCTCCATTACTAATCCTATAGTTGTATTGTAAATAAACACACAGCAAGTATAAAGTCTTTTATTTGAAATAAAAACTAAACACACTTTTCCATCTTTATTTCAAAATAACAAACACAGTTTTACTCACCTAATGCCCATTCCATTGAAGCCCTCGTCTCCTATAATAGAGAAAAAATAATAAAAAATAAACCATATCCCTCACCTGTCTGACGTTCTGTCTCATGCTGTAATCCATGTCTGGGGATTTATAGTTTTCAACCTGGACAGTGCCAAGGTGCGACTGTCCAAGCTGAGATCCACTGATGTATGAGGTGCTTTAAGCATAGAATCAGTATGCAGCGGTGACATCATAAATGTTATCGCCAGTCACTGAGGCTGCGATCCCAACTGGGCTGTACTGTGGTGACCTCAGCACCGTGAGAAAAAGTCAGTGAGTTCATCACAGCTCAGCTCAGTAAGTTTACCGCAGATCACTACAGAATACTGTCAAAACACTGTTCATTAGATCATATGCATTTGTGTTAGAAACATTTTTTGTATTCTTCTGAACTAATGCTGTTAAGTGCCTCCAGCTATTTTTTCTTAACCTCTACTATGTCCTGAAAATGCTTTCCCCTTAGGTTTTTCTTCATTCTCGGGAATAAGTAGAAGTCGTAGGGTGCTAGGACGGGCGATTAGAGGGGGTAAGAAACAGTTGTTGCCAAAAACTGGTGGGGTTTCAACACTGTGTTGGCAGGCGCATTGTCATGATGAAGCAGCCAGTTCCCAATTCTCAACAATTCATCTAGTGTGTTTCTCACTGACTCATGCAACCGCTTCAGCACTTGCAGATAGTAATTTTGGTTCACAGTGGTGACCTGAGGAAAACAATTAAACGTGAATGACTCCTTTGATGTAAAAAAAAAATCGTGGACTTCAAATTTGATTTTACTTATCTTTTTTTGTGGTCTGGGCGATGAAGCGGTCTTCCACTAGTTGGACTACTCTTTTGTTTCAGGATCATAGGTGTAACACCAAGATTCATCCCTTGTGATGACTTTTGACAAAAAATTTGATTGACCACCCTTACTTACCCGACCTAGCCCCTTGCAACTTCTTCTTAGTCTCAATAATGAAGAAAAACCTGAAGAGAAAGTGTTTTTATGACATAGAAGAGGTTAAGAAAAAACAGCTGGAGGCACTTAACAGCATTAATTCAGAAGAATATAAAAAAAAAATTAGACTAGTGGAAAATCCATTGGGACAACTGCATATCATCTCATGTACTTTATTTTGAAGGGGATTAATGTTTTCAAGATGTTATCTTGAATAAAAATATATAAATATGTAATTTTTGTTTTTTTGGCTACCCCCTCATATAATTCTTGCAAACATACATTATGTTCTAACTTTATTGTCTTTTTTACAACTTCTTAAAATTTTATTTAGGCTCTGACAGTATTTTTAGTCTGTTGGAGGCTCTAATTTTTTTAAATAATTGTATAGTGTAGACTGCAATGCTATTCTTGTCGTGACAAGGCCAAACCCATGAAGAAAACCTTATGGACCTAATTGCAAGTTATTGAAATTTTTAAGACCGGTTGGAATATGTTTTTGCTCCTTCGGAAGGAACAGAGCCTCAATGTTTTCTTCTATCTGTATACCTATCTTGTATTATTTTACAACCCATATGGGGGCCATATTGGGTCTTACAAAGATGTTCCTAAAGTCCAGAATGCTCAGTTATTTAGTGATACCTATTTCTGTATCACTTTGGAGAATTCTAAGGGAACATCAGACGATAATCCCCACTGAGCTACTATACAGGCTGCCATTACCTTTCTCTTCAGAAATAGATATTAACATGGAGTATCTAAAATGTTACCCTTAACAGTTAAGACTTTATTTTTTTATTTCATTGTAATTTTTCCTTACATTTATTACTTACAACTACTAATAGATCTCCGTGTTTACTACAGCTTAGCACAATATATATCACTAATTTCTTGACATACAGTAGAGACTGGATCCATGTCAGGGCTATAAACTTCATTGTTCACTTTAAAAGCATGTAATTATTTTATGAGCCACTATTGTCAAGCGAACCGTTCCACAGCCACATTGAAATAGATTCATCTTTCAGAACTGCATTTCTCTTCTTTGAGGTAATCATGTCTCAGAGGAACAGACCATAGAATCTGCCCAAGGCAACATTTGAGGGAAGAAACTGAAGAATTGTACCTTGCGTTTGTTAAGTATGGGGTATAAAGTAAACGTTGCAGTTCTTTATGGCAGCTACTGTCTCCACTACTGGAGAAATCATCTATATAACAGCTGACTGCTATTTTCTAACATTTTCGCCTGAGATCTTTAAGAGATCCCAGAAGGCTCGAACTGTAGAATATTTAAGACAAACCTCACTTTATTATAAGAGATGGATAAAATCTGATGAAGCCTTTACAATAGTAGTTGGGTCATATCATATCCAAGTTTAGGTATTCCATAAAAGAAATAATTTTTTGGACTATGAGATGTACTTGACTATAAGACACACTCTGATTTTTTGTTAAAGGGACTCTGTCACCTGAATTTGGAGGGAACAATTTTCAGTCATATGGGCGGGGTTTTCGGGTGTTTGATTCACCCTTTCCTTACCCGCTGGCTGCATGCTGGCTGCAATATTGGATTGATGTTCATTCTCTGTCCTCCGTAGTACATGCCTGCACAAGGCAATCTTGAATATTATCTATGCAATCAAAGGATCACATGTCCAACTCCACTTGTGGGACTAATAAATAGTGTAAAACAAAATAAAAAATTATGGGTCCCAGAATACAGCAAAAAAAAATATATGTATATATTTTTTTTACATAAAAATAATAAATACATTTGGTATTGTAATTATAATTTGGCCCACGTAATAAAAATAACATGGCAATTATGCCTAATAATAAATTAGGGTTTGAACTTTTGATTTTCAGGCTTCGTATATCACCATCCACTACTGCTTACAACACGAGACTACCATAATTTTATAAGCAATCATCTTGGTAAGAAAAGGACAAAATAATGTTCCAGCAGGACAATGACCTGAAGCACACGTCAAGATTGGCAAAGAAATGGTTCAATGACAATGAAGTAGAGGTGCGGGATTGGCCTCCGCGGTCCCCAGACCTCAACCCTATCGAACTCTTGTGAGTAGAATTGAAGAAAGAGCTGTATATATACCCAAGTACAGTAAGTCAACCAGGATGCACTAATTTTGGAAACGTATAGAAGAGACCTGGGATCAGATTTCGGTGGAGACATATTTGAATCTAATCGAGAGAATGCCCAGAAGGATTCAGGCAATGATGAAAGTCAAAGGTGGATTTACAAAATGCTAGCAAAATAATAAAAATTAAAATTTTGATTTTTAGGAGCAAAACAGTAATAATAAAGTGACAAGACGTGAATCTGCATAACTAATCATATGCTAAATAGTTGCAAGTCAAATTTATGTATAAAATAATCAAGACGGTTGTCTATTAAATGATGTCAGTCTCACGTTTGAAGCAATGGTGGATGGTGAGATATGAAGTCTGAAAGTGAAGTTCAAATCATTGTAACCTTTTTGCTGGTCAGTGTATATTATCCAGAATTTTCATTTTTTCTCTTCATTCTGCATCATTATTTTAAGAACCCAAGAGAGTTCCATCCTGGGTTTAACAGATTTATTTGGGGCAAATGATTGTATAGTTAATTTATTCCCACTTCCCTGCATCAAAGCATTACTGTATATGCCGGTCATTGAAATAAAATAGAGTCAATTGATTTCAGTGGATCCCTGTAGCTGTAGCCCTCTGAGGCCTTCGACTATGCTGCACTTGGCTCTCAATGCTAACTCAAAGAGATAGCGTCATCAATTCAACTTGGAGAATAGATACAAGTTTGATTTTTTCAAGACAGAAATGTTTAATTTTGTAAACAGTAAGTTCTTATTGGATTGTTCTCTTGCCTAAAATGATCTCTGGTTTCATCTTATAGTTACTTAGTTTTCATTTACTTCCAAAGTGTTAAAGACTCAGAGTACAATATGAGAGTTGTCTTTTTCTGATTCTTTTTGCCTTAAAGGGAATGTGCCATCCAAGGATGACCTACTGTCTAATTCAAAGTTTTATGTTACATGTATTTTTTTTTTACATTGGCAACACTTTTTTTTCCATATCATTATTAAAATCTAACTTCTGATGCCTCAGGAAATTCAAGTTTATTAGCCACAATGAACCTACTCTCACCCTATCTTTTTTACTGAAGCATCTAATGAGTGTGATGAACAAAGGACATTGAAAAGAGAGATAGAGCGGAGGGTGGATCATATGTTATTGGCTGAATATAGCGGTGTTATCAGACATTGTAATCCTGTCCTTGACGATAAGGAGCCTGCTGAAAACATTTACTGAATGGACGGTGTGAAAATTGCAAGATTACTAATTTTAATTTTAAAAATCACCTGTCAGCATGATTTTGTAGTGTAAGGTAAATACATAGCTGTAATGGTGTAACACAGATTAGATTGATACCTTTGATGAAGAAATCTCCTTTTTGGCTCTCCTTCAATCACCATTTGAAGTTTTTTACTAATTATATTTTGGTGCACAGGGGCCGGATTGTGCCCTGGGTCTTCTCCTCCTTGTCTGTGATTCCCCCGTTCCTCCGCCTGCCTGAACTGGCACTTCTGTTCAAAATCTCAGCAGCAACCTGTGATTCACAGACCAAAGTCAGCGAAAGGTCCAGGGAATCACAGAATAGAAGACCCAGTGCAAAGTCCGGCCCCTGTGCACCAAAATCTGATTTGTAGAAAACTTCAAATTGTAATTAGAGAAGGACAATAAAGCAGATTTTTTTCACCAAAGGTATCAATGTATTCACTATTGTGATTGTAAAGGGGCTGTGTCTTTACTTTACAAGACAAAATCGTGCTGACAGGTTCTCTTTAAATAAAGATGTACTGGAAAACTTGAAAAATTGCACTAAAAAAAGAAAATTCTTCAAATGCTGTTTTGGATTTTGTGCTTATTGCATTCATTGTACTCTAAAAGTGACCTGGAAACATTATTACAGAGGTCAGAATAATATTTTAAAATTTACATTGTAAAAAAAAAATTCAGAAATTCATTAAAAAAAAAATCTGTTCCCATCGCCATTTTCCGAATGCTTTCAATTTTACAACTATGTATTACAGATGGCATTCCTCCTGCATGATGCAGGCACAACTCCTGAGCCTGCTCAATAAATGGGGACCTTACATAAGACACACTAGTAAGTGTTATGTTGGAAAAGAACTTAAGTTAGCAAAGGTTACAGATCTTTACAACGTAAAAAGAAAGGAAAACATTACTACTGAAAGCCTCCATTCAAAAACTGCTGATCTGACGGAATGATGACATCCTGATCACAGATGACCTTACTGATGAAGCCACTGATTGACAATTGGGTGGTACCAGTTATGGATGTGTATCTACGTATTAACATTGTCCAATCAATGCTTTTAATAGACCCAACAACGTGATATGTTCAATATTTGCGCGTAGTTGTGAATTTATTCATACATTTCTAGGAGAAGTAACTGGGAAAAAAGAACACTGCAACAGTATAAAAATGCTACAGAATTGTTATTTCATGGAGTATACAAGTAATTACCAAAACAGGCATGTCTGTGGAGCTAAGTTCCCTTTAGAAGGTTTACAGAGGGGACACTTTCTAAATAACGTGATCCATTGATTGTTGGAGATTTCCTCTTACTAATCAGTTTTGCTCCAAGTCATATTTAATGAATATTCCCGCTAACATTAGTGCAGGGTTTTGCAGAGAGGATACTGTGCTTCCTTAAATAAGCCATTATGGACATTTGGTATATACTACAATTGGAAAATTGTAGCATAATAATTAATAATATGAATACACATTTTCTTTAAAAAAAACTACAAGGCTTCAAAAAAGCAGAACTTACATTTTAATCTTTATTTAAAAATTACCTATATGTGAAGTTGCTTATACCTGGCAAGCTACAAACTCATATACAGTATAAACAGCACTGTTTGGGGTTTTTTGCCCCTCTTCAGTATAGAGTACTGGTTAGTTGAATTATATGAATTACATGCTGCTCAAAAAGAATACTGGCTGTTATTGAAGAGAACCATATTAATATTGAGAGGGAACCTATTTTCAAGCAATAGTCAACGGGGAAAAAAAATGTATGCATGCAACCAAAACAGGGAGCCATATTTAGACGGCACTGTTCGGGAGTTCTTTCCCCTCATCAGTACAAAAGAGGAAACTGGCTAGCTCAGTGAGATCTTTAATATCCACTTGAGTTGCTTTTAAAGTACCTCATTCAGCCAATTAGTATTCTGCTGCCTTCCGATAAGGGTCATGTACCCCAAAACAGTGCCGTATACCGATGGGTCTCGGGTTGGGCTGGAACGGTCTACTTTGCATATGGAATATTTCACTGTCAGACACAGACATAAGTGGGTCCCTGTGAAAGAACAATATATGGGCCCTTTGCCGTCCAAAAGCTCATCGTAATGCACAACCCCACCCTCTTTGGGGCTGGAATTGGCACCCCTTACCTCTTTGGCCCCTATGCACCAATTATAAATCCGCCCCTGGAGCATTTGAAAATTAACGTCCATTTTGAGCAGAGTCTCTTTAATTGTCGACCATGACCTGTTTTTAAAAACTGGAGGCACAATAACACTATAAAACACAAAATGAAGCCCTTTTTTATTATGTGTTTTACCTTTGTATAACTTAGGTCAGAGAGACAGTGGATGATGATCACATATGGCAGATCTTTATATACATTTATAAGACTGGAAAAAAACATCCCACGGTCCTAACTATAATTGATTCTACAATGTTCATCTCAATTTTACTATTCCGATTGGAATTCTAACTATTTTCTGTTGCATAAGTTACAGTAACTTCCTGTCATTTGTGAACATACCCAGATCAGATGAGCAATGTGCACTTGTTCTTATTTGCAGCAAGTGTCTTAGTTTCTTCCAGCTGCATCCGCTATGTCACCAGAAGTGAGAGCAGTTTCATGTAATAAAAGCCATTCCTGCTGTACTGTGACACCAATGAAAAGCAAAAAAAAGTGTTTAAGAAATATGAAGTCTCCTCCATAAGGCAGGAAAATGATAGACTGAGCTTGCCCTCTGCTGGACAGCACCGAAATCATTAATGAAAAATGTACGGAGCAGATGTGTTCCCCAATTAAACCCTAATATGGGGAGAATCTTAACTTCCAGGCTTTGTGTTGTTTTCTACAGATTTTCTAATAATGAAATATAGCCAGTGCCTCATTTTTATTAGTGCACTAATGCAATCGGACTTTCCATTTACAAACCATATGCTGGTTCCTTACAAAACTAAAGGAATAACATGCCCTTATGAGAATATTATTATTTTAGGATTATTTAGCTAAATATTTAATTAAGCTGGATGTTTTCTTTCAAAACTTTTAAACTCCGCTTTACACTTCTTAGTCTATTTACCACAACTATTTTTATTATGCATCCTGACATTTCTGATTTTGTTCTTTTAACCCCTTAACCCCTGGAGGTATTTTCGTTTTTGCGTTTTCGTTTTTCGCTCCCCTTCTTCCCGGAGCAATAACTATTTTTCCATCAATATGGCCATAGGAGGGCTTGTTTTTTGCAGGACGAGTTGTATTTTGAACTACATCATTGGTTTTGCCATGTCATGTACTGGGGAAAAAAAAAGTGCAAAAAAGTGCAATCCCACACTTGTTTTTTTGTTTGGCTTTTTTACCAGCTTCACTAAATGCTAAATGTCCATGCAGCAAGTAAGAGAAGAGAGGCACTCACATTATTTCGGCAATTTTTAAAACATCCAGGCCAAGAGAGTAATCGGTGGAACTAAGAACTGGACGACGATCGTTTTGCGCACAAGTGCTTCAACAGGTCCTGAGTGCCACTCTTCTCTTACTTGCTGCATGGACATTTGCTTTGTTTTTTCATGAGTGGGCACCCAGGAGTCCAAACTGGGCAGCCATAAAGCAGATTGGATGTTTACAAATAGCTTTGCATATATGTTGCAGTGGTACAGATCATTTTGTCTGAATTGGAATTCACTAAATGCTAAATCTGACCTGCCATTATGATTCTTCAGGTCATTAAGAGTTCATAGACACCAAACATGTATAGTTTCTGTATTTATCTTAGTGGTGAAAAAAAATTCCAAAGTTTGCTAAAAAAAAAATATTGTGTCATCTTCCGATACCGGTAGCGTCTCCATTTTTCATGATCTCTGGTCGGGTGAGGGCTTATTTTTTGCGTGCCAAGCTGTTGTTTTTAATTATACCATTATGGTGCATTTACGATCTTTTGATCTCTTGTTATTACACAATGTTGCGGCGAACAAAAAAAAACATAATTCTGGCATTTTTACTTTTTTTCTCTCTAGCCGTTTAGCGATCAGGTTAATCCTCTTTTTTACTGATAGGTTGGGTGATTCTCAGAGCGGCAATACCAGTGATATGTAGGTTTGATTTTTTTATCATTTTATTTTGAATGGGGCGAAAGGGGGGTGTTTTGAACTTTTTTAATTGTTTTTATTTTTTTAATTTTTAAAAACTTTTTTGGCATGCTTCAATAATCTCCATAGGAGACTAGAAGCTGACACAACTCATTTGGCTCTGCTACATAGAGGCAATGATCAGATCGCCTCTAGAATTACTCACTTGCTATAACCGCTGACCACCGGGCGGCACTCGCAGCAAGCCGGCAGTAGACCTCTGGTTGTCATGCCAATGAACCGGTGACCCATGATCACATGACGGGGGTCACCAGGGGCGGATTTCCGGCCCAATAGCCGGACACGAGAGTTAAATGCTGACAGCGTCACCCGCGGTTGTTCCGGGCACATGTCCGCTGTTCAAAACAGCTGACATGTCCCGGGAAAGATGTGAGCTCACCGCTGGAGCCCACATCAAAGGGAGGGAGTCCGACATCTGGGTAAATGTGCGCCCGATATCGGCAAGTGGTTGATATTTAGACTACATTCCCACAATGAGCTTTTGACGTTGCAGAACTTCTGCACCATTTCTGCACCTGTTATTTAAATTAGGTTACTTGCATTTTTGTGTGTTTTTCAACATGCGTTTTATTGTGTTTTTGACTGTTTTTTTTGTTTCTTGTTTGTGTTCCATGTTTCATAAAAAGCTTCTTTGTTTTTTGATACTTCCTCATATTTGGCTATGACAAGTCTTTATTGCTGTAATTAGGTGTGGATTAGGTGTGCATTTTTTACCTGCGGATTTTCCACATCTAATTTAAGTCTATGGGGAAAATCCGCACTGAAAACTCAGAGTACCGGCAAGAGAAATTGACATTCTGTGGATTGTAAACGCACACCACAGGTAAGTTTATGTTAAGTGAAAAAAGTACAGTGGGAAGGAGATTTCTGTAAATCTCATCCACTTTACTGGAAATGTAAGATGCAAAACTATGCAGCATCAAAAACCAAAAACTCATTGTGGGAATGTAACCTTACTGTAGACTTGGACTGAGATATAACCCTGAGTCTGCCCTGATACATCATGTCTAATAATTTCCTATGGTGTCATATTGTGATTTTCAACCTACAGCGACTGGAACACAAAGTCGCAAATGTGTCCAAATTTGTTGGATTTTCTCTCCCTGGTCGAAAGTCAGACACACCTTCCCTGCCACAGACTTCAATGCAAGTCCCATATGACTGTGATATCTATGGAACATGTCTGCTTTTTTAGAGCTCTAAAGTAGTCTCTGGACAGCAACTTGTTCGAGAATTACTATTGCCCAAGAAATATCACTGTGTAACTCTCTCTCTATTTTTATTAACTTATAAGTCGCCATTATATTTTGCAGCGCTTTACAGAAATCATCATCACTGTCCCCGATGGGGCTCACAATCTAGATTCCATATCAGTATGTCTTTGGGATGTGGGAGGAAACCGGAGTCCCTGGAGGAACCCACGCAAACACGGGGAGAACATACAAACTCCTGGCAGATGTTGTCCTTGGTGGGATTTCAGCCCAGGCATATTTAAAGTGGGTGCAAAGGTTGCAGTTACTCCCAGGTCCGAGAGTCTAGGAGGAGCAAGAGTACCTTTGGCCCAAATGAGAAGAACAATGCTATTAACGATCAGTGGTACTTGGGGATCCTGTGGTAGATTTTGCATTGGTGCCCGCAAGCTTAAAGCTACGCCACTGTTAAAGGGGCACATTATTAAAAACTGTCAAATGGTACAACTGTCTTTGTTGCTCATAGCAAAAAAAAAATCAGAGCATAGCTTTCATTTTATATACATAATCTGCAATCTGTGACCCTTAATCAAGGTCGGATTGAGCCAGAGGGGCTGCAGAAGATACTACACCTGAGTTCAGAAACAATGCTAGAAAAAGAAAAATACGGAGGCTCCAGTAAGGTAGTCACGCTACACTGTGGATATTACTGCTCAAAATAAATGAGAAATAGATAAACAAAACACCTTGAAATAGAGATGCATTAAAATCGGTGGCAGCTACAAACCCAACTACTTCTGAGCTTAGAGCTCTCTGAAGGGCATTCTACGAGGATAATGTGAAAGGACCGATGCCAGCGCAGTTGTGAAAATTGTATCAATAGTTCGCTGGATGCTGAGAATTCTTCGACAGTGTCTACTAACACGAGAATAAACCAAAGAGATCTAGCAGAAGACAAGCTCATTTGAAGCCAATTGCTTTTTCACCAGTGTTATTTCTCATGGGTTAATTCACAAATAAACCTTAACTTCAGTTTCCCCTTAGCTTTAGGCCTTGGCTTGAGCATGTAGTGGTTGAAAAAAATCTGCTTTTTACAGATGATTGATCTCTGGATTTTACATTATAAACAGCATACATTATTAAAGTGAATCTGTCACCATATTGTTGCTCTCCCGTCTGAGAGCAGCCTGATGTAGGAACAGAGACCCGGATTCCAGCGATGTGTCACTTACTGGGTGCTGCAATTTTGATGAAAAACTGTTGTGAGATAGCGCTCACTATTAGTGTTGAGCGATACCTTCCGATACTTGAAAGTATCGGTATCGGATAGTATCAGCCGATATCCGAAAAATATCGGATATCGCCGATACCCGATACCAATACAAGTCAATGGGACACAAGTATCGGAAGCTATCCTGGATGGTTCCCAGGGTCTGAAGGAGAGGAAACTCTCCTTCAGGCCCTGGGATCCATATTCATGTAAAAAATAAAGAATAAAAATAAAAAATATGGATATACTCACCCCTTCGGCGGACCCTGGACCTAGCGGTGTTAACCGGCAGCCTCCGTTCCTAAGAATAAGCGAGTGAAGGACCTTCGATGACGTGGTGGCTTGTAATTGGTCCCGTGACTGCTCATGTGACCGCTCACGCAACCAATCACAAGACCGCGATGTCATTGCAGGTCCTTCACTCCCTCATTCTTAGGAACGGAGGCTGCCGGTTGCAGTGGTTACAACCATGGCGCGTCAGAGGGTGAGTATATCCCTATTTTTTATTTTTATTCTTTATTTTACACATGAATGTGCATTACGATCCCGATTCCCGATATCGCAAAAATACCGGAACTCGGTATCGGAATTCCGATACCGCAAATATCGGCCGATACCCGATACTTGCGGTATCGGAATGCTCAACACTACTCGCTATCTGTGTTGGGGGACACTCGCTTGACCACGATATTCAGGCACACAGGAATGGTTACTTCACATACGCAGGCAATCTGGTTAATTTTAACTCCGCATAAACCAGATAGAGTACAGTCCGTTTCATTACATCCACGAGGTAGATACACCTCTCTTCTTTTATTACAACCCCATTGTCTGAGGTTACCTTCCCGAAGGTCCTGCTCCACACCCTGACCTCCTGTCAGTCCTCTCTCCTGGGGAACTGCCTTACGGGGATCACTGTCCTTGTGACCAGGGCACTCCCGACAGTCCAGGTGCACTGAAGGTCAGTAGCTCCCCAACACAGCGCCATCATTGACTCTGCACACCGAACACTCTGTAGTGTCCCACCTGGACACATGGAAGTCTGTCCATGCTGACAGACTCCCAGGCAACTGTTGTGAATTCCGTATGAGCTCCCTCTGGTGGCCTTTATCGATACTGTGGGTCTGGAGCTGGGCTCAGCTGCCTCATTTCCTGCTATGCTGGTTCCTATTTAACTCCACCTGGACCTTTACTTGTTGCCTGCTGTCGTTGTATTCAGTACTGGTTCTGACCTCTCCTGGATCTCCCTGGTGACCTGTCTCTTTCTGAGAAGCTAAGTCTTGCTAGTTCTTTTTGCTCATTGTTTCCTGGAATATGTTTCTCAGTATATGATGTGTTCAGTCCAGCTTTCTTATATGTGATTTTTCGCTTGCTGGTAGCTCTGGGGTGCAGAGTGCGCCCCTCACATCGTGAGTCAGTGTGGGGGTTCTTGTACTTTCTGCGTGGATAGTTTTTGTACCGACCGCACAGATCCCTTGCTTTCTTCTGACTATTTAGTGTTAGCGGGCCTCATTTGCTTAAACCTGTTTTTCATTCCTACGTTTGTATTTTCCCCTTAACTCACCGTTATTATTTGTGGGGGGCTGTCTAAACTTTGGGGTTATTTCTCTGAGGCAAGTGAGGCTTTGCTTTCTCTCTAGGGGTAGCAAGTTTCTTAGGCTGTGAAGAGGCGTCTAGGTTTTTAGGTAACGCTCCACGGCTGCCTTTAGTGTGTGTGGATAGGATCAGGATTGCGGTCGGTATAGTTTACACATTCTCAGAGCTTGTCCTACAATTCAGGTTTACCTATCAGGTCAGTTTTGTGATCCTACCACCGGATCATAATAGTACAGCAGGCCAGTAAAGAGTTAATGCATCGCAAAAGAGGGATAAGAGAAATCCTGAGTTCATTTTTTTTTTCCTCTGCAGTGTGTCTAGCCTCTCTCCTCCCCTTAATCTCTGGGTGGTTCAGAATTCAGCTGCAGCTATGGACCTCCAGAGTCTGTCTTCTAGTGTGGATCATCTCACTGCTAGGGTACAAGGCATTCAGGATTATGTAGTTCACAGTCCTATGTCAGAGCCTAAGATACCTATTCCTAAGCTGTTCTCCGGAGACAGATGTAGGTTTTTGAACTTTAAAAATAATTGCAAATTGTTCCTTTCTCTGAGACCTCGTTCCTCTGGTGATCCGGTTCAGCAAGTTAAAATTATTATTTCTTTGTTGCGTGGTGACCCTCAAGATTGGGCATTCTCTCTGGCGCCAGGAGATCCTGCATTGCAAAATGTGGATGCGTTTTTTCTGGCGCTTGGAGTGCTTTATGAGGAACCTAATCTGGTAGACCAAGCAGAAAAGGTTTTGCTGGCTCTCTCCCAAGGTCTTGATGAAGCAGAGGTTTACTGTCAGAAGTTTTGGAAATGGTCTGTGCTCACTCAGTGAAATGAGTGTGCCCTGGCGGCGATTTTCAGAAAGGGTCTTTCGGAAGCCATTAAGGATGTTATGGTGGGGTTTCCCATGCCTGCGGGTCTGAATGAGTCAATGTCTTTGGCCGTTCAGATTGATCGGCGTTTGCGGGAGCGCAAACCAGTGCACCATCTGGCGGTATTTTCTGAGCAGAAGCCTGAGTCTATGCAATGTGACAGGATTCTGACCAGAATTGAACGGCAAAATCACAGACGTCAGAATGGGTTGTGCTTTTACTGTGGTGATTCTGCTCATGTTATCTCAGATTGTTCTAAGCGCACAAAAAACTTCGCTAAGTCTGTCACCATTGGTACTGTACAGCCTAAATTCATTTTGTCTGTTACTTTGATTTGCTCTCTGTCATCCTACTCAGTTATGGCTTTTGTGGATTCAGGTGCTGCCCTGAATTTGATGGATTTGTCTTTTGCCAGGCGCTGTGGTTTTATCTTGGAGCCTTTGCAATTCCCTATTCCACTAAAGGGAATTGATGCCACGCCATTGGCCAAGAATAAACCTCAGTTCTGGGCTCAAGTGACCATGTGCATGACTCCTGCACTGTTGTGAATTTGCTTTTTGGCTCCCTCTAGTGGTTACTAGTGATTTGACTCTGGATATGTCAGTCATCCCTTGTATGCTCACCTGGGCCGTTAGTTCAGGGGTGTTGCTATATAAGCTCCCTGGACCTTCAGTTCAATGCCTGGCAACGTTGTAATCAGAGCTAATCTGTTGTGCTCTTGTCTACTGATCCTGGTTCCTGCTAGATTAAGCTAAGTCTGCTTTCTTGCTTTTTGTTATTTGTTTTTGTTTGCATTTTTGTCCAGCTTGTACTTAATCTGTATCCTGTCCTTGCTGGAAGCTCTAGGGAGCTGGTGTTCTCCCCCCGGGCCGTTAGATGGTTCGGGGGTTCTTGAATTTCCAGCGTGGATGTTTGATAGGGTTTTTGTTGACCATATAAGTTATCTTACTACATTCTGCTATTAGTAAGCGGGCCTCTCTTTGCTAAACCTAGTTCATTTCTATGTTTGTCATTTCCTCTTACCTCACCGTTATTATTTGTGGGGGGCTTGTATCCTACTTTTGGGGTCCTTTCTCTGGAGGCAAGAGAGGTCTTTGTTTTCCTCTTCTAGGGGTAGTTAGTTCTCCGGCTGGCGCGAGACATCTAGCGACCAACGTAGGCATGTTCCCCGGCTACTTCTAGTGTTGGCGTTAGGAGTAGATATATGGTCAACCCAGTTACCACTGCCCTATGAGCTGGATTTTTGTACTTCGCAGACTTACCTATTTCTCTGAGACCCTCGCCATTGGGGTCATAACAGTTTGCCAGGCCGGTATTAAATGTTATATGCATTGCAGAAGCGGGATTATAAGAAAGAAAATTCTGAGTTTTTTTTTTTTTTCTTTCTCTCTCTCATTTTTTTTTCTTTTCCCCTTTACCTCTGAGTGGCTCAAGCTTGCTGCAGACATGAATGTCCAGACCTTGATTACAAGTGTGGACCAGCTTGCTGCTCGTGTGCAGGGCATACAAGATTATGTTACCAGAAATCCTATGTCAGAACCTAAGATACCGATTCCTGAATTGTTTTTCGGAGACCGATTTAAGTTTAGAAATTTCAGGAATAATTGTAAATTATTTTTGTCCCTGAGACCCTGTTCATCTGGAGACTCCGCTCAGCAAGTGAAAATTGTTATGTCTTTTTTACGGGGCGACCCTCAGGATTGGGCCTTCTCGCTGGCGCCAGGAGATCCGGCATTGGCGGATATTGATGCGTTTTTTCTGGCGCTCGGTTTACTTTATGAGGAACCCAATCTTGAGATTCAGGCAGAAAAAGCCTTGCTGGCTATGTCTCAGGGCCAGGACGAGGCTGAAGTGTATTGCCAAAAATTTCGGAAATGGTCCGTGCTGACTCAGTGGAACAAGTGTGCACTGGCCGCAAATTTTAGAAATGGCCTTTCTGAAGCCATTAAGAATGTGATGGTGGGTTTCCCTATTCCCACAGGTCTAAATGATTCCATGGCCCTGGCTATTCAAATTGACCGGCGGTTGCGGGAGCGCAAAACCGCAAATTCCCTTATGGTGTTGTCTGAACAGGCACCTGATTTAAGGCAATGTGATAGAAAAACCGCAAATTCACCTATGGTGCTGTCTGAACAAACACCTGATTTAATGCAATGTGATAGAATCCTGACTAGAAATGAGCGGAAAATTCATAGACGCCAGAATGGCTTGTGTTACTACTGTGGTGATTCTACACATGTTATCTCAGCATGCTCTAAACGTCTAACTAAGGTTGTTAGTCCTGTCACCGTTGGTAATTTGCAACCTAAATTTATTCTATCTGTAACTTTGATTTGTTCACTGTCATCTTATCCTGCCATGGCGTTTGTAGATTCAGGTGCTGTGAGTCTTATGGATCTGTCATTTGCCAAGCGCTGTGGTTTTGTTCTTGAGCCATTAGAAAATCCTATCCCTCTTAGGGGTATTGATGCTACGCCGTTGGCAGAAAATAAACCGCAGTTTTGGACACAGGTTACCATGTGTATGACTCCTGAACATCGGGAGGTTATACGTTTTCTTGTTTTGCATAAAATGCATGATTTGGTTGTTTTGGGGTTGCCATGGTTGCAGACCCATAATCCAGTCTTGGATTGGAAGGCCATGTCAGTGTCAAGTTGGGAATGCCGTGGAAATCATGGGGATTCCCTGCCCGTGTCTATTGCTTCTTCTACGCCTTCGGAAGTTCCGGAGTATTTGTCTGATTATCAGGATGTTTTCAGCGAGTCCAGGTCCAGTGCACTGCCTCCTCATAGGGAGTGTGACTGCGCAATAGAGTTGATTCCAGGCAGTAAGTTTCCTAAGGGAAGATTATTTAACCTGTCGGTACCTGAACATACCGCTATGCGTTCATATATTAGAGAGTCTCTGGAGAAGGGGCATATCCGTCCTTCTTCTTCCCCTCTTGGTGCGGGATTCTTTTTTGTGGCCAAAAAGGACGGATCTTTGAGGCCTTGTATTGACTATCGGCTCTTAAATAAGATCACTGTCAAATTTCAGTATCCTTTGCCGCTGTTGTCGGACTTGTTTGCCCGGATTAAAGGTGCCAAGTGGTTCACCAAGATAGATCTTCGTGGTGCGTACAACCTTGTGCGCATTAAGCAAGGAGATGAATGGAAAACCGCATTCAATACGCCCGAAGGTCATTTTGAGTACTTGGTGATGCCTTTTGGGCTCTCTAATGCGCCTTCAGTTTTTCAGTCCTTTATGCATGACATTTTCCGGAAGTATCTGGATAAATTTTTGATCGTTTATCTGGACGATATTCTGTTTTTTTCTGATGATTGGGACTCGCATGTAGAACAGGTCAGGATGGTTTTCAAGATTTTGCGTGAAAATTCTTTGTTTGTTAAAGGCTCAAAGTGTCTCTTTGGTGTACAGAAGGTTCCCTTTTTAGGGTTCATTTTTTCCCCTTCTGCTGTGGAGATGGACCCAGTCAAGGTCCGAGCTATTCATGATTGGACTCAGCCCTCGTCAGTTAAGAGTCTTCAGAAGTTCTTGGGTTTTGCTAACTTTTACCGTCGTTTTATCGCTAATTTTTCTAGCGTTGTTAAACCTTTGACGGATATGACCAAGAAAGGCTCTGATGTAGCTAACTGGGCTCCTGCTGCCGTGGAGGCTTTCCAGGAGTTGAAACGCCGGTTTACTTCGGCGCCTGTTTTGTGCCAGCCTGATGTCTCACTGCCCTTTCAGGTTGAGGTGGATGCTTCGGAGATTGGGGCAGGGGCCGTTTTGTCTCAGAGAGGTCCTGGTTGCTCTACTATGAGACCTTGTGTCTTTTTCTCTAGGAAGTTTTCGCCTGCAGAGCGAAATTATGATGTGGGCAATCGGGAGTTGTTGGCCATGAAGTGGGCATTTGAGGAGTGGCGTCATTGGCTCGAGGGTGCTAAGCATCGTGTGGTGGTTTTGACTGATCACAAAAATCTAATGTATCTCGAGTCTGCTAAACGCCTGAATCCTAGACAGGCCCGCTGGTCATTGTTTTTCTCCCGTTTTGACTTTGTGGTCTCGTATTTACCAGGTTCGAAGAATGTGAAGGCCGATGCTCTGTCTAGGAGCTTTGTGCCTGATGCTCCTGGAGTCGCTGAACCTGTGGGTATTCTTAAGGAAGGAGTTATCTTGTCAGCTATTTCTCCGGATCTGCGACGTGTGTTGCAGAGATTTCAGGCTGGTAGGCCTGACTCTTGTCCACCTGACAGATTGTTTGTGCCTGCTAGGTGGACCAGTAGAGTCATTTCCGAGGTTCATTCCTCGGTGTTGGCAGGGCACCCGGGAATTTTTGGCACCAGGGATCTGGTGGCCAGGTCCTTTTGGTGGCCGTCCTTGTCTAGGGATGTGCGGTCTTTTGTGCAGTCCTGTGGGACTTGTGCTCGAACTAAGCCTTGCTGTTCTCGTGCCAGCGGGTTGCTCTTGCCCTTGCCTGTCCCGAAGAGACCTTGGACACACATCTCTATGGATTTCATTTCTGATCTTCCGGTGTCTCGGGGCATGTCTGTCATCTGGGTGATATGTGATCGTTTCTCCAAGATGGTCCATTTGGTTCCTTTGCCTAA
This sequence comes from Ranitomeya variabilis, assembly GCF_051348905.1. Lineage (NCBI taxonomy): Eukaryota > Metazoa > Chordata > Amphibia > Anura > Dendrobatidae > Ranitomeya > Ranitomeya variabilis. Next base: position 71,522,760 of record NC_135237.1, on the reverse strand, counting down.
GCTGCCTTCCTCTTCCGATCTGGTTCCTGTGTTCTTCCAGAACGTGGTCCGTTTACACGGCATTCCTGAGAATATTGTGTCGGACAGAGGATCCCAGTTTGTTTCCAGGTTCTGGCGATCCTTTTGTGGTAGGATGGGCATTGATTTGTCGTTTTCGTCCGCTTTTCATCCACAGACTAATGGACAAACGGAGCGAACTAATCAGACTCTGGAGGCTTATTTGAGGTGTTTTGTCTCTTCTGATCAGGATGATTGGGTGACCTTCTTGCCGTTGGCTGAATTTGCCCTTAATAATCGGGCTAGTTCCGCCACCTTGGTTTCGCCATTTTTCTGCAACTCTGGTTTCCATCCTCGTTTTTCCTCGGGACATGTGGAGCCTTCTGACTGTCCTGGGGTGGATTCTGTGGTAGATAGGTTGCAGCAGATCTGGAATCATGTGGTGGACAACTTGAAGTTGTCACAGGAGAAGGCTCAGCGTTTTGCCAACCGCCGCCGCGGTGTGGGTCCCCGACTTCGTGTTGGGGATTTGGTATGGCTGTCTTCTCGATTTGTTCCTATGAAGGTCTCCTCTCCCAAATTTAAGCCTCGCTTCATTGGTCCGTACAAGATATTGGAAATCCTTAATCCTGTGTCCTTTCGCCTGGATCTTCCGGTGTCGTTTGCCATTCACAACGTATTTCATAGGTCCTTGTTGCGGCGGTACGTTGTGCCTGTGGTTCCTTCTGCTGAGCCTCCTGCTCCGGTGTTGGTTGAGGGCGAGTTGGAGTATGTGGTGGAGAAGATCTTAGATTCTCGTCTCTCCAGGCGGAGGCTTCAGTACCTGGTCAAGTGGAAGGGCTATGGTCAGGAGGATAATTCCTGGGTGGTCGCCTCTGATGTGCATGCGGCCGATTTAGTTCGGGCCTTTCACGCCGCTCATCCTGATCGCCCTGGTGGTCTTGGTGAGGGTTCGGTGACCCCTCACTAAGGAGGGGGTACTGTTGTGAATTTGCTTTTTGGCTCCCTCTAGTGGTTACTAGTGATTTGACTCTGGATATGTCAGTCATCCCTTGTATGCTCACCTGGGCCGTTAGTTCAGGGGTGTTGCTATATAAGCTCCCTGGACCTTCAGTTCAATGCCTGGCAACGTTGTAATCAGAGCTAATCTGTTGTGCTCTTGTCTACTGATCCTGGTTCCTGCTAGATTAAGCTAAGTCTGCTTTCTTGTTTTTTGTTATTTGTTTTTGTTTGCATTTTTGTCCAGCTTGTACTTAATCTGTATCCTGTCCTTGCTGGAAGCTCTAGGGAGCTGGTGTTCTCCCCCCGGGCCGTTAGATGGTTCGGGGGTTCTTGAATTTCCAGCGTGGATGTTTGATAGGGTTTTTGTTGACCATATAAGTTATCTTACTACATTCTGCTATTAGTAAGCGGGCCTCTCTTTGCTAAACCTAGTTCATTTCTATGTTTGTCATTTCCTCTTACCTCACCATTATTATTTGTGGGGGGCTTGTATCCTACTTTTGGGGTCCTTTCTCTGGAGGCAAGAGAGGTCTTTGTTTTCCTCTTCTAGGGGTAGTTAGTTCTCCGGCTGGCGCGAGACATCTAGCGACCAACGTAGGCATGTTCCTTGCTACTTCTAGTGTTGGCGTTAGGAGTAGATATATGGTCAACCCAGTTACCACTGCCCTATGAGCTGGATTTTTGTACTTCGCAGACTTACCTATTTCTCTGAGACCCTCGCCATTGGGGTCATAACACTGCACATCAGGAGGTGATTCGCTTTCTTGTGTTACATAATTTGCATGATGTTGTCGTGTTAGGTCTGCCATGGCTGCAGGCTCATAATCCAGTCCTGGATTGGAAAGCAATGTCTGTGTCAAGTTGGGGTTGCCAGGGAATTCATGGCGATGCTCCTTTGGTGTCAATTGCTTCTTCTACTCCTTCTGAAGTCCCTGAATTTTTGTCGGACTACCAGGATGTATTTGATGAGCCCAAGTCCAGTGCCCTACCCCCTCATAGGGATTGTGATTGCGCCATAAATTTGATTCCTGGTAGTAAGTTCCCTAAGGGACGACTTTTTAATTTGTCTGTACCAGAACATGCCGCTATGCGGAGTTATATCAAGGAGTCGTTGGAGAAGGGGCATATTCGCCCGTCCTCTTCCCCTTTGGGTGCGGGGTTCTTTTTTGTGGCCAAGAAGGATGGTTCTCTGAGACCCTGTATAGATTATCGCCTTCTAAATAACATCACGGTCAAGTTTCAGTATCCTTTGCCACTGTTGTCCGATCTGTTTGCTCGGATTAGGGGGGCCAGTTGGTTCACCAAGATAGATCTTCGTGGAGCGTATAATCTTGTGCGTATAAAGCAGGGTGATGAATGGAAAACAGCATTTAATACGCCCGAAGGCCATTTTGAGTACTTGGTGATGCCTTTTGGGCTTTCTAATGCCCCTTCTGTGTTCCAGTCCTTCATGCACGACATCTTCCGAGAGTATCTGGATAGATTCATGATTGTGTACCTGGATGATATTTTGGTCTTTTCTGATGATTGGGAATCTCATGTGAAGCAGGTCAGGATGGTATTTCAGGTCCTGTGAGCCAATGCCTTGTTTGTGAAGGGCTCTAAATGTCTCTTCGGAGTCCAGAAGGTTTCCTTTTTGGGCTTTATTTTTTCTCCTTCTACCATTGAGATGGATCCAGTCAAGGTCCAGGCTATTTATGACTGGACTCAACCTACATCGGTAAAGAGTCTTCAGAAGTTCTTGGGTTTTGCTAATTTTTACCGTCGCTTCATCAATAATTTTTCCAGTGTGGTTAAGCCTTTGACGGATTTGACCAAGAAGGGTTCTGATGTGACGAATTGGTATCCTGCGGCCGTGGAGGCCTTTCAGGAGCTCAAACGTCGGTTCTCTTCGGCTCCTGTCTTGCGTCAGCTGGATGTCTCTCTGCCCTTCCAGGTCGAGGTTGATGCTTCTGAGATTGGAGCAGGGGCCGTCTTGTCACAGAGAAGCTCTGATGGCTCTGTGATGAGGCCATGTGCTTTCTTTTCAAGAAAGTTTTCGCCTGCCGAGCGGAATTATGAGTTATTGGCAATGAAGTGGGCATTTGAGGAGTGGCGACATTGGCTTGAGGGAGCCAAACATCGTGTGGTGGTCTTGACGGATCACAAGAATTTGACTTATCTCGAGTCTGCTAAGCGGCTAAATCCTAGACAGGCTCGATGGTCGCTGTTTTTCTCCCGTTTCGATTTCGTGGTTTCATACCTTCCGGGTTCGAAGAACGTGAAGGCTGATGCTCTTTCTAGGAGCTTTGTGCCTGACTCTCCGGGAGTTTCTGAACCGGCTGGTGTCCTCAAAGAAGGGGTGATTTTGTCTGCCATCTCCCCTGATTTACGACGGGTACTGCAAGAATTTCAGGCCAATAGACCTGATTGTTGTCCACCGGAGAGACTGTTTGTCCCGGATAGATGGACCAGTAGAGTCATTTCCGAGGTTTATTCTTCGGTGTTGGCGGGTCACCCTGGGATTTTTGGTACCAGGGATTTGGTGGCTAGCTCCTTTTGGTGGCCTTCCTTGTCGCGGGATATGCGTTCCTTTGTGCAGTCCTGTGGGATTTGTGCTCGGGCCAAGCCTTGCTGTTCTCGTGCCAGTGGATTGCTTTTGCCTTTGCCTGTCCCGAAGAGGCCCTGGACGCATATTTCCATGGATTTTATTTCGGATCTTCCAGTCTCTCAGAAGATGTCTGTTATCTGGGTGGTTTGTGATCGTTTTTCTAAAATGGTCCATTTGGTGCCCTTGCCTAAGCTACCTTCCTCCTCCGATTTGGTTCCACTGTTTTTTCAGAATGTGGTTCGTTTGCATGGTATTCCTGAGAATATTGTGTCTGACAGAGGATCCCAGTTTGTGTCCAGATTTTGGCGGTCCTTTTGTGCTAAGATGGGCATTGAATTATCTTTTTCATCGGCCTTCCATCCTCAGACGAATGGCCAAACCGAACGAACTAATCAGACCTTGGAGACTTAGCTGAGATGTTTTGTTTCTGCTGATCAGGATGATTGGGTGACCTTTTTGCCATTGGCTGAGTTCGCCCTCAATAATCGGGCTAGTTCTGCTACTTTGGTTTCGCCTTTTTTTTTGCAATTCTGGTTTTCATCCTCGTTTTTCCTCAGGTCAGGTTGAGCCTTCTGACTGTCCTGGGGTGGATTCTGTGGTGGATAGGTTGCAGCAGATTTGGAACCACGTGGTGGACAATTTGACGTTGTCACAAGAGAAGGCTCAGCGCTTTGCTAACCGCCGGCGCTGTGTGGGTCCCCGACTTCGTGTGGGGGATTTGGTATGGTTGTCTTCTCATTATGTTCCGATGAAGGTTTCCTCTCCTAAGTTCAAGCCTCGTTTCATCGGTCCTTATAGGATTTTGGAAATCCTCAACCCTGTGTCATTTCGTTTGGACCTCCCAGCATCATTTGCCATTCACAATGTGTTCCATAGGTCATTGTTGCGGAGATATGTGGTGCCTGTGGTTCCTTCTGTTTATCCTCCTGCTCCGGTCTTGGTCGAGGGAGAATTGGAGTATGTGGTGGAAAAGATCTTGGATTCTCGTGTTTCGAGACGAAAGCTTCAGTACTTGGTTAAGTGGAAGGGCTATGGTCAGGAGGATAATTCCTGGGTTGTCGCCTCTGATGTCCATGTGGCCAATTTGGTTCGTGCCTTTCATTCGGCTCGTCCTGATCGGCCTGGGGGCTCTGGTGAGGGTTCGGTGACCCCTCCTCAAGGGGGGGGGTACTGTTGTGAATTCCGTCTGGGCTCCCTCTGGTGGCCTTTAGCGATACTGCGGGCCTAGAGCTGGGCTAAGCTGCCTCATTTCCTGCTATGCTGGTTCCTATTTAACTCCACCTGGACCTTTACTTGTTGCCTGCTGTCGTTGTATGCAGTACTGGTTCTGACCTCTCCTGGATCTCCCTAGTGACCTGTCTCTTTCTGAGAAGCTAAGTCTTGCTAGTTCTTTTTGCTCATTGTTTCCTGGAATATGTTTCTCAGTATATGATGTGTTCAGTCCAGCTTGCTTATATGTGATTTTTCGCTTGCTGGTAGCTCTGGGGTGCAGAGTGCGCCCCTCACATCGTGAGTCGGTGTGGGGGTTCTTGTACTTTCTGCGTGGATAGTTTTTGATAGTTTTGTACCGACTGCACAGATCCCTTGCTTTCTTCTGACTATTTAGTGTTAGCGGGCCTCATTTGCTTAAACCTGTTTTTCATTCCTACGTTTGTATTTTCCCCTTAACTCACCGTTATTATTTGTGGGGGGCTGTCTAAACTTTGGGGTTATTTCTCTGAAGCAAGTGAGGCTTTGCTTTCTCTCTAGGGGTAGCCAGTTTCTTAGGCTGTGAAGAGGCGTCTAGGTTTTTAGGTAACGCTCCACGGCTGCCTTTAGTGTGTGTGGATAGGATCAGGATTGCGGTCGGTATAGTTTCCACATTCGCGGAGCTTGTCCTACAATTCAGGTTTACCTATCAGGTCAGTTTTGTGATCCTACCACTGGATCATAACAGGCAACTCTCCATGTGCCAAGCACACCTCCATTATGTAGTGTGTAACCACACCCACAAGTGAGGTATAGATCACATGGGATGATCACGTGATCCTGACATCACTGCAGGTCCTCAAATATCTGCACTTCCCACAGGAAAGAGGGGTACAGTGAGCACCCTCACCCAATGGTGAGGTAGGTGGCTAGCCAGACCCTCCCATCTCTCATAGCTACCCACAACCCGGACACAGATTCACTAAACAACATCTTAATGCTCATGTGCACCAAAGACCAAATACTCCAGGTTGCATTGCAGGGAGCAGCTCTCCATATCAAGGGAGGCTTACAGCGCAGAAGACCTCCTCTGTGACACATACCGCCCATTCACCACAATGCCGGACACTGTCTCACTATCCCTATTACGCCTCTGTGCGTGCCCTGGGGAGCACATACAGTACCCCCTAGCTGTAACAGGGGTCACTGCATCACATATCCCCCCTTTGTTCAATCCTGTGGGGTTGAACATTTGTCAGACACCAGGGGACTCGAGACCTGGTACCCATGTCACCTTGTCCTACCTGTCGAGAGGGTCATCTCAGTCGGGTTTGGGCGTCACGGTGAACCCGGCATCGCAATTCCCTTGCACCTATACCACCTGTCTGGTCTGACTCTTTGTCAACATGTCTGCTGCAGGGTCTCCCACCTAAGTCTGTGCTAACTGAGGCGACACTACTTCTATCTGGTTTCATCAGGTCTCTTTCTGTAATCTCTCTGCTGGCCATTTCTCATATGGTCTTTATTGCTCAGAGAGCAGTTCTTCCATATGTCTGTATGTCCTCTGTTAGATGCATCTTGAGGACCTTCAGCCATTAAGAAACCTCTTTGCTTCTCTATCCCACGAGATGAAGTTGATGGCCATCTGTTTCCCATTTTCTGCAGCTCTTTATTGATCTGCTCCCTCTAATGTCTTAGCTGCTCAATTTCTTTTAGGTATGCCACGCGATACCCCAGGAGCATCCGGATATTCCTGACACTCTCTATGGATCCGACAACAAGAAATGGAACCATCCCATCTTCACCCATGACCTGGGCCTTGTCATCAGTCGGAATCCTCAGTCTCTTCACACTGGATTTATCGACCATCTCCTGCATCACTCTCCCAAGTCTTCCGATGACTTTCCCCACCAAATTTCTGGGTACCAGGATGATGTCTTCCACAAAGCCCAGCTGATTTTGAGCTTCTCTCGCAAGCTCCAGACGTCGAGCGGCTTCCTTATTCCTCCACATGATTATTTGTTTCGTGTGGAGGCATTGTAGATGCATATCCTTCAGGACAGCCACCCACTTCACTGTGACTTCCCTAAATCGACAGTATGACCAATTGCTGAGTCTCAGGCACCCAGGGCACACTACACGCCTCTATTGCCTTTCTAAAGGCCTCATGCACACCGTTACTGGCACATGCTTCTTGCATGTCTTCGGGTACCTCCATTATGCTCTTGAAAAGTGGGGTCTCGCTCTCTTCAAGGACAGACGGCTCCTGCTTTGCCATGGCCCTTTTTATCAAGACTTCTGCCACCACCGGGTGACTGTCTTGTTCCTCTGCCAGGCAGCGATGCTCCTCCTCTCTCTGGAGAAGCTCCTGCTGATGCTTCTCTTGGGCCATTCTGAGCACCTCCATATCTTTCAATATGGCCTTATTCATGGTTTGACACTCGTGCCAGGCCAGATAATAAAAATAAAGAGCGGCTCTGATGCTGGCAGGTAAGCAGCTGTTCACACAGCTCCTGTCTAACAGAACTGATCACTGACATGGCCGAGGAATGAGGTTAGGAAAAACTAAAAATCCACTCCATATGTAGCCTGTAAATATGTAACCTTAAGGGCTCATTCAGACAGGAGTATTGTGTGCTGACCATTTGCTCAACAGATAGCATGCTGATCCAGTAATGACCAATCCACGTCCCCAAAAAAGCAGCATGCTCTAGTCTGGACTAATTTATCATGACCATCTGAACCCAGCAAAAAAGTGAGCTTAGCAGCCAAAAACCTCCGATTCAACTTTTTTTAACAAAGGATTTTATGTAAAGCAAATACCACTCAGATTAGAAATGAGAGAATTGATTCTCAGGAATCTGTGACTGTTGGATGGGAGGCCTGCAAATCTACTTCTGGCATCTCTGGTTTTTCCTTTGAATGGTCAGGCTGGCAAAATCTCATCAATGTGGCATGAAAAAAACACACGATATTGAGTAAGCTAATCAAAGGAATAGTTTGAAATACTGGGACATAAGGAGATTCACAGGCCTCGTGGCCAGCAGTCAAAGATTACTGACATGGCTGATGGACCGGAGTCCTGGGAATCCATATTCACTTCTCTAATCCAAACACCATATTTTGAGAGATTTGAACCCTTATTTGCAAAATGACCACTACAAAATCTGAGTTTAAAAATGTGATTGTGCAAAGAAATGTCCAATGATCTGTAAACTGAGATCTGTTTGCATCCACATAGAAAATGGGACTCACTTTTGCCCCTCCACTTTGTAGTAATGTCCAAAGGACTAACTGATGGATGAGGACAGTCCTATCCCCAGTAAGTGCACTGCTTCCAGTATGCCCAAGGACAATATATCTGCATGAGGTTTTGGTCAAATAAAACAGCTGCCAACATGATCCCTGGCACGCTCCATTAATAAGATAGTGTACCATGATACTCCATGCTATTAGTATAGTGTGGATGCAGTGCTATTCATTGCAGTGGTCATGTTTGTGGCTGAAACATCTCAATATTCCCCATGTTTGTCTAGGTGGGGTATTCTCCACTTAATATATTAAATAACGTGCTATGCAACTGACCTAAGTGTGTATGAGACAGGATAATGTTATAAAAGCAACAGGAAATCAATAAATTGTTTCTAAGCAGGATCCCGACTCTTTATCATATTCTGAAGAATGTATTCGGCATGCTCTGCCCCTATAGATCCATCCGCTATAAAACATAAAGATGATGGCAAAAATGAAGACAAGAAAGAGCATTTGAAAAGAATTGAGCTTTATATGTTGTAAATAACTTCTAATACGCCGCAAAACATGTTCATGATCACCGTAGAGCCCATTATTCAGTAGGAAGTGATTTCTATCCAATATTTTCACTTTGTTTTATTTGTTTCAATTTTCTTTATTACTCGAGACCGCTTTAAAGCAATATAAAAATATATTAGTTACTCAATCATCCCATGACTTATGTGCAATTGATCTTAATAGTCTGCACAGAAAGTGCACACGAATAAAAGCAAATTATTTTGGAATAAGAAATTAATGTTTGATAAATGAGAATTTCGAGAGAGTCAATAAATAAATTGCTGAAGTTGCATCATTTCACTGAATTACCAGAGTTTGTCTTGGTAAATGGAAGAGAGGATACATATTTCCAGACATATAAAAAGCACCTGTTTTATTGATTAATAAACCCACAATTGGAAAGTCACAATGATTTATGTCTGATCACCGCAAACACACATAATAAATGGAGAAACATTGGGAAATAAAAAACCTTCATAAATTGTTTATTCCGACTGCTGGATCTCTACTGATATCTTTCCGCTGCTGATCACAGAGACTGATCAATAGCATGGTCTAGCCATAGTGTAATGTCATCCGGTGATGTGCAAAAAAACAACATTATCATCTTACTAATTACAGGTGACATAAACTATTGGAAAAAAGATGACCTGAAACCCAGTCAACGAAGCTTGTTGTGGCTGATCGGTGGATGTGGCAGGTGATGGACCTCCACCGATTTGTATTTGTTAATGAATAGGCAATATCATATGACTGGACAAACCTTTAAGCCTATTCAAGAAAAAAATATGTAGTATACCTGTATGACAAATTGTGTAGCATTGCAAACATGAGTAGTCACTTCTTTAAGAGTTAGGTTGCCTGGAGACGATCATATGTAAAATTGGCCAAGTTTCATCTAGAAAACTCGGATGATTTTTTAAAAATTTTCCTCACATTTTCATTCATGAGCCATTCATGTGTTCTTTAATTATGCCTATGTGGCGTCCAACTACATTAAAACATGTACATGATCACATATAGTTTCCGAGGTTTATAATAGAAATCTATCCTTAAAAATGCCACTTGGTTGTTCCGTGTGGGATCTGAATTGTTTCTCGCACCCGTAGACTTGAATTAGTGAGCGTCATCCAAGATTTGGGCTAAAGTAGTGCATGATGAGATTATTTTTTACTTGGACACTAGGACCAAGAAAAAAAAATCGAAATCGATCATCTGAAAATATACTTTAAAGTTTTTCAAAAAGCCATGTCTTGTTGCTCGGAATGTACATTTGTGCAGACATGACAACTATCCGAAATTTGCAGACAACTTTTGGGATTTTTCCGAAACACTCGTGGCAAATTTGCTATGGGATCAACCCTGCCTTTATTGAACATTTCAGGTATCTCATGGAAGGGACCAAAAGGCAGGACTAAAGTTTTACTAAATTTTCAACATCGGCGTTGGCAACTATACTTTGCCTTCTCTGTAATATGACTCCATAGCAGACTAAAATGATAGATGAGAGATTATGCTGCTGATGTATTTCATTTGACAGGCATGTAATTAGTTATCACTTGTCAAAAGGACAGATAGGACTTTTGTGTTGGGTTTTCAGTCAATTATTCCAATTTGATTAATCTTACAAAGAGTACAGGTGAGTAACTTGGGGTGGGATAGAGAAGCGACTATCCTAGGAGCAGTTAGGCACAGATCTGGAAGGAACAAGGCGTACATTCTGGATTTAGCTTTCACATTCACACAACCTCTGCAACCAATCAATGGTTGTAGCTGGACATCTGAGACCAGTGATTGGCTGCAGTAGTCACATGTCCATGCCAGGATATTATGACATTATTTATTTTATAAGCTATTATGTTTTTTTTTTTTTTTTTTAAAAACCTCTTACTGACTTAATAACTTTTGAAATTAACAGCAGCTGAAGATTTTTTCTATCTGTTGTAACTTAAAGAACATAAAGGTTGTCTATAATAAATTAAAAAATAAAAGTACGGTACTTTTAAAAGTCATAGTAACACGTTACAAATTTAGAGTTTGTGGGAGCTGAGAGCTGAGGCTAAGATTGATTTCTATACTGACTGTTCTCATATAACAAAGTGATAGATGTTTGTACAAGTATGTCTTCCCTACCTGATTAAAGGGAACCTGTCACCCCCCCGAGGCATTTTTAACTAAAAGAGCCACCTTGTGAAGCACTAATGCTGCATTCTGTCAAGGTGGCTCTTTTAGTTCTGGTCCCTGCCAACCTGGGGGCAGGTTTTTCCCCCCTAATACAGACGCACCACAGCCGTCACTCAGGGCCTCTGTGCGCCGGGCGCCGCCTCCTCTTTCTTCATTAGCGTTCCCAGCGCCTGCGCTGTTATTTTTTTTTCGGGCATGCGCAGTTGTGCTGCCCTTTCGAACTTACAGCGCAGGCGCCGGGGACACTAATAAAGGAAAAGGAGGTGGCGCCCAGCGCGCAGAGGCCCTGAGTGATGGCTGTGGTGTGTCTGTGTTAGGGGGGAAAGACCTGCCCCCCAGGTCTAATTCGAGGTATGAGGTGCACATTATAAAAGCGATTATTGCAGCGTTTGCAGGGACCCGAACTAAAAGAGCCACCTTGACAGAATGCAGCATTAGTGCTGCAGAAGGTGGCTCTTTTAGTTAAAAATGCCTGGTGGGGGGTGACAGGTTCCCTTTAAGGATAATGCATTACAGATGTGCCATGTTGGTTCTGTCTAGACATTAAGATATGATATTTTGTTCTTATTATCCTCCTTTAGTGGTTAGAGCTGTCATCTCTTAAAGGTGTGTACACTTCCTTAAGACATTTTATTAATTGACCCAGAATGGTCAAATAGTTAAAAAAAAATCTACCAGAGAAGTGCCACTCCTCTGCGCATGACTCCTGGCATACACCTCTGTCTGCTGGTGTCCTCTTCTGGTTGTGGGGTTAGATGATTACATTGTTACATTCTATTTGAGCAGAAAGAAATAGACCGACTGACAGAAGAGGATGCCAGCAGACCAGAAGCTGACGCCAGCAGTCATGTGAAGTGGCATCATTCCCGATAGGTGACTATCTCTTTTTTTTTTTACTTTTTGACCACCCAGGTCCCATTAATAAAGTGTCTTTAAGTATTAGATAACTCCTTAAAGCATCTTATTCTGGTGAAGACTCCTCTCATTGCTGTCATCACCTCTCATAACACAATATTGTATTACTCCAATCAAGAGTACGAGGGGCACTGTACTTTCTATTTCATATGACCATTTCAAAAAGTTTTGCTACCTATATTACCTGTTAAAAAATTGGCTTAAAGCACAGACTAAGGTGGGAAACATCATGCAATGGGGAAGATTTACTAAAGCTGTCTTTGTTGCCAATAGCAGCTAATCAGTGTTGCTTTTTATAATACCAAAGCTATTCGCATTGTGCAACAAAGATAGTTTTTCTTTTAAGTAGTCTTGATAAATGAGGTGTCACAGGGATACCGTGACAGAAAGGAGCCAGAAGATCATGGCGTCTGGTTACACGAACTGCTTCATCATCATATTAAACAGTGCAGGTTTTCTTTGCTCTGTCATTGCAAGGGTTAGTCATTTCAGTTGTTCTAGAACTCTCCATCCTGAATTGTCTCAGCTGTTCTGCTTCGGCCACTCCCCTCTGGCATAGATGCTAGCCACTGGCACTTGGGAGTTGCCAGTGATAGTTTACCACTACCTGGTTTGCAGTTGAAGGAGAACTTCAGTGTTTGGAGTAGGCAGTTGAAGAGTTGTTCAGGAGATTTCTGCATAGAGTTGGTTTGCATGTTTATCCTTATCCCCTCCCATTTGGTTTGTACCTCCTATTCCTCCCCTGTTCCCAATCTGTTGTTTTGTGAATGTGTTTGTATTCTAATAATTTTCTTTGATCCCTGTCTGTTTATTTTTATCTGTCTGGTTAGTGTTTTCCAATACACTTCGTCCACAAACCTCTCTGAGCTATCCAAGTGGACCACCGTCTACATGAGCGACATAAAGAGACATCTCAATATTCTGGAAGTCAGGGGTCAATGGAACCCAGGGCTGATTCTACCGAGGAACCCATGCAGTTGTGGGGATGGCTCTTTTTACTGATCTCCTCCAACTGCATTTACTGGTACTGAAGATCGGCGCAGAGGGAGTGTGTTTTTTCTGTGATAAGAAGGGTCATTTTATTGGCACCTGTCCATCCATATGTAACCGCAAAGAGGTGCCGGAAAACTAAGGAGACTGGGTTGCGGGGAGGTAAGCAATAAGAGTGCTCATATTTCTTCTTTCAAATGTTTCTTATCATTCACTTGTTTTCACATGGATCTGGTGAAAGTCTGGGCTACACTAGATTGAAGTTGTCCTGAAGACTTAAAATCTTTAGAAGGGTTTTTAGGATTTTTCAATTAGTTTACCGGGAGTTCATCAAGAACTTATAGGTAATGGCAAAATCATTGACTAATATGACATGGAAAGAGATAAACTTTATAAATGATCCAATATGGCCAGTGAGGCATTTGCGACTTTAAAGAGATGGTTTGCTTCTGGGCAGATTTTTATACAGCCTGACAACACTTATTTATTCATTGTGCAAGTTGACGCATCAGAAGTGGGGGTTGGGGCTGTATTGTTGCAGGGTTCATCTCCAAGTAAGTGGAGCCTGTGTGCATACTTCTTCAAGAAACTGTCATCCGCGGAGAGAAATTATGACATTGGTAATAGGGAATGTTTGGCAATAAAGTGGACCTTTGAGGAGTGGCATACTTTTTTGGAGCGGTCAGTTCAACAGGTCATGGTAATCCCTGATCATAAAAATATTTTGTATTTGGAATCTTCCATATGTCTGACACCTAGACAGGCAAGATGGTCATTGTTTTTTTCACCAGATTCCAATTTTTTGTGACTTATAGGCCGAGGGTTAAGAATATTAAGACAAATGCTTTATCTCATTGCTTTCTTGGGGGAGGAAGTCATTGCGAGCCAGTTCCAATATTATAGAAAGGGATAGTTATTGCTACTATATGTTTGGATCTGGAGAAAGAGGTAAAGGCTGCCTGCTTGTGAACCTCCATCTTAAAATTTTGAGTGAACATCATGATTCAGTCCTGGCTTGATATCCCGGTAGTAAAGCCACCACAGATCTTCTTACTTATCGTTTTTGGTGGTCTAGGGTGCACCAGGATATTTGGGAATATGTAGCTTTCTGCAGTACTTGTGCGTGTTCTAAGACTCCATATACTTGTCCGCCTGGGGCTCTTCAACCTTTGGTGATTCCCTGTAGACTATAGACTCATTTGTCTGTAGATTTCATCACTGATCTACCTGTGTCAGCAGGTAACACTATAATATTGATGGTTGTGGTTGCGCTACCTGCTTTACCAAATTTTTATTAAAGTAATCGTGAAATTACATGGGATTCAATCTGATATTGTTTCCAAATAGGGTAGGTTCAATTTATTTCCATATTTTGGAAAGCATTTTGTGCTCACATAGGGCTTCATCTTTCATTTTCATCTGCTTTTCATCCACAGTCTAAGGGGAAAACTGAATGACTGAATCAGAATCTTGAGACATGACTTAGGTGCTTTGTGTCCTAGAATCAGGAAAATTGGGTTTCTTATTTACCTTTAGCTGAGTTCGCTGTGAATAACCATTGGCATGAAACAGTTTGGGGTGGGAGTGGACATTGGATTCTGATGACAGATTCTCTTTAAAAAGGGGCTGGAGTAACTTATCTACATGTGTCCTCAGCAGCTCATTTCATTCTACTACTACGTGTGTCCTGTAGATTTCACAAGAGTTTTTCTTTGCCAAAACCGACAAATGCTAAATGATAAGTTAACCTTATAGTCTTTACAAATTTTAATTCACCATACCCATTTTCTGTAAAACATAATGAAAACTAGTTGTGTGTTTCAAAGCTTCACATAAACTTTTACTGGTGTAATTAAAGCCTCTTCAAACTTGGCAAATTATGTATGCTGATTCATTTCTACCAAACAGGTGCACAGTAAATTATCTTATATTTGTGTTTTCTAACTTCAGAATTTCATTCAAAGACAAGAATTGTATCTGGATATACTTGGGAATTAAGTCATGAATTCATTTTGTTGTTATGGGCAGTAATTTCTTGCGTGCCACTGACAACTATTCTTATTTCTCATACACGTCTGCAGTGTATAAAAGGAAGGCAGGATCATGTGGTGCCCAAAATGGCGCAATGTAAATGCATAAGTCTAGATCGTCTGAATCTCTTCTTTTAATCACAAAGCACAAATGAGGCACAGATAACACTTTTAGGGCTCATGCACAAGACCAATTATCTCGTACGACTGCTATTCGTGGTTTTCAAGGATAACCCTCGCAACTATGATATCCTATGGGGCTGTGCAATGTAAATGCATAAGTCTAGATCGTCTGAATCTCTTCTTTTAATCACAAAGCACAAATGAGGCACAGATAACACTTTTAGGGCTCATGCACAAGACCAATTATCTCGTACGACTGCTATTCGTGGTTTTCAAGGATAACCCTCGCAACTATGATATCCTATGGGGCTGTGCACATGGCACAACTTTTTCCTAGAACTGAGTAGTCCACAGAAAAATATCAGAGACTTGTCCAATTTTGATCCAAGGGGGTCAAATCAGAATGGGCAATGCAAGTTAATGGGTTCAGTTTTCACAGACTGACAGAAAGGACAAGATGGAGAAAGTTCTTTCCCTCCACATGTGGAAATTGCTGAAGCCACTCTGATCAGACTAATCGGTACGTTTTTGGTGTATGTTTAGTAAATAGTCATGTGCATCTACCCTTAAAATGCAAGTACAGAATCAAGATCCAAAATGTAAAAACACTCATCAGTACATGTGGTTAATGCTGTAAAAGAGCAAACTAAGCAATACTTATCTACCAATGCCCTCGCCATTCCAGCACTCATTTCTGCTGCCCGTCGCCCTTGCATCTCCAATTCTGCATCTCCGTTTCTTTGCTGGTCCACAGCTATGCTGTTCCGGTGCTGCCTCTCGCCCTTGCCATTCCAGTGATGCCTCATTACTGCTCATCATTATGCTGCTCCAATGCTCCCTCTCTATTGCTTATTACCCTTGCTACTCCCCCGATTCTTCACTTCTGATCTACTGCTTCCTTTGCCTTCCCAACACTGAAGTCACCACTGCTGTCTGGTCAACAAAGAGGTGTTGATTTTGAAGCAAGGGCTACTCATAACATAGAATGGCTGCCTTCCAAAGCCGCCAAACTCAGTGGGTTCAGCTGACTTTTGACAATGTGTTTGAGAGGCCTCAGTACTGCATGGCTTGGTATCTTACATCCTAAGCAGTCTTATCTCCATTGTGGTTACCATTTCCTTTCTAAGGAAGCGAATATGTGGCTCTGCTGGTAGCATTTTTCAGTTCCCTGTTTATTATAGCGTCTCCCATGTACAATGACCACCACAATGTCCCTCATATACAATGTCAGGTACTGTATTCCCAGTAACAACCATAGTGGCTTACTTATGCCAAAGTGACAAATGGCTACTGTGGAAGTGACTAGTAAAGTTTTACTCTACGCATTTACATTGCAATCATAACCTTCAACGGCCTGGTCTCTACCATTACCAGGCATCAGGATCAGAAAATTGTCATACAACTGTTCTACTATGGTGATCCTACTAGCCAGGGAATGGAAGCACAGAGTGCATGCTGAAGTAAGGATGAGTCTCCGGAATTTGATCACCAAACACATTAAAGGGAAGCTGTCAGCGATGTGTCACTTAGTTTATGGCCTGCAGCCATTATGAGTTTTCATTGCTGCAGATCTAGCAGGGCTCAGAATGCTGATCTCTGTATAACTCACCCTTACAACCAATTGGCAGCTGTCTGTGTACAATGTACTGTATATTGACATATAGCTGCTAATCAGTGCTGGGGGCGGGGTTGGACTAGAAGGCACAAGGCCAGTTGTCCTATAGTGATAATCTCCTGTTGATAAAACACTGATTGCAGTGATACAGTAAAATGCAGTCCATCATGTGACACATCGCAGTAATAAGGCTCTCCTCTGCTACATCATGCTGCTCTCAGTCTACAAATCAAATAATCAAATACCTGGTGGCAGAATTCTTTAAGCCATCAATTTGTCACTATGTGACAAGAGAACACTCTATGTAATTTATTTCTTCGGCTATACTGATGTGGAAATACAGGTAACAAATGCACTCTCTTTAAAAACCAATCTTCCTCACTTCCTACTCGCTTTTTAACTATGGTGACAGAACACAAACAGTATGTACAAGGCATACAGCGTGAGCAGAAGAAAAGGAAAAAAAACTTCCTAGTGTCCAGCAACTTATTCACACAATTGGATAGTTACTAAGCACTTTTCCTGAATTACTCTGGATGTTACAAGATGTTTAAACAAACTTAATATTCTTGGTCATCCAAACAAACAACATTACAGTAGTATACCATAATAATGTGATCAATCAACAAATACACAGCGAAAATAGCGCTGACAGTGAGATAAAGAGAGCACATATAACAAGGCATAATATGAATTAGTCTCTGGAACAAATCTTAGCAGTACTGCACAACAAGATGTAAAAAAAAAAAAAAAAATCTGGAACCAGTTTGGATGAGGTATTTTGTGAATACACAATCTGGACCACAGTACACAATGCAGACAGGACACACTGTTTTGACAACAATCGACGACTACAATCAGCGGCAACGTTTAACCCCTTAGTGACAGAGCCAATTTGGTACTTAATGACCGAGCCAATTTTTACAATTCTGACCAGTGTCACTTTATGAGGTTATAACTCTGGAACGCTTTATCGGATCCCGCTGATTCTGAGATTGTTTTTTCGTGACATGTTGTACTTCAAGTTAGTGGTAACATTTCTTCGATATTACTTGCGATTATTTATGAAAAAAATGGAAATATGGCGAAAATTTTTAAAATTTTGCAATTTTCAAACTTTGTATTTTTATGCCCTTAAATCAGAGAGATATGTCACAAAAAATAGTTAATAAATAACATTTCTCACATGTCTACTTTACATCAGCACAATTTTGGAAACAATTTTTTTTTTTGTTAGGGAGTTATAAGGGTTAAAAGTTGACCAGCAATTTCTCATTTTTACAACACCATGTTTTTTTTAGGGACCACATCACCTTTGAAGTGATTTTGAGGGGTCTATATGATAGAAAATAACCAAGTGTGACACCATTCTAAAAACTGCACCCCTCAAGCTGCTCAAAACCACATTCAAGAAGTTTATTAACCCTTTACGTACTTCACAGGAACTAAAACAATGTGGAAGAAAAAAATTAACATTTTACTTTTTTTTGCAAACATTTTACTTCAGAACCATTTTTTTTAATTTTCACAAGTGTAAAAACAGAAATTTAACCACAAATTTTGTTGTGCAATTTTTCCTGAGTACGCCGATACCCCATATGTGGAGGTAAACCACTGTTTGGGCGCACCGCAGAGCTTGGAAGTGAAGGAGCACCGTTTGACTGTTTCAATGCAGAATTGGCTGGAATTGAGATCGGACGCCATGTCGCGTTTGGAGAGCCCCTAATGTGCCTAAACAGTGGAAACCCCCCACAAGTGACACCATTTTGGAAACTAGACCCCCCAAGGAACTTATCTAGATGTGTGGTGAGCACTTTGAACCCCCAAGTGCTTCACAGAAGTTTATAACGTAGAGCCGTGAAAATAAAAAATCGCATTTGTTTTCACAAAAATGATTTTTTCGCCCACAAATTCTTATTTTCACAAGGGTAACAGGAGAAATTAGACCACAAAAGTTGTTGTGCAATTTCTCCTGAGTACGTCGATACCCCATATGTGGAGGTAAACCACTGTTTGGGCGCACCGCAGAGCTTGGAAGTGAAGGAGCACCGTTTGACTTTTTCAATGCAGAATTGGCTGGAATTGAGATCGGATGCCATGTCGCGTTTGGAGAGTCCCTGATGTGCCTAAACAGTGGAAACCCCCCACAAGTGACACCATTTTGGAAACTAGACCCCCCAAGGAACTTATCTAGATGTGTGGTGAGCACTTTGAACCCCCAAGTGCTTCACAGAAGTTTATAACGTAGAGCCGTGAAAATAAAAAATCTCATTTTTTCTACAAAAATGATCTTTTTGCCCCAAAATTTTTATTTTCACAAGGGTAACAGGAGAAATTAGACCACAAAAGTTGTTGTGCAATTTCTCCTGAGTACGTCGATACCCCATATGTGGAGGTAAACCACTGTTTGGGCGCACCGCAGAGCTTGGAAGTGAAGGAGCACCGTTTGACTTTTTCAATGCAGAATTGGCTGGAATTGAGATCGGATGCCATGTCGCGTTTGGAGAGTCCCTGATGTGCCTAAACAGTGGAAACCCCCCACAAGTGATACCATTTTGGAAACTAGACCCCCCAAGGAACTTATCTAGATGTGTGGTGAGCACTTTGAACCCCCAAGTGCTTCACAGAAGTTTATAACGTAGAGCCGTGAAAATAAAAAATCTCATTTTTTCTACAAAAATGATCTTTTTGCCCCCAAATTTTTATTTTCACAAGGGTAACAGGAGAAATTAGACCACAAAAGTTGTTGTGCAATTTCTCCTGAGTACGTCGATACCCCATATATGGGGGTAAACCACTGTTTGGGCGCACCGCAGAGCTTGGAAGAGAAGGAGTGTCGTTTTACTTTTTCAATGTAGAATTGGCTGGAATTGAGATCGGACGCCATGTCACGTTTGGAGAGCCGCTGATGTGCCTAAACAGTAGAGACCCCCCACATATGACACCATTTTGGAAACTAGACCCCTTAAGGAACTTATCTAGATGTGTGGTGAGCACTTTAAACCCCCAGGTGCTTCACAGATGTTTATAACGTAGAGCCGTGAAAATAAAAAAATCGCATTTTTTCTACAAAAATGATCTTTTTGCCTCCAAATTTTTATTTTACCAAGGGTAACAGGAGAAAATGGACCCCAGAAGCTGTTGTACAATTTGTCTTGAGTACGCCGACACCCCATATGTGGGGGTAAACCACTGTTTGGGCGCATGGCTGAGCTCGGAAGCAAAGGAGCGCCATTTGACTTTTCAATGCAAAATTGACTGGAATTGAGATCGGACGCCATGTCGCGTTTGGAGAGCCCCTGATGTGCCTAAACAGCAGAAACCCCCCAAAAGTGACCCCATTTTGGAAACTAGACCCCCCATGGAACTTATCTAGATGTGTAGTGAGAACTTTGAATGCCCAAGTGCATCACAGAAGTTTATAATGCAGAGTCGTGAAAATAAAAAATATATATTTTTTAACAATAAAGATTTTTTAGCCCCCAAGTTTTTATTTTCACAAGGGTAACAAGAGAAATTGGACCCCAAAAGTTGTTGTCCAATTTGTCCTGAGTATGCTGGTACCCCATATGTGGGGGTAAACCACTGTTTGGGCGCATGGCAGAGCTCGGAAGGGAAGGAGTGCCATTTTGGAATGCAGACTTTGATAGAATTGTCTGCGGGCGTTATGTTGCCTTTGCAGACCCCTAATGTACCTAAACAGTAGAAACCCCCAACAAGTGACCCCATTTTGGAAAATAGACCCCCCAAGGAACTTATCTAGATATGTGGTGAGAACTTTGAATGCCCAAGTGCTTCACAGAAGTTTATAATGCAGAGTAGTGAAAATAAAAAATATTTTTTTTCCCACAAAAAAGATTTTTTTAGCCCCCAAATTTTTATTTTCACAAGGGTAACAAGAGAAATTGGACCCCAAAAGTTGTTGTCCAATTTGTCCTGAGTATGCTGGTACCCCATATGTGGGGGTAAACCACTGTTTGGGCGCACGGCAGAGCTCGGAAGGGAAGGAGCGCCATTTTGCAATGCAGACTTTGATAGAATTGTCTGCGGGCGTTATGTTGCGTTTGCAGACCCCTAATGTACCTAAACAGTAGAAACCCCCACAAGTGACCAAATTTTGGAAACTAGACCCCCTAAGGAACTTATCTAGATATGTGGTGAGAACTTTGAAAGCTCAAGTGCTTCACAGAAATTTATAATGCAGAGTAGTGAAAATAAAAAAATATATTTTTTTCCAACAAAAAAGATTTTTAGCCCCCAAGTTTTTATTTTCACAAGGGTAACAGGAGAAATTGGACCCCAAAAGTTGTTGTCCAATTTATCCCGAGTACGCTGATGCCCCATATGTGGGGGTAAACCACTGTTTGGGCGCACGGCAGAGCTCAGAAGGGAGGGAGTACCATTTGACTTTTTTAGCGCAAAATTGGCTGTCGTGTTTGGAGACCCCCTGATGTACCTAAACAGTGGAAACCCCCCAATTCTAACTCCAACCCTAACCCCAACACAGCCCTAACCCTAATCTCAACCCGATCCATAATCCTAATCACAACCCTAACGATAATCACAACCCTAACCCCAAAACAGCCCTAATCTCAACCCTAACCATAACCCTAATCAAAACCCTAAATCCAACACACCCCTAACCCTAATCCTAACCCTAATCCCAACCCTAATCCCAAACGTAACACTAATCCCAACCCTAATCCAAACCCTAACCCTAATCCCAACTCTAACCCTAACTTTAGCCCCAACCCTAACTTTAGCCCCAACCCTAACCATAACTTTAGCCCCCGTCGTCACAAAAAAAGTTCAATGTAACCTTTTTTTTGTACGTCGCGTCCGCCATTTCCGCGGATGCGTGGCCGTAACTCTGCCCCCTCCTCCCCAGGACATAGACTGGGCAGCGGATGCGTTGAAAAACTGCATCCGCTGCCCACGTTGTGCACAATTTTCACAACGTGCGTCGGTACATCGGGCCGACGCATTGCGACCGCCCCGTACCGACGCAAGTGTGAAAGAAGCCTTAGGCTACTTTCAGACATAGCGCATTTTTGAGCGCTATTTTGCGGGCGCTTTTCAAAAATGCGCAATGTCATTTTCGTCTGCCGGCAAAGTGAATGAGAAATTCACTTTGCCGTTCAGACACACCGCAAAAAAACGCGGCGCTTTTGTCTGCAAACACGCCGGCGTAAAAAGAATTGACATGTCAATTCTTTACGCAGCGGCGTGTCTGCGTATCCCCCTAGGGCCCCATATTACCTTCCACACACAGCGCCTTTGTCCTGGGTGTCGGCGTCTTTGTACGGAGGGGTTGACACCCAGGACCGGACGTGACGTCGGACAGGAAGAGGGAAGCCCCCGCCCCCCAGTGAAGCAGCATGGAGTCCTTCTGTGTGTGTGTGTGTGCGTGTGTGTGCGTGTGTGTGTCCCCATGCGACGCTAGTGCCACCATTGTGCTAAGTCGCCGTATGGGACTACTACTCCCATCCGGTATTAGGATGGGAGAGTTGTCCCTGTGTCCGGCGACTTAGCACAATTGTAAAGTTACACAAAACACCTACACACAATACACATACATGACACACAGTACATACAACATATAACACAGAGTATATACTCACCAACAGCACACTTGTAGGCGAAGCCCTCGATCCTCCAGGAAAAAATCCAAAAATAATAAACCAAATTCATACTCCCTGTCCGCAGAATCCATAAAACGAGTGTCCCACGCCGATCAGCTGCTCTCCGGCGATACACTGCCAGGAGCGAAGCTCCTAGCAGTGTATCGCGTACTGTTCCGGAGTTCAATGACTCCGGCGTCTCGGTTAACAGCAGTACAGCTGCGTTGAACTTTCCCACGCAGCACTGCCGTTAAGCGAGAGTGCCGGGGTCAATGACCGCCGGTAAACTCGCTCGCGCATGCGCAGTGACACACCGACAGGAACTATGGCTCCTGTCAGTGTGTTGCTGCAGCCGTGGAGAGCAGACATATCTCTGGATGTGTCTGTTCTCCATGGAAAATCTTGATACGTGGCACTTAAATGTGTGGCAATTAAATACGTGACACGTGGCACTTATACGTGATACGTGTCACTTAAATACGTGGCACTGAAATACGTGGCACGTGGCACTTTGATACGTGGCACGTGGCACTTTGATACGTGGCACGTGGCACGTGGCACTTTGATACGTGGCACTGAAATATGTGGCACGTGGCACTGAAATATGTGGCACGTGGCACTTTGATACGTGGCACGTGTCACTTAAATACGTGGCACGTGGCACTGAAAGATGTGGCACGTGGCACTTTGATACGTGGCACGTGGCACTTTGATACGTGGCACGTGGCACTTTGATACGTGGCACGTGGCACTGAAATATGTGGCACGTGGCACTTTGATACGTGGCACGTGGCACTTTGATACGTGGCACGTGGCACTTTGATACGTGGCACTGAAATATGTGGCACGTGGCACTTTGATACGTGGCACGTGTCACTTAAATACGTGGCACGTGGCACTGAAATATGTGGGACACGTCGCACAAAAAAGTTACATGTAGTTTTTTTTGTGTCGACGGTCCGCCGAAGCACGACGCATCCGTCGCACGACGGATGCGACATGTGGCAATCCGTCGCAATGCGTCGCTAATGCAAGCCAATGGAGAAAAAACGCATCCTGCAAGCACTTTTGCAGGATGCGTTTTTTCTCCAACGACGCATTGCGACGGAAGCCAAAAAACGCTAGTGTGAAAGTAGCCTAACCCTAACCCTAGCCCTAACCCTAAATTTAGCCCCAACCCTAACCCTAACCCTAACTCTAACCCTAACCCTAACTCTAACCCTAACCCTAACCCTAATTTTAGCCCCAACTTGTCTTCTCCTGCCGGCCGGCAGATGGCAGCAGATGGCGGGCGCACTGCGCATGCGCCCGCCATGATGAAAAAGCCGGCTGGCAGGAGAAGACAGAAGAGGACCCAGGGACCCCGGGTGAGTATGTTAGGGTCCCCGAATCCCCCTATTTCTCTGTCCTCTGATGTGCGATCACATCAGAGGACAGAGAAATAACTGATCGCTTTTTTTTTTTTTTTTTGCGGTAAACTGTTAATTACCGGCGATCGCAAAGCAGGGGTCGGTGCAAATCGACCCCGATCATGTTCTTTGGGGTCTCGGCTACCCCCGGCAGCCGAGACCCCAAAGAACATCCGGGTGCCGGGCGGCGGGCGCACTGCGCGTGCGCCCGCCATTTTTTCCCGGAAAAAAGATGGCGGCGCCCATGGGGAGACACGAGGAGCACCGGGGGAGGTAGGTAAGTATTGGGGGGCTATTGGGGGCCATCGGGGACCACATTTCTCTGTCCTCCGATGTGCGATCACATCGGAGGACAGAGAAATTAAACGGCAAATCGCGTTTTGTTTTTTTTTGTTGCGACCGCCGGTAAACGGTTAATTACCGGCGATCGCAACTCGGGGGTCGGTAAAAACCCCCCGAATCATGTTCTCTGGGGTCTCGGCTACCCTCGGCAACCGAGACCCCAGAGAAAATCCGACTCTGGGGGGCGCTATTCACTTTTTCCACAGCGCCGTTAATTAACGGCGCTGTGGTTTAAGTACCCTTAGCGGCCGCCGTTAAAAGGCGTATCGGCGGTCGTTAAGGGGTTAAAGGGACAAATGGGCTTGCAAGTAAATTTGATTACAGTACCACAATTTAAACACACAAGCAAAATCAACAGTGACGGATAACGGATTATAAAGACTATCATTATATAAAAGAATATGACAACACAAATAGACAGATAGACAGAAATACAGATATTACCACAAATAACGCAGAACACAGATATTTTCTACCTGAAGGGATTCCCGTTAGAAAAACCCTGCAGACTGACCTTCTACCGGCCTCCCCGTCCGGAGAGACAGGAAAAGAAGTGCGAGCAATAGCTCACTTACCCGGGTTCTAATTTTCCCCTCTCTCGGACCAGGTGGTAGGCAGCCTTGTTCAGTCCAGAACGGTAGTCGAAGGGGAATGGAGTGGAAATCTCGCTGGGAAGCCTCCAAGTTGTTAAAGACGAGATTTTCTCTCTAATGGAAACCAACCTCAGGTATTGTTATCAATAGGTACCTATGGAGAAATAAATCAGAGAGACAGACAACAGTACGTCTTTCAGAGATATAATCTAATCTTTATTGCCGCCCCAGCCTTCTTTTATAACCCAAAAGTCACAAGGGGTATAGGTTACAAACATTTGGCAAAAACACACTTTTCTTGACGACCTGTCACCGATTCCCAAGATAGAATGCGGGAATGTTTTTCACATATTTCTTGTCAACAAGGGATTTAGCCAAACTATGTTGATTACCTTGAAAATAAGGGTGAATCAGATGTACATCCTTGAAAGGATATCAACTCCCAACCTATTAATGTTCCTCCCAGAATAACTGACCTTTTCCCAGAAGGAATGTAGGGGAAACAGGACTCTAGGAGACTTAGATGATAATACTGACCCTTCACATATAACGTATATTTTATTTATTTCAAGTTAACCATTTCTTTCACAGTCTGGAGCTTCCCAGAGTTTTGGTCATGCCCTAATTGGGCTGTACATGCACATACTTAAAGCTACTTAAAAAAGAGAAGAAAACCTGACAGACTTTTTTGTAGTTCCACGCCATGAACAGTGGAAAAACACTCTTTTTTGTATACCATACCATAGTAATGCACCTTTTCTTTTTACAACATGAACAATATAGGTGGTGATGGTGAATATGACCTTAATATTTGTATGTCCTGTAATAAAGGTGGCAATTTTATTGCGACCAGTCAACTGTGTGTGAAATGTTCAGTGGACATTCATATGGCTTGTTTAGGGAGAAGAATGCTTAAAGGGAACCTGTCAGCAGTTATAAGATACGGCCACTGCCTTTCAGTGCTTACCTACAGCATTCTATAATGCTATACATAAGCCCCCAATCCTACCTGAAAGATAAGAAAAATAAGTTTTATTATACTCACCGGGGGGCGGTCTGGTCCGATGGGTGTTGCAGGTCCGGGTCTAGCGCCTCCCATCTTCTTGCGATGCCACCCTCCATCGCCCTTGTGATGTTCCTTCATCGCTCCCCAGCATCGCGCTCCTGAGCAGGCATACTTATCTGCCCTACTGCAGTGCGCAGGCGCTGGGGCTCTCTGACCTTTCCCAGTGCCTGCGCACTGCAGTACTTTGGTCTGCCCTCGACAGGGCAGATAAGTACGCTGGGCAGGAGCGCGATGCCGGGGAGCCATGAAGCAACAGGAGGGCGGCATCGCAAGAAGATGGGAGGTGCCGGACCTGGACCTGCAACACCTATCGGACCGGACCGCCCGCCCAGGTGAGCATAATAAAACATATTTTTCTTATCTTTCAGGTCAAACCTGGGGGATATGTACAGCATTATAGAATGCTGTAGAAAAGCCCTGAAAGGTGGTGGCTGCATCTTATATCGGCCAAAACTGCTGACAGGTTCCCTTTAAGCTTGTTAAATTCCAACATGCCTGATCCATTGTTTTAATGAGCGATAAAGTACCATCAAAAGTTTTTACCCCCTGATGTTTGACCTCTCACAATTCAGAACATATATACAGCATGTGCAATGTATGGTGACCTCGGTAGGAATAGTTGCCTAGCTGACAACTTTTGAAGGTGTATAGCTCTCTTAAAACACGGACTGAACCAAAGCTTGCCTTAATGTTCATTTGTATACCTGAGGCATGAAACCTTTGAAATCAATCACTCCAATGCCAGAGCAGTATCCCAGTGGCGAGTTCACAGTGAATTCATGTTGCAGGGCTTGTCTGTACAAGCTCCAAGGCTACTGCATTGTTAAAGTTTAATCGCATTTTTGTGAATCCAGCAAGTAAAGACAATGAAGTTGTTATGCTGTAAATTAAAAATATATGTAATATATTACATATATATATATATAAGCCATTATAAGGTACATAATGGAATGTACTACCCCCTGGTAACCTGCAGATGCCACTGATGCTTTTGTTGTGTTTGGATAGATTTGGATGGTATATGAATCCTTAAGGCCCCGTCACACATAGCGAGATCGCTAGCGAGATCGCTGCTGAGTCACAAGTTTTGTGACGCAACAGCGACCTCAGTAGCGATCTCGCTATGTGTGACACGTACCAGCGATCAGGCCCCTGCTGCGAGATCGCTGGTCGTGTCGGAATGGCCTGGACCTTTTTTTGGTCGTTGAGGCCCCGCTGACATTGCTGAATCGGTGTGTGTGACACCGATCCAGCGATGTCTTCACTGGTAACCAGGGTAAACATCGGGTTACTAAGCGCAGGGCCGCGCTTAGTAACCCGATGTTTACCCTGGTTACCAGCGTAAATGTAAAAAAAAAAAAACAGTACATACTCGCCTTCTGATGTCCGTCAGGTCCCTTGCCGTCTGCTTCCTGCTCTCACTGACTGCCGGCCGTACAGTGAGAAGTGAGAGCACAGCAGTGACGTCACCGCTGCGCTCTGCTCTCACTGTACAGCGGCTCAGTCAGAGCAGGAAGCAGACGGCAAGGGACCTGGACACCGAAAGGCGAGTATGTAGTGTTTGTTTTTTTTGGTAACCAGGGTAAACATCGGGTTACTAAGCGCGGCCCTGCGCTTAGTAACCCGATGTTTACCCTGGTTACCCGGGTGCTGCAGGGGGACTTCGGCATCGTTGAAGACAGTTTCAACGATGCCGAAGTCGTTCCCCTGATCGTTGGTCGCTGGGGAGAGCGGTCTGTGTGACAGCTCCCCAGCGACCACACAGCGACTTACCAACGATCACGGCCAGGTCGTATCGCTGGTCGTGATTGTTGGTAAATCGCTATGTGAGACGGGGCCTTTAGTCAAGACTACAACAAAATCAAAAGAAAATCTAATTATCTTGAAAAGAAAGTAAACATATCAATCACATTGTGCTACTTGTAAAAGGGTCTATTGGAATTTAGTGGGTTTTTTAACACTTCACTTTCAAGATAGTTGCAAATATCTAATGACTGCAGCTAGTTTTATTACCAAAATCACAACTTATCCCGCTATCAACTATGACTACTGGGACCCCAACATAATCCCGAGAATATGACACTAGAACACAGGTTCCAGGCTCTGTATCCCCGTCTTGAATGGAGAGGAGGTGTACATGCTCAACCTCCTCTCCATTCATTGTCTGTTGGACTGCCAATAAAAGCTGCTCTATTCCTACCAATCCCATAGACAATGAATGGACTGGAACTCGAGCATGCGCTCCTCAGCACCGCTCAAGATGGGACGCAAAGCCCCTTTCTTGAAGTTATGGAGCTCTGTTCTTGGGATGATTGTCAATCCCTATGGATAGAAAATAATTTGCTATTTTTGGAATTACTTTTTAGATTATGTGCACAAAGAGTATTTTAGATGCAAGTGCAGCCACCGAGTTTTCCCAAGTAAAGCTGCTTCAGGTAGTGGTCATCTTCTTGAGGCTGCTTCACTGATGGCTTTTCCATTGTTTTTGTTGCAGCTCCGCTGCCGACGTCTCTTACCCCGTACTGTTAAGTAAAGAGAGTGGTCGGCTTCCTACTGGAAGTTGCCTACAAAATGAGCATGTCATTTTTTTTAACTTTTTCAGGGTTTCAGAACTCTGAAGAGGTTAAAATAAGTGATATAAGATGGAACATGTGCACAGCAGTTACATTTCAGCATTATGTTCATTTTATGGGAACTTTTGCAGCGATTCTTAAGGCAGTTTTCCGATATTCTTCTTGCAAAAAAAATAAAAAATACTTTTATGTCAGTCATTTCACCTATCACAAAGCTAATTCTCGGTGAACTGGTCATGAACAGAGCCGGCCAGTCCTTATCTGCATAAAATCACTCATGGCCACTGCTGCTCTTTGCATCTTGGCAACCCGCCCTAGAAACCAATCACTGAGTACATTTCTCCTCCTCTTCTTTTTATTTTTTATAGATATGTAGCTATACAGTTCAGTGTTCCTTATCAGTGCAATTTGCCATTAATAAGAACACATTTTCTATAAACAGGAATACATCACTAGTTTTGGCTGTGAACAATAGATTTGCCAATTTAATATAGAAAAAGTTAAATAACAGAGTCTATCTAGAAGTCTGAACCAGATCTTGCATTCTTGTGTTCATCGAGAACTTTGAGACATCATTATGGTTGATATTTACTGTCTCACTGCATTCAGCTACAGATGGCTCAAAGACAAGTAATTTAAGAATGTTTTAGATAGGATCAGAGCATCTCCAAAATGACCAGTTATTTGAGCAGTTTCCAGCATTCAGTGGTTAGTATCTAACAAAAGTGGTCCAAGGAAGGTCAACTCGTGAACAGACTTCAAGGTCTTAAGCGGACAATACTCATTGATACATGTGGGAAGCAAAGGCTCACCCTTCTATTCCTACTGTACTGTAAAATTATGTTGAGATGGTTTAAAGAACATAAAAAAGAGGTCAAAGTTTTGATTTACCCTCAAAATTGACTGGTTCTGAGATGGATGAAGAATTGATGGGGTGTGCTGGGAAAATAAGTCCAATCCATCAAGACTAAGTACCACCTTCCAACTTACTTGATGAATAGGATCTACTGCTAACATTATGGTGAAACAGATATTATAGAGATTTTGAGGCATCCATTCCCCAACATGTCACAGCTGCCTTAATGGCATTAGAGGGGCCCAACACAATATTAGGCAGGTGGGTCTAATATTTTATACTATGCACTGGAGCTCCATTACTATCTTATGAGCAGAAAGCCAAGAGCGAATCAGCTCACCTGGAATCAGATTCAAATTGCATGGAGATGTTGCAGCATACAATGTCCCAAATGTGAAATAAAGATAAAATCCAGCAAGATCGATCCTTGTAAAACATTTATTGAATGTACAAAAAGCCAGAAAGAAAAAAATTACTCCAACATCGTTAAAAAAGCGTTTCAGATGCAGTTCTTACTTGTTGCTTGAGCAAAGACTACGTCTGCTTTATTTTAATGGTGTTGGAGTGATGTTTTCTGGCATTTTGTACATTCAATAAGTGTTTCCCAAGGTTCCATCTTACTGGATTTTAAGCTTTTTTTTCCCACTACTATCTTAGGCCTTCTTCAAACATCAGTGTTTCCAGTACGTATGGTGACAGTTTCACACATACTGGAGACATTTACACACGCACACCCATTATACTCTATGGGGCTGCACACATGTACATATGTTCACAAAGACCATGTGTCCGTGGGACCCACACATGGACATGTCCATTTTTTTCCAGCAGCACGGACATCCATACACATGCACATGGATGACTTAAAGTGTGATATTCATGTGCCGTCCGTGCGACACGTATCAGAAGGAATTGCAGAATAGAAATTACAGCTGTTTAGGTGTTACACAGATGGTGCACACATACACACGGACAGCACTCGGATAGCACACATGGACACATGGACACAGATAGCACTGTAATGGTTGTTTCCAGCACCTGAACTATCAGGAAGTGTGAAGGAGGCCTTACTTGTATCACTTGGGTACATCTTTCTAATTGTTACTTTTTTATGGGTATGTTCACACATCTCCAAAATTTTTGCACAAATTTGTACAACTCAAAATCTGTTCTATAAATGTGAATAAGAATATTTCTAGAAGTCTATTTAGATTATAAGGACAGTCGCAGAAATTTGACATTTTTGGGCAAGTCCTCTGTAAGTAATCAATTATTGCAGGTGATCAGCTCAGCCGGGTGCTGAAATAATGATAGCAGCCTTAGAATGGCGAAGAGGAAAAAGGTACAACTTTTTTAATTGGATTAGTGTTGCATTGTCTTCATTTTAGATCATGGCTGTCTCATTATACTGTACCGGTATTAACACATTGTACGAAAAGTACATTCTTGCATGGGATTCCAAAAGTACCTAAAAGGGCTAGCTCATCTCTATGCAGGAGTGATGCTTGCAATTACCATGTTACAAATGGCTGCTTTATATTACTAGACAGTTGCTGGATATCTCCTGCAGCGAAATCCTTCTACAGATTTCAACAAATTCCAGAGAGTGAGAAGACTCTTTTAGGTGCCAGTCTTACCCTATTTACCCTGATGATACATGTCTGCTCCTGCATTAATAACTGATGATCTGACTAACCTAACTGGGGCTTTATTCATTGAGCTAAAATACATTTCAAGTTAAAGTTCCACTTTGCTCCAGATGTTAGGGGATCACTTTCATAAATTTACAAAACTGTTTACGCAAGTGTAAAAAGAATACTAAATGCCAGTAGCTGACACAAGATGCTTATGGGAAGATTTGACATAACTTCCAACATTTGAATCCCCATATGCAGACACAAAAAAAAAAATTTTAGACAAAAGTGTATCCCTAAGCAAAATTTAAAGTGAGACCAAAAGCCCAAATATTGTAGTAGCAAAATGTTCACATCAATTCATTAGCTGATGTATACAGTAGAGAGCTTCAGCACTGATCTCTAGAGCTTCTAGGGGCACCAGCTCTTCCCACTTTCCACTTGCAAGTGGGGTTAGTATTTGTGGGGATGATGTCTGCTGTTTTATGGTCGCTGACATGAAGCCCACAAGTTAATAATGGAGAGGCATCTATAAGGTGCCTATCCATTACTAACCTCATAGTAAGTTTTGAAATAAACACACAGCCAAAATAAAGTCATTTAATTGAAATAAATGGCACAGACACCTTTTTATTTTAAATAAAAATAAATAAGCAGTTATACTCAACTTAAGCCTATTCAATTGAAGCCCTCGTCACCTGTATAAAACAGATGGATTACAGTATGGACCAGTATAGATTGTTTCCACTTCAGACAAGTGAGGGATAAGGGTTTTTTATTTTTGCTTTTTTTTACAGGGGACAAGGGCATCGGGAATTAGGTGTAAGGTGAGTATCATGGTTGTTATTATTTTCTGTTTTTTACAGGTGACATGGGTTACAATGGAATGGGCATAAGGTGAGTACAACTTTATTATTTTAAAATAATTTGTAAAATGGTATGAATTTTCATTTCAAGCAAAGGACTTTATTCTGGGTGTTATTATTTACAATATGGCTATAGGGTTAGTAATGGATAGACTTCTTATTGACGCCTCTCCATTACTAACTGCTGTGCTTGATGTCTCCTGTGGCTCCATGTATTGCTATGCGGCCGTGCGCTCCGCTCCTGAGTGACGGCGGCAATGCCGGGTATTAACATGCGAGACTCGGCCGTATTTCTTGCATGTGTGATCTCGGCCTTAGTTGTCTATTACTGATGATTTTATGTACTTCGTAAGCTCCTTCTAAACATGCTATAAAATGGCTGCCAATCGGCAAACAAGTAGTCGTTTGATGGTGCAATTTGTAGCTGCTCATTATTATTCATGTATACTTCTACCCTTGCTTAGATCTCTTAAAATTCAGGATGGAGAAGCTGATAGATTGATCACATGAGTTTACATGTGTTGCTGATCTACACTGAGGATGATTGGTCAAAGCCCTCACAGAATATCAAGTCTAGACTCTTGAAGTCTAGAATCTTCTGGTCTGTTCTGTTGAAGGGATGTAACTGCTGATATGATGCTAATTGACAGCTGAATTCCCACTGCCTAACTGTGGGAAGATTTCTGTCAATCAGCATGATGCCAGTGGTCAAGCCTGTTATGACCCCAATGGCAGAGGGTCTCAGAAATAATTACTAAGTCTGCAAACACAAAAAACCAGCTCATAGGGCAGTGGTAACTGAGCTGACCATATATCTAATCCTAGCACCACAAATAGCAGAAGCCGGGGAACGTGCCTACGTTGGTTCTGGACGTCTCGCGCCAGCCGGAGAACTAACTAACCCTAGAAGGGAAAAGAAAGACCTTTCTTGCCTCCAGAGAAAAGACCCCAAAAGTTGGATACAAGCCCCCAACAAATAATAACGGTGAGGTAAGAGGAAAAGACAAACGTAAGAATGAGCTAGGTATTTAGCAAAGAGAAGCCCACTAGCTAATAGCAGAATATAGTAAGATGACTTATATGGTCAGCAAAAACCCTATCAAAATATCCACGCTGGATATTCCAGAACCCCCGAACCGTCTAACGGCCCGGGGGGAGAACACCAGCCCCCTAGAGCTTCCAGCAAAGTCAGTAATCACATTTAGTACAAGCTGGACAAAAATAAGAGCAAAGCAAATAACCAAAAAACAAAGAAGCAGGACTTAGCTTAATTTTGCACGAACCAGGACCAGCAGACAGGAGCAAACAGAAAGGATCTGATTACAACGATGCCAGGCACTGGACTAAGGATCCAGGAAGTTTATAAAGCAACACCCCTGGACTAACGACCCAGGTGGGTGCCAAACTGAGGAAAGACAATCCCAGAGTCATATCACTAGTAACCACAAGAGGGAGCCAAAAAGTCTAATTCACAACACAAGCCCCATCGACTGAGCATCCAAGAAGAGGAGGAGCTGTTCTGTTGACATTGAGTAGCTGAATCCTGCAGCAGTAGCAGTTGGCTCTGAGCCGGCACCGGGTACAACAGGCAGGTAGTTAGCAACTATCTGCCTGTTAGTTTTTAGGCCCATAGTAAAAAAATAGAGTGAAAGTTGCTGAGAAAGATTACATACTTCAGTGAACATAAGAAAGTATTGTGAAACGTCTCCAAAAGTCCACTAATTTATAAAAAGGCTTTATCCATACAAGATTTCCTCTGACAAATTTCTATCATATGCTATACATAATGGTCATCCTCTTTAGGTGTCATCTCACTGATTAGGATCAAGGTCTCACTAGTTTTACTGTATATTATAGTATTTCTGATTAGCTCTCCAAAAATTAGTGACATATCCACTTTCAGAACACGATTTTAAGATTCAAAGATGTAAGGCAAACATCAAAGGTTGATGAGGGCTAAAATATTGCCTATACGCTTTTAGCAAAACACATCATTTGTCTTTGTTCCTCTATCTCATAATGCAGTTCATTGGAGGAGTAGGTCTGACAAATTAGTATGTTGATACAATCTGTGTCATTAATAAAACATTCAGCTCCCTGTTTTAGATTTTGTAAATGTCTTACCTATGCTTCAGAGAGTTTTAATACTATTCATTTGGATGGACTCTCGGTTCCCACTGCTATTTTCCTTCCCTAGAACTTGTGTTTAAAGCATATTGAGTAGTTGGCTTAAATGAGGTTCCGTACGTTGTACCAGATCTGAGATTCTGGAGGTCAGCTGTCTTGATAACTTTATCTTTGTGTGAAGAAATGTATCTCTATTCTCTAGACATTACACTTTTCCCAGGTGCCAGACTGTAGATTCCGTTACATCATTCACACAAAGAAATTTCAGGCTTTCAGTTAATGGCTTAACATAATTTACATGTGAAATGTATAGACACTTACATTAGTGACTCTGTTTATTGTTACAGTGAAACAAAACACGTGAGCACTGCTATTATGGTGCACAGGTAGGTTCCCAAACCAGATGCATATAAATATAAAGAACCTGGCACTCAACTTGGATTAAAGGTTTTTTTTATTCTGTAGTACGGTCAAACGTTTCGGCCTAGTATGGCCTTCGTCAGTAACGTACAGCAGATAAACTGAGCGTCCACTCAGTGAATGTGATGGTCCTATGATTATCTGGGTAGTGCCTTTACTGGCAAGAAGAAAGCACGTCTGCGTGCTGGTAGAGTGCGGGTCTATGCGCTGTGTCCACCGCTGTCAAAAGTGCTGCCCGGGTGTCATTTTAATAATACGGTCATAATGAGTGGCTGACTATCAATATTCATACAACTTTGAAGAGTCGACCAAAGCACCCGGAGCCCCCTAACTTAGGTGAATTAGGTGGAGAGAGCATGAAAATGTGCGTACCGTACAGCAGATAAACTGAGCGTCCACTCAGTGAATGTGATGGTCCTATGATTATCTAGGTTGTTAAAAGGAACAAAAAAGGAATCCGCTATATTAGAAATAAGAGGCATCAGCTGTGAGGTGCATATGTGCACGTAACGTGAAATCCCCCAGTGGGGTGAGTGGTACCTGGGTAGTGCCTTTTCTGGCAAGAAGAAAGCACGTCTGCGTGCTGAACTAAAAGTAAATAATCCAGGTCAGACTGATGGACATATGTAGTTAAGTCAGCGCCATGGTAGTAAACAGAGGTGGGGACATTACCTGGTAGAGTGCGGGTCTATGCGCGGTGTCCACCACTGTCAAAAGTGCTGCCCGGGTGTGGAAGTGTCTGTTCGGCGTTCCTTAAGTGTGCTGCGGCCAGACCGGAAGTAATATACCGGAAGTGGCCGTATGTCACTGTCGTGACTGACAGGAGTGTGTCAGCCAACCAGAGGACGCTGACTGTGGGAGGGCGGGACTACTAGATCTGTGTACTGTTACATGGATACCGTGCAGAAGTTGCAGAGAGAGCGTTAGCTGATGATCGCGCTGGTGAATGAGGAGGGTGACGCGATGAGGAGGGTGGTACGTGCTAGTTCCAACTGTGCCCCGCAGAGTAGATGTAGAGTCGTGGAGGTTTCAATAAAGTCGGCTCTAGGAAGACAGATATAAAATGTTAGGAGTATTGAAATCACAGTACAGAAACTTAACAGCATAACAGCATGCAATGGATAAATAGTGGAATGATCATAGATAATAAAACCCTATGAGGATGGAGGTTTATAACTAAAGGGGAAGAGAAAAATAAAGGGGGTATCCAACCTTATGTAAAAGTGAGGTCATACTCTCTGTTAAGACCCCTGGGATGCAGGGTGTCGAGAGTATGGATCCAAAAGGATTCCCTTTGTTTGAGGGAAGCCAGTCTGTCGCCTCCACGTCTGGGGATTGAGACCTGTTCAATTACTTGAAACATTAATTGTGAAATGTTATGGCCCTTGGAAATAAAATGCTGTGGGATAGGTAGTAATTTGTTCCAACATCTAATCGTGGATTTATGTTTAGAGATACGCTCCCGGATAGACCGGGTCGTCTCTCCCACATATAGCATCCCACATAGACATTTAATAACGTAAATTACGTACGATGTTTCACAAGTGAAGTAGCCTTTAATTGGGAAGGACCTCCCGGAGTGTGGATGGTGGAATGAATTGCCCCTCAGGACATTGCTGCACTGAGCGCAGTGAAGACACGGAAAAGTCCCTACTCGGGGATTCTGAAGGAACCTTTGTGTGGGTGGTCTTCTGTCAGATCCTAGATCAGCTCTAACCAAAGAATCCCTGAGGTTACGGGGTCTCCTGAAGCATGGGAGGAATGGTTCCCTGAATTCAGGGATATTAGGGTGGGCAGTTTTGAGCAGATGCCAGTGTTGGCGTATGTTCCTATGTAATATATAGGCAAACGGGTGAAAGGTGTGAACGAAGGGAATACGGTTCTGGTTCTGAAGTTTCGGTCTGGTATTGCGGTTTGATGACTGGGATTCTTGAAGAACAGAGTCAGGGTAGCCCCTTGCTTGGAATTTAGCCTTCATTTCAGACACTCTTTGTGTACGTAATCCAATATCAGAGACTATGCGGGTGACCTGCTGGATTTGGGATTTAGGAATCGCCTTCTTAATGGCCTGGGGGTGCCAACTCTGGTAATGTAATAGGCTGTTCCTGTCTGTATTTTTAATGTGGATGTCAGTGCTTAGATTGCCTGATTGGTCTTTGATGACCACTGTGTCCAAGAAGTTCATTCTATGGGAATCATGGGCCATGGTGAAGGAGATACCTGGCCAAGCACTGTTCAGGAAATCCACAAAAGACAGGAGGGACTCCAACGTGCCACCCCATACACAAAAAATGTCATCAATATAGCGTTTCCAGAGTAAAACGTTAGTCTGGAAACGCGGATCTAGGCAGATACGACTTTCCTCAAAGTCTGCCATGTAGCAATTTGCGTAAGGGGGCGCCACATTGGAGCCCATCACGGTCCCCCGCACCTGTAGGTAAAATTGATCTTGGAAAAGGAAATAGTTGCAGTTCAGAACAACAGTAAGTAGTTCTATTATCAAGTCGGTTTGGTGTTGATGGGTCCCTTTGGTCAGAAGAAGTTTTCTCACTGAGTCAATGCCCTCATCGTGTGGTATTGAGGTATATAAGTCTTTTACATCCAGCGATGCCAGTATTGCATCTGCTGGTATGGTACCCATGTCACGTATAGTTGTCAGGAATGCCCCTGTGTCCAGTAGGTATGATTTTGTGGACTGGATATGGGGGTTAGGATTTTCTCAAGGAAAATCGCTATTGGGGACAATATTGAATCCGTAGCTGCCACAATAGGTCTGCCGGGGGGATGTTCAAGAGTTTTGTGAATTTTGGGTAAAGTATAGAATACGGGAACTATTGGGTGATCATTAGTGAGATAATTACAGGTTTTTAGGTCCAGGACCCCAAGTGAAGTATATTTACGTAGAATTGTTGTGATCTTATTTTTAATGGAGAAGGTGGGATTGGAATCTAATTTGTGGTAAATGATTGTATTCTCTAGTTGTCTCTCGATTTCTTTGAGGTAATCCCTTCTATCCATTATGACTATTGCTCCCCGCTTGTCAGCAGGTTTGATTACTAGACTGGAGTCAGATTGAAGTGACTGTAGTGATTGGTGCTCACTTCGGGTGAGAT
The DNA here is from genome assembly GCF_051348905.1 of Ranitomeya variabilis. Taxonomy (NCBI): domain Eukaryota; kingdom Metazoa; phylum Chordata; class Amphibia; order Anura; family Dendrobatidae; genus Ranitomeya; species Ranitomeya variabilis. The sequence goes on along the minus strand of NC_135237.1, from coordinate 71,485,696 downwards.
TGGGGAGATAGTGGAGGTGTCCCAGCTCCATTTTATTACGGAGTTTGCCAAACGAATCCTGAATAAATTGTATAAACTTTTCTAGGGCGTGGGAGCCTCGTGGGGGTCTGAAACGACTTTTAACCCGTAATCCCAGACTATCTGCTGAAAGCAATAGGGGGGCTGATTGGACTCCCAGGGTATTTGCAGGGGTATTCTGTGGGTCTGAGAAATATACTTTTAATCGTAAAGACCTGAAGAACCTCTGTGGGTCCATGTCCAGATCAAAAGTTCGATAACGATACGTGGGGCAGAAGGATAACCCCTTCTGAAGAACACTGCAGTCTGATGCTCCCAGGGTTCTAGACGAGATGTTCACAACAAGGGATTCAGTACCTGTGAGCGTGTGATCCATGTCAGGTCTGCTTCCCTGTTGAAGTCTCTGGCTCCTCCGCGTCCTCTTCTTCTGCCACCCGGGCAGCACTTTTGACAGCGGTGGACACCGCGCATAGACCCGCACTCTACCAGCACGCAGACGTGCTTCCTTCTTGCCAGTAAAGGCACTACCCAGATAATCATAGGACCATCACATTCACTGAGTGGACGCTCAGTTTATCTGCTGTACGTTACTGACGAAGGCCATACCAGGCCGAAACGTTTGACCGTACTACAGAATAAAAAAAACCTTTAATCCAAGTTGAGTGCCAGGTTCTTTATATTTATCTGTTTATTGTTAGGCTTGATTATCTAACAAAAGCATAAGTCACAATGAAAAAAAATAACTTAAAGTTTATCCTTAATTGGAAAAAAAGGATCTACTACTTGTCCGAAAGCTGCATCATACTCAATAGCGTGGGGCTGAGCAGTTCTAACCAGACAAGTCAGATACTCGTTCCTTAAACTTCAGCACTGGTCTACTGTTCTTCAGATCTTCCAGCGTAAACTGGGTGTTGGAGCACATTATTGTGTGAGCCCTGACATAAAGAAGATCAGAGCTGGAACTTAACTAGCAACCAGAATATTACCGGGGATCTTGGGTGGCAGGGACAGGTGTGGGGTAAGGTTGAGTCTGATATTTTATTGTTTTCTTATCTCTTCCTGGACTATATAAATGCAGTAAAATGGATGGTGACTGGTGCCACATTGCTGGATTCATGTGAATCAAATCTAAAAAAATTTCAGATTATCTTGAAACCATAAATTTTGAGAAATTCTAAACTAATTTAAAAAGGTTAACCACTATTTTTTTTAAACTTTGTCTTTGTTAAATTTATAAAGAGACAAAAAGTATCTATACCTTATTGCATAAATTATCTTTCTGGTCCCGTTTTCATGAGGCCGCTTAAAAATTGCTCTCTCGATGGTATAGGGTCCCAATTTGACTACTCTACTTTTCTGGAAGCTAGTCCCATGTGTTGGAGATGTGGGGAGGAGGAGGGTGGTACCTGTGGGGAGGAGGAGGGTGATCTGTAACACATTTTCTGGTCCTGCAGGTTTTTCTCTACGTTTTGGGAAAAAGTGCAGCTAGTAATATGTAAAATTACAGATCTGATTTTAGACCTGGATCCGGCTCTCATCCTTCTTCATCACTGTGACATCCCTTTGAAAACCTACAGACATTCAATATTAAGACACTTAAAGAAGTTGTCCACTACTTGGACAACCCCTTTTTATACCCCACGCTTGGCTCTGATAAAATAAAAAAAGCTTATACTTAACTCTCGTGATAGCGCCATTTCAGCGGTGTCAGCACTCGCATTCTCGGGCTCTCATGTGGTTGTTATGACATGTGAGCCCGGTGCCCAATGAGCGCTGACATCACTGTTCCTGCCTTTGTGCGAATAAAACTTAAGAGTAAGAGAGAGAGCAGCGGCAGCCATGACTTGCTCTTCATGTTCAGTTCATATGAGGGTGGGGACACTGATGCCAGCACTGATTCGGCACCGGTCTCACATGGCATAATAACCAGACGAGAGCCCTGGGAATGCGAGTGCTGCACTTTATCCCAATAAGTAGAGAGATGTCTGCAGGACCAGAACATGTGTTACAGATCACCCTCCTCCTCCCCACACCTCCAACACATGGGACTAGCTTTGGAAAAGATAAAGTGTAGTTGAATTGGGACCCTGTACCATAGAGAGAGCGATTTTTAAATGGCCAAAAGGAGCAAAGCAGAGATATTCACTGTTCTCAATTTTATTTAATGTGACAATCAAACCCCGGAAGTTTATTAAATCCAGTGAGGATACTAAAGGGATTTTTTCATCATTTGTCTCAGAGCTTACAGCTTTCCTGCCTCTGGTTTCTTGCTTGCTAGGTGGCACCATGTTTGACAATTTTAACCAATATTATGGTAGCACCGCTGACAAGAACTGAATGTTCTCTGATTCTACAAACTGAGTGTAAACTGATTCTACAAGCAGATGAAACTTTGTCTCTGGAGGATTCAAGAAGCGCAGGGGACCTGAAGCTGGTTGGATACAACAATTCAACCAGCTTCAGAGCAACGTTTACAAGCTCTATAGCAAAGAGTTTGTAAGTGCTGCACTTCTTGCTAGGAGAATCATCGCTGGTGATAGACTGCAGTGATTGCCAGTAACCAAAACAATGAGCATTCAACAATAGAATCGAAAATCCCTCCGTTTTTGAGAAGAGAAGATTTTTAATTACGAGTAAAATGCAATTCTACTTGTTTTGACAAGCACTTTCCAATTTTACCCATCTATAATAATGAGACAACTCTTTTAAGGAAATATTTGCTAAAGTGATAGTAAAAATAAATCTATTTGCCGATTAGTGCCATTCTTTTTTTAGACGAGGCACCCAGATCCATCAATGCGGCTTTAGATATATTTAAATAATTCAGCAAATTCTCAGGTTTTAAAGTGAATGCAAAGAAGAATGAGGTATTTTAGTTATAATAACAAGTCAATGATGATGTGATATAGAAGAATAGTGGACTAGTGTTATCATTAAATGTAACTATTGGGGATTGGTTATAAAGGTGAATGGAGTTTATACACTAATTGAACTTATGCCATAAAACTCAAAAGCTAGAAAAAGTACTACAACAATGGAAAAATTATTATAGTCCCTGAATTGTTATTTCTATAATTATCAATTTATACTACTTCTATTAAACTGAAACACATCTAGAATAGCACTGGAAAAACTAAATACAGAGATTGCAAGATGGCTTGGAAATTCCAGATATTACTAGCAGAAATCAGCAAATCAATTTGTACGACCCTGGTCCATCAGGCAGGTCAGTATTCTTTGGTCTCTAGATGAGAGACCTGCGAACCACCTCCTACCTGCCGGCATTCCAGGCTCCTCTTTTTATTAGTTGTCCTGGTGCTTTATCATTATTATGTGACGCACACGTCTCCGCACCAAGCTGGCTAATCAAAAGAAGAATGCCAGAAGGTAAAAGTGGTTGGCAGGGCTCCAATGTATTGGCTACAGAATACTGTTGTGGCTGCTGGATCAGGGTCTTGCATCATTTATTTAATTCATCTCACTTTAATTAGTAGATTTTATTTGAGCATGTATAGTCAGAATAATCGAAGACTGGATATAAGACATTTACAGGGGCTCTAACGCAATGTTGGAGACCCAACTTTTCTCACCATTCTGATGTTACAGGGAGTTATAGATAAAATTACAATCATTGTAAAGATGGCGAGGCAGGATGTGGAATACATGGACTTATGCTAAGTCATATTTCAAGACTCGTAAAAGGGTCACTAATGACTTGTAGGATTGCTACTTCCAATAAGTGGCACTAGGGTTCAAGTCATGTTACTTTCAGAAGAGACAATTTGGACACAGTAGGAAATTTATAAATAGATGGAGGGGGTTTATTGAGAAGTTTATGACCAAGGAAGAATGTGATTCCATGGAAATAATAGTTAATATGACACAGATTAGTCCTCATTTCATCTTCTGATCGCCACTGCTTGCACTGGAATTTGGCATGATTTAGAAGATGCAACAAGGCCGACGAGTGATGGTGAGGAGCTGAAGCAAGTATAAAGATTTTTTTTTTTTAATGATTTTGAAGGCTATTTTTCGGCCAGCGGCCATTATTGTCACAATGTGATGGTCTGAAATAAGGGAAAGGGGCCTAAAACCATCCCTGGAACTGGTTGCCTAGCTATCCCTGTCCCAAGATTACTCTTGATGGTTGAGAGGCCTGGGTCTATGACCTTACTATGCTCCTGTTAAACCTCTATCTGTCCTCTCCCCACGCCATGAGGCATGGGACCAGGGGCGGAACTACCACGGTCGCAGGGGTCGCAGCTGCGACTCGGCCCAGAGGGCTTAGGGCCCGCCCAGTCTTTGCTGCCCCTAAGCACTGACCTACAAAATTGTCCACCGGCCCTTTAAATCAGTATGTAGCTTTAAATGCGGCCGGCCGGCAGGTCCACAATTCTCTGGGGGCAGCCTGCCCTATCGTGCCGGCTGCCGACCCTTTAACCCCCGAGTGCAGGGTAAGCAGCGTTCATTACAGAACGCTGCCTCTCCTGCACAGCAGCACAGGAATTATGTCATCGGGGTGGGGGGAGTTACCGGGTGGGCGGAGTTACCGCCCAATGCTCTCCTGTCCTGTCCCGACTCCGAAAATAGGAGCTGCTGCCCAACAAAGTCCAGACTCCAGGGCGGTCTCTTTGCTGCCAGCTCTGTGCCCCTCAGCTATGTGCCAGCCCCCACTGTTTGCTCCAATATGATCTGTGCCCCTCCACTGTGTGCCCCAACATGATCTCTGTGTCCCCCGCTGTATGCACCAATATGATCTCTGTGCCCCCACTGAGTGCCCCAATATCATCTGTGCCCCCCGCTGTGTGCACCAATATGATCTGTGCCCCCCGCTGTATGCACCAATATGATCTGTGTGCCCCCACTGTATGCACCAATATGATCTGTGCCCCCGCTGTATGCACCAGTATGATCTCTGCCCCCACGCTGTGTACCCCAATATGATATGTGCCCCCCCCGCTGTATGCACCAATATGATCTCTGTGCCCCCCAGCTATGTGCCCCCCCTGAGATTTCTGTGCCCTTTGTGAGCGCGGCCCTCGTTCATGCTTGGGTGTGTGTCTGCAGCCCTGGTCAGTGCGGGCAATCAGGAGAGCATGTGCACCCCGGGGCCCATGCAGAAGTGTGACAAGGCCGCACAGACACCTAAGCCTCACTCTGAACAGTGCTCTCCTCACCAATCCACGGCCAGCATCCGCTCCAAGTCTTCAGCGCCTCCGACACTGGCTGGACAGTGGACCCTCCTCATCCTCCTCCATCTCAGGTGAGTACCAGCATGAAATCTTTTTACATATACACAGCATTTGCAGTTTGACCTGTATACTGTGTATAGACTGCTGTATGTACAATATATAGGTGACACTGCTGTATATAATCACCGTATCACCTATATAATGTATATTCAGAAGTCTATATTCATTATATAGGTGACACTGTGACTAATGTGTATACACATGATATAGGTGATACTGCTGTGTACATATAGTGTGACTATACACTGCAATCATAGTATCACCTATATAATGCATGTACAGCAGTCTATATACATTGTATAGGTGAAACTGCGACTGCGGTATGTACGTTATATAGGTTATACTGCTGTGTGTAATATACTGCGACCGCTGTGTATAGCCCACATAGGCCAGCCGCAGTGTGTGTGTTATATACACACACACATACACACTGAAGCTGGCCTATATGGGCTATACACAGGGGTCGCAGTATATTACACACAGTGGTATAATCTATATAACGTACATACCTCAGTCGCAGTTTCACTTATATAATGTGTGTGTGTGTGTGGGTCTGTATATACATATATATATATATATATATATATATATATATATATATATATATATATATACACACACACACCACTCTGATTGATTGTGATAAAAGTGTCGGACTCTTTATTGGTCCATCGTGGCAACGTTTCGGATCAATAACAGAACATTTCTCTGATATGAAACTGGAATGTTGCCACATGGGCTAATAACGAGTCCACTGTTTAAAGGGATTGTAGAGATATAGAAAAAATACACAGCACCGATGTGCCTATGTGTCACAGCCTCCACAAATAAATAGTAGAACTGATTGCCGCTGCTATGCCATGTATGCCTGACCTTAGACACTGGGTGCACATAAAAAGTGGAGTGTAAAAATCCAGGCAAAGAAAAAACAGAAGTGCACTCACCGGTCTCTTGTGCGAAAGTCCTTTATTTAGAACATATGCGGGCACACTTGGGGAGAACGTGGACAAAAGACTTTTGTCCATGTTCTCCCCAAGTGTGCCCGCATATGTTCTAAATAAAGGACTTTCGCACAAGAGACCGGTGAGTGCACTTCTGTTTTTTCTTTGCCTGGATGTTTAACCCCTTCATGACCGTGGGATTTTTCGTTTTTCCGTGTTCGTTTTTCACTCCCCTCCTTCCCAGAGCCATAACTTTTTTATTTTTCCGTCAATTTGGCCATGTGAGGGCTTATTTTTTGCAGGATGAGTTGTACTTTTGAACGACATCATTGGTTTTACCATGTCGTGTACTAGAAAACGGGAAAAAAATTCTAAGTGCGGTGAAATTGCAAAAAAAGTGCAATCTCACACTTGTTTTTTGCTTGGATTTTTTGCTAGGTTCATTAAATGCTAAAACTGACCTGCTATTATGATTCTCCAGGTCAGTACGAGTTCATAGACACCTAACATGACTAGGTTATTTTTTACCTAAGTGGTGAAAAAAATTCCAAACTTTGTTAAAAAAAATAAAATAAAATTGCGCCATTTTCCGATACCCGTAGCGTCTCCATTTTTCATGATCTGGGGTCGGGTGAGGGCTTATTTTTTGCATGCCGAACTGGCGTTTTTATTGATTCCAATTCGCGGCGACCAAAAAAACGTAATTCTGGCGTTTCGATTTTTTTTCTCGTTACGCCATTTAGCGATCAGGTTAATGCTTTTTTTATTGATAGATCGGGCGATACCAAATATGTTTAGGTTTTGATTTTTTTTATTGATTTATTTTGATTGGGGCGAAAGGGGGGTGATTTAAACTTTTATATTTTTTTTATTTTTTTCACATTTTTTTTTTACTTTTTTTTTAACTTTTGCCATGCTATTATGATTCTCCAGGTCAGTACGAGTTCATAGACACCTAACATGACTAGGTTATTTTTTACCTAAGTGGTGAAAAAAAATTCCAAACTTTGTTAAAAAAAATAAAATAAAATTGCGCCATTTTCCGATACCCGTAGCGTCTCCATTTTTCATGATCTGGGGTCGGGTGAGGGCTTATTTTTTGCGTGCCGAACTGGCGTTTTTATTGATTCCAATTCGCGGCGACCAAAAAAACGTAATTCTGGCGTTTCGATTTTTTTTCTCGTTACGCCATTTAGCGATCAGGTTAATGCTTTTTTTATTGATAGATCGGGCGATACCAAATATGTTTAGGTTTTGATTTTTTTTATTGATTTATTTTGATTGGGGCGAAAGGGGGGTGATTTAAACTTTTATATTTTTTTTATTTTTTTCACATTTTTTTTTACTTTTTTTTTAACTTTTGCCATGCTTCAATAGCCTCCATGGAAGGCTAGAAGCAGGCACAGCACGATCGCCTCTGCTACATAGCAGCGATCTGCTGTTCGCTGCTATGTAGTAGAAAATCAGGTGGCGCTCACAGCTACCGGCGATCAGTAACCATAGAGGTCTCAAGGACCTCTATGGTTACAATGGAGAAGCATCGCCGACCTCCGATCATGTGACGGGGGTCGACGATGCCGTCATTTCCGGCCGCCCGGCCGGATTCGGTAGTTAAATGCCGCTGTCTGCGTTTGACAGCGGCATTTAAAAGGTCTTTCTGAGGCGACCTTTTTGAATCAGGGCTACCATCCAAGAACAATTGAAAATCAGATCACAAGAGCCACCAGAATAACAAGGAATCACCTACTACATTACAAGACTAAAGAAGAAAATAACCGGGTGCCTCTAGTAGTCACCTACAATCCAAATCTGGAGGCGCTAAGGGGAGCTGCACGGAAATTACAACCTTTACTGCAAAAAGATGCCCGATTACAATCCATTTTTCCAGACCCCCCCACTACTGTGTTTTAGGCAGCCCCCAAATCTAAGAAGCATCATTGTCAAGAGCTCCCTGTCCTCTCCAAAAGCTGCAGGTACCTTTCCCTGCAATCAGAAAAAATATAAAACCTGTCCATTTATAATGACCACAGACAAGATAAAGATCCCCAATTCACATCAGGACTACAAGATACCAGGTACTTTCAGCTGCGTCACTTCTAATGTGGTGTACTTAATTATTTGTACTAAATGTTCAACTGGGGGTCTGTATGTGGGGGAGACAGGGCAGAAACTGAGAACAAGGATGAACTCTCACCGCCATACAGTAAGAGAAAAAAGAATGGATCTACCTGTGGCAATACATTTCTGTCTCCCAAATCATAGCATTATGGATATGAAATTACTTGTATTGAAAGGTAACTTCAAATCGCAGAAAGACAGAAGAGTCTGGGAATATAAACTGATAACGACCTTTGACATTCTAACTGCAGGAATGAATGTGTCACATGGATTTATGTCTTTTTACATTAACTAAGGAACTTGCCCATCAGACCATGTGGGGTCATCACAACAGAGACCCTAATCACAAGGACAATAAAACAATCCTTATCTAAGAATTGGCCCAATATTTATGGATGTATCTGTTTATCACCCATGGTAATTCTGCTTCATGTCACCTGGCTTATCCATGGTTTTTTTCCCCTCTTTTTTTTTTTTCTCTATACTATGTTGTGCATAAATATGTGATTCTTCAGAATTTGTTTTAGTCTTTGCCTGATGAAGAGACGTATGTAGTCTCGAAAGCTTGCAATTTGTTGCCATCTTTTCAGTTAGCCATTAAAAGGTATGAACCACTGAGGACTCTCAATTCTAAATATTTTTCTATCTACTGGCTAACACGGTACCAAGATATATTTCTTTCCTGTATCAGAGCCAGTATATAATATTAATAACAATAATCTTTATTTTTATATTGCGCTAACACATTCCCCAGCGCTTTACAGTTTGCACACATTATCATCACTGTCCCTGATAGGGATCATCATCTAAATTCCCTATCAGTATGTCTTTGGAGTGTGGGAGGAAATCGGAGGAAACCCACGCAAACACGGGGAGAACATACAAACTCCTTGCAGATATTATCCTTGGTGGGATTTGAACCCAGGACCCCAGCGCTGCAAGGCTCCAGTGCTATCCACTGAGCCACCGTGCTGTATATGCATATGTAAGGATAGAAAATGATATCAGCAGTTGCAGCTGAGAACAACCATGCTGCATGTTCTCAGCCAGGATGGAAAGAGTCATTAAACTTTTCAGCACCGGTGGAAAGAAAATCCATTTAAAATAGGACATGAATCACACCGTCTCTAAAGAGGACTAGCAATTCCTAACCCGACATGACCTTCTAACTCCAGGTTACACCCTCATGACAGTTATCTCACTGAAAATATGCAAATTTTGGCAAATGTGGATTTTTGTAAAATTTTAGAAGAACTTAATCCCACTCAAATTTATTTGCTCATCTCTACTAGCAAGGTTATATTTATATAAGGGACGCAGAAAGGAAGCAGGGATGATATCTCTGGAGTGAAAAAGTGCAGGAGCAAATAAAGAATGCCAAATTGAGGTGAAAAGTAGCATTTAGAAAAAAGTACATATTTATGACAAGTGACAGGTCTTCTTTAAGAGATGTGATGTTTAGTTTTTACCCAAGGTGACTTCCCTAATAGACCATACATGATCTAATCCTGGCCACGAGCTGAGCCCTGGTTATTTTTTTGGCTTCTTTTTACCTTTACAGTACTTTCACTGTATTAAATCCTGTTCTATCTCTCTGTGCTCGCACTAGTTATTGCATTTTAATTCTACATTGTAATTCTAATTACTGAAAATGACTTACTTCACCAAGAAAATTATTAATATTCCATCTCTGATACCAGCAGCTTTTAATTTAATGTGGTGAAGATTTTCAATAACATACAGTATGTAGAATTAAAAGTGGACCTCGACTTGTAACAGCATTTCTCATTTTAAGCCAGTATAAGGTATGGGGAAAGGTTTTGTGCTTTTGTTTGGAATTCAGTAACATTTCATCTTTTCATTCTTTCATGGTCAAAGCTTTTTTCTAATGTGTCTTGACAGAAACAGACCGTGACTCATATATACTCAGGTATGCAACCTAACAACCTCCATGGTGTGTTTTTTTCCAAATGCTTCTTTGTTGTTGAATGAGCTATATTTATATCTAGAATACTTAGTCATTTTTTCACCATTTTAGGCATTTTGTAAAGGGAAATTTTTTTTTTTGTTTTTTTAACTTGAAATTTGATTTTTATTTGTTTTTTATCATCATTATTTTAAAATCTTTTCTTAGTTCTAGCATTGGACTTGATCGCATGATTCTTTTATCATTTCTACAGTGTACTGCAATACTTTTATATGCCAAAGCAGGGGCTATTGTACTGCATTTGAATGCTGGAATTGCATTGTGTGATCAGTAACACCAGTAGGGTAACAGAGGGAGCATCTGAGGCATTATATGGCGAGGATCAGAGTTGATATAGCTCATGGCAGCACTCAGTGCCGGATTACCAATTAGGCAAAATAGGCACTGCTCTGTGGGATACATGTTGTTTGGGGGCTCAATGTGGACAGGAAGGTCCTGGCTAAGGTGCTTTTTAATAGGTTGATGGAATTTGCAGCATGGCTCCTTTCGGAGGCCCAGCATTGCTGTGTTCCTTTTCGTAGCACTTTTAGTGTTCTTCTCGGTGTCCAGTAAGCCGTGGAGCGGGGTAGGACAGGACATTGGAACAGGTTTATGCTGAAAAAACTCTATAGCTGATGTGTGATGAAGCTGGAAGAGGGTTTAAATAATGAAAGGGGAGTAGATCAAATAAGCAGCAGCTGACACTGGAGCCAATGGAAAATTCAGCAGTTTAAATAAGGAATTCTTAGCCCCTTCTATACCACAGGAAACCATGCACCTTTTTAAATCATGAATGGCCAAACAAATACCAAAGATGACCTGTGATCAGCTAACCACTGTGATCTTCTAATCCCAGACACATCACAGGTCCCAGCAGAGTGTGGCACATTCATGACAATATTTTATAACTTTGCAGACCTTACAAAGTAATTTTCGTCCTATTGAACCCCTAGATTCCCCACTTAGTCCTCTATATAGTACAATGAGCCCCATATAGTGCTCAATACAGTATAATGGCCCCACATAGTGCAGCACAGTAGCTTAGTGGTTAGCACTGCAGCTTTGCAATGCTGGGGTTCTCATTTCAAATCCAACCAAGGACAACATGTACAAGGAATTTTTATGTTCTCCCCATGTTTCCACAGGTTTCCTCCAGGTACTCCGGGTTCATCCCTTACCTCAAAGACACATTGATAGGGAAATAAGATTGTGAGTCCCAATGAGGATAGTGCCGATAATGTCTGTAAAGCACTGTGGAATTGATGACACTATATAAGTGAGTAAAGTAAATAAATAGTGCACCATACAGTATAATGGCACCACATAGTGCACCATACAGTATAACGGCCCCACATAGTGCTCAATACAGTAAAATGGCACCACATAGTGCACCATGAAGGGCATTACATACACAGCTCCGCTATGTCAGCTTAAAGTGACATAGCAGAGCTGAGTCAGTGTGTTCAGAGCACAGGAGCATGATGAGTTCTCTGCTGTGCTCTGAACATGGCGGCAGTGAGCGGTGATCAGCAGCCTGGTACTGTCCTACTAATGTCAGGCTGTGATCACTGCTAACCATTGCCAATACTCACCTCATCCAAGACTTCAGCCCTGCGTCTCCTTTCACCACTGCCAGCCCGGCAGATCTTGTCACCGCTCAGCTCACGCTGAGCCATGTCAGGGGAAAGTGTAATGTGGGATTCACAAAAATGGCACCAATCTCCTCCCACAGATGTGACCTGGACAGCCAAGCGAGCATGCGCAGGACACAGCAGGAGACAGCCACAGGGTACATGATGTGGTCGGACAGCGACATCAGACTCCTATGTACAGAGGCTGTCATATTTGAGGCATATTAGTGGCGCTACACACCAGCAAATGTAAATGGCAGCCCTCTTGTTGCAGAAAAAATAATTTAAAAAACTGTGAATTTAATTTTGTAGAAAAATAATTGATAATCGATAATTATTAATACAAAAATAAATCTTGGGACAGCTTCCATTTAAGACCTTGTCACCAGCAGAGTAGATGTACTGCCTGGGCAATGACCGTTTAAAGATTTCTATGCTACTTAGCTGGAAAAAAATCTGTGAGTACAAAAATGTTACCGGAATGTTGCTGATGTGTGAATTTACAGAGCAGTACATGCTACTTGCCCACAATAGAGGTTACAATACAGATCCAGCATTTCAGCCTTCATAAAAGCAAACTTTCACTCATCTCTACCCATAAGAACTTATGTCCATCATTTTAGGACACTTTCTTAACGTTATCTATAGTAATTTCTTTGTGTTTGGATGCAGATAACCTCAATAATTCCCATCTAAGTGGATGGGGCTGAACTGCAGTACCAGGCACAGGCTGTAGACAAGAGGGGTACTGTTTGAGCCAGGAAATTGCTGTTTGTTTTGTTATGTCAAACAATTCCTGCAGGCAGAGAGAGAAATGATTCCATACAGGGAAAAAAAGGAATAGGAACGGAAATAAGGATGCTGTAAATCACCAAGTTGTAGCATTTACCCCTTTCAACTTGACATTAAAAGCTCTGACTCGAAGACAAAAATACCAAGAGTTAGAATTTAATAGAACTTACAGAGTTATCCAGAGGCAGATTCCCCCTGTGCTGAAAAACAACTCTCATTATTCCTCTGGCCAATTGGCCATTTTCACTAGTATAGTGTTTTGTGTACAAAATGTATCATTTACTTGCTTAATAATTTCAGAAATATCTCCTGACCTTCAAAAAGCCAATATGAATAACAATACAAGATACTCTACAATGAAATAAAATACAAAACACTTGAAATATTCAGCAAATTTCAACCCTGATATTTCCTCCATCATATGCAGTTATTGTTATTAAAGCGCAAAAATATGTTTGATGTCACATATAAGTATCACCCTTTTTTATTCATTCAAACAAGGTACTGAAACATTATTTTTCCTAACCTCTTTTTATTTTCTAGTTGTGGATTTTTTTTCTATTTTCTGTATATTATACCATGTCTCACCTACTTTTTACAGCAGTTACATGGAAAAAAAGGAATATACAGTCTAGAGATGTTCACTGACTTCTATAGGACAGTATTTTAGGTATGATCTGTGTGAAAGATCACAGCTGGGCGGGTAACGCTAAACCTATCACGCTGTTACCTTTTTGTCATGAACAGCCCTCTGCTGCCACTTATCATCAGGACAATTACACAATTGACCGACAATCAACGGAGGAGACCACAGGCTGTTTCCACTAAGGCCAGTTATTAGAGAGCTAAACATGAGTGTATGTCATATATACCTCCGATTCCAGGAGAAATGTATATAGCCCCAGAATGGTCACTGCACCTCCACAGTAACAAAATTAACTGCTCGCTGTCACCACCAATCATTTACAGGTCGATTTGACAGATAGCGTATGGCTTCGAGGGAGTGGTTTACAGAACAAAAGGAGCAGAACTATTAAGTGTTATATTTAATCCAGAAACATAGGCAGTATAAACAAATGCGCAAAAAATTTACAAAGGGGACAAAACAATACAGCATATACAGTTACATAAGATAAACATAGCTTACAAGGTTGTCCAACCCAACTATTCACCAGTGGAAAACTCTCATCCCCTCTTTAGAATGTTCTAAGCCAGTCCACAAACCCACCTGTTAGACCACACCTCAGAAGAGTGGACCAGAGGTACTTGTGATTCACACAGTCAAAGGTTTTAGCCTGGTACAGGAACAACATAAACCTCTTCCAATGGCCTGCCCTACCCCACTCCATGGCCTCCCGGACACCCAGAAGAGCAGTAAAAGTGCTACAACTAGGAACAACACAGCAATGCTTGGCCTCCGAAAGGAGCCATGGTGCAAATTTCACCAACCTATTAAAAAGCACCTTAGCCAGGACCTTCCTGTCCACATTGAGACGTGATATTGGATGCCAGTTCTCAATGTGTGACAAGTCCTTACCCTTTGAAAGAAGGATCAAAGTAGACCTTCTCATTGATCACAGCAGAGTGCCTGAGGAAAGACACTCATTGAACACTAAAGTTAATAAAGGGACCAAGGAATCCTTAAAGTCTTATAAAACTGAGATGTTAAGCTATCCGGACCTGGTGACTTTTTTAGCCAAGCCCATAAATCACCAGCCTCATTTCCTCTTCTTTGATCCCCTCCTCTGAAACGCCAAGCAAGGGGGTCTACCCCTGACATGGGGACAGGCTCAGCCAGGAAAGCTGACATCTTGTCTTCATCTAGCTTCTTCCTCCCCAAGAGGTTTGAGTAGTAGGATCTGATGACTTCCAGGAACTCCCGATCTTAACCTCATCAAATAACTTGTACCATCATTCAGATCCACCACAATCTTACCATTCACTGACCTCTTACAGTTTCTATAGGGCGCCAGGCGAGAAGTATTTTCCAAAATCCCTCTCAAAAACTAAAGATTTGTGCCTATCATATTGATACCTCTTCAGCAAGGCATTCACTCTGGATATTTCGTCCCAGTATCTTCCAGTTGAGACAAGACTCTCGAGATTCCTCCTCAGGCTCTGATACAGGAGCTCCCTGTTCAGGCTTCTGAGGTTAGAGAGCTGGGGTAAGAATTTCACCACCCGATGTTTAAACATCTCCAACAACTCTGGCTTAGTGATAAAAAGGCCCAACAAAGGTACATGGCCCTGAAGAATCTCTTCAGAGGTCTGTCTTACAGCTGATTCCTGAAGGAGTGACAAATTGATCTTCCACATGCCTCTTCCCATCCAAGGGATCTTTGTGAGATTCAAAGAAAAGATAGTCAAAGAGTGTTTGGCGAATACCACCTCTACCACCAACATTGGTGAATGATGGCCTCCTCCTTTAAATAAAACCTATCTATCCTAAACCTAATCTGGCTTCCTCTAAGATATGTGAACCCCTCGTGGCCTGGGTTATTCCTGATGTGGACATCCACCAGGCGAGCCTCGCTAACTATGCTATTTAAAGCAATGATATTGTAAGCCAGCCGGTCTATGGAACATCCTCTATCCTGAGGCCTCTAGCTGTTATTGAAGTCCCCTCCAAAGACTATCTGCCAGCTAGAAAGCAGAAGGAATTTAATCCTTGCAAAAAGACTTTTACGGTCCCGCTTGGACTGTGGGCCGTAGATGCTCATGAGCTGAAGCTCCTGTCCTTTCATGAAAACATCCAAGATCTAGCACATCCCCATTTCCAACTCAATTACCCGTCGGCATTCAACATCTGTGGCTTTAAAAAGAACCACCACCCCGCTATACAGCTCGGCCACAAAAAAACAATAGGAGGGCCCATGCATCCACTCCCGAGTTGCCTTCTGTAAAGATGTCAGATCTGACAACCTGGTCTCCTGCAAAAATAAAATCTTGGTATCAAGACAATTAAAAAAAATCAAAGGCATTTAACCTAGCCACATCTGATTTTTTTATTAAGTTGGACAGCAACTTTTTTCCCACCACCCCCTGAAACTCTTCTTCAGACGTAGTTAGAAATATCCCATGTTTCAAACACATTGATACATTCATACCATCTTACATTTCTGTCTTTGTCTGGCAGACCTGGCTTAGCCTCCTCTCCCAAGGGTCTACTCTTTACCCCCGACAAAGAAGGCCTGGTGCTCCCCAGAACCCCAATCACCTTTTCCGCAATACTCAGCAGCACGTCCTCCTCCTACCCCCATGAAGGAGAAGGAGAGATGTCACACAGTATGTGGTACACCAAGGGACGAGGAACTAATCTCTCCTCCGGCACATGGATCCGGGTCATAAATAATGTCCCCAGGGGATCCCAATCTAAAGATGGACTCTGAGTCTTCTTTTTTGCTTTAGTTTTGCTCTTCCCATTACATGTTTAATGTCTAGTCATTCCCTCACATCCTCATTCAGACTTTCACTGCATGAGGATCGTGAGGCATTGGCATCCTCCTCTCTATTGAGCCTTTCCACCTCCTCGTCCAGTTCGCTATCTGAGACCTCAGTTGCAAGTTTACTTGAGCCAGGGTCACAAGACAGAGACATCATTCCCTGTCTCCTTTCCCTCTGGCGCTTCTCCCACCTCCTCGCCTTAGAGGAATACAACTGCTTCCCCCACCTCTGCTGGACCCTTCACTGTAAGGATTCTCCCCCTATCCTGGGCCAAACCCACCAAATTCAGGACCACATTTTCGAAAGAGTGTGGACAGCGACTGAACAGATGACCAAGCTCCCCACACAGGTTACGAATAATGTCTAAACAAGTCGCGGCAAGGTGACCCTGACCCCCAAAATGTACTTCACCACCAATTCGGCCTCATCTGTTCTTCCCTAAACAAGAATTTAAATAGTTTAGCACAACTAATAAAACAAATGTTTTTTTTTTTTTAATTCAACACAAAGATTCATCAAGACTGGTGATTTTCCAACTGGTCTTGATGAGGAGGAATGGTGGAGTTAGACCATCCTGATTCATGAAGAGGCATACCTTACCATAAATCTACTGTCACTACAGTCTGGAACACTGAAACTCATTATGACCTAGACAAGCTGTGACGCTGTGTACCTGCCACAACTCATTCATACCCCAGCTCTTTTCATTTTGATGGAGCTAGAAGAAACTGGCATGAAATCTCCAAAAGTCGCAAAACTTTCTCACTTTTCAAAGCTTTTACAACACTTTTTTGGCCTAAATCAATTGATGAACAGGGCCCAAAATGCAACTTTTACTGACTACTTCAGTCTCATAGTTATTGAACTCCATTCATGACAAGTGTCTTTAGATCTTAGTACAGCACCTTTAGCTGTTATGACCTGCTGCAAATGCCAAACACCAGCTTCTGGCAGTTTCCCTGAGGAATCTTAACCCATACCTTATGGCAATGGCCAGTTCACTTCAGTTAACTAATTTTATTGAGTTTTCTAGCTGCGAATGCTTTTTTCAAATCATTTCAAAGATGTGTTTAAAGGGATGAAGTCAAATGACTAGAACAGCAACTCCAGATGTTCAAGGAGTTTTTCTGAAACCAAGTCTTGGTAGACTTTGAGGTATACTTGGGATCATTGTCTTGTTGGAAAGTCCAATGACCCCAATGCTTCAGTTTCCTCACAGAAGCCATGACATTTTTAGAAGGTTTTTTTAGATACGAGATTGAATCCATATCACCTTCCACACACTGATTGAGTATGTCATGCGGTAAGAGCATGGAGATCTTTGGTGTTAAGTATGAGCCTCATTGTGCATATTGAAATCTCAGTGTCTGCTGACACCAAACCTAACTGCAGGGATTTTGACCAGTTGCCTTGTCAGAAATCTTTCTGTTTCTTCCGCATATAGGTTATGTAGCCAGTGTTGGTTTAATTTTGAATATACAAATTGTACTTTCATAGTTTCATAGTTCTAGGAACATCACTGTTTGTAAATAGTTTTCCTTGTTTGCTCAAAGTGATAACAAAGTGATAACACTTTCAAAAGCTGGTATCTGGCTACTATCATGTTAGCATCAGGTTTTAACAGCTAAGGGTATGTGCACACGTTCAGGATTTCTTGCAGAAATTTCCTGAACAAAACCGGAAATTTTCTGCAAGAAATCCGCATTTTTTTTTTTGCGTTTTTTTTCCGTTTTTTTCGCGTTTTTTTAGCATTCTGCAAGCGTAATTAGCTTGCAGAATGCTAAAGTTTTCCAAGCGATCTGTAGCATCGCTTGGAAAACTGACTGACAGGTTGGTCACACTTGACAAACATACTGTTTGACAAGTGTGACCAACTTTTTACTATAGATGCAGCTTATGCAGCATCTATAGTAAAAGATAGAATGTTTAAAAATAATAAAAAAAATAAAAAAATGGTTATACTCACCCAGACATCTCATCACCGGCGTCCGGCTCCTCTTCCTATAGCTGGTCTGTGCGCACAGGACCTACCGTGACGTCACGGTCACGTGAGCGGTCACATGACCGCTCACGACCAATCACAGGAAAGTGACGTCATCGGCTAGGTCCTTCGCCGCACACCAGCTAAAGGAACCGAACGGCAGCGTGCAGTGGAGGCGGGAACACTGCGCGGGACATCGATGGTGAGTATAGGACTATTTTTTATTTTATTTCTTATTTTTTGACCAGTTATATGGTGCCCAGTGCGTGGAGGAGAGTCTCCTCTCCTCCACCCTGGGTACCAACCGCACATAATCTGCTTACTTCCCGCATCGTGAGCACAGCCCCGTGCGGGAAGTAAGCAGATCAATGGGCTCCTAGGTGTGCGGAATCCCTGCAATTCCGCATTTTTAATGAACATGTTGCTTTTTTTTCCGCTATGCGATTTTTTCGCGGAAAAAATCGCAACATTTGCACAAAAAATGCGGAATACCTTGTAAATAATAGGAGGCATATGTTAGCGTTTTTTTCGCGTTTTTATCACGTTTTTATAGCGAAAAAACGCGAAAAAAACGCTAAAAATCCTGAACATGTGCACATGGCCTAAAGGCTGCTGTACCAAGATCATGTCATGAAGGCAGTGAATAATTCTGAGACGGCAGTAGTCAGTACAAGTGTAATTTTGTACTGAATTTGGAGAGAACACTTGTATTAATTGTGTTGAGCTATTTAAATTGTTCTTGTTTAATTGGTTTCTTGCAAACAGCAGAAAGTTTGAAAATTTTGCTAATAAACCTAATTTGCAATGGCGATTAAATTCCTTTTGATTGCAACTGTTTATACAGATGTTTCCTTCTATTTTAATCCTGTCTGTAGTAATGAGATGATTAATGATAAGCCATATCTACAGAACATACAGTGGCAGCTTATTATGATACGGCTCAGTGTCAGTATGAAAACTACAGCATTTCCAACAAAAAATATGAAAGACCGCATCCTCCCCCCAGTCAGCACCATTCCATCTTAACAAGCTCTGATTACAGATCCTGCAGCAAGTATGGCCCCTGATGGAGACATCATATGGTGGAACGTAGAGTTCTTACAAGCCCGTAATTCAGCTTCACTGTGAAACTGTGAGCCTTGTATTTTGCAATGCTAGTACTTTAAAAAAGTGCTAACTCTACCTGCCACTGCCTCCCATAAGTAATCAGTTTTCATTTAAATTCCCAACAGCCTACTGCAGGTCAGCAACTGCCAGAAAAAATCCAAATATGGCACAACACAATAGAAACTTATCAATCTATATGTAAGTAAAAAAAAGTAAATTTAATGCTTTCTGTAACATAAACATGGAAATTTCAGCATTTGGGGTTTGTTTTGTATATAAAAATTATTATAATGGATCATTCAGATGTTTTGTATTTTTTTCATGTACGAGAAAATGGCCTTTGTTTCATCAGTGCCTTTGTTCAGAGTTTTTCATCAGATTTTCAGCCGAGTTTCATCCTCAATTGTTCCTAGTTTCATCAATGGTTTTGTTCAGTGTTTTTCTTCAGATTTCCATCCGAGTGTTATCAAAGTTTGGTCCGAGTTTCATCAGTTTTTCTTGAATGAGAAACAAATGAGAAAAAGTTTTTCAATCTTCTATCTGGCAGAACAATTGACTTCCATTGCCGATTTTGTATCGACACTCAGATCAGAATCGGACTTTTCACTGCAATTTTGCATGGACTACTTCGTCCTCAAAAGAAAATCTGAAAAAAAATGTTGAAAAACAGACATCTGTATGAGCCCTAAGGCTAAGTTCACACTAGGCATTTGCAGCGCCCCAGAGTCCTGCTCGTTGCAGTACTGATGCTGCGCCGCTAAGGGGAGTGTTGGTACGTCTGATGGCACTGAAGGAGTTCACCTGACCAGGTATCACAGACACCAATACACTTCACAGTCTGGCCTCCAGGGGGAGCTAAGGGTGCTATGTATTAGGCCACTCCTCACAGTCTGGTAAAACAGGGGGTTAGATAGGAAGTTGGACAGAAAGCTGACTGGGTTGGAACCAGGCAACATCCTGTGGCAGAGGGTGTTGCAGGGGAAGATTCAGGGGGTCCCTGTCAGGGGTGGGATCCTGACAGAGGCCTAGCGAACAGAAAGAACATTACGGGACCGCGCCTGCACTTCATTGCGGCGGTACCCCAAGAAAGGACAAGAAGCAAGGTTTATTGTGAAGAGTGAGAAACGAGATCAACGCAACAAGGAGATAATACCAGTAGGAGTCGAGCTGTAAGACCGAGGCAACATCCTACTGAGGCGCATAGCCGGTGTCCGGAAATGCCGAGGAAGTATTGAGCTCCAAGCCTTACTTCAAACCTACGGCAGGACAGTCAGTTATAGGCGGGCTGTCTCACCTAAATCACCTAAGCAGACATAGGGGGCAACAGTTGGAGAGGGGTGACTCTAGGGTCCCGGAAGAACTCCAGGCCTACCCGTCATACGGGTGCGTCCTAGCCATATCATCTGGGGGACGGAGAAGAACATCAGAATCAGTTGTGAGGGAACTTCAGAAACAGACACAACAGTTGTGAGGACTATCCCGTGGTGCTAAGCAGGGAAGGACTACAACACACAAGCGCTAGAAGGTAGGCACAGATTTCCACCTGCAAAGGGAACTCGGGATGTGCCATCGGACCGGCCGGTCTCAGACAGCCCTGTTAACTGCACTCCGGATTGAGGATCCTGAAGCCTTCAGTAAAGAGGTAAAGAGACTGCAACCTGGTGTCCTCATTATTCATCGCGACCTGCACCACACCACATCATTCTCAACTTTCACTGGACACCCCTCAGCAGGGTCACGGACCGGGTCTAGCCACCATGACAATCCCAGAACCGAGACAGAGAGGCCCGGTACCGGGTACCCCTCGGCCCTGCCACAGTGGGGGCGCTCCACATTCTTGCAGCTTTTTTTTGTGCAAATTTTCAGCTCCATTGTACAGTACCAGCAAAGTCTATGATATTTCAGAAATCTCATGCACCCAGCTTGTTTTTTTCATCATCGGGATTTTGTACTTTGCATGGCTTTTTGCACAGACTGTCATGTAGAGCATGTCATGTCTTTCAGTATTTTTTGAGTGTTTTTTTTTCAGGAAGTGAAAAAACATACAAAAAATGCAGGTATCAGGTTTTGCTGTGTTTTTTTTTGTGCCAAACCTGATTCTATAGAATTAGACTTTTTTTCAACACTAAACTATCAGCATGCACAAATCTAGCATGGAAAAACCGCAGCAAAAAACACAAGAAAAAACAAGGAAATCTGCAGCTTCTTTCCTGCCAAGAGATCAGGTTTTCCTGCAGAAAAAAAAATGCTGAAAAAACGCCTAGCGTACACTCACCTTACTTCACCTCACCTTACTTCTTAGTTTTGACAACCCTGCTTACAAGGTTTGGCATGTTGGAGATACCACCATTTAGAATGCAGCTGCTGGTGAGGTTGCAGACAGCCAGGCATTTTCTCCACAGTGCCCCTTGCAACAAAATATACTATTATATATATGGTGGTCATTCAGATAACCCCTGTCATGACACCATTTATTATATGTGACTCAAACTTACAAGTACTTCTCACTAAATTAGAATATCATCAAACAGTTAATTTATTTCAGTTTTTCAATACAAAAAGTGAAACTCATATATTATATAGAGTCATTACAGAGTGATCTATTTCAAGTGTTTATTCCTGTTAATGTTGATGATTATGGCTTACAGCTAATGAAAACCCAAAAGTCATTACCTTACTAAATTAGAATACTTTATAGCACCAGCTTGAAAACTGATTTTAAAATCCGAAATTTTGGCCTGCTGAAATGTATGTCCAGTAAATGCACTCAGTACTTGATCGGGGCTCCTTTTGCATCGATTACTGCATCAATGTGGCGTGGCATGGAGGCGATCAGCCTGTGGCACTGCTGAGGTGTTATGGAAGCCCAGGTTGCTTTGATAGCAGCCTTCAGCTCATCTGCATTGTTGAGTCTGGTGTCTCTCATCTTCCTCTTGACAATACACCATAGATTCTCTATAGGGTTAAGGTCAGGCGAGTTTGCTGGCCAATCAAGCAGAGTGATATTGTTGTTTGTAAACCATGTATTGGTACTTTTGGCAGTGTGGACAGGTGCCAAGTCCTGCTGGAGAATGAAATTTCCATCTCCAAAAAGCTTGTCAGGAGAGGGAATCATGAAGTGCTCTAAAATTTCCTGGTAGACGGCTGCACTGACTTTGCTCTTGATAAAACACAGTGGACCTACACCAGCAGATGACATGGCTCCCCAAACCATCACTGATTGTGGATACTTCACACCAGACCTCAAGCAGCTTGGATTGTGGCCTCTCCACTCTTCCTCCAGACTCTGGGACCTTGATTTCCAAATGAAATGCAAAATTTACTTTTATCTGAAAACAACACCTTGGACCACTGAGCAACAGTCCAGTTCTTTTCCTCCTTGGCTCAGGTAAGATGCTCCTGGCATTGTCTATTGGTCATGAGTGGCTTGACACAAGGAATGTGACACTTGTAGCCCATGTCCTGGATATGTCTGTGTGTGGTGGCGCTTGAAGCAATTATTCCAGCAGCAGTCCACTCCTTGTGAATCTCCCCAAATTTTTGAATCGCCTTTTCTTAACAATCCTTTCAAGGCTGTGGTTATCCTGGTTGCTTGTACACCTTTTTCTACCACACTTTTTCCTTCCACTCAACATTCCATTAATATACTTGGATACAGCACTCTGTGAACAGCCAACTTCTTTAGCAATTACCTTTTGTGGCTTACCCTCCTTGTGGAGTGTGTCAGTGACTGCCTTCTGGACATCTGTCAAGTCAGCAGTCTTCCTCATGATTGTGAAGCCTTCTGATACAGGCTAAGGGACCTTTTTAAATGCTTAGGAAGCCTTTGTAGGTGTTTTTGTTAATTATTCTAATTTACTGAGATAATAACTTTTGGGTTTTCATTGGCTGTAAGCCACAATCATCAACATTAACAGAAATAAACACTTGAAATAGATCACCATTTGTAATGACTCTATATAATATATGAGTTTCACTTTTTGTATTGAAGAACTGAAATAAATTAACTTTTTGATGATATTCTAATTTAGTAAGAAATAGTGTTGAGCATTCCGATACCGCAAGTATCGGGTATCGGCCGATACTTGCGGGTATCGGAATTCCGATACCGAGATCCGATACTTTTGTGGTATCGGGTATCGGTATCGAAACAACATTAATGTGTAAAATAAAGAATTAAAATAAAAAAATATTGCTATACTCACCTCTCCGACGCAGCCTGGACCTCACCGAGGGAACCGGCAGCCTTCTTTGCTTAAAATGCGCGCTTTTACTTCCTTCCGTGACGTCACGGCTTGTGATTGGTCGCGTGCCACTCATGTGGCCGCGACGCGACCAATCACAGCAAGCCGTGACGTAATTTTCAGGTCCTCAATGCCTAATTCTAGGCATTCATGATTTTAAAATTACGTTCCGGCTTGTGATTGGTCGCGTCGCGGTCACATGGGCGACGCGACCAATCACAAGCCGACGCTCAGGCATGCTCATACCCTCAGCCCCATGCACATCACTTCCGGCTAGCGCAGTTTATTATTAGCGCCATGGCAACCGAGCGGTGTGAGCCCATGCCGACGCTCGGACATGCGCAGATCCTCAGCCCCATATGCGCAACGTCATTTCCGGTTAGCGGTTTTCCTGAGAGCGGCAACACTATTTAAAGACCCCACATCCCATACAATATGCCGCAGTACAGGACGCAGGAACGCCGTGCTTCTATCCTCACAGGTAACAGCGCCAGCCTCCCAGCACACTGTTAGTCAGGATGCCCATCTCCATGAGAGCCGTACTCACATCTCTTGCCTGACTCATATCTCTTGCCTTGATAACTCCAACAGGGTCATATACCTACACAAGCAAGACGCTGATGCGCCGCTACCATCCCCCTATAAGGTAATGATTTACCCCGGTCACTTCAGGGGTCTATTGATCATGCCAGCACCATTCTCAATCATGTACCTATAACTTTCAGGCTGAACCCAGAGAAGCACCAGCCACTATATCTAACTTATGCCTCAAAAAGAGAGACTTTAATCAGCAAAACGCTGATGCACCAGTATTGCCATTGAAGAAGGTAATGGTTCTTTCCCGTTACTATCAGACATCACCGATAACCATACTACCTTTCTTTACTGATATATCTATAATATTTCAGGTCATATACGGATCACTCACGGGCCATTTTTTCCACTAGAGATTTATACCTGGTAAATAACTACAATTCCATTTTGTTCAGTTAACTTAGTTCACTACTAGGTTGGGTACTGACAATACGATTGTTTCCTTAGCCCCTGGATACCTTAGGGACGACGTTCTTATCCCATCATAAGAAATTATTCATTAAGGTAATTATCCTAGCTTAATTACAGGAGGACTCTGTAGATACCATGTCACTAGACATGCTTTCCCAAGTTCATACCTATGGTTTAGCCTCATGGCATATCCTATATGATACTCACCTGGGGATTTTTAGCCTTTAGCCATAGGCTATAACATACTGTACATAGTGTAAATTATGATTTTGGCTAATTGTTTATTGTCTGTTTTGTATTTACTGTCTTGCCATGTTTATCTTAGGATGTTGATATTGTCTATTCTTGTGCTTGCAGTGCGACCTTAGATTAAGACCCGGGAGGGTCGAAACGTCACATTCTGAGTCGCTTGCACATTGTGTAAATAATTGCCTTCTGTTTGATCCAATATATTTGATTCTTGTTTCTATTCAAATAAATTAGCATTTTCAAAATCACTGTATATTTCTGCCTAAGATATTCCACTGAGGGAGTGCGGTGGATCATATATTGTATTGCTAGTTGGACCTTAGGGTCTGTCACACCAGCACCCCGATTTATGATAGAGTGCAGGCCAACACATTTGTATTTATATTTCTGCATTCAGGACCTGAAATTATGTCACGGCTTGCTGTGATTGGTCGCGTCGCGGTCACATGGGCGGCACGCAACCAATCACAAGCCGGGACGTAATTTTAAAAATGCGCGCGTCTCCTGCCTCCCGTGATGTCACGGCTTGTGATTGGTCGCGTCGCCCATGTGACCGCGACGCGACCAATCACAAGCTGGAACGTAATTTTAAAATCATGAATGCCTAGAATTAGGCATTGAGGACCTGAAAATTACGTCACGGCTTGCTGTGATTGGTCGCAAGGAAGTAAAAGCGCGCATTTTAAGCAAACAACGCTGCCGGTTCCCTCGGTGAGGTCCAGGCTGCGTCGGAGAGGTGAGTATAGCAATATTTTTTATTTTAATTCTTTATTTTACACATTAATATGGATCCCAGGGCCTGAAGGAGAGTTTCCTCTCCTTCAGACCCTGGGAACCATCAGGATACCGTCCGATACTTGAGTCCCATTGACTTGTATTGGTATCGGGTATCGGTATCGGATTAGATCCGATACTTTGCCGGTATCGGCCGATACTTTCCGATACCGATACTTTCAAGTATCGGACGGTATTGCTCAACACTAGTAAGAAACACTTGTATATGTGGCTCAGATTATTATCAATGTACCCATGTTTTTGACATCTGACATGCTGTGATGGTGGCATCTGTTGCCAAGCACAGTGAATTAGATGATTCTCTGACTGACACACACACATACAAAGTCATAGGAATACATTTTTTTTCTTCTGGAAGACTGAAAAAAATAGTGGGAGATATTTTTTTCAGCGTACATAAAATGGCACGTATATTTTTTTCTGCATGCCCTACAGAGACTTGTACTAATATTTTTTTGCAAGAGCTTCCCTTTAAATTGGTATGGACAAAGAGTAAATCCACAAACTGAGCTCTGTTACATCAGCATGATTTTATGTAAATCCAGGTACGCAAAGCATAACGTGGAAGATATATATTAAACCACATATCAAATAGAAAAGTTCTTATTTCTCATATAACAATGCAAACAAGCTTTCCCCCATGCAAAATTCATTAGGCAGTATTTCATAGCAAGCCTATCTCTAGTCCCACACAAAGATCCACTTAATAGCAAGCTTTCTCTTTCAGGATGCCCAGCGTTCCGTGTGATTTCTTTCTAGGCAAAGAATAAAAAGCTTTCTTGTAAAGTGGCAGAGCAGTGGCCAGTCTGATGTGAGGACACGGGACGGGAGGAGTGTGGGGGAAGCAAGCGCCTGCTATTAGGCTCTCTACCGGTGCGTGTGACCTGACTTGCAATGTTCCTGTTTCTAGAGCGAGCTTGTGTTGTTCGGTGCACGCGGGTTTCTGTCTGCCATAAGCCGCACATGATGGATTTTACTGATGCCCACTTTATTCCTTTCTGTTCAATGTATCGATTGCCTAAGGACACAATCAGAAATGTGAAAGATCTGCAGAGAATCACAATCTAAGGTTACTATACATCTCACACAGACATTTTTCTAAGGCAATGAGTCCAAAGTGAATGTCCCATAGGGCAGACAACTTTAAATGAAGATGGTACGGTGGTTAGGTCACCTTGTAAAGCTTATCTGTTGGGTGCACTTACTGAGGGGTTTTTGGAAAGGGGGTGCAGAAATATTGCCATCACTATTCACACATTTTTAGTGATTCCATGGGAAAAAAAAAAGCAAAAATCTTTAGTGCCCTCTCAGCAGTTCAGGTGTAAACATTGAATAAAAGTAAAAAGTTCTTGCTATTGTTGTTGGGTCTCTGAAATGCAAAGAAGTCTCTTGTATACAACCATCCAGTAATACAATTATGCCTGCCTGCACCTGCCACTAGAGGGAGCTAACTGTATACTGATTTATTATTGAGCTAAAGGAGTTGGCCACTATGCTCTACATATGAACTAACTGCCATCGATAAGCACTTTTGTAAATACCCAGCTTCCCAAATCCTACAACCTGAGCTGCTCTCCTGATCCAATGATCTCTCGCTGAGAATCCTAAGACTTCCTGTGATGTCATGTCTATTTATGCCTGATTTCCTGGCTCCGGTATCTGTCGTGACATTACAATCATGTGACTTTGTAGGTGGGCATGGCTCTATTCAGCAGACTCACTGCTTCTGCACAGAGCTCTCGCTTGTTTCTGTATATTTCTGTATATATATATATATATATATATATATGGTGGCCATTTTGAAGTCGGGAATTTTGGAGCCAACTTTATTCTTTTCAATGGGTAGTGGGTCATGTGACATCAAACTTATTGAGAATTTCACAAGAAAAACAATGGTGAGCTTGGTTTTAACGTAACTTTAATCTTTTATGAGTTATTTACAAGTTTATGACCACTTATAAAAGTGCTGCCCATTGTGTTGGATTGTCAATGCAACCCTCTTCTCCCACTCTTGACACGCTGATAGCAACACCGCAGAAGAAATACTAGCACAGGCTTCCAGTATCCGTTGTTTCAGACGCTGCACATCTCGTATCTTCACAGCATAGACAATTGCCTTCAGATGTGCCCAAAGATAAAAGTCTAAGTGGGTCAGATCGGGAGACCTCGGTGGCCATTCAACTGGCCCACGACGACCAATCCACTTTCCAGGAAACTGTTCATGTAGGAATGCTCGGATCTGACACCCATAATTGATGGTATTGTGTGGTATATGGGCTACAAAGATAGTGGGGCCATTCTTCATCAATGGAAACCTCAATGCCACTGGATATCTGAAATTGCTACATGGTGATGTGTTGCCCTCTTTATGCACTGAAGATGGCATGTTCCCTGAGTTTTTCCGGCAAGATGATGCACCCCCACATTATGGGTGTCAGGTCCAAGCATTCCTACAAGGAATCTGAGCCCCTTAGACTAGCATTTTTTCTGCGGGGTTTAAGCAAAGCTACAAAGGACTGTGCTCACTACTGACTTGTATTCCACCGCAAGGGCTGATGATAAATGTCAGAAGAGAGCCAGGAGATACTGAGAAAAGCTGAAAGGTATAATCCTTCATGAAAATTGGCAGTAAAGGTATATTTGGTTATTTAGGGGCATTATTCCTAGACATTTATGGTAAAACAGTACCTGAGTTAGGGCAGTAGACTACTTTTATAAACAAAAGCTGTATAAATCCCTATGCGTTGAGCTCCCTCTAGTGGCACCTGCAGTCAGACATTACTAGATGATTGCATTTAGAGAGAAGCAAGAGATTTCATTTTCAGCCTTGGTGCAAATTTAGAATAAATATAAATACATTATAGTAAAACCAAAAGAAAGAACCTTCACTCAGAGACCAAAAATTATTGAAAAATATACAAATGTTTATTAAAGACAAACATACACAGAAGTAAAATCATAATGGATGCCACGAGTGCAGAAACAACGGTGGGACCAACACGGGCCTGACCTCAATACAAATATACACACAGCAATAATGAAAGATAATAGTAAAATACAGCCTAAGACAGTGCATATAAATACATATACCAGAAAAAGGTAACATATGAAATATAAAATACATACAATAAAGTGATAATGTGCCAAAGTGCAATAAATATTACTATATTGTGCTAACATGCACTGGTGCAGAAAGTACTGCTGCACAAGATAGGTTCAAAAAAGATAAACAACTAGGCTGAAACAAGTAATAGAAAAAACATATTATAGGTGTATATTAGGCACAAGTGTGCCATGTAAAATATAGTTATAGTTACCAAGAGGATAAGACCCGGGGACCCACCACACCCGACGCGCGTTTCGCACGGAAATGCTTCGTCCAGGGGTGGTTGGGTACTGGCCAGATAGGGGTTTTATGTTGGTCATGACCAATGGGAGAAGAGGGGTAGTAAAGAGTAAAATACCGGCACCTGAGATGAGGACGGTGCACCATATGAAAGTTGCTCTCTTATCTCTGCGCTTGCGCGTTCTTTCTCACGATATTTTGGCCTTTACTTCCGGTTTGGGTTCCGCTTTCCATACCAATCACAAGCCGTGACGTCATCTAAGGCCCTTCACGCGCTCATTCTTACGAAGGAAGGCTGCCGGAAAGAAGCAGGGCGCGTCCGAGTATATACCTAATAGGAATATACTCACCCTCGGCTTCTTTCCGGCAGCCTTCCTTCCTAAGAATGAGCGCGTTCAGGGCCTTAGATGACGTCACGTAAAAAAGGCAGCACACTGCAGCGCTATGACATGCAAACATGAAACATGAAAACTGAACTGCAATACTGCACTAGAAATATGAAAAATGAGAGCGTTTAGCGCATAAAAATGGCCAATTTTATGTGTACCTGATAGCCCCTTTACGGCATCTCTCGTATATCAGGTCCTACGCTTGCCTACCTCGCTGAGAATAAACGTCTCCATGTGAATGGGTACCTGTGAAAACCTCTTCCTAGACTCATATTCTCTCTCTGTGGAGGGGTACTGGACCCGCTGCGATTAAAACACCTGGGCTAGGAGGCGGAGTGCTCAGTCAGAAGGCTGAATAATATATTTGAAAAAACTGACCGTCACATCCATACATAGACTAAGTGTGAACAGGTGCTGAACCTAGAGTAACCAACTCATATATAGTCAAGTAAAAAAGGCAGCACACTGCAGCGCTATGACATGCAAACATGAAACATGAAAACTGAACTGCAATACTGCACTAGAAATATGAAAAATGAGAGCGTTTAGCGCATAAAAATGGCCAATTTTATGTGTACCTGATATCCCCTTTACGGCATCTCTCGTATATCAGGTCCTACGCTTGCCTACCTCGCTGAGAATAAACGTCTCCATGTGAATGGGTACCTGTGAAAACCTCTTCCTAGACTCATATTCTCTCTCTGTGGAGGGGTACTGGACCCGCTGCGATTAAAACACCTGGGCTAGGAGGCGGAGTGCTCAGTCAGAAGGCTAAATAATATATTTGAAAAAACTGACCGTCACATCCATACATAGACTAAGTGTGAACAGTTGCTGAACCTAGAGTAACCAACTCATATATAGTCAAGTAAAAAAGGCAGCACACTGCAGCGCTATGACATGCAAACATGAAACATGAAAACTGAACTGCAATACTGCACTAGAAATATGAAAAATGAGAGCGTTTAGCGCATAAAAATGGCCAATTTTATGTGTACCTGATAGCCCCTTTATGGCATCTCTCGTATATCAGGTCCTACGCTTGCCTACCTCGCTGAGAATAAACGTCTCCATGTGAATGGGTACCTGTGAAAACCTCTTCCTAGACTCATATTCTCTCTCTGTGGAGGGGTACTGGACCCGCTGCGATTAAAACACCTGGGCTAGGAGGCGGAGTGCTCAGTCAGAAGGCTAAATAATATATTTGAAAAAACTGACCGTCACATCCATACATAGACTAAGTGTGAACAGGTGCTGAACCTAGAGTAACCAACTCATATATAGTCAAGTAAAAAAGGCAGCACACTGCAGCGCTATGACATGCAAACATGAAACATGAAAACTGAACTGCAATACTGCACTAGAAATATGAAAAATGAGAGCGTTTAGCGCATAAAAATGGCCAATTTTATGTGTACCTGATAGCCCCTTTACGGCATCTCTCGTATATCAGGTCCTACGCTAGCCAGGTAGGCAAGCGTAGGACCTGATATACGAGAGATGCCGTAAAGGGGCTATCAGGTACACATAAAATTGGCCATTTTTATGCGCTAAACGCTCTCATTTTTCATATTTCTAGTGCAGTATTGCAGTTCAGTTTTCATGTTTCATGTTTGCATGTCTTAGCGCTGCAGTGTGCTGCCTTTTTTATTTGACTATATATGAGTTGGTTACTCTAGGTTCAGCACCTGTTCACACTTAGTCTATGTATGGATGTGACGGTCAGTTTTTTCAAATATATTAGATGACGTCACGGCTTGTGATTGGTCGCGGCCGCCCATGTGACCGCCACGCGACCAATCACAAGCCGTGACGTAATTCTCAGGTCCTAAATTCCTAGAATGAGGAATTTAGGACCTGAGAATTACGTCACGGCTTGTGATTGGTCGCGTGGCGGTCACATGAGCGGCACGCGACCAATCAGAAGCCGTGACGTCATGGAAGGCCCTGAACGCACTCATTTTAAGCAAAGAAGGCTGCCGGTTACCAGCGGTAAGGTCCAGGCTGCGTCGGAGAGGTGGGTATATCAATATTTTTTATTTTAATTCTTTAATTTACACATTAATATGGATCCCAGGGCCTGAAGGAGAGTTTCCTCTCCTTCAGACCCTGGGAACCATAGTATCCCATTGCACTGCATTGGGTTTCGTGTTTCGGCTGACCCCGACCCCGACTTTTTTATAGGATCGGCCGATTTCACTCGACCCGACTTTTGAGAAAGTCGGGTTTCGTGAAACCCGACCCGATCCTACAAAAATAAAAGTCGCTCAACCCTAGCACAGAGCAAAGGTTTAACAATTATTCACTTTATCTAAACAGGAATAACCTCCTCACAGGGAGAAAACAAGGGGAAATACAGTTAAAGGGCTCAGGGTTAAATTTTAACCAACAGATTTCTAGAAAGGGGGTATAATGAAGATATGTTGGGTAAATCTAAAAGAGCAGCCCTCTCTAAACCACGCCAGGAGCTCATTAACCCTATTTCCAAACCAGAGAATAATTTGGACTGTATCCCAATAATTACACAATTCAACGCAAACTCAAATATTTTGCGGAGAATAGTAAAAAAACATTGGCATGTACTTAAAAAAGATAAGGTTTTGGGGGACAGTATTACTGAACTTCCCCGTTTTGTATGTAGAAAAAGCCGGAATTTGGGCAATATTATTGCCCCCATGGTACAGAACAAACCTTGTCTTACACAAACTACTCTCTCCCAAAGTATTTTAAAAGGTTTTTTTCCATGTCAGAAATGCAATATGTGTAAAAGAGCTCAAACACATAAACAACTGAAGATCACTAAAGGTGACACAGAGCTTATGATTAAAGAATGTATTACTTGCTCTTCCACAGGGGTCATTTATACTATAACATGCCCTTGTAAAAAGCTATATGTTGGGCGCACTAAAAGACCCCTGCGAGTCAGAATCAATGAACATATGTGAAATACGAGAACAGGTTCGTGGGTCACCCACTTTCAAAGCATTTCATTCAACATCATAATGGAATGATACAGCACATGGTGATAGCAGGCATCGAGAAAATACATCCACATTGGAGAGGAGGAAATTACATCAAGACTATGTCTAGAGCTGAAACCAAATGGATCTTCTTACTGGATACCATCATCCCCAAAGGACTGAATAGTGGGATAGAACTGTTTGGCTTTCAGTAATTAATTCTACGGATGGCGGTTACATAAGGACTGACACTCGGGTGTAGGGGCCATACCTGAGGAAGGAGACAGACGTCTCCGAAACACGTTGTTCACTTGTTCCCTATCGCCATCAGTACCTGGTCTCTAGTCACGTGCGTGGTCACACTGCTCACTTCAGCACACAGGTCCTGCAAAGGCGCCGTTCGCACTGCTCGCACCAGGGGGGACGCCCGCTTGTTTGGACGCCGCTGCGCGCTGTTCATAGAGGAGCGACAGGCTGCTACCGGCCGGGGCAGCGAGCTACTGCTTACTGGACTACTTCTCGCAGCAAGATTTCTTTCACTTTTTTTTCCCCTTGGACTTCTGATAGGGGTAAGAACTTTATTTATATGTTAAATATTTTCCGGATTCCATTGTGCTGGCTATCTACATTGACACTTGATGCTGGACCTTTTAGTGTTGGTCTCACTGGGTTTGGTGGATTATTACAGTGGCCCTATATCTACCATAAACACTCTGGTCCTATTTCATAGGGGCTACTACCAGCGCGAGTACAGATGAATGCATGTTTTGATGCGAATATCGATATATTCTAGACATTTTAAAAATCAATTAAGATATGTAGTCATTTGAACATATATTGGTAAAAATTAACCATTATGATCAGCAATTACAAATCATGTTTATTTCTCAACAAAAACAGTTACTTTTGTTGCCTGACAGTAACATACTTCTTTGATTGCATCTCTTATTATTTGCAGTCCATCAGTGTCTTTTTCGTTCTATTGCCATATAATTCTCGATACGCCTTGACTACCAGCAGAAAAATATTGTTTCTGTTCTTCATTTGTAGACATGGGCAACCCCAAACAGTAAAGTTCGGCATCCGCACCGATCACCTGCTGTTCAGGCACGGAAACCGAACATGGACTTCACCAGGAAGTGTGTGTTACTGTTCGGGCTTAGCTGCCTGAACACATGACATGTGCATGACAGCGTGGCAAACACCTATTCTGATCGGCAGTGAAATCATCCCCATCGATCAGAGATAAAAAAAAAAATTCTATTTTTCTTCACCAAATTTGGGGATGCGTCTTATAATCAGGTGTGTCTTCTAAAACGAAAAATATGGTACATCTTTTGAAAGGAACGCCGATGACATGCTGGTGATGCTAAAGAACCTGTAGGTTTTCTGAGTGACAGTTTTTCAGGTTCTTCATCACAACTGATGCTTAATCAACAGTTATCATCTTGAGAGATGTTCTGCAGCTGGTGTTTGCAGGGCTGTCACCATCAGATATTTTGTATCATTTTACACAGCATCATCAAACAAGGATAGAGCGGACAAGTACCATAAGTGTCTTTTCATCGTCTTCATCACAACTTCTGACACTGAGTTGTTCTGTTCCTTGTGTAGATAGATGTCCTTGAGCAGCGGGAGATAAATGCATGGAGCTGATGGTGCTGATGTCACCAGGAACCATGCCTTCACATAAATCAAAACAGTGAACTGACAGATGTCTGTGATAGTCTTTTCTTACTCATTTGTAAGCATGAATTGACTGAAGAACATACAGATTTTTAACGCAGAGATGGACTTTCCCATCTATCAAGCTTGGTGCAGTCCAGCTGTAGCTCTGAATGAAATTTCTGTAGATAGAACTCCACCAAGGAAAATGATAGTTAACTTCATTAATTCTGGGTAGTCCTCACGGGGTTGGTACTGAAGCAGTTGCATCTACACAAAGGCTATGACTTTAGCGGCAATGTATAAAAAGGCTGTTGACATGATCTGGTCTGATAGTGCTGTCTGACTGGTAGGTAAATCAATGATATGCCAGTTATTCTTGAACCTAATGAAGATATTTTTTCAGAACCTTTCAACAAACCAAGGCTATGAACAACCACTGTCTTCAGCACCATTTCTAGAATATGATGGTGGCATGCAAACCACAGTATGTCAGTAACATTCCAGGTCACTCCTGCAGCATAAATAGCATTAGCACAAGCTTCATCTGTTCCTTAGGTAAGCTTTGGAACTCCAAGAAAGTGATCAATGTCAACTTTTGATACCAAAATTGGAAAACGGTCTACAATTTTCCTGCCGCTGATGTATTCTGAGAGGTTTCCATCCCAGTGAATTGTTAAAGGCACAGATGGCTGAAACTCCTGTTTCAGGTTTAAAGTCATTGTCTGACGTCATTTTCTTCTTTCTCTATGAACCGATGAACGATTTACATTGAAAGCTGCATGATCATGCCAAGGTGCTGAAATGTTTGTGTGAGAATTAATGGTGCATTTCTGTCACTAATTTTGGCCACGTCAAGGCTGGCTGACACTTTGTCATCTACTATGCCGACTCTTCCTCTTTTGGCTCATTTTGCTGATGGCAGTACCTCTGATGTTTCAATGTTTTCCATTTCTGTATCTACTTCCTCAGATGACTGCAACACCACCTTTTCCTCTCTAGCACTTCTTTCTTGCCTCTCGTTCTTGATTGCTTTCTTGTAATTTGCCTCTCTTTCTTCAAAATATCTTTGTTTTTTTTCAAACTCTTTGCCAACATCTTCCATTTTCCATGGTGTCCAGTTTGCCTGTCTGTGCTAGCAAAAACCTTAGCATGCATGATATCAAACAAGTTGTTTAAACCTGTGTTCCTTTCTTCCTCATACTTCTTCAGACTATCAGAACATTTAGTGTTGTTTTCTTTGGTTTTCTTCAGCGTGTCACATTCTTTGAAGAAACCTTCCACGTTCTTAACTACATTAACTTTTTTTTGTTTGTTTTTTTTACTTTTATTAATGTTAGGCTATAGTCATCAAAATTCACACCATCCTGCCACAACCAGATCTTTTAGATGAGGTGCAAAAGGGACTCGGCCATGGAAAGTTTGATGGTAGGTAGGGACCCCTAAATCTGTATGTTTCTGGCTGAATTAATTTCTGTATTTTTAGTTTACATACAAAAATGGTATCATGGGGTGCTTACTGAAGAAAACACACTTTCAAAAGTAAGGACCACCCTAGTGAACACCCAAAGCAAAATGCAGAAAGTTAGAAAAATGTAAATGCTTAGGGAAAGAGCATACTTTTTCTGATTATGGTGTAGGCACCAACATACTTGGAAAACCTTCTTCATCTTTTTAATGGGGCTGTCTGTTCTAAGAAGCAAAGAATGCAGTAATTCTATCTGACTCCAAACTGCCAAATTGTGACAGTGTTTGATACATACACTGTCATGATTCCTCTGTCACACGCAAGTGGGCCGCCATCTGATTGCATGTATGTAAGTACATAGATCGCTTACATGCTGTGATGTGACTGACCATCTGCACAGGGCATAAAATGGAATTGTGACAGTGTTCACATTGCACTATATACGGGCTGTGTCTAGAATTTCCAGTTCACTTATTTGAGCCGTAGCTTCAGCCTGTCCCTCTTTTTTAATACTTAATAAAACTGATGGGGAGAAGCTTTTCACAAGCAGGTGGCAGGGAAGACAGACTGCATCATATAAGATACCCTTATTTCACTAATCTATATCTTGCTGCCATCAGATATGCATTGAAGTAGATCAATTGTACATGATGAGACTCTGTCCCATTTGCCTAGACAAAAAACATAATAATAATTAAAGTCTGAATTATCTATATACAAAATTACTACATAGTAGGGGAAAAGAAATTAGCGTAACACGTAAATCTAAAAATGGTACATCAACTAAGACAGGTACAGATGTAACAAAAAAGTTGTCATAACTCACAATGCATCATCGTCATAACTTGTGACAGAATATGGATTAATAGGATTAAGAAAGTTTAACAAATTTGGCTTTTATCCCAAGTCATATTGCATGACTCGTTAAAGGGTTGATTGTGACTTGGAGGATCGCTACTTCCAACAGGTGGCGCTATAGAGTTTAAGTCCTCTTTTTCTCTGAAGAGGCAATTTGCATATTATATTTCCCAGAGGAGCATTGCACGGCGAATAAGCCTCCTTACCTTGACAAGCCAGAGCTGGTATGTCACTCTCCGTAAGGAGAAACATTACCCCTTAGACCCCAGTCCAGAGCCTCTCACCTAGCCAAATCAGTTCTCATGCTTCACACTGACGAGGGCCAACAGCCCGAAACACCGTGTCTGCGAATTGAGATACTGATTTGGCTTTTATCCTAAGTCATATTGCACGACTCGTTAAAGGGTTGATTGTGACTTGTAGGATTGCTACTTCCAACAGGTGGCGCTATAGAGTTTCAGTCCCCTTTTTCTCTGAAGAGGCAATTTGCATAAAAAATCACAAGTCATTGACCGATGTCAAGTTATGTGTTGAATTATACAGTGGGGCAAAAAAGTATTTAGTCAGTCAGCAATAGTGCAAGTTCCACCACTTAAAAAGATGAGAGGCGTCTGTAATTTACATCATAGGTAGACCTCAACTATGGGAGACAAACTGAGACAAAAAAATCCAGAAAATCACATTGTCTGTTTTTTTATCATTTTATTTGCATATTATGGTGGAAAATAAGTATTTGGTCAGAAACAAAATTTCATCTCAATACTTTGTAATATATCCTTTGTTGGCAATGACAGAGGTCAAACGTTTTCTGTAAGTCTTCACAAGGTTGCCACACACTGTTGTTGGTATGTTGGCCCATTCCTCCATGCAGATCTCCTCTAGAGCAGTGATGTTTTTGGCTTTTCGCTTGGCAACACGGACTTTCAACTCCCTCCAAAGGTTTTCTATAGGGTTGAGATCTGGAGACTGGCTAGGCCACTCCAGGACCTTGAAATGCTTCTTACGAAGCCACTCCTTCGTTGCCCTGGCGGTGTGCTTTGGATCATTGTCATGTTGAAAGACCCAGCCACGTTTCATCTTCAATGCCCTTGCTGATGGAAGGAGGTTTGCACTCAAAATCTCACGATACATGGCCCCATTCATTCTTTCATGTACCCAGATCAGTCGTCCTGGCCCCCTTGCAGAGAAACAGCCCCAAAGCATGATGTTTCCACCACCATGCTTTACAGTAGGTATGGTGTTTGATGGATGCAACTCAGTATTCTTTTTCCTCCAAACACGACAAGTTGTGTTTCTACCAAACAGTTCCAGTTTGGTTTCATCAGACCATAGGACATTCTCCCAAAACTCCTCTGGATCATCCAAATGCTCTCTAGCAAACTTCAGACGGGCCCGGACATGTACTGGCTTAAGCAGTGGGACACGTCTGGCACTGCAGGATCTGAGTCCATGGTGGCATAGTGTGTTACTTATGGTAGGCCTTGTTATATTGGTCCCAGCTCTCTGCAGTTCATTCACTAGGTCCCCCCGCGTGGTTCTGGGATTTTTGCTCACCGTTCTTGTGATCATTCTGACCCCACGGGGTGGGATTTTGCGTGGAGCCCCAGATCGAGGGAGATTATCAGTGGTCTTGAATGTCTTCCATTTTCTGATTATTGCTCCCACTGTTGATTTCTTCACTCCAAGCTGGTTGGCTATTGCAGATTCAGTCTTCCCAGCCTGGTGCAGGGCTACAATTTTGTTTCTGGTGTCCTTTGACAGCTCTTTGGTCTTCACCATAGTGGAGTTTGGAGTCAGACTGTTTGAGGGTGTGCACAGGTGTCTTTTTATACTGATAACAAGTTTAAACAGGTGCCATTACTACAGGTAATGAGTGGAGGAAAGAGGAGACTCTTAAAGAAGAAGTTACAGGTCTGTGAGAGCCAGAAATCTTGATTGTTTGTTTCTGACCAAATACTTATTTTCCACCATAATATGCAAATAAAATGATAAAAAAACAGACAATATGATTTTCTGGATTTTTTTGTCTCAGTTTGTCTCCCATAGTTGAGGTCTACCTATGATGTAAATTACAGACGCCTCTCATCTTTTTAAGTGGTGGAACTTGCACTATTGCTGACTGACTAAATACTTTTTTGCCCCACTGTACTTTTTTTGTACTGTGAAATCCCCGTGCTGTGTTAACTGTGTCAATCTAATTCTTGCTGGATCTTTGCACACAATGCAAACATAAGACAGACTTTTGCTGATTTCAATTCACCTCGACTTTCTCTAAAAATATTTTGAGATTGAATTTACATGAATCCAGCACAATGGCAGCCAGCCACTACTATTTTAGATTCGAAAGGGCTGAGAAGAGGTTACTTTTTTTTATGCAATACTTCACTTTATCCTCACAGCTACCTGCATAGCCCTTCCATTACGATTTTCATTCACTTTTCATTGAATCTCCAGAGCACCCTGAGTCCGATATGCCTCACAACTATATGGCACTTTGTTTGCCAGCCTGCTCTGCAATACACATGCTGCTTACACATGCTGCACACACACGCTGCATGCACATGCTGAAAACACATGCTGCACACACACGCTGCATGCACATGCTGAAAACACATGCTGCACACACACGCTGCATGCACATGCTGAAAACACATGCTGCACACATATGCTTTGGAAGAAGTTGTCAAAGTGCAGTGGAGTGCTGACAGGTTCCTTTTAAGAGATACGTTCTATCTAATGGCCTCTTATGTCCCTTCCTTCTTATAAATTACTCTTTTTTAAATAATCTCGCCAATATTACAATTTGCTTGTATTTCTGGTTACAGACTATATGAAAACTATCATGTTGAAGCTTTTTTAGAAAAGTCTAGAAAACTTGTCAGTATTCCTTTCCAAAATAATGACTAAGAATTTTTAATTAATGATTGTTCTGTTGCCGGAATATATAAATCTTTCATCGTGAAAAACAATCCTGCAAATGGATTACCGTCATGTCCAGAAATGAGAATGGAGGCATTGTAACCAAACAGGCCTTTTCTAGGTTTATATCTAACCCCTTTTTCATGATTTTGACCTTGGAATAAACTCAGTGTTGCAGACAGAAGAGGATGCTGCCCACCTGAAGGTTCTACAAACTTCTGTATCATCTAGTAATAGACAAACGGAGGAAACTAGTGGCAAATGTATGCAACCATAGAAACACAACGTGTGTCCTTTAGTAACCTGCCGCAACTACAGAAATTGAGCAAAGCTTTTAAATCAGTTTTGTGTCTGTTACAAAAATCCTGCCAAGAATAGACATGTAGGCAGACAAAGGTGTACCAGGTCTAACGTTCATTTATTATGGATTCGTGTTAAAGGGTTTTGTATGGCAACAGCTAACATCTTCTTATCTGCTACAATTGATTACTTAGCGCTGTTCTCAAGACCATAATTGTGGTTGCGGAGAACATTTTTTTATTACAATGATTAAAAATATTGTTTAAATACCACTTGGAATAAAGAAAGATCCCTTCATATTTACTACACGTATATTCTCTAAGCAGAATGCTATTCTGAAGAATCCACAGCAAACATAAAATTCCACTTAATTTAAAGAGGACCTATCACTTACTCAAACAAAAATTGAGTTAAATGCCTTGCAAAAATCCCTGAGCTTCCCTGATTCTGCAACTTTTTTTTGAGCTTTGTGCTGCATCATTACATGGCAGAATTATTCTTTTTTATTGCTTTTGTAGTGCAGTTTGCAAAAATTCTGCTTGTACTGAAACTGGGTGTTTTTTCAGTGTCTTCTCTAGGGGCGTGTACTTTCACTCCTGCCTCCAAGGCAATGCCAGTTACATCTCAGCATATGATCAAGCAGTCTATGACTCTTCTGAGCTGTGATTGGCCGTGCTTGGAAGGGAGGAGTGAAAGTGCATGCCCCCAAGGAAGACTCTGAAAAAACACCTAGTTGTACTAGAAGCAGAGATTTCACATAGTGCACTCCAAAAGCAACACATTGGAATATCTCTGCAATGGAATGAGGCAGGACAATATGGAATAAAACTGCAAAGTCAGAGGAGCTCAGAGATTTTTGCAAGGTATTCAATACTTTTCTTTATCACGTTGTTTTCTGCTGAAGAGGAATGGAAGACTTGAAACTTTGCTCAAGTGATTGGTTAGAATTTTATTCGTCAGGCCCACAATGATTAAACATTTATCACCTAGAAAAGTAGCAGGTACCAAAAACGCATCCATGGCATACTTTTCCATTAAGATATCAAGCCTACACCTTGTTTGATAGACAGTACAAGATTGTACAAGATTGTTGCACATTTACTGGAGATTTTGTTGCAGAAAGTTCTGCAATTGCCCCATTCATCTGAAACAACCCAATTCAAATGAATGGAACCAGTTTTCAGATGTAGAAATTTCTCCAACAAAATCTACATTATAGGAATTCCTCCTCAGGGCATACTACCACGTAGGGGTTAATAAAGAAATAATAAACACTAGTCAAACCCCACAATTTGTTCGACAGTTTTAAACTTTAATAGTTTTTTTTTTGATTGTGGGTGCCTTTTTTAATACCTTAAATCTACTCAGAAGATTACTGTAATCCCTTCACTACATAGAATATCATAGTACGGCTTATGACAAATGCAGGTGTATGGGGTAGGTAATCGTTATATGTCACTATCAATCTCTGCTAGTGATATTTATAGAGGGTGATCATGCCTGGAAGTCTGCTGGGGGTGCTGTTATGACCCCAATGGCAGAGGGTCTCAGAAATAATTTCTAAGTCTGCAAACACAAAAAAACAGCTCATAGGGCAGTGGTAACTGGGCTGACCATATATCTAATCCTAGCACCACAAATAACAGCAGCCGGGGAACGTTCCTACGTTGGTTCTAGACGTCTCGCGCCAGCCGGAGAACTAGCTAACCCTAGAAGGGAAAAGAAAGACCTTTCTTGCCTCCAGAGAATAGACCCCAAAAGTTGGATACAAGCCCCCAACAAATAATAACGGTGACGTAAGAGGAAAAGACAAACATAAGAATGAGCTAGGTATTTAGCAAAGAGAGGCCCACTAGCTAATAGCAGAATATAGAAAGATAACTTATATGGTCAGCAAAAAACCCTATCAAAAATATCCACATTGGAAATTCAAGAACCCCCGAACTATCTAACGGCCCGGGGGGAGAACACCAGCCCCCTAGAGCTTCCAGCAAGATCAGGAATCACATTTAGTACAAGCTGGACAAAAATGAGAACAAGCAAATAACCCAAAAAACAAAGAAGCAGGACTTAGCTTAATTTTGCATGAACCAGGACCAGCAGATAGGAGCAAACAGAAGGTGTCTGATTACAACGATGCCAGGCACTGGACTAAGGTTCCAGGAGGTTTATATAGCAACACCCCTGAACTAACGACCCAGCTGGGTGCAAACTGAGGGAAGAAAATCCCAGAGTCATATCACTAGTAACCACAAGAAGGAGCCAAAAAGTCTAATTCACAACAGTACCCCCCCCTTAAGGAGGGGTCACCGAACCCTCACCAAGACCACCAGGGCGATCAGGATGAGCAGCGTGAAAGGCACGAACTAAATCGGCTGCATGCACATCAGAGGCAACCACCCAGGAATTATCCTCCTGACCATAGCCCTTCCACTTGACCAAATACTGAAGCCTCCGTCTGGAGAGACGAGAATCCAAGATCTTCTCAACCACGTACTCCAACTCGCCCTCAACCAACACCGGAGCAGGAGGCTCAGCAGAAGGAACCACAGGCACAACGTAGCGTCGCAACAAAGACCTATGGAACACGTTGTGAATGGCAAACGAAACCGGAAGATCCAAGCGAAAGGACACTGGATTAAGGATTTCCAATATCTTGTAAGGACCGATGAAGCGAGGCTTAAATTTAGGAGAGGAGACCTTCATAGGAACAAATCGAGAAGACAGCCACACCAAATCCCCAACACGAAGTCGGGGACCCACACCGCGGCGGCGGTTGGCAAAACGCTGAGCCTTCTCCTGTAACAATTTTAAGTTGTCCACCACATGATTCCAGATCTGCTGCAACCTATCCACCACAGAATCCACCCCAGGACAGTCAGAAGGCTCCACATGTCCCGAGGAAAAACGAGGATGGAAACCAGAGTTGCAGAAAAATGGCGAAACCAAAGTAGCGGAACTAGCCCGATTATTAAGGGCAAACTCAGCCAACGGCAAGAAGGTCACCCAATCATCCTGATCTGCCGAAACAAAACACCTCAAGTAAGCCTCCAGAGTCTGATTAGTTCGCTCAGTTTGTCCATTAGTCTGAGGATGAAAGGCAGACGAGAACGACAAATCAATGCCCGTCCTAACACAAAAGGATCGCCAGAACCTGGAAACAAACTGGGATCCTCTGTCAGACACAATATTCTCAGGAATGCCGTGTAAACGAACCACATTCTGAAGGAACACAGGAACCAGATCGGAAGAGGAAGGCAGCTTAGGCAAAGGCACCAAATGGACCATTTTCGAAAAGCGATCACATACCACCCAGATGACAGACATACCCTGAGACACCGGGAGATCAGAAATGAAATCCATGGAAATGTGTGTCCAAGGCCTCTTCGGGACAGGCAAGGGCAAGAGCAACCCGCTGGCGTGAGAACAGCAAGGTTTAGCTCGAGCACAAGTCCCACAGGACTGCACAAATGACCGCACATCCCGTGACAAGGAAGGCCACCAAAAGGACCTAGCCACCAGATCTCTGGTGCCAAAAATTCCCGGATGACCTGCCAACACCGAGGAATGAACCTCGGAAATGACTCTGCTGGTCCACTTATCAGGAACAAACAGTCTGTCAGGTGGACAAGAGTCAGGTCTACCAGCCTGAAATCTCTGCAACACACATCGCAAATCAGGAGAAATGGCTGACAAGATAACTCCCTCTTTAAGAATACCAACAGGTTCTGTGACTCCAGGAGAGTCAGGCACAAAGCTCCTTGAAAGAGCATCAGCCTTCACATTCTTTGAACCTGGTAAATACGAGACCACAAAGTCAAAATGGGAGAAAAACAATGACCAGCGGGCCTGTCTAGGATTCAGGCGTTTAGCAGACTCGAGATACATCAAATTTTTGTGATCAGTCAAGACCACCACACGATGCTTAGCACCCTCGAGCCAATGACGCCACTCCTCAAATGCCCACTTCATGGCCAGTAACTCCCGATTGCCAACATCATAATTCCGCTCAGCAGGCGAAAACTTCCTAGAGAAGAAAGCACATGGTCTCATTACCGAGCAACCAGGGCCTCTCTGTGACAAAACGGCCCCTGCCCCAATCTCAGAAGCATCCACTTCGACCTGAAAGGGAAGTGAGACATCAGGCTGGCACAAAACATGTGCCGAAGTAAACCAGCACTTCAACTCCTGGAACGCCTCCAAGGCTGCAGGAGCCCAGTTAGCAACATCAGAACCTTTCTTGGTCATATCCGTCAAAGGTTTAA
The DNA here is from genome assembly GCF_051348905.1 of Ranitomeya variabilis. Classification (NCBI taxonomy): domain Eukaryota; kingdom Metazoa; phylum Chordata; class Amphibia; order Anura; family Dendrobatidae; genus Ranitomeya; species Ranitomeya variabilis. The sequence continues at coordinate 71,441,983 of NC_135237.1, read as the reverse complement.
CAACGCTAGAAAAATTAGCGATAAAACGACGGTAGAAGTTAGCAAAACCCAAGAACTTCTGAAGACTCTTAACTGACGTGGGTTGAGTCCACTCATGAATAGCTCGGACCTTGACTGGGTCCATCTCCACAGCAGAAGGGGAAAAAATAAACCCCAAAAAGGGAACCTTCTGTACTCCAAAGAGACACTTTGAGCCTTTAACAAACAAAGCATTCTCACGCAAAACCTGAAACACCATGCTGACCTGCTCCACATGTGAGTCCCAATCTTCAGAGAAAACCAGAATATCATCCAGATAAACAATCATAAATTTATCCAGATACTTCCGGAAAATATCATGCATAAAGGACTGAAACACTGAGGGAGCATTAGAGAGCCCAAAAGGCATCACCAAGTACTCAAAATGACCTTCGGGCGTATTAAATGCAGTCTTCCATTCATCTCCTCGCTTAATGCGCACAAGGTTGTACGCACCACGAAGATCTATCTTGGTGAACCACTTGGCACCTTTAATCCGGGCAAACAAGTCCGACAACAGAGGCAAAGGATACTGAAATTTTACAGTGATTTTATTCAGAAGCCGATAGTCAATACAAGGTCTCACAAATCCGTCCTTCTTGGCCACAAAAAAGAATCCTGCACCAAGAGGGGAAGAGGATGGACGGATATGCCCCTTCTCCAGAGACTCCTTGATATACGAACGCATTGCGGCATGCTCAGGTACAGACAGATTAAATAATCTTCCCTTAGGAAATTTACTACCTGGGATCAAATCTATGGCGCAGTCACAGTCCCTATGAGGAGGCAGAGCACTGGATCTGGACTCGCTGAATACATCCTGATAATCAGACAAATACTCAGGAACTTCCGAAGGAGTAGAGGAAGCAATAGACACCGGCGGGGAATCAGCATGAATTCCCTGACAGCCCCAACTTGACACAGACATTGCCTTCCAATCCAAGACTGGATTGTGGGTCTGTAACCATGGCAGACCCAAAACGACCAAATCATACATTTTATGCAGAACAAGAAAACGAATCACCTCCCGATGTTCAGGAGTCATGCACATTGTCACCTGCGTCCAAAACTGCGGTTTATTTTCCGCCAATGGCGTAGCATCAATACCTCCAAGAGGAATAGGATTTACTAACGGTTCAAGAACAAAACCACAGCGCTTGGCAAATGACAGATCCATAAGACTCAGGGCAGCACCTGAATCCACAAACGCCATAACAGGGTAAGAAGACAAAGAGCAAATTAAAGTCACAGACAAAATAAATTTAGGTTGCAAATTACCAATGGCGACAGGACTAACAATCCTTGTTAGGCGTTTAGAGCATGCTGATATAACATGTGTAGAATCACCACAGTAAAAACACAACCCATTCTGACGTCTATGATTTTTCCGCTCATTTCTAGTCTGAATTCTATCACATTGCATTAAATCAGGTGTTTGTTCAGACAACACCACCAGAGGATTAGCGGTTTTGCGCTCCCGCAAACGCCGGTCAATTTGAATAGCCAGTGCCATAGAATCATTTAGACTTGTAGGAATGGGGAAACCCACCATCACATTCTTAATGGCTTCAGAAAGGCCATTTCTGAAATTTGCGGCCAGAGCACACTCATTCCACTGAGTAAGCACGGACCATTTCCGAAATTTTTGGCAATACACTTCAGCTTCATCCTGACCCTGAGAAATAGCCAGCAAGGCTTTTTCTGCCTGAATTTCAAGATTGGGTTCCTCGTAAAGCAATCCGAGCGCCAGAAAAAACGCATCAATATTTGCCAATGCCGGATCTCCTGGCGCTAGCGAAAAAGCCCAATCCTGAGGGTCGCCCCGTAAAAAGGAAATAACAATTTTAACTTGCTGAGCTGAATCTCCAGATGAACGGGGTCTCAGAGATAGAAACAATTTACAATTATTCTTGAAATTCCTAAACCTAAATCGGTCTCCAGAAAACAATTCCGGAATAGGTATTTTAGGTTCAGACATAGGACTACTGGTAACAAAATCTTGTATGCCCTGCACACGAGCTGCCAGCTGGTCTACACTTGTAATCAAGGTCTGGACATTCATGTCTGCAGCAAGCACAAGCCACTCAAAGGTAAAGGGGAGGAAGAGAGGAAAGAAAAAAAAAAAAAAAAAAAAACCTCAGAATTTCCTTTCTTATTACCCCACTTCTGCAATGCATTAAACATTCAATGTTGGCCTGGCATACTGTTATGACCCCAATGGCAGAGGGTCTCAGAAATAATTTCTAAGTCTGCAAACACAAAAAAACAGCTCATAGGGCAGTGGTAACTGGGCTGACCATATATCTAATCCTAGCACCACAAATAACAGCAGCCGGGGAACGTTCCTACGTTGGTTCTAGATGTCTCACGCCAGCCGGAGAACTAGCTAACCCTAGAAGGGAAAAGAAAGACCTTTCTTGCCTCCAGAGAATAGACCCCAAAAGTTGGATACAAGCCCCCAACAAATAATAACGGTGAGGTAAGAGGAAAAGACAAACATAAGAATGAGCTAGGTATTTAGCAAAGAGAGGCCCACTAGCTAATAGCAGAATATAGAAAGATAACTTATATGGTCAGCAAAAAACCCTATCAAAAATATCCACACTGGAAATTCAAGAACCCCCGATCCGTCTAACGGCCCGGGGGGAGAACACCAGCCCCCTAGAGCTTCCAGCAAGATCAGGAATCACATTTAGTACAAGCTGGACAAAAATGAGAACAAGCAAATAACCCAAAAAACAAAGAAGCAGGACTTAGCTTAATTTTGCACGAACCAGGACCAGCAGATAGGAGCAAACAGAAGGTGTCTGATTACAACGATGCCAGGCACTGGACTAAGGTTCCAGGAGGTTTATATAGCAACACCCCTGAACTAACGACCCAGCTGGGTGCAAACTGAGGGAAGAAAATCCCAGAGTCATATCACTAGTAACCACAAGAGGGAGCCAAAAAGTCTAATTCACAACAGGGTGCAAATCGATCCCTCTTGTGATGTGATCCTAGGGTGCTAATGGCATGCCATGACATCTGGGGGCCTGAAAAATGCAGTGATTTTTTTTTTGCTATTTACTGCAATAACGTTGTATTTATATAATATATTGTACTGCAGTACGTAGAACTAGCAAGCAAGGTTTACTGTTTCAAGGATCATCTCCCTTTGTCGACTAAAAAAATAAGTGAAAAAAATAAGGTTTGAAAAATATTAAAAAGAAATAAAGTCATACAGCACCAATTTTCCCCTTTAAAAATAAAGAAATAAAAAAGGCAACAAAATATAAAATAATATAAGCCAAAACATAAATAATACTATTATTAAGTAAAACTCCAGAATTGTTGTTTTTTGTCATCGCACCTCCCCCAAACATAGACTAAAAAGCAATTAAAACCCCCAAATTGTATCAATAAAAACTACAATTCAGATTGTTAAAAACAAGCTCTCACACAGCTACTTTGATGGAAGAATAAGTTACATATCTCAGCAAACAGCTTTGAGACACAAACTTTTTTTTTCTCTCCAATGTCAGAATCTTGTTCTTTTACAACTTAAATAAAGAAAACCTACATAAAAACCTACATAAGGTTGGTATCGATGTAATCGGACTGACCTGCCGATGCCTCCTATACAGTTGTTTTTACTGACCAATGAACATTGTAAAAACAAAAACAATGGCGGAACACAATTTTTTCAACATTTTATTGGGCTTAGATTTTTTTCCCCATTTTTCAGAACATTGCATGATAAAAATGAACAGTTCCCAAACCATAACCTTATCGATGGGTGAATTTATGTGGAATAATTGTTTCACAATATGGAATATCAATGCAAAACCCTAAAAGTTGCATAAAATGCCTGTGTTTTAGCAGACTTCCTAAGCCAACACAATTGCACATAGACACCCCACAGCTCTGTACATTGGAACACTCATGTGGGATGATGGTTGAGATTTTTTCTTAGCAAGATATAGTAAAACTAGATGGTAGCCCGATTCTAACGCATCGGGTATTCTAGAATATGTATGTAGTTTATTTATGAAGATTTTAGAATAATACATTGAATACACAGGATTTGGCTGGCCGCGACCAATTAGCGAAGCGCGGTTCAAATCCCGTGCCAATTCGCAGCCGGACTGCACCTGTCGCTGATTGTTCGCGGCTGACCATGTAGTATATAACAGGCCACGTAGTATATTGCACAGCCACGTAGTATATTGCACAGTCACGTAGTATATAGCACAGCCACATAGTATATCGCACAGCCACATAGTATATAGCACAGCCCATGGAGTATATAGCAGAGCCACATAGTATATAACACAGCCCATGGAGTATATAGCACAGCCACATAGTATATAGCACAGCCCATGGAGTGTATAACAGCCCACATAGCATGTAACACAGCCACCTAGTTTATAACAGCCCATGTAGCATATTACACAGCCCATGTAGTATATAACAGCCCATGCATGCAGTATATAACACAGCCCACGCAGTGTATAACAAAGCCCACGTAGTGTATAACACAGGCCATATAGTGTATAGCACAGCCCAAGTAGTATATTGCACAGATCACATAGTATATTGCACAGCCCACGTAGTATATTGCAATGCCCACGCAGTACATTGCACAGCCCACACAGTACATTGCACAGCCCATGTAGTACATTGCACAGCCAACATAGTATATTGCACAGCCCACGTAGTATATGGCAGCCCACGTATTATATTGCACAGCCCACGTATTATATTGCACAGCCCACGTATTATATTGCACAGCCCACGTAGTATATAGCACAGCCTACGCAGTACATTGCACAGCCCACATAGTATATTGAACAGCCCACGTAGTATACTGCACAGCCCACGTAGTATATAGCAGCCAACGTATAATATTGCACAGCCCACGTATTATATTGCACATCCCACGTATTATATTGCATAGCCCATGTAGTATATTGCACAGCCCATGTAGTATATTGCACAGCCCACGTAGTATATAGCAGCCCACGTATTATATTGCACAGCCCACGTATTATATTGCACAGCCCACATAGTATATAGCACAGCCCACACAGTATATAACACAGCCACATAGTATATTGCCCAGCCCACGTATTATATTGCACAGCCCACGTAGTCTATAGCACAGCCCACGCAGTATATTGCACAGCACATGCAGTATATTGCACAGCCCATGGATTATATTGCACAGCCCACATATTATATTGCACAGCCCACATATTATATTGCACAGCCCACGTAGTATATTGCACAGCCCACATATTATATTGCACAGCCCACATAGTATATTGCACAGCCCACGTATTATATTGCACAGCCCACTTATTATATTGCACAGCCCACGTATTATATTGCACAGCCCACATAGTATATAGCACAGCCCACGCAGTATATAGCACAGCCCACGTAGTATATAGCAATGTGGGCATCATATCCCTGTTAAAAAAAAGAATTAAAATAAAAAATAATTATATACTCACCTTCCATTGGCCCCGCATCCATGCAAAGCGGTTACCGACGCTCCGGTGACCGCTCCATGCATTGCGGTCTCGCAAGATGATGACGTAATGGTCTCGCGAGACCGCTACGTCATCATCTCACGAGACCGCAATGCATGGAGTGGTCACCAGAGCGTCGCAAGGAGCTGGGAAGGCCTGTTCCTGATCCGGGGGCCGACGGACGGTGAATACATAACGATTTTTTATTTTTATTATTTTTAACATTAGATCTTTTAACTATTGATGCCGCATAGGCAGCATCAATAGTTAAAAGTTGGTCACACAGGGTTAATAGCAGCGGTAACGGAGTGCATTACACTGCGGCATAACGCGGTCTGTTACCGCTGCCATTAACCCTGTGTGAGCGCTGACTGGAGGGGATTATGGAGCGGGCACTGACTGAGGGAAGGAAGGAGCAGCCATTTTGCTACTGGACTGTGCCCGTCGCTGATTGGTCGTGGCCGTTTTGCCGCGACCAATCAGCGACTTGGAATTCCATGACAGACAGAGGCCGCGACCAATGAATATCCGTGACAGACTGAAAGAAAGAAAGACAGACAGACAGAAGGACAGACAGAAAGATGGAAGTGACCCTTAGACAATTATATAGTAGATAAATACCACTAATGTATAAATGGAAGAAAATAGTTCACAGTCCTCTCAATCTCCTGCCTTGTTTTGATCTCTAGGATTAGGGTACCGTCTCACAGTGGCACTTTTGTCGCTACGACGGTACGATCCGTGACGTTCCAGCGATATTCATACGATATCGCTGTGTCTGACACACAGCAGCGATCAGGGACCCTGCTGAGAATCGTACGTCATAGCAGATCGTTTGGAACTTTCTTGCGTCGCTGGATCTCCCGCTGTCATCGCTGAATCGGTGTGTGTGACACCGATCCAACGATGCGTTCGCTTGTAACCAGGGTAAACATCGGGTTACTAAGCACAGGGCTGTGCTTAGTAACCCGATGTTTACCCTGGTTACCAGCGTAAATGTAAAAAAAAACAAACAGTACATACTCACATTCCGGTGTCCGTCGGGTCCCTGGCACTTCCCCTGACGAAGCTGCGGTTAGCAGCGATACGCGTGGGGCCCCCCCCACACCACTTGGATCACGGGATTATCTTCCCCCATTGCTGACTGCTGACGGTCGACGGCCCACTCCACGCACAGGACTACCTATGGGGTGACCTTCCTTTTGCCCTCCTTCTCTCCGTTGTCTACCTTATGCCATATACTTTCACACTCTTGGCACCTTCATTTTGGTGAGGCGGTTTTGTTTCCTTGCTACCCCCCTTTTTCTGGTTTACTGGGGCCGTATTGGTGGCCTATTATATCTAACAGTGTAAGGATATTTTATTTTATATTTTTTTGGCTGTCTGGGGACGCCCAGATTTGCTACATCTATTTACATCTACCTTGCCATCTGTTGGTTATCTAATCAGGGGGCATACCATGCCGACATTTATATATAGTATACATGGCTTTTCACCCTTTACATTATAGGTTTTCCTGTTGTAATGCATAATATTTAATGAGCATATTGGTGGTGTATTTATTGCCTTGTCATCTACCATCTGCATTTGGGCCGTCCTCCTATTTAAATGTCCATCATAGGACCGGTGGTGTGTTTGTTGTTCTTTTAATATGCTTTTATCTTTGTGCACTTGTCTCCATGTTTAATAAATTTATATATTTTTCTATTTAGATTGTATTTTTTGGGGTGTGCGCTCCGTTTGCATGGCTTCTTTTCTTGTTTTTTTGTGCATCATCCCTTTAGCCCTGCAGTGAGCAGCACCCCTTATTATCACGTATCTTGTATCTGGTAGATAGCAATACCATTGCCCAAGTGTGGTGCTCCCTGGCCCCCCAATTCTACGTCGGGTCCCTCGCAGTCTGCTTCCCGCTCTGACTGCCAGCCGGAAAGTAAGCAGAGCACAGCGGTGACGTCACCGCTGTGATCTGCTTTCACTTTACGGCGGCACTCAGTCAGAGCGGGAAGCAGACTGCGAGGGACCCTGACGGACACCGGAATGTGAGTATGTACTGTTTGGTTTTTTTTACATTTACGATGGTAACCAGGGTAAACATCGGGTTACTAATCGCTGCCCTGCGCTTAGTAACCCGATGTTTACCCTGGTTACCCGGGGCCTTCGGCATCGTTGGTCGCTGGAGAGCGGTCTGTGTGATAGCTCCCCAGCGACCACACAACGACTTACCAACGATCACGGCCAGGTCGTATCGCTGGTCGTGATCGTTGGTAAATCGTTTTGTGAGACGGTACCCTTAGTGTTCACATGTAGGGATCAGACATATTCAGCCCTAAAGGCCCCGTCTCACATAGCGAGATCGCTAGCGAGATCGCTGCTGAGTCACTAGTTTTGTGACGCAACAGCGACCTCCATAGCGATCTCGCTATGTGTGACACGTACCAGCGATCAGGCCCCTGCTGCGAGATCGCTGGTCGTGTCGGAATGGCCTGGACCTTTTTTTGGTCGTTGAGGCCCCGCTGACATCGCTGAATCGGTGTGTGTGACACCGATCCAGCGATGTCTTCACTGGTAACCAGGGTAAACATCGGGTTACTAAGCGCAGGGCCGCGCTTAGTAACCCGATGTTTACCCTGGTTACCAAAAAAAACAAACAGTACATACTCGCCTTTCGGTGTCCAGGTCCCTTGCCGTCTGCTTCCTGCTCTGACTGAGCAGCCGTACAGCGAGAGCGCAGCGGTGACGTCACTGCTGCGCTCTGCTCTCACTGTACGGCCGGATCTCAGTCAGAGCAGGAAGCAGACGGCAAGGGACCTGGACACCGAAAGGCGAGTATGTACTGTTTGTTTTTTTTGGTAACCAGGGTAAACATCGGGTTACTAAGCGCGGCCCTGCGCTTAGTAACCCGATGTTTACCCTGGTTACCCGGGTGCTGCAGGGGGACTTCGGCATCGTTGAAGACAGTTTCAACGATGCCGAAGTCGTTCCCCTGATCGTTGGTCGCTGGAGAGAGCTGTCTGTGTGACAGCTCCCCAGCGACCACACAGCGACTTACCAACGATCACGGCCAGGTCGTATCGCTGGTCGTGATCGTTGGTAAATCGCTTAGTGAGACGGGGCCTTAAGGAGGCTCTAAAGGTTAACTAATGAACCAAATCATTACCATTAACCCTCGAGCTACCCTAGATAATCAAGAATGTATTCATTAATATCTGCAACACCTTAAGCAACAATAGATGCTTACATTAACCCATTCATCACTGTAGACCACCAGACATGTTTACAGAAATAGACCTTAAAATAAATGATAAAAATAAACAGGGGATAAACATTTCCGCCCTGATTGCTAGTCTGAAGGACTTTGTACACTTTCCTGAATCAATACATTCTAATATATAGTCAAGCATAAGGCTTACATCTCATGCAGATCTGCACCATTGTCAATAGAAGAATGGCTAACAGGGTGGAGCTTATCATAGAGTAGGGGCTTAGAAGTCTTTTTCTCCTACTACCGACAGGTCAATGAGGAGAGGTTTGTGCTGCAGCCACTTACACAAAGGCAAGATAGAAAAAAGGAGTTACCTGGCTGATGTCCTGGGATGTAGAGAAGACTAATTTCTCAGTTTCATTTGTAATATGAGACAAAAAAGTTTCAAAAGAAAATAGGGGGTTGGTGGGTAATTTTGTAGGAATTTATTTTATTTTTTGATGTATTTATAATATGTGATTAATGTTATTTTAACATTTGGAAGATATAGTCTACAGGAAACGACACTTTCCAGACACAAAGATTATTAAAATATTGTAAAGCCTATCAGCATGATGAAACTTAAGAATTTACTTGTTAATATTCTTCTGGGTTCCTGATCAGTCATATGTGTTGATGTTATCTCCAGCTCCATCTTGCTACTATCAGTTCAAAGCACAGACTAGAGAGATTTCTGTTTGTGCTCTGAATGGCTTAGTCAGCAACTTTGCTGTCAACTCCAAAGGGTGATGTTAAGGGGGCGTGGGCTGTGATCCTTGGCAAGTCTCAAATGATTGGTGATGCATAAAGAGAGGGAGAGCAGGTTCCACACAAGACAAGTAATCTTATCAATTTACGACTTTGGCAAGAGGTGATGGTGCTAAGTATTCCAGAGTGCTAGTTTACTTTATAACCCATTACTACATTATATTACTCATTGCTCCCCTACACTACATTGAGCATGTCTGTCAGCATATGTAATATTACTGTCTGTTATTGACTCCAGGAGAGTTTCAGAATAGCATATAGTAGGTAAAGTGTGAGGAATGTTAGGAAGGAGAAACTGTGTGGCAGCAATTTATCCATCTTGAGACTGTATAGGAGTCTCAGGATGATACTTTGTAGCTGGACTCGGTGAGAATTACCAATTGAGAATGTAGGTGTTAGGGTTGGAGGATTGCACTAAATAAAATATAAATTAAAGTGCAATCGCAATCTGGAGTCCACCGTACAGAGATGTAAACTGCTGCTAATGTGAACAATGGTGGGACACAATAGCGAGTGTTACCTTAAAAGGATTCTGTCACCCCCAAAATCGAGGGTGAGGTAAGCCCACCGGCATCAGGGGCTTATCTACAGCATTCTGTAATGCTGTAGATAAGCTTCCGATGTATCCTAAAAGATGAGAAAAAGAGGTTAGATTATACACACCCAGGGGTGGTCCCGCTGCTGGTCAGGGGCCTCCCATCTTCTTACGATGACGTCCTCTTCTGTTCTTCACGCTGCGGCTCTGGCAAAGGCGTACTTTGTCTGCCCTGTTGAGGGCAGAGCAAAGTACTGCAGTGCGCAGGCGCCGGGAAAGGTCAGAGAGGCCCGGCGCCTGTGCACTGCAGTACTTTGCTCTGCCCTCAACAGGGCAGACAAAGTACACCTGCGCTGGAGCGGCAGCCTGAAGACAAGAAGAGGACGTCATCTGATGAAGATAGGAGGCGCCGGACCAGACCAGCAGTGGGAACGCTGTGTTAACTCCACACAGTATGAACAGGAAGCAGAATACCCAGCTCTGTTAACTTCACAGAGCGGTAGAGCTCAGAGTTTGCTAAGTATTGTACCCTGTTAAACGTTACAGGGAAGATAGCATGTTGAGCGAGCTTGCTCTGCAACTAAACTGTGCCAACTGCACACATGAATGAAGCAGATGCTAAGCCAAGAGAAAGAACTCAAACAACGCTAGGTACAAAACCCTGTAGCCTTTGTAGAGAAGTATAGCATAAGGGTGGAGCTTGCTCTGTAACTAAACTGTACTAACTGCACACATGTACAAAACAGATGCTAAGCCAAGTGGCTAGTCAGCCCATTCCTGATACTACTGAACCCGTACTTGACCGGCATGCAAAGCATGTAGCAGACTAGAGACTCAGATGTTAAGCCATAGGTACAAAGCCGTGTAAGTATGTAACCTGCTTGCCAACATGTACAGACTCTGTGTGTAGACAGACACACACAAATGTGCAGACAGAGTGGTAGAGTATCCACCTACACACACCAAACATGAATGATACTGCGTGCGCCGCTGAGAGCCTTTTAAACCCTAGGCTCCACCCCAAAACAATCATGACCAGTGGGCCGTGACATTGCCCGTGGGCCAATCCAGAGCCACCACATCACCAGAGCAGTTAACGTTTGACCACCAATGAGAAGACGCCACATCATGGACATGATCAATAAGGTGATCTCCAGAATAAGGCTCTATAGCGCAAGGCTGCAACTGAATATCACTAGTTACCATAGACTTGACTGGAGAGCCAGCAGTAACCAAATGAATACCACGAGCCTGAGCAAGATGCTTTGACCGATGTCTGCGCTGAGCAGCAAACTCAGTGGCCAGACCAGATTGGGGGACCACAGCACCAGATGATGCTTGGGATCTATCCGGTGAAGCAGGAGAATCCCGATGCCTAACAGTAGGTCTGCCTCTTGGGAAATGTAGTCTAGAGGCACAAAGGGCGACCTGTCAGGAAGCTTAGAATGTAAATAATAACAAAACAAGGATGGCTGCAGAAACTGAAGAAAGCTTAGAACGCAAATATCAATGTTACAGGGTAGCATTGAAGACTCATTACTGGGTCAGATGGGTAGTTTTTATTAATTTATTTATTTATTTATTTATTTATGCACAGAAAAACATTTAAAGTGTTTGTCCAACACCTTTTCATTGATCCCTTGTCTTTAAGATAGATCATCAATGTCTGATTGGTCAGGGTCCGAAACCCGGCACCCCCGCTTATATTATCAGTGTTGACGGTGGACACTGCTGGCTAGAAGTACAGACTTGCAGAGATGGCCATCATCTGAAAGTGGCCATCGCAGGGTGCTGCACATCCTCCTCCTATTGATTTGAATAGGATTAGGATATGTAGTACCATGCCCCGGTCAGAAAACGGTCAGCTCCCCAAGTATCGTATCGTATCGTACTTCTGGATAGTGGCCACCGACACTGATAATAGGTGATCGACGGTGTGTTGGGTGTGGGACACCAACCGATGAGACATTGAGACCTAAGGATAGGTCATCAATGAAAAAGTATTAGGCAACCTCTTTAACCCTTATATGACATTAGATAACCAGAATTACTATAAACTATTAGCCATCCTAAATATTAAACTAAATGTAATAATACTCAGCATTTACCATTGTGTTATCTATGACTACCTGCAACACACATTAAAGGGGTGGTTCTGCTATTTCATTTACAGTTTTATAAACTGAATTTTCATATACATCACTTTTTTTAAAAAAAAAGTTGCATTGTTCAAAAGAAAATATAATCTTTACAGACGTGATGACAACCACTATCTTTCAAATAATTTTCCATAGTTCTTGTCCATGCTGGCTGGGCTTGTTCCGTGTAAGTACAGAACATCTGTTTCTTCTCTTTATTGGAGCATAGCAGAGCTAACTCTCACTTGCTCTGTCCTCTCTAGATCATTCCGCCTCAGCTGGTTGTGTTTGTGGCAGAGAGCCAATAACATGCAGTTGATACATGAAAATTTAGGCAGAGAAACTATATTACGCTGTAACTTTCAAGCAGCGTACTATGGGAGTATATAGCTGTGTGTAGTACACAATGTGGGGCAGTGGCAGACACAGGCAGAAGAGGGCCCCTGTGCAAGAACAATATATGGGCCCTTTGCAACCCAGAGCTCATCATAATGCACAAATTCACCTGTTTTGGAAGTGGAAATTGGCCCCCTTACCTCTTGGGCCCCTGAGCGGCTGCACAGGTTGCACCAATGATTTTTCGGCCCTGATGTGAGATTTCAAAGGAAATTGCACACGTTCCCTTTTAGACACAATGAGAAACGTAGTCTTCGGTAGGAGGAAAGCTAAGGGGAAACCTCTCCAATCACCTGCATCATGCCTCCTATGTGGCCTACAGGAGTAATAAATGTTATTTTCTGATTGGTGGAGGACTGACCTCAAGGAGTCAAAATCACAAAAAAACAGTGTAGGGAAAATTGTCATGTAGTACGCTGGACTCCACAAAGTGCAGCAATCCCAATCATTCTATGGATCCAAAAAGTCAAAATACGCCGATCAGTGAAAACTCTACTATACGAGCTCTTCAGATTTCAGACTGGCATAAAATAGGAATGGATATTCATCTCAACAATTCCCAGCAGCCCCTGTTCCGATAATTCTTTGGAGTCTCTATTTCCTGGTTCCTCTATGTGTAAACAGGTTGCGGGATGCAGTGACACAAGGGAGGCAGAGCAAGGGTTAACAGTATAACAGTTTAATTGAAACAATAGGGGAACTCCTCGCAGGGAGATAAACGGTTAAGTTGAAAATAGAAATTGCAAAGTAATGACAGTCCAATTATCAAACCTATCGTGTCTTTAGGTTCCTCATCGGCAGATGATCTGTTGGGGGTTGTAGTACTGATAATGGCTGTAATAGTGTCCACAGATGGGGTCCCACAAATAACGGTCCAACTTCTGGCTACAACGGGCGGTCACCGATTTTACTCGCTGAGCCCCTACTCCATAAGTCTGTGCAGGTGACGCAAAGAGAGCTGCAGAAATCCCGGCATCAGGTGTGGGCTGCTACGTCTGGGGGACCACAACTCAATGTCCCGCAGCCGTCCCACATTTCCCTGCGTGAGTGCAGTGTTGCTTTTTGCCGGGCGCACAGCGCGCTTCACTCTCACCATTCTGCTCGAGTGCCCAGAGGATGTCGGCTGCAGTACGTCGCGGCGCAGATGCTTGGGGTGCGGAGCACGCTGCTCACCCTCCTGCACTCTTGCTGATGGCAGGAAACTGACTGCTGCTTTGTGCACTTTCTGTTTCTGATTTAAAAACGCCCCCTCTTCCCAGGTAATGGGGCCTGTCCGGTCCCCTATTCCTTCCCCCGGGCAACATCGGACGCAGCCCCGACAGTTCCGGACCCGGTTCATTTCAGGTACCCACAGCCCGGTCCTCCTCACATATGTGCACAGGAAATGACTGATCAACCAATCACAAGTCACTAGGCGCAGTGATGACCCACTTCAGGCTTCACCCGGTCACAAGTTCATGTGTTGGAAAGCTATCTATGCAGCAGATGGTGGTGACCAGCTGGAAACCTGGAAAGCAATGGGATGGAAGCAGCAGATCGGTGAAATAAATATTCACATAAAAGCAGAATACAGATAATAAATGGAATACAGAATTGTAGGCTTTAGGTGAATTTATGTAAAAAGGGGAAAAAAAAGGTTTTAATGGTTATTCTTCCTTCAGACAGCTTGATCTCATTTAATATATGCTGTGCAAAACAGACAAACTTTCCACTCAATTAAAAAAGGATGCTGCCTTAAGCCGGAAAAATCACTCCAAAGTGCTGACCACTACATGTCTCCATTCTCTGTCTCCATTGCTTTGCTGTCATGTGTAATCAGATTGTAGCTGTGGAAATTGATTAGAGGAACTAGGGTTGCTTTTTTTTCTCTACTTATGCTCTTAAGATCATCAAACCGCATACATGTATAGCAGAGAGGCGGCTTTGGAACTGAAGGAAAAGAAGTTCCTGCACCTATAGTGCTGGCAGAATGCAAATGAAGAAGAACCACCCACCTGAAAAAGAAGTAGATAGCAAGTTATAAAGCAAGAATATCATGATAGTTCCTGGACATATTAAACTGGTTGGTGAAATAATATCAGTTCAGCTTGTGGGGGCTGAAGGCAGCAAGGCCTTGTTTTTTATAGGTTTTGTATGAGTAGAGAGATACACTTTAAATACTGATTTTCACTTGATGAAGAGGTGCTGGAATTTCTGTGATTACCAGCCCTTAAAATCTGCTGAGGATGTGGGTGGCAAAGAATCTATTGTGTGAATTGATGACATTTGATAAAACTTTTATAGGCTTTATTAAATACGGGAAGCAATGCGATATCGAATTAGTGTGTGGGTATAAATATCTTGTAAAAACAGGATCTTCTTATGTAACTCACGCTGTTTTGCTTTTTTCACCATGAGTTGTGCGTCCATAATATTTCACTTTAAAAAAAAAATAAAAACTACCATATTCCATAAGGAATAAAATCTACCATGTGGATTCAGGGGATGTGCAAATATTCTATACTTTTTGGGGAATGTATATTTTCAGGGGATGTGCAAATACTCTATATTTTTGGGGGGATGGGGGGGATATATACGGGGGATGTGCAAATATATATTTTTGGGGGATATGTTCGTGGGATGTGCAAATATTATACATTTTTGGGGGATGTATTCGGGGATGTGCCGCAAATATATTTTTTGGGGGGATATATATATATTGGGGATGTGAAAACATTATATATTTTTGGGGGATATATATATTCGGAGGTTGTGCAAATCTTATATATTTTGGGGGATATACAGTATATATATTGGGGATGTGGAAATATTATATATTTTTGGGGGATATATTTCAGGGGATATGCAAATCTTATATATTTTGGGGGGATATATATTCGGGGATATGCAAATATATATTTTTTTGGGGATATATATAAATATATTTTGGGAGATGTGCAAATATTATATATTTTTGCTGGATATATATTTGAGGGATGTGCAAATAATATTTTTGGGGGATTTATATATTCGAGGTATGTGCAAATGTTATATATTTTTAGGGGATATATATATTCGGGGGATATGCAAATATCTCACCTACTGTATCCTCACCCATCCCTTGTAGACTGTGAGCCCTCGCGGGCAGGGTCCTCTCTCCTCCTGTACCAGTTATGACTTGTGTTGTTTAAGAATATTGTACTTGTTTTTATTATGTATACCCCTCCTCACATGTAAAGCGCCATGGAATAAATGGCGCTATAACAATAAATAATAATAATAATAATATACTTTTAAGGGATATATATGCTCGGGGGATATGCAAATATATATTTTTGAGGAATATACATATTAGGGGGAATATATATATTTGGGGGATGTGCAAATATTATATATTTTTGTAGGATATATATATATATATATATATATATATGTAATATTTCTTCAGATGTCGTTCCATACTATGCAGTTGTCATTCCTCGCTTTCCACATGTAAATTATCAGACAGCAATCTAAGCAATTAGTCCTTGGAAGATGTGATGTGCAAGGATGCGATTTCGTGAAATATACCCGACTCTTCGTTGCCCTTTGGATGTATTCTGTTGGCATTCCTTTTATCAGGCGGGAACTGTCATCCCTTTTTGTATGTCCCTCCTCAGTGAGGCTGATAACTCCCATTCAAAACCCCACAAGACAGAGAAGAGGAGGAGAAGGAGGAGGAGGTGGCCACCCAGTGCTACACAGCGTAGACATGTGAAATCATAAACAGGGAGCTGCTTCCTAAACTCGAATGGATTGAGAGAAAGAGACAAGGAGGCAACATGAAGGACAAGCCGATAATCAAGACGGTTAAGATGCAGGGCAACGTACTGGTAAGTGGAAGCTGCTGGGGCGTGGGGCAGAGCCCTGCTGGGTACACAGCTGTCACACTCCCCTGGCACTGATGGTGGGGGTAACCTGCCCTGCAATGTATGGGGGGAGGAACTAGTCTACTACAAGTTTTACATCTGCTGCTGCTCTGTGGCTGGTTGCCTGATGTTTTCACCTGCCTTCTGTTGGCATCACCCGAGGAAGCCCTGTGCTTTGTACCAGCTAGAGGAAGCTGGTGATAGACATTTGTACGAGATTATGCGGTCATGATCAGTGGCCACAAAGCCCGGATTATGGATTATCCCCTGGGGATAGTTCATCTTTGACCGATGATTTTTGGATTATCCGTTCACGGTTATTGGATTACATTGGAGAGGGGAAGTGGAGGTTGCTTTTGGCGATGAAGGGGTTAACTTGTTTGCTGAAGTCTGTCGTGTTTGATGGTACCACCACACAATCCTGTGTTAAAGGCGCACTAAATCCAAAGTAAATGGCTTTCGTAAAGTAATCCTGCGCAGACACAGTATTTTGTCATTTTTTAGGAGGCAGCAAATCCCGCCAGATGTCCGTAGCCGAATAAAAAATGTCAGATATTGAGTTTGAATGATTTTTTTTTAAATTGTATGCTATTACATAAGTCCGAGGGCACATCACCCCTCCTCCATCCATAGACAAACCGTACAATCTAGATTTGGTTATTAGACGGGATACGGTGTGCCAAGTCCGGATTGAAAAACTTTTAGCCATAGAAGTGCCTGATGTATGTGTCCATCTTGGCATTATAGAATAATCTGCTGATCACATTCACAAATGTTTATACATAAAGATAAAGTACTCCTCACGGGGGCAGAACATTTTCAAAATTTTTTTTGTCAATAAACCCCAGAAAATTTCCAATCACCTCCAAGCATCTCTTTTTTATTGGTCGCATACTAAGAACAATGGCCCGTGTAGAACTACACAACTAAAGGAGAGAACAGACATTGGGTTTAGTGTCTCCGTTAACACAGGAAATATTAGTATTATTAGGACTCGGAAAACTTTTCTGATACTTTCTTGGTACATTAAAGGAAAATTGTCTCCTTGGTCAGTGCATTGCTTTCCCTAAATGCTCTATGAGGCATGTTCTTCACATCAGAACAGTCGATCTCTTCTCATAAATGATGCAAAGAGCAACTGTTTTATGTTCAGATGAGATCACATCTGCAATTTACTTCAAGCTGAAATTGGCCAATTCTGCCCTTTGTCTAATCTAATGTCACCCGTGAACTACGATGGCGTAAAGTAATTCTAGAACCAGTGCGGGCGAAAATCATTTTATCATATTCGATGAAGAGAAGCTGTCGCAAAACAACTTCATTTGGCAGAACTTATTCCCCTGACGCGGGAGTCCTAGTTACCACCACAGTACCAATGCCAGTCTAGCAATAAAATCTCAGGACCTTGTAAAGCACTGACCTGTTAATCCGCGGCGTGCGGTGGGGATTATGGATTGATGTTGATTTTTGAGAGAAGCTGCCAAAAATTGTCATTATTCGGATCTCAGTCCTGTATTTTGTAACGATGCCACCACTCGACTAGTTTCCTCTTCTGCATTTACTTCATTTTTAATGACAAATTACTACTATAATGAAATTATATGTGTCCTACTATCCAGTATGTTTGGACTGGCACCAGTACTGGTGGATGTAACTACTGATACCACAAATTGAAATATAAAAGAAAGTTTTACTTGGACGCTTGTTTTCAAATTCAATGATGGTGTTACAAATCCTCAGCATCTACTGAGTTCTCGTTGGGTGTCTACCAAGTATATATTGTCTCAACAAAGTTGGTGCAAACGTTTTGTGCTTTCAAACTATAACCTAATGTCTTTTCCGATGTCAGAATTATGTCCGATGTTAATTTGTGATATGAAGTCTATACGTTTGTTTTGTTTTTTAAGGATAGAGATATTCTCAAATTCGGGGGTCTAAGGATAATCGGCTCTATGACACTCATTGAATGCCAGATTTGGGGCCCATTTACCTATTTTAGATAATTTTTACATATCTTGTGAATATATATGATACAATATCAAGTAGCTGGCTACGGCCACAATAAATAGGCAAGTGATACACATTTTGTTTTTTTTTCCAATGCCAACCATATTATGTAGTTTGCCAATAATTCTATACTGCGTAAGTGTCATGAATGATATAAAATAGGAGAACCCCTTTAAGGGTAAGTTCTCACTAGGAGTATTTTTTCTGCAGCAAAACCTGATGTTTGGGCAGGAAAGAAGCTGCAGAAAAAAAGCATGTTTGTCTTGGTTTTTCTAGTGTTTTTGCTGCATTTTTTGTGGCGATTTTGTCATGCTAGATTTGTCTCTTGTGCATGCTGATAAAGTTTAGGGTTCAAAAAAAAGTCCTATTCTATAAAATGAGGTTTTGGCACAAAAAAAACGCAGCAAATCATGATACCTGCGTTTTTGGTGCATTTTTTCAGTGGTTTTTTTCACTACCCATTCAAGTCAGTGGGTGAAAAATTCTGAATTTTTTTTTAAAAACTCTGGAAGAAGTGACATGCTCTATGTCCAAAGCACAAAATACTGATGACAAAAAAAACCAGTGTGTGCATGAGATTCCTGAAATCTCATAGGCATTGCTGTGAAACACAGCTGAACATTAGCATAAAAAAAACACTGCAAAAAGGCCTAGTGTGAGCATACTCTAGTGTAGAAGTCTTCTAAATGTCTGGTAAACTTGATGTGCTTTATGATCGATTAATAAAGTGATCCCACTTAGTCAGCCAGTTGAATTGTGTACTACAGGATGCAACTCGTTGCCCCCCCAGTGTTGGGGCCATTTATTGATAGGTGCAGTATGGCACTCAGTGGGTGCTGTAATTAAGAAGAGATTGGTCCTCATTGTGTTCATCTATAATGACAAAATTATCAGTTTTATTTGCCGTAAGTCGGTTGTATTGATTAAGTCAGCAAAAGTTTCTGCATACTTTTATGTGTTTTGGGAGGGGGGCATCTTAAATACAATATTCAGCTTGTATTGACTTGGCACTTGTTGTATGTCACGTTTGCATTTAAGTGTTTTGATTATGGTCCTTTTCATGTACATGTTTAATATTTATCTCCTATATTTTCATTACAGAGTTATTTAATAACAGTTTTCAATTTAATAACAGTTTCAGTCGAAAGGTAACACTTGGCAGATAAGATGCTAAACTTCCTGGTATTAGTTTGGTCCCTAAAAAGAGAGCGCAGAGACAGCGACCAAGAGGTGGTGACTGTGTAGATCATTCTAAAGATCAGTTTATCGACTTTTGAGATGTTAATGTTGCAAACTGTTAGCACTCAGTGGTATATTACTTAGTACAAGTGCAAAAAGTGTTAAAAAGTTAAATTCGTAGTTCAGCATGAAATAACTCTACAGGTATAAACGCGCAATTACTGATCATTTAGTTAATTTAGCATCCTGGGAATAATATATATAATATGTAACGAGCGCCCTTCAATCTGATTCACTGCTCTGTAAACTCCAGAAACTTGAGTGACTTGTAATCCTTTAATTCATGTCAAGTAAAGATAACCTCAGCTTAATACATTCTCTCACCTTAACATCTTAAGCTTATTATGCTTTTATTCAACAGTCGGGTGCTTTTCGCAGTAACTTATTGAGTGTATGAAAAAAAGAGATAATTAAATCTTTGCTTACTCAGTGGTTAGAACCATTGACTTGCATTACTGAAGTCCTGGATTCGATCTGACCAAAGATAACCTCTGGCAGGAGTTTATATGTTCTCCTCGTGTTTATGAAGACATTTTCTGGGTACGACAGTTTCTTCCCACGCCCAAGAAAAGCATTTTGGCCATGACTGAGATAGAAAAAAGATTATTAGCCATATTAGGAGTGAGGACAATATTTGTACTACGTTGCATAGTAGTAAGAGACACCATTCCTTGAGAAAGCTATAAGCAAAACGCGCGTCGGGGCAGTGCTGGTGGGCTAAACTGATCCTACCTTATTATGAGTAAGAAACATCATTCATAACCGATTTTCTCTGTCTCACCCTGCCCTTTACTATACATGGTGCTTCAAGACTGGTTGTATAGGTGAGAGCTGTTTGATCTGCTGGATCTCTTTGCTGCATATTGTATTATGCAAGGCTTGGGTTATAACATACATTGAAAAAGCACCAACAAAGAATTTCTCTGTAATGCATCACCGAATTAGGTTCTGCATGTAAGAAGTAGTTAGTAGTAATGAGTTCCCCTTTAGGCTAAGTTCACACTGGGCATTTTGTTGCGGTTTTTTTTTCTGCAGCAAAACCTGAGTGCTTGACAGTGAACAAGCTGTGGCAAAAGCTTACATTTTGCTGCGTTTTTGGTGCATTATTTCATCTGTTTTTTTTTCATTCAATTGGTGAAAAACGCTGAAAGAGACATGCTATATGTCCAAAAAAACACAAAAGGACAAAATGCAGATGACGAAAAAAACAAGCTGTGTGCATGAGATTTCCGAAATCTCATAGACAAAGCGGGTACTGTAAAACGCAGATGAAAAATAGCATAAAAAAGCATTTAAAAAAGCAGCAAAATGCCCAGTGTGAACTTAGCCTTAAATAAATCATTTTGCTTGAGCAGAAGAGTTTTAATTATCTTTTTCACACAACAAAGTCACAAAACTTCCTGATGATTGCAAATTCTTTCAGTTGCACTTTATGCTTGATAGTTGTAGCTTCATTGACAAGGCACAGTATGTTTGGCAGTGACAATTCACTAGTGAGAAGCAAATCTGTTGATATCGGCTATTTGCTTGAATTTGGCAGGGAAATTACATTTACATCGATGTTACTCAGTGCCTTATGCTTTGTGGTCTTTCTAGACCTTAGAGCATAATAATCATGGGGTGTAAAAAAAATACTCACCTCACCTGTCTTGCTGTTGCAACAACCCACCATCTATTCCTCCTCTCTATCTAACCATTCTTTTCCTCTAGTGCAGCTTCCTCTTCCCTCTATGCCAGGTCTTCCACTGCCAAATAGGCCTCTGAGGTCGTGAGGTGTCAATTTACAACCAGCTGGTCGAGAAGTCAAAAGCCTCCTCAGAGCTTGAAGCCCTGGCACAGAGTGAATATGCCTGTACAAAGAAAAATCCGTACTGAGTGAAGGACTGGACAGTGGACTAAAGCAGTAGAGGTGAGCGGCAAGGTATTCGATTTTTTTCAACCCCTTTCCTGGCCTCTACAGTTCAGCAAAATGGTGTACAGCCACTATTTTGCTAAATCAGCATGAAGCAAATTAAAATAAAACACTCATTCCATCTAAACATATATATCAAAACATGTAACACCTTCCTTCCTCAAAAGTCCCAATTCAATAAGTTGTTTATGCTAGAATTGTGGCTTAAAACCCTTTAATAAGTCACCAAAAAATTTTGCACAATTTGGAACTTGTGCAAAAATATTTTGACTTTTGCTGTTTTCCCTCCAATCCCGGACAGGTACACCAATATGTCAAATTCATGAAAGCGTACACCCTTACTGAAATACATTTCTGTCAGAGGCCTCTTAATGAATTAGGTACATCTTACTCTCGTGGGCCCATTGCTTAAGACTGGCGATGTGCATGGACCCATGAGTCTTTCTCATATTGCAGCACATTCTGTCCTCACAGTTGTCCTTCTATGCTATCATCTGCCATATCATTTGGTGCATCTTTAGAGATTTGAGATGGAACATGTTGGAAACATTCCATCACCACTATATGTTTCTGTAACAGTAGCACTCTTTACAAGCTCCTCTGAAACTCCCCCAATGTTGGGCTCCTTTTTTAGTAAGTGCTTCATGTGTCTAACCTGTTTATTTCCTCTGCTGAGTAACAGGGTACTTCTGCCATATAATAAATACAACCCAAGATGGAGAACATGAAACAGATCTCTCACACATGCTCATCACCAAATGGAAGAGCTACTGGCAGAGAGATCACACAAAAATACTGTTTGGACACCCCAAAACATGAACCAATAAACCCAAGAAAAGTGGAGTTCAGGGCCAGATTCATTAAAAAGAGTATACATTTTATTACACAATAAATCACATACAAAAAATAATAATACAATTTCAATAAAAAATCAATAGGTTTTAACTTTTTCAGCAAGGGAAACAAAGATAGCACAGAAAAGCAATGTGAGCCCCTAATGATACCACATGCAAATATCAGTAAAGTGCATACTGAGTAAAAGTATCAGGACAGGGTAATAGGTACAGATAGTGTATAGATCCCTTTATGGACCCGGAATCAAGTGTTCCATAATTTAGAAGTCCTCCCAAGCTCTGAATTCCTTACCCATTCTGCAGCATCAGAGGGGTCCACACCTTAGCCCCAACGCTCGTTTCGCGTCAGCTTCATCAGGGGCGGCGGGGAATTGATTAAGGGAGCTTGGGGAGTAGTTTGATATTCCTAGAGCACTTAAACCTCATTTGCATACTAATTAAAACAGTGATTTTTCAGTCAGGGTTGCAATGGATTGCATCAGTAAAGGTGTAGAAGAAATTATCTTTCAAAGAAAGCCATGACCATATAAAAAGTCAGGGGAGGGGTAAGTAGATATTTTTGACAGATTCACTTTAAGGACCTTTAAGAAATTCCTATTAATTAGTGATGAGCGAATATACTCGTTACTTGAGATTTCTCGAGCATGCTCGAGGGTCCCCCGAGTATTTTTTAGTGCTCGGAGATTTAGTTTTTCTTGCTGCAGCTGAATGATTTACATCTGTTAGCCACCATAAGTACATGTGGGAGTAACCTGGTTGCCAGGGAATCCCCACATGTAATCAAGCTGGCTAACAGATGTAAATCATTCAGCTGCAGCAAAAAAACTAAATCTCCGAGCACTAAAAAATACTCGGGGGACCCTCGAGCAAGCTCGGGAAATCTCGAGAAACGAGTATATTTGCTCATCACTACTATTAATCAACTAGGGGTCATATTAAAGTGGTTTTCCAGGAATTTTTTTTTTTCTATGGACATAAAACCCAACAAGCAGGTACTTGCTAACAGAGGTGACTACCTGCGTATTAAGAGGTGACCCGCCGGCTCATAGTAGTCAGCGACTCATGCCGACGATTCGGCTGCTCTACAGTAACAATACAGCTCTTCCTTTTCTGGGCTGATCTGTCGATGGGATGTCATGCTGATTGACTAGTGTTGAGCATTCCGATACTGCAAATATCGGGTATCGGCCGATATTCGCTGCATCGGAATACCGATACCAAGTTCCGATATTTTTGCGATATCGGGAATCGGGATCGGGATCCATATTCATGTAAAAAATAAAGAATAAAAATAAAAAATATGGATATACTCACTCACAGACGGCCCCTGGCTCTCAGCGGTGCAACCGGCAGCCTCCGTTCCTAAGAATGCAGTGAGTGTAGGACCTGCGATGACGTCGCGGTCTTGTGATTGGTCGCGTGACCACTCATGTGACCGCTCACGTGACTCCGACTTCATCGAAGGTCCTTCACTCTCTGCATTCTTAGGAACGGAGGCAGACGCTTGCAGCGGTGACAGCCAGGGCTCATCGGAGGGGTGAGTATATCCATATTTTTTATTTTTATTCTTTATTTTTTACATGAATATGGATCCCAGGGCCTGAAGGAGAGTTTCCTCTCCTTCAGACCCTGGGAACCATCCAGGATCGCTCCCTATTACATTCCGATATTTGTGTCCCATTGACTTGTATTGGTATCGGGTATCCATATCGGCGATATCCGATATTTTTTGGATATCGGCCGATCCAATCCGATACCGAAACTTTCAAATATCGGAAGGTATCGCTCAACACTATGATTGACACATGCCTTCTCACGGAGGGGAGTTGGCTGTAAATCAGCATGACAGCTCAATCTATGATTGCTCTCTGCCGGTGGAGACCTGCCTGGTAGGTCTTCAGCCATTACTGAAAATATTTATAGTCCTGAATAACCCCTTTAACTTTGCAAACAGCTGTAATAAATGTACAGTGAAAATATTAATTTGAAGTAATAATGAGCCAATTAGGTGCCTGAAAAAATAATTTCTACAGTTTGCAAACTTTATAAAACTTGTAGTACAATCTTGGTAGATAATATTGCTCAGGTATCTCTTTACCAACTACTATTTCCAGTTCTCAAAAATGTGATATTGATGTTGACAATAAAATATATAGTGAATATACATTTATATTTATAATAATTGAATACTGAATACTGCCATGCCAGTTCGAGTCCTCATGTGTTCCTATGACTTCCTACTACATACACCACCACCATGGCAGACACAGTATTCCCTTAAGATGTATTATTAGTAATTGCCACTTATCTTGTCTGATACTAACGAAACGTCATCTGTGCTTCAGAAGTCCTGGTTATACAGAGAGGAAATCATATCACTGGATTCTAGTACATTTTGGAAGAATACATCAACATCAGCATTCAACAATATGTGATCATATTTCTGTATCAGCAGCTGAGATGTCCATCGGGATGAATAGACAGAACATGATGTGATTTATATTGACAGATACATTTACTTAGGGGTAGCACTGTATCTTTAAGTAATATATTCAGCGTCTGTCATCTCACTTTGGAGGACTGATTTCCCTTTGGATTTCAATTCGGTATTCTCATCGAAGCTTATTACTTCATGGCTTCAAAATTGTATATTATTTTTCTGTTTATCTTCTCTGTTTTTTTTGGGGCTTGAAACTCATTTCAAGAATCTGCTCTATCTGAACAGTCGTACCTACGGGATTCATTAGGTTATTCAAGTTATTTTTTTGTAGAGTCAAAGTTATTTGTCCTTCAGCTTCAGTACAGGAGGAGAACAATTTTTGAATGTCACTTGGGTGCAAAAACCGGGCCGTAAATTGAAGGAGCACATTCTGTCTACTAATACAGAATATCACAAAAGGGAAATTACTTTTCCCGAATTTTTATTTTAGATTGCCATTTAAGATTAGAGAATGTTGTTCTTGTTACTTTTTAGGATGCATAAAGTAGAATCGATTTAAAACTTACAACAGATATAGTCCAATAAGTTTTGCCCAAAATGTTGCAGAAGGAAACAAAGCGACTTTATTTTATCATAAATCCACCTGATCATTATATCTCCTGATATCATCTATTCCGGGAGAGTTCGGAGGCCACTAAACACATTAGATGGTCAGCCAACCCCCCTGAAATTGTCAGAATCAGCTGACTTTTATATATCCTTAATGGAAATCTGTAACTAGATTTTTCTAGCCCATCAGAGAGCAGCATGACACAGGGGCTGAGCCTCTGATTCCAGCGATGTATCACTTACCGGGCTGCTTGGTGAAGTTTTGATAAAAACTCTGTTTTATCTGCTGCAGATCCGCCAGTTCTTTGAATGCTGAGCTCTGTATAACCCCGCCCCCACCAGTGATTGGCAGCTTTCTGTGTACACTGTGCATAGGCAGAAAGTCGCTAATCAGTGGTGGGGGCGGAGTTATACAGAAATCATGAATATAGAGGACTACATGTAAGCAGGTTTACTAGTCTTCTAGTGATAATATCATGCTGATAAAATAGTGATTTATCAAAACCACAACAAGCAGTCTATATCGCGGAAATCAGGGTCTTTGCTTCTACATTATGCTGCCCTCAGCTAAGATTAGTTGGCAAAAAAACGGTTACAAATTCCCTCTAAAAGTTTTCAGAAGACTTTTTAAATCAAATGAAGACACGGACAGCTAACAATTTATCAATGAGCACCTCCTCCTTCTACAGCATCCCTGTAGCATATCCCCCCACATTACTTAATGGCTCTGGTAGATGGCAATGCAGAAGTAATTATGAGCCATGAAATTCATCAGTTCAGTCCATTAAATAAGCAGCAATACATAATATTAGAAATTGTTCTCAAAGATGGCATTTGGCCCATTTAGCTACAGGCCCCTCTCCATCTACAGGGGTTGCACATATGGCGTGGCTACCTCTGGTTTGTATCCTGGTAAACACTATTAAAAAGTTTACTAATTAGAAGAAATATTGATTTTGTACTTCATTTTGATAATCTTGATTTTAAGAGTAATTGGCGAGGTTTTAGTTATACCCTGAACACAATATTGTGGGTAGTTCTCCGGACAGCTCTGTATTAGGATCCTGAGTAGCTGCGCAGTATGCACAGTACAATGCTGTGACATTACACATACATTAAATGTGACTTTACGTTCATTGCACCTGTTTATTTTATGTGTGCTATTTATTATATACACAGTTTTTACAACAAATTCCATTAGCTTCAGAAACTCTTAGCAAGAATTCGTCCATTTTTATATTAGTTTTATATTTATAGCAGCCTAGTATTTGGATCTCCCTTGCTCTTGTTAAAATAATTTTCCCTTATGTATCTTTATTACAATTACTAAATATATAATGGGTGCTAACGTTTTATTAAACTGGGTATGACCTAAAAACTCAACACTTACTGTGTTTATCTTCTTCTCTAGCACTGTCTCAGGAGACATGGGCTCCAATTCATGCCAGTCTTGTTGCGGGGGGTGCTGTAGTCAGGCACTCCTGATTCATTAACAGTCACACGCCTCTTAATAAATCAAGAGTGACAAGTGGCATGCTGCTCAGTGTGCACCTTGCCACAAATCTTACACCTGGAGTAAGATTTGTAGCGTACAGAGCGCTACTGATCATCATGAATTTGAAGAGTGGCGTTTACCATGCCTTCAGCCCATCCCAACTGAGACTACTTTGTCAGAGCTAGGTGAAAATGGAGTAAAAAGATGCCAAAACTTGCAAAAGTTTACAGCAGCCTCAAGTAGCACCAAATGTTTTGGACTTTTTAAAGGATTTTAGATAAAGCTGTGATGAAACAGGCCCTGAATCTTATTTTAAGCACTTTGGCCGGGCAAAAACCATTTACAATGTCTTATGGTTTCGGATGTTGTACACCTATCTCGTGTATTCTGGGTTCCGCTTCCTTCCACTGGGTTCACTGCTCTCTCTTGTGCTCCACATGTTTTTTTGAAAGTTGCCCAGAATAGATTAATGAAACCATCTCCCTAGGCCCATTTAAGGACCATTAAGACACACCCATGTATCTTGGGATTGCGACTCTAGTCCTATGTTTAGTGTGCTCCACCATCTGTGCTTGTCATGCCTGAACTTGCATTCATCCCTGCCGGATTCCACTTCATCATTGCTCCTGATATTGTTGGTTGTTTGAGTCCTTAAAGGGAACCCATCAGCAGGATTGTGCACAGTAACCTACAGACAGTATCAGGTTGGCGCCGTTATACTGATTAAAATGATACCTGGGTTGATGAAATCTGTCTTATGGTTGTTGTTTAATCTTTATTTTCAGTTTTCAGTTAATGATATGCTCGTGTCCCGGGGCGGCCTTTGTGGGGAGCTTTATGTGGTGCTCTGATTAGTTATTCACCAGTATGGCTTCTGCCCCTTAGTTTGCATAATGAATATTATATTTAGCTTGGAAAAGAAGAAAAACCCTTAAGTTTCAACGTGTCCTCGAGAAAGCTTTGCCAATGCCCGGGGTCCATGTGCCCACCCAGACCTGAGGGTCAGTGAATCCATTTCACTTGGTGAGCCTAACATCACAAACCCATACTTTTAGGAAAAATGCAAATTTCTATATGAATGATAGTTCTGAAAGTAAATTTGTGAAAAATACAGAGAGTAAGACAAACAATGGTGAGATATATTTATCGTCAGCCTGATGTGAAATGAATATTCATGTAGAGGAAAGTCGCATCTTTTAAGTTTTACAAAATAAGTTTCCATTCATTCGAGTTCCTATTGCCTCAAAAAATGTCCTACAGGCAACTAATTGTGTTATTTTCTAAAGTTCCTTCTAGTCAGCTTAAAAAGTCGACTTGGCTCATCTTGTAGTCAGTCCGACTCGTGCAAACTATGATGTTGTCTATAGCTGTCATGTATGGCTTTTGCAGCTCATCTCTCTAGAGAGCCACTGGGATGCATTTGCATGAAGTAGGAACAGAATATAGCACATGGATCATTTATTCCTATGTGGTGACGTGTTGTCCATTCACACTCAATAAACTCGGTACTGCATCACGTTTCTGTCAAACATGCGGCACATTCTTATAGGTACATAGCAACCAAGTATAAGGAGAATAGTATTCACGTGTGCATTATTTTTTTTTTAGTTAATGTGTAAAATGTAATGTCCATGTTATGTCACTGCTATAGAAATTGTAGAAGAAACAGTTACACCACTTCAGGGTTAAAAAACGATACGATTAATAAAGGCGTATGTTATTGAGAAACAGCACCACTTTTGTATATTGACAATGCCCTGTGTTGCAATTTACCCTTATCCACGTAAATCAATAATTTCTTTTGGATTAGGTTGGAAAATAATCTGTAACAGTTCTAGGACTGGACAGATTAAAAACTCAGAAAGTCTTGTACTTTACAACTTCAATTTCAGATCAATTCTGACAGAAGTGATAACTTTTCAAGTTGGAAATAAATTACTCATCAATACAATCTATTTATAACTAAAGGACCATAAAATCCATTCTACTACATCAACCATATTAGTTTTTCTTCCCGTGTTTTTTATATATTTTTTTAATTTTCTATCATTATGTTTCAATTTCCCTGGTCTGTAAAACACTTGATAATGATAAATTGTTCTTTCATTTGTTGCTTTCACTGGAACTACAGCATGCAATAGCAACGTGATATGTTGGCAGATTGTAATGGTGCTTCATAGCTTAGACTGAAGAGATAGACATAAGTCATGTTTTTCAAAGGATTTTAATTAAAAAATATATATTTCATTAAGGAATGATGTGATTGTTGTACAATTCAAAGTGAAGGTTGCCCTCTATAGCTAAATGTGGCCCCACCAAAGATCAGCTAAGACTGGGGAGTCTGACTCTACTAGAGCGTGACCTACTTTAAAAGGAACCTGTCATCAGGTTTTCCCCATATAATGTACGGCCAGCATCTGTGCGCCCTCATATACAGTATTCTAGAATGCTGTATATGTATCCCCAATGCGCTGTACATAACACGAAAAGGGGCTTTCATTATACTCATCTCCGGAGCGTTGTGCACTGTTGGTCTTGATCCAGGACCTCCTCTCTTCTTGCGATCATCGTTCTCCTCCGTGCTTCATGTTGATGAGTCATCCTACATCATCCACACAGTGTCCTCCATTGTGCTCCATGTGTACTTCTTTCTTCCCTGTCGAGGGTGGAGCCAGCGCTCTTTGGACTTTCCCAGCACATTACAGTACTCTGCCTTAGGCAGAGCAGAGAGGAATACACCTGTGCAGGAGCGCAATGAAGAATGCTGTGTGGATGACATAGGGCGCATCATCCACATGAAGCAAGAAGGAGGACAGTGAGCATGAAAAGGGGAGGCACCGAATCAAGACCAGTGACGCCCATCAGACCGGACCATGACGTAGGTGAGTTTAATAAAAGTATAGGCAAAGCCATGTAATAAATCGCAGTAAGAACATTTGTAAAAGGCTATAATACTTACTGGCCAAAGAAATATCAGTCAGAATGCTCCCCATTGCCCCAACGCACGTTTCGTTTAGAACTTCATCAGGAGGCGTGCCTATACTTTGGATTATTCTAGTAAATATTCCTTTATTGCTGGCCACTATTGGGACTGATCATACCAGTCTCTATGTGTTAGGCCCCATTGTTAAAGGTATCCTACTTCATTGTATGGACCTTAATGGCATTCATTTATTCATTATTTCTTATCTGGCTTATGTATAGTCCTGAGATTTAATTGCCCATTTCTAAATCACAGTTATTTGTCAGTCACCTTGCTCCTCTATTGTGCTGAGTAGTCTCTGTGTTTTTAATTGGTGTTTTCATTTATTTAAGTAATTGTTCTAATAAAAAAATATTACTTTATTAATTTTTGGATTATACTCTTATTTTTTTCTGCTCTGTTCTCTTGTGTTATCAACAGATGTGTCGGTAGATTTGACAGGTCTTAGGGTACTGTCACACAGTGGCACTTTGGTCGCTATGACGGTACGATCCGTGACGTTCCAGCGATATCCATACGATATCACTGTGTCTAACACGCAGCAGCGATCAGGGACCCTGCTGAGAATCGTACGTCATAGCAGATCGTTTGGAACTTTCTTTCGTCGCTGGATCTCCCGCTGTCATCGTTGGATCGGTGTGTGTGACACCGATCTAACGATGCGTTCGCTTGTAACCAGGGTAAACATCGGGTTACTAAGCGCAGGGCCGCGCTTAGTAACCCGATGTTTACCCTGGTTACCATCGTAAAAGTTAAAAAAAAAAAACCGTACATACTCACATTCCGGTGTCCGTCAGGTCCCTTGCCGTCTGCTTCCCGCTCTGACTGACTGCCGGCCGGAATGTAAGAGCAGAGCACAGCGGTGACGTCACCGCTGTGATCTGCTTTCACTTTACGGCGGCACTCAGTCAGAGCGGGAAGCAGACGGCAAGGGACCTGACGGACACCGGAATGTGAGTATGTACGGTTTTTTTTTTTTAACTTTTACGATGGTAACCAGGGTAAACATCGGGTTACTAAGCGCGGCCCTGCGCTTAGTAACCCGATGTTTACCCTGGTTACCCGGGGCCTTCGGCATCGTTGGTCGCTGGAGAGCGGTCTGTGTGACAGCTCCCCAGCGACCACACAATGACTTTCCAACGATCACGGCCAGGTTGTATCGCTGGTCGTGATCGTTGGAAAGTTGCAGAGTGTGACAGTACCCTTACAAGCAATATACATGCCTCAGATCAATGTGCTGGGTCAAAGTGAATTAATTCTTAGCATTGCAAATTTTGATCTTTTTGTAAGTTTGTGTGGGACCTTGTTTGGTGTTTTGTTTTCCCATTAAAGGGGTTGTGACTGGGGTGCCCCTTTTCCTTAGGAGGCCCTTAGGTGGTGTCATATCTCTGAGGATCCAGTCACAAGGACCATACTGATCAGATGAACAGTCCCCATGTTCCATGTTTGTATGGAGTGGTAATGAACCAGGCTGTCATTTTCTGGCCCATATTCTTTTAGTGGAGCAGTAGTGCACAAGCATTACCACCATTCTCTTCAAACAGAGGATCATGATCATGGGAACCCTACTCTGTGGATAGGGGTTAAATGTCAATCTTTGAACAACCCCTTCAAAGGGAACCTGTCAGGCAATTCAAGCTGCCCAAATGATGGTCATCATGAATTAGATGCCAGCTGTACAATTGTTGGAGAATTTCAGAGAAAAATGTCTTCTCTCTGTCCAATCCAGTTGATTGACATGTCTGTCCTGATGTACACACATAGGAGAGGCCTGTCAATCTAGAGCAGTGGTCCTTAACCTTTTTGACCTTGAGTGCCACATTCAACTTTGAGAGAGGGTTGCGAGACACATTTAGGTCTATTAGAGAGTTGCCAAAAACATCCAGCTCCCACCCCCTCACAGTAGCAAGGCACAGAGGAACCATTACTGGTATAATGACAGCCATAGCTTTTCCACAAAAATCACACTGAGGCAATATACCAAGATCTAGAGGTTTCCATAATACCTCCATTCAGTATTCTTGCACCAATCACTCCCACCACACTGTTAGATCCAGCTTCACGCATCTTCTCTGAAGTTAGCATCATCCATACTTAAATTATTTCCAAAACCCCCGAGGCCAGAATATGCACATTCAGATCTGCTCTTCTGTGTGGGGCTACTCACAAAATTCAACATCTGGAGACCTGCTCTTCATAGTTGTTTGCTAGACCTGCTTCTAATTAACCAAGCTAGCAGGTAGCTGCAAGCCACACATCATGAGCCAGCAAGCCACAGGTTGAGGACCCCTGATCTAGAGCATTGCAAAGAGAAGCTGGCTGGGGGTGGACTACTTTTGTCTCTCCATAAAGTCCCTAGTCAGCTCTTTAAACTATGTTTTCCAGAAGCCTTCAGGCTCTGATTCATGCTTCCCATGGTTTAGGCAGCAAGAATTGACTGACAGAATCCCTTTAAATTATTTTTGCATCTATATATTTCCATTTACAGTTTGAAGAGCAGACACTTCATCCCAGGTTTACGGTAAAATTAACTGAGCTACTGGATAGAGGTCAAGTATTCTACTTTCAGAGTTTAGACAGTCAGAGCTGGGTGCTAGATAAATTACTAGTGGACCCAGTCTCTGACGCAGTAATGGACCCCAGCAGGAGACAACACCATATAAAGCCAATTTGAAGGCCATGAAGCTCATATGACTTCCTTCAGTCTATCTGTTTAGAATGGTTGCTTTTCATAAAGCTGAATACACTGATTAGTAAATTAGGTGTCCACATATTTTTTTGCTATGATTTTGTATAAGTTTAATTAAAGTTGATTCTCTTTGAGATATCCATTGCTCTCTATACCTAGTTTTCCATCGAGGAGGTTGTATTAATTAACCTATAAAGTTCCCTTTAACAGGATTCATAAATTAGTTATAAGTCTTTAATATAATTCATTTTCAGTCTTCAACTTTTCAGTCTTTCTGAAGGTCTCTTTTACCCACAGCAAGCTATAAATCAATAAAAGTAAGATAATGTCGCAATCACCATAATTCATCATAATTCTCTTTTTCTCTAAAGGTGTCTCCTACAATTATTAAGTAAAAGAGTGATTAAATTATGAAAATGTAGAAACTTTATTTAAGAAATTAAAACATTCTTTGACACATTGAAATGTTTCACGTTTAATCACAGACTAAATGTGTCCTCCCAAAATAGTAAGACTGAAAATAAAATTCTAAAGTATTTCTTTTGAGGGTTCAGAGGTCATCCAAAATAGTTCTACCTGGCAGGATATACAGTACCTGATTTAAAATGGGTTTCCTACAAAGTTAATTTTAATCAGCATTTTAACCATAGATCTTTGAATAACTGTTAATTTGGCAAATGTGTTTAAAATAAATGTCCCTGTGCTGAGATAATCTTATAAATGTGCCCCTGCTGTGTACTGTGTAATGGCTGTGTTTGATGGTGCAGGGACATGGTCTGATCATATCACAGGGGATGAAACAAAAGAAAGTCTACAGACAGGGCTGCATGGGATTTCAAAGATTCTTTCTTTCGGGTAAAACATTGCACAATTATAAGATTATCTCAGCACAGGAAATTTTTTTTAACACATCTAATTGTGGAACTTATTTTTATTCCAAGATCTATTAATTAAAATATACTTTGTTCTTGGGACAACCCTATCTAAGAACAATGGAATACATTCATATAAGCGATTGACATAGATACATATTTGACAAGTAGCAATAGTGAACCTTACAAGCAAGACAAACTGTGGCGATATAGTAACTCATCAACGTTTTTTGTATAGGAAACTGCTTGATTTTTCTAATAGAAACTTTGCTATTTCTGTAGGGGTAGGGTTTTAATATAAGTGAATATCATATGAATATCATGTATCAGTGCAAGAACAATATTTGGCCCCTTACAGTCTTATAGCTCATCATGATGCCAATTCCATCTGCTTTGGAGATGAAAGTGGCTCCATCGTCCTTTGGGCCAGAGTCCGGCTGCACGGGGTGGCCCAATGGAATATCAGCCCTGATTCATTATGCCTCTTCTTGCCAAGAACAAATAACTGAACATGGATGTTTAATCAACAACAGTATCAGACTGCTCTGCCAGAGTACCAGGGGATTTTTCGGCAAGGTCAGGATCTAACACAATATTGAGCCCTAAAATTTCAGCAAATTACAAACTCACTGAGAGCTGACATTAACCCCTTCATGACCTTGGGATTTTCCGTTTTTCCGTGTTCATTTTTCGCTCCCCTCCTTCCCAGAGCCATAACTCTTTTATTTTTCCATCATTATGGCCATGTGGGGGCTTATTTTTTGCGAAACAAGTTGTACTTTTGAAAGACATCATTGGTCTTAGCATGTCGTGTACTAGAAAACGGGAAAAAAATTCCAAGTGCGGTGAAATTGCAAAAAAAGTGCAATCCCACACTTGTTTTTTGTTTGGCTTTTTTACTAGGTTCACTGATTAGTTCACTAAAACTGACCTGCCATTATGATTCTCCAGGCCATTATGAGTTCATAGACACCTAACATGTCTAGGTTCTCTTTTATCTACAATAAGTGGAGAAAAAAAATTCAAAACTTTGCTTAAAAAAAAAAAAAAAAAGTTTGCGCCATTTTCCAATACCTGTAGCGTCTCCATTTTTCATGATATGGGATCCGTTGAGGGCTTACAATTTGCGTGCCGAGCTGGCGTTTTTAATGATACCATTTTGGTGCAGATATGTTCTTTTGATCGCCTGTTATTGCATTTTAATGCAATGTCGCGGCGACCAAAAAAACATAATTCTGGTGTTTCTAATTTTTTTCTCACTACGCTGTTTAGTGATCAGGTTAATGCTTTTTTTATTGATAGACTGGGCGATTATGAACGCGGCGATACCAAATATGTGTAGGTTTGATTTTCTTTTATTGATTTATTTTGAATGGGGCGAAAGGGGGGTGATTTAAACTTTTATTTATTTATTTTTTTCACTTTTTTAAATTTTTTTTCCATGGGAGGCTAGAAGCTGGCACAACTCGATCGGCTCAGCTACATAACAGCGATCATCAGATCGCTGCTATGTAGCTGAATTGCAGGTGTTTTATGAGCGCCGACCACAGGGTGGCGCTCACAGCTAGCCGGGATCAGTAACCATAGAGGTCTCAAGGACCTCTATGGTTACCATTCTGATGCATCGCTGACCCCTGATCATGTGACGTAGTCAGCAATGCGCTCATTTCCGGCTGGATGGCCAGAAGCGCCGGTTAAATGCTGCTGTCAGCATTTGACAGCGGCATTTAACTAGTTAATAGCGGCGGGTGAATTGCGATTTCACCCACCGCTATTGCGGGCACATGTCAGCTGTACAAAACAGCTGACATGTCCTGGCTTTGATGCGGGCTCACAGCTGGGTTAAAGTTGACACAAACGTCATTGTGGGTCTACCCTGCCAATCATGATGGACCAGTTAACTATCAAATGTGTATGCACTTGTAGATGGTTGACCCCTCCCTGATTGCAGATGGGGAGGATAAACAGATTGGACATGTTGGATTTCAGTATGCCTGATCTCTTGTTACCATAGTTTTTGAGAGGCACTCATTAGCTGTCTGGCCAATAGCTATTTAGGTTTATGGGGAGCTTTGGGCTTTATTGATGATAATTCTTACATTATTGGACACCTCGGAGCGTTATTTATGATATACAGTGGGTAAAATAAGCGCTGAACACTTCACCAATTATCTAAGTAAATAAGTTCGTAAAGGTGCTATTGACATGAAATTCTCGCCGGATATCGGTAAGAACCCATCCAATCTACACCTGCAAAGAAAGCAACCATAGATGTCCATAAATTAAGTTATGTGCAATAATGAGAAATTACACAGGGAAAAAGTATTGAACGCTTACTGAAAGTTCAACGCTTATTTCACCCGCTTTACACACACAGGTTTTGCACAGATGATTATAGTCCCTAAAAATATTTTTTTCTGTCTTCTATAGAGGTCAATGTCTTCCTGAACGTTAACCTGTAAAGGACTGGCTCTGTTCTGAAGAAGATCACTCTGGCAAAATATAATTCCCGTTTCTTTAAATCACACAATACAAGGCATAAGGTCTGATACCAATGTACTGCAACCCACTTATTAAAGTCTTAAAAAGTCTTAAAAAGCAGATTTTTTTTAAAACTGAAAATTATTGCAATAATAATTGGAAAGTAGAACACTTACAGCTGAGGAGAAAGGAAACATTTGGGTTATTGTTGTGCTTATTCAATTACTTTTCATCAGTAATACATTGCACCTTTATAGTCCAATATTACAAGGAAATATCTGCACATAAACTTTAGTGCACTGGCTTACTTGTACTTTACATGCCTACTGCTTACCGCTGAGATTTTACAACAACAATAAAAAAACCTATAGTGTGTCAAAGTGCAGAGCCGCCATCAGGGACCCATACAGCTTAAATTGGCATCCCCTCCTCTACCCCCACCACTCATTAGCCATTACATAGCTACATTACATTTCCATAGATCAGCCAATCCATTCAATGCAAATCGAATTTGTGCTGAATGTTTGGAATTTCATTGAACCTGTCAGATTTGAATAATTTGCATTTGGTGACATCATGTGAATTGGCTGAAATGGTTGGCACTATTTTACACATTGCAAAAGAATAAATCAGCCAGAGAAGGGTCAAATGACCTTGGGTGTAACTGGGCAGGCTTCCCCAAATATGCCTTGTAGCTATCAAATTACATGGTATAATACAGCTAATCATGAGTGACTATCAAGCAGCAGCCATTTTATCGTGAATCTGGATAGTGGGAAAACGTCACAGGTTAAAACTTAGGAAGAAAAAGCTATAAAACTGTATTGATAGTGTGTGTATGTGACAGTACAGCATAGAAGAATGGTTACCAACCATCCTTTTCATCATAGGCACATATATTAAGGTTGGTTTGACATTTCTAAGGTTCTATTTGCAGTCCTCCTTGGAGAACTCAGGCAATAAGACTTTTTGGGAAATATTTGACAAAGCTAGAGAATACAAATACCGTAAGATTTACTCTTCTCCACTAAATATTTGACTTTGCATAGTTATGTAAAGCTGCATCCTTTTATACTCCCTCTAGATTACTGTTAGGTTGTAATTAGTGTTGAGCATTCCGATACCGCAAGTATCGGGTATCGGCCGATATTTGCTGTATCGGAATTCCGATACCGAGTTCCGATATTTTTGTGATATCGGAAATCGGAATCGGAAGTTCCCAGTGTATGGTTCCCAGGGTCTGGAGGAGAGGAGACTCTCCTTCAGGCCCTGGGATCCATATTCATGTAAAAAATAAAGAATTAAAATAAAAAATATGGATATACTCACCCATCCGGCAGCCCCTGGACCTTACCGATGTAACCGGCAGCCTCCGTTCCTAAGAATGAGGAGTTTTGGACCTGCAATGACGTCACGGCTTGTGATTGGTCGTGTGAGCGGTCACATGAGCGGTCACGCGACCAATCACAAGCCGCGACATCATCGAAGGTCCTAAACTCCTCATTCTTAGGAACGGAGGCTGCCGGTTACATCAGTAAGGTCCAGGGGCCGCCGGACGGGTGAGTATATCCATATTTTTTATTTTAATTCTTTATTTTTTACATGAATATGGATCCCAGGGCCTGAAGGAGAGTTTCCTCTCCTTCAGACCCTGGGAACCATCCAGGATACCTTCCGATACTTGTGTCCCATTGACTTGTATTGGTATCGGGTATCGGTATCGGCAATATCCAATATTTTTCGGATATCGGTCGATACTATCCGATACTGATACTTTCAAGTATCGGAAGGTATCACTCAACACTAGTAATTCATACACAATATTCATAAACCAGAGTTATAGGAATGAGTATTGCTATATATTAAAGGGGTTCTCCAGTCTAAATTGATAACTCTGTGCGCTGCGAGGATTCACCAGTTTCTGAGCTGGGATCGGAGGGTATGTATGTGTTATGCATACTCCCAGACAGAGCCTGTCCAGTGGGCGCAGTATTGCTCAATTCCAGTGTTTGGAGTGAGGCCGTGTCCACTAGTCGGGCTCTGATTTTGATCTGACAATCCCTTTTTTTTTTCTTTTTTTTTTTAAATGGTCCTAGAGAGTTTTAACAGATTTTTGTCAAAGTGTAATGCTAGTTTGGTTCGAGTTTTATCATTTTCTCTTAAATAGTACCCAGAAAAAAAGTTGTTATACTTCCAATCTAGCAGTCCATGAAAAATAGACAGCACATAGATGGCTTGCAAGTGCTGTCCAGTTCTTTCACAGACCTATAGACTTGCAATGCCAATTTTGATCTGCCACTTGGATTTAGGGCTTATATTCATCTGCGAGGAAAATGGACAAGTGCAATCTGACTGATGTTAACCTATGATTCAGTGGAAGAGAAAAGCAGCACTCACCATTCCGGATGCAGGTCTTTATTCAGTGATGTGGATACATATCGGAGGACAAGTTGGATGTGGATGATGTTGGACTATGGCCGTTTAATGCTGCATGTGCTTCCACGGGTCCAAAAGTCACTAACCTAGGATTTACTGCTCATTTGCAATTTTTTTCGCAGCTGAAATCAGACTGAAAAAAAAATCGCAGCATGCTGTGATTGTCCTCACATCTTCAACGAGACTCACTAATGCAAGTCAATGGGTGTGCTAAAAAAATTGCATGGCACATGGTCCATGCTAGTGCATCTGATTTTTACACACCCATGTCCTTGAGAACTCAACATTTCATCTGCCTCATACAGTAAAATCCCAGCAGGACCCAACAGAATAGAATTGATAGGATAGGTATATATACATACAATAGATAATTATAAAGATGTCAGTGACATATATAATTAGTACAGTGCTTGTGTATTATTTTCTTAAAAAAATGGAGTGGGATTCCCCAAAATGTTATTAACCAGCAGAGGGAAAGCTGACACTTGGGTACATATGTTTATAGCCTGGGAAGGGGGTAAAACACATAGAGTTTCCATGACTATTAATGTTCCCATACAGCTATATACTTAGCATTTACTGGTTATTAAAATGGGGGAAACCCCAGAAAAATGATGTATGGTCCCACTATAAATAATTACCAGTAAAAGTTGGGCAGACAGCTTCGTATATATTAATAGCCTAGGAAGGGGCCATGGACATTGCCACCATTCCAGACTAAAAAACATAGGTTCTCAGCCACCACAGAAATGGTTCATCCATAACATGCGCCAAATCTGGCACTTATCATTGCCCTTCCCACTTGCCCTGGTGCGGTGGCAAATGGGGTAATAGTATTGGGGTTGATGTCACTTTTGTATTGTCAGGTGACAAAATTAGATCACATTTGCATGAAAATCGCATGTCATTCGGATGCTAGGTTCTAAAAATCACATCCGATATCAGATTTTTTTTTTTTTAAAAGATGATGGGTATGAGCCCTAATATAGGACATATCTCCGAAAATTTGCATGGACCACTTTGTCCGAGAAAAACAGATAGTACTCATAGAAGAAAAAACGATGTCTGAATGAGGGCTTAAAAGCCAAATGATGTAAAATATTTATTGAATGCCAATTGCAAAAACTGATTTCAATCAGCATACAATATATGCATTTAAGTAAAAAGAGGGTCTCCAAAGGTATCCGTACTCTTTGAGTCCAGATATGAGAAGGATTTTCAGTGTGCCACCACACGTGGAGAATGCAGATAAAGAAATTATTTAAACTGTAATTTTTAAGAGAAACTTCAGTGAACACCGGATTTTCTCATGTGAATTCTCATTTGTATTTGTGATGTTTGATACGTCTGTCTCTGTATCAAATGTTAAATCTGTACTATAAATCCTCCACCTTTTGATTCTCAGTTTCCTCCTGATGCGACAATTTACTGATGCAAAGTATTATAACATTTATAAAGTGTAGAAATCATGAGCAGAAATAGACTCTGTTCACACTGTGCTTGAGGTCTATGTTCATCGTACCCACTGGGAAAATTCCTTGCTTATGAAGTATGTCAAACCTCTATGTCTGATGGAAGGTGCACTGCTTTCGTGATGTGTACAGGGTCTTAGAAAAGGAGAGAGGATAACCAGTGGCTTTATATAGTGGTGCAACTAGAGTCCAATGGACCCGATGCAGAATTTGGACCTGGACTTCCACCTGCATGTCAGTTGGATGTATGTATCCTTGTAGCGTTCTAGATCCTATAAAGACATACATGTTCATCCACCTATGTAATAATGTCCCTATCCTTGCCTTTTCCTGGTATAATCTCCTAAATCCTGGCCCATTATTTCATGATGTTCCCCATCTTGGGCCCCTATCTGTATTAATATGGTATAATGTCCTCCATTATAGCCTCATTATATAATAATATCCCCCATCCAGGCAACTTTCTGGCATAATGATAATGTCCTTCATCCTAGAACCCTTCCAGTAATAATGTCCCTCATCCTGGGCCCCTTCCAGTAATAATGTCCCTCATCCTGGGCCCCTTCCAGTAATAACGTCCCTCATCCTGGGCCTCTTCCTGATATAATATCCCCTTTGTAGTAGCAATGTCCTCTTCTCTTCTCCATCACATTATGAAAAGAAATAAATGATTCTTCTTACCTTCCCCAACTCTCATGACTTGCAATGTCCTCTTCTTCTTCCATAACCAAATCAGAGGATGGCAGCTGACGTCGGTATGCCTGCCATGGGCAGCTCTTGATGTCTCTACCATGTGTCCACAATCTAAACTTAACAGCACTGCGGATTTTAAATCCACAGGGCAACAATTTATTCTGCAAATTTCCCAACAGACTTTCGGCTATGCAATGAAAAGGGTGAAATGTGCAAAGAAAATCCACTGCATTACTGCAAATAAAACCACAACACTTTTTGTCATTGTGGACTTTTCATTGTGGAACTTCTTCAGCAGATAAATACAGTTGTGCTCAAAAGTTTACATACCCCGGCAGAATTTTTGCTTTCTTTGCCTTTTTTTCAGAGAATAAGAATGATAACACCAAAATGTTTTCTCCACTTAACTCCACTCCAACCCAAAATATCCAAATGACGCTGATCAAAAGTTTGCATACCCCATTTCTTAATACCGCATATTGCCCCCTCTAATATCAATGACAGCTTGAAGTCTTTAGTGGTAGTTGGGGATGAGGTTCTTTATTTTCTCAGATGGTAAAGCTACCCACTCTTCTTGGCAAAAAGCCTCCTGTTCCTGTAAATTCCTGGGCTGTCTAGGATGAACTGCACTTGAGATCTCCCCAGAGTGGCTCAATGATATTGACGTCAGGAGACTGAGATGGGCACTACAGAACCTTCACTCTGCTCTGCTGTAGCCAATGACAGGTCGACTTGGCCTTGTGTTTTGGATTGTTGTCATGTTGGAATGTCCGAGTACGTCCCATGCGCAGCTTCCGGGCCGATGATTGCAAATTTGCCTCCTGTATTTGCTGATAACATGCTGCATTCATCTTTACTTCAACTTTGACCAAGTTTCCTGTGCCTTTGTAGCTCACACATCCCCAAAACATCAGGGATCCACCTCCGTGCTTTACAATAGGAATGGTGTTCCTTTCATCGTACGCCATGTTGACCTCTCTCCAAATGTTACGCTTATGGTTGTTGCCAAAAAGTTCAATTTTGGTCTCATAACTCCAAATTACCTTGTTCCAGAAGTTTTGAAGCTTGTCTCTGTGCTGTTTTGTGTATGGTAGGCAAGATACTTTGTTGCATTAGCGCAGTAATGGCTTTTTTCTGGCAACTCGACCATGCAGCCCATGCAGTGCCTCCTTATTGTGCATCTTGAAACAGTCACACTGCTAGTTTTCAGAGAGTCCAGTATTTCAGCTGATGTTATTTGTGGGTTTTTCTTTGCATCCTGAACAATTTTCCTGGCAGTTGTGGACAAAATTTTGTTGATCTACCTGACCATGGTTTTGTTTTTACAGAGCCCCTGATTTTTCATTTCTTATTCACAGTTTGAACTCTGCTGACTGGCATTATCAATTCCTTGGATATCTTTTTGTATCTCTTTCCTGTTTTATACAGTTCAACTACCTTTTCCCATAGATCAATCAATTCTTTTGCTTTCCCCATGGCTAACAATCCAGAAATGTCAGTGGCTGAATGAAAGATGCAAGAGTCTGTCTAGATCCCAGAAACTCACTCAGCTTTTAAGCACACACTGATTACAAGCAAATAGGTCATGGGTGAGAAAGCTACCTTTAGTAGCCATTCAAACCCATTTGTGTCAACTTATGTGTATGTTATCAGGCCAAAATCACCAGGATATGTGAACTTTTGATCAGGGTAATTTGGATGTTTTGGGTTGTCATTATGATTTAAAAAGAGAAAATACAGTAGTTTGACAATAAATGGCTTCACCCAACCACTAACCATGAGTGGAGAAAAAGTTTTGGTGTTATCTTTCATATTCTCTGAATAAAAAGCCAAGAAAGCAAAGATTCTGCCGGGGTATGTAAACTTTTGAGCACAACTGTACCGCGCACATCTATTCTCAGTAGACTACTAGGCTCTGTGCCCACGATGAGGTTTTGGTGAGTTTTTGATGTTCCGTCAAAAACTCACCGTCTTACATTTCCAGCAAAGTGGATGTGATTTACAGAAATTTCATGCCCACTGTGTTTTTTTTTTATTCAACGTAAATTGACCTGTGGTGCGTGTTTCAAAGCTGTAACATATCAACTGCTGTTATGGATCTGCTGCGTTTTATGTGCAGGTTTTTCCTCATACACTTGCATTAGATGTGGACAATCCTCAGGTAAAAAATGCATGTCCGATTTTAGTGTGTTTCTATTCATCAAAACCACATGTAATCAGCACATAACTGTATCAATAAGGTTTTGTCATAGTCAAATGCCAGGAAATATCAAATCAAAGCACTTTATTTAAAACATGGCAAACCAACAAGAGACAAAAAATGTATAGTTAAAAACATGATGAAAACGAATAAACGAATTTAGAAAGTGCAATGAAAAGCACAAGGAAAAAACACACATAACCGAATTTACTTAACCTTCCGTTAGTCACGATGAAATGCTTACACTATTAGTCATAAGCACCTTGCTGTGGCATGTGTAGTTGATGCTGCATCTCGGGATGCACTGATGAGGCACGGGCTCCTGAGCTAGGAAGCTGCATCGGCACTAGGATGCAGGGATGTAGCATCGGCACTAAGCAGTGAGGTAGCTCCGGCATTATGCAGGGATGTAGGATCAGCACTATGCAGTGATGTAGCATCGGCACTATGCAGTGATGTAGCATCGGCACTATGCAGCGATGTAGCATCGGCACTATGCAGCGATGTAGTATTGGCACTATGCAGTGATGTAGTATTGGCATTATGCAGTGATGTAGCATCATCACTATGCAGGGATGTAGCATCGGCACTATGCAGCGATATAGCACCGGCATTATACAGTGATGTAGTATTGGCACTATGCAGGGATGTAGCATCAGCACTATGCAGCGATATAGCATTGGCAATATGAAGTGATGTAGCATTGGCACTATGCAGGGATGCAGTATTGGCACTATGCAGTGACGTAGCATCAACAATATGCAGCGATATAGCATTGGCACTATGCAGGGATGTAGCATTGGCACTATGCAGCAATGTAGCATCGGCGCTATGCAGTGATGTAGCATCGGCACTATGCAGGGATGTAGCATTGGCACTATGCAGCGATGTAGCATTGGCACTATGCAGGGATGTAGCATCGGCACTATGCAGCGATGTAGTATTGGCACTATGCAGGGATGTAGCATCAGCACTATGCAGCGATATAGCATTGGCAATATGAAGTGATGTAGCATTGGCACTATGCAGGGATGCAGTATTGGCACTATGCAGTGACGTAGCATCAACAATATGCAGCGATATAGCATTGGCATTATGCAGTGATGCAGTATTGGCACTATGCAGCGATGTAGCATTGGCACTATGCAGTGATGTAGCATTGACACTATGCAGCGATGTAGCATCGGCGCTATGCAGTGATGTAGCATTGGCACTATGCAGGGATGTAGCATCGGCACTATGCAGCGATGTAGTATTGGCACTATGCCGGGATGTAGTATTGGCACTATGCAGGGATGTAGCATCGGCATTATGCAGGGATGTAGCATTGGCACTATGCAGGGATGTAGAATCGGCACTATGCAGTGATGTAGCATCGGCACTATGCAGGGATGTAGTATTGGCACTATGTAGTGATGTAGCATCGTTACTATGCAGGGATGTAGCATTGGCACAATGCAGAGAAGTAGCATCGGCACTATGCAGTGAGGTAATATTGGCACTATGCAGTGATATAGCATTGGCACTATGCAGCGATGTAGCATCGGCACTATGCAGTGATGTAGCATTGGCACTATGCAGCAATATAGCATCGGCACTAGGGTTGAGCGAAACGGATCGGACATTTTCAAAAGTCGCCGACTTTCAGCAAAGTTGGGTTTCATGAAACCCGACCCGATCCCACTGTCGGATCGGCCATGCGGTCGGCGATCTTCGCGCCAAAGTCGCGTTTCATATGACGTTTTCCCCGCCATTTTTTCAGCCAATAAAGGAGTGTGGGCAGCGTGATGACATAGGTTCCGGCTTGCTTTGTGCGGCGTCACAGGGGGTAAAACCACCACCTTAACTTTTGGGATATAGCGATTTGCAAAGTGAAACACA
Source organism: Ranitomeya variabilis (assembly GCF_051348905.1). Taxonomy (NCBI): domain Eukaryota; kingdom Metazoa; phylum Chordata; class Amphibia; order Anura; family Dendrobatidae; genus Ranitomeya; species Ranitomeya variabilis. The sequence goes on along the minus strand of NC_135237.1, from coordinate 71,397,221 downwards.
AACTTTGCAGGGACGGAGGAGAGAGAGAGAGAGAGAGAGAACAAAAAAAAAAAATATCCCCATTGACCTGCATTGGGTTTCGTGTTTCGGTTGGCACCCGACTTTTCACAATAATCGGCCTATTTCACACGATCCGACTTTCGAGACAGTCGGGTTTCACGAGACCCGACTCGATCCTAAAAAAGCAAAAGTCGCTCAACCCTAATCAGCACTATTCAGCAATGTAGCATCGGCACTATGCAGCGATGTAGCATCGGTACTATGCAGTGATGTAGAATTGGCACTATGCAGCAATGCAGCATCGGTACTATGCAGTGATGTAGAATTGGCACTATGCAGCAATGCAGCATCGGCACTATGCAGCGATGTAGCATTGACACTATGCAGCGATGTAGCATTGACACTATGCAGCGATGTAGCATCGGCGCTATGCAGTGATGTAGCATCGGCACTATGCAGGGATGTAGCATTGGCACTATGCAGCGATGTAGCATTGGCACTATGCAGGGATGTAGCATCGGCACTATGCAGCGATGTAGTATTGGCACTATGCAGGGATGTAGCATCAGCACTATGCAGCGATATAGCATTGGCAATATGAAGTGATGTAGCATTGGCACTATGCAGGGATGCAGTATTGGCACTATGCAGTGATGTAGCATCAACAATATGCAGCGATATAGCATTGGCATTATGCAGTGATGCAGTATTGGCACTATGCAGCGATGTAGCATTGGCACTATGCAGCAATGTAGCATCGGCACTATGCAGCGATGTAGCATTGGCACTATGCAGTGATGTAGCATTGACACTATGCAGCAATGTAGCATCGGCGCTATGCAGTGATGTAGCATTGGCACTATGCAGGGATGTAGCATCGGCACTATGCAGCGATGTAGTATTGGCACTATGCCGGGATGTAGTATTGGCACTATGCAGGGATGTAGCATCGGCATTATGCAGGGATGTAGCATTGGCACTATGCAGGGATGTAGAATCGGCACTATGCAGTGATGTAGCATCGGCACTATGCAGGGATGTAGTATTGGCACTATGTAGTGATGTAGCATCGTTACTATGCAGGGATGTAGCATTGGCACAATGCAGGGAAGTAGCATCGGCACTATGCAGTGAGGTAATATTGGCACTATGCAGTGATATAGCATTGGCACTATGCAGCGATGTAGCATCGGCACTATGCAGTGATGTAGAATTGGCACTATGCAGCAATATAGCATCGACACTATGCAGCGATGTAGAATTGGCACTATGCAGCGATGTAGCATCGGTACTATGCAGCGATGTAGCATCCGTACTATGCAGTGATGTAGCATCAGCACTATGCAGCGATGTAGTATCAGCACTATGCAGCGATGTAGTATCAGCACTATGCAGTGATGTAGTATCAGCACTATGCAGTGATGTAGTATCGGCACTATGCAGTGATGTAGCATCAGCACTATGCAGCGATGTAGAATTGGCACTATGCAGCGATGTAGCATCGGTACTATGCAGCGATGTAGCATCCGTACTATGCAGTGATGTAGCATCAGCACTATGCAGTGATGTAGCATCAGCACTATGCAGCGATGTAGTATCAGCACTATGCAGCGATGTAGTATCAGCACTATGCAGGGATGTAGTATCGGCACTATGCAGTGATGTAGCATCAGCACTATGCAGCGATGTAGCATCAGCACTATGCAGCGATGTAGTATCAGCACTATGCAGCGATGTAGTATCAGCACTATGCAGCGATGTAGCATCGGTACTATGCAGCGATGTAGCATCCGTACTATGCAGTGATGTAGCATCAGCACTATGCAGCGATGTAGCATCCGTACTATGCAGTGATGTAGCATCAGCACTATGCAGCGATGTAGCATCGGTACTATGCAGCGATGTAGCATCCGTACTATGCAGTGATGTAGCATCAGCACTATGCAGCGATGTAGCATCCGTACTATGCAGCGATGTAGCATCAGCACTATGCAGCGATGTAGTATCGGCACTATGCAGAGATATAGCATCGGCACTATGCCGCGATGTAGCATCAGCACTATTCAGCAATGTAGCATAAGCACTATGCAGCGATGTAGCATCAGCACTATTCAGCGATGTAGCATCGGTACTATGCAGCGATGTAGCATCGGCACTATGCAGGGATGTCGCATTGGCATACTGCTGCCACGACCATGGCTGGGACCACTGGCAAGCACAGATAGAAGAGGGCCTCTGTGCAAGAGCAGAATATGGGCCCTTTACTGTCCAATAGCTCATCATAATGCACAATTCCACCTGCTTTTGAGAAGGAGCTGGACCCCCTTACCTCTTGGGCCCTTGTGCAGCTGCACAGATTGAACCAATGATATGTCCGCCCCTGGCAGGGACTACCAATGCAACTTTTCTTCCTTCCAGGTTTCTAGTATTTATATGCAGTCTGTCATGTTCTAGATACGTTATTGTTAGTTTGTTAATGACAGATGCGATTAAGGAGAACCCTCTGTAAGGTTATCCATTAATAATTTATCATTAGGTTTATGCAGAATTCCTAACACTTCTATCCAGATTAAAAAAAAATATTACCGGAACCTGACAGAGCCATTATAAGTCAATGGATCCAATTGAATGTAACAATTGATCATCTCACGGCTCCTAAATTGAGGTTCTTCTGTCTCCATGCTGCACGGTTCTTCGGAAATGGACCTTCTTAATAGGGTAAACGGAAAAATTAAAGAAAAAGAAAACAGATGTTAAAAAAAGTGCAGCCACAAACTGTCTGAAAAGTGCAGACCTCGCCATGCTACGAGCTGGGCTCCTTCATGTCACAGTAATAAGCATGCAGTCATACGCTGCCTGCCATCATTTATAAGCTATTTGAAACATTGATTTTTCTCAGTGTTTACGTGGAGACATTGCGGAAAGAGTTGTAGCTGAAATATATGGAAATTTATCACAAAGTGAAAGCACAGGATTTATATTCTGGATTCCCAATGCATCCGCCATGTCTCCACAGCAGCATTTGCAAGATGAGTCAATTTTCATAGTGGATGTTGAAGCTGAACTTATCACCAAGACATGTTCCTTTTATATTAGAGCATTCTTAGGCTATGTGCACACGTTGGGGATTAGCCTTAGGAATTTCTGGTGCAGATTATGCCTCTCCTGGCAGAAAACGCAGCTGCGGATTTGTCGCTTTTTTTGTAGCGTTTTTTTTGCGGAGTTGCTGCGTTTTTTACCCCTGCGGATTTCTATAATGGAATGGGTACAAAAACACTGCAGATTCTCAAAAAAGAAGTGACATGCCTCTTCTTTTAAACCGCAGCGTTTCCGCAGCGGATTTTCTGCAACGTGTGCACAGCTTTTTTTTTTTTTTTGCACTGCAAAAAACGCTGCGGATCCGCACAGAATCTGCAATGTGTGCACATAGCCTTAGATTGGGATATCAGCGAGAAAATAAAATATACCATCTCCATGACCCTCGGAAATGCCAGTCAGAAGGCCAGCGCCATTTTCTAAAGATTGGATATGTTAACACCCTGATATTTTTTGGGGAAAACACATGAAAGATATTAAATATAGTAAAAAGTTCCTGAGCTAATGACCGTTTTTCTTTAGTAAGATTATGCAGTGTATGGCAATATACACCATTGATCGACAGCTTTTTTTTATACACTTTGCATAGGCAGAAAACTGCCAATTGGTGGTGTAGGTAGGGTTATACAAAACTCACTACTATTTAGGACTACATTCCCCAGGTTTAATTGTCTTCTAATGACAATCTCCTTATGATAAAACCTTGATTTTCTCAAAACTGCAGCAAGCGGCCCAATAAGTGACACATCGTTGATATCAGGGTCTCTGTCTCTACAGCATGTCGCTTCAGATTTGGTGGAAAAATCTGTTGAATGATTCCTTTTCAGACTAAAGTTCCCCAATACACTCTAGATAGCAGTTGGCCGAATGATTTTTTGGATGATCTTTCAGCCATCAGCTATCTTGTCCAAGCGCAACTCGCTCTGACAATGTCCTCCATGAGAAAACTGCTGCCAGACCACTTTGCTGATGGGTTATGTCTTGGAGAACACAAGGATCATAAGCCTGAAATTGGCCATTATCTGTTGGGGGAGAGTTGGGGGCCCAATAAACATTAGTCTGTTGGCCGAACCTGTCGATAACAGTGCAAAGTCCGTGTAGTGTGTATGGGGGTCCTTAACATTAATTATTCCACAAATTACATTATAAGAATTCTACAGCAATTGTTCAGCAATTTGGCCAGTTCGGAGATGGATCCAGGCAGCACAGGTCATTTCTCTCAGGGTGTGTAGAGGCTGCCCTCAATATTGAACATTGTGATATATATATAACAAATTTTCTTATTAGTCTGGAAAAATTCTTATGACAACCTACAGAATTTACTGAAGCTTCCCTGGAGAAAGATCAGTAGACTGTTTTATGTCATGAGCCCATAAAAAGATGTCAAATTCAGATAATAACATTACATTATTTTATTAATATATTCTTTTAAGAGGATCCAAGGTGAAACTTCACTAATTAGCTTTACAATTCATGATTTCATGTGCGCAGAAAATAAATGTAACACATTAGAGAACGCTGTCATCTCCTTTTACATCAGTAATAGTTGATATATATTTAAAATTCTAGATGGACAGGATAAAATATTTCCATTGATCCATGACATTTGGATGGATTTTCTTGAATCACAACTGTTGTTAGAATGGCATAAGTTGTCATCCAGCTTTTATACTGGTTTCTACTGCAAAACTATTGGGTAGATCGAAAAATTCAACACATAGGATATTTTCATCAGGCTCCATGAAGAAAACGATGGGATCAATTTCCACATCAGATTCCCTCCTGCATTCTTTTGCACTATGCAGTGAAACAAAACAGGATGACCGGATAAATGGCAACAGGGTCTAACTTTATTGTATAAACAGGAACCTACTAGTTGATTCTTCTGCTTTTGAGCTTTTGATAAGCAAGTGTGGCTGAGGCCAGCAAATAAGGTGTGCAGGGCACATGCATGAAAAGGCAAGGTGTTGGGCGCCATGACTGGCACTGACCGCTGCTCTTCTTCCCTGCTGTTTAACTACATATAAGGCCTAAATGATATACATGTAGGCTTGCCCTGATTATAAAAGAGTGCCCTACAAAATAAACACGGAGGGCAGTGACGCAAGAGAAAACCTATGTAAAGAAGAGGTCTTTCAATAATAATTTATATAAAAAGTGCCTAATTTTATTGGAACACATCATTAAAAGATTAAAAATGGAGATGTAAACACACAGAACAGAAACTGAAAACAAGCGAACACTGAGCAGGTAAGTAAGTTATGTGCAAAGTTATACATGAGGCACAACATTTTGCAGATTAGACTCTTAATTAATATATAAAGACCGGAGTATCCAAGTAAACAGGAATAAAGTGCAAGGTGCAAATGACTAAGATGTAAAAATAAGGACATAAAGAAATAAGCTGGACAATGCTGGGTTTTGTCTCTGGTAACTCCTAGAGAGTGTTATACAAAAAGTCTAATGAACTAAGTAAAAAAATTGAATAATTCATAGGAGAATCCAGAAGCAAAAATTTTTTTGCACACCATAGCTCAAAGTAAAGGCACATAAAGACATATAAATCCAGGCCAGAAGGTGTGGATAATTACCCATTGTACTCCTTGACGCGCGTTTCGATAATCTCTTCCACAGAAGGGGTGCGTGCTGCCCTGATTATAAATATATAATAAATGAAAGGGTGCAATGTTAGAACATCAACCACATAACCTCAAGACAAATCCACTTTCAATGTGTAAGTGTACATGATTTTTAGGATTTTCTGTTTATATGGCATACTGATTACTTTTTGTTTGTTTTTTAGTAACATACAATACAAAACAGTTCACCCAACCCAGACTAAATTTTTGGCAATCTGTGCTGCTTGTCAAATACTAGTGGTGCGTAATGAACACACCATGAACAGTTGCCCGTAACAATAGTAATCCTGAGATCATAAGTATGGGCGTTTTAAATATTTATGATCACATGACGACTAGAGTCTCAGCTGTTTACATTACGAATTGCATCTCAGACTCTAGTAGGTATGTGATTGCACTGCAAACCGCATACTTGGCAAGCAGAGTTAAATCCTAACGATGTATATCACAAACACCGATAGTATATGGTAAAATGCATGGCTTGCTGAATATTTACTCGAGAGTGAACAACCCCTTCATAAGATAAGTTTCTTATGGTGTAGCAGAATTACGTAACCGACATTTCTTCACTTGCGGAACTACAAATCCTAAAAAGTAAAACAACCGTGGACTCACAGAGTGGCCGTGTGATGCACCTTCTTATGTAATAATTCAATCCTTTATTTTCATTTCACTTTAAGTTCTGTTCCCAGTAAAGGATTACTCGACAATTGAAATGTGTAGTAAGCAAGGATGATAGAGTAGTTCAAAAATTACCCGTCGTTACCATATGGCATGCTGGATAGCACTAAATCTTAAAGACTCCTTGCCAGCCGAGAGGATTAAATCTTTAACAATATGTCTTTTATTCATTGCTCTGATTAATAATTTATGTGAATGTCAAAGCAAGTTCTTGAACTATATTCAAAGGTCAAATCTATATAGTCAGATATCATTTCGCCCACCAGGGATATTATGGCTGTAAATGTGCGTAATACTTGATATATTGTGAACACATTCACGACGGTTCAGAAGCCCCCGTTTGTCTGTGACACTGCAACAAAAAAGTTTGTTTCTGATGCATAATTCAAGCCGCATTTTCTTTATTGACAAAGTGTAGTCTCTGCATACTCAGGGTGCATTCAAACATACAAGGAATTCTCCAACATTTACATTTGGATTTTACTGTAGATCTTAGATTTTAGAAAATCTGCATTGGCGTCATAGTGGATGATAATGCTGTGTAAGTTATGATCAATCATAGCTAAAATTGCTTCCCATTAAGTGGCAAAGAAATCATATTCTATCGTGCTGTTATAAAGATCATCAACCTTTTAATACTCATCTTTACCATTTTGATTCCTACAGTTAGCAAAATGAATAGTTAAAGGGCTATCACTGTTTCAGCAAATAAATATTGTGTTAATGTTTTAGTGTTTCATAAAAAGTTATTTAGATGTACAAAAAAAATTTCTACACTAATACCCAGGGCTGTAGAGTCGGTAGGCTAAATCTCCGACTTCAACTCCAACTCCTCAATATCCATGACACCAACTCGGATTCCATCTCTGACTCCACGCCTCCGACTTCCTCATACATGGCTCGTGTTTAAGTTTAAGTGACAAATCTACTGTAGTAAAATGGAAACATCAGGCTTTCAGTTATTATTATGATACAATAATCAAGCCATTTAGATAGAACATACAATATACTTAGTGGAATACAACTTTAGAACAAAAAACATTTTCATATTTACAATTTATTATACACTATGCAGTAAGTGTAAAAAAAAAAGTTTTCACCAAAAACATGAATAACATTTGAGAAATAGTATCGCCCCAACAGATCTTCTTTCATAGATGACCTCACATCTGACCTAATTATTTTAAGGCTAGAGAACAGCCTCTCTACACTAACTTGTGTTGGTGGAAAAGCAGTATCCACATGGGTGACATCTCTAACAATTTCAGGGTATAAAAGAATTCCGTCATGCACAGTCAGTTTTGATCAACGATTGAACTCTTCTACTTCTTTGAGAGCAAGTGAAAAACATTGCTTGTTTTCTATGGGAGTGGAATCTTTTACCCATGTGGTGATGCTTTGCCTGCATGTTGTCCAAATACTTTTCTAAATCAAACTCCTCATCTGATAAGGATGAAGAAACGGCAGCAGCAGCACTGGCAGGACCTGAGACCTCTCTTGCTCTTGGCTGCCCTGTAGCCCACACATCCTCACTGCTACCTCAATCAAAGCTTCTTTTCCTTTAGTACGCTGTTGATCATCCAGCAATATATGATGACTCGGGTCCACATAAACAGCTGCCAGAAGAATTTTATTTTCTAATAGTAGTGCCTCTCTCCATTTCATTGAAGCAGTAATGCCATCTGTGGTTAAGCAACCTCTTTGGGACAGGCAAAACAACAAGTTCTTCCACTTCTTTATAAAAATGCCAGGAGTTAAATCTCAGTTTGTAACTTTTTAGTCACTGTAAATGGGTGATGAAGAAATTCCTTCAATTCAGCCACCTGTGCCCTTTGACCTTCATGTAGTGTTACCTGAGAGTTGGCCATATCTACAAGGAAGGGTTTCAGCTCAAGCAATCGCTCAATCATTAAATAGGTGCTGCCACACCGAATGGCTTGATCCACAATTGCCCCCTTTCCAGCATGTCTCTTCAAGATGGAATCAATTTTAGGGGTTCTGGCAGCAACACCCAATTTCTTTACTTTGTTAATGAGAGTTCCAGCATGTCCCTCTTGCAGACTATCTCTTATTGCCAGCTGCAGCGTGTGCACAACATAGTGCATTTGCTGAATAGGAAAGAGGTGTGAAGCAGCTTCAACAAGATCATCTTAAAGAAATCATTTTGCTGTTTTTCTGTAGTAATATCTGTTTGTTCCTCTGTTATGGGAACAGGACTGTGGCCTTCCATCTCCAACATACTGAATGTGAAATGTTCTTCTAGCTGCTGTTCACCTTCATTATTCTCATTCATCAGTTTAATTGTACTTATCATGTTTGAAACATTATCAGTTACAATAGCAAGAACCTGCTTTTTTTTAGGTCATAATCTTGAAGAACTTTTTCCAATAAGGTGTGGAGAAACTGGTTGCTGTGAAGAGCTTTAGTATCTTTTACTGCCAGCGTCTTAGTAACAATTTTTTTGTTGTTACAAACATATCAAACATTGATAGCAAAATAGTTCACTCTGTGACATGTGCAGGCATCCATTTTAAGAGACACAAAGCATCTCTTGAGAGTCTTTTTAAGATCTTCCTTTTGGTTAAGGGCTTCTCCAATCACTAATTTTCTAATACTTTCTCTTTCCAGAGAAACACCAAGTTTGTGGGCCATTTCTCCATGAAGAGCTGTAAAAGCTGGTCATGCAAATAATAATAATGGTACACTGTCCTTCACAACAAGCTCAATGAGCTGTCTATTAAACACATCTTCTGTTATTGTTACAGTAACTTTGTCACTTACAAAATATCTTGTAACTGATGTTTGAGATGCTCTTTCCTTTTCCTTTTCCTGTCGGGAAGTGCTGGTCTGATTTCTTGGTGCTGCTGTGATCTTTTTCAATTACAGTTTTGTAAACTTCTGGGTGGCAGCGTTTTAAATGTCTTCTTAGATTGGAAGCTCTTGAAGAAGCATATTTATCACTGCCTGATTTTGGCATAACAGCATTTGTTTTCATCTGGGTCACTTATACACTGACACACAAAATGTTTTTTACCTTGAGTCACTGTAAAATGCTCAAATACAGCTGACTTCATAAGTCTCTTCTTAGACATTTTGTAATTATGTAAATTTGCTCTCTAAATAATTTTGCCCTGTTAAAAAATAAGGTCTATTGTAATTCTTGCAAGAATAGGGAATCATGCACTGTATAATTTAGGATATAAGTAAAACAATCTTTGCATAAATCAATAGGACATATAATAAGTATAAAGTTTGTAAAATATGTTAGATAGCTTTATGCTGATCTTTCAATGTCAGGCTTGTCTCAGGGTACAGCTCACTAAATGCTTCAGATCATATTTCTTCTCAGTCTATGAAGATGGGAGGAGGGAGGGAGCATGTTTATGCTGAATCATATTGCAGAAAACACAGACAAATATATAAGTGCTCATCGATCCTGTTACTGTATTTCTGAATTTGAGATGTTAGAAAACAGTTTTTCCCCTTATATTCTATGTATAGTGTATATAAATCATCAGGGCAGCTAATTTCTCCAAACATGAACTAAGAGGAAAATCAAACTAAAACATCAGGAATACAGAGACAACATATACTTGGCTATATATTTATGCACAGTTTATTGAAAGTTTAGATATGCTTTAAGAAGTACTTGCCTTATTCCTGCTTTCCTGTTCACTCCAGAAGTTCTGAGATAAATGCAGGCATTCCATTCCTGTGTGTTTGTTATTTTCCCCTTATCTGTAGAGAAGGAGCTTCACTACTTATCATGAACATAAACTGCAGCCCAGATTCCTCTCAGCTAAAAGTCTAGACCTTAGATCAGGAATAGGACAGACATTTCTGGGACATTTCATAACATTCCCAAATTCTCATGCTAAAAATATTTCCCACAAACTTCATTGAACTACTGTACCCAATTTATTATATACTTTAGGAGTCAGAGTTGGTCAATTTTATACCGAATCAGACACCAACTGTGACTCCACCAAAATGGGCTCAAACTCCTACTCCGACTCCATGGCTCCGACTCCACAGCCCTGCTAATACCAGTGAGCAGTAGCTTGTTATTCATGAGCAGTGACTTAAAATGTTATTCTCAAGTTGTCCCTTGAATAGAACAGAACAGTGCAGTCTTCTTATTGTTTCCTCACTTCCTGGATTCAAAGAGGGGGCTCTCCTCCTTGACTGACAGCTCTGGTGGATAGACCTATAATATTAGTAGAACTGTAAAGCTCAGCAGTCAGCACCTGTTCTTCTATTACCCATTTTGTAATCAGTAGATTGTTGTGAGCCTACACTGTTTTCCCTGTATTTACACATAGAGATGACATTTTATTTGAACTAGCACAAAACTCCAGACAGGGAGAGCAGAGCATCAGGAATAAGAGACCTGCAGTGAAAGCTGTCAGGCTAGTGATTTATAACTGCATCTCTTCAGAAAATGAAAGGGATGTGACTAACTACTATTTTAAAAATCAATGGACTGGAAAACTTTGTCTGGTATGTTAAGAGTTAACCCCTCTTCTGGAATGTAACTACTGAGCACAGTAGGCCAGTCACTAGAGGCCAAACTTCATGGAAACCAACTGCACTCTATAAAACATCAAATCTGTTATTACAAGAGAATTGCAGCAGATAGAAAAAGCAAATCAATTACAGACTTGCTTATTTTCATCCTAACTAATTAGAGCAATATACAAACTTGAGAACACCCCTGTAAACCCTTCACCCTGAAGCCTGTTTTCACTTCCTGAAAAGGCCAAATTTTACAATTCTGATTAATGTCATTTTATTTGGTTATAACTCTGGAACGCTTCAACAAATCCTACTAATTCTGAGAATATTTTCTCATGACACATTGTATTTCATGATAGTGGTAAAATTTGTTAGATGAGACTTGCATTTATTTGTGAAAATATATCAGAAATTTTGTAAAAATTTGGGAAATTTAGGAATTAAAAAAAAAAATTATTTTTATGCTCTTAAATCAGAGAGATATGTCACACAAAATAGAAAATCAATTCATTTCTCACATGTCTACTTTACATCAGCACAATTTTTGAAGCATATTTTTTTGTTAGGAAGTTATAAGGGTTAAAATTTGACCAGCGATTTCAAATTTTTCCAAAAAATTTACAAAGCCATTTTTTTAGTGACCACATCACATTTGAAGTGACTTTAAGGGGCCTATATGACAGAAAATACCCCCAAATTACACCTTTCTAAAAACTTCATCCCTCAGGGTGTTCAAAACCATATTCAAGAAGTTTTTTAACCCTTCAGGTAGGTAACAGGAATTATTGAACTATGGAAGGAAAAAAATTAACATTTAAATTGTTTTCACAAAGATTTTACTTTAGACCCCAATTTTTTTATTTTTGCAAGGGTAACAGGAAAAAATGGACCTCAAAATTTGTTGGCCAATTTCTCCTGAGTAGGCCAATACCCTATATGTGGGGGAAAACCACTATTTGGGCACACGCCAGAGCTCAGAAGGGAAAGAGTGCCATTTGACTTTTTGAATGTAAAACTGCTCACAATTTACACCATTTTGGAAACTAGATTTCTCGGGGAATGTATCCAGATGTGTAGTGAACATCATGAACCCTCGCATGCTTCACAAAAGTTTATAACATTGAGCCATGAAAATAAAAAAAATCACATTTTTCATACAAAAAAATATTTTTTAGCCCCAAATTTTGCATTTTCGCAAGGGCATCAGAAGAAAATGCACCATATAATTTGTTGTGCAATTTCTCCTGAGTATAACAATCCCCATATGTGGGGAAAATCACTTTACCAACTACCAAATATGTGTACTTTTTTGTTCTTTATTTTGTGATTTTTTTTAAATACTTGTACAATTTGTATTAACTGGACATCAACTTCAGATGGCTGATCTAATACTCTGCAAGACTTCTGAATTGCAGAGTGTGATGGATGGTGCAAGATGTTATGTGGGTATCATTTTGTGTATATTTATATTTTACTGATTATCATGGTGTTCTCTTGTAGGATGAGTTGTTATTTGCTATCTGATATCAGCCCCCACAGTCCTGTACTGTTATCTCTCCACAGGGTCAGTGAATAATGTTGTTTGCTAATATGCTAATGACATATTGAACTAGCTTGTTGAAACAATGAGCACCTTTGACCCATCCACCTAACCTGTGAATGAGGAGGGAGACTTGTAAAAATCAGGGAGGTGAGACACAGATCAGTCTTGTGTGGAATGATGATGTGAACACAGCACGTCAGAGAGAAGGGGAAGCATACGGACCATTTTTTATCCTCTCTCTGCTGGATTATTGGACTCTCATCTCCTTGGACATTTTTCCGGTTACTGAACTGCATTCAGCTTCTGGACTATCTTATCCTTTGTGTGGGGGATCGTATATGGACCTTTCGTGTTTTTGCCTAAATAAAGCTTTTGGAATTGTTCACTATTCTCTTGCTCTGTTTATTGTGTGGTATCGGAGAAGGACCCTGTGACAACTGGTGGCAAGCAGTGGGATCAACAGAGCATAACCTAATGGAGAACCACCCACAGAGTGAGTACAGAAATTGGACTGTATCCAGTTTACAGGAGAGAGCCAGAGACCTGGGCCTGAACTACCAGGGACTGACTAAAGAGGCCTTAATTGACCTACTGGTGGGTGCCAGCCCGGCCACCTGCTCCCATATGTCTGAAGGACGAGCACTGGAGATGAGGACCCCCACCCCAAAAAGCCAGTGGCTGGTGTGGTACGAAGAAGAGATAGCGGTTCAGGGCCCAGGCATCTCTCAGGAGTACAAGGAGGAGGCTGCCCACCGGGCACAGCAGAGACAAGAAGTAATGGAGCTTGAAAGAAGGAGTAGCGCAATGTGGAATGTAAACCCAATGATCCGGGAGCCTGTACGGATCACCCGGACAGAGTTTAAGCCATTTGATGAGGCTTCCGGAGATGTGGAAGGGTTTTTCAAGGACTTTGAGCAGCAGTGTGCTGTGATGTAGGTGCCCCAATCTGGCTGGATGCGTTTGTTAGTGGGACTCCTGAACGGGAACCTGGCAGAGGCTTACCGAACCATTGACTCACAGCAGAATCGGGATTATAACATTGTAAAGCAGACTATCCTGGATTACCATACTATCACCCCAGACTCATATAGACCTCCCATGCACTACGGGGGGATCGTTTAGGATGTATGCACATAAGATGTCCCAGGCATGTCGGAGATGGCTGGAAGCAGAAAACACCTTTACTGTGGAAGATGTTTTACAGGCATTCCTTATAGAACAATTTCTTTCCAAGTGCCCCGGAGAGGTACGGGAATGGGTCTGGGAGCGCACGCTGTGCACCGTGGATGGAGCTGCAGCCCTGGCCGATGAAGCCCTTACTATCCAACCGCAATGGAGGAGGCTTCTGGGCAATAAACCACGGCCTTCTCCCGCACCCCGTCCCCTTCCGATTATATCTGCCCTTCCAGTCGCAAGCCGATGACAATCATGCCTCACAATCCTGGGCCCCAACAGTTCTGACCATGACCTGGGGTATCACAGAGAGGAGATGTTATGGGTGTGGGCAACCTGGACATTTGCTGTCTGGCTGTCCCTCAAGGATTTGGAGGGAGGCCCACGCAGCCCCACCTCGTCCAGTATATCTTGTGCACTCCATCCCGCCTGAGGAAGAGCTACCACCACCCCACCAGAGTGGACCACCGACCACGGCACCCTGGTGATTCCAGCGCTGTCATGCAGATGACAGTGTAGAAAACATCCAATTTTCTGGGTGCCGACCCATACAGTAACACAGACTTCCTGGAGAAGTCCATGTTCAGTGTCCGCGCCCGAACAGTAGGTGCTTGGTACAGATCCCGAACTTTACTGTTTGGGTTCTCCCATCTCTACTGATCACACAATGGAAGTAGGAACATCTGACCAGACTTATCTGTCAAACTTCTTCTATAGAAAAACACTATATATGGGGACGTTGATGAAGACCAACGTGTTACTTCTCTGCAGTGTGTGGGCATTTTGTTTTTTTCATTGTGTTATTTATGTATAAATCAGCTGATGAATTAATGTAGCAGTAGATTTCGTTATATATGCAAGCTTAGTTATATGACACTAGTTGTGTAAATCTGTGTTTGGTAGACATGATTATTAGTGCTGAAATCATAACCATTTTGATAGGGCTTTAGTGTCCAGTTTCTAATAGTCCCTGAAGTTTAAACATTCAACATAAATTAGCGAGTTCTTAAAGAATTTCTGAAATCATCACATCAATGTGAATAGTGTTGCTTTACAATTATGTCTCACAAATGTCCCATTTTATGCCACAGAAAATCTTTTAGTTACAGCACTAATTTTACTGGAAACGTGAATTTCATGCAGCCATATAATCAAAATTAGTTATTTGGTTCCATAATAAAATTTTAGTACATTTGGCTCTTGAAAGCAGTTACTGGCCTGGATTTAAGGGACAGAGCAAATTTCATGACATTTTACTTTTTCTTACTATATTTGAGAAATGAAGAATGTTTTAGATTTAATATCATGCATATTTTGCTGAACTAGCTAACTGAGGTAACCAGCTCTGGTTGGACAGCGCTAAATATATTTCTTAAGATGAATTTGTCAGCAGGATTTCACCCCCAAAACTATTTATATGTGCATTGGGCTCTTTCAAAGACAGGTCATGCAAAACTCTTTACATGGCAAATCCATTCCTCCTTCACTGAGACTTCTCTGAACACGACTTGATACACCGTTTCACCCATGATCCTCAACATTGCCAATTTCTTGCTTAAAATTACAGGCAGATAATTATCTATCATGCAATACCATCAGTAAGGAGTCTTATTGGCTTCAAATGTATTCTGCAGCAGGACAACAACCCCAAACATACAGATAATGTCACTGAAAACTATTTTCACTGTAAAGAACAAAACAAAATGTGGAAGTGATGATATGACTTCCACAGGGACCTGACCTCAACATTATTGAATCTGTCTGGGAGTACATGAAGATACAGAATGGTTTGCGTAAGACTACATCTACAGAAGAACTTGAAGATATTTGGAACAACCTCCCTGCTGACTTCCTTTAATAACTGTGTACAGTGTACTTAGAAGAGTTAATACTGTCTTGCGGTCTTGAAGGCATTGAGTGTGTAGCGCCGGCGTCCCTGCACACTGCCCCTCTACTCCAGGAGGGACGACGACTAACTCACCACTGGTCCTCCTTCTCTTTCCTGCTCTGCTGCTGCTCGGGGTATGTGCACGGTGCCAAGATTCCCAGATACTGTGCTTAGATCACACTTGTGCTCCCCCTTCTTAAAGGTTCCGCACCTAATGTGTCCTCAGCCAATGTCTGGAAGACACTTACTAGTTAAATCACCTCCACCTGCATAGAGGTGATTGTGCAACGTTGTTAGTCTGTTTCTTATACACATTTGCTACTTCTCAGGTCCCAGTGCTTGTATCACAGTATACCTGTCCTTTACATTAGCCTACCTGTCTATCAGCCGTGCCTGTCTGTATACTAGTCGTGCACATCAGTACCTGTCTGCCTGTGTATCTGTCATGCTAGTCACTACACCAGCTGTGCCAGTCAGTACTTGTCAAGTCTACCGTTCCTGGCCCTTCCTGCTTCCTGTTCTTTTGGGGTCAGCTGCCATTCACCAGAGGTCAGTCCCGGTGTAGCACCTGGTCTCACCTCCCTCATCCCTCCTTGGTTCGTGGTATCGTCAGCCACCGTGCATTCGGGGTCGGATTTGGTGAGGCACCTAGTCACTCCCCTCCAGACTTTCCTCGGATCACAACACAATGGTTACATCACCCAGTCCAGTACAGGACAATCACACCAAACATTGATTTGATTTAGGTAAGTATTATTACTTTTCAGATTTCTTACACACCTGCCTAAAACAGTCACACAATTTTGTATATTATAAAGAATGAAAACTTTCCAAAGGCAGATCAATGAATAAAATAAAAGTTTAGTTCTCTTTAATGGGAGATTACAGCCATGATACAAATTGATGCCAATGACTTTCCGTATATAATACTAACAGGGCACTGGTATTGATGAGAAGATGAAGAGAGAAAATATTAATCACTTTTTTATATTTTAGTTTAGAACATGATGTTTTGTCTCCAACTGCCATCTTTAATATTTCTCCTGCCTGGGAGGAGTTGATTTGTTCCCACCTGCAAATTGACATTTGTATAGGGAAAGGTAATGCGCAAATAAGTGACACAGTGGCGGACACAGGCAATAGAGGATCCCTGTGAAAGAATAATATATGGGCCTTTATAGTCCAATAGCTCATCATAATACACAATTCCATCTGCTTTGGAAATGGAAGTGGGTCCCCTTACCCTTTGGGCCCCTGTGGGGTTGCATCAATGATATGTTCAACCCTGAATTGATGCAATTATTGGCCTCGAAATAATAGTGTCATGAAGAAGATATCAAAAATATATAAAAATCTGGTGGTAATATATTGCAACAGAAATTCTTTGTAATATAGAGGTAAGAATATATATTTTTTTAAATTGATAACTGATCATAGTCATGTAGAAAAAAACTGTGCTAAATTAAAATAATAGCATATCAGTGTGCAGGCTAAGAACAAAGATTGTTGTAGATTATTTGTTGCCCTACAATCCAGTTTACAGTTTTAGTTTACGTGAAAACATATGCAATGGCTCTTTTCTGCGATGATCTATTCTTTTGTGATGTTGTATTTTTCACAAGGTTAAATGTTCACATTTTACTATGTCTTATTTCACAAACTCGGTTTCACCCGTATACAGTGGATGTGTTTTGCAGTAGTCAACGGTCATAGTAAATAACTAGTGTCAAAAGAATATTCGTCCCATAGTTTATATGATTATGTTCAGAATATGGCTTTTGAAGGGTTTTACCTTGAATAGGCGATATGTAGAGCGCAATATTTCTTTTGAACTATCAGTACATTCTGCTAAAGTGTTTTCAATATATATTTTCTGACTGGCTTCGATTATGGGCATGCCCTATATACTGCAAACAACTCTCCATTATATTAAAGTACTTATTGTATTTGCAAGTATTTAATCTACAAACCTCTATAATTTTTGCAAAAATTACTAATACTGATCAGTAACTGCCACTAAACAGGGCACAGTCAAATTTACGTAGGATTCCAAATATTCACATTTGCATTACACATGTCTTCTTTCTTCCGAAAGCAAAAACACCCTTGTTTATTACAAAGTGTGGGACTGCAGCTCAGCATCAATCATTTTAGTTGCAATACCCGGCATAGCCTAGGGACAGAAGTTGACCTGTTTTTTGTAAGAAAGTAGTCACAAGTTTTAAACTTTTTTCAAGTCAGTGACATAATTCTCAGCATCTAGTAAAAGTCAAATGATCCCTTTCTGTAAATCTTCACATTCTTTATTGCTGTTTTTAAAATCATATAACGATCTGCATGAAGGGCTTATTAATGTTTCTCATCTCATTTCTCTGATTTTACAATCCAGTAGGCTTTCATTCATTATATGTGTGCATGGAGTGATACTTACCTTACTGTAGTCAGAAAGGTGGAGACACTTTGGAGAAAGGTCACACTAGCCACACCCTAACCCCACCCAATGTGGCTTAGTCGACATCTGTGAGGCTTTTGTTTTCCAATTATGTTTCTCTTCTGATAATTAGCTCTTGGCTAATATTGCTCCTTTACCAGTGTCCTGAGCAAATGCCTATGAGATGACGAATAGAAACACAACACAGCATTGTATTCATATGATTTCAGGCTGGCTTGCATTGGACTGGATGGGTTTATAGCATGGCCATTTTGATTCTACTAGTGATGAGTGAGTACACTCGTTGCTCGGGTCAACCATAGCCCGCTCGGGTGATCTCTGAGTATTTCGGCATGCTCAGAGATTTAGTTTTCGTCGCCTCAGCTGCATGATTTGCGACTGCTGGACAGCTTGAATACATGTGAGGATTACCTGTTTGTTAGGGAATTCCCACATGTATTCAGCCTGTCTACGAGTCACAAATCAGGCAGCTGAGAAGACTAAATCTCCAAGTAAGCCAAAATTCTCTTAGATCACCCGAGCATGCTCAGGGAGACTCGAGCAATAATGCTACTCGCCCATCGCTAGATTCTACTTCCCAGAATCTAAAATTTGATGATAACAGCTAGAAAACTGGAAGCACTGATCAAAATGCATTCTTGACAAAATCCTATTTCCATTATGCCAAAGGACACTTTTAAAAGTCTTTGCACTGAATTAAATTGTGACAGTTTGGAATTCTTAAAGGGTTTGCCACATAAACAAGGCACATTTTATTCAATCAATCTTAAAATTATAATACGTTTCATAAATTGATGTGTTAAAAAATGTCCCTGTGCTGAGATAATCTTATAAATATGCCCCTGCTATATTCTGTGTAATGGCTATGTCTAATCGTGCAGGAGAATGGTCTTCACATACCACATCTTCTGGCCAGGGAAGAAAGCTAAACAGAGTATACAGACAGGACAGCATGTTATTACAGATTCTGTTTTCTGCAATGTTAAAAATTGCGCTGCCTGTTTTATCACAGGAGTGAATGTTTCTGCCACATCTCCAGTCCCCTATGCTCATTATAAATCAAGTCATTGAGGTAGAAGCTCTGGCTGCCACTGAACTCATATGACACCATCTTGATTTATGATGAGCTAAGAGAACTGGAGACAAAAACAGTCCTGTGATAAAACATGCAAAAAAAAATAACTTCACAGAAAGAAGCAGCTGTGATTCCATGCTGTCTTCTCTATATACTCTTTTGTTCTTCCCCTGGCCAGGACAGTGTTCCTGCACATCAGACACAACCTTTTCACACTAAACAGCAGGGGAACATTTTTAAATTATAGAATTATTTTAGCGCAGGAATATTTTTTTCAACATCCAATTCTGGAAGTTATTTTTATTCCAGGATCTATTGATTAAAATGTATGGGACAACCCGTTTAAACCTTCTGGCAGGTTCCCTTTACGATCACCAACTGGAGTCCTTACCTGCTAGGAAAGTAGCAGAATTATGTCATATCGGCTTTCACTTACCGTACTTTTATAGATGGCTAATAAGAATATTTAATTATTTACATTCCGTGTAAATGTCCTTTAAGTAACTGGTAAACATTTTTTAAGTCAATTCATAGGTATTAACATGTAAAGTTGAAAGAGTAAGCTTTTGAATGGTGTTATAGGATCGTTTGTGAACGACAGATGTTAACATGCTACAATTATTTATATTATGCTGAGTGATATCTGGAAAGAATGATCCATCCATTAGGCAGTAACATAAGATGCACTTTCTCTATCAGTTCAGTTACATCCAACCTTTTGATAATCTAGGACAAAGCGCCCAAGCCTAATAGAATTAAGTATTATTTATGTATTAGGCAATCACTTGATATGAAAGAAAGTAATGTTGTGTAATTATGGAAAGATGAAATTTAAGCCTGTGGGTATAGTTCAGATAGACGCGCCTTTTAAAATGACTCGCTGCTTATGCCAGCAATTCAATTAGAAATTCCAAGGAAGTTGCGTTTCATATGTCTCTAATGGTGGCGCAGTGGAGAGCCAGGACTAATATAAAATGACGATAATAGCTGATATTAATTACCAGGTAGAAACTTTTCCTCTGAACTGCTGGAACAATTTGTTACACAGCAAAAACTTTTAACCTCATTAAGTTGAGCATCGTAATAAAGGGGAAAAAAAAAAAACGAGTGGGAAATTGCATAGACTATCAACAGTGACAGCCAATGTAGGCTCACAACACTTAGTGGACATCATCCGTTACAGTCACCTAAATGGCTTAGCACATTGACACTCCAAATAAATAGCACACAAGGCCATTTATCATCCAGCACTAATTTAATTAACTAAGGTGCTTTGGCTTTGTTGATGCTCATTCAGTTGCGCTGCTTCCAGACTGAAGTAAAACGTAAAGGATAGACGGTACCGCTTTTTTTTCCCTCAAGGTCATGGTTCTCATTCCAAGATGAGGGTGCTGGATTTTATTGCTATCTTCCCGGCAGCTATTATTTTGACTAAGTTAAACATAACAAAGCGTAACGACGTTGCAATATTTTACAATTATCCCGCGCGCTAGCAATATTTAGTATACATTCCCCATGAATTTATAAAAGAGGAGTTAGACTTGCTCTTTCTTATTAAATATTCAGTCATTAGGTAGTAAACATTGCTAACTTGTTATGGCCAAATGGATATATGAGTATTCATATTAATACACCTTCTTATAAACACTTTGACAATGTTATGGTGAAACATCAGTTCCTGTTACATGATCTCAAGGAGACCTGCAGAAAGAAGTTAGGCTGTGTTTAATTTCCAAAGGAAAAAAAAAAACAAAAACCTTGGAGAGACTTGGAGGAGATGAGAGGTGTAGAGCTAGAAAAAGTTCTGAGCAGTTTGAGAAGTTAAAGGGGTGATCCGAAATTAAAATGTATTTTAAGCCTAAATCACGATCTAATTAATGTCATAATCTAATCTTTTTCTAATATACTTTATTTAAAAAGCCCCTATCATTCCATCACTACTCTAACTGCTTTATTTTATTTTTCACTACTTCTTGTATGATGACGTCACTGCCACAGTTTCTGCCCCCACCCTGATATGAAGCACCATCAGCAACTTCAATTTCAGGTGCTGGGCTAGTCCCTTCTCTACTGAGCATGCATCGGTGTCAATTCCGATGAATGCGCAGCAAGATTTTGTCACTGTGCATTAATCTTTTCAGGGCACAGTGACAGTGCGCTCTATCAACGACTCTGATGAAAATTGTAGAGCAGGCAACAGAGTGCACTGTCAGTGTGTATTGAAAAAAGAGAACAAGTGAGCAGAAACCAGCACTGCCCATGCAAGTGACATTACTTGGGGGGACACGGATGATCTTTGCTTGATCATTCTCCTTACATTGTGCGCTCTGTTGTCAGCTTATAACTTCAGATCAGAGCCAGCGAGAAAGGGCGATTTCAATGCACTGAGAATAAGAGTTGGGTTTCAGCTTCCATCAGAGAACTGGAGCCTAAGAGACAATAGTCTCAGCTTTGGGACATTAGAAGAATTGACAAACTGCATAGTGTAGAGCAGTAGGGGATTTAGAGGGTCAGGGTGCATTTAGACTACCTGTCCCATGGCAATAAATGTTCACCAATTGGTTACCTAGAAGACAGTCTGACCACATTTCCCATGCACTCAGAAGGGTCTGGGAATGATCGCTCTGCCCATGTGAAAATAATTTTGGCCTTTCTAAACAGCTACTAAATGCTTGCTGATCAGCTTCTATGTAGACAGTCAGCAATCGTGTAATGCCATGGGCTGGCTAGGCTAAATTCACCCTGATGCTCACAAAGTCGCATTGTGAAACATTGTGATTATTAACGTCATTTTACCAATCTCTGCTTTTTTTATGGACATCACTTTGCTCTTCATGGTGAAAAAGATCGGCTCATGTGCTGCAATGTAACAAAGCACTGTCCACATCCATAGCTATGATTCACGATTTTCTAATTACAGTGCCCTGGTTTATACTTTGTTTTGCCTTTGTCTGCTGTTTTGCCTTTAACAATGTATTTCTATCATAGTTATTGACCAGGGCACATTTCTATCCTACATTTGAATTTTATCCCCCTTGCTTCTGAATTGTACCTGCATTAGCCCCAATTAGCCCATGATTTTGTTTTCCGCCTTACCTAACTTTGTTCTAAGCCATTTTGCCAAATACAAAACATCCCATAGCTATTTGCAATCTCAACCAAAGCATCCTCAGATCCAATCCCTATTCAATGTTTGGGAACACATTCCTTTTCTGTTGGTGCTGATTTTTGGTAATACCGTGATTATATCTGGATTCTTTTGGTAGCCAGCAATATTTTATGTCGCCCTGTACGTTCATTTACTAATTACTTCTTTTATGAGCTTCTGTATCTCATCATTAATCCCATTTGCTGTAACAGCGCAGTCTTCCATATCTTTAAATCTATGTGTACAGTAGATCTGCACCTTACAACATTTTTAAGCAGGTCGTATCAATTTTTTTTAAAGCCACTTAAAAAGCTTTAAAATAATAAAATAAGTAATCTTACTTCACTTTGCTAATCCCTTACTACTGATGTTTGGGTGCCTGAGTCCCTGTTCTCCCTTGGTCTTTCAGCCAAGTTAACAAGTCTACGCCACGGCCAGTGATTAGAGGCAGGCGTCTTATGTCTAGGAGGAGCGCAGAGACCGGGGAAGAGTCAGATGGGTGCGCAGTGTACCAGCTAGGGGAGTTTTACCAGTGGTGTAACTTGAAGCATGTAGGCTCCAATGCAACATCTCCAACTATCAAAAGTCTTTAGTAGTAATAGTCTTTTCATATTGGTCAAATGACCTTTTGAACACTCCTTAGGCTCTAGTGCTTGGGTGATATTGCAAGCCCTGCACCTATTATAGTTACGCCCCTGAGTATTACTACCTTTGTTACTCTGTAAGATTCTACTAGTTTGTCCAGGGATTTTTTTTATTTCTTAAGACAAGGACATTTTTTTTTTCTGTGTGTGGGCTATTTCCAATATTTCGTATCTCTGCTTTAACATTTTTGGATATTAGGCTAGGGTGACACAAGCATATTTCCTCTCAGCCATGAGAAGTGGATAGATTATGCAAATCACACTCTGATCATAGTGTAATCTGATTCTCCTGGAGGAGAAGAAGATGGAGAAAAAATGTCTCCATCTTTTCTTTCAGTCAGTGCGTGGAAATGGGACTGAGCATGCATCGGTGTCAATTCCAATGAATGCTCAGCAAGATTTTGTCACTGCGCACTAATGTTTTCAGGGCACAGTGACAGTGCGCTCTCTGGCCAACTCTGATGAGAATTATAGAGCAAGCAACAGAGTGCACTGTCAGTGTGTATTGAAAAGAGAGAACAAGTGAACAGAAACCAGCACTGCTAATGCAAGTGACATTACTTGGGAGGACGCGGATGATCTTTGCTTGCTCCTTTTCTTTACATTGCGTGGAAATTGGACAGCACTTAGCTGTTATTGGAGTGTAGTCTGAAGTTTTCCATGCACTCAATGACTTCCATGGAGGAGTGCAATCTGAAAATTGGATCCAACTTAGACATGATGTGATTTTTTCCTCGGACTGACTCTGTACGAGTAAAAAATTGGAAATGTGCTCTGCCCCATAGAATAACATTGGTCTGAGTGCGATTCAATGTTTTGTTGGGTCGCACTCGGACTGAAAATACAGTCATCCGCATGATCCCTTAGGTTAAATTGTAATGGTTATTTTCGGCTTTAAAAACTTGTCAAATATGTAGTATGTTAATATTACATTTAGTTAGAGCTTTAGATCCCATCTTTACCAATCTGTCCACTAACGGTGCCTGCAGCATTTTACATTTCAACCTTATAATTATGGGCAGAAGACTCGGAGCTGCCACCCCTGTAGAATAGATCTGTATTATTAAATGCAATTAACAGAGAATTTGTATTTATTAAGATTTGAAAAATAAAATACTAAGGACCTTTTGGGACATATCATTGTTAAAGTCCAATTACAGTAGCTTTTACATGCCTATACCGCATGATTTATGTAAATTAGGAGATGTAAAGTAGCAGTAAAGTTCAAGCAGTAGGACAGAATATTACGTTATGCGTGGTTTTACTAGTATAGATTTTTCGCAACTTGTAAAAACCCTAATTAAACTTGTAAAGGCAAGGACGTTCCCCTGAAATCTTATATTCTCCTTTCCTCTCCTCTCATTTCTGGGAATAGCTGGCCAGATTATCGTAGCATGATTTATATCTACGCTTCATTTCTGTGGCGGGGTTCCAGAAATTGGAAAAAAAAAGACACCTAGACGGAGCTGATTAAATCATCAGCGAGATGTAAAGTTTATAATCACTCTTCTTGAGCCACAATTTCCTTATAAGATGTAAAAGATAATACAACAATATATCTCGGTGTCGCCCGTGTCGCTGACCTGTCGCCATTCACTGCTATGAAATTGGTAGCTCGTCATGCCGAGAGTTTTGAGAATCAAAGAGGGGATCAAAACGGGAGAAAGTGGAGGAGATTTGAAGGAAACAATTGCTTCTGTTTTGCCGCATGGATTCGGGCTATTTCAGATTTTGGATCACTGAGTTGGGAAATTGTGATTTCAAGCTGGAATCCTATCAGATGCAACGCGCTGTTGACATTCTGGATGGGTTGATGATAACATGAGCCTTTAAGCTAGTGACAGTTGTCATGGAAATAATTCTACATTGTCTCCGCAATACTTTTCAGTAGTTTATTGTTTTGCCGTTGATATCTCAAAAGGTCTTCCTTTTGGTTCAAGTGAATAAAATGTGCAAGTGCAATAGTAACTTTTTTGAAAAGTTTTGATGGAAGTTGCTCAAAGTGAAAAAATATTCAAACACAGCTATAAAACTCACGAAGATATAACCCGTCGTCCTCTAGTTATAGACCTGCACCAGATTTTTGCCACCTAATATTAGAGCATCATGATGTAGGGGCAGAGATCATGATTCCAACAATGTGTCACTTATTGGGATGCTTGCTGCAGTTTTGATAAAATCAGTTTTCTTTGATGCAGATCTTCCAGTTCTCTGAATGCTGAGGTCACCCACACCACCGATTGACAGCTTTGTGTGTACACTGTGCATAAGCAGAAAGCTGCCAATCAGTGGAGAGGGTGGGGTTATAAAGAGCTTATGAATATGGAGGATTACCTGGCCGCAGGTTTACAAGTCCTCTAGTGATAATCTCCTGCTGGTAAAACAGAGATGTTATCAAAGCTACATCAAGGAGCCCAGTAAGTGACACGTCACTGGAATCAGGGTCTCTGACTCTACATTATGCTACTGGGCCCTATTAACTAAATCTGGCCATATACAAAAAGGATCAACTGAGTAAACCCACTTTACCAAAAAGAAGTTTTCTAAGCCTAGAAGAAAGACCAATTTGCCTTTTCCGGTAATGAATACAACTTTGGCATTGAAATATATAATACTTGAATGGTTGCTTCAAGTATATTTAATAATTTCGACAAGTGAAAATCGCAATAATGGGTGCAATTCATCAAGACTGGCATTTTACATGCCTCTTCATGAATCTGGACATCTATTCAGTGGTCTGCGCCTCTGTGCTCCACACCAGAACTCTAACTCTAGTCATGAACTGGAGTAAGATTTCTGGTGTACGGAATGCCACAGGTCATCAGGAATTAGACAAGCTGTGGCATCCTGCCCCTGCCATGCACCCATTCCATCCCATCTCTGACCATTTTGTGATGCTGGTAGAAACCAGCATGAAAATGCCAAAAATTGCAAAATTTTAGGCACAACTCGGAGACAGGGCTACTTTTTTCAGCTTTTCAATGTTTCTACACCTTAGTTCTGGCGTGAAAGCTTTGATGGTATTCAACGCTTCAACCAATGATGTTTTTGTAAGGTTGTCTGTGGCATGGAGAGTCGGCAGCCAATAGTGAAGTCATGCTCTGAAAAATGTTGTTTAAATGATCAGATACCGCATGTGTTTAGCCTACAGCTCTCCCAACTTGTCCAATGATATGAAACTTTTCTTGGGCTTTCATGTATTTTCACTGTAGAGAGTGGAGAAAGCGAACGCAGGGTAAGTCTGGCAGCAGGTTATCTCCTTGAGAACAAAAGGGTTGGGTATTTAAACTTTACCTGCCTGACCCTTATCTCCCCTGACATCACCTGTTGAGGGGAAGTTGTGAGACCCCAATAAACACATCGGTGATAGCTTTTCGTTTAGATGACTTCAGAGCCTAATTCACATTATCCTTTTTGGTGCGGGGAGCCAACTGTCTATTAGGATGACATCGGCGGTCACACACCGTGAACAGAGCAAGCAGGAGAGAAGCTGCCGCTCTGTCGACGTGATGTCACCAGAAGCTGCAGAATCACCGGCAGGAGCTAATCCTGACTGCCCTGAGCTGGCAGAGATCGGTGCTGGGCAGAACACGCAGGTAGTTAGCAACTTCTTGTCTTGTTAGTTTTTAGGCCATAAGAGAAAAATAAAATAGTTCCGTATAACCCTTCAATACAATACCATGCAAACAAAACTCACAACAGGCTGCAGTTCACATCACAAACTATGGGGAGCTACTAGTGATAAGCGAAAGTGCTCGGATAATGTGTTATTCGAGTATGCTCAGGTGTTATCCGAGCATCTCGGGCGTGCTCAGATAATATATTCGAGTCCCTGTGGCTGCATGTTTTGCCGGAGTAGACAGCCGCAACACATGCGGGGATTGCCAAAGAAACAGCCACGTGGACACTCAAATATATTATCTGAGCATTCCCAAGATGCCCGGATAACACATGAGCATGCTCAGATAACACATGAGCATGCTCAGATCACACATGAGCATGCTCGGATAACACATAAGCATGCTCGGATCACACATGAGCATGCTCGGATCACACATGAGCATGCTCAGATTCCACATGAGCATGCTCGGATCACACTTGAGCACGCTCGGATAACACGTTATTTGAGCACGTTCGCTCATCACTAGTAGCTACATATAGACAAATGTAGCATAAACAACTCCCAAAAGAGTATCACAAAGTATATTTGTTTCATAATTGTTAATCTCACACCTCTTGAGAATGTTGGAAGAATACTTCTATATGATGATCCATATATATTTCAGTAGGATTTTTTTAGTTGTTAAACAGATGCAAGAAAGGTGGTTATCAGAGACTGGCTGAACCCTGGGCTTTAGAAATGTTGCATCACTATAATAATAATAATTAATAATAATTTTATTTCTATAGCGCCGACATATTCTGCAGCACTTTACATTATAGAGGGGACTTGTACAGACAATAGACATTACAGCATAACAATAATCACAGTTCAAAACAGATACCAAGAGGAATGAGGGCCCTGCTCGCAAGCTTACAGACTATGAGGAAAAGGGGAGACACGAGAGGTGGATGGTAACAATTGCTTTCGTTATTCGGACCAACCATAGTGTAAGGCTCGGGTGTTCATGAAAAGCTGCATGAACCAGTTATCAGCCTAAATATGTAACAGTACAGACACAGAGGGCTATTAACTGCATGAAGTGTATGAGAACATGATGAGAGGAACCTGATTATGGTTCAACTTTTTTGAATGGGCCACACAGGGATTGTTAGGTTAATGCGTTGATGCGGTAGGCCAGTCTGAACAAATGTGTTTTTAGGGCTGTGGGGATTGGGGATTAATCGTATTAACCTGGGTGGTGCATAGAATCCAAAGAGTCCAAAGAATTGGCGCAGCACGTGAAAAGTCTTGGAGACGGGAGTGGGAGGTTCTGATTATTGAGGATGCTAACCTCAGGTCATTAGCAGAATGGAGAGCATGAGTAGGGTGGTAGACTGAGACCAGGGAGGAGATGTAGGGTGGTGCTGAGCCATGGAGTGCTTTGTGGATGAGGGTAGTAGTTTTGTACTGGATTCTGGAGTGGATGGGTAGCCAGTGTTATGACTGGCACAGCGTAGAGGCATCAGTGTAATGGTTGGTGAGGAATATGATCCTGGCTGCAGCATTCAGGACAGATTGGAGCGGGGAGAGTTTGGTAAGAGGGAGGCCGATTAGTAGAGAGTTACAATTGTCCAGGTGAGAATGAATGAGTGAAACAGTAAGAAATTGAAATATACATGTGCATTAATCTCTGACTGCTTCCTTTTTAACTCTGTATGGACTATGAAGAGAATTTATCCAGCCACCTAATTAAAAAAAAACTTTTAGATATTATACTATAAGACAAAAAAAGACAATTCCCAGTAAGGTTTACCGATCACTCACTGTGACACTTTCCTAATACCAGATGGTCTCTGTTATTCCAGGTCCAGCCATGATGACATGATATGTGATGGCTGCTGTCCAAAATATAGGACATTCATTAGGAAATACTGAGAGGCCTAAGCTGTGGAGGTCAAAATCTAACTTTTTTAATATATGGTTCCCCAGGTGTTCTTCACATTCTTGGGGGCACTAATGTTCTCTTTTAACCCTGGAGAGCCTCCAGCTTCAGCTCTGCCCTACAATGACAGACGGTAGGACTATGTTACTACATTTTCCATTTTCTCTTCTAAATTGAGTTACACTTTGAGCGTTTTTAGAAAATCTATGTTATCGCTGTCTGAATCACTTGAAAAGCTGCCAACCCTGGTAAGAGTTTTTATTATATATTTACATTCTTACGTCCATTGTGTCATCCTTTTTTAGAAGAAGCTAGTTTAGCCAAGTAGAAAAAAAAAAAAGACGTACGGTGCGTCTGTTTTATAAGAGCTTTCCTGTGCTCATTTGCCAAATATAGGAGTATTTTAATTGCAAAGTCCTCATAAAATGTTCTGGTCTGCAACAGTCGCTGACATTTTGTTTGAATGTTACCTTAGTTGAAGAACCGGATCATGCTGGTGCTCAGAAAACACAGACGCGGCCTTATAGGTCTCATTGTTTTCATGATACCAAGTAAAGACTCGGCTGTCGAGATTTTACCCGCTTTGTTTCTTTTTTTGCCTGGTATTGAGATCTAGATAAAATAATACATTTATCTTCTTTTTGCGGGTATTTTATTTATTTTGCAAAGTTAATAAACAAACGTTCCATAACCGTATTCCACAAAAGAATCCCACATCAATAGTGATTTTCTGCTTTTTATGTGCAGAAGTGCTCACTTTTATCTTTATTTGTTAAAGATTTGTTTCTTAAAAAAGCAAGTTACCCTTATCCAAAGGAGAGGAGATAACTTGCTGATCGCTGGGGGTCCATGAGTGTCTGAGAAAAGGGTCTGGATACTTATGACCATGTGATATTTCAGTTTTTCTTTTTAAATAAATATGGAAAAATGTCTACATTTCTGTTTTTTTCCAGTCAAGATGGGGTGCAGAGTGTACATTAATGAGAAAAAAATGAACTTTTTTGAATTTACCAAGAGGTTGCAATGAAACAAAGAGTGACAAATTTAAAGGGGTCTGAATACTTTCCATACCCACTGTATATTTCCTTTGCCCTACTTTTAATAAATCTTCCCCAGTATAAACAACGCAGGTTACTATTATATGTTTTTTCCTTAATTTCTCCGACTTTTCCAACTTGTGAAGAACCCATAATGAGTTTTTCTAAAGGTGTCTCTGATATACCGGTATGTGTTTGCTTCAGATATATTATTACCCAATTTGTAATCACATTATCCATTCTCTTGCCAACGTAATGTCCATTTAGTGGTAGCGTCTAACAATTTGGCTGTGATCAATCAGTCAATACGCAAATATCAATAAATCAGCTTCCATAAGAACACCAGAGAAGATTTGTGGTCATCTTTCTGTACCTTACAGCTTCCTATTACAAATAGAAGATATATTTTGAACCCATTTGCAGAGGTAATTTCCTATAAGTAAGATTATGCTGCCAAACACATTACTGTAAAGGAGAGCTGCTGTTGAACAGGACTTATCACCATATACTTGCCAATTGTCACTTTTTTGGCAGAGCCACTGGCTCTTACTTTTCCTAGGAGTGACTGGCAGCATTTTGGATCCTTAAACTTCCTTTTTTTTGGATCCTTAAACTTAAAAATAACTGTAGCTAAATAACTTTTATCAACCTTGTCCTTTTTAGTTATGTTTTTTTTTTATCAATTATATAATTGGTCAGCATCCTGGATCATTAAAATTAAAAATAATTAAAACTAATTTTTTTGTATCAACCTTGTATTTGTTTAGTTTTTTGACTTTTCTATATGGCATATTTTTTTTCTAGACCAATATTTTGTAACATAATTATGTCTATACCTTGCCAATTTCTTTGTCAGATATTCTAGGTCAATGACAAATTAATACAGCAGGTAATCAATATTGTAATACCAGGGAGCAGCTCTTTTCAGAAGGTCTTTGACTTACCGCATAGAATGAGTCTGAGTAGAGGGTCAGAATGAGTCGGGAATGTCCAGATGGGCGAATCACAGGAAGTATTTGCAACATTTAGCTTAATACGACACATGATATTAATGATCATTTTAGTGAAATATACTTATAAATTGTCACAATGTCATTTTTTCCTGATTAGAACCAAAAACCAAGAAAACAGATTGGACTATGAAATAGGCACGCACAACCAACCAAGTAGAAAAATAACAAATGTTTTATTGAACACTACAGCAAAAACACATAAAAACAACTAAAATGTATAAATGATGTACATGACACCCTGATATAAATATCCTACACATAATAATACATAGTCGATATAGAGCATGTATATACACTCACTGGCCACTTTATTAGGTACACCTGTCCAACTTCTTGTTAACACTTAATTTCTAATCAGCCAATCACATGGCGGCAACTCAGTGCATTTAGGCATGTAGACATGGTCAAGACAATCTCCTGCAGTTCAAACCGAGCATCAGTATGGGGAAGAAAGGTGATTTGAGTGCCTTTGAACGTGGCATGGTTGTTGGTGCCAGAAGGGCTGGTCTGAGTATTTCAGAAACTGCTGATCTACTGGGATTTTCACGCACAACCATCTCTAGGGTTTACAGAGAATGGTCCGAAAAAGAAAAAAAATCCAGTGAGCGGCAGTTCTGTGGGCGGAAATGCCTTGTTGATGCCAGAGGTCAGAGGAGAATGGGCAGACTGGTTCGAGCTGATAGAAAGGCAACAGTGACTCAAATCGCCACCCGTTACAACTAAGGTAGGCCTAAGAGCATCTCTGAACGCACAGTGCGTCGAACTTTGAGGCAGATGGGCTACAGCAGCAGAAGACCACACCGGGTACCACTCCTTTCAGCTAAGAACAGGAAACTGAGGCTACAATTTGTACAAGCTCATCGAAATTGGACAGTAGAAGATTGGAAAAACGTTGCTTGGTCTGATGAGTCTCGATTTCTGCTGCGACAATCGGATGGTAGGGTCAGAATTTGGCGTAAACAACATGAAAGCATGGATCCATCCTGCCTTGTATGGAGCATCTTTGGGATGTGCAGCCGACAAATCTGCGGCAACTATGTGATGCCATCATGTCAATATGGACCAAAATCTCTGAGGAATGCTTCCAGCACCTTGTTGAATCTATGCCACGAAGATTTGAGGCAGTTCTGAAGGCAAAAGGGGGTCCAACCCGTTACTAGCATGGTGTACCTAATAAAGTGGCCGGTGAGTGTAGGTCCGCCTGATGTATATCACATGATATGAATAGAACAAAAAGACCTCCTAATGAGTGAACATGTCAAAGTATACAATGAACGCGCCAATAAGGAGCATAGGCGTGGAATATTATGGGTTAATAGTAGTGTTGAGCGATACCGTCCGATACTTGAAAGTATCGGTATCGGAAAGTATCGGCCGATACCGGCAAAATATCGGATCCAATCCGATACCGATACCCGATACCAATACAAGTCAATGGGACTCAAGTATCGGACGGTATCCCTGATGGTTCCCAGGGTCTGAAGGAGAGGAAACTCTCCTTCAGGCCCTGGGAACCATATAAATGTGTAAAAGAAAGAATTAAAATAAAAAATATCGCTATACTCACCTGTCCGACGCAGCCGGGACCTCAGCGAGGGAACCGGCAGCGTTGTTTGTTTAAAAATCGCGCTATTACTTGGTTACGTGAATTCCCGGCTTGTGATTGGTCAGGTCGGCCATGTTGCCGGGACGCGGACCAATCACAGCAAGCCGTGACGAAATTACGTCACGGCTTGCTGTGATTGGTCCGCGTCCCGGCAATATGGCCGCCCTGACCAATCACAAGCCGGGACGTCACGGAAGGCTGGACACGCGCTCATTTTAAAATGGGCGCGTGTCCAGCCTCCCGTGACGTCACGGCTTGTGATTGGTTGCGCCGCGATCAACCAATCACAAGCCGGGAGGCTGGACGCGCTCATTTTGAAATGGGCGCGTGTCCAGCCTCCCGTGACGTCACGGCTTGTGATTGGTTGCGCCGCGATCAACCAATCACAAGCCGGGAGGCTGGACGCGCTCATTTTGAAATGGGCGCGTGTCCAGCCTCCCGTGACGTCACGGCTTGTGATTGGTTGCGCCGCGATCAACCAATCACAAGCCGGGAGGCTGGACGCGCTCATTTTGAAATGGGCGCGTGTCCAGCCTCCCGGCTTGTGATTGGTTGACCGCGACGCAACCAATCACAAGCCGTGACGTCACGGGAGGCTGGACACGCGCCCTTTTTAAAATGAGCGCGTTTCCAGCCTCCCGTGACGTCACGGCTTGTGATTGGTTAATGGCGGCCATGTTGCCGGGACGCGGACCAATCACAGCAAGCCGTGACGTATTTTCGTCACGGCTTGCTGTGATTGGTCCGCGGCCCGGCAACATGGCCACCCTGACCAATCACAAGCCGGGACTTCGCGTAACCATGTAAAAGCGGGAATTTTAAACAAACAACGCTGCCGGTTCCTGCGCTGAGGTCCCGGCTGCGTCGGACAGGTGAGTATAGCGATATTTTTTATTTTAATTCTCTATTTTACACATTTTAACATTAATGTTGTTCCGATACCCGATACCACAAGAGTATCGGAATCCCGGTATCGGAATTCCGATACAGCAAGTATCGGCCGATACCCGATACTTGCAGCATCGGAATGCTCAACACTAGTTAATAGATATCAGAGCACGCGGGGAACCTGATGGAATAAATGTCCATACCATGTCCTATATACTAAGCAATGGCAGAGTGCCCAATGAATATCCAAAAGAAAGAAAACCCATAGTTATGAAGAAAGGGCCAAATGATGCCCGGCATACTCAGCTGAAACTCGGAGGGAAATAACAGGCTAGGACCCAGGTCTGTATTGAAAGTGCTGAATCTGAAAGAAGGTTATAAGTCCCAATGCCTAAATGTGAACGGCATAAAGTGGAGTAGGCAGGGTGTCAGACAAGAGCCCCACGCGTATCGCCGTCGCAGCGGCTTCGTCAGGGGAAGTAGCTGATTAGTGCTTATTTTGTAGTGGAACCATGAACTGATCGCGAACAGAAAATAAAAACTCAAAATTTTCCTTTATACAGTATATCTCTGTTAGTGATTTATTTCTGGATTTCCACCAAAATAAGTAAGATGACAACTAATTATGTTTGCATTATATTATCTCACCCCAAGGGATCATGCAAACGAGAGTATTTTTTGTTCAATCCTACAAAACATTGGATGGCACTTGGACTAATGTTAGTGCATGGGGCCGTGGGCATGTCTAATTTTTTCCTGTCTGATAAAAAAAAACAAAGCACGCACTTTTGCATCTGATATTTGGATTGCACTTGGCAGTGCAAGTCAGTGAGTCCAATGACATCCGAGTGAGGTCCAATTTTCACGGACTGACACAATGGAGAAGATAGAGAATTTATTTTTCCCATCTTCTCCTCATCCAAGAAAATCATATCACACTATGATCATACTTAGACCAAACTCTGAAAAGTGTTTTATCAGAGTGTGATTTGCATAATCAGCCTGATTCTCTCGGGGGACAGAAAATACGATGGTATGATCCTACCTTTAAATAGGTTATTCCCAAATAGAAAGTGAATGGTAGAAAGTGAGAAATTTAGCAAGTTTGCAATTTTCCTGCTATTTCTATCTTACTTGCTGCTAAGAGGACTCGCTAACCCTGCTGCCTTGGACCGGTGGTCGAACATGCACAATGCTTACAGTGTCTTACCGGGTGAGCTTGGAAGCACAGTTCTGAGGCAGAACGAATTCACTGTTTTGTGATGATCTGGATTTCAGCCAACTTCTAGTTTTGCAGAGGCAAGATTGCCTCCTTTAGCAGCATCAAAGGGCGAAAGGTTTGGGCCAACAGCACAACTATGTTGTTGGCTTAATTGAGTGACAGTTCAAGCCAACAATATCAATATGCTGCTGGCCCAAAGTGAGAAAGTGAGAAATTTAGGAAGTTTTTAATTTACCTGCCTTTCTAATCTTGCTTGTTCTAACCCTACTGCCTTGGATCAGTGGTCAAACTAGCACTGAGTTTGCACTAACTTACCGCAGAAATCCTAAAATCGAGTAATCGGTAATCAGTGCGCTCATAAAGACAAGATGGGACAAACCTTTCAATGAAGTTGGTTGCTTTGTACAATCTCATGTGCTGCGCTCTTTTTAGGCATGTGGAGCTGCTGTAACAGACTAAAGCTAGCCAATGTATCATAACCATGTTTAGTGAGCCTATCCTTGGCTAAGTTAGACAATGAGATATACCTTATTAAAGGGAATCTGTCAGTAGGATCAACAATTTTAAGCCATCCATATGGGCATGTAGTTTACAGGAAGCTGAATAAAATGATACCTTGATATTTGCGATCTAATTTCTTACTCCAGAGAAAAAAAACATTTTTCTTAAAAGTAAATGAGCTTTTCAGAACTATGGGTCAAACATAGATCTTCTGAAGAATTTTTCTTCGAGAGCTTATTTTACATGAATGGGGGAGTTATCAGTGTGAGACAAGTAATTAACACAGAACAGAAGAACTGAATTTTGTCTTCTTGCTAACAATTTTTTTGCAGCTCTCTGAGCTCTGCTGTATTGCAACATTATTGCAACCCTGTCTGTGTATGAGCTGGAAGCTGAAGCTGAAAGGTACCTGCAGATGTGTCAGGTACAATCACACACAGCTCTGCAGTGACATCAGGAGAGCAGTTAGCGGCCATTACACATCACACTGGTAACCATTACATGTCTCAAACTGGTAACGCCCTTGGAGGCAGATTCTCATGCAGATCAGTGTCCGGCCCATAGCCAGGAACAGCTCATTTACATATAAGAAAAATGTGGATCTCTCTGGAATAAGACATCGGATCGCAGATATTAAGGTATAATTTTATTCAGCTTCTTATGGCCTATATGCCCATATAGATGGCTTAGGAGAGTTGACTCTATCGATAGATTCCCTTTAAAGAATGCTGTATGAACAGTAGAACAGATCAGAATAATGTCAGCAATGGCAAATGGATGTTGACATCATAATGATAAGAATCTTGGTGACCTGTTATTTTGACTCTTGGCAGCATAGTTGATCAGCTATGGTACTTTTTCAATGATGTGTCCCATTGAAATGACAGAAAGGGTAAAGTATCAAGCAGGGCCGGACTGGGACTAAAATTCAGCCCTGGCATTTGAAGTTACACAGGCCCACTTGTCACATGGTGAGTGACTGTATAATATCTTTGTACACTTGTAGGTTACAAGAAGTGAGTGGAGTATAACATGACTATATAACATATAATCACAGCTGTATAAAGCTTTACAGCTCAGTCCTATTTATTGCTTTTAGTTGCAGTACTAAGAAAAGCTGCTACTTCACCTACATAACTGCATCTCATAGATAATGAAGGGATTGAGACGACCAAAGGCTATGGAACCTCATTCTGATGCTCCATAAACGTTGCCTACAGCCACTTTTGGTTCCGCTGTGCAGCATGAGACACGGTGACTCTGAAGAGCGGTGACACCAGTAACTCAGTAACGTCACCACTCTTCAGATATTCCGGGTCTTGCGCTGAGCTCGGCGACTGTGAAGAGCGGTATTGTTACTACCATCACCGCTCTTCAGAGTCGCAGGGTCTCTCCAGGTCTGGGCTAGTAGTGGGGTGTCTGATAGACACCTCTCCATTACTTACACCAGGGATTGATAGCAGCTGACATTACGCAGCTGACATCAACCCTAAAAATCATTACACATACCAGAATTAAATGCTCTGGTGGCTGGGAAAAGCAGTAGAGTTAGCGTTATTCCCAGGCGCCGGGTGCTAACTACAACTGTCATCATCCTTGCCTGGTCTCCCTGTGAAGCATTTCTGCTGTATTTACATGTGCTTATCTCAGGCTGCTAAATGAGTGTGATCAACAATACTGAAGTCGTTCGCTTGTTTCCCGGCCTCTTTACGTCAACTGAGAAAGAATAAAGGGAACAGAACAATCACAATTAGATCAAGCTGTCTCCATACAGTATCATGTTATCAGCAGCACATCTACAGTTTACACCGGCGATGTGCTGCTGAGAACAAGGATTTCTGTTCCCACATAAACAATCCAATCACTATATGAATAGGCAGCATTTTGCTTGTTTAGTATAATACACCCCATAGTCCTCCATATATTATAATGTGCACCTCAGTCCTCCATAAAGTATAATACACTCCTCAGTCCTCCATATAGTATAATACACTCCTCAGTCCTCCATATAGTATAATACACTCCTCAGTCCTCCATATAGTATGATGTACTGCCACAGTCCTCCATATAGTATAATACACTCCTCAGTCCTCCAAATAGTATAATACATTCCTCATAGTGCTCGATATAGTATAATACCTCACAATTGTCATCAATGTAGTACAATTCACTTCCCATAGTATAATGCACCCCATAGTTCTTCATATAGTATAATGTATTCCCCATTATCCTCGATTCAGTATAATGCAGCCCACACATAGTTTAATGATGACACCCCAGAGTATAATGCAGCCACCCCACAGAATAAATTGTAGCCCCCTGAGTATAATGTAACCCCCCAGAGAATATAATGCAGCCCCCTCATATAGTATAATGCAGCCCTGCATATATAATATATGGTAGCCCCCTCATAGAGCATAATGCAGCCCCCATAGAATATAATGTAGCCCCTCCATAGAATATAATACAGCCCCCCATAGAATGTAATACAGCCCACCTCCCCATAGAATATAATACAGCCCCCATAGAATATAATGTAGCCCCTATAGAATGTAATACAGCCCCCATAGAATGTAATACAGCTCTCCCCCATAGAATGTAATACAGCCCCCCATATAATGTAATGCAGCCAGCCCCCATAGAATCTAATGCAGCCAGCCCCCATAGAATGTAATGCAGCACAGCCCCCATAGAATGTAATGCAGCACAGCCCCCATAGAATGTAATGCAGCACAGCCCCCATAGAATGTAATGCAGCACAATCCCCATAGAATGTAATGCAGCCAGCCCCCCATAGAATGTAATGCAGCACAGCCCCATAGAATGAAATGCAGCCAGCCCCCCATAGGATGTAATGCAGCCAGCCCCCCATAGAATGTAATGCAGCCAGCCCCCCCATAGAATGTAATGCAGCACAGCCCCCATAGAATGTAATGCAGCACAGCCTCCATAGAATGTAATGCAGCACAGCCCCCATAGAATGTAATTCAGCACAGCCCCCATAGAATGTAATACAGCACAGCCCCCATAGAATGTAATGCAGCCAGCCCTCATAAAATGTAATAAATCCCCCCATAGAATGTAATACAGCCCCCTCAATAGCCCCACAATCCAGTTATCATTCATTGATATATTTAAAAAACAAACAAAAACACTCTACTCACCTTTCCTCTTGCCCCGCGCTGCTCCTGGCTCCGGTCTCAGCGGCCGCATTCTTCCCGCCCAACACACAGCAGGTGCGCAATCATATGACGTCATCGCACACCCACAGTGTCAGAGGCAGAGCGGGGAATGATGGGAGAGGGAGCGACAGCAGACGCTCTCTTCTCCATCATTGCATTCAACTGTACCGGCTTCATAGATGCCGGTATAGTTGAATGCGGCGGCGCTGGCGGGGGGGTGAGTCGGCGGCAGAGGGGGGGAGTCGGCGCTGGCGAGCGGCCCACTACTGCCACCAGCCCTTCTGGCATTTGCCAGAAATGCCCGATGGCCAGTCTGGCCCTGGTATCAAGAGATAATCTAAAGGGGATTTTCCCAATGTAAAAAAATGTATCTGTAAAATATCATTACCGTGATTTATTTGTCCTAGCCATACTCAACACTGAAAGAAAATTTCGTGCAAAGATAAATGTGGGATTGTAGAAAATGGGAGGACATAAATCTGATAGATTTTATTTGTGTGCGGTAGATAAATGGCAACTGCGCTAATGACAATTATTGTTACACACATTATTCTCCACCAGTTTAACCTACTGCAATGATCATAGATGATGAAAGACAAGTCATTTATACGGGAACTGACTACATTTAAGTCATACATTACAAGTTGTCTTCTTACAAAGGATTTTCAGACTTCTATTGGGGAAACTGAATGCAGTTATGAAAACCGATCTCTCTTGTGTCGCTAATCCAGATCAGCAGCATCCTATTGTATAGATATAGACCTGCTGACATCAACCATACGTTACGTAATGGGGTTTCATGCTGAGCTCCACGCAAAAGCTGGTGCTTTCGAAGTATCATTGATTTGTAAGATTAGTACAGAATCCACTGAACTATGATCCATGCCGCATTAAGAAATCTGGTAAAAGTCCAGTCCCTGATGATCCGCTCTCATTAATTTAAAACTTATTTCTTTGTTCAAATGCTTTCAATGTGGTTCTTAGGCTTTTGTTACAGTTTTTATCACAACTAATATCAATAGTGTATAATTTTCAAATTCCTTAATTATTGATATAATTATTGAGTTAAAAATGTATTTGATTGAACACATTGTAACGATCCATTGTGGCAAGAGTTAGAAAAGCCAGTGTCTAGTTATTTTTATGACCACCTCCTCATACTACAAGCCCAGCTCATGTCAATGAGTTAAGTCAGATGTTAGCACCCACTTTAGGCTATGTGCACACTTTGCGGGGTCCTCTGCGGGTTCTCCCACAGCGGATTTGATAAATCTGCAGGGCAAAACCGCTGCGGTTATCCCTGCAGATTTATCGCGGTTTGTTTTGCGGTTTGCGCTGCGGGTTTACTCCTATACTATTGATGCTGCATATGCAGCAATATGCAGCATCAATAGTAATGTTAAAATAATAAAAAATGGTTATATACACACCCTCTGACATCCCGATCTCCTCGGTGCTGCACGCGGCGGTCCGGTTTCAAAGATGCTGTGCGAGAAGGACCTTCGTGACGTCACGGTCATGTGACCACGGCGTCATCACGGTCATGTGACCGCGACGTCACCGCAGGTCCTGCTCGCACAGCAACCCAGACCGGAAGGCCGCGTGCAGCGCTGAGAGGTGAGTATATCATTAGTTTTTTATTTTTATTCTTTTTTTTTTACACTAATATGGTTCCCAGGGCCTGGAGGAGAGTCTCCTCTCCTACACCCCGGGTACCATCTGCACATGATCCGCTTACTTCCCGCATCGTGGGCACAGCCCCATGCGGGAAGTTAGCGGATCAATGCATTCCTATGTGTGCAGAATCGCAGCGAGAAGTGACATGCTGCGGAATGTAAACCGCTGCGTTTCTGCGCGTTTTTCCCGCAGCATGTGCACAGTGGATTGCGGTTTCCATAGGGTTTACATGTAAATGTAAACGCTATGGAAACTGCTGCAGACCCGCAGCATCAAATTCGCCGCGGATCCACCCGCAAAGTGTGAACATGGCCTTACTGGATTGCTAACCTCTCTGAATGCAAGAAGGGGGCCTCATGATCACTTCATTGGAGCTTATTGCTGCATAGTACAGCTGGAAACATTTCATTAAGTTCAATATTATATCCTGCATTGTTTGCCCAGGAGGAGCCAAAACAACCACTCTAAGACAGAAGTAATAAAGTAAACTTTGTCATCATAGGGGAAAATCTATTCCACACTACAGTATTCATTGATTTAGTAACCATAATTAGAGATGAACGAAACTGAACTTAAAAGTTTGGGGTTCGTATCAGATAGTTATTGTCCGGTGCTAAACGCCGAACACGGATTTCTCCCGAATGCCATTGCAATGTTCGGAGTTCCAGAGGAAGTCCTCTGCAGAAAATTTTCCAGCTCAAAAGTTCGGGTCCTCATTGTTTTCAGTGGGGTTTGGTACAAGATTGGGTTAAATTCTGGTACCGGAATCGAACTTTAGAATATAGTTCGGGTAGGGTCTCGGAACTCAAAATTTCATGGGTGCGCTCAACCCTAACCATAACTTTAATTTTAATATTTTTGGAAAGACATCCAGGTCCATTTTCCCCTTGATGAATTAGTCAATTTTCCCAGGCAGATAGTTCCAGGATCTCAACGCTCTTACAGTAAAGTATCCCCTTCTCTGATGATTGTTTCTTTCTTCAAGAATTAGTGGATACACACAGTAAGTGTAGGTGCGGACATCACGTAATCAGGCTGATTATGCAAAGGACATTCTGATCAAACTCTGGTCAGCATAGTGTTATCCAATTCTCTCGGATGAAGAGAAAATGGAGGAAAAAAAATCTCCATCTTCTTCATTCTGTCAGTCCAAGGAAATCGGTCCGCACTCAGATGTCATCGGAGTGCAGACTGATGATTTCCATGGACTCATTGACTTGCATCGTCAAGTGTGATCCAAATATCAGATAAAACTCGGACATGCAGCAATTTTTTTCTCAGACAGACTCTAGCCGATGAAAAGATTGAACATAGAATAACATTGGTCCAGTTGTAATCAGATCGCACTTGGACCGAAATTATGACCATCCTCCCGAGCCCTAAAACACAGTCACTCAAAGCCTATTAAGTTACAAGCCACAAAATACCATGAGAACCAAGACATGGCAGCATTGTTTCAATATATCAATGTTAAATATTAATTATTAATTGAATTATTCTTATTCTCAATTCTGTACTGAACACATTGCCTCTTGCTGACATTGCATGAGTTATTTCTGTATACTTAGCTCAGAGTAAAGTCAACACCATATAGAGAGAACACGTGCTCTATGGGACATATATATAATCACAGCTCTTAGGAGGAGGAGGGGGCGGTCACGTGGGGTTGTCACCTCCTGCCTTCTCCATCATTCTTCATGGACTTCAGACAACTTACAGAAGGAATGAACAGCTGGTATGTGAGTTAACAAGAATGGCTACTACCACACTCCATGACAGGGACAGACGCCATTTGCCATTCAGAACTTTGGGAAAAATGAGGAACAAATGGACAATCTGTTCGTAACTATTTCACCTATTTTATGTTTTGCTGCAATGTGTTTTTTTTTGTGGACAATCCAATAAAGCACTACATTTTTTATGAAAATATCATGACACTTTTTCTTTAAGAGTAACGCATCTGGTAAAGAGTCCTGATTAAATAAATGTGCAAAATAAGCATATTTAACAATCAAAAACCTAGCAGCCATGTTGTTAAAGTTTTCTTCCCTATGCTTTTCAACTTAAAGGAATTCTGTCAGCCCAACCTATCAGAAAAACACTAAGCACGTTGCCTTGTAGGGGATAAAACCACTATAAAAAGTGCATCTTTAGTGGTCTAATCATAGCCGCCATTGTGCAAAAAAAGATGTTCAATAAAATATGCTAACTTGGCTGCTGGGTGCACCCGTGGAGGGGGCAAGAGGCTCAGTGCACCATTCCGACCATTGGTTTTTCATGCCTCTTCCCCCTTGACTTGTGATTTATAGCACTGACTTGCCTGGAGCAAGCACTGTCTACTCATGCAAACCAGCTGTCAATCAGCAGTGAAGGAGGAAGGGCATGAAAAACCGGTGGCCGGAATGGTGTTCTGCTATAAAATGGAGCAAACATTCCCAACTTTGTTATTCATATTTCAAGCATATTTGTGCTTCTACCTAACATGAAAAGCACAATAGTAAAAAAACATAATAGCATAATGGTTCCCTTCTAAAACAAATTAAACTCCATCAGATGCATGCATATTGCAGAAGTTTCCTATAAGCTGTCGAGTGTTCTCTAGATTAATGAACCTGTTCAGAAACTGTCAGAAAGTTAGAAATATGGTACATTAAAACCGAGAAGAAACCTTAGAGGTTATATAACATCCTTTTCATCTGTCTCTGTCTAAGCTCATATGTCTCTTTTTCTGTAAGCAACATCAAAATCACCTGAGACAAACACCTAGGCTCCATGTACATCGTAAAAACGGGATTATATTTAAAAACTTATTAAGCTTAAAAATTGCCTTCCGAGCGATGCACAGTTATTTCCCCTCTAATCCCCTCTAATATTTAACTAATTTTGTAATCAGGTTTCTAAGTGGTTACCAACTCTATTAAACTATATTTTAATTTTCATTTATGCAGACAATCTACCGACTTGTGTATAAAACAAATTAATTTTTGTTACTCAGCCTATTTAAATAAATGTCCTCTTAAAGGGGTTGGGCAGTAAAAAAAATATGTTTAAGTTACTTAATCAGGCAGCTTATTAATATATTTTATATCTGAAAAGTGTCCCAGTGTTCAGCTACTACAAGCACCCATCCCAACTCTTTCTATACATTTCTTCTGCATTATGCAGAGGTTCTATCTTTGAGACAATTACATATGACATTTCATTAGTACGGGTACAATTGAAAAGTAACAGAGTACTTCTCAAGCTTTCCAGCTCTGCTCTTACTTTCTTACTACTTACTTATTGTTATGACTGGTACTGACTGATAGTGAAAGGAACTTTCTGGATTCTTCTCCAATCTCTCCACTATGTCTCTATAATCAGTTGCTGTAGAATACTTTGGTCTGGAAGTCTGGAACTTTCTATCCCTTTAACAAGAATTTCTGTTGCTAAACAGACTTCCCAACTTGTCCTTTCTAATCCACTCTTCTTATCTTTTCAGTAGCTATTCATCAACTCCTAGAAACTCTAGCTTCCTGTGTGCCCATTGAACTCCTCCCATCTTGGGATGGCCCTATCTATTAACACTGTGAAAGGCTAACTACTGCTGAAGACTACGATGTACAGGTCCTTCTCAAAAAATTAGCATATAGTGTTAAATTTCATTATTTACCATAATGTAATGATTACAATTAAACTTTCATATATTATAGATTCATTATCCACCAACTGAAATTTGTCAGGTCTTTTATTGTTTTAATACTGATGATTTTGGCCTACAACTCCTGATAACCCAAAAAACCTGTCTCAATAAATTAGCATATCAAGAAAAGGCTCTCTATACGACCTATTACCCTAATCTTCTGAATCAACTAATTAACTCTAAACACATGCAAAAGATACCTGAGGCTTTTAAAAACTCCCTGCCTGGTTCATTACTCAAAACCCCCATCATGGGTAAGACTAGCGACCTGACAGATGTCAAGAAGGCCATCATTGACACCCTCAAGCAAGAGGGTAAGACCCAGAAAGAAATTTCTCAACAAATAGGCTGTTCCCAGAGTGCTGTATCAAGGCACCTCAATGGTAAGTCTGTTGGAAGGAAACAATGTGGCAGAAAACGCTGTACAACGAGAAGAGGTGACCGGACCCTGAGGAAGATTGTGGAGAAGGACCGATTCCAGACCTTGGGGAACCTGAGGAAGCAGTGGACTGAGTCTGGTGTGGAAACATCCAGAGCCACCGTGCACAGGCGTGTGCAGGAAATGGGCTACAGGTGCCACATTCCCCAGGTAAAGCCACTTTTGAACCATAAACAGCGGCAGAAGCGCCTGACCTGGGCTACAGAGAAGCAGCACTGGACTGTTGCTAAGTGGTCCCAAGTACTTTTTTCTGATGAAAGCAAATTTTGCATGTCATTCGGAAATCAAGGTGCCAGAGTCTGGAGGAAGACTGGGGAGAAGGAAATGCCAAAATGCCTGAAGTCCAGTGTCAAGTACCCAGTCAGTGATGGTGTGGGGTGCCATGTCAGCTGCTGGTGTTGGTCCACTGTGTTTCATCAAGGGCAGGGTCAATGCAGCTAGCTATCAGGAGATTTTGGAGCACTTCATGCTTCCTGGCACCTGCTCACAGTGCCAAAACCACTGGTAAATGGTTTACTGACCATGGTATTACTGTGCTCAATTGGCCTGCCAACTCTCCTGACCTGAACCCCATAGAGAATCTGTGGGATATTGTGAAGAGAAAGTTGAGAGACGCAAGACCCAACACTCTGGATGAGCTTAAGGCCGCTATTGAAGCATCCTGGGCCTCCATAACATCTCAGCAGTGTCACAGGCTGATTGCCTCCATGCCACGCCGCATTGAAGCAGTCATTTCTGCCAAAGGATTCCCGACCAAGTATTGAGTGCATAACTGAACATTATTATTTGATGGTTTTTTTGTTTGTTATTAAAAAACACTTTTATTTGATTGGACGGTTGAAATATGCTAATTTATTGAGACAGGTTTTTTGGGTTATCAGGAGTTGTAGGCCAAAATCATCAGTATTAAAACAATAAAAGACCTGACAAATTTCAGTTGGTGGATAATGAATCTATAATATATGAAAGTTTAATTGTAATCATTACATTATGGTAAATAATGAAATTTAACACTATATGCTAATTTTTTGAGAAGGACCTGTATATAAGACCACATGTCAAATAGGGCAATGCAATAAAATCAATACACATAATTTTTAGAAGAGATGCCTACAGCTCTCCCACTCCTTT
The DNA here is from genome assembly GCF_051348905.1 of Ranitomeya variabilis. Classification (NCBI taxonomy): domain Eukaryota; kingdom Metazoa; phylum Chordata; class Amphibia; order Anura; family Dendrobatidae; genus Ranitomeya; species Ranitomeya variabilis. The sequence continues at coordinate 71,352,443 of NC_135237.1, read as the reverse complement.
GACCCTAAAATTGAAACGAAAAACCACTACTATATGTCTTCTTGTACAGGAGAACTGAGCAGAGAGAGGTGGCAGAGCACATGATGAAGGTCAAACAGGGCTCCCAATATGTGGTCACTGTTTCCACCTAGGATGGAATGCCAAGTGTCCGCTTCTTTCTCTATCTTTTCATGACCCTTGGGCCAATTCCTTACTCATGTTGAGTAACAATACATTTCTTCTGTAGCGCTGAATCACAGACAGTTACTCACCAACACCAAATAGCATTTTAAATGGGTCAAATTAGAGTTGAGCCCCTCTATCCAAAGACCCCATAACACATAGCATTCTTAGGTTTGCCATCATGGTACAAACATACTTGACTGTAGCTGTCTGTAAAAATTATTTAGAATTACAACTCTATTGTGTTAGAAACTTACCACATGTAAATAACGTAGGGTACTTACCTAATGCTATTGTGATCAAAAAAGTGTCATCCCACCATGACAAGGTGTTTCCATCAGGATGGTCCTAACCTGTCTCTGGATCGCCTCCAGTAGGGAAGTGGGGTACTCGGTACCGGGTCCCTCGGTTCTCAAGGAGGATGTCATAGTGGCTGACCCGGTCCGTGGCCCTAGGGACGTCCGTTGTATATAAAGGGGAAAGGTCTTTAAAGGGATAATGTTCATGATGCGACCTGTGGTATTCGGTCAGGGTGACCGACGCTGCTTAGGGGTCCACTGGGGTGATGTTATGGCAGCTAGATGGTATACCTTCCCACAGGCGAAGTGTATCCCCAGGGCTTCCCAGAGTGTAGCTAGTGGTTGGTGTAAGGCGCAGTGAAGAACGAGGACACAAGGTTGCAGTCTCTTTACCTTTACTGAAGGCTTCAGCGTCCACAGTCCAGAGCACCAGATCACAGGGCAGGCAGAGTCCGGCCGGTCTGAATGCAAATCCAGAGTCCCCTTATCCAGGTTGAAATCAGTAGCCTTCCTCTAATGCCTGGCTGTTGTAGTACCTTACTGCTGAGCCTCTCATAAGGTCCTCACAACTGTTGAAGATGTTCTAGATGTTATGTTTTTCTCTCTGTCCCCCAGATGGATAGGAACAACCCGTATGACTGATGGCCTGAGGCTTTTTACAGGGACTCTAGCACGCCCCAGCCCCCACAAGTTGCCACCGTGCCTCCTGGGTATAGGTCGGGCAGTTAACGAGGAAATAGCTGTCCTGCCGGTCTCTGGAGCAAGGCATGGAGAAGATTGCTCCCTCGGTGTTCCAGCTACCGGATCCTGCGCCTCAGAAAGGAGGCAGCCTTTTGCAGGGCAGAACTCCTTCTGGTTTCCTCTCCTTTTGCTATGACTTCGTTTCTCACCCTCTACAATACAATTCTCTTTCGTGTTCTTCCTTAGGAGGCTGCCACACGCCGGGCCGATGCAGCTCCGTGGCCTTCTGTCTAGGCCTCTGACAGGATCCCACCCCTGTCAGGGACCCACTCTGTCAGCAGCTATTAAATGTTCTTCCTCCCGCTCTGTCTGCCTGACAGGTACTGACTGGGTGAAGCCCAGTCAGCTTCCGTCTAACTTCCTATCCAGACCACCAGTTTTACCTAATTGTGAAGAGTGCCCTAATAAATAGGAGCATAGATCCCCATGGTGGACTGGAGTGTGAAGTGTGTTGCGTGGTATGTGATACCTGGTAAAGAGATCTCCTTTATTGCCTTTAGATGTAACATCACTCCCCCTGGTGGAAGAATGACATTACTGCAACGACCAGGACCCTGGGGCGCTGCATCTCTAGTATTAAAAACTTACCATGTGTTAAACAATATCAAGATGAATAAGTTCAGAGCAGGACAGGTCCCAACTGAGACACCCATCCATGGGAAACTCTACAGATAAAGGACTTAGCTCAGAAAGGGGAGCTAATCTGCATAGCTTCCCATGGATGGGTGCCTTAGTTGGGACCTGTCCTGTTCTGCCCTTATTCATATTGATGTTGTTTGACACATGGTAAGTTTCTAATATTAAAGACAGGTTAGGACCATCCCGATGGGAACATCTTGTCACTGTGGGATGGCACTTACGCTTTTTATCACAGTAGCATTAGGTAAGGACCCTATGTTATTTACATGTACTATTACTGTTTACTTAGTTACTTGTTGTAGGGTACATACTCATTTTTTTTCTTGCGTTTTTTCATATTGCCCAGTTGCACAAAGAATAAAAATGTTTGCCAGCAGGATAGATGGACATGAGTGTACAATAACAATGTATGGTATTTTAGTACTTGAAATATTGTTTATCTGCAAGCTGTAATGACAAGATATCTGCTTTTTTTACGTACAGTAGAATCACAAAATTACAAAAGTCCATGTGATGTGTCTTGCTCCCGTTGGGTCTTTTCCATTGGGGCTACAAGATGCCATTACATTGACTGTGGGCCACGGTAATAACAAGATCATCCAGTGGCTTTTGTGGTTTCTTATCCAGATAACATAGTAACTCTTGTTGAAAGATCAATATAGGGTCGTATATAGCCAACTTGCATAGTTATCCCTTACACATGTGGCATGCACCTGCATAAACTGGGAAAAGCTAGCGGTCATAATATCCTGCAAAACTGACCATACTTATGACGGCAGGAGAGTGCGCACATTCTGTAAGGCTCGGATATGGCTATGTGATTGTAATTTCTTCCAGTTCAGTCACTTTTAATCACAGAGGCAATAAATTGACCTCAAGGCTGTAAGTAACCAACAATGGGTCAGTTTAATGGACTCATATGCACAGATGGATGACTTATTGTATTTTTCTGGCACCTATACTGTTGGGCTTCACAGTATTAATAAATCACACAAATGAACACGTTTTACTCTTTGATAGCCTTTGTTAAATCAAGCTTGCTAGTACAGGGTCCCTTTAAGATGGCACAGAAGATAATAACAGGAGCAGAAGGCCTCGTTGAATTGAAGATTTTCAGAGGAACTATAAATCAGGTGCTGCTTAACTCCAATCATTATGATAAAGATCATTTACTATATTTGTTACCCAGTAGGGAACACAGATAAAAAGGGCCCCTGTGCATGAACAGTAAACGGGCCCTTTGCAGTGCAATAGTTCTGCCTGAGAGTAGCTACGCGCTGATTTGGATGTAGTAGTGGCCCCCTTATCTCTTGGGCTCCTGTGTGGCTGCACCAATGATATGTCCGCCCCTGTTTAGCGTTTATTTAGGTCTTCACTTGTGCAACAGTATTGATGAATCCTCGTTCATCATTGTGCTCAACCCTCACCCCAAAAAATAAAGGAAGCTTTCTGTGCAAAATCTGGCACAAAAGACTGCTAAACCATGTCCATGCCATGCACCAAATTTAAAAGCTGGGGTTTTTTTATGCTTTTTGGATAAATTAAAAAATAAAAATTATTGTTAAGAGGAGTCAGAACATGCCAGATTTAGTAATAGTGCATGATTTTATTTTGGTAAAGAATACACAGGTCTCCCCAAAATTTTTTTTCAAGAGCTGTTTTGGTTATTCCACGTAATCTTTATGCTTTTAAGTGCGCTGAATCCGAAAATGACCACCGTTTTGTCATAGGACATCACGTTTTCTGACAATGTAAGTAACTATGCTAAATAAGACTACCACAAAATAAATGAAAATAGACTCATAAAATTAATTTTTTATTACAAATGTTTCATGAAAATAATTTTTTAACTGCAATGAGCTCACTAACGCACACTAAAATCGATTCTTCTTCCCTGTGAGGCTTCTCTTGGTACATTTACGCTTGTGAGTAGCATCTGGAATATCTCTCTGAAGCATCCAACAGTAGTCTGCCATCATCGTAATGCTCCATCTTCCCTGGTATCTTCTTTCCATCTCTTTATTGTCCTGGTGGAATCGTTCACCTTGCTCTCAAATTTTCAGGAAAGTTGTCAAGGTGGGAATGGAGGAAATGCACTTTCAAACTCATCAGGCAACCTAAAGCTTGAAATGCTTTCAGCATTCGTCCGACAATTTTTTTGTAGTCAGGGTCTTTGTTATTGCCTAAAAATTTCTCTACGACCTCTTTAAATGCAAACCACCCTTCTTTTTGAGGATGCGTCATGGTATTGATAAACTCTTGATCAGCTATAAGCCTGCTAATGTCTGGTCCGACGAACACACCTTCCTTCAATTTTGCCTCCGAGAGGCCTGGAAACTTGGTGACCAAGTATTTGAAGCATTCTCCATCTTTTGGAAGTGATTTTATGAATTGCTTCATCAATCCCAATTTTATGTGGAGAGGTGGTAGAAGAACTTTATGGGGAGGAACCATAGTTTATCAGAGGACATTTTTTTCACCAACTGTGAGCACCCTCGGCTGACAATTCTTCTTGGTCCAGTGATTTTATCGGTCTCGACTGTCCCATAGACACAGAAAACAAGGGTATTTGGTATATCCAGCTTGTGGCCCGAGCAGCATGCACAAGACTTTCAAATCCCCGCACACTTGCCAACCATGGTCTTCATATTTAAGTTTACGAAGAACCAATTCGAAGTTCTCGTAAGTTTCCTTGAGGTGTACAGAATGACCTACAGGGATGGAAGCATAAAAACCGCCGTTGTGGAGTAAAACTGCTTTGAGACTTCTTTTTGAAGAATCTATAAAAAGACGCCATTGCGCTGAATCATATTGGATTTTGAATGACCCATCAAACCTTCAACATCGATGCAATAAACCAACTTATCTTCCTGGGCAAAGTAAGGAACGAACTCATTTTCACGATGTCTGAACCATGAAAAAGACACTCCTGGCCACAATAAATTCTTGCTTTTGAGCCTTGATCCGAGTCACTCAGTGGCATCTTTGGGAAGATTCAAGTCTCTTACCAAATCATTCATCTCCTCGTGGGAATAACAATTTTGGCCTTGTATCATCTTCTAAGTCAGAACTTGATTCATCATCTGGTTCAGGTATGACTGCACCTTCATCGGAGCTAGTTATCTCTTCCAAGGTAGCAGGGGCCTTGGGTACTGGTATATCTGTGCCATGGGGGATGGGACAAATTGCTGAGTGAATATTGGGGTATGAAATGGAACGCTTCCATTTTGAATTATACCCTTTCACATCGCATGAACAAAAGTAACAATCGTCACTATGGTTCTTTTGCTCTCACCATACCATAGGAATCCCATAACGGAAAGCTTTTTTCTTACCCTTGAACCAATTTTGGAGGTCCTCAACACACCATTTGCACACTTTGTGAGGCGCCCAAGCTTTATCTTGATCTCCAAGCTATAGTCCGAAATAAGCAAAGTATACTTTTTTCACAAAGTTTGTAATATTCAGCTGTTGCTTCAACACTGTATATTCACCACAAATGTAACAGAAACTGTCAGGCGAATTAATACACCTTCTGAGCCATAGTGCTAATTTTGGGAAACACGGTTGAATATGACGAGCTAACACGAACTGAGATGAAAAAGTGTGAACAGGCGAGAACCAAGATAAAACAATTGAATCAAGCCCGAGCATGTCAGAGCCTGCTCGTTCAGCTTGCAACATGTTGATGCTAGTTTCATTAGCTCACTCTGAAAGTTCTTTTCTTTGAAAGTTATATTTTTTTGTTAATGTATATCTTCAATGCATTGATGTGAATTAATTAATAGTAATTTTGACTTTCAAAACCCTAAGATAAAAAAATACCAAAATTGAGAAAAATATACTAAATTTGAAGAGAATTTTGCATTTTGTGGCAAATCCTGACGTCCAGGATTTTTTTCAATATTTTTTTCGTTTTCAGCACACCAAAATACATGGAAATTAGTTGAAAATAATCAAACAGCTTTTTAGTCGCAGACCTGTGATATTGGTGTAAACTGATAGATGGTATAAGGAAGAGAAATGTGTCCAACATCATCAAATGTATCACACATCATGCGCCAAAGTAATAAGGTTGACAGTTTCTTCCTGTCCCTGTGTCATCTAGCTTTTTGCTCTCCAAATTTAGGAAACTGCTGCAATATTCTCTCCACTTGACATTTCTGAATGCGGTGATGCCAAATATGTTTTTTTTTTAATCGCTTTATTTTCAGTGGGGCAAAAAAACAGTGATTTGAACTTTTGTGTTTCTTTTTTTATTATTTTCATTTTTTCATTTTTTTTTTACTTTTTACTTTATTTAATAGTCCTTTGTAGGAGACTTGAAGCTGTGATTGTCTGACCACTTGTATTATACATAGCTGTATAGTACTGACAGGCATGTGGGTCTTCAGAAGACCCCCCGCTGTCATGGCAGCCAATTGTCGCCCCGATCATGTGACAGGGGATTTATGGCACGCGTTAAATTGTGCTGTCAGAGATTGACTTCGGGATTTAACTTCTTAACAGTTCCGACCCTCCCGCGGCTTTTAAAGACCCATGACGGATCATTAAATCAGCTGTATGTGAAAATATGTGGGCTCAGCATCGGAGTCAGGGAAAAATGACATGGCAATAGGATTTTTCATTTTAGTTTGTTTACGGCAATACCAATCTTATAAGGTTTCTTTTATATTTCAGTGGTTAAAAAATTTCAGATGCTTGTAAAAAACTTTTCTTTGTATTGCAATTTTCTGACACCCGTTGCTTTTATAATTTTCCATCCATGGAGCTGGGTGAAGGCTTTTTTTTCACGTGCTGAGCGGTAACTTTAATTCATACCATTTTGGGGTTCAAACATGGGTGTATATAGAAATCACAGGCCTCCATTGAAAAGTTTTACCTTCTTTAGTATGATGGGCCATACGGAAAATACGTCACGGCTTGCTGTGATTGGTCCGCGTCCCGGCAACATGGCCGCCATTAACCAATCACAAGCCGTGACGTCACGGGAGGCTGGAAACGCGCTCATTTTAAAAAGGGCGCGTGTCCAGCCTCCCGTGACGTCACGGCTTGTGATTGGTTGCGTCGCGGTCAACCAATCACAAGCCGGGAGGCTGGACACGCGCCCATTTCAAAATGAGCGCGTCCAGCCTCCCGGCTTGTGATTGGTTGATCGCGGCGCAACCAATCACAAGCCGTGACGTCACGGGAGGCTGGACACGCGCCCATTTCAAAATGAGCGCGTCCAGCCTCCCGGCTTGTGATTGGTTGATCGCGGCGCAACCAATCACAAGCCGTGACGTCACGGGAGGCTGGACACGCGCCCATTTTAAAATGAGCGCGTGTCCAGCCTCCCGTGACGTCCCGGCTTGTGATTGGTCAGGGCGGCCATATTGCCGGGACGCGGACCAATCACAGCAAGCCGTGACGTAATTTCGTCACGGCTTGCTGTGATTGGTCCGCGTCCCGGCAACATGGCCGACCTGACCAATCACAAGCCGGGAATTCACGTAACCAAGTAATAGCGCGATTTTTAAACAAACAACGCTGCCGGTTCCCTCGCTGAAGTCCCGGCTGCGTCGGACAGGTGAGTATAGCGATATTTTTTATTTTAATTCTTTCTTTTACACATTTATATGGTTCCCAGGGCCTGAAGGAGAGTTTCCTCTCCTTCAGACCCTGGGAACCATCAGGGATACCGTCCGATACATGAGTCCCATTGACTTGTATTGGTATCGGGTATCGGTATCGGATTGGATTCCGATACTGTGACGGTATCGGCCGATACTTTCCGATACCGATACTTTCAAGTATCGGACGGTATCGCTCAACACTAATGATGGCCCTACAGTCCCTTACTCAGTACAATGTTCACCACAGACCCTCACTTAGTTGCAAGGCCCCACAGTCCACCCACTCTCAATATGAAGACCCCCATAGTCCACCCACCCCCACTAAGAATGCTGGCCCTCACAGACCCCCACTAAGTAAGATGGCTCCCATATCCCAAGTCAGCATAATGGCTCTTGCAGCACACCCACTCAGTATGGTGACCCCCAACAGACCTTCACTTAATATGATGACCTTAAAAGCCTGTTACTTAGTATGGTGGCCATCAACAGCCCCTCACTCAGTATGATGGCTATCACAGCAGCTCACTTACAGTAGCATGATGGCCTTCATAGCCCACCCACCAATTAGCATGATAGTATGTTAACCCTCATAACACAACCATTCAAACCTTTTTATATTTTATTTGTATATTTAAAACGTTTTCTTAATTAATACCTTATCTTTTAGCTCCCTAGGTGGCTGGAACCTGAGAAAATGTTATACTATATTCTGAAATACCTGTATGTTGTATATTGTGTAATTGTGCTTCTTCTATAAAGCTCAGTTGCTGGCTGAGCTTCTCAGCAGAGCAAAGATGGAAGCCACAAGGGCCTTTAGCCGGTCCCCAGTTGCGATGATAATTCATCTTGTCCTTGAATCGCCTCTCAGGGGGCCAACAGGAGCCGATGCATAAATGTCAGTGATTGTCAATGACATGTAAGTGGATAACAGCAGTGATCAGAGCTAGCTTCAGCCACTTCTGTAACAGGCAGATGCCAGCTGTGCGACACAGCCGGCATCTGCCATGTATGAAGCAGGCTCAGCTTTTGAGACCGCTCCTTATGCCCAAAAGTGTATGTCACATGTCATTAAAAGGGATATCTTGGACTTTACAAAATATTAAAAATGTACCTGAGCACTAACAAGCTGGTAGTTGCTACTTACCTGCCTGTTGTGTCCGGCACCGTTCTTCCCCGGCACAGAGCGCTCACAGACCTCTCCTGCTGGGAATTCAGAAGCCTCTGCTGATGTCACGTCTACAGAGCGGAGGCTTCTTTTCTGCTTCACTCTGAAGACAAGGCGGGACTTCCGACATTATTTTGATTGACAGCCGGATACCCACTGCCTAACTGGGGGAGATGGCTGCCAATCAGAATGACTTCAGAATTCCCAGCCCATCACATCGGCAGAGGCAGCTGAATCCCCGGCAGGAGTGGTTGGTCAGCGCTCTGTACCGGGGAAGAATGGCGCCGTGCACAACAGGCAGGTAAGTTGCAATTACTTGCCTGTGAGCACGCAGATACATTTATTGTTTTTTTGGAAAAGTCCCGGATATACCCTTTCAGGGCTTAAAATGGTCTGAGCTACAATGTCAGACACATCCCTCAATAAAGAGTGGTGCTGTGTCTGAAAAAATACATTTATGTTTAAACCGTTTATGTGGGGCTGGCATGCATCCATCACTGTCACTCAACAACAACAGTAATTTGCAGGGTATTATTTTAGAATAATAGTGATATTAAAGGAGTAAATAGACGAGGTTGGCATAGATCCATTTGCATTATGTTTTTTTTTTTACAAATTTCTGGTATAAATGAGTAAGGCCTGAAAACAGGAGGAAATGTTTACAATTAACCTCCCGCCCCATTCAGTGTCTTTATTAATCGGGGTCCGTGTGCTTTCTTTGTTGAGGCGGATACAACACCTAGACTGCAATCGTTCTTTTATTCTGTGTTATTTATGCCTCTCACAATTTTGAAATTACACTATAATTTTCCTTGGGATTAAAATATTTTCATGGAAACATTATAAAAAGCACACAGCGAGCGAGAAACCACTAAATAGAAATCATTTCGGTTGGCGGTAATGCAGAAACGCATTTTCTCGTTCGGAGGGGCTCATCACCACGAGCCGCTTAGCATTGTTTACTCAATGTGCTCTTTGTGTTTCAAGGATAATTAGTTTATCTCTGTTTATGGCACAGGCCCAGCACCATCAGATTGTCAGGATAGATCACAAAAACTGTTCTCAATATTTTTAGCATATGGGCGAACGCTTTAAATCCCGCTACTGAATGCTTAGCGAGCGCTGAAAAGAATGCATAAATACTTACTAACTAAGCCATATTGTGTTCATTATATCACAAGTGCCTGAAAAGCAGGGAATAGTTCAGGGTCACTCTGCTGTTTAACCACTGATTGAAGATCTTCTTCTAAATGTGGACTATTTGCAATTCAGGGTTTTTTATTTAATGTCACATTCGACTATTTCTAAGAATAAAACGGAACATGACAATAGGGGAAGAATGAAAACTAAACCTAGATGAGTAGTTTTGGGGGTGGCTCAACTCAGTGGGTATATCGTGTGATATACAGATGGTGGATGGAGCAAAATATTGCGCTTTTCCTTTTTGCTATGCATTTCCTCTACGACCCGAGCTATGCATTTCATCTACGAGTGTCTGCTGCGCAAAAGCGCTCATTTAAAAAAAAAAAAAATCATGAAACTTCATAATTTTAAAAGCTAGTTAAAGAGATAGTCTCAGAACAGACATTTGTGATATATCACTAAGATATTTCATCAGTGTTCGGCCTTTGACCACTAATTTCCCCAGCAGGGGCGGACACACCATTGGTGCAACTTCTGTAGCCGCATAGTGGCCCAAGAGGTAAGGGGGCCATGTCTACATCCAAAGCAGCTACCAGCTTCAGCCACCGTCACAATTTTGGTCTACAAAGGGTCCATATATTATTCTTTCACAGGTGATCTCTATGGTTTGCTTTCGCCACTGAATCCACGTGGTTGGGAAAGCACTGAGATGCGTCCACTGATGCAGGCTTTATCCAGAGCCTATTGGTTTGGCAAATCATAGTCATAGTTGGTGGAAGACCATGTGTCCAGCTGATTTTAGCCACAAGGAGATGCTTTGGACATTGATCCTACAAATATGCGGTGATGAGATAATCTTATACATGTGCCCCTGCTGTGTACTGTGTAATTGCAGTGTCTGACTGTGCAGGAACATAGTCTGATCATATCACATCTCCTGGGCAGGGGAAGAAGCAAAAGAGAGTATACAGACAGGACAGCATGGCACCAGAGCTGCTGGTATCTGTAAGAAAAAAAACATTTCCCTGCCTATTTAAAAACCTGTTTTACCTCACAGAAAGAATCAGCTGCGATCCCATGCTGTCCTGTCTGTATCCTCTCTTTTGCTTCCTCCCATACCCAGGAGATTTGACATCACCGACTATGTTCTTGCAGGGTCAGACATGGCCATTACACAGGGGCACATTTAAAGGATTGTCCCGGGACAGGAACATTTTTTTTTTAACAAATCCAATTGTGGAATTAATTTTTATTCTAAGATCTATTGAGCAAAATGTACTTTGTTCATTGGACAACCTATTTTAATCGTTGAGGCGCTTTGATCTTCTATATTACTCACTTTATTCCATTAGTCACAGTTATGCCTTTTTTATATTTTAGAGCCCCATACTTGCTCCTAACCACTGTATAAACTGTTACATGGAATGACAGAGTGCATGCTTTACCACTGCTTCATTGAAAGCACACTTGAAAGGGAATCTGGTAGCAGTTTTTTGCTATGTAATCTGACAGCAGCATGATGTAAGAGCTGAGAGCCTGATTCCAGCAATGTGTTACTGGGCTGTGTGATGTTGTTTCAATAAAATCAATGTTTTATCAGTAGGAGATTATCACAACAGGACTAAGTGTCTCATGCCTGCTAAGCAATTGCTCTGTGTAACCATTACCGCATCTTAATGATTAGCAGCTTGCTGCCTATGCACAGTGTGCACCAAAAGCTGCCAATCAGTGATGTGGGTGGAGTTATGCAGAGCTCAGCATTTTGAGCAGTGCTAGATCTGCAGCAGGGAAAACAGTATATCTTATTGCTTTGAAAAAAAAATTACATTCATAATGCAGGTGGCGGCGCCTGCGCTGTAGCATGATCAAATCTATAATATCCACATTTTTATTTTATTTAGTCATATATATTTCTTTACAACAACAAAAAAATATTTTTGCTAGCGGAAAAAAAATTGTCTCCACCAAGATGGCACCGGTTGCATCTGCGCAGTAGCAGCTATCGGAGATCCAATACAGTGCAGGCACCGCATGATTAATGTAATTTTTTTTCCATGCACATTACAGTATATTCAGCATGTAAACTAGGGGGCAGGTCAGTGAGGGATCAGTGACCTGTGAGCAGTCTTCCTTAAGAATAGCTAATGAGAGCAACACATAAAGACCCCCCACAGGCCACCCAGGGGCACGAGCATATCATTAACTCAAAGCTGAAAATAAAGATTAAACAACAACCACAAGACAGATTTCATCTACCAAGGTATCATTTTATTCAGTATAACGGTGCCGACCTGACACTGTCTGTGTAGTGACCCAGTCCAGAGTGTGTCCTTCCCTTTAAGTAATCCTGGACTGGATTGAGAGTAGCTTCTGTACACTACAGCTCACTCTCTAACTGCCCCTCTACATTATCCCCTGCACTTGTGAGTTACAATTCTCCATTTCTAGTCACCTCCATTTTAGATGCAATGCATTTCTCATTTGCTGTGTTGTGGCACCATCTAATGGTGAAAGTGTACAATGACTCATATTTATTGTTTTGTAAGGATCTGAGATGTGAATTCGGTGTCCTATTGGCCAGCTCCTAGTCACATGGTCAACAGGAGGAGCTGTTTTACAGGCAAGTCTAGAATGTTCTTGGGTCTGAGGGATGTCCTCAGGGAGAGCAGAACACACGTGGAGGCTGTTTTCACTACAAGATCTCCTTTAGGCCTAAGACCCTGCGTTCACTCTAAAACCTCTACAGATATCATTCTAAAGCCTTTCTGACTGGAATTACCTCAGTTTTTTACATTCACCTATAAGTGACATAATTCTAAAGTCTTTCTGACTGGATTCACCACAGTTATTACATTCACCTATAAGTACTTCTGCACGTACCATGACACACTGTGGAGTTAACCCCGAGTACAGGTCTGTAACCTCTAATTGCTGCATCTACCTCCTTCTGGAAACTACCAAAAGACACTGTTGAGTGCTCTTAAAGCTCCAGACCCCAATCACATCTCAGCATCTAAGTGTGAACTGTAATTGCCGTGGACCATCCATGAGAGACTGTTCCTTATGTGTTCCAAGTTATAATTCCTGTTCCTGCTGAAGTAAAAGCAACTGTTATCCCCGAGACCGGTGTGTGTCATAATCAGGGCTGCCACTAGAAATTTCGGGGCCCCATACTGGCAAATTTTTTTGGGCCCTCTTGAGACTCCGCCCAGGCTCCACCCCAGCCCCGCCTCCACGCTCCACCCCTCAAACTGTCCACAGTCCCACCGTGCTCTCTTGGAAAAACTCCACTTCTCACCTATCACACATTAACAGTTCCCATCACCAGATCACACATATAGCCGGCAGCTTTTGGTTTGGCCAAAAGATTTTTTAAGCCGCCACCATAACACGGTAGACACTTTTGGCTGGGCCCTACTCTGCTGTAACCTATCAAATATTTGTTAAAATATGCAATACAATTTAGGTATATTTTTATTTATTTTTCAATTTTTAAAATGACCAATAATATCACATACAAGGAACAAATACCACAACACCATGACCAGACACCATATTACTACCACATAGTGACCAAATAACACATACAAGGGACAAATACTACCACACCATGACCAGACCTCATATTACCACCACAAAGTGACCAAATAGCACATACAAGGGACATATACCGCAACACCATGTCCAGACCACATATTACCACCACATAGTGACTGAATACTACAATACTGATCAGTAATAAAAAACACAATTCTATCACCATAAGTGCCATTATACACAGGAGATCTGTACTTAGTATGCAGTGTTTGTGTGCATGTAATACAGTGATCACTGGTGATATTATACACAGGAGCTCTGTATATAATGTATAGGTAATACAGTGATCACTGGTGACATTATACATAGGAGCTCTGTATATAGTATACAATGTATAGTGTCAGTGTATAGGTAACACACTGACTCACCAGTGACATCTCTAGGTGAAGTCCTTCATCTTTCACCTTTCATCCAGCACAGACCGCCATCACTTCTTCCAGGCAGGACTTGTCTCTGCAGAAAATAACACAGTTATTTTGAGCTCTGCTTGCAGAACACATTACTTAATTTTTCCCAACTTCTACATTACACCACATGAAGAAAAAAAGGCGACATAGTATCACTCTACACAGTAACAGGACCGCCCCCCCATTTAAAACAGTATACTCAAAAAATAAAATAAATACATCACTGCAGTAATAATAGCCCTTAATTAGCCCCTATGGTAATAATATTCCCCATCCTAGCCCCCGTGTGTCTCATTCCTGGCTCCAGCCATATGTTCTCACATCCTGCCTCATGAGTATCCATCCTGCCCCATGATACTGCACAATCTGTCTCCAATCCTGCCCCCAGTGTCTCCAATCCTGCCCCATGTCTTTCATTCTGCCCCGTGTCTCCAATCATTCCCCGTATTTCCATTCTGCCCCGTATCTCCATTCTGCCCCCTATGTCTCCAGTCCTGCCCCCAGTGTCTCCACCATTCTGCCCCCAGTGTCTCCACCATTCTGCCCCAGTGTCTCCACCATTCTGCCCCAGTGTCTCCACCATTCTGCCCCAGTGTGTCCAGCATTCTGCCCCCAGTGTGTCCACCATTCTAACCTCAGTGTGTCCAGCATCCTGCCCCCAGGGTGTCCAGAATTCTTCCCCCAGTGTGTCCAGCTTTCTGCCCCCAGTGTGTCAAGCATTCAGCCCCCAGTGTGTCCCGCATTCTGCCCCAGTGTGTCCAGCATTTCTGCCCTCAGTATCTCCAGCATTCAGCCCCCAGTGTCTCCAACACTCTGCCCCCTGTCTCCAGTCTTGCCCCCAGTGTGTCCAGCATTTCTGCCCCCAGTGTGTCCAGCATTTCTGCCCCCAGTGTGTCCAGCATTTCTTCCCCAGGGCCCCCTGGATTGCCGCTCTCAAAACAAAACAAACGCGAGTTCTTACCAGGCTGCGCTCCTGCGGCGGGTGGCAAAGCAGTGTCTCCAGCATTCTACCCCCAGTGTGTACAGCATTCTGCCCCCAGTGTGTCCAACCTTCTGCCCCCAGTGTGTCCAGCTTTCTGCCCCAGTGGGTCAAGCATTCAGCTCCCAGTGTGTCCAGCATTCTGCCCCCAGTGTGTCCAGCATTCAGCTCCCAGTGTGTCCAGTATTCTGCCCCCAGTGTGTCCAGCATTCTGCCCCAGTGTGTCCAGCATTCTGCCCCAGTGTGTCCAGCATTCTGCCCGTGTGTCCAGCATTCTGCCCCCAGTGTGTCCAGCACTCTTCCCCCAGTGTGTCCAGCATTCATCTCCCAGTGTGTCCAGCATTCTTCCCCAGTGTGTCCAGCATTCAGCTCCCGGTGTGTCCAGCATTCTGCCCCTAGTGTGTCCAGCATTCTGCCCCAGGGTGTCCAGCATTCTGCCCCCAGCGTGTCCAGCATTCTTCCCCAGGTTGTCCAGCATTCTGCCTCCAGTGTGTCCAGCATTCTGCCCCCAGTGTCTCCAGCATTCTGCCCCCAGTGTGTACAGCATTCTGCCACCAGTGTGTCCAGCATTCTGCTCAAGTGTATCCAGCATTCTACCCCAGTGTCTCCAGCATTCAGCCCCCAGTGTCTCCAACACTCTTCCCCCTATGTCTCCAGTGTTGCCCCCAGTGTGTCCAGCATTTCTGCCCCCAGTGTGTCCAGCATTTCTGTCCCCAGTGTGTCCAGCATTTCTGCCCCAGGGCCCCCTGGATTGCCGCTCTCAAAACAAAACAAAACAAAAAAAAATGCGAGTTCTTACCAGGCTGTGCTCCTGCGGCGGGTGGCGAAGCTCCCTCCCTCCACGCAGGTGAAGCACGCACTCTCCGGCAGCTGACAATGACGTCAGCTGCCAGCCTCCGATTGGCTGGCAGCTGTTCAGTATTGACGTGCGGGCGCGAGCCCGCTCTCGAACATCAATAGCATTAGGCCGGGATCACACATACACGTGATACTGCCGAGTCTCGCAGGTGAAAACCAAGCTCTGGCGCTGGCACTCCGGAGCGGAGCATGCAGCCGCACAGCAATACATGGAGCTGCACGCTCTGCTCCGGAGTGCTGGCGCCAGAGCTTGGTTTTCACCTGCGAGACTCGGCCATATCTAGCGTATGTGTGATCCCGGCCTTAAAATGCCGCAGCAGCGGTAAGGTAAGGGCCCAGTGAGCAGATGAGACGTGCCCGATGCGGGCCCCCTCTGCCCACGGGGCCCATACTCCAGTCAGGGCAGTAATGCCCTGATGGCAGCCCTGGTCATAATTCCTTCAGCTGTGGACACCATGTGGGGGTGGATAGCAGGGAACGTTTGGCCTGGTCATTACATCTGCAGGTTACTCAACAAAATCCTGCTGACAGGTTCACTTTAAGGTCACTCACCAGCTTTTTGCTATGTAATCTGAGAACATTATGATATAGGGGCCAAGACCCTAATTACAGAGAGTCACCTGCTGGTCGGCATGCTGTTATTTTTCAACTGGTTTCTCTGCTGCAGATCTAGCAGTGCTCAGAATGCTGAACTCTGTATACCCCACCCACATCACTGATTGGCAGCTTTCAGTGTACACTGTGGATAGGCAGAAAGCTGCTAATCAGTAAGGGGGTGGTGGTTACACAGAGCAATTGGGTAGCAGCCATTAGTCCTGTAGTGATAATCTCCTACTGATAAAACACTGATTTTACTGAAACAGCATCACACAGCCCAGAAAGTGACACATCAATGGAATCAGGATCTCAGCCCCTACATCATGCTGCTGATTCCCTTTCAAGTGTGCTTTTAAGAACTACGGTCTTTGTTTTTTCAATGCAACACACTGTTTAATTCTGCTACTTCTTTAACAAAGTAAAGCAGAAAATGTTCCCTTTGCATCCTAATCTGACCCATAGGAAATTAGGTGGAGTGCTAGAGGCGCTGCTAAGCTACTTTCAACTTTTCCTTGAGTGGCACTTTCAGATGACTGCCCAGCAGGGGATATATTGCCTCAGCCACTTAAATGATAGAGAAATAAAACTTTCCATGTTGCTCTCTAATGACTGTGCTGGCTTCTGTTGTTTATGAGTGTATTAACATCTCTGAATTAGACACTCAATAAGAGACAGCACAAAGATTTTGCCATTTTACATCGCTATTTATGGCCTATTAGCACCATGCCTCCATTTTACTGTTTATCATGGCACCCGATATCCCATCTCCCAAAATACTGTGACACGCAAATTCATCAAATGCTATTGATTTCTATTGATTTAGCAGAACGCGGTGTCTTTGCCCAAATTCAGCAAAGCAGCGCACCTTGCCAGAGCAAAGTTGTTATCTCTTATAGGCGTATTATTAATTAAATTGCAATTGTGCCAAATAGAAGTTAATGCGCTACGAAGATTGACTGTCAGAGCTGGGAAAACGTGGTGGGATCTCTCAATCATGAATAGCTATGGAGCGCGGCGCTCCGTGTAGGGGTTTTCTATAGGATGTCTCTCCAGCTGCTACGAAATTGCTCTTTATTTTTCCATCAATATTTATGAGATTACAGATTGCTACTGGAATCTTAGCCGATGCATTTGCTAACTAATTTCTGTATATCGCCCACATATTCTACAGGTCTACACTCAGGATATAGTCACTATCAGTCATTTTCCACAGTTGAGCTTACAGTCTAATGACCCTTATTTCTGGAACATGCAGAATCTAAAGCTGCTCATACTTACAAGATAGCTGCCAGACAGGCATGAATTATGGTTCTCAATTTTCTATTAAATATATACGTAAATCCTCATGTACACGGTTGTTTTCCAGCTATGTTTTGTATGGAGTTGTTGTAATAGGTCAATCATAGAGATTCATGGGTCATGTTTGGAAACGATCACCGAATCCGAATTTGCCATATTGGTACCCTATTCGTGCTGAATATATGTTTGATGATCGTTATTCGCTCATCTCCACTCCCATTGACTCCAATGCTGTTTGGCGAATATTGAAAATACAGCAATCGTAATCCAAATCGAATATTGAAACATTCACTCATCTCTAGTGATCACTATACCCACATATGCCTCCAATTTAATACTGCTTTACGCACAATCAGTTTCTCTGGTGGTCCTAGGGTGACCCAATACAGAATACTGACGAAATACTGCTGGAGAGATCAGTGCAAAATAGGGTCTTATCCGGTGCAGATAGAATTAATATGGTCAGATTCTACTCACCAGATGGAGCAATGGATAAAGCGTGTAAAAATATCTGCTAAATATCAGCAAATGACCGTACTGTAGATAGATGAAAGAGATAATGTGGATATTATCTTATGCTGCCGAATAATTGAAGGTACAAAGTGTTTCACATAAAGAATGATGGTTTGTTCAACGCGTCTCAAAGTCTAAATGACTTCTTCATCAGGAAATACCACAAGAATACCATATTATACAATATTATAGGTATAATAATTAATATAATAATTATAATAATATTATAATATTAATGTGGTATTTCCTGATGAAGAAGTCATTCAGACTTTGAAACGCGTTGAATAAACCACCATTCTTTATGTAAAACACTTTGGACCTTCAGTTATTCGGCAGCGCGGACCGTATCCACATTAGCTCTTTCATCTAAATACAGAAGCTGTTGATAAGAGCTCTATACTTAGTTTTGGGTGAGTCATTCTGGCTTTTTTTTTTTTAGAGATTAGCAGATCAGGCAAAATTCTAAATCTTCTATTTGTGCAGTTTTTCTTCAGAAATTCGAGTCGTGGAAAATTTATTCTCCATGAATTTTATTTCCTTTATTTTGCACTAAGGTCTAATAGATGTAATATGTAAAAAATAGAAAAATTCACTCACCTCACCGCTCACTTCACCAGCCCTCCCGCTCCTCACCGTCAACAGTACAGTCCTCACCGCAGTTTCAGATCGCCTCCACTCTTGTACTCAAATCCCCAGGCTTTTCATGTTGGGCAGGGTGTCTAGCTTTGATGTTGCTCGGGCAGGTTCTGCACATGGACACACAAAGTCACGGCACACACAGATGTCAGGGTAACATGACCTTTCTAGTGCTTGTGCAAAACCCTCCCAGGTTTGATCAAAGCTGGAAGTACCGATCTAGCATGAGAGACCCTGGGATTTCAGTGCAAGCAAGAGATGCGGCAAGGACTGGACAGGTGACGTGGTTGACCCGAAGAGGTGAGTGTAAGGATTATTTTCCTTTTTTAAATATTGTGATGGCCTCTAGCTATTTAGAAAGATGGTGGATGCCATTTTGCTGAATCCATGTGGAAACGAATTATAAAAATATCCACATTTTTGTGATAGCGGATTTCTCTAATATTTTAGTAGAAGTCCACTAGGATTCTTTCTCTCTTCTCTATTACTGTTGTGGTGGGGCCAATTTGGGAAAGAGAGTGAAAAAGAGACAAGTGTTGCAAGTTGAAATTGCCACAGGTTTGAAGGAATAATTGAATGGGCTGCTCTCACTACAATCTCTTCAAAAATATAGCTGTAGTATGTGATAGGAGCTGTATAGTCATCATCAGGAATGTATGATAGAGGTTTCTATCTGTCTCTATCTTCCCCTTCACTCTGGAACTTTTGTAGCACAATTCATGAAGCTTAATCATCCGGCAATCCCAGTGACCCTTTCGAAAGAACAAAAAGGCATGTAATTTATTTATTTATTTATTTATTTATGGGGCTGAATTTGTGGTGATTTCCCCAGATATGCTAGATTTTGTACTACAGTCCAAGATCATCTTGATAAATTAGTTGGCTTAAAATTAGTACTACATAATGTGTCTAATTCAGATAAATTAGACTGTGAGTGATAAGAGTTGGGTTTTGCTAGTGATGTGAGTGATTAGGGTTAAGTATGAGACTAGTGTGAGGATATCTGAAGAATTTTGAAGAAAATCTACACTTAAATGACACAAAGCAGCTCCTGTAATAAGTCATGGCCATGATGAAATGCAGCTTGTATTTTTAGACTCCTTTCTGCCTGATGTAATCTACAGCATAAATATTTCTATTACCTTCCATACTTTGTAAACATTTTAGAATTCAAGGCTCCGTCGTCATTTCGTGTTGATTTGGCCTCTGCTATTCTGCTGGGCCGTGTAAGGGTTTTCTTTCAGGCCATTTATCTGACTTTCTAACCTCGTTTCTAGAGATTCTAAAAACCATGTTTCTCTCTCACATAAGTGGCTTTTTGCCTTCTGCAGTTCAGAATGTTACATTCAGATTGTGTTTTCAGAACTTGCTGGTTTGTTTTTCCTTGTGGTTAAAGTGCAGCCCCGAGTCTTGGAGTCACTGGTAATGGAGAAGCTGCAGCATTGTGTGAGCAGTCATGGGTTGATACTTGCTCTTGCAGGTTGTAAAGCATTTAATGAAGCGCAGGAAAGTTCCAGGGTGAGGCTTGTTAAGTGGAATGCATTTTACCCAGCTACAGAGTCTGTCTACCTTTTATATTCCTTGACAATGACTTGATTTTTACCTCCAATTTTCACAGGAAAAAATAATTATAGAGTAGAACTGTACAATATAAAAATTTCTCTAAACTATTATAATAAAGTAGTTTGCTTTTTTACCCACAGTATATATTAGTTACGGTCTGTTCTGCAGGAGATGCTTAAAGGGGATTTCATAGCCATGTTTAAAGGGGTGGTCCAAGACCATCTTAATTTTCATCCTAAATCCCTTACTATTTAGTGCCATAATATAAATTATTTTCTAATATACTTAATTTAAAAATTCCATGTCCTTCCTTAACTACTCTATCTAACTGCTTTTTTCTTTTATTTTTTTACAACTTCCTTTTTGGTGACACTTGGTTTATTTATTTATTTTACTCATTTATATAGCGCCATTAATTCCACAGCGCTTTACAGACATTATTGGCACTGTCTCCAATGGGGCTCACAATCTGAGAGAACATACAAACTCCTTGCAGGTGTTGTCCTTGGTAGGATTTGAACCCAGGACTCCAGTGCTGCAAGGCTGCAGTGCTAACCACTGAGCCAACCAGCGTGTACTGGGTTTAAGAATCCCAGTGCATGCTGGTATACTCAAACAAAGTGCTATCAGGAGGCACAGGCTGTGGTCACTGCTGCAACCTCTGCCCCTTCCCTGAAGCAAAGTGTCATCAGGAGGCAGAGGCTGGGGTCATTGTGCACCCTTCTCCTCTCCCTCTAATGTGCGATGTGCACAATGGCAGCGCGCTCTCTTGCAGATCAGTAGTAATGAGCCAATATGAGTGCGAACTATTAGTGCGTTGTATGACATATACCCAGCTTTCAGAGAGCAGTGCCGGCCCTGCAAGTGATGTCAATTGCAGGGGCACTACTAATCTCTGCACGTCTTACAATAGACACATACAGTGGCTTCTATTGCTTATCTGAGCCCGCAAGAGAGCGCACCATCAGTGTGCACTTCAGACAATACACATCACGCAGGGACTAGAACAGCCTTGAAACGATTGTCACTACCTCTGCCCCTTGATGATGCTTTGCTTGAGTATCTCAGCATGCACTGGGATTTTCAAATGAAGCATCATCAAAAAGGAAGTTGTAAAGAAAGAATAGAAAAGACGTTAGATAACGTAGGAAAGGAAAGATAGATGATTTTTGATTCAAATATATTAGAAAATCATTTAAATTATGGCATTAAACACATAGGGATTTAGGATTAAAATTAACTTAAATTAAGTTGGATTCCAGACCACCCCTTTAAATAGTTACTCTGGTTAAAAAAAGACAAATCACTAGTCTATCACATTCAACTGAGGGATGGTAAGGACAAAGAGGATGTATAAAATGCACAACTACATTGCATTATTTAGTCCACACTAAAAGAGACAATCTTTTCCTCGTAATCCCAATTGTTGATACACTGGACTACGTATTCAGAAAATAACTCATTGTCATAAACATATATGTAATTTTTCTTTAAGAAAAAAAAAAGATACCAAGCTTTTTTTTTTCATCAACAGTCATCAACATTGACGGTCCCCATTGTGACCGTCTCTTGATCTAATGGATAGTTCTTATGGTAAAGACGACCTGTATTCTTTGGGGATTGTACATTTATTTCTCCAGACCCTTGTCTTTTGAAAGGGTTTTAAATGAAACAGCTTTTGATCATACTTTTGTATGAGCCATGAATGTAATTGTACTAAGAATCTCTTACTAAGACTAAATAAATGTAATTTATTTAATCTTTCTTCATCTCTAAAATTCTCTGTGCCCTTTAACAGATTTGAGGCTTTTTTTGCACCTGTTCTAACTCGAGGACCTCCATTCTCTGACCTGGTGCCCAGAACTGAGCTGCATATTCCAGATGAGGCCGCACTTAAGCTTTGTAAAGTAGAACGTCCTTGTGCAGCACCCCAGGTAACACAATGCATGCAACATGTTCACACTCCAGACCAGAAGGGGGAGCACTACGAATGTTTTAGGTGAGCTCCCCTATAAAACATCCTGATCTGGAGGGAAAAGGGGTTCAGAGTTCAGTTCCGGTCAGGAAGACAGAGGGAGAGGAAGGAGTCCTGGAGCCTGAAGTGATGCAGCTCCTGGAAGAATACACTAAACTGAACATATTGCAGAGAGGGTGCAGGAAAGCAGAGCACAGGAGAGGAATATCAGAGGGACATCAGCCAGGAGCAAGCTGCTTCCCTCTGAGGCGCAGGAATTCGATAGCCAGAATACCGAGGGAGTAAGGATCTCTACGCTTTACTTCAGAGACCGGCAGGACAGATAATTCCACGTTACCTGCCCGACCTATACCCAGGAGGCACGGTGGCAACTTGTGGGAGCTGGGGCGTGCTAGAGTCCCTGTAAAAAGCTTCAGGCCACCAGTCATACGGGTTGTTCCTATCCATTTGGGGGACAGAGAGAAAGACTTAACATCTAGAACATCTACATCAGGTGTGAGGACTTTACCAAGACGCTCAGCAGGGAGGTACTACAACACCCAGGCGCTAGAGGAAGGCTACTGATTTCCACCTGTATAAGGGGACTCTGGATTTGCCTTCAGACCGGCCGGACTCTGCCTGCCCTGTGATCTGGTGCTCTGGACTGCGGATGCTGAAGCCTTCAGTAAAGGTTAAGAGACTGCAACCTTGTGTCCTCGTTCTTCACTGCACCTCACACCATCCATCATCTACACTCTGGGAAGCCCTGGGGACATACTTCACCTGTGGGAAGGTATACTACCTAGCTGCCATAACATCACCCCAGCGGACCCCTAAGCAGCGTCGGTCACCCTGACCGAATACCAAAGGTGACGTCACGAACATTATCCCTTTAAAGACCTTTACCCCATTTACAACGGACGTCCCTAGGGCCACGGACCGGGTCAGCCACTGTGACATCCCCACTGAGAACCGAAAGACCCAGTACCAAGTACCCCATAGCCCTACGGGGGCGCTCCACTTGTCACTCAAGTTCATACCTCCTTTAATTTGTGACAATACGCTGCTGACTTTAGAAGCCACTGATTAACATTGCATTCTGTTACTTAGTCTGTGCTCCTCAAATACACCCAGGTCCTTCTCTACAAGTGACTCTCCTAGCTTTACTCCCCCCTAGAATGTGCAATTCCCGCATATTATTAGCAGCCATCTTGATCAATTATTTTCTATCAACAAGATACGGCATTTGAATGAAGTGATGGCTACAGATGTATAACATCACTATTGTTTATAGGTGAGTGTAGCACTCACATATCTCCAACAGTCCCATAGACAATGAATAAAGCTGAGATGCATACTTGAGATCATCACTTCATTTAAATAGGACACTTTAGTCACATTCTTGAGATTAGTGGAAATCCCAGCAGTGGGAATTGAAAGTTATCACATATCCCACAAGTAGGTGGTAAGTTGCTAAGTTGGGACATCCTTTTAGCTATATGGCACTTATCTCTTGCTCTGGCTGCAAGGCCAAAGCCTTCAGTGTGGAAGCCAGTGTCATATGATCCTACGGTAGGATGATGTCTTCTTCTGCATTGCAGACACTAATCTGCCTGACACAGTAAGACGCTGTCTAGTGAAAAGAAATCTGTCACCAGGTTTTTGCCCCTATTCTGAAAAGCAGGATAGTGTGGTGACAGAGATCTTGATTCCAGTGATGTGTCACCTCATGGGCTGCTTGCATTAGTTCAATGAAATCAGAGTTTTATCAGCAGGAGATTATCACTAAAGGACTAGTAAACCTGCTGCCGTGTAGTCCTCCATATTCATGAGCTGTGTATAACCCAGACCCCACCACTGATTGGCAGCTTTCTGTGCACACTGTACGTGGGCAGAAAGCTCAGCATTAAGCAAACTGGTAGATTTGCAGCAGATAAAACAGTAATTTTATCAAAACTGCAGCAGGCAGCCCAGTAAGTGAGACATTTCTGGAATCAGGATCTTTTTTTCTACATTATGCTGCACTCAGATGAGTTGGCAATAACCTGGTGATAGAATCCCTTTAAGTGCAGCCTGAAGAACACACCTTGAATGGTCCATGCTGAGGTTGAAACGTAAACCATTCCCATACAATGATTTAGAAAAGTTATTAAATTGCAGAATCCGGCACCATAATTGGTTTTCTTATATAACCAGAAGAACACTTTAAGAAGGTTCATTGAATTTTACTGTCATTTTTCTTAGAAACATTTGTGTCTGAATAATGTTCTGTTACTCAACTTTTATTAATCTCTTTTCAGCCATTAGCATAGAACATTTGATACTTGAGAAATATAATAGATATTCAAGTTATTCAAGCTCACAGACATACAGATTCCCAGTTTACTAGGTTAATATAAGATAAGCTGGAAGAGCAACACACAGGACATTCAGAGATCCAACAGGTTAATCCCGAAACAATCCTACGGGAGGAGAAATTGGTTCAATCAATGACATGATATTAGGAAATTGCTTTATTTATAGTGTCCTATGGAATACATCCATCTCATACATTCAATACACAGACCTCCCTATCAGTATACAGACATGTCATTTACAATCTTTCCATTTTCAGCACTTTCCCTCTTATCTTGATTGTCATTATGCTCCCACTTCTAAAGATACCTTGACAAAAGCGCCCAAACTGCGTCACTCAATTTTTCCCCGTTTTAAGTCAAACTTGATCTCAATATTGGGACTAGAACCTCAACAAATAGTACATTCAGATTTTCTAAAATTATAGGTTATCTGATGGCTTAACCTTAGAACTCCTGTAATAATGGCCTTAGAGAATCAAGAAAAAAGGCAGGCATTGAGAAGCAGGATAGCATAAAGAGCTTTACCTCATATTTATCATAGTCCGTGGGGCAACTGGCATGAGCAGGAACAGTGTAACTCACAGCCGTTGACAACAAAAAGTCATCGCCTTGGCCCTGGAGGTGTTGGATACAGTTGTGCCATACTTACAGCACCTCACAATTTTAAGAGTTGCTCTCTGATGGACTTCCACAGCCATTATATGGAGGCCCTTGGGATGTCTATTTGTTCTGGCCTTCTTTGTGGGTCCCTTCTATACTGTCTACCCTTATTGAATACTACAGGCCTCTCCTGATCGGTAGCATTCGGTCACTCCATGTACAGCTTAGTCTGCCTCACACTTGCTTCTTACAATTTAACAGTGCCAGTAGAGGTCTAATGTAGCTTGGCAGTCATATATCCATAACGACTTCTCCAACAGGAAACAAGCTACTTGGTGAACTAATAAAAACAAGTTATCCTAAAAAATATGACCACTTTATTATAGCATGCATATAATTACAGGCAAGACAAAGAGAAAAAGTGCATATGTGCAGTAAGGAAGTGCATGGGACACACAAGAAAGAGCTAAAATGGAAATTTTGTATATGAATAGATAGTGGCCAGGGACTGTCACACTGGCAACTAGTATTCACAATGTGGGATACATTTCCAATCCTTCTGTAAACGCCAAGTGGTCAGGTGATGAAGGTAGGTACAAAGCGCGCGTCGAGGTGGTGCACATACACTGAGCCTCTCTCTTTGTGGTGTCTTTCGCAAAGTATGGGACCATTATGTTTAACTATTCTATGCATTTCATGCAGTCCATGCCTCTACTCTATTGCCATGCCACAATGTTAGCTTGATTTACTGACACCTGACCACTTGGTGTTTACAGAGGCATTGGAAATGTACCCAGCATTATGAATACTAGTGGCCACTATCTATTCATATACATAAGGTCCATTTTAGCTCCTTTTCGTGTGTGTTATGCACTTCCTTACCGCACATGTGCACTTTTTCTTTCCTTCTATTACCAGTAAACATATATATATATATATATATATATATATATATATATATATATATATATACAGTATATATATACTATAATAAAGTGATCATATATTTTAGTACATTTTGGGCTTTGTGATCGTTCTTTCTTCTCGTTTTCATGTCTCTCATTATGACGATCTGTCCATTATAGTCCATTATTTGGGTAGCAGTATGGATATCCAACACTAACTGCTCTATATACTGACAGTGCTACTCTCACTGTTTCTGAGCAATCTTTATAGGAACCTTACTGCACTATTTTGCCCTCCCCTGCTTAAATTGGATATACACGTTTAGCACATAACGACACCACTGTACATAAAAAAATCTAACATCCCTTATCAATGCCTAGAAGAGGTTGTAGTACTAGGACACATTTATAGAGACACTGCTGAGCCTGTGAAGACCAGCGAGCCACAGCCCTTCTTTTTTTCTGATCATTGTGCGGGTCACATCCATGTCAACTGTACAAGAAAAATTGCTTGTAAGTCAAATAGGAGCTTGTGTGTATGACTGGTGATCATTAAAAATTAAGGGAGACCTATTAATCTTACTATGATTATGTATTGTTTCGTATTTTTTGTTATTATTATTGTTATTATTATTATTATTATTATATTTATATGATTATTTATTGAATTATTTCTTGGATGTAAACAATGCAGTGTATGGCCTTGTCTACAAAAATTTTCATATTCCTTCTATTTTTGCGTAGGTTTCCGTTGGATTTTCCGTTTTCTTCCCACACTTCAAAGACATACTAATAGGGAACTAGATTGTGAGCCCCAATGGGGACAGTGATGATGATAATGTCTGTAAAGCGCTGAGGAATTAATGGCGCTATAAAAATGAGTACAATAAATAATAATATCCGTACAATTCAGAAATATTCTTGTCATACTTTTTTATTTCAAAGGCAAATAGAAGCTGATCAGTCAAAGGATCTTGATGACAATGGCATTTTATCCTTGATGATAGAATGATTGTTTTGTCACTTTGCCTCCATTTCTTCTGTATACCTTTTTCTTAACAATCCAAGTAACATGCCATTTACTTCTTTGTTTGTTTGTTTCTCTAAACATCACAGTCAATCACAATCTATTGCCATCTCCTTATTTATTTATTTTTAGAAGTCTGGCAAAAAAGGATCCAAATATGAAGGGTGATTGAAAAATTATGGTGCAGAATTATAGAATTCTAGCCTCCATATTCATAACCGAGAGAATGTAACACAAATGTATTAACATGAACAGACACAATATCTATCCAAGTTTTATCAATACACTACAAATGTTCAAAGTGATTTCCAATGGTGAAACGGCAGATGTCTAGGCAGTAGTCCAGTTCTGCCCGACCCGTGCCAGCATATTCTCAGATATGGAGTACATGAGAGGACCATAAGGACCAATAGAAACACTGGGAGCTCAAAGGTTACATTCAGAATACGAACAGTTAACCGTAAGTACAATATGCCCATCAGAATGGAGACACATTGTGTATTAGTGCTTGTATTCTTCCATCGAGCAGCGTAAGACCTCTACTGAACCTCTATTTCCCTACAATTTTATAAAATCGCATGTAAGTAAAGAGTTTTTTTCTGTTGGATTCCATATGAGTCAATTGCTTCAAAGCAAATATATCTCCACATATGCAAACTTCAAGGAACATATTTTAAGTGGCAGAACCCCGAGGCCTTCATCTACAATTCTTTTGAAAAAGTATTCCTACCCCGTGAACTTTTCCACATTTTTTTCACATTACACTTAGAAACTTAAATGTATTTTATTAGGATTTTATGTGATATACCAATATAAAGTAGCAGTTATTCGTGACATGTAAAGGAAATGACACATGGTTTTCTAAGTATTTTAAAAATATAAATCTGAAAATGATGGCATGCATTTGTATTCAGCCCCCGAGTCAATACTTTACAGGACCACCTCTCACTGCAATTACTGTGGCACATATTTTGGATTATATCTCTACCAGCTTGGCATGTCTAGAGGCTGAGATTTTGGCCATTCTTTGCAAACTAACTCTAGCTCAGTGAGATTGGATGGAGAGCGTCTGATAACAGCAATTTTCAAGTCTTGATACAGATTATCAATGTGAGAGGTCTGGACTGTGACAGGGCCATTCACACATATGAATATGCTTTAATCTAAACCATTCCACTGTAGCTCTGACAAACTGGTCGTTTTCCTGCTCTAAGGTGAACCTACGTTCCAGTCTTCAGTACTTTGCAGCTTCTAACAGATTTTCCTCCAGGTGTCCCTGTATTTAGCTCCAGCCATCTTCCCATCAACTCTGACCAGCTTCCCTGTCAATGATGAAAAAAAGCGTCCTCACAGCATGTTGCTGCCACCACCATGTTTGATGGTGGGGATGGTGTGCAGTGTTAGTTTTCTCCCTCACATAGTGTTTTGCATATAGGCCAAAAAGGTCTACTTTGGCCTCATCTGACCAGAGCCCATTCATCCACATGCTAGCTGTGTCCCCTATATGGCATGTGGAAGAAGGTGTTCTGGTCAGATTAATGTTTTTATGGTCTTCTGCGCAGATACCGGTGAGTCATTGCACAGTAGCAGAGACTTGTCAGCACCTGCGCTGAAGATCGATAAGGACTCT
The DNA here is from genome assembly GCF_051348905.1 of Ranitomeya variabilis. Taxonomy (NCBI): domain Eukaryota; kingdom Metazoa; phylum Chordata; class Amphibia; order Anura; family Dendrobatidae; genus Ranitomeya; species Ranitomeya variabilis. The sequence goes on along the minus strand of NC_135237.1, from coordinate 71,323,757 downwards.
GCCCATAAAAGAGCGGATAAGGTTCACATAAACGCATGAGTGGATGGCACGTGTGGGATTACAGCGCTGCTACTGTATGTCACAGGTCCATGTGACATCCATGGGAGGGGGGTGTGATTATAATGAAAAGAGGAGGCAGGGATTTCTTCCAGACATGACACACCCCGTAGCCTGGAAGAAAGCATTAACATATAACATTAAAGCTGTTTTTCTCAACATCTACACCGCAGCTATAAGGCAGACAGGTAGGACTGGTTTGACTATTCTATTACCTGTATGCCTATAGTAATAGCTTAAATTCATCCAGGGTGTCACAGATTCCCTTTAAGTTTGTGGGTGTAAGTGAAAAAATTTTAAAAAATTTGTGGAGCATTAATACTTTTTCCAGGTACTGTATGCAAGAATGAGCCACAAAACCCTCGTTCACTGCTTTTAAGATTCTGCACTAAGACCTATAAAGTGTACTTGAGCCTTGAGATACCTTCTTCTAAGTTTTATTTTCACATTAAAGATGGATGCACCTGTTTGGAGAGGACAACCATTTGATGTGTAAGGAGGTCTTCTAATGGTTACTTCAACCGATGATGTTGAGGGAGTGTAAGAACCGGTATGTTAAATTTAAGCGTCAGCTCCTTTTGTTCTCACAAGTGCCTGACAGTGGCTTTTTCTCCTTTTCTCATTGAGAATACGGAAATGCTCAGCTAATCCAAATATGTCTATGGGAAAGTTGCTGTTGGTGGAACCACTGTTTGGCAGACACTTATGTCATGTGCATGGGCACCTTTACAAATGAAACTTTCGCACTAGTTTGGTATTATATAGGATTGATTATAAGTAATTTTGCCAGCTCATCAATTTTATTATGTGGAACGTGTGATTGACTTGATAATATGGGTTTTATTTGCATTGCTTAACGAGTTTTTACAAATGGAAACCCTGGCTGTCACAGCAGCTTAGTAAAAATAGCTCCTCATGAAGCCAGAATAAGATTCTAACAGTTGTCAGGACTCTCAGGTATTGTGCTGGTTTCATCCTGAATTCCTTCACATAAGCGACTTCATCTTCTCTCTGAGAGCGGCAGATGAAAGCATACACCTGGTTTAGCATCTAATAGCTGTCATTCTTTATTCAGAGATGTTAAATCACAATAGCTTGGCAGTGAGTTCTTTTCAGGCCTACCGCTAGACGAAGAAGATTATATCTTTATGTACATTAGATACCCAGCTATAAAAAATTGCATGTGAAAGCCGACAATTGTTTAACTGCCTGTGTAGGGAATCTTCAACCAGCTCATGTTCTTTCATGTGATCCACAACTTAATTAAAATTGTTTTATTTATTTTGGAGAAATAGAGGACATACAGTAGCTTATGGAAAAATTCTACTGCTACAGTGGTTATCAAGGGTCGAATGTAGTCAATAGTTGACCAACAATTTTACTAATAAATATTAAAGCTGAGAAAATTTCACATCCCTGGTTGAGCCACCACATTGATAATTTATAGCTGTCGGACCAGAACACTGCAAAACTCCTATTATTTACAACATGGCTACACGGGAGCTTATGAATCAGAAGAGACACCAAGAATGCTAGAGGTATTAGGAGGTTTGTAGTGCTCTGGCCCGGTAGCCACAGACTATCAACATGGTCGGTTGACCAGGGTTCTGCAAATCTTTTTCCTCAGCCTTGTTAGAAATTGATAATATAATATTGAGCCATGGCAACTTGATGGATGAATGATCTATAGAAAGATTGGCCTTGTGCAATCCTAGATAGGTCCACCAAGGTGTTCTCCACCATTTTCTTGATAGTATCAGATCATCTTGTTGTTCGATTTCTTCTTCACATTGCTACTTCAATTCTTCCAACCATGATGTCCTTCTTCAGTGATTGTTCTCTTCGTTTGATGTGTCCAACATAGGCACCTTGGCGATCATTGCTTCGAGTGATATGTCTGGCTTAATTTGTTCCAAAACTGATTTTTTTTGTTACCATTCACAGTATTGATACTTTCGTCGTCCAGCACCACATTTCGAAGGCATCAACTCTTCTGTCTTACTTCTTTATAAATCCAGATTTCACATCCATATGTTACCACAGAAAAGCCCAAACTACGGTAAATATAAGTTGTGTCTTTTTTGCGGCTGAAATATTCCTCGATTTGAAGACCTTGTTCAGTGTCTTCATTGTTGTATTATTGTCGGTAAAATGGAAATATCAGGAATATCTCCCAAATGTCTTTTTGTCCAATGAAGAATCCTTAAAAAGCATTAAAAATTGTTCAAGTCCGTATTGCTCAAGGAAAAATGGACTTCCAAAATAGTGTAAGGCTACACCTCCCATTTTACTTTATGATGATGAGGAAAGGGTAGGGAAATAGTGAAGAACAGAGTGAGAAAAAAGGGCAGAGGGAGACAAAGAAAGATCATGCTGAGCTTTCTTAGAAGTCTTTTATCTCACTCCAGAGCTGAATTCACTTTTACGCAGCTCAGTACTGCCTTATAATTTCCTTATAATGCTGTTGTTTCTCTCTTTATGTTACCAAGGAAAAAAAATTAGGAATACCTCTCTGGGTGTTGTGCTATGCATTGGTGACATAAAAGCAGTGAGTTTCCTCCCAGAAGCTGAGAGACAATTGCAAATGAAGACATGGAGCCTGCACAGGGGAACACTAGTGAAATTGTTGAATGAAAATCATATAAAGGCAAGAGATAACATTACTTCTCAAGCATATATAGACATCTGATTATTCTGATAAATTAATTAAAAGTATAGTTTACCCTTTAACCCTTTTCTGACCTCGGATGGGATAGTACATCTGAGGTCAGATCCCCTGCTTTGATGCAGGGCTCCGGCGGTGAGCCCACATCAAAGCCGGGACATGTTGGCTGTTTTGAACAGCTGACATGTGCCCGCAATAGCGGCGGGTGAAATCGCGATTCACCTGCCTCTATTAACTAGTTAAATGCTGCTGTCAAACGCAGACAGCGGCATTTAACCGGCGCTTCCAGCCGGGCGGCTGGAAATGAGCGCATCGCCAACCCCTGTCACATGATCGGAGGTCGGCGATGCTTCTGAATAGTAACCATAGAGGTCCTTGAGACCTCTATGGTTACTGATCCCCAACAGCTGTGAGCGCCACCCTGTGGTCGGCGCTCATAGCACACCTGTTGTGAATTAGACTTTTTTGGCTCCCTCTAGTGGTTACTAGTGATATTACTCTGGGATTTCCTTCCCTCTGTTTGCACCCAGCTGGGTCGTTACTTCAGGGGTGTTGCTATATAAACCTCCTGGAACCTTAGTCCAGTGCCTGGCATCGGTGTTATCAGACACATTCTGTTTGCTCCTGTTTGCTGGTCCTGGTTCGTGCTAAATTAAGCTAAGTCTTGCTTCTTTGTTTTTTGGGTTATTTGTTTGCTATCATTTTTGTCCAGCTTGTACTAAATGTGATTCCTGACCTTGCTGGAAGCTCTAGGGGGCTGGTGTTCTCCCCCCGGGCCGTTAGACGGTTCGGGGGTTCTTGAATTTCCAGTGTGGATATTTTTGATAGGATTTTTTGCTGACCATATAAGTTATCTTTCTATATTCTGCTATTAGCTAGTGGGCCTCTCTTTGCTAAATTCCTAGCTCATTCTTATGTTTGTCTTTTCCTCTTACCTCACCGTTATTATTTGTGGGGGGCTTCTATCCAACTTTTTGGGGTATTTCCTCTGGAGGCAAGAAAGGTCTTTCTTTTCCCTTCTAGGGGTAGTTAGCTCTCTGGCTGGCGCGAGACATCTAGGATCAACGTAGGAACGTTCCCCGGCTGCTGGTATTTGTGGTGCTAGGATTAGTTATATGGTCAGCCCAGTTACCACTGCCCTATTAGCTGGTTTTCTGTATTTACTGACTTAGCATTATTCCTGAGACCCTCTGCCATTGGGGTCATAACACACACCTGCATTTCTGCTACATAGCAGCGAACATCAGATCGCTGCTATGTAGCAGAGCCGATCGTGTTGTGCCAGCTTCTAGCCTCCCATGGAGGCTATTGAAGCATGGCAAAAGTAAAAAAATAAAAAAAAATGTGAAAAAAATAAAAAAAAATATAAAAGTTTAAATCACCCCCCTTTCGCCCCATTCAAAATAAATCAATAAAAAAAATAATCAAACCTACATATATTTGGTATCGCCATGTTCAGAATCGCCCGATCTATCAATAAAAAAAGCATTAACCTGATCGCTAAACGGCATAACGAGAAAAAAATTCGAAACGCCAAAATTACGTTTTTTGGTCGCCGCGACATTGCATTAAAATGCAATAATGGGCGATCAAAAAAATGTATCTGCACTGAAATGGTATAATTAAAAACGCCAGCTCGGCACGCAAAAAATAAGCCCTCAACCGACCCCAGATCATGAAAAATGGAGTATCGGAAAATGGCACAATTTTTTTTTTTTAGCAAAGTTTGGAATTTTTTTTCACCACTTAGATAAAAAATAACCTAGTCATGCTAGGTGTCTATGAACTCGTACTGACCTGGAGAATCATAATTGCAGGTCAGTTTTAGCATTTAGTGAACCTAGCAAAAAAGCCAAACAAAAAACAAGTGTGAGATTTCACTTTTTTTGCAATTTCGCCGCACTTGGAATTTTTTTCCCATTTTTTAGTATACGGCATGGTAAAACCAATGATGTCGTTCAAAAGTACAACTTGTCCCGTAAAAATAAGCCCCACATGGCCAAATTGACAGAAAAATAAAAAAGTTATGGCTCTGGGAAGGAGGGGAGCGTAAAACGAACACGAAAAAATTGAAGATCCCAAGGTCATGAAGGGGTTAAACCCATTTGCATAATCAAATCCACATTTGCTCTATTGGTGCGTTCTTGTTTAACTGACAATTTTCATCAAAAGCAGATAAGGCCAACTGAAACCCCAACTGCTTCCAACCCAAAAAATGTGAGAGCAATGCAACTTTTTAACATTAAAATTAGAATTGAAAATTAAATTACATAAATTAATGTAATATATGAGCTTATTTTTATGTCTTGCGCCATTTTCCATCCCTCTGTAGGTTGCAAACTCCTTTCTTGTAGATGGAATGAATAGTGTGGTCCGTCAGTTTGTGTTCACACAACTCCAAAGCTCCGATCATCCACAGAGATATTTCCATACGGCAAACTATTTATATACTGTCAGTTATAATATTTGAAATAAGTGGTTACTTTGCTGTAAATGTTTAAATACGTGTGTTCCATATATTACATCTGCAGCATTGTTCTATCTCATTAAAACCTCATCCTCATTTTTAATAAAAAAATATATATTATTTTTTATCTGAGCGCTCTGCTGCAAATCTAAGATGCGCAGAAATTTATGGCCTCTATTAACTATTTATGAAGTGTAGAAATATATGAATTCCACATATAGATGCAGCTCATAAAACAACTGAACAATATCATATATATTTTATAGGCTTGTTTCTGCTGCTAGAAGTTGCAAACGAGCATTAAACTCAACACGTTTTATCTTATTAAGATTCAATTTTCATTACTGAATTACTATTGTCGACAAGGACATTTTTAGGGTTTAGTACTTGCAATATTACACAGCCTATGCTATTTTTGAGGTCTTTCAAGAAGTTTTGAGTAGATTGAAATAAAAGTTGCATGTTGTAGATAACTCCGACAAATTGATATTGTCTTTAGGACTGATATCTAGTATTACAGTAAGTTTTTACTTGTTATTTATTTGTAATTTTTTACATAATTTTATGAAAATGAACATGAAAAGTGTTGTAGTTGCCATATGTGAAGCAGTTATTTGGTTTTAATAGAAAAGTCTGCAGGTACTCTATGTGACTGCAGACTTGTGAATCCTCACAATAGTTTTACACCAATTTTGTGACACCAGCTGATGAAACAGTCCCGAAGAGTACGCCCGAGGGCTTCAGGAAGAACCCCATGTGTAGCACTGCCTTATGGTGAAAGCTGCAGCATACAGCAGAGATGAGCGGATCGATCCACGGAGGATCAAGTTTGAGTTGAACTTCCTTAAGTTTGAGGTTTCACTTAAAGTCGAACATTTTGAGATTTGCCTGGCATCAATCCCCCCACTGCTGGAGCGTCAGAAAGCATGCTCCGTTCTTTTGGTGTGGCTGTGTGGGCTTCCCCATAATGACCCACAGTTATCACATCTTACGGATTATCATACCTTGTACAGTGGTGGTCAGTGCCTGGGCCAGTTTGAATAGCAGAGTTATTTTCTGTAACCAGAGTCAATGGGTGTATTTCTGTTATGACCCCAATGGCGAGGGTCTCAGAGGAACAAGTAAGTCTGCGAAGTACAAAAATCCAGCTCATAGGGCAGTGGTAACTGGGTTGACCATATATCTACTCCTAACGCCAACACTAGAAGTAGCCGGGGAACATGCCTACGTTGGTCGCTAGATGTCTCGCGCCAGCCGGAGGACTAACTACCCCTAGAAGAGGAAAACAAAGACCTCTCTTGCCTCCAGATAATAGACCCCAAAAGTTGGATACAAGCCCCCCACAAATAATAACGGTGAGGTAAGAGGAAATGACAAACACAGAGATGAACTAGGTTTAGCAAAGAGAGGTCCACTTACTAATAGCAGAATGTAGTAAGATAACTTATATGGTCAACAAAAACCCTATCAAAATTCCACACTGGAAATTCAAGAACCCCCGAACCGTCTAACGGCCCAGGGGGAGAACTCCAGCCTCCCTAGAGCTTCCAGCAAGGTTAGGATACAGATTATGTACAAGCTGGACAAAAATGCAAACAAAAACAAATAGCAAAAAGCAAGAAAGCAGACTTACCTTAATCTAGCAGGAACCAGGATCAGTAGACAAGAGCACAACAGATTAGCTCTGATTACAACGTTGCCAGGCATTGAACTGAAGGTCCAGGGAGCTTATATAGCAACACCCCTGAACTAACGGCCCAGGTGAGCATACAAGGGATGACTGACATACCCAGAGTCAAATCACTAGTAACAACTAGAGGGAGCCAAAAAGCAAATTCACAACAATTTCTCATCTAAAAAGTGTAAGCTCTAAGCTGTGTGCACACAGTGCATTTTTGGTGTGTTTTCGCAGCATTATTTGTGCTCGGAATTAGGCCAAAAACGCTAGGGAATCCTTATAGCAGCTAATTCAATGAGATTCCTGAAGTGTTGTGTACATGATCAGTAATTTTCCTTTAAGTATTTGCAGTGCATTTTTTTCTGCAGCATGTCAATCCTTTGTGCAGATTTTTAGCATTTTTCACCCATTGAATTCAATTGAGTCAGTAAAAATCTGTAGGAAAAACGCAGGTATAAAAATGTTTGTGGATTTGCTGCAGATTGGCTGAGTTTTCTTTTGCGTTTTTTTATGGTCTTCAAATACTCACCTTGACACCTAATCCCCAATGCCCATATCCCCTGTATACAATCAAACTAATAAACAACCATATCCTCTCTCGTCCATGGTAGTCCATGTAATCCAGAGTGTCCCATGGCGAGCTCACTTGTAGAACAGTCATATCGGGACATGTGAGTTCTCTAACTGGCCACCAGCTACACAGTGACAGAAGCATCATCCCTCCTGCAGCGCATAGTGCTGAGCTGCCATGAGAGGTCACATGAGTTCATCATCTGATAAATTCAGGTGATCTCACTTACAGAACCACCGCTGCATGAAAACAGCTGCTGACACCAAGCCCTAATCCCATTACCTTGTTGCCACTGCATCCGAATGAAAAAGGAGTTGAACCAAGAATTTACATCACAAAACATTTTTTTCAAATATCTTTATTTAGCTCAAAAAGTATTCATGGCTGTACAAAAACCGCATGCAAAAACCGCATGCAAAATTGTGTGTTTTGGTCAGCAATGTCTTATTGCTCTATTTCTGTCCTGTAAAGTGTAAGCTCATATGAACAGCAGGGTCCTCTCTCTCTTATATAGAGTAGAGTTCAAAACTCTTTTAGTTAGTGGGGTTCTTTCTCTCTCCTCGGTAGAGTGCAAGCTCTTATGGTCAGTTAATCAGTCTCCTCTCCGTCATCTGTATTTTCTAAGCAATTGCATGCTTTCCAGTATTGAGATTCGTGCAAATTTATTTTATACTTTCATAATTTTGAGGTTGAAAGTAGACTTAAGTCCAACCTGTATCCTAACGTGTTGGTAGAAAAAACCCATGGGGCAGATGTTAATAGCTCCATATTAGGGAAAAAAATCCTTCCTGACCCCATCCGATAATCAGACTAGTGCCCTGGGTCAACGTCCCACCACAGAATCTAATGTCCGCAACCTGTGATATTGTATTTATCAAGAAAGGCACCAAAGGCCTCACTGCTCTTACAGTAAAGAATCTGCATCGGTGATTGATTTCCTCTAGATGTAGAGGATGCCGCCTTATCCCTGTTGCAGCCCTAAATGTAAAAAGGTCATTAAAAATATCTCTGTACTGTCCCCTCGTATATTTGTACATTATAATAAGATTGCCCCTAAGCCTTTTTTCCAAACTGAATGCCCCAAGTTTGATAACCTCTCTTGGCACTGCAGTTTGCCCATTCTCTTAATAACCTTGGTTGGTCTTCTCTGCACTAGTGACTTGTATAGATGCAAAACTATGTTCTCATAATGAGCATCCATCCCTCGTTTAATCCATCCCATTATTTTATTTGCCTTGGAAGCAGCTGTCTGACATTGATCACTAAAGTTGAGTTTGCCGTCCACCCATACTCCCAAGTATTTTTCAGACAGTTTTACAATTTAGTACATTTGCTGCAATTTTTGGGGAAAAGTTGGCAAAAGTTAGCAAATTTGACTTTCGAAAGATCCGGTCATCTCTAGTACACAAGATTCTCCTCACAGCCCTAGGGTCTCTTCCTCCCCATTCTGCTCTAAGTATCTGGATTTTTGGCCCTGGAAAACACATCTCCTCTCATTTGGGCAAAAAATGGACATTTAAGAAGTAAAGATGTCCAGAATGATTTAGATCATAAGTAAGAACTCTCCCTCCAAAAGATAAACACATCGGAGTTCTACATTATCTTAAACCATTCCTTAGTCATCTCATTGTGACGTTCTTACATTTTTTTTACTTTTTTTTTTTACTAAATGAGCATCCAGAATGCTTCTTCTATCGCATGGGAAATGTAAAGTTTCTGGATTTAAACAGCTCGACAGTAATGTATATCTTATTTCCTAGCATTTTTATTGCACACATAAGACACTTGTGACCGCAGATCTAACAAGGTCAGGGAGCATGATTTATCTCAAAGGAAACATGAAGACATGATTTATCCCTGGATTGTACAGCAGCTTTGCTCTTTGTATAAAAAGCAGAGGACAAGCTCTTTTATGGTAATTATGTTGATTACAAGTGATAAATTATTGATCAGTGAAAAACTTTTTGAGATCATTGAAACTTCTTTCTTGAGAAAGGATATTTATTATGGAAGCATTATCAGACCTTATTATCACTGGATATTCAAATGGGTATTCTCTTCAGACCTGTGTTATTACAAGCTGTGTTTAATGGGCTGAAGCCTGTCAGATTTAACTCACCTGAATTACTGTACATTGATCCAACAGACATATTTTCAGGTCCCTCATTTATGGCAGGGTAGAACACACACCTCAAGCTTTGGAGATGAGAAATAAGAAATGTCACAAGGGAGCAAGAACATTCTCAAAAACTAATCATAAGTACCGGTGTGGCCAAATGAATAAGGTCGTTTCTCTGCTTTGTGCCTCAATCATATATTTTTCTTCACCTTGCTTTAGGGTTATCCAGGTCACAAATTCTGCAATGCCTTCAAAAAGTCTTCCTGTTTAGTTCCATTGCCCCAACTCCCCCACACTCTATGTTGTAAAAAAACCCACTCTGAATTCTTCAGCAATAACATCGGCTTAGAAATGATTGCCTCTTAAAGGGAATCTGTCATCAGGTTTTTGCTACCTCATCTGATAGCAGCCTGATGTAGGCAAACAGACCCTGAATCCAATGATGTATCACTCACTTTACTGGGTGAAGTAGTTGTTACATATTTAGTATTTTTAGATTTAGCAATGCAGCAGAGCTAAGAAAGCTAACCCCGCCTACACCACAGCTGCCCCCGCCCACAGCACAACTTTCTGTTTACATAGCTATAGACAGTCAGCTGTTTATCACAGGAAGAGGTGGAGTCTGACTTGGAAGCGCACGCCAGCTAGTCACAGCAATGAAAATCACCAGGTGATTAAACCTTCAGTCTTAGTAAACAACAGCGCACAGCCAAACATGTGACATGTCACTGAAATTTGTGTTTTAACCCCTACTTTAAGCTGTCCTCAGATTACATAGCAAAACCCGGCTGACAGATTTCCTTTAAATACTTTGTCTCCTAGGGTCTACATCAGAGTAATTCATCTTTATGTGGTTTGCACCAATCACTGCCATTTCTCCATCCATCTTGGTATCTTCCAAGCTCCATTTAGGTTGGGGCCAAAGGCTAGTGCATCACATCATCCAATCAAGTGCATCAATAAGACACATACCCGAAATGTATGCAGGTTTAAAGGTATTTTACTCCAAGCAATACATACTGTAACAATTATATTATAGTGGCGTACAGTCAGATTAACGTCTACATGGTTGCACGGGCCATCTTCTTTCCAGTAAGAAAAACACGTGCAGAATGGATCACAATAGTCTTATTTATGCAGCAGGTGGCCCTACACATCTTACAAGCAGATGAACATTGGCAGGGCAGATAATGACAAGGGAACTCACTGATGATATATTTATTATTTATAGACTGAATTTCACTTACCAAATATCATAATGTAATGTTACATTAGAAATACAATCTTTACAGCAACTACAAGGGATACAGAAAAACAAGAAAAAGATCACAAAACATTGAACCTCCAAACCTAAACATTAAACTTGTAATGGGGCATTAAAATAGTCCACAAATGGAAAAAGAGGTGCCAGCAAGTAAATTAATTAAAAAAATACACTTTTAATAATATACCTTAAAATCAGATATGTATGTAATAAAAATGAATATCAGAACAACATCAAATGACAGAGAATAAGACAAGCAGATGGGAAAGCCCCTGGACATACATGTAACTCTGCTATATATACATCCACCACTCAAGGGCAGAATAAGACCACAAGTGCGTCACCGATGAGAACCAGGAACATCAAGTATAGGTGCAATTCCGGAAGTGTAATTGAACTAGTAAAGTAAATCTATCAATAAGAGCAAGAAAGAAAACCAAAAAAATACTTAGGGTAAATATATAGCTATACTTTACCAGTCAGTGTCTGTGACCCAATGGTATGGAAAAAATGTAGCATTCTGATGTCAGCCTATATCTAAAGGTCATTGTATATTCAACAAGGTATTTCGTAGTCGTAGCCAAATAGCATAGTCGGAGAGGAAGAGGACTGGAACTCTAGAGCCACTTGTTGAATGTAGCAATCCTAAATGTCAATATCAACCCTATAAAGGATCTTGCCACAGGACTTATGATGAGATAAGAAGCCAAACTAGAAACTCCATTTGCAAAAGTGTTTCATGAACATTTAAAATCCCAAAAGAGCATTACTTCTTATGCTGACTTGGTGCTCTTCACAAGGAGAATCTTAACTCCTTAGGGTATATGAATATACTGTACATGGATATTAAAGGTGAGATTTATCAAGCTAAATGTGCCAGAATTTTCATGTAATTTCAGGCCAAAACTGTCTTTTATGTACCATATTTATTTTGTGTTTTAGAATTTTTGTGCATTGTCTAAGGGGCATGACTTTGATTAAAGAGATGTTACTTCCTAAAAAGGGACATGGCCTAACGTGTGACACTGGTCTAACATTTTGTCACAAATTTCTGGCACTAAGTAACTGTAAACTTAGACTAGACAGTGTAATGCTGGTGTGTGTGGACCCACTGCCCCACGGGCCTTGGAGATGCGTAACTAAGTGACTACTTGGTATTCACTAAAGCCTCTGATGGTGAGGATAGGCTTTGCCACCGGTAGTCACCAGGTACCACTCCAAAGAAATCTTCAGGAAAATAGCAGATGGTCGGAAGGTCAAAGGCACAGGTACAAGATACAGAGGGGCAAGACAGTGGCACAGTCAAAAGGTTAGAGGTTGGGTCAGTCAGCACAGGATCAGAAAATGTAGCTGAGATCAGGAGCAGAGAGGTCAGGAAGGACGGTTAAAGAGGAATACTGAAGAATGCATAAACATGAAGAAACAAATGTTCAGGCAAGGAGTCTTAGCATGAGCTGCCAAATAAAGGCCCTGCTATCATGGGATAGGTCAAGGAAGCTAAACTCTGTGGTACACAGCAGGGTTAAATTCCTGCAGAGATCGGCCATGCCCCCTAAGGCTAAATGAATACCATAACAGAAGCAGCAGTGCTGCAGGAAGCAGACTTAGCAGAGTGACCTGACATGGGGAGAAACCACATGGTGAGTAGAGGAGCACTGAGGAGGCATGCGGGTTACCGCTGTGATAGATGCATTAATTTACCAAACAGTATGAGTTACTTTGATAAATTGGGCACATTGTATGACTATCTCGTCAAGGTTTACACTGTCTAAGAAGCAGACAGCATTGCTTCAAATGTATTCTCATACATATTAGTAAATAACATTATCCTAGCTATTGTGGTGCAGAAATTACAGTTGCACCTGTTCCTTGGTATGTAAGAGGACCCATTGGAGACTCCATCTTTGGACTCCCATAGCCTCACATTCACACTAATTCGCACCTCAAGCTATTTTTGTGCCTGATACATCAAGACCGGCGTTATTCATGCCTGTAGGAATTAAGTAGGAGATCTGGGTGCAACCAATGCAAATAGTGAACTGATTAGTAAGTTATCAAGAAGCAGATTGGGATCAGTTCCTCAAGCAGTTTATGTCAGATTACTAATGTAATATTGCTCGCTATGGTTTTACACTAGTAATGTCAGCTTCACCAAGTTCTGGAGAAATGGTCAAAATTAGTGATGAGCGAGCACGCTCGGGTGACCTCCGAGCATTTGTTAGTGTTAGGAGATTTAGTTTTCATCACGGGAGCTGAATGATTTACAGCTATTAGCCAGGCTGAGTACATGTGGGGGTTGCCTGGTTGCTAGGGAATCCCCACATGTAAAAAAGCTGGCTAATAGCTGTAGATCATGCTGCTGAGGTGAAAAAAAACTTAATATCTGAGCAGTCATAAATTCTCGGAGACCACCCGAGCGTGCTCAGGAAAACCTGAGCAACGAGTACACTTGCCCATCACTTGTCAGAATTTAACTGTGAGGGGACATGGCTAAGCAAATTAGAACTGGCAAAAATTCCAGCATAACTGTAGTTCAGTCCCTGACTTTCTAGTCATAATGAACTTTGGAGCATCTTAATCCAGCGCAGTGTTTATTATGTTTGGAATACAAAATGACAGTCTTGATTTATCAAGCCTTTTGTTCAATCAATATGTAAAAGTAAAAAAAAAATGTTTCATCTTGAAAACTGCAAGATATTTATACAAATTGTTGAGGAATTGTATAGATCTACATTTATAGAAATGGTATAATTTTGGGCCCGAAAGCAGAATATAATACAGTAAGGCAGCACATCTCTGATTTTACAATTGAACATTATGGATATTATTCTTTACTGTGTCTGCTACTGTTTGTCCATTTTAATTACTAGCGATGGGCGAACGTGCTCGGATAACATCTTATCTGAGTATGCTCGAGTGTTGTCCGAGTATCTTGGGCGTAGTCGGAAAATGTGTTCGAGTCCCTACGGTTGCATGTTTTAAGACTGCATGCAGCTGCATGGACTTGAGCAAAATATTCAAGCACACTCAAGAAACTCAGAAAACACCCGAGTATATTCGGATAACACGTTATCTGAGCACGTTCAATCACCATTATTTATTACGTAACCAGGTCAATGACAGATTCTATTCTTGAAGTAGAAAAAATCCTTGCACTTGAATAATAGTGTCTGTTTTTTTTCCGGCATTTGTGAAACCTAAAACTGGTGTAACTTCGATGGTGACTGAGCTAAAGCAATTTGCCATAGAACATGTATTCATCTCATGCGCCTTCATGCCGCTTTTACTTTTAAGTGTGTAATCATAAGGGTTTTTTGAGTCATTATAAATTCATAGAAAGAGGCAGCACTAAAGGTTAGCACTAATTAATTCATATGTCAATCCAACCGGGAAATGGGAAGGTTATTTTTTTATAGTAAGTAAAACAAAAAAGAACTCCGTAAAAAGTGAAAGTGATTTTTCACAATGTAGCTTTGAGTTACAAAATCTCAACTTCATAAATAAGCAACAGACGCTGCCAACTATTCAGTCACAAGAGGAACTATTGCGGAGTGTTAGTCTGTAGTAAAAATGCCGTCCCTTGTGGTGGTAAATGCTTCCAGCTAATATAAGTGAAATGTGCAAAATGGAATCTAAACTTGAAAACGAATTGTGTTCCAGTGTGTCTGTTCTTTCATGATATTGCCAGAGATCCCGATGAGAAGCAGCTTTCTAGGAAAAAAAAAACTTCAAGACTTATTAGTCAATGCTTGGAAAAGGAAATTACAGAATCAGCAAAATTTGTGTCCTCTTTAAGTTTCCAGTTTAATTCTTGGTTAGCAAAATTACAGTCCATTCACCGGGTTCTGGTTTGTACTAAATCAGACAATAAATATTTTGGGATATCAACTGAGAAGACACTTTTTTAAAGATTTAAGACTGTGTTCACATGTTTTGTCCATGAGGCATTTTTTTTCTTGTGATTGTAGTAAAACTACCATGTTTTTTGCTGTAATTTTTAAAACTACACGAAAACCGTGCATTTTTGCGAAAATCTTTACCGTGATCACAATGTGTGAGCATAATGATCTCAGCCTACCTCATTGGACAAAATGGTTTAAGTTGCCATATAGATAACAAACCTAGGTCAGCAACCTCTTGCCTTTACTGACTTCAGTAATATGACTTTTGCTCTTTAACATTAAATATGGTCAACAATTGGTCTTATAATAGGAGTAGAGCTTGCATTATTTAATAAAGGGGGACACTATACTGTAGATACCCATTATTTCTTGAATTGGGCAACCCCATCTGGCAAGTTTAAAATATCTCAGTTCCAAGTAGATAAAACCAGGAGATCTGTACAACAGTTGCAAAATGTTTTTATTTTTCCATATACTGGACATGTTACAGTCCATAGAACTAATGCTTTTTAGGGTTTGTGTACATGACCGTATTTTCCTTCCGAATGCTATCTGTAAAAACATTGGATCGCACTCTAACCAATGTTACTCTCTGGGGCTGTTCATATGTCCAATTTTTTCACTGGAAAAAGTCTGTCCTTGGAAAAAAATTGCAGCATGCCCGATTTATATCTGATATTCGGAACGCACTCGGCCATGCACATAAATGACTGTGTTAAAAACATCAAACTGCACTTGAATTACATTTTCACAGACTGACAGAATGGAGAAGGCGGATAAAATTTTTCCCATCTTCTCCACATCTGAAAAAAAAAAAATGACAGAGAGCGATTTGCATAATCGGCCCGATTCTCTTGGAAGAGAGAAAATACTGTTGTGTGACCCTAGCCTTAAATAGATTAATTAGGCCAATTAGAGAACATATTCTTTGAACTCTATATTTTCCCTTTATTTCTCTACCCAAGCTGGTTGTCCATCATACCAAAGAAGATGATTCTGGACAGGGAAGGTTAATGGAGCCCAAAGCAGGCTCTCCATGGATGTGTTGTGACTGTGACACAGCCGTGACACATGCAGCTGAGGCGCCGATCAGCTGATCAGCCAGCGCGATCCAGGAAGCCGGGTTCCCTCTGCAGCTTATTCGGCAAGTGCTATAGCTTGCCGAATAAGAGGGAACCCGAGCAAATTTGCTCATCTCTACTGGTGGCGTACAAGTAAAGCCGACACCTGTGCATTAAATAACTTCACCCTGCTGGTCTCTGATTCCACTTCCCAGTCGCCAGATTACAATCACTGTGTGGATGACATAAAACTGGAGAAAGGATCCCTTTAGCAAATCTACCAACATTGTGGTTTAAGCATAGGCCGTCAGAGTCCTGGGAAACAACTTCACTGCCACATTGCAGATGTCAAGTGAAAATTGTCTCCTCCAATTTCACTACATCCTCAAGCTATACAGTCTTACTTTTCAGTCTGGAATTATTTTTTTGGGGCAAAAAGTAAATTCAAGGAGAATTAAACATGCTTATTGTTGCAGAAAAAAATGTTGTTAATTTGGTAATTTCCTTTGCACCATAGTCAGTAAGCTAGAACTCGTGTCGTATAAAATTTCAATTTTTCCGCACATACTTACATTTTCTCTCTTCTTCGGTCATTGTCGTGACTGTTAATCGCTTTGTGTAGCAAACATTCCCCTCAGACTAACGACTGTTGCCAGGCTCAGCGGGTCTTCTCCATACACCATCAAGGAGAATAAGGCCAGAGAACGAGTGATGTAGTGCGCTACAAAGAGCATCTGTGATTTGTTGCCTCATATAAATGAGAAACGATGTAAGATTGGCTAAAATCCCATTGTTAGACACATACAGGTCAGCATGTAAAAATCTATCTACACTCCGCAAATGATCCAGCTTCTGAAGGTGGCGGCTCCAGTCACATTATTCTTTCATTTATTTTCAAAGCAGCAGAAGCTTTTTATTATAGACGCGTTGTAGCAATGTCATACGCCTTATACAACCTGCTTAGTAAGAAAAAAAGGCAAAACCATAAAGAAAAGAGACGGATTTGTTTCTTACCTGAATAGATGAACACATTCCTAATATCCATAATGCCATCTTGATATTGAAAGGAATGAACTTGGATAATTTCCTTACAGATGTCCGGTGAAAACAAACTTGTTGCTCGGTAGAGGTCCGACTACTGGGATCCACACCACTTGGTGGAACAGGGCACTTTCATCCCCGAAAGAATGGAGCAACAGTGAACATTCTCAACCGCTAATCTGTTCATTCCCTATGGGGATACCCAAGCATCATGCTTCGCTTTTTCGGAAAGCCCAGTAGAGAGTGATTGGAGTGGCGGACTGGTGTCAGATCTGCCACTCTATTCTGCATTAGGCACTAAAAATGCCCCTTTCTGTGTATAGATGGAGGTCCCATGGACCCTTACAGGTCACTAAGTTATCACCTATCCAATGAATATGAGATAACTTGTTTTTACTGCCCAACTAGGGGTAAAATAAGGAATAACCAGCTCACCCTTGTCAATCCGTCCAAACAAAGAGAAGCCGATGATCATGTCAGTGCCTAACGTCCATGTAACATGCTGTAGGAAGAAAACCATCCATCTTCCAATCATAATAACTATTAAAAATATCCCTTTATTTCAATGCACACACATTTAAGGGAATGATAAATGTGTGTAGGATAAGAGGTAGAACATCATAAAAAAGCTCATGCATTTCGAAAGCTAACCGCATTCTTAATCCCGGTACAGCATATAACTGCAGAACCCTCCACATATGTATATAAATGAGAAATCTCTTCCTTAATAAACCCGACACCACAAAAATCCCATTAGAGGTTAAAGCATGCATGTCATTGTGAGGGCATAGATAATGTGGAGCCATAAGTGCTCTGTGTGCCAATGTTTGGTGGCTCCTCTAGCCCCATATATTTCTTCTCTAATACTGTTAGAAACCATTTTTTCTGCATGCTCTTCGCATAAAATCGGAAGCATATGGAGACGCAGTAGATTCTCATAGGCTTCTATTGCTGCTCTTTTATGGCTCCGTTTGACCACAGGTTGAACAATACAAATTTAAAAACTCCTATACTGTCAAATGGGATGAAAACACAGGCAGCTGTTTGCTTCTACAGTCACATGTATCTACCATCTGCCTTACTTAGAAAAAGTCTTACAAAAAAGGGTGTTTTTATATTTGTTTTTTTCTTTGTGTTGTTCTTTATACTTTGTTTTTTAGCACTGTAAAAATGTAGCAAGAAAAGAAGACATGACTGCAAATATTAGTGAAACATGATATGAGAATAGCCTTAGGCTAGGTTCACATTGCGTTAACAGCAGCCCATTCAACACATACGTTAACGGGCTGCTGTTAACGCAAGTGCCAACATGACATCGTGCTAGCGCAGATAGAGCTAGCAAATGCTCTATCTGCGCTAGCAGTAACGGACCCAGAAACGCTGCAGCCCGCGTCCCAGGGTCCGTCACTCAATGACGGCACATAGCTAGCGCACGCCCATTGTGGGCGTGCGCTAGCGATGCATCCGACATTGGACTCAATGGCGGCGTTAATGGACTGCGTTACACCACGTTATGCCGCGGTGTAACGTAGTCCATCTAGCGGACGCCTAAAACGCAGTATGAACCTGGCCTTAGGCATTTTGACTGTCCAAAATGTCATCTCATGAACAGTTCAACTTTTACACAAACTCATAGTACATTTTACACATTACTTGCTCCAACCGGAAGACCATGAAAGATTGGCCAAAGGCTTAAAATACAAAGTAGCATAACCCCCATGCCTTTTGTAGCCTGGTTTGCAGGACAGTCCCATGAAAATCAGGATTATTGTGAAGTATGCAGGTGACTGTATCACCTGACTCTTTATGTATACTTGTTATCTATAAGGTAATCCTTTCAGGGAGGAATGAGAACATTTTTCCAAGTTTTTTCACTGCACAATACTTTTACACACCTCCTTCAAGCCTCTTGCAAGTTCCATGGAAACTGTCCAGAAGCATTGCTTTTCCTGAAGTTTCAGAAGTTTCATGAGCCTGGGATAATTGCCAATTCTACCAGGAGCCAAGTAGTCTCCCTTTTCCCAGATATTCAGGGAGATTTCTCAAGTTTGTTCTTGTGTTTCCACCTATTTTTCTCTGCATTTACCATTGGGATGATGTCCATTCCAAAAAGTTGTTGCTCGTTGTTGAGTAGAGAGTGAAAAAGAAATGCCAAGTTCATATGCCATGGAGGCTATATAGAGGGTAGTTCTGCACACTGAAAATCAGTGCCAAAGGTAGATTTCACTGACATCAACTGTTGTTACTAGCAACATATAGACATGGGGAACATATATAGAAATACACTTTTAATAGCACATTTGTCTAAAATGGATTGAAAAGCCACATATGATTATTTCCAAGATATCGGAAAGTTACATAATTATATTAGTGGAAACCTCTTTAAAGCATTGAAAAAGAACCGCACCATACGAGTCTACTCTAATGTATAGTTGAGTTGCATGAAACTCTATAAAGATTAGCCTGGACATGGTTGGGAAGCACCCAGGGTGGCAGTAAGTATATTCGTACCTGAGGATATGTTGGCACCATTAGTCTCAGGTAGTAAGTGGAATGCTGTTCACGCTCAACTGTTGTGGATTAAATTGGTCATGTTGGTATTTGGCCCTAAAGGAACTGACAGAAACAATCAGATTTAAAAGGCAGCAGTCTATTTTCTTTGATTATTTTTGCAGAGGCACAAATCTTCATATTGTAGAGGCTTCCTTCCAACTGTTCCCCTTTTAGACCACACCAACATTTCACAACACCACCCCGTTCCCACAACCCCTCACCCCAAACATTACAATAAATAACTTTTAGTAAGGAGGATGTTGGAGCTCCAAAACCTGGCGGAAACTAATAAATAATAACTTATCATCCAGCATTACTTTGTTGCTGGAAAACCTTTTGCTATACTACAGACTCCCAGAGACCTCACCCTGTAGAGCCGAAAAAATAGGGCAGACAATTAACCAAAATCCAAACATCAAAGGGAAGTTACCTTCCACCCGATGTACAACCCACACAACTCCGAGAACCCTCTCACCACCGGTCATTGAATGACCCAATGACATCATCATCCAACAGTTTGATATGTTATCTTACTTGAACCTTTAAATGCAAGGGCAGGAGGATGGGACCTTTGCTCTTGGTGCCTCGTGACGATTGCTATCCCCATCCCTTCTCAGAAAGATAAACCCTGCTCAACTGTACACACCCCCCAACAGAACAACCCCCCTAAACTTTTGACTCCACAGTGCCTTCACTTCTACCCATATATATTTTAACCCCTATTTGCCCTACAAACCAAGTCATGGATCATTTTGCCCATGGTTTTGATGCGGGCTACGTTTTTCCCATAGCATAATGGTTACCTTGTAGCTCATCATTATGTAGATACTAAGGTTAAAAATGTCAAATGTCCATCAAGTTCAATTAAAGGGTCATAGATGATAAAGAGAAGATGAATTAATATAACCATAATGCAAGAGCCAATCTGAGGCAGCTTTGGTGCACCTTTGGTATGGCCAAGGACATGCTGCTTCAATTTGCATTCTCAGCACTGTCTCTGATCCTGATTGGCAGTGTTTTCTTTTCCATTGTGAGCGCTGTCTATACTCAATCTGCGGTACATTAGCACAGAAGGAGCCCTGCGACGAGCATACAGTGCCAGTGCTGCTGTGCACACAGTGTGGGTGCAGGTGCGTTCTCACCCTCGATCCTTTCTGCGTCCACTGCTCTCTACACTTCCAATGTCCATGTAGTGGCTAGTGCTGTAGATAGGCATAACAGCTAATAAATGGGAGTCCCTGGTGCAAGATCATTACAGATCTGATATTGATGACTTATCCTAAGGACAGGTGCAGATGACTATTTTCTCCACAACTGAGAAAATCGGTTCAAATAGGCTAATCACACTCTGAACAGAATCTGATCAGAGTTTGATCAGAGTGGGATCTCATTTTTTTTAGAGATGAAGAGAAAAAGAAAAAGTTGTCAGAATATGAAAATCAGACTGCACTCAAATGTCATCCGAGTGCAGTCATATTTTTTATACAGACCTCTAAAGTTGACGTGACATCCGATTCTCGGAGGCAAATTGTGCATGTTGCGATTTTTTCCCCCAGACCAACTCAGTCTGAGGAAAAATTGGACATGTGTATGGCCCTGCAAAATGGGGATGAGCACTATACATCAAAATGACAGATAGCATTCATTCAAGTTATACAGTCATCTGCACGAGTCCTTGTGGTGAGTCATTGGTAGTGTATTCCTGGACATCCCCCATAAGACAAAAACATGTTAAACTCAAAATTCAATCGTCTCATGGGTCTGAAAGTGACATATGGAGAATATGTTGGCAGAATAGATAAATCTGCCCCATGGAGTGCTGATTCATATCTAGACCCTTGTCTATGGCTGCGTTCACACACCGTGGTCTTGTTGCGGCTTTGTTCTGGCCTGCAAATATTATAATAACGAAATGTTCTTGTGCCTCAAATGCAAAATCTGCAGCCGGGATCTTACCTATAATGTGTTACGTATAATATTTGGATCTGTGAATGTTTATTATAGTAATATTGTACTAATAGAGATTTTTATATGTCGCATGTTCAGATCCTAGACAGATATAAATGAATAAACTGTGGGGAAGAATCATTTTGCTGCTTTTAGACATATGCTGCTGTTAGAGCCAGGAAGGCTGTGTGGGAGGCTGTGATTTGCATGAGCTCCACATAATGCGGCTGCAGGAGGACTGCAGTGTTTGGAGAACAGCGGCCGCCCATTAAGTTTACCCTCACAAATTAATAAAGCCAAATTGCATTTACAAGTGACACTATTGGAACCGGGTTATGCAAAGCAATATGCAGAAGATGTTTCTGCGCCATGACTGCATTGTACATTATGCTTCATATTGACAAGAGTAAAATGTAAGATGAATGGTTTCTGAGGAATATCCTGAGGTAAATTCTAATTAAGCCTATTTTTTAATCAAATAAAACTGAATGGAGTTGAACATACCATCACCTTGTAACGTCTTTTTATGCAACAAAGGGCCTAAGACCACATTCAGACCCCAGGACCACCGACGCCTCTGCATTCCCTCCAGCTATGATCTGGTCTCTCTGCATTTCTGTGCATCTGTACCATATTTCATTACATGCATCTGTCTTTTCGTTATTTTTGCTACAGACTAGGCAAATTCCTAACTTGAGCCTGATGTGTCTCTGCCTGACTGCAGAGGTTGGCCCCCTAAAATTATGAAATGGTGCCCCCATTCAACGTTGGCTGACACTGAGTGTCCTTAACTGTACCCTCAACTTCACACAGAGTGTAACCCAAAACCAAAACAACAGAAAGGAGTGCACACGGGTACAGCTTCAGGTACAGAGCTAAGGATTTATTCACACAGACTTACTTGAAAGATGGAAGGAAAAAGACAGGATCCCAAAAAGACTTTTGGTATATGTGGTAACCCCAGAGCCTAAATGTAACAAAATGGGAGGAGTACCTGGTAAGAAAACATGCAATCTGCAGGAGAAGGAACAAGTACTATCTTGCTGATGTTTTCTTTAACTGGGGAGCTAGGACTCCAATCATATATCTAACTTGGAATAAAGCCAGCAAAAACTGCATATGCTAGGAGAGTATAAATATCCCCTCCCAATGTCACGCTATGACAGTCTTTGATAAGGATGAGGGGCCTCAAACTGTCCCTAGAACTGGGCCTTAACTATCCCAATCTCAGAGGTACTCTTAAAGGTAGAGAGGCCTGAGTCTCCAATCTTACTATGCTCCTGTTAATTTCCTAAGCTGTCCCCTCCTCCTCCCTCAGGAGGCCTGGGACAGATATGTTGGTGTACTTGTATGAACATGTAAGACAAACAGGGATAACAAAAAACAAATTACATACAAAAACACTCACCAAGTGTAGAGAGGAATAAAGGGAAGGTACAAACCAAATGGGAATAGGATAATAGAGAAAGCACCCAAAAACAGCAGGCAACAATCTCCAACATCAACTATGAACTCCAACTTCAGCAAGCCAGGAAGTAAACTTTCACAAGCAGGGATGAGGAAGTCTAGCTAGGTTATACAGAGAGAAAATAAGCAGGCCAGGAGCTGCTGTGAGATGGAGCTGCATGTCTCTAGCCATTAACCTCTTTTACACCAAAGAAAACAAAGTCCATTTAATATGAGGAACAAAACACACAGGCTAAATGGAAGACCTGCAAATCACAGTACATAAAGGTCACCTAACCACAGATCTCCCAGGAGGACGTGACACACACTCGTGACACCGACAATATGATAGGACAAACCAAAACTAGGATGTGAAAACACCTGCATAGAAGCAAAACAGTAAGCACAGCAAAAAAAATCACAGGCTGTGGTCCAA
The DNA here is from genome assembly GCF_051348905.1 of Ranitomeya variabilis. Taxonomy (NCBI): domain Eukaryota; kingdom Metazoa; phylum Chordata; class Amphibia; order Anura; family Dendrobatidae; genus Ranitomeya; species Ranitomeya variabilis. The sequence goes on along the minus strand of NC_135237.1, from coordinate 71,300,550 downwards.
TAGAGAGGGTAACCGACCACTTAGCTAGAGGTCACCGGATCAAGCCATGACAGATATGCAAAAAATATAAGAAATATTTCACTAACCTCACCGCTCACATCTCTGACCCTCCATTCCTCACCATCACCTGTCCAGTCCTCATCGCATCTACTGATCCACACCGACTGTGCTAAAATACCCAGGCATCTTATAGTGAGCAGCAACTTCCAGCTCTGATGAGACTCTAAAGGTTTTACACAAGTGTGAGGAAGGTCATAACATGTGCTGTAACCTTGCATGCATACGCGCAGGACTTTCCCAGGTTCATCAGAGCTGGAAGTTGCCGCTCACTGTGATAGGCCTGATTTCAGCATTTGAAGAGGTGGCCAGAATATGTGACAAGAACTGGATGGATACTGGTGATGAGCGGAGGGGATGAAGTGAGAATGGTGAGGTGAGTATAAGGATTTGTACAGTTTTTTAACCTTTTGATTGCTTTCTATGGTTCAACACAATGGTGGCCAGCGTCTGCCACTGAGCTGGATTCACGTGAAAGAGACATACAAAAAAGTGCATTTTCGTAAAATTCTAGCAGAATTCAATTCCACTCAAATTAATCTGTCACCTGTATACATGTAATGCATACAGTACTAAATTGATTTCTTAGACATGATGAGGGTGGTGCACATACTTTGAAAATCCACATTAGAAAGGGTGATATTAGGATGAGCAGCTAGAGCTGAATTTGTAAAATATTCATTTTAATATCAGACAGAAACATTTTCAAAATGCGTTATAAAATGGATTTTCAAAGTACACCATTCTCTTCAGGTCTTTTTAATAATATTTGCAGTTTATATTGAGAAATTTATTGACAGATTAGCTTTAGGGAAGACCTACAACTAAACTGTCAATGACCTTTTAATTTAAAGTGTAACTCAGTTTAATAACAGTTGTTAGATATTATAGGTGTTGCTTAGTATTTTTTTATCAGTCGGAGTCTGTGGATCGCCCCGCAGGGCTAGGGGAACTTGGTACTGGGTCCTTCGGTTTTCGGGGGGATGTCACGGTGGCTGACCCGGTCCGTGGCCTAGGGACATCAGTATTAAAAGGGAAAGGTCATTAAAGGGGAAATGTTCGTGACGCCACCTGTGGTATTCGGTCAGGGTGACTGACGCTGCTTTAAAGGGTCTGCTGGTGTGAAGTTATGGCAGCTTGATGGTATATCTTCCCACAGGTGAAGTATGTCCCCAGGGCTTCCCAGTGTGTAGATGGTGGATGGTGAGGGGCGCAGAAAAGAATGAGGACACAAGGTTGCAATCTCTTTACCTTATTACTGAAGGCTTCAGCATCCACAGTCCAGAGCACCAGACCACAGGGCAGGCAGAGTCCCCTTATCAAGGTGGAAATCAGTAGCCTTCCTCTAGCACCGTGGTGTTGTAGTACCTTATTGTTGAGCCTCTCATAAGGTCCTCACAACTGTTGTAGATGGTCTAGATGTTATGTCTCTCTCTCTGTCCCCCTGATAGATAGGACAACCCGTATGACCAATGGCCTGAGGCTTTTTACAGGGACTCTAGCACAACCCTGCTAGCAGGATCCCACCCCTATCAGGGACCAACTACCTGAGCCAAAGCTCAGCCAGCAACTGCCTAACTTCCTCTCCAGGCCACCACTTTTACCTAAGTGTGAAGAGTGCCCTAATAAATAGGAACATAGCTCCCCCTGGTGGATTGGAGTATGAAATGTGTTGTATGTTTGTGGTACCTGGTAAAGAGATCTCTTTTATTGCCTCCAAACGTAACATCACTCCCCCTAGAGGAGAATGATATTACTGTAACGACCAGGAACCTGGGGCGCTGCATCTGGGTCCTGAGACTACCATCGATCGATCGATCAAAACCCGGCTCCCATTTCCGCAGCTCCTGCATAAAGTGCGCACGCAGAGAGGTGCACGGGCTCAATAGTAAGTCTATGTGTAATGATTATAAGAGAATAACTCAGGAGACTCTTTGCATGGAACAAGACAACTACAGGACACAGTTTTATAAGTGGTAAAGTCTATATTATCACACGGTGATTCAAACAGGTGCAGAGAGAAACTCAAGTCCAAAACACTTGGTGTAAATATTAAACGCAGCTTAACAGTCTATAGGAAACTTCAGAGGAAAGTGCAATCATGCAGAAAGTCTATGAAGCACAATTATTCTTGAGGATACTTGACACGAATAAGTCCTTGGTAGTCCAAACACAGATAGATATGCTTATAAGGCAGTTCAAATAATATCTTAGCACAACCAGGGAGGCCTGGGTAAAAGTCTCAGGTTTAAGCAGAGCAGCAACAGCTTACATGTCCAGCAAATGCAGATGGAAACAAACACAAGAAGCCAGATGGAGGATTACTGGAAACTGATGTATGCAGCAGAAACTCAGAGCTGAGTAGCAGGATCTCCACACAGGTTGACAGGAGCAGGTGCAGGTGCAAAGCCAGGGAGTCGCCAGGGTGGAGCTGGATGCAAGGCAGAATACTCTAGCACAGACTAAAGGCTGGGGTGGAGTTATATAGCAGGAAGACACAGTGCACATGAGACCAAAGACGCCATCTTGGAAAAGGGCAGTAATGCACAAAAGGTAATCAAAATGTTCAGAGTCCTGACACTATGGGTCCATACATCACTCTATGAGACTGAATGTGCAGGCTGCTCTATGCCCACAGGAGCTGCGGATTTCAGACACTCAAACAATGCCTATTGTATATTAAATATTTTATAAATTTATAGTTACCTTTTAAGAATCCACAGATTCATGATAATACTAATTAACATCTAGTGTATGAAAAAAATTCTGGCCAATGTCCTTAATACCAACCTAAAAGACCTAACTTTATAGCAAAAGTTGAGTTTGAACTTCAGGGTGGGATCCGGTCATTTAGAATGGTTTCTTGCACTATGAACTATAAGCAAACTCTGCTCCATAGTTTACTGAGCCATGTGCTAGCTGTGGAGTGAAGGGTAGGAATTCCTCCCTGTGTGCTGTGATGTGTATGGGAGACATTGTTGCAGGTATTCTCCTCCCCGCAGCTCAGAGTCAAATGCAAATTATAAGATAGAGCCTGCAGAGGGGAAAACAGATGAAAATGTAGGATATAAGTTATATAATACCCAGAAAAATAATTTCTAATTTAAATTGTTATTTCTTATGTACACACACAGAGCAGTTTCATCTGAAAGTTACTTAAAGGTATAGTTACCCTATAAAGGGATTGTCCATGTTTGTGGCAAAAGCCTGCAGTGACTCTGCGACTGCAGACTGACAACCCGTGAGAGCGCGCTGTGTGCATACTGTCACAATTCCCCAGTATTCCTGATGTGAGCAGGCGGTCATGTAGCCGCATTTATGTGATTTGATTATTTTCATTCATGGGCCATCTTTACTCTTCTGATTTCTCTTAATTCACTTCTATTGTAAGAAGCCAAATTCATCTAGTCAGCACATCAGCAAAAATGCAAATTGTTGCCCTTGTCGTCTCAACATGAAAACTGGAATGGAGTAATGGAGTTTGCAATGGAGGTCTATCCTCTTCAGTGTTGAGTCCGTGCTATTGATTTGGACAGAGATTGGTCTGGAGAGCTTTAATCTCCATTCCAGGTATAGTAATAGATTGACATTGTGCCAATTTGGTCGTGGAACCAGGGCCTAACTTAAGTAAGTGAAAGCGTTGCAATCATACCAAGGCCCTGAAACCTAAGGGGCCCAAAAAGTTCCTTCAGCCTATATGAGAAGGCCAATACTATTAAAAACAAGCAATAATTGGGGGCCTCATTGGAGCCTTTTCATTTCAGCTCAAAAACTTCAAGTTATATCACTGCGTGGAACCATAGGTCATTCACTTAAAGTGTACCAGGAGCCATATTACATATATATATATATATGTATATATACCCATTCTAAAAAGTATGACGCAATATACTTTATTTTCTTATTTTTTGCTGTGGCCATCTGTAGAGGTTAGTGCAGAAGACTACTCTTCCCTATATAGTAAAAATTAATGAACTAGTGATGTATATCTACCCAACTGGTTCACAGTCATTTATTACCCTCCATTGAGTCTGTTGGGTTAAATAGATCCATTTCATATTGGTGCCAAGACTATCTCAGAATCAAGTTTGCCAAGTTTAATACTAAAAACATCTTGTAGAAAGGTAATTCCAGTGGAGGTACATAAATCAAGTCATACAATAGCTACCCTAGACACTTCTTATGATGTCGAGCCCATAGGAATATATCGATGACACTTTCCCAAGATGTATGGTTAGACTCTTAATTTTTAGTTTCCAATTTAGCAGTTAAACTGTGTTTTAAAGACTCCTATTAGGAGCGTTTGCTGCCTTCTAATTCCACATTTGTTATGCCTGCATATTCTTGGCACTTAGAAGAAAGAATGTGTTTGTTTTCCTCCCCAGGATCTGTTTAGTAAGGAGCAATAGCAATGAGGCAAGCTGTGAGAGGCATAGTGCTCGCTCGGTGATGAATAAATACAGCTCCGCAAGGAACAACAAGAAGCCGGAGAAAGGGAAAAGTAAATAAATTGCTTTATTGCAAGGGAAACTATAGTAATCACGCACTGAGAACATTACACCTGTGCGGAGCAACCGAGAGAATAATTGACAAGACATCGATTTTTAACTTGGCAGTTTTGTGATATGATTGGCCACCTTCCAATGAAAGCAGCAGTTATAATATGTAGAAAAAAGGAAATGATTTCATAATGCCCAATGCCAACAGATTGTGGGTTTTATTACACGCAGAAGCATTAAAGGTTCCTTATTTCACATGTCACAGGCATCATTAAACATGTATATATAGATCATATGATATGATACTCATTAGGTAGATGTTTATAGCAGCAGGCATCTGATCCAGTCTCCTGAGATCTCATGCTACTTGTGACCGAAGACTGGTATGTCTATATCATATCATCCACATAAATGATTACTGATGTCCATGACATAGAAAATGAGAACTTTGCATCTTAGACCACATTCAAAAATTCATTTTTTCTCAGGCGGACAAATTTTCATCAGTCCCACTTGCATCATTGCAGATTTACAGAAAAGTTGGCAAAGCTGCAATAAAATTACAAGTAAATCTAAAGTGTGAACACAGCTTTAGCCTTTATTTAGAAGTATGTTTTTTATTCTTAAATAAAAAAATGACCTGATTTTCATCAGTGTTTGGTCAGTATGTCCAGTTTTACCATTAATGATTTTCTTGTATGCAAAAAAAAATTGCGAACATTCTCCATCCCGTTACAATGTTGAAAGTGTACGACACACAGGTGCGGACTGGGACTGAAATTCGGCCCTGGCATTTGAAATCACACAGGCCCATGCTGTCCCCATCCCCAAGCACTTGATGGGATATATTACTAATATTGCCCTGAATGGAGGAAAGCAAGATTTACTCCAAGAGCAATATTTCTAATGATACCGATGGCCTGGTGGGGTAAGTAACTGAGTCAGCGACATTGTGCTCCATCACAACTCTTAATAGTATGGGCGTCTTGAGAACACCGATTCTGTTAATGTTGCAGACAAGGCAGCCCACAACCAGACAGGCCCTTCTGGCATTTGCCAGAATTGTCAGATGGCCAGTCCGGCCCTGACGACACACATATGGATGGCATCTGTGTGACGTCAGAGAGATTTTCATAGATGTGTAGCATTGTGTGGGGGATTTTGGTTCATGGCACATTAATGTTGTTCGTGTTCTATCCATGAAAAACATAGATAGAACATGTACATGAAACATGGACGTCTGAATGAGGGCAAAGGTTAGGTTCATACTACATCCTTCTCCTTATTTCACTAAAGTCAAAAGTTCAATTGTAAAAATATCTGAATGTAGTTTTCTTTGAGCATTCAAATAGAAGCCCCCAATAGAGTGCTGAGCAGGTTATGGATTTCAATATTCTTCCATTGCGCAACAATTCTCTACTCGAGCACTACATTCACCATTATTGGTTTTATTTCCTACTAAAGCATGGAGACATTGAAGAGTTGATAGCTGTGTTGGCATGACTGTTATTTTATGCAAAATATTGGAGAACTAAATGAATTATATTTTAAAGGAGTGTCCCAGTTAGAAAAGCCATTGTCAAATATTATATTAAGTTGGATTCACACTAGCAGTGTTTGGCTATGCTTTGGTTCGGTTGTTGAAACAATTTTTAGGTCAATAACAGTAGAAGACCCCCACCACAAAAAAAAGCATGGGGTTCTTTCAGTGGCCAAAAACTGCATGAGTGCTTACATTAATAGAGGAGAGGTCAATACAGGACTTGAGCTGTAGACCAAAGGGAAGAGAAGCTGAAGAGAGCGTTTCTCATTCTACCCAACATGTGTGCAATACCCAGACTGTCATCATTCGCATCCATTCCTGTCCATGAATTTGATAAAAATTTCTCATCTCATTACATGAGAGAAAATGATTTTAAGCAAACATACCATTGTTGCATTTTTGGAATACCCAAAGAGAAAACCCGTGAGAACCTACAATCTCTATTCAGTTATCCTTGGTCAGTGCTGAACACAAGACTACAGTGCTTCAAGGCAAGAATGCCAATCTCTGAGCCACTGTGACAATGTCATTAATGGTTGGGTGCTATTTTTCAACATTTAGGACTGGTTTGGCAATATGAAGTCCATGCAATGTTTGATGGGCATCTTCCTGTGGTCATGTGGCAAACCTTAATGATTTAATAGAACGGCAAACTAAAATTTAGCACATTGGCTAATTAGGTTCATTCTTCAGTTCCTTTAGGTAGTGTGTGGCTTGTGAATCCCAATGGATATTTGGCATCCAAGTCTATAAGATTTTGTCTTTTGGTTACTTTGTCCTGTATTTTAGAAGATTGTATGATGGCATTCCTGTATTCAAAACTTAATAGATACTTACCTTAAGCGAAAATAGAGTTTTACTTGAAGCAAAATTTGTATACTACATAATTAATTTGGGTTGAGGGCTTAATTTGTTTGATGTGAAGCTCTAAATTAGACTTAAGCAAATATGTTCGGAATCGGTCACCAAATCTGAATTTGCCATATTCGTGCCATATTGCAACTCTATTTGTGTCGAATTTATGTTTGATGATCGGTTCCGAACATATTCAGTCATTTCTTCTCACATTGACTCCAATGACATTCGTTTGTGTTCGGCGAATATTGCAAAAGCAATATTCGCCTCCAATCATAATGGGAACTGAATTTTGAAAAATTCGCTAAACTGTACTCTAAATCTCCTGTTCTTTCATGTGAATTTGGACTTTACTGTACTTGACAATCCATTTTTCAGATATAAGCTGATAAAACTCCAGTTGGTGGGTACCACCACATATCTGGTATTTAGTGCTCGACCCTTCCCCACAATAAGAGGACTCATATGTTGAGTCAATCTCCTGTATATAAAAGCAGAAAATAGATGGTGCTGATGAATGTAACAAAGTACATTACCAGGTCTTTATTCTCCTCTGGGATTACAATAAAATGTCTTAGCATGTTGTTATAAATTAAGTCACTGAATTTAGATCAGCTTCTTGTTTAAACACCGCCGCCTAATTACAAATCCGCACATGACCACTGATTTAATTAATAGCAATTTGGGACATGATGAGAATGACTTACTTTTGAAGAAGTTTCACTGGCAGCATCATCCTCTTTTCTCTGGAGCTGTCTGCTGGTGAATGACACGATTGTCATTAAGATAAATAGATAAATGGCATTTGCATTCTCAATCAGCGAAGAGACTTTCCATGGAGAGGTTCTCAGCATCTGGCTTATTCATGCCACAGATAGAAGTGGCCTGAATTCAATCTAACTGACAGTCAAAGAGAAAAAAAGAGAGAGAAAGTTTATTTTTATCATGCAGAATCCGGATTTTAATGTTAGCACATATTACTAAAAACAGTTCAGTTTAAATTATGTTCACACTACACTATGGAGGCTCTTCTTGGATTTATCCTGTTCAAAATAGTCACTATAATTTCAATAAAACAATCCTTATCTAAGAACTGGCCCAATATTTATGGACATAACTGTTTATCACTCATGGTAATTCTGCTTCATGTCACCTGTCTTATCCATGGTTTTTCCCTTTTTTTTCTGTGCTATGTTGTGCATAAATACAGTGCCTACAAGTAGTATTCAATCCCCTGCAGATTTAGCAGGTTTAATAAGATGCAAATAAGTTAGAGCCTTCAAACTTCAAACAAGAGCAGGATTTATTAACAGATGCATAAATCTTACAAACCAAAAAGTTTTGTTGCTCAGTTAAATTTTTATAAATTTTAAACATAAAAGTGTGGGTCAATTATTATTCAACCCCTAGGTTTAATATTTTGTGGAATAACCTTTGTTTGCAATTACAGCTAATAATCGTCTTTATAAGACCTGATCAGGAGTTATCTTGGCCCACTCCTCCATGCAGATCTTCTCCAAGTTATCTAGGTTCTTTGGGTGTCTCATGTGGACTTTAATCTTGAGCTCCTTCCACAAGTTTTCAATTGGGTTAAGGTCAGGAGACTGACTAGGCCACTGCAACACCTTGATTTTTTGCCTCTTGAACCAGGCCTTGGTTTTCTTGGCTGTGTGCTTTGGGTCGCTGTCTTGTTGGATGATGAAATGACGACCCATCTTAAGATCCTTGATGGAGGAGCGGAGGTTCTTGGCCAAAATCTCCAGGTAGGCCGTGCCATCCATCTTCCCTTGGATGCGGACCAGATGGCCAGGCCCCTTGGCTGAGAAACAGCCCCACAGCATGGTGCTGCCACCACCATGCTTGACTGTAGGGATGGTATTCTTGGGGTCGTATGCAGTGCCATCCAGTCTCCAAACATCACATGTGTGGTTGGCACCAAAGATCTCGATCTTGTTCTCATCAGACCAGAGAACCTTGAACCAGTCAGTCTCAGAGTCCTCCAAGTGATCATGAGCAAACTGTAGACGAGCCTTGACATGATGCTTTGAAAGTAAAGGTACCTTACGGGCTCGTCTGGAACGGAGACCATTGCGGTGGAGTACGTTACTTATGGTATTGACTGAAACCAATGTCCCCACTGCCATGAGATCTTCCCGGAGCTCCTTCCTTGTTGTCCTTGGGTTAGCCTTGACCCTTCGGACAAGCCTGGCTTTGGCACGGGAGGAAACTTTTAAAGGCTGTCCAGGCCATGGAAGGCTAACAGTAGTTCCATAAGCCTTCCACTTCCGGATGATGCTCCCAACAGTGGAGACAGGTAGGCCCAACTCCTTGGAAAGGGTTTTGTACCCCTTGCCAGCCTTGTGACCCTCCACGATCTTGTCTCTGATGGCCTTGGAATGCTCCTTTGTCTTTCCCATGTTGACCATGTATGAGTGCTGTTCACAAGTTTGGGGAGGGTCTTAAATAGTCAGAAAAGGCTGGAAAAAGAGATAATTAATCCAAACATGTGAAGCTCATTGTTCTTTGTGCCTGAACTACTTCTTAATACTTTAGGGGAACCAAACAGAATTCTGGTGGGTTGAGGGGTTGAATAATAAATGACCCTCTGAAAAGACTTTTCACAATTTAAAAAAAAAATAAACAAAGAAATAACATTCTTTTTTGCTGCAGTGCATTTCACACTTCCAGGCTGATCTACAGTCCAAATGTCACAATGCCAAGTTAATTCCAAATGTGTAAACCTGCTAAATCTGCAGGGGGTTGAATACTACTTGTAGGCACTGTATGTGATTCTTCAGAATTTCTTTTAGTCTTTGCCTGATGAAGAGACCTGTGTAGTCTCGAAAGCTTGCAATTTGTTACCATCTTTTCAGTTAGCCATTAAAAGGTATCAACCACTGAGGACTCTCAATTCTAAATATTTTTCTATCTACTGGCTAACACGGTACCAAGATATATATCTTTCCTGTATTATAATTTCAATAATCATTTTCTCATCTGATGGACAACGCAATAACTAAAAAAATTGCAAAGTACGTTATTTACCTAAAATTAGAATTTCAAACTGAAAAATATGCCAGACCCCGGTGTCTCCCTGCTAAGTTTTTTGCCTAAATGCAAAGTTAAGAAACTTTATAAGTAGTCTTCATAAAAAAAATTATGAGCATTTGATGCTGTGGAATGACTATAAAGGCCAATTTAGGCAAGTCAATACTTGGAAATAAGTGTTCGTTACACTAGTTTTCATCGGCTTGTATAAATTTGTTGGCAGCCACCCAATGAACCAGCAAAACACGAAGATCACTCATGCCAATAAAATTATTGGTAGCACATCGTCTTGTGTACACAGGACATGTGCTGCTGATAATTATGATATTTGTGTGCACAGAACGATCATAATAGCAATTATTTTGTGAAAATAGGCATCTGGTCGACCTTGTCCAAGGACAACTGGATGGAGTTTGTAGGTTCTCATGGGTTTTCTCTACAGATATTCTAAAAATATATTAATATTATATTTTCTTAATGGCTTGTCCAAACAGCGTATAAAGCTGATCAGTGTAGAATAACGGTCGCGGTCGGCAAGTGTAAATTGACCTTATGCCCCTTATGTAGCTTTGTGACTTGCAAATGGGGTATAAATCTGTTAGCATCTCTGCTTTCGATGTCCCCCCTCTCAGTGTTAGAGATAGAAGAAGGGAGAGAGGGAAGATTATACACAAATCTGCAGTGAAAAAGGGAGAAAATATATCAGGGAGGATACAGAAAACAGGCTACAGATATGGAGGAAAGCACATGGCAGGCAAATAAGTACATTACTGCTGTTGTGCTTAGATGTGACAACAGCACTTTGGATACACACAAAACTTACATCCAGCATGTATTACTGGGAGAGATACTCAAACTAGACAAAAATCTGAAAATTGGATCAGGAAGTAAACCACGTATCCGAAGTCTGAAAAATAATAGCGAAATGAATTTTGCAGACTGAAATGTAGTAGAAATGTTATTACCTTAAAAGTAACCATTAACATATGTATAAAGCCTTTACCATCATCTGGGTCCTTTTAAACTGTCCTGTTTGAAATGGTCCAGACAAACCTAATTGCCAAAAGCAGTGAGAATGTAGCCTTAATGAATATGATCTGGATGCAAATCAACTGCAGTGCAAAAAACCCACTAGAGAAAGTAGTGAAATTAGATGTTTAATGATTAAACTAAATGTTTCTCGTCATTTATTCATCAAGATTGTGAGACTGGGACCGAGATATGAAATATTGAAATTGAACTGTCCGTTCTTTAAAACATTTATACTTTGTTGATTTCTTTAGCTGATTCGGATTTTAGGCATCTCATAGATGTGATATAAATAATTCAAAAGTTTGGTATTAATTTGAAAAGTAATATTTGTTTTATAGCTTGCAGATGCCACTGTTATTATAGCTACCAAATCATAACTCATAGGGATGACTGATGTATTCCATTAGTTTTCCTTGTAGTAGGTTTCACAAGTATGATGGCTACTTATCTGTAAGGAGGATATAATTTCATGAAATTATGTGATCCGATGCATAATTTTGTTCCAATCATAATAGTCACAAAAGGGGTTCTTGGTTTAAATACGAAACTCTGAACTCAAGGTTAAATTGAGTGAGATAGCAAAGCACAAAAAAAGTGTAATTTGACATTTAACTTGATAACAGTCAAGATGACAACTCAAAATGTGTTATTTCAAAGCACCACTCCAGCAGGTTTTTTTTTCAGAGCTGGAGTCGTGCTACTGATCTAAGGGACGTGCTTCTGATCTAAGGCCCGTGACCTTGGTATTATACTTACCAGCCATCATCTTTATCTTCTATTGGCATTGCTCTGGTCTCATAGTGCCATCTTGTGACCACAACTTCTGACTGGCTTGATGTCAGAAGTAACAGTCACAAGCTATCAATATAAGTGTAGGAGAGCCAGACCAAGGCTCCCATAGACTTGCAATGAAAAGTGGCCTCCGGTCTGCCCCAGCAAACACTGGAGCAATCCAGCAGGTCACAAACTGCAGAAGGCCAACGGGAACGGCAGCGACAAATGGTGAAGATTGCAACAGGTATGTAGAAGACTAGGGGCATAGACCTTAGATTAGAAGCACCACTCCAGCTCTGCAATTGAAAAAAATGCAGGAGTGGTGCTTTAAAAGCCTTTTATAGGATTCTGAACTGTATGTGTCTACAGGTTTTTGCATTTATCTCAGAATTGTGGTATACGAAGAATGACAGAAATATAGTAGTAGGAAAAATAGAGGTGGTGGGTCCAAGCTTAATTTAGTTATGTTTCTCTTCTTCATGGTCACTAACCTGTTCAAGATTACTTCTTTTCATAGAAATCTAAAGAGGAATTGCTTTGGAGGTCATACTTCTCTTTTATCCAAAAACATGGTAGAAGGAGGGTTGTAAAAAAAACTGTGCCATTCGATCCTAGGACTTGAAATATGGTGGCTTAAATCCTGTAAAGTTGTGTCTATATGCTTAGTCTACATAAGTCATAAAGTTGAGTAAAACATTTTCAAGATCCTGGTCTAACAAATACATCAGAAGTTTGCCTTCGCGTACCTGCTGTCATCACTGGCACATCTTGTGATCAGTAAGACACCATTCATATGTCTCTCCACAACAAAGACTTTGCCCCAGGCCTTCTAATCATATGAGGTGCTGGAGATTCTGTCTGGTAGGAATAGGGTTTCAGAGTTCTGGTGTGCCAAACATGGACTTCCGATGTGGCCACTGGACCAGAGTCTGGAGAATCTTCGTATCCAAAATTGAAAAATGCATCTAAAGCTCTTTAACTTTAGGCTAATAAAATGTATATTTTTGCCAATTCTGATAGTCACCCTTATGCAGCACAATTTACTCCCATAAGGAGAAGGCTAAGGCCACAGATTTATGTGGTTCAGTAAAACATTGTTGGTTCATAAATAGAAGTAATGGGGAAATGTTAATTGCAGCAGAAGCTCTACTGTAAATTAATAATCTGTAATAATTTACTAATTTAAGTTATATGGCTAATTACAAATTAAGTTTTATTGCAGTAAGAGATTTACCATCAATGGAAGTGGCCAAGTACCTCATTACCGTAAGGCTTAAATGTGGAGAGAATGAATAACGACAGTTTTATATCTGAACTGATAGGAATTTTGGAGAGGGTGGACAAGCTCTATTAATGTTTGTTCCAACTGTTGATCAAAATAAATGTGATGTTACTAGTTACAGATGGAAATGTAATTACTGCAGGACAGATTTTGGCAACCACAGACCTGAAGCTGCCAGAGTCTCCTAAGATTTAGTAGTATAATGTAGCATACATGGACACATTTCCGGACATCCCTCAAAACCACCTTAACACAGTAACTTCATCCAGAAACAGAACCTAACATTATGTAAAGCTAGTGTAGTTGAAAGGTTCAAGGGGTCGCCCCCTACCTAGACAACCTGATTTCTATATTTCTGTATTCCTCAACATCAAGATAAAAACAGACTGTATTCACCTCTGGTTCTGGTGCCATTTCAGTGATGCCAGCGCTGGGTCTCCAGAGGCTCTCATGCTGTTCTTATGCCACGTGAGCCCTGCAGACAATCAAAGGCTGCTCATGGTCTGCTTCACTTTCACTTACTTTGGATGAAATTGTTATTCGGAGAACATCAGAGAGCAGCAGCAGTTCTCACTTTCTCTGGATGTCAGGTTTGTCTGAGGGAAGTGAAAGCAAAGTAGCCTCTGGTTGGCTGCAGGGCTCACTTAACATAATGTCACGTGAGCCTTGGAAGACCCCGCAAAGACATCATGTAAGCCTCAGGAGATTTTGCAGTAACAGTGCTGGCACCTGAGGTGAGTACAGGATGTTTTTATCTTAACATGAAGAAATAAGCATAGTAATTGAAAAGGGGGTGTCTGGGTAGTGGACATTAATGACCACTTACACCTCTTCAGTCATCTGTAGACCTGCAGACTTGTAAGTATTTTTGTAACACTCTGGGTTCTAAAGAGACCAGTGAAAATGCTGTACAATCTATAGACAGCATATAGTGTTGTAGTTTTTCCAGTATCAGTATGCATATAGAGATAGCAATCAATCATTGAGTAGGACCACCTACTGGATTCCTAAGCATTGAAAGAGCAATAAATAGAATACAAAAATACTCAATATTTTCCTCAAAACTTTATATCAATGTGTTCAACTCTTTCTGCTCTATAGCATACTGATGGTAGATCAGACTCCTGTTCAGCATAAACTGTTTTCTTTATGATTATGTTACTGTTCAGGCTGCTAAATATATTAGGATGAGCGAACGTGTTCGATGATACTCGTTAACACTAGATTATCACAGTGCTCGGATGTGCTCGTTATTCCACCAGCATTGGTCAGTGCTCGATGTAAAACTCGAATCTCCGCCCCACATCTTTGGCGCCTGTTATGCAGCCAATAAGCATATGGAGATTACCTGTGAGTTACTGTAATAATGTAGCCATCTTGGTTGTGACATTATTCTGATTGCCTGTCTGTCTGACATCATCAGGGATTATAAAAGGACAGGCACTGCCCAGCTTGGCACACTGATGCCATTGCACAGCTCTGTGATATTTCGTATTGGAGGGAGAGAGTGCTTGACTTGGCTTGTGTACACAGTATAACAAATCAGAGGCCTTTAGTGTTGATACTGGTGCTGAAGCTGAGCCATCATACAAACAGTCCTTCTAAGTGCTAATCGTTTGCTTTGCTGTTTTTATCACATACAATCTGCATTTAGCCAAGTGAGAGAGAGTCGCAGGAGCAGGGAGAGTGACAGAATCCAGTCAGTAGGCAGGGATTAGGCCTGTGCAGTCTATTGGCAAATATATAGCTGCAACTTTTTTGTGGAGGCTAAAAAAACTGAATATATTTTGATCTATCAAGCATTACATGCTTTGAGATCCTTCTTTGTTATATAACACACCCAAAAATTGTTGAAACATCCTGGACTACATTTATCAGCCATACACTATTCTGTAGTGTGGTGTTGTGAATTCCGTTCTCGGGCTCCCTCCTGTGGCCGTGAATGGTACTTTGGTGAGTTCTGTCCTTGGACACCCTCTGGTGGCTTTGAGTGGAACTGCTGATCTTTGAGGTTGGCTTTCTCAGCTGCCCTCGTTTATTGCTTCTGCTGGCTTCCCTATTTAACTCTGCCCAGGTCGTTAGTTCATGCCAGCTGTCAATGTCTCAGTACTGGTTCAGATCTCTCTTGGATTTCTCAGATGACCTGTCTACTCCAGCAGAAGCTAAGTCCTTGCTAGTCATTTGCTGTTCATCGGTTTTTGAATATATGTTTCAGTACATGCTATGTTTCTAGTCCAGCTTGCTATTATGATATTTCCTTGCTAGCTGGAAGCTCTGGGGGTGCAGAGCTGCACCTCCACACCGTGAGTCGGTGTGGAGGTCTTTTTGCACACTCTGCGTGGTTTTTGTAGTTTTTAATACTGACCGCATAGATCCCTTTCCTATCCTCTGCCTATCTAGAGAAGATTCGGCCTCCTTTGCTAAAATCTGTTTCATTCCTGTGTTTGTCACTTCCCTCTTAACTCTCAGTTAATATTTGTGGGGGGCTACCTTTACTTTGGGGAATTTCTCTGAGGCAAGGTAGGCTGCTATTTCTATCTTTAGGGGTAGTTAGTTCTTAGGCTGTGAAGAGGCGTCTAGGGAGAGTTAGGTACGCTCCACGGCTATTTCTAGTGTGTGTGATAGGATTAGGGATTGCGGTCAGTAGAGTTACCACCTCCTCAGAGCTTGTCCCAGGTTTTCTGTTTTAACCATCAGGTCATTCGGGTGCTCCTAACCACCAGGTCCATAACAGTACAGCTGGCCAGCAAAGTGTTAATGCATCTCAAAAGAGGGATAAGAGAAGTTCTGAGTCAATTTTTTTTTCTTTGCAGCTTGTTTTGTCTTTCTTTTCCCCTTAACCTCTGGGTTGTTCAGGACTCAGGTGTAGATATGGATATTCAAGGTTTGTCCTCTTGTGTGGATCAACTCACTGCTAGGGTACAGAGTATTCAAGATTATGTAGTTCAGAATCCGATGTTAGAGCCTAGAATTCCAATTCCTGATTTGTTTTCTGGGGATAGATCTGGATTTTTGAATTTCAAAAATAATTGCAGACTGTTTCTTGCTCTGAAACCCCGCTCCTCTGGTGATCCCATTCAGCAAGTAAAGATTATTATTTCTTTGTTGCGTGGTGACCCGCAAGACTGGGCATTCTCCCTTGAGCCAGGAAATCCTGCATTGCTTAATGTGGATGCATTTTTTCTAGCGCTTGGATTGCTTTATGACGAACCTAATTCTGTGGATCAGGCAGAAAAGATCTTGCTGACTCTATGTCAGGGTCAGGATGAGGCAGAAGTATATTGCCAGAAGTTTAGAAAGTGGTGTGTGCTTACTCAATGGAATGAGTGTGCCCTGGCAGCAATTTTCAGAAAGGGTCTTTCTGAAGCCCTTAAGGATGTTATGGTTGGGTTCCCCACGCCTGCTGGTCTGAATGAGTCAATGTCTTTGGCCATTCAGATTGATCGGCGTTTGCGCGAGCGCAAAGTTGTGCACCATTTGGCGGTGTCCTCTGAGCGGAGGCCTGAGCCTTATGCAATGTGATAGGACTTTGACCAGAGCTGAACGGCAAGAACACAGATGTCAGAATGGGCTGTGTTTTTACTGTGGTGACTCCTCTCATGCTATCTCTGATTGTCCTAAGCGCACTAAGAGGTTCGCTAGGTCTGTCACCATTAGTACTTTGCAGCCTAAATTTCTCTTATCTGTTACTCTGATTTGCTCATTGTCGTCCTACTCTGTTATGGCATTTGTGGATTTGGGCGCTGCCCTGAACTTGATGGACTTGGAGTTTGCCAGGCGCTGTGGTTTTTCCTTGGAGCCTTTGCAGAGTCCTATTTCCTTAAGGGGGATTGATGCTACGCCATTGGCCAAGAATAAACCTCAGTACTGGACTCAGCTGACCATGTACATGGCTCCCGCACATCAGGAAAATATTCGCTTTTTGGTGTTGCATAATTTGCATGATGTTGTCGTGTTGGGTTTGCCATGGTTACAGGTTCATAATCCAGTACTGGATTGGAAATCAATGTCTGTGTCTAGTTGGGGTTGTCAAGGGATACATAGTGATGTTCCTTTGATGTCAATTTCTTCTTCCACTCCTTCTGAAGTCCCTGAGTTTTTGTCGGATTACCAGGATGTATTTGATGAGCCCAAGTCCAGTGCCCTACCTCCTCATAGGGACTGTGATTGCGCTATTAATTTGATTCCTGGTAGTAAGTTCCCTAAGGGCCGACTGTTCAATTTATCTGTGCCAGAACATGCCGCTATGCGGAGTTATGTAAAGGAGTCCTTGGAGAAAGGGCATATTCGCCCGTCTTCGTCGCCGTTGGGAGCAGGGTTCTTTTTTGTGGCCAAGAAGGATGGCTCTCTGAGACCCTGTATAGATTACCGCCTTCTCAATAAAATCACGGTCAAATTTCAGTACCCTTTGCCTCTGTTGTCTGATTTGTTTGCTCGGATTAAGGGGGCTAGTTGGTTTACCAAGATTGACCTTCGAGGGGCGTATAATCTTGTGCGTATTAAACAGGGCGATGAATGGAAAACAGCATTTTGCCCGAGGGCCATTTTGAGTACCTGGTGATGCCATTCGGGCTTTCTAATGCTCCATCTGTTTTTCAGTCCTTTATGTACGACATCTTCCGGAAGTATCTGGATAGGTTCATGATCGTATATTTGGATGATATTTTGGTCTTTTCGGATGATTGGGAGTCTCATGTAAGGCAGGTCAGGATGGTGTTTCAGGTCCTTCGGGCTAATGCGTTGTTTGTGAAGGGCTCTAAATGCCTCTTTGGAGTTCAGAAGGTTTCTTTTTTGGGCTTCATTTTTTCCCCTTCTACTATCGAGATGGACCCTGTTAAAGTTCAGGCCATTTATGATTGGACTCAACCTACATCTGTGAAGAGTCTTCAGAAGTACCTGGGCTTTGTTAATTTTTACCGTCGCTTCATCGCTAATTTTTCTAGTGTGGTTAAGCCTTTGACTGATTTGACGAAGAAAGGCGCTGATGTGGTGAATTGGTCCTCTGCGGCCGTTGAGGCTTTTCAGGAGCTTAAACGTCGTTTTACTTCGGCCCCTGTGTTGCGTCAGCCAGATGTTTTGCTCCCTTTTCAGGTCGAGGTTGATGCTTCTGAGATTGGGGCAGGGGCTGTTTTGTCTCAGAGAAGTTCTGATGGCTCCTTGATGAAGCCGTGCTTTCTTTTCTAGAAAGTTTTCGCCTGCTGAGCGTAATTATGATGTTGGCAATCGGGAGTTGTTGGCTATGAAGTGGGCATTCGAGGAGTGGCGACATTGGCTTGAGGGAGCCAAACATCGCGTGGTGGTCCTGACGGATCACAAGAATCTGACTTACCTCGAGTCCGCAAAGCGGTTGAACCCTAGACAGGCTCGATGGTCACTGTTTTTCTCCCGTTTCGATTTTGTGGTCTCATACCTTCCGGGATCTAAGAATGTGAAGGCTGATGCCCTTTCTAGGAGTTTTTTGCCTGATTCTCCGGGAGTCCCTGAGCCGGCTGGTATTCTTAAAGAGGGGGTGATTCTGTCTGCCATCTCCCCTGATTTGCGGCGGGTGCTGCAGGAGTTTCAGGCTGATAGACCTGACCGCTGTCCAGTGGAGAAACTGTTTGTCCCTGATAGATGGACTAGTAGGGTTATTTCTGAGGTTCATTGTTCAGTGTTGGCTGGTCATCCTGGGATTTTTGGTACTAGAGATTTGGTTGCCAGGTCCTTTTGGTGGCCTTCCTTGTCACGGGATGTGCGTTCTTTTGTGCAATCCTGTGGGACTTGTGCTCGGGCCAAACCTTGCTGTTCTCGTGCCAGTGGGTTGCTTTTGCTTTTGCCTGTCCCGAAGAGGCCCTGGACACATATTTCCATGGATTTTATTTCTGATCTTCCTGTCTCTCAAAGGATGTCTGTCATCTGGGTGGTTTGTGATCGGTTTTCTAAGATGGTCCATTTGGTACCCTTGCCAAAATTGCCTTCCTCCTCTGATTTGGTTCCATTATTTTTTCAGCATGTGGTTCATTTGCATGGCATTCCGGAGAACATTGTGTCGGACAGAGGTTCCCAATTTGTTTCTAGGTTTTGGCGGTCCTTTTGTGCTAAGATGGGCATTGATTTGTCTTTTTCTTCAGCGTTCCATCCTCAGACAAATGGCCAAACCGAAAGAACCAATCAGACCTTGGAAGCCTATCTGAGATGCTTTGTTTCTGCTGATCAGGATGATTGGGTGACCTTCTTGCCACTGGCCGAATTCGCCCTTAATAATCGGGCTAGTTCTGCTACTTTGGTTTCGCCTTTTTTTGTAATTCTGGTTTTCATCCTCGTTTTTCTTCAGGGCAGGTTGAGCCTTCTGACTGTCCTGGTGTGGATTCTGTGGTGAACAGGTTGCAACAAATTTGGACTCACGTGGTGGACAATTTGACGTTGTCTCAGGAGAAGGCGCAACGTTTTGCTAACCGCCGTCGCTGTGTTGGTCCCCGACTTCGTGTTGGGGATTTGGTTTGGTTGTGTTCTCGTTATGTTCCTATGAAGGTTTCTTCTCCTAAGTTCAAGCCTCATTTCATTGGTCCTTATAAGATTTCTGAAATTATCAATCCTGTGTCGTTTCGTTTGGCCCTTCCAACTTCTTTTGCCATCCATAATGTGTTCCATAGGTCGTTGTTGCGGAGATATGTGGCGCCTATGGTTCCTTCTGTTGATCCTCCTGCTCCGGTGTTGGTTGAGGGGGAGTTGGAGTATGTGGTGGAGAAGATTTTAGATTCTCGTATTTTGAGACGGAAGCTTCAGTACCTGGTTAAATGGAAGGGCTATGGTCAGGAGGATAATTCCTGGGTTGTTGCCTCCGATGTCCATGCTGCCGATTTGGTTCGTGCCTTTCATTTGGCTCATCCTGATCGGCCTGGGGGCTCTGGTGAGGGTTCGGTGACCCCTCCTCAAGGGGGGGTACTGTTGTGAATTCCATTCTCGGGCTCCCTCCTGTGGTCGTGAATGGTACTTTGGTGAGTTCTGTCCTTGGACACCCTCTGGTGGCTTTGAGTGGAACTGCTGATCTTTGAGGTTGGCTGTCTCAGCTGCCCTCGTTTATTGCTTCTGCTGGCTTCCCTATTTAACTCTGCCCAGGTCGTTAGTTCATGCCAGCTGTCAATGTCTCAGTACTGGTTCAGATCTCTCTTGGATTTCTCAGATGACCTGTCTACTCCAGCAGAAGCTAAGTCCTTGCTAGTCATTTGCTGTTCATCGGTTTTTGAATATATGTTTCAGTACATGCTATGTTTCTAGTCCAGCTTGCTATTATTATATTTCCTTGCTAGCTGGAAGCTCTGGGGGTGCAGAGCTGCACCTCCATACCGTGAGTTGGTGTGGAGGTCTTTTTGCACACTCTGCGTGGTTTTTGTAGTTTTTAATACTGACCGCATAGATCCCTTTCCTATCCTCTGCCTATCTAGAGAAGATTCGGCCTCCTTTGCTAAAATCTGTTTCATTCCTGTGTTTGTCACTTCCCTCTTAACTCACAGTTAATATTTGTGGGGGGCTACCTTTACTTTGGGGAATTTCTCTGAGGCAAGGTAGGCTGCTATTTCTATCTTTAGGGGTAGTTAGCTCTTAGGCTGTGAAGAGGCGTCTAGGGAGAGTTAGGTACGCTCCACGGCTATTTCTAGTGTGTGTGATAGGATTAGGGGTTGCGGTCAGTAGAGTTACCACCTCCTCAGAGCTTGTCCCAGGTTTTCTGTTTGAACCATCAGGTCATTCGGGTGCTCCTAACCACCAGGTCCATAACAGTGTGGAGTACATTTCTCTGATCTCTAAAATGAGAAAAAGCTTTTAAAAATTGTGTATGCTTCAATTTCTCAGCCATATAGTGTTACAAGGTCTGTGAACATTTCTGTGATCTCTAAAACAACAAAAAAAAGCATTGAAACATTTTTCTGGGTTGAATTTGATTGTCATTCATACACTTTTGCATTCTTTCTGTTACATTACAGTGGACTAAACTCCAGAAAAACACTTTGATTGCTGCAGGCGACCAATTTTTTTCTTATATTAAAAATAAACTTCAAGAGACCTAGCAATTACAAAATGCGTAAGGCGTGTGTTAAGGGTTGGAGAAGTGGATGTGCTAATGATGGTGCATGCAAATGGACGTGGGGCAGGTGTGACTATGCCTGTTGTTGGAGCACAAGAAACACTCCCATCCATGACATATAGGTTCCTGTCCCACTTTGCAGGGAGGCATGGTGCACAACTTCTGAAGCCACAGTAGTCTTCCACATGGTCCAGTCTCACAAGCCTAAAGTCTGGATCACTTAGTCCTCACGCTGATCCTCCTTCTTTCTGCCATGTTGAGTCCCAGGAGACTTGTGATCCCACACTAGGACACTCCAAGGAGCTCTTTACAACATTTCTTGATTGTGGCTTCTAAACCTGCATGCTCCAAGAGGGACAGGAGGACATGCTGTTTAGTGATGCACAAAACTTAGAACAGCCACGGCCACAGGAACATGATGGTGGGGAATGGAAAATTTGAGATAAGGAGCAGCACTAAGGGGGAGAGATGGGCAGCACCGAAACAGACAGGAAGAGGAAGTGAATTGACCAGAGGGAGAAGGCGGGCAACTGTTCTGCAGAGCACCGACAGTCCTCAATTTCTCCATTAAAGAGTTAGGCCGGGATCACACATGCGAGAAATACGGCCGAGTCTCGCATGTTAATACCCGGCATTGCCGCCGTCACTCAGGAGTGGAGCGTGCAGCGGCATAGCAATACATACAGCCACACGCTCTGCTCCTGAGTGACGGCCGCAATGCTGGGTATTAACATGCGAGACTCGGCCGTATTTCTCGCATGTGTGATCCCAGCCTTCGGTGTTTTCCAGTCTGGCACTTTATAAAGTGACTTCTGAGACAAACGAAATGGCCATTAGCAACTTAAGCAGTGCCTAGATCAGCAGGGGCCTGACCACTAATAACCTAACCACCACCAGCATGATCAGTCACATGTCATCTTAACATCCACCTCGGTGAGACGAACACCTGAGTCCATGTTTGGTGACACCACTGCCTCTTCCCCTGTGCTAGGTGCTTCTCAATAACCTGTACAAAACACTGACCCAGATGCCTCCTGCTCTGCACTTATCCTTGCACATTATGACTTATCTTCATCAGACATGTTCAAATCCTTGTCCCAAAAGAGTGTTCAGCTGTCCCTACTTGGAATGAAAAAGAAAGTTCCTAGCCACCCACCCACAGTCACAAATGATAAAAAAAAGGGCCCATTTCCAAAATATTGACATTTAGGCTGGAAGACACAGAGGATTTTCATCAAATCATGATGGCAGCTATTCCTCGGTACTTGGTCCCCAGCAGCTACTTTTTCTCCCAGTGTGGTGTTCCCACCTTATACCAGCACGTGTCCAGTAACATCACCCGTACCCTTACCAACACACTGGCATTGTTTCCTTAACGACCGACATGTGGACAAGTGCTTTTAGCCAGGGAGACTATACTTACATGCCTGTGGGCAGGTCTTTATTTGGTGCTCTGGCCTCATCTTAATTCGTGTGGGCTTAAATGACAGGTTACTGAACCTTCAGTGATCTACCTCCCATTTTAAATATTGCGCTTGTGCAGTTTATCTTCTGGTCTTTAAAACAGATGATTAACTCCAGCAAATTACCACCGGAAGGGTGGGGCTGGTGCAGATAAAGATCATCACTTGCAGATAGATGCTACTGCGCATACGTCACCATTTTGTTGGATTAAAAGAAAAATTTGGCTCCAGCAAAATGACGGCAGCGGCTCATGCACAGTAGCATCTATCGTCAAGCGATGTATGCTACTGCTCAGGCGCTGGTGCCATTTTGCTGCAGTTAATTATTTTTTGCAAAATTGAGAAGAAGTTGTCAGAGTAGTGGACAACCCCTTTAACAAAGAGAACTGGCTGTCCTAGTCATGCAAATTTGAAGGTTAGTCTTCACAGCCAGCGTCGGACTGAAGCACCTTGGGCCCACCAGAGAAAATTATTCTTGGGGCCCACTATGTAGCTACATAGAAATAGATACAAGACCTCCAATTGTGCAGTAAAAAGCGCTAATATCAGGGTATAATATAAGGTAGTTCATGTCTTAATTATGTAGCAAGGGTTGGGGTAGCCCCCTCACAGAATATAATTTAGACCCCTCACAGAATATAATTTAGCCCACTCATAAAATATAATGCAGTCCCCTCTCATAGAATATAATGCAGCACCCCACAAAATATAATGCAACACCCTCAGGTATAACGCAGTCCCTACCGTAGAATATAATGCAGCACCCTCATAGGGTATAATACCGCCCCCTCATATAGTATAATGCAGCCACCACAGAATATAATGTAGTCAACTGTGAGAATGCAGCCCCACCACAGAATATAATGCAGCCTCCTCATAGAGTATACTGTAGCCCCCTCACATAGTATGATGAAGCCCCCCATAATATAATGCAGTCCCTTGAGAATAATGCAGTCCCCCCACAGAATATAATGTAGCCCCCTCATAAAGTATAATGCAGCCCCTCTCCACCCCCATCACTGTCCTCATCACCACCTCCTTCATTGCCTTCTCCCCCACCACCTCTATCATTCTCCTCAACCACCTCCATCACTGCCCATTCCACCACCTGCATCATTGCCTCCTCCCCTAGCATCATTGTCCAATTCATCACCTCCATCATCACCTCCATCATTGCCTCCCCCCACCACCATCATTGCCCATCACCTCCATCATTGCCTCCCACCACCACCATTGCCCATCACGTCCATCACTGCCTCTCCCCCACCACCATCATTGCCCATCACCTCCATCATTGCCTCCCATCACCATTGCCCATTTCATCACCTCCATCATTGCCTCCCACCACCACCATTGCCCATCACCTCCATCATTGCCTCCCACCACCACCATCATTGCCCATCACCTCCATCATTGCCTCCCCATCATCATTGCCTCTCACCTCCATCATTGCTTCCCATACCATCATTACCTATCACCTCCATCATTGCCTCCCCCACCATCATTGCCCATCACCTCCATCATTCCCTCCCTCATCATGATTGCCCATCGCCTCCATCATTGTCTCCCCCACCATCATTGCCCATCACTTCCATCATTGCCTCCCCTCACCTCCATCATTGCCTCCCCACCACCATCATTGCCCATCACCTCCATCATTGTCTTCCCTCCCACCATCATTGCCCATCACCTCCATCATTGTCTCCCCCACCACCATCATTGCCCATCACCTCCATCATTGTCTCCCCCACCAATATCATTGTCCTTCACCACACACACACAGCTCACCGCAGCAGCAGCTCATCACACTCTCTCACACACACACTCACACACTCTTACACACACTCTCACACCACTCTCTCACACACACACACACACTCTCACACACACACTCTCACAAACACACACACACTCCCACACACACACACACTCTCACACACACACTCTCACACACACACACACACACACACACTCTCTCTCACACACACACACACACACACACACAGACACACACACTCTCACACACACTCTCACACACACTCACACACTCACACACACTCTCTCACACACACACTCTCACACACACACACACTCACACACAGACACACACACTCTCACACACACATGCTCTCACACACACACTCTCACACACACACACACACACTCACACACACTCTCACACACACTCACACACACACTCACACACACACACACACACACTCTCACACACACACTCACACACACACTCTCTCTCACACACACACACACACACACTTTCACACACACACACTCTCTCACACAGACACACACAGGCACACAGGCACACAGCACAGCTCACCTCCCCGCAGCAGCAGCTCATTCCAGCAGCCTCTTCCTCGCTGGATTCCTGGAAGCTTTCTGAGACAGCAGCATGCTGGATGATGACATCATCCAGCTGGGCTGTCTCAGACAGACAGGAAGCAGGACGCCGGGAGGTGAGCTGCTCTGAGTCTGTGTGCCTGCATATGTGTGTGTATGTGTGCGGTGCGGTGCTGTGTGTGTGGGTGGGTGTGTGTGGTGCAGCTTTACATGCGGGCAGTGTTAGCTGCACCCTGCGGCTAACGCTGCCCGCTATTAAAGAGAAATGGAATTCACGCCTCTCCACGCCCATAGGGGCGTGGGGAAGCGTGAATATTCATTTGGCTTTAGCAGCGGGGACAGGATCCTGTCTCCAGCTGCTGATACTGGCACAGGGCGGGCCCCCTTGACTCAGCGGCCCTATAGCCACTGGCAAGGGGCCCCTGGAGCAGTGGGGGCCCTAGGCAGCTGCTGGCCAGTTTGCCAGCAGGTGTCAGTGCCTGGGCCCACCGGAAAATCCGGAGGGCCAGTCCGAGCCTGTTCACAGCTGACCATGCTAAAATCATGGCATATTCATATTCACCATAGAAGAATTTTAGATTACACGTTATATTCACAAAAAGGTAATCTTTTGGAAAGGTTTTACTGTACCCAACTTTCCTACCTACATGCTTGTCCAAGCAATTGATGAGTTTTCACTGGTGCCACCAGGACTGAGAGCCTGCTATCATTTAGTTACTATACTGCTCTCATAGATTTCAGTTATATTTTGGATATAAAAAACTACAAAAAATGAAACTAAATAAAAGAAAGAAAAAAAAATCTGGTAATAAAAAGATTCACAGTTTGTAGTGTAATACAGTATGTCATTAAAGATGTATTTATATTATTACATGAATAATAAGGGTAATTAGACCCTTTTGTACTGATTGCCTAATTCCACATTAATGCCAGTTTTCTAGTATGTTGAGTCTGGTAAACACTGCTGTTAATTATCTTCTCATGGGAATATATTATTTTACTCTCATAATTATACTTTAATATATACCAGAAAATGTGTACCGTATTTTGCGGACTATAAGACACACCGGACCATAAGGCGCACCCCAAATTTGGGGTGAAAATTGCAGAAAAAAAGATTTTTTATAAGATGGGGGTCCGTCTTATTGTCCGAATTTACAGTATCTTACCTGAGGGCTGGCAGTGGCAGAGCAGGGTCACAAGAGGCATGGTGTCGGCAGAGGTGGGGTGATGCGGTACGGCGTGCACCTGAGCAGGGTCCCTTCCTGCTTAGGTGGGCGACGCCACGGCCTGGTGTCCATGGGAGGGTTGCAGCAGTGGTTACCGGCACAGGTGCTGGGATGAGGAGGAGCAGTGAGAGGTATGGCGTGAGAGGGGTCCCTTTCCCCGGTGAGGTGATGCAGCAGCCCGGTAATGCAGCAGAGCCGGGTGAATCCTGTTGTTACCGGTGGTGGCGGCCATCTTCCTGATGCCGCCCGTGCGCAGATGGAGCGCTCTGCTGCCCGGTGCTTCAGGAAAATGGCCGCGGGATGCCGCGCGTGCGCAGATGGGGATCGCAGCGGCCATTTTCCTGAAGCCGAGTTCGCATCTCGGCTTCAGGAAAATGGCCGCCGCGATCCCAATCTGCGCACGCGCGGCATCCCGCGGCCATTTTCCTGAAGCCCCGGGCAGCAGAGTGCTCCATCTGCGCACGCGCGGCCTTAGGAAGATGGCCACCACCACCGGTAACAACAGGATTCACCCGGCTCTGCTGCATTACCGGGCTGCTGCATCACCTTACCTGGGAAAGGGACCCCGCTCACTGCGCCTCCTCATCGCCGCACCTCTGCCGCCACGGTAAGCCTGCATTGCGACTATTAGACGCACCCCCCATTTTCCCCCCTTTTTTTGGGGGGAAAAAGTGCGTCTTGTAGTCCGAAAAATACGGTATTTAGTTTAGTACATAAATCCCCTAAAATGGTATTTA
The DNA here is from genome assembly GCF_051348905.1 of Ranitomeya variabilis. Classification (NCBI taxonomy): domain Eukaryota; kingdom Metazoa; phylum Chordata; class Amphibia; order Anura; family Dendrobatidae; genus Ranitomeya; species Ranitomeya variabilis. The sequence goes on along the minus strand of NC_135237.1, from coordinate 71,273,611 downwards.
TGCTATCATGGTTCTATAATTGGAAATGAGAAAAGTCACTGGGTCATTTCATACAGTGTGAAGTTTCATACATTTTTTGTAAACATAATTTGGAAAGATTTAACTTGAAACAGGTGGATAAATAGCTAGATAGATAGATAAATAGATTAATAGATAGACTTGCATTCTAGTCTATGACCTTTTTACAGGATTTTCTCTAAAAATAATATCATAAAAGTGATTGTGTTTGTAGCTCGGATGTTATCTACTTGAATGATGTCACAAGGTGTTTGTGTTTATAGGTTGTAGTCACTTGTTCTCCTGTCAAAATAACATTAGTCTGAATTTCTGTTTATTATTATAAGGACTCATACTAATCTGCATCAAAATCGGACGACTGCAATCCGATAAAAGATCGGAATGCACACTGACTAATGTTGTTCTATGATTCCCTGCTCATCTGTGATTTTTTTCTCAGCTCAGATCAGACTAAGTAAAAAAAAATGCAGCATGCTACGATTGGCCATGAATATCGGATGAGACTCGCCAATGCAAGTCAATGGGTGTGAGAAAAAATTGCACGGCACACGCGTGTCATCTCATTTTTACACATCCATCTCCTAGGAAACTCAAAATTTTATCAGCCAAGCACAGTAAATTCACTGCTTTACCCGTCAGAATAGAATAGATAGAATAGACATATACATTGAATAGATACCGTAAATAAAAAGATGTCAGTGGCGTATATAATCAGTGCAGTGTATGTGTTGTTTAATGCTCATATTAAATAAATAACTTAAAGAAAAAAACGGCATGGGGTCCCCAAAAATTTAATAACCAGCTAAGGGAAAGCCGACAGCTGGGTGTTGAGGTTTATAGCTTGGGAAGAGGGTAATAACATGGACCTTCCCAGGCTATTAATATCAGCTCATAGCCTTTATCGGTTATTAAAATGGGGAACCCCCCAAAAAAATTATGTGCTGTCCTCCTATAATTCATAACCAGCAAAGGCTAGGCAGACAGCTGTAGGCTGATATTAATATTCTAGAAAGGGGCCATGGATATTGGCCCTCTCTTAGACTAAAAACATCAGCTCTCAGCTGCCCCAGAAATGGCGCATCCATAAGATGCATCCAGATCCTGGATGTCTCTGAGCATGCACCTAGAATGCTTGACCTTACAATGAGCACTGTGGGCTGGGACTTCTATCTAGTCCAGGATGAAATTTCTGGTCTAGCATGAATATGCGCAGGATTTCAGTGAGTGTTGAAGATAAGAAGCATCACCAAGGAATAAATGGAGACAGTGAGCAGTAGAGGTGAACAATGTGGTGATTATTATTTTTTCTTTTTATTTTGCTACCAGGAGCATAATAAGGGACATTCAATACATGGAGAATAAATGCAATTTAACCATTTAGAATTTTGTTAATGCCTCTCATCGCTAGTGGTAGTGCAGCCAAGACCACAAAGGGACCCTCAGGACACATGGCTTTGCATAAATGAATAGAATTTACTGATAACACTGGACTACAGCCAAACTGGTTGTGTCATAGAAACTGTTTACATTAATTTGCTGTAATTTTCAAGATACAGAAGTATTTATGATAGCCTTTGTTGTAACTTTAGAAGATTGTATCCTCATTATTGCATCATCAGTATTACATCATCAGTCATCTATTGAGCCATTAGCACTGCATCATCTCATAGTGGCAAATAGAAACCTGAAATCTCAGCCCAAATGATGCAATCCTAATTAAAATTCTATCACTTGGCTACATAAATACTCCCATTACCAGCCACATAGAATTATTTTTTGGCTTGATGACTTACATTGGCATGCAAAAATATTCACTCCATTGTCATTTTCCATTCTTTGCTAACTCACAACTTGAAATTCCACTGTTTTTTGGAGGGTTTGCATCAGTTCATGTACAGGTCCTTCTCAAAAAATTAGCATATAGTGTTAAATTTCATTATTTACCATAATGTAATGATTACAATTAAACTTTCATATATTATAGATTCATTATCCACCAACTGAAATTTGTCAGGTCTTTTATTGTTTTAATACTGATGATTTTGGCCTACAACTCCTGATAACCCAAAAAACCTGTCTCAATAAATTAGCATATTTCAACCGTCCAATCAAATAAAAGTGTTTTTAATAACAAACAAAAAAACCATCAAATAATAATGTTCAGTTATGTACTCAATACTTGGTCGGGAATCCTTTGGCAGAAATGACTGCTTCAATGCGGCGTGGCATGGAGGCAATCAGCCTGTGACACTGCTGAGATGTTATGGAGGCCCAGGATGCTTCAATAGCGGCCTTAAGCTCATCCAGAGTGTTGGGTCTGGCGTCTCTCAACTTTCTCTTCACAATATCCCACAGATTCTCTATGGGGTTCAGGTCAGGAGAGTTGGCAGGCCAATTGAGCACAGTAATACCATGGTCAGTAAACCATTTACCAGTGGTTTTGGCACTGTGAGCAGGTGCCAGGAAGCATGAAGTGCTCCAAAATCTCCTGATAGCTAGCTGCATTGACCCTGCCCTTGATGAAACACAGTGGACCAACACCAGCAGCTGACATGGCACCCCACACCATCACTGACTGGGTACTTGACACTGGACTTCAGGCATTTTGGCATTTCCTTCTCCCCAGTCTTCCTCCAGACTCTGGCACCTTGATTTCCGAATGACATGCAAAATTTGCTTTCATCAGAAAAAAGTACTTGGGACCACTTAGCAACAGTCCAGTGCTGCTTCTCTGTAGCCCAGGTCAGGCACTTCTGCCGCTGTTTATGGTTCAAAAGTGGCTTTACCTGGGGAATGCGGCACCTGTAGCCCATTTCCTGCACACGCCTGTGCACGGTGGCTCTGGATGTTTCCACACCAGAATCAGTCCACTGCTTCCTCAGGTTCCCCAAGGTCTGGAATCGGTCCTTCTCCACAATCTTCCTCAGGGTCCGGTCACCTCTTCTCGTTGTACAGCGTTTTCTGCCACATTGTTTCCTTCCAACAGACTTACCATTGAGGTGCCTTGATACAGCACTCTGGGAACAGCCTATTTGTTGAGAAATTTCTTTCTGGGTCTTACCCTCTTGCTTGAGGGTGTCAATGATGGCCTTCTTGACATCTGTCAGGTCGCTAGTCTTACCCATGATGGGGGTTTTGAGTAATGAACCAGGCAGGGAGTTTTTAAAAGCCTCAGGTATCTTTTGCATGTGTTTAGAGTTAATTAGTTGATTCAGAAGATTAGGGTAATAGGTCGTTTAGAGAACCTTTTCTTGATATGCTAATTTATTGAGACAGGTTTTTTGGGTTATCAGGAGTTGTAGGCCAAAATCATCAGTATTAAAACAATAAAAGACCTGACAAATTTCAGTTGGTGGATAATGAATCTATAATATATGAAAGTTTAATTGTAATCATTACATTATGGTAAATAATGAAATTTAACACTATATGCTAATTTTTTGAGAAGGACCTGTAAAGAACATGCCTACAACTGCAAACATTTGGTTTGTGTGTTGCTTTAGCAGAAAGCTTTGGCTCATTGACTTGTTGGAAAGTGACCATTTTCCGTGTCCCTGCTGCCAAAAAACACCATGTTTCGCTGTGGGGATGGTGTTCTTGGGATGAATGATGGTTTTGGTGTTGTTTTTGTGCCAGACATAGCATTTAACTTGGTGGTCAAAAAGTTTAATTTTGGTCTCATCTGACCATAGCACATTACTTCATATAATTGGGGAGTTCCCATGTCTTTAGACAAACTCAAAAAGAGCATTACAATTTTGGAGTGTAATTAAATGATTTTTTCTTTCCATTCTTTCATAAAATCCACCTCTACAGAGTGTACGGCTTATTGTGGTCATACAGACAGATACTACAGTCACTGCTTGGGAACTCTGCAGCTCTTTCAGTGCTACCATGATCTCCATGCTGTCTCTCTGATTAATGCCCCTGGGGCTGAGAGATTTAGTGGGCGGCCCTCTATTGGCATGTTTATTGTGGTACCATGTTCTTTCCACTTGATGATAATGGATTTGATGGTGCTCCAGGGGGATCATCAAAGATTGAGATATTTTTGATTACCCAACCCTGACTGTTACTTGTTTGGAGATCTCATTGGTCTTTATGATGTTGTTTGGCTTGTGGTGCCTTTTGCATCATGGGTAGTATTGAGCGATACCTTCCGATATTTGAAAGTATTGGTATCGGATTGGATCGGCCGATATCCAAAAAATATCGCCGATACCGATACCCGATACCAATACAAGTCAATGGGACACAAATATCGGAAGTGATCCTGGATGGTTCCCAGGGTCTGAAGGAGAGGAAACTCTCCTTCAGGCCCTGGGATCCATATTCATGTAAAAAATAAAGAATAAAAATAAAAAATATGGATATACTCACCCTCGGACGGCCCCTGGCTGTCACCGCTGCAAGCGTCTGCCTCCGTTCCTAAGAATGCAGAGTGAAGGACCTTTGATGGCATCACGGCTTGTGATTGGTCGTGTGACCGCTCATGTGACCGCTCATGCGACCAATCACAAGCCGCGACGTCATCGCAGGTCCTACACTCACTGCATTCTTAGGAACGGAGGCTGCTGGTTGCACGGATGAGGTCCGGGTCCGTCGGAGGGGTGAGTATATCCATATTTTTTATTTTTTATTCTTTATTTTTTACATGAATATGGATCCCAGGGCCTGAAGGAGAGTCTCCTCTCCTCCAGACCCTGGGAACCATACGCACCGCACATGCCTGGGAACTTATAGGAACTTCCGATTCCGATTTCCGATATCACAAAAATATTGGAACTCAAGATCGGAATTCTGATACAGCGAATATCGGCCGATACCCGATATTTGCAGTATCGGAATGCTCAACACTAATCATGGGGTTGCAGCCTTTGTGTCCTTTTAGAAAATCTGTTTATATACTGACAGACATGAGACACTTAGATTGCACACAGGTGAAATTCCTTTCACTATGCATGTGACTTATGAAGGTTATTGCTTGCACCAAAATTTTTTAGAGGCTTTTTTACAAAAGGTATGAATATATATGCACATGTCAAGCTTTAGTTATTTCATCCAATAAATTTAATTTATGCATTCTAGCACCGGTGTCAGTGCACGCTGCCCCTCTCATCTGGCAGGGACACCGACTCACTCACGCATGGCTCTGTGCTTAGGTCGCACATGCACGCTCCCTCCTTTTTGAAGGTATTGTGTGCACCATTCTAAAGTGTCCAGGGCCAATAGCTGGGAGACAATAATTATTTAAGGCACCTCCACCGGCATGGATGTTCTCAGGTCCCTGCCCGCTAGTCCCCGTAGTACCTTTCATTTCCTAACCATTTTGCTACTACTTGCCTCATCAGTCTGCATTACATCCAGACCAACCAGCATCTGCCATGCCAAATTAGTATTACAGCCGGACCCACCTGCACTTGCTGTGCCAACCTGTATAAAAACCGGACTTTCTTGCACCTGTTGTGTCAATATTTATTACAGCTGGACCCACCTGCATTTGCCGTGCTAACTTCTATTACAGCCGTACCCACCCTTACCTGCCATGCCAATCTGTATTACAGCTAGACCCACCTGCACCTGCCGTGCTAATCTGTATTACAACCTGACCCACCTGCACCACAGGTGCCAGTCTGTACATCAGCTGGACTCACCAGCACTTGCTGTGCCAGTCTGTATATCAGCCATACCAGTCTGCAACCGCCAATGCCTGCCTGCATCAGCTGTTCTTTCCCTCCGGGCCATTCCAGCTGCCTAACCCCACCATCAGGGGCTCTATTGAAAAGTCAGGTGCTCACCTAGTCACGCCCCTCCATGATCTTCTCGGAAAACAACACGGTAGTTCCACAACTCCCGTTACATGCCTATATTTTTCTCACTTCACCAATTTAGACTATTTAGTGCTGATGCATCACACACAAATCAGACTTAAAAATATTTAAACACAGGATATAAAATAGGTAAAAAAATCAAGGGGTTGTGAATACTTTTGCAAGTCACTATATTTCAATCAAATATACCGGTAAATTCAGACATGCCTCAGACTTGCATTAGCACAGCAGATAATTTCTGTTCAATCTGTGACTTTTGCTTCACATAAGGGAAACTTGACTCCCATGATTAGAAAAGTCTAGCACCTGTACTTTTAGTTCAGGAAGAAGAGTTGGTCCTCGCACATTTGCTGAAATGGATGTGCAGCACATGTTGATGCAATAGTTGAATGGAAAAAGGGCAATCTATGCTGTTTGCAATCCCAATGGTCTGGAGACAACTAAGCGATCACACTGCTATCAATAATTCTCAAAAGTGTTTAGATATGTTATTGTAAATGTAATTATGGCTAAGATTCCTGTATGTGAATCTTTAAGTTTGCAGAAATAATAACGTTTAAAAGTAATGAATATATTTCAATGCATATTAATCAACAAAACATATATAGTAGCAGTAAAATATATACTCTTTGATATCATGGAAACAAGAGCCAATTGACAGCTTTCATTGTGATATTTGAATTCAGCACATCAAAATCATTAAGAAATGGCATATATAATTTCTGAACCAGATAGCTTTTGAAAATTTGTAGACCAATGTTCACACTCGTATTTGTGTGCACTTGGGCTTGAACATTTCCATAACACAATGCCTTTATTACTGCAATGTACTAGATCACAAACCGTTTCACTCATTTCAAATCTCAACCATAGGTTGAGATTTAGAACCACCTGCATCCGCATCTAGCATCTGACTCTGCAGCAGCTTTATCCTTTAGGTATTATGTCTACATGGCTTAATTGTATTTCTTGATGCAACTCTTCTACACATGCTTTATTGTTTTGCATACTGTATCACACACTTCTATCTACTAAATCCTTTGAATCCAGTGCAAGAAATGTAACACAATGTCCAGTAGCATCTCTTATGCTTGCATGGTGGAGAAGTAAGCATGCGCCAGTCAATATGGTGTGTAATGTATGTTCTCTTCAGCTTATTTTTGGGGGCACAGCCATGGCCTTTTCAAGAAGAAAATCACCACCCAGCAAATCACTATACAAAAGAATAGCTGTATTAGGCTTACTAGGAGAGGTGGATCTTCAAAACTTGAGGTCCTTGTGGGCACATGGGCCAAGGGTGTTAGTGCAGCAGGCAGTTGAGGCCCACAAAAAACAGGTAGCAGAGGCACGGGAAACTGCAGACAGTTGGCATAGGTCCTGGAGACCACAGACATATTTCACAGGTCGTGGAGACCGCAGACAGGTTTTAGAGTTCTTGGAGACCACAAACAAGTAGCAGAGGTCCTAGAGACTGCAGACAGGTAATAGAGGTCTTGGAGATCACAGACAAGTAGCAGAGGTCCTAGAGACCGCAGACAGGTAATAGAGGTCTTGGAGATCACAGACAAGTAGCAGAGGTCCTAGAGACCGCAGACAGGTAGCAGATGTCCTGGAATCTGCAGACAGGTGCTGAGCAGGTTGTGTTGCACAGACAAACTAATAGTCTTAATATCAAGACATGGGTGTGTCTTGGCAGGCCTTATAAAGGCCTAGATAGATGATCACATGGGAGCATGCTGGGCTACATACAAAGCCCGACATGGAGCACAAGAATGTTTAGGGGACCGAAGTGAAGGGAGCAGAGCCCGGACCTGTGACTGGTGTGTAACACACTGTTCTAAAATATATGCACACAACAGAGATAACATAGCCTTTAAACAAACGTTTTTTATCAACAAGAAAAGCAAATAAAAGAGAAATCTGTTTCTCAGTTTACACTTAAGGTACCGTCACATTAAGCGACGCTGCAGCGATATCGACAACGATGCCGATCGCTGCAGCGTCGCTGTGTGGTCGCTGGAGAGCTGTCACACAGACAGCTCTCCAGCGACCAATGATGCCGAAGTCCCCGGGTAACCAGGGTAAACATCGGGTTACTAAGCGCAGGGCCGCGCTTAGTAACCCGATGTTTACCCTGGTTACCATTGTAAATGTAAAAAAAAAACAGTACATACTCACCTTCTGATGTCCGTCAGGTCCCTGGCCGTCTGCTTCCCGCACTGACTGTGAGCGCCGGCCGGCCGTAAAGTAAAAGCAGAGTACAGCGGTGACGTCACCACTGTGCTGTGCTTTACGGCCGGCCGGCGCTCACAGTCAGTGTGGGAAGCAGACGGCCAGGGACCTGACAGACATCAGAGGGTGAGTATGTACTGTTTTTTTTTACATTTACAATGGTAACCAGGGTAAACATCGGGTTACTAAGCGCGGCCCTGCGCTTAGTAACCCGATATTTACCCTGGTTACCATTGTAAAACATTGCTGGTATCGTTGCTTTTGCTGTCAAACATGACGATACACGCCGATCTGACGACCAAATAAAGTTCTGGACTTTCAGTAATGACCAGCGATATAACAGCAGGATCCTGATCGCTGCTGCGTGTCAAACACAACGATATCGCTATCCAGGACGCTGCAACGTCACGGATCGCTATCGTTATCGTTGCAAAGTCGTTTAGTGTGAAGGTACCTTTAGGCTGTGTTCTCCTATTATTATGTCAGAGTATTTGTGTATATTTCTTTTTATATCGTGATTTGTTGATAATATAGCCCAAGTCTTTTATTTCTAAACTGTGCTTATTATTGAAATGTCACAGTAGAGTATTTTCAGGAAGCAGAGTACTACATTACAGTATAGTGCCTTTGTTTTAGGCTGTGCTCTACTACAACAAAATAGTATTGATCAAGACCTATGCTGATCTTGATAAGGAGGCATGCTGGAGTCAGATGCTTCTAGTTCATTAAGAGTCACACACTTGTTAATGAATCTGGTACGTGTGACAAGGTAGTATGCACCTCCATGTGATCCTTGCTACTAGAGACTAGTGTAAGATTTGTGGTGTAAGGAGCGCCGTCTCTAGTCATAAATTTTATGAGCAGGGGTTGCCTTGATCCCGTCCCACCCCAAGTTCACCGACTTTGTCAAAACTGGGTAAAAATGGCATGAGAATACAAAAGTTGCAAAATTTTAGAACAGCTTTGAGTTGTGCAAGTTTTTTTTACATTTCAAAGCGTTGCACACCATAATAGTGGCGTGAAAGCTTTGATGAATTAGGATCACGGTTCCACCCCTCAGTGTGTCTGGGATGCAGTTACTGACAGCTCGGACATCCAATCCGGTACAGGGGCATGCTGAAGCTGTCAGTACATTGATTGACAGCATGGTCATCCTGTCTTGTTCAGGGGCATGATGAGCTGTCAGTGTGTTTATAGACAGCTCAACTAGCCAATCTGTGACTGGGAGGTGGCGGCAGTTGCCTGGTGTTCACTGTCCCGAGTAATGGCCATGCCAATTAACTGAGCAGCTTCTGCCAGACCACTGCCATCTAGATGTACATTCATCTTGTGAGGTTTGCGCTGTGCTCTCTGTGCCTTGAGTTCTATATATTTGATCTATTCCCTGACATTAGACTTTGTTCTGACTACCCACCTGTTTAACCCCTTCAGCTCTGATCCTTCATACTCCCGGTACTCTGACCTCGGAACGTTACCTGACTATGCTTTTTTCTCTTCCTTCTGTTTATGACGTACCCTCCTGGCTTCAGACCTTGGACTCCTTGACCACTTTGACGCACGGCTTGACCATGAGAAGTGACTAGCATCACAATCAGGCCCTTTATCTTTATTTGGTTATTGACCATTCCCCATATAACTTGCCCATGACAGGGAATCTAACAGGTGCTGCTGCCTCCACACCGGGCAAAGTAAGAAGGGAATCTGAAATAAGTAAAAATGAAATCTTACAGAAACTAATATGAGTGGTTCTGAGTTTGTTTGTAAAATTTTTTGTTACAAATTCCAAAAGGTAAAAGCAGATTCCGGGGCGGGGGCGGGGGTAAAAATCGAACATAGCACAATCTCAGATTCAGGAAAGGATCTATCTTTTTATGTTGTTTTTTGTGTTACTGGGGCAAATACAGACTCCATAGAAACATTGCACCCAAACAATGTGTCATGAACAAGTCAAAAACTTGCTGACGACCCTTTTCTACTGTCAACAAATGCACGATACAAAATTCACCTCTCAGCCCAGCTCTTGTTACTCTGTAGGGACTAATGCAATAGTAAGAGTGTACAGCATGGATGAATACTTCCAGAAGCCTTAGTTCATTTTAAATAATCCATGGTATCAAGTCACGGTAAATGAAAAGGATTAGAGCAGTGAAGTAATTATTTCATTAATAGATTATTAAATTAGCACTTTCCAGACACCTAATCAGCTGCTTGAATACTAATTGTTCACAAATCCCAGTAAAAAACGGAAATGAAAATGCTTGTCAGTAATGCGCCGGTACATGGGATTGTCAATACTTAATGAGTGTGGTTATGATAACCCAAGGGTTTATACAAAGCGGGTCCCAACGATAATAATTAATATACAGCCGGATGTCACACAAATGTCTGGTCTATTAATTACAGTTGTTGCCTTGGACTTTTTTTTTTTTTATCTCCGTAGATTATAAAATATTTATTTAAACTAAACAAAAAAAACACATTTTTTTTTGTAATCTATTTAATTATATTTAATTTGGACACAATGGAGCAGTCAGAAAGAAATAAACTAGAAGTAAATATGGATAAATGGGAATAGATAGCTTGAAGAGGCAATCTTTATAATTAATTCCGGTAAGAAGAAATCATTATTGTATTAAGTACACTTTAAGATCACTGTTGACAGTACAGATGAGCTGATGCTTTTTGATCAAAAACATTCTTAGCTAGGAACTATGACTAAGACCTCATTTGGATTTTTTTTTTCACGAGGTGTTCTACAGTATACATGCTTTTCATGTTTAGAAAATTCTACTTTTATAACATATGGGGCTGTTCACATATCAGGTTTTTCTTGCTAACTGCAAATATGTATAAATATATAGATGGCTGTTTTTGAGTTAAAGATCAAATTCCCCATTCAAATCAATGGGTTAATGAAAAACTAATAGTTAAGGAATGCTATCCATGTGTCATCTGAGTGATGCACTTTAGGAAATGTTTATTTTTTTTTTACATAGGAGAAAGATTAATGTTATACTAATGGTAAAGAACAAGCACAAAAGCCAAAAGTGGATAAAAAATTATCCATTTTTTCTTGTATGTAAATGAAGCTTGAATGAGGCCCAATAATGTTTATGCTCATTTTGTCTGTCCTGACAACAATTACTTTTAAATGTAGCTAATAAAGTGGGATAGTCAAATGAGCCTGCATCAGGGTGAAAAAGCTGCATTCACTGTCGCAGCCCTTATCCTTTCCCTGAAATGAAGCATCATCAGCTGAGCCAGTCCCATCTCTATTGAGCATGCGATTGTTGTCAATTCCAATGTATGCTCAGTAGATTCTTGCCCCTGTTAGACATTCACAATGACAGTGCGCTCCCTCGCCGGCAAGGGAGTGCACTGTCAGTGCATGCTATGAGAAGAATACCCAGAGTACAGAAAAAGCAGAGACCAACGCTGGGCCCTCAAGTGACGTAAGTGATAAATCATTGACAACTCACTTATATAGGAAGATTAGAAAAAAAGAAATAAAAGAAGAAAGATGGCCAAGTGTAAATGCTACTTTCTTCATTGTTTATTGTTGTCTATTTAATTTATGGAAACTGCCATGCACAGTGACTGTGTAACTCCTGCGTACTTTATAGATAACCTTCCTTCTCTGCCTTCTCCTTTCCATTCCAACCACCAATATCCACTCATTATTCTTTCATTTGGAAGGGTTCTTCTCTGCATGATAAATGGTTAAAATTAGCAAGCTCTTGTAAAAACAAGCAACTTTGAAATTTCATTGTAATTAAAAGTCCTGATGTGTTCTCAAGAATGAAAAGATTTTGAGTTTTATTTTTTACTGCTCATTGCTTGAGTTGTTGTTCTTGTAGGCAAGGAGCACAGCACTTACAATCTCTTTGCTATACAAGTTGAGATATTGAGCCTGATCCGGCTAGCTTTAGTGTCCTTGCGCTCCTCCGACAGAGAGCCAGCGGCCCAACTATACTGCTGGTCCAAAGTACCAGATTGTAGGTTTGCCTAAATGTTGAAGATTAGACAAACCTCTTAATTTAGTTTTGAAGGAAAGGGTCCTGATTTACCAGTCATTTGTGGTGCATTTTCCATATACCCTATAAATGCCATTGGTCAGAATGTCAGTACTAAATCCAACTGGGCAAAGATCTACTCAAAGAACTTTCTAAAAGAAAAAAATTCTTTGCTGCCCATGGAAACCAATTACAGGTCATGTTTTATGGTTTGAGAGCAGAGAAAAAGAACGCTGTTCTATGTTTAGTTGCTAAAGGCAATAACAAAAGATTTTCTTTTAGAAATAAATCTATCATAAAGTCTTTGTTGGGAAGAAGATCATAAGTAATAGTCAGTTCATATTTTCATGAGTGACAGGATCTAGTGATACTGTTTCATAGGATAACACATATGAAAATAATCATCATGAACTTCGGTTGTGAATTAATAATGTCATACTTGTTAAATATGGACTATATTGTTTACGATGGTTTTATGAACTACGGTAGCTAAGAAATCGATGAAAACGTCTTTATAGACCCTTTAGAGGAGAAACTGACCTGTGCCACAATATAAGTTCTTTCTGTCATAGTAAGAATAAAATGGTGATAGATGTGTTTTTCAAAATCTTAGTGTATTGTTTCTCAGACCAATTTTCTCCCATGTTCAGTTTGAAATTTTAATCATTCTTGCTATCATTTTCTGTCAAGAAATTGCATGATCTTCAAGAGCAACTCCAAAGCAAACAATAATCAGTGAGCAAGGAGCTGAGGAGGTGCTTCTGCTGCCGAAAGAAGCCAACTCATCTCCGTAGACTGCTTGGAACCTGCAACATGGTACTTGTGTTTCAGAAAGTACATATGCTGGTGATTACACCTCACTAATGGTAATCGCTCTGATCTTAGGCAGTGCTGTCAGTTTAAACAATGCAGGACGCAAGATTTATGTCATATTTGTCCCATGCACATTACATCCTAATCAGGGAGCAGGCATGAAGAGTCATCGATATGACTTTCATGTTGGGAAAATGAAAGAAATTATGTTTGGGTGAATTTTTATACAGGATAAATGTGGCTAATTATAATCAATTTGCTACTTTTTTATTTGTGAAAAGATACTACGCTAAACGGTTAACTTGCACCATTGTGGGAATATAGCCTTACATACCAAAAAGTGAACTAATGCCACAACAGGGGCAAGGAAAATAACTATGAATTTCTGGTCTAACCAAAACTGATTAGACGGCTTATCTGAAGCCCATGAGAATGAGTGTTCACAAACTACCGTGTTGCCCGTTACATATTTCCACTGATTACATTTCACTAAAATTGAAGCAGACAAATTTGTTGAATAAATTGCAACTCCATGCAAACCAAATTGCACACTACTGGGTTAAGTACAGCCATATGCCTTCTGGGATCAAAACCATACAAGGGACCACCAAAGACCATATTCCCATCTACAGAATTGCTGTTTCTTCATGCTATATTTATTTCTATGTGTTTTCCACAGGTTTCTGCAGCAAAATACTGCAGCAATCTTCCCTGTCTATTATATTTTTATTGCACTTTTTGATGTTTTTCCCATCTTTGCTGCATTTTTATGTGGATTAAGCACAATCGGGACAATTCACCAATGCTTTTACACCAGAAAACTGGAGTAAAAACATTGAAAAGTCACAAAATGAATTCAGCTTCAATGAAATAGGCTGGATCTGGTAGGGCATGGTGACAGCATATTGTGACAGCGTATGGTATCTCAGAAATTCTACTCCAGTCGAGTTTCTGGGGCAGCACATGGAGACACAAACCACTCAGTAGATGCTCCAAATTCATTGTGACAAACGTTTCTTAATAAATTTGGCACCTTGTACTCCAGCAAGACTGGCATAGCACAAGTGTGCACTATGCCGATCTAAATAAATGAACACTGGTGTTTCTAAAGCATTTCTGCAACACTTTACAATTAAAATGAGCTGCTCTCTTTATTTCTATAGAATGACATTATTACCAGTTGTTTGGTGTATTGCAAGATAGAATTGTGGTGCACTGGCCTCAATTCTCCCTCATTGCTTCCTCTTCTTAGTCTTTGTTACTTTGGAACATATTTCTAAACTTTTTCCATATGGCTAAACTTGGGTAAATGACTTACAGTATCAAGCAAACATAATTTTTACAGCTTATTATTTTAGCAGATTAGACACAGGAGCGTTCACAAGAGTCCAGCTTACCCTCTGAAGGGATTCACACTCTCAAATAGGCATTAGGTAACGTTCATACAGGCCACGAGGTTGGGTCCAAACATGTGCAGTTTTCATTGCTTTCATAAAACTCAGCAGTGACCTTCACTTACTGGTAGCTATAATCAATAAAAACATTTTTAAAGGGAGTATATCAGCATAAGCAAGTGCATAGTCTTTTAGCAGATATAGCCTCTAGATAAGTCGCATCTTTTTTCTTATTGTTGCTGCTTCTATGCTGCAGAAACTGAAGTTTAATCAAATTAGATAGGATGTTTGTAGCACACTCAGAATGGTTAAACAGCTTAGTACACTGCTCCTCCTGCTGCCGTTGCATGTCCCCACCTCCATCACTAGTTATTGACAGCACTATCTTTCCTGAACTTTCTTTGTAAACAGTGCTCATCCTAGGTAAGCCAACACTGTCAATCACCAATCAAGGTGGCAGATACATGCAAACCCAGTTGAGAGAATGTTGCTGTCACAGGGTTACCACAACAGTGTGGAGCCAGTATACCGCAGCATCCTAATCCTTGTCAGAGCTAGCATTTGCTGTATGGCTAACAGAGGGTGAGGAGTACATATGAGAAGGAGAGTTGGAGGAGTTATCTGTGACTGTTGCTTGATTTATTCCCCTACCTTCACACCTCAGTACATTCCTCTGTTATATGTGAGTGAATATTTTGCATGCCTGGAGTTTTCTCTTTACCCTTGTTTGTGTAGGCTTGTTTGTCGGGTTGGTGTACTACAGGGCACAGTAGCACCCACTCTTCGCTGGGTGGTGGAAGAGAACAGATGGAGGGCTAACTTAGGAGATAAGGCAAGGGCGGAGGCTCCGGCATCTTCGCCATCTGAAGTGTCCCAGGGAGCAGGGCAAGCTAGGGCTCCCTCTAGTGTTAGGGACAGGGAAGGAGCTCCTGGGTTACCTGACAGCTGTGTCGTGACAGTTGCACTGAGCCTCTTGGCCATGGGTGCACCAAAGCAGCCTATTTAGTATGTTTGATGAAACTTCTGTTCCTGCACTATGGAGACAGCAACTAGAACACTAAAACTGTGAATTTTATAGGGGCTATATTTCCTAGAAGGCTCTGTGCTTAGCTTATATTGTCAGTTTGGTCTGACAGTTGCCTCTCCATGTCCATTCGCTGACTGCTGCAACTCTTACTGATCAGAGTGTCAGTACCTTGTCATTTTATTTACCGATGGCTCCACTTTCTTCGAAGGCCATATTATTTTCTCACATTGTTGGCCCATTTAATTGCAACTGTTAAAAGCAGGGCTAAGTCATCAAGCAGCAAAACATCTCGACTGCCACCAATAAGATTTAGAAAGAATTTACTAGTGTCTGTTGAATGATGGAATCTGTCATCTATAGTCATTAACCTTGATAATGGTATTCATTTTCATTATTGAATTTTTCTTCATCATGCCAGAAAAACTGCAAGACTACAAATTACATCTAGAAGTCATTTTATGAATACACTGAGAAATGTCCATCGCTTTTTATGCACAATGTTTTTGACTGGTTATTTTCCCAAAGTTTTATTTTCAACTTTTTATTTGTGTTGTTTTCTAAGTTTTAGTAACATTCCAATTTTAAAGCACTGAGCATCTTTAGGATATTAACGATATGATGGATTTTTAGAATTAGGCTATAATACAGAACTGATTTCTTGCAGGTAGAGTCCTGTTATATGACTTTATAAGGAACTAAGTGGAGAGAAGCAATGTCCTCTGATTAGAAAAAAAGCATCCCAGTATTGATTTTTTTGGCAGCTATCACAATGTATTCCACCGTAGGCAATATGGAATTGCTTTTTAATATTTTAGTCTGTCTTACTGTTTTTATTTATAATTATTCCATATTCTTCGGGAAGCAGCCAGGCATTGCTCTGTTTAATAAATGTAGTCATTAGCACTTTTTGTTTGGTCTCTTACGCTTGGAATTTCCTCCCCTGATAACTCAATTAACATGGTAGAAATTATTTGCACCATCTGTGGTGTTACACTTTCTGATGAGGTTCCACACAGAACCAGTTGTAAGTAATATCAATGAGGCACTGTACGTCGAATAAAACTCCTAATGAGGGAAGCAAAACTTAATAGGGCTGAATAAGAAAGCTTGTTTTATTCATGGTGTTGCAAATACTAGAAGCTTAGGGAGTATAATAGTATCCAGTGAAAAATAGATGACACGCACAAGCTGAACAAGTGTTTAGAGAGGACAAGCGGACATGATTTGACACGACCTCAACAAATGAAGCAACACATTCATAAACTAGCAACGTGTCCATGGGGATCTGAAGATCTAGAAGTTTATAGAGAGGAAGACCAGGGTATGTGATTCTTACAGAAATGATTCTGGAGATGTCATTGCTATAGTAGTCATGTTATCATGTAGACTGAAGCTAACCACAGGCTTTATAAATACCTATGACAACAACAAGTGCACAATGGGTGGCATGCAAGTTTTATTACATGTTCATATTTTCATACGATCTTATCTAATAGTCCAAGCAATGGCTACTAATGAGCCACTTGTTTGAAATAAGGGATAGGACTAGGTAACGTCTTTCTTCCTTGGGTTTTATATTCATAAATGCACCTATAGAAATGCTAGGATAATGGTAAAAGAAAAACCTTCACAGATGAGAACATTTTTTCTTTGTCCTCAATTTTAAAAGTGAGAACAGGGAAAACTACAAACATCCTTTCCTGGTAATATCTTACCCAAGAGTGGCTCACATACAGATGCCACTTCTCAGACCATGGCCAAAGATGGTAATCAAATGGGTAGGTGGCACACCAAGCGAAGTAGATTTAGCTTGAGATGAATGTTAGTTCCTCTGCAGCCAACCTCTGAGCTCCTGGAGAACAATAGTAGACAGAGTAAACAAACTGTTCAAGCAAAGGCACTGTCACGGGGAGCCAGAAAACCGCAGCGTCTGATTTCTCATATTCCTGCGCTAAAAAGAAGTACTTCACCTTCTTTTTAATCTGTGTAAATTTATTTTGCCAGTACAAGGATTAATCGACCAGGTTGATAGCTCTAGGAGGCTTGGCTCTCAGATGAGCACGGCGAACCACTCCTATCCCATTTATGGTTTGGGTCATGAGTGACACACATTGTCAGAGCTAGCTTATGCTGCATGGCTGGGAGGATAGGAGTTAGTGATTATATGAGAAGGTGTATGGCAGGTTTATCAATGACCGCTTGGGTTTCTAAGTATGATAATTCCCTTTCCTTCTCCTACTTTGGTTTTTCCCCATCCTTCACTCCCCAGTGCATTCCTCTGTTATATGTGAGTGAATATTTGTATGCCTGATATTATCATTTACCTCTGTTCATGTTGCCTGGTTGGTGTGCTGCGGTGCACTGTTACTCCCCTCTTCCCTGGGTGGGGGAAGGGTAGAGATTGAGGGCGGATACAGGAGATAAGGCAAGGTACGTGGCCCTGGCATCTTCACCTTTTGAAGTAACCCAGGGAATGGGGCGAGCCATGGCGCCCCCTAGCGTTAGGGACAGGGAAGGAGCCCCTAGTTCCGGGTCACCCGACAACCAAGTCATGACAGGCACGTGGAGATGCTTCAAATAGGATTTATTGACAGTTTTTCATATCCATTGGTTACGCAGCGGTAAGTACAGTATTACATAACATTTGGGGTGAAAAATACTTCATCATATGTATAGTATATGTTAACTGCATATAGGTGAATGGAATCCAAGGTACGGGGTGGCTTGCTCCAAACAGGGACAACTAGGATCCAACTATTATATCAAGGCCCTGAAAGTCTGTCAATAAAACCTATTTAAAGCATCTCTATGTGCTTTTAGGTTTGATGTCTCTTGTCAAAGCAACCCTCCTCACAGTTACATGGGTTGAAAAAGGAACCCAGTCCTTTATGTTTGGACTAAAGAGTTTTGCATGAGATAAAATGGGAATTTAAAAAAAAAATAAAGCTCCTTTTTTTATACTTTCTTTTTTTTTCATAAATTTCTGCTGCTTAGTAGAAAAATATTTAGAATTGAGAGTCCTCAGTGGTTGATACCTTTTAATGGCTAACTGAAAAGATGGTAATAAATTGCAAGCTTTCGAGACTACATACATCTCTTCATCAGGCAAAGACTAAAACAAATTCTGAAGAATCACATATTTATGCACAACATAGTATAGGAAAAAAAAAAAAAAAAAAAAAGGTTGAGGGGAAAAAAAACCATGGATAAGCCAGGTGACATGAAGCAGAATTACCATGGGTGATAAACAGTTACGTCCATAAATATTGGGCCAATTCTTAGATAAGGAATGTTTTATTGTCCTGTGATTAGGGTCTGTTGTGATGACCCCCACATGGTCTGATGGGCTTAGTATTCACTCCTCATTCAGGATTAAAATATAAAACTTGCATATGGCTCTGTTTAACCTACGTGATATCTCAGGCTTTTGTTAGGCTTTGGCACTATAAAGACATAAAGTAGAATATATCACCCTTATTTAGGCTCCTAGGTGTAAAAACATATTATACCAACCTAATGGATGCCAAAAAGACACTCTGTTGGCATCCGTTAGATGAACTAACACAATTCCACTGAGTATAGTAGAGAAACAAAACGTGAACAGGACCTAAACTGTACAGTGTGAACAAGATATTGCAGAAACAGAGAAGTAGAAAAGATGAAAACTTTTATTTAAAGAGGAATTCTGAGAACAACTTTCTTCATCCTAACACCTTGCATTAGGTTAAAATAATAAAACAAATATTTTGTCATCCCCGAGTCCAGTGCTGTCTCTCCATTGTTGCCTTGGCCTTGTTTACAAGCTGCACATGTAATGTCATAAGTACATTAATGGAATCGCTACAGCCAATCATTGACCACATTGAGTCATGCCATCTACAGAGGTGCTGAAATGAGTGATTGGCTGCAGCGGTCATGTGCACTATCCTCATGACATCATTGCTGCAGCTTGTAAGCAAAGACAGAAGCAGTGACAGAGAGGCAGCACTGAACCTACAGAGGATGAGTAATATATTTTTATTATTTTAGCCTAGTGCAAGCCAATAGCTGGAAGAAATATATTCCCTTAAATAAAACCCCTTACTGACAAGCTGTACTGGTGCGACGTATGGCTGCTCCCTGACCTTGATGCAAGTTTATGAACTGATTCTGAATCTTTGCAGACAGATGATGTTTGTATCATTCAGCCATCATCTCCCTCAGTCGCCACTCAGTCGCCACTGGAGCTGAGCTCCGCGCATAGCTGTTCTGTTAATTTGTTAAGTTCTACTGTCAATCTATTGGCATTTCTAGTGGCATTTACAGCATGCATCCTGGGGGAATGCTGTTCTAATCATCCAACAGCATGCTGGCTACATCATCGCGGGGTGAAAATGAGTTGCTATGACAGCTGTTTTTCTGTTGAAGACCCCCTTATCTGTCATGAGGGTAATTCTGTGAAAGCCCCATCCCTAATCTTGTCCAGGTGCTATCTAAATAGAACAGACCCTGGCTGCTTATAAAAGGCTGAGCTAGCCCCAGCTTAGTCAAATAAATAAGCTATTGTCCACAGCAACCATTGATACTTGTTGCTCTCTGCACATGGCCTGTGCATTTAATCATGATCACATATGTCAGTGCGGGCTCAACCGAACAGATTACAGTACTTTCTCCCAGAGCAGACCTCATATACAGAAGACTGAGCACAGAAATCTGCCAGTCTTCTATATCAGGAACCTAAATAACCTATATAAGGAACCTGAAGACCCACCTCTTCCGACAAGCCTACAACCTGCAGTAACCACCGATTGACCAAACCACTGCATGACCAGCTCTATCCTCACCTATTGTATCCTCACCCATCCCTTGTAGATTGTGACCCCTCGCAGGCAGGGTCCTCTCTCTTCCTGTACCAGTTGTGACTTGTATTGTTCAAGATTATTGTACCTGTTTTTATTATGTATACCCCTCCTCACATCTAAAGCGCCATGGAATAAAGGGCGCTTTAATAATAAATAATAATAATATCACATTCAACGGTTTGGGATCCTACCAGAGGCACCTCCATCTCTGACTGGGCCAGCAATTTTCCTGTTTCATACACAGAAGAGACACAATCTCACCGGTCTCGGTATCCCCTTCAGTCCGAGCTCTAGCAGTTTCCATCGAAAAGCAGAAGTGTTCAACTATGGTCTCAGTTCACAATGAACAGGCTACAGATTCCATATGCAGCAATTATAAACAGACTGCTTAATGCAGTCTCCATTCAGAGAGAGACCCCAGTGTGTCTTTCACTCTCAGTTAAAGCTCACATTTTGACTGGACACTCACTAGCAGCACAATCAACTTTGCTCAAAATCCAGCAGACTGCCACTCACTCAGGAGACTGTCAATTCATGTAGCTACTTCCTGGTTCTTAGCAAAACCCTACAAATGTATCTAATTAAGACCCAGCAGAGTTGGGATTAAACCTAGTTCTTCCCAGCTATGCTACGCTATATACAGTAATATTATAGAGTTGCTGTATATACCACAAGCAATTGGACTATCGCAGGATCAAGTGACTTACAAATACAGTAAAAAGTTTAAAAAAATGTTTTTTGATTTTTTTAAACATAAACAATTGAATTACCCTCTTTTTCCCCAATTAAACAATTAAGAAAACATTTAAAAAAAATTTAAAAATACACATGTCTACAACTCCTTCATAAAAGTCCGACTTATTAAAAAATAAAATTAATTAACCTGATTGGTAAATTTTGTAATGAGAAACATTTTTTATTATTATTATTGAACCTTCAAACAGGACAATGATTTGAAAGTACCTTAAAGTTCGACAAAGATTGGTTTAAGATGAAGTCCTGGAAGATTCTGGAGTGTCAATCACAGTCACCTGACTAAAATCCAATAGGACATTTTTGATGAGATTTGAAGAAGGCGGTTACAGCAAAACAAAACAAGAAAGTTAATGAACTGGAGACCATTGCCCTAAGGAAAGATGTTAGAAGCTGCTGTCTTGTACATAACAGCGTTTAATTCCCATCTTACCCAAAGGATCAAAAAACTAAGTTTGATCTGTGTTTTTCTGCTCCTCATACACTACAAATGGAAACCAAACCAACTTGCCGAAAATAAAGTATTGCTGTGATCAATATTGCCGTTTGTAGCTAACCTTTCATGAAAATTAGCTTTTGTAACCGGCGTAATTATTACAAGTCATTTGTGCAGCCTAAACTGCTGAACTGATAAATTGTAGAGGAAATTACTTACGCGAAAGTCTAAGAAATATTGTGCATTGTTTAAGCGCTATTATCCACCTTTAAATGTGACAAGCTCAGTTTTATGGCGTTTAAAGTGATCACAATTCTTAGAAGGTGCACAGGTGAAATTTACTTGTGTATTTAGTGATTTTTTTTCTCATTTATTCACTCTGGTTCTTCCTTTTTTTTCTATACTCATTGAATATTTTGAATGCTGGTGATTTGTAATAGGCAAAGGGCAAAGTTTTATGAAGGCATTCAGAAACTCCTGAGCCCTTAATTTGCAAATATTCTACTCAATATAATTTTACTTTAAAGTCTAGCAGTTTGTAAACTATACATAAAATCATGTTTGTGTCAAAATGATGGCTGAAGCAGAGCCTTGGATGCACCATATATGTAAGATATGCAGTAATTATGCAATAAACACACACACAATCATTCTGAATGCACAGTAGATGCACACACAGCACTGCAGCATTTACACAACTCTGTAATCAATCTATACATATTCAAGATATAGTATATGCACATTTCATAGCTGCACACACATAGCTCTGCTGCACACATACACACACTCACTCAGCTATGCTGCATAGACACAAACACTCAGACTCACAGCTCTGCTGCATATTATACATACAGCACAGTTACAGGACTGTATATATATACACACTCACACATCTCCGCTGCATACATACCCACTTACATAGCTTTGCAGCTCTCCTGCATAGATAAATACGCACACTCACACAGCTCTGCTGCACACACACACTCACATTCATTCAGTACACTCACAGGACTGTATACATATACACAGTTATACATCAATGCTACATAAATATCCAGTTACACAGTTTTGTTTCATACATAAACTCACTCAGCTCTGCTGCAGACATAAACATACACACAGCTCAGCTCTCCTGCCGACATACGCACTCATACAGCTTACTGCCTTCATAGTTCACACAGCTCTGCAGAGTACATACTCGCACAGAAATATTACATACATGCACACCACTGTTGGACTCAAACAGAAAATGGCCCCTGTGCAAGAATAATTTATTGGCCCTTTGCAGTCAAAGACCTCCTAAAAATGCAAAATTTCGCCTGCTTTTGAGGTAGAAATGGACCCCCTTACCTATTGGGCCCCTGTGCTGCTGCTCAGGTTGCAACAATGTCCAACCCCTTGTTCAGTGCAGGATTCACTAAACCATCCCAGACAGATATCTGTCCAGCCTCTGTTTGAAGACTTCCATTGGAGGAGAACTCACCACCTCTCATGGCAGCCTGTTGCACTCTTTGATCACCATCACTGTCAAAAAGTTTTCTCTAATATCTAATCTGTATCTTCTCCCTTTCAGTTTCATTCCATTGCTTCAAATAAGAATAATGATGCTCCCTCAACACTATCACATCCCTTCAGATATTTGTAAACAGCTATTAAGTCTCCTCTAAAGGTACCTTCACACGAAGCGACGCTGCAGCGATAGCGACAACGATGCCGATCGCTGCAGCGTCGCTGTTTGATCGCTGGGGAGCTGTCACACAGACCGCTCTCCAGCGACCAACGATGCCGAGGTCCCCGGGTAACCAGGGTAAACATCGGGTTGCTAAGCGCAGGGCCGCGCTTAGTAACCCGATGTTTACCCTGGTTACCAGCGTAAAAGTAAAAAAAACAAACAGTACATACTCACCTGCGCGTCCCCCAGCGTCTGCTTCCTGACACTGACTGAGCTCCGGCCCTAACAGCAGAGCGGTGACGTCACCGCTGTGCTTTCACTTTCACTTTAGGGCCGGCGCTCAGTAAGTGTCAGGAAGCAGACGCTGGGGGATGCGCAGGTGAGTATGTACTGTTTGTTTTTTTTACTTTTACGCTGGTAACCAGGGTAAACATCGGGTTACTAAGCGCGGCCCTGCGCTTGGTAACCCGATGTTTACCCTGGTTACCAGTGTAAAACATCGCTGGTATCGTTGCTTTTGCTTTCAAACACAACGATACACAGCGATCGGATGACCAAATAAAGTTCTGGACTTTATTCAGCGACCAGCGACATCACAGCAGGATCCTGATCGCTGCTGCGTGTCAAATTAAACGATATCGCTAGCGAGGACGCTGCAACGTCACGGATCGCTAGCGATATCGTTACAAAGTCGTTTCGTGTGAAGGTACCTTTAGCCTTCTAATTTACAAGCTAACGATTCCCAGATCCTTTAACCCTTCCATGTAAGACATACTTTGCAGTCCGCTCACCATCCTGGTAGCTCTTCTCTAAATTTGCTCCAGTTTTTTAATGTCTTTTTAAAAATGTGCTGTTCAGAACTGGACACAGTATTCCAGTGAGGCCTGACAATGGAGGAGTAGAAGGGGATAATTTCTTCACGTGATCTATATCTTATGCTTCTTTTAATACATCCCAGAACCGCGTTTGCCTTTTTTTGCTGCATCACACTCTTGAATCATATGCAGTCTGTGATCTTTTATTATACCAAGCCTTTGGCTTAGATAGACAATTACAGCGCATGTGTTAGGAGTCAAGTTCCCACCTCTGCACAGGGGGAATCTCGGGCCATCTCCGCTGCGGTCTCCCATTCTACTCCTGCCGCAGTGGAGCCTGCTCGGCGGAGACGTCAGTCCCAGCGTCTCGCTCAGTCTGACTCTGTGCAAAGGGTTACTGCTGCTTTTCCAGCTTCTGCCATTGTAGCCAGTGCTGGGCAGCGGCGAGCAGATGCTTTTGGGACTAAGTCCTGCTTTTCTCCTTCTGAGCATACCCAGGGTAAGATCTCTTATTGGAGATCGAGGGTCACATGCTTGGATACTGCAGCAAAGCCCATTGGTTCTCCAGGAAGGTCCTGAAGGTGCTCAGGCTCTGTGGCAGCCTCTCATTGGTCCTTCTAGGAAGGTCTTGTACTTGCTGCAGCTATATAAGGTTCGCATGGCCGCACGGCCATGCGCTAGTATCAATGCATGTTATGAGTTTTGCGCCAATGTGGTCACGCTTGTGTGGATTCAGGGACCCGGCTGAAATAAGCCACTTAGAATACCGGCACCTCCGGTGAGGAGATTGTGTGTATGGTTTCAGGGCCCCGGCTGAAATAAGCCACCTAGAATACCGGCTCCTCCGGTGAGGAGATTGTATGTTTGCCTCCTTGACTGCATGACCACAAGCTGCTATCTGCTCAGCAGTTACTATGTATTCCTGTGGAGTTTAACAGGACACAGTCCTTTCTTTATAGCGACTCTGTGAAGCAACAGAGATCGGTTCTACCACCATATAGTGCCGCCGTTTGACAGCAGCAGGTTCTTTTCCTGCATGGTGGACCCTGGGCTGCGAACGCACCAAATAACATCTCTATATTTACTCCGCCAGCCCTAACAGCATGCGTAGCCGCAACCCTGTTTAGACAGTTGATTGGTAACAACTTGTAATGACTAGAATAACCCTTTTACTGTGACATATTTCCTCTCTGAATTTTAAAACTGGTGAACTATGAACAAAGAATTATGCATTACACATTACAAACACTGGAAAGCTATAGAAGGTATAGGTAACTGGAACAGGCTGTGTTTTCTTCTGTGTTTTGTAATTCCCTCGTTCTGCTTCATCATAGAAGCAGAAAAACTAAGTCAATGGATCCGTCACATGATGGAAACTAGCGGCCGCCGATAGACCCTATTAATTATAATGGGGTACGTCAAGCTTTCGTCATAATGTCATGCATCTTACTGCATTATTTTGCCAGTAATTGTGGCAGAATCTCCCATGGGAGCTCTGAGAAGAATCTACAAAACAGATGTGAACAAAGTTATAGTCATATTTTCCTATTTAATTGTAGCCAAATCCTGAATTTGGCACCTCTTCAGAGTGGCCTGTGTGCATTGTGCCAGAAGTACTACTACTATCATGGATTGGACTAGCATTACTGGCATATAAATAACCCCTTTTAAACAATTTGATGAGTGGGCATGGCCACGTCAACATCCAGCCCCGACTCCTCCCCAACTCTGTTGATTCAAACTGGCATGAAAATGACAAAAGTCTCAACATATTTGTGCAGCTAACCATTGCATAAAAATTTTGCGACTTTTAAAAGCCCCATGAATCAACCCCAGAATTTTAGAGTGTACTACTTTTCAAACTCTGGAAGAAGGAATAGATCATAAAGGAATAAAGAATTGTGTTACTTGCTGCTCCAGTGCCACTGCTCTGGTGGCTTCTGCCATCACTGGAAGTGAACCTCAATTTAGTCGTCTAACCTACTGGTCAGAAGACTGATGGACATAGCCTCATCAATTCTACTGGTATGCAGCCAGTGTCTTCAGCGGTCTGGTGACTAAACGGACAGGGTATCGTCACTTCCAATTCTAATCTTTGACTTTTTTCTTTTAGAAAGTGGGTTTAATATGGGTGTGATGATTTATCCAAATAAGGTTTAAGCCAGATTTAAAAATTATTAAATAAAAACTGTCAAATGGATTAAAAATCCTGGCGTTCCCACCCAGGTGTATGCACCACTGCTGTACCAAATGGCGAGGGATCCACCAAACCTATACCAAAAGGTATACAAAAATCAGTAGATAAAAATTGCAATGTGCCCTGTGTTCCCACCTCCATATCTCTGAAATTATAAGCTGGGTATACTGTTTATTAAATGTAACACTTATTACCTTAGCAGTCTGGAGTTCATATTGTCCAAAAAGTAATTCAATGCATCTGTACTGCTATGTATATCAACACATTTGCAGATAATCCTGCTGTGGGGTTGCTGGTATCCATGCGAATGGTCCAGAATGGATAGGGTGATGGAGGAAAACATATCCGATACTCCCTGTAGAAAACTTTTAGTGTAGCTTGGAAAGCTATCTGTAGAACTTAAAAATTAGTCCCATAGTTCCAAGTATCTGAGAGGCTCTCCGGCCGGCAGCACTGCAACAAACTAAAAGTATCTGAAAACACGTGACATCACCAAGCTAAGGAAGGTTCAAAGAACAAAAGGAAAAACAAAAAGGATCATATGCATTATGAAGGTATCCTCCTTTTTCCTCAGAGTCTTCCAAGGATTTTTTCCTTTACTCTCTATTCTAAGAGAACAGTAGACCTTGACACAGCCTCGTAGAATAACATTGGTCCGAGTGCGACAATGTTTTGTTAGATTGCACTCAGACCGGTAATGCGGTAGTGTGCACCTGCCCTAATAGTGTGGCAAACTATGCAATTTTTCCCAGAAATCCCAACGGAACAGAATCAAAGCCAAAGTGTTCACAGTCTATATACAGACCTATTTCTGCTAAGAATAGATTTAAACCATGACATTTTTGGCAACGTTAGTTAATACTAACACTTCCCTTCTATATTAAGAAGCACTACATACCATGAAATGCACTACAAATAAGATTTCAAATTCATGTTTTATCCAAGGAAAATTATATTTCAAGAAAATGAGACCTTACCGTATTGTAACCAAAGTAATTATTGAATATCGCTTGGGGAGCTCGAGTTGTTCAGCTGGTAAGTTATTACATTATAAAGTGAAATTGTTAAGCTACGGACTGTTTGTGAGCTCAGCATGTAGTTTATAAGTAGTGTTTTTCTATATACAGTTTGCAGCCTTATAACCGTTTCATTTACGGGTGCAATATGTAGGTATTGTTTAGTCCCATGCTGTATAGCATGATTATAGAATATGATCTAATAGCAGCTCATCTTTTGCAAATACAAGAACATTTTTATTTTACTTGCAAGTATTTTATGGGAGGGTTATTTTCTTAAAAAGGCTAAATACAGCATGTTACTTAAAATCTATAATATTAATTCATTAAAGCAGTTGTCAGCAGTTCCTTTATAGCAGGTGAACTAAGTTTTGGGCTTAATTCATTTTTAGACTCCTTGATATGCCATCTGCAACCAGCCCTTAATTCTGCCCCTTCCAGTAATATCTACTGGATGTGAGGCTTGTGTGACCAGGACGCTGTTATTTACACAAATGAACAAGAAGTTAACATTTTGATCAAAGTGTGTGAACATGTGTGAACATTTACAACTTTATGTGGGTACCTATGAAAAGGAATGTGTCATCAGAATATTACTTCATGTTTGTGTGCTAAATAGTTAATTGTATATCCCTACAAAAACAAATATGTCACACCTCCAAGGAATAAAATATAATCATTTTATTAATAAGGTTTAAAAGATTTACATCATGATTTCATAAATATTAAAAGGAATCAGGGGAATATAAAACATAAATGTGGACATACATCAGTAACTAATTGTGAACACAGTGATCTATTCCAATAATAATTCTTAAATAAATAGAACAATGGGTTATTGTGCAGCATCAAAAAGATGCATATGATATACCCCTATACTGTACATATAATAGTGTAATAATAGGAAAGATATTATCACTGGTACAATGTATGGAGCATATTTGCCCCAAAACTACAAGAATGATCACATCCCATGGCACATTTCGCTTGCTGCTTTCTCAAGGGGATGTGGTTAATTGTAAGTTAAATGTATCTAATTTTGATATATATTTTTATTTTATTTTTTTTAAATATTTTTATACTGACACACACTGGCAAAGAGGCCTAATATTAAACTCAAACTTCTTTTTCTTTTCAGCAGTGATGGACATAAGTAGCGTTAGGCCAGGGTCACACTTGCGTGTGCAATGCGAAAAACTCGCACGAGTCTCTTGCCTCAATACCCGGCACTGCCGCCGGCGGTTTGGACCGGAGCGTTCAGCTGCATAGAAATACATGCAGCCACACGCTCTGGCCCCGAGTGCCAGTGGCAGTGCCGGGTATTGAGGCGAGAGACTCACGCGAATTTCTTGCATTGCACACGCAAGTGTGACATCAGCCTTAGTCTAGTTCTCACCTTATTGATTCTCTATGGAATAGCAGACTAAGTCGCTGACAAAAAGCTCTGCTGTGCCTTTTGCCCATGGGGCAAAAGGTTTGGACTTTCAAATTGTTAGATACTTATCTTCTCAGATATCCTATATAGGGGACATTTGGGACATCCTTCTGCACATTAGGTGGTCAGCAGATACAACCAATATTGGTAAGTTCAGCCCAGTTTAATCTTATGTGTGTGTATCCTTTAAGGGGTTGTCTAATGTTCCTATTTTCAGCAATCACCGCTCTTATGCCTCCAGCTTCCTGTTTGCCGGTGGGTGGCACATTGATAATTGGTACCTACATCATGGTTGCACAACTGATCTGAACTGAGTGCTCTTCCTTGTTGGCTCTACAGCGTGGAAGAAGTGCAAGGCTACTAAGTCTGGCTGGCTGGATCCAGGGATGTATCCAGATTCAGAGCAGCACTTCCTAGCAGTATAGTAAACAGACGTGCACTTTTTGCCTACAAGGTCGGCAACTTGGAGTTGACCGGTAATCTTGGCAGTGAGGTGTAATGTATAGAATTTAAAATCCCTCAATTCTAGGAAATTATTTTTTATAAGAGGTAAATTGCAAGGTTGCTTGTTTTTACAAGCATTTTTCAATTTTGCCCATTTAATAAGATGACACATCTTCAAAAAATAAGTAAGATCGTAGTGGTGAAAAGCTGGAATGCTCAAGGCAGAGAGCGTTGTGACAGTAGTCTGGTCACAGCAATTCTGCATAATCATATGATAATGTGATGTGAGGACTTGTTATCAATTATACCATTATTCTTTAATTAGTTAAAATCAGTATTATAAAATATATTAGAATGAAGTGTCAAGACTTAGGCACTCTAACCGTGCTGGGTCAAGTAGTCGATAGCTTGCCTTTAAAATTCTAAAATACTGGATGATTGCGTTAGAAGATTGATTTGGAGATTATTGTCTGACTATTAGCATCTGGATTACAAATGCTACTGTGTATAGATTAGTATGACATGAGATATGAAGGAGCGAGCAAATTATGCTGAAAAGATTGCACAGTGACTTAAACAGAATTCTGACAAATTGCTAATAGAGCACTTTCGATGGCAATTATTCCATACGTATATTTCTCTTCATCTTCTCTTTCTCACCGTCTTCCTTTTTCCATTGTAGACAAATACAAGTATTTTTAGCTCTTTTTCTTGTACCTGAGAAATGTAAAGTGTCTGCAGAAGTGTTGCAGAACATGCGAGTGTCCCGGTGGAGTGTGATGGATCACCCACAAGTCTATTTTTTCCAGACCATCTAAGACCCTAAATTTAGTAAAAAGATGAGGCAGGAAGAGCATACATTCCACACCACTTGTGTGAACATTTCAGACATTTTCCTAAAGGGGTTTTTTTCCAAATGAAGCAGAACTATAGATTCATGGTTTCCTATTTTATCTTTATTTTATCAGATGTGTTGGAGACATCATGTTGTGCCACTTACCAATATATAAGCTTGACAGGTTCTCCTCCTGCACTTGTTAGAGCCACCTTCCTCACAGTCTTCACAGCTCTCACGTTCCTTAAATTTGTTGATTGAGGAGCATGTGACCAGACGTGTCTATCAGTCTACTTTAAATGAAAAACATATTTCCCGTATGTAGCGTTTTTCAATTGTAGAAGGCAAAGGACTGGTGTGGACACGTGTTCCTGAATAATTTGCCATTGTGAGAAAAGTAGAGCTGCAGAAGGAAAAACATATACTTATATTTGAATACGTGCTACAAAGTCATGCCTCTAACCCCTTTGGTAAAAATAAATAAAGTGACCAACCCCTTTAAACAAGCTATTCAACCAATTTTGAATGATCCTTGGGCTGGATGATGCAGGCAGCAGATACACTAACATCAAACTCTAATAGCTTTATTAAGGATTGAGAAAATATCCAAGAATTTCATTCAGGCAGATTGACTCAATGTAGGAGTGAACGGGTTTAAGATTCGATTTGCATTAGATATATCTGGTGCAAATCAAATTTGCTGAAAGGAAGAAGTTAAAAAATAATATACTTTTATACTCACCTCTATTAATCCCTTGCCACATCTGTCCTGCCATCGCTGCTCCTGACCTGGTTCCTCTTCCCTCTGTTTCTCTCTCTGGGTCTTACAGTGGGTGCTTCAGTCTAGGATTCATTCTTTCATGTGGGGAGCGAGGCCTAGTAAGTGGCATCTTCTCAAAAAGAGAAGAAAGAGTAGAGATCAAAGAACAAGGTGGGAAACACCAGGAAAGTTATCAGTTTGGGGAGGGCAAAGAAGAGGTGAGTATAAGAGGTTTTTTTTACCTTCTTCCTTACCATCATTTTTCTTCACTTGTGCAAAGTAGAAATTACAATTTGCCTGCATCTGAATTCTATTTGTTTAGAATTGATTTGCTCGACTCGGTATGTAAGGCTCTGATATGCATTTTGCAGAGAAATTAAAAAAAAAGAGAATTTAAAAAGCAAGAGCCCATGCAGAAGTTTCAATCATGCAAGTCACGAATTGTCTCTTAAGAAAAGAAGAGGACTAGAACTCTAGAGCCACCTATAGGAAGTAGCAATGCACTTTGCACTGACGAGTGGCAGTACCCCGAAACACAATGTCTGCAAACTGAGATTCTGGTTTGGCTTTTATCCTAAGCCATGTGACAAGGCTCGTTAAAGGGTCGACATTGACTTTTAGGATTGCTACTTCCTATAGGAGGCACGTGAGCCTTAGTCCTCTCCCTCTGTGAAGAGACAATTTGCATATTTCCCAGAGGAGCATTGCGGCTTTATGTCTTCTCATCTCAGCATGATTAACATGTCATTCTCCGCAAGGAGAAACGTTACCTCTTGGAACTCATGCAAGTCTAAATTGCTAGAAGCAGGATGGTCATAATGACCTAGCAAAGTGATGACTTGTGCAGTGTTAGGCTTCAATCACACTTAAAGACACAAAAGAGCACAGTAAAACCAAAAACACTCCGGTGCAAAAAAAATCACAGTAATCAGCAAGTGCTATAAAAAAGATAATAATAATAATAATAATAATTTTTATTTATATAGCGCCAACATATTCCGCAGCGCTTTACAACTTATAGAGGGGACTTGTACAGACAATAGACATTACAGCATAACAGAAATCACAGTTCAAAACAGATACCAGGAGGAATGAGGGCCCTGCTCGCAAGCTTACAAACTATGAGGAAAAGGGGAGACACGAGAGGTGGATGGTAACAATTGCTTTAGTTATTTGGACCAGCCATAGTGTAAGGCTCGGGTGTTCATGTAAAGCTGCATGAACCAGTTAACAGCCTAAGTATGTAGCAGTACAGACACAGAGTGCTATTAACTGCATAAAGTGTATGAGAACACGATGCAAGGAACCTGATTATGTGTTTTGTTTTTTTTTTTCTATTTTTAATAGGCCACACAGGGATAGTTAGTTTAATGCGTTGAGGTGGTAGGCCAGTCTGAACAAATGCGTTTTTAGGGCACGCTTAAAACTGTGGGGATTGGGGATTAATCGTATTAACCTAGGTAGTGCATTCCAAAGAATCGGCGCAGCACGTGTAAAGTCTTGGAGACGGGAGTGGGAGGTTCTGATTATTGAGGATGCTAACCTGAGGTCATTAGCGGAGCGGAGGGCACGGGTAGGGTGGTAGACTGAGACCAGAGAGGAGATGTAGGGTGGTGCTGAGCCATGGAGTGCTTTGTGGATGAGGGTAGTAGTTTTGTACTGGATTCTGGAGTGGATGGGTAGCCAGTGTAATGACTGGCACAAGGTAGAGGCATCGGTGTAACGGTTGGTGAGGAATATGATCCTGGCAGCAGCATTCAGGACAGATTGGAGCGGGGAGAGTTTGGTAAGAGGGAGGCCGATTAGTAGAGAGT
This sequence comes from Ranitomeya variabilis, assembly GCF_051348905.1. Taxonomy (NCBI): domain Eukaryota; kingdom Metazoa; phylum Chordata; class Amphibia; order Anura; family Dendrobatidae; genus Ranitomeya; species Ranitomeya variabilis. Next base: position 71,241,265 of record NC_135237.1, on the reverse strand, counting down.
TACAATAGTCCAGATGGGAATGAATAAGAGAAACAGTAAGAGTTTTTGCAGAGTCGAAAGTAAGAAAAGGGCGAATTCTAGAAATGTTTTTGAGATGCAGATAAGAAGAGCGAGCCAGTGATCGGATGTGGGGGGTGAAAGAAAGCTCGGAATCAAGGATGACCCCAAGGCAGCGGGCATGTTGCTTTGGAGTAATGGTGGAACCGCACTCGGAGATGGCAATGTCAGGCAAAAGTAGGTTAGTAGAGGGAGAGAACACGAGGAGTTCAGTTTTTGACAGGTTCAGTTTCAGATAGAGGGAGGACATGATGTTAGAGACAGCGGTAAGACAATCACTGGTGTTTTCTAAGAAGGTCGGAGTGAAAGCAGGAGAAGAGGTGTATAATTGGGTGTCATCAGCATAGAGATGGTACTGGAACCCAAATCTACTGATTGTTTGTCCAATAGGGGCAGTATACAAAGAGAAGAGGAGGGGGCCTAGGACTGATCCTTGAGGAACCCCAACAGTAAGGGGAAGGTGAGAGGAGGAGGAACCAGCAAAACATACAGTGAAGGATCAGTCAGAGAGATAGGAGGAGAACCAAGAGAGAACGGTGTCCTTGATGCCAATGGAGCGAAGCATAGTGAGGAGGAGCTGATGATCCACAGTGTCGAATGCTGCGGAGAGATCCAAGAGAATAAGCATGGAGTAGTGACCATTAGATTTAGCTGTTAGTAGGTCATTAGAGACTTTAGTGAGGGCAGTTTCAGTAGAGTGTAAAGAGCGGAAGCCAGATTGAAGAGGGTCGAGAAGAGAGTTATCTGAGAGATAGCGGGTAAGACGGGAGTGGACCAGGCGTTCCAGGAGTTTAGAGATGAAGGGAAGATTAGAGACAGGTCTATAATTAGCGGCACAGTTTTGGTCGAGGGAGGGTTTTTTAAGTAATGGATGTATGATGGCATGCTTAAATGAGGAGGGAAAAATAACGGAAGTGAGGGAAAGGTTGAATATTTTTGTTATGTGAGAGGTGACAGCCGGGGAAAGGGACTGGAGGAGATGTGACGGAATGGGGTCACTGGTGCAAGTGGTCGGGCGAGAAGATGCAAGGAGCCTGCTTACTTCTTCTTCAGTAACTGATTCAAAGTCAGAGAGTGAACTAGATGCAGTGGGGGAGGGAGGACAGTGCCTGGTATGAAGAGATTGGGAGATGATTTCCTGTCGAATGTGCTCAATTTTTTCTTTGAAGTAATTGGCCAGATTGTCAGCGCGGAGATCTGTGGTTGGGGCCTGCTCTCTTGGGTTGAGTAGGGACTGGAAAGTGTCGAAGAGACGTTTAGGGTTATTGGACAGTGAGGTGATGAGGGTGTTGAAATAGGTTTGTTTGGAGAGGTGAAGGGCAGAGTTGTATGTTTTTAGCATGAACTTATAATGGATGAAATCTTCGGGTAGATTAGATTTTCTCCACAGACGTTCGGCGCACCTGGAGCACCGCTGCAGGAAACGTGTTTGCAGCGTGTGCCACGGTTGTCGCCATCTGTGTCGAGTTGCTCTATGTATAGGAGGAGCAGCTTCATCCAGGGCACTTTGCAGGGTTTCATTGTAATGGTTCAGAGCAGAATCAGGACATGAGATGGAGGAGATTGGGGCCAATGAGGACTGCAAGTTCTTCATAAGTTTCTGGGTGTTAATGGCCTGTATGTTTCTATAAGTGTGGAAAGTGGGGGTGACCTGAGCGGGATGGCAGTTCTTGATAGAGAATGAAAGAAGGTTGTGGTCAGAGAGCGGGAGAGGGGTGTTTGTGAAATCATCCACTGAGCAAAGTCGGGAGAAGACCAAGTCAAGGGAGTTTCCATCTTCATGCGTTGGAGAGTTAGTATGCTGCGAGAGGCCGAAAGAGGAGGTTAGAGATAAAAGGTGAGAAGCAGACGGGGAAAGGGGAGAAGCAATGGGGATGTTGAAATCACCCATGATAAGGGTGGGGGTGTCACAGGAGAGAAAGTGTGGAAGCCAGGTGGCAAAGTGATCCAGGAACTGATGAGAGGGGCCAGGAGGACGATACACCACCGCCACTCACATGGAGAAGGGGACGTAGAGTCTGACAGCATGGACTTCAAAGGAAGGGAATACAAGTGAGGGTACTTGGGGGATAACTTGGAAGGTACATTTGGGTGAAAGGAGCAGCCCAACGCCTCCACCTGCTCTGTTGTCTGATCTTGGGGTATGAGAAAAGTGTAGTCCACCATAGGAGAGAGCAGCAGCAGCGGTTGTGTCTGACTGCTGGATCCAGGTTTCAGTAAGAGCCAGGAGATTAAGAGCCTTAGAAAGGAAGTAATCATGGGTGAAGGAGAGTTTATTACACACAGAGCGAGAATTCCAAAGAGCACAATTGAAAGAGACAGAAGGCATGCATGGAATATTAATAAGGTTAGAGGGGTTTCTGGGTGTAGCAGTTGGGAGGTTTGACTGGCTATAACATGGGGGGCCGGGGTTTGGAGAGATGTCTCCAGCGACTAGGAGAAGGAGGATAGAAAGAGTGAGCAGATGGTTAAGTGATTTGTGAGAGCGTCTTTTGTGTTGGATGGTGGGACTGAATGGATCTGCGCTGTTAAGCAAAGTGAACAGAGCATGAGTGCTATACATAGGAGAGGCAAGGACAGAGGGGCCGATATGGATGGAGTTTAAAGAGTTTATGCAAGGGCGGTGAGTGAATGCAGCAGCCAGGATATAGATTATACAGATACATATGGTGTGTATTTGTTCTGTTTCAAGTGAATAGGGAGTAGGTTTAGATTGTCTTACCTGTCTCCTGCCCTGTCTAACTGCCATGTTATAACTGCGTCATACTTAGAAAAAAAAAATACTTTGAAAAAAAGTACACGAATAATAGTGCACGAATGCACCCCTGCATGAATGCATCCCCAAGTTATGTCCACATTTATAGAAGGCTAGCTCTTAGATCTCATTTTTTTTTTTTTTTTGGAAAAGGGTGTTTCTCCCCCTCTTGTTACCAATTAATCTAACTCAGTTGAGACAGCAGGACACAATAAATGTAGTGATCAGATAAACAAATGTCCAGGTCTACATGGATCATAAACCCCTTTGAAAAAGTTATGTGATCTCTCTACATAGGGACAAGCAAAAGTGAGTTAAATATCTATAAACACAAACAAATGCATAATAAGATGGCTAACATATATAGCTATATGCAGGATTCAATGCTGAAGATAGAATGAATCAGATACCATCCAAGCCGCTTGCTGTCAGGGAATGGAGCAATAGACATGCAGGATAGTTCAGTTCAGGGAATGAATGATATGTTTACCTGTATTGAAGAGAAGAGAAGAGAGATGCTTGTTATATTCTGCCATGTTATAACTGCGTCATACTTAGAAAAAAAATATACTTTGAAAAAAAGTACACGAATAATAGTGCACGAATGCACCCAAAACAGGGTATTTGGTTGATACAATTTTTGCAAAAAATGTATACCAAGCTGCTCTACCAAACATCAAGGTATACCCATATAGAGCAGTCCTAACTGATGTATGCAATCCCTATCTGATGCATTTAAAAACCTGATCATCAGTATATTACCTGTATGAGCAGGTTTCAGAGAGGAAATGTCCATGTGGACATGCTGAATGGAACAGCTTTTGTGCAGATAGCCCACAAGGAGTGGTGGATAACTCCCTAGTCTTGTAGACACAAGAGAACAATTATGGAAACAGAAACACATGGGCTACTTGCACAGTGAACAAGTCTGTAGGAACATGTTCACACACCACCAAGAAACTTGAAGACACAAAAGAGCACAGTAAAACCAAAAACACTCCGTTGCAAAAAAATCACAGTAATCAGCAAGAGCTAGTAAAAAGATGTAAAAAAACAGGGTATTTGGTTGATACATTTTTTGCAAAAAATGTGTACTAAGCTACTCCACCAAACGTCAAGGTATACCCATATAGAGCAGTCCTAACTGATGCATGCAATCCCTATCTGATGTATTTAAAAACCTGATCATCAGTATATTACCTGTATGAGCAGGGTTCAGAGAGGAAATGTCCACGTAGACACGCTGAATGGAATAGTTTTGAGCAGATAGCCCACAAGGAGTGGTGGATAACTTTCTAGTCTTGTAGACACAAGAGAACAATTATGGAAACAGAAACACATGGGCTACTTGCACAGTGAACAAGTCTGTAGGAACATGTTCTCACACCACCAAGAAACTTGAAGACACAAAAGAGCACAGTAAAACCAAAAACACTCCGGTGCAAAACAAATCACAGTAATCAGCAAGTGCTAGTAAAAAGATGTAAAAAACAGGGTATTTGGTTGATACTTTTTTTGCAAAAAATGTATACTAAGCTGCTTCACCAAATGTCAAGGTATACCCATATAGAGCAGTCCTAACTGATGTATGCAATCCCTATCTGATGTCTTTAAAAACCTGATCATCTGTATATTACCTGTATGAGCAGGGTTCAGCTTCGATCACACTTAGTAGGTGATCAGCACTTTCTCTGCCTTTTGGCTAAGATCAAGCGTAGTATCTTTCGAAAAGGTGGCTTTGGCCTAGGCCACCCTAGTAGATTGATACAATGTACACTGGGGTTTGGCGCTTGTTAGTACACCAGGTGGCTGATATAGTCATCTTGTGGAACACATGGCTCCCAGGATTGATGCCATGGGGCCGGGTAAGTTTGAAAGTGCAAGGTGCGAAGTGTCCCAGGAGTGGTGACCCTGGGGTGCCTTAACTCACTGGACTTGGGAAAACCCACGAGTTCTGGCACATTTTGCACTGCACTTCAACTTTTCTTACTTTTTAAGTACACACCCTTAATCCGGACCTTCTGGCAAGGATAAAGGAATTTTTTAAATTCCTGGTGGTAGTTCCAGCCAACATTATCTTGTGGAAACCTTCACTTTCACTTATTTTTTTTCACTGTTTGTGTGTTCACTTTTTCACATGTGTACGTCTCTTGGATTTTTCAGATGTGGTTTCCTTATTGGTTCCCTTCTGAAAGGACTAGGGGTGGAGTGTGTGGCCATCAGGTTCCATTTCCCCTTGGTTCTCCTCTTTCGTGAAGAAAGGTGACAGTTGAAGGTTCCCAGCTCTTGCTTAGGTGGCAGCCAGGACAGAAGCTGGAAGCGCGACTGAGGCTCCCTCGACTTCGGCTGAAGGAGACGACTTAATCTCTAACACTCACTGTGGCCTTCTGGCTCAAAGGAACGGGGATTGGTTTTAGGGACTCTTCTCCTGTTGGAGACAAGCATCCAAGTGCACTTTTTTTGTGGCACCTTTAGTCCATTTTTTAGCACACTCAGGTGGAGAGCAAGATCTCAGGCTTTCCAAAAAAAAAGGTGATCTGTGCTTTCTATCAATTATTAAAAAATAAAGAAAGGGAAACATTGATAACTCCAGCACTGCCTCTCCTTAAGGGTTTGTTCCAACTGGCATATATTATCTTATGAGAGACAATAGGGATGATTATGCTAATGACACTAGTCTCAAACTCTTTCAGAGGTTGATCCAAGTTGTCTTAGTCTGATCTGATTTTTTTGCCTGAAAGAACTGCAGCACAAGTGTGGAGAAGATGGAGAACTTAATTTCTCCATCTTCTCCATTGTTTGCATCCTCAGTAATTGAACTGTAATCGAATAGCACTTGGCTGTGTTATATGCCAGTGTGAGCGAAATCTAATTCTTAGGATCAGTGGAATTTCCAGGGGTTAGGCCCTCACTGCTCATAAAGTGATAGCATATCCAAGAAAAATGCCATCACTTTATGGGTTGGAAATATCCCCTTTAAAGACAATTTCACTTTCTAGCATAAAAAAACAAACAAAAACTCCTCTTCTGTACACTGCATAGTTTGAATTGTAAAATCTCATCTCCTGCCACAGCACATCTGGCAACTGCAATAAGAACAGCAAAGGATGAATTTGCATATCTGCCAACAACGCCATTGAAAAGCAATATATTAATGGATGCTTTACTATTTTATGTTTGTTAAGTGAGACACATGACATAATATACGGTATAAAATAATAAAATAAGAGCAGTGGTACAGGCAGGGGACACATTTTAGATAGTGGCAAGCTTACGGAATAGTACATAGTGTAATGTTCACAATCATAGTGTACACTGTATTTTTAATCCAAGTAGCTGAAGTAGAATTTACATAATTGGGTTCTATGCTGTGCAAAAAATATCCAAGCTGTTGAATATAATCACCAAAATTATATTCCATGAGACAGGCTGCAGTGTAACAGATTTATGAGCAGGAAATCTAATGTTAAAAGGAGAAAATCCTCTACAGTAACTTTGTAAGAAAGACATAGTGTTTGTATACACAGATTAACTATAACATTAAAACTGCCTGACCGCTAATATGTAGATTTCACTCATGGTACCAAATAAGTTCTGATGTGTTGAGGTGTGGACACTATAAGGCTCCTGAAGATGTCATGTAGTATCAGTCACCAAACCATCGGCAAATCCTTTTATGTTTTCAGGTGCAGAGTGCAAACTACATGGTTTGGACTTTTTTTTTCCAGCACACCCCAAATGTTCAGATTCAAAATAAGATGTGGTGATTTTGAAGGTCAAGTTAATGCCATGTTCTTTAAAGCATTCCTGAGCAAGATGCACTGTTTGGAAAGTTGCATTATCCCGCTACAAGAGACTACTGTCATTAAGAAATATAGCTGTGTACTCTGTCTACAACAACATTTGTTGGGGAGGTGAAAGTACTAATCATACGATTCCCCGGAGCTACTGATGGTTGCCATCATGTTAATCTACAGGCTTGCTGATATCCCATATAGCACCATGGTGCCAAAGCTTTCATGATCATTTGTGGTTGAAGAGATCAAACCTCTACTGGTTAGAAAAGAGCAAATGTATGGAAGTGGAGTTTTATTCTACTTGATTTTGCAATGGGGTCTGGCATGCACCTGAACATGGTTCTGGGACTAGTTGTGGAGGGAAGTCTTGACCTAGTATGAGCGTTGTAAGGTTGCAGAGCACATTGTTACATCACAATTATCGGCCTTACAACGTACATGCGTAAGGGCGGCCCAGGTGTAATCATGGCGGCAGGTCCTGCATTAGGATGAAAATGCTGCACATGGTGACAGTAAGAAGATGTCCCAAGGACCATAAGGTGGACAGTAAGAAGCGGAGGAGAGTGGTGTGGTGCATATTAATGGTTTGTTTTTTCTACACCTTATGTTATTTACACCCGGGGGTCTCTCCAGACCCGAGAACATAAGGGACATTCAATTCGCGATTTGGCAAATCGCATCCCTTCTGCTCATCTCTACTGCTGATCTTACATTTTTCACCTGAATGGAAAAATAGGCTCTAGGAAATGCTTTCTTTTATAAAAGCTTTCTGATTGCTCAAGTCTGGCCATGTATATGTGATATGTCCTAAGACTGCATATATGGGGGTCTGTAAGTTGGGACCACCAATAATGATTAGAACTCAACTTTTAGCTTGACAAAACTCTTTTTGCTTTGAACTAAGGCTGCTGTCATTGCCATAGGATTCTTTGAGGCTTTATGTACCCGGCAAGGCGCTGTGCAGGGAGTTTGTCATTTGCTAAGCCGTGGCCTGAATATATTTGCATCCTCATATAGCGAGGTAGCAGGATGGCCTCTGCCCTTCCATGCCTGAGCGAGGATAACGGGTAAATTTAGTTATGTATTGATTTCTTGTTATTATTGTGAGAAACAAGGTGGAAGCGACTTCATGACTTCTCTGTCAGAGCTTTCTTTTAATTTCCCTGAAGCTAGACATTACCTTTTACTACAATATTACTTGATCTTTGCATTGTACTGCAGTAAAGTAATATTGAACTGTAAAAAAATATTTGTTTTGTAAGTTTCCTGTAGAAATAAAAGTGCGTTCTTTGTACTTCAGATGGTTTCAGCACAAGTATGAGAAAGTGACTAAACTACAAAATAATAAACTCTCAAAAGGCATGGTGATACAAAGACCTCGGCAGTGCACCGGTATTACACTCTCCATTTTAATTAGATGTGTACACAGACTACCAATTATCCCAGTTCTGCACAGTCTGCTTTTGAAACTCTGGATCATGTTGATTTTTCATTCCGCGAGAAGCTTTTGCTGGTAGATATTCAAAGAATGTCTTTATTGGGATATAATGGTGGACTGACAAGTTTTTGTAGAAAAGCAAGCCGTGTTCCTGAAGGTTCTCCTACAAAACATAATGGGGCACATTTATTAGTGCAGTTGTGCCAATTGCATTGAAAAGAATGTATTCCAGGTTGGATGCCATTTTAACAAAGCCCTAAAACTCTTCTTCCTTAAACTTATGAAATTTTCAAAACAGCCAAGGTGACTTTAAAAGAAAATTCTGCAATATATTCTGGACACAATAGGCAATGTTGTCAAGTATTTATTAAAGAGTAACTTTCCTTTAAAAGTTCCCATAAAAAACAAGCAGTGATAAGAAACTTTGTGACTTTGAAATTTGGTCGTACATCTGAAACTTTGTAATGTTTCTAGTTACAGAAAAATATCTTTCTCCACTTATTAGTCTGATTGCTTATTCCCTTCCCTGATTAAAGATAACACTGGTCAATGCAATTTTTCTGGCAAAAGGTTTTAAAACATATTTTAAGTCAATTTTGGCTGCTGATTACGAATATGAACTCCGTTTTTGGCTATCACATCAGGATTTTGAGATATTTTCAATTTTTGATGAAAATTACTCCTATCTAATGTTTTATGATAAAAACACATGATTTTCGGTACTACATTTTGTATATTTTAAATCAAGGAATAACAAAATAAAGTAAATAAATAGATATGAGGCGAAGCCTCAGTCAGCCCACCGATTCGCTTCACAGGTGCACGGAACCCATCCTGACCCAAACGTGTCCAATCCAATATGTGAAAAAAAGTTAGAAGTTCCAGCTCCTTTTAAAATTTCCAATTCTTTATTTTTCCATTAAAAATGCAAAGTCCTTGTGCAAAGTGGATGTAGTTACAGTGGATACAGAAAAACAAGCAACGCGTTTCGATCTAATATGATCTTTTTCACAGCTTGAACTCACCCTCATCTGTGAGTCTTTATATATGGCATTACTTCTGTTCTTACATAGTTAATTAGTCCACCTAGTGATGATCACAAAATTAAAAAATATATATATATATAAACAACACGGTACAAAAACATAGCAATAAAAATTTACAAATAGTGATACAACAGCTCATTTTTCCTATTCAGGCCTTTTGGATGTCTCATATGCAATTTGTAAATCCAATAGGCTTCTTTAGTCAGAAGACGTCTTTTTGTGTCTCCGCCGCGCAATGGTTTTTTTACCTGTTCTATTCCTTGAACCTTCATTGCGGACAAATTTCCTGCATGAAATATAATAAAATGTTTGGCTACCATTGAAATATTTCTATTACTACCTTTCAAGGTGTCTCTTATATGTTCAGATATGCGCATTTTCAATTTTCAAATGCCCAATGAATAGTGTTGAGCGATACCGTCCGATGCGATACTTGAAAGTATCGGTATCGGAAAGTATCGGCCGATACTGGCAAAGTATCGGATCTAATCCGATACCGATATCCTATACCAATACAAGTCAATGGGACTCAAGTATCGGACGGTATCCCTGATGGTTCCCAGGGTCTGAAGGAGAGGAAACTCTCCTTCAGGCCCTGGGATCCATATTAATGTGTAAAATAAAGAATTAAAATAAAAAATATTGCTATACTCACCTCTCCGACGCAGCCTGGACCTCACCGAGGGAAACGGCAGCGTTCTTTGCTTAAAATGCGCGCGTTTACTGCCTTCCGTGACGTCACGGCTTGTGATTGGTCGCGTGCCGCCCATGTGACCGCGACGCGACCAATCACAGCAAGCCGTGACGTAATTTCAGGTCCTGAATGCCTAATTCTGCATTCAGGACCTGAAAATTACGTCACGGCTTGCTGTGATTGGTCGCGTCGCGGCCACATGGGCGGCACGCGACCAATCACAAGCCGTGACGTCACAGAAGGCAGTAAACGCGCGCATTTTAAGCAAAGAAGGCTGCCGGTTCCCTCGGTAAGGTGCAGGCTGCGTCGGAGAGGTGAGTGTATCCCTATTTTTTATTTTAATTCTTTATTTTACACATTAATGTTGTTTCGATACCGATACCCGATACCACAAAAGTATCGGATCTCGGTATCGGAATTCCAATACCCGCAAGTATCGGCCGATACCTGATACTTGCGGTATTGGAATGCTCAACACTACCAATGAAATCAAATGAGGGCGTTTTTTTTTTTTTTTTTTTAAAGGAGCTGGAACTACTAACTTTTTTCACATATTGGAAGGAATATCAAAGATTAGAAAGTCTATGAACAGCAAGTCAAAAATACTTACAGAATTAAACTACAAAATATAAAAACACATATATATGGCACACAGATGAATGACAAATGACAGTTATTTGAACTTTCTTTTCTTGGCTGATCTGTGATGTACAGCTTCTGGGTTGTCTCTTATCAAGCTCCAGCAATAGTTAGCCATCATATGTGAGTCCCACCGGCCTTGATACCGTTCTTCCATTGTTTTAGTGTCCTGATGAAAACGCTCCCCTTGTTCCTCGCTCACATCCCCAAGGTTCTCTGGAAAAAAGTCCAAATGGCTGTGTAAATAGTGAATCTTGATACTCATTCTACATCCAAGATTTTGCAGACTCATTAGTAGCTCTTCCACAGTCTCTTCATAGTTGTCTGCTTTCTTATTCCCTAGAAAATTCTGCACCACATTAAAAAATGCATTCCAAGCTCTTTCTTCTGTCTTATTCATTGATGTGATAAAATTTGGGTCTCTCATAAGTGTTCTTATTTGAGGTCCATCAAATATTCCAGCCTTTTTCTTCTCTTCACTAAGACCAGGAAAAGTTGAACATATATAGTTAAAGCATTCTCCACTGTGATTGAGAGCTTTGATGAACTGCTTCATCAGTCCAAGTTTTATGTGTAAGGGAGGAAAGACAATGTCCTTCCTATCCACTAGAGGATCATGGATGACATTCTTATCGCCAGATGCCAAACTCTGTCGCTGAGGCCATTCAGTTTTCACCCAATGCTCTGCTGTAGCTCTACTGTCCCAGTAGCACAGAAAACAAGGGTGTTATCATAACAAATGGGAATTATGCATGTTCAAAGAAAACAAAGATATTCTCACATTTATTGGGAGACTAATTGAAAACTAAATTTACCTTAGTGAACCATATAAACCGGCACTTTTCATACCGTACTTACTGTATATTTTTCATGGAATTCATGAAAATGGGCTATATACCTATAGCGCAAAAACATGATGTGATAGAGAAATTATAAGATCAGATATGAATTCAGCACCCTCAAATTAGTCTAAAACTGTTCTTAGGCTATGCTCACACTTTGCGGGTTTTGCCGCGGATCCGCAGCGGATTTGACACTGCAGATCTGCAGCAGTTTTCCATGCAGGGTAAAGTACAATGTTACCCTATGGAAAACAAAACCCGCTGTGCACATGCTGCGGATTTCCGTGGAAAAAGCCGCGCGGCTTTTCTGCGGAAAAAAAGAAGGAGCATGTCACTTCTTGGTGCAGAATCGCAGCGATTCTGCACCCATAGAAATGCATTGATCCGCTAACTTCCCGCATGGGGCTGTGCCCACGTTGCGGGAAGTTAAGCGGATAATGTGCCGATGGTACCCGGGGTGGAGGAGAGGAGACTCTCCTCCAGGCCCTGGGAACCATATTTTGGTGTAAAAAAAAGAATTAAAATAAAAAATAATGCTATACTCACCTCTCTGCGCTGCCCGCGGCGTCCGGTCTCAGTTGCTGTGCCGAACAGGACCTGTGGTGACGTCGCGGTCACATGACCGTGATGACGCCGCGGTCACATGACCGTGACGTCACGAAGGTCCTTGTCGGCACAGCCGCTTGCAGCGCCGAGGAGATCGCGACGTCAGAGGGTGAGTATAAGGCCAATTTTTATTATTTTTTACATTACTATTGATGCTGCATATTGCTGCATATGCAGCATCAATAGTACAGGAGTAATCCCGCAGCGGAAACCGCGGAACAAACCGCGATAAATCTGCAGGGATAACCGCAGCGGTTTTGCCCTGCAGATTTATCAATTCCGCTGCGGGATTAACCCGCAGAGGAACCCGCAAAGTGTGAACGTGGCCTTAAAGTCCATGCCAGAAATTTTTTTTGCAGACCAGTGTAATCTATCACCAGATTTTTGCCATCTGATCCGAGAGCAGCATAACATAGAGGCAGTTATTTTCCATGTGCTCCCCTACAGTGGTCAAAACAAGATGGGCTGCTAACTCACTGAGGTGTCAATTTTTACAGTTTCCTATTGAAATCTATAGAGATAAGAGTAGGAGAGGGAGCAGAGTGAGAAACAGAGTTAAAGAATGGCATATATGCAGGCACTGCAGAGCTGGATTCACAGCAACACTGATAAGTATTGTTCTGTAATGTACTTTGTGCTGCTGCTTCTGAGATCAAGAATCCCTCAACTCTCTGTATACTGTGTTTGGAAGATGTGAGATATTATATCAGCTAGTCTCCCCTCTCTAGCGCGTTCTAGCTCAGAGAATTAGAGAGGGAAAAGTGAAAACATTTCAGTATAAAACTCACATAATTGCCAAACCTAATGTTATATCATATTTACACACCGCTGTTTTTGGAACGGTTACCTGAAAAGACAGATACACTGTAATGTGTGCTTTTTAACCTTAATTTTACTTGAATAATAATTGTGATAGGAAAAATATAAATACATTTAATATTTGGTTTATGCATTATTTATTCAGAATTTGAACTGGTTGAAAAATCACAATAAGGCTGCCGTCACACTAGCAGTATTTAGTCAGTATTTTACATCAGTATTTGTAAGCCAAAACCAGGAGTGGAACAATTAGAGGAAAAGTATATACTTTCTGCCAGCTAAGAGAATAGTACAGTACGTCAGCTGGCAGTATCCACCACTTTGAGGTGTGCTCTGGCGGTGAGCCCACCTCAAAGCCGTGACATGTCAGCTGTTTTCAACAGCTGACATGTGTCCGCAATGGGCACGAGTGGAATCGCATTCCGCCCTCGCGCATTAACTAGTTAAATGCAGCTGCCAAACTCTGACAGCGGCATTTAACAATCGCTGCTGGCCGCACGGTCTGAAATATGCGTACCGCTGACCCTGTGACGTGATCGGGAGTCATCAGTGTGTTGCCATCACAACCAGAGGTCTCCTGTGGTCAGTGCTCATAGCAATGCTGTAATTCAGCTACATAGAGGTGACCTGTGCATCACCTCTATGTTGTAGAGGCGATCGAGTAGTGGATGCTTCTAGCCTCCCATGGAGGCTATTGAAACATGCCAAAATTAAAAAAAATGTGTTTAAAAAAATTTAAAAATATAAAAGTTCAAATCACCCCCTTTTGCCCCAATCAAAATAAAACAATAAAAAATCAATCAAACCTGCACATATCTGGTATCACCGCATTCAGAATCACCCACTCTATCAACAATAAAAAAAGATTAACCTGATTGCTAAACGGTGTAGCGAGAAAAAAATCAAAACGCCAAAATTACGTTTTTCTGGTCGCCACGACATTGCATGAAAATGCAATAGCGGGCGATTAAAAGAACATCTGCACAAAAGTGAAATAATTAAAAATGTCAGCTCGGCACGCAAAAAATAAGCCCTCTCCCAACCCCAGATTCCGAAAAATGGAGACGCTACCAGTATCGGAAAAATGCGCAATTTTTTTTTTTTAATTTTTTTACCAAAATTTAGAATTTTTTTTACCACTTAGATAAAAGAGAACCTAGACATGTTTGGTGTCTATGAACTCATATTGACCTGGAGAATCATAATGGCATTTAGTGAACCTAGCAAAAAAGTCAAATAAAAGTGTGGGATTGCACTTTTTTTGCAATTTCATCACACTTGGAATTTTTTTCCCGTTTTCCGTTACAAGACATGGTAAAACTAATGATATCGTTCAAAAGTACAACTCGTCCCACAAAAAATTAAGCCCTCACATGGCCATGTTGACGGAAAAATTTAAAAGTTATGGCTCTGGAAAGAAGGGGAGCAAAAAACAAAAACGAAAAAAAGCTCCAGGGGTTAAGGGATTAAAAAGGTGACAATTAAAGGGAGTCTGTCATCAACAAATGACTGTTCAAACCAAGCCCAAGTGTTCTCTGCACCCATGACATGGCCAAACAGTTTAGTACAGCTTGCCACTAGCTTTTCCATGCATTTCGTCCCCATCTTCCTTACCACCTATGGTGTTATTGTAGCCAGAAAAGGGTGGAGATAGGTGCACTGAACTGTTTGGACCATTCCATGGATGCGCCGAGCGACTGTGCTTTGTTTGAACTATCGTTTTGTGGTCATAGACTATAATTGGTTGATGCAATATGGTGTAGTCAAGCTCACCTTAGTAAAAAGGGGTTGTCCGGTCCAAATCGATAAGTCTGCAGTCACTCTGTGTGAATGCAGACTTATGAATCCCCCTAATGCTCGCACTGTGCGCTGTGGTGATTTGCTGGTGACTGAGCCAGGACCAGAGGGTATGTATGGGTTATACATACTCCCCACCAGAGCCTGTCTACTGGACGTGGCGTCACTCCATACACTTGTATTGAGCAAGGATGCACCCCATCTAGTGACACGGCCATCCAGTGGGAGTGGGCAATTAGAGGGCACGACCTCTCTCCATACAAGTGTATGGAAGCAAGGCTGCGCCCAGTGTCCAGGACCCACCCGTCAAGGCTCAGAAACCAGAGAAGCCCAGCAGCGCACAGTTGTGTGTTGGGGGGATTCATAAGTCTGGAGTCTCACAGAGCGACTGCAGACTCATAAATTTGGAACCTCTTTAAGGCTTTCAAAAATTCTCAGCATGGGAATGCCACTCCTGACCCTTGTGGCCGAAGACTGCACAACAGATTTAAAATGTTTAAAAAAATATTATTCCATATCGCAAAAATTAGCACTCAGAATAAATCCAAGCAGGATGTCATCTCCTACCCATTTCAGACTGCAAAAAAAGTACTAAGCCATAGATCAATTTAATTTGAACTGGTTCATCACCGTTGTTTTAGAAATGACTTTGTAAATCCTCTAAAACATTATTTCTTATCTTTTACAAATTTACCATCAGCAAAGCAAGTACAAATTTCACTTGTTGTAAAGTGTAAAGTGTAGATTTGGAAATTAATAAAGATTTTTCAGGTCCAGGTGTGTTCATCTGAACTCGTGTTGCTGATCTGAATTTTTCACAATTTGTTTTTGTTAATTGACTAAGTAGATAAGGAAGGACCCATTTTTTTCTTCTTCTTTATGTGGAAGATATGACTGTTTTTTAACTGCTGTTTTTATATGGGACTGTTATGAATAACCCATTGTGATATCACCAGGAGCTTTTCCAAATTACAATCTACAGCTCTGGCAAAAATTAAAAGACCACTATATTAAAACCCTGTCATGGGCAGCCCAATCTCCAGACCTGAACCCCATTGAAAACCTCTGGAATGTAATCAAGAGGATGATGGATAGTCACAAGCCATCAAACAAAGAAGAACTGCTTAAATGTTTGCGCCAGAAGCAGTGTGAGAGACTGGTGGAAATCATGCCAAGACGCATGAAAGCTGTGATTAAAAATCATGGTTATTCCACAAAATATTGATTTCTGAACTCTTCCTGAGTTAAAACATTAGTATTGTTGTTTCTGAATGATTATGAACTTGTTTTCTTTGCATTATTTGAGGTCTGAAAGCACTGGTTATTTTTTTTTTATTTTGACCATTTTTCTTTGTCAGAGAAAAAAAAATATTGCTTCGAAATTTGGAGACATGTTGTCAGAAGTTTATTGAATAAATTAACAATTTACATTTTACTCAAAAATATACCTATAAAGAGAAAAATCAGACAAACTGAACATTTTGCAGCGGTCTCTTAATTTTTGCCAGAGCTGTATATCTCTGTATCCGTCAAATCATATCCAAAAATGTATCGCGTTTTATTCACGCCTCATGTATAATGCATACAGTGCAGTGATCTGCTACCTTGCATCTTACTTGAAAAACTTTGTCCTATATAATCCCTCCCCACCACTAATTTAGGGTTTTTTCTGTATGGCATTTGAACATGATCCCACTGCCTGTCTTTCCACATTACCTTGATTTATGTATGTGTTTCGCAGCCAAACACAAATAGTCCATCACTTCCTCTGCAACAACTTATTTCCATATGTATTGTCCCTTGCATAATTTCACCAGTGGATTGTGAATTATCCCCAGTATCTTTCTGTGAATCATATACAGTACTAACATCGAGTGTTGACTGAACGAAGGGGGAAAAAAAAAATGACGATACAGACAAGACTTTGTGTCGGTGTTATAATTGTGGTCATATAGCAAAACAAATTGTTAATAGGATGGAAGAACTTATCTTCCAGGTAATGTGTTTTTCTTTTCTATTTACGCAAATATGTTTTTTTTAATTTCATTTTGCTCCGGAAGGTTTCAGCTCGGGATCTTGGTTAATTAATTAAATGGTTTAATATTCATGTAGGAAAGCAACATTAATAAAAGAGCATCGCGAGCCGAGGCAAAAGGTTACGCTGTTTAACGGAGGGATAATTCATGATATGGTTAGAGCCGGCGTCAATAGTGTTGTGCTTTATTACAACCAAACAGTAAACCACATTGAATTAGTCCGGAGGTGAGCCGGGGCGTGGAATAAAAATCATGTTTTTTTTTTTTTCCTGCCAGTAAGTTCTGGAATTGAAAGAGGAATGCCATTCTTCATTGATATACGCCATTAGATTTTTAGATATAAAAACCTGGGGTAATATCGGTGCAGCCTTTTCTGGTCCGTGCGTAGTAAAGAGAAGATTTATCCATGAATGGAACGCATCGAGCCTCCTGTTTCCCCTAATACATCATTGCATTGTAATGACAAGATCCGTGCTACAATTTGATTGATTCTCCCGCTGCCGAGGAGTACAAGGAGTAACCAAGGGTGTAGGAATCATAAGGATTATAGCCAAGGCAAATAAAGGGATGAGGATATTGGGCTAAAAGAATCCGTGGCAACATGTCAGTTATGATTGCTACTCATCAGAAGGCTATCAGCACCTCTACGTCTTCTTCCAACACAAGTGTAAGTAGACCGGGCTCCTCAATCCATTTTGGGAAAGACAAGTTTTTGAGTTTGTCGAAATTGTTACGATCGTTGTCTTGCATTACTTGCAGCTTTAATCATGTGCCGTTTAATTTTAGTGATGATTTGTTCATCAGATTAACACCTCTCTGTTCCCATTGGGTGCTTCTTGTAAATTTGTATCTCTGCAAATTGTACCACTCCATCATCCTGTCCATTGTTCCTCAGGGGATCAGGTTTGGGAAATTGGGTACTCGTTCTGAATTTTCACAGGTTTCTCCTTGTCCAGCCAGCCTGGGTAGGGGAAAGTGTTAAACTGATTTAGCGTGTAGATTTACGGTGGAGAAATTTGGCCAAGCGACCACGCAGCCCTAATGAGATGCAGCTCCACTGTTTACACGCAGTGCAAATTACTATGGAAATTGCATTTTCCCAGGGCATAAAAATGAGGAGTCAGCTAAAGATGTATATGATCTATAGAAGCAAGCAAGACGGGTCATGTGGCGTCGGATCGTGCAAGATGAATGGCTTAATTCTAATGTTATCTCTGGCTTTTATACAAAGAAAGTGTATCAGCACTTTTATCATTGGGTATCATGGAAAATATCGCAGTACAAATTAACAATGAGTATCGGAGGTAGAGATCCGTAAATATCGGCTCTCATTGTCTTTGCACATGTGGAGTTCTTATTAATGCCTTTTCATTTTTGCACAGGCGTCTTCTAAGCTGGATGCTTGTATTCTCTATGGAGATGCCTCATAAGAATATTTTACATAAATTACATCTCTTTAGTAGGAATTAATCATTATACTTTTCCAGTCTTTGGTCTGACAGACAATCACCATTTACTCCCTAACACCCTGTCACCATCTCACAGATCTCATAAATTCCTAAAATCACTCGGCTCCAGAGTCTGGTTCTGTGCACAAGGATACAATTCATCAAAACCCTCACAACTTAACTTATCCCACAGGAGAAACTAAATCACTTCCAGAACATCTCTTTAAATGCCGACTAGACATGATTATTGACTAAACCTTTACTTCATTACCATTGATTAGTTTTTGGTAGATGGCAAAAAACTGCATAGAAACTTAGACTCCTATGTAAGGAGTGTTGTGCGGAATTTTGTAAAGATTTGGAAGTGGAAAAATGCAGAGAAGAAACGATCATCGAGCCTCAGCATTTCAGATCTGGTCTATGTAGATAAGGGTTGGCAGTTTTGTATGAGTTCATCTGGACATATACACCTGATATTTTCTGTGGGATGACTGTAAAAATAATTAATGTCTCAAATAGAAATACAATTCTTTGAAATTCCAGCAATGAAACAACATTTGGACAAGTGTTTTCGGCATTCATGATTGTAATACAATTGGGAGGGATGACTTTCTTACAAGAGTGGAATAAGAGTGTTCTATGAGGGAACCGGACATATAGTCTTGGCAATA
This sequence comes from Ranitomeya variabilis, assembly GCF_051348905.1. NCBI lineage: Eukaryota > Metazoa > Chordata > Amphibia > Anura > Dendrobatidae > Ranitomeya > Ranitomeya variabilis. The sequence goes on along the minus strand of NC_135237.1, from coordinate 71,222,620 downwards.
ACCTTTCACAGAATTCACAAAGCAACACTCTGCCCCTATAGTGCTGCTCTTTTTTGGGTGTGATGAGTAACTGCATTTAAAGAGAATCTGTCTGAAAACAGCAGGAGATTGAGGCTAAAACACAGATTACTGTGATGTGTCACTTATTAGGCTGTGTGCTGTTTACTTACAATGAATTTTTTATTACCAGGAGATTATCAGTGCCTGGACAGCCCTGGTCCAACCACATCCCTCTCGTGATAAGCAGCTCTCTGTCAGTATTAAATGTACACAGAAAGCTGTGATGTGGGTGGAATCAACTTTCTCAGCTCTGCTGAATTCTATATCTAAGAACTCTCATTGGGTCACAACTGTTGCCCCCAGTAATCTAAGTAATACATCACTGGAATCAGGGTGTCTTTTGCTACATTATGCTGCTCTCAGGTGAGGTAGCAAAAACCTGATGACAGATTCCCTTTAATCCACCTTTCAAAGGCAGAGTACAGTAGTGCTCAAAAGTTTACATACCCGACAGAATTTTTGCTTTCTTTGCCTTTTTTCTGAGAATATGAATAATAACTAATAACAATAGAACTTTTCCTCCACTTTGTGGTTGGTTGAAGCCATTTATTGTCAAACTACTGTGTTTTCTCTTTTTAAATCATAATGACAAACAAAAACATCCAAATGACCCTGATCAAAAGTTCACATACCCCATTTCTTAATTCCATGTATTGTCCCCTCTAACATCAATAACAGATTGAAATCTTTTGTGGTAGTTGTGGATGAGGATATTTATTTTCTCAGATGGTAAAGCTGCCCACTCTTCTTGGCAAAAAGCCTCCAGTTCCTGTAAATTCCTGGGCTGTCTACCAAGAGCTGTGCGCTTGAGATCTCCCCAGAGTGGCTCAATGATATTGAGGTCAGGAGACTGAGATGGCCACTTCAGAACCTTCACTTTGTTCTGCTGTAGCCAATGACAGGTCGACTTGGCCTTGTGTTCTGGATCGTTGTCATGTTGGAACGTCCAAGTACGTCCCATGCGCCTCTTCCGGGCTATTGATTGCAAATTTGCCTCCAGTATTTGCTGATAACGTGCTGCATTCATCTTTCCTTCAACTTTGACCAAGTTTCCTGTGCCTTTGTAGCTCACATATCCCCAAAACATGAGCGATCCACCTCCATGCTTTACAGTAGGAATGGTGTTCCTTTCATCATAGGCCTTGCTGACCTCTCTTCAAATGTAAAGTTTATGGTTGTGGACAAAAAGTTCAATTTTGGTCTCATCACTCCAAATTACCTTGTTCCAGAAGTTTTGAGGCTTGTCTCTGCGTTGTTTTGCATATTGTAGGCGAGATACTTTGTGGCATTTGCATAGTAATGGCTTTCTTCTGACGACTCGACCATGCAGCCCATTTTTCTTCAAGTGCCTCCTTATTGTGCATCTTGAAACAGCCACACTGTTAGTTTTCAGAGAGTCCTGTATTTCAGCTGATGTTATTTGTGGGTTTTTCTTTGCATCCCGAACAATTTCTCTAGCAGTTGTGGACAAAATTTTTGTTGGTTTACCTGACCGTGGTTTTGTTTTTACAGAGCCCCTGATTTTCCATTTGTTAATCACAGTTTGAATGCTGCTGACTGGCATTATCAATTCCTTGGATATCTTTTTGTATCCCATTTCTGTTTTATACAGTTCAACTACCTATTTCCGTGGAACCATTGACAATTCTTTGCTTTCCCCATCACTAGTGTTGAGCATTCCGATACTGCAAGTATCGGGTATCGGCCGATACTTGCTGTATCGGAATTCCGATACCGAGATCCGATACTTTTGTGGTATCGGGTATCGGGTATCGAAACAACATTAATGTAATAATGTGTAAAAGAGAGAATTAAAATAAAAAATATTGCTATACTCACCTCTCCGACGCAGCCCGGACCTCAGCAAGGGAACCGGCAGCGTTGTTTGTTTAAAATTCGCGCGTTTACTTGGTTACGTGAAGTCCCGGCTTGTGATTGGTCGCGGCGGCCATGTTGCCGGGACGCGGACCAATCACAGCAAGCCGTGACGTAATTTCAGGTCCTTGCAGGATTTTAAAATTACGTTCCGGCGTTGTGATTGGGCGCGTCGTGGTCACATGGGCGACGTAACCAATCACAAGCCGGGACGTCACGGGAGGCTGGACACGCGCACATTTTAAAATGCGCGCGTGTCCAGCCTCCCGTGACGTCCCGGCTTGTGATTGGTCGCGGCGGCCATGTTGCCGGGACGCGGACCAATCACAACGCCGGAACGTAATTTTAAAATCCTGCAGGACCTGAAATTACGTCACGGCTTGCTGTGATTGGTCCGCGTCCCGGCAACATGGCCGCCGCGACCAATCACAAGCCGTGACGTCACGGGAGGCTGGACACGCGCACATTTTAAAATGCGCGCGTCCAGCCTCCCGGCTTGTGATTGGTTGACCGCGATGCAACCAATCACAAGCCGGGACGTCACGGGAGGCTGGACAAGCGCGCATTTTAAAATGCGGCGTGCGTCCAGCCTCCCGGCTTGTGATTGGTTGACCACGATGCAACCAATCACAAGCCGTGACGTCACGGGAGGCTGGACAAGCGCGCATTTTAAAATACGCGCGTGTCCAGCCTCCCGTGACGTCACGGCTTGTGATTGGTTGCGTCGCCCATGTGACTGCGGCGCAACCAATCACAACGCCGGGACGTAATTTTAAAATCCTGCAGGACCTGAAATTACGTCACGGCTTGCTGTGATTGGTCCGCGTCCCGGCAACATGGCCGCCGCGACCAATCACAAGCCGGGACTTCACGTAACCAAGTAAACGCGCGAATTTTAAACAAAGAACGCTGCCGCTTCCCTCGGTAAGGTGCAGGCTGCGTCGGAGAGGTGAGTATAGCAATATTTTTTATTTTAATTCTTTCTTTTACACATTAATATGGTTCCCAGGGCCTGAAGGAGAGTTTCCTCTCCTTCAGACCCTGGGAACCATCAGGAATACCGTCCGATACTTGAGTCCCATTGACTTGTATTGGTATCGGGTATCGGTATCGGATTGGATCCGATACTTTGCCGGTATCGGCCGATACTTTCCGATACCGATACTTTCAAGTATCGGACGGTATCGCTCAACACTACCCATCACTCATAATCCAGAAATGTCATTGGCTGGATGAAAGATGCAAGAGTCTGTCTGGATCCCAGAAACTCACTGAGCTTTTATGCACACACACTGATTACAAGCAAACAGGTCACATGTGATGATGTTATCTTTAGTAGCCATTCAAACCCATTTGTGTTAACTTCTGTGCATGTTTTCAGGCTAAAGTCACCAGGATATGTAAACTTTTGATCAGGGTCATATTTGTATGTTTTGGGTTGTCTTTATGATTTAAAAAGAGAAATCTTAGTAGTTTGACAATAAATGGCTTCAGCTAACCAATAACCATGAGTGAAGAAAAAGTTTTGGTGTTATCATTCATATTCTCTGAAAAAAGGCCAAGAAAGCAAAAATTCTGCTGGGGTATGTAAACTTTTGAGCACAACTCTATATATGTACATATGTGACCAACTGGGCAGTTGGTGTTTGGTTAAGCAGGATTGCTTGATTTTATACACAGCACACTACGAGATGGAGCAAGTTGGAAGTGGGCACAGTATCCTGCCAGGCACACTAGCCAAGCAGCTATGCTCAGAGACAGAGTACATTTTCTGGTGTTATCCTAAATCAGAGTTGAAGGCTGCTCAGATAATAGAGTTGAACTTCTGGCTTTTTTACCTAGTGCATTATTTTAGATGCGCCAGTTTAATATTGCAGGTTAATGGGGTCTAATCTTAAAAGGGTTGTCTGGGATAAAATAAAATGTTCTAAAATCTGGTAATATTGTAAAATTAAAAAGTAACTTCTGTCAAGGTGTCAAGTTCCCGCCTCTGCACAGGGGGAATCTCGAACCACCTCCGCTGCAGTCTCCCATTCTTCTCCAGCCGCAGTGGAGCCTGCTCAGTGGAGACATCGGTCCCAGCATCTGGCTCAGGCTGATACTGGGCGACTGGTTACTACTGTTTTTCCTGGCTCTGCCTTTGTAGCCAGTACTGGTCAGCGGCGAGCAGACGTCTCTGGGACTAAGTCCTGCTTTTCCCCTTCTGAGCATGCCCAGTGTAAGACCTCTCATTGGAGGTTGGGGGTCACATGCTCAGATACTGCAGAAGCTCCCATTGGTCCTCTAGGAAGGTCCTGAAGTTGCCCAGGTACTGAAGCAGCTCCCATTGGTCCTCTAGGAAGGTCCTGAAGTTGCTGCAGCTATAAAAGGTTCGCATGGCCGCACGGCAATTCGCTAGTATCAAACCAATGTCTATGAGCTCAGTGCCAGTGTGGTCATGTCTGGATGCAGTTGGGGTTTGGCTGAAATAAGCCCCTAGAATACCGGCACCTCCGGTGAGATGTTTGTATGAGTGTATTCAGGGCCTTGGCTGAAATAAGCCGCTAGAATATCGGCACCTCCGGTGAGGAGTTGTTTGTCTGTTTCTCTGACTGCATGACCACGGTTTGCTCTGGTTGGTAGCTGTGTACCTCTGTGAGGTTAACAGGGCACAGCACCTTGCTCCTAGCTACTCTGTGGAGTTAACAGAGATCGCTTATACCGCCATATAGCGCCACCATTTTCCAGCAGCAGGTTCCTCTCCTGCACGGTGGACCCCGGGTTGCGAACGCACTAAATAATACATATATATATACTCGGTGTGTTCGGCCAACCCTAACAACTTCTAAATACCTTTTGATTCTCTCATTGCTCTAGCACTGGTGTTCTGGTGGTCCTATCCAGCCTTTCACTTGTCCTGCAGCCATATATTTGCACATGTAGTAGAGTATAGAGAACGGTCAACGGAGCGCTAGGAACTACAGGACACGGCTGTATTTGATAAGTTCAAAATGCGTTTCGACAGTAACTCTGTCTTCATCAGACACCAGACTCCACCTGATGAAGACAGGGTTACCGTCGAAACGCGTTGTGGACTTATCAAATATACCCATGTCCTGTACTTCCTGGAGCTCCGTTTGACCATTCTTTATACTCTATTACTGCACCTATCCAGGTAAACGGCTGGAGCTGCGGTGGACCTTCTGCTTGCCTAACTAACCCGGCTAGTCTGCTTTCACTGCGTTCCCTAGTGACCGCAACCTATCTGATTTTTACTATATAATTACACATGACTGCCACAGCCAATCACTGACGTCTGTATTCTCATGCCATACATGCAGAAATCACCAGTAAGGTCAGTTATTGGCTGCGCATGCACATGTGCAACACATGACAGGTAAAAGAACAGTGGGAGTTACGCAGGAGAAATGCTGAAATAGAAGGAAAATTAATGTTTATTATCAGTGGGGTTTTTTTTTACAACATTCCCTGCTTTTAGTAAACTTTTTTGGAAGTCTTCAACAACACAAGACAAGGGAATGTGTTGTCCCAAAATGACGTTTTGGTTAATTAGGATTTTGTGTTACATACTTCTTTTTAAAGCCTGGCATTGTTTTTGTCTTTGTCATATCTGGATGTTTATTAGCCCCCCCAAAAATATATATATAAATAAAATAAAAATGTATATTCTTGAAATTTTTACACTGGCCACGGGCTATTTTATGCTTCCTGTCCTCTCAGTAAGAGTTTTCAGCAGGTTCTTTATCATCAGAGGTAACACATGATCCACCATTCACACTAGGTGATGTCACAGCTGACCCTGCTCCATTTTCCTTCACAATGACCTTTCCTTCATAATTGATGCTTCAATACAGGGGATAGATTCTGAGTCTATTCATTGCTACTAATGTACATGTGTAAATTCTTTCTGAAAAGCACCTGTGGCCAGTGTGAAAACAGGAAGATTTATCATTTATAATTTTTTGAAACATATGGAGAAAAAAAATAGCAAAACTGTAAAAAATATACATTTAACAGAAAATTGCTATCTCACCTGGACTCTGCTGAGTTCTTCTGTGCTCTAGGTGAGAAAGCAGCTGCCATACATATCTGGCAGTGGCTTATTTAAGGGACAATCGAAAATGCCAGATCCTTAACTCCCAGAACAATCGTCAGTCTGGTGCTCCCATAAAAGCTAAACTATCAACCGAACCCATTAATACCAGCAGATCCGGCCGACATCAGTCTAATATGTATGGGGAGCTCTAGGTGCTGAGTCTAATGGTGCATTTCCACTGGCCGGTTATCATAAATTGCCGTTCGTAGGAACACTCATTTCCAAATGATCGGCTTATCTAAACAGGCTGAAAATCAGCTAACTAACCATAAAATTGTTTGCTCACCAGATGATATAATTTTTAAGCTTGCTTAAAAGTCATCATTCTTGACAGCACATTATCGTGTGTAAACAGGGCATGTGCTGCCATGAACAATGTTATCCTTTGCAGTCAGAACGATCATATGAAAAATCATTTGGCACTCACAGAATTGTGGTTGGCCCATTTAAACAGGCTATCAAACCACCGCCACATGCCTCCGTGTAGTTGATTGACAATCGTTTAATCGCCACCACAGGCCACTGTAAGTGCAAACTAAGGAATCTCTGACACCCTCAGTAGGAGGTATGGCCTTTCTCAGTTTTCCAGGTTGTGGTCCTCACAGTATTCATCTGAATACTGATTTAGATTGTGAGCCCCAACAGGGACAGCGATGATAATGTGTGCAACCTGTAAAGCGCTGCGGAATATGTTAGCGCTATATAAAAATAACGATTATTATTATTAATTACAGGGACATAATCCAAGAGCAAAAAAAGGCCAAAATAGAGATTAGGAGCCATGAACAGAGTAAGTTATACAAGAACAATTAGACAGAAAATAAGGTACCCCAATCTATAGGCAAGTAATTGCTGATAGCTTTTTCCTCATAAGCAGCTATTGGTTTCTTTGGCAACCAAACATGGCTGATGGAAGGAGACTAACTGACTACGATGATACAGTATCTGTGTAATCTATAAAAGGCCTATGGAAAGGAAGCAAAACAAAAGATGATTCTTATTTTAAACCCCCTGTGGCCAGACTGGACTTTATCTGGACTCTTTTGTAGCTGCATAAATTGCATAGACTATATATCCACTGGTGGTGTTATAACTAATGTCGGCTGGAGTGGGAACATACGGTAGTTCTTGGAATCCCTGTAGGGAAGTAAGTTGGGTCCTTAGTGCCACCTATTGGAGGTAACCCATGCCTCTCTACTGTATAATTCAAATACAGTGTGACTACCTCCAATAGGTGGCGCTAAATATCCAGCTTAATTTCCTCATATATTTTCCCCAAGGAGGATTGCCCGGCCTAAAAGTCTTTCCTCAAGAAAAAACTTTTCGCGCCTTCGTTAGAATCCATGCGTCACGCACTGCCCACTCCGGGTCTTGTATTATTAGAAATGCAGTATACACATGTTGCCAGCAATGTTCCTTTTATTAACATTTATGATATTACGCATATAATTGCTGTAGAAAGTAGCCCTATTACAGTAATTGGCCAGAACTATTGTAACCTAATTCAGAGGACTGAAGTTGTTGCAATTAGATGTAATCATCAACTTAAATGAAACCCATATCTCAGCAGTAACTGAGTATTGAATTTCATCTAGTTTGCGAATACACAAATGCTTGTAATAGTAAAGTCATCACTCCTGAATGTGAGATTTTATATAACATATTGCGCTTTGCACAGATAGACTTTACACATTAATAAAGGAAACTTTGGGATTATTAAAAAAGAGGGATGAACTAGAATAATATTAGCATTGCAAAACTGATACAGTGATAGTTATTTTCTATGGTAGTGTCAACTCGGGGCAGACCAAAGGCATTACTAGAGTGTGATGAACCCCGATGCAAAATTTGGACCTGTGCCCCCACCTACATTGTATTTTTGTCAGATGTACTGTATAGGCCCTTGTAGCATTTCAGATCCAGTGAATACATATCTGCTCGCCCTCTCATGTAACATACGTGTTTGCCCTCTCATTCTAACATTATTCCCCATCCTGTAATAATGCCCTCGATCCTGGCCCTTTCCTGTTATAATGTTCTCCATCCAGACACGTTTCCTGTAATAATGTCCCCCATACTGGGCCCCTTCCAGGTATAATGTCCTCCATCCTGGGCCTTTTCCTAGTGTCATGCCCCCCATCCTGGCCAATTCCATTACTAATGTTCCCCATCCTGGTATAATCTCTCCATTATGGGCCCCTTCCTGGTATCATGTCTCCTTTTCCAAGTATAATGTCTTCCATCCTCATCTCCTTCCAGAAATAATGTCACCCATCTTTGACCCCCTCTAGTAATATATGTTCTCTATCTTGATATAATGCATCCCATCCTGGGCCCCTCACCATAACATATTTCCCCTATTCTGGTATAATGCTCCCATCCTAGGCCATTTCCAGTAATATATGTTCCCCATCCTGGTGTATTGTACCCCATCCTTGGCTTCTTCCAGTAATAATGTCCCTGCTCTGCATCTCTTTCCCAAAAATTAAAAAATTAATAAACAATTCCATTAACCTTTGCCCCACTCCCATGATGTGTGGATGGAGCCCTCTTCCACAGCTGGTTCACACTTCGGCAGCTGTCTTCAACATGTAAGCAATGGGCAGAGAATTACATCGCTGCCATGCGCCACCAGTGACTTGCATGCTGATGTCTGCTGCCTGCCTCTGATTGGCCTACAGTGTGTATTACAGTGCAGGGTCCCTGTGCCGCAATTCATTTCAGCTTTATGTGCTGGATAAATGTGGCACCCCTGAGGGTCCAGTCACCACAGAGGTACTGCACCTCAGCCGGAGGTGTGGTATCCCACTCTAGGGTAAGGAGGAGGCACTACCCGGTACCCGCACACTAGCATCCAACACCACACCACTCCAGGCCAAGGCATCTGGGCTGACCCTATTTAGGGAGGGCCCCATCTCAGACTGGAGGGGGAACTAGGTAGAGGGTGTGGATGGAGGAAGTAGATAAGGGAAGTAGACCTGAGGTAGAGTGAGAGTTGGGAGTGAGGAGTTGTCATGGAAATGGGAGGTGGAGTTAGTCAGTGAGAAGAGGGGGAGAGAGGAGTGAGAGGAAGAGTCGGAGAGGAGCTCCAGAGAGAAGGGGTCCTAGGGGCCAGGGAAGTGAAGAATCAACCCATGGCGCTCGAATCCACACTAACCGTAGTAAGGTGGAGGGACCAGGTTGCAGTGGGGGTCTGGCCCCAGACTAGTGGAGAGACTAAAGTACTCAGCTAGCATCTGTATGTGCCACAGCCAAATCTACACACATTCACTAAAAAAGCAGCCACATAGGGTCAAGGGGACCAGGAGGACGTCGCCTGTCAGGACCTGAGGCTGCTGGCTTGGGACACTGTGTGTTAAGCGCAGGGCAGGAGGGTGAGAGCCAGCACAGAGAGACTCGGAAAGGTACACAAGCAGGGGTCCCGGAAAAGTGCACCCCATACTACCCGAGAGCTGGCTGGACCACTGGAGACTGTGAGTAAAGTGTGAAGACTGCACCGTGCTGTGTCCTCAGAATTATTTACTGCTTCACCTGCCCAGTACTGCAACAGTACCCATCTCCTAGTTTTTACCTATAACTGCCCTGGGGCCCTGCTCTACCCGTGGAAAGCTGTAACATCTTTGCTATGTCACCATCGACCCCAGTGGACCTGAACCGCAGCATCGGCAATCCCTTGCCAAACACCACGGGTGGCGTCACAAATCAATCCCCTACAAACTTTTCCCCTTTCGTCATTTGTATTGCACGCTCAGGGCCACGGAGTCAGGTCACAGCCCGTTTCTTCCCCCAAAGAACTGTCCGACCCGGTTCCGAGTACCCCACAGCCCTGGTAGGCGTCGCATAAACATCCACCTGAAATATCTGCTGGCATCAGCGGGTCTCCTCCCATGCGGTCATTTTCTTTGATTGCAATACCCATGGGGCAGACATACCATTGGTTCCATCTGTGACGCCATACTGAGTATTCCCAGAGGTAAGGGGGCCAACTTTCATCTCCAATGCAGAAAACAACTTCTTCCATAGACACAGTTTTGAACTGCAAAGGGTGCAAATACTGTTTTTGCACAGAAGCCATCTTCTGTCTTTACCACCCACTGCTGCTATCTAAGGTTAACTTATTACACAGAGAGGCAACCAAATAAGAAATAATAGATGCAGATAACCACTTACCACTAGTGATTCGTGATGGAGATGTTGCTCTGTTTTTATTTGTATTATAGGCATGCAGCACTGGTTTTTTTGTACAGCACACATGCTACTAAATATACAGATTTAAGGTGAAAGGTCAGAGTTTTGACTGGTATTCATGCAAGTTTTAAGCAAGTCTGCAAAGATGGGAAGAGCTAGGGAGGAGCTGGGGAGTGGCCAACGTGTGACAGTCAACTTCATGTAAAGTGGCAGAATTTCTTAATTTCTTATGCCAGAAATGTTACTCCAGTCCCCAACTGGACATACCAAAGATAAGATGCGTGCTCCTGTTCGGGAATTTGTTGCCTCTTAGTGTATGTGCGGACGATCAGTAAACGCTGTGGGTTGGATGCTGCATACTTGTGCAGCGTCCAACCCACAGCATCCAGAAGTTACAGCATAGTGGATGGGATTTCAAGAAACCCCATGCCCACTATGCACAGATGCCTGCGGCTCACCCGCGGAGACAGACATGTGTCGCATGTTTCCAGCATCTCCACAAGAGAAATTTCACCCATAGAATGTATTGGATGTGGTGAATCCGCATGGTTCAGGGAACACATTCAGATTTACCTGCATTCAATAGACAGCAGAGCTTTGGACTCAGCTAACATACGCTGCGTCCAAAGCGCTGCTAGTTCCGGATTGTCTGCACATACCCATATTTTTGCATGCCCTTCATTAACACTGCCATATGAAACGTCAGTCTTATTGTACGTGGCCCAATGTATTAGAGTGTAGCATGTAGGAATAGAGAACAATGCCAAAATCAGAGAACAAGGAACACGAAGAGCACATATATTCTAATTGGTGGAATGTATGTCTGTAGACGTGTCCACTGCCATCTCTCACTGATCTATTGCCTGCTATCTATACTGTGCTGAAGAACGTCGCATCTCTGATACTGCTATAAGCACAGGCACGCTCTGAATGCTCCTGCTTCAATCAAGAGACTCTTAGGAGGGTCCTATAAATTCAGCCATTTCATTCTGCCACTACCAGCCAATTTTCAGACTTTCCCTCTAAAGTGCATACAACAGGCCAGTATAAATGATGGCCATTGCTGCACTCCCATGGCTGTCAAATGAATTAACAAGAAAAAAATGTTCAAGGGAACGTTCCTCATGCTTTGTCAGTGACATAGTCTCGGAACATCTGAAGGGGGTTTTATTTTAATGGTTTCATTTCTACCTGTCCAAAAAAAAGGTCATTGCTCCAGTTATGAAAGTTAAAATGTCGAATGAGCAATCAGAATTCATGAAATATTTAATTTTTAGGATTTCATTCAAAAAGTTATTGTAATTTATTATATATCACAAATTCTAAATTAATAGTCTGAGATTTAAAGCTTACAAATTATCCAAGACACCGCCTGTGTCATCAATTTCTGCTTTATAATAGAGCTAATAAACAAAAATGTTTCGATCCCCAGGTCTATACAATTACATATTTTTACATTTTTTCATATTTCTATGACTCATAAGGGTAATTTCCAAGCAGAAAATCATAATTCAATGATCAATACACAAAGTGTAATCTATTCCAGTAAAGTGCAGGTTTTTAATTTGGGTTAAGATACCCATACGCATTAACTATCTGTTTAAGACCCCGTAGACAGGAACGCTTGCCCCATCCAAGTACACCTTTGTTCCCTATGAAAGAGTTGCTATCTGACTCCCCTGGTAGAAGTTTAGATCCCTTAGGGTACCGTCTCACAAAACGATTTACCAACGATCACGACCAGCGATACGACCTGGCCGTGATCATTGGTAAGTCGTTGTGTGGTCGCTGGGGAGCTGTCACACAGACAGCTCTCCAGCGACCAACGATGCCGAAGTCCCCTGGTAACCAGGGTAAACATCGGGTTACTAAGCGCAGGGCTGTGCTTAGTAACCCGATGTTTACCCTGGTTACCAAAAAAAACAAACAGTACATACTCACATTCCAGTGTCCGTCAGGTCCCTTGCCGTCTGCTTCCCGCACTGACTGACTGCCGGCCGTAAAGTGAAAGCAGAGCACAGCAGTGACGTCACCGCTGCGCTCTGCTTTCACTTTACGGCCGGCAGTCAGTCAGTGCGGGAAGCAGACGGCAAGGGACCTGACGGACACCGGAATGTGAATATGTACTGTTTTTTTTTTTTTTACATTTACGATGGTAACCAGGGTAAACATCGGGTTACTAAGCGCGGCCCTGCGCTTAGTAACCCGATGTTTACCCTGGTTACAAGCGAACGCATCGTTGGATCGGTGTCACAAACACCGATCCAACGATGACAGCGGGAGATCCAGCGACGAAAGAAAGTTCCAAACGATCTGCTACGACGTACGATTCTCAGCGGGGTCCCTGATCGCTGCTGCGTGTCAGACACAGCGATATCGTATGGATATCGCTGGAACATCACGGATCGTACCGTCGTAGTGACAAAAGTGCCACTGTGAGACGGTACCCTTAGAATAAATTAATACACACTTGGAAATCCAATCCAATTGTTTTCGCATTAGAAGGCTGGCTGATTCCACAGATATCAGTGGGTTTAGCTGTGCTTTAGTCTGATTTCTATGGGGGTCTTTAGTGATGTGTCCTGAGATATATAATAGCTCTTTCAGCTTTGATGATGCTCTACACAGGCTCACATTACCAAGTGCAGCATTCCCCTGTATCTGTGCGGTGTCCAGGCATGTGACCACTGTCAGGCACTGTGACAGTAAGATGACCCCTTTCTTCCAGTAGTTGGGAGGAGGCTTTGTGTTATCTAGGGGAGTGGTGATTGTCATGATTCCACTGCTCAGTGTGTCTTGGATGTAGTGAGTGACTGCTCAGTCATCCAATTTAGTGCAGGGGCATGCTGATTAGACAGCTCAGTCATCCAATATAGTGTAGGGGCAGACTGAGTTGACAGCTCAGCATGCCCCTCCACTAGATTGGACAACTGAGCTGTCAGATTTTTGATAGAGAGGTCAGCCATCAAATCTGTGACTGGGAGGTGCTGAGCTTCCTTCAGGTGTTCCCTGTTCTAAGTGATTACACACCTATTTGGCTAAGCTGTCAGTCCCAGATCTTTGTCAGTTGTAGCATTTTCTCAGTGCTGCATGTTTGACTTATAGTCCTGTGCTGTTTGTTGATCTATTGCTGCCTGACTTTGGAACTCATTCTGTCCATCCATTTGCCTAGCCCCATTGCTCTTTTCTGCTATCTTCCAGGCATTCTGACCTCAGATTGTGACCTGGCTGCGCCTTTGTCTTTCTTGTTTAATTGCCCCCAAAACCTTTGACTACCCTGCATCACGGCTTGTCCGTGAGTAGTGACTAGCTTCACAGTGATTAATATTTAAAGAGGATGGCCACTACTTTTTCATTGATGGCCTATTTCTGGGATAGACCATTAAAATCTGATCAGCGGCTTGTGCCACCCGGTAACTCGGCCAATCAGCAGCTATTGTCAGCAGTGGTCATAAGTTCTTGGATGCTGCTGAAACACAGCAGTTCCCTCCTTTCTATAGTAACCATGACCGGGCACTGTAGATCCACCCCCTGCATTTTTTAAAGCAATTTTTATGACACATTTTGAAAAAGATGCAACCTTTAAAAAAAAAAAAAAATCGCAAAAATGGCTGAAGTCTGAAAAAAAGATAACTTTTACATTGTGCAAAGTTTATGAACTGTGTGTGCCATTTTGATGAATTTGGTGCAATGTCAGTGAATACCACAAGATAAAAAAAGAAAAATGACTTAAAAAATCTGAATCAGACCCTATCTATAAATTTAATCTTGCTAGCCATATCCCTTTCCCCGTGGGAGTCTTCTTGAGGATCACACCTACTTGCTAATAAGAACATATTTACGTAAAAAGCACAAAAAGAAAGAGGGGGCTAGATCTCAAGAATAAAAAAAATGACAAATTCAGAAGAGCAGAGGCAATTACATCACGCAAAAAAAAAATGAAAAACAAACACGTTTGGCGAGTGGAAAGTTTTCTTTAAGCCATGTCCCAAGGATCATCTTGAATACCCACAAGATTCACATTAACTTCTACAATATGGCCGCTTTTGGCTTTGCTATGTTTCTTTCTCACTGTGGTTTGCCTTTGGTTTGTGACAAGAGTTTCACATGTCTGATATTCACAGTCTGAATACAGACCATGAAGTCGGGAATGACCACACATCTCCTGACCTGAAAATCAACAGTCTCATTGATGGCGGTGATGTGGTTGAGTTTGGGTAAGGAGAGTTGCCACTGGTCTCTACATTCTGGTCCTGTGATATCTGTGAAACCGGCTTATGAGTAGAGTTGAGTGAATTTTTCAAAATTCGGTTCTGATTTTGATCGGAACCGAATGGAAGTAGAAATTAATAATTATGTTCGGGACAAACATAAATTCGGCATGAATATGGTATAAATATGGCACATTCAGATTCGGCGACCGTTTTCCAAACATATTCGCTCATCTCTACTTATGAGTAGGGTCACACAACTGTTTTCTCCAGACCTGAGTAAAGTATTCCTATTATTCTTATCTGCATTTGATCAATGTGGAATCAATTTTTTTCGGACATGGAAAAAAAAAAAGTTTCTCCACCTTCTCCATTTTGTTAGTCTGAGGAAATCAGACACCAAGCTCAGATTTCATCTGAGTGTGGTCTGACTTTTTTCATGGACCTATAGATTTTCATTTTTGATTTGGTCCGACACTAAGATCAGAATTGGACATGTCTCCGATTGTTTAGGCAGACCACTCGATCTGAGGAAGAAATGGGACCTCTGAACAGTCCAATACAATATCATAGGTACGAGTGCTATCCTTGAAAACTACAGATAGCACTCATACGAGAAAATCGGTCTTCTACATGACAGAGCCATTACATGAACACATTATATTGGTTATACAATTCTAAGTATTGCAGTGCTTCTCTGCTTACAGATAAATAATATACATGCCACAAGAAGTTGAGCATCATGTTACTGGTGAACGGGTTCCAAAAATAAAAGAGATTCAAAGGAAAATTCTCCTCTACAAACATTTAGCCTCTCATTATAGCACATTACCGCAGGGCGTGTTTATACAGTACAGCATAAGGGTATAACTCAAGAGAGATGAGAATTTTTAATACATACAGAATTCTTTTGATTTGCAGGGCAAAAACTGTCTAGTTCCTCTGCTATTTTATGGATTTTCATTTTCATGATGAAAATGGTTTAACACACTTGACTGGACCCCAAAGACTAATTTAGGGAACAATTCTTGAGGGTTTGAGGCTATTTAATATATTTCGCTGGTTAATGCTGGATAATAAGATGTGTACATTACACCCATGGAACTAAATGACAGCTGAACTGACTATCATAATAGAACTTTGTGAAAGACATCGCTGTAGCTCGGTGGTTTAATATTTGGGCTTTGAAATAATTCATTAAACCGACATTTTAATTTTAAGATCGTTATTGCTTTCAGAATTACATACTTGTAATACATACAGTGTAATACTTATACTAAGCTTACAACACCGTGGGGGAGCTACAATAGAACTGTCTGCTATTGGGATGGGCTTATTGTCCCAACTACATTCTTCAGATACATTTGGATATGCTGGAAGTTCCAGCAGGGGACATGTTCTTAGTTTATTTATGTCATATTTTCCTATCTGGCAATAAATGTCCAACTGATGCAGGTCCCACCTCCTTGACATACATCTTTCGTGAGAATGAAGTCTCATTGTGCACTGACAGGAATGGAGAAGTATCCATGCATGCATGGTTCTATCCACTTATTTCTTCGGGAGCTCCGAAAATTTCCAAATTGCTTGAGCTCACATAGAAAAGTATAGGTACAGTTATACATGTGCAGCCTGACACCAAGCAATGAGACAATGTGCTCAAGACAGATATGAGTCCCAGTGGTGGAATCCACGTGTATAGGACATTTGTTGCATATTTTGTCGTTATGCCATAAAGGTACCACTTAGGATAACATTCTTAAATGCATTGATACATTTCCCTCTCTCTTCCCTTGCTTTATGTACAGAAAACACGAGGGGGGCAATGTATCAAACAATTTTTATCTCTCTTTCACCTTAATTTCTTGCACATGTAGAGCCTAATAAGTGCCAAGTTTATTACGAGATGTGTCCCTCAAAGTCCGACCATCTTTGATTTAAGGATAATGTATGAGACACCAGTCAGTAAATTCCCCACATCATGCACAATTGTTGATTTTTCATTTTGCCTTAATTGCATGATATATCGTTGGAAAGTTAGATATGTTGTATGCTATCTAACATTTTAGGAAAGCTGGAAACAACAAATTCTCAATAGTGTCTTATTCAAGTGACAAGAACACTAGTGCACATGGAATTGTTCACCTGGTCGGGTTGTGAACCACAACACACAATGCACTGGATAAGGCTGGGGTCACACTTGCGTGTGCAATGCGGGAAACTCGCGTCAATACCCGGCACTGCCGCCGTCAGTTCGGACCGGAGCGTTCAGCTGCATGGAAATACATGCAGCCGCACACTCCGGTCCCAAGTGCCGGCGGCACATGCAAGTGTGACACCAGCCTAAGGCGCAAATAGTAAACAAACCAAGAAGTAGCAAGAAAGGGTTTTTTGTCTTTTTTTCTGAGCTGCCAAGTATACCAATGATGATTCCAGAGAAATGAGCAGGAAGCAGGATAAAGGATACACATACTAACTCCCAATATCAGGTAAAACACTATGTTGGGGGCTCACCTGGTGAGGTGGCTTTTCTAAGGTGATAGTCATGATGAGCAGCAAAGATCAGAGAAACTTGTTCAGTAGATGCATCTTGCAAAATGGAAAGTGGATCAGCCAGGACAGACAGACAGAATGACAGACAGACAAAAAAAATAGGAGCCACTAGAAAAAGCAGAGCCACTTGAACAGATGCAAACAGGTACAGTATATGTATAGGAAATCTGGTAACATGCTTGTAGAGATGTGATTACACACAGGAAAATAGATTTATAGGGAATCTGATAACTTGCTTGCAAAATAGAGATGCAATTCATAAAAGAATAGATGTATTAGAAATATGGTAACTTATTTACACCAGAATAATAGATGTATAGACAATTTGGTAACCTTCCTGCAGAAATGCAATTACGCAGAGGAAAAGTAGATGTATATGGAATCTGATAACTTGCTTGCAGAGATGCAATGCACAAATGAATAGCAGATGTTTAGGCAATCTGGTAACTTGCAAACAAGATGTGGTTACTCATTGGAATAAAAGCGCTCCGAGTATGGTCAGCAGAGATTAGTTCATTATTAGGTACCTTGTTGCAGCAAAGTTGAAAGAGATTTAGCACCAAGATTCATAGGTCCGAGCTAGGAAGTAGTTGCAGATTGCTGGATACCAGTGAGGTTTGCTGAGGAGATAATTAGACACCTGTCAGAGGTTTGTGGATTACTACAGAAGGAGCTATTGATAAATGCCTTGATTCGAATTGCGGTGCACAGAGGCTCTAGACTGACTTCTAATGTAGATATAGCAGCAAAATGGAAAAATCCAGGATTTGATGGAAATAAGGTAAGTACCGGTATATTAAAATATTATTTTATTAGCAACATAGTTAAAAGAAAGGGAAAAATCAAATCATACAAAGAGAATAAAATGACACAGGGCTACGCGTTTCGAGCATAACCGCTTTTAGTCCTGACTAATAATAATAAGGAATGATGCTGGAGCCAGAACAACTGAGTAACACGCTGTTGATTGATTTATTTAAAGTCATTTTCTGTATATATGTATATACTGTATGCATACTTAACGTTCCACTGTAATTGTTTTGTGAATAGCAAATAATTATCCTCATAGTGAATAAGCTGCACTTTTCTGTTTCTATTTCCCCAGTAAGTTACGTGAGTTTCAACAGTATTTGTGTGCTGAAGTCAGTGGTGCCTGGTCTGTTGAGGAGACACTCCATTCATTTATGGTCAACAAGTATTCAGCATACAATATGAAGAGCTATAATACATAAAACATGCTGTCATGGGGAATCAATATTTAGATATATGAGCACAAGGCAGGGTTGTCATAGGAGAGGACTATAAACTGTAATGCATAGCACTCTCTATTGATTTCTACATATAACATACTGGCATGAGCATGACAATCATACAAAATATGTGCAGTTCATGTGCACACACCTTATATTTGAAGTAGTGGTTAAATCTAAGGTGCTGAAAACACCAGCATACTTTAAGGAGTAGAGATTTTTTTAATGATCATATTGGATAAGTGACAACTTGCAATCCTGGAACAACCCCATTAAATCCACATTCACACGTTCAGTATTTGGTCAGTATTTTCCATCAGTATTTGAAAGCCAAAACCAGGAGAGGAACAATCAGAGGAAAAGTATAATAGAAACACTTCTGCATTTATCACCCACTCCTGGTTTTGGCTTACAAATACTGATGTGAAATACTGACCAAATACTGCTAGTGTGAATGAGGCATAAGGCTTCATGCACCTGGTGGAGTTCATACAGCTCCATATTACATAGCCATGCACCGTCTGTTTGCTGCCACATGAAGCTTCTATGTCTCTTCAGTTGTGGATATATTCTCCCCTTTAGAATAAGTATTATGAGAAAATATCTTCATATTTCATAGTACTATGGAGAATGTTATTTTTTTTCCTTCTCTATGTTTCTGCACTTGAAATCATAGGCTTAAAAATGATAATAGGGACACAAATGGCTACAAGAGCAGTATATTGACCTTATTCTGTGTAGCTATCAAGCTTTTTTAAGATCATTAAACTGTATAATTATAGCACTGATGCCCCCATTGTGTTGGTAAACTAGGAAGGTGTAGTTCAGCAGAAAATATCTTAAAAGGTTTTTGGGGCAAAAAATAAATAACAAGTATTGTGACTTATTCTGTTATGAGTTCCCAAATTCCCTTTAACTGAAGATGAGGAGATCAGGCAAAGTTTGAATTTGCCTGTTTTCGTGGATTTTACTGAGAAATTCAATTTGCAGATAAGTTATTCCATCTGCAGACCCCGGAGCACAATATTGGTAAGATGTAGCATAACCTCTTTGGCCGTCCCTGCTCGACAATTTCCTGGCATCTGGTCTGATGTTCACTCTAGCCTGGGACTTCCAACCTTGATTAGTCTGCAGAACATGAGCAGTAAACTCCAGTGCCTGTTTGCTGCCCTGCCATAGAGTAATCATCAGGCCAGAGATATGATACAACAGATGCTTGAAGGACAAGCAGGAGGCGGGAAACAGTGATTTGGATAGAGAGTTGCGCAAGATAGCGAGCGACCATACCTGGCCAAAATTTTTCTGAGTTCGCACACAAAAATATCTCCAGAATACGGATTTTTGTAAAATTCAGGTAGAATTAATTTTGACTTGAACAAATTCATCTATCTCTACCTATTGCCTTTATTTTAGTTTTTTTGCACCCATTCAGCACCTTGCAGCCATCATTGTGGTTTGTTATTGATTACATCCAGAACTTCATGCTAGCTCTCCCTTTTTACTTCTTGACATTTCCCAAGAGACAGAACTATATCTGTCTCACAGCTCACAAACTGCCCCCATCTGTGCCTCCACCTATGAAGTACCATCCTGAGATTTCTGTACAGTCTCAAGATGGATAATTCTCTGCCTACACAGCTTCTCCTTCCCAACATGCCACTCACTTGACTTAGTCTTGAGACTCTCCCGCAGTCATTTATATTAGAGACAATAATGTTTCACAACTATTAATATAAATCAATCAAATAAGGGACATATTCTCATCTGTCAGGGTCCTTGTTCACCTTAGATGAAAGTTGGCCAAGAAAGTTTGTTTAGTCAGAATCAACCAACCATCCAATGTATATAGTGACATCCCAACTCTGCCACCAAGAGATGATGTTGAGGGAGAGAAAGATCAGGTTCTCTGATGAACACAAATCTTCCAGAATAACTGCCCTATTAGGACATATTGATGATTTAAAGGGGCATCATAAAAACTTTCCCTTGTTTTACAAGAACTGTGTTTATCGGAATGACCAGCACATAGTGCTACACTTGTCATTCAAATTAAAAGATATTGCTAGACTCAGCTTCTCCAGCAACACCAACTAATCACTGGTGATTAGGGATAGAGACGAGCGAATTCGCTCTGGTTCCCTCTTATTTGGCAAGCTATAGTGCTTGTCGAATAAGCTGCAGAGGAAACCCGGCTTCCTAGATCGCGCCGGCCGATCAGCTGATCAGCTGGAGCGATCAAGGAAGCCGGGTTTCCTCTGCAGCTTATTAGGCAAGCGCTATAGGTTGCCGAATAAGAGGGAATCCGAGCAAATTCACTCATCTCTAATTAGGGAAAATAAACTTGCTCCATCAGTTGAATGTCCAGCTGGCTGCCATACTTAAAAGGTTCCTCATGAACTGATCTTGACTTGGTGACAGACTTTCCTTAAGATTCCAATGAGAAGCAGCACCACATTGATCTACACAATGAAACATCCCAGCAAGTATATATCCAGCCATTGGAAGATTGCTGTAAACTCCATCCAAAAGATCAGTTTCACTTATTCATAATATTACCACAAATTAGTGTCCACATTATGACCTCAACATCCCCATGCTTCTATAGTAAATCACTGAAGGACTTTGGGTGTTGGAAGAAGCCTCCATACCATGGGAAAGGTCTAACTCTTGTCATACTTATTTTACTTATCAGTCTACAAATTCTCTACTACGTATAACTCTGGATACCATCTTACGCTAATACAATATAACCAATGTAAAGATGTAAGTCTATGCTAATACAATGAATTTATTCTGCATTTCTTGGTGCTCCTGTAGGTAGATAAAAAGACCGTGTCTTCGCTCCGTAACTTGAGAACCCTAGAACTGGCTAGATTCCCAGATTTGTTTCCTTCCATTATTATTATATGATGCTCTTTTGAGATCTACATGAATGACTAACAGATACAAACGTTATTCTGCAGGGACAACACTCCAAGAGATAAGTATGAAAATGCATAAATCATAAACACTGTTATCATTTGTGCCACCCTCCCTCGAGGAGCTCGACGCTCAATTTCCTTGTTTTGTGCAAGTCAGCATTTTAGGGAATGCTTGAAGATAAAGTTATGAGGGTACAGACATTCAGATATGATACTTATTATTATAAGAGGGGCCAAGGCACTAATATGTCAATATGGGCTGGATTGTGTTCTACAAAAAGACAGCTTCTGCTCCTGTTTGCCAATATTCACCACTTCCTTGTAAGTTTTAATCTACTCGCAAAATTCACCTCAACTAGATACATTTTTTGTTGTTTGCTTTACTCAGCAGATCTAGAATTAAGACATCTTTGATCATTTACTTGCAGCTTTCATAAACTGTTACCACTCTGTATTTCACATCACAGGTAATATGATTGTCCTGATGTAATATTATATAGTGTATATAAACACACTGGTAACTCTCCTGAGATGTTACCTTAGTATATACTTGAATTTCCCAAAGAGTAACAACTCTAGAGCCTCTTTTTTTAATTTTGATATTGTATTGCCCCTCTGTTAATTCTCCTGCAAAGTGCTAAATAAATTGACATTGTCTTTGTCATTGGGTCGTGTCCCTAAACACCGATACTGTTTAATTTGCTTTAATTGTTTCAGACTGTGTAGGGTGCATGTCCTTTTCGCAAGATGAATGTTGTCATCAAGAGGTCAATTCAGTCATACACTTTCAGGAAAAAGAAAAGATTTTGCAATTAAAAACAATATTTTTAACAGGAAGTAAATGTGTTAAAACAGATATATCAGGTGTGTGAATAGACCTACGGTACTTTAATAGGAAAATAGTTGTCCGATTGTCTAACTGTTAAGCTGTTCATAGCAATAACACGTGTCCACAACCAAGAGAATAGCGGGTATGACCGGCACTGAACGCTGTATAATTCACCAAACTATAAGGCTGTGATCTTCTGTGGATAGGACAACCGGGGTTCGCTACTGAAGTGGGTGGTGCTCCACATGTGAAATCCACAATCCATATAGCACAAATAAAAAGAAGAAATGTGGCACTCACCCGGTCTCTTCAGCTAAATTCGTGTCCTTTATTTAGCACTCAGGTAATTACAAACATTTTTCGGCATCGGCAAAGGTGAATGAGGGAGCGGGGAGTGAAAGACAGGACGACGGCCGTTTTGTGCACTAGCGCTTCTACGGGTCCATGTTTATTTGTGCTATAGCAATAACTGTTGTGAAATTGGATTCTGGGCTCCCCCGGTGGCCACTTGTGGAATTGTACTTGTGTGCATCATCCCCTCTGTTCACCTGCTCCTATCAGGATGTGGGAGTCGCTATATAACCTTGCTCCTCTGTCAGTTTCATGCCGGTCAACAATGTAATCAGAAGCCTTTCTGTGCATGTTCCTGCTACTAGACAACTCCCAGCTAAGTTGGACTTTTGTCCTTGTGTGTTTTTGCATTTTGTTCCTGTTCACAGCTGCTGTTTCGTTACTGTGTCTGGAAAGCTCTTGTGAGCGGAAATTGCCACTCTGGTGTTATGAGTTAATGCTAGAGTCTTAAAGTAATTTCTGGATGGTGTTTTGATAGGGTTTTCTGCTGACCATGAAAGTGCCCTTTCTGTCTTCTTTCTATCTAGTAAGCGGACCTCGATTTTTGCTAAACCTATTTTCATACTACGTTTGTCATTTCATCTAAAATCACCGCCAATATATGTGGGGGCCTCTGTCTGCCTTTTGGGAAAATTTCTCTAGAGGTGAGCCAGGACTGTCTTTTCCTCTGCTAGGATTAGGTAGTTCTCCGGCTGGCGCTGGGCATCTAGGGATAAAAAAACGTAGGCATGCTACCCGGCCACTTCTAGTTGTGCGGCAGGTTTAGTTCATGGTCAGTATAGTTTCCATCTTCCAAGAGCTAGTTCTCATATATGCTGGGCTATGTTCTCTCGCCATTGAGAATCATGACAAATAACATGGTTGACAGCGAAAGTAATTTTACTTAAAATTCCTCTATAGGGGCTGTCCCCTACTTTAAAAATTAAACTTAAAGGAATTATCCGGGATCTTGCTTATTTTTTGTTATGGGGCTATAAACGTAGAGGCAGACTACCATAATTGCCTGTTCTGCCCTGCACTGATCTCTGCCATCTCAAAGCAGTAACGGATCACTCCTTCCTGCGATTCTGCTGCTTCATTTGACATTATGTCAACAGAGCAGTTTTTCCTCTTCTGGTCTGCTCTGTTGACATGGCATCACTGCTGGCATTATGCTGATAGACCGTCAACTCCCCACAGTTAGGATGCGGGGAGCTGGCTATCAATCTGCATGACAACTGCAGAGATGACCAGTCAACAGAGGAGAGTGGAAGATAAGCTGCTCTGTTGGCGTCATGTCACCAGAAGCTGCAGAATCGCCGGTGCTAGTGGTCCGTACCTGCACCACCAAATATCGGCACCAGATAAGGTCTTAGCCCTTTAGCAAAAAAATATGCAAAGTCCTGGATAACCGCTCTTGCAAGAATGAAAAAAAATACAATTTTGTTCTCTTTAACTGCTCCTCTATGCTCGGTACTATGTCTCCCATCAGTATCATGGCATCAACAGTTGGCAGGGTTGTTAGTAAAAATAGTTCTCTGATAGACTATCACTTACACATTTTTTATGAACAGGAAGAAACTTGGAAGTGTACTATGTAGCCAAAACTTGAAGGTTGTAGCCCATCAGTGGCATGCTGAATGTCTGCAGCATTAACGCAGGTCAGGAGGTGAGCATAGTTTACTGCATCCTTAAATTGTATATTTTAAAGTAAGCATTATAAAGGTTATCAGAAATGTAAAAAAATAATGACATACTTACTTTAAAATGATGATCTGTTGATGAGGTGTCATATATGGTCATGTGACCTCAAGTTATTTCCTGTTACACTTCCTTCAAAGCACAGAGAACAGAGATTTCCTTCTGTGCTTTGAGCAGCTACTCAGCTGAGTGGTGGTGTTATGGGGGCACGATCTGTGATCATCAGAAAGTTTACAATGACTGGGGATGTGTACAGGGAGGGAAAGCACTGAGACATGACAGGCTACACATAGAACAAATAAACTCATCATCTTATGATTTTGGTCTTAAAGATTGATGCTAGGCATTGCAAAGTGCTAGACTACGTGATAATAAATAACTCAGTACCTGTTTGGTGCCAGTGTCTGTACCTGGAACATTATTGTCTGTATCATTTTAGTCTGCCTGACAGTCGTAAAAAAAAACATCAGCAGAATTGGGCAATATGAAGTAAAGACATGACTATAACTTCGCTCTTATACAGATTAATTGATAAATTTAGTTCTTGTTTAATCAGGATTTCAAGTTTATGATATTGCAGTACCAAGGGCGGGTTGTGGATAGTGTCTTCTCCTCCTGCTCCGGCCCTTTCACCTGCCTTCGGTGTTTATCTGACAGGCCACTGATTCTTCAGTCATCTGCCACTATTTTACACTTTCGCGCCATCACTATAATTGGCATGGGTGGTGTATGCGCAGTGTGATTCAACAGCCAGTCTTCTGGTCTTCAGTAATATGGTGCCAGAGACGACACATGTGCTAATCGAGATCTCGGCTTAATGAAGACTTTCTTGAGCCAAGATCTCGATGTGTGAATGCGCCACCTCTGGTGTCATTTTATTGATGATCAAAAGTCAATATGTGAAATCAAAGTGCACATTTTGGCAATTCAGAAGCAATTTATCCATCTTGAGACTGTATAGAAGTCTCAGGATGGTACTTTGTAGATGGAGTGCATAGTCACAGAGGAAGGCAGTGCCTTGATATAGCCTGCATGAGATGCAGATTCTGCAAATCTGTGGATCTTGAAGATATTCTGGGACTGTTATTGTGGGAATAATAACTTTTTTCAGACCCCAAAATTTACAATTTAGTGTCTGGAAGTGCTAAAAAAAACAGTTCTATAGGAGCACACATCTTAAAGTCTGTTTTCTTGCATCTTATTTTTTTTGGACATTTTGAAAAGCTTGCTCTGTTTTCTGGAATTATTAAATATATCTATGTTGGAATCCAAAAATCGTAATTTTATATTTTAACAATAAAGATTTTACAGAGAAGAAATGAGTATCAGGCACAATGTACGTTGGATTTAGCCCCTGTGTGCCAGATCTGTAGGCAGTGAAATACACAACAGCAATACATTCAGACAAAACTGGCATTGAGAATGTTAATAGCCATGGAAAATGTTATAACCTAAAGGACAAAACGATGAATCAAAGGACGGTGGCACTGAAGAGCCATAGATGTGTTTAAAAAAAGTAATCACAAAGAAAATAAATCACTGATTAATATAGGAATCAGAAAATAAATCAGATTTGTAAAGAATATAAAAAAGAAATGGGTAATGGAAAAATAGAAGGATGAGAAGCTTATTATGGAAAAGACAGAGCGTGTCATAAACTTCCTTAGAAGGAATCTTATGTTCTTGTGGTTGCACCCAGATCAAAACTCATCACAATATGATGTGTGATTGTGTGTGATCACTGGGGGTCAAACCACTGTGAACCCCATGATTACTAAAGTTGGAGTCTTGAGCCCCCCATTTGGATAGAGTAGTGTCACATTCCTGCTGCTTCATTCTAGGTGTATAGGAATGATGAAAATAGTCATGTAGAGCACTCGGCCATCTCTATCATACCCATAGACAATGAATGGAGCAGAGGAGCACATGCTTGAGCGCTGCTCTAATCAGTTTACACATATTATGTGGACAGATAATAAATTGACATCTTGTCTCAGCCTTCTTAAGGTCATTTTTTAAAAGAACAGTTATAATTTACAGTGAAGGAAATAATTATTTGATCCCTTCCTGATTTTGTAAGTTTGCCCACTGACAAAGACATGAACAGTCTATAATTTTAAGGGTAGGTTAATTTTAACATTGAGAGATAGAATATCAAAAATACCAGAAAATCACATTGTACAAATTGTATAAATTTATTTGCATTTTGCAGTGAGAAATAGGTATTTGATGCCCTACCAACCATTAAGAGTTCTGGCTCCTACAGACCAGTTAGATGCTCCTAATCAACTCATTACCCGAATTAAAGACAGCTGTCTTACATAGTCACCTTTATAAAAGACTCCTGTCCACAGACTCAGTTAATCAGTCAGACTCTAACCTCTACAACATGGGCGAGACCGAAGAGCTTTCTAAGGATGTCAAGGACAAGATCATAGACCTGCACAAAGCTGGAATGGTCTACAAAACCATAAGTAAGATGCTGTGTGAGAAGGAGACAACTGTTAGTGCAATAGTAAAAAAAATGGAAGTAATACAAAATGACTGTCAATTGACAATGATCTGGAGCACCATGCAAAATCTCACCTCGTGGAGTATCCTTATCATGAGGAAGGTGAGAGATCAGTCTAAAACCACACGGGGGGAACTTGTCAATGATCTCAATGCAGCTGGGACCACAGTCACCAAGAAAACCATTGGTAACACATTACGCCGCAAAGGTATAAAATCCTGCAGTGCCCACAAGGTCCCTCTGCTCAAGAAGGCACATATGCATGTCTATCTGAAGTTAACCAATGAACACCTGGATGATTCTGTGAGTGATTGAGAGAAGGTGATAAGGTCAATTGAGACAAAAATTAAGGTCTTTGGCATTAACTCAACTCACCATGTTTGGAGGAAGAGAAATGTTGCCTATTACCCAAAGAACACCATCCCCACTATCAAGCATGGAGGTGGAAACATTATGTTTTGGGGGTGTTGCACTGCTAAGGGCACAGGACTACTTCACCGCATCAGTGGGAGAATAGATTCAGCCATGTACCGTAAAATCCTGAGTGACAACCTCCTTCCCTGCCAGAACATTAAAAATGGGTGTTGGCTGGGTCTTCCAGCAAGACAAGGACCCAAAACCTACAGCCAAGGCAACAAAGGAGTGGCTCAAAAAGAAGCACATTAAGGTCATGGAGTGGTCTAGTCAGTCTCCAGACCTTAATCCCATATAAAATTTATAGAGGGAGTTGAAGCTCCGAGATGCCAAGCGACAGCCTCAAAATTTTATTGATTTAGAGTTGATATTCAAAGAGGAGTGGATGAAAATTCTTCCTGACATGCGCGCAAACCTCACCATCAACAAAAGACGTCTGACTGCTGTGCTTGCCAACAATGGTTTTGCCACCAAATATTACATCTTGTTTGCCAGAGGAATCAAATACTGCAAAATACAAATAAATTTATACAATTTATACAATGTGATTTTCTGGGTTTTATTTATGATTTTCTATCTCTCAATCTTAAAATTAACCTACCCTTAAAATTATAGCCTGTTCATGTCTTTGTCAGTGGGCAAACTTACAAAATCAGCAAGGGATCATTTAATTAATTCTTTCACTGTAACTAAAAAGATGTGATAATTTTATGTGTATTTGATTATACCAAAATGTGCAAATTTTTGCATCCTTTTTATTACTATAAATCCCAAACATGGGTCTCATAGCACAATTTAGAATTCTAAATAATGCTTTTATTTAGGTTATTATTCCCACATTCAGGCTTGGTTTTGTGGCTGTAATAAGAAACCAATAATGTGATTATGTTATGGCCATGAAAAACTGTCTTATGGTTCCTAACAAAAGAAAACTTAAATACTAACTCCTAAATCCAGTATTCTCATCAGAATAGCTTCACTTATTTATTTTGTTTTATTATTATTATTTTATT
This sequence comes from Ranitomeya variabilis, assembly GCF_051348905.1. Classification (NCBI taxonomy): domain Eukaryota; kingdom Metazoa; phylum Chordata; class Amphibia; order Anura; family Dendrobatidae; genus Ranitomeya; species Ranitomeya variabilis. Next base: position 71,194,667 of record NC_135237.1, on the reverse strand, counting down.
ATTTAGTAGCCTTCGGCTCAATTTCGAACAATGGCTTCTTGACAAATGAATGATCTGAAGGAAGATTGTGCAAGCCTAGATAAGTCCACCAGGGTCATCTACGCCATTATGTTGATAGTATCAAGCCATTGGGATGCCGGTCTTCCTTTTCGCCTTGTTCCTTAGTTTATTCTGACCATGATGTCCTTATCCAATGATTGATCTCCTCGTGTTATGTGTCCACAGTTGGCAAGTGGTAGCTTGGTGATCCTTGCTTCAAGTAACATGTCTGGCTTGATTTGTTCCAAAAATGTATTTGTTCTTCTTGCCATCTGTGGTATTGAAAACATCCTTCTCCAGCACCACATTTTGATGTTGTCGATTCTTCTTCTGTCTTGTTTCTTTAACGTCCAGGTCTTACATCTGCATGTTTCCACAGAAAAGACTAAATGTTTCATTAAGACACATGTAAATCTCAGGGAATTTTTCTACAAACCCCCCGGCTATATGACATTTTTCAGCATGCGAACGTTACATGTGACAAATAGTACAGCCTATTGACAAAAGGTCTAGAGGGAGAAAATTGTGGTGAAATTGGAGTTTCACTGAGTGTGAAAAACATCCTTTTAGCATTTTAGTTCATCAGTGGTTCAGATATATTTGGACATGAAGTTACTGCAAATGAAAACATTTCTGAACTTACTTACATGTATCCTAAATAGCAATGACAATAAAAGGGTTGGCTCTTATTGGATTTTATAGAAATGCACTGCGCCCCTGCCTCGCAGCATCACGCTTAATATGGGGCATGTGTTCTTGATTGATTGATAGTTGGGTCCTGGCGCCTGAACTTTACACTTTCCAATTTTGCAAGAAGAGGCCGCTGCACAGCAGCAGAAAGATAAATTGTGAAACAAAGGAAAAAGGTTATTGAGTTAGGACAACTATATAGTATTGTTTTTACTTAATAATATGTATAATATCTCAAGTTACAATCAAGACACCAGACCCGTATTACAGAACGGACAGACAGCAAAAATTGCAAGAGAAAAAGAGAAAACACCATAAAGTCTCAGTACATCAAAGTATGGGTACAATAGTCAGATTTTATTTAATTTGTATCAGGTGACAACAAAAAAGATCACAAAACAATGACATGAGCAAACATTAAGGCAATTTAAAACGGGCGCACAGAGAATAGAATTGAATTGACCATTGTCCAGAGGGAATGAGGGATGTTAATCTAGTCATAAATGATAAGGTCTAATAAGGTCTATGTGTATGGAGCTGTGGGGACTTGCATAATACACATCCCATATAAGTATGATGTATAGGTAATATTGACATAAGGGACAAAGGGATATACGTAAGGTGCTAGTGCAAAAATCGTTGTCCTATAATTAATAATCAGAAACTCAATAGTTTATAAAGTGCTATTGCATAGTAACGTTGGTACATACAGGGTCTAGTGCAAGACAACTAAGATATACTAATGACCTTATCATGTATATATATAGTACTGTAAAGATATGGAGACTCATACATAAATGTAATACAGGACATAATGAAAATTAAACCATCATAATCAATCTCTATAATACCACATAGTTCACAACTGACAAGTATAGATGAATGTCAGCTCCTTGTGTGCTCACCATCTTATTATTTAAGTAGTTCAGGGACTTACAGTTGTAGTATTATGGAGATTGGTCATAATGGTTCCTGGGTGTGCGCCCCTTGTTTTTATATTGTTTTCATCTATGTTCATGTCATTGTTTCGTGATCTTTTTGTTGCCACCTGATTTAAATTAAGTAAAATATGAATATGGGTCACATACTCTAATGTACTGGAACTTTATGGTGGAATCCCCTATTCCCTTTTTCTCTAGCAGTGGACACAGTGATCTGACAAGCTTCAGAGCAGCCCTATTCTAATCTCTATTGGAATGAGCTTATAAGTAGTGTTGAGCATTCCGATACTGCAAGTATCGGGTATCGGCCGATACTTGCTGTATCGGAATTTCCGATACCGAGATCCGATACTTTTGTGGTATCGGGTATTGCAACAACATTAATGTAATAATGTGTAAAAAAGAGAATTAAAATAAAAAATATCGCTATACTCACCTGTCCGACGCAGCCTGGACCTCAGCGAGGGAACCGGCAGCGTTGTTTGTTTAAATTTCGCGCTTTTACTTGGTTACGTGAAGTCCCGGCTTGTGATTGGTCAGGGCGGCCATGTTGCCGGGACGCGGACCAATCACAGCAAGCCGTGACGAAATTACGTCACGGCTTGCTGTGATTGGTCCGCGTCCCGGCAACATGGCCGCCATTAACCAATCACAAGCCGTGACGTCACGGGAGGCTGGACATGCGCGTATTTTGAAAAGCGCGCGTGTCCAGCCTCCAGTGACGTCCCGGCAACATGGCCGCCATTAACCAATCACAAGCCGGGACGTCACGGGAGGCTGGACATGCGCGTATTTTGAAAAGCGCGCGTGTCCAGCCTCCCGTGACGTCACGGCTTGTGATTGGTCAGGGCGGCCATGTTGCCGGGACGCGGACCAATCACAGCAAGCCGTGACGAAATTACGTCACGGCTTGCTGTGATTGGTCCGCGTCCCGGCAACATGGCCGCCATTAACCAATCACAAGCCGTGACGTCACGGGAGGCTGGACATGCGCGTATTTTGAAAAGCGCGCGTGACCAGCCTCCCGTGACGTCACGGCTTGTGATTGGTCAGGGCGGCCATGTTGCCGGGACGCGGACCAATCACAGCAAGCCGTGACGAAATTACATCACGGCTTGCTGTGATTGGTCCGCGTCCCGGCAACATGGCCGCCATTAACCAATCACAAGCCGTGACGTCACGGGAGGCTGGACATGCGCGTATTTTGAAAAGCGCGCGTGTCCATCCTCCAGTGACGTCCCGGCAACATGGCCGCCATTAACCAATCACAAGCCGGGACGTCACTGGAGGCTGGACACGCGCGCTTTTCAAAATACGCGCATGTCCAGCCTCCCGTGACGTCACGGCTTGTGATTGGTTAATGGCGGCCATGTTGCCGGGACGCGGACCAATCACAGCAAGCCGTGACGTAATTTCGTCACGGCTTGCTGTGATTGGTCCGCGTCCCGGCAACATGGCCGCCCTGACCAATCACAAGCCGGGACTTCACGTAACCAAGTAAAAGCGCGAATTTTAAACAAACAACGCTGCCGGTTCCCTCGCTGAGGTTCAGGCTGCGTCGGACAGGTGAGTATAGCGATATTTTTTATTTTAATTCTTTCTTTTACACATTAATATGGTTCCCAGGGCCTGAAGGAGAGTTTCCTCTCCTTCAGACCCTGGGAACCATCAGGGATACCGTCCGATACTTGAGTCCCATTGACTTGTATTGGTATCGGGTATCGGTATCGGATTGGATCCGATACTTTGCCGGTATCGGCCGATACTTTCCGATACCGATACTTTCAAGTATCGGACGGTATCGCTCAACACTACTTATAAGCCCTTCACTCCTGGACTAGGAGACTGGCAGGAAACCTAGGCAATGAGCAGTACACAAGAAAATTAATAATTTCTCCATTCTTCCTAACGAAGATTTTTAATAAGAAATAAATTGCAGAGTTGCTTGTTTTTATTTATTAAAGAGCTGGAGAATAACTTTTTAAAGGGACCAGCTGTGTATGGAGACTCATTGGCAATGCTCTCAAGGAAAAAAGTATGCAAATTAGCTGTCTTCAAGAAGGAAAGAAAACTAGTGCCATCTAGTGGAGGTAGCTCAATGTAGAGGTAATTCAATACTTTAACGTGCCTTGCAACATGACATTATTATTATTATTATTTATTTTTGGAGCACTATTGATTCCACGGTGCTGTATATATGAAAAGGGGTTACATACAACATACTGATATCAATTACAATTAAGCAAATAACAATGACAGACTGGTACAGAAGGGGAGCAAGTCCTGCCCTTGCTGGCCTACAGTCTACAGGATACTGAGGAAGGAGACAGTGGGTTGGGGGGGTTGTTGGAGCTCTGGTGGTGGTGGGGTGACAGGTGGATCAATGCAGACTGTAAGCTTTCTGGAAAATATGAGTTTTCAAGTTCTGTCTGAAAATTCCAAATATTGGAGACAATCGGATGTGTTGGGGATATCCAGAAGATAGGGGATGCTCGGGAGAGGTCTTAACTTTTGACATGCAAGACAGTTTCCTTCTATCAGGGAGCTAGCCAATTTGCTTATGAAAGTTACAAATAAAACAAATACATTCCAGGATTTAGAATTGTAGCATGAACTTTTCAAAAACCTCTACTGTAGCTGAAAAAATAGTCTTCTAAAAAATAGCTTTGCTTCTACACCTCCAATGCAGACTTATGTGTTTCCACAGTAACAGACAAAAAACAACCCTGTCTAATCCTGTAGACATGCTTTTCCCCATCTATCTCCTAATTCCCTACAATCTACAAATGCATATTAATCGGAATTATCGGACTCTTAGAAAAGTGTACGAAAAGAGTAGAATCCGACTACACAGAGTTTATTTGCAGTCTGTTACCATAGAAACACAGATCTATTGGGAAAGCTGGAAACGATGCCAGTCCAAAACGTCTCCTGCCGCAATAAATGTAGTATTCTTCAAAGTTGTGAAAAGAGGTTTTTCAATCCAGGAAAGCGAATTAAAAGCAAAAGTACTTTATTATGACTATATTAAAATACTGATAGGTACAGCGATTAGTAGTTAAGTTTTGGCCCAGCCGGGGTCTTTTTCAAACCTCGCTGTGCCCAGAAAGAGCAAGGTAGTATCTGTATGGGCGTAAATATTGGCGCCAGGATGAAGGGCTTAAGCGCAGCCAGCTCTCATCAGAGTGGACACGGGATCCTTTGAAACACATTTTGTGAAAGCGGCTGATTATTCAATTTCTGGAGCTTCCAGCCGATCTGTCACTATCGATGTATACTATTGACGAGGGCACATTTCTGTTCTTTACATATTAATTAAAACTCTTAATTGTAGATATAGTATAAAGTATACTATATCTTTTATTTAGAGCTATTTATTTTTATATTTATTTTACTCACATATAGCTTTAAAGACATTATTGGCACTGTTCCCATTGGGGCTCACAATCTACATTCGTTATCGGTATGTCTTTGGAGTGTGGGAGGAAAACGGAGAACCCGGAGGTAACTAATGCAAACGCGAGGAGAACATACAAACTCCTTGCAGATGTTGTCCATGGTGGGATTTGAACACAGGACCCCAGGTCTTAACCACTGAGCCACTGTGCTGCCCAAGAGTCAGCTACACTGGAAACAGATCAAATATATTTTTTATGCCCATGCTACTATTTTAATGAAGTCATAATAAAGTATTTTTGCTTTTAATTCTCTTTGGATTGAAAACCCTCTTTTCACAACTTTGAACAAAGCTGCTTGATGCCTCACAAGCGTTATCAGTGCACAGTGTGGACTGCCCGGGAAATCATGGTGAACAACATACATACAGTATATTGGATGGGGTGAGCTGTAGCTACAAACTTTTTATATTAAAGTTATATTTTTATCTGATCCCCATTTTGATTCCCATTGCTAACAAAATAGAAGTAGTTCACACATCCATTCGTTAAATGTTAATTGTATATTACAATATACCAGAATTTCAAGTGATTTTTTTTCTAAGGTATTATAACATTTGAATGACAAATTCTCCAGAAAAATGCTGACTCTTTTTTTCATTTTTTTTTTTTCTTTATTCGTGGAGACCAAAGGTCAATAGATTTCAGAAGGGCTGTATTGCCCATTGTGCATTACATTTATAGATACACGTGAAAATAATATGGATTCACGCAAAATACAAAAGGAATATAATGATCAGTTGAGAAATGTTTCGGCTCAATAGAATAAAATCCATGAAAGACTTCTCATCTCAATTAATAAGTAAAGTGACATTTGAGAACTGTTAGAAATTTAGTTTTCTGCTGTTTTACAGAGACTGCTAAAATGAAAGAGTAAATCAGAAATGAGAATTTTACCATATAAATCACACTGGCTACAGTAAATCGTGGCTCACAATGATGTGAACATATAGGAAAATTAACCACACAGAACTCCAATTAAAAATTACAATTTTATTAGATTTAAACATTGAAAAAAGTTAAAAGGATGAGTGCTGCATGGTATCTGGCCAATAGGTGCCACCAAAGATCAACCAGGTCCACAAAAAAGTCATACAGCATACACAACAGTAACCATAATACAAAAGCTTATGGTAGTAGTGATATTGGCTGATAAATCTACATAGTCAAATACATGCATATTATACTCAAATAAAGTGATCTAGTGCAGTAAATAAGAGACTTCAATGGTGGTCAAACTAGAACCTAGAGCCTAATGCCAAGAACAGAGTAGTTAGGTGATTAAGTTTCTGCATGCCTAGCAAGTAAATGAGTAATATAGGCTGAACAGAGGTGCCACCTCCCCAAACGCGCGTTTCGTTGGGCAAGCCTTCTTCAGCGCATCAAGGTTTTAGTTTGACCACTATGGGTGCGAGAAAAAAATCAGACAGCACTCTGACCATCCGTGTGACTTGCGAGAAATACGCACACATTTTCCTCCTTTCAGCCTATTGAGGCATTAAATTCAATGGGGAAAATCGGTGAGAAACGTAAAGCCATATGGATGTCATACAGATACATGGGTGAGAGAAAATCACATCATCGCATTGCAAACACATTACACACGGAGGACCATACGGAGAACACTTGTGCGACTCTCAGCAAGGAGACTCGGACCGATTTTCCATATGTTAAGTGTGACCCCGGCCTTATAGTTAATATTGTGTATGCTATATGACTTTTTTGAAGACATGGTTGAACTTTGGCGCCACCTATTGGCCAGATACCATGCATCACCCATCCATCCTTTTAGCTTTTTTCTACATTGTATATCTGTATCTAATAAAACTATGTCATTTTAATTGGATTTCTGCGTCGTCAGATTTCTTATATGTTCCTGTGACCCTTCATGCGCTGAACTTTTTTTTTGCAGCCCCACCTATAGATGCTAGATAGATGTCAATGGTTTCATCATATATTGGTACCTTAGCTTCTTGCTATACTTTTTCTTTGTCCCACAGTAATGTGCACACACAAAGCTCTTACATTGAGCTCCATCATTCATGGGATAACAGGCTCATAGTGCTATTTTATTTCTACAGATGGTAGCACAATACAGTAATTACTCAAAACCTGAAAACTCAGTCATTTGCATAATGTGTGAATAGGATCTCATAAAATGGCATTCACTGCACGGTAACATCTGGTCACTGCAGTAGTTTATTACAGTGGCACAAGCCCAGCCCATGTGAAAGCAGCTTTTCAGTTGTTCTGGCCTGAAACTATTTTAAATAAGTTATCTATATATCTATTTACATATGTATCGATGTCTGTCTTTGTATGAATATCAACACTGTATTGGCAAGGATTAGGACATTTGCATTTTTTATATGTAATCTTATTACTGAAGAACTATAGCGCAAACCGTCAGTCCAAAAGGTTAATAATCCTGAACCCTGAATACTTGACCATACTTAGGATCATATCTGTGTGTGCAAAATTATCGGAAACTATCAGGCTATGTTCACACTTTGCGTTTTTGCTGTATTTCTTTTCTACGTATTTTTGTGCAAATTAAAAGCAGATTTTTACAGTACCAGCAAAAGCTGTGAGATTTCACAAATGTCATGCTCCCGCTTGTTTTTTTTTTCTCTCCTGACTGAATTGGAAAATTGTTGTGTTTTTCAAAACTGTGACATGTCAATTACTTAAGCTTTTTTTGCCGTGTTGTTATACCCATAGAAAACAATGAGTGCAAAAAGCAGCAAAAATGCTACTAACAGTTTTCACAGAGGTGTTGGTGACAAAAACGCAGGTACAGCAGGATGTGAAACCCATTCATTCTTGTGAATTTACCAAGTTTAAATTTTATCATCATATCTTGGTCTCCTGACATGAGCATGGATGTTAGTATTAGTACAGTTTAATTAATAGCCCATTTGTGCACAAATGCTCAAGCTTGAGAAAGGCTTTTGGAAGCCGAAACGTTGCCACGCCATGTGGACCTAATAAAGGCCACCTTTACTTTTGAAAATTTTGGATTGCTGCTTCCCATTTTTTCTTCATAGATAGATAGATAGATAGATAAAAACAGATAGATAGACAGATTGATAGAAATAGATAAAAATAGATATTGTAGATAGATAAAAAATATATAGATAGATAGATACATAGATACCGTATATACTCGAGTATAAGCTGAGAATTTCAGCCCATTTTTTTAGGCTGAAATTGCCCCTCTCGGCTTATACTCGAGTCATACCCAGGGGTCGGCAGGGGAGGGGGAGCGGCAGCTGTGTAATAATACTCACCTGCCCCTGGCGTGGTGTCCCTGGTTCCCCGGCACTGACAGCTTCTTCCTGTAGTGAGCAGTCACATGGTACCACTCATTACAGTAATGAATGTGGACCCTACTCCACTCCCATAGGGGTGGAGCTGCATATTCAATACTGTAATGAGCGGTACCATGTGACCGCTCACTACAGGAAGAAGCTGCCGGCGCCGGGGAAGCAGGGACCGCGCCAGGAGCAGGTGAGTGTAAAGCAGTGCACGATATTCACCTGCTCCCCGTTACACCGTCACCAGCTGCCGCTGCATCTTCTGCATCCTCTGCAGTGACGCTAAGGTCAGAGGGCACGGTGACACGATTAGTGCACGCCGCCCTCTGCCTGAACAGTCAGTGCAGTGGACGGGGAATGTAGCAGCGGCCGGCGGCAGTGGAGCGGGGAGCAGGTGAGTATAGCAAGTGCCGGGGGGCCTGAGCGACGAGAGTTGAGTATGTGATTTTTTTTATCGCAGCAACAGCATATGGGGCAAATGACTGTATGGAGCATCTTATGGGGCCATAATCAGCATTTATGGAGCATTATATGGGGCAAATGACTGTATGGAGCATCTTATGGGGCCATAATCAGCATTTATGGAGCATTACATGGGGCAAATGACTGTATGGAGCATCTTATGGGCTATAATTAGCATTTATGGAGCATTACATGGGGCAAATGACTGGAGCATCTTATGGGGCCATATTCAGCATTTATGGAGCATTATATGGGGCAAATGTGTCTATGGAGCATCTTATGGGGCCATAATCAGCATTTATTGAGCATTACATGGGGCAAATGACTGGAGCATCTTATGGGGCCATAATCATCATTTATGGAGCATTATATGGGGCAAATGACTGTATGGAGCATCTTATGGGGCCATAATCAGCATTTATGGAGCATTACATGGGGCAAATGACTGTATGGAGCATCTTATGGGCTATAATTAGCATTTATGGAGCATTACATGGGGCAAATGACTGGAGCATCTTATGGGGCCATATTCAGCATTTATGGAGCATTATATGGGGCAAATGTGTCTATGGAGCATCTTATGGGGCCATAATCAGCATTTATTGAGCATTACATGGGGCAAATGACTGGAGCATCTTATGGGGCCATAATCATCATTTATGGAGCATTACATGGGGCAAATGTGTCTATGGAGCATCTTATGGGGCCATAATCAGCATTTATGGCGCATACATGGGGCTAACGACTGTATGGAGCATCTTATGGGGCCATAATCAGCATTTATGGAGCATTACATGGGGCTAATGACTGAAGCATGTTATGGGGCCATAATCAGCATTTATGGAGCATTATATGGGGCAAATGTGTCTATGGAGCATCTTATGGGGCCATAATCAGCATTTATTGAGCATTACATGGGGCAAATGACTGTATGGAGCATCTTATGGGGCCATAATCAGCATTTATGGAGCATTACATGGGGAAAATGACTGTATGGAGCATCTTATGGGCTATAATTAGCATTTATGGAACATTACATGGGGCAAATGACTGGAGCATCTTATGGGGCCATATTCAGCATTTATGGAGCATTATATGGGGCAAATGTGTCTATGGAGCATCTTATAGGGCCATAATCAGCATTTATTGAGCATTACATGGGGCAAATGACTGGAGCATCTTATGGGGCCATAATCATCATTTATGGAGCATTATATGGGGCAAATGTGTCTATGGAGCATCTTATGGGGCCATGATCAGCATTTATGGAACATTACATGGGGCAAATGACTGGAGCATCTTATGGGGCCATAATCAGCATTTATGGAGCATTACATGGGGCAAATGTGTCTATGGAGCATCTTATGGGGCCATAATCAGCATTTATGGAGCATTACATGTGGCAAATGACTATATGGAGCATCTTATGGGGCCATAATCAGCATTTATGGAGCATTACATGGGGCAAATGACTGTATGGAGCATCTTATGGGCTATAATCAGCATTTATGGCGCATACATGGGGCTAATGACTGTATGGAGCATCTTATGGGGCCATAATCAGCATTTATGGAGCATTACATGGGGCTAATGACTGAAGCATGTTATGGGGCCATAATCAGCATTTATGGAGCATTACATGGGGCTAATGACCGTAAGGAGCATCTTATGGGGCCATAATCAGCATTTATGGAGCATTACATGGGGCTAATGACTGTATGGAACATCTTATGGGGCCATAATCAGCATTTATGGAGCATTACATGGGGCAAATGACTGTATGGAGCATCTTATGGGGCCATAATCAGCATTTGTGCCACATTGTATGGGGCAAATGTCTGTATGAAGCATCTTATGGGGCCCATATTTGTGCAGCATTAGATGGGGTGTATTTTGTATGGAGCTTCTTATGGGGCCCATCATGAACTGTATGGAGCATTATATGGGGCTCCTGATTCAATATGGATATTCAAAAACACTTAACCTACTGATGTCTCAATTAATTTTACTTTTATAAGGAACCTATTTTTATTTTTGACATTTACCGGTAGCTGCTGCATTTTCCACCCTAGGCTTATACTCGAGTCATTAAGTTTTCCCATTTTTTTGTGGCAAAATTAGGGGTCTCGGCTTATACTCGGGTCAGCTTATACTCGAGTATATACGGTAGATAGATAGATACTGTAGATAGATAACTTGAAATAGATAAATATATAGAAATAGATAGGTAAAGAGATACATACAATATTTATTGCATTGATTGGGTGTAATCAATTGTAAATTAGCAACACTATTCAGTATGACACCAAAAGATTAAGACCTATTTTAAAAGGGGAAAAATTGGAAAAAATTGGAGAGTCTAGGTAAATACCTACAGGTCACACACAAAATAGTAATCAATATACAAATAGGGTGTCAAAGGTATTGAAACCCTAAAAAATTCAGCAAAAAAAGAGAAAAGGACTAGGGAGGATAGATGGTGCCTTACCCTGAAAAAAGTCCCTTCCTTGCAGTGGAGGTTGGCACCCTGGGAAGCGATATGACGCCCCCGCTCTGACCCTTAATGGCCCTCCAGAGGATTCCCTATCAAAAAGCCACCACCAAACACCTATGAATATAAAGTGCTGTTAGTGCAAATAATTGATCCGTATGTGCTCTTTTTATGACCTAGTCCATTTCTCTTTTTTTTTAAGAATTTGTTGGGGTTTCAAAACCTTTGACACACTAGTTGTACATTGATTGCTATTTTGTGTGTGACCTATAGGTATTTACCTAGACTTTCCAATTTTTTCCCCTTTTAAAATAATAGGTATCATTGGTTTTGGCTTGACACTTTTAAATTTATTAATAAAAGGTATTTTTAGGTCTTTTTTGTTTTGGTTTTTTAGCTATTCAAGACTTTGTGCCATCATTTTGGTTTTCAGTCTCCTAAAAAGGATTAAACTACTGGATCAGTACAACACCAGTGCAGATCTTGCTCTGGAATGGCAGCAGGCAGGTGTCAGTTCATCTGCACACACAGAAAGGCAAAGACTTTTGGAGGATAAGTTGGTGTTAAGAAAGGCAGCAAAGAAACAACTTCTCAAAAAAAACAAAAACTTAATTCTAGACTGACATTTTGCAAGAAGTACATGGACAGGACTGCAAAGTTCTGGAGAAAGCTATTTTCACTCATGAAGCCCCGTTAGGTTGTTTGGGACATCTGGAAAATAGGATTTTACTGAGAAGAAAAGATGAGCATTACCATGAGTCCTGTGTCATGCCAACAGTAAAATATTCTGAAACTATTCATGTGTCAGGTTGCTTTTTATCCAAGGGAGTGGACTCACTGACAATTGTGCCTAAGAACATTGCCATGAATGAAGTATGGTATCTAAGCATCCTCAAAGAATAGTTTTTGTAAACCATCCAGGTGAAATTTGGTGAGGAACAATATATTTTCCAGCATGATGGAGACCGTGTTACAAGGCAAAAGTTATACCTAAGTGGCTCAGTGAACAAATCATTAACATTTTGTGTTCATGGCCAGGAAACTCCCCATGTGACAATCCCATTAAGAGTCTGTGGTCAACCTCCAATAGCGGGTGGACAATTAAAAACAGACATTTTGATAACGTCCAATCAGTCGGGATCAGGCTCCAAAGCTGATATCCAGCTGAAGTGCAAAAGTCGTGAAAAATAAGGGTCAACCCTGTAAATATTGGCTCTTTGTATAAGCTTTATGCTTTTGTCAATAAATGTTAAAAACTTATTAAATACTTTTAATTGCACTTCAGTAACCATAGAAACATCTGACTAAAAGATCAAAAAGCACTGAAGTGGCAGACTTTGTGAAAACTAAAATTTGTTCCAGTCTCAAAACTTTGGGCTACAACTGTGCACTGTGTATGCACTTAGAGCACCATGTGCGCAGCTTGAGGGAGGCTCAGTACTAAGCATCAATGTGCACCAAAGCGAAACGTCGCATTAATACTGTGGATGAATAAACAAAAGCCGTGATTGTTTGTTTGTATGTGTGGAGCTGGAGTGTTGCTTTCTTGATAGATAGTAAGACAGCAAATACTATAGAAATGGGATAAAAAATGAGATATGCTGTGTCCACAATTATTACACTAGTATTTTGACCATATCACTTTTTCTACAGATTTTTCCAATTGCATATTTGCGTAATGAGGGAGGATGGGACCTAAGGATAAAACACCCTTTATCAGCTTGTTTTCCTTAAGAAAAATGGGCCAAAAAAGTTATTTTACTGACTCTGAAAAGTCTAAAGTTATAACACGTCTTATAAAGGGATGCAACACTCTTGAAATTGCTAAGATATTGGTGCATGATCACAGGACCATCAAAAGTTTTGTTTCAAATTGTCAACAGAGTCGTAAAAATTGTATTGAGAAAAAGAACATACAATAATCGCCGAAGATTTGAGAAGAGTCAAATGTGAAGAGACCAGGAAGCCATTATCTACCTGTGTTGTCCTATTCCAGAGCTGAAACCTCTCTGGAGGGCCTAGAAGAACAAGATATAGATAGTGTTTATCGACACAGTCATGGTAAGGAAGGCTGAAACCAGACCACCACTGAATAAGACATAGAAGTTAAAATGTTAAGACTGGGCCAAGAAATATCTGAAGATAGATTTTTCAAAGGTTTTATGGACTGATAAGATGAGAGTGATTTTTGAAAGACCATATGGATGGTCCCGTGGCTGGATCATTAATGGGCACAGACCTGAACTTTGACTCCAGTTAGATAGAGATGAGGTACTGCTATGGGCAGGTGTTATTAAAAATAAGCTAATTGGACCTTTGTGAGTTGAGGATGGAGTCAAAATCAACTCCCAAACCTACCTCCAGTTTTTAAAAGAAACTTTCTTCAAGCAGCGGTACAGGAAAACGTCAGCAGCTTTCAAGAAAACCATGATTTTTAAGTAGGACAACGCTCCACCGCGTGCTCCACTACTTGGCTGTGGGAAAGGACTTAAAGATGAAATAATAATGAAATGGTCCTTTCTTCCCCTGACCTAAACCCTATTGAGAGCTTTTGGGTATTTCTAAAATGGGATGTGCAGCTCAAAAAGTTGAAAATCCATAAATTAAGAAACTGACAGAATCCATGGATGGAAGGCTTATGACTGTTATTGAAAAGAAGGGCAGCTATATTGGTGACTAATAATTTTTCCTTAAGTATTTTTGGATATTTTCAGTTGTTTGGTTATTATTCTTGCTATAACAGATGAAAATAATTGAGATGGGAAAATTTACATTTTTCATTTAGTTGCATTATAATTCTGCTCACTAAGGCTACGTTCATACGATGCTTTTCTCTGTAGCCAAACCTGAATCTCTTAGTAGTAAAAAAGCTGCAACTAAAACTTTGCTGCCTTTTTTGCTTCTTTATTTGCTGCATTTTGTTGCTGTGTTTTTCATTATCTCAAAGTTTAGCTTTGCTTCCACCTTGCAAACATGCACAACACAAGGTGTTAGGCTATCGGTGCAAGACATGTATGAAACAATAAAACATTTTTGGAAAAAAGGCAATATGATCAAATTATTTAGGGGTAAAAGTGTTTCTATGCCAGAGAAAATAGTGACTATTCTGACAAAAAAGCAGGATTCATGTGTGAAGTACAGCCATGAACTGAGGTGACATGAGTTCATGAAACACAATTGCAAATGTAAAAACAGCTGGTAAGGTGAATTGGTAGGCCATTGTTTACTTAACACATTGTTAGGCCATGTGCACATGTCAGGATTTCTTGCAGAAATTTCCTGAAGAAAACCGGACATTTTCTGCAAGAAATCCGCATTTTTTTTTGCGTTTTTTTTCCCGTTTTTTTTAGCATTTTGCAAGCGTAATTAGCTTGCAGAATGCTAAAGTTTTCCAAGCGATCTGTAGCATCGCTTGGAAAACTGATTGACAGGTTGGTCACACTTGTCAAACATAGTGTTTGACAAGTGTGACCAACTTTTTACTATAGATGCTGCTTATGCAGCATCAATAGTAAAGATAGAATGTTTAAAAATAATAAAAAAAATAAAAAAAATGGTTATACTCACCTGCAGGCGTCCGTTCCTATAGATGCTGTGTGTGTTCAGGACCTTCGATGACGTCGCGGCTTGTGATTGGTCGCTGAGCAGTCACATGAGCGGTCACGCGACCAATCACAAGGCCGCAACGTCATCGCAGGTCCTGAACACAGACCATGTAAAGGAACGGAAGCGGCAGCATGCCTCCGGGGCCATCGAAGGTGAGTATATCACTATTTTTTATTTTAATTCTTTTTTTTTAACAATGATATGGTGCCCAGTGCGTGGAGGAGAGTCTCCTCTCCTCCACCCTGGGTACCAACCGCACATAATCTGCTTACTTCCCGCATGGTGTGCACAGCCACGTGCGGGAAGTAAGCAGATCAATGCACTCCTAGGTGTGCAGAATGCCCGCAATTCCGCATTTTTAATGAACATGTTGCTTTTTTTTCCGCGATGCGATTTTTTTGCGGAAAAAAATGCAACATTTGCACAAGAAATGCGGAATACACTGTAAATAATAGGAAGCATATGTAAGCATTTTTTTCGCGTATTCATCACGTTTTTATAGCGAAAAAACGCGAAAAAAACGCGAAAAATACTGAACGTGTGCACATGGCCTCAGTGTATTGAGTTGTAAGACACTGTTTACCTCCAAATATTGGTAGGAAATTCAGTTGATAAGGTTTTTTTTTATTTCATTCATTGGTAGGGGATTGAACTGGTCAGTAGTGTTGAGCATTCCGATACTGCAAGTATCGGGTATCGGCCGATACTTGCTGTATCGGAATTTCCGATACCGAGATCCGATACTTTTGTGGTATCGGGTATCGGGTATCGCAACAACATTAATGTAATAATGTGTAAAAAAGAGAATTAAAATAAAAAATATCGCTATACTCACCTGTCCGACGCAGCCGGGACCTCAGCGAGGGAACCGGCAGCGTTGTTTGTTTAAATTTCGCGCTTTTACTTGGTTACGTGAAGTCCCGGCTTGTGATTGGTCAGGGCGGCCATGTTGCCGGGACGCGGACCAATCACAGCAAGCCGTGACGAAATTACGTCACGGCTTGCTGTGATTGGTCCGCGTCCCGGCAACATGGCCGCCATTAACCAATCACAAGCCGTGACGTCACGGGAGGCTGGACATGCGCGTATTTTGAAAAGCGCGCGTGTCCAGCCTCCAGTGACGTCCCGGCAACATGGCCGCCATTAACCAATCACAAGCCGTGACGTCACGGGAGGCTGGACATGCGCGTATTTTGAAAAGCGCGCGTGTCCAGCCTCCAGTGACGTCCCGGCAACATGGCCGCCATTAACCAATCACAAGCCGGGACGTCACGGGAGGCTGGACATGCGCGTATTTTGAAAAGCGCGCGTGTCCAGCCTCCCGTGACGTCACGGCTTGTGATTGGTTAATGGCGGCCATGTTGCCGGGACGCGGACCAATCACAGCAAGCCGTGACGTAATTTCGTCACGGCTTGCTGTGATTGGTCCGCGTCCCGGCAACATGGCGCCGTGACCAATCATAAGCCGGGACGTCACTGGAGGCTGGACACGCGCGCTTTTCAAAATACGCGCATGTCCAGCCTCCCGTGACGTCACGGCTTGTGATTGGTTAATGGCGGCCATGTTGCCGGGACGCGGACCAATCACAGCAAGCCGTGACGTAATTTCGTCACGGCTTGCTGTGATTGGTCCGCGTCCCGGCAACATGGCCGCCCTGACCAATCACAAGCCGGGACCTCACGTAACCAAGTAAAAGCGCGAATTTTAAACAAACAACGCTGCCGGTTCCCTCGCTGAGGTCCCGGCTGCGTCGGACAGGTGAGTATAGCAATATTTTTTATTTTAATTCTTTCTTTTACACATTAATATGGTTCCCAGGGCCTGAAGGAGAGTTTCCTCTCCTTCAGACCCTGGGAACCATCAGGAATACCGTCCGATACCTGAGTCCCATTGACTTGTATTGGTATCGGGTATCGGTATCGGATTGGATCCGATACTTTGCCGGTATCGGCCGATACTTTCCGATACCGATACTTTCAAGTATCGGACGGTATCGCTCAACACTACTGGTCAGGCATTGTTTACTTTCACAGATGTCACCAATTTAACCACTTTCTGCCATCAGATGGAATAGTACATCCAATGATCCGGCGGTGAGCCCGCATCAAAGCCAGGACATGTCAGCTGTTTTGTACAGCTGTCATGTGCCCGCAATAGAGGTGGGTGGAATCGCGAACCACCCGCCGCTATTAACTAGTCAAATGCCGCTGTCAAACGCTGAAAGCGACATTTAACAAGCGCTTCCGGCCATCCGTTAAAATAGCTTTTTTATGCACTAAAATAATGGTGTGCTGATTCTTTGATTTTTCTAATATAAGGAATGGTATGTACATGTGAAGCATTACACCCAATTATTGTTATTGTTCAGGTGCTGCTCTCTGCTCAATTTTTTCTATCTATTTATAAGCAAAAAAATGGAACAGCACAATACCAATTCACAAGTGCTCAGGTCTGGTTTTTATTTAGACCCACATGGCAGGCGACGTTTTGGCTTATACTGAGCCTTTCTCAAACCTTTTTCACCTTTGAAATGGAGTGCTGCCTTCCTTTTTATTTCTATCTATCTATCTATCTATCTATCTATCTATCTATCTATCTATCTATCTATCTCATATCTATCTATCCCATCTATCTATCTATCTATCTATTTTTCTATCTATCTATCTATCTATCTATCTATCTATCTATTATCTATCTATTTATCTATCTATCTAAATAGAAAAAAATCAGGCAGCGCTCCAGTTTAAGAAAAACTGTGGACTTTAATCCAGCACCAAATGCTCACAACCTCACAACACGGTCTTTGTCAAAGTATTGCACCCAAAATCTGCTCAAGTTTGTGCTGCTATTTGTTTTTTCTTTCTATCTATCTATCTATCTATCTATCTATCTATCTATCTATCTATCTATCTATCTATCTATCTTTCCTCTCTTTTGTGTAAGTAGTGACCTAGAACAGAATTTGTACGCTTGTGGTAAAACAGCACATTCGTTCTAGACAAGTATACAAATGAATTTTAATGTCAATTGCATTTATTTTCAAGCATGATATTGAAACTATCTGAAGTGCGGAGACTGTGTGCTTTCATCTGTATGTCTGGAGAGACTGCACAGCTTGCGACTTCCCTTGCTTGGTATGATATCTGCCCATAGTGATGTTGCATCATACTGAGACTTTGAGGAAGCATTAGCACGTGTTAATTAAATGTCATTTGCATTACTGAATTTCACAGTTTGTTTTATAAACATGATTTTCTATGGAATTAATGGGTTCTAATTGCATTCAAAATTAACTTCAGGTTTTTCTTTGCATTACAAGTATGAAGGGCTATCTAGTGGATCAAAATAAGGAATATACTGTATAATATCTAACAAAATTAATCTAGACACTGATGGCACAGTGAATATCAGCCTGTATAACAGTGAAGAAAGCAAAATTAACATTTATTTCATCGTAGTGTATTATTTAAAGAGGTTTCCTAGGCTCACAATAGAGAAGCCAAATAATAGTCTAGTTATGCATAAATGCATTTGTACACAAATGGACAAATATAACCTCATTTTTAGCGATAATCAAACCTTTTGAAATTCAAATTCACTAGCTTTGGCATTTTTTCCAAAAATCATAAGTAGTTTATCCCCTTCATGACCAGGCGTATTTTCATTTTTTTCGTTTTCGTTTTTCGCTCCCCTCCTTCCCAGAACCATAACTATTTTATTTTTCCATCAATATGGCCATGAGAGGGCTTAATTTTTGCGGGACAAGCTGCAATTTTGAATGACATCATTGGTTTTAGCATGTCATGTACTGGAAAACAGGAAAAAAATGCCAAGTGCAGTGAAATTGCAAAAAAGTGCAATCCCACACTTGTTTTTTGTTTTTTTTGGTTGGTTCACTAAATGCTAAAACTGACCTGCCAATATGATTCTCCAGGTCATTACGAGTTCATAGACACCTAACATGTCTAGGTTCTTTTTTATCTAAGTGGTGAAAAAAAATTCCAAACTTTGCTAAAAAAAAGAAA
The DNA here is from genome assembly GCF_051348905.1 of Ranitomeya variabilis. NCBI lineage: Eukaryota > Metazoa > Chordata > Amphibia > Anura > Dendrobatidae > Ranitomeya > Ranitomeya variabilis. The sequence continues at coordinate 71,175,640 of NC_135237.1, read as the reverse complement.
ATTGCGCAATTTTCCGAGACCCGTAGCGTCTCCACTTTTCAGGATCTGGGGTTGAGTGAGAGCTTATTTTTTATGTGCCACGCTGATGTTTTTAATGATAGCATTTTGTGCAGATAGGTTCTTTTGATGCCCCATTATTGCATTTTAATGCAATGTCACGGCGACAAAAAAAAAGGAATTTTGGCGTTTTTAATATTTTTCTCGCTACGCCGTTTAGCGATCAGGTTAATTCTTTTTCTGAACTCGGCGATACAGAGTTTGGTCAGAGTCATCAGAGTGGGATACGATTCTCTTGTAGGTGGAGAGAAAAAAAAATAATTAAAAAAAAGTTTCTCCACCTTCTCCATTCTGTCAGTCTATGAAAATTGGACCGCACATGGACGTCATCTGAGTGCCTATGTGGGTATGTGCCATCCGAATCTCTGAGGCAAATCGCGCATGCTACGATTTTTATTAACAAAAAAAAGTTTCTCCTATACTTTGCAACGTTAAGCACGGACAGCACCAGAATGTCATCCGTGAGCAGTATGTGTTTTTCACAGACCCATAGACTTGCATTGGCCCTTTTCATCCGTGGGGAAAAAAACGCAGTCATGTCTCCATGTGCTTTGCATTGACACATGATCCGTGATATAAGATGGACATGTGAATAGCAGCAAACTGTAAATTCCAATGGGGATGTGCTGTATCTGTGAAAAAAACAGATATAAGACGTACTGGAAACACGGACACCTGTATGAGGCCTATGGCAGCGCGACTAGCACCTGTATGAGGCCTATGGCAGCGCGACTAGCAATTTTATAGAAAGAATAAAAGCGTCTATAATAGCTGATGTTATCTAGCCAATAACTAACATAATGAACAGGGTGAACTTCAAATAGCGCTACCAACAGAGATCAGCATGACAAAATCATAAGGCGCTATTATGCCATCGAGATACACGAAAATATGGTGAAAGGCAGCAAAGGGCAGTGCAAATGAAGGAAAACAGTGCAAAGTGTTTCATTAAGCCCAATTGCAAAAATGATTTTTAGTTAATATACATGCATTTTAGTTAAAAATAAAAAAATGCCCCCGCAGCTGTGCATATCCTTTAAGCCTGAAAATTCCCTTTAAGGGGGAAAATACATTAAAAAGTGGCTATAAGATTGGTATTGCGTAGTCTGGTGCAGCCAACTGCAGAAAACAGGCAGCATTAATGCTCTAATAACACCAAAACAAATGACCCAAAGGGGTAAATAGGACATAAACTCAACTGGGCGTAATAATTCAACAAGCGGTACAGAGACCACACATAGAGTATAATCCTTGCATAAATATTTTTATTACAACAGCATATATAGCAAATAAGTCAAGGACAAAAAAAATAAATAAAAGAAACTACTGGATACCACAATAAACGGGGAGCGCTGTGACCAGCATAAACCGATGCCAAGGTGGAAATCAATGCTCATAACCTCAATAATAATTATGTGCAAAATATAGACATAAAGTCAGTGCAAATAGCCAAATTTTAAGTAGCAGCATTTACAAAAAGTTCACCGTGCAACATGTCCATAATGGACATTTTGAAACACTTAAGCCAAATAGGAATGAGAGGTGAGCAATACTTACAACTAATTTAAACAGGCACGGTGCCGGTGACATGAGATCCCCGCCGCCCCAACGCACGTTTCGTATAAACTTCTTCAGGTGGTGTGCGTAGGGGAGAGGGTTCCGGCTATTTAAACTCATTCCAGCCAATAGTGAGCACTGAACATAAGTAGCAGGTGACATATATCTCCGAACAATAGTCCGATGCCAAACACACCCCTATCTGCCGATATGCAGACGGGAAATGACATGCATAAACTAGGCTGCAACCATATCCAGGTTTCCGCGTACATGGCGCATGTGCCGTCTCCAAGACAACCAAAAGGATCCTCACAGAAGCGGAGGTGGAGCACAGACAAGCGAGCGCCGTCAGGAAAGACGGCGGTCACATGACGCGCGCCGAGTACCACCCCCAAGAGGGTCCGGAGTCAAGGAAACCAACGCATGCGCACTGGGAAGCCGAGATGAAAAATATGTATAGATCAATGTGCACGACGCCACATAACGAGCCGCAGAGATGAAAACATAAAAACAAATGTGCACAGCGTCACATCAAAATATATGCAATAGCTGACCCTCAAGCTAAATCTCAGTGAGAACACAAATATGACATAGGTGCACAAGGAATACACAGGTGTGACATGACTATAATAATAAAGAGTGACAAGGTGGTATTGAGGAGATCAATACCAGAATATACACTCACCGGCCACTTTATTAGGTACACCATGCTAGTAACTGGTTGGACCCCTTTTGCCTTCAGAACTGCCTCAATTCTTCGTGGCACAGATTCAACAAGGTGCTGGAAGCATTCCTCAGAGATTTTGGTCCATATTGACATGATGGCATCACACAGTTGCTGCAGATTTGTCGGCTGCACATCCCAAAGGTGCTCCATACAAGGCAGGATGGATCCATGCTTTCATGTTGTTTACGCCAAATTCTGACCCTACCATCCGAATGTCGCAGCAGAAATCGAGACTCATCAGACCAAGCAACGTTTTTCCAATCTTCTACTGTCCAATTTCGATGAGCTTGTGCAAATTGTAGCCTCAGTTTCCTGTTCTTAGCTGAAAGGAGTGGTACCCGGTGTGGTCTTCTGCTGCTGTAGCCCATCTGCCTCAAAGTTTGACGCACTGTGCGTTCAGAGATGCTCTTAGGCCTACCTTGGTTGTAACGGGTGGCGATTTGAGTCACTGTTGCCTTTCTATCAGCTCGAACCAGTCTGCCCATTCTCCTCTGACCTCTGGCATCAGCAAGGCATTTCCGCCCACAGAACTGCCGCTCACTGGATTTTTTTTCTTTTTCGGGCCATTCTCTGTAAACCCTAGAGATGGTTGTGCGTGAAAATCCCAGTAGATCAGCAATTTCTGAAATACTCAGACCAGCCCTTCTGGCACCAACAACCATGCCACGTTCAAAGGCACTCAAATCACCTTTCTTCCCCATACTGATGCTCGGTTTGAACTGCAGGAGATTGTCTTGACCATGTCTACATGCCTAAATGCACTGAGTTGCCGCCATGTGATTGGCTGATTAGAAATTAAGTGTTAACAAGAAGTTGGACAGGTGTACCTAATAAAGTGGCCAGTGAGTGTATATAAGAGTTACATTAAGGAGATAATACACCTCCATCAATAAACAACATCCTTAAAGTGAATAAAAAGGAATATGAATAAATTAGACAACAAAATACATGTGTAATATAAATATAAATGTGCAAGTGAACATAATTACAGAAAAACATGTACATAAATTAGTACAAAATGTGACGCAATTACATATATATACATATACACACATATATATGTATACATATACGTATATCTGCATATAAAAGCAAAAAATTAATTAAAAGTCCATATCACAAGGCTTTAAAAGAGGAATTCTTAAGGTCCATGTACAGGGCTTCCCTCTCAGCAGTTCATCAGTCAACCTGGACGTGGATATGCTTCAATATATCAGATTTCACCAACGATCAAAACTGGACATGGAATGAGATGTACTTCAATTAACCAGATATTCACACAAGATCAAAAGCTGCGAAATTAGAAAGGAAAATTAAAAACAAGAATAAATACACAATAAAAACCAAAACCTTGACCCCCCTAAAACGTGAATGATGTCAATTATAAAAAGGACCCGAACCCGAAACTCTCATTAAGGCCAACCGGGGTAACCGTATTAAGTTGGTAAATCCATTGGCTTTCAACCTTGGCGAGAGCTTTAAACAAATCCCCACCACGTGGTCCCAAGGAGACCTGATCAATAACCTTAATTTTGAGCTTGCTTGCATTGCATTCATGATGTAAATAAAAATGCCGAGCGAGAGTTTTAAGAGATTCAACATCCTTTGCGTTCTTAGCCCTTTCAATATCCCGTACATGTTCTCTTGTTCTCAGCTTTAGTTCACATGTTGTCATTCCAATGTACACCTTATTGCAAGGACATTGCGCATGATAAATCACGCCCTTGGAGGCACAAGTAAGTTGATGACGAATTTTAAAAACACGACCCTCCTGAGGATTAGAGAACTCCTTACTTACTTATTTGGGTGAATTCAACCCATTGACTATTAAAAGGAGTGATTAATCTCACCTGGGCATCATCATTTTTCTTAGGTGTAGTTTGGTATAGCAGCTCATTATGAGAAGTTGAACAGGCTCTTTTATAGCCTCTACGGATCTGCCTGTGGCTATATCCACGTTCCCTAAAACGCTGGTACAAATCATGAGCCTGATCTTGAAATTTCTCTTGGCTGGAGCAAATTCGTTTAATCCGTAGATGTTGCCCAATGGGAATGCCATTGATAGTTGATTGGCGATGAGATGAGCTCGCATGTAGTAGTGTATTGGTTGCTGTGGGCTTCCGGTACACATTGGTCTCAATGAATCCTTGAGAGGAAACACAAACATCCAAATCCAAGAAGTTAACTTGGCGACCATGGGAGAAGGTCAATCTGATATTGAGATCATTCATATTGAGACTAGACATGAAGTCATTGAGTTGTTCAATCGTTCCTTCCCAAACAAAAAATACATCATCAATATAGCGAATCCAGTGGTGCACCTTGTCAATGTGCACCACTGGATCGCTAAGAAAAATACCCCTCTCCCAGGCCCCCAAAAACAGATTAGCATAGGACGGAGCACAGGCAGGCATTAATGCTCTGTCACGATATGGGGGTCGGTAGCAGACGGCACAACAAACACACAATGGGATGGAAAAGAGAGGAGGAAGGCCCCTTCAATAGGGAAATGAAGAAATGGTCACCTCCTGCTCAAACCTGAGCCTGGCCCTGCATTCCCCTAACACCCTAAGTGGGTCCTTCCCCCCGCCGCCATCAGGAACCTCATCCCTCACTGTCACCTCACACTGCCCTGGCTAGTGCACTGGCCGGGCCGGCAAGGAGCGCTAGCCTCACCACTGCAAATAGTAACACACAGGGGATAGTGACAAACACAAAAGGGACAAGGAGAAAACAACACCCTTAGCTGTCAGACAATGTTGCCAAGCTCCACACCCCAGATAGCACAGCAACAGAACTCCAAACACCAGAAGTGGCTGACACCAGAGAGCTGCTCCTGCCAGGCTGGTCTCAATAGAGAAACTCTATCACCAACAGTCAGTTGATGAATTAGGTGACCATTTAAAGGATGGTGGGAGTGGTCACCACCACATCAGCTGACCTCCACATCACTGCAGTTACACCAGATTGCCAGTGGGGGGAAAAACTGACATTAACCCCCGATGGTCCTGAAAGGAAAAAGCAACATTAAAAACAGAGTGGAACCAGAGCTGCCACGAATCAAAAAATGGATCGTGACATGCTCCATGTGAAAAACCTCTAATAATTTTTATAAAAAATTTGGACTGTGGCAATGACATGAATTTAATGACTAAGGCTACTTTCACACTAGCGTTAACTGCAATACATCGCAAATGCGTCATTTTGCCGAAAATACGCATCCAGCAAAAGTTCTTGCTGGATACGTTTTTTCGTCATAGACTAACATTAGCGACGCATTTGCGACGCATTGCCAAACGTCGCGTCCGTTTTTGCGACGCTTGGGCGTGTGGTAGCGGACCATCGGGAGAAAAAAACGTTACATGTAACGTTTTTTGCTCACGACGGTCCGGTTTTTCCGACCGCGCATGCGCGGCCGGAACTCCGCCCCCACCTCCCCGCACTTCCCCGCACCTCACAATGGGGCAGCGGATGCGTTGGAAAAATACATCCGCTGCCCCCGTTGTGCGGCGGAGAACACGCTAGCGTCGGGAACGTCGGCCCGACGCACAGCGACGGGTCTTTCCCGACGCTAGTGTGAAAGTAGCCTAAGATGTGTGTCCCAAAACATTTGTCCCTGTAGTGTATAATTAAGACCAGGTAGCACCCCACTCAATCTGTTAGGTGTAGGTGTCCCAACCAGCGTTATGGGGGACATTATTTCTAATCTGTAGTGTTCAGCCCAGCCACTGTTTATCTCAGATTTCCATTCTTTCATTTCATCCATTGATGATTTCCTAGAGGTGACGGTCCTGTGAGTCACACCGCAGTAATAACAGTGCTCTGAGCAGAGAAATCAAATATATTATCCTAATACAAAGTACCCTATAAAGCATGGCCATGTCACAGGAATACTTTAGTGACACAGTATGCAGTTGATGTCTAAACTCGATTACACTAACATATTCTATTCGATTGGTAATGATTTTGTTTCCATTTGCTTTGTAAAATTGGACTTATAAAATGTGATTTACATCTGTGCACTTTCTTATATGGCTCAGTTCTTGCTACAACGAAACATCACTCCAGAGGAAGTTACAGTATATAGTGTTATACCGCGCAACTTACTGCACCTAGTCAATTAGAGGAGCAAAATACAGGAATATCCCTGTACCATATGTAACAGAGGATTTTACTGTATTACCCCAGGAAGGTTCTACATAATAATATTGGAAGACATGGCTGCTTATTCCCCTGTGCAAAGCTGAGATTTGTGCATGGCTTGTACTTAGTATTACAGCTCAGCCCTATGGACATAAAGTTGCAATACCAGACACAAACTTTGGACATTTGTGGCACTGTTTTTGGAAGAAAGAAGACTTGTATTTATGATCTTGGAAAATTATAATAATAATAATAATAATTATTCTTATTATTATTATAATTTTCCAAGATCATAAATACAAGTCTTCTTTCTTCCAAAAACAGTGCCACAAATGTCCCAAGTTTGTGTCTGGTATTGCAACTTTACGTCCATAGGGCTGAGCTGTAATACTAGGTACAAGCCATGCACAAATCTAAGCTTTGCATGGGGAAATAAGCAGCCATGTCTTCCAATATTTTCACATAGAACCCTCCTGAGGTAATACAGTATAATAATAATTATATTTATTATCATGCACATTAAGGATTATGATTTTTAATCACATTTTGTGGATATTTTTCTTTTTTTGCTAAATCACATTGGTCATTAGATTTTATAATACAAACTACATAACTTATTAAATAGATCTCTTCGACTGGAGTATTTTATGAGTCTAGCTAGATCTATTCTTATTTTAATATCAGGCTTTTCTGTTGTTGTTTTTTTTTTTCATTTTTTTTGTACTAATTTTTGTCTGGATTTTTTGAAGTTTAGAAGAAAAGACTATGTGAAGCCGCTGTAAAAGCCGGCATGCCAAATGAATTCCAAAAGCAAAAATGAAAAAAAAAAAAAAAACAACTATGTCCCCTGACAAAGCAGAGCGAAACCCATATTGGTGTGATGGGACACATTATCCAGACTGCAGCTGAGTATGTTAATTTTATTTTTGCATATTGGACCTTTTGATTATTTGTAGCTGTCCCTGCTGTTGATGTGATTGTTATATATATATTCATGCACTTTGGGAGTAAGCATGAGTAGTATTTCCACTATACACCACTTATTTACTGTACATACGGTATGTGAATTATAATATTTATTTATTGTTACTGAAGCTGCTTTTACATTCCTTGAGCTACCTTGTCTTGTTATAGTGCATTAATATTTAAGTTATACTTATCTATCTTAACATGAGGATTTTCTTTCACTCATATAGCCTGGGTTTGTTGACCTGACCTGCTTTATATTTTATGGTTTAAATGTGGTCTCTGTTATTATTGAGGGTTTTTTGTTGTGACCGACCATTTTATGAGTTTAGATCGATCTGTTCTCATTTTAGTATCAAGTTATCAAGTTTTGATTTGTGGTTATTTTGTGCAAATCTTGTTCTGAAGTTTTTTGAAGTTCATTAGAAAATACTATAGAAAACCACTGTAAAAACCAATATATGAAAAAAATGGCAAAACCCCCCCGCCAAAAAAAAAAAAAAAAAAAAAAGTGACATCTAACTGCAGCATTTTATTAAAGCTATTGTGACAAAGCCACTGGTAAAATGCTGGAGGAGAGGTATGTTTCACTACACCTGATGGCATCAATGATATAAAACACAGAGTTTTTCCTCCAGCACATTAATTGTTGTGAGGTGTTAAGTTATTAAGTTATAAGTTATTTACAAAATGGGCTGGCTTTTATGTTGACATCCATAGAGCAGGTGGGAGGATGTCCACCTTATCGCCACCTGCTGAGTCGGATCTACCATGTGCTGACAGGACCTGTGTGATGTCACAGTCATGTGATCAGTCACATGAGGAAGGAGTCACATGTTCTGGGCCTTAGGTAGCTGGCCTCCAAAGGCAGCAGTGTTCAGTGTCTGGAGAGAGAGCACTCCAGGAAAGTGTTGGTACTGTTGTTAAAGGACCTGAACCGTAGACATTTCTAACCCTGAGTGGGCTGATCCCTCGTGAGGGAAAGGACTGTGCTTTTTGTTTTGCTCAGAGGGCTGTGTTTGTTTTTCCAGCTTAAACCAAGCTGGAAAAACAAACACAGCCCTCTGAGCAAAACAAAAAGCACAGTCCTTCTCCTCATGGGGGATCAGCCCACTCAGGGTTAGAAATGTCTACGGTCTGATAAATTTAATAAATCAAGCACATTCTTAAAGAGACGGCATTCCATTTCTATCTCTGTGTCCAGGCATTCCATTTCTATCTCTGTGTCTGCCAAGTGAGCTGATCTACCATACCATAAACACAGTTAACAATTTCACTTAAAAGACTGGGGAAAAAATGTGCGTCAATTCAGTCTAAGGATTTTAAGAAAACCAGTCATACCAACTTCAATAGATTCCCAGGTCTCAACAAAAATAGGCTATGAGAATTTTGTCATAATCTATTCGACTTTGTATTGTTTAATTAAAGATGTTTTCCACTTTATCATTACTTTAACATTTGGAAAGTAGCTTACACTATCCAAACCTGGGACTCTTCTGAAGGCTAAATGAGATACCGTAGATGCAACTTGCGTGATGGCGATGTGACCAGACCTATCCATCAAACTTTTCAAACTAAAAGACACAGTACATATGCTTTTTCATGGCAACCAATGGAGCCTGCATGGCAGTGCATGGAGGCCACGCAGCTCCATACTAAGAATCTAGGCAGGCTCTATACACTGTTGCACAGGCTCCATGGCTATGAGCATGATCGCTAATGGCTAGCCTGATATCACTGGGGCATTCCTTTCAATGCTGGACCCAGCCAGCTCCTGAAGTGTTCTTGATTAAAAAGGAAATGAGACTTAATTGTACAACATAAATATTCTAACGAACGTCAAGAAGTGCAGACTCTTCAGTTGCTTTATTTTCCTGATCAAACGGTCTGCGCTGATCTTTTTAGATGAGCAAGATAATTTGACCTTGGCATATCTCCTAAGATGAAAGTGGTCAGCCTTTATTTAATTGGGTGCTGTCATTGCATATTTTATCATTTTAGTACTCATTTTCCTCAAGAGAATTGTTTTATTTTCTAATTAAAATATGATGTTCTCCTAAAATTAAAAAGAAAATGAATAAAATGAGTTTTGTCTAGTTTGGTTGCCATTAAACTCCTACATGTGTTGTGTCACTCAGTTTTATTAGGATCTTGCTTGAGCTTTGGATGAGATATTTCATAGGCAGATTTATCATGGTAGATTCGGGGGAGAGACAAATGGCACAGGAGCATTCTGAAAAAAATTGATCTAAATAGCATTTTGCTAAATTTTCATACAGAATTTTTACAATTTTTGTTTTAATTCAACTATTGGCAAAGACTGAAAATGTATCTGTTGCTTGTGTTTATTGTGTAAAATATGTTTCTACCATTAAAGTAATCATTCCAGAGATCCCTATTGTTTTCTTCTAGGTCTTGAGTCTCCGACATACATTATATAGGTGTTTGCCAAACTATCTCTCCCGACTCTTCCATACACAGGAACACATGGCTGAGAACACCTTTGTTCTCTATGAGACATCTACTGCTTGACACCTCTGATGGTGGTTTATTTCCTGGAAAACAAAATGATCTACTGTTGAAATTCCAATGGCCAGATCCTTTCTCCCCTGGCATCATTTGTGTTCATCTGACAGAGTCGGCAGCCCACCCATACACACTAAATGGCCATCTGATTGCCCTGAAGTCAGCCATTTTAGACAACTTTTATCTAATGGTTTTGAGAGCCTTCATTTTATACTTGTGCAAGCCTCTACTGAGCTGCAGTCAACTAGGCTAAGTAGTATTATGGGATGACTATTCAGATGAAAAGCAAGGACCCTCTTGAGTAATTCGATACATTCAAGGTGTTTCCCTTTTTTTGAAGTAGGCTGCAAGTGATCTTGGAAAAATAGCATCAAAAAATGCAAGACTAGACAATTTTTTCCTTAAGAGTTGTTTCACACATTTTAATTTTTCTCTACTTTTTTGTTCAAAAATGTTGTAACTGGATCTTAAATTCATCTTTTCAAAAATGTTAGAAAGTCTACATAAACTGTGGCCTTGAGTTACCTTTTTTTTTTGCACATTTTTATTTTTGCATCATTTTTACACTAGTTTTTTTTTCTAGTTCTTATCATTTTTGGGTTTGTTTAACAATTTGAATGTAGTTTCCATTTATTATCTAAATGTTTTTGGTCACTTTATTATTTGCAAATTTAGAATGGTAGAATCATTTTTGTGCTACCCCAGGACAGCGTTGGAGTACAAAATCTCTGGGTTTTTTTTGCACACAATTGATTTCTAATATGTAATATTTTAAAGCTTATTGAATGGATAGTGTGGTGATTTACTCTACATAGCAGTAAAAGAGAAAACAAACAAACAAAATAAAATTTCAATTTGTACCGAATTCATCAAACATCGTGAGCAGAGATGAGCGAACCCGAACTTAAAAGTTCGTTGGTCGTACCGGACAGTTAGTCTAGGGTACTAAACGCCGAACTCCTGAGCTCCTGGACTTCTCCTGGACATCCATTACAATGTTTGGAGTTCAGGGAGAACAAAGAGAGAAAGCATTTTCCAGCTCAAAAATTCAGGTCCCCACTTTTTTTTTAATGGGGTTTTGGTTCTGGTGTAAGTTTAGGTACAGTTCTGGTACCAGAACCAAACTTTGGAATAAAGTTCAGGTTGGATTCCAGAACCTGAACTACAATGGCTTTGCTCATGCCTAGTCATGAGCCATTTTGATGAATTTGGTGCAAAGTCCAACAATAATTAACATATAGACAAAACCGATATAGGACTGCATCTTATAGGGATGCTGAAAAGCACAAGGAAAAAAAGTATTAACAAACTGTAATAAAATAAAAAATGTCACCAAAAAGAACATAAAAAACACCATTTAAAAACTCATACAGTGTTTTTTTTCTTGGCAATTTTGTAAACATATAAAAAAAAAATTGTCCATGTGAAGGAGCCTTTAGGGACACATTGAAGTCGTGTGCAAGTAATGCTGAAATTTCCTGTAATTTGCAGGAGACCCAGAGCCACCATAAACCCGTAGCCTTAAGGTAATTCTAATGAACAACTCTAAAGCAAATTCTCGTATAATGGAAATTGCTGACTGTAGTGTGTTATAACATCTGTTATTTAGGAATTATGAAACATAATGTGTTAGATAATTAGAATACACAAAGTTCTGATGTTCACTTGTCATAAAACTCTACACAGTGCGCCAGAAACCCGACAGTACTTGATTATGTCATGGCGATTGTAATATTCTTGTTATAACAGAAAACAAAAGGTCAGATTTAATCAGAACATTGAGGCAACAGCAATCAGAGTCTTAGCAGTACCAACGGTCCTAAAGAATGCAGGGTGCTAAGCTATAACCACAAATATGCCAGATAAAGGTTAGATGCAGATATTTCTTTGAATAAAAATTAGGTCCATTAATCTGAATACAGGTGTTTTAGATGGCAAGCACGTCAATTTTCACCAACCCCATATAATAGAACAGTCACAGAAATTTCTACAAGAAATATGGTGTGTGTGTATTCACCCTTTTGGTAACACAGGGTTTTAAGAATGGGGAAATGCATAACATTCATATATGTTTAATGTTATGTCGCACTGTGTGCATGGAATTTTATGTACAAGAGATGATCTAGAAGTTTCCATTGTAGCCAGAAGATTCACCTGTTGCAGTAGCCACTGGAAGGAGAGGATGTAGGAGGCTGAAGGAGAAGAGGTGAGGCTGCTGTGTGACTGAGACGGCATGTGAGTGTTGTGTTGATGTTCTTGAGCAAAGGAATTAGTCTTCTGAGTGACCATTACCGGGGAGGTATAGAGGACTGGCTGGGCCAAAGAAGAGTATGGAGCTATGTGAGGGACAGAGTGGATAGTGATAGGGGTAGAGTAGCTGCAGTCTTTAAAAGTCCGAGCCACAGTGTAAGATACTCAATAGTCACAGCAAGTAAAGCCCATCATACTATTTAGATAGCTGTCAGCCGACTTATAGTTCAGTCAATAATTCAGTTGGCACGTATCTCGCTCAACTCTTCAATACTAACACATACATTCTGACAAATGTTCTTTAGGAGAGAGCCATGCCAGACATCCCTGGTGGTGACTTATCTTTTGGAGAAAAAAATGAACCTCAGTTCAAAATCGAATATGCCGGACATCCTTTCTTGGGGGAGGCAGTGACCATTATACACATTAGACTATTGGCTGAATGAGTCCATATTGGCAGATTTGGCCACAATTAGACTGTGTTTGAGGACCTTAAGCATGGAGAGGACCTAGAATGTGATATGAGTGTCCCATAGTTTTGTACAGAACTCGGAGAGGACCTACAGGAGGCAGAATCTTTAGGATGCTGGGAACAGTGAGAAATAGAAGAAATGCTCCATCAGAAGAGGCTTTCTCTGGTGATAAGAGCTCGTAATCGGGGAGCTAAAGAAGCTAGCGTCCCACAAAAAGGGTGGGTTATTATTTGAGGCAAGCTCTGAAAGCTGTACATTGCACATTTCTGTTGGCACCATGGTAATAATGTTATATAATTAAAGAGCTTTCTGACTGCAAGCAACAGAGGGAAGATTTATACTTACCTTGAGTGTCGATATGCGTGGGTCCATGGACCCATTTAGCCAGACTGTCTGCATATGGGGCGACTGTAAGACCTGATCAGGGCTGAGTATCATGCTTCTTTATCCCTGTGTTTCTTTGCCTAATTTCATACCATGCCATTGTTGATTTTGCACATTGTAGTGCTGATTTTGAATCAATCACATTGTTCTTACTGTGGTATGGCGAAGCTATTGCACTGACGGCATATATTTATGGCAAATAGGGCATAATCTTTTGTTTAGTGAGTGTTCTATACATATGCTCTTTATCTTAGGGTTATCGCTTGATACTCCGACCATCATGATTGTATAATTATAAGGCTAATGGGTAGTGTTGAGCATTCCGATACCGCAAGTATCGGGTATCGGCCGATACTTGCGGGTATCGGAATTCCGATACCGAGATCCGATACTTTTGTGGTATCGGGTATCGGTATCGAAACAACATTAATGTGTAAAAGAAAGAATTAAAATAAAAAATATTGCTATACTCACCTCTCCGACGCAGCCTGGACCTCACCGAGGGAACCGGCAGCGTTCTTTGCTTAAAATGCGCGCGTTTACTTCCTTCCGTGACGCCACGGCTTGTGATTGGTCGCGTGCCGCCCATGTGGCCGCGACACGACCAATCACAGCAAGCCATGACGTAATTTTCAGGTCCTCAATGCCTAATTCTAGGCATTCAGGATTTTAAAACTACGTTCTGGCTTGTGATTGGTCGCGTCGCGGTCACATGGGCGACGCGACCAATCACAAGCCGTGACGTCACGGGAGGCAGGAAACGCGCGCATTTTAAAATTACGTCACGGCTTGTGATTGGTTGCGTGCCGCCCATGTGACCGCGACGCGACCAATCACAGCAAGCCGTGACGTAATTTTCAGGTCCTCAATGCCTAATTCTAGGCATTCAGGATTTTAAAACTACGTTCTGGCTTGTGATTGGTCGCGTCGCGGTCACATGGGCGACGCGACCAATCACAAGCCGTGACGTTACGGGAGGCAGGAAACGCGCGCATTTTAAAATTACGTCACAGCTTGTGATTGGTTGCGTGCTGCCCATGTGACCGCGACGCGACCAATCACAGCAAGCCGTGACGTAATTTCAGGTCCTGAATGCCTAATTCTGCATTCAGGACCTGAAAATTACGTCACGGCTTGCTGTGATTGGTCGCGTCGCGGTCACATGGGCGGCACGCGACCAATCACAAGCCGTGACGTCACGGAAGGAAGTAAACGAGCGCATTTTAAGCAAAGAACGCTGCCGGTTCCCTCGGTGAGGTCCAGGCTGCGTCGGAGAGGTGAGTATAGCAATATTTTTTTATTTTAATTCTTTCTTTTACACATTAATATGGATCCCAGGGCCTGAAGGAGAGTTTCCTCTCCTTCAGACCCTGGGAACCATCAGGGATACCGTCTGATACTTGAGTCCCATTGACTTGTATTGGTATCGGGTATCGGTATCGGATTAGATCCGATACTTTGCCGGTATCGGCCGATACTTTCCGATACCGATACTTTCAAGTATCGGACAGTATCGCTCAACACTACTAATGGGCCATTGAGTATTATACAATATATTATGGATCTTGACATTTTTAGTCCATGTTAGGACCATATTAAGTGTTTTTAAATTGTGTGTTGTTCTACAATAAAGATTTGTTTATTTTATGGTGATCCCTGTTTTTGTGTATATGCACAAAAACAGGGATCACCATAAAATAAACAAATCTTTATCTTTTTCTGTTTTTTGTTTTCTCAATGTTTTTTATGATATACCCATTTGGATGACCTTAATATATACCATATTTTATGTCTAACCAATCCAGGGCCAACCGTCTGAATAGACCTGATTGCATTTGAATTCATCTCCGACAAACTTTATGAGTTTACCATCAGGGTCACCCAAAGTATTTATTTCAACTGGACTGACCATATCATTTATTTGCAAAACTACTAACTTGCTATGACTTACCAAGTTTCATCCAGGTTTTGAAGCTGCATTCTGGGAAATGATATTTTTTTTCCATTGACCATCTGCACAATTAAATTCTCCTTGTATGCATGTTAGATGCTTTCCCGACCATCTGTCCATATCCATTCGGCTTTTGAAGGTAATATTGATTGAAGAAAATAAATAAAATAATGTAACGTATAATACACCAAGCACCTTACTTGTAGAACAACTTAGAATAGGCTCAGATGCTTCGTTTTCAAGAGCCAAATGTTATTGTAAATTATTCTTTACTTTTGGCAACCATAGCATGTTATTGTTTGCCAACATTCAATTAATGAATACGCTAAGAAGATGTTTCACATACACCAAAATATCACACATATTTGGTACAATCATGGTCACCAGGGACCATTTTATAATCATCACCCTGTATATACAGTACAGACCAAATGTTTGGACACACCTTCTCATTTACAGATTTTTCTGTATTTTCATGACTATGAAAATTGTACATTCACACTGAAGGCATCAAAACTATGAATTAACACATGTGGAATTATATACTTAACAAAAAAGTGTGAAACAACTGAAATTATGTCTTATATTCTAGGTTCTTCAAAGTAGCCACCTTTTGCTTTGATGACTGTTTTGCACACTCTTGGCATTCTCTTGATGAGCTTCAAGAGGTAGTCACCGGGAATGGTCTTCCAACAATCTTGAAGGAGTTCCCAGAGATGCTTAGCACTTGTTGGCCCTTTTGCCTTCACTCTGCGGTCCAACTCGCCCTAAACCATCTCGATTGGGTTCAGGTCTAGTGACTGTCGAGGCCAGGTCATCTGGCGTAGCACCCCATCACTCTCCTTCATGGTCAAATAACCCTTTCAAAGCCTGGAGTGTTGTGAATTCCGCTCTTGGGCTCCCTCCGGTGGTTGTAAGTGGCATTTTTGTGAATTCTGTTCTTGGGCTCCCTCCTGTGGTTTTGAGTGGTATGGCTGCTTCTGGGATTTAGCATCAGCAGCTGTTTTCACTGATCGTCTTTCTGGCTCGGCTATATTAGTCTGGCCTGTTCTCTCATTCAATGCCAGTTGTCAATTGTTCCAGCCTGGAGTCACGGCTCTTTGGATTTCCCTGACACTCTGACCAGTTCAGCAAAGCTAAGTCCTTGCTTGTCCTTTTGCAGTTCACTTGTTGTGGACTTTGTTGTTCAGCACTTTCTATGTTTTGCTCATTTGTCCAGCTTATCAGTATGAACCTATTCCGCTAAGCTGGAAGCTCTGGGCAGCAGAGTTTGCCCTCCACACCTTTAGTCAGGTGTGGAGATTTTTGCATTTCTCTGCGGTGGACTTTTTCTAGTTTTTATTACTGACCGCACAGTGTTCTGTCCTGTACTAATTCTATCTAGCTAGAAGTGGCCTCCTTTGCTAAATCTTGTTTCATACTAGGTATGTCATTTCCTTCTCCTCTCACAGTCATTATTTGTGGGGGGCTGTCCTATCCTTTGGGGATTTTCTCTGAGGCAAGATAGCTTTCCTGTTTCTACCTTTAGGGGTAGCTAGTTCTCTGGCTGTGACGAGGTGTCCAGGGAGTGACAGGAACATCCCACGGCTACTGCTAGTGTCTGTGTTAAGATCAGGAACTGCGGTCTGTATAGTTACCACCTGCCCAGAGCTAGTCGCATGTCGCTCCTACATCACCAGACCATAACACTGGAGGTGTGTTTGGGGTCATTGACCTGTCGAAAAATACGAGATGGTCTAATTAAACACAAACTGGATGGAATAGCATGCCGCTGCAAGATGCTGTGTTATCCATGCTGGTTCAATATGCCTTCAATTTTGAATAATTCCCCAACAGTGTCACCAGCAAAGCACCCCCACACCATCACACCTCCTCCTTCATGCTTCACGGTGGGAACCAGGCATGTAGAGTCCATCCGTTCACCTTTTCTGTGTCTCACAAAGACATGGTGATTGGAACCACAGATCTCAAATTTGGACTCATCAGACAAAAGCACAGATTTCCACTTGTCTAAGGTCCATTCCTTGTGTTTTTTAGCCCAAACAAGTCTCTTCTGCTTGTTGCCTGTCCTTGGCAGTGGTTTCCTAGCAGCTGTTTTACCATGAAGGCCTGCTGCACAAAGTCTCCTCTTAACAGTTGTAGAGATGTGTCTGCTGCTAGAACTCTGTGTGGCATTGACCTGGTCTCTAATCTGAGCTGCTGTTAACCTGCGATTTCTGAGGCTGGTGACTCGGATAAACATCCTCAGAAGCAGAAGTGACTCTTGGTCTTCCTTTCCTGGGGCGGTCCTCATGTGAGCTAGTTTCTGTGTAGAGCTTGATGGTTTTTGCCACTGCACTTGGGGACACTTTCAAAGTTTTCCCAATTTTTCGGACTGGCTGACCTTCATTTCTTAAAGTATTGATGGCCACTCGCTTTTCTTTACTTAGCTGCTTATTTCTTGCAATAATACAAATTCTAACAGTCTATTCAGTAGGACTATCAGCTGTGTATCCACCAGACTTCTGCACAACACAACTGATGGTCCCAACCCCATTTATAAGACAAGAAATCCCACTTATTAAACCTGACAGGGAACACCTGTAAAGTGAAAACCATTCCCGGTGACTACTGTTATGACCCCAATGGCAGAGGGTCTCAGGAATAATGCTAAGTCAGTAAATACAGAAAACCGGCTCATAGGGCAGTGGTAACTGGGCTGACCATATAACTAATCCTAGCACCACAAATACCAGCAGCCGGGGAACGTTCCTACGTAGATCCTAGACGTCTCGCGCCAGCCGGAGAGCTAACTACCCCTAGAAGGGAAAAGAAAGACCTTTCTTGCCTCCAGAGGAAATACCCCAAAAAGTTGGATAGAAGCCCCCCACAAATAATAACGGTGAGGTAAGAGGAAAAGACAAACATAAGAATGAGCTAGGAATTTAGCAAAGAGAGGCCCACTAGCCAATAGCAGAATATAGAAAGATAACTTATATGGTCAGCAAAAAATCCTATCAAAAATATCCACACTGGAAATTCAAGAACCCCCGAACCGTCTAACGGCCCGGGGGGAGAACACCAGCCCCCTAGAGCATCCAGCAAGGTCAGGAATCACATTTAGTACAAGCTGGACAAAAATGATAGCAAACAAATAACCCAAAAAACAAAGAAGCAAGACTTAGCTTAATTTAGCACGAACCAGGACCAGCAAACAGGAGCAAACAGAATGTGTCTGATAACACTGATGCCAGGCACTGGACTAAGGTTCCAGGAGGTTTATATAGCAACACCCCTGAAGTAACGACCCAGCTGGGTGCAAACAGAGGGAAGGAAATCCCAGAGTAATATCACTAGTAACCACTAGAGGGAGCCAAAAAAGTCTAATTCACAACAGACTACTTCTTGAAGCTCATCAAGAGAATGCCAAGAGTGTGGAAAGTCATCAAAGCAAAAGGTGGCTACTTTGAAGAACCTAGAATATAAGACATAATTTCAGTTGTTTCACACTTTTTTGTTAAGTATATAATTCCACATGTGCTAATTCATAGTTTTGCTGCCTTCAGTGTGAATGTACAATTTTCATAGTCATGAAAATACAGAAAAATCTGTAAATGAGAAGATGTGTCCAAACTTTTGGTCTGTAATGTATATCTGTACATATAACACTGTCCATTCAGCTGGATTTTCTGAGATTAGAATAAAGGGTCTACTTTTTCTTTTTCCAGTTACAATGCCCCAGTTATCTGGAATTATAGTCCAGTGAGTGATGCTTTATTTCTCTTTTTAGACCTTTTATGTGAACAATTGTGTATGTGAATAGGCAGTTGATATAATTGGTCATTTAATAATCTTTATCTCTGAAAAATTAGAATATTTTTCACCTAAAAGCTGGTGACACTCATCTGTGAATAATGGACTATTCTCACATCAGAAGATTTGGCCCAACTGTTGGTTCTCCAAATGTGATCTAACTGCTCCATATATGTATATATAATATAGGTCAGGACTCGAGGCCTGAAAACATTGTGGGGAACCAGCTAAGGAGGAAGCATTTGTAGCAATCTTTCTATGCTATCATTTGTATACCAGGTAGATTTTTATCAGCTTTGTTCGGTCCAAAATGCGGGATTAAAGGGAATCCGTCACCTGAATTTGGCGGGCTATGTAAATGCCCTGTTTTTGGTCCGATGGGCGGTGTTTCTTCTTTTTTTCCTCCACCCCATCCTTCCCCGCTGTCCGCAATATTTTCCGGAATTGGAGTAGGTGTCCTCCATAGTTCGAGCGTGCACAATGCAATCTTTCTTGCGCACGCGCAGTATGCTTTTCCCATCTGCGAGCAAAGCCGAAAAACATTACTGCGCATGCGCCGATGCACTATATTCCGGAAGTATTTCTCTGTGTTCCGGGACATAGTGCGCCGGTGCATGCGCAGTAATGCCTTTCGGCTTTGCGCGCAGATGAGCAAAGCATACTGCGCATGCGCGAGACAAGATTGCATTGCGCACGCGCGAACTATGGAGGACACCTACTCCAATTCCGGAAAATATTGCAGACAGCGGGGAAGGATGGGGTGGAGGAAAAAAGAAGAAACACTGCCCATAGGACTGAAATCAGGGCATTTACATAGCCTGCCAAATTCAGGTGACGACTCCCTTTAAATGTTACAACCGAAGAAAGCACTATGCAGTGCATAATGTAGTTTTATTTTTCTTGTGTCCGGTTTGTCAGGACAACTTGTGAATCACAATCTGACCCCATACAAATAATGAAAGGTCCAGGGTATTTGTCCAGGGTATTTGTGCACACAAAGGCATCTAATACACGGCATATGGGGCAGTGTGGTTTATTCTCAACGCCTTTCAAAGTTCTCTGACATCTTCATGGTAACCACAAATCTTTGTGGTTCTCCAGATGAAGAATTCAGAGCACTTTGAAATGCGTTGAGAATAATGTGCATTTCCCACTTGTATTGTATTTCTTTGGGCATACAGCCAGCAGCACAGGATACCCGGACCTCCTTTTGTTGGAACATTACTTAATCTGCCAACCAGTGGAGCAGCAGCAGCTGTCAATTCTGACTCTGAAACTCTTAGTGTTGTGTCGCATCAGGTGAGCAGCACCGCTCTAGGTTATTGTCTGGATATCACACTACTGTAGTGTGCTTGCTTGTCCCCACAGCCATTTCTCAAAGTAACCACATCCACTTTATTATGTTGTAATACAGCTTTGGCATAACGCTGTGTTTGGCCTCACAAACTTCCCATGTTGTCGCAGTGTAAATAGTACCTGATTGGCACTTGTCAGAGTGCAGTGCAAACTACCAGCTCCTATGTTATAGAGGGAAAACTGTCAATCACTGATTAGGACCATCCATTGGAAAATAACATAGATTTCATTGCATAGAAAGCAAGTTATGCTGAATCTTTTCCCACAATACTACAAATCATTCTACTCTGCTCTTCCTCCTTTATCACATGATGCAGAATGGGCTGCCTTTTACGAGCTCACAAGTTCCCGTTAAATGCCCACTTAAATCGGGCTAAGACAGGTATTAAAAATAACTCTAAAGTCTACATTTGCCGACAGTGTTTAGGTCCATTTTCAAGGTGTTTTATTTAATATTTATTCTTACCCTAGATGCCTTCGGAACTGTATTCCTTGGGTGGGACATTTTTTAAGACATTCACCTAATAAACATTCATTGTAGCCAAAACTGCTCCACATAATGCCATGCACTGGTGACTAGAGTTGAGCGATACCTTCCGATACTCAAAGGTATCGGTATCGGATGGGATCGGCCGATATCCAAAAAATATCGGATATCGCCGATAACGATACCCGATACCAATGCAAGTCAATGGGACACAAGTATCGGAAGCTATCCTGGATGGTTCCCAGGGTCTGAAGGACCCTTCAGGCCCTGGGATCCATATTCATGTAAAAAATAAAGAATAAAAATAAAAAATATGGATATACTCCCCTCCGTTCCTAAGAATGCAGAGCGTGAAGGACCTTCGATGACGTCGCGGTCAGGTGACCGGTCACATGAGCGGTCACGGACCAATCACAAGACCGGGACGTCATCGAAGGTCCTTCACCCTCTGCATTCTTAGGAACAGAGGCAGACGCTTGCAGCGGTGACAGCCAGGGTTCTCAGAGGGGTGAGTATATCCATATTTTTTATTTTGATTCTTTATTTTTTACATGAATATGGATCCCAGGGCCTGAAGGAGAGTTTCCTCTCCTTCAGACCCTGGGAACCGTACGCACCGCACACGCTGAAGATGACTGGGAACACTTCCGATTCCGATTTCCGATATCTCAAAAATATCGGAACTCGGTATCGGAATTCCGATACAGCAAATATCGGCCGATACCCGATATTTGCAGTATTGGAATGCTCAACACTACTGGTGACTTATGTGCAGCTTTTATGAGTATTATTTAAGTCTACTAAAAAGTATGTGAATATTTTTTTTTTTTACTTTGTATACTCCTATCTTATCTATTGAATGTATTTCAGCCAACAGAATTCCAGCGTTAATAAAGAATTTCACATTCATGTTAGCGACATTTACAATTACTTATCACAGAATTGTAAAACTTATACACCTTTTACTGCACAAAGAGGGAGAACACTTTTCAATGCATCAATTATAGTGTGAATTGCAAAGCATTGTAAAGCTCCTTTCAGAGGCTAAATGACTCTAATCTAAAACAAGAAAGTTTCATGGTTTGGAAAAGAAGGTAGAAAGAACTTCCACAACTTTTAAAATGTAGTTTTGAGATGAATAAATATAAATTACCAAATGCATTTTATTAACAAACTAGATGGTGGCCCGATTCTAACGTATCGGGTATTCTAGAATATGTAGGTAGTATATAGCACAGGCTACGTACTATATTGCACAGTGACGTAGTATATAATGAAACCGACGTAGTATATAACATAGCTACGTAGTATATAACAGAGCTACGTAGTATGAAACACAGCCACATAGTATATAACATAGCCACGTAGTGTATTGCACAGGCCACATAGTATATAGCAGAGCCATGTAGTATATAACATAGCCACGTAGTATATTGCACAGGCACGTAGTATATTGCACAGCCACGTTGTATATAACACAGTCACGTAGTGTATTGCACAGCTACGTAGTGTATTGCACAGCTATGTATTATATTGGTCAGCGACGTAGTATATAGCAGAGCCACGTAGTATATAACATAGCCACGTAGTATATTGCACAGGTATGTAGTATATTGGTCAGCCACGTAGTATATAGCAGAGCCACGTAGTATATAACATAGCTACGTAGTATATTGTAGAGCCACGTAGTATATTGCACAGGCATGTAGTATATTGCACAGCCATGTAGTATATAACACAGTCATATAGTATGTTGCACAGCTACATAGTGTATTGCACAGCTATGTAGTATATTGGTCAGCGACGTAGTATAAAGCAGAGCCACGAAGTATATAACATAGCCACGTAGTATATTGTAGAGGCACATAGTATATTGCATAGCTACGTAGTATATTGCACAGCCACATAGTATATAACAGAGCCACGTAGTGTATTGCACAGTCGACGTAGCATATAACAGAACCGACACAGCCACATAGTATATTGCACAGCTACGTAGTATATAACACAGAGCATGTAGTATATTGCACAGCCACATAGTATATTGGACAGTGACGTTGTATATTGCCCAGCTACATAGTATATAGCACATAGATGTA
Source organism: Ranitomeya variabilis (assembly GCF_051348905.1). Taxonomy (NCBI): domain Eukaryota; kingdom Metazoa; phylum Chordata; class Amphibia; order Anura; family Dendrobatidae; genus Ranitomeya; species Ranitomeya variabilis. The sequence continues at coordinate 71,152,872 of NC_135237.1, read as the reverse complement.
GTATATAACAGAGCCCACACAGTATGTAACACAGCCCACATAGTATATAGCAATGTGGGCACTATATGCGTGGTTAAAAAAGACTTAAAATAAAAAAATAAACATATACTCACCTTCCTAAGGCCCCTTGAAGTCCTGGCGCCTGTGTGTGGTGCATGTGGCAGCTTCCGGTCCCAGGGTTGGCATGAGCGCAGGACCTGTGATGACGTCATGGTCACATGACCGTGACGTCATGGCAGGTCCTTCTCGCATAGCATCCTTGGCATCGGAACCTGCCGCTTGCACTGCCGAGGACAGCACGCGACGTCGGAAGGTGAGAATAACTTTTTTTTATTATTATTAGTAACATTAGATCTTTTTACTATTGATGCTGCATATGCAGCATCAATAGTAAAAAGTTGGTCACACAGGGTTAATAGCTGCGTTAACGGAGTGCGTTACACCGCGGTCCGTTAACGCTGGCATTAACCCTGTGTGAGCGCTCAGTGCTGACTGCAGGGCAGTAAAGCAGCGGCCATTTCGCTGCCAGACTATGGCCGTCGCTCATTGGTCGTGGCAAAATTCCCATGACTATTGCCACGACCAATCAGTGACTTGGATTTCCATGACAGACAGAGGCCGCGACCAATGAATATCTGGGACAGACAGACAGAAGTACCCCTTAGACAATTATATAGTAGATTAAGCTTGTTTTGCCTAAGGCAGAGATGGGGAACCATGTTTCTGCCAAGGGCCATTTGGATATTTATACCATACTTCGGGAGCCATACAAATTATCAACTTGATTGATCAATTTCCCTGCTTTATTTGGTCAAACATTTAATTAACTCACTCCTAATGTGATGGCTGTAACTGTTTCTCTTTGGTGCGAGTGGCTGTGATGTTAGGTGGTATGGATACATCATCACCATATCTTACTCGTAACTACTTTACCAGGTTTATGCTGCTCTGGAGCACAGTCAACTCTTTGCGATGATAAGTTTTTTAAAGAACTTGCAGCAGTAAGGGTACTGTCACACAGTGGCACTTTGATCGCTACGACGGTACGATCCGTGACGTTCCAGCGATATCCATACGATATCGCTGTGTCTGACACGCAGCAGCGATCAGGGATCCTGCTGAGAATCGTACGTCGTAGCAGATAGTTTGGAACTTTCTTTCGTCGCTGGATCTCCCGCTGTCATCGCTGGATCGTTGTGTGTGACAGCGATCCAGCGATGCGTTCGCTTGTAACTAGGGTAAACATCGGGTTACTAAGCGCAGGGCCGCGCTTAGTAACCCGATGTTTACCGTGGTTACCAGCGTAAAAGTAAAAAAAACAAACAGTACATACTTACATTCCGGTGTCTGTCCCCCGGCGTTCTGCTTCTCTGCACTGTGAGCGCCGGCCGGCCGGAAAGCGAGCACAGCGGTGATGTCACCGCTGTGCTTTCCGGCTGGCAGACACAATGGAGAGAAGCAGAACGCCGGGGGACAGACACCGGAATGTGAGTATGTACTGTTTTTTTTTTTTTACTTTTACGCTGGTAACCACGGTAAACATCGGGTTACTAAGCGCGGCCCTGCGCTTAGTAACCCGATGTTTACCCTGGTTACCCGGGGACTTCGGCATCGTTGGTCGCTGGAGAGCTGACTGTGTGACAGCTCCCCAGCGACCACACAACCACTTACCAACGATCACGGCCAGGTCGTATCGCTGGTCGCTTAGTAACCCGATGTTTACCCTGGTTACCCGGGGACTTCGGCATCGTTGGTCGCTGGAGAGCTGACTGTGTGACAGCTCCCCAGCGACCACACAACCACTTACCAACGATCACGGGCAGGTCGTATCGCTGGTCATGATCGTTGGTAAATCGTTTAGTGTGACAGTTCCCTAAGTCGTACCGAACACAGAGGTCTCCTCCAGTGGGAAATTCACCACTGCTCATGTAACATCTATAGAACTCAAGCAGTGGGAGATCTGTAGTATGCATAACAAAGGAGACACTTAGCCTGCTGTAAATACATCACATAGGAGACACAGAGAGCTGCTCTATAAACATCACATAGGAGATACAGAGAAATATGCATACATTATATAGGAGGCACCAAGACTACTGTATGCAAATCAGGTAGGAGACACAAAAACTGCTGTATACAGCACATGAGACACATGGGATGTGTATGCATCACATAGGTGGCACGATTGTGGTTTGTGGAACCACTGTGCCATGGACCGCGAAGAGCCTGGAGGGGCGTGAGTAAGCGATCACCTGACTATTCACTAGAGCCTCTGATGGTGAGGTTAGACTTGGCTCCTGATGAACGCCAGGTACCACTCCAGGTCAGACCAACGGTCTTTGGTCACCTTAAAACATGCAAGATTTCTGGCTCTCACAGACCTGTAACTTCTTCTTTAAGATGCTCCTCTGTCCTCCACTCATTACCTGTAGTAATGGCACCTGTTTGAACTTGTTATCAGATGAACTTTTGTTAATGACCAAATACTTATTTTACACCATAATTTGCAAAATAAATCTTGCCAAATCAGACAAGGTGATTTTCTGGATTTGTTTTCTCATTTTGACTCTCATAGTTGTGGTCTACCTATGATGTCAATTACAGGCCTCTCTCATCTTTTTAAGTGGGAGAACTTGCACAATTGGTGGCCGACTAAATACCTTTTTCCCCACTGTATATATTATTTAGTTGTGGGGTTCTGTAATAAAGAGAGTAGTAGAATATATGTAAAATAAAAAATATTGTTCAAACCTTATAACATAAATGCTTTTCATTAATTACCTTTGCTTATAAAAAGCCGAGAAATCTTCTGCCACATGTTTCTGGATAAGCCCTGTAATTTGTAAATGTATTATAAGTTACAGAGTAATGCAAAATATGTTGCAGACAATATCTGTACAATGAATATCTCCGGTGAGATGCAAAGTCCCGAGTTACAAATGTTTCCTACAATAAAATATACATTACGCCCTGTATTCTTCCTGCAGAATCGTAGCTGAGCGCATGCATGAGGACTCGCAGTGAGCCATCTGTATGCAGCACGGCGCTCTCCGCCATTCCTCTCCATAGCTCTTCTGTATGCATCCTCTGCTGCTCACACAGCCACATCTTAACATGCCATCTATATTCAGCTTATGCTGCAGATGTGGCTCATTACACACAGGCAACCACAGGAGCCGGGCTTTTAGCACGTGTGTAGTTTATGGCTTACTGGAAGCTATCATTCCTGCACTATGAGCGCTGCTTATAACTAGATTATTTTTTATGATTCTTTTACACTTTTGCTGTTTTCCTTTATTCTCCTCCAATTTTCTGTCCGTGATTTCGAGTCCTTTGTATTGAACCCTTTCACATACTCTCTTATTCCTCTTCCTAACGGAACTGAGTGGAGCTGAAACTTTTTGTTACTAATGTAAAGGAACTTCATAGTTTTGTGCCGCTAAAGTTCACCAAAGATTTAGGTTGGTATATCCTACGAGATGACATAAAGTGATTATGTACCCTGACAACTACTCTCCTAAGTACCATTGGTAATAATCCTTTTTTAGAGTTTTGTTGACCAAAAAATAAAAATGCAAAAAACATATCAGATTGCAAAAAATAAAAAAAAAATCTAAATCGAAGAACTTTTTATGGCTCTCATGATTAAGGGAGCTTAGTCTCCAGAAACGTGTTGAGATTCTTACCCATATGGTTTGTGCTGAAGTTTGTATCCTCCATGTTTAAGTTTAAGAATAAAGAAAACTTTTTTCACGGATTCGGTGAAGCTGAACATTTTCTTCTCTTGAACTTTTTATGGCCCCAAGAACAAAATTGACTTAGTCCGCAGGGATTTAAATGGGTTTCTCCACAAAGATTGCCAGCTATTTACAAAATAGGCTGTAAGTTGTGGGGACCCCCCCCAATGATCGTTAGAAAGGGGGTCCTGTGTCCACCATTGCAATTGATTAGTCAATTTGAAGTCAATGGGATTGACAAATAAAGATTATTTTAATCTATTTTTTTAATATTTCCGAAGGAAATTCCAATATTATTGCCAGGGGAGTTTTCAACAGGTTTTGCTTACAAAATCTAATTATAAGTTATGTAATAGAAAATAGAGATGGTCTGTTTAGGCTTAATGATGTTTCCATTCATATGTAATTTCAGGTGAATATTCAGAATAAGCTGTTACGTGTGTGTATACATAACGAATAAGATTATGGGTCAACATACGTCTGGTATCTGGAAGTTTACGAGTTTTTGGCTCTATCTCTAATTTTCAGTTGTCTCTAAGTTAGAGGGTGGAGACTGACCTCTGTGATGTTCCTCATACAGAACACATAGAGAGATGATTGAGTATTGTCTCTCTGAAACATATTTTGAAAGCAGCAAGAACATTAAGGAAAATATAAAATAGTATGAAGGACAAAATAAAACAGTACTTAGCAGTGTTGCTGCAAATCCATCACTGAAAAAAGATAAATACTTACTAGAAAGTTTAAAGGATGTGTGCATGTGCCGCTCATTTTTTCCCCCATTCCTCTCTCCATAGACTTCAATAGGCAGCTGTAATCTGATCTCTAAGTGAGCTGGCAGTCCATCTTGTATAGACCAAGATGGGTTTATGCAATTTGTCAGAGTTGATGGTAAACACAGGAGGCTGAGGAAGAAGTAACCCATAAATTGAGAAAGAAGTAGTTATCAGAAAAAATATATCACAAAAGTTTCTAATATTTACTTGTCCTGAGATATAAGAGAATAGCATCGACTAACAGTGAAAATGCAGGGGCTTTCAGATGTACGTTATAGCCGACACTCTGCTACATCAGCTACAACCAGTGGGAGCACCGACCATAGCTATTTAACCCCTAAAATGATTTTTGATGACTTTTGATTTTATCATATAGCATATTGGAAAACAATAGAAAAAATTCCAAGCCCAGTGGAATCGCTCTGTTTTTTTTTTTTTAAATTCACAATTGTTTTGGGAGGGGGGTTTCTCTATCATATTCACTAAATGCTAAAACTAACCTGGCAATTCGATTTTCTAGGTCAATATGAGTTCGCAGATACCAAACATGTATAGGTTCATTTTTATTTATGTGATGAAAAAAAATTTGAAATTTGTAAGAAAAAAAAAGTTTAGCTTATGTCTCCATTTTCCGAGACAGGTAGCGTCTCCATTTTTCTTGATGTGGGGCGGCGGAAGGACTTTTTTATTGATACAATTTTTCATTTTTAATGGGGCAAAATTGGGGGTGAGTTGAACTTTTATGCTTTTTTATATTTTTAAAACTTTTTTTTACTGGCTTCAATAGGACCTTTAGGAGATTTGAAGCTGTTACAGTCTGATTGTCTGTGCTACATGCAGCGGGGCTTAAATATGGCTATGTGTAGAAAAAAATCATGATCTCCTGTGAATGCCTGCCAAGAGCCAGTGTTCATAGGAATTTGAAAATAACAGTCACAGGGGTCTTCTGCAAACCCCCCAGCTGTCATGACAACCCATCGGAGCCCCGTGATCACATCACAGGGGTGCCGATGGATGTGACTTGTGATGCGCTTCCAGCCGGCACATGTTAAATGCCGCTGTCAGTGATTAACAGTGGAATTTAAGTGGTTAACCGCCACGGGATCTCTGATCATCCCGCGGCTGTTCGAAGCACATGACAGCTGATCAGATCACTTGTCATGTGTGAGGAAAGATCAATCACAGGGACACGACCTTTGACGTACCTAAAGGTCGTGAAGGGGTTAAATTATGCCTTGCTATCTTTGCATAGACATCACACAGGACCTTTATCTTCTTTTATATCTTTAAGTTACTGTGAAAACAGAATGTCTGGCAATCCTGGCAGAAGATTTTTCCTTTTTCTTGTTACAGCAAATAACACATATAAAGAATTCAGATGTTTTGTTGAGGGTATTGCCGGCACCGGCAGCACGTTATCCAAGCTATCCGAGCATGCACCAGTCATCCCAGCCACCCATTAGTTACAATTGATGTCTCAATAGCGGAGTTTCTTTTGTTGTGTAGGATTCAATTTAGCTTCAGCAATTTCATCTATTCAGTTTAGGATGGATTTGCTTGATGTCTGATTTCTGATAACATTTAGAGAAGGAAATATGTTAGTGCTGAAGGGAGGAATCCAAACTGCTTTCAGTCTCCAGATTCGACGGATAAATAAAATGTCAAGTGCATAATCTACGGACAGGCGGACAGCGGCATAGAACTTGTGAGTCACTGGGATATTAGCGGTGCGCTCTGCGAGGTGATCTAGAACACATTTTGGTTTATTACGGTGGTCCCATTAGTTATTTGCCCTATGGCTTTTTGCCTAGCAGTGCCCGGTGATATCAGATAGCTCACATGGATGCATTTTTTTCTAGCTTTTCCAGCGCTGGTGAAGTCATTTTAATTTACATTTGCTATTATCAGATCCACATCTAAATGATTGTTCATTACTAATTTCTGGCGGGGTGTAATGGAGGACATGTATGCTATTTAAATATTCACATTAAGGAGAGTGTTTTAAGTCAATTACAGCATTTCTATTAGGCTGCTAGCCCAGGTCCTATTATACCTTGAAAACTGGGAAATTAGGGATCTTCAGTATATATAAGATGAGAAAATGTATAAAAATAGGAAAAAGGCATTTTAAAAATACCAAAATACTAAAATAAAACAAAAACTCAATATAGCATACCTGTTTCTAGAACCAAGTGGATTTGACGATATTTGGAAAATTTAATTTGCTGCAAAATTATTCTCTGTGAATTGAACATCATTTATTATTTTCTGTGGTCTGGACAGACTCTGGGGCATAATTAACATAAGTTGTGGGAAAAAAATGATGAAAAAACTAATACCTCCCTGCTCACCGATGCAGCTCACTTTCCTCTGTATGGCCCTTGGCACCTGTTCTTAGCAATGTCCCACACTGAAACTCCGAGCATCTTCATGCTAGGCCAGGACTTCTGGTTGTGACTAGGCCTGGAATGTCCCTGAACATGAAATGCCCTGGGCCTAGTCACAGTGAGAAGTCCAGGCCAAAAGGGTGTGTCACAAGTATCAGAACATCATGATGTCCTCACCCACGATCTTACAACACGCATGCCCAGAGATGTCCCTAACCTTAGCTGCGACCATCTTTTCCAGTCTATTGTGTATCCTCCTAAGACTGTAGTGTGGAAGTCAGGAAGTCAAAATATGGACTACGACCTTATGATACTCACCCATAGCTGGGTGAAGACGCTGAGTCACCCACCAGGGTCGTGGGGTTCTTGGTACCGGGTCCGGTCGCAATTAGGGATGTCATGGTGTCTGCGACCCGGTACATGGCCCTGGGTGCCCAAATAAAGGGGAAAAGTTTTTATGGGTTTAAAGAAGTTTGTGTTTGTGATGCCACCTGTGGTGTTCGGTCAGTGGGGACCGACGCTGCTTAAAGGGGTCCTCTGGGGTGATGTTATTGCAGCTAGATGGTATACCTTCCCACAGGTGAAGTAGGTCCCCAGGGCTCCCAGGGTATAGATGAGGATGGTGAGTGGTGCAGTAAAGAACGGAGGACACAGGTTTGCAGTCTCTTTACCTGGTTTACTGAAGGATTCAGGCAACCGCAGTCCAGTACACCAGATCACAGGTACAGGCAGGGTCCAGCCGCCTTGGAAGCAAATTCAGAATCCCCTTTACCAGGTGGAGTTAGAAGTCTTCCTATTAGCACAGTGATGTTGTAATCCCTTACTACCTTTGGCTTCTGGCAAGTTCCTTACAGTTCTCTCTGTCCTCCATGAAGGCTAGGACACAAACCCATATGACAGGTGGCTTGAGCCTTTTTACAGGGTCTCTATCATGACTCGGGCTCTATGTGCCACTGTGCCTCCTCGGTATTGGGGCAGACAAGTAATGTGTAATCCAGCTGTCCTGCCGGTTTCTGCTGTGCCTCCTAGAGTCCGACACAACCTCGGTCTTCCAGCTACTGGAATCTGCGCTCAGCCAGGGAGGTAGCCCAAAAACTGCTATGCTCCTCTGGTGTCTGTGCTTCGTTCCCATGCACGCTCACTAAACACTGTTCTTTCTTTCTTGCTCACTCAATCCTGGAGCTGCAGCACTTCCAGTTGCACGGTCCCTAACACGTCTCACTGCCTCAGACTGCTCCAGTCTGCTGTCTGGCACTAACTAACTCACTTTCCCTCCAAGACAGAATATATCAATAGGGAAGTTCTCCTCAAAACCAGGTTCAGAGCTCCCCCTTCTGGCCTGGAGTGCGAACATGTTGTGTGCTTTGTGTTTACCTGGTGAAAGAGATCTTCCTTCGATTCCAAGCGTGACATAACTCTCCCCGTGAGGAAAGCAATGCCACTGTCACAATGCCATGGGATTCCGCATACAACCGAGGTAGCACAAGTGTTGAGGACCGTGACATCGAGCAGTAGAAGTGACCGGAGAGGTTTACGGTGAAGGGTAAAGTGAGTATGAGTTTTTTGGGGGATTTTTAACCTTTGCTGGCCCTCTATTCTCCAAATGGCTGCCATATGGCTGATATTTTGTTGAATTCATGGAGAACAAATTACAAAAAAATCTGCATTATGTAGAATATGGGATTTTGTAAAATTCAATTAAATTCAGTTCCAGTCAAATAAATTTACCCAACTCTACCTGTTTCCTTACTGCTAGCTTGGGTCCCCATCACATCCCTGCTGAGACTTGTGTGTGGAGACAGATGTGGCTAGACACTTGAATACTTATGAATTTTACAGGTATAGATTTAATTTTATCTTTTCGGAACACTCACAATTTTGGGGGGAACAAATCTAATTTAAACTTCCTCAAAGTTATTGGAATTTCACCATTGGAATAATTAGGAAAAAATATCACAAAACAAATCAGCCATGCTTACGAACTACAAGGCACAATGTTAAATACAGTACAGGATACAGCAGTCCCCTATGACAAAGGCAGAGGCAGTGCTAATGCGTGTGAAACCACTAGGCTATGGGACGGTCTTCCAATGACCATCATACCATTAACACTGATGTTCAAAAGTATTTAAACAACTTTCCATAAACCAGCTCATCTCATTTCTGACCATTCATTGGCTTTGGATTATGCATATAAAGCAAACAAAGAAATTTATAGCCAGTGGACATTTAACTGGTGTTGAATCACTTTGTAAGAGATTAAGTATTTTTATAGTTTCAATTTTGACTGCATTTGTCCAATAAATATTGATGCTTTATATATCCTGCAGCATATTGATTTTTGCAGACTTGAATTATGCTGACGTACAGCACATCTTAATTTACAGCTTACAGAATTAGAAGATGCATGTTTCAGAACTGCATTCATAAGTTAATTGGTGCACTGAATTTGTCCGATAATGAAAAATAGTCTCCAAATAAGCTATGATTCTATCTGGGTAGGCATATTTTTAAGAGGTATTAAGAAAAATTGTGAGAGCCTAGGTTCTATTAATTTATATTATTATTTATGTTTTACTAATTTTTAATAAAGTGGTTGTCTCTAGGATGAGTTGTCACAGACAGGCAATGTCCCACTGCCTAAATTGTTCACGTCTCTTAGGAGGCCATATGGTTTTTTCCAGGGATGGACACACCATTAGTGCAATCTTTGCAGCCATACAGGGGCCCAAGAAATAAGGGGCCCATTTCTACCTCCAAAGCAAGTGCAATTGTGCATTATGAGGAGTTATTGGACTGCAAATGGCCCATATATTGTTCCTGCCCTCTTCTGCCTGTGTTTGTTTCTGTTGTTTTCATTATCCAATGACCAAGTATATTTATTGCCATCACCCTGGAAAAGCTAAGTGACAAAAGATGAAATACATCAGAGCTTAAGGGGGCTGGAAGATTAAATACATCAAAAACCCTAGGCTGTTTCCCAAACTTTGCCCCCTTTTCCTATCACTAACTCGCTTGCAACCTACTATTTTCCTTTTCAAGGATTTGCGTCCAGTAATGGGCGAACCCTAACTGTAAAGTTCGGAGTCCGTATCAAGAACCTACTTGGGCACTGACTCCAAATACGAACGTCTCCAGGAAGTCTGTATTACAGTTTGGGTTCGGCACCGCGAACACCTGGTGTTTCCGACACTGTCATCTGCAAGACAGCACTAGAAACACCAGAGGCTCTGATCGGTGGTAAGATTGTTACCGCTGGTCAGAACACTGCAGTTCCCACACCCTCGGATGATAGCATGAGCCAGCAGACCATGACTGGTGGTAAAAAGTTTATCGTTGGTCACTAGGGTTGAGCGACTTTCATTTTTTTAAGATCGAGTAGGGTTTTGGGAAACCCGATTTTGTCCAGAGTCGAGTCGAGTGCAGTCGGCCGATTATCGCTAAAAGTCGGGGATCGACCGAAACACGAAACCCAATGCAAGTCAATGGGGAAGCATAGTCGGCAGTGAGTGGAGGCCAGGAAAACACCTACAGTGCCCATTTTAATGCCAAAAACATCCATTCTTGTTTCTGAAGCTTGCCAATCTTAATTAACTGTATAATAATAGTTGGGCATAGGGAATTGGGGGAAAGTTGTGGGGGGAGTAGGGCTGGCTCAAGTTTTTCGTGGGCCCAGGAAATGCGGACTACGTCACGGCGGTGTTGCAGGGAAAGGTAAGTATTTAAACGTTGCAAGTGCTGTGATCCTGAGCAAGCAGGGGGGGGCCCACTCGTTCGCATTGCCACTGGCACAGGGCCCCTCAAAGTACGGCGGTGTGTTTGCATGGCGGGGGCGCCTCCCACCAGCAGCGACACTTTTGCGTACTCTGAGGGGCCCTGTGCCAGTGACGTCGCCAACGAGTATGCCCCCCCACCTGATGAAGGAACCTGCACTTTCATCTGCACCTTCCTCTTTGTCCCTGTGTAAGGTGGTATAACATGCGGGAAGGGGAACCTTACTTTCAGCAGGGTCAGATTCTGGCTGTGTAGAGTACAAGGGGAATGTAGTGGTCTAGGTCAATGTACCAGCAGACTCATTTAGCAGTGGCTGGGCAATGGGCAGGATGAGGAGGAAACAGATATAGGGCCAAAGAATAAAGTAGGCTACATGCAGTTCAAAATTGGTAACAGGACTAAACAGGCGGCATTGCTTTGTTCAGTGGAGTAGCAAACCCAAGAGCAGCAGACACTGTTTCAAGGGCCTAACCACACTAGTAGGCCAAATGCAGTTTAATATCTGATAGTATAGGGCGAAAGCCAGAATGTGGAAGCTCAGCTTTGTTCAGTTGAGGACAACACCAGGGAGGGGCAGACACCTTTAGTAGGCCGGAAAAGCCTATTGCATTTTTTAAAATGGTAATTTGGAGCAGAAGGTTGAAGCTCAGCTTTATTTAGTTGAGGACAACACCAGGCAGGGGCACACAGCAGACACCTTTAGTAGGCCGGAAAAGCCTATTGCATTTTTTAAAATGGTAATTTGGAGCAGAAGGTTGAAGCTCAGCTTTATTTAGTTGAGGACAACACCAGGCAGGGGCACACAGACAGACACCTTTAGTAGGCCGGAAAAGCCTATTGCATTTTTTAAAATGGTAATTTGGAGCAGAAGGTTGAAGCTCAGCTTTATTTAGTTGAGGGCAACACCAGGGAGGGGCAGAAGCCGTTAGTAGGCCCTAACCACCATTTTTTTTTTAAAAAACCACTTAATGAGAGCCGGAAGGTTGAAGCTCAGCTTTATTTAGTTGAGGACAACACCAGGCAGGGGCACACAGACAGACACCTTTAGTAGGCCGGAAAAGCCTATTGCATTTTTTAAAATGGTAATTTGGAGCAGAAGGTTGAAGCTCAGCTTTATTTAGTTGAGGACAACACCAGGCAGGGGCACACAGACAGACACCTTTAGTAGGCCGGAAAAGCCTATTGCATTTTTTAAAATGGTAATTTGGAGCAGAAGGTTGAAGCTCAGCTTTATTTAGTTGAGGACAACACCAGGCAGGGGCACACAGACAGACACCTTTAGTAGGCCGGAAAAGCCTATTGCATTTTTTAAAATGGTAATTTGGAGCAGAAGGTTGAAGCTCAGCTTTATTTAGTTGAGGACAACACCAGGCAGGGGCACACAGACAGACACCTTTAGTAGGCCGGAAAAGCCTATTGCATTTTTTAAAATGGTAATTTGGAGCAGAAGGTTGAAGCTCAGCTTCATTTAGTTGAGGACAACACCAGGGAGGGGCAGAAGCCGTTAGTAGGCCCTAACCACCATTTTTTTTTTTTAAAACCACTTAATGAGAGCCGGAAGGTTGAAGCTCAGCTTTATTTAGTTGAGGACAACACCAGGCAGGGGCACACAGACAGACACCTTTAGTAGGCCGGAAAAGCCTATTGCATTTTTTAAAATGGTAATTTGGAGCAGAAGGTTGAAGCTCAGCTTTATTTAGTTGAGGACAACACCAGGCAGGGGCACACAGACAGACACCTTTAGTAGGCCGGAAAAGCCTATTGCATTTTTTAAAATGGTAATTTGGAGCAGAAGGTTGAAGCTCAGCTTTATTTAGTTGAGGACAACACCAGGCAGGGGCACACAGACAGACACCTTTAGTAGGCCGGAAAAGCCTATTGCATTTTTTAAAATGGTAATTTGGAGCAGAAGGTTGAAGCTCAGCTTCATTTAGTTGAGGACAACACCAGGCAGGAGCACACAGACAGACACCTTTAGTAGGCCGGAAAAGCCTATTGCATTTTTTAAAATGGTAATTTGGAGCAGAAGGTTGAAGCTCAGCTTTATTTAGTTGAGGACAACACCAGGCAGGGGCACACAGACAGACACCTTTAGTAGGCCGGAAAAGCCTATTGCATTTTTTAAAATGGTAATTTGGAGCAGAAGGTTGAAGCTCAGCTTTATTTAGTTGAGGACAACACCAGGCAGGGGCACACAGACAGACACCTTTAGTAGGCCGGAAAAGCCTATTGCATTTTTTAAAATGGTAATTTGGAGCAGAAGGTTGAAGCTCAGCTTTATTTAGTTGAGGGCAACACCAGGGAGGGGCAGAAGCCGTTAGTAGGCCCTAACCACCATTTTTTTTTTTTAAAACCACTTAATGAGAGCCGGAAGGTTGAAGCTCAGCTTTATTTAGTTGAGGACAACACCAGGCAGGGGCACACAGACAGACACCTTTAGTAGGCCGGAAAAGCCTATTGCATTTTTTAAAATGGTAATTTGGAGCAGAAGGTTGAAGCTCAGCTTTATTTAGTTGAGGACAACACCAGGCAGGGGCACACAGACAGACACCTTTAGTAGGCCGGAAAAGCCTATTGCATTTTTTAAAATGGTAATTTGGAGCAGAAGGTTGAAGCTCAGCTTTATTTAGTTGAGGACAACACCAGGCAGGGGCACACAGACAGACACCTTTAGTAGGCCGGAAAAGCCTATTGCATTTTTTAAAATGGTAATTTGGAGCAGAAGGTTGAAGCTCAGCTTTATTTAGTTGAGGACAACACCAGGCAGGGGCACACAGACAGACACCTTTAGTAGGCCGGAAAAGCCTATTGCATTTTTTAAAATGGTAATTTGGAGCAGAAGGTTGAAGCTCAGCTTTATTTAGTTGAGGACAACACCAGGCAGGGGCACACAGACAGACACCTTTAGTAGGCCGGAAAAGCCTATTGCATTTTTTAAAATGGTAATTTGGAGCAGAAGGTTGAAGCTCAGCTTTATTTAGTTGAGGGCAACACCAGGGAGGGGCAGAAGCCGTTAGTAGGCCCTAACCACCATTTTTTTTTTTTAAAACCACTTAATGAGAGCCGGAAGGTTGAAGCTCAGCTTTATTTAGTTGAGGACAACACCAGGCAGGGGCACACAGACAGACACCTTTAGTAGGCCGGAAAAGCCTATTGCATTTTTTAAAATGGTAATTTGGAGCAGAAGGTTGAAGCTCAGCTTTATTTAGTTGAGGACAACACCAGGCAGGGGCACACAGACAGACACCTTTAGTAGGCCGGAAAAGCCTATTGCATTTTTTAAAATGGTAATTTGGAGCAGAAGGTTGAAGCTCAGCTTTATTTAGTTGAGGACAACACCAGGCAGGGGCACACAGACAGACACCTTTAGTAGGCCGGAAAAGCCTATTGCATTTTTTAAAATGGTAATTTGGAGCAGAAGGTTGAAGCTCAGCTTCATTTAGTTGAGGACAACACCAGGGAGGGGCAGAAGCCGTTAGTAGGCCCTAACCACCATTTTTTTTTTTAAAACCACTTAATGAGAGCCGGAAGGTTGAAGCTCAGCTTTATTTAGTTGAGGACAACACCAGGCAGGGGCACACAGACAGACACCTTTAGTAGGCCGGAAAAGCCTATTGCATTTTTTAAAATGGTAATTTGGAGCAGAAGGTAGAAGCTCAGCTTTATTTAGTTGAGGACAACACCAGGCAGGGGCACACAGACAGACACCTTTAGTAGGCCGGAAAAGCCTATTGCATTTTTTAAAATGGTAATTTGGAGCAGAAGGTTGAAGCTCAGCTTTATTTAGTTGAGGACAACACCAGGCAGGGGCACACAGACAGACACCTTTAGTAGGCCGGAAAAGCCTATTGCATTTTTTAAAATGGTAATTTGGAGCAGAAGGTTGAAGCTCAGCTTTATTTAGTTGAGGGCAACACCAGGGAGGGGCAGAAGCCGTTAGTAGGCCCTAACCAAAGTTGAAGGCCAAATGCAGTTTAATTTCTGATACTATAGGCCGAAAGCCAGAAGGTGGAAGCTCCGATTTAGACAGTGGAGGACAATTTGAATTAGGGACTGCAGACAGAATTAGTAGGCTGTCCCCTGTGGACCATGCATCCACCACATTAACCCATTGCGCCGTAATGGACACGTAATCTTCCGTGGCCATGCCTACAGGTCCATGCGTCTGTTGTCAGGTGCACCTTTGTACTCACAGATTGCCAGAGTGCATGGACAATGTGGTCTTCTACATGCTGGTGGAGGGTTGGGATGGCTTTTCTCGCAAAAGAAGTGTCGACTGGTTAGCTTGTAGCGTGGTACAGCGTAGTCCATCATGGCCTTATTAATAGTAAATAAAATATATAACTAGGCTCTATGAACTTTTAAATAGGTTCCAGGGGTACACGGGCAGCATTGGTGTGGTCAGTGGAGGAGTATTGCAAGTAGGGGCTGCAGACAGGCTATCAAAGGCCTAAAATAACAAACAGTAGGCAGTCATGGCAGTTTTACATCGGTTACATGGATACACAGGCAGGCACTCCAGGCAGCATTGTGGTCAGTGGAGGAGTATTGCAAGTAGGGGCCGCAGACAGGCTATCAAAGGCCTAAAATAACAAACAGTAGGCAGTCATGGCAGTTTTACATCGGTTACATGGATACACAGGCAGGCACTCCAGGCAGCATTGTGGTCAGTGGAGGAGTATTGCAAGTAGGGGCCGCAGACAGGCTATCAAAGGCCTAAAATAACAAACAGTAGGCAGTCATGGCAGTTTTACATCGGTTACATGGATACACAGGCAGGCACTCCAGGCAGCATTGTGGTCAGTGGAGGAGTATTGCAAGTAGGGGCCGCAGACAGGCTATCAAAGGCCTAAAATAACAAACAGTAGGCAGTCATGGCAGTTTTACATCGGTTACATGGATACACAGGCAGGCACTCCAGGCAGCATTGTGGTCAGTGGAGGAGTATTGCAAGTAGGGGCCGCAGACAGGCTATCAAAGGCCTAAAATAACAAACAGTAGGCAGTCATGGCAGTTTTACATCGGTTACATGGATACACAGGCAGGCACTCCAGGCAGCATTGTGGTCAGTGGAGGAGTATTGCAAGTAGGGGCCGCAGACAGGCTATCAAAGGCCTAAAATAACAAACAGTAGGCAGTCATGGCAGTTTTACATCGGTTACATGGATACACAGGCAGGCACTCCAGGCAGCATTGTGGTCAGTGGAGGAGTATTGCAAGTAGGGGCCGCAGACAGGCTATCAAAGGCCTAAAATAACAAACAGTAGGCAGTCATGGCAGTTTTACATCGGTTACATGGATACACAGGCAGGCACTCCAGGCAGCATTGTGGTCAGTGGAGGAGTATTGCAAGTAGGGGCCGCAGACAGGCTATCAAAGGCCTAAAATAACAAACAGTAGGCAGTCATGGCAGTTTTACATCGGTTACATGGATACACAGGCAGGCACTCCAGGCAGCATTGTGGTCAGTGGAGGAGTATTGCAAGTAGGGGCCGCAGACAGGCTATCAAAGGCCTAAAATAACAAACAGTAGGCAGTCATGGCAGTTTTACATCGGTTACATGGATACACAGGCAGGCACTCCAGGCAGCATTGTGGTCAGTGGAGGAGTATTGCAAGTAGGGGCCGCAGACAGGCTATCAAAGGCCTAAAATAACAAACAGTAGGCAGTCATGGCAGTTTTACATCGGTTACATGGATACACAGGCAGGCACTCCAGGCAGCATTGTGGTCAGTGGAGGAGTATTGCAAGTAGGGGCCGCAGACAGGCTATCAAAGGCCTAAAATAACAAACAATAGGCTCATTGCAGTTTTACAGCGGTTACATGGATAGACGGGCAGGCAGCTTGGTGGTGAGTGGAGGAGTATTTAAAGTAGGGACCGCAGACAGGCTATCAAAGGCCTAACATAACAAACAATAGGCTCATGGCAGTTTTACAGCGGTTACATGGATACACGGGCAGGCAGCTTGGTGGTCAGTGGAGGAGTATTTAAAGTAGGGACCGCAGACAGGCTTCAAAGGCCTAACATAAGAAAATGGGCTGGCTGTAGGCACTTTATAATTGGTTCCAGGGGTACACGGGCAGCAGTGGTCTGGTCAGTGGAGGACTAGTGGAAGGAGGGACCGCAGACAGGCTTCAAAGGCCTAACATAAAAAAATGGGCTGGCTGTAGGCACTTTATAATTGGTTCCAGGGGTACACGGGCAGCAGTGGTCTGGCCAGTGGAGGACTAGTGGAAGGAGGGACCGCAGACAGGCTTCAAAGGCCTAACATAAAAAAATGGGCTGGCTGTAGGCACTTTATAATTGGTTCCAGGGGTACACGGGCAGCAGTGGTCTGGTCAGTGGAGGACTAGTGGAAGGAGGGACCGCAGACAGGCTTCAAAGGCCTAACATAAAAAAATGGGCTGGCTGTAGGCACTTTATAATTGGTTCCAGGGGTACACGGGCAGCAGTGGTCTGGCCAGTGGAGGACTAGTGGAAGGAGGGACCGCAGACAGGCTTCAAAGGCCTAACATAAAAAAATGGGCTGGCTGTAGGCACTTTATAATTGGTTCCAGGGGTACACGGGCAGCAGTGGTCTGGTCAGTGGAGGACTAGTGGAAGGAGGGACCGCAGACAGGCTTCAAAGGCCTAAAATAACAAACAATAGGCTCATGGCAGTTTTACAGCGGTTACATGGATACACGGGCAGGCAGCTTGGTGGTGAGTGGAGGAGTATTTAAAGTAGGGACCGCAGACAGGCTATCAAAGGCCTAAAATAACAAACAATAGGCTCATGGCAGTTTTACAGCGGTTACATGGATACACGGGCAGCTTGGTGGTGAGTGGAGGAGTAGTGCAAGGAGTGTCTGTCCCAGTACTCCCAAAATATAAATAGATGTTAATGTCTCGCAAAACAACCAAAACAAAAAAAAAGGTGGCATACTTAGGTACAGGGGTGGGCTCATCTGCTGAGTTTCTGACATAGTAATTTGGCAGTAACTATTTAATGGTGCCAATATAGGACACAGACACAGACTACTTTAAGTTGCATCATAGATGTCTACAAATTTGTATTGTCAGTGCCAGACATTGAATGATGTCAGCGAATAGACTAAAGATTGGTGGAGCTGTGCGACATAATTTTGCATGTGGTAGAGCACATTTTGAGCTGGGGTAGGGGGGAACTCTCTAGAGGCCGGCGGGACCGCCCCAGGGCCCCTCATGTTACAACGGTGTGTCTGACGTTGGGTGCGCACCACCACCGCCAGAGACACTACATTGTACTATGAGGGACCCAGTAGCAATGCCGTCAACCAAAAGCGAGCACACCCACCTCTTCAGACAAACAGCAGTCTCACGGGTGCTTGCGCCAAGTCGCGATACCACGGCCCCGTGTGGGGAGTTTGGCCATTTAGGGAGGTGTAAACATGTCGTATGCTGTACAATCAGCTGCAGCAAATTAGACATTAGAAAAGTAATTCACAGGCAAGAGCCTTTCATAGGAAAGCTAGGTGTCGGCCGGGCAAGGTGGGGCAAAAGATTTCGAAATCCAGTTGTGGTTCATTTTAATGAATGTTAGATCGTCAACATTTTGGGTAGCCAGACGAGTCCTTTTTTCGGTTAATATTGAACCTGCAGCACTGAATACTCTTTCTGATAGGACACTTGCTGCCGGGCAAGCAAGCTCCTGCAATGCATATTCTGCCAATTCTGGCCAGGTGTCTAATTTGGAGGCCCAGTAATCAAATGGGAATGACGGTTGAGGGAGAACATCGATAAGGGATGAAAAATAGTTAGTAACCATACTGGACAAATGTTGTCTCCTGTCACTTTCAATTGATGCAGCAGTACCTGTCCTGTCTGCGGTCATAGCAAAATCACTCCACAACCTGGTCAGAAAACCCCTCTGTCCAACGCCACTTCTGATGTGTGCACCCCTAACACTCCTAGTCTGCTGCCCCCTGGAGCTCGTGTGAGAACGATCACGTGCGCTGTGTGCTGGGAATGCCTGAAGCAAACGGTCAACAAGAGTTGATTGTTTGGTTGCTAATATTAGTTCCAAGTTCTCATGTGGCATAATATTTTGCAATTTGCCTTTATAGCGTGGATCAAGGAGGCAGGCCAACCAGTAATCGTCATCGTTCATCATTTTCGTAATGCGTGTGTCCCTTTTTAGGATACGTAAGGCATAATCCGCCATGTGGGCCAAAGTTCCAGTTGTCAAATCTCCGGTTGTGATTGGTTGAGGGGCAGTTGCAGGCAAATCTACGTCACTTGTGTCCCTCAAAAAACCAGAACCCGGCCGTGACACGCAACCAATTTCCTGTGCCCCCGGGAAAGGTTCGGCATTAAAAATATACTCATCCCCATCATCCTCCTCGTCCTCCACCTCCTCTTCGCCCGCTACCTCGTCCTGTACACTGCCCTGACCAGACAATGGCTGACTGTCATCAAGGCTTTCCTCTTCCTCTGGTGCAGACGCCTGCTCCTTTATGTGCGTCAAACTTTGCATCAGCAGACGCATTAGGGGGATGCTCATGCTTATTACGGCGTTGTCTGCACTAACCAGCCGTGTGCATTCCTCAAAACACTGAAGGACTTGACACATGTCTTGTATCTTAGACCACTGCACACCTGACAACTCCATGTCTGCCATCCTACTGCCTGCCCGTGTATCCTCCCACAAATAAATAACAGCACGCCTCTGTTCGCACAGTCTCTGAAGCATGTGCAGTGTTGAGTTCCACCTTGTTGCAACGTCTATGATTAGGCGATGCTGGGGAAGGTTCAAAGACCGCTGATAGGTCTGCATACGGCTGGCGTGTACAGGCGAACGTCGGATATGTGAGCAAAGTGCACGCACTTTGAGGAGCAGGTCGGAGAACCCAGGATAAGTTTTCAATAAGCACTGCACCACCAGGTTTAAGGTGTGAGCCAGGCAAGGAATGTGTTTCAGTTGGGAAAGGGAGATGGCAGCCATGAAATTCCTTCCGTTATCACTCACTACCTTGCCTGCCTCAAGATCTACTGTGCCCAGCCACGACTGCGTTTCTTGTTGCAAGAACTCGGACAGAACTTCCGCGGTGTGTCTGTTGTCGCCCAAGCACTTCATAGCCAATACAGCCTGCTGACGCTTGGCAGTAGCTGGCCCATAATGGGACAACTGGTGTGCAACAGTGTCATCTGCCGATGGAGTGGTTGGCAGACTGCGTTCTGTGGAAGAGCTGTAGCTTCTGCAGGAGGACGAGGAGGAGGAGGAGGAGGGGGTGCGAACGCCTACAGCCAACTGTTTCCTAGACCGTGGGCTAGGCACAACTGTCCCTAAATTGATGTCGCCTGTGGACCCTGCATCCACCACATTCACCCAGTGTGCCGTGATGGACACATAATGTCCCTGGCCATGCCTACTGGTCCATGCATCTGTAGTCAGGTGCACCTTTGTACTCACAGATTGCCTGAGTGCATGGACGATGCGCTGTTTAACATGCTGGTGCAGGGCTGGGATGGCTTTTCTGGAAAAAAAGTGTCGACTGGGTAGCTCGTATCGTGGTTCAGCGTACTCCATCAGGGCTTTGAAAGCTTCGCTTTCAACTAACCGGTAGGGCATCATCTCTAACGAGATTAGTCTAGCTATGTGGGCGTTAAAACACTGTGTACGCGGATGCGAGGATAAGTACTTCCTTTTTCTAACCAGAGTCTCATGTAGGGTGAGCTGGACTGGAGAGCTGGAGATCGTGGAATTTTCGGGTGTGCCGGTGTACATGGCAGACTGAGAGACGGTTGGAGACGGTATTGTTTCCGCCGGTGCCCTAGATGCAATATTTCCTCCTACAAAACTGGTGATTCCCTGACCCTGACTGCTTTTGGCTGGCAAAGAAACCTGCACAGATACTGCCGGTGGTGCGGAAAATGGTGGCCTTACAGTGACGGAAGGGATGTTGCGTTGCTGACTAGCTTCTTTGGCCGAGGGTGCTACAACCTTGAGGGACGTTTGGTAGTTAGTCCAGGCTTGAAAATGCATGGTGGTTAAGTGTCTATGCATGCAACTAGTATTTAGACTTTTCAGATTCTGACCTCTGCTTAAGCTAGTTGAACATTTTTGACAGATGACTTTGCGCTGATCAGTTGGATGTTGTTTAAAAAAATGCCAGACTGCACTCTTCCTAGACTCGGATCCCTTTTCAGGGATTGCAGACTGAGCTTTAACCGGATGGCAACGCTGTGCTCCAACAGGTTTTGGCTTTGACACGCGTTTTGGTCCAGATACGGGCCCGGCAGATGGAACCTGTTGCGATGTTGATGCCTGCTGCGGCCCCTCCTCCACCTCCGCTTCTGAACTACTGCCGCCTGCACCCTGTTCCCCCAATGGCTGCCAATCGGGGTCAATAACTGGGTCATCTATTACCTCCTCTTCGAGCTCGTGTGCAACTTCGTCTGTGTCACTGTGTCGGTCGGTGGTATAGCGTTCGTGGCGGGGCAACATAGTCTCATCAGGGTCTGATTGTGGATCTGTACCCTGAGAGGGCAATGTGGTGGTCTGAGTCAAAGGAGCAGCATAGTACTCTGGCTGTGGCTGTGCATCAGTGCACTCCATGTCAGAATATACTTGTAATGGGCATGGCCTGTTAAATGTTTCACTTTCTAAGCCAGGGACGGTATGTGTAAAGAGCTCCATGGAGTGACCCGTTGTGTCGCCTGCTGCATCCTTCTCTCTTGTTGTAGTTTTTGCTGAGGAGGACAAGGAAGCGACTTGTCCCTGACCGTGAACATCCACAAGCGACGCGCTGCTTTTACATTTACCAGTTTCGGAAGAGGAGGCAAAAGAGCTAGAGGCTGAGTCTGCAATGTAAGCCAAAACTTGCTGTTGCTGCTCCGCCTTTAAAAGCGGTTTTCCTACTCCCAGAAAAGAGAGCGTTCGAGGCCTTGTGTAGCCTGACGACGAAACTGGCTCCACAGCTCCAGACTTAGGTGGAATATTTTTATCCCCACGACCACCTGATGCTCCACTACCACTACCATCATTACCAGCTGACAATGAACGCCCACGACGACCTCTTGCACCAGACTTCCTCATTGTTTTAAAATCTTAACCAAAGTAACTTTATTTGTTGCTGTCAAACAACTTACACGGTGAGCTATAACTTCAGTATGATTTCAATATCCCTTAACAGGTTGGTGAGACCACAAGGAAAATCAGGCACAATGTTACACACTCTGTTTTCTGTGGCACAAAATCACAGAGATGACACACACGCAGGACTGTCACTCAAGCACTAATGTCAATATTAATCTCCCACCTAATTTATTTATTTTTTTTTCTCAGGGAGACTTTAGAAACCAAATAATATTAAAAAAAAAAAAAAAAAAAAAAGGCTTTCTATGGCCCACAATTAGAGAGAGAGAGGTGGCACACCCAGGAGTCAAGACTGGCGCACAAGCTGAAAGGGCAATATTACTCTCCCACTGTTTTTTTAAGTTTTTTTTTATTTCAGGGAGACTTTAGAAACCAAATAATATTAAAAAAAAAAAAAAAAAAAATAGGCTTTCTATAGCCCACTGAATGAGAGAGAGAGGTGGCACACCCAGGAGTCAAGACTGGCACACAAGCTGAAAGGGCAATATTACTCTCCCACTGTTTTTTTATGTTTTTTTTTTTATTTCAGGGAGACTTTAGAAACCAAATAATAAGAAAAAAAATAAATAAATAAATAGGCTTTCTATAGCCCACTGAATGAGAGATAGCACACACAGCAGTGGCACACAAGCCCTGACTGAGGCCAATATTTTTCTCCCACTGATTGATGTAGTGTTTTTGTGTTGAGGTAGATTTTAGAACACAAATCAAGGAAAAAAAAAAATGCTTTCTATGGCCCACTGAATGAGAGAGAGGTGGCACACCCAGGAGTCAAGACTGGCACACAAGCTGAAAGGGCAATATTACTCTCCCACTGTTTTTTTATGTATTTTTTGTTTTTTAAGGGAGACTTTAGAAACCCAATAATATTTAAAAAAAAAAAAAATAGGCTTTCTATGGCCCACTGAATGAGAGGGAGAGAGGTGGCACACCCAGGAGTCAAGACTGGCACACAAGCTGAAAGGGCAATATTACTCTCCCACTGTTTTTTTATGTATTTTTTGTTTTTTAAGGGAGACTTTAGAAACCCAATAATATTTAAAAAAAAAAATAAATAGGCTTTCTATGGCCCACTGAATGAGAGGGAGAGAGGTGGCACACCCAGGAGTCAAGACTGGCACACAAGCTGAAAGGGCAATATTACTCTCCCACTGTTTTTTTATGTTTTTTTTTTTTTTTCAGGGAGACTTTAGAAACCAAATAATATTAAAAAAACCAAAAAAAAAAAATAGCCTTTCTATGGCCCACTGAATGAGAGAGAGAGGTGGCACACCCAGGAGTCAAGACTGGCACACAAGCTGAAAGGGCAATATTACTCTCCCACTGTTTTTTTATGTATTTTTTGTTTTTTAAGGGAGACTTTAGAAACCCAATAATATTTAAAAAAAATAATAAATAGGCTTTCTATGGCCCACTGAATGAGAGGGAGAGAGGTGGCACACCCAGGAGTCAAGACTGGCACACAAGCTGAAAGGGCAATATTACTCTCCCACTGTTTTTTTATGTTTTTGTTTTTTTTTTCAGGGAGACTTTAGAAACCAAATAATATTAAAAAAACCAAAAAAAAAATAGCCTTTCTATGGCCCACTGAATGAGAGAGAGAGGTGGCACACCCAGGAGTCAAGACTGGCACACAAGCTGAAAGGGCAATATTACTCTCCCACTGTTTTTTTATGTATTTTTTGTTTTTTAAGGGAGACTTTAGAAACCCAATAATATTTAAAAAAAAAATAAATAGGCTTTCTATGGCCCACTGAATGAAAGGGAGAGAGGTGGCACACCCAGGAGTCAAGACTGGCACACAAGCTGAAAGGGCAATATTACTCTCCCACTGTTTTTTTATGTTTTTTTTTTTTTTTTCAGGGAGACTTTAGAAACCAAATAATATTAAAAAAACAAAAAAAAAAATAGCCTTTCTATGGCCCACTGAATGAGAGAGAGAGGTGGCACACCCAGGAGTCAAGACTGGCACACAAGCTGAAAGGGCAATATTACTCTCCCACTGTTTTTTTATGTATTTTTTGTTTTTTAAGGGAGACTTTAGAAACCCAATAATATTTAAAAAAATAAATAAATAGGCTTTCTATGGCCCACTGAATGAGAGGGAGAGAGGTGGCACACCCAGGAGTCAAGACTGGCACACAAGCTGAAAGGGCAATATTACTCTCCCACTGTTTTTTTATGTTTTTTTTTTTTTTTTCAGGGAGACTTTAGAAACCAAATAATAAGAAAAAAAATAAATAAATAAATAGGCTTTCTATAGCCCACTGAATGAGAGATAGCACACACAGCAGTGGCACACAAGCCCTGACTGAGGCCAATATTTTTCTCCCACTGATTGATGTAGTGTTTTTGTGTTGAGGTAGATTTTAGAACACAAATCAAGGAAAAAAAAAAAAAATGCTTTCTATGGCCCACTGAATGAGAGAGAGGTGGCACACCCAGGAGTCAAGACTGGCACACAAGCTGAAAGGGCAATATTACTCTCCCACTGTTTTTTTATGTATTTTTTGTTTTTTAAGGGAGACTTTAGAAACCCAATAATATTTAAAAAAATAAATAAATAGGCTTTCTATGGCCCACTGAATGAGAGGGAGAGAGGTGGCACACCCAGGAGTCAAGACTGGCACACAAGCTGAAAGGGCAATATTACTCTCCCACTGTTTTTTTAGGTTTTTTTTTTTTTTTCAGGGAGACTTTAGAAACCAAATAATATTAAAAAAAAAAAAAAAAAATAGGCTTTCTATAGCCCACTGAATGAGAGATAGCACACACAGCAGTGGCACACAAGCCCTGACTGAGGCCAATATTTTTCTCCCACTGATTGATGTAGTGTTTTTGTGTTGAGGTAGAATTTAGAACACAAATCACGGAAAAAATAAATAGGCTTTCTATGGCCCACTCAGTGAGAGATGGCACACACAGGGATGGCACTGTAGCAGAAATGCCAATCTTAATCTCCCACAAAAAAAACAAAAAAAAAACAGGGACTGTCCTACAATTACTATCTCCCTGCAGTAATCTAAGCCAGGTATGGCAGGCAGCAATAGGAGTGGACTGATGCACAAATTAAATAAAAAGTGTGGACAAACAAAAAAGATAGCTGTGCAGAAAGGAAGGAACAAGAGGATATGTGCTTTGAAAAAAGCAGTTGGTTTCCACAGTGGCGTACACACAGCAATACAGCTATCACGGAGCCTTCTAGGGCAGCCCAATGAGCTACAGCGCTGAGGGGAAAAAAAAAAAAAAATAGCTTCCACAGTCCCTGCACACCGAAGGTGGTGTTGGACAGTGGAAATCGCTGCAGCACAAGCGGTTTGGTGGTTAGTGGACCCTGCCTAACGCTCTCCCTGCTTCTGACGAAGCGGCAGCAACCTGTCCCTAAGCTCAGATCAGCAGCAGTAAGATGGCGGTCGGCGGGAACGCCCCTTTATAGCCCCTGTGACGCCGCAGACAGCAAGCCAATCACTGCAATGCCCTTCTCTAAGATGGTGGGGACCAGGATCTATGTCATCACGCTGCCCACACTCTGCGTTCACCTTCATTGGCTGAGAAATGGCGCTTTTCGCGTCATTGAAACGCGACTTTGGCGCGAAAGTCGCGTACCGCATGGCCGACAAGCACAGGGGTCGGATCGGGTTTCATGAGACGCCGACTTAGCCAAAAGTCGGCGACTTTTGAAAATGATCGACCCGTTTCGCTCAACCCTATTGGTCACATAGGCATCGACTGATGTGAGTACTACTCCTGTCAGCCTACACCTGCTCTCGCTGATAACAGCAATAGCAGGTGCCGCTGAAGGGAGTATTCATCAGCCCTCAATTGTGCTATAAATAAATACATTTTTCTTTTGAATAACATTGGGTCTGTTCTGTTTTTGAAAACCAGCACAGGCAAAACTGACAGCTGCGGGCTGCAACCCTCAGCTTTATCATTACTGGTTATCAAGAATAGAGGGTTCTCCACCACAGCCTAAAAATAGCAGCCCATAGCCACCCCAATTCTGGCACTTTTTTCAGCTCTTCCCTCTTGCCCTGTGGCAGTTACAAGTCATCTAGTATTTGAGGGGTTGATGTCACCTTTGTTTTGTCAGGTGACATCAAGCCCAGCAGTTAGTAATGGAGAGATGTCTGTAAGATGTATCTCAATTTTTTCCCAGCTAAAATTGAAGAAAAGAAAAAAATAAAAATAAACATGTTTGGTGTTGCTGCATTTGTAAAAGTCTGATCTATTAAAATATGAATAAGCAAGGAAAATCAGAGTCAATTATGCCATGAAAAATCAGTACAAAATTTTGTTTCATCCAAAAATACAGTAGTGTTGAACACATAACAATTTTAAAAGTTTTCTCTGTACATGTGTGGATCTGTGATCATCATAATCCAAGGTGAAAAAGGGGGGCCAAGGGCAAAGCAAGGGCAAGATGATTTGTGTCAAAATGTCAGATGGTATAGTTAGTATATATCAAAGAATGTGATTCATTCCTTTAAGCTAATAACATGGGGCATAGACAAGCATCAATCACATTACTCAGAACACAAGTTTGGACACATTGCAAATTTGCAAGAAAGGAGAAGGAGGTATTGGCATTATTAATGGTATTTACCCATGATTTGAATCCTGCCTTGACATCGGTCCTGTTCCCCAACTCACGTTTCGCGTAGTGTCACTCCCTCAGGGGGCAGAAAAAATGTTACGTTTCACGGAAGTGGCGACACAAAGCAAACTTTTTTTTATAATATTCAGAATTGATGGTGAAACAAAGGTCTTCTTTTATGAAGTTATCTGCAATTAGAAGCAAATTGCTACAGCGTTTCCTTCCCAAAACAGGACTTTATTTGTTGACATATTGTGTCTGGTATTGCAGCTCAGCCTCATTCATGTTACAAAGTTGCTTTTTGTTGGATCGCTACTTTGCATTTTTACAAGTCTAATCTGTGAAGTATTAAGTGTTCTTAATGGGACTGCTTAGAGGTAGACTCATTGCTTAACCGACCACGCAGAAGAAGAAGATGGCTTGTGACACTGATAAGATGTCTTGTTGACTGTCACCAGGCCTCTGATCCCTGCCGACTCAGCTTGGAGAAGTTTCTTCTTGTACTATGTTATTGAAGTTTATTTCAAAGAGATCCTGTAACTTGTTGGAAGACCTTTTTTGTGCCATATTGTTCATTTTATGATCTCGTAGAAACAGTAATATAATATGACACCATGTTGAAACTAACGTTTTATGTAGGCACTAGTGATGAGCGAATATGATTGGATAAGGTGTTATCTGAGCATGCTCAGGTGCTAACCGAGTATCTTCGACGTGCTCGAAAAATTGCCTGCTTGTTAGCCAATCCATGCATGTGTTGTGGTTGTCAAACAGCCATGAGACATGCGGGTGCTGGGACATGAACATATTATTCAAACACTCCGAAGACACTTGGTTAGCACCCAAGCATGCTCAGATAACACCTTATCCGAGCACATTCATTCATCCCCAGTGAGTATAGGTGTTCACTTATATTTGTAACATTGTGCATTTTGTGTTGTATAAAATTCTTGTTATGTCCCCAAACATGTCCAAAATCTTTACTTGACCACCTTATAAATGGATAGTTTTAGTTTAGGGTCATACAATATGTATTCTCATCCAATAGAATTGGTCCGGTTATGCAAAGCACACTCTGATCAGAGTTTGATCTGAGTGTGATCATAGTGTGATCCACTTCTCTCGAATGAGGAGAAAATGGAGAAAAAATATGTCTCTATTTTCTCCATTGTGTGAGGCAGCAGAAATTTGACTGCACTCAGATATCATCCGAGTGCAGTCCGATGTTTTTCACACACTCGTTGACTTGCATGGCCGAGTGTCATCAGAATATCAGATCAAGTTTGAACATGCTGCAATTTTCTCCTCGGTCCGCGGAATAAATCTGCATGGGCTTGGCCCTAGAGAATTACATTGGTCCGAGTGCAACCTGATGCTTTGACAGATCGCACTGGGGAAGTAAATACGGTTGACTGCAAGAGCCTTTAGCCTGGGCAATGAAATGTATAGATATTGGTAAAAAATTTGGCCAGAAAAACATCTTTCCAGAAGTTGTGTGTGTTACTACAGCTCAGCCCCATTCATTTTAATAAAGCTGAGCTGCAATACCAGACACAAACTAAGACTGGAGGTGGCAGAGTTCTGAAAAAATATAAACTCAACTTTTTTTTATATATTCAATTTTGATCATTTTCAAATAGCAAGGAATAATATTGTTACCCTGAACGAATAATCAGGTCATACTGAATTATCTTACTTTTTTTTTCACTTCACAAAATATTAATAATAATAATCTTTATTTATATAGCACCAACACATTCCGCAGCGCTTTACAGCTCAGGTAATAATAATAAAAAGAAAATAGACACCGGAAGAGGAATGGGGTCAGGTGGCAACTGTATTTTCTATAGTCCTGGATGACTTTTTTAACAATAGCAAAAAGTTAAAGGGAACCTGTCACCCTAGAAAACATTATCAAACTGCAGATAAATAGCGTTACCATACTGCCCCGATACCTTAACCAAAGTGTGACTACCGTGAGAAAATGAACTTATTTTCCCAGGGAGGTGCCGGCTTTTAGTCATGGGGGTGGGAGAGAAGCAGCTGCAGTCACCGCCCACACCACCGCTTACAGTGCAGTGATTGGCAGCACTGGGCACGCCCCCACACTTTGATTGGCAGCTCCCACTGTACATAAATGCTGCAGAGCTGGCTGTCAGTCAATGTGCCGGGGCGTGCTTCCAGTTGTGGCTCACAGTATGGTGAGCAGTATTATAAGAGGTGACTGCACATCCTGTATTCGGCATAGAAATAAATGTCTACATTGTGAGCCTCTACTTATAATCAGGCAGCTCTTTACAAATTGATGCAGCCGGGATTATTTGTCCTGCCGTCTCATTCTAGTCGTGTTCTTTGCAAATGATATTCATGGACGTTGCTTGTGGAGATGTACTCTTGGCATCATCTTTCCCCAGAGTTCAAGTGCATTGATTTTCCTTCTATTGGATGCTCAGAAACATTTGTTGGAGCTGTTTGCCATACATATAGTTCATCAGCGCCTGACACTGTAAGAATTGTCTATTTCCATGTAGTGTATTGTGATGGAGAGGCGATGGTAAGATTATCTGAACACAGCTTCTTATATATTTGAACGTATTTCTATATATTTATTATTAAAGTCATTCACTGGGGTAAAAGAATGCACAGTCACAAATCTCTGATAAATTATGTCACATGGATTTAAAGGGAATGTATTGCCAAGATTTTCCTACCTCATCTGAGAGCAGCATACTGTAGAGAAAGAGACCCTGATTCCAAAGATGTATCACTTGCTTTCCTAGGTGCAACAGTTATCACACAATCAAACTTTTTAGATGTAGCATGTAGCAGAGCTCAGAAAGCTAAACCTCCCCACACCACAGCTTTCTATGTACATTGTATATTGACTGTGAGCTTTTTATCTGAGGAGAGGGCGTGGTTTGTCTAGCAGTCACATGAGCTGTAGTTTGGGCAGTGATAATCTTCTGGTGAATAAACCTTCATTGTAAGTAAAAAACAGCACACAGCCTAACAAGCGACACATCCCTGAAATATGTGCTCCTGCTGTCTACAGATTATATAACAAAAACCTTCAAGTGAAGAATTCACGCCGCAATACAGTTGAAATCCATGAGAACCTGTGAACATACCCTTATATTTTTCTTTATGAAGTGCAGGCATGCCTACTCACTCCGCTTTGTTATGAGTGTTAGATCTCTGTGCATTCTTTGTGCCAGCTCACCTATTCAGCATGATGATTTTGTAGCATATTACACTTTAATTTTTATTTTTTATGACTTTTCTAGATGCATCTTGGTTGTCATTTTTATTTTGAAATTTTCTGCCATGTTTAAAAATCCATTAAGACATCTAAAAAAGAAAATACTATAAAAAACAGTGTGAACAACTTTTGGCATAATAAAAATAACTCTTAAAATGCCAAGACACTGTGTATGTAAGCATGTTCATATTTTACTACAGTGAATGGGAAAAAAAGCCCCAGCATCTATACAACTCATCACATTTTTTTGTTTTTATTTTTGTAAGACTAAAATCATTAGTAAAGCTTTAGATGCAATCTAATAAAACAAAATGCATCGCTGATGCGTTTCGGCCCAACTGTGTTTCTTATTAGTAGCATCAAGTTATAACCCAAAACGCGTCAGCTGTGTTTCCAATTCTATGGGATTGTGTCTCATCTGTACTGATAGTTTTAATTGTACATGAATAAAGGCAAGAGATTTTAAAGGACCGTATGGATGCTGGTACTTTTTACTTCTCTTTCCATACCAAGTGCGACTCTATTGCTGCAAAGCCAGCAGGTGAGCCGATTATAAGCATAGGATTGAACATATTTTATCATAGCCATAACTAAGATCTGCTGCGTCGTTTTAGCGTTTTTTAAATAGTCCTCCACTTACTATATAGCAAAAGTATATAAATGAGAGAATAATTTGGACCTTCAATATTTACATTAAAAAGAAAATAGGGGCAGTGGTGGTGGTGGCACTCAATTTAATTTGTTGCTTAACGAAGTTCTTCACTCATCAAAGTTTTAATCCACTTAATATATTGTATTCATCATATTACAGTGTACTTACAATTGCTCATTTTGCCTTTCTACCCAGCTAATTCTTCTATTTTCTTTTTCTCTGCTCTATGTAGCAACAGGAAGTCTCTTGTCCCTGTAAGAGTCGTCGCTCTCTTTAACTCCTGACCCAGCTGCTGCCTTCTCCCTGTCAGGAACTTTTGCAGTGATGACTCATGCAGGGAAAATTGACCTCCTGTTGCTCCATAGAGCTTAGAAGGATTCAGCTAGTCTGTTTTTAATCACGTGATGTCATAGACTTAATGGAAAAGAGAAGAATTAGCTGGGTAGAAAGGCAAAATGAGCAATTGTAAGTACACAGTGCTACATCATATGATGACTGCAATATATTAAGAGGATACTTTTTTTTACAGGAGGGCTTCTTTCAGTCTTTGTCATGTCCATTTGTAACCCCGAATATGAAACAACTTTTTGTTAACTTGTTTGTGCAGCACATATATTAAATAATGTGAAGGATAGTTTACCTCCAATGCAGGCATGTAACCAATGATTGTAATATAAGTTTTTAAACAAAAAACCTAAAAACTGTAAAAAATATTCAAAGTTTGTAAAAATAAGACCTGGGTTCTAGAAAATCCATTATAATTCATTATTTTATTAGTGTTTGTATATTTTTATTTAGCAAGTATACAATAAAAATGAGCTGTAAATCATTCTAATAATTCACTTTTAACATATATATTGAAGAATTGTAAGTTATCTTGGAAATGACATGAACAGAACGAATGCCAGACAAGAACCTTTAGATGAAAAATGTTTGTGGTTTATTGATGTTCAGAAAAGCAAGTGAAAGAAGACAACATGAAGAACAGCGTCATCAGATCCTATCAAAATGATATTCACTCTTCCATGGTAGATGGTAGCAGGGCAATATCTCCACAAATCTACTGTCATTACATAGCAGTTGTAGACACAAGAGCTGATACTCTCCAAATGTAAGAAAAATAAAGACCAGTGTTTCCCATTGTCATTATTTAGTTAGGACTTTTCCAGCCTCTAGGTAATAGTTTCTGACCTGTCGGCAAAGAAGATGTAGCTACTAGATGACAATGGTGGATACCACATGCTCTACTTATCCTCACTTTTCTCTTAAAGGGAATCTGTGAGCAGGATTGTGCACAGTAACCTACAGACAGTGTCAGGTCGGCGCCCTTATACTGATTACAATGATACTTTGGGTGAGGAAATCCGTCTTGTGGTTGTTGTTTCATCTTTATTTTCAGTTTTGTGTAAATGAGATTCTCATGCCCTAAGGCGGGGTTGGGGTATGTGGTGCTCTCATTAGATATTCATAATGCAGACTTCTGACTTGTCACTGATCTCTTACTGACCCGCCCCCTATTTTACTTATTGAATACCTAACATACTGAATAAAGAAATAAAAAAAAAAGCTTCTGCAGGCAGATGAGCGAATCCAAGTGTCTGGTGCTCATCTCCGAAGACGGACTTCTCCTGAATGTCCGTTTTACAGTTTGGGAGTCCGGGGAGATAGAGATCCAAAGTTACAGTCCCAATTGATTTCTATGGTACCTGAACCCGAACTCCCACGGGTCCGCTCATCTCTTAGTCATTTTCTGATGATAGCTTCCCTTAAAGGTTACAAGGCCTTCTATTTAGTGATGAGCGAGTGTACTCGTTGCTCGGGTGGTCTCCGAGTATTTGTGACTGCTCGGAGATTTAGTTTTCTTCACCTTAGCTGCATGATTTGCCGCTACTAGACAGCTTGAATACATGTAGGGATTCCCTAGCAACCAGGCAACCCCCACATGTACTCAGGCTGGCTAGTAGCTGTAAACCATTCAGCTGAGGCAACAGAGGCAACAAAAACTATATTTCCAAGCACTAAATAATACTCGGAGACCACCCGAGCGTGTTTGGGAAAACCCGAGCAATGAGTACACTCACTCATCACTACTTCTAATATTAAGTGTATTAAGTGCATGACTCTCTACTGTAGTATCTGTAGTGTGCTACATTAATATGATAGCCGCCATCTGTGATGTTAGCAATTACAGTTTCTATATAATTTCTATATAGAAAAAAACACAAAAATTGAGCTTAACTTGAGTTGGTACACATGCAGAGGTTAAAATCATGTTCACATTGGCCACAAAACATTAAAACCTACAAGAGAAAAAAGTAAGCAAAAACCCTGATGTAACTAAGTAAAAAAGCAAAAGTGCATTTAAATCACACAGAGTTTTTAGTAATACTGTTTTTTGATTAAAAAAATAGCACAAAAGCCATCCCACCATGTCAAGGTAACTCTGATCGGGACGGTCCTACACCGTCTATTATTAAAACCTTACCATGTGTCAATGTTGACCTCAGTGTGAATAAGGGCAGACAAAAGGACTGGGCCCAACGAGTGAAACACCAGACTGGGGAAGCCATATATAATTTCTATATAACACGGCAAATTACTTTACAGCTGATGCAGTCTTTTTATAGGTTTAGACAACCAAGTAATAAAGATTCTGTTAGGGAGTAATATTTTTCAGTTTATTTTGAATAATACAAGATATGCAGAAAGAAAAATAATGAATATTTAGTTGTATTTTACCACGGGCAGACACAGATAGAAGAGGGCCTTTGTTCAAAACCAATATATGGGCCCTTTTCAGTGCAATTGCTCCTCATAATGCACAATTCCACCTGCTTTGGAGATAACTGTGGGCCCCCCTCACCTCTTGGGCCCCTGTGCAGCTTCACATGTTACACCAATCATATGTCCATCCCCGTATTTTACACATGTCCTGCTACATCTGTAGGAGTTAATCCTTAAACGATAACTGTGGATTGTTTCGTAATTGTTCCTGAAACTTCTATCTGGTTACAAGTAATTCAGCATGCAGTTGGCTAATAAGAACTTAATTACCTATTCACATGTGACTGTTCTAATTGCCTTTAATAATGGAGTCACTTGTATGCGATGGCTTTTTTTCATTTCCTGCTCCAGGCTGTCTCTGTATCTTTGTACATGTTGTAAGGGTACTCAATGTGAACAGCTGTATTCAAAGCATGAGGACAGATCTGAAAAATGCCAGTAAATAAATCACCTTTATGCCACCTGCTGGATTTTGACATTTCTCATAAACCTTGGCCTCAGTCCATGAAAATGTTCAAAGCACCGAGCTCTCTGTACCCTAGGAAATTTGTAATATTATATATTTGCCCTTTTATAAAAATCTATCAACATTTGGGAATTAGTTTAGCTTTAGCAATTCTTGGATGTGTTTAGTATAATAATAACAATTCTAATACTAATTAACTAATTATAATAGTAGCATTAATATTATTATTATTATTATTTATCAAAGTCTCCAAATCGATTAGATTCAAGAATTTGACTTTCTGTATTTTGTCTCTGTGCCAGATACATGTAGTATGGAGCAATTACATGGAACCCATGGAGGATCAAAGGGCCATTCTTCACCTCCATATGCCACCAATTTCATACTGTGAGACACGTAGTGCCAATGGCTTTGTAGTAATGAAATGGAGGCACTGTGAGAGAGGCCATGGAGGTTCTGTGAAAATGTTTTGTCATGTGCGTGAGGTCTTAGGCTAAACTAATGTTATAGTCACACCATGTGGGGGTTTTAAAGTTGACTCAAACTTTTTTTCCTCAAATGCAACTGCAAAACACTACTGTTGGATTAAAAATTGAGGATTACACTTGACATGAAACAGTATCCAGATATTCAGTTGTAAGAATGACATTTTTTTTTTTCGAATGTTTAACATAAAGAAGCTAGACATCACGCCACGATCCAAAGAAATTTGGGAACAAATGGGAAACAAAGTTATTGAGATCTATTGGTTTGCAAAAGGTTATAAAGCCATTTTTAAAGCTTTGGGACTCCAGCGAACCACAGTGAGAGCCATTATCTACCAATGGCGAAAACATGGAACAGTTGTGAATCTTCCCAGGAGTGGCTGGTCAACCAAAATTATCCCAAGAGCGCAGCAACAACTCATCTAAGAGTTCACAAAAGACCCCACAACAACATCCAAAGAACTGCAAGCCTCACTTGCCTCAGTTAAGGTCAGCATTCATTACTCCACAATAAAAAAGAGACTGGGTAAAAATGACCTGCAGCGCAAAGTTGCAAGATGAAAACCATCGCTAAGCAATAAGAACATAAAGGCTTGTCTCAGTTTTGCCAGGATACATCTTGATGATACCCAAGACTTTTGGGAGAATACTCTATGGACTGATGAAACAAAAGTTGAACTTTTGGGAAAGTTATGTCCCATTACATCTGGTGTAGAAGTAACACAGCATTTCAGAAAAAGAACATGTCAACAGTTAAATATGGTGGTGGTAGTGTGATGGTCTGGGGCTGTTTTGCTGCTTCAGGACCTGGAAGGCTTGTTGTGATAAATGGAACCATGAATTCTGCTGTTTGCCAACAAATCGGGTTATCCAGCAGGAAAATGATCCAAAACACACCAACAAGTCCACCTCTGAATGGCTTAAGAAAAACAAAATTAAGACTTTGGAGTGGCCTAGTCAAAATCCTGACCTTAATCTGATTGAGATGCTGAGGCATGACCTTAAGGCTAAGTTCACACATTGCAGAATTGCCGCGGAAATTTCCGCAGCAATTCTGCGCCTCCTGCCGCGGGTATATCGCATGCAGAATTAGCATGCATATACCCGCAGAAAACAAGCGTTTTGCAAGCATAATTAGCTTGCAGAATGCTAGAGTTTTCCAAGCGATCTGTAGCATCGCTTGGAAAACAGACTGACAGGTTGGTCACACTTGTCAAACATAGTGTTTGACAAGTGTGACCAACTTTTTACTATAGATGCAGCCTATGCAGCATCTATAGTAAAAGATAGAATGTTTAAAAATAATAAAAAAAATAAAAAACATGGTTATACTCACCTGCAGACCTCTGCGGCATCCGTTCCTATAGCTGGAGTGCAGTGAAGGGCCTGCGATGACGTCACTGTCTTGTGATTGGTCGCGTGAGTCACATGAGAAGTCACGCGACCAATCACAAGACAGTGACGTCATCACAGGTCCTGAACCACATCACCTATAGGAACGGAAGAGAGATCATGCACCGGAGAGGCGGGAACACTTCGGGGGCCATCAGAGGGTGAGTATAGGACTATTTTTTATTTTAATTCTTTATTTTTTACCAATTATATGGTGCCCAGTCCGTGGAGGAGAGTCTCCTCTCCTCCACCCTGTGTACCAACCAAACATGATCTGCTTGCTTCCCGCATGGTGTGCACAGCCCCGTGCGGGAAGTAAGCAGATCAATGCACTCCTATGGGTGCAGAATCGCCGCGATTCCGCAATTTTAATGAACATGCTGCGTTTTTTTCTGGAATGCGATTCCGCTCAGGAAAAAAATGCAGCATGTGCACAAAAAATGCGGAATGCATTCTATTACATAGGATGCTTAATGTAAGCGTTTTTTTCGCAGTTTTATAGCGTTTTTATAGCGAAAAACCGTGAAAAAACGCGAAAAATATGCTACGTGTGCACACAGCCTAAAAATGCGGTTCATGCTTTGAAATCCCCCAATGTGGCTGAATTACAACAATTCTGCAAAGATGAGTGGGCCAAAATTCCTTCAGAGCGTTGTAAAAGACTTATTGGTAATTATCAATTGTTGTTGCTAAGGATGGCCTATCAAGTTATTAGGTTTAGGCAGCAATCACTTTTTAACACAGGGCCCAGTAGGTTTGGATTTCCTTTTCCCTGAAGAAAATAGACCATAATTTTAAAAACTAAACTGCCAGGCAATAAGATGACATACCTTGAGCACCGAGTATTCCCTAGATGCTAAATTGAAGCTACTAAGTTTCAACTGTTTAATGAAAATTCTCTTTTAAAAAAGTATGACAGGGCAATACTGTTTACTGTCACCCATGGATCCACCGTTCCACTAAATATGTGTTATGAGATTGAAACAGAAGATATGTGTGCTTGAAGTATAAAAATCTTGCTCAGGTATGCAACAAATGTTAGAAATATGCTACAAGATGGATATCGATAGAGATAATAGATATTTAATGGACCCTGACCTATTTGGGCCTAGATATTGTAATCACAGTTTTGGCTGACACTGCCTAATGCTGATTCACTGCTAATGCAGGGAGTTTCTCCAAGCCTCTTCTATCTGCTTACAATTGGACAGTATCCAATCTACTTTGGATACTATGTGGTCTTGACATCTAGACTAATATTACAATTACTAATTAGTAGAGATGATTGAACCATTGAAATTTGAATTGACTACAAACCATCTATTTTCCCTGAATATAGGAATATAACACTTGGAGGTCACTTAGAAATGTACAGAACCTGCTTTGAACTTATTTAGGTAAAGAATTGCTTATTTATGTCCAAGATATCTCAACCTATCTGGATTCAGATAAATTGATGGTAGCTGGTGTTAAGTAACAGGCTATTTAACAACACTCTACAGTATCAGGCTTGCTAGGTGACTTAATTTAAATAAATAGCCTCCAATTATCCCTTTTCTAGAAAAATGACTCGATTTTTGGAGTTTGTACACAGGCAGTGCAAATGGCAGAAGCTGTGGTTTTTTTCCGTATGGGGTGGTGCAAAAACTGTCCCTGTTTGGGGAGTTTAAAAAACTTTTTTCTTTGCTAAATTAAAAAGCAAAAGCACTTTCAGAAAGCGTCCAAAAATTATCCTTTCATTTCGGAAACAACGGATGTGCTCAGCACTTTTGAAAGTGAAGAAGTAATGGCTTCTCAACTATTAGAGGAAAAAATTATGACATTTTTTTTAGGTCCGCACAATAGGTTTACTGTTCTCAAAATGAGTAAAGAATTATAAAGTCTTTTCATCAAACCTTTAAAAAATTATCCATTTTTAAGTTTCATAGTATTAAAAGTTGAAGGTAGACATAAGTCCATCAAGTTCAACCAACAGCCTGGCATGTTGATCCAGAAGAAGGCAAAAACCCCATAAGGCCGGTGCTATTTGCCCCATATTAGAGAAAAAAAATCCTACCTGAGTCCACATACAGAAATCAGACTAGTTCCATGAAACAAAACCCATCACAGAGTTTAGTAACCATAACAAGTAATATTATATTATTAAAGAAAGGCATCTGGGCCTTCCTTGACCTTTTGTAGTGATTAAACCATTGCAACATCATCTTGCAGAGAGTTTCATAGTCTCACTGCTTTTACATTAACCCCTTAGTGACAGAGCCAATTTGGTACTTAATGACCAAGCCAATTTTTACAATTCTGACCACTGTCACTTTATGAGGTAATAACTCTGGAACGCTTTAACGGATCCTGCTGATTCTGAGACTGTTTTTTCATGACATGTTGTACTTCATGTTAGTGGTAACATTTCTTCGATATTACTTGCGATTACACTGGTCAACAGCATTTTTGGTGCCAAAGATATTTCATCGAATTTAGGGTATTTTTGGGGTGCTGATTCTGAATATGTCATCAGTTTTGCCAGATTGGCTCAAGTTTTTGAGATTTTTGGTATCTTATTTATAGCACTTGTTGGTAAATGCGACGCATCATCTCATTAATTTCTTTGGATTAGTACTTGAACTGAGCAGTTCTCAATATAGTTTTGTGTTAATTAGTGTTCTAAAAGTTTGTTTATAGCTTGATTTTTGCACTAACTTTATGTTGTTGTCTGTTTTCCAGTGAAAAGCATGAACTCATCAAGAAGAAGTTGTCTTAACGATCCAGACTCATTCTGTTACATTTGTGGTGAATACACACTGCCAAAACATAGAAGAAACATAACACACTTCGTAAAAAAAGTGTATTTTGCCTATTTTGGGGTTATGCTTGGGGACCAAGACAAGTTTTGGGCACCACACATAGTGTGCAAAGCATGTATCGAATTATTACGAAAATGGAGCAAAGGACAAAGAAAAAGCTTCAAATTTGGTGTTCCAATGGTGTGGAGAGAGCCAAAAAATCATCATGATGACTGTTATTTATGGTAAACACAGGTACAGGCACATCTTCACAATGAGGGACAGGCCTTCTTGCAGATTCCATGTTACTCCCATTTTCGTTTCTTATGCTTATTGAATCCTTGCACTTGCACTGCACAGAAATAACAGTCATCATGATGATTTTTTGGCTCTCTCCACACCATTGGAACACCAAATTTGAAGCTTTTTCTTTGTCCTTTGCTCCATTTTCGTAATAATTCGATACATGCTTTGCACACTATGTGTGGTGCCCAAAACTTGTCTTGGTCCCCAAGCATAACCCCAAAATAGGCAAAATACACTTTTTTTACGAAGTCTGTTATGTTTCTTCTATGTTTTGGCAGTGTGTATTCACCACAAATGTAACAGAATGAGTCTGGATCGTTAAGACAACTTCTTCTTGATGAGTTCATGCTTTTCACTGGAAAACAGACAACAACATAAAGTTAGTGCAAAAATCAAGCTATAAACAAACTTTTAGAACACTAATTAACACAAAACTATATTGAGAACTGCTCAGTTCAAGTACTAATCCAAAGAAATTAATGAGATGATGCGTCGCATTTACCAACAAGTGCTATAAATAAGATACCAAAAATGTCAAAAACTTGAGCCAATCTGGCAAAACTGATAGCATATTCAGAATCAGCACCCCAAAAATACCCCAAATTCATTAAAATATTTTGGACACCAGAAAAAATTTTTTTTTTTGTTGACCTGTGTTATTTATGGAAAAAATGGAAATATGGTGAACATTTTTAAAATTTTGCAATTTTCAAATTTTGTATTTTTATGCCCTTAAATCAGAGAGATATGTCACACAAAATAGTTAATAAATAACATTTCCGACATGTCTACTTTACATCAGCACAATTTTGGAAACAAAAATTTTTTTTTTAGGGAGTTATAAGGGTTAAAATTTGACCAGCAATTTCTCATTTTTACAACACCATTTTTTTTTAGGGACCACATCACATTTGAAGTCATTTTGAGGGGTCTATATGATAGAAAATAACCAAGTGTGACACCATTCTAAAAACTGCACCCCTCAAGGTACTTAAAACCACATTCAAGAAGTTTATTAACCCTTTACGTGCTTCACAGGAACTCAAACAATGTGGAAGGAAAAAATGAACATTTAACTTTTTTTGCAAACACTTTAATTCAGAACCATATTTTTTATTTTCACAAGTGTTGTGCAATTTCTCCTGAATACGCTGATACCCCATATGTGTGGGTGAACCACTGTTTGGGCGCACCGCAGAGCTTGGAAGAGAAGGAGCGCCGTTTGACTTTTTCAATGCAGAATTGGCTGGAATTGAGATCGGATGCCATGTCACGTTTGGAGAGCCCCTGATGTGCCTAAACAGTGGAAACGCTCCACAAGTGACACCATTTTGGAAACTAGACCCCTTAAGGAACTTAACTAGATGTGTGGTGAGCACTTTGAGCCCCCAAGTGCTTCACAGAAGTTTATAACGTAGAGCCGTGAAAATAAAAAATCGCATTTGTTTACACAAAAATGATATTTTCGCCCACAAATTCTTATTTTCACAAGGGTAACAGGAGAAATTAGACCACAAAAGTTGTTGTGCAATTTCTCCTGAGTACGTCGATACCCCATATGTGGGGGTAAACCACTGTTTGGGCGCACCGCAGAGCTTGGAAGAGAAGGAGTGCCGTTTTACTTTTTCAATGTAGAATTGGCTGGAATTGAGATCGGACGCCATGTCGCGTTTGGAGAGCCCCTGATGTGCCTAAACAGTGGAAACCCCCTACAAGTGACACCATTTTGGAAACTAGACCCCATAAGGAACTTAACTAGATGTGTGGTGAGCACTTTGATCCCCCAGGTGCTTCACGGAAGTTTATAACGTAGAGCCGTGATAATAAAAAATCACATTTTTTCTACAAAAATGATCTTTTTGCCCCCAAAATTTTATTTTCCCAAGGGTAACAGGAGAAATTAGACCACAAAAGTTGTTGTGCAATTTCTCCTGAGTACGTTGATACCCCATATGTGGGGGTAAACCACTGTTTGGGCTCACTGCAGAGCTTGGAAGAGAAGGAGCGCCGTTTTACTTTTTCAATGTAGAATTAGCTGGAATTGAGATCGGATGCCATGTCGCGTTTGGAGAGCCACTGATGTGCCTAAACAGTTTAAACTCCCCACAAATGACACCATTTTGGAAACTAGACCCCTTAAGGAACTTATCTAGATGTGTGGTGAGCACTTTAAACCCCCAGGTGCTTCCCGGAAGTTTATAACGTAGAGCCGTGAAAATAAAAAAGTCGCATTTTTTCTACAAAAATGATTTTTTTGCCCCCAAATTTTTATTTTCACAACAGTAACAGGAGAAATTAGACAACAAATGTTGTTGTGCAACCTCTCCTGAGTACGTCGATACCCCATATGTGGGGGTAAACCACTGTTTGGGCGCACTGCAGAGCTTGGAAGAGAAGAAGTGCCGTTTTACTTTTTCAATGTAGAATTGGCTGGAATTGAGATCGGATGCCATGTCGCGTTTGGAGAGCACCTGATGTGCCTAAACAGTGGAAACCCCCCACAAATGACACCATTTTGGAAACTAGACCCCTTAAGGAACTTATCTAGATGTGTGGTGAGCATTTTAAACCCCCAGGTGCTTCACGGAAGTTTATAACGTAGAGCCGTGAAAATAAAAAATCCTTTTTTTTCACTCAAAAATGATTTTTTTAGCCTGCAATTTTTTATTTTATCAAGGGTAACAGGAGAAATTGGACCACAAAATCTGTTGACCAGTTTGTCCTGAGTATGCTGATACCCCATATGTGGGGGGAAGGCACTGTTTGGGCACCCATCAGGGCTCGGAAGGGAAGGAGCGCCGCTTGGAATGCAGACTTTGATGGGATGGTCTGCAGGTGTCATGTTGCATTTGCAGAGATCCTGATGTACCTAAACAGTAGAAACCCCCCACAAGTGACTCCATTTTGGAAACTAGACCCCCCAAAGAGCTTATCTAGATGTGTGGTGAGCACTAGGAACCCCCAACTGCTTCACAGAAGTTTATAATGTAGAGCCATGAAAATAAAAAAAATCATATTTTTACTTTCACAAGGGTAACAGGAGAAATTGGACCCCAAAATTTATTGTGCAATTTATGCTGAGTAGGCTGATACCCCATATGTGGGGGATAAACCACTGTTTGGGCGCATGGCAGAGCTTGGAAGGGAAGGAGCGCCGTTTTGGAATGCAGACTTTGATAGAATGGTCTGCAGGCATTATGTTGCGTTTGCAGAGCCCCCGATGTACCTAAACAGTAGAAACCCCCCACAAGTGACCTCATTTTGGAAACTAGACCCCCCAAGGAACTTATCTAGATGTGTTGTGAGAACTTTGAATGCCCAAGT
Organism: Ranitomeya variabilis; assembly: GCF_051348905.1. Classification (NCBI taxonomy): domain Eukaryota; kingdom Metazoa; phylum Chordata; class Amphibia; order Anura; family Dendrobatidae; genus Ranitomeya; species Ranitomeya variabilis. Next base: position 71,111,034 of record NC_135237.1, on the reverse strand, counting down.
GCTTCACAGAAGTTTATAATGCAGAGTCGTGAAAACAAAAAAAAAATATTTTTTCACAAAAAAGATTTTTTTAGCCCCCCAATTTTTATTTTCACAAGGGTAACAAGAGAAATTGGACCCCAAAGGTTGTTGTCCAATTTGTCCTGAGTACACTGATACCCCATGTGTGGGGGGACCACTGTTTGGGCGCATGGCTGAGCTCGGAAGGGAAGGAGTGCCGTTTTGGAATGCAGACTTTGATAGAATGGTCTGCGGGCGTTATGTTGCGTTTGCAGAGCCCCCGATGTACCTAAACAGTAGAAACCCCCCCACAAGTGACCCAATTTTGGAAACTGTGTGGTGAGAACTTTGAATGCCCAAGTGCTTCACAGAAGTTTATAATGCAGAGTCGTGAAAATAAAAAATATTTTTTTTTTCCACAAAAAAAGATTTTTTAGCCCCCAAGTTTTTATTTTCACAAGGGTATCAGGAGAAATTGGACCCCAAAAGTTGTCGTCCAATTTATCCCGAGTACGCTGATGCCCCATATGTGGGGGTAAACCACTGTTTGGGCGCACGGCAGAGCTCAGAAGGTAGGGAGCACCATTTTTCTTTTTGAGCACAAAATTGGCTGTGGTGTTTAGAGACCCCCTGATGTACCTAAACAGTGGAAACCCCCCAATTCTAACACCAACCCTAACCCCAACACACCCCTAACCCTAATCCCAACCCGATCCATAATCCTAATCACAACCCTAACCCCCAAAACACCCCTAACCCTAATCCCAAAGCTAACCATAACCCTAATCAAAACCCTAAACCCAACACCCCCCTAATCCTAATCTCAACCCTAACCTCAAAACCTAACCCTAATCCCAATACACCCCTATCCTTAATCCCAACCCTAGCCTTAACCCTAATCCCAAACCTAACCCTAATCCCAAATGTAACCCTAATGCCAACCCTAATCCAAATCCTAATCCCAACTCTAACCCTAACTTTAGCCCCTACCCTAGCCCTAACCCCAACTTTAGCCCAAACCCTAACTTTAGCCCTAAACCTAGCCCCAACACTAAACCCTAACTTTAGCCCCAACCCTAGCCCTAACCCTAGCTCTAACCCTAATCCTAGCTCTAACCCTAACCCAAGCCCTAACCCTAACCCTAAGGCTATGTGCACATGTTGCGGATTTTGCTGCGGATCCGCAGCGTTTACGCAGCTGTGGGTCCGCAGCAGTTTCCCATGAGTTTACAGTACAATGTAAACCTATGGGAAACTGTTGTGTATCTGCTTTTTGGGCTCCCCTGGTGGTTGCTGGTGGTACTGGTGACTTGTTTGCACTTTGCTGCTTCTGTTCACCTGCTTCCATCAGTGTTTGGGAGTTTCCTATTTAGCCTTGCTCTCCAGTCATTTCCTTGCCGGTCATCATTGTAACCAGAGCCTTCGGTTGCATGTTCCTGCTACTAGTCTGCTGATCAGCTAAGTGGACTTTGTCCTTTTGTTTTGTACCTTTTGTCCAGTTTGCAGTTTTTGTAATTCTCTGTAGCTGGAAGCTCTTGCGGACTGAAATTGCCACTCCTGTGTCATGAGTTGACACAGGAGTCTTAAAGTAATTTCAGGATGGTTTTTGAAAGGGTTTTCAGTTGACCGTGAAGTCCTCTTTTGTATCCTTCTGCTATCTAGTAAGTGGACCTCTCTTTGCTAAATCTACTTTCATACTGTGTATGTCTTTTCCTCTTAATTCACCGTTATTACATGTGGGGGGCTGCTATCATCTTTTGGGGTATTTCCCTAGAGGTAAGCCAGGTCTGTTTCTTCCTCTACCAGGCGTAGTTAGTCCTCCGGCTGGCGCGTGGCATATGGGAAGCCGTAGGTATGCTCCCTGGCTACTGTTAGTTGTGTGGTAGATTTAGCTCACGGTCAACTCGAGTTTCCATCACCCGAGAGCTCGTTCGTTACTTATATGTTTCTTACGTTCCCTTGCCATTGGGAACCATGACAGTATGACCGGCCTGTGTTAAACTTATTGGCAGAAGAAAGGAGAGAAAAAAGAATGTAAATTTTTTTTTTTTTCCTCCCTTTTTCCTCTATGCTTGCTCCATAGTTGGATCAGTTGTATTTCAGCTTTAATTACAGCCTTTGCCTTTCTCTCCTTATAATCCTTGAATGGCTCTGAGCTCACCTGTTTAAAGATGGATCCTCAGAGTTTGGCTGCAGGTTTAAATAATCTTGCTACGAAGGTTCAAAATTTACAAGATTTTGTTATACATGCTCCTATTTCTGAACCTAAAATCCCTACACCAGAGGTGTTTTCCGGAGATAGATCTCGTTTTTTGAATTTCAAATATAATTGTAAATTATTCCTTTCTCTCAGACCTCACTCCTCAGGAGATCCTGTCCAGCAGGTTAAGATTGTAATCTCTTTGCTGCGAGGTGACCCTCAAAATTGGGCATTTTCATTGGCACCAGGGGATCCTGCGTTGCTCAATGTGGATGCGTTTTTCCTGGCTTTAGGGTTGCTTTATGAGGAACCTAATTTGGAGATTCAAGCTGAAAAAGCTTTGATAGCCCTATCTCAAGGGCAAGATGAAGCGGAGATATACTGCCAAAAATTTCGTAGGTGGTCTGTGCTTACTCAGTGGAATGAGTGCGCCTTAGCGGCAAATTTCAGAGAGGGCCTTTCTGATGCCGTTAAAGATGTTATGGTCGGGTTCCCTGCGCCTACAGGTCTGAATGAGTCCATGACAATGGCAATTCAGATTGATCGGCGTTTGCGGGAGCGCAAACCCGTGCACCATTTGGCGGTATCTTCTGAAGAGACGCCAGAGAAAATGCAATGTGACAGAGTTATGTCCAGAAGCGAGCGGCAGAATTATGCTTCTATTGTGGTGATTCTGCTCATGTTATATCGGCATGCTCTAAGCGTACTAGGAAGGTTGACAAGTCCATTTCAATTGGCACTTTACAGTCCAAATTTATTTTGTCTGTAACCTTGATTTGTTCATTATCAGTTATTACCGTGGATGCCTATGTGGACTCTGGCGCCGCTCTGAGTCTTATAGACTGGTCCTTTGCCAGGCGCTGTGGGTTTGATTTAGAGCCTCTGGAAGTCCCTATACCTCTGAAGGGTATTGATTCTACACCTTTGGCTTGTAATAAACCACAGTTCTGGACGCAAGTGACTATGCGTATGACTCCAGACCATCAGGAGGTGATTCGCTTCCTTGTGTTGTACAATTTACATGATGTTTTGGTGCTTGGATTACCATGGTTACAGTCTCATAACCCAGTCCTTGACTGGAAGGCTATGTCTGTGTTAAGCTGGGGATGTCGGGGGGCTCATGGGGACACTCCTATGGTGTCCATTTCGTCATCTATTCCATCTGAGATTCCGGCATTTTTGTCTGATTATCGTGATATTTTTGAAGAGCCTAAAATTGGTTCACTCCCTCCTCACAGGGATTGTGATTGCGCCATAGATCTGATTCCTGGCAGTAAATTTCCAAAGGGTCGTTTGTTTAACCTATCTGTACCTGAACATGCTGCTATGGCTCTCTGAGGCCTTGTATTGATTATCGTCTCCTGAATAAAATTACAGTCAAATATCAGTATCTGTTGCCTTTGCTGACTGATTTGTTTGCTCGCATAAGGGGGGCTAAGTGGTTCTCTAAGATTGATCTTCGTGGGGCGTATAATTTGGTGCGAATTAAGCAGGGGGATGAGTGGAAGACCGCATTTAATACGCCTGAGGGCCATTTTGAGTATTTGATAATGCCTTTCGGCCTTTCCAATGCACCTTCTGTCTTTCAGTCCTTAATGCATGATATTTTCCGTGAATATTTGGATAACTTTATGATTGTGTACTTGGATGATATTTTGATTTTTTCTGATGACTGGGAGTCTCATGTTCAGCAGGTCAGGAGGGTTTTTCAGGTTTTGCGGGAGAATTCTTTGTGTGTAAAGGGTTCAAAGTGTGTTTTTGGGGTTCAAAAAATTTCATTTTTGGGGTATATTTTTTCCCCTTCTTCTATTGAGATGGACCCTGTCAAGGTTCGGGCTATTTACGACTGGACGCAGCCTACTTCTCTGAAGAGTCTCCAGAAATTCTTGGGCTTTGCTAATTTTTATCGTCGATTTATAGCTGGTTTTTCTGGCGTTGCTAAACCTCTGACGGATTTGACTAAAAAGGGTGCTGATGTTGCCAATTGGTCCCCTGCTGCCGTGGAGGCCTTTCGGGAGCTTAAGCGCCGCTTTTTGTCTGCCCCTGTGTTGCGCCAGCCTGATGTTTCTCTTCCCTTTCAGGTTGAGGTCGATGCTTCCGAGATCGGAGCGGGGGCGGTTTTGTCGCAGAAAAGTTCCGACTGTTCAGTGATGAGACCTTGTGCGTTCTTTTCGCGAAAATTTTCGGCCGCCGAGTGAAACTATGATGTTGGTAATCGGGAGCTTTTGGCCATGAAGTGGGCATTTGAGGAGTGGCGTCATTAGCTTGAGGGTGCCAGACATCAGGTGGTAGTTTTGACTGATCACAAGAATTTAATTTATTTGGAATCTGCCAGGCGCCTGAATCCTAGACAGGCACGTTGGTCGTTGTTCTTTTCCCGGTTTAATTTTGTGGTCTTGTACTTACCGGGTTCTAGGAATGTGAAAGCAGATGCTCTTTCTAGGAGTTTTGAGCCTGACTCTCCTGGGAATTCTGAACCTGCTGGTGTCCTTAAGGATGGAGTGGTTTTGTCTGCTGTCTCTCCAGATTTGCGACGTGCTTTGCAAGAATTTCAGGCGGATAGACCTGATCGTTGTCCGTCTGGTAGACTGTTTGTTCCTGACGAGTGGACCACTAGAGTCATCTCGGAAGTTCATTCTTCTACTCTGGCAGGTCATCCGGGAATTTTTGGCACCAGAGATTTGGTGGCTAGATCCTTCTGGTGGCCTTCCCTGTCTCGAGATGTGCGTGTTTTTGTGCAGTCTTGCGATGTGTGTGCTCGGGCCAAGCCTTGTTGTTCTAGGGCTAGTGGGTTGTTGTTGCCCTTGCCTATTCCGAAGAGGCCTTGGACGCACATCTCTATGGACTTTATCTCGGATCTCCCTGTTTCTCAGAAGATGTCTGTCATCTGGGTGGTGTGTGACCGTTTTTCTAAAATGGTTCATTTGGTGCCATTGCCTAAGTTGCCTTCCTCATCTGAGTTGGTCCCTCTGTTTTTTCAAAATGTGGTTCGCTTGCATGGTATTCCGGAAAACATTGTTTCTGACAGGGGTACCCAGTTAGTGTCTAGATTTTGGCGGGCAGTCTGTGCCAGGTTGGGCATTGATTTGTCCTTTTCGTCTGCATTCCATCCTCAGACCAATGGCCAGACGGAGCGAACTAATCAAACTTTGGAGACTTATTTGAGGTGTTTTGTGTCTGCGGATCAGGATGATTGGGTTGCCTTTCTGCCGTTGGCGGAGTTTGCTCTTAATAATCGGGCTAGTTCTGCCACTTTGGTTTCTCCTTTCTTTTGCAATTCACGGTTTCATCCGCGTTTTTCATCTGGTCAGGTTGAATCTTCGGATTGTCCTGGAGTGGATGCGGTGGTGGATCGGTTGCATCGGATTTGGGGACAAGTGGTGGATAATTTGGAATTGTCCCAGGAGAGGACTCAGCAGTTTGCTAACCATCGTCGTCGTGTTGGTCCCCACCTTCGCGTTGGGGACTTGGTGTGGTTGTCTTCCCGTTTTGTCCCTATGAGGGTTTCTTCTCTGTTGTGATTTTGCTTTTTGCTCCCTCTAGTGGTCATTAGTTATTTGACTCTGGAGCATCTGTCTTTTCCTATATCCTCACCTGGGCCGTTAGTTCAGGGGCGTTGCTATATAAGCTCCCTGGACCTTCAGTTCAATGCCTGGCATCGTTGAAATCAGAGCTAATCTGTTGTGCTCTTGTCCTCTGATCCTGGTTCCTGTTTTTCAAGCTAAGTCTGCTTCTTTGCTTTTTGCTTTTGTTTTGTTTGGTATTTTTGTCCAGCTTGTTCCTATCTGTATCCTGACCTTTGCTGGAAGCTCTAGGGGGCTGGTGTTCTCCCCCCGGACCGTTAGACGGTTCGGGGGTTCTTGAATCTCCAGCGTGGATTTTTATAGGGTTTTTGTTGACCAGATAAGTTATCTTGCTATATTCTGCTATTAGTAAGCTGGCCTCTCTTTGCTGAACCTGGTTCATTTCTGTTTTTGTCATTTCCTCTTACCTCACCGTTATTATTTGTGGGGGGCTAGTATCTTGCTTTGGGGTCCCTTTCTCTGGAGGCAAGAGAGGTCTTTGTTTTCTTCTCCTAGGGGTAGTTAGATTCTCCGGCTGGCGCGAGTCATCTAGCGATCACCGTAGGCATGATCCCCGGCTACTTCTAGTGTTGGCGTTAGGAGTAGCTATTTGGTCAACCCAGTTACCACAGCCCTATGAGCTGGATTTTTGTATCTTGCAGACTTACACGTTCCTCTGAGACCCTGTCCACTGGGGTCATAACAGTATGCCAGGCCAGTATTAAATGTTTAATGCATTGCAGAAGTGGGATTATAAGAAAGAAAATTTTGAGTTTTTTTTTTCCCTCTCTCATTTTTTTTTTTCTTTTCCCCTTTACCTCAGAGTGGCTTAAGCTTGCTGCAGACATGAATGTCCAGACCTTGATTACAAGTGTGGACCAGCTTGCCGCTCGTGTGCAGGGTATACAAGATTATGTTACCAGAAATCCTAGGTCTGAACCCAAGATTCCTATTCCTGAACTGTTTTCAGGAGACCGATTTAAGTTTAGGAATTTCAGGAATAATTGTAAATTATTTTTGTCCCTGAAACCTTGTTCGTCTGGAGACTCTGCTCAACAAGTAAAAATTGTTATTTCATTCTTACGGGGTGACCCTCAGGATTGGGCTTTTTCGTTGGCGCCAGGAGATCCGGCATTGGCTGATATTGATGCGTTTTTTCTGGCGCTCGGTTTACTTTATGAGGAACCCAATCTTGAGATTCAGGCAGAGAAAGCCTTGCTGGCTATGTCTCAGGGCCAGGACGAGGCTGAGGTGTATTGCCAAAAATTTCGGAAATGGTCCGTGCTGACACATTGGAACGAGTGTGCACTGGCCGCTAATTTTAGAAATGGCCTTTCTGAGGCCATTAAGAATGTTATGGTGGGTTTTCCCATTCCCACAGGTCTGAATGATACCATGTCCCTGGCTATTCAAATTGACCGGCAGTTGCGGGAGCGCAAAACCGCAAATTCCCTCATGTTGTTGTCTGAACAGACACCTGATTTGATGCAATGTGATAGAATCCTGACTAGAAATGAGAGGAAAATTCATAGACGCCGGAATGGCTTGTGCTACTACTGTGGTGATTCTACACATGTTATCTCAGCATGCTCTAAACGTATATCTAAGGTTGTTAGTCCTGTCACCGTTGGTAATTTGCATCCTAAGTTTATTCTGTCTGTAACTTTGATTTGCTCACTGTCATCTTATCCTGTCATGGCGTTTGTAGATTCAGGTGCTGCCCTGAGTCTTATGGATCTCTCATTTGCTAAGCGCTGTGGTTTTATTCTTGAACCATTAGAAAATCCTATCCCTCTTAGGGGTATTGATGCTACGCCATTGGCAGAAAATAAGCCGCAGTATTGGACACAGGTTACCATGTGCATGACTCCTGAACACCGCGAGGTGATACGTTTTCTCGTTCTACATAAAATGCATGATTTGGTTGTTTTGGGGCTGCCATGGTTACAGACCCATAATCCAGTCCTTGACTGGAAGGCTATGTCAGTGTCTAGTTTGGGCTGTCGTGGTATTCATGAGGATTCCCTGCCTGTGTCTATTGCTTCTTCTACGCCTTCGGAAGTTCCGGAGTACTTGTCTGATTATCAGGATGTCTTTAGCGAGTCCAGGTCCAGTGCATTGCCTCCTCATAGGGAATGTGACTGTGCAATAGATTTGATTCCAGGCAGTAAATTTCCTAAGGGAAGACTGTTTAATCTGTCGATACCTGAACATACCGCTATGCGTTCATATATCAAGGAGTCTCTGGAGAAAGGACACATCCGTCCGTCTTCTTCCCCTCTTGGTGCGGGATTCTTTTTTGTGGCTAAAAAGGACGGATCTTTGAGGCCTTGTATTGACTATCGGCTTTTAAATAAGATCACTGTCAAATTTCAGTATCCTTTGCCGCTGTTGTCTGATTTGTTTGCCCGGATTAAAGGTGCCAAGTGGTTTACCAAGATAGACCTTCGTGGTGCGTACAACCTTGTGCGCATTAAGCAAGGGGATGAATGGAAAACCGCATTCAATACGCCCGAAGGTCATTGTGAGTACTTGGTGATGCCTTTTAGGCTCTCTAATGCCCCTTCAGTTTTTCAGTCCTTTATGCATGACATTTTCCGGAACTATCTGGATAAATTTCTGATCGTTTATCTGGATGATATTCTGGTTTTTTCTGATAATTGGGACTCGCATGTGGAGCAGGTCAGGATGGTCTTTAAAATTTTGCGTGAAAATTCTTTGTTTGTCAAGGGCTCAAAGTGTCTTTTTGGTGTACAGAAGGTTCCCTTTTTGGGGTTCATTTTTTCCCCTTCTGCTGTGGAGATGGACCCAGTCAAGGTCCGAGCTATTCTTGATTGGACTCAGCCCTCGTCAGTTAAGAGTCTTCAGAAGTTCTTGGGTTTCGCTAACTTCTACCGTCGTTTTATCGCTAACTTTTCTAGCATTGTGAAACCTTTGACGGATATGACCAAGAAGGGCTCCGATGTGGTTAATTGGGCTCCTGCTGCCGTGGAGGCTTTCCAGGAGTTGAAACGTCGGTTTACTTCGGCGCCTGTTTTGTGCCAGCCTGATGTCTCGCTTCCCTTTCAAGTTGAGGTGGATGCTTCAGAGATTGGAGCAGGGGCCTTTTTGTCGCAGAGAGGCCCTGGTTGCTCTGTTATGAGACCTTGCGCCTTTTTCTCTAGGAAGTTTTCGCCTGCGGAGCGAAATTATGATGTGGGCAATCGGGAGTTGTTGGCCATGAAATGGGCATTTGAGGAGTGGCGTCATTGGCTCGAGGGGGCTAAGCATCGTGTGGTGGTCTTGACTGATCACAAAAATCTGATGTATCTCGAGTCTGCTAAACGCCTGAATCCTAGACAGGCCCGCTGGTCATTGTTTTTCTCCCGTTTTGACTTTGTTGTCTCGTATTTACCAGGTTCAAAGAATGTGAAGGCCGATGCTCTTTCCAGGAGCTTTGTGCCTGATGCTCCTGGAGTCGCTGAACCTGTTGGTATTCTTAAGGATGGTATTATCTTGTCGGCTATTTCTCCTGATCTGCGACGTGTGTTGCAGAGATTTCAGGCTGATAGGCCTGATTCTTGTCCACCTGACAGACTGTTTGTGCCTGATAAGTGGACCAGCAGAGTCATTTCCGAGGTTCATTCCTCGGTGTTGGCAGGTCACCCAGGAATTTTTGGCACCAGAGATCTGGTGGCCAGATCCTTTTGGTGGCCTTCCTTGTCTAGGGATGTGCGGTCATTTGTGCAGTCCTGTGGGACTTGTGCTCGAGCTAAGCCTTGCTGTTCTCGTGCCAGCGGGTTGCTCTTGCCCTTGCCTGTCCCTAAGAGACCTTGGACACATATCTCCATGGATTTCATTTCTGATCTTCCGGTGTCTCAGGGCATGTCTGTTATCTGGGTGATATGTGATCGCTTCTCCAAGATGGTCCATTTGGTTCCTTTGCCTAAACTGCCTTCCTCTTCCGATCTGGTTCCTGTGTTTTTCCGGAACGTGGTTCGTTTGCACGGCATCCCTGAGAATATTGTGTCAGACAGAGGATCCCAGTTCGTTTCCAGATTCTGGCGATCCTTTTGTAGTAGGATGGGCATTGACTTGTCGTTTTCGTCTGCTTTCCATCCTCAGACTAATGGACAGACGGAGCGAACTAATCAGACTTTGGAGGCTTATTTGAGGTGTTTTGTCTCTGCTGATCAGGACGATTGGGTGACCTTCTTGCCGTTAGCTGAGTTTGCCCTTAATAATCGGGCTAGTTCCGCCACCTTGGTTTCGCCGTTTTTCTGCAACTCTGGTTTCCACCCTCGTTTTTCTTCGGGTCATGTGGAACCTTCTGACTGCCCTGGGGTGGATTCTGTGGTGGATAGGTTGCAGCGGATCTGGAATCTTGTGGTGGACAACTTGAAGTTGTCACAGGAGAGGGCTCAGCGCTTTGCCAACCGCCGCCGCGGTGTGGGTCCCCGACTACGTGTTGGGGATTTGGTGTGGCTTTCTTCCCGCTTTGTTCCTATGAAGGTTTCCTCTCCCAAATTTAAACCTCGTTTTATTGGTCCTTACAAGATATTGGAAATTCTTAATCCTGTATCCTTTCGCCTGGATCTTCCTGTGTCGTTTGCTATCCACAACGTGTTTCATAGGTCCTTGTTGCGGCGGTACGTTGTGCCTGTGGTTCCTTCTGCTGAGCCTCCTGCTCCGGTGTTGGTTGAGGGCGAGTTGGAGTACGTGGTGGAGAAGATCTTGGATTCTCGTCTCTCCAGGCGGAGGCTTCAGTACCTGGTCAAGCGGAAGGGCTATGGTCAGGAAGATAATTCCTGGGTGGTCGCCTCTGATGTTCATGCGGCTGATTTAGTTCGTGCCTTTCACGCCGCTCATCCTGATCGCCCTGGTGGTCGTGGTGAGGGTTCGGTGACCCCTCACTAAGGGGGGGGTCCTGTTGTGATTTTGCTTTTTGCTCCCTCTAGTGGTCATTAGTTATTTGACTCTGGAGCGTCTGTCTTTTCCTATATCCTCACCTGGGCCGTTAGTTCAGGGGCGTTGCTATATAAGCTCCCTGGACCTTCAGTTCAATGCCTGGCATCGTTGAAATCAGAGCTAATCTGTTGTGCTCTTGTCCTCTGATCCTGGTTCCTGTTTTTCAAGCTAAGTCTGCTTCTTTGCTTTTTGCTTTTGTTTTGTTTGGTATTTTTGTCCAGCTTGTTCCTATCTGTATCCTGACCTTTGCTGGAAGCTCTAGGGGGCTGGTGTTCTCCCCCCGGACCGTTAGACGGTTCGGGGGTTCTTGAATCTCCAGCGTGGATTTTTATAGGGTTTTTGTTGACCAGATAAGTTATCTTGCTATATTCCGCTATTAGTAAGCTGGCCTCTCTTTGCTGAACCTGGTTCATTTCTGTGTTTGTCATTTCCTCTTACCTCACCGTTATTATTTGTGGGGGCTAGTATCTTGCTTTGGGGTCCCTTTCTCTGGAGGCAAGAGAGGTCTTTGTTTTCTTCTCCTAGGGGTAGTTAGATTCTCCGGCTGGCGCGAGTCATCTAGCGATCACCGTAGGCATGATCCCCGGCTACTTCTAGTGTTGGCGTTAGGAGTAGCTATTTGGTCAACCCAGTTACCACAGCCCTATGAGCTGGATTTTTGTATCTTGCAGACTTACACGTTCCTCTGAGACCCTGTCCACTGGGGTCATAACACTTCTCCCAAATTTAAGCCTCGGTTCATCGGTCCTTATAGGATTTTGGAGATTCTTAACCCTGTTTCCTTTCGTTTGGACCTCCCGGCATCTTTCGCTATCCATAATGTGTTCCATCGGTCGTTGTTGCGGAGATATGAGGTACCGGTGGTTCCTTCTACTGAACCTCCTGCTCCTGTGCTGGTGGAGGGTGAATTGGAGTACGTCGTAGAGAAGATCTTGGACTCCCGTATTTCCAGACGGAGACTTCAATATCTGGTTAAATGGAAAGGCTATGGTCAGGAAGGTAATTCTTGGGTAACTGCCTCTGATGTTCATGCCTCGGATTTGGTTCGTGCCTTTCATAGGGCTCATCCAGATCGCCCTGGCGGTTCTTGTGAGGGTTCGGTGCCCCCTCCTTAAGGGGAGGGTACTGTTGTGTATCTGCTTTTTGGGCTCCCCTGGTGGTTGCTGGTGGTACTGGTGACTTGTTTGCACTTTGCTGCTTCTGTTCACCTGCTTCCATCAGTGTTTGGGAGTTTCCTATTTAGCCTTGCTCTCCAGTCATTTCCTTGCCGGTCATCATTGTAACCAGAGCCTTCGGTTGCATGTTCCTGCTACTAGTATGCTGATCAGCTAAGTGGACTTTGTCCTTTTGTTTTGTACCTTTTGTCCAGTTTGCAGTTTTTGTAATTCTCTGTAGCTGGAAGCTCTTGCGGACTGAAATTGCCACTCCTGTGTCATGAGTTGACACAGGAGTCTTAAACTAATTTCAGGATGGTTTTTGAAAGGGTTTTCAGTTGACCGTGAAGTCCTCTTTTGTATCCTTCTGCTATCTAGTAAGTGGACCTCTCTTTGCTAAATCTACTTTCATACTGTGTATGTCTTTTCCTCTTAATTCACCGTTATTACATGTGGGGGGCTGCTATCATCTTTTGGGGTATTTCCCTAGAGGTAAGCCAGGTCTGTTTCTTCCTCTACCAGGCATAGTTAGTCCTCCGGCTGGCGCGTGGCATATAGGAAGCCGTAGGTATGCTCCCTGGCTACTGTTAGTTGTGTGGTAGATTTAGCTCACGGTCAACTCGAGTTTCCATCACCCGAGAGCTCGTTCGTTACTTATATGTTTCTTACGTTCCCTTGCCATTGGGAACCATGACAGGAAACATAAAACGCTGTGCCCATGCTGCGGAAAAAAACACACGGAAACGCAGCGGTTTACATTCCGCAGCATGTCAATTCTTTCTGCTGATTCCGCAGCGGTTTTACACCTGCTCCATAATAGAAAACCGCAGGTGTAAAACCGCAGTGGAATCCGCACAAAAACCGCGGTACATCTGCGATAAATCCGCAGGAAAAACGCAGCGTTTTGGTCCTTGCGGATTTATCAAATCCGCTGCGGAAAAATCCGCAGAGAACCATTCTATGTGTGCACATATCCTAACTCTACCCCTAACCCTAACCCTACCCCTAACCCTACCCCTAACCCTAACCCTAACCCTACCCCTAACCCTACCCCTAACCCTACCCCTACCCCTAACCCTACCCCTAACCCTACCCCTATTTGGAAAATAGAAATTCATACATTTTTTTTATTTTATTATTTTTTTCTTACTAAGGGGGTGATAAAGGGGGGGTTATTTACTATTTTTTATATTTTGATCACTGTGATAGGATCTCACAGTGACCAAAATAAAGAGGAAGAATTTTCTTTTGCCGGCTGGCAGATCATGGCGGGCGCACTGCACATGCGCCCGCCATTTTCTTACCGGAGCAAGAAGCCGGCGGCCAGCAGAAGAAGCAGGAGGACCCAGGGACACCGGTAAGTATAACAGGGTCCCCGAATCCCCCTATTTCTCTGTCCTCTGATGTGCGATCACATCAGAGGACAGAGAATGACATAGCTTTTTTTTTTTTTTGCGGTCGCCGGTAAACAGTTAATTACCGGCGATCGCAAAACAGGGGTCGGTAAAAACCGACCTCGATCATGTTCTTTGGGGTCTCGGCTACCCCCGGCAGCCGAGACCCCAAAGAACATCCGGGTGCCGGGCGGCGGGCGCACTGCGCATGCGCCCGCCATTATTTCCCCGGAAAAAGATGGCGGCGCCCATCGGGAGCCACGAGGAGCACCGGGGGAGGTAGGTGAGTATTGGGGGGCTATCGGGGGCTATCGGGGACCACATTTCTCTGTCGTCCGATGTGCGATCACATCGGAGGACAGAGAAATTAAATGGCACCTCCGAATCATGTTCTCTGGGGTCTCGGCTACCCCCGGCAACCGAGACCCCAGAGAAAATCCGACTCTGGGGGGTGCTATTCACTTTTTCCACAGCGCCGTTAATTAACGGCGCTGTGGTTTAAGTACCCTTAGCGGCCGCCGTTAAAAGGCGTATCGGCGGTCGTTAAGGGGTTAAAGAATCACAGATTGCCATTGTGATTAATCCATTGTTATTGTCACAGGTCTAAATGTAAGAAGATCATTAGAAAGATCTCTGTATTGCCCCTTCATATATTTGTACATTGTAATAAGATCTCCCCTAAGCCTTGGTTTTCCAAACCAAATAACCCCAAAGTTGATAACCTTTCTTGTAATTGCAGTTCACCCATTGCCTTAATAACCTTGGTTGCTCTTCTCTGCACTCGCTCTAGCTCAGCTATGTCTTGGCATGTGTGGCTGCCATGGCTTTGTATATTCAAGGCATTCTGGTGAAACCTGCCTGGCCATATCTGTGGTCAGTAGCCCACTCTGTGACTCTTTGGCAGTGTTTGAAATGACATGTTTGTTTTTGTTTTTTGGCTGATAGGTGTGAATCGAATTTCAAACTGTTCAAATTCACTGTGATCTGCAAAGTTTAGGAAATGTGGTCAACTTGGTATTTTTTTTCTTTAAATCTGAGGCAAATTCAATTCACTTTGCCCAAGTAATCAGGATCCAGAACTGCAATGTCTCACTCTTCCGTCAACTCAGAACTTCCTACTATAGTGTGGCTTTTAAAGAGAATCTATCAGTTGGATCAACCCTCCAAAGTCATCTATTTGGGCATGCAGGTAAAAGGAACTTGAATACAATGATACCTTAGTATCTGAAATTTGATGTCCCATTCCAGAGATATCCACGTTTTTCTTATATACAAATTACCTCTTCCAGGCTATGAGGAGGACATTGCCTGGAAGATAACTCTGCCTCCAGAGCTTTTTTTACATGAAAGGGGAGTTACCAGTGTGAGACATGTAACTAACACAGAACAGGAGAAACGAGTCTTGTCTTTTTACAAACACAATTTTTTCAGCTCACTGAGCTCAGCTGTATGGCAACAATATTACAACACTGTCTGGCTGTGATATGGAAGATGAAGCTGAGAGGAACCTGCAGATGTGTCGGGTATAATCACACTCCACTCTGCAGTGAGTTCAGGAGAGCAGAGAGCGGCCATTACACATCATACTGGTAACTCCCCCTTCATGTAAAATAATCTCTGGAGGCAGATTTATCTTCCAGCAGTGTCCTCCACATAGCATGGAAGAGGTCATTTATATAAAGTGATAAAAGATTATTCATCCACAGCAAGGTATCTGATATGAGACATATGAGACACAGGTATCCCTCTCCTCAGCATTCTATAACCTGTATGCTAGTCTAGTCACTGGTAATTACCATTTTTCCTTTCCTAGCTAACAAATAAGAGCTTTGTATGATCAAATTTTTTTCTTTTTTGCCCATATTAACCCTTTGAGAGCTGCACGGTAACTTTAAAAAACAAACAAAGCAAAACGACATGATATGATTATAGGGTTAACTGGAGAAATATTTAAATTAACAGTAAGGGTAACACATGCATTGATGGAATGTTGAAAGATGATGGATATTTGTGATCACGCTAATGTCCAACGAATGGTTATTATTTGTTGGCAAGTTACAGTAAAGACCAAAAATCCGTGATTGTATCGTGAGTGACGATGTATAAAACATGTCTGCGCTTGTATTAATTCTTTAAGTGTTAATTATATTGCTGAAAAAAGATGCGAGCTGTTGCAATGTGACTGTGCTAGCTGCAGATGATAAGGAATGAAGCATAGAGGGCGCTAGCGTGTCGTGAGAAGCTGGCTTTCATTACTGTACATCACATGCACCAACGTATACTGCGGAAATAACAGCGAAGGTTCATCTTTTTACTACTAAATGATTTGAACATGTGATTGTTATTGAGGCGGCAACTTCTCTCATCATCTGACATCTGCAGGGCAGTTGTGCATTATACAGGCTGCGTTATAACAAAGTTTGGAGAAATCTGCTTCATTTTCTGTAAAATATATATTTTTTAAAGTTAAAAAACTATTTTAAGCACTGATGTGAGCCAGCTGTACCTATTATATAACCCAGGCCATGGGGACATGACAAACCGAGCTGAATTCACCCTAATTTACATTTTATTTATGCTACAGTGCCTTGCGAAAGTATTCGGCCCACTGGAACTTTTCAACCTTTTCCCACATATCATGCTTCAAACATAAAGTTATCAAATGTAAATTTTTGGTGAAGAATCAACAACAAGTGGAACACAATTGTGAAGTTGAACGAAATGTATTGGTTATTTTAAATTTTTGTGGAAAATCAAAAACTGAAAAGTGGGGCGTGCAATATTATTCAGCCCCTTTAACTTAATACTTTGTTGCGCCACCTTTTGCTGCGATTACAGCTGCCAGTCGCTTGGGGTATGTCTCTATCAGTTTTGTACATCGAGAGACTGAAATTCTTGCCCATTCTTCCTTGGCAAACAGCTTGAGCTCAGTGAGGTTTGATGGAGATCGTTTGTGAACAGCAGTTTTCAGCTCTTTCCACAGATTCTCGATTGGATTGTGGTCTGGACTTTGACTTCGCCATTCTAACACCTGGATACGTTTATTTGTGAACCATTCCACTGTAGATTTTGCTTTATGTTTGGGATCATTGTCTTGTTGGAAGACAAATCTCCGTCCCAGTCTCAGGTCTTTTGCAGACTCCAACAGGTTTTCTTCAAGAATGGTCCTGTATTTGGCTCCGTCCATCTTCCCATCAATTTTAACCATCTTCCCTGTCCCTGCTGAAGAAAAGCAGGCCCAAACCATGATGCTGCCATCACCATGTTTGACAGTGGAGATGGTGTGTTCATGGTAATGAGCTGTGTTGGCATTGTTGCCAAAAAAAGTTTGATTTTGGTTTCATCTGACCAGAGCACCTTCTTCCACATGTTTGGTGTGTCTCCCAGGTGGCTTGTTGTAAACTCTAAATGACACATTTTATGGATATCTTTGAGAAATGGCTTTCTTCTTGCCACTCTTCCATAAAGGTTGGATTTGTTCAGTGTATGACTGATTGTTGTCCTATGGACAGACTGTCCCACCTCAGCTGTAGATCTCTGCAGTTCATCCAGAGTGATCATGGGCCTCTTGGCTGCATCTCTGATCAGTCTTCTCCTTGTTTGAGATGAAAGTTTAGAGGGACGGCCGGGTCTTGGTAGATTTGCAGTGGTATGATACTCCTTCCATTTCAAAATGATCGCTTGTGCAGTGCTCCTTGGGATGTTTAAAGCTGGATTTGGATACAAAATTATTTCCAAAACTTTAAACTTCTCCACAACAGTATCACGGACCTGCCTGTTGTGTTCCTTGGTCTTCATGATGCTCTTAGTGCTTTAAACAGAACCCTGAGACTATCACAGAGCAGGTGCATTTATACGGAGACTTGATTACACACTGGTGGATTATATTTATCATCATTAGGCATTTAGGACAACATTGGATCATTCGGAGATCCACAATGAACTTCTGGAGTGAGTTTGCTGCACTGAAAGTAAAGGGGATGAATAATATTGCAAGCCCCACTTGTCAGTTTTTTATTTTCCACAAAAATTTAAAATAACCAAAAAATTTCGTTCAACTTCACAATTGTGTTCCACTTGTTGTTGATTCTTCACCAAAAATTTACATTTGGCATCTTTATGTTTGAAGCATGATATGTGGCAAAAAGTTGGAAAAATTAAAGGGAACCGAATATTTTCGCAAGGCACTGTATAATGTGCATATTGTTATCTATTTTCACCACATTACAAGTATTTAGAACCCAAAATGTGATTTTTGATGCAGCAAAAAAAATGAACCTGCAATGCCTGACACCCGAGTAATTAGCTTTCCTTGCTAGTTACTACTCTCTGCTTAAGGGTTCGCTTACATGGCCATCGATTTTCTCATGCGTTTGATTCGAGTGTCAGTGCACTGATTGTCTAGGAGGTGCGGAGGAGATGGAGAATGTAATCCATCCGTTCCTCCCGAGTCTCTCCGTATGGCTATATAGTACTGTACAGCCACATATGGGGTATTGCCACGTCCAGTAGAAATTGTAGAACAAATTTTGGTGTCATTTTTATCCATTTCCCTGTATGAAAATGTAAAACTTGGGGCTAACACGCAATCTTGGTGGTAAAAATGTAAAGTATTTCATCGTTACTGCTCAATGGTATAAAAGTCTGTGACACACCTGAGATGTCAATGCGACGCCCACCAGGGCCGTGAGGTACTCGGAACTGGGTCGGACAGTTCTATGGGGAAGTCACGGGACCGTGACCCGACTCCGTGGCCCTGGGCATGCAATAAAATTGCAAGGGGAGAAGTTATATGGGATTGATTCGTGATGTCGCCCGTGGTGTTTGGCAAGGGATGGCCGACATTGCGGTTCAGGTCCACTGGGGCCGATGGTGACACAGCAAAGATGGTACAGCTCCCCACAGGCAGAGCGGGGCCCTAGGGCAGATAAAACTGTTGGTTTAGGTCGTGGTAAACGTTGGGGTGAAGAAAATAAGCAAGGGACGCAGAAAAGTACAGTTTTCTTTACCTTTACTTCTTGGTAGATGACCATCATGCAGTCCGGGGTACCAGTTACAGATGACAGAAGGAGTCCGGCTAGCCTGGAACCATTCAGGAGGTCTACCTTGCCATGAGGGATTGAAGCCTTCCTGCTGTGCTTTATTTATGGGACCATGCTGCCTGTAGCTAGATGCATCCCTCTCCTGCGTGCTGGCTTCGACCTGTATGCCAGGCAGCGCGAGCCTATCACAGGCACTGCCTGTTCACTAGCAGCCCTGGGCTCTTGGTCTACTGCGGTGCCTCCTGGTGTTCGGTGTGGCCAGGGAGCTTGCAATCCCCTGCCCTCCAGATTCGGCTGTCGGGGCGTACAGCACCGGCAGAGCCAAGGACACCAGAGTCCGGGGTCAGCTCTGATGCAGCTGTAATTCCCCAGCACCCTTGTCTCCGCTCCTCTCTCTCCCCTCCGACTAACTTACTAACAGCCTAAACACTGACTCCTCCTCCCGACCAGAGAGAGCAACTCCCCTGATGTCGGGTCTAGAGCTCCCCCTTCTGGCCTGGAGCCGGAATTGTGTTGTATGCTGTGTTTTACCTGGCATGGAGACCTCTTCCTGCTTTCAGGAATGACATCACCCTTCAGAGGGAGGCAATGTCACCGTGGCAACCAGACTCAATATAATCACTGCACCCCTAGATGAATTCATTGAGAGGTTTAGTTTGTAAAATGGGGTCACTTATGGGGGGTTTCTGCTGTGTTAGCACCTCAGGGGCTCTGCTAATGTAACATGGCACCCACAAACAAGTGCAGCAAAATCTGCACTGTAATTTGGCATTTCTTCCCTTCTGAGCTTTGCACTGTGCCTCAAAAGTAGTTTTCAATGACATATGGGCTATCGGTGAACTCAGGAGAAATTGCACAACAAATTTTACGGTCCATTTTCTCCCATTTTCCTGGTGAAAATACAAAATTTGGAGCTAAAAAGATTTTTGCAGAAAACGTGATTTATTTATTTTCACAGCTTAACGTTATAAATTTCTTTGAAGCACCTGGGGGTTCAAGGCACTCAATACACATCTAGATCAGTTCCCTAAATGGTCTAGTTTCCAAAATGGTGTGACTTGTGGGAGGTTTCCACTGTTTAGGCACATCAGGGGCTTTTCAAACATGATATGGCGTCTGCTAATTTTGCCAGCAAATTTTACATTCAAAAAGTCAAATGGTGCTCCTTCCCTTCTAAGCCCTGCCATGTGCCCAAACAGTAGATTTCCCCCACATATGGAGTATCGGCATGCTCAGGAGAAATTGCACAACAAATTGTATGGTCCATTTTCTACTAATACCCTTGCTAAATTAAAAAATTTGGTCTAAATGAAAATTTTTGTGAAAGAAAAATAAATGATTATTTTTTCCTTCCACATTCCAAAAATTCCAGTGAAGCACCTGAAGAATTAATAAACTTCTTGAATGTGATATTGAGCACCTTGAGGGGTGCAGTTTTTAGAATGGTGTCACCTGTCTCTTTGTTCTTGTGCCTTGTCTCTTCCATTAGCTTGTCTGAACTTTGTCCTATCTCTGTCTCCCTGTCTCCTTGTTTGTGGCTTCTTTCCCTGCTGTGTCTTTCCTTGTGTCCTCTCTCTTTGCCTGGGCTCCGCTCTCTTGCAGCTTTACCTCTGCTCCGCACTCCTGCTAATCTGTTCTCTTTCAGCTCTGCTTTGCTGCTGCAGAACCTCTTGCTGCAGCTCTTCTCCGCATACCTTGAGGTTCAGCTCTGCTTTGCTCTTGCTGCTGCAGAACCTCTTGCTGCAGCTCTTCTCTATATACCTTTCAGATCAGCTCTGCTTTGTTCCGGCTTCTGCAGAACCTCTTGCTGCTCTACAGCTCTTCTTCGCTGCTTTGCGGTTCTCCTCCTGTGTGAACAGGTCTCTACCTGTTTCTCCATACACCATTCCTTCCTATCAGAACCAGTACCTGCACCCGCTGTGTGAACAGGATCCTACCTGTTCCTCCATACACCATTCCTTCCTATCAGAACCAGTACCTGCACCCACTGTGTGAACAGGATCATACCTGTTCCTCCATACACCATTCCTTCCTATCAGAACCAGTATCTGCACCCGCTGTGTGTACAGGATCCTACCTAATTCGTACCCCACTTCTACCTGTTTCTTCTCTGCCGTGCCTGCCCTGTGTCTCTGCCGTGCCTGCCCTGTGTCTCTGCCGTGCCTGCCCTGTGTCTCTGCCGTGCCTGCCCTGTGTCTCTGTCGTGCCTGCCCTGTGTCTGCCATGCCTGCCAGCCCTGTGTCTCTGCCGTTCCTGCCAGCCCTGTGTCTCTGCCATGCCTGCCAGCCCTGTGTCTCTGTCGTGCCTGCCAACCCTATGTCTCTGCCGTGCCTGCCAGGCCTGTGTCTCTGCCGTGCTTGCCAGGCCTGTGTCTCTGCCGTGCCTGCCAGGCCTGTGTCTCTGCCGTGCCTGCCAGGCCTGTGTCTGCCGTGCCTGCCAGGCCTGTGTCTCTGCCGTGCCTGCCGACCCTGTGTCTCTGCCGTGCCTGCCAGCCCTGTCTCTGTTGTGCCTGCCAGCCCTGTGTCTCTGCCGTGCATGCCAGCCCTGTATCTCTGCCGTGCCTGCCAGCCCTGTGTCTCTGCTGTGCCTGCCAGCCCTGTGTCTCTGCCGTGCCTGCCAGCCCTGTGTCTCAGCCGTGCCTGCTTGCCCAGTGTATCGGCTGTGCTTGCCAGCCCTGTGTCTGCCGTGCCTTCCTACCCTGTGTCTCAGCCATGCCTGCTTTTCTACTCATCCAAGTTTCAGCAGTGCTCATCTGCCAGTCCTGCCTGTCGCCCACACCTGTCCTAGTGTACCTGTCTCCCAAGTGAGATCAGGAGCCACAGCCAGACACCGCCCTGGAATGGCACCTGGCAGCTGCCTGCCGCACAAGCCTGACCTCACCATCAGAGGCTCCAGTGAAAACCAAGGCAGCTGTCCTAGTCACCCGTTCCAGGGTAGTCTGGTTTGTGGCACAGTGGGTCCACAACTCCATGGCTCATGCCCACTAGTCAGTTCGTGAGCGTGACAATTTCTATTGGTCTATGCCTGATGAAGAGACCTGAGTGGTCTCGGGGGCTTGCGATTGTTGCCATCTTTTCGGTTAGCCATTAAAAGGTATCAACCACTGGGGACTCTCAATTTGTAGATTGTAAGCTCTCACGAGCAGGGTCGTCTTGTGTTGCTTTAATTATTGTATTGTTAACCTTGTTACTTATGACTGTTGTGTTTGAAGCTGTTAAACTGTAAAGCGCTACGGAATATGTTGGCGCTATATAAATAAAGATTATTATTATTATTATTATTATTATTATTCTGTCATATTTACCCTCCAAAGTCACTTCAAATGTGAGGTTGCCCCTAAAAAAATGCAGATTTGCATATTTTGTTGTAAAAATGAGAACTCACTGGTCAACCTTCAACCCTTATAACTTCCTAACAAAAAAAATAACTAATTTGTGCGATATGACTCTCTGATTTAAGGGCATAAAAATTAAAAGCTTGAAAATTGGAAAATTTTCAAAATTTTCGCCAAATTTACATTTTTTTCACAAATAAACTCAAGTCATATCAAAGACATTTTACCACTATCATGAAGTACAATATCTCACAAAAAAACAGTTTCCGAATCAGTGGGATCCATTGAAACGTTCTAGAGTTATGGCCTCATAAAGTGACAGTGGTCAGAATTGTAAAAATGAGCATGGTCAGGAAGGTGAAAACAGGCTTTTGGATGAAGAGGTTAAAAACTGTTTTTCTATCTTCTATATTTTGGTGGCGTGCACTATATATTCGTATAGTGCGTTATTTGGATAAATGATGCATTGATGCTAGTGAATAGCCTCATATATTTGGATTCTGACATGTGAGTGTAAGGATGTAAAAAAAATTATGGTTAGCAATATAACATTAAAATAAACAGAAATCCAAAAAATGTTTGACTGTTTGGACAATGGTCACTTTCTCTACAAGATAGCTGTGACAAATTTTTACTTTACCTGGTGTACAGAATTTTTGCGTGCCTGAATATTCATCAATGACAGACTGATTTAATTCTTATTTAATTTTCATTTGAGTTATTAACATGAAATATTGCTTGGCCCAGGCAAACAAAACAAAGTCCAAATCCATAGGGTAATTGCGGAGCCTTTAGTATTTGGCACACTGTCTTGTCTTGGCACGTCGCAGAAGCAATCATTGGCTCAGTCATTTTGATTATGCCACTCATGCAAAGTAAGAGGAAAAGAAACTTCTTTTTAGTCCTTTAGCAATGATTCTTGGCAGGGCTGGTCTACATAGGGGCCATTCCTGTATCTACAACAGTCCGAACGCTGTATTTACGCGAGCAAGGATGGCAATGTCAACTGTAACGTCACCGTGCGGAATGTCGAGATCTGCAGGAAACATTACCGAATGGTGAATTGCTAGCAATGTTCCGAGCAAGTAAATTCTATAAGTAATGTTTTCCTATTTATAAATGCAGATTTAGATCAATACCTTTATTTGGAATGAGTTACAAAACCCATTCGCAGTGTAAACATCCTGTGGACTTTTTACAAATCAGCATTCTATCCAGGCAGTTCAAGCAGATGCTCATATTGGGTTGTGTTGGCAAGAAGCCATGGCAGTTACAGGGGCATCATTTTTCAACATTTCTGAATAAAGGATATTACGCGTGTGGAATAAATCTATCTGCGAAGCAATCCTAGAAAAATCCCTTTAATAAAGGTTAGTATAAGGTGTTCTTTCTACACTGCGTGCCGAATTATTAAGCAAGTTGTTTTTTGGATCACATGATACTTTTTACACATGTTGTCCTACTCCAAGCTGTTCAGGCTTGAGAGACAACTACAAATTAAGTAAATCAGGTGATGTGCATCTCTGTAATGAGGAGGGGTGCTGTCTAATGACATCAAAACCCTATATAAGGTGTGCTTAATTATTAGGCAACTTTCTTTCCTTTAGCAAAATGGGTCAGAAGAGAGATTTGACGGGCTCTGAGAAGTCCAAAATTGTGAGATGTCTTGCAAAGGAATGCAGGAGTGTTGAAATTGCCAAACTTTTGAAGTGTGATCACCGAACAATCAAGCGTTTCATGGCAAATAGCCAACAGGGTCACAAGAAGCATGTTGGGCAAAAAAAGGCGCAAAATAACTGCTCATGAATTGAGGAAAATCAAGCGTGAAGCTGCCAAGATGCCATTTGCCACCAGTTTTGCCATATTTCAGAGATGCAACGTTACTGGAGTATCAAAAAGCACAAGGTGTGCGATACTCAGGGACATGGCCAAGGTAAGGAAGGCTGAAAAACGACCACCTTTGAACAAGAAACATAAAATAAAACGTCAAGACTGGGCCAAGAAATATCTTAAGACTGACTTTTCAAAGGTTTTATGGACTGATGAAATGAGAGTGACTCTTGATGGGCCAGATGGATGGGCCAGAGGCTGGATCAGTAAAGGGCAGAGAGCTCCACTCCGATTTAGACGCCAGCAAGGTGGAGGTGGGGTACTGGTATGGGCTGGTATCATCAAAGATGAACTTGTGGGACCTTTTCGGGTTGAGGATGGAGTGAAGCTCAACTCCCAGACCTACTGCCAGTTTCTGGAAGACAACTTCTTCAAGCAGTGGTACAGGAAGAAGTCAGTATCGTTCAAGAAAAACATGATTTTCATGCAGGACAATGCTCCATCAGATGCCTCCAACTACTCCACAGCGTGACTGGCCAGTAAAGGTCTCAAGGAAGAAAACCCCATAGAGAACCTGTGGTCCCTCATAAAATGTGAGATCTACAGGGAGGAAAAACAGTCCACCTCTCGGAACAGTGTCTGGGAGGCTGTGGTGGCTGCTGCACGCAATGTTGATCATAAACAGATCAAGCAACTGACAGAATCTATGGCTGGAAGGCTGCTGAGTGTCATCATAAAGAAAGGTGGATATATTGGTCACTAATTTTTATTGGTTTTGTTTTTGCATGTCAGAAATGTTTATTTCTAAATTTTGTGCAGTTATATTGGTTTACCTGGTGAAAATAAACAAGTGCGATGGGAATATATTTGGTTTTTATTAAGTTGCCTAATATTTCTGCACAGTAATAGTTACATGCACAAACAGATATCCTCCTAAGATAGCCAAATAGGCATTTTATTGTTAGCTGAACTTGCTGAAAAGAAAAAACTGCATAAAATGAATATGACAATTTTTTTATCGAAAACTTTTTAAAGCAAACATTAGAAAGTATTATCGTAGAACATTTGTAAAAGTGCAAAATGGGTAGCATATAGCACAGCCACATAGTATATAGCATAGCCACGTAGTATATAACACAGCCACATAATATATAATACAGCCACGTAGTGTATAGCACAGCCACGTAGTATATAACACAGCCATGTAGTATATAACACAGCCCAAGTAGTATATGGCACAGCCCAAGTAGTATATAGCACAGCCAAGTAGTATATAGCACAGCACATGTAGTATATAGCACAGCCATGTAGTTTATGGCACAGCCACATAGTATATAGCACAGCACATGTAGTAAATAGCACAGCCACATAGCATATAGCACAGCCACGTATTATGTGGACGAGAGGAGACTCTCCTCCAGGGTCTGGGCACCATATCCCTGTAATTAAAATAAAAAATAGTTATATACTCCCCTTCTGGCTACCCCTGGATCCAGCCCTGGCCTTAGCGATGCTCCTGGCAACTATTGTTCCCAGTAATGCCTTGTGGCAATGACCTGTGATGACATAGCGGTCTCACGTGATGCTATGTCATCTGGGGTCATTTCGCAAGGCATTACTGGGAACAGGAGCTGCCGGGAGTATCGCAATCATCGGGAAGGCTGCGTGGGACTCCAGAAGGTAAGAATATCACGATTTTTTATTTTTTTAATTATTTTTAACATTATATCTTTTTACTATTGTACAATAGTAAAAAGTTGGTCACACTTATCAAAATGGACCCCCCGTCTCGCTAGGGCCCCGGCACTTGCCCGGGTGTGCCAGGTGCTGACGCTGGCCCTGGTCATCTCATGTCACTTATCTCAAGATATTCTGAGCCAGGCAGAAAGGTTTAGAAGGAAATACCTGCATATTATTAACACATTTTCATTTGTTAGTCTTGTGTATACTGATGATTCATCAATACTTTACAGATGGGTATTTGTTAATCATTGTCTTCACATATAGATTTTTTCCAAAAAGGCATATTCCAATTTCAACAGAATATGCCATAAATGTAAAGTATATTGTTTTATCAATAGGACCCAGATCTATTTTAGTAACAGGGTCCTGACGGCAGCCACTGACAGTGGAGAGGTGGTCACTGGTCAGAATTCACATTTAGTTGTTTGGGAATCGTGGCCACCTCTTCAGGGAATAATATTGAGATAAATATGGGTCCCATTGGTGAGACTATCCATTACATCTACCGGTGTATTTGAAAGTGCAATTTATATTTTTTCATATACAGCTCTAGCAAAAATGAAGAGACCACTGCAAAATGTTCAGTTTGTCTGATTTTTCTCTTTATAGGTATATTCTTGAGTAAAATGTAAATTGTTCTTTTATTCTATAAACTTCTGACATGTCTCCGAATTTCCAATTAAACATATTTGTATTTTTTTTCTGACAAAGAAAAATGGTCAAATTTTTTTAAAGCAACCCAGTGCTTTCAGACCTTAAATAATGCAAAGAAAACAAGTTCATAATCATTTAGAAACAACAATACTAATATTTTATCTCAGGAAGAGTTCAGAAATCAATATTTTGTGGAATAACCATGATTTTTAATCACAGCTTTCATGCGTCTTGGCATGCTTTCCACCAGTCTTTCACACTGCTTTTGGTGCAAACATGTAAGCAGTTCCTCTTTGTTTGATGGCTTGTGATTATCCATCATCCTCTTGATTACATTCCAGAGGTTTTCAATGGGGTTCAGGTCTGGAGATTGGGCTGCCCATGACAGGGTTTTGATGTAGTGGTCTCTTAATTTTTGCCAGAGCTGTATATGTCTACCTGTGTCTGTTATAATGGCAAAACATGGGAGTACACCTTTAAATGCCTCCTAAAGCAGAAGGAATTGAGCAGATTTATATATACCGTATATACTCGAGTATAAGCCGAGATTTTCAGCCCAAATTTTTGGGCTGAAAGTGCCCCTCTCGGCTTATACTCGAGTCATGATCGGTGGTGGGGTCGGCGGGTGAGCACTGTCATATACTTACCTAGTCCCGGCGATCCTGGCGCTCCCCCTGCCCGTCCCACTGTCTTCGGTGCCGCAGCCTCTTCCCCTGAGCGGTCACGTGGGACCGCTCATTAGAGAAATGAATAGGCGGCTCCACCTCCCATAGGGGCGGAGCCGCCTATTCATTTCTCTAATGAAGCGGTGCCGGTGACCGCTGATAGAGGAAGAGGCTGCGGCACCGAAGACAGGCAGGGGGAAGGAGCGGGATGCCGGGAGCAGGTAAGTATGACATATTCACCTGTCCTCGTTCCACACGCCGGGCGCTGTCTCCATCTTCCCGGCGTCTCTCCGCTCTGACTGTTCAGGCAGAGGGCGCGATGATGCATATAGTGTGCGCGCCGCCCTCTGCCTGATCAGTCAGTGCGGAGAGACGCCGGGAAGATGGCGCCGAGGAGCTGCAAGCAAGACAGGTGAGTATGTTTTTTTTTTTTTTTTTATTGCAGCAGCAGCAGCAGCTATGGGGCAATAATGGACGGTGCAGAGCACTATATGGCACAGCTATGGGGCAATGGTGCAGAGCACTATATGGCACAGCTATGGGGCAATAATGGACGGTGCAGAGCACTATATGGCACAGCTATGGGGCAACGGTGCAGAGCACTATATGGCACAGCTATGGGGCAACGGTGCAGAGCACTATATGGCACAGCTATGGGGCAATAATGGACGGTGCAGAGCACTATATGGCACAGCTATGGGGCAATAATAAACGGTGCAGAGCACTGTATGGCACAGCTATGGGGCAACGGTGCAGAGCACTATATGGCACAGCTATGGGGCAACGGTGCAGAGCACTATATGGCACAGCTATGGGGCAACGGTGCAGAGCATTATATATATGGCACAGCTATGGGGCAACGGTGCAGAGCATTGTATATATGGCACAGCTTTATGTGGAGTATCTATGGGGCAATGGTGCAGAGAATTGTATATATGGCACAGCTTTATGTGGAGCATCTATGGGGCCATAATGAATGGTGCAGAGCATTATATGTGGCACAGCTTTATGTGGAGCATCTATGGGGCCATAATGAACGGTATGGAGTATCTATTTTTAATTTTGAAATTCACCGGTAGCTGCTGCATTTTCCACCCTAGGCTTATACTCGAGTCAATAAGTTTTCCCAGTTTTTTGTGGCAAAATTAGGGGGGTCGGCTTATACTCGGGTCGGCTTATACTCGAGTATATACGGTAGCTTTGTCAGAAAAGGCTCAACATAAAATGTATTTTTTTTCTTCAAAATGAGGTTCTTTGGAGGCTTTGGTGTCCAGTGGACGGTCCTATTCCGTGAACAGAAAGCCTACTATTTATGAGCCTGTCTGTAGCTGAGTAGGACTGCCCACTGGACACCTTAACCCAGAATGAGAAAAGATTTTGATGAATAAAAAAATAAATTTCAAGTAATACTAAACCTTTACCCCCAAATGTGTTTATCCATCTCTTTGGCTCGTTGAGGTTGCTTGTAGATTGGGCTGCGTTTGCAACAAGACTCGCTCCCTTTAAATCCCCTTACTAGCAATTTTAGACTTACTAAAGTTTACAATATGTCATCTACCTCCATAGAAGGATCCACAACTTGTAGACATTGTAAGCTTCCACCTTAGATGATGGGTATTTCAGAGATGAAGTGTTTAATTTTTTCCTCTTTGCGAATTTGCTAATTATCTTTGTTTTTCTATAAATTGCCTTCCATAATATTTGCTTTACTTTTGTGTTTTGGTTTAATTTAATTTTACCCATGCTGCTATCTCACAGGCTACAGGCAGTTTCAGTAGCAAAACAGCTTTTCAGAAGATCTAAATCAATCGTATTATCAGCTTTAAATGAATATGCATGACTGTACTTCTTTAGTTTGAGCTAAATTATTTTGTCCCCTTTGGACTTTTGGGGACCTGAAAAAGTTAACAATTGTTAGAGTCTTTTCATTTAATGTATCATTCAGAGCTGTCTCATTTATTGCAGTGGGAAACAGAAGATCAAACATAATACATATGCACACATACACAAACTGTACCCGAGGGAAGAGTGTTCTAGAGGAAAAATATGGTCTAGATCGAAGGGTCATTCTCTGAGAATGTAGGAGAGAACACTTGGGGAATACAGAGGAAAACACCAACTAATTGAAAAGGTTAATTTATTCATGAAACTGCTCCTTTGTATATCGGGTTGAATTGAGTTTGGATTTTTCTTAAAAAAATATCAATAGAATTTTAATGGCGAACCAAGCTGTTTCATATTTTGTTACACCTTGGGATCACTTGCAATATTTATTAAGTGAAATAATAAGAGATTTTGCCAACATATTTACATATTTTATACAAGTAACGCTGATCCAACGGTAAAAACCTTGTGAGATGGGCTGGTATAAGTGGAAGAAGCGGTGAAGAGCTAGACAAGTTTTCCTTTGTGACTCGATCTCCTCTTCCACCTTAAAGAGTCTATTTGCATATGTAAATTCTCAAAGAAGCACTACATGGCCTATAAGTCTCCTTATGCCAGCTTGACATTCTTCACAGTGAGAAACTTTACTCCTTAGAACCCTGTCAGAGACCTCTTCCTTAAACCAGTTCTCCAGTGTTGCACTAATGAGAGGCAAACATCATAGAACACATGTCTTCAAAGGGAGTTTCTGGTTTGGCTTTTTATCCTAAGTCATGTGGCAAGGCTTGTTAAAGGGAACCTGTCACTTGAATATGGCGGGCCTTTTTTTTGGTCCGATGGGCGGTGTTTTGGGGTCTTTTATTCACCCCTTCCTTTCCCGCTGGCCGCACGCTGGCTGCAATATTGTCTTGAAGTTGATTCACTTTCCTCCGTAGAACACGCGTGCGCAAGGCAATCTTGCCTTGCGCACGCGCAGTATGTGGATCGCCCCCAGGCGCAGGGCAATGGGGCACTCGGCACCGGGTCCCTCGGTCTCGGTTCTGGGGATGTCACGGTGGCCCGACCCAGTCCGTGGCCCTGCTGAGGGGCACCCAATTAAAGGTGTAAGTTGTTTGTCAAGTGTTCGTGACGCCACCTGTGGTGTTCAGTCAGGATGACCGATGCTGCTAGGGGTCCGCTGGGGTGATGGAATGGCAGCTAGATGGTATACCTTCCCACAGGTGAAGTATGTCCCCAGGGCTTCCCAAGGTGTGCGAATGGTGATAGTGGACGTTGTAAGGCGCGATGAATAACGAGGACTCAAAGGTTGCAGTCTCTTTACCTTTTACTGAAGACTACAGCATCCGCAGTCCAGAGTACCGCTCACAGGACTGGCTGAGTCCGGCCAGTCCGAAGGCACATCCAGAGTTCCCTTAGCCAGGAGGAAATCAGTAGCCTTCCTACTAGCGCCTGTGTGTTGTAGTACCTCCCTGCTGAGCACCACGGGAAAGTCCTCACAACCTTTGTAGATGTTTCTGATGTTCTCTCTCTCTCTGTCCCCCAGATGATATGGATAGGACAACCCGTATGACGGGGTAGGCCTGGAGCTATTTTATAGGGACACTAGAGACGCCCCTCTCCCACAGTTGCCTCCGTGTCTTCTTAGGTATTTAGGTTGGGGAGCCAACTTGGAATTGACTGTCCTGCCATTGTCTGGAGTAATGCGTAGAGTCAGTACTCCCTCGGAGTTCTGGCCACTGGCTATGCGCCTCGGAAGGAGGCTGCCAATCTCGGGGCAGGACTCCTCCCGGTATTATCTCCTTGTGCTGTGACTTCGGTTCTCACTCTCCACAATATACTTCGCTTCGTGTCCTTTCTTAGGATGCTGCCACAATGATGTGCAGGCGCAGCTCCGTAACGTTCTATCTCTTGCTAGGCCTCTGTCAGGATCCCAC
The DNA here is from genome assembly GCF_051348905.1 of Ranitomeya variabilis. NCBI lineage: Eukaryota > Metazoa > Chordata > Amphibia > Anura > Dendrobatidae > Ranitomeya > Ranitomeya variabilis. The sequence continues at coordinate 71,080,690 of NC_135237.1, read as the reverse complement.
CCCTGACTGGACCTCTCTGGGTCAAACCCAGGCGGCTTCTCCCTCGATGTTATCTGGTCGAAGCCCAGTCTGCTTCTTTCTGTCTCACTTCCTATCCAACCCACCAGTTTTACCCGTGTGTGAGGAGTGCCCTAGTAGATAGAAGCTTTGCTCCCCCTGCTGGACTGGAGTGTAAAGTGAAGTGTGGGACTGTGATACCTGGCAAGGTGAACTCCTTTAGTACCATCAGACGTAACATCACTCCCCCTGGTGGAAGAGCGAAATTACTGCAACGACCAGGACTCTGGGGCGCTGCATATGCTTTGGCCAACTGCAGGCAAAGCCGAAAAGCATTAGTGCGCATGCGCCGGCGCACTATGTCACGGAACACAGCGAAATACTTCCGGGACATAGTGCACCGGCGCATGCGCACTAATGCTTTTCAGCTTTGCCCGCAGTTGGGCAAAGCATACTGTGCGTGCGCAAGGCAAGATTGTTCTACGGGGGAAAGCGAATCAACTTCAAGACAATATTGCGGCCAGCGTGCAGCCAGCGGGAAAGGAAGGGGTGAATAAAAGACCCGGAAACACCGCCCATCGGACCGAAAAAAGGGCCCCTCAAATTCAGGTGACAGGTTCCCTTTAAAGTGTCAATGTAAAATATAAAAAATCATATACTCACCTCATTGTTCACCTCTCTGGGCCCACATTTCCTGTCCAGGCTTCACCGCATCTTTTTAACACTACCACAACTACTGAACCCCCCTCATGCTAGGCCGTGAATTCTGGCTTTGATGAGGCCTGGGAGGAGCCTGTGCAAGCATGCAAAAAGGTCATGATGTTAAGATGTCACGTCATGCGCCTTAACCTTGCACACGCATGTGCAGAACTGTCATCAAAGCCGGATTTCTTGGTGGCTAGCAGGTGAGGAGCCAGAGAAGTGAGTGGTGAGTATAATAAACGTTTTTTTTTACTTCTCTTACAGGTCAGGTTGAGGGCCAATATGCAGCATTATAGAATGCTGTATATCAGCCCCGAAAGGTGGTGACATTACTTCACATTGGCCAAAACTGATGGCAGGTTCCCTTTTAATGACTAAAATTTTGCCGTGAGTCAGATTTGTCTTATTGGTTCTATGTGCAACACTGCATATATATTCTGCAGGAGTCACAGGAGGATGGACCATGGTGTCCTGCGGCATTGATGGCTGGAATCTTGTGGTAACTGGAGGAAAGAAATAAGATACTTCTGGAGTATAGGTAAAGAGGTCTGAATTAGCAACTAAACAGTAGTTCTCTGGGGATTCGAGAGTAGATCCTTGTAAAAAGTGGTCCCACGAGAGTCCCGTATGGACTGCTGCCTATCTATTAAGGACTGAGGTTACTGTCAGCTGTATGGTTATCCCTGGAAGCGTTTCTATTGGTGTGTACACAATCAGCTCTGTGGGGAATGAGTTTAGGTGAGGGTAATGAGGTTTATAAGGAAACTGTCAGCAGTTTTGCGATGTAATTAGAGGGCAGAATTGGGGGATGAGACACTGATTTCAGTGATATGTCACTTCTTATGTTGTGTGCTATAGTTGTAATACGATCAGTGTTTTATCAGCAGGTGATTATCACTGCTAGACTAGCTGCCATGTGCCTCCTGGTCCAAACACTCCCCCAGTACTGTTTACAATGTGCACAGACAGTTGCCAATCAGGGATGTGGCAGGGGTCAACTTTCTGAGCTCTGGTAATTTTACATCACAGAAAATTCTGATTGCGTCACAACTGTTGCACCCAGGAAAGTAAGTGATACATTGCTGGAATCAAGGTCTCCTTCCTTACATTATGCTGTTTAGACATTGGGGGGGCAGCAAAAAACTGGTGTCCGATGCCCCTTCATTTAAGGAAGGCTGTAGATGGATCATTATTGTAGGAGTGTGGTTGCTCTGTAAGCCTGATATGGGGTCTGGAGGATAATTCTGCAATATGGCAGGGTGAGTAGTGTGTTAAGTAAAGGGGTGGCCTAGTCACAGAAAATGATATGGTCTAGTGAAAACATGGTCTTAATCCCACAACAACAAAAAAAGAAGCTGTATTAGCTGCATATCACTATTCAGGAAGCAGGAGACTTCATCTAGAGGCACATGGTTGACCAGTGGTTCGGCTGCAGAATATTTGCTTGGGTTTGGCTAGAGGTACATGAACGTATTTTCTCTGATTCGAGAGAATAAGATCGATTATACTCATCATCATCACATATTGATCAAATTCTCTCGTATGTGAAAAAGATGGAAAAAAACTGTCTCCATCTTCTCCATTCTGTGAATTAATTTGTCTTCCGAGTGTGGTCCGTTTTTTTTCCACTGACTAATTGACTTTCATGGACGAGTGAAATCTCATTTACGAATGCAAATAGTGCATGATGCAATTTTTTATCTCCGACTGACTGTTCAAGAAAAAAATTAGACATGTGCACAGCCCCGCAGAATAACATTGGTCACAGTGTGATCCGATGCCTTGTCAGACCGATAATAAGGTCGTCTGCACGAGCCCTTATTGTGGGCAAAATGATCAAGACAAGGATAGGTTGGCACTGAAAGCCAAAGTCCTGGGAAAAGAAAGCTTTCAGCATGTTCATATATCAGAAATCCTACGTGTTATTATTATACATATGAATCTTATTAATTTATGTCTATAGTGGCTGCACAGTCTCTTGTCATGTATCAACCATGTGAATGCGTAGAAAGTCATTGTATGGTGATTTCTTGAGGATACATGAGGTAAATGTGAGGGTAGCGAGTGTTGAACTTTCCATGTCGACAGTGCTGTAAACGCGTTTGCTAACCCTGGAGGAGAACAGTATAGCAGAGAGGAATTTTGTAGTCATTACAGGACATCATATCGCGCTTCTGGAAAAACAAAGGTTGATCAAGGTGACAGGTTATTTGTGAACTAGCCCTCAATACATGCGGAGGATCAATGAATCAACGTGAGTGTTTTCTGTGTCTAGTATTCGCTCCTGAAAACCTTTACAGCAAAATTGTTTCTCAAGAAATAGAGGCCATTTATGCACCAAAGATAATTGTATTGTGGGGGGAACGAAAGTCATTTATAACAGGTTACAGATACATCTCTAATTATAACCGACCAGCTATATTTCTGTATGAGTCATCAAGTGAGTCCATGAAATTAAAGTTGACCTGTCAGCTCGCCTGACAATTCTGTTTCAGTAAATACATTTTTTCTCTGTAATACTACATATATAGATATCTACTATATAATTGTCTAAGGGGTACTTCCGTCTTTCTGTCTGTCTGTCCTTCTGTCTGTCTGTCACGGATATTCATTGGTCGCTGCCTCTGTCTGTCATGGAATCCAAGTCACTGACGGGCACAGTCCGGCGGAAAAATGGCCACTCCTTCCTCCCTGCAGTCAGTGCCCGCTCCGTACTCCCCTCCAGTCTGCCCTCACACAGGGTTAATGGCAGCGGTAACGGACTGCGTTATGCTGTGGTGTAATGCACTCCGTTACCGCTGCTATTAACCCTGTGTAACCTACTTTTTACTATTCATGCTGCCTATGCAGCATGAATAGTAAAACGATCTAATGTTAAAAATAATTTAAAAAAATAAAAAATCGTTATATACTCACCATCCTTCAGCCCCCGGATCGACAACAGGCCTTTCCCGCTCGCGATGCTCCGGTAACCGGTCCATGCTGCGATCTCGCGAGATGATGACGTAGCGGTCTCGCGAGACCGCTACGTCATCATCTCGTGACACCGCAATGCACTCTTGAGACCAGAGCGCACGAGCAGCGTCGCTAACCACTTCGCCTGGATCCGGGGGCTCCGGAAGGTGGGTATATAGCTATTTTTTATTTTATTTCTTTTTTTTAACAGGGATATGATGTCCACATTGCTATATACTACGTGGGCTGTGCAATATACAACGTAGCTGGGCAATATACTACATGGGCTGTGCTATATACTATGTGGCTGGGCAATATACTACGTGGGCTGTGCTATATACTACGTGGCTGGGCAATATACTACATGGGCTGGGCAATATACTACATGGGCTGCGCTATATACTACGTGGCTGGGCAATATACTACGTGACCATACAACGTGGGCTGCGCAATATACTACGTGGACTGTGCAATATACTACATGGGCTGCGCAATATACAACATGGGCTGCGCAATATACTACGTGGGCTGCGCAATATACTACGTGGGCTGCGCAATATACTACGTGGGCTGCGCAATATACTACGTGGGCTGCGCAATATACTTTGTGGGCTGCGCAATATACTACGTGGGCTGCGCAATGTACAACGTGGGCTGCGCAATGTACTACGTGGGCTGCCCAATGTACTACGTGAGCTGCGCAATGTACTACGTGGGCTGCGCAATGTACTGCGTGGGCTGCGCAATGTACTGCGTGGGCTGCGCAATATACTACGTGGGCTGCGCAATGTACTGCGTTGGCTGCGCAATGTACTGCGTTGGCTGCGCAATGTACTGCGTTGGCTACGTAATGTACTACGTGGGCTGCGCAATGTACTACGTGGGCTGCACAATGTACTGCGTGGGCTGTGCAATGTACTGCGTGGCTGTGCAATATACTGCGTGGGCTATGCTATACACTACGCATACATATTCTAGAATACCCGATGCGTTAGAATCGGGCCACCATCTAGTTAGATATATTTCTGAAACATCTTGTATTAGCACTTTGGTTAGTTCTGTTTCTCTGTTATTTTTCTTACAAATTTAGAAATGTATGTAATAAATTGACAACTAGGTGTTACCATTCCCCTTGTCACAGGGGTGTCTCCCTGCACAGTCTGATTACAACAATCAGCACTGATGAGTCTGAGTCAGAAACATCGCAACTGGTCTAGATATCTCAGTCCTCACTAGAACCTCTCGCCCATCGGTGACCTCGTCACGTGATCGCGGGTCACCGATGGTTTGGCATGACAACCAGAGGTCTCCAGCAGACCTCTATGGTTGTCATAGCCAGATTGCTATGAGCACCACACGGTGGTCGGCGCTCATGCCAAAAGAGCATTTCTGCAACATTCAGGCGATCTCTTCATTGCCTGTATGTAGCAGAGCCAATCAGACAACTGGAGCTTCTAGTCTCCCATGGAGACTTTTGAAGCATACAAAAAGTTAATGAAAAAGTGTTTTTACAAATACTAAATAAATAAAAAATGTAAGAGTTCAAATCTCCCCCCTTTCACCCCATTGAAAATAAAACAATAAAAAAATCAAACATACACATATTTGGAATGGCCGCACTCAGAATCGCCACGAAAAGCCAGAATTACGTTTTTGGGTCACCATGACATTTTAAATAAAATGCAATAACGGGCGATCAAAAGATCGTATCTGCAGCCATATTACAGTGCAGATTTTGCTGCACTTGTTTGCGGGTGCCATGTTACATTGACAAAGCCTCTGAGATGCCAGAACAGCAGAACCCCTCATAAGTGACCCCGTTTTACAAACTACACCTCTCAGTGAATTCATCTAGGGGTGCAGTGATCATATTGACACCACAGGTGTGTCACAGAATTTTATGCCATTTGGCAGTGAAGAAACAATAATTTACATTTTTACCACAAAGATTGTGTTAGCCTCAAATTTTATACGGGAAAATTGGTAAAAATGGCACCAAAATGTGTCCCACAATTTCTGCTGAATGCAGAAGTACCCCATATGTGGCTGTACAGTGCTGCTGAATTCACAGCTACTGTACTGCTCAGTACTTTTGTACAACGCCCTCCATGCTGCTGCTGCTGCTTCTGAACATATGTTACATAGAGAAAGGAGACCAGGCATCCCTCATGTCTGTGTTCTGTGTGTACGAGACATTTTGGCATCTAGTCTCCATCTACTAGCTCAGAGACAACTGTCAAATGGAGATAGATCCTAGAGAAAACTGGTAAAAAATGCAGGATACAAGTCAAATAAAGACCAGAAATAATATTATTCCTTGCACACTGTATATACACATGACAGCATATTTTAAAAACTCTTGAGAAACAAGTATACCTTAATATACTCATGGTCTGCATCCATATTTTGGAAAACGTAAGTTTTAATTAAGGATGAGCGAACTTTTTCCCAGAAATCTGTTTTCCTTTTCGGGTTTTGTGCCGAATAAAGTTTGTTGAAAGACTGAGTACAGCCAATCAACAATCTTTTAGGCTGTGGGCACTTCCGGAGCAAGTATTGGTATGGCTGTGACTGGCTGGCGCAACATGTGATCCGGCCTGTATAAATGCCGGATCACGGGTGACACCGCCATTATGCTCTGATTAGCATAGGGACAGGGTAAAATAAATAATTTTTTAAAATGACGTGGTGTTTTTAATAACCAGCCAAGGGAAGCAGACAACTGTGAGCTGATCTTATTATGCTGTGAAGGTTTCAATAGCCATGGACCTTCTCAGCCTATTAATATCAGCCCCCAGCTATCTGCTTTTCCTTAGCTGGTTATTAAAAATAGGGGGGCATCATGTAATTTTTCTACAATGTAACTATGAATGTTCATATTCTAGAGAAGTCAGCACCACGCGGTGGGTGGCCTGTCAATCTTTCCTTGATAATAACAGTTGATCTCTATGCTTTATCCTTGTCAGTGTTCATTAGTTAGGGCAGTGTTCCCCAACTCCGGTCCTCAAGAGCCACCAACAGGTCATGTATTCAGGATTTCCTTAGTATTGCACAGGTGATGGAATTCTTGCCTTTCCAGGTAATGCAATTATCACCTGGGCAATACTAAGGAAATCCTGAAAACATGATCTGTTGGTGGCTCTTGAGGACCGGGCTTGGGGAACACTGAGTTAGGGGAATACCAATCATAGGGTTTTGATATTTGTATTGCAATAAATTGTGGAGGCTTCAAACTATATATCTGCATTTTCATCCACTTTCCAGGTCTCTTTTTAGTTTTTAAACATTTTAATTAAAGAACTGTTATCAGGGGAAATTTTTTTTCCTCCTAAGGCTACGGTTCCGCTAAAAGATTTTGGTGTAATTTCTGCACCATTTCTCAACCAATTATTTAAATTTCCAGATTTCTCGGACAATAAGACGCACCGGACCATAATACATACCCCATATTTTCAGGATGAAAAGAGGTAAAAAATGTAATATGTCAAATGGGGGTACATCTTACACTCCAAATTCAGATTACCACCAGGGGTGGGCAGCAGCGGTGGGGGAGCAGGGTCACAGGAGATGTTCGAAGGTGCGACACTGCAGACTGATGCTGTGAGTCCCATCACAGGCTGGTAGAAAGGGATGTTCGGTAGTGCCCAGCAGTACTCGGTGGTGCAGGAGCCGAGTTCTCAATATGCGCATGCACTGCCTTCGGCGGCCATTTTCCCGGAGTCCATCGCATTGTTACCATGGAAGTGAGGGAGCTCTGAGCTTTCACAAAATTTCAGCAGTTCACCGAACACCCTCTTCTACGAGCGTTGCACCTCCGAACACCCCCTCCACCAAGCCCTGGGCCCGCAGCATCATACGCAGAATTGCTCTACTCCAGCTGCCACTGTTCCCCGATAAGCTACATTCAGACTAGGGGAAAAGTGCATCTTCTAGTTCAAAAAATATGGTAGGTTACTTGCGCTTTTTGGTGCATTTTTTTAACATGCTTTTTTATATTGCATTTTTGATGCTGCGTTGTTGTCTCTGGTGAGTCACTCTTTAAATAAAGCTACCTTCTTTTTGAATCTTTCTGGTATTTTGATTTCACTGAACTTCATTGACATAGGTACGTGTGGATCACATACATCAACCTCTGCAACGCACTAAAAACTCATGTGCATTTTTTACTTGCGGATTTTACGTATCTAATGTAAGTCTATTAGGAATATCCTCACAGAAAACTCAGCGTACCCTCAAGATAAATTGACATTCTGCGAATTTGAGAAACACATTCCAGGGCAGTTTATGGAGCGCAAATAAGAAGCACAGTGGGCGGGAGATTTCTAGAAATCACATTTACTTTGTAGGAACTGTAAGATGCTGCGTTTTTGATGCAGGGAAAACACACAAGATCAGAAACGCGATGAAAGCTCATTGTGGGAACGAAGCCTCAGAGAGTTCAATGGCTTCAGCTTCTCGTAATCCACAGGTATTCATTATAAATGTAAATCCTTTAATACTGCAAATGTTTCTGGAAATGTAAACATACTTAGACTTTGAGAAGCTATTAAAGAGCTATTATGACTGATAGACTTAGGGCCAGAAGGAAATGTACTGTAAGACCATTTTACATCGTCAAACTGAACATAAGATAATTTCGCCTGTCAGCGTCACAGAAGAGATGAGGAAAATTTGTGCCGTCAACGCTGTTCACATTGTACTCGGAATGCTACTGAGTCTGACGGGTCTGTAACCTAAGATAAGTGAAGATCACAATTGCTCACCTTCAAAATGTTTTCCCTTGCAGCAGCTTGTAGAAGACTCGTAGGCGGAAAGGAGTTTTCCCACAAAAGACATTTATCACCTACTGTATCCTGTGTAAGCATCTGATCACTGAGGGTCCCATTGCTGAGAAACACAATAACTAGAAGGTCGGGTCTTGATCCAATGTTCTTCCTGGATTTAAATGAAACAATATACATGGTCATCCTTGATTGATGCTTCTCCACTCATGGCTATAGGACCAATGGAGATAGCTGAGTGCTCAGTTACCAAGATATGGATGGGAACATGGCTTCAGGTTCCTCATCGACAAGTGATAAAATGATTTCATAGGAAAACATTTTTTAGGTATTATAATGAAATCATATAAAAGAAAAGTGATACAAAAATGTGCAGGATATGGTAAATCACAATCAAATACATAAACTTTTATTGGACTCCATTCCAAAAAAAAATCTATCTATATAGTTATATATATATCCCTGGACGAAGCATTTCCTGTGCGAAACGCACGTCGGGTGTGGTGGGTGTCCGGGTCTATTCTTGTGGTAAATATACCTTATATGGTTTGCATATTTATGCCTGTAATGTATACACTTTATTGGTTCCTGTGTTTCACATTTTAGCTCAGGTTTTGGCACTATTTAGCCTTGCATTTTGTACTGCTGCACTAATATAGCTTAAAAGTATACAACACAATTGCACTATTGCACTTTATTACCTTTATTTATATGTTCCTTTTGTGGCTCTGTTAATTTATGACACACTATGTGTTCAGTATCCTGACTGTGCAATAATATTAAGCTTTTTGTATACACTATTACTGTATTTAGACCCGTGTTGTCCCACCATTCTTTCTGCACTGGTGGTCACTATCATTATTTTATATTTATGTATGTTTTGTCTTTAATAAAATTTAGTACATTTTTTCAATTATTTCTTGATCTTTTAGTGAAGGTTTCTTCATATTGGTTTATATATATATATATATATATATATATATATATATATATATATAGTAAAGCCCAAAATACACAGAAAATTTTGAAAGAATGGTGGGTGAGCCAGTGAAACAAAGAACATTTGTATGTCTGAAATAGTATAAATGGTGTATGCAAATATAAATACGGTAATATGTAAGGCAAAGGAGTAAGGAGTACAATGCAGACAAAAATGATACACAATGCAAAATTAAATCAAAGTGAAAGGGAAAAGAACATAAGTCACAGTGGATTGAGAAAAAAAACCTTAATAAAGTGCAAATTCCACAGATGACTAAAACAGTATGACAGCAGTAGCATCCACATGAGGTGGGTTTCGCAACTGCTTCATCCGGGGTATATAATAGATGATTATTTCAAGTTGCTGTGAAATTACTAACCTATAAAATATATTTTAGAGAAAACATGTCATCTTCATGTTGTCCAAACAAGCATGAATTAGACACTGAATGTGTGATTTCATGCTTTACACTGAGAAGCTGTGGTATTTGAGAGTAACCATACTGGGCAATACCGGCTGGGGACTATGTGTCTCAGCTGACTAGTCCAATGTGGTAACCAGCAGCTTCTCCTTGTCCTGCAATAGTTGACTATAAGTTATCTCTATGTGAGACCTGTCAGTTATGGGGAATGGGGCCTAGACACATAGTTCCCAGCCAATTTTGCAAAGTATGGTTAATCCTAAATGCTACAGCTTTTCAGAGAAAAACATACATAGCTGCAATCATACAGCCAATGTCAGACATATGCTGCCCCTTATTCAGGCAGTATGAATCTAATGACAGGTTTCCTTTAAAGGGGACCTTTTTGGCAGGTTTTTGCTACCTCATCTAAGAGCAATATAATGTAGGAAAAGAGACCCCGATTCCATCAATGTATCACGTAATCATACAGAACACAGCTCTGCCTTATTTCTACTGCAGAGATAAGAGAGGAGAGAGGGCGTGTTCTTTCTCCCCTGTATGATGCTTTCTGATTGTGATTGGTCAGGGTCATCCAGGGAGAGAAGTACACATTTCTCAGAGACAAAATCTCTGGTAGTTCCCAGTTGAACTATACCATAGATAATAATCTAAACTTTGCAAGATAATATCTCCACAATAGAGAGGAGAAATGTACTCAGTTTTGCAGCCACAGTTCCATGATGTGACCAGTTTGGCATTCGCAAACTAGTGAAAAGCCCCCTTTAAAGCAATCAGTGCTGCATATACAATTACAGCAGTTTTTCTTGAAATCTCACAATAACATATTAGTCATGGAAACCTCAGATGGCACTCCAATACATATCAATCTTTTTCTAAATCACTGAAGTGTGCTGCTATTCTTATAACATAAGCTTCATTTCCTAGCCAAGTTTCATGACTCCATAAAAGAGCTTTGACTATTTTTTCTCTCGTATTTCAGGGAAATATTTCTGCATGTTATTATGTATTAATGAGCATTTGGCACTGAGAAATTCAACATATAAAATGTAGGCATACTACCCCACATGGCAGATGTGGCAGATGGTGAGTTTCTTGTATTTTATATAAAGAAGAAATGTAAATTTTTTTTTTTAAAGATGACTAATATTTAATTGCCAGTGACCAGAGCAGATGAATGAAATGTACAGGACATGCTCGTTTATTAAAGCATCTTTTATGCCTTAATTGGATGGTGATTCATAATCTTGATGAAATTCCAATTAGTGCCCAAAATCCTGCTTTAATCATTCTCATTCTGCAAATTATATTTCATCTACAAAAAAAAATGTCCATTATTTGAGTCAGCAAGTTCAGATCAACAAGACTAAATTAAAACCCAAGACTTCTTCCAAAATACAGAAAAAGAGAAAACACTGCCCAATACATGTATTTATCAATGTGCAAACAGTTTATAAACAACACATTTACTAAATGCTGTATGGGGTGAATCATTTTCTATAGCTAATTATCATTTCAACATTGATGTCCACATTTCAGGCAAAGGTTCTTACACAATAAAAGGCCCCACAGGTTCTACAGAAGACACTCAATTTCACAGTAAAAATCTTGTTTATTATTAGACAGATTTTTTTTGGCCTGGTGAGGCTTGTGTACTTACTATGAGAATCCACGTCAGAATAGCTGTACTTTCAAACAGATTTATACAGTCATTCTGAAATGGATTTTCAAAGTAAGTACACCATCCTCAACAGGTATTAGGGATCTATTAAATAGTGTATGCAGTTTATAATGTGCAATATTATAACAGATAAGTTGGACTGGATGCCTCTCACTTACATTACAACATTTTGTGTTCAATTTATCTGCAAATAACTCAAGGATATAGAGAAGATGCAGCTCAAGACATAGGAAAAATTTCCAGACATTACTGAAGTGCATAAAAATAGTGATAACATCAAAAAAAAAAGCACCGATCAGCATGCAGCACTTACGCCTTTCTGGTGCACCTAGAACCCCCTATAGGAGTTGTCCACTATTTAGACAACTCCTCATTCCCCATGTTGGACCCCAGTAAAATGAAAACACTTATACTCACCTCCTGTGCCGGCACCATTCGAGTGGTGTTGGCACTCGCATTCCCATGTCTCAAGTGGGCTCCTTATGACACAAGAGCCCTGTGCCCACTCACATGTCCCCAACTTGGACGTATAACTAATCAAGAGAAAGTGAGTGGCGAGGCACAAGGCTCACGTTTCATAACAACCTCACGTGATCCCCGGGAACACGAGTGCCGACACCCCTGGAACGGCGCCGACATGGGAAGTGAGGATAGGTGTTTTGTTTTTTTTAACAGGGCCAAACATGGGGAATGAGAAGAGGTTGTTCAATTAGTGGACAACTTCTTTAGTCATGGTGAACACGCAGACCCATCAATCCCTGAAACTAGATGACAGATGTCCCTTTGACGGTTTTCCTTTACCATCACAATCCCTGCCACAGACTGTGTATAGAGCTACTATACAGCTCTATTCAAGAGAATAGGGACAGGAGTGGGCAAAAAGAAGAAGGCCTCTGTTCAAGAACAATATATGGGCCCTTTGCAATCCAATAATTCATCGTAATGCACAATTTCACCTGCTATGGAGGTGTAAATGGGCCTCTTTACCACTTGGGGACTGTGCAGCTCAACAGGTTGCACCAATGGCATATCCGCCCCTGAATAGGGCAATGTTGAAAACTGGTGACCAGAAGTGTTGGTCTGAAGTGGTGGTCACTTACCTAGCATTTGAGCCCTCTTCATTTTGAGGATTTGTGTGGATCTGGTCACTGTTTAGCAAGAGATGACATTTCCTATAGTGGAGAAATCCCACTAAGGGATGTATCCACCTAGTAAAGTTATAGCCTATCACTAATATGTGCAATTAATTTAAAATTTGGTGGGAATCTAATTTTCAGGACCGCTACTGTTACGGATAATGAAAGTCTGCAGCATTGATTTTAGCTCTGTGTTTTCCTGGACAGCACTCTGGTCAGTCAACTATGTAGGAAACTTCAGATGGCCCCATCTGGCATGGGAAATCATTGAATGTAACACAGCACTAAATTAGTGCTACAACTACGACATCTCCACTTCAAGGATTATTTGGGTTCCCAGAGATTGGACCCCCACATATTATAAAGTGAGGGCATATCCGATTGATATGTCATCTCTTTATAAGATGGGAATTCCACTGTTATGTTCTCAACTATCCAAGACCGCCATATTCCTGAATGTTTGCAGCGGACTACCACTGACCTTGTCGCAATGGAGAAATCATTTGTTTATGTTATTTTATTGCAATGAAAAGTATTGCTGTGTGACAGTGTGTTATGTCATTTTTGCTGCAAGCAGCCTGCAATACCTGCCGCTAGATGATATTGAATGATGGATGATGGTAATAAGTAAGGATGTCAGCACTAGGGATAATATGACAGATGCTGTATGGCCCAGATAAAAAAAAATTCTATTGCAAAGTGTCCCTGCATATAGGGGATAATGTCTGAGGCAGCATTGGGAAGACAATAATGTTGCACTGCCTCTATGATATAGCGTGCATGGGACCTAAAGGGGTAGAATATGATTATGATGAATCCTCCACTAGGATAATTGGTAAACACGAGATGCTCTTTGGAAATTCGCATCATCGGATTTGCCGAATATTCCCCCAAAATTTGATTTGCAGTGACTAAATTTGCCTTAAATCTCAATACTGCAAAGTATTTTCCTGGACTAAAAAGATGCATATAACACTGAGAGGTCTCTTAGTATTGTATTGAATTCATTTTAAGCTCTTTAAACAAGCATTCCTGTCAAAGACTTTATCCCCTTAATACATTGCAATCATCACTCACAGTGTCCTACGTACGCTGTGTGTAACAGCTCAGCAAACCTATAGGATTAAGGGCATGCTGGGCTGTCAGCATTGTGAGTGATGACCCAGCTGTCCAATCTAGCTGGGTCTGTTGGGTTCTTCCAGTTGTCACAAGTCCAAGGAAGGTTACCTTCCCTGGTGAAACCACAACCATCAGCGATCAAAACGGCAACACAGTACCACAGGTATTTCTGCAAAGTGTTTTAATACATTACTTCTATACTATGCCCGACTGTCTGTTCAACTGTGACATGCCAAACTAGTGGAGCATGATTTTTAGCACATGGTAGCCGGCAAATGTTAGATAGCCACACCAGTGCTACAAGTTGCGACGGCTTTACTCAAAGTCTTTTACTCATGATCTAGTATTATTATTTTTGATTATATTTATATTTTATTTTTTGTATTTAATTTAGTTCATAATTTCACTGAGCATTACGGGGCATACCTTAGCGCAAATATACAGTTTTTTCGGTTTACCTTGCTATTTAGCTGGCTTGCAATGATCACAATATTGCCAGCTTTAGCCTTGCTCTGTGTGGTATTTGCTCTATGTTCTCATTTTCTGATCTTTGTTTCTGGACCTTGGATTTGCCTTTTGACTATATGTTTGCATTACCCCTTTTGCCTTTGATGCACTTTGACCTTAGTTACGTGACACTGGACTTTTCCTCTGACTATCAGTTAGTCTTGTCCCTTTGCCGTTGATGTACTTTCCTGGCTTTTGTCCTCAGACTCCTTGACTTCCCTGCCTCACAGCTTGTCCATGAGAAGTGTCACAATCACATTATGTAGCACTATCCAGATATTTCTTCTCTTTTCTCTGCTCTATGTAGAAGCAGCAATTCTATTGTCCCTGCATTTATCATTCCTTTGTTCAACTCCTGACCCAGCTGCTGCCTCCTCAACCTTGCGAGGGTCTTTTCTAGTGACTCATGTCTTGTGCAGAGAAAACTATCCTCCTTTTTCTTCACAGAGCTTAGAAGCATTCAACTAGTCAGTTTTTAATCATGAGATTTCATTGAACTAATGGAAAAGAGGAGAATTAGCTGAGTAGAAAGGGAAAATGAGCAATTGTAAGTAAGTACACAGTGCCATGTAATATGATAACTGCAACATATTAAGAGAATAAAAAATCTAATGGAAGTGCTTCTATAATGCCAACACAGTCTTATCAATATCCAAGTGACCACATCCTATCTGATAAATGGATGGTAACTGGTGGTAATGACACACTGCAGCATCAAACTTTTTAGGCTAATAAAATTATAAAAACGGTTCAAAAAATGATATCTTTCTTGGGGAAGATGTCTATTTTACTGGTGGATTGTATGGATTATACGGATCTAGTATTAAACTGGTAAAACAAGAAAGTGTGCAAAAATATAATATTCTCTGCAACACATACATTTTATGATGTAGATAGTGCCAATTACATTTCCGGACTGTGGAAATGTTTATTTATTTATTTTTTTTAAACAATAGTGTAAGGCAAAAGAAATGCAAAAAGAATTGTTAATTGCTTGTCAATCGTGCGAGCCAGGAAGCAAACTATCTCTGACACACAAGCCTTGGTTTCAGGATTTTTCTTTAGTAGAAAAATTAGGACAGAGGGGTATTGAATTGCCCTGCTCATTATCAGCGTTTCAATACTACTACTACTAATATTAATAATAATAATAATAATAATAATAAAAATGAATTATTAAAGGGAACCTGTCACCATAAATAATGCTGTTAACCTGCAGATATGGGGTCAATCTGCAAGTTAACAGCTATGATGCTGTCCGGCACCTGCAAGCAGCCGAATGCAGAGGGGAGAAAATTATCTTTATTCTGTGTATACAGAGCGGCCGCTGTAATCGCATCCCCAGCCCTGACTGACAGCCGCAATGAAGAGCCAGTGTCAGTGAGGGCCAGGGGCGCTGTTACAGCGGCTGCTCTGTATACTCAGAGCAATGATTGTACCGGAGCTGCCCTGCCTCTATGACTGAATATTGAATGTGAATGCTGCCGGGGAGAATAAAGATAAATTTTCTCCCCGCTGCATTCGGCTGCATGCAGGCACCGGACAGCATCATAACGCTGTTGACCTGCAGATTAATCCCATATCTGCAGGTTAACAACGTTATTCCTGATGACAGGCTCCCTTTTTGTTTCTGTTACTGCAGTATATCACAGATTATACAATTTACATTCATTCTGATTCTGCAGGTCCAGTACCTCTCTATCATTGAATCTTTGCATTAATATTCACAGACTGAAACACCACTGCAATCTTCAGCAGTGTGTGTAATGGAGCTAGGCTTTTTTTTCTTGCAATCCTTGTGAATCTAATCTTAAAATATTTGGTGAATGCTTATCTCTAACCATTGGTGGTAATTTTTCATCGGCACATGTCAGCATATTCTTCAGAGGCTTTTACCTCGTTTGGCTTTGTATATACAGCTCAGACAAAAATTAAGAGACCACTGCAAAATGTTCAGTTTGTCTGATTTTCCTCTTTATAGGTTGTTCTTTTATTCTATAAACTTCTGACAAAATGTCTCCGAATTTCCAAGCAATAATTTTTGTATTTTTTTTTTACAAACAAAAATGGTCAAAATAAACAAAAAAAACCCAATGTTTTCAGACCTCAAATAATGCAAAGAAAACAAGTTCATAATCATTTAGAAACAACAATACTAATGTTTTAACTCAGGAAGAGTTCAGAAATCAATATTTTCGGGAATAACCATGATTTTTAATCAGAGCTTTCATGCGTCTTGGCATGCTTCCCACCAGTCTTTCACACTGCTTCTGGCGCGAAAATGTAAGCAGTTCTTCTTTGTTTGATGGCTTGTGACTATCCATCATCCTCTTGATTACATTCCAGAGGTTTCCAATGGGGTTCAGGTCTGGAGATTGGGCTGCCTGTTATGATTTTCCCAATGGCAGGGAAATCAAAATAACAACGGACTAGCTCTCGGGTGATGGGAACTAAAGTGACCGTGACCTGAACCTGACACGACACTGGAAGTAGCCGGGGAGTGTTTCCTACGATGCCCTAGACACCACGCGCCAGCCGGAGATCTAACTACCCCTATCAGAGGAATATACAGGCCTGCCTTACCTCCAGAGATGAACCCCAAAAGGAGATAGCAGCCCCCCACAGATATTGACGGTGAGTCAAGAGGAAAAGACATACGTAGGATGAACAGCAGATTTAGCACAGTGAGGTCCGCTTACTAGATAGCAGAAGTACAGGAAAGAGTCACTTCACGGTCAACTTCAAAACACTACTCAAAAACACCATCCTGAAATTACTTTAAAACTCCAGTGACAACTCATGCCACTGGAGTGGCAATTCCAGTCCACGAGAGCTTCCAGCTACAGAGAGTCACATTGCAAATAGCTGGACAAAAATAGAATAAACTAGAAACAAAATTCAACTTAGCTGAACAGGATCTTGAGGCAGGAGAATGCAACAGAATGCTACTGATACATTGTTGGCCGGCATCAGACCAGCAGCCAAGCAGCCTTAAATAGGAAACTCCCCTAATGGGTGTCAACAGGTGATCAAGGATAGAAGAAGGCAAATAAGTGGCACTACCATAAAACACCACCGGGGGAGCCCACAAACAGAATTCACAACAGTACCCCCCCCTTAAGGAGGGGGCACCGAACCCTCACCAGAACCACCAGGGCGATCTGGATGAGCACTATGAAATGCACGAACCAAATCAGGAGCATGAACATCAGATGCTGTCACCCAGGAATTATCCTCCTGACCATAGCCTTTCCACTTAACCAGATACTGAAGTTTCCGTCTGGAAACACGGGAGTCCAAGATCTTTTCCACCACATACTCCAACTCACCCTCAACCAGCACAGGAGCAGGAGGATCAGCAGACGGAACAACCGGCACCTCATACCTCCGCAACAATGACCGATGAAAAACATTATGAATAGTAAAAGATGCTGGGAGGTCCAAACGAAAGGACACAGGATTGAGAACCTCCAGAATCCTATAAGGGCCGATAAACCGAGGCTTAAACTTAGGAGACGAGACGTTCATAGGAACAAATCGAGAAGACAACCAAACCAGGTCCCCAACACAAAGACGAGGACCGACACGCCGATGACGATTAGTGAACTGTTGAGTCTTCTCCTGGGACAACTTCAGATTGTCCACAACCTGTCCCCAAATCTGATGCATTCTATCAACCACAGCATCTACTCCAGGACAATCCGAAGACTCCAATTGACCGGACGAAAAGCGAGGGTGAAACCCTGAATTACAAAAAAATGGAGAAACCAAAGTGGCAGAACTGGCCCGATTGTTAAGGGCAAACTCTGCCAATGGCAAAAAATCAAGCCAATCGTCCTGATCAGCGGACACAAAACACCTCAAGTAAGTCTCCAAGGTCTGATTAGTACGCTCAGTCTGGCCATTAGTCTGAGGATGGAATGCAGACGAAAAAGACAAGTCGATGCCCATCCTGGCACAGAACGCCCGCCAAAATCTAGACACAAACTGAGTACCCCTGTCAGACACTATATTCTCAGGAATACCATGCAAACGCACAACATTCTGAAAAAATAGAGGGACCAGCTCAGAGGAGGAGGGCAATTTGGGCAAAGGTACCAAGTGAACCATCTTGGAAAAACGGTCACACACCACCCAGATGACGGACATCCTACGAGAAACAGGAAGGTCAGAAATAAAGTCCATAGAGATGTGCGTCCAAGGCCTCTTAGGAATAGGCAAGGGCAACAACAACCCGCTGGCCCGGGAACAGCAGGGCTTAGCCCGAGCACAAACATCACAAGACTGCACAAAAATACGTACATCTCGAGACAAGGAAGGCCACCAGAAGGACCTAGACACCAGATCCCTGGTGCCAAAAATTCCAGGATGACCTGCCAACGCGGAAGAGTGAACCTCCGAAATAACTCTACTGGTCCAGTCATCAGGGACAAACAATCTACCAGGCGGACAGCGATCAGGCCTATCCACCTGAAACTCCTGCAAAGAGCGCCGCAGGTCTGGGGAGACAGCTGACAATATCACCCCATCCTTCAGGATGCCAGTAGGTTCGGAATCACCAGGCGAGTCAGGCTCAAAACTCCTAGAGAGGGCATCCGCCCTCACATTCTTAGACCCAGGCAGATATGAAACCACAAAGTTAAATCGAGAGAAAAACAACGACCAGCGCGCCTGTCTAGGATTCAGACGCCTGGCTGACTCAAGATAAATTAGATTTTTGTGGTCAGTCAAGACCACCACCTGGTGTCTAGCACCCTCAAGCCAATGACGCCACTCCTCAAATGCCCACTTCATGGCCAAGAGCTTCCGATTTCCAACATCATAATTTCGCTCAGCGGGCGAAAACTTTCGAGAGAAAAACGCACATGGTCTCATCACTGAGCAGTCAGGACCTTTCTGCGACAAAACTGCACCTGCTCCGATCTCGGAAGCATCTACTTCAACCTGGAACGGGAGCGAAACATCAGGCTGGCGCAACACAGGAGCAGAAGAAAAGCGGCGCTTAAGCTCCCGAAAGGCCTCCACAGCCGCAGAGGACCAATTAGCAACATCAGCACCCTTCTTGGTCAAATCAGTCAAAGGTTTAGCAATGGCAGAAAAACCCGCTATGAATCGGCGATAGAAATTAGCAAATCCCAAGAATTTCTGAAGACTCTTTAGAGAAGTAGGTTGTACCCAATCACAAATAGCCTGAACCTTAACAGGGTCCATCTCCATAGATGAAGGGGAAAAAATATATCCCAAAAAGGAAATTCTCTGAACCCCAAAAATACACTTTGAGCCCTTCACAAATAAAGAATTAGCTCGTAAAACCTGAAAAACTCTCCTGACCTGTTGAACATGAGATTCCCAGTCCTCCGAAAAAATCAAAATATCATCCAAATACACAATCATAAATTTATCCAGATATTCACGGAAAATATCGTGCATAACGGACTGAAAAACGGAAGGGGCATTCGCGAGACCGAAAGGCATTACCAAATACTCAAAATGGCCTTCAGGCGTATTAAATGCGGTCTTCCACTCATCCCCCTGCTTAATCCGCACCAAATTATACGCACCACGTAGATCGATCTTAGTGAACCACTTCGCCCCCTTTATGCGAGCAAAAAGATCAGTCAGTAAAGGTAACGGATACTGGTATTTAACTGTAATCTTATTCAGAAGTCGATAGTCGATACAAGGTCTCAATGAACCATCCTTTTTACCCACAAAGAAAAACCCTGCCCCCAGTGGAGACAAAGAGGGGCGAATATGACCCTTTTCCAAAGATTCTCTGATATACTCCCGCATAGCAGTATGTTCAGGTACAGACAAATTAAACAAGCGACCCTTAGGAAATTTACTACCGGGAATCAACTCAATAGCGCAGTCACACTCTCTGTGGGGAGGGAGAGAATCAGTTTTAGGCTCCTGAAAGACATCATAAAAATCTGACAGAAATGCTGGGATCTCAGAGGGAGTAGATGAAGAAATGGGAACCAAAGGTGCATCCCCATGAATCCCCTGACATCCCCAGCTCAGCACAGACATTGATCTCCAGTCCAAGACTGGATTATGAATTTGTAACCATGGTAATCCAAGTACTAATACGTCATGTAGATTATATAACACAAGGAAACGAATAATCTCCTGATGGTCTGGGGACAGATGCATAGTCACTTGTGTCCAATATTGTGGTTTATTGCTAGCCAAAGGTGTAGAATCAATACCCTTTAAGGGAATAGAAACCTCCAGAGGCTCTAAATCAAACCCACAACGCTTGGCAAAGGACCAATCCATGAGACTCAGAGCGGCGCCAGAATCCACATAAGCATCCACAGTAACAGATGATAAAGTACAAATCAATGTCACGGACAAAAGAAATTTAGACTGCAAGGTACCCATAGAAAAAGATTTATCAACCTTTTTATCAACCTTCTTTATGCGTTTAGAGCATGCTGATATAACATGAGCTGGATCTCCACAATAGAAGCACAACCCATTTTTGCGCCTGTAATTCTGTCGTTCGCCTCTAGACAATACACTATCGCATTGCATATGCTCTGGTGCCTTTTCAGAGGTCACCGCCAAATGATGCACAGGTTTTTGCTCAGAAGATACCGCCATATGGTGCACAGGTTTTTGCTCAAAAGATACCGCCATATGGTGCACAGATTTTTGCTCAGAAGATACCGCCATATGGTGCACAGATTTGCGCTCCCGTAAACGCCGATCAATCTGGATAGCCAATTTCATGGCATCATTCAGACCTGTAGGCACAGGGAACCCCACCATGACATCCTTCACGGCATCAGAGAGACCTTCTCTGAAATTAGCTGCTAGAGCGCACTCATTCCATTTAGTAAGCACCGACCATTTACGAAATTTTTGGCAGTATATCTCAGCTTCATCTTGCCCTTGAGAAAGAGCTATCAAGGCTTTCTCAGCCAAAATCTCTAAATTAGGTTCTTCATAAAGCAACCCCAAAGCCAGAAAAAACGCATCTACATTTAATAATGCAGGATCCCCTGGCGACAATGCAAATGCCAAACTTTGTGGGTCACCCCGCAATAGAGAAATAACAATTTTAACCTGTTGCACAGGATCACCAGCAGAGTGAGATTTCAGAGACAAAAACAATTTACAATTCTCTCTGAAATTCAAAAAACGGGATCTGTCTCCGGTAAAAAATTCAGGCATAGGGATCTTAGGTTCAGACATTGGAGCACGTATAACAAAATCTTGTAAGTTCTGGACCTTTGAAGCCAGGTTATTCAGACCTGCAACCAAACTCTGTGGATCCATGATTCAAACAGGTGTAACCAAAGCCATTCAGAGATTAAGAGGAGAGGAAAAAAAAAAAAAAGGCTGAAGACTGCAGTTTAAGCAAGGAGTACAAATAAGCACTAAGGTGCACTTTCCAAACACAGAAGGAAAAAAAACCTTTTCATATCCTTTCCTGCTTTAGTGCATAGTTTTAACACATGTGGGCCGGCCAAACTGTTATGATTTTCCCAATGGCAGGGAAATCAAAATAACAACGGACTAGCTCTCGGGTGATGGGAACTAAAGTGACCGTGACCTGAACCTGACACGACACTGGAAGTAGCCGGGGAGTGTTTCCTACGATGCCCTAGACACCACGCGCCAGCCGGAGATCTAACTACCCCTATCAGAGGAATATACAGGCCTGCCTTACCTCCAGAGATGAACCCCAAAAGGAGATAGCAGCCCCCCACAGATATTGACGGTGAGTCAAGAGGAAAAGACATACGTAGGATGAACAGCAGATTTAGCACAGTGAGGTCCGCTTACTAGATAGCAGAAGTACAGGAAAGAGTCACTTCACGGTCAACTTCAAAACACTACTCAAAAACACCATCCTGAAATTACTTTAAAACTCCAGTGACAACTCATGCCACTGGAGTGGCAATTCCAGTCCACGAGAGCTTCCAGCTACAGAGAGTCACATTGCAAATAGCTGGACAAAAATAGAATAAACTAGAAACAAAATTCAACTTAGCTGAACAGGATCTTGAGGCAGGAGAATGCAACAGAATGCTACTGATACATTGTTGGCCGGCATCAGACCAGCAGCCAAGCAGCCTTAAATAGGAAACTCCCCTAATGGGTGTCAACAGGTGATCAAGGATAGAAGAAGGCAAATAAGTGGCACTACCATAAAACACCACCGGGGGAGCCCACAAACAGAATTCACAACAGCTGCCCATGACAGGGGTTTGATGTGGTGGTCTCTTAATTTTTGCCAGAGCTGTATACATATGTAATTTTTTTTTGCATGTGTGAGTCTTACGCCTGGTTGATAATTACAAGATATTTTCCTAACCATCACCTGTTCCTTCCCCTCCTTGATTTTTGGATATGATATCCAGAGAATCATCTACTGGGTAAGCAACACATGCTGAGGTTCAGAGGCAAAAAGAGTTCCAAGACCCCCAAACAATTCACTAGAAAGGTGAAATGTGTTATCCAGTTTTTTCCACTTAGCTCACGAACAGGCAGATACATTTGCATGATAGAGCCGGACACACAGGACAGAAGCTGACTATTAGCTTCAGCCATAAATAAAAGGTTATATATTCATAGAGAGTTTGCTGATATCATTTATTTATGATTTTCCCAGACCTTCATAAGACTCAGGTCATATCGCTATTAGCTAATTATAAGAAAATACCACTGACTTTTTGCAGGCCACTTGAAGGACAGAAAACTGCGTTGAGCCTCATTTTAATAAGGTTTATGTGACGGGGCTGATTCCCTGACTCCAACAATTTTTCCCACAATCAATAAAATCACTAGTTCAAAATGACGGACTCCGTTCTAAACACTTGTGCACTGGAAAACAGGCGCATTAATTATTAATTTTTCATTTCTATTGAGCCCTTGTGATATTTACGCTCTCTGCGGGATTCTCAGAAGAGCAATTCATACGGTGCGTGGCCTTTTCCCCAGTCATTCTAAGCTGAAAAGGAGTTAAAAATAAATTGAGAAAGAAAAACAGAATTTGTTTTATTGAAATATTATTGTAGGCTTTCCCTGCTAAAACAAATATTTTATTGTTTTAATTTTAATTATTTAATATTCTATTTTTTTGTCTAGTTAAAATGTGAAGTATTGTTTATTGCCCTAAAAATAACTATTGTATAATTGTTTTTATTATTATTATTGTTATACATTTTTAATTATTTTATTAGTAAATTAAAGTGACAAGAGTTTCATCTTCCACTAGAAGTTTATAACCAGCGAAAAGAGTATGTAGACCAAGGCATTGGGGACTTCTGGAGTAATATTGTTGTTTACGTATGCAGACTCTCTAGGTTATTGTTCAATTTCCTAGGATTCCTCAACAGTAATGTTTAGATACAGTATGTCGGGATAAATCCAATTTTCCAATTTCAACGTCACAGCAAAAGTTCATCAATTTACGATTCGGCACTGTTCGAAAACCAAATGATAATTCCCATTCACCCACCATCTCTTACATATAACAATAGAGCAGAAGACAACTATGTGCCAAGGTGGTGCTTGGGGGCAAGGGGCTACAGATTGTTCAAGGACCTAAGAAGTAAACATAGAGCCCCAAAACTGTGGCTTTGCAGCTCTGGGATCCAATCCTACGCAGGACAACATCTGTAAAGAGTTTGTACTTTCTCCCCGTGCTTGCGTGGGTTTCCTCTGGGTTCTCCAGTTTCCTTCCACAATCCAAAGACATACTGATAGGGAAAGTAGATTGTGAGCCCCAATGGTGACAGTGATGATGGCAGTAAAGCACTGCGTAATATGATGGTGCTATATAAGTAATAATAAAGCAAAACTTGGAATGGGGCCCCAGTCTGTCTAGTATATGCGACTTTTTTGGATGATTTTTATGCAGAAATGCATTCATAAATATTAATGGGGCTCTTGTTCTGGTTCAAGATCAGGTACAGTTCTGGTATCCAAACCGAACTTTGGAATAGGGTTTGGGTCATGTACCCGAACCCAAACTTCAATGGGTCCATTCATCTCTAGTCTTGATAATTTGGCCCATTAAATTTCTTCTGATCTTCGCAATTCAATTTCCCTTGGAAATTCTAGAGTAGCATGGTTAGCAACTGCTTTGAGCACCAGAGGTTAAGGAGGATCATCACAACTCAGGCATGTGGGTGTTAAATTTGCAATATTTCTACATTGTGACATAGCTACATTATCACTGTGCTGTGATGTCACGCGTTTATACACCTGCATGGTGATATCATTTGGGACATCAATTTTCTTTTGTGAAAGATGAGATATCTCCTGCTTTTGTGAACACCAGTCATAAATGTCAATCCATCGTCCTCTGCCCACGATCACATACACTCCATGCATGCACTACATACAGATACCACAATCTCTGACCATTGAAAGATCACAAACCAATAGTGCAAAACATCTTAGGCAGACAGGAACATATTTAAGTGCTTATATTATAATCACAAAAGGTAGATAAAAATGTGTATTTAACAACCATCAAAATGTCATGCATTGAGGTTGGCTTCATCTGGGGCATGTGCTTTGATGGGGCATGTGCTTTTATGCGACGAGAGAAGCAATTTTAACTCATTAGAGATAAAAATGAAAGGATGCCATGTTCATACCTCAGATGAAGCTGACCTAGGCGAAACTCAAGTTGGGTGAATTAAAGCTTTGTCCTAGTAAATTGTTTTGCATTATTTTCTGCAGTTTCTGAGTATAAAAAAATTGCTTAAATATACTTCTGGCTGCTTAAAATGTTATTGCAAAATTAGTATGCGATTTTCCTTTGTGAGTGAAGTTTGTATGAACAGAGAGGTTAGTGAATGTGGTCAGTGGAAGAGAAACATGGATTGACACTTGTGACTGGTGTTCATGGAGGAAGGAAGCATTTCAACTTTTCATGCTCGAGGATATCTGTCGAGTTCTACAAATAAATTTTTTTTATTAAAAACAATGGGGACCCAAACTTTTCAGCTGGAGAAAATCTCTCTCTCTCATGGTGATGCCAGTCCTAATGAAGATTTCTCTGGAGCGCGAAGTGCCAAATTCATAAAGAGGCACACGCCATTATAATGAATTAAGCAATTACTCTCAGTGACATGCACCTCACCAGACATGCTGTTCCAGTAAGGAACTAGAGTAGCATTTTTGGCATAAGAAATGCCCGGACTCGTAATGATTTTGATGGACGATCACAGCCATGCCCTGCCCTGACTCCTCCCCAGTTTCTACCATTTTGGCGGAGCTGCTTCAAACGCCCAAAGTCACAAGATTTTTTGCACAACTCCACATTGTAAAAATACCTTTCAACTATTTAAAGCATTTTATGCCTGTTTTCAGGTGAAAAACCCTTGATGAATCGGCCCCATAGTATTTTGGTTTGCTAACATTTAGACTCTCCCTTGTGGAAACGCCAAGATAATTGTACCATTTGCCTTCCTTATAATTTGGTCTCGGGAACTCTAATGTTGTATTAGTTGTCACCCAAATTTCCTAAAACTGACTTACAGTACCTAACAAATAGTTATGTAAAAGTTTTTTCACCTTGTCAGGGAAAACAACTCATGTTTGTACATTTACTCGTGATTTTCTTTTCTATTGTAGAGGGAAATGATCTTTATTTCTTTTCCTTTGACAGCTGTATTACCTTTATTTTATATTTTAACTATTGCATAAACCATTTGCTGCAACAGCACAAATCCAATCTGCTGTGTTTGATTTGTGTTGTCTTTATGACTCTTATCTGCTATGAGCAGATCTTTGTGCCCCTTGGATTTCTTCCTAGTAATGTAAAACATTCACAATATGGCTGGAAATATTTCAGCTTCTCCTAAGGGAAAATGCTCTTCCAAATATCCTTAAATCCTGTTCTTGGCTTTAAACCAAATTCTATCTCCAACTTGTTTTTCTTAGCTCAGTTTTTCTGCTTTAGCAATTCTGCTTCTTTAATGATTGTCCTCATGTCTCTGTTTTCCATCTTCTCACATCTATTGTCCTGATCCTGCCTAAACAGATCATAATTGTTGTCATCTGCTCAATATCAGAAAGGCAGACTGGATATAATCTCTTTTACCACAGGGATTTTTGGACTTTATGGACTTAAAGGGGCTCATCTAAATAAGACTGGACTTGACGAAAATTGAAGATTTCAACCATATCAAAGATTCGTCAGGAGGGAATTTAACAACTAACGAATAATTCCAGCTAAAGAATGACAACCAGAGTTAGAATGGCCGTGTTTAGATGAATTATTCAATGAAAAGCGCTTCATCCTTTTATAATAATCACTTCCACCAATTGATTAGTAAATTACTCAGTCATAATCAGTTTTAGCCATAATGTGTTTCGCTGTTATGAAATGGTCATTCATCTGAGGAATGTACATTCAAATGTCATTCAATCATCAAACAAATTGTTTATGTTATGGCCACTGTAAATCTCCTTCTATGATATAGGCTACTGTGATAATACTATTTTGGGGAAGAATTCATATGCATTGGTAGCAATATTTACAGGGAATCTGTCAGCAGGATTTCACCCCACAAACTATTTATATGCACATGGAGATCTTTCAAAGACACGTCCAGCAATACCTTTTCATGACCAGTTTGATCTTCCATCAGTGAAAAATCAGCGTTTGAATTGATATGCAAATATGGCTCCTTTGCCTAAGGTCACACAGCAATGAGGCTGTTAGTCAAGCAGGAGGAGGCGGCACTGGACGGGGAATAGAGCTGGAGTGACAGAGGCTATAGCTTTTCAGCTGCATTTGTATTTAAGTTCACACACTGATTTCTCTGTAACAGAGGAACAGGCTGTGTATGTAAAGGTATTGATTGACTTTTGAAAGAGTTACATGAGCATTAGTGATGAGCGAATATACTCGTTACTCAAGATTTCTCGGGCACGCTTGGGGGTCTTCCGAGTATTTTTTAGTGCTCGGAGTTTTTGTTTTTCGTGCCGCAGCTGAATGATTTACATCTGTTAGCCAGCATAAATACATGTGGGGATTCCCTAGCACCCAGGCAACCCCCACATGTACTTATGCTGGCTATCAGATGTAAATCATTCAGCTGCTGCAAGTAAAACTAAAACTCTGAGCACTAAAAAATACTCGGAGGACCCCCAAGCATGCTCGAGAAATCTTGAGTAGCGAGTATATTCACTCATCAGTCACTAATGAGCATTTGAATGTTTTATTTTGGGGTGTATTTGGATGTGAAATCCTGCTGGCAACTTCCTTTTAAATCCCTAAAATCTGGACTTTAAAGCTAGAGGGAACACTCCCAAAACATCATCCTTAAACGATTATAGATTTTTGATTTGAGGGTCGATTCACTAGATTGAGTCACCAAAATTGGGACTGACAGTGTATACAGCCGCCAGAATGTGACTCCATTCCTCATTCTATCTTCAATCGTGGGCAGCATGGTGAGTTTAGGCTGTGACACAATAATGGGTTCCAAAAGTTTGGCAAAATACATTGTCATTTGGAGCTGATTTTTAGAATCAATCATTTATCACTTTTAGGTATTTACTAGCTGTACTACCCGGCTTCGCCCGGGGTAATAACTGCTGTTAGCAAAATAGAATGTGTTAACAAAAATTTATTCTGCACAAAAAAAACACAAAACAAATAGATAGAAATGTAATTATTAAAAGGAAAAAACTAAGCTAATAGAAGCATTTTAAAACATATATTTCAACACCAGAGATATTCCACACAGTTTTAACTAAATTGGCCAAGTAATGTGAAGTAATCTGCTACTACTTATTCGAGAGCCTTTTGATAAACGACATTCTTAGTTTTGCCTTCAGGTGCAAAGACAAACAGATTTTTGGCTGTTCCAACTCTTGAACAGGCCACATAAAGTTGTCCATGAGAAAAGCATGGAGATTGTAAATCTAAGCTAGCTGAAGAGCCCGGCGTTGCCTGGGCATAGTAAATATCTGTGGTTAGTTATAGCACCTCACTTCTCTTATTTTCCCATCACGCCTCTCATTTTCCCCATCACATCTTTCATTTTCCCCCTCACATCTCTCATTTTGTCCCTCACACCTCTGATTTTCCCCCTCACTCCTCTTATTTTCCCCCTCACTCCTCTCATTCCCCCCTAACACTTGCCATTTCGACCTCACATCTGTCATTTTCCGATCACTCCACTATTTTCCCTCACTCCTCTCATTTTGCACTCACACCTTTTCATTTTCACCTCACACCTCTCATTTTCACCTCAGTATATACATGTTTGTCATCTCCCTTATATATAGTATACACCTGTATGTCATCTCCTGTATATAGTATATACCTGTATGTCATCTCCCCTGTATATAGTATATACCTGCTGTTTGTCATCTCCCCTGTATATAGTATATACCTGTATGTCATCTCTTCCTATATATAGTATATACCTGTATGTAATCTCCTCCTGTATATAGTATATACCTGTGTGTCATCTCACCTACATATAGTATATATCTGTGTGTCATCTCCTCCTGTATATAGTATATATCTGTGTGTCATCTCCTCCTGTATATAGTATATACCTGTATGTCATCTCCTATACATAGCATATACCTGTATGTCATCTCCTCCTGTATATACTATATACCTGTAGGTAATCTGCTCCTGTATATAGTATATACCTGTGTGTCATCTCCTTCTGTATATAGTATATACCTGTATGTCATCTCCTGCTGTATGTAGTATGTACCTGTATGTCATCTCCTCCTCTATATAGTATATACCTGTGTGTCATCTCTCCTGTATATAGTATATATCTGTGTGTCATCTCCTCCTGCATATAGTATATATCTGTGTGTCATCTCCCCTGTAAATAGTATATACCTGTGTGTCATCTCCTCCTGTATATAGTATATATCTGTATGTCATCTCCTCCTGTATTAGACCTCGTTCACACGTTATTTGGTCAGAATTTTTACCTCAGTATTTGTAAGCTAAATTGGCAGCCTGATAAATCGCCAGCCAACAGTAAGCCCACCCCCTGGCAGTATATATTAGCTCACACATACACATAATAGACTGGTCATGTGACTGACAGCTGCCGGATTCCTATATGGTACATTTGTTGCTCTTGTAGTTTTTCAGCTTATTAATCAGATTTTTATTTTTGAAGGATAATACCAGACTTGTGTGTGTTTTAGGGTGAGTTTCGTGTGTCAAGTTGTGTGTGTTGAGTTGCGTGTGGCGACATGCATGTAGCGACTTTTGTGAGATGAGTTTTGTGTGGCGACATGCGTGTAGCAACTTTTTGTGTGTCGAGTTGCATGTGACAGGTTAGTGTAGCAAGTTGTGTGCAGCAAGTTTTGCGCATGGCGAGTTTTGCGCGTGGCGAGTTTTATGTGTGGTGCCTTTTGAGTATGTGCAAGTTTTGTGTGAGGCAACTTTTGCATGTGTTGCAACTTTTGTGCATGTGGCAATTTTTCCGCGTGTGCAAGTTTTGCGTGTGGCGAGTTTTCCATGAGGTGAGTTTTGCATGTGGAGAGTTTTGCGTGTGGCGAGTTTTGAGCGGCGACTTTTGTGTTTCAACTTTTATGTGGCGAGGTTGGTGTATGTGTGGTGAAATGTGCGCTGAGGGTGGTATATGTGTTCGAGCACGTGGTAGTGTGTGGCGCATTTTGTGTGTGTGGGCGCATTTTGTGTGTGTGTTCATATCCCCGTGGTGGTGTGGTGATTATCCCATGTCGGGGCCCCACCTTAGCAACTGTACAGTATATACTCTTTGGAACCATCGCTCTCATTCTTTAAGTCCCCCTTGTTCACATCTGGCAGCTGTTAATTTGCCTCCAACACTTTTCCTTTCATTTTTTCCCCATTATGTAGATAGGGGCAAAATTGTTTGGTGAATTGGAAAGCGCGGGTTTAAAATTTCACCTCACAACATAGCCTATGATGCTCTCGGGGTCCAGACGTGTGACTGTGCAAAATTTTGTGGCTGTAGCTGCGACGGTTCAGATGCCAATCCCAGACATACATACACACACACATACATACACACATTCAGCTTTATATATTAGATTATGTTTTGATTTTCAAATGACCATGTTGACCTTATTTGTGATACTGTGGATCTTGTTTGTGTCGAGTTCAGAAAATTTTTACCTAATGTGTATGACTAATATGTAAGTGTTCTTTAGAAATTGAGATTCTTCATTAGGGTATGTGCACATGAACATTTTCTTTCTTTCCGGGAAAAATTTTTACAGTAATTTTGATCAGAGTTTGATGACAGTGCCATCAGTTTTTCTCAAAGATGGATAGAGGAAAAAAAATGTTTCTCCACCCTTTCCATTCTGTCAGTCTGTGAAAATTGAACCACACTTGGATGCCCACCAAGTGCGGTCTGATGTTTTTCAAGGACTCATAGACTTGCTTTGTCGATTTTAATCAGACATATGGATCAAAATCGGTCATGTCTCAGATTTCTTTTCCTCGGACCACTCAGTCCAATGAAAAAATCTGACATGCAAAACTCCATAGAATATCATGGGTACAAGTGTGATCCATGAAAACCACAGATAGCACTCAAACCCACAAATATGAATTGAACTTGCCACCTCCACAGGACAAGTGGGAAGAGCCGGGCAAAGCATCATAGTTGACGCATCTAATTAATGCGCCTTTTCTGGTGTAGCTGCAGAATGCTATTCTTAGGCTGGGTGAGGCCAATATTCATGGCCCCTTACTAGCCTAAGAATACCAGCCCCCTGCTGTCAGCTTTAGTGTGGCTGGTTGTCAAAAATGAGAGTGGGGGACCCCACGACACTTTTTTAAAATTATTTATTTAAAAAATTGATGTTGGGACCCCTCTATCCTTGATCACCAGCCTTGCTTAAGCTGACAGCTGATGGTTGCAGCCCACAGCTGCCCGTTTTACCTGGCTGGTTATCAAAAAAATGGGTACCCACGTCAATTTTTTTTAATTATTTTATTATAGCGCAATTGATCTGTCAATTGTTGACACATTTTCAAGTGTCTGCCCCTAATCTGAGTTGTTTTGTCAGCTTTTGGGCCCCCCTGAAGGTGTCGTCTATGGGTTTGGTTTTGCCTCCCATTGAATTAGTTATGTTCGGCAAACATCGGGAAGTTCAGCGAACATAGCCGGACCGAACCTTAAAAGGTTCGCCCATCTCTAGTGAATAATACAGCTGCTACAGGATATGTTGTCATAAAGAATCTTCCCTAGTGTAAAAGCTATGCATATTCATACATAAAATCCCAACGGATGCCCTGTTTGTATGATAAAAATAAGAATATGGCTTCGGCTAACGTATTCTTGCAGTCTTCAAAGTCATCTGGAGGAATTTCAGCTTTGAACCCAATGTATATTCATGTAATGTTGTGCATAAAATCCTATCATCTTCAGCACATTGCAGTTTGATAAATAAATGTTTAGTCTTGCAGTACAGTGTGAATATCTCTCCACTGAGGGGCGCCGGAGCACGCAGTACTGAAGCTAAATGAATAAACACCAAAAGGATAACAGATTTTATTATTTTAATATCCTGGGAAACAGCTGAGCAGCATTGTGTGTGTTATGTGTGTATTTTATATCTCAGCCTTCAGTATCTGCAGAAATTAAACTCTCCCCAAGCTGGCTGCAATGCTGTGAATGGAGGGACGGAGCTACTCGAGCATTGCGACTTCTCCCTGTATCTGCGACTCCCTTCACATAAAGCATAAAAAGGGCCTTCGCGGCTTTATCACCTGTTTACAGTAATACAACGTGATAAATCACAATGGCAAACGTTTCTTCTATTTAATTTTCTACAAGGTAGCACAGGCTGGCATGATGCATTTGCTCCTATGACAGTTTTAATATACAGCATACATCTGTGCAAAATTACATAAGCGGTTTTATGCCAGTTCCTATTTTTTCTAAAGATATTGCATATACATTGTTTGATTTTTTTTTAGCATATATCCAAGAAAACTATATTTTTTATTAGGAAAAAATGTTTGGAAAGATTTATCAAAAGTATCTATAAGGAACAAAATGCCTTGTTGTTCGGAGAAAGCAATCAGAGATCACTTTGCATTTATTAAAAGGAATCTAATATGTGAATTGCCTTTTCAGGGAGGAAGTGGTCTACAACTCTATAGTGCCAACTGTTGGAAGTAGCGATCCTACAAGTCACTATCAACTTTTTATCGAGCCTTGCAATATGACTTAGAATAAAAAGCCAAATCAGAATCTCAATTTACAGACACAGTGCTTCAGGCTATAGACCCCTCATCAGTGCAAAGTATGAGATCTAATTTGGCTAGGTGAACAGCTCTGGATTGAGGTCAAAGGGGTAATGTTTCTCCTTGTGGAGAGTGACATACCAGCCCTGGCATGCCAATGTAAGGAGGCTTATTCGCTGTGCAATGCTCCTCTGGGAAATTAAATATGCAAATTGCCTCTTCAGGGAGGAAGAGGACTAGAATTCGATATTGCCACCTGTTGGAAGCAGCGGTCCTCCAAGTCACTATCATCTCCTTAACAAGCCTTGAAATGTGTCTCAGGAAACAAGCAAAATCAGAATTTCAATTTGCATATTTAATTTCCCACTGGAGCATTGCATGACGAAAAAAGCTTCCTTACATTGGCATGCCAGGGCCGGTATGTCTCTGTCCACAAGGAGAAATGTTACCCCTTAGACCTCAGTCCAGAGCCTCTCACATAGCCAAATCAAAGTTCATACTTTGCACTGATGAGGGGCAATACCCCAAAACATTGTTTGCAAATTGTGATTCTCATTTAAGCCATATTCCAATGTTTGACAAAAAGGGTCAATAGTGACTTTTAGGATTGTGCTTCCAACAGATGGTGTTATAGAGTTCTAAGCCTTTTCCTGTCTGAAGAGGCAATTTGCATATTTAATTGCACTGCAAATGAGCCTCCTTAACCTGGCATGCCAGAGCTGGTATGTCACTTCCCACAAGGAGAAACGTTACCCCTTAAAAGGAACCTGTCTGCTTCATTTTGTGGTGTCATACCTCAGTAGTGCTGAATAGCTCAGTGTGCCCCAATTCCAATGATGCCTGTTTGGTCTGAATCGGTTTCACCATTGTTGAGAAATGCTGCTTTTTTCTTTTTATGCAAATTAGACTGCAAGTGTATCATCTGTGCACTTGCAGCACCACAGACTATGGGCTGTGACTGGCATTGCAACTCAGCTTCAGGCTTTATTCACTTATCAGTATTTTTAATCAGCATTTCATCAGTGTTTCCATGCCAAAAGTGAGTGTCTCCAAACCACAGAACAGGTGTTACTCTGATAGTTCCACTCCTGGTTTTGGTATACAAATATTGATGTGAAATACTGACCAAATACTAATGTGAGAATAAGCCCTAACAGTTCAGCTCCATTGAAGCGAATGGTGCAGTGCTCTAATACTACTCACAACATATAAACAAGGTTAATGTTGTTTTCTGAAGATGGCAGCCATGTTTTTCTAATACTGCACAACCCCTTTAAAGCTTCTTTGGGATTGATTACTATGGACAGTAAAAGCTAATTTTCTAATAGACAGTTTTGATATATGAAGCCTACTGCTGAGATGTTTCTGTGGGTTTCTCCGGTTTCCTCCCACACTCCAAAGACATCCTGATAGGGAAATTAGATTGTGAGCCCCAATGACGACAGTGATGATGATGTCTGTAAAGCAGAATTAATGGCGCTATATAAGTGAATAAAATAAATACATAAATAAATAAGTATTATGTTGATTATAATGAGCTGATCATGTGGTCTGTGTAAGAAGACCAAGTGTAGCTGTCAGCGGACCGACTTGCACAGCAGTGACACTTAGTTCTAGCGATGTACATATCCTTGCAAATTGTCATCTGTGTGCTTAATGAGACAGCCCATTCATAGCCTCAATGCAATTAGAATGGAATTCTGACCGAAAAAAGCAAAATATAAAATAAACTGAATCATTGAAAAACTGTAAAACTGTATGCTGCAAAAAGGTAAAACGAGGGGTGGCATGTTGGCTTCTAGAAGTCCTAGAGGGATATTCTATAAACCCAATGATATTCCAATCCAAACATAAAAAATTAGATTGATACAAGCAAACCGTAAAAATAAACTATATAAAAGTATTAAAAAAAACCCCAGAGACGAAGAAACTAAGCTCTCATTCAGGCGTCAGTGTTTTTCATGTACGTAACCAAAATAGTCATCACTGTTTTCCATCAGCGTGTCATCAGTCTGTCCATCTTTACCATCAGTCTGTCCATCTTTACCATCAGTCTGTCCATCTTTACCATCAGTGTGTCCGTCTTTACCATCAGTGGGTCCATCTTTACCATCAGTGTGTCCGTCTTTACCATCAGTGTGTCCATCTTTACCATCAATCTGTCCATCTTTACCATCAGTCTGTCCATCTTTACCATCAGTCTGTCCATCTTTACCATCAGTGTGTCCATCTTCACCATCAGTGGGTCCATCTTTACCATCAGTGGGTCCATCTTTACCATCAGTCTGTCCATCTTTACCATCAGTCTGTCCATCTTTACCATCAGTCTGTCCATCTTTACCATCAGTCTGTCCATCTTTACCATCAGTGTGTCCATCTTTACCATCAGTCTGTCCATCTTTACCATCAGTGTGTCCATCTTTACCATCAGTGTGTCCATCTTTACCATCAGTGGGTCCATCTTTACCATCAGTGGGTCCATCCTTACCATCAGTGTCATCAGTTTGTACATCTTAACCATCAGTGAGTCATCAGTGTTTGGTCCGTGTGTCCGTCTTTTCCATCAGTGTTTTTCATGGAGCCGGAGTAAAGAAATAAATAATCACAAAGCTTCTCCTCTTATTTGCGATGTTAATCATGGACACCATATGGATTATATACAGATGCCATCCATGTGCTGTACATATTTTTCACTGACCCATAGCTTTAGACTCGTATTGGCTCTTTTCACCCATGCTGCTGGAAAAAAACAACCAGTCTCCATGAGTTTTTCACAGACACACGGTCATGGGCATATGAATAGCACCATAGACTGTAAGACAAAACCTGGAATCTGTGAAGAGTAGTTGTTACACTCCTAATTTTGACTTGTAAATACCAATGTAAAACACTGACCAAATACTGAATGTGTGAATGTGGCATGACAGTAACAAATTGATCACAGCACAGAGCATTTTAGGAATCCTTCAACTGCATGAAAGGGAATCCAAGCTTGGTAATAAGGAACGAACACCCATTAGGACATCAATATCCACAATGAAGTGCCAGCACTATAGGATTTCATCAATGCTGCATAATGTAAACTCTTTTCTGTTGATAAGAACTATACTACAAGAAAAACTCAGACATGCATTTTACAGAAAAAAATGAAAATACCGAAGCAGCTTTTGATTGACAGCAGCAGCATCTGGCGAGAATGGAAATACATTCATGAATCTGTGCAGGACACAACATGTCAGATGTTCCATGATACCGAGGACGTATTACAATCACAATCCGCAGCCTACTGTACATCTCATTCCTTATCTCCCCTTTTGGTTCCTTATTATTATTATTATTATTCATCGTATGAACATATATTTAAACATCATATAAGAATACATAAATGATAACCATATTCGGTTCCTTATAATGGTATGTGAATTATTTTTTATAGGGTCATCACATTAGTATAATCATTTTATTGGTTCTTTTAAATGTAGATGCATGCAAGTGTCCAGCTTCTGTCGCTCTACATCTGTATAAATCTGACAAGCGATCCATGTTAGACACCTTCAGTATACCGAACATCAGTGGATTTATACTGAACACCATATTTGAAGAAAGGTAAAATCATTTTTTCATAGATTACTTAGTTTATCTCAATCAGGGATCCCCAACTTGTAGCTCGGAAGCCACATGTGGCTCATCGGACTATGATGTGTGCGTGCAGAAGAGACAGCGCTGTCCCCTGCGTGTGGTGCTGAAGGCGGCATTCATCTCTTCTCCCCTGCAGCGCTCCCTGGAGAGAAGGGATGAAAAATCAAGTTTTTTTTGTTAAAAATAAAGTTTGGGGTCAAACTCCCTATGGGTGGAGGAGCCGCATATTCATCACTGTAATGAGCGGTACCACGTGACCACTCACACAGGACAAGCTGCCGGCGCTGAGAGGAGGCATCGCGGGAGCTGGGTGAGTATTTCTCTGCTAGCGGGCGGGCGTGCGTGGGGTGGGGGGGAGGCGGGAGATGACCCCAAATATTATTTTAAACAAAAAAACTTGATCTTTCATCCCTTCTCTCCTGCAAGCGCTGCTTTCAGCCGAGCAGGACAGAAGGGATGAATGCCGCCATCAGCACCCCACGCAGGGGACAGCACTTAACTGTAGTGCTGTTTCTCCTGCAGCGGTATGTGCACACTGAGGAGAGTGCACACTGTTCTCCGTGTGCGGGACGCTTTGCAGACCGTGCTGCCGGAGAAAAACGGACATACGATCCGTGAAAACACGCAGGCATGTGCATAGACCCATTCATTTGAATGGGTTTACGTGTGTCAGTGTCTCCGGTATGTGAGAAAACTGTCACTACACGTACTGGAGCCACTGACGTGTGAAACCGGCCGGAAAGATACTGTTGTCAGGTCTCGAGGCATTTAATCAGACAAGTGCTGTTTGTGGTTTTGATGGATAACACTTATCCTCGTGTATTTCTATGGGGCTGTGTACATGTCTGATTTGATTACGAGAATTGGAAGACATCGGGATGACGTCTGAGTGCAGTCCCATTTTTATAGGTGGAAAATGGTTTTTTTTCTCTCCATCTCTGAGAAAATCAGATCCCACTCAAATCCCACTCTGACCAGAGTCTGATTAGCATAATCCTACCATTTTTGAAGATGCAGATAGAAATCGTCCTCTGCCCCTGCCCTTATATGACAAAAAAAACTACATACACCATTGCAAACTTTATTTAACCTTTTCTTGACATGTGAAGTACATGTAAATCACATATCTGGTGCGAGTGTGTGGAGCGGGCTCACTCCATACAGCGCAGGGTCAGGCTGTGCTTCCTGTTAGATCATTATTTATATTACATTCTGCGATACTGAAATAACGCATTATATAGCAAAAGGAATAAAACAAGTAAAAATGACTAACGTGCTTTTTAAAAAATATAAAAATGAAAAAAAAATGTAGAAGTTTAAATCACCTTCTTTTCAAATTAAAACGTAAAGCAATAAAAGAAACGTATTTGATATCCCCACATCCATAAATGTCTAATCTGTGAAAATAGCAAATTAATTAAGTCATACGATAAACACGGAAATTGCCGGTTTTCGGACACCTCCCCTCAAAAGTGCAACAAAATGCAATGAAATCAGCATATGTACCTTAAGCATTGCAGAAATAGAAATATCAGGACAAGGCTTCACACAGTTTCATTGAGAAAGACATAAAAAGTTGGGGGTCTCAGAAAATGTTTGAATTCTTATTTTCTGCCTGGTTTTCAGTGCATCTCATGATAAAATGAATGATTCAAAACTACAACTCATCTAAGAAAAAAAAAAGTCCTCACGTGACGGTAAAAATAAAGGTTAAGTGATATGTACATTTATATTTACAGGCACAATACAAGTGGGATCTTGACATTAGAAGACATTTCTTCTCCTTTTTGCTCATTTCCTCATATTGTACCAGACCTGGTTATCGCACCAGCCATGGTCCATGCTGTGATCTCGGCTGCTCCATATTGTGCTCCGTCTCCCACGCGCCAGGAGCTGCTGCATTTCTGGCAGACAAAGGAGATGACAGATGATAATCTGGAGCCAGTAACATCTGTATGTGACAATAAATCTGCTCCACCTGAGACACTGGGCAGAGTTTTACGACCTATGAGCATTACCAGAGATGGTCGTGGGAGATGAGCATGGAGTAAGCCGGTGGCTATGGATTGAGTCATATTTCTTGTACTCAATTAGGAATAAAATGCAATGATGTCATGTAGAAGCTGTAGATGCATTTATAAATCTGTATATTACATGAGGATTATGGTTATGATTATGGATGAGCGAAGCAGTGGGCATTCAGGCTCTGGTACCCGACCAAAGCTCAACCTGTACCTGAACCCCATTGAAATCAACGTTAACCCAATCTTTGGAGCTGGAAAATCTCTCTCTCGCCAAACTGTAAAA
Organism: Ranitomeya variabilis; assembly: GCF_051348905.1. Taxonomy (NCBI): domain Eukaryota; kingdom Metazoa; phylum Chordata; class Amphibia; order Anura; family Dendrobatidae; genus Ranitomeya; species Ranitomeya variabilis. Next base: position 71,042,255 of record NC_135237.1, on the reverse strand, counting down.
CAGACTTCCAGTCCAGAGAAGTCTGTGTTTGGAGCTCAGTACCGGTACGAACCCCGAACTTTACAGTTTGGTTTCACTCATCTCTAGTTATGATTACAGATCTGATTACAGCTTACTTTTCTACCATGATTGTTGTATATAATTTGGGCTACAACTGATAGTTTGGTAAGTAGTTTTCACAACCCTTTTAGGGCCACGTTCACACTAGCAGTATTTGGTCAGTATTTTACATCAGTATTTGTAAGCCAAAACCAGGAGTGGGTGATAAATACAGAAGTGGTGCATATGTTTCTATTATACTTTTCCTCTGATTGTTCCACTCCTGCTTTTGGCTTACAAATACTGATGTGAAATACTGACCAAATACTGAACATGTGAACATGGCCTAAGGGAAAGTGCACACTACTGATTTCCCTCCATCTGAGAAAATTGGATCAATTATTCCGATCACTCTGATTAGAGCTTGATCAGCGTGGCATCAGCTTTTCTCGGAGGTGGAGAGACAAAAAAAAGTCTCCATACTGTCAGTCCTTGAAAATCAGACTGCACTCGGATGTCGTCTTAGTGCAATCCAATGTGCAATCCAATGTTTTACACAGACCCATCACCTTGCGTTTCCAAATTTTATCCGACACTCGGTTTAAAATCAGAACATGTCCCCAATGTTTTCCTCGGACATGTGCACAGCCCCATAGAGTATCATGGGTACAAGTGCTATCCATGGTCCAATATATTCGATCATTTGTATGAGCCCGAAAACTAACATAGTAACTCTGCGGGGATGTTCACAAGTTGTATTTGGAGACTTTTTTAGAGGATCTTCTCCCAAATCGTCTTCTAAGGGTACGTGTCCACCTTCAGGATGGCCGGCGGTTTGGATGGAGTGGCAAACCCGCTCCGCCCTAAGCTCTGCCCCTTCTGTGACGCGATGATGCTGTATGTGTTCACTGCACACATCCGGCATCATCGCACCCCACACATAGGGCCCTGTGTTTTACCTTGCGGCGGCGCAGCGTCGCCACAAGGTAAACGGACATGCTGGGATCTTAAAAGATGCTCCGCATGTCCAGAATCGCAGGGCCACCGGGTGCGTGTTACCACGCATAGTGGAGACGGGATTTGATAAAATCCCCTCCACTATGCTGTAACATCTGGACGCTGCGTGTTTGACGCTGCGGCTCTGCGCAGCGTCAAACACGCAGCGTTTCCTGAACGTGGAAACATACCCTAAGAATTCATTCAGACTTCAGTATCTTCCATGATTACTTTGATTAGACTTTGATCAGAGTTTGATAAGAGGTTGGTCCGAATGTCGTCAGTTTTTCTAGTAAGTGGCGAAATTAAAAAAAAAGTTTCTCCATCTTCTCCTTTCTGACTCAGACACCGTCCCATATTTTCACAGCCCTACAGACTTGCATTGCGGATTTTGATTCTGCAATGCAACACTTTAGGCGCAAAACTGGACATACCGTAGCTCTGTTTTTTTAATTGGACCATTCAGTCTGAGGAAAATATCAGACATGTGAAAAGAGACATAGGTACGAGTGCTGTCCCGTTAAAATGCTGTCAAATTTGGTTTCCAGTTTATTTCTATGGGAAATCCGCTTTGATGTTCATCTTCAGTAATTTTGTGGGATTTTTTTTAAGTGAACAAAAAAATGCCTGGTGGAAAAGAGAAAGCTCAGTTCACTTTTTTGAAGGAAACATCTCCAAACTAGGCACTGTACAAACTAAAGGCTTCATTGGGATATGTGCATACTCATTCTGAGTTGTTGGATTGGAAACGGAGCAAAAATGCCAAGTTTTTGGTTTAACTGTTTTACTGGGTTTCTTTAGCAAAATTTGGAGAATTTTCAGTCAGTTTCTGCTCCAAAGACACTTAAATAAATTCTGTGTGCACATGCCTTAAGCTTAGGCAATGTGCACTAAATATTTTTTCTGGCATATTCCACCTGAATTCTGACTGATAAAGTGCTAAAAAAAATGCTACAAAGAATGAACATATGGCCAATCTTTTTAAGCTTATTTTAAAAAGGTCAGGTTTCGAAAGTATATAGTGACCTGAACATTCTTCCAGCGACTTCCATTTGGAAGACTCTCACTGGTTAACCCCTTCATGACCTTTGACGTACATTTACATTAAAAGTCATGATATGGGCTCGCATGCCAGGCCCACATGTTTATCCACACATGATGTCATGATTTAATCAGTTATCATGTGTCTTTGACAGCCGGAAGAACCGGTGCTCTGCCCGCAGCTATTAACCAGTGACATAAAGTGTGACATCTCTGTGCCGTCTGTGTGACAAGTAGCCGAATAGAAATGACAGATGTTTAGGTGTTAAAGATGTACCCGTGAGATATATAATTAGTGCTAATAATTAAGCTAATAAATACCCGGTTGCTCTGGTGCATTGGTAATCATGGTAATGGTAGTTGGGGTTGATGTCAGCTGTGATTTGTTAAAAATTAGTGATGAGTGAATATACTCGATACTCGAGATTTCTCCAGCACGCTCGGGGGTCCTCCGAGTATTTTTTAGGGCTCGGAGATTTCGTTTTCTTCGCCGCTGCCGAATGATTTCCATCTGTTAGCCAGCCAGGTTAAAAAAATTAACCTCATTTACATGTGGGGGTTGCCTGGTTGCTAGGGAATCCCCACATGTACTTATGCTGGCTAACAGATGGAAATCATTCAGCTGAGGAAACCTAAATCTCTGAACACTAAATAATACTCAGAGGACACCCGAGCGTGCTCGTAAAATCTCAAGTAACGAGTATATTCGCTCATCACTATTAAAAATCACAACTGGCATCAAACCCTAAGGTTAGTAAGGCTATAAAACACACACACACACACACACACACACACACACACACACACACACACACGCAAAAAACTAACTTTTATTTGAATAAAGACTCCCCCATACTATCCCTGGTTCTCCAATTTATTAAATAAATAAAAAATCCCACCCAGGTCCACCGTAATCCACCGAATCTGATGTAGTCCAGAAATGGATGCCTGAAAAACATAAAAAAATAAAAATATACACGAGAGACCCTCATTCACCCATTTATTAGCAAAAATGTACCTGCGCTGCTCCAATATAGTCCATCATTTCCTGAATCTGGCACCGGCATCTGTGAACAGCAGTAAAGTGCCCGCTAGTCATAGTCACCGGGTATTGACGACAACGCTCATCAGAGCCGCCGGGTTTCAGCGCAGTTTTTCAGAATGTAGGGAAATTTCTAATCTCCTAAAAAGCCCAACAACAGAAATACACAGATGAAAGCCAAGGAGACTTTCAATAGGCCCCCACCTACAATTGGATTTGGTAGCTACGATGGCAGTCAGAATGTCCAAATTTACACCACTTAAATGCCAGTGTCAGAGATTGACAGCGCCATCTAAATGGTTAAAACAACAGAGATTAAATCTAGCTCTTGTCAGTGCTGTTAGAGGCAATTGTTGGTTGTAGAGACCAGGCATCAGCCATGTATGGAGGGAGCTCGGCTGGTCACTGTCATTTGGACAAACTTTGTATAAATTAATAGCACAAGTAAATATAGGAAACTTTCTGATATATCTTATCAGAGGAATATGATTTTTTTTTCTCCACTTAAGGTTAAGTTTCTACAGTGAGTTTTTGGTGACTTTTTGATCCTGCATATTTTCGCCTCAAAAATGGATGTGAATGATAGAAATCTCCTGCCAGTTATTAATTCACAATATGTCTATTTATCTTGAAGGTGCATTGAGTTTTATGTTCGGGTTTTCGTTATGCATTTTTAGTGCATTTCCGCTGTGAAAACGTGCAAAAAATGCATCTGATTCACACGTCTGTATCAAAAAAAGTTTTTCAAAGTCATATACAAGGAAGTATCAAAAACAAATCAGCTTAATTTAAAACATTACATACCAAAAAGAGTTAAAAAAATAAGCTGCAAAATTGCTATAAAAACAATCTCAACAGCGCAATAAAAAAAATTAACCTCATTTCCATAATTGATGTAGAAATGCTGCTGTAAATCTGCTACATCAAAAAATTACCAAAGGGAACCAAGCCTAAATGCCCCTTCTCCACCCCATCCTTGCCTGCTTAGCTCATCATCGACTCTGAAATACAGCTGAGATCAAGAAACCGTTATTTCACCCAAGTAAGGCTACTTTCACACTTGTGTCGGTACGGCTCCATCGCTAAGCGTCGGTGCAACATACCAACACACGTTGTGAAAATTTGGCACAACGTGGGCAGCGGATGCAGTTTTTCAACACATCCGCTGCCCATTGTAAAGTCCCGGGGAGGAGGGGGCGGAGTTCTGGCCGCACATGCGCGGTAGGAAATGGCGGACCCGATGTACGAAAAAACGTTACATTGAACGTTTTTTTGTGCCGACGGTCCGCCAAAACATGACGCATCCAGTGCACGACGGACGCGACGGATGGCCATCCATCACAATCCGTCGCTAATACAAGTCTATGGGAAAATGCAGGATCCTGCATTCTCAAAAAACGACGGATTGTGACGGAAGCTGAAAAACACAAGTGTGAAAGTAGCCTAACAGATTAGCACTGCCTACTGAGGTCTATGGAGAGGGTGAAAGAGTAGGAACAGCAGAGATAAGCACAGACACAGACAGACAATGCTGCGGTTTTCTAAGATGTTTTATTCAATCTTATTGCTTGATTCAGAGATTCACTATTCATGAATGCAATTTAATGTCCTCCATATTCTAGTGCTCCATGCTGTTGCTTCTTCATTCTGTGTGCTGCATAGAAACAGGAGAGTGGCGATGCTTCATATCTACTGTATATTTGCTATCTACGGGGGGACATTATAGCACTTAGTCGCCACCCACTAGCTCTGAGACAACTGACTAATAGATAAAGCCCATAGAGGGGAAGATTAGTGAGAAATGCAGACTGCAAGTCATATCATGGCCATAAATAGCGTTATTCCTTGTGTAAACGCACAATAACTTATTCTACAGTCACCTGAACTGTTAGTCATGCTTTTGGAATACAAGTACCTCTAGGAGACACCTTTTAACTTTTGCTAAGAAAATTCGGCATGTGCATTATAGTTTCATATCTTAAAGTGTCGCATATTGAATAATCCAAACAGAATAAAGATATTAGTTATTCAGATAGTGCCTAACTATGGTGGCAAGGGCCCACCAGTAACATTGATTTTGAAGACCATTGTTCTGCTACATACAGTACAAATATTACATTACCCTCTTGCACAAACTTACTTCAGCTTCTATATAATAATACGTTAGATAGTTTGTGGAACATATGACAAGATGCTGCTTCTGTCTGTACATAGTAAAACAAATATAGTGGACCAAGTACTGCTGATGCTGGGGGTAAGTGGATTACTCCTCCATAGGGGCCCACCGGGGAACTTACCTGTTCCACTGTGGGCCAGTCCGAGCTTGGCTGGCATAATTATAATGTAAAGAAGCAGTCATATCTTTACTTGCTTTGTTAAATGTGTATATACTGTATACTTTATGCATATAGTCTAGTGTGAGTGTATTAATATATTCCTGCACCACTGCTTCATCCGGGATCTATCACTGTTCTTCTCCTCTTCTCAGTGACATCTCCTCTCTGCAACCTCTCATGGTCAGGCTGTGCTCTGCTTCACCCAGAAGTGGCTTTTACAGCATAATCCTATAGAACATTAGAACGAGTCCACATAGACTTAGATTGTAAAGATTTCCTGCTCACTCAGAGCTTACACGGGCTTGCAAAAGTATTCACCCACCATGGCTTTTTACCTATTTTCTTACATTACAACCTACGTTTAAATATTCTTGTAATCCGATTTGTGTGTAATACATCAGCATTCAGCACTGAATAGTCTAAGTTGGTGAAGTGAGAAAGAAAATTTAATTTACGGATTCAAATAACTAAAAATTGGCACGTGCATATGTTTTCACCCCCTTTGTCATGAAGGCACTAAAAATTTCTGGTGCAAGCAATTACCTTCATAAGTCACATGCTTAGGGAAAGGAAGTGCACCTGTGTGCAGTCCAAGGCTACTTTCACACTAGCGTCGTGCGCACCGACGCTACCTGTGGAAGCGTCGCACAACGGAGGCAGCGGATGCTGTTTTTCAACGCATCCGCTGCCCCATTGTGAGGTGCGGGGAGGTGGGGGCGGAGAAAAGACGGGAACGACGCACCAAAAAAACGTTACAAGCAACTTTTTTGGTGGCGACGGTCCGACGCAACACAAAGCAACCGTCGCACGACGGTTGCGACGTGTGGCAATGCATTGCACTGCGTCGTTAATAAAAGTCTACGGAGAAAAAACGCATCCTGCAAGCACTTTTGCAGGATGCGTTTTTTCTCCAAAACGACACATAGCGACGTGCAGTGCACGACGCTAGTGTGAAAGTAGCCTTAGGCTATGTGCACATGTTCAGGATTTCTTGCAGAAATTTCCTGAGCAAAACAGGACATTTTCTGCAAGAAATCCGCATGCGTTTTTTTGCGCGTTTTTTTCCAGAGCTTCCCAATGAATTAAATAGTGAGAAAAACGCGAAAAATCCGCAAAATTAATGAACATGTTGCATTTTTTTCCGCGATGCGTTTTTTTTGCAGAAAAAAACCCATCATGTGCGCAAAAATTGCGGAATGCATTCTAAATGATGGGATGCATAATGTATGCGTTTTTTATGCGTTTTTATAGTGAAAAAACGTGAAAAAATGCAAAAAATCCGCAACATGTGCACACAGCCTAAGTGTTACATGGTCTGTCAGAACATACACAATTTTTCTGATAGGCCACGGGCAAGGAGGGCATTAATCAGAGAGGCATCACAGAGACCAAAGCTAACCCTGACGTAGCTGCAGTAGTTCCCGTCTCCCTCTGTTTCAAACTCCTGCACTTCAGTCCTGCCGTGCCCCCTGACAAAGGTTGGTTACAGAAACGTGCTTTGGGGCGGACACACAGATATCTTGGAGCCCCTGCTTTCATTGGTGTTTTTTCAGGTAATCCCTGTTTATCCTCATATGCCCTCTTGGTGTTATGTTATTTTGCTAGATGTACAGGGTTACCACCATTCAATCTTCTGGCCTACGTTTGGTGATATGTCGCTCACATTTATACGATTCTCCTGACACTGTACCATTTGGTCGCAGGGTTACTTATAATGACATATCATTATACATGCCATACTGCCAGTTACTTAGTGATAAATAATATGTAACAGCTCCTTGCCTATGTGTCCCATTCTCACTTGTTTCACATATATGTATGTTTCCTTTTCCCTACCTGTACATTTTATAGTTCATTTAAAGATTTGTTAAATTGTATTACATGGGACTCTTCGATCGTCGTTTTTATCCTCCTAAATGTAGAGATAGGAGTACGCTGCTGCCAGACACCTTTTGGCAGTGGCTTATTTCCTCCCGAGAACAAAAGGATCAGGCATTGAAAATCAACATACCTGATCCTTCCTTCCTCTGACATGTTCTGTTGGGGAACATTTGAAGGCCTCTATACACATATTGACTTGCTCACTGTATGTGGGGGACTTAAAGGGGCATTTCCCATTATATACAATATGGCATTTTTATAGGACAACCCAGGAATATATGATCAATGAGGGTTTTTCCTCTGGAGTCTACCTGCAGGCAATGAAGGACCTTAGGTATCCATGGTTATGACCACTAATGAAGTGATAGTTAATTAGCTAGTTGCTACTGGTCATAACCATGGATACCTAAGTTCCTGCAATGCCTGCACATGTGGAAAGAGGCAGAAAAACTATACTACATTTCTAATTGGAGGTATTTGCTAATATTATTATTATTACACCTACTACATATCGGGATATTATCTTGGAGACGGGAATACCCCTTTAAGTAAAAGTAAACTTCCAAGTTGCGCAAAGAGAATAGCGCTGCAAACTTGGTTGATTTTATCATCTAGAACGGGATCCCGCATTTATCAGACATTTGTGGATTATTATAATTTATTCCTAAAATCACTATTACCGTAGTTCCATGTCACTGTACATATATATTACATGCGAAAAATAAACTAATCAAACTGACCGCCAGGTACAGAGGGAGAGAGGACCCCAACTTCACATGCTTACAATCTACAGGATCATGGGGATATCCTATACATATAATGAATGACTAAGATGTGAACATCCCTTTAACTCCTTGTATACTGTGAGATACCGGTATAGCAGCATCTACTCAGTTGGGATAGTGCCTTCATAGTCAATCAAGATGTCCTGAATGCTATCAGTCCACAACATCTCCTAAAAGACTAGGAAAGTTAACACCCGGCTTCTCCTAAGTGCTGAATGGTGAGAGACGAGGAACCTATTAATGAGTAACTAGGCATTTGCCCTGCAGGAGTTTGGAAAAGCTGGGTGCTGTCTCATGATTTCCCTGAAACTGTGGATTAGATTTTTTTTTTTAAGCAGATGTTTTGATTTTGACTTTCCAGGTGACGTCCATTCAATCTTGTTCAGCTGCTAAACTTTCTATTCCATGAATTAGTGACTCCGGTTCTGCTTTCTCTTTTTTTCTATGGGGTTGCGCCGTGATTAAGAATTATTCTATTCCTTTTTTCCGCGCGTCTGCGATTTCTGGGTCTTTTAATGACGATGCAGCTGCTTTCGCCGTCGCATCATCTGCAACATGTTTGTTCTGAGAGAGAGAGAAAAAGAAAAGCAAACAGGGAAATGAGAGGCGGACGGGAGATAAGAGGGAGAAGGGAATGGAGATTCTGTGGAAGAGCTAAATTTGTGCTAAGGTAAGACGCAGTAGGTTTTAACTGCAGTCCTATGTAAAAAATATATATATATATATATTGGGATATCACGACGAGTTGTACGAAAGGAAAACCAGAGCTCTGTTACATCGCTAGTGTTACCCAGCGCTAGACATGCAGTGAGAATAAGCAAATAGGTCTCAGCACCACGGAGAGCTACCGGGGATGCAGCTATTCTGTGGAACGCCTCCCACCCTCCCTACTTCCTTCTGTCTCCCTCCACACTCCCACTCCTCCTCATCTCCTGCACTCCACGGCTTCATTTCAATCAGGTGGCTGTTGCTCTTCAAGATTAGTGAAAACCTAGCAGGAAAATACTCGCAGCCCCCCTTCCTCCCATATACACAAAGGGAGAAGGGAACGAGGCAACGTGCCCTGAATGATGTGTTGAGTCTCCGAGTCCTCTCACTCTGCCCCTCTATGGACTGTTGGCATGCAGCCTCCACAGCCAATTGATCGGACACCTCAGGCTGAAGAGTGATTGGGAAGCTGTTCGCCCCAGTGGTCCGTTGCTTATTAAATGCTAGTTGCCATCACATATGCTCTTAGTTGGATGCTTTTTTCGCACTTTATTGGTCTCATTACGACCTTTATGGGGCCTGTTTGCTTGTTTTTTTTTACCGTCTCTATCCATTGATTTCAAATAAAAAAGGGTTAAAAGACATCTTCTCCATTTACTTTTTCTTTTTTTTTCTTGTGTGGCTGACGGATTGACTTATGGCTTCGTTCTATCAGAGATTAACCGGGAAGATAAATACCTCCAGATCTTTCCCTATGCCACCTGAGGCAAGTCACCTTTTGGGTGGCCAGAACGCAGAAGAGGACAATGCTGGGAAGACCGCACGCCCACCACCGCAAGAAAGCAGACCCTCTTATCAGAGCCAGCCACGACATGACTGTGAGGAGGAAGATGTAAGACGTTTGTTGTTATTATTCCGAACCCCCCTCCTCCGTCCCCATTCCTTCCCCTTTAAAGTGTTGTGTATGTTCTTGCTCATGATCTGTGTGTCTGGCACCCCCAGTGGCTCAGCCCCCTCCTTAAATGCCATTGATAGGGTTTCTAAATGATTAATTCACTGCTTCGGGGTTTCTTGAGGAAACCGATTCAGATTTGCAAATGCCTGTGTTTTACTGATGTCTGCTCCATTGCGTCTTTTAATGCGAACTTCATTGATTAAGTCTCTGATGCAGAATGAATGGGAATATGATACAACTTAATCTTTAACCCATGCAGGACAATAGTAAGGGTTAAGAAAAAAAACCATTTTCCGGGTCGTTACCGGCACTAATCAGTCCCAACAGTATTACGCACCGCATTGGAGAAAGAACAAAAAAATAAACTTTGCTAAAAGAGCCATCTCCTACTAGTCTGCAGATTGATTAACAACCGCAGAGAACAAAAATCAATTATTTTAATATATTCAATGCTAACTAATCCCAATGTGCCCTACCTCCCAGATATGTGAGACATTTCAAAGGTAGTATTTGCATATCACCTTAGAAACCGATGACTCAGCCGCAGACCCGGTTTTTTGGGTTAGAGACTAAAACAGAATGGCTATGCATTGATCAATGCTGATACTTTTCTTTTTGCGGCGGCCTACCGTACTTGTGCATTGTCATTGGAACGGTCGGGACAGGGTTAACCGCACATAAAATAGATCTGCTATCCACAGCAGCTGAGACACCAACCAGACGGTACTGTATAGTGACGGTGTGTGGCGGCTTTACAATGTATCCATAGGAGCACATCAACAATACAACATATGCACTTATGCTCCTTCTTTCTTGCCAAGTCATAAACATGTCACTAAGTGTTATTACATTGTTGCTTCTGTGCTGTGAACTGTGGATAACCGCACCTAAACTTGTGGTTAAAGGAGCTAATAAATGTACATTCTCCTTAACATCTTGTCATAAGAAATCCTTGGTGGTGGTCCTGGGCCAAGAACCCCGCAGATCGAATAAACTGGGTCCTACTACTATATCCATGTCATCATGTGTGCACTTGTAGACGACCATGACCACTCTCTACAAGAAGTTTGTTCGGGGCTTGACTCCAGGACCCCCACGACATTAGGTGTTTTACAGTGAACCTTCACTTTAAGACTTTTTTATACTTACTGTATAGCTTATATCATCGTTCATTTCCATCTCTTACTATGTTTAGTGATTAGTGTTTCTCATTGAGGTTTGTTATGATGATAAACTTTATTTCTTAGTAAATGGCTACTATATATACTGTATATATATATATATATATATGTATATATATATATATATATATATATATATATAGTTAATGTTTCTCACTTTTCTCTTGCCAAAACGTTAATCTGTACTAGTAAAATAAGCCTATTTGAAGAGGTATTCCCACTTTTAGGCCAAGGTCACACGAGCACAGATAGTACTGAGAGAATCGGATCGATTATGTTAATGACACTCAGCTCAAACTCTGACAGCATAGATGCAGAGAAGATGGAGAACAACATTTCTCCATCTTCTACATTGCCTGGGTTTGCGGAAAGCGGACTGCACCCGGATGACATCCAAGTGCATTCCTATGATTTCCACTCACCTATTGACTTGAATGGGAGAGTGCCATCTGATTTGCGCTGCATGCAGCATGCTGTAATTTTTTTCCTCATGCTGAATCGGTATGAGAAAAATAACGCTAATCAGCACTGTCCCATGGAATAACATTGGTTTGAGTACTAGCCAATAAAATATCAGATTGCACTCATCCGATGTATACGCTCATGTGAGCAAGCACTTGGTCAAACCATTGAAACTCCACCGATTCTGAGAATAATTGGGCCGTACTGTGGTTTCCTGCACTGCAGGTAGCGGTGAAGAAATCTCAGTACTAAAAAAAGAGCTGCAGTCACTTCATGTAATAAAGTATCACAGATGGTACCACCCTATGTCCATCCCCTTAAGCAGAGCATGTAATAAGTTAATTTTAGAGCATGTGATATCATCGCTTCAACATTTTTTTTAGGTGGTTGGATTGGGTTTAAATCAGGTTAAGCGTGTTAAAATAAGTTATCACTAGTGTTGAGCGAACGTGTTTGGAAAAGGTGTTATCCGAGTGCGTTTGGGTGCTAACGGAGTATCTTCAGCATGCTCGTGTATTATGTTCAAGTCCCTGCGGCTGCATGTCTCCCTAACGAACAGGCAATCCCTGCATATGTTGTGGCTGTTGAATAGAAGTGAGACATGCAGCCGCGGGGACTCAAGCATAATACACGAGTATGCCGAAGATACTCCGTTAGTACCCGAGCTAAGTGTTATCCGAGCATGATCGCTCAACACTAGTTATCACCTAATCAGTGGATATGTGGGAACTTGCTGATCGGTGTATCCCTGTTAGAGATTGGAGCAACAGATTAGGCACCCAACCACTGTTTGATTTATTCTCTGGGTCTTTCGGAAATGAGCGCAGCGCTTAGTAGCCTCATCAACAGGGAATGAATGGAGAGGCTGTGGCTCCATCGTTATTGGGATAAATGTTGCTCGTTCTGCTGATCCTGGTCTCGATAGTCGAAACTCTACCAATTGACAAGTTATAACCGGAAAACCCCTTTCAGCAAACACAACTCATCTCCTGCTTCCTCTTAACTCAATGATGTGTTACTGTGCGGAAAAGCACATTGGATTCTGCTAGATCTGTACATGAAGGAAGAATACAAACATGGTCAGACCTCCATATACACAATCTTTACCCATGGATGCCTTATTTGTAACAATAAAATTAAGAATATTCTGTGTTACAAAGTACAATCACTCCCTTAAATCACCTCTTTATAGAGTTTGAGCGGAGATCCCCTTTACAATCTTATTTAATAATCATTCCATTTGAACTTGCTATATATTTTATGATCTTGTTGTTTAATCTCCATTTTTGCTCGTATCTTTTCTGGATAATACTAAAAGCGTAAAACAAATGCTATGTATAGATATTATACAGATCATTCTTTAGCCGTCTGTGCTGTAGATGGTGCTGTCGAAGAGGAAAGCATCATATATATAGATATTTAGCATTATATTTTCAGATTTTCTGCATCCAGCTTAGAGTGTATTTTTAGTTTGTCAGTATGACAGATGTCTGGAGAATCTTCCTTTGATAACTGAGAGCTCAGAAGCAAACAAAAAAGTACATTTGCCATGCAAATTATGATTTTTTTTTTCTTTTTCTGACGCTCTGATTTAAGACCATTTATTTTGTAAGTCACATGGCAGAAACTGTGCGCGGTTCAGCATTATGCACCCGGCCAAATGCTGCTCAGTAAAAGGACTAATTACACTTCTTTCTATAATACTGTGCTTGACACTTGTGGTCTTCGTTCTCTTTATCCTTGTTTTAAATAAAGGTTGTTAAGGGCAGAGGGCTCGGTATTAAGGGATTATCTTATCTTATTTTCTATTTGCTTTTCATTGATTTGTAAAGTGTGAGATAACATTGGCCTACTGGTCCTGTAACTGTGTTTTCAAATGCTTTTAGGTGGTTCAGGGCCGACCTTAGGGGGTCTACAAATGTGTGAGCTATGGGAATGCACAAGGCACATCTCCTGTCTTAACTGATGGGGGCGCCACTAACCATAATGGCGGACTGCGCTCCCGATAATTGGCCACCATGCCTATAAACAAAGCTTCAGTACAAGAGAACAGACTATCCCATAGCTTAGTGACTGGTTAGTGTTGGTTCTTATCTCAGACCTTTCCCAAGGCTAGCTGAGGAATAACTATGGTACTCTGTAAGGAGCCTCAGCACCGAGCTTCTCTTCTGGTTAGTGCTGGTTGTTGGTGAACCATAGAGCTATATTATTTATGCACCAGATGTGGTGACAATCAGGCACTGTATGGTATCATTTGAGCACTATAAGGGGCTTTAATGGAAGACTATGCAAAAGGGAACCATCTGACCCAAGACCACCTCTTCAGAGCTCACATCATGTTTTTACCCCTCTCTACCTTTTCTTTGGAATTTTCAATACTCTTTCTGGATTTGTTTATACTATATGGCCCTAAATCATCAAGATTATTGCCAGGGCCACAGTTAAGTTAGAGGGGCCTAATTCATTAAGAGGTGCGTATTCAAAGCAGTACACGCCTCTACTACACAACAATTTTTTTTCTGGCTAAAGATTGGAGTAAGATTCCTGGCACAAATCATCATAAATTAGACTGTGTGCCACCATAGCCCGTACCGTCCCTCCTCCATCCATTTTGGCGGAGCTTACCCAAAACTTCAAAAGTTTCAAAACTTTTGCACAACCTTATGTTGCCCAAACATTTTGGAACTTTTCAAAATGTTTTACTCCAGATTTCTGGCAAATGCCAGAAGAGAAATAAAAGGTGGGTCGTCAGCACTGCTGACGGAGATCCGAAAGAATGGCCCTGGATACAAAGTTGTCTCAATGTGGTTTTATTATCAACATGTTTCGAAGAATTCAGACTTCTTCGTCAGGATATAACCACATACACGTCAGGATATAACCACATAGGAAGCCCTGTATGTGGGCAACTCTGAGCTCTAACGTTATTATTATATGGTGACTGTAGAACTTGGGTGAAAAGTAACCTTCTTTGATGATGGCATACAATGGGCAAATTAGATTAGGAAGGTGCTGAGAACTGACTTGGTTTATCCTTTTTTTAAGGGCTTTTATTTTTTCTTTGTGAGGAACCTAGGAGAGCACCAACAGGGATATTGATCATTGCTATTTGTAACATGTATTAATGTCTGAAAGCTAAAATGGTGCAATCACATTCACCGCACACTCTATAGTTCAAATGATGCAAAGAAATTTATTTAAGTCCGGGAACAGGAGGAATAAAGGCACAGAAAAAAGTGATAATGTTACAAAGTGACTATGCTCAAATGTAGACGCTAAAATGGAGCACATGACAGAACTGAACAGAGATGATGTAAAGCTTGTGCCTCTTCTAAAGCCACTGATTGTATCATAGACCTTGATAATTAACAGATGAGTCATTGGTAAAAAGCTTTGTAATCAACAAAATTTCTCTAACAAAACCATATACTTCCATATAAATTAGATTTTAGTCTACATTTTCCAATAGGGTATGCCCAAACAAGCCTTTACATCGGACGAGTGAGATCCAATTTTTTTATTGGATAGCACTCGGACCAATGTTATTCAATGGGGCAGTGCTGAAGACTCGAATTGAGTGAATATGTTCGGAATTGGTCACCAAATCTGAATTTGCCATATTGGTGCCATACTGGTACCCTATTCGTGCTGAATTTATGTTTGACGATCGATTCTGAACATATTCGGTCATTTCTACTCCCATTAACTCCAATGACGTTCGGCTGTGTTCGGCGAATATGGCAAATACAATATTCACCGCCGATTGTAAATTTGACAAATTCGCTCAACTCTACTGAAGACCCTGTTTTCGGACTGCACTTGGATGTTCAATTTCTGCAGACTCACAGAATGGAGACGATGGAGAATTTTTTTTCTTTACCTGCTCCTCACAGTGTGCTCCAATTCTTTCGCCCAAGAGAATCAGATCACACCACGTGAAACGTTTAAACATTTTGCATTAATGGTCACTGACTTCCATAAACGTTAAGACCCATCTTCCAACATTTCAATAGCGAGACCACTGGGCTACATTATTTAATTTACCAAGGCAAAATCAGCTGAATATACAAACATGAGTACTTCAAACAGAAAGGCACCAAACATGAATATAACGGGAACATAGAGTACTACTGCACATACTGTAAGCATTAATAGCATCCTACGTGTTTAATAGAAGTGTCTGCTGTGTCTCGTTTGCATTAATTAAATAGTAATGACTTGCTTACATTATAATGTGCTGTAGCTCCATCATCCCGGCATTCACAGAGCGTTATGTTCCTACATAAGCATCTTACTCAGTCAATATTACGGCTCCACTAGTCAATGAACAGGTTAAATATCACTGAATATTGTGAACTTTGCTTTTACCTACATCCCATTCCCGGTGATGAATACACTCACATACAGCTGTACGCAAATAGTTATTTGAATGCGCTCGGCTTTTCGTGTATGTCAACACATTCTGCTCGCTGACAATAGGGCTGTCATTGTACACGTCAATGACACTTCAGGCTTTTATGACATTATTGCTGAGTGCTGATTACTTGGGTTGTTAAACCATAAAAAACACAAGAAGGTCTTCACTATCCTAGAACACCTGCTGGTGATCCTAAGAAATGGGAGAGAGGAGAAAGCCTAGTATGAGGATCTGCTCATGATAAGACTACATGCTTCATAAGTGGTCACATTGGAACCTCGCTTGCTGGAGGTTTCCCAATCTGAGAAGGCAGAACATGTTAATAGTTTGTGCCATTACTTACTGACTGGTGACGGCCTCCATTATAATAATAATGAAGGGATGTCCTGTAGGGTGATGCTTCCGGCTGCCTACTGTGCAGTAAACGTCTGTATGTCTCCAGTCATATTACTGGAGCTGTGCTGCAGGTCCCTAAACAGCATATTGTCAGGAGTCCTGTCGTGCAGGAGAAAGGAAAACGCACCATGAGCCCGTCATTCTTCGCATTTGTGTGGTTCCAAAACTTCAAATCCTCACCAATACTAACACTATGACATATCCAAGTAATATCTCACAACTTAGTCAGATTTATTATCCCCTGTAAGTAGAGGTCAGAAAATCTTCTGAGGTTGAATTTGGGTAAATTTGATCAATTCAGAAGGAAAATTAATTGGAGCAAATCAAATCAGCTGAGAAGAGATTGAAAATAAGTCATACTAACCTTTCATTGTCCCTCCCCATACCTGTCCATCCAATGCCTCTTCGGTCTCCAACTTCCATCTTCCTTCCAATCGGATCTTCCATTCACTATACGGTGTCATTGGAGCAACATTCAAATCAATGACTCACTGTGTCCCAAGTCATGGCCTGGGGCCTAGGGAATGGAAGACATGGCCGGACAGAAGGTAAAAGAAAAAGGTAGAAGATCTAATGGCAAAGGTGTGGGAAGACTGAGGAAAGATATATACATTTTTTACCTGGTCCATAGCACTCTATCATCCAGTAAAAGATGGCCACTGTTTTGCTGGATTTGCCCAAAAGTGAATTGAAAAAAAAGTCAGATTCTGGTGTTTCAGAATGTTTTCTAAAATCAGATCTTATAAGTCATTTCTAACGTTAACCCCTTCAAGCTGCAGCCCTTTTTTGTTTTTGCGTTTTTGTTTTTTGCTCCCCTCCTTCCCAGAGCCATAACTTTTTTACTTTTATGTCAATATGGCCATGTGAGGGCTTGTTTTTTGCGGGACGAGTTGTACTTTTGAACGACATTGGTTTTACCACGCCTTGTACTAGAAAACGGGAAAAAAATTCCAAATGTGGTGAAATTGCAAAAAAAGTGCAATCCCACACTTGCTTTTTGTTTGCTTTCTTTTGCTAGGTTCAATAAATGCTAAAACTGACCTGCCATTGTGATTCTCCAGGTCATTACAAGTTCATAGACACCTAACATGTATAGGTTATTTTTTATCTAAGTGGTGAAAAAACATTCCAAACTTTGCTAAAAAAAAAAACATTGCGCCATTTTACGATACCTGTAGCTTCTCCATTTTTCGGGATCTCAGGTTGGTTAAGGGCTTATTTTTTGGGTGCCGGGCTGATGTTTTTAATGATACCACTTTTGTGCAGATACGTTCTTTTCATCGCCCATTATTGCATTTTAGTGCAATGTGACCAAAAAAACATAAAATTCTGGCGTTTTAAATTTTTTTCTCGCTACGCCATTTAGCGATCAGGTTAATCCTTTTATTTCTTTTTCATATTTTTAAAAACATTTATTTTTTTACTTTTGCCATGCTTCAATAGCCTTCATGGAAGGCTAGAAGCTAGCACAACTGGATCGGCTCAGCTACATAGGAGCGATTATCAGATCGATATTTTATAACCTAATACACAATGTGTCATTATACCACAGTACAGAAAAATATCCTGATGCACAAAACTACAGTAGCATGTAAAAGTTTGGGCACCCCTGGTCAAAATTACTGTAATTGTGAGCAGTTAAGCACTTGAAGATGAAATGATCTCTAAAAGGCCTAAAGTTAAAGAAGTTGTCCACTAATTATTCATTGATGGCCTATCCTTAGGATAGGTCATCAATGTCTGATCGGTCAAAAAAAAATTATAATATATTTTTGTTTGGCTAAAATACAAAGGATATGTGCAATCTTTAACTTTAGGCCTTTTAGAAATTATTTAATCTTCACTTTGCTTGATTGTTCACAATAACAGTAATTTTGACCAGGGATGCCCACAATTTTACATGCCACTGTATAATTAGAAACTTAAAGAAGCTCTCCCATTAAAATGTTTATGCCCTAAATATATATGTAGTGTAGGTGTATTAATATACTCATCAACTGCCATCTTCTGCAGTTTCCAGTGCCGCTCTGGTTCTCTTCTGCGTCAAGCAATGATTATTCCAATTTGATGGCTCACGTTATGTTCAATGTGTGAGCTGGAAGAGGATCGGAGTGGCTATGGAAACCAGAGAAGACGATTGGTATGAATATTAATTAAACTGCACTACACTACATGTTCACTTACACAGGCTTATTGTCAGGCCGCTGCAATACAGGTAATTGCAAGCTCCACTAGGTGGCAATAGAGTGGAGGAAGAACTGCACATAGCAGGACCAGACCAGCAATGCAGCATTGAGGCTGCCACCAGGTGGCAGCAGCATAGTTAAAACAAGCCGGGTCAAATATTAGACTGTAGGGCAGTACAAAGGGAATAAGCAAACACAGAGTCAAAAACAAACCAAATGGGTCAGTACCAGTCAGGAACGGATATGCCAAAGACAAGAGAGAAAACAACAGGTCAGGGTCCAAGCCGAGTCAAAAAAACAGAGTCAATACACGAAAGGGGAACACAGAGTCGGAAAGGAAAGAGGCAATAAACAGACACAGGTTCAGTAAGCAAGCAGCAGGATAAAACAAGGCAAACGGAGTCAGATACTCATGCCATAGACAGAAGCTATAACTGACATGGTCTGCAGGACACAGCGGGGATAAATAGCAAACCTGAGACAAGACTGAGGCTGAGAAAGTTAACCCTAGCATAACCAGACCGGAAAAAGGGGAAGACAGGACTCAAAGCCTGGTCTGGATCATGACACTTATACCCCCAAAAATGTTAATGGGGTGCTTCTTTAACATATCACAAGACAATTAACATGTCAAGTAAGGTGTTAAGGTAAAGAGTAATTGTTATTTCATAAATCAATAATATGCATTAAAATAAGAAACTTTTGAATATATCTTATTGAAGAATTTTGCTTCTTTCTCCTCCAGGACTGATCAATCTATGTTAAAATTCTTAATTCACAAGTAAAATGTGTATTCAGTGAAGACAGATTTTTACATTACTGAGATAAGAAATGGCAGTCACTACTAATAAGATTTTATGCAGAGAGTAGTTGGTAGGAGAAGGGAGAAGCTAAAGGCTCAGACCCTGCCTCCCTCCTTTCTAGATAGAATCTTATAAGTGACTGCCATCTCTTAGCGCAGTAATCTAACGATCTGTCTGCACTGAAGACAGATTTTACTAGTGATCTGAGAATTTTGAACATAAAAGATGAGTCCTAGTGAAGAAAGAAGCAGATTTCTATGATAAGATATATTACAAGGTTCTCATTTTAATGTGTATTATTGATTTATGAAATAAAAATTAAAATGACAGTTAACGTTTTCCAAATTAATATATTTTTGTGCTATTGTGGTTTATACGTCAAGTTGGAGAGCACCCAATCTGTGACCTACACTAATATAATTTTTGAGTCACCAAAATATATTATGTATTTCATTTTACATTTGTATTATGTGCCATGAGAGAATTTTACTACCGTATATACTCGTGTATAAGCCAAGTTTTTCAGCTGCGCTAGCAGTGAATATTAATTTCTCTTATAGCGCACACAGTTACAGCCGCAGCTGCCGGCTTCCAGCACACATCCTACTTACCTTCCCTGCGCGCCCTCGCTGCATCTCATTATGGCTCCAGCAGCTCTTCCTGCCATGCGATCACGAGTTCCCACTCATTAAGATAATGAACAAGATGCAGTTAGGCGCGCAGGGAAGGTAAGTAGGATGTGGGTTTTTTTTTTTATAGGAACCATGCATACAAGGATAAAGGATAAGGAGCCATGCATACAAGGATGGGGATAAGGAGCCATTCATACAGGGACAGGGAGCCATGCATACAAGGAAGAGGACCAGGAACAATGCATACAAGGACAGTTATGGGGATCCATGCATACCAGGATAGGGATGAGGGGATGATGCATACCCGGCTTATACTCGAGTCAATACGTTTTCCCAGTTTTTCGTTTCTACATTAGGTGCCTATACTTATACTCGGGTTGACTTATACTCAAGTATATACGGTATTTTGTTTTAATTAAGTAAATGGCATATTGTATGAAATAGGATATTGGTCTTCAGAGATACTCAGTCTTATGTACTTCGCATACAGCAAAGTTGATGTCCAAGGCGCTGCTCCATACACAAGGATTCTGCATGAATGCAAGGTAATAAAGGCACAAAAGTGGACGGCTGATTGACATGTCAGTCAAGACAAATTGGCTAAAAGTACCACTTTATGATTCATGACCTTGCCCGGTGACAGTACTATAAATGGGCTGCTCTGCATGCAAACTCATTTCATATAACATTTTAGTGGCAGCAGATGGAAAGATTATTTTATCAGTGAAGGTGAATATGCCGCCGTCACATAATAACAGCACATTGTGCAGATGTCTCGGAGCATTATACAGACGTATGCAGCTCACTTTTGCTCTCTTGTGTAAATTTTCATGTTTTAAAATAATGAATTGCTTCGTAAATGAACTTGCGCACAGTTAAATGAATCCAGTGTTATATACCATGGGGGCAAATCCTGAATGTTAAGCAGCTGTATAGAAAGCCTGGGGATCCATAGTAGTTCTTAGAAATCACTTCGCCTGTGAAGTGAGATACCTTCATACAAAGACTATGTAATGGAACCTGCTAAAACGAAAAACAGCAAGGGTTTGAGGGTTCTTATATCCAACCACATCTTTAGATGTCAAATCACAGAGGTAACAATATTTTTCACTATTACATATGTCAGCTTTATAACAGTCTATGCACCTTTTTTAATTACTTTTTTATTACTTGGATGCAAGCATTTCTGTAGTATTGTTTTATTAAATTTATTTGCAAATTAGAAGATTCTTCAGGAAATGAGACCGATCCCTCAGATGAGCTTTCTGATGGGCTTTAAATGAAACCTGTCAATTGATTGATCCTGCCCAAATAACGGGCAGCATGAATCACGACTAGTGTTGAGCGATACCGTCCGATACTTGAAAGTATCGGTATCGGAAAGTATCGGCCGATACCGGCAAAGTATCAGATCTAGTCCGATACCGATACCCGATACCAATACAAGTCAATGGGACTCAAGTATCGGACGGTATCCCTGATGGTTCCCAGGGTCTGAAGGAGAGGAAACTCTCCTTCAGGCCCTGGGATCCATATTAATGTGTAAAATAAAGAATTAAAATAAAAAATATTGCTATACTCACCTCTCCGACGCAGCCTGGACCTTACCGAGGGAACCGGCAGCGTTCTTTGCTTAAAATGCGCGCGTTTACTTCCTTCCGTGACGTCACGGCTTGTGATTGGTCGCATGCCGCCCATGTGGCCACGACGGGACCAATCACAGCAAGCCGTGACGTAATTTTCAGGTCCTGAATGCCTAATTCTAGGCATTCAGGATTTTAAAATTACGTTCTGGCTTGTGATTGGTCGCGTCGCGGTCACATGGGCGACGCGACCAATCACAAGCCGTGATGTCACGGGAGGCAGGAAATGCGCGCATTTTAAAATTACGTCACGGCTTGTGATTGGTTGCGTGCCGCCCATGTGACCGCGACGCGACCAATCACAGCAAGCCGTGACGGAATTTCAGGTCCTGAATGCCTAATTCTGCATTCAGGACCTGAAATTACGACACGGCTTGCTGTGATTGGTCGCGTCGCGGTCACATGGGCGGCACGCAACCAATCACAAGCCGTGATGTAATTTTAAAATCCTGAATGCCTAGAATTAGGCATTCAGGACCTGAAAATTACGTCACGGCTTGCTGTGATTGGTCGCGTCGCGGCCACATGGGCGGCACGTGACCAATCACAAGCCGTGATGTCACGGAAGGAAGTAAACGCGCGCATTTTAAGCAAAGAACGCTGCCGGTTTCCTCGGTGAGGTCCAGGCTGCGTCGGAGAGGTGAGTATAGCAATATTTTTTATTTTAATTCTTTATTTTACACATTAATGTTGTTTCGATACCGATACCCGATACCACAAAAGTATCAGATCTCGGTATCGGAATTCCGATACCCGCAAGTATCGGCCGATACCTGATACTTGCGGTATCGGAATGCTCAACACTAATCACGACTGAAAAGCTCCAAAACTCAAGTGAAAATATAGTTAGAAGATTCGTCCGGGGACCATAAGCAGAGAGGAAACTAGTCCGGCGTTGTCACCTACAGTACCAGGTGATTTACAAGTACAGATATGGGAGAGACCTGTCAATCACCTAAAATAGTGTGGGGAGGAGCAGACTGAATTTTTTTTATATATAAGGCTTCATTCAGACATACATTTTTTCGCTAATCTATATTTTTCAATGCTTCAGTATTATTATCATTATGCGTTGCTTATATAGCGCCATCATGTAGCGCTTTACGTACATTATTGGCATTGGCCCCATAGGGCCTCAATATCTACATTCCCTATCAGTATGTTTTTGGAGTGTGGGAAGAAACTGGAGAACCCGGAGGGAATCCATGCAAACACAGGAAGAACATACAAACTCTTTATAGATGTTGTCCTTGGTGGGATTTGACCCACTGGAAAGCAATATTGCTAACTACTGAGCCACCGTACAGCAGAATTTCTGCGTCTGCCTCTGGCTCCACCCTCCTCATCCTCCCGCCTCTCCATAGACCATTATGGGTAGCAGTTGCCAACTCCTATCTCAGTAAGGGGAAAGCCTAAATTGAGAATGAAAGATCTATCCTGGGGAAAGAAAGCCACTAATTTCTTTGTAATATATTTTATTAAAGTTACTTAATTTCATGTATACTCTTGATTTATGAAGTTAAAATTAAAATGGCGGTTACTCTTTAAATGAATGAAATCTTTTCCTCTCCGAACAATACAGATAAATATGTAACAAGAAAAGTGATAAATAGTTTGGATTCATTATCATAATTAAAACAATCAGAACTCTATTCTGGGAATGATCAGGCCTTCCTTTTCCATGTTTCCTATCTGCATTGTATAATTAACACTGAATTCTGCGTCTATCACAAGAAGATCTGGGAAGTGTGGAGGATAATATGGAGAGAGTGAGCGCGTTCATTTGTAACAGTGACAGTGGAGCTGGTGCCAGAAAGGAGAAGATTGATATTATAGGCTTCACATGTGGCTGACAGAATTTCCTGCTGCCCGCCGTACAATTATCATCCCATCATATACAGCTTTTCATTTTTGTCCCATTTCTTTGGGATGTCATTTTGATTTATAGGCTCAGTATTTGCTGGCGACTAGTTGGCTCTGCTGAGGAAGATGAACCTCCTGACTGTCCCTTAACTTATCTCCCAAGATTACAGCTGTAGGCCATAGAGGCGCTGGATTTGATGGTAACAGGACTTTTAGAATGTTTTTGGGTGTTTGGAATGTTTGTTTTTACACATAGAAAAAAAGCCGAATCAAATTTTTGTAAATCATGCAAAAAACAAAGTTATTTTCTGAAAGAAATGATTGAATAAGAGAAAAAAAAAAGCAAATCTTATTTTTTTCCCCACTAAATATATTTATCCCCTATCTACAGGCTAAGTAATAAATGTATGATCACAGTGTATGGATACTGAGACCCCCCCACAACCCTGAGAATGGGAATGAGTGAAGCAGTAGTGCATATGTGTTCCCCTCCTCTCCTTGTCATGCTTCTGCAATGCAGGTAGGTGCAAGCTCCACTAGATGGCTATAGAGAGGAAGGAGGGCGGCACCTAGACAAAGCAGGCCTGTCATGCAGCAGCGAGGCTACCACAAGGTAGCAGCAGGAAAGTCAAACAAGCCAGGTAGATATTAGTCAGTAGCAAGCCAAAAGGTCAGTAACAGTCAAGAGCGGATAAGCCAAAGACAGAAGACAGCAGCAGGTCAGGAAACAAGCCAAGTCAAAACCAGGGGAATAAACATATAAAAGGGAAACACTGAGTCAAAATGGGGATAGGGGAAAACAGAGACACGGGTTCAGGCAGCTAACGAGCAGGACAAATCAGGATATACAAGAGTCAGCTACATACGCCAAAGGCAGAACCAGAACTGACATGGTCTGCAGGACACAGCGGGGATAAATAGCCAACCTGAGACCAGACTGAGGCTAAGAAAGTTAACCCTTGGCATGACCAGACCGGAAAAAGGGGAAGACAGGACTCAAAACACAAACAAAATTAATTGTTAAGTCGCACCCTTAAATGTCCAAGTCTTTAAAGACCAAAAGGCACACGTTAAAACCAGGGAGTCCATCCCAGAGTGTGTTCCATATCCAGATAAATTTAAAAAAAACAGCGCCTCAAAATGTAGTGAAGATTAAATCTTACATTTATTCTGCCTCCTGTGGTGACGCTTGAAAAAGGTCTCTGGACCGAAACGTCGCCACAGGAGGCAGAATAAAATGTAAGATTTAATCTTCACTACATTTTGAGGCGCTGTTTTTTTTATTTATCTGGATATAGGACTCATAACCCAGTCTGAATCATGACACTCCTCCTTAACAATCACTTCTATAGGCCTCGCTTTCTCAATCGCTCCCACACTACTACAACATTCACATAGGGGACTTTTGGACCCTCCGGTCTAGTGATCAGTGGTGGCACGAGCCATCGAACCTCTAATAATTATTCATGTATAACATATTTGTACAACGAGTAATTTGAGATTTTAAAGAGGTTTTCCAGTTTCAGAAAAACCCTGTATATCAGCCGCAGTTTGCTTTAAAAAAAAAAGCATATAATAAAACTGTGTTCTTTTCGCACCCTCCCCAAGTTCAGTTCCAAGTCTCTACTACTAGTGTTGAGCATTCCGATACCGCAAGTATCGGGTATCGGCCGATACTTGCGGTATCGGAATTCCGATACCGAGATCCGATACTTTTGTGGTATCGGGAATCGGAATCGGAAGTTCCCAGTGTATGGTTCCCAGGGTCTGAAGGAGAGGAAACTCTCCTTCAGGCCCTGGGATCCATATCCATGTAAAAAATAAAGAATTACAATAAAAAATAGGGATATACTCACCCTCTGACGCGCCCTGGTAGTAACTGGCAGCCTGCTTTGCTTAAAATGAGCGCGTTCAGCACCTTCCATGACGTCACGGCTTCTGATTGGTGCCGCTCATGTGACTGCCACGCGACCAATCATAAGCCACGACGTCATACCTCAGGTCCTAAATTCCCTTCTTCTGGCACGCGACCAATCAGAAGCCGTGACGTCATGGAAGGTACTGAACGCGCTCATTTTAAGCAAAGAAGGCTGCCAATTCACAGCGGTAAGGTCCAGGCTGCGTCAGAGAGGTGAGTATATCAATATTTTTTATTTTAATTCTTTATTTTACACATTCATATGGATCCCAGGGCCTGAAGGAGAGTTTCCTCTCCTTCAGACCCTGGGAACCATCAGGGATACCTTCCGATACTTGAGTCCCATTGACTTGTATTGGTATCGGGTATCGGTATCGGCGAGATCCGATACTTTGCCGGTATCGGCCGATACTTTCCGATACCGATACTTTCAAGTATCGGACGCTATCGCTCAACACTATCTACTACTACTTCCATTGTCTATTAATGTCTTCACCACTGACAGAGTATGTGGTTAACAGCTGCACTCATGAAGATTACTTCAAGATATACAAGCAAGTGTAGGAATGGACCGGTAGCTTGTTATCCATTCCTATGCTTGCGAATTTGAAAAAGACTCGGTCTCAGGTCGAAACGTTACAAAGAAATCGCTTGAAAATTTTTTTTTCATTATATTGTTACTTACCACTGTGGTGAACTTTGTGCAGAAGAATAAAGTGTATATCTTGAAGTAATCTTCATGAGTGCGGCTGTTATCCACATACTCTGAGTGAGGGATCTTGATCCCAGTCCAGCCAGCACCAACACTTAAACATAGAGTGCGCATCTTATAGATTTTCACCACTGACAGCACAGGAAAGGCCGTACTGGGCCCCTGGCCCTCAAGGGAGGCCAGCATGACGGGGTCACGGGGAATGGCAGAGCCTCAGGGTGGGCAAGGGCAAGTCGGGGTTAAATAGTTTGCTTGGGCTGTGTACTTTTGAATTTGGACAGAGGGGGGGCGGGGATTGTATGAGTCAGAGAGGAGCAAGCAGGGGGAGCTTACTGAGGGGGTGATTTGGATAAGAAACTGACAATTTCACCTCAGCAACTGCCACGCTCACCTGCTGGTCCAGCGGTGGCTGAAATCCCCACCCACCCTCCCTTTTTCTTGTTTCGATTTTGTTTAATCGCGTTTATTTTAAGGTTATGTTTTAGTTTAAGGGAAAGGAGAAATTTTTGTCATAGCAGTTAGGTGGAGAGGGAGGTCCTCGAAGTTGGTGGAAAGAGGGGAATGGCGGATTGTAGGGGGGGGACCTCTAGTGGTCCTGGACTCCCCCGGAGTGGATTGCAAGTGGATGTGGTAGATCAGCCCGTGGAGGGGCTGACTAAAGGATTTGGTAATCGATTGGTTTGGCCGGGTTGGTCATTATCTGCCTCCGAGCTGGTGCTTAGCGGCTGAAGGCAAGAATAAGCCTGGAGGCCAAGGTACACGATTTGAATTTCTGCAAGATTATTTTTGAGGCTTAGAGGACCACAACTCCCTGGGGGGATATTGTTTACACGTTGTATTGTATGTTTAATAAAAGGCTGCTGTGGCCATTTAATCCAAATCTGGTGTAATGTCGTTATTCAGGAGGGGATCTTATGATAAGGCAGTTTACGAGAGATCCAATGCAGTAAGTAATTAAGGTTAGGCATTTAAGTCAGTAAAGGCGGTCATGAGTCACGTGGACCCCTTACGTCATGAAGCCAATCACTAAGCGCATTCTTTTCTTTAAACTTTTTTCTTTACGGTCAGGGACTGTCTAACGCTGGAAGTCTCATTTGATAACATATGCAGAAAGGTAAGGGTATATGTCTCGGTGAGCAGCTGATTATACATGTATGTAATTGTCAAGAGATCCAGAAAAGTATCTGCCCCATCATCAATGCTTCATGTCACAGACAGTCTCCTCCCCCCAAAATAAGCCAAAAAATTTAACACATATATTACAATATTAGCTTTATTTTAGTAATCTGAGATGTGTGAGGTCAGTGGCATTATTGTTTTATTTTGTGCTGTTTGTATCTAAGCAATATGTTTTTGATGCTCGGTCATTATATCAAATCAGTGGTGGACATATCATTGGTGCAACCTATGCAGCACATGGGGGCTCAGGAGCAAAGGGGGTCATCTTTCACTTTAAAAACATGTGCAATTGTGGATTATGAGATGCCCTCTTCTGTCTGGGTCCGCCAGTGGATGAAATAAATGTTCATCATTCCACAAATTGCAAACCTCTGGTTGACATGTCTAGGATGGTGATGTACTTGTGAACTTTTAACAGAAAAAACAATTAATTTGTGACATATTAGAGCCTTAACTGGAGGCAGAATATTACGTGAGCTGATGACTATTTATATTTGCAGCACGGTTTATACACTGTATATACAGTACATATATGTTTCCCTACAATTACCTACTGATCTGCTTAACGACACAAGACTATTCAAGTCCTTCTAGATGTAAATTTAGAAATAGTTATCTCTTCTAAATTAATTAGCAAGAGACAGAGCGTCGGATCAGCACGTTCATGGCGCTGTGAAAACACCAGTAGCTAAAGGGCAAACTTTAAATTAGGGCCCCACCCCACACCCGTAGCCCATTTTAATCAATAGGCAACTATTTTATTAAAAATTCATGTATCTCATCATAGTTTCCATTAGTAATATGCAGCAAAGATTCTTTGCAGAATGGTAAACAGTTTTTGGTGTCTTATTACTATTTTTTTTTCTTATTGGCATCTACATATAGAGATGAGTGAAAGTTTTTCACAATTGTTTTTAAACCATTGGGTATCCATACTTCAAGGCGAAAGGCACAGGACGTATAGATGTAGCAGCTGCCAAAAATTAATGTCTGGCAGGATGTTTGGGGGTATCACAACCCTGGACCAGACCTCAATAAGTTATACTAAGCCTGTTGAATAGACCTGAGTAGTCTCGAAAGCTGCTATTTGTTGCCATCTTTTCAGTTAGTCATTAAAAGGCATTATAAGCAGTAAATATGATGTAAATAAGATTATTCTAGCTTTATTTTTGATATGCATTTATTTAGACATGATGCCTCTTAGACAACCATTTTCATAAGGAAGCTAGCACCACAGACCCAACTCCTGAAAACTGAAGCAAAAAGATGATGTGGATGGAGCAGTACAGTGGGAATGTCGGATTACATGGTGTCTGTTCAGTTTAATAGCCCAAGCTTTTTTCTTCCTGCCCATTTTGTCTGGCTCATAGAAAAAGATATCCTCTTTTATAATGTCTAAGTGCCCCAAAAGTCATATAAGCAGGGTTTCTCCTTAAATCACTGAGCCGAAACAGAAAAATGTGATGCTAGCCAGGAAAGTATTAAGGGGTTATCCAGGACTTTTAGCTTATTTGCTAAAAATTAACAGGCAAGAAATTGCTACCTACCTGCCTGTTCTACCCAGTGTCAATTTCTGCCAGTTCAGAGAGGTCACGAACCACACCTGTCAGCAATTTCCCTTCTACCGATGACATCACATTGACAGAGCAGAGTCTTCTCTTCCACTCTGCTCTGTTGACGGGGTGTCTCTGCCAATGTCATACTGAGTGACAGCAGGCTCCCTGCTGCCTAACCGCGGGGAGCCAGCTACCAATCAGCATAATGTCTACAATAAAGCACCATCCACAGAGCAGAGTGGACGAAGAAGGGCTCTCTGTTGATAATAAGTGAAATGAAGACTGTACTTGTCTATATTTGCCCCCTTTTCACATGGAATAAATGTCGCTATAAAAATGTATAATAATAATAAATGAAGCAGGGAAATTGCCAGCTGAGATGGCAGAGATCATCCATGTGAAGAACAGGTAGTTAGTTCTTAGCCCTATAGCCAAAAATAAATGAAGTCCTGGATAACCCTCTCAAGGCTACAACCATCTGATATGGTGGACAAGACAATCCTATGTCAAGACTGTTGACTATTGTAAGTACCAGAGCTCTACTAACTCATAGGACATTGCATTTTAGGCTCCATCCAGCATGGAGACAAGCGGCACACAAGCTCCTATTTTTCACCTACTACGGAAGAAGCAATCAATATAATTACATACAGGGAGCTGCTCCATGTAACCCATTATGGCTGCATAGTGCAACAACCTTCATGCGAAATACATGATCGGCTTCTTACGATATCGGCATGGATCGCCTTAGTGTACAGATTCCAACATGAATAGTTCTCATTACCTATGCAGGATCTCACAATTAACATGCAGCCCATGTAACATGAGAGAAGAGGGGGCTGATGAAAACCTAATGTCGTGCGCCTGCCATTATCCACATGTAACCTTGGGATGGCATGTCCCCTTCATACATATATCATGACTCCCTCAACCTTTACCTTTAGGTGCAATGCTAATATTTAACCACCACCTATGTTAATGTCTCATCATAGTCAGCTGAGCACCACGCTGCCTGCTGCTCTATATTTATAAGGAAATCAGGTCATACATTTGCGTACAGTGGGTGCCATCTGCTACAGATTATTCCATATGTGTCTGATGTGCAGCGTCTGGTTGACTGTATGTTTTATAAAAATCACATTACAGTTGGGGCAGAGCTTTTCTATCTGTCATGAATGATGATACAGAAAAAGGAGCCATCGGGCACATATTGCACTTGACAGGGAAACAATGAGCCCTAGGAATGTGATGTAATTTAATAACGTGTCTTTTGGCTGTTTTGCTGTATCTCTGCATACTAGGAATATTTTTTTATATATGATAATATTCCAGCACGACGAGGGTAAAAAAGCATGTAGTTTATTATAATATTAAAACTTTTATAGGTCCAAAAGCTATCAAAGATGAAAAAACAATGCATTTCAAATGCAACATCCTTAATTGTGGTATCGCCTGCATTTTGCATTTGAGACCCATTGCTTTTTTATGTTTGATACATGTTTGAAACTAGGAGAGAGAGAAAAAAACACACATAGGGCGTTATTCAGACACGAGTGATAATTAGATGCAGTAATAGCCCACCTGGTTGAGTTGTGAAAAGCAAAACTTTTATAAAGTATCACTAATACATCCAGCTTCTGCTCGAGACATTAGGTATCCAGTTGATACCTACGTTGCTCCTCCGCTGGTAGGAGCAACGTAGGTGTGAAACAATTGTCTGCAAGGCGGGTAGTGCTGCACTGCCGGTAGATAAATTAATCCAGGATTCTTGATGTTTTAAAGATATGTGATTTATTCCCGACGCATTTCAAAGTCATGTCTGACTTCCTCCTCAGAAGAACTATAGAAGACTCCTGACTTTTCGGTGTTTTTCCAGAGGAAAAAATTTAGACAAAACGCATTGAGTATAAACTAAATATCTTTTTAACATCAAGAATCCTGGATTTATTTATCTACCGGCAGTGCAGCACTACCCACCTTCCAGACAATTGTTTGATACCTATGATGCTCCTACCGGCAGAGGAGCAGCATGGGGATCAGCTGGATACCTAATGTTTCAAGCAGCAGTTGGATACATTATCATGGGTGTAACGAGCACAGTTGCAGAGGTCGCGACTGAGCCCATGTGGGGGAGCGGTTCGCCAACACTAGCAGAAACTTCAACTGGATGTTCATCCTCAGATGCACATCAATTTGAAGTATATTGTGGCTCACAGACCTGTCGAGTCCGCGAGTAGCAGTGCACACTGCTGGCCAAGCATAGACCAGCAGCTGATGTCAGCGTACACGGGACTGGGGGCGCGTGGCAGTGACGTCATGTGCTCCCGTCATTTGCATGCTGAAGTCAGCTACCTGCTTCAAAAGATTACGCCACATGGTGGAGAAGTGGAGGAAAGGTGAGTAGATTTTTGTGCACTAAAGAACAGCTGCAGAACGGGAGACATATATTAGCATGAGGCCCAGGATAAGGGACTTCTTCCAGGATAAGGGACATATTACTTTTTCTCACCTTCTCCTCTCCCAAGGACCTTGTGGCCGTGATGTTTTAACTATTTCCAGTGCCATAAGAATCATTTTCAAATGCTGTTTTGCAAGATTCTGCACTCTATTTATAAATAAGCTTTGTTAGGGACTTTCCCTGAGTACAAGAGAAAGGAGCAGAGCCCCATAGGAATCCATTTAAAACTGCTGCTCAGCAAGAACCAGTACTCTATTTACAGAGCATGAGCCTTTCCCTGTCTGAGCCTCTCTGCTCCTTTCTCTTGTACTCAGGGAAAGTAGTACTGCAGTACTTTTTTGGGGGGAGAAAGAGACAAAGTAAAGGAATGAAGTATATTGCAAAAAGTCCTAACTTTACAAAGACTGATCAATTAATTTGGAAATAAAAGTTTAGTTACTCTTTAGATATGAGCTAATAAAAATTGGCAGTGGGGAAGTCAAGTAACTGCTGTTACCATTGATTGGCTGTCTTAGTGACATATTGCACAATGAAGTGGCAAAGACTGACAGAGGGTCAGGGAACCATTGGAGTGGGAATGGGGTAAACATTTTTAATAGGGAAGTATAACTTTTATTGTAATCAATATTCAGTTGATTTATTAGTATGGGTCTGGAAAACACTTAATATCCATGCCTTTGGCCTCATATCATTCAAAGTGTTTATTACATAGAATAAATTGGCAGCAAAACAGGAATATAAAGTAGAAGCGATATACACAGACGTTTCGGCTCTACCAGAGCCTTAATCGTTTTATCGCTTGTCCCCGCAGTGCCTTGAAACGGCTGCTATGTTCCGGATGTACAGCGGCGCTCCTGCGCTTAGCTGAAATGGTGGCATCGCAGGAGCGCCGCTGTACATCCGGAACATAGCAGCCATTTCAAGGCACTGTGGGGAAATCTATCCCTTAATCTGCACCTTACTCTTGATCTGACTTTGGAACAAGCGATAAAACTATTAAGGCCCTGGTAGAGCCGAAACGTCTGTGTATATCGCTTCTACTTTATATTGCTGTTTTGCTCCCAATTTATTCTATGTAACAAACACTTTGAATAATTTAGCATGATATCACCATGAATGTGCGGTGAAATTGTATTATACTATTGTTAGGACCAACTGGCCCATTACATCGGCACCTCTCAATCTTGACCGAGTGCACGCTAACTTTACTTCTATAATCTTTGGCCTCATATCTTCTGCCTCTGTGTTTTGTCAACTTTTTATTATTTTTTATCACTGTGCCGAGTTTTTATTTAGTGTTTTTTTTTTTTTAAGATCAAGAACGAAAATAAAAGATTTGATCTGTTTGTTTACCATGAGATTTGTTTTTCCTTGTACAACACAGAGCTGGAATGCGAGCCAGATATTGTTGTTATGGGGTGATAGGACATACCTCAATGCTTCTGTTCCTTCGTACCCCTGAAATGTTCCTCTTTCTGAACTCAATGTGAGGATTCAATTAAATCAAGTATTTGACCTTTTTAGAGATCGAATTGCTTATTCTAAAACCCAATAGTCTTTGAAGAACATTGAGTTGCCAGAACCCCGGACAGGCAGTGTTGTCACAGGGAATTAGACCATGCTTCAGTCCGACTGCTCCTCCTTACTCCCAATATGATCCTTTTTTCTGAACTGATAAAATGAATTAGCAGTAAAGTAAAACATGTTATATCTGTTTACTATAATATATTTATACTGTCCATTTATTATATTAGACCCCCAAAGCATTTATTCATAGGAAAGTTCACCTCTCAGCAAGAAAAAAAAAAAAGCATCATATTTCTGGATATGTTTCCACTGCTTCTGGACATGTGTTACATTGTATCCATGTGTGTATGTATTTGTTACAATGTAGCATACTGTTGCAGACTTCAGAATAATAATAAGTAGCGACTGCTGGAAATAAACAGAATTTCATGACATGGTTCATTTAAATGAGGTTTTTGACCTTTTTGGTTCCTGTTAATGAGTCCGTATCTCGGAATGAGTCTAAACGCTGGAGCTCATGTGATGGCTTTGACCAGAGCGATGGTTTTACAGAGTAATTGTGACATCGTGTCACAGGACAGGACCGGCTGTCATGCTATATAAAAAGCAGCTAATCAAAAAGGATAAAAAAGACCAAAAGGTCACTAATAAATATTATGGGCAATTATTTTGATTAGGATAAACAGATACAATTAGGGTGAACCACAGTATAACTCGCACAAATTCTATCTGATGTTTTATCAGTTAGCACTCGGCCCAATGTTAAAATATGGGGCAGTGCAGATCTGTGTTTTTTTCCCCCTGTTCCACATGAGAAAGAAATTGCAGCATACTACGAGTGGATGTGTTAAATGGATGACATGGATCCATATAAGTTTATAGGTGTGTGTGAAACATTGGACTGCACTCTGATGACATCCGAGTGCAGTCCGATTTACGCAGAAGCAGACAATAGAGAAGATGGAGAAATGAAGTTCTCCATCTTCTCCACACCTTTGATTGGATGATCTCATCGGATCACACTACGCTGACACTCGGCTCTAACTCGGAGCAGAATTGGAGCAGGGTGTCATTTACATAATCTATCTGATTCTCTTGCAGAGAGAATATACGATTGCATGAGAGCCCGGTCTGAGGTGCTTGGTACTAGATCTTTGAATAAATAACTTTGATACTCTGTTATGAGAGGTTTATGCTACATGTGACTTTATGTAGCTGCCCAGTTGCTGTGATGGTATTACATTGCAGCCTGTAGGTTTTGCTAGAATTTTGCAATTATGTATGAAAATTTAATAACAACTTTCGGGTCTTTCATAGAAGTTGTGGAGAGGTGAGGGTGGACAAATCAGCATACGATGAAAATAAGAGTCACCTGCAAAATTTACTTAGAGCATCATTCCGATATTATTCATGGATAGGCTTTACATGTAATGCTGCTGCAGTGCAGTATAGCGCAACCTCCACCAGGGGATGCTGGTGAGGGAAGAGAGGTTGCACACACAGCGCAACACCTCTGAGCAGCAGCAGAAGTGCCACCTGGTGGCGAAAGAGTGGTCAGACAGGCTGAGTCAGAAACAGTCAGGACAAGAAGTACCAGAGGTCACAGCAATACACGCTGTCAAATACAGGCCAGAAGTCAGAGCCAGACAGGAGCAGAAATAACAAAGACGAGAGACAGTCAAGCAGGTCGAGGACAAGCCGGGTCACATACCAAAAGGTCCAAGCACAGGGAGCAAACACTAAGACAAGCAGGATGGCAGGAAAGCGAAATCACAAGAACAGAGTAAATGGGCAGAGGACAAAACACGGTATCAAGGGGTCAGCTGCTCTAGCCTGGGAGCATGAACTATCACTGATATTGGTTTGCAGGCCACATTAGGCTGAAATAGCCACACAAAATCCAAAACAAGGGGGAGAAGGTTAACCCCCGCCTGACCAGACCGGGGAGAGAATAACATGAAACAAAAACTGCGGCCTGGTTCAGGACAGGCCCAATGCTTTCGATCATGCGATTGTTTTATTATAATAATAATAATAATAATAATAGTTGTTATACCATAATAAATACAAAACGTTTAGGATTTAGCATTTTATTTATAATTTACCCGACTTTCTAGAATCATTTTATGTCTTATTTCCCATTGTCAGTCAGGCAGAGATAAGAAATGACAACAACCTTCCATTACATCACACTGTAATTTGTTGCTTTTTAATCTGTTCCCATCCATTTGCCATTACCCCAGGGGGCTTTCATAAAATATACATTACTTATGTTCATCCTTTGTGACTACGTCCAGAGTTCTTTAAAGACAGATATATACATTAACATTCCTACATGTCCACTCAAGCATTTAAAGAGAGTGCTGAAGATGCAGCTTCATCAGTAGAACTGACAAATGGGGATATTGACAGTGAGTAGTCTCCAGTCTTGGTCTAATTAAATGAAAGACCCGGGTAATCGCAGTGGGGAATTTTCAGTGTCCGAACAGATATCACATCATATTCACAAATGTTCCTAACCAGAAAAAAAAAACATTTTCATTTGTCCTCGATGCTTTATATTTCCCCTGAAGACTTGCTGATACCAACCAATAAAAAGTAACAGGAGTTTCTGCTTAGATTTTCATGTTCCGTCTCTGTCAATGGGTGATCTCTGGGGATTTTCAGCCGTAGTGTTGAATATTTGACCTCTATCATGAATGTTACATAGGTGTTTGACTTTAGATTGATTTTTTTTAAAGCTTCTATCTCTCACCAGGCTCCTGGCACTAATTAGTTCAACATAATCACCTCAAATGACTAAATGGGATGCATTAGCCCAAAGGGCAGTTTCTGGCCGGGAAAATAGTGCAACATTGTAAGGACAGATGCATATTGCTTTACAGAGAGAATAAAACACGATGTCTGCGTGTACTGTGTATCTCCTGGTAGAGTAGTCTACCCCAGGCAGAATGAAACCAAGGAATCCATCTTGGAAAGGTTAATTCCATTCATAAACGATGTTGCTTATTAAAAAATCTTTATGTTGAACACAACAGCCTTTTGGATGAATGACCACCAGCTCATGGAAAACTCGGAAACCATTCTGCTGTTTGTATTCACTGCTGAATTACAGCATGGGAAAAGGGGACAATTGCCACGAGGCTTTCAGCATTAGGGACATCTACCGCCTCGCAGAAAAATTAGGATCAAAGCTGCAAATTCCCTGCTGTATAGGTATCAAATGGATCAACACAGCGGCTTCTACTTTTATGATGTGTATGGGAAAAATGTTGGCCGTTCTATGGTTATATCATGTAAAACACTGTTGTGGCATGTGTGGATGACCGTATGTTTTGTCATCCAAGAAAATCTGGTCAATTATGCAAATCACACCATGATCAAACTCTTATCAGAGTGTGATCATAGTGTGTATGATCTTAGTGTGATGAGTGTGAGATTAGAGTGTGATGAATGTGAGATCAGAGTGTGATCATAGTGTGTGTGATTATACTGTGTTCATAGTGTGATGAGTGTGAGATCAGAATGTGATCATAGTGTGTAATCAGAGTGTGATCAGAGTGTGAGATCAGTGTGATGAGTGTGAGATCAGAGTGTGTTCATAGTGTGTAATCAGAGTGTGATCAGAGTGTGAGATCCGAGTGTGAGACCAGAGTGTGAGATCAGAGTGTGATGAGTGTGAGATCAGAGTGTGTTCAGAGTGTAATCATAGTATGTGTAATCATAATATGATCATAGTGTGATGAGTGTGAGATTACAGTGTGATGAGTGTGATAGAGTGTGTTCATAGTGCGTGTAATCAGAGTGTGATCATAGTGTGATGAGTGTGAGATCAGAGTGTGATGAGTGTGATATCAGAGTGTGTTCATAGTGCGTGTAATCAGAGTGTGATCATAGTATGATGAGTGTGAGATCAGAGTGTGATGAGTGTGATATCAGAGTGTGTTCATAGTGCGTGTAATCATAATATGATCATAGTGTGATGAGTGTGAGATCAGAGTGTGATGAGTGTGATATCAGAGTGTGTTCATAGTGCGTGTAATCAGAGTGTGATCATAGTGTGATGAGTGTGAGATCAGAGTGTGATGAGTGTGATATCAGAGTGTGTTCATAGTGCGTGTAATCAGAGTGTGAAATCAGAGTGTGAGATCAGAGTGTGATCACAGTGTGGTTTCTCCATCTTCTCCATCCTCCAGTCACTGTGCGGATATCCGACTGCACCCAGATATCATGCTAGTGCCGTCCACTGTTTTGTACAAACTGTATTAACATGGTTGGCCGAGTGTGATCTAAATATCATGATGCAATCTTTTTCCACAGACCAGATATGTCCAAAGAAAAAATTAGACTTGTGCACAGTACCAAAGAATAACATTGGTCCGAGAGTGATCCAATGTTTTGTCAGATCGCACTTAGACCGATAATATGGTCATTTGCACGAGCCCTTATTGTCATTTATGCCTTGTATGATTACGTTTTCCATTGTATAATAGTATTATTTAGATGATAATGGCTATTTGTATATTGAATGCAGTAGTTTGTGAAACCCACTTATTGCAATTGTGCAACTCTGATTATTTTATTTGATAGGTGATAATTTTTGGATATGATTGCTTGGAACCCCACATATCATCTGTAAGGGTGAATTGTTTATGGAAACATTCATAATATGGCTTTTATGGACAGACTTTGTGTAAGACAGTCCACTTAACAGGTCCTGGATGTATCCTGATCTTCACCATTTAACCTTTGTACAGGGATATGAAATTACAACAGTGTCCCCTGGGTTGAGTCCAAGGAGTAGCTGACAGTCAGTAGAGTGAGCTGGAAAATCAACTATCTGTGTCAAAACCAGAGAGTGCATGAACATGACAAACATGACATAATCAGGAAACAGGAGGCATGAGGTGTGAAACAGGAGAAGGAATCAGAGTGAGAATCATCAGGCAAACAGAGGGTCAAGTCAGTTAAGGGAATAAAACATGCTAGCTCAGGTATCTGGGTTTAACAGTAGACATTAACCAGGATAAGTATCAGTGGCATAGCTAGGGTTTTGGTTCATGGGTGGCAAAACTTCTGAGTTAACCAGGTAACCCTAATTACAACTATGGTGGTGGATCCTAATAGTGGATGAAGGAGAACGTCAGCAGATAATGGTGCTGTTACTGAAAATAATCTCTATACAAAGACAAGCATTGATATTACAGCCATATGGTGCCCATATAGTGGTAGATACCAGTCTTGTCTTTTCCATCCTGCCCAAACCGACAACTTCTCCAGCCAGGACTTGTCTGCAGAGATTACAACAAAGCACATCTGACTTCTCACATTTCCTCACCGTCCCTGATCTATTCCCAACCAGCACATACTCCTCATCCTGCTAATAACACAATATATAGAAACACTTCTATGTAGCAAAATGCACTCACAATAGGCCTCCACATAGTATAATGTAGTCCCCATAGACCTCTATATAGTATAATGCACTCCCTATAAGCCTCTATATAGTATAATGCACTCTCCATAGGCCTCTATATAGTATAATGCACTCCCTATAGGCCTCTATATAGTATAATGCACTCCCTATAAGCCTCTATATAGTATAATGCACTCTCCATAGGCCTCTATTAGTATAATGCACTCTCCATATGCAGACTTTATATAGTATAATGCACTTCCCATAGGCCTCTATTAGTATAATGCACTCTCCATAGGCCTCTATATAGTATAATGCACTTCCCAAAGGCAGACTTTATATTGTATAGTGCACTCCCCATAGGCTTCCATATAGCATAATGCATTCCCCATAGGCCTCTGTATAGTTTAATGCACACTCCAAAGGCCTCTGTGTAGTATAATGTACCCCCATAGGCAGACTCTATATTGTATAATGCACTCCCAATAGGCCTGTATATAGTATAATGCACTCCTCATAGGCCTCTATATAGTATAATGCACTCTCCATATGCAGACTCTATATAGTATAATGCACTTCCCATAGGCAGACTCTATATGGTATAGTGCACTCCCCTTAGACCTCTATATAGTACAAAGCTCTCCCCATAGGCAGACTCTACATAGTATAATGCACTTCCCATAGGTAGACTCTATATATAGTAAAATGCACCCCTATAGGCCTCTATGGTATGATACACTCACCCATAGGCTTCCATACAGTATGATGCACACACTTCCCATAAAAAAAATAAATCCAATACTCAGCCTCTCCTCCTCATTCCCCCGCTGCTCAGAGCACACGCACATCTCAGGACAGCGGGCGCCAAGTAATGATGTCATTGCGACAGCTGACAGTGTCTGGATCAGTGATGTCAGACGCAGAAGGTGAATGATGGGAGCGGGATGTTCACTCTCTCATCATTGTTTTCAACTGTATCGGCATCCAACTGATGCAATTGAACTTGTGATGACGGCCAATGGTTTGGTGATACTGAAACACCTCTTTAAGACCATAAAGTGAAATTTTTTCTGAACTAGATAATCCTGTGGTTCAGTAAGAATAAGCTGTAGATTTGGGTTGTCGGGATCACTAATTTTTAGACAGGTTGCGGTCAACAGTAATTTACTCATGTCACAACAAGTTTTCTTCATCTAACTATAGATGTCAAGAAATGTTAAAGCTGTGAACTGGTCGGGCAATTCACATTGACTGTACCTTACACTGACATGGCATAAAAAAGACCACTAATGACATTATTGTGCTTGAGACTACCCAGTTAACATCATAGATTTGCTCTACACGAGTAAGTGTCGGCAGGGCTATGAGCACATTTTTGTTTTAAAAAATATGATTGATTCTTTTTTTTCTTGAGTACCTCGTCTTTACCCTCCACTTCATAGAAAAGTGCTGTCAGCCTCTTTAACATTTCAGAATGTACTTGTCTGTTTGAGTGGAGGCCATTATTAAAATCATTATTCAATCCCAGGCACAATGAGGCACGTGTCCACACCGGCTTCTATAAATTACTTTGATTTTAATTTCTGCTTTCACTCGGCCCACAAAATTAGCTTCCACCTATGCAAATAGCAGTATAACACTTCTTGTCTCTGCTAAGTATAAATCAGTATAAAAAATGACTCATGTATCGTTTGAAGGGAGATTTTACCATCCGATGTCTGCCTAATGAATGCTGTCAAACTTTCATTGCCGTTAATTATAATCCCATTTTGACTGCGGCTCAGATAGGAGCACAAACCTACTAATTAAGCGAGATCACATTTCACTCTATTTTACTGAAAAAACAGTATTTGGCAACACTGATCATTATAGGAACCTATGAAATATCTTATGTTTAGCATCTTTCTCTATAGATGTAGCAAAGATGAGTTTGTCAAGGTAGAAACACTGAGTTGGTGCACCGAGTGGCATTACTATGACATGATGCTTCCGCTTTTGTATAGGACTGCAGAAAATCCGCATTTGATGTATATAGAACTTATGCAGTATCTCAATGGTCATCAATAAAGATTAGCGAACCCAAACTGAAAAGTTTGGGCTTCGTATGGGACACCTAGTGTCCTCGGCTGGACTCTGAACACGGACTTCTCCTGGAAGTTTTACAGTTTAGGGAGGAGAGGGAGATTTTCCCGCTCCAACGTCCAGGTCCCCATTGATTTCTATGTGGTTTGGGCAGGGGCGTACATAGAAATCATGGGGCTCCATAGCAGAATTTCTAATTGCCCCCCTAAAAAAAAAATAAACAATTGTCGGGGGTCACAGGAAAGTATATCTCTCAACTTTCCATTTGAACCAGTTAACAATCATGAGGTGAGGTAGGTCATGGCTGTAACACTCAGCTATCAGCTCCTGGGTATGGGGCGAGCTCACCATGGAAGGCCACTCCATTTATCTGATTCTGACGTGCGCCATCCATGCACATCGCATGTCGTGAAGGGACAATCTACTTATTACAGCTATTAACCATTTACAGGACCGTTTACAATTTTCTGTTACAGAATTGCAATGTATCCATAAAAATCAGACTCTGTACTGTGTCCAGGTATGGCATCTGATTTTTTTCATACACCCATAGACTTGAATGGGTGAATACCATCTGGTTTACGGAAGAAACTAGTGCATCAGTTAAAAAAATCACTCAGCTGCATCCCTCCCATTGAATGACATCGGTCCGAGTGTTCTCTGCTTTTTCCAAAGACAGCACTAGGACTGAAAATTTGGTTGTGTTAATTAGAGTTGAGCGAATATGTTCGGAATGGGTCCCGAATCTGAATTTGCCATATTCGTGCTATATTGGAATCATGCCGAATTTATGTTTGTCGATCTATTCCGAACATATTCATTCATTTCTACTCAAATTGACTCCAATGACGTTCGGCAAATATTGCAAAAACCATATTCGCCCACGACCATAATCAGAACCGAATTTTGAAAAATTTGCAAACTCTAGCACTGTTAATGAGCTCTAATACTGATGCTGAATCTATGTAACAGATAGACATTATAAATGACACTGTGTAGCTCTCTAGTATCATAATGGGTAGTGGGTGGGTGGAATTCTCAAGAAGATCTACCCTATCTATCTCCGATCATGACCCTTCAAGGGCTTAGACTAGGGCTAGGGACTAAGATTAAGCAGAGTTAAGCTAAGTCTACATGGTGAGGTGGTGCACAACACTAAATTAGCAGTGTTACATTGTAACATTGCATCAAATGATTTCTTATGGTGACACAATTCGACCTCGACACAGAGTTGCAAGTGTTTCCAAATTAATTGGATTTTTTGTTGCATGCAACTCACACATTCAATGCGAGCCACATGCAATTGTGATTTATCTTCTATTTGGCCATTTTTTTTACAGGAAAATCACAGTTCTAAAATAGTTGCACGAAAGTAAATTGCAGAC
Source organism: Ranitomeya variabilis (assembly GCF_051348905.1). Classification (NCBI taxonomy): domain Eukaryota; kingdom Metazoa; phylum Chordata; class Amphibia; order Anura; family Dendrobatidae; genus Ranitomeya; species Ranitomeya variabilis. Next base: position 71,000,656 of record NC_135237.1, on the reverse strand, counting down.
AAGTTGCACAGATCTTTTTGGTTGCACAACTTGCCGGAGAATTGTTGTCACCCAACACAAGTTGGCCTTTACTTCCCCCCACTTTGACTTTTATTGCCTTTTGTGTATTGTAAATCTTCTTGAAATGAAACAAATTGACACAATGTCACTACCTGCCTCTATTGTATTTGGATACTAAGATGAAAAATCTGCATTAGTATTTTGCTGGTACCTAAATTATAGAGGAGAAATCTAACAAAGAATCCGATGTGAACATACTTTGCCTGCAGGTGGCAACCCAAACTATTCTTTAATGGCTGTAACAACAGAGCACAATCCTCTCCAGACCGGAATAACTATTTTGGGATGTCGCAGACTGAATACTGAATTGCAACGTTCCCGCATTGAACTGTATTGAGAGATTTAGAGATTTATTATCTAAGCACTGAATGTAGCTCTGGAGGTTTTCTACACACATTAAGTCTCTGTGTTTCATGTTCTATTTAATTTTTCATTGTTTTGTAGATTTTTTTTTGTGAAGTTGAACAAATTCAAATGTGATCTATTCTTTTCAGAAAAGAAAGTTTTACATTTAGTAAACATCTGCCATCAGTCTATAATCCCAGAAAACCCTTTTAAATGGACAGTTCTAGGCTTTTTTCTCATCCAACAGCATTTTGAGAACGCAGTTGCAATGTTGTTCAGTTGAGCACCACAGATTCGGATACCACCCACATTGATAAACAGCTGGTTTTGCCTCTAGAAGCCCAATTTAGCCCAATTTTCTGACGGGGAAATATAGTATTCCATCTAGTTATTCAAATCAATGATCATCCATGTAGTACATGTATGCCACATTCCTTCTGGATCAGTCGTCTAAGCAGTTTTCTTCATTTAGTCCATGAGCCGGGCCAGATATCGGTACCACCCGGAGTGACTAATTTTCTTTGGTATTTTTAGGTAGATGCATGTCTGTAGTTTATTTTTTGATATGATAGCCCTTACATATACGTAGCTTATTAACCCCTTCAGCCCTAGGCCTATTTGTACCCAAGTGCCTAAGCCAATCTGACCTGTGCCACTTCATGGGCTAATAACTTTGGAACGCTTTCACCTATCCAAGCCATTCTGAGATTGTTTTCTCGTGACATATTGTACTTCACGTCAGTGCTAAATGGGAGTCAATATATTTTACCTTTCTATATAAAAAAATGCTAAATATTCGGAAATTTTGGAAAAATCGGCAATTTTTTAACTTTGAAATTCTCTGCTTTTTACAAAAATACTGATACCCCCCATAATAGTTATTAATTTACACTCCCCACATGTTTACTTCATATTGGCATCATTTTGAAAATGAAACCTTATTGTTTTACGACGTAATAGGGCTTATAGTTTTATGCGCAATTTTTCACATTTACAGCAAAACCCACTTTTCAAAGGACCAAGTCACTTCTGAAGTCACTTTAAGGGGCTTACATAACAGAAACCACCCATAAATTACCCCATTTTGCAAACTACACCCCTCAAGCTGTTCAAAACTCATTTTTAAAAACTGTTAACCCTTTAGGTGTTCCACAGGAATTTTAGCATGAGCCAAGAACCAAATATGACGATATCGGTACCACCCGGAGTGACTAGATGTAGTATTTGTAACAAAATTTAATCCAAGTTATGTAAATACACACTGAACATGTCATGTGCATATATATATATATATATATATATATATATATATATATATATATATATATATATATGTTACTCCATAATATCTTCAACATCGGACTCTGAATCTGACTGTTGTTCTACTGGCTCGTCTTCAGTACCCTTGTTCTGGCATGTCTGTAATCTGCACATGTCTGTGCACTTCAGGCCATTGCTGAGGCAAGTACACTGAGGAAGTTCACATGACCGCACACACTTGCAGGACAGTAGCTGTATAATAGCTTCTGGTGCTGGTGCCCCTTGCATCCACTTGACAACAAGCTTTCCGTCGTTATCTATCATCCAACCGCATTGCTGTGCCTGCTAGCTGGCCAAATGTTGCATTGTTTCCCTTCAGTTTCTGAACCAGGCTCATCCCATCAATGATGGTTGCAGAGGGCTCGGGGATCACTTCTGCAGGACGAGCATTCCTCTCCAACTCCCTTGCGAGGGCAGCCTTGTTGGTCTTGCGGATAGACCCATCACCATTGGCAAGTGCCCATGGCAATGGACCCAGGGGATGAGTCAAGACATCACTCATTTGTAGCTTTCTGTTCTCAGCTACAAGTATCATCTGGCCAAATAGGTTTCTGTCAGCCTTCAAAATTACCTCCTTGCCAAGACCTTGTCTGCGTGTCTTCATTTGGATGTTAGAGAACGTTTTAAGTTTGTTCTTCGTCATCTTGTCATGAAACAATGTAGTTGGCTTATCGGTACCCAAACGCTCATCCTTGAATGTTTGATATGCATCCTCTCCTATACTGTATGCCCCTTGAAGGTCTTTGGCTACATCTGGTGGTGCTACAGTCGCTGTTGACAAACTGATAAGTTCACCATTATGCTCTTTGTTGAAGGGGTTCACCCAACCTGTCTCCAGCAGTTGAACGAAAGATTGGACATCGGCTTCATCTCTTCTAATCCTAGACACCTGTAGGTCTGAATGGCTGAAGTCAGTATATTGTTGGCCTACCAGGGCCCTCAGCTGCCTCAAGTACATACTGCGGTACTCTGATGTCAGGTAGAACCTGGAAACAGCTCCAACTTTGAGGCTGAAGCCTTTTGTGCCCCCTGGTGTCTGGGTGTCTTTGTTGATTGTCTCTTCAATGGTCTGGTCCACAGGAATTCGTCCAAAAGGATTCTTGCTACCGATCTGGACCGAAAAGCCACCTTGCATGAAGTATTCATGGACCTCTGGGTGTTCTATGGGCAGCCGAGACATTGTGGCATAGTAATAGGTTAGGTATCGGGCATAGTTGACCTTGTCATAGGCAAAACACCATGGTATCATCTGTCGGATTGCTCCTAGGTGAAGCATCCAGTTGCCTTCTCTTGAAGCTCGAACCAGGGCCAGCATGGTCTCGACCATGTCCAAGTATGACATCCAGAATGCTGAGAGTTGTTCATTTCTGAGGGTCTCAAGATAAACTTGAAAGAGCTTCAGGGTAAGTGTGCAAGATTCATTATCCAAGAGCTTTTCGAAGGATCCCTGCGACACACTGATGCGAAAGTTTGTGATGTTCTTCAGTGTTTCATCCAGATGGTGAAGGTCCCTTGCATGGTTTTCTTCTAGCCATGGAAGGAAGTTTTTCCATGCAAGCCTCATAAGTGCTTCATAGACCAGCTTGTGTAGTCTCACTGCTCTGTTGTACCTCCGGCCGTCCATCACTCCAGACACTGATCCTTCAGCGATTACACCGGATTCAACACACAGATCTCTAAGGCCTGCATCCTGAAATCTGTTCCCTATGATAGAGAGGAGATTACAGATTGTGTGGAAGACACCCATTCTAATTATAATGTTCTTGAACTTCTCCTGTTTCCAGATAACCTCGGCAGCTTTGGCATAGAGTGCTTGATCAAACACACACACAATTCTGTTAAGCTTCAGGGTCTGCATGATGGCATGTGTTTGCTCCAAGACTTCATTCACAGTGGACATGGCTGTTGCAGGAGCATTGATAGTGGGCAGGTAGCTTACAGTGTCCTGGGCCACTACAATGTCGCTGCGGATTTTTATGTTGAACCCAGTCCAACTGCTGGTGGTCTGATCCTCATGGTCTGACATTCTAGCCAGAAGCCAGATATGGTTTTTGGTTTTTGAATCCTGGACCTCCTTGGTAGTGTTAACATTCGAAGTCTCAATCCTGGGTGGCTCTCCCCGCTGCCCAACATTGTATATCGGTAGCATTAATTCTGTCAGAGTTATGCTTCTTTTCTTCGACTTGGTTACATCTGGCAGGACTTTCTTTGTCACAGAGCATGCAACATTGGACTGAACAGCAATGCCATTGACTCTATGAGATGTACCTGCTCCACTTAGTGTCTCCTCAAGTCTGTCAATGTTATCCCAGGCCAGGGTTGTGAACACACCTGGGTAGATACTTGCTGGCATTGGGATGTCATCCTTTGAACATTCCAACTTCTGGATACAAAGGGCTGTATCGATCTCCTCAGCCATTGAATATGACACACAGTGGCCAAGACGATTCAGAGTTCGAATCAGTTCTGTATTGCCGGTCAAAGACTTAACTGCAAAGGATAGCAGTACGTGCTTTGGTGGCTTTGTCTTTCCATTTGGCGCTCCTTCCCTTCCGAGGCCTGCCGTTCCCCAATACTGCAGTGTACGACAACATATCGGGTGTTGTTGTGTTCGGGAGAGATTGGTGAACAAATAGTGGGGTGCATTTTTTGCTGGTACACCTCTTAAAAATAAAAAAATGAGCCTAAAATGACACCTTCATGTAAAAAATGCACTTTTTCCATTTTCTCAACCAAGTGTTTCCAACTACTGTGAAACACTGGTTGGGTCAAAGTGGTCACTATACCCCCTAAAAGATTCCTTGGGGGTGTAGTTTCCAAAATAGGGTCACTTTTTGGGGTTTCCACTGTGGGGGTACCTCAGGCAGCCTTCAAATGTGACATGGCCCCCTAGATTTCTTCCAGTGAATCCGCCAACCAAAAACCACATAGCGCTCCTTCCGTGTTGAGCTGTGCTGTGTGCCCATACTTTAGTTTACGAGTACATGTGGGGTGTTTCTATAAACTGCAGAATTAGGGTAACCAAGTTTGGGTTTGCCGTTAACCCTTGCTAGGTTGCAGGTAAAATTGGATTACAATGTAATATCTGGAAAAAAAATGAAATTTTGAAATTTCGCCTTCATTCTGCTAAAATTCCTGTGGAACACCTAAAGGGTTAACAGTTTTTAAAAATGAGTTTTGAACAGCTTGAGGGGTGTAGTTTGCAAAATGGGGTAATTTATGGGTGGTTTCTGTTATGTAAGCCCCTTAAAGTGACTTCAGAAGTGACTTGGTCCTTTGAAAAGTGGGTTTTGCTGTAAATGTGAAAAATTGCGCATAAAACTATAAGCCCTATTACGTCGTAAAACAATAAGGTTTCATTTTCAAAATGATGCCAATATGAAGTAAACATGTGGGGAGTGTAAATTAATAACTATTATGGGGGGTATCAGTATTTTTGTAAAAAGCAGAGAATTTCAAAGTTAAAAAATTGCCGATTTTTCCAAAATTTCCGAATATTTAGCATTTTTTTATATAGAAAGGTAAAATATATTGACTCCCATTTAGCACTGACGTGAAGTACAATATGTCACGAGAAAACAATCTCAGAATGGCTTGGATAGGTGAAAGCGTTCCAAAGTTATTAGCCCATGAAGTGGCACAGGTCAGATTGGCTTAGGCACTTGGGTACAAATAGGCCTAGGGCTGAAGGGGTTAATAAGCTACGTATATGTAAGGGCTATCATATCAAAAAATAAACTACAGACATGCATCTACCTAAAAATACCAAAGAGAATTAGTCACTCCGCTTGGTACCGATATCGTCAAATTTGGTTCTTGGCTCATGGACTAATTAGGTTACTGGATATTCTGTTTTTTTGGTTCTAAATGTCTAAAATTTAAAATTTTTGAAATACAGTTGTCACACCTCTATTGTACCAGTATAGTACATTGTCCCTGCACAATCCAATGGCGTAAACCCTGGATGTTTTTTGAGTAGTATTTTTAATAGACCGACTGCATAGCACATAACATTGTACAGGTCATGACCTACATACTTCAGATCTGGCACATGTGCATGGTATACGTGAGACATTATTTTACTCAAGTATAATGATACATTTTATTTTTTTCACAATTTCATGAATTAATTACATGCGAACCACAATGCTTCTTTATTATAAGTTCCAGACATCATGTATAATTCTGACTGCTCATATCACAAGACTCCTTCAATACCGGTGATAGGGTCTTCAAGGAAATGTAGTTCAGTAAACGTATCCACTGCCAGTTTATGATATTTCTTAGATCAGCAATCTTTTACCTTGGCACATTTCTTATTTTATATCAATAAAGGTTAAAATAAATAATACTCAATAATGGAAATGTCAGACAAAATTATGATCAATGCAGCAAATTCCGAATCAGAAAATGATCTTTTTTTTTGTTTTGAGAGAAAATATTTGCTTGTGGAAATCAATTTAAATATTTATTGTTTTTAAATGAAGGATTGACAGAGGGTGAAAACGCGATTTGAATAAACGTATTCATTAGAAGACAGTTCCGCAGTAAATGTAATGGTGCATGGCGTGCTGTCAGGGAAGATTTAATATATGTATGGCATGGAGAGAAATGGGAAAGAAGTAAAGCAATTCACACTTTAAAATATGAATGTCTTACAAATACTGAATGGTTCTACTTAGCTGTTAAACAGTCTAGAACCTGCTCTCATATTCATGGTGCAAACATGGAAACGTGACACTTAAAGAGGTTTTCCAGGAAATTTAGTCTAGCTACTCCCATGTCCTGTGTACATGTCAGGAGATCATTGGCAAATAAGTCTGGAACATTTCTCTCCTAAAAGAGAATGCTGTTGAAATTTCCCCCATTAAGGCAGAGCTCTATATTCTACCTTGCTAATGAAATGGAACCTGACAGGTCCTCCATGTCCTCCAACCCACCAACATTTGTGTATTCCTTTATCAATACCCTGTCCAACAAGCCTTTCATCCTGGATGATACATTAACAGATATTTTTTTTAAAAAAAGGGTTTTTAAAGTTCGTTTTTAATATGCAAATAATCTTTTGACTAGTCGATGGGAGAATGGTTCCCCAGACTAGGCGTCCAACTCAGCAGGTTATCACGCCCCTGTGATCAAGGCAACATGATTTGCAAGAGCCAGCGTCATCACCATGCCTCTGTAAGTCTCAAGCAAGCACGCAACGACTTTCTTCCCACATGTCATTCTGCCTCTGAAGTCGAGAGAACCCTTACTGGCATCAAAGTAGCACTGCGCATGTCCAGGAGTGAAGAAGACAGATGACTTTCTCCACAGAGGAGCCGAAGGTCAGTCGCTGATTCGCTGTAAGCTCTGTTCTTCTGACATCAGGCTTCTTCTTTGCTTCTGGACATGTACAGTGATGCTGGGAAGCGTACACCCGGCTTCAGAGGTGCAATGACGTGTAAGAAAGAAAGTCTGCATGTCCGAGATGCCTCATGAGTCCCAGCAGACCCCACAGGGGCATAATGACATGCTGAGTTTGGCAACTAGTGTAGAGAACTAACACCCCCACCGACTAGTCAAACGATTATTTACATATTAAGAATTAATTTTAAAAGTTATTTTTTTTAATCATCTGGTTATGTCACGTGTCATCCAGGATAAAGGGCTTGTTAGGCGAGGAATTTATACTGGAATATATAAATGCTGGTAGGTTGGAAAAAAAGGGGGATCTGTCAAGTTCCCCTTAATCCCTGTCTTGCAATCTACTATTTCTGCTGTTGTAGCCATGTTTTAGTGGTTTGGACTGCTTTTTAATGCTTTTCACAAAATTACATCAATTTATTGTGGACACTCCTCTTTCTATTATCTGTCTGTCTATCATCTTTTGAATACTATGATTGATCCACCATCAGAGCTATGACTCATAGGGCTCATTCAGGCTTTATTTTTTCTCGTATGAGGGCTATCCATTTTTTTTCAAGGATGGCACTTGTACCTATCATATTTTATGAGGCCGTGCACATGTCCTTTTTTTTCCTCTGAGTGAGTGGTCTGTGGATATGTTGCAGACATGTTTGATTTTGATTGAGTGTCGGATCAAATTCAGCAATGCAAGTCTATGGATCTGTGATAAAAACAGACAGCAGTTGGATGATATCTGAGTGCGTACCGATTTTCATGGACTTTCAGAGTGGAGAGGGTGGAGACATTTTCTTTTCTCTCTACGTACGAGAAAAAGTGATGACACTTTGAACACACTCTGATCTAACTCTGATCAAGATCTGATCAGAATAGTAGAGGGCAAATACTGATGTCTGAATTAGGCCTTAATATTATTTTATTTTGCTTGACAAAATTTATACAGTTACAAAGTACTTGGATGAAAATTTTAACGCACAACCCAAAACATTTATGGCACATCTCTAATTCCTTTTTGGCCACGCAAGCTGAATGATGATGGTGGTCATTCAGAGCAAGACAAGAAGCTAGAGCTTCATGATCATGAATGCAAACGGCAAAATAGAGGTTTGGCGGCCCTTATTCTCCTTGTAGATGGGCTTCTTTAGTAGCACCCAATCATATACCATAAAACTTTTTTTTTTAGTGTTCCTATATATTACATCAAATCACTAAACATCACATGATATAAAGATGCACTTCCCGAATTCATGTAGCAAAAACAAGCTTTTTCGTGTGATAAGCCTGAGGTTCACACTGTAAGATTTCAGCCTCGGAATTGTACAATGAATGAAGTTAAAAACCGCAATAAACTGTTACACGAGATGGAACTTAGGATCACTGTAGGCAAAGCAGCTTAATGCTTTTATTTACGTTTTATCTATATAAACTCTAAAATCGTGCTTACAGGTAAAAATCCATTTTGGTTGTTCAGGCTCGCCCCTCCAGTCAAGCATCCTTAAAGTCTTGTAATACCCCTAGGATTAAGGAGTAGATAGTATTGACAGTAAACTGTATAATCTGTTTTACATTTTCTTTTCATTAGAAACTATAACATACAACCTTTATTTTATTTCTTCCTACATGTAACCATAATTTTGATCAAACCAAGTTTGATTTATATGCCAAGTCGTAATGTCGTGCAGCTCTGTTTTCTTGCATCCTACACTTGTGTTTTGTGGTCTACTTTGCCCGTGGCGATATCGTGTAAGTCAATTGTAGGACATCATGACACTCTTATGCCACAAACTGTGATACATTTTTAATCCTTCAATTTACGTAAAAATAAAATAGGACGCGCCGTTTGTCTCTGTGATATATTTGCCTCGGGATGTGCAATATCTCACGTTTCTTTTTAAAAAATTCTTCGCTTTTCTTAAGGGAGCTGTAGACAAATAGCAGATTTACTAGTGTGACATCAAGAATGATTAAACACCAAAATACAACCATGACAGAAAAAATAATAGAGAAGATACTCTGGAATTCTCAACATGTTCACATAATTCATAGTATTGTATAATGCATAACGGGATCACATAAAAAATTGAAATACAATTTCGGAATATTTGAAGAAATATGTCATTTGGCTTCATTACGATCCTGCATTATAAAAAGTAATATTCACCTTACCGTCCAAACTTTTCTTTGTTCTCTCGAGAGCATTCACAATGCCACAAACAGTTCCAAATGTCTTAATTGGGAAATACGTCTTGGCGTTCATATAGAGGGAAATTTTAAGAGTGGCTTGAAAACTTTTTTCTACATTAAAAACATTTTTTTTAAACTCCCCAGAAACAACAGTGGCTAACCAGTCACAGACTGGCTCCATTCACTTCATAAGACATTTTGTGTCATATCCATCGATCAGACTCGGATTTTTTCCACAGATTACAGTACAAAGACGCATTGGATTTTCCTAAGTGAAATATCACATTTAACCTGTTTTGATTGTAATGTCATCCATACAGTTTAACGAGCTTTGTGTTAAATTAGGATAGTATGAAACAAAAAAACCCTGTAAATTTAGGCAAGACATGTACCAAACTTTTCAAACTGCATGAACCAGCTCTGATAAATCTGGTGCATTTTTATAACTGTCTGTTCCAAGGAGGGAAGTTATTATGAGGGAACGTTCTAACCCCTTCGCGACCTTGGAGGTATAGGTACATCCAAGGTCTTCTCCTTACTTTTGATGCAGGCTCCGGTGCTGAGCCCGCTCCTTTCCCTGATCTGATCAGCTGTCATGTGCCTCAAACACGGCATTTAACTCAAGCAAACGGGAAGCGCGTCATAAGACACACCCATCAGCACTGTTGTCATGTAACCACGGTGCGCCGATGGGTTGTTTTGGGAGCCTGGTATCTGCAGAAGACACCTGCGACTGTCATTGTAAATCTCCTATTTACGCCGGCCCAAGGGAGGCACTCAGAGAAAATCATGACTTACACAGGGCTGAAGCACTGCTGTGCGTAGCACAGGCGATTCAAGTCTCTCAAGAAGACTGTTGAAGTCGGTAAAAAATAAAAAAAAGTTTTAAAAATATTTGAAAAATTAAAAAAACATAAAAGTTCAAATCACCAGCCTTTTGACCCATTCAAAATAAAATAATAAAAAATACACATATTTGGTATCACTGTGTTCAGAAATGCCCGATCTATCAAAATATAAAGTAACTTAATAAAATCGGCAAACGTAGCAATAATAAAAATATCAAAACTCCAGAATTACGTTTTTTTGGTTGCCGCAACATTACAATGAAGTGCAATAACAGGCGATCAACAGAACGTATCTACCCCAAAATGGTATTAATAGAAACGACAGCATGTCGCGCAAAAAATAAGCCCTCATCTAGCCCCAGATCCCAAATAATTGTGACACTATGGGTCTCGGAATATGACATTTTATTATTTTTTTCTTACCAAAATTTTTTTTTCTCCGCATAAATAAAAAGAACCTATACATGTTTGGTATCTGCTTACTCGTACTGACCTGGAGAATCATAACAACAGGTCAGTCTTACCATATAGGTGAACGTGGTAAATAAAAAAAACAAAAAAGAATTGTGGAATTGCAGTTTCACCTCATTTGGAATTTTCTTTCCGATTTTACAGAACACTATATGGTAAAATCAATGGAGTCGTTCAAAAGTACAACTCGTCCCGCAAAAAACAATCCATCACACGGCCTTATTGATGGAAAGATAAAATAGTTATGGCTCTGGGAGGAAGGGAAGCAAATCACGAAAATGCAAAAGTAGAAAATTGGGAGGTGGTAAAAGGGGTTAGCGTTGTCTTTTCTTGTGGCTATTTGTGCATAACTCATTAAAGTGTTGCATGATCTTTGATAAATTTGTCCCAGTTTTAGATATTACACTTTTTACCTGGTTAATGAAGTGGAGTTTTTCCAGTGTGTTTGTTTTTTCAATTGATAATTTGAATAAAATATTTTTGTTTGTTTTTTGCCTAGTTAACCACTTCCACTTTTGAAAAGCTGGAAAACTGGCATATAATTGCAAAATGTCATACATTTTGGTTAAGAAATTGAGTATTCCAAAGTTCAAAATCTTTTAACACCAGAAAATTAGCATAAAAGTCTTGATATCTATCTAAAAATTTCTCATTCTCAGAGCTCATTCAGACATCCATTATTATCACGAATGAGACCTCTTATTTCGATCAGATTTAATCAGAATCTGCTCCAAGTGTCATCAGTTGCTCTCGAACATGAAGAAAAAAAAATAATCCACCTTGTCCTATGTGATAGTCCATGAAAATTGGACTGCACTTGGATGGCATCTGAGCGTGGTCTGATTTTTTTCACAGATCCTTAGACCTGCATTGGCATTTGGATTTTGATCCAACCGTTTTTTCTACTCGGTCTACGAAAAATCACAAACATCTGAATGGTCCCATAGACTACCACAGGTACGAGTGCTATCCGTGAAAACCATGGATTATTCTTGTGTGCAAAAATCTGATGTCTGAATAATCCCTTACTAAATCAGTTAGAATATATATTTTTCTGAATTATATATGTAGCTAGATAAATAGGGTAAAACTACAATCACATTTTTAATGTTTTTTTCTTCTCATTTGGGTAAAAAAAAAGGCAAAGTGAAGACAAATAAGCACCAAATCGCAAATAACTTTGTAATCAGGGAATCACAAACGTAGACACAGGACATTTCTGTCCCCAGGAATATTCCTTGATCAACTACAGAAAAATCTTGAAATTCAAGCATTTCGGCATTTCGGCTTTTCGTCAGACATGATGAACGATCTGGCAAAATAAGATCATTAAAACCAAAGACTGCGGCTGTAGTATAATGTCAGGAATATAAAATAATGCAATAAGGTCCTAAATTTACGTGGCGGAGTGTAGGATTAATGGGATTGTAATGTCAGACTTTACTAGGGGAATTGGCTGGGGAACAGGTTTTTCAGCTGGGTCAAGCATTGTGCGGCTGATGATGTATTGGATATTGGCAGGACGGTGAGTTATACACAGCGTCTGATTGCTTATTGTAGATCACTTTTTACAAGCCGCAAGGAGGATTTGTATCACGTACAAGTACGCCGGCTAAAGTGTTTGGAATAATTCATTAATTTCCGGGAAGATATTCTAGCACCAAGGAATGACTCATTGTAGCCTGCGCTCTTCGGGAGGTCATGCCCTATCGTAGCGACATAGTTGCAAAAATGTTCTTCAGACTTTGTTGAACTTTTTTTGACAGGTCTTGGTGAGGATGTATTTCAACGTCTGTGTCGATAAATGTGTTTACTGTTCATAAAATTATAGTCTCACAACAACACAATAAGAGTCACGTGTCATAAATTGTGACCCTCGAGACCATTCGGGGGACACGATCTATTAATAGTTGTTTTCTCCTATTTAATCTAAGAGTAGTCTAATATAGGGTAAAAAAAAAGCCTGATTTCGGGGATGCGTCACTTATTAGCCTGTATGCTGTAGTTGCAGTACAATCAGTGTATTATCAGCAGGAGATTATCACTGCCAGACTAGGTCTCATGTGCAGACCAGTCCAGCTAATCTGTGTAACCCCACCCCCACCACTGATTGGCTGCTTGCTGATAATGCACAGTGTATACAAGTAGCTGCCAATCAGGGGTGTGGGCGGGGTTACAAACAGCTCAGCATTCAGAGAGCTGCTACATCTACAGTAGAGTAAAGAAGGATTCTATCAAAATTGCACCAAATAGTCTTGCAAGTGACATTTCCTAGGAATCAGGATCTCAGCCCCTACATCACAGTGATCTCAGATTGCATTTCAAAAACTTGCTGATAGATTCCTTTGATAAAATCAATCAACCAAAATGTAGTATACTGTAAGCACATTGCTTCCAATAAAATAATATATACTGTTATCGTGTATATACAGTACTTTTACATTAAATACAGAATTCTATACATTAGTTGTGTAGAAAAATGGTGGACTAACAGAAAAAGCACAACTCCTGTCTATGGAATTTTGGACAGAACATTTAAAACCTAACTTTGCTGGTAGACTAATATATAATTTTGTGGAAAACATTTAAGTATAACTTTTTCCATTTTAATTCCTACCTTTCTTACATTAGAAGTAGAAGGGACATTTCCACTAATTGAAGACTATCTCTTTACAGATACTAATACATGAAGGTTGTCAATCGCTGATAAGACCGCCCACTGGACTCCTAAACCCCAAATAGTCAGGATGATTTACAAGTTATGCCTTTGTGAACATATTAATCGACCTACTAATAGGGATGACAGACCTGTAGTTGGAGGGTTAATATAGCAGTGCTGCAGTAAATATAGCACTCTCTGTCAAAGGTTGAGGGGGTGTCTTGTCAACCAAAGGAGAAGAGAAATCTTGTTCCCTGCACTTCAAAAAGAGGTTCTGCAGCTGCTGATGTAGTTCAAGAAATATTGTAATATGTACTAAATAGTATAACGAATATTATGATAAATTATTATTATTAATAAAATAATAATTATTAATTATATTAGTAATTAGCAATCAAAATGAAGTAACAAGTATCTCATTTTTCCCTGCAACATTTTACAGAAATTAATTCCATTGTCAAATTAGCTTTAAAATCAGTATTAAAGCATCCAATGCTATTCATCCAAATAACCAGAAGAGGGCAGAATTTACTGAGTTTTGCCGCCTCGCGCAGTAGAAAGCCGGCACATATGGTCTTGCAGGATGAGAGCCTCAGACAATACGGCTGATGATGAAATGTATTTTCTGGAAATATTCTAAAACTAAAAATCATGTAATTTTTTTTTGTCCTCGTAAGAAAAGAAAACTGAAGCAAAACAAGGTAAAGTGCCTCAGTAAAATATCATTGATGCACTTGAGAGTGGGAGACAATCAGGCGGCGGCTTACAATATGCTGTGGATGAAGTGCAATTATAATCAAATATAGATATTGTCGTGAATTGTGTTTATGGAACTGCCAGCAATTCCCCAATAACAGATGAGGTTCTTCACTGACGACTCTGCTCAATAACTCTGTGTCTTATGGTCTTATGTATAGAAAAATATTACAGGTTTAAAGGGAAAACTGAATCAGTATGATCCCCCCATAAGTTACACATACACATATGTGGGTGCCAGTGATGGAATTTGGGATTTGGACCACTGGTTTCTAGAGCAAAAACCTTTAAAGGAAATCTGTCACCTGGTTTATGATGCCCCATCTGAGAACAGGGGCAGAGACCCCGATTTCGGGGACGTGTCACGTATTGGGCTGCTTGCTGCAGTTTTAAAAGTTCTCTGCTGCAGATCTATCAGTTCTCTGAATACTGAGCTCAGTATAACCCCGCCCACACCACTGATTGGCAACTTTCCGTGTACACTGTGCATAGGCAGAAAGCTGCCAATCAGTGGTGGAGGCGGCAATATACTGGGCTCATGAATATGGAGGAATAAATGGTAGATTTACATGTCATCTAATGATAATCTCCTGCTGTCATTTTCTGAAAACTGCAGCAAGCAGCACAGCAAGTGACACATCATGGAATCGAGGTTTCTGTCCTTACGTTATGTTTCTTTTAGATTAAATGGCAAAAACCTGGGACAGATTTTTTTTTAAATAATGTTGCCCCCTGTAAAAATATCAGTTTCATGCTGCCTTTAGTACAGGAAACACGTAACAGTGACAGACTCCCTATTGCTAAGAACTCTGTGTTCCTCTGAACTGATTCAGTTCTCTCATGCCAACATAGTGTTACAAAGGAAAACCCCCACAAAAAAAAATAAATGAGCATATACCCTGTAGTAAGAAAATAAGTGAATAGTAATAATACATATAACTAACATAGGGGACTTAGTTAACACTATTTTGATCAAGAAGTTTAAAAGCCATCCCACCGCGACAAGGCATGTGAGCGTGTTGCGGGATGCAGAGCAAGGGTTAACGTTTTTACTTCTAACAGGTGTACTCCACGCAGGGGGGAAGATGGGGAAATATTAAGGAATAAAGGATAAGCAGTTTGGGGAAATGCAAGGAACTACAATAACAACAGGGTTCACGGTATAACTTATCTGGCCCTGATGACATCCAGCATGCAATGTCCACAGGATGGAGAATGGCGCTAACAATGGTTAGTATGTCTGGTGTAGTCCTGATGACGTCTATGGGCAGGGTCCTGGTGTTGATGATTAGTCTCCAGTGTCTTTCGCGGGTTCTTTGATCTGGGATCGAGCAAAGGAAGAGTAGCACAGTAAACAGAGTTACCAGAGCCTAACGTAGCTCGACAGACATGTGCCAGGGGAACCGGTATATAGTTCACTTTAGCAACCCCGGTCTTTCTTAAGCGGTGTGCGTGCGGTACTCACTGGCCCGGAGCATTTAGAACCTTGTATTGTGGGAGCCAACGGGCACTCAGCACGTTTCTGACCACAGGCTCTGCGAGTACCGGGGGAACGCTGTGGCGCGGGCCTATACGGCTGCGGTGCTTGAGGGATGGAGAGCTCTCTTCTCCTTGCTGCCCGCTGTACATTCCCGCCAAGACTGAACACTTCCGTGTGCGCTCTCCCTTTTTTCCCTTAACCACATCCCCTACAGTCAAGTGCAAAGGTTGGTCCGGTCCCCTAAGCTTTCCCCGGACAACAAAGGAGACAACCCAGACAGTTCTGGACCCGGCGCAAGAGAGGTACCCCGGTCCGATTCTTCTTCTTACAGGTGCACCCAATCGGGACTGTCCTATCCTGTCTCTAGTATAAAAAAACTTACCTTGTGTCAGCCGACCTTAATGTGAATAAGGGCATAGCACCGACAGTGCCCAACTGTGCAGCCACCTGTCCATGGGAAGCCATAGAGATGAAGTGCCTAGCTTAGAAAATACATCGTTTTTTTGTGCATAGTACAAGAAAATACAGTAAAACCAAAGAAATGAGCCGGAGAATAAGTTGGTACATGTGCAATGTGTAGCAGAACGTTCACACTATGGCCATTTCACAGGCAAAACCCAAGAAAAAGCAAATTGAACATATACCCTATAGTAAGTAAATAGTAACTAATAGTATTACAAAGAGCCTGATCCCGGAAGAAGTGTCCACTGGACGGCTCCCTTTGGCTATTTCCCTGCAAATTAACAGGATTGAGAAGTCTCTGACCTAATGCATATAAAGAAAGACCTTTCAATGAATTTTACATGGCCAGAGAGATTCCTCACAGAAATCCCAGAGAGGAGACTTTTCTCTAGGTCTTTTTTTAAAATGATGCATTGTGAAACGCGTGGCAGCGTTCCAGAGAGAAGCACAATTCTTAGTACAGAGGGTGCGTGTCGCTGTTTCATCCTGCCCATGGTTAGGATACCATGAAGATCATGACAGGTTCTCTGTCAATCAGAATCTGACTACAGATGAGCAAATCTCCCAAAATTGGTTTCAGGCTGATTCGCTTGACTTGGCATGAGGATTTAATACAGTGCATATAAATGTGAATGCCGCAACTGCCAACAATTATATCTGGGGTTTCTCCAGACCCCCAGGCATAATAAACGGAGGGCATAGAAGGGGTTAAAATAATAAACACATTGGACTACCTAACCTAACACCTTATGTCACCTCTGGGCAGCTCACTTTCTGGCTGCTGTGGGTTTAGCTTCATCCGCCACTGAGGCAACTAATTGGCGGCACATGGTCATGTGGAAAGATGTATGTCATTGTGTGCAATTGATAGAATATATTATCTCTTCTACACTTCCATAAAGCCAGTAAAAGCCTTTCTCTTCTGGGTGCTGAGAAGAAGAGGTCTCCAACTGGGTACAAGTCCCGCTCAACTTCCTTCCTCCTGTAAACTACCGCAGACAGTGGGGTGCCCATTGGAGATGAGCGGGTCAGGCACAAATTTGCCTGTTCATGCAGCTTTTCTGGGAAATTCGATGTGCGGAGAAGTTATTCTCCATGACATTACTGTTTCTTACTTTGCACTGGCTTCTCTCTAGTCCTAAACATAATATGTAAAAATGTTTTAATAATTTGTTTTGCTCACATCACCTCTGACCTCTCTGGCTCTTCTGCTATTTGCAGCCACCTATCCAGTCATCGACACATCTCCAGATAGGTATCGGCAGTGGTAAAATCCCTGGACCTCGTTCACTAGACACAGGATGGTTCTGCACATGCATCCACAAGTGGTCGTGGTGTGCTTGGTGATGTCATACATCTTGGCATGGGCCGCGACCTTTGCGAGCGCATGCACAGGACCCTTCTGAGCCTAGCAAAACTCGAAACCTTGGCCTAGTGACCGTTCCCTGGAGATTTCCATTCTACTGAATTCTCTTTTCTTCATAATAACAAATGTAATTTCAGTAGCAGAAATATGTAAAAACTGAAAACTGCAGTGTTGGGAATGATGATTATTATTATTCATTTATATAGCACCATTAATTCCTTGGTGCTGTACATGAGAAAGGGGTTACATACAGAGTTATAGATATCATTTACAGTAAACAAGTTTACAGTGACAGACTGGTACAGAGGGGAGAGGACCCTGTCCTTGCGGACTTGCGAGGCGGTGGCTCTGGCGATGGCGAGGCAGCGGCTCTGGCGATGGCGACGCGGCGGCTCTGGCAATGGTGAGGCAGCAGCTCTGGCGATGGCGAGGTGGCGGCTATGGTGATAGTGAGGCGGCAGAATGGTTATTGCAGGCTGTAGGCTTTCTTGAAGATATGGGTTTTCAGGTTCCGTCTGAAGGATCTGAGGGTGGTGGATTATCGGATGTGTTGAAGCATGGAATTCCAGAGGATGGGGGATATTCGGCAGAAATCTTGGAGGCGGTTGTGTGAGGAACGAATAAGTGTGGAGGAGAGTAGGAGGTGTTGGGAGGATCAAAGGTTACATGAGGGAAGATGGATTACATGCCATCCTCATCATAAACTCTGATGCCAACACACAGATGTTAAATTGTCAGCCTTCCCAACAAATAAATCAATTAAGTTCGGTAAATAAAAGTAAACACAATTTAAAAAACCTCCTATGTCATCTATGGATATGGTTGTCTTCAGATGGTCCTCATAAGCGATACATACATTGCTCACTATAAATAAGTACACCCCTTTGAAAAGAAAGATTTTAACCAACATCTCACTGAACCCAAGAACAATTTCCAAAATTTTGACAAGTCTGAGTTTCATAGAACAATGTATTAACATCCCATAATATAAAAGTAAGGTTAACATCACTTCCATTACAAACTCTTCAACTTTACTTAAATTATATGATGCAAAAATGAATACACCCTACATCAAAAACAACTACAGCTAGCATTTTGTATGCCCTCCATGTTTCTAAGGACAGCACCAAGTCTTTTAGGCATGGAACGAACAAGCTAGCGATGTATTGCACCATCTTTTTCCATTGGATGGAGAGTGAAGCTCAACTTGTCTCTTCAGAATTTCCCATAGATGTTCCATTGGGTTCAGATCAGGGTCATACTTGGGCACCGAATCACTTTCACCATGTTCTTCTTCAAAAATTTAAGAGTGGCCTTAAATGTGTAAATTGGATCATTGCTATGGTACAAAAGTGTATGTCTACCAAGAGCATAGTGATTTTTCGAAATGCATGGTGTCTACAGTGAAACATACTGGTGGCAGTGTCCTTATGTGGGACTTCTTGAATGCTGCTGGTGTCAGGGAGCTACATTTCATTGGTGGTATTATGGATTCACAGATGTACTGCTCTATGTTGAAAGAGGAGATTCTACCATCACTCTGTGCCCTTGGTAGGCTTCCACATTTCCAATATGACAGTGATCCAAAACACACATCGGTTGCAATTCTGAAGCAGAACAGGGTGAAAGTGATTCAGTGACCAAGTGTCTTCTGATTTGACCCCAAATGAAGACCTATAGGGGAATCTGAAGAGACAAGTTGAGCATTACTCTCCATCCAGCATCTAGGCTCCAGAAGAGGTCGATCTTCTAGCACCACTGCTCACTGGGCTCAGCATCACAGTTGCTATTGACTGCTATATCTAGTGGGCTAGGATGGATGTTCTTACTACCGTAGCCATAAAAACAGAAGCCCCAGTGTCATTAGACAGATATTAACCCAGTCTGCATGGCATTTCACACCTAGGTAGATCTTAAAACCTAAGGTGGTGCATTCAGCAGAATAAGACCTCTTGGTGGCTACAATGAAACGCTCATTGGCTGTCATTAAGGGGTTATTCTGCTACTGTGCTTTGAAAATATTGTAAAGTGATTCTGATTTCATGCTAAAAAGCATTAAAGGGCACAGATATATAATTATTATCGCTCACAATATCAATTACGATATGAAGAGGCTTGGTATGAACCACAATTTGGTTTAGACAAGATGATTTATTAAGCCATCAATCAGCGCTCTGTCATTAATGCTGATGTTCTTGTATTTTCTCAACCTTGGCCTACATTCTGAAATTAGCCTCTGAATAACCGTCTCATTTTTTGATCTTTGTACGTGAAATAGGGAAAATTGAAGCTTGCATTGTTTTTAGCTTGTGCTATTGATTCCCACATCAGCTGCCTAACTACATCTGTTCTCCTTCCTGCTGCTGGAGTTCAAAGAGTCTACAGGGTGAACGTTGGGAAGGCAAACGCAGAGATTTGGTTTTCCATAGCAACTGCTAAATTATCTGTACAGATCTGGTTACCAACCTAAGAACATCCGAGAGCATTGTGACAACGAAGTCGGATGGTTTTCTTAATTGTTCTGCCTGATAATTATATATAAATATATACAGTATATATATAAACAGCTCTGGCAAAAATTAAGAGACCACTGCAAAATGTTCAGTTTGTCTGATTTTTCTCTTTATATGTATATTTTTGAGTAAAATGTAAATTGTTCATTTATTCTATAAACTTCTGACAACAGGTCTCCGAATTTTCAAGCAATAAATTTTGTTGTCTTTCTGAAAAGAAGAAATGGTCAAATTTTATTTTAAAAACAGCGCTTTCAGACCTCAAATAATGCAAAGAAAACAAGTTCATAATCATTTAGAAAAAGCAATACTAATATTTTAACTCAGGAAGAGTTCAGAAATCAATATTTTGGGGAATAACCATGATTTTTAATCACAGCTTTCATGAGTCTTGGCATGCTTTCCACCTGTCTTTCACACCGCTACTGGCACTAAAATGTAAGCAGTTCTTTGTTTGATGGCTTGTGACTCTCCAGCATCCTCTTGATTACATTCCAGAGGTTTTCAATGGGGTTCAGGTCTGGAGATTGGGCTGCCTATGACAGGGTTTTGATGTGGCAGTCTCTTAATTTTTGTCAGAGCTGTGTGTGTATTGTGGTATAGCGACCCCTGTGGCAGCTAGGGGGCGCTGTGTGTGCTCCTTGAGATATGCATTGAGGCATATATATATGGTGTGCAAGGACCTGTGGTGATGTCACGCTCACCTGACTAGCCATGTGACAGGTACCTGGGTGTGGTTACACCTATGTAAAGGAGGTGTGTGGAGCACATGGTGGAATGTGAGTGTTAGTGGGTAAGAGTCCGTCAGGGTGGACACACTTCCGTGTGTCCTGGCAGGACACTGCAAAGGGGCCTGTGTGCTGGACGGTCCCAGGTGGGGACAGACGTCCTGGAAGCACACAGTGACCATTCCAGGCTGGAGAGCCTGCGTGCTGGACATAGTACGGACGGTTGGTGTTTGAGGCTCCGGCGAGTGGAGTCGTCCTGGAAGCACCTGGAGACCGTAGACCTGGGAGGTCTGTGTTGAGGACCAGGGACTGACCTGAAGTCAGTGTGAGTGAGAAACGTCTGATGGATACCTCTGTGGAGAAGAGGGATCCGGGAAACCTGTGTGGCACCAACAGGTAACGGGAAGGAACCGTGTGACACTGACCGGGGTCAGAGTGAGAGACATTGTGTATGGGCACCTCGGAGGCCAAGGGGTGTCCAGGAACCCGTAAAGGTTGCCAACAGGTAATGGTCTGAAAACCATGTATAATGCTGATCGGGGTCAGAGACGAACTGTGGTAAAGATGAATATATGCAGACTGTGTTCAAACTGTTACCAAGTTCCTGTGGACGTGGTTTACATTATGTGAAATAAACCGAAAAAGACTGTTTTTGATAGAAAACCGTGCCCGAGTGCTTTGATTCTGCGGCCAAGCGAGTGTTCCCCAAGACACGTAGTAGGCGCTATGCTACAGTATATATATATATATATATATATATATATATATATATATATATATATATATACACATACATATTCAGTATGTATATATACAGGGATTGGACAAAATAACAAACACCTGGAAACATCAACAAAAGTTAGTTTAATATTTAATATGGTGTAGGTCCACCTTTTGCGGTGATTACAGCCTCAATTCTCCAAGCTATGTATTCATACAAGGTGTGAATTGTTTCCAAAGGAATTTTAGCCCATTCTGCAGTTAAAACACCCTCCAGTTCTTTGAGCGACGATGGCAGCGGAAATCGACGTCTAACTTGAATCTCAAAAATCAACCATAAATGCTCAATAATGTTGAGGTCTTGGGATTGTGGGGGCCAGATGAGATGCTCAACTTCATTAGAATGTTCCTCATGCCATGCTTTAACAATTCTAGCTGTATGAAATGGTGTATTATCATCCTGAAAGATGGCGTTCCCCTCCGGGAACAGCGCTTGAACCATTGGATGCACTTGGTTGCCCAAAATGCCTAAATAATCTCGGCTGTTAATTCTTCCATGAAGGGATATCATTGGCCCAGCGGATGTCCATGAAATAGCACCCCAGATCATCAGAACCTCCACCATATTTTACGGTTGGGAGAAGGCAGTCTGGATGGAATGCTTCTTTCAGCTGTCTCCAAGTGTACACTCGGCCGGAGGTCCGAAATAGGGTAAACAATGATTCGTCTGAGAATATTACATGTTTCCACTGCTCGAGGGACCAATTCTGGAGGTTTCTACACCACTCTAAACGCTTGGAAACGTTTGTCATTGAGAGCAGCGGTTTTCTAATTGCAGCTCTTCCGTGGAATCCAGATTTGTGCAGCTCCCGATGAACAGTTTTCGTGGAAACTGGGTTCTGTAGGTGTTCATTGAGCTCAGCAGTGATTTTTGGAGCCGTGGTCTTGCGATCCTCTCTCACAATTCGCTTTAGAGTCCGACGGTCTCTCTCAGTCAACTTCGACTTTCGTCCGGACCTGTGCTTTGCTGCGGATGTTTTTCCTTCTCTTTCAAATGAAGTCATTACTTTGGAGACAGTACCTCTTGACACGCCAAGCATTCGGGCACTTTCTGTTACACTAGCGCCTGCCATACGAGCACCAACAATTTGGCCTCTTTGAAAATCCGAGAGGTCTGCCATTGGTGTCAGGTTCTCATCAATTTTCTTACAATTATGCAAAATTAACAGTTAATTTACATACACATATCATCACATAACACAAATAATCAACTACAAAACATTACCATATGTCACGGTTTGCATGTCTATCACATGTTCGAAGATTATTATGCCAAAACGTTAGGCATATATATATATACTGTATATATATATCTGTTGTGAATTCCATTTTTGGGCTCCATCCTGTGGTTACAAATGGTATTTTTGGGAGTTCTGCTCTTGGGCTCCCTCTGGTGGTTTCGAGTGGAACTTAGCAGCTGCTTTCACTAATCGGTTCCCTGGCCTTGTTATTTTTAACTGGGCTTTTGGCTGTAGTTGATGCCAGCGTTCAATGTTTTTCCTGTGGATTCAGTTCTTTCCTGGAAGTTCTCTGTTGGCCAGTCCATTTCAGCTTAAGATAAGTTCTGCTAGTTTTTGGGTGTTTCCCTGCTTATGACCTTCTGTTCAGTTTAAGTTATGTCTCTTTTGTCCAGCTTGTCATTATGAAATATTCCGGCTAGTTGAAAGCTCTGGGGTCGCAGATTTGCCCTTCCACACCGTGAGTCGGTGTGGAGGTTATTTTTGTAAACTCTGCGTGGACATTTAGTTTTTATACTGACCGCACAGTAGCCTTTTCTATCTCTGTCTATTTAGATAGTATTGGCCTCCTTTGCTAAAATCTAGTTTCATTTCTGAGTTTGTCATTTCCCTCTCCACTCACCGTCAATATTTGTGGGGGGCTATCTTCCTTTGGGGGTTTCTCTGAGGCGAGATAGTTTTCCGTTTCCATCTTCAGGGGTAGCTAGTTCTTAGGCTGTGAAGAGGCGTCTAGGCAGAGATAGGAACGCTCCACGGCTATTTCTAGTGTTGGTGTTAGGAGTAGGGATTGCGGTCAGTAAAGCGACCACCTCCTCAGAGCTTGTACATTATTTGTTTTACCCACCAGGTCATTTCAGTGCTGCTTCGTAATCACTAGGTCATTTCAGTGATTTCTGTCTGTGGAGCTGCCACCTCCTCTGAGCTTGCCCATGATTGGTTTTACCCACCAGGTCATCTCAGTACCGCTCCGTAACCACCAGGTCATAACAGTACAGCTGGCCCACAATGTGTTAAATGCACCTCAAAAGAGGGAAGAGAAAGTTCTGAGTCATTGTTTTTTTTTTCTTGTTGCTTGTTTCATCTCTTTTTTCCCCTTGATTTTTGGATGGTGCAGGAGCTTGGTGCTGATATGGAGGTTCAGGGTCTGTCTGCGCGTGTTGATCATCTCGCTGCAAGGGTATAGAGTATCCAAGACTATGTTGTTCAAACTCCTGTTTCTGAGCCTAGAATCCCTATCCCTGATTTGTTTTCTGGGGATAGATCTAAGTTCTTGAACTTTAAAAATAATTGCAGATTGTTTTTTGCTCTGAGACCCCGTTCCTCTGGTGACCCCATTCAGCAGGTGAAGATTGTTATTTCTCTGCTGCGTGGCGACCCGCAGGATTGGGCATTCTCCCTTGAGCCAGGGAATCCTGCATTGCTCAATGTAGATTCATTTTTTCAAGCACTTGGATTGCTTTATGACGAACCCAATTCTGTGGATCAGGCAGAAAATATTTTGCTGGCTCTGTGTCAGTGTCAGGAAGTGGCAGAGATATATTGTCAGAAATTTAGAAAGTGGTCTGTGCTTACAAAATGGAATGAGGATGCCCTGGCGGCTATTTTCAGAAAGGGTCTTTCTGAAGCCCTTAAAGATGTTATGGTGGGGTTTCCCACGCCTTCTGGTTTGAACGAATCAATGTCTCTGGCCATTCAGATTGATCGGCGCCTACGTGAACGTAAGGTAGTGCACCATATGGCGGTGTCCTCTGGGCAGAGTTCTGAGCCTATGCAATGTGATAGAATTTTGACGAGAGCAGAACGGCAGGAGTTCAGACATCAGAATGGGCTGTGTTTTTACTGTGGTGACGCTACTCATGCTATCTCTGACTGCCCGAAGCGAACTAAGAGGGTTGCTAGGTCGGTTACCATCAGTACTGTGCAGCCTAAATTTCTCTTGTCTATTACCCTGATTTGCTCATTGTCGTCCTTTTCTGTAATGGCATCTGTGGATTCTGGCGCTGCCCTGAACTTAATGGACTTAGAATTTGCCAAGCGCTGTGGTTTTTCCTTGGAGCCTTTGCAGAGTCCGATTCCCTTGAGGGGGATTGATGCTACACCATTGGCCAAGAATAAACCTCAGTACTGGACACAGTTAGCCATGAACATGGCTCCAGCACATCAGGAAAATATTCGCTTTTTGGTGTTGCATAATTTGCATGATGTGGTTGTGCTGGGGTTTCCGTGGTTACAGGTACATAATCCAGTGCTGGATTGGAAATCTATGTCTGTGACTAGTTGGGGTTGTCAGGGGATACATAGTGACATTCCTCTGATGTCAATTTCCTCGTCCCCTTCTTCTGAAGTTCCTGAGTTTTTGTCGGATTTCCAGGATATATTTGAGGAGCCTAAATCCAGTCCTCTGCCTCCTCATAGGGACTGTGATTGCGCTATTAATTTGATTCCTGGCTGTAAGTTCCCTAACGGTCGACTTTTCAATCTGTCAGTGCCAGAGCATGCCGCTATGCGGACTTATGTAAAGGAGTCCTTGGAGAAGTGGCATATTCGCCCGTCTTCGTCACCGTTGGGAGCGGGGTTCTTTTTTGTTGCCAAGAAGGATGGCTCCTTGAGGCCCTGTATAGATTATCGCCTTCTCAATAAGATCACGGTCAAATTCCAGTACCCTTTGCCTTTGCTCTCTGATTTGTTTGCTCGGATTAAAGGGGCTAGCTGGTTTACCAAGATTGACCTTCGAGGGGCGTATAATCTGGTCCGCATCAAACAGGGTGATGAATGGAAAACAGCATTTAATACGCCCGAAGGCCATTTTGAATATCTTGTGATGCCTTTCGGGCTCTCTAATGCTCCATCTGTGTTTCAGTCCTTTATGCATGATATTTTCCGGGAGTATCTGTATAAATTTATGATTGTATATTTGGATGATATTTTGGTTTTTTCCGATGATTGGGAGTCTCATGTGAAGCAGGTCAGGATGGTATTTCAGATTCTTCGTGCTAATACTCTGTTTGTGAAGGGGTCTAAATGCCTTTTCGGAGTTCAGAAGGTTCTTTTCTGGGGTTCATTTTTTCTCCCTCGGCTATTGAAATGGACCCTGTTAAGGTCCAGGCTATTTATGATTGGACTCAACCCACATCTGTGAAGAGCCTTCAGAAATTTTTGGGCTCTGCTAATTTTTATCACCGCTTCATTGCTAATTTTTCTACTGTGGTTAATCCTCTGACCGATTTGACCAAGAAAGGTGCAGATGTGGTGAATTGGTCCTCTGCGGCTGTGGAGGCCTTTCAGGAGCTTAAGCGTCGTTTTACTTCTGCCCCTGTGTTGCGTCAGCCATATGTTTCTCTCCCTTTTCAGGTTGAGGTTGACGCTTCTGAGATTGGGGCAGGAGCTGTTCTGTCTCAGAGAAGTTCTGATGGCTCTGTGTTGAAGCCGTGTGCTTTCTTCTCTAGAAAGTTTTCGCCTGCTGAGCGTAATTATGATGTCGGCAATCGGGAGTTGTTGGCTATGAAGTGGGCATTCAAGGAGTGGCGACATTGGCTTGAGGGAGCCAAGCATCGTGTTGTGGTCTTGACCGATCATAAGAATTTGATTTACCTTGAGTCGGCCAAGCGGTTGAATCCTAGACAGGCTCGTTGGTCTTTATTTTTCTCCCGTTTTGATTTTGTGGTCTCGTATCTTCCGGGATCTAAGAATGTGAAGGCTGATGCCCTGTCTAGGAGTTTTTTGCCTGATTCTCTGGGAGTTCGCGAGCCGGCTGGTATTCTCAAGGAGGGGGTGATTCTTTCTGCTATCTCCCCTGATTTGCGGCGGGTGCTTCAGGAGTTTCAGGCTGATAGACCCGACTGCTGTCCTGTGGGGAAATTGTTTTTTCCTGATAGATGGACTAGTAAGGTGATTTCTGAGATTCATTGTTCGGTGTTGGCTGGTCATCCTGGGATCTTTGGTACCAGAGATTTGGTTGCCAGGTCCTTTTGGTGGCCTTCTTTGTCACGGGATGTGCGTTCCTTCGTGCAGTCCTGTGGGATCTGTGCCCGGGCTAAGCCCTGCTGTTCTCGTGCTAGTGGGTTGCTTTTGCCTTTGCCTATCCCTGAGAGGCCCTGGACGCATATTTCCATGGATTTTATATCTGATCTTCCTGTTTCTCAGAAGATGTCTGTCATCTGGGTGGTTTGTGACCGGTTTTCTAAAATGGTCCATTTGGTACCTTTGCCTAAGTTGCCTTCCTCCTCTGATTTGGTTCCTTTGTTTTTCCAGCATGTGGTTCGTTTGCATGGTATTCCGGAGAATATTGTGTCCGACAGAGGTACCCAGTTTGTTTCTAGGTTTTGGCGGTCCTTTTGTGTTAGAATGGGCATTAATTTGTCTTTTTCTTCGGCGTTTCATCCTCAGACTAATGGACAGACGGAGCGAACCAATCAGACCTTGGAAACCTATTTGAGATGCTTTGTGTCTGCTGATCAGGATGATTGGGTTACCTTCTTGCCGTTGGCCAAGTTTGCCATTAATAATCGGGCTAGTTCGGCTACTTTGGTTTCACCTTTTTTTTGTAACTTCGGTTTTCATCCTCGCTTTTCTTCAGGACAGGTTGAGCCTTTGGACTGTCCTGGGGTAGATTCTGTGGTGGACAGGTTGCAGCAGATTTGGACTCATGTGGTGGACAATTTAACATTGTCTCAGGAAAAGGCTCTGTATGTATATTGCAAATGGTGAAGAATTTATTGACAAAATTAACTATGTGACATGAAAAGCGACCAGAGGTAATTATTATGACGTTTCGGCTCATCCAGAGCCTTAACCCCTTAACGACCGCCGATACGCCTTTTAACGGCGGCCGCTAAGGGTACTTAAACCACAGCGCCGTTAATTAACGGCGCTGTGGAAAAAGTGAATAGCGCCCCCCAGAGTCGGATTTTCTCTGGGGTCTCGGTTGCCGAGGGTAGCCGAGACCCCAGAGAACATGATTCGGGGTTTTTTTACTGACCCCCGAGTTGCGATCGCCGGTAATTAACCGTTTACCGGCGGTCGCAACAAAAAAAAAAAAACGCGATGTGCCGTTTAATTTCTCTGTCCTCCGATGTGATCGCACATCGGAGGACAGAGAAATAGGGTCCCCGATGGCCCCCAATAGCCCCCCGATACTTACCTACCTCCCCCGGTGCTCCTCGTGGGTCCCCATGGGCGCCGCCATCTTTTTTCCGGGAAAAAATGGCGGGCGCACGCGCAGTACGCCCGCCGCCCGGCACCCGGAAGATCTTTGGGGTCTCGGCTGCCGGGGGTAGCCGAGACCCCAAAGAACATGATCGGGGTCGGTTTGCACCGACCCCTGTTTTGCGATCGCCGGTAATTAACAGTTTACCGGCGACCGCAAAAAAAAAAAAAAAAAAAAAGCGATCTGTATTTCTCTGTCCTCTGATGTGATCACACATCAGAGGACAGAGAAATAGGGGGATTCGGGGACCCTAACATACTCACCCGGTGTCCCTGGGTCCTCTTCTGTCTTCTCCTGCCAGCCGGCTTTTTCCTTATGGCGGGCGCATGCGCAGTGCGCCCGCCATCTGCTGCCATCTGCCGGCCGGCAAGAGAAGACGAGTTGGGGCTAAAATTAGGGTTAGGGTTAGGGTTAGGGTTAGGGTTAGAGTTAGGGTTAGGGTTAGGGTTAGAGTTAGGGTTAGGGTTAGGGTTAGGGTCAGGGTTAGGGTTAGAGTTAGGGTTAGAGTTAGGGTTAGGGTTAGGGTTAGGGTTAGAGTTAGGGTTAGGGTTAGAGTTAGAGTTAGGGTTAGGGTTAGGGTTAGGGCTAGAGTTAGGGTTAGGGCTAGGGTTGGGGCTAAATTTAGGGTTAGGGCTAGGGTTAGGGTTAGGCTACTTTCACACTAGCGTTTTTTGGCTTCCGTCGCAATGCGTTGGAGAAAAAACGCATCCTGCAAAAGTGCTTGCAGGATGCGTTTTTTCTCCATTGGCTTGCATTAGCGACGCATTGCGACGGATTGCCACATGTCGCATCCGTCGTGCGACGGATGCATCGTGCTTTGGCGGACCGTCGGCACAAAAAAAGCTACATGTAACTTTTTTGTGCGACGTGTCCGCCATTTCCGACCGCGCATGCGCGGCCGGAACTCCGCCCCCGCCTCCCCTCACAATGGGGCAGCGGATGCGTTGAAAAAACAGCATCCGCTGCACCCGTTGTGCGGCGCTTACAACGCTAGCGTCGGTACGTCGGCCCGGCACACTGCGATGGGCCGAGTACGACGCTAGTGTAAAAGTAGACTTAGGCTTCTATCACACTTGCGTCGGTACGGGGCGGTCGCAATGTGTCGGCCCGACGTACCGACGCACGTTGTGAAAATAGTGCACAACGTGGGCAGCGGATGCAGTTTTTCAACGCATCCGCTGCCCAGTCTATGTCCTGGGGAGGAGGGGGCAGAGTTACGGCCACGCATGCGCGGAAATGGCGGACGCGACGTACAAAAAAAAGGTTACATTGAACTTTTTTTCTGACGACGGGGCTAAAGTTATGGTTAGGGTTGGGGCTAAAGTTAGGGTTAGGGTTGGGGCTAAAATTAGGGTTAGAGTTGGGATTAGGGTTTGGATTAGGGTTGGGATTAGGGTTACGTTTGGGATTAGGGTTAGGGGTGTGTTGGATTTAGGGTTTTGATTAGGGTTATGGTTAGGGTTGAGATTAGGGCTGTTTTGGGGTTAGGGTTGTGATTATCGTTAGGGTTGTGATTAGGATTATGGATCGGGTTAAGATTAGGGTTAGGGGTGTGTTGGAGTTAGGGTTGGAGTTATAATTTGGGGGTTTCCACTGTTTAGGTACATCAGGGGGGTCTCCAAACACGACAGCCAATTTTGCGCTAAAAAAGTCAAATGGTGCTCCCTCCCTTCTGAGCTCTGCCGTGCGCCCAAACAGTGGTTTACCCCCACATATGGGGCATCAGCGTACTCGGGATAAATTGGACAACAACTTTTGGGGTCCAATTTCTCCTGTTACCCTTGTGAAAATAAAAACTTGGGGGCTAAATATCTTTTTTGTGGGAAAAAAAAATATTTTTTAATTTCCACTACTCTGCATTATAAACTTCTGTGAAGCACTTGAGCATTCAAAGTTCTCACCACATATCTAGATAAGTTCCTTAGCGGGTCTAGTTTCCAAAATTTGGTCACTTGTGGGGGGTTTCTACTGTTTAGGTACATCAGGGGCTCTGCAAACGCAACATAACACCCACAGACAATTCTATCAAAGTCTGAATTCCAAAATGGCGCTCCTCTTCCAAGCTCTGCCGTGCGCCAAAACAGTGGTTTACCCCCACATATTGGGTACCAGCATACTCAGGACAAATTGGACAACAACTTTTGGGGTCCAATTTCTCTTGTTACCCTTGTGAAAATAAAAATTTGGGGGCTAAAAAATCTTTTGTGGGAAAAAAAAATATTTTTTATTTTCACTACTATGCATTATAAACTTCTGTGATGCACTTGGGCATTCAAAGTTCTCACTACACATCTAGATAAGTTCCATGGGGGGTCTAGTTTCCAAAATAGGGTCACTTTTGGGGGGTTTCTACTGTTTAGGCACATCAGGGGCTCTCCAAACGCGACATGGCGTCCGATCTCAATTCCAGTCAATTTTGCATTGAAAAGTCAAATGGCGCTCCTTTGCTTCCGAGCTCAGCCATGCACCCAAACAGTGGTTTACCCCCACATACGGGGTGTCAGCGTACTCAAGACAAATTGTACAACAACTTCTGGTGTCCATTTTCTCCTGTTACCCTTGGTAAAATAAAAATTTGGAGGCAAAAAGATCATTTTTGTAGAAAAAATGCGATTTTTTTATTTTCACGGCTCTACGTTATAAACTTCTGTGAAGCACCTGGGGGTTTAAAGTGCTCACCACACATCTAGATAAGTTCCTTAAGGGGTCTAGTTTCCAAAATGGTGTCATTTGTGGGGGGTCTCCACTGTTTAGGCACATCAGCGGCTCTCCAAACGTGACATGGCGTCCGATCTCAATTCCAGCCAATTCTACATTGAAAAAGTAAAACGACACTCCTTCTCTTCCAAGCTCTGCGGTGCGCCCAAACAGTGGTTTACCCCCACATATGGAATATTGACGTACTCAGGAGAAATTGCACAACAACTTTTGTGGTCTAATTTCTCCTGTTACCCTTGTGAAAATAAAAATTTGGGGGCAAAAAGATCATTTTTGTAGAAAAAATGCGATTTTTTATTTTCACGGCTTTACGTTATAAACTTCTGTGAAGCACTTGGGGGTTCAAAGTGCTCACCACACATCTAGAGAAGTTCCTTAAGGGGTCTAGTTTCCAAAATGGTATCACTTGTGGGGGGTTTCCACTGTTTAGGCACATTAGGGGCTCCCGAAACGCGACATGGCGTCTGATCTCAATTCCAGCCAATTCTGCATTGAAACAGTCAAACGGTGCTCCTTCACTTCCAAGCTCTGCGGTGCACCCAAAGAGTGGTTTACCTCCACATATGGGGTATCGGCGTACTCAGGAAAAATTGCACAACAAAAT
Source organism: Ranitomeya variabilis (assembly GCF_051348905.1). Classification (NCBI taxonomy): domain Eukaryota; kingdom Metazoa; phylum Chordata; class Amphibia; order Anura; family Dendrobatidae; genus Ranitomeya; species Ranitomeya variabilis. The sequence goes on along the minus strand of NC_135237.1, from coordinate 70,969,512 downwards.
TTGTGGTTAAATTTCTGTTTTTACACTTGTGAAAATTAAAAAAAATGGTTCTGAAGTAAAATGTTTGCAAAAAAAAGTTAAATGTTCAATTTTTTCTTCCACATTGTTTCAGTTCCTGTGAAGTACGTAAAGGGTTAATAAACTTCTTGAATGTGGTTTTGAGCAGCTTGAGGGGTGCAGTTTTTAGAATGGTGTCACACTTGGTTATTTTCTATCATATAGACCCCTCAAAATGACTTCAAATGAGATGTGGTCCCTAAAAAAAAATGGTGTTGTAAAAATGAGAAATTGCTGGTCAACTTTTAACCCTTATAACTCCCTAACAAAAAAAAAAATTGTTTCCAAAATTGTGCTAATGTAAAGTAGACATGTGGGAAATGTTATTTATTAACTATTTTGTGTGACATATCTCTCTGATTTAAGGGCATAAAAATACAAAGTTTGAAAATTGCAAAATTTTAAAAATTTTCGCCATATTTCCATTTTTTTCATAAATAATCGCAAGTAATATCGAAGAAATGTTACCACTATCTTGAAGTACAATATGTCACGAAAAAACAATCTCAGAATCAGTGGGATCCGATAAAGCGTTCCAGAGTTATAACCTCTTAAAGTGACACTGGTCAGAATTGTAAAAATTGGCTCGGTCATTAAGTACCAAATTGGCTCTGTCACTAAGGGGTTAATCATATAATATGGAAAAACAAAAAAACAAAAATACGTAAACATACAATATATACAATAAACAATATTCAAAGTAAATGGATAGGGTGGAGATACAAATAAAGTTCCCAACCTGGATGGAGAAAACAAAGGACCGGGTAAAAAAGGGGAATAGAGCATAGTAACTGCATCGCAACATAATATGCTTGCTACGTGTAACACCACGTATATCAGAAAAAGAAAATATAAACAAAAGCATGGTAACAGGGGTGGACTAAGGCTTGGTAAGCCAGACCATACGACATTGCACTTTGAATATATAATACAAACAATTTACCTTATATGTGCACAGAGGAGAGGATAATAGTCTTAGGAGATGGACGCTAACACTGTAGATAAGATGGTAGAAATACGTAAGATACAGAAGGTACATAGAAGATAAAGTATAGATGGAGTGGTATCAAGTGTAATATACCTTAAGTGCCAGGTGGTAATGCATGAGATCACGCTGAGGATGCCCTTTTGTGGGGTCTGTAGGGAGGTAAGACATGGGGAGGTAAGGAATATGTAGCATATGCGGCCATAAATGTGCTGGGATGGCAATGGCAAAGTACATGAGGAGAGGTGGTGGAGTAATTACCTTATAACCTAGGTAGATAAGCGGCGCTCCCGCGCCCTGCTGCCAGTATGTAGCGTGGCCGGCGTTGTTGTGCCTTAAATACGCTGACCGGAAGTAGGACCTGCGGTACCGGAAGTGACGCGGGCGGCTCAGGAATGCCACTGCGCATGCGCTGCCGGCGATCCTGTGTGTGCCTGGTTGCTAGGGAACCCAGTCGCTGGCAAAATGTCAGCGGCTGGATAAAGATATAGCGCCCGTGCGGGTAGTAAGGAATGGAGTGTAGTACTATGCAAATGCTGCGGAATATAAGAGGAATGATGTATGGCCTAATAAATGTTGGAGCAACTGATGTAAGGATGATGGTAGTGATGGCATGAATGGGTATATGTGCGGTGTTAGGGGGGGGGAACCCCAGAGTAATGCACTTGATGTGAGGATAGAATATAGATGTATATATACACACATATATATAACAAAGGGCAGATATGGGCTAAGGTACATGTGGTGTTGTGGAGGGGAAACGCCCAAAAGTTATACACTAATGTGAAGACTGGCTGTAGGAAAAATATGTATATATATATATATATATATATAATAAGGGGCAGATATGGGCAAAGGTACATATGGTGTTATGGAGGGGAACGCCCCATAGTTATACACTAATATGGAGACTGGCTGGAAGCCATGTATAGTTTATAGAGAGCAAATTTGGGCAAAGGTATCATACAACTGGAGACACTCACCAAGATATTCAACGGATCTGTAAGGGAAGAGGAAAGTATTAGTAGGCTACAATGATGTTTAGAGTAGCCAGTCAATTTCTCTATTAAGGCCCCTTGGTGCGAGGGTATCAAGTGTGTATATCCAATATGTTTCCCTGGACCTTAACCTTCGGGTTGGGGATTTGGTCTGGTTGTCTTCTCATCATGTTCCTATGACGGTCTCTTCCCCTAAGTTCAAACCTAGTTTTATTGGTCCTTATAGGATTTCGGAAATTATCAATCCGGTGTCTTTTCGTTTGGCCCTTCCAGCTTCCTTTTCCATTCATAATGTGTTCCATAGATCTTTGTTGCGGAGATATGTGGTGCCCATGGTTCCCTCCGTTGACCCTCCTGCTCCGGTGTTGGTTGAGGGGGAGCTGGAATATGTGGTGGAGAAGATTTTGGATTCTCGTCTTTCAAGGCGGAAACTTCAGTATCTGGTCAAGTGGAAAGGTTATGGCCAGGAGGATAACTCTTGGGTTTTTGCCTCCAATGTCCATGCTGCCAATTTGGTACGTGCTTTTCATTTGGCTCATCCCGATCGGCCTGGGGGCTCTGGTGAGGGGTCAGGGACCACTCCTCAAGGGGGGGGTACTGTTGTGAATTCCGTTCTTGGGCTCCATCCTGTGGTTACGAATGGTATTTTTGGGAGTTCTGCTCTTGGGCTCCCTCTGGTGGTTTCGAGTGGAACTTAGCAGCTGCTTTCACTAATCGGTTCCCTGGCCTTGTTATTTTTAACTGGGCTTTTGGCTGTAGTTGATGCCAGCGTTCAATGTTTTTCCTGTGGATTCAGTTCTTTCCTGGAAGTTCTCTGTTGGCCAGTCCATTTCAGCTTAAGATAAGTTCTGCTAGTTTTTGGGTGTTTCCCTGCTTATGACCTTCTGTTCAGTTTAAGTTATGTCTCTTTTGTCCAGCTTGTCATTATGAAATATTCCGGCTAGTTGGAAGCTCTGTGGTCGCAGATTTGCCCTTCCACACCATGAGTCGGTGTGGAGGTTATTTTTGTAAACTCTGCGTGGACATTTAGTTTTTATACTGACCGCACAGTAGCCTTTTCTATCTCTGTCTATTTAGATAGTATTGGCCTCCTTTGCTAAAATCTAGTTTCATTTCTGAGTTTGTCATTTCCCTCTCCACTCACCGTCAATATTTGTGGGGGGCTATCTTCCTTTGGGGGTTTCTCTGAGGCGAGATAGTTTTCCGTTTCCATCTTCAGGGGTAGCTAGTTCTTAGGCTGTGAAGAGGCGTCTAGGCAGAGATAGGAACGCTCCACGGCTATTTCTAGTGTTGGTGTTAGGAGTAGGGATTGCGGTCAGTAAAGCGACCACCTCCTCAGAGCTTGTACATTATTTGTTTTACCCACCAGGTCATTTCAGTGCTGCTTCGTAATCACTAGGTCATTTCAGTGATTTCTGTCTGTGGAGCTGCCACCTCCTCTGAGCTTGCCCATGATTGGTTTTACCCACCAGGTCATCTCAGTACCGCTCCGTAACCACCAGGTCATAACATATATATATACAGTGGTGTTCAAAAGTCCTGCATAGGCAAAGGATAAATTGATTTTTCAAGTTTTAAACGTTTTCTGTTGAATATCTTCGATGCTAATATGACATATTATATATGGTTTTGTTCAGAATACAATTTTGCATTCTCTCCCTGTAATATTTTTAGCATTTGAAGCAGTTTTGCCTGAAATTATTGCAACAATATGGGAATTGAAAGCACAACTAAATATTGTACAGCTTCAGATCCAAAATTAGCCAATCACAGATGAGGTTCTTGTGACCAATCATAACCTGGATATGGCAGCCAATCACATTGCATTACATTGCATCACATCTGCTGCTTTGTTTGTTTGTTTTATCTGTTGGTCTATCTAGTGAATCATACTGTAGAGTTGTATAATGGGAGCCTTCAGATTTTTGTCAGCGGAGGATCGTGTGCGAGTTGTGGTGCTACATGAAGAGGGTTATACTGGCCCCCAGATCGCAAGGAAGGTCGGCTGTAATCAGAGTACAGTAGTAAGAATTTTGCAGAAACATAAGCAGCTTGGAATTACCCAGGACAGGCCCAGATCTGGTCGGCCCAGAAAGTCAACTAAAAGGGAGGATAGAGTACTGATAAGAACATCCCTTGCCAATCGAAAGCTCACCTCTCCTCAGCTTCTGTGAGAATGGCAAGAAAAGTGCAATATTGAGGTAGCAACATCAGCTGTTAGGAAGAGATGTTTGGAAGCAGGATTGAGAGGGTGCAAGGCCCGAAAGAAGCCATTGATGACAGCCATACAAAGACAAAGGCAAAAACTGTGGGCATTGAAATATTTAAAATGGAGGAAGGAGGAGTGGGAAAAAGTGCTATTTAGTGATGAAAGCACTTTTTGCATTTTAGGAAATGATGGCAAGTCTTATGTGAGAAGGTTCCCACATGAAGAGTACAAGCCAGAGTGTTTGAGCTTCTCTGTGAAACATCCGATGAAAGTAATGGTCTGGGGCTGTATGGCAGCCAATGGTGTTGGAAGAACAAGGTGGCTACTATTGACTGGCCAACTCAGTCCCCGGACCTCAATCAAATTGAAAATTTGTGGCACAAGGAATCATTAGAGATATCTAGAAAACAGCCAAGGACCAAGAGTGAGTTGATTGAGGCTCTGATGCAGGCCTGGAACCACATCATGACTCGTGAACATCTGCAGAAGCTTGTTCACTCAATGCCACAGAGATGCAAGCTGGTGCTCAAGAGCAAAGGCTGGCCAATAAAGTATTAGAAGCTAAAGATGCACTCAAAAGGCCCTTTTCAGGACTCTGAATTAAATAATAAATCTTAAAAAGTAAAATTTAAGTCTGTGTGAACTTGCATTGGAAGTTAATGAACTTAGAAACCTGTTCACCATTCTACACACTGTACTGGTGTAGGTATGGTTATGCTGTAAAAAAAATTATCAAAAATGCGCATACCATAACAATTTATACACTTGGGACATTCAAAAATGAGTATGGCATACAATGAGGGATTACAAAAACATATATGTTCCACCAGTTTCACTGTAGAGATGCAGAAGTATGAAACATATAGTTTTCTTCACGCCTATGCAGGACTTTTGAACACCATTGTATATGTGTGTGTATTTAGACCCCTTTATCCCCTTTCTGCCATTAGACATACTATCTCATCGATGTGACCTGGGACTTAATTCCCAGGGATGGGATAGTATGTCATAGGCGATCAGCCGTGCTCATGGGGAGAGCGTGGCCGATCGCAGCCGGGAGTCAGCTGATTATTACAGCTGACATCCGGACCACTCCCGGCACATTAACCCCTGGGACACTGCGATCAAACATTATCACAGCATTCCAGCGGCATAGGGAAGCATCGCGCAGGGAGGGGGCTCCCTGCATGCTTCCCTGAGACCCTCGGAACAACGCAATGTGATCGCGTTCTTCCGATCATCTCTTCCATCCTCCTCTCTGCAGGCTCCGGATCAAAGATGGCCGCGGGGGGGCTTTCCCGGTCCTGCAGGGAGGTGGATTGCAAGTGCTTGCTGAGAGCAGGCGCCAGCAAGCCTGCAGCACTGCCTGTCAGATCGCTGATCAGATACAGTGCTTTGCAAAGTGTCAGATCAGCGATCTGACACTATACCATGATGTCCCAACCTGGGATAAAGTAAAAAAGTAAAAAAAAAAAATTTAGATGCGTAAAAAAACAACAACCCCTAAATAAATAAAAATAAATATATAGATTGTTCAAATAACTACATTTCTTTATGTAAATAAAAAAAACAATAAAAGTACACATATTTAGTATCACCGCGTCCGTAATGACCTGACCTATAAAAATTTCCCACTAGTTAACCCCTTCAGTGAACACTGTAAAAAAAAAAAACAGGCAAAAAACAATGCTTTATCATCAAACCGCCAAGTAGAATAACACGCGATCAAAAACACAGAACATAAATAAATAACCATGGTACTGCCGAAAATGTCATCTTGTCCCACAAAAAATGAGCCACCAAACAGCGCCATCAGCAAAAAAATAAAAATATTATAGTCCTCAGAATAAAGCGATGCAAAAATAATTATTTTTTCTACAAAATAGTTTTTATTGTACAAAAGTGCCAAAACATAAAAAATGATATAAATGAGGTATCGCTGTAATCGTACTGACCCGAAGAATAAAACTGCTTTAGCAATCGCCCCCCCCCCAAAAGAAATTCACAAATTGCTGGTTTTCGTTCATTCTGCCTAACAAAAATCGGAATAAAAAGCGATCAAAAAATGTCATGTGCCCAAAAATGATACCAATAAAAACGGCAGCTCGTCCCGCAAAAATCAAGACCTCACACGACTCTGTGGACCAAAATATGGAAAAATTATAGCTCTCAGAATGTGGTAACGCAAAACAAAATTTTTTTTTAATAAAAAGCGCCTTTTAGTGTGTGACAGCTGTCAAACATAAAAATCCGCTATAAAAACCTGCTATAAATAGTAAATCAAACCTCCCTTAATCATCACCTTAGGGAAAAATAGTAAAATAAAAAAAATGTATTTATTTCCTTTTTCCTATTAGGGTTAGAGTTAGGGCTAAAGTTAGGGTTGGGGCTAAAGTTAGGGTTAGGGTTGAGGCTATAGTTAGGGTTAGGGTTGGGGCTAAAGTTAGGGATGGGGCTAGAGTTGGGGTTAGGGTATGGATTGTGGTTGGGTTAGGGGTGTGTCAGGGTTAGGGGTGTGGTTAGGGTTGGGATTAGGGTTAGGGGTGTGTTGGGGTTAGGGATGTGTTGGGGTTAGGGGTGTGGTTAGGGTTGGAATTAGGGTTAGAGATGTGTTGGGGTTAGGGTTGGAGTTAGAATTGGGAGTTTTCCACTGTTTAGGCACACCAGGGGCTCTGCAAGTGCAACATGTCGTCCAATCTCAATTCCATCCAATTCTGCTTTGAAAAAGTAAAACGGTGCTCCTTCCCTTCCGAGCTCTGCCGTGCGCCCAAACAGTAGGTTACCCCCACATATCGGATATCAGTGTACTCAGAAAAAATTGAACAACAACTTTTGCGGTCCAATTTCTCCTGTTAGTCTTGGGAAAATACAAAACTGGGGGATAAAAAAATCATTTTTGTGGAAAAAAAAGATTTTTTTATTTTCACGGCTCTGTTGGGGGTTCAAAGTTCTCACAACACATCTAGATAAGTTCCTTGGGGGGTCTAGTTTCCAATATGGGGCCACTTGTGGGGGCTTTCTATTGTTTAGGCACATCAAGGGTTCTCCAAATGAGACATGGCGTCCTATCTCAATTCCAGCCAATTTTGCATTGAAAAGTCAAATGGGGCTACTTCCCTTCCGAGCTCTGCCATGCGCCCACACAATGGATTACCCCCTTATATGGGGTATCGGCGTACTCAGGACAAATTGTACAACAAATTTTGGGGTCGAATTTTTCCTGTTACCCTTGGTGTGGTGAAATAAAACAAATTGGATCAGAAGTAAATTTTTTGCGAAAACAGTTAAATGTTCATTTTTATTTTAATATGCAAATTGCCTCTTTTAAACATTCCAAAAATTCATGTGAAACACCTGAAGGGTTAATAAACTTCTTGAATGTGGTTTTGAGTACCTTGAGGGTGCCGTTTTTAGAATGGTGTCACATTTGGGTATTTTCTATCCCATAGACCCCTCAAAGTGACTTCAAATGTGATGTGATCCATAAAAAAAAATGGTGTTGTAAAAATGAGAAATTGCTGGTCAAATTTTAACCCTTATAACTCCCTAACAAAAAAAAATGTTGGTTCCAAAATTGTGCTGATGTAAAGTAGACATGTGGGAAATGTTATTTATTAATTATTTTGTGTGACATATCTCTGTGATTTAAGGGCATTAAAATGGAAAATTGTGAAATTTTCTAAATTTTCGCCAAAATTCCATTTTTTTCACAAATAAACGCAAGTAATGTCAAGGAAATTTTACCACTAACATAAAGTACAATATGTCTTAAAAAAACATTGTCAGAATCACCGGGATCCATGCAAGCGTTCCAAAGTTATAACCTCATAAAGGGACAGTTGTCAGAATTGTAAAAATTGGCCCTGTAATTAACGTGCAAACCACCCTTGGGGGTTAAGGGGTTAAATTTTTCACTCTTTATTTCATTGCAGCCATTTGGCAAATTCAAAAAAGGTCATTTTTTTCTCATTAATGTACTATATATGGATAGTCACAAGCCATCAAACAAAGAACTGCTTAAATTTTTGTGAAGAGGAGAAGCTTGGGTGGGGTTGCTTGGGGTTGCTTGGACTGGAGGCTGACATGTCGGAGCTGCTAAAGACCCCTAATTAAAATGCCTAGATATGCCCCCTTCAATTGCATTATGCAGGGAGGGAGCAACAGCCAGGACTCATACATAGAGAAGGATGAGCGGTGTCAGTTACTGACACCACTCACCTTTGTGTCCACATCCTGTCCGTCACAGTACTGAATGTCTGCGGCTGGAGGACAGTGTCTGGTGGCAGCAGGCATTCAGCAATGTCTGTTTTTTTTTAATGCGCGCCCCCTCAGGGAGGCGATAGGTAGCTCCCTAGGCAGGTGCCTACCCCTCGTCCCGGCCCAAAGTGTTCATCATCTGCTAGAACATGTATGGCAGCTACAGTAGGCACTGTACAGTCCCTGGTAAACATAGAAAATATTACTGTGTTACCAGCTGCAGAATGTAAAAGGAAATTACACTGAAGTGTTCGCTATTAGTACTTGTTCTAATACAATGTGAATAAATCCTCAGAATCACAAAGACTTCTCGTGCACTGTCTTCTACTTCACTGTCTTCTCAATCTGACTTATAGGCAAGGAGGAGTCGCCACTTAAAATGGTATTTCTTTCAACATGTTTGGGATTACAAAGGGCTAATAAGAACTTACTGTACTTGAAGTATGTCTGCGCTGTACTGCAGAACTGAATAGGAAGAATTCAGGTTATAAAATAATATATAGTAGTTGCCAGCTGTCCCTTCCAGGCTTAAAAGGGTTCTCCGGGGTCACAGAGTACATAGGAAGCTGAGCACAATGGAGGTGATTCATTGGGGAGTTTATAGCAGAATTCTGGAGTAAAAGACCTTAACAAGTAAGTTTTTGAACAACTTAGAAATTGTGCAAAAATATAGCAAAATTTGGCCAGCTATGGTAATATGGGCGAATCATGGGTGGGACATGGTCGGAACGGGTCATGGCTACGTCCTTCTCTCAAATGCCTGATAAGTTACATCACTTTAGTGACATATCTTACTATAGAAATGTACTCTTTTCAATGACTTGAGTACATTTCTTTCAGCCGTGCACGCAGGTTAGATACACCTAATTCATTGAAGAGATTTTCCAGGACTTTTATTATTCTTCTTCCTTAATGAGCGGATTGGAACAAACCATTCCTGCTGTGATTCTTCTTTATCATTTGACCTCAAAGTAGCTGTTTCTCTTCTGACCTGTTGACAGGGAGTCAACGCTGGCATCATAGCGATCAGCAGGAGGCTCCCTGCAGTTAGGTATTTTAAATAAAGCAGCTTTGATTTTTATGGGGGTCTTTTTATCCACATTTCATTCACAAAAGCACCCTATCTCCTGGTTTTTGATTTTCTGCTATTGGAGCTCTTTTTGGTAGAGACACCCACATTATTCTGGGTGGGCTGCACCTGGAGGAACTCAATCAGGTGACAGTTCCTACTTATACCGATATACTATTTTTATTTTCTTAATTACCACACTCAGATATTGCTGCATTTCTTCCTTATTTCCCTCATGGGGGAGATCTGCTCCCTTTACACAATCAGCATGACATCGGCGGTGACGCTCCATCGACAGAGCAGAGCAGAAGAGAAGAACCTGCTCTGTTGATGTGAAGTCACCGGAAGCCGTAGAATTGTCGGCAGGAGCGGTATGCACCTCTTAATAAACTAGGCCCTTCATTAAACATGGCGTTTGCAATGCCAGTATCGGTCCCTAAACTGTATGTGTTCAAAAACTGCACTTTTAGTAATAGTTCTGTCCCTAGAACATTAGGTATCAGGCAACATTTGGTTTCATTAGTGGTCTGTAAACATGGAGTTACATAGGTCTGCATAGCCACTGAATACACAAAATAGGCTTGAGATTTGGAATCAAGATATTTTGGAAAATGACTATATTTTTCAGTTTAGATGTAGCAATAAATACTTGCAAAGGTTGACAACTCCGGACAAACCTTTTCACTATGTGCCATGCCTAGGAATGAAATAGAGACCTGTAGCAGTCTGTTCTCTATATATTACACTGACCGCATGCCGACACTTTTTATTTTTCTATGGGTCATCGCCATGTTACTATTATCAATGCTGAAACACTATGACTCTCTGTACTTTCCATGTGATCTCAGCCAATTGCCAGGAGCGTAAAGTGTTGGCTACCCTCTATATATTTATAGAATCCATGAAAACCACTTTATATAATCCCCCCAAATTTGCACAGTTGTGTTCGACAAGCTGCACTACCCTGTTTATATTGAGTTTAACTTTTTTATACATACCATTTTACTCTTTATTATCTATGGCAATAATATTTGTAAAAATCAAATATTATGACATAATCCTACAGGAAATGCCAGAGAAGAGAATGTAGAGCTCATTCTGTGAAATGAAGAAGAAATAATTTTCAGAATTCATATTCCTGGGAAAGAAGAAGAAGTGGTTACAACATGAGACCTTGCCAAAGCTCTTGTATTGTGTGCTCATTAAAATACTATGAAGCACTGGAGCGCTGTCAGGATTTCCGTCTCTGTTCTGCTGAATGTCTTCATGCTGTATCTTTACCTTGGCCAAGTACTTGCTTTTACATTACTTTGCTGCTGTTGTTTATTTCTGCCAAGTCAAGAACAAGGCTGTGCCTAGGAAACAAAATTAACAATATATATGCTGATTTTTTTAAATTTGATAGATTTTCTATAATAGTTATAAAACAATTAAACAAGGGGCAAAAAAAACAGTCTTGAGCGCCTTGACCTACTAATGGAATACCATTGGTATGAACATGGGGTATATTATAGTGGAGGGCCATAGATAATGGAAGTGCTGTCTCATTTAGTGAATGAGTGAGCTGCCTAAATTTTTCCCCAAGATAATCAACTGGATTGAACTTTGTAGTATCATATATCTCCAAATTCGACTACAAAATCAGAATGAAGTGGATAATTCCAGCATCGGCAATTCAAAAAGTAAAAAGTAAAACACTTTTATTTGATCACTTTAAAATGTTAAAGACAAAAATGCTAAAAAAAACCCACTTGTCCGCTTGTCCTACGCGTTTCAAGCCTATTCAGACTCATTAGCCACAGCCTAGAATCACAATTAAAATCAGAGTCCGTTAGTTTCTACTATGTATCTCACCTCTGTAGCATTCTCTGCATCTGGAGGAGAGAAGGTTTTTCCACCAACATAGAAGAGGATTCTTTACTGTTAGGGCAGTGAGAATCTGGAATTCCTTCCCTGAGGAGGTGATGATGGCGAACTCAGTCGAGGGGTTCAAGAGAGGCCTGGATGTCTTCCTGGAGCAGAACAATATTGTATCATACAATTATTAGGTTCTGTAGAAGGACGTAGATCTGGGGATTTATTCTGACGGAATATAGGCTGAACTGGATGGACTAATATCTTTTTTCGGCCTTGCTAACTATGTTACTATATTTACTGTACTGTACAAATATCTTATGGATTTATTAGAACACAGTACAATTAAAGAGATGTAAAGGGTTAATCACAAAAGTAGTGAGTTATTCTCTAGATTCACCTTACCTGGTTGGCGAGATCCTGCAAATGGGTTCTGCAGAGCCCCACCGTGAATGGAGTGAAGGTGTGCATGCCCAGCCTCAGCTCCAATAGTTGACAATAGGACTTTTGACAAAAGTCAAGAGTAGCGCTCAGCTATTTCCAGCAGCCCCAAGGGCAATGATTAAAGCGCAGGTCAAGCACTCAAGATCCCACATTCTCAGGAGCTTTTGGGTACTGGCTACTGGACTTCTACCTATTAGTATGCAATCACCTGGAAAAGTAAAGTAGTGCAGGAAAGTACTGCAGTGCGCAGGCGCCGGGAGGCCCAGCACCTGCACACTGCAGTACTTTCCTCTGCCCTCAACAGGGCAGACAAAGTACGCCTGCGTTGGAGCGCGATACCGGGGAGCTATGAAGCAAGCAGGAGGAGGTGCCAGACGCGGACCTGTGACACCCATCAGACTAGACCGCACCAGACCAACTCCCGGGTGAGTATAATAAAACTTGCTTTTCTTATCTTTCAGGTCAGATCGGGGACTTGTCTACAGCAATATAGAATGCCGTAGATAAGCCCTGAAAGGCAGGGGCCGCATCTTATATATCGGCCAAACCTTGCTCCCCCGCCTTGTCTGTGCAACCATTGTAATTTTTACAAGTTTTAATGGATTTAAAATAAAGAAAGAACTATGGCTGTTAGTGATAAACCTTGACAAATAAGTGGTTTCAGAGGTAGGGTTCAAATCGCTGTTTCATTATTAAAATCCCTAAACAACCTCGTTAATAAGCGTCTGATTCAGGAATTCAGGCAGAAATAGCTGTCATTAAATAGCTAAGCACCCAGTATGACAGACCGATGCCAGGCTTCTGGCTTCTGCTGCAAAACTGTAAAAATGTGTGTGCCTTAAAATAAAGCTCCCTTAGTGTCTGCTATAAAAACAGTCCCATGAGCAGTCACTAGTGGGTTAAATTGCTTGCTTGCAGATCTATAAGAATGGGCCATTCACAGCTCTGAGTGCAGTGACTGTGTGAGCGCCAGATCTCCAGTTCTCACAATCCTTTATGCCAAACACCATAACCTGTTATTGTCCGATCAGTCCTCGGCTGTATATTATTACTGTGGGTGTACCGTATTCTTCCACGCAGGACCTAGCAGTTCAAGTCATTGTTACCTGCTGGAAAAATAACATGGAAGACATTCTTGCCCTCCTTTTATTCTATTGGCATAATAATAGACATGTTTTTTAATGAAAACATTAGAGGGGCTGTCAGGGCTTGGGGGCTCAGTCTGACTGCAGACTTATGAATCCTCACAGCCCGTAGTGTGTGAGCTGTCAGAACTTTCTGGTTCCAATGCCAGGAGCTGGTGGCGTGTGACTGCAAGTAGGCGATTTGCATATACATGGAAATGTGCCAACTAGATGTGCGCAGCCTCTCTCAATACAAGTCAATTCACATCTAGTTGGAATGTGGCTGGAAGTATGCAAATTGAATACCTGGGATCACATGACGGCACTCTGCCAGCGCCAGCACCAGCACCAGCACCGGAGCATATTAACAGAACCTACTGTTCACACTTTGAGGATTCACAAGTCTGCAGCTCCATAGAGTCACCCAAGCCAGGACAATCTCTTTAATTCATCACTTGCCTATGACCAGATGCAAATTGTTTTTGTTCTTTTAAATAACATAAGCATAAGCAACATTTTCCATAAAAAGCCACCAACCATAATGTACATTAGTATGTATGGATAATTCTCCACCTATACAACTACATTACAACCATACAGTTTATAGCCTTGTATTTGTGTTTATAGTCATCTTATTTTATGGCTCCAATCAATGTACAAAAACTCTTAAAAATAATTATATTTCTGTAAATTCATAAAAAAGATTTTTCTATCTATCCATCTATCTATCCATCTATCTATCTATCTATCTATCTATCTATCTATCTATCTATCTCTATCTATCTATCTATCTATCTATCTATCTATCTATCTATCTATCTATCTATCTATCTATCTCATCAATGTATGTATCCATCTAGATATGTAGCTGTCTTATGAATTCATAGTCTAAATTTATGTGTACTGTATACAGTATATAGTGGCATGTAAAAGTTTGGGCACCCCTGGTCAAAATTACTGATTATTGTGAACAATTAAGCAAGTTGAAGGTGAAATTTTCTCTGAAAGGTCTAAAGTTAAAGATGACACATTTGCTTTGCATTTTAGGCAAAAAATGTATGTATTTTCATCTTTCACATATTAAAAATTACAACAAGAAAAATGGGCAGATACAAAAGTTTGGACACTCTGCATTGTTAGTACCTAGTAGCACTCTCTTTCGAAAGTATCACAGCTTGTAAACACTTTTTGTAACCAACCAAGAGTCATTCAGTTCTTGTTTGACGGATTTTCATCCATTCTTCCTTGAAAAATTCTTTCAGTTTTGTGGTCTAGCCTTAGATTTTCAATGATGTTCAGGTCAGGCAACTGTTAGGGCCATTGTAAAACTTTCAGCTTGCACATTTTGAGGTAGCCTATTGTGGATTTTGACATGTGTTTAGGATCATTCTCCATTTGTAGAGCCATCCTTTTTTCAACTTCAGCTTTTTTACACATGGTGTTAGGTTCGCATCAAGAATTTCCAGAAATTTCCTTTAATCCATTCTTACCTCTACCTGTGAAATGTTCCCCATGCTGTTGGGTGCAACACAAACTCAAAGCATGATTGAGCCCCCATGCTTAATGGTTGGTGAGATGTTATTTTCCTGAAATTCTGTGCAATTTTTTCTCCACACATACCTTTGATCATTGTGGCCAAAAAATTCCTATTTTTAACTCAACAGTTTGCAGGAGTTGTTTTCAAGAAGCATCCGGCTTATTTAGATGTTATTTTGCATACTTCTGAAGCTGAGTTTTATGGTGAGGATGCAGGAGGGGTTTTCTTCTGATGACCCTTCCATGAAGACCATATTTGTGTAGGTGTCTCTGAACAGTAGAACAATGTACCACAACTCCAGAGTCTGCTTTTTATTTATTTAATCGTATGAACATATATTTAAACATCACATAAGAATAAATAAATGATAAACAGTGATTGAAAAGAACAAAGGAACAGAAATCAGAGTCGGATATCGAGATTTTCTATGTATGCAATAACATTGTCATTTCCAGTATATAAATCGTACTTGTCACCAGTATAAGGTCTGAGGGGACATTCCTTGACAATGTGCTGAATTGTTTGACGGTCAGCTCCACAGTCACAGTCAGGAGAGTCAGATTTTCCCAACTTATGCATAAGATCTGCATAAACACCAAAGTTTGTTCTGATACGATTCAAAGTGACCCAGGTTTTCCTTGGCAGATTGAAGCCTGGTGGTGGATTTTGAAAGTGAGGAAACGTTTGAGGCTCACCGTCTACTGCACTGACCCAAAGTTCACGCCATTTCTCTTCTAAATTGAAATCATGTTCATACAGGGTTATTGCGGTTCGGATGGGTGGATGTCTTGATTTCAGTCGCTGTATTTGAACATCTTGGATATTTTAATGTATTGGGAGATTTTCATAATTCACTACTTTGGTGTATTCTTTAAGTAGGAGCTTTTGTCTTCTCAGATTTGCAGGTGCGATATGGCTCAAGACAGGTAACCAGTGGACAGGTGTAGGACTGATGGCACCAGATATTATGTGCGTAGAGTTGTTCAACTGATTGTCTGCTAAATCTTTCTGAAGGTATGTTGCAGTCAAAAAGTGGATGTGATTTGCCTCTCTAGCAATCCTACAAACAGCTGTGACTGAAGTTTTGCTTGGTCTTCCAGACTTTATCGTGACCTCCACCGTTCCTGTTAACTACCATTTCTTAATTACATTTCGAACTGAGAAAAAGGAAACTTGAAAACTCTTTGCTATCTTTTTTTAGCCTTCTCCTGCTTTGTTGGCCTCCAACATTTCCATCTTCAGAGTGCTATACAGCTGCTTAGAAGAACCTATGGCTGCTGTTTTTTGGCACAAGGATAGGGGAGAGTGGGTCTTTATAAAGCTGGGAAATTAGCATCACCTGGCCTTTCCTAACGATGATAGTGAACAAGCCATTACCCTAACAGTCTCATTAAGGTCTGAATCCTTGGTCAAAGTTATCTGAGCACACAAATCTTCAAGGGTGCTCAAACTTTTGTATTGGACCACGTTCCTTTTTGTAACTTTTAAATTGTAAAAAATGACTATAAATATTTTTATTTTTTATTTTTTTTGCCTAAAATAAAAGGAGATGTGTCATCTTTAGCTTTAGACCTTTTAGAGATCATTTCGTCTTCCACTTGCTTAACTGTTCACAATAACAGTAATTTTGACCAGGGGTTCCTAAACTTTTACATTCCACTGTGTTTATAAAAAGCCACCAGATATCATTAAAATAAATATCGTTAGTGTAAATTTTTGTGAAATGATATGTGTAAAATATACTGTATTTTTAATTTATTGCTGTACAGTTACAAGACCCATTTTCATTTCAAGGCCAGTTGTGATTTCTGGTGTAGTGGCCCTTTAAGTGAGAGACCTAAATGATCCTTGTTCTGAGAGGTATTAAATTGTCCCATGTTATCAGTATGAGAATGTGGAGTTGCGATCAGGTGATAAATATGTAATAGCGAATCAGATAGTATTGTGCCTGATATTTTTGCTCTGGAGGGGAGTGGCACCCACTGAGTTTCATCATGCTGTCACTGGGTAACCTATCATCATAGACTGCTGATGATAGTCACAGAAAGACATGAGTTTAGGCAGTCCACATGGGGCGCAGATGTGTGCAAAGGTAAACTTTGATTTTCCAGTGCTGCATTGCAGATGAAACAATAATTTTGGAACTTCCTTTTAGCATTTCAGCATTGTGCTGTTCTTTCTATACATTTACATTGGACAGAGTCAGGCTAGTGTCGCACATTCCTGAACCACGGATTGTGATTGTGACACACCACTTTGACAAGGGAAGTGGTAACACCCAATTGCAAATTATTCAATCATTTTTGGGAAGAAAAAACAAAGAACGAACCAATGCAGAAGTCTAAAAACAGGAAACTCCACTTATCAGGGATATGTCAAAAACAAAAACCCAGGAACATTTTAGTTGAATAAACTTCAAGCCATGATAAACCTTAAGTACATATGCAAAAATTGGAAAACCACTCCTTACAAACATGAGCAATAAAGGAGAACAAAATGACGGATTTGAAGTTAAAAAATATACTTTTATTTATACAAAAATATTAAAGACCACACATGGATTATAAAATGAATAATCTAGTGGTGACAAACAAAGAATGGGAATCATTTTTCAATAGATGACCCATAAAAAATAAATGGCATGCGTTCTCCTCTCTTTTTGATAACCAGCACAGGGGTTATACTATGGGGTTAGTCATATGGGCGTTTTATGGAACCTTACCCATTACTAACCTGTGGGCTTGATGTCAGTAGCTATAAAACAGCTGACATCAACTCCACAACTATTACCCCATTTGTCACATCACCACGGCAAGTTGGAAGAGTCAGGCAAAGCGTCAGAACTGGCGCTTCTAATAGATTCACCTTTTCTGCGGCAGCTGCTATTTTTAGGCTTAGGGAGGGCCAATTTCCACAGCCTCTTCCCAGTCTGAGAATACCAGCCCCCAGTTGTCTGCTTTAGCTTGGCTGGTTGTCAAAAATGGGGCGTAGGGACCCCTTTATTTTTGATAACCAGTCAATATAAAGCAGACAGCTGAGGGTTGCAGCCAGCAGCTGGCAGCTTTACCTGCACTGGTTACCTGCGCAGGGAAACTTACCTTATATACTAGAATATAAGCCGTGATTTTCAGCCCTTTTTTTAGGCTGA
This sequence comes from Ranitomeya variabilis, assembly GCF_051348905.1. Taxonomy (NCBI): domain Eukaryota; kingdom Metazoa; phylum Chordata; class Amphibia; order Anura; family Dendrobatidae; genus Ranitomeya; species Ranitomeya variabilis. Next base: position 70,951,830 of record NC_135237.1, on the reverse strand, counting down.
AAGTGCCCCTCTCGGCTTATACTCGAGTCATTGTCCTAGGGGGATTGGCAGGGGAGGGGGAGCGGCTGTTGTGACATACTCCCCTGCTCCCGATGCGGTCCCTGGCAGCTTGACCGCTCAAGCGGTGACCGCTCAATGCTGGAAGAAGCTGTCGGCACCGGAGAAGACCATCAGGGAAGCTGCCAGGGACCGTGCCAGGAGCAGTTGAGTATAATGGGGAGGGTGAGCAGCATTGCATAATATTCACCTGTCCTAGTTCCACTGCCGGGCTCCGTTTTCCGCATTCTCTGCTGTGATGCTCATGTCAGAGGGCGCAATGACGTGGTTAGTGCACTTTTCATGCAGAGCGCGTGGAAGACACAGTGGCACCCGGTGGTGGAACGAGGACAGGTGAATATTGCGGGGGGGCCTGAGCGACAAGAGGTGAGAATGCCATTTTTTGTATCACAGCAACAGCATATGGGGCAAATATCTCTATGGGGCATCTTATGGGGTCATAGTGAGCATTTGTGCAGCATGATATGGGGCAAATATCTCTATGGGGCATCTTATGGGGCCATAATCAGCATTTGTTCAGCATTATATTGGGCAACTATCTCTATGGAGCATCTTATGAGGCCATAATCAACATTTTTGCAGCATTACATGGGGCAAATGTGTCTATGGAGCATCTTATGGGGCCATTATTAACCTTTGTGCAGCATTATATGGGGCATATTTTAATATGGAGCATCTTATGGGGCCCATCATGAACTGTATGGAGCATTATATGGGGCTCCTGATTCAATATGGATATTCAAAAACACTTAACCTACTGATATCTCAATTAATTTTACTTTTATTGGTATCTATTTTTAATTTTGAAATTTACCGGTAGCTGCTGCATTTTCCACCCTAGGATTATACTCGAGTCATTAAGTTTTCCCAGTTTTTTTGTGGCAAAGTTAGGGGTCTCGGCTTATACTCGGGTCGGCTTATACTCAAGTATATACGGTAAGTAGTGTTGAGCGATACCTTCCGATATGCAAAGGTATCGGTATCGGATTGGATCGGCCGATACCGGCAAAATATCGGATCTCGCCGATACCGATACCCGATACCAATGCATATCTATGGGACACAAAATATCGGAATGGTTCCCAGGGTCTGAAGGAGAGGAAACTCTCCTTCAGGCCCTGGGATCCAAATTCATGTATAAAATAAAGAATAAAAATTAAAAATATTGATATACTCACCCCTCCGGCGGCCCCTGCTCTTAGCGGTGCCTCCGTTCCTAAGAATGCCGAGTTAAGGACCTTCGATGATGTTGCGGCTTGTGATTGGTCGCGTGACCGCTCATGTGACCACTCACGCGACCAATCACAAGCCGCGATGTCATCGCAGGTCCTTCACTCGCTCATTCTTAGGAACGGAGGCTGCAGGTTGCAGCGGTTACAACCAGGACGCGTCAGAGGGTGATTATATCCCTATTTTTTATTTTTATTCTTTATTTTACACATGAATATGGATCCCAGGGCCTGAAGGAGAGTTTCCTCTCCTCCAGACCCTGGGAACCATACACTGGGAACTTCCGATTCCGATTTCCGATATCACAAAAATATCGGAACTCGGTATCGGAATTCCGATACCGCAAATATCGGCCGATACCCGATACTTGCGGTATCGGAATGCTCAACACTAACGGTAAGCAATTTTTTTTTTTTTATTTATTGCACAGTTTCCAGCTGATGAATACTCTCATCAGCCTCGTCTGCTCTAACTGCTATCAGTGAGATTAGGTGTAGGATGATGAGAATAGTACTCATCTGTGACTGGCGGTTACCTTTTTACTGCCGGTCACATCTGCTGTTTCACACGCTGTCATCTGTATGAATAAACTTACCGCCGATCAGAGCCATTGGTGTTTTTCACTCTGTAGCACAGATGATCGCGTGGGAAACAGCCGATGTTTGGGCTGTCGAACCCAATCAGTAACATGTACTTCCTGGATAAGTCCTTTTTTGGGGTCCGTGCATGGACACTAGGTGTTCTGCACGGCCTCGAACTTTACTGTTCACGTTTGCCCATCAGTATTGTAGATTGCTAAACACTGCTTGATTTTCTTCCACAGTCCCATAAAGAATGAATGAAGCAGAGGTGTGCATGTTCATTCTCTGCTACACTCATTCTTGATGGGGGTCCTACTTTCATCTATCCTATGAATAAGGGACATCTAAGTTTGTCACAAACCATTTAAGGTAAACTAATGTGAAATAATGATGTCTGTAGTAAATAATGCAAAAAATGTTACATTCTTAAGTACATATAACAAAGTTCTTCAGTATTTAATTCTTTTAATTTACAGAAAACATATTTATTTACAAGTACCAACTTTTAGCTCGAAAGCCACATGTGGCTCACGGGCCAGAGATGTGTGGCTCACAGCTGTCTGCCAGCTGGATACATTAGCACCAGATGTAGAAAACAGTTATTAAGAACAGATCTCTAGATGGTGACTTTTGTGTGTAGACCTGCACCGAAGAACAGATCTAAATGGGGGGTAAAATCGGGAATCCTTGAGCTTAGCATACTGCCTTGCTGTGATTTCAGTGAAAAAGTTTTGACTGTCAATATACCAGTAATGGGGGTTCTGGTTGTCACTACTGTGAGGGGAGCAGGAGCTGGATGTGACTCGTGACCCTCTCTCATAGCTGAATGCGTCTCTCAAGGTCAGAAAGGTTGGGGACCTATGTTCTAAAAGAAAGCAAAGATTAAGTGACAGATGGATTATGAATCTCAGGCACGGGGCCCTAGCAAGGACTAAGAGGAGGATGGGATCTTTATCTCAGGCCAGGAGACCTAAATGGAGGACTGAACTAAAGGATGGATTCCTTACCACAGGCAAGAGTGTCTTAAGAAAACAATTATCTATACTAGAAAAGAAGCTAGAGTGTAGCCCGGCCTGATGCCCATATAGGAGAAGATGGTCAGGCTGGGACACAAGTTCTCCTACGGGGACCTGAAGATGCAATGCCACATTAAAGAGTATGTAGCCCTCATTGAATGGACTCTAAGTATAGTACTGAGGAGTCATAAGAAAGTACCTCAATCAGTGAGGTCCTCACAAGTCAACTGGGCATTGAGACTAGCTGTGAGGGAGCGTGGCAACACACCTCGACTTGTGCAGATCTTACTTGTGCCTGCTATCTGATGTGTATGCCTCTCTTCAAGTTGTTCAGTAAAACAAAGTTTATTTTTGGACTCTGATCTCTCTCATTCACATATTCGTCATCTGCTCCCGGCCTGACATGTCAAGCAGTAGCATGTGGTCTGCGTATAACCAAGGTAACAGCAGCACACACTCAGCCAGGATCCCCATTTCCCTGTAGCTCGGCGGGATGTGAAGGATACGCACCCCAACCATGGTTGCCGCCCTATCACAACCGGTCATAACATCTGTCCACACAACTGACATTCTTCAGCAAAAAGAAGTATACTGAACCGGGGATGGAAAATTTGGCAAACGTCTCAGATTGGGCTCCAGTATTAATAGACCAATATTATTTCAGTCTGACATGATACAGCTATTGCAAGGTAATCCAAGGTTGTGCCGTATAAGATGGAAAGTTAAAATATAAATATAAAAACATGTAAAAAAAAACAACATTTGTTCTATATTAAATACAATTTTATTCCTTCAGTCTCCGACCTGGCATAAAATCAATTGTGACAGCATGATGTGTTAATGTATGTGAGGATGTGTAAGTAATGTGAAGCATTCAAAAGCATTACCGACACAGTTTTATTTACTGAAAAAAAAGCTTTCTACATTATATATCCTTGAATGATAAAATCTGTTTTTTTTCACTCCCACTCAAAATGCACTTCAAGGAAACATTTTTCTAATGCACATTTACGGATTTTCTGCTTTCTTCCCAACCGCTGCTCATCTTCTTCATCTCCCTTTTCATTTCCTCTCTCTACTTTGCTATGATAAGGCCGGCGCGTTCTCCAGCAGCACCCAGCTGCTCCCTTGCCTCTCTCCCAGTCCACTGTAATTTCGTCTTTCTATTAGGTGCCCCCTGCTGTTCTAAATAAAGTTGCAGACTTGGAAAATCAATTCCAAAGTCATTAAAATAAAACCTGCAGGATTGCTGAAGTCACTGTGAAATACATGGTGGAGTGAGTTGTAAGCAAAATGTGGCCAACTAATTCATGCCTGGTGAATTGAGCTGGATGCCTCTGATGATGAGCTCCATTGGCGGCCCGCAGCTATTTTCTGTCTCCTGAAGCATCTACAGTATATAGAAAGAAGGAAAAGTTATTTTAACAAGCAAAAATGGATGCTACCTGCCGGCCTGGATTGCTACTTGGAAAAATAAGTAGGCGACTAAAGCAAAAAGTAGAAGAAGAAGTAGATCTGAGATTAAAAATACAACAAAACCTCATTGAGATGACCACACAATTTTCATTGAAAAGTGATCTTCTAGATCCAAGAAAATGGCCAGTATAAATATATGGTGGAACTGGAAATTGGTCACAGAAAATCTTGTCTGGATAAGATAGTAGATTAAAGGTACCTTCACACGAAGCGACGCTGCAGCGATAGCGACAACGATGCCGATTGCTGCAGCGTCGCTGTTTGATCGCTGGGGAGCTGTCACACAGACCGCTCTCCAGCAACCAACGATGCCGAGGTCCCCGGGTAACCAGGGTAAACATTGGGTTGCTAAGCGCAGGGCCGCGCTTAGTAACCCGATGTTTACCCTGGTTACCAGCGTAAAAGTAAAAATAACAAACAGTACATACTCACCTACGCGTCCCCCAGCATCTGCTTCCTGACACTGACTGAGCTCCGGCCCTAACAGCACAGCGGTGACGTCACCGCTGTGCTTTCACTTTCACTTTAGGGCCGGTGCTCAGTAAGTGTCAGGAAGCAGACGCTGGGGGACGCGCAGGTGAGTATGTACTGTTTGTTTTTTTTACTTTTACGCTGGTAACCAGGGTAAACATCGGGTTACTAAGCGCGGCCCTGCGCTTGGTAACCCGATGTTTACCCTGGTTACCAGTGTAAAACATCGCTGGTATCGTTGCTTTTGCTTTCAAACACAACGATACACGGCGATCGGACGACCAAATAAAGTTCTGGACTTTATTCAGCGACCAGCGACATCACAGCAGGATCCTGATCGCTGCTGCGTGTCAAACTAAACGATATCGCTAGCGAGGACGCTGCAACGTCACGGATCGCTAGCGATATCATTACAAAGTCGTTTCGTGTGAAGGTACCTTTACTCTTTTAAAGAGAATCCGTCAGCAGGTTTCCACTATGTAATCTTAGATCAGCATGATATAGGGGGTTAAAACTAGTGAGGAGCGAGTATACTCTTTGCTCGGGTTTTCCCGAGCATGATCGGGTGGTCTCCGAGTATTTGAGACTGCTTGGAGATTAAGTTTTTGTTGATGCAGCAGCTGAATGATTTACAGCTACTAGCCAGCCTGAGTGCATGTGGGGGTTGCCTGGTTGCTAGGGAATCCCCACATGTAATCAAGCTGTCTAGCAGCTGCAAATCATGCAGCTGCAGCAAGGAAAACTAAGTCTCCAAGCCGTAACATATACTCGGAGACCACCCGAGCGTACTCGGGAAAACCCAAGCAACGAGTATACTCGCTCATCACTAGTTAAAACCCTAATTACAGTGAGGTGTCACTTACTAGGTTTTGTGTTGTTTCAATAAAATCTGTGTTTTATCAGTAGGAAACTTTCACTAAAGGCATCACGAGCCTCAATTTTGACTGCTCTGTTTAGCCCTGTCCTCAGTTTTCTGTCCATATACAGTTCACACAGAAAGCTGCCAATCAGTGGTATGGGTAGAGTTATACAGGGCTCTGCAGTCTCAGCACTGATCAATCTGCAGCAGAGAAAACTGTGATGGTATCTGAATGGCAGCATGCAGACCAGTAACTGACACATTGCTGGAATCAGGGTCTCAGATTACATAGCAAAAGCATAGCGATGGATTCCCTTTAAGAGATTTCACTTTATATATACAGTATGTGTAGTAAGTTACTCTGATAAAGGGAATCTTTCAGCAGGCATTGATATATAATTTGAGAACAGCATGATGTAGGTACTGAGACCATGTTTCCAGTGATGTGTTACTAGGCTGTGTGATGTTGTTTAAATAAAATCAGTAAGTGTTTGATCAGCAGGAGATTAGCACTACAGGACGAGGTGTCTTGTGCCTCCTAGTCTACTTTTTCTGTATGACCCCACCCCCACCACTGATTAGCAGCTAGTTGTCAATATACAGTGTACACAGAAAGCAGCCAATCAGTGGTGTGGGCGGGGTTATACACAGCTCAGCATTCAGATCACTGCTAGATCTGCATGAGATAAAACAGTGATTCCCTTTAAAAGAAAATTATGCCCATTGTACCTGCACCCTTTGCTTAGAGCCACCACTCATTTCACAAAGTAAACCACTCACCACCTATGGAAATCGGCATAATATGCAGTCAGTATAAAATCATTTGACCAAATGTCTGTGGCACATTAAGCTTTTGTACAAAAAAATCACATCTGTAGAGATGGATTCCATAGTCCCCAAAATTCTCCAATTTCATGACTTGATACAGTTCTCCTAAAGCTTTTATTATGGGAAGCAAAATACCAGTGTGTGCCGTAATAGGAACGTATAAAAAGCAGGATCCACATTGACCATAAATATATATGAAATGATCACTCAAGATGACGTTCCCATTTATAAGTCCTCTCAGGTGTCAAATGTGAGAAATGACATTTAAAGAGACAAACTGATCCAGAGGTGCTGAAAGCGCATTATCAGCGCTCGGTTTTATAAAACCTGCTCAGAAAACAATTTCAGGACCATCTTTACTTCTAATCCTCAGTAGCTGCCTCCTTAGATTACATTTAACCTACCAGTTCTTTTCATCACTTATTTTTTTCTTTTTATTAAAGATTATCCCTTACTCAGTGTAATATAGTAGGCCCGTGTCGGGGGATGATTTTAAGACTTGACATTTTCCCATGCGGTCTGCAGACATGTAATGCAAAGTGAGTGTCATTTCCAGTACAAAATGTTAGGCGCGATTCACACTTGACTTGTAAAGCATTTCTCCCACCCTCTTGTCACCCTCGCTGGGGTCACAAGATCGAGCGTTTGTCACCACGTTACTTGTTAGCTCCGTTGATCAATTTCTTATGGTTGAAATTGTGCATTATAAATGTCGCACTGAGGTGGAAACCATTTTTAATGCAGAATGAATCACAACCTTCAATGGGTGTTATCTGCATTTCTAGATTTACTGAGATAATTATTTTAATGTTAGCAAAAAAAAGGAAAATCCTCCTACGTTGCTCCAACATTGAATTAAAAAAAAAATACTGACCAAATGCTGAACGTGTGAACGTGGCCTTAAATGTGGTTGTCCAAAACTCTAACATCAAAGACTTAAACTTAGGATAGGTCATCAATGTCTAATTGTTGGGTGTACGGCACCTGGCACCTCGTCCGATCAGCTGCCAGTAGTGGCAGGAACAGCACAGCACAGCTCAGTTTATGGGAAAATGGCCGTGGTCAGGTAGTGCACATCCATCCCCTGCTGACCCCTATTGATTTGAATAGGAGGGAATGTGCAGTACTTGGCCGTGGCCACTATACAGCTGACGGAGCTGTGCTGTGCACCGCCATAACTGAGGGGTTCTGGCCAATACCGGGAACAGCTGATCCGCGGGGGTGCTGGGGGTCACACCTCCACCAATCACATATTGATGACCTAACCTAAGAATATGCCATAAATGTTAAAGTCCTGGACAACACATTAAGGCCGGTGTCCCACTTGCAACGGCAATGTGAGAAACTTGCGTAAGTCTCTCATTTCAATACCTGGCACTGCCGCCGGCACTCAGGACCGGAGTGTGCGGCTGCATGTATTTCTAAGCAGCCGAATGCTCCGGTCCGAACCTCCGGCGGCAGTGCCGGGTATTGAGGCGAGAGGCTCACGGGAGTTTCTCGCATTGCAGTTGCAAGTGGGACATTGGCCTAAAATGAAGCAGAACACTACACTATGGAAGAGCAAACGCTGTGCTAATAATATATTGCTCCGCCCAGCATGACGGTAACACCTACATCTGTATTTGGCTTTAAAAAAAATGGAAAATCCTTAGGACCGTCACAACGCACTCAGAGTAAAATCGGTAAGTTGGTAAAGTATTTTTCTTCTGAGTATAATGTAACAACCGAAACATCTTAGAACAGGTACTAACTCCCAAGCAATCTGGATCACACAGAACCTATGACTTTATTATGCCGCCATTGTAGATGTTTCCTGCACTTTTTTTTGTGCAAATGACAAGTGAATACATTGCAAAGCTTAATATGATGTATGATATCTTAAGAGTCCCTGACGCTCTCGTTAAAGTGCTCAGACGGCACATAAAAGAGCAACAAGAGCAAACAAAGAAGAGACTGCAAGAGTTAAGAAAGAGACGACCGAAGAAGGTGAGGACTATAGACGGGGGGAAAAAAAATCTACCGTACTTGCAGATGAAGTGTTTCTTTTTTTAAGTAGCTACCCTACCGCTGGAAAAATAATGAACAGTTTCCATAGCAACCCACTTCCTAAGGACACAAGGTATCATCTGTAAGAGAAAGAAAAATGCAAAATGAACTAAACAAATATTGGTAGAGCTTGTTGCAACATGTCACGCATGCCGACAATGTGTCCTTGGTACACACATATATTTTTAGCAGCTTTATTGTCATTGCAGTCTTTATATTAATTTTTATTTTGACATACAGAAAGTGATGCAGGGGAACATCGAGGGGAGAGCAGTGGGGATTGTTGAAGGGATGCGGCGGAAAAGAATGCTAAGCAAAATATGCCACATGCTGCCCGGTGGGAACTTCTACAAAACGTTGTCGGACAAGAATGGATTAGCAATGCTGACATTTCGGGGAGAGCTTGAAATTGGCAAGAATTCCTCTAATTCCATGTGTTCCCTGTTTGTCGCACAGAAAAGACTGAAGTTGTTACAACATTTATCCAATTAGTACATTTCATATGACATATTTGTCTCACAGTCTCGTACATTTCTTACTAACAGGCATGGGAGCACTGTACGTCTATGGGGTGGATTTATTAACGCTTATTTTGCCTGAAAACTGTTCTTAAAAGTGTCAAAAAGTTGCAAAAGTTTTGTGCATTATGGAATTGAACAAAAATGTTGTGCTTTTTGGCATTTCCATAACAATTTCAATCAGCTTCACATAAATGGATGGGACAGGGGAAGACGCTGGGGAGGGAAAAGGTGTTGCCAAGCCCGCCCTTTAAATTCATCAAATATACCAGCATTTTGTACAACATAGTTACTACTCCAGTCCCTGACTGGAGTAACATTCTTGCTGCGTTTCACGGAGCCACGCATCATTCTGTATGGGACTTGCATTATTAGACCATGACAAGCTAAGAAGGTGCTGAACTCATTAAGGGGAGATCATTTCTAAATTAATTTGATGCCATCTACTACAGCAAGACTAGCATTACGCAAACGTGCTACGGTAATCTTGAGGAATCGGCACCTTTATGTGTCCAGCGTATCTAATGTTTAACCCTAACGAGTCATGTCACGTCACGTTTAGGCCAGTCACCGGACCAAATCACATAAATTTACTATAATGCTGACAGTCAATCACTATACACATGCTTTATATGAATATTTTACAAACCATTATACTTTATACCAGAGTCAAGAATACTGGAGTTATTTCACCGATATATTGTAATACCTGACTGTAACTGCATATATATAATTTACAGACAGTTTAGTTTATACTTTCCTTTTTTCCCGGCAATTTTTTTCAGATGGTATTTAATAAGATGTAACTGGATACTGTGATAGTGGAGAATTAATCAGGCTGTCCAGAAGTTTTAAAGAGAATCTGTCACCAGATTTTTACTCTATAAACCGAAAGCACTATGATGTAGGTGCAGAAACCCTGATTACAGTGATGTGTCACTAGGCCGTGTTTTGCGGTTTTAATACAATCAATGTTTTATCAGCAGGAGATTATAAATAGAGGACAACTGGCCTAGTGCCTCCTAGTCCACTCCTGCCTCCAGCACTGATTAGCAGCTTTCTGTCCCTGTACAGTCAGAGTTTGATCAGACTGTGGTTAGCATGAACAACCAGATTCTCTTGAATGAGACAATCTACAGTCATCTGCACTTGTCTTTATAAAACAAATTAAAAAAAAAAAGATGACACCAATAATGAATAATGTACCCTAACTGGCAGCTGGCACAACCACTACCCTTAAATCGTTCTTTCTATACCTTGTGGAATAAGAATTATGTTCTTGACTTTTCCTTCTTTCAGTAGAGTGGAGAACCTTTTGGTACTTGCTGATATATAAGTATAAGAGTATGTTCACATGTTACAGAAAATGTATGGATTCTCAGCCTGGAATTTTAGACACAAAAGCCATTGCAGAATACAGTACTCGCAAAGTATTTTTCAAAGCTGATGCACATTTTTGTGCTTTTCAGGCCAGAAATTGACCATTTTTGTGAATTTTTCAATGAGCAGCTTGCCAACTTCTCCACCATATACATCAATCAAGCGGCCACAAGTTTCTCACTGTAGGCTCACAGCAAAATCACAAGTGGAGAATTTTACAAAAAATATAAAAGTAAAAAAATAAAAACAAAAGGAGGAGGGCGCCTCTAACAAGGGCAGGAGGAGAACATGTAATACTTACATATTAGTTGGTGCCACAGAATCATGTTGTTCAAATAAATATAAATTGTGCAACACCCTTAAATCTGAAGTGGACCTACTTTTATGAGCCACACAAGAACTTCACGGATAGTCTTTCAGAATATATACTGCTTCATCTAGAGAAGAGTGAATCTGGCAAAATTTGAATTTGTTCGCGAGAATTTTCCCTGAAAATTTGATTTACAACAAAGTTATTCTCCACAAATTGAATGTCCCTTATTATACTAAGATGTCTCTTCAGACTCCAGAGCATAAACAAAAAAAAAGGTAAAAAAAATTCATTCTTACCTCACCACTCATCTTTCCGGCCCCCTTCCTAACCTAATTGCATCTTCTTATCACCACCGAGAGCACTGAAATGTCTTTGTGCTAGACCGTTACTTCCGACTCTGATGAGGCCCATGACAGTTCTGCGCATATATGTCAAAGGTTATGGTGCACAATGTGATGTAGTGATGTCATGGCATTATGCATGATTGCGTGGAAGCTTCCCGGGACTAGTTAGATTCAGAAGTCACAGCCTAGCTTGAAGAGGGATTTCAGCGGTCCTGTGATGGTAACAAAATGCATCGAGGACCATACAAGGAACAGAGAGAAGCAGAGGGGCCGGAGAAGTGATCAGGTGATTGAGTATTTTTTTATTATTTTTAATTATTTTTTAAGTATTTTTATTGATGCTCGTTACAGTTGTCCGGCTGCCATTTTGGTGAATTTGAGCAGAACAAAGTTGCAAAAAAAATTTGTATTTTGGTGAATGCAGAGTTAAAAAAAAAATGGAGTAGAGTTTAATTTCACTCAAATAAATTCTCTTATCTCTAGTTTTCTCCTTTTATCTAGCAGTGACAGTATACTATATAAATAATATCTGCCTGGGGAAGGTATCATGAAGCTGGTAGGTCGTTACAGTTCATCATAACAGTATGTCATGTGCATTACCTAAAAATAAAACCTTTCATGTTCCTTTCCAGAAATATATATTAAAATTGTACGAATGCACTTTGTGAGTACGAAAAAGGAACGCTCAACTGGGTGAGAGACGAGTGTCGGCGCGCGTTTATAAATACTCCGCCGCCTCAGCCCTAAAACAAGGGAACCTTCTCACTTTTCACTTCATGAGTTTTTGATATGTAGGAAATAGGAAAGGTGACGATCCAGCATTCTCAATTTGCTACATGCCAAATTAATGTGTCCTCTGCTCACTTCTCCCTGGGCAAGTAAGGTGAAATATAGTATGATTAATTTTCCTGCCGTTCAGAAAAGCTCTCTACGCTCTCATTTTGAATTAATTTGATACCCAGTGACCACTGTGACAATACTGGTTTCTGTAGTGTCACCGGCCTCGGAAAGTGATGTGACCAATATTATAGTAGACAATAGGTTTTGCTGGCGTTGAAGTAATATTATGCACGCTTTCTAATAGGATGTAACAATCCTTCGTATCCATGATATGATTGTTCTCACCTCCTCGAAGTCATTTATACTGACAGGCCTGGGGTTGAATTAACCTTGCCTGCCTGCAAGACTTGCTGAAATGTATCAAACACTCATTAAAACTGACACCGTCACAGGAGGACGTAGAAACCGTATAATTGTCAGCCTTTGGGCTGTTAGAACATGACCCTTATTCCGCGGTGACAACCCATTTTGGTCTGGAAAACAAACTATAAAAATGTGCGAGATGATATAGCCTTGTAAAATATAGAGACCCATAAGACAACTTTATGGCTATGGCTATGAACAATTTTTTTAAGGGAATTTTTCGGTCACTACTACAAGTAAAGACGTAAATTATACTTTAAGGGCTAAAAGAATTGACAAAACTTCTTAAAGAGGTTGCACGATGTCAGGATTCTCCAGTGCCGGGAGTGGACCTGGTAAATTTCACCCAGTCCGTAACCAGCTTTCATCTGTAAACTAGTTGTTTCTGCATTAATATTATTGGTCATTATTAGGCCATTAACCCCTTCACCCCGAAGCCTGTTTTCACCTAAGTGACAGGGCCAATTTTTACAGTTCTGACCACTGTCACTTTATGAGGTCATAACTCTGAAACGCTTCAACGGATCCTGGTGATTCTGACAATGTTTTCTCGTGACATATTGTACTTCATGACAGTGGTAAAACTTCTTCAATATGACTTGCATTTATTTGTGAAAAAAACAAAAATTTGTCAAAAATTATGAAAATTTAGCAATTTTCAAAATTTTAGTTTTTATGCCCTTAAATTAGAGAGTTATATCACATAATATAGTTAATAAACAACATTTCCCACATGTCTGCTTTACATCAGCACAATTTTGGAAACATAATTTTTTTTTGTTAGGGAGTTATAAGGGTTAAAATTTGACCAGCGATTTCTCATTTTTGCAACAAAATTTGCAAAACCATTTTTTTTACGGACCACCTCACACTTGAAGTGACTTTGAGGGGTCTATATGACAGAAAATGCCCAAAAGTGACACCATTCTAAAAACTGCACCCCTCAAGGTACTCAAAACCACATTCAAAAAGTTTATTAACCCCTCAGGTGCTTCACAGGAATTTTTGGAATGTTTAAAAAAAATTGAACATTTAACTTTTTTTCACAAAATTTTTACTTCAGTAACACAAAAGTTGTTGTACAATTTGTAACACAAAAGTTGTTGTACAATTTGTCTTGAGTACGATGATACCCCACATGTTGGGGTAAACCATTGATTGGGCACATGGCAGAGCTCGGAAGGGAAGGAGCGCCATTTGACTTTTCAATGCAAGATTTGCTGGAATTGAGATCGGAACCCATGGCTCGATTGAAGAGCCCCTGACGTGCCTAAACAGTGGAAACCCCCATACATGACACCATTTTGGAAAGTAGACCCTCTAAGGAACTAATCTAGATGTGTGTTGAGCACTTTGAACCTCCAAGTGCTTCACAGAAGTTTATAATGTAGAGCCGTAAAAAAAATTTCATATTAATTTTCACAAAAAATGATCTTTTTGCCCCAAATTTTTTATTTTCCCAAGGGTAACAGGATAAATTGGACCTCAAAAGATGTTGTGCAATTTGTCCTGAGTACGCTGATACTTCATATATGGGGATAAACCACTGTTTGAGCACATGGCAGAGCTCAGAAGGGAAGGAGCGCCGTTTGACTTTTCAATGCAAAATTGGCTGGAATTGAGATCGGAACCCATGTCGCCTTTGGAGAGCCCCTGACATACCTAAACAGTGGAAACCCCCCACAATGGACCCAATTTTGGAAAGACGACCCCCTAAGGAACTTATCTAGATGTGTGGTGTGCACTTTTAATGCCCAATTGTTTCACTAAAGCTTAGAATGTAGCGCTGTGAAAATTAAAAAAATCATTTTTTCTTTCCACAAAATTATGTTTCAGCCCGCAATTTTTTTTTCCCAAGGGTAACAGGAGAAATTGGACCACAAAAGTTATTGTACAATTTGTCCTGAGAATGCTGATATCCCATACATGGGGGGGAACCACTGTTTGGGCGCACGGCAGAGCTTGGAAGGGAAGGAGCGCCGTTTGAAATGCAGACTTAGATGGATTGGTCTGCAGGTGTCATGTTGCATTTGCAGAGCCCCTGATGTACCTAAACAGTAGAAACCCCCCACAAGTGACCCCATATTGGAAACTAGACCCCCCAAGGAACTTATCTAGATGTGTTGTGAGAACTTTGAACCAACAAGTGTTTCACTATAGTTTATAATGCAGAGCCGTGAAAATAAAAAAAAAAAAAAATTTCCACGAAAATGATATTTTAGCCCTCACGTTTTTATTTTCCTAAAGGTAACAGGAGAAATTGGACCACAAAAGTTGTTATCCAATTTGTCCTGAGAACGCTGATACCCCATATGTTGGGGGGGACCACTGTTTGGGCGCACAGGAGAACTCGGAAGGGAAGGAGCACTGTTTTAGTTTTTCAAAGCAGAATTGGCTGGAATTGAGATCGGACGCCATGTCGCGTTTGGAGAGCCCCTGATGTGCCTAAACAGTGGAAACCCCCAATTCTAACTGAAATCCTAACCCCAACCTTAACCCCAGCCCTAACCCTAGCCCTAACCCCAACCCTAACCCTAACCCTAGCCCTAACTCTAGCCCTAACCGTAGCCCTAACCCTAACCCTAATGGGAAAATGGAAATACATACATTTTTTAAAATGTTATTATTTTTCCCTAACTAAGGGGGTGATGAAGGGGGATTTGATTTACTTTTATAGCGTTTTTTTTGGCGGATTTTTATGGTTGGCAGCCATCACACACTAAAAGACGCTTTTTATTCCAAAAAATAGTTTTTGCATCACCACATTTTGAGAGCTATAATTTATCCATATTTTGGCCCACAGAGTCATGTGAGATCTTGTTTTTTGCGGGACGAGTTGCCGTTTTTATTGGTACCATTTTCGGGCACATGACATTTTTTGATCGCTTTTTATTCCGATTTTTGGGAGGCGGAATGAGCAAAAACCAGCAATTCCTGAAATTCTTTTAGGGGGGGGGGGCGTTTATACCGTTCCACGTGTGGTAAAATTGATAAAGCAGCTTTATTCTTCAGGTCAGTACGATTACAGAGATACCTAATTTATGTAATTTTTTTATGTTTTGGCGCTTTTACACAATAAAAACTATTTTATATAAAAAAATAAATGTTTTTGCATCGCTTTATTCTGAGAGCTATAACTTTTTTATTTTTCTGTTGATGATGCTGTATGGCAGCTTTTTTTTGAGGGACAAGATGACGTTTTCAATGGTACCATGGTTATTTATATCAGTCTTTTTGATCGCGTGTTATTCCACTTTTTGTTCGCCTGTATGATAATAAAGCGTTGTTTTTTGCCTTGTTTTTTATTTTTATTTTTTGCGGTATTCACTGAAGGGGTTAACTAGTGGGATAGTTTTATAGAGCGGGTCGTTACGGACACGGCAATACCAAATATGTGTACTTTTATTGTTTTTTTTATTTATTTACAAAAATAAATGGAATTACTGGGAAATGTTTTTTTTTCTTTATTTGGGGATTTTTTTATTTTATTTTTTATACATTGTATTTTTTTTTTTTACTTTTTACCATTGTCCCAGGGTGGGACATCACTGTTTTAGATCAGATCGTTGATCTGACAGTGTGCATAGCACTCTGTCAGATCAACGATGTGACAGACACATTCCAGAGGCTTGCCGGCGCCTGCTATTAGGAACTCTCAGCAGGCGCCGGCAAGCCAGGTCAGTAAATGACCCGGAAGGAGTCCCACGGCCATCTTGGATCCGGGGACTCCTTCCAGGTCACCGGAGCAGCGCGATCGGTCCGCCGTACTAGTACTGCGGCTGGCACAAATGCAGTGCCGGCAGCGCCGTACTAGTACGGCGGATGGCGCGAAGGGGTTAAGGTAAAGTCCCAGTAGCCTTGCAGTGTTAAGATCTGCTTGGGTGTGGGTTTCATCTTAAGCTAATGAGATGAGAACAACTTCAATTAACTAAACATGTTTTAATGTGGTCAGCCCCATAGAGAAGAGGGCCTGCCACCAGGTCAAAGTGGGTCTTATTTTATTTCCGTTTCTCAACTCAGTGTTCCATTTTATTTTTCAATCCAGTATATAGTTCCAGATATATGGAGCTGATAATTTAGTGCTCACTTTTATTGTCTTTACCAGAGTAGCTCACAGGATTTTCTGAGGCATGTCTTTATATAATTATTATCCTTAGAGCAATTCCCCGCACTGTCCACAATGCTACAAGTCAAGAGCAAGTACAGATGTGACCGATCTTAATTTTGCTCTTTACTCTTTCTATTCGATATACTTGCAGGACGACCTCTTTAAAAAAAAAAAAAAACTGACTTTGAGATGACTATCATTAAATACTATGTGTCTATGTGTTTTTACCAAAGGTGTAGCTAGGATTTCGTCTCAGTGAGGGGGAGGGCAAAACATCTGTGTGGACCCCTCTCATACATGGAAAACATAAAAGAACAAAAAAGTGAAAACAAGTTTTTCCACCTTCTCCATTCTGACAGTTTGTGAAAACACAACCGCATTCAGACGACATCTGAGTGTGGTCCTATTTTTCAAGGATCCATTGACTTGCACTGCGGATTTTCCAAGGACCATTTTGGCCGAGTAAAATATCAGCCACCTAGCGTATCATAGGTGTGAGTGCTTGCCGTGAAAACTACATCTAACACTCATACGTGAAAATCGGTCGTGTGAATGAGCCTTCATGTTTATTATTCTCTGGGGTCTGGAGAGACTCTAGAGTATAATGTTGGACATTAAATTTGGAGAGAATAACTGCTCTGCGAATAGAATTTCCTGGGAGAATCAGCGTGAGGAGGCGAATTTCTACATCTCTACAACAAAGCATACACATCCATCGACAGAGTATCTCACCATCATATATTGTTTTCAAAGCTGACCCACATACTGTAGCTAGATATACTGATAGGCAATAAAGCAAGGTTTTTTTAAGTTCATTTAATACGTTTTCCCCCAACGTTAACAATCTAACAAAAGAACAAACAATTTTAAAAAAAGGACACAAGAATAATTTAAAAAATTAAAATGGAAAAGTATAAAGAAATTTGAATTAATTAGTGATATAATCTTTAAATCAACGGTTTAGTATTACTAGCAAGAAGACAAAATACTCTGTTATATATATTTTTTCTCTGCACATGGTAAACATCTTTATTTCCGTGCCCAGATGCTTGAAGTTCAGGGGTCGGAATGGCTGTTTTGTTCTGATCGATACAGAAATCCTTGTTACACAGGGTAAACTTTCGGCCTGCCTTTAGGGAGTCTGCTTTTCTCTGGAAATAATATGCGTGCACACACAGATAAATGTTCAGGGATGAGAAGCTTTGTACTGAAAGGTCATCTTGTCATTGACTCTTTTATCAATCTAGTTTTCCTGAATAAAGCATGAATGATTTTCATTTATCAAATTAGTATATGCATATTGATTGGGGGAGAAGATACAGCAATGGCAATAATTTGTATCTTGACAAATGTTCTGCTTGGTCATTAGAGGGGATCGAGATCGATACATTCAAATGAGATAAGCTAAAGGAAATTGATGAGTGTTTGTATTTTGGATGTGAGAATGGATTGATATACGGACGTTGTCAGCTTTTACTGCTATCCAATGAGATTTTCTAATCCACTGTGAGATGATTTAATTCTGCAAAGGTGGAGGAACTTTCGCCGGGGAAGCAGGGGTGCAACTCGAATTCCCCTTAGTAATAAAGGAGATTTACAAACCAAAGTGTGCCAGAAGTGTCACTCAATTTGCACTCAAGAAATTGGTACGCACGCTTGCTCCAGAATTTTTTAAGTGTTTTAGATACTTTATCTGACTCAGTTTGGAAAATGCTCTAGATAAATAGTATGACTGAGAAAATCATTAAAATGTGCCAGATTTATGTTGACCCAAAATATTTAGAGAGATCGGTAAATTTATGCAAGTGGAATTGAATTCTGCTGAAATTTTAAAAAAATTCACATTCTCGAAAATATTATTATTTTTTTTTATTTTCTTCATGCAATTTCAGCAAGATAGTGATTACTGATTAGTTGCAATCAACATGCTGCTGAACAGTAGTGGACCGGCAAAAAAACCCCTCACTGTTTACTTTTACCGCCGCACTATGCCCACTGTCCAGTCCTTATGTCCGTTACTTACTCCCAGCCAGATTTCACTCCGGCTCCTACTCGCCGCTGAAAGCTCTGGCTTAGAAAAATCACCAAGACGGAAATACGTCTTAACGAAGGTGTGGGGGACCGGACAGTTGGCAGAGAGCAATGGGAGCAGCCAGAGGAGTGAGCGCTGTGTTTCACTATTGTTTTTTTATTTTTACATCTTTTGTTTATTGTGCTCCCCAGACCCCAGAGCATATTATGGGCCATTAAATTCACAAAGAATAACTTCTCTGCAAATACGATTCACTTGTATAATCTGTACAAACAGGTGAATTTGAATTTTATCAGATCCGCTAATCTCTTAACATACTGTATTGACGTAAAGTAAGAAATGAATGAAGAACAGGGGTTTGAAATGATATGGTAGCCACCACAAGTAATTCTTTACAGCATGGCAGTGAATTAATGAGCTCAGCAGCTTCACCAGAGTAGACAGAACATGTCCTACTGAGCTGCTGATTTCACTCATTTTTCACTATCAACATGATGTCAACACCACAGCCAATGTCAGACACCGGGAACAGTAGATGAAACTTGCCAGAGGACCCAGGGAAGGTGAGTACAGATACTTTGTTTTTTTTTATCAAACTCCGGTCAGGACAGAAAATTGTTTTAAAGTGAATTTGACAGCTGATAAATGCTTCCCAATCTATGGGCAACATATATCAGGCACTGGCTACATGAACTCAACCAGGTATATCTCAGTCTGAAATGCGGCAGCATTTCAGGGAAATAAGTACTTTAATAGTTGTGCTGTAGACTAGTCATAGAAGCGGACCTTCAGTGGCTTGTCCCAACCTGCTGCGCTAGATTGACAGATCTTTGCCTATGTGCGGGTATAGGTAGAGATCTTCTAATCCAGGGCAACAGGTGGGAGAAGCATACCTGGCTAAGTTCATGCAACTGGTGCCTGATACATATGTGACACCCCAGGAATCTGGTTGTCACAGTGGTATTGCCTGCCTCCCGGTGAGGGTGATGCCATGCCTGGAAGCGAGAAGGAACCCTCTTAGCAGGTAACACTAGCATACAACACTTTCCTGACTCCAGGCCAGAAGGGGGAGCTCTAGACCAGAAGTTCTGGTCTGGAGGAGGAGTTACAGTCAGTCTGTGTGAGAGAATGAAGGGAGAAGAAGCATAGGACAGAGAAACTGGGAGTGGAGCTGCGATTGAGCTCACTCCCAGGATTAAGTGCAAGAAACCGGACACTGGGGTCTGTGGTTGTGTGGGAACTGTATACACCACAACAGAAACCGGAGGGCAGGAGATCGCAGATCTCCTGGCCACCACAGACACCAAAAGGCACAGCAGCAGATTAGAACCTGGAGTCACCAAGAGAGAGGGACACCTGTAAAAAGGCTCGAGCTGCCTGCCATGCGGGTAGTGTTCCACCTGAGGGACAGATTGAGAGAGGGATTTGAGGAAAGTTAATGCATCAAGAACCCAGAATTCAGTGAAGAAAGGAAGGCTTCCAACCCCACCTGGCTATGGGGATTCCAAAACGCTTCCAGGCTGCCCGGATTTCAAAGATCATGTGTAACCTGTGCCCTGGACTGCAGTTTCACCAGTAAAAGGTAAAGAGACTGCAAATCCTGTGTCCTCCAATTATTTCCTGCACCCCAACATCTACAACCCCTCATAGACTGTTCTGGTAGCCCTGGGGCCTCTGTTCCACTTGTGGGGAGCAAAACCATCTAAGCTGCATTACCATTGGCCCCGTGGATCCCTTTAAGCAGGGTCAGCCATCCCTGGCTGAATACCACAGGTGGCGTCACGAACATTACTACATTAGACTTTATTTCCACTTCCATTCATCCCCTTTAACTGGACGCCCAGGGCCAAGGACCGGGTCGCTGCCACTGTGACCACCCCTTTAAGAACTGTGCCGACCTGGTACTGAGTATCCCATGGCCCTAGCGGTCGCTCCACATGCAGTTCACGGATTGAGCAGCATGTATCAGTTGTCAGATAGCTAACTCAAATAGAGTGCACATGAAAGTCAGTTTTCTAGCTTCTTGGGAATCACTAATCCTACTGATTGCCCAAATAGAGAGAACCCCTAAAAACTACCTCAAGGCCTTATCATGTAGCTAAAAGTAACTTTGCTCTGCTCTGATGAGGGCAAGACGCCCTAAACAATAGTGATGATGAGCAAATGTGCTCGGATAAGGTATTATCCAAACAAGCTCATGTGTTATCCGAGTATGTTAGGTGTACTAATATGTTTGCGTCCCTGTGGCTGCATGTTTTGTGGCTGTTAGACGGCTGCAACACATGTAGGGATTACCATATTATCCGAGCTCGCCCAAGATACTCGGATAACACCTTATCGGATCACGTTCACTCATCGCTACAAAACAACTGTCTTCAGGTAACTAACAGCTTCAGTTATGCGTTCAGGCTCATCAACTTTCTGAAAACTGCCCTTTAAATTTAGATGAAAATAATGAACAAATCATTTTATAACTTAAACTTGCACTTACATAAATGTCGTACACTATTTGCAAAATAATTCCACCTTATATTTATCGTTTTAGGCTACTTTCACTTTCGTCGTGCACTGCATGTTGCAATGCGACGTTGCGGCGCACCGACGCATACTGTGGAAGCGCCACTCAACGGTGGCAGTGGATGCTGTTTTTCAACGCATCCGCTGCCCCATTGTGAGGTGCGGGGAGGCAGAGGCGGAGTTCCGGCCGCGCATGCGTGGTCGGAAATGCTGGACACGACGCATCAAAAAACGTTACAATCAACGTTTTTTGGTGGCGATGGTCCGACGCAACACGATGCCACCGTTGCATGACGGTGGCGTCGTGTGGCAATGCGTCGCACTGCGTCACTAATGCAAGTCTATGGAGAAAAAACGCATCCTGAAAGCACTTTTGCAGGATGCGTTTTTCTACAAAACGACGCATAGCGATGTGCAGTGCACGACGCTAGCGTGAAAGTAGCCTTAGATGGTAAATTTATGTACAGTATGTTACTATAACCTTATTGTAGTCATTGTGCTTTTTTCATACTCGATCACCAGTCAGGATAAATCTATCTATTCATTTCATACAGTAATTCTCTCTCCTGATCTGATAGATAGGAAGAGAATAATATAACATTTACATCCTGTAGTTTTGCACTGAAACTCCTATAACACAATGCGTAACGCTGTCAAACACTTTTACAAAGACTTCTATCATGACCTTCAGATTTCTGCTCCAGTGGTTTCTGCAATTACAAATCCTATCCATTGATCATGGTGATATGGTACAACAGAGGAATTATATAAATTAACCTGGATAGAAAAATTAGTATCAGCACCTTTTTTTTTCTTAATAGTTTTAATATTGTCATGTGATTTATAGATCAACCCCACATAAATCCATGATACCGAAGACTTTTTTTTAACAATTTGTGCAGTAAAATCACATTTTTAGACACCTGATGCATTCAAGTGCTTATGATTTAGAGATTAAATCTGACTTTAAAGGGAGGATTGACCTTTGCTGTCAAAATGGCCGATAAAAAGCTTTGCTATATTAAAATGAAATAGCTGATGCTGACAGCAAATGTATGCTTTCTCACAGATACAGCTGCCCAGCGAGTGGTCTTTAAAGGTTTTGTTTTGCATGAGACATGCTTGAGAGACCTTATCAAATGAAAATTTTCATCAATTGTGATATATTTATATTCTATCCTGGCACAACACATGTAAAAGTAGCATGTTAATTACCACTGATTCTCTGGGATAATATTGCACATACATCACACATGCTTATCAGTCCTATACTGGACCTACTCTATATATTAAAATAATGCATTCCTCTCCCTATTAATTTTTCTACTTCCCCATGATACCTCTCGTTGGGTAGCTTTACTAATGTTTCTGGAAGAATAATCCCAATGAAAATTTTGACTTACAGTAATTTTTTTTGAGCCAAATCCAGAGGTGGATCCAGTTGAAAGGAGAAATATAATTATTTCTTCTATATTTCAATCTACGCATTTGATCGAAAAATCAGCATTTTTTATGCTAAATGGAACTACCCTCAAGGAATTCTTCTGTGTACACATGAGTGAATCTCTTGAAATTCGAATTTGTTGCCTTGCCGAATTTTCCCAAAAAATTGATTTGCGTAAAATGAATTTTCACAAATGTCAATTCTGGAAATCTTGTAATTGCAAAGAAAATATATGTGGGTAAGGGGTGAGATAGAGAACCCCACTGACCATAAGGGCTTACATTCTACAGGAGAGAGGGGATCATGCTGTCTATAAGATTTTAAACTCTACGTGTGGGAGAGACTTACCCAGTGACTGTAAATATAGAAAATGACTCTGCCGTACAACCTGTGCTCCACAGGGAACCGCTGATCTGTGATGGCCCCGGTACAAGATGTGAGAATTCACTTTATGTTGTACCTGCAGGGCATTATGGGGGAAGCACGGCCATGCTTTAGCCCACTCTCTGTTGTTTCAGCAGTGTGGGAAATCATGCCGGACAAGTATTTTTTTCTCAAATAGTGACTTGAATCTCAAAGTGGCTGAATTTGCATGACACAGTAAATTTCAGGAAATTCAACTCAAAATTGAATTGCGTATTGATCGGCTCATATCTGCTTCTGGGTAATAAATCAAAGTCAGCATACCTTATACAGTAATAGGGAGAAATCTATCAACAGATGGTGGGCAGAAGAATTATCCATGTCATGAATTGCACTCTTTACATCATGGAGGACTCATTTCCAGTTAGAAGTTTTAGCTATTTATATGCACTTTCTATAAAACCCATTTTTATGCTTGTTTGTTTGGTGTCAACATATTTTGCAGCGCTTTAGCTACTTTGTCGTCATTGGGGCTCATAATCTTAATTCCCTATCAATATGTCTTTGCAGTTTGGGAGGAAACTGGAGCACCAGGAGGAGGCCCAAGTAAATGCGCATTTTGCATTGGTGGAATTTGAGCCCACGTATCTAGTACTGTACTGAGCAGCTGTGTTTAAGGTTTTTTCCTATTCTAGCAAGTTATCTTAGCAAGTTGGGACTTATTAACAGGACAGGGGATATCTAAGGATCATTGGATCCTCAGTGATCTGAATCATGGTTTTTGAAATGTCTTTTTAGAAGGCAGTGGCAGCTCCTTGTAAATGGGACTGCAAGAGATACCCACTCTCGGCTGGGCAGCTTGGTGGCACTGTTGATTTACAGCACTGACTCCTGGGTTCAAATCGCATTACAACATCTACAAGGAGTTTGCATCTTCTCCCTTTGTTTGCGTGGGTTTCCTCCTCGTTCTCCGGTTTCCTCCCAGAAAGACATACTGATAGAGAAAATAATTCTCTAATAATTTATTGTTATAGTGGCATTTATTCCATGGTGCTTTACATGTGAAAAAGGGGTATACATAACAAAAAAGAAACTGCAGAAAAAATGGTGCAAGAAAATGTCCAAAATATACAAAAACCTTTATTAAATATATAAAAGATATAACAACAAGGAATGCAGAAATGGTGGATAAAAAAGTGCAAATAACATGTACCGTACGACTGGAGACAGATCGCACCTCACCACAAATCAGCAGACAGGCAGAGCATAACACAATTTGCTTGCTGCTACATTTTTAGAAATCTCTTGGTGTGCCATAAGTAAGACTCAGGAATATGAACCAGCCAATGCATGTCACATAGTGTAAATGTTCAACATAAACCAAGGATGTCTTACCAGCTGCTGACCTGGGGAGGGCGCATCCACTCCAGACCCACCCCAACGCGCGTTTCGGCGATGTCCTTCCTCAGGGGGCCCCTGTCTGCTGATTTGTGGTGAGGTGCGATCTGTCTCCAGTCGTACGGTACATGTTATTTGCACTTTTTTATCCACCATTTCTGCATTCCTTGTTGTTATATCTTTTATATATTTAATAAAGATTTTTGTATATTTTGGACATTTTCTTGCACCATTTTTTCTGCAGTTTGTTGCTTTAGTAATTGGTGTGTCCTTACACATTCATTATACAGGCACTGGTTACCTCCTATATATAATATATTGTGTCATCATGATAGGAGGATTTACTAGATTGTGCTGTTTTTGTTTTCCTTATCTGTATAACAAAAAAGAGTACAGTAATCTTAAACAATACAAGTCACCAACAGGTACAGGAGGAGTGAGGATTCTGCCCACGAGGGCTCACAATCTACAAAGGCTTGGGAAGGATACAATAAGTGATGGTAGAGCTGGTTTGGTGGAATGTTATGATTCGATGACCTTGGAGCCGCATGAGACTTTCTCAGGAGTAGGTGGAACCTGTACTGACCGCAAACCCTAAACTGTCACCGCAACTAGAAGTAGCCGTGGGGTGTACCTAACACATCCTAGACACCTCGACACAGCCGGAGGACTAAATACCCCTATAGATGGAAATGGGAATTCTATCTTGCCTCAGAGCAGAACCCCAAAGGATAGGCAGCCCCCCACAAATATTGACTGTGAGTATTAGAGGAAAGACACACGCAGGCAGAAATCAGGATTTAGCAAAAGAGGCCACACTAGCTAAATAGGAAAGGATAGGACAGAATACTAAGCGGTCAGTATTAAAACCCTAAAAATATCCACAGCAGATAATACAAAAATTCCACCATCTAACTAAAGACATGGAATGTATATCTGCATCTCCTGAGAATCCAACTTGACTGAAATATCCAAACACAGTCTAAGCTGGACAAGAAAAAACATTGAATAGTACTGAATTGTAAAGCACACAGCATGTGTGCTGCAGAAACAAAACCAGACACTTATCTTTGCTGATTTGGCAGCAGGGCAGGAGGAATCAGAGATTCAAATCCTCCAAGAACAATGGACAACTGGCAAGGGCTAATGAATCCTGCACACCTAAATATCCCAGTCAGAGCTGCAATCAGCAGGGACACCAGCCCAGGATTGCAACCCAGGGACAACTGCATTACTACCAACAACCACCGGAGGGAACCCAAGAGCAGAATTCACAACAGTACCCCCCCCTTGAAGAGGGGTCACCGAACCCTCACCAGAGCCCCCAGGCCGATCAGGACGAGCCAGATGAAAGGCACGGACCAAATCAGCAGCATGGACATCAGAGGCAAAAACCCATTATTATTATCCTCCTGGCCATAACCCTTCCATTTAACAAGGTACTGAAGCCTCCGCCTCGAAAAGCGAGAATCCAAAATCTTCTCAACCACATACTCCAACTCCCCATCAACCAACACAGGGGTCAGAGGATCAACAGAGGGAACAACGGGCACCACATATTTCCGCAATAAAGATCTATGGAAGACATTATGGATAGCAAAAGAAGCCGGAAGGGCCAATCGAAAAGACACCGGATTAATAATCTCAGAAATCCTATAAGGACCAATAAAGCGAGGCTTAAACTTAGGGGAAGAAACCTTCATAGGAACATGACGGGAAGACAACCAAACCAGATCCCCAATCCGAAGCCGGGAACCAACACACCGACGACGGTTAGCAAAACGTTGAGCCTCCTCCTGAGACAATACCAAATTGTCCACCACATGAGCCCAAATCTGCTGCAACCTGTCAACCACAGAATCCACACCAGGACAGTCAGAAGGCTCAACCTGCCCTGAAGAAAAACGAGGATGAAAACCAAAATTACAAAAGAAAGGCGAAACCAAGGTAGCCGAACTAGCCCGATTATTAAGGGCAAACTCGGCCAATGGCAAGAAAGCCACCCAATCATCCTGATCAGCAGACACAAAGCATCTCAGATAAGTTTCTAAAGTCTGATTAGTTCGCTCGGTCTGGCCATTTGTCTGAGGATGAAATGCGGAAGAAAAAGACAAATCAATGCCCAGCTTAGCACAAAAGGCCCGCCAAAACCGAGAAACAAACTGGGACCCTCTGTCGGACACAATATTCTCCGGAATACCATGCAAACGAACCACATGCTGAAAAAACAACGGAACCAAATCAGAAGAGGAAGGCAATTTAGGCAAAGGCACCAAATGGACCATCTTAGAGAACCGGTCACAAACAACCCAGATGACAGACATCCTCTGGGAAACCGGAAGATCAGAAATAAAATCCATAGAAATATGCGTCCAGGGCCTCTCAGGGACCGGCAAAGGCAAAAGCAACCCACTAGCATGGGAACAACAAGGCTTGGCCCGCGCACAAGTCCCACAGGACTGCACAAAAGAACGCACATCACGTGACAAAGAAGGCCACCAAAAGGACCTACCAACCAAATCTCTGGTACCAAAAATCCCAGGATGGCCAGCCAACACAGAACAATGAACCTCAGAAATCACTCTGCTAGTCCATGTATCAGGAACAAACAGTTTCCCCACTGGACAGCGGTCAGGTTTGTCAGCCTGAAATTCCTGAAGAACCCGTCATAAATCAGGGGAAATGGCAGAGAGGACCACCCCTTTTTTCAGAATGCCGACCTCAGGAGAATCAGGCAAAAAACTCCTAGAGAGGGCATCAGCCTTAATATTCTTAGAACCCGGAAGATACGAGACCGCAAAATCAAAATGGGAAAAAAACAAGGACCATCAAGCCTGTCTAGGATTCAACCGCCTGGCAGACTCGAGGTAAATCAGATTTTTATGATCGGTCAATACCACAATACGGTGCTTAGCTCCCTCGAGCCAATGTCGCCACTCCTCAAACGCCCACTTCATAGCCAACAACTCCCGATTGCCGACATCATAATTGCGTTCAGCGGGCGAAAACTTATGGGAAAAGAAGGCATACGGTTTCATCAAGGAACCAACAGGATCCCTCTGAGACAAAACGGCCCCTGCCCCAATCTCAGAAGCGTCAACCTCAACCTGAAATGGAAGAGAAACATCTGGTTGACGCAACACCAGGGCAGAAGTAAATCGGCGTTTAAGCTCCTGAAAGGCAGAGACAGCCGCAGAGGACCAATTCGTCACATCAGCGCCTTTCTTCGTCAAATCGGTCAAGGGTTTAACCACACTGGAGAAGTTAGCAATGAAACGGCGATAAAAATTAGCAAAGCCCAAAAATTTCTGAAGGCTCTTCACAGATGTGGGTTGAATCAAATCATGAATGGCCTGAACCTTAACCGGATCCATCTCTATAGATGAGGGAGAAAAACTAAAGCCCAAAAAAGAAACCTTCTGCACTCCAAAGAGACACTTAGACCTCTTCACAAACAAAGCATTATCACGAAGGATCTGAAATACCATCCTGACCTGTTTCACATGAGACTCCCAATCATCGGAAAAAATTAAAATGTCATCCAAATATACAATCATGAATTTATCAAGATAAGTCCGGAAAATATCGTGCATGAAGGACTGAAAAACAGATGGAGCATTACAGAGCCCGAATGGCATCACAAGGTATTCAAAATGGCCTTCGGGCGTATTAAACGCAAGGAGCCATCCTTCTTAGCAACAAAAAAAAAATCCTGCTCCCAATGGTGAAGAAGATTGCCGAATATGTCCTTTCTCCAAAGACTCCTTAACATAACTCTGCATGGCGGTATGTTCAGGCACAGACAGGTTGAAAAGTCGGCCCTTAGCAAACTTACAGCCTGGAATCAAGTCAATCGCACAATCACAGTCCCTATGCGGTGGAAGGGAACTGGACTTGGGCTCATCGAATACATCCTGAAAATCAGACAAAAACTCTGGAATTTCAGAAGTGGAAGAAGAGGAGATTGACATCAAAGGAACATCATTATGAACCCCCTGACATCCCCAACTAGTCACAGACATAGACCTCCAATCCAACACAGGATTATGTGCCTGCAGCCACGGAAACCCCAGCACGATAGCATCATGTACATTATGTAACACCAGAAATCGACAATCTTCCTGATGGGCTGGCGCCATGCACATGGTCACCTGTGTCCAGAACTGGGGCTTATTTTTAGCCAAAGGTGTAGCATCAATGCCCCTTAAAGGAATAGGGTTCTGCAAAGACTGCAAGGGAAAACCACAACGCCTGGCAAACTCAAAGTCCATTAAGTTCAAGGCGGCGCCTGAATCCACAAACGCCATGACAGAAAATGATGATAATGAGCAGATCAAGGACACAGATAATAAAAATTTAGGTTGTACAGTACTGATGGTAAATGAACTAGCGATCCTCTTTGTACGCCTAGGGCAGACTGAAATGACATGAGAAGCATCACCACAATAAAAACACAACCTATTCTGACGTCTGAATCCCTGTTGTTCCATTCTAGACAGAATCCTATCACACTGCATTGACTCAGGCATCTGCTCTGAGGACAACGCCACAGCGCGCACAGTTCTGCGCTCCTGCAAACGCCGATCAATCTGAATGGCCAGAGACATAGAATCACTCAGACCGAATGGCGTGGGAAACCCCACCATAACATCTTTAACGGATTCAGGAAGACCCTTTCTGAAAATTGCCGCCAAAGCATCATCATTCCATTTAGTCAACACAGACCATTTTCTAAATTTCTGACAATACAATTCTGCCGCTTCTTGACCCTGAGACAGGACCAACAAGGTCTTCTCCGCTTGATCCACAGAATTTGGTTCATCATATAATAATCCTAAAGCCTGAAAAAAGGCGTCTACATTAAGCAAGGCCGTATTCCCAGATTCCAGGGAAAATGCCCAATCCTGAGGATCACCACGCAGCAGGGAGATGACAATTTTAACCTGCTGAATGGAATCACCAGAGGATCGAGGTCTCAGAGCAAAAAACAGTTTACAGTTGTTTTTAAAACTCAAAAATTTGGACCTGTCCCCAAAAAACAAATCAGGAGTAGGAATCTTAGGCTCTAAAACTGGAGTCTGAAC
Source organism: Ranitomeya variabilis (assembly GCF_051348905.1). NCBI lineage: Eukaryota > Metazoa > Chordata > Amphibia > Anura > Dendrobatidae > Ranitomeya > Ranitomeya variabilis. The sequence goes on along the minus strand of NC_135237.1, from coordinate 70,922,562 downwards.
AATATAATCAGAAATACCCTGTACCCTAGCAGCAAGCTGGTCTACACGAGAAGCTAATCCCTGAACATCCATGCTAGCACAAGACTCCTCAGCCACCCAGAGAAAAAGAGGGAAGAAAAGACAAAGCAGGCTACAGAAAAAAAAAATGTCTCTTTCTTCCCTTCTTCTGAGATGCATTTAACTCATTGTTGGCCAGTTGTACTGTTATGATCTGGTGACCTTGGAGCCGCATGAGACTTTCTCAGGAGTAGGTGGAACCTGTACTGACTGCAAACCCTAAACTGTCACCGCAACTAGAAGTAGCCGTTGGGTGTATCTAACACATCTGTTATGACCCCAATGGCAAGGGTCTCAGAGGTACGTGGAAGTCTGCAGAATACAAAAATCCAGCTCATAGGGCAGTGGTAACTGGATTGACCATATATCTACTCCTAACGCCAACACTAGAAGTAGCCGGGGATCATTCCTACGTTGATTCTAGATGACACGCTCCAGCCGGAGAATCTAGCTACCCCTAGTAGAGGAAAACAAAAGACCTTTCTTGCCTCCAGAGAAGGGGACCCCAAAGCTGGATAGAAGCCCCCCACAAATAATAACGGTGAGGTAAGAGGAAATGACAAACACAGAAATGAACCAGGTTTAGCACAGAGAGGCCCGCTTACTGATAGCAAAAGAAAGGTAACTTATATGGTCAACAAAAACCCTATCAAAATCCACACTGGAAATTCAAGAACCCCCGAACCGTCTAACGGTCCGGGGGGAGAACACCAGCCCCCTAGAGCTTCCAGCAAAGGTCAGGATATAGATTTGGAACAAGCTGGACAAAAATACAAAACCAAAACAAATAGCAAAAAGCAAAAGGCAGACTTAGCTGATATAACTGGAACCAGGATCAGTAGACAAGAGCACAGCAGACTAGCTCTGATAACTACGTTGCCAGGCATTGAACTGAAGGTCTAGGGAGCTTATATAGCAACACCCCTAACTAACGACCCAGGTGCGGATAAAAGGAATGACAGAAAAACCAGAGTCAAAAAACTAGTAACCACTAGAGGGAGCAAAAAGCAAATTCACAACAGTACCCCCCCCTTAGTGAGGGGTCACCGAACCCTCACCACGACCACCAGGGCGATCAGGATGAGCGGCATGAATGGCACGAACTAAATCGGCCGCATGAACATCAGAGGCGACCACCCAGGAATTATCCTCCTGACCATAGCCCTTCCACTTGACCAGGTACTGAAGCCTCCGCCTGGAGAGGCGAGAATCCAAGATCTTCTCCACCACGTACTCCAACTCGCCCTCAACCAACACCGGAGCAGGAGGCTCAGCAGAAGGAACTACAGGCACAATGTACCGCCGCAACAAGGACCTATGAAATACATTGTGAATAGCAAACGACACAGGAAGATCCAGACGAAAAGATACAGGATTAAGGATTTCCAATATCTTGTAAGGCCCAATAAAACGAGGTTTAAATTTGGGAGAGGAGACCTTCATAGGAACAAAGCGGGAAGAAAGCCATACCAAATCCCCAACGCGTAGTCGGGGACCCACACCGCGGCGGCGGTTGGCAAAGCGCTGAGCCCTCTCCTGTGACAACTTCAAGTTGTCCACCACATGATTCCAGATCCGCTGCAACCTATCTACCACAGAATCCACCCCAGGACAGTCAGAAGGCTCCACATGACCCGAAGAAAAGCGAGGATGGAAACCAGAGTTGCAGAAAAAAGGCGAAACCAAGGTGGCGGAACTAGCCCGATTATTAAGGGCAAACTCAGCCAACGGCAAGAATGTCACCCAATCGTCCTGATCAGCAGAGACAAAACACCTCAAATAAGCCTCCAAAGTCTGATTGGTTCGCTCCGTCTGTCCATTAGTCTGAGGATGGAAAGCAGACGAAAACGACAAATCAATGCCCATCCTACTACAAAAGGATCGCCAGAACCTAGAAACGAACTGGGATCCTCTGTCTGACACAATATTCTCAGGGATGCCGTGCAAACGAACCACGTTCTGGAAAAACACAGGAACCAGATCGGAAGAGGAAGGCAGCTTAGGCAAAGGAACCAAATGGACCATCTTGGAGAAGCGATCACATATCACCCAGATAACGGACATGCCCTGAGATAGCGGAAGATCAGAAATGAAATCCATGGAGATATGTGTCCAAGGTCTCTTCGGGACAGGCAAGGGCAAGAGCAAAAAGCTGGCACGAGAACAGCAAGGCTTAGCTCGAGCACAAGTCCCACAGGACTGTACAAATGACCGCACATCCCTTGACAAGGAAGGCCACCAAAAGGACCTGGCCACCAGATCTCTGGTGCCAAAAATTCCCGGGTGACCTGCCAACACCGAGGAATGAACCTCGGAAATGACTCTGCTGGTCCATTTATCCGGGACAAACAGTCTGTCAGGTGGACAAGACTCAGGCCTATCAGCCTGAAATCTCTGCAACACACGTCGCAGATCCGGAGAAATAGCTGACAAGATAACTCCATCTTTAAGAATACCAACAGGATCAGCGACTCCAGGAGCATCAGGCACAAAGCTCCTAGAAAGAGCATCGGCCTTCACATTCTTTGAACCTGGTAAATACGAGACAACAAAATCAAAGCGGGAGAAAAACAATGACCAGCGGGCCTGTCTCGGATTAAGGCGTTTAGCAGACTCGAGATACATCAGATTTTTGTGATCAGTCAAGACCACCACACGATGCTTAGCACCCTCGAGCCAATGACGCCACTCCTCAAATGCCCATTTCATGGCCAACAACTCCCGATTGCCCACATCATAATTTCGCTCGGCAGGCGAAAACTTCCTGGAGAAAAAGGCACAAGGTTTCATAACAGAGCAACCAGGGCCTCTCTGCGACAAAACGGCCCCTGCTCCAATCTCTGAAGCATCCACCTCAACCTGAAAGGGAAGTGAGACATCGGGCTGGCACAAAACAGGCGCCGAAGTAAACCGGCGCTTCAACTCCTGGAAAGCCTCCACGGCAGCAGGAGCCCAGTTAGCTACATCGGAGCCCTTCTTGGTCATATCCGTCAACGGTTTCACAATGCTAGAAAAATTAGCGATAAAACGACGGTAGAAGTTAGCGAAACCCAAGAACTTCTGAAGACTCTTAACCGACGAGGGCTGAGTCCAATCAAGAATAGCTCGGACCTTGACTGGGTCCATCTCCACAGCAGAAGGGGAAAAAATGAACCCCAAAAAGGGAACCTTCTGTACACCAAAGAGACACTTTGAGCCCTTGACAAACAAAGAATTTTCACGCAAAATTTTAAAGACCAACCTGACCTGCTCCACATGCGAATCCCAATCATCAGAAAAAACCAAAATATCATCCAGATAAACAATCAAAAATTTATCCAGATACTTCCGGAAAATGTCATGCATAAAGGACTGAAAAACTGAAGGCGCATTGGAGAGCCCAAAAGGCATCACCAAGTACTCAAAATGACCTTCGGGCGTATTGAATGCGGTTTTCCATTCATCACCTTGCTTAATGCGCACAAGGTTGTACGCACCACGAAGGTCTATCTTGGTGAACCACTTGGCACCTTTAATCCGGGCAAACAAGTCAGACAACAGCGGTAAAGGATACTGAAATTTGACAGTGATCTTATTTAAAAGCCGATAATCAATACAAGGTCTCAAAGATCCGTCCTTTTTTGCCACAAAAAAGAATCCCGCACCAAGGGGGGAAGAAGACGGACGAATATGTCCTTTCTCCAGAGACTCCTTGATATATGAACGCATAGCGGTATGTTCAGGTACCGACAGATTAAACAGTCTTCCCTTAGGAAACTTACTGCCTGGGATCAAATCTATAGCACAGTCACAGTCCCTATGAGGAGGCAGTGCACTGGACTCAGACTCACTGAAGACATCCTGATAATCAGACAAATACTCCGGAACTTCCGAAGGCGTAGAAGAAGCAATAGACACAGGCAGGGAATCCCCATGAATACCACGACAGCCCCAACTTGAGACTGACATAGCCTTCCAGTCCAGGACTGGATTATGGGTCTGTAACCATGGCAGCCCTAAAACAACCAAATCATGCATTTTATGTAAAACCAGGAAACGTATCACCTCGCGGTGTTCAGGAGTCATGCACATGATAACCTGTGTCCAATACTGCGGTTTATTTGCTGCCAATGGCGTAGCATCAATACCCCTAAGAGGAATAGGATTTTCTAATGGTTCAAGAGTAAAACCACAGTGCTTAGCAAATGACAGATCCATAAGACTCAGGGCAGCACCTGAATCTACAAACGCCATGACAGGATAAGACGACAGTGAGCAAATCAAAGTTACAGACAGAATAAATTTAGGTTGCAAATTACCAACGGTGACAGGACTAACAACCTTAGCTATACGTTTAGAGCATGCTGAGATAACATGTGTAGAATCACCACAGTAGTAGCACAAGCCATTCCGGCGTCTATGAATTTTCCGCTCATTTCTAGTCAGGATTCTATCACATTGCATTAAATCAGGTGTCTGTTCAGACAACACCATGAGGGAATTTGCGGTTTTTCTATCACATTGCACCGAATTAGGTGTCTGTTCAGACAACACCATGAGGGAATTTGCGGTTTTGCGCTCCCGCAACCGCCGGTCAATTTGAATAGCCAGTGCCATAGTATCATTGAGACCTGTGGGAATGGGAAAACCCACCATAACATTCTTAATGGCTTCAGATAGGCCATTTCTAAAATTAGCGGCCAGTGCACACTCGTTCCAATGTGTCAGCACGGACCATTTCCGAAATTTTTGGCAATACACTTCAGCCTCGTCCTGCCCCTGAGACATAGCCAGCAAGGCCTTTTCTGCCTGAATCTCAAGATTGGGTTCCTCATAAAGTAAACCGAGCGCCAGAAAAAACGCATCAATATCAGCCAATGCCGGATCTCCTGGCGCCAGCGAAAAAGCCCAATCCTGAGGGTCGCCCCGTAAGAACGAAATAACTATTTTTACTTGCTGAGCAGAGTCTCCAGATGAACAGGGTCTCAGGGACAAAAACAATTTACAATTATTCACAAAATTCCTAAACTTAAACCTGTCTCCGGAAAACAGTTCAGGAATCGGTATTTTAGGTTCTGACCTAGGATTTCTGATAACATAGTCTTGTATGCCCTGCACACGAGTAGCCAGCTGGTCCACACTTGTAATCAAGGTCTGGACATTCATGTCTGCAGCAAGCATAGCCACTCTGAGGTAAAGGGGAAGAAGAAAGAAAAAAAAAAAAAACTCAGAATCTTCTTTCTTATAATCCCTCTTCTGCAACGCATTAAACATTTAATACTGGCCTGGAAAACTGTTATGACCCCAATGGCGAGGGTCTCAGAGGTACGTGGAAGTCTGCAGAATACAAAAATCCAGCTCATAGGGCAGTGGTAACTGGATTGACCATATATCTACTCCTAACGCCAACACTAGAAGTAGCCGGGGATCATTCCTACGTTGATTCTAGATGACACGCTCCAGCCGGAGAATCTAGCTACCCCTAGTAGAGGAAAACAAAAGACCTTTCTTGCCTCCAGAGAAGGGGACCCCAAAGCTGGATAGAAGCCCCCCACAAATAATAACGGTGAGGTAAGAGGAAATGACAAACACAGAAATGAACCAGGTTTAGCACAGAGAGGCCCGCTTACTGATAGCAAAAGAAAGGTAACTTATATGGTCAACAAAAACCCTATCAAAATCCACACTGGAAATTCAAGAACCCCCGAACCGTCTAACGGTCCGGGGGGAGAACACCAGCCCCCTACAGCTTCCAGCAAAGGTCAGGATATAGATTTGGAACAAGCTGGACAAAAATACAAAACCAAAACAAATAGCAAAAAGCAAAAGGCAGACTTAGCTGATATAACTGGAACCAGGATCAGTAGACAAGAGCACAGCAGACTAGCTCTGATAACTACGTTGCCAGGCATTGAACTGAAGGTCTAGGGAGCTTATATAGCAACACCCCTAACTAACGACCCAGGTGCGGATAAAAGGAATGACAGAAAAACCAGAGTCAAAAAACTAGTAACCACTAGAGGGAGCAAAAAGCAAATTCACAACACACATCCTAGACACCTTGACACAGCCGGAGGACTAAATACCCCTATAGATGGAAATGGGAATTCTATCTTGCCTCAGAGCAGAACCCCAAAGGATAGGCAGCCCCCCATAAATATTGACTGTGAGTATTAGAGGAAAGACACACGCAGGCAGAAATCAGGATTTAGCAAAAGAGGCCACACTAGCTAAATAGGAAAGGATAGGACAGAATACTAAGCGGTCAGTATTAAAACCCTAAAAATATCCACAGCAGATAATACAAAAATTCCACCATCTAACTAAAGACATGGAATGTATATCTGCATCTCCTGAGAATCCAACTTGACTGAAATATCCAAACACAGTCTAAGCTGGACAAGAAAAAACATTGAATAGTACTAAATTGTAAAGCACACAGCATGTGTGCTGCAGAAACAAAACCAGACACTTATCTTTGCTGATTTGGCAGCAGGGCAGGAGGAACCAGACAGAGATGCAAAACCTCCAAGAACAATGGACAACTGGCAAGAGCTAATGAATCCTGCACACCTAAATATCCCAGTCAGAGCTGCAATCAGCAGGGACACCTGCCCAGGATTGCAACCCAGGGACAACTGCATTACTACCAACAACCACCGGAGGGAACCCAAGAGCAGAATTCACAACAGTACCCCCCCCTTGAAGAGGGGTCACCGAACCCTCACCAGAGCCCCCAGGCCGATCAGGACGAGCCAGATGAAAGGCACGGACCAAATCAGCAGCATGGACATCAGAGGCAAAAACCCATTATTATTATCCTCCTGCTCATAACCCTTCCATTTAACAAGGTACTGAAGCCTCCGCCTCGAAAAGCGAGAATCCAAAATCTTCTCAACCACATACTCCAACTCCCCATCAACCAACACAGGGGTCGGAGGATCAACAGAGGGAACAACGGGCACCACATATTTCCGCAATAAAGATCTATGGAAGACATTATGGATAGCAAAAGAAGCCGGAAGGGCCAATCGAAAAGACACCGGATTAATAATCTCAGAAATCCTATAAGGACCAATAAAGCGAGGCTTAAACTTAGGGGAAGAAACCTTCATAGGAACATGACGGGAAGACAACCAAACCAGATCCCCAACCCGAAGCCGGGAACCAACACACCGACGACGGTTAGCAAAACGTTGAGCCTCCTCCTGAGACAATACCAAATTGTCCACCACATGAGCCCAAATCTGCTGCAACCTGTCAACCACAGAATCCACACCAGGACAGTCAGAAGGCTCAACCTGCCCTGAAGAAAAACGAGGATGAAAACCAAAATTACAAAAGAAAGGTGAAACCAAGGTAGCCGAACTAGCCCGATTATTAAGGGCAAACTCGGCCAATGGCAAGAAAGCCACCCAATCATCCTGATCAGCAGACACAAAGCATCTCAGATAAGTTTCTAAAGTCTGATTAGTTCGCTCGGTCTGGCCATTTGTCTGAGGATGAAATGCGGAAGAAAAAGACAAATCAATGCCCAGCTTAGCACAAAAGGCCCGCCAAAACCGAGAAACAAACTGGGACCCTCTGTCGGACACAATAAGAACCCAAGAGCAGAATTCACAACAGTGGAACGAGGGTTGCTGCAGGTTGTAAGATTGTTGGAAGAGGTAGGTCTTCAGGTTCCTTTTGAAGGCTTCCATGGTAGGTGAGAGTCTGATATGTTGGAGTAGAGAATTCCAGAGTAGGGGGATGACCAGGAGAAATCGTGTATGTGATTGTGGGGAGAGGAGATAAAAGGGGACTAGAGAAGGAGATCTTGTGAGGTTCGGAGGTTGCATGCAGGTATGGATGACTTTGGATGTCATGGTTAGGGTTCTGAACTGGAGTCTCTGGGTAATGGGGTGCCAGTGAAGGGCTTGACAGAGGGCAGATGCTGGGGAATAGCAGGGTGGGCAGGTGGATTAGTCGGGCAGCAGAGTTTAGGATAGATTGGAGGGGTGCAAGAATGTTGGAAGGGAGGATACAAAACACTAGGTTGCAGTAGTCAAGACGAGAGATGATGAGTGCATAGACTATGGATTTTGCAGATTCTTGATTAAGGAATGTACGGAGCCGGGAAATATTTTTGAGTTGGAGTTGGCAGGAAGTAGAAATGGCTTGGAAATATGGTTTGAAGGAGAGATCAGATTCCAATCTCGATCCCAAGGAATCAAGCTTGTGGGACTGGGGAAAGTGGGCAACCATTTACTTTAATGGATAGGACCATTGGGGGGGGTTGAATATTCTGTATTTTATGAAATAGCAGAAAGACATTGTGGGATTCTGGTGATATCTGGTCCAGTGTGTCATCAGAATAGAGGTGATACTGAAAGCTGTGAGACTCTATAAGCTTTTAAATTATGAGCTCCAATTGGGAAAATGATGGTATCTGTGAAGCGCAATGGAATATGATGGTGCTATATAAGCAAAAGCATAATAACAGTAATCTCAGGTAGTCTAATTGACAATAAATAGAGAGATGGTGCGCATGAGAGGCTGCTTCTCCATTCTAGGAGGGTATTTCAGAGCACTGTTCTCAGGAATGAAGGAGGCCCCGCAGTGAACCAATAGCACAAAGCAAGTTAAAAACACTGAAATTAGCATTTCTATCACTATTTTGTTTTACTATTAAGCATTTAGAACATTACTATTGGCCATGATGTACAAATATTAGGTTACAACTGTTGATGTTAATGTTGCACAAAATAAGAAACGTGGCAAAAGAAAAATAATAAAATCATGAAAACAAACATTATTTCTTTATTTGAGCTAGTGTTTAGATATAGCCACAAACCGTTGCCCTCCAAATAAATGTCTTGCTCACCAAAGTTTATAGTTCAGCCATATGAGAAATGGAATTATGCAGGAAGGGATAGATAAGTGAAAGGCACAGAAGGTAATTGGAGATAAACTACTGGAGAACATAGAATAAAATATTGGAAGAGGACGGAAACCCACAAAGGATTAACCAGAGTGGAGAGACAAACAAGAGCCAAGGTTAGTGAGCAAGAGAGGGGATGTTAGAAGGTTATCCGACGAGATGCTGGTCAATACTACAAAGAGGGAGAACATTAATAAATGGCTAAAAATGGGGCTGACACTAAACAGAAAAGATTTCAGGCAGAAATGTAAGAGTATGACTGCGGAAGGGAAAATGGTGCTATATGCTGCACCTGACCTTAGGACTGTAACTGTGGACGCAATGTTTTTCAAATTTTCCATCTTGAAAATGTCTTTGCCCTTTAGAGTAAATAGTCAGAGGTCTGAGCTGAACGTTTGGACTTTCATTCAAGGACGATGCAAGAAGTGCAGACATTTATGTGAACAAATTAAACAAGATAACAGGCCAGATGTTTTGGAAGGTTATAAACCTCTATTAGGACATGAAAAATAGATGTAAGACAAATTTTCTTCTATTACAAAAAAGTCGATCGAAAGGCATAAAGTGAGGAAGAGAAGCTCATCCCAGCATCTCAATGGGCCTCATTGTTGAGTGTTCCGATGATATCATATGTCAATATTTTTGCTCATAGGCATTCTCTTCTAGTTCCATTTTTGCATCACATAAATTAAAAAAGCGGGCTAAAGAAATTTCACAATCTAAATTTCACAGTCATATTTTCTGCTCTCTGTGAAGGAAAGTTATGGCATTGAATGGAGCCAAGGGTTGGGGGTTCAAACTCTTCCTCCTCTAATAAGGTTATTGCCATCTCTGACATTTATGACAAAATTCAAAGGACAGATTTCAGTTCCACCTCTGCCTTGAGAAATTGATGCTTTTGTGCAGTGGCTTAACTTGAAGTTCATGGGTCACAATGCAAAATCTCCAACTGGAACCCCCAATTATTGCAAGTCTTTAACCCCCTTCATGACAAATGACGTATATTTACGTAATATGTCTTGTCTCCTACTTTGATTCTGGCTCTGGGGTTGATCCCGCTTCTTTCCCACCCCGTGACAGCTAATTTAATCAGTTATCATGTTCCTTTAACAGCCGCGAGTGGATCGAAACTCCACCTGCGGCTGTTATCCATTGAAAGCCAGTGGAATTTTTTTCCCAATTTCCAGAACACTATATTGTAAAATCGATTATGCCATTCAGTAGTACAACTCGTTCCACAAAAAACAATCCCTCATACTGCTATATTGAAAATCAAAAAAGCTATGGCTCTTGGAAGAAGGGGAGGTAAAAATTAAAATGAAAAAACGGAAAATGTCCATGGCGTGAAGGGGCTTATAGTATTGCTCATTTAATATAGGCCAAAGGAAGTTTCTGGGCCCCTTAAGCTTCAGGGCCCAGATGTGATTGCAACCCCTGCACCTATTGTAGTTACGTTCCTGCTTTTGAATGTTTTCATTAGAGGAGAAATGACAGCACCTGTGCACCTCACTATCCATGTGTGTGTACGGGGGGTCCAAAGATTGGCTATAATACTTGTCCTGCAACATTCAGGTCTCCGACACAAGTCAAAGTACGGAGTTACGTCTTCTTTCTCAGAAGCTGCGTCCTCTACATAGATGCTGTCCCGGTGGTAGAACCCACATCTATCACACATGACTATTACTGATCACATATGACTATTACAATCAGTCTCTGTCCAGAGGTTGGACCGCCAGTGATTGGGAAGTTATCCTGTAACTTACAGATAGGGAATAACTTCTAAAACTTTGTAGAGACCCTTTCAGGCAGAATTCTAATGAACTCTTACATTTTAATTAATATACTGAAAATACCTTTGCGCTCACTCTCCGCTCAGTATGCCACGTACAATACAGCTGGTAAATAAATGTATATGTTACTCTGCAATTGTGAAAGAAATGTATCACTAGATATGTGGTTTTCTGATGAAAGATGGTAATTCTTCAGAATTTGGTTTTACAACAGAATTTACCATTGGAAATCCACAATATAAAGAAAGGTGTTTGGGTCCGAGATTAGTTACTCTGTTATTTAGACTCAGAAGGAGCTGAGTGTAATTGAAGCCAATGGAAGAAATGTGATGTTTTGTGACCATTTTACCCTCTAGAGCCAATGACACAACAAAAACACTCATATACCATCATAGGATCTTCTTCTTCACAAGTGGCTACTTAAGCTGGGAATGGACGTTTATTCCAGGACATCTAATCTTTTGACAAATATTTTAAAGAGGCCTACTGTTATGCATAGTAGGAAAGCAATCTCATCTTTAGAATATTTTCTAATCCATCAATACAGAGTATCCTTGTCTGTAGCACAAATGTCCAGAAGATGGCACTGTGAATAGCATTTTGGTAATTTTTAATATAAATCTTGTAAAACAGAACTCACTGTAAATCTGTAATTCTGAACTAATTAGTTTCTTGATCTATGGTAATAGCAAATGGAGTTTTGTTTTTCGGATACATATCTCCAACATAATGTAGGAGTTAGAAAATTAGAGCAGCACAAAGAAAGAGTCCGGGTGCAGAGCCCCCCAGGCAAATACCAAACCTCAATGATAAAAATCCAGAAAAATTGGAGGTAGCACACCGTTTGTAGTGAAAATGAGCTATTTAATCAGCACAGAAGGCGACGTTTCGGTCTCAACAGGAACCTTTCTCAAGCAACATAATGCATAGATAACCTCCGGGCAGCTTGGAAAGTTCCTTTAGCTGACTAAAGGGGCAGCAGCAATTTATCTTGTGCCTTGTGCCTCTCGATGTTTATCAGATATAGTTCCGCGCCCCTACCTTGTTGTGGCTGTGCCCAGTACTGAAGCCTTCTGAATAGCAATGACTTGCTACAATAGTGTATATATTTTTTCTTCCAGAAAAATGCCTTTCTTCTTTAATTGGCCTCTTATTCTTCTTCCCCTTGCTTCTTGAACTTTTAATTTACTCTGAAATACTGTTAAATGAAGATGGACATTCAGCTCACTGTTTCATGTTAACTATAGAAGACAATAAAGAGGGGATGAGGGAAAAGGAGAGGTGAGAAGCAGTTGAAGAGAGGGAGAGGCTGTATTTTTCAAGGGTCTTAATTCAATACCAGTGCTGGATTAACAGCTACACAGCTTAGTAGTGCTGTATGATGTCCTCCATTCTGCTGCTACTCCTTCCAGGGGGAAGGATACTCAAAGGGTACTCAAAGAAAAATAGTGGAGTGTTGTGAACTCCGTTTTCAGGCTCCCTCTTGTGGTCACAGATGGTATTGTGTGACTTTGGTTTTTTGGCTCCCCCTGGTGGTTTGGTTTATTATCCTGCGGGTCTGCTGGATCAGCTGCCTCGTTATTCACCAGGGAGGCTCCTATTTAGCTCTGCTTCACATCCACTTGTTGCCGGCTGTATTCAGTGCTATTCTGATTACTCCTGATTATCTCGTTTTCTGCCTCTTCAGGATAAGCTAAGTTCTGTTTGAATATTTTTTGCTCATCTGCCTGCAATATGATTTCTGTGTATGATGAGTCTAGTCCAGCTTGCTAACATGTGATTTCTTTTTGCTGGTAAGCTCTGGGGTACGGAGTTGCTTCCCCCGCACCGTTAGTTGGTGCGGGGCCTCGAGCAATCTCTGCGTGGATATTTTGAATAGGGTTTTTTATTGACCGCACAGTTTCCTTCCTATTTTCTGCTATCTAGTATTAGCGGGCCTCATTTGCTAAATCTGATTTCATCTCTGCGTTTGTGCTTTCCCCTTAACTCACCATTAATATTTGTGGGGGGCTATTCTATATCTTTGGGGTCTTCCACTAAGGCAAGTGAGGACTTACTTTCCCTCCAGGAATAGTCAGTTTCTCAGGCCGTGACGAGACGTCTAGGATTTTTAGGTAACGTTCCACGGCTGCCTATAGTTGTTTTCGGATAGGATCAGGTTGCGGTCAATCTAGTTACCACTTCCCCAGAGCTAGTAGTCTGTTTAGTTACTTAGCTAGTCCGACCTGCGATCCTTGCCACTAGGATCATAACAGTACAGCCGGCCTATAAAGTGTTAATTGCATGGCAGAAGCAGGAGAAAAGAAGCTTGGAGATTTTTTTTTTTTTTTTGCTGCCGTGTGTCTAGCTGCTGTGTGTCTGGCTTCTCTGCTCCTCTTAATCTTGGTGTGGCTCTGAGTTCAGCTGCTGATATGGATATCCAGAGTTTAGCCTCCAGTGTAGATCATCTTGCTGCAAGGGTACAAAGTATTCAGGATTTTGTTGTGCACAGTCCTATGTCAGAGCCTAGAATACCTATTCCGGAGTTGTTTTCTGGAGATAGATCTAGGTTCCTGAATTTTAAGAACAATTGCAAGTTGTTTCTTTCTTTGAAACCTCGTTCCTCTGGGGATTCTGTTCAGCAAGTTAAGATTATTATTTCTTTCTTGTGTGGCGATCCTCAAGATTGGGCTTTCGCATTGGCTCCAGGGGATCCTGCATTGCTCAGTGTGGATGCGTTTTTTCTGGCCTTGGATTGCTCTATGAGGAACCTAATCTTGAGAACCAGGCTGAAAAAGCGTTGTTGGCCATCTCTCAGGGGCAAGATGATGCAGAGGTGTACTGCCAGAAATTTCGGAAATGGTCGGTGCTTACTCAATGGAATGAGTGTGCCCTGGCTGCAAATTTCAGAAAAGGTCTTTCTGAAGCCATTAAGAATGTCATGGTGGGGTTCCCTACGCCTGCAGGTCTGAATGAGTCAATGACTCTGGCCATTCAGATTGATCGGCATTTGCGGGAGCGCAAACCTGCGCACCATTTGGCGGTGTCTTCTGAACAGACACCTGAGTCTATGCAATGTGATAGAATTCTGACCAGAAGTGAACGGCAAAATTATAGACGGCAAAATGGGTTGTGCTTTTACTGTGGTGACTCAGCTCATGTTATCTCAGCATGCTCTAAGCGCACAAAAAAGATTGATAAATCTGTCACCATCGGTACTTTACAGCCTAAGTTTATTTTGTCTGTTACCCTGATTTGTTCCCTGTCATCTTACCCGGTTATGGCTTTTGTGGATTCAGGTGCTGCCCTGAGTCTGATGGATTTGTCATTTGCCAGGCGCTGTGGTTTTGTTTTGGAGCCTTTAAAATTCCCTATTCCACTAAGGGGAATTGATGCTACACCATTGGCTATGAATAAACCTCAGTACTGGACACAAGTGACCATGTGCATGACTCCTGTTCATCAGGAGGTGATTCGCTTTCTTGTATTGCATAATTTGCATGATGTTGTCGTGTTGGGCCTGCCATGGTTGCAGACTCATAATCCAGTCCTGGATTGGAAAGCAATGTCTGTGTCAAGTTGGGGTTGTCAGGGAATTCATGGCGACGCTCCTGTGGTGTCAATTGCTTCATCCACTCCTTCTGAGGTCCCTGCGTTTTTGTCAGATTACCAGGATGTATTTGATGAGCCCAAACTCAGTTCTCTACCTCCTCATAGGGATTGTGATTGTGCTATAAATTTGATTCCTGGTAGTAAGTTTCCTAAGGGACGACTTTTCAATTTGTCAGTGCCGGAGCATGCTGCTATGCGGAGTTATATAAAGGAGTCTTTGGAGAAAGGAATTATTCGCCCCTCCTCCTCCCCTCTTGGTGCGGGGTTCTTTTTTGTGGCTAAGAAGGATGGTTCCTTGAGACCTTGTATTGATTATCGCCTTCTAAACAAAATCACGGTCAAATTTCAGTATCCTTTGCCATTGTTATCTGATCTGTTTGCTCGCATTAGGGGGTCTAGTTGGTTCACCAATATAGATCTTCGTGGTGCGTATAACCTTGTGCGTATTAAGCAGGGTGATGAATGGAAAACTGCATTTAATACGCCCGAAGGCCATTTTGAGTACTTGGTGATGCCTTTTGGACTTTCTAACGCTCCTTCTGTCTTTCAGTCCTTTATGCACGACATCTTCCGCGAATATCTGGATAAATTTATGATTGTGTATCTGGATGATATTCTGGTTTTTTCGAATGATTGGGAGTCCCATGTTAAGTAGGTCAGAATGGTGTTTCAGGTCCTGCGTGCCAATGCTTTATTTGTGAAGGGCTCAAAATGTCTTTTTGGAGTCCAGAAGGTCTCTTTTTTGGGTTTCATTTTTTCTCCTTCTGCTATTGAGATGGACCCAGTCAAGGTTCAGGCTATTCATGACTGGACTCAGCCTACATCTGTTAAGAGTCTTCAGAAGTTCTTGGGTTTTGCTAATTTTTACCATCGCTTCATCGCTAATTTTTCTGGTGTTATTAAGCCATTGACGGATTTGACCAAGAAGGGTTCTGATGTTACTAATTGGTCTCCTGCGGCTGTGGAGGCCTTTCGGGAGCTGAAGCGCCGGTTTTCTTTGGCTCCGGTCTTATGTCAGCCAGACGTCTCCCTTCCTTTCCAGGTCGAGGTTGATGCTTCTGAGATTGGAGCGGGGCTGTTTTGTCGCAGAGAAGCTCTGATGGCTCTGTGATGAAGCCATGTGCTTTCTTTTCAAGAAAGTTTTCGCCTGCCGAGCGGAATTATGATGTTGGTAGTGGGCATTTGAGGAGTGGCGACATTTGCTCGAGGGAGCTAAGCATCGTGTGGTGGTCTTGACTGATCACAAGAATTTGATTTATCTCGAGTCGGCCAAGCGGCTGAATCCTAGACAGGCTCGTTGGTCGTTGTTTTTCTCTCATTTTGATTTCGTGGTCTCATACCTGCCTGGTTCGAAGAATTTGAAGGCTGATGCTCTTTCTAGGAGTTTTGTGCCTGACTCTCCTGGTGATTCAGAGCCAGCTGGTATCCTCAGAGAAGGGGTGATTTTGTCTGCCATCTCCCCAGATTTGCGACGAGTGCTGCAGGAGTTTCAGGCGGATAGACCTGACCGTTGTCCACCGGAGAGACTGTTTGTCCCGGATAGATGGACCAGCAGAGTTATTTTCGAGGTTCATTCTTCAGTGTTGGCAGGCCATCCTGGGATTTTTGGTACCAGAGATTTGGTGGCTAGGTCCTTCTGGTGGCCTTCCTTGTCGCGGGATGTGCGTTCCTTTGTGCAGTCTTGTGGAATTTGTGCTCGGGCTAAGCCTTGCTGTTCTCGTGCCAGTGGCTTGTTGTTGCCTTTGCCTGTCCCGAAGAGGCCTTGGACGCACATTTCCATGGATTTTATTTCAGATCTCCCTGTCTCTCAGAGAATGTCGGTCATTTGGGTGGTTGTTGTGAAATTGGATTTTGGGCTCCCCCGGTGGCCACTGGTGGAATTGAACTGGTGTGCATCATCCTCTCTGTTCACCTGTTTCCATCAGGATGTGGGAGTCGCTATTTAGCCTTGCTCCTCTGTCACTTCCATGCCGGTCAACATTGTAATCAGAAGCCTTTCTGTGCATGTTCCTGCTGCTAGACAACTCCCAGCTAAGTTGGACTTTAGTCCTTGTTTGTTTTTGCATTTTGTTCCAGTTCACAGCTGTAGTTTCGTTTCTGTGTCTGGAAAGCTCTTGTGATCTGAAATTGCCACTCTGATGTTATGAGTTAATACTAGAGTCTTAAAGTAATTTCAGGATGGTGTTTTGATAGGGTTTTCAGCTGACCATGAAAGTGCCCTTTCTGTCTTCCTGCTATCTAGTAAGCGGACCTCAATTTTGCTAAACCTATTTTCATACTACGTTTGTCATTTCATCTAAAATCACCGCCAATATTTGTGGGGGCCTCTGTCTGCCTTTCGGGGAAATTTCTCTAGAGGTGAGCCAGGACTATATTTTCCTCTGCCAGGATTAGTTAGTCCTCCGGCCGGCGCTGGGCGTCTAGGGATAAAACGCAGGCTACGCTACCCGGCTACTGTTAGTTGTGCGGCAGGTTTAGTTCATGGTCAGTTTAGTTTCCATCCTTCCAAGAGCTAGTTCTTATGTTTGCTGGGCTATGTTCTCTTGCCATTGAGAACCATAACAGTTTGACCGGCCAAAAAGGGTTAAATTAATTGACAGAGAAAGGAGAGAAAAGAGAAGTCTGCTGAAGATTTTTTTTTTTTTTTCCTTCAGTTCTGAGTGTGCTTGTAATTGAATCTCTTGCAAGTCTGCCTATATTGCAGCCTTTCTCTCTCTCTCTCCTTCTAATCCTGGAATGGCTCTGTGTTCACCTGTTTAAAATGGATATTCAGAGTTTAGCTGCAGGTTTGAATAATCTCACCACGAAAGTTCAAAATTTACAAGATTTTGTTGTTCATGTTCCTATATCTGAACCTAGAATTCCTTTGCCTGAATTTTTCTCGGGGAATAGATCTTGCTTTCAAAATTTCAAAAATAATTGCAAGTTGTTTTTGTCCCTGAAATCTCGCTCTGCTGGAGATCCTGCTCAGCAGGTCAGGATTGTGATTTCCTTGCTCCGGGGCGACCCTCAGGATTGGGCTTTTGCATTGGCTCCAGGGGATCCTGCGTTGCTCAATGTGGATGCGTTTTTTCTGGCCTTGGGGTTGCTTTATGAGGAACCTCAGTTAGAACTTCAGGCGGAAAAGGCCTTGATGTCCCTATCTCAGGGGCAAGACGAAGCTGAAATATACTGCCAGAAATTCCGTAAATGGGCTGTGCTTACTCAGTGGAATGAGTGCGCCCTGGCGGCGAATTTCAGAGAGGGTCTCTCTGATGCCATTAAGGATGTTATGGTGGGGTTCCCTGTGCCTGCGGGTCTGAATGAGTCCATGACAATGGCTATCCAGATCGATAGGCGTCTGCGGGAGCGCAAACCTGTGCACCATTTGGCGGTGTCTACTGAGAAGACGCCAGAGAATATGCAATGTGATAGAATTCTGTCCAGAAGTGAACGGCAGAATTTTAGACGAAAAAATGGGTTGTGCTTCTATTGCGGTGATTCAACTCATGTTATATCAGCATGCTCTAAGCATACTAAGAAGCTTGATAAGTCTGTTTCAATTGGCCCTTTACAGTCTAAGTTTATTCTATCTGTGACCCTGATTTGTTCTTTATCATCTATTACCGCGGATGCCTATGTCGACTCTGGCGCCGCTTTGAGTCTTATGGATTGGTCCTTTGCCAAACGCTGTGGGTATGATTTGGAGCCTCTTGAAACTCCTATACCCCTGAAGGGGATTGACTCCACCCCATTGGCTAGCAATAAACCACAATACTGGACACAAGTAACTATGCGGATTAATCCGGATCACCAGGAGATTATTCGCTTTCTTGTGCTGTATAACCTACATGATGTGTTGGTGCTTGGATTGCCATGGCTGCAATCTCATAACCCAGTCCTTGACTGGAAAGCTATGTCTGTGTTAAGCTGGGGATGTAAGGGGACGCATGGGGACGTACCTGTGGTTTCCATTTCATCATCTATTCCCTCTGAGATTCCTGAATTCTTGACTGAATATCGTGACGTTTTTGAAGAACCTAAGCTTGGTTCATTACCTCCGCACCGGGAGTGCGATTGTGCCATAGATTTGATTCCGGGTAGTAAATACCCTAAGGGTCGTTTATTTAATCTGTCTGTGCCTGAACATGCTGCTATGCGAGAATATATAAAGGAGTCCTTGGAAAAGGGACATATTCGTCCTTTGTCATCTCCCTTAGGAGCCGGTTTTTTCTTTGTGGCTAAGAAAGATGGCTCTTTGAGGCCGTGCATTGATTATCAGCTTTTGAATAAAATCACGGTTAAATATCAATATCCGTTGCCACTGCTGACTGATTTGTTTGCTCGCATAAAGGGGGCCAAGTGGTTCTCTAAGATAGATCTCCGTGGGGCGCATAATTTGGTGCGAATTAAGCAGGGGGATGAGTGGAAAACCGCATTTAATACGCCCGAGGGCCACTTTGAGTATTTGGTGATGCCTTTTGGTCTTTCAAATGCCTCTTCAGTCTTTCAGTCCTTTATGCATGACATTTTCCGTGATTATTTGGATAAATTTATGATTGTGTATCTGGATGATATTTTGATTTTTTCGGATGACTGGGACTCTCATGTCCAGCAGGTCAGGAGGGTTTTTCAGGTTTTGCGGTCTAATTCCTTGTGTGTGAAGGGTTCTAAGTGCGTTTTTGGGGTTCAAAAGATTTCCTTTTTGGGATATATTTTTTCCCCCTCTTCCATCGAGATGGATCCTGTCAAGGTTCAGGCTATTTGTGATTGGACGCAACCCTCTTCTCTTAAGAGTCTTCAGAAATTTTTGGGCTTTGCTAACTTTTATCGTCGATTTATTGCTGGTTTTTCTGATGTTGTTAAACCATTGACTGATTTGACTAAGAAGGGTGCTGATGTTGCTGATTGGTCCCCTGCTGCTGTGGAGGCCTTTCGGGAGCTTAAGCGCCGCTTTTCTTCCGCCCCTGTGTTGCGTCAGCCTGATATTGCTCTTCCTTTTCAGGTTGAGGTCGACGCTTCTGAAATCGGAGCTGGGGCGGTTTTGTCGCAGAGAAGTTCCGATTGCTCCGTGATGAGACCTTGTGCTTTTTTCTCGCGTAAGTTTTCGCCCGCCGAGCGGAATTATGATGTTGGAAATCGGGAGCTTTTGGCCATGAAGTGGGCTTTTGAGGAGTGGCGTCATTGGCTTGAGGGGGCTAGACATCAGGTGGTGGTATTGACTGACCACAAAAATCTAATTTATCTTGAGTCCGCCAGACGCCTGAATCCTAGACAGGCGCGCTGGTCGTTGTTTTTCTCTCGGTTTAATTTTGTGGTGTCCTACCTGCCGGGTTCTAAGAATGTTAAGGCGGATGCCCTTTCTAGGAGTTTTGAGCCTGACTCCCCTGGTAATTCTGAACCTACAGGTATCCTTAAGGATGGAGTGATATTGTCTGCCGTTTCTCCAGACCTGCGGCGGGCCTTGCAGGAGTTTCAGGCGGATAGACCTGATCGTTGCCCACCTGGTAGACTGTTTGTTCCTGATGATTGGACCAGTAAAGTCATTTCTGAGGTTCATTCTTCTGCGTTGGCAGGTCATCCTGGAATCTTTGGTACCAGGGATTTGGTGGCAAGGTCCTTCTGGTGGCCTTCCCTGTCTCGAGATGTGCGAGGCTTCGTGCAGTCTTGTGACGTTTGTGCTCGGGCCAAGCCTTGTTGTTCTCGGGCTAGTGGATTGTTGTTGCCCTTGCCTATCCCGAAGAGGCCCAGGACGCACATCTCGATGGATTTTATTTCGGATCTTCCTGTTTCTCAGAAGATGTCTGTCATCTGGGTGGTGTGTGATCGTTTCTCTAAGATGGTCCATTTGGTTCCCCTGCCTAAGTTGCCTTCTTCTTCCGAGTTGGTTCCTCTGTTTTTTCAAAATGTGGTCCGTTTGCATGGTATTCCGGAGAATATCGTTTCTGACAGAGGTACCCAATTCGTGTCTAGATTTTGGCGAGCATTCTGTGCTAGGATGGGCATAGATTTGTCTTTCTCATCTGCTTTCCATCCTCAGACTAATGGCCAGACCGAGCGGACGAATCAGACCTTGGAGACATATTTGAGGTGTTTTGTGTCTGCAGATCAGGATGATTGGGTTGCTTTTTTGCCTTTAGCGGAGTTTGCCCTCAATAATCGGGCCAGCTCTGCCACCTTGGTGTCTCCCTTTTTCTGTAATTCGGGGTTTCATCCTCGATTTTCTTCTGGTCAGGTGGAATCTTCGGATTGTCCTGGAGTGGATGCTGTGGTGGAGAGGTTGCATCAGATTTGGGGGCAGGTAGTGGACAATTTGAAGTTGTCCCAGGAGAAGACTCAGCTTTTTGCCAACCGCCGGCGTCGGGTTGGTCCTCGGCTTTGTGTTGGGGACTTGGTGTGGTTGTCTTCTCGTTTCGTCCCTATGAGGGTTTCTTCTCCCAAGTTTAAGCCTCGGTTCATCGGCCCGTACAAGATATTGGAGATTCTTAACCCTGTGTCCTTCCGTTTGGACCTCCCTGCATCTTTTTCTATTCATAATGTTTTTCATCGGTCATTATTGCGCAGGTATGAGGTACCGGTTGTGCCTTCCGTTGAGCCTCCTGCTCCGGTGTTGGTTGAGGGCGAGTTGGAGTACGTTGTGGAAAAAATCTTGGACTCCCGTGTTTCCAGACGGAAACTCCAGTATCTGGTTAAATGGAAGGGATACGGTCAGGAGGATAATTCTTGGGTGACTGCCTCTGATGTTCATGCCTCCGATTTGGTCCGTGCCTTTCATAGGGCTCATCCTGATCGCCCTGGTGGTTCTGGTGAGGGTTCGGTGCCCCCTCCTTGAGGGGGGGGTACTGTTGTGAAATTGGATTTTGGGCTCCCCCGGTGGCCACTGGTGGAATTGAACTGGTGTGCATCATCCTCTCTGTTCACCTGTTTCCATCAGGATGTGGGAGTCGCTATTTAGCCTTGCTCCTCTGTCACTTCCATGCCGGTCAACATTGTAATCAGAAGCCTTTCTGTGCATGTTCCTGCTGCTAGACAACTCCCAGCTAAGTTGGACTTTAGTCCTTGTTTGTTTTTGCATTTTGTTCCAGTTCACAGCTGTAGTTTCGTTTCTGTGTCTGGAAAGCTCTTGTGATCTGAAATTGCCACTCTGATGTTATGAGTTAATACTAGAGTCTTAAAGTAATTTCAGGATGGTGTTTTGATAGGGTTTTCAGCTGACCATGAAAGTGCCCTTTCTGTCTTCCTGCTATCTAGTAAGCGGACCTCAATTTTGCTAAACCTATTTTCATACTACGTTTGTCATTTCATCTAAAATCACCGCCAATATTTGTGGGGGCCTCTGTCTGCCTTTCGGGGAAATTTCTCTAGAGGTGAGCCAGGACTATATTTTCCTCTGCCAGGATTAGTTAGTCCTCCGGCCGGCGCTGGGCGTCTAGGGATAAAACGCAGGCTACGCTACCCGGCTACTGTTAGTTGTGCGGCAGGTTTAGTTCATGGTCAGTTTAGTTTCCATCCTTCCAAGAGCTAGTTCTTATGTTTGCTGGGCTATGTTCTCTTGCCATTGAGAACCATAACAGGTGGTGTGTGATCGTTTTTCTAAAATGGTCCATTTGGTGCCCTTGCCTAAGTTGCCTTCCTCCTCCGAGTTGGTTCCTCTGTTTTTTCAAAATGTGGTTCGTTTGCACGGGATCCCTGAAAATATTGTTTCCGACAGAGGATCCCAGTTTGTGTCTAGATTTTGGCGGACCTTTTGTGCTAAGATGGGCATTAATTTGTCTTTTTCGTCGGCCTTCCATCCTCAGATGAATGGCCAAACCGAGCGCACTAATCAGACTTTGGAAACCTATTTAAGATGTTTTGTTTCTGCTGATCAGGACGACTGGGTGACTTTTTTGCCATTGGCCGAGTTTGCCCTTAATAATCGGGCTAGTTCTGCTACTTTGGTTTCGCCTTTTTTTTGTAACTCAGGGTTTCATCCTCGTTTTTCCTCGGGTCAGGTGGAGTCTTCTGACTGTCCTGGAGTGGATGTTGTGGTGGATAGGTTGCATCAGATTTGGAATCATGTGGTGGACAATTTGAAGCTGTCACAAGAGAAGGCTCAGCGCTTTGCCAACCGCCGTCGCTGTGTGGGTCCCCGACTTCGCGTTGGGGATTTGGTGTGGTTGTCTTCTCGCTTTGTTCCTATGAAGGTCTCCTCTCCTAAGTTTAGGCCTCGGTTTATCGGTCCTTATAAGATTTTGGAAGTCCTTAACCCTGTGTCATTTTGTTTGGACCTCCCGGCATCGTTTGCTATTCATAATGTGTTCCATCGGTCGTTGTTGCGGAGGTATTGTTGTGAATTAGACTTCTTGGCTCCCTCTGGTGGTTATTAGTGATATGACTCTGGGATTTTCTTTCCTCAGTTTGCACCCACCTGGGTCGTTAGTCCAGGGGTGTTGCTATATAAACCTCCTGGATCCTTAGTCCAGTGCCTGGCATCGTTGTAATCAGATCCTTTTTGTTTGCTCCTATCTGCTGGTCCTGGTTCGTGCAAAATTAAGCTAAGTCCTGCTTCTTTGTTTTTTGGGTTATTTGCTTGCTCTCATTTTTGTCCAGCTTGTACTAAATGTGATTCCTGACCTTGCTGGAAGCTCTAGGGGGCTGGTGTTCTCCCCCCGGGCCGTTAGACGGTTCGGGGGTTCTTGAATATCCAGCGTGGATATTTTTTATAGGGTTTTTGCTGACCATATAAGTTATCTTACTATATTCTGCTATTAGCTAGTGGGCCTCTCTTTGCTAAATACCTAGCTCATCCTTACGTTTGTCTTTTCCTCTTACCTCACCGTTATTATTTGTTGGGGGCTTGTATCCAACTTTTGGGGTCTTTTCTCTGGAGGCAAGAAAGGTCTTTCTTTTCCCTTCTAGGGTTAGTTAGTTCTCCGGCTGGCGCGAGACGTCTAGAATCAACGTAGGCACGTTCCCCGGCTGCTGTTATTTGTGGTGCTAGGATTAGATATATGGTCAGATCAGTTACCACTGCCCTATGAGCTGGTTTTTGTGTTTGCAGACTTAGAAACTATTTCTGAGACCCTCTGCCATTGGGGTCATAACAGTATGCCAGGCCAACATTGAATGTTTATTGCATTGCAGAAGTGGGATAATAAGAAAGGAAATTCTGAGTTTTTTTTTTTTCCCTCTCTTCCTCCCCTTTACCTTTGAGTGGCTTGTGCTTGCTACAGACATGAATGTCCAGACCTTGATTACAAGTGTAGACCAGCTTGCTGCTCGTGTGCAGGGCATACAAGATTTTGTTACCAGTAGTCCAATGTCTGAACCTAAAATACCTATTCCTGAACTGTTTTCTGGAGACCGATTTAGGTTTAGGAATTTCAGGAACAATTGTAAATTGTTTCTTTCTCTGAGACCCCGTTCATCTGGAGATCCAGCTCAGCAAGTGAAAATTGTTATCTCTTTTTTATGGGGCGACCCTCAGGATTGGGCTTTTTCGCTAGCGCCAGGAGATCCGGCATTGGCAAATATTGATGCGTTTTTTCTGGCGCTCGGATTGCTTTACGAGGAACCCAATCTTGAAGTTCAGGCAGAAAAAGCCTTGCTGGCTATTTCTCAGGGCCAGGATGAAGCTGAAGTGTATTGCCAAAAATTTCGGAAATGGTCCGTGCTTACTCAGTGGAATGAGTGTGCTCTGGCCGCAAATTTCAGAAATGGCCTTTCTGAAGCCATTAAGAATGTGATGGTGGGTTTCCCCATTCCTACAAGTCTGAATGATTCTATGGTGCTGGCTATTCAAATTGACCGGCGTTTGCGGGAGCGCAAAACCGCTAATCCTCTGGTGGTGTTGTCTGAACAAACATCTGATTTAATGCAATGTGATAGAATTCAGACTAGAAATGAGCGGAAAAATCATAGACGTCAGAATGGGTTATGTTTTTACTGTGGTGATTCTACACATGTTATATCAGCATGCTCTAAACGCCTAACAAGGGTTGTCAGTCCTGTCGCCATTGGTAATTTGCAACCTAAATTTATTTTGTCTGTGACTTTAATTTGCTCATTGTCTTCTTACCCTGTTATGGCGTTTGTGGATTCAGATGCTGCCCTGAGTTTTATGGATCTGTCATTTGCCAAGCGCTGTGGTTTTGTTCTTGAACCGTTGGTAAATCCTATTCCTCTTAGAGGTATTGATGCTACGCCATTGGCGGAAAATAAACCACAGTTTTGGACGCAGGTAACCATGTGCATGACTCCTGAACATCGGGAGGTGATTCGTTTTCTTGTTCTGCATAAAATGCATGATTTGGTCGTTTTGGGTCTGCCATGGTTACAGACCCACAATCCAGTCTTGGATTGGAAGGCAATGTCTGTGTCAAGTTGGGGCTGTCAGGGAATTCATGCTGATTCCCCGCCGGTGTCTATTGCTTCCTCTACTTCCTTCGGAAGTATTTGTCTGATTATCAGGATGTATTCAGCGAGTCCAGGTCCAGTGCTCTGCCTCCTCATAGGGACTGTGACTGCGCCATAGATTTGATTCCAGGTAGTAAATTTCCTAAGGGAAGACTATTTAATCTGTCTGTACCTGAGCATGCCGCAATGCGTTTGTATATCAAGGAGTCTCTGGAGAAGGGGCATATCCGTCCATCCTCTTCCCCTCTTGGTGCGGGATTCTTTTTTGTGGCCAAGAAGGACGGATCTTTGAGACCTTGTATTGACTATCGGCTTCTGAATAAAATCACTGTTAAATTTCAGTATCCTTTGCCTCTGTTGTCGGACTTGTTTGCCCGGATTAAAGGTGCCAAGTGGTTCACCAAGATAGATCTTCGTGGTGCGTACAACCTTGTGCGCATTAAGCAAGGAGATGAATGGAAGACAGCATTTAATACGCCCGAAGGTCATTTTGAGTACTTGGTGATGCCTTTTGGGCTCTCTAATGCTCCCTCAGTGTTTCAGTCCTTTATGCATGATATTTTCCGGAAGTATCTGGATAAATTTATGATTGTTTATCTGGATGATATTCTGGTTTTCTCTGAAGATTGGGACTCACATGTGGAGCAGGTCAGGATGGTGTTTCAGGTTTTGCGTGAGAATGCTTTGTTTGTTAAGGGCTCAAAGTGTCTCTTTGGAGTACAGAAGGTTCCCTTTTTGGGGTTTATTTTTTCCCCTTCTGCTGTGGAGATGGACCCAGTCAAGGTCCGAGCTATTCATGATTGGACTCAACCCACGTCAGTTAAGAGTCTTCAGAAGTTCTTGGGTTTTGCTAACTTCTACCGTCATTTTATCGCTAATTTTTCTAGCGTTGTTAAACCTTTGACGGATATGACCAAGAAAGGTTCTGATGTTGCTAACTGGGCTCCTGCAGCCGTGGAGGCGTTCCAAGAGTTGAAGCGCCGGTTTACTTCAGCGCCTGTTTTGTGCCAGCCTGATGTCTCACTTCCCTTTCAGGTCGAAGTGGATGCTTCTGAGATTGGGGCAGGGGCCGTTTTGTCACAGAGAGGCCCTGGTTGCTCGGTAATGAGACCATGTGCTTTCTTCTCCAGGAAGTTTTCGCCTGCTGAGCGGAATTATGATGTCGGCAATCGGGAGTTGCTGGCCATGAAGTGGGCATTTGAGGAGTGGCGTCATTGGCTCGAGGGTGCTAAGCATCGTGTGGTGGTCTTGACTGATCACAAAAATCTGATGAATCTCGAGTCTGCTAAACGCCTGAATCCTAGACAGGACCGCTGGTCATTGTTTTTCTCCCGTTTTGACTTTGTGGTCTCGTATTTACCAGGTTCAAAGAATGTGAAGGCTGATGCTCTTTCAAGGAGCTTTGTGCCTGACTCTCCTGGAGTCGCAGAACCAGTTGGTATTCTTAAAGAGGGAGTTATCTTGTCAGCCATTTCTCCTGATTTGAGACGCGTGTTGCAGAGATTTCAGGCTGGTAGACCTGACTCTTGTCCACCTGACAGACTGTTTGTTCCTGATAGGTGGACCAGCAGAGTCATTTCCGAGGTTCATTCCTCGGTGTTGGCAGGTCATCCGGGAATTTTTGGCACCAGAGATCTGGTGGCTAGGTCCTTTTGGTGGCCTTCCTTGTCACGGGATGTGCAGTCATTTGTGCAGTCCTGTGGGACTTGTGCTCGAGCTAAGCCTTGCTGTTCTCGTGTCAGCGGGTTGCTCTTGCCCTTGCCTGTCCCGAAGAGGCCTTGGACACACATTTCCATGGATTTCATTTCTGATCTCCCGGTGTCTCAGGGCATGTCTGTCATCTGGGTGGTATGTGATCGCTTTTCCAAAATGGTCCATTTGGTGCCTTTGCCTAAGCTGCCCTCCTCTTCCGATCTGGTTCCTGTGTTCTTTCAGAATGTGGTTCGTTTACACGGCATTCCTGAGAATATTGTGTCTGACAGAGGATCCCAGTTTGTTTCCAGGTTCTGGCGATCCTTTTGTGCTAGGATGGGCATTGAGTTGCCGTTTTCGTCTGCCTTTCATCCTCAGACTAATGGACAAACGGAGCGAACTAATCAGACTCTGGAGGCTTATTTGAGGTGTTTTGTTTCGGCAGATCAGGATGATTGGGTGACCTTCTTGCCGTTGGCTGAGTTTGCCCTTAATAATCGGGCTAGTTCCGCTACTTTGGTTTCGCCATTTTTCTGCAACTCTGGTTTCCATCCTCGTTTTTCCTCGGGACATGTGGAGCCTTCTGACTGTCCTGGGGTAGATTCTGTGGTGGATAGGTTGCAGCAGATCTGGAATCATGTGGTGGACAACTTAAAGTTGTCACAGGAGAAGGCTCAGCGTTTTGCCAACCGCCGCCGCGGTGTGTGTCCCCGACTTCGTGTTGGGGATTTGGTATGGCTGTCTTCTCGATTTGTTCCTATGAAGGTCTCCTCTCCTAAATTTAAGCGACGCTTCATCGGTCCTTACAAGATATTGGAAATCCTTAATCCTGTGTCCTTTCGCTTGGATCTTCCGGTGTCGTTTGCCATTCACAACGTGTTCCATAGGTCCTTGTTGTGGCGGTACGTTGTACCTGTGGTTCCTTCTGTTGAGCCTCCTGCTCCGGTGTT
This sequence comes from Ranitomeya variabilis, assembly GCF_051348905.1. NCBI lineage: Eukaryota > Metazoa > Chordata > Amphibia > Anura > Dendrobatidae > Ranitomeya > Ranitomeya variabilis. Next base: position 70,895,206 of record NC_135237.1, on the reverse strand, counting down.
GGTTGGGGGCGAGTTGGAGTACGTGGTGGAGAAGATCTTGGATTCTCGTCTCTCCAGACGGAGGCTTCAGTATCTGGTCAAGTGGAAGGGCTATGGTCAGGAGGATAATTCCTGGGTGGTTGCCTCTGATGTGCATGCGGCCGATTTAGTTTGTGCCTTTCACGCTGCTCATCCTGATCGCCCTGGTGGTCTTGGTGAAGGTTCGGTGACCCCTCCTTAAGGGGGGGGGTACTGTTGTGAATTAGACTTCTTGGCTCCCTCTGGTGGTTATTAGTGATATGACTCTGGGATTTTCTTTCCTCAGTTTGCACCCACCTGGGTCGTTAGTCCAGGGGTGTTGCTATATAAACCTCCTGGATCCTTAGTCCAGTGCCTGGCATCGTTGTAATCAGATCCTTTTTGTTTGCTCCTATCTGCTGGTCCTGGTTCGTGCAAAATTAAGCTAAGTCCTGCTTCTTTGTTTTTTGGGTTATTTGCTTGCTCTCATTTTTGTCCAGCTTGTACTAAATGTGATTCCTGACCTTGCTGGAAGCTCTAGGGGGCTGGTGTTCTCTCCCCGGGCCGTTAGACGGTTCGGGGGTTCTTGAATATCCAGCGTGGATATTTTTGATAGGGTTTTTGATGACCATATAAGTTATCTTACTATATTCTGCTATTAGCTAGTGGGCCTCTCTTTGCTAAATACCTAGCTCATCCTTACGTTTGTCTTTTCCTCTTACCTCACCGTTATTATTTGTTGGGGGCTTGTATCCAACTTTTGGGGTCTTTTCTCTGGAGGCAAGAAAGGTCTTTCTTTTCCCTTCAAGGGTTAGTTAGTTCTCCGGCTGGCGCGAGACGTCTAGAATCAACGTAGGCACGTTCCCCGGCTGCTGTTATTTGTGGTGCTAGGATTAGATATATGGTCAGATCAGTTACCACTGCCCTATGAGCTGGTTTTTGTGTTTGCAGACTTAGAAACTATTTCTGAGACCCTCTGCCATTGGGGTCATAACAGGTATGTGGTGCCTATGGTTCCTTCGGTTGAGCCTCCTGCCCCTGTGCTGGTTGAGGGAGAATTGGAATACGTGGTGGAGAAGATCTTGGATTCTCGTATTTCTAGACGGAGGCTTCAGTATTTGGTTAAGTGGATAGGCTATGGTCAGGAGAATAATTCCTGGGTTGTCGCCTCTGATGTTCATGCGGCCGATTTGGTTCGTGCCTTCCATGTGGCTCACCCTGATCGCCCTGGGGGTTTTGATGAGGGTTCGGTGACCCCTCCTCAAGGGGGGGGGGGGTACTGTTGTGAACTCCGTTTTCAGGCTCCCTCTTGTGGTCACAGATGGTATTGTGTGACTTTGGTTTTTTGGCTCCCCCTGGTGGTTTGGTTTATTATCCTGCGGGTCTGCTGGATCAGCTGCCTCGTTATTCACCAGGGAGGCTCCTATTTAGCTCTGCTTCACTTCCACTTGTTGCCGGCTGTCAATGTATTCAGTGCTATTCTTATTACTCCTGATTATCTCGTTTTCTGCCTCTTCAGGATAAGCTAAGTTCTGTTTGAATATTTTTTGCTCATCTGCCTGCAATATGATTTCTGTGTATGATGAGTCTAGTCCAGCTTGCTAACATGTGATTTCTTTTTGCTGGTAAGCTCTGGGGTACGGAGTTGCTAACCCCGCACCGTTAGTTGGTGCGGGGCCTCGAGCAAACTCTGCGTGGATATTTTGAATAGGGTTTTTTATTGACCGCACAGTTTCCTTCCTATTTTCTGCTATCTAGTATTAGCGGGCCTCATTTGCTAAATCTGATTTCATCTCTGCGTTTGTGCTTTCCCCTTAACTCACCGTTAATATTTGTGGGGGGCTATTCTATATCTTTGGGGTCTTCCACTGAGGCAAGTGAGGACTTACTTTCCCTCCAGGAATAGTCAGTTTCTCAGGCCGTGACGAGACGTCTAGGATTTTTAGGTAACGTTCCACGGCTGCCTATAGTTGTTTGCGGATAGGATCAGGTTGCGGTCAATCTAGTTACCACTTCCCCAGAGCTAGTAGTCTGTTCAGTTACTTAGCTAGTCCGACCTGCGATCCTTGCCACTAGGATCATAACAGTGGAGGATGATCGCCTTTACTCTCTGTTCGACGTCAAACCATGCTGTCAGGGAAAATGGACAATTGGAAGCTGAGCATGCAGAGGAGAAAAGATGCAGATTATAACTAATTCAATCAAGAAATTATTCTAATGTTTTAATCTGAAACGTCATTTGAAATTATAGATAATGTGTAAATCAGCTGAGGGTCAGACCCCAAACAATCTAATATTGATGACCTATCTATCCTCAACGTCTTAAAGGGATTGTCCTGTATAAAATGATAAGTCTGCAGTCACTCTGTGTGACTGCAGATCTATGAATTCACCCAGTGTATATACTGTGCTATGAGAGTTCACTGGTTTACTGGTTTCTCCATATGGAACAGTGGTGATGTATGTGTTATGCATACTCCCAGCCAGTACCTAGCTAATGGTTGTGGCCTAGCTTCAAACACTTGTATAGAGTGAGGCCGTGCCCATTAGACAGCCGAACCCACAGAATGGCTGCATCACTAAATGGGGTGAAGCCACGCTCAATGCAAGTGTATGGAGCGAGGCCGATTTGTTGAGTTCTGGTTGGGAGTATGTATATCTCATACATACCCTCCGCTCCTGGCTCAGAAGCCATTGACTCCCCGCAGCGCACAGTGTGAGTATAAGTCTGCGGTCACACAGAGCGACTGCAGATTAATCATTTTAGCCTGAACAACCCCCTTAAAGTTTCAAAAAAAACCTCCAATGATACATCTGTGCTGAAGATTGTGGACCTATTAACAGTAGTTTAGAAAGGAAACAAAATGGTGATCTGAGATAGGAGGCTCACTTTAAGGTCATCAAGGATAGTACTCTTAGGCACATTGTGAATCTACCATTTATTTCTGTAACATAAAACATTTCACTTTTCATACTGAAGATGAGATGACATTTGGTGCTTCTAAGAAAAATATTCACCTGAAATAGCAAATAAATGAATACATGTCTTTACTGTCCACTAATTTGAGCCATACAATTTAATGGAATTGTATAAGCGTCGTTAATGCAAGAGCTTTTCGATCTTATTTTAGACATAATTATTCACAACTGATCCAGCAGGGAACGCTCAATCTGTTAAACAGTTCAGATTCTACAACATATGTTACAGGGATTATCATTTTGTTGGCGAATTTCTTTAGCTGCAATACTGTACATTTTCGCCTTCCCTTGCCTTGTGATTCAATTTCTACACCTCGCTGTGAAGAGAAAAAAAACCCATATGGAAGGTAATAAAAAGAATACATCTGCGACTTCCGTTTCTAATTTACAACCTTATTCCAGTGTTTTAAACCACCTACGACGTGAATTTACTGTAGGCCGCTTGGCGTTTGAAGCCTGAAGTCTAGTTACACTTCAAGATATAATACTTGGGGCAAGTGGATTTAAATTAATATCCTTGGAATTCAAAGTTATATGACGTGTTTAACTGAGCCTTTTGGGATGAAACAACTTGTATACGAGAAATATGCAGAGTTTTGACAAAGGTTTTATGGAAATGCCTGATGGTGTTTGAGAATGGACATGTTGGTGATATATTATCGTCCTGCTGGTTGACAAGATAGCTTTCAGCCTAAGTTTTTATTGTGGAACATAAATAAGAAAGATAGCATTTTCACACTCCTTCCATCCAAATTTTTTTTAAATACTCAGAAAATCAATGTGAAGTACAATACTGTCGTCTGTATGTCTCTTCGTTTGAGCCATGTAACGTCCTAAACATTTAAAGGGAACCTGCCATGTAAAAAACACTATTATTCTGCAGATTTTGGGTTAATCTGCAGTTTAAAAGAGCCTGAGAGCCAGTTCAATAGCACTGAAAGCCCCACTGCTGGGAGGAAATTACCTTTATTTCAGTCATAGGGATGGATAGTGGGAGACTGACCCGGCTGTCAGTCAGTGCCAGGGACAGACTTTCAGCCACCGCTCACTATGAACTGAGCGATATCTGAAGTCGCACCAGCCCACCTCTATGACTGAAAGTCCAAGGCTGCTGTGAGGGATAAATTTAATTTTCTTCCAGCATCGGGGCTTTCAGTGCTGGCCTCTTGCAGCTTCAGGACACTATTAACTTGCAGACTAACCTCATATCTGCAAATCAATAGTCTTTTTTTTACATAGGAGGGTAGAGTTAATTTGAGTTCACAGATGCAATTAAATTTCACACTAATAAGTGTATTACCTTTGTCTGCAAACCGTACTTTATACAGAGCCATAGCTTGATGATAATGTTATCCTATCTGGCTTAGAGTGATCCACCTTTGAAACATTGGATCCTCTGGAAAGTACAGATCCAGGCAGTCTAATGGTTTTCCAAGGTCTAACAGATGACAAGCTCACTTGGAACCAATGTGTGTCAGTTCTATATATATATAGAAATAAAATATATATATCAAAAAATAAAGGGAACACTTAAACAGCAGAATAGAACTCCAAGTAAATCAAACTACTGAAAATCAAAATGTCCACTTAGAAAGCAACACTGTTTGACAATCAATTTCACATGCTGTTGTGCAAATGGAAAAGACAACAGATGGAAATTATTGGCAATTATCAAGACACACTCAATAAAGGGATGGTTCTGCAGGTGGGGACCACAGATCACATCTCAGTACCAATGCTTTCTGGCTGATGTTTTGGTCACTTTTGAATGTTGGTTGTGCTTTCACACTCGTGGTAGCATGAGATGGACTCTACAACCTACAAAAGTGGCTCAGGTAGTGCAGCTCATCCAGGATGGCACATTAATGCAAGCTGTGGCAAGAAGGTTTGCTGTGTCTGTCAGCGTAGTGTCCAGAGGCTGGAGGCACTACCAGGAGAGAGACCAGTACACCAGGAGATGTGGAGAGGGCCATAGGAGGGCAACAACCCAGCAGCTGGACCGCTACCTCAGCCTTTGTGCAAGGAGGAACAGGAGGAGCACTGCCAGAACCCTGCAAAATGACCTCCAGGAGGCCACAAATCTGCATGTGTCTGCACAAACTGTTAGAAACCAACTCCATGAGGATGGTCTGAGTGCCCATCGTCCTCAGATGGAGCTTGTGCTCACAGCCCAACACCGTGCAGGACGCTTGGCATTTGCCGCAGAACACCAGGATTGGCAAATTCGCCACTGGCACCCTGTGCTCTTCACAAATGAAAGCAGGTTCACACTGAGCACATGTGACAGATGTGACACAGTCTGGAGATGCTGTGGAGAGTAGGGTTGAGCGAAACGGGTCGATCATTTTCAAAAGTCGCCGACTTTTGGCTAAGTCGGCGTCTCATGAAACCCGATCCGACCCCTGTGCTTGTCGGCCATGCGGTACGCGACTTTCGCGCCAAAGTCGCGTTTCAATGACGCGAAAAGCGCCATTTCTCAGCCAATGAAGGTGAACGCAGAGTGTGGGCAGCGTGATGACATAGATCCTGGTCCCCACCATCTTAGAGAAGGGCATTGCAGTGATTGGCTTGCTGTCTGCGGCGTCACAGGGGCTATAAAGGGGCGTTCCCGCCGACCGCCATCTTACTGCTGCTGATCTGAGCTTAGGGACAGGTTGCTGCCGCTTCATCAGAAGCAGGGAGAGCGTTAGGCAGGGTCCACTAACCACCAAACCGCTTGTGCTGCAGCGATTTCCACTGTCCAACACCACCTTCGGTGTGCAGGGACTGTGGAAGCTATTTTTTTTTTTTTTTCCCCTCAGCGCTGTAGCTCATTGGGCTGCCCTAGAAGGCTCCGTGATAGCTGTATTGCTGTGTGTACGCCACTGTGGAAACCAACTGCTTTTTTCAAAGCACATATCCTCTTGTTCCTTCCTTTCTGCACAGCTATCTTTTCTGTTTTTCCACACTTTTTATTTAATTTGTGCATCAGTCCACTCCTATTGCTGCCTGCCATACCTGGCTTACATTACTGCAGGGAGATAGTAATTGTAGGACAGTTTTTTTTTTTTTTTTGTTTTTTTTTTTTGTGGGAGATTAAGATTGGCATTTCTGCTACAGTGCCATCCCTGTGTGTGCCATCTCTCACTGAGTGGGCCATAGAAAGCCTATTTATTTTTTCCGTGATTTGTGTTCTAAAATCTACCTCAACACAAAAACAGTACATCAATCAGTGGGAGAAAAATATTGGCCTCAGTCAGGGCTTGTGTGCCACTGCTGTGTGTGCTATCTCTCATTCAGTGGGCTATAGCAAGCCTATTTTTTTTTTTTTTTTTTAATATTATTTGGTTTCTAATTCTCCCTGAAAAAAAAAAAAAAAACCTAAAAAAACAGTGGGAGAATAATATTGCCCTTTCAGCTTGTGTGCCAGTCTTGACTCCTGGGTGTGCCACCTCTCTCCCTCTCATTCAGTGGGCCATAGAAAGCCTATTTATTTTTTTTTTTAAATATTATTGGGTTTCTAAAGTCTCCCTGAAAAAACAAAAAATACATAAAAAAACAGTGGGAGAGTAATATTGCCCTTTCAGCTTGTGTGCCAGTCTTGACTCCTGGGTGTGCCACCTCTCTCCCTTTCATTCAGTGGGCCATAGAAAGCCTATTTATTTTTTCCGTGATTTGTGTTCTAAAATCTACCTCAACACAAAAACACTACATCAATCAGTGGGAGAAAAATATTGGCCTCAGTCAGGGCTTGTGTGCCACTGCTGTGTGTGCTATCTCTCATTCAGTGGGCTATAGCAAGCCTATTTTTTTTTTTTTTTTTTTTTTTAATATTATTTGGTTTCTAAAGTCTCCCTGAAAAAAAAAAAAAAACATAAAAAAACAGTGGGAGAGTAATATTGCCCTTTCAGCTTGTGTGCCAGTCTTGACTCCTGGGTGTGCCACCTCTCTCCCTTTCATTCAGTGGGCCATAGAAAGCCTATTTATTTTTTCCGTGATTTGTGTTCTAAAATCTACCTCAACACAAAAACAGTACATCAATCAGTGGGAGAAAAATATTGGCCTCAGTCAGGGCTTGTGTGCCACTGCTGTGTGTGCTATCTCTCATTCAGTGGGCTATAGCAAGCCTATTTTTTTTTTTTTTTTTTTTTTAATATTATTTGGTTTCTAAAGTCTCCCTGAAAAAAAAAAAAAAACATAAAAAAACAGTGGGAGAGTAATATTGCCCTTTCAGCTTGTGTGCCAGTCTTGACTCCTGGGTGTGCCACCTCTCTCCCTTTCATTCAGTGGGCCATAGAAAGCCTATTTATTTTTTGGTTTTTTTAATATTATTTGGTTTCTAAAGTCTCCCTGAAAATAAAAAAAAAAAATACATAAAAAAACAGTGGGAGAGTAATATTGCCATTTCAGCTTGTGTGCCAGTCTTGACTCCTGGGTGTGCCACCTCTCTCCCTCTCATTCAGTGGGCCATAGAAAGCCTTGTTTTTTTGTTTTTTTTTTAATATTATTTGGTTTCTAAAGTCTCCCTGAAAATAAAAAAAAAAAACATAAAAAAACAGTGGGAGAGTAATATTGCCATTTCAGCTTGTGTGCCAGTCTTGACTCCTGGGTGTGCCACCTCTCTCTCTAATTGTGGGCCATAGAAAGCCTATTTATTTTTTGGTTTTTTTAATATTATTTGGTTTCTAAAGTCTCCCTGAAAATAAAAAAAAAAAATACATAAAAAAACAGTGGGAGAGTAATATTGCCCTTTCAGCTTGTGTGCCAGTCTTGACTCCTGGGTGTGCCACCTCTCTCCCTTTCATTCAGTGGGCCATAGAAAGCCTATTTATTTTTTGGTTTTTTTAATATTATTTGGTTTCTAAAGTCTCCCTGAAAATAAAAAAAAAAAATACATAAAAAAACAGTGGGAGAGTAATATTGCCATTTCAGCTTGTGTGCCAGTCTTGACTCCTGGGTGTGCCACCTCTCTCCCTCTCATTCAGTGGGCCATAGAAAGCCTTGTTTTTTTGTTTTTTTTTTTAATATTATTTGGTTTCTAAAGTCTCCCTGAAAATAAAAAAAAAAAACATAAAAAAACAGTGGGAGAGTAATATTGCCATTTCAGCTTGTGTGCCAGTCTTGACTCCTGGGTGTGCCACCTCTCTCTCTAATTGTGGGCCATAGAAAGCCTATTTATTTTTTGGTTTTTTTAATATTATTTGGTTTCTAAAGTCTCCCTGAAAATAAAAAAAAAAAATACATAAAAAAACAGTGGGAGAGTAATATTGCCCTTTCAGCTTGTGTGCCAGTCTTGACTCCTGGGTGTGCCACCTCTCTCCCTTTCATTCAGTGGGCCATAGAAAGCCTATTTATTTTTTGGTTTTTTTAATATTATTTGGTTTCTAAAGTCTCCCTGAAAATAAAAAAAAAAAATACATAAAAAAACAGTGGGAGAGTAATATTGCCATTTCAGCTTGTGTGCCAGTCTTGACTCCTGGGTGTGCCACCTCTCTCCCTCTCATTCAGTGGGCCATAGAAAGCCTTGTTTTTTTGTTTTTTTTTAATATTATTTGGTTTCTAAAGTCTCCCTGAAAATAAAAAAAAAAAACATAAAAAAACAGTGGGAGAGTAATATTGCCATTTCAGCTTGTGTGCCAGTCTTGACTCCTGGGTGTGCCACCTCTCTCTCTAATTGTGGGCCATAGAAAGCCTATTTATTTTTTGGTTTTTTTAATATTATTTGGTTTCTAAAGTCTCCCTGAAAATAAAAAAAAAAAATACATAAAAAAACAGTGGGAGAGTAATATTGCCCTTTCAGCTTGTGTGCCAGTCTTGACTCCTGGGTGTGCCACCTCTCTCCCTTTCATTCAGTGGGCCATAGAAAGCCTATTTATTTTTTGGTTTTTTTAATATTATTTGGTTTCTAAAGTCTCCCTGAAAATAAAAAAAAAATACATAAAAAAACAGTGGGAGAGTAATATTGACATTTCAGCTTGTGTGCCAGTCTTGACTCCTGGGTGTGCCACCTCTCTCTCTAATTGTGGGCCATAGAAAGCCTTTTTATTTTTTTCCTTCATTTGTGTTTTAAAATCAACCTCAACACAAAAACACTACATCAATCAGTGGGAGAAAAATATTGGCCTCAGTCAGGGCTTGTGTGCCACTCCTGTGCGTGCCATCTCTCATTCAGTGGGCCATAGAAAGCCTTGTTTTTTTGTTTTTTTTTTAAATATTATTTGGTTTCTAAAGTCTCACAGAGAAAAAAAAAAAAATAAATTAGGTGGGAGATTAATATTGACATTAGTGCTTGAGTGACAGTCCTGCGTGTGTGTCATCTCTGTGATTTGGTGTCACAGAAAACAGAGTGTGTAACATTGTGCCTGATTTTCCTTGTGGTCTCACCAACCTGTTAAGGGATATTGAAATCATACTGAAGTTATAGCTCACCGTGTAAGTTGTTTGACAGCAACAAATAAAGTTAGTTTGGTTACGATTTTTAAACAATGAGGAAGTCTGGTGCAAGAGGTCGTCGTGGGCGTTCATTGTCAGCTGGTAATGATGGTAGTGGTAGTGGAGCATCAGGTGGTCGTGGGGATAAAAATATTCCACCTAAGTCTGGAGCTGTGGAGCCAGTTTCGTCGTCAGGCTACACAAGGCCTCGAACGCTCTCTTTTCTGGGAGTAGGAAAACCGCTTTTAAAGGCTGAGCAGCAACAGCAAGTTTTGGCTTACATTGCAGACTCAGCCTCTAGCTCTTTTGCCTCCTCTTCCGAAACTGGTAAATGTAAAAGCAGCGCGTCGCTTGTGGATGTTCACGGTCAGGGACAAGTCGCTTCCTTGTCCTCCTCAGCAAAAACTACAACAAGAGAGAAGGATGCAGCAGGCGACACAACGGGTCACTCCATGGAGCTCTTTACACATACCGTCCCTGGCTTAGAAAGTGAAACATTTAACAGGCCATGCCCATTACAAGTAGATTCTGACATGGAGTGCACTGATGCACAGCCACAGCCAGAGTACTATGCTGCTCCTTTGACTCAGACCACCACATTGCCCTCTCAGGGTACAGATCCACAATCAGACCCTGATGAGACTATGTTGCCCCGCCACGAACGCTATACCACCGACCGACACAGTGACACAGACGAAGTTGCACACGAGCTCGAAGAGGAGGTAATAGATGACCCAGTTATTGACCCCGATTGGCAGCCATTGGGGGAACAGGGTGCAGGCGGCAGTAGTTCAGAAGCGGAGGTGGAGGAGGGGCCGCAGCAGGCATCAACATCGCAACAGGTTCCATCTGCCGGGCCCGTATCTGGCCCAAAACGCGTGTCAAAGCCAAAACCTGTTGGAGGACAGCGTGGCCATCCGGTTAAAGCTCAGTCTGCAATCCCTGAAAAGGGATCCGAGTCTAGGAAGAGTGCAGTCTGGCATTTTTTTAAACAACATCCAACTGATCAGCGCAAAGTCATCTGTCAAAAATGTTCAACTAGCTTAAGCAGAGGTCAGAATCTGAAAAGTCTAAATACTAGTTGCATGCATAGACACTTAACCACCATGCATTTTCAAGCCTGGACTAACTACCAAACGTCCCTTAAGGTTGTAGCACCCTCGGCCAATGAAGCTAGTCAGCAACGCAACATCCCTTCCGTCACTGTAAGGCCACCATTTTCCGCACCACCGGCAGTATCTGTGCAGGTTTCTTTGCCAGCCAAAAGCAGTCAGGGTCAGGGAATCACCAGTTTAGTAGGAGGAAATATTGCATCTAGGGCACCGGCGGAAACAATACCGTCTCCAACCGTCTCTCAGTCTGCCATGTACACCGGCACACCCGAAAGTTCCACGATCTCCTGCTCTCCAGTCCAGCTCACCCTACATGAGACTCTGGTTAGAAAAAGGAAGTACTTATCCTCGCATCCGCGTACACAGGGTTTTAACGCCCACATAGCTAGACTAATCTCGTTAGAGATGATGCCCTACCGTTTAGTTGAAAGCGAAGCTTTTAAAGCCCTGATGGAGTACGCTGAACCACGATACGAGCTACCTAGTCGACACTTTTTTTCCAGAAAAGCCATCCCAGCCCTGCACCAGCATGTTAAACAGCGCATCGTCCATGCACTTAGGCAATCTGTGAGTACAAAGGTGCACCTGACTACAGATGCATGGACCAGTAGGCATGGCCAGGGACGTTATGTGTCCATCACGGCACACTGGGTGAATGTGGTGGATGCAGGGTCCACAGGCGACATCAATTTAGGGACAGTTGTGCCTAGCCCACGGTCTAGGAAACAGTTGGCTGTAGGCGTTCGCACCCCCTCCTCCTCCTCCTCGTCCTCCTGCAGAAGCTACAGCTCTTCCACAGAACGCAGTCGGCCAACCACTCCATCGGCAGATGACACTGTTGCACACCAGTTGTCCCATTATGGGCCAGCTACTGCCAAGCGTCAGCAGGCTGTATTGGCTATGAAGTGTTTGGGCGACAACAGACACACCGCGGAAGTTCTGTCCGAGTTCTTGCAACAAGAAACGCAGTCGTGGCTGGGCACAGTAGATCTTGAGGCAGGCAAGGTAGTGAGTGATAACGGAAGGAATTTCATGGCTGCCATCTCCCTTTCCCAACTGAAACACATTCCTTGCCTGGCTCACACCTTAAACCTGGTGGTGCAGTGCTTATTGAAAACTTATCCTGGGTTCTCCGACCTGCTCCTCAAAGTGCGTGCACTTTGCTCACATATCCGACGTTCGCCTGTACACGCCAGCCGTATGCAGACCTATCAGCGGTCTTTGAACCTTCCCCAGCATCGCCTAATCATAGACGTTGCAACAAGGTGGAACTCAACACTGCACATGCTTCAGAGACTGTGCGAACAGAGGCGTGCTGTTATTTATTTGTGGGAGGATACACGGGCAGGCAGTAGGATGGCAGACATGGAGTTGTCAGGTGTGCAGTGGTCGAAGATACAAGACATGTGTCAAGTCCTTCAGTGTTTTGAGGAATGCACACGGCTGGTTAGTGCAGACAACGCCGTAATAAGCATGAGCATCCCCCTAATGCGTCTGCTGATGCAAAGTTTGACGCACATAAAGGAGCAGGCGTCTGCACCAGAGGAAGAGGGAAGCCTTGATGACAGTCAGCCATTGTCTGGTCAGGGCAGTGTACAGGACGAGGTAGCGGGCGAAGAGGAGGTGGAGGACGAGGAGGATGATGGGGATGAGTATATTTTTAATGCGGAAACTTTCACGGGGGCACAGGAAATTGGTTGCGTGTCACGGCCGGGTTCTGGTTTTTTGAGGGACACAAGTGACGTAGATTTGCCTGCAACTGCCCCTCAACCAATCACAACCGGAGATTTGACAACTGGAACTTTGGCCCACATGGCGGATTATGCCTTACGTATCCTAAAAAGGGACACACGCATTACGAAAATGATGAACGATGACGATTACTGGTTGGCCTGCCTCCTTGATCCACGCTATAAAGGCAAATTGCAAAATATTATGCCACATGAGAACTTGGAACTAATATTAGCAACCAAACAATCAACTCTTGTTGACCGTTTGCTTCAGGCATTCCCAGCACACAGCGCACGTGATCGTTCTCACACAAGCTCCAGGGGGCAGCAGACTAGGAGTGTTAGGGGTGCACACATCAGAAGTGGCGTTGGACAGAGGGGTTTTCTGACCAGGTTGTGGAGTGATTTTGCTATGACCGCAGACAGGACAGGTACTGCTGCATCAATTGAAAGTGACAGGAGACAACATTTGTCCAGTATGGTTACTAACTATTTTTCATCCCTTATCGATGTTCTCCCTCAACCGTCATTCCCATTTGATTACTGGGCCTCCAAATTAGACACCTGGCCAGAATTGGCAGAATATGCATTGCAGGAGCTTGCTTGCCCGGCAGCAAGTGTCCTATCAGAAAGAGTATTCAGTGCTGCAGGTTCAATATTAACCGAAAAAAGGACTCGTCTGGCTACCCAAAATGTTGACGATCTAACATTCATTAAAATGAACCACAACTGGATTTCGAAATCTTTTGCCCCACCTTGCCCGGCCGACACCTAGCTTTCCTATGAAAAGCTCTTGCCTGTGAATTACTTTTCTAATGTCTAATTTGCTGCAGCTGATTGTACAGCATACGACATGTTTACACCTCCCTAAATGGCAAAACTCCCCACACGGGGCCGTGGTATCGCGACTTGGCGCAAGCACCCGTGAGACTGCTGTTTGTCTGAAGAGGTGGGTGTGCTCGCTTTTGGTTGACGGCATTGCTACTGGGTCCCTCATAGTACAATGTAGTGTCTCTGGCGGTGGTGGTGCGCACCCAACGTCAGACACACCGTTGTAACATGAGGGGCCCTGGGGCGGTCCCGCCGGCCTCAAGAGAGTTCCCCCCTACCCCAGCTCAAAATGTGCTCTACCACGTGCAAAATTATGTCGCACAGCTCCACCAATCTTTAGTCTATTCGCTGACATCATTCAATGTCTGGCACTGACAATACAAATTTGTAGACATCTATGATGCAACTTAAAGTAGTCTGTGTCTGTGTCCTATATTGGCACCATTAAATAGTTACTGCCAAATTACAATGTCAGAAACTCAGTAGATGAGCCCACCCCTGTACCTAAGTATGCCACCTTTTTTTTTTGTTTTGGTTGTTTTGCGAGACATTAACATCTATTTATATTTTGGGAGTACTGGGACAGACACTCCTTGCACTACTCCTCCACTCACCACCAAGCTGCCTGTGTATCCATGTAACCGCTGTAAAACTGCCATGAGCCTATTGTTTGTTATTTTAGGCCTTTGATAGCCTGTCTGCGGTCCCTACTTTAAATACTCCTCCACTGACCACCAAGCTGCCTGCCCGTGTATCCATGTAACCGCTGTGAAACTGCCATGAGCCTATTGTTTGTTATGTTAGGCCTTTGATAGCCTGTCTGCGGTCCCTACTTTAAATACTCCTCCACTGACCAGACCACTGCTGCCCGTGTACCCCTGGAACCAATTATAAAGTGCCTACAGCCAGCCCATTTTCTTATGTTAGGCCTTTGAAGCCTGTCTGCGGTCCCTACTTTAAATACTCCTCCACTGACCAGACCACTGCTGCCCGTGTACCCCTGGAACCAATTATAAAGTGCCTACAGCCAGCCCATTTTCTTATGTTAGGCCTTTGAAGCCTTTCTGCGGTCCCTACTTTAAATACTCCTCCACTCACCACCACCAAGCTGCCTGCCCGTGTATCCATGTAACCGCTGTGAAACTGCCATGAGCCTATTGTTTGTTATTTTAGGCCTTTGATAGCCTGTCTGCGGTCCCTACTTTAAATACTCCTCCACTCACCACCAAGCTGCCTGCCCGTGTATCCATGTAACCGCTGTGAAACTGCCATCATGAGCCTATTGTTTGTTATGTTAGGCCTTTGATAGCCTGTCTGCGGTCCCTACTTTAAATACTCCTCCACTGACCAGACCACTGCTGCCCGTGTACCCCTGGAACCAATTATAAAGTGCCTACAGCCAGCCCATTTTCTTATGTTAGGCCTTTGATAGCCTGTCTGCGGTCCCTACTTTAAATACTCCTCCACTCACCACCAAGCTGCCTGCCCGTGTATCCATGTAACCGCTGTGAAACTGCCATCATGAGCCTATTGTTTGTTATGTTAGGCCTTTGATAGCCTGTCTGCGGTCCCTACTTTAAATACTCCTCCACTGACCAGACCACTGCTGCCCGTGTACCCCTGGAACCAATTATAAAGTGCCTACAGCCAGCCCATTTTCTTATGTTAGGCCTTTGAAGCCTGTCTGCGGTCCCTACTTTAAATACTCCTCCACTCACCACCACCAAGCTGCCTGCCCGTGTATCCATGTAACCGCTGTGAAACTGCCATGAGCCTATTGTTTGTTATTTTAGGCCTTTGATAGCCTGTGTGCGGTCCCTACTTTAAATACTCCTCCACTCACCACCAAGCTGCCTGCCCGTGTATCCATGTAACCGCTGTGAAACTGCCATGAGCCTATTGTTTGTTATTTTAGGCCTTTGATAGCCTGTGTGCGGTCCCTACTTTAAATACTCCTCCACTCACCACCAAGCTGCCTGCCCGTGTATCCATGTAACCGCTGTGAAACTGCCATGAGCCTATTGTTTGTTATGTTAGGCCTTTGATAGCCTGTCTGCGGTCCCTACTTTAAATACTCCTCCACTGACCAGACCACTGCTGCCCGTGTACCCCTGGAACCAATTATAAAGTGCCTACAGCCAGCCCATTTTCTTATGTTAGGCCTTTGAAGCCTGTCTGCGGTCCCTACTTTAAATACTCCTCCACTGACCAGACCACTGCTGCCCGTGTACCCCTGGAACCAATTATAAAGTGCCTACAGCCAGCCCATTTTCTTATGTTAGGCCTTTGAAGCCTTTCTGCGGTCCCTACTTTAAATACTCCTCCACTCACCACCACCAAGCTGCCTGCCCGTGTATCCATGTAACCGCTGTGAAACTGCCATGAGCCTATTGTTTGTTATTTTAGGCCTTTGATAGCCTGTCTGCGGTCCCTACTTTAAATACTCCTCCACTCACCACCAAGCTGCCTGTGTATCCATGTAACCGCTGTAAAACTGCCATGAGCCTATTGTTTGTTATTTTAGGCCTTTGATAGCCTGTCTGCGGTCCCTACTTTAAATACTCCTCCACTGACCAGACCACTGCTGCCCGTGTACCCCTGGAACCAATTATAAAGTGCCTACAGCCAGCCCATTTTCTTATGTTAGGCCTTTGAAGCCTGTCTGCGGTCCCTACTTTAAATACTCCTCCACTCACCACCACCAAGCTGCCTGCCCGTGTATCCATGTAACCGCTGTGAAACTGCCATGAGCCTATTGTTTGTTATTTTAGGCCTTTGATAGCCTGTCTGCGGTCCCTACTTTAAATACTCCTCCACTCACCACCAAGCTGCCTGCCCGTGTATCCATGTAACCGCTGTGAAACTGCCATCATGAGCCTATTGTTTGTTATGTTAGGCCTTTGATAGCCTGTCTGCGGTCCCTACTTTAAATACTCCTCCACTGACCAGACCACTGCTGCCCGTGTACCCCTGGAACCAATTATAAAGTGCCTACAGCCAGCCCATTTTCTTATGTTAGGCCTTTGATAGCCTGTCTGCGGTCCCTACTTTAAATACTCCTCCACTCACCACCAAGCTGCCTGCCCGTGTATCCATGTAACCGCTGTGAAACTGCCATCATGAGCCTATTGTTTGTTATGTTAGGCCTTTGATAGCCTGTCTGCGGTCCCTACTTTAAATACTCCTCCACTGACCAGACCACTGCTGCCCGTGTACCCCTGGAACCAATTATAAAGTGCCTACAGCCAGCCCATTTTCTTATGTTAGGCCTTTGAAGCCTGTCTGCGGTCCCTACTTTAAATACTCCTCCACTCACCACCACCAAGCTGCCTGCCCGTGTATCCATGTAACCGCTGTGAAACTGCCATGAGCCTATTGTTTGTTATTTTAGGCCTTTGATAGCCTGTGTGCGGTCCCTACTTTAAATACTCCTCCACTCACCACCAAGCTGCCTGCCCGTGTATCCATGTAACCGCTGTGAAACTGCCATGAGCCTATTGTTTGTTATTTTAGGCCTTTGATAGCCTGTGTGCGGTCCCTACTTTAAATACTCCTCCACTCACCACCAAGCTGCCTGCCCGTGTATCCATGTAACCGCTGTGAAACTGCCATGAGCCTATTGTTTGTTATGTTAGGCCTTTGATAGCCTGTCTGCGGTCCCTACTTTAAATACTCCTCCACTGACCAGACCACTGCTGCCCGTGTACCCCTGGAACCAATTATAAAGTGCCTACAGCCAGCCCATTTTCTTATGTTAGGCCTTTGAAGCCTGTCTGCGGTCCCTACTTTAAATACTCCTCCACTGACCAGACCACTGCTGCCCGTGTACCCCTGGAACCAATTATAAAGTGCCTACAGCCAGCCCATTTTCTTATGTTAGGCCTTTGAAGCCTGTCTGCGGTCCCTACTTTAAATACTCCTCCACTGACCAGACCACTGCTGCCCGTGTACCCCTGGAACCAATTATAAAGTGCCTACAGCCAGCCCATTTTCTTATGTTAGGCCTTTGAAGCCTGTCTGCGGTCCCTACTTTAAATACTCCTCCACTGACCAGACCACTGCTGCCCGTGTACCCCTGGAACCAATTATAAAGTGCCTACAGCCAGCCCATTTTCTTATGTTAGGCCTTTGAAGCCTGTCTGCGGTCCCTACTTTAAATACTCCTCCACTCACCACCACCAAGCTGCCTGCCCGTCTATCCATGTAACCGCTGTAAAACTGCAATGAGCCTATTGTTTGTTATTTTAGGCCTTTGATAGCCTGTCTGCGGCCCCTACTTGCAATACTCCTCCACTGACCACAATGCTGCCTGGAGTGCCTGCCTGTGTATCCATGTAACCGATGTAAAACTGCCATGACTGCCTACTGTTTGTTATTTTAGGCCTTTGATAGCCTGTCTGCAGCCCCTACTTGCAATACTCCTCCACTGACCACACCAATGCTGCCCGTGTACCCCTGGAACCTATTTAAAAGTTCATAGAGCCTAGTTATATATTTTATTTACTATTAATAAGGCCATGATGGACTACGCTGTACCACGCTACAAGCTAACCAGTCGACACTTCTTTTGCGAGAAAAGCCATCCCAACCCTCCACCAGCATGTAGAAGACCGCATTGTCCATGCACTCTGGCAATCTGTGAGTACAAAGGTGCACCTGACAACAGACGCATGGACCTGTAGGCATGGCCACGGAAGATTACGTGTCCATTACGGCGCAATGGGTTAATGTGGTGGATGCATGGTCCACAGGGGACAGCCTACTAAGTCTGTCTGCAGTCCCTAATTCAAATTGTGCTCCACTGTCTAAATCGGAACTTCCACCTTCTGGCTTTCGGCCTATAGTATCAGAAATTAAACTGCATTTGGCCTTCAACTTTGGTTAGGGCCTACTAACGGCTTCTGCCCCTCCCTGGTGTTGCCCTCAACTAAATAAAGCTGAGCTTCAACCTTCTGCTCCAAATTACCATTTTGAAAAATGCAATAGGCTTTTCAGGCCTACTAAAGGAGTCTGTCTGTGTGCCCCTCCCTGGTGTTGTCCTCAACTAAATAAAGCTGAGCTTCAACCTTCCGGCTCTCATTATGTGGTTTTAAAAAAAAAAAAGGTGGTTAGGGCCTACTAACGGCTTCTGCCCCTCCCTGGTGTTGTCCTCAACTAAATAAAGCTGAGCTTCAACCTTCCGGCTCTCATTATGTGGTTTTAAAAAAAAAAAAGGTGGTTAGGGCCTACTAACGGCTTCTGCCCCTCCCTGGTGTTGTCCTCAACTAAATAAAGCTGAGCTTCAACCTTCCGGCTCTCATTATGTGGTTTTAAAAAAAAAAAAGGTGGTTAGGGCCTACTAACGGCTTCTGCCCCTCCCTGGTGTTGTCCTCAACTAAATAAAGCTGAGCTTCAACCTTCCGGCTCTCATTATGTGGTTTTAAAAAAAAAAAAGGTGGTTAGGGCCTACTAACGGCTTCTGCCCCTCCCTGGTGTTGTCCTCAACTAAATAAAGCTGAGCTTCAACCTTCCGGCTCTCATTATGTGGTTTTAAAAAAAAAAAAGGTGGTTAGGGCCTACTAACGGCTTCTGCCCCTCCCTGGTGTTGTCCTCAACTAAATAAAGCTGAGCTTCAACCTTCCGGCTCTCATTATGTGGTTTTAAAAAAAAAAAAGGTGGTTAGGGCCTACTAACGGCTTCTGCCCCTCCCTGGTGTTGTCCTCAACTAAATAAAGCTGAGCTTCAACCTTCCGGCTCTCATTATGTGGTTTTAAAAAAAAAAAAGGTGGTTAGGGCCTACTAACGGCTTCTGCCCCTCCCTGGTGTTGTCCTCAACTAAATAAAGCTGAGCTTCAACCTTCCGGCTCTCATTATGTGGTTTTAAAAAAAAAAAAGTTGGTTAGGGCCTACTAACGGCTTCTGCCCCTCCCTGGTGTTGTCCTCAACTAAATAAAGCTGAGCTTCAACCTTCCGGCTCTCATTATGTGGTTTTAAAAAAAAAAAAGGTGGTTAGGGCCTACTAACGGCTTCTGCCCCTCCCTGGTGTTGTCCTCAACTAAATAAAGCTGAGCTTCAACCTTCCGGCTCTCATTATGTGGTTTTAAAAAAAAAAAAGGTGGTTAGGGCCTACTAACGGCTTCTGCCCCTCCCTGGTGTTGTCCTCAACTAAATAAAGCTGAGCTTCAACCTTCCGGCTCTCATTATGTGGTTTTAAAAAAAAAAAAGGTGGTTAGGGCCTACTAACGGCTTCTGCCCCTCCCTGGTGTTGTCCTCAACTAAATAAAGCTGAGCTTCAACCTTCCGGCTCTCATTATGTGGTTTTAAAAAAAAAAAAGGTGGTTAGGGCCTACTAACGGCTTCTGCCCCTCCCTGGTGTTGTCCTCAACTAAATAAAGCTGAGCTTCAACCTTCCGGCTCTCATTATGTGGTTTTAAAAAAAAAAAAGGTGGTTAGGGCCTACTAACGGCTTCTGCCCCTCCCTGGTGTTGTCCTCAACTAAATAAAGCTGAGCTTCAACCTTCCGGCTCTCATTATGTGGTTTTAAAAAAAAAAAAGGTGGTTAGGGCCTACTAACGGCTTCTGCCCCTCCCTGGTGTTGTCCTCAACTAAATAAAGCTGAGCTTCAACCTTCCGGCTCTCATTATGTGGTTTTAAAAAAAAAAAAGGTGGTTAGGGCCTACTAACGGCTTCTGCCCCTCCCTGGTGTTGTCCTCAACTAAATAAAGCTGAGCTTCAACCTTCCGGCTCTCATTATGTGGTTTTAAAAAAAAAAAAGGTGGTTAGGGCCTACTAACGGCTTCTGCCCCTCCCTGGTGTTGTCCTCAACTAAATAAAGCTGAGCTTCAACCTTCCGGCTCTCATTATGTGGTTTTAAAAAAAAAAAAGGTGGTTAGGGCCTACTAACGGCTTCTGCCCCTCCCTGGTGTTGTCCTCAACTAAATAAAGCTGAGCTTCAACCTTCCGGCTCTCATTATGTGGTTTTAAAAAAAAAAAAGGTGGTTAGGGCCTACTAACGGCTTCTGCCCCTCCCTGGTGTTGTCCTCAACTAAATAAAGCTGAGCTTCAACCTTCCGGCTCTCATTATGTGGTTTTAAAAAAAAAAAAGGTGGTTAGGGCCTACTAACGGCTTCTGCCCCTCCCTGGTGTTGTCCTCAACTAAATAAAGCTGAGCTTCAACCTTCCGGCTCTCATTATGTGGTTTTAAAAAAAAAAAAGGTGGTTAGGGCCTACTAACGGCTTCTGCCCCTCCCTGGTGTTGTCCTCAACTAAATAAAGCTGAGCTTCAACCTTCCGGCTCTCATTATGTGGTTTTAAAAAAAAAAAAGGTGGTTAGGGCCTACTAACGGCTTCTGCCCCTCCCTGGTGTTGTCCTCAACTAAATAAAGCTGAGCTTCAACCTTCCGGCTCTCATTATGTGGTTTTAAAAAAAAAAAAGGTGGTTAGGGCCTACTAACGGCTTCTGCCCCTCCCTGGTGTTGTCCTCAACTAAATAAAGCTGAGCTTCAACCTTCCGGCTCTCATTATGTGGTTTTAAAAAAAAAAAAGGTGGTTAGGGCCTACTAACGGCTTCTGCCCCTCCCTGGTGTTGTCCTCAACTAAATAAAGCTGAGCTTCAACCTTCCGGCTCTCATTATGTGGTTTTAAAAAAAAAAAAGGTGGTTAGGGCCTACTAACGGCTTCTGCCCCTCCCTGGTGTTGTCCTCAACTAAATAAAGCTGAGCTTCAACCTTCCGGCTCTCATTATGTGGTTTTAAAAAAAAAAAAGGTGGTTAGGGCCTACTAACGGCTTCTGCCCCTCCCTGGTGTTGTCCTCAACTAAATAAAGCTGAGCTTCAACCTTCCGGCTCTCATTATGTGGTTTTAAAAAAAAAAAAGGTGGTTAGGGCCTACTAACGGCTTCTGCCCCTCCCTGGTGTTGCCCTCAACTAAATAAAGCTGAGCTTCAACCTTCTGCTCCAAATTACCATTTTAAAAAATGCAATAGGCTTTTCCGGCCTACTAAAGGTGTCTGCCCCTCCCTGGTGTTGTCCTCAACTGAACAAAGCTGAGCTTCCACATTCTGGCTTTCGCCCTATACTATCAGATATTAAACTGCATTTGGCCTACTAGTGTGGTTAGGCCCTTGAAACAGTGTCTGCTGCTCTTGGGTTTGCTACTCCACTGAACAAAGCAATGCCGCCTGTTTAGTCCTGTTACCAATTTTGAACTGCATGTAGCCTACTTTATTCTTTGGCCCTATATCTGTTTCCTCCTCATCCTGCCCATTGCCCAGCCACTGCTAAATGAGTCTGCTGGTACATTGACCGAGACCACTACATTCCCCTTGTACTCTACACAGCCAGAATCTGTCCCTGCTGAAAGTAAGGTTCCCCTTCCCGCATGTTATACCACCTTACACAGGGACAAAGAGGAAGGTGCAGATGAAAGTGCAGGTTCCTTCATCAGGTGGGGGGGCATACTCGTTGGCGACGTCACTGGCACAGGGCCCCTCAGAGTACGCAAAAGTGTCGCTGCTGGTGGGAGGCGCCCCCGCCATGCAAACACACCGCCGTACTTTGAGGGGCCCTGTGCCAGTGGCAATGCGAACGAGTGGGCCCCCCCCCTGCTTGCTCAGGATCACAGCACTTGCAACTTTTAAATAATTACCTTTCCCTGCAACACCGCCGTGACGTAGTCCGCATTTCCTGGGCCCACGAAAAACTTGAGCCGGCCCTACTCCCCCCACAACTTTTGCCAAATGACCCCCAATTCCCTATGCCCAACTATTATTATAAAGTTAATTAAGATTGACAAGCTTCAGAAACAAGAATGGATGTTTTTGGCATTAAAATGGGCACTGTAGGTGTTTTCCTGGCCTCCACTCACTGCCGACTATGCTTCCCCATTGACTTGCATTGGGTTTCGTGTTTCGGTCGATCCCCGACTTTTAGCGATAATCGGCCGACTGCACTCGACTCGACTCTGGACAAAATCGGGTTTCCCAAAACCCTACTCGATCTTAAAAAAATGAAAGTCGCTCAACCCTAGTGGAGAGTGATTTGCTGCCTGCACCATCCTTCAGCATGACAGGTTTGGCAGTGGGTTAGTAATGGTGTGGGGTAGCATTTCTTTGGAGGGCCGCACAGCCCTCCATGTGCCCGCCAGAGGTAATCTGACTGCCATTAGGCACCGAGATGAAATCCTCAGACCCCTTGTGAGACCATATGCTGATGCGGTAGGCCCTGGGTTCCTCCTAATGCAAGACAATGCCAGACCTCATGTGGCTGGAATGTGTCACCAGTCCCTGCAAGATGAAGGCATTGAAGCTATGGACTGGCCCGCCAGTTCCCCAGACCTAAATCCGATTGAACACATCTGGGACATTAAGTCTCGCACCATCCACCAATGTCACATTGCACCACAGACTGTCCAGGAGTTGGCAGATGCTTTAGTCCAGGTCTGGGAGAAGATCCCTCAGGAAACCATCCGCTGCCTCATCAGGAGCATGCCCAGGCTTGTAGCGAGACGAGATCATACAGGCACGTGGAGGTCACACACACTACTGAGCATTATTTCCTTGTAATGAGGCATTTCAACTGAAGTTGGATCAGCCTGTAACTTCATTTTCCACTTTGATTTTGAGTATAATTCCAACTCCAGACCTCCGTGGGATATTAGTTGTGATTTACGTTGATCATTTTTAGGTTTTATTGTTCTCAACACATTCCAGTATGTAATGAATAAAGATTTACAACTGGAATATTTCATTCAAAGATATCTAGGATGTGGGATTTTAGTGTTCCCTTTATTTTTGTGAGCAGTGTGTATATATATATATATATATATATATATATATATATATATATATATATATTTTACTCTGGTGAGCCCAAATTAACTGGTAAATAGTACCCTATAGCAGAGGTGTCAAACTGCATTCCTCAAGGGCCGCCAACAGGTCATGTTTTCAGGATTTCCTTAGCATTCCACAAGGTGCTGGAATCATTCTGTGCAGGTGATTAAATTATCACCTGTGCAATACAAGGAAATCCTGAAAACATTACCTGTTGGCGGCCCTGGAGGAATGCAGTTTGACACCTCTGCCCTATAGAATGTCCCAAGTGCAGTTTGAGTACCTTAGAGTGCCAGGTTTTCCATACAATCATGTACAAAAGGAATAAGCTTTGAAAACCACATTTTTTTTCTAACTAAAAATCTCAATTCAGAAAACAAATACGCATTTGTACTATATACTGAAGCATCATGAAATGTCAATGTTTGTGCAACAAAATAAGGCAAACTTTGCTATAAAACACAGATTCAGCTTTTTTCAGCTATTGGTTGCAGGTAATAAATAATTCTAAATGATCTATTTTTATATATAATGATTTAAAGCTTCACCTGAACCAGACTTCATTTTAGAAATGTTTTCTAAGCAAAAAAAGAAAAGTTGCATTTGAAGAAAATAAAGCATTATATGGTTTGCAGCGAACACAAAAAAGTTAAAGTGCACAGAGGATAAGCAATTGTCTATACCCAAACAAGTGAATACCTGAAAAGTGCAAAACTACATTCATTAGAGCGGACCTGTCAGCATTACTTTGCTAAGTAAACTACAGGCATTGTCCTGTTGGCAGTGATAAACTGAATAAAATGATACTGGGGTGAAGAAATTTGTCATTCTTGTTCTTGTGTAATCAGTGTTGGAAGTTTTCAGTTAATGATATGCCCATGCTCTGGGGCGGGACTGTAGGCAGAGTCTGATATTCCTAATGTGCGCCATAAAAACCAAGAAGAGACCTGACCACAGGCCGCCCTGAAGCACAAGCATGTTCCTCATCATAGAGACAGAGTGTTTGTGCTGCGGGGCGGTGGTCTTATCTTGATGATCTAAGCCAGAGATACCAAGGAAAGACCTGCCCACAGAACACCCCGAAGCACAGTCTGTCTCTCTGTCTCTATGATGAGGAACAAGATTGGTCTGGTCTCTTCTAGCTGACAGTTTTGCTTTAAAAATAGTCTACTATGGAGCAAGAAGGCCGAAAGCTTTTAAGGGTATGTCCCGACGATCTGTAACTGGCAGTGCTTTGGACCCAGTGCATGTTCGCTGCGTTCAAAGTGCTGCCATCTATTGAACACCGGTGAATTCACATGTATGAATCGTGCGGATTCACCCCATCTAATACATTGTTTGGGTGAAATTTCTTTTGCGGCGACTCGCATCTCCACAAGAAAAATTGACATGCTACAGTCTGGAGAGACGCGCCGCATGTCCATCTCCGCCGGTGATCAACTGTCATCTCTAGATGCATAGTGGGCATGAGATTTCTTGAAATTCCATCCACTATGCTGTATCAGTTGCAGATTGGATGTTGCACAAGTATGCAGCGTCCAACCCGCAGCGTTTACTGGTCGAGTACACGTACCCTAAAATTTGTGGAAGAAAAGTCACAATAAATATAATGTTGGACCACTCAAAACATAAGGTAATGCAGATTCAGTATTCACTCATGACTCAGTCAGGTATTCTGATTCTGCTCATTTGGTCTCATAAGATATATATCTCCTTTTACACCACCAAACCACCATGGATTGCTGTTAGATCCTCCACGCTACGCAGTATCCATGGGAATAATCCTCCAGCACTATTTCTATAGGACAAACTATAGAGTACATCAGTAAGGGATTTTCCAGGTGTATAATAAGGAACTTTTGTTAGGATAGCTCATCAATATCAGATTGGTGGTGGTCCAATACCCGGCACCCATAACAACCGTGTGCAGATTTGTCTGTCAGGATGTAGACAGTATAAGGAGATGGATGCTCTCAGGTCCTGCAGCTCTGCTCCTACTGAAGTGAGCACTAGCTGAGCTGCAGTCCCTGGTAATGGCCACTACACAATGGAGCTGTGATGTTCCAGCTCTCCATGCTTTGTACATCTGACTTTCTCAGGAGTAGTAAGCAGCTGAATTTTGTGGTGATGGGTGTCAACACCCTACACATCTGATACTAATAACCTATCCTAAGGAAAAGTAACTGCAATGTTGCTGGAGACAAAGTCGAGTCCTCCAATGCTGAGAGTTTTGCTGGACATGGATGTTGGCGTTGGCTATGTCAAATCACATGTAATTGAATAGATGAAATTAAATGGACCATTGTCTTTAATATTAACTATAAAATAATTTAAATAACAATAATAAATGTTTTTATGAAAATATGTCTATTCCACAATATTTTCCTTGTTCTTATATTTGTCACATTTTGATTCTTGTCTCCTATATTGTACTGTGTATCTCAAATTTCCTTTCTTATCTCTCTTATGCCTCTCATATATATATTTTCATATATCTCATATTACCTTTCATATTTTTTTATAGTTTTCATATTCACGAAACTTAAAAATATGTTCTCTTACTTTATCTTACATGCGTCCTCTTAAAAATATCTACTATTAATTTCATATTCTTGCATCTCACTTACATTTCCCCCATTTCTTTGGCTTTATTTCTCACTCTCAGCTGTATTCACTACTAGTGTTGAGCGATACCTTCCGATACTTGAAAGTATCAGTATCAGATAGTATCGGCCGATATCCGAAAAATATCGGATATCGCCGATACCCGATACCAATACAAGTCAATGGGACACAAAGTATCGGAAGGTATCCTGGATGGTTCCCAGGGTCTGAAGGAGAGGAAACTCTCCTTCAGGCCCTAGGATCCATATTCATGTGTAAAATAAAGAATAAAAATAAAAAATAGGGATATACTCACCCTCGGACGCGCCCTGGTTGTAACCGCTGCAACTGGCAGCCTCCGTTCCTAAGAATGAGCGCGTGAAGGACCTTCGATGATGTCGCGGCTTGTGACTGCTCACGCGACCAATCACAAGCCGCGACGCCATCGAAGGCCCTTCATGCGCTCATTCTTAGGAACGGAGGCTGCCGGTTACAGCGCTATGGTCCAGGGGCCTCCGGAGGGGTGAGTATATCCCTATTTTTTATTTTAATTCTTTATTTTTTACATTAATATGGAACCCGATACCGATTCCCGATATCGCAAAAATATCGGAACTCAGTATCGGAATTCCAATACCGCAAATATCGGCCGATACCCGATACTTGCGGTATCGGAATGCTCAACACTATTCACTACATATCTTATATTTCCTGCTATATATCTTTTATACTTTTATGCATTTTTCAGATTTCCTTTCAATTGTCTAATATGCAGATTTTCTTAAGATTTTACAATACAAATTCACTACATTTTTGTGACATGCTGAAGAACTGATTGGAACTTACAGCCTAACCACTGGGTGGACACATATAGCAACATATTGCGTAAACCGCTCCTGACAGAACATTGTAAAATCATGTTTATTTTTAAGGCTGGTCATCTCATGTATCTGATCTTTGGATTTATCAATCCAATCAAATACAGGAAAGATATATTATCTTGGTACCGTGTTAGCCAGTGGATAGAAAAATATTTAGAATTGAGAGTCCTCAGTGGTTGATACCTTTTAATGGCTAACTGAAAATATGGTAACAAATTGAAAGCTTAAGGATCATAACATTATGGACATGAAATTACTTGTATTAAAAGGTAGCTTCAAATCTCAAAGAGACAGAAGAATATGGAAATATAAACTGATGACAACCTTTGACACTCTTAGTGCAGGAATGAATGTGTCGCATGGATTTATGTCTTTTTACATCAACTAAGGAACTTGCCCCTCAGACCATGTGGGGTCATCACAACAGAACCATCCCCAATCAGAGGACAATAAAACATTCCTTATCTAAGAACTGGCCCAATATTTATGGACATAACTGTTTATCACTCATGGTAATTCTGCTTCATGCCACCTGTCTTATCCATGCTTTTTTCTGTTTTTTTTTCCTGTGATGTGTTGTGCATAGTGTTGAGCGATGCCGTCCGATACTTGAAAGTATCGGTATCGGGTAGTATCGGCCGATACCCGAAAAATATCGGATATCGCCGATACCGATACCCGATACCAATACAAGTCAATGGGACTCAAGTATCGGAAGGTATCCCTTATGGTTCCCAGCGTCTGAAGGAGAGGAAACTCTCCTTCAGGCCCTAGGATCCATATTAATGTAAAAAATAAAGAATTAAAATAATAAATATGGATATACTCACCCGTCCGGCGGCCCCTGGACTTTACCGCTGTTAACCGGCAGCCTCCTTTGCTAAGAATGAGCGCGTTTAGGACCTTCCATGACGTCATGGCTTCTGATTGGTCGCATGCCGCTCATGTGACCACCACGCGACCAATCACAAGCCGCGACATCATTCTCAGGCCCTAAATTCCTAGAATGAGAAGTTTAGGGCCTGAGAATGACGTCGCGGCTTGTGATTGGTCGCGTGGTGGTCACATGAGCGGCATGCGACCAATCAGAAGCCGTGATGTCATGGAAAGTCCTAAACATGCTCATTCTTAGCAAAGGAGGCTGCCGGTTAACAGCAGTAAGGTCCAGGCTGCGTCGGAGAGGTGAGTATATCAATATTTTTTATTTTAATTCTTTATTTTACACATTAATGTGGTTCCGATACTGATTCCCGATACCACAAAAGTATCGGAACTCGGTATCGGAATTCTGATACCGCAAGTATCGGCCGATACCCGATACTTGCGGTATCGGAATGCTCAACACTAGTTGTGCATAAATATGTGATTCTCCAGAATTTCTTTTAGTCTATGCCTGATGAAGGGACCTGTGTAGTCTCGAAAGCTTGCAATTTGTTACCATCTTTTCAGTTAGCCATTAACAGGTATCAGCTACTGAGGACTCTCAATTCTAAATATTTTTCTATCCAATCAGGAAGAAAAGAAAGGATATATAATGTATAACCTTTTTACATTTACTCTCCTGATTTTAATATTTACATTACCTCTCTGACTTTTCCCTTTTCTTTTGTACTTTTCTTACATTTGTGATGGCTCTTCTTATAATTCCTCTAAAAGGGACTCTGTCACCAGGTTTTTCCTACCCTATCTGAGACCAGCATGATGTAGGGGCAGATACTCTGATTCCAGTAATGTATCACTTACTGGGCTGCTTGCCGCAGTTTAGATAAAATCACTGTTTTCTCTGCTGCAGATCTAGCAGTTCTTTGAATGCTGAGCTCTGTATAACCCCACCCACACCACTGATTGGCAGCTTTTTTGTGTAAACTGTGCATAGACAGAAAGCTGCCAATCCTTGATGTGGGTGGGATTAGACAGAACTCATGAATATGGAGGACTACATGGCATCAGGGTTAATACTCCTATAGTGATAATATCCTGCTGGTAAAACAGTGATTTTATCAAAACTAAAGCAAGCACATCTGACACATCTCTGAAAACAGGGTTTCTGAACCTATAAACGCACCTTTCAGATTATGTGAGAAAAAATCTGGTGACAGATTTAGTTCTTATATTTATAATCTTTTTTCATATTTTTGCACATTACTCATATTTTACATACTTCTTTGTATAATTTCTCTTATATCTCTTTGATCTTTCTTCTCCTAAGGGTACCGTCTCACAGTGGCACTTTGGTCGCTACGATGGCACGTGATGTTCCAGCGATATACGTACGATATCGCTGTGTCTGACACGCTACTGCGATCAGGGACCCCGCTGAGAATCGTACGTCGTAGCAGATCGTTTGAAACTTTATTTCGTCGCTGGATCTCCTGCTGTCATCGCTGGATCGGTGTGTGTGACACCGATCCAGCAATGTGTTCGCTTGTAACCAGGGTAAACATCGGGTTACTAAGCGCAGGGCCACGCTTAGTAACCCGATGTTTACCCTGGTTACCATTGTAAATGTAAAAAAAACAAACAGTACATACTCACCTTCTGATGTCTGTAACGTCCTCCGCCGTCCACTTCCCGCACTGACTGTGAGTGCTGGCCATAAAGTAAAAGCAGAGCACAGCGGTGACGTCACCGCTGTGCTGTGCTTTATGGCCGGCACTGACACAGTCAGTGCGGGAAGCCACCGGCGGGGGACGTTACAGACATCAGAAGGTGAGTATGTACTGTTTTTTTTTTTTACATTTACAATGGTAACCAGGGTAAACATTGGGTTACTAAGCGCGGCCCTGCGCTTAGCAACCCGATATTTACCCTGGTTACCCGGGGACTTCGGCATCGTTGGTCGCTGGAGAGCGGTCTGTGTGACAGCTCCCCAGCGACCACACAACGACTTACCAACGATCACGGCCAGGTCATATCGCTGGTCGTGATCGTTGGTAAATTGTTTAGTGTAACGGTACCCTAAGTCAATGATATTTCTCACATTTTTCATGATGTTTTCTCATGTTTCTCTTAAGTTCTCTCATATGTATATTTCTCGGTTCCTCCTTCATATCATTACTATTTCCTCTCCTTTATCTATCTCAGCTCTTATCATAGCTCTCTCGTTTCTTCCCCTTTCTTTCTCATATCTCTGATAATTTTTATATATTCTCCCCTATGTCTTCTACAGCTCTCACATTTCCTCCATTATTTCTCATATCTTTTCTCTTATTTCCTATATAGTTCTCATATTTCCTCTCATACAATTTTCTTCTGTCTACAATTTCTCTCTTATTTCTCACACTTCTCACTTATATTTCTCATACTTTTTCTTTGAGATATTTCATACTTCCTCTTACATATTTCTTACTTCCTCTCGTATCTTTGTATATTTTTCATAGTTCTTTTCTAAGTAATTAATATCTCTCACATTTCTTCTCATTTTTCATATGTTTTTTCTGATATCTCTGGCACATTTTATTTCGTATATCTTCAATTATTCTCATATTTTCCTATTTCCTCTATTATCACTCTTTCTCCCTAAGTCTTGCCTAACTTATATTATTTCTTAACATTTTATTCGTATAGTCTTGTCTTCTCATCTTCGCCCCTTTCCTCCTTTTTCTCTTCCCCTCGACCTCTTTCTCCAACTCTTTGACCTTTCCCAATTTTCTGCTTACCTTCCCTCTATCTGTACATACTTGTATCATTCGGAGAAACTACATATCATGTGTATTCTAGATTGTAGAGCAGAATTCCCCTGGCGGTGGTCAATCTATCTGCTCTTATTAATTCCATGTTTATCTTTTAGAGTTTACGATACTAGCTGTGTACTGCATTCTTTAAAGGTTACAGAAAGCTAATCAATTTTCAGGATTTCTCTATGAGACTTCTTCCAAATCCCCCATCATGTCACATCCTAATTGATGGTCTTTTTATTGTTTGTGTATCCGAGGTTGTTACACAGTTTGACATGTTCCAGTGTCAGCAATTAAATCAGCCATCACCCGATCCAGCAGGATCTGTGTCCACACATCTCAAGGTTAAAAGCGGGGAAGATGTGCAACATCATTTGTAAGTTAAAATGACAGAACGCAGGTGGTGTGCTCTGAGTCAAGACGCAAAATCAAATCTGGGCCTCCTAAGCTATTTCTAAATCTTTTTGAAATGGCTCTGTATACCGTCTTTGCCAGTCATTAAAATAGTGCTGAATGCAGTATACTGTTGTAACCCATGCTACTTCTTCTCTTATTGTCACAGAGGACCACAGAGAGAGACCGTGCCTCTGTGCTACAGACCAATTCGTCTCCTAAAGGCTCTCATTTTTCTTCTCTAGAAGCAGAGAATTGTAACACCGTTTTTTCTGTTCAATTCATAGAAAATCAGTAAACATTTCTATGTGTATAAAACCAAATACGAGCCAGAACATATGTTCGTAGAAGTGCAATGTGTGGCTGTATATTCACATTATAGTAATTTCACAGACAGAACCTAAGATAAAAACAAAATGAGCGCATAACCTGTAATAACTACATGAAATAAATAGTAATAGTACATATAAACAACATAGGTTACTTAGTTAACACTATTTTGATAAAAAAAAGTGTTAAAATAATCCCACCATGACAAGGTGTTCCGAATCCAGATGGTCCCTATCTCTTGTAGTTCACCCCTCCATGTGTTTGCAGAAATCAAAATAGATGAGAGCAGAGGAGGACCCAGACCCCACTGTTCAGACACTTGCCCATGGAAAGTAGGGTTCGGGTCTGCATGCTGATCAGCCCTTACCTATTTTGATATCTGCTGACTCATAGTGAGGTGGGCTACAAGACATAGGGACCATCCAGTTCAGCACACCTTGTCGCGAAAGATGGCTTTTATGCTTTTTTGATCAACATAGTGTTAACTTAGTCCCCTGTTATTTACATGTACTATTACTATTTATTCCATCACTTAGTACAGGGTATTTGCTCTTCTGTATGTATAAAATCAAAGATATTCAGAGGTTCAGTAGGACAAGAAAGACTTTTTTGGCACTGTTTTATCACTCCAAGCAACTCAAAGGTTGTACAAGTCTTTAAAAGACCTATGTGCATAAGACCTTTACCCTTTTGCTTCCAGAAACATTCCCCATTTTGACAAGCACATATAAAACTTGAATGACACAAGGATTACATAAGTCCACAACAGACAGAGGTTAAATAAACCTCCATGTTTTACAATAACAAACAACAAACATAGAAAAACATAGAACTATTTGTGAGGTAAAAGCTTTCAGACAATAAGTAAACAGTTCTCAAGATTGTGTTACTATGAGCATTGCCTGTCTGTACATGTATGACCAGTAATGCTGCTCTCTCATGGCCTGAATCCATTCTGTATATTCAAATATGCACTCAAAATATCCATTTCTATGTTCACACTACACTCTGCAACCTACAAGTTGTAAAGAGTTGACTCGAAAAACATCCTGATTAAGTGCAGGGGATGATCATTATGCAACTACTCCCTTTCTTCCTCCTTTAGTAGAAGAAATATCCCGTTCTATAAATGTGACAAGGGCTGATAAGACGAGGAAAAGTTACTCTTTCTTTTCTTGGGATTTCTATGCTTCAAAAATGAGAAATACTTAAGAATTTTCAAGGTTCTCCTTATCTTTAGAAGTATATTCACCCTTTAAATGTTTATCTGGGACTATTTTTTTTCTTCATATTGCTAAGAATTGACAGACAGATCGTTTCTAACTACCTGCCTGTTCTTCTGAGCACTGATCTCTACCGGTTCATATTGGTCATGGACAGCTCCTGTTGGCAATTCTGCAGCTTCTGCCTATGTCACGTCGACAGCAGCGGCTTTTCTTATGCTCTGCTCTGTTGATGGGGTGTTACTGCATGTATTATGTTATGCTGTTTGACAACCGCCTCCCTGCTGCCTAACTGTGGAAAGTCGGCTGTCAATCAGTATGATGTCAACAGTTGCGCCCCGTCGACAGAGCAGTCGGGAAGAGGAAGAGCTACTCTACTGGCATGAGGCCAAGTAAAGCAGCAGAATCACCTTCAGGAACAGTTTGTGATTACTCTGAGCCAGCGCAAGGCACAACAGTTTAGCAACTGCGTGCCTGTCAGTTCTTAGCCTCATGACAAAAAAATAAAATAGCCTTGAAAAACCCCTTTAAGTTTATTTATAAATTCAATAAATTTCCTGCCAAAATCCTCATGCACACAACTCCTCCCAATATTTCCAAAAGCAAATCCATGTTGCTGTTCATCCAGACTTGGGTATTTGCCGCCCGCAACTTTTGCTGCAAATACATGTCTTGTTTTTCTGATTTGAAAAAATTCTATGTGAGCATATTTTTACTGTGATCTTTAATTATGCTAATTTATGCAGATAGCATGAAATATGATCTTGCAATGTATTGCCGAAGTCGTTAGTCGGTAAATATAGTAAGTCTTTATACGCAAAGTGGCTTCTTGCCAAAAACATGTTAGCGTCTCTATTTAAAGGCTTAGCCAGTGAGCAGATTCCATGTGCTTCCATGAGAAGCAGATTTGAGCTTAGAATCCATATAATTTATGCTAAATACTGTGTATAACTAAGAACTGTCCAAGGAAATTATATCCTGTACATTTGTATATAAAGGGGTATTTCTGTAGTCTAAGAGAGGGTTATCTGGAGATTGTAGGCATGATTTGGGACATAGGCATGCATAATGATTGCCTTATGTCAACATTTTTGCTATTGGAAGAACTATTTTGGCTGCTTGGTGTAAAATATACTTGCACAGCCAGACACAGAATGTCAGACAATGTAATACCCTAGCTCTGAAAATCAAAGGTCTCTGCCATTAATTGAAGTGGCTCTTCTCCAGAATTGGAGCAGGAGATGTGTATATAGATGTAATTAATTGCATCTCTGTTCTGGTGCCTAAAAGACCCATTTTCCTTATATAAAATATAAAGTATGGAATAAATATGACATGGTAGGTGGAGTAGGCACCTAGAACTTTTCTGCCTCTGCAGAGAAGTCTCAGTTTGGCAAGCAGCTCTTTTGCCCTCCAATACCATTTGGTGGCATTTATCAGTCACATCTCTGGGAGACTATGGAAGGGTATACAGCGTAATAACAATAGGCATGTATTAAAGGGAACCTGTCACCTGAATTTGGCGGGACTTTTTTCGGTCCGATGGGCGGTATTTTCGGGTGTTTTATTCACACCTTCCTTTCCCGCTGCCTGCACGCTGGCCGCAATATTGGCTTGAAGTTGATTCGCTGTCCTCCGTAGAACACACCTGTGCAAGGCAATCCTGTGAATCAACTTCAAGCCAATATTGCGGCCAGTGTGCAGCCAGCGGGAAAGGAAGGGGTGAATAAAACACCCAAAAACGCCACCCATCGGACTGAAAAAAGGTCCTGCCGAATTCAGGTCACAGGTTCCCTTTAAGCTCTATTCATGTCTGTCTGTGAATATTATCTGTAGCTTCTGGTTTCTTATGTATTATACCAGCAAGATTACATTAGGTCAGTCATAAGAAATGCAGTTGTCAAGTTTAATTAATAATTAGTCTAAAAAGCCAAACATGTAGTCATGTAAGTTAATAGTTAATTATTTCTACAATCCAATCATTTCATAAATCATTGTAAATGTTGATTTTCTCTCATTATGTGGACTACATTGTGTCATTTCTGAGGTATTCCATAACATCTTATCGGTAATCCACATTTAATGGATAAAGATTTTGTTTGCTAGAACTTGGTAATTATTATCTTACCAGAGTAATTACAATATTATTTCATATATCATAAAGCTGAATAATATTGCCCGGTTTTATCTCATACAGATATCTCTTTCTAAGTTATTTAACAAGTTTCATATCTATCTTTAAAAGTTTTTCATATTGAACGGGACACACGATGTTATAATGGCTGCTTTTAATACTGCCTCTCCGTTACAGAGATAATAGCAATAAAAGTATAAGGCACCTAACAAGTTAACTTTTTTTCAAGTCCAAGTGGGTGTTTTCAGATAGTTTTCACTGGAGGCGTGCACTTCTCCCTGTATGCATTGCTTTATAATAACTTGAACTTAACAAAAATCAACTCATTTGATGCCAAATAATTTGAAATTAAAAAACAACTTTTCGGCATGTGCCTAGATCAACCAGAAATATTTGACGAAAAATTATTTCACAGAAATCCTAATAGTATTTTTAGTATACATTTGATTTAATAAAAGTGCATTAAAATAGTTACAGTCATCTAACTGTAACTGAGTTTTCAGAGTTGCTTCACTTCAGAATCACATGACTACAAATCAGATTGGCCAGATCACACACAGATTATTTACATGAAGTTGCTTTCACAATGTAAGTCTACGGACACTCTATAGGGTAACTCAAAGGATCCATTGTGAGCTGACAAAGATGATGGACCCTCATGTGATCCAGAAGAAGAGAAAAGGGATGTTGGAAATCAGAGAAGATGGTGATCAGTAAGCATTTTATACACTGTGTGACACACCTGTCCCGGTTCTGCTTTCTTCATCTCGGTCCACTGCCCTCTGTTGAGCTTTACTTCGAGGTTCGTAGGTTTCCATGATCCTATTTGGGGCCCATTAAGACACTCCCAGTGTCTTAGGATTGAGAGTCAAGACTTTAGTCTGTGTATGACACTTTCTGTGCACACCGTGTATGAACTTGCTTCATTCCATGCTGACTACCACTTAATCCGTTTTTTTGCTCCAAGATTTCTGAGTGTGCAGCACCTTTGCTTCCCATGTGTCATCCGGCTAGCTACACTACCAGCTGGGGTCCGTGTACCTACCCCTACTTAGAGGCTTAGTAGATCCACTTCATATAGTGAGCCTCACACTCTACAACACATATATAATTGGAAAGGATTAGGTGATACAATTTAGGTGGCAGTGTATCGTTAAGGGCACAGTCAGATGGCCATATAACATTGACAACAATCGCATTGCAATGCTTGAACTGGCCGTCAGCTCTAATGACCCGAACGTAACAGAATGCATTTCTATGCTGCTGTCACACTCGGATCAAGAGAGCCGCCGGCCAGTCCGTGCAATGTGATGCGATCATCATCCGTGTTATATGGCCATCTGCACCCACAATCAAAGAATTTTTCACTCATCCCCTAATAACTAATTTTATGTGATATGTTTAAGATACTATTTAAATATATATTTATTTTATCTATATTTTATATATAATGAAAGTTGCTGCTTATTGGCAGGTCAGCAAGTTTAGCCTCAAGATCAGCATTGCTAAACTACTTCTAAGACATGTTAGACGTGTATCTCAGATCAAAAATTCATAAATGTATACCATGGAATGAAGCAGGGCTAGCCAAAAGCCATCTTCAAGTTAACATATTAAACAGTTTGAAGTTCTTACCCTCATTTGGACCTGAGCTTCTAAAGTTACAGTGCTATCTTCTTGTAATCATATTTTTATGGGGAACCAGAATACTGCAATAAAATAAAACTTTATTTCCTCAAGCAGTCTCCCGAAGAGGGAGCTTCATTTTTTGAGTGCTGTGTATTGCTCTAAGCATATTTCCCTGGTGGGAATCTGGAGAACTCCATAGGAAATAATGACAATGCAATCAAAAGGCTGTGATTCTATCCTAGAATCACAATATATTATTTGCTTCAGACGATCAGAGTCTCATACAGTCGAATTGTTTTTTGACTCAACAAACATCTCTATGGCTACCAATATAATCGAGGGAAATGATTGTTTTAATGTAGCTGTGTAAGCAGAGTAATATATGAGGCAAATATTAGCATGATGTCTCACGTTGCACAGCAGACAGATCCTTCTCTGTGTTTACATTACATGTCCTTTACAATAACTAAATCTGCGACGGAGGATTGACATTCATTGTTTCATTCCTCTGATGTCTCCGCTGGGTTTACAGTAAACTGAAAATTGAAAGATATGAAATATGTCGTAGGATGTGCCAAATGAGAGCGCAGCTTACAATGAGATTTAGGGAGGAGGAGCAGGATCGGATTGTCATCTAAAGTTTATAAAAAAGTGAAGTTTTGGGGACTTAAAAACTGGATTAAAGGCAGTGATGCCTGAAGTGTATACATCTCCACTCACATTATTTTATTTTTTTGGACTAAAATCTAGAGTCCTATTTTAGGGCTTTATAAAATTAAAACGTAGCGACCACCTTGTGTTATTTCGTCCATTTAATGCAGCATTGTATTAAGAAGGTATTATCCCCCGGAGCAATGGAACTATGGAAAAATATCTCCGATTGAGCAAATTCATGTAGAATATTAAGGATTCATGCAATTCAACGAGTCCCTCTTGTTGAACTATAGGTAAAATCGCTCAGGAAGATTCCCTATTCTCAATACTTCTTGCTTTGGGTGGAAACTGTTCCAAATCTTGGCGCTTTTTGGCTAGCGATGAGCAGATCATTCAAAATTCTCATTTGATTTGCATTGAAGGTACTTGATGTAAATTGAGTGTTCCTTATTATGCTCTTGGAAATTGAATATTCATTATGTAAAAAAGAAAACCTAATACCTCACACCTCACATCTTCGGCCACCCTGCTGCTCATTGTGTGTGGTCTGGTGTTCAGGGCCTCTTCATTCTACCATTGTACATCTAACCTGCTTGTTTGTCACTATGGCTTAGACTTCCAGCTGTGACCAGGCCTCAGGGGTCACTGTGTGTAGGAATGTCAAGGCGCAGATCATGATATCACAATGTCACTACCTTGCAACTTTATTGATTGATCCGCTCAGCTCAGCTCTCATTTTGGTATATCCAATCTTAGAACTAGTTGTGTGTCTAAAAGACTGTTTGCAACTCACTCAAAAAAGTTTCTGGTTTTTTTTGTGTTAAGAAGTGTGAATTAGATGGAAAGGAATGTTGCTTAAGTCGTGGCAACTTGCCCCAAAATTGTACTAAAATTTAGGCACAATAAAGTAATTAAGCCAAATGGTAGTAAAAAGTTATACAAAAGTGTCCAAACAAGCACCAAATTTCCAGGTGGAGTAAGTGTTTCATTTTGTCCTCTGGGGAAATATGTGATTCTTCAGAATTCATTGTAGTCTATGCCTGATGAAGAGACCTGTGTAGTCTCGAAAGCTTGCAATTTGTTACCATCTTTTCAGTTAGCCATTAAAAGGTATCAAGGTATCAATTCTAAATATTTTGGAAAATGAAACACATGCTTAAAGATTCCAATGCAGATTCCAGCTGATAATTGCCAATAGAACAATATGCGATCACATCATTAAATCTATAACAAAACAACTATTACAAAAGAAATCAATCCATTTACAATGCAAAGGATCTTTATAAATCAGTGAAAAATTCTAAATGTCCATTTACATGAACTGATTGCCGGCATGATATGATTGCCGATCGGTAAACTTTTTACCAATCCATAGTTGTTTGACTCTTTATACAGGTAGATTAAAGGAAGCAATACATACTGAGCAATTTATAATGGCTCCCTCATTGTGCTTAAGCTGGCATTTTGCTCAGTAGCACGATCCTCTTTACACAGGATAAAGTATTTCTTGAGAATGATGATCTTTTACTCTGCACAAAAAATTCCACCCAACGATCTTGCATTTTGTTTGCTCATCAGGTGATCGCAGCCCTTTTACACGGCAAGATAATCGTGAAACAAGCCATTTTAACAACGCTCGTTCACGATCATCTTGCAAAGTAAATGCCCCTTAAATGAAAAAAAATCACCTCCCAGCGTTCCTCCTATTTTCAGTCCTGAATTTAAAATGATTAAAAACTAGATTAAAGAAATCTTCTATGCAGTCACGTGCAAAATTACAGATATAATGAGCTCTGGTAAATCTATGCAGTGTAACAAATGTAGGAAAGTTTTTGTTATATTCCAAATTTCTTCCATCTAATAATGTTTTATTCAAAGGTCTGAATATAATCTTTCAATACGTCATTACCTAGATCTGCACAAACGGTAATTATAGCTAATTTTATTCTTAAACTAGGTGCATTTAGCTGTTTCCAATTAGTCAAATACACTCTTTTCCCTAAGGATCATTTTAGAAAACATTTATTTGGATAGGAGATTAACTGGAGTCAAGGGACGTTGTTTGTGTATTCAAAGAAATATTCAGTAATGCAGACATACTGCGGTGTAATGTGTTCTCCTCCAATTATAATATATGGTAAATGTATTTTAGAAAAGCTTCAGCAATTGCTGTTTGCACAAGCTATTTTGTCATACTAATGTTTATCTCCTTGCCTGGTACCACTCAGGGAGCACAAATCATGGTGGAATAATCTACCTTTTTAGCATTAATCCTATAGTTGAAGGTATTTGGATTTTTTTTCCTGTTAATGCGTCAAGGTTATGTGCCGTTATTGTATCTGCTAAATCATATAGCGTTGCAGAGGTGCCTGGAATGCAGATGAGAATATCTTAGGACATAAAGATTAGGCAGTGGTT
The DNA here is from genome assembly GCF_051348905.1 of Ranitomeya variabilis. Taxonomy (NCBI): domain Eukaryota; kingdom Metazoa; phylum Chordata; class Amphibia; order Anura; family Dendrobatidae; genus Ranitomeya; species Ranitomeya variabilis. The sequence goes on along the minus strand of NC_135237.1, from coordinate 70,856,392 downwards.
TAGTTTGGTGGCTAATGAAATGTAAACTACTATTGAAGAAACGAGACATATATGTAAAGTCAGACTTCTGGCAAACAGCTGATGGAATGTGATTTTCAGGGGTTATTGAAGCGCAGCGCCAGGAGAACCCACAAAAATTAGACCAAGCAATATGAAACTGAAGAAAACCATATGTTTCCATATGACTTCACCTGTTATCATGTTGTCACTGATGTCTAAATAATCAATAATCACACAGGATATCCCTGCGGTATAAGCATCGCAACATTCTAGGCATGTAATGTAAGACCGCAAGTCTACTTATCCATGTTGTCACTTAATCTTTGTTTTTCTTCTTCCTTAAGATAATGCCAACTAGCTGTCCCTTTCGCCACATCAGCAGGCTGGAGTTTGAACTATGCCTGTGACATGTATGTGGCTGCACAAGCACAGGCTCAATGCTCTCCTGTTGTGAATTCTGCTCTTGGGCTCCCTCCGGTGGTTATAAGTGGTAGCGCTGCTGTCTGTCCTTCACAGCAGTCATCAGGTGTGTCCACTTCAGACTGGGCTATTTTGCCTGGCGTCGCCCTTTAGTCAGTGCCAGTTGTTCATTGTTTCTGGAGGATTCACATCCCTTCCTGGTCTCTCCTGCTTGCTGTTCATTTCTACCAAGATAAGTCTGCTTGCTTTTGCAGCCACATTTTGTGGGCCTTATTGTTCAGTGCATTTCATGTTTTTTTCTTGTCCAGCTTAATGTGTAAGGATTTATGCAGCCAAGCTGGAATCTCTGGAGAGGCAGATATACCCTCCATGTATTTAGTTATATGTGGAGTTTTGTATTTTCTGTGGTGGATATTTTCTAGTATTTTAATACTGACCGCATAGTACTCTGTCCTGTCCTTTCTATTAAGCTAGAAGTGGCCTCCTTTGCTAAATTCTCATTTCAGTCTGTGTACGTTTTTTCCCTCTCCTCTCACAGTCAATATTTGTGGGGGGGCTGCCTGTTCTTTGGGGATTTTCTCTGAGGCAAGCTAGTTTTCCCTTTTCTGTCTCTAGGGGTAGTTAGTCCTCCGGCTGTGTCGAGATGTCCAGGGAGAGTTAGGTACATACCATGGCTACTTCTAGTTGCGGTGTTAGGTTCAGGGTCTGCGGTCAGTACAGGTACCACCTTCTCCAGGGTACGTTTCATGCTGCTCCTAGGCCACCAGACCATAACACTCTCCTCTGCATTTTGCTGTGTCTGTATTTTTGGCTCTTCAATAGAGATGAAAAAATATGTTAAATTCGAATCTCAGCATATTGATCTAAGGAAAATCAAGGGAAATCAATTTGAATCAAAGATATTGGATTTGCATTGAAGTTATTTGTTGCAAATTGATTTTTCCATATTATGCTCCGTGGTTTATTTTGACACCAATCAAGTCCAGCTCTCTATACTGCTTATCTGTCCCGTGTGATAGCCTCTTGTTGGGCCTCTTCTTTCTGCCTTCCCCCTTGTGTGATACCCTCTTCATTATGACGAGTAGGACCTTGATGTCATGGCGCACATTGTGAAATTGCAGTGAAGAGTGGCACAATGTGCGTCGTGACCTCGGAGGTCTTTTCGATCCTGGAAGGTGAAGAAGGCAGAACAGGATGTTGCGCCATGAGGAAAGGCAAAAAAGAAGAGGTCGAATGAAAGGCTACTGCATCGGTAGGACAGGTGAAGGCCAAGATGTTATTTGTTTTTAACATTTCTCCTGGCCTTTTTCTAATTCAGAAAAATGGCAGCTAGCTGGCCACTATTTTTCTGAATTCCTGTGTAACGAATTTTGAAAAGTTAAAATTCAGGAGAATACAATTTTTTTGTACGATTTGGGGGACATTTTTCATAACATTTGATAGACAGGAAAATGAATATAATGTGGATAAAATAGTATCCTTATTCACCATCTTTATTTAGCATTGTAATCCATGTTGTGATAGTTAATATATTTATGGACAATGTTAGCAAAAGCTTGAAATAGCTAGTCTCAAGTCACACAATGCCTCTCAAGTGTTCTCTTATGCCTGTGTAAGCATCTTAAATTGAACTCATTTTGGAACTAAATGGAATCTGTCAGTAGGATCGTCCCTCCTAAGCCGTCTATATGGGCATGCAGGTCATAGGAGGCTGAATAAAATTATACCTTGAAATCTGTGATTCGATATCTTATTCCAGAGAAATCCATGTTATATGTCAATGAGCTGTTAATCTATGGGCCAGACACAGATCTCCCCGAGAATCTGTTTCCCAAGCCTATTATAAATGAAAGGGATCATTTTATTCAGCCTCCTATGATCTACTTGTCCATATAGACGACTTAGGAGGGTGGAGCCTACTGAAAGATTGCCTTTAACTCACTAATTTTGCAGATAATGTGGAAGTTCATCATGAGTAGTGTTGAGCGATACCGTCCGATACTTGAAAGTATCGGTATCGGATAGTATCAGCCGATACCCGAAAAGTATCGGATATCGCCGATACCGATACCCGATACCAATACAAGTCAATGGGACACCAAGTATCGGAAGGTATCCTGTATGGTTCCCAGGCTCTGAAGGAGAGGAAACTCTCCTTCAGGCCCTGGGATCGATATTAATGTGTAAAATAAAGAATAAAAATAAAAAATATTGATATACTCACCTCTCCGACGCAGCCTGGACCTTACCGATGTAACCGGCAGCTTCCGTTCCTAAGAATGAGAGCTTGAAAGACCTCAGATGACGTCGCGGCTTGTGATTGGTCACGTGAGCGGTCACGTGACCGCCACGCGACCAATCACAAGCCGCGATGTCATCTAAGGTCTTTCAAGCGCTTATTCTTAGGAACGGAAGCTGCCGGTTACATCGGTAAGGTCCAGGCTGCGTCGGAGAGGTGAGTATATCAATATTTTTTATTTTTATTCTTTATTTTACACATTAATATCGATCCCGATACCGATTCCCGATATCACAAAAGTATCGGATCTTGGTATCGGAATTCCGATACCGCAAATATCGGCCGATACCCGATACTTGCGGTATCGGAATGCTCAACACTAATCATGAGAGGAATTCTTGAAACTTCTCCCTACATTGCCATTATTTCCATTACATTTATCAAAATGGGCACTAAGTTAGATAAACTTGGCTCTTGATTGGATGTAAGACTTCTCTCTAGAATTAACTACCCCCTTAACAACACCCTTAGAGAAGTCAGTAACATTTTTTTGTAATTTTTGAGAAAGTTGCAATTCATAAATCTGTCTTAAACCTTATTTGCATAGCTATTTATGACCACTTTAAAAAAAAAAATGACAAGAGGCATAAAATAGCAAAAAATAAAAAAAGTACAAAAAATAAAGCTGCCATTGCAACAGATAACATTTGTACTGCAAATAACTTGTGCAAAATCTTTGATAAATTCCTCACAATGGCTTGCACTCCATGGCTACTTGCCAATCAGCTCAACTTGGCTGATAGGTTTCTCTTATTACACAAATAGGTAAAGATCTGTGCGGACCCACTCAGCGGACAGTTCTTTCCTGGCTCCTTTTTAAACTATTTCTCTATAAAACACATCAGCATTTTAGAGTAAAATACTCTTAATGAAGGAGCCAGACCCTGATTGAAATGGTTCGGGGCAGCAAGAATCGCTCAACAGTTTCCCCTTTAAGGAAGTTTACGCTGTTTTGTTGTTTTCTTCCCCTTGATGTGACAACTTACTTTTAGCAATAGTTGAATCTACCTTTTGTTTTCCATTCTTGTATCCAGATTGATAATTTAAATCTTAATATGATTCAGAGATATGAATATCATCTTGCTGCTAGGAAGCAGGATATCTTACATTTTATTTTTTTCATTCCAGATGAAAGAAATAAATAACAATATTTGCAACTTATTTTATTGTCCATTGGGAACTATGAATAAAGGGTTTAGCAGCTATCTCCTTTTAGCATACTGTGCACTGTTCCTTCTCTTTTTTTTGCAGAGATGCATTCAAAATCTGTTGGTAACAAGCAAAGCAATTATGTAGTGTACGTTGGGAACATTGATACAGTCTATGAAGCTTGAGATGCCGGGCTATATCTCGTAGAAATTCTCAGTGCTTACCAACACTTGGGTTACTTGCTCCCATGAGCAGAACGCTGTCTGTCTGTTATTTATGCTTACTTGATTTTAGATTTATATTCTGGTTGGATGGTATCACATTGTCTTCTATCCCCTCTACTGTGAAATATGGAGGTGCTTTACAACAATAATGATGTTCTCAAGAATACAACAGAGACACTTACCTATCATGTCACGCTGTACTGAGCAATGTAAATGTGCCACATGTCTAACTACTTAAATAAGCAACAGCCTTTGTTGACTGCTTAATGGAATGAGTCTATCGAAATAATGATTTCAAGGATATGGATGACCCAGTCATCCAGACAACAAGATGGCAGGTAATGTTATATATTGATATACGCTCGCTGTTTTACCTGTACTGGATTCATGAACCACATTTAGCATTGTAATCCATGTTGTGATAGATAATATATTTATGGACAAAGTTAGCGAAAGCTTGAAATAGCTAGTCTCAAGTCACACAATGCCTCTCAAGTGTTCTCTTATGCCTGTGTAAGCATCTTAAATTGAACTCATTTTGGAACTAAATGGAATCTGTCAGTAGGATCGTCCCTATATATATATATATATATATATATATATATATATATATATATATATATATATTATGTCTTTTTTCTATACAAATTGGTCATCTTCCAACTATTGCACTGTTGTAATGTTTGAGCATTATAATATTATTATTTACAATTTTATTGATGATGTACGTTTACATGAAGACCTATATAAAAGTATAAATGTAGCCAATAAATTATGTCAAGTGGTAATCTCTGAATGATGTTCCCACCGTATCTTTTGTAAAGTCTGTAAATGTCAATAAAGAGATGGTTCTAATTCTGAAATCCCAACCAATCAGGAGTACTAGGTCTGGTGACCTATTTTCCACCAAGAGAAGAAGTCTTTGGCTAACATTTCAAGAAACCAATTGAATAGAGAGATAAGTTTCCAGTCTATGGGGACATTTTATGTATTTCACTTAGCATAAAAAGTGCATTTTTATCAAATGTACAATAGTAAACCACTTGGATCTTTTTTTTTAACTAAATGTATAATGCAGAGGTTTAAACTTTATTAATGCTTCCAATTATCTGGAGAAGAAAGTAACAACAAAAATAATTTCATTTTCTGGAGGACTCGGAGTCGGCACATCTGTATAACACATGGACATTCCAATAATTTTCATCGGAACTGTCACATACTTACAAAACAAAGATCAATCAGGTTCAACCTTTTACCATGTATTTATATCAATCTGTAATGAATTCATGCCACTTGTCGTTAAGGAGGTTTTCCCAATATAAGAAGTCATCTCATCACCTATCCATAGTTTAGAGGATAACTTACTAATAGTAAAGTGTTCGATAGCTAGGAGGAAAACAAAACAAACATCCAGCTACCACGAGCTAAGCAAAATAATGGATGGCTTTATTGAATAATCCACAGAAACAAGTGTAGATATGCAACACATTTCTGATTAATTACGATCCTTCCACATGACATAAAACATACTCAAGCAATGATGTTTAAATATACACCAACATTCGTGTTCATTAGATGTCAAAACACCATGGAACAATTCAACTGTGGATTTAATGAGTAAACTAATGATGGTGTGTACACACATAATACAAAATGACAATTAAAATACAATATTAAAAACTGGAGGACAGGGTGTTGCAAGTGAAAGTACAAACGTTTACTACAAGTGTGTTATGATCTGGGCCTAGGAGCAGCATGAGACGTACTCCGCAGACCCTGAACTTAACACCGCAACTAGAAGTAGCCGTGGAATGTACCTAGCACTCCCTAGACATCTCGACACAGCCGGAGGACTAATTACCCCTAGAGATAGAAAAGGGAAAACTATCTTGCCTCAGAGAAAATCCCCAAAGGATAGACAGCCCCCCACAAATATTGACTGTGAAAGGAGAGGGAAATACATACGCAAACTGAAATAAGAATTTAGCAAAGGAGGCCACTTCTAGCTAAATAGAAAGGATAGGACAGAGTACTATGTGCGGTCAGTATTAAAACACTAGAAAATATCCACCACAGAAAATACAAAATCTCCACATCTAACTAAAGGCATGGAGGGTATATCTGCATCTCCAGAGATACCAGCTTGGCTGAACAATTCCTTATACAGATCAAGCTGGACAAAACAAAACATGGAAAATAACTTGAACGATAAGGCCCACAGAATGTGGACTGCAAAAAACAAAGCCAGAACTTATCTTTGTTGAAATGAACAGCAAGCAAGAGAGACCAGGCAGGGAAGTGAATCCTCCAGGAAACAATGGACAACTGGCACTAACTAAAGGGTCAAGCAAGACTAAATAGCCCAGTCAGAATTGCAATAAGTGGACACACCTGATGAATGCTGCGATCCAAAGACAGCAGCGCTACCACTTATAACCACCAGAGGGAGCCCAAGAGCAGAATTCACAACAGTACCCCCCCTTGAGGAGGGGTCACCGAACCCTCACCAGAGCCCCCAAGCCAATCAGGATGAGCCAAATGAAAGGTACGAACCAAATCGTCAGCATGAACATCGGACGCAACAACCCAAGAATTATCCTCCTGGCCATAACCCTTCCATTTGACAAGATACTGAAGCCTCCGCCTCGAAAAACGAGAATCCAAAATCTTCTCAACCACATACTCCAACTCCCCATCAACCAACACCGGGGCAGGAGGATCAACAGAGGGAACAACAGGCACCACATATTTCCGCAACAAAGATCTATGAAAAACATTATGGATGGAAAAAGAGGCCGGAGGGGCCAAACGAAAAGACACCGGATTGACAATCTCAGAAATCCTATAAGGACCAATAAACCGAGTCTTGAACTTAGGGGAAGAAACCTTCATAGGTACATGACGGGAAGACAACCAGACCAAATCCCCAACCCGAAGCCGGGAACCAACACACGGACGACGGTTAGCAAAACGCTGAGCCTCCTCCTGAGACAACACCAAATTGTCCACAACATGAGCCCAAATCTGCTGCAACCTGTCAACCACAGAGTCCACCCCAGGACAATCAGAAGGCTCAACCTGCCCAGAAGAAAAACGAGGATGAAAACCAGAATTACAAAAGAAGGGTGAAACCAAGGTAGCAGAACTAGCCCGATTATTAAGGGCAAATTCGGCCAATGGCAAGAAAGCCACCCAATCGTCCTGATCAGCAGACACAAAGCATCTCAAATAAGTTTCCAAAGTCTGATTAGTTTGCTCGGTTTGGCCATTTCTCTGAGGATGAAACGCGGAAGAAAAAGACAAATCAATGCCCAGCCTAGCACAAAAGGCTCGCCAAAACCTAGAAACAAACTGAGAACCTCTGTCGGACACAATATTCTCCGGAATACCACATGCTGAAAAAACAATGGAACCAAATCAGAAGAGGAAGGCAATTTAGGCAAAGGTACCAAATGAACCATCTTAGAAAACTGGTCACAAACCACCCAGATAACTGACATCCTCTGGGAAACCGGAAGATCTGAAATAAAATCCATAGAAATATGCGTCCAAGGCCTCTAAGGGACTGGCAAAGGCAAAAGCAACCCACTAGCGCGGGAACAGCAAGGCTTGGCCCGCACACAAGTCCCACAGGATTGCAAAAAAGAACGCACATCCCGTGACAAAGAAGGCCACCAAAAGGACCTACCAACCAAATCTCTGGTACCAAAAATCCCAGGATGGCCAGCCAACACAGAACAATGAACCTCAGAAATCACTTTACTAGTCCATCTGTCAGGAACAAACAGTTTCCCCACTGGACAGCGATCAGGTTTATCAGCCTGAAACTCCTGAAGAGCCCGTCGTAAATCAGGGGAGATGGCAGAAAGAATCACCCCTTCCTTCAGAATGCCGACTGGCTCAAGGACCCCAGGAGAATCAGGCAAAAAGCTCCTAGAGAGGGCATCCGCCTTAACATTCTTAGAACCCGGAAGGTACGAGACCACAAAATCAAAACGGGAGAAAAACAGGGACCATCGGGCCTGTCTAGGATTCAGCCGTTTGGCAGACTTGAGGTAAATCAGATTCTTATGATCAGTCAAGACCACAATACGGTGCTTGGCCCCCTCAAGCCAATGACGCCACTCCTCAAATGCCCACTTCATAGCCAACAACTCACGATTGCCGACATCATAATTGCGTTCCGCAGGCGAAAACTTTCGAGAAAAGAAGGCACACGGTTTCAACAAGGAACCATCAGAATTCCTCTGAGACAAAACGGCCCCTGCCCCAATCTCAGAAGCGTCAACCTCAACCTGAAATGGAAGGGAGACATCCGGCTGACGCAACACAGGGGCAGAAGTAAATCGTCGTTTAAGCTCCTGAAAGGCAGAAACAGCCGCAGAGGACCAATTCGCCACATCAGCGCCCTTCTTCGTCAAATCGGTCAGGGGTTTAACCACACTGGAGAAGTTGGCAATGAAACGGCGATAAAAATTAGCAAAGCCCAAAAATTTCTGAAGGCTCTTCACAGAAGTGGGCTGTATCCAATCATGAATGGCCTGAACCTTAACCGGATCCATTTCTATAGATGAGGGAGAAAAAATGAAGCCCAAAAAAGAAACCTTCTGTACTCCAAAGAGGCACTTAGACCCCTTCACGAACAAAGCACATGAGACTCCCAATCATCTGAAAAAATCAAAATATCATCCAAATATACAATCATGAATTTATCAAGATAATTCCGAAATATATCATGCATGAAGGACTGAAACACAGATGGGGCATTAGAGAGCCCGAATGGCATCACAAAATATTCAAAATGGCCTTCGGGCGTATTAAACGCAGTTTCCATTCGTCACCCAGCTTAATACGAACAAGATTATATGCCTCTCGAAGGTCAATCTTAGTGAACCAACTAGCCCCCTTAATCCTAGCAAACAAATCAGAAAGCAAAGGCAAAGGGTATTGGAATTTGACCGTGATCTTATTCAAGAGGCGATAATCAATACAGGGTCTCAAGGAGCCATCCTTCTTGGCAACAAAAAAAAACCTGCTCCCAATGGTGAAGAAGATGGCCGAATATGCCCCTTCTCCAAAGATTCCTTAACATAACTCCGCATGGCGACATGTTCTGGCACAGACAGGTTAAAAAGTTGACCCTTAGGGAACTTACAACCTGGAATCAAGTCGATAGCACAATCACAGTCCCTATGCGGTGGAAGGGAACTGGACTTGGGCTCATCAAATACATCCTGGAAATCTGACAAAAACTCAGGAATTTCAGAAGAGGGGGAGGAGATAATTGACATCAAAGGAACGTCACCATGAACCCCCTGACAACCCCAACTAGTCACAGACATAGATTTCCAATCTAATACCGGATTATGCACCTGTAACCATGGGAAACCCAGCACAATAGCATCATGCAAATTATGCAACACCAGAAAACGACAATCTTCCTGATGAGCTGGCGCCATACACATGGTCAGCTGTGTCCAAAACTGAGGTTTATTTTTAGCCAGCGGTGTAGCATCAATGCCCCTCAAAGGAATAGGACTCTGCAAAGGCTGCAAAGGGAACCCACAATGTCTGGCAAATTCTAAGTCCATTAAGTTTAAAGCGGCACCTGAATCCACAAATGCCATGACAGAAAATGACGATAATGAGCAGATCAGGGTCACAGATAACAGAAATTTAGGTTGTACAGTACTGATGGTAACAAAACTAACGATTCTCTTGGTACGCTTAGGGCAATCAGAAATAACATGAGCAGAATCGCCGCAGTAAAAACACAACCTATTCTGACGTCTGAATCCTTGTCGTTCAGCTCTAGACACAATCCTATCACACTGCATAGGCTCAGGACTCCGCTCAGAAGACAACGCCACAGCGCGCACAACTCCGTGCTCGCGCAAGCGCCGATCAACCTGAATGGCCAGAGACATAGAATCACTCAGACCAGCAGGCGTGGGAAACCCCACCATAACATCTTTAACAGATTCCGAAAGACCCTTTCTGAAAATTGCTGCCAAGGCATCCTCATTCCATCTAGTCAGCACAGACCATTTTCTAAATTTCTGGCAATATAATTCTGCCGCTTCTTGACCCTGAGACAGGGCCAACAAGGTCTTCTCAGCATGATCCACTGAATTATGTTCATCATACAATAACCCTAGCGCTTGAAAAAAGGTGTCTACATTAGGCAAAGCAGGATTTCCAGCTTCCAGGGAGAACGCCTAATCCTGAGGGTCACCGCGCAGCAGAGAGATGACTATTTTAACCTGCTGGATGGGATCACCAGAGGAACGGGCTTTCAGAGCTAAAAACAGTTTACAGTTATTTTTAAAGCTCAAAAATTTGGACCTGTCCCCAAAAAACAAATCAGGAGTTGGAATTCTAGGCTCTAAAACCGGAGTCTGAACGATATAATCGGAAATACCCTGTACTCTAGCAGCAAGCTAGTCCACACGAGAAGCCAATCCCTGAACATCCATACCAGCGCCAAACTCCTGAACCACCCAGAGGTAAAGAGGAAAGAAAAGGCACAACAGACTACAGAAAAAAAAATGGCTCAGCACTTTCCTTTCCTTCTTCTGAGATGCAATTAACTCATTGTCGGCCAGTTGTACTGTTATGATCTGGTGGCCTAGGAGCAGCATGAGACGTACTCTGGAGAAGGTGGAACCTGCACTGACCACAGACCCTGAACTTAACACCGCAACTAGAAGTAGCCGTGGAATGTATCTAGCACTCCCTAGACATCTGGACACAGCCGGAGGACTAATTACCCCTAGAGATAGAAAAGGGAAAACTATCTTGCCTCAGAGAAAATCCCCAAAGGATAGACAGCCCCCCACAAATATTGACTGTGAGAGGAGAGGGAAATACATACGCAGACTGAAATCAGAATTTAGCAACGGAGGCCACTTCTAGCTAAATAGAAAGGATAGGACAGAGTACTATGCGGTCAGTATTAAAACACTGGAAAATATCCACCACAGAAAATACAAAATCTCCACATCTAACTAAAGGCATGGAGGGTATATCTGCATCTCCAGAGATACCAGCTTGGCTGAACAATTCCTTATACAGACCAAGCTGGACAAAACAAAACATGGAAAATAACTTAAACGATAAGGCCCACAGAATGTGGACTGCAAAAAACAAAGCCAGAACTTATCTTTGTTGAAATGAACAGCAAGCAAGAGAGACCAGGCAGGGAAGTGAATCCTCCAGGAAACAATGGACAACTGGCACTAACTAAAGGGTCAAGCAAGACTAAATAGCCCAGTCAGAATTGCAGTAAGTGGACACACCTGATGAATGCTGCGATCCAAAGACAGCAGCGCTACCACTTATAACCACCGGAGGGAGCCCAAGAGCAGAATTCACAACACAAGTGTACTTCACAATACAAATAACCATACAAAAAATTTAAATAGGATAATACAAAGACAGACAAACAAAAACACAGTCCTGAATACTCCCGTCAAATCTAAAGTAATCCTATATAAACATTATAAAATACAGACGGATTCAGGGTCATTTTTATTCGACTGAGTATGCGGGTTGAATAACCTACTGGTAAGTAAGACCCTGAAAGGGATAAGCCTCTTACCTAAGGGAAATTCGGGCTGGAGCAGTACTATGGAGACACCCCAATGCGCGTTTCGCGTGTGTGTTGTTGAGCTTTCTCAATGTAGTAATGAAAGCAAAAAATATATGTTAACTCAGAAAATAACATACAATTAATAATATAACATAAAATCTTGCTTTCGATTCAAAGCATGGGGTGTACATGTAGTAAGAGGCAATATCCAAAATGCTTCTGAATTGAGAACCTTAGGTTTATGGCCACCACCTCCGATCTCTGGGACCTCCAGTGAATGAGAGAATGGGGTTCGGCAGGGTCATATCTGAATGGAGCTGCCATTGAGCAAGCACACCTCCTTTCCTTCCAATGTTTAAGGGACTGCCAAAAAGTTAATCCCTGTTCTTGGTTGTCTCCTATGGATAGAGGAAAACGTACTCTCTTGGGAAAACCTCTACAAGCTTAGCATCTTGCACTTTTTTGAATCCTGCCATTGTTTCCAAATTGTCTTTCCTCCACCCTAAAGAATGTCCTCCCTTCCATAATAGTGTTCTCGAAATCCATCCATCCACAGGGTATATTTATAAACCGTGCATGTATCATATTAAATAGTGAAAGGCTGACATGACTGGACCAGATCACCTAATGGCTTCTGCTAGATTTTCTTTTAAAGCATTACTGTGTAAAAGCTCTTGGCTGGAGAATTATGAATGATGATAATATCTCGGGAAGGAACTGCCATAATTCACAGTAGATTGGTATTTTGAAAGTACACACCAGGTAAATTAATGGATACTGTAGCTTCATTAATAATGTAAACTTGTGAATTATTGATACATTTTAAAATACATTAGAGAATCTTTACTAGCTCGGCTAGATTACAGTATGTATAATTTTGTGTTTGTGATGGAAACCATTAAGGCTAAAGCAACCTCTTCCATATAAAATGGATAATGCATGCACAATTCTAAATCCTATGCAGATCAAATTTAAGAACATGCTGAAGATCCATGTGCTACAACTATAACATCTCGTGACTTCTACCTGTGATAGCCTTAGGGATGACTTAATGTCTTCTTAAAGGAACAGCCCGGTGAAAAATGAAAAAGCAGCCATGTCATCTTGCTTATAAAAGCATTTCCAATGATACACTGTAAAAGCTTTGTTCTCCGTGTAATTAACTTTTGCAATATATTTTCTAACTTTTGCGCATCAAATAGCTGCTCTGAGGCCAGTAATTGAGTCAATTCTATATTAAAGAAGCATTTCCATTAAGCAATGAACCTAATGCCCACAACAGGCTTCAAGATACTTTCAACCTTAAGGGGGTCCATCACCCCAAAGTGAGAGTTTAAAGTGAATACATGGTCTTGTAGGAGATAGAGCCCTATAAAAAGCATGGGCCCGTACATCAGTATTGGCATTGTTCACATCAGTCTTGATGATGAGACTCCTGATTTACTAAGAGGTACACGCCTCTTTATGAATCAGGAGAACCAGAAGAGTGTTGTCCACCTTCGTATACGCCTCACCATGAATCGTATGTCAGTCCCTGCTGGAGAAGATTTCTTGTGTAGCAATCGTCACCACCTTTCATGAATTTCTCAAGCGTTGCTCCCCATATTCCCATTCAGCTCCAGCTCGGCCTACTTTGTTGGAGCTGGGTGAAAATGGTATGAGAAAGCCAAATATTTAGTGCTCCAAAATGATGCGACAATTCAAAAGTTTTTTACCCCAAAAATGCTGACTTAAAAGATTTGTTTAATTGGACCACATAGCTTTAGTTTTCCTCCATTTTCCAGAAAATGTAGTTTAATTGAAAATACCATCTTGGGTGCTTGATGGACCCTTTGCAAGACTAAATAGCTCATTGCACCATTTTTCCCATAAGTTTTGCATGCTTTCCTGTTTAAGTTGATTGACAGCATTAGCACAAGCTTTCTCTGCAGACAGCACGTGCTCCGAGCAACTTGGAGAGAAGGAGCAGCCGCATACAAAATCAGTTTGATTGCTTCGCCATGCCAAAGGTACACCAAGAACCCTAACTAGCATATTAGAACAAGGTTCATTTTATGGAGAACTAAGGTGCTGATTTCAAAAGTAAAAATACAGTTTTTATAGAGGTTATATCACCTAAAATATGTTTTAGAAGCTTGTAAAGATTTTTAAAGCATTAAGTGCTGACCATTACCTTGAAATCAGAGGGCTAAATGCCTACATTACGCTGTTAGTTTGGGCCGACTGTCTCCGTTTATAACTCAAATATAAATCAAACCAAACACAAGAAAAAATGAACAAGAAAAAATTGGTGATCTTGTTTAAACTACTTTTGTTCCATTGTACCATATATTTTCACATGTACCCACAGTGCAGGAACAAGTCTCGTTCTCAGCTCTTACACTGCAAATGCTTCTTTTAGTGTTTTCTTAGTGAACTAATTGACAGATAATTTTGGCAAAACACTAGGGATGAGAAAATCTTTGAAATTCTAATTTGCCAAATTTGCAGAATTTTCCTAGGTACTCCTATAGTCGGTAAATTGATTTGCCACTAATCTAAAGTACTCAAAAACCTTTGATTTTACTCAAAAACATGTTAGTCACTATTTCTTTTTGCACACAATAATCTTCTTCACTATTGTGCTGTCACACACTATCTGTACAGTTTATTTAGTGTTTTAGAACTTTCTTTACTTGGCTGATGCAATTTTCTGGAATGTATAAAATAACCATGCAACACTAGTCACTAACAGACATTCCGTGAGGCAAGGTTATCAAACGGTTTGGGGTCAGAGATGAAAAGAGCACGTGGTAAACTAAAGGGAAAAGACAAAAGCAAAATCAGGTCACGGTCAGAGGTCAAAATACCAGGAAAATAGCGGATCAGAGCAAAGGGGCTAGGCAAATGGATGGTCAGAACAATGACCAAGGTCAGGCAGCAAAAGATCAACAAACAGAGCACAGAAATAGAAGACAAACCAATGAGCAGATGTAAATGCTATGTCTGGTAGAGGTCTGGCACTGACAGCTCAGCTAAGTAAAAACCTGGAACAGAGAAAGCCTGAAAGAAGATCTGCACCTCCAAAACTCAGTTTGGACGACTGAGCTGTGCATCAAAATACCAACAGCTCAACATGCCCCTGCATCAGATTGGATGACTGATCTGTCCGTCACCAGTATTTTTGATTTGCGTGAATTCTATATTGTTCAAATTCAAAGGGTTCAGCAAATTCCTAAAAATTCAATATAAATTTAATTCACATCGAACTGATTCACTCATCTCTTTTGAATAGAAATAAGGTTCCAGACTAACAAATTTGTACAGTACTTATAAATGGCCATGTATTTGCTTTGTGAAGAAAAAGGTTTGTGCGTTACCATTACACAAGAAGAAACATTTTTACGCTGACATGTTTTATAAAGAATACTTTTTATTCCAAACATAATTTGTCAGAGCTTAAGAAATTGGACATCTATGATTTATGGCATTAGGCAACTAATGACCTGTTCCTTTTGTGCTCTGTCAAAGTCGCCTACACTGCCCAAGTTATAATACCCTTCTTAGCCTTATCCTTCAGATATGCTTTGCTGATTAATAAGCCCTGAGTCTCAATGTAAAATTACAATGTAAATTCACAAGAGACCAGCTGAATCCACAACAACAAAGGAGAGTTATCATTTGCTAAATCTGCTCTTGACTTTCATTAATAATGCATCTGTGAGGCTTAAGAAGGTAAGATGATTTACAGTTATTGCTGCATGGATAAATGTTAAATGGCAAACAAACCGTTAGATACAGTATAAAGACTAGGTTTAATTCCAGGGGATCGTTCACAACATAGCTCAAGTGCACTTTTTGGATGTACGAAACAAACGAAACTAAGCTAATTGGCATTATTTCTTCCTAAATAAAATCTAAATTCTATTTTGATTAACATGTGGACAGATAGAGATAGAGTTTAAAAAATAATATTACACTTTGCTAATTCCAGCGATGCATCACTAGTTTTACTGGGTGTAGCAATGAAAAGCAATAAGAGTGTTCTCTATTCTCGCTTTCTATGTACATTGTATATTGACAGTAAGCTGCTAATCAGTGCTGGGGGAGTGGTTGGACCAGGAGCCACATGTGCAGCTTGTGTGGCAGTGATAATCTCCTGCTGATAAAACGCTCATTGTATTGAAACTACAGGACACAGTCTAACAAGTGACACATCGCTAAAATCTCTGTCACAGCCCCTATCGCATGGCGTTCTCAGATTACAAAGCAAAAACCTGCTGACAGATTCTCTTTAAAAATTCTAAATTAATTTGAGTGCTATTTTTGAGCATCTAGTCTGTTTGCATCACGGTCTTGATTTCTGGAACAATTAAAATTGTTTTTAGGGTTATATTTTTTTTTTAAATAGTCCCAGTCTTATTATTATTATGCATATAACATATATGTTTAGGACTGAGTCAATATTTACATTGTTGATTTATAAAACAAAAATTGTATCCCACCAAAAACACCCCCAAATAATTCTACTACAAAATAATTGTCGTCAAAACCTCTTTTACATCATAGTTTGTACTTACCTTTTTTATTTCAAGCATGTACAATCATATTATCTCACATACATGTTTTTTAGACAACATTGTATGCTGGAAAAAAAAATAATAGAAAATCGAAAATCCTAATTAAAATATATACACTCACCGGCCACTTTATTAGGTACACCATGCTAGTAACGGGTTGGACCCCCTTTTGCCTTCAGAACTGCCTCAATTCTTCGTGGCATAGATTCAACAAGGTGCTGGAAGCATTCCTCAGAGATTTTGGTCCATATTGACATGATGGCATCACACAGTTGCCGCAGATTTGTCGGCTGCACATCCCAAAGATGCTCCATACAAGGCAGGATGGATCCATGCTTTCATGTTGTTTACGCCAAATTCTGACCCTACCATCTGAATGTCGCAGCAGAAATCGAGACTCATCAGACCAAGCAACGTTTTTCCAATCTTCTACTGTCCAATTTCGATGAGCTTGTGCAAATTGTAGCCTCAGTTTCCTGTTCTTAGCTGAAAGGAGTGGTACCCGGTGTGGTCTTCT
Source organism: Ranitomeya variabilis (assembly GCF_051348905.1). Lineage (NCBI taxonomy): Eukaryota > Metazoa > Chordata > Amphibia > Anura > Dendrobatidae > Ranitomeya > Ranitomeya variabilis. The sequence goes on along the minus strand of NC_135237.1, from coordinate 70,839,633 downwards.
GCTGCTGTAGCCCATCTGCCTCAAAGTTCGACGCACTGTGCGTTCAGAGATGCTCTTAGGCCTACCTTGGTTGTAACGGGTGGCGATTTGAGTCACTGTTGCCTTTCTATCAGCTCGAATCAGTCTGCCCATTCTCCTCTGACCTCTGGCATCAACAAGGCATTTCCGCCCACAGAACTGCCGCTCACTGGATTTTTTTTCTTTTTCGGACCATTCTCTGTAAACCCTAGAGATGGTTGTGCGTGAAAATCCCAGTAGATCAGCAGTTTCTGAAATACTCAGACCAGCCCTTCTGGCACCAACAACCATGCCACGTTCAAAGGCACTCAAATCACCTTTCTTCCCCATACTGATGCTCGGTTTGAACTGCAGGAGATTGTCTTGACCATGTCTACATGCCTAAATGCACTGAGTTGCCGCCATGTAATTGGCTGATTAGAAATTAAGTGTTAACAAGAAGTTGGACAGGTGTACCTAATAAAGTGGCCAGTGAGTGTATATCTTGGCTTAATCTGTTCTGTAAGAGAGTTAGCACATCATTGATGAACACCACTTCCCTAGTAGCTGTACAATGCCCAATAGAGTTAAAGGGAACCTGTCACCATGAAAATGGCATCCACTCTGCAGGCATCATGCTACAGAGCAGGAGAGCAGAGCAGATTGATATATAGTTTTGTGAGAAATAATTCAGCGTAGCCTGTGTTTTATTCATTTAATCCACTGCTCTTCTGGGATTTTTAGTCCAGTGGGCAGTCCTATCAGTGACTGACAGCTACCTCTATGTGCACACTTATACAACGGAATCTGTCAGTCACTGATGGGATAAAGGAAGCTACTTTCCTTTTACAATGCAAAAATGAAATTAATTGTAAAGCAAGAGTAACAAATATATGAAAAAGAGGACTTGCCCATGATAACTTCTTTGCTCTATGGATCAATATGTTATTTAACTCTCTAATGTCCCTGAATTACATTTCCATGGCTAAAACAAAATCAATACAATAGTGAAGTTATTACCTCATGTTCCTCACATTATTACACATTTTATTGGACCGATCAGATTTTATAGTCTGATTTATTTTTCATTAGTCCTTGTAATGTGAATTTAGTGAAGCATTATATTAATTAACATAATGACATATCCAAATTGCAATAAATGTTCTTAAGCTTTGTATTGACTAGTTTTGATCCTGAAGTTTGATTCTGAACCAAATGCCATTTGCCATATGGTTCTGACACAGATACAAAGATACAACATCTTTGATGATGTGGTGCACATAGATTTGTTAGATTTGTGCCCTCTAAACAGTTGGGTCATTATATATATAATGGTCAAAGTGGTATAGTGGTCAAAAAGCCATGTGTGGTTCTAAACCCCTTGATCTTTGAAGACTAGGATGATGTTGAGTTTGACACCCAAGTGTAAAGTCTGGCTGCAGCTTTTAACCACGTTTTCACTTTTATGTACTTATTTATTTCCTATTTTCTGTTTAGAGATTGACAGTATTCACATCTGTCCCTGCTAGAGATGACAGAAAAAAATTGAGTGGAATTCTTCTTGAACTTTGCAAAAATCTGCATTTGACAAAATATAGACTTTTTTGTAATTTGCTTTTGTGTGGATTCAGCTAAATGGTGGCCACTGGCTGCCATTTTTATGAACCATAATGGGCCATCTAAAGGTTAAAATACTAAAAACAAATTGCTATACTCACCTCACAGCTCACCTCTTTGGCCACTCTACTACTCAGCACCATACATCTGGTCCTTGCCGCATCTTCTGGTCCCCTGCTGCTCATGATGGAATCTCTTGACCTTTCGCACTGTACTGTACTTCTGTTCCTCATGGCACCTTGGAGCGATCTGCGCAGGCACCCAGATGGTCATGGCATGTATTGTTGAGGAGGATAAGAAACCGGAACAACCAGAAGTAACTCATATAAACAAGGAGACATAGAAATGCAGATGTTGTCCTTCCATGGATTCATTCAAGGCAGCCAAGGACTATTTTAATCTTTTGACATCCTTTTGGCAACCCCATCAAAGCCAGACCATTTCCTCCTTTAAAATATAAGGACCTGGCCTTAACCCCTTAACCCCTTCCCGACCTTTGACGCATACGCTGCGTCATGAAAGTCTGTGCCAATCCGACCTATGACGCAGCGTATGTGTCATGGAATGATCGCGTCCCTGCAGATCGGGTGAAAGGGTTAACTCCAATCTCACCCGATCTGCAGAGATAGGGGGAGTGGTGCTTCAGCCCAGGGGGGGTGGCTTCACCCCCCCGTGGCTACGATCGCTCTGATTGGCTGTTGAAAGTGAAACTGCCAATCAGAGCATTTTGTAATATTTCACCTAAAAAACTGATGAAATATTACAATCCAGCCATGGCCGATGCTGCAATATCATCGGCCATGGCTGGAAATACTGAAGTGACCCCCCCCACACCCACCGATCGCCCCCCCAGTCCTCCGTTATGGGGTACGGTCCCCTCCGTCCGCCTGCCGGCTCCCCCGTCCTCCTGTCCGCTCCCTCCTTGTTTGGATTCACCCCCCCTGTGGTCCGATTACCCCCCCCTGTGCTCCGATCCACCCCCCCACCACCCCTTCATACTTACCGATCCTCCCGGTGTCCGTACGTCTCCTCTCTGGGCGCTGCCATCTTCCAAAATGGCGGCCGCATGCTCAGTGCGCCCGCCGAATCTGCCAGCCGGCAGATTCCTTACAAGTACATTTTGATCGTTGTGGTAGGTTCTATCACAGCGATCAAAATAAAAAAATAATAAATAACCCCCCCCCCCTTTATCACCCCCATAGGTAGGGACAATAATAAAATAAAGAAATTTTTTTTTTTTTTTTCATTTTCCACTAGGGTTAGGGTTATTACTAGGGGTAGGGTTAGGGTTAGGGGTAGGGTTAGGGTTACGGGTAGGGTTAGGGGTAGGGTTAGGGGTAGGGTTAGGGTTATGGCATGTGCACACAGTGCGGATTTGGCTGCGGATCCGCAGCGGATTGGCCGCGGATCCGCAGCGGATTGGCCGCTGCGAATTCGTAGCAGTTTTCCATCAGGTTTACAGTACCATGTACACTTATGGAAAACCAAATCCACTGTGCCCATGGTGCGGAAAATTCAGTGCAGAAACGCTGCGTTGTATTTTCCGCAGCATGTCAATTGTTTGTACGGATTCCGCAGCGTTTTACACCTGTTCCTCAATAGGAATCCGCAGGTGAAATCCGCACAAAAAAACACTGGAAATCTGCTGTAAATCTGCAGGTAAAACGCAGTGCCTTTTACCTGCAGATTTTTCAAAAATCGTGCGGAAAAATCTCACACGAATCCGCAACGTGGACACATAGCCTTAAGGTTAGGGTTGGAATTAGAGTTAGGGTTGGAAATAGGGCTAGGGTTGGAAATAGGGTTAAGATTAGGCTTGTGGTTAGGGTTACGGATAGGGTTAGGGGTGTGTTGGGGTTACAGTTGTGGTTAGGGTTGGGATTAGGGTTAGGGTTGGGATTAGGGTTAGGATTAGGGTTAGGGTTGGAATTAGGGTTACGGGTGTGTTGCGGTTAGGGTTGTGGTTAGGGGTGTGTTGGGGTTAGGGTTGTGATTAGGCTTATGGCTACAGTTGGGATTAGGATTAGGGGTGTGTTGGGGTTAGTGTTGAAGTTAGAATTGAGGGGTTTCCACTGTTTAGGCACATCAGGGGTCTCCAAACGCAACATGGCGCCACCATTGATTCCAGCCAATCTTGCGTTCAAAAAGTCAAATGGTGCTCCCTCCCTTCCAAGCCCCAACGTGCGCCCAAACAGTGGTTTACCCCCACATTTGGGGTACCAGCGTACTCAGAACAAACTGGGCAACAACTGTTGGGGTCCAATTTCTCCTGTTACCCTTGCAAAAATAAAAAATTACTTGCTAAAACAAAATTTTTGAGGAAAGAACAATTATTTTTTATTTTCACGGCTCTGCGTTATAAACTTCTGTGAAGCACTTGGGGGTTGAAAGTGCTCACCACACATCTAGATAAGTTCCTTTGGGGGTCTAGTTTCCAAAATGGGGTCACTTGTGGGGTGTTTCTACTGTTTAGGCACATCAGGGGCTCTGCAAATGCAATGTGATGCCCGCAGACCATTCCATCAAAGTCTGCATTTCAAATGTCACTACTTCCCTTCCGAGCCCTGACGTGCGCCCAAACAGTGGTTTACCCCCACATATGGGATACCAGCACACTCACAACAAACTGGGCAACAAATATTGGGGTCCAATTTCTCCTGTTACCCTTGTGAAAATAAAAAATTGCTTGCTAAAACATCTTTTTTGAGGAAAGAAAAATGATTTTTTATTTTCACGGCTCTGCGTTGTAAACTTCTGTGAAGCACTTTGGGGTTGAACGTGCTCACCACACATCTAGATAAGTTCCTTGGGGGGTCTAGTTTCCAAAATGGGGTCAATTGTGGGGGGGTTTCTACTGTTTATGCATATCAGGGGCTCTGCAAACGTAACATGATGCCCGCAGACCATTCCATCAAAGTCTGCATTCCAAAACGTCACTACTTCCCTTCCGAGCCTCGGCATATGCCCAAACAGTGGTTTACCCCCACATATGGGGTATCAGCGTACTCAGGAGAAACTGGACAACAACTTTTGGGGTCCAATTTCTCCTGTTACTCTTGCAAAAATAAAAAATTCTGGGCTAAAAAATATTTTTGAGGAAAGGAAACACATTTATTATTTTCACGGCTCTGCGTTATAAACTTCTGTGAAGCACTTGGGGGTTCAAAGTGCTCACCACACATCTAGATAAGTTCCCTTGGGGGTCTAGTTTCCAAAGTGGAGTCACTTGTGGGGAGTTCCTACTGTTTAGGCACATCAGTAGCTCTGCAAACGCAACCTGACGCCCGCAGAGCATTCCATCAAAGTCTGCATTTCAAAACGTCACTACTTCCCTTTCGAACCCCGACGTGTGCCAAAACAGTGGTTTACCCCCACATATGGGGTATCAGCATACTCAGGAGAAACTGCACAACAACTTTTTGGGTCCAATTTCTCCTGTTACCCTTGGGAAAATAAAAAATTGTGTGCTAAAACATCATTTTTGAGAAAAGAAAAATTATTTTTTATTTTCATGGCTCTGCGTTATTAACTTCTGTGAAGCACTTGGGGGTTCAAAGTGCTCACCACACATCTAGATTAGTTCCTTGGGAGGTCTAGTTTCCAAAATGGGGTCACTTGTGCGGGAGCTCCAATGTTTAGGCACACAGGGGCTCTCCAAACGCGACATGGTGTCCGCTAATGATTGGAGCTAATTTTCCATTCAAAAAGCCAAATGGCGTGCCTTCCCTTCCGAGCCCTGCCGTGCGCCCAAACAGTGGTTTACCCCCACATATGGGGTATCATCGTACTCAGAACAAACTGGACAATAACATTTGGGGTCCAATTTCTCCTATTACCCTTGGGAAAATAAAAAATTCTGGGCTAAAAATCATTTTTGAGGAAAGAAAAATTATTTTTTATTTCCACGGCTCTGCGTTATAAACTTCTGTGAAGCACCTGGGGGTTATAAGTGCTCACTATGCATCTAGATAAGTTCCTTGGGGGGTCTAGTTTCCAAAATCGGGTCACTTGTAGGGGAGCTCCAATGTTTAGGCACACAGGGGCTCTCCAAACGCGACATGGTGTCCGCTAACGATTGGAGCTAATTTTCTATTCAAAAAGTCAAATGGCACGCCTCCCCTTCCGAGCCTTGCCGTGCACCCAAACAGTGGTTTACCCCCACATATGAGGTATCGGCGTACTCAGGAAAAATTGCCCAACAAATTTTAGGATCCATTTTATCCTGTTGCCCATGTGAAAATGAAAGAATTGAGGCTAAAAGAAATTTTGTGTGAAAAAAAAGTACTTTTTCATTTTTGCGGATCAATTTGTGAAGTACCTGGGGTTTAAAGTGCTCACTCTGCCACTAGATAAGTTCCTTGGGGGGTCTAGTTTCCAAAATGGGGTCACTTGTGGAGGAGCTCCAATGTTTAGGCACACAGGGGCTTTCCAAACGCGACATGGTGTCTGCTAACGATGGAGATAATTTTTCATTCAAAAAGTCAAATGGCGCTCCTTCCCTTCCGAGCCTTACCATGTGCCCAAACAGTGGTTTACCCCCACATGTGAGGTATTGGTGTACTCAGGAGAAATTGTCCAACAAATTTTAGTATCCATTTTATCCTGTTGCCCATGTGAAAATGAAAAAATTGAGGCTAAAATAATTTTTTTGTGAAAAAAAAGTACTTTTTCATTTTTACGGAACAATTTGTGAAGCACCTGGGGGTTTAAAGTGCTCACTATGCTTCTAGATAAGTTCCTTTGGGGGTCTAGTTTCCAAAATGGGGTCACTTGTGGGGGAGCTCCAATGTTTAGGCACACGGGGGCTCTCCAAACGCGACATGGTGTCCGCTAAAGATTGGAGCCAATTTTTCATTGAAAAAGTCAAATGGCGCTCCTTCCCTTCCAAGCCCTGCCGTGCGCCCAAACAGTGGTTTACCCCCACATATGAGGTATCAGAGTACTCAGGACAAATTGGACAACAACGTCCATGGTCCAGTTTCTCCTTTTACCCTTGGGAAAATAAAAAAATTGTTGCTAAAATATCATTTTTGTGACTAAAAAGTTAAATGTTCATTTTTTACTTCCATGTTGCTTCTGCTGCTGTGAAACACCTGAAGGGTTAATAAACTTCTTGAATGTGGTTTTGAGCACCTTGAGGGGTGCAGTTTTTAGAATGGTGTCACTTTTGGGTATTTTCAGCCATATAGAACCCTCAAACTGACTTCAAATGTGAGGTGGTCCCTAAAAAAAATGGTTTTGTAAATTTTGTTGTAAAAATGAGAAATCACTGGTCAAATTTTAACCCTTATAACTTCCTAGCAAAAAAAAAATTTGTTTCCAAAATTGTGCTGATGTAAAGTAGACATGTGGGAAATGTTATTTATTAACTATTTTGTGTCACATAACTCTCTGGTTTAACAGAATAAAAATTCAAAATGTGAAAATTGCGAAATTTTCAAAATTTTCGCCAAATTTCCGTTTTTTTCACAAATAATCTCAGAAATTATCGACCTAAATTTACCACTAACATGAAGCCCAATATGTCACGAAAAAACAATCTCAGAATCGCTAGGATCCGTTGAAGCATTCCGGAGTTATTACCTCATAAAGGGACACTGGTCAGAATTGAAAAAAAACGGCAAGGTCATTAAGGCCAAAATAGGCTGGGTCATGAAGGGGTTAATGACCGGAGCTTTTTTCAGTTTTGCGTTTTTTGTTTTTCGCTTCCCAATTCCCAGAGCCATAACTTTTATATTTTTCCATAAATATGGCCATGTGAGGGCTTATTTTTTGCGGGACGAGTTGTACTTTTGAATCACACCATTGCTTTTACCATGTCGTGCACTAGAAAACAGGGAAAAAATTCCAAGTGCGATGAAATTGCAAAAAAGGTGCAATCTCACACTTGTTTTTTGTTTGGCTTTTTTGCTAGGTTTACTAAATGCTAAAACTGACCTGCCATTATGATTCTCCAGGTCATTACGAGTTCATAGACACCAAACATATCTAGGTTCTTTTTTTATCTAAGTGGTGAACAAAATTCCAAACTTTGCTAAAAAATGAAAAATTGCACAATTTTCCGTTACCCGTAGCACCTCCATTTTTCGCGATATGGGGTTGGGTGAGGGCTTATTTTTGCACGTCAAGCTGACGTTTTTAATGATACCATTTTGGTGCAGATTTGTTCTTTTGATTGCCCATTATTGCATTTTAATGCAATGTTGTGGAGACCAAAAAACGTTATTCTGGCGTTTTGAATTTTTTCTTGCTACACCATTTAGAGATAAGGTTAACTCTTTTTTTATTGATAGATCGGGCGATTCTGAATACGTCAATACCAAATATGTGTATGTTTGATTTTTTTATTGTTCTATTTTGAATGGGGCAAAAGGGGGGGGTGATTTAAACTTTTATATTTTTCAATTTTTTTCATATTTTTTTTTTATTTAATTTTGGCATGCTTCAATAGCCTCCATGGGAGGCTAGAAGCTGCCACAAGTCGATCACCTCTGCTACATAGAGGCGATGCTCAGATCACCTCTACATTATGTAGAAGAATTACAGCATTACCATGAGCGCCTACCACAGGGTGCCGCTCATAGCAATCTGTCATCAACAACCATAGAAGTCTTCAGGAGACCTCTGGTTGTCATGCTGATGCACTAATCCCCCCGATCATGTGAAGGGGGTCACCAATACACGCATTTCCGGCTGGATGGCCGGAAGCGCTTGTTAAATGCCGCTGTCAAAGTTTGACTAGTTAATAGGCTCGTGCGGATCAAGATTCTGCCCACGTCTATTGCGGGCACATGTCAGCTGTTCACTGCTGGAGCCCACATCAAAGTGAGGGTTCTACCATCGGGCAAACTATTGCGTCTGATGGCAGAAAGGTGTTATTTGTATTAGAAATGTACTGTAAAAGTCAGACATGGTGTACACTCAGTATTTATAAATGACAATCCATACTATTCCAGATTATTGTCTGTAACTCAACCTCTTACCACAACACACAGTATGTGTTGTAAGATAGTATTTCATGAATAATACCATGTGAGATAATCCAAATAGAAATACTTCCATGAGTTTCTATTCAAAATATGGTCTACATTTTATAGATTCTTTTTGGAATCTAATTAGCTTTTTAATTTAATTTTGCTCTGCTAAAAGTAGATACTTGACTTCTTTTGTCGCTCTCAAAATTAATTACATATTGTATTGGATACCTTAAGGCTCATTGGGAGCTTATCTTACTTTTCCTCTATCAGAGAACTAACATTAAGTTGAAGACAGTAAAAAAAAATACAGAGAAATACCAACCTTTTTTGAACATAGATTATTCTACAAATTGAAATTCCTTTGTTTCTAATTTTGCTTTAACAACCCATGGTGTTAAAAATGCAATATACAGAACAATAGGTATTACAATGCATATAGTACCTAGGTGGATGTCCTTTCCTACTGTGGTTATTAGATGGACTCATTGATTTATTTAAGACTTCTATCAATTTCTCTACTATGTATTTAATCCACTTATCATTGGTTTATTGTGCATTGGTCTCCAACCTGGGCTGGAAGTTGTAGTTTCCCAGCAACTGGAGACTCATAAGCTGGAGGAGACTATAGGTATAAAGTTTCTGTTTAACTGAGTTAGGGCTAGCTGAATGCACCAAATAATTATAAGGATGGTATAAGGTGCGTTCGCAGCCCGGGGTCCACCGCGCAGAGATGGAACCTGCTGCTGAGTAATGACGGACTATATGGTGGTATAATGTGGATACACACACGGGTTAGCTTCACCCGGTATGAAGGAAGTGAACCCTGTTGCGTCACAGGGCCACGGTACCGCACAAAGAGCGCAAGCAAAGAGTCACAAAACTCTGTCCCAAGACTCAGGGGAAGAGCTCCTCTAGACCTCTTGCGCTCGACACTGCTACTGGGGTGTCAGAGATTAACAGAACTAATAATTTACTGCACAAGAGTGTGTGCAGTGCCTCTCTGGTGGACACCACTAACCACCCAGACTTGGGCCAGGAAAGCGCTCTATTAGTGCATGGCGCCGCACTGGCGGTCACTCCTATCAGATGCTGTATCATGTGCTAGCAGTGCGGGATAGCACTGTCAGGCGCTATGGAGCTTCCATCATTTGCGAACAGTCAACAACACGGGATGGGCATGATTCGGAGCTTTCATCCATTGACAATAATAATAATAATTTTATTTATATAGCGCCAACATATTCCGCAGCGCTTTACAAATTATAGAGGGGAATTATACAGACAATAGACATTACAGCATAACAGAAATCACAGTTCAAAATAGATACCAGGAGGAATGAGGGCCCTGCTCGCAAGCTTACAAACTATGAGGAAAAGGGGAGACACGAGAGGTGGATGGTAACAATTGCTTTAGTTATTTGGACCATCCATAGTGTAAGGCTCGGGTGTTCATGTAAAGCTGCATGAACCAGTTAACTGCCTAAGTATGTAGCAGTACAGACACAAAGGGCTATTAACTGCATAAAGTGTATGAGAACATGATACGAGGAACCTGATCATGGTTTTTATTTTTATTTTTTTTTATGATAGGCCACACAGGGATCGTTAGGTTAATGCGTTGAGGCGGTAGGCCAGTCTGAACAAATGAGTTTTTAGGGCACGCTTAAAACTGTGGGGATTGGGGATTAATCGTATTAACCTAGGTAGTGCATTCCAAAGAATCGGCGCAGCACGTGTAAAGTCTTGGAGACAGGAGAGGGAGGTTCTGATTATTGAGGATGCTAATCTGAGGTCATTAGCGGAGCGGAGGGCACGGGTAGGGTGGTAGACTGAGACCAGAGAGGAAATGTAGGGTGGTGCTGAGCCATGGAGTGCTTTGTGGATGAGGGTAGTAGTTTTGTACTGGATTCTGGAGTGGATGGGTAGCCAATGTAATGACTGGCACAGGGTAGAGGCATCGGTGTAACGGTTGGTGAGGAATATGATCCTGGCTGCAGCATTCAGGACAGATTGGAGCGGGGAGAGTTTGGTAAGAGGGAGGCCGATTAGTAGAGAGTTACAATAGTCCAGACGGAAATGAATAAGTGAGACAGTAAGAGTTTTTGCAGAGTCGAAAGTAAGAAAAGGGCGAATTCTAGAAATGTTTTTGAGATGCAGATAGGAAGAGCGAGCCAGTGATCGGATGTGGGGGGTGAATGAAAGCTCGGAATCAAGGATGACCCCAAGGCAGCGGGCATGTTGCTTTGCAGTAATGGTGGAACCGCACACGGAGATGGCAATGTCAGGCAAAGGTAGGTTAGTAGAGGGAGAGAACATGAGGAGTTCAGTTTTTGACAGGTTCAGTTTCAGATAGAGGGAGGACATGATGTTAGAGACAGCGGTAAGACAATCACTGGTGTTTTCTAAAAAGGTCGGCGTGATAACAGGAGAAGAGGTGGATAATTGGGTGTCGTCAGCATAAAGATGGTACTGGAAACCAAATCTACTGATTGTTTGTCCAATAGGGGCAGTATACAAAGAGAATAGGAGGGGGCCTAGGACTGATCCTTGAGGAACCCCAACAGTAAGGGAAAGGTGAGAGGAGGAACCAGCAACATCCACACACACACAATAATAAGTTTACACTAGCACATGGCCGTGCGGCCATGCAAACCTTTTATAGCGGAAGCTCTCCAGGACCTTCCCAGTGGTCCAATAGGAGCTGCTACAGGACCTGAGCATGTGACCCCCGACCTCCAATAAGAGGTCATCCCTTGGGCATGCTCAGAAGAAGAAAAGCAGGACTTAGTCCCAAGGACGCCTGCTTGCCACTGATCAGTACTGGTTACAATGGCTGAGCCTGAAAGGACAGCAGAAACCGGCCGCACAGTATCAGCTTGAGCCAGATGCTGGGACTGACGTCTCTGCTGAGCAGGCTCCACTGTGGCTGGAGGAGAATAGGAGACCACAGCGGAGATGGTTTGAGATTCCCTCTGTGCAGTGGCAGGAACTGGATACTTAACACGCAGGCTATACATGTGTATTCATTTGTTTTTATTGACATGTTCACTGTAAATATTTTCTTAATATTATAAAGGAATATTTTCCCATAATGAAAAAAAAAATATATATATATATTCTTGAATCTTGCTTTTTTTATAAGGAAATCTGTCACATGCCCAGCCTCTGTACTGAAAGTGCTGCACCTGGGAAACGGCTTTCAGTCATGCAGGTGTAATGGTGTGTCTACAGCACTGTGAGTGGCAGATCTAAACACACCCAATCACACTTTTGACTGCAGAGCCTGCTGTCAGTGAAAGTGATGGGGTGTGCTAACAGCCACTGCTCAGTCTTTTGAGCGATGACTGTAGCTGCACCAGCACACCTGTTTGACTGTAAGCCGGCGGCTATCGAGAGATATATAATTCATTTTCAGTACTGCAGCTGGGCCATTTTCTAATGCTACTAACCTGCAGAATACTCCTATATCTACAGGTTATTAGTGTTACCTGAAATCACAGGTTCCCTTTAATATTTTATCCACCGTTGATTTGGTAAATGGTTCTAAAAGAACGGCCACTAATGGTAGCTGTGCCGATAGAGGTTAGCAAACAGTTATGATTTTAAGGCAGATAAATCTGCAACCTTTGGAACTTGTATCTTAGCTCACAGAGCCCTTATGGTTCCTTATGTCAGAACAATAGATGCTTAGAGTATGTACTGCCATATTGACTTTTTGACACCAGTGCTTGCTCAGAAGAAAAATATCAATTAGAAAAATATCCATGTGCTTCAATATGAAGTGAAAGGCACATACTGTAGAAGTATACAATGATGTAACTAGAGTCCATGTGCTATGGGGAAAGATTTGAACTGCCCCCAAATGGTATATATGTCCTCCATCCTGGAATATATGTCCCTCATCCTGACCCCATTCTGGTATATCTTTATGTCCTCTATCCTGTTATATATGTCCAGGATCTCTGTGCCGCAATACACTTCAGCTGAATGTGCATCTGAGGACGCATATCCAGTTGAAGTTTTGCTGGTGCTGACAGACCCCCCACCAGCACGGGCCGGATAGTGGTCGTGATCTCTGTGACTGCAGTCTTTAAGTCCTTGGAAGTATAGTAAGTGCATAGTATTATGTCTTTTTACTTTATTTTGCAGCTGTATGTGCAGCGCCCCAGAGTCCTGGTCGTTGCAGTACTGTGGCTTCGCCGCTAAGGGGAGCCATGGTACGTTCGATGGCACTGAAGGAGTTCCTCCAATCAGGTATCACAGACACCAATATGTTTCACAGCTGGGCCTCCGGGGGGAGCTAAGGGTGCTATTCATTAGGCCACTCCCCACCATAGTGGGTAAACTGGGGGTCAGGCAGGAAGTTAGTGAGAACGCTGACGGGATTGAACGGAGCAACACCCTGTGGCAGGGGGTGTTGTGAAGGGAGAGACTGTAGGGTCTCTGCCAGGGGTGGGATCCTGGCAGAGGCTTGGCATTGAAAGAACGTAACGGGTCCGCGCAAGCTCCTGGAAGCGGCGGGACTCAAGAAAGGACTAGAAGCGAGACAGATTGTGCTGAGTGAGAAACGAGATCAAGCAGAAGGAGGATACCAGCAGGGGTTGTGCTGAAAGAGGCAGCACCTTGCTGAGGCGCAATACCGGTGGCCGGAACGCCGAGGGAGTGGATTAGAATACAGCTTCAAGCCATACTCCAAACAGCGGCAGGACAGTCGGTCTCAGGCGGGCTGTCTACCACATATCACCTATGAAGTCTTGGGGGGCAATTGCGGGAGAGGGGTGACTCTAGGGTCCCGGAAGAACTCCAGGCCTACCTGACAAACGGGTGCCATTCCAACCTGAATACAGGGAAGGGGTGGATTACAGAGGAACATCAAATCGAGTTGTGAGGGAACTTAAGAAACAGACACAACCGTTGTGGGGTTACTTTCCGTAAGCACAGCAGGGAAGGACTACAACACATAGCGCTAGAAGGAAGGCACAGATTTCCACCTGAGAGGAGAACTCTGGAGGTGCCATTGGACCGGCCGGACTTGCGTAGCCTGGTGAACCGTGTTCTGGACTGAGGACTCAGAGATCTCCAGTAAAGAGGTAAAGAGACTGCAACCTGGTGTCCTCGTTATTTACCGCGACTTACACCCCACAACCGCACCGCTACATCGCTACCATTACTACCACCTATTTCACCGGACGTCCCCCACTGACGGACAGGGCCACGGACCGGGTCTAGCCACCGTGACAACCCCGAGACTGAGAACTAGAGGCCCGGCTCCGGGTACCCCTCGGCCCTGCGGCGGTGTGGGGGCGCGCCGCAGACTTGGCGTCACGAACAGGATCTACTTAAGCCTGAAGAATCAGGTCATGTGTGCCTAGAGACTGTGATTTACTGTGCTTGGACTGTACTTTATTGCAAGACTGTGTGCTGCGCCATTTGCCGCCAAAATTCGCCGCCATTGCAGCGCTGAGGAGAGCGCAGGAAGAGAAGCGGGGCGTGGAGTGGGCGTATACGAGCTGGAGAGCGCGAACAGCAATGGCCGCCCAGTCTAAGTATTTTTGTGTCCTGAGGACGTGCCCGTCAACAGCTGAGGTACGCCTCCTGATCTTGGTCGGAGGGTGGAGACCATGGGGACGGGGCCGCCCACGGAAGAGACCGCGGGAAGAAGACGCGGGAAAAGAGCAAAAAATGGCGGCACCAGAAGCACCACGCGGAGCTGAGTCGGCTCAGTCTGAGGCCGCGGCGTCCGAGACAGACTCCGAGGCACCGCTGCTGGGAGGTCTGACCCTTACCGAGTCCCCGATGGGCCGACCTCCGACGCCGTTATCGGAGGGACGTGTGGCTGCGGCTGAGGCCCGCCAGCTGGCCCGCCGACTGAGGGCCGATGCCCGCGCGCTCACCCGGGTAGGCCAACCCACCGAGATCAAGCTGTCTCCCATTGCCCCTTACCCGGGCCCGGCTGAAAGCACCCCACCTGCACCGGGTCTGAAGATCATGCCGGATGCGGAGCACTTACGGCGCCTTATGGCAGAGTGGCGGAGCCGGCCCCAGCCTGCAGAACAAGTGGACTTGGTTGGTGTCCCCGAGATCCCGCCCTCGCACTGGGGTGTTGTGGTGGCCTTCCATCCCCAGCAAGGGAGAGGGGTCATACAGGAGATTGGGGAGCCGATCCAGGTCTGGGTGGACCGAGAAGAGGTGGAACCTTCTGGCAGGCGGTTTGATTGTAACCTGGAGCCGGGGGACGCCGTCACCTATACGAGGTGGAGAAGGAACACCAGTGAGACGGGCTGGTTTGCCCGGGGGGTCCAACGATGTGTCACCCTCCAGGCTGCTGCTGGGACACCAGAAGAGGATAGTCCCGGAGGAAAAGCAGCGGGACCTGACCCCGCGGAACCGGGGGAAGTTCGACCTCACCGCGCCCCGGAGAGGCGGGTACGCCTACCGACGAGGAGGACCTCCCGAAGAGGGATTCTATCTTTACTGGAGCCAGGACGGCGTCCTGACTCACCGGACCGATCTGTGGGTCTGGTGAAGCCAGGAAGGAGATCACCTTCCGCTGAACCTCAGTAAGATATTGCTTTCAGAAAATGTAAATAGTTGCTATTTTATTGTTTTAACTGTTCCTATTGCTGCTAAACCCGTCCAGGGTAAACTTTAAAAGGTGATCCCTTTGTTGACCCGGGATCCCCTTTGTTTGTTTTTCTTTTTCTTGAAGTTTTTGCACCAAGTTACACAAACTGCAGAAATCATGGACTGTGCATGATTCGAACTTTCTTTTGTAAATAGTTTGCACCTTCTTAAAGGTGCTCCCTACTGGTTTTAGCCAAAGACACTTTGCGAAGACATTTGCCCTATTGGTTTGAGCCAAAGACACTTTGTGAAGATACCTTTCCTACCGGTTCTAGTTAAAGACACTTTGCGAAGATACCATACCGGAACCTTTGCGTGGGCTGGTAGGCTGAGAAGACGAGCTACCTCAGAAAGACTTGGTCCCCTCTTAAAGGGGATGTGTGAAATTGAACTTGAGAAAGATACTGTTGCAGAACAGTAATGTGATAATGAAGCTTGAAAAAGAAATGTAACTGTTTTACATGCTAAGTTATATGTGTTGAATTTGTTGAAATGTGAAATCTAAATAATGTTTTGCAGAAAGAAAAGATGCAGAGAGCCCGTAGGGGTAGAGATAGAGATCTGCATAGCTGAAAGTAAGGAAGTAATGATGAAGGTGAGGATAGAAGGTCAACCCTGCGTCCCCATAGAAAGTTACTTTGTTACTAAGGACAGAAAGCGAACCCGTAGGGGTTAGAGAGTGAGTCCTTAAAGGAGCCGAGTAGAGCGGGCTCAGAGTTCTTTAAACGAAAGGAATGTTATGTCTATACTATGTATAGTAGCGAAAGGCAGTAGGCCCTGGCTGAACGGGGCGGT
This sequence comes from Ranitomeya variabilis, assembly GCF_051348905.1. Taxonomy (NCBI): domain Eukaryota; kingdom Metazoa; phylum Chordata; class Amphibia; order Anura; family Dendrobatidae; genus Ranitomeya; species Ranitomeya variabilis. The sequence continues at coordinate 70,823,623 of NC_135237.1, read as the reverse complement.
CCTGTAAAAGAAAGGAGAGGCAGTAGGTCTGGTGCCATAGGGACAGGCGGTCCTGCAGGTTCAAAGTAGGAGAATGTGAAGTTACCTTACCCTGTAATGTGATTATAGGAAGGCCTTTGGTAAACTAAGAGTGTATGTTTCTTAAAGGCAATGTTAATTTATTGTTCCAGAATTTGCACTAAGTAGAATACCCGGTTGGGTAACAGGAGTTATGCATAGCCTGGGGAGTGCAGCGCCCCAGAGTCCTGGTCGTTGCAGTACTGTGGCTTCGCCGCTAAGGGGAGCCATGGTACGTTCGATGGCACTGAAGGAGTTCCTCCAATCAGGTATCACAGACACCAATATGTTTCACAGCTGGGCCTCCGGGGGGAGCTAAGGGTGCTATTCATTAGGCCACTCCCCACCATAGTGGGTAAACTGGGGGTCAGGCAGGAAGTTAGTGAGAACGCTGACGGGATTGAACGGAGCAACACCCTGTGGCAGGGGGTGTTGTGAAGGGAGAGACTGTAGGGTCTCTGCCAGGGGTGGGATCCTGGCAGAGGCTTGGCATTGAAAGAACGTAACGGGTCCGCGCAAGCTCCTGGAAGCGGCGGGACTCAAGAAAGGACTAGAAGCGAGACAGATTGTGCTGAGTGAGAAACGAGATCAAGCAGAAGGAGGATACCAGCAGGGGTTGTGCTGAAAGAGGCAGCACCTTGCTGAGGCGCAATACCGGTGGCCGGAACGCCGAGGGAGTGGATTAGAATACAGCTTCAAGCCATACTCCAAACAGCGGCAGGACAGTCGGTCTCAGGCGGGCTGTCTACCACATATCACCTATGAAGTCTTGGGGGGCAATTGCGGGAGAGGGGCGACTCTAGGGTCCCGGAAGAACTCCAGGCCTACCTGACAAACGGGTGCCATTCCAACCTGAATACAGGGAAGGGGTGGATTACAGAGGAACATCAAATCGAGTTGTGAGGGAACTTAAGAAACAGACACAACCGTTGTGGGGTTACTTTCCGTAAGCACAGCAGGGAAGGACTACAACACATAGCGCTAGAAGGAAGGCACAGATTTCCACCTGAGAGGAGAACTCTGGAGGTGCCATTGGACCGGCCGGACTTGCGTAGCCTGGTGAACCGTGTTCTGGACTGAGGACTCAGAGATCTCCAGTAAAGAGGTAAAGAGACTGCAACCTGGTGTCCTCGTTATTTACCGCGACTTACACCCCACAACCGCACCGCTACATCGCTACCATTACTACCACCTATTTCACCGGACGTCCCCCACTGACGGACAGGGCCACGGACCGGGTCTAGCCACCGTGACAACCCCGAGACTGAGAACTAGAGGCCCGGCTCCGGGTACCCCTCGGCCCTGCGGCGGTGTGGGGGCGCGCCGCATATGCATAACGCTTCTTTAAATATGGTAATAGACCTACCTATAGATTCTTGTAGAGCATTTTCTTGCATCAAATTTCTAATAAATAGATTTTGTAAAGAAAGTGGTGCGCAGGACAAAAGTAGGAAAAATACCATTCACTTATTTTCTTATTTTTTTTTCTTTTACAGCTGGATTCCATTGCAAAAATAGCTGAAAGCTTAAATTATTTTCTTCCTATTCTATGTTATTTAGTAACACTGAGCTACCATGTATGCCCAGATTAATCTGAGCTTATGCATTATACAGCAAAACTCCAGCAGGAAAAAATACAATTAATTTAATGCAAAGTCAATCTCATTATGTTTTCATATCTGCACAGTATTGCTCTACTTTGACCATTATTAGCTGAATCACGTCAGGGCGATATTTGCTGTGGCAGTAAATCGTGGTGTAATAGTTTATACATGCATTTATGATACATGAATAATGCTTACAGAATTACACTGCGCAGATTGAGGGTATTCTGCAGGTGTTCTCCAGTAAATCATGAATTGCAGCTGCCACAATACTATCAGGGAACAAGGCACCAAATGACTTCAGCTGCATAGCAAGCAGGCACAATTACTGAATGAATTGGCAAAGTGTATAGAAAATAACATTAAGGGAGAGTTTTGCATTAGTCAAATGCAACTGAATTTTAGATATTTTTAACTTTTAAAGCTTAGCTTGGCTTTTTTGAATTATTGCTTGTAGCCTGCACAGTACTTATGAATATCTGGGAGAAGATTAGTAGTTTTACTGTGTTAAGTGGAAACTGTTTAATTCAATTTAATCTACCTTATTTAACTTCTGCAGTGTAGGCAAAGTTCTGCAATAAATCATGTTGTGCAAAGTGTGGCTTGTGATTCATTATATAAAAAAAATAAGTAAAATGCAGATACTGTACTGTCCCAACTGTGAGATTCGGCCTCGCTTCCAATCTATGTTGCATTGCTTTGTATGATTAAGTGCTTTTCTGGATTGCCACTTACAGTAGTGTTCAAGACTATCACACAATGTAAAGGGCTGTATCACTACTGATGTATTGTGGTGCATTTTTTTCAACTGATTGGTTGAAGTTCTAAAATATCCTAAGGGTGGGTCCTTAATAGTGATGGGTCAACCCCTGGGTGTTTGGGTCCGGCGGGTTCGGCTGAACAGCTAAAAAAAGTTTGGTTTGGGTATCAGAACAGTACCCGAACCCGGATCCCATTCAGATAAATGGTTGACCTGAACATCTGTTGTTTGTCAGCAGTAAGATCGTTACCAGAGGTCAGAGAGCTGCTGTTCCCTCATTGTCAGATGACAGCAGAAGACAACAGTTGTGACAGGAGATAAAAATTTTACCTCCAGTCACAGAGGTGTCGGCGAATGAGACTACTACTCCCATTAGCCTACTCCAGATGGAAGTATTCATCAGCTGGCACCTGCACTATAAATAAATAATAATAAAAATGATGTGGGGTCTTTCTATTTCTTAGAACAAGCAGGGCAAAACTAACAACTGCGGGCTGAAACCCTCAGCTGTCAGCTTTATCAAGGCTAGTGATCAAGAATCAAGGGGTCCCAACTATTTTTTTTTAATTATTTAAATAAAGTTTTTTAAAAATGGCGTGGGATCACCCCCATTTTTGACAACCAGCCAAGCTAAAGCAGACAGCTGGGGGCTGGTATTCTTAGGCTGGAAAGTGGCAATAGTTATTGCCCCCCAAGATTAAAAATAGCCCACATCCACACCAGAAAGGGTGCATCTATTAGCTGCACCAATTCTGGCACTTTATCCCTGCTCTTCCCAATTGCTCTGTGGTGGTGGCAAGTAGGGGTCATACAGTATTTGTGCGGTTAGTGTCACCTTTGTATTGTCAGCCCATGCCTATACATTACTAGCCCCATAGTCATATTGTCAGTAAAAACACCCAGAATAAAAGTCCTTTATTTGAAATAAAAATACACACCATTTTTCAAAATTCTTTGAAAATAACAAACACAGTTATACTCACCTTACACCCCATCCCATTGAAGCCCTGGTCCCCTGTAAAAAATCAGACAATAATAAACAACAAAAATATTCATCCAATGCCCATTCCATTGAAGCCGTGGTATCCTGTAAAAATCAAAAGTTAAAAACAACAATATCTGTTACCTGACCGACATACTGTCCCACACCATAATCCATGTCTGCAAGAATTGTTTTTCATCCTGATCGGTGCCAAGATGTGACCATCCAGGCTGAAAGCCATGGGAAAAAGAACTGCTGCGAGCACAGAGTCAGTCACTAGCGGTGACGTCATCGAGGTGTGAGTCTGGCCGATGAACTGCAGTGACCTCAGTGAGATCACCACTAACACCGTTAGAAAGTCTCCTGGTGCAGCTCTGAGCTCATTGAGTTCACTGCAGTTCACAGTAAGAAATTTCTCACAGTGATTTGTGGTGAACTCACTGAGCTCAGCGCTGCACCGTGAGACTTTTTCTCACAGTGCTAGCGGTGATCTCACTGAGGTCTCCGCAGTTCATGGGCATGGCTCACACTGAAGTGAGCTGGGAACACAGACTCAGTACAGATACAAAGTGCTATTGGATGGAATGAGGATGTAGGAACATATGATGGAACGGACCAGATTCTGAGGAAAATGTATCAAGGGAGATCAGGAAACACTTAAATTAGTAAGGTCAGGTAATAGGCCAGTCTAAAGAAATGTGTTTTGAGAGCATGATTAAGACTTTTGATACTGGAAATTACCAGATTGCCTTCAGTAGTGCATTCCAGAGAACTGACTCAGCATAAGAGAATTCTTGGACATGGGAGTGGGAGGAGCAGATCATACAGAATGTTAGTCTTCTGTCATTAACAGAAAGCAGAGCAATGGTTAGGTGGTAGACAGAGATAAGAAAGAAGATTTTGGGAGGTGCCGAACTGTGGAGATGTGTGTAGGTGAGAGTGATAAGTTTATATTGTATTCTATAGGGAATGGGCAACTAGTGCAATGCCTTTGACAGGGTGGAATCATCAGTGTAGTGGCTGGACAGAAATATGACCTTGGCTGCTGTATTCAGGATAGATGAAGAATAGAGAGTTTGGTAAGCAGGAGACTAAATAATAAAGACATGGAGTAGTCCAGGTAACAGTAAATAAGAGCAACAGTAAGAGTTCTTGCAGTGTTAATTATTATAAAAACCCAAAACTATTTTTCTTATTATAAGGATCCTATTTTTGTTAGATTTTACTCTTAAATAGTGTCTAAGGTTCTCTGTGACATATTTATTAACACGTCCGAATTTTAGAGTTATTCAGACCAAGCAAGTCAGTATATAATACTGAAGTAAAAAGTATTAAAATACTATCATGACCTAAACGAAGGAGACCAGGAAATAGTTATTGAATTAACAATAAAATGTAGATATTATGAAGAAAAATATTTCAGCTGTGACATTTTGCCACGCTCTGCTCTTTGTGCTCTAACTTTGACAGTTCTGAATTATGCAAGAAAGCTGAGTATGTAGTTGCTTAAAAAGTTTTCCACTAGCCTCAAGCAATTTTTACATTTGGAAATCTTCCAGACTTTGTCTCATACTAACTTAATTAATGCAGAAGGGGAAGCTATTAGAGTATAACTCGGTATCTATATATTTATCAAAAATTAAGACAGCTTGATGGTAGATGGACATATGGCCAAGGGTGTAGGTTAATAAATGCTACAGGCCGCTGTGCTGAAGTATTTAGCAGGTGCCAAGACAGCCGACTCAACCTTCTGAGTCTTCGTTCAGCTCTCTACTGTGAATTCTCCAGACCCAGAGGGCAAAATATCACAAAGTCAGAAGCAGACAAAAAAAGACATGAATAATGATTTGTTATTAAGTATCATAAAGTCAGACATTGCTCTTTCCAAACTATACTTCTCTAGACAAGTCTCGCCTAAATGCCCTTATCAACAAATGGCAGTATTAGTGGGGCTCCAGAGAAAAGAGCAAAACCCAGCAGAAGGGACACAGCATATATAACATAGGTCACATCTGTAATTTTTCAGCAGTTTGAATTTCACAAATAAGGATTTTGCTTTCCAAAAGCTTTTACTCATACCAAATAATGACACGGGTCACAGTTTGGAGACCGGGGATCTATTGGCCATGATATGGGGCCACTTTACAAAAGTTTTCATCTCCATACATGTACTGTACTTGTAGGCCTGTGATGATGACAAGGGGGCATCCCCTATGTCTAATAAAAGGGTTCCATCAATCATCACAGACGGGGATCTTCAGTGTAAGTTTATGGAACCATGTTGTAAGGTTGTATTCATTGTATTCATTAAATATGTTCTTAAAGGGACATCTTTATTGTTACATACAATATTTCAAGGTATTGGATTTTGGAGATGAACACTGTTGGAGATTATAAACAAAATTCATCCAAACATGTCAAGGGTGTTGGGGATTACTTGTGGATAAAGGAAATTTTTTTCCTAGAATGTGAAGTTGTCATCTGTCTTATGGTGTTTTTGACTTTCGTTTGTAATTGGGTTGGACTTAATGGACCTGTGTCTCATTGACGGTGAGAAACCACTGGCTTTCCTATGCCAGACTCCGATCAATGTCATAATGTAATTATTTGCTTTTTATAAAAAAAATCAGTGCAAGCAAACATTCCTTATGCAATCACATAATGTTCATAATATTCATATCTGAATAATGGTAGTGTGTAACTCCAGCCGTATGCAAATCTACTCATGGAATAGAATTGTTAAGAATTTCATTGTTGAATGATTTGTTTAAGCACACAAGACAAGAAGGAGGTAGAAAATGGCGTGAAGAGGGACATGTGTGCTTGTCATAATAATAGTTGTATGCTTTGTTATGTTATTTTGTGTTCCACAAACCTGAATTTGTTATTTTTCTTTCTACAAGGATTTATTCATCTCACAGAGTTCTATAGGATTGTAGACGTAGTAAACTTCTGACAGTAAAAAAAAAAAGAGAAACAGTGTTACATCTCAGTCAGCATTGCTTCAAGTAGAAAATACTTTATAAAGACAATGACACACTTACTTTGCCCTGAATATGAAATAACTGGGAGGCAAAGGATCAAATATGCTCTGCAGCTTGAAACGAAGAAGAAAAATGACTGAGGACTTGTGCCAAGAGGTTCTAATCTGCCATAACATTCTTTCAGGGTTTCCAGTTTATTGCCATCAAAATAGAAATGTAAACCCTTCCATAAAATATCTGCATTTTTATCTCTTCGGCTGAAATATTGTACATTTTTCTATTAGATCGGTAATATTTCATGCTGTTTTAAACCACAACTCAACCCAAAGCATCATTATAACTGTCACTGCTACAATCTATTGTCGTTCTTCATCTTGCTCTTGCTAATGTTATGTCGATTAAAAATATATTTCAATGTATATGTCACTTGGTTCATGTTTCCGCCAACCAAACCACACACTGCATGACCCAAACCATGAGATTCTTACAGTGACTGCCTCATCAAGGTAACCTTCCTTCCTATAAAGCCATATGGACATCAAAGAGGGATTCCTTGTTCTAGGCTCCCCTGTAGTAACAAGAATGGAGGCCAAATGCAAACAATCTTTTGAATGGCACTTGTAAGACATTCATCTTAAGTAATAATGGTGGTGGCCACCACTACTTCTGGTTCAGCCTGGCATTGGTTGCAATTCATCATGACCTTGAGCTTGCCATGTCATGGTACTACACACAACACGATTAACAAAAATTCCCCTACAGCCAAATCACTCTTCTAAACCTCCAGAAATATAATAAGAGTTTCCAAATTAATCTCATAGATTACTTGTGGACAGTGGTTCATCCAGTGTCCTTTGAGAACCTGAAATTCATTTATTTTCGCATTCCCGTAGCCATGACGTATTCTTGTGCTTCAAATCTAAACTAACTTAGATGAGAATCTTTACTCAGCAGTAATGAATACCCTCAAACTAAGGATTTCAATATTTGAAGAGGATGTAATTAACACTTTGACTGTTTGCAGTAAAAATTGTACATCAGGGACTATTCCAGATTTAGCTGGTCGGTGGTGCAATCAAAGTCATTGACTTATATCTTTACATTGGTCTTAGCCAAGGCTCCTGGCCAAATCTTACAATTTCAGCAACCTAAAAGGCATTTGTTACAGACAATATACAGAGACCCTGTATGCATGACTTGATTATTTCCATCTTCTGCATTAATGCAAGTTTACAGTCTAGGAAGATAAGTTTATATGACACTCGAATGCTTGGCGTACAATCTAAATTGTTAGAGAATTATTTTGGACTTCCCTTCAAATAGGAAAATTAATTGTATACTTATTTCTCTTCTATAGTGTCAATTTATTCTACAATGCTGTAAGAAATTTGTCATGACTCACTTTTACCAAAAGGACTACTAATCTAAATTCCTTATCTGTATGTTCTCAGATTTATCTATGATCAAATTGCAAAGTTTGCTAAAGAGCCAGAAATTCTAGAGTAGCACTGGCTACTAAAGATTAACAAATTTAATTTGCAAAGAATTTCACAAAAAAATTGTAATCAAGCAAAATCCACTGAATTCTGTTCAGGGCCAGGAAGATGTTGAAAAATAAAAGAAATATCATACTCACCAATCCGGTCTTCTGTTGGCTTCATTCCTCCAACTCTGGTCTTCATCTTTTCAGTCTTTGCTCTTCAACACTCGTTATTTCATTGTGTGACAAATGCCATAATATCACGAGATGCCTCACAAGATGTCATGACATTGCATGAGGTTTCATCAATGCTGGAGTTGCCAAAGAGTGAACACTGAGTAGCAGACTGAAGCTGGAAAGAGGGAGCCAGCAGAGGACTTGGTGGGACAGGAGAATGGCGAAGGTGAATATAATATTTTTCTGTTTGTTGACTGTTCATTTATTATGATCTACAGCAGTGTTCCCCATCTCCAGTCCTCAAGAGCCACCAACAGATCATGTTTTCATGATTTCCTTAGTATTGCACAGGCAATGGAATTATCACATTTGCAATACTAAGTAAAGAATTCTTGAAAACATGATCTGTTGGTGGCTCCTGAGAACTGGAGTTGGGAACCACTGATCTAGAGTCTGGATAGAGCTCAAAAGATAACATATTTTACTGGAAAATGCTGTACCTCTATTTTCATGTTAATTTGATAACAATCCGTTAAAAAAGTTAAACAAAACATTTTTTTCACATTTTTACATGAGCTAAATAAAATAAAACTAAGCTTAAAAACTTTATTTGTGATGCCTATTTGTCTTTTTATGTACCCAAAAGAATGTGAGCAAGTCTTAATCAGTGTCAATATTTTTCTACTGTACATCAATCCTCTTTAGCAGCAAAAAGTCTGGGAGAAAATAAGTAGGAAAAATGGGATTTACCTTAAGATTTCTAAGCAGAGACATTCAGGCATTTTTTGAGAATAACGTAACATTTAAACAAATATCAATCAGTCTATGAAGGTCATGCTTCAAAACGCGTTGGAATTCAGGTTAAAGTTTCTTTTGAACATCTTTGTATTAAATAGACATAAAGTAATGCTTATGGGAAAAAGTTTTCTTCTGTCTGATAACTTTACATAAGCTTAAAGGTTTTGCACCAAGTATGGAAACTAAACTCTCGAGAAATTTGATACAGAATGAATGGGGCGTTGATGCATAAGATCGACCCACTGCTCCTTTCAAATAGGGCTCCCCAACACCCCATTCTTGGAAATGATGGGAGTCCCAGCTGTCAAAACCCCAGCAATAAGGAAGCCATCCCCTATCTCCTGGAGACAGTTTCCACTCTTAGTACAAAACATTTCAAATATATATTTACTGAACACAACTTCTCCGACAATGATATTCTTATTCTTTAACTTTGGTGGTCACAATGAGATTCAGGAATAGCCAAATCTAGGCGGCTACATCATGGGCTTTCTGTGCCTGTCACGCTGCCCACATGAGGAAGGGGGACTTTTTGATTTTCATTAACCTGACTTCTTTTGTCCCATAGTTTACAATCATTTCATGGATGGACAGCATAGATTTTTTTTCTCGGTATGCATTGTTATAGTATATAGACGAGGACACTTTATATTCCAATAATGAAACACTGTGATGTACTGTAATGGGGCACTCAATGTTACTATTCAGTATTGCAAGGCAATATTATCCTACTCACTTTTTGCACTTTTTACATGGACATTGGATAGCATTATCTACCCAGTCATGGAATTTAACTTTATATCAAGACACAATATTTCCCTAAATTAAAAAAAAAAATTCTCACCCCACTATGAGGTGTTTTTATGTCCATCCTCATTCTCATGTCCTCTAACAGAGGCCTGGGAGTTTGAGGGTTCTGCGCAGGATCTTAGTTGTTCCCAGTGTTGCACTTTTCTGGACAGAGAGCTCAGATATTGCTCCTGGGATCTGTTGTAGCCATTCTTCCAATGTAGGGGTCACTGCTCCAAAGGCTCCTATCACCACTGGAATCACTTTCGACTTCCACATCTTCTCCTGTTCTTTGAGGCCTTGGTATTTCTCCAGTTTCTCATATTCCTTCTTTCTGATGATACTGTCACTTGGCACTGCCACATCTATATATATATATATGGAAACTCTTGGACACTGTCTATATGGCTACCATGTATAAAATGATCAACATTTGGCATAATATACTGTATCTGTACATTGGCACTACCTTGGTGCTATGGGGTTTGTCAAACAATGGTGAATTGGTTTGATCATGTAGAGTATGACATTGTTGACTTTTTAGATGTAGTCAACTAGTCATTACCACATGTGGAAATCATTCTTGAACTATTCAAAAATGGTTGTCATACTGCTGCTTGGGCCTTTGTAAAAATGCAGTCATGAATAAAGATGAGCAAACATTCATTTCGAGCTGATCTGATTTCTTCGTCTTCCATATTTTAATCGGTCCAAAATAAATGTGCAATAAATAGATATTTATTATGCTCTGTGGTGTCTCCAGACCCCAAAACATAAAAATTGAGGGTAGAGAAAGAGCTAAAAAAATATACATTCTATCTTTAACACTTCTGGATCCCTCACCTGTCCATACAGCTCCGCAGCTCCTCAATTCTCCGAGACGTCAAAGATGTCATCTCCAACATACTTTTTATATTTCTAGTATTATTTTTCTTTTATTTATCCAATTGTTTTATACCTATAAATAAAAATAATTTTGCCATGCTCTGCCTTGTAACATTCTGCATCCTCTCTGGGGACCTGCCTGAAATAGGTTGTCCAAAATTAGAAAAACATGGCTTCTTTTTACTAGAAGCCGTGTCTCAACTGCCCAAAGGTTGTGTGCAGTTCTACTGCATTCACAATGGAGCTAAGATGCAATGTTAATTACAGCCCATGGGCAGAGTGGCGCTGCTTCTGTGCTGCTTGCCATAAAATAGAGCAGACCCCTCCCACTAATACACTGCTCGTAAATATGGCAGTACGATGAGGTAACAGATCTCGTTTAGTGTTGCACAGTACGTCCTATAGCACACGTGCACATAGCCCCATTGTATGGGATATAGCTAATAGTGGTAGCAGTCACAAAGGTGAGTCCTTCTTAACATAGCATCATTATTTTTTACAATACTTGCACCTTTTTATTTCTTGAGATTATGCCTAGCAGTAAAAGCAAGTTTTAATGAGCACATCCGACTCCTTTTTTTCATTAGACTACTTCAGCATGCCGTCTTCCATCTCTATTTGATTTGGGCTATTTGCTGTTCCATAGCTGTTCTGCTTAGACTGGAAATAATGAGGTCAGCCTTGGGCCAAGTTGATCCTTGCTGCCCTTGAGATGCGAGTAAGGGAACTAAAATAAATCTAAAAGTGTTAAAATATTTTTTATTCTCAAATTATCCTGAAGGTTGCTTCAAAGTATGTGTTATTAGAACAGACATATATATATATATATATATATATATATATATATATATATATATATATATACCAGTACAGAGCAAAAGTTTGGACACACCTTCCCATTTAAAGATTTTTCTATATTTTCATGACTATGAAAATTGTACATTCACACTGAAGGCTTCAAAACTATGAATTAACACATGTGGTATTATATAATTAACAAAAAAGTGTGAAACAACTGAAATTATGCCTAATATTCTAGGTTCTTCAAAGTAGCCACCTTTTGCTTTGATGACTGCTTTGCACACTCTTGGCATTCTCTTGATGATCTTCAAGAGGTAGTCACCGGGAATGTTTTTCACTTCACAGGTGTGCCCTGTCAGGTTTGATAAGTGGGATTTCTTGCCTTATATATGGGGTTGGGACCAACAGTTGTGTTGTGTAGAAGTCTGGTGGATACACAGCTGATAGTCCTACTAAATAGACTGTTAGAATTTGTATTATGGCAAGAAAAAAGCAGCTAAGTAAAGAAAAACGAGTGGCCATCATTACTTTAAGAAATGAAGGTCAGTCAGTCTGAAAAATTGGGAAAACTTTGAAAGTGTCCCCAAGTGCAGTGGCAAAAACCATCAAGCGCTACAAAGAAACTGGCTCACATGAGGACTGCCCCAGGAAAGGAAGACCAAGAGTCACCTCTGCTTCAGAGGATGTTTATCCGAGTCATCAGCCTTAGAAATCGCAGGTTAACAGCAGCTCAGATTAGAGACCAGGTCAATGCCACACAGAGTTCTAGCAGCAGACACATCTCTACAACAACTGTTAAGAGGAGACTTGTGCAGCAGGCCTTCATGGTAAAATAGCTGCTAGGAAACCAGTGCTAAGGACAGGCAACTGTTATGGACTGCTGATTTAGGAGCGACATGCGACTAGCTCTGAGCAGGTGGTAACTATACTGACCGCAGTTCCTGACCTTAACACAACACTAGAAGTAGCCGTGGGATGTTCCTGTCACTCCCTGGACACCTCGTCACAGCCGGAGAACTAGCTACCCCTAAAGGTAGAAACAGGAAAGCTATCTTGCCTCAGAGAAAATCCCCAAAGGACAGACAGCCCCCCACAAATAATGACTGTGAGAGGAGAAGGAAATGACATACATAGAATGAAACAAGATTCAGCAAAGGAGGCCACTTCTAGCTAGATAGATAGTACAGGACAGAACACTGTGCGGTCAGTAATAAAAACTAGAAAAAGTCCACCGCAGAGAAATGCAAAAATCTCCACACCTGACTAAAGGTGTGGAGGGCAAAATCTGCTGCCCAGAGCTTCCAGCTTAGCTAAATAGATCCATACTGATAAGCTGGACAAATGAGCAAAACATAGAATGTGCTGAACAATAAGTCCACAACAAGAGGACTGCAAAAGGACAAGCAAGGACTTATCTTTGCTGAACAGGTCAGAGTGTCAGGGAAATCCAAAAGAGCCGTGACTCCAAGCAGGAACAATTGACAACTGGCATTGATTGAGGGATAAGGCCAGACTAAAATAGCCGAGCCAGAAAGACGATCAGTGGAAGCTTCTGCTGATGCTAAATCCAAGAAGCAGCCATACCACTCAAATCCACCGGAGGGAGCCCAAGAGCAGAACTCACAAAAATGCTACTTACAACCACCGGAGGGAGCCCAAGAGCGGAATTCACAACAGTACCCCCCCTTGAGAAGGGGTCACCGAACCCTCACCAGAGCCCCCAGGCCAATCAGGACGAGCCAAGTGAAAAGCACGAACCAAATCGGCGGCATGAACATCGGAGGCAACCACCCAAGAATTATCCTCCTGGCCATAACCCTTCCACTTGACAAGATACTGAAGCCTCCACCTCGAAAAACGAGAATCCAATATTTTCTCAACCACATATTCCAACTCCCCCTCAACCAACACCGGGGCAGGAGGATCAACAGAGGGAACAACGGTTACCACATATCTCCGCAACAAAGATCTATGGAAAACATTGTGGATGGCAAAAGAGGCTGGAAGGGCCAAACGAAAAGACACTGGATTGATAATCTCAGAAATCTTATAAGGACTAGTGTTGAGCATTCCGATACTGCAAGTATCGGGTATCGGCCGATATTTGCTGTATCGGAATTTCCGATACCGAGATCCGATACTTTTGTGGTATCGGGTATCGGGTATCGCAACAACATTAATGTAATAATGTGTAAAAGAGAGAATTAAAATAAAAAATATTGCTATACTCACCTCTCCGATGCAGCCTGGACCTCAGCGAGGGAACCGGCAGCGTTGTTTGTTTAAATTTCGCGCTTTTACTTGGTTACGTGAAGTCCCGGCTTGTGATTGGTCAGGGCGGCCATGTTGCCGGGACGCGGACCAATCACAGCAAGCCGTGACGAAATTAAGTCACGGCTTGCTGTGATTGGTCCGCGTCCCGGCAACATGGCCGCCATTAACCAATCACAAGCCGTGACGTCACAGGAGGCTGGACATGCGCGTATTTTAAAAAGCGCACGTGTCCAGCCTCCAGTGACGTCCCGGCTTATGATTGGTCACGGCGCCATGTTGCCGGGACGCGGACCAATCACAGCAAGCCGTGACGAAATTACGTCACGGCTTGCTGTGATTGGTCCGCGTCCCGGCAACATGGCTGCCATTAACCAATCACAAGCCGTGACGTCACGGGAGGCTGGACATGCGCGTATTTTAAAAAGCGCGCGTGTCCAGCCTCCCGTGACGTCACGGCTTGTGATTGGTTAATGGCGGCCATGTTGCCGGGACGCGGACCAATCACAGCAAGCCGTGACGTAATTTCGTCACGGCTTGCTGTGATTGGTCCGCGTCCCGGCAACATGGCCGCCCTGACCAATCACAAGCCGGGACTTCACGTAACCAAGTAAAAGCGCAAATTTTAAACAAACAACGCTGCCGGTTCCCTCGCTGAGGTCCAGGCTGCGTCGGAGAGGTGAGTATAGCAATATTTTTTATTTTAATTCTTTATTTTACACATTTATATGGATCCCAGGGTCTGAAGGAGAGTTTCCTCTCCTTCAGACCCTGGGAACCATCAGGAATACCGTCCGATACTTGAGCCCCATTGACTTGTATTGGTATCGGGTATCGGTATCGGATTGGATCCGATACTTTGCCGGTATCGGCCGATACTTTCCGATACCGATACTTTCAAGTATCGGACGGTATCGCTCAACACTAGAGTTGAGCGACTTTCATTTTTTTAAGATCGAGTCGGGTTTTGTGAAACCCGATTTTGTCCAGAGTCGAGTCGAGTGCAGTCGGCCGATTATCGCTAAAAGTCGGGGATCGACCGAAACACGAAACCCAATGCAAGTCAATGGGGAAGCATAGTCGGCAGTGAGTGGAGGCCAGGAAAACACCTACAGTGCCCATTTTAATGCCAAAAACATCCATTCTTGTTTCTGAAGCTTGTCAATCTTAATTAACTTTATAATAATAGTTGGGCATAGGGAATTGGGGGTCATTTGGCAAAAGTTGTGGGGGGAGTAGGGCCGGCTCAAGTTTTTCGTGGGCCCAGGAAATGCGGACTACGTCACGGCGGTGTTGCAGGGAAAGGTAAGTATTTCAACGTTGCAAGTGCTGTGATCCTGAGCAAGCAGGGGGGGCCTACTCGTTCGCATTGGCACTGGCACAGGGCCCCTCAAAGTACAGCGATGTGTGTTTGCATGGCGGGGGCGCCTCCCACCAGCAGCGACACTTTTGCGTACTCTGAGGGGCCCTGTGCCAGTGACGTCGCCAACGAGTATGCCCCCCCACCTGATGAAGGAACCTGCACTTTCATCTGCACCTTCCTCTCTGTCCCTGTGTAAGGTGGTATAACATGCGGGAAGGGGAACCTTACTTTCAGCAGGGTCAGATTCTGGCTGTGTAGAGTATAAGGGGAATGTAGTGGTCTAGGTCAATGTACCAGCAGACTCATCTAGCAGTGGCTGGGCAATGGGCAGGATGAGGAGGAAACAGATATAGGGCCAAAGAATAAAGTAGGCTAAATGCAGTTCAAAATTGGTAACAGGACTAAACAGGCGGCATTGCTTTGTTCAGTGGAGTAGCAAACCCAAGAGCAGCAGACACTGTTTCAAGGGCATAACCACACTAGTAGGCCAAATGCAGTTTAATATCTGATAGTATAGGGCGAAAGCCAGAATGTGGAAGCTCAGCTTTGTTCAGTTGAGGACAACACCAGGCAGGGGCAGACAGACACCTTTAGTAGGCCGGAACAGCCAATTGCATTTTTAAAAATTGTAATTTGGAACTGAAGGTTGAAGCTCAGCTTTATTCAGTTGAGGACAACACCAGGCAGGGGCAGACAGACACCTTTAGTAGGCCGGAACAGCCAATTTTTAAAAAAAAACAGCAGTTAGTAAGAGGCAGAAGGTAGAAGCTCAGCTTTATTCAGTTGAGGACAACACCAGGCAGGGGCAGACAGACACCTTTAGTAGGCCGGAACAGCCAATTGCATTTTTAAAAATGGTAATTTGGAACAGAAGGTTGAAGCTCAGCTTTATTCAGTTGAGGACAACACCAGGCAGGGGCAGACAGACACCTTTAGTAGGCCGGAACAGCCAATGGCATTTTTAAAAATGGTAATTTGGAACTGAAGGTTGAAGCTCAGCTTTATTCAGTTGAGGACAACACCAGGCAGGGGCAGACAGACACCGTTAGTAGGCCGGAACAGCCAATGGCATTTTTAGAAATGGTAATTTGGAACAGAAGGTTGCAGCTCAGCTTTATTCAGTTGAGGACAACACCAGGCAGGGGCAGACAGACACCTTTAGTAGGCCGGAACAGCCAATTTTTTAAAAAAACAGCAGTTAGTAAGAGGCAGAAGGTAGAAGCTCAGCTTTATTCAGTTGAGGACAACACCAGGCAGGGGCAGACAGACACCTTTAGTAGGCCGGAACAGCCAATTGCATTTTTAAAAATGGTAATTTGGAACAGAAGGTTGAAGCTCAGCTTTATTCAGTTGAGGACAACACCAGGCAGGGGCAGACAGACACCTTTAGTAGGCCGGAACAGCCAATGGCATTTTTAAAAATGGTAATTTGGAACTGAAGGTTGAAGCTCAGCTTTATTCAGTTGAGGACAACACCAGGCAGGGGCAGACAGACACCTTTAGTAGGCCGGAACAGCCAATTTTTTAAAAAAACAGCAGTTAGTAAGAGGAAGAAGGTAGAAGCTCAGCTTTATTCAGTTGAGGACAACACCAGGCAGGGGCAGACAGACACCTTTAGTAGGCCGGAACAGCCAATTGCATTTTTAAAAATGGTAATTTGGAACAGAAGGTTGAAGCTCAGCTTTATTCAGTTGAGGACAACACCAGGCAGGGGCAGACAGACACCTTTAGTAGGCCGGAACAGCCAATTGCATTTTTAAAAAAGGTAATTTGGAACTGAAGGTTGAAGCTCAGCTTTATTCAGTTGAGGACAACACCAGGCAGGGGCAGACATTCACCTTTAGTAGGCCGGAACAGCCAATTGCATTTTTAAAAATGGTAATTTGGAACAGAAGGTTGAAGCTCAGCTTTATTCAGTTGAGGACAACACCAGGCAGGGGCAGACAGACACCTTTAGTAGGCCGGAACAGCCAATTTTTTAAAAAAACAGCAGTTAGTAAGAGGCAGAAGGTAGAAGCTCAGCTTTATTCAGTTGAGGACAACACCAGGCAGGGGCAGACAGACACCTTTAGTAGGCCGGAACAGCCAATGGCATTTTTAAAAATGGTAATTTGGAACTGAAGGTTGAAGCTCAGCTTTATTCAGTTGAGGACAACACCAGGCAGGGGCAGACAGACACCTTTAGTAGGCCGGAACAGCCAATGGCATTTTTAAAAATGGTAATTTGGAACTGAAGGTTGAAGCTCAGCTTTATTCAGTTGAGGACAACACCAGGCAGGGGCAGACAGACACCTTTAGTAGGCCGGAACAGCCATGGCATTTTTAAAAATGGTAATTTGGAACTGAAGGTTGAAGCTCAGCTTTATTCAGTTGAGGACAACACCAGGCAGGGGCAGACAGACACCTTTAGTAGGCCGGAACAGCCAATTTTTAAAAAAAACAGCAGTTAGTAAGAGGCAGAAGGTAGAAGCTCAGCTTTATTCAGTTGAGGACAACACCAGGCAGGGGCAGACATTCACCTTTAGTAGGCCGGAACAGCCAATTGCATTTTTAAAAATGGTAATTTGGAACAGAAGGTTGAAGCTCAGCTTTATTCAGTTGAGGACAACACCAGGCAGGGGCAGACAGACACCTTTAGTAGGCCGGAACAGCCAATTGCTTTTTTAAAAATGGTAATTTGGAACTGAAGGTTGAAGCTCAGCTTTATTCAGTTGCAGCTTCTTGGCAATAATATAAAGAAGACGAGACAGGACAACACTCGTTGGATGCCATATCTGTGTTTTCACTGGAAAAAAAACTGTCAGTTAACTACTTGTAGGAGAAAGTTTTTGTAGCTGGAGGCCACTTTTTGTATTGTACCAGTTTTCTGTTGTATGTTTGGAACTGAAGGTTGAAGCTCAGCTTTATTCAGTTGAGGACAACACCAGGCAGGGGCAGACACCTTTAGAAGGACGGAACAGCCAATTTTTTTAAAAACAGCAGTTAATCAGAGCCAGAAGGTAGAAGCTCAGCTTTATTCAGTTGAGGACAACTTGAATTAGGGACTGCAGACAGACTTTGCAGGCTGTCCCCTGTGTGGACCATGCATCCAATACATTAACCCATTTAGCCACAAAGGACACGTAACCTTCCGTGGCCAGGCCTACAGGTCCATGTGTCTGTTGTCAGGTATACCTTTGGACTGACAAATTGACAGAATGCAAGGACAATGCGGTCTTTAACATGCAGGTGGAGGGGTGGGATGGCTTTTCTCGCAAAAGAATTGTCAACTGGGTAGCTCATAGCGTGGTATATCGTAGTTCATCCTGGCTTTATTAATATTAAATTAAATAAAAAAATAGGCTCTAGGCACTTTATTATTGGTTCCAGGGGTACACGGGCAGCAGTGGTCAGGTGAGTGGAGGCCTAGTGGAAGGAGGGACCTTAGACAGGCTTCGAAGGCCTAACATAATAAAATGGGCTGGCGGTAGGCACTTTATTATTGGTTCCAGGGGTACACGGGCAGCAGTGGTCAGGTGAGTGGAGGCCTAGTGGAAGGAGGGACCTTAGACAGGCTTCGAAGGCCTAACATAAAAAAATGAGCTGGCTGTAGGCACTTTATAATTGGTTCCAGGGGTACACGGGCAGCAGTGGTCTGGTCAGTGGAGGCCTAGTGGAAGGAGGGACCGCAGACAGGCTTCGAAGGCCTAAAATAACAAACAATAGGCTCATGGCAGTTTTACAGCGGTTACATGGATACACGGGCAGGCAGCTTGGTGGTGAGTGAAGGAGTATTTAAAGTAGGGACCGCAGACAGGCTATCAAAGGCCTAAAATAACAAACAATAGGCTCATGGCAGCTTTACAGCGGTTACATGGATACACAGGCAGCTTGGTGGTGAGTGGAGGAGTATTTAAAGTAGGGACCGCAGACAGGCTATCAAAGGCCTAAAATAACAAACAATAGGCTTATGGCAGTTTTACAGCGGTTACATGGATACACGGGCAGGCAGCTGGTGATGAGTGGAGGAGTATTTAAAGTAGGGACCGCAGACAGGCTATCAAAGGCCTAAAATAACAAACAATAGGCTCATGGCAGTTTTACAGCGGTTACATGGATACACGGGCAGGCAGCTTGGTGGTCAGTGGAGGAGTATTTAAAGTAGGGACCGCAGACAGGCTATCAAAGGCCTAAAATAACAAACAATAGGCTCATGGCAGCTTTACAGCGGTTACATGGATACACAGGCAGCTTGGTGGTGAGTGGAGGAGTATTTAAAGTAGGGACCGCAGACAGGCTATCAAAGGCCTAAAATAACAAACAATAGGCTTATGGCAGTTTTACAGCGGTTACATGGATACACGGGCAGGCAGCTGGTGATGAGTGGAGGAGTATTTAAAGTAGGGACCGCAGACAGGCTATCAAAGGCCTAAAATAACAAACAATAGGCTTATGGCAGTTTTACAGCGGTTACATGGATACACGGGCAGGCAGCTTGGTGGTCAGTGGAGGAGTATTTAAAGTAGGGACCGCAGACAGGCTATCAAAGGCCTAAAATAACAAACAATAGGCTCATGGCAGTTTTACAGCGGTTACATGGATACACGGGCAGGCAGCTTGGTGGTCAGTGGAGGAGTATTTAAAGTAGGGACCGCAGACAGGCTATCAAAGGCCTAAAATAACAAACAATAGGCTTATGGCAGTTTTACAGCGGTTACATGGATACACGGGCAGGCAGCTGGTGATGAGTGGAGGAGTATTTAAAGTAGGGACCGCAGACAGGCTATCAAAGGCCTAAAATAACAAACAATAGGCTTATGGCAGTTTTACAGCGGTTACATGGATACACGGGCAGGCAGCTTGGTGGTCAGTGGAGGAGTATTTAAAGTAGGGACCGCAGACAGGCTATCAAAGGCCTAAAATAACAAACAATAGGCTCATGGCAGTTTTACAGCGGTTACATGGATACACGGGCAGGCAGCTTGGTGGTCAGTGGAGGAGTATTTAAAGTAGGGACCGCAGACAGGCTATCAAAGGCCTAAAATAACAAACAATAGGCTTATGGCAGTTTTACAGCGGTTACATGGATACACGGGCAGGCAGCTGGTGATGAGTGGAGGAGTATTTAAAGTAGGGACCGCAGACAGGCTATCAAAGGCCTAAAATAACAAACAATAGGCTCATGGCAGTTTTACAGCGGTTACATGGATACACGGGCAGGCAGCTTGGTGGTCAGTGGAGGAGTATTTAAAGTAGGGACCGCAGACAGGCTATCAAAGGCCTAAAATAACAAACAATAGGCTCATGGCAGCTTTACAGCGGTTACATGGATACACAGGCAGCTTGGTGGTGAGTGGAGGAGTATTTAAAGTAGGGACCGCAGACAGGCTATCAAAGGCCTAAAATAACAAACAATAGGCTTATGGCAGTTTTACAGCGGTTACATGGATACACGGGCAGGCAGCTGGTGATGAGTGGAGGAGTATTTAAAGTAGGGACCGCAGACAGGCTATCAAAGGCCTAAAATAACAAACAATAGGCTTATGGCAGTTTTACAGCGGTTACATGGATACACGGGCAGGCAGCTTGGTGGTCAGTGGAGGAGTATTTAAAGTAGGGACCGCAGACAGGCTATCAAAGGCCTAAAATAACAAACAATAGGCTCATGGCAGTTTTACAGCGGTTACATGGATACACGGGCAGGCAGCTTGGTGGTCAGTGGAGGAGTATTTAAAGTAGGGACCGCAGACAGGCTATCAAAGGCCTAAAATAACAAACAATAGGCTTATGGCAGTTTTACAGCGGTTACATGGATACACGGGCAGGCAGCTGGTGATGAGTGGAGGAGTATTTAAAGTAGGGACCGCAGACAGGCTATCAAAGGCCTAAAATAACAAACAATAGGCTTATGGCAGTTTTACAGCGGTTACATGGATACACGGGCAGGCAGCTGGTGATGAGTGGAGGAGTATTTAAAGTAGGGACCGCAGACAGGCTATCAAAGGCCTAAAATAACAAACAATAGGCTCATGGCAGTTTTACAGCGGTTACATGGATACACGGGCAGGCAGCTGGTGATGAGTGGAGGAGTATTTAAAGTAGGGACCGCAGACAGGCTATCAAAGGCCTAAAATAACAAACAATAGGCTCATGGCAGCTTTACAGCGGTTACATGGATACACAGGCAGCTTGGTGGTGAGTGGAGGAGTATTTAAAGTAGGGACCGCAGACAGGCTATCAAAGGCCTAAAATAACAAACAATAGGCTTATGGCAGTTTTACAGCGGTTACATGGATACACGGGCAGGCAGCTGGTGATGAGTGGAGGAGTATTTAAAGTAGGGACCGCAGACAGGCTATCAAAGGCCTAAAATAACAAACAATAGGCTTATGGCAGTTTTACAGCGGTTACATGGATACACGGGCAGGCAGCTTGGTGGTCAGTGGAGGAGTATTTAAAGTAGGGACCGCAGACAGGCTATCAAAGGCCTAAAATAACAAACAATAGGCTCATGGCAGTTTTACAGCGGTTACATGGATACACGGGCAGGCAGCTTGGTGGTCAGTGGAGGAGTATTTAAAGTAGGGACCGCAGACAGGCTATCAAAGGCCTAAAATAACAAACAATAGGCTTATGGCAGTTTTACAGCGGTTACATGGATACACGGGCAGGCAGCTTGGTGGTCAGTGGAGGAGTATTTAAAGTAGGGACCGCAGACAGGCTATCAAAGGCCTAAAATAACAAACAATAGGCTTATGGCAGTTTTACAGCGGTTACATGGATACATGGGCAGGCAGCTGGTGATGAGTGGAGGAGTATTTAAAGTATGGACCGCAGACAGGCTATCAAAGGCCTAAAATAACAAACAATAGGCTCATGGCAGCTTTACAGCGGTTACATGGATACACAGGCAGCTTGGTGGTGAGTGGAGGAGTAGTGCAAGGAGTGTCTGTCCCAGTACTCCCAAAATATAAATAGATGTTAATGTCTCGCAAAACAACCAAAACAAAAAAAAAGGTGGCATACTTAGGTACAGGGGTGGGCTCATCTACTGAGTTTCTGACATAGTAATTTGGCAGTAACTATTTAATGGTGCCAATATAGGACACAGACACAGACTACTTTAAGTTGCATCATAGATGTCTACAAATTTGTATTGTCAGTGCCAGACATTGAATGATGTCAGCGAATAGACTAAAGATTGGTGGAGCTGTGCGACATAATTTTGCACGTGGTAGAGCACATTTTGAGCTGGGGTAGGGGGGAACTCTCTTGAGGCCGGCGGAACCGCCCCAGGGCCCCTCATGTTACAACGGTGTGTCTGACGTTGGGTGCGCACCGCCACCGCCAGAGACACTACATTGTACTATGAGGGACCCAGTAGCAATGCCGTCAACCAAAAGCGAGCACACCCACCTCTTCAGACAAACAGCAGTCTCACGGGTGCTTGCGCCAAGTCGCGATACCACGGCCCCGTGTGGGGAGTTTTGCCATTTAGGGAGGTGTAAACATGTCGTATGCTGTATAATCAGCTGCAGCAAATTAGACATTAGAAAAGTAATTCACAGGCAAGAGCTTTTCATAGGAAAGCTAGGTGTCGGCCGGGCAAGGTGGGGCAAAAGATTTCGAAATCCAGTTGTGGTTCATTTTAATGAATGTTAGATCGTCAACATTTTGGGTAGCCAGAAGAGTCCTTTTTTCGGTTAATATTGAACCTGCAGCACTGAATACTCTTTCTGATAGGACACTTGCTGCCGGGCAAGCAAGCTCCTGCAATGCATATTCTGCCAATTCTGGCCAGGTGTCTAATTTGGAGGCCCAGTAATCAAATGGGAATGACGGTTGAGGGAGAACATCGATAAGGGATGAAAAATAGTTAGTAACCATACTGGACAAATGTTGTCTCCTGTCACTTTCAATTGATGCAGCAGTACCTGTCCTGTCTGCGGTCATAGCAAAATCACTCCACAACCTGGTCAGAAAACCCCTCTGTCCAACGCCACTTCTGATGTGTGCACCCCTAACACTCCTAGTCTGCTGCCCCCTGGAGCTCGTGTGAGAACGATCACGTGCGCTGTGTGCTGGGAATGCCTGAAGCAAACGGTCAACAAGAGTTGATTGTTTGGTTGCTAATATTAGTTCCAAGTTCTCATGTGGCATAATATTTTGCAATTTGCCTTTATAGCGTGGATCAAGGAGGCAGGCCAACCAGTAATCGTCATCGTTCATCATTTTCGTAATGCGTGTGTCCCTTTTTAGGATACGTAAGGCATAATCCGCCATGTGGGCCAAAGTTCCAGTTGTCAAATCTCCGGTTGTGATTGGTTGAGGGGCAGTTGCAGGCAAATCTACGTCACTTGTGTCCCTCAAAAAACCAGAACCCGGCCGTGACACGCAACCAATTTCCTGTGCCCCCGGGAAAGGTTCGGCATTAAAAATATACTCATCCCCATCATCCTCCTCGTCCTCCACCTCCTCTTCGCCCGCTACCTCGTCCTGTACACTGCCCTGACCAGACAATGGCTGACTGTCATCAAGGCTTTCCTCTTCCTCTGGTGCAGACGCCTGCTCCTTTATGTGCGTCAAACTTTGCATCAGCAGACGCATTAGGGGGATGCTCATGCTTATTACGGCGTTGTCTGCACTAACCAGCCGTGTGCATTCCTCAAAACACTGAAGGACTTGACACATGTCTTGTATCTTAGACCACTGCACACCTGACAACTCCATGTCTGCCATCCTACTGCCTGCCCGTGTATCCTCCCACAAATAAATAACAGCACGCCTCTGTTCGCACAGTCTCTGAAGCATGTGCAGTGTTGAGTTCCACCTTGTTGCAACGTCTATGATTAGGCGATGCTGGGGAAGGTTCAAAGACCGCTGATAGGTCTGCATACGGCTGGCGTGTACAGGCGAACGTCGGATATGTGAGCAAAGTGCACGCACTTTGAGGAGCAGGTCGGAGAACCCAGGATAAGTTTTCAATAAGCACTGCACCACCAGGTTTAAGGTGTGAGCCAGGCAAGGAATGTGTTTCAGTTGGGAAAGGGAGATGGCAGCCATGAAATTCCTTCCGTTATCACTCACTACCTTGCCTGCCTCAAGATCTACTGTGCCCAGCCACGACTGCGTTTCTTGTTGCAAGAACTCGGATAGAACTTCCACGGTGTGTCTGTTGTCGCCCAAACACTTCATAGCCAATACAGCCTGCTGACGCTTGGCAGTAGCTGGCCCATAATGGGACAACTGGTGTGCAACAGTGTCATCTGCCGATGGAGTGGTTGGCAGACTGCGTTCTGTGGAAGAGCTGTAGCTTCTGCAGGAGGACGAGGAGGAGGAGGAGGAGGGGGTGCGAACGCCTACAGCCAACTGTTTCCTAGACCGTGGGCTAGGCACAACTGTCCCTAAATTGATGTCGCCTGTGGACCCTGCATCCACCACATTCACCCAGTGTGCCGTGATGGACACATAACGTCCCTGGCCATGCCTACTGGTCCATGCATCTGTAGTCAGGTGCACCTTTGTACTCACAGATTGCCTGAGTGCATGGACGATGCGCTGTTTAACATGCTGGTGCAGGGCTGGGATGGCTTTTCTGGAAAAAAAGTGTCGACTGGGTAGCTCGTATCGTGGTTCAGCGTACTCCATCAGGGCTTTGAAAGCTTCGCTTTCAACTAACCGGTAGGGCATCATCTCTAACGAGATTAGTCTAGCTATGTGGGCGTTAAAACCCTGTGTACGCGGATGCGAGGATAAGTACTTCCTTTTTCTAACCAGAGTCTCATGTAGGGTGAGCTGGACTGGAGAGCTGGAGATCGTGGAACTTTCGGGTGTGCCGGTGTACATGGCAGACTGAGAGACGGTTGGAGACGGTATTGTTTCCGCCGGTGCCCTAGATGCAATATTTCCTCCTACAAAACTGGTGGTTCCCTGACCCTGACTGCTTTTGGCTGGCAAAGAAACCTGCACAGATACTGCCGGTGGTGCGGAAAATGGTGGCCTTACAGTGACGGAAGGGATGTTGCGTTGCTGACTAGCTTCATTGGCCGAGGGTGCTACAACCTTAAGGGACATTTGGTAGTTAGTCCAGGCTTGAAAATGCATGGTGGTTAAGTGTCTATGCATGCAACTAGTATTTAGACTTTTCAGATTCTGACCTCTGCTTAAGCTAGTTGAACATTTTTGACAGATGACTTTGCGCTGATCAGTTGGATGTTGTTTAAAAAAATGCCAGACTGCACTCTTCCTAGACTCGGATCCCTTTTCAGGGATTGCAGACTGAGCTTTAACCGGATGGCCACGCTGTCCTCCAACAGGTTTTGGCTTTGACACGCATTTTGGGCCAGATACGGGCCCGGCAGATGGAACCTGTTGCGATGTTGATGCCTGCTGCGGCCCCTCCTCCACCTCCGCTTCTGAACTACTGCCGCCTGCACCCTGTTCCCCCAATGGCTGCCAATCGGGGTCAATAACTGGGTCATCTATTACCTCCTCTTCGAGCTCGTGTGCAACTTCGTCTGTGTCACTGTGTCGGTCGGTGGTATAGCGTTCGTGGCGGGGCAACATAGTCTCATCAGGGTCTGATTGTGGATCTGTACCCTGAGAGGGCAATGTGGTGGTCTGAGTCAAAGGAGCAGCATAGTACTCTGGCTGTGGCTGTGCATCAGTGCACTCCATGTCAGAATATACTTGTAATGGGCATGGCCTGTTAAATGTTTCACTTTCTAAGCCAGGGACGGTATGTGTAAAGAGCTCCATGGAGTGACCCGTTGTGTCGCCTGCTGCATCCTTCTCTCTTGTTGTAGTTTTTGCTGAGGAGGACAAGGAAGCGACTTGTCCCTGACCGTGAACATCCACAAGCGACGCGCTGCTTTTACATTTACCAGTTTCGGAAGAGGAGGCAAAAGAGCTAGAGGCTGAGTCTGCAATGTAAGCCAAAACTTGCTGTTGCTGCTCCGCCTTTAAAAGCGGTTTTCCTACTCCCAGAAAAGAGAGCGTTCGAGGCCTTGTGTAGCCTGACGACGAAACTGGCTCCACAGCTCCAGACTTAGGTGGAATATTTTTATCCCCACGACCACCTGATGCTCCACTACCACTACCATCATTACCAGCTGACAATGAACGCCCACGACGACCTCTTGCACCAGACTTCCTCATTGTTTTAAAATCTTAACCAAAGTAACTTTATTTGTTGCTGTCAAACAACTTACACGGTGAGCTATAACTTCAGTATGATTTCAATATCCCTTAACAGGTTGGTGAGACCACAAGGAAAATCAGGCACAATGTTACACACTCTGTTTTCTGTGGCACAAAATCACAGAGATGACACACACGCAGGACTGTCACTCAAGCACTAATGTCAATATTAATCTCCCACCTAATTTATTTATTTTTTTTTTCAGGGAGACTTTAGAAACCAAATAATATTAAAAAAAACCAAAAAAATAAATAGCCTTTCTATGGCCCACTGAATGAGAGAGAGAGGTGGCACACCCAGGAGTCAAGACTGGCACACAAGCTGAAAGGGCAATATTACTCTCCCACTGTTTTTTTATGTATTTTTTGTTTTTATTTTCAGGGAGACTTTAGAAACCAAATAATAAGAAAAAAATAAATAAATAAATATTCTTTCTATAGCCCACTGAATGAGAGATAGCACACACAGCAGTGGCACACAAGCCCTGACTGAGGCCAATATTTTTCTCCCACTGATTGATGTAGTGTTTTTGTGTTGAGGTAGATTTTAGAACACAAATCAAGGAAAAAAAAAAAATGCTTTCTATGGCCCACTGAATGAGAGAGGTGGCACACCCAGGAGTCAAGACTGGCACACAAGCTGAAAGGGCAATATTACTCTCCCACTGTTTTTTTATGTATTTTTTGTTTTTTAAGGGAGACTTTAGAAACCCAATAATATTTAAAAAAATAAATAAATAGGCTTTCTATGGCCCACTGAATGAGAGAGGTGGCACACCCAGGAGTCAAGACAAGCACACAAGCTGAAAGGGCAATATTACTCTCCCACTGTTTTTTTAAGTTTTTTTTTTTTAATTTTCAGGGAGACTTTAGAAACCAAATAATATTAAAAAAACCAAAAAAATAAATAGACTTTCTATGGGCCACTGAATGAGAGAGAGGTGGCACACCCAGGAGTCAAGACTGGCACACAAGCTGAAAGGGCAATATTACTCTCCCACTGTTTTTTTTTTTTTTTTTTTTTTCAGGGAGACTTTAGAAACCAAATAATAAGAAAAAAAATAAATAAATAAATAGGCTTTCTATAGCCCACTGAATGAGAGATAGCACACACAGCAGTGGCACACAAGCCCTGACTGAGGCCAATATTTTTCTCCCACTGATTGATGTAGTGTTTTTGTGTTGAGGTAGATTTTAGAACACAAATCAAGGAAAAAAAAAAAATGCTTTCTATGGCCCACTGAATGAGAGAGGTGGCACACCCAGGAGTCAAGACTGGCACACAAGCTGAAAGGGCAATATTACTCTCCCACTGTTTTTTTATGTATTTTTTGTTTTTTAAGGGAGACTTTAGAAACCCAATAATATTTTAAAAAAAAAATAAATAGGCTTTCTATGGCCCACTGAATGAGAGAGGTGGCACACCCAGGAGTCAAGACTGGCACACAAGCTGAAAGGGCAATATTACTCTCCCACTGTTTTTTTAAGTTTTTTTTTTTTTATTTTCAGGGAGACTTTAGAAACCAAATAATATTAAAAAAACCAAAAAAATAAATAGGCTTTCTATGGCCCACTGAATGAGAGAGAGGTGGCACACCCAGGAGTCAAGACTGGCACACAAGCTGAAAGGGCAATATTACTCTCCCACTGTTTTTTTATGTATTTTTTTGTTTTTTAAGGGAGACTTTAGAAACCCAATAATATTTAAAAAAAATAAATAAATAGGCTTTCTATGGCCCACTGAATGAGAGAGGTGGCACACCCAGGAGTCAAGACTGGCACACAAGCTGAAAGGGCAATATTACTCTCCCACTGTTTTTTTAAGTTTTTTTTTTTTATTTTCAGGGAGACTTTAGAAACCAAATAATATTAAAAAAACCAAAAAAATAAATAGGCTTTCTATGGCCCACTGAATGAGAGAGAGGTGGCACACCCAGGAGTCAAGACTGGCACACAAGCTGAAAGGGCAATATTACTCTCCCACTGTTTTTTTTTTTTTTTTTTTTTTCAGGGAGACTTTAGAAACCAAATAATAAGAAAAAAAATAAATAAATAAATAGGCTTTCTATAGCCCACTGAATGAGAGATAGCACACACAGCAGTGGCACACAAGCCCTGACTGAGGCCAATATTTTTCTCCCACTGATTGATGTAGTGTTTTTGTGTTGAGGTAGATTTTAGAACACAAATCAAGGAAAAAAAAAAAATGCTTTCTATGGCCCACTGAATGAGAGATAGCACACACAGCAGTGGCACACAAGCCCTGACTGAGGCCAATATTTTTCTACCACTGATTGATGTAGTGTTTTTGTGTTGAGGTAGAATTTAGAACACAAATCACGGAAAAAATAAATAGGCTTTCTATGGCCCACTCAGTGAGAGATGGCACACACAGGGATGGCACTGTAGCAGAAATGCCAATCTTAATCTCCCACAAAAAAAAAAAAAAAAAAAAAACAGGGACTGTCCTACAATTACTATCTCCCTGCAGTAATCTAAGCCAGGTATGGCAGGCAGCAATAGGAGTGGACTGATGCACAAATTAAATAAAAAGTGTGGACAAACAAAAAAGATAGCTGTGCAGAAAGGAACAAGAGGATATGTGCTTTGAAAAAAGCAGTTGGTTTCCACAGTGGCGTACACACAGCAATACAGCTATCACGGAGCCTTCTAGGGCAGCCCAATGAGCTACAGCGCTGAGGAAAAAAAAAAAAAAAAATAGCTTCCACTGTTCCTGCACACCGAAGGTGGTGTTGGACAGTGGAAATCGCTACAGCACAAGCGGTTTGGTGGTTAGTGGACCCTGCCTAACGCTCTCCCTGCTTCTGACGAAGCGGCAGCAACCTCTCCCTAAGCTCAGATCAGCAGCAGTAAGATGGCGGTCGGCGGGAACGCCCCTTTATAGCCCCTGTGACGCCGCAGACAGCAAGCCAATCACTGCAATGCCCTTCTCTAAGATGGTGGGGACCAGGATCTATGTCATCACGCTGCCCACACTCTGTGTTCACCTTCATTGGCTGAGAAATGGCGCTTTTCGCGTCATTGAAACGCGACTTTGGCGCGAAAGTCGCGTACCGCATGGCCGACAAGCACAGGGGTCGGATCGGGTTTCATGAGACGCCGACTTAGCCAAAAGTCGGCGACTTTTGAAAATGATCGACCCGTTTCGCTCAACCCTACTCAACACTAATAAGGACCAATAAACCGAGGCTTGAACTTAGGGGAAGAAACCTTCATAGGAACATGATGAGAAGATAACCAGACTAAATCCCCCACACGAAGCCGAGGACCAACACACCAACGGCGGTTAGAAAAACGCTGAGCCTTTTCCTGAGACAACGTCAAATTGTCTACCACATGAGTCCAAATCTGCTGTAACCTGTCCATCACAGAATCTACACCAGGACAATCAGAAGGCTCAACCTGCCCTGAAGAAAAACGAGGATGGAAACCAAAATTACAAAAAAAAGGTGAAACCAAAGTAGCCGAACTGGCCCGATTATTAAGGGCAAACTCGGCCAACGGCAAGAAAGCCACCCAATCATCCTGATCAGCAGACACAAAGCATCTCAAATAGGTTTCCAAGGTTTGATTAGTTCGCTCAGTTTGGCCATTTGTCTGAGGATGGAACGCCAAAGAAAAAGACAAATTAATGCCCATTAGGGTTGAGCGACTTTTATTTTCATAGGATCGGGTCGGGTTTCATGAAACCCGACTTTCTCAAAAGTCGGGTCGAGTGAAATCGGCCGATCCTATAAAAAAGTCGGGGTCGGGGTCGGCCGAAACGCGAAACCCAATGCAGTGCAATGGGATACTATGGTTTCCAGGGTCTGAAGGAGAGGAAACTCTCCTTCAGGCCCTGGGATCCATATTTACGTGTAAAATAAAGAATTAAAATAAAAAAATTGATATACTCATCCTCTGACGCACCCTGGTAGTAACCGGAATCTTCCGTTCCTAAAAATGGCGCTTGAAAGACCTTTTGAATGCTTCACGGCTTGTGATTGGTCGCGGTGGCCCACGTGACCGCTGAGCGACCAATCAAAAGCCGGTGACGTAATTCTCAGGTCCTGTTCTGGTTCTCAGGTACATGAGAATTATGTCACGGCTTGTGATTGGTCGCTGAGCGGTCACGTGGGCCGCCGCGACCAATCACAAAGCCATGACGTCATCGGAAGGTCCTTCACGCGTTCATTCTTAAGAAGGAAGGCTGCCGGAAAGAAGCAGGGCGCGTACGAGGGTGAGTATATACCTAATAGGAATATACTCACCCTCGGCTTCTTTCCGGCAGCCTTCCTTCTTAAGAATGAACGCGTGAAGGACCTTCCGATGACGTCACGGCTTTGTGATTGGTCGCGGCGGCCCACGTGACCGCTCAGTGACCAATCACAAGCCGTGACGTAATTCTCATGTACCTGAGAACCAGAACAGGACCTAGAATTACGTCACCGGCTTGTGATTGGTCGCTCAGCGGTCACGTGGGCCGCCGCGACCAATCACAAGCCATGAAGCATTCGAAAGGTCTTTCAAGTGCCATTTTTAGGAACGGAAGATGCCGGTTACCAGCGGCGATGTCCAGGCTGCGTCGGAGAGGTGAGCATATCAATATTTTTTATTGTAATTCTTTATTTTACACTTAAATGTGGATTCTGATACCGATTTCCGATATCGCAAACATATCGGAACTCGGTATCGGAATCCCGATACCAGATTCAGAAGATCGCCGACCTCATGGCCGACCCCACACAGGGGTCGGGTTTCATGAAACCCGACTTTGCCAAAAGTCGGCGACTTCTGAAAATGGTCGACCCGTTTCGCTCAACCCTGATGCCCATCCTAGCACAAAAGGCCCGCCAAAACCTGGAAACAAACTGGGAACCTCTGTCAGACACAATATTTTCTGGAATGTCATGCAAACGAACCACATGCTGGAAATACAATGGAACCAAATCAGAGGAGGAAGGCAATTTAGGCAAAGGTACCAAATGGACCATTTTAGAGAACCGGTCACAAACCACCCAGATAACAGACATCCTTTGGGACACAGGAAGATCCGAAATAAAATCCATGGAAATATACGTCCAGGGCCTCTCAGGGACAGGCAAAGGCAAAAGCAACCCACTAGCACGGGAACAGCAAGGCTTAGCCCGGTCACAAGTCCCACAGGACTGCACAATAGAACGCACATCCCGCGACAAGGAAGGCCACCAAAAGGACCTAGTAACCAAATCTCTGGTACCAAAAATCCCAGGATGACTGGCCATCACCGAACAATGGACCTCAGAAATTACCTTACTTGTCCATCTATCAGGAACAAACAGCTTCCCCATAGGACAGTGGTCAGGTTTATCAGCCTGAAATTCCTGAAGCACCCGCCGTAAATCAGGGGAGATGGCAGAAAGAACCACCCCTTCCCTAAGAATGCCAACCGGCTCAAGAACTCCAGGAGAATCAGGCAAAAAACTCCTAGAGAGGGCATCTGCTTTAACATTCTTAGATCCCGGAAGATATAAGACCACAAAATTGAAACGGGAGAAAAACAGGTACCATCGAGCCTGTCTAGGGTTCAGCCGCTTGGCCGACTCGAGGTAAATCAGATTCTTATGATCGGTCAAGACCACAATGCGGTGCCTGGCTCCCTCAAGCCAATGTCGCCACTCCTCAAATGCCCACTTCATAGCCAACAACTCCCGATTGCCGACATCATAATTGCGTTCCGCAGGCGAAAACTTTCGGGAAAAGAAGGCACATGGTTTCATCAAGGAACCATCAGAATTCCTCTGTGACAAAACGGCCCCTGCCCCAATCTCAGAAGCGTCAACCTCAACCTGAAAAGGAAGAGAAACATCAGGCTGACGCAACACAGGGGCAGAAGTAAATCGGCATTTAAGCTCCTGAAAGGCAGAAACAGCCGCAGAGGACCAATTCGTCACATCAGCGCCTTTCTTCGTCAAATCGGTCAGGGGTTTAACCACACTGGAGAAGTTAGCAATGAAACGGCGATAAAAATTAGCAAAGCCCAAAAATTTCTGAAGGCTCTTCACAGATGTGGGCTGAATCCAGTCATGAATGGCTTGGACCTTAACAGGATCCATTTCTATAGACGAAGGAGAAAAAATAAACCCTAAAAAAGAGACCTTCTGAACTCCAAATAGGCACTTAGACCCCTTCACAAATAGGGCATTATCACGAAGGATCTGGAATACCATCCTGACCTGCTTCACATGAGACTCCCAATCATCGGAAAAAATCAAAATATCATCCAAATACACAATCAAGAATTTATCAAGCTAATTGCGGAAAATATCATGCATGAAGGACTGAAATACAGAAGGAGCATTAGAAAGCCCGAAAGGCATCACAAGGTATTCAAAATGGCCTTCGGGCGTATTAAATGCAGTTTTCCATTCGTCACCCTGTTTAATACGAACAAGATTATATGCCCCTCGAAGGTCAATCTTGGTAAACCAACTAGCCCCCTTAATCCGAGCAAACAAATCTGAAAGCAAAGGTAAAGGGTATTGGAATTTGACCGTGATCTTATTAAGAAGGCGATAATCAATACAGGGTCTCAAGGAGCCATCCTTCTTGGCAACAAAAAAGAATCCCGCTCCCAATGGTGACGAAGACGGCCGAATATGCCCCTTCTCCAAAGACTCCTTAACATAGCTCCGCATGGCGGCATGCTCTGGCACAGATAGATTGAAAAGTCGGCCCTTAGGGAACTTACAGCCAGGAATCAAGTCAATAGCACAAGCACAGTCCCTATGTGGAGGAAGGGAACTGGACTTGGGCTCATCGAATACATCCTGGAAATCTGACAAAAATTCAGGAACATCAGAAGAGGGGGAAGAGGAAATTGACATCAAAGGAACGTCACTATGTACCCCTTGACAACCCCAATTAGTCACAGACATAGATTTCCAATCCAGCACTGGATTGTGTACTTGTACCCATGGAAAACCCAGTACAACAACATCATGTAAATTAATGCAACACCAGAAAACGGCAATCTTCCTGATGTGCTGGAGCCATGCACATAGTCAGCTGAGTCCAATACTGAGGTTTATTCTTGGCCAACGGTGTAGCATCAATACCCCTCAGAGGAATAGGGCTCTGCAAAGGCTGCAAAGAAAAACCACAGCGCCTGGCGAATTCTAAGTCCATTAAGTTCAGGGCAGCGCCTGAATCCACAAATGCCATGACAGAAAAGTATGACAATGAGCAAATCAGGGTCACAGACAGGAGAAATTTAGGCTGTACGATACTGATGGTAACAGATCTAGCGACCCTCTTAATACGCTTAGGAAAGAAATGTCACCCCATGCTTCCAGAAGCTCCTCACACAAGTTGGTTTGGCTTGATGGGCACTTTTTGCACCATACGGTCAAGCTGCTCCCATAACAGCTCAATGGGGTTGAGATCTGGTGACTGCGCTGGCCACTCCATTACAGATAGAATACCAGCTGCCTGCTTCTTCCCTAAATAGTTCTTGCACAATTTGGAGTTGTGCTTTGGGTCATTGTCCAGTTGTAGGATGAAATTGGCTCCAATTAAGTGCTGTCCACAGGGTATGGTATGGCGCCGCAAAATAGAGTGATAGCCTTCCTTATTCAAAATTCCTTTTACCTTGTACAAATCTCCCACTTCACCAGCACCAAAGCAACCCCAGATCAACACATTACCTCCACCATACTTGACAGATGGCGTCAGGCACTCTTCCAGCATCTTTTCAGTTGTCCTACGTCTCACTAATGTTCTTCTGTGTGATCCAAACTCCTCAAACTTGGATTTGTCTGTCCATAACACTTTTTTCTTCCTCTGTCCAATGTCTGTGTTCTTTTGCCCATATTAATCTTTTCCTTTTATTAGCCAGTCTTAGATATGGCTTTTTCTTTGCCACTCTGACCTGAAGGCCAGCATTCTGGAGTCGCCTCTTCACTGTAGACATTGACACTGGCGTTTTGCATGTGCTATTTAATGAAGCTGCCAGTCAAGGATCTGTGAAGCATCGATTTCTCAAACTACAGACTCTAATGTACTTGTCTTGTTGCTCAGTTGTGCAGTGGGGCCTCCCACTTCTCTTTCTACTCTGGTAAGAGCCTGTTTTTGCTCTCCTCTAAAGGGAGTAGTACACACCGTTGTAGGAAATCTTTAGTTTTTTGGCAATTTCTCGCATGGAATAGCCTTCATTTCTAAGAACAAGAATAGACTGTCAATTTTCACACGAAAGTTCTTTTTTCTCGCCATTTTGAGAGTTTAATGGAACCAACAAATGTAATGCTCCAGGTTTATAGGTTCTCTAATCAGCCAAACTGTTTTCATCTGTGCTAACATACTTGCACAAGGGTTTTCAAGGGTATTCTAACCATCCATTAGCCTTCTTACACAGTTAGCAAACACAAAGTACCATAAGAACACTGGAGTGATGGTTGTTGGTAGTGGGACTCTATTCCCCTTATGAAGATATTACATTACAAACTAGACATTTGCAGCCAGAATAGTCATCCACCACATTAACAATGTATAGAGTGTATTTCTGAATCACTTAATGTTAGCTTCATTGAAAAAAACTGTTTTTCTTTCAAAAATTTGGAAATTTCTAAGTGACCCTAAACTTTTGAACGGTAGTGTGTATATATATACATTATATATATATATATATATATATATATCTATGTATATAAAATATGAATGTACATAATACATACATATATATATATATATATATTTTATATGTATATATATATATATATTTTATGCAATATATGACATAGGGATGAGCAAATCCTATGAAATTCAAATTCATCAAATTCTCAAACTTTTGTAAATTTTTCCCCAAAAAATGGTTTCATGGCAAATCTCAAGTGCTCCAATTGCCTTGAAAAGACATGTATAACACTTTGTGGTCTCCTAAGATTGTGTAAAATTCCCTTTTGTGCTCTTTAAAGGGAACCTTTCAGCAGGTGTTCATTATGTATTCCGCGAACAGTAGGATGTAGAGGCTGTGGCACTAATTCCACAAATGTGTAACTTACTGGACTGCTTGGCGCAGTTTTGAAAGAATCCCTGTTTTCTCTGCTGTTGATGTAGCAGTGGTGAGAATGCTGAGATGTGTATGACCCCTCCCACACCACTGTTTAGCAGCTTCCTGTGTACACTGTGATTCAGTTCTTGGGGACAGGGTTGCACAGATTAGCTGGACTGGCATTCACATGAGACCTAGTGCTCTAGTGATATGTCCTGCTGATAAAATGCTGATTGTATTGAAACTACAGCACACAGCCTAGGAATTCATACATCCTTGGAATCAGGATCTCTTGCCCTATAATATACTGCTCTCAGATTACATAGCAAAGACTTGCTGCAAGATTCCCCTTAAGGTAAACACAGACTTAATAGTGTTAACACATCTGGCTATGGGTACATGGATGATAACTGTTCTTCACTGCTGTACATTCACACACTATCTGTAATGTTTACTCAGTTTTTTGTTAAGCTGTGAGCTATGATGTCCCTTCACTATTCAGATTCACTGGCTGCTGCATTCCCTGCCTCTGCTTTTATATAGGCTATAATAGTTCCTCCTGATTGACGGCACTATTTTAAATGATGTGATAGAGGCAAGACACTATGGGGAATCTTGCTTAGCCCAAGGTCATATGTAATGACAGGGATTACCAAATAAAAATAAATGGCTTATTCACAAGACAAGCCAAACAAAACATATGAGAACAATTAAAAAAGCATAAATAGCTTAAACAAAAATACAGGAGAACAACATTTTAAAGTTGTAAGTCCAGTCAAAAAGTAGGTCAACAAACTAATTCATACACTATACAGAGAAACGTATATATAAAGTGGGGAAAAAGTATTTAGTCAGCCACCAATTGTGCAAGTTCTCCCATTTAAAAAGATGAGAGAGGCCTGTAATTGACATCATAGGTAGACCACAACTATGTGGGTCAAAGTTGAGAAAACAAATCCAGAAAATCGCCTTGTCTGATTTGACAAGATTAATTTTGCAAATTATGGTGTAAAATAAGTATTTGGTCATTAACAAAAGTTCATCTCAAGATTTTATTATATATCTTTTGTTGGCAATGACAGCGGTGAGACGTTTTCTGAAAGTCTTCACAAGGTTGGCACACACTGTTGGTGGTATGTTGGCCCATTCCTCCATGCAGATCTCCTCTAGAGAAGTGATGTTTTGGGCTTGTCGCTGGGCAACATGGACTTTCAACTCTTTCCAAAGGTTATCTATGGGGTTGAGATCTGGAGACTGGCTAGGCCACTCCACGACCTTCATATGCTTCTTACGAAGCCACTCCTTCATTGCCCTGGCAGTGTGCTTGAGATCATTATCATGCTGAAAGACCGATCCACGTTTCATCTTCAATGCCCTTGCTGATGGAAGGAGGTTTGCACTCAAAATCTCACTATACATGGCCCCTTTCATTCTTTCATGTACACGGATCAATCATCCTGGTCCCTTTGCAGAGAAATAGCCCCAAAGCATGATGTTGCCACCCCTTGCTTCACAGTAGGTATGGTGTTCTTTGGATGCAACTCAGGATTCTGTCTGCTCCAAACACAACGAGTTTTGTTTCTACCAAACATTTCTACTTTGGTTTCATCAGACCATATGACATTCTCTCAATACTCTTCTGGATAATCCAAACGTTCTCCAGCACACTTCAGATGGGCCCGGACATGTACTGGCTTAAGTAGGGGGACACGTCTGGCACTGCAGGATCTGAGTCCCTGGCGGCGTAGTGTGTTACTGATGGTAGCCTTTATTACGGTGGTCCCAGCTCTATGCAGGTCATTCACTAGGTCCCCCTGTGTGGTTCTGGGATTTTTGCTCACAGTTCTTGTGATCATTTTGACCCCACGGGGTGAGATCTTGCATGAAGCCCCAGATGGAGGGAGCTGATCAGTGGTCTTGTATGTATTACATTATCTTATTATTGCTCCCACAGTTGATTTCATCACACCAAGCTGCTTGCTTATTGCAGATTCAGTCTTCCCAGCCTGGTGCAGGGCTACAGTTTTGTTTCTGGTGTCCTTCGACAGCTCTTTGGTCTTCACCATAGTGTAGTTTGGAGTGTGACTGTTTGAGGTTGTGGACAGGAGTCTTTTATACTGATAACAAGTTCAAACAGGTGCCATTACAACAGGTAATGAGTGGAGGACAGAGGAGCCTCTTAAGGAAGAAGCTACAGGTCTGTGAGAGCCAGAAATCCTGCATGTTTTTAGGTGACCATATACATAATTTCCACCATAATATGCAAAACAAAATCTTGCCAAATCAGACAAGGTGATTTTCTGGATTTGTTTTTTCAATTTTGACTCTCATAGTTGTCGTCTACCTATGATGTCAATTACAGGCCTCTCTCATCTTTTTAAGTAGGAGAACTTGCACAATTGATGGCTGACTAAATACTTTTTTCTCCCACTGTACATAGTAAAAGATAAATGTACCTTGTTGAAACATATGTTGTCCTAAATTCCCAATTATATAGACATGTATAAAGTGCAGCTGCATACAAATAAAATAATGAATATGCAACAAAATAATTACATCCAATAAGCAAAGCAGCAAAGTACCAATGTGGGAATAGCCAGCACAATATCCAAAGTTCATATGTAGGTAAATAATAAATGATGCTGACAGAATATGCAAGGAGAGGGTAGAAAAATATAAAGGAGGAAATTGGAGACCTATGCCAATGACCGGAAAAGGAGAATATGGGGTTGCTTTTCTTTTTCTGCTCATTGGTATGTTGTTCCTACATTGCAACAAGAAGTTGAAGTTGTCACGTTATGATTGTAAGTTGTTGCAACGCACAAGTCACAGAAAACCCTTGAGATTTTTCTTTTATTCTTGACTTACTGATCGCAGTAACTGTAGTTCGCCTCACATTCCTTTTATACTTTACGTCATGCCTTGATTTAGTAATGGCTTTGGCTTATTTTATAAATGGTAGACTGCGATTATCTTTTAGAGATAAAGGTGGCTCTCCAAGCAAGAAAGGTTGAGGACTACTCAGAAGCCTGAGTACAATTTTTTTTCAATATCTTATGGGTTACTTACTTGGCTTTTGATTTAGTTTATCACAAGATGAGTGGCATGAGATGACCTGGTTTTGAAAAGAAAAAATATTTTGGCGGGCTCTAAAATTACATATGCTCTATGTGACTATGGATGGGCACCCCATGGAGGAGATGTGAATTGCAGTTTGTCAAGGGTTTTTCCAGCATGTCACCATATTATATTTGTTTGTTAAGAAATTTGAGTCTTTGATAAAAAAAAATATATTTTGGAGGACGCTATGATGAGTACTCTATAATTACATACACCGTGTTCCAAATTATTATGCAAATTATATTTTTCTCGGATTTTCCTAAATGGTCGGTGCAAATGACAGTCAGTCTAATAAAAGTCATCACCCGTTAGATTATACATCAAATTTTATTGAAGAAACCTCACAATGATAAAGTATAATCTCCAAAATGAATAAAAACTCAAAATGCACTGTTCCAAATTATTAGACACAGTATAATTTCTAAACATTTGATATGTTTTAAAGAACTGAAAATGTTCATTTGTGGAATTTGCAGCATTAGTAGGTCACATTCACTGAGCAAAAAAGCTATTTAACTCCAAAACATCCTAACAGGCCAAGTTACATGTTAACATAGGAACCCTTCTTTGATATCACCGTCACTATTCTTGCATCCATTGAACTTTCGAGTTTTTGGAGAGTTTCTGCTTGTATTTCTTTGCATGAAGTTGGAATAGCCTCCCAGAGCTGCTGTTTTGATGTGACCTGCCCCCCACCCTCATAGATCTTTTGCTTGATGATACTCAAAAGGTTCTCTATAGGGTTGAGGTCAGGGGAAGATGGTGGCCACACCATGAGTTTATCTCCTTTTATGCCCATAGCAGCCAATGACTCAGAGGTATTCCTTGCAGCAGGAGATGGGGCATTGTCATGCATGAAGATGATTTTGCTCCTGAAGGCACGTTTCTGCTTTTTAGACCATGGAAGAAAGTTGTCAGTCAGAAACTTTATTTACTTTGCAGCGGTCATTTTCACACCTTAAGGAACCTTAAAGGGCCCTACCAGCTGTTTCCCCATGATCCTGGATTGGAAATTAGTCTTCATGTATGTCTGGGCCCACTGCAACTGTTTCTGCTTGTGAACACTGTTTAGGGGTGGCAGAATAGTAGGTTTATGCACCACAGCAACCCTCTGAAGGATCCTACACCCTGAGGTTCAATAGACTCCAGAGGCACCAGCAGCTTCAAATAACTGTTTGCTGCTTTGTAATGGTATTTTGGCAGCTGCTCTCCTAATCCAATTAATTTGTCTGGCAGAAACCTTCCTCATTATGCCTTTATCTGCATGAACTCTGTACTCTGTTTCAGTCACAAATCTCTTCACAGTATGATGATCACTCTTAAGTTTTCGTGAAATATCTAATGTTTTCATACCTTGTCCAAAGCATTGCACTATTTGATGCTTTTCAGCAGCAGATAGATCCTTTTAGTTCCCATATTGCTTGAAACCTGTGGCCTGCTTAATAATGTGGAACATCATTTTTAAGTAGTTTTACTTTAATTAGAATCACCTGGAAAACGAATTATCACATGTGTTTAAGATTGATTTCAGTGATCCATTGAGCCCTGAGACACAATATCATCCACGAGTTTATTTGGAAAACAAAACAATTAAAACTTTATGACACTTAAATCCAGTTTGCATAATAATTTGGAACACGGTGTATTTATGCTATATGTGTCTATCTTTGGGCATTTTATGTTGTGATGTGAATTAAAGCTTGTCAAAGGTTTTTCAAGCAAGTCACATTTGGTTGGTAAGAAAATGGAGACTTTGAAAAAAATTTTTGAAAAATCATTATTTTGGAGCATTCTCTAATTTGATATTTTACTATATGTGTTGATTAGGGATGAGCGGACCTGTGGAACTTTGGCACTGGTACCCAACTCAAACTTTAGTCCAAGGTTCTGTTCGGGTATCAGAACTGTACTTGAAATTGAGCCTGAACTAGAACCCCATTGAAAACAATGGGGACCCGAACTCTGGAGCCAGAAAATCTCTGTCTCTTTCTCTCCTTCCAGACCTCCCCCAGATTTCCGAACATTAAAACGGACTTGGCGGAGAAGTCCGTGTTCGGAGTTTAGCACTGAACACTATCTGTCCAGTACAAACCCCAAACTTTTAGGTTCAGGTTCGCTCATCTTTAGTCTCTATGCAATGGCAGCCTATCATGGTGATGTGAAGTACGGCTTGTCAAAGGTTTTTCAAGCACGTCACTATATTGTATTAAATTTGTTTGGAAATAAATTGAAGTATTTGAAAAAATAATTGAAAAATCATTATTTTGGAGTGCTCTCTAATGAGATATTTTTATTATATATATCTATGTAAGGGCACTCTATCGTGGTGATGTGAAGTGCAGCTTGTTAAGTGTTTTTTAGAGATATCACTCTTTTGTATTATATTTGTTTGGTAAGAAGCTGTCTTTGGAGATAAAGCAAGTAAATGAAAAACAACAAAATCATTATTTTTGAGTACTCAATAATGAGATATTTATGCTATGTGTGTCTATGTAAGGGCACCCAATGGTGGTGATGTGAAGTGCAACTTCTCAAGAGTTTTTTGAGCTTGTCACCATATTGTAATAAATTTGTTTGGTAAGAAATTGGAGCCTTTAATGAAATATAAGAAAAGTTAAGGGCAGACACATCACTAGTTCACATCTCAGTTAAAAAAAGAAAAGCTTAAAATGAGAGACAATGTTTGTTTATTGAATTGTGAGACGTGTAATTTTTGCTATGACAATATAATTCTTAAAAGTATATATAGTTAAATAGTGGAAAATTGCAATTCCTATGGAGTAATTATACTGAGCTTTCAGATGAGAACACTGTGCACATTATAATTTCTGCCTGTGATTTTATTCTGGTTCATCTAACTGTGCTCTCTTTCTTTACAAGCTATTGCACACGAATAGGAACAATGATAAGACAATAATTAAACCAACTTCTCGGAGTTATTTATTCATACCGCTCTTTATTGTTGACGTAAAGGTTACAGATTAGCATATATAAAATGTTTATATCTCTGTTATTATCTATACATCTTTCCAAATAGGAACAAAATGTTAATACATTTGCAAAAATAATGGAAAGCAAAAACTAATATCTATAAAATCAACACAACTAACGCTTCCTCTCATAAGCTACAATTTAGTAATCATTTTGGACCATATTACTATTCAAATAGTGTAACATTTTTAAACTAATTAGATTTTTTTTGTACTTTCAAAAAGACATAGTTAAAGCTATATAATAATGGTCATATTGATTGATGCATTTTTATATAGATTCCAACTTGTTATGATTTTCAAGAACTTTCTAGAGAACCGGGTATCTTGAGCCAATTATTCCAATTTACTCATTACGAACTATAACTTAGCATTAGACTATCCATACCCCAATTGACTGAGAATTAGGGGTATTAAATGAACTCTTCA
This sequence comes from Ranitomeya variabilis, assembly GCF_051348905.1. NCBI lineage: Eukaryota > Metazoa > Chordata > Amphibia > Anura > Dendrobatidae > Ranitomeya > Ranitomeya variabilis. Next base: position 70,781,927 of record NC_135237.1, on the reverse strand, counting down.
GTTAATTAAAATATATATGGATATTTCAAAGGGAATTGGAAAAGAGAAAGATGCCCACTTAGTAAGAATGACCCTTAACAATTAAATTGCATCAAAATGTAAAAAAAAGTATTGGCTCCCATGTCAAATAATTTCTTTCAGAAGGCAAGTTTATCCAAAAATAGGTTTGAAAGAAGAGTAGTTGGCAGTGACAAAAACTGACAATGTCAAAAGATGAGAGATGAATGAAACCTAGGAGGGACTTAAGGAAGAGTTGGTTTTAGCCAGAAGTCCCGCCTATGCTAAGAGTCAAAGAACAGGTCAAATCTGACACTTAGTAAAATTTATTCATGATCCTCAAATAAGTATCAAAATTGTTTTTAAAGCTTTACTAATTTATACTAAATGTTTTTTTAATACTCCCCCCTCCCCTGCAATCCTTTTTGGTCACTGCCCCAAAGTATAACTTTAGGGTTCGCAGAGTATTTGTTCTTGGATGGTTAAAGATCTTAAGACGGCTCAAAAAAGTTTGCGCTACTAGAATGAGCTAATTACTACAATGATGGTTGATAACTCGGGGTCCTGCTACATGTTTTTCATCAGGTTCCAGGACCTTGGCTGCCATCACCACTAAATACTTACTTATGTTTTCCCAGTAATCTGGTACTAAAATTATTAACTGGAGTCAGACTCTACTTCTCATACTTGCAAATTAGGTAGACTTATATAGTAATAATTAAATCCCTGCTTCATAAGTGTAAAAAAGTTAAAACTAATCATTTTCTTTTTAATGAACCCTCATCATTTTCAATGCAACATGGCTGACTTTAAATTAAGTCCTAATACTGCTGTATTTAGATATTCGTTACTAATTAGTGGTAAAATCTAGATATACTGTAAATTTTTTATACAAAAGGTGCGATGATGTCACAGGAATGTGAAAGAGGTCATTTGCAATTGCCAGTAATTATGATTAATTATAGAAAAACTAGGGATGGAAAATTGAAATCAAGCTTTTGTTTTGATAGCGTTCAGGTAGTTGGAAAAAAAATCCATAATGGGCAGAACCATGTAAAATGATAGTTAACTGTAGCAGATGTTGCCAGGAATAAAGTGTTTTGGCAGTTACATTATGGAGACATTTAGTATCTCTTCAGTTTATGTGTAGAAGAAATTAATGCAATAAATAATTATAAGTGGAAACAAATTTACTAGGCTAGTAAACCAAATAAATATAAAGCCAGTCCAATATGTTTTGCCAAAATGATGTGCATAAAAAGCTTCACTGCACAATTAGAGAAAGCAATTAGTATTCTGAGGTCAGATTATTACTAGCGTCATATTTATTACATAACGCTGCAGATCTGAAGTTTTAAGGGTTTATCTAATTATCTAAAACCCACAGTATATGTTTCGACATCTTATAAGCTACATGTGACATATTTTAAAATGGAAAGCATGGCATTTTTATGTAGCTCTATTTAAGTAAAAATATAATGGGTAAGAATTGCCTAAACTTTTTGGAAGATGCATCAATATACTCTACAAGTTGGTAAACTTGCTGTAGCTTACTTACTAACTTACTCATTTTTTTCCTAAAGATGCTTACTAACTAGAGATGAGCTAATCTGAAGAGATACAAATTCAGCAAACCTGCTGGATTTTACTGGGAAATTCGATTTACAACAAGTTTAAAGTCTAAAGAGACTTCAGAACATAATAAATATGAGATTTAGAAAATCAAAAAATCAACCAATACTTATCTCACCGCTCACCTTCATTGCTCAATGTCTCCTGTATGGTCTTTAATGCCTCTTCTTACTTCTACCTCTGGCTGAAGCACCAGGCATCTTTACCCTAGGTCATGACTTCTGGCCGTGACTAGGTCAAAGATGCTCCTGTGCATACGCACGGATGTCTCAAGCCTAGTCACGACAAAAGTCCCAGCCTAAATTGCGTATCATAAGATTGCGGGCGCACATCCTGATGTAACGATTGGAAGTTCCAGTGTGAAGACATCATGGGTTAGAGCATGGTGGTCGTAAAACATGGCAAGGACCATACAGGTGAGAGTGTCTAGCCGAGGTATAATTTGTTTAATGTTATTCAGACCTTCTGCAGACCATTAAAATGGTGCGTGGAGCCAATTCCAAAAAAATATGCATTCTGGTGAATACAGATTTTTGTAAAATTAGATTAGAATTAATTTATAACTTAAATAGATTTGCCTACCTTTACTCCTAAGAAGGAATAGTATACACACCAATACTATGGACCCATCCCTTGGCACATTTCACGTCTCTACTTGGCATTTTTTAGTAAACATCCGCTAAATATGACATATACTTACATACATAACAGTAGATACTTAGCGGTAAATCTACGTAGATTATTCTGTAGGAGTTTTTTGCTCCCAACAAATTGAGACTCAACATTTGTTTCACATTAACGTCTGTTGTTTTGAAGTGACTGAATTGTGAAACATTACAATCCATTGCACATGTTGCAAGTACATGATGGAGGATGGCAATATTGCGCCTGTACATCCCGTTTGTTCCTTACTGACCTCTCTGCTCAGAGTAAAGTAAACATAAATTTAACACACTCGCTTCCAACTACCATATTCACACCACGGAAAGCTAGTTTAATATCACAATATGGTGATGTCTTGAATAAATGCCCTTAGATTAGAATTAAAAAAATCAATTCTGCCTTATTAACTAATGATTTTTATGGCCTTCTTAAAAATATATCCATATTAAAACAGATTTGTCTAAAACCATTTGGGAAGTTTCTCAATGCTTTACTGTAGTAGATCATTTAGTCTTCAACTCCAACTAGAACCTCAGCAGCCATGAAGAACAAATTCCTAAATTATACATTTTATTGTATAGTAAAGTTTACTTTTCTATGAATTTACAACAGAACTAAAACTTGTAAAAAATCAGATTTTTGGAAGAACTTTTTTTTAAGTTCTTGAGGTCAGTTTTGTGGTGAATTCATGAATTGTCCTACAAATGTCTTAGACAATGATGAGAGCTTCTTTTCACAGATTCTTAGACATAAAGGGCCTGATTCATGAAGAACGGCATTGTACATGCCGGTGTTAATAAGGGGGCATGATGGAGTCAAATGCTCCTGATTCATGAAGTGGTGCATGCCTCTTCATGAATCCTTCACATCTGATGAGAGATATGAACCTCCATACACTACACCAGAAATCTTATAACTGGAGTGAGATTTCTGGCATAGGGAATGCCATAGCTCATCTTGAATTAGACAAGATGTGGCTTTCCGCCCCTGTCATGCCTCCATTCCATCCCATTTTTTCAGAGCTGGGGAAAAATGGCATGACTTTGAGTTTTGAGACTTCTTAACGCTTTTCTACCTAAATTCCAGGGTGAAAGCTTTGATGAATGGGGTTCAAAATCTTGTTAAATTTAGCAATACAAATTAAGATGTTGCATCAATGGTGCAGATCAGTGAGACTTCTTCTTTAGCTAGGTGCATCCTGCTGTAGATTATCTCATCCGAGATATTTGGGCTGATTATGCAAATAAGATGCTCATCAGACTCTGGTCAGAGTTTGATCAGAGTGTCAGCATAGTGTGACCAGATTCTCTAGCATGAGAAGAAGATGAATAAAATAATTTCTCCATCTTCTCCATTCTGTAGGTGCACAAAAATTGGACTGTCCTTAAATGTCATGCGAGTGCTGTCCATTGGCTCCCACGCACTCCTTGAGTTACATGGCCTAGTGCGATCCGAATATTGGATCAGTGTGAAGCAATTTTTTCTTTGGAAAAACCTAAGCACAAACGGTGTCCAAGGAAAAAATCGGACATGTGCACAGCCCCACAACATAACATTGATCTAGGTGCGATCCGATGTTTTGTTGGATCACATTCGGACAGAAAATACACTTGTCAGAACATTTCTTTTCCCTGAAACTTCTGATTATGTGCTCCTAGTATTTATAGGATTAAATTGATTTTGATCAAGGATAGTTTCAAAATTCTAGAAAAGTAATTTTATTTGACTTTTTAGGTCGTCCCAGCCATGTTATATATCTATGAGCGTGGTCAGTTTCCTAACTATTAAAGTCAACCACTCTTTTAATATTTTATCTGTCAGCCAAAAATAGCCTAGGAATGACTGATGATTAGTGTTGAGCATTCCGATACCGCAAGTATCGGGTATCGGCCGATATTTGCTGTATCGGAATTCCGATACCGAGATCCGATACTTTTGTGGTATCGGGTATCGGTATCGAAACAACATTAATGTGTAAAATAAAGAATTAAAATAAAAAATATTGCTATACTCACCTCTCCGACGCAGCCTGGACTTCAGCGAGGGAACCGGCAGCGTTGTTTGCTTAAAATTCACGCTTTAACTTCCTTACTTGAAGTCCCGGCTTGTGATTGGCCGCGCGCCGCCCATGTGACCGCGACGCGACCAATCACAGCAAGCCGTGACGTAATTTTAGGTCCTTCAGGATTTTAAAATTACGTTCCGGCGTTGTGATTGGTCGCGTCGCGGTCACATGGGCGACGCGACCAATCACAAGCCGTGACATCACGGGAGGCAGGACACGCGCGCATTTTAAAATGCGCGCGTCTCCTGCCCCCCGTGACGTCACGGCTTGTGATTGGTCGCGTCGCCCATGTGACCGCGACGCGACCAATCACAACGCCGGAACGTAATTTTAAAATCCTGAAGGACCTGAAATTACGTCACGGCTTTCTGTGATTGGTTGCGTCGCGGCCAACATGGCGACGCGACCAATCACAAGCCGTGACGTCACGGGAGGCTGGACACGCGCACATTTTAAAATGCGTGCGTCTCCTGCCTCCCGTGACGTCACGGCTTGTGATTGGTCGCATCGCCCATGTGATCACGACGCGACCAATCACAACGCCGGAACGTAATTTTAAAATCCTGAAGGACCTAAAATTACGTCACGGCTTGCTGTGATTGGTCGCGTCGCGGTCACATGGGCGGCGCACGACCAATCACAAGCCGGGACTTCAAGTAAGGAAGTTAAAGCGCGAATTTTAAGCAAACAACGCTGCCGGTTCCCTCGCTGAAGTCCAGGCTGCGTCGGAGAGGTGAGTATAGCAATATTTTTTATTTTAATTCTTTATTTTACACATTAATATGGTTCCCAGGGCCTGAAGGAGAGTTTCCTCTCCTTCAGACCCTGGGAACCATCAGGAATACCGTCCGATACATGAGTCCCATTGACTTGTATTGGTATCGGGTATCGGTATCGGATTAGATCCGATACTTTGCCGGTATCGGCCGATACTTTCCGATACCGATACTTTCAAGTATCGGACGGTATCGCTCAACACTACTGATGATTATCTGATAAATGTGTGCGCCTTGTGTTCATTTTACTTCCGCGAAAAGAAGAAAATGTGAAGAAAAAAAATCTTGTCTTTGTTTAGCGGAAGGCGCGTTATGTCTCATCACTATGGAGTTTATCACTTATGGCTTCAATTAGTGTTGATATGAGTGAGTATGATCTAGCAAATTCAATGTATATATACTGTATATGAAACTTTGTACAGTGTCTTATTAGGGGAAAGTAAAATCTTTCCTTAGGAATTCTTTAGTTAGTAAGTTTAATCTAAAAATAATTTTGGAGTTTTCATCTGTATATACAAACTGTAGGTCTATATTTGCCTCTAATGTGGACTTAAAATGCTAGATAGATAGATATTGGAAGTAAAAATATATAGACAGACAGACAGACAGACAGACAGACAGATAGATAGATAGATAGATAGATAGATAGATAGATAGATATGAGATAGATAGATAGATAGATAGACAGACAGACAGACAGATAGATAGATAGATAGATAGATAGATAGATACATACATAGATAGATATGAGGATAGATAGTACTGTATTCCAGTGTAACCAACATCTATGAACAGCTCTTTCTGGATCTCGATTGTTCATCCTATTCAGATATAAGAGATGAGTGAGTAAATGGGATTGAATTCTGCTTGAATTTTTCTGAAATCCGCATTCACCAAAATGCACATTTTTTGTAATTCGCTACCGTGTGGATTTAGCAAAATGGCAGCCATTGGATTCCATTATTCTGAACCATAATGTGATATCAAAAGGTCAAAAAGCAAAATAAATGTTATACTTCTCTCTGCTCACATCTTCAGTCACTCCAGTTCCCCCTGCCGTCTGTCCGGTCCTTGCCACATCTTCTGATAAACTGTGATGGAATCTTTGAGTATCTCACACTGTATTGGATTTCTGGCAGTCATGGCGCTAGGAGAGTTCTGAGCCAGTGCACAGGCGGTCATGGAGCACATGGTCATGACATCATGATGCCGTTGATGTCCCACGTGCTTGTGCAGTACCCTCAAGAACACCATGGCACCGGGAAGTCCACCACAGTGTGAGAGGACCAAAAATTCCAGCACAAACAGTGGGGGATCAGAAAATGTGGTGAGGACCAGATAGGTGAGTATCAAAGGAGAGTTGAGTGGATGGTGAGTATAACAATTTTTTTTATATTTTACATATTACATTTATTATGCTCTGGGGTCTGGGGAGAAAGCCCAGTGCATAACAGGAGACAAATTTGTGGAGAATAACTTCACCGCAAGTCAAATTTCCTGTGGAAAAAAACAAACTAACAGGCAAACTGAAACTATGCCTGATCCGCTCATCTCGAGCAGATAGCATTAAGACTCTTTTATGTTTACTACTTAACCTTCATTTCTGTCTTAATAATGCATCCGCCTGCCTCTGAGATCCTTCCTGCCATTGTCTTATGATTTGATCATTACTATTTATTTTATTCCGCTTTATATTATTATTTTTAACGTTTTTTATCCTTCCTTTTTACTGACATTGACCAAAACTAGAGTTATACAAATGTATCATTTTGAGCCAGCTTTATTAAGTGCAAATTAGTGGTTATAATATCATTATAAATGCTACTAGTTAACCACATTATCTCCTAACAGGGTAATTAGCATAATATAGCTTATCACTGACTTTCAGAGGACATCATAGCTATTAAGATTGGAAGCTTACAGGATGTTTACATGGATTATTGTCTCTGATTACTTCATTTGAACAAAACAATCCATTTATAATAAGTGTCCTATTGTAAACAGTTCTGGACTTTGAGCATCATTTGACACAACAAAATGTTAATATCTTTACAAAAGCCCAAAGACAACTGTGCTGAGATTTACAATTCAAGCAGATAATTAAAATGAAACATCCCTGAAATAGACAATTGGTTGTGAATGATCAACTGTGTTTCCATATTTCTCGGTTTAATCATTTTGACAGCACTAAAGTATAATTTTCTGACTAATTTAATTTTTTTTTCTTTAGCCACAAAACGAGATCTCAAAATATTACATGAATGTTCTTTAAAAAAAAAAATGAAAGTAACATTTATACAATAATAGCATAATGGGGTTGCTTGGACATCTAGTATTGATGATCTATTCTTAAGGTTCGTTTACACTAGCTGATTGGAATGAGTGTTCGTAGGAATGTTCATTTCCCAATAATCAGGAATTGTAAACAGTCTGCCAATCATCTGATGAATGAGCAAAATACTCATTCATCGGGTTGTATAATTTTTAAGCCTGCTTAAAAATTATCATACTCAGCAACACATTGGCTATCTAGGCGCACAAAAGAATTCTACTGTGTGGTCGGCCTGTCTAAACGGTATAATAAATTACCTATAGTAGACTTAATGCAGCCTTATAGTAGGTCATCAATATCAGACCATGGTGGTCCCACACCTAACACCCTCACTAATTAGCTCTTGTTCAAGAGAATGTGGGCTAATAACCACTGATCTGTGGGTGTGCCATGGGTCAGATCCCAATAAATCGCCACCACAGGGGAAATTATATTTTGCACTGTGCCCATTAAAATAAATCATGATGATTTATGATGCTTTTTGAAGCCAGTTTCCACTTTGGCTAATTGACGGAGGTTCTCAACAGAGCTCACCATTAGCGATGAGTGAGTGTGCTCGTTATTCGAGATTTCCGAGCATGCTAGGGTGGTCTCCAAGTATTTTGGGAGTGCTCGTAGATTATGTTTGTATTGCCACAGCTGCATGATTTGCGGCTGCTAGACAGCCTGAATACATGTGGGGATTCCCTAACAAACAGGCAACCCCCACATGTATTCAGGCTGTCTAGCAGCTGCTAATCATGCAGCTGCGAGGACACAAACATAATATACGAGCACGCCCAAAATACTTTGAGAACACCCGAGCATGCTCGGAAAACTCGAGTAACGAGCACATTCGCTCATTGCTACTCATCATCTTTTAACCCATTCAATGCCTTAAAAGGATATTTTATAAACAGTCAACCCTTGAAATAAAATCTATGGTGTTTATTTTCTATTTTTATTGAAATGAATCCGCTGACTAGTTTTTGTATTACATTGTAACTGGATTCTCGGCAGGGTGTCTCTGATGCAGAGATGGCTGCTATGCATGTACAAATTTGTTAAATAAAATCCGGAAAAAAAAATAAATGTAAGGACGAGATCCAATTAATCAAAACAGAACGCACTACATAATACATATGGAACAAATCACAGGAGATTCTAGACCTCCTCATGGCTGTAGTTAGAGAAAAACGTGCCTTAATGATATGTTTTCAGTTTGCTCCCACTGGTGGCAACCAGAATCATAGCAGAGAAGCCCCTTATAACGCAACATAATAAATAGTATAATGCATTCATGACATGAGTGTAATAATATATATGATGATATTGACACACACAATTACTGACGGTTTTAGGATGTGTTTTGGACAGTTTAAGAATTTAATATTCATGGTCTCCAAAATATATATATATATTTTTTAATATTCCTTAGTTAATTTGTAACCAAAAATTGAACACACAGATCTGTAATGATCCCAGGGAATACATGCATTGCCCGGCCGAGGATTTTCTGCCATTCTGTCTACTGCTAATGGCTACAGAAGAGGAGCTTTTAATAAGCTCCAGCACTTAATTATTTCCTTTTAACTTATATCTGAGTGAATGTAATAAAATGAAACTGGCCCTAAAAGGTTCATTCTTGGTGCTAATATCAAACACACTGTAGCATGTGCTTTTAAAGCATTTCTTCAGCACTTATAGATCACTTATATTTCAGTTACTTAGAATGCCATACTAAGATCCATTAGTTGCAGAGGCACATCTGTCGCTATTCTTCTACTTTCTCATTAGCTGCAGCTTTGATTCTGGTATGGGCTTACTGGATCTATCCTTTCCTTTCTTTACATTTTCTATAGCCTCTGATCAAATGTATTTTCCAAGAAAAGAAAAAAGATGTTTCGATTGGAGCAAATATGCAGTAATTAACAAATAAATAAGGGGATGTATACATTGTTAATTGGATTGACAGAAATGATAGATAGATAAATAGATAGATAGATAGATAGATAGATAGATAGATAGATAGATAGATAGATAGATAAAAAGCAGAACAGCGCTATGTATCCACTTTTTATGGTTACAATCCTCAGGATCCTGGATAAAAGTCCTTACTTAAAGGTAATCTGTCATCGGGTTTTTCCACCCCATATTGATGTATTGACAGAAACCCTGATTCCAGTGACGTATCACTTACTGATTGCTGCAGTTTTGATTAAAAGCAGTTTTATCTGCTGCAGATCTACCAGTTTTCTGAATGCTCAGCTTTGTATAACCCCGCCCACAGCACTGATTGGCAGCTTTCTGTGTACACTGTGCATAGGCAGAAAGCAGCCAATCAGTGGTGACAGTGTGGCTGGACTACATTACATCAGGTCATTTAGTACTGTATTGATAACCTCCTGCAGATAAAACAGTGAATTTATAAATGCAACAGAAAGCAGCCCAGTAAGTGATAATTGGCTAGAATCAGGGTCTCTTGCCCTACATCATGCTGCTCTAAAATTAAGGTAATAAAAAACCTGGTGACAGATTCCTTTTAATAAATACAAAAAAAACCAAAGGATTCAGCACTCAAGAATGACTCCAGTTGCACAAAGTGAGGATTTTATTGGCTCATTGCAATTTTTCAGGCAATATTGATTGGACTTTTTTTGTAGCTTGAAAAAAAGTCCAGTCTATGGTCTGAAACATTGCAATGGGCCAATAAAATACTCACGGTCTGCAGTTGATTTCAGTGCTTCCTTCTTTTTTTTTTTGAGTGGCGGGTATTTAAAAAGTTGTGATTGATATGAGGTACAGAAACTAAGGTTATGTAGACTCAGACGACACACCAATTGTTTATTACAAAAAAGTGTAACTCGACACCTAACTTGACGTTGGTCAATAGTTTGTGTAATGTTAGGTTATTGTAAAGGGGCTTTCTTATCTTTATTAATTAGTCAAATTTCAAAATGCTTGTAAGAACTAGCAACTATTCAATCTACCTTTTATTAAAGAAGTCCTCCCATGAAGTTTTTTCTCCTAAACCTGAACATACTATATGTGCATGTAGTGTAGAGTGTAGTATGTTTATATAGTCACTTACCACTGCTTTCTGTGGGATCCACGCTGTTCTACTCCTCTTCAACTCCTCTTTTACTCCTTTTCTACTCCTCTTCTCAGTGACTGTTCTACTCCTCTCTACTCCTCTTCCCAGTGATTTTGGTACTCCTCTTCTACTTATTTTCTCAGTGACCGTTCTCTCCTCTTCTGCTCCTCTTCTACTTATCTTCTCAGTGACTGTTCTCTCCTCTTCTTATCTTCTCAGTGACTGTCCTACTCCTCTTCTCAGTGACTGCTCTACTGCTCTTCTACTCCTCTTCTCAGTGACTGTCCTACTCTTCTACTTCTCTTGTCAGTGACTGTCCTACTCTTCTACTTCTCTTCTCAGTGACTGTCCTACTCTTCTACTTCTCTTCTCAGTGACTGTCCTACTTTTCTACTTCTCTTCTCAGTGACTGTCCTACACTTCTACTCCTCTTCTCAGTGACTGTCCTACTCTTCTACTCCTCTGCTCAGAGACTGTCCTACTCTTCTACTCCTCTTCTCAGTGACTGTCCTACTTTTCTACTTCTCTTCTCAGTGACTGTCCTACTCTTCTACTCCTCTTTTCAGTGACTGTCCTACTCTTCTACTCCTCTGCTCAGTGACTGTCCTACTCTTCTACTTCTCTTCTCAGTGACTGTTCTAATCCTTATCTACTCCTCTTCTTGGCTCTGTACACTCTCAGAGTGCAGCATGACCTGGAAGTGGCATTTACAATGTAAATCAGTGGTTAGCATTGTTGCTTTGCAGCCCCGGCATCCTAATTTCAAATCTTACCAAAGACAACATCGGCAATGATTTTTGTATGTTCTCGTTTGTGTGTAGGTTTTCTCCCAGTACTTGGGTTTCCTCCCACATTCTAAGGATATACTGAGAGGGGATTTAGACTGTGAGTCACAAAGGGGACGGTGATGATAATGTCTGTAAAGTGCTATGGAATATGCTGGTGCTATACAATCAATGCATAATAATTAATACTAAAAAATGATTTTTTTTCTTAAGAATAGTGAGATTTTTAATTTTACAGTTTGCTGCCCATTGACTATCTTACCAACGACTCTGACTGTCCATTTACCTAGGTAAGGAACAAGAACTGCTGTCTAGCCGGTTGAATCACTGGAATCAATCAGCTATCCCAGAGCTTCTCCCATGTTACAGATGGAAAACTGCCTCTGCCAGCAATGTGGACCAGTATGCAAAACCTTGGCACTGGTCTAAACTGTCAATAATCAGGAGCATACTGCCCTCAGCAACCAGAAGGCGGGAGGATGAAGACCACTCCTGAAGGAAAAAGATGAGACAACCCATTCAATCCTCCTGAGTTAGATACCCTTCTATGACAAGTTATCAAGATGATGCACTGTCAGTCAAGATAAGCTTGGCTACATCTGTAGATAGATACATATGAGATGGATAGATATTTCCCAAATTAGCAACTCAACCAAAATTGAAAAATGAAAACAGACTTTGTTAGCCCATAAACATGGCAACTTTCTGCTTTTCCAAACAACGAGCCTTTGTTAACCTTGCATTTTGGTTGAAGAGCTGTCTGACTTGAGAATTTATATTGTGACCAGTGGTCTGGTCTCTGGAGGTTTGTCCCCATTGTTCTACTTTGCCTTGGGCTTTGATCCCTTTTAGATAGAGTTTTCTGAGGAGCATGAAGGTGCAGTCTTCTGGATCCACACAGCAGGACATTCTTTTGTCCTATGTGGTTTTATGAATCTTCTCTTTGCTATGTTAGCACACACCAACTAATAGATGCTGGATTTTCAAGCGTGAAGATTTTCATTACCTAAGGTACAATTTACCTATAATATTCTTTCCTTCAGAATGAAACTGGAAGGTTAATAAATCTGTTCCTGGTACCATACAGAGGGAAACATTTCAAAGTTTACCTTCTGGTAATGAAAAAGTAATTTTTTTGTCAAGCTAATTGCTCCATCTTAGTAATTTTGGCAATATGAAATAGTCCTGAAAAGGTCAAGAGTCAGTATTTCTCTCTACCATGTACGTAACAAGCACCTGTCCAACCTCAGACTCTTGTCCCCAAGAATGATGAATGCATGGGCAGCCTAATGTGCTGCAATATCTGACATTCAACAACGTACTCTCGTGCCTGTACAGGAAGGAATTTGCACGTTCAATGTCATTTTTTTGGTGTTGGATTGGAAGCATAATACTGTGAATGTTCAGAAATGTATTTGCAGGACTTTCAGATGTGCAGAAGACACCCATTCCCTTTGCTGTATATTACATGGTGCACATCTCATTGAGCTCTCAATCATCATACTAGCACACAACATGCAGATGAAGCAATGCCTGAATGCTCTGGACCATACACGTGCTGGTGGTTCCTGTTCTTACACACTGCCATGTCATCTATGGGAAGCATTCCTATAAGGGATTCATTGTACATTACACTATAAGGGGTGTCGTAGCTGGCACTGCTTGCCATGCTGTGTTTTGTCGTGCCACTGTACATGTGCACTGGCTACACTGGTGGCAAGTAGGAAAGTGGGGCAGCTGCCATCTAGAAAGCAACCAAAGGAGTATTAGATTACATGTGAGCTCCAGTAATTTATTTCACAGCCTTCACTTAGAAGTTGTGGAGAAACTCAACATTGGTGCAACCTATATAGCTAAAAAGCTTAATGGGATTCCAATATTAGGGTCCATTGTCAGCCTAAAACTAGCAGATTCCCATACTCGCCAACATTGTCGTTGGGTAATAGGATTGTATAAGTCCAATCGCCAGTCCTGCCTGCAAACGCTCCGAACCCTAATCCAGCCCGCCGACTTTGGGATGGAGTTTATGTAAGCCCGGATAATATTTAGTCAAGAGCAGTCTAGAATTAGGACAGGTGCAGGCGGCCGTGTGTTCTCTTATCCGAGAGAATCAGGTCAATTATGCTGATCACACTCTGAATAAAGTGTGATCATAGAGTGATCCGATTCTCTCGGACGAGGAGAAGATGGAGAAAAAAATTCATTCTTATTCATTCTGTCAGTCCGTGGAAATCGGACTGTGCTTAGATGTCATCAGAGTGCAGTCCGATGTATTCTACTAACTCGTATGTCTGAGTGCGATCCGAATATCAGGTAAAACTTGGGCATGCTGTAATTATTTACCTCGGACAGTGTTTATCCAAGGAAAAAATCGGCCATGTGCCCGGCCCCATAGACAAACATTGGTCCGAGGGCGGTCCGATGTTTTGTCTGGATGTAATGTTTTTTTAGGTGGATCGAAAAAATTTAGTCTGCACAACTTTTTTGCAAGGCCACTAAAAAGTAAAACAGCTTTCAACTGGATCCATTTTTTTATGGAAGTCTATGGGAAATGGATCATAGCGGACGGTCATCTCTCACCAGTCTGTTTGTGCCATGTGCATATAAAGGCATGGCCTGCCTTTACTTTGAGCTGGGCATTATTGATGTGGTCTCCCTGGGCTGTGTGTCCACCAGTTGGGCTCAGTCCTCCTCATCCCTTATTTACATGTATCTCACTTTACAAACGGTTAGGTTTTTAATATTGGAGTTAGGACTGTCCCAATTATGGTCACCGTGATGAGGCGGGATGGCTTTCACATTTTTATGATCAAAAAAAATGTTAACTAAATACCGTATATTATTTTCATGCATTATGCAATTTATTTATTTACTGCAGAATATTTAATCATTATGTTCCTGTCTTTGTTTTTTTATGTCACCCCAGTTAACAAATCCAATTTTTAATAATGTGCATGCCCAGAACAGTAGGGGGTGTTCAGAGACACAAATGGAACTATCACAGATGGAACAAAGATGGATGCAAAGTGGGAACCAAAGTGTTTGTTTTTAAACAGATCCACTTAAAAATGAATCAGCTCCAAAGTGGAAACTTTTGTTGCATATTTTGGTCACAGAAGAAACTTGTGAGAGTAGATTATATGGGGTAATTCAACTTTTATCTAGATAGAACATGAGGTACATGCATCAGCTACTTAATACAGCATAAAAGGAAGTCCAAAGGACCTATTACCAGGGAGAAAGTGAAACCAAAGTACAACAAGTATATTCATTACATTCAACTAAGCATATAACTGTTACAACATTGCCATCTACTGTCAGAAAAGTGTAAACTCCTCTTGCACACAAATACTGTAAGTCTTTATCTGTTGCATATCTGCCAACAACTTTGGCTTCCGTTTTGCATCCATAATAGGTCCATTTTGTTTTAACACTTTTTTTTACAAACAGATGTCATCTTGACATGTGAACAGAGCCCTAGACCGTACACATTAGGAAAATACAGCTGTAAACTAATCTCGTCACTACGGGTAGCGACACATTTTTTTGTCCACGGTGGATTCCCGAACTCTCACCCATTGCGCCTTGGACCTGTAATATCTTCCGCTGATGTACTTTACCGCTGATAAATTTGCCCTGACAGCCTCTCCGCTGCGAATGTCACGCTGTTTCAGTGTAAAATTAGTATCCTCTTAGTTTTAAGTGTAACCGTTGCATACATGAAATTACAAATTGAGATTTCACATCAACTCATCTTCCAGAGGCGGGAAGGAAAAAATATATATATTTTACATTGTAAGACTTAGAGATAATCCACTTGAGTAAGACAGAGCACTTGCTAATCTGGAATAAAGCGTCTTCCTCCGTTCCGAGTGCACTTATGGACGTCTCCTCTCGTCGAGAGCAGATCAGTAATGGAGGAAAAACAAGAACCCGTAATTATTGCTCCATCCAGTTATGGTAATGTGATGCGATGCTAACGGCCATTTAAATTTGTGGAACTTTCTTAAATTTCGGCCTGACAGTTCTCAAAATCGATGTATTTATTAGAAGCCTAAATAACAGTTATTTGCAATGACTCACAAGTCAGCGATGATTTGTGCCTCGTTGTCATACACATGGCGCTCCGGCATCCCGTATATTCTCCAGGACAAGCACACAGACAATGAACGGCGAGAGATAGTAGTATTATTATTATTATGATGATGGAATTTTTCGACAAGAATTTGCTGCCAGTCTTGTCAAAGCTTTTTATGAGTGCGCGGCAGATGGCTGAACCACATTGTAAAATTCTATCATTCTGCAGAGCTGCTGTTTCTGTAGACACTAAGCTGGCTTACAGCATATCCCACCAGCCCACTCCACGTTCGCCATCTATTTTCTCTATCCACACATTAAACTTCACTTCCCGGCTGATTTTGGCATCCAATACCGATCTAGTGGCGTGCCAAGTTCATATATGCGGAAGCTTCGGAATTTGTGAACTGCCATTTATTTTAATAACTGGATAATATATCAGTAATGTTAAAAGACATACACTATCTCCCCAAAGTAAGCTAATTACTACAAATACTCTTATGGCACATGTCTTTTCTTGGTACCAATTTTTTTTTCCCCATAAAACTCATCAGGATTACCTACATTGCTTAATTTAATGATATTTTAATCACAATTTTAAAAATTTGCTGGCAATTGACATAGACATTAACATGTTAAAGGGAATCTGTCAGCAGCTTTTAGCTATGTAATCTGAGATCAGCATGATGTAGGGGCAGAGAACCTGATTTCAGTGATCTATCACTTACTGGACTGCTCGGTGCAGTTTTAATAAAATCCCTGCTTTCTCTGCTGTAACTGTAGCAGAGTCCGGAAAGCTGAACTTTAAATAACTCCGCCCACATGTCTAATTGGCAGCATCCGGTGTACATTTACAGCAAGCTGTCAATCAGTGTTGGGGGCAGGGTTATACTGATTAGCCTGACTGCCTGGCACATGACACATGGGCCTCTAATGAGAATCTATAGTTGTAACTATAGCAAGTTGCTGAGCAAGTGACACATCAATGTAATCAGGGTCTCTGCCCCTACATTATGCTTCTTTCCCATTACATAGCAAAAACCTGCTGACAGGTTCCCTTCAAACAGGTTGTCCACTACTATTGCTCCCCATGGGCCTGCTGGGATTCACATACGGCAGGCGGTGTCATAGAGGAAATGCATTTCCATTTTATCAAAGTAGAAGAAACATTAGAAGGGCATTCCCATATCCAAGATCATATCCCAGTATGTGGTAGGTGTGATAATATTATTAGCATGTACCTCCTATTAGAAATGTAGTAAAGTTCTTCTGATTATCTATGTTGCTTACCACATGTGTAGGGGATTGCAGTAGCTTAGATATCCATGGTTATGGTCACTCATATAGTGATAGTTAGTTTTTATTGGTTGTAACCATGGATATCTAAACTACTGCAATGCTGTTCTCGTGGGCTAAGCGCCATAGCTAATCAGAAGAACTAAACTGCATTTCTAATTGGAGGTATTTGCTAATATTATTATCACACATATTACATACATATTGGGATAGTATCTACATATTATGATCTCCACTAGCTCTGATGAAAACAGGACAAGAGCTCATTTGTAGGAGGGAGCCGGGAGGGATAGATGAGCTGTCTGTCTCACGAATATTCAGCCTATAGATTACTTATGTGTGTAACCGGAATTTCTCTGCTGCTCTGTCTCCCCGACGTTGTTTTGGTAAAACGCATAGGAGCAGAGCTTTGATGTTGGGATTTTTTTTATTAGGACTAAAACCAGATTTATGTCTGGTTTTTGGTAAAGATGATGGAATTGGTGTGAATTGAATTTGAGCTGAATTTCCGACTCTACATGTCTCCGCAAATTTGAAGAATGACCAATTTGATTTGTTGAATCACCAAAAGATGAACATCCCCAATTTACACTTTGCAGAAGAATGCAGGCGTCACTGAGCGCTCAGGCTTCCCCATGATACTACTCTATGGCATGGTATAGCGCCACCTACTGTCCTCTCCCGTCTCAGTAATGGGGAATCTGTCTTCACTGACTGCAGATTTAACTGAGAATTGTGAGAATGAATAATCAGTTCTGGAAGTGAAAAAAGCGAATCTCTCCGATGAGATATTTTACAGAGTTGCTTATTTGCATGTGCACTATTGATTTGTGGAAAAAGATAAAGAAATAAATGGAATGCTGGTTATTCTTTCTGTAACATGACCATACAGAGCCCATATACATCCAAAATGCGGTGTTTAAACCACACCTGCAAGAGCATAGATTATGGGATAACCTCTAATCCGGGGGCACATACAGATCATCTCTATGGGATCCAGACAGTACAGCCCTTCTGATATGATGAAAGTAAGTATCTAATATTGTTCCTACAAATTGTGCAGCTTTAGATATGACTATGCTGAAGAACCTTAGTGCTCGAAACGCGTAGGCTTAGTGTGTTTATTTTTATTTTTTCCTTTTTGATATTTTAATAGTTACCAATAATGTTTTTTAGTCCTTTCCATTGTGGTTGCTGGATGTCTCCCTTCCTTCTACCTGATTAGATCGGATAGACGGCCATGCTTTGTTAAACTCTGCAGTAAACTAAGCAAAAACTGATTCAATTTTTGATGGAGATTGAATCTTTGAAATTGGCATTTTTTTAAATTATTCTTTGTATTTGCTTTTTTTTTCACTTACAATTGTAATATTTAAAGGGGACCTGTCACCAGGTTTGGCCGATATGAGGTAAGGCCGCCACCTCTCAGGCCTGATATACAGAATTCTATAATGCTGTCTATCTAACCCCAATCTGGCCTAAAAGAGAAGAAAAGGGCTTTTCCTATACTCACCTTCTGGGCAGTCTAGTCCAAGGAGTGTCAATGTTTTGGTCCGACGCCTCCTATCTTCATTGCGCTCCTGCGCAGGCGTACTTCTCCATCCTGTTTAGGGCAGAGTAAAGTATTGCAGTGCGCAGGTGTCGGGAAAGGTCAAAGAGCATTGCTAGTCCCTTTGACTGTAGAATGGGGACCAAGTTGCAAATATGTTCTAGAATTATTATTTCATGGCTGATGCAGGTCTTTAACCCCTTCATGACCTTGCCATTTTTTGCAATTCTGACCAGTGTCCCTTTATGAGGTAATAACTCAGGAACGCTTCAACGGATCCTAGCGATTCTGAGATTGTTTTTTCGTGACATATTGGGCTTCATGTTAGTGGTAAATTTAGGTCGATAATTTCTGAGTTTATTTGTGAAAAAAACGGAAATTTGGCAAAAATTTTGAAAATTTCGCAATTTTCACATTTTGAATTTTTATTCTGTTAAACCAGAGAGTTATGTGACACAAAATAGTTAATAAATAACATTTCCCACATGTCTACTTTACATCAGCACAATTTTGGAAACAAATTTTTTTTTTGCTAGGAAGTTATAAGGGTTAAAATTTGACCAGTGATTTCTCATTTTTACAACAAAATTTACAAAACCATTTTTTTTAGGGACCAACTCACATTTGAAGTCAGTTTGAGGGTTCTATATGGCTGAAAATACCCAAAAGTGACACCATTCTAAAAACTGCACCCCTCAAGGTGCTCAAAACCACATTCAAGAAGTTTATTAACCCTTCAGGTGTTTCACAGCAGCAGAAGCAACATGGAAGTAAAAAATGAACATTTAACTTTTTAGTCACAAAAATGATTTTTAGCAACAATTTTTTATTTTCCCAAGGGTAAAAGGAGAAACTGGACCACGAACGTTGTTGTCCAATTTGTCCTGAGTACGCTGGTACCTCATATGCGGAGGTAAACCACTGTTTGGGCGCACGGCAGGGCTCGGAAGGGAAGGAGCGCCATTTGACTTTTTGAATGAAAAATTGGCTCCAATCTTTAGCGGACACCATGTCGCGTTTGGAGAGCCCCCGTGTGCCTAAACATTGGAGCTCCCCCACAAGTGACCTCATTTTGGAAACTAGACCCCCCAAGGAACTTATCTAGAAGCATAGTGAGCACTTTAAACCCCCAGGTGCTTCACAAATTGATCCGTAAAAATGAAAAAGTACTTTTTTTTCACAAAAAAATTATTTTAGCCTCAATTTTTTCATTTTCACATGGGCAACAGGATAAAATGGATCCTAAATTTTGTTGGGCAATTTCTCCTGAGTACACCAATACCTCACATGTGGGGGTAAACCACTGTTTGGGCACATGGTAAGGCTCGGAAGGGAAGGAGCGCCATTTGACTTTTTGAATGAAAAATTATCTCCATCGTTAGCGGACACCATGTCGCGTTTGGAAAGACCCTGTGTGCCTAAACATTGGAGCTCCTCAACAAGTGACCCCATTTTGGAAACTAGACCCCCCAAGGAACTCATCTAGAGGCATAGTGAGCACTTTAAACCCCCAGGTGCTTCACAAATTGATCCGCAAAAATGAAAAAGTACTTTTTTTTCACACAAAATTTCTTTTAGCCGCAATTCTTTCATTTTCACATGGGCAACAGGATAAAATGGATCCTAAAATTTGTTGGACAATTTCTCCTGAGTATGCCGATACCTCATATGTGGGGGTAAACCACTGTTTGGGTGCACGGCAAGGCTCGGAAGGGGAGGCGTGCCATTTGACTTTTTGAATGGAAAATTAGCTCCAATCGTTAGCGGACACCATGTCGCGTTTGGAGAGCCCCTGTGTGCCTAAACATTGGAGCTCCCCTACAAGTGACCCCATTTTGGAAACTAGACCCCCCAAGGAACTTATCTAGATGCATAGTGAGCACTTATAACCCCCAGGTGATTCACAGAAGTTTATAACGCAGAGCCGTGAAAATAAAAAAATAATTTTTCTTTCCTCAAAAATGATTTTTAGCCCAGAATTTTTTATTTTCCCAAGGGTAATAGGAGAAATTGGACCCCAAATGTTGTTGTCCAGATTGTCCTGAGTACGATGATACCCCATATGTGGGGGTAAACCACTGTTTGGGCGCACGGCAGGGCTCGGAAGGGAAGGCACGCCATTTGGCTTTTTGAATGGAAAATTAGCTCCAATCATTAGCGGACACCATGTCGCGTTTGGAGAGCCCCTGTGTGCCTAAACATTGGAGCTCCCGCACAAGTGACCCCATTTTGGAAACTAGACCTCCCAAGGAGCTAATTTAGATGTGTGGTGAGCACTTTGAACCCCCAAGTGCTTCACAGAAGTTTATAACGCAGAGCCATGAAAATAAAAAATAATTTTTCTTTTCTCAAAAATGATTTTTTAGCCCACAATTTTTTATTTTCCCAAGGGTAATAGGAGAAATTGGACCCCAAAAGTTGTTGTCCAGTTTCTCCTGAGTACGATGATACCCCATATGGGGGGTAAACCACTGTTTTGGCACACGTCGGGGTTCGGAAGGGAAGTAGTGACGTTTTGAAATGCAGACTTTGATGGAATGCTCTGCGGGCGTCAGGTTGCGTTTGCAGAGCCCCTGATGTGCCTAAACAGTAGGAACTCCCCACAAGTGACTCCATTTTGGAAACTAGACCCCCAAGGGAACTTATCTAGATGTGTAGTGAGCACTTTGAACCCCCAAGTGCTTCACAGAAGTTTATAACGCAGAGCCGTGAAAATAAAAAATGTGTTTCCTTTCCTCAAAAATATTTTTTTAGCCCAGAATTTTTTATTTTTGCAAGAGTAACAGGAGAAATTGGACCCCAAAAGTTGTTGTCCAGTTTCTCCTGAGTACGCTGATACCCCATATGTGGGGGTAAACCACTGTTTGGGCACATGCCGGGGCTCGGAAGGGAAGTAGTGACGTTTTGGAATGCAGACTTTGATGGAATGGTCTGCGGGCATCATGTTACGTTTGCAGAGCCCCTGATATGCCTAAACAGTAGAAACCCCCCACAAGTGACCCCATTTTGGAAACTAGACCCCCCAAGGAACTTATCTAGATGTGTGGTGAGCACGTTCAACCCCCAAGTGCTTCACAGAAGTTTACAACGCAGAGCCGTGAAAATAAAAAATCATTTTTCTTTCCTCAAAAAACATGTTTTAGCAAGCAATTTTTTATTTTCACAAGGGTAACAGGAGAATTTGGACCCCAATATTTGTTGCCCAGTTTGTTGTGAGTACGCTGATACCCTATATGTGGGGGTAAACCACTGTTTGGGCACACGTCAGGGCTCGGAAGGGAAGTAGTGACATTTGAAATGCAGACTTTGATGGAATGGTCTGCGGGCGTCACATTGCATTTGCAGAGCCCCTGATGTGCCTAAACAGTAGAAACACCCCACAAGTGACCCCATTTTGGAAACTAGACCCCCGAAGGAACTTATCTAGATGTGTGGTGAGCACTTTCAACCCCCAAGTGCTTCACAGAAGTTTATAACGCAGAGCCATGAAAATAAAAAATAATTGTTCTTTCCTCAAAAATTATGTTTTAGCAAGTAATTTTTTATTTTTGCAAGGGTAACAGGAGAAATTGGACCCCAACAGTTGTTGCCCAGTTTGTCCTGAGTGCGCTGGTACCCCAAATGTGGGGGTAAACCACTGTTTGGGCGCACGTCGGGGCTTGGAAGGGCGGGAGCACCATTTGACTTTTTGAACGCAAGATTGGCTGGAATCAATGGTGGCGCCATGTTGCGTTTGGAGACCCCTGATGTGCCTAAACAGTGGAAACCCCTCAATTCTAACTTCAACACTAACCCCAACACACCCCTAATCCTAATCCCAACTGTAGCCATAACCCTAATCACAACCCTAACCCCAACACACCCCTAACCACAACCCTAACCGCAACACAACCGTAACCCTAATTCCAACCCTAATCCTAACCCTAATCCCAACCGTAACCCTAATCCCAACCCTAACCACAACTGTAACCCCAACACACCCCTAACCCTATCCGTAACCCTAACCACAAGCCTAATCTTAACCCTATTTCAAACCCTAGCCCTAATTCCAACCCTAACTCTAATTCCAACCCTAACCCTAAGGCTATGTGCCCACGTTGCGGATTCGTGTGAGATTTTTCCGCACGATTTTTGAAAAATCTGCAGGTAAAAGGGCACTGCGTTTTGCCTGCGGATTTACAGCAGATTTCCAGTGTTTTTTTGTGCGGATTCCTATTGAGGAACAGGTGTAAAACGCTGCGGAATCCGCACAAAGAATTGACATGCTGCGGAAAATACAATGCAGCGTTTCTGCACGGAATTTTCCGCACCATGGGCACAGCGGATTTGGTTTTCCTTAGGTGTACATGGTACTGTAAACCTGATGTAAAACTGCTACGAATTCGCAGCGGCCAATCCGCTGCGGATCCACGGCCAATCCGCTGCGGATCCGCGGCCAATCCGCTGCGGATCCGCTGCAGATCCGCGGCCAATCCGCTGCAGATCCGCGGCCAATCCGCTGCGGATCCGCTGCCGATCCGCTGCGGATCCGCGGCCGATCCGCTGCGGATCCGCGGACGATCCGCTGCGGATCCGCGGCCGATCCGCGGACGATCCGCTGCGGATCCGCGGACGATCCGCGGACGATCCGCTGCTGATCCGCTGCGGATCCGCTGCGGATCCGCGGCCGATCCGCTGCGGATCCGCTGCGGATCCGCTGCGGATCCGTGGCCGATCCGCTGCGGATCCGCGGCCGATCCGCTCTGTGTGCACATGCCATAACCCTACCCCTAACCCTAACCCTACCCGTAACCCTAACCCTACCCCTACCCCTAGTTCTAACCCTAGTTCTAACCCTAACCCTAGTGGAAAAAGAAAAAAAAATATTTTCTTTATTTTATTATTGTCCCTACCTATGGGGGTGATAAAGGGGGGGGGGTTTATTTATTATTTTTTTATTTTGATCGCTGTGGTAGAACCTACCACAGCGATCAAAATGTACCTGTAATGAATCAGCCAGCCGGCAGATTCGGCGGGCGCACTGAGCATGCGCCCGCCATCTTGGAAGATGGCGGCGCCCAGGGAGAAGACGGACCGACTTCGGGAGGCTCGGTAAGTATGAGGGGGTGGTGGGGGGGTGGATCGGTCACAGGGGGGGGGATTGGAGGACGGGGGGAGCGGACAGGAGCACAGGGGAGCGGACAGGAGCACGGGGGAGCGAACAGGGGGATGGAGGGGGGTACCGGACAGAACGGAGGACTGGGGAGGAGATCGGGGGCAGTGGGGGGGGCCAGAACATGATTTCCAGCCATGGCAGATGCTATTGCAGCATCGGCCATGGCTGGATTGCAATATTTCACCATTTTCATAGGTGAAATATTGCAAATTGCTCTGATTGGCTGTTGCACTTTCAACAGCCAATCAGAGCGATCGTAGCCACGTGGGGGCAAAGCCACCCCCCCTAGGCTGAAGTACAACTCCCCCTCTCCCTGCAGATCGGGTAAAATAGGAATTAACCCTTTCACCCGATCTGCAGGGATGCGATCATTCCATGACGCCACATAGGCGTCATGGGTCGGGAAGGGAACAGACATGTTAGGATTGGAAAACCCTTTAAATATGAGATGCTTTTTTGGATATATTACTACTAGTGTTGAGCATTCCGATACCGCAAGTATCGGGTATCGGCCGATACTTGCGGTATCGGAATTCCGATACCGAGTTCCGATACTTTTGTGATATCGGAAATTGGAATCGGATCCATATTCATGTAAAAAATAAAGAATTAAAATAAAAAATAGGGATATACTCACCTCTCCGGCGGCCCCTGGACCTTACTGCTGTAACCGCCAGCCTCCGTTCCTAAGAATGATGAGTTTAGGACCTTCGATGACGTCGCGGCTGACGTCGCGGCTTGTAATTGGTCGCGTGAGAGACGGTATCGCTCAACACTAATTACTACATGACTATTGTTATCATTATTTATCCCTTACTTATTGTGAGGAAGACGGAGGTATCACTCATGCGCTGATGATAGCAAAATCTCGGTGAAGATAAAACAGTCAATGCGTTTCGAGGTCACGAAGGACCTCTTCATCAGGACAAAACCTCCAGTAGGAAAAACCTTTATTTACTCACACTACATATTGAGGAAACCCGGATCACAAGGATAATGACTGGATCCAAGCTGTCGAGTTTTTTTTCCATGCAACTGTATAGCCATTAATTGACTTTTTATAAAAGAACAGTATATCCGGACAGGACGTGAATTAATGGAACTTGGTCTGATAAATATATAATGAGAACGGTTTGTTAGCTTGTTTAAAGAAAACACAGTAATATATTCACAGTAATGGCTGGGTCACATCTAAATCCCTCAATTATAAGTGTTACCATAGAAGAGTTCATAGTCAAGTTCTGTTATATTCTGGACTTACCTTTGATGGCAGGATTATACCTACATAGCAAATGTACTAAAGGTAAAAGGAGATTGATTACCATCATTGTACTCGGTGGGTATTCTGTAGCTTAGTTTTACAACACCTTTAATATGCAAACAGAGTTATGTCTTCTGTAGTAAAACCATAATTACCAAACAGTTGGGCTGCTGTGTAACATGGAAACCTCTCCAAATAAGAACATAGAGCACAGGTCAGAAGGTGAAAGTTAGACATTTTTCCATTTTATTTGCAATAGTTAACTCAGTTAGAAATAGAATGTCGGTACAAATCTAGAAAAAGTTGTGACAGGGCCGTGTCTACCATTGTGCAGCATCCTGTCTTCCTGTCTGGGAAGTGAGGAGACCAGTTGCTGGAGTTTTTGGAGAGGAATGTTGGCCCGCTCTTGTCTGATGTTATACTTTCGTTGTTCCACAGTCCTGAGTAGTGTTGAGCATTCCGATGCTGCAAGTATCGGGTATCGGCCGATACTTGCTGTATCGGAATTCCGATACCGGGATTCCGATACTCTTGTGGTATCGGGTATCGGGTATCGGAACAACATTAATGTTAAAATGTGTAAAATAGAGAATTAAAATAAAAAATATCGCTATACTCACCTGTCCGACGCAGCCGGGACCTCAGCGCAGGAACCGGCAGCGTTGTTTGTTTAAAATTCCCGCTTTTACATGGTTACGCGAAGTCCCGGCTTGTGATTGGTCAGGGCGGCCATGTTGCCGGGCCGCGGACCAATCACAGCAAGCCGTGACGAAAATACGTCACGGCTTGCTGTGATTGGTCCGCGTCCCGGCAACATGGCCGCCATTAACCAATCACAAGCCGTGACGTCACGGGAGGCTGGAAACGCGCTCATTTTAAAAAGGGCGCGTGTCCAGCCTCCCGTGACGTCACGGCTTGTGATTGGTTGCGTCGCGGTCAACCAATCACAAGCCGGGAGGCTGGACACGCGCCCATTTCAAAATGAGCGCGTCCAGCCTCCCGGCTTGTGATTGGTTGATCGCGGCGCAACCAATCACAAGCCGTGACGTCACGGGAGGCTGGACACGCGCCCATTTCAAAATGAGCGCGTCCAGCCTCCCGGCTTGTGATTGGTTGATCGCGGCGCAACCAATCACAAGCCGTGACGTCACGGGAGGCTGGACACGCGCCCATTTTAAAATGAGCGCGTGTCCAGCCTCCCGTGACGTCCCGGCTTGTGATTGGTCAGGGCGGCCATATTGCCGGGACGCGGACCAATCACAGCAAGCCGTGACGTAATTTCGTCACGGCTTGCTGTGATTGGTCCGCGTCCCGGCAACATGGCCGACCTGACCAATCACAAGCCGGGAATTCACGTAACCAAGTAATAGCGCGATTTTTAAACAAACAACGCTGCCGGTTCCCTCGCTGAAGTCCCGGCTGCGTCGGACAGGTGAGTATAGCGATATTTTTTATTTTAATTCTTTCTTTTACACATTTATATGGTTCCCAGGGCCTGAAGGAGAGTTTCCTCTCCTTCAGACCCTGGGAACCATCAGGGATACCGTCCGATACTTGAGTCCCATTGACTTGTATTGGTATCGGGTATCGGTATCGGATTGGATTCCGATACTGTGACGGTATCGGCCGATACTTTCCGATACCGATACTTTCAAGTATCGGACGGTATCGCTCAACACTAGTCCTGAGGTTTTGCCGGATTTTCCGTTTCATCATGTATCACATGTTTTGTGTTGGTGAAAGGTCTGGACTGTAGGTGGCCGGTTCATCACCCGAACTCCTGTGAAGTCATGCTGTTGTGATGGAGGCAGTATGTGGTTTTGCACTGTTTTGCTGAAACATGAAAGGCCTTCCCTGAAATAAATGTCGTCTGGATGGGGAATATGTTGTTCTACAACATTTATATCATGTTAAACACTGATTTCAAGAAGTGTAAACTGCCCGTGCCATGGACACTAATGGAACATCACACCATTGGAGATGCAAACTGTTGGCCTATGCTCTGATGACAAGTTGGATGGTCCATCTCCTCCTGAGTCCACAGGACACGGTGTTCATGGTTTCCAGAGATAATTTTAAATTTTGAATCATTTGACCACAGAATAATTTTATTTCACATGATCTTTGGCCCAAGGGAGAGAACAGCGTTTTTGGATTGTTTTGATATATGGCTTCTTTTTCGCACGATAGAGCTTTAACTTACATTTCTGGATTGTACGGCGAACTACGTTCAGGTACAATGATTTCTTTAACCATTCACGAACTCATGCAGTGAATATCATGACCGAATCATGCCTGGTTTTAATGCAGTGGCACCTGAGGGCACGTAGATCACAAGCATCCAAAATCAACCGCCAACCTTGTCCCTTGTGCGCAATGATTTCCCCAAAATCTTTTGATGATAATATGCATTGTAGATGTTGGGATATTAACCCCTTTCTGACCTCTGACGGGATAGTACGTCCGAGGTCAGATCCCCTGCTTTGATGCAGGGCTCCGCAGTGAGCCCGCATCAAAGCCGGGATATGTGAGCTGTTTTGAACAGCTGATATGTGCCCATAATAGGCGCGGGCAGAATCGGGATCTGCCCACGCCTATTAACTAGTTAAATGCTGCTGTCAAACGCAGACAGCGGCATTTAACTATCGCTTCCGGCCGGGCGGCCGGAAATGAGCGCATCGCCGACCCCCGTCACATGATCGGAGGTCGGCGATGCTTCTCCATTGTAACCATAGAGGTCCTTGAGACCTCTATGGTTACTGATTGCCGGTAGCTGTGAGCGCCACCCTGTGGTCGGCGCTCACAGCACACCTGCAATTCTGCTGCATAGCAGCGAACATGAGATCGCTGCTATGTAGCAGAGGCGATCGGGTTGTGCCTGCTTCTCGCCTCCCATGGAGGCTATTGAAGCATGGCAAAAGTGAAAAAAAAAGTAAAAAAAAATGTGAAAAAAATAAAAAAAATATAAAAGTTTAAATCACTCCCCTTTCGCCCCATTGAAAATAAATCAATAAAAAAAAATCAAATCTACACATATTTGGTATCGCCACGTTCAGAATCGCCCGATCTATCAAGAAAAAAAAGCATTAACCTGACCGCTAAACAGCGTAGTGAGAAAAAAATTTGAAATGCCAGAATTGTGTTTTTTTGGTCGCCACGACATTGCATTAAAATGCAATAACGGGCGATCAAAAGAACATATCTGCACCAAAATGGCATCATTAAAAATGCCAGCTCAGCACGCAAAAAACAAACCTTCAACCAACCCCAGATTATGAAAAATGGAGACGCTACGGATATCGGAAAATGGCGCAATTTTTTATTTATTTTTTTAGCAAAGTTTGGAATTTTTTTTCACCACTTAGATAAAAAAGAACCTAGTCATGTTAGGTGTCTTTAGGTGTCTATGAACTCATACTGACCTGGAGAATCATAATGGCAGGTCAGTTTTAGCATTTAGTGAACCTAGCAAAAAAGCCAAACAAAAAACAAGTGTGAGATTGCACTTTTTTTGCAATTTCACCGCACTTGGAATTTTTTTCCCGTTTTCTAGTACACAACATGCTAAAACCAATGATGTCGTTCAAAAGTACAACTTGTCCCGCAAAAAACAAGCCCTCACATGGCCATATGGACGGAGAAATAAAAAAGTTATGGCTCTGGGAAGGAGGGGAGCGAAAAACGAACACCGAAAAACGGAAAATCCCAAGGTCATGAAGGGGTTAAAAGCCTTTGCAATTTTATGTTGAGGCACATTTTTATGAAATTCCACAATTTTTAGACACATATTAGTGAACCTCTCACTATCTTTGCTTCTGAGAGACTCTGCCTTTCTATCATGCTCTTTTCACATGCAGTCGTGTGACTTTGTTGAAAAGTGATCCATCTGTTTTTTTTAATAGTACCACTTTCTTTTTCAGACTTTTGTTAACCATGTCACAATTTTTTTAGATGTTTTGCTGCCATCAATTTCCAAATAAGTTATTTTTTTCTAATTAAATGACAATTGTCTAACTTCTACCTTCTGATTTGTGTTCTATGATTTGTTGTGAATTAAATATGGCTCTAAGAAATTTCCAAATCATTACATTCTTGTTTTCTTTACATTTCACAGACTCTCTCCATTTTGGAACCGGGGTTATATTTATTTATCTATATTAATGTAGCCTCATCCTGTATTTTTCTCTTATTAACCACTCCCTAAGCCAACTAGTGGTAGGACATTTAGTTCTGTCCTTGACACATTTTTAGATATAATCTTTAAAACAGCAGCATTGATTTCATGCATGCAAATGGGCTCTGAATTATGGTATGAATATTCAGGATGTTGTGTGCTCTCCAGATGGTGTAGTGTTTGCAAGGCTTCCATATAGAGTACAGGCTCCAGCTTCTATACAGAACTGACCGTGAGGTATTAAAATACCCATTGATTTATACCCCATTGTTTTTCTCTGCTATACTGTGATTTAATGAATACATCGTTTGTCTTTTATGTGAGGTTCTAAACGTTTCCTTCTGATGCAGTTTGCCAAGAAAAAAGGCAAAACAAACAAAAAAGAAAAATATAGAGTGGACACGGTGACTTTGAAATCCTGAGGAAGTAGAAATTAATAAAGTATTGCTGCACTGATTTAATTAGGGTAGTAATCAAGACAAAAACCCCTTATAAATGGGCAACAAGACCCGAAAAAGGACATTTACTAATGTAACGTATCTCTGCTGCTTACATTTTTTTTTTTAATAATAATATAGTGACTCCTTTTGCACATCTATGCATAGGAAGAAGTGACCACAACCTCATAAAGAGCACAGCATGATAAGGGGGCAGACACAGATGGAGAAGACCCATGGGCCAAAATAATATATGCACCTTTTGCAGTCCATCATGCACAATTCCACCAGCTTTGGAGGTAGTAGTTGGCCTCCTTAACTCTTGAGAGCCTATGCCGCGGCAAAGGTTGCATTAAAGATATGTCCGCCCTTGAGTACCATGAAGCACCATATTGCTACTTACTTTGACTCTCTGTGGTATGCAATTTTGGGGCTGCAAGATGTAAACAATATTGATGAAACTAGGCAAGACTTACCATAGCGTAACTTAAAGCTTATTGGCCAAACTGAGATGTGTCTGGAAGGGCCCACAACTGTGATGTCTTTTTAGTAGAGATGAGCAGATGCAGGCTTCTCCATAATGCTCTGCAGCAATGAGATATTACAGATTATCATACCTTGTACAATAGTGATCAGTACCTGGGCCATCAGAAAACCCAGTGGAGCACAGTTTGCATGGTAGAGTCATTTTCCATCTCTAGAGTCAATGGGTAAGTCTCTCTCTCTCTCCTGTGGAGTATAAGCTCATATGGTCAAAGGGTTCCTCTCTCTCTCCTGTAGAGTGTAAGCTCTTATGGTCAGTGGTATCCTCTCTCTGTCATCTGTAGATCTGTAGAGTGTAAGCTCTTATGGTCAGTGGGGTCCTTTCTCTCTCCTGTAGAGTCTAAGGCTTCTTTCACACTTCCATCTTCCAAATCTGCACAGGATCCGTCAAGACGTTGAAATGACGGATCCTGTGCAGATTGTGGAAAACGTGTGCACTGGGCCTGTCTTTCTGATGTACCCATTGAGGCTATGTGCAACTGTTGTGCATGCATCTTCGCAGCGGTTTTCCGCTGTGAAAAGGCATACACAACACAAACCAGGTTAAAGAAAATTAAAAAAATCACAGTATTCTCACCTACCGGAGTTACCACGCAGCGATGCTCCCGGCAGCTGGCGTTCCTAGTAATACATTGCGAAATCTCGTGAGAAGTTGCGGTCTCACAATGTATTACTAGGAAGTAACGCAAGCTGCATAGGCAGCATCAATATTAAAAAGAGAAAGAGAGCGAGCGAGAGAGAATTTCCCTGATGGGAAATTCTTCCATGCATGCTCAGTTTGAAAAGACGGGACCCATCGCTGATTCCTGCTTTACACAGTCAGCTATGGATGACCGATTTTCCGATGTGCAGAAAAAACGTTCCTCTGAATGGACCGTTTTTTACGCAGGATCCAGTGCACGATGGATGAAACTGATGGCCATCCATCAGAATCCGTTAATACAAGTCTATGAGAAAATGCAGGATCTTGCATTCTCAAAAGTCGATGGATTGTGATGAGAGCTGAAAGACGGAAGCGTGAAAGAGGCCTAAGCTCTTATGCTCAGTGGGGTTCTCTCTCTGCTGTAGAGTGTAAGCTCTTATGGTCAGCGGGCTCCTCTCTCTCCTGTAGAGTGTAAGCTCTTATGGTCAGCAGGGTTCTCTCTCTGCTGTAGAGTGTAAGCTCTTATGGTCAGCGGGGTTCTCTCTCTGCTGTAGAGTGTAAGCTCTTATGGTCAGTGGGGTCCTCTGTATCTGAATAATCTGAATAAACACATTAGATGAATGGGTTCACTTCTAATCCTTTTTTTCAATCAACATATAGTAAATAAAATCGTAAAGAAAAATGTCAGCTGAAATGACATTAAACAAATAGATCTTAACTTTTGTATGGCAAAACTATTGTATGAGAAAGTCCATTTGTATTGTAGGATTTTAGCTAAGTTGCTAAACATCTAAGTAGTATAATGTATTAATAAATCTAATCAACTTTTATGTACCGTAGATTATAAAATCAAGTTAAAAATTAAGTTAGAAGAGTCATTAGCATAACATTTTGACTTTTTTCTAGACTGCAAAAAAATTAGTATTAAAACGACCAAAACATTGTATAAAATCTATCTTCGTATCATTTTATCAATCATTTGCCTTCCTAATGGTTTTATTGTAACTTTACACCAAAAATTAAATAATTGGAGAGACTCCCATGAAAACTGAGATCGTTTCCTCTAAACTGCAACCAGCACATTTTGTAAGACGTTGCTCATTTTTTTCCAATTAGCCGGATAAAGTTAAAGGATAAGAATCCGTTGAGTCAATGATTTTCACTGTATTTCATTTAGCACTAAAATCCCAATTTTTAAAATCCCTATTTAGAGCATAGATTTTTGTTTAGAGTAACACTCATATTGGGTTGGAGGTCATTCGGTGGCTCATAGAGTTGAACTGTCACTGTTTACATCTAGTTTTCTACATAATTGCATGATGTCTCATTTGTAGATATTGTCTAGTTGACCGTGGACAATCTGACATCACCAGTATTAAATTGTTAAAGGTCATAACTTAGAAGAATTTCTAGACCTTTGTTGGAGCAGATAACATATAAGAGTTGGCCATTGCTTTATTCTACTGAAAAGGGCCCATGCATTGTTGTTTATAGGGGCCCTCTTCTGTCTTTGTCCTGGCGAAATTTGTGCAAACTACCAATTTAAAATTTGGGCAGATTCACTTATCACTAGGAACTATGTCAAAACAACTAACAACTATGTTAAAGCAATTGTCTGGTCTAAAACTACAAGTCTGCAGTAACTGTGTGTGACCACAGACTTGTACATCCTCACGACTTGTGCACTGCACGATGTGAGGATTCTCTGGTGCCGACAACGAGAGGTCATGTGACCACAAGTATGCGGTTTGCATACTTCAGCTACATTCCGACTAGACTGTATCTGGTCTCGCTCAATACACTTCCACTGAGCGAGGGCAGATACAGTCTAGTTTGCACATGACCGCATGTATCATGTATGCAAAAAAACTTCTTCAGACAACACTACAAAATAATATTCACAGTTCACAGTGAGCGCAATGTGGGGATTCACAAGTCTGCCCCTTTAAATTCACATGACCTTGGTTTATGGCAGAGGTGTCAAACTGCATTCCTCGAGGGCCGCCAACAGGTCATGTTTTCAGGATTTCCTTAGCATTCCACAAGGTGCTGGAATCATTCTGTGCAGGTGATTAAATTATCACCTGTGCAATACAAGGAAATCCTGAAAACATAATCTGTTGGCGGCCCTCGAGGAATGCAGTTTGACACCTCTGGTTTATGGTTTGCTTCTGAATTGCACAGGAGTCTCTATATATGCTTATGAGGCTGTTGAGATTAAGTCAGGAGATCTACTGAGAGTGTGGAAGTCACTCTCGGCCACGTAAAACTGGTCTAGCAAAATTCAGATAGAGGTCAAGAGGAATGTGTTAAAAAATGTAACTTTTTAGCCTTTTTTCTCTATCTATAAGCCTAGAAAAAGCCGTTGGTGCCGAAGTGATGATTAGTGTTGAGCGATACCTTCCGATACTTGAAAGTATCGGTATCGGATAGTATCGGCCGATACCCGAAAAATATTGGATATCGCCGATACCGATACCCAATACCAATACAAGTCAATGGGACTCAAGTATCGGAAGGTATCCTGCATGGTTCCCAGGGTCTGAAGGAGAGGAAACTCTCCTTCAGGCCCTGGGATCCATATTCATGTAAAAAATAAAGAATTAAAATTAAAAATATGGATATACTCACCCGTCCGGGGGCCCCTGGACCTTACCGATTGTAACCGGCAGCCTCCGTTCCTAAGAATGAGCAGTTTAAGACCTTCGATGACGTCGCAGCTTGTGATTGGTCGCGTGCTGTTCATGTGACCGCTCACGTGACCAATCACAGGCCGCGACGTCATCGAAGGCCCTTCACGCGCTCATTCTTAGGAACGGAGGCTGCCGGTTACAGAGGTAAGGTCCAGGGGCCGCCGGAGAGGTGAGTATGTCCATATTTTTTATTTTAATTCTTTATTTTTTACATGAATATGGATCCGATTTCCGATATCACAAAAGTATCGGAACTCGGTATCAGAATTCCGATACCGCAAGTATCGGCCGATACCCGATACTTGCGGTATCGGAATGCTCAACAGAGTGATGATTATTGGATGACCTATAAATAGATGTGAATAGAATACATTCAGAATGTATTAAAGAGTAAAGATGACACAACTGTAATATGCAAATTGCCTCTTCAGAGAGAAAGAGGACTTGAACTCTATATAGCGCCACCTGTTGGAAGTAGCGATCCTACAAGTCAATATCAACCCTTTAGCGATCCTTGCAATATGACTTAGGATAAAGCAAGGCTCGTTAAAGAGTGACTAGTGACTTGTATGATCTCTGCTTCTCACAGATGGCGCTATAGAGTTCTAGTCTTCTTCCTCTCTGAAGAGGCAATTTGCATATTTTATTTCCCAGAGGAGCATTGCACGATGAATAAACCTCTTTAAATTGGCATGCCAGGAACGGTATGTCACTCTCCATAAGGAGAAATGTTACCCCCTAAGACCTCAGAACAGTAATATGCAGCAGATTATTCCTGCATAAATTTCAAAAGAACAATCTGCTTAACAATTGTGAACATACCCAAATTATAAACCCTTGTGTCCCTTTATTGTGTCAGACCCTGAGGCCACCGGAGGATCCTCTGCCATTCTGTTGGGTCAGTCTTACCCAGCCTTCCAGACAATGCCAGTCTACAGATTAATGAGAATATTCCATACCATTATTGGCAGCACAGGAGCTCAGTATCGCTGGCAGACACAGACAAAAGAGGGCCCCTGTGTAAGAACAATGTATGGGCCCACTGCAGTCCAATGGCCCATCATAAAACACTACCATAACTGATTTGGAGATGAAAATGGTCTCTCTTACCTCTTGGGTTGCCCAAATTGTATATCTGCCCTTGCTTAGTGGTTAGCACTGGGTTACTGGTTTCAGATCCCACCAAGGACAACATCTATAAGGAGTTAGTATGTTCTCCCCTTGTTTGCGTGGGTTTCCTCCAGGTTCTCCAGTTTCCTCCCACACTCCAAAGACATACTGATAGGAAATCTAGATTGTGAGCCCCATCGGGGACAGTGATGAAGTCTGTAAAGCATGTGAAATTAATGGCTCCAATAAAGATTAATAAATACCAGCCAATGTATTTTTACACGGAGTAAATGCCGCAGAGAAACATCATGGAAAGTTTCAGTCACCAAAACTTTCCAAAACTGATATAAGTCAATCTGGAATATCATTCCATCACTTTGACGTGTGCGGAGATTTGTCTTTTACTGGGAGCTGTAAAATGACTGCGTCTTCTCTTCAGGTTCCACTTGAAATAGCGGGAAATGTAATAACCAAGTTTTCCATGAGACTATAAATATTTTCAGACGGCTTTTGTTTGTTTTTTCATACAGTTCAAGATTAAATGACAGCAAGGTGCACATATAACAGCGTCAGCCACGTGGGATGGCGGCAGGCACAATGGTTCTCGTGCGGAATGTTGACTGAACACGGCTCTGATATTGCTTCTTACATTGAAATGTGGTTTTCCAGTCTGTTGTACATTAGCTCAGCAATCGGCCGGCTTTTTTTATGGCCTCTGTGGAGTTTTAAAATGTCATAGTCAGTTATTGGTTACTTTATGCTGAGCTGTGATCTGTGTGGTTATTGGAAGCAGCATTAAAAGCTAGGGAGTGTCTCTTTCGGAAAAAAAAAAAAAAAACAAATCCACCAAGACTCTCAACAGTTTTAGACATCAAGTGTCTTCTAAAGACCAACAATATAATCACGGAGATCATTGCTGAAAGTGAGGCAAAATATGGATAAGAGGAAGCTGTCCCGCTCGGAGAGTGCAAAGAAATTGCTGAAGGTGAGTTCTACCTTATTATTAAAAAACAATTTGCATTTCTGAATTTGCCACCGGGACTTCATTAATTGCATCCAATGAGATTAGATATTGCAAACCCTTATTCTGCACATCTATTTTAAACCAGAAAAATCAGAATTTCCCAACTCGCAAACTCAAATCTGCTGCATTTCCAAGCCGATATGTCGACACAAAGCCAATGATTGGTTGTGCTATTTTTTTAAAATCTTCTAGCAGCTTTATTTATAATATTTATTATTATAATACATTTACATATATTTATTTAATATTTATTTAGTATATGTATATTTAGTATATATATATATATATATATATATATATATATGTATATATATATATATGTATATATATGTATATATTAGTGTACAGTATATATATATATAATATAAATAAATATTTATAATACATATTTTCAAAATAATAGATACATTTTAATTAAAAAAATCATCCTTCGACGTCCTCCATAGTTTGTGAAAGTATCCAGATCTGCAGCTTTGTATCTGCTTTATTCAACTAAGTGATTATATAGAGGTGCAACAAGTATTAAAGCTGTTGAAGATCTCCGAGGGGATTCTGATATATTTCTCACTATGTTATGAAAATGGCCTCCTGAGAGAAGTATAGTATATAATTCACCATCTCATAATTACTAGACCAGTCTCTAGCAGAGAAGACATCGGTGTCTCCAAGGACCGGTTTTAAA
This sequence comes from Ranitomeya variabilis, assembly GCF_051348905.1. Classification (NCBI taxonomy): domain Eukaryota; kingdom Metazoa; phylum Chordata; class Amphibia; order Anura; family Dendrobatidae; genus Ranitomeya; species Ranitomeya variabilis. Next base: position 70,745,960 of record NC_135237.1, on the reverse strand, counting down.
TTAGTGAGTCGGTGTAATGCAAATCTTTTAGTAATATCGCTGGAAGTTGAAATATGGATTATTTGATTTTCCTAATATACCAGAAGTAGGCATAAAAGAGGAGGAGCGTGACATCTGCATTTTAGGTGATAGGAATTTAGGACTCCGCTATAGGGAGCATTTGTATCAGGTGGAATTGGTCAGTAATATGTAGAGAAAATGAAGTTTCATATATATTTTATATGTGGCTTAAAAATTCTGCTGGAAATCATACATGGATATGTATAACACACAATTATAGGAGTATATAGAGCTATATGACAGGGCAGCCTGATGCCAGGCCGTACACAGACTTTCCTTCATCTGAGGCAATGATACAGTCTGTTATATACATCCCATAGTCAAGGCTCAGACTAATGGTGCCGGCCCGGTCCATAATATATTATTTATCGCCCGGCTTGTGTGAGATTACACATGACATCCTTATATCTGGGATTGGGCAAATGTTAGATAGATAGATAGATAGATAGATAGATAGATAGATAGATAGATAGATAGATAGATAGATAGATAGATAGATAGATAATAGATAGAATAGATCAGTTTTGGGGCCACCTGTAATGTTGTGTTCCTACCACTTTCTGCTGTTCTCTGACGGAGGTGGCTTCATCCATTAGTTCAGTAGATAATATATGTCGTTAATTACAGCCAGGAGATCACATCGGTTTATATAGAACGTTTTATGCATTTCGTCACATACGTTGCTTTGCGGTTACATTCAGTATCTAGTAGAGTTTACATCGGACTCGATATATACTCTGATTAATGAAGACGCCATTATGTAGCACATACCGTATATAGCCTGAAAGTAATATTACAAACACTGGACTGGATAGCGAGCCGTCTCCTCAGATACAATAGCTCACGGTTCTCCATCTTTACTAGCCTTCAGTGTGAACTCGGCCCCTTGAAGGCCACATTAATATCTCCACTAGCTCCCTGTGACCATGCTTTGTGTGGACAGTGAGGCCATTGAACATTGGCGGATTGTGTTACCTGCGGTGACTTAATTGCACAGCATTTATAGAAGAATAGGACCTCTGCATTCATGATACACGTAATAAGGTGTGAGACGCGTTGTTACATGGCCGCTGTGTTGTGAACAGATTATGCAGTGCAGATTATCATTATAACAGATGTAAAGAAGCTCTCCGGGAAAATGGTTAATTCTTTCCTCTTGTAATATGTGGCCTCACAATCAGCCTATAAAACTTCTTCAAGGGAATATGAAAGCAAATTTTTGCTATATAATCTGAGGGTGGCATGATGTAGGGGTTGAGATTTTGATTCTAATGATGTGTCACTTATTAAGATATATGTTTTTGTTTCTATATAATAAGTGTTTTATCGGCAGGAGATTATCACTGCCCACATGAGCTCCTGCATGCCAAGCGGTTCAACTCCACCCCTTCCTCTGATTAGAAGCTTGCTGTCAATATGCAGTGTACACAGAAAGCTGTGATGTGGGCGGGGGCAGCTTTCTGAGCTCCGCTGCATGCTACATGTAAAAACTCTTATAGCATCACAACCGCTGCTCCCAGTAAATGATGTGATATAATGTTGAATTTAGGGTCTCATTCTTTACATTATGCTGCTGTCAGATGAGGTAGCAAAAATCTGATATCAGATTCACTTTAAGGAATTGTCCACTGAAAAACATACCCCTAATGATGAGCCCATGTAGGTGGGTAAAGAATGTTTTGAAGGCTGCAAAGTCATATGACACCCCAGAATGTTAATCTCAGTAGTCCTTCAGGGGACACAGTGCCCTCCATAGAGGAATGTGGCCGGTCTTGGAAGTCGGTATCAATTTTTTTATTTTTCTCGCCTCCCTGGGGCTAGTAGTAATAAGGAGCTGTTTTGTAATGACAGCACCTTTTGGGGAAAACTATCAGAAGTTTTATCTATGTATATCAGGATTCCAAAGGCTGTTTTGTTACAGTACATATAATTAAGCTGTACGTTAGCTCTGTGTATAACACATGATTTGAATAATGCTTTCTCCACATGTCGTCCTCAATTATTTCTACGCTCAGACATATTTTTTTACTGTTCCTTTGTCCTTATTTATTAAAAAAGGACCTGGCAGCTCTCTATACATCTGTTATAGTAAATCTGTACCATGTGCTGTGCTATTCCTCTATTATTTCTAAAATATTTAAAGGGAACCTGTCACCAGGTTTGGTCTATAAGAGATACAGCCATCTCCTTTCAGGGCTGATATACAGCATTCTATAATGCTGTATATAAGCCCCCAACGCAACCTGGAAGAGAAGAAAAATAACTTTCATTATACTCACCTGCGAGGCGGTCTGGTCCGATGGGCGCTGCTGGTATTGGTCTGGTGCCTCCCATCTTCTTATGATCCCTGGCTTCCTGCTTGCTTTGTGTGGAGATGACGTGTCCCTTCGTCATCAATACAGTTTCCTAGGTACAGCGCTCCTGCACAGGTGTACGTCTCTGCCCTGTCGAGGACAGAGCAAAGTACTGCAGTGTGCATGCGCTGGGCCTCTCTGACCTTTCCCAGTGCCTGCGCACTGCAGTACTTTGCTCTGCCCTCAACAGGGCAGAGTAATGCGCCTGTGCAGGAGTGCAGTGCCGAGAAGTTGAGTAATCCACATGAAGCAAGCATTAGAGCGGCATCGCAATTAGATGGGAGGTGCCGGACCAAGAAGAGCGACACCCATTGGACCGCCCCCTAGTGAGTATAATTAAAGTTATTTTTCTTCTCTTACAGGTCGGGCTGGGGGCAGATATACAGCCTTATAGAATGCTGTATATTAGCCCTGAAAGGAGATGGCCGTATCTCTTATCGGTCAAACCGGGTGACAGGTTCCCTTTAAGAATAAATGGACTACTGGGTGTCACCAGTTGAGGGCCTGCCCCTATTCATTTTGACACTATCCAATCGGTACTGACATTGCTAGACCTTGTAAACAAATGTCCATTATGGTAACACCCAGTTGTCCATTTATTCCTATTAATCTTGGAGCGATAGTAGAGGAACATTAGCACATAGAGGTCTAAGCAAAAAATGCTCAAAATTGTTATTTCATGAGGAATCCAAATAGTTGCTGAAAAAATACATGTCAGGAGCGGTGACAGATCCTTTTAAGGAAAATTAATATGCGTCATCATAGATGTAATTACAGTGCTACAGTAATAAAGGCAAATACGTGTAGGATAAGGTGTCCTTTATGTTAATTTATTCCGTAGAATTGGTCATGACGCAGAATAGCCGTACCTGACAACTTGAATACCGTCTGCCGAGAATAACTTCACTTTCTTCTGATTATTTTGACATCTTTTTTTCCATAAGCCGCTCCATGTTCTGACAGACAGCATGATATTTTGTACGTTTGAAGTGTCTTCCGCCAGCTTTTGCACCAATAAGTGCCTCCGAGTGTCCTTCAAAAGGAGAATTTACGAGCATTTGGAAAAAATAACCTTGTGCTTAATCAAACACTGTGTGTATTGCAGAAGCGTGCCATTAATACAATATTTGTAGAAACGATACAGGAATGGGTTATAGCCAGTATTGACTTCCTACGGTGACTGGTGAGGATTTTTACCCTTGAGTTTGAGAAGTCAGAGGTTGGTACAGACAGTATGACAAATGTCCAACTTATCGAATGATGCCGGTGATATGTTACTGTCATTTTCAATGAACGGGCTGTATTGATCATCTAATAGATAAAAGATCAATGTCAGATAACGTGAGTTATTTATGTGACTAATGCCTGAAATGATGCAGGCGAACATAGGGCAGATGAAAGCAGAATTATTGCTTGAAAGGCCATCGAATGCATCAAAGTAGTAAAATAAATCAAAAGTCATTTATAGCTATTAATGATGATTATAAAAGGCTCTAAACCAACAATACATAAATGTATAATGATATAGTGTAATTAATAAAGCCAATCATATGGAGCGTATTATTTACTATTGGTCTCCGATTGTGTCATTAATTAAAATTTGACATTAGTGTTAATGAAGTCAATGCATTTACATCCATGGCATAAATTATAGGACATATAGATTGCTGTGAAATTACTAATTAGTAGAATAAAAAAAAAACACTACAATATAATGACTATGAAACATAAACATATAATTATGAAGCTGGTATAGAGTCATCAGCAAGTGAAGCTGGACAGATGGCGGGGATCCCCGGACTTATGGTAGGTTCATTACAGCCGGGGTAAATGTGCCCTACATTTGTCCTTCCAAAACCTTTGGCAAAAATATAATGAGCACATACCCTGTAGTAAGTAATAAGTAAATAGTGATAGTACATGTAAATAATATAAGGGACTTAGCAAACACTATTTTGATAAAAATAATGTTAAAACTATTGAATCGTGACAAAGTGGACCCAATCGAGATTTTTTTTTAAATTGTCAAGCCAAGTTTGGAGTTGCCAATGGATCAACATACGGTTCATCTATAGCCAACCCTGTTGCGAAACACATATGGCATTGTCCAGAAAGTGTAATGAATTAAAGAGAACCTTTCAACAAACTTTTCATACTAAACTGGACACACAATGTAATAGTGACTGCAGAGCGGAATAAAACATTATTTTTTTTTACATTCCCCCAGTGAAAACTGTTTAACACCCACTTGGGTTTAACAAAAGTTACCGTATCTCATTAGGTGAAACTGAAAAGGAGAAGATTGTATATTAGAAAAAACTTTTTGACAGTGAGGGTGATCAATGAGTGGAACAAGCTGCCACGAGAGGTGGTGAGTTCTCCTTCAATGGAAGTCTTCAAACAGAGGCTGGAGAGACATCTGGCTGGGATGGTTTAGTGACTCCTGCATTGAGCAGGGGGATGGACACGATGACCCTGGAGATCTCTTCCAACTCTAACATTCTATGATTCTATGATTCTATTAGGTGACAAGTATTTTGATTGGCAATATCACTGCAACGGAATGTCGAAATTTAATAAGAAAAAAATTTATTTTGCTTTGCAGCCACTATTACATTGAGTGTAAAGTTTAACATAAATATTTGTTAAAAGGTCCTCTTTAGGTAGTACGGAATGGTTAGTGTTAGGAGTCGAGTTTCCTCTGCTGCACAGGGGGAATCTCGATCCGTCTCTGCTGCGGTCTCCCATTCTCCTTCGGCCGCAGTGGAGCCTGCTCAGCGGAGACGTCGGTCCCAGCGTCTCGCTGAGTCTGATTCAGTGCAAAGGGTTACTGCTGCCTCTCCAGGCTCTGCTATTGTACCCTGCACTGATCTACGGCGAACAGGCTTTTCTGGGACTAATTCCTGCTTTGCACACACTGAGCATGCCCAGGGTAAGATCTCTCAGTGGAGATCAAGGGTCACATGTTCAGGTACTGCAGCCAAGTCTATTGGTCTTTCTAGGAAGGTCCTGTAGGTACACAGACTCAGAAGCAGTCTCTCATTGGTCCTCTTCTTTAAGGTCCTGTACGTGCTGCAGCTATTTAAGGCTCGCATGGCCACATGGCCATGCGCTAGTATCTTCTAAAGTTACATGCTTTGCGCCACTGTGGTCATATGCATGAATGTGTTCAGGGACCCGGCTGAAATAAGCCCCTAGAATGCTGGCACCTCCGGCGAGGAGATTGTGTATGAGAGTATTCAGGGACCTGGCTGAAATAAGCCCCTAGAATGCTGGCACCTCCAGCGAGGAGTGTTGTGTGCATGCATGACCACTGACTGCTCTCATCTGGGTAGTTAGCCTGTGCCTCTGTGAGAGTCTAACAGGGCACAGAGCTTTGCTTTCTCGGCCGCTCTGTGAAGCTAACAGAGCTGGTTAATACCGCCATATTGTGCCGCCACTTACTTAGCGGCAGGATATTTCCTGCACGGTGGATCCCGGGTTGCGAATGCACCAATCACATCAATAAATATATTCGGTGCGTTCCGCAAACCCTAACAGTTAAAAAGTCTACACCAGGTGTATCCATATGTTTTAAACTGTGGCATCAAATAGATTCAGAAGGGCATGCTGCTATTCATGGTCCATGCTGAAATTGAGGAGAGTAGTTAAGTAAGAGTTAAGAAAGTAATTAAAAGTAATTAGGGCTTTTTATTTGCTTAGGAACAGGAACTACAATAGAATGGGAAAGCATAAGCATCAAAATATACCGAAAGCCTAATAGCCTGGCCTTTTCCCAATTGCTTTAAGAAAATGGACAACCTCTTTACGTCATCTAATGATAATGAGATAATGATATGCAGATGTGTCCACCTTACCAAATGCCTTAATTTAATTTATTGCATTAGTGCAACATGCTAAGAAAACTACTGAGCAGCTGCAATTCATATGGCTGTGCATAGAATAGATATCTCCAAATAGAATATCCCAAATTCACCTTGTTTTATCAAAGCTTTTCATTTCATATTATTCATTTTAGGATATGTTCAGTCAGGATGTGAGGAACGACACATTTTTACATCCAATATCTTGTTCAACTCTATTCGCACCTGGGTTATGAGAAGCCTAGTTCTACGTTCCTTCAAGTTTTCTCAAGTCGTAATTTTAGTTTTCTTCAGTAGGTTGCCCATATATTAGTGAGAGGATGTGAGATTATGATAAGGACAATCATGGAGTGACTGACTTGTATCCAGTTCTGCTAATTATTGCTTTCATCCATTGAGGGGAGAACATTTGGGCTTTCCTCCTTTGCGCCATATGTCCACTGTTGCTTACTGCAATGAAAACCTTTATACAGTAAATGTGCGCCTACAGCCCTATCATTATGAAATGTGAAAGTATGCATGAAACCTTTTTCTTCTAATGAAAACTCAATATAAGTATTATAATTATAATTGCTCGTTCATGTAAATGAGTTTTCCAGCGTACATCATTAATTCATGTAATTAAGGACAATCTTTATCCTAGAACATTTGCTGGTTGATAACAGTGGGAAATGATCAATGGAAATAAGTTTCACAGTTAATTAAACCGGTAAGCGATGGTTCGACTTCATCCTGTAGTTTTGTGATATGGCACCAGAAGAAGCTTATGAGATACATATGCTATAGCCTCGGGATGGAGGAGTCCGCTTGTGCATTAGTAAACAATGATGCGAAGTCTGCTTGCTTTGTATTGTTTAGACTTCATTTATTCTAGCACATTACCAGACGTTTATTAAGCCAAACACATATATCAACTTTTTGCCCATAACAACCAATTAGGATGCAGCTCTCATTTAATACGTGGCTTCTAAATTGTGAAAAGTAGAAGCTAATTAGTAGCTATTGGCTCTGGTTCCAATTTGCCTTTGCCAACATTTTGTTAAATGTCCTTATTATACACAATTGTGTACTGCGTACATACCAGGCTCCAAATAATGAGATTTATTTAATTTAATCAGAAATGGTTGAAGCCATTTATTTGTTCTATATAGTATAGGGCTAATGCACCATGATTGGAGTTCACACCTAGAGAAAAAATGTAGACGTGACCGACCGGGTCGGTGATTCACAGTGAATTCGATTAGTGCACCTAATCTCATAATGGATTAACGGTGTTGCTTCATAAAAGAGAACCCTTTACTATGAGATACGATACAGCAACCAACTATAACACCAGAGAGGTTTACAGGGGCTAAAGATACAACCATTAAAATTGATGTTGTCTGTGCATGGATTGGGTCCATTTCTTGCTATTAGTAGCCATCTGATCTGGCAGGGGCTGACCCCTTTTTTGACACATGGGTATAAAAATAAGACAACTTATTTATTAGAGAGGGGTCAGTACTTTTTTTTTCATTATCCATACTGACTATATGGTAGTTATGCCAGAAATATGATATTGACTTATTTTGCACACTGTAACATGACATCACACAAGTTGATTTTCCAATATGTTAAAAAATGTCCTTGTGATTAACAATTGCTTTTTTTCTTTTTTTTCCATAGAAAAGTCAAATATTTATTCCCCCCAATATAACATTAGAAACAGTGGATCCATAACTAGTAGCTAATATCAATGACTCACTGTACTTCATAGATAGCAATGGACAGCACTGCAAATGTATTTATGAAATATGGAGTTATTATGAGGAGACCACTTATGTCTACAATTCTTCTATCAAGATGTTCCACCTTCTCCTCATTCCCTTTATTTTCCCCCTACTCCTCCATCTTCCTCCATCCCCCTCTCATTTTACAAACTCTCCTTGTCCTTGCCCTCTTACCTTGCCTCTTGCTCCTCTCTCTACTTCTTCTTCTTCTTGACCCAACTTTGCATATCACACTGATCTCAAGAAGAAGGCATGTTTTTTTCAGAACACCAACAGAAGCCAATGTAGAGATGTGCACATTTGTGGCCACCTCTCTATCTACAGCGACACAAGATGAGGATATTCTAGAGAAAATCCATCCTGTGGATATGCTATAAAAGTCTGAGATAGGGGAACCATGAGTACCCTTTTATGCTCCATTATTGCTCACCGCTCGAAATTCCAAAAATGATAGCTTTTTGGTAGAAATTAAAATGACACAGACTTGGCTTGAACTAGGTTGATGGATGTCTTAATTAGATAACTTCTGCTTAAAATATAATTTATGCTTGATTTACCTCAATTTACCTATTACCTACTCTACTGTACCTCTAATTGGCATCCTTCAGCGATCGATTCACGTTTAGGATGAATGTTGTTTTATTAAAGAAAAAAAATGCTCTTGTCTACTCTAAAACCTACACTGTCTGATTTCTAGATTACTGAGGGTCGTCTATTTTGCAGCTAATTAATCAAGAAAGTGTTATAATTACAGCATTTATTTTAATGGTAGTCTCTGGAATAAACCGTGGCTGGAATTTATAGAAAATACATTTTTATACATTTAACTAGTAAACAGTTTACTCATATTACGCTACACATTGGCTGCAAAGTTTATCCTTGAGACCATTCAGATCATTCAAAGTAAGGTCAGACATGTACATTAGATAACTGTAAGCCAACCAATGCTTCAGCTGATGTTTCGTCTGATAGACATTTCAGCTGATTCTCCCATGCACAGCTGTACTTGCTCAGCTGAGTGCTCCTGTGTTCTCTATGAGAAAGCTGTCAACTGACACATTGGCCAGCGACTTATTTCTATAAGTACAATGAGAGCCACAGTCCGAAATTGGACATGCATCTCTCCTTACCATCAGTTGTCCGATGCCCACATGCAAATTAGACCATCATCCAAACCCGTCAATATTGGGTTCCATCGACATTAGTCTAATATATGGGCATCTTAAGAGTATAAATGGATGGAAACTATAGCCAGATAGTAATAGCAATAATGTCTGAACATAAAGTTGTCATAATGGTTCATATCCCAAAATGTAGGTGTATAGAGTGAGACAAAACTCAAGAAAAAAACAAAATGAGCATATACCCTATAGTAAGTAAATAGTAATAGTACATGTAAATAACATAGGGTACTTAGTTAACACTACTATAATCAAAAGGCGCAAAAGCCATCCCACAGCAACAAGGTGTAGCCAGTCGGGAAGGTCATCTATAGCTAGTAAAACCTTACCTTGTGTCAGACAACCTCAATGTGAATAAGGGCAGAGCAGGACAGGGGCCCGATTGTTCAGTCACCAGTCCATGGAAGCTATATGGATAAAATGCCTAAAAAAGAAAGAAGGGCCACACCCCTGGTTGTACAATGTGTAAGAAACTACAACAAAACCAAAGAAATGAGCCGGAGCATAAGTTAGCATATGTCCAACAGCGTGTTCACACTGTGGCCATTTATATTTGGATGTATACCAACTTATGCTCAGGCTCTTTTCATCTGTTTTAATACAGAGTCATCGATAGATATCTATAGAGGCATACTGTACTTCCATTTGTCCAATTTTTTTTTATTGAGTATAATTGTTATGTATTATGGAACATCCATAATCATGTGTAATGAGAAGTTTTCATTGAGATTTGGTATTAAAGGATTTTGTTAACATCATAATTGTTTAATTAACAAGCAACTTTGCAATTTACATCTTATTAAAAATGTTTTCAGTTCTTAACAAACAATGATTTTTAAGTTTATGTCTTACTGCTTGTTTCAATGGTTACCGGCCACATCTAAAGTCTATGAGCGGTGCCCAATCTCCAAGGAAAAGAGTGCAAGGCTTGCAAGCTCTTGACTATAGAGCTTGAAAGTGTTGTTCTGCAGCTAGCCAGATGACTTGTTCCAGACAGCTTCAACGTCTCTACGCTCTACCGATGCTGTAGAGGTAAAGCTGTCTCTGCAACATCGACGAGCTCGGTCATACTCCTAGCTCAACGTGTTTTATTGGTAAATCAGAAACCCATGAGGCAGAGGGACAGGGCACTCCTGATGCATTGCATGTAGACAAACCCTTTGCCTTCTTCAAGAAGAGATTTTGTAGCAGGAAAAGGTTTAGGATAATTTTGTTTTTCATTCTCTGAGAGGCTTTATGGCAATCACTAATTACTGACATGAATAATTGAGCAATGAAGAGAACACATGATAGTTAGCTTTAATTTTAGCAGAGAAGGCTAGGTTCACTTCACATTTGGTGACTATGTTCTTCTTGAGTACAGTACATAAATTACCAGGCTTTAAGATTAAAAAAAAATACATGAATTTGTGATTCTCAGTCAAAGAGATGTGTGTCAGATTTGTCAGTCATTGCATTTGCTCTTATCCCAATGTGAGTGGGCGAGATTAGCAGCTTTAAAAAAAAAGAACTTGATTACTCACGATAATGTATAGAATTTGCTTTGCCATTGAAATTGGAGTACTTATAGGAATATTATTCCCATGATAGGAAATTATTCCCTATCCATTGTTTGACCACTGGGATCATCAATCTCAAGAGCTACTAGGCTCTGGAATCTGGGAATGGGGCTCTGCAGATCTCAGTCTTCAAGGTAGCGGAGGTCTTGTTCCCAAGTTGGACACCCGCTTTAATGACAAAGATGGCCCTGCATGGTTTATCATTCTTGCCATTAAACATGACAATCCGAGGCTCAGTTATGAATCCAGTCTTATATTTGTATGTTCCAGAAGTTCACCACAATGGCTAATGAAAATGTGGTCCTAAAGTGTGAAACTACAAGTACGGGCACATCTTGATAGATCAGGATCTTCGACTACATGTGGAGGGAATACATTAGCATACAATAATTGTGGTTATTATAGGGAAGATTTTGTGCATTGAGCTATATATCTGATAAAAAAACACAAACTAAAGCTCCAAACCTTTCCATGCATTCGGCAGAGTGTCAGCTACAGCAAAGTAGTAAAATGAAAAGACTAGTTTGGATTTCTGCCTTAAAAGACGTTAATTAAACTTCATTATGATTTTCTTAAAACATGAAATTAATTTCCTTTGAAATTAGCATAAGTCTTTTGTGCTTCCATTTTATGCGGCACTTTGAGAAATGCAAATAATCATATGAAAAGGATGATGGAATATGTTTTGAACAATGGGACAATTCACAATGCGATCGCTCTGGTAGGAGATAAAACAAATAATCTGTTAATGAATATTATTTTTGGAAAACAAAATTGAAGTGTGGTATAATAAGAGCTAAATAACTCCCTTACAGGAATACACTGAACGAGAAAAGCTCAGTCACATCTTGGCAGCTCTGAATTATTTAGTTCTCATTATAAGAAAAGCTTTTCATAGTTGGCATAACTAATGCATGTTGCGTACATATATATAAATACGACTTCCATTTGTAACACGCAGCGCTTGTTTCACTGCCTTCATTTTGAGGTTAAAATAAGGCCTTTCACTCATCCAGTCTTTTTAATATACCGGGTTATGACAACTGCTCAATTTTAGATACCGTTTTAAACCTATTTCATGAATACTGATCCACAATACACCATTTTTACACATCATATAGCAATGTTACGTTGCCGACACTGCACAAGCATTGGGAATACAAAATAACTCATGCTTTTGACTGCATTACCCATCTGTACAGCCTACAAGTTTGCACAGTAACAGAAGTTTTTTAGAGTAAACTAACTTTGTAAGAGAAAATCTTATTGTCAAGCCAGCGTTAGTCTTAAATCCTTGTCGGGAACCTGACGACTATCCATGGACAGCGTGTTTCAGGCACTGTATGATTTCAGCCATATGTGCTTAATTATGAAAATACTAAGGTGATTCAGAGAAAAATATACTTTAAAAGCCACCAGGAACTGAGCTGCACAGAAGGCTAATTAGACAGGTGAAAATAAGGGATATACGGCACTCCTGGTTGAGCGATTCTGGTGCCTAAGTAGGGTTCCAACCCATAATCCAATAGTAGCAATAAACCTGGCACTCAGGATAGTTTGACTGTATAAGATTATTTGGTGATCCACAAACTAACATTTCAGTCTGTTTAGACCTTCATCAGAACTGATTGCCGTGGGGGAACTGTAAGAGAACAGCGCTGACAAGGGAGATCCAAATTGCTATAGAATGCACCTTGTCAGCACTATTCTCTGACAGTTCCCACATGGTAATCAGTCTTGATGAAGGTCTAAACGTTAATTTGTGGATTGCCAGATAAATCTATTATATGTTCAAACTATCCCGAGTGCCAGGTTTATTGCTATAATTAGACAGGTGAGTCCCCGGTAGGTTTTCTCCACCCACTCCCCTTGATTGACAGGTCTCTCTCTGTGTGCTTGTAGTCACTGGTAGTGGGTGGGGAAAAGTTACTGAGGATCAATCTTTCCAACTTGTCTCCAGCACGGTTAGGTCAATGGTGGTTTTTGAAGAATGTTCTTCTGTGAAATGTCATAGCATTTAAGAGTCAATAATATGTGGCTTAAATCAGGTAGTGTTTGATCTGATACAGTGCCTTGCGAAAGTGTTAGGCTCCCTGGAACTTTTCAACCTTTTCCCACATATCATGCTTCAAACATAAAGATTCCAAATGTAAATTTTTAGTGTAGAATCAACAATAAGTGGAACACAATTGTGAAGCTGAGTGAAATTTATTGGTTATTTAAATTTTTTGTGGACATTCAAAAACTGAAAAGTGGGGCATGCAATATTATTCGGCCCCTTTAACTTAATACATTGTTGCGCCACCTTTTGCTGTGATTACAGCTACAAGTCGCTTGGGCTAAGTCTCTATCAGTTTTGTACAGCGAGAGACTGAAATTCTTGCCCATTCTTCCTTGGCAAACAGCTCGAGCTCAGTGAGGCTTGATGGAGATCGTTTGTGAACAGCAGTTTTTAGCTCTTTCCACAGATTCTCGATTGGATTGAGGTCTGGACTGTGACTTGGCCATTCTAACACCTGGATACGATTATTTGTGAACCATTCCATTGTAGATTTTGCTTTATGTTTGTCTCGTTGGAAGACAAATCTCCATCCCAGTCTCAGGTCTTTTGCAGACTCTAACAGATTTTCTTCAAGAATGGTCCTGTATTTGGCTTCATCCATCTTCCAATCAATTTTAACCATCTTCCCTGTCCCTGCTGAAGAAAAGCAGGCCCAAACCATGATGCTGCCACCACCATGTTTGATAGCGGGGATAGTATGCTCAGGGTGATGAGCTGTGTTGCCTTTACGCCAAACATATCATTTGGCATTGTTGCCAAAAAGTTTGATTTTGGTTTCATCTGACCAGAGCACCTTCTTCCACATGTTTGGTGTGTCTTCCAGGTGGCTTGTTGCAAACTTTAAACAACCTTTTTTATGGATATCTTTGAGAAATGGCTTTCTTCTTGCCACTCTTCCATTAAGGCCAGATTTGTGCAGTGTATGACTGATTGTTGTCCTATGGACAGACTGTCCCACCTCAGCTGTAGATCTCTGCAGTTCATCCAGAGTGAGCATGGGCCTCTTGGCTGCATCTCTGATCAGTCTTCTACTTGTTTGAGATGAAAGTTTAGAGGGACGGCCAGGTCTTGGTAGATTTGCAGTGGTATGATACTCCTTCCATTTCAATATGATCGATTGTACAGTGCTCCATGGAATGTTTAAAGTTTTGGAAATCATTTTGTATCCAAATCCAGCTTTAAACTTCTCCACAACAGTATCACGGACCTGCCTGTTGTGTTCCTTGGTCTTCATGATGCTCTCTGTGCTTCAAACAGAACCCTGAGACTATCACAGAGCAGGTGCATTTATACGGAGACTTGATTACACACGGGTGGGTTACATTTATCATCATTAGGCATTTAGGACAACATTGGATCATTCAGAGATCCACAATGAACTTCTGGAGTGAGTTTGCTGCACTGAAAGTAAAGGAGCCGAATAATATTGCACGTCCCACTTTTCAGTTTTTGAATTTCCACAAAAATGTTAAATACCCTATAAATTTCGTTCAACTTCACAATTGTGTTCCACTTGTTGATTCTTCACCCAAAATTTACATTTGCTATCTTTATGTTTGAAGCATGATATGTGCGAAAAGGTTGAAATGTTCCCAGGAGCCGAATACTTTCGCAAGGCACTGTACATGTTGCACATGGGTCAGGCAGCATGTATCAGCTGTCAGGCTCCCTTAATATGGACAAAATTGCAATCTACTTGTTGGAGTTGCTAGTATCTTAGACAAGGAGTGGAAGTTCTCTCAAATAGAGCTTGTAAGGGCTTCTTTGAAGCTGGCCTGATCCCTGAAGCTGACCATATAGTTTAGAGCTGCTATGCTTCTCCGATGCTCCTCCGATGCTTACATCATTCAGACACAATTATAGTCAGCAACGTGACTATGTGCTGGTCTGAAATGTCAATCATTCTGGAGCATACCTGAGATAAGAGAGCAGTGTGATCCTGAAACACCACCATGTGAAAATACCTTTACAGGGAATCCGTCAGGTGATTTTCTCAAAGGATGTTAATAATCCTTGGACAGTCCTTTCAGAATATGTTAAAGTTGTGTTTCTGCACCTTTTGCCTTTTTGTTGTTAAGCTCCAGACAATGTTATGCAGTCTCTAGCCAAGCGTATGCAAATCAAAAGTAAATATGCACCACTACCCCCACCCAGAATAACTTTCACCCCTCTGCTTTGGTGTCAGTGATAGTAAAAATCTTGCACATGCGAGATTCCTCCCTAGGACTGCACATGAGGGGATTTATTTTTTTCTATACTGTCATTTATTATCACTGGTGAAGAAGAGTGAAGGGATTATGGGTGCAAAAAACAATAAACGTTACATATTCTGAAAAGGCTGCCTAAACCCTATTTCAGGATACCATTTGTATCCTACAAAAAAGATTACCTATGAGATTCCTTTTAATGGGGTTGCCTTAATAAAAATATATAGTTATGGGTCCACACCTACCTCCAAAGATCCCCCGATTCCCCTTTGCCAACCGGTGCTCCAGCTGCAATGACGCAAAGGTGGTCACACATACAAATGCACTGTATTCAGAAGCTCCATAGCAGTGAATGTAGTATGAAGCACATGCATACATCTCTTATTCCTGCAGCGAGAACACCAGTAGGAACAGAAGATTGATGGATTGATGGACCACCGTTCCTTAGATAGGTGCAGGCATTTATTCGTCAATTATGGCATATCAGTGGCCGTGAGAATGAGACCACCCATTTGGGTGTATGGAACATTACACTACCTCTATATGCCTTCAATTTAATGCAAAAGCTACTTATAGATATAGTACCAATTAGCTTGCCACAAGTGATCATTTAGCTAATCATTCATACACAATCTAAACAATGGCACCTTCATCATAGAGAAAAGCAATGTCCATGCTAAACAAGGCGCATGGGAATACTATGATAAGGAAATTGCACAGCATGTCAGTCAGGGTCCAGACTAACTATAAATACTGGAGATTTTTAGAGCCGGTTTTGTGCTGATATTGCATAAGTTGCCTGTTCTGCATATGGTTAAGTACTATTGCCATTTGGGTTAATGAGCAGAATTTTTCTATTACTCAATTACCATAAAACTATTATGAAATAATTGTAAAATAACATTCTCTCTTCATATTGACTTTTTCTCTAACTTGTTATATTATTAGTTTTTACCATGATTACATTGCTTATGGGATTAGCAATACCATATGTCCCATTGAGAAACAAGCTGGTGGTGATTTAAAGAAGCTTCGGGAAGAGTTATAGTGAAAGATCGGATTTCAAGAAGGTCAGAGAGTGAATAAATTACTAAGTAGAAGCAATATGTACAGGAATATATTACATAGCATGTTTTCAAGTGTTTTCCAGTAAGTTGGACTTTTCGATTTACCTCTCTTTTTTTCCTCTGGCTGGAATATCATAGTCTTTGTACAGATACATAATACACCAGGGTCATTTTTACAATACTTTGTTTAAATGGACTCTTGTTTCCTCTTGTAAAAACATGACCAGGCTGTAAGTAGTTAAAAGGGTTTTCTGAGGAAAATATGTTGATCTATGACTTCTCTCAGAGATTGTACTGCTCCACAATCATTTCTGTTTCGAACACCTAATTCTGTATGTTGGTATATGTAAGGTCATATTGCTAAGAGGGCTACATTACATGTTACCTTGGCTTTCATAATGATGTCATGTCCATAAAGTAATGGCCACTAGTGATAGATGAACCCCTGGATGTTCAGGTATTAAAACAGTACCCGAACCCCATTCAGATGAACTGGGGGTCCGGACATCCATTATTTGACTCTCTGTCATCTGCATGACAGGGCGGCAAGCACTGACTCTGATCCCCGGTAAGATCATTACTGCTGATAAGAACGCTGCAGATCCCGCGTTGTCAAATGACAGTTTGAGCCAGCAACTGTGACAGGAGGTAAAAATTTTACTTCCTGTCACAGTCATCGGCTGATGGGAGTATTCATCAGCCGGCAACTGCGGTATAAATAAATTAAAAAAGAAAGCAAAAAAATGGAGTGAGATCCACTCTATTTTTGATAACCAGCATGGCAAAACTGACAGCTGTGGGCTGCAATCCCCAGCTCTCAGCTTTACCATATGGCTGGATATCAAGAATAGAGGGGTCCTACTACATTTTTCTATTATTATTTAAATAAATAATTAAAAAAAATGTCTTGGGGTCCCCCCTATTTTTGACAACCAGTCAAGCGAAAGCAAACAGCTGGGGGCTGGTATTCTCAGGCTGGTAAGGCGCTATGGATATTGGCTCCCAGAGCCTAAAAATAGCATCCCACAGTGGCCCAAGAAAAGGGGCATCTATTTGATGTGCCAATTCTCGCGCCAGCCCTTCCCACTTGCCTTGTGGCAGTGGCAAGTGGGTTTAATATTTGTGGAGTTGATGTCTGTTGTTTTATAGCCTCTGAAATCAAGCCCAAGTTGGTAATGGAGATGCATCTATAAGACGTCTATCCATTACTAACCCCATAGTCAAATTGTAAATAAACACACAGCCAGAATAAAGTCCTTTATTTGAAATAAAAATGCACACCATTTTACTTTTCTATTTAAAATTAAAAAACAAAGTTATACTCAGCGTATGCACATTTCATCAAAGCCCTGGTTCCGTGTAAAAAACATAAAATAATAAACAACAATAATACCTAACGTCCATTCCATTGAAGCCCTGGTCTCCTGTAAAAAAAATAAAAAACAACCATGTCGCTCACCTGTTCGACATACTGTGCCACACTGTAATCCTTGTTTGAAATAAGTGGCTTTCAATCTAGATCAGTGTTCTCCAACTCTAGTCCTAAGGATTTCCTTAGTATTGCACAGGTGATAATTGCATCACCTGGACAGGCAAGCATTGAGTCACCTCATGTGCAATACTAAGGAAATCCTGAAAACATGACCTGTTGGTGGCTCTTGATGACCGGAGTTGGGGAACACTGATCTAGACAGTGCTAAGGAGCAACCATTCAGGCTGAAAACCATGAAAGAATGAGCTGCTGTGAGTGTAGCGTCAGTGAATTGAGGTGACATCATCAAGGTTACCGCAGGTCACTGAGGCTGTGATCCCTGTTCATTTTGCTGTGAGCCAAGCCAATGAACCTTAGTGAGATCACCGCTAGCACATTGAGAAAAAGTTCACCGCAGTTGACCTTAAGAAATTTCTCACGGCAACTTGTTTAACTGTAAGTCAGAGATAAGAATTGCAGTAGTTGAGATATGAAGAGAGCAAGAGGTAATATTAAAGAGAACCTGACAGCTGATACATGCTGCCCAAACCGTAGACAGCATGTGTGAGGCTACGGCTATATGATCTCAGCCAGGTATGTTTGTCTCTGAAATGTTGCTGCATTTCAGAGGATTCATTAATAGCTGATGGTGACCGATAATGCGCTGTAGACTAGTCGGACAGGACCATGGCAGCTTCTCCCTACCTGCTGATCTGGAGTGACAGGTCCCCGCCTACATGTGCATATAGCCCAAATACCTGTCAGTCTAGGGCAGCGAGCGAAGAGAAGCCGCCGGGGACCTCCTGCTGTCCGTCCAGTCTACAGGGCAGATTTGGTCCTAGCGGCTCTTAAAGTATGTTTCTCTCTGTCAATCATACCTGGCTGAGTTAATGCAGCCAGTGTCTGGTACATGTTTAACACAAATTGGGGAGCAAACGTCATCTGTTAGGTTCCCTTTAACGGGGTGTTCCCATCTCCAAGATCCTATCCCAATATGTAGTAGATGTAATAATAATTAAAGTAGCAAATACCTCCAATTAGAAATGTAGTAAAGTTCTTCTGATTCACTATTCTGCTTACCCAATGTACAGGGCATTGCAGTAGCTTAGGTTCCATGGTTATGGCCACTCATATAGTTTTAAGTGGTTGTAATCATGGATATCTAAGCTATTGCAATGCCCTGCTTGTGGGCTAAGTGCCATAGCTAATCAGAAGAACTGTACTACATTTCTAATTGGAGGTATTTGCTAATATTATTAATCCTATCACATATTGGAATAAGATATTGGAGATGGGAATACCCCTTTAAGCTTCATCAAGGTGAATAAAAGTATGTAAATTACACTGATTCCAACTGAAAGAGGGATCTAAGCGTAAATATATAATAATGATTAGAATGAGTAATATTACAATATTACAATAAGGAAACATTAAACATCATCAGAAGTGTGCTATAAAAAGGTGCAATTATTTTTGTTTCCAGCAAAAATAATCAACGTAAACCAACAATCAGTGTGCCCAGATGTCATTTCTAAGTTTTTTGTTTTTCATTTGTCAGCTCATATATCAGTGTTTCGTCTACCTTTGGATATGAGCACTCTCCAATGTTTCTTGCTTTGCATGCTGCTTATCAAAATGCTGTAAGTAATTTGCCAGATACGCACAACTACTGGCGCCTTAAACACTTGGCTATGGATTTATATGCTGAGCATAAAGAAAGGAAAACTTTTACTGCCCTGTAAAAAAAAAATACATAGCAAAGGAAAATAGAAAAGCCATTAAGGCGTATTGGGATTTATCTGGAAGCCAATAGTCTTGGCACGGGAACATGTAGTGCAAATGTGTTGGGGGTTGATATTTGAGTGAGAAAAATGAAAACCTGGTTTGAGCTCCTGTACTGTAAGGTCCATATTCAGTGACAACCACCATAGTCCTGTATGTGCAGTATGTGATAGAACTTGTCAGACGCAGAATTGTTGACTTATTAATTTAGCAAGGAAAATAACATTACATTACCGACCTGTGGATGTTCAGGTTCGTCGAGTTCGACCAAAACTTAGCCCAAAGTTCGGTTCCGGTACAAGGACTGTACCCAAACTTGAACCTGAACCCGAACCTCATAGAAATCAATAAGAACCCGAACTTTTGAGCTGGAAAATCTCTCTCCTCTCTCTCTTCCCAAACTTCCAGCTGAAGTCCTTGCTTGGAGTTCAGCACCGGACACCTATTGTCCGGCGCGAACCCTGAACTTTACAATTCGGGTCCGCTCATCTCTAATCATGATGTATATGATATGCAGAATTTTTAATACCATTTTTAGAATTGTATTTATTTTATATGGTTTATCGTGTATGTATATGATGTTTCAGGAATGAATACAATTTTTAAAAAGTTCTTAATTGTAATATTTTTGCCAAGACAATAAATTTAGAACATAAGACTATGCAACATTTTCAGTGATAAGACTGAATCAATGCTTTCTCGATAGTTGGCCATATGTTGCATCAATATAGGATTGATCTTATGTTGATTATTATGTGTCCTTGACTCTTTTATGTAGATCCCTTACAATCAGCTGATTGCTGTTGCTCCAATTGTTCTAACTTCTAACGAATTGGCAAGGAAAGCACAATAAGTGAATTCTAATGCATAAATATACCGTGTCATCCAGAGCAGAGGTTGCTTTTAACAGAGGCTCTCCAGTTTTGTTTAAAAGGGTGCAGTCAGACAGCCATATAATTCAGACCAAAATCTGCCCACAATGCATGGACTGGCTGGCAGCTCTCCCGAGCCTGGCATGATAGCTTGATAGAAATATATTCAGCTGTCACGCTCAGCTCGGGAGAGCCGCCAGCCAGTCTGTGCATTGCACCCAGATTTCGATCCAATTTATACCATTGTCTGATTGTGCTCTAATACTGTGAATTTTATGCTATCATAGTAAATTTAACAAATTTGCTTTCTTATAGAAATAGCCCTACTCTTGTACAGTGCTCAGTTTTTCACATTTGCTGTTCTTTTTTTTCCACGTATACCACTCCTACCTCTGACAGTTCTCACGTCACAATTTTTTTGGTTTGTGCAAAATTGTGGAGAATTGTCTGTTTTTGATCTGAATGTTGGATCAAAATTGGCATTGCAAGTCTATGGGTCTGCGATAAGATCTGACAGCATTCAGATGCCATCCTTGTGCCGTCCATGTTCCAAATGAGTACATTCTGATATCAATGCAGCTAAAGACAGGCAAATAAACTGAGGAAAAGAAGGGGTTTGGAAGTAACTTACATACAATTTTTATAGGAATGAAGACAAATCCAAACAATATGCAATTTTGATAACTTTCCATGCTGAAAAAAATATTAAAAAATTAAAAAATAAAAGTTTAGTTACATTTTAACACAATTCAGGTACATGTGGAAAGAGAACAGATTGTTCATTATATTCTACAGCCAGGAGAATCTTATCGGACAGATAAATCTCATAAATACCTGAAGGTAAAAACATAGTCTCTTTGAATTCTGAAGCATAATGTGAATATGACCCATAATATCAGTAAATAAAAATAAATCAATGTCAATACAAAAACAATGTTACTGGAAATCCTTCAAGAGCAAAGGCGCAAGTACTGCCAGACACAGATGTCCACCCTTAGGTGTTTGTACTGTGCAAATGGCAAATACATGGTTGTCTACTTCTTGGAGATCCATCATCAGTCCCAAGCCAATATTCTTAAGTGAGTAGTAAAAATAAACTCAAATGTAGTAACAGTAGTTGCCTCTAGAACTGAGAATGAATAGGCCAGTGAGAGCTTACTGAGGGTGGAAATCCTGTGTTGTTCCTGAATCTGTTACTTCCACAAATTCAGGATCAACATAGGCAGACGGATGGGCATACAAAACACCAGTCTTGATGAAATTACCCCCATGTTTTTCTAATTTACTCATTTAAAGGGAATCTGTCAGCAGATTTTTGCTATGTAATCTGAAGACACCAGGAGGTAGGGGTTGAAACACAGATTTCAGCAATGCCTCTCTTATCAATCTCTGAGGTTTTGTTTGCTGGCAATGATTGTTTCAGCACCAGTAGCTTATCATTGTTGTGACTAGCTGGTCCTGTGAGCCCTGGTTTGACTCCGCCCACTCCTTTAATAAGCAGCTCACTGTCTATAAACTTTGCACTTAGAGAGCCTGGTGTGGGCGGGATTAGCTTTCTCAGCTCGGCTTCACTGTTTAATCTAAAAGCTCTGATTGTCTGAGAACGGCTTCACCAATTAATCTAAGTGATATATCTTTGGATTCAGCTTATCTTTGCCTACATCAGGCTGCTCTTATATGGGGTAGCAAAAACCTGCTGGCAGATTCCCTTTAATTTGTCTTTTTTTTAGACAGCTAAAATACATTGATACCCATTGAACACCTCTTATATTCGAAACCAACCCAGGATTATAACACAGATGAAAACCACATAAATTCCAGAATCCCTTCTAATCCAGACAAAATGTTTAACTTCTGTACAATTATGTATTTAATGGAGAACAAATAAATATTCCAGCTCGTGTATCTATTAAGAATCGTTATCTTCTTAGACAAACAGAATATCGGGACTGAACAAGATTATTAAACAAACCTCTGTAATTAGCGTATTACGGAGGGAAAATACCCAGAACAAAACATTGGAGCTTCACCTGTAAAAGCTTATTTTTCATACATAATTTGAGACAATTACACTCCTTGAGCGCTGCAGGGGCCATGCCTCACTTCACTCTAAACCTCGGAAATTATTTGTACACCTTACTCTTCTTCCTGAGATGCTGCTTTATTTTAGAAATTCTTCTTCTGTATCTCTAGAAAGACACTCCAGGTTTGTTTTCAGCGAAAGGCATTAACCAAATTTTAATAACTGAATGTAAATTATCTAGAATTAATTCTTAACAAGTTCCTAAATCAGCTGCTTAATCTTGGTGGCAGGAAGCCATGTTGCTTCTTGGCTGCATTTTTACTCGGTAATATTCTGTCATCTGTCGGAGCCAGATTATTATAGTACACACAAGTCTGTGGGTGTCTGCTCCCATTTTTATGAATATACTGTATGTAGATGTATATACCGACAGTATGTATGTGTCACATCAGACTCAGCAGGAGAGCTCAGCGCACCCAACAGTAAGCATATCATATTGTGAAATGCCTGCTGTATATAGGCTGGATACAATTCCCAGTTCAGGCACTTATATTCTTATAAACAATAAAGTAAAGTCTCCAGACTGGCATTTTATAGTCTTGAACCAATAGTCAAGCCGAGTATGGGGTGCCCAATTTATTCAAAGTTGCGATCTTCTAAGCAAATTTGGTCTGCCCATGTGCCAAAAAATTAAATAAACGCCAACCAAATTCTCATTTAGATTTCAGCTATAATATACATCAATTTTTTTGGCAAACAATATAGTTAATACAGTATGAAGCACTGTGATGAGCCACTACCCATTTTTCGAAAAGTGATGGCACAGAGCAAAAAGTAAAAAAAAAAGTGGAAAAATATTGAGCAAAATGACACTTGATACAAATTTGTGATACCAATTCTCTGATGCAAAGGAGAAGATACATTCCTACCACATATGCTTTCTTACTGCAGGGGTGCAGCGAAACACAGATGTCATGCGCTACATCCTGATAAAATAGTAAATTTGATTAAATATAGCTTCATAAAAAGTTATGTAAAACAAATATGTATTATGACTGGGAAACTCGTAGATGTGAAACAGAGAGCTGGGGTTGGATTGTATGGAAGACATATCAAATGATACAGAAATGTTAAAGTAGTACAGTGGTCAGACAAAAATAGTCCAAACATTGGTCAAATGCTTAAAAAATAGAACATAGAACCAAAAAAGTACTGCCAATGACCCCAAACATGCAAAGTGGCAGGTATATATAGTATATCAATGAATATGAAGGACCAACCCAAGAGGCTCTCTGCATCCCAAGATATGTTTCACTTGTGCTTCTTCAGGAGTTTAATATAATACTATAGGTAATGTTTAATAGGGCCGTCCGTGCAAGGTAGCCCTTATGTATGGTAGTTTCACTGATGAAGGTTATTGTTGATAATCTGCTGCTGTTTTCTTCTGAGGAAGCTAATAAGGAAATGTAATATTGCAGGTTGGCTATATAAATTATTGTAATACATAGTTAGACAACTTGATACCTGCTGCCTAATCTGTGTTCAGCATGTATCCGGCACTGACTGTATGAACACAGTCAGGTATGTTTGACTCTGAAACGCTGCCGAATTTTTTAAAAAACATACGTTAATAGCCATTGGTGGCTGCTCCCTGCCAGCTGCCCTGGATTGACATGTCTCTGACTGTACACGCACATATCATACAGCCAGCGCCTGATACATGCTGCCCATGGAGTTGGTCTTTTGAAAATGAAAATATTCTGCACAGATTATGAAGTCTAGTAACAATAGTTTGGGTAAAAATTGCAAGATGTTGGTTAGCTTTACTATTTTTATTTCAATATACAATGTCGTAGATAAAAAATAATGAAATATATATTTAATTATTTCAATCCAGAACATTGCATATTAATATAAAATTTGAAAAAAAATAATCCAAAGTCTTATAATTGTTATGCAGTCCATTGTTACTAGACTTCCTAATCCGTGTAGAAACTTTTCAGCAATCATTATCATCACAGACAGGATTACCTTTACTATTGTCCAGTGCAGTCTAATGTTAAGCCTAGAGGACTTTGTAAAAATTGCAAGATTTTTTTTCTAATACTGTATATTGATATGGACAACTAAAAATAAAAAAATGAAAGATATTAAAAAAAAGTAAAAATCAGACTTAAATAATAGTTCATTTTTCTGATTCTATATTCCCTTTAAAAGACTGCCGATCCCGGTACATGGAGGAGACTCGCCGTCAGAGACTGGTTATGAAGATTCCTGAAGGTCTCTAATAGTAAAGTTATTAATTAAAATAACTGCAGCATTTACTTGACAAATTAACCAAAATGAATTCAATCAGTGAAGATTTTGCAAATGGCCACATATTTATGGTTTACAAACGAACGGCTCTGGAATGAAGCAGCGCGCGCCTCTGCACTGAATATATGGATTTTATTCTCCATTAATTAGAGCGAAATTTGGCTGCATTATTAAACACTGCACTTTCATCACCCTTTTACGTTCATACTATACCCTTGACTATATATAGAACATTAGTAATTTTTTATTACGCCAACATCAGCTCCAATAGAATTTTAAAAAGGTCAGTGAAACTATGAAAACAAGCAGAACTTTATCAATCTGACAGCTGTAATTTACCGATCGCGTGTTGTAATGTGACTTACAGGTTGTGACAGTACCTTGTGAGACGCGCTCGAAAAACAGGCACTTATTCCTCTGAAAATATGTGTTTGCGAGAAAAGGTCTATCCTTAAAGAAGAACTGTCAGTTTTCCTGACATGTTTGTTTTATTAAATGATTATACTCCCTGTGAAATAATTCAGTGGCATCTTTTCCCAAAACCCTAAAGCCCCCGTCTCACTAAGCGAGATCGCTAGCGAGATCGATGCTGAGTCACAAGTTTTGTGATGCAACAGCGACCTCAGTAGCGATCTCGCTATGTGTGACACGTAGCAGCGACCAGGCCCCTGCTGTGTGATCGCTGGTTGTGTCGGAATGGCCTGGACCTTTTTTTGATCGTTGAGGTCCCGCTGGGTAGCACACATCGCTGTGTTTGACACCTTACCAACGACCTCGTTGACGACTCAGACACTGAATCGTCATAATAGCTCCCATGTGACATCGTTGTACAGGTCGCTACAGGTCGCTGGTGAGATGTCAAACAGTGAGATCGCAGCAGCGATCGTTGGGAAGATCTCACTGTTTGACATCTCACCAGCGACCACATAGCGATGCAGCAACGATCCCTGACAGGTCGTATCGTTGTCGGGATCGCTTTAGCGTCGCTAAGTGAGACGGGGCCTTTAGTTCTGCCATCATCTTATATCTCTCCTAGAATTAGATTAATTGTGTGAAATAACGTCAACACTGATTGGACGATGTCAGACTGTGCTGGGACACACCCCCTACTGGCAACACCCATTTGTCAATTTATTCATTTTTAGTAAGAATAACAGACCACTGTGTTTTATTGTTCTGTGTGTACTGTTCTGTTCAGATGTGGCCTCTTTTTTACCCTTTTTTTAATTTGTCTTTGGACTGTAATTACCCATGATTCAATTTCAATACAGTATATCAACATGCTACCAACACCTTTGAAATTCTGCTTATCACTTGCAAACAACTAAATGAGCTGACATTCTGCATCACTCATGTTAGGATATACCGAGGCAAGAGTAAGGGAAAGGAAGAACGCATTTATATGGTGAAAAGGAGAAAACTGCCACCTTGGTGACACCGGTGTCTTGCTGAACAGCTGACTATGATACACTCCTTGCCCCTGGATGTCTGGGTGCATACCATGAAGAAAACAGTTCAAATAATGTCCATAGAAGAAAAATGGTTGCACTCACCGGTACTACAAACTCACATTTAGTGGCCAGTGTCAGGCAGCTGCTACAAAGGCAAACAAAATAATGGGATGTATTAAAAGAGGCATAGATGCTCATGAGGAGAATATAATTTTACCAGAAGTAGAAGAAATTCTCCTTCAGGCCCTGGGATCCATATTCATGTAAAAAATAAAGAATAAAAATAAAAAATATGGATATACTCACCCCTCCGACGAACCCTGGCTGTCACCGCTGCAAGCGTCTGCCTCCGTTCCTAAGAATGCAGAGTGAAGGACCTTCGATGATGTCGCGGCTTGTGATTGGTTGTGTGACCACTCGTGTGACCGCTCACGTGACCAATCACAAGCCGCGACGTCATCGCAGGTCCTTCACTCGCTCATTCTTAGGAACGGAGGCTGCCGGTTGCACCTCTGAGAGCCAGGGTCCGTCGGAGGGGTGAGTATATCCATATTTTTTATTTTTATTCTTTATTTTTTACATGAATATGGATCCCAGGGCCTGAAGGAGAGTATCCTCTCCTCCAAACCCTGGGAACCATACGCACCGCACACGCCTGGGAACTTATAGGAACTTCCGATTCCGATTTCCGATATCACAAAAATATCGGCACTCGGTATCGGAATTCCGATACAGAAAATATTGTCCGATACCCGATATTTGCAGTATCGGAATGCTCAACACTATTCAGTAATAGATCAGGCTGCCACTTTGCGGAATTCGACTGGAGTGAATTGCAAGAAAAAACGTATTCTGGAGGACATTCATTTTTGCAAACGTTAAGGCGAATTCAATATTACTTGAATACATTTGCTCATCTCTAGAAGACACATCTGTACCTTCAGAAGGTACAAACTCATGAAGGCTGATGACTGACTCGCAAGACCATACAGGGGAAGGTGACATTTCCTGCAGCGCCATACACCTATTTTACCAGTCTCTGTCAAGGCTAGTGACAGCAATCCTGATAATACACCTGTATCATGGAAAATGTAACAGTTGAATTAAAACCAACTTTTGAGCTAGTCTCTATAATTTTCCACTTAAAGTAATATAGCCATTAAGTCATATTTTAAGTACTTGACCAAGATTCAACCAAAGACAGGAAATATTCTTCTCTTGAGAGGAAGTATTGAACTCATGTTAAGTACTGAATGATTGATCCTGGGCACATGATTCCGCTACATGTCCCTGTAGTGTAGAGTGGCTGTCTGCCTGGCATTGAGCTAAATTCTGGGAAACATTTCAGTTCTTCATAATGGGAACATGATGATATATTCCCCTTTAGGTAAGTGCCTACTTTGTTTTTCTGGTGAAATTCATTGTATAAACTTTACATTTTGACTTTTAAACATTTAGTTTTTGTAACCGATTTCTACAGATTTGTCATCATCAAGTATTGTTCAGCAGATTGTCCATCATGTTGATAAATGTTATCTTTCAGTAGTGAAAATATCTAATGATAATGTTTTTCCAATCACATTATGATAATTCTAATTATTTCAAGATCAATGTTATGGCACAGATAACTTATGTACCCATTTAAACACAGTAGCCAGTAAGAGCACGTTAAAACAGGCTATTGTTACATGCTACATGAGCTCTTAAACAGGTAATTACACATAATAGTACCCATAAAAATAGCACGCCACAATACAACTCCAATGCGCGTTTCACCTCCTTTGCTTCCTCAAGGGGCAAGTGTATAATTTCTTATATACCGTATATACTTGAGTATAAGCTGACCCGAGTATAAGCCGAGACCCCTAACTTTGCCACAAAAACTGGGAAAACTTAATGACTCGAGTATAAGCCTAGGGTGGAAAATGCAGCAGCTACCAGTAAATTTCAAAAATAAAAATAGATACCAATAAAAGTAAAATTAATTGAGATATCAGTAGGTTAAGTGTTTTTGAATATCCATATTGAATCAGGAGCCCCATATAATGCTCCATACAGTTCATGATGGGCCCCATAAAATGCTCCATACAAAATACGCCCCATATAATGCTCCATAAAGTTTATGATGGTCCCCATAAGATGCTCCATATTAAAATATGCCCCATATCATGCTGCACAAAGGTTAATAATGGCCCCATAACATGTTCCATAGACACATTTGCCCCATACAGTGCTGCATAAAGGTTAATAAGCGCCCCATAAGATGTTCCATAGAGACATTTGCCCCATATAATGCAGCACAAATGTTGATTATGGCCCCATAAGATGCTCCATAGAGATATTTGCCCCATATCTTGCGGCACAAATGTTGATTATGGCCCCATAAGATGCTCCATAGAGATATTTGCCCCATATATTGCGGCACAAATGCTGATTATAGCCCCATTAAATGGTCCATAGAGAGATTTGCCCCATATATTGCAGCACAAATGCTGATTATGGCCCCATAAGATGCTCCATACAGACATTTGCCCCATATAATGCTGCACAAACGTTGATTATGGCCCCATAAGATGCTCAATAGAGATATTTGCCCCATATAATGCACAAATGCAAACTATGGCCCCATAAGATGCTCTATAAAGATATTTGCCCCATATAATGCTGCACAAATGCTGATTATGGCCTCATAAGATGCTCCATAGAGATATTTGCCCCATATGCTGTTGCTGCTATTAAAAAAAAAATTACATACTCACCTTTCATCGCTCAGGCCCCCGGCACTTGCAATATTCACCTGTCCTCGTTCCACTGCCAGGCGCTGCTCAGTCTTCCGTCTCCTCTGCACTGACATTCAGGCAGAGGGCGCGCACTAACCACGTCATCGTCATGCCCTCTGACCTGAGCACCGAAGCAGAGGATGCGGAAGACGGAGAGGCACACGGTGGTGGAATGGGGACAGGTGAATATCGTGCAATGCAGCTCACCCTCCCCATTATACTCACCTGCTCCCGGCGGGGTCTCTGGCAGCTTCTCTGATGGTCTTCTCCGGGCACCGGCAGCTTCTTCCAGCGTTGAGCGGTCACCGGTACCATTCGTAACAGTAATGAATATGCGGCTCCACCCTTATGGGAGTGGAGTCGCGTCCATATTCATTACTGTAATGAGAGGTACCATGTGACCGCTCCACGCTGGAAGAAGCTGTCTGTGCCCGGAGACCTTTGGAGATGCAGGGACCTCGCCAAGAGCAGATGAGTATGTCACAGCCGCCGATCCCCCTCCCCGCTGACCCCCCTGGGACAATTACTCAAGTATAAGTCGAGAGGGGGACTTTCAGCCTTAAAAAAGGGCTAAAAATCTCAGCTTATGCTCGAGTATATACGGTTCTTTGTGTTTGTATGGTCCACACTAAACTTGAGCAAAACGATTCTCAGTATCCAAATCCAGCAGCCACTACAATAGTCTGCAGCCACTAGACCGAAGCCCCGCGAACCTCCTCTACCTGCCAGTATCCCTGGTGTCTCTTCTGTTTGGTAAACCTGGTGCAATGTCGTCATTGTACAGCAATACTCTCATGGAAAACATGCAACTTTACAATACTCTTTATGGACATGTTTATGCTATATGTCTAAATGTGGTCACATAATCATGTAAATTGCTGCCTGTTGAGATTATTTTGCCAACATTATATTGTAATAATGGTTTAAATGTATATTGTAATAGTGAATTTAGCTGTATACCCTTTGGGTATAGTTATATTTTTGACATTTTCAACCATTTCTCTTAGCAGTAGTTTTTTGCAGACTTGTCATCTTCTATAAAACATTATTTTCGAGAAACATTAAATATCATCTAGATTAATTGCTGCTTCCTTCATCTCAATCATACAGATACTAAGCAATTACTGTCCACACAAGCAATACACTAAGGTATTGCTCCAAGAAAACAATGTTATCTCCTTTAAAGGAAAATATTGTTTTGATATTATAAACAATTATTTGGATAATTCATCACTTTTCAGCAGGCTGAGTGGAGTGCTCTTTGTGCGTTTTATCTTTAGTGCTTCTAATGCAGGAAGACCTGAATTATTCATCTCATGTCTGTTGGTCGCAGTATCCTGAATATAGTACTTGTTTCCTAATGCATTTGGTAAACTGCTCTTTTTCACTAGCAGGTAATACTTATAGGGCTGCTGATAGTGCACGCACATAAAAGGAGCTTTCAGTTAAACTTATGGGTAGGATCTTGTTTTGGTTTCCTTTCCTAAAGGGAACCTATCATGCCCCCAAACATTATTAATCTACAGGTAAATACTATTATAAAGCTGTTGAGCTGCCTTACTTAAAGTGAGGCTAACAAGAAAAAATGAAATTTATTCCTTCAGTGAGCCGCCGGATTTCAGTCCTTGAGACGTCAACGTAGCAATTACAATCACCGTTCAGTACTCAATGAGCAGCAGCAGTAAGCACTCTCCAGCACCTTGATGGACAGCTTGCTCTGCAGTGCATCTCTACATAGCAAGCTGTCAATTAAAGTTTTGAGGCGTGCCTTTAGCCGCCATACATAATTCTGGGAGCAATGACTGCAAAGACTCTAGGAACAACGCCTCTTTGACTAAAACCTGGCGACTCTCTGGAGGAAGTTCATTTTCTTCCGATAGCTTCAGTTACATAGTTACATAGTTACATAGTTATTAAGGTTGAAGGAAGACTTTAAGTCCATCTAGTTCAACCCATAGCCTAACCTAACATGCCCTAACATGTTGATCCAGGGGAAGGCAAAAAAAACCCATGTGATAAGAGTAAGCTCCATCATGGGAAAAAAAATTCCTTCCCGACCCCACATACGGCAATCAGACTAGTTCCCTGGATCAACGCCTTATCAAGGAATCTAATCTATAAACCCTGTAATATTATACTTTTCCAGAAAGGTATCCAGTCCCCTCTTAAATTGAAGCAATGAGTCACTCATTACAACATCATACGGCAGAGAGTTCCATAGTCTCACTGCTCTTACAGTAAAGAATCCACGTCTGTTATTATGCTTAAACCTTTTTTCCTCCAGACGTAGAGGATGCCCCCTTGTCCCTGTCACCGGTCTATGATTAAAAAGATCAGTAGAAAGGTCTTTGTACTGTCCCCGCATATATTTATACATTAACATAAGATCACCCCTTAGTCTTCTTTTTTCCAAACTAAATAGCCCCAAGTGTAATAACCTATCTTGGTATGGCAGACCCCCCAGTCCTCTAATAACCTTGGTTGCTCTTCTCTGCACCCACTCCAGTTCAGCTATGTCTTTCTTATACACCGGAGACCAGAACTGTGCACAGTATTCTAAGTGTGGTCGCACTAGTGACTTGTATAGAGGTAAAATTATGTTCTCCTCATGAGCATCTATGCCTCTTTTAATGCATCCCATTATTTTATTTGCCTTTGTAGCAGCTGCCTGACACTGGCCACTGAATATTAGTTTGTCATCCACCCATACACCCAGGTCTTTTTCATTGACGGTTTTGCCCAGAGTTTTAGAATTAAGCACATAGTTATACATCTTATTACTTCTACCCAAGTGCATGACCTTACATTTATCCCCATTAAAGCTCATTTGCCATTTATCAGCCCAAGCTTCTAGTTTACATAAATCAGCCTGTAATATAAAATTGTCCTCGCCTGTATTGATTACCCTGCAGAGTTTAGTGTCATCTGCAAATATTGAAATTCTACTCTGAATGCCCCCTACAAGGTCATTAATAAATATGTTAAAAAGAAGAGGGCCCAATACTGACCCCTGTGGTACCCCACTACTAACCGTGACCCAGTCCGAGTGTGCTCCATTAATAACCACCCTTTGTTTCCTATCCCTGAGCCAACTCTCAACCCACTTGCACATATTTTCCCCTATCCCCATTATTCTCATTTTATGTATCAACCTTTTGTGTGGCACCGTATCAAAAGCTTTTGAAAAGTCCATATACACTACATCTACTGGGTTCCCTTGGTCCAGACCGGAACTTACCTCTTCATAGAAGCTGATCAAATTAGTCTGACATGATTGGTCCCTAGTAAACCCGTGCTGATACTGGGTCATGAGGTTATTCCTCTTCAGATACTCCAGCATAGCATCCCTTAGAATGCCCTCCAGGATTTTACCCACAGTCGAGGTTAAACTTACTGGCCTATAATTTCCGAGTTCAGTTTTTGTCCCCTTTTTGAATATTGGCACCACATTTGCTATACGCCAGTCCTGTGGTACAGACCCTGTTATTATGGACTCTTTAAAGATTAAAAATAATGGTCTATCAATGACTGTACTTAATTCCTGCAGTACTCGGGGGTGTATCCCATCCGGGCCCGGAGATTTGTCAATTTTTGTGATTTTTAGACGCCGCCGTACTTCCTGCTGGGTTAAGCAGGTAACATTAAATTGGGAATTATTATCACTAGTCATATTGGCTGCCATGGGATTTTCTTTTGTAAATACTGATGAAAAAAAGTCATTTAGCATATTGGCTTTTTCCTCATCCTCATCCACCATTTCACCCAGACTATTTTTAAGGGGGCGAACACTATCATTTTTTAGTTTCTTACTATTTATGTAGTTAAAGAATATTTTGGGGTTATTTTTGCTCTCTCTAGCAATGAGTCTCTCTGTCTCAATCTTTGCTGCCTTGATTTGCTTTTTACATAATTTATTTAATTTTTTGTATTTATTTAATGCCTCCTCACTACCTACTTCCGTTAATTCTCTAAATGCTTTCTTTTTGTCACTTATTGCGCCCCTTACAGCTTTATTTAGCCATATTGGTTTCCTCCTATTTTTAGTATGTTTATTCCCATACGGTATATACTGTGCACAGGTCCTATCCAGGATGCTAATAAATGTCTCCCATTTTCTTTGTTTACTTTTATGTCTCAGGATATCGTCCCAGTTAATTGCACCAAGATCCTCTCTCATCCGTTGGAAATTTGCCCTCCGGAAGTTTAGTGTCCTTGTCACCCCTTCACTACACATCTTATTAAAGGAGACATGAAAACTTATTATTTTGTGATCACTATTCCCCAAGTGACCCCCAACCCTTATATTTGATATGCGGTCTGGCCTGTTGGTTAATATTAGGTCTAGCAGTGCCCCCCAGTTAGTAGACCAGACAGCCTTGTATGGTCAGATGCGGACAACTAATTTCTCCACATTGAAGAAAATCAGTCCGATTATGCTAATCATACTCTAATCATACTCAGAGTTTGAGCAGAGTGAGATCCAATTTTCTTGGTGGTGGAGAGAAAAAAATAAAGTTTCTCCAACATTCCAGTGAATGAAAATAAAAAAGCACTTGGATGTCATCCGATGTTTTCCACTGACCCACCAACTAGCATGGGCAGTGCCATCCGATTCTCAAAGGAAAATCATGCATGCTGAGATTTTTTTATCAAACCGTCTTGGTCCGAGGAAAAAGTTGGACATGTGCACAGCCCCATAGAATATCATGAGGGTGCATTCTATCCATCAAAACAACAGATAGGACTCGTCATAGTTATACAGTCATCTGCACGAACCATAATGCTATTTATCTGCAGATCAACCCTACATCTGCTGATTAATAGCATTTGGATACATGATCGGTTTCCTTTAAATATATAATTGTTATAATTTCAGGATCTGCACTGATTTTCTCCTTTTTTTCTGGAAATGTAATTTATGAGTTTGATTCTTTTATCTTCAGTAAGAGAAAGAATCATGCATTTTCATGTATTTCACTCCCTTTGACTCTACGAATAGTTACTCTTTGTTTCCCTGTATACAGAGAATATGAATAGTTTGTAGAAAATGTTCAGTCCTTGACCATGTGATCTTCCTTATAAATGGCTAATTTTGCAATATTAGTAGAATATAAATGGAAAATCGATGCAAAAAAACCCCCAATGCACTGTACAATGCTTGGACCAAGAGTGTAAGTTGGATTACGTCCAACCAGTAGGGAATGACTTAGAAAGGAGAAAGGGAAAGAGAATGGGAACGGTTTTAAACTTATGGTAATATATTCACTAAAAGCATCATTAACTGGTTGTTGGTAAGCATTGTAGCAAAACCATGCTTTTCTACACATTTGACATATGGCAGTCTGTCAGATATTTAGTTTGGTTCAGACAGTGTAGGACTGGAGTACCAATGGCCCACCAGTAACCAACTCCAGGGACCCACTTTTTGGCTACATGCAAATGTGACATTATCCTCAATCACAAATTTATGCTGCCTTTGTCTGTACATAGTGATTCAAGTATATTGTGCCAAATACTGCTCATATAAGAGGGTGGTGGCCACTCTTGCACAGGGGCCCACCAGAGGATTCCCCTGCTTTCCTGTAGGCCAGCCCAAGCCTGGGTGAAGGTCTTTGACAGTGACTTCCACCAATTGCTGCAACCAAGGAGATAACGCACTCAGCTGAGCACTGTGTCCCATCAGTTCTTTGTCTGCCTCTCCCAGAGTCTTTCCAGCTTCACTTTTCCTACAGCAATCAGTAGAAGTCTCCGTACATGGACCTTCAGCAATTAATATTTTTGACATGTCATTATGACATCATAATTAAAAAAAAAAAAACAATAGTGACTAGACCTCTCAAAATGAATAATATAATGCAATCTTGATTCCTGTGTATTATTGATGGAGAGTGATAGAGATGATCGTTCCTTAGCCAAATGTCACCAGATAGCATTCCCTGATGGGCTGATGCTGGCCAGACATGTGCTAATGACTATTCATCAACCAATTTTATTTTTCATCCTTCAAAATCAAATCCCTCTGAAATTTGATTGCAAAAAATGATTGTTGTGCTCCTTATCAAGTGTCTAATCTAAACTGTCCACATTGGCTGATACTCTGCTAATCAGCAATGAGTTACAGTATCCATTTTTTCTGCCTAATGACTGCAGAAATCTATAAACTTTAAAAGGAACAGAAATAAGAATAGAAAGTGTAGCTCAAAAGCATAAAACATTAAGACGTCTGGAAATAGTTGCACATAATTTATAAAGTTCATCTCACCCACTCATGACCAATGTTCTTGTAACTTACATAATGACTTACCCAAGTGGGAGGAAATGTGGTTTATAGAGGAACAGGTAGAGCGTGACAAAAGGGCTCATATTTAGAGGATGACTAAGTAAGGATTCATTTCTTTTTACATTATCGTTAATATTGAAAATATTTCTTTGGGAAATTGATAAACTAGTAACCGAGAAAGAGGAAGTGAAGATACAAACACAATATTATTTGACTAGTGCTTCCTAATCAGTCAAGGTCTACAAAACAACCTGGGTCTTATGAAAAATTGATAAGCAAATTAAAGCAACTTAATTTGCAGAATTATTTATTGTACCTGATTATTTCCTTGGTTAATAATTCATAAGATAAATTAATTTGTGACTATCGTCTTCAGTATTTTGGGGTTATTTTGTGACCTCACTCAGAAAATGTGACCATACAAAACAAAAATCCTTTGGTATCCAAATGGCTTCACGCAAATGTGAATAACATTTTTCTTTAACCTTTGATATATAAATATAAAAAATGATGTGTTAGACCATTTGTAAATGTATTTCAACAGAATTTACATGCATCTAATCAAGTCAATGGTATGAAATTTCTCTCTGTAGATGCTGGGGTTATTAATCTGAGAATAGAGAGAAATGACAAAATAAAAGTCTTTGACCACTTTATCTTTAGTTTTAGAATTTTACCGAGAACAGGATGTGTGGCACTTACTAATATAAAAGTATTGCAGATATTCTTCATTTGTGAAGTGCTGCCCGCTCATTTTCATTGCAGACTTCACCGCTCTGCTCTTCTTTGCTGGCAGTTGATTGTGGAACATGTGACCAGACCAGTCCATCAGCCGGCTCCAATTGCATAATACCTTTCCAATGTGCAGAGTATTTTAATTGGAGGAGGTTGATGGACAGATTTGGTCACGTGCTCCTCCATCAGCTTTCCTTTAGAGACCGGTAGATCAATGCATTTTATGAGGAATGTGGCAGAGGAGAAACAATAATACTTATATATTAGTAAGTGCCACAGAATAAGGTCCTCAACACATTAACAAATTAGATAAAATAAGGTCCCGCTAAGGCTACGTTCACATTAGCGTCTTTGGGTGCAGCGTCGTCGACGCATGCCGACGCATGCGTCATGCGTCCCTATCTTTAACATGGGGGCGCATGGATATGCGCCAGTATGCATTTTCAAGCGTTGTACGACGCATGCGTCGTTTGGGCACACCAGACAGGGTGCAGCTGACGCTACATGTTGCATTTTTCCAGCGTAATATTTTTTTAGAAAAACGCATGCGGCACACTTGCGTCGTAAATGCACCAAAAAAACACATTAGTGTCTATGGAAAACGCACAGGGTGCAGGTGTCTGCGTCGACCCGAGTTGTTCAACGCATGCGCCTTTTCAGTAAAAAACAAGTGATGAAGTGTCTAGACAGTGACAAGACCATATAAACATTTTAGGACAACGCATGCGTCAAAAAACGCTGCGTTGTGTATTGCATTTTGGGTTTCGTCAACGACGCTGCGCCCAAAGACGCAAATGTGAACGTAGCCTAACAGTGGTTGGTCCTGAAGAAGTGTTAAACTTCAAAACGTGTTGAATAATAAATCACATTTAATCAACACGGATCTCTGATTCCATCCATTCTTCAGCTCCCTCAATCCAGGCAGCGCAAGAATTAACTAATTCTCTCCACCATTGGTATCATAGCATCCTTGTGGGTCTGCATCAAATGGTTATGGTACACAACCCAGGCCAGGTGAGCAATTCTCCTTACCTGATGATACAATTTTACATAGATGAGATCCATTGCACTTTTGTTTTTCCAGTTTTTTTTCCCATTGCACCCCTGGAGATTGATAGTTTGGGCAGGTGGCATGACTGATAATCTGGTATCCTCAACTGCCTGCCCTGGAAAGCTGCTATCAGAGGCATCTTTGCCTCTGCAGCACATGAGGGAGCAGAGATTCTTGAAGTTGGCTAGGTCCAGAGATCCGGCAGGCTCAAGAGTGGCGCTTCCAAGCTGTTTAGCAATCAGATTGTAAACATGTTGTCCTGGGACATGAAACCAACCACTTTCGAGTTGGCCATTAACATTAGCAACAAGTAGCACATTATAGATATCATTATAATCAGTCAAATAAAGTGTGCCAAATTTGTTAAGTGATGCATACCTGTTAATTATTTCCAAACATCTTCTTGTATTCTTGAAATCTTGGTCAGTCAATGACATTAGAGTCAATTTCTTTTGCGGTGGTAGGTCATAACCTTTTTAATAAGCCCCACTGACTTTTATAGTCTTTCTTGGAGGCACCTTAAGAGGCTTACAAACTACCTGCAGTACGGATCTATAGTATCTCACACTATGCCATCACGCAGTGGTGATCCCTATTAGCAAGAAAAAGTGTGATGTTTCTCCTCCGGGCTAATGTTTATATATGATCCGAGTTTAGGAATTGCCCAATAACCAACCTAAAAATACAAGACTCCTGCTGCTAAGGCCAGTTACCAATGGTCAAGGAATAAAGTCAATCTCTGAAGCATAATATTAAGAATTAAAGATAACCTGAAGGAGCACAGTATGAAGCTGACATCTAGCGGATATACACTTTAAAAAAATTCTGTTTGGCTATATTTCACTTAGGGGTTACTAACTTGATTATAACCTTAAAAGATAAATGAAAGCAGGTTATTAACAAGCCCATTTTCTTTTTGATGGTATCTCTGAAGCAACAAAGAGATACACAAAATATATTAAGCAACCAAAGTTACCAAAGTTAAATTATAAATTCACTGCAAATGCTAAAAGTATTGATTCATACTTCCCAAACTTTAAAAAGGAGGAGACATTTATCATGTGTTGACAAAAGATGATACATCATCGGTGGAGGAAAGGATTCTTTACAGTAAAAGTAATCAAACTATAAAATGTATAGAAGGCTATAATTAATCAGACAATAAGTGATGTATAACTGATCAAGAGAGGTTTTAATTGATGGAGCTGAATATTGGTATGTTTTTTTTAGCTTATGTATTCAGATATCTCTTACTCATACAGGATTGCCTGATTAATAATATGATTCAAAAGAAAATATGGATCCCTTCTCTGAATATATACTACAATTTATTAGATAAGTCTGAGCGTATTAGACATTTTATCCACGGAACAGGTGATAAAGATATGATCACTTGGTGTTCTTAGCTTTGACCTCCACCTAGCCTGAGAATGAGGATCCCAAAGCCCCCTGAGTGGAAGATGTGGTGGTGTGCTCGCTGAAACACTGCTAGGTCCACTTTTATGGGACTGACAGAATGCGTATCTACTGTACATCAGTCACAGAGGCTTAACTATAGTGGGTGCAGGGGCTGAAATTGTGTCCGTGCATTGGAGTCAAAAGGGGCCCAAAAGGTCCCTTAGGTCCATATGAGAAGACCAATACTAATAAAAATTCATGATAGTTGGTGGCACTGCTTAAGGTTTGCTTGGAACTCACGAGCTTCAAATTGCGCCACTGATCAGTCCCATAAAAGTGAATTGAGCGTTGGCCAAGCATATGTCCACAGCTCCATTCATATACTCCATTGATGGGACCCTTACCAATGATACATAAATAATCTATTCTGTACATATGTGATACAGCAAAATGATTTAGTGGGCCGATACCCAGTTTTGTATGATTCCTTTCACTGGAGGTCTTCATCACACCAATGAATGCAATGGATGGCATCGATGGACTAAAGTGAGTCTCTTATTAGACTTTGTTTTCCCAGGAGCCAAATATTATCCTGTACTATACCACCAATTAGCTCATGACATGTGAAGCCACAATATGAAATGGTTTTATATACAGCTCTGGTAAAAATTAAGAGACCACCACATCAAACCCCTGTCATGGGCAGCCCAATCTCCAGACCTGAATCCCATTGAAAACCTCTGGAATGTAATCAAGAAGATGATGGATAGTCACAAGCCATCAAACAAAGAACTGCTTACATTTTTGTGCCAGAAGCAGTGTGAAAGACTGGTGGAAAGCATGCCAAGACGCATGAAAGCTGCGATTAAAAATCATGGTTTTTCCACAAAATATTGAGTTCTGAACTCTTCCTGAGATAAAACATTAGCATTGTTGTTTCTAAATTATTATGAATTTGTTTTCTTTGCATTATTTGAGGTCTGAAAGCACTGGGGTTTTTTATTTTGACCATTTTTTTGTCAGAAAAAAAATACAAAATTTATTGCTTGGAACTTCGGAGACATGTTGTCAGAAGTTTATAGAATAAAAGAACAATTTACACGTTTCTCAAAAATATACCTATAAAGAGAAAAATCAGACAAACTGAACATTTTGCAGTAGTTTCTTAATTTTTTCCAGAGCTGTATGTGAAAATAAGGTTATTAATCTATTAGTATAAAAGTACACTATAATGGCATTTTTACGCATAATATGAAATGAAAAAGCAATACAAATTAAAAAAAAGAAAAAAAGCAAATACTCATTTATATTGTTATTGCTTTGTCTATTCGTAACAGAGGTTAAAAGATTTATAAACCCAGATTGATTTACCCAAAATTATAAGTGAAGTAAAGGGAATCGCTGATGATCTTAGTTCAGGTTTCGTATTTGCTACTTCTAAGAGACAGCACAGTAAAACAGCATCACATTTATCTGTCGCAGTAATAGCGGCATGAGATATATCCTCTAGAGAACCAGTATTCAAAGATAACAGAACCATTAAAATATGTGTGCAATACTCTACGGATTTCATGCTCTCTGTGAATGTGACAGCTTTGGAAACGAAAATCATAGGACTGTGCGACTAACAGCATAGTTATCCTTCCTGGCAGAATCCACAACCTTTAGCTGATGCTGGGAGATGTTGAGGCTCCCTGACAGAGTCGCCTTGACACGTGCTCTACAATAAAGTCACAGGCTCACAAAATATAGAAACTTATTAAACATTTATATATTCACATTAACAGCATTTAGCACGTCGTTAGAAAAGTCCGGCCAGCATTATTGCTATACAGCCCAGGAATGAAGCGGAAGCTTGACAAATAAAAATAATGCACATGCAGTAGGGAAGAAAAAGTGACGGATCATCCAGCAGAACGGATTTCAAGAAATGCATGGTTGACATCTCCAAAACAAGCGTGATATTGTAGGAGGACTTGGCACAGCTGAACAGTCAAATAATAACATATTCAACAGATTTATTGGTTAAGCTTTGGCTTAAGCAACTGGAAAGCAGAAAAATGTTCCACCAGGGAACATTTGAGGTCAACGTTCAACTTAAACTAAACTTTACTGGTCAAGTTCCTTTTTGGCATCTTTTTGGGTTGAATAAGTCAGCATACAATTGCCTTAACTGATTCAGATCTTGTAAAGGGGAAAAAAATGTTTTCATTCTTCTATTTCTTCACGGCGTTTATGGCAAAGGTTCATTAATTTTATGCATAGCGTTTTTTATTTTGTTTTTTGGAATAGGAAAAGGAGATAAATTTGAACATTTATCTTTCTTTAATATTTTTTTTTTTTTTTTTTTTTTTTACAATTTTTCCACTTTTTTTTTTATTTTATTCTGTGAACATGAGACTGTTTGGAGATTTGAGAAATAACAATCTACAATGAATCCTGGCAAATAGATTAGGCTTCATAGAAGGCCCAAGGTTGCAGAAATGGGGGACTTCAGTGCGCCCCCCGGCACTGCCATGACAACCCTTCAGCACCTCACAATCACTTTGCAGGGAGCAATGAACTTTGGAGTGGGACACTCCTAGATTGCAGCAATTCAATTCTGCCGTGAGATAAGAAAAGCAGCAGTTAAGTGGTTAAAAAGCAGAGATTGAAGCTAGCTGTTGGAGGCAGGTGCCAGCCGTACAGCACAGTCGGTCCCTGCAATATATGTAATGGGTTAAGCTCCTGTGAGCGGTCCATACATGTGTATCTGACATCCACCATATATATACCGGATAATGAAAAAGAGTTAATAGTCCTGCAGGATAGAGTTTGCATTTCCTTTATAAACCTTGCGTCAAAAAAATCAACCAAAAATTTGGTGCAATATTTATTAAAGAATTGTGTACCTAGTTATGTTTAGCTCATGGCTGAAAAATATCTCTATATTAAAGAGGTTGTCTGGTCTTGAGTTACAAGTCTGCAGTCACTCTATGTGCACTGCGCACTGTGGGGATTCTCCAGCTCCGGGGGTGGCGTGCCCGTGACCACCTGTATGTGATTCGCGTACATGCAGCCAGATGGGCACCGCGCTCAATGCATACATTGAGCAAGGCTGAAAGTATTCTAGTCAGAATGGGACAAGAAGTATGCAAATCGCAATCTTGCAGTCACATGACCACTGGTCCCAGCACCAGAGAATCTTCACAGTCTGCAGTTCACGCGACGTGCCACACAGAGTGACTGCAGACTTGTAGCCTAAGGTCGGACAGCCCCGTAAAGGTTGATATGAATACTGTATGTTTGTGGTCTTCAATAAGGCTCAAGGCTCCAAGATGTGTGACTCATGTTACATGCCGTGAGTCATCACCATGTGCCCTGGCTACAATTCTACACCGACAATATTGTAGATAATCCAAGCCAGTTTTGTATCAAACCATTTTTTTCAATTGATGACCATTAAACAAACATTTGTATTAGACTTTTCTCTCAATCATCTCAATAAACAGCATTACTCTCATTACTCAATGACATCCAGTGATAGCCCGGAACTCAATGGGCCACAAAACCTACAAATAGCCAAACTTCAAATTATTTGTCTCATCTTTATTTTTTAAATAAATTTTGGTTGCTCACAAGGGACAAAGAATTAGTTGTATGGTATAGGAATCTTTGAAATATACTTCCAAAAATTGTTCCATATTAGCCAACCTAAATGTTGTCGTATGGCATAACTGCTAAACAAGCAAAGCAAGCTCTAAACTTCAGTAGTTGCAGGTGAATGGGCTTTCCAATTACAGCTATTTCCAAAATATTCAGCAATATCTGGCACCTCTATTTATTAAACCCAATGTGGCACATTATTTGAGTCAGTCTCCCATCTTTGGCTATGGCAATATTCTCTAACATCTATAGATTTTGTGAAGCTGGCAGACCATTTATATGTGTTGTGCATGAAATCATCATAATAATAATGCTGGTTTTATTGTGTCAGTTCATAATTACCGTACATCAACATTCATTACCCGTAGGTGAGTCCCAAAGTGCTATCTTTACTCTTATTAACCTAGATGAGCTCACCAATTACATTTAATTATAATTGTTCCCCCCATTAATTATTGCTAATTAATTGGAAACATATTTAAGTTTCTAAAATATATTCTTTCCCTTGGGGTAGAAAATCAAGGGCTTTACCTTACTTGATGATGGGAAATAAAGTATTTCACGTGAAGACAGGTAAATATACTGCTGCAGTATCATAAGAAATACAAATATATTTATATTAATAA
Organism: Ranitomeya variabilis; assembly: GCF_051348905.1. Taxonomy (NCBI): domain Eukaryota; kingdom Metazoa; phylum Chordata; class Amphibia; order Anura; family Dendrobatidae; genus Ranitomeya; species Ranitomeya variabilis. The sequence goes on along the minus strand of NC_135237.1, from coordinate 70,703,408 downwards.
TAAATAAATGCAATAATATAATAAAATAGAATTACAGCAAAGAGGAAACAGGGCATTGTAGCCAGAGAGAAATGGAGTCCTGTCTTGTGGATTCTTCACGTCAACTAATCATCCTTGTAACATGATGTTCTGAGATTTGTTAACCTTTGTAAACGTGTCTTGAAAAAAACAAAAATATTTGTGACTAGGGATGAGAAAATCTGTCCCCAAAAATTTGAATTCTGCAGATTTGCTTGAATTTATCCTTGGAAATTTGATTTACTTCCATTTTTTTCTGTGCCATTGCCATTGACTGAGTGTGACAGTGAGCATCGTAAAGAACAGGTCAGAGGTAAAGTCAGTGTGATTTTTATTAATGACCTCCCATCCCATATGAACCTAGCTGGTAACAATTTTGCTGAATTTGCGTGAATCAAATTCCCCCCAAAACTCACTAAATTCATTACATTTTAGGAAATTATAAATTAGTTTAATTCAATTCATTAAACATTTTTGGCCTTAAAGCTACTTTCTAGTTCTTGTATTTTTGAATGTAGGAAGAGAAGAAAGTTTTGCGTTTTTTTACACTATTCATAGAGTAGACAGATGTGGCATCTGGCGACCAACTCTGGGCACGCTTCCTTGATAGACCCCATTACAGTATTTTTGGACAACCCTATGGTTTGTGTATCTGTACAAGTGTTGATCTTTATATTGTTATGGCCTAACTTGGACTTCTTACTTGGAAATCAGACTTGCCATTTGGTGGTATATTACCTTTATTCTTTCTTCATAATGGATAGAGAATATAAGGAGATCCTTTCAAACCCCATATTACTAAATATTTGAAAAAAGGGCCCAGGCTTCAAAATCACAAAGAGTGATTATTTCACCTAGTATTGATTTATCAGATGACAAATTACTGGACTGGGAACAATACAAGTGTAGGAGAGTCAGTTGCATCATCTCTATTGTGTCGCTCCTAAAACTGTAAATCTCTCATTATTATCACTTTTAAACAGATATTATATACAGATTGGCTGGGAAGAATTACCTTGATGAAAGATGACAACTCAAGGACATTCACAGTTAATTTGTTTTCCTTTAGGTGGAAATGCAGTTTAATAAACATCCTGTTAGTTACGCAGTCCTACATTTCATCAAGATAACGCAAAGAATGAAATAAGGACACCACCTTCATTCTTAATTAGTTTTTCTGTAAAAATAGCACAACACAGCACACCAATGGTTTAGTTACAGTAATTTTGTGGGCGAGCGTCGCCCACAGATTTATTAGCAGAACTTCAACGTTTATAAGCAAAAATCAATTGCTAACAATTAGCGCTTTGGTTTTCCACAACGCACTAAATATGTTAGTTAAGAAAAAAATGCAAAGCAATTACAGCAGTGTTCTTGGGGTCAACATGGGAGAAAAACTTCAGATAATGATTAGATTTGATATTCAGAATGGAAATTTACCAGCAGCTGTGACAAATCTATTTCGGAAGAGCATCATATGTTTGCAATTTAGGGCCTGTAGCACCTAGACGCTGTGTGGTTCTCCGGGACTACGTGTAGATCATAATAGGGCAATTTAGAAGGGCAGGGCTGGGTTTTGAAATATAATCATGAATGAGGCCACTTACAAAGCCTCATGAGATTGGATGGTAGACTCCCAACCAAAAATATTGTCAGAATGCCTTAAAGGGGTCATCCAAGCTGTATCCAAGCTCACTGTATGTGAGAAACAGATAACCAACAAAGTCCAGCTCACCCTCTCCTAAATAAATCCAAACAATGGGGAAGCCCAGAGAGTACGCCACTTCATAGCGTTGGGATAAACATATCCAATAAATGGAAGAGATCCAGCTTCCAGTGTATATAAAAATATAATATATATATATATATATATATATATATAGACTACCAATAAAGTATTATATTTTTTATATACCTTAGAAGCTGAATCTCTTCACTTGATTGCATATAGTCACTGTATGTGACTGCAGACTGCTGAATCATGACGGTGTGCAGTGTCAGACATTGCAGGTTCAAGCGAACGGTCACATGATTGCATGTTGTATGCATACGGGCACATGCTGACTTGACAAGTTTGGCTTCTCTCCATAGAAATGAATTTAAAGAAGATTGAGGCTAATCTGTACATGACTAAAAGTATGCAAATCACATGCATGCATTCATGTAAATGACTGTTCGGAATGGCAATGCTGAAGTATTGCACACTTCATGCTGTTACATGTTGCGGTAATATATATCCAAGCCTGAACGACCCTTTTAAGGTGCCCATATACTTTAGAAAACTGTCAACTGAACACTCCTGAACATACTTGAATATATTAGATCAATAGGATACTCTATGGAAGAAGAGTGGGTAAGTGTTTGGATAACACTCACCTGGTGGAGTTGTGACTAGTGTTGAGTAGGGTTGAGCGAAACAGATCGGCACTTTTCAAAAGTCACCGACTTTTAGCAAAGTCGGGTTTCATGAAACCCAACCCGATCCCACTCTGGGATCGGTCGGAGGTACACGATCTGTAATCCAAAGTCGGGTTTCGTTTTTATATACATATATATATATATATATATATATATATATATATATATATATATACAGTATATATATATATACTGTATATATGTCATAGAGACACATATATATATATTTATATTTACTTCAGCACGATAATGTTGAAAAGCCGGTAATTCAATTGCCGGCTTTTCATTTCTCCTGCCTAAACCCGACATGATATGAGACATGGTTTACATACAGTAAACCATCTCATATCCCCCTTTTTTTTGCATATTCCACACTACTAATGTTAGTAGTGTGTATGTGCAAAATTTCGGCGCTGTAGCTATTAAATTTAAGGGTTAAATCGTGGAAAAAATTGGCGTGGGCTCCCGCGCAATTTTCTCCACCAGAGTGGTAAAGCCAGTGACTGAGGGCAGATATTAATAGCCAGGAGAGGGTCCATGGTTATTGGCCCTCCGTGGCTAAAAACATCTGCCCCCAGCCACCCCAGAAAAGGCACATCTGGAAGATGCGCCTATTCTGGCACTTGGCCACTCTCTTCCCACTCCCGTGTAGCTGTGGGATATGGGGTAATGAAGAGTTAATGCCACCTTGCTATTGTAAGGTGACATTAAGCCAGATTAATAATGGAGAGGCGTCAATTCTGACACCTATCCATTATTAACCCAATTGTATGAAAGGGTTAAAAAACACACACACACTTGATTAAAAAGTATTTTAATGAAATAAACACACAGGTTGTTTTAATATTTTATTGCTCTCTCAATCCACCTGAAGACCCTCGCTTGGAAAAATAATAAACCAACAATATACATACCCTCTGATGAACTGTCACGTCCCACGAGGTAAATCCATCTGAAGGGGTTAAAATAGTTTACAGGCAGGAGCTCTGCTATAATGCAGCTGTGCTCGTGCCTGTAAACCCCGGCAAATGAAGGAAATGTAGGTCAATGACCTTTAGTTACCTTCAGTCGCGGTGTTGCGCCCCCCTGGTGGATGTCCTCATGAACTGCAGCCTGGGAACTTTTTCCCACGCTCCAGGTCATATGAGGACATCCACCAGGGGGCGCATCACCGCGACTGAAGGTAACTATAGGTCATTGACCTACATTTCCTTCATTCGCCGGGGTTTACAGGCACAAGCACAGCTGCATTATAGCAGAGCTCCTGCCTGTAAACTATTTTAACCCCTTCAGATGGATTTACCTCGTGGGACGTGACAGTTCATCAGAGGGTATGTATATTGTTGGTTTATTATTTTTCCAAGCAAGGGTCTTCAGGTGGATTGAGAGAGCAATAAAATATTAAAACAACCTGTGTGTTTATTTCATTAAAATACTTTTTAATCATGTGTGTGTGTGTTTTTTAACCCTTTCGTACAATTGGATTAATAATGGATAGGTGTCAGAATTGACGCCTCTCCATTATTAATCTGGCTTAATGTCACCTTACAATAGCAAGGTGGCATTAATCCTTCATTACCCCATATCCCACCGCTACACGGGAGTGGGAAGAGAGAGGCCAAGTGCCAGAATAGGCGTATCTTCCAGATGTGCCTTTTCTGGGGTGGCTGGGGGCAGATGTTTGTAGCCAGGGGGGCCAATAACCATGGACCCTCTCCTGGCTATTAATATCTGCCCTCAGTCACTGGCTTTACCACTCTGGTGGAGAAAATTGCGCGGGAGCCCACGCCAATTTTTTCCGCGATTTAACCCTTAAATTTAATAGCTACAGCGCCGAAATTTTGCACATACACACTACTATCATTAGTAGTGTGGAATATGCAAAAAAAAGGGGGATATGACATGGTTTACTGTATGTAAACCATGTCTCATATCATGTCGGGTTTAGGCAGGAGAAATGAAAAGCCGGCAATTGAATTACCGGCTTTTCAACATTATCGCACTGAAGCAAATATTAAAAAAGTATGCTTCCCCATTGAATTGCATTGGGTTTCGTGTTTTGGCCGATCCCCGACCCCGACTTTTCAATAAGATCGGCCGATTTCACTCGACCCGAATTTTGGTTCTGTTTATACCAAGGAAGGTTACGGGCACAAGGGGGCATTCTTTGCGTCTGGAGGAGAGAAGGTTTTTCCACCAACATAGAAGAGGATTCTTTACTGTTAGGGCTGTGAGAATCTGGAATTGCTTGCCTGAGGAGGTGGTGATGGCGAACTCAGTCGAGGGGTTCTAGAGAGGCCTGGATGTCTTCCTGGAGCAGAACAATATTGTATCATACAATTATTAGGTTCTGTAGAAGGACGTAGATCTGGGGATTTATTATGATGGAATATAGGCTGAACTGGATGGACAAATGTCTTTTTTCGGCCTTACTTACTAACTATGTTTTGAGAAAGTCGGGTTTCGTGAAACCCGACTCGATCTCAAAAAATGAAAAGTCGCTCAACCCTAGTGTTGAGCATTCCGATACTGCAAATATTGGGTATCAGCCGATATTCGCTGTATTGGAATTCCGATACCGAGTTCCGATATTTTTGTGATATCGGAAATCGGAAGTTCTCAGTGTATGGTTCCCAGGGTTTGGAGGAGAGGAGACTCTCCTTCAGGCCCTGGGATCCATATTCATGTAAAAAATAAAGAATAAAAATAAAAAATATGGATATACTCACCCCTCCGGCGGACCCTGGAACTTAGCATTGTAACCGGCAGCCTCCATTCCTGAGAATGCAGTGAGTGTACAGGACCTGCGATGACGTCGCGGTCTTGTGATTGGTCGTGTGACCGCTCATGTGACCGCTCACGTGACCGCGACATCATCGAAGGTCCTTCACTCACTGCATTCTTAGGAACGGAGGCTGCCGGTTACACCGCTAAGGTCCAGGGTCCGCCGGAGGGGTGAGTATATCCATATTTTTTATTTTTATTCTTTATTTTTTACATGAATATGGATCCCAGGGCCTGAAGGAGAGTTTCCTCTCCTTCAGACCCTGGGAACCATCAGGATACCTTCCGATATTTGTGTCCCATTGACTTGTATTGGTATCGGGTATCGGTGTCGGCGATTTCCGATATTTTTTGGATATCGGCCGATCCAATCTGATACCGATACTTTCAAATATCGGACGGTATCGCTCAACACTAGTTGTGACAGTCACAACTCTTATGTGGTCATGAAGATAAACAGCTGCTGTTGCCCCATGGCTGGTGGATGAATCCTGAAGGAAATATTGGACTGAGTTGGATAAAACACGCTAGATGAGCTGCACCGCTGGAGTAACTCATATCTTCTACAATGATGATAATGAGGTTTTTTTTATTCACAACGCATTTCAACGCTGCACCGGCATCTTTTTCAAGTGAAAAAAACTAATGTCATTTGCTTTAGGGAAATGGATCCAATGGTGGGACAAAGTCATTTTTAACCTTTTCTTGTGGTGAGTTATGTCATAGGTCAATGAGAAGATTGGGGATTTAAATCTAAAGTGTCAGATGCTTATATTCTGCAACATTGTCCATTGAGGGAAAGTCAAGAGGTTTTATGTACATTAGATGGTTGGCCCATCCAAATCAATATGCACAAGCTGGTTTATCGCCTAACTATTAAAGAATATACCAAGGTTGCTTTGATAAAAATCATCTCATGAGGAAAGAAAATCAAAGCCTTCACTCTTTGTTGCCAAGATAGCACTATGAAATATTGCACAGGAAACACTAATGTGTATTTAATGCATTGATCGAATTGCATTGTCGTCTAAGGAAAATAATTTTAGATGATAAGGTCAAACTAACAATTATTAGGGCAACTTTTTTGCAAATCCCATCTAAAGCGTATTTGTAGGTGAGATGATTGCAGCTTCAGCAGCAAAGCAATTTCCTTCAAGTCCGATAAAGCGCTCCCGACATTAGCATTTTGGAAAGCGTGGTTCCTTATTAGTTTTGCTTGTATTACAAGTCAGCGATATTACCTGCTGCTTGGGTTGTCTACAAAACCTCATTAATGGTTGTTAACGGCTGACCATTGACACACATGGGAATAATGCAAGATATTTCCCTCCATTTTCTGAACTTATTGAAGACCTCTAGAAGGCACATCTGAATAATAGGTGACTGTAATTCCAATGATGATAACATTATTTAATAATGTGTCATAAACAGCTGCACAGAGTAGGGCATTAAGCTGAGTTTTCCATTACAATACATATTTTTTAAATAAAAAATAAAAACAGAAAACTGTTTTCAGCAGTTCATTCATTGCTCAAGCACATTGCCTAGATGGCCACATGAACACGGCAATATTAAAGCACTCTTTGGAACAAAGCCATACAGTTGCCAAAGAGTTCCAGGGCCAAAGAGTTCCAGAGCCAAATGCTTCCGGTGTGAAAAAACAGGGTTAGTGCAACCACTGCTCCATTCATTTCTATAGCTCTATAAGACAGTTCAAGAAGCTCTCCTACCATAAAATTGTTTATCCTTTTACTATATTGCAGTCATCACATTATATAGCACTGTGTACTTGCAATTGCTCATTTTGCCTTTCTACCCAGAAAATTATTCTCTTTTCCATTAGGTCTATGACATCACATGATTAAAAACTGACTATCTGAATCCTATCCTTCTACTCTCTATGTAGAAACAGGTCAATTTTCCCTTTATGAGTCATGAGTCATGAGTCACTGAAAAAGTCTCTGCCAGGGGGGAGGAGCAGAGCACCTGGACCTGGAGTTGAAGAGGGGGAAGATAAATGAAGGAAAGAGAGACTTCTTGTTTCTACATAGAGCAGAGAAAAGAGAAGAATTAACTGGGTAGAAAGGCAAAATGAGCAATTGTAAGTACACATTGCTATATAATATGACGACTTCAATATACTAAGAGGATGAAAACTTTGATAGGAGACTTTGGAACCCTTTTTCATGTCCCAGCGGTCTGTCCCCCAGCTTTCCTACATTTATCACCAATCCTGTCTATGTGACAATCTCTTAAAGGGAACCTGTCACCCCCCCTCAGGCGTTTGTAACTAAAAGAGCCACCTTGTGCAGCACAATTGCTGCATTCTGACAAGGTGGCTCTTTTAGTTATGATGCCTGCACACACTGAAATAATCACTTATAAAATGTGCCCCCTCTTACCCTGAAATCACCAGGGAGGCGGGTCTTTCCTTTCTAATCAGACGCAGCACAGCCGTCACTCCGGGCCTGTGCGCGCCGGGTGCCGCATCCTCTTGCTTCATTATCGTCCCCCCTCAGGCTCTTTTAGGTACAAACGCCTGAGGGGGTGACAGGTTCCCTTTAAATAAGCCATGGAGCTTTATTACACTACTGTACAGGTTCCATTCATAAGGCCTTGACACACCTATTTTAGTATAAACCTCAGGCTATACAGGAGCATAATATTGCAATAACTGTGGCTGTGATTACGAATATTTACTATAAGAAAAATTTTGATCAGCATTTTTCTCCATTGCAACCATAGTTTTACCCCATTTCCTATGTTTCAGTTTCTTGTCATTTATAATTGATGCAATAGTACTCATAAGTAAGCAGTGTACCGGGATGGGCTCCTCGGGAAACAGTGAAATCACGAACGAGGAAAACACCAGTTCATTCACCCAAAGTATTTTGCTTGAATGTGAGGATGAATATAACCAAAAAGAAGGGGAACATACAAAGAAATTCACAGACACTCAGCCGTATGGTGAGGTGCATGCGTGGTTACCCACAGCAGTCAGCCTTGGCTATCTTATCACTGTGGGTCTGCTCCGGACAAACAGTCTATGCATGTGGACCGATGAGGACCACCTCTGACAGATGAGACGTACCACTGCTGGCTGTACCTTGACTTCTCAGCAATGTCCAGCACTGCTTACGCTAGGTCCCAAAATTGTCCTGTCTTTCAGAGTCATTCCTGGCAGCAATCTTCTTTCATCTGGTAAGGTTCTGGTCTCAGGCCTTACCAGCTTCACACCGCCAAGGCTCAGGTCTCGGTGGGATGTTTCTACATTAGTCCTTAGTAACTTCAGACTGCATCCAATATGGCCGCACTTTCCCTTAATGTGATTCAAATTCACCTCACCTTGTAGCTCCACCTCAGCTGTGTGTTTTGCGCAGTGCACATGTCTATTGCAGTCTTTCAGTTGTGCTTAGGAAACGGCGACTTCTTGTGAACAAATCCATCCTCTCAGTCCATGCAAAACAGTAGCACATCATTACTGACAGCAAGCAGGTAATTAAACTTATACACAACAGATACAATGTATATACATATGTGGACATAGATAAGCACATCTATACCACGCTGATGAGCCAGGTGCTGCTCCGTACGCACAGTGATTACTATCCGTCTCTTTAACCATGTACATACATCTGCCCATGGGCAATCGGTGTTGTTTCACCATCTCACACATACATAACTATATTTACACGCAGCAAATTCACTTAATTCAAAGAGGATTTTTTAGGCCTAGAGTTAAAACCAAGGAGCAACTCTAATTCTCTAAAGGGAAAGGAGGTGGATATCATACTACATCAGTGTCCTGTTCTGATTTTCAATACCAGGTTTTCACCCCAAAACTATGTACAGTTGTGCTCAAAAGTTTACATACCCCGGCAGAAAATTTGCTTTTTTGGCCTTTTTTTCAGAGAATATGAATGATAACACCAAATCTTTTTTTTCCACTCATGGTCAGTGGTTGGGTGAAGCCATTTATTGTCAAACTACTGTGTTTTCTCTTTTTAAAATCATACAACTATAGTGAGTCAGTCTTGGCCTCTTGTGTCAATTAGAGTGTGAATTGGTGAAACGAAAGGGTCATAAGTTTGGAAACTCAATGAAGATACAAATGTTCAATCTTGAATGAAGTCACACCTTGGTAAAGGTGAATCACACCATCTTTGATACGTATTTTAATTACCATGATTATGTCTTTGCATCCTTTCCAGTTGGCATGCAAAGAAGAAGAAAATTGTTGTGGCTCCTAGAAACCATCAATAAGACACCATTAATGGATCCTATTATCCTTTCCTTTTAATATAATTATGGCTTTTACGAACAGTCATGACAGCCAAACAGATAAACAAATGATAGTCTGATTAACACGCGATTATCTAATACTCACATTATTCACTCAAACAGGGTGTCATGTCCTCCTGTCTTCAGTGAATTTCTTGTTGGATCCAATTTATCACTTCTTTCCACATAATTGCCATATGCATTCATGTGGTATGAATCATATGTTAAGAATTTGGCAGATATTTAGACATCTTGACAAATTTATGAGTGCCAATAAAAATGTTCTGTATAGAAAAGGCTATTTTAATGCAAACATAATTGCATATCTGCTTGTTTTAGGATCAATCAATATGACCATGTTTCAACAAGAAATCACTTTAATAAAATTGCTCTGAAATGAATATTCGTGTTTAATATATCGTCTGTGCAACCTTGTAAAAACTATCCCCATGTATCCCAGCATGCCTCTACATTCACTTTATGCATATATTTCCCTAAATACCCAGAATTGTCAGTACCAAAAATAATTGAGACAGTCATAAAGCTCTTCATATTAACAGCCACAGTGATCCCCCATTACATGTCGGCCTCAGAGTCCCCCTTAGGGAAGCTAGAACAGAATCTTACTTAGTCAACATTCTATTTGAAAGGGATTGACTTCAATCAGGACCCCCATCATTCACAAGAACTGGTGGGAGGGCATTCAAGCTCAATACCACTCAATAAAAAAAGTCTATGGAACAGTACTATGCCACCTTTATTAGCCCCATACACAAAGGAGGTGCAAGGTCTATGCTTGAGCACTACTTATTGAGAATACTAGTGTCATGTCGGATGCTATTCACACTAGGGCGTCTGACAGACAGCGGTAATTCCACATTCGTCCACTATACGCTCAGTGGCGCCGGCCAGATTTTATCCCGGTTGTCCGGGGTTAATCTAGCTGGTAATCTGGTTGGAGGCTGGGTCACGCCCGTGGCCTTTAAATAGTCATTCTGGACTTTGGGCGTCGCCGATTATAGCTTGTGTCTTGTGCCTGGTGATCTCGGTCTGGAGTGGTGGTCTAGGAGAAGAAATATCGTATCTGGTGGTGTATTATCCTTTGTCATATTTCTCCTTCCTATATTTGTGTTTGTTTTGCCCTGTGCACATTATAGTGTTTTCCTGTGTGTCTGCGGCGTGGTGCGTCTTTTAGTTTTCCCTGTCTGTGCTTTCTGTGGACGTTGGTGTGTGGTCTAATCACTGGGTGGTGGGTGGAGGTTTCAGCATAGGGCTGAAACAGGAGTTGACACCGAAGCCACCTAAATATTTTGTGCCATATTAAACAGGTTGTCCACAAATGTATCAATGACAGCCTTTCCTTAGGATAGGTCATCAAAGTCTGATCAATGTGACTCCCAGCACCTCCGCCGATCAGCTGTTCACGACTGCCAGAACTGCTAAGATATGGAACTGAACACATCTGCTCCATCAACTGCATAGTGAATGTGGCCAAGTACTGCACAACCAGTCACTATTCAAATCACTAGGGGGCAGATTTACAGTACGCGGCCGCGACCACTATTTCTATAACAGAGCTGTGGATCTTCACAACTGAGCAGTTCTAACCATCGCCGACACTGGGAACAGCTGACCAGCAGGGGAGTCGAGTGTAGCACCACCACGATCAGACATTGATAGCCTAGCTTTAGGATAGGCCAACATTGCTAAAGTGGTGGACAATGTTTTCAATGAAATTGTCCTTACAGCCTAATATTTCCTTTGGCAAATTAAGTAAAATTATTCTTGGATGTATTTATTTGGGTTGGTTTTTATACCTTTAGGTTATCAATGTTTATATGATAGTTCATTTGAAACTTCAACATTCTTGGCAACAGGACATCTGATTGGTCATGTAGATATCTAGGGCAAGTAAGTGTGCAATTACTGCTTCTACCCTAAAGCAACAGTTCAGGTTTCAGATTCAGGGAAAGAAACCTGAAAACCTGATCTTCATCTTATAAATAATTGACATCTAAGTTGCATCTCAAGGCCACTTGTTAACTATGTATCTTCCTTTCTGTATTCATTTATCAGCATCAGTTAGGTTAGTTTTAAACAGTAATATGACCAAATTTTAGTGTTTTATTCTGTGGTCTTACTGAGCCAGACTAAGGTCCTAGTGGTCATTAACAGTTTGAGGGGCTCAAGCACTGCGGTTCTGCTACACACAAAATTCAGTTTTATTATGACCATGTAAAACTGACTCCCAAAGTGTTGTGGCCTACTGACTGTTCTTCTACAAGAATTATATTTCGAAAGCAAATATGTAGAACCCCACAGGGAAATCCATAGTTTCAACACAGGGAAATCCATAGTTTCAAATCCACACAAAATTGATATTAAAGCAAATTGCTGGACAGATTTTGTCACAGCACATAGGATAATATTACAACCAGTACACTCAAAACCCCTACTGTCTGCTGCTCCCCTGATAACACTAACCCGGTTCTTGATAGTTTTTTCTCCCCTTGAATCCAGCAGTGACAGGTCAACTTAAAGCTTGGCATTGGCTGTCATGGTCTTGGACATATCATCGCTGGAGGTGAAAACGAAGTTGCAGAATCTCTGTATTTTTGTCCTGTGAAATGGCCTACGCTGAATGTTTTAATTTTTTTGTACCTAAACTTAAAAAAAGTGATTGAATGTTATAGTTCATGTTAAATTGTGTTGATAGATGTGGTCCGGATCCTGAGATCCCCAGTTATTGTGCAGGTGAATTGGTGAAAGCTCTCAGAAGTAGACTTAAAGACTTTTGTTTTGAGGCTACAAATGGATTTATGCTACAGATGAGCTAATCACATTTGGGGAAAGTAAAATTTGCTTAAAATTTCACAATAATTCAGATTAGCCAGAACCCTTATTTTTTGTGATTTAATTTGCTTGAATCAAGCAAAATGGTGGCCGATTTATTTTAGGACTTGTAAGAGATTGAGAAATAAACAACAACATTAAACTCATCTCATCCATCACACGTTCTGCTACTTCCCCTTCTGGTACATTTCTCCCACTGATTTTGATCTTCTCTCACATCTCCACTCTTTACTGCCATCAGGGCTGACAGGATCTGACACAAAACCATGATGTACACCTTCCTGTAAACTGAGAATATCTTGACATTGCTCAAATTCTTGTCAGCTCTAAAATCGCCAAAGAGCGAAGGCAGAAGAAAAGACTGGAGCCAGTGGGAGGGCACAAGCAAGCTTAGGACTGGGCAGGGAGCTATGGTGCCAGGACAGGGGGAGAGATGAGTTGGATTCAATTTTTTTTTTTTATCCTCTCCATTTATTGCACTGTGGAGACTGAAGAGACCTCAAAACCTCATATCATTTACCAACAATTCAATTTACATCGAAAAAATTTGATGCAAATTGAATTTCCCAGCATTTAACACAATCTAAGTAATATTGCAAAAATATAATTGAAAAATTTAGTCAGGCTATGTTCACACGCTGCATCTTTTGCTCCGTTTTTTTGGCAGTAAGAGACTTGCTGCAAAAAAGTAGGTTTTGCTTCGGGTTTTTTTGTGTGTTTTTGCTGCGTTTTTGTCAGGGTACATTTGTCTCTTGTGCATGCTGATAAAGTTTAGTGCCAACAAAAAAAATCTGAATCTAATTCATCAGATTTTGGCACAAAAAATCCAGCAAAACCTGATACTTGCATTTTTTACAGCGTTTTTGTCACCACTCATTACTTTCAATGGGCTGAAAAAACGCTAAAAAGAAAGAAGTGACATACTCTATTCTGCGAAACCTAAGGTTTTGCCCAAAATACTGAGGACAAAAAAAAAACAAGCTGTGTGCATGAGATTTCTGAAATGCCATAGACATAACTGGTACTGCAAAACACAGCTAAAATTAGCATAAAAAATGATGAAAAGGAAAAGTACCAAAAATGCATACATGTGAACATACCCTTATACTTTAAGGATCATGAAAGGCTACAGTTTATATATTACAGTGCATAGCTATTTGGGGAAAAAAAATTACGGTGAACTCTATTGTCTTGTAATATAAGTATACCCAAACTAGAAACATAACTCCAGCAGGCATGAGAAGACAGGCTTTGATTTAGTGCTTCAATTCTCGAGCTCTATAAGTCTTTAGTCTGGCCATAAGAGTCCCAGGTCTCCTAGCAACACGAGATTCGCGGATGAGGACTGCGGATGGAAACACGTTGCCTTCAGCTCCAAAACTGGAATTAAAACTCCCCCAAAGCAACAACAAGTTCATAACCTGCACTCTTTTTTGTGACAGTGATTGAACTGAGTTCGGTTTTATTGGAGCTGTCAAGTTGTGTTTTTTTTGTAGTCGGCAAGAGATCTCCATTACTCTCTGTTCTAAATTATGTACATTTTAAAGATGTTGTCATGGCGATTAACTTTCTTATTTCACAATAATATGACAAATATTCCAGTCACTTATGCATCTGTGTGCGATATATGATGATAGATATGAAATAGGGAAGTCGATGAATATCGGATAAATGTTAGATCGCAATATGGTGAGTAAGGCCGGAAGAGACTTAAAGGGGTATCCTGGCAAAATACAAGATTGGGCAGGAAAATGGATGTATACAAAGTAGAAACTCAGTAATTCTCACTTACCAATTAGATTCAGTGCTGGCAGATAAAGATGTTTTTTTGACTGCTGACTGCTGCAGCCAATCACAGGCTGCAGTGGTCCAGCAGCTGGATTATCGTAGAGGTGCCTATACTGCAGTAGATACAGGTTGGTGATAGTAGGTAAGCATTAATGTTTTCATTTTGTTTTCAACAACTCATTTTTAATTTATTGAGTTTGACTTGTTTGACTGTATTGTTAAAGGGAATCTGTCACCAGGTTTTTGCTACCTCATCTGAGAGCTTAATAATGTATTAAAAGAGACCCTGATTCCAACGATGTATCACTTAGATTACTGGGGGGCAGCAGTTGTGGCACAATCACAGTTCTCAGATACAACAAGTAGCAGAGCTGACAACACAGCTTTCCGTGTACATTGTCTATTAACAGTGAGCTGCTCATCTGAGGAGGGGGCGTGGTCAGACCACTTGGCATCAGACAGTTAGTCTGGGCAGTGATAATCTCCTGGTGATAAAATAAATCATTTCATGGAAACAACAGCACACAGCCTAAAAAATGACACATCCCTGAAATCAGTGTTTTAGCCCCCACCACATGCTGGCCTCAGATTACATAGCAAAAACTTGCTAACATATTTCCTTTTAGTCAAAGACACTAAAACCCTTCATGAGGCATAAGCTCCAACTTATGAGCAAAATTCTTTCCTGATTCCAAATATGGCAGTGCCCAATTTGCAGTAATTTAGCAACCATAACTTGTAGTAATATTGTACTATAGAGATGTATCTTGGACAATTTCAAAAATTTATTTATGCAAAGGGTTTATAGTCTTTCCGCTTTCACAGCCTATGGACACCTTCAGGAGCATTTTTTTTTCAGTTAAATTCACGTATATTTTGCAAAACAAAAATCATTTTTGCATTTTTTGTTTTAACAATTTTGCACAGTCTGCCTTCTATGGCCTCTGTCTTGCACTGTCTTTTGCTGACTGCAAAATGATGTAACTGAGAATCTATCAATGAGTTGGTTCCACAGTGAGCGCTTATAAATCTTGCGGTAATTTTATTCTTCTTAGCTCCTCTTAGCTTATTTAAGAGAACTAAAATTATCCATAAAGGTGTTCAGATCATAAAAGGCTTTGTAAACCTTATAAAAAGTAGGCAGAACTTAGGAGAACTGGCCAATTATCCTGTGTGTATGGAGACTTACCAACTCTGCTGAAACAGATGTCAGCGAAAAGAAGAATCTGGTTTCCTCATATCATCAGTTGACCCTTTTAAATAAGCACTGTCATTTCAAAAAATGTCTAAATCCACAGAATAAATGAATATACAAACGTTTTTAATATATCTTATTACTAAATCATCTTTTTCTCCAATTATTTGTTGCTTCGTCTCCTCCCCATCTCCTGAATCCTGAACTTACCATACACTGTGACCAGACCTGTCTATCATCTTCCTCCAATAAGAGAGCAGATTTCCAATGTGATTTTTTTTTCAATTGGAGGCTGCTGATTGGTCAGGTCCGGACAGTCTGTGAAAAAGGCATTGGTAGCAAGCTGGTAGCCCTTCAGAGTGGAGGAGAACCTGGAAAACGTATATATTGGTAAATGCCACTAAAACATGTTCCTAACAAACTTTTATTTAAAAAAAATAGAATGGGCAACCCCTATAAAAGTATCTTTCACTGGCTTTTTTTAAAATTTAAACTGAGTACCTCCTTTAATTTGTGCTGTTCCACTGACTCTAGAACAGTTTTCCTTTTTTTTATGACTATCCATTCTAACATTATACCTCCTGGAAATAAACATGCAAATTTTACTTTTGATCAGCTGGGCGTATACTATAGCACTTCTCTGCAGGCTCCTTTGACACTGGCCAATCAAAACATAGCCACGCCCATAGAGAAGTGCTAAGGTATACGCCCAGTAGACTAAAAGTAAAATTTGCATCTTTAATACTGGAGGGCATATTTTTGGACTGGAGGGGCACAGAAGAAAAAGAAAAGCTGTTCCACAATCAGTGGATCAGTGGCAAGTTGTTGAAGGAACTAAGTAATACATTAAAAAATCTTCTCTAAACTATGACCTGTGGTGCTCAACTACATACAATGCATTATAGAAATGGCTGGTAATGGTTAACTTATCAAAGGGGTTGTTCTGTCAAAACCGATAAGTCTGTGGTCACTTTATATCAGAGGTGTCAAACTGCATTCCTCGAGGGCCGCCAACAGGTCATGTTTTCAGGATGAAAACATGACCTGTTGGCGGCCCTTGAGGAATGCAGTTTGACACCTCTGCTTTATATGACTGCAGACTTATGAATCCCCCCAGCACTGTGCGCTGTGGGAATTCGCCGGTTTCAGACTGGAGGGTATGTACAGCATGAGTTATATATACCTCCGGCCAGTGGGGGTGGCCTCGCTCTTAATACACCCCCTTTAATATATCTGTGGCTTATTGTAATGCTGAACATACTGCTCATTATGTAAATCTTGTTTTTTTGCTCATGGAGGAAAGACTGAGCTAATTAATAATACATTAAAAGTGCCATTTTTCTACTGTAATCCTATTTGTGATACTTCTTAGAGCATCTTAATAACCATTATTTTTACTAATTGTGTAACCCAGCAAGACTCTGCCCTGTGCAACAAGCCTCGACAATGTAATGCAAACATCATACAGCTTAATTGTCTCCATCCAAAGGACGCAATCACACTTTGTGTTTTTCTCATACTGGGATTTCAGCTCCGGTGGTTTTACAATCAATGTACTTATGTTTTATTTGAATAGGTTCGAATATTATGTTGAGAAGAGTGTTACACTCAGTACAAATGTAGCAGAGCTGAATTTGTCACTTAGATAAGTTCTCTGCACACAATGCATTAGGGAACTATACAGCCGCGTCTATTGATTATTGTTGTCTTGCTTTACACTTCAAAGAGGGAACATGGAAATGAGAGAAAAACACTTCACATCTTCGGAACTTTTATAAGAAAGGTATTGATTCTCCTTTTTAAGGATCCAGTTGGTGGAAAACCTTTAAGTCAGTAGTTTGCACCTGTGCTGCCCCCTTTGCGTTTATGTTCTGATTTGGTGTTGGTAAGGCAGGTTTTTTTTCTCATTTGTTTTTAGAAAATCTTTAAGGCAATGTTCCTTAGAAAAAAGTATGCAAAATAGCTCGTCTCCAGAAGAAATTAAACTCTCTCGCTAGCGCCACCTACAGGTAGCCTTTTTGTAATTCAATGTCAAGCACTTCTAAATTCACCCATTTCTTGATACATTTCCTGATATTGGATATGGATTAATAAACTGCTCTTTTAACTTGCATCTGCAGGAGTACGATGAATCTTCACTGTCAATTTGTACAGGAGCCCCTGATCAAGCAAATGGTTAACAGCATGGAAACCCTCATGTGTAAAGGACTTACCTGTCCGCTCTTCTGTTTCCGTGCTGACATTGGAGATAGCGGTGGTAATGTCACTTCTGGGCACCAACCTATTGGCACCTTCCTAGCGTATTCCGGATTTAACTTCTTTTTTCAGTGAAATGCTTTCTCCCCCTGCTGGCAAGTGTGAGTGCTGCCTAGTTATGAAAGTAAATGCTAATAAACATTTAAAGAAAGGTTCTTATGACCAGCCAATGTTTGGGTCAGGTAAACAGACCTACTCAGATCGATGATCACTCAAAATGCAGCAATGAAACCGAAAGTCAATAGGAGAAAGGCTATGGGCAAATCAATAATGAAGTCATTGGACAAGGTTTTCAAATAGAGGAATATTTCACTGGCGACTAAGACATGACTCGTACAGATGCGAAATCTGTTTGATACAGAAAAGTCAGAAGAAGAATCTATGTCTTTGAAATGTGCTGCTGGAGAAGGATGTTATCAATACCATGGATGGCCAGAAGAACAAACAAATGAATCTTGAAACAAATCAAGCCAAACATGTCACTCAAAGCAAGGATTACCAAGCTACGACTTGCCTACTTTGAGCACATCAAACATAGAGAGTAATCACTGTAGAAGGACATCATGGTCGGAAGAATAGAAGGAACAAGGTGAAGAGGATGACCAGCAACCTGATGGTTGATATGATCAAAATAAAGCCATAGAAGACCCTGGTGGACCTATTTAGATCGATATTCCTACAGACCACTCATCCATCTAGTTGCCATGGCTCAAGACCATGCCGAAAGCTGTCAAATGTAAAAAAACACAGACTAATGACAGGGTCGATTCAGCAGCTAAAAGAAGGGCACAATGCACAATTCAACTTCTCAATTTTTTGCCAACTATTCTAAACTTCTTCACCCCTGGTGGGCTTCTATAAAACTGACCCATTATGTTCAGATCAAACTTAATTCCTTAAAGGGGTTGTCCACTTTTAGCAATTTATTTTTCACTGAAATGCCTATATTTGGGGCTAAAATTCATTACTGCAATTGGGTTCATTAAAACTGTTTGTCCAAACTTTTACAAGCTTTTAAAACTTTCCTGCAAATTCATCTTTGATGCTGTCTTAGATCATAAATCAGCTGAGAGATGCTCAAAAAGACATATAAAAGAATGACAAACTCCTCATCAGACCACCATTCCAGGCTGACTGACAAATTCTCAGTTAAATCAGTCTGCAGCCATCAATAGCCCATGAAATATTGAGGCTACAGAAGGCAAATGGTGCATAATTTGGAATGGGAACCAACTGCAAAAATGATTGGAGTCGTAGGCTGTTTGATTACTCTTTTTACCTTAGGTCTCCACTTGAACCGTTGGACTTGATCCTGGCTACTCCCTGACTACATTTTTCATACCAATGTTGTCATTGTTCCTGATCCATTGGTTCTGATCTGGCTAACCAATACTTCTGAATATCAGAACTATGCTCAGTGGAGTAGCTAATGACAAGCCTACTTGAGTTGATAGATTAATTATACCATGAAATCTATAATGACCTTACAGCGATAGATGGATAGTCGCTTTAAAAAAAATATATATTATTGTGGCAGGAACATGTGATAAGTGGAGCAGGTCACTGACTTCAGTTTTGGATGGAAATTGACTTTAAAGTCCTTGTAATTCTTGTATTCCCTCCAATTTGCCTGTAAGTTGTCATTTTCACATTTGACATCTTCCATTTTGTAACTGATTTAAATTTTACATTTCTCTCCTACTGCTATCCCAATGTAATTATTCTGTATCCCCTTAAGCAAAATCCTTTTCTATTAAAAATAATAAAAAGGCTATTAGGATCGACTCATTAACCTCTCTCTCATTGGGTCCTTAATATTAAAATGTCCAAGTCACAAAATTGTTATTAATTACATAGGAATAAAGGATATCTGCATGCCTCTCTCTGGATGAAATCCAAAAACTCATAAACAGGGGAAGGTGAGTCTTATAATGGTCTCATTAGAACACATTTGACTTGAGCTCATCAGATTCTTGTCACTTGCGTGCTCAGTGTAGTCAAATAAATGGTAAAATATCCCAATCCTATGATAAAACTGTAAGTCTATCTTAGTGGGACTTCATGAGAACCTTTACAACTTTTTCAGCTAAATATATCGTATTTAAAGGGATTGTCCAGGGTATAGATATTGATAAACAATGTTACATCACATCAATATAAGTTTGACACATGGTCTGCCCACTCGAGTACTGCAGCTTAACTACAATTATACTGAATGGTAGTCGAGCTACAGGCACTGAGAACTATCATTATAGGTGAAAAAAGGGGCTGTTAACCATATAGGACTTCATTTATTAATTAGATTTACAAAAGGTTACAAAAGGGCACTGAGGAGTAGGACTATTGGGGTTTCAGCACTGAGACAACTGTGATCTTTTTATCTATAAGGGATTCTTTTAACAGATGGAAATTGTCCAAAGTGGACAACTTTTGAAATGAAACCAGTCCGATTGAAAATGTAGTACAATCTGCATGCACCATGTTGTACAGCAAAATGAACTAATAAGATTAGAAGTTGTTGATTGTTAAGGCTAATGCGTATGGGCACCTCCTGAGCAGAGTGAGTGCTACTCTGTATGAAGGAGTCGGGAAAGATAGGTGTCGACCAAACGATTGGTTGACTAAGAGCTATCTCTTGTGTACAGGGAACTTCAGAGAGAACTAACTGAGATGCTTTTCGAGAACAAGGGACCACTATATTGTTTATTGTACAGGGATCATCTGCTGTTACTGCACCAAGTAATATTTAATATCCTCTATTGATCTGTCCAGTAAGCAAAAAATATTCTTTATGAAAAATAGACAATTTCACATGAATTTGAATATTTTGAGGTTTGAGTCACAGTTCTCAAGAAAAAGAACTTGCCTAGCACCATTTCCCAGACTGTTGAAGCATCAGAGAACAGGCAAATACCATTTTGCATTGTCACAAAGGTCTCCCCATAATTTCCTGCAGCTATAACATCTTATAGGACATCTATAACATCTATAGGATTATCATAGGATCTGGGACATCACAGATCAGCGGTTCCCAGTGAAGCACGGTTTGTACGGCAGAGTCATTTTCCATAAGCAGAATCGCTGGGCAAGTCTCAATCTTCTGTAAAGTGTAAGCTTTTATGGCTAGTGGAGTTCACGCTCTCCTGTATAGTGTAAACTCCTATGGTCATCTGGGTCTTCTCTTTCTGACGTGTAAAATGTAATATCTTTTAGTCAGTGGGGTCCAATTTCTCTCCTGTAGAGTAGAAGCTCTTATGGTCGACGGGGTTCATTCCTATAGAGTGTAAGCTCTTACGATCAGTGGAGTCCTCTCCTATAGAGTGTAGGTTCTTATGATCAGCAGTGTTCTCTTTCTCTCCTGTAAAATTTAAGCTTTTATAGTCAGTGAAGGTCCTCTCTCTCCTATAGTGTAGGCGCTTACGGCCAGTGGGATCTTCTTTCTTGCCTGTGTAGTGTAAGCTCTTATGGGAATCAAGGTTATCTCTCTCTCTCCACTTCCCACGTGCATTTTCAGAGCAATTCCTTTCCAGTATTGAAATTCACACAAATGCAATCCAATTTTTTGGGAAACTTTGATGAGATCAACAAATTCAAATTTCAAAACATTTCTAATGAAAAGGTTAGTAGTAACTAATTCTGATTCTTTCATTTGTCAGAGAGAGAAGGATAAGGCATGTTGAATTTCAAAGCATGATCCTATTGTTCGAAACGCGCGCTTGTAAATGGGGTCGGGAGAAGTTGCTTTAACTGACGCTACAGTATCTAAAGTTATGGACACCCACCTTACATTTGGGTCACTTCTAGACTTGATCTCTGAGGTCTGTTTTGATTGATATTTATGAAATCCATTGAGGTCTGTAAATCTTTCCTCCCTATACTCCTATACTTTCTCTTAGCAACAAATGGTTAAGATGAGACGATTGGTCATTGCATCTAGGCACTTCTATGATAAAGTGCTAGCTTGAATCAGTGATTCTAGGCTATTGGTACATAAAAAATAAGTCGAATAAACTTCAAATCTGCGAGACTTGAGATAATGAGAGAATGGGAACTCACAGATCTGCCGGCGGCCAGTAATATGTGGTTCTCATAGCAGCGAGAGGGAGTCTGTAGCCAGATGACTTCCCGTGAATGATCAATGCTATGGAGGTGAATCAGTCAGGAACAGCAGCAACAAAAGCCTAATGTGAAAAAGTCAGCCTTTTGTGTGGGAGAAACTATTATGCTTTGCTTCAATGCTTATCACTTCCTGCAATTTTAGAAATGGATTTTAACAAAATGAATTGTTGCTTCAGCTTCACTTGTAAAACAACTTAACCTATCAACATGTAGTTTGGGTTAGTCTTGTTACCATTTATCTGTACCATAAGCAATCTCTATTTTTTGGACAAAGGTTAAAAAATTTACTTTAAAGCGCCATGTAAAAGTCATCCATTTATTCATGGTAACATAATAAAACTATATTTCATACCGACTTATTTCCAGTCCCCGTTCCCAGAGCTTTGTGGCTGCAAATTATTATGATGATTCATTCTAAAATAGGCATTACTGTTCCGGTTACAGAGCGGAGAGACGGGGCTGATATGATAAAGCTTTGTTCTTAAAACTACACTGATAAATGGAATTGAAAAAGTTTTCACATTGAAAAGTATTTGATTTAGCTTATATGTAAGGTAGAAATATAAAAATACATAGCTGTGGCCTAATACTAAAAGAAAGCGTGACCAAAATGTACAGATGCGAAAGATTTAGGAGTTTATTTCTATTAAATCAAAGTTGAAAACTTTACAAACAACAAGAAATTCACCGTATAAACTTATCTTACAAAACCTCATAGAGTGTGGACAAAAATATAGTTTAATTTGTGAAATATGAGTTTATCCCTTTGCCTCTGAAGTCAACTTTCAATTTTACGGTTGCATTTCTCTTTCCCCTACTTTCAAGAGCCATTACCTGTTTGTTTTTTTTCATTTTTCCATCAACATAGCCATATGACGGTTTGCTTTTCATGGAACGAGTTGTAGTTTTGAATGACACCAGTCACTTCAATTCATGTAGGATAAAGAGGTGAAAAAATTTAATTCTGCAATTGTTTATTTTTCACTATTAATTGATTGGTAAAAATGACCTAGAACCGTGATTCTTTAGGTCAGTATGATTAGGATGATACTCAACTTACAATTTTTTTTTTACTTAGCTTGTAAAATACATTAAAGGGAACCTGTCACCCCCAAAATCGAAGGTGAGCTAAGCCCACCAGCATCAGGGGCTTATCTACAGCATTCTGGAATGCTGTAGATAAGCCCCCAATGTATCCTGAAAGATGAGAAAAAGAGGTTAGATTATACTCACCCAGGGGTGCTCCCAATCCGGTTCTGGTCCGATGGGTGTCCCATCTTCTTAGGATGACTCCTCTTCTTGTATTCACGCTGTGGCTCCGGCGCAGGTATACTTTGTCCGCCCTCTTGAGGGCAGAGCAAAGTACTGCAATGCGCAGGCACTGGGCCTCTCTGACCTTTCCCGGCGCCTGCGCACTGCAGTACTTTGCTCTGCCCTCAACAGGGCAGACAATGTACGCCTGCACCGGAGTCGCAGCATGAATACAAGAAGAGGACATCATCGTAAGAAGATAGGAGGCCCCTGACCGGACCGCAACGCCCATCGGACCAGAACCGGACCGGGACCGCCCCTGGGTGAGTATAATCTGACCTCTTTTTCGAATTTTTCAGGATACATCGGGGGCTTATCTACAGCATTACAGAATGCTGTAGATAAGCCCCTGATGCTGGTGGGCTTAGCTCACCTTCGATTTTGGGGTGACAGGTTCCCCGGAAGATTTTTTTAAAATTTAATTTAATTTGTGTCTCCATTTTCAGAAACCTGTAACATTTTTATTTTTCTGTCAGTATTTATTGCTTAGGGCTTGTATTGTTCATGCTAATTTGATGTTTTTAATGATAAAACTAAGCGTACAGTATAAGAAATTTTGTTAGTGTTTCATTTCAATTTTTTTAGGGAACTGTGAAAAACTACAATTCTGGATTTTTTTTATATTTTATATCTTTTGGGTTAATTAATATTAGATTTTTATAGACATGGCTTTTATTGGTGTGGCAATACCAAATAGATTTATTTATTTGTTTTTATTTTTTTATGTTTCATCAGAGAAAAAGGGTGATTCAATTTTTTTTTGTTTTACATTTTTTTAAATACACTGCTCAAAAAAATAAAGGGAATACTTAAACAGCAGAATATAACTCCAAGTAAATCAAACTTCTGTGAAATCAAACAGTCCATTTAGGAAGCAACACGGTTTGACAATCAATTTCACATGTTGTTGTGCAAATGGAATAGACAATAGATGGAAATTATTGGCAATTATCAAGACACACTCAATAAAGGAGTGGTTCTGCAGGTGGGGACCACAGACCACATCTCAGTACCAATGCTTTCTGGCTGATGTTTTGGTCACTTTTGAATGTTGGTTGTGCTTTCACACTCGTGGTAGCATGAGATGGACTCTACAACCCACACAAGTGGCTCAGGTAGTGCAGCTCATCTAGGATGGCAAGAAGGTTTGCTGTATCTGTCAGCGTAGTGTCCAGAGGCTGGAGGCGATACCAGGAGATAGGCTAGTACACCAGGAAATGTGGAGGGGGTAATAGAAGGGCAACAACCCAGCAGCAGGACTGCTACCTCAGCCTTTGTGCAAGGAGGAACAGGAGGAGCACTGCCAGATCCCTGCAAAATGACCTACAGCAGGCCACAAATGTGCATGTGTCTGCACAAATGGTTAGAAACCGACTCCATGAGGATGGTCTGAGTGCCCGATGTCCACAGATGGGGGTTGTGCTCACAGCCCAACGCCGTGCAGGGTGCTTGACATTTGCCACAGAACACCAGGATTGGCAAATTCACCACTGGCGCCCTGTGCTCTTCACAGATGAAAGCAGGTTCACAATGAGCACATGTGACAGACGTGATAGAGTCCGGATACACAGTGGAGAGCGATCTGCTGCCTGCAACATCCTTCAGCATGACCGGTTTGTCAGTGGGTCAGTAAAGGTGTGGGGTGGCATTTCTTTGGAGGGCCGCACAGCCCTCCATGTGCTCACCAGAGGTAGCCTGACTGCCATTAGGTACCAAGATGATATCCTTAGACCCCTTGTGAGACCATATGCTGTGTGGTTGGCCCTGGTTCCTCCTAATGCAGGACAATGCAAGACCTCATGTGGCTGGAGTGTGTCAGCAGTTCCTGCAAGATGAAGGCATTGAAGCTATGGGCTGGCCTGCCCATTCCCCAGACCTGAATCCGATCGAGCACATCTGGGACATCATGTCTCGCACCATCCACCAATGTCATGTTGCACCACAGACTATCCAGGAGTTGGCGGATGCTTTAGTCCAAGTCTGGGAGGAAATCCCTCAGGAGACCATCCGCTGCCTCATCACGAGCATGCCCAGGCATTGTAGGGAGATCATACAGGCACATGGAGGCCACACACACTACTGATCATCATTTGCTTGTCTTGAGGCATTTCCACTGAAGTTGGATCAGCCTGTAACTTCATTTTCCACTTTGATTTTGAGCATCATTCCAACTCCAGACCTCCGTGGGATATTAGTTGTGATTTACGTTGATCATTTTTAGGTTTTATTGTTCTCAACACATTCCACTATGTAATGAATAAAGATTTACAACTAGAATATTTCATTTAGTGATATTTGGATGTGGGATTTTAGTGTTCCCTTTATTTTTTGAGCAGTGTATATTTTTAGCCCCATTATGTGACTTGAACCTGTGATTGTGTGCTTACATATACATAGGCGATACCTAAGTATTGAAGTTTATAGAGTAAATTGAGGTCTTTTATGAAGCTAAGCCTGTGGCTGAGCTTCACATGTGTATCAAGATGGCAGAGATGGGGGTCTTTAGCAGGTTCCCAGCTGACAGGGTGACCCATCACCATCAGTGCTCCACGATCTCATCATTGTGCATGCCAGCAATTGCTCCATTTGATTGCCATGATCAGTGTTTGACAGCAGCATTTAAATGGTTAATAGCAGCTATCAGAGCTGTCATAGACAGATGACAGCTTTGTAACATAGCCGACATCTACTTTGTGTGGAGGGATCTGAGCTCCTGAGCCCATTACCCACATGCAGATGCAGCAGACCTCAGTGCTGACGAATATTTACCTCATTTTGGGCTAAGAGGTTTAATAGTTGGAAGTGCCTGCATCCATTGTCACACATAATCAATGAAAAAGATCCAACAACGAAAAACAGAGTCAGTAGTTTTAATTAAATAATAGTAAAGTTCTGTGTCTAGTGATCCAAATCTAACCAATATGTCTCCATGATAACAGACTAGAAGTAAACCCTGTGCAGTCTATCCTGCAGGCACACTCTCTTTCATTCATCCACTTCTGGCTAAAGATAAAGAAAAAAAAAATAACCATGTGGTTAAGTTTTTCATGCCTTTCTTCCACCCTCTAAATATCCATAAATAGTTACAAAGCATGACAAACTTTTTAATTGCATGGATCCTTTTCTTCTTGAGCTTGTTTTTTAAATGAATACATTGGCAAGAAAGTTTTTATTTCACGATAAAGGATGATGTTTATGGTATTTTCACTAGAAAAAAATGAAAACTGCAATCTGGAATGCAAATTTTTGAAACAACATAGTAATTAGCATCAAGAATCCTAGTAGTAACTCTACCAACCATAGATGACTTGGTGCCTGTGAAAGATTATAGAACTTTTGGAAATTGGAATTTGCGAGATACGGCAATTTTTTCCAAAAATTCAATTCACAACAAATTTTGTTTCAGCAAATCTCAAGTATTCCGGAATTCATCAAACTACTTTGTTTTTGATTTCTAAGTCTTCAAAAAAAAATGTAAGCAAAGCTGAAATCCTCCACTATCATTGTTATGTAAGAATACATACTTCACTGTAAAGCAAAATTGAGTGCCAAGTGTTCTCTTACTTAATCATTCTTATATAAGTCCCGTGTAGATCATTCACTTTTGAATATATAATACTCATCTCAACTGTCCCACAACAAAGCTTTTCTCCAGTCTAGTCATCTTTTGATCATCTTCAGCCTGGTCTTCACTGAGTCATCTTCAGCATCAACCAACACCCAACATCTTCGATATCATCTGCCTCCCGGTACCTTCAAATATGCCGATAGATGGTCTAATAAAGAACGCATCAGTGACAGGACTGACAAATACAGATAATTTTTTATTATTTTTAACCTCTTTCAAGCCTCTAGAAATCCAGCAAAGTGGTGGCCAAAGATCTTTGTCTTTTTCACTGGTCCAAAGCATGATTACCAGCTAAGTTTTTTTCAGAAGAATTGTGGAAGGTCTAGTAAGTCTGATACTGAGCATCTTTTTCCCTAAAGTGTTAGCTTTCCAAAACCTAAGATTGTCTGAGCTACATTATGATGCATATTGCAGTATATCTAAGGGTGGACACTCACATTAAAAAGCATTTCAATTTTACAGCTAAAATTTACATTTACCTCTTCAATCGCATTACCGTGTCTGCTATTGTGAATTCAGAACTTTGTTAATAGCAACTGTCTAAGAATGTACCTCAGTTTTTCTGAACCAAACTTAGCTAGTCATCATGCTTGGACCAGTGAAAAAGAGAAAGATCTTTGGCCACCACTGGATTTGAAGAACTTGAAAAGTAGTCACAAGCAATAAAAACATTTCCTGCCTTCGTTAGTCCTGTCACTGATACGTTTTTCAATAGACCGTCTTCAGTGGCAGAAGACACTGAAGATGTCAAGTGTCGGTAGATGGTGAAGATGATCCAATGAAGACCACAGTGAAGAAGACTTCTTAGAAGATGACCGTAGGTCTTATAAGAGAAGGTAATCTGATGCCTGCATTGTGGATACAGAAGTGTATAGCTATATGGGACTATACTACAGCTTTTCTTACTGTATCTAAACTGCTCAAGGGAGCGATCTTTCCATGTACAGCGGGGGGCTGGTGGGAGATGTGAGGTCCTGAAAGATACGAGGAGAATTTTGAATGAAGTTCTAGACATGAAAGGTGCATAAACCATAATGTAAGTCAATAGAAGAACAGGATAAATAAAGCTAAACATCTGCTTTGTGTCATAGGTAATGAAGATTTAAGCTGGTAAATTGCAGCGCTACCATGTAACAATCATTCTATGCTAATTGCTCTGGAATATGAAGCAGACTTACTTTCTGAGTGCATTCACAGAGTAGCTGTCAATTATCCACCGGCAACAGAAATAAACAAGCGCTCGTGTAAAAAAAACAGAGTGTCTGCAAACCTTTATGAAAACCAGAAGGATTACGCATTTTGCTGTATTTGCTAATACCAGCAAGAATCATCTAAATGTAAAAAAAATCTCTTAAAGAGACTGTGGGGACTGGAATGGAAATTGCACTAAATATGTAGCATCATATTGTCTACTCAGCTCTTCTCTTTATAAATTGGAATACAAATGTCTCCTGCGGTTTTGTTTTTCTGATTTTATTTTCCGACATTACTAAGTTATAGTACAATTATAATATCATGTCCATTTCCTGCCTCATCATTTAAATAGGATCTGTCAGCCCCCAGCACTCCTGAAAAGCCTCATTTATTAAATACTTGCTTTACTACACATAACTTAGCAATTCTTAAAGGGAGTCTGTCAGTAGGATATTACTATGTGATCTGACAGCAGCATGAGGTAGAGACAGAGACCCTGAATCCAGTGATGTATCACTTACTTTACTGGGTGCAGCAGTTATGATGCAGTCACAATATCTTCTTCTGCAGATCTAGCTCACAATGTATAGTGAAAGAGACGTGCTAATCAGTGCTGAGAGTGGGGTCGGACTAGGAGGCATGAGGCAGCTTGTCCTTGTAGTGATAATCTCCTGCTGGTAAAACACTGATTGTATTGAAACAACAAAACACAGCCTAGTAAGTGATACATCACTGTTATCAGGGTTTCCGCTTCTACATTATGGTGCTCTCAGATTACATAGAAATGAAGCTTAAAGGGAATCTTGCAGCATTTTTTGCTAAGATCTTAGAGTCATGCTGTGAATAGAGTGTGTATGTATATACTGAGAAGGCTTCTTGATTCAATTTTTTTTGCAGATAACAAAAATTACATTCTTAAAATGTTTTGCAATTTATGCTTGCTTTTTTTTGGTGTTGTTTTCCAATTTATAAGCCCTTTTTCCTGGAGTTTTTGAAAATTCATAGGGAATCTTGTAGAGAACAGTGAGAAATAAAAAAAAAATAATTCTTTATTGTAATAAAATGTGACCCCCAAAAATGCCACAGAAATAAAAAAAAACTGAGAAGGTAGAAATTCTCCATTTGTTGTATTGACTTTATTGTACGATCTGGAAGTGGTGTTTTTGTGGAAACTTCCCTGTGGATCTACTAGAGGTAACTGAGCACAGCACTCAGCTTTTACTGGCTTTTCCATAGGGAATGAATGAAGTGGTGGCACATATGTGTGGCTTTTTTCCTTTCTTATAGGGCTATTAGAGCATCATTCTTGGGATAATTGGCATCCTTTGGATAGGTGATAACCTTTAATGATGAGGATTAGAGTTGTGCTAATTTTTCAATATTCGGTTCGGATTACGATTGCCAATGAATATTGTTTTTGCTGTATGCCATTGGAGTCAATGGGAGTAGAGATGAACAAATATGTTCGGAAACGATCGTCAAACATAAATATGGCACGAATATGGCAAATTTGGATTCAGCGATCATTTCCGAACATATTCGCTCATCTCTAATAAGGATTACCATGTAATGTCAGGACTAGTGTTTTGTACCTGTATCCAAGTTTTCAACATGAAGTTGACGTTCCCACAGGGCAGTGGGGTACTCAGTCCCGGGTCCAGTCGCAAGAGGGGATGTCACGGTGGCTGCAACCCGGTCCGTGGCTCTGGGTATCAACGTTAAAGGTAGTTAAATGTTCAAAGTTTGTTGTGATGCCACCTGTGGGGTTCGGTCAATAGGGGGGAACGACACTGCATTAGAGAGGTCCCCTGGGGATATTGCCACAGCCCAGATGTTGCGCATCCCACAGGTGAAGCAGGGTCCTATGGTGTATGGCGTAGAAGATGTAGCCAGTGAATAAATGGAGGAGAGAAGTGATAAGTCTTTACCTGGTTTACTTGTGTGTGACAGGCCACAGTCCAGGGTACCAGGCATGGATGATGGTGGTCCGGCCAACTCAGAGGCAAATTAGAGTTCTCTTTTCCCAGTAGAGGTCCATGAGCCTTTCCTACTTGCGCATTTCTAAGTGAGGTCCCTGTTGCTTTAAGCTTCCTACAAGGTCCTCCAGTTTCCCCCTGTCCTGGGACAGGTACCTGCACAATGGGCAGCTTGAGCCATTTACAGGGACTCTCAGATGCCCCGGGCTCCTCAGGTGCTGCTGCATCTCAGGCATGGTGCAGGCAGATAACATATAGTGTAGTGCCCTCCGGTTCTGCTCTGTGTCCTAGAGTCCACGAAAGCCTCGGGCTCCCGGTACATGGATTCATTTAGCTCCGAGAGTGCCCTGCCACAGTTCCCCTCTGAGCTCTGTCTCTCTCCTGTGCTCCTTCCCTTCCTGCTGCTTCACCTGCAACCCAACAGGTTACTCCTTCCCAGAGGATGCAGCTCCACGTGGCTTCCAGGTCTCTCACGTCTGCTCCAGACGTCCTTCTCCTTCAGTGTTCCTCAACAACTCAACTATCTCCTCCTCCAGGTAAGGAAGCATAAAGCCTATGGAAGCTTCCCTGAATCCGGGTTTTGAGCTCCCCCTCCTGGCCTGGATTCAAAATATGTTGCATGTGTGTGCCTTTCCTGGTGAAGAGAACTCCTTTGCTCCTGAGCATGACATCACCTTCCCCGAAGGAAAAGCAACATCACTGCAGCAACCGGTAACCTGGGGTGCTGCACTTTAACTGACATATTGAGCTCATAAATGGGTATACAACCCTAAACTTCACCTTCATAAGAACAGCTAATATTTGAAGAGGACAAATTGAGTGTTAGGGACACCTTACTATCTGACATATTTGAAAAACATTGCCACTGATCGGCTGCAGCGTTTATAAATCTTAGTGGATGAAACATGCTGCTCTGACTTTGGAGGAGTGTTACTGATCTGGATTGTGATTTTCATTTTTTTTTACCTGCATATGCCCATTAATTAGAGATTGTCCAATAGTCCATAATTTCCCACGGGATCAATAAAGTGTATCGTATCGAATCGTATCGTAGTGGACAATGCCATTAATTTGCAATACGTACATTACACTTATACGCCTGCTGATACATTAATTCTTATATTCTCAGCTGACTGCTATTGCATTTGTGCCTTTTGGAAAGCAAAGTTAAATATGCGCCGCTTCAGGCTTTGGTCATTTAGAAAACAAATATATAAAGACATAACGGAGTAAAACATGACCTGTCACTTAAAAGCCTTCCATGTGCTCCATTGCTGCTATCTGCATCCGCACGCCCAGGCACTCTGCGCTTGTTTATTGCTATGGTCTGCACAAATTGATGCTGGGGTTTTATGTCGTACGTCTGCTTGTCCTGAGCAGTTTTCTTTTTTCCAATGGTTCTGCCATATATCTTTCCTTGGTGCAAGTGCAAACCTCACTGCTGACAACATCAGAATGTGAGCGGAAAACTGATGGAAAAGCTGACACTGCCTAAGGTTGATACAATCAAATGACTTTAAACTGCTCTAGGGAACCGGCCGCGCGGCTACCTGACACCGACAAAGCCTCCGAACAGCGCACAGCCATTGCAACCTATTAAATGTGAATTCAGGACTAGGGTTCAGATACACAGGGGACAGCGGTGGATTTGAGACATTGAGGACAATAGGAATGTGACATGGGTGTCCTTGTCCTGTTAGAGCAAAATGTGGATTTACACAATATTGGAGAAAATTAAATACTTTCCAATATGTAGAATATCTGCCTATCTGGTTGGAATAGTAGCAGTAATGGTGATAATTAGCATCATCGTAGTGTTAATGTTGTATCAGGGTTTTATAGCTCTAAAATCTGTAGATAACAATGGCTTGTCTTTTTCAGTAAATCGCACATATCAGGTTGTTTTTCTATTTTATTATTTTCCATATTTACTATGGAAAAGAAAAACACATCCATTATCTGAAGTTATAGATCAGATTAGAATTGCTGCATGCTGCACCGACTGCGTGTGTCGAAGAAAGCTCCAATCTTGACCATATAACCCTTTACATGCTGCTAATCAATAGTTACCCAGTGCTTCAAAGGTGTGGAGTGAAAGGACAGAAAACTTCATTTATTATCCTGCCAACATTTCTCAACACCCCTTGCTGGTTCAGTATCTGCACAGGGCTTGCTCTTGTGGTTTGCGTTCTGGGAAGTGTCACGCGACGCTGTGCAGTAATCCGGTGAAGGTTAAACCATGCTATTTGCAGATTGCTACTCGTTTTCCCTGTAGCAGATGATACCCAGAAAAATTGAAAAAACCATTATTGAAGATTGTGGCAAAATTCATGGTTGTTCCTTAGTAGAAATATATATTTGCAGTGTCTCTTATAGGGGCCCATCTCTAGTAACATACAGCTCTGGCAAAAAATTTAAAGACCTCTGCAAAATATTCAGTTTGCCTGATTGTTCTCTTTATTTGTATATTTTTGAGTAAAATGTAAATTGTTCATTTATTCTATAAACTTCTGACAACATGTCTCCGAATTTCCATACAATAAATTTTGTATTTTATTCTGAAAAGGTAAAGGGTCAAAATTAAAAAAATCAGCACTTTCAGACCTCAAATAATGCAAAGAAAACAGGTTCACAATCATTTAGAAACAACAATACTAATGTTTTAACTCAGGAAGAGTTCAGAAATCAATATTTTGTGGAATAGCCATGATTTTTAATCACAGCTTTCATGCATCTTGGCATGCTTTCCACCAGTCTTTCACACTGTTTCTGGCACAAAAATGTAAGCAGTTCTTCTTTGTTTGATGGCTTGTGACTATCCATCATCCTCTTGATTACATTCCAGAGGTTTTCAATGGGGTTCAGGTCTGGAGATTGGGCTGCCCATGACAGGGTTTACATGTGGTGTTCTCTTAATTTTTGCCAGAGCTGTATGTCTAGTCTGTAAATTTGTGAAAATATCTGGAAAAGGTGGTTTATGGAGACTAAAAAAAATAATACATTTCTAAACAAATCTATACATGGAGACAGATCATGGCTGATATTAGATCCATTCCATAGGTAAAGAGAATCCAGCCCTGTTTGGACTAGTTTCTTTAGATAAAGAGCAGGTCCAGAAAAGCAGCTGTCAAGCCATGATAGAATTTTTTTCTAGAGCTAAAATGCAACAGCTTTCAGATTCCTATTCTCGAAAGTTAGCAATCAAGGGTTGTGTGAAAATGTCCCAAGAGACTTAAAAGGGGTTGTCCCGGACTATTATATGTTTTGCCTTACTATAGACCTAAAAACTATCAGGCAGGTAGGGGTTAAAAGAGGCAACTACCTGTCTGTTTTCCCTCAGGGCTCAGAGCTCCACGTCAACAGAGCAGCTCTTCTTTTTTGGGCTGTTCTGTCAATGGGATGTGACTGCCGACACCATGCTGACTGACATCCAGCTTCCTGCAATTAGGCAGTGGAAAGAAGGCTATCAATCAGCATGACATCAGCAGTTACTACCCGCCAACAGAGCAGAGTGGAAGAGAAGCTGCTGTTCTGTCAATGTGATGTCAGTGGAAGATGCTAAGTCATCGGCCTCTGACTGGTCTGTGTTGTCAGAGATCAGCGCAGGGCACAACAGACAGGTAGTTAGCAAATACCTGCCTATCAGTTCTAAGGCCAGAGTAAAAAAAAGTCCTGTATAACCCCTTTAAAGCGAGATCCACTATTTTCTTATTTGCTACTGATCTACACAACAAACAGTATTTCACATTTTTCTCACAGAAAAGACTAACCCCATCCAATTAAAGAAAATTAAAGATCAGCTAAAATAAATCATAACTCCTAATGAAATGGGTTTAATAAAGTGACATTTGGGATTTTCTTGTCTTGGGTCTTCCTTTTGAATTGTTATACTATTTCTTGTGAAAATAAAGTGATGTTGACTAGTGTTGAGCGATACCTTCCGATATGCAAAGGTATCGGTATCGGATTGGATCGGCCGATACCCAAAAAATATCGGATATCGCCAATACCGATACCCGATACCAATGCATATCAATGGGACACAAAATATCGGAATGGTTCCCAGGGTCTGAAGGAGAGGAAACTCTCCTTCAGGCCCTGGGATCCATATTCATGTATAAAATAAAGAATAAAAATAAAAAATATTGATACACTCACCCCTCGGACGGCCCCTGGCTCTCACCGGTCCAAGCGTCTGCCTCCGTTCCCTAAGAATGTAGAGTGAAGGACCTTTGATGACGTCGCAGCTTGTGATTGGTCGCGTGACCGCTCATGTGACCGCTCACGCGACCAATCACAAGCCACGACGTTATTGCAGGTCCTACACTCACTGCATTCTTAGGAACGGAGGCTGCCGGTTACATCTCTAAGGTCCAGGGTCCGCCGGAGGGGTGAGTATATCCATATTTTTTTATTTTTATTCTTTATTTTTTACATGAATATGGATCCCAGGGCCTGAAGGAGAGTCTCCTCTCCTCCAGACCCTGGGAACCATACACTGGGAACTTCCGATTCCGATTTCCGATATCACAAAAATATCGGAACTCAGTATCGGAATTCCGATACAGCAAATATCGTCCGATACCCGATACTTGCGGTATCAGAATGCTCAACACTAATGTTGACCAATCTTTTTAATCTCCCAACTAATAATAAGCTCTTTAAAGTTGAAAAATAATATAAACATGGTTGATCTCTCCAATATTCTGGAAATCAATTTGCTATTTATTCACTTGTTCTACAGTCATATGAAAAAGTTTGGGCACCCCTATTAATCTTAAGCTTAATGTTTTATAAAAATGGTTTATTTTGCAACAGCTATTTCAGTTTCATATATCTAATAACTGTTGGACACAGTAATGTTTCTGCCTTGAAATTAGGTTTATTGTACTAACAGAAAATGAACAATCTGCATTCAAACAAAATTTGACAGGTGCATAAGTATGGGCACCCTTATCATTTATCATGCACAGTGACACCATCTGCAGCAAGTTGATGCTGCAGATCTCTGGAGGTGGCCTGAGGATTGTCCTTGACTGATCTCACCATTCTTCTCTGCCTTTCTGATGTTTTTCTTGGCCTGCCACTTCTGGCCTTAACAAGAACTGTACCTGTGTTCTTCCATTTCCTTACTATGTTCCTCACAGTGGAAATTGACAGGTTAAATCTCTGAGACAGCTTTTTGTATCCTTCCCCTGAACAACTATGTTGAATATTCTTTGTTTTCAGATCATTTGACAGTTGTTTTGAGGAGCCCATGATGCCACTCTTCAGAGGAGATTCAAACAGGAGAACAACTTGCAAGTGGCCACTTTAAGTAGCTTTTCTCATGATTGCATACACCTAGCTATGAAGTTCAAAGCTCAATGAGGTTACAAAACCAAAAAAAGTGCTTTAGTAAGTCAGTAAAAAGTAGGTCGGAGTATTTAAAACAAGAAAATGATAAGGGTGCCCATACTTATGCACCTGTCAAATTTTGTTTGAATGCAGATTGCACATTTTCTGTTAGTACAATAAACCTCATTTCAAGGCAGAAACATTACTGTGTCCAACAGTTATTAGATATATGAAACTGAAATAGCTGTTGCAAAAAAAACAATTTTTATAAAACATTAAGCTTAAGATTAATAGGGGTGCCCAAACTTTTTCATATGACTGTATATATAAAAAAAACAGCTTTGAATTGTAACAATACCACAAACGAGCGTCCCATATAGTTGCTTCCTTGGCTCTTGAAAACACGATCTAAAGTACAGGTATTTTTTCAGAATCTGAAACATGAGCAATATCATTATTTCTGGCTATTATATAACATTGATCCTGTATTTTTAGCTTTTGCACTAGAAGCATCAGTAGTTTTTCTTTGTCTCTTTGTTAGGGTGCAATTTGATCCTTCACTGAAGACAGATTTGTAGACAGATTTGAGAAGTTTTTGAGTGTGAATGATCAGTGCAGGAAGTAAAAATGACTGATAGGTGGAGAAAAGTACAAACGTTATAAGATACCCTATAAAATGTCTTATCTTCTCTGATTTCTGAAAAATAAAATAAAATTAAAGTGTATTTACTATATATAAATGGAGGTAGGATTTAAAAAAAAAAAAATTGCAATCAACCACAGATATAAAGGATTATGTGTCCTATAAATCATTCTAAAAAATATGAAAAACCTATTCTTAAAAAAAGATGAATAAATAAATGTTTGTGAAATTCCCGCATCAGCCCCTTACAGCACTGGGAGGTTGAAAACACAAGGTATGAAATAGCTTTTTGTCTTTAAGTACAGGAAAAGGAAACGGCAAACTATTCCTAAGGACATTTCAAGAAAATAAGTAATAGTTTGCAGCTTCATTTCCACGCTGAGCAGTAAAGTCAATGGGTTAGTTCAAGGCGAATCTCTTATGTGAATATTTTCGGATTTTAATGTGGAATCATCAGTGGTGTATAAAGAGGATGATTGTGTAAATGCTCTTTTCAAAGCATAAAACAGAACATTTTAGCGGCGCAGATAATGAAAAGCCTTCCTGTGTTGGGAGATGCTGCTTCTTTCATGTAGGACTGTTTGCCTTAGGCGACACACAATGAAAGAGATCTTCCTTTTCTGTTCTCTGGCAGACAAAGACATCTTGCTTCATACTCCTTTGCAAACAGGTTAACATTATGTCAATACTTCTCACCACCATGCATTCAATACTAAAGATGGATGTATCGGGAGCACAATGACACTTTTGTTTTTCAGTCTAACATGTGCACCTTTCATGTTCTACATTTTATTTTGACCCCCGATTCTTCTATGTCAAGCTGGCTATGTACAGTTGACAGCTGTCAGCAAAACAAGCATCCAGATTACAACTTTTTCACTTCCCCACCTCTTCTAAAACCCATGCACACTCAGCTCATTCGAGCATGCATATGTTCAAAAGTCAAGTGCCGTATCGGTCCGAGTGCAATCCCACAAACCAGCGGCTCGCACTCGAACCAATGTTATTCAATGGGGCCGTGCATATGTCCAATTTTTTTCAGAGTCTGTATGAGGAAAAACTCGCAGCCTGCCCAAATTGGATCATATATTGGGATCGCACTTAGCCATGCAGTCTGTAAGCCCTTGAAAAGTGTCAAACTGCAGTTGGATGACATTTAAATGCAGTCCAATTTCTGTGCACTCACAGAATGGAGAAGATGGAGACATTTTTTTCCCCATCATCTCCTCATTCGAGAGAATCGGATCGCACTATGATCACACTTTGATCAGAGTCTGATCACAGTGTGATTTGCATAATCTGCTTGATTCTTTCATTTGAGAGAATCTACCACCATCTGCACCTAGCCTAGTAGTGAGAGGGAGGTAAGCATTTGCCAAGCATTTCTGGTAGAAGTAATTCCCCCTAAGAACCAAAGTGTGTAGGAAATCCAACATTGCCGATTACGCTACCTTGAACAATTTGGTGTCAGCGGAATGCTGGGCCGGCCCCATAACAAATAAATAATTGAAATCAGCAGGTTAGGTTAACTTATAAGTCAGCATTCTCTAATGGGTCACACTATCTTTCTTTTTCGGAATTAGCTAATTTGCATCTTTGCCCTTGATGATTTGCTAGTAAGACAACATGCAAAGCTATTCTTATGTATATGTAGTAGAGATGAGCAAATATAACTTGCAAGACAGGTACGGTGGTCACACCAGTGTTCTGAGACTGCTGAATGGGAGGCTTGTGAACCGCCTCCTACCCGCCAGGATCCCCTGCTCTTCCTTTGCTTAGCTGGCCTGGTGGAACATCATCATTGTGGTATGGTGCACAAATGACATTGTGTCAGAACGGCTAACCAAAAAAGGAGTGTGGCATGCCGGCAGATAGGTGGCAGTTCATAGGGCTCCCAAGTGGCGGTCATAGAATACTGTTGTGGCCACTGCACAAATCAATGTGTTCATCTTTAAAATAGGTCCACTTGGAGTTAGAAAAAATATTACCACACCAGCACTACTTTCATCTCTAGAAATTTGAGACATGGGATGAAATTTGCAATCTTTATAAAAAACTGCTGATAATAATCCGTTTAGCTGCCCTAGTTCTTACAGAACTGAAATCAAGGTCACTGGTGAACCTCCTCCTCTGACATACAGAATACTAATCCTGGTCAATGAGTGAAACTGCACAGCAAATAATGTGTTAGGTGTTAGAGATCAGGCAGGGATGACATATGTACCTGTCTTCCAAAGTCAGCATGCAATTACAGTTTGTAGAGTATTTGATTTTCACAGCCTATTAATTAAATGAAGAGAAAGTTATTATTAATCCTTTGCTGAATTACACCTCAATTCACTAATAGAAAATAAAATATTTGTATACCAGACAGTGGGAATGTAAGATATGTCTATAGTCGTGTTTAATAAATTAAAGGGGGGGCTTATTTAGGACCCTAAAGCTAAAGTCAACTTCCAATGGAGGTCTCAACACTCGAATATCGCAGAACAACTGATCACATGGTGATCCTTCCTTTTCAGTAAAAGCCTTTAGTATTTTTCAATTAAAATAGCTTGTAGGGTCTTCGGAGGGCGAGATGGGATGATTGAGATGGATCATTATTCCTGCCTCGAGTAGGTTATTGCCTTTGAACATGTGTCAAATTCGACGTTGGTTTTCTCATTTGTGTTGCTGCCAACCAGATAAAGTGTCAATGCGAATTTTGGGGTCTTTTTATTTCTTGTACCATTTCATTATGCACTTGTCTGTGTGACCAGGGCTTCAGTAACACTGACATGTGTTTAGCTACATGTTTCGTGTTCAATTGTTCAATGTTATTGCAAGCTACAATGTATTATTAGTGTGGTAAATTGAAAGCGATTATCAGGAAGACAGGCGCAATCCGTCCTACTCAATGTGCTGTTTTGTGTTAGGTTACTTACCCTGACGTGTAAAAGAAAATACACCCCATGTTCTAAAATACACATTTAGAGCTTTATTTCCTAATTTCTTTTATATTTTTCTTGTTTTATCTGTCTTTATCCTTTAACATTTAACAGTTTGATCAATCAAGAAGGCGGCTGGAATTCACATTTATGGAACTGGATTGTAAAAGGAGAAAAGACTTTAACAGTGCAATTTCAGCTTAGTATTTAAGTCAATTTAGTAAGCCCCATGAGCACAGAATGAATGTTGTGTTATTAGATGGCAGCATTACTAAGAAACAACAATATAATGTAAAAACTGATTGCAGCAAAACAATAAAGTGTGAGATGGGTCATAACAAAGTATAGGAAGCAAAGCTGTCCGCCCTTATCAAATCATTCGCTACATTTATGTACCATGGAAACAAAACTTTTTACATGAATAATATGTTATTGAACATAGTTAGTTACTGCATTGTCAAAACTGTAAGGTATTAGAATTCTTTTAGAATATTCCACATTTTAGAGAAGTCAGTATTCGAAAATCCATCAAAATGTCAGACAGCCACCTGCTATTTTGTTATACCTTGGCTGAGAAGTGGTTAGAAAACAATTAAATTAATACTTCTGTAGCCCTTCACCCGTCCAAGCCTCTGCAGCTCCCTTAAAGTCTTCCACTGGCTTCCTGGACTTTAGCTCCAATCTGGCATCAATCTACTTTCTATTCTCTGTATCTCATACATCTGGAGGAAGTGGAAGAGCCGCAGCTCCCACTTTCCCCAGAAATATGTGATTTGTCCAAATTCAAGAAGAGTGAAGCCAGCACTGATAAGCTGCAGGGATTATGTGACATAATAATGTGATGCGATCCCCGGGAGAACTAGCGCCAACAACACTGGCTTCCTGGGTTTCCACTCCAATCTGGCATCAATCTACTCTTTATTCTCTGTATCACATACATCTGGAGGAAGTGAAAGAGCAGCATCTCCCACTTCCTCCAGAAATATGTGAAATATGTGATTTTTCCAAAGTCAAGAAGAGTGAAGCCAGCACTGATTGGCCGCACGGATTGCGTGACATAAAAATGTGATGCGATCCCTGAGTGAACTAGTGCCAACATCACTGGAACTGTGAAGCACCAGAGGTAAGTATAAGTGTTATTATTTTACTAAGGGCAAACATAGAGATTGAGAAGAAGTTGTCGGAGTAGTGGGAAACCCAGTTCACAGATTCCTGCCTAGTTTCATTGGAAATGATTCAGTGTCAAATGTATTTTTTTTATTTTAAATCCTACTTTTTCGGAAAATAGGAATCCATTGGGTTGTTCCAATGACTTTTTGACCACCATCTTTCCATGGAAGGCTGTCAATCATTGATTAGGTAAAACTGCATGAGCTAGACATGGGAGTGCCGCTCATAACTTTCTACCAGGTCCCTCCCCAGGATGGTGATTTATGCCTCAGCTAGGTATCTGACATTACATGCCAGTTTCCATGCTCCCATTCGGGATTCCTATGCCTACACTCTCTATATATGTTTATTTCCTCTGGAAAAGTGACTTTTTGATTAAGATCCAGGAGGATCGAAATGTCAAACTTATTTTGGTCATATTTCTTGTGTTCTGCTCTACTTCATATTTGATGGTATATCAATAAATAACTTCTTGTTCCATATATTCAATAGAGTGTGCAGTGAATACTAACTCTGAATCATTGATTAGGACAGCCCATTTGACTCTTAAACATAGAGTGAGCCGAAATATCAATAAACAAAAGGCACATTAGTAGAAACATTATAGGTTATGCTGAATTTTTTCACACAAAACTGTTTGTCAGTCTTCTTGGCTGCTCCTGCTCTGTAACATGCTGCCTGCAAATCAAATTTCATGTTTCATGTGACAGGTTTCCTTTGAACACCAATGTTTTCCCTAAGAGAAGGTATTAGTGGGTAGTTGGGCTTCACCCATATGCATTAGATTGTTGGGAATCCTGACTGCATTGACAATCACTAATGCATATGGCTAACTATGTATGACCGCTACCATAATTCTTCTGGATCTAATGCGAGTGGTCAAAGGAAGAAACATACAATACAATATTGGTAACAGAAATAAGATCAAGGCAATGGTTAAGAAGTAGTGATGAGCGAGTGTGCTCGTTACTAGAGTTTTCCGAGCATGCTCAGGTGTTCTCTGTGTATTTTGGGCATGCTCGGAGATTTAGTTTGTGCCGCCGCAGCTGCATATTTGCCACTGCTAGACAACCTGAACACATGCAGGAATTGCCTATTTGTTAGGAAATCCCCACATGTATTCAGGCTGTCTAGCAGCCACAAATCATACAGCTGCGGCGACACAAACTAAATCTCCGAGCACGCCCAAAATACTCGGAGACCATCCAAGCATGCTCGGAAAACTCGAGTAATGAGCATACTCGCTCATCACTATTAAGAGGTAGAAGTACAAGTAAAGTACAACAAAACTAAGAAACGAGGGGCGGGCTTGCAATCAATAGTATCCTCATTTTATATGACAGACGGATATTGGCATACTCTAGAATTCTTTATCAGCAATCACTGAATACTTACAGTATGTAACTAAGAAAATCATTAGGTAAATGCAATAAAGCAACATTAAAATCAATAGCTTTCTTCATGTTATGCTTTTGCAGATATTCCAACGTATAGCAATACAATGTATACAGTATCTATTATTTATCTATAGATCTATCTAATTAGCATCTCCTTTTTTATTTAAGCAAAGCATAAAGTTGCCAAGGTACATATTGTGCTTTACTGTTTTTGTATTGTTCTCTTATTTTTCAGCATATCGATTCTTTATGTTATTTTTCATTCAGTCAGGAAACTGCTTTGTAGAACATCACAAGCGTGTCTGGTTTCTTAAGACATTTTTCTATTATTTATATAAAAAACATAACTCCATTGCCACTTTTATGTTCTCTACAATCCAATGGATATCATTTACAGACACTTGCTAATTACATTGCATATTGTTGGTTTGGTTATATTGGGCTTGTAGGTGCATTGTTATATTTTGAACATTTTCATTTATTTTATTAAACTCTTGACTTCAAAATACTTTTTGAGTAGTCATAACTTATATTATCATGTAGTGAAGAGTGGAAAAGATACTATATTGAAAACATAGACAATTTTGTTAGGCTTATCCTTTTAATTTAAGCTTGTAACCTTGAAGTAATGACATAGCCCAGTTTGTGCAGCCACTGATTTGATGCTTTTGCTTATTCTGATTGAATCTTTGATATGAAGATTAATCATATAGCTGCTGGTTGATAAAAATCCCAACATGAGTGAAAGTTTAGCTAAATATCGACAAGCTGCCTCTATATCTCAAGTATCTGTGTTGATAAGTGGGAAGTTTCTGATATCTTGCTGATATTAAACATGGATTAATTGAGCACATTGCTCAATTCCCCATTCCTGATCCTCTGGTATCCATTAGATCACTGGCCATTAGTGTTGAGCATTCCGATACCGCAAGTATCGGGTATCGGCCGATATTTGCGGTATCGGAATTCCGATACCGAGTTCCGATACTTTTGAGATATCGGGAATCGGGATCGGAATGCATATTCATGTGTAAAATAAAAAATAAAAATAAAAAATAGGGATATACTCACCCTCTGACGCGCCCTGGTTGTAACCG
The DNA here is from genome assembly GCF_051348905.1 of Ranitomeya variabilis. Lineage (NCBI taxonomy): Eukaryota > Metazoa > Chordata > Amphibia > Anura > Dendrobatidae > Ranitomeya > Ranitomeya variabilis. The sequence goes on along the minus strand of NC_135237.1, from coordinate 70,661,016 downwards.
CTGCAACCGGCAGCCTCCGTTCCTAAGAATGAGCGAGTGAATGACCTGCGATGACGTCGCGGTCTTGTGATTGGTCGCGTGAGTGGTCAAATGAGCGGTCACGCGACCAATCACAAGCCGCCATGTCATCGAAGGTCCTTCACGCGCTCATTCTTAGGAACGGAGGCTGCCGGTTAACACCGCTAGGTCCAGGGTCCGCCGGAGGGGTGAGTATATCCATATTTTTTATTTTTATTCTTTATTTTTTGCATGAATATGGATCCCAGGGCCTGAAGGAGAGTTTCCTCTCCTTCAGACCCTGGGAACCATCCAGGATAGCTTCCGATACTTGTGTCCCATTGACTTGTATTGGTATCGGGTATCGGTATCGGCGATATCCGATATTTTTCGGATATCGGCCGATACTATCCGATACTGATACTTTCAAGTATCGGAAGGTATCGCTCAACACTACTGGCCATTGATTACATCTAAAATCCGATTAAAAAGTCTATTAAATTGCATCATGATTGGAAGAATAGAAGGAACATGGTGAAGAGGGAGACCAACATCCCTATGGCTTGATATTATCATGATAAGGGCAAGAAGACCCTAGTGGAACAATCTAGGGTTGCAGAAGATCGATTCCCTACAGAGCATTCACCCATCAAGTTGTAATACCTCAAGATCAAGCCAAAGGCTGTTAAAATAAAAAAAATGGTCTAATGTATGGGCGCTCCTGCTGATGGGAAAATAAGGAGATGTGGTACAAAAAAAATGCTAAACAGTCACAAGAAATATGTGTAAACTGAATTTTACTATATCAATGTCCTGAAACTTGTGATGGCCTCATATCCAGTTGATGGCCTAAAATGGCAGATTTTTTTATAACATTTTGTGATGTCCGAATTAGGTGATTTATCAGGGACAAGTGCAAGCTTAGAAAACAAACACTACTTCAAATTTTGTCTCGCCTGTTTTCTGGTGCTCTTGTACTCTTGTACTAATGACGACAGTGCCCCCCTTTGCTATCCTCTGTGCTTTAATACACATTATTTATCATGGAAGAAGGGAAACCCAATAGTGGTCAAAATTTGCAAGTCACAACTAACTAGAGCAAAAGCCTCCAAAAGATGCAATTAAGCCACATTGAATATTTTTCTTTTATCATACTTTCTTATATAGTGCCAATATATTCTTCAGCATTTTACAGATATCACTCACTGTCCTCATTGAGACTCACAACACACCTAAATTTCCTATCAGCATGTCTTTGGAGTGTGGGGAGAAATTGTAGTACCCAGAAGAAACCCATGAAAGCACGGAGAATATATAAATTTCTTGCAGATGTTGTCCTTGATGGGATTGAATCAAATGGCAAATTTCTAATAAATTTAGGTAAAATCTAGTAATAGTTTGGGCTTTAATGTTGAGTGTCATTAATGTAGTTATAACTCTCCTAGAACATAACATAGTTATAGTAATAGTTTGACCAACATGAAAACACTTGTGTCTAATATTATCTTGAACTGCAAACTGTTGAGGATCCACATGTAGTTGGTAACAGAGGCAACTACCCGTCTGCTGTACCCAGCACCATTAATTGACTGCTCCTGCCAGAAATTCAGCTACTTCCTGTCAAAAGAGCAGCAGTTTCTCTTCCTGTTGACAGGGCGGGACTACTGGTGTCATGCTGATTGACAACTGGATTGCCCCAATTAGGCAGCAGAGAGAAGGCTGTCAATCAGCATGACACCAGTAGTCCCGCCCTGTCAACAGGAAGAGAAACTGTTGCTCTGTTGACAGGGACTGCATGAATCTCTGGCAGGAGTGGTCAATGAATGATGCCGGGTATAAGGGATGAGTAGTTGCCTCTGTTAGCAACTACTTGCATTGTTTTTAAAGTCTTATCCGCTTTGTTTTATCTAGATATGTGTCAATAGCAGCACGTGGAAACACCAAAAGAACATTCATTAGTATAATGTGTCTTTGAGCTGAGAAAATGTTTACTTGGGACAGTGAACATTCATTGGTCTGTAATGGAGTTGGAATTCACAAATTCTTGGCTAAGTGAGTTCTGAGGCACAGGAAAGTGATGGGTAAATTTTAGCTGTGCTGCTAATAGAAGAAGTACATGACGGCATTTGCCAACTGATGGATAATTTTGGTTTATTCAAAAGGAATTAGAAACGATCTATATTCTGTAACATCTGCACTGGTTTTTGTTTCAGCTATGAGGAGGTGCAGAGCCTTTGTTGAAGATGATGCTTGACAGCATCAATCCTATTTTATTCCTAGGACTTATGTCTTTGCCAGTCTCAAATCTATGGTGCTAATCCAGTTAGTTTGTTTTTTTTCCTGCTAAAAGCACTGGGTGGGTCTGTTCAGTAAATAAACCCCTGAGAGCCAGTTCCCACTGCCAGTCAATTTTTGTGCTACCTGGTTTTATCTGTGTTCTATGCATCTAGTGTTTCATTCTGATTTATTCTGTCCCCTAACCTTGGCTAGTTTATTGATGTTTCTTTTGCTTGATGATTTTGTACCTCCCATACCTCCTGGATCTGACCCGGCTACCTGATTATCCTTCTTGCTAGCTTACATCACCAAAAGCAGCTGACTCTGTGGCCCTAGCCCATGGACCTTTGTTTAAGTCCAGATTCCCGTGTAAGGTTTAAATGGTGAAGGCCCTGGCAACTTGGAATCTGGGAAATGGAGCAGCTTGCACCAAGCCTTATCGTGGTAGCCATTTTGTAGCTGCCAGGTGCCCACGAACCATGCCTATGAGACATATATCTGTTTTGTCCTATACAAAATCTTCAGTTGCAGTACCAGTGTTATTGAATGTATTGCTGAAATACACAGGGTCGACTATGTTGTTTACTTAACCAATGTACAAAGAAGAAAATATGTGATTTATATTTACAGTTTGACAGCAAGATATATTTAGAAAGTATGAGCTCTTCTTCTCCAAGGGCATAAATAATTGAGGAGTTTAAGTATCAATCAATAGGAGTTTATGACAAATATATGGGATAATCTGAAACCTCATATCTGAACATGAATAAAAATGCAGTTTAAATAAGGCGGCCGGGGCTCCATAATGTTTATGTATTGCTTAGCCCTCAGTATAATTGCAGGAATAAGATTAGTAGATGCTTCCTTCTTAATCATTATGGTCATGGGCTTCCTGATAGTCTCTGTTGCCCATTAATAAACTGCAACCTGGCAAAAGAAATAATAATGCAATTGCATCAAACATGAGGAATGGAAATGCACCATGATGTCAACTGATCTTATTTATGTAAATTATTCTAAAACCTCCATTTTTATATAATTACATATTGGTAGTAGACATAAATCAAGGTGACCTTTAAATGCTCACTATTACAAATATATAATAAATAACATATTTATTCAGAAGCCAATGTACAACTTTACTATGAAATTGATAACATAATACCATTACTTATCAGCCAGCAGATTGGATTTGATTTGATTTGATTTCCCTACAATCTGAATCCATTTGGAAATATTGCCTGCTGCATAAGACATAGGCAACAACATGTAGCTTGGTTGTACCATGCTCTATTACAACTTATATATAAATAAAATGGCCTTATATCTCTATGGTATCCTACTGGACCTTGCTCCACCTACAGTGTCACAAATTGTGGCATAATCAGATGCTGTCCTATGACCTCTGCATATCTTCATGCAGGTTCCATGTACACGTCTGCTATGAGCATGAGGCATAATTACTGAGAGTGCAAACACCGTGTGTCTGTAAATGAAGGTGACCTAAGAAGTGTGGCTTCTTTATAGGAATAAAACATTATTATTAATGATGAGTATATGGTGCATGCTCCAAATTTTGTACATTTTGGTCATGGGCCGCGAATAGAGATGAGCCAACATGCTCGGGTGATAACCAACTGTCTTCAGAGTTCTCGAAAAATATGTGTGGTTCTCCGCGGCTGCATGTCTCATGGCTGTTCAACAGCCGCAACAAATGCAAGGATTGCCTGTTTGTTTTGCAAACCATGCATGTGTTGCGGCTGTCAAACAGCCACGAGACATGCAGCCGCAGGCACTCGCACATTTTTTTGAGCACACCAAAGACACTCAATTAGCACCTAAGTATGATTGGATAAAACCTTATCCGAGCATGTTCGCTTATCACTAGGGTTGAGCGAAACGGATCGTCCATTTTCATAAGTCGCCGACTTTTGGTAAAGTCGGCGTCTCATGAAACCCGACCCGATCCCTGTGTGGGGTCGGCCATGCGGTACGCGATCTTGGTGCTAAAGTCGTGTTTCGTATGACGCGTTTAGCGCCATTTTTTCAGCCAATGAAGGAGCGTGGGCAGAGTGATGACATAGGGGTTAGGGCGTGCACGCCTATCATCATTTTATCGCTTGTGCGCAGTAGCGATTTGGAATGTGTAAAACGAAATTCTCTGTGCTGGGACGGAGAAGGAGGAGGAGGAGGAGGAGGAGGAAAAAAAAAATTAAATAAACAAATAATACCCATTGACGTGCATAGGGTTTTGTGTTCCGGCCGATCCTTGACTTTGCGCAGTAATCGGCCGATTTCGCCCGACTCGACTTTTCCAACAGTCGGGTTTCGCGAAACATGACTCGACCCTAAAAAAGTCAAGGTCGCTCAACCCTACTTATCACTAGTCGCTAAGCAAAGTAGGAAGCAGGCTCAGGAGCTGAGCCTGCTTCATATGCGGCAGATGTCAGGTGTGTTACATACATTAATGCCACTGTAAATCACTGTATCACAATTTCTCTATCTGATACCTTAATATTGCAGTATATAGTACAGGCCATGTAACAGGTTCAAGTCACCTAAAGGAATAAAAAATAAGGTAAATGTAAAAAAAGTTCTAAAAAGATATTTTAAAAATATAAAGCTATAATCACCCACCTTTTTATCATTCAAAAATATAGATAGAAAAATAATAACCATATTTGGTATCATCGTGTTAAAAAATCTAGATTTATGTCTATGGACGAAAAGAAAAAAAAGAATTCCCAAACTGGCATTGAAAAGTAAGTCCCCACACTACTTTAAAAAATAACCTTCATACAGCCCCATGAGCTGAAAATTAAAAAAGTTACAGGTCTTAGAATATGGAGATAGAAACCAATTTTTTTTTACTGTTTATAAAATTAAGAATTTTTATCATCATTAAAGTAATTTAAAAAAAATTAACCGTTTTGATATTGCCATAATTACACTGACCTAGAAAATCTTGTTACCAGATCACCTGTACCGCAAAACAAAAAAAGTAAAGAAAAGAAATGTAATAATGAAACCCACAAAACAATGGCGGATCTGCGTTTTTTTCCAAAATTTCCCCAGACTTGAATTTTTTTTCCGGTATACTATTTTGTAAAATGAATGGTGTCATTTAAATCTATAGCTCATCCTACAAAATCAAACAGGGTAGGGTTATGTTATGTTGATGGAAAAACACAACAGTTATGGCTTTTGGAACCAAGGTTGGAAAAAACAAAAAAGCAAAAAAATGGCTGTTCAATAAAGGGTTGAAAGGAACTTTAATATTCATGTCCTATTCTCAAAGGAGTTGTCCGATTAGTCTCTATTGCTACTATTTACTCTGCTATGTAAAATAATAACTGCATGTACTCACTTTTCAGGCTGGTGTTGGAACAGGGTCTCTCAGGACTTGCATGACATTGTTATGTCACATGAGCTCTGCAGCCAATCAATGGCCATTAATTCGCAGTTTTGCTCTGACTTCCTTAGTGATATCCGGAGGAAGTCATAAAACACCAACTCTCACTTCTTCCAGACTCCAGTTTCATCTGTAGGAAGTTAGAATGAATTGGCCAATAGCAGCTGCTGATTGGCTGCAGGGTTTATGTTACATAACAAAGTCACGAGAGCCCAGGAGATCCTGTGCTGACATCAGAAGAACAGTTGCTGGCACTGGAGGTGACTACAGGCTGTTTCTATTTTACAAGAGGGAATATAATAATAGAGAAGGGGTTGTCCGAGTAGTGGACAAAACCATTAAGATAGACAAACTATTTCATATCAGTTGGACTTTAACTCTTGGCACCCCCAATTTTCTGTGAAATGTGGGGTATCAGCACTCTGGTGGGCGTCATACCCTTTCTTTGTTCAACTTTTGTAGTGGCTGTGCCCAGTACTGCATCTCTCAACAGTTGAGTTCCATTTAAGAACTGGCTGCCACAAGAGGTAGTGAGTTCTACTTCAATGGAAGTTTCCAGAGGCTGAACCAACATCTGTCTGAGATGTTTTAGTGAAACCTGCATTGAGCAGGGGGTTGGACATGATGACCCTTGAGGTCCCTTCCAACTCTAACATTCTATGATTCTAAGAAAGTGGGACTGAGATGCAGTACCAGGCGTAACCACTACAAAATGTACGGCGCTGTGCCTGGTAAACAACGCTAAATAGAATGAAGGGGATTGGGTGCTGGGTCTCAATTAAAGAAGTTTGATTATTATATATCCCTTAGCATTATTTAATTGTCTATGTAAAAACTATAGATTTATTATATATTTTCATCTATTTTAAAGTTACCAAATTTTGCAAGTTTTCAGAGTTAAGCAGGGCATTAAACAAATGCTGGACTTTCAGTCCTTCATGATAAAAAAAAATGATGACAATTCTCAAGAATCTGCTCTCATGATGGATAAGGTGGAATAGGCAATAGAAAATATCAGGAGTCACAACAGAGCGAGAAGAGTATAAGGCTTGACATTTTGTCATGTCAAATCCAGTATGTTAGGAAAGGGAGTCTTGGTTCTTCACTGTGACACTGAGTCTATATGTAATTAAATGCACTGAATATCAGGATGAAAGGATTCTAGTTTACTACACTTGTACTTTTCTTAATAGAATTTTTGACAATAAACAGTTGACAAGCATGAAGTTGAATACATTTCATAGTTTTGACTTTACTTGTCAGGTAAACTATGGAAATAGAAAATAATACTTTTTTGGATTCTTACTGTGAAAAAAAGAGTTGAGGACACATCTGCATTTTATGCCTGCAGTTCCTACCAAAACAGAGACCAGAATGTTCTTGGAATCTGTTTCTTTTCTGTTGTGCTGAGAGCATCGCCATCTATCCATTATCTTTTACAAAAAAAACATGAATGAGGTATGAACTGGGATATAAACTGGTGGGCATGCAGCGTGTAAGCGCACGTTCACACTGGCCACAGACAGAAAAAAACAAAGACAGAACATAACGATTAAATAATGCGCAGTAAATAAACAGCATAGTGCATGCAAATAATATACATAATATTTATCTAACTTGTTTTTTGATCAAAAACAAAGTACCATATATTATTTTCATACACTATGCTGTTTATTTATTTACTGCAGGATATTTAATCATTATGTTTCTGTCTTTGTTTTTTTCCATTATCTTTTAAGTAGACAATGGTGGACAAGACAATGGATTTTCCAAGTACCTCTGTTTGAGGTTCCATTGCAATATCTGCAGAGCAATGCATGAAGCAAAAAATGCATCCTTTGATAAACTGTGCATTTATTATAATGATACACTATCTGCAATTGATTGACTGCTATTATCAGGAGTTACCTTGGAGCCTACGGCTTGGATTAACCCCTTCATGATCTTGGGATTTTCCATTTTTCCGTGTTTGTTTTTCGCTCCCCTCCTTCCGAGAGCCATAACTTTTTTATTTTTCCATCAATTTGGCCATGTGAGGGCTTATTTTTTGCGGGACGAGTTGTCATTTTGAACGACATCATTGGTTTTACCATGTCGTGTACTAGAAAACGGGAAAAAAATTCCAAGTGCGGTGAAATTGCAAAAAAAGTGCAATCCCACACTTGTTTTTTGTTTGGCTTTTTTGCTAGGTTCACTAAATGCGAAAACTGACCTGCCATTATGATTCTCCAGGTCAGTATGAGTTCATAGACACCTAACATGACTAGGTTATTTTTTACCTAAGTGGTGAAAAAAAATTCCAAACTTTGCTAAAAAAAAAAAAAATTGTGCCATTTTCCGATACTCGTAGCGTCTCCATTTTTCATGATCTGGGGTCGGGTGAGGGCTTATTTTTTGCGTGCCGAGCTGGCATTTTTAATGATAACATTTTGGTACAGATATGTTCTTTTGATCGCCCGTTATTGCATTTTAAAAACGTAATTCTGGCGTTTCAAATTTTTTTCTCGCTACGCCGTGTAGCGATCAGCTTAATGCTTTTTTTTATTGATAGATCGGGCGATTCTGAATGCGGCAATACCAAATATGTGTAAGTTTGATCATTTTTTATTGATTTATTTGGAATGAGGCGAAAGGGGGGTGATTTAAACTTCTATATTTTTTTTTATTTTTTTCACTTTCTTTTTTTTAACTTTTTTTTAACTTTTGCCATGCTTCAATAGCCTCCATGGGAGGCTAGAAGCAGGCACAACACGATCGGCTCTGCTACATAGCAGCGATCTGATGTTCGCTGCTATGTAGCAGAAATGCAGGTGTGCTATGAGCGCCGACCACAGGGTGGCGCTCACAGCTGCCGGGTATCAGTAACCATAGAGGTCTCAAGGACCTCTATGGTTACTATTCTGAAGCATCGCCGACCTCCGATCATGTGACGGGGTCGGCGATGCGCTCATTTCCGGCCGCCCGGCTGGAAGCGCCGGTTAAATGCCGCTGTCTGCGTTTGACAGCGGCATTTAACTAGTTAATAGTGGCGGGTGAATCACGATTTCACCCGCCGCTATTGCGGGCACATGTCAGCTGTTCAAAACAGCTGACAAGTCCCAGCTTTGATGCGGGCTCACCGCCGGAGCCCTGCATCAAAGCAGGGGATCTGACCTCTGACGTACTATCCTGTCTGAGGTCAGAAAGGGGTTAATCTATGCTTTCCCATCCCAAATTTTGAGTCACAGTAAAACCCTCATGAGGCTGCAACTTCAGTATTTATGTATGGGAATGGCAGCTGCATTACTGTCACTTGCTTACCACTCTGATCAGATTTTTTGCAAAAGTTTTAACACCCTTTATAACATTTATTTTCATAAAGGAACATTGAACATGCAGAATGATTTTACCCCAATTGACAATATTTCCGATGTAGCAAAAGCCTAAGATAATTTCCAATTATAGCAAAAAAAAGCATACATACAAATGTGCAAGATAACTGTAGAAAATAAGAATATATTTTATATAGTTAATATCTTTACAAATATAAAGAAACTTTGTACTTGTGAAGGTTTCCGCTGAGTTTCCCAATAGTTTTATTGGGATTTAGATGTAATTGATTCTAGGAAAATGAATATGTGTCCCACAGAGGACGGGGCTTATTCATAGGAATAAATTGATTCACACTGTTCAAATATTGCTTGTAGATGGTTTTAGATTCACTAAAAGTGATTATAAAGCTATATCACAGGTATGGTCCTAGTGTTAAGGATAAAACACGAGCACTGCTGCAGAGAGACACAAATGCACAGTCTAATGATTTCAGCACCATGGAGAGAAACACAACTGTTTAGATCTAGTTTAGAAGATCATACACATTAGATCAGGGGTCTCAAACCGCATTCCTTGAGGGCTGCAAACCATGTGTGTTTTCATGATTTCCTTAGCGTTGCACAAGGTGCTGGAATCATTATCTGTGCAGGAGGTTAAATTATCACCTGTACAATATGCAAGGAAATTCTGAAAACATGGCCTGTTTGCAGACCTCGAGGAATGCAGTTTGAGACCTCTGCATTAGATTGATATTGGTGGATAGGCATAAGCAGTGCCGGCCTGGCGTGCCGAGGACCCACCCGTAATATTGATTTTGGTGGCCCACTATTCAGCTGCATGCAAACATCACATTACCCTTATTCACAAATGTGCCTATGTTTCTATATACTAAGAAAGGGGCTAGTTTGTAAAATGAAGGTTGAGATGATGACCTTTTCTGTACATAGTGAAACAAATGTATTGTGGCAATGATTTCTCATATAGTGGAGAGCCCATTCCTGCATGAGGGCCCACCAAAGGATTCTCCGCTTCTCCTGTGGGCCAGACCGAGCCTGAATAACCATCTATACAACTTAGAAGGCTGTGGGTTGAACGATGGTTTGGATAATTGCTTGGCCAGCAGTCATCTCGATTGATTCTCCTATACACAAGAGCGTGGTTGTCTGTTCTTTATCAGAGAGCCACTACCACATATCTATGGTGGAGGCTTAAGGGTCAGTAGTAAATGAGTATGTTAAGATCTATGGGCTGAACAAAGATCTCCCTGAGAATCTGCCTACAGAGCTTATTTTTAAAGAGAGGGTGTTACCAATGTGAGACATGTATTGACTGACTGACAGTCTGCTCTTCTGGGCTCTATGTCTCACACTGGTAACGCCCCGTTTCATTTTAAATAATCTCTGGAGGCAGATTCTCAGTGAGATCTATGTTCAGCCTATAGATCTTATCAGCTCATTTAAATAATTAAGAAAAACTTGAATTTTTGGAGGGAATAAGACATCAGATCGCAGATGTCAAGGTATCATTTTATTCAACTCTCTATGACCAGCATGTTCATATACACGGTTTAAGAGGGTTGATCCTATTGACAGATTCACTTTAATGGGCCTATCAATGTATTAATTGATAATAAAAATTACCCACTGGTATTGGTATAGATTCATAAGAAGTAAAGAAAAAACCCTCATATTGGCTGTAATCAAGTGATGCCAGGAGACCGGAGAATCAGCGTTGATGAGAATATTTTGTTGTCTTATTTCCTACACTACCCGAGTCCATTATGGATAACTTAGAGAAAAAGTGGACAACTCCTTTAAGTTTTGTGTATGTTGTGGCTGTAGCAGTGGTTAAAGGTAATTAGAATTTTATTGAGAAAAAGGGGAGTATAAATGATACATAAAGTAATTAACTAATTACTAAAAAATGTATATTGTATTACTTCCTTTCAGGTTATAAATAAATCCTTACCTGCAAAATATGAAATGTTCTGATGATAACTTGCAGGTCGGTGAGAATTTCAAGTTGCACTTAAGAAGCTGACTACTTTCTGACAAACATACAAAACATGCTAAGTATATTAAAAACATAATGGAAATTTGTGTGGTGCTGACGACTTTCTCAGGACAACCGGGCCAGATTTCCATACCCCTGAAGCCTCGCGGGCTATTATAAGAATCTATCCCTCTTGTGAAAGGAGTAATTACCATTATGATATTATACTCGGGAATTTATATTCATGCGATTCCATTATAATACTTGAAGCTTCACTTTTTCTTTTCATTATAGAATGGCAATTTCCACAAGATTTGCCTTTTGCTATTAGAAGATACTCTATTATATGGATATAAACATCCGACCTGTTTTCCGAGACGTAATATAAATTTTGCACTTTTCGCCAGGAAAAAGCAATTTATTTTTAAGTGTGTCTGAACTTTTGCAAAATGTGGATTACATTTGACACCTAAGTCATTATTTTTGACTCTTTTTACGTAAACCTTTTCAGCCTCTGAACTATAGATCACTGATTTCTTTGCAAAAATATAGTACAGAACCAAGGAATTGGAAAAGAAAAAAACTAAACAAATGACGGGAACAGAAGTTTGAATGGCTGAACTTTTTCATTTTTGTTATCAAAGTTTGAATCTTTGCTGGATTTATGAACAGAAAATCTGCCTACGTAACACAGTAATATTTTGCCCGTTCTTGTATCAAGCTACACTTTGGTATGTAGAGTTTTCCTTAAATAAACTATAAAGTTGTGTTCAAATGATGAGATACATATTAAACACTCAACTTTCCCAATTCGTTAAATCAAATGCCCATTTACCCTCTCAAAAACTTGTTACTAGTTAATTCATGTTTACCAATTAATTTCTTAATTTATCATTATATCATTTTTATGATACAGAACTTCAAATCCTCTGTATAGAGTCCACTGATAAAATTCTGGCTGTTCACAGTCACCACTAGGAGTAAGTAAGGATCCTATTACTCACTGATCATACAATGAACGCAATAATACAGAGTGGGCCATTTATACGAATACACCTGGGTGGGCCATGTACGTATATGGATACACCTAAATAAAATGGGAATGGTTGGTGATATCAACTTCCTGTTTGTGGCACATTAGTACATGGGAGGGGTAAACTTTTCAAGATAGGTGGTGACCATGGCGGCCATTTTAAAGTAGGCCATTATTTAATGCAACTTTATAAATGGCCCAGCCAGGTGTATCCATGTAAATGGCCCACCCTGTATAATGAAATGCAATTAGCTCTGTTGCTCATTCTAGTGGCAGCCTCAGGCTAGCAGAATTTTATCATTTATCTCCAAGACTATGCAAGATTGTACTAAGCTCTGTCCTTTGTAAGTTAAGGAATCAATTAGCACAGAATGTTGCCCTTAAAACATTATGGTGTTAATGGTCTTGCCACTTTCTAGACTTCTGTTTTACTTAAACCCATGTATTTGGGGCTGAAAATCATTTTTGCAATATGGTTTCTTATAAAAATTTGCACCTTTTGGTTATATTTATTTTCCTAAACATTAAACTTTGACATGGTTTGAGATCATAAATCAGTTGCGAGGAGCTCAGAAAAAAAACAGATAAAAGAGTTAAGACTGTCAGAAGAAACTCACTCATGTATTCTCAGTTAACATCTTCTGCAGACAGTGATAAAAAGTTCAGCACAGAAGTTTTTGGTGGCGAAAATGATTTTTTAACCCCGAATACATGAATTTAAATTGAAAAAAGTCCCCAATTCTGGAAAACACTAAATTTTCTCTGCAGTATACGCCATTATTAAACACTAACCGACTGGTTCTTGCATTTACCTATTTTAGATGATGTGCCAATTCTGCAATTCTGGGCTGTTTGTCAAATTTATTTCTTTATGGCATATTATTTCTCTATGGCACAGTATGCATATGTATATATATATATATATATATATATATATATATATATATATATATTTTCTATGGCACAGTATGTATATATGCATATATTGTGAGATAGCGCTTACTGCATGTGTATGGGGGACACTCGCTTAGCAACGGGACTCCGTCACACAGGCACGTTTTTCTCACAAAACAGTCTATGCAGTTTATTATGCAGTCATATGTTAGGGGTTGAGATCCTGCCTCTGCACAGGGGGAATCTCGAGCCATCTCTGCTGCGGTCTCCCATCCTTCTCCTGCCACAGTGGAGCCTGCTCAGCGGAGACGTCGGTCCCAGTGTCTTGCTCAGTCTGACTCTGTCCAAAGGGTTACTGCTGCTTTTCCAGCTTCTGCCATTAAAGCCAGTACTGGGCAGCGGCGAGCAGACGCTTCTGGGACTAAGTCCTGCTTTTCTCATTCTGAGCATGCCCAGAGTAAGATCTCTCAGTGGAGATCGAGGTCACATGTTCAGATACTGCAGCTAAATCCATTAGTCCTCTAGGAAGGTCCTGAAGGTGCTCAGGCTCTGTAGCAGCCTCTCATTGGTCCTTCTAGGAAGGTCCTGTTCTTGCTGCAGCTATTTAAGGTTCTCATGACCGTACGGCCATGCGCTAGTATTGAATCAGTTTTGTGCATGCGCCAGTGTGGTCACATTTATGTGGGTGTCCAGGGACTCGGCTGAAATAAGCCCCTAGAATGCCGGCACCTCCGGCGAGGAGATTGTGTGTGTGGATCTAGGGCCCCAGCTGAAATAAGCCCCTAGAATACCGGCTTCTCCGGTGAGGAGATTGTATGTGTGTGTGACCACAGACTGCCTTCAGCTCGGCAGTTAGCTGTGAACTCCTGTGGGGTTAACAGGGCACAGCGTCTTGTTTCCGTGCGACTCTGTGAAGTAACAGAGGTCGCTTAAACCACCATATAGTGCCGTCATTTGCTAGCAGCAGGTTCCTCCTGCACGGTGGACCCCAGGCTGCGAACGCACCAATAATAACATCTATATTTACTCGGTGCATTCCGCTAGCCCTAACATCATAAACTGGGTTATGCACAGTTCATTATAAACTTCATAGAACACAATAGGCACCAACCAGTGACATTAAGTTGCAGATTTAACTTAGATATTTCATATACAACTTTTAACTCACAGTTCAGACACTACACCCGCCAGCCCGCCTTGACTTTTTCCCGGGGGTGTCCGTATGCTTTATCAATGTCTCTAGTCATATAGTGCACACGACATTGATTCATAGTCTCTAAACACGCTGGACCTCACTTTGTCCATTTACCATGGGAGACCACACAAATCATTACTGACCACCTGTCAGTGCACACAGTGTCCCATACTCTGGGTTACCTTCCAGAAGCTCCTGCTCCACACGCTGACTCCTGTCAGTCCTCTCTCAGGGATGCTGCTGACCTGGGATCACCATCCTGGACAATACCTTGCTCACTAGGCCACCTGACAGTCCAGATCCTCAGACGGGATGTAGCTCCCCCAGTGCAGTGCTGTTGCAGACTCTGCATCCACTCCTTCCCATGTGCTCTTCAGGAAGTCCTACTCCCAGGACTCCCAACACAGGTTGTGCTATTCAGGAAGTCCTACTCCCAGGACTTCCAACACAGGCCACTCAGTGCGCTATTCAGGACGTTCGTCCCCACTTGTGACCGTCCAACACACAAGTATCTCAGTACGCTATTTAGAAATCCGATCCTACTCCCAGGATCTCCTAACACACCAGTGTTCAGATCCACGGCTTCACAGTGTGCTATTCAGGGATCCAGTCCACACAGGACCTCCCAACACACAAGCCATCCAGGGTCTCACACTCTCCACTACAGAGAACATTCAAGTTTATACACAAGAACCATGTGACCCACACCCTGGTCAAATTACATACTTGTAACCACGCCCATAGGTGGGTGGTATGTGTGTGGCTAGATAGACTCGCCCAGCTCTCATAACTAGCCCTATAAGCCTCCCTTCACAACTATACAAACACTTGTGGGATTACAGGTCCTATAACAACAACAATACTTCAGACTTACATCGCAGACTCCCTCTGTGACACATATCGGCCATTTACAACTTTGCCAGTCACTGTTTCACCATCATTATAACCACAGAAACACCTCCATGCATATTCCGAGGAGCACACACAGCGCCCCCTAGCTGTAACAGGGATCACTTCATTGCAATATATATATTAATTCAGTTTCAGCCCTTCTTGTCTCTTGGCCTGTTGCCTGGTTTAAGTTTCCTTTTGTCACCTGCTACAAGCAGAAAGCAGAGCAGACAAGTTCTGGAACCTAATGACATATTTAAAAAAAGACAAATAAATAGTCAGGAGAGAAATCAGAAATCTTTAGCTGCTTAAAAAGACTTAAGGCCCCGTCTCACTAAGCGATTTACCAACGATCACGACCAGCGATACGACCTGGCCGTGATCATTGGTAAGTCGCTGTGTGGTCGCTGGGGAGCTGTCACACAGACAGCTCTCCCCAGCGACCAACGATCAGGGGAACAACTTCGGCATCGTTGAAACTGTCTTCAACGATGCCGAAGTCCCCCTGCAGCACCCGGGTAACCAGGGTAAACATCGGGTTACTAAGCGCAGGGCCGCGCTTAGTAACCCGATGTTTACCCTGGTTACCAAAAAAAACAAACAGTACATACTCGCCTTTCGGTGTCCAGGTCCCTTGCCGTCTGCTTCCTGCTCTGACTGAGATCCGGCCGTACAGTGAGAGCAGAGCGCAGCGGTGACGTCACTGCTGTGCTCTCACTTCTCACTGTACGGCCGGCAGTCAGTGAGAGCAGGAAGCAGACGGCAAGGGACCTGACGGACATCAGAAGGCGAGTATGTATTGTTTGTTTTTTTTTACATTTACGCTGGTAACCAGGGTAAACATCGGGTTACTAAGCGCAGCCCTGCGCTTAGTAACCCGATGTTTACCCTGGTTACCAGTGAAGACATCGCTGGATCGGTGTCACACACACCGATTCAGCGATGTCAGCGGGACCTCAACGACCGAAAAAAGGTCCAGGCCATTCCGACACGACCAGCGATCTCGCAGCAGGGGCCTGATCGCTGGTACGTGTCACACATAGCGAGATTGCTATGGAGGTCGCTGTTGCGTCACAAAACTTGTGACTCAGCAGCGATCTCGCTAGCGATCTCGCTATGTGAGACGGGGCCTTTACAGAGGAACAAGGGTGGAGAAGCGTATGAGATCAATCAGGAGGGCTCTAAGAGCATATAGTTCTGCCAACCTCACCTGTTCCCATCTGAAGGTGCATTGGCAGATTGAACCACCACTACATACTATGGGACTTTCTCGATTAATACATTGTTTTTAATCTTGTGTAATTAAGGTAACAATTAGAATCTTCCATCCATGTACCATTCAATGAAGGTGACAATGACAGTGTGTCCTATACTAACTCGGGGTCCATCTATTCTGTACTGAGGACAATAGGCACTGTTTTTACTGTATTGCAGAATAGTTAGTACTTGTTTAGCAGTACCCTTGATGCAAAGTTTAATGAGAAAAATGTGTTAGATCTTTTTTAGAATTTTCCAAGGAGAGTTATGATGCTCAGTATTTTAATGGTACCATCTGTCTATGTAAAAATTGCCAAGCTGTAATATTGATCTTGTCACTTCAGGGAAAGGGATGATATTTAGAAATACCGATAAC
Source organism: Ranitomeya variabilis (assembly GCF_051348905.1). Lineage (NCBI taxonomy): Eukaryota > Metazoa > Chordata > Amphibia > Anura > Dendrobatidae > Ranitomeya > Ranitomeya variabilis. The sequence continues at coordinate 70,644,380 of NC_135237.1, read as the reverse complement.
TTTTCTTTTGCTCATCTCATTTGTTTACCTTGTATTTGAACATTGATCCCACATAACAGACTGTTCTTAAAAAAGTGATAGGAGTATCTTTCTAACAGCTTTACGCATGAAAGTAAAGTTTACATTGTAGCTCCATTATTATCATAGTAAGTGCCTGCATTCTCTGCCTAACAACGTGGCGCTGCTTCTGGTATTCACAAGTCGAGCTCGGAATTGAGTTATGTAATAAAGGATTTTTATCTGCATGCTTTTATTACATAAGATAAAAGAAGAAGAGCAATAGAAATGTGTTGTTCATACTGAATGTTGAAAAGATTAAAGGGATTATCTAGGACTATTTTTTTTTTACAATTGGCATAAAAACTAAGAGGTAGGTAGGTGCAAACTACCTGACCGATGATCCAGCGTCGATCTTCGCCAGCACAGAGTAGTCACAGACCACTTCTACCAGCAATTCAGCTGTCACGTTGACAAAGCAGCAGCTTCTCTTCCACTCTGCTCTGTTGAGAGGGTGTAACTGCTGATGTCTTACTGATTGATAGCCGGCTCCCTGCTGCCTAACTGCGGGGAGCCAACTGTCAATTAGCATGATGTTGGCAGTCACACCCTCTAAACAGAGCAGCCTGGTAGAAGAACAACAGCTCTATTGACATTGAGCAGCTTAATCGCAGGAAGGAGCTGTCGATGACCATTCCATGTCGGTATCGGATAACATATGCACATAGTTAGCCACTACCTGCTTTTTAGTTTTTAGGTTCATAGTAAAAAAAAAGTCCTGGATAACCTCTTTACATGTATAGTTGACCGTAGATGTGACCACCATTCCCTTTCTGCAAATTTTTGATAAAGACTACCATTTCTCACAATACAAATTCAATACATTATCGTGACAGCTAGCAAATCCCTTTACAGACTGCAATTCACATTGCAACCACTGGGTGGCCACTTGTAGACACATGTGACATAGTCAACTCCCAAAAGAATATCTCTAAATTTCTGTTCTATTTAATTTCACACCACTCATCTTGTGATATGTAAAGAAGACAGGTAAGGAAGGCCAAAATTTATAGTTGTTGTATTTTTTTTTACAGAACTAGGTTCCTTAATAATCTATTTCACATTCACCAAAACTTTCGCCACCCATATATTTTTTGATTTGGAACATCTTCACAAATTATTTCATTTTTGCTTTGGTTTTTATGGGGTAAATCTATTTATACTGTCCAGTGAATCAGAACACAGAGACCAATTCGGACCCCCAAAACAACAATAGGATGAAGAGCAATAAAAGCAAACAGCAACACTGGTTCATGGTTGTGCCCAATGTGTCGGCATTAGGATGCTGCGTGGAAACAGGTGCAACAGTAATTTCCCGAACAATCCAAATCAATAATTAGGTCATTCAGGCAGTAATTTCCCGAACAATCCAAATCAATAATCAGGTCATTCTGTCACACAGTTCCCTCCCCCAATATACTTGTATAGTTTGGACCTTACTTTCCTCTTCCATTTATGGATTTTCCAGGAGTTCATTTTTATAATTGCTGTTTCTTTTCTGTTGGATTTTTATAGAGCGAGGTTCATCATGTATTTGTTACACCAGTCAATTCATCTTTGTATTTTTGCAGACATGACATGTACTTCTATCATAAATGTTACGCTGATATCTGTGGGAATTTAATGACACTAGAAAAAAAAAAATCAATCTCTCTTACACATCATATTGTACAGTAACCAGCTTTCCTTTGCCTTCAAACAACCACAATCCAGAAATGACATTGTGATAATGTGACAGATGATTTCTGTCAATGGTTTTAAGATGCAACATTCGCAGGAGCAATGGGGATCTATTTGTAGCATACTGCGGAAATATCTCGAAGTGTCCCCGAGGAGAGAAACCAATCCTTTCTAATTAGAAATGTTGTTGTCTAGTTAATTTAAAATTTATAAGAGTACACAAAATTAGTAATTTGTTTTTTTATTTTTTTGCACGTAAATTGCAAATTAGATCCTTGTGGATTTTCACTGTTTATGTCAACTGTTAAATTTGATCCTTTTAAAGTTTTTAAATGGCATCTGTCAACATTAGTCACTGCGGCAAATATAACGGTACCAGACAGACCCCATTTACATATATTGGGATACGAAAAAAAAGGTTGCACTCTATTGTGCTAAAGCATGTCAATGTGAAATACATGAATATATCAATAGCAATATGGCTTTTGGGTATTAGGAAAAAATGAATAAGACATTTTGCACAAAATTTGGCCAAATAATGTCTGCTTATCAACTGACGTCAAGGTGTCTTTGAGACCACCTTGATGTTGGTTGATGGGCAGACATTATTTGTCCAAATTTTGTGCAAAGGGTCTCATTCATTTTTTCCTAATATTCAAAAGCCATATTGCTACTCATATATTCATGTATTATATATTGGGGCACCTCAGGTTTGGTCGTGTTTCCTTCAGGTTCCATCACATTGTCCATCTATTGTAAAAACATTACATGGGCTGAACCAGTAATGAACAGTCATCTTGAGCAGTGAATATACTAAAAGGGTATTGGCTAAATTTAGAAAATGGTAGACTTTCAGTATACTGTAGATTTAATTGCTTTGCCTTGATCGTGGGTATTTGAGAGGCTCATGAAGTCTGTGTCATTGTATAAAGGGGTTTTCTTAGGTTCTTAAATTGGAAAAAATTGTAAACTACTTGTAAAAACAACAACAAAAATCCTCTTCTTTATCAAGATTGGAGGGACAAGGATAACATTTGTAGCTCATCATGAATTTGAAGAGTGGGGGTCACCATGCCTCATCCTGCCCCTGTCCCATTCCAATGCTGCCCACTTTGTAGGAAGTGGGTGAAAAAAAATCATGAGAATGGTTGAAGTGGCAAAATGTTTGCACAGCGTCATGTTCCACAAAAATGTTGGTACTTTTTAAAGCTTTTTATGTCAGTTTTCTATCGGAATAGCTTTAAAGAAGCTTTTATCTTCTTAATACCGTATTTTCGGACTACAAGACGCACTTTTTCCCCCAAAAAAGGGGGGAAAATAGGCGGTGCGTCTAATAGGTTGCAGGTTTACCGGCAGTGGTGTGGTGGCGGCGGCAGAGGAGCGGCGGCAGAGGTGCGGTATGGCTTGCGCAGGGTCCCTTCCACCGGTGAGGTGACGCAGCGGCCCGGAATGCAATGTGAGCAGCAGGGCCGGGTTGATCACCGGTTTATCGGTGGCGGTGGCCATCTTCCCGAGGCCACGCATGCGCACATGGAGTGCTCTGCTTCATGGGGCTTCAGGAAAATGGCCGTGGGAGGCCACGCGTGCGCAGATGGAGATTGCGGCCGCCATTTTCCTGAAGCCGAGTTCACAGATATAGATCTCGGCTTCAGGAAAATGGCCGCCAGCTCTGCTGCTCACATTGCATACTGGGCTGCTGTGTCAACTCACCTGTGGAAGGGACCCTGCTCACGCCATATCGCTCATCATCCCCGCACCTCTGCCGTCACCACACCACAGCTGCAACCCCCCCATGGACACCAGGCCATGGCGTCGCCCACCTAAGCAGGAAGGGACCCTGCTCAGGTGCACGCCACACCGCATCACCCCACCATGCCTCCTGTAACCCTTCTCTGCCACCGCCAGCCCTCAGGTAAGATACAGTAAATCCGGACAATAAGACGGACCCCCATCTTATAAAAAATCTTTTTTTCTGCAATTTTCACCCCAAATTTGGGGTGCGCCTTATGGTCCGGTGCGTCTTATAGTCCAAAAAATAGGGTATATTGCAGTCATTATATTATACAGCACTGTGTACTAACAATTGCTTATTTTGCCTTTCTACCCAGTTCATTCTTCTCTTTTCTCTGCTCTATGTAGAAACAGATAGTCTCTTGTCCATGCATGAGTTATCCCCGCTTCAACTCCTGACTCCGCTCCTCCCTGTTGTGAATTCCGTTCTCGGGCTCCCTCCTGTGGTCGTGAATGGTACTTTGGTCAGTTCTGTCCTTGGACACCTTCTGGTAGCTTTGAGTGGAACTGCTGATCGTTGAGGTTGGCTTTCTCAGCTGCCCTCGTTTATTGCTTCTGCTTGCTTCCCTATTTAACTCTGCCCAGGTCGTTAGTACATGCCAGCTGTCAATGTCTCAGTACTGGTTCAGATCTCTCTTGGATTTCTCAGATGACCTGTCTACTCCAGCAGAAGCTAAGTCCTTGCTAGTCATTTTGCTGTTCATCGGTTTTTGAATATATTTTCAGTACATGCTATGTTTCAGTCCAGCCTGCTATTATGATATTTCCTTGCTAGCTGGAAGCTCTGGGGGTGCAGAGCTGCACCTCCACACCGTGAGTCGGTGTGGAGGTCTTTTTGCACACTCTGCGTGGTTTTTGTAGTTTTTTATACTGACCGCATAGTTCCCTTTCCTATCCTCTGTCTGTTTAGAGAGGATTCGGCCTCCTTTGCTAAAATCTGTTTCATTCCTGTGTTTGTTACTTCCCTCTTAACTCACAGTCAATATTTGTGGGGCGCTACCTTACTTTGGGGAATTTCTCTGAGGCGAGGTAGGCTGCTATTTCTATCTTTAGGGGTAGTTAGCTCTTAGGCTGTGAAGAGGCGTCTAGGGAGAGTTAGGTACGCTCCACGGCTATTTCTAGTGTGTGTGATAGGATTAGGGATTGCGGTCAGTAGAGTTACCACTTCCTCAGAGCTTGTCCCAGGTTTTCCATTTTAACCATCAGGTCATTTCGGGTGCTCCTAACCACCAGGTCCATAACACCTCCCCCTGCCAGTGAATTTGGCAGTGATGACTCCTGCAGGAAAAAGAGACTTTCTGTTTCTATATAGATCAGAGAAAAGAGAAGAATTAGCTAGATAGAAAGGCAAAATGAGCAATTGTAAGTACACAGTGTTCTATAATATGATGATTGCAGCATATTAAGTGGATAAAAACTTTAATAGGAGTGCTTCTTTAATGATTAGTTTATTTTGATATGAGCATGAAATGTCATCAATCATACCTAGATTATTAATGTCTCTAAAATGTGTAACCTTGTTCCTATAAAGTTGGCATGCTACAGGGACACTATGACTGTGCTTTATCTTTTTGATATCCAAGGTAATCAATTTATGAAGGGGGCTCAGAATAATTTTATGGTAACCAAGACACATCAATGTAGTAAATGTAGTGAATTCAACTTCTGTTTTCACAGATCAATGCAGAGCAATAATTGAATGTGGTAATTGTAAAATAAATTATTATACCACTCTTATTATTCTTTGCAAATGTATTAAATAACACAATCAACTGACACTCGAACAAATTTCATTCCACTATCACTCTTCCTAAGATATCATTATCAAGTGTTTTTTTTATACATAAAAACTTAATTTGCAGACATTGTACATTGTGTCATCAATAGTGTTGAGCATTCCGATGCTGCAAGTATCGGGTATCGGCCGATACTTGCTGTATCGGAATTCCGATACCGGGATTCCGATACTCTTGTGGTATCGGGTATCGGGTATCGGAACAACATTAATGTTAAAATGTGTAAAATAGAGAATTAAAATAAAAAATATCGCTATACTCACCTGTCCGACGCAGCCGGGACCTCAGCGCAGGAACCGGCAGCGTTGTTTGTTTAAAATTCCCGCTTTTACATGGTTACGCGAAGTCCCGGCTTGTGATTGGTCAGGGCGGCCATGTTGCCGGGCCGCGGACCAATCACAGCAAGCCGTGACGAAAATACGTCACGGCTTGCTGTGATTGGTCCGCGTCCCGGCAACATGGCCGCCATTAACCAATCACAAGCCGTGACGTCACGGGAGGCTGGAAACGCGCTCATTTTAAAAAGGGCGCGTGTCCAGCCTCCCGTGACGTCACGGCTTGTGATTGGTTGCGTCGCGGTCAACCAATCACAAGCCGGGAGGCTGGACACGCGCCCATTTCAAAATGAGCGCGTCCAGCCTCCCGGCTTGTGATTGGTTGATCGCGGCGCAACCAATCACAAGCCGTGACGTCACGGGAGGCTGGACACGCGCCCATTTTAAAATGAGCGCGTGTCCAGCCTCCCGTGACGTCCGGCTTGTGATTGGTCAGGGCGGCCATATTGCCGGGACGCGGACCAATCACAGCAAGCCGTGACGTAATTTCGTCACGGCTTGCTGTGATTGGTCCGCGTCCCGGCAACATGGCCGACCTGACCAATCACAAGCCGGGAATTCACGTAACCAAGTAATAGCGCGATTTTTAAACAAACAACGCTGCCGGTTCCCTCGCTGAAGTCCCGGCTGCGTCGGACAGGTGAGTATAGCGATATTTTTTATTTTAATTCTTTCTTTTACACATTTATATGGTTCCCAGGGCCTGAAGGAGAGTTTCCTCTCCTTCAGACCCTGGGAACCATCAGGGATACCGTCCGATACATGAGTCCCATTGACTTGTATTGGTATCGGGTATCGGTATCGGATTGGATTCCGATACTGTGACGGTATCGGCCGATACTTTCCGATACCGATACTTTCAAGTATCGGACGGTATCGCTCAACACTAGTCATCAAGAAACATTAGGTTTAATAATTAACAACATTGTTATTTCCAATTGGTAATGCTACAGTACATGAATCTAAACAGAACTGACAAACACATAAACTTTACCTTCCAAGTTCAAAGTCTCCATTCTGCAATGCAATTAAAAAGGCTGATCATTAGAGACAAAATGTACTATTTTATTGCTGTAGTGGATAAATTATTTACACCAAACCCTGGAATTATAATAATGCATAAAAACACAGATGCAAAGACTCGACTTTCAAGATTCAGTTTTATTATTTGCTTCACAGAGTATCATTTATTCTCTAAGATATGGGGCTTTAAAGGGAACCTGACAGGTGATACATGCTGCCTAAACCGTGGGCAGCATGCACCAGCCACTGGCTGCACGATCATAGCCAGTGAAGCTGCAGCATTTCATAGAATAATACACTTTTAATAGCTATCGAGGGCCGAGCTGCATGGGAGACTAGTCATACAGGCGGGTCCCCAGTGACTTCTCCCCACCCGCTGCAGGTGACTGGCAAGCCTCTGCCTACATGTGCATGTAAACTGAAATGGAATGAAAGGGTTAATTCTGCGCCACCAGTAGATCAAGGATGGAAGAAGAAATGGTTTCCAGAAATGTGGTCTATTTGTTAAAGCGTTTCGAAGTACAAAACTTCTTCATCAAGGCAAGCCACAAACATTATAATTTGCCCTGATGAAGAAGTTTTTAACTTCGAAACGCGTTAACAAGTAAACCACATTTCTGGAAACCATTTCTTCTTCCAACCTTGATCGACTAGTGGTGCAGAATTAACCCTTCCTTTCCATTTCAGTTTATATTAATTGTGAGTCTACAGCAGCCATAATGTGATGCCCCAGGGTCCTGGTTGTCACAGTGGCATTGCTTTCCTCACAGGGAGAGTGATGTCATGCTTGGAAGCGATGGAGGATTCCTCTTAACAGATAATTAGCACCTACAACACCGTTCTGACTCCAGGCCAGAAAGGGGAGCTCTACACCCGACTTCAGGGGAGCTGCTCTCTCTGGTTGGGAGGAGGAGTTAGTTGCTAGGCAGTTGCTGGGCAGTTAGGAAGATTTAGACAGTTGGTGCTGGACAGCAGACTGGATCAGTCTTAGGCAGAAGGACGGGTGAGGGGCTGTACAGCTTGAGGTGCTGTAGCTCCTAGATAGTGAGATACAGAAGGAAGAACAGCCTTTAGCTAACGTGCCGGAGAGCGAAGCAACAAGGGAGAATAGCTGCGACTGGGCTACCTCCCTGATAGAGCGCAGATACCGGTAACAGGAAGACCAAGGTTGTGTCATACTCTAGGAGGCACAGCAGAAACCAGTAGGACCAGGGCCGGCTCCAGGTTTTTGTGAGCCCCGGGCAAAAGAGTCTCAGTGGGCCCACATACCACGATTCATGATGCACAGATACGGAGGAGAAATATAGATATACTACACAGGGCCTAGCCTTTCCCCTCATCCTTCACATAGGCAGATATGCACACACACAATGCGCAGACATGCACACACACAATACGCAGACATGCACACACATACAGTACGCATACATGCACACACACAGTACGCAGACATGCACACACATACAGTACGCAGACATGCACACACATACAGTACGCAGACATGCACACACATACAGTACGCAGACATGCACACACACAGTACGCAGACATGCACACACACAGTGTGCAGACATGCACACACACAGTACGCAGACATGCACACACATACAGTATGCAGACATGCACACACATACAGTATGCAGACATGCCCACACATACAGTACGCAGACATGCCCACACATACAGTATGCAGACATGCACACACACAGTACGCAGACATGCACACATACAGTGCGCAGACATGCACACACAGTACGCAGACATGCACACACACAGTACGCAGACATGCACACACACAGTATGCAGACATGCACACACACAATATGGAGACATGCACAGCACACACATACAGTAAAATACGCAGATATACACATACAATATGCAGACATGCACACACAGTGCGCAGACATGCACACACACAGTACGCAGACATGCACACACACACAGTACGCAGACATACACACACACAGTACGCAGACTTGCACACATACAGTACTCAGACATGCACACACACAGTATGCAGGCATGCACACACAGTACGCAGACATGCACACACACAGTACGCAGACATACACACACACAGTATGCAGACATGCACACACGCACAATACGGAGACATGCACAGCACACATACAGTAAAATACACAGATATACACATACAATACGCAGATATGTACATACATATATTTGAAGACAAATACACAAAAATACATAAATATATACAGTCATACACACTGATATACACACAGATATGCACATCATACATGCATGCATACACAGACAGACACAAGCCTCACTCACCTCCCCCTGGCTTGTCGCTCACCAGGTTCCTCTGGCATGGCTATGAAGGGCGCGCTGTTTGATGGCCATCAGACATGGCCGCACACAGGGCACTCTGCAGCTGTGTCTGCTACTAAATGATGGGGTCGGGCCGGCACTGTGCCTTTAACTTTGCTTGTGTGTCTGCCCGGCCGCATCATTACTACAGCTGCAGAGTGCACTGTGCGCAACCATGTTTGTTTAAGTGACAGCTGAGCTCAAGTAGTGCCGAAGCTGCTGGAGGAGAGGCCAGGGCTCCCTTTTGTCCCAGCCACCAGTGGGCCCCCCATTTGTTCAGGGCCCCGGCAGTTGCCCAGGTACACCGGGTGCTGACACCGGCCCTGGGTAGGACAGCTAGACTACACGTAACCTGTCCGCCCTAATGCCCAGGAGACACAGTGACACATAGAGCCCAGGTCATGATAGAGACCCTGTAAAAAGGCTCGAGTCACCTGTCATACGGGTTTGTGTCCAACTTCAATAAAGGACAGAGGTACCTGAGAGGACCTTGCTAAGAAGCCATAGGCAGTAAGGGACTATGATACCACCACGCTAAGAGGAAGGCTTTTAACTCCACCTGATAAAGGGGACTCTGAATTTGCTTCCAAGCCGGCAGGACCCTGCCTGTACCTGTGATCTGGTGCCCTGGACTGTGGCTGCCTGCTACCATCAGTAAACCAGGTAAAAAGACTGCACAACTGCTTCCTTCGTTCTTTACTGCACCACTCACCATCTTCCATCTATTCACCGGGAGCCCTGGGGACCTACTTCACCTGTGGGATGTTATACCATCTGGCTGCCATAACATCACCCCAGAGGACCCCTCTAAGCAGCGTTGGTCATCCCTGACCGAATACCACAGGTGGCATCACGAACTTTCTTTATTTCAAAGACCCCTTTAAAGACCTTTCCTTTAACATGGGTGCCCAGGGCCATGGACTGGGTCGCTGCCACCGTGACAAGTCCCTTTAAGTACCGGACCCAGTACCGGACCCAGTACTGAGTACCCCATGGCCCTGGTGGGAGTTTCAATAAGCTTATTAGCGGTTGTGTCACACAACCACACTAGGTGAATATCATTGCCCTTGGTCTCTCCATTGTTACTTGGATAAAACCCTACTACGCCTATAGCTATTTCAGTTTTTTTAACCTCTACTTGCTCGTATAGGCAGAGGATTGACAGTCACAGTCAGCAGGTCAAGAGAAGCCGCTGGGGACTCACCTGTACAACTAATCATCCTACATCTATTAAAAGTGTGTTTTAATAGAGACCTTGCAGCCAGTACCTGATACATGCTGCTTTAAAAAGACATATGGTCTTCTAGAAGGGTGGTCCTCTTAAAAACATATATCTGTCACTAGGATTCAAAAGGCAAACTGTATATAAGTTATAAATAGATCTCAAACACCTGAAGAGACATGTGAAGTTATGTTAAAAACTTACTTTATTTCACAATAACTTAGTAATTTTTTATTGAAAGCCTTAACTCAATATTCATCCAACTAGCCTAATTGACAGCTCTTCAGTATCCCTCCTCCCTGCTGATGAGATCTCACACTGCTCAGTACAGGCTGCAGCGGTCAGGTATAATGGGTGGGCAGAGACTGTATATGTCATGATCCAGTTCTGAGTTTGTGCTCTGATGTCTTGTCTCTGGACTGGTCATGTGGGAGTTATTCCCCTCTGCCTCACTTTGAAGCTGGCTGAGCTATTTAAGTCCTCTGCAGCCTGTGGGCCAGTGTCAGCTATAGTTCATTCTGCACGGTTTGAGCACCTGACCTGTATACATGTACTAGTGTTCCTTTTGTGTTGTGAATTCCGTCTGGGCTCCCTCTGGTGGCCTTTAGCGATACTGCGGGTCTGGAGCTGGGCTCAGCTGCCTCATTTCCTGCTATGCTGGTTCCTATTTAACTCCACCTGGACCTTTACTTGTTGCCTGCTGTCGTTGTATTCAGTACTGGTTCTGACCTCTCCTGGATTTCCCTGGTGACCTGTCTCTTTCTGAGAAGCTAAGTCTTGCTATTTCTTTTTGCTCATTGTTTCCTTAAAAATGTTTCTCAGTATATGAATTGTTCAGTCCAGCTTGCTTATATGTGATTTTTCGCTTGCTGGTAGCTCTGGGGCGCAGAGTGCGCCCCTCACATCGTGAGTCGGTGTGGGGGTTCTTGTACTTTCTGCGTGGATAGTTTTTGATAGTTTTTGTACCGACCGCACAGATCCCTTGCTATTTTCTGTCTATTTAGTGTTAGCGGGCCTCACTTGCTTAAACCTATTTTTCATTCCTACGTTTGTATTTTCCCCTTAACTCACCGTTATTATTTGTGGGGGGCTGTCTAAACTTTGGGGGTTATTTCTCTGTGGCAAGTGAGGCTTTGCTTTCTCTCTAGGGGTAGCCAGTTTCTCAGGCTGTGAAGAGGCGTCTAGGTTTTTAGGTAACGCTCCACGGCTGCCTTTAGTGTGTGTGGATAGGATCAGGATTGCGGTCGGTATAGTTCCCACATCCCCGGAGCTTGTCCAACTATTCAGGTTTACCTATCAGGTCAGTTTGGTGATCCTACCACCGGAACATAACACTTTTGCCTCTGACTGCCTGTACCCGTTTATGACTTGTTCTGACCTCTGGCCTGTACCCCGACTTTGTCTTACGTCTCACATTTTGGTTACCACATTCCCGGTAGGCTCTGACTTCTTGTTTGTCCCCGACTATTCCTCTGACTCCCCCTGTGTACTGTGCTTATCTCTCTGTGTATGACCTTGGCTTGTCTGACTTCTCTTTCATTACCTGTGATACCTGTGTTGTTGTTCAGTGTTGCTGCGCAGTGTGTACAACCTCTTTTCCTTAACCAGCACCCCCTGGTGGAGGTTGCACTATACTGCACTGCAGCAGCACATTACAGTATACACTTGGACTCATGCTAATTCTGCTAATTTTAAGATACAGATTTTATAGTCATTTCATCATGGATATTCAAAGAAAGAACACCAGAGTCGAAAGGTCTAAGTGGCCTTTTTTATATTTATCTATCTACAGGGGTTTTCTGATGGAAAAAAAAACTAAATAAAGAAAGAAAATGTCATAATATATTATTAACTACCATTAATTATCAAATTATACTCTTTTTGTCTATGGAAGTAATCACTAAAACATATTAAAATGACCTGTCTTGGTACACTGCCAAAAACCAGTATTAGAATGTTAGTAGGACAGGTACTTGTGAGCATGTGCAGTTGGAAGAAGATAGATGTGCGGCCAGTGGATATTCTGATCTAATAGTGAATCAAAAATTGTATTTTTTTTTTTACCCCAGAAGGGACTACACCATAGTCTGAAAATCATGCTGCTCTTTTTTTGTCTACTATTGATCCAATAGAAATCATACCAGTGCTAATGAGATAAGAAGAGACTTCTCACAGTGCCGCGAACCCTGTCTTTTTGAATTTTGAGAAGCTTTTGTGACCTGACGATAACCCACCCTGTATTATGTTCTGTCACATTATCTTCCAGTCACAACAGCTGCTAAATATAGAGAAAGACATCGTGGACAGCAGTGTGAACAGCCTCTTCCTACATTAGCATCCCTGATATATCCAGTATTAAATCAGAAAGATATGGGTGACAGCAACGTAAGCTACCTCTTCTTATCCCATCACCATTTGTATTTATAATATTTGATCAGGATCTAAGGGGTAAGTTTTCTCATTATAGAGAGTGACATGCCAGGTCTGGCAAGCCAGTATGAGGAGACTTAAAAGCCTTGCATGCTCCTCTGAGAAATTAAATATGCAAATTGTCTCTTCCAAGAGAAAGAGGACTTGAACTATAGTGACACCTATTGGGAGTAGCAATCCTTGCCTTGCAATATGACTTAGGATAAAAGCCAAATCAAAATCTCAATTTGCAGACAATGTGTTTCATGTTATTGCCCCTCATTAGTGCAAAGCATGAGATCTGATTAGGCTGGGTCAGAGGCTAGCACTGGGATCTAAGGGGTATATTTTCTCTTTATGGAGAGACATGCCATGTCTGGCATGCCAATATGGAGAGTAGGGTTGAGCGAAACGGGTCGATCATTTTCAAAAGTCGCCGACTTTTGGCTAAGTCGGCGTCTCATGAAACCCGATCCGACCCCTGTGCTTGTCGGCCATGCGGTACGCGACTTTCGCGCCAAAGTCGCGTTTCAATGACGCGAAAAGCGCCATTTCTCAGCCAATGAAGGTGAACGCAGAGTGTGGGCAGCGTGATGACATAGATCCTGGTCCCCACCATCTTAGAGAAGGGCATTGCAGTGATTGGCTTGCTGTCTGCGGCGTCACAGGGGCTATAAAGGGGCGTTCCCGCCGACCGCCATCTTACTGCTGCTGATCTGAGCTTAGGGACAGGTTGCTGCCGCTTCGTCAGAAGCAGGGAGAGCGTTAGGCAGGATCCACTAACCACCAAACCGCTTGTGCTGCAGCGATTTCCACTGTCCAACACCACCTTCGGTGTGCAGGGACTGTGGAAGCTTTTTTTTTTTTTTTTCCCCTCAGCGCTGTAGCTCATTGGGCTGCCCTAGAAGGCTCCTTGATAGCTGTATTGCTGTGTGTACGCCACTGTGGAAACCAACTGCTTTTTTCAAAGCACATATCCTCTTGTTCCTTCCTTTCTGCACAGCTATCTTTTTTGTTTGTCCACACTTTTTATTTAATTTGTGCATCAGTCCACTCCTATTGCTGCCTGCCATACCTGGCTTACATTACTGCAGGGAGATAGTAATTGTAGGACAGTTTTTTTTTTTTTTTTGTTTTTTTTTTGTGGGAGATTAAGATTGGCATTTCTGCTACAGTGCCATCCCTGTGTGTGCCATCTCTCACTGAGTGGGCCATAGAAAGCCTATTTATTTTTTCCGTGATTTGTGTTCTAAAATCTACCTCAACACAAAAACACTACATCAATCAGTGGGAGAAAAATATTGGCCTCAGTCAGGGCTTGTGTGCCACTGCTGTGTGTGCTATCTCTCATTCAGTGGGCTATAGCAAGCCTATTTTTTTATTTTTTTTTTAATATTATTTGGTTTCTAAAGTCTCCCTGAAAAAAAAAAAAAACCTAAAAAAAACAGTGGGAGAGTAATATTGCCCTTTCAGCTTGTGTGCCAGTCTTGACTCCTGGGTGTGCCACCTCTCTCCCTCTCATTCAGTGGGCCATAGAAAGCCTATTTATTTTTTTTTTTTAATATTATTTGGTTTCTAATTCTCCCTGAAAAAAAAAAAAAAAACCTAAAAAAACAGTGGGAGAATAATATTGCCCTTTCAGCTTGTGTGCCAGTCTTGACTCCTGGGTGTGCCACCTCTCTCCCTCTCATTCAGTGGGCCATAGAAAGCCTATTTATTTTTTTTTTTAAATATTATTGGGTTTCTAAAGTCTCCCTGAAAAAACAAAAAATACATAAAAAAACAGTGGGAGAGTAATATTGCCCTTTCAGCTTGTGTGCCAGTCTTGACTCCTGGGTGTGCCACCTCTCTCCCTTTCATTCAGTGGGCCATAGAAAGCCTATTTATTTTTTCCGTGATTTGTGTTCTAAATTCTACCTCAACACAAAAACACTACATCAATCAGTGGGAGAAAAATATTGGCCTCAGTCAGGGCTTGTGTGCCACTGCTGTGTGTGCTATCTCTCATTCAGTGGGCTATAGCAAGCCTATTTTTTTTTTTTTTTTTTTTTTTTAATATTATTTGGTTTCTAAAGTCTCCCTGAAAAAAAAAAAAAAACCTAAAAAAACAGTGGGAGAGTAATATTGCCCTTTCAGCTTGTGTGCCAGTCTTGACTCCTGGGTGTGCCACCTCTCTCCCTCTCATTCAGTGGGCCATAGAAAGCCTATTTATTTTTTTTTTTTAATATTATTTGGTTTCTAATTCTCCCTGAAAAAAAAAAAAAACCTAAAAAAACAGTGGGAGAATAATATTGCCCTTTCAGCTTGTGTGCCAGTCTTGACTCCTGGGTGTGCCACCTCTCTCCCTCTCATTCAGTGGGCCATAGAAAGCCTATTTTTTTTTTTTTTAAATATTATTGGGTTTCTAAAGTCTCCCTGAAAAAACAAAAAATACATAAAAAAACAGTGGGAGAGTAATATTGCCCTTTCAGCTTGTGTGCCAGTCTTGACTCCTGGGTGTGCCACCTCTCTCCCTTTCATTCAGTGGGCCATAGAAAGCCTATTTATTTTTTCCGTGATTTGTGTTCTAAATTCTACCTCAACACAAAAACACTACATCAATCAGTGGGAGAAAAATATTGGCCTCAGTCAGGGCTTGTGTGCCACTGCTGTGTGTGCTATCTCTCATTCAGTGGGCTATAGCAAGCCTATTTTTTTTTTTTTTTTAATATTATTTGGTTTCTAAAGTCTCCCTGAAAAAAAAAAAAAACCTAAAAAAACAGTGGGAGAGTAATATTGCCCTTTCAGCTTGTGTGCCAGTCTTGACTCCTGGGTGTGCCACCTCTCTCCCTTTCATTCAGTGGGCCATAGAAAGCCTATTTATTTTTTCCGTGATTTGTGTTCTAAATTCTACCTCAACACAAAAACACTACATCAATCAGTGGGAGAAAAATATTGGCCTCAGTCAGGGCTTGTGTGCCACTGCTGTGTGTGCTATCTCTCATTCAGTGGGCTATAGCAAGCCTATTTTTTTTTTTTTTTTTTTTTTTTTTTTTTTTTTTAATATTATTTGGTTTCTAAAGTCTCCCTGAAAAAAAAAAAAACCTAAAAAAACAGTGGGAGAGTAATATTGCCCTTTCAGCTTGTGTGCCAGTCTTGACTCCTGGGTGTGCCACCTCTCTCCCTCTCATTCAGTGGGCCATAGAAAGCCTATTTATTTTTTTTTTTTAATATTATTTGGTTTCTAATTCTCCCTGAAAAAAAAAAAAAAAACCTAAAAAAACAGTGGGAGAATAATATTGCCCTTTCAGCTTGTGTGCCAGTCTTGACTCCTGGGTGTGCCACCTCTCTCCCTCTCATTCAGTGGGCCATAGAAAGCCTATTTATTTTTTTTTTTAAATATTATTGGGTTTCTAAAGTCTCCCTGAAAAAACAAAAAATACATAAAAAAACAGTGGGAGAGTAATATTGCCCTTTCAGCTTGTGTGCCAGTCTTGACTCCTGGGTGTGCCACCTCTCTCCCTTTCATTCAGTGGGCCATAGAAAGCCTATTTATTTTTTCCGTGATTTGTGTTCTAAATTCTACCTCAACACAAAAACACTACATCAATCAGTGGGAGAAAAATATTGGCCTCAGTCAGGGCTTGTGTGCCACTGCTGTGTGTGCTATCTCTCATTCAGTGGGCTATAGCAAGCCTATTTTTTTTTTTTTTTTTTTTTTAATATTATTTGGTTTCTAAAGTCTCCCTGAAAAAAAAAAAAAACCTAAAAAAACAGTGGGAGAGTAATATTGCCCTTTCAGCTTGTGTGCCAGTCTTGACTCCTGGGTGTGCCACCTCTCTCCCTCTCATTCAGTGGGCCATAGAAAGCCTATTTATTTTTTTTTTTTAATATTATTTGGTTTCTAATTCTCCCTGAAAAAAAAAAAAAAAACCTAAAAAAACAGTGGGAGAATAATATTGCCCTTTCAGCTTGTGTGCCAGTCTTGACTCCTGGGTGTGCCACCTCTCTCCCTCTCATTCAGTGGGCCATAGAAAGCCTATTTATTTTTTTTTTTAAATATTATTGGGTTTCTAAAGTCTCCCTGAAAAAACAAAAAATACATAAAAAAACAGTGGGAGAGTAATATTGCCCTTTCAGCTTGTGTGCCAGTCTTGACTCCTGGGTGTGCCACCTCTCTCCCTTTCATTCAGTGGGCCATAGAAAGCCTATTTATTTTTTCCGTGATTTGTGTTCTAAATTCTACCTCAACACAAAAACACTACATCAATCAGTGGGAGAAAAATATTGGCCTCAGTCAGGGCTTGTGTGCCACTGCTGTGTGTGCTATCTCTCATTCAGTGGGCTATAGCAAGCCTATTTTTTTTTTTTTTTTTTTTTTTAATATTATTTGGTTTCTAAAGTCTCCCTGAAAAAAAAAAAAAAACCTAAAAAAACAGTGGGAGAGTAATATTGCCCTTTCAGCTTGTGTGCCAGTCTTGACTCCTGGGTGTGCCACCTCTCTCCCTCTCATTCAGTGGGCCATAGAAAGCCTATTTATTTATTTTTTTTAATATTATTTGGTTTCTAATTCTCCCTGAAAAAAAAAAAAAAACCTAAAAAAACAGTGGGAGAATAATATTGCCCTTTCAGCTTGTGTGCCAGTCTTGACTCCTGGGTGTGCCACCTCTCTCCCTCTCATTCAGTGGGCCATAGAAAGCCTATTTATTTTTTTTAAAAAATATTATTGGGTTTCTAAAGTCTCCCTGAAAAAACAAAAAATACATAAAAAAACAGTGGGAGAGTAATATTGCCCTTTCAGCTTGTGTGCCAGTCTTGACTCCTGGGTGTGCCACCTCTCTCCCTTTCATTCAGTGGGCCATAGAAAGCCTATTTATTTTTTCCGTGATTTGTGTTCTAAATTCTACCTCAACACAAAAACACTACATCAATCAGTGGGAGAAAAATATTGGCCTCAGTCAGGGCTTGTGTGCCACTGCTGTGTGTGCTATCTCTCATTCAGTGGGCTATAGCAAGCCTATTTTTTTTTTTTTTTTTTTTTTTTTTTTTAATATTATTTGGTTTCTAAAGTCTCCCTGAAAAAAAAAAAAAAACCTAAAAAAACAGTGGGAGAGTAATATTGCCCTTTCAGCTTGTGTGCCAGTCTTGACTCCTGGGTGTGCCACCTCTCTCCCTCTCATTCAGTGGGCCATAGAAAGCCTATTTATTTTTTTTTTTTAATATTATTTGGTTTCTAATTCTCCCTGAAAAAAAAAAAAAAAACCTAAAAAAACAGTGGGAGAATAATATTGCCCTTTCAGCTTGTGTGCCAGTCTTGACTCCTGGGTGTGCCACCTCTCTCCCTCTCATTCAGTGGGCCATAGAAAGCCTATTTATTTTTTTTTTTAAATATTATTGGGTTTCTAAAGTCTCCCTGAAAAAACAAAAAATACATAAAAAAACAGTGGGAGAGTAATATTGCCCTTTCAGCTTGTGTGCCAGTCTTGACTCCTGGGTGTGCCACCTCTCTCCCTTTCATTCAGTGGGCCATAGAAAGCCTATTTATTTTTTCCGTGATTTGTGTTCTAAATTCTACCTCAACACAAAAACACTACATCAATCAGTGGGAGAAAAATATTGGCCTCAGTCAGGGCTTGTGTGCCACTGCTGTGTGTGCTATCTCTCATTCAGTGGGCTATAGCAAGCCTATTTTTTTTTTTTTTTTTTTTTTTAATATTATTTGGTTTCTAAAGTCTCCCTGAAAAAAAAAAAAAACCTAAAAAAACAGTGGGAGAGTAATATTGCCCTTTCAGCTTGTGTGCCAGTCTTGACTCCTGGGTGTGCCACCTCTCTCCCTCTCATTCAGTGGGCCATAGAAAGCCTATTTATTTTTTTTTTTAAATATTATTGGGTTTCTAAAGTCTCCCTGAAAAAACAAAAAATACATAAAAAAACAGTGGGAGAGTAATATTGCCCTTTCAGCTTGTGTGCCAGTCTTGACTCCTGGGTGTGCCACCTCTCTCCCTTTCATTCAGTGGGCCATAGAAAGCCTATTTATTTTTTCCGTGATTTGTGTTCTAAATTCTACCTCAACACAAAAACACTACATCAATCAGTGGGAGAAAAATATTGGCCTCAGTCAGGGCTTGTGTGCCACTGCTGTGTGTGCTATCTCTCATTCAGTGGGCTATAGCAAGCCTATTTTTTTTTTTTTTTTAATATTATTTGGTTTCTAAAGTCTCCCTGAAAAAAAAAAAAAACCTAAAAAAACAGTGGGAGAGTAATATTGCCCTTTCAGCTTGTGTGCCAGTCTTGACTCCTGGGTGTGCCACCTCTCTCCCTTTCATTCAGTGGGCCATAGAAAGCCTATTTATTTTTTCCGTGATTTGTGTTCTAAATTCTACCTCAACACAAAAACACTACATCAATCAGTGGGAGAAAAATATTGGCCTCAGTCAGGGCTTGTGTGCCACTGCTGTGTGTGCTATCTCTCATTCAGTGGGCTATAGCAAGCCTATTTTTTTTTTTTTTTTTTTTTTTTTTTTTTAATATTATTTGGTTTCTAAAGTCTCCCTGAAAAAAAAAAAAAACCTAAAAAAACAGTGGGAGAGTAATATTGCCCTTTCAGCTTGTGTGCCAGTCTTGACTCCTGGGTGTGCCACCTCTCTCCCTCTCATTCAGTGGGCCATAGAAAGCCTATTTATTTTTTTTTTTTAATATTATTTGGTTTCTAATTCTCCCTGAAAAAAAAAAAAAAAACCTAAAAAAACAGTGGGAGAATAATATTGCCCTTTCAGCTTGTGTGCCAGTCTTGACTCCTGGGTGTGCCACCTCTCTCCCTCTCATTCAGTGGGCCATAGAAAGCCTATTTATTTTTTTTTTTAAATATTATTGGGTTTCTAAAGTCTCCCTGAAAAAACAAAAAATACATAAAAAAACAGTGGGAGAGTAATATTGCCCTTTCAGCTTGTGTGCCAGTCTTGACTCCTGGGTGTGCCACCTCTCTCCCTTTCATTCAGTGGGCCATAGAAAGCCTATTTATTTTTTCCGTGATTTGTGTTCTAAATTCTACCTCAACACAAAAACACTACATCAATCAGTGGGAGAAAAATATTGGCCTCAGTCAGGGCTTGTGTGCCACTGCTGTGTGTGCTATCTCTCATTCAGTGGGCTATAGCAAGCCTATTTTTTTTTTTTTTTTTTTTTTAATATTATTTGGTTTCTAAAGTCTCCCTGAAAAAAAAAAAAAACCTAAAAAAACAGTGGGAGAGTAATATTGCCCTTTCAGCTTGTGTGCCAGTCTTGACTCCTGGGTGTGCCACCTCTCTCCCTCTCATTCAGTGGGCCATAGAAAGCCTATTTATTTTTTTTTTTTTAATATTATTTGGTTTCTAATTCTCCCTGAAAAAAAAAAAAAAAACCTAAAAAAACAGTGGGAGAATAATATTGCCCTTTCAGCTTGTGTGCCAGTCTTGACTCCTGGGTGTGCCACCTCTCTCCCTCTCATTCAGTGGGCCATAGAAAGCCTATTTATTTTTTTTTTTAAATATTATTGGGTTTCTAAAGTCTCCCTGAAAAAACAAAAAATACATAAAAAAACAGTGGGAGAGTAATATTGCCCTTTCAGCTTGTGTGCCAGTCTTGACTCCTGGGTGTGCCACCTCTCTCCCTTTCATTCAGTGGGCCATAGAAAGCCTATTTATTTTTTCCGTGATTTGTGTTCTAAATTCTACCTCAACACAAAAACACTACATCAATCAGTGGGAGAAAAATATTGGCCTCAGTCAGGGCTTGTGTGCCACTGCTGTGTGTGCTATCTCTCATTCAGTGGGCTATAGCAAGCCTATTTTTTTTTTTTTTTTTTTTTTTTTTTAATATTATTTGGTTTCTAAAGTCTCCCTGAAAAAAAAAAAAAAACCTAAAAAAACAGTGGGAGAGTAATATTGCCCTTTCAGCTTGTGTGCCAGTCTTGACTCCTGGGTGTGCCACCTCTCTCCCTCTCATTCAGTGGGCCATAGAAAGCCTATTTATTTATTTTTTTTAATATTATTTGGTTTCTAATTCTCCCTGAAAAAAAAAAAAAAACCTAAAAAAACAGTGGGAGAATAATATTGCCCTTTCAGCTTGTGTGCCAGTCTTGACTCCTGGGTGTGCCACCTCTCTCCCTCTCATTCAGTGGGCCATAGAAAGCCTATTTATTTTTTTTAAAAAATATTATTGGGTTTCTAAAGTCTCCCTGAAAAAACAAAAAATACATAAAAAAACAGTGGGAGAGTAATATTGCCCTTTCAGCTTGTGTGCCAGTCTTGACTCCTGGGTGTGCCACCTCTCTCCCTTTCATTCAGTGGGCCATAGAAAGCCTATTTATTTTTTCCGTGATTTGTGTTCTAAATTCTACCTCAACACAAAAACACTACATCAATCAGTGGGAGAAAAATATTGGCCTCAGTCAGGGCTTGTGTGCCACTGCTGTGTGTGCTATCTCTCATTCAGTGGGCTATAGCAAGCCTATTTTTTTTTTTTTTTTTTTTTAATATTATTTGGTTTCTAAAGTCTCCCTGAAAAAAAAAAAAAAACCTAAAAAAACAGTGGGAGAGTAATATTGCCCTTTCAGCTTGTGTGCCAGTCTTGACTCCTGGGTGTGCCACCTCTCTCCCTCTCATTCAGTGGGCCATAGAAAGCCTATTTATTTTTTTTTTTTTAATATTATTTGGTTTCTAATTCTCCCTGAAAAAAAAAAAAAAAACCTAAAAAAACAGTGGGAGAATAATATTGCCCTTTCAGCTTGTGTGCCAGTCTTGACTCCTGGGTGTGCCACCTCTCTCCCTCTCATTCAGTGGGCCATAGAAAGCCTATTTATTTTTTTTTTTAAATATTATTGGGTTTCTAAAGTCTCCCTGAAAAAACAAAAAATACATAAAAAAACAGTGGGAGAGTAATATTGCCCTTTCAGCTTGTGTGCCAGTCTTGACTCCTGGGTGTGCCACCTCTCTCCCTTTCATTCAGTGGGCCATAGAAAGCCTATTTATTTTTTCCGTGATTTGTGTTCTAAATTCTACCTCAACACAAAAACACTACATCAATCAGTGGGAGAAAAATATTGGCCTCAGTCAGGGCTTGTGTGCCACTGCTGTGTGTGCTATCTCTCATTCAGTGGGCTATAGCAAGCCTATTTTTTTTTTTTTTTTTTTTTAATATTATTTGGTTTCTAAAGTCTCCCTGAAAAAAAAAAAAAACCTAAAAAAACAGTGGGAGAGTAATATTGCCCTTTCAGCTTGTGTGCCAGTCTTGACTCCTGGGTGTGCCACCTCTCTCCCTCTCATTCAGTGGGCCATAGAAAGCCTATTTATTTTTTTTTTTAAATATTATTGGGTTTCTAAAGTCTCCCTGAAAAAACAAAAAATACATAAAAAAACAGTGGGAGAGTAATATTGCCCTTTCAGCTTGTGTGCCAGTCTTGACTCCTGGGTGTGCCACCTCTCTCCCTTTCATTCAGTGGGCCATAGAAAGCCTATTTATTTTTTCCGTGATTTGTGTTCTAAATTCTACCTCAACACAAAAACACTACATCAATCAGTGGGAGAAAAATATTGGCCTCAGTCAGGGCTTGTGTGCCACTGCTGTGTGTGCTATCTCTCATTCAGTGGGCTATAGCAAGCCTATTTTTTTTTTTTTTTTTTTTTTTTAATATTATTTGGTTTCTAAAGTCTCCCTGAAAAAAAAAAATAAATAAATTAGGTGGGAGATTAATATTGACATTAGTGCTTGAGTGACAGTCCTGCGTGTGTGTCATCTCTGTGATTTTGTGCCACAGAAAACAGAGTGTGTAACATTGTGCCTGATTTTCCTTGTGGTCTCACCAACCTGTTAAGGGATATTGAAATCATACTGAAGTTATAGCTCACCGTGTAAGTTGTTTGACAGCAACAAATAAAGTTACTTTGGTTAAGATTTTAAAACAATGAGGAAGTCTGGTGCAAGAGGTCGTCGTGGGCGTTCATTGTCAGCTGGTAATGATGGTAGTGGTAGTGGAGCATCAGGTGGTCGTGGGGATAAAAATATTCCACCTAAGTCTGGAGCTGTGGAGCCAGTTTCGTCGTCAGGCTACACAAGGCCTCGAACGCTCTCTTTTCTGGGAGTAGGAAAACCGCTTTTAAAGGCGGAGCAGCAACAGCAAGTTTTGGCTTACATTGCAGACTCAGCCTCTAGCTCTTTTGCCTCCTCTTCCGAAACTGGTAAATGTAAAAGCAGCGCGTCGCTTGTGGATGTTCACGGTCAGGGACAAGTCGCTTCCTTGTCCTCCTCAGCAAAAACTACAACAAGAGAGAAGGATGCAGCAGGCGACACAACGGGTCACTCCATGGAGCTCTTTACACATACCGTCCCTGGCTTAGAAAGTGAAACATTTAACAGGCCATGCCCATTACAAGTATATTCTGACATGGAGTGCACTGATGCACAGCCACAGCCAGAGTACTATGCTGCTCCTTTGACTCAGACCACCACATTGCCCTCTCAGGGTACAGATCCACAATCAGACCCTGATGAGACTATGTTGCCCCGCCACGAACGCTATACCACCGACCGACACAGTGACACAGACGAAGTTGCACACGAGCTCGAAGAGGAGGTAATAGATGACCCAGTTATTGACCCCGATTGGCAGCCATTGGGGGAACAGGGTGCAGGCGGCAGTAGTTCAGAAGCGGAGGTGGAGGAGGGGCCGCAGCAGGCATCAACATCGCAACAGGTTCCATCTGCCGGGCCCGTATCTGGACCAAAACGCGTGTCAAAGCCAAAACCTGTTGGAGCACAGCGTTGCCATCCGGTTAAAGCTCAGTCTGCAATCCCTGAAAAGGGATCCGAGTCTAGGAAGAGTGCAGTCTGGCATTTTTTTAAACAACATCCAACTGATCAGCGCAAAGTCATCTGTCAAAAATGTTCAACTAGCTTAAGCAGAGGTCAGAATCTGAAAAGTCTAAATACTAGTTGCATGCATAGACACTTAACCACCATGCATTTTCAAGCCTGGACTAACTACCAAACGTCCCTCAAGGTTGTAGCACCCTCGGCCAATGAAGCTAGTCAGCAACGCAACATCCCTTCCGTCACTGTAAGGCCACCATTTTCCGCACCACCGGCAGTATCTGTGCAGGTTTCTTTGCCAGCCAAAAGCAGTCAGGGTCAGGGAATCACCAGTTTTGTAGGAGGAAATATTGCATCTAGGGCACCGGCGGAAACAATACCGTCTCCAACCGTCTCTCAGTCTGCCATGTACACCGGCACACCCGAAAGTTCCACGATCTCCAGCTCTCCAGTCCAGCTCACCCTACATGAGACTCTGGTTAGAAAAAGGAAGTACTTATCCTCGCATCCGCGTACACAGGGTTTTAACGCCCACATAGCTAGACTAATCTCGTTAGAGATGATGCCCTACCGGTTAGTTGAAAGCGAAGCTTTCAAAGCCCTGATGGAGTACGCTGAACCACGATACGAGCTACCCAGTCGACACTTTTTTTCCAGAAAAGCCATCCCAGCCCTGCACCAGCATGTTAAACAGCGCATCGTCCATGCACTCAGGCAATCTGTGAGTACAAAGGTGCACCTGACTACAGATGCATGGACCAGTAGGCATGGCCAGGGACGTTATGTGTCCATCACGGCACACTGGGTGAATGTGGTGGATGCAGGGTCCACAGGCGACATCAATTTAGGGACAGTTGTGCCTAGCCCACGGTCTAGGAAACAGTTGGCTGTAGGCGTTCGCACCCCCTCCTCCTCCTCCTCCTCGTCCTCCTGCAGAAGCTACAGCTCTTCCACAGAACGCAGTCTGCCAACCACTCCATCGGCAGATGACACTGTTGCACACCAGTTGTCCCATTATGGGCCAGCTACTGCCAAGCGTCAGCAGGCTGTATTGGCTATGAAGTGCTTGGGCGACAATAGACACACCGCGGAAGTTCTGTCCGAGTTCTTGCAACAAGAAACGCAGTCGTGGCTGGGCACAGTAGATCTTGAGGCAGGCAAGGTAGTGAGTGATAACGGAAGGAATTTCATGGCTGCCATCTCCCTTTCCCAACTGAAACACATTCCTTGCCTGGCTCACACCTTAAACCTGGTGGTGCAGTGCTTATTGAAAACTTATCCTGGGTTCTCCGACCTGCTCCTCAAAGTGCGTGCACTTTGCTCACATATCCGACGTTCGCCTGTACACGCCAGCCGTATGCAGACCTATCAGCGGTCTTTGAACCTTCCCCAGCATCGCCTAATCATAGACGTTGCAACAAGGTGGAACTCAACACTGCACATGCTTCAGAGACTGTGCGAACAGAGGCGTGCTGTTATTTATTTGTGGGAGGATACACGGGCAGGCAGTAGGATGGCAGACATGGAGTTGTCAGGTGTGCAGTGGTCTAAGATACAAGACATGTGTCAAGTCCTTCAGTGCTTTGAGGAATGCACACGGCTGGTTAGTGCAGACAACGCCGTAATAAGCATGAGCATCCCCCTAATGCGTCTGCTGATGCAAAGTTTGACGCACATAAAGGAGCAGGCGTCTGCACCAGAGGAAGAGGAAAGCCTTGATGACAGTCAGCCATTGTCTGGTCAGGGCAGTGTACAGGACGAGGTAGCGGGCGAAGAGGAGGTGGAGGACGAGGAGGATGATGGGGATGAGTATATTTTTAATGCCGAACCTTTCCCGGGGGCACAGGAATTTGGTTGCGTGTCACGGCCGGGTTCTGGTTTTTTGAGGGACACAAGTGACGTAGATTTGCCTGCAACTGCCCCTCAACCAATCACAACCGGAGATTTGACAACTGGAACTTTGGCCCACATGGCGGATTATGCCTTACGTATCCTAAAAAGGGACACACGCATTACGAAAATGATGAACGATGACGATTACTGGTTGGCCTGCCTCCTTGATCCACGCTATAAAGGCAAATTGCAAAATATTATGCCACATGAGAACTTGGAACTAATATTAGCAACCAAACAATCAACTCTTGTTGACCGTTTGCTTCAGGCATTCCCAGCACACAGCGCACGTGATCGTTCTCACACGAGCTCCAGGGGGCAGCAGACTAGGAGTGTTAGGGGTGCACACATCAGAAGTGGCGTTGGACAGAGGGGTTTTCTGACCAGGTTGTGGAGTGATTTTGCTATGACCGCAGACAGGACAGGTACTGCTGCATCAATTGAAAGTGACAGGAGACAACATTTGTCCAGTATGGTTACTAACTATTTTTCATCCCTTATCGATGTTCTCCCTCAACCGTCATTCCCATTTGATTACTGGGCCTCCAAATTAGACACCTGGCCAGAATTGGCAGAATATGCATTGCAGGAGCTTGCTTGCCCGGCAGCAAGTGTCCTATCAGAAAGAGTATTCAGTGCTGCAGGTTCAATATTAACCGAAAAAAGGACTCGTCTGGCTACCCAAAATGTTGACGATCTAACATTCATTAAAATGAACCACAACTGGATTTCGAAATCTTTTGCCCCACCTTGCCCGGCCGACACCTAGCTTTCCTATGAAAAGCTCTTGCCTGTGAATTACTTTTCTAATGTCTAATTTGCTGCAGCTGATTGTACAGCATACGACATGTTTACACCTCCCTAAATGGCAAAACTCCCCACACGGGGCCGTGGTATCGCGACTTGGCGCAAGCACCCGTGAGACTGCTGTTTGTCTGAAGAGGTGGGTGTGCTCGCTTTTGGTTGACGGCATTGCTACTGGGTCCCTCATAGTACAATGTAGTGTCTCTGGCGGTGGTGGTGCGCACCCAACGTCAGACACACCGTTGTAACATGAGGGGCCCTGGGGCGGTCCCGCCGGCCTCAAGAGAGTTCCCCCCTACCCCAGCTCAAAATGTGCTCTACCACGTGCAAAATTATGTCGCACAGCTCCACCAATCTTTAGTCTATTCGCTGACATCATTCAATGTCTGGCACTGACAATACAAATTTGTAGACATCTATGATGCAACTTAAAGTAGTCTGTGTCTGTGTCCTATATTGGCACCATTAAATAGTTACTGCCAAATTACTATGTCAGAAACTCAGTAGATGAGCCCACCCCTGTACCTAAGTATGCCACCTTTTTTTTTTGTTTTGGTTGTTTTGCGAGACATTAACATCTATTTATATTTTGGGAGTACTGGGACAGACACTCCTTGCACTACTCCTCCACTCACCACCAAGCTGCCTGTGTATCCATGTAACCGCTGTAAAACTGCCATGAGCCTATTGTTTGTTATTTTAGGCCTTTGATAGCCTGTCTGCGGTCCCTACTTTAAATACTCCTCCACTGACCACCAAGCTGCCTGCCCGTGTATCCATGTAACCGCTGTAAAACTGCCATGAGCCTATTGTTTGTTATTTTAGGCCTTTGATAGCCTGTCTGCGGCCCCTACTTGCAATACTCCTCCACTGACCACCAAGCTGCCTGCCCGTGTATCCATGTAACCGCTGTAAAACTGCCATGAGCCTATTGTTTGTTATTTTAGGCCTTTGATAGCCTGTCTGCGGTCCCTACTTTAAATACTCCTCCACTGACCACCAAGCTGCCTGCCCGTGTATCCATGTAACCGCTGTAAAACTGCCATGAGCCTATTGTTTGTTATTTTAGGCCTTTGATAGCCTGTCTGCGGCCCCTACTTGCAATACTCCTCCACTGACCACCAAGCTGCCTGCCCGTGTATCCATGTAACCGCTGTAAAACTGCCATGAGCCTATTGTTTGTTATTTTAGGCCTTTGATAGCCTGTCTGCGGTCCCTACTTTAAATACTCCTCCACTGACCACCAAGCTGCCTGCCCGTGTATCCATGTAACCGCTGTGAAACTGCCATGAGCCTATTGTTTGTTATGTTAGGCCTTTGATAGCCTGTCTGCGGTCCCTACTTTAAATACTCCTCCACTGACCAGACCACTGCTGCCCGTGTACCCCTGGAACCAATTATAAAGTGCCTACAGCCAGCCCATTTTCTTATGTTAGGCCTTTGAAGCCTGTCTGCGGTCCCTACTTTAAATACTCCTCCACTGACCAGACCACTGCTGCCCGTGTACCCCTGGAACCAATTATAAAGTGCCTACAGCCAGCCCATTTTCTTATGTTAGGCCTTTGAAGCCTGTCTGCGGTCCCTACTTTAAATACTCCTCCACTGACCACCAAGCTGCCTGCCCGTGTATCCATGTAACCGCTGTAAAACTGCCATGAGCCTATTGTTTGTTATTTTAGGCCTTTGATAGCCTGTCTGCGGTCCCTACTTTAAATACTCCTCCACTGACCACCAAGCTGCCTGCCCGTGTATCCATGTAACCGCTGTAAAACTGCCATGAGCCTATTGTTTGTTATTTTAGGCCTTTGATAGCCTGTCTGCGGCCCCTACTTGCAATACTCCTCCACTGACCACAATGCTGCCTGGAGTGCCTGCCTGTGTATCCATGTAACCGATGTAAAACTGCCATGACTGCCTACTGTTTGTTATTTTAGGCCTTTGATAGCCTGTCTGCAGCCCCTACTTGCAATACTCCTCCACTGACCACACCAATGCTGCCCGTGTACCCCTGGAACCTATTTAAAAGTTCATAGAGCCTAGTTATATATTTTATTTACTATTAATAAGGCCATGATGGACTACGCTGTACCACGCTACAAGCTAACCAGTCGACACTTCTTTTGCGAGAAAAGCCATCCCAACCCTCCACCAGCATGTAGAAGACCGCATTGTCCATGCACTCTGGCAATCTGTGAGTACAAAGGTGCACCTGACAACAGACGCATGGACCTGTAGGCATGGCCACGGAAGATTACGTGTCCATTACGGCGCAATGGGTTAATGTGGTGGATGCATGGTCCACAGGGGACAGCCTACTAAGTCTGTCTGCAGTCCCTAATTCAAATTGTCCTCCACTGTCTAAATCGGAACTTCCACCTTCTGGCTTTCGGCCTATAGTATCAGAAATTAAACTGCATTTGGCCTTCAACTTTGGTTAGGGCCTACTAACGGCTTCTGCCCCTCCCTGGTGTTGCCCTCAACTAAATAAAGCTGAGCTTCAACCTTCTGCTCCAAATTACCATTTTGAAAAATGCAATAGGCTTTTCAGGCCTACTAAAGGTGTCTGTCTGTGTGCCCCTGCCTGGTGTTGTCCTCAACTAAATAAAGCTGAGCTTCAACCTTCCGGCTCTCATTAAGTGGTTTTAAAAAAAAAAAATGGTGGTTAGGGCCTACTAACGGCTTCTGCCCCTCCCTGGTGTTGCCCTCAACTAAATAAAGCTGAGCTTCAACCTTCTGCTCCAAATTACCATTTTGAAAAATGCAATAGGCTTTTCCGGCCTACTAAAGGTGTCTGTCTGTGTGCCCCTCCCTGGTGTTGTCCTCAACTAAATAAAGCTGAGCTTCAACCTTCCGGCTCTCATTATGTGGTTTTAAAAAAAAAAATGGTGGTTAGGGCCTACTAACGGCTTCTGCCCCTCCCTGGTGTTGTCCTCAACTAAATAAAGCTGAGCTTCAACCTTCCGGCTCTCATTATGTGGTTTTAAAAAAAAAATGGTGGTTAGGGCCTACTAACGGCTTCTGCCCCTCCCTGGTGTTGCCCTCAACTAAATAAAGCTGAGCTTCAACCTTCTGCTCCAAATTACCATTTTGAAAAATGCAATAGGCTTTTCAGGCCTACTAAAGGTGTCTGTCTGTGTGCCCCTCCCTGGTGTTGTCCTCAACTAAATAAAGCTGAGCTTCAACCTTCCGGCTCTCATTATGTGGTTTTAAAAAAAAAAATGGTGGTTAGGGCCTACTAACGGCTTCTGCCCCTCCCTGGTGTTGCCCTCAACTAAATAAAGCTGAGCTTCAACCTTCTGCTCCAAATTACCATTTTGAAAAATGCAATAGGCTTTTCAGGCCTACTAAAGGTGTCTGTCTGTGTGCCCCTCCCTGGTGTTGTCCTCAACTAAATAAAGCTGAGCTTCAACCTTCCGGCTCTCATTATGTGGTTTTAAAAAAAAAAATGGTGGTTAGGGCCTACTAACGGCTTCTGCCCCTCCCTGGTGTTGCCCTCAACTAAATAAAGCTGAGCTTCAACCTTCTGCTCCAAATTACCATTTTGAAAAATGCAATAGGCTTTTCAGGCCTACTAAAGGTGTCTGTCTGTGTGCCCCTCCCTGGTGTTGTCCTCAACTAAATAAAGCTGAGCTTCAACCTTCCGGCTCTCATTATGTGGTTTTAAAAAAAAAAATGGTGGTTAGGGCCTACTAACGGCTTCTGCCCCTCCCTGGTGTTGTCCTCAACTAAATAAAGCTGAGCTTCAACCTTCCGGCTCTCATTATGTGGTTTTAAAAAAAAAAATGGTGGTTAGGGCCTACTAACGGCTTCTGCCCCTCCCTGGTGTTGCCCTCAACTAAATAAAGCTGAGCTTCAACCTTCTGCTCCAAATTACCATTTTGAAAAATGCAATAGGCTTTTCAGGCCTACAAAAGGTGTCTGTCTGTGTGCCCCTCCCTGGTGTTGTCCTCAACTAAATAAAGCTGAGCTTCAACCTTCCGGCTCTCATTATGTGGTTTTAAAAAAAAAAATGGTGGTTAGGGCCTACTAACGGCTTCTGCCCCTCCCTGGTGTTGTCCTCAACTAAATAAAGCTGAGCTTCAACCTTCCGGCTCTCATTATGTGGTTTTAAAAAAAAAAATGGTGGTTAGGGCCTACTAACGGCTTCTGCCCCTCCCTGGTGTTGTCCTCAACTAAATAAAGCTGAGCTTCAACCTTCCGGCTCTCATTAAGTGGTTTTAAAAAAAAAAATGGTGGTTAG
This sequence comes from Ranitomeya variabilis, assembly GCF_051348905.1. Lineage (NCBI taxonomy): Eukaryota > Metazoa > Chordata > Amphibia > Anura > Dendrobatidae > Ranitomeya > Ranitomeya variabilis. The sequence continues at coordinate 70,613,969 of NC_135237.1, read as the reverse complement.
GGCCTACTAACGGCTTCTGCCCCTCCCTGGTGTTGCCCTCAACTAAATAAAGCTGAGCTTCAACCTTCTGCTCCAAATTACCATTTTGAAAAATGCAATAGGCTTTTCCGGCCTACTAAAGGTGTCTGTCTGTGTGCCCCTGCCTGGTGTTGCCCTCAACTAAATAAAGCTGAGCTTCAACCTTCTGCTCCAAATTACCATTTTAAAAAATGCAATAGGCTTTTCCGGCCTACTAAAGGTGTCTGCCCCTCCCTGGTGTTGTCCTCAACTGAACAAAGCTGAGCTTCCACATTCTGGCTTTCGCCCTATACTATCAGATATTAAACTGCATTTGGCCTACTAGTGTGGTTAGGCCCTTGAAACAGTGTCTGCTGCTCTTGGGTTTGCTACTCCACTGAACAAAGCAATGCCGCCTGTTTAGTCCTGTTACCAATTTTGAACTGCATGTAGCCTACTTTATTCTTTGGCCCTATATCTGTTTCCTCCTCATCCTGCCCATTGCCCAGCCACTGCTAAATGAGTCTGCTGGTACATTGACCTAGACCACTACATTCCCCTTGTACTCTACACAGCCAGAATCTGTCCCTGCTGAAAGTAAGGTTCCCCTTCCCGCATGTTATACCACCTTACACAGGGACAAAGAGGAAGGTGCAGATGAAAGTGCAGGTTCCTTCATCAGGTGGGGGGGCATACTCGTTGGCGACGTCACTGGCACAGGGCCCCTCAGAGTACGCAAAAGTGTCGCTGCTGGTGGGAGGCGCCCCCGCCATGCAAACACACCGCCGTACTTTGAGGGGCCCTGTGCCAGTGGCAATGCGAACGAGTGGGCCCCCCCCTGCTTGCTCAGGATCACAGCACTTGCAACTTTTAAATACTTACCTTTCCCTGCAACACCGCCGTGACGTAGTCCGCATTTCCTGGGCCCACGAAAAACTTGAGCCAGCCCTACTCCCCCCACAACTTTCCCCCAATTCCCTATGCCCAACTATTATTATACAGTTAATTAAGATTGGCAAGCTTCAGAAACAAGAATGGATGTTTTTGGCATTAAAATGGGCACTGTAGGTGTTTTCCTGGCCTCCACTCACTGCCGACTATGCTTCCCCATTGACTTGCATTGGGTTTCGTGTTTCGGTCGATCCCCGACTTTTAGCGATAATCGGCCGACTGCACTCGACTCGACTCTGGACAAAATCGGGTTTCCCAAAACCCTACTCGATCTTAAAAAAATGAAAGTCGCTCAACCCTAATGGAGAGACTTAAAAGCTTTGCATGCTCATAATATTTGGTCAGAATGACTGGTTAGACAGCAGTGTGAGCAGCCTCTTCTTAAATCAGCACTCCTCATATCTCCAGCATTAAATCATATACACAGGATGGACAGCAGTGTGAGCAGCCTCCTCTTACCTCAGCACCCCTGGTGTCTCCAGTATTAGATCATACACAGGGTGGACAGCAGTGTGAGCAACCTCCTCTTACCTCAGCACCTCTGGTATCTCCAGTATTAGATCATACACAGGGTAGACAGCAGTGTGAGCAGCCTCATCTTACCTCAGCCCCCTGGTATCTCCAGTATTAGATCATACACAGGATGGAAAGCAGTGTGAGCAGCCTCTTCTTACCCCAGCACCCCTGGTATCTCCAGTATTAGATCATACACAGGATGGACAGCAGTGTGAGCAGCCTCTTCTTACCTCAGCCCCCTGGTATCTCCAGTATTAGATCATATAGACATGTTGAACAGCAGTGTGAGCAGCCTCCTCTTACCTCAGCACCCCGGTTATCTCCAGTATTAGATCATATACACAGGGTGGACAGAAGTGTGAGCAGCCTCTTCTTACCCCAGCACCACTGGTATCTCCAGTATTAGATCATACACAGGATGGACAGCAGTGTGAGCAGCCTCCTCTTACCTCAGCACCTCTGGTATCTCCAGTATTAGATCATACACAGGGTAGACAGCAGTGTGAGCAGCCTCTTCTTACCTCAGCACCCCTGGTATTTCCAGTACTAGATCAGATAGACAGGATGGACAGAATTGTGAGTAGCCACTTCTTACCTCAACAATCTTGGTATCTCCAGTATTAGAATATCTACCAAGAGCACATCTTCCAAACCATAAAGGACGGATAACTGCTTCCTACACCACATGCTCACAGTCACCGTTCTTAATAAATATTCTAGGACAGGTTTCAGAACTCATTTGTGTCAGCGTCTGTGCTTGTTATCAGGCCAAAATCACCAGGGTATGTAAACTTGTGATCAGGGTCATTTGAACGTTTTGGGTTGTCATTATGATTTAAAAAGAGAAAACACAGTAGTTTGACAATAAATGGCTCCACCTAACCACTATCCATGAGTGGAGAAAAAGTTTTGGTGTTATCATTAATTCATGTTCTCTGAAAAAAGGCCAAGAAAGCAACAATTCTGTTGGGGTATGTAAACTTTTGAGCACAACTGCATAGTGCCAAAAGAATGTCCTCCCATATACGACATAAAAACACAAAGGGATATGAGTCACTGCTACATGATGCTACCACATGTGGTCATTAAGCTTCAATCACGTGTCTCCCAAAATATCATCCACAGCCTCTTTATACAGAACAGCTACATACTGTACATCACATTTTCTGTCACATAAAGTGCAAGTCACACATCCCATCTTACCATATGAGATACTAAAATCTTTTGGATTCCAGCCTCCTATCCATGTCACTGCAGTGAGGGACGCTCTCTATTGCTGGTATCATCATAAATCATAATGGGTCTCCAGTACAGATGAGTGGATCTGACAAAATTCAAATTTGACTCTTCACCTAGATTATCCTGAAAATTTGATTAGCACTAGGGAGGGGCGAACCAGAAATGGAATGCATCCAGTACTGAACCCCAAACATGGACTTTTTACTGAATGTTGGGTTTCCTGTTTGGGTTTGCCTTTGACAGTCAAATAAAGCTTGTTGAAAGACTGCAGCACAGCCAATCAACAAGTTTTTATACTGTGGGCACTTCTAAAGCCATTACAGCCATGCCAAGCAACATGTGACCCGGCCTGCATAAAGTCCAGATCATGAGTGCAGACGCCATTATTCTCTCATTAGTGTAGGGTTAGGATGCAGCTGAAGTGAGGGACAGATAGTGACTGCGCACTCTGCAAAAAAAATGCTGTGTGTACTCTGCAACCTATATCTGTGGTAGTACTGTGCTAGCATTGTGCTGAAAGCCGCTGTGTGTACTCTGCACCCCTCCGCCTGTGGGAGTAATGTCCTTTGGGCAGCTGTTTGTACTCTGCACCCCCTACCAGCGGGAGTACTGCCCTTTAATCTGCTGTGTGTACTTTGCAGCCCCCTGACTGTGATGATACTGTCCCTTAAGCTGCTGTGTGTACACTGCACCCTCTACCTGTGGGAGTACTGTCCTTTAAGCTGCTGTGTGTACACTGCACCCTTCTACCTGTGGGAGTACTGCCCTTTAAGCTGCTGTGTGTACACTGCACCCTCTACCTGTGGGAGTACTGTCCTTTAAGCTGCTGTGTGTACACTGCACCCTCTACCTGTGGGAGTACTGCCCTTTAAGCTGCTGTGTGTACACTGCACCCTCTACCTGTGGGAGTACTACCCTTTAAGCTGCTGTGTGTACACTGCACCCTCTACCTGTGGGAGCACTGCCCTTTAAGCTGCTGTGTGTACACTGCACCCTCTACCTGTGGGAGTACTGCCCTTTAAGTTGCTATGTGTACTTTGCAGCCCCCTGCCTGTGAGGGTACTGTCCTTAAAGTTGCTGTGTGTACTCTGCATCCCTCATCTGTGGGATCACTGTTTTTAAGCTATTGTATGCACTCTGCACCCATATCTGTGGGAGTACTGTCCTTTAAGCTATTGTATGTACTCTGCACCCATATCTGTGAGAGTACTGTCCTTTAAGCAGCTGTATGTACTCTGTCAGGCGCTGGGCCTCTCTGACCTTTCCCAACACCTGCGCACTGCAGTACTTTTGTCTGCCCTCAACAGGGCAGATAAGTACGCCTGCACAGGAGCGCTATGCCGGGGAGCCATGAAGCAAGCCGGAGAGTGGCAATCATAAGAAGATGGGAGGCGCCAGATGAGGTGAGTATAATAAAACTTATTTTTCTTATCTTTCAGGTCAGATCGGGGGCTTATCTACAGCATTATAGAATGATTTAGATAGGCCCTGAAAGGCGGTGGCCACATCTTATATCGGCCAAACCTGGTGACAGGTTTGCTTTAAAGTTGCTGTGTGTACTCTGCACCCCCACGCCTGTGGGAGCACTGTTTTCTAAGCCATTGTGTGTACTCTGCACCCATATCTGTGTAGGTACTGACCTTTAAGCTGCTGTGTGGGCTCTGCACCCCCTCACCTGTGGGAATACTGTCCTTTAAGCCACTGTGTGTACTCAGCACGCCCTCGCTGCTTTTTAGGTTGCTGGACGGTTGGCAGCCATGGGAGCCGGACCCAGAATCCAAATAAGTGCAGCTAAAAATGTGACAAAAATAATTGAGGAAGGGGTTTATTAATTCTAACATGAATCCTACATTATGCTAATAGTTGGATCCAGCTACAAGAGGTGGAAGTGGTAAAAAGCATGACTGACCGAATAGTGAGCAGTACATGATGACAGAATAAGAAGTTTTACATAGTATATCGCCATTTTCTGTTAACATTAAAATTGTCTCTGCACCCATGGATCTGGTAAGGATATATTTGCTTGATACTCATTTATTCAGACCAATAATACTAAGCATTATAAATACTAACTAACATCTTCTCTTTCTTTTTGATATGACACAAGTCCTCGGATAAGTCAGCTTGTTTGCTACAATGTTTCCATTTCTTCCATATTATTTACAAACGTTATTTATCACATCTCCATCTTCCATTATAATTTTTTCAGTCTCTTTTGTTAAGTGACAGTCTATGTAGGCGTGTAGCTAAGCAAACACTGCTTATTATAGTTGCTGTGGTTGTTTTCTCATATTATACCACAGAAGAAATGCTGTAGATCACTTCCAGCCTACTTGTTACCCAGAGTGATAATTTTTTTAAATCCCTGTGACTGTCTAATATATTAAATTCTTTAAATTCTAATCAATCTATTATTAAAGTATCATTTTGCATTTTATCTAATGTAATAAAAACTAATAATATAATAATAGGCTAAGGAACCAGTAGAAATTTGTCCTGTTTTACATTTCCTTATGGATCGACATATCCCAAAATGCTTGACCAAAGATGACCACCTTTGAAAAAAAAGAACAAAAAAACCCCCCACTATATTACAATACTCTATAGAGTGTCTACCATGGGGTTGTGATGTTAAGTTCAGCCTGTTTGGTTTTTCTAGCATGGCAGCGTAATATACAGGGTGGGACATTTATATGAATACATCTGGGTGGGCCATTTATAAAGTTGGATCCAAAATGGCCAACTTCAAAATGGCCACCATGGTCACCACCCATCTTGAAAAGTTTTTCCCCTCCCATATACTAATGTGCCACAAACAGGAAGTTGATATCACCAACCATTCCTATTTTATTTAGGTGTATCCATGTATATGGCCTACCCTGTAGTATTGAATTAGTATCTATAGAAATTGGAGTCCTTAGCAAAATGAAGGTTGGAGTCCCTGACCAAATGCTATCGAGTTTCTACATGGAAGTGGGGACATTGCCAAGGAATCATTGAGATTCGTGTTCCATCATTGCCTCATAGGGATCAGTGCATTACAGTTAAGAAATAAAGCATTTGGCTTCATAAAATAATAGAATTATTATTTTTTGCGATTATGGAAATTAGTAGCAATTTTGCCTAAGTTTCTGCAACAGCAGCTATAACCTATTGATTTATATGAAAGAGTCTTGTGGGCAAGTTTAGTAATACATGCAAATATCACTGTGCTTAGTAGGTGATGAGACATTTCCATCACCTATTGTCATTGCTTTAATTACCCTTAAGCTTCATAATAAGAGTGTTAAAGTAAGTCTGGCAGTCGAAACTATATAAGTTGAGCACATAGCCCTGTAGCGGATATAGCAACTATCAAAGCCACACAGTTAGCATTCTAATAGCTGATTCCATTCTGCAAAAAAAATCAAACAAATATATTAATATGGGTTCTCAGTGCACCCTAAGTGTGACCAAGAGGCTAGGGCACCATTCTGCCCACTGGTTTTACGTTTCCTACCTCCGTCACTAATGATTGACAGCACTAGCTGGCCTTGAGGGAAAACTATCCGCAGTGTAAGCTTAGGCAAGCCAGTGCTTTCCATTTATAGTGATGGAGATGGAGCCATGCAAAACCAATGATTGGAATGTTTCACCGAGATTCTTGGCCACACAAAGGGTGCTCTGAGCATAATAATTATAATATTTGGTTAATTTTCAATCTCTGCAGAATGAAGTTAGTGATTAGAACACTAAAGATGAAAATTATATACAGGCTATAAAGCCTACAAGGTTAACTTTATTCTGTCATTTTAGGCCAACAGACCCCCTTTAAACTTCATTGCAATCCCGCTCTCAGATAATAATGAGAAGACTGGGAGTCCTACCACTATTGTACATAGCGCATGCTAAGAAGTGGCAGTGTTAAACTCTTGTGTCTGGTGGCCAAAATGAAAGTTGCAAAAATGTCAAGATTTTGTTCCAGTCTAGATGATGAATGTTTTTGGAATCTATGTAATGATGTAGAAGATTTTAAATTATGCTAAGAATATAAAGAGAATATATTAATGTATATAAATTTTGCATTTAAAGAAACCCCTCCCATCAAAATGATTATCCTCTTAATATATTGCAGTCATATTATACAGCAATGTGTACTTACAATTGCTTGTTTTGCCTTTCTACCCAGCTAATTCTTCTCTTTTCCATTAGGTCTATGACATCACTTGATTAAAAACAGACTAGCCGAATCCTCCTAAAGGCCCCGTCTCACTAAGCGATTTACCAACGATCACGACCAGCGATACGACCTGGCCGTGATCGTTGGTAAGTCGCTGTGTGGTCGCTGGGGAGCTGTCACACAGACCGCTCTCCCCAGCGACCAACGATCAGGGGAACGACTTCGGCATCGTTGAAACTGTCTTCAACGATGCCGAAGTCCCCCTGCAGCACCCGGGTAACCAGGGTAAACATCGGGTTACTAAGCGCAGGGCCGCGCTTAGTAACCCGATGTTTACCCTGGTTACCAAAAAAAACAAACACTACATACTCGCCTTTCGGTGTCCAGGTCCCTTGCCGTCTGCTTCCTGCTCTGACTGTGAGATCCGGCCGTACACTGAGAGCAGAGCGCAGCGGTGACGTCACTGCTGTGCTCTCACTTCTCACTGTACGGCCGGCAGTCAGTGAGAGCAGGAAGCAGACGGCAAGGGACCTGGACACCGAAAGGCGAGTATGTAGTGTTTGTTTTTTTTGGTAACCAGGGTAAACATCGGGTTACTAAGCGCGGCCCTGCGCTTAGTAACCCGATGTTTACCCTGGTTACCAGTGAAGACATCGCTGGATCGGTGTCACACACACCGATTCAGCAATGTCAGCGGGGCCTCAACGACCAAAAAAAGGTCCAGGCCATTCCGACACGACCAGCGATCTCGCAGCAGGGGCCTGATCGCTGGTACGTGTCACACATAGCGAGATCGCTATGGAGGTCGCTGTTGCGTCACAAAACTTGTGACTCAGCAGCGATCTCGCTAGCGATCTCGCTATGTGAGACGGGGCCTTAAGCCCTATGTAGAAACAGGAGGTCAATTTTCCCTGCATGAGTCATCACAAGAACTGCAATTCTACTCATTTTAAAGTCTCTGGTAGAGGGGAGGAGTGGAGCAGCGAGGAGGATGACTCTTGCATGGAAAATAGACTTCCTGTTTCTACATAGACCAGAGAAAATAGAATAATTAACTGGGTAGAAGGGGAAAATGAGAAATTGTAAGTACACAGTGCTATAAAATATTATGATTGCAATATACAGTATTAAGAGGATGAAAACTTTGATGGGAGGAGACCTTCTGAAGCCATCCAGTATCCTGTTCTGTACTAAAAAGGGCCACAATAACAAAACAGCTGTATACAGAGGGACAGAGCCTGATGTGACTGGTATGAGATACTTTTCATCTTTCCAGTGAGTCTGCTATGAGATAGTCTTCTTCTTCCGCAGAGAAGCTAATTGTCCACCATTTGGATCATTGCCAGTAAATAGGTCTCCATATATCAGCTTGGTCTCTTCGATGAGAACCATTACACCCCTGAGTGTTTTGCCCAGAAAGATTAGTGTGAGGTTTGTCCATTTTTACTGCATGTTTTATGAGAAATCTTCAAATACTTTACCTTTTTACCATAAATGTTTTATTTATAACTGCACTTTGTCCATGTTTTTGTTATTATAGATGACTGCTAATAGGGAACTCTCAGAAATTTAGTGTTCGCTATAAAATCAATCACTATTACAGTGATGAATCTCTGTCTATTAATGCTAGGTACCTTGATATTATAAAGATTTATCAGTTTCCACCATACTGAATACGCTTTCATATTTATAAATTAAACTTTTTTTTTCATAAAAGCCTAGATTTTACAAAAAAAAAAGGAAAACCAAATAGCGTACACATGTAACAGATGCAATTTAACATTGTATGACACATGAGGTCAATCCGATTTAATTACTGATTTAGGATCAGTGATATTTATGAAGGCCAAAGACATTAGATCAGAATGTATTTTCCTCCAACATATTAGAAGAATGATAACTATTTCTCTTATTTTTGGAAGCACCTGTGTGAGCCATTATCATGTTAAGACCTGACAAGCATCAATTCCCAGAAAATAAGTACTCTGGAATAGATTTTTGACAGATCAGTTTGCAGGGATGAAGGAAAGCATTACGGGTAAAATGGGGAATATGGATTCCTAAATCTCTCTATCAGAAATGCAGTATTATTAAGTCTCTCTCTGGTGACAAGCTCAGAGGTCACCGAGAATTTTGATTACAAACAGAATTAGAAAAGAGGTGAATTTGCTGAAAATACAAGCTGATGTAATTTCTACTGATGACAGGATACGTATATAATATACAGCTCTGGCAAAAATTTAAGAGAACACCACATCCAAACACTGTCATGGGCAGCCCAATCTCCAGACCTGAACCCCATTGGAAACCTCTGGAATGTAATCAAGAGGATGATGGATAGTCACAAGCCATCAAACAAAGAACTGCTTAAATTGCACTGTGAAAGACTGGTGGAAAGCATGCCAAGACGCATAAAAGCTGTGATTAAAAATCATGGTTATTCCACAAAATATTGATTTCTGAACTCTTCCTGAGTTAAAACATTAGTATTGTTGTTTCTAAATGATTATGAACTTGTTTTCTTTGCATTATTTGAGGTCTGAAAGCACTGTTTTTAATTTTTTTTTTACCATTTTTCTTTTTCAGAAAAAAAATACAAAATGTATTGCTTGGAAATTTGGAGACATGTTGTCAGAAGATTATAGAATAAAAGAATAATTTACATTTTACTCAAAAATATGCCTATAAAGAGAAAAATCAGACAAGCTGAACATTTTGCAGTGGTTATTTAATTTTTGCCAGAGCTGTGTATATTAATATTCCAATGATAATTTAGTATTGCATCTATCAGATTTGGCAAACACAGATCATATATTATTTCTACAGGTTTTTTATTGCATTTAATTTCTCCTTGGTCAAGACCTTTACTTTTCGAGAGTTTCTGGAATATAGCTAGACTTAGCAAACTGAAAAAAATGACACATAGGCCCTGATTCATCATTGCTTTTGCACCTGTTTTTGTCATTTTGTGTTTTGCGCCTTTTTTGTTTTGAACCAAAATCATTATTCTACTTGCGCCTTATGTGGTCTATTATATATTTGCTCCCCTATTTTGTTTTTGCTTTCCGCTTTGTATATGGAGTTTAGCAATTCCAGGTGTTTTCGCTGATTCATTAATTGCAAATTTTTTAAAAGTTGTAAAATTTGACGCTTCTCCTATCCAATCCCAGTGCACTAGTATTTTGGCACAATTTTTGCGACTTTTGGCACCAACGTCTTTTGGTGTCAAAAATTGCATAAACAATTCAACAGAGATAGAAAGATTAATTTTTACTTCGGGACAAATTCATAAATCACGTCCATGATTTTTTGAATAATTTGGAACCCAAAATGGCAACTGATATCACAAGAGAAACAAAGAAAGTGACCAAAAAATGCAGATGAAGAGCATAGTGTACAGACATTATTAAAGTTACTACACATTACTTATACAGGGTGATTTACCTGGTTCTTCACCCTGAAAAATTGCAGTAACTTCTATCTATTGTACCAAAATTTGGACTGTACATACCCTGGTTCATTAGAAACGTATGTTTTATATGAGGTGTTGAAAATGTCATGTGTTCGCACCCATGCATGTCTGCACATCCCAATCCATATTGTTGAATGTATTCCACAATTCTGGGGTCATTGCCTGAATTTTATCTGTATGCTCTCCTGGAGTGTCTGTAATGTTCGTGGCCTTCAAATGGCCAAAAGCAAATACCCAAAGGCAAAACTCCAGCAGTGTTAAATTGGGCGATATTGGTGGCCATAATCCTTTGGAGATTACTCTATCATCAATACACAGTTTAGACTGCAGATTTCGACCTCCAAACTTTTTTTAAAAAACTCTTTGGAACCTCTTTAAAGGTACCGTTACACTAAACGACTTACCAACGATCACGACCAGCGATACGACCTGGCCGTGATCGTTGGTAAGTCGTTGTGTGGTTGCTGGGGAGCTGTCACACAGACAGCTCTCTCCAGCGACCAACGATCAGGGGAACGACTTAGGCATCATTGAAACTGTCTTCAACGATGCCGAAGTCCCCCTGCAGCACCCGGGTAACCAGGGTAAATATCGGGTTACTAAGCGCAGGGCCACGCTTAGTAACCCGATTTTTACCCTGGTTACCATTGTAAAAGTAAAAAAAAAAAAAAAAGTACATACTCACATTCCGATGTCTGTCACGTCCCCCAGCGTCCACAGGGTTACACGCTGCTGCTCAGAGCTTTCTGCACTGAATGTGTCAGCGCCGGCAGTAAAGCAGAGCACAGCGGCCCTGCGCTTAGTAACCCGATATTTACCCTGGTTACAAGTGAACACATCGCTGGATCGGTGTCACACACGCCGATCCAGCAATGACAGCGGGTGATCAGCGACGAAATGAAGTTCTGGCCTTCTAGCTCCGACCAGCAATATCACAGCGGGATCCAGATCACTGCTGCATGTCAAACACAACGATATCGCTATCCAGGACGCTGCAACGTCACGGATCGTCGTTGTTCTCGCTGCAAAGTCCCTTAGTGTGAAGGTACCTTAAGGACTCAGTTTTCTAACAAGCTTTCACAATGAAAACACACTCCTCTAAACTATGTCTGTACCTTGTTAACAAATGAAGAAGGAATTCGGCAGGAGTGAAATGCAAGCCCCGGACATAAAATACCGATGAGGAGAAAGGCGGGCAGCAAGTGTATTTCAGATGTTTCTCGTCATTGAGGCTCATTTCACTCTCACTTGTCGTGAACCAAAGTAAGTACAGTCTAAATTTCAGTATTTTGGCAACCGACTCTTTTAGAAGATTCCTACAAAACAAAGGAAGCATATGCCAAAATACAGAAAAACTTATCTTTTAGAAGTTATGGCAATTTTTCCAAGTAGCGTCACTAGCGACCCTATAGTAAGATAATACATTTTTATCTCCTCTAAACTAGCAGTTCTAATACAACTCAAAGTTTTGTACAAGTGGGAACTGTAAAGATATCTACAGGCTCTTTGTGTGTGAAGTCGATGGAACTATAATGAAAATACTTCTTATTTTATTTAATGAAGTATTTCATAGTTCCATGATTTGGTTCGTTCTAAAAGACATGCAGATGTGCTTTTCTTTCTTCTTCTCTTAAAATATCTTGAGGTAGCTAGCAAAGTAGCAAACCTGCTGTGAAAAAATATTTTGTGCTATTGGGATACTCTGCAATGAGAGGTTTATTCTGTATGTCTCCATATGTGATTACTCCATTGTTATTGAGAGAATTGCATTTTGTCGAAGTTTTATTAGCATGTGGAGATAATATATTGAGTTTGTATAATGAAAAAATGGGCTCTTAACATTTGCAGAAATATAATGGTAAGCACATTTTTTATGGCCTTTGGGTTCATCCACAAGAAGAGACCTTGATGGGCATACTGCATGTCTGTAATTAAATTGTAGTTAAATTGCCCCTGAAATTGGGCTTTTAAAGTCAAACATCATGCAACAGGTCATAATTTAGTATTTTAATTATTTATAATGGGAATTTGCATGTATCAGACCAAATAAGGTTCAGATATTTCAACAATTATTGATGCAAGTTGCAAAATGTAACATGTGCTTGGCTATAGTACCTATTACATAAGTTGATAAATTATAGTATTATAGTTGATATGTAGCCATACACATAGAACAATGGAGTGGGTGGATGGATAGATAGAAATATAGAAAGATAGATATGCGATAGATAGAGAGATAGATAGATATGGGATAGATAGATAGATAGATAGAGACATTATAGGTTTTTATTAGGCTTTATGACCCATCTAAAGAACAGATTTTCCTTTACCTATTTTCTATCCTTTCTGCTCCTGCCATTCTTTATATTATAGTCCTCCAGACAAGTTTGCGCTCATTGTCTCCCAGTCTCATTAGACCCGGCCTCTTGGTGCTCATAACATTTTATAGAGTACACAATTCATAGACAATGTAACAGAGCCTTGAGAAAGGAAAAGAGCCTCATGCACAGAGGTAAGATTGATAGCTACAGAAAAGAAGCATATTACTTTATTTTATAGATCTTTGTAAAACCTCACTTAGGTAATTCAGTATGCTCCAAAGTGACCAAATACACAGAGCTCCCACTGACTCTGTACTTTAGTCTCTGGTTCATTCTTAAATATCCTTGCAGAGAAGTAAACAACCTAAAGAAAAAAAAGCAAAAGAAAAAAGAAAACTTTAGCAAAAAAATGATAGTTTTGGAGAGAAGGAATCCTGCTTGGAGTTACATTCTGAAGTTTAGTAGAGGAAATTTTAAAATGTATTGAGGTTTCCTTGTTGTAGCGAGAATGAATCAGAATGTTCCACCAGAATATGTGCTTGTAATAATAAAGGACAAGATGAGTGAAGACTGAGAAAAACAATAACCAGTCTAACTTCAAAAAATCTAAAAGTTTAAAATAAAATCTCAACATCAGATATACCAGGTTCTAGTGAATTGCCAAAATACTTTCAAAGATAACTAAACTTTGGAAGATTTTTATTATGTTATTACCTCAGTTTAAGCCAGGACCTGGACCCTCACTGATTGATCAAACCAAAGATCAGAAGAACTTAGTTTATCCTCAAGTGTAGGCAGAGGGTTGTATGTATACACTGATTTTCTGTGAAGCCCAACCTCACTCTGCTTGTGCCTGATCATAAGCTGAATTATTTTGCTCTTTGGTTCCAGAACACAGACCCCCATCAATATAATCCTAAACAGGGGCTATTTCACATAAAAAAATATTTAAAGATTTACTTACCATTTAACACAAAGATACTAGATGAAAATAAACCATCAGCGACTGATTTGCCCAACCAATATAATATGATACAATTTCCCATTGTACATTGACCTCCAATTCTATTATTAGTCTGTAAGGCTAGATTCACATTGCGTTAAGTGCAGTCCGTTCAACGCATACGTTAAATGGACTGCGCCACACAAGTGCCTTTTAAAGATCGCGTTATGCGATCGCGCTAGCGCAGATGCTCCATCTGTGCTAGCGGTGACAGACCCCGAAACGCTGCAGACCGCGTCCGAGGGTCCATCACAGAATGATGGCACATCACTAATGCATGCCGATTATGACATGCGTTAGTGATGCGCTACATAATGGCAGTCAATGGGTGCGCTAACGCATCCGTTACATAGCATTAGTGCTGCTATGTAACGGATGCCGTCAGCGGATTGCCATTAGTGCAATGTGAACCCAGCCTAATAGAGATAAGCGGATCCTTTGAAATTCAAATTCACCCACTTCGCAAAATTTTCCCCCAAAACTCAATTCAGTGAATAGATTTGCACAAATCTCAATAGTAAGAAGCTTTAATTTATTATAAAATACAAGTAGGGGACAGAGATGACCCTGTTGGCCATAAGAACTTACACTCTACAGGAGGAAGAGAGAGGACCCCGCTGACCATAAGGGCTTACACTCTACAGGAGAAAGAGAGAGGACCCCGCTGACCATAAGAACTTACACTCTACAGGAGAAATAGAGAGGACCCCGCTGACCATAAGAACTTACACTCTACAGGAGAAAGGAAGAGGAACCTGCTGACCATAAGAGCTTACACTATACAACAGAAAGAGAGAGGACCCCGCTGACCATAGGAGCTTACACTCTACAGGAGAAAGAGAGAGGACCCCGCTGACCATAGGAGCTTACACTTTACAGGGGAAAGAGAGAGGTCCCCGCTGACCATAACAACTTACACTCTACAGGAGAAAGAGAGAGGACCTCGCTGACCATAAGAACTTACAGTCTACAGGAGAAAGAGAGAGGACCCCGCTGACCATAAGAACTTACAGTCTAAAGGAGAAAGAGAGAGGACCCTGCTGACCATAAGAACGTACAGTCTAAAGGAGAAAGAGAGGGGACCCCGCTGACCATAAGAGCTTACTCTCTACAGGAGAAATAGAGAGGAACCTGCTGACCATAAAAGCTTACACTCTACAGCAGAAAGAGAGAGGACCCCGCTGACCATAGGAGCTTACACTCTACAGGAGAAAGAGAGAGGACCCCGCTGACCATAGGAGCTTACACTTTACAGGGGAAAGAGAGAGGACCCCGCTGACCATAAGAACTTACACTCTACAGGAGAAAGAGAGAGGACCCCACTGACTATATGAACTTACAGTCTACAGGAGAAAGAGAGAGGACCCCACTTACCATAAGAACTTACAGTCTAAAGGAGAAAGAGAGAGGACCCCGCTGACCATAAGAGCTTACACTCTACAGGAGAAATAGAGAGGAACCCAATGAACATAAGAACTTACACTCTACAGGAGAAAGAGAGAGGAACCCGATGACCATAAGAACTTACACTCTACAGGAGAAAGAGAGAGGACCCCACTGACCATAAGATCTTACAGTCTAAAGGAGAAAGAGAGAGGACCCCGCTGACCATAAGAGCTTACACTCTACAGGAGAAATAGAGAGGAACCCGATGACCTTAAGAGCTTACACTCTACAGGAGAAATAGAGAGGAACCCGATGACCATAAGAACTTACACTCTACAGGAGATAGAGAGAGGAACCTGCTGACCATAAGGGCTTACACTCTTCAGCAGAAAGAGAGAGGACCCCGCTGACCATAGGATCTTACACTCTACAGGAGAAGGAGAGAGGACCCCGCTGACCATAGGAGATTACACTCTACAGGAGAAAGAGAGAGGACTCCTCTGACCATAAGAACTTACACTCTACAGGAGAAAGAGAGAGGACTCCGCTGACCACAAGAATGTACACTCTACAGGAGAAAGAGAGAGGACTCCGCTGACCATAAGAGCTTACACTCTACAGGAGAAAGAGAGAAGACCCCGCTGACCATAAGAACTTACACTCTACAGGAGAAATAGAGAGGAACCAGCTGACCATAACAACTTACCCTCTACAGGAGAAAGAGAGAGGAACCTGCTGACCATAGGAGCTTACACTCTACAGCAGAAAGAGAGAGGACCCTGCTGACCATAGGAGCTTACACTCTACAGGAGAAAGAGAGAGGACCCCGCTGACCATAAGAACTTACACTCTACAGGGGAAAGAGAGAGGACCCCACTGACCATAAGAACTTACAGTCTAACGGAGAAATAGAGAGGACCCCGCTGACCATAAGAGCTTACACTCTTCAGAAGAGATAGACTGACCCAGTGACTCTGGATATGGCAAATGACTGCCGGACAAACTGTGCTCTACTAGGATCCGCTGATCTGTGATAGATCAGGTACTGATCACAACAAAGTATGATAATCGACTAGATGTCATAACTGTAGGGCTGAATCTCCTGCTTTATGATACTTCAGAAGTGTGGGAAATGGTGCCAGACAAGTTTTTCTTTTTGCGAACCTCGAATCAAATCTCAGAATGTTCATCCATCTCCATCCTTCACGGATTGATCCGCTGATGTCTAGTTTGTGCTGAAACATGAAAATCATTGTTGGGAATTTTGAATAAATAGACAGGAAATATCAGCAAGAATAAAATCGTCTAACCAACAAATTTCTAAGTAAATGAAATTAGAAATTGGTTGTAGACTGATTTTCTAAATTTACCCATTGTGACTTATATGGACCTTCATCTTATGGCTAAATATATTCTTCTCTGATCAAGAGGATCCATAGACAAAATAAAAAAAGTAAAGTGATAATTTTTATACCTCTTCATTTATTTTCCATTGTTTGCATAGCATCAACATATCTGGCACTGCCTTACAGAGAATTCTATCAATTACACTAGTGCCCGTCAAACCAAAATGTACCTTTCTTAACTACAAAAATAGGGACCAATCTCATAGGAAGTTAGTAAATCCATTATTATATTTATGTGAGTGTGGGATGAAAGTTGAAATCAACACTAATACAATGAAAGCTACATGTAGATGGTTGATTTGAACCCTAGGAGACAAGTGCAGCAAGGTAATGGTTCTAACCTAGGAGCGGTCTCTATGAAAGTTAGTGTACAATTTGTTATATTCTGCCTCTGTATGTTGATAGCAATGATTTCCGGAAAATATTAATGTGGAAAATACAGTTATGTTAAGCAACGAAAACTGAACCCTACTGTGGACTATACACGTGTATGTAGATCAGAGGAGCAAAGGCACAGTTGCATCCATTGAAGTCCAAAGAGAAAAGCTAAATCTTTATAAACCTCTAGGCACAGGCAGCTTGAGCTTTGTAGGCAAAAAATGTTAGATGCTACCACATGGTAATATAAAAATTGCTTGTGAAAAATATGCAGTGATCACATAAAAAATGAGATATGTGAAATATAATATGTAAAAGGGAATGAGGTAACTTAAGGAGAGCTTAAAATTTTGTAGAAACAGCAAATAGGTGTTGGTTGTTTCACAGTTACATACCGCTCCATCCACACAAAACTCTTTACACCCGCTACCTGAACCTTATATTTAGGGTTGTAGCTATAGTGGGAGGAGGAATTACAGTCTAACCTGGGTCCTGAAGCTCAGGGGTGTCCATAGTCTCCCTATAGTCCAAATGAGAAGACCAATGACCCATGATAGTTGGGGCACAGTTGGTGATTTTGATTGCACTAGAAATGACCGGATGAGCCATTGCTTATATTCATAAATTTTCTATTCACGTGTTTAACCCACCCAACAGACATCTTCTCTGAAAGATGAACTATTTTTTTTTAAATTATTTATTATTCAACTATTGGTAAGCCTTTCCGTATGTATACATTTTTGTAATATACTTCATTACCTTATTTTGCCTCTTTTTCTCCCATATAGCATGAAGCAGTGCTGTTTTAACTATTTCAATCTTCCTAATATCCCTAAGACTCTGCTTCCAACAATACTCAATTTACAAACAATATGTGTAAAGGACTTTCTTGTGTGAGTCCAGTGGAGGAGATCAGAGAGGTTCAGTCAGGGAAAGAACGGTATTTTGATGTGTAAAAAGAGTATGGATTCTTGCTGAGCAGCAGTTCAATGCAGAATCCTAGGGAGCATTAGAAAGGCAGTTAAAACAGCACAGCAGCATGGTGTTTGGGAGAGAAGGAGGCAAAACAAGGTAAAGAAGTATATTACAACATACATAACTTTTCCTAGGTCCATATCTTTCCCTGCTGATCTGATCAATTGTGGAATTGCACTTTTTTTGCAATTTCACCACACCTGGATTTTTTTGTACCTATTTTCCAGTACACGATATGGTAAAATCAATGGTGATATTGAAAAGTACAAATCAATTCACAAAAAACAACCCTCATACAGCTATCTTGATTTACAAATAAAAAAGTTATGGCTCTGGGAAAAAGGGGGGAAAAAAACGAAAATGCAAAAAATGGAAAATTACAATGTAGCGAAGGGGTTAAAAAATACATCAGATCTCATACGTTACCCATGAAATTAACTGGAGATTAGATATTTCATACAGCCAAGCAAATGAAGAACTTTATTAATTAACAACCTGTTCAGTGCTGTTTATATATATACAGTGGGGCAAAAAAGTATTTAGTCAGTCAGCAATAGTGCAAGTTCCACCACTTAAAAAGATGAGAGGCGTCTGTAATTTACATCATAGGTAGACCTCAACTATGGGAGACAAACTGAGAAAAAAAAATCCAGAAAATCACATTGTCTGTTTTTTGATCATTTTATTTGCATTTTATGGTGGAAAATAAGTATTTGGTCAGAAACAAACAATCAAGATTTCTGGCTCTCCCAGACCTGTAACTTCTTCTTTAAGAGTCTCCTCTTTCCTCCACTCATTACCTGTAGTAATGGCACCTGTTTAAACTTGTTATCAGTATAAAAAGACACCTGTGCACACCCTCAAACAGTCTGACTCCAAACTCCACTATGGTGAAGACCAAAGAGCTGTCAAAGGACACCAGAAACAAAATTGTAGCCCTGCACCAGGCTGGGAAGACTGAATCTGCAATAGCCAACCAGCTTGGAGTGAAGAAATTAACAGTGGGAGCAATAATTAGAAAATAGAAGACATACAAGACCACTGATAATCTCCCTCGATCTGGGGCTCCACGCAAAATCCCACCCCGTGGGGTCAGAGTGATCACAAGAACGGTGAGCAAAAATCCCAGAACCACGCGGGGGGACCTAGTGAATGAACTGCAGAGAGCTGGGACCAATGTAACAAGGCCTACCATAAGTAACACACTACGCCACCATGGACTCAGATCCTGCAGTGCCAGACGTGTCCCACTGCTTAAGCCAGTACATGTCCTGGCCCGTCTGAAGTTTGCTAGAGAGCATTTGGATGATCCAGAGGAGTTTTGGGAGAATGTCCTATGGTCTGATGAAACCAAACTGGAACTGTTTGGTAGAAACACAACTTGTTGTGTTTGGAGGAAAAAGAATTCTGAGTTGCATCCATCAAACACCATACCTACTGTAAAGCATGGTGGTGGAAACATCATGCTTTGGGGCTGTTTCTCTGCAAAGGGGCCAGGACGACTGATCCGGGTACATGAAAGAATGAATGGGGCCATGTATCATGAGATTTTGAGTGCAAACCTCCTTCCATCAGCAAGGGCATTGAAGTTGAAACGTGGCTGGGTCTTTCAACATGACAATGATCCAAAGCACACCACCAGGGCAACGAAAAAGTGGCTTTGTAAGAAGCATTTCAAGGTCCTGGAGTGGCCTAGCCAGTCTCCAGATCTCAACCCTATAGAAAACCTTTGGAGGAAGTTGAAAGTCTGTGTTGCCAAGCAAAAAGCCAAAAACATCACTGCTCTAGAGGAGATCTGCATGGAGGAATGGGCCAAAATACCAACAACAGTGTGTGGCAACCTTGTGAAGACTTACAGAAAACGTTTGACCTCTGTCATTGCCAACAAAGGATATATTACAAAGTATTGAGATAAAATTTTGTTTCTGACCAAATACTTATTTTCCACCATAAAATGCAAATAAAATGATAAAAAAACAGACAATGTGATTTTCTGGATTTTTTTTTCTCAGTTTGTCTCCCATAGTTGAGGTCTACCTATGATGTAAATTACAGACGCCTCTCATCTTTTTAAGTGGTGGAACTTGCACTATTGCTGACTGACTAAATACTTTTTTGCCCCACTGTATATATATATATATATATATATATATATATATATATATATATATATATATATATATATATATGGCTTGAGAAAGGATATTACATCCGAAACGTCGCTACGCCGTTCAGGTATTAAAGTCCACTTTGTCTTCAGTTATTTTTTGTGCTGCTTTCCTTTTTTTGATTATATATATATATATATATATATATATATATATATATATATATATATATATATATATATATATATATACAGTGCTTAAAAAGATGAGAGAGGCCTGTAATTGACATCATAGACCACAACTATGAGAGTCAAAATGAGAAAACAAATCCAGGAAATCACCTTGTCTGATTTGGTAAAATTTATTTTGCAAATTATCGTGAAAAATAAGTATTTGGTCATTAACAAAAGTTCATCTCAATATTTTGCTATACAGTATATCCTTTGCTGGCATTGACCGAGGTCAAACATTGCGTTCCTCCATGCAGATATCCTCTAGAGAAGTGATGTTTTGGGCCTGTCGCTGGGCACCACAGACTTTCAACTCCCTCCAAAGGTTTTCTATGGGGTTGAGATCTGGAGACTTGCTGGGCCACTGCAGGACCTTCATATGCTTCTTACAAAGCCACTCCTTTGTTGCCCTGGCAGTGTGCTTGGGATCATTGTCATGCTGAAAGACCCATCCACATCTCTTCTTCAATACCCTTGCTGATGGAAGGAGGATTGCACTCAAAATCTCAAGATACATGGCCCCATTAATTCTTTCATGTATACAGATTAGTTGTCCTGGTCTCTTTGCAGAAAAACAGACCCAAAGTGTGATGTTGCCACCCCCATGCTTCACAGTAGGTATGATGTTCTTTGGATGCAACTCAGCATTCTGTCTCCTCCAAACACAACAAATTTTGTTTCTACCAAACAGTTCTACTTTGGTTTCATCAGACCTTATGACATTCTCCCAATACTCTTCTGGAAAATCCAAATGCTCTCTAGCAAACTTCATATGGGCCCAGACATGTTCTGGCGTAAGCAGGGGGACACGACTGGCACTGTAGGATCTGAGTGCATCTCTATGCAGGTCATTCAATAGGTCCCACCATGTGGTTCTGGGATTTTTGGTCACTGTTCTAGTGATCATTTTGACCCCATGGGGTGAGATCTTGTGTGGAGCCCCAGATCAAAGGAGATTATCAGTAGTCTTCCATTTTCTTATTAGTGCTCGCACAGTTGATTTCATCACACCAAGCTGCTTGCCTATTGCAGATTCAGTCTTCCCAGCCTGGTGCAGGGCTGCAATTTTGTTTCTGGTGTCCTTCGATAGCTCTTTGGTCTTCACCACAGTGGAGTTTGCAGTGTGACTGTTTGAGGTTGTGGACAGGAGTCTTTTATACTGATAACAAGTTCAAACAGGTGCCATTACTACAGGTAATGAGTGGAGGACAGAGGAGCCTCTTAAAGAAGAAGCTACAAGTCTGAGAGAGCCTGAAATCTTGCATGTTTGTAGGTGATCAAATACTAATTTTCCACCGTAATTTGCAAAATAAATCTTGCCAAATCATACATGGTGATTTTCTGGATTTGTTTTCTAATTTTGAATCTCATAGTTGTGGTCTACCTATGATGTCAATTACAGGCCTCTCTCATCTTTTTAAGTGGGACAACCATTGGTGGCTGACTAAATGCATTTTCCCCACTGTGTATACAAACAAGGAAAAAGGGTGGAAGGAGGGGAATACAAACTACCAATTCAGCAGCTTGTATTCTGGGAGATTTGGATTTATTATCCTGGTGTGCAGCACACAGAAGTTTCTGGACCATGATGGTAGTAAAGCCAAAAAAATGATAAAATTACAGAATATGATGTAAAAAAAATCAACATGGAAACATGAGTCGTACAACAGCCGTTCTCAGAAAAGTGCAACAATCTGCAACTTCCTGTTGCTTGACTATATTAACAACAGTTAAGTGAATATTACTTTATATAATATTACTTAATATTATTAGGATAGGACAGATATGTATATAATTTGTCACAGGTAAGCCCACAAATTGACTGAGTCATCACTTGATCTTTTGAACACCGCGGTGGCTCAGTGGTTAGTACTTGTTGGTTTGCAGGGCTGGGGTTCTCCTTTCATATCCCACCAAGGTTAAAATGTGAAAGGAGTTTGTTTGCGTGGGTTACCTGCAGGCAGTCTTGTTTCTACCAGCACAATAAAGACTAAATTGATAGGGAATTTGGCATTATATAAGGAAGTGTAGTAAGTAATAATAAATCTAAGACATAGTCAAGGTTTTTATCATCTAACAAAGGGGATTGGCTGAGCAACAACTGGACCCTTCTCTCTTTCAGTTTTCCTTCATGTATAGTATTTTCACCACTGGACTAAATATCCAAACCATATAAATCCAATGAATCTATAAGTACGGTTTTGCAGAACCACATTTGCTGTAGCTATAACACTAAGATTAACTTGTATTTAATAAGAAGGAAAACTTAAAGAGGGCCTTCGTTAAGCCCAAAATTATTTATTTACATTTCTATATTAAAATCTTGAGTTATTTCTTTAAGGAAGGTTATAGGATAGAATAAGCAGGGGTTAAAGGGTCAAACCCAACTTTGCAACCGCTCCCCTGTCACCAACCGCCTGATTGCTGGGAGATGGATGCTCCTGATTGATTGACTGATTGGATGAAATGCTGCTACATGAGACAGTTTTGCCTCTTGAGCAGTGAAATTGGAGCTTGCTTGGATCAGAAATAGGGTTGAGCGACTTTTATTTTTATAGGATCGGGTCGGGTTTCACGAAACCCGACTATCTCAAAAGTCGGGTCGAGTGAAATCGGCCGATCCTATAAAAAAGTCGGGGTCGGGGTCAGCCGAAACACGAAACCCAATGCAGTGCAATGGGATACTATGGTTCCCAGGGTCTGAAGGAGAGGAAACTCTCCTTCAGGCCCTGGGATCCATATTAATGTGTAAAATAAAGAATTAAAATAAAAAATATTGATATACTCACCTCTCCAACGCAGCCTGGACCTTACCGCTGGTAACCGGCAGCCTTCTTTGCTTAAAATGAGCGCGTTCAGGGCCTTAGATGACGTCACGGCTTGTGATTGGTCGCGGCCGCCGATGTGACCGCCACACGACCAATCACAAGCCGTGACGTAATTCTCAGGTCCTAAATTCCTAGAATTAGGAATTTAGGACCTGAGAATTACGTCACGGCTTGTGATTGGTCACGTGGCAGTCACATGAGCGGCACGCGACCAATCAGAAGCCGTGACGTCATGGAAGGCCGTAAACGCACTCATTTTAAGCAAAGAAGGCTGCCAGTTACCAGCGGCGATGTCCAGGGGCCTCCGGAGAGGTGAGTATATCAATATTTTTTATTTTAATTCTTTATTTTACACTTAAATGTGGATTCCGATACCGATTTCCGATATCGCAAACATATCGGAACTCGGTATCGGAATTCCGATACCAGATTCAGAAGACCGCCGACCTTATGGCCGACCCCACACAGGGGTCGGGTTTCATGAAACCCGACTTTGCCAAAAGTCGGCGACTTCTGAAAATGGCCGACCCGTTTTGCTCAACCCTAATCAGAAACTAACACGGTACGTCACTGATACCAGACAGCCTCAGTACAGTGCTCACAAGCTCACTATGATAGTGCTTGTAAGTACAGAACATGTTTAGCAACCTCTCCTAGACCAGAAAGAGTAAGCGTGAACAGTAAAATAAAAATAAAATAAAAAAGCTGGAATATTGATAGAAACTAGCAAAATTTTAATTATCAGAAAATTGGGAAGATGATGGGAATAAAACGTTAAAACTAAATTGCGTAACAATATTTTATTGTCTGTTGTTGGAGTTAATTATAAACTGTATGTAAAAATTAACACATTATTAGGTGGTTAAAAAGTGAACGAAAAATAGTTTTGAAAGAATTGTGTCATAGTTGACATTTTATTGTTTAAACTCTGAAATGCATTGATAGACAAGTACCTTCCTGCAGGCTCTGCGCTGCTTGTTCCCCTGGATTTAGTAAAGGGCACACCAGTGGAAGGAGCTGATAACACCTCCTACAAAGAGATCAAAGTTTGTTGAATTTCTAGTGTGGTAAGGAATCCACACATAGAAACATTATTCTAAGGATTTATTCAAGTTCTCCCTCTCCACAGACTTTATTGTGGATAGATCAAATTTCTATGAACCCCCCACAAAGCAAAATTTCAATCAGATCTTAATCCAGAAGAACAACCCTTTACCCTCCAGAAGAGAGTTCTTCTCAAAAGGCGTTCCTCTCATGCCCAACCGCAGTTAAAAATATTCTTAACATTTAGCCATGGGAAACAACTATTTTTTTCTGTGCTTCATTGGAACTTTCTCAATGACCTAGATAGTGTCTGCAGTATTGCATTGTCTAAAAGATCAATCAAAGATGTGACACAGCAATTGATGCAGATAACCCAATGTAGTGTTGACATGACTCTTGGCTACAAGCCTTGTTTCATGCTAGTTATAATTTCAAGCTGTTGAATTTATATATTTATTTTGCTGTAGGGACAGAACTAAAAAACAAAACTTCATCTTCTGTGTCAGCCTGACCTCTCCCGTTTTACTCATCTCCTGCTATGAAACCTGTTTCTTGGCCCAGCAGCACAATGATATTTTTTTCTCTTTTATATGTATTATAAAGCATTTGTCATCTTACTTTAATGTTTTCTTTTGAGCATTCTATCATTGATTAGAAGCGAAAAGTATTGTCGATGGTCTCTGTAGCTTGGTGGGAAGAGAGGAAACTTCAGGCAGTCCTTTTTTATTTTTATCCATTGGATGTATTGCCTTTCTCCAGAACAAACACATCAGATCAGAACAGTGACTGCCAGTCAACACTCAGGAAATGCTTCTTATTGTCTACGGGGTATCGGTGAATGTCACAAGCCTCATGGAGATAAAGCATAGGAACAGAGGCACACTCATCTACTGTAATGTCTTAAGCCAAAAAAGACTATGAAATAGGCTCTAAAAGATGAATACCAAGCTAAGATACCCACAGGCATGTCCTTCCTTTCTTTTTCTCTTGTGTCAAAATATTCCAAGATGTTTGGAGAAAAATTATCAGCATTTAAAAAAATAAGATATTGCGATACTCTGTCACAAGTTGTCTATTTGTTGCCATCCTTTGGTTGTGATTGAACTGCAGACTGTCATAAATTTTGTTAACATATCACAATACTTTAATAAAATAATGGTGGACATATCTGCACAATAATGTGGGTGTCCCATCTCAAACCACAGTTATTAATTAGTCATTTAGTGTTTTTTTTTTAAAGTTTATTTTAAAGAAAATTGGTTTGGGAAGCAATAGTCAACTAACAGGTTCCCATTAAGGGTATTCGCCAGTTTCTATTTTTTAATAGCACAATGACAATTGTGTGATAATTTTTTTTTTTTGCTGGATCTATACAGATACACTGCCAATCCCTAGGACCATCATATTGGTTGTCACCCAGTTCTTTAGGAAATACAAATGTAGCAATAAACATGCACTAATATGACGGCTATCGTACTATGTTAAAGAATGACTCCCATCAAAGTTGTGTTCCTTTTAATATATTGCAGTCATCATATTATACAGCACTGTACACTTACAATTGCTCATTTTGCCTTTCTACCCAGCTAATTCTTCCATTTTATCTACTCTAAGTAGAAACAGGAAGCCTCTTTTTCCTGCATGAGTCATCACTGCAAAATCTCCGGCAGGGGAGGGAGCAGAGAAGCTGAGTCAGGAGTTGAAGAGGGGGATTACTCATGCAGGGACTAGAGAGTTCCTGCTTCTACATAGATCAGAGAAAAGAGAAAAGAAAAGCATTAACTGGGTAGAAAGGCAAAATGAGCAATTGTAAGTACAGAGTGCTGTATAATATGATCACTGAAATATATTAGGAGGATAAAAACTTTGATGGGAGAAGTGCTTCTATAATATCATAATCTGCCTTGGTGGTCTAAACTATAGGCACAGCATTTACTTTCTCAATTATTTTACTTCTGTCTATGCAAGCCTGAAAAAACTTTTTTAGAAGTTTTAAAAAAGAGCACAACTCAATAACGAATACTCTTTAACCTTTTTAGTTGAGATGAATACTTTTAGAAGGGTTAGACATAATTTGTACCTTTTTAATTGTGAAAAAATATACTTTCTGTCTTTTAATTGAAAGAAGAAATATGAATAGAGAACAGAACATGTTGCTATGTGGAGAACACAAAAGGCTAAGCTTTGTTTTTAACATTGTTTCCATTCTTCAAGTAGAAGAATATTTTTCTCACATAGAACGCGTTACCATTTTAATCGGAAATTCGGAACGAAAAGATAGGGGTTTAAAATCAAGGGTCACTCTATGAAGTATGCTCCCTATAATGCTTTCTATTTTCTGTTGCCCAGTTACCTTGATAGGCTTGTCATCTACTGGACAACCCCTCTTAAATGCTCCTGATGTGCTCAATAGATGGCGCTAATCAACCGCTTTGAGGGCTATGCGCCCCGGCGTACTCCTGATATTGTAATGTCACATGAGGGCTGATCACGGATGCTTATAAGTTGCAGTGCTCATGTGAAATAACTACGTCTTGAGATCACTGGGAAACTTGAAGAGGAGGAGGGGTGCCTGTTTAGGAGGTATATTTTTTTAATTATCTTTAGCACATTGGAGGAATTAAAATGAGTTATCCAGTTGTGGATAAAGCTCCATAAATCTCTTTGTGTTCTGTGGATCATCAACAAGGCCGTACACATAAGTACTACAATATATCATGGCAAAAACATCTCTCCATGAACCATAGGGTCTAGAGAAAAAACGGGTACAAATCCTTTTTGCCAGTTTCTCGATGAATGGAGATGTGTTGCATTAAAAATTTTAAGTAATGGGAAAATTCTGTATTCACTGAGCACATATTTTGTCTGTGAATTGAGAATATTAAGAATGAAAGAAACTGATTTTTCTGATTAATTATATTACAAAGTCGCTTATTTTCAAATGTACTATCAATCAGACCCATATGGTATATATTGTGGATAAATCATAAACGTAATCAATGGGAATCCTCCTGTAATCTGTTTGATGGCCAGTTCATTATGAGGATTGGTGAGGGTCTAGCGATCAAACAGTCACATTCTAGAGATGTGTCCATTACTTCTATTGGTTTGAAGTTTCCCATAAAATAGATACAGTAAATGGTAGCAATTTTTATTACATGAACAAAGAGGTCTCAATAAACCCACTCTTAAGTATTAAATGACAGTACTCACTTGAATGTTACCACTTTCAGTAAAATTCTGAAAATAGTAGTCTCTTGTTAATGCACTGTTTTCTCTCCTGGAAATAAATTGACGACAGGGCGTTACCATTTTCCAATGTCTTTACACAGTCTGGCACTGTCAATATTGAATGTATCAGACTGTATAAGGCCACATCATTGACTAGGAGGATGGTAACAGAGAGTCACTGTATTACAAAATTCTCCAGAATTATTTACTGTGAAATATAATTATTTCATAAAATCGAACTGTCAGGAGAGTACTCGGGCACTGTTCTTAATTACCTCCAAATTGGCTACTACAAGCAGACTTGGTGTAAGCTATTCCATTTGTCAGAAGCCAGGGACGCCCTGTCCTTCCCCCCATAATCCCTATATAGGGAATTAGATTTCCACAGGGGTCCCAGGGCAAGGGCCACAGAGTCCACTTAATTTGGTGGCGAAAACTGGCATGAAGGATATTCAGATCAGTCAGATCCAGGAGGTACGTGGGGGCTACAAAATCGTCAAGCAGTAGAAATTTCAATAAATTAGTCCGAGATCAGGGAACAGGATAAACCAGGAAGAACCACCAGAAGTACAGCAGACAGGTACAGACAGGTAGCACAAACATTGACTGGCAGCGGTAACTGGCCCTCAGGGGTTTATATAGTAACAGCCCCGCTCAGTGCTGACAATAGGAAGAAACCCAAATGAACAGCTTTGACTCTGTAGTTTCTGGATTGGTTAGAGCTACAAGTAACAGGAATAATATGGGTTTGATGTAGTCAAGCATCACCCACAACAAAGGCGCAATGCTGCATAGTGGCCAAAGCTGAAGCTGGCACAAATGTTAGAGACAGTAGAAAACCGCAAGAGTTACAGTTAACCCAAGTGTTAATATAAAGTTGAGGTAGCAGTAGCCTTGCTAATAAATAATTACAAGTCATGTAAGGCAATTTACATAAGGGCTAAAACTTCTCTATTGTGCACTTGTGCCAACACAATGTTCTCCAGAACAGTGTTCTATTTTAAAAAAAAATAGAGCCACATTGATAATGTTTTCAAGGCTATGAAGGCAACATGTTTAGAGAATATTGTAATTGAATCACACAGAGTTGAATAATGTTGGACTAGCATGTATTCAAAAGAAAAAAGTTTTCAAGAATTATATTTTAATAATTGGTCAACCATTATGATAATAATATCAGTAATAGAAAATGGACAATTCCAGTTGTTTTTTTTAAAACTAAAACAAGCACAGAAATACTGAGTACATGTGCAAAAAAAGTATAAACATATGAAACTTAATAGAGCAAGAAGTAAAAATTAATAGATGTTTACCATGTTTGCAGGGGAACCATTTTTTAAATTTGCCACATATTTTGTCTCCAAATTCGAAAAAGTCAATATCTATCAAAATTAACTAAAGATAATTACTGTAATCACGATGTTCATCTCTTATCTTATCTCATCTTGTATAGTTGATAATACCCAAAATCATAATGTGGAATTGTGAAAACATTTTTGAAATTATGTAATGGAAACTATGTAATAATTCATTCTCCTTTGTTGATTTGCTGATTTATAGAACATTTGCTTCTAGATCTGCCATCCCGATGAGGAAGCTTGGGTTCCACCATTGAGATATACTGTGATCTATTTATTGTTAAAGGCCCTTATAAAAATAGTGATTTTCTAAAATGAATAACTATGAACTATTTTAATATTTGACCCATTATTAAATATGGTGTAATTCTAATCAAGTTGATTTTTCTTTTCGGTGGTGATACAAACTAGAATTCTTTTTCAACAAGTAGAAAAGACACACTGGAGACTTTCTTCAAACTTTGTGCAGTATAAATTAGGTGAATATCACTTTCTGTTCTTTGAACGAGATTTGATTTTGACTTTATTTCAGGTTGAGCAGTTACCTATTATTTTAATAGCCTGGTCTCTGAAATTTCACTTTCATGAATTAGAAAGGGAAATCATTGTCAGAGTCACATCCATAAAGTCAGTTTAATAAGTTCTTAATCCCCATTATCACTCTGACTTGTCTACCTCAAGCCTTGTGCTTTGTAATATTTAACAATGTAAGGATAAAAATATATCTTCATAATGATGTCTTTATATAGCAAAGGATTCTGTGAAATGATTTAAAGGGGGCAGACTTCCAGGACGTGAGGGACAGAAGAAATGGAAAAAATGGACAGACAAATGAAACAGATACAATTGTTTCATTAAAAGTTTGGTACCGATAGAAAAGATTGTAGTGGCATAAAAAAGATATGCCGCAAAAATAAAAATGGTTATTTCCCATGAATGATGGAACCAGTGTCAACATAACTTTAATATTTTCTTAGGCTATGTTCACATGTCCAGTAATCATCCATTAGAACAGATCCAGCAGCAATCCGTTGGCAAAAAAAGTTATGCAGACAAAACTTTTTTGTCAGTTTTTAAGAAAAGGATTACCGCTGGACCACTTTTTTTTAACATTGAAGGCTATGGACAGCAGATCAGTTAAATATCCATCAGTTATCTTCCATTTGAAACTGATCCAGTAAGCAACATATGGATGCCTTTAAAATGAAAGAAAAACAGATAGTTAATTAACAGATTCGTTGTCCGCAGAAATCATAGTTAAGAAATTGGATCCAGCTGAAATCGTTTTTTTAAAAGCAAAGTTGTGTCTGCACAACTCTTTAAAGGGAACCTATCACCCCGTTTTTTTCGGTATGAGATAAAAATACTGTTAAATATGGCCTGAGCTGTGCATTACAATAGTGTAGTTTGTGGACCCCGATTCCCCACCTATGCTGCCGAAATACGTTACCAAAGTAGTCATTTTCGCCTGTCAATCAGGCTGGTCAGGTCGGATGGGCGTGGCTTCTTCCCCCAGATATTGCGTAGTTTTCCGTTGGTGGCGTAGTGGTGTGCGCATGTCCAACGTCCCCAATCCTGCACGGGGGGGTGAAAATAGCAGCGATGTCCGTTATTCCATTGGTGGTCGGTGGGCGCGGCCATCTTCCTTTGGCCGCGTGTGCGCAGAAGCGGCGCTCTGCTGGCCGCGGCTTCAGGAAAATGGCCGCGGGATGCCGCGCGTGCGCAGATGGAGATCGCGGCGGCCATTTTCCTGAAGCCGCGGCCAGCAGAGCGCCGCTTCTGCGCACGCGCGGCCAAAGGAAGATGGCCGCGCCCACCGACCACCAATGGAATAACGGACATCGCTGCTATTTTCACCCCCCCGTGCAGAATTGGGGACGTTGGACATGCGCACACCACTACGCCACCAACGGAAAACTACGCAATATCTGCAGGAAGAAGCCACGCCCATCCGACCTGACCAGCCTGATTGACAGGCGAAAATGACTACTTTGGTAACGTATTTCGGCAGCATAGGTGGGGAATCGGGGTCCACAAACTACACTATTGTAATGCACAGCTCAGGCCCTATTTAACAGTATTTTTATCTCATACCGAAAAAAACGGGGTGATAGGTTCCCTTTAACCAACGGATTTCTGCTGGATGAGTTCTAACCGATGATTCTAGTCATTTGAACATAGCCTAAGGCTATAAGAATCAGTTCGAATGGTTCAAGCAGAAATCGATTGACAAAAAAGGTGTGTCGACACAACTTTTTTGCCCGGCTAAAAAAACTGAATTCAACTGGATCTGTTTTTTTTAACTTTGAAGTCTATGAAGAACAGATCCGTTAAATAGCCATCCATTTCCTTTTAAATTGAAAAGGATCCATTTTTTGCTTACTAGATCAGCTTCAAATGGAAGAAAATGAACTTCTATCAAACAGATCCGTTTTCCACAAACTTCAATGTTAAAAAAACGGATCAAGCTGAAATCTATTTTTTTTAACTGGACAAAGAAGTTTTTCGGATTGCTTCTGGATTCATTCGAACAGCTGATTACTGGACTAAGGAACATAGCCTTACATTTTTGACAGTCTTACAATGTGTGATCTTTGCAGAAGTGTTTTGTGCCCACACTGATACTCAAAAGATTGGTTTTACCTTTTACGTAGTGGGAAATCTCAGTGCAATTAGCAATATAAATAGCTCCATTATATCTTGTCAAACACTATATGTCACCGAAACTCTCAACGTGAACTAAATGCTCACTACTCTATATTTTCTAATATATTAACCCACTAGTTGCATGTAAAAAATTAGCTATATTACATTTACCATCAATCCATAACAAAGGATATTAGTACTGGTCCCAATACTTATCCAGCAAGGTCACCTTGGGTGTAAGTAACTGTTCCTTTGCTGCCACCCCAGATTATTTAGGTTTTGCCTAAGAGGTCAAGTTTAAGTTCATCTTTTTATTAATTGGTAGAACCTTGTAGCCAATTGTTTAGTCACAAAGAACAGCGAACTGTGCCACTAAGCCAAGAAACAAATTAGTTTGTTGTTATAAACGAGTTCTGCAAAGTGTCTAAATGAAATATTAAGTATTGCACTGAAGAGCAATGATCACAATGAAGAGCTGTGATCATGCAACTGTTCTCCACTCTAAAACCTGTAACAGCTTACCAGTCACGTGTGGATGGCTCCACTGGGGATTAGCAGCTGCTAATCATTAATTCTGTTTTATCTGGATTACACTAAAAAAAAAAGAAAAAAAGATGTGACAAACATTGTTCACGTAGTTTACCTTGAAATGCGAACCCATTGATTGTGGAGGCTTGTAGATTGTATGATGCTGTTCACCAGAGTATGCAGAAATGAGAGTTTAAAATGTATTTAAAGAAAATACTAGCTCAGTATAATAATACCATTATTGCAGAATCAATGGGGCCTGATAGATAAATGATTATTGGCAATTTTGGAAAATCAGAAGGTCGTAAAAAAAAGAAAAGAATATCTAACACCTGCAGGGAGGAAGTCCAAACAAAGATAAGCCGGATTTACACTGTTATATAATTGAGACCTATAGTTAGTGTATGGCTTTAAGCAGTTGTAGTATGATTTAGTATGTACTAGAAATGATTGAATCTGAAGGGATTCGATTTCTAGCTAATTTATTTGAAACTCAGAGCATAATAAACATGGGATGCAAAAAATAAAAAAAATAAAATCCATACTTAACTCACAGCTAACCTATTCTGCCACCCCCACAGCCCGCTTTCCTATTCCGCTGTGCCTCATCTTCCCTTTCCCCATTGCACACATCTTCTATTGTCTCTTCACTCCAGTTTGACTAAGCTTCTAATGTCACATTGAGCCATGCGACCACTTGGGTGAAGCAAGTCATAATGTCATTACACTACGTGCGTGCTCACCATTGCTTGATACTCATTTGAATATCGGGGTCTACAGGCATGCTTGTTACTCGAGTGCCATGCTCGATCCTGTTTTGTGGCTGCTCTTCAGTCAATAAATATGTGGGGGATCGCCTGCCATGCACACTAATGCCGTAGTCATGTTGGTTACTGGTATTACTGTGATTAGCCCACTGCATCGCATCATGGGGTTAATTGAATACTCGGTGACACGATGCTCTGTACAGTGTGTTCAGGAAGCAGTTCACAAAGAGTTGTGATAGGAGGCAGAGAATAGATTAATGTCCCCCTTCTTAATATTATAAAGTTGCACCCTTAGTGTCTTTAATGTGGCACTAAAATGTGTTTTCAACCTTTTGTAAACCTATTAAATAAATAATTATTGTAAAAAGAATTACGTGGGGTATAACCAGCTAAGGTAAAGCAGACAGCTAGGGATGGATATTAAAAGACCTGAAGGTCAATGTATATTGGCCCCTTCCATAGCCTAAAAATACAAACCTGCAGCCGCCCCAGAATTGGCACATCCATTAGATGCACTAAGTCTGGAACTTTCCCAGCTCTCCCCAATTGTCCTAGTGGAATTGGCAATTGGGGTAATATTTTTAGGGGTTGATGTCAGCTGTATAATGTCAGCTGGCATTAAGCCCAGGGGTTAGTAATGGAAATGCATTTATTAGAGACCCCCATTACTAACCCAGACATAAAAATAAAACACATTCAGACAAAAAAAACTTTATTTGAATAAAGACTCTTCCACATTATCCCATTCACCAATTTTTTAAAAATCCTAGGCCTTGATCTTTGCATCTGGCTTCGGAATCTGTGAATAGCAGTAAAGTACAGCTATTCATAGGCGCCGGGTAGGTGGGACAACTATCATCACAGCCACTGGCTCTCGCTGAGCACAGCATTAAGTCGGTGGTGCTGATGAGAGTTATCGTCACCATATGGCTCCTGTGAATCACAGGACTTTACTGCGATTCACAGATGCCAGAAACATCTGTGAACGAGGACTATGATGGAGGAGCTTCAGGGGAACATTTGTTTCTATAAATCAGTGAACAAGGGACAGTGTGGGAGAATCTTAATTTAAATAAAGTATTTATGTGTTTGTGTTATTTTTGTGTTATTGGGTTAGAAATGGGGTGTCTGATAGACATCTCTCCATTGTTTATTTCTGGGCTTGAAGCCAGCTGACATTAGACAGCTGACATCAACACCAAAAATATTAACATGACTGCCACCGCACTAGGGCAATTGGGAAGAACTGAGCAAAGCATCAGAATTGGTGCATCTAATGTAATGTGCCAATTCTTTGCCCTCTGCAGGCTTGTGTTTTTAGACTAGGAAGGGATAAATAACTACGGACCTTCTCAGCCTGATAAAATCAGTCTCCAGCTGTCTGCTTTACCTTGGCTGGTTATCAGAAATAGAGGGACCCCACCTCATGTTTTTTAAATTATTTATATATTTAGCTCCCAGTAGCAACCTGGGAATTACCGGTTCATTCAAGCATCTTCCA
Source organism: Ranitomeya variabilis (assembly GCF_051348905.1). NCBI lineage: Eukaryota > Metazoa > Chordata > Amphibia > Anura > Dendrobatidae > Ranitomeya > Ranitomeya variabilis. Next base: position 70,579,925 of record NC_135237.1, on the reverse strand, counting down.
CAAGCTGTTCCCATTCCATTTGAGCACTGTTTTCCCTTGACTTCCATTATATTCGTTACTCAAGTCGAGCACATCTGAGCATCCGACCTGATCCATTCGAATAATGAGCACTCAAGCATTTTAATACTCAATCATCACCAGTCATGATGTCATGGTGACATCAGAAGCCTAATTGAGCTGGAAGCTACAGCCTGGAATGAATAGGTAGAATAAGATGCTAATAAGAGGTCCATTAAGAATATAATATAATAATAACGTGCAAATGCAAATAAGGTGCCTTATCATATACAAAACGATAATACACATATAGAGTAGAAAAAATCTTCAGCATAATGCTCTAAGAAAAGGTCCAATAAACTATCGAGGGTTAAAGCTTTAGCAAAACGCATGTCAGGGTTTTTTCCTTACAGTCATGGGTAAGCACTGGCTATAACATACCATTCACTACACCCTTATTCTGCTTCTACATTTACTATGGTGATACATTATCTGTCATTTATACAACATTTATCACTTTCGGATGGTGCTCCTATAGAAGGTGTATTATGGCCTTAGTGGACTTAAAATTCATCCAGTTGGTAGTGTCCTTCCAGAGAATGAGGAAACATCCTGATCTTCTTATCATTGGACTAGACTAAATATGTGTCTGCATGTTCTGATTTTGTGAAGATCAAATTGTATGAATACAATCTTACTGACCGGAGGGGATGTGATTGGTGTTGGATCTCCTTCAATGAGTAAGCCCTCTAGTTCGGTAAGATTGCTTATACAATTTTCTCAGAGCAGCAATGCCCCAATCAGCAAAGACAGCAGCTACATAGAGTAGAGTAATGAATGACATCCTTCCAGTTTTAGAAGGATCCCATTAGTGATGAGCGAATGTACTAGGATAACATGTTATCCAAGCATGCTCAACACTTGGAGGCATTGCCTGTTTCTTAGGGAATCCCCACATGTGTTCAGGCTGTCTAACAGCCGCAAATCATGCAGCTGCGGGGACTCAAACATAATATACGAGCTCGCCCAGATAATCTGATAACACCCTAGCGTTTTCAGATAAGACTTTATAGGAGCATGCCTTTACATGACTAGATCCCATCAAAGGAGACAAGTGGCCCGACTATGCTACCAAAGCGATGACAGTATGCAAGATATTTACTTGGTATTGACACACTGTCTGGCATTTGGAGGGAAGACAGTGTTTATTGGGGCCTCAGGGAGTATATAATCACAGAGGTCCTCTTTTTGATTTGCTGTTTCACTGAATTATTCTCTGATTCACCTGATGGGTAATCCAAATCATTGGCTAGATGACTGTGTGAGAGCATTTCCAAAATGCCTAATCTTCTGGGGTGTTTTCAGTATACAGACGTTAGTGCCAAAGACAACTATTGAATTCGCAATATGGTCATGGGCACCCAAGTCTCACAATTGACAGCTGTAGCAGCAAAATTAGAATTTCGGTGATGGCTACATGCAATTTAATTGACCACATTTGTGTAGTCACAACGCAGCCACACTCTAAAGCTAGATTCTCACAATGAGATTTTGGTGAGTTTTTAAGGCTGCGGGTTTTTTTTAAAAGTATGTAATCTATTTTACTTAATGGGTGCAGAAATAGTGCAGAAACTGTGCAACATAAAAAACTCCCCAAAAGCTTCTTGTGGGAGCCTATGGAGAAGACCTAGAGATGAGTACACTTCTTGAAATTAATTTCAAGCAGCAGATTTGCTCAAATTCGTGGGGGATTTGATTTTCATTTTAATTAAAATTTGCTACACTAACTCATATTTACCTTAATTTTGGCAGATCAAGGGGACCTACCCAACATTAGGTAAGGGTTTTAATGTAATGGTTCATTGATGTATTTTTATACAAAATATAAGTATATTTTATTGTTTAACAGAAGACTATATTCATATTCACTATTTTGCAAAGGATTTGGACTGAATATAGAGGTAACCTTTACCGAGTATGATCACTAGAGAGAGCAGGATTTACATAATTGGTGCCTATGGACAGCCGAATGGATGCTTCATTCCAACACTCACCATGGCTATGAATTTTATGCAATAAAAAAAATTCCAGGATTATCCTGTATAATTTATCTTCTCTTCAGCAAAATTACTTCATGCCAGTTAATTTAACATTTCCCCATCTTTTTAATATACTCACTCTGCAGAGAAAGAGCAGACTCTGGACTTCTAAGTTAAAATGATTGCTTTCTAGATGAAACATTCGAAACATTTTCTAAACATAGTACATTGTATGTGATAAGGAGGAAAGAAGGGATATGTCAACACACAAGACAAAAAATAGCATAACGCAACCAATACTGTGCAATAAAAAACTACAAGCTTTCAAGGTAAAGAAAAATCAACATCAATTCTGCATGATATTCAGAAATAACAAATCTTAAAATATAAAGAAAGGAAAGGAAAAAAAATGCAAACTTTCTATGTAATGACTTTTTGTTTGGTAGGGAGCTTCTGGCATTTATTAAATAAGTTAGAAAACGTCAGTTCAATTTTCGTGACATTTTTGAACATATTCATTGCCATGGCGTGCTGGGTGTTTTAATGGGAACCTGTCAGGTCCCGTGTGCTGCCACTTGTCATATCCGTACATTTAATAGATCAGCGTTAGCACTGCATTTACACAATATTTGGGAACAATTGGGAGCATAATGTTACTACATATATTTGGGACAGTGACTATTGTATCTATCCATATGAACGAGTGAATAGTATATGCAAGGCAGCTGGTAACAGTGTAAAGAGACTAGTCATGTTTCCGAAGAGAATAATCAAATCCAGTAGTGGCCATCCCAACATTGTACAGGTGCTTTAAACAGTCACTATTGCTTCAAAAAACATTAAATATATCAATAGTGCAAGCAAATATAAGAGACTTTGCAATGCATCTATATTAGCTGCTTATGAGCTACATCTTCTCGCCTACTCCACTATCTTCTGCCCACTGCCGGGTGAACTCAAAGTCAGGCAGGTTTGTAGCTTACTGAGGTATCACATTACAGAGCCAATTAAACTCTGTAGAGAAAAGGAAAGCGAGATAACGAGGGATATACTGACTGTGCTGATTCTTTCTAGTAAATGTTTTATCTCACCCCAGAGCAGGATTCACAGTTGTAATGCTCATTCCAACAGTAAGATGTCCTTCATGCTGCTTTTACTTGGTGCTACATAGAGATAGGAGAACAGGAAACCGTTATGTGTATGCTATGTATGAATGTATTAAGCCTAGTAACCCATTAGCACACTAGGTCAGAGACAACTACAAAATTTAAAAAGCCTAGAATATGCAGCATATAATGACCAGAAATACTGTAGTGTTGTTTCTCATGAAAACACAAAACAGCTTATGAAGAAAATTCAGCTGACACTAAAGACACTGCTTAACCCCTTTCCGACATCGGCATAAATGTACTCCAATCTCAAAATCCCTCTCTTTGACGTGGGCTTCGGTGCTGTGCCTACATCTTTACTGGCACATGTCAGCTGTTTTGATCAGCTGACATGTGCCTCTAATCATCGCCTGTATGTAGCAGCGCTAATCGGGTTTTGGCAGCCTCTGGTCTTCCATGGAAACTATTGAAGCATGCCAAAAGTAAAAAAGAAAGTTTTAACCCCTTCACCCCCAAGGGTGGTTTGCACGTTAATGACCGGGCCAATTTTTACAATTCTGACCACTGTCCCTTTATGAGGCTATAACTCTGGAACGCTTTGACGGATCTTGGCGATTCTGACATTGTTTTCTCGTGACATATTGTACTTCATGTTAGTGGTAAAATTTATTCGATATAACTTGCGTTTATTTGTGAAAAAAATGGAAATTTGGCAAAAATTTTGAAAATTTCGCAATTTTCCAACTTTGAATTTTTATGCCCTTAAATCACAGACATATGTCACGCAAAATACTTAATAAGTAACATTTCCCACATGTCTACTTTACATCAGTACAATTTTGGAACCAAAATTTTTTTTTGTGACGGAGTTATAAGGGTTAAAAGTTGACCAGCAATTTCTCATTTTTACAACACCATTTTTTTTTAGGGACCACATCTCATTTGAAGTCATTTTGAGGGGTCTATATGATAGAAAATACCCAAGTTTGACACCATTCTAAAAACTGCACCCCTCAAGGTGCTCAAAACCACATTCAAGAAGTTTATTAACCCTTCAGGTGTTTCACAGGAATTTTTTGGAATGTTTAAATAAAAATGAACATTTAACTTTTTTTCACACAAAATTTATTTCAGCTCCAATTTGTTTTATTTTACCAAGGGTAACAGGAGAAAATGGACCCCCAAAGTTGTTGTACAATTTGTCCTGAGTACGCTAATACCCCATATGTGGGGGTAAACCACTGTTTGGGCGCATGGCAGAGCTCGGAAGGAAAGGAGCGCCATTTGACTTTTCAATGCAAAATTGACTGGAATTGAGATGGGACGCCATGTTGCGTTTGGAGAGCCCCTGATGTGCCTAAACACTGAAACCCCCTACAAGTGACACCATTTTGGAAAGTAGACCCCCTAAGGAACTTATCTTGATGTGTGGTGAGCACTTTGACCCACCAAGTGCTTCACAGAAGTTTATAATGCAGAGCCGTAAAAAAAAAATCATATTTTTTCACAAAAATGATCTTTTCGCCCCCAATTTTTTATTTTCCCAAGGGTAAGAGAAGAAATTGGACCCCAAAAAATGTTGTGCAATTTGTCCTGAGTACGCTGATACCCCATATGTGGGTGTAAACCATTGTTTGGGCGCATGGCAGAGCTTGGAAGGGAAGGAGCGCCATTTGACTTTTCAATGCAAAATTGACTGGAATTGAGATGGGACGCCATGTTGCGTTTGGAGAGCCCCTGATGTGCCTAAACATTGAAACCCCCTACAAGTGACACCATTTTGGAAAGTAGACCCCCTAAGGAACTTATCTAGATGTGTGGTGAGCACTTTGACCCACCAAGTGCTTCACAGAAGTTTATAATGCAGAGCCGTAAAAATAAAAAATCATATTTTTTCACAAAAATGATCTTTTCGCCCCCACTTTTTTATTTTCCCAAGGGTAAGAGAAGAAATTGGACCCCAAAAAATGTTGTGCAATTTGTCCTGAGTACGCTGATACCCCATATGTGGGTGTAAACCATTGTTTGGGCGCATGGCAGAGCTTGGAAGGGAAGGAGCGCCATTTGACTTTTCAATGCAAAATTGACTGGAATTGAGATGGGACGCCATGTTGCGTTTGGAGAGCCCCTGATGTGCCTAAACATTGAAACCCCCTACAAGTGACACCATTTTGGAAAGTAGACCCCCTAAGGAACTTATCTAGATGTGTGGTGAGCACTTTGACCCACCAAGTGCTTCACAGAAGTTTATAATGCAGAGCCGTAAAAATAAAAAATCATATTTTTTCACAAAAATGATCTTTTCGCCCCCAATTTTTTATTTTCCCAAGGGTAAGGGAAGAAATTGGACCCCAAAAAATGTTGTGCAATTTGTCCTGAGTACGCTGATACCCCATATGTGGGTGTAAACCATTGTTTGGGCGCATGACAGAGCTTGGAAGGGAAGGAGCGCCATTTGACTTTTCAATGCAAAATTGACTGGAATTGAGATGGAACGCCATGTTGCGTTTGGAGAGCCCCTGATGTGCCTAAACATTGAAACCCCCTACAAGTGACACCATTTTGGAAAGTAGACCCCCTAAGGAACTTATCTAGATGTGTGGTGAGCACTTTGACTCACCAAGTGCTTCACAGAAGTTTATAATGCAGAGCCGTAAAAATAAAAAATCATATTTTTTCACAAAAATGATCTTTTCGCCCCCAATTTTTTATTTTCCCAAGGGTAAGAGAAGAAATTGGACCCCAAAAAATGTTGTGCAATTTGTCCTGAGTACGCTGATACCCCATATGTGGGTGTAAACCATTGTTTGGGCACATGGCAGAGCTTGGAAGGGAAGGAGCGCCATTTGACTTTTCAATGCAAAATTGACTGGAATTGAGATGGAACGCCATGTTGCGTTTGGAGAGCCCCTGATATGCCTAAACATTGAAACTCCCTACAAGTGACACCATTTTGGAAAGTAGACCCCCTAAGGAACTTATCTAGATGTGTGGTGAGCACTTTGACCCACCAAGTGCTTCACAGAAGTTTATAATGCAGAGCCGTAAAAATACAAAATCATATTTTTTCACAAAAATGATCTTTTCGCCCCCAATTTTTTATTTTCCCAAGGGTAAGAGAAGAAATTGGACCCCAAAAAATGTTGTGCAATTTGTCCTGAGTACGCTGATACCCCATATGTGGGTGTAAACCATTGTTTGGGCGCATGACAGAGCTTGGAAGGGAAGGAGCGCCATTTGACTTTTCAATGCAAAATTGACTGGAATTGACATGGGACGCCATGTTGCGTTTGGAGAGCCCCTGATATGCCTAAACATTGAAACTCCCTACAAGTGACACCATTTTGGAAAGTAGACCCCCTAAGGAACTTATCTAGATGTGTGGTGAGCACTTTGACCCACCAAGTGCTTCACAGAAGTTTATAATGCAGAGCCGTAAAAATAAAAAATCATATTTTTTCACAAAAATGATCTTTTCGCCCCCAATTTTTTATTTTCCCAAGGGTAAGAGAAGAAATTGGACCCCAAAAAATGTTGTGCAATTTGTCCTGAGTACGCTGATACCCCATATGTGGGTGTAAACCATTGTTTGGGCGCATGGCAGAGCTTGGAAGGGAAGGAGCGCCATTTGACTTTTCAATGCAAAATTGACTGGAATTGAGATGGGACGCCATGTTGCGTTTGGAGAGCCCCTGATGTGCCTAAACATTGAAACCCCCCACAAGTGACACCATTTTGGAAAGTAGACCCCCTAAGGAACTTATCTAGATGTGTTTTGAGAGCTTTGAACCCCCAAGTGTTTCACTACAGATTATAACGCAGAGCCGTGAAAATAATTTTTTTTTTCTCAAAAATGATTTTTTAGCCCCCAGCTTTGTATTTTTACAACGGTAACAGAATAAATTGGACCCCAAAATTTGTTTTCCAATTTGTCCTGAGTACGCTGATACCCCATATGTGGGGGGGAACCACTGTTTGGGTGCATGACAGAGCTCGGAAGGGAAGGAGCGCCATTTGGAATGCAGCCTTAAATGGATTGGTCAGCAGCTGTCACGTTGCTTTTGCAGAGCCCCTGATGTACCCAAACAGTACAAACCCCCCACAAGTGACCCCATATTGGAAACTAGACCTCCCAAGGAACTTATATAGATGTGTTTTGAGAACTTTGAACCCCCAAGTGTTTCACTAAAGTTTATAGCGCAAAGCCGTGAAAATAAAAATTCTTTTTTTTTTCACAAAAATGATTTTTTAGCCCCCAGTTTTGTATTTTCACAAGGGTAACAGGATAAATTAGACCCCAAAGGTTGTTGTCCAATTTGTCCTGAGTACGCTGATACCCCATATGTGGGGGGGAACCACTGTTTGGGTGCATGACAGAGCTCGGAAGGGAAGGAGCGCCATTTGGAATGCAGCCTTAAATGGATTGGTCTGCAGGCGTCACGTTGCATTTGCAGAGCCCCTGATGTACCCAAACAGTACAAACCCCCCACAAGTGACCCCATATTGGAAACTAGACCTCCCAAGGTACTTATCTAGATGTGTTGTGAGAACTTTGAACCCCCAAGTGTTTCACTACAGTTTATAACGCAGAGCCGTGAAAATAAAACATCTTTTTTTTCCCACAAAAATGATTTTTAGCCCCCCAAATTTTTATTTTCCTAAGGATAACAAGAGAACTTGGACCCCAGAAGTTGTTGTTCAATTTGTCCTGAGTACGCTGATAACACATATGTTGGGGTAAACCCCTTTTGGGGCGCACGGGAGAGCTCGGAAGGGAAGGAGCACTGTTTTACTTTTTCAACGCAGAATTGGCTGGAATTGAGATTGGACGCCATGTCGCGCTTGGAGAGCCCCTGATGTGCCTGGACAGTGGAAACTCCCCAATTCTACCTGAAACCCTAACCCAAACACACCCCTAACCCTAATCCCAACGGTAACCCTAACCACACCCCTAGCCCTGACACAGCCATAATTCTAATCCCAACCCTAATCCAAACCGTAAATGTAATCCAAACCCTAACTTTAGCCCCAACCATAACTTTAGCCCCAACCCTAACCCTAACTTTACCTCCAACCCTAGCCCTAACCCTAACCCTACCCCTACCCCTAACCCTAAACGTGACTGAAATACGTGGCACTGAAATACGTGGCACTGAAATACGTGGCACTGAAATACGTGGCACTGAAATACGTGATACGTGGCACTTAAATACGTGGCACTGAAACACGTGGCACTGAAATACGTGATACGTGGCACTGAAATACGTGGCACTGAAATACGTGGCACTGAAATACGTGCAACTGAAATACGTGCAACTGAAATACGTGCAACTGAAATACGTGGCACTTAAATACGTGGCACTTAAATATGTGGCACTGAAATACGTGATACGTGGCACTGAAATACGTGATACGTGGCACTTAAATACGTGGGACTGAAACACGTGGCACTGAAATACGTGATACGTGGCACTTAAATACGTGGCACTGAAATACGTGGCAATGAAATACGTGATACGTGGCACTGAAATACGTGGCACTGAAATACGTGCCACTGAAATACTTGGCACTGAAATACGTGCAACTGAAATACGTGCAACTGAAATACGTGGCACTTAAATACGTGGCACTTAAATATGTGGCACTGAAATACGTGATATGTGGCACTGAAATAAGTGATACGTGGCACTTAAATACGTGGCACTGAAATACGTGGCACTGAAATACGTGATACGTGGCACTGAAATACGTGGCACTGAAATACGTGGCACTGAAATACGTGGCACTGAAATACGTGGCACTGAAATACGTGCAACTGAAATACGTGCAACTGAAATACGTGGCACTAAAATATGTGGCACTGAAATACGTGATACGCGGCACTTAAATACGTGGCACGGAAACACGTGGCACTGAAATACGTGATACGTGGCACTGAAATACGTGGCACTGAAATACGTGGCACTGAAATACGTGGCACTATGACTGTCAGAAAATGTTCATTAAACGGTTAGGGGTGAGGTTAGGGGTAGAGTTAGGGTTAGGGTTTGGATCTCTTTATCACCTTGATGGTGGTGGGTGGCTTTTCAGTGTGTTTTCTGTTTTTTTTCGATAAAAACGCATGCGTTTTTAACGCAAACGCATGTGCTTAAAAACGCAAGAAAATACTGCAGGTTGTATTTCTGAAAATGAACGCATGCAGAAAAAAAACGCATGCGTTTGAAAACGCGACCAAACCCGTACAAAAAAACGCATGCGTTTTCAATGTTAAACATAGGGAAAAAATGCATGCGTTTTTTTGTGCAAAAAACGCTGCAGACAAAAACGCAAGTGTGAAACCAGCGACGCTTTTTATAGCAAAAAAGTTTTTGCGTCTCCACATTTTGAGACCTAGAATTTTTCCACATTTTGGTCTACAGAGTCATGTGAGGTCTTGTTTTTTGCGGGACGAGTTGACGTTTTTATTGGTAACATTTTCGGACACGTGACCATTTTTGATCACTTTTTATTCCGATTTTTGTGAGGCAGAATGACCAAAAACCTGCTATTCATGAATTTCTTTTGGGAGAGGCGTTTATACCGTTCCGCGTTTGGTAAAATTGATAAAGCAGTTTTATTCGACGGGTCAGTACGATTACAGCGATATCTCATTTATATAATTTTTTTATGTTTTGGCGCTTTTATACGATAAAAACTATTTTATAGAAAAAATAATTATTTTGGTATCGCTTTATTCTCAGGACTATAACTTTTTTATTTTTTTGCTGATGATGCTGTGTGGCAGCTTGTTTTTTGCGGGACAAGATGACGTTTTCAGCGGTACCATGGATATTTATATCAGTCTTTTTGATCGCGTGTTATTCCACTTTTTGTTCGGCGGTATGGTAATAAAGCGTTGTTTTTTGCCTCGTTTTTTTTTTTTCTTACGGTGTTTACTGAAGGGGTTAACTAGTGGGACAGTTTTATAGGTTGGGTCGTTACGGACGCGGCGATACTAAATATGTATACTTTTATTGTTTTGTTTTTTTTATTTAGATAAAGAAATGTATTTATGGGAATAATATATATTTTTTTTTTTATTATTTATTTAGGAATTTTTTTTTATTTTTTTTACACATGTGGAAAAAATTTTTTTTTACTTTTTTACTTTGTCCCAGGGGGGGACATCACAGATCGATGATCTGATAGTGTGCACAGCACTCTATCAGATCACCGATCTCACTTACATCGGTGCAGGCTTACCAGTGTCTGCTCTGAGCAGACACTCGGTAAGCCACCTCCTTCCCTGCAGGACCCGGATGCCGCGGCCATCTTGGATCCGGGACCTGCAGCCAGGAAGGAGGTAGGAGACCCTCGCAGCAACGCGATCACATCGCGTTGCTCCGGGGGTCTCAGGGAAGCCCGCAGGGAGCCCCCTCCCTGCGCGATGCTTCCCTATACCGCCGGTACACTGCGATCATGTTTGATCGCGGTGTGCCGGGGGTTAATGTGCCGGGGGCGGTCCGTGACCGCTCCTGGCACATAGTGCCGGATGTCAGCTGCGATATGCAGCTGACACCCGGCCGCGATCGGCCGCGCTCCCCCCGTGAGCGCCGCTGATCGGTGATGACGTACTATCCCGTCGGTGGTCATACGGGCCCACCCCACCTCGACGGGATAGTACGTCCGATGTCAGGAAGGGGTTAAAAATATATATAAAAAAAATAATATAAAAGTTCGAATCACCCCCCTTTTGCCCCAATCAAAACAAAACAATAAAAAAGTAACATGCACATATTTAGTATCACCACATTCAGAATCGCCCGATCTACCAATATAAAAAAAAAATAACCCGATCGCTAGACGGCAATAAATGCAATAACAGTCGATCAAACGATTGTATCTGCATCAAAGTGGCATCATTAAAAATGGCAGCTCAGCACGCAAAAAATAAGCCCTCACCCAACCCAAGATCACGAAAAATGGAGACGCTACCGGTATCAGAAAATGGTGCAATTTTTTATTTATTTATTTTTTCACCACTTAAATAAAAGAGTACTTAGACATGTTTGGTGTCTATGAACTCGTAATGGCCTAGGAAATCACAATGGAAGGTCAGTTTTAGCATTTAGTGATCATGGTAAAAAACAAATGTGAGATTGCACTTTTTTTGCAATTTCACAGCACTTGGAATTATTTCCTGTTTTTGAGTACATGACATGGTGAAAACCAGTGGTGTTGTTCCAAAGTACAACTCGTCCTGAAAAAAAAAAAAAACCCTGACATGGCCATATTGACCAAAAAATAAAAAAGTTATGGCTCTGGGAAGAAGAGGAGAAAAAAATGAAAATGCAAAACCAAAAATACCTCTCGTCATTAAGGGGTTAAATACAGATCATGACTCCTTCAAAAGCATTTACATCACTTTAACCCCTTTCTGACCTCGGATAGGATAGTACGTCCGAGGTCAGATACCCCGCTTTGATGCAGTGCTCCGGCGGTGAGCCCGCATCAAAGCCGGGACATGTCAGCTGTTTTGAACAGCTGACATGTGCTCGCAATAGCGGCAGCTGAAATCGCGATTCACCCGCCGCTATTAACTAGTTAAGTGCCACTGTCACTGTGCTCATAGCACACCTGCAATTCAGCTACATAGCAGTGATCTGATGATCGCTGCTATGTAGCAGAGGCGATCGAGTTGTGCCAGCTTCTAGCCTCCTATGGAGGCTATTGAAGCATGGCAAAAGTAAAAAAAAAGTAAAAAAAATAATTATTTTGCCCCATTCAAAATAAATCAATAAAAAAAATCAAAACTACACATATTTGGTATCACCATGTTCAGAATCGCCCGATCTATCAATAAAAAAGCATTAACCTGATCTGTTGTGATCCGCTTTTTGGGCTCCCCTAGTGGTGGCTGGTGGTACTGGAGACTTGTGTGTTCTTTTCTGCCTCAGCTCACCTGCTTCCATCAGTTTTGGGAGTTCCCTATTTAGCCTTGCTCTCCAGTCACTTCCTTGCCGGTCATCATTGTAACCTGAGTCATTCAGTTGCATGTTCCTGCTACTAGTCTGCTGATCAGCTAAGTGGACTCTTGTCCTTATTGTTTTGTATTTTTGTCCAGTTTACAGTTTTGTCATTTTCTGTTACTGGAAGCTCTTGTGGACTGAAATTGCCACTCCTGTGTGATGAGTTGACACAGGAGTTTTAAAGTAATTTCAGGATGGGTTTTTGAAAGGGTTTTTCAGCTGACCGTGAAGTCCTCTTTTGTATCCTTCCTCTATCTAGTAAGTGGACCTCGCTTTGCTAAATCTACCTTCATACTGTGTATGTCTTTTCCTCTGAACTCACCGTTAATATATGTGGGGGCTACTATCATCTTTGGGGAATTTCACTAGAGGTAAGCCAGGTCTGTTCCTTCCTCTTCCAGGCGTAGTTAGTTCTCCGGCTGGCGCGTGGTATCTAGGCAGCCGTAGGAATGCTCCCTGGCTACTGTTAGTTGTGTGGTAGATTTAGGTCACGGTCAGCTTGAGTTTCCATCACCCGAGAGCTAGTCTGTTATTTTGGTGTTTCTGATGTTCCCATGCCATTGGGGAATCATGACACTGATCGCTAAATGGCGTAGCGAGAAAAAAATTTGAAACGCCAGAATTAAATTTTTTTGGTCACCACAACATTGCATTAAAATGCAATAACCGGCGATCAAAAGAACGTATCTGCACCAAAATGGTATCATTAAAAATGCCAGCTCGGTACGCAAAAAATAAGCCCTCACCTGACCCCAAATCACAAAAAATGGAGACGCTACGGGTTTCAGAAAATGGCGCATTTTTTTTCAGCAAAGTTTGGAATTTATTTTTACCACTTAGGTAAAAAATAACCTAGACATGTTAGGTGTCTATGAACTCGTAATGACCTGTAGAATCATAATGGCTGGTCAGTTTTAGCATTTAATGAACCTAGCAAAAAATCCAAACAAAAAACCAGTGGGGGATTGCACTTTTTTTGCAATTTCACCGCACTTGTAATTTTTTTCCCTCTTTTTAGTACACAACATGCTAAAACCAATTATGTCGTTCAAAAGTACAACTTGTTTCACAAAAAATAAGCCCTCACATGGCCATATTGACGGAAAAATAAAAAAAGTTACTTGTTGCAATGTTTGGCGTTCCAGTGGGTCCATTGCAGAGAGAGAGGAAGAGAGAGTGCAAATATTTTATAGCTCGAAAGTTTGGGTCCCCATTGTTTTCAATGGGGTTTGAGGTCAGGTTCAAGCTTGGATACATTTCTGGTACCCGAACCAAACTTTGGAATAACGTTTTCATCGTGTACCAGAACCCAAATTTCCATCGGTCCGCTTATTCCTGGCTATTTTATCATTTTTTTAGTATTTCTAAAAATAACCTTGAAAGAATTTGAGGCATTGTGACAAGATTGTCTATTTATTAGAAATTTGGTTAAACTTTACTTTCCCGCACCTGTGATAGCAGACCGCATCTTTTATTTTCCCACTAGAAATTACCATTAGGACTTTAGTGTTGTAATTCACATTAAGTATTTACTAATTTCATTTACTGCCGTGAATTCCTGTATTGATGGTTTCCATTTCCACACTTTCAGGTCTATTTGTCATGCAGTGACAGACCTGTATTTAACAGTAGTGTTTCATGGACGCATTCCTAGATGGTGAAAATATTATAGAAATTGATTGTTCTACTTTTCTTATTACGATTATAAGACAGACACAACTTAGCTTTTAAATAAATGTCTGCACTCTACACACGCTCCGCGCATTAACTGCAATTTATGGATGTGACATTAAGTGTATACAGTCATCTATTAAATAAATGGTAATGCTGTAGATTAGTGGCTCGATGTATACAATATGCGCAGGCATGCACTGGAAATATTTATTCAGCCTTCCATTCTTTTATATTAAGTATATAAATACATACATAATGAATGGCATGTCACCATTAATTCGACAGTAAGTATTTCATGTCACATGTCTCAGAGAAAAAAACATAATGGAGGAAGAAGCAGCAAAGTGAGAATAACAATGAACTTACTGTTTCCACTATAGATAGCGATGGCAATAATCAGACATTGTGAAGAATACATAGATCCAAATAGAGAGAAGCTGTTCTCCAGGCACTCATTCTTTTATTGAAAGTGTCATAAAATATGTTTTTTATACTAATTATAGTTTTACAATTTTTGGGGCTATTTTTTCCATATCATAATCTATCTATCTATCTATCTATCTATCTATCTATCTATCTATCTATCTATCTATCTATCTAATATCTATCTATCTAATTGTATTTGGTATCTCTGCATTGTTAAAAGTTTGATCTTCAAAAATGGCAAATTATTTCCCATAGCAAACAAGTGATGGAATGTTTTTTTTTTCAAATTGCCTCACAAAGAAGCAATAAAAAGAAAAAAAAGTAACTTAAAATAGTAAGAATTATAACTACAGCTTTCCTATTGTTCCATCAATGCAAAAAAAAATATGGCTCTTCAAGTACAGCGACACAAAGCAACATTCTGACCGATGCAAAGATAATGAAAAAGGTATTTCACTTTATAAATATAATACTTTTCTAGATGTGTTGGATACAATTCTACAATATCATTAATGCGTTAGACTATACGGTGGGCTCAAGTGTTAGGTTGGTTACATATTACTATCTGTGAATATATCTTGTCAATATGAAGTGTGTATTCAACATATGTTAATTGGAATCTCAGGATGCTCTCACTGTTTGTGTATTAATCATATGATCTGCTGCAGAGAAACGCTAGGGCGTGCCAAGACAATTTCATGCCAAGTCAGAAAGCAGATTAGCTAACCTTATCTGGATGCCAGCATGCTTCTACTGTAAAAGATATCAGGGTTATAGGACAGAAATGGGCAAATACACCAAGTAACAGAAGGATATGGAAAGAAGAACATTTTTCATATCATAGGTAAGTACAGCATTGATTTTAGTATTCTGCTGCCAACCTCAAAGGGTCTCACTAAGTCGGTTTTTAGAAGATAGACATTTATGGTAAATATTTGTATGATACATCATAGAAGTCCGATATGTGGTACTCGTATAGATACCCCATAAATGTATATAATAAGAAATGCTTCCATCAGATGTAAAAGGCAGAAGAGACTCAGAGACAACTGGATGTTCAGGTCCGGCGGGTTCTGCTGAACACCTAAAAAAAAGTTTAGTTTCCAAACCTGAACCCAGACCCATTTGCATGACAGAACATCAAACACGGGCTCTTATAGGCAGTAAGATCATTACCGCCAGTATTCAGAGGACAGCATGAGCCAGCAGCTGTGACCGGTGGTAAAAAGTTTACATCCGGTCACAGGCATTGGCTGATGAGAGAGTACTACTCCCTTCAGCCTATACCTGTTGTAGCTGAAAACAGTGTGATCAGTTGCCGCTGATGGGAGTATTCATCAGCCGGCGCCTTTGCTATAAATAAATAAATAATTGACTTGGGGTCTCTTCTATTTTTGATAATCAGTGCAGCAAAACTGACAGCTGTGGGCTGCAACCCTCAGCTGTCAGCTTTATCATGGCTGGTTATCAAGATTAGAGGGGACCCCAGGCCGTTTTTAATTGATTTAAAGAAATAATTTAGAAAAACGGTGCAGGGTTCCCTTCATTTTTGACAACCAGCCTAGCTATAGTAGATAGCTGGAGCTGGGGTCTGGTATTCTCAGGCTGGTAAGTGGCCATGGATATTGACATCCCAGCCTAAAAATATTAGCCCGCAGTCACCCTAGAAAAGGCACATCTATTAGATGTGCTAATTCTGGAACTTTGCGTTGCTCTTCCCACTTGCACTGGTGTGGTGCCAACTGGGGTATTGGTTGTGGTGTTGATGTTATCACTTTTATGGCCGCTGACATCAAGCCCACAGGTTAGTAATTGACAGGCGTCTATAAGTCTCCCCCATTACTACCCGGAACGTTAGATTGGAAAAAAGACACAGCCAGAATAAAATCCTTTATTTCACGGAAAGTCAGGAACTCCTTTATTTGAAATAAAAATAAAAGCAGTTATTCTCACCTTATGCCTAATCCATTAAAGCCCTTGTCACCTGTAAAAACACAGAAAATAATAAACAACCATGAAGTGCACCTTGCGCCTAATCCACTGATGTCCCATGTAAAAATAGAAAAATAATAAACGATGATCAGGATGATTTGAATAGACCCCTCTGTTCTTGATAACTAGCCATGATAAAGCTGAAAGCTGAGGTTTGCAGCCCTGTCAGATTATTAAAAATAGAAGAGACCCCATGTCATTGTTTTAATTAATTAATTCATTTATTTATAGCACAGGAGCTGGCTGATGAATACTCCCATCAGCAGCACCTGCTCTTGCTGTGATCAGAGATGCCAATGTTTCTCGCACTGTCATGCAGCTGACAGAGTGGTAAACACCCGATGTTCAGAATGCCGAATCTGAACAGTAAGGCTGCCGTCACACGTTCAGTATTTGGTCAGTATTTTACATCAGTAGTTGTAAGCCAAAACCAGGAGTGGGTGATAAATGTAGAAGTGGTGCATATGTTTCTGTTACACTTTTCCTCTATTTGTTCCACTCCTGGTTTTGGCTTACAAATACTGATGTAAAATACTGACCAATACTGCTAGTGTGACGGCAGCCTAATACAGACTTCCTGGAGAAATCTGTGTTCGGGGTCCATGCTCGAACACTAGGTGTTCAGTATGGACCCCGAACTTTACTGTTCAGATTTGCCCATCGCTAGAAATTAATAAAATAAAAAATACAATTTATTCAGCTTTCCAGCCAGTCACTGGTTTACAGCTGGCAAATATTTCACTTACAATGTTCAATTTTCTGGTGAAAATGATAGAAACTTTTGTAGGAGACATCCTTTTTATTAAGTTCGCCCTCCTCTTAGAAATGTGCCAGAGCCAATGGAAAAAAGGCAAAAACCCCCACAATTTTGTGCAAATACTACTTGCGATAAATTTTGCCACTTTTAAGTCCAAAAAATGCTATAGAGGGATTATAATTCCCAACCTGTGTGTTATTATTTTATGTAAAGTTGTATTTTGAATTTTAGTAAAATATATTATTGGAAAAATTGATACCTGTTTAAACAAAGATGGATAACTTGGGATAGATAGATAGATAGATAGATAGATAGATAGATAGATAGATAGATAGATAGATTGATAGATAGATAGATAGATAGATAGATATGGGATAGATAGATAGATAGATAGATAGATAGATAGATAGATAGATAGATAGATAGATATGGGATAGATAGATAGATAAATAGATAGATAGATAGATAGATAGATAGATAGATAGATAGATAGATAGATAGATAGATAGATAGATATGGGATAGATAGATAGATATGGGATAGATAGATAGATATGGGATAGATAGATAGATAGATAGATAGATAGATAGATAGATAGATAGATAGATAGATAATAGATAGATAGATAGATAGATAGATAGATACTAGATGGATAAATTAGACATATTAACAGCATGACATTGTTGTTGTATTTTCAATAATACTGTAGATATATGGAGATAAATTGGCAATTTTCAGCAGATGATCAGTGCTAATCTTTTTTGGGCTAAAATAATTATTTTAAAAAAACAAAAATGATAAATTTCTTCCTTTCTGAAATTTCATTCAGATTTAACGAATTGAATAAGGTCGGTAATACGACAGCTCCTGAGGAGAGAATAACTAAAGAGTTGTTTCACAGCTGGCAACAGAGTCAGGGCAGACGTGCTGCCCCAGAAGCCTTTGCCAGGGATACATAAACTAGATCTAAGCATCTGTTGCGCTGTGGCTGCCACAGTCACACCAGCTGGAACTGACACAGACAGGAGCGGGAAATAGATCAGCAAAGTTCACATTACCAGTTGTAGCTGGAGGGAAGACCGGAATGAGCGTTGCCTATGTATACAGTGTACAGAGGGCACACAACCATCAGGGCGGCAGAACTTTATGTAATGTAAAGTCTTTTCTGTTGTCTTTATGGAACAACCCTATACTTGTTAGGAAAGCGGTGCACTCAGCAGCCTACCTGTGGAGACTAGATGGAATATTTTATCATACAAAATGTTTTCTTCTTTTCTCTGCATGAGTTGGAAAATGAAAAACTGCATTTTATTTAAATTTTTATATTTTACCTTTTTACTTTTTTTTCTCTCCTCCTTAAATAGGGTCGCCCTATTGTGTAGGCTTTTCTCCACGGCTTCCTTCTACAATATCTATCTATCTATCTATCTATCTATCTATCTATCTATCTATCTATCTATCTATCCATCTATCCATCTATCTATCTTAGAGTTTGTGTAAGACAATTAGCAGGACCCAGTCCTTCGGCCAATTCAGTCCTCACTGATGGCATCTGCCAGTCTTCTTTGACTCCCCAGCCTAGTACGATCTCACATGTACATCCGCAGCATTGATGATATCTCACCAGGTTGGCTAATGAAAAGAAGAGGCACCTTTTTTCGTTGTTTAATAAATATTTCTCAGTGAGTCCAGAAGCCACATATTAATGATGTGACCATTGGACTGGGTCCTGCGAATCATTTTGCACCAACTTTAATCTATCTGTCCACCACTGAATTTCAAACTGGGCAAACACCATGATACTAGCAAAATCCTTCACAGGACTGCAAAGCCCATCTCATTCACTTGGAGGCAACGCATTCACTTTGGGGCCAAGGCAAGCAAGAATGGGATTTCATAGAAAAAAAAAACCTGTTGGCCTTGTTGTACACAGATAGAGTTTTCCATGAGTTTGGATATTGTGGATTAGCTTTGGAAGTAAATGTTCTACCAACAAAGAAATATGTTATTGAAAAATTATTTTGACAAGAAGTCCAGTCTAAGAAGAACAGTCAATCCTTTATATATAACTATGTGTTTGATACAGGAGGGTAATGGATTAATCGGCAGTGCAAGCAACTGGGGCACCACAGCATGGCATAATCCATTGAAGTTGGCGTGCATGGTCTGTATGTGCGTCATCCGGGATCTACTTAAAGAATACATATGAAATTTAAAAGTGATCCTAAAATAAGACAATATCCCAGGTGTACTAATTAAGCAACTTTAATTACTATTAGGGTAGAGGAAGATGAAATAATTAATGGTGGAGCTGCAGAACAAACATTACACTGTAAAGAAAATACTGAACGTAATATCTTTATAGAAGAAAGAACTTGATGAGATTAAAGATCCATTCCAGCCTCATAGATTACAGCAACAAATATAGCATTGCTTACTCAGAATAATCACACTCTACTGTAAGAAGATAAAATTATCTTGTAATAAATTAGTTTATTCTGTTCCCTGGGATTTATTCGGGGGCCTGGAGGGGCTTGTGAACGAAATTTTGTCTTGGTCAGGGTATATAAAGGGATTCTGTCACCAGTTGTTTTCTACCTTATTTGAGAGCATCATAATGTAGGAAAGAGACCCTGAATCCAATGGTGTATCACTTAGTTTACTGGGGACAGCAGTTGTGATACAATCAGAGTTCCTAGATATAGATTCCAGCAGTACACAACCTTCCTTGTATATTGTATAGTGGCAGTAAGCTGCTTAGAAGAGGAAGGGGCATGGGCAGTTTAGCAGGCACCTATTCAGGGCAGTGATAATCTCCTGCTGATAAATCACTTATTGTATTGAGACAACAGGGCACAGCCTAATAAGTGACACATTCCTAAAATCAGTGTCTCAGCCTCTATCTCATGCTGTCCTCAGATTACATAGCAAAAACCTGATGACATGTATTGGGGCATTCTTTAAGGAGAATCAGTCATTTTCGATAAATATGTAATTTATTTACCTGGCATAAATGCCACTGTTCTCCTGAAACTGGTGTAGTTGTTCTTTTGTTTATGCGCTTCTCTGTTTCTGAGATATGGCCCCCTCTTCCTAAATCTAGTCTCTTTTCCTAAGTGGGTGTGGTGCTCAATGCTCAACAATTCTCTGTTGGTCTTTTTCAGGACCACTCCCATTTGCTAAAGACTAGATTTTTATATAAGAGTGATGGGGCACATCTAATGAAAAGAGAAATGT
The DNA here is from genome assembly GCF_051348905.1 of Ranitomeya variabilis. Classification (NCBI taxonomy): domain Eukaryota; kingdom Metazoa; phylum Chordata; class Amphibia; order Anura; family Dendrobatidae; genus Ranitomeya; species Ranitomeya variabilis. The sequence goes on along the minus strand of NC_135237.1, from coordinate 70,559,686 downwards.
AGAAGCACAAAGATAAACCAATGTCAGATTCAGAACAGCAGTATTTACAACGGGTATGGTACAGGTTCTCATTAACACTTTCAAATCTGGGTAGGGCCTCTAGCACTCTCCATCATGACTTCCTGGGGTAAGGAATAGAATGTCAGAACTTCAGAGAGGAACGCCACTTATCAAGGCAAACTGGTAGAAGGAAAGAAGCTATGATAGGCTTGGGCTCTATGGCAACATTAGCGACGTTGACAAGTTGCAAAGCCAAAAAGATTTGTCTCATTTGTCTGTCACCGTCTGTTGAGTGAATAATTTTGAGTTTCAATTTGACTGTAAAAGAAACAACAACCAAATTACAGACAAAGAGCAAGACACAAGTAAAGTCACCCAATCATATTAGATTGATGTTGGCCGAACTCGCCGATATCATTGGGTTTGGCCAACACGCTAATATGTATGGGCGTGCCAACCAACTGATTGTCAGGGTGATGTCAATAAGGCATTTTTGATTTCAGACTGTGGATCACATTGTTCTCCCTGAGATAAGCCACCCTCAGAGATGTCTATCAGCAGCTTTCTTAGGGTACTGTCACACAGTGCAATTTTCATCGCTACGACGGTACGATTCGTGACGTTCTAGCGATATCGTTACGATATCGCAGTGTCTGACACGCAGCAGCGATCAGGGACCCTGCTGAGAATCGTACGTCGTAGCAGATCGTTTGGAACTTTCTTTCGTCGCTTGATCACCCGCTGACATCGCTGGATCGTTGTGTGTGACAGCGATCCAGCGATGTGTTCGCTTGTAACCAGGGTAAACATCGGGTAACTAAGCGCAGGGCCGCGCTTAGTAACCCGATGTTTACCCTGGTTACCAGCGTAAACGTAAAAAAAAAAAAAAACGTACATACTCACATTCCGGTGTCTGTCCTCCGGCGTCTCAGCTTCTCTGCACTGTGAGCGCCTGCCGGCCGGAAAGCGAGCACAGCGGTGACGCGGTGACGTCACCGCTCTGCTTTCCGGCTATGGTGCTTACACAGTGGAGAGAAGCAGAACGCCGGGGGACAGACACCGGAATGTAAGTATGTACTGTTTGTTTTTTTTACGTTTACACTGGTAACCAGGGTAAACATCGGGTTACTAAGCGCGGCCCTGCGCTTAGTAACCCGATGTTTACCCTGGTTACCCGGGGACTTCGGCATCGCTCCAGCGCCGTGATTGCAAAGTGTGACCGCAGTCTACGACGCTGGAGCGATAATCATACGACGCTGCGACGTCACGGATCGTGCCGTCATAGCGATCAAAATTGCATTGTGTGACAGTACCCTTAAAGAGAACAAAGATGTGTTTAGCCAACAAAGTGCTTTTGTACATGGGAAAGCTATCCAAAATGTTTGATGGCTGAACAGATGGCTGTTGCATCTTTCATCCAACAGCCATCTAATGTGTACGTTGACCTTAACTTTCATTGAAATCTATAGTGTCAGTCAATGGTGGTTTCATGGTTTGCATAGCTTGTTGGTAAAGGTAGGTTTAAGGTTAATCTTGACGGCCTCACTTTGGGATTCTGGGAGGCTTCTTATAGCCTCATTGTGGGTCCATTCCTTGTTGCTTATACTCCGACCCTTGGCTAAGTGTGTCTGACCCTGCTGCGCCTGTGCCAGTGCTTTGTGCCTGTGCTACGTTTCGTCTGTCTGGTTCTGATTTGGCTGTGTCCCTGTTACGAGTTTTGCCTGTCCCTTTTGTACTGTGCTGACCTCTCTGTGTATGACCTCTTAGCTACGTCCTGACTACTTCTATTGTACTGCGCTGCCCTCTCTGTGTGTGATCCCTTGGCTACATTCTGACTATCCATTCTGTCTTTGCCTCTTTATAACTTTGTCCCGTAGTTATCCTTCTAGGAGTTTTCCTTCACCTCCTAGCTCTCCGGAGATAGGCCACGCCCCCAGAAGTCACGTGCTTCAGGTCCTGTTTGTCTGAAGCACACTTCTTCATCGCTGCTGCCCTGCTCCACAGGTATCTTTGGGCACAGAATGTTTACTCAGAACACGCCCACTGGCTCAGGTAGCAAGTGCATTGCGGTGTTCCTCAAAAGTTGGTTGTTTGATTAGAGGCATGTGGCTGAAGGTGACAAATTGCGGTGTGCCACCATTGAAACTGATTAGATGTGAGGATGCAATGTAACACCTCGACCATGTTGATGTGTAGACCTAGCCATAACTAAGCTATGAGGAGCCATGATAAATTTCAAAAATGTTATAGCTACCAAACATTTGGAATTTGACAGTACTGTTTGAATTTTTCAAATAACATTTTGGTAAATTCAAGACTGTCCAGGGTGAAATAGAAGTGAGGTTTTAGCGAGCACTACCAAAAAGTATATCGTTCCTACAATTTAGGGCCATGCCCAGGAAGGGCTGGGGAAGGGACTTAAATATCTCTATTCTTGCCTCAAGTAATGTTGGTAAATAGGAACTTCTTTAAAAATGTCTGACCTGTTCTTCTCTATGTGCCCTGCTATGATTGTCATTATTGCCATCTTGCAAATGATTAGGAGTCAAAACATTTTACAAAGACTTAAAAGCATCTTCAGCCAAGAATTGTTCTGTAAGATGTACTTACAATTTAATGAAAGACAATAATACGGCCCTAAAATAATAGAATTGTGTATTGAAAGAAAAAAAAGAATGTCTTCGTATTAGCCAGCATCCCATTGGCACAATGTAACTACAGCTTGTGTTCATCCTTGTGAACGTTGGCATTATAGCAGCAGTGTCTAAAATAGTTGTCTGGAATGCTAGCTAGCAAAATACCTATTGGACACTGCCAGTCCGCTGGGTGTCTTCATCATTACATTCTATATTCCCACAAACATCGGTGCTATTATCAAGTGTTTCCAAGCATAAACATTTCTTGCTAAGGCAGATTGCCTCCTACAATGATTGCTTTGGAAAGAGGCACGCAGCTGTGGATGGAAGCAAGCAGGCAGCAGCCGCACTATTCTGTCTCCTGTCTATCTAAAGGTTTTTTTCCCCATCCATACTATATTATATGCCTGCCTCTGAACAGCTCAACGAAAATAGGTTTTCCATTTTTTTTTTACAGAAACTTTTACATGGGTAGTGATGCATGTAAAATCTATTTTATATACAAACACTGTTGGCTTCATATATTCCAGTCTGGTCTGCCTGATACAAATGCATTTCTTGTCATCTGTAACTTTTGTCTTTGGCACAATTATAAAAAAGGATTGTTATGTTTATAGTGTTTAAATATTTTGAGAATGTATTGATTACCTATCCCTAGGAGTCTGCCACATGACTGTATAAATCGGACCAAGATCAGGCCACAATGCATGAGCATAACAGGTACTGAACCGAGTATGACAGCTTTATATAATTCCATGCAGCTGTCACCCTCGGGTTGGGAGAGCCACCGGCCACTCTGAGCATTTCAGTCCAATCCAGGTCCAATTTATATGACCTTCTGACTGTGCTCTTAAAGAAAATTATCAGATCAGAGAGGTCGACATCCAGCCCCCTTCCAAATAGTTGTTGTCCAGCTCCAATGGCAGATGAATGTAAACAGTATTAAGTTCTATTCACTGTGTAGTTATCGTTCATGGGTGCTCATTGTCATGCCTCGGTTTCGGGACTTGAGCCATGAACCTCTTGCTGCTTGGTCGATTTTCCTTTCTGCTGAGCCACAGCCAGTTTGGTTTCTTTCCAACTGCTAATAGTTCTTTTATCTTTTATTTCCTTTCATTGGTTTGCTTCTATTCAGGTGTCTCACTTTTCAATGTGGTTCTCCCCTATCACTTCTTGGGAGGAGCTATACATACTCACCTTGCACCTGCATCTTTGCTGGCGATATTTCAAGACTGATGATGTTTGGAGATCCAGTTCCTCATTTAGGAATTTTAACACCTTATTAATCTCTCTTGCTTTTCCTTTTGGTTTGTTTGTGTGTCTTACTTCTCAGTACCCTTTCCTCTTCCTAAGATGATCAATACAGTAAGCCTGTAAAACCCCTTTCAAAACTGCATCAGTTGCAACGGGCCTGACATGCAAAGCTCACACATTCTTGTTTCCCCCTCCTCTCGAAGCCTGCATGGGATCCCACCCCTCCCAGTACCTTCCCCCTGTACCTTCCCGTCCTTAGGTGCTGCTGGAAACCCCGCCCACTCAGTTTTACCATGGATTCCCAGGCTCATTGCTCCTGAAGTTTCTCACTTTTTAGGTTTTTTTTCATCACAATAGTTTATTTTACTCGTTTTATGAATAAATAATGCAACGTTTCTGGATATTTCATAGAAATAAGAGGCTTTTCTTAGAAATGGCCTATCAGGCACATTGTTCCTGAACACGTAAAAATGTTCTCTGATATGATATGATAATATAGTCAGCCAATCTTGCTTTTCTCTCTGTCAATTTCTTTCTTCTGCTGAACTTTTAATGCCTGAATCTGAGTTAATATGACTCCAGTAGTAGCTAAGTGCCTTAAAATTAACTTGTTTTTCTTTTATGAAAACTGGATACTATTTGGCTGTAGTTGTGAAATTTGGGTAATGTTTATTTTAGCATGTTTATGGTTATTACATTTTTAGAGCCCAGAAATTGAGATAATTAGTAGTGATGAGCGAGTGTACTTGTTGCTTGGGTTTTCCTGAGCAAGCTCGGGTGACCTCTGAGTATTTATGACTGATCGGAGATTTAGTTTTCATCACCGACAGCTGAATGATTTACAGCTACTAGCCAGGCTGAGTACATGTGGGAGTTGCCTGGTTGCTAGGGAATCCCCACATGTAATTAAGCAGGCTAGTAGCTGTAAATCATTCAGTTGCCGAGATGAAAACTAAATCTCTAAGCAGTCATAAATACTCGGAGGTCACCCAAGCGTGCTCAGGAAAACCCGAGCAACGAGTACACTCGCTCATCCCTAATAATTAGATATTATAGGTGGTTTTCTAAGGCATGCCTATGAGGCACACTACGCCTGAACTTGGGAATGCCAAAGATTCGCCTGACTCAGGGTTAAATGCCTCACCACAGAAAAACAAAACTTCAATTGCATAATTAACATTGAGGAACAGATGTGACTTTGAAGGATACTTGTGAGGATGATTTTACTACTGAATGTAGAAATATGACGATCTTGTAAATGATGAGGGAATAAAGCTACAGAATAAACATACCATTAGCGATGTGCATCCTGGGAAATGTAGTTTCATAGTCATGCTGAAACTACTGCTGTACCCTGCAACTACAGCTTCAGGATGTAAAAAAACACTTTGCAGTGGAAAAATGAACATTAGACAGAATAAAAATTAGAGCAAACTTTGGTATGTGGGGACTGATTATGACTTATAACTGCGAATTGCTGTTTTTTACTTTTGACCCCTCTGACATCTGACTTTCATGGTGCAAAGACATGAAATACCATGAATAAAGCCCAGGTCTCTTGAGTTTGGTCATACATGCTTAAGAAGCTGCTGAGTTCACATCAGGAGACCCGTGGCCAGTCCAGTCGTCACTGTCCATAGTTGGACAGTGAAAATCAGATGTGTGAAACTAGCTTTAGAAAACTTTTTTTTAACTTCGTTTTCATGGATCAGATTCAACATTTTAACTGAAAGGTGTTTTCTATTTCTAGAAAAGTGGATTCCAAATGATTTCTGTCATGTAAAATAACAAATATAAATAGTACTCCCCATCCCCAACAGCTGCTCCTGCTCCAGTCATTGTTTTTTAACTGCAGTGGTTAAATTATGCCAACAGCTTACCACACTTCTGCAGACAATCACTGAGCTCAGCAGCTCTGCCACTGTACACAGCATGAGCTGCTGAGCTCAGTGATTAGCTGCAGTGGTGATGTGTGCTGTCGATGTGCTGTCACTGCTGCACCCCAAACACAGAAACCAAAGCAGCAGAGAAAAGCAGGAGCTCAGGAGAGTGAGCACTATCTATCTTTGTTATTTTACATTACAGAAATCTTTTGGGGTTCACTTTTTTAAAAATGGAAAACACGTTTCAGATACTAAAGCAATCAAGTTTGAAAATTATTTTCTACCTAAGACACGTAATGGGCGAGCGCGTTCGGAACTGCATCGGGGTGCTTGATCGAGGCTCGAGCAGTGCCGAATAATGCGTGGTGTTTGAGTGCTTGGATCCCCGTAAGTGAATTATCTGAGCCGGGCACAGGGTGAGAGAGAGAGAATTTCCCCATCCTCCAGAAAATGCCCGTTTGCCATTCTCTTCCATTATGCTCGCTACTCGAGTCTTAGCACGTCCGAGCGTCCAACAAGCTCGATTCGTGTACCAAGCCTTGAGCATTTTACTGCTCGATCAACACTACCTAAAACATAAAATTTCATTTATATTAGTAAATCAGTAGATGTTGTGATAGCTTGTTGCTTCTGGGTTTTCAATTTATGGGCTGGTGATAATAAGTGCACTTGCGTTTATTTTAGAGTGAAGAATTAACGATACAATGCTACGAAGCACAACATCATTTATAGGGTTTGTTGCATTTTTGCAATATTTCTTGATTAGCTAATTTACCTACTCTCCTTAGTGGGAAGTCTAGCCGCATCCTGCATTACCCCTCCTCACATAAAAACTGCTGTGCATAATCTATTTTAGCCCCAAGGATTTTCCATTATCTCATATATGATGTAATAGTTGATAAACATATCAATCAACTTTCAGCAGTTCTTTGTTAGAAAGCATCAAGACGATACCATAACTAACAACCCTGGGAGATGATCTCTGGTGCTCCGCCATCCATCAACAACCTTGGCACTGGCACAAAGCTTTGCGACAATTCATTAGAGGACTGCACAACACACTGCTAGACAGACGTTAGCAGCAGTTCTATTAAGCCCCCAACTGAGATAATTTTTCCTCGACTCCTTAATGGATGTGCGGTATATCCCCCTGTGCCCTGTCCTATTGCGACAACAATTCCTGGAATGTTAAGAGGAGAATTTACAAGTTTTGTATCACGCCCTATTCACCATAATTTCTGTCTGTATAATTTCCATTTACGTGTGAAGGAAAGAAGGGAAAGCGGTTTTATAAAACAACTTGGTGCAAGTCAATATATGGCACATCTCACTGTTTGATACCTTGGCTGAGCTAGGAACCGGCACTAAAGCTTCAGTTGCAGATGGATTTCTATAAGATCAAAAAAAAAGGAATAAACTGCATGACCAGCAAATATAATAAGAACAGTGTGGGTGTCGATTCAGAAAGCAGAAATACATGAAAAATGTAGAAACCTTATGTGGATCATGAACTGAGTCAACCATCTGTTAGACAGTATTATTTGCCATCCAGTTTTATTCACATTACCCATTAGAGGCTTTGTATTAGAAAACATGGTGTTAGGGGTCGAGTTCCTGCCTCTGCACAGGGGGAATCTCGGGCCTTCTCCGCTGCGGTCTCCCATTCTTCTCTTGCCGCAGTGGAGCCTGCTCAGTGGAGACGTCAGTCCCAGTGTCTTGCTCAGTCCCACTGTGTACAAAGAGTTATTGCTGCTTTTCTTGCTTCTGCCATTGAAGTCAGTGCTGGGCAGTGGCGAGTAGACGTTTCTGGGACTAAGTACTGCTTTTCTCGTTCTGGGCATGCCCTGAGTAAGATCTCTCAGTGGAGATCGAGGGTCACATGGTCAGATACTGCAGCTAAGTCCATTGGTCCTTTCAGGAAGGTCCTGTAGGTGCTAGGACTAAGTCCTGCTTTGCACACACTGAGCATGCCCAGGGCAAGATCTCTCAGTGGAGATCTAGGGTCACATGCTCAGATATGGCAGTCTCTCATTGGTCCTTCTAGGAAGGTCTTTTACTTGCCGCAGCTATATAAGGCTCGCATGGCCGCACGGCCATGCGCTAGTATCAAATCTGTTATGTGCATGCGCCAGCGTGGTCACATTTATGTGTGTGTTCAGGGACTGAAATAAGCCCCTAGAATGCCGGCACCTCCGCGAGGAGATTGTGTGCGTGGATTTAGGGCCCTGGCTGAAATAAGCCCCTAGAATACCGGCTCCTCCGGTGAGGAGATTGTATGTGTGTGTGACCACAGACTGCCTTCTGCTCGGCAGTTAGCTGTGAACTCCTGTGGGGTTAACAGGGCACAGCGTCTTGTTTCCATGCGACTCTGTGAAGTAACAGAGTTCGCTTAAACCGCCATATAGTGCCGTCATTTGCTAGCAGCAGGTTCCTCCTGCACGTTTGACCCCGGGCTGCGAATGCACCAATAATAACATCTATATTTAATCGGTGCGTTCCGCTAGCCTTAACACATGGCCGATTGCTTCTGGAAGAGTATCAATCTTGTCCACAACTTTCCCTGTTTTTCCAGCTCAACCACATTCACTCGAAAGTACTGTAGCCATGCCTGTCTCCATCAATGGGCAAGAGTTACAACACTTTTATAAAAAGTCAGCCATGTTTTATAATACAAAGGAGTAAAGATGAGTTGGTTCAAGACAAGCTCAGACAAGAATGCTGGTGTTCATTCGAAACATGTTGCCTTTTCGCATATGGAATCTACTGTTAATGTGTACCAGTAAAGGATTACTTTTTAAAGAAGCTGAAACCAACCCATCTTTATTCCTTGGGTTTAACATGTTTGGTCATAACGAGGTTCCATGCACCTATATACCTTGAGCTATAACGGTGAGCTGGTTTTCTCAATTTTTTTTGTACGTTTTATAATATCATGCAAAGTCCATTCATAATTACTAATACGTAAAATACAGTGTAATTAATGCTAGCCATCATTTTTTAAATTATCTGCAGGGGTAACCTGATAATTTAGTAAGACTGTTCATGGGGAACTAATTCTAAAAGGGCTTTATAAGATTCCAAAATCCATTTTTTTCTCCAAAAACAGATCCTTATCAGTTCACAGGTTATATGTGGCATTACATCTCAGCCCCATTCACTTCAAAAGAGAGAAAAAAAATCAGCCATTATTCTCCTGTACAACCTCTTTGAGATTCTATAGTCTAGGATTGGCTCAATAGGATTCAAAATCCAATTTGCCATAAATCAAGCTGCTAACTCCATCTTCTTGGTCGCCATGTAATACTAAATTTTCCCTGTAGCGAAATACCTGGCTGGTCATGGCTTCCCCAATCAAAATCAATTGTGTAAGGATTATTCTTGTTTCCATTCTCCGAGTCTTACTGTACAGTAAATGGATCTCTGCTGTATTGTTAGCAGTCTTATTTTAATGAACTACATATACCACTATGGGACCTTCAATGAGAACAGATGATAAGTCTATTATCGCGTTACAGCATACAATGCCCATGGTTCTACATTTAAACACAGACTTTAATAAGAAGCAATTGTGAAGATTAATTTTAGATGCTGAATGCTGTGCAGCCATTCATCATACATATGGAGAGAGGGCTTTTTTGGGAACTGTGCCACTGAGCACCTGTCACATCATATGTTTTGTTCATTGCTCTGCTCTAGACACAACACACTTTTATAATTTAGTCAAAAAAAGATAAGCCTAGAAAAGATCAACCTTGCAAATGTTCACCTTCGCAACAAAATTTTCACATTATTTTAATGAATAATGAAGTAACATGGCAAGTAATTTTTAATAGTTACCATTTGTATCCATGGAGCAAACTTACCAAATGTAAATGAGCAGTGTTCCCCAACTCCGGTCCTCAAGAGCCACCAACAGGTAATATTTTCAGGATTTCCTTAGTATTGCCCAGGTGATAGAATTATTGCCTGTGCAGGTAATGCAATTATCACCTGGGCCATACTAAGGAAATCCTGAAAACATGACCTGTTGGTGGCTTTTGAGGACTGGAGTTGGGGAACACTGCATTAAAGCATACCTGTAGATCAAAGGAAGACTGTGGGAACAGACTACATACAGTTTGTAGTCTGTTACCATGGAGAAACATAGATCTACATAGAATCTGTACTTGATACAAATTTCCAGAATAATTTTGGATTCTTGCAAGTCCTAAGTGTTAAAGAATGGATTCTTTTACGAACCAGTAAGGGGTTAAATATGAAAGAAATCACATTATACTCATGTGGCTTAGGCCCTCACCTAAATGCTTACGCTACCTCCACTGCAGTTTCCTGATGCCCCCAGTCTTTTATGAAGATCTTCAGGTCTCCAAACACTGAGGTCCACATAGTTAGCAATCTTCAGTGATCTATTAACCATATGTCATAACATTATCACGCCCTTCTTGCTAATCTTTTGGGACTGGTGTCTGGCAGCAAATAGTGAAGATCGAATTGTCTTCTGAGTAGATTTGACTAAGGATGTGCTAATCCATGGATGTTCGGGTTCATCGGGTTAGAGCAAGCTTTAGTCCACAGTTTGGTTCTGGTACCAGAACTCTATCTGAACTTGAACCCGAACTAAATAGAAATCAATGGGGGCTCGAATTTTTGTGCTGTAAAATGGTCATAGAAAGGGCTAGAAGGCTGAAAAAGGCTCTCTCTTCCAAACTCAGAACACTAAGCAGACTTTCAGGAGAAGTCCATGTTCAGAGTTCAGCACCTGTCCGAAGCACAAACATGTTCCTCATCATAGGGACAGAGATAGAGACAGACTCTTTGTGCTTCGGGGCAATCTATGGGCAGGTCTTTCCTTGGTTTCTGTGGCTCAGAGCATGAAGATCAGGCTCTGCCTACAGTCCCACCCCAGCACATGGGCATATCATTAATTGAAAACTTCTAACACTGACTACACAAGAACCACAAGATGGATTTCTTCACCCCAGGTATCACTTTAATCAGTTTAACACTGCAAACCTGACAATGCCTGTCGTTTACTTAGCAAAATCCTGCTGACCAATTAGCTTTTAAGGGGATATCAGGGACTTTAAAAAAGGCATGTAGTTGATAAAGGTGGCAAATACCTGTCTGTTGTACCTGGCACCAGTCATTGACAGCTCCTGATAGAGATTCAACTGCTCCCTGTCAACAGAGCAGCAGTTTCTCTTTCTGTTGACAAGGGGAGACTACTGGTGTCATGCTGATTGACAGTTGTCTCACTGCTGCCAAATTGGGGGAAGCCGACTGTCAATCAGTATGACACCAGTAGTCCCACTCTGTCAACAGGAAAGAAAACTGGTGTTTTGTTGACAGGGAGTAGCTGAATCTCTGGTAAGAGTGGAGAATGACCAGTGCTGGGTACAGATGGAAGGTAGTTTCCTCTGTTTACAACTACATGCCTTTTTTTAAACGTCCCAGATATCCTTTAAGCTCATGGTCATTTCCATCAAGTTGTAGTTACCAGAACGGAACCTTTCACACACTCAGTTCTCTATCTGCAGTTTTTACCTCACTGGCAAGTTCCTTAGTGCTTCCCAGTTATGCCAACATGGAATTGTCTCATCTTCTTGGAATATCCCCTCTTTGACATCTCTCTCAGTGACCTATCTCTGCATTCCAACCTTCCTCCAGATATTCTTCCTTGAATACCAACTTTCTTCCAGGGACTCCTTCCTGAATGCCAAACTTCCTTCAAGGACTACTCCCTAAATGCCAACAAAACCCTCAAAATCTCCTTCTGTGTCACACTTGGGTGTCATATCTCTTGTGGAACTTCAGCTGTATACTTCTTCCTCCAACATGGAGACACTAAATCTCACTTTGTGATTAACAAACTTGTGATGAACCTGATATATTTGTTTACTAAATACTTATAAATGATCAAAAGCTTGTCTCTTCACCTAGTTAGGATTTTCTACTAATTATTAGAAATGTGTGTTAACAAAAAATAAACAGAGACGTTTCAGCCAGTTGGTATCTCCTCCTAATGGTCGTACTGCAGTAGGACATTTCTCATGCTCTCAGGAGCCTTTGTACTTTAAGGTACTGCAATCATTGATATGTGCATCCTGATTGCCACTTCTAAGGTCCTTTTTAAAAAAATGATCAAAGACAAGAACTTTCAGCTGCAGAAAACTCACTTTCCTTATAATATAAAATATTTGCATAAACTGTTTTGCATCTGTATATGTTACACTGTGGCCTCTTGAAACTTGTTTTCCTTGAGATTTTAGGAGGCTTTGGTGGATCCAGAAGATTTGCCAACTCTTTTGGGAGTTCAGGATATCTCCCTTTTTATGTGGGGGTCTGTAAGACATTCCAGGAGAGTATTTAAAATTCATAGAGGTATCCAAGTTTGCTTTTTAAACTCTTTTATTAAATTCACCATGGTAATTATCTATAGTCAAGAGTTCTCTGGTCTCATTCACTTGCACTATGTGTCTTGGCGAGTAAACGTTCCACTAGATGTAATGGATGCCTCCCAGAAATAGTCATGTAGGGAAAGTCGATGCAGTATTCTTAATGTTACAGAGAAATACATAAGTTTAACTTGAAGCTCATTGTTTTATATAAATGTATTTCAGGGTAACAGTTTATGTTCTTGTGATGCCAGAGTGTAGTTATTTGTGTTATTAACCCCTTTGCGACATGCGCCGTACTAGTACTGCGCTGCCGGCACTGCATTTGTGCCAGCAGCAGTACTAGTACGGCGCACCGATCACCGCGGTCTCACGCTGAGCGCCGCGGTGATCGGGTGCGGGTGTCAGCTGTCATATACAGCAATGCCCACGATCGGTGCTAGCGCCGATTGCGGGCATTTAACCCCTCTGATGCCACTGTCAGTAGTGACAGCGGCATAGAGGGGGATCGTGCAGGGATGGGGGCTCCCTGCGCTCTCCCACCGGAGCAACGCGATGAGATTGCGTTGCTCCGGTGATCCGGAAGGAGTCCCCGGATCCAAGATGGCCGCGGGACTCCTTCCGGGTCATGAAATGCTAGCCGGCGCCTGCTGAGAACTGCTGAGAGCAGGTGCCGGAAAGCCACCTAGACTTCCCTGTCAGATCGCTGATCTGACAGAGTGCTATGCACACTGTCAGATCAACGATCTGATCTAATACAGTGATGTCCCACCCTGGGACAATAGTAGAAAGTTTAAAAAAAAAAAAAAATCCCCAAATAAAGGAAACAAAAGCATTTCCCAGTAAATCCATTTATTTATGTAAATTAAAAAAAACAATAAAAGTACACATATTTGGTATCGCCATGTCCGTAACGACTCACTCTATAAAACTATCCCACTAGTTAACCCCTTCAGTGAACACCGCAAAAAAAGAAAAAAAAAAACAAGGCAAAAAACAACGCTTTATTATCATACAGGCGAACAAAAAGTGGAATAACATGCGATCAAAAAGACGGATATAAATAACCATGGTACTGCTGAAAACATCATCTTGTCCCACACAAAAAAAAGCCGCCATACAGCATCATCAGCAGAAAAATAAAAAAGTTATAGCTCTCAGAATAAAGCGATGCAAAAACAATTATTTTTTTTATATAAAATTGTTTTTATTGTGTAAAAGCGCCAAAACATAAAAAAATTATATAAATGAGGTATTGCTGTAATCGAACTGACCTGAAGAATAAAGCTGCTTTATCAATTTTACCACACGTGGAACGCTATAAACGCCCCCCCCTAAAAGAATTTCAGGAATTGCTGGTTTTTGTTCGTTCATTCCTCCTCCCAAAAATCGGAATAAAAAGCGATCAAAAAATGTCATGTGCCAAAAAATGGTACCAATAAAAACGTCAACTCGTCCCGCAAAAAACAAGATCTCACATGACTCTGTGGGCAAAAATATGGATAAATTATAGCTCTCAAAATGTGGTGATGCAAAAACTATTTTTTCCAATAAAAAGCATCTTTTAGTGTGTGACGGCTGCCAATCATAAAAATCCGCCAAAAAAAAAAAACGCTATAAAAGTAAATCAAACCCCCCTTCATCACCCCCTTAGTTAGGAAAAAATAATAAAATTTAAAAAAATGTATTTATTTCCATTTTCCCATTAGGGTTAGGGTTAGGGCTAGGGTTAGGGTTGGGGTTAGGGCTAGGGTTAGGGTTAGGGCTGGGGTTAGGGTTGGGGTTAGGGTTTCAGTTAGAATTGGGGGGTTTCCACTGTTTAGGCACATCAGGGGCTCTCCAAACACGACATGGCTTCCGATCTCAATTCCAGCCAATTCTGCTTTGAACAAGTAAAACAGTGCTCCTTCCCTTCCGAGCTCTGCCATGCGCCCAAACAGTGGTTCCCCCCCATATACGGGGTATCAGCATACTCAGCACAAATTGGACAACAACTTTTGTGGTCCAATTTCTCCTGTTACCCTTTGGAAAATAAAAATGTGGGGGCTAAAATATCATTTTCGTGGAAAAAAAAAATATTTTTTATTTTCACGGCTCTGCGTTATAAACTGTAGTGAAACACTTGTTGGTTCAAAGTTCTCACAACACATCTAGATAAGTTCCTTGGGGGGTCTAGTTTCCAATATGGGGTCACTTGTGGGGGTTTCTACTGTTTAGGTACATCAGGGACTCTGCAAATGCAACGTGACGCCTGCAGACCAATCCATCTAAGTCTGCATTTCAAACGGCGCTCCTTCCCTTCCGAGCTCTGCCGTGTGCCCAAACAGTGGTTTCCCCCCATGTATGGGGTATCAGCGTAATCAGGATAAATTGGACAATAACTTTTGTCATCCAATTTCTCCTGTTACCCTTGGGAAATAAAAATTGTGGGCTAAAACATCATTTTGTGGAAAGAAAAAATGATTTTTTAATTTTCACGGCGCTACATTCTAAACTTTAGTGAAACAATTGGGGGTTAAAAGTGCTCACCACACATCTAGATAAGTTCCTTAGGGGGTCTTCTTTCCAAAATGGGGTCACTTGTGGGGGGTTTCTACTGTTTAGGCACGTCAGGGGCTCTCCAAACGTGACATGGGTTCCGATCTCAATTCCAGTCAATTTTGCATTGAAAAGTCAAACGGCGCTCCTTCCCTTCCGAGCTCTGCCATGCGCTCAAACAGTGGTTTATCCCCATATATGAAGTATCAGCGTACTCAGGACAAATTGCACAACAACTTTTGGGGTCCAATTTATTCTGTTACCCTTGGGAAAATAAAAAATTTGGGGCGAAAAGATCATTTTTTGTGAAAATTAATATGAAATTTTTTTTACGGCTCTACATTATAAACTTCTGAGAAGCACTTGGAGGTTCAAAGTGCTCACCACACATCTAGATAAGTTCCTTAGGGGGTCTACTTTCCAAATTGGTGTCACCTGTGGGGGTTTCCACTGTTTAGGCACGTCAGGGGCTCTCCAATCGCGACATGAGTTCCGATCTCAATTCCAGCAAATCTTGCATTGAAAAGTGAAATGGCGCTCCTTCCCTTCCGAGCTCTGCCAAGTGCCCAAACATTGGTTTACCCCAACATGTGGGGTATCGGCGTACTCCAGACAATTTGTACAACGACTTTTCTGGTCCAATTTCTCCAGTTACCCTTGGTAAGATAAAACAAATTGGATCTGAAGTAAAAATTTTGTGAAAAAAAAGTTAAATGTTCAATTTTTTTTAAACATTCCAAATATTCCTGTGAAGCACCTGAAGGGTTAATAAAATTTTTGAATGTGGTTTTGAGTACCTTGAGGGGTGCAGTTTTTAGAATGGTGTCACTTTTGGGTATTTTCTGTCATATAGACCCCTCAAAGTCAATTCAAGTGTGAGGTGGTCCGTAAAAAAAATGGTTTTGCAAATTTTGTTGCAAAAATGAGAAATCGCTGGTCAACTTTTAACCCTTATAACTCCCTAACAAAAAAAAATTATGTTTCCAAAATTGTGCTGATGTAAAGCAGACATGTGGGAAATGTTGATTATTAACTATATTATGTGATATAACTCTCTAATTTAAGGGCATAAAAACGATAAATTTGAAAATTGCTAAATTTTCATAATTTTCGACAAATTTCTGTTTTTTTCACAAATAAATGCAAGTCATATCGAAGAAGTTTTATGACTATCATAAAGTACAATATGTCACGAGAAAACAGTGTCAGAATCACCAGGATCCGTTGAAGCGTTTCAGAGTTATGACCTCATAAAGTGACAGTGGTCAGAATTGTAAAAATTGGCCCTGTCACTTAGGTGAAAACAGGCTTCGGGGTGAAGGGGTTAAAGGGTAGTTATTGTTGCTATAAGGGTATAGTTTGGCTTACACTTTATTCATACATATATGTCTAAGATGGAAAACCAGAACTACAACTTGTAAAAAAAAAATCAGGCTACCCCTTTAGTTAGATGCATTCAGTCAATGAACTAAGGAGTAGTAAAAGTTCACAAATAGAGACCGGGTGTAAATTAGACATTCTGCAAACGAAGAAGAACTAATTATTTCTCAACAATACTGTGATTTCCAGATACGTTATCTATGTGACACACACTAATTGTCATTCTGTGATGCACCAAGTTCTCCCTGGTAGTATTAATTGCGCCAACTGGATCACTTAGTACGTATTCCTTATTTCTGCATTGTGCCAGAGCATACTTTTTTTAAGACTCAGAAGTTTAAGTACTGAGTTTCCTTCCTTAATGTTCAGTTACACTATTTAACACGGATTTAACACTTTCCATTGAACAGATGATATCTTTGCACAGTTTAAAGTACATTTTAATGGCACTAAATAATAAATGTCACTAGTAAGAAAAAACATAAAAAGAAAGTTTGAATATTTAAATACAAAATCTGTCAGACTTTTGCTAAACTGTAAAATATTTGTTCATCACTGACTCGAAACATAGCAAGGTCATTGAAAGGATAGTTACTGAACATATGGGATAAAGTTTGTTTTTTACCTCTTAGCAGCCGCTCACCATGTTCCATGTTCTTACAGTGGATGTTAGCTAGGCTGTATTCAGCAGTGCCATTATAACTGCAGAATAATGATGCCATGTAGAATCAGGCATTCCTTCCTTGACAATCACCGCATACACAATAAAGGATTGGTCTTGGTGGCCATTTGATCACAATGGCAGCTCTTATTTGTAAAGCTGCTGGATCAAGGTAGGTCAAAATGTTCCTTGAGCATTTAGGGGAAACTTGTAATAAAAAGGTAAAAAAATAAACTAATAAAAATAATAAACTATATTCAGATGGAGCAATTGCCAAAACAACTTCTGGCACTCTAATCTGCTAACAAAGGCTACTGTAGGCCTTTTTCTTACTATGAATTGCAGATCTATTATTGATGGTCGTGGGAGATGCTGGAAGGTCTTCTTACTATGTTCCCTCTGTAATTCTTTGCTTTTCTGTAATAACAATTGCCTTCTGTATAAGGCTAGGTTCACATTGCGTTAGTGCCATCCATTTAACGGATCCGTTAAACAGATGCGCTAACGCTGATGCCCAAAATCTCTTTTTCTTCAATTGCGTTAACGCATGCGCTAACACATGGTACCATTGTGTTGGCATGCGTTAGTAATGAAGGTCTATGTACAGCGAACACATCTGTTCGCTGTGCGTTAGACCTAACGTACCCCAAAACGTGGTAGACCGCGTCCGAAGGTGCGTAACAAAGTAACTGACCATCGCTAATGCATGCCGATTTTGACATGTGTTAGGATCCATTACGATAATGGATGGCAATGGGTGCATTAACGGATCCGTTATATTGCGTTAGTGCCGCTTTGAAACGGATCCATTAAACGGATCGCCCTAACGCAATGTGAACCTAGCCTAGCCCTTTTGCTATTGTTGAACACTTTAAAAGACAAGGCAAAATAAGTCAGTGTGAAGGGGTGGTCTAAACATTTAACTCAGTTAAAAGGTCCTTTCACCAAATTTGTTAAGTTAGCCAAGACACATGATGCAATAATGCCTCCAGAGCGGAATAAAATATTTGGGGTTTTTTTGCTTCTTTTTTTCATTTCACCTCTCCATTGTGGAGATATTAGAAATCAAAGTGTTTGGCACCTAATAAATACATTTTCATTATGTGCAAAAGGGAATTATTACAGAGTTTTCGAAGTGGGTCTGTACTTCTTTCCCCGTATGACGTTGCCCAATCAAGAGCAGGTGACAATGCACAGTAGAAAAAGAACACTCTCCACAACAGCTCAGAACAGAGAACATGAGATGTAATGACAGCGTGCTTTGCTCTCACTACAATGGGATTGCAAGTTGCCAAGTTGCCAGAAGCACAACAAACATAAGTGTGAATACTGATACCTATGACCTCTCATCTATGCACAGTGTGAGGGGAAGAGCAGTACAGCAAAGGTGACCATGCTATTGTAAGGAGGTGGAACATAAGAAGAGTCCAGGGGCGGTTACCTTCTCTGCTCTGTGCCTGGAAACATTGTGCTGTGCTACAGGATCCCCGGGGGGCAGACTTAGAGACTGGGACAGGAAGGAAGCAGAGATTGGCAAAGGCGCGAACGCAAGTGGCAGAGCAGCGTGTGCAACGGTCAGGGAAGGACGCAGCTGTGCTCCGAGGAGGAGAGAGGGCTCCCGGTCAGAGGACAAATACAGGGAGATTGCCCAGAAAGACTGTATCTTGTGAGTACATGAAAGCGGACTCTGCTGTGACTGGAGAGGGGTGCCTTGACACCCGTGCAGAGACAGTGGCCCATGCAGAGACTGTGACCCCTAGTACCCACGGTATCAGTGCAGAGCCCCTGATTCCTGTTAAAGAGACTTAATAATAGACTGACCATCATTTTCCTGGGATAGGCTGTGCTGTAAAAGCTAAAGACTCAGAGCCTGTGCATACCACATTAAATCCTGAAACCCCAGGCAACCGATTCCTTGAGACTACTCAGCCCACAGACAACAGAGGGATGACAATTACCCCTGTTTCTTGGCGCCTACATTGGAGAAGATGACCCTTCACGCAAGTCCTCATCAGACTGATAAGTGTTCTTTTTCTCAAGAAGTCCCGCTTAATTCTGTTACACTGTTTGACTCCCATATTTTGCACTGACATCTTTTCAGTTCATATTCTACTGTTTTCTCCCTGCGAGAAGAATATTGTCCCTGTTAATAAATTCCCCCCAACAGTTGGTCTGTCTGTTCAGTGGTGACATACTCAACCCTGAACTCTATTACACTATGAGAGGATGGGAGCTGACATAAGGGTTTATAATCAAACACAGCAAATCTCAGCTGTGCTGCTCACTTCGCCCACACTGACTGATGAGACCTTATCTGAAAGCTGGCTGCTTCTGATTGGACAACATCATATATGGGTAAAATGTAAATGCCCCATTCAAAACTCTCTGATAATGCCCATGTGAACATAATGAAAATTAATCTCATTAGGTGCCAAATACTTTGATTGCTTATGCTATCTTTGCAATATAGATGCAAAAATAAAAAAAATTAAAAAAATGGTTTTATCCTGCTCTACAGTCACATTTACTCTGTGTGTCTAGTTCAAATGTCCAGATTAGTGATGAGCGAGTATACTCGTTGCTCAGGTTTTTCTGAGCATGCTTGGGTGGTCTCCGAATATTTGTGAGTGCTCGGAAGTTTAGTTTTTGTGGACGCAAATGATTTATGGCTGCTAGCCAGACTGAGTACATGTGGGGGTTGCCTGGTTGTTAGGGAATCCCCACACGTATTCAGGCTGTCTAGCAGCTGTAAATCATGCAGCTGCGTGGACAAAAACTAAATCTCCGAGTACTCACAAATACTCGGAGACCACCCCGGCATGCTTGGTAAAACCCGAGCAACAAGTATACTCGCTCATCACTAGTCCTAATCAAATTTAAAAAATGGTGAAAGGTCCTCTTCATAATAGTGGACATCATAATTATTTGTCAGATCTGTGCCACTCCTTTTTATTGCTGTTAGTGTCCTTCCTTTTCTGGTGAGATGGGTGACCGCTACAACGAATATTCATCCATTCAATAGTCACTTTTTCTTTGAGCCGAAAGAAGCTTTTGTAGCTCTTTCATCCATAATAAATGGAATGAGACCTCTGCAGTCAATCAGTGGCCACTGTTTGGATACAGTGATCAACTGAGACCTAGCACCAGCAGAAGTACAAAAGTGCTTTGGGAGTCTGGTTGGTAAGCTTGTTTTTTTAAAAAATGTTTCCTTCTTCATGTTCGTACTGTTACTCGCCTGTTTGCAAACTAAGATTAAGTGTATCCCTTTAAGGTCTTGAAATGGAAAGAATTTTTGTTTATAAAGAAGTATGTGCTTTGTTTGGAAGCGATGTCTTATAACAGATTGCGACAGTCAAGCAACGTTGAGCTTTTAGGGTTTAGTTAAAATTTTAGACACAAGTAGTTAAATGAACATATTGCATTTTGTAATATATTTTGTCTCCCATAGAGATTAATAAGAAAATATTGCAAACAAGCAGCATTATAAAATAGAATTTGCAATTACAGCATTTACAGTAAGGAACATTTCACTTTAGCGTTAGTTCTTCACATAATTAACTAATATTTCATTGTTTTTTTGTTTTTTGTTTTTCCTTCTTCAAGGAAGTAGATGATATGACAATGTTAAAGAATTTATACTGCCCTTTAAGACTGCCAAGTTATAGTCAACAACAACCCATCTGATAAGAGACAGATACAACAGTTGACGTTTACCCATTTGAGAAATAATTTTAATTGCTCATTTTCCAAATAGCCCACATATAAACAGCGAGCAGCTCGTGGCCCGCGGAATCAGGCATACTGTGCTAACTATTATTAGTCAGAAATAACTTACATCAACTCAAATAAACACCCCGAGGATATCAGAAAGTCAGACCACAGCAACTGTGCAGAAATATGTGCACCGTCTCCGGCTACTCGTCTACAGATTAAATCATACAGTCGAAATCAGTATATGCAGCCAGTTCTGGTACCCAGCTCCAGATAAAGACTATATTCAAAAAATATATCACTGCGCTGTCATTCAGAGCCTCTGCTCTATGATCTTATATCTTGGCTTTCTTTAGTTCAGTAATTACCTTCCTATATCATTCAGCAGTTTCACTTGCACCACGTCAATACCCACTTTATCATCGCTCCCCAAAAAACATTGGTAATTATCAGATTCCTGACTGTTTTTTGACTTTGTATTCTATCCTCGACTACATGTTTTTCGCATACAATTTCTTATAAATATACATTTTTAAATAATTAAATATATATATAAAACTAACACCAATGGTCTAGAAATACATTAAATATACATTGGTATTTACAAAATATAAACTCTAGTACTTATATAATGTGTTAAATCTAAGTCACTTGCTGAGGCTTTTTGACAGACTGGATATTCATTAGGCTTTGAAAAGTGTCGCTAATAATAATAAGTTCACACTACGCGTTTTTTTCAGCGTTTTTTAATGCACATTTTCAGCTGTGTTTTACAGTACCGTATTTTCCGGCGTATAAGACAACTTTTTAACCCCTGAAAATCTTCTTAAAAGTCGGGTGTCGTCTTGTACGCCGGGAATCGCCTTGTACGCCGGGTGTATATGGTGGGTGGGGGGAGGAGTGGTCCTGATGACGACGAGGGGGCGTCTCACAGGAAAATGAGTATCCCCCATTACCTTATCATAGCGCTGCAGCGTGGGGTCTCTGTGCTGGGAGCGGCGGCTGCTGTGCTGTGGTGCGGCGGCTCCTCTTCTGCAGTGTGGGGCCTCTGGTGCTGTAGGGCGGTGGCGTATCTTCATGCAGTCGGGGCTCCTCCGGCATCTCAAAGCCTGGAAGCCCCGCCGGCAACTCCATCGGTGTAATGCGGTGGCCTCCGGGAAAATGGCCGCTGCTTAGATTCAGATCTCATGTCCCGAGATTTCGGGACGAGATCTGAATCTGAGCATGCGCAGCCCCCAGTGGCCATTTTCCCGGAGGCCACCGCATCGCACCTATTGAGCTGCCTCCGGGAAAATGGCCGCTGCTCAGATTCAGATCTCGATTCCCGAGATCTCGGGACGAGATCTGAATCTGAGCAGCGGCCATGTTCCCGGAGGCCACCGCATTGTACCGATGGAGTTGCCGGCGGGGCCTCCAGGCTTTAATGAGATGCCGGAGGAGCCCCGACTGCATAAAGATACGCCGCCGCCGCCACCCCACAGCACAGAGGCCCCACACTGCAAAAGAGGAGCCGCCGCACCACAGCACAGCAGCCGCCGCTCCCAGCACAGAGACCCCACGCTGCAGCGCTATGATAAGGTAATGGGGGATACTCACTTTCCTGTGAGACGCCCCCTCGTCGTCATCAGGATCACTCCCCCCCCCAAAAAGGCACATATTCACCGGCCCTATAAGACAACATACGGTGTATAAGAAGACCCCCAACTTTTAAGAAGATTTTATTTTTTAACTGGTAAAGTTGGGGGGTCGTCTTATATGCCCAGTCGTCTTATACGCCGGAAAATACGGTACTAGCTATGTCTATGAGATTTCAGAAATCCCATGCACACACCTTGGTTTTTTTGTCATCAGTATTTTGCACTTTACATGAGGTTTTTGCACAATAGAGCATGACACATTTTTCCTATTTTTTTCTGCATTTTTCACCTATTGACATGAATGGGTGGTAAAAAAAAAATGCTTAAAATCAGCAGTCAAAACACAGGAATCGTGCCAAGACCTCATTCTGTAGAATAGGACTTTTTTTCACTGAACTTTTACAGCATGTACAAGAGACAACTCTAGAATGCCAAAAACACAGGAAAAATGCACCAAAAACGCAGCAAAAAATGCAAGAAAAAACAAGAAAATCCTGATTTTTTTTCTGCAGCCTCTTTCCTGCCAAGAGATCAGGTTTTACTGCAAAAAATAAACTGCTGAAAAAAATGCCTAGTTTGAACTTACCCCAAGACTGTTTGTTCCTTCTAAAGAGCTGGTTTACATATTTTTGTTCTCAGTGATAGTGTACTTAAAGATAATCTTTCATCAGGATTATGAATATTAAACTGAAGGTATGCCCACAATGACACTGTTACTGGGTCATCTAATACATACATTCAGTGAAGAAACCTGCAGCCTAGTTATTTTAAAATCATCATTAGAAGTTTTGGTCTCTGTGTATCAGGACCAAACTGTAGTGCCGGATTGTGGTTGAGGCCTTCGGTTTTGTCACGGCCCCTCCACTGCCACTGCTGTCCCTTTCTTATTTAAATATTGCACCTGCGCCGTCCAAGCCATGAGCGACACTTGTGTAGATTGATCTCACAGTGGGTGGCTCATGCACAGATTAAAACCTTGGCTCGTCATTGAGGCAGCACTTTTCTTGAAGACTACAGAAGACCCTACTCAAAGTCCCTCACCACAGTCCTGCCCCAATGCACGGAGACTAAAACTTCTAATGAAGATTTAAAAAAAAAAAAACAGGCTGTGGATTCCTTCACAGAATATGTGTATAAAATCAGTATAACAGCACCATTGGGGTCGTACAATTAGTTTAATGTACATAACCCTTCTCTTTAAAAATCACTACTAGCTGGGTTACCATTGGGAGATATTGGTTCTCATTAAGAAGATAAAACTATGGAGTCTTGCAGGCAATGCACCATGGGAAATAGAAATACAAAATTAGCTCGGCTTCAGAAAGAAGATGCTATTTCCTTAGTATAACTTTTAATGAAGGTAACCACACTGTAAGTCAATACTCAACTCTTAAAAGGGATCTGGTCATCAGGAAAATGCAGTCCAGTCTGCAGGCAGCATGTTATAGAGCAGGAGGAGCTGAGAAGATTGATATATAGTTTTATAGGAAATAATTCAGCATCACCTGCTTTCATCATTTAATCCTTTGTGGGATTTTCTGTTGAGTGGGTGGTCCTGTCAGTGACTGACAGCTATCTCTGTACGTACTATTATAGGAAGAAGGCTATCAGTCACTGATAGGACCACCCACTGGACTTAAAATCCCAGAAATCTATCTACTCATCTTTCCCTACTCTATGACATGGTGCCTGCAGATTAGACTGCATTTTCATAGTGACAAGTTCCCTTTAACAAAGGTTATTAGCCAATCAGAAACCTATCAAAGAGAACCAGTAGCCAACAGTCAGTAACGTAATGTCAGTCTGATGCTATCAGGTTAAAAAAGCAACTTCTGGCAGACTTGACACTAGCCACTCTGTCTCGCAGATCCAAGAGGAACCCTGTCTGATGCCCTTTTGACCTGTATACAGGACTGGATAGGACCCCCAATTGGGCCCCCAGAGTTGCATCCCCGGAGTAGTTTCTGGCTGATGGAGCGAGCCTGAGAGTAGAGTAGTTACTCTAGTCCAGGGACAGGGCCAGAGATAGACTTAGGAGACTAACATCGTAATCAGGGAAATACCTCAGTCATATACCAGAAATACAGAAAAAAACAGGGTCAAACTAGGCAAGGTCAGGATCAAGGAGAAAGATTAAAAAAATTAAACCGGAGTCACAAGCTAGGTCAGTGTCAGGAATAAAAAACCAAAGAAGCACTATAGGAAACGAAATACAAGAATTGGCAACTGTTGGCAGACTGCTGGATAATCAAATATGGTGTAGTGCTGTCCGATGGATCATAGTAGGGAGTTCATTACAACTGCTAACCAGCAGGACAGTGTACACATTCTCCCTGCATGGGCTGCACCGCTAGTCACAGCTACACCAATATTCCTAACTGAACAGTGCCTGTTTCACTCAATAATATCATCAATGCCACCACCTCCGTCACCAGCATTGCCCACAGAGTAAATGTGGCACTGTCTGGTAAAAGAGCATGTCCAAAAAGTGATATAACAAGTGCATATGGCATCTCACACAACTATAAAACTCACTAAAACAACAAAGTTGTCTACAGAAGGCTAATTTGATGATCTCCCAAGTCATGATTTATGGCTGTTGTGGGTTAAACAGTGAATGTGTAGGCAATCCGCCCACAGATGGATGTATGAAGATGACGTTACACAAGAGAGTTGTCTTCCATCTTGCATCTCTATTTTGCAATTAAAATGAAACCCATTAATTAATACATGTACAGTACATATGTTCTCTGAAAACACTGTTTCCCAAATCATTGATTTTTTGTTGGCAGCCACAGATACTATGTTGGCATTGGTGACCTTACAACATTACCAAAACTTGTTACTAGAGCTAAAACCATATGATTGGCAGTTAACAGCTGACAGCGATGCTGAGCAATTGTTCATAGTTGTTGCACACTTTTATTCACGTTAACGCTCCGTTTAGTTTAACACCATCTGTTGCATTAGAAAGTGACTCAACCTACAAAAAGTTGGGGACCTCTGCTGTAAATTCACAACTTATCGGGGTCAGCCATTTGCATCCCTTCTGCCAAGAGTTGCAGAATTGGTATTCATGGCAGAAATATGAGCTTTACAATACTGTGCCATTTATTTAGGAGAGAATACATTAGGGATGTCATATCATGTATTAATAAATACATCAATTCCATTTGTAAGTGGTTTTAGTTTGTGAATACTGGGGCTTGGATCAAACAGTCAATTTGTGCTGACAAACTCCCATTATATTTGTGGAACCTAATTACCTACAGGTTGGATATTGTCAATGTAAGGGCTCGCTCACACCACCGTATTTTCCATCCAGGTACAATGCAACAAAACATTGGATTGCACTTGAACCAATGTTAGTCTATGGGGCCGTGCACAGGTTCGATTTTTATCTTGGACTGAGTCAGTCCAAGGAAAAAAATCACAGCATGTCTGAATTTGATCTGATATTCAGATCACAGTTGACTATGCAAGTCAATGAGTACATGGAAATCACTGGACTGCATTCGGATGACATCATAGTGCAATACCATTTCCGTGTACTGATGGAATAGCGAAAATGGAGAAATTTTGTTCTGCATTGTCATCTCACAGACATCAGCGTTTTATGAGAGTGTTGTTTGAATAATCGTCCCAATTCTCATGTGGGAATGAGCACTGCAGACATTATTAAATATAGCAACACTTACACACGTGGTCAAAATTGTTGGTACCCCTTGTTTAATGACAGAAAAACCCGCAATGGTCACAGAAATAACTTGAATCTGACAAAAGTAATAATAAATAAAAGATCTGTGAAAATGAACAAATGAAAGTCAGACATTGCTTTTCAACTATGCTTCCACAGAATGGAAAACACAATAAAACTCATGAAAATGCTGTTTGCGAATTTAGGCTTTGAGGGGTAGTCCAAGATCTGAAAGTTATCCCCAAACCATAGAATAATTGAGAACTTACAGATCAGTGGGGAAATGACTGCTGGGACCTCAATGATGCAGCCATCATAAATGAAGCACCGATAGACAATCTCCACAGTCCATTTCTTGGAGTTGTTGGGGGTCCATACAGTTAAACACCCAACAATCAGTAAGTTAGGGTAGGCAATAACTTGGGATACCCCTCTAATTAGCCATTACTCATCACAATTACTGCTCATTGGTAGCATTTTGCATTATAAACCTATTTGTAATATAAATCCCCCTATAGTGCAAATCATTTTGTGTGAATATTACATTTAGATGGATTTGCCCTTTAGTTATATTTACCAGTGGTCTTCAATTTCTAATCCTATCACCATCGCCATCATCAACGCTCTGCCTGCCTGTCCTCGTGTCATATTTATTGCAGTCAATTGGTATTTAATGATCACAAACTCTATTCATAAATTGCGCGATTTAACAGTATGTCACAAGAGAAAAACAACAGTGAGCGTCACACCATCTCAGTGCTATCTGGGGGACACAAATTTAATTTAAAAAAATGAGTCGGATCTTCCATTTAATTTGAATTGACATTATCTCTTCTTGTATTCCAAATGTCGGCAGTGCGGAATCTTTAAAGTGAAAAATCGAAATTAACATATCAAATTAGGAACAGCAAATATAAAAATATATCATTCCCTCTGAGCAAATCCTGAATTAATTCTAACCAAGGAAGAAATTAACAGACGTAGGGTTTGTGCTCAATTTACAGACCATTTCAAAGCATTGGAGTGGGAATGATTTAGATGTCTCCAGTCATTAAAATCTGCAAGCATATTGTAAATTATCAAATGATCTTCCCAGTCTGAAAACCTCTGCTATCTAAAAAGGCTTAAATGATGGATATGTCAGGAGATGAAGGTATGTAACTGAGTATGGAGCAAGTTAATAAAACCCCAGCAGGAGAATTGTCGCCCGGTGCGTCGCTCCCCTATGTTTATCTCACCGCATAGAGGAAGAGAACCGAGCTATGTTTATCATTAAATATATATTTTGGGATCACTGAAGTGGACTCAACAACATTTTACCTTGGGGATAAGCAAATGATGAAAGTTTACAATTTATCTTTAGCATTTCAGACTGAAAACAGTCATTTTCAGAGCAATTTTTGATCAGTCACATCTACGTGACATTTTTGAAGTTAAACAGGTAAAATATAGATTTGAAGATAAAACTTTTGGTGCATGATATACAGAGACATGAAGCAAAACTGAATTTTATATTTGTTGCAAAGTAGAGCGTGGCATTTAAAGAAGCACTCCCAGAACTATGTGTTATTATGTAATGTTTCACATTGTGTGTACATGTCCCCTCTGAATTATAAAGTGCTGCGGAATATGTTGCACTATAAAAAAAATATATTATTATTTAATATGTGTATATGCTGCTTTCTCCAGGATCCATTGCTGTTCTGCTCCTCTTCTCGGTGACATCACTGATCTGCAGACTCTCCCAGTGACTCTGCACTCTGTGAGACTCAGAAGTGGCTCTTACACTGTGACCATATGGAGGGTTGGAATGAGACTCCATAGACTTACACTGTAAAACAACATTTCCGGCTCCCGCACTGAGCATAGAGTGAACCGGAGAGTCTGAATTGAAGTGATGTCACTGAGAAATTAAGCAGAATGGAGCTGAATACCTGTTACAATTCATTTTTGGAGTCATGACAGCTCTGATTCTGCTTTAATTTAAATGTTGTTTTTACTTTTGGGCCAGCAATGGTTAATGTCAGTTTCCTTGCTGGCAGCTGCTTTGTTGCTGGTCAGCTGATGTGAGTGGTGACCACTCCCATCATCCTTTAAATAGTCACATGACACATCAACTGACTGTTGGTAATAGAGTTATTCTATGAAGACCAGACTAGGAATTTGGAGTTCTCTGGTGCCAGCGGTGTATCTGCTGCTTCAGTGGAGTTCAGCGTCCTGGTTCCATGTCCTCTGATGTGTGGAGCTTGGCAGCAGAGGCTGGAGCTAAGTTTCTTGTTCCCTTCCTCGTCTGCCTCATGCTTGTCACTACTCCCTGTTTTTATACCATCTGCAGTTGTGAGGCTAGCATCCTTGCTGGCCAGTGCACTAGCCAGGGTATAGTGAGGTGACAGCTAGGGACTAGGCACGTGATGGCGGCAGGGGAAGGGCCAGCATAGGGCATTGGGGGAGCTTAGGGATAGGCACAGGTTTTGTTAGGAGGTGCCCCATCCCTTGCTCCCTACTGTTGGGGCCTTCCTCCCCCTTTTTCCATCCCATTGTTGGTGTTTGTTGTATCATCCACTGGATGTACATTTACCTGTGTCGGTCGTGACAATACCAGAGAAAGCATTGGTAGGAGAGTATATTGAAGAAGCACTCCTCCTATCAAAGTTTTTATCCTCTAAATATCTTGCAATCAACATATCATATAGCACTGTGTACTTACAATTGCTCATTTTGCCTTTCTACTCAGAAAATTGTTCTCTTTTCTCTGCTCTATGTAGAAACAGGAAGTCTCATTTCTCTGCGAAAATCACCCCCCTCTTCAACTCCTGACCCAGCCGCTTCACCCCTCCCCCTGCCAGGGACTTTTGCAGTGACTCATGACTCCTACAGGGAATATTGACCTCATGTTTCTACATAAAGCTTAGTAGTATTCAGTGCATCAGTTTTTAATCACTTGAAGTCATAGACCAAATGAAAAAAGAAGATTTAACTGGACAGAAGACCAAAATGAGCAATTGTAAGTACATAGTGCTATATAATATGATGACTGCAATATATTAAGGTGATAAAAACTTTGATGGGAGTGCTTCATTAATACATACACACTAGACTACATACACGTATACACAGATTTAACTAACAACATTTTTCATGGGAGGGCCTCTTTAACAGAAATCTGCGACTTGTCACAATGTGTACATGTGGTCTTCCATAGGAATGTAGGTAAAAGTATAAAGCTAATATATGTCAAAGAATGGTCAGTTACTGTTAGTGTTGAGCATTCCGATACCGCAAGTATCGGGTATCGGCCGATATTTGCGGTATCGGAATTCCGATACCGAGTTCCGATATTTCTGTGATATCGGAAATCGGAATCGGAAGTTCCCAGTGTATGGTTCCCAGGGTCTGGAGGAGAGGAGACTCCTTCAGGCCCTGGGATCCATATTCATGTAAAAAATAAAGAATTAAAATAAAAAATATGGATATACTCACCCCTCCGGCGGCCCCTGGACCTTACCGATGTAACCGGGAGCCTCCGTTCCTAAGAATGAGGAGTTTAGGACCTGCGATGACGTCGCGGCTAGGGTTGAGCGACCTTTACATTTATAGGATCGGGTCGGGTTTCACGAAACGCGACTTTTTCAAAAGTCGGGTCGAGTGAAATCGGCCGATCCTATAAAAAAGTCGGGGTCGGGGTCGGCCGAAACTCGAAACCCAATGCAGTGCATTGGGTTTCCAATGGTTCCCAGGGTCTGAAAGAGCGGAAACTCTCCTTCAGGCCCTGGGATCCATATTTAAGTGTAAAATAAAGAATTAAAATAAAAAATATCGCCATACTTACCCTCTGATGCGCCCTGGTACTAAGTGGGAACCTTCCTTCCTTAGAATCAGCCTTCCAGGACCTTGCGGTGACGTCGCGGTGATGTTGCGGCTTGTGATTGGTCGCGTGCGGCCGCCCATGTGACCGCTCGCGCGACCAATCACAAGCCGCGACGTCACCGTGACGTCACCGAAGGTCCTGGAAGGGCTGATTCTTAGGAAGGAAGGCTGCCGGAAAGAAGCCGAGGGTGAGTATATTCCTATTAGGTATATACTCACCCTCGCACGCGCCCTGCTTCTTTCCGGCAGCCTTCCTTCCTAAAAATCAGCCCTTCCAGGACCTTCGGTCACATCACGGTGACGTCGCGGCTTGTGATTGGTCGCGCGAGCGGTCACATGGGGGGCCGCGCGACCAATCACAAGCCGCGACGTCACCGCGACGTCACCGCAAGGTCCTGGAAGGCTGATTCTAAGGAAGGAAGGTTCCTGCTTAGTACCAGGGCGCATCAGAGGGTAAGTATAGCGATATTTTTTATTTTAATTCTTTATTTTACACTTAAATCTGAATTCCGATACCAATTCCCGATATCTTAAACATATCGGGAATCGGTATCGGAATTCCGATTCCAGATTCAGAAGATCGCCGACTTCATGGCCGACCCCACACAGGGGTCAGGTTTCATGAAACCCGACTTTGCCAAAAGTCGGCGACTTCTGAAAATTGCCGACCCATTTCGCTCAACCCTAGTCGCGGCTTGTGATTGGTCGCGTGAGCGGTCACATGAGCGGAGGCTGCCGGTTACATCGGTAAGGTCCAGGGGCCGCCGGAGGGGTGAGTATATCCATATTTATTATTTTAATTCTTTATTTTTTACATGAATATGGATCCCAGGGCCTGAAGGAGAGTTTCCTCTCCTTCAGACCCTGGGAACCATCCAGGATACCTTCCGATACTTGTGTCCCATTGACTTGCATTGGTATCGGTATCGGCGATATCCGATATTTTTCGGATATCGGCCGATACCATCCGATACCGATACCTTTGAGTATCGGAAGGTATCGCTCAACAATCCATTAAGTTTTTATGTACCAACTGCTGCAGCACCATGGGTTGAGAAACTAATATAATGCCAGGTAGGAAAAGGAAAGTTAGGTATTCTGCCTTGCTAGTAAGGTTCAAAAGGAAGATTCAAAGAGAAAGGGAAAGTAGCAATGCGGTTTATTTTCAACAAGTTTCAAAGTCAGCCATCTTCTTCATCATGAAAAACCACAACCTTTTGTCCCAGTGAAGAAGTTGGTTGACTTCAAAATGAGTTGAAATTAAATCGCATTGTTACTCTCCTTGTCTCATTGAGTCTTTGTTTGGATCCTTACCAGCAGGGCAGAACACTCAGCTTTTCTTTTTTTAAATGGTCTTTTGCAATTTTGACATTTTAGAAAAATAGAGGTTCATAGGAGATTTAGTAGTTGGCCATGTATGTGGCTATCTTTATTATAGTACATGGAAATTAGGGACTTTTACTTGGGCGAATAAAGAGTCAAATGAACACTTATTAGAGCACCCATTTGTGATTATTGGCTATAGTGAATATGGCTGATCACATCCTTTATGCTTTCTGAAAGATCACTGTTGTTGAAAGCAGATGTCACTCTAGGACTCTATGGAGAGCAAATCACCATATTAATGAACAGTTGTCCCTATGCAGCTTGCATTTGCCCATGGACAGATACAGGTGCTTCTCACAAAATTAGAATATTATCAAAAAGTTAATTTATTTCAGTTCTTTGATGCAAAAAGTGAAACTCATATTATATAGAGTCATTACAAACAGAGTGATCTATTTCAAGTGTTTTTTTCTGTTAATGTTGAGGATTATGGCTTACAGTCAATGAAAACCCAAAGTCATGATCTCAGTAAATTAGAATACTTTATAACACCAGCTTGAAAATGATAGTAAAATTTGAAATGTTGGCCGACTGAAATGTATGTTCAGTAGGGTTGAGCAAAACGGATCGTTCATTTTCATAAGTCGCCGACTTTTGGCAAAGTCGGCGTCTCATGAAACCGAGCCGATCCCTGTGTGGGGTCGGCCATGCGGAACGCGACTTTCGCGCCAAAGTCGCGTTTCAATGACGCTAAAAGCACCATTTCTCAGCCAATAAAGGTGGACGCAGAGTGTGGGCAGCGTGATGACATAGATCTCAGTCCCCACCATCTTAGAGAAGGGCATTGCAGTGATTGGCTTGCTTTCTGCGGCGTCACAGGGGCTATAAAGGGGCGTTCCCGCCTACCGCCATCTTACTGCTGCTGATGTGAGCGTAGGGAGAGGTTGCTGCCGCTTCTTCAGAAGCAGGGATAGTGATAGGCAGGGTACATAAAGCTGCAAACCGCTTGTGCTGTAGCGATTTCCACTGTCCAACACCACCTTTTGTTTGCAGGGACAGTGGAAGCTACTTTTTTTTTTCCTCAGCGCTGTCGCTCATTGGGCTGCCCTAGAAGGCTCCCTGACCCTGATAGCTGCGTTGCTGTGCCTGTGTGTGTACGACGCTGTGCAAACCAACTGCTTTTTTCAAACCACAAATCCTGTATTTCCTTCCTTTCTGCACAGCTATCTTGTGTGTTTGTCCACACTTTTGTGTGCAGCAGTCCTTTTTCTAGCTGCCTGCCATACTTTTCTGAGATAACTGCAGGGAGATAAATCTTGGCAAGTCTGCCTCCGTGCCATTGCTGTGGGTGGCATCTCACTCTCATTGTGTGGCACCGAAAAAATCACTGTGTGATACTTGGCCATTTTTTTTTTTTTGTCTAAATTCTCCCTTTTCAAAAAAAAAAAGTTAGTGGGAGATAAATCTTGGCAAGTCTGCCTCCGTGCCATTGCTGTGGGTGGCATCTCACTCTCATTGTGTGGCACCGAAAAAACCACTGTGTGATACTTGGCCATTTTTTTTTTTTTTGTCTAAATTCTCCCTTTTCAAAAAAAAAAAGTTAGTGGGAGATAAATCTTGGCAAGTCTGCCTCCGTGCCATTGCTGTGGGTGGCATCTCACTCTCATTGTGTGGCACCGAAAAAACCACTGTGTGATACTTGGCCATTTTTTTTTTTTGTCTAAATTCTCCCTTTTCAAAAAAAAAAAGTTAGTGGGAGATAAATCTTGGCAAGTCTGCCTCCGTGCCATTGCTGTGGGTGGCATGTCACTCTCATTGTGTGGCACCGAAAAAACCACTGTGTGATACTTGGCCATTTTTTTTTGGGGGGGGGTAAATTCTCACTTTTCAAAAAAAAAAATAGTTAGTGGGAGATAAATATTGGCAAGTCTGCCTCCGTGCCAGTCCTGTGTGTGGCATCTGTCTCTCATTGTGTCCCACCGAAAAGCAGTGTGTAATACTGGTCCTTTTTGTTTTTTGGGGGTAAATTCTCCCTTTTTAAAAAAAAAATAGTTAGTGGGAGATAAATATTGGCAAGTCTGCCTCCGTGCCAGTCCTGTGTGTGGCATCTGTCTCTCATTGTGTCCCACCGAAAAGCAGTGTGTAATACTGGTCCTTTTTGTTTTTTGGGGGTAAATTCTCCCTTTTTAAAAAAAAAAATAGTTAGTGGGAGATAAATATTGGCAAGTCTGCCTCCGTGCCAGTCCTGTGTGTGGCATCTGTCTCTCATTGCGTCCCACCGAAAAGCAGTGTGTAATACTGGTCCTTTTTGGTTTTTTGGGGTAAATTCTCCCTTTTCAAAAAAAAAATAGTTAGTGGGAGATAAATATTGGCAAGTCTGCCTCCGCGCCATTGCTGTGGGTGGCATCTCACTCTCATTGTGTGGCACCGAAAAAACCACTGTGTGATACTTGGCCATTTTTTTTTGGGGGGGGGTAAATTCTCCCTTTAAAAAAAAAAATAGTTAGTGGGAGATAAATATTGGCAAGTCTGCCTCCGTGCCAGTCCTGTGTGTGGCATCTGTTTCTCATTGTGTCCCACCGAAAAGCAGTGTGTGTGTAATACTGGGCCTTTTTGTTTTTTTGGGGTAAATTCTCCCTTTTCAAAAAAAAAAAATAGTTTGTGGGAGATAAATCTTGGCAAGTCTGCCTCCGTGCCAGTCCTGTGTGTGGCTTATGTCTCTCATTGTGTCCCACCGAAAAGCAGTGTGTGTGTAATACTGGTCCTTTTTGTTTTTTTGGGGTAAATTCTCCCTTTTCAAAAAAAAAAAATAGTTAGTGGGAGATAAATATTGGCAAGTCTGCTTGAGTGCTGCTCCTGTGTGTGCCATCTGTCTCAAATTATTGGGGCACAGAAAACCGAGTGTGTAACATTGGGGCTGATTTTCCTTTCAGTGTCAGGCACCTATAAAGGTATATATAAATTCTACAGAAGTTTGAGTTCACCTTATAAGTTGTTTTACAGTAACAAATAGCGTTACTTTGGTTACGTTTTGCAAACAATGAGGAAGTCTAGTGGAAGAGGTCGTGGCCGTGGGCGGTCATTGTCAGCTGTTAATGATGGTAGTGGTGGTGGAGCATCAGGTGGTCATGGTAAAAGCAGTACAGCACCTAAGTCTCGAGTTGTTGAGCCAAAAACGTTGTCTGCCTACACAAGGCCTCGAACGCTCTCTTTTCTGGGAGTAGGAAAACCACTTTTAAAGCCGGAGCAGGAGGAACAAATATTGGCTTTCATTGCTCACTCTGCCTCTAGCTCTTTCGCCTCCTCCTCGGAAAGTGCCAAATGTCAGAGCAGTGCATCATCAGTGGATGCTCCCGGTCAGGAACAAGTCGCTTCCTTGTGTCCTTCACCCAGAACAAGAGAGAAGGATGCGTCAGTCGACACAACAGGTTACTCCATGGAGCTCTTTACACATACCATTCCTGGGTTAGACAGTGAAACAGTTAACAGGCCATGCCCATTAGAAGTTGAATCGGACATGGAGTGCACAGATGCACAGCCACAGCCAGATTACTATGCTGTTCCTTTGACTCAGACAAGAACATTGCCCTCGCAGTGTACTAAGGCAGAATCAAACCCAGCGGAGACTACGGTGCCCCGTCACGAACGCTATACCACCGGCTTACACGGTGACACAGACAAAGTTGCACACGACATAGAAGAGGAGGTCATAGATGACCCAGTTGTTGACCCCAATTGGCAGCCATTGGGGGAACAGGGTGCAGGCGGCAGTAGTTCAGAAGCGGAGGAGGAGGAGCCGCAGCAGGCATCAACATCACAACAGGTTCCATCTACTGGGCCCGTATCTGGCCAAAAACGCGTGGCAAAACCAAAACCTGTTGGAGGACAGCGTGGCCATCCGGTTAAAGAAGCTCAGTCTGCAAAGCCAGAAAAGTTATCCGATAGTAGAAAGAGTGCAGTCTGGCATTTTTTTAAACAATATCCAAATGATCAGCGCAAAGTCATCTGTCAAAAATGTTCAACTACCTTAAGCAGAGGTCAGAATCTTAAAAGTCTAAATACAAGTTGCATGCATAGACATTTATCCACCATGCATTTGCAAGCCTGGAATAACTACCAAATGTCCCTAAAGGTTGCAGCACCCTCGGCCAATGAAGCTAGTCAGCAACGCTACATCCCTTCCCTCACTGTAAACCCACCATTTCCCGCACCACCGGCAGTATCTGTGCAGCTTTCGTCGCCAGGCCAAAGCAGTCAGGGAATCACCAGGTTTGCAGTAGGAAACACTGCATGTAGGGCACCGGCAAGAATACCATCTCCAACCCTCTCTCAGTCTGCCATGTCCACCGGCACTACCGCTAGTTCCACGATCTCCAGCTCTCCAGTCCAGCTCACCCTACATGAGACTCTTGTTAGGAAAAGGAAGTACTCATCCTCGCATCCGCGTACACAGGGTTTGAACGCCCACATTGCTAGACTAATCTCATTAGAGGTGATGCCCTACCGGTTAGTTGAAAGCGAAGCTTTTAAAGCGCTGATGGAGTACGCTGTACCACGCTACGAGCTACCCAGTCGACACTTCTTTTCTAGAAAATCCATCCCAGCCCTCCAACAGCATGTTAAAGATCGCATCGTCCATGCACTCAGGCAGTCTGTGACTACAAAGGTGCACCTGACAACAGATGCATGGACCAGTAGGCATGGCCAGGACGTTATGTGTCCATCACGGCACACTGGGTGAATGTGGTGGATGCAGGGTCCACAGGGGACAGCAATATTGGGACAGTTTTGCCTAGTCCACGGTCAAGGAAAGCGTTGGCTATAGGCGTTAGCCCCCCCTCCTCCTCTTCCTCCTCCTCATGCAGAAGCGAGAGCTCGTCCACACACCGCAGTCGCACATCCACTCCATCCGCAGCTGCCACTGTTGCACACCAGGTGTGCCATTATGGGACAGCTAGTGGCAAGCGTCAGCAGGCTGTATTGGCAATGAAGTGTTTGGGCGACAACAGACACACCGCGGAAGTTCTGTCCGAGTTCTTGCTGAATGAAACTCAGTCATGGCTGGGCACTGTACAACTTGAGGCAGGCAAGGTTGTGAGTGATAACGGAAGGAATTTCATGGCTGCCATAGCCCTTTCCCAACTGAAACACATTCCTTGCCTGGCTCACACCTTAAACCTGGTGGTGCAGTGCTTCCTGAAAAGTTACCCGGGGTTACCAGACCTGCTCCTCAAAGTGCGCAGACTTTGCTCGCATATCCGCCGTTCGCCCGTACACTCCAGCCGTATGCAGAACTATCAGCGGTCTTTGAACCTTCCCCAGCATCGCCTAATCATCGACATTTCAACAAGGTGGAACTCCACACTGCACATGCTTCAGAGACTGTGCGAACAGAGGCGTGCTGTTATGTTTTTGTGGGAGGATACACATACACGGGCAGGCAGTTGGATGGCAGACATGGAGTTGTCAGGTGTGCAGTGGTCGAAGCTACAAGACCTGTGTCAAGTCCTTCAGTGTTTTGAGGAATGCACACGGCTGGTTAGTGCAGACAACGCCATAATAAGCATGAGCATCCCCCTAATGCGTCTGCTGATGCAAAGTTTGACGCACATAAAGGAGCAGGCGTCTTCAGCCGAGGAAGAGGAAAACCTTGATGACAGTCAGCCATTGTCTGGTCAGGGCCGTGTAGAGGACGCGGCAGCGGGTGAAGAGGAGGAGGAGGACGAGGAGGATGATGGAGATGAGTACTTTTTGAATGAGGAAGCTTCTCCTGGGCCAACAGAAATTAGTGGCGTTGCAAGGCCGGGTTCTGTTTTTTTAAGGGAGACAAGTGACGTAGATTTGCCTGTAACAGCCCCTCCAACCAGCACAACCGCAGATTTGACAACTGGAACTTTGGCACACATGGCGGATTATGCCTTACGTACCCTCAAAAGGGACACACGCATTATTAAAATGATGAGCGATGACGATTACTGGTTGGCCTGCATCCTTGACCCTCGCTATAAAGGCAAATTGCAAAATATTATGCCACATGAGAACCTCGAACAAATATTAGCAACCAAACAAGCTACTCTTGTAGACCGTTTGATTCAGGCATTCCCAGCACACAGCGCCGGTGATGGTTCTCACACGAGCTGCAGGGGGCTACAGGGCAGAGGTGTTAGAGGTGCACAGATCAGAAGTGGCGTTGGACAGAGGGGTTTTCTGACCAGGTTGTGGAGTGATTTCGCAATGACCGCAGACAGGACAGGTACTGCAGCATCTATTCAAAGTGACAGGAGACAACATTTGTCCAGTATGGTTACTAACTATTTTTCTTCCCTTATCGATGTTCTCCCTCAACCGTCATTCCCATTTGATTACTGGGCATCAAAATTAGACACCTGGCCTGAATTGGCAGAATATGCGTTGCAGGAGCTTGCTTGCCCAGCAGCTAGTGTGCTATCAGAAAGAGTATTCAGTGCTGCTGGTTCAATATTAACCGAAAAAAGGACTCGTCTGGCTACCCAAAATGTGGATGATCTCACCTTCATTAAAATGAACCACTCCTGGATTTCAAATTATTTTGCCCCACCTTTCCCGGCTGACACCTAGCTTTCCTATAAAAAGGTCTTGCTTGTGGACTGGTCTTACTGAGTGTTCCAATCTGTTAATTTGCAGCAGCTGTTTGTCCAGCATACGACATGTTTACACCTCCCCCAATGGGAAAAATCCCCCCACGGGGCCGTTGTCTCCCCACTTGGTGCAAGCACCCGTTACAGTGCTGATTGTCTGAAGAGGTGGGTGTGCCCGCTTTTGGTTGACGGCACTGCCACTGGGTCCCTCATAGTACAATGTAGTGTCTCTGGCGGTGGTGGTGCGCACCCAACGTCAGACACACCGTTGTAACATGAGGGGCCCTGGGGCGGTACCGCCGGCCACAAGAGAGTCCCCCCCCCAGCTCAAACTGTGCTCTACCACGTGCAAAATTATCTCGCACAGCTCCACCAATGTTTAGTCTATGCACTGACATAATTCGATGCCTGGCACTGACAAACAATACCAATTTGTTTGCATCTATGATGCTAGTTAAAGTAGTCTGGGTCAGTGTCCTATATTGACACCAGTAAATACTAATTTACTGCCAAATTACTTTGTCATAAACTCTGCAGATGAGCCCACCCCTGTACCTAAGCATGCCACCCTTTTTTTACTTATAGTTGTTTTGCGAGACATTCACATCTATTTATTTTTTTGGAGTACTAACTGTGTCAGACACTCCTTGCAATACTCCTCCACTGACCACAATGCTGCCTGCCTGTGTATCCATGTAACCGATGTAAAACTGCCATGACTGCCTACTGTTTGTTATTTTAGGCCTTTGTGAGCCTGTCTGCGGCCCCTACTTGCAATACTCCTCCACTGACCACAATGCTGCCTGCCTGTGTATCCATGTAACCAATGTAAAACTGCCATGACTGCCTACTGTTTGTTATTTTAGGCCTTTGTGAGCCTGTCTGCGGCCCCTACTTGCAATACTCCTCCACTGACCACAATGCTGCCTGCCTGTGTATCCATGTAACCGATGTAAAACTGCCATGACTGCCTACTGTTTGTTATTTTAGGCCTTTGTGAGCCTGTCTGTGGCCCCTACTTGCAATACTCCTCCACTGACCACAATGCTGCCTGCCTGTGTATCCATGTAACCGATGTAAAACTGCCATGACTGCCTACTGTTTGTTATTTTAGGCCTTTGTGAGCCTGTCTGCGGCCCCTACTTGCAATACTCCTCCACTGACCACAATGCTGCCTGCCTGTGTATCCATGTAACCAATGTAAAACTGCCATGACTGCCTACTGTTTGTTATTTTAGGCCTTTGTGAGCCTGTCTGCGGCCCCTACTTGCAATACTCCTCCACTGACCACAATGCTGCCTGGAGTGCCTGCCTGTGTATCCATGTAACAGATGTAAAACTGCCATGACTGCCTACTGTTTGTTATTTTAGGCCTTTGTGAGCCTGTCTGCGGCCCCTACTTGCAATACTCCTCCACTGACCACAATGCTGCCTGCCTGTGTATCCATGTAACCAATGTAAAACTGCCATGACTGCCTACTGTTTGTTATTTTAGGCCTTTGTGAGCCTGTCTGCGGCCCCTACTTGCAATACTCCTCCACTGACCACAATGCTGCCTGCCTGTGTATCCATGTAACCGATGTAAAACTGCCATGACTGCCTACTGTTTGTTATTTTAGGCCTTTGTGAGCCTGTCTGCGGCCCCTACTTGCAATACTCCTCCACTGACCACAATGCTGCCTGGAGTGCCTGCCTGTGTATCCATGTAACCGATGTAAAACTGCCATGACTGCCTACTGTTTGTTATTTTAGGCCTTTGTGAGCCTGTCTGCGGCCCCTACTTGCAATACTCCTCCACTGACCACAATGCTGCCTGCCTGTGTATCCATGTAACCGATGTAAAACTGCCATGACTGCCTACTGTTTGTTATTTTAGGCCTTTGTGAGCCTGTCTGCGGCCCCTACTTGCAATACTCCTCCACTGACCACAATGCTGCCTGCCTGTGTATCCATGTAACCGATGTAAAACTGCCATGACTGCCTACTGTTTGTTATTTTAGGCCTTTGTGAGCCTGTCTGCGGCCCCTACTTGCAATACTCCTCCACTGACCACAATGCTGCCTGCCTGTGTATCCATGTAACCGATGTAAAACTGCCATGACTGCCTACTGTTTGTTATTTTAGGCCTTTGTGAGCCTGTCTGCGGTCCCTACTTGCAATACTCCTCCACTGACCACAATGCTGCCTGGAGTGCCTGCCTGTGTATCCATGTAACCGATGTAAAACTGCCATGACTGCCTACTGTTTGTTATTTTAGGCCTATGTGAGCCTGTCTGCGGCCCCTACTTGCAATACTCCTCCACTGACCACAATGCTGCCTGGAGTGCCTGCCTGTGTATCCATGTAACCAATGTAAAACTGCCATGACTGCCTACTGTTTGTTATTTTAGGCCTTTGTGAGCCTGTCTGCGGCCCCTACTTGCAATACTCTTCCACTGACCACACCAATGCTGCCCGTGTACCCCTGGAACCTATTTAAAAGATCATAGAGCCTAGTTATATATTTTATTTACTATTAATAAGGCCATGATGGACTACGCTGTACCACGCTACAAGCTAACCAGTCGACACTTCTTTTGCGAGAAAAGCCATCCCAACCCTCCACCAGCATGTAGAAGACCGCATTGTCCATGCACTCTGGCAATCTGTGAGTACAAAGGTGCACCTGACAACAGACGCATGGACCTGTAGGCATGGCCACGGAAGATTACGTGTCCATTACGGCGCAATGGGTTAATGTGTTGGATGCATGGTCCACAGGGGACAGCCTACTAAGTCTGTCTGCAGTCCCTAATTCTAATTGTCCTCCACTGTCTAAATCTGAGCTTCCACCTTCTGGCTTTCGGCCTATAGTATCAGAAATTAAACTGCATTTGGCCTTCAACTTTGGTTACGGCCTACTAACGGTGTCTGCCCCTCCCTGGTGTTGCCCTCAACTAAATACAGCTGAGCTTCAACCTTCTGGCTCTCATTAAGTGCTGTTTTTAAATAAAAAAATGGTGTTTAGGGCCTACTAACGGTGTCTGCCCCTGCCTGGTGTTTGTCCTCAACTGAATACAGCTGTGCTTCAACCTTCTGGCTCTCATTAAGTGCTGTTTTTAAATAAAAAAAATGGTGTTTAGGGCCTACTAACGGTGTCTGCCCCTCCCTGGTGTTTTTCCTCAACTGAATACAGCTGAGCCTCAACCTTCTGGCTCTCATTAAGTGCTGTTTTTTAAAAAAAAAATGGTGTTTAGGGCCTACTAACGGTGTCTGCCCCTGCCTGGTGTTTGTCCTCAACTGAATACAGCTGAGCTTCTACCTTGTGGTTTTCGGCCTATAGTATCAGAAATTAAACTGCATTTGGCCTTCAACTTTGGTTATGGCCTACTAACGGTGTCTGCCCCTGCCTGGTGTTTGTCCTCAACTGAATACAGCTGAGCTTCAACCTTCTGGCTCTCATTAAGTACTGTTTTTAAATAAAAAAATGGTGTTTAGGGCCTACTAACGGTGTCTGCCCCTGCCTGGTGTTTGTCCTCAACTGAACACAGCTGTGCTTCAACCTTCTGGCTCTCATTAAGTGCTGTGTTTTTAAAAATTGGTGGTTAGGGCCTACTAACGGTGTCTGCCCCTCCCTGGTGTTGCCCTCAACTGAATACAGCTGAGCTTCTACCTTCTGGCTTTCGGCCTATAGTATCAGATATTAAACTGCATTTGGCCTACTAGTGTGGTTGGGCCCTTAAAACAGTGTCTGCTGATCTTGGGTTTGCTACTCCACTGAACAAAGCAGTGCCGCCTGTTTAGTCCTGTTACCAATTTAGAACTGCATTTAGCCTACTTTATTCTTTGGCCCTATATCTGTTTCCTCCTCATCCTGCCCATTGCCCAGCCACTGCTAGATGAGTCTGCTGGTACATTGACCCAGAACACTACATTCCCCTTGCACTCTACACAGCCAGAATCTGACCCTGCTGGAAGTAAGGTCCCCCTTACCGCATGTTATACCACCTTACACAGGGACAAAGAGGAAGGTGCAGATGAAAGTGCAGGTTCCTTCATCAGGTGGGGGGGCATACTCGTTGGCGACGTCACTGGCACAGGGCCCCTCAGAGTACGCAAAAGTGTCGCTGCTGGTGGGAGGTGCCCCCGCCGTGCAAACACACCGCTGTACTTTGAGGAGCCCTGTGCCACTGCCAATGCGAACGAGTGGGCCCCCCCCTGCTTGCTCAGGATCACAGCACTTGCAACGTTGAAATACTTACCTCTCCCTGCTCCACCGCCGTGACGTAGTCCACATTTCCTGGGCCCACTAAAGCCTTGAACCAGCCCTACCCCCCACAACTTTTGCCAAATGACCCCCAATTTCCTATGCCCAACTATTATTATAAAGTTAATTTAGATTGACAAGCTTCAGAAACAAGAATGGATGTT
Organism: Ranitomeya variabilis; assembly: GCF_051348905.1. Taxonomy (NCBI): domain Eukaryota; kingdom Metazoa; phylum Chordata; class Amphibia; order Anura; family Dendrobatidae; genus Ranitomeya; species Ranitomeya variabilis. Next base: position 70,517,674 of record NC_135237.1, on the reverse strand, counting down.
TTTGGCATTAAAATGGGCACTGTAGGTGTTTTCCTGGCCTCCACTCACTGCCGACTATGGTTCCCCATTGACTTGCATTGGGTTTCGTGTTTCGGTCGATCCCTGACTTTTAGCGATAGTCGGCCGACTGCACTCGACTCGACTCTGGACAAAGTCGGGTTTCACAAAACCCGACTCGACCTTAAAAAAATGAAAGTCGCTCAACCCTAATGTTCAGTAAATGCACTCAATACTTGGTCGGGTCTCCTTTCGCATCACTTACTGCATCAATGCAGCGTGGCAAGGAAGCGATCAGCTTGTGGCACTGCTGAGGTGTTATGGAAGTCCAGATTACTTTGATAGCAGCCTTCAGCTCATCTGAATTGGCCTGGGTCTCTGATCTTCATTTCGACAATACCCCATAGATTCTCTATTGGGTTAAGGTCAGGTGAGTTTGCTGCCAATCAAGCACAGTGATACTGTTGTTTGTAAACCAGGTATTGGTACTTTTGGCAGTGTGAACAGGGGCCACGTCCTGCTGGAGAATTACATTTCCATCTCCAAAAATCTTGTCAGCAGAGGGAAGCATGAAGTGCTCTAAAATTTCCTGGTAGATGGCTGCGCTGACTTTGCTCTTGATAAAACACCGTGGACCTACACCAGCAGATGACATGGCTCACCAAACCATCATTGATTGTGGAAACTTCACACTAGACCTCAAGCAGCTTGGATTGTGGCCTCCACTCTTCCACTCTTCCTCCAGACTCTGGGATCTTGATTTCCCAATGAAACGCAAAATTTCCTCTAATCTGAAAACAACACCTTGGACCACTGAGCAACAATGAGATGAAAATTAAAAACATGTATGAAAAATACAGTTGACAAAAAGGAATGTTTTAGTGCACAGTGACTTTATACAGCACAATGTTAGCTACATAACAAAAAAAATCAGAAGTAAAGCATACAGAAAGAACAAAAATATCTCAAATCTTTATTATTCTTTGGATTCATTCCCAGTTTTTAGTTAATAAATCAAAATAGAGCATGAATTGTTGTGTGGCCTTAAAGCAGGTTTTTAAAAAGAAAATAATTTATTTTGCTGGCGTTCACTACAGATAATAACTACTTGCAGGAATTTTAAATTGGGCTCACTATTAAAGAGTACCAATCACCCATCTGTGGCTGCCCATTTTATTTTAGAACACAATTGGCAGCCACAAAGTGATGATTTTACTAAATAACACTTATTGCAAAAAATGTAGAGAGCTTCCAATAGGGACACATAAAGGACCCGAAATCAGCTTCGCACTTCCAGGTTATGACATCCCATCAAGCAGAGCAGGACTGAACAACAGTAACTGCATAGTAAAGGTTATGGCAGGCCTTTTAAAAGTATCTCAAGATAACAGTCAAGACCTTGCACTTCCATAGTAATGGGAATTCCCATTCTTATAGTAGATAGTATCTTTTCAGCCAAACAAGTGGCAGGGAAAAGGAAACATTATCTTTGGTTGAAAGTATAGAATATAATAGAATATAACATGGGTAACACAAAGACAATCACATGTAGCAGTCCTTTACCCAAGCACCATTACATCTACATAAAAACATGTTTTCTAACTGGCAGATCCAGCACTTGATTAGTTCTTGTTCATGTGACTTTTTAGAGAAAAGGATATCATGGCCCCACAGTGTCCTCCTAACTTTATAGAGGTCAAGATGTCACATAAGTTTTGCATCATCCATTTGAAAGAGGGTGAGGCCAGCTTGAATGTGGTCAATATTTCCATGAGCTTTAAGAGAAGCCCTGTCAACAAAGTAATTGTCCATGTGATTGTTTCCTATATGGCCTTATAGATCACCTAATCTTTTCTAAAAAAATATATATTTTTTTTTTTTTTTGCTTTTTTAAAAATGTTGCCTTCCTGTTGTGGAGAACTTAGCAATCAAAGTATTTGGAATCTTATGAGTTAGCTATTTTTCAGTTGAAGTGTGTGTTATCAGGTAATTTTCACTGGTGTACTTCTTCCACCTGTATGATGCTGACCAATCAAATGCAGGTAACAACATTTAATAGAAAGAACATGTCTGCACCATATCTTAGAGCAGCTTTCTCAGCATGTGAGTCATTGATGGGTGTTGGAGTGAAACAGTTGAGTTTAACTGTGACACATTACAAACCATTCTAGCAGCTCTCCTCCTCTCCTAGAATGGTCAGCTCTCTTGTACTGCCCCATACCCACTTTGTCTGACCAGGGATCAGAGCTCAGTGTCAGTATAACATTATATCTGCTGTGCTGAACTTGTAGCTGCAGTGAGAAGATCAGAGCAGGGTCTCATTACATCTCACACAGGAGTAATTGTCTAGAACAGACAGGTTACTTCTGAGTGAGAAGCAATGACGGCACTGATCTTACTGCAGAGTTAGAACAAGTTGCCTCAGCACAGCAGACATAAGTGTGCTACTGACACACTAAAAATTCAGGAGCGCTGAGAGAACAGTTTGTAATGTGACACAGCTAAACTCAGCTGCACTGCCCCTCCTGACACAGACTCATGTAGGAGGTTAGACCAGGAGATAAGTGCTGTCTGACATTATACATCTCACAAACTGAGAAATCTGCTCTAAGCTATGGTAGGGAAGTGTTCTTCTTTTCGTTGAGTGTTTATGATTAGTCATCATACAGGGAGAATAAGAACACATCCCCAGTGAAAACTGTCTGACAACATTTATCTTGACTTAAAAAAAGTTAACTCATTAGGTGCCAAATACTTTGCTAATATCTCCCCAATGGAGAAGCAAAATAAAATAAAAGCTTTTTATTTTGTTCTGTGCATAGTCCAACATGAAAAATTTGGTGAGACATCCTCTTTAGTAACATTTTGATTTTGCTGAAATTTGTTAACGTAGCTATGAAAACTGAATTTTGTATTCAATAAACCTAATGCCTCGTATTTTCCGGAACTACAGTAGCTTTTCACATATTACATTTTTCCATTAACATAATTACCCCAGCTGAACAATAACTGTTAAATTACTAATAAATACATTTATTTTGGTCCTGGTAATCGTATAATCAGCTTAGACTGAATTGTGAATAGAAATCAACCTCCGTATACTGGAAAAAATCTGTAAGAACTTGTTAAATGCTGACAAAAACATGTTCATGGACATTGTTGCTTTAGAAAGAATGTTGGTTTCTAGACTGGCTGATCTGCATAGAAAAAAAAATAATTGCTTTGATTTCTAATTTTTCTGACAAAAGTACTCCATTCTTGTCACTTTTCCCCAATTCCACGCCTTTGACGTAGCAAAGCAAAAATTGTTCTGTGAATAAAAGTGTCAACGATCAGACAAAGTGGAATCAATTCCAACTGGCAGATACTTTGTCTGCTTGTCATGTTTTAATTATTGACGTTCTGTAAAAGAGCACAATTGGAAATACATTGATTCAAGCTGCACTGATATTTGCTGCTTGCATATTCCAAGTTTCTTTTGTTTGTTGCTGTGCATTTGTAGGCAATGAAAATGACACCGGATGAATATCGAATTATTCTTGCTTTCACATACTTAAAAATAATCTTGCTGGATTCAATTATTCAATATGTTGTTCACTTGGAACATTTATTATGCTTTTTAGGTAAATCTTTACCCTATTCAATATTTATAACATTTTTCTTTTCACACATGCGGGCATGATTTTGGACAAATGGGTTTTACAGAATATACAGGTCAGATATATTAGGTATATCACAGAGTTTTTTCTCAAGTTGTCTCTTGAGCAGTCTCCTTACAACTCCTCAGTTCTCAGTTTCCAGCAGGTTAGGAACTCCTTTAGTGACGGTTCTGGTGACTAAGGCTGCTTTCACACTAGCATCGTACAACGCACGTCGCAATGCGTCATTTTGGAAAAAAAACGCATCCTGCAAAATTGCTTGCAGGATGCGTTTTTTCTCCATAGACTTGCATTAACAACGCATTGCGACGGATTGCCACACATTGCATCTGTCGTGCGATGGATGCATCGTGTTGCATCGGACCGTCGGCACAAAAAAACTTACACGTAACGTTTTTTGGTGCGTCGTGTCCGCCATTTCCGACCGCGCATGCGCGGCCGAAACTCCACCCCAGCCTCCCCGGACATCACAATGGGGCAGTGGATGCATTGTAAAACTGCATCCGCTGCCCTGTTGTGTTTTTCTTGCACAGTATGCGTCGGTACGTCGCCACGTCGCATTGCGACGTGCGTCGTACGATGCTAGTGTGAAAGTAGCCTAAGAGAGTTGTAGAATTAGTAGAACTGTAAAGTGCAGCACAAGTTCTGCTGTAACGCATTCAGCTGCCAGTGGTTTGTTGCATTTACACTGTTATCACTATATTTGCATACAGAGATAACAGGGCATTTTAAAAAGCACACAGCTCAGGACATTGACTGCCAAGGATTATGATTTTACAGGATTGATAAGAATATCTACTTAGGAGCTGAGAGGTAGGGGAAGGGAGGTGAGCAGCTAAATGCTGCATAGAATTCAATTGGCTGGAGAGAAGCAGACTGGGATGTTAAGAGTTAACTCCTCTACTGAAATAAAACTACTGCACACTTTCTGTCTGAGTCTGAGCAGCACTAGTAACTGAGCTCCTTAGAAATCAGCTGTACACTATTAACAATAAAATATCTTATTGCAGGAGAATTAGAACAAATAATTATAGCTTTCATAACTGTCTACAAATATCTGAAGGGATGTCACAGTGTAGAGGGATCATCCTTATATTCATTTGCACATGGAAACAAGAGAAGCAATGGAAATGGAAACCAAAAAGAATAATATACAGATAGATATTAGAATAACTTTTTGACAGTGAGGGTAATCAATGAGTGCAGCAGGCTGCTACAAGAAATGGGAAGTTCTTCAACAGAAGTCTTCACACAGAGGTTAGACAGACAGATGGTTTAGTGAATTCTGCTTTGAGCAGGGGGTTGGACACGATGAGCCTGGAGGTCTCTTCCAACTCTAACATTCTATGATTCTATGATTTTATGGTGAAATAGATAAAGCAAGTCAATTGCAAACTTGCTTGTTTTCATGATGTCTAAGTGAGCAAAGCAATTTAATAACTTGAGAATAACGTCCAGTCTGTGACCACCGAAAAAGAATAACCTGGTCTTATTTTGTTTAATAGTGCAGTTCTGCAACTTGTCCGATCATGCAAATACCCTGAATTAGTAAAATTAAAAAAGTTAAATTTATAGGGCACATAGCAAAGTCAGCAATTGACAAACCAACTTCTTATGGTGATGGTGAACTAAGCTGTTGTAATACTCAAAAATAGCTATTTATAAATTATTTAACCAAACAAAATGAAGTATTATTTATGAGTAGGGTTGAGCGAAACAGATCGGCACTTTTCAAAAGTCGCCGACTTTTAGCAAAGGCGGGTTTCGTGAAACCCGACCCGATCCCACTCTGGGATCAGGTCGGCGGTACACGATCTGTAATCCAAAGTCGGGTTTCGTTTTTTATATATATATATATATATATATATATATATATATATATATATATATATATATATATGTCATAGAGACACACATATATATATATATATATATTTATATTTACTTCAGCGCGATAATGTTGAAAAGCCGGTAATTCAAGTGCCGGCTTTTCATTTCTCCTGCCTAAACCCGACATGATATGAGACATGGTTTACATACAGTAAACCATGTCATATACCCCTTTTATTTGCATATTCCACACTACTAATGTTAGTAGTGTGTATGTGAAAAATTTCGGCGCTGTAGCTATTAAATTTAAGGGTTAAATCGTGGAAAAAATTGGCGTGGGCTCCTGCGCAATTTTCTCCGCCAGAGTGGTAAAGCCAGTGACTGAGGGCAGATATTAATAGCCAGGAGAGAGTCCATGGTTATTGGCCCCCCCGTGGCTAAAAACATCTGCCCCCAGCCACCCCAGAAAAGGCACATCTGGAAGATGCGCCTATTCTGGCACTTGGCCACTCTCTTCCCACTCCCGTGTAGGGGCGGGATATGGGGTAATGAAGGGTTAATGCCACCTTGCTATTGTAAGGTGACATTAAGCCAGATTAATAATGGAGAGGCGTCAATTCTGACACCTATCCATTATTAATCCAATTGTATGAAAAGGTTAAAAAACACACACACACACATGATTAAAAAGTATTTTAATGAAATAAACACACAGGTTGTTTTAATATTTTATTGCTCTCTCAATCCACCTGAAGACCCTCGCTTGGAAAAATAATAAACCAACAATATACATACCCTCTGATGAACTGTCACTTCCCACGAGGTAAATCCATCTGAAGGGGTTAAAATAGTTTACAGGCAGGAGCTCTGCTATAATGCAGCTGTGCTCGTGCCTGTAAACCCCGGCGAATGAAGGAAATGTAGGTCAATGACCTATAGTTACCTTCAGTCGCGGTGATGCGCCCTCTGCTGGATGTCCTCATGAACTGCAGCATGGGAACTTTTTCCCACGCTCCAGGTCATATGAGGACATCCACCAGGGGGCGCATCACCGCGACTGAAGGTAACTATAGGTCATTGACCTACATTTCCTTCATTCGCCGGGGTTTACAGGCACGAGCACAGCTGCATTATAGCAGAGCTCCTGCCTGTAAACTATTTTAACCCCTTCAGATGGATTTACCTCGTGGGACGTGACAGTTCATCAGAGGGTATGTATATTGTTGGTTTATTATTTTTCCAAGCGAGGGTCTTCAGTTGGATTGAGAGAGCAATAAAATATTAAAACAACCTGTGTGTTTATTTCATTAAAATACTTTTTAATCATGTGTGTGTGTGTTTTTTAACCCTTTCATACAATTGGATTAATAATGGATAAGTGTCAGAATTGACGCCTCCCCATTATTAATCTGGCTTAATGTCACCTTACAATAGCAAGTTGGCATTAACCCTTCATTACCCCATATCCCACCGCTACACGGGAGTGGGAAGAGAGTGGCCAAGTGCCAGAATAGGCGCATCTTCCAGATGTGCTTTTTCTGGGGTGGCTGGGGGCAGATGTTTTTAGCCACGGGGGGACCAATAACCATGGACCCTCTCCTGGCTATTAATATCTGCCCTCAGTCACTGGCTTTACCACTCTGGCGGAGAAAATTGCACGGGAGCCCACGCCAATTTTTTCCGCGATTTAACCCTTAAATTTAATAGCTACAGCGCCGAAATTTTGCACATACACAATACTAACATTAGTAGTGTGGAATATGCAAAAAAAGGGGGATAAGAGATGGTTTACTGTATGTAAACCATGTCTCATATCATGTCGGGTTTAGGCAGGAGAAATGAAAAGCCGGCAATTGAATTACCGGCTTTTCAACATTATCGCGCTGAAGCAAATATTTAAAAAGTATGCTTCCCCATTGAATTGCACTGGGTTTCATGTTTTGGCCGATCCCCGACCCCGACTTTTCAATAAGATCGGCCGATTTCACTCGACCCGACTTTTGAGAAAGTCGGGTTTCATGAAACCCGACTCGATCTCAAAAAATGAAAAGTCGCTCAACCCTATTTATGAGGTTTAGGGTACTAAAGAAAACCTACATAGTAAAGTTAGATCCATACATGAATGCCCCTGGTTTATGTCCAGATAGATTCCCAGATCACTTGCCCCAACACCTTACTTCATTTCTCTGGAAATTCTATTGACTATAAACTTGAGGCTTTACAGGCCACGTAGCTCATATTACTCTAGAGGGAAATGTAATATTTGGGTGTAATTATGAGAACTACCCCAACAAAAACATGTGAACACTCAGCTGAACTCCTCAGCATGTATATATACAAGTATATATGGGGACCAGGGGGAGATAGTGGATGGCCACTTGCTCGTTTGGATGACTGATATCTAAGGTGGAGAGACATTTTTAGATTTTTGTGTTAATCTTTACCATTGTGAGACCAAAATGTTTTTCTAAAGGTTTGAACTTTGAAGCAAAATTGCAATATTTCAGACCTCATTGCAATTTTGTCCATGACTTTATTCACCATAGAAAACAACTGTGATGATTTTACAACAAGCCTAAATTCAGCATGGATGCCTAGATTAATTCATGAAAAAATAAGCTTAAAATAAAATGTGCTTTAATATTCCTTATTGTACCTTCTCTTGATAAGATATACCTTACAAACCAGGACATTTTATTTAGTTATGGTTATAATCAATTGGGATGTCAAATGATTTAATCAATTTAGTTGTTTTTGGATTATGACAAACCCAATTCACAAACTTTGATGGTAAATTACTGTTTGCAGTTTGTCCAACAGGTTACACGTTGCTCTTGGTGTTTTTTGTATTGAGACCTGCAAAGATGTTTGGCTCCTTCTCTAAGATCATGACCTCATCTCAGAGAGTTTAGATAAGGATTACAGTGGAAGAGTGTGATTACATTACAGAGCAAGGTCAAGGTCAAAGCTAACCAGCTCCTATACAATTCAGTGGAAAGGAAACAAACGCTAAATGTCCAGAGTTGTGCATTAACTGTAATCTGTATACATTATAGGGGTATTCTCATCATATATATTTATTGGATATCCATAGGCTTTGCCATTATTTTCTGATAGATGCATGCCCCACTACTGGGACCCTCACCTTTCTCTGGACTGGGACTTCCAAAACCTTTGCCCAGATTGATGAGATAGAGATTATCTTCCCATTCGCTTCTACGGGTGTTATAAATAGAGCATAGGCATCCACCTCTACATTTATACTCTACTTAGATGCCATGGTTCACCAAGCAGGAGACACTAGCGGAGCACAATTCTGGAGAGAAGTGGGACATGCCATCTATTGAACATTTATATTTCATCCTACATATATGTCACAAATGTCTAGTATGGAAAAAATACCCTAGATAAGAAAAAAATAAGTCTGAATATAACATTAGGCACAGAAACCATTGGTAAAGAACATCTTTTATCCGTGGAGCCCTCCTTTACTATAATTTTTATTGGGCCAAGTTTTATTTGATTATTCTATGTTCATTTATTCTATGTTGTAATGTTCTGATCGCTATTCATTGGCATGCATTCTGATTTGTGAAGCTTTCAGTGGAGTAACAGTCCAAGTGTGAACTAAAGCAGTTCAAGCAGTTGAGACTGCCTCGATGCTGGGGATACACTGGATCATAGTTATCATGTCAAACAGTCCATGATGTGAAATACAAATAGCACACTGGCACTATACTAAATGTCTAATGTAAAAGCTGCTGGCACCTAGGCAGGTGATGTGTGCTGACTTGCCAACCAAATGATAGTCGCAAATATTCCATAAGGATGCCACGCTAAATCACATGCTGAAAGAATGGAGCTGGAAAGTTAATGTAAAATATCTCTAATGTTGTAGCTGCTACACCTGGAACCTGCTGAAGTTCCGGGTGAAGTTCAGCAGAGTCCATAATATGCATTTTTAGAGTGAAGTCTACTGTGGTGTGACCACAATGCAACTGAAACCCTTGATGGCATGTAGCCATTAAAAAATTATTATTTACAACTGCCATCAATTGATTTTGTACAGGGACAGCTGTTTAATCTGTAAAAATTGTGTGGCCATTTCAATCATGCTTTTAGCATTGCTAATAGAAAAGGTGTTCTGATGCAAAATCAAGCGATTGTTTAACATTTGAAAAACTTTTGTCACTGCTGAGCATGATTTTTGGATGCTTCATGACCGCTTTACTTGCTTTTACCTTTACGTTTACCTTTACGAAGCTCCATGCAAATCTTGTCATATAATGTAATCTTTTTGTGAAGGAAATGAGAGAAACTAGCATCCCTACAACTTCATGAAATCACCAAGTTCATACCAGCATCTTGGGATAGAATTCAGTTCTGACCCGCTCCATGCTATGCCGCTGGCCCAAACTATCAATTTTCAGAAGCAGACTGGCTTTCTACTTTGCCAGGGGGCCAGGAGGAGTGCGTTCCTAAAGATACATTTGGAGAAAACCTCTTTAATGCTGACGATGCACATCAGATAGTTGTTGGCCAGAAGCTTGTTCTGTTGACTGCTATCTTCTCTGGTGACCTTGTCTACTTTACTCTTGATTTGGCCAAATATGCTTATGGTCCGAATGAGGAATAGGCAGCATGCCACCTCATCATCATCTGTTGGCAAGAGTTTTTGGGTCCCCCATACACATTTAGAAGCACCAAAATCAGAGGTTTGGCCAACTTACCGTCTACGAGAATGGCTTCACTGATATGGTTGGCTGTTAAATCTACATACACAATGTACTGCAATAATACGACACAGGTATTTACAGCTTTTATTCACGAATATTCAGTCATGTTCTAGCTCTTTAGAAGTATTCTTCCTTTCTTTTATACAAGAGCTATTTCAATATAAAAGGCAAAATAATCTATAGAGCAATGGTGAATGACTCACCATCTATGGCAAAGCATGGTGCTGTAAAGAGTTATTTAGATTGTAGCTATGAAAAGGATCAATTCTATCTGATACGTGATACAACATTCTTTACAGGGCAGCACAATCAATAACCTCGTTACCTGACAAACCCATTTAAAAGGATGTAACTGGTAGGCAATGTATAAGTAGTAACCAATCTGTCTCAAAAGATTCAGCAGTGCAGCTCAAATCTGGACTGGCACTGTGCTAACAGCACAAGAGTGGAAATGCAGCTTGGCAGCAATCAAGCCGTGCCATTTCCTACCGAAGCCTGTGTTATCAATCAGATATTTCTGAGGCTAAGACTAGAAGATGAACTACTTTTATATTTAATACACGCAGTCCTGGTCCTTAAACCAATGCTAAAGCATATTTATAGCTTAGGCTTTTATGAAAGTTGTCCAAGTAATCAGGCAGCTAAATTTCGGGTGCTCGCCCATTAGAGGAGGTCGACAGGACTGAAGTTTACTTCTTTTTCCACCAACTTCATATGCACAAAAGTAACCATTGTTAGAATAAAGGCAGTGCTTGTGGTGCTACATTTACTGTTTCCAATAACACTGTGATAGATCCCATGATCACCGGAATCCTTGTCCAATTGCCAGTATGTCTTTTAAAATTAGCAGAAAAAAGGCAGGAAAACTGAAGCATTTACAGGATGCAGCAGCCCCCTTGATAAAAGCAGAAAAAACACAGCTGAAAAATACTGAAGAAACAACCACTTTTATCCATACCAATTCATGTAGCGAGTCGCTGCCAAGTATTAGAAATGCACACATTGCGCAGTGTCTGGCTTACAGCCTATTTGACACACCCATACTATTGCCTTTTTTCTGCTATTTTTTTTTTATTTTTTTTATGTCCTGTGTTTTAGCTGTGTTTTTGCTTTTTCTGTTTCAAAATGTCAGTAAAACGATACATATTTCCCTAGTGCCACTATAATGCAAAATAAAAAGATACACAAAAAAAATCAAATGGACCCTACTGACCCCTAACACTGCCGTTACCAATTAGTGTGGAAGGACCAGATTTCCTTACACCATGATTACTTAATTAAGTGGTTTCACAGGTAACCATATTAATTAGTTCTGGGAAGGCCATTGTAAGGGCCCCTTCACACTGGTCGATTCTGCTACGATTACGACGCATTTGCGTCATATTCGACATCGCAGTACGAGCTCGTAGCCAGCGGTCACACTCTACGATGTTAACGCTTTTTCTGACGTAGTTGCGATGTGAACGTCACGCGTCGCAATCGTACGCTACCCTTCACACCGCCATAGTCCTACGACTCCGAGCGTGACGTATTACCAGCATGGGCGTGCTAAAACGTCACGCCCAATCAGGAGACAGGTATGCGGAAGCCCAACCCACGTAGTCGCATTACGAGCTCGTATGACCGCCGTCACATACTACGATTTCGACCGCCACAGCGAGACATTTACGACGAAAGAAAGTTCTGCTCTTTCTTTCACATCGTACGATGCTGGGCTGCGTCGCAAATCGTAACGCCATGTCACACTTTGCAACCTCGGAACGAGGACGGATAAACGTCACAAATCGAACGCTCGTTCAGACTTTGATTGCACAGTGTGAAGGGGCCCTAAGTTGACTTCTATCTCAACACCAAGACTCAACGTGAATCTAGTAATTGGTTATGAAGCTTCAAAATATCACATTAAAGGAAGTAAAAATGACAACGACAAAAGAATAATAACTAATAGAAATAAAATAAGTTCATACACACAATATTCAGGGACAGCTGCTTCAAGTTGTAAATCACAGTCTATAATTAGGAAAGGATGTTCTTCCGGGCCCAGGACAGTACACACAGTGTGCCAGGAAAAAAATGTAGCCACCGTCATCTAATGTCCAAAATTAGCATCTTTTACTGTAGAGAGCTAATGCTACAAATCTAATAAAAAATGATCAGCACCTCCAAAAAGCTTAAGGTACCTGCTCACACTTGCATGATTCTGTTTCTAGGTGCTGGTCAGTTTTTTTTATATTTGTACTATACTCCTTCTGACTCTCTCAGAATACAATAAATTAATTAAATAAATCAAGATCATCTTATTTATTATTGCTTTCTGGGTCACTGATGGATCTCCATACCTACTGCCTGGATGGACATCTGACCTCTGCAGCCAATGACTAGTTGCAGTGGTGAGGCTTTAGTATAGCAATTGTGAGGAATCAGTAAAGTATTATTTATTTTGATATTTTACAGCATTCAGAGATTTTTTTTCCCCTTAATTTAATTAAATGTAAATTATATGATAGTTTTTTATGCCTAATTATTAAATCCTTACAGTTTTATACCATTTCATTTACCCCAACTGGCTTTTATTTACTAGTTTGAAATTATAAAATGCCAATAACTGGCTGCATCAAAGATTGGAGTGAAACAGGTTAAATCAGCACTGCCGGTAAATGATGATGGAAAGGGAATCAAAAACTCAGAATGCGGTTTATTAGTCAACAACACGTTTCGCAGTGCCATGCTTCTTTATCAGAACAAACCACAGACTGTCAGTAAAAGAATACAGATTTCTGCTGTGGTACTATAATGTAAAGTAGAAAAATACACAAAAAAGCTCAAGTTGACCCATCTGACCCCCAAAACTGCTGCCACCAATTAACGTAAGTTGACACTGTTTTAACTTGAGACCAAGACTCGACGGAAATCTAGTAATAGTACAGACTGTGATTTGCCCTGATGAAGAAGTGTGGCACTTCGAAACGCGTTGACTAACAAACCGTCTTCTTGAATTTCTGACTCCTTTTCCCTAATCATTCACAGGCAGCCCAGACTAAACCCATTTCACTCCATTCTTCGATGTTCTCCAAGTTGTGGGTCTACTGCACCCTTGAGCCTTTTTAGTGGTAGCAACCACACAACCCTACCAAGTGAGTACCATTGCCCACAGCCTACCCATTTCACCCAGATAAGACCCTATTGCGCTTATTGTCCTTCCAGTTTTCTACCCTAATATCTGGCTGCAATCAGTTCTGACATCGATCAGTGTATTATCCATTAATGGGAATCAAGTTTCAAATATGGCAACAAAGATCATGAGGGACCGTAGAAACATATTCATGGGAGAAACTGCTTTGGCAAATATAGGCCACTTATTTTTTAAAGCAATAAATTGAAGCAAAATTGATGACAAATAAAAAATCATGGCACCAATGTTCTGCAATGATATCACAATTACCAAATACAATAATAATAATATTTCTGTATGCAATGTATTTATTGAGAAGAATGGTAATTTGGTAAGTGATAAAAGTGAAAATGAATATTATTTGAAGAATTGTTAGAATCAAGGTACAGTACAAGGCTATCTAATACTGCAATACATTTTCAAGACTAAAAGATTATAAAAAATACTGCAAATATATCAAATATAATGCAAGAGAACAAAAATACATCAATGTCATAAGTCTATACTATAAATGTGTTCTTGATCAATAATAATATAAGAATATTGAAAGCTAATAATAAGTCAAATGACAATATGCAGCAATATGTCAATATATCCTCAAGGCTATAATTATGGATGATTGAAAAATCCAATACATTCTACTATGTCTAGCTATAATAGGTTGATAAAACAACTATAATACATTAGTAAGAGTACAAAATTATAGTATAATAAATCAATAATTGTATTAAAGTTTAATAGACAATCAAACTTTATTCACTATCCAGTGGTGAAGCACATGTGCGAAACATGCCTTAAGTCTTGTTGGCTCTAGTTGCACTTATTTCTGATTAATCACTGATGATTATGTGTATAATTTGTCAGTGAGATCACAGGCGGACATACCATTGGTGCAACCTCTCTAGCCGCCCAATGCCCAAAAGGTAAGGGGCCAACATCCTGCTCCAAAGCAGCAAGCAGCTTCTGTCACAAAAAAAATATTGGATGCAAAGGGCCCATATATTGGTATTTCACAGGCGCCCACTTTGGTCTCGGTTCACCCTTGAGTGGGGTGATTTTTTGATGACCTTTTATCTACGGTGTGATACCATAATACTAGTCTATCCCCATTTGTGCACAGCCACTTATTTTTTTTAAATATTTTTACTTTGCTTTTTTTATTTATTTTAGCCTAGTCCCAGGATGTCCATTGTTGCTGCATTTTATCCTCTCCATGTGAAGTGTTTGAACTAGATTGAATGTGGGTGTACGGTTTTGAATTGCATTGTTTTATTAAAATAATCTTTTATGACATTTCTTTTCTTGGTGTAAAATAATTAAACAAGACTAAAATTGGCTATTATTTGTACAAGCACAGTTCAGAGTTACTAAAAGCAGATTTGTTAGCTTAATATGCTGCCATTGAAATCACACAACAGGTCCATATTCTTAGTAGCCAAAATGTCACCTCTTTCAACAATTCTAAAAGCTAAATGGCTTTTACAGGGCTAAATATTTTGCCGAAGCAGCCTCTTTAACCCCTTCACGACCAGAGGTATTTTTGTTTTTGCGTTTTCGTTTTTTGCTCCCCTTCTTGCCACAGCCATAACGTCTTTATTTTTCTGTCAACATGGCTTGTTTATTGTGAGACAAGTTATACTTTTGAACGACACCATTGGTTTTAACATATTGTGTACTGGAAAACAGGAAAAAAATTCCAAGCGTGATGAAATTGCAAAAAAAGTGCAATTCCACAGTTGTTTTTTTTTCCACCATGTTCACGAAATGCTGAAACTGACCTGCATTTACGATTCTCCAGGTTATTACGAGTTCATAGACACCAAACATGTCTAGGTTCTTTTTTATTTAAGTGGTAAAAAAAAACAATAGCGCCAATTTCCGGGACCTGTAGCGTCTCCATTTTTCGTGATATGGGGCTGGGTGAGGGCTTATTTTTTGCGCACTGAGCTGACGATTTTATTGATACTATTTTGTTGTACATACAATCTTTTGTTTTCCTGCTATTGCATTTTATTGCAATGCAGCGGTGACAAAAAAAACCCCGTAATTTTGACGTTTTGAATTTCTTTCTCGTTATGCCGGGTGGTGATTTGAACTTTTTTTTTTTATTTATTTTTAAAAACTTTTTTTACTTTTTGAATGCTACATTAGTCTCCAAGTGGGAATGGAAGCTGCAGTTGTCTGATGTTGTTGTTGGCTCTGCTACATACAGGCGATGATCAGATTGCCTGTGTGTAGCAGAAATCCTCACTTGCTATGTGCTCCACTCATAGCAATCCAGCTATGACAACCATAGATGTCTGTTGGAGACCTCTGGTTGTCATGCCAGCCCATCGGTGACCTGCGAACATGTGACGGGGTCACCGACGGTCGGAATTAATGACATGCTTCCGGTAAGCACAAGTTAAATGCCCCTGTTAGAAATTGACAGTGGGATTTAACTAGTTAAAAGCCGTGTGTGGATCATGATATATAGATAAGCTGACATGTGCCCGGAAAGTGGGTGTGTGACATCGGCGTACTCTTACACCCGATGTAGGAAAGGGGTTAAGGGAGGGGGAAATTTATCATTCTCCTTTTGTCAATCTTCAGATTTCAGACTTTTGTCAAATTAGTTCCACGTGAACCCTAGAGCTTTAAAAAAAATAATAAAAATGATTAAGGGTTAATGATGTTGGTGGACAATTTACTGTAAAGTATACCAGGAAATTTGTAGCTGAAATCTACAAATTATCACCAATGCTTGGCTAGTACAGATTCCATTTTCTTGCAAAAAGACAAGGACAGCCCAAAATATGCAACAACTTACTCCACTGAGCTACAGGTTAAAGATTGGTGTATGAAGTGCCAATCTTGATAATTGTACTTGACAATAGCAAGGCCACAGAAAGAGGAATTAAAATTCCTGCCAAAATTCAAGAATTCACACAACAAAAAGTTAGTGGGGGCCCGAACATTCAGCGTTTCCTACGCTGTCCTCTGTGTGACAGTGTGAAAAACAGTAGCTCTCACCGGCAGGAACTTTACCGAAGTCACAGCTGATGACAACCGCTGTGTATCATGATTCCCATGATTCCCTTGTTGTCACACAGAGGACAGTGTGTGAGCCAGGAGCTGTGACCAGCAGTGACAAGGTTACCATTGGTCAGGTACCGGTTAATGACTACTACTGTCATCATCATCTCCTGCTCTTGCTGATAGCAGTGAGAACAGGTGATGCTGATAGGAGTATTCACCAGCCAGTGTCTGTGTACAGTGAAAGCTTTACTGCTATCCACAGGTGCAGGTAACAAAGAAAAGGATGGACATGGATTAATTAGTGGAATCATTTCATTAAAAAATAGGTGTACGAGGGCTAATGCGGGGGAGTCTTTAATCAAATAACTTTTTTTGTGTGTTTATTTACTTTTTCTATTGGGTTAGTAATGGGTGTGTCTGGCTGACACCCCTCCATTACTAACCCCCAAAACAATTATCCCGATTGCCACCACACCAGGGCAATGGGGAAGAGCTGAGGCTAAGCACCAGAATTGGTGCATCAAATATGATGGGCCACTTCTGGGGCAGCTGCAGGCTGATAGTTGTAGCTTGGGAATGGCCTAATAATCATGGATATTTCCAGCCTATTAATATCAGCCTGCAGCTGACTGCTTTCCCTTAGCTGAACATTAAAATTAGGGGGGACCACACGTCGTTTTTTCATTCTTTCATTTATTTGTTAGCAATATTATTTATTTATTAGTAATTAATAAATTAAAAACATTAATAAATAAATAAATGAAAAAAATGGCAAGGAGTCCACCCTATTTTTAATAACCAGCCAAGGGAAAGCAGACAGCTGTGTGGTCTTATTATTCCTCAAAGGGGCCAGTATCCGTTGACCTTCCCAACCTATTAATATCAACCTGCAGCTGTCTGCTTTGTCTTTGCTGATTATTAAAAATTGAGGAACCCTAAAAAAATGGCTTGGGGAACCCTATTTGTGACAACCAGCTAAGGTAAAGCAAGAAGCTGAGGACTGATATTTATAGGCTGGGAAGGGCCATGGAAATTGGCATCTTCCCAGCCTAATAAGACCAGCCCTCAGCTACCCTACATTAGATGTGCCAATACTGATGCTTATCCTTGACTGTTCTCGATTGCCCTGGTGCAGTGGAAATTGGGGTAATGGGATTATGGGGTTGATGTCAGCTGTGTAAGGTTCACTGACTTGAAGCCTATGCGTTAGCAATGGAGATCTGTCTATCAAGCACCCCCAATTCAAACCCAGTAAGAAAAAAGAGAAGAAAAACACAGAAAAAAATCTTTATTTAAGAAACTCCCCTGTCATGTTCTCAATGGCAAGAGAACATAGCATCAGCATATATAGGAACTAGCTCTTGGAAGATGGGAACTGAGCTGACCATGAACTAAACCTAACGCACAACTAGCAGTGGCCGGGTAGCATGCCTACGTTGATTCTAGATGCCCAGCACCAGCCGGAGGACTAAATAATGCTAGCAGAGGAAAATATTAGTCCTAGCTCACCTCTAGAGAAATACCCCGAAAGGAGACAGAGGCCCCCCACATGTATTGGCGGTGAATTAAGATGAAATAACAAACGTAGTATGAAAATAGGTTTAGCAAATTTGAGGTCCACTTACTACATAGCAGAAGACAGAAAGGACACTTTCATGGTCAGCTGAAAACCCTATCAAAACACCATCCAGGAATTACTTTAAAACTCTGGCATTAACTCATAACACCAGAGTGGCAATTCCTGTTCACAAGAGCTTTCCAGACACAGTAACGAAACTACAGCTGTGAACTGGAACAAAAATGCAAAAACAAACATGGACAAGAGTCCAACTTATCTAGTAGTTGTCTAGGAGCAGGAACAAGCACAGAGAGGCTTCTGATAACATTGTTGACTGGCAAGAAACTAACAGAGCAGCAAGGTTATATAGCGACTCCCACATCTTGATGGGAACAGGTGAACAGAGAAGATGAAAACACCAGTTCAATTCCACCAGTAGCCACCGGGGGAGCCCAGAATCCAAATTCACAACAGTACCCCCCCCTCAAGGAGGGGGCACCGAACCCTCACCAGAACCACCAGGGCGATCAGGATGGGCCCTATGAAAGGCACGAACCAGATCAGAGGCATGAACATCAGATGCATTCACCCAAGAATTATCCTCCTGGCCGTATCCCTTCCACTTGACCAGATACTGGAGTCTCCGTCTGGAAACACGAGAGTCTAAGATTTTCTCCACAACGTACTCCAACTCACCCTCAACCAACACCGGAGCAGGAGGCTCAACGGAAGGCACAACCGGTACCTCATACCTGCGCAATAATGACCGATGAAAAACGTTATGAATAGAGAAGGATGCAGGGAGGTCCAAACGGAAGGAAACAGGGTTAAGAATCTCCAATATCTTATACGGGCCGATGAACCGAGGCTTAAACTTAGGAGAAGAGACCCTCATAGGGACAAAACGAGAAGACAACCACACCAAATCCCCAACACAAAGCCGAGGACCAACACGACGGTGGCGGTTGGCAAAAAGCTGAGTCTTCTCCTGGGACAACCTCAAATTGTCCACCACCTGCCCCCAGATCTGATGCAATCTCTCCACCACAGCATCCACTCCAGGACAATCCGAAGATTCCACCTGACCAGAGGAAAATCGAGGATGAAACCCCGAATTACAGAAAAACGGGGACACCAAAGTGGCAGAGCTGGCCCGATTATTGAGAGCGAACTCTGCCAATGGCAAAAAAGCAACCCAATCATCCTGGTCAGCAGACACAAAACACCTCAGATATGTCTCCAGGGTCTGATTAGTCCGCTCGGTCTGGCCATTCGTCTGAGGATGGAAAGCGGACGAAAAAGATAAATCTATGCCCATCCTAGCACAGAATGCCCGCCAAAATCTAGACACGAATTGGGTCCCTCTGTCAGAAATGATATTCTCAGGAATACCATGCAAACGAACAACATTTTGAAAAAACAGAGGAACCAACTCGGAAGAAGAAGGCAACTTGGGCAGAGGAACCAAATGGACCATCTTAGAGAAACGGTCACACACCACCCAGATGACAGACATCTTCTGAGAAACAGGCAGATCTGAAATAAAATCCATCGAGATGTGCGTCCAAGGCCTCTTAGGAATGGGCAAGGGCAACAATAATCCACTAGCCCGAGAGCAACAAGGCTTGGCCCGAGCACAAACGTCACAAGACTGCACAAAGCCTCGCACATCTCGTGACAGGGAAGGCCACCAGAAGGACCTTGCCACCAAGTCCCTGGTACCAAAAATGCCAGGATGACCTGCCAACGCAGAAGAATGAACCTCAGAGATGACTCTACTGGTCCAATCATCAGGAACAAACAGTTTATCAGGTGGGCAACGATCCGGTCTATCCGCCTGAAACTCCTGCAAGGCCCGCCGCAGGTCTGGAGAAACGGCTGACAATACCACTCCATCCTTAAGGATACCTGTGGGCTCAGAGTTACCAGGCGAGTCAGGCTCAAAACTCCTAGAAAGGGCATCCGCCTTAACATTCTTAGAACCCGGTAGGTATGACACCACAAAATTAAACCGAGAGAAAAATAATGACCAGCGCGCCTGTCTAGGATTCAGGCGCCTGGCGGTCTCAAGATAAATCAAGTTTTTGTGGTCAGTCAATACCACCACCTGATGTCTGGCCCCCTCAAGCCAATGGCGCCACTCCTCAAAAGCCCACTTCATGGCCAAAAGCTCCCGATTCCCAACATCATAATTCCGCTCAGCGGGCGAAAATTTACGGGAAAAGAAGGCACAAGGCCTCATCACGGAGCAGTCAGAACTTTTCTGCGACAACACTGCCCCAGCTCCGATCTCAGAAGCGTCGACCTCAACCTGAAAAGGTAGAGCAACATCAGGCTGACGCAACACAGGGGCAGAGGAAAAACGGCGCTTAAGCTCCCGAAAGGCCTCCACAGCGTCAGGGGACCAATCAGCAACATCAGCACCCTTCTTAGTCAAATCGGTCAATGGCTTAGCAATATCCGAAAAACCAGCAATAAATCGACGATAAAAGTTAGCAAAGCCCAAAAATTTCTGAAGACTCTTAAGAGAAGAGGGCTGCGTCCAATCACAAATAGCTTGAACCTTGACAGGATCCATTTCAATGGAAGAGGGAGAAAAAATATATCCCAAAAAGGAAATCCTCTGTACCCCAAAAACACACTTAGAACCCTTCACACACAAAGAATTAGACCGCAAAACCTGGAAAACCCTCCTGACTTGCTGGACATGAGAGTCCCAGTCATCCGAAAAAATCAGAATATCATCCAGATACACAATCATAAATTTATCCAAATAATCGCGAAAAATATCATGCATAAAGGACTGGAAAACTGACGGAGCATTTGAAAGACCAAAAGGCATCACTAAATACTCAAAGTGGCCCTCGGGCGTATTAAATGCGGTTTTCCACTCATCCCCCTGCCTGATTCGCACCAAATTATACGCCCCACGGAGGTCAATCTTAGAGAACCACTTGGCCCCCTTTATGCGAGCAAACAAATCAGTCAGCAACGGCAATGGGTATTGATATTTTACAGTGATTTTATTCAAAAGCCGATAATCGATACATGGTCTCAAAGAGCCGTCTTTTTTTGACACAAAGAAAAAACCGGCTCCTAAGGGAGATGAGGATGGACGAATATGTCCCTTTTCCAAGGACTCCTTTATATATTCTCGCATAGCAGCATGTTCAGGCACAGACAGATTAAATAAACGACCCTTTGGGTATTTACTACCCGGGATTAAATCTATGGCACAATCGCACTCTCGGTGCGGAGGTAATGAACCAAGCTTGGATTCTTCAAAGACGTCACGATAGTCAGACAGGAACTCAGGAATTTCAGAGGGAATAGATGATGAAATGGAAACCACAGGTACATCCCCATGAGCCCCCTTACATCCCCAGCTCAACACAGACATAGCTCTCCAGTCGAGGACTGGGTTGTGAGATTGCAGCCAAGGCAATCCTAGCACCAAATCATCATGTAGATTATACAGCACCAGAAAGCGAATAATCTCCTGGTGATCCGGATTAATACGCATAGTTACTTGTGTCCAGTATTGTGGTTTATTATTAGCCAATGGGGTGGAGTCAATCCCCTTCAGAGGAATAAGAGTCTCCAAAGGCTCTAAATCATACCCACAGCGTTTGGCAAAGGACCAATCCATAAGACTCAAAGCGGCGCCAGAGTCGACATAGGCGTCCGTGGTAATAGATGACAAAGAGCAAATCAAGGTCACAGATAGAATAAACTTAGACGGTAAGGTGCAAATGGAAACAGATTTATCAAGCTTTTTAGTGCGCTTAGAGCATGCTGATATAACATGAGTAGAATCACCACAATAGAAACACAACCCATTTTTCCGTCTAAAATTCTGCCGCTCGCTTCGGGACAGAATTCTATCACACTGCATACTCTCTGGCGACTTCTCAGTGGACACCGCCAGATGGTGCACTGGTTTGCGCTCCCGCAAACGCCTATCGATCTGAATAGCCATTGTCATGGACTCATTCAGACCCGCAGGCACAGGGAACCCCACCATAACATCCTTAATGGCATCAGAGAGACCCTCTCTGAAAGTCGCCGCCAGGGCGCACTCATTCCACTGAGTAAGCACAGACCATTTACGGAATCTTTGACAGTAAATTTCCGCTTCATCTTGCCCCTGAGATAGGGACATCAAAGTTTTTTCTGCCTGAAGCTCCAAATGAGGTTCGTCATAAAGCAACCCCAAGGCCAGAAAAAACGCATCCACATTGAGCAACGCAGGATCCCCTGGTGTCAATGAAAAAGCCCAGTCTTGAGGGTCGCCCCGGAGCAAGGAAATCACAATCCTGACCTGCTGTGCAGGGTCTCCGGCAGAGCGAAATTTCAGGGACAAAAATAATTTGCAATTATTTCGAAAATTCTGAAACCCAGATCTATTCCCCGAGAAAAATTCCGGCCAAGGAATTCTCGGCTCAGATACAGGTGCATGACAAACAAAGTCTTGCAAATTTTGTACCTTCGTGGCGAGATTATTCAAACCTGCAGTTACACTCTGAAGATCCATTACAAACAGGTGGACACAGAGCCATTCAAGGGTTAAGAGGAGGTAAGAAGCAGCTAGACAGCAATTAAGGGCTAGGCAGCAAAACTCTGAGGGGAAAAAAAAAAATTCCCTTAAACACTTCTTTTTCTCCTGCTTCAGCCCAAACAATTAACACTTTGTGGGCCGGTCAAACTGTCATGTTCTCAATGGCAAGAGAACATAGCATCAGCATATATAGGAACTAGCTCTTGGAAGATGGGAACTGAGCTGACCATGAACTAAACCTAACGCACAACTAGCAGTGGCCGGGTAGCATGCCTACGTTGATTCTAGATGCCCAGCACCAGCCGGAGGACTAAATAATGCTAGCAGAGGAAAATATTAGTCCTAGCTCACCTCTAGAGAAATACCCCGAAAGGAGACAGAGGCCCCCCACATGTATTGGCGGTGAATTAAGATGAAATAACAAACGTAGTATGAAAATAGGTTTAGCAAATTTGAGGTCCACTTACTACATAGCAGAAGACAGAAAGGACACTTTCATGGTCAGCTGAAAACCCTATCAAAACACCATCCAGGAATTACTTTAAAACTCTGGCATTAACTCATAACACCAGAGTGGCAATTCCTGTTCACAAGAGCTTTCCAGACACAGTAACAAAACTACAGCTGTGAACTGGAACAAAAATGCAAAAACAAACATGGACAAGAGTCCAACTTATCTAGTAGTTGTCTAGGAGCAGGAACAAGCACAGAGAGGCTTCTGATAACATTGTTGACCGGCAAGAAACTAACAGAGCAGCAAGGTTATATAGCGACTCCCACATCTTGATGGGAACAGGTGAACAGAGAAGATGAAAACACCAGTTCAATTCCACCAGTAGCCACCGGGGGAGCCCAGAATCCAAATTCACAACACTCCCCTAAGTGTTTTCTCACACTCGTGCCTGCCGCTAACTGTGAGTAACCCTATCGAGTCTTGTTCTGAGAGCGAGCCTCAATAGGGTTACTTGCAGTCAATGGCAGGCATGAGAGTGAGAATTTATGTGCCTGACACTGAATGGGAGTGAACTATGAAGTTTGTTCTGAGAACATTCTCACAACAAGACTCAATAGGATTTGATGGGCATCTTGGAACATTCACTATTGGATTACTGTTGGAACTTCCTGGGATAGTAATTGGGATGTCTGATAGACGCCGCCCCATTACTAACCTTTGGGCTTGTTGCCAGAAGACACAGCTGACATCAACCCCAAATATTACCCGCTTGCCAATGCACCAGGGCAAGTGAGAAGAGCTGGGCAAATTGGCGCATCTAATCGTCTTTTCTTGGGTGGCTGCGGGCTGCTATTTTTAGGCTAGGGAGGACCAACTGTCCATGGACGTTCCTAACCTTATAAAACCAAGCTATCTGTTTTACCTTGGTTAGTTATCAAAAATGCTGAAACATCATGCTGTTTTTTTTTTTATTAAAAAAAAAAGTGTGAGGCCCCCCTATTTTTTATAACCAGCCAAAGATAAAGCAGACAGCTGAGGGCTGCAGCCCACAGCTGTCTGCCTTATCTGCACTTGTTATAAAAAATAGAGGGGACCCCACTTTTTTATTATTTTTTTTGTAACATGGTATGCCAGCCAAACACAGCCATGCCTTGGCCTTGGCAAGGCTGTGATGGTGCCTTAAGTGTCGGAAAAGCTTGTTGATTGGCTGTGCTGCAGCCTTTCGGCAAGCTTTATTAGTCTGCCGAACGAGAGCAATAAACTGGACGTACAGTAAAAAGTGCTGGCTGGCAAGATACATACATATAGTGCTGGGCAGACCACCTAGTCCTAGTCCTAGTCCTCTACAGAAGCCTTTTTGTGTGCAATTTCAATACTAAACAATCACCCCCCTTGAACTGGTAGGTTGCTAGTGGTTGCATTATTAGTATTTTACACCTGTATTGCCTCCATCTTTTTTACATAGGTTTGTTGCATTATGACAGTTCATTAGTTCTGTGACTTGGGCAGGGAAAAACTATTGCCCTTTTTTGCTGTACTGGATAATACACTAATGATATTATACGCTTGTAATACAGTAAAAAACAAGGTTTTCACAGATTAATGATGCTAGCCATAACAGACTGGCAATGCAACAAGGCTAGTTTGGGGTAAAGCAATATATTTGGTTAATATTACTAGTAGGCTATAGGAAACCAGTAATATTAAAGAGCTAACAAAGGCCAATAGTACTATAGGGCTATATCTGGCAACAATGCAGAAAGCTCTGATTGAAGCTATGAAGTTATAATAAGCTACATTGACCCAATTATACTGCACAGCTATAAATAAATCAATAGTAGAGTACCGTCATCCTACAATCAATGGTCATTAGTCCTAATGCTGTACAATCCTATAAATGTAGTCAATATTATTGTAAATATCAAATAAACAGTGTGTTTGTTATGTTGCTGTTTTTATAAATATATTATCCATCAGTTATGCTTCTGCCCCCACTATTCTCAAAAAGGGCTACATTTAATGAAGCACGCAGTGTGCTAAATTGTTTTTCTCATCCACTTCTGTATAATGACCCTTTAACCCACCAGCAGTAAAATAATGATTTAAAATCTATCCATTTCTAGTCTCCAGCCGTCTAACCTTAACGCCAGGTTCCCTAGAACAGTTTAATATAATTAACACCTCCAATAAATATGCGACATTCAGGGCCACAATGTCATAAATGCTCCATCGGTGGAGAATCTTTGCAGCCGCCACTCTCCGCACTCGCGTATAACACACTAACCTTTCCATTTCTTACCAAATTAATCTGAGCAACCTTGTCCTAAAACCTTGTATCCCTTGTTTCTATGCCAACCAATTTTAAAACCATGGTCTATATTTGACCCTAGCGTTCCCCATGGAAGACCATTCCTTGGTGAATATTCTCAGCTGCACTTTTACAAAGAAAGAACTTCTCATTTTCCTTGGAGTCTTCCATCCTTCAGTTTAATGTGACCCTCTGCTACTATGTTTCTGTCTCTCTAAAATGTGTGTTCTTGGTCCGCATTTATAGCTGTCAGATCACTGACATTTGTTCTCACGTCGTGTCCTGATGCTAACAATCTCCGAGACACCTGCAGATAGTCTTCTACAGGATCACAGCCCCATGGTGGGCAACACGTGTTAGACATCTATTCACGCGATCTGATCCAAAGTGCAACTGAACAGCGCTAGCAACAAGTCATCTTTATTAAATGAAATGATTTATTTGGAAGTTTTCCCGCTAAATCCAAACCATCAGTGACCAGGGACATAACAGGAATTGAACTATAATAAATTAATATTGAGAATAAATGTACAGTATATAGAGAGAATACAGTAAGGCAAGAAAGAATTATATTCTACACCAATAAATGTTCGTTATCATCTCCTCGTATTACTACTAAGCTTTGGTATACATGATGTATACTGTCATTAAAGACATCAATTTTAGAATTTTGTAACAAAACTCACATTAAACTCCACATTTTGAAATCTTAACATTTGCACATTTTATTAAAATTACAAAAAAATTCAGCATAGTGTTAAAAGTGTCCACTGATCACTCTTCACCTCCAGATCTTTTGCTTCAGTTTACAGTAATAGCATTTTGAAGAGAAATTTTGATCAGTGGGGTCCGGATGCTGAGACTCCCACTGATCACTTAAATAAAGGTTGAGAATCGCTGAGCCGTGCATCGTGATCCTTTGGCATTGATCAGAGCCTCCTCGACCTTGTACACTGCTTAGCCTTTCTACCCCAAGAGAACCAAGAAAAGCTGATTAGAGCTATAGGGGCACAAGACTTCTACTTGACTTAAATCATCAGTGAGGGTCTCAATCTCCAGATCTTGACAATCAAAACTTGTTTTACTTCTTTACGACATGTCAAACGTATTATGAAAAGGCGGTTGCTCTATTAATGACTTTGGCTACTGCAGTCACCACTCGGAGGAATGCCACTAAAACTGGGAGATGACGGTAAACGGTCAGTATGTTATTACCATAGTTACACTTACATGATAACTAAAAATTGTATAATATCCCTGGAGTGGTTCTTTAATATCTTACATGTCATATAATCATGGGCAGCCAACTACTCAGATAAACCTCTGGCGCTTGGTGGTGCACCAGACATTGACATTGTAACCAGGGGACTGCATCTTCTTCTTTAGCTACCTGATCATTCTGCTATAATATGATATGATCGCAGAGATGGCTGATGGGGTCTGTCAGAGATCAAGATTCCAAATGTATTTTTTTTTTAAAGCTTGATTTTTAATACATGGAGTCAAGTCTAGTGATTGCTTTTCGCTCCTGGTAACATAGGCAAGGCATGTAAAAAAAACAATTTTCAGGGGTAAGCATTGTGTAAATGACATGAGGAACAGACTTCGGATATGGAAGATTGTAAACTAACAAACAGCACATAATTCTGTGCACAATATTGCTTTCATTCACTACTTATTCTCATGTTTTCTTTGGCTCTTTCATTCTAGTATGTACAGATGACATTTTCAATACATTTTATTAACACCATCCACAGAACTACCGCTTGTAGCTAACCCTTCCCTAAGGGTACTGTCACACAGTGCCATTTTCATCGCTACGACGGCACGATCCGTGACGTCGCAGCGTCGTATGATTATCGCTCCAGCGTCGTAGACTGCGGTCACACTTTGCAATCACGGCGCTGGAGCGATGCCGAAGTCCCTGAGTAACCAGGGTAAACATCGGGTTACTAAGCGCAGGGCCGCACATAGTAACCCGATGTTTACCCTGGTTACCAGCGTAAACGTTAAAAAAACAAACACTACATACTTACATTCCGGTGTCTGTCCCCCGGCGTTCTGCTTCTCTGCACTGTGTGAGCACCATAGCCGGAAAGCAGAGCGGTGACGTCACTGCTGTGCTCGCTTTCCGGCCGGCAGGCGCTCACAGTGCAGAGAAGCTGAGACGCCGGAGGACAGACACCGGAATGTAAGTATGTACTGTTTGTTTTTTTTACGTTTACGCTGGTAACCAGGGTAAACTTCAGGTTACTATGCGCGGCCCTGCGCTTAGTTACCCGATGTTTACCCTGGTTACAAGCGAACACATCGCTGGATCGCTGTCACACACAACGATCCAGCGATGTCAGCGGGTGATCAAGCGACGAAAGAAAGTTCCAAACGATCTGCTACGACGTACGATTCTCAGCGTGATGTCTGATCGCAGTAGCGTGTCAGACACAGCGATATCGTAACGATATCGCTAGAACGTCACGAATCGTGCCGTCGTAGCGATCAAAATTGCACTGTGTGACAGTACCCTAATTCTTACCACAGCGCTTTGATCTAGCACTTACTCATGAGTGTTGTTTAAGGGATTGACTGTATATATATATATATATATATATATATATATATATATATATATATACAGTCAATCCCTTAAATATATATATATATATATATATACATACAGTACATACACACACAGTACCTATACGGCATATACATACATATTTTTTTTCCAGACTACTTAACCCCTTAATGACCAAACAATCAGAGGTAATTTTGTTTTTGCACTTTTTTTGCTCCTCTTCTTCCCAGAGCCATGACTTTTTTATTTTTCCGCCAATATGGCCATGTGAGGGCTTGCTGTACTTTTGAATTGCTCCATTGAATTTACCATATCGTGTACTGGAAAACTGGAAAAAAATTCAAACTGCGGCGAAATTGCAGAAAAAACTGCAATCCCACAGTTTTTTTTTTTTTTTACCATGTTCACTACATGCTAAAACCGACCTGCCATTATGATTCTCCAGGTCATTACAAGTTCATAGACATTACAAGTTCATAGACACCAAACATGACTAGGTTCTTTTTTTATTTAAGTGGTGAAAAAAAATGCTAAATTTGTTTAAAAAAAAAAAAAATTGCGCCATTTTCCGGTACCCGTAACGTCTCCATTTTTTGTGATCTCGGGTTAGATGGGAGCTTATTTTTTGCCTGCCGAGCTGATGCTTTTAATGATACCATTTTGGTGCAGATACGATCTTTTGATTGCCCATTATTGCATTTTAATGCACTGTTGCGGTGACCAAAAAAACGTAATTCTAGGATTTTTACTTTTTTCTCGTTACGCCGTTTAACGATCTGGTTAATTATTTTTTTATATTGATAGATCGGGCGATTCTTAACGCAGCAATACCAAATATGTGTATGTTTAATTGTTTTATTGTATAATTTTGAATGGGCCGTTAGGGGGGTGATTTGAACTTTTATAATTTTTTAAAAAATTTTCCAAACTTTTTTTTAACTTTTAGCATGCTTCAATAGTCTCCATGGGAGACTAGAAGCTGCCATGACCTGATCGGCTCTGCTACATGCAGGCGAACATCAGATAACCTGTATAACCTGTATGTAGCAGAAATGCTCACTTGCTATGAGTGCCTACCATCGGGCAGCGCTCATAGCAATCCGGCAGTGACAACCATAGAGGTCTGCTGGAGACCTCTAGTTGTCATTCCAAACCATCAGTGACCTACGATCATGTGACAGGTTCAACGATGGGCGGGTTTAGTGATGCACTTCCGGGAAGCATGAGTTAAATGCCGCTGTCAGAGCTTGACAGCGTCATTTAACTAGTTAACAGTCGCGGGCGGATTGCAAGGCCTACTCTTGCACAGGGGCCCACCGGAGGATTCTCCTGTTTTCCTGTTGGCCAGTCCAAGCCTGTCTCTAATGCCCACTGAGATAATCAATGACCAAAGCAGATCACCACTGAGGACAGTGACTGGATGGGCAGCCATTTCTAGTGCGTTGGGATGAGAGAAGAAAACATAGACCATAAGGGACCAATGAAGAACCAAACATGAGCTGCAGCAGATTGTTGATGATAAGTATCATGTCTTATTTTTTATCAAACAACAAAAAATGATGAAAAGTACATGATAAACCCCAGAAAACTCCCTTAACAACTGTTTTGGTTACCATTTGTGGTCCATGAGTTTTTATACCGTCTACTGCAACAAGATCTCAATATGCAACCAGTCGTATCAATGTTTAGAGATCTTCTGTGTAGGGATCTAGTATTTACCATGGACAAACTGCAGTTTACAGCTTCAGATAGAACATGTTGCCTACAGTATATCTACCCATATGAGGATCTATGTTAAGGTAAGGCATGTGTTCCTCCATCTCACAAGCTTAGCATATACTGCAGATCCAATGTCACCAGCCTGCGTTGTACATTCGGTAATGATGGATGAATCATAGCAATTTACTCTTTCCATAAGTGTGATCTGACATTACAGCCTATTAGCTGACATATTTATCAGAATCTAGTGGCTATTCCTAGGCAAACAGTTCACACTTCGTCTGATTGTATGACTTGTTGATATACGGCACTTTACAATGGCAATGAGTAGTGAACCTCAGGCACAGGTATATCTGAGGACTAATAAGATGTCTGGATATTTTCTTTTTTATATTTTATCCTGTGATGGTTTCCTGAGGCATTACCATTATACACTGGCCTGAAATCATCCTCGCTGTTCGTCATGTATATGTATATCCTTTGTATGATAATTTTTAGATTGTGATGCAAGGTTTCCAATTTTGGAGAAAATAAAAAAAGCCAAAACGTTCAACATTGTTTTATGTCACTCTTCGTATTTGTTCTCATCTTTTGTAAACAAGCCCTTATTTATTACATGCTTCTTAATTTCATTTCCTTTGGACTTTATTATGGATAGGTTTCTTACTCATATCAGTCTAACCAATTCTTCAGCTTTCAGAGATTGTTGTCGTGTAACTCCCGTGGGACTTCCCATTTATTTTTCCAATGTATCATATAAAAATATACATTTGGGACAATGTTTACTAGTGTCCTAAACATGTTCTCCCCACTACTCACCCCCCACTGTTCACAGCTCCTGACCAAGTGAGCTTTACATTTATTCTCTCCTCCAGTCCCAAATGTCTGGCGTCTTGGGAATGATGCTTCACTGGGACATATAAAAAATGGACAGTGCGACAGAGTAATTTTTAAAAAGTTTTTTTTACTCCCTGGAATTCTAAAATGACCCAAAACTGCTCCCCATACATAATTTAGGTTAGATACTGACCAGTAAAGTCTGACCTTTGTTCCTACCCTTGCTCCCTGTGGTTTCCAAATAATTTCATAAATCATGTGTCATTGGAGAAATTAAGCCTTTTAAGTTTTTTTCTGTTATCTGACAGCAGCATGAGGTAGAGACAGAGACCCTGATTCCAGCGATGTATCACTTAGTATATTGAGTGCAGTAGTTGAAATAGAGTCACAGTTTTGTCTATTGAAGATCTAGCAGAGCTCAGTTGCTGAGTCATGTATAACCCTGTCCACACCACAGCTTTCTATGTACAGTGTATAGTGACAGAGAGCTGCTAATCAGGTCTTGGGGTGGGTTTAGACTAGGATGCACAAGGGCAGTTGTCCTGTAATGATAATCTCCTGCTGATAAAATACTGATTGTCTTGAAACAGCAAAATACAGCCTAATAAGTGACACATCGCTGTAATCAGGCTCTCTTCCCTTACATTATGGTGGGCTCAAATAGTAAAAACCTGCTGACAGATTCTTTTAAATTAAAAGGGTTATTAAGCTTCTTTTATAATTAATGCCCACTAATTTCCTGCTACTTCTTTGTGAGTATATTGTTTTTTTTAAATATTTTTAAAAGTTGAAGTCGTCTCCCCTCCACCCACTCACCCCCCAAAACAGGTTTGAATAACCCATTTAAGTAATTTCTAAGCAATTTGTCCGCTCCCTCAAAGTCTATCACCAGTTTTTCCTGTCTGAACTAAGACTAGCGCCTTAATCACCGCCTGGCTGAATTCCATAAAGGGGTATATAACCCCCTGACTCCCCCTGTATACACCCCAAATCCTGCCGGTCTGATAGGCATCCTTGCTGAGGCATCTAACCCTCTTCCCGGGTTCTGATCTTCGTCCTCCTGCTCTGATTGACATGGATGACGCCTCTTGCAAAATATCGCGCCTGTGCAGAGACACCACCGACTGCAGGCGGAGGCTAAAACATAAGTAGGGCAGAGCAAAGTGTGCAGGTGTGAGTTTTCACCTGGCTATGCGGATGACACCGGAGGCATCATCTACATCAATGAGAGCAGGAGGATGGTGATCAGAAGCCGGGAGGAGGGTTAGACGCCTCAGCAAGGACAACTATCAGACCGGACGGCAGGATTTACATGGGAGAATTTAAAATGATTTTAGGGGGCCATACCGGGGGAGTCAGGGGGTATATACTCCTTTATAAAAGGCAGCACAGGTGCTGATTAAGGTGCTAGTCTTAGTTCAGACATGAAATAACTGGTGACTGTTTACTTTCGCCTGCCCGACAATTCTCCATCACATGTTAAACTGTGACCTCGGTGCACATTACTACCCAGTGGATTTCATGTTGCTCCCTAGGTCTTCTGGGTGACTGAATGCTTGTCATCGCACTTTTACAGCTGTTTCCACAAATTTCCCGCCACCCGTCATATCTTAAGCCTTCTTTGATTAGTTGCTGACTCTCCAGCAAGTTTTCTATATGTTCCCACCTTATATCCAATATCAGCTTTCATGAATAACGTATCACTGGAAAATCTGGATCATTAGATGCTGGATTAAAGGTATTTCACAGCAATAAAATCTCGGAGGTTAGCTTTGATAAAGGTTAATATCTGTATAATGAGTATGGATCAACATTCAATTGCTCTAATAAACCTCTGTCAGATATGATCCATATAAGAACAGCGGGTCAAGGCGGCAACATACAGTAATGTGTTCATTAATAAATCACAATAGTCAGATTCACGGGGGAAATATAGCAATTTGATTATAAATTTCATTCTCTCATTTACCATCATGAAGAAACAAAATGGATGCGATCCCTTAAGCATACGGACATTACTAGGAGATCTGTGAAATGGGCGAATCCCTGTTCCTTTAGTGGCAGACCGTTTTTCTGGAGGTAACATCAATTCTGTAATAGATTTCTGTTCCCTGAATCACTTTCCTCTTTTCATGGAGATTGATTTGAGAGGCTGTGAAGAACAGCAAAGGGAGATAAAGAAATCCTCACACCAGTTTAAAGGAATTGCCAGGATTGGACAACCCAATTTCCATTGTATGTTTCTTGGGGAAAGGCTGATGTCATGTTTGGGATCCACCCAAAGGCCACTGTGATCCATTTTCATTGCTTAGTGCAGGAGATAGAGAGCACCAAAGCGCTAATAGGTGCAGTTTTTAATTGTCGACGCGTTTCGAAGTTTTCATACTTCTTCCTCGAGTTATGTGGTTATGTCCTGAGGAAGAAGTATGAAAACTTTGAAACACATCGACATTGTATGTTTCTTGGGGAAAGGCTGATGTCATGCTTGGGATCCACCCAAAGGCCACTGTGATACATTTTCATTGCTTAGGGCAGAAGTTAGAGAGCACAGAAGCTAATAGGTGCAGTTTTTAATTGTCGATGCATTTTGAGGTTTTCATACTTCTTCAAGACAGAACCACGTTATGTGGTTGAGTCCTGACTGAGGAAGAAATTTGAAAACTTTAAAACACATTGACAAATAAAAACCGCCATTATACCCTTGTGTATCCTAATTCTGCATTTCGACTTTCCAGCAGTGCAGATTGTCCATGTTGTATTCCCTTATTCATTTTCATTGCTTACAGAAACCACAGAGAACTTTAACTTTACATAATACCCATTAAAATCACTGAATACCCACGAGTGCAAGATAGCTGTTCTCCTGGAGAAAGGGGTTCTCTGGAGGAGCCCATCCCTTTAAAGGGAATCTGTAAGCAGGATTTTGTTATGTAATCTGAGGATAGCATAAGATAGGGGATGAGACACAGATTTTAGCAATGTATCACTTATCAGGTTGTGTGCTGTTGTTTGCCAAGGTTTTATCACTATGACTTTATCATTGCTGGGACTAGCTGAAAAGTCATCTGACTCCACCCCTTCCTGTGATAATCTGCTCACTGTCAATAGACTATGTACATATAGAGCCTGATGGGGGCAGGGTTATCTTTCTGATCTCTGCTGCATTCTGCATCTAAGAACTCTGCTTGTGGCAACAACTGCATTCAGTAAGCTAAGTGATACATCACTGGAATCAGGGTCTCTTTTCCTACATTCTGTTGCTCTCAGATAACAGATTCCCTCAAAGTAATGAAAGTGTCTCTACAGTTTAAAAACATTCATGGTATTGAGGGTGAGAACCCATCAGTGTGAGAACATAACTGGAATACTATGGCTCAATAATGTAAGAGAGTTCTCTGGAGTCAGAAATAAAAGTTTTTGCAGTTTCAGAACTTTGATTGATTTTTCTAGGCTTATGATATTGATGACTTATCCTAAGAATTGGCAATCAATATCAGATTGGTCTAACATTATGCCTCCACTCCTACTGATCAGCTATTTTGAGATTTGGCACCGTATGGAGCCAAAAGAGCCACATCTCCATTCATCATCAGTTTTTTTCAGGTAAAAACAGAAGATTTTCATCAAAGTGTCATTTGAGTTTCATTGAAGTTTGGTCCGATTTTCATCGTTTTTCTTGTATGTGAAAAAAAAAGATTCTTCACTTTCTCCTATCTAGCAATCAGTGAAAATCGGACAGTTTGATCGCTGAGTTTGATACAACACTTGCTTCATCGTTGGACAAATCTCCATAATTTTGCATAGACCACTTGGTCGGCAAAAAATCATGGACATATGTATAGCCTCATAGACTATCATAGGTACGAGTGATATCAGTGAAAAACATGGATAGCACTAATGCGCGAAAAACTGATGTGTGAATGAACCCTAAGGACTAGTGATGAGCGAATATACTCGTTACTTGAGATTTCTCGAGCACTCTCGGGGGTCCTCCGAGTATTTTTTAGTGCTCGGAGATTTAGTTTTCATCACAGCAGCTGAATGATTTACATCTGTTAGCCAGCATAAGTACATGTGGGGGTTGCCTAGTTGCCAGGGAATCCCCACATGTAATCAAGCTGGCTAACAGATGTAAATCATTCAGCTGCCATGATGAAAACTAAATTTCCGAGCACTAAAAAAATACTCGGAGGACCCCCGAACATGCTCAAGAAATCTCGAGTAACGAGTATATCCGCTCATCACTACTAAGGACCTGTGCACACATTGCAGATTTGTTGTGTTTGTTGCATTTCTTTTTTCTTTTTATTTTTTTAGATTTGTCATAAAACCTGAAGGGTTCCCTGATGATCATGAAGCCTCACACACACATTGATTATTTTTATTACTTGAAGATTTGGTGCACATTTAAATGTGCCACTAGTGTTGAGCGATACCTTCTGATACTTGAAAGTATCGGTATCGGATTGTATCGGCCGATATCCAAAAAATATCAGATATCGCCGATACCGATACCCGATACCAATACAAATCAATGGGACACAAGTATTGGAAGGTATCCTGGATGGTTCCCAGGGTCTGAAGGAGAGGAAACTCTCCTTCAGGCCCTGGGATCCATATTCATGTGTAAAATAAAGAATAAAAATAAAAAATATTGATATACTCACCCCTCCGGCGGCCCCGGCTCTCACCGGTCCAAGCGTCTGCCTCCGTTCATAAGAATGCAGGGAGTGAAAGACCTGCGATGACGTTGCGGCTTGTGATTGGTCGCGTGAGTGGTCACGTGACCGCTCACGCGACCAATCACAAGCCGCAACGTCATCAAAGTTCCTTCACTCGCTCATTCTTAGGAACGGAGGTTGCCGGTTGCAGCGGTTACAACCAGGGTGTGCCAGAGGGTGAGTATATCCCTATTTTTTATTTTTATTATTTATTTTTACATGAATATGGATCCCAGGGCCTGAAGGAGAGTCTTCTCTCCTCCAGACCCTGGGAACCATACACTGGGAACTTCCGATTCCGATTTCCGATATCACAAAAATATCGGATCTCGGTATCGGAATTCCGATACCGCAAGTATCGGCCGATACCCGATACTTGCGGTATCGGAATGCTCAACACTATGTGCCACATGTCCGTTCTTCCAGTGTTCCAGCTCCGTATTTCACCTATACTAATAAGTAGGCAAAAATATGCACCAAAGATGCAGGTAAAAAACGCATCATAAACGCTTAAAAAATGCACCTATTTTACGCTGTGTTTTTCCTGCCAAAAGATACAGAAAAGATGAAGAAATTTCTGCATCAAATACTTAAAGGGCCACTGTCACCCCCCTCCAGCCGTTATAAACTAAAAGAGCCACCTTGTGCAGCATTAATGCTGCATTCTAACAAGGTGGCTCTTTTAGTTTTAGGTTAAAGTATACCCAAAATAAAGCATATTGATACTTAGCCACAAAAGCTGTCTTTATCCAGGGAGGCGGGTCCTCACTCCCCAGCTTGAACCGCTACTCTGCCGTCACTCACATCTTCAGGGTCTTTCGGCGCCGCCCCCTCAGCGCTGTTTACATTTCAAAACCGGCGACTGCGCTGTGTACTACTGTGCTGCGCATTTGCAGAGAGCTCTGGCTGTCTGACGTCACAGCCAGGCTTGCAGACTGCGCCTGTGCGGCCGCCCTGCTTGTGAATCCCAGCCCCGCACTCTGCATAATGCATAACACACTGCGGGGCGGGGATTCCAAAGGTGGGTGGCCGCACTGCCCGCACAGGCGCAGTCTGCAAGCCTGGCTGGGACCTCAGACGGCCAGAGCTCTCTGCGCCTGCGCAGCACAGTAGTACACAGCGCAGGCACCGGTTTTGAAACGTCAACAGCGCTGAGGGGGTGGCGCTGAAAGACCCTGAAGATGTGAGTGACA
Organism: Ranitomeya variabilis; assembly: GCF_051348905.1. Taxonomy (NCBI): domain Eukaryota; kingdom Metazoa; phylum Chordata; class Amphibia; order Anura; family Dendrobatidae; genus Ranitomeya; species Ranitomeya variabilis. Next base: position 70,481,339 of record NC_135237.1, on the reverse strand, counting down.
GCAGAGTAGCGGTTCAAGCTGGGGAGTGAGGACCCGCCTCCCTGGATAAAGACAGCTTTTGTGGCTAAGTATCAAAACGCTTTATTTTGGGTATACTTTAACCTAAAACTAAAAGAGCCACCTTGTTAGAATGCAGCATTACTGCTGCACAAGGTGGCTCTTTTAGTTTATAACGGCTGGAGGGGGGTGACAGTGGCCCTTTTAAGAGGTCGTCCACTACTTTAACCCCTTAATGACCAGAGGTATTTTTGTTTTTTGCATTTTCATTTTTTGCTCCCCTTCTCCCCAGAGCCATAACTTTTTTTTATTTTTTGGTCAATATGGCCATATGAGGGTTTGTTTTTTGCAGGACGAGTTGAACTTTCGAAAGACACCATTGGTTTTAACATATCGTGTACTGGAAAATGGTAAAAAAAAATTCCAAGTGTGGTGAAATTACAAAAAAGTGCAATCCCACAGTTGTTTTTTTTTTTTTTAACATGTTCTCTAAATGCTAAAACTGACCTGTGAATATGATTCTCCTGGTTCATAGTTCATAGACATCAAACATGTCTGGGTTCTTTTTTATTTAAGTGGTTAAAAAAATTCTAAAGTTTGTTGCAAAAATTTTTTTTCCATTTTCCGATACCCGTAGAGTCTCCATTTTTAGTGATCTCGGGTCGGGTGAGGGATTATTTTTTGCGTGCCGAGCTGACATTTTTAATACCATTTTTGTGCCGATACGATATTTTGATCGCTCGTTATTGCATTTAAATGCAGTGTTGCGGCAACCAAAAAACGTTTTTCTGTCGTTTTGACTTTTTTTCTCGTTACGCCTTTTAACGATTGGTTTAATTCTTGTTTTTATGTTGATAGATCGGGCGATTCCAAACGCAGCGATACCAAATATGTCTATACTTGATTTTTTTTGTTTGTTTTATTTTGAGTGGGGCGAAAGGGGGTGATTTGAACTTTTACATTTTTTTTAATATTTTAAAAACTTTTTTTTTTTACTTTTGCTTTCCCCATGGGAGAGTAGAAGCTGCAGCTGTCTGATCGGCTCTGTTACATACAGGCGATGATCAGATCACCTGTATGTAGCAGAAATGCTCACTTGCTATGAGCGCCGACCACCAGGAGGCCCTCGTAGCAATCTGGCTATGACAACCATGGAGGTCTGCTGGAGACCTCTGGCTGTCATGCCAACCCATCAGTGACCCGCAAGCATGTGACGGGGTCACCGATGGGCAGGTTTAGTGATGCACTTCCGGTAAGCGCGAATTAAATGCTGCTGTCAGAGATTGACAGTGGTATTTCACTAGTTAACAGCCGCGGGTGGATCACAATTCCACCCGCGGCTGTTGCGGTCATATATCAGCAGTATAGATAAGCTGTCATGTGCTCGGAAAGGTGCGGACTCATCGCCGGAGCCCGCACCAAACAGGGGGAGTCTGACATCGGTGTACTATTGTGCCTGATCTTGGAAAGGGGTTAAAGAGATCCTCAGGCTTCAGAACCGCTAGCGAGTCTCCAGTTTCAAAACCAGTCAGAATGAGTTTCCTGGCTTCACAAAATGTTAATTTTTTTGTTGCATTTAAGAACTGAAAGTGTTTGGTGTGTGTTAAATATAAAAGTGTCAACCAGTTTATTTTTTAGTTTCAGAAATGTAAGGGGTTCCCATATTTTAAGAAATTATTTGGGCATCTGGTACACATGAGACCTTCTGTAATTTCAGTTGCAAAAAGTTAAAGAAGCACACCAGTTTCAGGGCTTAAAAAAGCTCTTTGATTTCTCTGTGTAAAGGGGTCTTTGGATTTAGAATGAAAAGGGTTTCTGAAGTCTCTGGTTCCCGAGTTTGAACGGGTTCTCCACATTCGTATCTTATAACTTGAGATTCCTTTGTTAATGCTAAGATCAAACTTTTTTTCTGCTTCAGATGCCTGAATACTATTAACATGAATTAATGATGAGGGCATGGTGGGTCATCCTCAGGGGTCACAGATCCCAGTTCTCCATTAACATAAGGATAGATAATGAAGTCTTAATTACATATCAGGCAATTCTGAGTCGACAGAACCCCTCCTTACCGCACAAAAAACGATAAAAAAGTAACTAAACATAATAAATAACAAGCGACATAACATTTAATAACAAACAGCATCTCGTTCCTCTCTCCTTCCTTATTAAAAAATAACATCTTGTATTTAATAAAATGCAAAAAGCAAATAAACAAACAAACAAAAGAACCCTACAGAACTTAATATGATGGAACAAACACGTCGATACAATAAAATTGAAACTTTTGACATGAGAAACATATTAACTGTTTTTATAGAAATGTTCCTATAAACTGGCGTTCGTGCACCATGATATTAAACCGCGTGCACTGTGCACATGATTCGATGAACATTTCATCCTCAGATCAGTTCTACAACTTGACGTTTTGGGCTCTGGGTGATAATATGGCACAGAAAAATGTGCAGATTGCACGTCGTAGCCTTAGACTCTGTCCTGTGTGCCGGAGCAACCAATGAGGCCGTGCCTTACATCTGGATCTCTCCCTGACGGGGAGACAGTCCTACAAGGGGAAGGCTGTGCTGCTACCTTTCTGCTGGCAGGGCTGCGGGCTGGTGCATGCTCTGTGAGCCTGGCTAGGGAAAGAGGAGGAGGAGGTGGAGGAGAGGAAGGGAAGCAGGAGGGGGGCTACATCGCTAGGTTGTCTCCAAGCTATGCTGCTGCCAGTAGCAGGTTGCCAAGCAGTTATCATTGCTTCTGTGATGCAGAGGCTGTTGCTAATTGTAAAGAGCCTCGCATCTTATCATCTCCCCTGACTTTGTATTATTTGGTGTTTCGCATTCCTTTTTGATATGCATTGATATCGACCGATGACTGTTGTGATGGAATAGTAACTCGTACTCGTTGGCTTTGGGGCATTTTCACCAGACGGTAACATCACATAGACTACTGCGGTGGGTACAAGTGGGGGTGATCATGACCACAGCTAAGGAACAGAATGCTTCAGGGAAATCGCAGCAGCAGCAAGAGCAGGTAATAACGATGTGATCTTTTTCTTTTATTACGTGGGAAATGTTTGGGAATGACATGCACTGGATACCACCTGAGTCACTCCGTACCGCCAGGACTGCTCCGGAGCCTGCAGTTGTAGAGTTTTGCTATTTTTAACAGATTGCTTCTTTTTTTTTTACCTCCATCAATTATGTATAGCTTCAGAATAGCAGGCAGGATAATTAAGCTTTCTTGTCTTTCCTTACATACATTCTTCAAGGGGGGCTGGGAGCTTTTCGAAGTTGCTGAATGGCTTTTGTAACTAGTTCCCAGTGAAGAATTTGAATGCAACATAGACTGGATTCATCCGATGCTCCACATAACATATGCACATAGGGGGATGAGATGTCTGGAACTCGCCACCTTCCTCATTAGTACCTGGCGCTCTCCTTTTACTAGAGGTGCTGCCTTGTAAACTTTTGTAGTTGCAGCTGATGATTGGAGACGCTACGTATACTCACCTCGGCCATACACATGAGATGTAACTAAGACTTAGCAGTCAGGGAATCGGCAATTTCCTTTTGCTGCTTTCTCCAGAGAGACATAAACATTTCCCTAAAGAGCAAAAGATTCTCTTATTTCATTATGGTAAATAATTGCCAGTTGTGATCGATAGTTAAAGGAATCTAAGACGATTGTCAGATAATATTCCTTAGGTCGGGGATTCATTCTGTCATCCAGTTTCTTGACACTTGATACAACGTATCGACCTACGGAAAGTCAAGTGTATCATGTTGTTTGCATTGAAGGGATCGTTTTGAAAAAGATGGAAAATATATTATGCATCGGATATCCTATTCCTCTCCTAAAGTATTGCTTGTTAAGGACATAGAAGAGCTGAGTTTGTGTTATCTAGGTTTTACATAGGACTGCAGGCGAGCTGCAAAGTTATGGTAACTCTGAGAAACAAATGACAAACTGAGCTCGGTAACGTAACGTTACATTAGACGTTATTGAGTTTTTGTTTTTTTTTTCATGCGGTTAATAAAATAAAAGGCTGAGATCAATACTGTGATAATGGACTACGTTGGCACTTTTTTTTTAAGAAATGTCAGACGGCACTTGTACCACGATGTGTGGGTATATGAAATTTGCATTACAATATGAATTAGTAAATTGTATGTGCAGCTATGCAAAAGGTATAAAACTGAGCGACATCAAAAAGCTTTTCTCTTGCAACACTTGGGAGCCTGACTTAAGTGAACGTTACAGTATTCCGCTGTGTTTCTTCTGTTAAACACAATGTAGACATACCTATTAAATCTATTTTAGGATGGCATTCATTGTGCATAATCCAGAGGTTACGCCAGAAAAATGTACTCGCTCAAGTACCTGAGCGCATTAACTTGTCATGTGGAATTGTTCCTCTTAAAGGGAAAATGACTATGGAAATAAGTTTTGCTTGAAGAAAACTACAGTACGGTAAATAGGAATCCATGTTCCGAAGCAGCTGCTCGCGTCACTTATTGTACATGTCCAATTCTAGGGAGTAAACCCATAGCTCTCTGTACTTTATAGGTTTCGCCGCTCTTGCTGACGTCCAATTATCTTCTGCTCATGTTACCTAGTAGATGTAAATACAATATGGTACTTATTAAAGGCGATTGTACAAAATAGTTTTGTGCTGATTTTATTTATGAACAATACGTCCAAGTTTTAGATCGAAAGGATTGTAATGTTGGAAGAAAGACTATATCTTATTGGGTGGGGTTTGTATAAATATTGACAGGGTCATTAAATTGTACAAAACATAACAAAACATAAAGCATGCATTTAATTCCTACTGCCAGTGTCAGTTTTCCATTAAAGGGTTATTCTCATTTTTCATAAATGGTAAAAATTACAAAGTGCTTGCAACAAGCAACTTTTCAGTTTGCTTTTTAATTCTATCATTTACTCCTTGTCAACTTGGTTCAGGCCATCACTGCAGTCGATCAGTGGTGAGCAATCTCCTTGGCAGTGAGTACAGTGCTTACAAGTTCTATCCATTAGAGCTTGTGAAATGCCCGCCAGGGCCGTGGGGTACTCGGTACTGGATCCAGTACTTAAAGTGATGTGTCACGGCGGCAGTGACCCGGTCCTTTGCCCTGGGTGCCCATGTTAAGGGAAAAGTCTTTAAAGGGGTCCAATGGGGTGATGTTATGGCAGCTGGGATGATATGACTTCCCACAGGTGAAGCTGGGTCCCCAGGGCTCCCAGTGTAGTAGGGACAGATGGTAGATGGTGTAGAAAGAAATAAAGGACTCAAGTTGCAGTCTCTACCTTTTTACTGTAGAGTTCAGGCAACCGCAGTCCAGGGTAACAGATCACAGGTACTGGTATGGTCCGGCCAGCTTGGAAGTAAATCTGGAATCCCCCTTACCAGATGGAGTTGGAAGCCTTCCTTCTAGCACTGTGGTGTTGTAGTCCCTTGCTGCCTTAGGCCTCACATGAGGTCCTCACATTCTCTCTGTCCCCTTTAGGTAGGACACTACCCGCATGACAGGTAACTAGAGCCTTTTTACAGGATCTCTATCACAACCCGGGCTCTATCTGCTACTGTATCTTCAGGTGTTAATGGTGGGCAGGTGATTTGAAATCCAACTGTCTGCCGGTTTCTGCCGTGGGGCATGAAGTTACACCCACAACCTTGATCTTCCGGCTACCGGTATCTGTGATTTAGCATGGAGGAAGCTCAGTCACAGCTTCTCTCTCCAACTCTTCACTCTCCTTTGATCCTTCCTCCTTCATTCTTTCTACAGCTTGTTCTGTCCTTTTCTCTCCCTTTCCAGGAGCTGCAGCACCTCACGTGTCTTCCTGACTCTCTCTGTCTCTTCCTCTCTCCTCAATCCTCTGTGACAGACTGCCCTCTTTCCCTGTCTCTGACACACTAACTAACTCTCCCTCCAGCCAGAATATATATAGAGGAGCCACCCACAAGCTGGATCAGAGCTCCCCCTTCTGGCCTGGAGTAAGAACATGTTGCATGTTTGTGATACCTGATAAAGGGATTCTTCCCTGCTTCCAAGCATGACATCACTCTCCCTGTGAGGAAAGCAATGCCACTGTAATGACCAGGAACCTGGGGTGTTACACTTGTAAGTGTTGCCACGAAGCTGGACAAATTCAGTGCTACTGAGCCTTTCCGGTGCTGCAGAAGCAAAACTGCCTCTGCTTGCAACAGAAAATAAACAGTTTGGTCCAGCGGCCCGACAATGCTTTTTGTGCAAAATTTCTATCAAACAGGAGTGCACCAACCCTGGGCAAGTAGGACATATTTAGGATTGCACTAAGAGTAAACCCATTCTACAGCCAGCAATAGACAGTGCAACACAAAGGATGTAGAAAGCAAATGGTGCAACATTTGGGTGAAACCCTTTAAATAATATGGACATCTCAAAGAGCTGGGTTTTTTACTTAAATGGGTGTATTTTGGTCTAAAGTTCATTTTTGCAATTGGGTTTCAGCAAAAGCCTTCGTGTTGCACTGTCCATTGCTGGATGCAGAATGAGCTAAGAATCCATTAATGCAATTGTTCTAAAGAGAGAGTTTTTAACTCTTTTATTGTTCTTTTCTTGAGCTCTTTTTAGTTGACTTATGACCACAGATTACAGCAAAGTTCAGCTGAACTTTAGGGTTATAAAGCATCTAAGGGGAGCTAACAAAGAGAGATAAAAGAGTTACAAACTTTCCTTTTATAAAAAGTTCACTGACAGATTTTCAGTTAGCTTATTAAGTAGCCAAAAATCATGCACACCAAAAGTCTGTAAAAGCCAGAATTTTAATGAAAACCTATGACAAAAATGATTGTAGTCTAAAATACATGTAATTAAGTTAAAAATTAAAATTCATGTGCCAATGTATCCTATATGTAAATAAAAATATACACAGTTTATCTTTACTTAATTATAAGTCTTCAGCTTCTATGGACAAGATAGCAGTAAGGAAACACCCCCACTATTCTGATCCGCATTCTCAATATACACTTAATGAATATATTGCCTTATCTTAATAAACACACATAAACCCATTCATGCTTTGTCTTCTTTTACCACAACCATATCATGTTGTTCGGGGTACCCCTTTAAATACATGTAGTCATTGACTGGACTACAAATTAGCGTACTCTCTACCTGGTGCTGTACGATCAATATTCTTCTGCGTCTGCAACATACTACAGGTCTGCTGAATCCAATACATTTTGTTTCCAACATCAATAATGATGCTATCACACTCTTGGATGGGAATACATTATAGAAATAAAGAATACATGATTTATATTCTGTATATTGGGCTAGAGATTTCACAGGCTGTATCAACTTCTAATAAGTCACTGTAGCTTTTGGAGATTTCTTGACTTTACCTAAATCATAGTTGGAACATTGTGGTGACTATGCCTTCTATATGGCTATGACATTAGTAAGGAATGGTCTCAATATCATTGCCTGATTAGATGTAATGTCTGGCTTTGGCCATAAGCCTAAAAAGACTACTTCAGACAGCCTTGGCTCTAGACACTTCATTTTCCAGATCTCAGAGGAGCTCCGACATTCACCTTTTAACTTCTACGCAGAGATACAGACTTACTGTGTAGTCCCCTGAGTTACATCAATGGAATACCTGCTGGCCAGAAGAAAGAGTCTGAGGCATTAGTAGTCTAACTAGCCAAGTCAGTATCTGGAGGGGCAGAACCCAGAACAGAATGATGAGACAAAACCATAGTCAAGGGAATAGCCGAGGTTTGATGCCATGAGATCAGTCAAAACTTAGTTAAACAGGTTAAGGTCAGGATCATGAGGATCTCAGAGGCAGACATTGAGTAACAAGCATGGTCAAGATCAGGGTAACACAATAAGTAGTAGCACCAGAGTCCTGGAAGTTGTCCAGGCACAACATCTGTAATTTCCAGCAGAATGCTGAAAGTTTAAGTAGGGTGTGGTGCTACGACATTGGCCATAAAAGGGAGCTGATTACACCTGCTGAGATCCGGGAACCTCAGGTCCCAGCCAAACCACTATCTCTGGCAGAAGAACCTCTGTGCCACCCCAAGATATTGTCTATGACATCTCCATTACTCTGTGTGCTGCACCTTGCGATCTAGAGAAAGTCTGGGTGGAGATGTGACATTAGATGAACAGTATAATGATATAGATGTTTAGCGATTTCACATGTGATGGCAAAGTTTTTAAACTTTATTAGGTTCTTTAGAAGGACTTAGATCTGGGGATTTATTCTGATGGAATTTAGGCTGAACTAAATGGACAAATGTCTTTTTTCGGCCTTGCTAACTATGTTACTATGCTACTATGTTAAACTGCAATGGTTCTTAGATACATCATGAAAGTCTCTTTCTAAAATGTATATGGGATAGACTGTTTTTTAGTTGATTAATTAACTCCTTGCGAAGATTATTACAGCACATAAAGACACAACTTGACACCCTTCTCATTATTCACCTTTTATTTTAAGTGATATAGATATGGCTACGTTACAGCATTTTCTGGACATTACGGCTATAGAGCTTTAGCTCAGATCAGCCCTAATTATGGCACTATCCGTTTTGTGAATATTTCCAATATAACACCACAAACACTTAGTGTGAATATTTACTATCATATAGTTTAAAGCAGGTCATCCTAGCTTAAATATTAGCAAACTACAGGGTGGGGAATTGTCCTAATGGTCAAGGAAAAATCATCTGGGGGAGCACAATTTGGTGCTTAAGGCTAAACTTTAAAAAGTTTGTCCCACGAATTAAAAAAAAAAGGCAAAAATAAACTAAAATGAAAAAGCACTGTCAATTAATCTCGTACATACCCTGTCACTCTATCACTGATGCTTTAGTGTTCTTTGTGTACTTTTCTGCAGTGGAGACTTGCCGTACATCCTTGTGACCAATGGTGATGCCTACTTGTGACAGCTATCTCTATTACATTGTCTCTTTTCTTCTTCTTTATCCTTTTGATAGCATGTAGTGATACCTGAGAGTTTCTGATGCTCCCCTACTATATAATATTCGACATGGGTTTAGATAAAGTAAAGTTTTTGTTTTGTAAATATTTACCTTCTATAAGATCTTGTACTGCCTCAATTGTTTTAGCATCTTTCATTTTCTTTGCTATTCCTCATCTATCTAAATACATTTCAATATATTTTAGGATTTTTAAGCATTTGTTAATTTATTGTTTTACTGTTAATTTAAAAAAAGCATTACCCAGTGGAAATATGATGTGACAACATGTTCCTTTATATGCTAATGTAATAAAACAAATATACAAAATATAAACTAATGTGCAAAGGAAATGGTGTAAGCTTAAGAACACAGTTCAAAGTGATGTACTATTATATATTATATAGTTTCTAGAACTTCCTGTGATACATAAAGTATGGTAACTGGATAAACTAAGTTGGATTAGTGTATATTACCAAGGAATGTTGTTTTGGTTAACTCTTATTATTTAGGATGTAACTAAACCAGGCGCCAACCAGAATTCTGTACACTTCTCATAAAGCATCGTAAAATGTTTTCTATACTTAGACATGTTAATAGTATATATAATGCTGAGCATAAATGTAATATTTCTACTTTATTTATAAAATCCAGGTGATTTCTATTTTTAATATAGTACTAAGTCCTCTAAATATTATGTCATAGAATTACTTTATGTAAGGTATGTAGCATAATAGATCAGACTCCTTATGTAGATAGATAAATAGATAATTAGATTATTTAATTGACATATCACAGCCTGGGAAGCGTCATCACTAGTGTTGAGCGATACCTTCCGATACTTGAAAGTATCAGTATCGGATAGTATCGCCAATACTGATACCCGATACCAATACAAGTCAATGGGACTCAAGTATAGTGCATGCGCACTAATGCTTTTCGGCTTTGTCTGCAGTTGGGCAAAGCATACTGCGCGTGTGCAAGGCGCGTTCTACGGAGGACAGTGAATCAACTTCAAGCCAATATTGCGGCCAATGTGCTGCCAGCGGGAAAGGAAGGGGTGAATAAAACACCCAAAAACGCCACCCATCGGACCAAAAAAAGGTCCTGCCAAATTCAGGTGACAGGTTTCCTTTAATAGAGTGAATAGGAGTTGAGCTAAATTAGTCAGGACCATCACACAATGAAACTCCCGCGATCCTCAGTGTCAAAGTAGTGGTCAACTCCTTTAAAAGGAAGCTATAATCTGAAAATTACCCATTGTTTAAATCTATTTTTTTTGTGTTAAATATATTTTTTTATGTTCATAATGTTTTTTTTTTACATATAACAATCTATTAAAAATAGAAAAACTGAAATATTGCAATTTTCAAACTTGCCACAAAGTCTTTTTTAGACTATAACCTCCTGTAGTTTCAGGAAAAAACACATGTACATAGCCAAAGTGGTCAGACCTTGAGTCTATCTTTTTTATAAAAGCATATTCAAAGGTCATTTTGAAGGAAAGAAAAGCAGGGTCAGGTCTGACACCGCCTATTGTGATCCTACTGAAAACTCTTCCTGAAATGACAGGAAGTAAAAGTCTGACAAAGCCCCAGTGGCCAGAATGGAAATTGCAAGATTACTTATTTTTTCTATTCTACTAAAGATCATGATGCGAAAAAAAATAGCTAAATTAAAAAAATAGATGTAAAGCAACACCAGATTTAAGCAATTGATCATTTTCTAATGATAGATTCCCACTAAGGAACATTCCTCAAGAACACTACTTACTAATATACAATTTAGATAGGTACTGCCAGTTCTTTTTAAGAGGTCCTCAGTTTTGGACTATCTCTATCTGTTACAAGGGTGTCTTGAATTTTAATTCAGCGTAGCACAATGCCTTGATGAAATAATGGGTTGCCTTTGAAATGTAGGGCAGGACAAGTCCTCAAAAAAGAATGACACCTTTTGTGACCGGTCTTCACTTTTGACCAAGAGATGAGATTCCTGATCAGAGGACGTCTTCAGAATTTCCTAACAGGGAATTGAACACCGGACTTTCTAAATTGGAGAACCTCATTATGGATGGTTACTATTAGGTAGCACACTTGGCATCAAGTAGATCTGAGAATTGTGAAGCAGCGATTGTCTGCCGTCCTTCGAGTCATATAAAGCTCTGCCTTCCATTTCAAACTTTCTGAGCAATTTCCACAATCCCTCAAATCATCGTCTTCTTGGACAACGGTCTTTTTAGCTGTGAAAGATAACTGAAGACTATTGACAGTTCCTAATAGCCATTGCTTGAGCGCACTGTTATTTCAATAGAGGAAAATCTATTTTAGTACAGATGTACATTATTCAGTCCACAAAGTATCTGGAAGTAATCCAGGCGAGGCAAATTACATGTATTTCTTATGTATGAATGCAGCTTAAGTAAAATCATTGCGGAGCAGAAAAAAAATCTTTTTCATCCATTTTTACCTTTTGACTTGTCAATGTATGATGATTTGACAGCTATTGATGCTTGTCATTCACTATTAAACTGAGCAGAGACATCATGCGGAATGATGAAATAATAAAGAAATGGGATTGTACATGCTTGTGGAAGAAAATACAAAAAATACAGATTATATCATAGTGAGATATAGCAGAGCTGAATTCATCAGTAAATCTCTGGGGTGTCATCATGTGTCTGGGAGTTTACTAAGCAATGATAACAGATGAAGTTTACCTATAATCCTGTGGAGAGCAACGGATGGCACATCAAGATGATTTACGTCAATGTATACCTAATGAGAAACTCAACTCTCTGAGCGTTGCTATGTCTAACAAACTCATGGCGCTGTACGTAATGTGACTATGAAAATAATTAAAGGGATTTTCCAAAACTTTAATATTGATGACCTAGTCTTTAGATAGATCATCAATATCAGATCCAGGGATCAGCTGATTGGAGGGCTACAGCTCATTAGAAGTAGCATGGACCCATACGTTGTGTCGTGGTTGTGAAAGGTGGTGCAAGCTCTCTGTTGTACAAGAAAACGGGAAGAAGCTGCAATGTCATTTACAGCGACTACACAATGTAATAAACTGAGCCATCAATGATCAATGGGGACATATTAGGATGTATGGAATATCATACATGAGATTGCTCACTTAGGCCGAGTTCACACTTGCATACCGGGGCTTTGCTGACGGCTGCGTACTTCCTCCATAAAGCTCTGCCCACTTCCGCACTTCTTCCATTTAGCTCTGCCTACTCCTGCATGCATCCTGTGTACCCATTTTTAACATTGGGTATGCAGGACATGCGGATGTATGCGGATACATAATTTTGACGCACCCGCTGACAGCACGGAGACGCAACAAGTGCGGAAGAAGTGCGGAAGTTAGCGGAGCTTCACGGAGGAAGTACGCAGCCATCTGCAAAACCCCGGTACCAAGGGTGAACGTAGTCTTAGAATCCGTTCTGGATTGAAGAGTCATTCTCATTCTGATGGACCGGATACATCCATGGTGCCCATGATCGATCATTAATTTAAATGCCTATAAAGACATCTAATACATCATTCAGAAGTATGACACTTGGCCAGTCATTGCTTCCTTCAGAGATGCCATCTGAAAGGTGGAAGTTTCTGCAGTTGGATCTGCACCAATCAGCTATTTTATGGGCTAGATTCTTTTAGAAAACTCCTTTTATTAAGTCTCATGAGTTGAATTACAGAAGCCCTGTTTGTATTGTTTACCTGTAGTGGACATTTAGTTGTAAGGTTTCTACTAGGTCCATACAAGCAGTAGTAGTCTACTACAGGACAAAGAAAAATACTCTGTACAGTAGACAACAAAACCAAAGACATGAGTCGGAGCATAAGTTAGTATACGGCAAGAGCACATTTACACTGTGGCCATTTCAGAGACAAAACCCAAGAAACAAACAAAACGAGCATATACCCTGAAGTATCATAAGTATCATAAGTAAATATGTAAATAGTAATAGTACATATAAGTAACATAGGGGACTTAGTTAACACTATTTTGTAAAAGCCATCCCAACGTGACAAGGTTGACCCAAGTATCCCAAGTATGCGGTAGGATAGCTTTTACGCTTTTTTGTTAAAAATAGTACTATTTATATTATTTATTTACTACATGGTATATGCTCATTTTGCTTTTCCTTGAGTTTTGTGTATATATATATTAGTCAGTTGGTTCTTGAGATACAAAAAAAAATTACCTCTAACTTTTGGTTTTGAGTTTTCAATGTCGAGTTTAATTGTGAGATACGTTCGTGTCAAGTAAGTGGCATCCCTCAGTAATAAACACTAATCAGCTACTAAAGGTTTTGATGTAAAAGTGTGACAATCAGCAGGGTGGCTTTCATAAAACATCTTGTGCATTATTTCTTAACATAAAAGTAATTCTATGGCTATAGTACGAATGTCTACGCAGAACATAGCATGTGAAGCCCTTCCATTCATTCCTCATCCAACTGTGTTCTGTAGAGGAATAATCCAGATTATTTCAAACAAAAACAGTAAAAGGAGAAACCTGAATGCTTACAAAGACGTTACTGTGGCTTCTCTTTACGTCAAGAACTATATGAGTTAAGCAGGATGGAAAAAGTTCTATACTGTAGATATCAAAGTCAAGACTATAAGCAGGAGAAGACAAGGTAATTATGAATTCAAGTGAGACATGTACTATCTTCCGGAAAGTATCAAGTAAAAAATAAAAATTGACAATAGCACAAACCCCCAGACGACAATGTGAGATAAGTCAAGTCACTGTCCTGAACATTACAGATTATTGGTCCTTCCTTACTTTTCCTCTAGGCTTGACGTACCCCGAGATGAGTGGTAAGAAATGACCAGCTTGCAGGAAAATATGATTTTCTGATACTCTGTGGATAGAAGGTTATGCTATATGTATCTATATGTGCAAAATACAAAAATAGCTGGCGCACTCACTAAATCCACATAAATCCCAAGGATAGTGGGGGTGCAAACGCAAGTGGCTAATACAATGTCACAAAGCCAAGAGAGAAAGAAGCCACTGAACAATTATTCGCACACCACCCATAATGAATATCAAAAGGAACAACTTTATTGGTAACACAATAATTAAAAACAATTAAAAGCAATACAAAAAAACTCCCCCCATCAGGTCCATTGTGAGATAACGGCTGCAACAAAAACATGAAACATGCTCAATGGTATGCATGAAAATGCACAAGGAGATAAAGTACTGCACAAATGGGTCAGAAACCAATAACTGGTAAATAGAGCCCCCTAATGTAAAAAACGTATACCCATCAACCCCCAATCGAAGAACAGGGGGGAGGAGGGGGGGAAATGGTGGAAGCACACCCCACTCCTATACGTATTCCTGATGGACCGTGATGAATGCAAGGTCTAGCCCAGTAACCACTGTGGCATATAATAGTGCAACATACCCCCCAGCTCACCATGGGCCGGGGTAAGAGGCCAGGAGAGCTCTAGAGGGAACACCGACCCAAGGCAGGACAGTGTAAATCAACGGTTACCATAAAATACCTACAATAAGGATGGTAACCGAGCAGCCAGAAGCAGGACCGACGGGCAGGAGATCCCGACGCGTGTCGCGGTTACAGGGACCGCTTCATCAGGGGAAGTGCTTACCATAGCAAGTGCCATCCTTATATGTAGCAACGGTGATCAGTAAACGCTGGCATGTGCGTCATCATGGGCCGGAAGTAGCACGGCCGGAAGACCGGAAGTGAAAGTAGTAACAGAAAGAGGAGCCGCAAGCGCCTGCGCAGAAGGTAAAGGGCACTAACTGTGGGCAGACATCTCTGCCCACACAGTTTCAATGCGCACGCGCCAGTAAAATAGCCAGCGGTCCGCATAGAAGCCAGGGGAAAAGGATGATAGCAGCAACTGTGGTTAAGATAGATAAGAATAGACCACAGCCAGGAGGTAGGCAAAGAGGAGAAAACGGATATTGAGAATGTACCGAAGTTCAGGAAACCCTCTGACCACCAATAAAGAGATGAAGCCCCAGAAACCCCTGAATGGTACCAAATATCCGTCGAATATCTGTTGGGGCAAGGAATAATTAGAACATAAACAGGAGAAAGCAAATACAGGAACAATGATAAAAACAACCCTGCACAGTGTATATATATATATATATATATACAATATAATATACAAACTGAAATACAAACACATCAATGCATAACAACAAAGTATATATAAATATAAATATAATATGGTCTAAGACCATTCTAAACTGTACATCCCAGCAGGGACAAGAGGAAAACGATAACCAGCCACTGTAGCTTAGTAAGCGTCCACAAAAAGTCCTGGTCCATCCACTCTCATCAGGAGAACAAAATAGGCACCAGCTGCAGTCCAATATGTGACATATTCATCGATAAGAAATGGCCACAAAAAGCATGATCAGGGGCTTGTCCAGACCAAGATTTGCACCAGGACCATGTTCCTGGCTATCAACTGGCCAGTTCAACCCAGGAAACCTGTGAAGTGGAGATCCTCATTAATCCCCTGGGGTGCTGTGGAATTAAGCAGGTAGATCCAACGAGACTCAGTTTGTAAAAGCCGTTTGTGTAGAGAACCACCTCTGCCCGAGCTCCTGACATGCTCCAGACCCACAATCCTGATATTTGCACAGCTGCCCCCATGATGGAGTAAAAAATGTGAGGCGACTGTGCTGAGCGTCTTGCCCTTACGGATATCCACGGATGCCGTGTTGATGGTGGAAAGATGACACTGCATTCTCCGTCGCAGTTCTTGCGAAGTCTGGCCTACATAGATACAAGGGCATGGACAGATCAGGGCATAAACCACATGAGAAGATTTACAGTTTATATAGGCCTTTAATTTATGCTGGGTTCGATCCACATCTATGTATCTATATGTGGGCACCTAGTGATTGTGATAGAAATTCCAGCCTTTTTAGGGTTTTGCTAGCATGTCACCATAATGTGCTGGATTTGCATTGCTAGAAGTTAGAGTCAAAGGTAGACACAGGGGGGCATAGATATAGGAGGTGCAGAGGTAGCAACCCAGGTGCTTGAGGGGGCAGAATCACTTCTCTGAGGAAAAAATACGAATTAGTATTATAAATAGATTATGGTAGATGGAAAATGCTATTACAGATTTTGTATTTGGGTCACTGGAACATAGAAGCTATAGACGCTACCTAGAATAGCTTACTCCAAAATGGCTCCCAAGTGAATGCTTGATGTTGAGGAACTATTTGTTGAAATCCATATAATGGACATATGAAGGTGTCGATTCATCAAGCAGTTTTTGCCAGAGTTGCACAAAAATGTTGTGACTCATGGTGTTTTTTCACCACCTCTTGCCAGCTCCGACAACTTTCTAAAGTGCGAAGAACTTAGCAGGGAGAAGGCATGGCCATCATAAATTACAGAACATAAATGTCATAGATTATGATCTAAATCAACTCCAGTCCTACAGCACACAGCACATGAAAAATGCATCAAGTTCATCAGAGGAGCACACCTCTTTGAATTTGGTGCATCTTACTCCAGCAGACCCTTCATCACGGCTAGCGTTCAAATCATCAGTCTTGATCAATTAGGGCCTTCAGTTTGGACATGCAAACAAACTAAGAATATATTACAAATAGTGTTGAGCGATACCTTCCAATATTTGAAAGTATCGGTATCGGATTGGATCGGCCGATATCCAAAAAATATCGGTATCGGCGATATCCGATATTTTTTGGATATCGGCCGATCCAATCCGATACCGATACTTTCAAATATCGGAAGTGATCCTGGATGGTTCCCAGGGTCTGAAGGAGAGGAAACTCTCCTTCAGGCCCTGGGATCCATATTCATGTAAAAAATAAAGAATAAAAATAAAAAATATGGATACACTCACCCTCGGACGAGCCCTGGCTGTCACCACTGCAAGCGTCTGCCTCCGTTCCTAAGAATGCAGAGTGAAGGACCTTCGATGATGTCGTGGCTTGTGATTGGTCGCGTGACCGCTCATGTAACCGCTCACGCGACCAATCACAAGCCACGACGTCATCGCAGGTCCTACACTCACTGCATTCTTAGGAACGGAGGCTGCCGGTTGCACCGCTGAGGTCCAGGGTCTGTCGGAGGGGTGAGTATATCCATATTTTTTATTTTTATTCTTTATTTTTTACATGAATATGGATCCCAGGGCCTGAAGGAGAGTCTCCTCTCCTCCAGACCCTGGAAACCATACGCACCGCACACGCCTGGGAACTTATAGGAACTTCCGATTCCGATTTCCGATATCACAAAAATATCGGAACTCGGTATCGGAATTCCGATACAGCGAATATCGGCCGATACCCGATATTTGCAGTATCGGAATGCCCAGCACTAATTACAAAGCTAAATCACTACTCTTCTCAATGACATGTGCATGTCCATAATGTGTATTGTATGAATATATTCTTTTTTTTGTGACTTCTATTCTTTTCCATCCACAGAAGCTTTATTATTATTAGTGATTTTACAGAGAGTGACATGTTGATGACCTATCTGTACGTGATGTACGGAACAGAACACAGTGGCCCCGGACATTGTGTAGTGGCCCCTAGGAAGGGAATAGGAGATAAAGTGCAGTACCCAACAGAGGCCACTAAGCAGTGTGTGGGGCTCCTGTGTCCTGTTCAGTATATCGCTTATATCCAGCCCCTGCAGAACAAATTTCAGCTGAATAGCGGTGGTGCCAGGTGTCTGACCACAAAAGATCTCATATTGATTAATTAAACTATGGCCAACTCTCAAAATCTGACTCCAATAAGAATCTCCAAAATTCATAGGAGTTTCTTCATCAGCTTATTTCGAGACTTCGTATACAGCTGCGTATTTTGTTCTGCACTGAGTTTTATTGATTTGCAAATGGAACTTTATATAAATGGTTTTACAGCGTTCAGCATATTAGAGAAGTGTAAAAGCTCATTAATGAGTACAATAACCGCTAAACATTTTAAGATTGCAGTATGAGTGAGGTTTTACTGCCTTGTAAGATGTGCCTGTAAACATAGAAGAGTACGGCTGACCCTATTTTACTCATTATCAGTATTGCCATGGAGACGTAATACAGAATGGATGCGGTTTTTAATTAATTTGCTAAATTCTACATAGTCAAAACTGTTCAATTCACCATCTTATTTTACAATTTTGTAATCTGTAGTAAAAAAACTTTGATCTTTTACCTTTCAATCACATTTGTGGATCATTTGGAAACTTTCTAATGGTAATGGCATGGCCTGTTTCATGAAGAAATCTCGTTACCATTTAGAAGAAGAGATTTTTAACATTCTGGGGTCATGATTTGGTCCTGACCGTGTCCATTTTACCCCAATAGGAAAACTTTTTTATTCTTATTTAATATGATCTGTTGACAAATGCGATACAGAGTCTTTATGCACTCATGGCGATTCTCAGTAATAAATAGGTTCATGTGGATATACTTATGAGATGAGAGGTTTAAGCACTGTACACTTAATAGGATATCTCCGACATACTGTATATTTCCCTAGTGACTTTGACATGAAAATTTAAATCATATCATTTCTTTCATTCACATAGTTAATTGCAATTGACAATTATTTCTTAGAAATGTTTTCTCAGCTAGATACGTGGATTTATGAAGCTTGTTACATCCATTTATTCTATGTTGAAGAGCTTTGATGAACTGTCAGGCTCCCAATACCTAGGTCCACTATTGCTAATTTCCTGATATTCTGACGCTTTTACAATGACCTAAAGGTATCTGTTAGTGGAGCAGAGCCACAAGTTCTCATCATTATCATGGAATTGTCTGTGCAAATTTTGACATTGTAGACTTAAAGGGAACCTGTCAGCAGGATTGTGCACAGTAACCTGCAGACAGTGTCCGGTCGGCGCAGTTATACTGATTAAAATGATACCTTGGTTGATGAAATCCGTCTTGTGGTTGTTGTTTAACCTTTATTTTCAGTTTTGAGTTAATGATATGCTCGTGCTCCAGGGTGGCCTGTGGCTGGTTTCCCTTTAAGTCCACCATGAACATTAGAGGGCGGTCGGCCATACAGCAGTTCAGCTGGCAGCCATTTTGGCTGGCTCTATTATACACAGGAACACTCATTCATCTGAGCACTCCTGTGTTTTCATGATCGAGAGATCACCAGACAGGCGTGGTTACGGCTTACCTCTGGGAGAATAAAGCAATCGGCATGCTGGATTCTTAACTACCTCAATAATCAATTGCCTGGGGCACACATAGACGTTAGACTGTCCACCGAAAGCGTCGATATCGACTAGACAAGACAATCTAAAGATGTGCCAAATCTATCACACATGCTGCATGATAAGTTTGGAACATTTTATGTCACTTTGGTCAAAAATGATGTGTAAAAATCGTCCAGCATGACCGTTCTGTACACCACCTCTTCTGTGGCTTACTTCCTAATTTGCACCAAAATGCACCTTGCGCTAAGTAACTTTAATGTTAAAACATGATTCAGCTGAAATCAGTTATTTTTTAGATGGACACATCTTTGTCCGCACATCTTTTTTTATCAACAGATAGCTGCTGGATCCATTCCAACAGATGATTATTGGACCTGTGAACTTAGCCTTAATTTAAGGGGTATTCCCATCTCCAAGATCCTATCCCAATTGCAGGTTCAGGGCAAATTAGGCTGATCTCCAAAGTTCAGTTTTTATAAATCACCTATGTGCAGCCTGGTCCAACCCCCAACACTTGCTGTTCAGTGTGCAGTGCACATATACAGCCTTTTTCTTTGCTTTTATTGTGTTTTTATTGGTGTTCATTCACATATATACCTATTGTGCTGTTGATGCGTACATAAAGTTTTTTGCAATTTAGCACACTTGTGGGTCCTACATGTTCCTGGGAAGGACATACTAACTCAAAGGTATATACCTATTTATGGTTTCTTGAGTGTATCCTGTTTAAGTTTGCACACATTTGACAGGATGGGCAAAATACCTGCTTGCAGCTTAGTTTTCTCCCATAGGCTGTCCTTCTCTGAAGGCTTTTAGTGCAGGTGTCTCTCATTTGGTGTCTGGTGAATTAAAATGTTTTGTATTGCTGTTAAGTAAGACAGCCAATAACATTAGACAAAAGTGTCTAAAGATCTACCAAATTCATCATCCAGCAGGAGCTCCTATGATAAATGTGACACATCCAGTCTAGTTATAAACTGTCTCCATTTATGTCTGTAGTAATAAGGGTGCTTTCACACCGCTTTATTGCCCATGTTCAGTGGTTCTGTTGGGTCTTATGTCCGAATTCCCCCCTCTAAATGGGATTCGGGTGTATGCGCCGGCCAATAGGCCTCTGACTGTAATGGTGTAGATGGAATCACTGTGTGTGCTGCCATGCATCATCTTTGGGTGTATACGCCTACTGGAGATGGACACTCAGGTGCAGTCTATGACATTTGGGTGTTCACCTCCCGTAGGTGTATATCCGCTGAAATGGTGTATGCCCCAATGGGACCACTGAATAACGCAGTGTGAAAGGGCCCTAAGTCTTCCATTGTACATAATAGTAGAGTGCAGAAAAACTAGGGTGAGTATGATTACCTTGTGGCCTCAATGCACTTTTATTAGATTTCGCTCATATAGATTCTGTTAATCTACTATATACACTATGTTCCAAATTATTATGCAAATGCCGTTTTTCTCAGATTTTCCTAAATGGTCGGTGTAAATGACAATCTAATAAAAGTCATCACCCGTTAGAGTATACATCAAATTTTATTGAAGAAACCTCCCAATGATAACAGTATAATCACCAAAATGAATAAAAACTTAAAATGTACTGTTCCAAATTATTAGGCACAGTAGAATTTCTAAACATTTGATATGTTTTAAAGAAATTAAAATGCTCATTTGTGGAATTTGCAGCATTAGGAGGTCACATTCACTGAACAAAAAAGCTATTTAACTCCAAAACATCCCAACAGGCCAAGTTACATGTTAACATAGGAGCCCTTCTTTGATATCACCTTCACAATTCTTGCATCCATTGAACTTGTGAGTTTTTGGAGAGTTTCTGCTTGTATTTCTTGGCATGAAGTCAGAATAGCCTCCCAGAGCTGCTGTTTTGATGTGAACTGCCTCCCACCCTCATAGATCTTTTGCTTTATGATACTCCAAAGGTTCTCTATAGGGTTGAGGTCGGGGGAAGATGGTGGCCACACCATGAGTTTATCTTCTTTTATGCCCATAGCAGCCAATGACTCAGAGGTATTTTGTGCCGCATAGAATGGTGCATGGCCATGCATGAAGATGATTTTGCTCCTGAAGGCACGTTTCTGCTTTTTATACCATGGAAGAAAGTTGTCAGTCAGAAACTATATACTTTGCAGAGGTCATTTTCACACTTTCAGGAACCTTAAAGGGCCCCACCAGCTGTTTCCCCATGATTCTGGCCCAAAACATGACTCCTCCACCTCCTTGCTGACGTCGCAGCCTTGTTAGGACATGGTGGCCATCCACCAACCATCCACTACTCCATCCATCTGGACCATCCAGGGTTGCTCGACACTTATCAGTAAACAAGACTGTTTGAAAATTAGTCTTCATGTATGTCTGGGCCCACTGGAACCGTTTCTGCTTGTGAACACACTTTAGGGGTGGCCGAATAGTAGGTTTATGCGCCACAGCAAGCCTTTGAAGGATCCTACACCTTGAGGTTCGAGGGACTCCAGAGGCACCAGTAGCTTCAAATAACTGTTTGCTGCTTTGTAATGGTATTTTGGCAGCTTCTCTCTTAATCCAATTAATTTGTCTGGCAGAAACCTTCCTCATTATGCCTTTATCTGCATGAAATCTGTCTGCGCTCTGTTTCAGTCACAAATCTCTTCACAGTATGATGATCACTCTTAAGTTTTCGTGAAATAGCTAATGTTTTCATGCCTTGTCCAAGGCCTTGCACTATTTAACACTTTTCAGCAGCAGAAAGATCCTTTTTATTTTCCATATTGTTTGAAACCTGTGGCCTGCTTAATAATGTGGAACATCATTTTTAAGTAGTTTTTCTTTAATTTGAATCACCTGGAAAAATGATTATCACATGTGTTTAAGATTGATTTCAGTGATCTATTGAGCCCTGAGACACAATACAATCCACAAGTTTATTTGAAAAGCAAAACAATTAAATCTTTATGACACTTAAATGCAATTTGCATAATAATTTGGAACACAGTGTAATTGTCTAAGGGTCACTTCCGTCTGTCCTTCTGTCTGTCTGTCACGGATATTCATTGGTCGCGGCCTCTGTCTGTAATGGAATCCAAGTCGCTGATTGGTCGTGGCTAAACAGCCACCACGATCAATCAGCGATGGCCACAGTCCGGTGGAAAAATGGCAGCTCCTTCCTCCCCGCAGTCAGTGCCCACTCCGTACTCCCCTCCAGTCTGCCCTCACACAGGGTTAATGGCAGCGGTAACGGACCGCGTTATGCCGCGGTGTAATGCACTCCGTTACCACTGCTATTAACCCTGTGTGCCTATGCAGCATGAATAGTAAAACGATCTAATGTTAAAAATAATTTAAAAAATAAAAAATCGTTATATACTCACCGTCCGTCGGCCCCAGAATTGACAACAGGCCTTTCCCGCTCGCAACGCCCCAGTAACCGGTTCATGCTGCGATCGCGCGAGATGATGACGTAGCGGTCTCGCGAGACCGCTACGTCATCATCTCGCGAGACCGCAATGCACTCTTGCACACACGAGCAGCGTCGGTAACCGCTTCGCTTGGATCCGGGGGCTCCGGAAGGTGAGTATATAACTATTTTTTATTTTATTTCTTTTTTTAACAGGGATATGATGGCCACATTGCTATATACTACGTGGGCTGGGCAATATACTACACGGGCTGGGCAATATACTACGTGGCTGGGCAATATACTACATGGGCTGTGCTATATACTACGTGGCTGGGCAATATACTACGTGGCTGGGCAATATACTACATGGGCTGTGCTATAAACTACGTGGCTGGGCAATATACTACATGGGCTGTGCTATATACTACGTGGCTGGGCAATATAATATGTGGCTGGGCAGTATACTACATAGGCTGTGCTATATACTACGTGGCTGGGCAATATACTACATGGGCTGTGCAATATACTACATGGGCTGTGCTATATACTATGTGGCTGGGCAATATACTATGTGGCTGGGCAATAAACTACATGGGCTGTGCTATATAATACGTGGCTGGGCAATATACTACATGGGCTGTGCTATATACTATGCGGCTTGGCAATATACTACGTGGCTGGGCAATATACTACATGGGCTGTCCTATATACTACGTGGCTGGGCAATATACTACATGGGCTGTGCTATATACTACGTGGCTGGGCAATATACTATGTGGCTGGGCAATATACTACATGGGCTGTGCTATATACTACGCAGCTGGGCAACATACTACGTGACTATACAACGTGGACTGCGCAATATACAATGTGGGCTGCACAATATACAACGTGGGCTGCGCAATATACTATGTGGGCTGCGCAATATACTACGTGGGCTGCGCAATATACTAAGTGGGCTGCGCAATATACTTCATGGGCTGCGCAATGTACAATGTGGGCTGCGCAATGTACTACATGGGCTGCACAATGTACTATGTGGGCTACGCAATATACAACGTGGGCTGCGCAATATACTACGTGGGCTGCGCAATGTACTACGTGGGCTGCACAATGTACTATGTGGGGTGTGCAATATATTACGTGGGCTGCGCAATATACTGCATGGGCTGCGCAATGTACTACGTGGGCTGTGCAATGTACTATGTGGGCTGCGCAATGTACTGCGTTGGCTGTGCAATGTACAGCGTGGGCTGCGCAATGTACTGCATGGGCTGCGCAATGTACTACGTGGCTGTGCAATATACTACGTGGGCTGTGCTATACACTACTATGCGTTAGAATCGGGCCACCATCTAGTATAACAATAATTATATTTTACGGATTTGCTATCTATGTGATCACCTACATACATACAGTCTCATTACCTTCTAAAAAGGACAAAAAAGGTTTTGAGTTACTCTGACATGCATGGTGAATAACACTAATCTTTTTCCAAGTTAATCAGTTTGCGCCAGTCATCTTAGGATTCCTCAAGCCAAGGAGAAAGGGAATGCCATCAGAGAAAGAAAAAAAGGAGCAACTAGGCGCTGTTGCTACAACCACTTTTATTGCTGGTAACAACTCAAGCCAGGATTAAATCAGTGGTAGAAGAAACAATATAACAATAAATAAATATATGCTGGCAGAACTAACCCATTTTCGATTCTGTGCCAGGATCTTCATCTGGTTATTCAGTAATACTAACGTTTTTTCTTCATATTCGTTCAGTTTGTGTTACTCATTTTATGATTTTTCGAGCCAAGAGGAAGTGAAAGGGAAGAAAGATTTGTTCAGTAGCAAGAGATCAGTAGATGTATGATATCTCCATGCAAGTTGTATGAAAGTTGTACTGTGCAATAATATGCTGGAGTCCAAACCACATCTCCATCCCCACTCATAACACCATTGGTGACGTCCTTCAGAATCTGAAAAATGGGAATCAGACATGCCCGGACTTCATTTAGGCAAAAGGAGTCCGAAACATGTTGAATGCTCTAGGCTACATTTGTTTAAGCGAGGTCATTGCTTCTGTGGGGGAACGCCTATTTTTTGGGAGATTCAGATAGAAGTCACTAATGGAGTCATTAATGAAGACACAGAAGTGGTCTGAATCTGGCCTTAGGTGGTCACAACAAAATCAAACATACTGAAAAACCAAGTTATTGACAAATGACTGATGGGAAAAGAAATTTGCACAGTATTCATTCTTTAAAAAAAAAAATTAAGAGGAATATTTCTACCTTTTGTTGGACAGAGATGTAACAGTAACCAGATAAATATTGAATTATATTCTGTATCATGCTGAATATTTTTAAAGATTAGATTTCCATCCATTCCTCAGAATTAAGAACTGTCTAAATGTCTTTTCTGGTGAGCAGGATTTAGATAGTCGCTCAAGTCCTACTGGGTTATATTAATAAAAAATCCAACTTCTGTTGCAATTTATCCCTTAATCAAACATGTCAGTTTGAGTTAGATCCTCACGACTTTGCGCACCCTATTTTCTCAGTGCATTATAGAGCAGAGTTTTAGAAATATGAAGTGTCTTTTTGCTATTAAGCCTTGTGTTTTTAAGTAATTTTTCTCTTTGCCTGATCTATTTAAAAATGAATCATGCAAGTAAGATGCTCATGGTTGTTTACAAGAGGGAACATGCTTCTTGTCTGATATTAGCGGTGTAATTATGTGGAAAATATGTATTGTTTTGAAGTAAGTACTGCGCTGTTCAGAGCGTCTTTACAATTAATGTGTTTGTCAGGAATTGCAATCATTAAAAAAACAAACATCAAATCTGTACAGCAGTTCTGTTCCTACGCACTTCACAGGGGTTGTCCATTTTAGATAATACAAAGCCATGTGTGGTGCCCAGTGAAGTTACAATGTAAAGCATTCAATGCAATATTTTAATTAATGGAAGGAGTTTATGTTAAGAGCTCCACTATTAGCCCAAAATGCCTAATTATGGCATACTGGGAAGATATGACATGATTATTAGGGATGAGCGGACCCGTGGATGTCCAAAGCTTGGTTCGGTTACGAGAACTCTACCCAAACTTGAACCCAAACCTCAAAGAAGTCAATGGAGACCCAAAATTTAGTTCAGTAGAATGGTCACCCTAAACACTAAAATAGTTTTTCGGAAGAAGTCCGTGTTTGAAGTTCAGCACCGGACATAAGGTGTCTGTTACAAACCCCGAACTTTACAGTTAGGGTTCGCTCATCTCTAACGATTATATTTTCTATAAAACTAAAAGATATGCAAAATGTCCTGCAATCAATAAGCTTAAGGGTAAATAACTGGCAGTGATGCTAGGATATATGGATGTTATGATACTGGTGGTGCAAAGCTGGAATCTAATGGCCGGATGAGCACTAGTGGGGTATAGCAAGCAGAGATAGTGGAAGGCCTTGGAGGTAGCAATACGAGCTGTGGGAAACAATCCGGAGAGGAGTGGGAACAGTCAGGGTAAGACAATTCTCAGGAGCTGGAGACTGGAACTAGACAAACAGCGAGACACAACACTGAAGCAGTTAGTAAATGTTCTATGTGGCTTTCAGTAGGCCCAAACAGGAAGCAAGATGTCTTCTACAGGTTCAGAATCTGCCGTCTTAGTAAAGGTGACTGCAGAACACAGCAGCAGCCTGCAGTGGTAGGGAGTGGAAATGCAACACAGTTATCAAAGTGAACAATAACAACCACTAGTGGTCAATCCACAGAAGGACAACAAAAGTCTTGACAATGGAACATGGCCACTGAGGACAGTGATTGTCTGTAGTAGTCATGTGAATGATGGATGAGACATCATGATATTTAATATGGTAGGGACAGGAGCAATGTCTCTAAAGCAGCAAAGAATTCCAGAGATAACTTTTTACTTCTTTCAAAGCAGCAATACACTTCAGTGGGCTTAGAAGGCTATTACTGTTCAGTCCTATTGGCTAAAATGGTGAGAGTTCCCACATCAGAAGACCATAAGAGTGGTTTTGTTTTTGGCATAATAGCAGACCCTTGGGACCAATTCATCAAAGGTTTTAAAAAAGGAAACTGGCGGAAAACGCTTTGAAAAGTCCCCAAATTTTTGCGCAATGCACAGTTGCTCAAAAATTTTTCAACTTTTTGCATGTTCACTCTAGTTTTCAGCAGCTCTGACAAAATTGACAGAGCCTGGGGAGAAGATGGGGAGGAGGCGATAGCGGGATGGGGTGAGGACATACCCGCCCATCAAATTCATTAAAAGTGTCTTATGCCAGAAATGCATCTCCACCCACAATACTATTTACAGTGATTAATTTACACCTATGTAATGTGTGCACACTAAAGAAGTTAAAACATCAAAAAAATGTGCTGCTCCTTTCACATTTAAAGCAGTATCATAACATTATGATTGTGATATCATCTGTACGTGGGAATGACAATGCATCAGGGTCCATTTGTAAAATTTTGTAATATTCTCTTAACGTTATCTGTAAGAGTACATTTTGCTCTTAGATCTTAAGCACTTGATTTCTGCCCCACTTACACAGTACCCTCTTCGCTTTTTTCAACCTGCTCTACAAAGGGATTGAATGAACTGAGCAGCTTCAATCCTCTTTTCATCAGTGACTGACAAGTACCATTCTCCTCTTCTTCAAATCTATTTTGAATACCCAACATTTTCTTGTAGCTTGGAAAGTATAATGACACCATCTTTAATGCACTTATCTGTCTTTATGGTCCTTTCG
Organism: Ranitomeya variabilis; assembly: GCF_051348905.1. NCBI lineage: Eukaryota > Metazoa > Chordata > Amphibia > Anura > Dendrobatidae > Ranitomeya > Ranitomeya variabilis. Next base: position 70,453,973 of record NC_135237.1, on the reverse strand, counting down.
TTATCAATCTGACATACTTGCTCTAAGGTTCTGAGGTTTCTCTATTAGAGGCACTGAAGGTCTCATTATTTTTTCGGAAGTCAATTTATATTATATGGTTGATATGTAGTTATAAATGTAATGCACCTCCAATCCTAGTACGCTGGCAAGAAAAGTACTTTTTTTATCATTAAACAGGCAATGTGGAGAACATTGGTTTAAATTAGATAGTATTGTGTTAGTTATACACTTTTACATAGTATCCAAATATTAACCATTACATAATTTCACTTAAAGTTTTTCCTTAAAGAGATAATTCCACAAAATAAAAATAAAAATAAGCTCTCAACTAAAATAGACAATTATTTTAACTATATCAATGCAAAAATGTGGGTGCTTCTGTGCGTGGGCAAAATAATCTATCAAATGTGGAACTTTTTCAAGCCTTAGCAGACTTAGAGGCAGGATTACAATAATAGCTTACAAATACCTCCCTATACAGCTATTAATACAGAATCCAATAATCACATCAGGTGATATCACAGCTTGCCCTGGTCCCCTCCCTTTACAATGAACTTTCCATTAGATGCATTAATGCAAAAGATAAGGTTAGAGTCAGTTCATTCTGGTTAATGTACATGTGTTGTTTCCTGAAACAACAGGAAGTTAGAGTCTAAAAAATCCCCAGTGGCCAGTATGAAAATTGCTAAATTTCTAATCATTTAGTTGTTTTTTTTTAATAAAGACTGGGAAGTAGAAAATTCTGACAAAATGATTTTAAAAATACATGTAATAGGCCATTTTCTGTTGACAGCTTCCTTTTAAGTACATCATAGAGACAGAAAAGCTGTGAAACTCTACCAGAATGAATGCAGAATTTTGCCAGCAGGTGAGTCTGAAAGAAAAGGCTGTGATTGTACAATTATTATTATTATTGTTATTTAGTAAACATTAAAAATCTGATAACATGTTTTAATTAGATCAATAGATTTTATCTTTAGGGTTATCTAAAACTCATAAATAAATGGCAGAAGCTTGAAATTCACGAACCATGGATGCTCATTATTTCTTAAAAACTGAATACAATAGATCTCAGTTTGATCTTTCTATTGTAATTAAGTTAATTAATATGTCAGTATTAACCCTTCTGTCATTCAGTATAGATCATTCTATCACCACAATCCTAATTAATAGTGACTTTGTCCTATGGATGTCCATGATGATTGTTAGGCTAGATGTCAAAAGACTTTGTAATTTACATGTAGTTACATGAGTGAAGTTAATCCTGAAGGTCTGCAGGCTAATCAGGCTAAGTACAATTATAAGGCTTCCCATTGCACTATAGGACAAATACAGACAGCATAAAATCCACATTGGATTATTGTTTGTTTACTTTAGAACGCTGAAAAGTGCCAATAAATGCCAATGCCTTCTATAAATTAGAAAATTAGAAGAAGACCTTAAAATAAGTATTATTACCAATGTAACTATGTGTTGAAATATCTGGGCATAAGTGTGATATTAATAGGGATTGGTAACAAATTAATGGATGAAACAAACTCTTATAAGAATATTTTTTATCCACTTACAATCCTCTGATAAATTGCATGGTATTGTAGAAAATCATTCCCTTGAGAAAGCAGCGGCGAAACGCACGTTGGGGTGTGGTGATCTTTGTGTTTTTTGGGGTAAATATACTTCACACTTTATATCTGTGATTATGTCTTTACTAGTGTTGAGCATTCCGATACCGCAAGTATCGGGTATCGGCCGATACTTGCCGGTATCGGAATTCCGATACCGAGATCCAATACTTTTGTTGTATCGGGAATCGGTATCGGGATTAATATCAATGTGTAAAAGAAAGAATTAAAATAAAAAATAGGGATATACTCACCTCTCCGGCACAGCCTGGACTTTACCGCCTTAACCGGGAGCCGTTGTACCTAAGAATGCGTGCTTGAAGGGCCTTAGATGAGGTCACTGCGCTCTGATTGGTCCGTAGCGGTCGCGTGACCGCTACGCGACCAATCACAAAGCCGTGACGTCACCTAAGGTCTTTCAAGTGCTTGAAATACCTTAGAAGACGTCACGGCTTTGTGATTGGTCGCGTAGCGGTCACGCGACCGCTACGCGACCAATCAGAAGCTGCGGACGTCTTCTAAGGTATTTCAAGCGCTTGAAAGACCTTAGGTGACGTCACGGCTTTGTGATTGGTCGCGTAGCGGTCACGCGACCGCTATGGACCAATCAGAGCGCCGTGACGTCATCTAAGGCCCTTCAAGTGCGCATTCTTAGGTACAACGGCTCCCGGTTACGGCGGTAAAGTCCAGGGCGCGTCAGAGGGTGAGTATATCCCTATTTTTTATTTTAATTCTTTCTTTTACACATTGATATGGATCCCAGGGCCTGAAGGAGAGTTTCCTCTCCTTCAGACCCTGGGAACCATACAGGATACCGTCCGATACTTGGTGTCCCATTGACTTGTATTGGTATCGGGTATCGGTATCGGATTAGATCCGATACTTTGCCAGTATCGGCCGATACTTTCCGATACCGATACTTTCAAGTATCGGATGGTATCGCTCAACAATAGTCTTTACTAATATTATTATACTTATATTGGCATATCATATGCTTCCTTTGAAGCTGTACATTTACTTCCGGTTAGTTTTTACCTGTATCTAATATTGGCATTGATTTCTATGCTCACAAATAGATACCCTTACCCCTGTATAAGCAAAACACTGGAAAATGACAGTAACCATAGAACATCAATGAAATAAAAAACATTATTATTGAAAAAAAAATCATGAAAACAGTTACCATTAAATACAAATGTGTCAAAAATAAGGAAGGGCAAAGAATATAGAGCAACAAATGGATCCCTAATATATCACACACCAAAAATGGCGCCCTTAGTACATTACCATTTATTATTAATTATTAGAGTTCTAGCTCAGAGGTGATAACTTGCTAATTGCTGTGGTTTCCCCCAACCTGCTAATTGATGTAGGACCCACTGCCGATCTGGAATTTTATATGCAACTGGTAACTTGTTCCAATTTTTTTAATTGTTTTTCACCAGACATCCCCTTTAGTAATTATTTCCCTGTCTACATTTATTAACTTATTCGGAACACAAAATTATTGAATGTGTTCTAAAATCAGTAAAACGTTTTATGATATTTTCAGAAATTCACAATGAGCAGACAAAATAATATTGACCTAAACTTATTGAGACCATGGAACAGTTTTATCTGGTGTTCTTTCCTTGTCCTTCAGATGATAGGATGTGCTGTGACATTTATTGGTTTCCATTTGAATATAGCTTTAAAAAATAAAAGTAATTTGTATACCAAACTCATTAGCCCGGGACGTGAACTCAGTTGCACGCATGCCCATGTAAAACAAGTCAACTCAATTTAAATCTCTGGACTGCTCCGATAGGGTGGAATGGCTTGACGGAATGACTTAATAAAGTGCAGCACATTGAGAAAATGATAGCTATTCCCTGTTAATGTACCTGTCAATCAATGAGAAGAGTTTTTTTGCATAATCATAAGAGTGTCATGGATATTGTACCATTTCTCATTAACCAGTAATTGATTCCCCCAGCCTCCTCCGTCAAGTTCTATCAGGACGGAGAAGAGGAGCAATGAGGAGATCTGACCTCTGGAGTTTTTCATGCCACAATCCTACAGTCTCCCATTTTGACATTTAAAAGAAACATAGACTGAAGGAGGAATCTGAATTCTAATTATTCCCACTTAGTGTGGTACATCGGGGCCAGCCGATGGGAAAGGAGAACGTACATGCTCAAATATTCTGGAGCTGCAGACGGAGAAAGCAGAAATCACTAATTTGTGAACGTAGAATGCATTACTTTGTAATATCCCTGAGAATTACTTCATTAATCCTCCATACTTCGCGAATTCAGACAAACGGGTCATTTTAAAACCGTCATTATTTCTAGATATTTTAATCTGTGCAAAGGGGATTGAGACGAAAATATATTTTTTCTATCACCATCTTGGCCAGGTATTAGCATGAATTTAATGTATTATTAATTTTGGGCAAAGTTTGATTTCTTTACAGGTATTGTGTGTCATATTATATGGCTAAAGGGGGATATAGATTGTGAGACTTTTACATTTCTTATTTATTAGTTGAGGAACCAAGAGTAAGATGATTACATGTAATGTAGAAGGAACAAAGAATAGTTTGTTTTTATTTCATTAAAAATAATGTATTAATTTTTATTTTTTTTATTTTTTAAAATAACCTTTGTTTAAGAAAAAAAATCAGCATTACATAATACCAATTCTAGAGCTGGCAAAAGCTTCAAAAGAATAAAAAAACATACCTCACTGCTCAGCCCTCTGGATGCCCCTGCTGCCCGGTCTACCGAGCTTCTGTCACATCTCTGGCATCTAGTAGACCCCAGAATTGACAGCACATGGTCTGGGGCATACTCTCGTCTAAAAGCCTCAGCCCAGAGTGAACAGTGGGAAGAAGAAGCAACACAGTGACGAGACGAAGAATCAGATAGCGGGCAGGGAGCAGTGGGGATGGCCATAAAGATGAGCGGTGGGGTGAATATATTTTCTTTTTCTTTTTAACCTTTTGCCAGCCGCTTACCTGCCTGGTCGTCCATGACTCTGTCGCACCACATATCTAGCTGGTGTTCACTCTAGGCTTGGGATTACGACCTAAAGCATGTCCTGGAGGTCACCGTGGATGATCCAGGGCCTACTCGTGGCTGGAAGCCCCGACTTAGAGTGAACATTGGGCTGTGAATACTATCTGCAGACCCCGGAGGTCACTGTTCATGTGCATATGTAGCTAACATTGGGACCTGCTTGCGGCTGAATGCAATGCAATGGAGAAGTGGAGGACCGGACAGTGAGAAAGTAACAGCAGGAGCATCCAAGCAATTTACATTTTGTATTTTTTTTCTGAAAAGGAAAAATGGTCAAAATATAAAAAAACAGTGCTTTCAGACCTCAAATAATGCAAAGAAAAAAAATTCACAATCATTTAGAAACAACAATACTAATGTGTTAACTCAGGAAGAGTTCAGAAATCAGTTTTTTTGTGGACTAACCATGATTTTTTATCACAGCTTTTATGCGTCATGACATGCTTTCCACGAGTCTTTCATGCTGCTTTTGCCACTCCATGTATAAAAATGTAAGCAGTTCTTCTTTGTTTGATGGCTTGTGACTATCCACCTTCCTCTTGATTACATTCCAGAGGTTTTCAATGGGGTTCAGGTCTGGAGATTGGGCTGGCCTTGACAGGGTTTTGATGTGGTGGTCATTCATCCACACCTTGATTGACCTAGCTGTGTGGCATGGCACATTGTCCTGCTGGAAAAACAAAAATACTAATGTTTTAACTCAGGAAGAGTTCAGAACTCAATATTTTGTGGAATAACCATGATTATTAATCACAGCTTTCATGCATCTTGGCATGCTTTCCACCAGGTCTCATCGTATGGTTAACTCTCCACTGCCATGCTATCATATATCAGACTCTCCTGATGAACCTGTCAGAGGGGAAACGCGTCAAGGGCTTATAAGGAGATCTTTGAATCCTTTTCATCATGGCCTTTAATTGCTTGTATGATATACCAAGGACAGACAGATAAGTACAGTGATAATAGTAGGACTGCTCCAGTTTTGGAGACTTCTGTTTGTCAAGTTTTTAGGTATAATGGTTATTGTTGTTTGATTGTGTGGTCAAATATCTTTCCATTAAGGAATATCTGTGAGAGCCAATTATCTGTTGTATGGGCACTTTAATAATATGTGACTTTTGGAATATTTATGTACTTATTTATTAGCTAACCTGGTCTATTTTGTGGTTTCTTCGGTCCACTTGTCATCACCCTTAGAAGAAAACATTTGGTATCCAAACTTGATAGGATTGATGACAATATATTATCCGCTTGATATATACCGGGTGTATCTGTTTGGAATTGGTCATATATGTGATATAGTGCTTGACAATATCCGGATATCAGTTAAATATTTTTTGTCCTAGGTTCATAGGGTACCGTAGCAAATATGAGGGTATGCATTGTGGGCATCAGTATTGAATGAATGGCACCTGTCTGAACCTCTCTCCTTATTACATCATTTTTTTATTTTTTCAACACTATATATATATATCTATATATATATCTATATATATAGATATATATATCTATATATATACAATTAATACAGGCCATCTGGCCCTCTTTTTCTTACTGTACATCTTATAGGGCCAGGTAGGAGAGAAGGGATCGTCGACGTACGAGCCGGGGCGCTACTTCTCGCCATCTTAGGGTGCCAACATCCGCACCTAGGTAGGTGTTCAGACAGAGGCAAATCTAGGGTCATATCACCCATTTTGGCACCCCGGATGGGTAAGACTGTGTTGTATGAAGCACTATTAGAACTCTACACTGGGATGTGTCTTTAGTCGAGGTACCTGGGACCGTAGGGCTACATTATCTTTTTTGAGGCAAGGTGCTCATAGGGGCTATTCCCTGCATGCTATCCTTTAAGCAGTGATTTACGTATACTAGCTACAAAAAATTATATAGTAGCATTTTCTTACCCCCAGGAGGTTGAATGTTCATATTATTATAATACCTCCTTGGGTGGTAGTTAACCCTAGAGTCCGTATAGAATATAAGAATATATTTTATTTGTGGTTTTTTTGCGCACATTGCACTTTCACAGAGCGGGTATTTGGGTTGTTTTTATTATAAACTGATTAAAATTTATTTTTTAGATAGGGTTTCTTTGTAAGTAAGCACATGCTTTCCACCAGTCTTTCACACTGCTTCTGGAGCAAAAATTTAAGCAGTTCTCTGTTTGATGGCTTGTGACTATCCATCATCCACCTGATTACATTCCAGAGGTTTTCAATGGGGTTCAGGTCTGGAGATTGGGCTGCCCATGACAGGGGTTTGATGTGATGGTCTCCTAATTTTTGCCAGAGCTGTATGTGTATTTTTTAAACATCTTATGTTTATTATGCTCTGGGGTCTGGAGTGAGACACTAAATTCACAGAGGTGAATTTTAATTTTTAACAGGCAAATTACATTTTGTCAGATCCACTCATCTCTAGTCAGGAGCAGGAGTTCTGACTCATTTGTAACATTTTTGCTCTGCTAGGTATAGGATTTACAGACACTTTGCTGCAGCAAAATCGTAGACCATTTTAATGAAGACCATTACAAAAAGTTGTTTAACTTCCCATTTAGCAAGCAAATTAACAATTAAAAAAAATGATGTGCCTAGATGTACGTAGCCTTTACGTGTTATATAGGTAGCAGTGCACTCCAGCAACAATCATTGTACTACTACCATAGGAATTCTTACAATTACCCTTTTATTACAGCTTTATTTGCAACCATTGTGTAGAAGGATATCATAGGTTATATTATGATAGGCTACAGCAGAGATTCAGCCATATCGATCTTCATAGTAATCTATATACTATGAATATAATTAAAACATTCTACAGTATATAATTTTCAATAAAGTCAGTCTGCTGGGAACAAGGAGATTTGGACATTATACTAATCATCTGGACATTTTCATGTTTTGTTGAGTGTCATCAGAAGCCAGATTATCTCGCAGTCTGTTTAGTTTTCGTGCCTGTGTTCACTTTTACTTTCTACACATTTTTTAAACAATAAATTAAGAGGGAAGGAAACATATTAAAGAGAGAATATTCACTTAGATATAATAAAATCAGAAAGCAAAAATGAATTAAGGACCTAGCAGAAGTCTAATGGGCAAGCTGTTACCTCTGGCTGACCCAATATTCTATTTTGGTACCTTTATAAATTGCTTACTTAGCACAGCATAGCCGTGTCTGCAAAGGTCATTTAATTTTTTTCTTAACGCCATGCTTGGATGGGACTTTTAACCTACATAAAGATGCGTAATAAAGAATAAACAATGAGCAAAGTTATTAAAAAAAATGTTAGATAAGATGGTCCACTCAATTTTCAATGTAAAATATTTAGACTATGTATATTCACTTGGGCTTACAGTTAGCATATTTATTAACATATTGTGCTACTATTCTTACAGATTTTATTTTTCATATTCTTACAGTCAAAGATCCTGTTTTGCACATTACTGGTTACATTGAGATAAGAAAAAAGTTGCAGTAATTTTCAGGCTGCAATCCTCATTGTTTTATTTATTTGCACACCCCCACGTTATGTAGTTTGAAATCAACCCTTGTTTTAGAATTTTCTCATTTGGACTTGTCCCTCTCCATAATACATACTGGCTATGAGGTCTGTGACTGCAAGATGTTGCCAACTACTCTAGCTATCAGGCATCAGCACAGATTGATTCCTGTAGTGTTTTCTCCTTCTTCTGTACAGTTTTTTACATAAACCTTTTCCCCTGCTCTGACAGAGATTGATTCTTAAGGTACCTTCACACTAAACGACTTTGCAGCGATAACGACAGCGATCCGTGACGTTGCAGCGTCCTGGATAGCGATATCGTTGTGTTTGACACGCAGCAGCGATCTGGATCCCGCTGTGATATCGCTGGTCGTTGCTGAAAGTTCAGAACTTTATTTGGTCATCAGATCGGCGTGTATCGTTGTGTTTGACAGCCAAAGCAACGATGCCAGCGATGTTTTACAATGGTAACCAGGGTAAATATCGGGTTACTAAGCGCAGGGCCGCGCTTAGTAACCCGATATTTACCCTGGTTACCATTGTAAAAGTAAAAAAAAAAACTACATACTCACCCTCTGATGTCTGTCACGTCCCCCGGCGTCCGCGCTGCTGCTCAGAGCTTCCTGCACTGAATGTGTCAGTGCCGGCCGGAAAGCAAAGCACAGCGGTGATGTCACCGCTGTGCCCTGCTACTGCCGGCGCTTACACAGTGCAGGGAAGCGGACGCCGGGGGACGCGAATGTAAGTATGTAGTGTTTGTTTTTTTACATTTACACTGGTAACCAGGGTAAACATTGGGTTACTATGCGCGGCCCTGCGCTTAGCAACCCGATGTTTACCCTGGTTACCCGGGGACTTCGGCATCGTTGGTCGCTGGAGAGCTGTCTGTGTGACAGCTCTCCAGCGACCACACAGCGAAGCTGCAGCGATCGGCATCGTTGTCGATATCGCTGCAGTGTCGCTTAGTGTGAAGGTACCTTAAGGGACACATGATTCCCTTTCTTCTTCTGTGGAGTCTACAGTGTGTATGCTTAAGTTCAGGTTTGTTATCTGATTCAATTCACATTGTATGATCTGCCATTCCTGAAGACTTAAGGCCCCGTCTCACATAGCGAGATCGCTAGCGAGATCGCTGCTGAGTCACAAGTTTTGTGACGCAACAGCGACCTCAGTAGCGATCTCGCTATGTGTGACACGTACCAGCGATCAGGCCCCTGCTGCGAGATCGCTGGTCATGTCGGAACGGCCTGGGCCATTTTTTGATTGTTGAGGTCCCGCTGACATCGCTGAATCGGTGTGTGTGACACCGATCCAGCGATGTCTTCACTGGTAACCAGGGTAAACATCGGGTTACTAAGCACAGGGCCGTGCTTAGTAACCCGATGTTTACCCTGGTTACCAGTGTAAATGTAAAAAAAACCAAACAGTACATACCATCTGATGTCCGTCAGGTCCCTTGCCGTCTGCTTCCCACACTGACTGAGCGCCGCAAAGTGAAAGTGAAAGTACAGCACAGTGGTGACGTCACCGCTGCGCTCTGCTCTCACTGTACGGCGGCACACAGTCAGAGCAGGAAGCAGACGGCAAGGGACCTGACGGACATCAGATGGTGAGTATGTACTGTTTGTTTTTTTTTGGTAACCAGGGTAAACATCGGGTTACTAAGCGTGGCCCTGCGCTTAGTAACCCGATGTTTACCCTGGTTACCCGGGTGCTGCAGGGGGACTTCGGCATCGTTGAAGACAGTTTCAACGATGCCGAAGTCGTTCCCCTGATTGTTGGTCGCTGGAGAGAGCTGTCTGTGTGACAGCTCCCCAGCGACAAAACAGCGACGCTGCAGCGATCAGCATCGTTGTCTGTATCGCTGCAGCGTCGCTGTGTGTGACGGGGCCTTAAGATGCTTTCCTATCCACACTCAGATGTGTTATCTCTAACACTGAAAGAGAGGTATGGAGAGATAAAGCAGAGAGAACTAAGGTAGCCTAGATCAGTGTGTTGTGAAAGTCTTGCCCAGGGGCACAGACTCTAGCGACATCAGAGCCACAGTTCTCAGACTCCATTGACACCATGGAGCGGGAGAGAGCGTCGGCACGAAAGTTCTTCTCCCCAGAAATTGGAAATGAAGGGTGAAGTGGAACTGGGAGAAGAACAGGGACCATCTGGCCTGGCGAGAATTCAGCTGTTAGGCTGTCTGCAAATGTACCAAATTCTTGTGGTCAGTGAAGACTTGGAAGGGAAAGCAAGCCCCTTCCAGGAGGTGTCTCCATTCTGAAAAAGCCAACTTCATTGCTAGCAACTCTCTGTCCCCGATGGAATAATTCCTCTCCGCTGGAGTGAAGGTCTTGGAGAAAAAGAAGCAAGAATGCTTCCGACCTTGAGCATCCTTTTGGAAGAGGACCGCTCCAGCTCCGACAGATGAGGCATCCAACTCAATAATAAAAGGCTTATCTACATCGGGACAATGTAGAATGGGAGCGCTAGCAAAGTGGGACTTAACAGATAAGAATGCTTTGGAGACCTCCACAGACCACAATTTGGGATTTGCTCCCAGAGCTACCAAAGTTGAGAAGTGGGGAATGAACTGACGATAATAATTAATGAACCCCATAAAGCGCTGTACCGCTTTGAGAGAATGAGGTTCCTGCCAGTCCATCACTGCTTGTAGCTTGACAGGATCCAAAGCTAATCCCCAGACTGAGATGATATAGGCCAGGAAAGGCAAGGACTCCTGCTCAAACACACACTTCAACTTGGCGTAGAGGGAGTTTGCCCATAGGAGGTTGAAGACTCTGCAAACATCTCTCCGGTGGGAATCAATATCTGGAGAGAAGATGAGAATATCATCCAGATATACTACCACCAAGGTGGAGAGCATATCCCAGAAGATATCATTCACAAAGTCTTGAAAGATGGCTGGGGCATAACAAAGCCCAAATGGCATCACCAGATATTCATAGTGCCCATCTCTGGTATTAAAAGCCATCTTCCACTCGTCCCCCTCACGGATGTGAATCAGGTTGTAAGCACCCCGCAGATCTAGCTTAGTAAATTCCCTTGCTCCCCGGAGCATATCGAAGAGCTCAGATATCAGGGGGAGAGGGTACTTGTTCTTAACGGTAATGGCGTTAAGACTCCTGTAGTCTATGCATTTACGTAATTCTCCGCTCTTCTTCTGCTGCACGAAGAAGATTTCTGCCCCCGCAGATGACACTGACTTCCTAATGAATCCTCTTGCCAGATTCTCCTGGATATACTGTGACATTGCCTCCATAGCTGGGAGAGACAGGGGATAGACACCTCCCCGAGGAGGCTCTGCCCCTGGCAAGAGGTCAATAGGACAGTTATAAGGGCGGTGAGGCAGAATGGTCTCCTCAGCTCTCTTGGAGAAAATGTCCACATAAGACCAGTAGTGTTTGGGAAGAGAGCTAAGATCTGTGGGTATCTCCGTAGTGGCAACCTGAATGCACTCCCTCTGACATCTACCTTCACAAGATTTACTCAATCCCAGAATTCTCCCAGAGGACCACTCAATATGTGGGGAGTGGTAACGCAACCAAGGTATCACTAGAAGAATCTTGTCTATTCCCTCAGGAATGACGAGAAGAGAAATTATCTTCTGATGGGATGGAGACATGGATAGTGAAAAGGGAATAGTCTGATGTGTAATCTGTGAAGGCACTGCTGAACCATTCACCACTCTTACTGTCACTAGTTTAGCTAGCATAACCAGGGGTATTGCGTGTTGTTGGGCGAAGGAAGAAGACATGAAATTTCCCTCCGCCCTGGAATACACACAAAGCTCAACCGTAAAAGTGGAAGGGCCAAAAGTAATTGTCCCCTTGAAGGACAATTTGGAGGAAAGCACCACTGTGTCTAGTGAAACTCCTCCTACAGTTACTAGACATGGTCGTTTCCCTGCCGCTGTGGACAATTCTTGGAATAATGTCATTACTGCTGGCAGACACTACAGACCATGGGTGTTCAAGCAGCTCAAGACTTAGGACCTGCTCGAGAAACCTCCGTGGCATCATAGGGCTCTGACACCTGTACAGGTGACTCCAGAGATTTGACGAAGGTAGGCACCAACCAAAACCTCTGTCTACACTCTACCTTCGTCAGATATTCCATATCTGCAGGGTAATAGTGTATTTTCATGGGACAGGGCCCTTTTAACCAATTTGTCATTGGATGTATTACAAAAGGTGGCCCTATCCATCATCGGGTGTAATAGTATGCCAATGTCAGATACCCTCCCTTTGATGTGGGCTCCGGCAGTGAGCCCACATCTTTCCTGTGACACGTCAGCTGTTTTGAACAATTGACTTGTGCCCGCAATAGCTGCAGGTGGAATCGCGATCCACCAGCGGCTATTAACTAGTTAAATGCCGCTGTCAAAACACAATTGCGCATCACGTGATCGTGGGTCACCGGTGTGTCAGCATGACAACCTGAGGTCTCCTGGAGACCTCTATGGTTGTCACTGCCAGAATGCTGTGAGGACCACTCAGTGGTCGGCGCTCATAGCAAGTCGGAAATTCTACTACATAGAGGTGATCTAATTGTAAATGTACATTACTACTGGAGTGCCAAGATCTGGTCACCCATCTTGAATTTAGTAGTTTTCCCACTTAGAATGACATATGTTATCTTATTTTTGGGCTCTCGGGAGTTCTGATGTCCTACGTAGCTTCACCCCATAAACTTATTTCTGCCCATAAAGAAATGCAGTTAAATTGAGCTCTTTATCTTGATTATAGCTCTGTCCTCTGTGACAAAAAGTAGGAGTTAACGGATTTTCATGTGTAATTGGAGTTTATCTTTTTTTTTTTGCTATCATTTTCTTTCCTTTGTTTGTGCTTCATTATTAACTGCATGTCTGAGCTGGCTTACACCTACGTAAACAAGAATCTTGAAGCCCAACAATCAAAGAGTATGCTAGATGAATAAGAAGCTTACATCAAAAACATGTAACTCAATAATATAATAGGTAGCTTACAATTTATGTGCCGGCTGGCAGGCAGATTGGAAGGATAACCTTTGTGATTCGAATACAGCAATTGATTTTTTTATTTCGTTATTAGAGTAGATGCATGTACAAGTGCGGCATGTATGTATATTTATTTTTCTAGAACCATACACCATTGAGTTATAATAAGAAGAGAATAATATGGCAGTGCAGTTGAGGGAAAAACGATACCCTTTCTAATACAGGATGGATACAGCTGTCAAGGATTGGGATATATTATTGAGTAAGTGACCAGTCTTGTCTCAAAGTTGTTAAAGCGGCACTCGTATCAAAGTTTTTATCCTCTTAATATATTGCAATCATCATATTACATAGCACTGTGCACTTACAATAGCTTATTTTGTCTTTCTACCCTGTTTATTCTTCTGATTCCATTAGGTATATGACATCACGTTATTAAAAACAGACTAGCGAAATCCTTGTATGCTCTATGTAGAGACAGGAAGTCACTTTTCCCTGAATGAGTCAGCATTAGAACTACAAATTTACTCACTTCAAAGTTCCTGGCATTGGGAGGAATGGAGAAGCTAGGTCAGGAGTTGAAGACCTCCTTTGACCTCAAGTTTCTACATAGTGCTTAGAAGGATTCAGTTTGTTTTTTTAATCATGTGATGTCATAGACATAATGGAAAAAAGAAGAATTAACTGGGTAAAAAGGCAAAATGAGCAATTGTAAGTACACAGTGCTATTTAATATTATGATTACAATACATTGAGAGGATACAACATTTCATGAGAGGAGTGCTTTTTTAAGTTGAAAAAAAAAAAAAGAGGAAAATGTAAGGATCTAAGTGACTTTGACAAGCCACAGGTCTTGTTTATTTTTTCCAGATTGCCCTGGCAAGTACCTACCAAGGTGGTCAAAGGAAAAATAAATGAGTCACAGGTCATGGGCACCCAAGGCTCACTGAAGTAAGTGGGTAGGAGAATGTAGGCCGTCCTGTCAGATCCCTTCCCTAACATGTTTGATATACTCGACATATAAGAGATGTAAAACATGAGATCTTACACAAACATAAAAAATGAATGAGCCAGACTGTGTTACACAAATAGTGCAATACCTTGTGGACTACTTCAATATTAGCGTAGCATATATGTTCATAGCTGCTGCAGCTCTTCTTCTAATGTTTACAATTTTTACTGGATGGAGCAAGATTGTATTAAACTGGTATCATGACAAATTGTATAACCTACTGCCTTTAAAGAAAAGTTAAGGGAGGACACAGCTGTACTGTAGGAGAAATTACTAAAGGTGACACCTTGCTATGATAAAAAGTGAGTCTCCACTTTCTACACAGTTGCAAACCAGCGTGTACTTACTTCCAGCTTGATGACGCTTCATTTTAGAATCCCCAGTGCATGCTGGGATGCTCAAGTGACATGTCATCAGAGGTCACTCCCACAGCCTTTTTTTACACCCAGCAACGAATTGTCATCACTGATGTCCATTTCATGGGCTTGAGGTGGGCTTGTCCCTGCTCTACTTACTAAGCATGCGTGGGTTGTCTATTCCGACTTATGCTCAGTACGAGCCCATTTGGTACTGTTCAATATTCTTTTCAATGCACAGTGATAGTGCGCTCCCTCACTGACTCTGATGAGAAGTGAGCAGCTGATAAGAGAGCGCATTGTAAGTGTGCATTGTAAAGAGAGAACCCGTTGAGCAGTGAGAATAGAGACCGGAACCCCTTCAAAAGTGAAGGCAGGATGACTGGGCTCTGCTTTTTGATGCTTAGGGATTTCCGGTCTCACACTGGATTTTCTCAAAATGGAAGTAGGTAAACAAAAATAAAGCAGTTAAAGAAAGTAGAGAGGGAATGGTAGAATTTTTAATTAGAGTATATTAGATATATTACAAAAGAGATTAGAATATTACAATAAAGAGATAGGTATTTAATATTAAAATAAATGTGAGTTTCAGATCATCCCTTTAATGACTGAGCTTTTCTGGAAATTTATTGTCCTAGTCCATGTTTGGATTAGCTGGGTCAGTTTAAAATTTATCAGGAAATTGCTGTTTATATGGTATCCTAATAGTTTATGAAAATTGGTATTGGTATTGTCATCATCTCACAATAATGTTAGATTTACTATACACCTTTGTCCAGACATCCCATAATATTAGTAACTGTAATACTATTAGTCATAATTAAGATTTAAGTAGATGAATAACAAGGTGTAAATCCGCTAATTAGCGTACTTTAACATAGAAAATTGCAAGAAAGATATATTGCACCTACATGGTGCTAATCGATTATTTACTATGGGTAAAAGGTACTTTGTATATTGCTTCTAGAATACACAGGATTCTAACATAAAATGTGATGTGTAATTTTCATGTCCTTCACAAACTGTTGGACACATGAGTCAAAATAAATGCAGACTACACTGATGCTGGAATGTATCATTTGGGGACGATATTGTTACGGTTGTGACTGACTAGTGCATTACAGCTCACGTCTGAAGGACACACTGTGTCAACAAAAGATAGAAGACATCACTGGAAAGCTCTTCATGTTGGAAATGCGGTATTATTTATCACCCCACAATATTTACATTTTGAGTCTGATCATTTTCCTCTTCTGTGACTACTTATAGCATAATAGACCCCTCATTGGCAACTGTTGTGTTGGCTAAACCAAAATGTTACAATATAGCCAATATAGAAAGTGTGTCTATTGAGCACATGTGAGAAATTATTTTAGATAAACCTCAGTTACAATAAATTGTTTAAACATTTTTTAAAGCTAAATGTAAGACTTTCCTATAAAAGTCTAAAGGCTCCCATACACATTAGATAAATGTTGGTCGAACATGCTGATTTCAATGGGTTCAGCCAATTGTCTATTTTGTATAAGGGCACCAGATGACTGATCATCAGGGGGGATATTGGTTGCCCTTGTCCAATTTTGGACTGCCGATTGCATTGTTCTCCTGGACATAAGCCACAGGCTGACATGTCAGTTTGCGGGTTTCTCATTGAGTACAAAAGAATGCTCGGCTGAACAAGCCCTCCTGTGTAAGGGAGATTTGGATTACATGGCTGTAGAACCAATGATCAGCCAACGTTCGGTCATCAGCCATCTAATATATAAGGCGAGTTTAGGAAACTTCCAATTTAGCTTGGAGATCTTAAAGGCCCCGTATCACATAGCGAGATCGCTAGCGAGATCGCTGCTGAGTCACAAGTTTTGTGACGCAACAGCGACCTCAGTAGCGATCTCGCTATGTGTGACACGTACCAGCGATCAGGCCCCTGCTGTGAGATCGCTGGTCGTGTCGGAATGGCCTGGACCTTTTTTTGGTCGTTGAGGCCCCGCTGACATCGCTGAATCGGTGTGTGTGACACCGATCCAGCGATGTCTTCACTGGTAACCAGGGTAAACATCGGGTTACTAAGCGCAGGGCCGCGCTTAGTAACCCGATGTTTACCCTGGTTACCAGCGTAAATGTAAAAAAAACCAAACAGTACATACTCGCCTTCTGATGTCCGTCAGGTCCCTTGCCGTCTGCTTCCTGCTCTCACTGACTCCCGGCCGTACAGTGAGAAGTGAGAGCACAGCAGTGACGTCACCGCTGCGCTCTGCTCGCCTCTCACTGTACGGCGGCTCAGTCAGAGCAGGAAGCAGATGGCAAGGGACCTGGACACCGAAAGGCGAGTATGTAGTGTTTGTTTTTTTTGGTAACCAGGGTAAACATCGGGTTACTAAGCGCGGCCCTGCGCTTAGTAACCCGATGTTTACCCTGGTTACCCGGGTGCTGCAGGGGGACTTCGGCATCGTTGAAGACAGTTTCAATGATGCCGAAGTCGTTCCCCTGATCGTTGGTCGCTGGGGAGAGCGGTCTGTGTGACAGCTCCCCAGCGACCACACAGCGACTTACCAACGATCACGGCCAGGTCATATCGCTGGTCGTGATCGTTGGTAAATCGCTTAGTGAGACGGGGCCTTAAGGTAAAAAGATAAGAGCACTGAAATTCTCTGATTAGTGCTAGATGACCCTTTGTTCTAGGGACGATCTGTCCATTGTTTAACGACAGAGTGAGACTTGACTCACATTGTCAGGTACATGTGTTAAATCCATTTCTGCTGGGGATTCCACTTCAGAGATCAGAAGAACGAGGGTCCCAAAGTCCCCAATGTGAATGGAACAGTAGTGAGCATGTCCTACAACTGCTCCATTGCGAAAACAGCAATAAATGATAGTATATAGTAAATCACAAGATCCTACCAAAATTTGGGAAACATAGCTCAAGCAGGAATTAAAACATAACTTTTAATACATAACCATAAGAAATATTTAGAAAAATTGTCACCAAAAAATGTGTCAATAAAAAGTACCACTAGGTATGCTCAGTAAAATAGCATAACATACATAGGTTAGTACTGATAAGGTATTTCTGTGAGGGCACAGGCAGTGGTCCAGTGTCCTGTCACTTAAACCAAGGAACCTAGTTTAAAGGTGAAAATGCCATCAACCAGTGGCACTTATCAAGTGCCAATACAAATAAACAGGTGCCTTGGTTGCATTAATGTTAGCAGTCAATCATGTAATGTAAAAAGGGGGGGTTTGATCAATTGGAAAAAGATAATAATACTGGAATAATCTCACCAATTGTCGAGGATAAGACAGATGAAGCCCCAATTTTGCTTCGATGGAAAAGTCCGTCATAGCACGACCTCAGGAGACAATTCCCTGTCCATCCCTGGGGGGCTAACAGTAAATCTCAATCCCCGAGCTCCTGCCCTTACAAGGACAGTCCACAGCTACCCCTACAATATAACAAGCCCTGCACTCTCCCTATTTTAAGGTCCTAAGGGATTGGGATTGGGTTCCCTCTGTCTCGTGTTAAGGGTCTCAACATTCGGACCCCTAGAAATCATATATTTGCACTGTCATCTAACCCACAGATAAGTGCTAAATGCTGTTCATGGTACAGCTCCTCTAAGAACACTTCTATGGAAGAAAAAGAAAAGGGAAAATCAAAGTAATCAAACACAGATTTTCACTTTAAGGGAAAATTACACAAAAGTATCTTCATATTAAAACTATAAATGAAAGGTAATTATTATCATCATTTGACCCAAAAGTAAGAGAGGTTTATTTTTCAGTAGAAAAGTTGGAAGTGAAAATCTCTTACTCACTCTTCATTTGTTTTGCATTAGCATGCATCAGGAGGTCACAGATGGAATAACCTTGCTACAAGATTATTGACTTGTCCTCTTGCTTGTGTTTGACAATCAATCAGCAGGCGGCACCTTCCTGTTTATTGTTTACTTGCTTTCACCCAAAAGCGTTAGGACATTATTTGCATAAGATATTGTGGGCTTAATCTTTTAATAGTTTCTTGATGGTCCAAGGAGACTTAACAAACAACATTAAGACAGGAGCAATGTGAAATCCAACCTAGATCTTATTACTCTACATAGGAAATAACAAAAACTTCTGCTACAGATTCCATCAGATTTATTGATGCTGAATATGTCGTATGGAAGCTATTAAATATTTTTCCACCGTTTTAAACCATTTTTTGGTCACATTTAACCATACAGCTTCCGTTATTATGTCAATTATTAATAGAGAATGTTGAGTGATGTGAATGATGCATAAGTAGGTAAACTGGGTCAGATGGGGAAATTAAGTTTTTTTTTCCCATAAGTAGGTACACTGGGTGAGATGGGGAAATTAAGTATTTTTCCCATAAGTAGGTTAATCTGGGTCAGATGCGGAAATTAGGTATTTTTTCCCATAAGTAGGTACACTGGGTCAGATGGGCAAATTAATTTTTTTCCCACTTGCATGGAAGTTCCCATTGCACAGCCCATAGTTTTATCATAAAAATAACATGGTGCATTACCTCCAGTAAAATTATGTATACCACATCGGAAAACCAACAGACCACATTAAAGTCAATGGGGACCATTTGTCATTATTTGCTTCCATTGTATAAATTATTTTTTTTATATTCCTAAAATAAGTCATATTAGAAGAATTCTTAATACAGATATAAACATGACCTTAGTTCTTAGATTTGAGGATTCTTGTATTTTGTATATATCATATTCTACAGTGTATATAAAATGTATGTTTTTTTCTCTTTAAAACGCTATTTAGCTCCTCTCCTCCCACTTTCCCATCCTTCAGACAAATTGTTAGGTGTCGAGTTCCCGCCGCTGCACAGGGGGAATCTCGAACCATCTCCGCTGCGGTCTCCCATTCTCCTCCAGCCGCAGTGGAGTCTACTCAGCGGAGACGTCGGTCCCAGCGTCTGGCTCCAGCTGATACTGTGCGGCTGGTTACTGCTGTCCTTCCAGGCTCAGCCATGGTAACCAGTACTGATGAGCGGTGGGCAGGCATCCCTGGGACTAAGTCCTGCTTTTCTTCTTCTGAGGATGCCCAAGGGACGACCTCTCATTGGAGGTCAGTGGTCACATGCTCAGGACCTGTAGCAGCTCCTATTGGACCACTAGGAAGGTCCTGGAGAGCTTCCACTATAAATGGTTCACATGGCCGCACGGCCATGTGCTAGTATAAACTTATTAACATGTGTGTGTGGATGTATGCCTGTCGATGGATGAAAACTCCAAATCATTCCCATCCCTAGTGTTGTTGACTGTTCTCGAATGGTGGAAGCTACCTAGCACCTGACAGTGCTATCCCACACAGCTAGCACATGATATAGTGTGTGATAGCAGTGACCGCCAGTGCAACGCCGTGCGCTAATAGAGCGCTTTCCTGGCCCAAGTCTGGGTGGTTAGTGGCATCCACCAGAGCAGCGCTGCATGCACTCTTGTGCATTAAATTATTATTTATGTTTATTTCTGACACCCCAGTAGTGGTGTCGAGCACAAGAGGTGTAGAGGAACTCTTTCCCCGAGTCTTGGGATAGAGTTCTGTGACTCTTTGCTTGCGCTTTTTGTGTGGTACCGCGGCCCTGTGACGCAACAGGGTTCGCTTCCTTCATACCGGGTGAAGCTAACCCATTTGTGTATCCACATTATCCCACCGTATAGTCCGTCATTACTCAGCAGCAGGTTCCATCTCTGCACGGTGGACCCCGGGCTGCGAACGCACCTTATACCATCCTTCTAATTATTTGATGCGTTCTGCTAGCCCTAACACAAATCAAGTCATCCAGAGGAATTGAAAGCTGCTGCTGCCCTCTAACTTCCTCTGAAGGTCAATTATGTTCATGAAAGAACAGAGTGAAGCCACCACTGATTGGCGCAGTGATCGGATGACATAACAATGCGATCCTCAGAAGAGCTAGTACCAACATCACTGGAATGGCGCCGCCAGTGAGTATAGGTGTTATTATTTTACAGTGGGCAAACATAGGGATTCAGAAGGGGTTGCAAGAGTAGTGGACAACTTCTATATTTAAAGGAGTTTTCCAGGAATATAACAGTAATTACCAATCCCTGGCATATGATGAATGACTGATCAGTAAGGTGCAGAAAATTATCTAAAGTCTTTTTTGAACCAATGGATGGCTCCCACTATGACTGGCTCCTGAGTTCAGCAGTACCAGAGGATATTAGTTCTCATAGTCAAAAAACTTTGTCTCCTCTGGATAGTGAGCTTGTTTTTTTCCAGATAGAAGGAATGTCCCCTTGTCTTTTAATGGAATTTTACATGAAATAGCTTTTTACTATATTTTTTCCTGTGTCATTTATGTACTTGTACAAATTAAGGCCTTCATACTCAGACTAATCAATTGATTATTCCTACCCTGTCACCCAAAGGATTTACATGTCTGATTTTCGACAGCCGATACTTTTGTTCTCGTGGATATAAGCCACCATCTGAAGAGTCTGGCGGTGGCTCTTTCATAGTGAATAGAGGAGAACACGGCTCTCTCCTGTGAATGGAGGAGTTGGGTGAGATACCGTAGAGATTGGCTGAATGAGCAGCTAAACAGTTTTATGACTGACTGTGATCTGATGTCCCCACTTAGATGTCATTTTTCAAGTATAAACAAATGTAAGCAATTTATTTATTCTCATAACAAAGATCCTCCAATGTCCTTTATCAGCTGTGTAGCATTTTTTGGACTTTTTTTAACTTAAGGCATCTTGTCTATGAACTGATGTCCAAAACTGAACTAAATTTGCCAGATGAGGTTAGACTAGTGGTAGTATTATATCCCTGTCCTATGAGTCCATGCCTCTTTTAATACATGACAATATCCTGCTGGTTTGAGAAGCCGATGATTGACATATCATGCTGTTATTTAGTCTGTGAGCAACAAGTACACCCAGATCCTTCTCTACAAGTGACCCTAACAGTTTTTCTTATCCTAGAACATAGGACCCTAGAACTTACAGGTGCATCTCACAAAATTAGATTATCAAAAAGTTAATTTATTTCAGTTCTTCAATACAAAAAGTGAAACTCATATATTATATAGAGTCATTATAAACAGAGTGATCTATTTCAAGTGTTTATTTCTCTTAATGTTGATGATTATGGCTTACAGCCAATGAAAACCCAAACGTCATTATCTCAGTAAATTAGATTACTTTATGACACCAGCTTGAAAAAATGTTTTTAAAATCCGAATGTTAGCTTACTGAAATGTATATTCAGTAAATGCACTCCATACTTGGCATCAATTACTGCATCAATGCGGCGTGGCATGGAGGCGATCAGCCTGTGGCACTGCTGAGGTGTTATGGAAGCCCAGGTTGCTTTGATAGCAGCCTTAAGCTCTTTGCATTGTTGGGTCTGGTGTCTCTCATCATTTTCACATGATCCATTATGCTTTCCAGGTTTTTTCATTCTCAAGTATCTTCTATACAACTTCAGTATTGAATACTGCAACATTTTTGTGGACTTCCTGCTAAAGTCTTCAAATGAAGTATTGTAGGAGTTAAAAAAGGTTGAATATAGCAGATGTCTATGCACTTTTGCATTTATTTGAATTTGGTTAAGGACTGTCATATCCCACTACACTAATACAATACATTTATTCTGATACAGTATCACAACCCTGCAATCCATATCACAACCACTGGGAAGCCACACAAAAGCCACACAAACAAAATATTATTTTTTTGACCTCCTACACACCAAATAGTATCTATAAAATATTGGTAAATTATGAATTATGATTATGGATGAGCGGATCTGTGGAAGTTCGGATTCTGGCACCCGACCCAAAGTTTATCCAAAATTAGTTTCGGGTACCAGAACTGTATCCAACTTGAACCCAAACTCAAACCCCATTGAAAATAATGGGGACCCAAACTTTTGAGCTGGAAAATATTCTCTCTCTCTTCTCTCGGAATGCCGCACATTACAATGGACTTCCAAGGAAAGTCCGTGTTTGGCATTTATCACCGGACACTAACTCTGATACGAAGCCCGAACTAATCATGATGCATTCTAGACTTCAATCATTGTCAAACTGCCTAGGCTATTTCAATCAATTTACCTTGAGGAGAAGTATAAAATACTACACCAAATTGTTGCACAACTCGACAGTTGTAAATATCAAAAATTTCTGGAATTTATTTAAAATGGTTTTCAAATTCTCAAATGTTTTATTCTTTTATTTACTAATAATACCAGAAAAAAAGTAAATGAATAAAAAACAATAACCCCAAAAAATCAGATAAATAATGTGATAAAATTGTGTCGAGGATTTTGGGGGCAGATATCTGTAGGATGATGTCTTTTACGCTCCATTTCTTGTCATCGATAAAACTATGGATTTAAAGTTTGTTGTGCTTGTGCTTCTGATATAATGGCTTGATATTTGTGTCTGGTCCATTTCTGTAGTAAAGTGTCCCTGCTCTGCGAAGATTTCTTTTTGTTTTCTAGCACTAGATGATATGTGTTTCCGAGCTGTTCATCAGAGCATATCCTGTATTATCAAAGTGTTTGGCTGTGGGTTTCTGCTGGATTGCTGGATGCTCTGTCTGTAGAGGAATTTGTGATGGTCTATTGACTTTCTGTAAATGTTTTATGTTTTGTATGCTTTTTTATTAGTTTTTTGGTATCATTGTGAGGTATTTTGATAATGAGTGTTGTAGGCACAGTTTGATGGATGGGTTCCTCACCTTAGATTCTAGTGTAACACTGCAGCAGTGCTTTCCCGCCAAAGCTCTACATGATTGATCTATTATATAACAGACCCAATGTTATTAAAGCTACCTCTCGATTTTCTGAACTGTGTAGCTAGCCTAGCGCCATTCCATTTATTGTAGGTGTTTTTTAAAGGGATATGAGCTGGGCAAATTATTTTGTTCACGTTTGATCACCACCAACCATTTTTCTGTGCTATATGTGCATTAACTAGTAGCATATAAAAGAGGATGAACAGTGTACTTTTATATGTAAAAATATAGTAGATGAGTGTTAAAAAGTTTTGGTGTCAATAACCTATAATACGTTCTACTTTATGTATTAAAGGAGTTGTCCAGAACATAACAAAATAAATAAACCACAAGAAATGCTTTAGAATAAAAAAAGATACTCACCAACCTATTATTAGGGATGCGTCTGATGACAAAATTGAAGATTGTATTTAATGGCAACTAAAACTTCTAAAATACAGGCTTCATCATAACTGAGATTACAGATAGTAAATTTATTAGTGATGAGCGAACGTGCTTTGACAACATCTTATCTGAGCATGCTTGGATGTTATCTGAGTATCTTGTAGTGCTTGTATGTTATGTTCGCGTCCCCGCGGCTGCATGATTTGTGGCTGTTAGACAGCCTGAGCACATGTAGAGATTGTCTGCTTGTTAGGGGATCTCCACATGTGTTCAAGTTGTCTAACAGCCGCAAATCATGCAGCCCCGGGGACTCGAACATAATATACGAGCACGCCCAGATACTCGGATAACACCCGAGCATGCTCAGATAAGACGTTATCCAAGCTTGTTCATTCATAACTAAAATTTGTGCCTTACAGGATATGGACACTTTGGATTTTTTGTTTTTGTTTTTCTTGTTTAATTTTTTTGTGCTAAAAATATTTTAATTATTTGCAAAAAATGCATCATGTGGCTTTTAAGGGTGTTTGTCTCCCTGTTCATTACTGGCTACAGAGTGAGACTATCTAAGAATCCATCAGTGAGCTCATTTTTCCAATCGGCTTTCTTTAAAAATTCGGCATGGTTTACCTTCTCGATCCTTATTAACTAATAATCCTTCATTGAGTTGTTCTAACAGGAGGTTTATAACTGTTTTTATCTAGCTTTTATTGAGCTCCTCTCTACTGATTTCTGTGTTTATATATAACTGAAAGAAGCTCCGTAAAGACAGATAAAAGAGTTACAGTCTTCCTATTACAATCACTAACTGAAGGATTCATATCTAACTCATTGTACAGCCAGTAAGAAAAAGTGCACCGCAGCAATTTTTTTTAGTCGAAAAAACATGCATTTAAGTAAAAAAAATGTTGCTCTAAAGGTGTCGACTCCATAGCCTTTAAATGGAACATGTCACCAGTTTTTTCAAAAATAGACCCTGCCCATCACCTTTAACATCATGTGAATGGGGCCGCTACTACCCCTTTACAACCTCAGAGGTTGCATCCCTCTAAAAATGTGTTTTACTCATTTGCCTTTCTGCATGTAAATAGCGTGGGCCGGTCCAATGGACAAATCCAGATTGCGATCACTGCCGCCCGGTCCCATCAAATGCTGCCTCTTCTCTCTGGACGTAAATGGTTAAATTCTCTATGTCTCACACCTGTGCAGTGGAGTCAAAGAGCTGCACAGACGTTCCTCACTCTGCCCTATTAAATAACCAGGGAGCTGGTGACTTGACTGAGCTGCTGGTCTGAATCCACTACTCCAGTGTGAGACTTCAGGCACTGTGTGGATCGAGTAAAAACATGCTCTTAAACACCACTCCAGCAGTGCTTTTTTCCAGCCATAGATTGGTGTTTTAAATGTAAGTGCCCAGTCATATACTCACCCTCCGGCATCTTCAGGCTATGTGCACACTTTGTGGATTCCACTGTGGATTTTTCCACAGCGGAATTCCAAAATCCGCAGTGAAAACCCGTTGCGGTTTTTACTGCGGATTTATCGTGGTTTTTACTGCGGATTCTTATGCGGTTTTTCATCTGCATTTTCTTATTGGAGCAGGTGAAAATCCGCAGAAAAGAAGTGACATGCTGCGGAATGTAATCCGCTGCATTTCCGCGTGGCTTTTTCCGCAGCATGTGCGCAGCGTTTTTTGTTTCCCATAGGTTTACATTGTACTGTAAACTCATGGGAAACTGCTGCGGATCCGCAGCAAAATCTGCAAAGTGTACACATAGCCTCACTGTTTCTTGGTGATGCTCTGGTCCCGCGTTGCCATCTTGTGAGCGCAGCTTCTGACCGGCTCTTAATACAAGTCTATGAGAGCCAGAATGAGGCCAGAAAAATGAACAAGGCGCTCATAGACTTGTATTGAAAAGTGACCTCCACGACCCTCCATGAAACACTGGAGCTGACGACAGGTCACTATTCGCCAGATACCGACATGAGCAATGCTGGAAAATGATGATGGTGACAGCAGATGAGTATGAGATGGGGTCAAGGGACTTAGATTTAAAGCATCATTCCAGCGGTGGAATAAAAAAAACAACTATACTCTGAATGAACAGGTCAGTCTACAAGCCTTGCTTGCTCTGAAAGATTCACAAGTATACAGTGATTTTAGTGCCAATGATGTCTGAACGGTTTCATATGAAAGGGAACCTGTCACCCCGTTTTTTGAAGATGAGCTAAAAATAGCGTTAAATAGGGGCAGAGCTGGGCGTTACATTAGTGTATTTTTTGTGCCTTTATTACCCACCTATGCTGCCGAAATACCTTTGTAAAGTCGCCGTTTTCTGCTGTCACTCACGCTGGTCTGGTCCTATGGGCATGGTGACAGCGCTGTTTCTCCCCCAGAATCCTGCTCATCATTACGTTGGGGGCGTAGTGGTGTGCGCATGTCCAAAAGGCGAATCCACTGCCCAGGTGATGAAAAACAGCGCGATCTGCGCTATTCAGCCGTTTACCGGTGGGCGCGGCCATCTTTCCTGTGGCCGCGCGTGCGCAGATGGAGCGCTCTGCTGCCCGGGGCTTCAGGAAAATGGCCGCCACGATCTCCATCTGCGCACGCACGGAATCCCTTTCCTGAAGCCCCGGGCAGCAGAGCGCTCCATCTGCGCACGCGCGGCCACAGGAAAGATGGCCGCCCACCGGGTGACAATTAACAATATGACTTTGGTTTTGCCAGATTGGCTCAATTTTCTGAGATATTTAATGGTTAATTAATTAATTAATTCCAGTATAATTCTGGCTTCAAAAATTTGCTTTTATGGCATTACAATCTTACAAATTGAAATGCAAAATAACTGTATGGGATATTTTATTACCTAAGACTATGTTAAAGAGTCAAAGACCAAAAGCTTTTGCATATGTTATCACGCGCAAGTCACATTGGAGGAATGTATTATGTTCATGGATTAATTTTTTCAAAAACTAGAACCAATTGAGCAAATGTAATGGGATTTTTTAATTCAGCACCTTAAAAATACCCTAAATCCTTTAAAAAATCTTGGCACCTGAAAAAATGATTTTTTTGTGGACTGTGAAATATTAACAATATCTCAAGCACATAATAGTTTTAATGAAATGTAGGGTCAATTGTCAGGCTGTGACGGTCTTTGGTAAGAAAGGGGGAGCCTCAAACTGTCCTTGGAACTGAGACCCTAACTATCCCTGCCACGGGGCACTTTTAAAGGCAGAGAGGCTTGAGTCTCCGACCTTACTATGCTCCTGTTAATATCCTAAACTGTCCCATCTCCCACAGTCAGGAGGTCTGGGACAGATATGTTAGTGTATCTACTCGTAAGACAAACAGGGATAACAAAAAGCAACTTACATACAAAAACAGTCAGTAAGGGTAGAGAGGAATAAATGGAAGGATAGGAAGGTACAAACCAAATGAGAATAGGAAGATGGAGAAAGCATACACCCAAAAACAACAATCTCCAGCAGCAACTACGAACTCCAACTTCAGCACACCAACTCCAGCAAGCCAGGAGTGAGAAGGCCAGGTTTTATAGAGAGAGAAAATAAGCAGGACAGGAGCAGCTGTGAAATGGAGCTGCATGTCTCTAACCAGCATGCAAAAAGTAGTTAACCTCTTCAGCACAAAAGGAAACAAAGTCCATTTAGTATGAGGAACAAAACACACAGGCTAAATGGAGGATCTGTGACTCAGTACGTAAAGAGGATGGAGGATGTGACACACTCTTGACATCAATATACAGTAGGCTTTCATACATATGATGATATAGTAAATCATAAGGTATATGATTTTAATGTGTTACTATACAGTTCCCTATACAAGCATCATATTTCCCACCATTTAATATAACAGAGCATGCAAGGGATGACTTTATGATAGGACAACTGCAATCTGATATCTAAAATGTGGCCAGAATATACATTTTTCCATCAAACCTACACAGCACCAATAGATATAATATACTCTACATAAAACATTTAATATACTTTATATTTTACAATAAATGGGTGATTGGCAGACATCATGGCATGTTTGCATGAGATAATAATAATTGTATTCTTATAGTTACCCTTCATGATTTTCAAAGTAGACTTTGCAGATACAGTAGACCTACACCTTGGTGACATTTAATGCATTAGAAACTATTGAAAAGAGAGAATAGAAACATTGTTGTGTGCATGTCACTTTACTGCTGGATTATTGTTTGTCACCAGTAATCAGCTTTTTTTTCATCTTTATGCTATTCTTTGCTTCTGAAGGTCCTTGGTTATTATTTGTTCATTAGATGTGATTTTCCATCTGCCTGCGATGATCCAGTCTTGTGTTACATGATGCATTATTTATCACTTTCAGCTTTTTTTTTCTTGACTAGTGAGTTTATATATAAGTATTTGTATCTTAGAAATCCTTCTATAATATTACTAAGGTTACTAGTCATAAGTGAATCCATTGACCACCAATTATTGACCCCTAGGCTCACATTAAAATATCCTCCTGTATTATGTGAGTAATGCTACATGAATTTCACATTTAGATGCATATTCAATAGGAAATGGGTGGTAATTAGTGATGGGCGAACCCCTGGATGTTCGGGTCTGGCGGGTTCAGCTGAACAGTTATAATAAAAAGTTTGGTTCTGGTACCAGAACAGTACCCAAACCCCATTCACTTGAATGGGGGGGGAGAACATTCATTGTCTGCCACTCATTCATGTGCATGACAGCGCCGCAAAAGCTGCCAGTGATCGGCAGTAAGACCATTACCACCAGTCAGAGGGATGCAGCTCCCTCTGCTGTCAGATTACAGTGTAAGACCACAGCTGTGGTCAGAGGTAAAAAGTTTATCCACGATCACAGGCGTCGGCTAATGGTACTACTACTCCCTTCAGCCTATGCCTGCTGAAACTAATAGCAGTGAGAGCAGGTGATGACTGTTGGAAGTATTCATCTGCGCTATAAATATAGAAATGTAAAAAGAAATAGCGTATGTTCCCCTGTATTTTTGATAGCCAGCCAAGCAAAACTGACAGCTGTGGGTTGCAACTCTCAGCTGTCAACTTTATCATGGTTGGTTATCAAGAATAGAGGAGTCCCATGCCGTTTTTTGCAATTATTTAAATAAATAACACAAAATAATTAAATTAAATTATTTTTTTAATTATTTATTTATATGCTCTCATCAGCCGCCGCCTGCTCTTATTAACAGCAGCAGGTGTAGGCTGATGGGAGTAGTAGTCCCATCAGCTAACACCAGTGAATAGAAGTAAACTGTTTACCTCCAGTAACAGCTACAGGTTCACGCTGTTATCTGACAGCGAGGGAGCCACAGTGCTCTGACCGGTGATAATAATCTTATCGCCAATCAGAGTCGATGGTTGTTCAGCGGTGCCAAACCTGAACAGTAAAATGGACTTCCTGGTGAAGTCCATGTTTGGGATCCGTGCCCGAACAGTAGGTGTTCGGTAAGGACCCCGATCTTTACTGTTCAGGTTTGCCCATATCTAGTGGTAATATCTCATTTCTGAAAAAAAGATATCCTCCAAAATATTGAAATGATATTATTTATAAACCAAAATGTAAAGTTGTGCAGAATATGTTGGTGCTATAAAAATAAAAATTATTATTAAAAAAATGATTATAAACCAAGTTTCTTAAAAGAGCCTGTTCACTGGCATAAAAAATACTCAAAGGTGGTGTTATCATGAATGTCCAACCTGTCCTTGATGATCCAATATTGTGAACAACACAAGTAAACCGGCACTAGGCTCACATGGGACACACCACACCACTTTTAGAACGAGAATTTGTTGCGGGTTGTCTGAAATGCGCAAGCAGCAATCCAGCAGCGGTGCTCCACTGAAGAAAATGTATATGAGCAATCCAATAAATAAGAGAAAAAAGTGGCACTCACCAGGAAAATGCTGTGCAAGAAATCGTCCTTTATTGAAGTTTCACCACATGACGAACTTTACAAGGAGAGGCGGTTGGTACGTAAGAGGGTGCGGGGAGTGAGGGAAGGACTACGGCCGTTTCGCGCTCGTGCGCTTCCACGGGTCCAGGACCCGTGGAAGCGCACGAGCGCGAAACGGCCGTAGTCCTTCCCTCACTCCCCGCACCCTCTTACGTACCAACCGCCTCTCCTTGTAAAGTTCGTCATGTGGTGAAACTTCAATAAAGGACGATTTCTTGCACAGCATTTTCCTGGTGAGTGCCACTTTTTTCTCTTATTTATTGGATTGATCCAATATTGTAATGTCTACAGCAGTGTTCCCGAACTCCAGTCGTCAAGAGCCACCAACAGGTCATGTTTTCAGGATTTCCTTAGTTTTTCCCAGGTGATAATTTCAGAACCTGCACAGGCAGTAATTCTATTACCTGGGCAATACTAAGGAAATCCTGTAAACTTGACCTGTTGGTGGTTCTTGAGTACTGGTGGTCTACAGTATGGCAACTATTTGTCAGCAAGACGTGATTGCAAACTCTAGTAAATATATTCCCAATTGTATGGGAATAGGTACATATAATATGTAAAATAAATATATTTGTAGTATACTAAGTATATTTTGGTTACAATCATAGGTCATTGCTCACAGAAAGCTTGACCTGGTAGCAGGTCTCCAATCTTCTCTGAATATGATGGCATTATATAAATAATAATAATAATACTATTTAAAGCCTAAATTATTATGGTAGATGACTGCTGATAGCCCTGTTATTAGACCCAAGTTTCTGTATGGACGAGATGCACCATCATGATGTCAATGGCACATGAACTTACATCTTAGAATTAGAATAAAGGTTGGGCTGCTACTTGGAAGTCTTCCGTTACTTCACCTGTCTTTATTAGCAAGATTGGTGCAAGAAAATGAAGCTTCATGGATCTTCATTTCAGAAAGGAGATGCCAAACTAGAATTTAGCTCATATACTCAAAGTTAAACTAATTTATAAGATAGCAGTGAAATTTAGAGGGAACCTGATTTATGCCTCCCAAACTATGGACAGGAAGAGTCAGAGGCCGACTCCTTTTTTGCAACCATGTATGTTTTACACTAGAACGCTGCAGTATTTTAGTGAAAACATTCTTGTAAAATCTGTATGTGAATGATGCGACTAACATGACTAGTTCAAGAGGCCTGTCACTGGGGGCATCTATTTACCCTATTCTCTAAATTTATGAGCTCATGACGTCTTTTTCAGGCTGGTCTACTCCAAAACCCATTTGAGAAAGTACTTTAAAACTATTCAAAAATACAAATATACACTGCAATGTCACACCGACGTGCCGTGTGTTCAGTTCAGTCTTTCTGAGAATTTTTTTTAAGAACTTTTGTCTTTGAAAACCGCAAAGCAGTTAGAAGAAATTATCTGACCCGTCTTCAGGTGGATTTCACTTGGAAGTCAATCATTATTGTATATCTAGCAAAGAAAAAAACAGTTGTGTAGCTGTCACAAAAAATGGACACATAAAAGGCCAAAACGAATGGTTCAGAAAAAACACCAGTGACATTTTCCCGAATGAAGCGCCATTCTCTTGCAAAAGTCAATGACTAGGCTAGGATCTAAAAGACACAATGTGCACATAACCTTAGGAGGACAGTCCTCTCCATATCCATATTGATAGTGAGAGACCTATCATTCAGGGTGAGCTTAGGGGCTGAGTGTTGTGAATTCCGCTCTTGGGCTCCCTCCGGTGGTTGTAAGTGGCACTTTTGTGAGTTCTGCTCTTGGGCTCCCTCCGGTGGTTTTAAGTGGTACTGCTGCTCCTTGGATTTAGTAGTCAGCAGCTGCTTCCACTGATTGTCTTTCTGGCTTGGCTATTTAGCCTGGTTCTATCCTTCAGCCTGTGCCAGTTGTCAATGGTTCCTGGTTGGATTCACATCTCTGCTTGGATTTCCCTGATATTCTGACCAGTTCAGCAAAGATAAGTCCTTGCTTTGTTCTTTTGCAGTCCACTTGTTGTGGACTTAATCTTTCTGCACTTTCTATGTTTTTTCTAGTCCAGCTTGTCAGTATGGATTTATTCAGTTAAGCTGGAAGCTCTGGGAAGCAGATTTACCCTCCACACCTTTAGTCAGGTGTGGAGATTTTTGTAAACTCTGTGTTGGATTTTTCTAGTTTTTAATACTGACCGCACAGTATTCTGTCCTGTTCTATCTATCTAGCTAGATTGGCCTCCTTTGCTACATCCTGGTTTCATTCTGCGTATGTCATTTCCCTCTCCACTCACAGTCAATATTTGTGGGGGGCTGTCCTATCCTTTGGGGATTTTCTCTGAGGCAAGATAGCTTTCCTGTTTCTATCTTTAGGGGTAGTTAGTCCTCCGGCTGTGACGAGGTGTCTAGGGAGTGACAGGAACATCCCACGGCTACTTCTAGTGTTGTGTTAAGCTCAGGAACTGCGGTCAGTACAGGTACCACCTCCTCCAGAGCACGTCCCATGTTGCTCCTAAACCACCAGTTCATAACAGCTGAGAGAAGCCGCTTATCCAACAGTGTCAGCAACTACACTCAGAGTTCGCTTTTACCGCCATATTGTGCCACCATTTGCTAGCAGGTGGTTCGTCTCCTGCATGGTGGACCCCAGGCTGCGAACGCACCAATAATAATATCTAAATATACTCGGTGCATTCAGCCAGCCCTAAGAGTGAGCAATGCCCCCTCGGTGTAATGTAGCATTTAATAAAAATGCCCAAATATGTGGAACCATATGGCAGATTCTAAAAATCAAACAAGCAAAAAAAATAAATAAAAGGAATACTCAGGGGAGCAGTGATAAAAAAATAAGAGCAACAAATGGCACTTTTGACCTGGTGACTTTAAGTAAGACCACCCACTGGAATCCTGAATTTCTTACCATAAAATGAATGAGTTCCCATTTTTCTTGGAAATTCTTATAAACCTGAAGCATCAGCCATTGAGTCTTATGATCCGTATATTCTTTATAGCCAGGATTAGAAATGCTGTGAAGTTTGAGGCCATCTTTATTTCACATTTCACTGATATATGATTCATATCGAACTAAGAATTTAAACCGCTCATCAGCATTCGTTAAATGCATAATACTCCATAAAGCCTGGTATTTTCAAAGATTATACCAGAAATGACAAGTATCTTCTATATCAACAGAAAGGAAATATCATCAGGGTTTGCGGTAAGGTCCATTTAGCTCCATCATGTCATTTGCTGGCCTCGGAGCAGCTATAAAAAGCACAGAAAATTTCACAACTAAATTTATCAATCCCCAGCTGCGGCCTGATCAGTGGTAGGCAGGGAGAAGACGCTCCAGCTCTCATTTCCTGTAGTAAATGACATGAAGTGCAATTTATGTCTCACTAGTAGGAAGTCAGGGCTCCACAATGAAGGATATGCACGTTCTATCATGCATGACATAAAAGCCTGCTGCATGAGTAGAGAAAGAGCGCTTGACACATTTTACATGCAGCATTCTCGTTGAAACAAGAGAATTAAGACAAAAACAAGAATATTATCTGCTTGGACTCACCGGCATTATTTTAAGATGTATCCTGGGGGCATCTTGGATTTCTGATGTCTTCTGAGATGTGCTGAAAATACATAATTTAATGCTTTCCCTCTTGTTTGGGGAGATTTTGTATTGTTTTGTTATTATATTTTATTTTTATGTAATTGTTACTTGTCTTATTGAATTGGTAAGTTAAGTGGATTGTCCACTATTGGACAACCACTGCTTAATCAATTTAGAGCCTCGTAGACAATAA
This sequence comes from Ranitomeya variabilis, assembly GCF_051348905.1. Taxonomy (NCBI): domain Eukaryota; kingdom Metazoa; phylum Chordata; class Amphibia; order Anura; family Dendrobatidae; genus Ranitomeya; species Ranitomeya variabilis. Next base: position 70,420,495 of record NC_135237.1, on the reverse strand, counting down.
ATGAAGCTGTCTACTCACCTACCACAGTGGCGCCATTCCAGTGATGTCTGCGCTGCTGTTATTGGCGGGAGACTTGACATTATTACGTCGCTTGTCTCTCGCAGCCAATTAGTGGACATCAAACAGATGACCACTCTGACAAAGTCTATTGACTGCAGTGCTCAGATGACACAACGGTGATATGTCACCTCCCTGGGACAGCAGCACCGACATTGCTGGCTGGGCGTGACTGCGGTAGGTGTATAAATTGCTTTTTTTATATGGCACCATGAAGTTATCAAAGTAAAGGTTCTCCTGTATTGGACAACACTTTTAAGATACCAAAACACGTTGAACAGAAGTAGGTTGATAGTTCTTCAATCATTGAGAAAATGATAATCTGTTGAATAGAGATGAGCAAATCAATTCTTGGCAAAACAATAAATGTCAATGGTCTAAAATGGCAATGGCCATTGCAGAAGATTGCATCAGCAAGAAAATTCTCACATAACCTTGGATGTGATCTGTCGATCTTCTTCATGATGCTTTCGATCTATCACATCACATGGTATCTCCCAGCCAATCAGGAGAGACTATCACAGCCTGTACAAAAGCAGAAGCAGAAAACACAGCAGTAATTTTTGGGTGAACTTGGGTAGTGAAAGGACGTCACAGCTCACATCTTAGTAATAAAGAAAGGTAGCGAAAGCCATAAAACAGTAAATATACATCACAGATAATGTGCGAAAGCACAAAGGTGAATAACAGGTGCTATATATTTATCCATAACCATATATGTTGAGGTGAATTGATATTATTAAGACTGTTTACTTCAAAGACCTTGGAATAGGTTGAGTACAGTGCTACAAAGACCTAGGGATGTTATACACATATTTTCACAGCAAGTGGACTATGTACAAATGCTTAGTTACCATGAATCTATTTGCTGTGAATCTATTTTTTTTAAGTTCTGCACAGATGGTTATTTGGAACTTCAAAAGATTCACTCATTTCTACTGGTAAACCTTGGCTACACAAGCCAAACCTTAAACATTTTAGTTTTACATCTGTATAAAAGAAACCACACATATTTAACAATACCGGACAACAAGCAAGCAACCTCTCTGGAAATATTTCAGAAAAAAATATTTTGTGAATGTTATTCAATGATGCAGTGCGGATGAACATTTTTCTTTTCACTAAACAAATCTACATGTAAAAAAATTCACAGCATGTGCAATTAAATGAGATTGAACCATTCAAGTCTGCGGGTGTGAGAAAAAAAAATGGATGCCATATGGAGCGACAGTATACCATCTGATTTTTATGAATACACTGCAATTCTGTAACATAGGAAACCGTAACTAGTCCTGTAAATGATTGACAGCTGCTGAGGAAATAAACAGATTGCACACGGATAACAAGTAAGACAAAAAATCATCCCACTTTTCTGGATGAAGATCGGACCAATTTTTTTTATATTTTCATGTGACGCTAGCCTTGGGCTACATTTAAACTTTCAGTATTTGGTCAGTATTTTACATCAATACCTGTAAGCCAAAGCCAGGAGTGGAACAATCATAGGAAAAATATAATAGAAACATATGCACCACTTCTGCATTTATCACCCACTCCTGGTTTTGGATTACAAATACTGATGTAAAATACTGACCAAATACTGAAGGTGTGAACGTGGCCTTAAAAATAGTTAAGCCACCATGAGATGCGTTCACTATATTCCCTATTACTATTGAGAACATATTGCTTCTTTTATGTGTACGGACACAAAACACAACTATATAATCTGATTTACCAAGTATCTACTTTTCCCTTTTGGATGATTTATACATCTGTGTCTTCTAAGTTGTTATGATCAAAAAATCACTGGGATTCTAGACTTTTATGTGACGTTACATCATCTCCTGATATACAATGCACTTATCAAGTTTTAGAAAGAGGCATAATCATTTTTTTGGGATACATACAATTGATTCAGCTTCTTTGACCTACACAAGTGCAGCACATAGATTCTCTTCCCGAAAAACTGAACAACTGTGGGAATGAAAAAAAAAATTGTGTCTCGTTGAAAATAACATCCTGGACTAGCCTCGGGTTTATTGCTTTCGTACTGCTCCAATTATTCGACTGTCACTGGTCACTGGGAATTGTACCTTGCAGTGTTTGTCAGTCATGTGTCAGCGAGATGCTTACCTTCAATTTGCTTTCAATATCCCGATACAAACACACAAATATATTAATTTGATTTCATTTTTATCCAACACAAATAGATTGTGACAGCGGGACTCTGTTGTTTGACCCCATTGGTACTGTCTGAAGAAGATTTTACTTAGAGATTTCTATGCATTTGCTTCAGTTGAGTTTGATATGTTATGCAGTAGAATACGTTTTGTATAAAAGCTATTAAAATACAGAAAAGATGCTCAATGGCATGAATAGGATATACGTCTAATATATTGTCAGTAATATGTGCAGTTTTCCCATTCAGCTCAGATATGAATACATTATGTTTTTTGAAAAGTTAAACACATCAATGCTAGAAAATAAATTCTAATATAATGTGCCATAATGTATTTTTTACTATTTTCAAGGTAAAAAATTAATACATAAATTAACTCATATACATGTACTTTTTACCACGTCGCCTGCGGCCGGTTTCTCCTTGCACCCCTCTAGTTAACTGATAGTTCTCTCTGGATGTACACACATGGAAGAGCAATCAAGCAACCAGAGTGGTGCAAGTAGATGTCAGCCATGGGTGGCACCGGACTAGTCTCATTTCTCCCTAGAGTCCCTATCCAATCTCCAAATTATATTTTCTCGGAACCTCTAGAGCGTTTCAGAGAAAACATTTGTGCAGCCAGGCTCTAATTAATACCGCCCATTTCGACAATATGAACTGACTGACAAATTCCCTTTAAAGGGAATTTGTCAGCATGATATTGCTCTGTAATCTGAATTCTGCAGGAGATAGAGGCTGAAACACAGAGTTCAAGGATGTGTCACTTGTCAAAGGGCATACTGTTGTTTACTAACTGTGAAAAATGTATCAATAAAATATTAACATTGCTGGACTACATTAGTATGGGAATACCCCCTCCCCCTGTGATAAGAAGCTCACTATCTGTAGACTTTGTACATGGAGAGCCTAGTGTGGGCGGGGTCAGCTTTCTCAGCTCTGCTTCATTCTAAATCTAATAGCTCTGATTGTGTCAGAACTGCTGCACCCAATAAACTAAGTGATACATCATTGGATTCAGCTTCTCTGTACCTGCATTATACTACTTTCAGATAAGGTAGCTAAAATCTGCTGACAGATTCGCTTTAAGTAAAAAATTGGTATCTTAAATTCATTTCATATGGTCCTTGGTTTTTGTGACTTCTGGACAGCAACAAACATGATTGGTCATAGTTGCCATTAAAAAAGTCTACAAATTCTCCCCAGGAGATAGACATACCCCTAAGATTTAGTTGCACTTTATTGCAGTGGGTACGGAAAGTATTTAGAACCCTTTAAACTTTTAATTCTTTATTTCATTGCAGCCATTTGTTAAATTCAAAAAAGTTAATTTTTTTCTCATTAATGTACACTCTGCACCCCATCTTGACTGAAAAACAAGAAATGTAGTAATGTTTACAAATTTATTAAAAAAGAAAAACTGAAATATCACATAGTCATGGTCATAAGAATTATCACCAATCTATATTCATCTCATCAGACCAGAGAATCTTATTTCTCATAGTCTGGGAGTCCTTCATGTGTTTTTTTAGCAAACTCTATGCGTGCTTTCATATGTCTTGCCCTGAGGAGAGGCTTCCGTCAGACCACTCTGCCATAAAGGCCCGACTGGTGGAGGGCTGCACTGATAGTTGACTTTGTGGAACTTTCTCCTATTTCCCAACTGCATCTCTGGAGCTCAGCCACAGTGATCTTGGGTTTCTTCTTTACCTCTCTCACCAAGACTCTTCTCCCATGATTGCTCTGTTGGGCTGGACAGCCAGGTCTAGGAAGACTTCTGGTGGTCTCAAACTTCTTCCATTTAAGGATTATGGAGGCCACTATGCTCTTAGGAAGTGCTACAGAAATTCTGTTGTAACCATGGCCAGATCTGTGCATTGCCACAATTCTGTCTCTGAGCTCCTTGGCCAGTTCCTTTGACCTCATTATTCTCATTTGGTCTGACATGCACTGTGAGCTGTGAGGTCTTATATATACAGGTGTGTGTATTCCAAATCAGGTCCTATTAGTTTAATTAAATACAGCTGGCCATCTGCATGCGCAGATGGAGATCTCGGCAACAAGATCTCGGGAGATGAGATCTCAGCTCTGAGATCTCATCTCTCGAGATCTTGGTGCCAAGATGTCTATCTGCGTAGGCGCCGCTCCGGCAGCCATTTTACCGGAGTCCTCTGCATAGTAGGCCATGTAAGTGTGGGGGCTCTGGGCTTTCACAAAATGTCGGCAATGCCCCCACATCACTGAACTCCGGCAGCGGTGCACATCCGAACACCCCCTCGTCCCAGTCTGCGGCCTGCAATAACGCTCCACTATTGCTTCCTCCAGCAGTGACCCTGGTACCCCACTTCACCACAGCCCCCACCCCCAGTAAGCAATAATACACATGGATTATAAGAAGCACCACCATTTTATTAAAAAAGGTTCTTTTTCCTATTTTTCTCCTCCAAATTTGGGGTGCGTCTTATAATCTGCAAAATACAGTAAATTATTGCAGTTAAATTGATCTGTCGTTACACCTTTGCTTTCCTGACATTTCCCAATAACAAGCAGTGCTGTTTCAGTCAGACAAAATGCTGACTGTCCCTGGAACAAGTGCTTTCTGACAAAAGAAAAATAAATTCCATTATCATATTTACCATGTCCTCTTTTCCTTAAATTTGCAAAGCTTATTTCAATGCCAGCAGGAAAGTAGGTTTTCTTGTTCATGTATGCAGAAAGTGGAAGATTATTCTTGGTAGTTATGGAGAACTAAATGACAGACATTATGTCGCCCTTGTTAACTTGTCAACACAAAAAGTTTCAAGCGAGTCGACTGAAGTTCAAAATAAAATTCTTTAAACTTTTCCGTTAATTGAAGGTTGTCTACTTGTTTTTATATTATATATAATAAAAATGTCAGTAGTTACATTCGGATTATGTAGAAGTGACGTCTTTATACATTTTCATCATTCTACTTACTGTAATATTTTTACAAGTGCTATAAAAATATATCCTCAACGATTTGTATAAAATATTTTGAAACACGGAATCGAGGCAACTTTTTCTCTCTGGGATCCCGACCTATTCTGTGTATCCTTGTACGACACTAGTAGAGGATTTATCTTGAAAACCATGTCCTACTGAAGACCTATCACTAGCTAAAAAGTGTCCAATTTTTGCATTTATTTTATTCCTTCTGCTTCCCATAGTAATACTTTATTTTTCTAAAACAGTTGCATTTTATTTGGTGTTAACTTTTATGCTCTTTACCAAGGAGGCATTACTCAAGGAGAAATAATACATAGCAACTTAAAGATGCCCCCAGAGAATCCTATTATGAAGATTGCTTCTTAAAAAAGGATTAGAACGCTAGCAACGCCTATTGAAAGTAGCAATCCTAAAAGTCAATATCGACCCTTTAACAAGCCTTGTCACATGACTTAGGGTACCGTTACACTAAACGATTTACCAACGATCACGACCAGCAATACGACCTGGCCGTGATCGTTGGTAAGTCGTTGTGTGGTCGCTGGAGAGCTGTCACACAGACAGCTCTCCAGCGACCAACGATGCCGAAGTCCCCGGGTAACCAGGGTAAACATCGGGTTACTAAGCGCAGGGCCGCGCTTAGTAACCCGATGTTTACCCTGGTTACCATCGTAAATTTTTTAAAAAAACAGTACATACTCACATTCCGGTGTCCGTCAGGTCCCCTGCCATCTGCTTCCTGCACTGACTGAGTGCCGGCCGTAAAGTGAAAGCAGAGCACAGCGGTGACGTCACCGCTGTGCTGTGCTTTCCGGCCGGCGCTCACAGTCAGTGCGGGAAGCAGACGGCAGGGGACCTGACGGACACCGGAATGTGAGTATGTGCTGTTTGGTTTTTTTACATTTACGATGGTAACCAGGGTAAACATCGGGTTACTAAGCACGGCCCTGCGCTTAGTAACCCGATGTTTACCCTGGTTACAAGCGAACGCATCGCTGGATCGGTGTCACACACACCGATCCAGCGATGACAGCGGGAGATCCAGCAACGAAATAAAGTTCCAAACGATCTGCTATGACGTACAATTCTCAGCGGGGTCCCTGATCGCTGCTGCGTGTCAGACACAGCGATATCGTATGGATATCGCTGGAACGTCACGGATCGTACCGTCGTAGCGACCAAAGTGCCACTGTGAGACGGTACCCTTAGACTAAATACCAAACCAGAATCTTAATTTGCAGACACATGTTTCGGGTGGGTTGCCCCTCTTTAGTGCAAAGCATAAGATCTGATCCTCTGAGCCACACTATCTTTCTATGAGTATTCACGTGTTGAGTGAATGTTGCCGCAGATTTTTCTGCAGAAAAAAACAGTCTGTTAGCTGGAAAAACGCAGTGTAATATTATAAGTGGTTTTTAATCATTTTTGCAGCGTTTTTGTGTGCATTTTTGAATAGGTGAAAGAAGTTGAAAGAATTGACATAGTGTAGATTTGAAAAAACATTTTGATGTTTTAAATTTGCAAGTAAAAAAATAAGCAGTGTGTGCATGAAATTTAAGAAATCTCATTCACTTTGCTTGTATTGCAGAACATGGTGGATTTTTTTCCCTTGGCAAAAACGCGTGGAAAAAAAAAACAAGGCAAAAAAAAAGCATTTAAATAACCCTCAAAGGTCATAAAAATCAGCGCTAAATAAAAAAGGCCATATTTCTCGAACTGCATGGTGTATGTAAAGAAAAAAGTAAAATAATAATAGGGGCGCAGAAAAAAGTGGTCATTTTACATCCAGCAACAGGTTGTGTAGCATAGGGTTACCCCGTAAGGCCCAATGGTGCATAAACACAATCGTAGCAAATACACAATAACAACATCTCATTTCAATGAGAAGAAATCTTACCATAAAAATTAATTTGAATACAAATCCTATGCATATTGTGTATGCAATGCATGAAAAGTCATTGGCAGGTGAACAATCCTGGTATAGGCTTTGTACTGGAGCCCAAGAAACAGGAGACTCTAAAGAAAGAAAAGATCATCAACCGCTTAGACTAAGAACACGTCTTGTGTTTGCTCAGATACAACTAGGAATAGTATCACATGCTATTGAAAAACTTGTATATATTATTTTATCTGTTTTTACCTTCCAATTATTATTTTTTTTACTTTGTTATAGATATAACTATGGGGGTGGTCATCTTGAATGAGCTGCTATAAAAAGTATCCTAGAGGTATGCTTTATAGCACCACATCAATTATAGAAGGCTTTAGACTGGAGATGTTCATTGACTCACACAGGAATATTATTTCGACTGTAATCCTGCCTGTGATGGTAATGAGACAACTGCTGAAAACTGATCTTATAGGAAAATCAGATAGATAAGTGGGAGCTAGCTTGGAATGCAAGCTCAGACTGGCCAGCTGCTCTCCGGACTTAAGCGTGACAGCAGGTATTTCTATACAGCTGTCACTCTGGAGTTGGGAGAGCCACTGGACAATCTGAGCACTGCGTTCCGATCCACGTCCCATTTATACGGCCTTCTGACTCTTCCCTTAAAATAAGGGAAATTCAATTATGAGCCTCTGTGGCCAGAGTGAAAACTACAAGATGTACAGTAATTTTATTAAAATCTAGCAAAAATGCAAAATAATCATTAAAACTGATTAAGAAAATAAGTTTGATATAAAAATTTGATATAAAGAGGATTAACTTGGCTCACCTTTACCATGGATCTAGAGTTATCGAATTTTCTCAAAGTAGTAATATTTTCTCCTATGGAGTTTTTTCTCTTATACCTTGTTTACTACATCATGCATCATTCACTATGCAAAATGTAATGGATTGGAGACCATTGATGATACCCCCATGGTGCGCTGGCAGCTAAATTAATACTCTCCAGGGATGTTAATAAAATTTTCTGTTGTAACCCCTTTTAGTTTTTTCTCATTAAAAAGACAATTATTGAAACTCCCAAGGGATGTAAAAAAAAGGTAACAAGTGTTTCTCTTAAATATTAAAAAGTTACAAAGTAGCTTTGGTCTCTACAAACCCAAGTTTTCCCTCCCCAGATTTACGAGGCAGCAATGTCATATATGTATATGTGTACATGTATATATATATATATATATATATATATATATATATATATATATATATATATATATATATATACACTATATATACATACAGCTTTGGCAAAAATTTAGAGACCACCACATCAAAACTCTGTCATGGGCAGCCCAATCTCCAGACCTGAACCCCATTGGAAACCTCTGGAATGTAATCAAGAGGATGATGGATAGTCACAAGCCATCAAACAAAGAAGAACTGATTACATTTTTGTGCCAGAAGCAGTGTGAAAGACTGGTGGAAAGCATGCCAAGACGCATGAAAGCTGTGATTAACAATCATGGTTATTCCACAACATATTGATTTCTGAACTCTTCCTGAGTTAAAACATTAGTATTGTTGTTTCTAAATGATTATGAACTTGTTTACTTTGCATTATTTGAGGTCTGAAGGCACTGGGTTTTTTTTTTTGTTTTTTTGAACATTTTTCCTTTTCAGAAAAAAAAATACAAAATGTATTGCTTGGAAATTCGGAAACATGTTGTCAGACGTTTATAGAATAAAAAAACAATTTACCATACATTTTACTAAAAAATATACCTATAAAGAGAAAAATCAGACAAACTGAACATAATAAATAAATATATATATACTGCGTCAATGTATACATGGTATGTACATGAAAAGGTCAGCAGAAGGATACATTTCCAGAAACTTGTGAAATTACTTGACAAAAGCAACTACAATTTCTCTGCTTGCACTGCAAAGTTTTAAACTTTTTATGGTTCAGGAGACAACATGACAGTCTCTCAGTGACAGGTTGATCTGTAGAAAGAAGTGAGGCCTGGAGGTAAGTGCCATCTGTGCCCCTTGCTTGTCCTCTGCCCTGCTAACTAAAAGCTTCCTCCTGCTGTTCTGTGATTCTGCATACACTTCAAGTTACTTTTTTGCCTACAAAGCAAGACAGAAAGGATAGGAAGGAAATGATAATGCATGTGATATTGGGTACATAAAACCTGTACACATTACGTAATATTAGAGACTCTTGAAAGGATGGCATATTCTTATTGCCCATATAAATAACTGCAACTGGATTAATTACAAAAACAAATTTTGTTATAATTTTAATAAACAGTTATTATATTTTACATTTACATTATTAGACACACATTATTAGAGTGTTACCAGTGCTAGTAGGACGGAGTTTGTCACAACTATCATTAATTATACATGGTTTGCCTTAGGCAAAATATTAAGTTTTCTAATTCACTGCGTTATTGGACCTCATGTACATGATAAAGCCGTGAGCATTGAGCCTGTACAGAGGCAGATGATGTCCTTAGGGTTTATGATTATAGATCCTGAGATGCTCCGTGTGCCATCATGAACTGCCTCACTGATTAATTGTATGCTACCATCAAAGTAAAGAAGTTGAAAAAGAATTGTAATGAAATTGACTGTCCATATTGAGCTTCCCCAGTGTCATGATCCAGACCGGGTTATGAGTTCTGCTTTTCCCTTTTCCCAATCTGGTAATGTCAAGAGTTAACCTTTCCCAGCCTCAGCCTGGGCTCAGGTTGGCTATTTATTGCCGCTGCTTCCTGCAGGCAATGTCAATTACAGTTTTTGCCTAGGGCTGCTGTAGCTGATTCCGATTGCTCTGATTTGTCCTGCATTTGCTGTCTGAGCCCATGTCTCTGTTTTCCCCATTCCCTTCTTCACTCAGTGTTTCTCTTTAGTGTGCTGACTCCCTTGTTTTGACTTGGCTTGTATCCTAACCTGAAAATTACGTCACGGCTTGCTGTGATTGGTCGCGTCGCGGTCACATGGGCGGCACGCAACCAATCACAAGCCGTGACGTAATTTTAAAATGCGCGTGTTTCCTGCCTCCCGTGACGTCACGGCTTGTGATTGGTCGCGTCGCCCATGTGACCGCGACGCGACCAATCACAAGCCGTAACGTAATTTTCAAATCCTGAATGCCTAGAATTAGGCATTCAGGACCTGAAAATTACGTCACGGCTTACTGTGATTGGTCGCGTCGTGGCCACATGGGCGGCACGCGACCAATCACAAGCCGTGACGTCACGGAAGGCAGGAAACGCGCGCATTTTAAGCAAAGAAGGCTGCCGGTTCCCTCGGTAAGGTCCAGGCTGCGTCGGAGAGGTGAGTATATCAATATTTTTTTATTTTAATTCTTTCTTTTACACATTAATATGGATCCCAGGGCCTGAAGGAGAGTTTCCTCTCCTTCAGACCCTGGGAACCATCAGGGATACCGTCCGATACTTGAGTCCCATTGACTTGTATTGGTATCGGGTATCGGTATCGGATTAGATCCGATACTTTGCCGGTATCGGCCGATACTTTCCGATACCGATACTTTCAAGTATCGGACGGTATCGCTCAACACTACAAACAGAGTAAGTGATCCGGTGCATCAGTAATGCAAACTGAAGCAGAGGGGCACTATTATTTATTATGGAGTCCATCTGGGTTCCTGTTTTTTTGAGTTTTGCATGAAGGACTTTTATTTATGTTTTAAAGAATGGACAACAAATGCCCCCCTTAACAATCACCAGGGCCCCTCTTATTCTGTTTCCATAATTGGTGCAATTGATCTACTATTCTGTTATAGTCAGTTTCTGAAAAAGAAAGGTCAGTCGGGATGTCTGAATGGATATGTGAACATAGTTTTACAGTACAAGAAAGTTTATTAGCAAAATAAGATGTGCCGTATTTTCTCAGTCTATTGATTTGAGTGCTAAATATGCGTTTCACTCTGTTCCACCCATACACTATGTATTATTCTTATCTTTTCTTCTGAACCTTGCTTTAGGAAAATGTCTATAATCATTTTCCTGGGTAATAAGATTTAACTTACGTCACTCACCAGCCATCAGCACTGCAATATAGTGCACGGGAATATTTCACATAGTGGTAATTATTTAGCGATTTGCACAGTATGACTTAAAGCTAGATAGAATGCAAAATAGAATAAGTAATTATACATTATTAAGATGTGTAAAGATGGGTGAAGAATAGTGTCGCTTGTCATGTAGTATTTACTGCTTAATGTCAACATTAATTATGATGTAGGATACATATCATCACTATATAAATGGAGAAGACAGGCGTAATAAAAAAAAATGCAACAATTTTCACTGTCGGTTTATAATAGCGCTTGTGGGCACTTTGAGCCTATCCAAACCTATTATAAGATTTTCTTCTCTTTTTTTTTGGGAGTTAAGTAGTGATCACATTGTGATGATAAGAGACGTGCAGAAATGACAGTTTTATGGCCAATCATTGTTTTTTAAGGGAAAAACAAATAAGCATAAGAATCATGGACAAAAAGGCAACAACAACGTTTCATTGAGCCTCACTGAGTAAAAAAATACAGTATTCCACAACAAGGAGAATAATCAGTGCATGAAAGAAGGAATAATTGTAGTAATTGGGAGAAAAAACAATAGCTTTTGATTTTTGCTATAGACTTCTATCTTAATGAGGGTTCCTTGGCATCCAGGACGAGATATATATCTCCTTATTCCAGCAGGCGATGAAAGCATAACAAAGTGCCATTAACACTTAATACAATGCCAACCTTAGTTCATTTTATCTGGGAACGATGCCATATGCAATCAGTACTGTAAAATGGTACACAGCGTGACCCTAGCGCCAGGCTGGGGACATACCCACTTGTGTTACTTCATTATGTATCTCACAGTAATGAATGAATGTCAAAAACGTCTACGACACCCCAGTACACAAGAGGAAAGAGGCACACCATGCCACCATTCCGAATGCTTCAACCTACGATAACTTTCCTTCATAATGTCACCTCTGAGAATTACACAGAATAGGAACTGCTGATTACAGTTCCTTCAGAACCCCAAAGATGTGATTGAGAAAAGAAGAATATAATCTCCCATTTCAAAATAAGAAGTCATTAAAACGTTGGCTGCATGAGAAAAGGAGAGGCCAGTGTTCTACAAAGCAGTTTTTTCTTCTTCTGACTTTTACATTTTATTTTCATTTCATCCTATAAATATATTTCTTTTTTTTTTTTTGCCGATGTGAGATATAGCCACAATAACAAGATATTAAGGACAAGTCATTAAATTCTACCTTATCTGATTAAAGCACTGAAGAAAAAATCATTTTCTCAGTCACATTTATTTGAAAGGGAAATTTGCTAAGTCCTAGTGTAGGATATTTTATATTGCTTTGTCTCATTTATCTCATTTATTACTTCTACTAGCTCTGCCATAACTTGTGATGTTTGTGTAACCAGAGCGTTGAATTATTCACTAGTCGACTTTCTCATTGGGAAGGCAGAAGTTGTCTTGGATTGTCATTGGCGCACATAACTTCCAGGGATTTTGTTTAGGGGATAGATATTAATAGGAAGTTGTACCATTTGAAAGCCGTATTTAGCGTCTTCTTTTGATGACTGCTTCCTTTCAGATTACTTGAACACACAGTATGTGATTCAGTACACATCTGTAGATTTGTAGTGTACATAAGGGCGGCATACATTTGTAGGGTTTTTCCTTGGCTGTCCTCTTGGGTAATCTCTTTTTGTAACAGGGGTCACTTTATAGTCTGATCACAAGGTGTCTCGCCGCTAGAACCGTCAGTATATCTCTATAATCTTTGGAAAACTTAAAAAAGCTCTCCTATCAAAGTTTGTATCTTCGCAATATATTTCAGTCATCATATTATATAACTCTGTGTAATTACAATTGCTCATTTTGCCTTTCTACCCAACTAATTCTTCTCTTTTCCATTAGATGTATGTCATCACATGATTAAAAATTGACTAGTTGAATCTCTATGTAGAAATAGGAAGTTTTTTTCCCCTGCATGAGTTACCATTCAAACAACAATTCTACATCACTGCATAGTCCCTGGCAGCTCAGCTCCACCCCCTCTTCAACTCCTGACCCAGCTGTTCCACTCCTCCCCCACTAGGGACTTTGCTGTGAGGTAAAATTGTAGTTATAATAGTGACTCATGCAGGGAAAAGGGGTTTCATAGAGCTTAGAATGATTAATTTTGCCTGTTTTTAATCAAGTGATGTCATAGATCTAATGTAAAAGAGAAAAATTAGCTGAGTAGAAAGGTAAAATGAGCAATTGTAAGTACACAGTGCTATATAATATGATGTTTTCAATATATTAATAGGATAAAATTGTTGATTGGAGGAGTGCTTCTTTAAATAAAGTCCCTATTATGGCAGCCTGATGTTGCATCAAGCCTAATTACCTAGTCCACACTATTATCCCAATAAGTTTTTGTGACAATTTTCTCAAAATTTTCACACAATATTAAAGGGGTTTTCCACTTTTAGGAAAGTGGATTCAAAATGCTCTAAAATATTGAACATAGCAAACAGAGCAAGTATTCACTCATCCTGGATCCAGTTTTGGCTTTTGCCATAGCTCGGGTCTCAGTGTTTTTCCTGCAGTTGTGACATCACATCGATAGCACACACCCCCGCTGTAGGAAAGCACTGTACGTATCTTAGCCTAGCTGCTGAGCTCAATGACTGCCTAACGCAATGACGTGATGGAATCGATGAGGCCAAAGACCAAGACCCAAAGAATGGAAGAGGGCAGTCACTGGATTCAGGGAGGCTGAGTACCTGCTCTCTCTCATTTTAGGTATTTCAGAGTATTTAGGGCCTACTTCCTTGAAAAATGGGAAAACCCTTTTAATGAATTGGTGCAAAAGATGCATATTTTTTGCTCTTGGATTTTTTTCACCTTTTTGGAGCAAAAAGTTGCACAATCATTTCTATAAGCTTCAATGTGTCACAGTTAGTCTTCAACTGAAGGGTACTGAAGTACAATTGTGCTATGATTTTCAAAGTCACATGTGATGAATTAGGCAAAAACATTTATAAAGTCAAAAACTCACCTACATTGATGAACAAACCAAAAAAAGACAAAACCAACTAAAAACAACTTTAGAAAGGCGCAAGTTAAATAATGAAAAGGTGCGAATGAAAGAGTAATTAAAACAATTTTTACTCCAGAAAAAAAAAGGTGCAAAGCAATGATGAATCGCCCCCAATAATTACAAGAAAAGTACAAACATTACTATGGTTTACACTAACAATTTGGGTCACTGCAAATGTTGAACTTTGAATAGTTTAGACCCCTACAGGTTTCCATACCTAGCATGCCGGGGGCTCAGTGGTTATACCTGCTGCCTTGCAATACTGGAGTCCTGGCTTAGAATCTGCTTGGCATTTCTGTATTTTGCATATGTTTGTGTGGGCTTCCATCAATATATCAAGAAACATTATGATTGGGAATTTAATATCATACAAAACTTATCTAAGCAGGCCCTCTTTCCACTCTTCGGAATTTAGATTGTGCACCCTAATGGTGACAGGAAGCGATGTCCATGATGACACTTTGTGCACAGCGCTACGGAATATGTAGGTGCTATAAAAATAAGTAAAATGAACCATTTATAAATAAAATTAATTTTATTGGAGCATTATTCACTCTTGATAAGACGACTCAATGGTAGACTGAGTGGAGTGAACTTATTTCTATGATTTTTAGGACATTTAGACATATATTAAATTGAAAAATTCTCTTATCATTTTAATGCATATAACTCACATGGGTAACTTATCTTTTCCAAAGTCTCTGGTTGTTATGACAACCCCTTGTTAAACTTGTAAAAAAAATTATATTTTTCCCTATAAAAGAATTACATTTCAGATTATAATATGATTTTATGTGGAATCAATTGGATATATATTTTTTGGGACTCATTCTTTTTTTTACATTATTTATACCATTTTAAGCAAATTAAAAAGATGTGATCTTTGATCTGACCAAGTTTTATCCATTTGATGATGCTTGTGTGTATAAATTGGTCAATGCCCTGATAGAGGTGCCATTTTTTGTTTTACAAATATACTACATTTGGAGTAATGATTATTCCACATAGAAAAAGAAACTCAAAGAGTCATATTTATACACCATAAACTGAAATCAAGCCCCATGCGTTTCAGTCCATTGCCGTTTTTTTTTAAACTTGCTTCTTCAGAAGAACCATTAAACAGGAACTTAAAGAGATTATCCTGTCATCCCTATGATTGCACCAACCTGATATATTAATGAAAGGTTTATCGACAAACACCAGATATCGGTTTGCAGAATAACATTCTTATAATGCTTCAGTCATTTGTGGAATAACCCAACGGCAGATATTCAATGTTCACCACTCCAGGGAATCCACAGCGACATATTCCATGGTTTATCTGTAATTAGCAAGCAAATTTGGTCCGTAGAGGCAGTGCTACCATTATTGAAACATAACTGGCTCAAAAAATATCGACCATATCTAGAAATGAGAGAATCGATTTGTAATAAATCACATTCTCTATGAATATTTTGAAAATTGCCAACTCTGGGGAATCCAACATTTTCAGAATTCTAATCACATAAAGCAAGGAAAGTAGCTGCCCTTTTTCTGGATTATTTTGAGCATGGGGACTGCTTGAGACCTAATTAAAACAAGAAGATCCCAAACCAAGATCACTGATAGCTTGTGCTATATACACTGATACCACAAAATTGCTGTATATACAGTGGGGAAAATAAGTATTTGATACACTGAAGATTTTCCAAGTTTTCCCACCTACAAAGAATGGAGAGGTCTATATCTTAGGTAAACTTCAAGTGTGACAGAAAGTATCTTTAAAAAATCTAGAAAATCACATTGCATGATTTTTACAGAATTAATTAGCATTTTATTGCATGAAGTAAGAATTGGATACAATAGAAAAACAAAACTTAATATGTGATACAGAAACCTTTGTTTTCAATTAAAGAGGTCAGACATTTCCTGTAGTTCTTGACCAAGTTTGCACACACTGCAGCAGGGATGTTGGCCCACTCCTCCATACAGATCTTCTCCAGAACTTCAGGATTCGGGGCTGTCAATGGGCAACATTGAGTTTCAGCTCCTCCAAAGATTTTTTGTTCAGTTCAGGCCTGGAAACCGGCTAGGCCACTCCAGGACCTTGAAATGCTTCTTACAGAGATGCTGCTTAATTGTCCTGGTTGTGTGTGTGGGGTCATTGTCATGCTGGAGGACCCAGACGCGACCCATCTTCAATGCTCTAACTGAGGGAAGGTTGGCCAAAATCTCGCAATAAATGACCCCATCCATCCTCCCTTTAATACATTGTAATCAGCCTGTCCCCTTTGCAGAAAATGACTGCCAAACTATGATGTTTCTTCCACTATGTTTCAC
This sequence comes from Ranitomeya variabilis, assembly GCF_051348905.1. Taxonomy (NCBI): domain Eukaryota; kingdom Metazoa; phylum Chordata; class Amphibia; order Anura; family Dendrobatidae; genus Ranitomeya; species Ranitomeya variabilis. The sequence continues at coordinate 70,403,939 of NC_135237.1, read as the reverse complement.
AGTTGGGACAGTGCACTTGGGGTTGTACTCATCATCTTTCTTCCTTCAAACACAGTGAGTGAAATTGATACCAAAAAGTTGTATTTTTGTCTCATCTGACCACATGACCTTCTCCCATGGCTTCTCTCATTCATCTAGATGTCATTGGTAAACTTCAAATGGGCCTGGACATGTGCTGGCCTGAGTAGGGGGACTTGCGTGCCCTTCAGGATTTTAATCCATGGCAGCATAGTGTGTTACTAAGGGTAATGTGTGTGACTGTGGTCCCAGCTCTCTTCAGATCATTGAACAGGTCCTCCCATGTAGTTCTGGGCTGATTTCTGACCTTTCCCACAATCACCTTTACCACCTGAGGCGAGATATTGCATCAAGCTCAAGACTTAGGAAGATTGACAGTAGTGTTGAGCGATACCGTCCGATACTTGAAAGTATCGGTATCGGATAGTATCGGCCGATACCCAAAAAATATCGGATATCGCCGATACCGATACCCGATACCAATGCATTTCAATGGGACGCAAAGTATCGGAATGGTTCCCAGGGTCTGAAGGAGAGGAAACTCTCCTTCAGGCCCTGAGATCCATATTCATGTGTAAAATAAAGAATTAAAATAAAAAATATGGATATACTCACCTCTCCGGTGGCCCCTGGATCTTACCGCTGTAACCGGGAGCCTCCGTTTCTAAGAATGAGCGCGTGAAGGGCCTTCGATGACGTCGCAGCTTCTGATTGGTCGCGTGACCGCTCATGTGACCGCTCACGCGACCAATCAGAAGCCGCGACGTCAGCCGCGACGTCACCGAAGGTCCTTCACGGGCTCATTCTTAGGAACGAAGGCTCCCGGTTACAGCGGTAAGGTCCAGGGGCCGCCGGAGAGGTGAGTATATGGATATATATGGATATACTCACCTCTCCGGTGGCCCCTGGACTTTACCGCTGTAACCAGGAGCCTTCGTTCCTAAGAATGAGCCCGTGAAGGACCTTCGGTGATGTCGCGGCTGACGTCGCGGCTTCTGATTGGTCGCGTGAGCGGTCACATGAGCGGTCACGCGACCAATCAGAAGCCGCGACGTCATCGAAGGCCCTTCACGCGCTCATTCTTAGGAACGGAGGCTCCCGGTTACAGCGGTAAGATCCAGGGGCCACCGGAGAGGTGAGTATATCCATATTTTTTATTTTAATTCTTTATTTTACACATGAATATGGTTCCGATACCGATTCCCGATGCCACAAAAGTATCGGAACTCAATATCGGAATTCCGATACCGCAAGTATCGGCCGATACCCAATACTTGCAGTATCGGAATGCTCAACACTAATTGACAGTCATCTTGTGTTTCTTTCATTTTCTAATAATTGTGCCAACAGTTGTTTTCTTCTCACCAAGCTACTTGTCTATTGTCCTGTAGCCCATCACAGCTTTGAGCAGGTCTACAATTTTGTCCCTAGTGTCCTTAGCCACTTCTTTAGTCTTGGCCTTGGTGGAGAGGTTGGAGTGTGGTTGATTGAGTGTGTGGAAAGCTGTCTTTTCAACAGGTAATGAGTTCAAAAAGGTGCAACTAATACAGGTAATGAGTGCAGAGGAGTGAGGATTCTTAAATAAAAACTAACAGGTCGGTGAGAGCTAGAATTCTTGCTGTTTGATAGGTGATGAAATACTTATTTTATGCAATAAAATGCAATTTAATTATTTAAAAATCCTACAATGTGATTTCCTGGTTTTTATTGTTAGATTCTCACAGTTAAAGTGTACCTATGATAAAAATTACAGACTTCTCTATTCTTTGCAGGTGGGAAAACTTGCAAAATCGATAGTGTATCAAATACTCATTTTCCCCATTATAGCAAAAATCAGTTTCCTTTGAAGCCGCTGGAAGGTTTTCAGGGGAGCTCTGTAATGACAAGCACGGAGATCTTCAACAGACCCTTGGGTGTCACAGCAACACATCGGAGAGCTGTGATCACGTCACGGTTGCGCGATGGGTACTTTGAATGACGCCTCCCCATGCTTGCGCAATGGGCACTTAGAATAACACCTCCCCATGCTGGTTGTTCTGTTAAAGTTTGACAGCAGCACTTAACATGTTAACACCTGCCACCCACGACTATTAGAGGTAGGTCCCGGCTGTAGTGGTCATCCATTACCTGCCGAGTTTGGGGTGCACTCACGCTGTTCGCTCCTTACAACTGCCTCCGACTTGTCATGAAGGGGTTACATTTTTTTTTTTTCTATTTCTGAATAATTATATTAAAGGGTGGGAAGTTGTGGAAATAAGACTATTCAAGGCAAGCAAAAATACAGTCAAGGCCACTACAGTATATAGATGTATATGTATGCACACATAATGGCCATATAGCTGTCTAAGTGACCACTTCTTTACTGTATGGACTGTTGTGGATTCTGTTTGTGGGCTCCCTCTGGTGGTTACTGCTGGTACTGGGTGACTTTGGTGGGTTGCGGCCTTTGGTTTCCACCTGTCCATCAGTGGCTGGGTGTTTCCTATTTTACCTGGCCTTTCTGTCATTTCCCTTGCCGGCTATCAATGTATTCAGATGTGCTCTGTTTGGTTCCTGCCTACCTGCTCCCAGATCTTTCAGGATAAGCTAAGTGCTGATTTTCAGTTGTTTGGTTTTTTGTCCAGCTTGCTTATTATGTCTCTATGCTAGCTGGTAGCTCTAGTGGACTGAGGTTCTCCCCATGTGCCATGAGTTGGCACATGGGTTCTTGTAATCTCAGGATGGTTTTTTTGATTAGGGTTTTTTGCTGACCGCTCAGTCCCCTTTTGTATCGTTCTGCTTTCTAGTTTACAGCGGGCCTCAATTTGCTAAAACTATATATATCATCTCTATGTGTGTGCCTTCCTCTCATTTCACCGTCAATACATGTGGGGGGCAACTATATATTTTGGGGTTCGTTCCGCTGGAGGCAAGTGAGGTCTTTATTTTCTCTGCAGTGCTAGTTAGCTCTTAGGCTGGTGCGTGGCGTCTAGAACCAACGTAGGCACGCTCCCTGGCTATCTCTAGTTGCGTTTGTCAGGCGTAGGGCAGCGGTCAGCCCAGGTTCCATCACCCTAGAGCTCGTCCGTAATATATTTGTACTTTGCTTGTCCTGTGCTATCCCTAGCCATTGGGATTCATGACAGTATAGCCGGCCCACAAAGTGTTAATTGTTTGGGCTGAAGCAGGAGAAAGAGAAGTGTTTAGGGAAATTTTTTTTTTTTTTTTCCCTTCAGAGTTTTGCTGCCTAGCCCTTAATTGCTGTCTAGCTGCTTCTTACCTCCTCTTAACCCTTGAATGGCTCTGATCTTAGCTGTTTAACATGGATGTCCAGAGTTTGGCTTCCAGCCTGAGTAATCTCGCGGCAAAAGTTCAAAACATACAGGATTTTGTTGTTCACACTCCCATGTCTGAACCTAGAATTCCTATTCCAGAGTTCTTTTCTGGAGATAGATCTACCTTCCTGAATTTCAGGAACAATTGTAAATTGTTTCTTTCTTTAAAATCTCGCTCCTCTGGAGACCCTGCTCAACAGGTCAAGATTGTAATATCTTTCCTGCGGGGCGACCCTCAGAATTGGGCATTTGCATTGGCACCAGGGGATCCTGCATTGCTCAGTGTGGATGCGTTTTTTCTGGCATTGGGATTGCTCTATGAGGAACCTAACCTGGAGATTCAGGCTGAAAAGGCTTTATTAGCCCTCTCTCAGGGGCATGATGAAGCGGAGATATATTGTCAGAAGTTTCGGAAATGGTCGGTGCTTACTCAGTGGAATGAGTGCGCCCTGGCTGCAAACTTCAGAAATGGTCTTTCTGAGGCCATTAAGGATATTATGGTGGGGTTCCCTACGCCTACAGGTCTGAATGAGTCTATGGCTATGGCCATTCAGATTGATCGGCGTTTACGGGAGCGCAAACCCGTGCACCAGTTGGCGGTGTCTTCTGAACAGGCACCTGAGACTATGCAATGTGATAGAATTCAGTCCAGAAGTGAACGGCAAAATTATAGGCGGAAAAATGGATTGTGTTTCTATTGTGGTGATTCAGCTCATGTTATATCAGCATGCTCTAAACGCACAAAAAGGGTTGATAAATCTTTTGCCATTGGTACTCTGCAGCCTAAGTTCATTTTGTCTGTGACTCTGATTTTTTCACTGTCTTCCATTTCCGTCGATGCCTATGTGGATTCGGGCGCTGCCCTGAGTCTTATGGATTGGTCATTTGCTAAACGCTGCGGTTTTAGTCTGGAACCTCTGGAAGTTCCTATTCCTCTGAAGGGAATTGACTCTACACCATTGGCTATGAATAAACCGCAGTATTGGACACAAGTGACCATGCGCATGACTCCCGTTCATCAGGAGGTGATTCGCTTCCTTGTACTGTATAATTTACATGATGTACTAGTGCTTGGTCTGCCATGGTTACAAACTCATAATCCTGTCCTGGACTGGAAAACAATGTCTGTGTTAAGCTGGGGATGTCAGGGGGTTCATGATGATGTACCTCCGATTTCAATCGCTTCATCTACTCCTTCTGAGATCCCTGCGTTTTTGTCTGACTATAGGGATGTTTTTGAGGAGCCTAAGCTCAATTCGCTCCCTCCGCATAGAGATTGTGACTGTGCTATAGAATTGATTCCTGGCAGTAAGTTCCCTAAGGGTCGTTTATTTAATCTGTCACTGCCAGAGCATACTGCTATGCGGAATTATATTAAGGAGTCCTTGGAAAAGGGACATATTCGTCCATCTTCGTCCCCTCTGGGAGCAGGTTTTTTTTTTTGTGGCAAAAAAAGATGGTTCCCTGAGGCCTTGTATAGATTATCGCCTTCTGAATAAGATTACAGTCAAGTATCAGTATCCATTGCCATTATTGACTGATTTGTTTGCTCGCATTAAGGGGGCTAGGTGGTTCACTAAGATAGATCTTCGCGGTGCGTATAATCTGGTGCGGATAAAACAGGGTGATGAGTGGAAAACCGCATTTAATACGCCTGAGGGCCATTTTGAGTATTTGGTAATGCCTTTTGGACTCTCCAATGCTCCGTCAGTCTTTCAGTCCTTTATGCACAATATTTTCCGTGAATATCTGGATAAGTTTATGATTGTGTATTTGGATGATATTTTGGTGTTTTCTGATGACTGGGAGTCTCATGTTCTACAGGTCAGGAAGGTGTTTCAGGTTCTGCGGGCCAATTCTCTGTTTGTGAAGGGCTCAAAGTGTCTCTTCGGAGTCCAGAAGATTTCTTTTTTGGGGTACATTTTTTCTCCTTCTACTATTGAGATGGATCCCGTCAAGGTTCAGGCGATTTGTGACTGGACACAACCTACATCTGTTAAGAGCCTTCAGAAGTTCTTGGGGTTTGCTAAATTTTATCGTCGGTTCATTGCTAATTTTTCCAGTATTGTTAAACCTTTGACTGATTTGACTAAAAAGGGTGCTGATGTTGCTGATTGGTCTCCTGCGGCCGTGGAGGCCTTTCAGGAACTTAAGCGCCGGTTTTCTTCTGCTCCTGTGTTGTGTCAACCAGATGTTTCACTTCCTTTTCAGGTTGAGGTTGATGCTTCCGAGATTGGAGCGGGGGCGGTTTTGTCACAGAGAAGTTCTAATGGCTCGGTGATGAAGCCATGTGCATTCTTCTCTAGAAAATTCTCGCCCGCCGAGCGCAATTATGATGTGGGTAATCGGGAGCTTTTGGCCATGAAGTGGGCATTTGAGGAGTGGCATCATTGGCTTGAGGGTGCTAAACATCGTGTGGTGGTCTTGACTGATCACAAGAATCTCATTTACCTTGAGTCTGCCAGGCGTTTGAATCCTAGACAGGCTCGTTGGTCGTTGTTTTTTTCTCGTTTCAATTTCGTGGTTTCATACCTGCCAGGTTCAAAGAATGTGAAGGCAGATGCTCTTTCCAGGAGTTTTGTGCCTGACTCTCCTGGAGACTCTGGGCCTACTGGTATCCTTAGGGATGGGGTAATATTGTCCGCCGTATCCCCAGACTTGCGACGTGCATTGCAGGAGTTTCAGGTGGATAAACCGGATCGTTGTCCACCAGAAAGACTGTTTGTTCCGGATGATTGGACCAGTAGAGTCATCTCCGAGGTCCATTCTTCTGTGTTGGCTGGTCATCCTGGAATATTTGGTACTAGAGACTTGGTGGCCAGGTCTTTTTGGTGGCCTTCCTTGTCTAGGGATGTGCGTACCTTTGTGCAGTCTTGTGAAGTGTGTGCTCGAGCTAAGCCTTGCTGTTCTTGGGCCAGTGGGTTGTTGTTATCCTTGCCCATCCCGAAGAGGCCTTGGACGCACATTTCCATGGATTTTATTTCTGATCTCCCGGTTTCACAGAAAATGTCCGTTATCTGGGTTGTGTGTGACCGCTTTTCTAAGATGGTTCATTTGGTGCCCTTGCCTAAGTTGCCTTCCTCCTCTGAGTTGGTCCCTTTATTTTTTCAGAACGTGGTTTGTTTGCATGGGATTCCGGAGAATATCGTTTCTGACAGGGGATCCCAGTTTGTGTCTAGATTTTGGCGGACGTTTTGTGCCAAGATGGGCATTGATTTGTCTTTCTCGTCTGCATTCCATCCTCAGACGAATGGCCAGACGGAGCGAACTAATCAGACCTTGGAAACTTATTTGAGGTGTTTTGTTTCTGCTGATCAAGATGACTGGGTTGCTTTTTTGCCACTGGCCGAATTTGCTCTTAATAATCGGGCTAGTTCGGCCACGTTGGTCTCTCCTTTTTTTTGTAATTCGGGGTTTCATCCTCATTTTTCCTCTGGTCAGGTGGAGCCTTCGGATTGTCCTGGAGTGGACGTGGTGGTGGACAGGCTACATCAGATTTGGAATCAGGTGGTGGACAATTTGAAGTTATCTCAGGAGAAGACTCAGCAGTTTGCTAATCGCCGTCGTCGCGTGGGTCCCCGACTTCTTGTTGGGGATTTGGTGTGGTTGTCTTCTCGTTTTGTCCCTATGAAGGTCTCTTCTCCTAAGTTCAAGCCTCGGTTCATCGGTCCTTATAGGATCTCGGAGATTCTTAACCCTGTATCTTTTCGTTTGGATCTCCCAGCATCGTTTGCTATTCATAATGTGTTCCATCGGTCGTTGTTGCGGAGGTATGAGGTGCCCGTTGTTCCTTCGGTTGAGCCTCCTGCTCCGGTGCTGGTGGAGGGAGAATTGGAGTATGTTGTTGAGAAGATCTTGGATTCTCGTGTTTCCAGACGCAAACTCCAGTATTTGGTTAAGTGGAAGGGTTATGGTCAGGAGGATAATTCCTGGGTGGTCGCCTCCGATGTTCATGCGACTGATTTGGTCCGCGCCTTCCATAGAGCTCACCCTGATCGCCCTGGGGGTTCTCGTGAGGGTTCGGTGACCCCTCCTCAAGGGGGGGGTACTGTTGTGGATTCTGTTTGTGGGCTCCCTCTGGTGGTTACTGCTGGTACTGGGTGACTTTGGTGGGTTGCGGCCTTTGGTTTCCACCTGTCCATCAGTGGCTGGGTGTTTCCTATTTTACCTGGCCTTTCTGTCATTTCCCTTGCCGGCTATCAATGTATTCAGATGTGCTCTGTTTGGTTCCTGCCTACCTGCTCCCAGATCTTTCAGGATAAGCTAAGTGCTGATTTTCAGTTGTTTGGTTTTTTGTCCAGCTTGCTTATTATGTCTCTATGCTAGCTGGTAGCTCTAGTGGACTGAGGTTCTCCCCATGTGCCATGAGTTGGCACATGGGTTCTTGTAATCTCAGGATGGTTTTTTTGATTAGGGTTTTTTGCTGACCGCTCAGTCCCCTTTTGTATCGTTCTGCTTTCTAGTTTACAGCGGGCCTCAATTTGCTAAAACTATATATATCATCTCTATGTGTGTGCCTTCCTCTCATTTCACCATCAATACATGTGGGGGGCAACTATATATTTTGGGGTTCATTCCGCTGGAGGCAAGTGAGGTCTTTATTTTCTCTGCAGTGCTAGTTAGCTCTTAGGCTGGTGCGTGGCGTCTAGAACCAACGTAGGCACGCTCCCTGGCTATCTCTAGTTGCGTTTGTCAGGCGTAGGGCAGCGGTCAGCCCAGGTTCCATCACCCTAGAGCTCGTCCGTAATATATTTGTACTTTGCTTGTCCTGTGCTATCCCTAGCCATTGGGATTCATGACAATGGACGCCATTTCTTAAAACAGTTCTATAAGAGTCTGACAACCTAAGAATTACACACAGTTGTCATAACGTTTAATTGGACTATTTGGAGAATAAGGATAATTCTAAGTTAGTGTTCCAATTGAGATCTGATTTACATGACATTGTCTCAGGAGCCCTCCTCTGTGTGTGGATGAAGAATTCTGCCTTGCTAGAGGTGAGCCGTGTCACATACAATCTCTGCATTATATGCTTTTCTATCAGACCAATTAAATCAGAACCATAATTGCACATGTTTCAAAGGAAATATTCCTCATTTCATACCATAGATATATTCAGCTGTGGCCACATATAAAGTAGAATTTTACATCCCGCTGAAATCACTGGAGATAAAGAAGACAGCAAACTAAATTGCAGGACTTGTCTGCCTTATGCGGTGCTTTTCCTTCAACCCTTTATTCTATAATGCAAAGACAAAGAGAAGAACGAGAAGATACTTATACAATTTTGGAAAATAACTGATGTTATGAATCGATGTAAATATAATAATTAATTCTATACATCCTTATTGTAAAGTTATCCTCCTTTACCAGCGCCATTTATTTGGAAAGGAAAATTTACTGTATCAAGGTTATATTTCTAGTGTGGTTATTATAGGAAACAGGCATGTGGACAATTAAAGTGATCACTTCCGTGATAATAGATTTGCTGTACATAGAGGTGCAATTTGTTATATTACCTAATCTGTGGTTAAAGTTTAATTTTAAAGGGATATTCTTATCTGGCCATTTCATTTCTCTCCCTGATCCTTTAGCATTTCCTGCCTGCTATATATCCTGATCTGTGGACAGGTGCTGATGGATTGATTGATTGATTGATTGATTGATTGATTGATAGACAGATCAGGCCAATGGTGCTGTGAAGACTTTATCTTGGCTGGAAACCACGTATTCCCATATACAGTCATGTCCGAAATTGTTGGCACCCTTGAAATTGTTCCAGAGAATGAATTATTTCTCCCAGAAAATTATTACAATTACACATGTCTTGTTATACACATGTTTATTTCCTTTGCGTATTGGAACAACGCAAAAAAACATAAAAAAAATAGGACATAATTTCACACAAAAACAGAAAAATGGGCCTTTCTAAAACTGTGGGCAAACAACATTGTTTCAAGCATGTGATGCTTGTTCAAACTCACCTGGGGCAAGTAACAGGTGTAGGCAATATGTAAATCACACCTGAAACCAGATAAAAAGGGGAGAAGTTGACTCAATCTTTGCATCGTGTGCCTGTGTGTGCCACACTAAGCATGGAGAACAGAAAGAGGAGAAGAGAACTGTGTGAGGATTTGAGAACCAAAATTGTTGAACTGTATCAACAATCTGAAGGTTATAAATTAGAAATGACACCCCCACCAAGCTCCTGCGGTGGCTGAATGTAAACGCTGCATGGAGCCGGAACAGCACAGTTGTACGTTATGTAGGGTTGCTGCTGGGCACTGCAGCTCTGATCCTATTTACTTTCTGCACCTTAGGTATTATATTATTTTGCAGCATATTTTATGGAGGAAAAGAATAGGCATTTTTAAATATTGCTTTTTGCTTACACTTTCACAAATACACTTCTTTCCCATCCCTCTTACTAGTATCACAATCACAACAGCAACAAATAGCAGAAGACCATGGCCAAGATCAATCTGACTTACATGTTCTGCACAAATCACCAGTGATCATTTATTTTGTTTAATATTTATTTATGCTCCATTTACTTAGGCTCTTAGGTCCTACAGAACTGCCTTATGCAGATTTCAGGTTTTAGCCTGGTGTTTGTAAGGTGGAAATGACTTATTGACGAAAATGTAGGCTAATGGGAGGTTTAACCACTGGATCCTAAAGCAAAGCCTAGAATTAAAGGGTCAAACACCATTTGATTTTTTTTTCTGACACAGCACAACATGTGTTCTGTTAAAGTCCCTACTAAGAATAGGGTAGGAAGTGGCACATGCAACTTCTACATTCAGAAATTACATTACTTATTTATATACTTTCATTCATGTGTGCATAGCTGTAAATCACTGTTTTCATAGACTATGCTGACTGTGCTGGAATATAGTATAATTGCTCTGCATTTACATGATCACTTTTGCATTATATTAGATTACTATAATTTAGGTAAGGGGTGGTATATAAGTATATACTGTAATTAAAAAACTGAGCTTCTGAACACGTGATAAGAAAAGGCAGAAAAGTATGTTATAGCAAGTAGACAAGACCCTAAAATTTGTCCAAAAAAAATTTGCACAATTTTTGACTGCAATTCTTATTGAAATGAATGGAAACCCTAAAAAAATGGAATTTGTTTTTCTCCATCCCTTTGTAAATTTGAACTGCCATGTCGGCCTTCATACTTTAATGGTAGATCTGCCTTTCAATTGTATACTAAGTCAAGAGGTAGAAATAGTAGCATAGTTATCTACAGAAATGAGAAAATCTTTTGAATTTCAAATTCACCATATTCACAAATTTTTGTCTGGAAATTCAATTTGCAGAGAATTGATCCAGAACCACGAAGCCTTCGATTGCTCTGAAAATCCGGGTATTACACAGGAATTCTCGTATCGCTTCTTCCCTAATAATGAAATCTGTATTATTTTCTTTTCCCAATACACTAATCTTCTTCATTGCTCTGCTGCTACACAGAAAGTGTTGAATGACTTGAAAAATGTTTGCACCCTTAAAGGGAATGTTGATTTTTTGCACTTTATTAAAGTAATAATGTTTGGTAGTATTAAAAGGGAGCCCTGGGGACCTACTTCACCTGTGGGAAGTTATACCATCTAGATGCCATACCATCACCCCAGAGGATGCCTTTAAGCAGCGTCGGTCCCTACTGACCCGAATACCACAGGTGTTGTCATGAACACAAACTTTATAGTCTTATCTCTATGGCTAAGCTGTAAGCATCCAGAGCAATCCAGATTCACCATAAAATGGCAGCTGCATTTTCTTTTCTTGCTTTTATGTAAGCTGTGAAAGTCAGTCCTGATTGATTCTAACAATACAGGCAGGGTTATTTCACATAGCACAAAATTACATTTTCAAGATGAAAATTAAAATATATGATTATTGAAATCCTCCTTTCCACTTTAAGCTTATGTTTTATAACATTTATACTCCATTATATTCTGCACCTGGCACATTGGAGAATAGTTGATATAAGAGACAAATTCAGAAGGGAAAAGAGCAGCTGTTTTGTTCATAGAAGCAGTCAAGCAGAATTCTAAAATTTTCAAGCTCCTCATCGAAAGTGTCGCTTTTTGATTGTACTGAGTCGTTTTAGTAAAAAGTTACAGAATCTGCTATCAGTCACAAAATCTATTGCAGAAAGTCAACCAAATACAGTTAAATAACTAAACTAACAGTTAATATGGCCATGTACCATAATCATTGTTAGTGAGAAGGGAGTAGTGTTTTGTAAAAAGATTCATAAAGGCAAAAAGGAGTTCAGTTGTCCATAAAAACTAATACAAGTGCGCTTGACATTTTTCCAGGTTTGAGAAAAATAATAGAAATTTGTTTCTTTAAGGTTATATTTTTGCTTTAATTCTTAAACCCTATGTGTTAGAGTCAAGTTAAAGTTATATGTAGTAAATACAGTATTGCATCTAGACTATGAACATTTAGACTATTAATACTAGAGATGAGCAGGTCAATCCGTGGAGGATCAAGTTTGTATTAAATTTCTGGAAATTTGTGGCTTCATGCGAACTCGAACATTTTGATATTTGATTTGCAGTTCGCAAGAAAATCAAGAACTTCCCTGGCTCCATTTCCCACACTGCTGAAGCATCAGAAAGTTGGCTAATGTCATTTTGCATTGTCAACCTGGCTTTGCCAAAATGCCCTGCAACTAAGACATAAAGCAGATTATCATACCTTGTACACTGGTGTTCAGTACGTTGGCCATCACAGATCAGAAACTCCCAGTTCCCATAGTTTGTATTGCAGAGTTGTTTTCCATCTCCTGTGTTACTGGGTAAGTCTTCTGTAGAGTGTAATCTCTTATGGTCTGCAGGGTCCTCTCTCTTCTGTAGAGTGCGAGCTCATATGGTCATGGGTCTCTCTCTCCTTTAGAGCTCAAGCTCTTATGGTCATCTTTCTTTCTTGCCTCTAAAGTTTAAGTAAGCTATTATGGTCAGCTGGGTTCTGTTAGGTGTCGAGTCCCCGCCACTGCACAGGGTGAATCTCGAACCATCTCCGCTGCCATCTCCCATTCTCCTCCAGCCACATTGGAGCCTGCTCAGCAGAGATGTCGGTCCCAGCACCAGGCTCAGCCATCGTAACCAGTACTGATCAGCGGCGAGCGGGCGCTCCTGGGACTAAGTCCTGCTTTTCTTCTTCTGAGCGTGCCCAAGGGACGACCTCCCATTGGAGGTGGGGGTCACATGCTCAGGTCCTGTAGCAGCTCCTATTGAACCACTAGGAAGGTCCGGAGAGCTTCCACTATAAAAGGTTTGCATGGCAGTACGGCACAGTATAAACCTGTTATCATGTATGTGTGGATGTATGCCTGTTCTGGTGATTGCTCCTTAATCATTCCCATTCCTAGTGTTGTTGAATGCTCGCGAATGTTGGAGCTACCTAGCGCCTGACAGTGCTATCTTAGACACAAGAGCACGATGCTACTGCATCAAACCAGCAGCGACTGCCAGTGCGGCGCCGTGCGCAATAAGTGCGCTTTCCTAGACCTAGTTAGGGTGGTTAGTGGCATTCGCCAGAGCGGCGCTGTACGCACTCTGTGCAGTAATCTTTAATCAGTCATAACAACTGGTCAGTATAGGGTGGGAACTCCCACTTGATCTCAGCATCTGACTCAGGGCGTCCTCTGGTGCAGGCTCAAAAGCCACCAAGAGTCAGAGCGGGATCAATCACCAGCATAGTGGGGGTGAATTTCAGGGATCCCACTAGCGTCTATCTGCTGCACCCTGTGACTGCTAACAGGGCACAGCATTTCCTTTGGTTCCCTGCGACTCTGTGAAGCAACAGAGTTCTCATCAGTTCATACCGGGGGATGGAACCCGTGTTTATTCTGGCATAGTACCACCATATAGTGCCGCCATTACCTAGCAGCGGGTTCCATCTCTGCACGGTGGACCACGGGCTGCGAATGCACATTTTACTATCTTTATATTTATTCAGTGCATTCCGCCAGCCCTACAGCTTCTCTCTCTTTTCTCTCCTCTCCATGTGTATTTTCTGAGAAATTACAGGCTTTCCACTATTGAGATTTGCATGAAGTTATTCAGGGAAAATTTGATAAAGTGCGCAAATTCGAATTTCAAAAGATCTGCTCATCTCTTATTAACCCATCATCCTTCAATTTTTCTGGAATATCTTGATTTTCATAGATACAAAATATCAACAAGAACCTGTCAGGCAACCTAACTTACCAAGATGGCTACATAGTTACATAGTTACATAGTTAGTAAGGCCGAAAAAAGACATTTGTCCATCCAGTTCAGCCTATATTCCATCATAATGAATCCCCAGATCTACGTCCTTCTACAGAACCTAATAATTGTATGATACAATATTGTTCTGCTCCAGGAAGATATCCAGGCCTCTCTTGAACCCCTCAACTGAGTTCGTCATCACCACCTCCTCAGGCAAGCAATTCCAGATTCTCACTGCCCTAACAGTAAAGAATCCTCTTCTATTTTGGTGGAAAAACCTTCTCTCCTCCAGACGCAAAGAATGCCCCCTTGTGCCCGTCACCTTCCTTGGTATAAACAGATCCTCAGCGAGATATTTGTATTGTCCCCTTATATACTTATACATGGTTATTAGATCGCCCCTCAGTCGTCTTTTTTCTAAACTAAATAATCCTAATTTCGCTAATCTATCTGGGTATTGTAGTTCTCCCATCCCCTTTATTAATTTTGTTGCCCTCCTTTGTACTCTCTCTAGTTCCATTATATCCTTCTTGAGCACTGGTGCCCAAAACTGGACACAGTACTCCATGTGCGGTCTAACTAGGGATTTGTACAGAGGCAGTATAATGTTCTCATCATGTGTATCCAGACCTCTTTTAATGCACCCCATGATCCTGTTTGCCTTGGCAGCTGCTGCCTGGCACTGGCTGCTCCAGGTAAGTTTATCATTACTATAGTGTTATATAAGCCATATACTGAATACTAATAAATAAGGTTTATAAATTATAATGTTTCTTTCTTTTAAAAATTAAGTTTTAATGTGAAGCACAAAACATACTGAAGAGCTCCAACCATGAAATAGACCTGTCTCAGATTCTGGAATCACACCACTCTTTATGCAATTACAATCTTTGCTACAATCTGCATCTTGATAGGTCCACTGGCACATTGAAAGCATGCACGAGATTTCCAGCAGTCCGAACAAGACGCGGATTTTATGAAGTATGTCAATCATGCTCAGAAAGGTGTGAGTAGATGGCCCGAGGCAGAACTAGACAGGGAGTTGAGACACTCTACCGCAATAGTTCTGCTTTGCTAGCATATGCAGTGAAGAACTTTTGAACTTTAATTTTAAAAGGCAGAAATGTTATTGTGCTACTGAAAGCCCTTATTACAATACAGGATCAGGCATTTATAACATACTATAGTGGCGGTGTTGGACAGTTATGGGCACTCGTAGGTACATCCCTTTAAGATTAAATTTCTGCCAAATTCAAGTCTAGGAGTTTCTGATTATTAAAAAATTTTATACTGATAGATAACTGGTAGCTGGGGCACTCAACAGTGCCCTTGATGCAAAGATTTTGCACATTGTAAATGATCCATACTGGACATTTTAAATGAGCTCAATTAAGAACAGCATCTAATTAATGTATTTTCATGGCTAGAAATGGCTCAGCATTGAAGAGCTTTGATATCTGTGAAGTTATATCTGACACAGCCTTGATATCAATAAGACCTAAAGAAGGCTATGGAATTCTACGAGTTAAAGGCTTCTTAGAACTTTAAGCATCTATGCAGTACTCTATATCAATTTAATTGCGGTAAAAAAGGCTAAGAAAGATATTTAAAGGCTAAAAAAAAGAGGTTTGGAAACGGAAACCATTGACCCTTAAGGGTATGTGTCCACGTTCAGGATTGCATGAGGATTTGGTCAGGATTTTACATCAGTATTTGTAAGCCAAAACCAGGAGTGGAACAATCAGAGGAAAAGTATAATAGAAACACATGCACCACTTCTGTATTTATCACCCACTCCTGGTTTTGGCTTACAAATACTGATGGAAAATCCTGACCAAATCCTGATGCAATCCTGAACGTGGAAACATACCCATAGTCTTGGGTAGCACAATCAGGCACTATAAATGTTTAGATCATTGGTGGAGGTCAGTAGAAGAAATCCTCACATCATGAGTAAAGGTGCTGAGCGCAACAGAAACGCATGCATATGCTTATCTATGGACTATTGATGTACGTGAAGATAATTTAATCATAATTATAATAAAATTGAAGATTTTATAGCATTGAGCTGAATTTCTTCTGCTACATTCTGATCATCATCATCAGTGGCAGCGATGTTCATTCCATGCTCCGAAGAGACTAGGCATTTGCGTTGTTGAGCTGGCTTCTTTCCTTTTTCTAATTTAGCAGCCACATTGTTATTAATTTGTTGATTGAAGAGACAAAAAAGTCTTTATTCTTTAAAATAAATATTGCATCCAGGCAAACATCTTTTACAGGAAACAGGTGTATTTGGTAGGTGAAATACATTTTAAAAGTATACTGGGGAAAAAAATATTAAAATGTTTAAAAAGATTTTTAATGCATCTTATTAAACTGAATATGCTTTTTGTATTCAGATTCTGAGCTGATCTTGAAGGGAAATGGAAATGAGTTAAGTGCACTGAGTTGTAGTGTTGTTTGTATAAATGATTGTAGATATTGCATTAAGTAATGTGAAATCCCGGTAAAATGTTTACCCTGTTTCATTACCATAAGTTGTTCTTATTTTCATATAAATACAAATCTAAAAAACAATAAAAAAAATCTCAAATTTGGATTGAAATATATTGACTAAAAAGGCTTTAGAAATTTTAACATCTTTCTTTTGCAGAAGTAGGAACATGCTATGTTGAGGAGACAGATTTGATTACTTATGTCACTCCTGAAGGACACTGACCTGTTTGAAGAACCCTTATATTCTGGCCTGACACCTAAAATAACTAGGTGTCCAAAGGTGTTAGTGGCAATCAGGGGTGTAAAAAGGAGTACCGTATTTTCCGGCATATTAGACGACTGGGTGTATAAGACAACCCCCCAACTTTTCCAGTTAAAATATAAAATCTTCTTAAAAGTCGGGGGTCTTCTTATACGCCGTATGTCATCTTATAGGGCCGGTGAATATGTGCCTTTTGGCGTGGGGAGTGGTCCCAATGACGAAGAGAGGGGGCGTCTCACAGTAAAGTGTGAGTGGAGTATATCCCCCTATTACCTCATTGCAGCAGCTTGGGGGTCTCTGTGCTGGGAGCGGCAGCTCCTCTTCGTGCCGTGGGTGCTCTGTGCTGTGGGGCGGCGGTGCATCTGTGGGGCGGTGGCGGCGCATCTTCTTGCAGCGTCGGGGCTCCTCCGGCATCTCCTTCAGGCCCGGAGGCACCGGCAGCCCCATTGCTCTGATGCGGTGGCCTCCGGGAAAATGGCCGCTGCTCAGATTCAGATCTCGTCTCCCGAGATCTCGGGAGACGAGATCTGAATCTGAGCAGCGGCCATTTTCCCGGAGGCTGCGATGTGGTGGCCTCCGGGAAAATGGCCGCTGGGGGCGGCACATGCTCAGATTCAGATCTCGTCTCCCGTTTCCCATTTTCCAATTTTCCCGGAGGATCCTGCTGATTTCCCTCCATCCTTGCTTGTTAGCAAAAAAGTGGTTAGATTGTGGTTATCCTGCAGAAGAAATCTGAGAACTTTGAAATGCATTGAAAATAAACTGCACAGTTACCCCTACACCGAATGTTAGTATTATTTGTGGACACACCACAAGCAGCGCAGGCTACCCATATCTCCAGGTATCTCACTACATTGGCAGAAGGTAGTTTTCACAGGTTCTCACTATCTTAAAATGAAGTGGTAGGTCCAACCATGATCAAGGCTTCTCTTTCAATGATCTGACAAGCAGTGGTGCAGTATGTTCGTCTTTTTGAGCACCACTATACAGACATCATCATCACTGTCCGGATTGGGACTCATAATTTAAATTTCTTATCAGTATGTCTTTGGAGTGTGGAAGAAACCTGGAGAACCTTGGAGAAAACTCATGCAAACACGGGTAGAACATACAAACTCCTTGTAGATGTTTTCCTTGAAGGGACTTAAATCCAGGAACCCACTGAGCCAACATGCTGCCCGTAATATCACTATCATCTTTGTAAGTTTCGAGACAATGGTGTTCTTCATGAAATCTAATTGTCTGCATGAAACTTTTACAACTTATGTAACTGAATAACCACAAGCAACATGTACTTGTATATACAGCTCTACATAAAAAGAAGAAAATGAATGTAGAGAGTATATCAATTATAACTAAGAATAAACTATACTACAAAATATCAGTAGTATTAAGCATGGCTAAGAACTTGACCACCAACAAACTGGTGTCAAGCCTATGTTTCCAAAACCATATGGGAGAGAAATGGAACCTGAGAGCATCCTCTGAGTGTTTCTTCTTCCTGTGTTGCTATAAATGAATTGTAAAGTTCCCCTCTGTACAAATAATATTTTTACTTTTTTCAATTTATCCTTGACAAATGAGGACCTTATCTACAAAATGCGTTAGTAAACTTTGCCTTTTGGACCTTTGAGCAGCTTTTCAGACTCTAAATAGTCAGCACAAGTGGCACCAGAACCTTTTTTTCGGGATTTTGACTCCTAGAAAAGTATTGATTGAAGAAAGTAGGAACATTATACAGTACAGACCAAAAGTTTGGACACACCTTCTCATTTAAAGATTTTTCTGTATTTTCATGACTATGAAAATTGTAAATTCACACTGAAGGCATCAAAACTATGAATTAACACTTGTGGAATTTTATACTTAACAAAAAAGTGTGAAAGAACTGAAAATATGTCTTATATTCTAGGTTCTTCAAAGCAGCCATCTTTTGCTTTGATGACTGCTTTATTATTATTATTATTATTATTATTATTATTATTATTATTTATTTATATAGCACCATTAATTCCATGGTGCTGTACATGAGAAATGGGTTACATACAGGGTTATAGATATAACACTCTTGGCATTCTCTTGATGAGCTTCAAGAGGGTGTCACCGGGAATGGTCTTCCAACAATCTTGAAGGAGTTCCCAGAGATGCTTAGCACTTGTTGGCCCTTTTGCCTTCACTCTGCGGTCCAGCTTACCCCAAACCATCTTGATTGGGTTCAGGTCTGATGACTGTGGAGGCCAGGTCATCTGGCGCCGCACCCCATCACTCTCCTTCTTGGTCAAATAGTGCTTACACAGCCTGGAGGTGTGTTTGGGGTCATTGTCCTGTTGAAAAATAAATGATGGTCCAACTAAATGCAAACTGGATGGAATAGCATGCCGCAGCAAGATGCTGTGGTAGCCATGCTGGTTCAGTATGCCTTCAATTTTGAATAAATCCGCAACAGTGTCACCAGGAAAGCACCCCCACACCATCACACCTCCTCCTCCATGCTTCACGGTGGGAACCAGGCATGTAGAGTCCATCCGTTCACCTTTTCTGCATCGCACACGGTGGTTGGAACTAAAGATCTCAAATTTAGACTCATCAGACCAAAGCACAGATTTCAACTGGTCTATTGTCCATTCCTTGTGTTCTTTAGCCCAAACAAGTCTCTTCTGCTTGTTGCCTGTCCTTTGCAGTGGTTTTCTAGCAGCTATTTTACCATGAAGGCCTGCTGCACAAAGTCTTTTCTTAACAGTTGTTGTAGAGATGTGTCTGCTGCTAGAACTCTGTGTGGCATTGACCTGGTCTCTAATCTGAGCTGCTGTTAACCTGCGATTTCTGAGGCTGGTGAATCGGATAAACTTATCCTCAGAAGCAGAGGTGACTCTTGGTCTTCCTTTCCTGGGGCCGTCTTCATGTGAGCCAGTTTCTTTGTAGCTCTTGATGGTTTTTGCAACTGCACTTGGGGACACTTTCAAAGTTTCCCAATTTTTCAGACTGACTGACCTTCATTTCTTAAAGTAATGATGGCCACTCGTCTTACTTTACTTAGCTGCTTTTTTCTTGCCATAATACAAATTCTAACAGTCTATTCAGTAGGACTATCAGCTGTGTATCCACCAGACTTCTGCACAACTCAACTGATGGTCCCAACGCCATTTATAAGGCAAGAAATCCCACTTATTAAACCTGACGGGGCACATCTGTGAAGTGAAAACCATTCCCGGTGACTACCTCTTGAAGCTCATCAAGAGAATGCCAAGGGTATGCAAAGCAGTCATCAAAGCAAAAGGTGGCTACTTTGAAGAACCTAGAATATAAGACATATTTTCAGTTGTTTCACACTTTTTTGTTAAGTATATAATTCCACATGTGTTAATTCATAGTTTTGATGCCTTCAGTATGAATGTACAATTTTCATAGTCATGAAAATACAGAAAAATCTTTAAATGAGAAGGTGTGTCCAAACTTTTGGCCTGTACTGTATGTCTGGAGAAGAGCTATACAATTCATTTTTACATACATAAGGAGATAACATGCTCACAGAATGGTTTTTGGCTCCTTCTTTCCTGGATATAATTTTGGATATAGTTAGGATTGATACTGATTTTTGGTGTCCAGATTCCTTTGGTTGTTTAGCAGTATAGTTCATTCCTGGTTTGATTGAAATAACTTCTAGATTTCTTTTCTTCTGATTTACGTAGAGTTGTAAATATGAGAGCATGCAGTTTGCGGTTATTTATAGTTCTTGCGATAATACACACATGGGTAGCTAGTGCGTCACTATGTGCAGCTGTTTTGTAAAAGTGGCAGCACTAGTGTAATTTTCACTAAACCTAAATATCTGTAATTTTCTTCCTCTGCCCTATTGAATTTTAAGTAAAACTGCATAAATGGACTATAAATTCGGCAACTTTTAAAAAAAGATAACGGATCAAAAAGAAAGTCAGTAGTTTAAAAGTATGCTGGGCATTATTTTTCCTGTGTAGATTTTGAAAACTTTATATGTGAACTTTGAGCATAAGTTGACTTATTGAACAGTAGGTATGATATTACATTCCATAAACAATTCAGTATGTACAGATGCATGAGAGTCTTGAAGCAAAGACGAGAAACATTGTTTGTGCCCGTCTAATCTTCGATCGTTGGTGTTTAACTCAGATTTCCTTTCCAAGTTGCAGTAAGGTTGAATGGGTTAAGAAATGCTAAATTAATAGTATAGTGTTGTCCAACATCCATCTTCTGCTACCGGTAGAGCTTTCGTCAGATCTTTTATTTATATCAATGCTTGATCTGCTACACGATTTCAGTGATCTTTTCCCAGCAGTGTATAAGACGCTTCAGTAGGCAAAGGGTCTTGAACCCATTAATTAAATTATGTTTGTCTTTTATGATGACATAAAAGTTTAAATCTACTGTAATAACTAAATAGAAAATAGATTATGTTTTTATAGTGTTAAATTAATATCCAAAAATGATATATTAAGAGGAATCATTATTGAAATAATATATTTTTATTCTTTAGTTAAACATGAAATAAATATTTAGCTATGAGTTAGATTTGCAGATTTGAAGATCTAGGAAAAAAATCAACATGACACTGATGCATTTCAGGCTCAGTACATTTTAATAATAATTTTAAAACGTTATATAATAGATATGGTTTTTATCTAAAACAGTAAAGACAACATTGTTCCTTTCTATTTACTTACAGTATGACAAAGACATGCTAAAATGAGATTTTTTGCTGTGTTCTGACCAAAATGTGTAGTCAACAGCAGAAGACGCAGTTCCATACTGGGGGGGTACAATTGGCAAAGTAAACAGATGACACTCCACACCCCATTTGACGCTGTATCAACAGCTTCCAACTTCACAGTTTCCGGCGGGTGATAAGCCACTTTACATTTTGCACCCTGGGATGAAGGTGATTATTCAGCCATTCCTATATTACTTATCTCTTTTATATTCATAGTCAACATACCGAATTATGGCTCTAGATGCTGTGCTGCAGGCGTTCAGTGTAACCATGTGCTTTGCGTATGCTACAGATATGGCTGATCGTTATGGGAGATATGAAATCTGGACAATGAGGACATTTTATCTGCAAAATGAGGAATGTTTTTGTACATTTGCTACAAATCTTAGTCAATCAGAGAGACATTTGCTACAAATCTTAGTCAATCAGAGAGTGGAGTATAATTTGTGGCTTAAGATACATCATATCTCGTCATGAATTACGTGAGCTGTGGTGCCACGCTCCCATCCTGCCCCATGTCTGTTCATTTTGCCAGTACGGGGCGAAACTATAGTGAAAACAACAAAAGTCATAACATTTTTGCCCAACCTCAAGTTTCACAAAATTTTTCTGCTTCCCAAAGTATTTTAAGTCACACTTTTGTTTACATTTTAGCGAATCGGTACCTACATATTTTAGAAATGAGACACTGGAGTGTCCAGTTTTAGTGGAGTGATAACTTTACATGCCATCCCTCTTTATTTATTGTCTATGAGACTGAGAGAGGTAAGTATCTTCGAGACCCGAGTGATCAGCAAGTCATCACCTATGTTGTGAAATTGGGGCAACCCCTTTATATACCATTGTTTTAATTTGAGAATTTGGACTTTGTTTTCTAAACTGCTTTAACCAAATACTGAGTGCTGATTTTCGCATGTAGTTGTCCTTCATTGTACTTGTGCATTTTCATAGAAACTCTCACGACTGAAAATAATTGAGTTGTTTGAACCATTTTA
Source organism: Ranitomeya variabilis (assembly GCF_051348905.1). Lineage (NCBI taxonomy): Eukaryota > Metazoa > Chordata > Amphibia > Anura > Dendrobatidae > Ranitomeya > Ranitomeya variabilis. The sequence continues at coordinate 70,381,872 of NC_135237.1, read as the reverse complement.
CAACGTAACAAAGGCAAAGTAAATAGGAACCAACTACTTCTCCGTCCTCTGACAAATGACAAATACAATGTTCTGAGCTCATGTAAGCTGAAGCTTACTCAATTTTACTATTGGTTTTGCTGGCAATCCAAAACTAGCATTTATTACAAGTTAGTACAATCACACTCGGAATAATACTACACAATTGTGCTTTATAATTGGCAAAAATATATAGGAAGCTTTTTAATTATTATTATTATAATATTTGAATAGTATGTGGATGTGCAGTATAGAGTTGCGGCCACTATCAGAAGACAGAACAGCTCCTCAATTGAATAGTTCCACCCAGTGGCCGTTGCTGCCGATATCGAGAAAGTTGAATGGCGGGGATGCCAGGTGTCGAACCCCAACTGATCAGACATTGATGACCTTTCCTAAAGAAATGTCTTCAAAGACAAAGTAGTGGACAGCCTCTTTAAAATGTCGTAGCGCTAGTTAGTGGAGATGAGCAATTCTCTTGAAGTTTGAATTTTCCAAAGAAATTTGTTTCAAGGCTAATCAATTTCCAGGAAAGCCTCTGACGTGAAAAATGTTAATGACACCATTCTCTTTTTCTCACATGCTAATTTTCTTCACTGTTGTGCTGTCTCGCACTATCTGTACAGTTTCTTCAGTATTTTATGATTTTTCCCTTATTGCCATGGTTCAGCTGTGAGCTGTGGAATCCTCCCAATATCCAAATTCACTGCAAAATGTCCGCTGCATTCCCTGCTTCTGCTTTTATACAGGCTATAAAAGTTTCTCCTGATTGGCTGTGATTTGGTTACATCAAGGCACTATGGGATAGCCTGCAAATACAATTTTTTCCTGGTGGATGCAATCTTCTGCAATAGGTGAAATAGCGGCGCCATCATAGGTAATTCGCATGAAGAATATCACAATTGTTCAAATTTCTCAAGCTCATGAAACTCCTAAAAAATTTGCACACATTTGATTTGCATCAAATTAATTTGCTCATCTCTACCAGTTAGCAATATTCACTCTTAACATCATGGCATATGTAATAAAAAATTGTTTTAATTTCTCCATGTTCATATAAAATCCAACCATACAACTAGTTAATCTGCTGCAGTCCTGTGGACGTGAAGCGTAGAAAGATCTTTTAACTACTGTGGATCATATTTCTTCTCACACATGCTTACAGTCCATATGGCAGTCGTGGCTGGTAATGTCTAATTTGCTTGAAGGCATGTGGCTAGCTGAAAACTACAGACAGTTGTGGATTTAGACAGATGGTATTTATAAATCTTGCGAATATGGGTAAATTCGTCAGGGTTACAACCTGCGCGGTGCTTAGAAGCAAAATAGAGGAGTGGAGATCATTTTATTTTTAATTCCGCTTTAATGTAACAGCAATTAACATAAGTCCCTCCAGGAATTCCTTCTGTTAATAACTTTGTGCAAAATTATGCATTGCAATTGTGTCGTTAGGTCAATGTGTTATAATATCTTGTAAGTCCATCTGTCATTTGCAACTCACAGAACATTTTACAATGCAGATAGATTTCATTTAGGAAATTATGGGAGCAGTTAGTAGTGAGTAATTCAGTATGAGCCAAAGAAGCCATTGGAGGAAAATACACAAAACTAATGCTACATTTTCTAGTGCTAATGATAATTTGATCAAAATCAGTACCAAGTAAGAAGAACATATGATAGATAGATAGATAGATAGATAGATAGATAGATAGATAGATAGCAAAAAGAAAGCACAGCAGCACTATGTATAAGATTAGGCCATGTGAAAACACAGAAAAACATTAAAAACATAATTTTTTTTTTAAACTTACGGAAATGAATGAAAATGAAGGTTCTTAGCACATAAATTGGCCAATTCATGTAGGTCCATCAACCATGGCAAGGTGACCTCCCTCTGACGGGTCCTACTCTACTGTACATGCCTTCTCTTGGACTATCAACCTACAATATTGGATACTCATGTCTGCTCCTGGGTTTAGCCTACAATTTACGGGCAAGTAGAGCTGATTACGGCCATCTGCAGGTCAATGGGAAGAGTGCAGAATCAGGCTGGATGCAGCAAACATCCAATAGTTAAATATAGTGTGAACATGTGCAAGCTGCCAGACTTCATTATATAGAAAAAAGAAAGCACGGAAGCACTATGTATAAGATTAGGCCATGTGAAAACACAGAAAAACATTAAAAACATAATTTAGATTTTACTACTGAAAAAAATGTTTCAAATTTTTTTTTTTTTAAACTTACGGAAACTTACGGAAATGAATGAAAATGAAGACCTCCCTCTGATGGGTCCTACTCTACTGTACATGCCTTCTCTAAGACTATCAACCTACAATATTGGACACTAATGTCTGCTTTTTGTAGATAGATAGATAGATAGATAGATAGATAGATAGATAGATAGATAGCTCTTCTGCTTTTTTAGATAAATAGGTCAATAAATTAGGAGGACTTGGGGAATAATACACTGCTAAAGCACATACTAAATAAGTTATTTGAAAACAGAATATGAAATAATTTATTTACTATTGTCTGCAGGTGCCATATAAACTAATGGCAGATATATTGAGTCCTGACTCCTGGGCCACTGGTTACACCTCGAATAGTACAAAAATACCTATTCCGTTATTAATGATACCCTATATGGGAAATCCACTTTACAGTTTCTGATTGGAGCATCCCAATACACAATAGCAGGACCAATATTTGTGCCAATTTCAACAGCCCGATCTGAAAATGTTGCACTTTTGTTTCTGGTGGACCTTCATGGTTATATAGAGGATAATCACTGGACTTATTACTATATCCACGGTGTTTATTTTAAATGAGCTATTCTATATTATGTTGTTCACTTAACAGAACATACATAAATCTACAGATGTACTAGACCAGTGGCCCCAACCAGTGGCTTCATGAGACACATATGGTTTATAAGATCCCTCTGTCTGGTCTCCTAACCGGCGGTTAGGGTATGTGCACACGTTGCGGATTTCTTGCAGAAAATTCCTGAAGAAAACCGGAAATTTTCTGCAAGAAATCCGCATTTTTTTTTTGCGTTTTTTTTCCGTTTTTTTCGCGGTTTTTTAGCATTCTGCAAGCGTAATTAGCTTGCAGAATGCTAAAGTTTTCCAAGCGATCTGTAGCATCGCTTGGAAAACTGACTGACAGGTTGGTCACACTTGTCAAACATAGCGTTTGACAAGTGTGACCAACTTTTTACTATAGATGCAGCTTATGCAGCATCTATAGTAAAAGATAGAATGTTTAAAAATAATAAAAAAAATGCTTATACTCACCCAGACATCTCCTCAGCGGCCGTCCGGCTCCTCTTCTAGCTGGTCTGTGCGCACAGGACCTCCCGTGACGTCACGGTCACGTGAGCGGTCACATGACCGCTCACGACCAATCACAGGACAGTGACGTCATTCGGCGAGGTCCTTCAGCGCACACCAGCTACAGGAACCGAACGGCAGCGTGCGAGGAGGCGGGAATACATCGAGGGTGAGTATAGGACTGTTTATTATTTTATTTCTTATTTTTTGACCAATTATATGGTGCCCAGTGCGTGGAGGAGAGTCTCCTCTCCTCCACCCTGGGTACCAACCGCATATAATCTGCTTACTTCCCGCATGGTGTGCACAGCCCCGTGCGGGAAGTAAGCAGATCAATGGACCCCTAGGTGTGCGGAATCCCTGCAATTCCGCATTTTTAATGAACATGTTGCTTTTTTTTCCGCTATGCGATTTTTTCGCGGAAAAAATCGCAACATTTGCACAAAAAATGCGGAATACCCTGTAAATAATAGGAGGCTTATGTAAGCGTTTTTTTTCGCGTTTTTATCACGTTTTTATAGCGAAAAAACGCGAAAAAAACGCTAACAATCCTGAACGTGTGCACATGGCCTTAAAGTTAAATTTGTCCCACAAGGGACAAGGTATATGTTGATAAGACTATAGAAATCTTTGTCCCACAAGGGATACAATGTTGATAAGACTATAGAAATCAAGTGGATATGTATAGGCAAATTAAAATACAAGAAAAAATAATTACTAAAAATATATATAGATTGTACTTTTGAGATCTCTATCTATCTGGTCACATGAATGGTGACTGTAATCTACAATACACGTCATGGAATGTACACAAGATGTAAAGATGTCTTGTCCTGCAGTAAATACCCTAAATATCAGCAGGAGACAAAACATTATACCGGAATCTTCTCTTTGTGTTACAACAAACTTCTGTAAGAACTTGAGTCTCTGAGACACGAAGACATTATAATAAGTAAGTTTATGTCTGTATTGAAGTCTTTTTTCCACTGTTTATATCTGTACATAAGACCAAAAATTTCCCCAGAACATATGAAGGGAAAAAGAGGCATAGGCTATAAATTTAAAAACCAATTTTAATGAACATAATTAAAAAATACAAAATATGTAGAAAAAAGGGTCGCTGTGGAACATCTCCCACCAGGACAGTTATTTGTAAGTTCATTATTGTTTGTCTACAATGGCGTGCCATATGCTTACACACTGCATTGTAGTATATAGAGAAATCTATCAGATGTAGCATTAGAGCACTTTAGATTGGGCAAGTCATGGGTTACTACTGAGGCTAATTACACTTGGTACTATAGGAACTGTTGGTTCCTGTCCATTTGATTGTATGTTATATACCTCTTCTAGTACTGGCTTGCTCTTGTAGCAAATTGTTTATTTTTGTATTTTCTGGTGTGGTTATTGTTCCCAGCCATTTTAATGAACTTTACCCTGCTTTTTTCTACATATTTTGTATTTTTTAATTATGTTCATTAAAATTGGTTTTTAAATTTATAGCCTATGCCTCTTTTTCCCTTCATATGTTCTGGGGAAATTTTTGGTCTTATGTCATGATTTTGAGGTGTGCTGGATACCTTTGTGGGACTCTTGATAAAATGTTTATATCTGTAGTAGCTTAGCTTAAATAGTTTCATGGTACATTTATAGGTTATAGCATGAGAGCCAATGATTGTGGTAGCCTCTAAAAGAAGCTTGATGAGTGTAGGCTCCTGTTTAGGCCATGACTTCTTCACAGTTTGGTTTAAGCCTCCAGAATGTGTGACTTTGGGTGCCAAAGTCACACACAAGAAAACATTCTGGAAGCTCTACAAGAAGTAAGAAGTAAGATGTAAAGATTTGTCATCTCTCCATAGAGTCAGGAAGGTTTCGCCATTTTTCTGGAGACTCCTGAATATTCTGGGAGATTCAGCAAGGCAGCATTGTGGCTCAGTGGTTAGCACTGTTTCTTTAGGTTCAGATCCCACCAGGAATAATCTGAAAAGAGTTTGTATGTTCTCCCCGTGTTTGCTCTGGTTACCTCTGGGAAAATAAGGGACTTTAGATTCTGAGCCCTAATGATAACAGTGATGATAATGTCTGTAAGACGCTGCAGTGTATTATTATTATATAAATAAAATGTTTAAAGGGGTTGTTCAATGAACAATGTATATTTTAATCAATACAGCTTGGAATAATAATAATGTCTACAATTTGATTTGTTTAAATAAAATGTTTCTGTGCTGAGATAATCTTATAAATGTGCCCCTGCTGTGTACTGTGTAATGGCTGTATCTGACTATGCAGGAATATGGAACTGATCATACCACAGCTCCTGGGCAGGAGAGGAAGCAAAAGAGAGTATTCAGACAGGACAGCACGGGATCAGATTTAAAACATTTCACTGTTTGTTTTTAAGCGATATTTTACCTAAAAAAAAGAATAAGATGTTATCCCATGCTGTAATGTCTTTTGCTTCCTCCCCTGCTGAGGACCTGTTACTGTACGGTCAGACACAGCCATTACACAGTACACAGCAGGGGCACATTTATAAGATTATCTCAGCACAGGGACATTTTTTAAAAACAGATCCAATTATGGAAGTTATTATTATTCAAAGATCTATTGATTAAAATGATGATTAACATTAACTTTATTCGTGTGAAAACCCCTTTAAGGCTACTTTCACACTAGCGTTAACTGCATACCGTCACAATGCGTCGTTTTGACGAAAAAACGCATCCTGCAAAAGTGTTTGCAGGATGCGTTTTTTCACCATTGATTAACATTAAGCGACGCATTGTGACGGATTGCCACACGTCGCACCCGTCGTGCGACGGATGCGTCGTGCAGTGGCGGACGGTCGGGAGCAAAAAACGCTACATGTAACGTTTTTTGCTCACGACGGTCCGCTTTTTCCGACCGCGCATGCGCGGCCGGAACTCCGCCCCCACCTCCCCGCACTTCCCCGCACCTCACAATGGGGCAGCGGATGCACTGGAAAAATGCATCTGCTGCCCCCATTGTGCGGCGGAGACAACGCTAGCGTCGGGAACGTCGGCCCGACGCACAGCGACTGGGCCGAGCCCGACGCTAGTGTGAAAGTAGCCTACGTAATATATCAATTTTATTTTATAAAACATCTTGTTAGTCTGAATTATAGAAGTTTTCCACTACCAGGCATCCCCAAATGAATCAATCCAGGACCTAAATTACAATAAAAAAAAATATATATACTGTTCCTTTAGCTGCCAGGAGAGTGGCTTATCTAGTTGTGTCACGTGCAGGTTGTAGCCATTGAGCCAGTGAGCGAGCGGATGTCCTCCCTGATGGACATGGAATGTCTGTTCATTGGCTGCCACCTGCACGTGGCACAAGTCACATTACTCTAATCGGGTATAGCTCCACCAACATCGCTGAATGGCGCTGCAGGAGGTCAGTGAGCACTGGTTTTACTTTAATTGAAGCCCTGAATGGATTAAGCTGTCCAGTAGTGGATAAACCCTTTAAGTAATATTATATCCATTTTATTTTATTTTTTTCAAATATCTTTTAACGGCGCTCCAACTTTCTACTAATACGTCAGATTCACACAGTACAATTCTTGACGCGGTGTTACTGGTTGTTTGCCAATACGAACAGACAGGGAAGGGTAGGACAAGCTAAACATGCGGAAGGAAATATTAAAATACAGGCTGGATAACAAGAAGAAGCTTCTTCATGTATCAGAAACTGTAAACTGGAGAAGTCCAGAGCACAAACACACAAGGTTTTACTAGTTAAAAAGGTAGCACCATACTTTTGAGCTAAAGGTATGAGGTAGAGGAATCTCTCTTCGTCATGTCAAGTGTCACTGCTGCCTCTTGTATGCCCCTGAAATATTAAGCAGAATCAGAGAATTTATAAAGGCTTGTATTTCACACAGCAGCTTTGAACCTCACCTTTTTATACAATTTGTGCATTTTTGATATGTCTGTGCCCCAGAAATTGAAATGAACTCAGAGTTGGCGTACATTCCAGCTACCTACAATGGGCTCCAGTTTTCTGGAATCCATAATATTACATGTGATGAAAACTAAGTTGGTCATGCCCCTTTTGTGCTAAGTTTTACCCATTTATGTAAAAATGCCCCTTGCACCACATTCTTTTTGATGCCACAAAACAGTCATAGAATGATGACTTTCCCCAATTAGAATCAATTGGCCATTACATAATAAATCATGAAAGCATTTGGTTACATCCTGAAATCTGCTTGAAAGAGCTGTGACATGCAAGCAGCCGCGCAGACACTGTCTGTAACTAGGGATGGGCGAACCCGAACTGCAAAGTTCAGGACTGTACCAAACAGATCGGGTCCAGTTGAGACTGTAAAAAAAAAATAGTAATAATAAAACATTAGAATTATACTTACCTATCTAGCGATGCGTCCTCCAGTCCCACTGTCTCCCAGCCGCATCTGCTTCCGGGGCCGCTCATTACCATCTGCCGGTATTCGCTGCACTCGGCAGTTTTTGGCTTTTTCCGGCAGTGTTCATGCGGTGACGTCACCACACGAACACTGCCGGAAAAAGCCAAAGACTGCCAATTGCAGTGAATTCTGTTGGCAGTTAATGAGCGGCTCCGGAAGCAGAAGCGGCTGGGAGACAGCGGGACGGGAGGACGCATCGCTGGGCATGTAAGTATAATTCTAATGTTCATTATTAATTTTCTGCTTTTTTTACAGCCACCCCGCCCCATCCCATATATGTAAAGTCCGAGTTCGGGGTTCGGATGCAAGTTCGTGTCTTGTCCGGCCCCGAACTTTACAAAAAACTTGGGTGAATCCGCTGATCCCGAACACCGGGGGGTTCACCTATCACTATCTGTAACTTCTCCTGTGCATTAGATCTTCATCTGTTACGCTCCAGCTTCATGCTCACAATTTTCCATTTTTTTTTAAAGATACCATTATCATTAACTAGGAATAATTTAGCCACAATTACAAAAAGCATAGGAATAAGTTAGAAAGCAGTTGAAATTATTTTATGGATATGGAGTTTGTCTTTAAAAATTACTAAGTGTATCTATCTGCTATCTTCTACAAGCCTCAGAGTATACAGGTTCATGTTCTGATTGAGTGATTGACTAAGAACCCAACTATTACCTCACTGTAATTGCTTTCCCTATTAAATCTAGACACTTTAATGAATATTTATTTCTTATATGTTAGTGTGTTGAATCAATTGTTATTCTGACTACAGAGCGGTGTATGTGTATATATGCCAGGAGAGAACAGCTGGTTTAGTAGTACTAGACTTTTGAGACTTTGCATTAGTGCATTTCTCAATGAGTTGCTATATATTGCTTTGGAGACCAAGCCCAAACTCCCAAACACCCCCCCAGTAATGCATTGCTAATAGGAAGAAAGTGTCATTTCTCTTTGATTATTCTATGCAGTTGCCAGGGGAATGGTCTGCTGGCATTTAATCATGGAGCTAATGGGTTGGAAACACAATCTCACGCATTCTGCACTTCTTATACATTAGCTCAGCTACTGGAATGTCATAACCTCTCACTTTATCTCAATGTTCCTTTCTCTCCCACGTCCTGGTTTTTTTTTTTTGTATTCTTGAAAAGAGAGAATTAATAAAAGTGGTAGGTGACTTGATCTAGTGAATTGAAGCATTACAACACACATTTACATTACAAGTATTTATCGCTCCCATTAATGTTTTATATGATCCTGTCACGTTGGACGCAAGTGGGTAATCCAAAGATATCCACAGGGGATAAGGGAAAACGATTCTTACCTTCAAGCCAGAGCTGAAGACTTTAAGATCTGAGAATTTAAAATATAGTAGTTACATTGTAACTAATTATCACACACCATGACTTTTATACAATGACCATTTATATAAATACAAGAAGAAAATCGTTCATCAAAGGAAGTCTATTCTTCTCCAGGACTAGACTGAAGCACTCAGAATATTTGACTTATAGATCTGTTCATTGGAAGAGAATCTCAAAGGGATATCGAAAGTGATATTCCAGACTGAATAAAAATGTGGTTATACATGTCGACTGTATAGTCAACATATCTGGTGCCCTTCTTTTGAATGATCATTCTGTTCTTCCTCCATTCTGGAGTCCCCTTTAGATCTTACAAAATTAGCTGCCACTGTTTGTGACTTCTGTATTTTATTGCCGCCAATGCTCATATCAGGGGATAGTTTTGAGGGAGATGTGATTGTAACTTTTAAAAACACATTCCATGAAGAAGTAAAAGACAGCAGTGGACATTTTCTCAAGATGCAAATGGGGCATCAGAACAAAGGACCATTAGAAAGGGTTATCAGTTATGTTGAGTATATAGATGACATGTATAATTAAATGCTTGATTTCGACTGTGGGTTGACTTTAGGCATTATTCAGACCTCCGTGTTTCACATGTGTGTTCTATCCGTGGCTATCACAGATAGAACACATACCCATATAGCTTATGGGGCTGTTCACATGTCAAAGTTTTTTTGCGGACTGTGTGTTCAAGCAAAACTCACAAAGACATGTCCATTTTGTTACCGGTAATGAAAAATACGAATATAATTTATGGAAAATCACGAACAGCACTTGGATGTCATCATTGTGCAGTCCATGTGCTATCCGGGATTAACAGTGAAAGATATAGGAAAAATGTCATTTATTTATTTTTCCTTTTGAAGAAATCACTGATGGTAAAAACTGATACGTGGACCAAAATTGTAAAACTCAGATCCAAAACACTGATGATGCTCAGATCCAAAACACTGATGATGCTCAGATCCAAAACACAGATGATGCTCAGATACAAAACACAAATGATGCTCAGATACAAAACACCGATGGTGCTCATATCCAAAACACTGATGATGCTCAGATCCAAAACACTGAAGATGCTCAGATCCAAAACATCAATGATGCTCAGATCCAAAACATCAATGATGCTCAGATCCAAAACACTGATGATGCTCAGATCCAAAACACAGATGACGCTCAGATCCAAAACACAGATGACACTCAGATCCAAAACACAGATGACACTCAGATCCAAAACACAGATGATGCTCAGATCCGAAACAGAAATGACACTCAGATCCAAAAGTCTGAGGACCCTCAGATCCAAAACACAGATGATGCTCAGATCCGAAACACAGATGATGCTCAGATCCAAAACATAGATGATGCTCAGATCCAAAACACAGATGATGCTCAGATCCAAAACACAGATGATGCTCAGATCCAAAACACAGATGACGCTCAGATCCAAAACACTGATGATGCTCAGATCCAAAACACAGATGACGCTCAGATCCAAAACACAGATGATGCTCAGATCCTAAACACTGATGACGCTCAGATCCAAAACACTGATGATGCTCAGATCCAAAACCCAGATGACGCTCAGATCCAAAACACCGATGGTGCTCAGATCCAAAACACTGAGGACGCTCAGATCCAAAACACAGATGACGCTCAGATCCAAAACACTGAGGACGTTCAGATCCAAAACACTGATGAGGCTCACATCATTTTTTTGCATACGTGGACAAACACGAATGTCTGAATAAATCTTAAAAGAATTTACTAGAATCAGCAACAAGATTGGTGAATACAATAAAATATATTATAACAATATCATTATGGAATCTGAAATGGACCAAAAGTTTTGGCAAAATAATGTCAACTCTATGGTTGTCAGGAATGAAAACGGACTGTTTTCCATCTGCCTTCTTTGATACTGTCTGAAGATTGATAGAGATAGTTGAGTACATGTATTTAGTTTTCAGTATTTAATAATGGAGGCACATGTGATCTGAGCACCCACAATAGGCTAGAACCACACATGTAGTTTTTTTGTGGTAGGATTTGGATGCAGTTTCTGCTGCAAATTCCTAGTTAAAGCTAGAAGTGACTATAAGAGTAATAGGACATACATGTGTATTTTCATTCCTTTTGGATTCACTCATGGATTGGGCTAAAAAACTTCATTAAAAACATTGTGTCCCCAAATTAAGTAGAATATTATTAATATTTACAAACTATTTACAAACTAAATATTTAATTTTTTTTTTAAATTATATGCAATAGAGCAGGGGAAAAAAACAATTTGCACAAGTGTGCATAAACTTTAAGCCCTTTAGTTGATCTAGTATTGGGAAAGAATAGCTTACCCTTCTGTATTAAGCAGAATTAGTCATTAGGTTTAATTAGCTCAAGTTACAGGATGATCTATCCAATGCCGCTGTAAGCACAGACCGGCCAAACTCTCACCTCCTAGGCTGACATCAGTGCTCTGGGTCTAAATAGTTAAATATATTGCATTACAATTTAAAGCGAAGGTTGTTCCATGTTAATGAAACTCGATATATAAACGTAACCAAAGAACCAATAACTAAGTGGTTACTAGATAATCCATGACATAAGGTATTGCATTTTTTATCTAAAGGGGAATAAACAGTAAGGAGTACTACACAAAATAGACCAGAAGATATGGATTACTTAGAGAGTAACCGTCATTTTTTTTAAATATATTATTATTATTATTTATTGTTATAGCGCCATTTATTCCATGGCGCTTTACATGTAAGGAGGGGTATACATAATAAAAACAAGTACAATAATCTTAAACAAGACAAGTCATAACTGGTACAGGAGGAGAGAGGCTCACAATCTACAAGGGATGGGTGAGAATACAGTAGGCGAGGATAGAGCTGGTCATGCAGCGGTTTGGTCGATCGGTGGTTACTGCAGGTTGTAGGCTTGTCGGAAGAGGTGGGTCTTCAGGCTCTTTTTGAAGGTTTCGATGGTAGGGGAGAGTCTGATATGTTGTGGTAGAGAGTTCCAGAGTAGGGGTGATGCGCAAGAGAAATCTTGTATACGATTGTGGGAAGAGGAGATAAGAGGGGTGTAGAGAAGGAGATCTTGTGAGGATCGGAGGTTGCATGTAGGTAAGTACCGGGAGACGAGGTCACAGATGTATGGAGGAGACAGGTTGTGGATGGCTTTGTACGTCATGGTTAGGGTTTTGCACTGGAGTCTCTGGGCAATGGGGAGCCAGTGAAGGGATTGACAGAGGGGAGAGGCCTGGGAGTAGTGGGGGGACAGGTGGATTAGTCGGGCAGCAGAGTTTAGAATAGATTGGAGTGGTGTGAGAGTGTTAGAGGGGAGGCCACAGAGCAGGAGGTTGCAGTAGTCAAGGCGAGAGATGATGAGGGCATGGACTAGGGTTTTTGCAGATTCTTGGTTGAGGAATGTACGGATTTGTGAAATATTTTTGAGTTGAAGTCGGCAGAAAGTGGAAAGGGCTTGGATATGTGGTTTGAAGGAGAGATCAGCGTCAAGGATTACCCCGAGGCAGCGAGCTTGTGGGACTAGGGAGATTGAGCAGCCATTTACTGTAATGGATAGTGTCATCAGCATAGAGGTGATACTGAAAGCCATGAGATTCTATGCTGTCCCAGGCCAAAGGTGTAAATGGAAAAGAGAAGGGGCCCTAGGACTGAACCTTGTGGGACTACGACAGATAGGGGGCGAGGTGAGGAGGTGGTGTGTGAGTGGGAGACGCTGAATGTCCGGTCTGTTAGGTATGACGAGATCCAGGATAGGGCCAAGTCTGTGATGCCAAGGGATGAGAGGGTCTGTAATAATAGGGAATGGTCCACTGTGTCAAAGGCAGCCGACAGGTCGAGGAGGAGGAGGACAGAGTAGTGTCCCTTGCTCTTGGTGGTTAAGAGGTCATTGGTGACCTTAGTTAGGGCAGTTTCAGTGGAATGGTGTGACCAGAAGTCAGATTGTAAGCGGTCAAAGAGGGAGCAAGAAGAGAGATGGGAGGACAGTTCAAGGTAGACGTGTTGTTCCAGTAGTTTGGAGGCATGGGGGAGATGTGATATAGGGCAATAGCTAGATACAGAGGATGGGTCAAGAGAAGGCTTTTTGAGGATAGGTGGGATGGAGGCATGTTTAAAGCTTGAGGGGAAAACACCAGTTGTTAGTGATAGGTTGAAGAGATGGGTTAGGGTTGGGATGAAGACTGTGGTGAGGTTTGGGATGAAGTGGGATGGGATCGGGTCAAGTGCACAGGAGGTGAGATGCGATCTTTATATATATATAAATTATAAGTACACATGAAAGTCAGAAACTTTGTAATATATCTTATTAGAGAAATCCGCTTCTTTCTTTTTCTAGACTAATCATTCATTCACAATATTCTCAATTCATTTATAAAATTTGTCTTAACTGAATACAGATTTTCCCATTGGTTAGATAGGAGATGACAAATGGTGTTAATAAAGTTGTATGGAGAACTGTAACTGTCATTTCAGGAGAACTTGCAGCAGAATGTCTGCATTTGCCTCTAGCTCCTCCCTCTTCATCCCTCCATACAATTTTAAAAAACTGTCCTTTTAGGAGAACTTGCAGCAGAATGCCTGTGTCTGCCTCTAGCTTCTCCCCCTTCTTCTGCCTACTCTCTCTATACAATTTAAATAAACTGTCATTTCAGAAGAACTTGCAGCGGAATCTGTCTGCCTCTAGCTCCTCCCTTTTCCTCCCTCCACACAATTTTAAAAAACTGTAATTTCAGGAGAAATTGCAGCAGAATGTCTGTGTCTGTCTCTAGCTCCTACTTCTTCCTCCCGCCTCCTCTCTCCATACAATTTTAAAAAACTGTCATTTCAGAAGAACTTGCAGCAGAATGTCTGTGTCTGTCTCTAGCTCCTACTTCTTCCTCCCGCCTCCTCTCTCCATACAATCTAAAAAAACTGTCATTTCAGAAGAACTTGCAGCAGAATGTCTGTGTCTGTCTCTAGCTCCTCCTTCTTTCTCCCATCTCCTCTCTCCATACAATCATAAAAAACCTGTAATTTCAGGAGAACTTGCAGCAGAATGTCTGTGTCTGTCTCTAGCTCCTACTTCTTCCTCCTGCCTCCTCTCTCCATACAATCTAAAAAAACCTGTCATTTCAGGAGAACTTGCAGCAGAATGTCTGTGTCTGTCTCTAGCTCCTACTTCTTCCTCCCGCCTCCTCTCTCCATACAATCTAAAAAAACCTGTCATTTCAGGAGAACTTGCAGCAGAATGTCTGTGTCTGTCTCTAGCTCCTACTTCTTCCTCCCGCCTCCTCTCTCCATACAATCTAAAAAAACCTGTCATTTCAGAAGAACTTGCAGCGGAATCTGTCTGCCTCTAGCTCCTCCCTTTTCCTCCCTCCATACAATTTTAAAAAACTGTAATTTCAGGAGAAATTGCAGCAGAATGTCTGTGTCTGTCTCTAGCTCCTACTTCTTCCTCCCGCCTCCTCTTTCCATACAATCTAAAAAAACCTGTCATTTCAGGAGAACTTGCAGCAGAATGTCTGTGTCTGTCTCTAGCTCCTACTTCTTCCTCCCGCCTCCTCTCTCCATACAATCTAAAAAAAACTGTCATTTCAGGAGAACTTGCAGCAGAATGTCTGTGTCTGTCTCTAGCTCCTACTTCTTCCTCCCGCCTCCTCTCTCCATACAATCTAAAAAAACTGTCATTTCAGAAGAACTTGCAGCAGAATGCCTGTGTCTACATCTAGCTCCTCCTTCTTCCTCCCGCCTCCTCTCTCCATACAATTTTAAAAGCACCACCTGCCATCTTCTATCTCAGTAATGGGAAAATCAGTTTTACTGAACACAGATTTTACCCATGAACTGAGAATAAAAGATCACTCCAGTGTGAAAAAAAGTAAATTTCTTTGATAAAGATACATTATGCATTGCTTATGTTCATGTGTATTATTTGTTCATGAAATAAAAATTAAAATGGCATTTATCCTTTAAAGCTTAGTGATAGTTCTACACCAGGAGAAAATGAGCTCATGATATCAATTAGTGAGGAGTGCTAAATATTTAATTGAAGGTGTTTGGTGTCCATCGGAGAAGAATATGGTTACAGAAACTATTGAGTTTACATAGCAGCACAGATAGTGGAAACCCAGTGCTGAGTACACTAAATGTCCATTAATGGTTCCTATCCACCTTGTAATGACCCCAGCTATTCTTCATCAATAATTGCCAACCTAGATGTTGATTTTCTTTAAGCCAACTGGATAATAACTATATGATGTGTGGGAAGAACTGATAATATTTAAAGACACCAAGCTAAGAACCCATGCTAATTGATACAGTGCCAGTCTCTTAGAATCTGGCTCCTGCTTTTGCTATCCAAAGAATATTGGCATTTCTTCTTGCAAAGATAATTCTTCCAATTGTTTAATTTAATCCCTTAAGTCTCTGCAGAACTGGAGGGAACAGCACTGGTATTGCTAGTTATAGGTTTACTCTGTTTATTACGTGACCTTTATTGTGAAGCACTGGAAGAAGATCGAGTATTCAGTGCACAAATAACACAATTTACAGCAGTATGTGCATTTATCTCCTACATACTGAAAATTCCATTGGAGGTTATTTACTAAAATATGTTCAAAGCTTCGACTCTCAAAGCCACTCATCCAGTGAATTTATTATTAGGAATTAATACATTATACAGTTTTGCAGCTGCAGCATTAAATACACTTATAAGTGTCTAACAAATACAATAGAGAGACGGATGATGATAATTGTGCTCCCTGAAGGAAACCATTTACTGTCAAATAGCTGCCGCATATAATCGAAACAACAATAATAATAGCAGCAAAAAAGGATATGAATCTATTTATATGGTCGTTTTTAAATTACTGTATACATTATAGGACTTAATTTAAATTCCCAAAAATGTATCAGTGTTCTAATAAGTAAGGTTCACATTGGTAGTGTTGAATCAATATACATTATAAAAGCACAAGTAAGCATGATAAAAAATGACAAAATATCACGTCTAACCAAGCACTCCAGTCAAAGTTTTTATCCTCTTAATATATTCCAATCATCATATTATACACTCACTGGCCACTTTATTAGGTACACCTGTCCAACTTCTTGTTAACACTTAATTTCTAATCAGCCAATCACATGGCGGCAACTCAGTGCATTTAGGCATGTAGACATGGTCAAGACAATCTCCTGCAGTTCAAACCGAGCATCAGTATGGGGAAGAAAGGTGATTTGAGTGCCTTTGAACGTGGCATGGTTGTTGGTGCCAGAAGGGCTGGTCTGAGTATTTCAGAAACTGCTGATCTACTGGGATTTTCACGCACAACCATCTCTAGGGTTTACAGAGAATGGTCCGAAAAAGAAAAAAAATCCAGTGAGCGGCAGTTCTGTGGGCGGAAATGCCTTGTTGATGCCAGAGGTCAGAGGAGAATGGGCAGACTGGTTCGAGCTGATAGAAAGGCAACAGTGACTCAAATCGCCACCCGTTACAACCAAGGTAGGCCTAAGAGCATCTCTGAACGCACAGTGCGTCGAACTTTGAGGCAGATGGGCTACAGCAGCAGAAGACCACACCGGGTACCACTCCTTTCAGCTAAGAACAGGAAACTGAGGCTACAATTTGTACAAGCTCATCGAAATTGGACAGTAGAAGATTGGAAAAACGTTGCTTGGTCTGATGAGTCTCGATTTCTGCTGCGACATTCGGATGGTAGGGTCAGAATTTGGCGTAAACAACATGAAAGCATGGATCCATCCTGCCTTGTATGGAGCATCTTTGGGATGTGCAGCCGACAAATCTGAGGCAACTGTGTGATGCCATCATGTCAATATGGACCAAAATCTCTGAGGAATGCTTCCAGCACCTTGTTGAATCTATGCCACGAAGAATTGAGGCAGTTCTGAAGGCAAAAGGGGTCCAACCCGTTACTAGCATGGTGTACCTAATAAAGTGGCCGGTGAGTGTATAGCACTGTGTGCTTACAATTGCTCATTTTCCCTTTCTACCCAGCTAAATCTCATTTCCATTAGGTCTATGACATCACATGATTAAAAACTGACTAGATGAATTCTGCTAAGCTCTATGTAGAAACAGGAGGTCAATTTTCTCCGCACAAGTCATGCGTCACTGAATAAGTCTATGGCAGTGGGGAAGAGGCAGCAGCTGGGTCAGGAGGTTAAGATGGGAATAATTTCTGCAGGGACAAGAGACTTCCTGTTTCTACATAGAGCAGAGAAAAAGAAAAGAGAATAATTAACTTGGTTGAAAGGCAAAGTGAGCAATTGTAATTACATTGTGCTATATAATATGATGACTGCAATATATTACGAGGATAAAAACTAGGTAGGAAGAGTGCTTCTTTAAAAGTCAGAATTATGAGTAAATTATATAAGAATTATAAGTTACTAATTCAAAATTCTGATTTTCTCTCAGACTACTGACTTCTAGAATTTGTGTGTCGCAAATTTTGTGACTTTCAGTTGTCAGCAAAATTTTTGTCTAAAAAGTTTCACTTTCTCACATGACAATTTTTTAAGCTTTATAAGGCTCTTAATGGCCAGTGTAGATTACTATATTTTTGGTCTGAGTGGGGTCTGATAAAACATTGGATGGTACTTGGACCAGTGTTAGTTTATGGGGCCGTGGACATGTCTGATTTTTTTCCTTAGAATCTGTACAAGGACAAAATTGCAGCATGCTCAATTTGCTTATGATATTCAGATCATACTCGACCATAAAACTCAATGAATCTGTGGAAAAAGTCATATCATGACATCTGAGGGCAGTCCGATATTCATTGACTGAGGACAGAGAAGATGGAGAAAAACCTTTTCTCATTTTCTCCTCTGATTTGATCATGTATGTATGATTAGCAAAATCGACCGAATTCTCTCGGATGAGAAAAAATGCGCTGGAGTGTCCCTAGCCTAACAGAACCATGAAATATATAGTATGAAAGATCTGTTATAAATGGATCCATTCCTGACAAATCCCAAATAGATCCCTGTTCCCAATAAGAGCACAGAGTAAAATCCGTTGTGTATTCCGGTAGCAGCATTCTCAGAAATCTCATGGACTCACTATAGAATATCCGCAATGTAAAATCAGCGGTGCTGGTTATTTTAAATCCTTGGCATGTCAATTTATGCCACAGATGACCATAGATTTAATCCTTTTCAGTGCAAAGGATGAAATATGCCTCTTAACCCCACCATTTTACAGCCGAAGTCCACAGTGGAAATGACCTTTATGGTGTCTATCGCTTTTTGGAAGAATAACCTGTAGCTACATCCCATAAGCCAAATGTTGGAGACTTCTGACCCATGGTATGAGAGATCACAATATCAAAGTAATAAAAAGGCAAAGACTTCCAATTTATTCATATCTGTTGAGTAAATAACTCGTGAGGACATCATTATTTAATTTGCTGTGAAATCAGCATAGTATTCATTGTAACATCTTAACTCACTTGTATTATGGGGTCACCTTGTTGAAAATAAAAGCAGATCTTTTCAGTGCACTCAATGCTTCATTAATCACAGTATGAATTTGCTAGTGCTTCAAATAATAAGTAGGTTTATATGCTTGAATGTGGTCGGGAAAAAAAAAACATCAAGAGCTTTACTCCCAAACATAAAGTTGTACAAATAGAAATATTGTTTCCATCCTAATCAACATATCTATTAATCTGTAAAAGTGTTACGATCTTATATGTATTTGTATTGATGTGCATGAAGTTTATTTCATTACACAAAGTAAATTGGAATTTTGCAAAGATTTGAGATTGATAAAGGTCTCAGCAGTCGGAAATAAAAATATAGGGGGTCTTGATATGGTTTAATTCTGTGTCCTCTTCACAGTTGTTCCTGCACAGCAGCATCCCATTTGTGTATAGAATTTGTTATGGGATCACGTAATAAGATGGATTCTGTATGTCATAGGCTGGAGTGGTTAGGAGGATGTAGTGGTAGAGATGGAGCAGCGTAATTAGTCTTGCCAAGTACCACGAGTATCAGCAAGGACTAGGATAGTTGGGTATGCAGGGCTGCAGAAAAACAAGCGGAGCAGGAAACATCAGATGAACCAAAGCTCAGTGAGAGGATACACATGGGAACAATAGATATATCTGGATAAAATCTGATATCTTCCAGTGGGCATACAGTTAATCAAAAAGATAACTGAGAAATAGTTTGGTATCTTCCAGTTAATCGTACAGCAGTGATGGAATGGTAGATGATTAGACAAATGTGGTAACTTGTATGCATAGTTATAGTTTATAGCACAAATTTATGAAAACAGTAACTTGTAGTTAAGAAATAGTTAACCACAGTATAGCAGGGAAGTAATGGCAACTGTTTTTTACTTGCAGAAGTTGAGTTAGCACATAAAAAGCAGAAATATAAAGGCAAACTGCAAAACTAGCTTGCTGTGATGTTTTACCTTGATTGCAGTGACTGAGGTGTGAACAGAATCGAGAACAATTACGTGGTAATCTGGAAACTTGATTAGTTGAGATAGTGTTGCACAACATCTTGGTAAATTGGTCTGAGTTTGGAAATAAATGCCAGCAGCTGAATGAAAATCAGGAGTAGTAGGAGATTGTCAGGTATCTGCCTGAAGCTTGAGCGAAGTGAAAGATGAAGCAACCCCTGGCAAACACATGGTTGCTGAGAGCAATGCTGTCTTAGTCTTTGGGTGAATATTTCTGATGTGTTTTCCAGCTTACCATAGTAGCTGAGCATAGACTAACACAAAGGAAACTATCCACAGGGAAGGAAACAAAACCCAGTGCCTAGGCCGGGAAGGTATGGAGGTGGGAGGGCAAGTGAATAACAGATTTACAGCACAGCTACGTTTAAATGAGTGTGATCATGATGCAGTTCCCTACGCCACTTTGGATTATTCCATCATTGTGCATGAATTAATTAACTATTTGTTGGTAAGGATAACAGAATCATTTCCAATAGTCGAAATATGAATACCAAGGGGAGTAATTCAGTATGGATCAAAGAAGCCACTGAAGGTTTAGCAGACAAATACTAATACATTTCACAACTTAAATGATAATTTGCTCAGTATCAGTACCAAATATGATAATATAGATAATAAATAGAGTTGGAAATCATAGATATTCCAACAACTGCTATGTTAAAAAAAAAAAAACTTTTTCAATTTATTCTATATAGTGAAATGAATAAAAACAGGCTGCCAACTTTTTTGTTAAACACAGAGCTTAAACTTGAAGCTCCATGCCCTCAAAGTAAAATATGCAAAGCCCCTAATATTATATATTATATATATATAATTATAATATTATTATATAGTATTTATCTGTGTATTTTATATGAGGCTTTTATTTAAATGCTACCTTTGCACCCTCTATAAATATGCCTCCGGATATGCACAAATAAAGTAGCACTCCCATCAAAGTTTTTATCATTTTATATATTGTAATCAGCATATTATATAGCACTGTGTACTTACAATTGCTTATTTTGCCTTTCTAACCAGCTAATTCTTATCCTTTCTCTGTTCTGTGTAGAAACAGGAATTCACTTGTCCCTGTATGTCATCCCCTCTTCAAGTTCTGACTCAGCTGCTCCACCTGACATAGACTTTTGCAGTGACTCATAACTTGTGCAAAAAAAATGTGCTTCTTTTTTCTACATAGAGCTTGGAAGAATTCAGCTAGTCAGTTTTTAATCATGTGATGTCATAGACCTAATGGAAAAGAGAAGAATTAACTGGGTAGAAAGGCAAAATGAGCAATTGTAAGTACACACTGCTATATAATGTGATGACTGCAATATATTAAGAGGATAAAAACTTTGATGGGAAGAGTGCAACACACAACACCTACAGTTTTGGAGATGTTCTGACCCAGTTTCTAGCCATCACAATTTAGCCCTTGTCACTCATATCTTAACTCTTGTCCATTGTTCCTGCTTCCAACACATCAAGATCAAGAACCAAATTTTCACTGTGCAATATTATCCCACCCCTTGACAAGTGCTTATTTCCCATTGTCATCAACTTTACTTGTCAACAGTTTTTATCCTACGGCTCTTCAAGGTTATTCAATCTGCATACTTTCCAAGGAGCCCCCAACAAAGTAAAAGTTTGTGAGAAGTACAGTACATCACATTGCCCTGAAAATCGTTTTTCTTTTTAAAGAACTCTTTGGAAATCTTTGCAAGGAAATAACTTCTTATCTCTGCATTCAGACATTCATTACAAGACTTTTTTTATAGTTTGATGTTTTGAAGTAAGAGCAGAGTTTGTTTAGGGACCTCAAGGTCCATATCTAAATCTCAATCTCTGTATTCCTTTAGAGACGCCATCTCCAGCTGACATGAAACATGAATGGCCGGCTTTGCTATTAAGGCTGCCGGTGATAATCATGTGACAATCATCTCTAGCCCCTTTTGAAAGTAAACTTTAGATTCACGCATTAAGATTTATTAGGTGATATTGAAACAAAAGGTAACTTATCTCCCGCTGTCCTTGGTGAGAATTATCTGGATAAAGATTTGAGTCAAATTTGCATTTACTGCTTGTAAGTTTCTGCTCTTACATCAAAAAAAGACATTTGCAGCATCTTAACACAAATTATTGAAAATTGCTTTGAACAATCTTTGTTAATTACTTTTGCAGAGTTGCGCCCTTAGCGTTGATTACTATTCTACTTTGCCTTGCCCTCTTCCTTTCCATACAGATGTCTTGTTGCTTGGCTACTTCATCCAATAGATCTGGAGTTGTTGGATAAGTTGGCCATGTGTCACAGTCAGTTATCTGCCAACCAAAGCTAGGCAGAAATTAATGGCTGGGAAGGGGCAACTTGTATGGGTCAAAGCTTGGTTTGCCTGGGAGTGGGGGGGATTTTAGAGGTGATAAATGGAAATTCATATTTACTACAGATCAATAAGGAACATAAATTAAATTAAACCATTAAGAAATAAGAATCTAAAATCACACTCATCAAAAGACAATAAAATATTCACATCTATGAGCAAATCAATAAAAAGTTGGAGAAATCGAGCACAAGATTACCAGTAAAACTTCTAAGCAGTCTCCAGTACATCACAATTCTACTGAATTTCAGAGCAACGCACCATTGAATTTGACATGAAAAGTTGAGTAGAGATCACGTGCTCAGATACTAAAATGATTCATTCCCATCTGATTTATTTGTGTACTAACGGCTCCATCAAGGATATGCTTAGTCAATGTGCTTGGGAGTGAGGCGAAAGGATTTCTTCCTAACAGATATACTGCTGGTTCATCCCTAATCACTGTGGCATAACTCGCACCGTGACGAGGGCAGTACCCATCTTCCCCTCAACTATTGTTAGCCAAGAAACTCAACAACGCGTTTCATCAAGATTCTCTCTGATAGATGGTACTTGAATATTATGGACAAATGGTACCAAAGATGTGTGAACAATGTAAAGAAAAATATCACATCAGCTCACCCTGTCCAGGTATCGTTCAATCTAATCAGGGTGCAGTGCAAGGACAGAGTCCATGGGTGAAATTGATCAGGTAGAAGGTCGGAAGACAACCAGCAACCACAATGGGAGGGACTATAAAGACATTACTTATTAGTAGCTATTAGAATATCTAAAGAGAAAAAGACCAAAACAAACACTCTAGGCCTACGCGTTTTCGAGAACTAAAGTTATTAAGAATATCTAACTACTAATAAATAATGTAGAAGGTAGAAGGAAGGAAGACATTCAGCAACCAAGGAAGACATCCCGCAACCACAAGGGAAAGGACTATAAAAACATTATTTAATAGTAACTATAAAAAAATCGGAAGGTAAAAAAACAAACACTCTAGGCCTATGCGTTTTTGAGAACTAAAGCTTTTAATCATAGCTAACTACTAATAAATAATGTAGAAGGTAGAAGGAAGACATCCAGCAACCAAGGAAGACATCCAGCAACCACAATGGAAAGGACTATAAAAAATTTTTTTTTAGTAATAACTATTAAAATATCAGAAGGTAAAAAAGCAAACTCTAGGCCTTCCCGTTTTTGAGAACTAAAGCGTTTAATCATAGCTAACTAGTAAATACTGATAAATAATGTAGAAGGAAGGAAGACATCCAGCAACCAAGGAAGACATCCAGCAACCACAATGAAAAAGACTATAAAAACATTATTTAATAATAACTATTAAAATATTGGAAGGTAAAAAAACTAAATAAACAAAGTAGGCCTACCCGTTTCAAGCACTAAGGCTTGTAATCATATCTAGCTACTAATAAATAATGTTTTTATAGTCCTTTCCATTGCGGGGCTGGATGGCTTCCTGCCTTGTAACAAAGATGTGTGCTGTCATGGAATATTATTTCCTAGTAGAATTGCTGTTATAGTCATAACAAAAGGGAAATAACTTTTGACAGCCCATTGAAGTGCATGCATGACCAATTTTGCATAGTATTATCACTTTTTCTGAATAGTTTATTGACATAGGGAGGCCTAACTTGCATCAGGCCTTGCTCTCAAGCACAAGTGCATCTACCTTTTCTGTTCCACAAATGTTAGATTGCGTCTAGGATAGAAAACAGTAAAGACACAATATGGCAGCACATGGGTTGCCTTTGGGTTCACAAGGATTCTTGGTGTGACATTACAGTCTCAAATCTATGATATAATTACTAGAGTAGGATTGTTACAAGCAAACCTGTCATCGGATTTTAGCCACCAAATCTTAGAGCAGCATGTTTGTGATTGAGACCCTGATTTCATTGATGTGTCACTTACTGGGCTGCTTGCTGTAGTTTAGAAAATCATGTTTAATCAGCAGGAGATTATCACTGGAGGACTAGGAAACCTGTTGCCATGTAGTCATTCATATTCAAGAGCCCTGTATAACCCTCACCACTGATTGGCAGCTTTCTGACTATGCAGTGTACACAGAGGCTTTGGCATTCAAAGAACCAGTAGATCTTCAGCAAGTAAAACTGTGATTTTATCAAAATTGCCTCAAGTAAACCAGTAAGTGACACATCACTGAAATCAGAGTCTCTGTTCCTGCATCATGCTGCTCTACGATGGGGTTGCAAAAACCTGATGAAAGATTCCCTTTAACTTAAGTTGCCAAGTAAGCAAATGTTTCATTGTGCTGAAATATAATCTATTGGCTCAACCCAAATTAATTGCTAATTCATTGAGTTGGCTTCTGTAATTTGTGCTTTGGAAATAATTTGAAAAGTCATTATATTTTATTAGCTAATATATAATATTTTTATCCATAGGGAGAGATCTGCAGATGGCTTTAACTATTCCTTTTTACAAGCTGAATGAGTTTCAGTGAATGCACTGCTCTATTTAGTGGTTTCACAAAGTAAAATATATTCAGATTTCTTTTTGCTACATTATTACATTATTGGACCTCGGTGTCTTGTCAGTTATGTTTTCATATAATTTTAAGTGACCTAAAAAGTAAAGAAGTTAATTGGATTTTGCTATTTTACATAATTTGCAGTAGATTATGATGGCGTGATCACAAATATACCCCACAACTAGTGTTGAGCGATACCGTCCGATACTTGAAAGTATCGGTATCGGAAAGTATCGGCCGATACCGGCAAAGTATCGGATCCAATCCGATACCGATACCCGATACCAATACAAGTCAATGGGACTCAAGTATCGGACGGTATTCCTGATGGTTCCCAGGGTCTGAAGGAAAGGAAACTCTCCTTCAGGCCCTGGGAACCATATTAATGTGTAAAATAAAGAATTAAAATAAAAAATATTGCTATACTCACCTCACCGAGGGAACCGGCAGCGTTGTTTGCTTAAAATGCGCGCTTTTCCTTCCTTCCGTGACGTCACGGCTTCTGATTGGTCGCTTGCCGCCCATGTGGCCGCGACGCAACCAATCACAGCAAGCCGTGACGTAATTTCAGGTCCTTCAGGATTTTAAAATTACGTTCTGGCTTGTGATTGGTCGCGTCGCGGTCACATGGGCGACGCGACCAATCACAAGCCGTGACGTCACGGGAGGCAGGAGACGCGCGCATTTTAAAATGCGCGCGTCTCCTGCCTCCCGTGACGTCACGGCTTGTGATTGGTCGCGTCGCCCATGTGACCGCGACGCGACCAATCACAAAGCCGGAACGTAATTTTAAAATACTGAATGCCTAGAAGGACCTGAAAATTACGTCACGGCTTGCTGTGATTGGTCGCGTCGCGGCCACATGGGCGGCAAGCGACCAATCAGAAGCCGTGACGTCACGGAAGGAAGGAAAAGCGCGCATTTTAAGCAAACAACGCTGCCAGTTCCCTCGGTGAGGTCCAGGCTGCGTCGGAGAGGTGAGTATAGCAATATTTTTTATTTTAATTCTTTCTTTTACACATTAATGTTGTTTCGATACCGATACCCGATACCACAAAAGTATCGGATCTCGGTATCGGAATTCCGATACCCGCAAGTATCGGCCGATACCCGATACTTGCGGTATCGGAATGCTCAACACTACCCACAACACAAACATAACCTGGAACTCAGCCTACGAAGAATGTCAAATTGTTTAATGTGATTCAGTAGTCGATTCTGGCAGGATGTCATCTGAAATATTTTTTAGAAGAATTATGACCTTTGTACTTTCTGAAATAACATGTAAAGTATATTACCGTGATGTGGATGAAAAACGTTAATGTATACCGCTACTATGGCCTCATGCGGTACTGGAAGACTACAGGAAGCGCCAATCAAACCCAACTTCCTTCCAATTATCTAGACCCACCCCAATACAAAAAGGAAGAGGAGGGATTCATCAAAGCTAGAAATGTATACACCAGTCTAGAACCTATGACCCAGTTGAATAATGTCCATAATATGGACACGCTCGGTGCCAAAAATGAAAACAATGCTTCCCATGAAGAAGCACAGATTTTAATTACAAAGTAGTTTTCTTGGGTAGATTATAGTGAATTAGTTGTGTACTGATATACCTCATCCCTTTCACTTAGCCCCTTCCACTTTTAGAGAACTGATAGGGTTGGCAAAAACAGGAAAGAGTTCAAATTTTTTTTTTACAGAGATCGCTTATGACTAGAAATGAACGAACCAGAACAGCACAGTTCAGGGTCCATACCAGACACCTACTGCTCATGCATGAACCCAGAACACGAACGTCTCCCTTAAATCCGTCTTACCGTTCGAGTTCGGCAGCCCAAACAAGGTTTGTTGAAAGGAATCAGCGCAGCCAATCAGAAAGCCTTTCCTGTGCAGGCACTTCAAGCTCAATCACAGCCATGTCAAATATTAACATGTCCGTGATTGGCCGTCGAGTACGGTAATCTGAAAAATAAATAAATGTAAAAACAAAAAACAGACATCATCGCCGGTCATACACAGCAGCGTTCCCATACACAGATCAGTGTGAACTCATTTTCAGGCTGAATGGTAACGTTTGTCACGGATCAGCAATGTAACCAAATGTAGCTAAGTTGGAACTCGTTGTGGGACATATGAATTATCAGCGCAGAGACGAGTATAAATTTTATTTTTATTTTTACATTACTAAATGGGTAAAAGAGGGTCGGAGGTGTTCACTTCAATTAAAGGACTTTTCTCTCTGTGTGTATCTTTATTTAATTTGACAACTTGGTTAGTAAAGGGGGTGACTGATAGAAGCCTCTCCATTACTAACCCCTGGGCTTGATGTCAGTGGACATAAAACAGCTGACATCAACCCCAAAAATATTCCCAATTGCCACTGTACCAGGGCTAGAGAGATGAGCTGGGCAAAGCACTAGAATTGGCGCATCTAATTGATATGTCTTTTCTGGGGTGGCTGTGGGCTGCAATTTTTAGTCTGGGGAGGGCCAATATCCATGGCCATTTACCAGTCTGACAGTACAAGCCCCCCGCTGTTTGCTTTAGCTTGACTGATTATCAAAAATGAGGGGGACCTCATAACTTTTTTAAATTATTTATTTAAATAATTTTTAAAAATTGTGTAGTTCCTCTCTATTTTTGATAATCAAAATAAATAAATAAATAAATACACCTACAAATAGAATAAGGCTCCACACAAAAGCAAAGACGAATAAAATATATATTTATTTATAACATAGATTAAAACAAGACCAAACATAGTCATAAAAATTCCACATAAATAACAGGTGAGGCTCACAAATGCACAGAAACAAGTGGACAAACCTGGAAAAACAAGGATATAAAATCCAAATACAAGTGTATGTGTATATATATATATATATATATATATATATATATATTTCTCAGGCAAGGAATGTTAAATATAAATCTACTAAAAAAAGTCAGGAATGGCACACTTTATTCATTATGAGCTAGTGCTCCATTGTACCCAATAGCAAACTGTACGTACTAACATTATGGAAACTCACATGTATTTAATCAAATAGATACAACACCGTTAGCAAAGCCGTCCTATATACATGTGTGATAAAATAACAACATTCATTACCAGATAGGGTAGAGAAGCTCCAGATGTTTTATGTTCTATTTTATAAATAAATATATCTTTTATTCGTATTTGCTCTTGTGTGGAGCCTTTTTCTTTTTGTAGGTGCATTTATATATTTTCCGGCTACCATTAAGTATATATATATATATATATATATATATATATATATATATATATATATATATATATATATATATATATATATATATATATATATATGTGTTTTTTATTTATTTTTTTGATAATCAGCCAAAATAAAGCTGACAGCTGAGGGTTGCAGCCCGCAGCTGTCAGCTTTACCTGCATTGCTTATCATGAATAGAGTAGACCCATGCCATTTTTTCTTTTATTTATTTGTTAGCTAAATTGATAGGCGCCAGCTGGTGAAAAATCTCAACATCGTAAGCCTGCTCTTGCTGCTATCAGCAAGAGCAGGCGTACAATGATGTGAGTAGTACTCTCATCAGGCGACGCCTGTGATCAGCGGAAACCTTTTCACTGCTGGTCACAGGTGCTGACTCACACGCTGTCACACAGATGAACGGCAGCACTGCGACTGGCGGTAACATGTAACATGTAACGTTACCACTGATCAGAGTCGGTGTTTCTCGCGCTGTCATACAAATGTCAACATTGGAAACGGTGGATGTTTGGGCCCTCATTCATTTGAAAGTGTTCCGGTTTCAGTTTCAAGTTTAGGTACTATTCTGGTATTTGAACCAAACTTTTTTTTGTAAAGTTTGGCAGAACCCAACAGACCTGAACATTCACGAATCTGCCCATCACTATTTACGACAAATTTGAAACAGATTAGTTCGTAGATATACTGTATGTAGTAGACAGATTGTGGATGGATTTATAGGTCAATGTTAATAATTCGAACTGGACACATTGGGGAGGAGTTATGGATTAATAAAGTCTGATCAGAGATTAATAACTAATATAAGTGAGAATTCACCCACTTAGGTGCAAGACTTTAACATTGGAGGTTATAGAAGCAGTAAGCGAACCAGTGATTGAAACAGACAGAAGACCCATGTGCACGAATAGTCCATGGGCCCTTTACAGTCCAATAATGTGTCTGTGACATAAACTGCTTTCTGTTTTGGAGGTGAAAGTGGACTCCTTTTACCTATTGGGCGCCTGTACGACTGCACAGATTACACCAATGGTATATACGCTTCAGAGGGCGAACTTCTGTCTCAGTTCTTGACAAGCTCCCATGCCGTATGGGTCAATATACCGCTATACCGCTATAAAAAATGACTATATTAAATCCAATAGAGATGTCTGTAACCTGCTCACATTTGGAATTAGGACCCATGTTCCTTAACTAATGCCTCTGACTGGTGGCAATGTGCTAAAGTCAAAGATAATTACAATTTCACTCCCTCTAAAGCATTTGGCATATTAGTAGTGTCTGTAGATACTGCAAATACACACCCAGTTCTTTCCACATGACAGAGCCCTTCATTTCTCAGAACTTTTCTCCTTCACTTTAAAGATCAATCACATCGATGGGACCGATTTGCAATACCAGACTCCTGCTACAGAGAGGAGAGGCGCTGTTTTTGGGGAAAAATACATTTCATGCAACTCTTTTTAAAACCTACCTATAAAAGATCTAAAATTAACAAAAGCCAATTATAAAAGCTTATTAGCTCTGGAATATTTAAAAATTTGTCTAGACACGTCTACTTATTGCAGTAAGATTTTGGAATTATTTCTCCTCCATTATACCCCATTTATTTCTTTGCTGAATTAGATGCATGATTTTTTTTACAGCAAGGTCGACTAATCCAATTTTTAAATGGCAAGTTATGTATATATATAAAGGTATAATTCAATATGCGGTCCATGCTCTAAGATTTATTGCAGGGTTTCTAAATTAACCTTGTTTGCAAGACTGATGGAGTACATTTACATCAAGAAACGTGTGAAGCTACAGTGGAAGTCTCAGGAGATATTTTCAGACATATCAGAATTATATTTTTCTTGCACCACATTGGATTTGCTTGATTGATGTAGTCTTCGGAACGACATTGCATCGAAACTGTGCTTTGATCACCAACAGAGGAGAAATATTTAACAGACATAGATCCTGATACAACTTAAGAATGTTTTAGCAGAGAAGTTTGCGAGTTTGAGGAATCACATTAATTCCGATGTACATAAATAATATTCACCAAGTCGGTAGAAATGCTTCGCATGTATTACGTCTTAAGCCAAGGCTTAGACTGTGATAATGAGTCTCTACGTTTGACTGGTTTGTTTTCTAAAGTCAACTCCCTTGTGACCTTAGACAAGACGCCTTGCTGTCTCCAAGTCCCTCAAGCGTTGGAAGGTCTTTGGGTCATCCATTATGTATCATGCATTCTTAGTTGTACCGGAAGAAAAATAGAATCATTTAATGTGTTATAATTGGAGGAACATAGAGTCTTCCCTATCAGCATTGAGCAGATCATTTGTATAATGAGGCACGTACAGCTAACACTCTAAACTGTGTTTCCAAGATACGAGACAAGAGTAACCCAAGGTTACCAAACAACAAGGAAGTTTGAACTGTTGACACATAAAAAAAGAAAGTTTATTAATAGAAGTGTTTATTATATGTATGTGTCAGTGGCCTCCGTCACCCTTGGGCCATTACGGTATCCAATTAGCGTATTTGTTTTCACATGATGCCGCTGTTTGTAGTATCAGTCTTTTATGCTTTTCCATACTAACTTTTTGTTGGATCCAAATGTGTACCATCCACACTGAGACATATAGGACATTATTTTTGGCTTTGGAATGTGAGCCTATGGACACATTTAACCTGTATGCCACAAACTTTCCCAAAGTGCATGCCAAATGTAAAAGAGAACTACTGTATATAGGACCATGCTGTAAGTAAACTCTGTTGAGTTTTGTAAAAAAAATGTTAAGAGGTTTATTCAGACTTCAAAAAATATATTTAAATCAATTAATAAACATAATTTGAAGTCATTTGACATTATATATTTAATTTAACCCCTTTCTGACCTCGGACGGGATAGTATGTCCGAGGTCAGATCCCCTGCTTTGATGCGGGCTCCGGCGGTGAGCCCACATCAAAGCCACGACATGTCAGCTGTATTGAACAGCTGACATGTGCGCGCAATAGCGGCGAGTGGAATCGCCATCCACCCGCAGCTATTAACTAGTTAAATGCCGCTGTCAAACGCTGACAGCGGCATTTAACTACTGCTTCCGGCCGCGCGGCCGGAAATGCACGCATCGCTGACCCCCGTCACATTATCGGGGGTCAGCGATGCATCAGGATAGTAACCATAGAGGTCCTTGAAACCTCTATGGTTACTGATGCCGGTTTGCTGTGAGCGCCACCCTGTGGTCGGCACTCATACCAAGCCTGTAATTAAGCTACATAGGAGCGATCTGATGATCGCTGCTATGTAGCAGAGTCGATCAGGCTATGCCAGCTTCTAGCCTCCCATGAAGGCTATTGAAGCATGGCAAAAGTTAAAAAAAAGTTTAAAAAAATATGAAATAAATAAAAAGCATATAAAAGTTTAAATCACCCCCGTTTTGCCCCATTCAAAATAAAACAATAAAAATAAAACATACACATATTTGGTATTGCCACGTTCAGAATCGCCTGATCTATCAATAAAAAAAGGATTAACCTGATTGCTAAACGGCGAAGCGAGAAAAAAATTCGAAATGCTAAAATTAAGTTTTTTTGGTCGCTGCAAAATTGCATTAAAATGCAATAACGGGCGATCAAAAGAATGTATCTGCACCATAATGGTATCACTAAAAACATCAGCTCGGTATGCAAAAAATAAGCCCTCAACCGACTCCAGATCACGAAAAATGTAGATGCTACGGGTATCGGAAAATGGCGCAATTTGTTGTTTGTTTTTTTAGCAAAGTTTGGAATTTTCTTTCACCACTTAGATAAAAAATAACCTAGACATGTTTGGTGTCTATGAACCCGTACTGACCTGGAGAATCATAATGGCCAGTCAATTTTAGCATTTAGTGAACCTAGCAAAAATCCAAACAAAAAACACACATGGGTGTCATGTTCTCAATGGCAAGAGAACATAGCATCAGCATATATAGAAACTAGCTCTTGGAAGATGGGAACTGAGCTGACCATGAACTAAACCTAACGCACAACTAGCAGTGGCCGGGTAGCATGCCTACGTTGATTCTAGATGCCCAGCACCAGCCGGAGGACTAAATAATGCTAGCAGAGGAAAATATTAGTCCTAGCTCACCTCTAGAGAAATACCCCGAAAGGAGACAGAGGCCCCCCACATGTATTGGCGGTGAATTAAGATGAAATAACAAACGTAGTATGAAAATAGGTTTAGCAAATTTGAGGTCCACTTACTACATAGCAGAAGACAGAAAGGACACTTTCATGGTCAGCTGAAAACCCTATCAAAACACCATCCAGAAATTACTTTAAAACTCTGGCATTAACTCATAACACCAGAGTGGCAATTCCTGTTCACAAGAGCTTTCCAGACACAGTAACGAAACTTCAGCTGTGAACTGGAACAAAAATGCAAAAACAAACATGGACAAGAGTCCAACTTATCTAGTAGTTGTCTAGGAGCAGGAACAAGCACAGAGAGGCTTCTGATAACATTGTTGACCGGCAAGCAACTAACAGAGCAGCAAGGTTATATAGCGACTCCCACATCTTGATGGGAACAGGTGAACAGAGAAGATGACAACACCAGTTCAATTCCACCAGTGGCCACCGGGGGAGCCCAGAATCCAAATTCACAACAGTACCCCCCCCTCAAGGAGGGGGCACCGAACCCTCACCAGAACCACCAGGGCGATCAGGATGGGCCCTATGAAAGGCACGAACCAGATCAGAGGCATGAACATCAGATGCATTCACCCAAGAATTATCCTCCTGGCCGTATCCCTTCCACTTGACCAGATACTGGAGTCTCCGTCTGGAAACACGAGAGTCTAAGATTTTCTCCACAACGTACTCCAACTCACCCTCAACCAACACCGGAGCAGGAGGCTCAACGGAAGGCACAACCGGTACCTCATACCTGCGCAATAATGACCGATGAAAAACGTTATGAATAGAAAAGGATGCAGGGAGGTCCAAACGGAAGGAAACAGGGTTAAGAATCTCCAATATCTTATACGGGCCGATGAACCGAGGCTTAAACTTAGGAGAAGAGACCCTCATAGGGACAAAACGAGAAGACAACCACACCAAATCCCCAACACAAAGCCGAGGACCAACACGACGGTGGCGGTTGGCAAAAAGCTGAGTCTTCTCCTGGGACAACTTCAAATTGTCCACCACCTGCCCCCAGATCTGATGCAATCTCTCCACCACAGCATCCACTCCAGGACAATCCGAAGTTTCCACCTGACCAGAGGAAAATCGAGGATGAAACCCCGAATTACAGAAAAACGGGGACACCAAAGTGGCAGAGCTGGCCCGATTATTGAGAGCGAACTCCGCCAATGGCAAAAAAGCAACCCAATCATCCTGGTCAGCAGACACAAAACACCTCAGATATGTCTCCAGGGTCTGATTAGTCCGTTCGGTCTGGCCATTCGTCTGAGGATGGAAAGCGGACGAAAAAGATAAATCTATGCCCATCCTAGCACAGAATGCCCGCCAAAATCTAGACACGAATTGGGTCCCTCTGTCAGAAATGATATTCTCAGGAATACCATGCAAACGAACAACATTTTGAAAAAACAGAGGAACCAACTCGGAAGAAGAAGGCAACTTGGGCAGAGGAACCAAATGGACCATCTTAGAGAAACGGTCACACACTACCCAGATGACAGACATCTTCTGAGAAACAGGCAGATCTGAAATAAAATCCATCGAGATGTGCATCCAAGGCCTCTTAGGAATAGGCAAGGGCAACAACAATCCACTAGCCCGAGAGCAACAAGGCTTGGCCCGAGCACAAACGTCACAAGACTGCACAAAGCCTCGCACATCTCGTGACAGGGAAGGCCACCAGAAGGACCTTGCCACCAAATCCCTGGTACCAAAAATGCCAGGATGACCTGCCAACGCAGAAGAATGAACCTCAGAGATGACTCTACTGGTCCAATCATCAGGAACAAACAGTTTATCAGGTGGGCAACGATCCGGTCTATCCGCCTGAAACTCCTGCAAGGCCCGCCGCAGGTCTGGAGAAATGGCTGACAATACCACTCCATCCTTAAGGATACCTGTGGGCTCAGAGTTACCAGGCGAGTCAGGCTCAAAACTCCTAGAAAGGGCATCCGCCTTAACATTCTTAGAACCCGGTAGGTATGACACCACAAAATTAAACCGAGAGAAAAATAATGACCAGCGCGCCTGTCTAGGATTCAGGCGCCTGGCGGTCTCAAGATAAATCAAGTTTTTGTGGTCAGTCAATACCACCACCTGATGTCTGGCCCCCTCAAGCCAATGGCGCCACTCCTCAAAAGCCCACTTCATGGCCAAAAGCTCCCGATTCCCAACATCATAATTCCGCTCAGCGGGCGAAAATTTACGGGAAAAGAAGGCACAAGGCCTCATCACGGAGCAGTCAGAACTTTTCTGCGACAACACTGCCCCAGCTCCGATCTCAGAAGCGTCGACCTCAACCTGAAAAGGTAGAGCAACATCAGGCTGACGCAACACAGGGGCAGAGGAAAAACGGCGCTTAAGCTCCCGAAAGGCCTCCACAGCGTCAGGGGACCAATCAGCAACATCAGCACCCTTCTTAGTCAAATCGGTCAATGGCTTAGCAATATCCGAAAAACCAGCAATAAATCGACGATAAAAGTTAGCAAAGCCCAAAAATTTCTGAAGACTCTTAAGAGAAGAGGGCTGCGTCCAATCACAAATAGCTTGAACCTTGACAGGATCCATTTCAATGGAAGAGGGAGAAAAAATATATCCCAAAAAGGAAATCCTCTGTACCCCAAAAACACACTTAGAACCCTTCACACACAAAGAATTAGACCGCAAAACCTGGAAAACCCTCCTGACTTGCTGGACATGAGAGTCCCAGTCATCCGAAAAAATCAGAATATCATCCAGATACACAATCATAAATTTATCCAAATAATCGCGAAAAATATCATGCATAAAGGACTGGAAAACTGACGGAGCATTTGAAAGACCAAAAGGCATCACTAAATACTCAAAGTGGCCCTCGGGCGTATTAAATGCGGTTTTCCACTCATCCCCCTGCCTGATTCGCACCAAATTATACGCCCCACGAAGGTCAATCTTAGAGAACCACTTGGCCCCCTTTATGCGAGCAAACAAATCAGTCAGCAACGGCAATGGGTATTGATATCTTACAGTGATTTTATTCAAAAGCCGATAATCGATACATGGTCTCAAAGAGCCGTCTTTTTTTGACACAAAGAAAAAACCGGCTCCTAAGGGAGATGACGATGGACGAATATGTCCCTTTTCCAAGGACTCCTTTATATATTCTCGCATAGCAGCATGTTCAGGCACAGACAGATTAAATAAACGACCCTTTGGGTATTTACTACCCGGGATTAAATCTATGGCACAATCGCACTCTCGGTGCGGAGGTAATGAACCAAGCTTGGACTCTTCAAAGACGTCACGATAGTCAGACAGGAACTCAGGAATTTCAGAGGGAATAGATGATGAAATGGAAACCACAGGTACATCCCCATGAGCCCCCTTACATCCCCAGCTCAACACAGACATAGCTTTCCAGTCGAGGACTGGGTTGTGAGATTGCAGCCAAGGCAATCCTAGCACCAAATCATCATGTAGATTATGCAGCACCAGAAAGCGAATAATTTCCTGGTGATCCGGATTAATACGCATAGTTACTTGTGTCCAGTATTGTGGTTTATTATTAGCCAATGGGGTGGAGTCAATCCCCTTCAGAGGAATAAGAGTCTCCAAAGGCTCTAAATCATACCCACAGCGTTTGGCAAAGGACCAATCCATAAGACTCAAAGCGGCGCCAGAGTCGACATTGACTGTGTATATGTTTGCTTTGTTTCACAGCGATTACGTGATAAAGGCTCCGGTGGAGCCGAAACGTTGTATATAATCGCATGAGCTGCTTTATTCTGTTATGCTCTCAGATTTAGAATAAATCCACATGTTATTTGCACGTTACGCATAATTCATTTTCGAGTGTGCGGTGAATTAGATTTTATTTACCGTCTGGGACTGTTTGTCCCTTTACACCGGCACCTCACTCCTCTATTGACTGAGTGCACGCCAAAACTCTACTTTAGAGTCGACATAGGCGTCCGTGGTAATAGATGACAAAGAGCAAATCAGGGTCACAGATAGAATAAACTTAGACGGTAAGGTGCAAATGGAAACAGATTTATCAAGCTTTTTAGTGCGCTTAGAGCATGCTGATATAACATGAGTAGAATCACCACAATAGAAACACAACCCATTTTTCCGTCTAAAATTCTGCCGCTCGCTTCGGGACAGAATTCTATCACACTGCATACTCTCTGGCGACTTCTCAGTGGACACCGCCAGATGGTGCACTGGTTTGCGCTCCCGCAAACGCCTATCGATCTGAATAGCCATTGTCATGGACTCATTCAGACCCGCAGGCACAGGGAACCCCACCATAACATCCTTAATGGCATCAGAGAGACCCTCTCTGAAAGTCGCCGCCAGGGCGCACTCATTCCACTGAGTAAGCACAGACCATTTACGGAATCTTTGACAGTAAATTTCCGCTTCATCTTGCCCCTGAGATAGGGACATCAAAGTTTTTTCTGCCTGAAGCTCCAAATGAGGTTCGTCATAAAGCAACCCCAAGGCCAGAAAAAACGCATCCACATTGAGCAACGCAGGATCCCCTGGTGTCAATGAAAAAGCCCAGTCTTGAGGGTCGCCCCGGAGCAAGGAAATCACAATCCTGACCTGCTGTGCAGGGTCTCCGGCAGAGCGAAATTTCAGGGACAAAAATAATTTGCAATTATTTCGAAAATTCTGAAACCCAGATCTATTCCCCGAGAAAAATTCCGGCAAAGGAATTCTCGGCTCAGATACAGGTGCATGACAAACAAAGTCTTGCAAATTTTGTACCTTCGTGGCGAGATTATTCAAACCTGCAGTTACACTCTGAAGATCCATTACAAACAGGTGGACACAGAGCCATTCAAAGATTAGAAGGAGAAAAAAAAAAAAAAAAATTTCAGCAGACTTCTTATTTCTCTCCTTACTCAGCCAAGGATTTTAACCCTTTAGTGGGCCGGTCAAACTGTCATGTTCTCAATGGCAAGAGAACATAGCATCAGCATATATAGAAACTAGCTCTTGGAAGATGGGAACTGAGCTGACCATGAACTAAACCTAACGCACAACTAGCAGTGGCCGGGTAGCATGCCTACGTTGATTCTAGATGCCCAGCACCAGCCGGAGGACTAAATAATGCTAGCAGAGGAAAATATTAGTCCTATCTCACCTCTAGAGAAATACCCCGAAAGGAGACAGAGGCCCCCCACATGTATTGGCGGTGAATTAAGATGAAATAACAAACGTAGTATGAAAATAGGTTTAGCAAATTTGAGGTCCACTTACTACATAGCAGAAGACAGAAAGGACACTTTCATGGTCAGCTGAAAACCCTATCAAAACACCATCCAGAAATTACTTTAAAACTCTGGCATTAACTCATAACACCAGAGTGGCAATTCCTGTTCACAAGAGCTTTCCAGACACAGTAACGAAACTTCAGCTGTGAACTGGAACAAAAATGCAAAAACAAACATGGACAAGAGTCCAACTTATCTAGTAGTTGTCTAGGAGCAGGAACAAGCACAGAGAGGCTTCTGATAACATTGTTGACCGGCAAGCAACTAACAGAGCAGCAAGGTTATATAGCGACTCCCACATCTTGATGGGAACAGGTGAACAGAGAAGATGACAACACCAGTTCAATTCCACCAGTGGCCACCGGGGGAGCCCAGAATCCAAATTCACAACACATGGGATTGCATTTTTTTGCAATTTCACCGCACTTGGAATTTGTTTCCCAATTTCTAGTACATGTCATGGCAAAACCAATGATGTCGTTCAAAAGTACAACTCATCCCGTAACAAACAAGCCCTCACATGGCCATATTGACAGAAAAATAAAAAAGTTATGGTTCTGGGAAGGAGGGGAGTGAAAAACGAACACGGAAAAACAGAAAATCCCAAGGTCATGAAGGGGTTAAAGGGAATCTGTCAGTAGGTTTTTCTATGTAATCTAAGGACATCATGAGGTAGGGGTTGAAAGACAGATTTCAACAATGTGACAATTATCAAGCTGTGTGCTGTTGTTTAATTACAATAATGGTTTTATTACTAAAACAATATCATTGCTGTGACTTAGCCCCCTATTGTGATAAGCAGCTCCCTGTCAATAGACAATGCACATAGAGAGCTGTGGTGTAGGTGGAGCTAGCTTTCTCAGCTCTGCTTCATGTTAATTCTAAGAACTCTGATTTTGTCAGAACTACTGCACCCAGTAAACTGAGTGATACATCATTGGATTCAGGGTCTCTTTCTGCTTTCAGATGAGATTGTAAAGACCTGGTGACAGATTTCCTTTAAGTACATGCACAATTTTCAAAATATTGTCATGTGACCAAAGCCACGGGATCAGATACATTTCGTATTCTTATCACACACCCCCTCAAAGATGTGAGCGTTGAGAGCTCTCGTCATGAACCATTTCATCAGAGGAGAGGCAGAGGAGAATAGAAGAGGGAACAATGCATTCATTGAATAGTTACACTCCATTCATGCACATAACACGACAGCTCTGAGGTTAGTTTTCTGAATGGTGCTGTAATAGTACAAAGTTTTGTATTTACTGACCCAGAAATGAAAAATATAAAGTATCCAAGTGGATATACAACAGGTCACCCAGACAACCAATCCGGTGCTGAAAAACTCCCAAGGGAATAATTGTGTTGGGAAATGATACTTTTCATTGAAGTTTTACACTAAGTGTTAAGGTCAGGAGCTTTTCTATAGTGTACATGCTAAGCATAGATCACAAGATGGACAGATAGCCTAAAACAAAATACACACATATTAAGTGATAAAAGAGTTTTATGGTTCAGTGTTGAAAATATGTAATAGGAAAAAAAACTCTTGACTTCCCTTTCTTGACTTTTTCTTTAGACTGATTTATCTCTTATATTGCTTAATTAATAATTGCCAGTATTTTTTAGTTTACACAAATCATTTTCTATTTCTAATTAACTCTATTCTCTTAGGCCATTGGCATTGTACATGGGGCTACTTAGTGTTGATTGTGACAAATGCTAGACAGTGTTCCTCCAACATAGCCCTTTAGGCACCACTTGCTCTGAGCTGGTTGATCCTACTCTTTTTATTGAGTTTCAAGCCCAATACCTGACAACTAACTGGTCCTGAATTACTAGCACTGGCCAGCAATGCTAAGCTCCTCTCCTGATGTCATTCATAGATGACTTCAGAATTATAGAGTCCTCCATGTTGAAAGATGTACCCAGTGATCAGGAACGCGTGCACCTGAAACTTTTTTTGTAGTCTCCTATTGTTTTAATTAAAGAAGCACTCCCATAAAAGTGTTTATCCTATTAATACATCGTACATTGCAGTCATCATAATACATAGCACTGTGTACTTACAATTGCTCATTTTGCCCTTCTACCCAGTTACTTCTTCTCTTTTTTACTTTTGTCTGCTCTACGAGGAAACAGAAAGTCTCTTTTTCCTGCATAAGTCATCCCTCTTTTGAATTCCCAGCCCAGCTTTTCCACTCCTCCCTCCTGCCAGGGATTTTGCAATGTAAAATTGTAGTTCTAATGATGATTCATGCTGGGAAAAGAGACTTCCTGTTTCTAAGTAGAGCTTAGAAGGATTCAGTTAGTCTGTTTTTAATCATGTCATGTCATAGACTTAATGGAAATGAGAAGAATTAACTTGGTAAAAAGGGCAAAATGAGCAATTGTAAGTGCACAGTGCTATATAATCCAATGCCTGCTATATAGTAAAGGGATAAAAATTTTGCTTCTTTAAGTCAACTGAGGGCTAGCCTTTTTTGTTTTGCTATACAAACTCCTAAAATACAGTTAGATGGTGACCTGTGCTACAGTATCCTGACATGAACCATATGTGACCACTTTCACTTATTTTATGAAACATACTGTGTCCAGTTTATTATGATATTATAACGAGACTGTCATCTTACTGCACTATAATAAAAAAAATCATTTCAGAAAATTGTGCACTTAATGCACTTAGGTGCATTAACTGTCATGCAATGTGTAGAGCTGATAAGGATTACTGTCCTTGGGGCTGTCAATAAGTTTTATTTCCAGGTCCTCTGTTGTTCAGTAAACCTTCAAGGCAATGGGTTCTAAGTAATCCACAGTAATTGCCCTACTTATCACTAACATAGCAAACCACTAGCAATGCCCATCACTTCTATACTTCCATCTATAAAACTCCTACAGATGAGTATTTACTGTAGTGTAATGATACAAAGAGTGTTTTTTCAGCCTCGTATCATGCTGGGGGGCATTGTAGTACTATTATAGTTAAGAAGTTAGTGTTTTCATATTATACTCTATCATTATTTGGTCAGTCATTTTCTTTATGTTGCCTTTATGGCCATTTTTCTCCTATTGTAGACCAATAAACCATTGATATTGAGCCTAATAGAAATGTATTCCTTATATATTTTACCAATAAAAACCAGATAGTGATACATATTTTTTATTCATATGTGTCTATTCTATAGCAGCTATAAGGACTGTAGGAACATTAGGAACATGTTGTCTGGAGATATTTATCTATAGGAGAATTTCCTGGGCATGTTCTTTGATCTTTGTCCAGTGTTTTATATATAAACTGTGATCATCACCTAGTGTCTGTGTCTATCTAGCTATCTAGATGTTAGAGATAAGCAGATCGGGCAAAATTGTGACTTGTCTGTTTTTTTCCTGGATAATTTGATTCATGGAAAAGTTATTCCCTGTAAATTGAATGTCCCATATTATGCTCTGAGGACCTCACATTATGTATAATATGCACACTGCCATCTGTCCAGTCTTCGCTGCATCTTCTGATCCCCTGCTGCTCAGGCTGGAATCACTTCATGATGCCTGGGAGGGTTCTGCTCAAGCGTGCAGAAGGCCACAGTGTCATGATGTCCACTGTGAACTTCTTCGCGCATGCGCAGAACTTTCCTGGGCCTAATGAAAGCCAGAAAGTCCATCGAAACTTGAGAGGATCAGGGATCTACTGTGAGCAGTCGGGAATCAGAAGTTGTGGCAATGATTGGATGGGTGGTGTGCAGCAGAGGGGCTGGAGAAATTAAAGGTAAGTTGAGTATAAGGATTTTTTTTCCTTTTGTTGGGTGTTTACAGTTCAGAAAACAGTCGCCATTTTGTGGAGTCTGTGCTTAAGTGAATTACAAAGATTTGAGAATTCGAGTAGGAATCAATTCCACTTGAATTTATTCACACATTTTGAAAATAAATATATACAACCACATAAATTTATATATCAACTTAACAATATATAGAGAGAGAGTAAAAAAAAAGAAAAACAGCACAAAAAAATATGAAAAAAAGTGGACTTTATTGCTCAATGGCGTGGCGACATTTCGGATACTACATCTGAAACATCGCTACGCCATTGAGCAATAAAGTCCACTTTTTTTCATATTTTTTTGTGCTGTTTTTCTTTTTTTTACTCTGTTGTATGGAACCACTGGATTATTGGTTGGAAAAGCTTTGCACATTAGCTGAGGTAACTTTTTGGTGCTGTTCCAATTTTCTGCTCTCTCTCTCTATATATATAGTTATTAAGTGGATGTCTGTCATATAGTATATAAAACAATAATATACATAAATAATCATTTGTAATTAATATAAATAATGCATATAAATATAATGTCAATATAAATAATAATATATATAAATCATCAGATCCACCATCCTATCATTCATAGTAGATGATAACAGCTCACCTTCTCACTCTCCCTGTACAGTGATCTCTGCACAGGTCACTAAGCATGTGCGTGTGAGTGCCTGAAAGTGTGTGCGTGTGTGTACACTTGTTATCTTTCATTTTATATAAATGCAGAAAAGGAATACCAGATCATTATGGGACTCAGTGAGCACACTGGAAGTTTTTCTTTTAATGTAGAAGGCAACATGAATTCTGAATTAATACAATATAAAAACTGATGATAGGTGAAATTCTGATTATAAATTCCCTTTAAGAAGAATGAACATGAATAGACAGATTGCTTTTTCAGTCACCTTTACATTTCTCCTTTGGAGATTAGTTGGGCATTGACCACTTAACTTAGTCTAAATATTCTGTGAGAACTGAATTGATTAGGAGAACTTTGGGGAATAAAAGGTTAGCTCAGGTTGGTTCAATAGTTGACTGATGACCTGTAGCTGGATTGCACTTTTATTTCTATATTGATGGATTTCTAAGGCGAGGAGGAGGATTAGATGCTGAGTATTGACAAGTTCTTACAGTAAGGACTAAACATTTTATTTTCTCATAATGTTTGGTTTAAGCAAATGCCGAGCATCTCAATTTTTTCTACTTTAATGCTTTTACAACTGGTTTACTAATTAGCTTTATTCATTATAGAGTGGGAAAACGTTTGGATTTCTGACTGCTCTTTTTGAATATTTTTTGGATCTAAATGGCTGTTCCTTCATTTTTCAAGTTTGTACATGAGTGAAGATAGTGGGCAACCAGATATTATTATTATTTATTTTGCTTTGCTTATATAGTTTCACCACAACACTTTACAGACATCAACTTCATTGTCCTCACTGTGGATCTAGATTCCCTATCAATATATCTTTGGAGTGTGGGAGGAAACTGGAGGAAACCCATACAAACTTGCCAAGAACACGCAAACTCCTTGCAGATGTTGTCCTTGGTGGTAATTGAACCCAAGACCCCAGTGCTGCAAAGTAACAGCGCTAACCACTGAGCCACCATAGAGTGCTAACCACTGAGCCACCATAGAGTGCTAACCACTGAGCCACCATACAGTGCTAACCTCTGAGCCACCATACAGTGCTAACCACTGCGTCACCATACAGTGCTAACCTCTGAGCCACTGTGCTGCACTACTCATTCATACATGTATAAAGTACTCCAGTATGGTGTCCTCATTCATATGAAATCTAAAGTCAAGTGGGGGGCAAATTAATGGATGAATGTGGGTAACAATGTAGTGTTAAAATCACTTGTATGCTTATTAGCCTCCACACATGGCTATGATTTCCAAACGTTGTTTCTTGGAAACCAACTCTTAGGGAAGACATGGTCAATTGGCAATGGAATGTTAATCACGTCAACAGAATTTTATGCCATAGATCAACCTAGGCAGTTTCCAGGATGATGACCTCATGGCATATTTTAATTTTGTGTTCTTATTATATCTCATAAGAATAATTATGTTATGGCTGCCTACCGCCACCACTAGTGGGAGCATAGCAGTTTTGTGTATATAATTTACATATTGAAATCATCAAAGGAGCTTTACATCTTACAAAGTATCACCAGGATAAACCATCACTTTATTTTGAATAGGGATTCAACTTCAAGAACAATGGCTGTTCCTAAAAATGAAGGAGATGCGGTACTGATTTATCACTGTCCCCTCTCTTAATTTTTTGCTACACAGAGAGCAACCAGCAGGGGCGCAGCTTTATTAGTTGCAGAGTTTGCAATCGCAGCTGGACCCTGGAGCCTAGGAAGGCCCAAAAGGTCCCTTTAGCCCATATGAAATGACTATTACTGTTAAGCAGCAGAGACAGTTCGGGGCTCCTGTTGTAGATTTTACATTGGGGCCCACAAGCTTCAAGTAACGCCACTGGCAACAAGGTAAATGGAGCAGAGGGAAAAAGGCTGCTCTACCTTTGCTTCATTCATTTAGTATTTTTGGGAATCCCAGAGCCATTTATAAAAGTGACATATAAAACTATACTAATAATATTAACAGAAATATATAACATTGAAACGAGCAGCATTCAAGTTGGATGATCAGGAAAATGATTTGCTTATTTTGCCATTTACATAAAATCTATCATGCACTGTACTTATTCATAATATAAGTGTTAGGAGTCGATTTCCCACCACTGCACAGGGGGAATCTCGAACCTTGTTTGCTGCGGTCTCTCATTCTGCATCAGCCGCAGTGGAGCCTGGTCAGCAGAGACATCGGTCCCAGTGGCTCGCTCAGTCTGGTTCTGTGCAAAGGGTTACTGCTTCCTTTCCAGGCTCTGCCATTGTAGCCTGTACTGATCAGCGGCAAGCAGACGTTTCTGGGA
Source organism: Ranitomeya variabilis (assembly GCF_051348905.1). Lineage (NCBI taxonomy): Eukaryota > Metazoa > Chordata > Amphibia > Anura > Dendrobatidae > Ranitomeya > Ranitomeya variabilis. The sequence continues at coordinate 70,337,877 of NC_135237.1, read as the reverse complement.
CTAAGTCCTGCTTTTCCCCTTCTGAGCATGCCCAAAGGAAGACCTCTCAGTGGAGGTCTGGGGTCACATGCTCAGGTACTGCAGTAGCTCCTATTGGTCCTCCAAGAAGGTCCTGAAGCTGCTCAGTTAGTGTAGCAGTTATCATTGGTCCTCTAGGAACGTCCTGAACTTGCTGCAGCTATAAAAGGTTTGCATGGCCGCACGGCCATGTGCTAGTATACACTTGTTTATGTGTGTGTGTTGTGAGTGAAAGTCGCTCATTAATCATCCCCTCCCTTGTGTTTGAATGCTCGCGTAAGGAGGATGACTGTAATCTTGTGCCCGACTTGTTACCAACGCTGGTACACAAACAGCGTCTATTGCTGTGACCGCCAGTGCGGCGCCGTGCGCTATCACTGCACTTTCCAAACCCAAGTCTGGGTGGTTAGTGGCGTCCGCGAGTGCGGCATCGCATGCACTCTTGTGCTACTTAATTATTATTTCCGTTACGTGCGGTACTGCGGCCCTGTGATGCAACAGGGTTCGCTTCTTTCACACAGGGTGAAGCTAACCCGTGTGTGTATCCTCATTGTACCGCCATATAGTCCGTCATTGCTTAGCAGCAGGTTCCATCTCTGCACAGTGGACCCTGGGCTGCGAACCCACCTTATTCCTTTTCTCTAATTATTTGGTGCGTTCCGCTAGCCCTAACAATAAGTATTTTAATAGCCATATTTTTCATTTATCTAGTTAGCACAATAGACTGTCACTATTATTTATACTCCATAGATATAACAACGCTTATATAGTGACAGATGTGTATTGGATAGTAAATGCTGGGTCATATATCATGACGTTCTTCAACAGCTAAAGTAAAAAATGGCTGGCATATATAGACATATTTATAAGGCTTGACATAATAAAGTGAAAAGCATAACCATAATTCACTTATTCTGAACATGTTATTCATTTCATATAGCAGGACAAATTTATTTCTGTGACATATAAAATATGCCGTGCATTTGGTTTTACGCTATCACTGCCCTATATTGTGCTGCATTGTGCGATCTGTTCATCGAGCGGTGAAGAAAGAGCTCAGTTATAGTTATATAATAGCAGGGATCAGTTATATAACAATGGAATGATGGCTTAGTAAAACAAAATTGTGCAGAAGATGGAGTTAGGGTGGGCAGATTGCACTAAATAAAATAACAAAAGTGCAATCGCAACCCGGGGTCCACTGTGCAGATGCGTTAAACTGCTGCTAGTGAGCAATGACGGAGCACTCAGCGAGCGATTGCCTGGACACACTGGGTTAACGCCACTCAGTGTGAATGGGACTCTGTGTTACTCCACAGAGACGAACAGTACTAACGAGTGCTAAGCCTTCTAAACTTCACAGGACTGAGCAAGACTGAACTCGCACTGCAACTGTACCTTGTCAATCGCACACAGTAACGAAACAGATGCTGAGTACAGAACCCTGACTAGGGTTGAGCTTGCTCTGAAACTCTACTGTGCTAACTGCACACATGTAGGTAACAGGTGCTAAGTAGTGTTGAGCGATACCGTCCGATACTTGAAAGTATCGGTATCGGAAAGTATCGGCCGATACCGGCAAAGTATCGGATCCAATCCGATACCGATACCCGATACCAATACAAGTCAATGGGACTCAAGTATCGGACGGTATTCCTGATGGTTCCCAGGGTCTGAAGGAGAGGAAACTCTCCTTCAGGCCCTGGGATCCATATAAATGTGTAAAATAAAGAATTAAAATAAAAAATATTGCTATACTCACCTCTCCGACGCAGCCTGGACCTCAGCGAGGGAACCGGCAGCGTTGTTTGTTTAAAATTTGCGCGTTTACTTGGTTACGTGAAGTCCCGGCTTGTGATTGGTCACGGCGGCCATGTTGCCGGGACGCGGACCAATCACAGCAAGCCATGACGTAATTTCGTCACGGCTTGCTGTGATTGGTCCGCGTCCCGGCAACATGGCCGCCGTGACCAATCACAAGCCGTGACGTCACGGGAGGCTGGACACGCGCGCATTTTAAAATGCGCGCTTTTCCTTCCTCCCGGCTTGTGATTGGTTGCGCCGCGGTCAACCAATCACAAGCCGTGATGTAACGGGAGGCTGGACACGCGCACATTTTAAAATGCGCGCGTGTCCAGCCTCCAGTGACGTCCCGGCTTGTGATTGGTCACGGCGGCCATGTTGCCAGGACGTGGACCAATCACAGCAAGCCGTGACGTAATTTCGTCACGGCTTGCTGTGATTGGTCCGCGTCCCGGCAACATGGCCGCCGTGACCAATCACAAGCCGGGACTTCACGTAACCAAGTAAACGCACGAATTTTAAACAAACAACGCTGCCGGTTCCCTCGCTGAGGTCCAGGCTGCGTCGGAGAGGTGAGTATAGCAATATTTTTTATTTTAATTCTCTCTTTTACACATTATTACATTAATGTTGTTGCGATACCCGATACCCAATACCACAAAAGTATCGGATCTCGGTATCGGAATTCCGATACAGCAAATATCGGCCGATACCCGATACTTGCAGTATCGGAATGCTCAACACTAGTGCTAAGCCAACGGCTAATTGCCCCCACTGACGCTAACTGCCTGCCTACATGTTCAGTCCCAAAGCAAGATGGACACACAACACATGCAGACAGAGTGGTAGTGTCTCCACTCACATAGCCACACATGAATTATACTAGCATGCCCACTGGCACCACTGGGGGTCTTTTATACAAAAGGCTCCACCCCAAACCGAGACATCGCCCACAGGCCAATCCGGAGCTGCCACATCACCAGAGCAGGAGATGTCCGACCACCAATAGGAAGGGGCCACATCACGGACATGCTCAGTAAGGTGATTTCTGGACTTAGACTCCAGAGCGTCAAGCTGCAACTGCTTATCGCTGGTTACCAAAGACTTGGCTAGAGAGCCAGCAGTAACCAAACACTCGAGCCTGAGTAAGATGCTGGGACCGATGTCTAAGCTCAGCAGCACCCGCAGCAGCCGAGTCTGAATGGGAGACCGCAGAGGCAGATAAGGCTTGGGATCTACCCTGTGCAGTGGGTTTTTGCTTTAAAAGAATCTTATGTTTTTGATAACACAATAAAATAAGAATAAGTCACCTTTCAATACATTTCTACAATTAGCACATTTGCTCTATTGGTCCCCACCAATCCTGCAGCTTGTTATGTGCTGTACATCATTTACATAAGCACTGCAGTGTCCTCTGCAGTCAAGTGTCATACATGATACCATCTCCGCTGAGGCCAGTGATTGACTGCAGTGGTCACATGAGTCATACATGCTACCTTCACCGCTAAGGCCAGTGATTGACTGCCATGGTCGCAAGTGTTGTTCATGCTACCATCACTGCTGAGGCCAGTGATTGACTGCAGTGGTCACAAGTGTTGCACATGCTACCATCACTGCTGAGGACAGTGATTAACTGCAGTGGTCAAAAGTGTTGTACATGCTACTATCACTGCTGAGGCCAGTGATAGACTGCAGTGGTCACAAGTGTCATACATACTACCATCACCGGTGTGGCCAGTGATTGACTGCAGTGGACACAAGTGTCGTACATGCTACCATCACTGCTGAGGCCAATGATTGACTGCAGGGGTCACAAGTGACGTACATGCTATTACATGCTATTATCACAGCTGAGGCCAGTGATTGACTGCAGTGGTCACATGAATGAAAAAGAGGGGGATGTGAAAGCTGAGCTATGCATATGGAACAAATTTTGGATGTTATCACACAATTTGCTATAGTTTCATAAAATACTAGAACACAATGTTAAGTGCTGTAATATATCGATTAGGTATATTGATATTTTTAAGCTTTCCTTCTCTCTTTATCAGGGTATGGTCAAATGGATGGCCACCTAGGGCACTATTGCCTGTAAAAACATCAGCATACCCAAAGGGAAGGGGCTTAATGAGAAAAGGGGACTTTAGGTGGTATTGTGTGTGGATAGATAGATGATAGATAGATAGATAGATAGATAGATAGATAGATAGATAGATAGTAAAAAATAGATAGATAGATATGAGATAGATAATGATATATGATAGATAGATAGAGATAAATAGATAGATAGATAGATAGATAGATAGATAGTATAGTTGATAGATAGACAGATAATAGATAGATATGGGAGGGATAGATAGATAAAAGATAGATAGATAGATAGATAGATAGATAGATAGATAGATAGATAGATAGATAGATAGATAGATAGATATGGGATAGATAGATAGATAATAGATATATAATAAATAGATAGATGATAGATAATAGATATATAATAGATAGATAGATAGATAGATAATAGATAGATATATAATAGATAGATAGATGATAGATAGATATATAGATAGATAGAGGATAAAGCCACTGCCAAAATTCTCTGACAGAGGCTCATTTGCCCTGAAGATAAAAGAAACAGGATTTGAAATTCCAACTGCACGATCCTTCTTTCCCCAACACAAGGTTGACAACTTGACAGCTTATCACAAAATCACAAACTGTCAATATTTTTATGGAATCAAGCTAAAAACACGGCACTCATACAACAGATAGAGGTACTACTCTGGCATCCAGGCATCGTAATCCTCTTATGGAATATCATTACACTACAAGATTCCTGTAGTGGAATATTGAAACTCCTCATCTATTTTACTGAACCAGTTAGTTGTGATAAAGGTCCGTCTGTGGACCGAAAACGTTTAACGTATTCTGATTGAATGCACAATAAATGGATCCTTCTTCTCACGTCAATTGCTCCCTGAGTGCCAAGTTTTTTCACCAATATTTTTATGGATGCATAAAGTAGAACTATTGGATAGGCATCCTCCATTATTTCACGGCAGCACAGAACAACCCATTTCTGGACGGTTGGTAAATCTGCCCCAACATCATCTCTAAAAGGAGAGGTTTGAGAGGTTCTTACAGTATGTACATTAGATGGTTGGCCAGTCATGACAAATCTGCAGGTTCAGCCGACTAATGTGTATGAGTGAAAGTTCTATGCTGAAACCCAAGCCTTGGGCAACAAAATATCTTGTGACCATAGTGTGAATTGAATCCGATTAGCGTTGAGCTTGGTTTTAGGCACTGTTCTCACTGCATTCACAGTGTATGTCACAGGGACATGATTATCTATTCTCCTGATGTACCCCTGATAGAAACCTTAGAAGTTTTCCAGTATCTTGGCCTATAGTGTCATAAGTCTTCTATTTAATTGGTTTTCCGATACTTTAACATTGATGACTTATTATTTGCCATCAAATCAAATCAATAGAGGCTTTATGTGCAGTACTAAGCCGCGGTCAATTTTCCGTTGATGGAACTGTGCTGTGTAATTTCGGCCTCTGCCCACGCCGGAACAACTGATTGGCGGGGGGTGCCGGGTGTCGCACCCCCACTGATCAGACATTGTTTACATTTCCTAAGAATAGGCCATCAATGTTAAAAGGCAGAAAGCTAGCACTCGATTCTTATGGATATGACGTAGGGACCTACATTACAGCACCGACCTGTTTTGTCTGGATTTGTTTTCAGACACAATACGTGCCAGCATTCGCTAAATAGCCACTGGTGTCGGCTTTTGCTACAACGCTATCCAGCTGTTCCCAAGACACGTTCAAGTCTGCATGCACAACTTTACCACTTACGGAAGATTTTGTCCATTCACTCTTACTCCAACCATCCACATTGACATTTCGTGTTCTAACCTAGAGAAATTTTTCCAAGGGCGGCATTGTGATCAAGGCCATTAACTGGCCGAAACGTTAATTTGCCTGTCAGTTCACCTGTCACCTGTATTACATTTTTCACTTGAAGCGAAATTCCTCAATTTGTACGAGTGCAGTGATTATATACTCTAATGTTAAAGTCCTGGACAGCCCCTCTAACTCCAGGACATGTGGTCAATGTACAAAGACCATGCAGCGTGAACTTAGTTTGTGCCCGTTCTCATACATAAATAATAATACAGAGTAGTTCATACAGATCACAATCACAGTATTTCCCACTGAAGGTAACATGTAATTACAAGTTTACAAAGCAATACTTACAGAGATATTAGTATAAAACAATGACATTGAATTCATATCATTCTTTTTAGCAAGCAATGGTCTAATGAATTTTCCTCTTCTCAACTCCCTTCATACTTGATACATCAGTAATATGAAGGAAATCAAGTGAAGGGGAATCGTACAGATTATTTTAAAATGTTTTAAAACAAATGCATTAGCCTGCTGTTGTAGTTTTTTTCTGATGGCTAAATTGACACTTATAAGAATAAGAGCCTTTATGTTAATTTGATGTTTCCCTAAATAATATTATTTTATTACAATAACCACGGTGGTTCCCTGGTCATAACGACATAGTGTGTAGAACATCTCCATTTTGGTGACTATTGTGCTTATAATTTAAAAATGGAAATCTAATAAATTGCAGAATAAATGTACATTATTTAAATCTAAACAAAACAATAAATGAATATTCACACAGCAGAAGCTTCACAATGCAGCATCATCTCCCTCCTTCCCCTCTTTGCCATCCCCTATTTCTTCAGTTATTCTGCTCCTGAAGTTGACATTTTTTTAAAGTTTTGGAGAACCAAATGGGATAAAAGGAGAACAAAATAAGTGAGTAGTTTTTTCTACATGGTGCTAACTAGTGAAGCCAAAAAGCACACTATAATAAATGTGAATGTTTCATACATTTCTATCTTCCTTATTATTTTCCTTCCTATCATCATTGTCCCCCAAAAATGGACAACCTCTTTAAGGCTAATATTGAAAATATCTGTAGCAAATTATGTTGCAAATGTGGGAAAATCTGCTCCAGAATTGACATGCTGCAAGTTTGAAAAACACGTGACATGGCCTGAATTTTACTTAGATTTCTTCCATAAGTGAGGAAACGGTTTGATAATGTTTGTCCGCCCCAAAAATACACGTGAAACACACAATGCATGAGCTGACTCTATGGCTGAGCCAAAATTGTGCTGTTGTAGTGTTAATGAGTTCAGTGTTAGTTGAGCATTTCAGAAGGCAATTCTTATAAGCAGAATCCCCCGTTTGCCAACTGGAATCTACAGTATTATACCCAACATTTATTGGTTATACAACGTAGCCCCATAAAATGTTACTGACAGGATACCTATTTGTGTTCTACAGAGTTCCCCTCCATAAAGTCAGGAATAGTTTGTGCGCTAACCCAGTGACACAATCAGAGTGGTGAAAAAATAGTAATTAAAGAGATTGAACTGGACTTTAAAGGGGTTGAATGTCCACTACTAGAACAACCCCTTCTTAAATGAAATGTTTGAACACAATAAAATAATAAAATCTATTCTCACGCCTCATGCCAGTGCCATTCCTGCGGTGTCGGCACTCTCTCCCCGGTGCTCTTGTGTGGTGTTGTGACACGTGATGCCAGTGCCCAATCGGTGCTGGCATCTCTGTCTTGGCCTTGGAGATCAGCTGCAGCCCGGACTTCCTCTTCATGTTCTGATCAAATGTCTCAACACCGCTTCACAGCCTCGGGGAGAGCAAGTGCCAACACTGTGGGGTTGGTGCCTTCAAAGGTGGTGAGCATAGCTTTTATTATTTTATAGACTGAACAACTCCTTTAACATTGATGACCTTTCCTTAGAATAAGTACTCAAAGTCTGATCAGCAAGATGCAATACCCAGCACTCCTGACAATCTACTGTTCCTAGTGTTGGCGGTGTCCAGAACTGATCAGGATATGGAGATGCACAGCACAGTTCCTTCGACTACCTAGTGGCCGCGGCTGGGTACTCCATATCCGTCCTGCATTCAAATCAATAAGTGGTGAATGTGAAGTATCCAGCCGCGACTACTATTCTGTTGACAGGGATGTGCCTTGCAGCTCCATAACTAAGCATTTCCGTACTCCATCAGAGGGAACAGCTGATAAGTGGGGGTGATGGGTGTTGCACTCTTATTGATCAGACATTAATGATTTATCTACCCCTTTAAAAAATGCTCTCGTGCAATGCAAACTACAAAGGGGCAAGTCCCATTGTATCCCCCAATGTTGGCCACAATGTCCTGTGTGGCAGCAAAGCATCATCATCATTGCAACTCATAATGCTAATCTAGGTATAACCATTGATCTTTATTGTATTGGATTCTTATAAATTGCAATATATAATACAATAGTATATGAATTATATTATTATGATGCTATTAGATTGTTTTTGTTTGTGGCGATTAAACAGAATTCTAGTTTTAATGCATAATTTAACACTTCCTAAAAGTTAGAGACACTTTACTTAACCACTCTCCTTTTCACAAGAGTTGTTAAAACTCAGTTCCGAGATGATTTAAGCCCCCCAGGAGATTCTCTAAATACTATTTCTGCCTTGACGAGCAGGGCAGTTTGCTGACTCATGAAACTTACCATAAGACTCCACTTATTGTATTTCATGAAAAGCTGTCCAGCCTAATGAGCGTGAGAAGATGGTTTGCCTAAGTCTCCCTTGTGCCTTGAAAAAAAGTACATCAATATCTTTCTGCCCTGATCTAGATTAAGGTCATCCTCTGTGTTTGAGAACATAGCTCAGCGCAGCAGAAAAGACTAGTGAGTGACCCGATGAGCGGAGTCGGAAAAACACAGTCTAAAACCTAACTGTACTGTAGTCTTTAAAAATAGATGGAAGGCATCTGTAACCGGGAAAGGCAATTCCAGATTTTAAATATTTGATCATTCTAGTTCTTTGATCTCAAATTTGCAACAAAGAAATCCAGATCCTTTTCCGATTTTCTTGTTTAACAGATATTCTATTTTCTAACATGGACAATGATTTTGAAGATGTGGTTCCCTCAGCATGCCCAAACAGACGGCGGTCATTCTGAGTCTGTCAGGTCATGTGGGTCAGGAATCTCATTATCACCACAGGACAGAATTACAAGTGTAGACTGTGTGCGACCTGGTAACAGCTTTGGACTATTGCGCATGCACCGTATCTATGCACGGGCGTCGTCCGGCAACTTGGATTTGTATTGGGTGATGTCCTTCTTGGATGTAGAGGCCAACGCATGCACTGTCTTCACAGATCCTGTCCGGCACAGATGGTGCCTTGTTTCAGCGCTTCCCACGTGGCATTGGTAAGCGGCACAGAAAACATCATGAATTACTTGCGGTTAGTACCCCTGATGAAGCCACTGTTAGAGGTGACACGCGTTGGGCATCCGCTCTTCCTTTGCTTTACTCCTTAGGGAATTGGCTATCATACTGGGCCGCTCCAGTGTATTGGACATGGGTGGTCATTGAGGTCGGCGCTTCTAGTCCATATATGCCTACTTGGAGTATAATACTCAGTGTGTATTGATTGGACATAAGTGCACTCTGACTGCCACCGTGATGGGCACTGGTATTGCAGTCAGCAGGCAGCTTTTAAAGGTGTGAGTATAAATCAGTTTACTCACTCCATATATTCAGTGCCTTCGTGAGGTCCATTATTTTGCTTATTGCTGGAACTGTTTCGGCATAGTTTGGGCTGCATTGGGTTATAGGTGTGCACATTGTTATAATGAGAGTGTATACACATTTTTCAGCTGAGATATCTCTTGCCCATTAGGGTTTATATACAGATAGGTTATAAATATAGGACATTGTATATCTGATATGCTGTCTATATAGGCATTTGACCACTGTGCACGTGTGCATACATATATCTCTTAGGAGTCTTGCTCAGGTTGTAGCCTTATTTTGGGCTTTCTTTGAATAGTTGGCAGGTCGCATGTGTGACCTTTTAAAATGTTTTTAAGTGCATGTTTTTTGTGTGTTTAATTAAATAAAGCTGTGTCAATTTTACGTCATATCTGTGTCTCTGGTGATCCCCTTTGTATGGCCTACTCTTTTCTCTTCAGTTTTTAGTGTTACATGTTGTGGATAGGCATTGGTTGGATCCCATTTTTGATTAGACCGCGGTGCCCCCTTAACATATATCCTGAATTACAATAAAAGGTCACAGGATGACCTTGATGATTATGATGATATGATGATGATAGGGATTGCTCATCTTCTTACCCTCCACGCGTGGTGACTACTGCGCATGTCACTGAGCATGCACACAAAAATCACCCAATATTTGCATGCAAGATAGTCTACTTTTTTTTTACTGTTTTGCCCTATAGGTCATGATCTCGGAAACAATTTAATGTAACTCCTTCATTTAATTTATTTTAAGCGCAGAAAAAATCAAAGGGTTTACTGTTCATGTGCAGGGAAATCAAACACATGCATCATTGTATCATAAACCTCCTCTTTAGATCAGGTTATTCCATTCTTAAGAGAGGTTTTTTTAATAAATACTTATGGCAACTAATTTAATGTTGTATATAAGCTTTTCCATTCTGTCTTTCAACTAACCCATTAAATATGGCTCAAGGTTTTCCTTCTTTTTTATCTAAACGCCATTAAAATGACAAAAAAAAGTATCGGTAGCTGTAATTACATCTCTGTTTTCCTTACTGTAAATATAGAATTGCATTTGTGCTAACACATTGCTAAAAATAAAGGCTAGAAAATGGAATAAAGCTCAGAACGCAGGCATTTAAAGGCATAGGCTTATACAAATGATACCTACACTGCAAAACCTCAGGCTGTAATACCACAATATTCACAGTACAGATGTAGCCATCACCACACGCACAGTCACAGAGCTCAATGGCATTATCGTATTGCGCCTACGCTATTTGCATTGCACATTTGTTTATATATTTTTTTAGCAAAATGACTGTGAGCAATGCTGTGCACCACATTAAAAGCATATGGCACCGAGGGTTAACTTGGCAAATGCTTCATCTGAAGATCCTGATACTGCAATAATACAAACGGTACTATCCCTACATACAAATGCCACAATCTGTAATATCACTACAGTGCAGTACCGCAGCCTGTATTATCCGACATTGCAATATAGTACCTGGACCTGTGTCATACCTATACTGTCATAGCTTTATCATCCCTACTCTGCGATCCTCCGCCATGTGTTATCCCTATACTGTGTCTGTAGTATCACATCTTGTGTTTTCCTCACACTGTAGTGAGTAGTGTACATAGAAATATATAGGTCCCATAGCAAAAGTCCTAATTGAGTCTCCCCCCTTCACACGCCACAAATATAAGCATTCAATGGAGTAGGTGTGGTAATACTTCCCAGCTTTCAAAATCAGGGAGAGGGACACGTATTGTGGCAGGTACACAGTACTTATGCCAATACTAAAGCATCCTGGTGTCTGCATTACTATTCCCTTTTCATGGTCCTTTTAGAGTATGTTAGCTTAAAAAATGCCTCCCATAGTGTGTTATGCCACCACAGTGAATTCCCTTCCCAATTTTACCCCACATTGCCCCCACGTGCACAGTATGATTATACCGGTGCTTCCAGCAATGCATGAGGCTGCTATAGTGCCCCCCCACAAATTATGAGGCAGCCGCAGTAACCCCAAGACAGTGCAAAACCTCACACAGCGTGAGGCCACTAAGGTGCCCCCCACATAGTATGATGGTCCCCACAGTACAGTGTGATGGCCCCAAGGCTGCAGTATATAAATAATATGATGGCCCCAAGGTTCTTCTATATATAGCATGATGGCCCCACAGCCCTCTTTAAACAATGATAATCTTCACAGCTCTCACAAGCATTATGAGAGCCTCCACATCACACACACAATGTGTCTCTCAGAGGTAGTATTAGGGCCCCTACAGGCAGTAAGACAGCCCTCATAGGTACCCATACAGTATGATGTCTCCCACACACAGTATGATGTCCCCCACAGCACCAACAGTATGAGGACCTTACACACAATATGATGGCCCCTGCACCTCTCCACACAGTAAGAGGGTCTCACAGGCCCCAGTCAGTGTGAAGGTGGCCAAAGCCTCACACTCAGTATGAGGGACCCCACAGCTCCCAACATAGTATGAGGACCCCTACACACACTATGATGCCCAACAAGACATCCTGTAACCTATAAGTACTGACAATAAAAAAAAACATACTTTTCACCTTCTGCCATTCCCGGATGGTCAATGCACAGTGCAGACTAAGGCTGTGTCTGCACAGCAAGCACAATCTAATGATGCCATCACACCTGCTCTACTGAGTCACTTTCAGACACCCAGGCTAAATTGTACAGCAGGGAGCTAACAGTTACAAGTTGGTGGAGTTTGTGAGGTGGGCTGTGGCACTTAGCACCGTGCCCCACCCAACTCATGAGCCACATAGCCCCTGCATTGTCTGCCACTATGCACTGTACAACCCTGATGGCAGTAATATAACAGCTATAAAAGCTGTCAGTCACTGCGTCACCATTGTCTTGTGAATGGTAGGATCGTTAGAATTACATTTAAATTTATAGTAGGCATGACCATATATAATAAAGATCTGAAGACCCCGTTTTAGGAAATAAGTGTCAAACAATCATATTTGAGCACCACCATGATTTGCAGGTGTCTGGAGTTGGTGTTCACTTCTTTGTAGCATCACGGTTTTCCCTTATAGTCATAATAATTAGTTATATCATGTTACAGTGCTGATTTGTTATTCATATGCACAGCAAAAACTCCTCCTTAAAGTGCATATTTTCCCTCTTATATGGCTTCCTTCAACCACTTTAGGCTTCCAAGACTGTGAAGTGGCTAAAAAAAGTGTCCTGATCATTCTTCAGACGACTTCCATTTGAAAGCTGGTCAGTTGTGTATATACACAAATAAAAAAAAATTACTACCAAGAAAATGGCCATGTGGAAGCCAAAGAAGATGCCTCAGAAGAAACCCTGCTCGAATTTTCCTGAATTGTCTACCGCTTCAAAATTGGTGCACAGGCATCTAAAAGACGTCTGGTGCACACCATTAACAACAGGAAAGTGCTGATTAAAATGGATCAACCATGGTCAACACAACACAGATGATGAATAAATAACTAATCAGTTGGCAGCCATAGACTACAACCTCTCCTCGTTATCATACAGGCATGCTCATTTCCAATATACACAAAATATTGTAGAGGCGTCCTGCAAATATAAATGTATTGTATGCATGGAGGCAAGGTGATTTTACAAATTGCCTGGGGCACAAAATCACTGTGTCCTACCTGGGAGCACCAAAGAGGGATGATCAATATTTATGTGCTGCAGCTTGTAATACATATATATAATGCAGTACATCTTTATTGGAGGCGCTTCAAGTCACGATACTTGGGGTTATCGATGAGCATCTAAATTGCCGCTCTCTTAATTGCATGATAAGGATTTCTCGATCTTGGAACTTTTCTACATTTCTGCAGTTACCAGAAGAAGTTGACAAGGGCAAGTGAAAGAAATTGGAAATGAATGAGCTCGAAAAGGCTCATTCTATTTGAGAAATGTCGACTTCCAATTGTAACTTACCATTATGGGAGGTATAAATTGTGCGTGTGATATCTGAAATGATCATTAGCTATATTTATTATACAAATAAATTCCAGGCATTTTAACAGTTGCACACTTTTATGCATTTTTACATTCGCCGGGAAAGATCCCCATTTCAGAAGTTTTCAGCTAGGTATAATTTGAACCACCGATGCTTGTCATAATGTGGAATACAGATCAAGCATGAATAATTCATAGTTCCCAGCGAATATTCAGATGTTCGGAGCCAGGTGATATGTATGGACGGTACAAAGAGGAGTATTGATCAACAGGATACAATACAGTTTTGTCAAAGCTGATGGTAAAGCAGTAGCTAATATGCTTCAATTGTGCCGTCTAAATTGTAATATTAACGCTCTGAGACTGTCTTTCTTACTTTGGGATGAACATAGAGCTATTTTTAAGCTGTAAAATATTATCAGAGTCTGTAATATTGGTCTCGGCTTAGCAATTTTCAAGTTCTAGTAAAACAGATTAAAATTGCTTTTATAGTTTTGAGAGCAATCAGACACTTAACAGAGGAAAAAATAGTATTTTATTACAAAGAAAATGTTCCTGTCTGGTTATACAATACAGTTTGTTCATGCAAATAAGAAGAGATTTAAAGTTTCCCAAAAATGCTGAAGAAGATATAAATAAAGTGGTTTAAAGGTGCGTCTCAAAATACCTGCAAGATTCAAGTGTAAGAAATACAGGAAGCACAAAGGCAGGATTAGAATAAGATGAAGACAATTAGAGGAAGAAGTTTAAAGAAGTATTCCCATTCCTGACCATTATGGCATATGCTCAGCTTATACCATAAAAGTTCGGTAAATACATTTACCAGATACAGATTTTGAAAACTGTGCTCAATTTTTCTCCACTGGAAGGGAAAATGTAACTGTATGGCCTTCACCATTCCATATGGGATTTCCAAAAATTGCTGAGCATGCTTGTTTGTCAGTTTTTGGATTTGTGGACATATTATATGGACAAAATGATTCAGACAAATTCACATTACACTTAAAGGGAACCTGTCCCCAGGTTTGGCTGATACGAGTAACGGCTTAACTACAGCATTCTGTAATGCTGTACATAAGCCCCCCGATTTTATTATACTCACCCGGGGGGCATTGCGGTCCGATGGGTGTCGCTCTTCTTGGTCCAACGACTCCCATCTTATGGCGATGCCGTCCTCCTGCTTGCTTCAGGTGGATGATGCGTCCCTGCGTCATACACACAGACTCCCTGGAATCAGGCTCCTGCCCAGGTGTACGCATCTGTCCTGTTGAGGGCAGAGCAAAGTCCTGCAGTGTGTAGGCACTGGGCCTCTCTGACTTTTCCCGGCACCTGCGCACTGCAGTACTTTGCTCTGCCCTCAACAGGGCAGATAAGTACGCCTGCACAGGAGCACGATTCCGGGGAGCCTGTGTGGATGACACAGAGATGCATCATCCACATGAAGAAAGCAGGAAGGTGGGGATCGTAAGAAGATGGGAGGTGCCGGACCAAGAAGAGCGATACGCATCAGACTGGACCACCCCGCAGGTGAGTATAATAAAAGTTATTTTTCTTCTCTTACAAGTCGGATTGGGGGCTTATATACAGCAATATAGAATGCTGTATATCAGCCCTGAAAGACAGTGACTGTAACTCGTATCGGCCAAATCTGGTGACAAGTTCCTTTTAAAGAAATTTTTATGGCTTCCCATTGCAAATCAATAGGCATTATTATGAAGTTGAACTCTACTGAGCAGCTAAAACATCTTCTACTCTTCTTGGAAGGTTTTCTGCAAGATTTTGGATTGTGTCAGTGGGAATTTTTGGCCATTAATTCGGAAGAAAATTTGTGAGATCAAACACAGATGGTTGGCAAGAAGACCTGGTTCTTGGTCTCTGTTCGAGGTCATCTCAAAATTGTTGAGACTGGAATGCCCTGAAGGTATATCCATGTGTAGTGGACGCACAGCAGATTTTCTTAGGTGATCTGTATCTGGAAAATTTACAGAATATTGCATTGGCATAATATGGCAATGGTTACAAAGTGGAAAAGACTATAAAATGTATCTACACACCAAGAAAACATTTCTATGCAGAAATTAATGGTTTTAAATCATTTTGATGAAGCCTGCTCATTTCATAAGGGCTGTGTGATTATCTTAGGAGAATAGGGGCATTTCTACACTCCCGTGACAAATGACGGGGGAATGCGGATTGGACATGTTAAATTTCAATGGCTGATCCTTTTATTCTCAGGGGACTAGTGTGTCCTCACTTCACCGGTGTTGGGAAATGGTTTACTCCCCTATCTCCTTTGATAACATGCATGCTTGGCCTAACTGAGCATGCATGCTGTATGTATATGGGGGTCAGGAGGAATGACATTGAGCCAACCACTAGAGAAGAGGTATGGGTTCCTTTAGTTTGATGGTACCTTACTCCAGGAATTGAGTAGGAATAAGTTGCTGTCTGTTACCTGACAGCTGATTCATGATGCTAGAATCATGAACAGCGTGACTCCTACACTATCTCTGTCATTTCAGTCAGATATGTGTTACTCTAAAGCACTGCGATGTTGCAGAGAAAACATAGCATGAATTTATAGGCTGATCAAGGACCATGTAACTCAGATGACTAGTCCAAGAGGCTGTTCTTCATCAGCTTCTCTCCCACCCATTCATTCACCCTTTGAGTGAAAGGTCTCAACCTATATAGACTTATAGGAAGTGATAAATACCACCGAAAAACAAGCAACAACAACCTCTCTGCAAGAGAGACATTCTAAAGTGAATCAGCAGACCAACATGAGAAAACCAAGTGCAAAATAAATCTCATAAAAAATAGCATTTTATTAATATTTTTAAAAGGATAATATGACTGAACAAATATAAATAAGACACAAACAGAGCACTCCTGAAAAAGGTGGTGCCCCCATGCATGTAAATCAACTTACCAGAGAATTATTTCATATATATATTTACAGCAGGGCCTATCAACATTATGGCCTCTAACCAAATACCCCTAGTCAAAGAAAAAGGGAAATGTTGACTATTGCTAAACAACTTTTAGCTAAAAGATAGTTTAAAGTCTTATACTTACATCAAAGATGGTATGTGAATGTACCGGGATAGAGTGTACATGTGCTGCCCACCAGCCCCAACGCACATTTCACCCAAGGATTCCTCAAGGGGCGTGTAAATATAAATATGAATTAATTCTCTGCTGACTTGATTTACATGCATGGGGGCACCACCTTTTTTCAGGAGTGCTCTGTTTGTGTCTTATTTATGTTTGTTCAGTCATATTATCCTTTTAAAAATATTAATAAAATGCTATTTTTTATGAGACTTGTAGGAAGTGACCTGTAACTGAAACAGAGCAGGTCATGGAGAAGCTACCATAGATCTGCCTCTTGGGCTTGTCTCTTGAGCTTCATGGTTCAACACCACAGGGTTTCAGAGTAAATCATACCTTGTAGAAATTACAGAGCCAGCCTCTGATAAATGTAAAAAAAACTAAGGTTTAGGCTTGTTGATATTTAGCTTACATCAGGGAACAGTTAAGAAAATCTTCATACACAATACTTTACCAGTTCACCTTTTATATAATTTATTTTGGCATTTTTTTGCGACTGATCCTGGAAAAATCTTTACAGATAAATAACATACAGTCTGTTTCCATTATTCCCGCTTCCATGCCTAAAGCAAAGACAAAAGTCATTTTTAAATCATGCATATTGAAATTTCAGTACCTGCGAAAGAAACACATGCCTCTGTAGTAGGTAGATACAATATTATTGTCTCATAAGAATTCTTCATAGCATACACTTCTCAGGATTTTCTTGGGTATTAAGCTTTTTTGCTTTGGCTTTGAACGCCGTATGCTGTTTAATCTATCATACTGTTTATATATACCAGACAATAAAAACACATGAATACAAGTCTTTGAGTTTCTTTGGATAAAGTTCCTAAGCCAAGGATTGAATCTATAATAAAAGAAAGAATATATGTATTAATGGAGAAAAATGAAAGGGTTCCCTCTCTATAGTGCTTCTGTATACACGTTGCCCAGTAACGTTACGGAATCCAGTTTAAAAAACACAAGAAGACCAGTTTCCAAAGTACCGTAGGGAAGTTGTTTCTTGATGTTGAGTGAGGAGAAGCAAATTACAATTTGAAGAAGTGACACTCTTCCAAGGATTTCATTGAAGAATGCCTCAACCCCTAGATAAGATAAATCTGGAAATAAATCAATTAGCCTTAGGAAATAATCAATTATGGTTAAAAGTTGTGTAATTAATGAACAAAGATTATCATTCTGTTCACTGTTTGTTTATGTATGAAGGAGCATCACCGATGCATGTTGGCACTGCATCCATGGCACAGAAGGTGTTAATTAGTCTAATTAAAGGCATTTCTCATTTAATTAAGTACAACTTTATTAACACTTTTGTAACAAACTGCAACCAATTAAAGTTCTTCAGTACTAATTGGCTGGGAAGAAAATAACGTTTTATCGTGCCTCGCATGTTAGTTATTATTGCTTACAGTCCTGTGTCTGGACTATATCACTGACACTAATTACATAATATTGATTTACATGCATTTATGATTGATCACTATAAAATGGCCTAGTTTATAAATTAGGCCTCAGTAAGACTTAAAAATAAGCCATTAAAGAATGCTTCCCAACAGTCTTCTAGTCCTTACTTACCTTTGTTCCTGGCTAAATTTATCCCAAGAGCTTTAAAAAAAAATGATTTTGTGATACTCTCTAGGGAGAGGTGTATGCTATAGGTGCCTATGTGTGGCCACCCAGTGGTTGAGATATGGATTGCAGCTTATCCAAAATTTTAGCAGCATGTTTTTATATTTATTTAAGTTTGTTTAGTAGGAATTTGGAGTTCTAAACTGAATTTGAGAAAGTTAAAGTGATATTCCGGTACAAAGCATATATTGCCTGTTAGGCAATATAAAATAAAACAAGCCAGTTTGCTATAGACTTGCATAGTCGAAATGGGCTGAATCTCCCAATCTTATTGCAGGTCAAACAATATTACCCTAACATAACTGTGTGATTTCCACCAATATGATATCGCATACGTTCATTTCTTCCCTCCCAACCAGTATAGTCAATGAACCAACAGCATTACTGAAGTCAGATATATATGGGGATAATTTAGCTCCTACTTATATAGAGCATTTGCATTTCAAAAACACTCATGCTCAAAAAAATTCTACCACATCTGAGTGTATTTCTTCTCCGATCACCCACAGGAGGTGGAATGAGTGGGTTTGGATTGTACTTGAATCTGTCATGATGAAAATGGTACCTGACCTGCAGGCTGAATGTTATAGAAGAGATGGAGCTGATTAGATTGATAGACCTTTTCAGAAAAACTTGCATTTTATGCATTTAAATCCCTGGTGTTTTTATGAATAATAGTCCAGTGGGCGGTCCTAACTCTCAGCCTTCCCTATTTGAGTGAAATCACTAGTAGGACTGCCCACTGGACTCACATCCAGATAAACACCAGTGTTTCCTATGCATAAAATACAAGTTATGCTGAATCTTTTCCAACAAACCCATATATCATTCAGCTCAACTTCTCCTTTTTACCTTGCTGTCCGCAGATCAGACTACATGTCCAATGTGGCTGATTACATTTAATCTGACTGTCAATGCAGCATAGGAAATGGTTACTGGAAACATCCATGGATTGGAATTTTGGAATGTAAATAAACCGGAATTGTGAACCAAAAATCTACCCATCCTGATTTAGGAAGTGAATACCTATAGTGTCAGAAACCAAAACCAAAATAAGGGACAGCATATTTTTTATTTTTACCACTCTCTCTTCATTATAGAAACTAGGCTCTTGATGGTAGACCATATATATTTAAAGGGAACCTGTCACCCCCAAAATTGAAGATGAGCTAAGCCGTCCGGCATCAGGGGCTTATCTACAACATTCTGTAAAGCTGTAAGCCCCCGATGTATCCTGAAAGATGAGAAAAAGAGGTTAGATTATACTCACCCAGGGGCAGTCCCACTGCGGTCCGGTCCGATGGGTGTCGCGGTCTGGGGCCTTCCATTTTCTTACGATGATGTCCTCTTCTTGTCTTCATGCTGTGTCTCCGGCTGTTGAGGGCAGAGCAAAGTACTGCAGTGCGCAGGCGCCGGGAAAGGTCAGAGAGGCCCAGCACCTGCGCACTGCAGTACTTTGCTCTGCCTTCAACAGGACAGACAATGTACGCCTGCGCCAGAACCGAAGCATGAAGACAAGAGGAGGACGTCATCATAAGAAGATGAGAGGCACCAGACCGCGACGCCCATCGGACCGGACCGCCCCTGGGTGAGTATAATCTAACCTATTTTTCTCATCTTTCAGGATACATCGGGGGCTTATCTACAGCATTCCAGAATGCTGTAGATAAGCCCCTGATGCCGGTGGGCTTAGCTCATCCTCGATTTTGAGGGTGACAGGTTCCCTTTAAATTAAGTTTATAATGCTGAAAGTTTTAGCTTTTTTTCCTACAAAGTTGTTCAAAGCTGCACAAACCTTAGACTTCTCCCACCCACAGGTATACGCGAAGAAATCAGCAGTATTGTTTGGGTAGGTAATAGAAATCCCAATCCTCAACATAAAATAAAAAAAAAAGTTTTCCCAATTTCCAATTTAAATTGAGCTCTGCAATATTTTGAAGTGTCATCTTCTGAGATACATCTTTGTAATATTGGGAATTTCACATCTGAATATTTTGTGGTGCCTGCAGGTTTGCACTTGATCATTTCACATTGTTTACGAAAATTTGTCTTGGTACCTTAGTTTTGTTTTGCGCTTCAGGGGATTTGTTTTCTTGCTTGTATTATACTAATTTTACTCATATATTAGTTTCAGTGGTAGTAAAAAAAAAACCATGTAGTCGTATATTATTAGGTATCACAAAATACTATTATTATCATTCCAGTTTATACAGAGTATAACAGCATGAAGTATAGAGGAACTTATTGGGTTTCTCCTACACAACTTCTCTGTCTCTCACAGTTTACAGTCCATTCGGCCACCTCACATTAATTTTACCTACAGTAATATCATGTTGTCCAGGTGATATGGTATATTTGGCTGGATTTCTGTAGCCGTTTCTGTGACAATATATCTGTGTAACCAGCCTTTGGTTTGGATCATGGAAATGTGAATAAAGCCTCTTACTTTGTTTAGTTATGATGTGGAGCAGGGTTTATGCTAATCTCATTTTATGGCTATCCAAAATCCTTTAATCCCTCTTTCATGATGCCCAGAAAGTGAACGATGAAACAAGTTTGCCTTAGGACGCTTGGCCAATGGGCTAAAGAAAGGAGTAACAAAAGCGAGGATGAAAGAAAAAAGATCTAAAATGCAATTTATTGTAGAGAGGAAACATAAAGAATTACAAGTAATCAGTTCACATGTCTGTGATTGGAGGCAGGTTGAACTATTTGATGCAATTCAGAAAAAAACATTCCTATACACCCTGTTATGGAATTTAAAGATATTCATAATTCAAGAACATTATCTGCTCATTAATTTGAGTGTAAATGGTGTAATACTTCATTTATCCTGTGGGGGTGCTGCAGGGAAATTTAACACTTATCTTAACATTTTCACCCAAATTAGGTGATTGCTAGGGGTGTTATCAAAGGGATGTTTTGTCATCAGTTTAGTGACCAAACATTGAGCAGGGAAATTTCTCTAGTATGCAAGTCCACCAAATGCGAATTTACAGGTTATAGAGGAAAAATTGATTGAATCCACCTTTGAAGTGGACAATATATGGATTTCTTCTGTAAAGGAAAACTAAACCTACAAATAAATATTTAAATACATAAATAAATATAGTTATATAGGTTTAAAAAAGACATAGGCCCACCAAGGTCAACCTTTCTCCATGAGTGATACATTCTCTGTTGCCATTTGTTGTCCTCACTGTTTGGTAGTCTCTGTCAGTTTCTGTATGATCCTGTAATAGTCAGTCTTGTAGAAATCTTGGGAAAGAACGAAGATTTTTATATCTTGTTGGTCAGTAATCATTTTTCACTGGTGGTTTCCTGAAGCCTCAACCCCTAGACAATGATCTTTTGTCTCACTACAGACAGGGCGCAGCGGGGAGGCTTCTGCTGCAGGCAGTTATCTTACAGCCAAACACTAGGGTCATTAAGAAATAGGAAAATAACATTACTGAACTGCTGAGAAATGGAGATTTTTTTAAATTAGATATTTATCAGTTTTAATTGTACTAAGAAACAAAATATTGTCAGAGAAAGCAAGGAGATTATTAAAGGAGGTCCTGGGGTATTTCTGCCCATGTTTTATACTTACTGTTCATTTAAGACACTTTTGTCTCATGATTTGGGAATTTTAAGTTATCTTGTTAGGTCACTAGCTAATCAAATCTTACATATCACCCTTCCTACAATATTGATCTGTAACATTTATGCTAACGTTAGTGATAAAATAACAACTGCTTTTGTTGTTTGCAGGAGTTGGTGGGAAGCAACCCTCCCCAGAGGAACTGGAAAGGAATAGCAATTGCACTTCTTGTCATTCTTGTAATCTGCTCCATGATCGTCACATCTGTCATATTGCTGACTCCAGGTAATGCAGCCTTTTTTTCGTTGAGAATAACGTCTACTTTTATTGTCCCAATATCAATTTTATCAGTATACAGCGATCCTTGCAGAGAACCCTCTCCTAAAAATATCATATGTTAATAAGTAAAAAAATAAAATAATAATACAGAAACATTTTTAAAAAATGCTCGCAGTGGTATGATGGTATTGTCCTCTGGAGGAACTGCTTCTGGGAATGAGATGGTGCTTTCTTAGGCTCTGTTCACATGTATTGTTTGAACCAAACACTGGTTGCTGCCATGTATGTTTCACTCTAAAATGGTGAAGCATTTCAGAGGAAACATACTTTGAAAAGCAATGAATGTAGGATGCCGAATCTGAGACCGGTCTCCATTAGCTTTTTCCTACTCTATCCCCCTATAATGGCAAGGAACTCCTTATGGGTCTGTACAGAGAGAGACATGGGGAGCAGGATGGAGAGTAGCAACCATGGACCAGCCTCATACAAGTCATCCAAAATGCATTGTCCCTAACCAGCTTTTCAGTATTTTAGCTGAAACACTGCGGGGTGCTACTAACTGCTACACCGTAACTCTGGCAGCATGAACCCACCTTGCGGTTCCATTTAAGCAGCATATAGCAACACACTAAATACTTTTATTCACATAATAAGGACTTTATGAGCCCTATATTGGGTATACGTACACAGGTTTGCCATGTGCATGGACCCACAGCAGTTAATGTAGATCTTGGCACGTTGACCTGCATGGAATGCTTAAACTGAACCTGTCATTAGGATGTTATAGTCCCAAACTAATGCGTGTATGTAAAGATGCTTTCAAACTAATTAAATCCTTACCTTTCTTGTAGAAAAAAGTTTTCCTCTTTTAGAGAAATCTATAGATGAATTTGTACACCAATGAGTTGTAAGTGCGGTTGGGTGGACACTGTGCCCCTTTGGCTTCTTGCTTGAGATCTTGAGCGTGCCAGTGGGTTTTGCTTTTGAAATGAATGAGCCTGTAATGTGCTGACAGTTCTCCTCTGATACAATATGCAGACCCATCATTAAACCATTCAGCTGATAAAATATTAAAGCGTTTATTGCATTATTTTCTATAGTAAAATCTGAGATACAGTATATGATGCGAAATATAGCACGAGTTCTTTTTAGTGATTCTTAAACCACAAAGATTATTGTTCTCTTTGTTAAGATCCTGTCTGACCTTGCTGCTGCCATAGGAAAAATTATTATGATGATTTTTTTTTCTTTTATAACAAGTGTCTACATAAATAATATATAGTTGACAAGATCATTATGAACTATTAACTGTTAAACCAGGATATATAGAGTCATGGCCGAATGTGTTGGCACCCTTGAAATTGTTCCAAAAAATGAAGTACTTCTCTCAGAACATTATTGTAATTACACATGTTTTGTTATACACGTGTGTATTCCCTTTGTGTGTAATGGTACAACACAAAAATCAGAGATAAAAAAGCAAATTGGCCATAATTTCATACAAAACCCTGAATGGGTCTGACAAAATTGTTGGGACCTTTCCAAAATTGTGGGTAAACAACTTTGTTTCAAGCATGCAATGTTCACACAAACTCACCTATGGCAAGTAACATGTGGGCAATATGCAAATCACACCTGAAACCAGATAAAAAGTTGAGATGTTGACTCAATCTTTGCATTGTGTGTCTGCGTGTTCCACACTTAACATGGACAACAGAAAGATGAGAAGAGAACTTTCTAATGATTTGGAATCCAAAAGTGATGAAAAATATCAACAGTCTCAAGGTTACAGGTCCATCTCCAGAGATCTTGATGGTCCTTTGTCCACGGTGCGCAACATAATCAAAAATTCAAAATCCTTCTGGGAAAGTGTCTTGTGGATTTGACCAAGATAGAGCTTTTTGGTAAAGCACATCATTCTACTGCTTACCGAAAAGAGAATGAGACCTACAAAGAAAAAAATGCAGTATCTACAGTCAAGTATGATGGAGGTTCAAAGTTGTTTTGATGTTGTTTCGCTGCCTCTGACACTGGGTGCCTCGACTGTGAGCAAGGCATCATGAAATCTGGAGATTAACAAAGGACTTTGGGGAGCAATGTAGTGCCCCGTGTCAGAAAGCTGGGTTTGCTTCCTAGGTCATGGGTCTTTCAGCAGGACAATGAGCCTAAACATACTTCAAGAAACAACCAGAAACATTTAACACATGTGGAGAAATTTTAAAATTGTTGTTGAGAGAAGGCAACTTCAAATATTAGAGACCTGGAGTAGTTTGCAAAAGAAGAGTGGTCCAAAATTCTAGTTGAGATGTGTAAGTAGCTTGTTGATGGTTACAGGAAGTGATTGAATGCAGTTATTTATTTCAAAGGGTGTGCAAACAAATATTAAGTTGAGGGTGCCAAAAATTTTGTCTGCCCAATTTTGGGGGTTTTGTGTGAAATTATTACAATTTGCCTTTTTTTGCTCTTCCAATACACACAAAGGAATTAAACATGTGTTTATCAAAACGTGTAATTGCAACAATTTTGTGGGAGAAATAGTTCATTTTCGGGAACAATTTCAAGGGTGCCAACACTTTTAGCCTTGACTGTACATTTCTGTATATATATATACAGTATATATATATACAGTATATATATATATATATATATATATATATATATATATATATAGTAGGGAACATAAGCATTTAATACACTACCGATTTTGCAAGTTTTCCCATCTACAAAGAATGGTGAGGTCTGTAATTTTTATGGCAGATACACTTCAACTATGAAAGACAGAATCTTAAAAAAAATCTAGAAAATCAGTGTTTGATTTTTACATAATTAATAGGTATTAGATACAATAGAAAAACAGAACTTAATATTTGGTACAGAAACCTTTGTTTGCAATTACAGAGGTCATATGTTTCCTGTAGTTCTTGACTAAGTTTGCACACACTGCAGCAGGGATTCTGGCCCACTCCTTCATACAGATCTCCAGATCTTTCAGGTTTCAGGGCTGTCGCTGGACACCATTGAGTTTCAGCTCCTTTCAAAGATTTTCTATTGGGTTCAGGTCTGGAGACTGGCTAGGCCACTTCATGATGCTGAAATGCTTATTTCGGAGCCTCTCCTTAGTTTCCCTGGCTGTGTGTTTTGGGTCATTGTCATGCTGGCAGACCCAGCCATGATCCATCCATCTTTTATGCTCTTACTAATGGAAGGAGGTTTTTGGCCAAAATGTTGCAACCCCATCCATCTTCCCTTCAATACGGTGCAGTCGTCCTGTCCCCTTAGCAGAATGCACCCCCAAATGATGTTCTTGGGATTGTACTCATCCTTGTTCTTCCTTCAAACATGGCAATAAGAGATTATACCAAAAAGTTCTATTTTGGTCTCATCTGACCACATGACCTGCTCCCATGCCTCCGCTAGATCATCCAGATGGTCATTGGCAAACTTGAAATGGGCCTGGACATGTGCTGGCATGAGCAAGGGGACCTTGCGTACCCTGCAGGATTTTAATCCATAACAGCGTTGTGTGTTACTAACAGTTATGTCTGAGACATGATTGATTGGGTCTTTTATTCAGGTAACAAGTTCAATAAGGTGCAATTAATACAAATAATGAGTACAGAGTAGGAGGACTTCTTAAAGAAAAACGAACAAGTCTGTGAGAGCCAGAATTCTTTCTGGTTGGTAGGTGATCAAATACTTATTTCATGCAATAAAAAGCAATTTAATTATTTAAAAATCCTACAATGTGATTTTCTGCTTCTTATTTTTAGATTCTGTCTCTCACACTTACCTACGATAAAAATTACAGACCGCTCCAATCTTTGTAGGTGGGAAAACTTGCTAAATCGGCAGTGAATCAAATACTTATTTTCCACACTGTACATACAGTATATACATATATATACTGTATATATATATATACTCTTCAAAATTGAAATTTCAATGCCAGGAGGAAAAAAATCATGTAATAATGGAAATCACAGAATCATTAGACATGTTAATGATGGAAAAATGGAAACAAAATAATCTCAAATTATTCAGTATTGAGTATGAGCACCACATGCAGAAATCCCTGCACTTACACACCTTGACTCCTGTCAAAGAATTTATCATTAGTTGTTTTTGGAATGTTGAATGCACACAATAATGCAAATGCTTAAGATTTTCTGCTGGCTGCTCCCTTTGAAATTGCTGTCCAATCATGTCCCAGATGTGCTAAATGGGAGACAAGTGTGAAGATGTTGCAGACCATGGTTGCGTGTTTAGGTCAGTTAGGCTGTTCACAGTACCAAATACAACATGCGGTCTAGTACTGTTTTATTGGAAAATGGTCTTACCACTGATTCAGCAGCCAAATCAATATAACACTGACCTGTTAGTGTTCCTGGAGTGAAGACTAGAGAGGTCCGGCTACTATACATTATACCAGCCCAGACCATAATTCATGCAGTAGGAATGGTGGGACGTTCTCTCATAAAGCCCTCCTATGTCAAGCACACAACTAATTAAACTTAAGCATCAAAGTTTCGGAAAAAAACAGAAAGTAGAAAGAACACAAGTCTTAGGAACACTAAGTTTTAGCGGAGTAATGCTAGTTGCCAAGTGGCAACTGAGTCCTTAACACCGCACCACCTAGTAAACGTGGCCTACATGTCAGTAGCATGTTCATAAATGGATATTACACCTACGCACCAGGGCTCCAGTGGTTCCTGTCTAGCTACGCTTACTTACAGGCAGCCAATCACTGCCATCTGAGGTCAGTGATTGGCTGCAGAGGTCAAATGGGTAGAGAGCTTGTGATCACATCAGTTAAATAAACAGTCCAAAAAACCACAGGAGCAGAGACATTGGCACGGCAGAAGAATAAACAGGTGAGTAATGGGTTTATTTTTAGTTGCATTTCCTTCCAGATGAAGTTATAGTGTGGACAATCACTTAATAATAGGAAGTGCATAATAAAGCACCTGGGTGCTGCGCAGAGTTATCCAAGCATTCATTTAGATTGGAAAATCTTTTACTCACTGGAGAATTTTTTGATGATTATATTGTGAATGTATTAAGAAGTCAAATAATCAGGTTAAAAGCGTTTCCCTTATAAGATATAACACTTTCTCTAAATGAGGATTTGCTCATCCCAGGACTAATCATACCATCCCCCATGATCAGCCATTGCTGCCAGAGAAAATTGCATGTAGGGACACACGTTCTGCAGCAACCATGGCAGGAGATGCCACTACATGTGGTCGTGAACGTCATCCATTTAAACAACTGCACAAGCAATGTGTTCCTAGATGTCTACAATGGAAACCTCTCTTTTTAGTGGCTATCTAATCTAGCTAACACAGGGGAATTACAGTCTATGACTTTGTTATGCTTCATATGGACATGGGTCATCCACATGGGGCAACCTTTTATTATTCTATCAAGGGGTTTCTCATCACTTCTATAGGTAGCTTGTCACCACTCACTAACAAACTAAGAGGTGAGTGGTACTAATGTTAATATCACACCTCCAAATAATTGGCGAAATGTGTGCACAGTCAGGAGATATCAGACTCCTGTCCTATTAAAGCAATAAGACAATTTCAAAATATCTGCTTGGTCATGCACAAATTCAAGCAGGTAAGTATAGACTTAATATCAGTGACATCATTGAGAATTAAGAACTCCTTTAAATAAGGGCCAAATACTCCAGAAAGCAACAAGCCAGTGCCAATGTTTCAGACCCAGTGTACATGTCTGAATGGTTGTACAATCCTGTCTAAATGTTTTCTCACTTTATATTAAAGGGGTTGTCCACTGCAAGGACAACTTTTTTTGGTTTTGTATTATAGAATTGATCACTTATACCCGATGAAGTAGGTGTAATCATTTTGAAACCCCCCCAGATAAAATAAAAAACCTAAACACACCTACTGTGACGGCACCGTTCAAGTGGTGTTGGCACGCGCAGTCCTAGGGATCTCGTGCGGTTGCTTGACACGTGGTGCTCGGCGCCCGATCAGCATCACTTTCCCCGCATTCATATGAATTGAATATGAAGAGGAAGTCAGAGATCAGTTGCAGCCTTGGCTTTCTCCTCATGTTTAATTTGACAGGAGATGAGGACAGTGATACCAGTGCTGACTGGCCATCGGGCACCACATGTCGTGCAACCGTAAGAGCGCCCCAGGACCACAAATGCCAACATCTCTGGAATGGTGACAGCATGGGAGGTGAGTATAAGATTTTTATTTTATTGGGGCCAAACTGTTGTGAACTCTGTTTTTGGGCTCCCTCTTGTGGTCACAAGTAGTACTGTGTGAGTGCTGTCTTTGGGCTCCCTCTGGTGGCTCTTTGTGTCATTCTGCAGGTCTGAGGCTTGTTCAGCTGTCTCGTTATCTGTTAGCTGGTTTCCTATTTAGCTCACCTGGACTTTCAGTGGTTGCCTGCTGTTGATGTATTCAGTGCTATTTTGATCTCTCCTGAATCCCTTCATTATCAGTCTCGCCAAGAGAAGCTAAGTTTCTGTTTGGTTATTTTTTGCTCATCAGTGTTCAATATGTTTCTTGGTTATTTATTTGTTCTTGTCCAGCTTGCTAATATGTGATTTCCTTGCTTGCTGGTAGCTCTAGGGGGCTGAGTTTCTCCCCTCACACCGTTAGTTGGTGTGGGGGTTCTTGTATTCTCAGCGTGGATATTTTGTATAGGGTTTTTTACTGACCGCACAGTTCCCTGCCTGTCTTCTGCTATCTAGTATTAGTGGGCCTCATTTGCTGAATCTGTTTTCATTTCTACGTTTTGTATTTTCCCCTTACCTCACCGTTATTATTTGTTGGGGGCTTCCTATATCTTTGGGGTCATTTCTCTGAGGCAAGTGAGGTCTTACTTTCTCTATAGGGGTAGCAAGTTTCTCAGGCTGCGTCGAGATGTCCAGGAATTTAGGCACGTTCACCGGCTACCTTTAGTGTGTTTGTTAGGATCAGGTTTTGCGGTCAGTCCAGTTACCACCTCCCTAGAGCTCGTTCTATGTTCAGTAACTTAGCTAGTTCATTCTGTGATCCTCAGCCACTAAGGATCATAACAGTACAACAGGCCAAAAAAAGTGTTTAATGCATCGCAGAAGTGGGATAAGAGAAGTCCTGAGTACAATTTTTTTTTTCCTCTCCCTTTGCTGCAGTCTGTCCAGCTTCTCTCATCCCCTTAATCTCTGGGTGGCTTTGAGTTCAGCTGCAGACATGGATATTCAGAGTCTGACTTCTAGTGTGGATCATCTTGCTGCAAGGGTGCAAAGCATTCAGGATTTTGTTGTTCACAGTCCTATGTCTGAGCCAAAAGTACCAATTCCTGAGTTGTTTTCTGGAGATAGATCTAGGTTTCGGAATTTTAAGAATAATTGTAAATTATTTCTTTCTTTGAGACCTCGTTCCTCTGGTGATTCCGCTCAGCAAGTTAGAATTGTTATCTCCCTGTTACGTGGCGACCCTCAAGACTGGGCTTTCTCCCTGGCGCCAGGAGATCCTGCATTGCTGAATGTGGATGCATTTTTTCTGGCGCTTGGATTGCTTTATGAGGAACCTAATCTTGAGAACCAGGCAGAAAAGGCCTTGCTGGCTCTCTCTCAGGGCCAGGATGAAGCTGAGGTGTATTGTCAAAAATTTCGGAAATGGTCTGTGCTTACTCAATGGAATGAGTGTGCCCTGGCTGCAAATTTCAGAGAAGGTCTTTCTGAAGCCATTAAGAATGTTATGGTGGGGTTCCCCATGCCTGCAAGTCTGAATGACTCAATGGCTTTGGCCATTCAGATTGATCGGCGTTTGCGGGAGCGCAAATCTGCGCACCATCTGGCGGTGTTTTCTGAACAGAGACCTGAGTCTATGCAATGTGACTGAATTCTGACCAGAATTGAGCGGCAAGATCATAGACGTCAAAATGGGTTGTGCTTTTACTGTGGTGATTCAACTCATGTTATCTCAGCATGCTCTAAGCGCGTAAAAAAAATTGCTAAATCTGTCACCGTTGGTACTATACATCCTAAATTCATTTTGTCTGTTACTTTAATTTGTTCTTTGTCTTCCTATTCGGTTATGGCTTTTGTGGATTCAGGTGCTGCCCTGAACCTGATGGATTTCTCATTTGCCAGGCGCTGTGGTTTGGTCCTGGAGCCTTTGGAATTCCCTATTCCACTGAGGGGAATTGATGCTACACCATTGGCTGAGAATAAGCCTCAGTATTGGACTCAAGTGACCATGTGCATGACTCCTGTACATCAGGAGGTGATTCGCTTTCTTGTGCTGCATAATTTGCATGATGTTGTCGTTTTGGGTCTGCCATGGCTGCAGGCTCATAATCCAGTTTTGGATTGGAAAGCTATGTCTGTTTCAAGTTGGGGTTGCCAGGGGATTCATGGCGATGCTCCTTTGGTGTCAATTGCTTCTTCCACTCCTTCTGAGGTCCCTGAGTTTTTGTCGGACTACCAGGATGTATTTGATGAGCCCAGATCCGGTGCCCTGCCTCCTCACAGGGATTGTGATTGTGCTATAAATTTGATTCCTGGTAGTAAGTTCCCTAAGGGACGACTTTTTAATTTGTCTGTACCAGAACATGCCGCTATGCGGAGTTATATAAAGGAGTCTTTAGAGAAGGGACATATTCACCCATCCTCCTCCCCTCTTGGTGCAGGATTCTTTTTTGTGGCCAAGAAGGATGGTTCTCTGAGACCTTGTATAGATTATCGTCTTCTAAATAAAATCACGGTCAAATTTCAGTATCCTTTGCCATTATTATCTGATCTGTTTGCTCGGATTAAGGGGTCCAGTTGGTTCACCAAGATAGATCTTCGTGGTGCGTATAACCTTGTGCGTATTAAGCAGGGGATGAATGGAAAACAGCATTTAATACGCCCGAAGGCCATTTTGAGTACTTGGTGATGCCTTTTGGACTCTCTAATGCTCCTTCTGTGTTCCAGTAATTCATGCATGACATCTTCCGAGAATATCTGGATAAATTTATGATTGTGTATCTGGATGACATTTTGGTCTTTTCTGAGGACTGAGAGTCCCATGTGAAGCAGGTCAGGATGGCATTTCAGGTCCTGCGTGCTAATGCCTTATTTGTGAAGGGCTCAAAATGTCTCTTCGGAGTACAGAAGGTTTCCTTTTTGGGTTTTATTTTTTCTCCTTCTACTATTGAGATGGACCCAGTCAAGGTCCAGGCTATTCATGACTGGAATCAGCCTACATCTGTCAAGAGTCTTCAGAAGTTCTTGGGTTTTGCTAATTTTTACCGTTGCTTCATTGCTAATTTTTCTGGCGTGGTTAAACCCTTGACGGATTTGACCAAGAAGGGTTCTGATGTGACTAATTGGTCTCCTGCGGCCGTGGAAGCCTTTTGGGAGCTGAAGCGCCGGTTTTCTTCGGCTCCAGTTTTGTGTCAGCCTGATGTCTCTCTTCCTTTTCAGGTCGAGGTTGATGCTTCTGAGATTGGAGCAGGGGCTGTTTTGTCGCAGAGAAGCTCTGATTGCTCTGTGATGAAACCTTGTGCTTTCTTTTCAAGAAAGTTTTCGCCTGCCGAGCGGAATTATGATGTTGGTAATCGGGAGTTGTTGGCTATGAAGTGGGCATTTGAGGAGTGGCGACATTGGCTCGAGGGAGCTAAGCATCGTGTGGTGGTCTTGACTGATCACAAAAATCTGATTTATCTCGAGTCTGCCAAGCGGCTGAATCCTAGACAGGCTCGTTGGTCGTTGTTTTTCTCCCGTTTCGATTTCGTGGTCTCGTACCTGCCTGGTTCGAAGAATGTGAAGGCTGATGCTCTTTCTAGGAGTTTTGTGCCTGACTCTCCGGGAGTTTCAGAGCCGGCTGGTATCCTCAGAGAGGGAGTGATTTTGTCTGCCATTTCCCCAGATTTGCGATGAGTGCTGCAGAAATTTCAGGCGGATAGACCTGACCGTTGCCCACCAGAGAGACTGTTTGTCCCAGATAGATGGACCAGCAGAGTTATTTCCGAGGTTCATTCTTCGGTGTTGGCAGGCCATCCTGGGATTTTTGGTACCAGAGATTTGGTGGCTAGGTCCTTCTGGTGGCCTTCCTTGTCGCGGGATGTGCGTTCCTTTGTGCAGTCCTGTGGGATTTGTGCTCGGGCTAAGCCTTGCTGTTCTCGTGCCAGTGGTTTGCTTTTGCCTTTGCTTGTCCCGAAGAGGCCTTGGACGCACATTTCCATGGATTTTATTTCGGATCTTCCAGTCTCTCAGAGAATGTCTGTCATCTGGGTGGTGTGTGATCGTTTTTCCAAAATGGTCCATTTGGTGCCTTTGCCTAAGTTGCCTTCCTCCTCCGATTTGGTTCCTCTATTTTTTCAGAATGTGGTTCGCTTGCATGGCATCCCTGAAAATATTGTGTCTGACAGAGGATCCCAGTTTGTGTCCAGATTTTGGCGGATTTTTTGTGCTAAGATGGGCATTGATTTGTCTTTTTCATCGGCCTTCCATCCTCAGACGAATGGCCAAACCGAGCGAACTAATCAGACCTTGGAAACTTATTTGAGATGTTTTGTTTCTGCTGATCAGGATGATTGGGTGACTTTTTTGCCATTGGCCGAGTTTGCCCTTAATAATCGGGCGAGTTCTGCTACTTTGGTTTCGCCTTTTTTCTGCAATTCTGGTTTTCATCCTCGTTTCTCCTCGGGTCAGGTCGAGCCTTCTGACTGTCCTGGGGTGGATTTTGTGGTGGATAGGTTGCAGCAGATTTGGAACCATGTGGTGGACAATTTGAAGTTGTCACAGGAGAAGGCTCAGCGCTTTGCCAACCGCCGTCGCGGTGTGGGTCCCCGACTTCGTATTGGGGATTTGGTATGGCTGTCTTCTCGGTATGTTCCTATGAAGGTCTCCTCTCCTAAATTCAAGCCTCGCTTCATCGATCCTTATAAGATTTTGGAAATCCTTAACCCGGTGTCATTTCGTTTGGACCTCCCAGCGTCATTTGCCATTCATAACGTGTTCCATAGGTCTTTGTTGCGGAGGTATGTGGTGCCTGTGGTTCCTTCTGTTGAGCCCCCTGCCCCGGTGCTGGTTGAGGGCGAATTGGAGTACGTGGTGGAGAAGATCTTGGATTCTCGTGTTTCTAGACGGAGGCTTCAGTATTTGGTTAAGTGGAAGGGCTATGGTCAGGAGGATAATTCCTGGGTTGTCGCCTCTGATGTTCATGCGGCCGATTTGGTTCGTGCCTTCCATGTGGCTCATCCTGATCGCCCTGGGGGTTTTGATGAGGGTTCGGTGACCCCTCCTCAAGGGGGGGTACTGTTGTGAACTCTGTTTTTGGGCTCCCTCTTGTGGTCACAAGTGGTACTGTGTGAGTGCTGTCTTTGGGCTCCCTCTGGTGGCTCTTTGTGTCATTCTGCAGGTCTGAGGCTGGTTCAGCTGTCTCGTTATCTGTTAGCTGGTTTCCTATTTAGCTCACCTGGACTTTCAGTGGTTGCCTGCTGTTGGTGTATTCAGTGCTATTTTGATCTCTCCTGAATCCCTTCGTTATCAGTCTCGCCAAGAGAAGCTAAGTTTCTGTTTGGTTATTTTTTGCTCATCAGTGTTCAATATGTTTCTTGGTTATTTATTTGTTCTTGTCCAGCTTGCTAATATGTGATTTCCTTGCTTGCTGGTAGCTCTAGGGGGCTGAGTTTCTCCCCTCACACCGTTAGTTGGTGTGGGGGTTCTTGTATTCTCAGCGTGGATATTTTGTATAGGGTTTTTTACTGACCGCACAGTTCCCTGCCTGTCTTCTACTATCTAGTATTAGTGGGCCTCATTTGCTGAATCTGTTTTCATTTCTACGTTTTGTATTTTCCCCTTACCTCACCGTTATTATTTGTTGGGGGCTTCCTATATCTTTGGGGTCATTTCTCTGAGGCAAGTGAGGTCTTACTTTCTCTATAGGGGTAGCAAGTTTCTCAGGCTGCGTCGAGACGTCCAGGAATTTAGGCACGTTCACCGGCTACCTTTAGTGTGTTTGTTAGGATCAGGTTTTGCGGTCAGTCCAGTTACCACCTCCCTAGAGCTCGTTCTATGTTCAGTAACTTAGCTAGTTCATTCTGTGATCCTCAGCCACTAAGGATCATAACACCAAAAATTTAGATCGAGAAGAGTTTGTCCTATTAGTGGACAACCCCTTTAAAGTGATCTTATTTAATATATATCACATTTTAAAAGCAATTATACAACCATTCTGATTTTTTTTTCAAAATAAGTATGCCAACCTCATCAGGTCTAAGGGATCTATTTTCTAATACAAAAGCAAAGATAGACAGCACAAATTCATGTAGTACTATGAAGGTCTTAAAGTGGAAATAGTAAATACTGTAAATTAGTAATGTACAAAAATGTGCAAATTGCAAGTGAACAAAGGGGCTAATGCACCAATACAAATAGTACATGATGCAATACGATATCAACCTAAGTGCTAGTGTACAGTTACAGTATCTATATATATAATTGTCTAAGGGTTTTTCCGTCTGTCTGTCTGTCTGTCTGTCTGTCTGTCCTGGAAATCCCACGTCTCTGATTGGTCAGCGACCAATCAGCGACAGGCACAGCATGGCGACGATGATGTCATAAAGGTTGCCTTGACCAATCAGCGACGGGCACAGTCTGCCGCGAATTCGCCTCGACCAATCAGCGACGGGCACAGTATCGACGTAGATGTCATAATGGTTGCCATGGCGACGATGATGTCATAAAGGTTGCCTCGACCAATCAGCGACGGGCACAGTCTGCCGTGAATTCTGGAATCATCATTGTCCATATACTACGGGGACATGCATATTCTAGAATACCCGATGCGTTAGAATCGGGCCACAATCTAGTATTCAATAATCATCAACATGTACAAACATGATTTTAACCCATGAAAAGCAAGATGACAGTGTATGAAATGAACCTCACTACCAATATTTTTCTTTTTAAAAATAAGTACACCAACCACATCAGGTCTAATAGATATATTTAATAATGTCCCCGTGTCTTCATTTGTTATTTTCTAAGTCACTTTCAATTTTTCTCCTGCGGTATTAGTTGCAGTTTTTGCTGCCAAATTCATGAAAATAGTGCACTCCATTTATAAGTCAAACATGGTCTTCTTTGTGCCCTGAACTGATTTTATGGTTTGTTTAAAAAAATTGAGACAAAAGTAGGCCTACTCTGAAATACATCGTGGTGGGGACCAAAGTGAAAATTTGCAAATTTTGTCATTTTTGGAATTTAAAAACACAAAAATTGAGCTTGATTTGAGTTGATATACATGCAGCACATAAACGCATGTTCACATTGGCCATAAAACATACAAAACGTACAAGAAGCAAAATGAGCAAAAACCCTGCCGTAACTAAATATGTAAAAAGCAGAAGTGCATTTAAATAACACAGAGTTCTTAGTAATACTGTTTTTGATCAAAAATAGCATAAAAGCCATCCCACCGTGACAAGGTGACTCTGATTGGGACGGCCCTACGCGGTCTAACATTAAAAACCTTACCATGTGTCAAAGTTGACCTCAGTGTGTGAATAAGTGCAGACAAAATGACTGGATACGAACCAGTGGACAAATGTAATCTCCAGCTCAGGAAAGGGAGTCCCCACCCCATTTTTGGAAATTGTCTTCTAAGATTACGGCGCATCTTGCTTTATGAGCATTAATGGACATGCGTTGACCAAGCTCCATTAGAATGCAATCACCCAAATATAACCACAATGCAGGAGGAGATTATGTAGAAGAGGTCAGAGAATAGCAAAAATCATCTTTACGGAACTTAGTAGATTGGTCAATAAAACAAATTATCTCATGATATAAGGAGCGTGTTAAGAAAATCGTCCTGACCTAGTTAAGATCAAAGGTCTTTTGTACATGTAATTACATTGTAAGCAACTGGCAAGCAACCAGCAACGAATTTACAGAGAAACTGAACTGTTAGAAGCCAAGACAGTAGGGGTCATTGCAGATCGAAAGTGCAAGATAAAAGTGGCCATTATTGGTTCTTCCTTTTTTTTTTACCTGGCTTATACTGACACAAATGGTGCAATTTAAAGGCAGAAATGTGATGATAATTACAGCTAATAGCATGTACTCTTACGTGATTGCTATTAAATTCTTACAAACAAGATTCTGATTATAATTTGCAGAGAAAATAATCTCTTTGTCAAAATCCACTCTACCCAATGAATGCGTTAATGGTCAAGAAAAATTAGTTTCATAGCAGACCTCTCCTTTCACACAAAACCTGATAAAAAATGACTTGCTGTCATCATTCTTCTCAAATTAAAACTACATTTGGTGGATTTACCAGTCAGGAATAAAGATGAGTGAACACAAGCTTGAAAGTTTGGGGTTCGTACAGGACAGTTAGGGTATGTGCACACAATCAGTAAGCGCTGCGGGTTGGACGCTGCGTACTTGTGCAGTGTCAAATCCACAGCGTCCAGATGATACAACATAGTGGATGAGATTTCAAGAAATCTCATATCCACTATGCGTCCATAGAAGCCCGCGGCTCCCCTGTGGAGACAAACATGAGGCGTGTCTTTCCAGACAGCAGCATGTCAGTTTCTCTTGTGGAGGCGTGAGTCTCCACAAGAGAAATTTCACCCATAGAAAGTATTGGATGCCATGAATCCGCACGGTTCAGTGAACACATGCAGATTCACCTGCGTTCAAGAAATGGCAGCGCTTTGGACGCAACGGACATGAGATGTGTACAAAGCGCTGCCACTTCCGGATCATCTGCACAAACCCTTAGTGTCCGGTGCTAAATGCTGAACACGGACTTCTCCCAGAACTTTATTGCAATGTTCGGAGTTCCAAGTCCATTGCACAGAGAGACAGATATTTTCTCTGGCTCAAAAGTCTGGGTTTCCATTGTTTTCAATGTGGTTCAGGTTCTGGTTCTAGTTCAGGTTCAGTTCTGATACTCGAACAGAACTTTGGAATAAAGTTCGACTCGGGTACCAAACTCCAACTTCCATGGGTCCACTCATCCCTATCAGAACTTTCCCAATTCTCACGCTTTGTACCTTGTCATTCACTTGTTTTGTGTGTGAGGTTCCACCTAATTAAACATTTGCCAATACTATAGGTGCTGGAACTTTCTTCCTCTCACTTCCCAGCATGCTTTGCTCCAGCTATTATGCAAAGGCTTGCCTTCCCCAAACTGAGAAAACACCTTTCTGCTAAGTCTCTATGCAGTTTATCATAAAGAACAGTCATGAGCAGAGAGATTACCATTTCTATAATCCATTTCTGTATCTGTACTGCACGTGACTGATTGCACTTGACAATAGGCAATAGACAGAACATTAGACTGAAAGGAGGCACCTAGTGACCGACTCATTAGAATGACTTCATAGGAATAAACTAATATAGTGTTTTAATGAACTCATTTGCAGAATATTACAATTTTAGACCAATTATCTGCAAGTACAGTGACCATTTGAGACACAGAATATAAGAATTGCTCTACAAAAAAATCAGATTGATGGAATGTAATGCAAGTAATGAAATATGCTCAGACATTACAGTGATAGCATTGTCTAATTGTCACTGTGCACAACGGGAAAGTGCAACTGTATAGATATTTCACAGATGAATGTGGTATTGGCCACATGTGCATGGCATGTATGCCCACATGTTTTAATATACGGGATAGCAGCCATTAATATTGGCATTTTGATGGTTATATAGATGTGATCTTCCCGACCTTTCCTGTTGGCTTGACACATCCCAATATAAATGGTTTCAGAAGATAAGATTTGAGAGAAAAAAGAAAAATGATTTTACAGTATTCTAATGGAAGATGATAAAGTACAGTATGTGTCGGTGTGTGGCCACCCAGAGGTTGTGTACATAGGAAAAGTTTTAGACATTTGAGTTGAACTCATGAAAAAGGAGAACACACCCAAAAGTGTTGCTTTTATATTTTTGTGCATTGTATAGTATGTACCAGCATTCTCAAAATGCTAATAGATACTATAATATTTTCCTGTGTATAATAAGTAATAAAATAAAAATAAAACCTAAACAATTGAGTCGGGGCATATGTTGGTATTAGTGCAATACAAAGGTGAGAATTCACACTGTGGCCATTTAACATGTAGAACCTAAGATAAAAACAAAATAAGCGAATACCCCGTAATAAGTTAATAAACAGTAATAATACATGGAAATGACATAGGGTACTTAGTTAACATTGTTTTGATTAAAAAATAATGTAAAACCCATGCCACCACGACAAAGTATAGCCCAATCGGGACAATTCACCTTGTCACGGTGGGATAGCTTTTATGTTTTTTTGGTCAAAGCAATGTTATCTAAGTATCCTATGTTATTTACATGTACTATTACTATTACTATTTTCTAATTATTTGCTCATTTTGTTTTATCTAAGGTTCTGATAGAATAAAAATAGTATACTATTGTAAAATAAATTATGATTTTTTTTTTAACCACATATTAGATGCAAATGGGAATGTGATATTTTCCCAGCCATCCCCAGTGTTCAGCACTGCAGTTATCTTATATTGTAGGTTGAATAAGATAATCAAATGTACAGTACTAAGAAACTTGCTCCGGATCTGCTATCAGACTGTTCCTTCATCTCAGACAAGCCATTTCGTACATATCATATGTAAGTTTTTTCCTCTTCAAATAAAGCAGCATCCCATTTCTAATATAGGTACATTTCTCCGGGGAACATAGGTTTACTTAAGAACTGAAATGACTTTTTTTCTCTTGCCAGACAGCGAAAACCAGTAGGAGTTACTTACCTAGGATTTTATAGGGATGCTCTCCACTTTAATGTTGATGGAATCCTTAGATCATTGTCACATAGCACAGGTTTGGTGCAGTTTTTAAGAAAAAACAGGTGTAGACTAGAGATGAGCAAACGTGCTTGGATAAGATGTTATCCAAGAATGCTCAGGTATTATCTGAGTATCTTGGGCGCGCTCGTATATTATGTTCGAGTCCCTGAGGCTGCATGATTTGAAGCTATTAGACAGCCACCGCACATGTGGGGATTGCCTGTTTTTTAGGTAATCCCCACATGTGTTCAGGCTGTCCAACTTCCTCAAATCATGCAGAGACTCAAACATACTATCCGAGCACGCCCAGGATACTTGGATAACACCCGAGAGTGCTGGAATGACGCCTTTTCTGAGCATGTTCGGTCATCACTAGTGTAGATATCAAATTTTAGGCATAAACTAAAATTTCTCAAAAATAAATTGACTTCAATAGAGGGAACTGCCACAAAAAATTATTCATGGGGTAAAATATTTGTGATTCTAAGTTCTAACAACAAAAAACACCATAAGAGGAAAAAACCTGCACTATTATAGACAAAAAACACCAGTACACAGGCAAAGGTGCTTACCTGTCCAGGCTGCTAAACAAATGCACTATCAAGGTGCAGCGGACCCAAGTTAAGATGGCGGCTACACAGGTGCAATAATACCGATGAGGTGGCCAGCCTACAATCAGGGATTGGCCGCTTGGTACACCAGTGCAAACAAATAATCTGTATGTGGCGATGTTCACACAGAAAATGCAGAGCATATGGCTCAAAGCCTATTAATGACGCCATATGGCAGGCTAACCAGTGCTGACTATAATGCATCCTGTGTGAACAGAGGCCACAGTTTACCTTTGCCTGTGTACTGGTGTTTTTTTGATTCTAAGTTCTAAAATTATTCCCTAGAGCTTATTCTTTAGACTATGCTCCTGATGTATCAGAAGGAATCATTTTGGCATATGGCTGTGCTTCTTATACCTATGAAAAGCATATTGGACAAATAGCATAATGAGCAACACTAAGCTGTACTATGCAGCAGTAATATTTAGAGATGGGTCAGGCAAAATTCGAATTTGCCTGCTTGCACCAATTTTCCCTGGAAATAAAATTTGTGGAGAAGTTATTCTCTGTGAATTTAATGTCCATTATTATGCTCTTGGCTTTCTCCAGACCTCATAGGATAATACACATAAGATGTAAAAAAATAAATAATACTTACCTTACTGCTCACCTCCCTGGCTCCTCCGGTCCTCACTGTCACTCGTCTGGTCCTTGTTGCATCTTCACCCATCCAGTCTTCACTTTAAATCCCCTGGCATCCCACAGTGGGCCTGGACGTTTCACTTTGATAAAGCCGAGGAGGGTTTTACGCATGTGTGCAAGGTCACGGTGCCTGCCGCCTGTTAAGTCTTTATGCTGTGACCTTTGGTGCACTTGGTCAAAATCTCTCTAGGTCTCATCAAAGCCAAAAGTTTAGGCCCAGAATGTAAGGGGATTTCAGTG
Organism: Ranitomeya variabilis; assembly: GCF_051348905.1. NCBI lineage: Eukaryota > Metazoa > Chordata > Amphibia > Anura > Dendrobatidae > Ranitomeya > Ranitomeya variabilis. The sequence goes on along the minus strand of NC_135237.1, from coordinate 70,297,492 downwards.
TGAAGGCGGAGATCTGAAGATGAGGCAAGGATCAGAAGGGTGACTAGGAGGGGGTTCAAGAGGTGAGCATTGAAGTGAGTATAAGGATTATTGAAATATTTTTAACCTTTTGATGGCTTTTTATGGTCAGAAAATGGTGACCAGTGACTGCCATTTTGCTGAATCCATGAGGAAGCAAATTACAGGGAAAAAAACAGTTTTTTGGTGGATGCCAATTTTTGTAAAATTTGACTAGCATTCAATTTTATTCAAATGTGTTTGCAATTATCCACTGGTATTGTCGCATCTTGATAAATGTATGTATCCATTGGAGATTGGCATCAAGTCTTGTTAAAATTCTATTCTTGCCATCAAATACACTGAAAGCTGAAAGGACCGGACAGCGCTCCAGTGTGAATAGAACCGTAGGAATGTCTTGTGTGAGGAAGTTTTGTTGTATTTTTGTTGTGATTTCTTGGATCTGTGACATGAAGGAAACATCAGCAATTCACTCATAATCACCAGTAAATCTGACCATGTTTTTCTTCCAAAAATAAGGATGATGTCCAAAACTGATAATACATAAAAAACAATTTCCTGTTCTGTAAAGGACAGATCATATCCTGACAGCCTCCAGGGACCACAAACACAGACAGACCCTCAGTAAATGAGATAAAACATATATATGCTGTGTTCTGATTGAGATTGTAATCTAGAAAATGAAATGTTTCACACATTTACCAAAAAATATACCGTAATCTATCGTGTTCTCATGGTTTAGAAATAAGGAGACATGTCTCACTAAGTTATCAAAATATATTGCTCGTAAAGCCCATTTTATTTTGCTTTGAAGCTGAGAAACACTATAGTAAATGCACCGACATATCTTAGATAATATGATATCTCTTTTCAAAATATACGCTACATCTAGAAGCAGCATATGTGGTAACAATAACTTAGGCTTGGCCATCAATATTACATTAATATGGACCTAACTCTTGGCATCTGCGCTGATCAGTGACTTGAAAGGAAACCTCTTTCATACTGTACTTTATCATTCTCAGCACCACACATTTAGAAGTGTCTACGTCTTTTAATACTACTTTTCAAGTAAATGGGACTGAGCTGAAAAGTTAAGGGTAACCTGTTATGTGACAAAACACTATTAACCTGCAGTTATGAGGTTAATCTGCAGTTTAATAGCGCTCTGGTTTATTCAGGTTTCAGTCACAGAGGTGGTGTTGATGCAGATTCAGTCAGTGCTTTGTGTATAGAGAGTGGTGACTTTAACCGCACTGCCGACACTGACTGACAGCTCACTCAGCATTAGTGCCGGCTGTCAGTCAGTGTGGAGGGTGTAGTTACAGCCACTGCTCTCTATACACAGAGCAGTGACTGATCCCGTGTCGATGCCACCCCCGAGACTGAAACCCAAATGCTACCGGGAGGAATAAAGTTAATTTCCTCCCGGCTGTGGAGCTCTAAGTAAGGGTGCCGAGCAGGTTCAGTACAGAACCTACAGATTAACCCCATATCTGAAGGTTAATAGCATTTTTTTACGGGACGGGTTCACTTCAAATACAACCACTGTTAAATTTAGGTGCTGCACCTGGGAGACAATGCAGAGAAGGTGACACTTCCCGAGAACCTGTGTGCCTTCAAACACCTGGGGATGCCAAGAATCAGAACACCTCTCTAATTGATGACCTATCCTAAATATAGGTTCTGAATTTTTTTTAAATACATCCCATTGTTATTAGGATAACGTTTTTATTATTTCATCATATCCATAGCTTTTTAATTCCTTGTCAAAAGCTGGACAACTCATTTTTTTTCTGAAGGATCTCTCAGCCTAGAGGGGTTTTCCTAGGATCAACACTTAAGGTACCTTCACACTCAGCAACTTTACAACGAGAACGACAACGATCCGTGACGTTGCAGCGTCCTGGATAGCGATCTCGTTGTGTTTGACACGCAGCAGCGATCTGGATTCCGCTGTGATATCGCTGGTCGGAGCTAGAAGTCCAGAACTTTATTTGGTCATCAGATCGGCGTTTATCGTCGTGTTTGACAGCAAAAGCAACGATGTCAGCAATGTTAAACATGGAGCTAACGACCTGTGAGAACGATAAGTGAGTCACCGCTACGTCACAGGATCGCTCCTGCATCGTTGTGGAGCTGCTGTGTTTGACATCTCTACAGCGACCTAAACAGCGACGCTGCAGCGATCGGCTCGTTGTCTATATCGCTGCAGCGTCGCTGAGTGTGACGGTACCTTTAGTTATCATCAATCTGATCCCTGTCAGTCTAACTCCTGATTCTGATAAAGCCCCTTTATCTTGTCTAGCCACCACGTTATCCCTGCCTGGGTGATCACCATTAAAGAACATCAAATCCAAAGTGATTCCAGGAAATTCTGCCTTGGTTATAGCGGCTAATGATTAGTGCTCAATTTTTATTTTTCTCATTTGTTAACATTATTGTTAACAGAATTTCTCTCTCTACATTATGGAATGGCCGAAAGTACAATTTCATAAGTTTACTTTCTTTAAGTGGCAAGGAATCTTTTTTACCAGATTATCTCCCAATTGTGACAACTTAAAAAAAAAGTGGTGACGCTTAATGTTACTTTACTTTCCTGATAATGGTGACATAGAAATGATAATACCTTCAGCTTTTATACAATAATTGCTGCCTATCATATTCACTGAAAAAAGCTATAGATATAAAAAGTCTTCAGTTTAACAATGTTAAAAGTATTATATGAGTGAGATTTTGAGATGTAAAGGTTGTCTTGGTTGTCTTGATCAGTTATATTTAACTGATAGGTTAGTTATAGGTATAAAAAGGGAAAAAATAAAGGAGGCTTTGACAAAACTAGAATAGTTTATACTGTGCCTGGGATCCAGCTGAAAAGGACAATGGGGAGGATGTATTGTGTGCAACTCTCAACCAATGACCATCTCTGAGAACCCACCCGTCAATTCTGATTGGCCAAGAGCAGGTAATTGGCAGGAAGCAGCTCACAAATGACTTTTAGCAAGAGGCCAAGCACAATATACAATTTATCAAACTGTTGTGCCATAAGGTGCTTATTGGGACATCTTAGCATCCACTAGCCCAGTACAAACACTTAATGGCTCATGCATATAAAATATTGTACACAGCCAGTCTGTACAATCAGCTGTATGAATACCTCTAAAACAGAGTGCACTGAAAAGTTACTAATACCAAGTACGCTAGCTATGGAAGTCACAGAATCCATTACATTTGGAATATTTGCTGGCATAAATAAACCACCAAGTTCATATCTACACAGTTGCAATATATGTGCACTGATCCATGGAAAAATATAATAAAAGCAGCAATGGGGAAATTGGGAAATTGAACATGAAGTAAAGTAGTTAATGGCTTATAGAATAGATTTTTGTATACGTTTTATAATTTCTGCTCTTTAAATAAAATGAGTTATTTTCAGGTAGTGGAGAATTACCGTATATGCCTTGTTATCATGCACAGGGGCAAAGAAAACAGGGGTACATCTATAACAAAGCTTGCTGTCATTTGTTCAAATACATGTAGTGTAGATCTTAATGGAATGGAATAACCTAGGCCATGCGCACACGTTGAGTATTTGGTCAGTATTTTACATCAGTACTTATAAGCCAAACCTAGCAGTGGAACAATCAGAGGAAAAATAGAATAGAAACATGTCACCGCTTCTGCATTTTGTGCACACTCCTGATTTTGGCTTACAAATACTGATGAAAAACGTACCAAATAGTCAACGTGTGCACGTGTCCTTACTGGTCAGCAAGTCTCCAAGTGCTGGGACCTCCAACCATACGTAAAACAGAATTGTTGGAAAGCAGAGATTTGACTTGAATGAAGTGGAGGTTTGCACGCCAAACATGTGTTCCATTCATTGTCTACTGGATTTTCGAAAATTGTCGAATACAGCAAAGTACAGACATTCAAGAAGAAGTCTGCGGGCAGTTATTTTCTTTTTAATTGGTGTTTTTGCAGGGAGTTTGAGTTCCATATCTCAAAAATAAAGCTCTGACTTCTATAAAAGGTATATTAAAAGGAGTTGCCCAGAACTAAACTATTGATCACCTATCCGTTGGTTTGCCACGTACCACTCACACCAATCAGCTGACAATTGCTCCCGTAGCAGATGGATTTCAGCAAAATGCGAAACGAAATACTGTGTCTCCACAGTTTCTTTAGTGGCCGCTGATGAATTTTGAGTAATATTGAATATTCAGTAAATACTGTGCAGATCTACTTTGTGGATCCCCTCACATTGCATACCTCTGTCTGCTGCTGGAGCAAATATCAGATGTGGATCTCATAGTGATCATATGGATCAATATATTAGTCCCGAATAATGCTGTTACACACCTGTCCCAGGTATAACAGGTTCCACTTCCTTCCCCTGGGTCTGCTGCCCTCTGCTGTGCTCCTTGTCGGATTTTACAAGTTGCCTGGAGAAAACTAATGTCATATTCTCCCTAGACCTATTTAAGGACCATTTAGACACACACACGTGTCTTCAAATTGAGTCTCTAGTCCTATGTTTGGTGTGTTCCAGCATCTGTGCTGTTTGCGTTTGCATTTCATCTCTGCTTGGTTCCACTTCACCCGCCTTGCTGCTCCTGAGATTCCTGTGTGTGCCAAGTCATTGCTGCCAATGTGCTTTGCTGCTTGCTGCATCAGCGTCCGGGGTCCTTCTGCTTACCCAGACCTAAGGCTTAGAGGATCCACCTCTCCTGGTGAGCCTAACAAATCCCTTTTCAGAAATTAATCAATTGGATCTAAACAGGATATTATGATAAAAAGTGGGGATGCCCTTTAAGTTTTGCATGTGATTATAAACTATCGTGAAATGAGCGTTTTTACCAATGCTCGTTGTCGATTATCTTGCAGTATAAATGCACCTTTAGTCTGACATCATTTTGATATAAATTGGATTTGATAAGAATAATCACAATTTTGAATCGATGGTTGAGATGTGTTTTTTTCTCCACTTATTCCATGCAAAATGTTTCTTTTGTCTCATTAAACAATACTTATTTCAGAGCCATGGTTCAGCTGATTCCTCAAATGTGCTATTCCTTTGCATCCACCATTCAGTGAAGATCCTTTTGAGTAAATCAGTTTGATTCTTGCATAGTGACTGCGCAGTCACTCCAACAAATCCTAGGAATAATAGCAAGGTCAGCCCATTGTAATTCGTAAGCATCTCGCTTGGGATCAGCTACAAACCGCTGTCAATACCTGCAAATTGCTGACTTTGTTAGGCTGGTTGTGTGCAATAACAAAGACACGCTTTTACCTTCGCCTTTTATATACACCATGTGAAAGGAGTCTACTCACATGGAAAAAAAACAAAGTTAAATGTAGCTTTTGATTACTAACAGAGATGCAGATTGTAAAGGGAAAAAAGCGCATAAATATATAAAGACACGAAAAACATGCTAAATATCACATGGCTGTTTATATTGATTGAGATTTCAGAATTCCTCGAAGGCGCCATTGTGTCAGGTCTGTGCAGAATACAGTTATCACTTGGCACAGAGCTTTCCCTTTAATGGTAGTTATGACTAGGGTTGAGCGACTTTCATTTTTTTAAGATCGAGTCGGGTTTTGCGAAACCCGACTTTGTCCAAAGTCGAGTCGAGTGCAGTCGGCCGATTATCGCTAAAAGTCGGGGATCGACCAAAACACGAAACCCAATGCAAGTCAATGGGGAAGCATAGTCGGCAGTGAGTGGAGGCCAGGAAAACACCTACAGTGCCCATTTTAATGCCAAAAACATCCATTCTTGTTTCTGAAGCTTGTCAATCTTAATTAACTTTATAATAATAGTTGGGCATTGGAAATTGGGGGTCATTTGTCAAAAGTTGTGGGGGGTAGGGCTGGTTCAAGGTTTTAGTGGGCCCAGGAAACGGTGACTACATCACGGCGGTGGAGCAGTGAGAGGTAAGTATTTCAACTTTGCAAGTGCTGTGATCCTGAGCAAGCAGGGAGGCCCACTCGTTCGCATTGCCATTGGCACAGGGCCCCTCAAAGTACAGCGGTGTATATGCACGGCGGGGGCGCCTCCCACCAGCAGCGACACTTTTGCATACTCTGAGGGGCCCTGTGCCAGTGACGTCGCCAACGAGTATGCCCCCCCCACCTGATGAAGGAACCTGCACTTTCATCTGCACCTTCCTCTTTGTCCCTGTGTAAGGTGGTATAACATGCGGGAAGGGGAACCTTACTTTCAGCAGGGTCAGATTCTGGCTGTGTAGAGTGCAAGGGGAATGTAGTGGTCTAGGTCAATGTACCAGCAGACTCATCTAGCAGTGGCTGGGCAATGGGCAGGATGAGGAGGAAACACAGATATAGGGCCAAAGGATAAAGTAAGCTAAATGCAGTTCAAAATTGGTAACAGGACTAAACAAATGGCATTGCTTTGTTCAGTGGAGTAGCAAACCCAGGAGCAGCAGACACTGTTTTAAGGGCCCAACCACACTAGTAGGCCAAATGGAGTTTAATATCTGCTACTATAGGCCAAAAGCCTAAAGACTGAAGCTCAGCTTTATACAGTGTAGTACAACACCAGGGAGCGGCAGACACCGTTAGTAGGCCGTAACCACCAATTTTTTGTTAAAAAAGCACTTAATGAGAGCCAGAAGGTTGAAGCTCAGACAAGGCAACCTGGAGGAGAACACCAAGGAGGAGGAGAACACTCAGGAGGAGGACAAAACCCAGGAGCGGCAGACACCGTTAGTAGGCCCTAACCACCAATTTATTTAAAGAAAGCACTTAATGAGAGCCAGAAGGTTGAAGCTCAGCTTTATACAGTGGAGGACAACACCAGGGAGCGGCACACACCGTTAGTAGGCCGTAACCACCAATTTTTTAAAAAACAGCACTTAATGAGAGCCAGAAGGTTGAAGCTCAGCTTTATACAGTGGAGGACAACACCAGGGAGCGGCAGACACCGTTAGTAGGCCGAAACCACCAATTTTTTTAAAAACAGCACTTAATGAGAGCCAGAAGGTTGAAGCTCAGATTTAGACAGTGGAGGACAGCACCAGGGAGCGGCAGACACCGTTAGTAGACCCTAACCACCAATTTTTTTTAAAAAGCACTTAATGAGAGCCAGAAGGTTGAAGGTCAGATTTAGACAGTGGAGGACAACACCAGGGAGCGGCACACACCGTTAGTAGGCCGTAACCACCAATTTTTTAAAAAACAGCACTTAATGAGAGCCAGAAGGATGAAGATCAGATTTAGACAGTGGAGGACAACACCAGGGAGCGGCAGACACCGTTAGTAGGCCGTAAACAAAGTTGAAGGCCAAATGCAGTTTAATATCTGATACTATAGGCCGAAAGCCTAAAGACTGAAGCTCAGCTTTATCCAGTGGAGGACAACACCAGGGAGCGGCACACACCGTTAGTAGGCCGTAACCACCAATTTTTTAAAAAACAGCACTTAATGAGAGCCAGAAGGTTGAAGCTCAGATTTAGACAGTGGAGGACAACACCAGGGAGCGGCAGACACCGTTAGTAGGCCGTAACCACCAATTTTTTTAAAAAACAGCACTTAATGAGAGCCAGAAGGTTGAAGCTCAGATTTATACAGTAGAGGACAACACCAGGGAGCGGCAGACACCGTTAGTATGCCCCAACCACCAAATTTTTTTTAAAAAGCACTTAATGAGAGCCAGAAGGTTGAAGCTCAGATTTATACAGTAGAGGACAACACCAGGGAGCGGCAGACACCGTTAGTATGCCCCAACCACCAAATTTTTTTTAAAAAGCACTTAATGAGAGCCAGAAGGTTGAAGCTCAGATTTAGACAGTGGAGGACAACACCAGGGAGCGGCAGACACCGTTAGTAGGCCATAAACACCAATTTTTTAAAAAATAGCACTTAATGAGAGCCAGAAGGTTGAAGCTCAGATTTAGACAGTGGAGGACAATTTGAATTAGGGACTGCAGACAGACTTAGTAGGCTGTCCCCTGTGGACCATGCATCCACCACATTAACCCATTGCGCCGTAATGGACACATAACCTTCCGTGGCCATGCCTACAGGTCCATGCGTCTGTTGTCAGGTGCACCTTTGTACTCACAGATTGCCAGAGTGCATGGACAATGCGGTCTTTTACATGCTGGTGGAGGGTTGGGATGGCTTTTCTCGCAAAAGTGTCGACTGGTTAGCTTGTAGCGTGGTACAGCATAGTCCATCATGGCTTTATTAATATTAAATAAAATATATAAATAGGCTCTATGAACTTTTAAATAGGTTCCAGGGGTACACGGGCAGCATTGGTGTGGTCAGTGGAGGAGGATTGCAAGGAGGGACCGCAGACAGGCTTACTAGGCCTAAAATAACTAAAAATAGGCTCTATGCAGTTTTAAATAGGTTAAATGGATACACAGGCAGCATTGTGGTCAGTGGAGGATTGCAAGGAGGGACCGCAGACAGGCTTACTAGGCCTAAAATAACTAAAAATAGGCTCTATGCAGTTTTAAATAGGTTACATGGATACACAGGCAGCATTGTGGTCAGTGGAGGAGGATTGCAAGGAGGGACCGCAGACAGGCTTACTAGGCCTAAAATAACTAAAAATAGGCTCTATGCAGTTTTAAATAGGTTACATGGATACACAGGCAGCATTGTGGTCAGTGGAGGAGGATTGCAAAAAGGGACCGCAGACAGGCTTACTAGGCCTAAAATAACTAAAAATAAGCTCTATGCAGTTTTAAATAGGTTACATGGATACACAGGCAGCATTGTGGTCAGTGGAGGAGGATTGCAAGGAGTGTCTGACACAGTTAGTACTCACAAAAAATAAATAGATGTTAATGTCTCGCAAAACAACAACAACAAAAAAAAAAGTGTGGCATACTTAGGTACAGGGGTGGGCTCATCTGCTGAGTTTCTGACATAGTAATTTGTCAGTAAGTATTTACTGGTGTCAATATAGGACACTGACACAGACTACTTTAACTAGCATCATAGATGTCAACAAATTGGTATTGTCAGTGCTGGCATTGAATGATGTCATAGACTAAACATTGGTGGAGCTGTGAGAGATAATTTTGCACGTGGTAGAGCACAGTTTGAGCTGGGGGGTGAACTCTCTTGTGGCCGGCGGTACCGTCCCAGGGCCCCTCATGTTACAACGGTGTGTCTGACGTTGGGTGCGCGCCACCACCGCCAGAGACACTTTATTGTACTATGAGGGACCCAGTGGCAGTGCCGTCGACCAAAAGCGGGCACACCCACCTCTTCAGACAAACGGCACTCTAACGGGTGCTTGCGCCAAGTGGCGAGACCACGGCCCCATGGGGGGAGTTTTCCCATTGAGGGAGGTGTAAACATGTCGTATGCTGGAGAAACAGCTGCTGCAAATTAAGAGATTGGAACACTCAGTAAGACCAGTCCACCAGCAAGACCTTTTTACAGGAAAGCTAGGTGTCAGCCGGGAAAGGTGGGGCAAAATAATTTGAAATCCAGGAGTGGTTCATTTTAATGAAGGTTAGATCATCCACATTTTGGGTAGCCAGACGAGTCCTTTTTTCGGTTAATATTGAACCAGCAGCACTGAATACTCTTTCTGATAGCACACTAGCTGCTGGGCAAGCAAGCTCCTGCAATGCATATTCAGCCAATTCAGGCCAGGTGTCTAATTTGGATGCCCAGTAATCAAATGGGAATGACGGTTGAGGGAGAACATCGATAAGGGATGAAAAATAGTTAGTAACCATACTGGACAAATGTTGTCTCCTGTCACTTTGAATAGATGCTGCAGTACCTGTCCTGTCTGCGGTCATTGCGAAATCACTCCACAACCTGGTCAGAAAACCCCTCTGTCCAACGCCACTTCTGATTTGTGCACCTCTAACACCTCTGCCCTGTAGCCCCCTGCAGCTCGTGTGAGAACCATCACCGGAGCTGTGTGCTGGGAATGCCTGAATCAAACGGTCTACAAGAGTAGCTTGTTTGGTTGCTAATATTTGTTCGAGGTTCTCATGTGGCATAATATTTAGCAATTTGCCTTTATAGCGAGGGTCAAGGATGCAGGTCAACCAGTAATCGTCATCGCTCATCATTTTAATAATGCGTGGGTCCCTTTTGAGGATACGTAAGGCATAATCCGCCATGTGGGCCAAAGTTCCAGTTGTCAAATCTGCGGTTGTGCTGGTTTGAGGGACAGTTACAGGCAAATCTACGTCACTTGTCTCCCTTAAAAAAACAGAACCCGGCCTTGCAATGCCACTAATTTCTGTTGGCCCAGGAGAAGCTTCCTCATTAAAAAAGTACTCATCCCCATCATCCTCCTCATCCTCCTCCTCCTCTTCACCCGCTACCGCGTCCTCTACACGGCCCTGACCAGACAATGGCTGACTGTCATCAAGGATTTCCTCTTCTTCGGCTGAAGACGCCTGCTCCTTTATGTGCGTCAAACTTTGCATCAGCAGACGCATTAGGGGGATGCTCATGCTTATTATGGCGTTGTCTGCACTAACCAGCCGTGTGCATTCCTCAAAACACTGAAGGACTTGACACAGGTCTTGTAGCTTCGACCACTGCACACCTGACAACTCCATGTCTGCCATCCAACTGCCTGCCCGTGTATCCTCCCACAAATACATAACAGCACGCCTCTGTTCGCACAGTCTCTGAAGCATGTGCAGTGTGGAGTTCCACCTTGTTGCAACGTCGATGATTAGGCGATGCTGGGGAAGGTTCAAAGACCGCTGATAGTTCTGCATACGGCTGGAGTGTACGGGCGAACGGCGGATATGCGAGCAAAGTCTGCGCACTTTGAGGAGCAGGTCGGGTAACCCCGGATAACTTTTCAGGAAGCACTGCACCACCAGGTTTAAGGTGTGAGCCAGGCTAGGAATGTGTTTCAGTTGGGAAAGGGCTATGGCAGCCATGAAATTTCTTCCGTTATCACTCACTACCTTGCCTGCTTCTAGATGTACAGTGCCCAGCCATGACTGAGTTTCTTTCTGCAAGAACTCAGACAGAACTTCCGCTGTGTGTCTGTTCTCACCCAAACACTTCATTGCCAATACAGCCTGCTGACGCTTGCCACTAGCTGTCCCATAATGGCACACCTGGTGTGCAACAGTGGCAGCTGCGGATGGAGTGGATGTGCGACTGCGGTCTGTGGACGAGCTCTCGCTTCTGCAGGAGGACGAGGAAGAGGAGGAGGGGGGGCGAACGCCTACAGCCAACTCTTTCCTTGACCGTGGGCTAGGCAGAACTGTCCCAATATTGCTGTCCCCTGTGGACCCTGCATCCACCACATTCACCCAGTGTGCCGTGATGGACACGTAACGTCCCTGGCCATGCCTACTGGTCCATGCATCTGTTGTCAGGTGCACCTTTGTAGTCACAGACTGCCTGAGTGCATGGACGATGCGGTCTTTAACATGCTGTTGGAGTGCTGGGATGGCTTTTCTAGAAAAGAAGTGTCGACTGGGTAGCTCGTAGCGTGGTACAGCGTAGTCCATCAGCGCTTTGAAAGCTTCGCTTTCAGCTAACCGGTAGGGCATCATCTCCAATGAGATTAGTCTAGCAATGTGGGCGTTCAAACCCTGTGTACGCGGATGCGAGGATGAGTACTTCCTTTTCCTAACAAGAGTCTCATGTAGGGTGAGCTGGACTGGAGAGCTGGAGATCGTGGAACTAGCGGTGGTGCCGATGGACATGGCAGACTGAGAGAGGGTTGGAGATGGTATTCTTGCCGGTGCCCTACATGCATTGTTTCCTACTACGAACCTGGTGATTCCCTGACTGCTTTGGCCTGGCGACGAAAGCTGCACAGATACTGCAGGTGGTGCGGGAAATGGTGGGCTTACAGTGAGGGAAGGGATGTAGCGTTGCTGACTAGCTTCATTGGCCGAGGGTGCTGCAACCTTTAGGCACGTTTGGTAGTTAGTCCAGGCTTGCAAATGCATGGTGGATAAATGTCTATGCATGCAACTTGTATTTAGACTTTTAAGATTCTGACCTCTGCTTAAGGTAGTTGAACATTTTTGACAGATGACTTTGCGCTGATCATTTGGATGTTGTTTAAAAAAATGCCAGACTGCACTCTTTCTACTATCGGATACCTTTTCAGGCATTGCAGACTGAGCTTCTTTAACCAGATGGCCATGCTGTCCTCCAACTGGTTTTGGTTTTGCCACGCGTTTTTGGCCAGATACGGGCCCGGCAGATGGAACCTGTTGTGATGTTGATGCCTGCTGCGGCTCCTCCTCCTCCTCCACTTCAGAACTACTGCCGCCTGCACCCTGTTCCCCCAATGGCTGCCAATCGGGTCAACAACTGGGTCATCTATGACCTCCTCTTCTATCTCGTGTGCAACTTCGTCTGTGTCACCGTGTAAGCCGGTGGTAGAGCGTTCGTGACGGGGCACCATAGTCTCAGCTGGGTTTGATTCTGGCTCAGTACACTGCGAGGGCAATGTTCTGGTCTGAGTCAAAGGAACAGCATAGTAATCTGGCTGTGGCTGTGCATCAGTGCACTCCATGTCCGATTCAACTTCTAATGGGCATGGCCTGTTAACTGTTTCACTGTCTAACCCAGGAACGGTATGTGTAAAGAGCTCCATGGAGTAACCCGTTGTGTCTCCTGACGCATCGTTCTCTCTTGTTCTGGGTGAAGAAGACAAGGAAGCGACTTGTCCCTGACCGTCAACATCCACTAACGACGCGCTGCTTTTACATTTTGCACTTTCAGAAGAGGAGGCAAAAGAGCTAGAGGCTGAGTCAGCAAGGAAAGCCAAAAATTGTTCTTGCTGCTCCGGCTTTAAAAGCGGTTTTCCTACTCCCAGAAAAGGGAGCGTTCGAGGCCTTGTGTAGCCAGACGACGAACCTGGCTCAACAACTCGAGACTTAGGTGCTGTACTTCTTTTACCACGACCACCTGGTGCTCCACCACCTCTACCATCATTACCAGCTGACAATGACCGCCCACGGCCACGACCTCTTCCACCAGACTTCCTCATTGTTTGCAAAACGTAACCAAAGTAACGGTATTTGTTACTGTAAAACAACTTATAAGGTGAACTCTAACTTCTGTAGGATTTATATACACCTTTATAGGTGGCTGACACTGAAAGGAAAACCAGGCCCAATGTTACACACTAGGTTTTCTGTGCCCCAATAATTTGAGACAGATGGCACACACACGACCGGCACTCAAGCAGAAATGCCAATCTTAATCTTCCACTATTTATTTTTTTCAGGGAGAATTTAAAAAAAAAAAAAAAAGGCCCAGTATTACACAATGGTTTTCGGTGGCACACAATGAGAGACAGATGCCACACACAGCACTGGCACAGAGGCAGACTTGCCAATCTTTATCTCCCACTATTTATTTATTTTTTTACAGGGAGAATTTACAAAAAAAAAAATAAAGTCCCAGTATTACACACTGGTTTTCGGTGGCACATAATGAGAGACAGATGCCACACACAGCAATGGCACAGAGGCAGACTTGCCAAACTTTATCTCCCACTATTTATTTTTTTTTTTTTCAGGGAGAATTAAAAAAAAAATAAAATGATGGCCCAGTATTACACACTGGTTTTCGGTGGCACACAATGAGAGACAGATGCCACACACAGCACTGGCACAGAGGCAGACTTGCCAATCTTTATCTCCCACTATTTATTTATTTTTTTACAGGGAGAATTTACAAAAAAAAAAATTATGGCCCAGTATTACACACTGGTTTTCGGTGGCACACAATGAGAGACAGATGCCACACACAGCAATGGCACAGAGGCAGACTTGCCAATCTTTATCTCCCACTATTTATTTATTTTTTTACAGGGAGAATTTACAAAAAAAAATTATGGCCCAGTATTACACACTGGTTTTCGGTGGCACACAATGAGAGACAGATGCCACTCACAGCAATGGCACAGAGGCAGACTTGCCAATCTTTATCTCCCACTATTTAATTTTTTTTTTTCAGGGACAATAAAAAAATAAAAATAAAGGACCAGTATTACACACTGGTTTTCGGTGGCACACAATGAGAGACAGATGCCACACACAGCAGTGGCACAGAGGCAGACTTGCCAATCTTTATCTCCCACTATTTTTTTTTTTTTTTCAGGGAGAATTTAAAAAAAATTATGGCCCAGTATTACACACTGGTTTTCGGTGGCACACAATGAGAGACAGATGCCACACACAGCACTGGCACAGAGGCAGACTTGCCAATCTTTATCTCCCACTATTTATTTTTTTACAGGGAGAATTTACAAAAAAAAAAATTAGGGCCCAGTATTACACACTGGTTTTCGGTGGCACACAATGAGAGACAGATGCCACACACAGCAATGGCACAGAGGCAGACTTACCAATCTTTATCTCCCACTATTTATTTATTTTTTTACAGGGAGAATTTACAAAAAAAAAATTATGGCCCAGTATTACACACTGGTTTTCGGTGGCACACAATGAGAGACAGATGCCACACACAGCAATGGCACAGAGGCAAACTTGCCAATCTTTATCTCCCACTATTTAATTTTTTTTTTTCAGGGCCAATAAAAAAATAAATAAATAAAGGACCAGTATTACACACTGGTTTTCGGTGGCACACAATGAGAGACAGATGCCACACACAGCACTGGCACAGAGGCAGACTTGCCAATCTTTATCTCCCACTATTTATTTATTTTTTTACAGGGAGAATTTACAAAAAAAAAATTATGGCCCAGTATTACACACTGGTTTTCAGTGGCACACAATGAGAGACAGATGCCACACACAGCAATGGCACAGAGGCAGACTTGCCAATCTTTATCTCCCACTATTTATTTATTTTTTTGCAGAGAGAATTTACAAAAAAAATAATTATGGCCCAGTATTACACACTGGTTTTCGGTGGCACACAATGAGAGACAGATGCCACACACAGCAATGGCACAGAGGCAAACTTGCCAATCTTTATCTCCCACTATTTAATTTTTTTTTTCAGGGCCAATAAAAAAATAAATGAATAAAGGACCAGTATTACACACTGGTTTTCGGTGGCACACAATGAGAGACAGATGCCACACACAGCACTGGCACAGAGGCAGACTTGCCAATCTTTATCTCCCACTATTTATTTATTTTTTTACAGGGAGAATTTACAAAAAAAAAATTATGGCCCAGTATTACACACTGGTTTTCGGTGGCACACAATGAGAGACAGATGCCACACACAGCAATGGCACAGAGGCAGACTTGCCAATCTTTATCTCCCACTATTTTTTTTTTTTCAGGGAGAATTAAAAAAAAAATTATGGCCCAGTATTACACACTCGTTTTCGGTGGCACACAATGAGAGACAGATGCCACACACAGCACTGGCACAGAGGCAGACTTGCCAATCTTTATCTCCCATTATTTATTTATTTTTTTACAGGGAGAATTTACAAGAAAAAAATTATGGCCCAGTATTACACACTGGTTTTCGGTGGCACACAATGAGACACAGATGCCACACACAGCAATGGCACAGAGGCAAACTTGCCAATCTTTATCTCCCACTATTTAATTTTTTTTTTTCAGGGCCAATAAAAAAATAAATAAATAAAGGACCAGTATTACACACTGGTTTTCGGTGGCACACAATGAGAGACAGATGCCACACACAGCACTGGCACAGAGTCAGACTTGCCAATCTTTATCTCCCACTATTTATTTATTTTTTTACAGGGAGAATTTACAAAAAAAAAATTATGGCCCAGTATTACACACTGGTTTTCAGTGGCACACAATGAGAGACAGATGCCACACACAGCAATGGCACAGAGGCAGACTTGCCAATCTTTATCTCCCACTATTTATTTATTTTTTTACAGGGAGAATTTACAAAAAAAAAAATTATGGCTCAGTATTACACACTGTTTTTCGGTGGCACACAATGAGAGACAGATGCCACACACACAGCAATGGCACAGAGGCAGACTTGCCAATCTTTATCTCCCACTATTTAATTTTTTTATTTTTCAGGGACAATAAAAAAAATAAATAAATAAAGGACCAGTATTACACACTGGTTTTCGGTGGCACACAATGAGAGACAGATGCCACACACAGCAATGGCACAGAGGCAGACTTGCCAATCTTTATCTCCCATTATTTATTTATTTTTTTACAGGGAGAATTTACAAAAAAAAAAATTATGGCCCAGTATTACACACTGGTTTTCGGTGGCACACAATGAGAGACAGATGCCACACACAGCAATGGCACAGAGGCAGACTTGCCAATCTTTATCTCCCACTATTTATTTATTTTTTTACAGGGAGAATTTACAAAAAAAAAAATTATGGCCCAGTATTGCAAACTGGTTTTCGGTGGCACACAATGAGAGAGAGATGCCACACACAGCAATGGCACAGAGGCAGACTTGCCAATCTTTATCTCCCACTATTTATTTATTTTTTTACAGGGAGAATTTACAAAAAAAAAATTATGGCCCAGTATTACACACTGGTTTTCGGTGGCACACAATGAGAGACAGATGCCACACACAGCAATGGCACAGAGGCAGACTTGCCAATCTTTATCTCCCACTATTTATTTATTTTTTTACAGGGAGAATTTACAAAAAAAAAAATTATGGCCCAGTATTGCAAACTGGTTTTCGGTGGCACACAATGAGAGAGAGATGCCACACACAGCAATGGCACAGAGGCAGACTTGCCAATCTTTATCTCCCACTATTTATTTATTTTTTTACAGGGAGAATTTACAAAAAAAAAATTATGGCCCAGTATTACACACTGGTTTTCGGTGGCACACAATGAGAGACAGATGCCACTCACAGCAATGGCACAGAGGCAGACTTGCCAATCTTTATCTCCCACTATTTATTTATTTTTTTACAGGGAGAATTTACAAAAAAAAAAATTATGGCCCAGTATTGCAAACTGGTTTTCGGTGGCACACAATGAGAGAGAGATGCCACACACAGCAATGGCACAGAGGCAGACTTGCCAATCTTTATCTCCCACTATTTATTTATTTTTTTACAGGGAGAATTTACAAAAAAAAAAATTATGGCCCAGTATTACACACTGGTTTTCGGTGGCACACAATGAGAGACAGATGCCACACACAGCAATGGCACAGAGGCAGACTTGCCAATCTTTATCTCCCATTATTTATTTATTTTTTTACAGGGAGAATTTACAAAAAAAAAATTATGGCCCAGTATTACACACTGGTTTTCGGTGGCACACAATGAGAGACAGATGCCACACACAGCAATGGCACAGAGGCAAACTTGCCAATCTTTATCTCCCACTATTTAATTTTTTTTTTCAGGGCCAATAAAAAAATAAATAAATAAAGGACCAGTATTACACACTGGTTTTCGGTGGCACACAATGAGAGACAGATGCCACACACAGCACTGGCACAGAGGCAGACTTGCCAATCTTTATCTCCCACTATTTATTTATTTTTTTACAGGGAGAATTTACAAAAAAAAAATTATGGCCCAGTATTACACACTGGTTTTCAGTGGCACACAATGAGAGACAGATGCCACACACAGCAATGGCACAGAGGCAGACTTGCCAATCTTTATCTCCCACTATTTATTTATTTTTTTACAGGGAGAATTTACAAAAAAAAAAATTATGGCTCAGTATTACACACTGTTTTTCGGTGGCACACAATGAGAGACAGATGCCACACACACAGCAATTGCACAGAGGCAGACTTGCCAATCTTTATCTCCCACTATTTAATTTTTTTTTTTTCAGGGACAATAAAAAAAATAAATAAATAAAGGACCAGTATTACACACTGGTTTTCGGTGGCACACAATGAGAGACAGATGCCACACACAGCAATGGCACAGAGGCAGACTTGCCAATCTTTATCTCCCACTATTTATTTATTTTTTTACAGGGAGAATTTACAAAAAAAAAAATTATGGCCCAGTATTGCAAACTGGTTTTCGGTGGCACACAATGAGAGAGAGATGCCACACACAGCAATGGCACAGAGGCAGACTTGCCAATCTTTATCTCCCACTATTTATTTATTTTTTTACAGGGAGAATTTACAAAAAAAAAATTATGGCCCAGTATTACACACTGGTTTTCGGTGGCACACAATGAGAGACAGATGCCACACACAGCAATGGCACAGAGGCAGACTTGCCAATCTTTATCTCCCACTATTTAATTTTTTTTTTCAGGGACAATAAAAAAAAATAAAAAAAAATAAAGGACCAGTATTACACACTGGTTTTCGGTGGCACAGAATGAGAGACAGATGCCACACACAGCAATGGCACAGAGGCAGACTTGCCAATATTTATCTCCCACTATTTATTAATTTTTTTTTCAGGGAGAATTAAAAAAAAAAAATTATGGCCCAGTATTACACACTGGTTTTCGGTGGCACACAATGAGAGACAGATGCCACACACAGCACTGGCACAGAGGCAGACTTGCCAATCTTTATCTCCCACTATTTATTAATTTTTTTTTCTGGGAGAATTAAAAAAAAAAAATTATGGCCCAGTATTACACACTGGTTTTCGGTGGCACACAATGAGAGACAGATGCCACACACAGCACTGGCACAGAGGCAGACTTGCCAATCTTTTTCTCCCTGCAGTAATCTCAGAAATGTATGGCAGGCAGCTATAAAAAGGACTGCTGCACACAAAAGTGTGGACAAACAAACAAGATAGCTGTGCAGAAAGGAAGGAACAACAGGATTTGTGCTTTGAAAAAAGCAGTTGGTTTGCACAGCGGCGTACACACACAGCAATGCAGCTATCAGGCAGCCTTCTAGGGCAGCCCAATGAGCTACAGCGCTGAGGAAAAAAAATGTAGCTTCCACTGTCCCTGCAAACAAAAGGTGGTGTTGGACAGTGGAAATCGCTACAGCACAAGCGGTTTGGGGATGAATGTACCCTGCAAAACACTATCCCTGCTTCTGACGAAGCGGCACCTCTCCCTACGCTCAGATCAGCAGTAGTAAGATGGCGGTCGGCGGGAACGCCCCTTTATAGCCCCTGTGACGCGGCAGAAAGCAAGCCAATCACTGCAATGCCCTTCTCTAAGATGGTGGGGACTGAGATCTATGTCATCACGCTGCCCACACTCTGCGTCCACCTTCATTGGCTGAGAAATGGCGCTTTTAGCGTCATTGAAATGTGACTTTGGCGCGAAAGTCGCGTACCGCATGGCCGACCCCACACAGGGATCGGGTCGGGTTTCATGAGACGCCGACTTTGCCAAAAGTCGGCGACTTATGAAAATGAACGATCTGTTTCGCTCAACCCTAGTTATGACTAATCAATGCTCGTTAATTGTTTTCTTCTATTTAAAAGACTCAAAACAGCACAAATAACTACAATGTGGAACTTCACCTTTGTTTTCTTTAAATGGTGGATGTACTTTCAGCTTGTTCTGCTTTGATGGATGTGGTTAATCTGCAAATAATCTGCAAATAAATTTAACATATACACATACCCTTATCTATCTCAAAGGAGCTTAAATGGGTTACAGAAAGGGGGAAGTGCTCTTTCCATTTCTTTTTCTACTTCTCATCTATACATAGAGTATAAGCAAAAGTGGGCTATAGGACAGAGAAGTCATTGCGTAAAGGGATGAGAAATTCAGACTGGGAAGTGAGGGGAAAAAGGAATTGCTGGATGCTGATAAGAAAGATTTGCCCACTCAAAAAGAGAAAATGGCAACTTACTGAGAATTGGGACAGTTCTTGGACAGATAATAATAACTATTTGTAGAGTTTAGAGCAGGGATGGGCAAGTAATTTCCCCGAGGGGCCAAATGAGAAACCACGACTGTTATGGAAGGCTGCTTAATTTTGCTCAATATTAATATTAACATATTAACTCCTTAAGTCCCAAGGGTGGTTTGCAGGTTAATGACCGGGCCAATTTTTACAATTCTGACCACTGTCCCTTTATGAGGTTATAACTCTGGAACGCTTCAATAGATCCTGATGATTCTGACACTGTTTTCTCATGACTAGTGTTGAGCATTCCGATACCGCAAGTGTCATGATTCTCAATGGCGAGAGAACATAGCCCAGCATATATGAGAACTAGCTCTTGGAAGATGGAAACTATACTGACCATGAACTAAACCTGCCGCACAACTAGAAGTGGCCGGGTAGCATGCCTACGTTTTTTTATCCCTAGATGTCCAGCGCCAGCCGGAGAACTACCTAATCCTAGCAGAGGAAAAGACAGTCCTGGCTCACCTCTAGAGAAATTTTCCCAAAAGGCAGACAGAGGCCCCCACATATATTGGCGGTGATTTTAGATGAAATGACAAACGTAGTATGAAAATAGGTTTAGCAAAATCGAGGTCCGCTTACTAGATAGCATGAAGACAGAAAGGGCACTTTCATGGTCAGCAGAAAACCCTATCAAAACACCATCCAGAAATTACTTTAAGACTCTAGCATTAACTCATAACACCAGAGTGGCAATTTCCGCTCACAAGAGCTTTCCAGACACAGTAACGAAACAGCAGCTGTGAACAGGAACAAAATGCAAAAACACACAAGGACAAAAGTCCAACTTAGCTGGGAGTTGTCTAGTAGCAGGAACATGCACAGAAAGGCTACTGATTACATTGTTGACCGGCATGAAACTGACAGAGGAGCAAGGTTATATAGCGACTCCCACATCCTGATAGGAGCAGGTGAACAGAGGGGATGATGCACACAAGTTAAATTCCACAAGTGGCCACCGGGGGAGCCCAGAATCCAATTTCACAACAGTACCCCCCCTCAAGGAGGGGGCACCAAACCCTCACCAGAACCACCAGGGCGATCAGGATGAGCCCTATGAAAGGCACGGACAAGATCGGAGGCATGAACATCAGAGGCAGTGACCCAAGAATTATCCTCCTGACCGTATCCCTTCCATTTGACCAGATACTGGAGTTTCCGTCTGGAAACACGAGAGTCCAAGATCTTTTCCACAACATACTCCAACTCACCCTCAACCAACACCGGAGCAGGAGGCTCAACGGAAGGCACAGCTGGTACCTCATACCTGTGCAACAATGAAAAACCGATGAAAAACATTATGAATCGAAAAGGATGCAGGGAGGTCCAAACGGAAGGACACAGGGTTAAGAATCTCCAATATCTTGTACGGGCCGATGAACCGAGGCTTAAACTTAGGAGAAGAAACCCTCATAGGGACAAAACGAGAAGACAACCACACCAAGTCCCCAACACAAAGCCGAGGACCAACACGACGACGGCGGTTGGCAAAAAGCTGAGTCTTCTCCTGGGACAACTTCAAATTGTCCATCACCTGCCCCCAAATCTGATGCAACCTCTCCACCACAGCATCCACTCCAGGACAATCCGAAGATTCCACTTGACCGGAGGAAAATCGAGGATGAAACCCCGAATTACAGAAAAACGGGGACACCAAGGTGGCAGAGCTGGCCCGATTATTGAGGGCGAACTCCGCCAAAGGCAAAAAAGCAACCCAATCATCCTGATCCGCAGACACAAAACACCTCAAATATGTCTCCAAGGTCTGATTAGTCCGCTCGGTCTGGCCATTAGTCTGAGGATGGAAAGCAGACGAAAAAGACAAATCTATGCCCATCCTAGCACAGAATGCCCGCCAAAATCTAGACACGAATTGGGTCCCTCTGTCAGAAACGATATTCTCCGGAATACCATGCAAACGAACAACATTTTGAAAAAACAGAGGAACCAACTCGGAAGAAGAAGGCAACTTAGGCAAGGGAACCAGATGGACCATCTTAGAGAAACGGTCACACACCACCCAGATGACAGACATCTTCTGAGAAACAGGCAGATCCGAAATAAAATCCATCGAGATGTGCGTCCAAGGCCTCTTCGGGATAGGCAAGGGTAACAACAATCCACTAGCCCGAGAACAACAAGGCTTGGCCCGAGCACAAACGTCACAAGACTGCACAAAGCCTCGCACATCTCGTGACAGGGAAGGCCACCAGAAGGACCTTGCCACCAAATCCCTGGTACCAAAGATTCCAGGATGACCTGCCAACGCAGAAGAATGAACCTCAGAGATGACTCTACTGGTCCAATCATCAGGAACAAACAGTCTACCAGGTGGGCAACGATCAGGTCTATCCGCCTGAAACTCCTGCAAGGCCCGCCGCAGGTCTGGAGAAACGGCAGACAATATCACTCCATCTTTAAGGATACCTGTGGGCTCAGAATTACCAGGGGAGTCAGGCTCAAAACTCCTAGAAAGGGCATCCGCCTTAACATTCTTAGAACCCGGTAGGTAAGACACCACAAAATTAAACCGAGAGAAAAACAACGACCAGCGCGCTTGTCTAGGATTCAGGCGCCTGGCAGACTCAAGGTAAATTAAATTTTTGTGGTCAGTCAATACCACCACCTGATGTCTGGCCCCCTCAAGCCAGTGACGCCACTCCTCAAAAGCCCACTTCATGGCCAAAAGCTCCCGATTCCCAATATCATAATTCCGCTCGGCGGGCGAAAATTTACAGGAAAAAAAAGCACAAGGTCTCATCACGGAGCAGTCGGAACTTCTCTGCGACAACACCGCCCCAGCTCCGATTTCAGAAGCGTCGACCTCAACCTGAAAAGGAAGAGCAACATCAGGCTGACGCAACACTGGGGCGGAAGAAAAGCGGCGCTTGAGCTCCCGAAAGGCCTCCACAGCATCAGGGGACCAATCAGCAACATCAGCACCCTTCTTAGTCAAATCAGTCAATGGTTTTACAACATCAGAAAAACCAGCAATAAATCGACGATAAAAGTTAGCAAAGCCCAAAAATTTCTGAAGACTCTTAAGAGAAGAGGGTTGCGTCCAATCACCAATAGCCTGAACCTTGACAGGATCCATCTCGATGGAAGAGGGGGAAAAAATGTATCCCAAGAAGGAAATCTTCTGAACCCCAAAAACACACTTAGAACCCTTCACACACAAGGAATTAGACCGCAAAACCTGAAAAACCCTCCTGACCTGCTGGACATGAGAGTCCCAGTCATCCGAAAAAATCAGAATATCATCCAGATACACAATCATAAATTTATCCAAATAATCGCGGAAAATGTCATGCATAAAGGACTGGAAGACTGAAGGGGCATTTGAAAGACCAAAAGGCATCACCAAATACTCAAAATGGCCCTCGGGCGTATTAAATGCGGTTTTCCACTCATCCCCCTGCTTGATTCGCACCAAATTATACGCCCCACGGAGATCAATCTTAGAGAACCACTTGGCCCCCTTTATACGAGCAAACAAATCAGTAAGCAGTGGTAGCGGATATTGATATTTAACCGTGATTTTATTCAAAAGTCGATAATCAATACACGGCCTCAAAGAGCCGTCTTTCTTAGACACAAAGAAAAAACCGGCTTCTAAGGGAGATGACGAAGGACGAATATGTCCCTTTTCCAAGGACTCCTTTATATATTCTCGCATAGCAGCGTGTTCAGGCACAGACAGATTAAATAAACGACCCTTAGGGTATTTACTACCCGGGATCAAGTCTATGGCACAATCGCACTCCCGGTGCGGAGGTAGTGAACCAACCTTGGGTTCTTCAAAAACGTCACGAAAGTCAGACAAGAATTCAGGAATCTCAGAGGGAATAGATGATGAAATGGAAACCAAAGGTACGTCCCCATGAGTTCCTTTACATCCCCAGCTTAACACAGACATAGCTCTCCAGTCGAGGACTGGGTTATGAGATTGCAGCCATGGCAATCCCAGCACCAAAACATCATGTAGATTATACAGCACCAGAAAGCGAATAACCTCCTGGTGATCCGGATTAACACGCATAGTCACTTGTGTCCAGTATTGTGGTTTATTACTAGCCAATGGGGTGGAGTCAATCCCTTTCAGAGGTATCGGAGCCTCCAATGGCTCCAAATCATACCCACAGCGTTTGGCAAAAGACCAATCCATAAGACTCAAAGCAGCGCCAGAGTCGACATAGGCGTCCGCGGTAATAGATGACAAAGAACAAATCAGGGTCACAGATAGAATAAACTTAGACTGTAAAGTGCTAATTGAAACAGACTTGTCAGGCTTCTTAGTACGCTTAAAGCATGCTGATTAGGGTTGAGCGAAACGGGTCGATCATTTTCAAAAGTCGCCGACTTTTGGCTAAGTCGGCGTCTCATGAAACCCGATCCGACCCCTGTTCTTGTCGGCCATGCGGTACGCGACTTTCGCGCCAAAGTCGCGTTTCAATGACGCGAAAAGCGCCATTTCTCAGCCAATGAAGGTGAACGCAGAGTGTGGGCAGCGTGATGACATAGATCCTGGTCCCCACCATCTTAGAGAAGGGCATTGCAGTGATTGGCTTGCTGTCTGCGGCGTCACAGGGGCTATAAAGGGGCGTTCCCGCCGACCGCCATCTTACTGCTGCTGATCTGAGCTTAGGGACAGGTTGCTGCCGCTTCGTCAGAAGCAGGGAGAGCGTTAGGCAGGGTCCACTAACCACCAAACCGCTTGTGCTGCAGCGATTTCCACTGTCCAACACCACCTTCGGTGTGCAGGAACAGTGGAAGCTATTTTTTTTTTTTCCCCTCAGCGCTGTAGCTCATTGGGCTGCCCTAGAAGGCTCCGTGATAGCTGTATTGCTGTGTGTACGCCACTGTGGAAACCAACTGCTTTTTTCAAAGCACATATCCTCTTGTTCCTTCCTTTCTGCACAGCTATCTTTTTTGTTTGTCCACACTTTTTATTTAATTTGTGCATCAGTCCACTCCTATTGCTGCCTGCCATACCTGGCTTACATTACTGCAGGGAGATAGTAATTGTAGGACAGTTTTTGTTTTTTTTTTGTTTTTTTTGTGGGAGATTAAGATTGGCATTTCTGCTACAGCGCCATCCCTGTGTGTGCCATCTCTCACTGAGTGGGCCATAGAAAGCCTATTTATTTTTTCCGTGATTTGTGTTCTAAATTCTACCTCAACACAAAAACACTACATCAATCAGTGGGAGAAAAATATTGGCCTCAGTCAGGGCTTGTGTGCCACTGCTGTGTGTGCTATCTCTCATTCAGTGGGCTATAGCAAGCCTATTTTTTTTTTTTTTTTTTTTTAATATTATTTGGTTTCTAAAGTCTCCCTGAAAAAAAAAAAAAAACCTAAAAAAACAGTGGGAGAGTAATATTGCCCTTTCAGCTTGTGTGCCAGTCTTGACTCCTGGGTGTGCCACCTCTCTCCCTCTCATTCAGTGGGCCATAGAAAGCCTATTTATTTTTTTTTTAAAATATTATTGGGTTTCTAAAGTCTCCCTTAAAAAACAAAAAATACATAAAAAAACAGTGGGAGAGTAATATTGCCCTTTCAGCTTGTGTGCCAGTCTTGACTCCTGGGTGTGCCACCTCTCTCCCTCTCATTCAGTGGGCCATAGAAAGCCTATTTATTTTTTTTTTTTAATATTATTGGGTTTCTAAAGTCTCCCTTAAAAAACAAAAAATACATAAAAAAACAGTGGGAGAGTAATATTGCCCTTTCAGCTTGTGTGCCAGTCTTGACTCCTGGGTGTGCCACCTCTCTCCCTCTCATTCAGTGGGCCATAGAAAGCCTATTTTTTTTTTTTTTTTAATATTATTGGGTTTCTAAAGTCTCCCTTAAAAAACAAAAAATACATAAAAAAACAGTGGGAGAGTAATATTGCCCTTTCAGCTTGTGTGCCAGTCTTGACTCCTGGGTGTGCCACCTCTCTCCCTCTCATTCAGTGGGCCATAGAAAGCCTATTTATTTATTTTTTTTAATATTATTGGGTTTCTAAAGTCTCCCTTAAAAAACAAAAAATACATAAAAAAACAGTGGGAGAGTAATATTGCCCTTTCAGCTTGTGTGCCAGTCTTGACTCCTGGGTGTGCCACCTCTCTCTCTCATTCAGTGGGCCATAGAAAGGCTATTTTTTTTTTGTTTTTTTAATATTATTTGGTTTCTAAAGTCTCCCTGAAAAAAAAAAAAAAACATACAAAAAACAGTGGGAGAGTAATATTGCCCTTTCAGCTTGTGTGCCAGTCTTGACTCCTGGGTGTGCCACCTCTCTCCCTTTCATTCAGTGGGCCATAGAAAGCCTATTTATTTTTTTTTTTAAATATTATTGGGTTTCTAAAGTCTCCCTTAAAAAACAAAAAATACATAAAAAAACAGTGGGAGAGTAATATTGCCCTTTCAGCTTGTGTGCCAGTCTTGACTCCTGGGTGTGCCACCTCTCTCCCTCTCATTCAGTGGGCCATAGAAAGCCTATTTATTTTTTTTTTAAATATTATTGGGTTTCTAAAGTCTCCCTTAAAAAACAAAAAATACATAAAAAAACAGTGGGAGAGTAATATTGCCCTTTCAGCTTGTGTGCCAGTCTTGACTCCTGGGTGTGCCACCTCTCTCTCTCATTCAGTGGGCCATAGAAAGGCTATTTTTTTTTTGGTTTTTTTAATATTATTTGGTTTCTAAAGTCTCCCTGAAAAAAAAAAAAAAAACATACAAAAAACAGTGGGAGAGTAATATTGCCCTTTCAGCTTGTGTGCCAGTCTTGACTCCTGGGTGTGCCACCTCTCTCCCTCTCATTCAGTGGGCCATAGAAAGCCTATTTATTTTTTTTTTTAAATATTATTGGGTTTCTAAAGTCTCCCTTAAAAAACAAAAAATACATAAAAAAACAGTGGGAGAGTAATATTGCCCTTTCAGCTTGTGTGCCAGTCTTGACTCCTGGGTGTGCCACCTCTCTCTCTCATTCAGTGGGCCATAGAAAGGCTATTTTTTTTTTTGTTTTTTTAATATTATTTGGTTTCTAAAGTCTCCCTGAAAAAAAAAAAACAACACATACAAAAAACAGTGGGAAAGTAATATTGCCCTTTCAGCTTGTGTGCCAGTCATGACTCCTGGGTGTGCCACCTCTCTCCCTTTCATTCAGTGGGCCATAGAAAGCCTATTTATTTTTTTTAAAAAATATTATTGGGTTTCTAAAGTCTCCCTTAAAAAACAAAAAATACATAAAAAAACAGTGGGAGAGTAATATTGCCCTTTCAGCTTGTGTGCCAGTCTTGACTCCTGGGTGTGCCACCTCTCTCTCTCATTCAGTGGGCCATAGAAAGCCTTTTTTTTTTTTTTTTTTTTTTTTTAATATTATTTGGTTTCTAAAGTCTCCCTGAGAAAAAAAATAAATAAATTAGGTGGGAGATTAATATTGACATTAGTGCTTGAGTGACAGTCCTGCGTGTGTGTCATCTCTGTGATTTTGTGCCACAGAAAACAGAGTGTGTAACATTGTGCCTGATTTTCCTTGTGGTCTCACCAACCTGTTAAGGGATATTGAAATCATACTGAAGTTATAGCTCACCGTGTAAGTTGTTTGACAGCAACAAATAAAGTTACTTTGGTTAAGATTTTAAAACAATGAGGAAGTCTGGTGCAAGAGGTCGTCGTGGGCGTTCATTGTCAGCTGGTAATGATGGTAGTGGTAGTGGAGCATCAGGTGGTCGTGGGGATAAAAATATTCCACCTAAGTCTGGAGCTGTGGAGCCAGTTTCGTCGTCAGGCTACACAAGGCCTCGAACGCTCTCTTTTCTGGGAGTAGGAAAACCGCTTTTAAAGGCGGAGCAGCAACAGCAAGTTTTGGCTTACATTGCAGACTCAGCCTCTAGCTCTTTTGCCTCCTCTTCCGAAACTGGTAAATGTAAAAGCAGCGCGTCGCTTGTGGATGTTCACTGTCAGGGACAAGTCGCTTCCTTGTCCTCCTCAGCAAAAACTACAACAAGAGAGAAGGATGCAGCAGGCGACACAACGGGTCACTCCATGGAGCTCTTTACACATACCGTCCCTGGCTTAGAAAGTGAAACATTTAACAGGCCATGCCCATTACAAGTATATTCTGACATGGAGTGCACTGATGCACAGCCACAGCCAGAGTACTATGCTGCTCCTTTGACTCAGACCACCACATTGCCCTCTCAGGGTACAGATCCACAATCAGACCCTGATGAGACTATGTTGCCCCGCCACGAACGCTATACCACCGACCGACACAGTGACACAGACGAAGTTGCACACGAGCTCGAAGAGGAGGTAATAGATGACCCAGTTATTGACCCCGATTGGCAGCCATTGGGGGAACAGGGTGCAGGCGGCAGTAGTTCAGAAGCGGAGGTGGAGGAGGGGCCGCAGCAGGCATCAACATCGCAACAGGTTCCATCTGCCGGGCCCGTATCTGGCCCAAAACGCGTGTCAAAGCCAAAACCTGTTGGAGCACAGCGTTGCCATCCGGTTAAAGCTCAGTCTGCAATCCCTGAAAAGGGATCCGAGTCTAGGAAGAGTGCAGTCTGGCATTTTTTTAAACAACATCCAACTGATCAGCGCAAAGTCATCTGTCAAAAATGTTCAACTAGCTTAAGCAGAGGTCAGAATCTGAAAAGTCTAAATACTAGTTGCATGCATAGACACTTAACCACCATGCATTTTCAAGCCTGGACTAACTACCAAACGTCCCTCAAGGTTGTAGCACCCTCGGCCAATGAAGCTAGTCAGCAACGCAACATCCCTTCCGTCACTGTAAGGCCACCATTTTCCGCACCACCGGCAGTATCTGTGCAGGTTTCTTTGCCAGCCAAAAGCAGTCAGGGTCAGGGAATCACCAGTTTTGTAGGAGGAAATATTGCATCTAGGGCACCGGCGGAAACAATACCGTCTCCAACCGTCTCTCAGTCTGCCATGTACACCGGCACACCCGAAAGTTCCACGATCTCCAGCTCTCCAGTCCAGCTCACCCTACATGAGACTCTGGTTAGAAAAAGGAAGTACTTATCCTCGCATCCGCGTACACAGTGTTTTAACGCCCACATAGCTAGACTAATCTCGTTAGAGATGATGCCCTACCGGTTAGTTGAAAGCGAAGCTTTCAAAGCCCTGATGGAGTACGCTGAACCACGATACGAGCTACCCAGTCGACACTTTTTTTCCAGAAAAGCCATCCCAGCCCTGCACCAGCATGTTAAACAGCGCATCGTCCATGCACTCAGGCAATCTGTGAGTACAAAGGTGCACCTGACTACAGATGCATGGACCAGTAGGCATGGCCAGGGACGTTATGTGTCCATCACGGCACACTGGGTGAATGTGGTGGATGCAGGGTCCACAGGCGACATCAATTTAGGGACAGTTGTGCCTAGCCCACGGTCTAGGAAACAGTTGGCTGTAGGCGTTCGCACCCCCTCCTCCTCCTCCTCCTCGTCCTCCTGCAGAAGCTACAGCTCTTCCACAGAACGCAGTCTGCCAACCACTCCATCGGCAGATGACACTGTTGCACACCAGTTGTCCCATTATGGGCCAGCTACTGCCAAGCGTCAGCAGGCTGTATTGGCTATGAAGTGCTTGGGCGACAACAGACACACCGCGGAAGTTCTGTCCGAGTTCTTGCAACAAGAAACACAGTCGTGGCTGGGCACAGTAGATCTTGAGGCAGGCAAGGTAGTGAGTGATAACGGAAGGAATTTCATGGCTGCCATCTCCCTTTCCCAACTGAAACACATTCCTTGCCTGGCTCACACCTTAAACCTGGTGGTGCAGTGCTTATTGAAAACTTATCCTGGGTTCTCCGACCTGCTCCTCAAAGTGCGTGCACTTTGCTCACATATCCGACGTTCGCCTGTACACGCCAGCCGTATGCAGACCTATCAGCGGTCTTTGAACCTTCCCCAGCATCGCCTAATCATAGACGTTGCAACAAGGTGGAACTCAACACTGCACATGCTTCAGAGACTGTGCGAACAGAGGCGTGCTGTTATTTATTTGTGGGAGGATACACGGGCAGGCAGTAGGATGGCAAACATGGAGTTGTCAGGTGTGCAGTGGTCTAAGATACAAGACATGTGTCAAGTCCTTCAGTGTTTTGAGGAATGC
Organism: Ranitomeya variabilis; assembly: GCF_051348905.1. Lineage (NCBI taxonomy): Eukaryota > Metazoa > Chordata > Amphibia > Anura > Dendrobatidae > Ranitomeya > Ranitomeya variabilis. Next base: position 70,267,562 of record NC_135237.1, on the reverse strand, counting down.
ACACGGCTGGTTAGTGCAGACAACGCCGTAATAAGCATGAGCATCCCCCTAATGCGTCTGCTGATGCAAAGTTTGACGCACATAAAGGAGCAGGCGTCTGCACCAGAGGAAGAGGAAAGCCTTGATGACAGTCAGCCATTGTCTGGTCAGGGCAGTGTACAGGACGAGGTAGCGGGCGAAGAGGAGGTGGAGGACGAGGAGGATGATGGGGATGAGTATATTTTTAATGCCGAACCTTTCCCGGGGGCACAGGAAATTGGTTGCGTGTCACGGCCGGGTTCTGGTTTTTTGAGGGACACAAGTGACGTAGATTTGCCTGCAACTGCCCCTCAACCAGGGGCGTAACTACCGCGGTCGCAGCGGTCGCAGTTGCGACGGGGCCCAGACTACTTAGGGGGCCCCATGGACAGTAAGCCGGGGAATGAAATGACCCATGATTGCACCATTTGTGAGTGACCCGCAGCAGGGAGCCGTCACCGCTCTCTAATTATACTTACCTACTCCCGGCGCGGTCCCTGGAAGTCCCTGATTCTTCCAGCGCTGCAGATTCTTCCTGCACTGAGCGGTCACATGGTCCCGCTCATTTCAGAAATGAATAGGCGGCTCCACCTCCCATAGAGGCGGAGCCTCATATTCATTTCTGTAATGAACGGGTCATGTGACCGCTCAATACAGGAAGAAGATGCAGCGGTGGAAGAAGCAGGGACGCAGCGCCAGGAGCAGCCTGCAGGTGACTGGTGGTGACTGGTGAGTATACAGCGCTGCGCAGCGCTGGGCGATATTTACCTCTCCTCGTTCCGGTGCGGCTCTGTCATCAGCGTCCTCTGGCAGTGACGTTCAAGGTCAGAGGGCGCGGTGACGTAGTCAGTGCGCGCCCTCTGCTGAACGTCAGTGCCGAAGACGGAGCCGCACGAGGAGCAGCCAGGTAAATATTGATAGTGCCCGGGTCCTGAGCGAAGAGAGAGAGGTGAGGTGAGTATGTGATTTTTTTTTTTTTTTATGGCAGCAAAAGCATAAGGGGCAAGTGGCTATACGGAGCAACTTGTGGGGCCATAACACTTGTGCAGCGCCAGCACTATAAGGGGCAGTGGCTGTGCAGAGCATCTTATGGGGCATAACAATTGTGCAGCACTATAAGGGGCAGTGGCTGTGCAGAGCATCTTATGGGGCCATAACTCTTGTGCAGCATTATAAGGAGCAGTGGCTGTGTGGAGCATCTTATGGGGCCATAACACTTGTGCAGCACTATTAGGGGCATTGACTGTGCGGAGCATCTTATGGGGCCATAACACTTGTGCAGCACTATAAGGGGCAGTGGCTGTGCGGAGCATCTTATGGGGCCATAACACTTGTGCAGCACTATAAGGGGCAGTGACTGTGCGGAGCATCTTATGGGGCCATAACACTTGTGCAGCATTATAAGGGGCAGTGGCTGTGCGGAGCATCTTATGGGGCCATAACACTTGTGCAGCACTATAAGGGGCAGTGGCTGTGCGGAGCATCTTATGGGGCCATAACTCTTGTGCAGCACTATAAGGGGCAGTGGCTGTGCGGAGCATCTTATGGGGCCATAACACTTGTGCAGCACTATAAGGGGCAGTGACTGGACGGAGCATCTTATGGGGCCATAACTCTTGTGCAGCACTATAAGGGGCAGTCGGCAGTGGCTGTGTGGAGCATCTTATGGGGCCATAACACTTGTGCAGCGCCAGCACTATAAGGGGCAGTGGCTGTGCGGAGCATCTTATGGGGCCATAACACTTGTGCAGCACTATAAGGGGCAGTGGCTGTGCGGAGCTTCTTATGGGGCCATAACGCTTGTGCAGCACTATAAGGGGCAAGTGGCTGTGCGGAGCATCTTATGGGGCCATAATGAACGGTGCAGAGCATTATATATGGCACAGCTTTCTATGGAGCATCTATGGGGCCATAATGAACGGTGCAGAGCATTATATATGGCACAGCTTTCTATGGAGTATCTATGGGGCCATAATGAACGGTGCAGAGCATTATATATGGCACAGCTTTCTATGGAGTATCTATGGGGCCATAATGAACGGTGCAGAGCATTATATATGGGGCAGCTTTCTATGGAGCATCTATGGGGCCATAATGAACGGTGCAGAGCATTATATATGGGGCAGCTTTATATGGAGCATCTATGGGGCAATAATCAACGGTATGGAGCACTATGAGGGGGGCTGCGTTGTATTCTATGGGGGTTACCTTGAGTTGTATGGCAGGGCTGCGGGGGGGGCCCCATTTGGAAGTTCGCACCGGGGCCCATAACTTTGTAGTTACGCCACTGCCCTCAACCAATCACAACCGGAGATTTGACAACTGGAACTTTGGCCCACATGGCGGATTATGCCTTACGTATCCTAAAAAGGGACACACGCATTACGAAAATGATGAACGATGACGATTACTGGTTGGCCTGCCTCCTTGATCCACGCTATAAAGGCAAATTGCAAAATATTATGCCACATGAGAACTTGGAACTAATATTAGCAACCAAACAATCAACTCTTGTTGACCGTTTGCTTCAGGCATTCCCAGCACACAGCGCACGTGATCGTTCTCACACGAGCTCCAGGGGGCAGCAGACTAGGAGTGTTAGGGGTGCACACATCAGAAGTGGCGTTGGACAGAGGGGTTTTCTGACCAGGTTGTGGAGTGATTTTGCTATGACCGCAGACAGGACAGGTACTGCTGCATCAATTGAAAGTGACAGGAGACAACATTTGTCCAGTATGGTTACTAACTATTTTTCATCCCTTATCGATGTTCTCCCTCAACCGTCATTCCCATTTGATTACTGGGCCTCCAAATTAGACACCTGGCCAGAATTGGCAGAATATGCATTGCAGGAGCTTGCTTGCCCGGCAGCAAGTGTCCTATCAGAAAGAGTATTCAGTGCTGCAGGTTCAATATTAACCGAAAAAAGGACTCGTCTGGCTACCCAAAATGTTGACGATCTAACATTCATTAAAATGAACCACAACTGGATTTCGAAATCTTTTGCCCCACCTTGCCCGGCCGACACCTAGCTTTCCTATGAAAAGCTCTTGCCTGTGAATTACTTTTCTAATGTCTAATTTGCTGCAGCTGATTGTACAGCATACGACATGTTTACACCTCCCTAAATGGCAAAACTCCCCACACGGGGCCGTGGTATCGCGACTTGGCGCAAGCACCCGTGAGACTGCTGTTTGTCTGAAGAGGTGAGTGTGCTCGCTTTTGGTTGACGGCATTGCTACTGGGTCCCTCATAGTACAATGTAGTGTCTCTGGCGGTGGTGGTGCGCACCCAACGTCAGACACACCGTTGTAACATGAGGGGCCCTGGGGCGGTCCCGCCGGCCTCAAGAGAGTTCCCCCCTACCCCAGCTCAAAATGTGCTCTACCACGTCCAAAATTATGTCGCACAGCTCCACCAATCTTTAATCTATTCGCTGACATCATTCAATGTCTGGCACTGACAATACAAATTTGTAGACATCTATGATGCAACTTAAAGTAGTCTGTGTCTGTGTCCTATATTGGCACCATTAAATAGTTACTGCCAAATTACTATGTCAGAAACTCAGTAGATGAGCCCACCCCTGTACCTAAGTATGCCACCTTTTTTTTTGTTTTGGTTGTTTTGCGAGACATTAACATCTATTTATATTTTGGGAGTACTGGGACAGACACTCCTTGCACTAATCCTCCACTCACCACCAAGCTGCCTGTGTATCCATGTAACCGCTGTAAAGCTGCCATGAGCCTATTGTTTGTTATTTTAGGCCTTTGATAGCCTGTCTGCGGTCCCTACTTTAAATACTCCTCCACTGACCACCAAGCTGCCTGCCCGTGTATCCATGTAACCGCTGTAAAACTGCCATGAGCCTATTGTTTGTTATTTTAGGCCTTTGAAGCCTGTCTGCGGTCCCTACTTTAAATACTCCTCCACTGACCACCAAGCTGCCTGCCCGTGTATCCATGTAACCGCTGTAAAACTGCCATGAGCCTATTGTTTGTTATTTTAGGCCTTTGAAGCCTGTCTGCGGTCCCTCCTTCCACTAGTCCTCCACTGACCAGACCACTGCTGCCCGTGTACCCCTGGAACCAATTATAAAGTGCCTACAGCCAGCCCATTTTTTTATGTTAGGCCTTTGAAGCCTGTCTGCGGTCCCTCCTTCCACTAGTCCTCCACTGGCCAGACCACTGCTGCCCGTGTACCCCTGGAACCAATTATAAAGTGCCTACAGCCAGCCCATTTTCTTATGTTAGGCCTTTGAAGCCTGTCTGCGGTCCCTACTTTAAATACTCCTCCACTGACCACCAAGCTGCCTGCCCGTGTATCCATGTAACCGCTGTAAAACTGCCATGAGCCTATTGTTTGTTATTTTAGGCCTTTGAAGCCTGTCTGCGGTCCCTCCTTCCACTAGTCCTCCACTGGCCAGACCACTGCTGCCCGTGTACCCCTGGAACCAATTATAAAGTGCCTACAGCCAGCCCATTTTCTTATGTTAGGCCTTTGAAGCCTGTCTGCGGTCCCTACTTTAAATACTCCTCCACTGACCACCAAGCTGCCTGCCCGTGTATCCATGTAACCGCTGTAAAACTGCCATAAGCCTATTGTTTGTTATTTTAGGCCTTTGATAGCCTGTCTGCGGTCCCTACTTTAAATACTCCTCCACTGACCACCAAGCTGCCTGCCCGTGTATCCATGTAACCGCTGTAAAACTGCCATGAGCCTATTGTTTGTTATTTTAGGCCTTTGAAGCCTGTCTGCGGTCCCTCCTTCCACTAGTCCTCCACTGACCAGACCACTGCTGCCCGTGTACCCCTGGAACCAATTATAAAGTGCCTACAGCCAGCCCATTTTTTTATGTTAGGCCTTTGAAGCCTGTCTGCGGTCCCTCCTTCCACTAGTCCTCCACTGGCCAGACCACTGCTGCCCGTGTACCCCTGGAACCAATTATAAAGTGCCTACAGCCAGCCCATTTTCTTATGTTAGGCCTTTGAAGCCTGTCTGCGGTCCCTACTTTAAATACTCCTCCACTGACCACCAAGCTGCCTGCCCGTGTATCCATGTAACCGCTGTAAAACTGCCATGAGCCTATTGTTTGTTATGTTAGGCCTTTGATAGCCTGTCTGCGGTCCCTACTTTAAATACTCCTCCACTCACCACCAAGCTGCCTGCCCGTCTATCCATGTAACCGCTGTAAAACTGCCATGAGCCTATTGTTTGTTATTTTAGGCCTTTGAAGCCTGTCTGCGGTCCCTCCTTCCACTAGTCCTCCACTGACCAGACCACTGCTGCCCGTGTACCCCTGGAACCAATTATAAAGTGCCTACAGCCAGCCCATTTTTTTATGTTAGGCCTTTGAAGCCTGTCTGCGGTCCCTCCTTCCACTAGTCCTCCACTGGCCAGACCACTGCTGCCCATGTACCCCTGGAACCAATTATAAAGTGCCTACAGCCAGCCCATTTTCTTATGTTAGGCCTTTGAAGCCTGTCTGCGGTCCCTACTTTAAATACTCCTCCACTGACCACCAAGCTGCCTGCCCGTGTATCCATGTAACCGCTGTAAAACTGCCATGAGCCTATTGTTTGTTATTTTAGGCCTTTGAAGCCTGTCTGCGGTCCCTCCTTCCACTAGTCCTCCACTGGCCAGACCACTGCTGCCCGTGTACCCCTGGAACCAATTATAAAGTGCCTACAGCCAGCCCATTTTCTTATGTTAGGCCTTTGAAGCCTGTCTGCGGTCCCTACTTTAAATACTCCTCCACTGACCACCAAGCTGCCTGCCCGTGTATCCATGTAACCGCTGTAAAACTGCCATAAGCCTATTGTTTGTTATTTTAGGCCTTTGATAGCCTGTCTGCGGTCCCTACTTTAAATACTCCTCCACTGACCACCAAGCTGCCTGCCCGTGTATCCATGTAACCGCTGTAAAACTGCCATGAGCCTATTGTTTGTTATTTTAGGCCTTTGAAGCCTGTCTGCGGTCCCTCCTTCCACTAGTCCTCCACTGACCAGACCACTGCTGCCCGTGTACCCCTGGAACCAATTATAAAGTGCCTACAGCCAGCCCATTTTTTTATGTTAGGCCTTTGAAGCCTGTCTGCGGTCCCTCCTTCCACTAGTCCTCCACTGGCCAAACCACTGCTGCCCGTGTACCCCTGGAACCAATTATAAAGTGCCTACAGCCAGCCCATTTTCTTATGTTAGGCCTTTGAAGCCTGTCTGCGGTCCCTACTTTAAATACTCCTCCACTGACCACCAAGCTGCCTGCCCGTGTATCCATGTAACCGCTGTAAAACTGCCATGAGCCTATTGTTTGTTATGTTAGGCCTTTGATAGCCTGTCTGCGGTCCCTACTTTAAATACTCCTCCACTCACCACCAAGCTGCCTGCCCGTCTATCCATGTAACCGCTGTAAAACTGCAATGAGCCTATTGTTTGTTATTTTAGGCCTTTGATAGCCTGTCTGTGGCCCCTACTTGCAATACTCCTCCACTGACCACAATGCTGCCTGGAGTGCCTGCCTGTGTATCCATGTAACCGATGTAAAACTGCCATGACTGCCTACTGTTTGTTATTTTAGGCCTTTGATAGCCTGTCTGCAGCCCCTACTTGCAATACTCCTCCACTGACCACACCAATGCTGCCCGTGTACCCCTGGAACCTATTTAAAAGTTCATAGAGCCTAGTTATATATTTTATTTACTATTAATAAGGCCATGATGGACTACGCTGTACCACGATACAAGCTAACCAGTCGACACTTCTTTTGCGAGAAAAGCCATTCCAACCCTCCACCAGCATGTAGAAGACCGCATTGTCCATGCACTCTGGCAATCTGTGAGTACAAAGGTGCACCTGACAACAGACGCATGGACCTGTAGGCATGGCCACGGAAGATTACGTGTCCATTACGGCGCAATGGGTTAATGTGGTGGATGCATGGTCCACAGGGGACAGCCTACTAAGTCTGTCTGCAGTCCCTAATTCAAATTGTCCTCCACTGTCTAAATCGGAGCTTCCACCTTCTGGCTTTCGGCCTATAGTATCAGAAATTAAACTGCATTTGGCCTTCAACTTTGGTTAGGGCCTACTAACGGCTTCTGCCCCTGCCTGGTGTTGCCCTCAACTAAATAAAGCTGAGCTTCAACCTTCCGGCTCTCATTAAGTGGTTTTAAAAAAAAAAAATGGTGGTTAGGGCCTACTAACGGCTTCTGCCCCTGCCTGGTGTTGCCCTCAACTAAATAAAGCTGAGCTTCAACCTTCTGCTCCAAATTACCATTTTGAAAAATGCAATAGGCTTTTCCGGCCTACTAAAGGTGTCTGTCTGTGTGCCCCTGCCTGGTGTTGTCCTCAACTAAATAAAGCTGAGCTTCAACCTTCCGGCTCTCATTAAGTGGTTTTAAAAGAAAAAATGGTGGTTAGGGCCTACTAACGGCTTCTGCCCCTCCCTGGTGTTGCCCTCAACTAAATAAAGCTGAGCTTCAACCTTCTGCTCCAAATTACCATTTTGAAAAATGCAATAGGCTTTTCCGGCCTACTAAAGGTGTCTGTCTGTGTGCCCCTGCCTGGTGTTGCCCTCAACTAAATAAAGCTGAGCTTCAACCTTCTGCTCCAAATTACCATTTTGAAAAATGCAATAGGCTTTTCCGGCCTACTAAAGGTGTCTGTCTGTGTGCCCCTGCCTGGTGTTGTCCTCAACTAAATAAAGCTGAGCTTCAACCTTCCGGCTCTCATTAAGTGGTTTTAAAAAAAAAAATGGTGGTTAGGGCCTACTAACGGCTTCTGCCCCTCCCTGGTGTTGCCCTCAACTAAATAAAGCTGAGCTTCAACCTTCTGCTCCAAATTACCATTTTGAAAAATGCAATAGGCTTTTCCGGCCTACTAAAGGTGTCTGTCTGTGTGCCCCTGCCTGGTGTTGCCCTCAACTAAATAAAGCTGAGCTTCAACCTTCTGCTCCAAATTACCATTTTAAAAAATGCAATAATCTTTTCCGGCCTACTAAAGGTGTCTGTCTGTGTGCCCCTGCCTGGTGTTGCCCTCAACTAAATAAAGCTGAGCTTCAACCTTCTGCTCCAAATTACCATTTTGAAAAATGCAATAGGCTTTTCCGGCCTACTAAAGGTGTCTGTCTGTGTGCCCCTGCCTGGTGTTGTCCTCAACTAAATAAAGCTGAGCTTCAACCTTCCGGCTCTCATTAAGTGGTTTTAAAAAAAAAAATGGTGGTTAGGGCCTACTAACGGCTTCTGCCCCTGCCTGGTGTTGCCCTCAACTAAATAAAGCTGAGCTTCAACCTTCTGCTCCAAATTACCATTTTGAAAAATGCAATAGGCTTTTCCGGCCTACTAAAGGTGTCTGTCTGTGTGCCCCTGCCTGGTGTTGCCCTCAACTAAATAAAGCTGAGCTTCAACCTTCTGCTCCAAATTACCATTTTGAAAAATGCAATAGGCTTTTCCGGCCTACTAAAGGTGTCTGTCTGTGTGCCCCTGCCTGGTGTTGTCCTCAACTAAATAAAGCTGAGCTTCAACCTTCCGGCTCTCATTAAGTGGTTTTAAAAAAAAAAATGGTGGTTAGGGCCTACTAACGGCTTCTGCCCCTGCCTGGTGTTGCCCTCAACTAAATAAAGCTGAGCTTCAACCTTCTGCTCCAAATTACCATTTTGAAAAATGCAATAGGCTTTTCCGGCCTACTAAAGGTGTCTGTCTGTGTGCCCCTGCCTGGTGTTGTCCTCAACTAAATAAAGCTGAGCTTCAACCTTCCGGCTCTCATTAAGTGGTTTTAAAAAAAAAAATGGTGGTTAGGGCCTACTAACGGCTTCTGCCCCTCCCTGGTGTTGCCCTCAACTAAATAAAGCTGAGCTTCAACCTTCTGCTCCAAATTACCATTTTGAAAAATGCAATAGGCTTTTCCGGCCTACTAAAGGTGTCTGTCTGTGTGCCCCTGCCTGGTGTTGCCCTCAACTAAATAAAGCTGAGCTTCAACCTTCTGCTCCAAATTACCATTTTGAAAAATGCAATAGGCTTTTCCGGCCTACTAAAGGTGTCTGTCTGTGTGCCCCTGCCTGGTGTTGTCCTCAACTAAATAAAGCTGAGCTTCAACCTTCCGGCTCTCATTAAGTGGTTTTAAAAAAAAAAATGGTGGTTAGGGCCTACTAACGGCTTCTGCCCCTCCCTGGTGTTGCCCTCAACTAAATAAAGCTGAGCTTCAACCTTCTGCTCCAAATTACCATTTTGAAAAATGCAATAGGCTTTTCCGGCCTACTAAAGGTGTCTGTCTGTGTGCCCCTGCCTGGTGTTGCCCTCAACTAAATAAAGCTGAGCTTCAACCTTCTGCTCCAAATTACCATTTTAAAAAATGCAATAATCTTTTCCGGCCTACTAAAGGTGTCTGTCTGTGTGCCCCTGCCTGGTGTTGCCCTCAACTAAATAAAGCTGAGCTTCAACCTTCTGCTCCAATTTACCATTTTGAAAAATGCAATAGGCTTTTCCGGCCTACTAAAGGTGTCTGTCTGTGTGCCCCTGCCTGGTGTTGTCCTCAACTAAATAAAGCTGAGCTTCAACCTTCCGGCTCTCATTAAGTGGTTTTAAAAAAAAAAATGGTGGTTAGGGCCTACTAACGGCTTCTGCCCCTGCCTGGTGTTGCCCTCAACTAAATAAAGCTGAGCTTCAACCTTCTGCTCCAAATTACCATTTTGAAAAATGCAATAGGCTTTTCCGGCCTACTAAAGGTGTCTGTCTGTGTGCCCCTGCCTGGTGTTGCCCTCAACTAAATAAAGCTGAGCTTCAACCTTCTGCTCCAAATTACCATTTTGAAAAATGCAATAGGCTTTTCCGGCCTACTAAAGGTGTCTGTCTGTGTGCCCCTGCCTGGTGTTGTCCTCAACTAAATAAAGCTGAGCTTCAACCTTCCGGCTCTCATTAAGTGGTTTTAAAAAAAAAAATGGTGGTTAGGGCCTACTAACGGCTTCTGCCCCTGCCTGGTGTTGCCCTCAACTAAATAAAGCTGAGCTTCAACCTTCTGCTCCAAATTACCATTTTGAAAAATGCAATAGGCTTTTCCGGCCTACTAAAGGTGTCTGTCTGTGTGCCCCTGCCTGGTGTTGCCCTCAACTAAATAAAGCTGAGCTTCAACCTTCTGCTCCAAATTACCATTTTGAAAAATGCAATAGGCTTTTCCGGCCTACTAAAGGTGTCTGTCTGTGTGCCCCTGCCTGGTGTTGTCCTCAACTAAATAAAGCTGAGCTTCAACCTTCCGGCTCTCATTAAGTGGTTTTTAAAAAAAAAATGGTGGTTAGGGCCTACTAACGGCTTCTGCCCCTCCCTGGTGTTGCCCTCAACTAAATAAAGCTGAGCTTCAACCTTCTGCTCCAAATTACCATTTTGAAAAATGCAATAGGCTTTTCCGGCCTACTAAAGGTGTCTGTCTGTGTGCCCCTGCCTGGTGTTGCCCTCAACTAAATAAAGCTGAGCTTCAACCTTCTGCTCCAAATTACCATTTTAAAAAATGCAATAATCTTTTCCGGCCTACTAAAGGTGTCTGTCTGTGTGCCCCTGCCTGGTGTTGTCCTCAACTAAATAAAGCTGAGCTTCAACCTTCCGGCTCTCATTAAGTGGTTTAAAAAAAAAAAAATGGTGGTTAGGGCCTACTAACGGCTTCTGCCCCTGCCTGGTGTTGCCCTCAACTAAATAAAGCTGAGCTTCAACCTTCTGCTCCAAATTACCATTTTGAAAAATGCAATAGGCTTTTCCGGCCTACTAAAGGTGTCTGTCTGTGTGCCCCTGCCTGGTGTTGCCCTCAACTAAATAAAGCTGAGCTTCAACCTTCTGCTCCAAATTACCATTTTGAAAAATGCAATAGGCTTTTCCGGCCTACTAAAGGTGTCTGTCTGTGTGCCCCTGCCTGGTGTTGTCCTCAACTAAATAAAGCTGAGCTTCAACCTTCCGGCTCTCATTAAGTGGTTTTAAAAAAAAAAATGGTGGTTAGGGCCTACTAATGGCTTCTGCCCCTGCCTGGTGTTGCCCTCAACTAAATAAAGCTGAGCTTCAACCTTCTGCTCCAAATTACCATTTTGAAAAATGCAATAGGCTTTTCCGGCCTACTAAAGGTGTCTGTCTGTGTGCCCCTGCCTGGTGTTGCCCTCAACTAAATAAAGCTGAGCTTCAACCTTCTGCTCCAAATTACCATTTTGAAAAATGCAATAGGCTTTTCCGGCCTACTAAAGGTGTCTGTCTGTGTGCCCCTGCCTGGTGTTGTCCTCAACTAAATAAAGCTGAGCTTCAACCTTCCGGCTCTCATTAAGTGGTTTTAAAAAAAAAAATGGTGGTTAGGGCCTACTAACGGCTTCTGCCCCTGCCTGGTGTTGCCCTCAACTAAATAAAGCTGAGCTTCAACCTTCTGCTCCAAATTACCATTTTGAAAAATGCAATAGGCTTTTCCGGCCTACTAAAGGTGTCTGTCTGTGTGCCCCTGCCTGGTGTTGTCCTCAACTAAATAAAGCTGAGCTTCAACCTTCCGGCTCTCATTAAGTGGTTTTAAAAAAAAAAATGGTGGTTAGGGCCTACTAACGGCTTCTGCCCCTCCCTGGTGTTGCCCTCAACTAAATAAAGCTGAGCTTCAACCTTCTGCTCCAAATTACCATTTTGAAAAATGCAATAGGCTTTTCCGGCCTACTAAAGGTGTCTGTCTGTGTGCCCCTGCCTGGTGTTGCCCTCAACTAAATAAAGCTGAGCTTCAACCTTCTGCTCCAAATTACCATTTTGAAAAATGCAATAGGCTTTTCCGGCCTACTAAAGGTGTCTGTCTGTGTGCCCCTGCCTGGTGTTGTCCTCAACTAAATAAAGCTGAGCTTCAACCTTCCGGCTCTCATTAAGTGGTTTTAAAAAAAAAAATGGTGGTTAGGGCCTACTAACGGCTTCTGCCCCTCCCTGGTGTTGCCCTCAACTAAATAAAGCTGAGCTTCAACCTTCTGCTCCAAATTACCATTTTGAAAAATGCAATAGGCTTTTCCGGCCTACTAAAGGTGTCTGTCTGTGTGCCCCTGCCTGGTGTTGCCCTCAACTAAATAAAGCTGAGCTTCAACCTTCTGCTCCAAATTACCATTTTAAAAAATGCAATAATCTTTTCCGGCCTACTAAAGGTGTCTGTCTGTGTGCCCCTGCCTGGTGTTGCCCTCAACTAAATAAAGCTGAGCTTCAACCTTCTGCTCCAAATTACCATTTTGAAAAATGCAATAGGCTTTTCCGGCCTACTAAAGGTGTCTGTCTGTGTGCCCCTGCCTGGTGTTGTCCTCAACTAAATAAAGCTGAGCTTCAACCTTCCGGCTCTCATTAAGTGGTTTTAAAAAAAAAAATGGTGGTTAGGGCCTACTAACGGCTTCTGCCCCTGCCTGGTGTTGCCCTCAACTAAATAAAGCTGAGCTTCAACCTTCTGCTCCAAATTACCATTTTGAAAAATGCAATAGGCTTTTCCGGCCTACTAAAGGTGTCTGTCTGTGTGCCCCTGCCTGGTGTTGCCCTCAACTAAATAAAGCTGAGCTTCAACCTTCTGCTCCAAATTACCATTTTGAAAAATGCAATAGGCTTTTCCGGCCTACTAAAGGTGTCTGTCTGTGTGCCCCTGCCTGGTGTTGTCCTCAACTAAATAAAGCTGAGCTTCAACCTTCCGGCTCTCATTAAGTGGTTTTAAAAAAAAAAATGGTGGTTAGGGCCTACTAACGGCTTCTGCCCCTGCCTGGTGTTGCCCTCAACTAAATAAAGCTGAGCTTCAACCTTCTGCTCCAAATTACCATTTTGAAAAATGCAATAGGCTTTTCCGGCCTACTAAAGGTGTCTGTCTGTGTGCCCCTGCCTGGTGTTGCCCTCAACTAAATAAAGCTGAGCTTCAACCTTCTGCTCCAAATTACCATTTTGAAAAATGCAATAGGCTTTTCCGGCCTACTAAAGGTGTCTGTCTGTGTGCCCCTGCCTGGTGTTGTCCTCAACTAAATAAAGCTGAGCTTCAACCTTCCGGCTCTCATTAAGTGGTTTTAAAAAAAAAAATGGTGGTTAGGGCCTACTAACGGCTTCTGCCCCTCCCTGGTGTTGCCCTCAACTAAATAAAGCTGAGCTTCAACCTTCTGCTCCAAATTACCATTTTGAAAAATGCAATAGGCTTTTCCGGCCTACTAAAGGTGTCTGTCTGTGTGCCCCTGCCTGGTGTTGCCCTCAACTAAATAAAGCTGAGCTTCAACCTTCTGCTCCAAATTACCATTTTAAAAAATGCAATAATCTTTTCCGGCCTACTAAAGGTGTCTGTCTGTGTGCCCCTGCCTGGTGTTGTCCTCAACTAAATAAAGCTGAGCTTCAACCTTCCGGCTCTCATTAAGTGGTTTTAAAAAAAAAAAATGGTGGTTAGGGCCTACTAACGGCTTCTGCCCCTGCCTGGTGTTGCCCTCAACTAAATAAAGCTGAGCTTCAACCTTCTGCTCCAAATTACCATTTTGAAAAATGCAATAGGCTTTTCCGGCCTACTAAAGGTGTCTGTCTGTGTGCCCCTGCCTGGTGTTGCCCTCAACTAAATAAAGCTGAGCTTCAACCTTCTGCTCCAAATTACCATTTTGAAAAATGCAATAGGCTTTTCCGGCCTACTAAAGGTGTCTGTCTGTGTGCCCCTGCCTGGTGTTGTCCTCAACTAAATAAAGCTGAGCTTCAACCTTCCGGCTCTCATTAAGTGGTTTTAAAAAAAAAAATGGTGGTTAGGGCCTACTAACGGCTTCTGCCCCTCCCTGGTGTTGTCCTCAACTAAATAAAGCTGAGCTTCAACCTTCTGCTCCAAATTACCATTTTGAAAAATGCAATAGGCTTTTCCGGCCTACTAAAGGTGTCTGTCTGTGTGCCCCTGCCTGGTGTTGTCCTCAACTAAATAAAGCTGAGCTTCAACCTTCTGCTCCAAATTACCATTTTAAAAAATGCAATAGGCTTTTCCGGCCTACTAAAGGTGTCTGTCTGTGTGCCCCTGCCTGGTGTTGCCCTCAACTAAATAAAGCTGAGCTTCAACCTTCTGCTCCAAATTACCATTTTAAAAAATGCAATAATCTTTTCCGGCCTACTAAAGGTGTCTGTCTGTGTGCCCCTGCCTGGTGTTGTCCTCAACTAAATAAAGCTGAGCTTCAACCTTCCGGCTCTCATTAAGTGGTTTTAAAAAAAAAAAATGGTGGTTAGGGCCTACTAACGGCTTCTGCCCCTGCCTGGTGTTGCCCTCAACTAAATAAAGCTGAGCTTCAACCTTCTGCTCCAAATTACCATTTTGAAAAATGCAATAGGCTTTTCCGGCCTACTAAAGGTGTCTGTCTGTGTGCCCCTGCCTGGTGTTGCCCTCAACTAAATAAAGCTGAGCTTCAACCTTCTGCTCCAAATTACCATTTTAAAAAATGCAATAGGCTTTTCCGGCCTACTAAAGGTGTCTGTCTGTGTGCCCCTGCCTGGTGTTGCCCTCAACTAAATAAAGCTGAGCTTCAACCTTCTGCTCCAAATTACCATTTTAAAAAATGCAATAGGCTTTTCCGGCCTACTAAAGGTGTCTGCCCCTCCCTGGTGTTGTCCTCAACTGAACAAAGCTGAGCTTCCACATTCTGGCTTTCGCCCTATACTATCAGATATTAAACTGCATTTGGCCTACTAGTGTGGTTAGGCCCTTGAAACAGTGTCTGCTGCTCTTGGGTTTGCTACTCCACTGAACAAAGCAATGCCGCCTGTTTAGTCCTGTTACCAATTTTGAACTGCATGTAGCCTACTTTATTCTTTGGCCCTATATCTGTTTCCTCCTCATCCTGCCCATTGCCCAGCCACTGCTAAATGAGTCTGCTGGTACATTGACCTAGACCACTACATTCCCCTTGTACTCTACACAGCCAGAATCTGTCCCTGCTGAAAGTAAGGTTCCCTGTCATGATCTCTGCAGGCAGAGATCATAGCAAGCCTATAGAGGGACAAGCTCTCGGAAGATGGAACTATACTGACCATGAACTAAGCCTGCCGCGCAACTAGAAATAGCCAGGTAGCATTTCCTATTAATCGCTAGATGCCCAGCTCTGGCCTAAGACCTAAATAGCTAGCAGAGGGAAATATAAGACCTGGCTCACCTCTAGAGAAATATTCCAAAGAAGACAGTAGCCCCCCACATATAATGACGGTGAGTTCAGATGAAACAACAAACGCAGCAGGAAAATAGTCTTAGCAAATTTGAGGTCCGCTTACTAGATAGCAGAAGACAGATAGTATACTTTCATGGTCAGCAGAAAAATACTAACAAAACACCATCCAGAGATTACCTTAAACTCTGGCATTAACTCATAACGCCAGAGTAGCAATCCCTGATCGACGAGAGCTTTCCAGACACAGTAACAAAACTTCAGCTGCGAACTGGAACAAATAGGCAAAACAAAACATGGACAAAAGTCCAACTTATCAGTAGTTGTCTAGAAGCAGGAACAAGCACTGAGAGGCATCAGATAACATTGTTGACCGGCAAGAAACCACCAGAGAAATGAGCTTAAATAGCGACACCCACTACTGATGGAATCAGGTGAAACAGGAAAGAGGATGACAAGTCCAATTCCACAAGCGGCCACCGGGGGAGCCCAGAATCCAAATTCACAACAGTACCCCCCCCTCAAGGAGGGGGCACCGAACCCTCACCAGATCCACCAGGGCGACCAGGATGAGCCCTATGGAAGGCACGAACAAGATCAGAAGCATGAACATCAGATGCATTGACCCAAGAATTATCCTCCTGGCCGTAACCCTTCCAGTTGACCAGATACTGGAGTTTCCGTCTGGAAACACGAGAGTCCAAAATTTTCTCCACAACGTACTCCAACTCACCCTCAACCAACACCGGAGCAGGAGGCTCAACAGAAGGTACAACAGGTACCTCAGAGATGACTCTGCTGGTCCAATCATCCGGAACAAACAGTCTATCAGGCGGACAACGATCCGGTCTATCCGCTTGAAACTCTTGCAAGGACCGCCGCAGATCAGGAGAAACGGCCGACAAAATTACTCCCTCCCTAAGGATACCTGTGGGTTCAGAATTACCAGGAGAGTCCGGGTCAAAACTCCTAGAAAGGGCATCTGCCTTAACATTCTTAGAACCCGGTAGGTATGACACCACAAAATTAAAGCGAGAAAAAAAATAAAGACCAGCGCGCCTGTCTAGGATTCAGGCGTCTGGCAGTCTCAAGATAAATCAAATTTTTGTGGTCAGTCAATACCACCACCTGATGCCTAGCCCCCTCGAGCCAATGGCAAAAAAGCAACCCAATCATCCTGGTCAGCAGAGACAAAACACCTCAGATATGTCTCAAGGGTCTGATTAGTCCGCTCGGTCTGGCCATTAGTCTGAGGGTGAAAAGCAGATGAAAAAGACAAATCTATGCCCATCCTAGCACAGAATGCCCGCCAAAATCTAGACACAAATTGGGTACCTCTGTCAGAAACAATATTCTCAGGAATACCGTGCAATCGGACAACATTCTGAAAAAACAGAGGAACCAACTCAGAAGAAGAAGGCAACTTGGGCAGAGGAACCAAATGGACCATTTTAGAGAAACGGTCACAGACCACCCAGATGACAGACATCTTCTGGGAAACAGGCAGATCTGAAATAAAATCCATCGAGATGTGTGTCCAAGGCCTCTTAGGAATAGGCAAGGGCAACAGCAGTCCGCTAGCCCGAGAACTACAAGACTTGGCCCGAGCACAAACGTCACATGACTGCACAAAGACTCGCACATCTCGTGACAGAGAAGGCCACCAGAAGGATCTTGCCACCAAATCCCTGGTACCAAAAATTCCGGGATGACCTGCCAATGCAGAAGAATGTACCTCAAAAAGGAAATTTTCTGGACCCCAAAAACGCACTTAGACCCCTTCACACATAAAGAATTAGACCGCAGAACCTGAAAAACTCTCCTGACCTGCTGGACATGAGAGTCCCAGTCATCAGAAAAAATCAGAATATCATCCAGATATATTATCATAAATTTATCCAGAAAATCGCGGAAAATATCATGCATAAAAGACTGGAAAACTGAAGGGGCATTAGAAAGACCAAAAGGCATGACCAAATACTCAAAGTGGCCCTCGGGCGTATTAAATGCGGTCTTCCACTCATCCCCCTGCCTGATCCGCACCAAATTATACGCCCCACGAAGATCAATTTTAGAGAACCACTTAGCACCCTCTATACGAGCAAACAAATCAGTAAGCAATGGCAATGGGTATTGATACTTAACAGTGATCTTATTCAGAAGCCGATAATCAATACATGGTCTCAAAGAGCCGTCTTTTTTTGAGACAAAGAAAAACCCATCCACATCGCGTAACGCAGGATCCCCTGCTGGCAATGAGAAGGCCCAATCTTGAGGGTCACCCCTGAGCAAGGAAATCACAATCCTAACCTGCTGAGCAGGGTCTCCAGCTGAACGAGACTTCAGGGACAAATAAAGCTTACAATTATTTCGGAAATTCTGGAAGCTAGCTCTATTCCCTGTGAAGAACTCCGGCAAAGGAATTCTCGGCTCAGATACCGGAGCATGTACTACAAAATCTTGTAAATTTTGTACTTTCGTGATGAGATTATTCAAACCCGCAGTTACACTCTGGAGATCCATTATTGTCAGGTGCACACAGAGCATACAGAGATTAGGAGGAGAGAGAGAAAAAAGACTGCAGCAAGGCAGACTGGAGGGAAAAAAAAAAAAAAAAAAAAAAAAAATTCCAGCAGACTTCTTATAACTCTCCTTTCTCAACCTGGGTCTTTAACACTTTATGGGCCGGTCAAACTGTCATGATCTCTGCAGGCAGAGATCATAGCAAGCCTATAGAGGGACAAGCTCTCGGAAGATGGAACTATACTGACCATGAACTAAGCCTGCCGCGCAACTAGAAATAGCCAGGTAGCATTTCCTATTAATCGCTAGATGCCCAGCTCTGGCCTAAGACCTAAATAGCTAGCAGAGGGAAATATAAGACCTGGCTCACCTCTAGAGAAATATTCCAAAGAAGACAGTAGCCCCCCACATATAATGACGGTGAGTTCAGATGAAACAACAAACGCAGCAGGAAAATAGTCTTAGCAAATTTGAGGTCCGCTTACTAGATAGCAGAAGACAGATAGTATACTTTCATGGTCAGCAGAAAAATACTAACAAAACACCATCCAGAGATTACCTTAAACTCTGGCATTAACTCATAACGCCAGAGTAGCAATCCCTGATCGACGAGAGCTTTCCAGACACAGTAACAAAACTTCAGCTGCGAACTGGAACAAATAGGCAAAACAAAACATGGACAAAAGTCCAACTTATCAGTAGTTGTCTAGAAGCAGGAACAAGCACTGAGAGGCATCAGATAACATTGTTGACCGGCAAGAAACCACCAGAGAAATGAGCTTAAATAGCGACACCCACTACTGATGGAATCAGGTGAAACAGGAAAGAGGATGACAAGTCCAATTCCACAAGCGGCCACCGGGGGAGCCCAGAATCCAAATTCACAACAGTTCCCCTTCCCGCATGTTATACCACCTTACACAGGGACAAAGAGGAAGGTGCAGATGAAAGTGCAGGTTCCTTCATCAGGTGGGGGGGCATACTCGTTGGCGACGTCACTGGCACAGGGCCCCTCAGAGTACGCAAAAGTGTCGCTGCTGGTGGGAGGCGCCCCCGCCATGCAAACACACCGCCGTACTTTGAGGGGCCCTGTGCCAGTGGCAATGCGAACGAGTGGGCCCCCCCCTGCTTGCTCAGGATCACAGCACTTGCAACTTTTAAATACTTACCTTTCCCTGCAACACCGCCGTGACGTAGTCCGCATTTCCTGGGCCCACGAAAAACTTGAGCCAGCCCTACTCCCCCCACAACTTTCCCCCAATTCCCTATGCCCAACTATTATTATACAGTTAATTAAGATTGGCAAGCTTCAGAAACAAGAATGGATGTTTTTGGCATTAAAAAGGGCACTGTAGGTGTTTTCCTGGCCTCCACTCACTGCCGACTATGCTTCCCCATTGACTTGCATTGGGTTTCGTGTTTCGGTCGATCCCCGACTTTTAGCGATAATCGGCCGACTGCACTCGACTCGACTCTGGACAAAATCGGGTTTCCCAAAACCCTACTCGATCTTAAAAAAATGAAAGTCGCTCAACCCTAATGCTGATATAACATGAGTTGAATCACCACAATAGAAGCACAACCCATTTTTTCGTCTAAAATTCTGCCGCTCGCTTCTGGACAGAATTCTATCACATTGCATATTTTCTGGCGTTTTCTCAGTAGACACCGCCAAATGGTGCACAGGTTTGCGCTCCCGCAGACGCCTATCGATCTGAATAGCCATCGTCATGGACTCATTCAGACTCGCAGGCACAGGGAACCCCACCATAACATCCTTAATGGCATCAGAGAGACCTTCTCTGAAAATCGCCGCCAGGGCGCACTCATTCCACTGAGTAAGCACAGACCATTTGCGGAATTTTTGGCAGTATATTTCAGCTTCATCTTGCCCCTGAGACAAGGACATCAAGGCCTTTTCCGCCTGAAGCTCTAAATGAGGTTCCTCATAAAGCAACCCCAAGGCCAGAAAAAACGCATCCACATTGAGCAACGCAGGATCCCCTGGTGCCAATGCAAAAGCCCAGTCTTGAGGGTCGCCCCGGAGCAAAGAAATTACAATCCTGACCTGCTGTGCAGGGTCTCCGGCAGAGCGAGACTTCAGGGACAAAAACAATTTGCAATTATTTTTAAAATTTTGAAAGTGAGATCTATTCCCCGAGAAGAATTCAGGCAAAGGAATTCTAGGCTCAGACATAGGTGCATGAACAACAAAATCTTGCAAATTTTGTACCTTTGTGGCAAGATTATTCAAACCTGTAGCTACACTCTGAAGATCCATTTGAAACAGGTGAACACAGAGCCATTCAAGGATTAGAAGGAGAGGAAGAGAGGAAGGCTGCAGTATAGGCAGACTAGCAAGTGATTCAATTAAGAGCACACTCAGAACTAGAGGGAAAAAAAAAAAAAAAAAATTGTAGCAGACTTCTTTTTTCTCTCCTTTCTCAGCCAGTAATTTAACCCTTTTTTGGGCCGGTCAAACTGTCATGATTCTCAATGGCGAGAGAACATAGCCCAGCATATATGAGAACTAGCTCTTGGAAGATGGAAACTATACTGACCATGAACTAAACCTGCCGCACAACTAGAAGTGGCCGGGTAGCATGCCTACGTTTTTTTATCCCTAGATGCCCAGCGCCAGCCGGAGAACTACCTAATCCTAGCAGAGGAAAAGACAGTCCTGGCTCACCTCTAGAGAAATTTTCCCAAAAGGCAGACAGAGGCCCCCACATATATTGGCGGTGATTTTAGATGAAATGACAAACGTAGTATGAAAATAGGTTTAGCAAAATCGAGGTCCGCTTACTAGATAGCATGAAGACAGAAAGGGCACTTTCATGGTCAGCAGAAAACCCTATCAAAACACCATCCAGAAATTACTTTAAGACTCTAGCATTAACTCATAACACCAGAGTGGCAATTTCCGCTCACAAGAGCTTTCCAGACACAGTAACGAAACAGCAGCTGTGAACAGGAACAAAATGCAAAAACACACAAGGACAAAAGTCCAACTTAGCTGGGAGTTGTCTAGTAGCAGGAACATGCACAGAAAGGCTACTGATTACATTGTTGACCGGCATGAAACTGACAGAGGAGCAAGGTTATATAGCGACTCCCACATCCTGATAGGAGCAGGTGAACAGAGGGGATGATGCACACAAGTTAAATTCCACAAGTGGCCACCGGGGGAGCCCAGAATCCAATTTCACAACACGCAAGTATCGGTTATCGGCCGATATTTGCTGTATCGGAATTCCGATACCGAGTTCCGATATTTTTGTGATATCGGAAATCGGTATCGGAAGTACCCAGTGTATGGTTCCCAGGGTCTGGAGGAGAGGAGACTCTCCTTCAGGCCCTGGGATCCATATTCATGTAAAAAATAAAGAATAAAAATAAAAAATAAGGATATACTCACCCGTCCGGCGGCCCCTGGACCTTACCGATGTAACAGGCAGCCTCCATTCCTAAGAATGCAGTGAGTTTCGGACCTGCGATGACGTCGCGGCTTGTGATCGGTCGCGTGAGCAGTCACATGAGCGGTCACGCGACCAATCACAAGCCGTGACGTCATCGAAGGTCCTTCACTGCTCATTCTTAGGAACGGAGGGTGCCGGTTACATCGGTAAGGTCCAGGGGCCGCCGGAGGGGTGAGTATATCCATATTTTTTATTTTAATTCTTTATTTTTTACATGAATATGGATCCCAGGGCCTGAAGGAGAGTTTCCTCTCCTTCAGACCCTGGGAACCATCCAGAATACCTTCCGATACTTGTGTCCCATTGACTTGCATTGGTATCGGGTATCGGTATCGGCGATATCCGATATTTTTTGGATATCGGCCGATACCTTTGAGTATCGGAAGGTATCGCTCAACACTACTCGTGACATATTGTACTTCATGACAGTGGTAAAATTTATTTGATATTACCTGCGTTTATTTGTGAAAAAATGGAAATTTGGTGAAAATTTTGAAAATTGTGCAATTTTCCAACTTTGAATTTTTATGCCCTTAAATCACAGAGATATGTCACACAAAATACTTAATAAGTAACATTTCCCACATGTATACTTTACATCAGCACAATTTTTTTTGTTAAGGAGCTATAAGGGTTAAAAGTTGACCAGCAATTTCTCATTTTTACAACACCATATTTTTAGGGACCACATCACATTTGAAGTCATTTTGAGGGGTCTATATGATAGAAAATAACCAAGTGTGACAACATTCTAAAAACTGCACCCCTCAAGGTGCTCAAAACCGTATTCAAGAAGTTGATTAACCCTTCAGGTGTTTCACAGGAATTTTTTGAATGTTTTAAAAAAAATGAACATTTAACTTTTTTTCACAAAAAATTTACTTCAGCTCCAATTTGATTTATTTTACCAAGGGTAACAGGATGGACCCCAAACGTTGTTGTACAATTTGTCATGAGTACGCCGATACCCCATATGTGGGGGTTAACAACTGTTTGGGCGCATGGCAGAGCTCAGAAGGGAAGGAGCGCCATTTGACTTTTCAATGCAAAATCGACAGGAATTGAGATGGGATGCCATGTTGCATTTGGAGAGCCCCTGATGTGCCTAAACATTGAAACCTCCCACAAGTGACACTATTTTGGAAAGCAGACCCCCTAAGGAACTGATCTAGATGTGTGGTGAGCACTTTGACCCACCAAGTGCTTCACAGAAGTTTATAATGCAGAGCCGTAAAAATAAAAAATTATATTTTTTCACAAAAATGAATTTTTCGCCCCAATTTTTTATTTTCCCAAGGGTAATAGAAGAAATTGGACCCCAACAGTTGTTGTGCAATTTGTCCTGAGTATGCGGATACCCCATATGTGGGGGTAAACCACTGTTTGGGCGCATGGCAGAGCTCGGAAGGGAAGGAGCGCCATTTGACTTGTCAATGCAAAATTGACAGGAATTGAGATGGAATGCCATGTTGCGTTTGGAGAGCCCCTGATGTGCCTAAACATTGAAACCTCCCACAAGTGACACCATTTTGTATAGTAGACCCCCTAAGAAACTTATCTAGATGTGTTGTGAGAGCTTTGAACCCCCAAGTGTTTCACTACAGTTTATAACGCATAGCCGTGAAAATAAAAATTCTTTTTTTTCCACAAAAATTATTTTTTATCCCCCAGTTTTGCATTTTCCCAAGGGTAACAGGAGAAAGTGGACCCCAAAAGTTGTTGTCCAATTTGTCCTGAGTACGCTGATATCCCATATGTGAGGGGAAACCACCGTTTGGGAGCATAGCAGAGCTCGGAAAGGAAGGAGTGCCGTTTGGAAATTATTTTTTATCCCCCAAATTTTTATTTTCCCAAGGGTAACAAGAGAAATTGGACCCCAAAAGTTGTTTTCCAATTTGTCCTGAGTATGCTGATACCCCATATGTTGGGTTAAACCCCTGTTTGGGAGCACGGGAGAGCTCGGAAGGGAAGGAGCACTGTTTTACTTTTTCAACTCAGAATTGGCTGGAATTGAGATCAGATGCCATGTCGCATTTGGAGAGCCCTGATGTGCCTAAACAGTGGAAACCCCAATTCTAACTGAAACCCTAACCCAAACACACCCCTAATCCCAATTACACCCCTAACCCCAACCATACCCCTAACCCCAACCACACCCCTAACCCCAACACAGCCCTAATCCTAATCCCAACCCTAACCACACCCCTAACTCCAACACACCCCTAACTCTAATCCCAACTGTAAATGTAATCCAAACCCTAACTTTAGCCCCAACCCTAACTGTAGCCCTAACCCTAACTTTAGCCCCAACCCTAACCCTAACTTTAGCCCCAGCCCTAACCATAACTTTAGCCCCAACCCTAACTGTAACCCCAACCCTAACCCTAACCCTAGCCCTTACCCTAGCCCTAACCCTAGCCCAAACCCTAGCCCTAACCCTAATGGGAAAATGGAAATAAATACTTTTTTAAATTGTATTATTTTTCCCTAACTAAGGGGGTGATGAAGGGGGATTTGATTTACTATTTATAGCGGGTATTTTAGAGGATTTTTATGATTGGCAGCTGTCATACACTAAAAGACGCTGTTTATTTCAAAAAATAGTTTTTGCGTCTCCACATTTTGAGAGCTATAATTTTTCCATATTTTGGTCACAGAGTCATGTGAGATCTTGTTTTTTGCAGGACGAGTTGACATTTTTATTGGTACCATTTTCGGACACATGTCTTTTTTTATCGCTTTGAATTTTGTGAGGCAGGATGATCAAAATCCAGCTATTCATGAATTTCTTTTGGGGGGGTGTTTATACCATTCCACTTTTGGTAAAATTGATAAAGCAGTTTTATTCTTCGGGTCAGAATGAATACAGCGATACCTAATTTATATCATTTATTTTTTTTTGGCGATTTTATACCATAAAAACTATTTTATAGAAAAAATAATTATTTTTGCATCGCTTTAATCTGAGGACTGTAACATTTTTATTTTTTTTGCTGATGATGCTGTATGGCAGCTCGTTTTTTGCGGGACAAGATGACGTTTTCAGCGGTACCATGGTTATTTATATCCGTCTTTTTGATCGCGTGTTATTCCACTTTTTGTTCGGCGGTATGACAATAAAGCATTTTTTGCCTCGTTTTTTTTTTACGGCGTTCGCTGAAGAGGTTAACTAGTGGGTCAGTTTTATAGGTGGGGTCGTTACGGACGCGGCGATACTAAATATGTGAACTTTTTTTATTATTATTATTTAGATAAAGAAATGTACTTATGGGAACAATTTTTTTTTTTTTTTTTACAGATCTATATATTTATTTTTTTACTTTATAACATTGTCCCAGGGGGGACATCACACTATAGGGTCAGATCGCTAATCTGAGACTTTGCACAGCACTGTGTCAGATCAGCGATCTGACAAGCAAGGCTGCAGGCTTACCAGCGCCTGCTCTGAGCAGGCGATTGTAATCCACCTCCCTGCAGGACCTGGAAGGGAGGAGACGCTCGGTACAAGGTCAGCACATCGCCTTGTACCGAGGGTCTCAGGGAAGCATGCAGGGAGCCCCCTCCCTGCGCAATGCTTCCCTTTGCCCCCGGAACGCTGCGATCATGTTTGATCGCAATGTTTCGGGGGTTAATGTGCCAGATAGTGCCAGATGACAGCTGCGATAATCAGCTGACACCCGACCGCGATCGGCCGCGCTCCCCCCATGAGCGCGGCCAATTGCATATGACGTACTATCCCGTCACTGGGAATTAAGTCCCAGGTCGCCTCGACGGGATAGTACGTCATATGGGATAAGGGGTTAATTATAATTATTTTATATTATTATCAATTGTATCCTTAAAGAGGTTGTCCACTACGTTTTCATTGATGATCTATCCTTACCATAGGTTATCAATGTCTGATCGGTCCGAATCCAACACCCAGCACATCGCCAATCAGCTGCTCTCACTGTCGGCGGTGGCCGCAGGCCAGAACTGTTTGATTGTGGTGCTGCTCCGTCTTCTGGTAGCTACTGGTTGATGTGCTGCTGAGAACAATGATATTTGTTCCACCATAAACAATCCAATCACCCAATAAATGTACAGCACTTTGCTCATTTGGAAGATTGCTGACATGTTTACATCTATGAACTCTCATCTGCATTGCCGGAATTTCTATAATGTGGATGCTACATACTTACTCGTACATACATATTCAAAATGATAAGTCACTCTTTGTGCCTGTAAACTTATGAATCCCTGCAGTGCACGCACTGTGCTTTGCATTGATTCACCGGTTTCTAGGCTGGGACCTGCAGGTATGTATGCTTTATACATACTCCTGGCCAGAACCTGACTAGCGGGTGTGCTCAATAAGAGTGTATGGAGTTACTACTGGTTTGCCTGTTAACTGAACCTCTTTTCAATGCTCCTAATATTCGTGTGTAGTAGAATTGCTGCAGAAAGTATCTTCAGCAATGCAACAAAAATTTGTAGTGAAATTTCCACCAAATTATCCTGCAGAAAACATTGCTTTGCTAATTCTGACTTCCGATTGGAGCTATCAGGGAAAATCAACATCAAATCTGTAGCCAATAAATTGCCATGCTGCAGTTTCTGAAACATAGGGGCATACCTATAGTAAGATGAGAGGTTGCAATCACACACGAGACCTGATGCCTAGAGGGGCCCAAAAGGTCCTTATGGCCCATGTGAAAAGACTTTTTCTATTAAAGACCCATGATAGTTGGAGGCCCTGTTAGATATTTTGCATTGGAGCTCAAAAGCTTCAAGTTATGCCACTGCTGAAATGCATAATATTGTGGGACAAGTAATTAAAGACGGTATTTTTGTGCAAATTACACCAGAATACTGGAGCATTATAGTTTATCAATATGTCCCTATGTGTGAACATTGAATGGTTATCAGTATTTCATAGCCATTGAGTGGGAGTCCTGCGAACCACCTCCTATCTCCCTGCATCCCAAACTTCTCTTAGGAATAGCCAGCCTTGAACGACATCATCATTGCGACGGGACGCACACGTGACATCAGGCTGACTAATAGTAATAAAACGAGGATCCTGGGATCCTGGCAGGCAGCAGGTGGTTTTGCAGGGCTCCCATCCAGCGGATACAGACTATTGACATGGTTGCTGGTCAAGGTCATGCGAATCGATTCACTCATCAGATTTTGTAAAAGCTGATAATTGAACACTGGTTTGTCTGACAGGCATGCTTGGCATAAAGAGTCTTATACAACGGGAAGAAATGCTTAAAGGGCTAGTCCAGGTTTGTATAATTGATGACCTTTGGATCGGTAGCCTGCAATTGAGCGCCTACTGAAATGAATAGGAGAACTGCTACTACTCCTACTGCTGCAACGGAGAACATCCACTACAAAGTGGATCGGGACTTTTCCTGTTGCTCACATCAGGCCACCACTGGAGCTGAAAACAGCTGATCTATGCAGGTGCTGGGTATTTAACCACCATTGATCTGATATTGATGACCTACCCTATGTCATCAACCTCATAGGCCTCATCCCCTTTAATATATATATATATATATATATATACATATATATATATATATATATATATATATATATATATATATATATATGCACATCATCATGCATTTATTTAATTTAAATTTTTGGTAGACCTAGATAATACCTGAATGTTTGACTATGAGAACTGGCAGATCTAAAACATCTGCCAGCTCAAAAACTGTAGAAATCCTAATTTCCACTAAAAAAGAATGTTCTATTGAGGCATAGAATAACTACAGAACCAGGTGCCAATATGAAATAGTATTTTGTGACAAGACCTGTATAACATCACTCTGCAGAATACGTATGTACATTACAATTGGAAGAAAAGAACTGTGAGGATACATTTGCCTACAGCATTAAACTGAACTGAAAACCTGATTGAACAGTATTGTAAAGGACAAATGAAATGTTAAATGGCAGCACCGTGTCAATTTTATACTCTTCTGTACAATGAGCAAAAATGTATTACTGTACTTTTATTACTTTTTATTTTATTGCTCCAACTATAGATGAGTGGATCGTTTGAAATTCTGATTTTCCAGCTTTGCTGAATTTTCCCCCAAAATTCGATTTGCATGATAAAAATCAGAGCGCATTGGAAAGCTTCTATTTGTTCGGAAAATACTTGCATAGCACTGTTAGGCCCTGATTTATTAAAGTGCCAGAATTCTTGGATACATAGCATTGAATTACGTAGAATTGTGCAAAAATGTTGCGACTTTTGGTGTTTTGAAGCCAGTTTCGTCTAACTCGGCCATGATGAGTTGAGATGTACCTTATGCCAGAACTTGTACTCTAATCACAGACTGGAGTATGATTTGTGGTGAGGTATACATATGCACAAACACTTGTCGTGCAATCCTGATTCATTTAGAGGCATATGAGTCATTTAGTTGCATCTTCTCCTTGACTTGACTCTCTGAACTCCTGAATGTGGACTCAGGTCAGCTGGATCTAGTTTTTGATCCCAGATCTCTTCTTGACGATACATCTATCTCATCCTTTAGTTTGTAAGTCTGGTAGCAGTTTACAACTATGGGCTCTGATGCCAGTTTTATCCCTGATGTTACTCCAACCAAGCCCTTTGAACTCTAAATCTAGAACCTGTTGTCAGGTGTGTGATCACATCAGGAGTGAACACAGACAGAAGAGTACTCCTGTGCAAGAACAATATATGGAGCCTATATGTACAAATTCACTTGCTTTGCAGTTAGAAGTTGGCCCCTATCCTCTTGGGCCCCATGTGCTGCCGCAAAGGTTGTACCAATGGTAGGTCCGTCCTTGGATTCCAGTCCCTGGTCCTTTGGACGCTAAGTCTGGAACTTGCTATACCTCCCAAAGTAACTTTACTGTTCCACCTTCTATGGTTACCAGCCACCAACTATTCTGGGGACCACAAACTGAAGATTCTCCTGCAGTCAAAGCTGTAAAGAGCGATAAATACAAGAGAATCCCATGGACTCCACTGGCCTGCACAAAACCACCTGCAAATTCCTGTTATCTCAGATGAGAATCCTTACTAATGTCCATTTATACTAAGAATCAACTTATCTGAACAGCAGTAATAATTGTCTAAAAACCTACAAAAGATGATCCTTTTCTAAGCATATCTAAAGTGATTTTCTTGTGTTTATGACTGGGTTCAATATTAGTAGATTCATGCTGAGCTATGAAATAGTATTATACTGGAACATGTACAAAAATGTGCTCATTTGGCGTGAAGGTCTTGAACATGATTTTTTTTCTTGCTGGGAATCATATTGTCTGCCTTCCTACACAACTGTGACATACATTTGGTGTAATTAATAGAGATGAATGAGCACTAAAATGCTTGGATGCTTGTTATTCGAACTGATCCTCGTTTCAAGTAACAAGTATCATGGGAGTCAATGGGAAATCTGAGCATTTTTCCTGCCGACCCTACAAGGTGGTTTGAGAGGCAGTGAAAATGTTCAAATGAATGGAAAAAGTGCTGAATGGAAGGAGAAAAGCATGGAGAAGACCCATGGAAGCAAATCTGACTCCAAGATCACTGCTGAGAACAATGGGGTCACACTTTTACTCCACTTTGAGGAGTGATAATAAAACATTCAAAATCGACAAGAAATAGAAGTCTGCAGGATAATAAAACTTAAGAAACATTTTTTTCCTGTATAATGACATGTATAAAAGGCTAAATTTAAAAATGATTTTAAAGTTATAATTTTAGTAAACCAAAATTGATTTTTTTAATAAAAATTGGACATTTTAGTGTAATTTATGAAGGAAGCAAGAAGTGCTAAAAATTAGTGACACAGAGGGGCTCATATATACCCTTTGTTAGACATAGAGAGGAGGGCCTCATACACATTCTGTTCAAATTGTAATGTAGTGGTACTCATTGACTCATAAGGGCTATGCACTAAGTGCAAAGCCTGCCAATAATTGTAAGCAGGGCCATCCATACAGCCTTGAGTACCTCATAAAAATGAAGAACGTAATTATGATAATTCTGCACTTATAAAGGCTTTGCACAATGTGCAAATCCAGAAAAAGATTATAAGAAGGGTTATCCATAGACCCTATAAGGCAACAACTGGTGGGCCTCATTTAAATATTGGACATTTAAAACATTGCATATGCTTCAACTGGTGGTGTGTAAATTCATGTCTAATCCAGGCTTTATCAAAGTGTAGTAAATTCACCGCAGTCAGGTCAAATGAGGAAGTCAAAGGTGCAAAGGTAAAGTTTCGACCCTTATGTTGGGTCTTTTTTTTTGGACCGCAGCTGTCTACCTCAACGCATACCGCAAGCCCCTAATGGGATTCTTGTGCCATTTGTGCACATTTTTTCTTCATGACCTGCCATATGAGCAAGGTTTGAAAAAGACCCAAGATGAGGGTCGAAATGTTACCTTTGCACCTTTGCCTTCCTCATTTGACCTGACTGCGGTGAATTTATTGCACTTTTTTGTGACTGAAATAAATCTTTTTCTTTACTAAAGATATGATTTTTTGAGTGCGACTGTTTATCTTTATGATGCCGTCTGTGGATTAAATCCACTTCCATTCTGCACCTACATTGTAGCAAGAGTGTGCATCTTTCTCTCCCTAATCCAGGCTTTGTTCATTGTTATCAGAGTGAGCCTGTCAGAACTTTCTGTTGACAGGTGAAAGCACCTGTCTGTTATGATTTCCCCAGTAGCACTAACAACCCACTCAGACAGACTCTAGCGGTAGGCCAGCAAATCATGTCCAAAGCATAGAGGGACAGTTCATGCCAGGTGTCCAGCTTTGAGACCCAATAGTTGAAGGTCACAGAGAAATTAGGGAGTATGTTGGTTTTGTTGGCCAGTTTATTGCTTGACCGTGTTAAAAAACTTTTCCCTCCTTGTCAAAAATACCTGGACGCTGGGAGGGTGTCAGGAAATTGGCCCAGAGCTTTGACAGTGGACCCCTGCCTCTGCTGTGTGTCTCCCTCGCCTCTCATCCTTGGTTGCCACTAGTGTTGTCTGATGGGATTTTTTTCAACATATTTTCCACAATTGCCTTTTGGTATCGTACCATTTTAGAAGACCTCTCCATCTCAGGAAAAGAGATGCAAAGTTCTCCTTGTAGCGTGCATCTAGCAGGGTGAAGAACCAGTACTCTCATGTATGTAAAACCAGGGTCAAAGGAAAGGCAGTAGTACATAAAGTCTATCATATGTGCCAAGGTGCGTACAGCCAACACTTCCCTTTCTCCACCATGATGATTATTCTTCTTCTCCTCCTCCTTCATCTCTTCCTCCTCATTCCCCTCCTCAGCCCTTCTAAGTAGGAGAGATGGGATGAATTATTTGTGGGTACTAGACAGCTTCTGTCCCTCATCCTCTTCCTTAGGTTCCACCTCCACATTGTTACCCAATTTACGCTGAGCAGATGAGATGAGGCTGGCCTGTGTAGAATCTCCCTGGATCATGTCTTCCTCCATCTCCACCTGGTCCACATGCATAGCTTCATGTTTACGTAGTTGTAGGCAGTGACCTGTTAAGTAGGCACAGAAGAGGGATAGTTGCACTGAAAAAGGCATCATCGCTACTCACCATCTTTGTGGAGTCTTCAAGCTCTTGGAGAACTGCAAAAATGTCAGACATCCATGCCCTTCAGTTGTAGTGTCTGGAGTCTAACCAGAATATCAATGGGCGTGTTGGAGCTGGTATTTCATAACTGGCCTCTGCTACTCACAAAAGCTTGCCAGCATGTGCAGTGTGGAGTTCCAGCATGTGGTCACATTGCACACCAGTCGGTATGCTGGCACTTGCATGCCCTGCCGCAGCACTGCCAGAATGGTGGCAGCTGTGGCTGACTTGTGAAAATGGGCACTGAATGGTTACCTACCTATTTAAACAGTTGTAAATGAAGTTGCTGAGAAAGTGGACGTGGCTCCCTTACCTCTAGGGCCCATTTGTGGCTGTTCAGATTGCACCAATGCTATGCCCACGCTTATATCTACAGTTGAAGCTAGAAGTTTACATACACTATATAAAAAGACACTTAAATGCCTAAAAACATTCTCTTTTTCTCAATATGCTGGCATTTGGAAAATATTAAGCCCTTCACCCCAGGAGCTTTTTTCGTTTTCGTTTCTCGCTCCCCTTCTTTCCAGAGCAATAACTTTTCTATTTTTCTGTCAATATGGCCATGTTGGGGCTTATTTTTTGTGGGACGAGTTGTACTTTTGAACCATACCATTGGTTTTACTATGTCATGTAACAGAAAATGGTAAATAAATTCCAAGTTGAAATTGCAAAAAAAGTGCAATCCTACACTTGTTTTTTGTTTGGCTTTTATGCTAGGTTCACTAAATACTAAAACTGACCTGCCATTATGATTCTCCAGGTCATTACAAGTTCATAGACACCAAACATGTCTAGGTTCTCTTTTATCTAAGTGGTAAAAAAAGATTCCAAAGTTTGCTAAAAAAAAAAAATTGCGCATTTTTCCGATATCGGTAGCGTCTCCAATTTTTCTTGATCTGGGGTTGGGTGAGGGCTTTTTTTTTGCGTGCCGAGCTTATTTTTTTAATGATACCATTTTGGTGCAGATATGTTCTTTTGATTACCCGTTATTGCATTTTAATGCAATGTCGCGGCGACCAATAAAACATAATTTTGGCGTTTTGATTTTTTTCTCGCTACGCTGTTTAGCAATCAGGTTAATCCTTTTTATTGATAGATCGGGCGATTCTGAACCCGGCGATACCAAATATGTGTAGGCTTGATTTTTTAATTGTTTTATTTTGATTGGGGTGAAAGGGGGTTGATTTGAACTTATATATTTTTTTAAAATATTTTTAAACACATTTTTTTAAACTTTGGCATGCTTCAATAGCCTCCACGAGAGGCTAGAAGCATGCACTACTTGATCGCCTCTGCTACATAGAGGTGATGCACAGATCACCTCTATGCAGCAGAATTGTAGGCTTGCTATGAGCGCCGACCACAGGGTAGCGCTCATAGCAATCTGCCATCAACAACCATAGAGGTCTCAAGGAGACCTCTGGTTGTGATGGCAACGCACCGATAACCCCCGATCACGTGACGGGGGTCAGCGGTTGCATGTACCTCCGACCGCGCGGCCGGGAGCACTTGTTAAATGCTGCTGTCAGAGTTTGACAGCGGCATTTAACTAGTTAATAGGTGCGGGCGGATCGCGATTCTGCTCACACCCATTGCGCGCACATGTCAACTGTTGAAAACAGCTGACATGTCGCGGTTTTGAGGTGGGCTTACCACCGGAGCACACCTCAAAGCGGGGGATGCTGCTAGCTGACGTACTATTCCATCAGCTGGCAGAAAGGGGTTAATAATTATGGTAATCCTAATTGACCTAAAACGGGAAAGGTTTATTCTGATTTCATGTCAGATATTGAGAAAAACATACAGTATGTGTCTTTTTATATAGCGTATCTAAACTTATAGTTCCAACTGTATCTATCTATTTTCTGTCTGTCTATCTGTCTGTCTATCTGTGCCTTTATCTTTCTATCTATCGTACAATAGCTTTCCATCTTTCCATCTTCATGTTCTGAGGTTTGCTTCCAGTATGAATCTAGGCCGTACACAGAATACAATTCTCCCCAGAAGAGACCAAAGCTTGTCAAACTTTCTGATTGCATTACAGATAAAAAACCTGACAAACGTATACACATCATCTAATTATACATATACTCTGCACTTCTTGGTTGAACTTTTCTCTCCCTTTTCTTATCGTTAGGAAAAATGGTAAACTATTAAAGAACTGAGAGTAGATGAATAATTGATTTACCTAAAAGAGGAAACAGCTGCATAATGTGCTCCTCTTGTTATTTTATAAAGAAAGTAAAGGCGGAGGAGACAGTGCGCTCTCCCCTCCCTGTCCCTATTTATTACCTTTACCTGACAATGAGGCACATGAACAATAGATTGACAATTAATGGGAAGTGGTGTTAAATATGTAATTTTCTCACTTTCCATCTGTAACCTGATGTTCTTCTCTTGCAACAGGCAGAAGTGAATTTTTTATGGCACATTTGCAAACAGTTTATTAGCTCTTGAGGCTTAATAAACAGATTTTTATTGAACACATATCAGCATAAAATGGAAGCGTCTCATGTTATAAAACAGACATCTATTATATATAAACTTTCCAGAGCCCTGTGAACACCATTATTGCCCCTGGGCCTCCCTCTGTCTCCTGCACTGTCAGTTTTGCATTAGAAACAGTACTGCTGTAAGCTTAATTTTTGCTTTTGTGGAACGGCTTCCATCTTTTTGATTAGACTGTAGCTAAAACAGAAATAAAATAGAAAAAATAAATTTGAAAAAGAAAAAAATTGGCTCTCGCAGCCAGGATCAATGCTCTGTCTGTCTTTTTAGACTGATGGGTTCAACCAAGTGACTTCTTTTCTATTAAAAGATATCTAATCTTTTGTTAATTGTAATTACTCTGAAGCTGCCGGAATTACCAAGAAATCAAATCCTTCTTTGGCGTTCTTATTTGTGAGGACAGACTGATCTGGATAGATGCGGATAAGAGATGTGCCAGGTCCCCGTCAGATAATTTATTGGATTCTAAACTAGAAATATCAAGAAACATAAATTGTATTTATAGATACCGTAAGCAATAGAACGACCTATGGAAGGAAAATAAAGCTTCTCACATTCCTATACATACACATTTCTACTCATACATGCACATGAAGCACAACTAGAAGTCCATGTACCCAATGTGTGATATGTCACAGGACCCTCTAAATAATATACTGTAGTTTTCTTATATGCTGGATGGACAATCCTCCGGCACTAATACCTACGTACTTCCTTTACACTCTTTAGACATTGTTTAATAGTAGAAATGTGTTGTGTGATATGAAGATTGTACAGGGTGTTAGGGCTAGCGGAACGCACCAAATAATATAAAGGGGGATAAGAGGTGCGTTCGCAGCTGGAGTCCACCATGCAGAGATGGAACCTGCTGTTGAGGAATGGCAGATTGAGGCTTGCTCGCAAGTGGGTTTAGACCTCACCCAGCTCAAACACATACTTCTCCAACTTGGCATAGAGGGAGTTTGCCCATAGGAGGTTGAAGACTTTGCAAACATCTCTCCGGTGGGAGTCTATATCTGGAGAGCAGATGAGAATACCATCCAGATAGACTACAACTGAGGTGGTGAGCATATCCCAGAAGATGTCTTTCACAAAGTCTTGAAAAACGGCAGGAGCATTGCAGAGCCTGAAAGGCATCACCAGGTATTCATAGTGCACCTCTCTGGTGTTAAATGCCGTCTTCCATTCGTCCCCCTCACTGATGCGAATCAGGTTGTAAGCACCCTGCAGATCATGCTTAGTAAATACGCTCGCTCCCTGCAACCTATCGAAGAGCTCAGATATTAGAGGCAGACAGTATTTGTTCTTAACGGTGATTGCATTAAGACCCCTGTAATCTATGCATGGACATAGTTCTCCGTTCTTCTTCTGCATGAAGAAGAACCCCGCCTCTGCAGGTGACACTGACTTCCTAATGAATCCTTTTTCTAGATTCTCCTGGATGTATTGGGTCATTGCCTCCATCTCTGGGAGAGATAGGGGATAGACTTGACCCCGGAGAAGCTCTGCAACAGGTAAGAGGTCAATAGGACAGTCATAGGGGTGGTGGGGGGAAGGGTTTCCGCAGCCCTCTTGGAGAACATATCCGCATAGGGCCAATAGTGCTTGGGGAAAGAGGAAAGATCTGCGGGTACTTCAGTAGTAGCAATCTGAACGCACTCCCTCAGACATCTAACCTCACAAGATTCACTCCATCCCAGAATTCTCCAAGAGGACAACTCTATATGAGGAGAGTGGTAGTGTAGCCATGGTATCCCTAACAGGACCTCATCAATTTCATCAGGAATGACTAGCAGGGAGGTAATCTCCTGATGAGATGGAGAAAAAAATAAAGTAAATGGGATGGTCTGGTGTGTTATCTGTGAGGACTAGGGTTGAGCGACCTTTACTTTTATAGGATCGGGTCGGGTTTCACGAAACCCGACTTTTTCAAAAGTCGGGTCGAGTGAAATCGGCCAATCCTATAAAAAAGTCGGGGTCGGCCGAAACTCGAAACCCAATGCAGTGCATTGGGTTTCCAATGGTTCCCAGGGTCTGAAGGAGCGGAAACTCTCCTTCAGGCCCTGGGATCCATATTTAAGTGTAAAATAAAGAATTAAAATAAAAAATATCGCTATACTTACCCTCTGATGGGCCCTGGTACTAACCGGGAACCTTCCTTCCTTAGAATCAGCCTTCCAGGACCTTGCGGTGACGTCGTGGTGACGTCGCGGCTTGTGATTGGTCGCGCGGCCGCCCATGTGACCGCTCGCGCGACCAATCAGAAGCCGCGACGTCACCGTGACGTCACCGAAGGTCATGGAAGGGCTGATTCTTAGGAAGCAAGGCTGCCGGAAAGAAGCAGGGCGTGTCCGAGGGTGAGTATATACCTAATAGGAATATACTCACCCTCGGCTTTGTTCCGGCAGCCTTCCTTCCTAAGAATCAGCCCTTCCAGGACCTTCGGTGACGTCACGGTGACGTCGCGGCTTGTGATTGGTCGCGCGAGCGGTCACATGGGCGGCCGCGCGACCAATCACAAGCCGCGACGTCACCGCGACGTCACCGCAAGGTCCTGGAAGGCTGATTCTAAGGAAGGAAGGTTCCCGGTTAGTACCAGGGCCCGTCAGAGGGTAAGTATAGCGATATTTTTTATTTTAATTCTTTATTTTACACTTAAATCTGAATTCCGATACCAATTCCCGATATCTTAAACATATCAGGAATCGGTATCGGAATTCCGATTCCAGATTCAGAAGATCGCCGACTTCATGGCCGACCCCACACAGGGGTCGGGTCGGTTTTCATGAAACCCGACTTTGCCAAAAGTCGGCGACTTCTGAAAATTGCCGACCCGTTTCGCTCAACCCTAGTGAGGACAATGTCGACCCATTTACCACTTGTACGGTCACAGGTTTGGCGAGCACCACCAGGGGTATTGCATGCTGTTGGGCGAAGGCAGATGACATAAAATTGCCCTCCGCCCTGGAATCCATGCAAAGGTCTACCATAAGAGTGGATGGGCCTATGGTAATTGTCCCCTTGAAGGACGGTTTGGAGGAAAAATTTGCAGTGTCTAGTGTACCTGCTCCTACAAACACTAGACGCTGATGTTTTCCCGACCGCTGGGAACATCTGAAGGCAAGATGTCATGACTGCTGGCAGACATGACAGATCTTGAGTGCACGAGCGGTCTGGGACTTAGATCCCACTCGTGACACCTCCATGGCTCGGACGCCTGGACCGGAGATTCCAGAAGTTTGGCGAAGGTGGGAGCCAGCCGAAACCTATGCCTACACTGGGCTCGCTCCAACTTTGCTCGTTAAAACGAAGGACGATGCGAGTGAGACCGCTATTAGCTCCTCCAGTGTGGTGGGAATCTCCCTAGTGGCCAAATCGACCTTCACATGGTCAGTCAGCCCCCTCCAAAATACAGGGATGAGAGCTTTATCCGGCCACTCCAGCTCTGATACTAAAGTCCGGAAGTGGACGGCAAAATGACTGACCATGTATGAGCCCTGTGTCAATGCCAGCAGTTGGAGTGCCGTATCACGGATGACTCAAGGTCCTAATAAGACCTGTTTCTGAGTGCTCAGTAACCGCGGAGCACTCTGCACCACATGATCGTCGCACTCCCACAGCAGTGTAGCCCACTCCAACTCCCTGTCCGACAAGAGAGATATAATAAATCCCACTTTAGCCCGCTCTGAGGAGAAACGTGCAGCCAGGAGCTCAAGGTGAATCGCACACTGGCTCACGAATCCCCTACATGACTTGCTATTGCCAAAGTATTTATCTGGCAGTGAGAGGTGGGATAAGGTCAGAACAGGAGAGGCAGTGGACAAACTTGCTGCAGCCACACTAGCAGCCTGAACAGCTACTGAGGTAACATCCACAGCTGAGGTTGTGCACTCGAGAGTCACCAACCTGCCCTCCAGCTGCTGGATGTACCGCTGCAGTTTCTTTTTAACAAGAAATACTTGGCACTCAGGAGATGTTCGCTGAAAATATAGAAAAGATATTTTTATTTGGTGCATCCGGCTCAACACATATTTGGTGCATCCGGCTCAACACATATAAACGTTTTCGGTCTATACAAACAAGACCTTCATCAGATACAGATGTGAATGCTGGAGACCATAGATGGTGTGTACAAGCCACACACTAGGTGAGACCTTAGTTACGGAATGGGAGCGCAGGGCGCCTTAAAGCATATGGCGATATATGAAGCGCTATAGGGAAGCGAGGTACTCGCAGGAGGGAAGCGCTGGAGATCACCGATGCCACGGACGCTGTGCTGTGGAGCAGGATACACTCCCGGGGCTGCAGTTTCTGTTTATCCGCCATTACTAGCCAGACCCTGGCGCTAGTATAATGTTAGGGCTAGCAGAATGCACCAAATAATATAAAGGGAGGTAAGAGGTGTGTTCGCAGCCCAGGGTCCACCGTGCAGAGATGGAACCTGCTGATGAGTAATAGCGGATGGACACTTGCTCACACGTGGGTTTAGACCTCACCCAGTGTGAATGGAAGCGAACTTTGTTGCTTCACAGAGTCGCCAAATATACGATGCGCCCTGTTAGCAGTCACAGGGTGCAGCTGAAAGACGTTAGTGGGATCCCTATGAATCACCCCCACTAAACTGGTGATTGGACTCGCTCTGACCCTCGGTGGCTTTTGAGGACGCTCTGAGTCAGATGCTGAGTCCAAGCGGGAATTCCCACCCTACACTGACCGGTTTTCAGGACAGAACTAACTAAAACATTTACTGCACTGAGTGCGTACAGCGTCGCTCTGGCGGACGCCACTAACCACCCTAGCTAGGGTCAGGAAAGCGCACTGATTGCGCATGGCGCCGCACTAGCGGTCGCTTCTAATGGATGCTGTAGCTTGTGCCTAGTGCTGGATGGCACAGTCTGGCACTAGGTAGCTCAATCACCCAAGTACTTTCAACAACACTAAGGATGGGAATGATTAAGGAGCTTTCACCCGATTCAGTCATACATCCACACACACACAATTTCAGTTTTATACTAGCGCATGACTGAGCGGCCCTGCGAACCTTTTATAGCTGTAGCCTTCTGGGACCTTCCTAGTGATCCAATCGGAGGTGCTAAAGGACATGAGCATGTGACCCCCCGACCTCCAATGAGAGGTCATCCCGTGGGCATGCTCAGTAGAAGAAAAGCAGGACTTAGTCCCTGGAATGTCTGCTCGCCGCTGATCAATGCTGGTTACAAAGGCTGAGCCTGGAAAGGCAGCTGTAACCAAATGCACAGTATCTTCTTGAGCCAGATGCTGGGATTGATGTCTCTGCTGAGCAGGCTCCACTGTGGCTGGAGGAGAATGGGAGACCGCAGCGGACATAGTTTGAGGTTTACCCTGTGCGGCGGCGGGAACTCGACGCCTAACACAGGGTGGGTCATTTATATGGATACACCCTGGTGGGCCATTTATAAAGTTGGATCCAAAATGGCTGACTTCAAAATGGCTGCCATGGTCACCACCCATCTTGAAAAGTTTCCCCCTCCCATATACTAATGTGCCAAAAACAGGAAGTTGATATCACCAACCATTCCCATTTTTTTTAGGTTTATCCATATACATGGCCCATCCAGGTCTATCCATATAAATGGCCCACCCTATAGTCTAACAATGTAACATTAACAATTGGGTCCCCAAACATTCTGCAACCACAACTTGTCCATTGCAAAATAATCCAGCTGGTTTGAAGCCGAGCATTACTTTTCCTCCATATGCTTCAATGTAGGTTATGTACAACTTGTTATCTGCACGTGACCGGTCTACAACTTGGCTAATTTTTAATTAATTTACTTTTTTGCAGCCAAATAGCAGCTCTAAAACAGTAGCAGATTGCTCAATTTTTTTTATTTGGGCTCACGATTTGAGAATTACTGTGGCGTGACCAGAGTCACCATTGTGTCCTAGACTTATAGTTAAGTTTCACATGTAAGTTTTTTTTGCACATGTGAAAAGTGAATCAATTTTTATTAGAATTTTTCATCCAATTATTGATCCGTGCATTTGTTTTTAACATAAGTCTTTAGAACATTTTCACATTACCTAAAAAAAGTTTCCTAGCCTTTTTTTTTTTTAACCAAATTAATATAAAAAATAATTTGACAGTACTTAACTGATATACAGTTTGCATGAGTGTGCTGTCCATTGTTTTCATGGACCCATTGACTTAAACGGATGATTTTGATTCACAAATTGGAAACTGGATTAAGTAGTACGTCCCCTTTTCTATTTTGTGCTGACAGTCCCCAAAAAACAACATCATTGTCTCATTAATTTTAGGGTTAGCTTTAGCTCACACTAGCAAATGAATCGGACAAGTGCAATCCGATAAAAAAATAGTTAAACTTGCTTGTTTCATGATTATCTTGCCAAGTAAACAGTCTGTTAATCATCCATTGAATAAGCAAAATGCTAATTTGTGGGGTGAAATGACCTTTTATGCAGCATAAAAGTTCTTGGTGGTACATCGTCCGTGTAAACAGGAGTGCTGTAGTATATAATATAGTATGAGCATTGTTTGCTTAGGTCTGCCGGTGTAAACATGCTAATAAACAACTGTCGATCAGTAAATGTAATTGGCAGTCATATTAATCTGCGGTTGGTCCATGTAAATGGAAATTTATTTATTTTTACTGATCAATTTTACCCAAAATAAAATAAAGACGTATCCATTTTTATTATAGTCAAACTCGCCAATGCAATTCTAAAAGACTATGAAAAAGTTTCCACTTTTATTGCACCCTAGTTATGTCCTTGGGTTTTCAGTTTTTTCTGAGAAGCTTGAGTTTAATTTTTGTTTGCATTTAAACAACTGACACCCTGACGAAACTCAGTGAAAATCGAATCTAAAACACTGATAGAAATCATTCCCAGTTTTTCATGTACAAGAAAAAAAATGGATATCTGAGTTTAACCTTATGCATACACCGACACATGCAAACATGTACATGTAACGGGACATTAGCTGAGGGCGAGGTACTTGTATCTCATGCCGCGGCCCTTTACAGGAAAATGGGGTCTTGATTTGGTGTGTGTTCGGCTATGTTTTTGTAATGGACACCTCCCAGCCCTGGTCTGCCACATACATGCATTGCATGGCTCTGTTTAACCTTCGACCTCAAGATGAGGAAACCAGACCAGTCCGTAAAAACAAAATCCTTTTTACTAACAGTTAGTCTTGTGCACATTGAATAGCAGGAGATACAGTTGTCACATTCCTT
The DNA here is from genome assembly GCF_051348905.1 of Ranitomeya variabilis. Classification (NCBI taxonomy): domain Eukaryota; kingdom Metazoa; phylum Chordata; class Amphibia; order Anura; family Dendrobatidae; genus Ranitomeya; species Ranitomeya variabilis. The sequence continues at coordinate 70,227,037 of NC_135237.1, read as the reverse complement.
GGCACAATATAGTGACACACTTTTCATAGACATGTTCAGCTTCACAGTTTGTATATGGTGGTTATAGGATGTTTCGCCCCCAGCAGTTCGCCCCCGGGTACATCCTGTTTGTGTCGCCAAGTTAAGTCGCCTACCAGGGCAGTGGGGTACTCGGTACCGGGTTCGGTACTTGAAGGGGACGTCACAGTGGCTGTGACCCGGCCCTGGGCGCCCAAGTAAAGGGAAAGGTCTTTAAAGGGAGTTTAAGAATAAAGTTTGTTTGTGATGCCACCTGTGGTATTCGGCCAGTAGGGAGTGACGCTGCTTAAAGGGGTCCTCTGGAGTGATGGTATGGCAGCTGGACGGTATAACTTCCCACAGGTGAAGTAAATGTACCCGGGGGCGAATTGCTGGGGGCGAATTGCTGGGGGTGAACTGCTGGGGGCAAAACATCCAAATCCCGTATATGGCAGAGTGAGATGGGGACCTTCATCCTTTCAGTGTATAGCAACACTTTAAGCTGTGCTTTTCTCAGTGACTATTCCCTTTCTTCAACTTCTTGGGAACCATGTATGGACACTTCGCTGGCTATCACCTTACTAAGTGTACCCCCAGCCTTGCTGACCCTGTGTCTCTTGGACCTACAACTTCCTAGGGCCGGTCGGCTGTAGTCCATTCCATAAACTTCCTTAGAGACTCCAACAAAGTTTCTGGAAATACAGTGTGTTCCCCTGACTCGCCTGTTGAACACAAGACTGCTGCCACCGATGGGTTTCTCTTGATCGCTTACTTCTTTCTTCATCATATCACACACACCCGGTGATGTTCATCGATTTTCTGAAGGTGTAATTTTGTCTTTCTTCCAGTCCCTTCACTCACTCACTAGCTAACTGCACAAAACTGAAACTAGCCTACAAGTCCCTATACTCATCGCCAACCATGGGCTGGTCCTACAGTTAACCCTAGTGATGCCTGACTAGAAGGAACTGCAATCTAACAGGACAACAATAAAACACAGTACATTTTCATATACACAAACATCAGGAGTAGAAAAGAGTGAACCCAAACTTAAGGGTATGTGCACACGTCAGAATTTCTTGCAGAAATTTCCTGAAGAAAAAATTTTCTGCAAGAAATCCGCATTTGTTTTTTGCGTTTTTTTTCCCGTTTTTTTTCGCAGTTTTTTAGCATTTTGCAAGCGAAATTAGCTTGCAGAATGCTTAAGTTTTCCAAGCGATCTGTAGCATCGCTTGGAAAACTGACAGGTTTGTCACACTTGTCAAACATAGTGTTTGACAAGTGTGACCAACTTTTCTATACTCACCTGCAGACAGCCGATCTCCTCAGCGGCTTCCGTTCCTATAGATGGTGCGTGCAGGACCTTCGGTGACGTCACGGTCATGTGAGCGGTCACATGAGCGGTCTCGCGACCAATCACAAGACCGCGACGTCATCGCATGTCCTTCACACAGAGCATCTATAGGAACGGAAGAGAGAGCATGCAGCGCTGAGAGGCGGGAACACTTCGGGGGCCATCAGAGGGTGAGTATATGACTATTTTTTATTTTAATTCTTTTTTTTTACCAATTATATGGTGCCCAGTCCGTGGAGGAGAGTCTCCTCTCCTCCACCCTGGGTACCAACCGCACATAATCTGCTTACTTCCCGCATGGTGTGCACAGCCCTGTGCGGGAAGTAAGCAGATCAATGCACTCCTAGGTGTGCGGAATCCCCGCAATTCCGCATTTTTAATGAACATGTTGCTCTTTTTTCCACGATGCGATTTTTTCACGGAAAAAAATGCTACATTTGCACAAGAAATGCGGAATACACTGTAAATAATAGGAGGCATATGTTAGCATTTTTTTCGCATTTTTATCACGTTTTTATAGCGAAAAAACGCAAAAAAACCGCGAAAAATACTGAACGTGTGCACATGGCCTAAAAGTTCAGGATAAGTACTGGACAGTTAGCGTCTGGTGCTAAATGACAAAAATGGACTTCTCACAGAAGTCTGCTGCTATATTCAGAGTTCCAGGGGAAGTCCAGGAGGAGAAAGAGAGATTTTTTTTTTACCAGATCCAAAATTTGGGTCTCCATTGTTTAAATGGGGTTTGGGTACAGTTCTGGAACCCGAACCGAACTTTGGACTAAAGTTCAGGTCGGATATCAGAACCCGAGGTTCCACGGGTCTGCTCATCCCTAATCAGGAGTTGCCGTAGAGGAGGAATGCCATCCTCTCCACCCTCTCATACACCCATATATATGGACAAACATATCATTGGCGTAACCTGTGCAGTCGCACATGGGCCCAAGAGTTAATGAGACGACTACCACCTCCAAACCAGGTGGAATTGTGAATAATAATGAACTATTGGACTGCAAAGGGCCCATATATTGTTCTTGCACAGGGGCCCTCTTCTCTCCGTCTCCATCAGTGCTCACACATGCTGTATATACACACGTACGCACATTAATAGATAAATACACATGTACATAAACATTTATATATAAGTATGTACTGTACACATACAGACAAACACATAACCTACCTTATATAAACAGACACACACATATACACATCCATGTAAGGTGTCCTAACGTTGAAAGCCTTTGGCATTTTTCCACTGTGTGTTATTTTAACTTACGAAAACCGCCACAATAAATATAAAAAACATTCATTACAACCTTCTTTGTTGATTTACCCTGCAGGATTTCATACACTTCAGCTCGATAGATTATTATTACATGACCCTCCAGCCTCAGGAACTAATCATATGGTTTCTCTGACTTATCCATTAGATGGTAGCTGTAGTATTTTAGTATTTTGGCAAAACTGACAATTTAGGGAATTGCATTCTGAGCTTTTCTTTAATACATCAATTCAAGACACTTCTGCTGCAAACAGAAACCATCTGATTGTAGGGGAGGAACACTAGAAGAAACTATGGGTTTCCTCGTAACCTATATACAGGGTGTACATTCAGTTGGCTATATAACACATGCGCTAACCAGACGATAGATTAAAATGGTAAATTAAAGAGATCTGAGGACTTCTTTCCATCCAAACTCCAGTGAGGTATGTTACTATTTTGTTTGGTTGACGGATGTAGGCAGCAAACTTGCAGCATTTTTTATCTGTTATTCACAGGTCTTCCCACCAAAATACACATTTGCTCTGTTTGTTGATTTTTTAACTTTTTATGCATTTTGATGCAGGTTTGAAGCTGCATTTTTAATGCATTTTTTACAAGCTCCTCTTAGGGTATGTTTCCACCTTCAGGATGGCCGGCGGTTTGGACGGAGCGGCAAACCCACTCCGCCCTAAGCCACGCCCCCTTCTGTGACGCGATGATGCCGGATTTGTTCATTGCACACATCCAGCATCATCGCACCCCACACATAGGGCCCTGTGATATACCTTGCGGTGGCGCAGCGTCGCCGCAAGGTACACGGACATGCTGCGATCTTAAAAGACGTGCAGCATGTTCGGAATCGCAGGGCCGCCAGATGTGTGTTACCATGCATAGTGGAGACGGGATTTGATGAAATCCCCTCCACTATGCTGTAACATCTGGACGCTGCGTGTTTGACGCTGTGGCTCTGCGCAGAGTCAAACACGCAGCGTTTCCTGAACGTGGAAACATACCCTAAGGCTATGTTCTCACATTGATTTTTTGCAGTGTTTTTTTAAGCAAAGTTTAAGCTGCATTTAAGTTGCTTACAACAAGTGTTTTTGCTGGTTTTTTTACTGCGTTTTTGTCAGAATACATTTGCCTCTTGTGCATGCTGTTAAGTGCGTAAAAAAATTATCTGATTCAATTTCTTCAGGTTTTGGCACTATAAACGCAGCAAAACCTGATACCTGCATTTTTGCAGTGCTTTTTCTTTATATGGATGAAAAACGCTGAAGAAATGCTGAAAAAGTGCTGAAAGTGACATGCTGCATTTTGCAAAAACACAGCTCTTTGACAAAACAGTCAGGAGAAAAAAAAACAAGGTGTGTGCATGAGATTTCGGAAATCTCATAGATTTTTCTAGTACTGTGAAATGCAGCTGAAAATTTGCATAAAAATACGCATACAAAAAAGCTACAAAAATGCAATGTATGAATATAGCCTAAGAAGTCTATGGGTAAACAATGCCCCCAAAAAGGTTGTTGTCATGAAATTACACTTAGCTGAATTAGTAAAATCTAGCAAATTTTCCAAACAAACAAAATGCAGTGGATAAAAAATGCTGCTCTTAACGCTATATACAAACATGGCCTAAGAGGACATTTCTAACAATTCTTCTTTACAATCTGGTTGTTTAATGGAACAAGACGACAGAAGCTTTTGCATGATGCATTAACTTATGCTGCGCCAATGTCTAAGTTCAAGAGCGAGCACATCAAAGAAGACGGCTCAGACTACTGCATCCGTCATGATGCCACTATAGGGAAGAAATCGTCTGAAGTCACATTGGTCTCCATTATTTTTACTTGTATTTGATGCCATAGATATCCATAGATCATTTAACTAAAAAAGGTGGAGAGGCTGGATTTCTGGCCCTTGTTGTGTAGTTAAATCAGAATAGCTTTTTTATTGGGTAGGAAAGGACAGGAAACTGCATTTTCATATATAAAAATATGTTAGAGGACAAGAGGAGTAGAACTGAGCTCCAGGTCTCACATACACCTGCCACTCCATTCTACGGCACTGGCAAAGGTAGCCGAGCACAGCACAGAATTCAGCTTCCTTCCTTTCTTTAGAGCCATGGAATGCAGAAGCAGGGCGCAGGCGAGGCCTACCATACCTTTCCATTTCCCTGACCTTTGTTCTATAGCCAGAAGAAAACAGGACAAGGGACGGACATACCATTGCTGCAACCTGTGCAGCTGCACAGGGTCCCAACAAGTTAGGGGGCACTGTCATCTAAAAAGCAGTTTTCTTGCAATCAATTATATTGCATGTAAGGGTTATATTGCTAATAAATGTCATTGCTCTTAATAAGGGCAGGTGCAGACAAACTTTGTTCTCCATTCGAGAAAAGTGGTCTGATTATGCTAATCACACTGTGATCAGAGTGGAATCTTATTTACTCAGACTCCACTATATCAGTCAGTGAAAACTGGACCACACTCAGATGTAATCCATGTGTGATGCGATTTTTTTTCAAGGACACATAGACACAAATGGGCGAGTGCTATCTAATCTCAGAGGCAAATCGTGCATGGTGCAATCTTTTTTCCTCAGACCGCCTAGTCAGAGGAGAAAGTCGGGCCTGTTTAGAGCCCCATAGAATAACATGAGTACAAGAGATATCTGGGAACAATCAAGGATAGCACTCATCTGACTAGAACAGTCACGTGCCCGAGCCCTTACTGGCTGATTGTCAGAGAAGAATAATTAGGTGTTTTATGATCAGATACAGGGTAATAGGAGGCCCTTGCACAGGGGAAGTCTGTTGTCTGTGCCCACCCTAGGAACAGGGGATACAAGTCTCCTGTTCTGTTGATGTGTGTATGGGATCCACACTGATCTAAGAATTACTTGTTAACTTCAGTGGGTAGGTAATAATTTATGTAGGGCGGAATACCCCTTTAACCAGATTTCCCAATATAAAGTAAGACCACTACCTTGTAGGCCTCGTTTACAGCATACCAGAATGCTGTATGTATGTCCCCAATCCTGGAAGGCACAAAAAAAGGCCTTTTTATTATACTCACATACACTGCGATCCGGTCCGATGGGCATCTCTGGTTTTGATCTGATTCCTCATTTCTTCTTACAATCGCCGTCCTCCTTCCCTGCTTGTGTGGATGGTGCATCCTACATCTTCCATAAAGTGTCCTCATTCATACTCCTGCGAGGCGCACTTCTAGCTGTACTGCTGAGGGCACAGCAAAGCACTGTTGTGCGCATGTGCCTACCTTGCCGAGTCATCACGCTCTTTGGCCTTTGCAGGTGCATGCACATTACAGTACTATACTCTGCCGGCAGAGAGGTGTGATTGTGCAGGAGTGTCATGGGGATAAAATGTGGATGATGTAGGATGCAACATCCACACGAAGAGGGAAGAAGTATGTCCATTGCAGGAAGAGAAGAGGCACCAGATCAAGATCAGAGATGCCCATTGGACCGGACTGCACAGTATAAGATTATAATAAAATGTATTTTTTCGTGTCTTGGGAACATACATACAGCATTCTGGTATGCTGAAAACAAAGGCTTAAAGATGGTGGATAGTGTTGAGCGATACCTTCCGATATTCGAAAGTATCGGTATCGGATTGGATCGGCCGATACCGGCAAAATATCGGATCTCGCCGATACCGATACCTGATACCAATACAAGTCAATGTGACACAAATATAGGAAGGTATCCTGGATGGTTCCCAGGGTCTGAAGGAGAGGAAACTCTCCTTCAGGCCCTTGGATCCATATTCATGTAAAAATAAAGAATAAAAAAAAAAATGTGGATATACTCACCCCTCCGACAGACCCTGGACCTTAGCGATGTAACCGGCAGCCTCCGTTCCTAAGAATGCAGAGTGAAGAACCTTCGATGACGTCGCGGCTTGTGATTGGTCACGTGACCGCTCATGTGACCGCTCACGCGACCAATCACAAGCCGTGACGTCATCGCAGGTCCTACACTCACTGCATTCTTAGGAACGGAGGCTGCCGGTTACATCGCTAAGGTCCAGGGTCCGCCGGAGGGGTGAGTATATCCATATTTTTTATTTTTATTCTTTATTTTTTACATGAATATGGATCCCAGGGCCTGAAGGAGAGTCTCCTCCCCTCCAGACCCTGGGAACCATACACTGGGAACTTCCGATTCCGATTTCCGATATCACAAAAATATCGGAACTCGGTATCGGAATTCCGATACAGCAAATATCGGCCGATACCCGATACTTGCGGTATCGGAATGCTCAACACTAATGGTGGACATACTTTATATAGAGAAAACCTGGTGACAGATTTCCTTTCATAATCCATACATTATATGATAGAGAGAGTCAACAGATGTAGGGTCGTCTTTCCAGCTGCTGTCTGTTACTCAGTGCGGTAGTGTTCAGATTGGCAGAGATCCCAGTCCAAGTAGAGAATCAGATCAGCAATATTAGATAAATGATCACATGTCTGACACAAACCTATTCAGCCCAGAGTAGTGAACTGGTCCCAGACGTCTATCAGAAAACCATTGTTGTTTTTTTAATGGTCTATCCACTGTTGTAAATGAAGAGTTGCCCTTTTATCCTATGTGATTATTTGATTGATGATGACCCGACAGGGCATTTTTTTGCATTTAACAAGGTTCCAGATGATCCCATACACCTGACGCTTCTGCGGATCTCCTTAGTTTTGTACAATCCTCTCTATAGCAATGGAGATGTGACATAGGCACAAGATGCGCTGCCTATAAAATATACATTGCACTGAGACACTGTATACAAGGGGTGCTTGCCATATGCTTTACTTCCAACCGCTTTATTGCTTGTGGCAGATCTACGGCTGTGTTCATGTGTTTTGCTAATTGTAACATTTTAGGAGGCAGCAGAAAATGATTTCTCTCCTTTCTTTTTTATTTTATGAGTGTTGCAGCCTTTGGGATATCTTAGTGCTTTTGATACATTTTCTGTTTGTGGTTATTAAATTATACTCGACAGACATAGCTAGATTCATGACTTCAGGTTTGTGCTTTCTTCTTCCTTCTCAAGACATCCGTTCCTTATTGCAGTGTGTCTAAGAAAGATAGAAAGATGATCAAACTATTGCCTATCTGATATAATGTGACTAAAGTTAGACTCATTCCTATGAACATGGATGGTACAGGCCCATTATTTGATTACACAATCTATTAATTACAGGGGTTGTCCACTACACTGACAACCCCTTCTGAATCCCTGTTTCCCCCAAGTAAAAGAACTGTTACAGTGTCGGCACTATCTCTCCCAGGGATCGTGTGACATTATTATGTCATGTAATCACTGCAGCTAATCAGTGCTGGCTAGTGTTGAGCATTCCGATACCGCAAGTATCGGGTATCGGCCGATATTCGCTGTATCGGAATTCCGATACCGAGATCCGATACTTTTGTGGTATCGGGAATCGGAATCGGAAGTCCCAGTGTATGGTTCCCAGGGTCTGAAGGAGAGGAAACTCTCCTTCAGGCCCTGGGATCCATATCCATGTAAAAAATAAAGAATTACAATAAAAAATAGGGATATACTCACCCTCTGACGCGCCCTGGTAGTAACCGGCAGCCTGCTTTGCTTAAAATGAGCGCGTTCAGCACCTTCCATGACGTCACGGCTTCTGATTGGTCGCGTGCCGCTCATGTGACCGCCACGCGACCAATCACAAGCCGCGACGTCATCCCTCAGGTCCTAAATTCCCTTCTAGGAATTTAGGACCTGAGGGATGACGTCACGGCTTCTGATTGGTCGCGTGGTGGTCACATGAGCGGCATGCGACCAATCAGAAGCCGTGACGTCATGGAAGGTACTGAACGCGCTCATTTTAAGCAAAGAAGGCTGCCGGTTCACAGCGGTAAGGTCCAGGCTGCGTCGGAGAGGTGAGTATATCAATATTTTTTATTTTAATTCTTTATTTTACACATTCATATGGATCCCAGGGCCTGAAGGAGAGTTTCCTCTCCTTCAGACCCTGGGAACCATCAGGGATACCTTCCAATACTTGAGTCCCATTGACTTGTATTGGTATCGGGTATCGGTATCGGCGAGATCCGATACTTTGCCGGTATCGGCCGATACTTTCCGATACCGATACTTTCAAGTATCGGACGGTATCGCTCAACACTAGTGCTGGCTGTGCACTCCCATCCTTTGTACAAATCAAGACATCCACAGGAAGTGAGAGGGCAACTGCAGCTCTCACTTCCTCTGGATGTCAATTATGACCATAGGAGAGGAGAGTGAGGTGGCCACTGATGGACCACATGGATTGTGTGCCATTATAATGTCATACAATCCCTGGGAGAGACAGTGCCAACACTGCTGGAATGACATCAGCACCAGAGATGAGTATAGCTGTTATTATTTTACTTGGGGGACTATTGTCTTGTAAAAAGATTATTTTTTACAGCTCATGCTCCAGGGAAAATTAGAAAGTGATACTCCCCTCACTAGATTTTATACATGCTAGTCGTGGTCTACACTGACACAAGAAGACATGACTTTACAATACCACTAACAGCAGGACCTTCGTGGCCTATGATTGACTGAAGATATTTTCTTTGAAAGCCAGATACTGTAACATTTGACTTTTTCATCAAGAGTTTTTATTTTCAGATAATCGCCTTTCTGCATGCAATTATATCACTATTATATTGGGTGCTACTGCTACACATTAGTTTTCATACTCTTTTCATCTTACAATCCAACTGTCTGAGGGAGATCAACTGAGGACAAAGACATTGGAGTTACCCCACCATGCACTGTAAATACAATTATACATGTAAGCATCAATCATGACTGTCCGGTCTTCTTTTCTGTTTTTTTTAGGTTATTTTTCTTATTCTACCTTCTGTCTGTTATTATGATAAATGATGCTGCAATTTTTTTTAATAAGATAAGAGAGTGTTGCTGTCATGCTCTGTAATGTGTGCAGAGGTCACTGCACAGGAAGGCAGGAGGAAGTAAGCTGTAATCATCACCTATTGTCGGAAAAGTATTTTATCTGCCTCCAACTCTATAATATAAGAATTATTTTATTGAAATCCTATTAATGAAAAATAATAAGATGAATACTGAAAAGGGACCTCCTCGTTAAAGTATCAAACTTCTGAGGCTCAGTGGCCAGAGTGAAAACTAGAAGAGTTATGATTTTTTTTTGTTATAGGGATTGTCCACTTTCACAAAAATTTATTTTATATGTGATCATATTATGATGAAAATGCACTTACTAAATACTTCTTTTATTAAAAGGTTCTCTGATCTTCAGCTATCACCTTTGGTCTTGCGTTTGGCAGGTGTTTTTTGAGCCCAGTGTTCAACGCAAGCAGGGCTGGATTTACACATCTCTATGTTCTATGACAAAGCACATACTTCACTCCCCTCAAAAAATTTGATTAGATATGTATTGATTTCAAAGTTGTCACGCCCACTTAAAAGAACATCACCATCACGTCTCATCAGGTTCATCAGGTTGAAGCTTCCTGAGAATTGAACACTTTTCATTGCGCTCATATACTTTCTTTTTAGAAATGTTGAGAGCGTTTTTCTCATATAGTCTAAACTGCTCTCGGAGTTCTATCAAGAACTTTACTAGTGATTGAAAAATGTCGGCAACTTACAAAATCTCAATTTCCACATTTGGCACACACTTCTTCACTTAGTGTAATCTGAGCATCACCGTTCCCAAAACTTTGCTGTGAACACACGTTCTTCGCAACGTAATGAGTACCCCTCACGCTTCTGATTTTTGGGTTTCATCACTTTTGCGGTATTTTAGAGCATCAATGATATCAGTAGATATATAGAAGACAGACGATATGAGCGTAATTAATTATTTTAAACCACTATTGTAATGCAACTTTGGAATTTTACTTTAACGGGTGGTTTACACTGTATTGGTGAGAGAGAAATTGCAAATGCTTTTTGCCTTTGACTGCGCAAGACAGCGCAAACTGTAGAGATGGGCAACTTAAATGTACTGCTCAGTTTCTTTAATACTGTATTTATGGAGTTAAATGTAAAAAACAGCACTTTATATGACGTATTCATAGTACTGAAACATTTGTAAAAAAATGCTATTTCTTCAGTATTTAAACCCCCACAATGGCTGCGCCCTAGGCCATGGCCCAGGTTTGCCATATGAGAAATCCCACACTGAACGCAGGAAAGCTTTTCTTTTGTTGACACAGTGTCAGAGCTGTGTGTAAAGACATCTGGCTGACTATTCATTTCAGTGGCTAAGCCAGCCACCTTCTTTGTTAATAACACACCAGAGAAGCAAATTAGTTTAGGTAGTGAAATGATCCAGTCAGCCAGCTCCCTTCACAAACAGGTTTGATGAGATGCTGATGCACAAAACTGCAAGTCCAAGACTTTTATAGCTGAACATGGAGGAACATTAATAGATAAAAGTATATTACGAAATTCTTCACAATCAAATTATAAACACATACTAATGTATATTTGAAAGTGGACAAGCCCTGTAAATTAAGAGTTGATATGAAATGTATTTGTCAACACAACATAGAAATCAAGTTTGCAAAATGAGGGACTTGACTCGGCAAAGTAAGACCGTAAAAGATCGCCCGATATTTTGGACAAAATTGAACTTCGGATTTTGTCTGAAATTTCATTACATTTCCATTTTCATTAAATTTTTCCTAATTGTTTAATTTAATAAAAATGTAGGAGCAAATTTTATGCAATTAAAATAGATCCAATTCACATTTTTAGTTTACCTCCCGATTTGTTAATGTTTAGGTAAATCGTAGCTTTATGGTAGGTCAGTAATACAGTCGCTCAACATCCACGGCACCATTTCTATAATAATCATTACAAATAAGTCTTGTCCAAGGTTTATAGGCTTGAGCACTGAATTCTTGTCTTTATGTCCATATGGAGATTACTCTATGGCACCTGGTATAAGTTACAATTGAATTACATATGGACATTAGGGTAAGACACAAAACCTGCTCTGAAGATTTAATAGATCTGTAAACATGGCATCAATTACCGGTATGTGATTATCAGAACCTTAGAGGTTAATTAACCACAAACATAGCAAAGAAAACATTTATTGCGGCACTACGGTCATGTGCGCTTATCCTTGCCGGTGTCTACTCTGATTAATCCAAATTCATCTCAAACCCCCGTGTTGAATGCCATCTGGATCACGCTGTTTATTTTCCTTGTTGATTTCCAAAGTGTTTTCACAATTCTTCTGACAATCTGTAATTACCGAGCCCCGAACCTTCATAGTGTAACTTCTTCTTATCTACAATCCAGCCTGTATTCATGTTACATCTTTTTTCTTCTGAAAAAAGTCACTTCGCTATTTTTTAGCTACAATAATAGGATTAATAATATATTATATGGTGCAAAAAAGTTATTTTCAATTAATTGGAGACAGCGAGTATAGTAAACTTATGAAGAAAATGAAATGTGTGAAAACCCCAGCAAAAGAAATAAACGTTACAAAATAGAAGCGGATGTTCTCCGAATATCACACCTTTAACTGGCGCATTTTTAGCAACTATTTGAAACTTTCTAAGGGCGATGTTCTGTGAATTTCTTGCAATGATGTGTGTATTTTCATTTAATTAGCACATTTTCTTGCTTTTCTAGATGTTTTTTACCATAACTTTGATGAATCTAGGTCTTTTTTCAACCTATAAAACTACATAGAGAATTTAGTTTTATGATTGATTCACCCCACATCATTACAATTTTACAATTTATTTATATCTTATCTGTAATATCATTGGAAATATGTAAAAACAAAGTGTATTTTGTATGTGGTAGAGACATCATCTGGTGGTAGGACTAGAACCTTGACATAAAGTAACTAAAAAAACTAAAGATAAGCTTTGATGCTTTAAGTCTACGAGAAAAAAATTAAGCAGCACATGCATAAGTTTGCAACAGCCCGAAACACCGTGTCTGCGAATTGAGATACTGATTAGGCTTTTGTCCTAAGTCATATTGCACGACTCGTTAAAGGGTTGATTGTGACTTGTAGGATCGCTACTTCCAACAGGTAGCGCTACAGAGTTTAAGTCCTCTTTTTCTCAGAAGAGGCAATTTGCATACATACACCTTATACAGTTTTTTGGTTCTTCACAGGGCAGCATTTTTTACGACTCACCTTCTACGTTTATTACTTGTTGGAATGTCCCTTGATGATAACCTCAGCAGTTCTGATTTTACCCCCCAGTGATGGACTGTAAGCTGTGAAAAAAATCTGTCAGCATGTGATCAATTTTGATGCAATAAATGATAGTAATTACTACCTATTTAAATCAATGATCTGTGTAATACTGGACAGGACAAATTCTCCGGAGATGGATGTCTACTTAAAGTAACTCTCAACTGTGACCAAGAACTGTTTATTAAAGAAGCATTCCCATCAACGTTTTCATTCTCTTATACTGCAACCATCATATCATATAGCACTGTGTACTTACAATTGCTCATTTTGCCTTTCTACCCAGCTAATTCTTCTTTTTTCTTTGCTCTATGTAGAAACAGGAAGCCTCTATTCCTTGCATGAATCATTCTCCTCTTCAACTCCTGACTCAGCTTCTCCCTCTTCCTCCCTGCCAGGGACTTTTGCAGGGACTCATGATTCATGCTAGGAAAATTGACCTCCTGTTTCTACACAGAGGTTAGAAGGATACAGCTAGTCATATTTAAATTGTGTGATGCCATAGACCTAATGGAAAAGAGAAGAATTAACTGGGTAGAAAGGCAAAATGAGCAATTGTAAGTACCTGGTGCTGTATAATATGATGCTTGCAATATATTAAGATGATATAAACTTTGATGGAAGGCGGAATACTTCTTTAACTCAGAATTCCATTAAAAGATTTTTATATGAAAAGTTTTTCTAAACGACACCATCAAAGTAAGTAATGTTTTATCAAAATTCATATTCAAAAGTGTGAGAACTTGTTTTTTGAAACTGAAGCTCCACTTTATATTTGTCATATGTCTCTATTAATTCCTGTATAGTGTAAATTCTGTAGTTAAAAATCTCTATTCTAAAATATGGACATAAAACAAAACCAAAAGTTACATTTTGATTCTAATAATATCAGGATAAACTTTAGAAACTGCTGCCTCTCTGTCATGTGTCCTTGTGTTCACTGATGATTCCATTCCTTTGTTATAATCTTATCTGAATTACAGCACTGGATACAGCTCGAGTTTGGTCTTCGCGTATGTACATTATGGCTTTTTTCCAAGCATTTGCAGAAAGGCTTAGAACCCAATCTCCTGCTGCTTCTAGATTTTCCCTTACCTTGCTAAAATACGGCAGGCTTGCCAATTTATCCACACGCTAATTTGTCATTACACAGGAAACTCAACACACAAGAAGTGCCCAAAAGGGTCTCAGAGGATTTACAGTAGTTTTATTGTTCAATCGCCATCTGGACTGGGCAGTAGTGTCAACAAAAACAGTCACTGTTAATGGATCTCTTGGGTTTTATAAAATCTTACAGATTTTGTTAAATAAAACACAAAATATGGACCACAGAGGAATAAATATCAAAAATCTAAATACTTTTTATTAGAAATGCATTAGAATAGTATTAAAAATCAAAATACATAAACAATTAAACAAAGAAAGGGGTAAGTGACAGCTAAGTGCCACGTCCAAAATGGAAGGTAATATATATTAAACCCTTGCAGGCAAACTAAACTGATACATAATGCTGACTATGTAATAAGGCAAAATATATGCATGATGATAAAATTATATAGTGTAGAAAAAAATATATCACACATGGGAACCCCAATTAAACTAAATAAAGTGGCAAGTGCATACTAATAGTTAAGGAGCTCCAATATAAGGTAATTCACCACTATAGCAAAAATTAGATAAGCCACCAATTAATAATAGCAATGCTGTAAGACCAAGTGGAAAAATCAACAAATGAATGCCATGAACAAACTAACCGTGGATGGACGTGGAAGACGGACCCCAACGCGCGTTTCGCTAGGGTGCTTCTTTGGGGGGACGCATATATTTTGCCTTATTACGTAGTCAGCATTATGCATCAGTTTAGTTTGCCTGCAGTGGTTTAATATATATTACCTTCCATTTTGGACGTGGCACTTAGGTGTCACTTACCCCTTTCTTTGTTTAATTATTTATGTATTTTGATTTCTAATACTATTTTAATGCATATCTAATAAAAAGCATTTTGATTTTTGATATTTATTGCTCTGTGGTCCATATTTTGTGTTTGGTTTAAATATTGTATTTATAGATGAACTATGATTATTTGGCCTCTTGTTTGGTAAAGGATTTTGTTAAATGTTTAATGTGTTAAATGTTTGTAAAATGCATTAGCATTTAATTCCTGTAAAAGCATTGTGTGTGCACTCTTCATCATCTTCAGTTATGGACATTTTTTGTAAAACAAGAAAACAAGAAAGGGAAGAACTTACTTGGCTGCTCTTAAGTACAGATGAGCTGATCTTTTAAAAGTCCAATTTACCAACTTCACCAAAGTTTCCTAAAAAACACTGCAGTACACAGCAGATAATAAGAACCTACACTTTATAGGAGAGAGGGAGAGAGACAGGACTATGCTTACTAAAAGAGCTTACACTCTACAGGCGAGAGAGAAGACCCTGCTGTCATGATTCCCCAATGGCATGGGAACATCAGAAACACAAAATAACAGACTAGCCCTCGGGTGATGGAAACTCAAGCTGACCGTGACCTAAATCTACCACACAACTAACAGTAGCCAGGAAGCATTCCTACGGCTGCCTAGATGCCATGCGCCAGCCGGAGAACTAACTACGCCTGGAAGAGGAAGGAACAGACCTGGCTTACCTCTAGTGAAATTCCCCAAAGATGATAGTAGCCCCCACATATATTAACGGTGAGTTCAGAGGAAAAGACATACACAGTATGAAGGTAGATTTAGCAAAGCGAGGTCCACTTACTAGATAGAGGAAGGATACAAAAGAGGACTACACGGTCAGCTGAAAAACCCTTTCAAAAACCCATCCTGAAATTACTTTAAGACTCCTGTGTCAACTCATGACACAGGAGTGGCAATTTCAGTCCACAAGAGCTTCCAGTAACAGGAAATGACAAACTGTAAACTGGACAAAAAATACAAAACAAAAAGGACAAGAGTCCACTTAGCTGATCAGCAGACTGGTAGCAGGAACATGCAACTGAAAGACTCAGGTTACAATGATGACCGGCAAGGAAGTGACTGGAGAGCAAGGCTAAATAGGGAACTCCCAAAACTGATGGAAGCAGGTGAGCTGAGGCAGAAAAGAACACACAAGTCTCCAGTACCACCAGCCACCACTAGGGGAGCCCAAAAAGCGGATCACAACAGTACCCCCCCCTTAAGGAGGGGGCACCGAACCCTCACAAGAACCGCCAGGGCGACCTGGATGAGCCCTGTGAAAGGCACGAACCAAATCCGAGGCATGAACATCAGAGGCAGTTACCCAAGAATTATCTTCCTGACCATAGCCCTTCCATTTCACTAGATACTGGAGTCTCCGCCTGGAAATACGGGAGTCCAAGATCTTCTCTATAACGTACTCCAATTCACCCTCAACCAGCACAGGAGCAGGAGGCTCAGCAGAAGGAACCACCGGCACCTCGTATCTCCGCAACAACGACCGATGGAACACATTATGGATAGCGAAAGATGCCGGGAGGTCCAAACGAAAGGAAACAGGGTTAATAATCTCCAAAATCCTATAGGGACCGATGAACCGAGGCTTAAATTTAGGAGAAGAAACCCTCATTGGGACAAAACGGGAAGACAACCACACCAAGTCCCCAACACGAAGGCGAGGACCAACCCGACGCTGGCGGTTAGCAAATCGCTGAGTCCTCTCCTGGGACAAATTCAAATTGTCCACCACTTGTTCCCAAATCCGATACAACCGATCCACCACAGCATCTACTCCAGGACAATCCGAAGACTCCGCCTGACCAGAAGAAAAACGGGGATGAAACCCCGAATTGCAAAAGAAAGGGGAAACCAAAGTGGCCGAACTAGCCCGATTATTAAGAGCAAACTCCGCCAACGGCAAAAAGGCAACCCAATCATCCTGATCCGCAGACACAAAACACCTCAAATACGTCTCCAAAGTCTGATTAGTTCGCTCCGTCTGGCCATTAGTCTGAGGATGGAAGGCAGACGAAAAAGACAAATCAATGCCCAACCTGGCACAGAATGCCCGCCAAAATCTAGAAACGAACTGGGTACCCCTATCAGAAACGATATTTTCAGGAATACCATGCAAGCGAACCACATTTTGAAAAAACAAAGGAACCAACTCAGACGAGGAAGGCAACTTCGGCAATGGCACCAAATGAACCATCTTAGAAAAACGGTCACACACCACCCAGATAACAGACATCCTCTGAGAGACAGGAAGATCAGAAATAAAGTCCATCGAGATGTGCGTCCAAGGCCTCTTCGGAATAGGCAAGGGCAACAACAACCCGCTAGCCCTAGAACAACAAGGCTTGGCCCGAGCACACACATCACAAGACTGCACAAAAACACGCACATCTCGAGACAGAGATGGCCACCAGAAGGATCTAGCCACCAAATCCCTGGTACCAAAAATTCCAGGATGACCCGCCAGCGTAGAAGAATGAACCTCCGAGATGACTCTACTGGTCCAATCATCAGGAACAAACAGTCTACCAGGTGGACAGCGATCAGGTCTATCTGCCTGAAACTCTTGCAAAGCACGTCGCAGATCTGGGGAAATAGCGGATAATATCACCCCATCCTTAAGGATACCTGTAGGTTCCGAATCACCAGGGGAATCAGGCTCAAAACTCCTAGAAAGGGCATCTGCCTTCACATTCTTAGAACCTGGTAGATATGAGACCACAAAATTAAACTGAGAGAAAAACAACGACCAGCGCGCCTGTCTAGGATTCAGGCGCCTGGCAGACTCAAGGTAAATCAGATTCTTGTGATCAGTCAAAACCACCACCTGATGTCTAGCACCCTCAAGCCAATGACGCCACTCCTCAAATGCCCACTTCATGGCCAAAAGCTCCCGATTACCGACATCATAATTTCTTTCGGCGGCAGAAAATTTTCGAGAAAAGAACGCACAAGGTCTCATCACTGAGCAATCGGAACTTTTCTGCGACAAAACCGCCCCCGCTCCGATCTCGGAAGCATCGACCTCAACCTGAAAGGGGAGAGAGACATCAGGCTGGCGCAACACAGGGGCAGACGAAAAGCGGCGCTTAAGTTCCCGAAAGGCCTCCACAGCGGCAGAGGACCAATTGGCAACATCAGCACCCTTCTTAGTAAAATCCGTAAGAGGCTTAGCAACACCAGAAAAACCAGTTATAAATCGACGATAAAAATTAGCAAAGCCCAAGAACTTCTGAAGACCCTTTAGAGAAGTAGGCTGCGTCCAGTCACAAATAGCCCGAACCTTGACAGGGTCCATCTCAACAGAAGAAGGGGAAAAAATGTACCCCAAAAAGGAAATCTTTTGAACCCCAAAAACACACTTAGAACCCTTTACACACAGAGAATTCTCCCGCAAGACCTGAAAAACCCTCCTGACCTGCTGAACATGAGACTCCCAGTCCTCAGAAAAAATCAAAATATCGTCCAAATACACAATCATAAATTTATCCAGATATTCACGGAAAATATCATGCATAAAGGACTGAAAAACTGACGGTGCATTAGAAAGGCCGAAAGGCATTACTAAATACTCAAAGTGGCCCTCAGGCGTATTAAATGCGGTTTTCCACTCATCCCCTTGCTTAATTCGCACCAAATTATACGCCCCACGGAGATCAATCTTGGAGAACCACTTAGCCCCCCTTATGCGAGCAAACAAATCAGTAAGCAGCGGCAACGGATACTGATATTTGACAGTAATTTTATTCAGGAGTCGATAATCAATACAAGGCCTCAGCGAGCCATCCTTTTTAGAGACAAAGAAAAACCCAGCTCCTAAAGGTGATGAAGAAGGACGAATATGTCCCTTTTCCAGGGACTCCTTAACATGCTCTCGCATGGCAGCATGCTCAGGTACAGATAGGTTAAACAAACGACCCTTTGGAAATTTACTGCCTGGAATCAGATCTATGGCGCAATCACACTCTCTGTGGGGAGGGAGAGAACCAATTTTAGGCTCTTCAAAAATATCCCCAAAATCCGACAAAAATGCCGGAACCTCAGAGGGAATAGATGACGAGATAGAAACCAAAGGTATGTCCCCATGAGCCCCCCGACATCCCCAGCTTAACACAGACATAGTTTTCCAGTCCAGTACTGGGTTATGAGATTGCAACCATGGTAATCCAAGCACTAACACATCATGTAAATTATGCAACATGAGGAAGCGAATCATCTCCTGATGGTCTGGAGTCATACGCATAGTCACTTGCGTCCAGAACTGTGGTCTATTACAAGCCAGAGGTGTAGAATCAATACCCTTCAGAGGTATAGGAACTTCCAGAGGCTCCAAATCAAACCCACAGCGCCTGGCGAAGGACCAATCCATGAGACTCAGAGCGGCGCCAGAGTCCACATAGGCATCCACGGTAATAACTGATAATGAACAAATCAGAGTTACAGACAGAAGAAATTTAGACTGTAAAGTGCCAATAGAAACAGACTTGTCAACCTTCCTAGTACGTTTAGAGCATGCTGATATAACATGCGCGGAATCACCACAGTAGAAGCACAAGCCATTTTTGCGCCTATAATTCTGCCGCTCGCTTCTTGACAGAATTCTGTCACATTGCATTTTCTCTGGCGTCCCTTCAGAAGATACCGCCAAATGGTGCACGGGTTTGCGCTCCCGGAAACGCCGATCAATCTGAATTGCCATTGTGATGGACTCATTCAGACCTGTGGGCGTAGGAAACCCCACCATGACATCCTTAACGGCATCAGAAAGGCCTTCTCTGAAAATTGCCGCTAGGGCACACTCATTCCACTGAGTAAGCACAGACCATTTACGAAATTTTTGGCAGTATATCTCAGCTTCATCTTGCCCTTGAGACAGGGCTATTAAAGCTTTTTCAGCTTGAATCTTCAAATTAGGTTCCTCATACAGCAACCCTAAAGCCAGAAAAAACGCATCCACATTGAGCAGCGCAGGATCCCCTGGTGTCAATGAAAATGCCCAATTTTGAGGGTCACCTCGCAGCAAAGAAATCACAATCTTAACCTGCTGAACAGGATCTCCAGAGGAGTGAGGTCTGAGAGAAAGGAATAATTTACAATTACATTTGAAATTCAGAAACCGAGATCTATCTCCGGAAAATACCTCTGGTGTAGGAATCTTAGGTTCAGAAATAGGAGTACGTATAACATAATCTTGTAAATTCTGAACCTTCGTAGCAAGATTATTTAAACCTGCAGCCAAACTCTGAGAGTCCATCCTTACACCGGAGAGATCAGAGCCATTCAAGGATTAGAAGGAGAGAAAGGCAAGGCTGTAAATAGAGCAGAAATACAACTGAGCCAACTAAGTAGCAAACATGTGAGGAAAAAAAAAAAAAAATCTACAGACTTCTTTTACTCTCCTTTCTTCTGCCAATTACTTTAACAGTGGCCGGTCATACTGTCATGATTCCCCAATGGCATGGGAACATCAGAAACACAAAATAACAGACTAGCCCTCGGGTGATGGAAACTCAAGCTGACCGTGACCTAAATCTACCACACAACTAACAGTAGCCAGGAAGCATTCCTACGGCTGCCTAGATGCCATGCGCCAGCCGGAGAACTAACTACGCCTGGAAGAGGAAGGAACAGACCTGGCTTACCTCTAGTGAAATTCCCCAAAGATGATAGTAGCCCCCACATATATTAACGGTGAGTTCAGAGGAAAAGACATACACAGTATGAAGGTAGATTTAGCAAAGCGAGGTCCACTTACTAGATAGAGGAAGGATACAAAAGAGGACTACACGGTCAGCTGAAAAACCCTTTCAAAAACCCATCCTGAAATTACTTTAAGACTCCTGTGTCAACTCATGACACAGGAGTGGCAATTTCAGTCCACAAGAGCTTCCAGTAACAGGAAATGACAAACTGTAAACTGGACAAAAAATACAAAACAAAAAGGACAAGAGTCCACTTAGCTGATCAGCAGACTGGTAGCAGGAACATGCAACTGAAAGACTCAGGTTACAATGATGACCGGCAAGGAAGTGACTGGAGAGCAAGGCTAAATAGGGAACTCCCAAAACTGATGGAAGCAGGTGAGCTGAGGCAGAAAAGAACACACAAGTCTCCAGTACCACCAGCCACCACTAGGGGAGCCCAAAAAGCGGATCACAACACCCTGCTGACCATAAGCGCTTACACTCAACAGGAGAGAAAGTGGACCCCGTTGACCATAAGAGCTTGAACTCTACAGGTCAGAGAGGGAACCCTGCTGACCATAAGGGCTTACACTGCACAGGCGAGAGAGAAGACCCTGCTGACCATAAGAGCTTACACTCTACAGGAGAGAAAGTGGACCCCGTTGACCATAAGAGCTTGCACTCTACAGGTGAGAGAGGGGACCCTGTTGGCCAAAAGAGCTTAGACTCTACAGGTGAGAGAGGGGACCCTGTTGGCCATAAGAGCTTACACTCTAGAAGAGAGAGAGAGGACCCCACTGAGTACAACAGCTTATACTCTACAGAAGAGACAGACTTACTCAGAAAGTGGAGATGGAAAATGACTGTAGTTTAAACTGTGCTTCACTGGGAACCGCTGATCTGTGATGGCCCAGTTACTGACCACTACTGTTCAAGTTATGGTAATATGCTAGAAGTCATATCTGCAGGACATGTGAAGGCCCACGTGGCAATGCAAAATGACATTAGCCCCCTCCGTGATACTTCAGCAGTTTGGGGAAAAAAATTGTGACTTGAATCTCAAAATGTTTTAATTTGCATAAAACTGCAAATTTCATGAAATTTGACTTAAATTCTCCATGGATTGATCAGCTCATCTCTTTTTCAGAGCCTTAATACAGTCTACAGTATGTAAAAGACTCACTAACTCACTAACATTTAGTTGGGCTGTATAAATGACCACATAATGAATCCATGATTAACAAACCTATAATATAGAATTTTTTTCTGTGTGCCACTTATTGTATATTGCACCTTATTGGGGGGTTATATTTTAGGAATCAATTAGATAAAAATCTCTGGCATACAGCATGAAATGCATATTTGAAAACTATTCCTTCCCTGAATACATTGCTTTTAGGGTAGAATATGGGCCTCGATACTGACTAAGCATGCCGACATAGGTACTCTAGTAATACAGAAAGTTTTTTTGTCACAGTGCATTTTAACAATACTAGTATCTTTATCAAGTGAAAAAACTAATTTGGCTCTTTCACTTGATAGAGACACCGTTACTGTGCTGAAGCATTGTTTTATCCAACTGGATCCAAGATCTTTTTGTGCAGCTTTAAAGAGGATCGTTCTCAGCAGTGCTTCATCCTCTGTAAATAGGACTCATGCTGCCGAGAATAATGGCAGCCTATGCGCACTGATCAATCTATTATGATGTATGTAAGTATAGATTACTCAGTGTGCATCGTTTTATCTGGACTGCCTGTGTAAACAGGCAAACCATCACTGATCGGAAAATGTTTACCAATCGGCGGTCGTGCCACACATTGGTTGGTCCATGTAAACAGACCTTTGGACCACAAACCAAGTCAAAGGTGAGGAAATCTTTGATGTGGTCATAAATCAAATGAGAACAACTCAGGAAAAGACAAAAAAGAGACATAAACCCACAGCAAAAAAGATCTGTCTGACAGATTCTCAGCTGACTCATTCTGCATCAAGTAAAATGCAGAGACAAAGAGCCAGTATGAGCCAAAAATTTTAGATGAATTATAAAAATTGCTTTAGTCCAAAATTTAAGTATATAAAAAAATAATAACTATAACCTCTCAGATGTCCAGAGTCCATATCCCTAAATAAATTGTTGATGTTATTATAACTTATCCTACCAGATCGGTGCTTTGTTCTGTCCCTCAAATGCTAGATTTTTCATCTATCCAAAAATCTTGTACATTTCTTTATGGTCTCCATGTCATCCGATGCCATCTATAACTATTCAAAAAACATGATGGAGAAGCATATGGTGAGGTGAGGGATAACTTGAACTGCTAAAGCTGTATAGATATCCGGCCTTACGAAGATGAAGGTTAATTGTTGCAAAGGAGAAAGGTGAATGTGAAGAAAGTGTAAAAAATGAACAGCTGGTAAAGGGGAAAGGTGTTCTGGAGTCAGAGTTTCTAAGCTCAGAGGCGTGGGACATTTCAGGAAATTAGTATTACAATATAAGGGAATCACTGGCATTACAACTCACCCATTCCATGTTCTTAAAAGCCAATTACTTATCTATCAGATTTTTTTTTATATTTATAAGAATATTCCAAGTTTATAATTATAGGATTTGATTCAAATGAAAACATTGAAGATTTCTGTCTTTATCTATAACTTTGCTTCTCTTATCCACAATGCTAATCTTTGGTAACCATATTTAATGTCTCTTAAATGTACATCAAATTCTTCAAATATGACATCACTTTAAAATTGGTGGGGGTCTAGCCTTTGAGAACCTCATAAATCCCTACAAACAGATGCCACAGACTTGATCAAGCGTGAACAGAAATTTACAGCCTGCCCCAAAACACTCAAGGGCAGACTGTCACCCCCAAAGTTAAACTAAGCACATAGGCATATAGGGGATGTGGCCCTGTTAAAAGCTATACCCCTACTTTCTAAATCTGTATCCTATTTTTGTGGTGTTTTGCTGAACAGTTAGTTTTTTTACTGACAGTGGATGGATGACAGCAGAGAGAAAATATTGGAGCTGTGCACACATGCTCCAATCCAGACCTCCGGCAGTGAGCCGATGCACAAGCTTTCTCTTGAGACTGCTCTGACTTTGACTAGCCACTGCTGTCAATCACCAGAAAGGAAGCAGAAGGATCCAGACTCAGGACGTTGAACAGTTTCTTGAAACATCTCAACCATGCCATGGGTGCACCTTGTTTTTTTTACTCGAGGCTGTGTCCTACACGACTATGTGCTTAAATTGTATTTTGGGGGGTGAAAAACTCCTTTTAAATGGAGCTGTTGCCTTCACAGATATTAAAACCTGACTACATAGAGGAAAACAAAAAATGTCAATGACTTCTTCATACTCAGGATTGATAGGGGACAGAGCTCACTAGGGGACCCAGACCGGCACAGATAACAACGTTATGCCATATCTTGCCAATATGTAATAATTTCATTAGATGGTAATATCCAATAAGGTCCCAATCCTGATACAATAAAGCCGGTGAGAAGGAGAAAAGTCGAAGAAATGAACTAAAATAGATTATATAAAACAGGTTATATATCATCATACCCAGACAAAGGTCTGCAGCACCTCTGCTGTCCACAGGAAAGACATTTCCTCTAGTAATGTTTTTCTTTTTGGATGGGTGGCTAAGATATTCCAAGTTTTCTTTCCTACTTATACCTTATCCCAGGGTGAGGGGGCTCTCATCTATATAATTGTTATCAATTTTCAGGACTTTTGATAATATAAAAATTAAGGCAAGACTCTAAGTGGTTGTGTTAATAACGTGGCTATTTACGCTGTCAATTGGCCTAGATGAGAAGTGTGAATTCTTGGATCAGGAACTCTAAGAATAATGATTTATTGTTGTTTCAGAATTATTATATTTGCTTAAATAATGAAAAGCTTTCAGGTGAATATACCGTCGGTATGATTGTTTTTGACACGTGTAGCCTTAAGCTACAAAATAACTAGCAAACCATTTCATTGGCTTCACCTCTGCGTTTATTTACTATAAAAATAATAATAATAATGCTTTATAATTTATACTGCATTAGATTCCTATCTCACATATATGTTTACAGGGCTGTTTATAGAAGGCTGTAACTATTTAATATATTAAATCTACTCACTGTGATTTATTACACAACTGAAGTTTCTGAAATACGTAGGGATTGGTGCAAACAGTACATCAATGCTCAACAACACAACCTCATTTTAGTCTAAACCAAAAAAGCAGCTTAAAGGGTTTGTCCGGGACTTTAACATTGATGGCCTACCTTTAGGATAGGTCATCAATGTCTGATCGGCGGAAAAGTCGGGTTCCATCAGCTGTTACTGGAACTGCTCAGTTACGGAGCTGCAAAACACAGTTGACTGTATAGTGGCTGTGGCCGGTTAGTGCACATCTGCCCCTATTCAATTCAGTAGGGGATAGATGTGCGGTATCCGGCCGCAGCCACTATTCTGTTGACGTAACTGAGCAATTCCGTCCACCATTGACCCTGAGAACAGCTGATCGGCATGGCTGATGTGTGTTGCATCCCTTTTGATAACACAATGATGACTTATCCTAAGGATAGATAATCAATATTAAAGTATTTAAAACCTAAATACAGTATACCCCTTGAAAGGACTTATTGTTCAAATCTAGTAACTTCAGTTTTTCTCATACTCTCTGCCTCAGCTGGCCTAGTATAAAATTCTCAATTTGTCTCCAGAAATTTTTTTTTTGCTACATTTAGACAGTTATTCAAACAGCCACATAAGCTGTTGTGGTGTCCCCCTTGTTACTAGCCAGAAAGAATGTGCCACATAGGTGTTGGAGAAATAGCAACATTTGCAGCTATGTTGGAAGGACAGCAGATGGTGCTGTGTAAGGCTGAGGCTACACGGCGACATGTGCCGTGTCACTACCATTCTTAGATAAGTCACACAACTAAAAACATTTATGCAACTTGCTGTCATATAAGCATTTTACAGCTACAATTTTACTGTTAAAACATCTGAATTGCAAACAAATTGCATGCAAGTTAGAGTTGTATTCAACTTTTATAATGATATGCAGGGCCGGACTGGCCATCTGGCAATTCTGGCAAATGCCATAAGGGCCTGTCTGGTCATGGACCGCCTTGCCTACAATGTTGTTAACAGAATCGGTGTTCTCAAGACACCCATACTGTTAAGAGTTGCGACGAATGTATCATTAGAAATATTGGTCTTGTAGTAAATTTTCCTTTCCTCCACGCAGGGTAATATCTAATATATAAAGCTGAATGTGTGTGTGTGTGTATGTATGTATGTATGTATGTATGTCCGGGATTGGCATCTGAACCGTAGCAGCTACAGCCACAAAATTTTGCACAGTCACACGTCTGGACCCCGAGAGCGTCATAGGCTATGTTGTGAGGTGAAATTTTAACCCCGCGCTTTCCAATTCACCAAACAATTTTGCCCCTATCTACATAATGGGGAAAAAGTGAAAGGAAAAGTGTTGGAGGCGTCGCAGCTACAGGCACAAAATTTTGCACAGTCACACGTCTGGACCCTGAGAGCGTCAAAGCTATATTGTGAGGTGAAATTTTAACCCCGCGCTTTCCAAGTCACCAAACAATTTTGCCCCTATCTACATAATGGGGAAAAAATGAAAGGAAAAGTGTTGGAGGCAAATTAACAGCTGCCAGATGTGAACAAGGGGGACTTAAAGAATGACAGCGATGGCACCAAAGAGTATATACTGTACAGTTGCTAAGGTGGGGCCCCAACATGGGATAATCACACCACCACGGGGATATGAACACACACACAAAATGCGCCACACACTACCACGTGCTCGAACACATATACCACCCTCAGTGCACATTTCACCACACATACACCAACCTCGCCACATAAAAGTAGAAACACAAAAGTCGCCGCTCAAAACTCGCCACGCGCAAAACTCTCCACATGCAAAACTCGCCACACGTGCAAAACTCGCCACACGCAAAACTTGCACACGCAGAAAAATTGCCACACGCAGAAAAATTGCCACATGCACAAAAGTTGCAACACATGCAAAAGTTGCCTCACACAAAACTTGCACATACTCAAAAGGCACCACACATAAAACTCGCCACGCGCAAAACTCGCCATGCGCAAAACTTGCTGCACACAACTTGCTACACTAACCTGTCACATGCAACTCGACACACAAAAAGTTGCTACACGCATGTCGCCACACAAAACTCATCTCACAAAAGTCCCTACATGCATGTCGCCACACGCAACTCAACACACACAACTTGACACACGAAACTCGCCCTAAAACACACACAAGTCTGGTATCCTTCAAAAATAAAAATCTGATTAATAAGCAGACAAACTACAAGAGCAACAAATGTACCATATAGGAATCCGGCAGCTGTCAGTCACATGACCAGTCTATTATGTGTATGTGTGAGCTAATATATACTGCCAGGGGGTGGGCTTACTGTTGGCTGGGGATTTATCAGGCTGCCATTTTAGCTTACAAATACTGAGGTAAAAATACTGACCAAATAACGTGTGAACGAGGGCTAATACAGGAGGAGATGGCATACAGCTATATACTATATACAGGAGATGACACACAGGTATATACTATTTACAGGGGAGATGACACACAGGTATATACTATATACAGGAGGAGATGACACACAGATATATACTATATACAGGAGAGATGACACACAGGTATATACTATATAGAGGAGGAGATGACATACAGGTACATACTACATACAGGAGGAGATGACATACAGGTATATACTATATACAGGAGGAGATGACACACAGGTATATACTATATACAGGAGCAGATTACCTACAGGTATATAGTATATACAGGAGGAGATGACACAGGTATATGCTATGTATAGGAGGAGATGACATACAGGTATATACTATATACAGGAGATGACACACAGATATATACTATATATAGGTGAGATGACACACAGGTATATACTATATACAGGAGATTACATACAGGTATATCTAATATATAAAGCTGAATGTGTGTATGTATGTATGTGTGTATGTCCGGGATTGGCATCTGTACCGTCGCAGCTACAGCCACAAAATTTTGCACAGTCACACGTCTGGACCCCGAGAGCGTCATAGGCTATGTTGTGAGGTGAAATTTTAACCCCGCGCGTTCCAATTCACCAAACAATTTTGCTCCTATCTACATAATGGGGAAAAAGTGAAGGGAAAAGTGTTGGAGGAAAATTGACAGCTGCCAGATGTGAACAATGAGGACTTAAAGAATGAGAGCGATGGCGACAAAGAGTATATACCGTACAGTTGCTAAGGTGGGGCCCCGACATGGGATACTCACCACACACGGGGATATGAACACAAACACAAAATGCGCCACACACTACCACGTGCTTGAACACATATACCACCCTCAGCACACATTTCACCACACACACACACCAACCTCGCCACATAAAAGTCGAAACACAAAAGTCACCACTCAAAACTCGCTACATGCAAAACTCGCCATATGCAAAACTAGGCTCACGCAAAACTCGCCACACGTGCAAAACTCACCTCATGGAAAACTCACCTCATGCAAAACTTGCACACACAGAAAAATTGCCACATGTACAAAAGTTGCACCACATGCAAAAGTTGCCTCACACAAAACTTGCACATACTCAAAATGCACCACACATAAAACTCGCCACGCGCAAAACTCGCCATGCACAAATCTTGCTGCACACAACTTGCTACACTAACCTGTCACATGCAACTCAACACACAAAATGTTGCTACACGCATGTCGCCACACAAAACTCATCTCACAAAAGTCGCTACATGCATGTCGCCACACGCAACTCAACACACACAACTTGACACATAAAACTCGCCCTAAAACACACACAAGTCTGGTATTGTCCTTCAAAAATAAAAATCTGATTAATAAGCAAACTACAAGAGCAACAAATGTACCATATAGGAAATACGGCAGCTGTCAGTCACATGACCTGTCTATTATGTGTATGTGTGAGCTAATATATACTGCCAGGGGGGAGGGCTTCCTGTTGGCTGGGGATTTATCAGGCTGCCAATAGCAACCAATCACAGCTCAGCTTCTATTTTGCTACAGTTAATTAACCTGAGCTCTGATTGGTTAATATAGGCAACAAAGACATTCTCAGTATAACAAAGCTAATATATGTTGTGAAATGCTTCTATTTGCTTAGTTTTTGCCTTTTAATAATTACATTTCTATCTATTTGTTTTGTGGTTTTTGTGTGCAGAATAAATTTTTGTTAACACATTCTATTTTGCTAACAGCAGTCATTAACCCGGGCGAAGCCGGGTAGTACAGCTAGTTAGTAATATATCCCATCTGGTGCTTGGGGATGGGGACAACATGGGCCTGTGTGATTTCAAATGCCAGGACAGAATTTCAGCCCCAGTCTATACCTGATGATATGACAAAATAGTTGCATGCTAGTTGTGACCAGCATAATTGAAAACTTGTGCAACTTTGTGTAGCAGTCGCAATACAACACAATAAGAATCATTAGCTGCGATTTCCCAATGTGACAGTTCGATCCTAATGTACAACACGTGTGGTAATTTCTCTAGACTGCCCTGGTTGACCTCTCTCTAGCTTGTTTAAGTCAGTCTCTTCCTGATTTCATCCATCGGTGATATAGAAGTGGTTGCTGTATTTCCCAAGTAAACCAACCAGTTCATTATGCAGCAATATCTGAGGGCCGACAGATTCTGCTGAAAGCTGAAATCTACATCAGTAGGTTTCCATCGAGCACTGCTCTCTGCATGTTATTTCTGAATGCTTTCAAAGCTAAAAATATATGAACATAAATTGTCATTTATGCAAACCACCAAATATGATGTGTAAAGGAGCTCCAAAAGTGGAATTGGTCGATTTTGAGGAAATTATTTTAGACAGTCTATATGCACAGTCAGTAAATATGTCAAATAATATGTGTTGATTCAGCACATTGAAAAGGCATATAAGTTGCTGCTCCTGAGGGGGATCCTGAGATTTGATAAGTATTAATAAGTATGTCTTTATTTTTGCAGTATTTGCAAAGTTATATGTAGATGTTAATGATTTCATTAGAAGGTTGCATTAAGGTGAAAACGATTTAGTGGTATTAAGCATCTGGAAGGCAATTACCAGCTTACTGCCAGGTTGAAAAGAAAAACACATGAAGAAAAATGTTCATGCTTCATATCAAACAAGTACATCTTAAAATGTACGTGTTTTCAAAAAATTACTTCAAGAGATTCACGCATGAAAGACGCTAAATGTATTTTATGATGACATGTCATAGAAAAAGGACAAAGGGTAGCACAGAGATTATAGAGCAGGAGCCCAGCAGGGGATAACATAAGGGCAGCAGTGCTCAGTTTAATGATAACTATAATACACTTAATTGTGAAAAATTTCAAAAATTCCATTTAACAAATTTAAATGTTCACATTGGTTTCAACTAACGATGCATAAATCAACAGTACGAGTGAATAAAATAATCTTTCTAGTATATCTTGTCATAGAAATATGCTTCATCCTCCACTTAAGCGCCACTTTTTCTTTTAAAACAAGTCTCGTGAACTCATGATCCACTCTGAAATACAGCTCAAATCAATTTTGGTAACAACTTCCAAAGATAAGCTGGCACAGGAAGATGGTACTGCAGCTTTCAAATGCATTTCACTTGAGTGCTGGATTTACAGCCACACTGCTCAGTACTGTTCTATAAAGTTCACCAAGATGCTAGAGAAAGGAGAGAAGGATTTTTCTCCTATGTCCTTGTGTATTGTGTGTGGGAGACAACATAGCCGTTAAACTCTATGCACTAAGTCACAGTCAACTGAAAATTAGAGAGAGAGCCTTGAGTGGCTGGAAAAAGTGTAATTCCTCACGAAAGGTACACTTTTAAATATAACATTTAAAGAGTGTATGAAATGCAGATCCTTTAGGGCTCATGCACATAGCAATATGTACAGATCATTTATGGTACCATGTGGAGTAATTTACTGCCTGCACTATAGACACAAAGCCATTTCTTGTGCCATCATATAGGTCCTCCATACTATATGATGATATGCAACCACTATGAGAATTCAAATAACATGAACACACGGAGGTATAGTATGGGCCCATAGTGCCCCATGAACATATGAGACATTACATATTATGTACTCACTATGAGAGCGGCATGATGGCTTTGTTTCCAGTTTCCTTGCATTTATATCCAAATCTTTCCAAAGCTTGTCCTGTAAAACATGCGGTTTATTGTAATGGACAATATAAAATACAATTTCCTTAGTCTTTTTGGTCTCAATTTCACATATGCACTGGGTAAAGCTCTTGAAATATACATTGAATAAAAGCTGTGACCGATGCCTAGCAGCGGCATCCATCACCCATAAGCTATAATGGCATCCATCACCCATAGTCTATAATGGCATCCATTAAGTGTACATGTTCTGAGCTTTTCATGACGTATACTTTAATTGAATGCATTTATAGCCTATGGGTGATAGATGTTCTCCATTTAAAGTATACATCATGAAAGGCTTATGATATGGATGCCTGTGACAGATGTCATACAGTAGCATCCATCACCATAGGACACCATGTTAAAAAAACATATACCACACAGTATAAGTTAATTTATTGGAATGAAGTAGACTATATAGAATGGAATAGAGAGGTTTGCTATGTGATTACATATCTATTTTTTATTTTTATTTTTGCATTAGTGGTGTATATTGGCCAGACAGAAGCCAAAATGAAAATGGCACTTTGGTGTCTGTGTGACTATTGGTCTCCTTATGGACAGGATCAACATGTACATTGAAAGATTTCCTAGTGAACATGCTAAATATATAAAAAATAATGGTCCCAGATCACCGCTGTTTGATATGATGGCATAAAGGAAATAAGCCTGCCTTGGCTTCCAAGGACAATCAAAAAGTGTGGTTGTCAATGGAGGAAATGCGTTCTGGCTTTTATTATAAATTGAAACTGTAGGACATAACAGATTTGATCAATCCATTTAATTGCCTTTTAACATATGTAAATTACTGAAAGAAACAATACCAATGTGCAATAATAGCCATTCTCCACCAACCACCATCATATCTGCAAATATTGTTTCCAGATTCCGATGGAACAACCCAACGATCACACGTGCAGAAGTGTTACCTAGTGCTTCGTTGTACAAGCGGCTTTCACAGGCGTCCACAACTGACTGGATGACGTGCTCTGAGGGCTATATTAGTCATAAGGCAGAATAGGCCGAAGCCTAGGAGCAAACAATTTACATTTCTGCTTTTTTTCTGTCAAGATGGGGTGCAGAGTGTACATTAATGAGAGAAAAATGAACTTTTTTGAAATTACCAAATGGCTGCAATGAAACAAAGAGTGAAAAATTTAAAGGGGTCTGATTACTTTCTGTACCCACTGTATTGCTGGAGAATTACTTTCTAAACATGTCCATTTGTCCATTGTACAGTGAAGCAAGATATACTATCCTCGTCTTCATCTATGCTCTCACATGATACAATGGATTACAATGGGATATCTCAGTTTAATGAAAGTTCTATCACGCAAGCAAGGACTGCTTGACTCCTAAGGAGCGTGAGCCCGCCCGCTTACCTCTTTTCTAGTACTCCGATTTATATAAACTGCAAAAAAGTAGAAATGCGAGAATCTGCTGTGATTCCTTTTCAGCTGATTCTTTCAAATTTGGACTGTAAATTTGATTTCAATCAACTTTATTTCATGCAAAATTGAATGTGCGTGATCATGTACCAATGCGTGATCATGTACCAAAGCACTGTGATGATGGAAGATCGCACCGGAGGGACCTAGCTGTGTAGATAACTAGGGACACTTGCAGGTCAAGGGAAGGTATATATATATATATATATATATATATATATATATATATATATATATATATACATATATATATATATAGATATAGATATTTTTGTAATCCCTTCCTGATTGTAAAATGACTACAGAAAATTGTCAGCCGGTCATCGACTATTTTGCTGGATTGGAGCAACTCAAATCACAAAAATTCACATTTGCACATGTTTAGGACTTTGATTATAATTTTTTTTTATTTCGGCGGACATTTTTGACAAGAGGCACGTTTAGACAGCTATTTCTCTGTTGTATAATTAATGTCATAAATCTAGTGACAGTTTTCCTTTAATTTGACTACGCTATTAAAAAAATAAAAAAAGCGAGATCAACAAAGACAGATTTTCCGTAACAGTCGGGGACAATGAAGCGTGTAAATAAGTGAGAAATTGTAGCTGGAAAATAGTACGCTGAAATAAAGTGAACACTTTGACCTTCAAGTAAAAGAATGTATTTTCCTCTGAGCTTGTGAATGAATCATTAATTCACAAAGTACCAGTGAATCTCTCCCGGTAGTCTTAAACTTAGGCATAAAACAACACTATAGTGACTTTCATTGTGTGTAAGGAAGACAAGTAGATTGTATCAAACAGACAGAATGTATTCTGCAGTGCATCAGGACGGGAGCACGGCTTCATGCAGCCCGTCATTGCCTGGGGAAAGTAGATTGACGCTCTAATAAAACTTATTACATTAAGCAGTACAGTAACCTCGTCTTTGTATGAGGCAGATAGAAAATGCTTAAAAATTGCCTGATACATGACTGCCTAAGCAATGAAATTGGATCTATTTGTATCTATATTCTATTGTTTCAGGTTCATTTGCAGCAAACCGCTGGATATTGTCAGACAGGGACATGAAAGCTGCTCTTACCATACAATGTGCAATGGGGTTATAGACGCAACGCTGCCTCCATCCCACAGGAGCTCATTACAACGTATGTCACCAGCAATGCAAGTCCAAGATCGCTAGGGGCACACCAGGTTAAAATATTTGGGGTAGGAAATTATTTTATTCAGTGTAGCCATTCTCTCCGGTAGATATCACAGAAAGCGAACCAACATTTGCTGCTTATTTCCTTGAATTAAATCTATTTTATTGAAACCTGCAGATAATTTTCTCTGACGTCCCATGAAGTTTATGAGACTACTGAAGCAAATAATAGATCAGACTCATATAAAATAAGTAATGTGAGACATATCTGTAGGCCGTAATTATTCCTTAAGGCCCGGATTACTAAGCAAAATATAAGAAACAGCAGAAAAAAGAAAGCCTTGCCCTGTAAAAAGCAATCGGGGCAACTAGATTCTGGATGCACGTTGCCGCTCTTAAAGTGAACCTGTTCCTAATTTTTTTAGCAAAATGTTTATTGTTTTCATGAAAGATTTTTAAATAATATGCAATACTTATAGGAATGTATACATCTAAAGGGGGTTTCAAAGTCAATAAATGGCAATAAACAATTTACGAATCTCCTGCTGCCATGCCAACACTTTCTCATTTCCCTGCTGGTCTCTGTTTTTTCCGGGTTGGTAGAGATGAGTGAACTAGAACTTTAAAGGGAACCTTTCAGCAGATTTTGCCGCTATAAGATGCGGCCAGTGCCTTTTAGGGCTTATCTACAGCTTTCTATAATGCTGTAGATAAGCCCCCTGTCCAACCTGCAAGTGTAGAAAAATAAGTTATATTATACTCACCCGGGGGGCGGTCCGGACCAATGGGTGTCACAGGTCTGGGTCCGGCGCCTCCCATCTTCTTGCGACGCCGCCCTCCTGTTGCTTCATCGCTCCCCCGCATTGCGCTCCTGCGCAGGTGTACTTCTCTGCCCTGTTGAGGGCATAGTAAAGTACTGCAGTGCATATGTGCTGGGCTTCTCTGACCTTTCCCAGTGCCTTCAACAGGACAGAGATCTACGCCTGCATAGGAGCGCAATGCCGGGGAGCATCGAAGAAGCAGGAGGGCGGCGTCGCAAGAAGATGGGAGGCACCAGACCTGCAACACCCATCGGACTGGACCGCACAGGACCGCCCCGGGTGAGTATAATATTACTTATTTTTCTAAACTTGCAGGTCGGACCGGGGGCTTATCTACAGCATTATAGAATGCTGTAGATAAGCCCTAAAAGGCAGTGGCCGCATCTTATAGCGGCAAAATCTGCTGACAGGTTCCCTTTAAAGTTCAGTGTTCAAACCAGAGATAGTGAGAAAGAGATAGAGAGAGAGAGAGAGATATTCCAGCTCCAAAGTTTGGGTCCACATGCCCAGCAATGGTTAACCTTGGGCATAAAATAGGTCTTTTTGGCCATAGGGTATTTGGACTAAAGTTCGGTCCAACCCGAACTTCCATGGGTCTGCTCATCCCTAGTGGTCACTGGTTGTAGTATTGACATTTCGACCCCATTGAGGTCACTACCATTGATTGGCTACAGCTGTCATAAGTCATGGCTGGTGTTAGGGCTAGCGGAACACACCAAATAATTAGAAAGATAGAGTAAGATGCGTTCGCAGCCCGGGGTCCAAAGTGCAGAGATGGAGCCTGCGGCTAAGTAAAGATGGACTATATGGCAGTACAATATGGATTCACACACAGGTTAACTTCACCCAGTATGAAGAAAGCGAACCCTGTTGCGTCACAGGGCCACGGTACCGCACAAAGAGCGCAAGCAAAGAGTCACAGAACTCTACCCCTAGACTTGGGATTAGAGTACAACTAGACCTCTTGCGCTCGACACCGCAACTGGGGTGTCAGCGTAACCAAAATAATAAATTAGATGCATGGGAGTGCGTGCGGTGCTGCTCTGGCGGACGCCACTAACCACCCAGGCTTGGGGAAGGAAAGCGCTGTGAAAGCGCACAGCGCCGCGCTGGCGGTAACAGCAATTTGACGCTGTTTTGTGTTTCACGTGCTGATAGTTAAGTCGGGCACTAGATAGCAATCATCCACCTTACACGACCAGTCATACACAAGGGAGGGGATAATTAATGAACTACTTTCACACGTCAACACACACACATTTACACTAGCGGCCATGTGAACCTTTTATAGCGGCAGTGCTACAAGACCTTCCAGATGGACCAATAGGAGCCGAAACAGGACCTGAGCATGTGACCCCAACCTCCAATGGGAGGTGGTCCCATGGGCATGCTCAGTAAGGGAAAAGCAAGACTTAGTCCCAGAAAGACCTGCTCGGTGCTGAACATTGCTGGCTACAAGGACAGAGCCTGGAAGGGCAGTAGTAACCAGTTGCACAGTATCAGCCTGAGCTAGATGCTGGGACTGATGTCTCCGCTGAGTAGACTCCACTGCAGCTGGAGAAGAATGGGAGACCGCAGTGGAGATGATTTGAGATTCCCCCTGTGCAGAGGCGGGAACTCGACACCTAACAGCTGGTATAAAAAGATTGGCAGGTAGTGTTGAGCATTCCGATACCGCAAGTATCGGGTATCGGCCGATATTTGCGGTATCGGAATTCCGATACCGAGTTCCAATATTTTTGTGATATCGGAAATCGGAATCGGAAGTTCCCAGTGTATGGTTCCCAGGGTCTGGAGGAGAGGAAACTCTCCTTCAGGCCCTGGGATCCATATTCATGTGTAAAATAAAGAATAAAAATAAAAAATAGGGATATACTCACCCTCTGACGCGCCCTGGTTGTAACCGCTGCAACCGGCAGCCTCCGTTCCTAAGAATGAGCAAGTGAAGGACCTGCGATGACGTCGCGGCTTGTGATTGGTCGCGTGAGCGGTCACATGAGCGGTGAGAGGGTGAGTATATCCCTATTTTTTATTTTTATTCTTTATTTTACACATGAATATGGATCCCAGGACCTGAAGGAGAGTTTCCTCTCCTTCAGACCCTGGGAACCATCCAGGAGCACTTCCGATATTTGTGTCCCATTGACTTGTATTGGTATCGGGTATCGGTATCGGCGATATCCGATATTTTTCGGATATCGGCCGATACAATCCGATACCGATACTTTCAAATATCGGAAGGTATCGCTCAACACTATTGGCAGGAGATTAAGGAAGGGTCCACACAAGTGCGGTGGAAGATTGGTAAGTTAAGTGTCACTTGTTTTGTTATTTTAGAATACAGTAAACCGTGTTTGTTCCTTTTCTATGGCTGGACACCACTTTAAAACCTACTATAAGCCATAAGCCATGTCATGTTTAGCTGCAGCCAATGATTGTGAGAAGGTTAAGATGGAGATAAGTGAGAAAGTCTCACTTATTACAGAGACGTATATACTGAACACACATATGAGTATACACATAAATGTACTGTATTACATCATATTGTTCTATGTTTCTGTCTGTAATCTAAAAACTCCTGGATGAAGCATTTCCATGCAAAACACCCGCCGGTGTAGTGGGTCTGTGTTTTTTTTGTCCTGCTCCTTATTGATACTCTTCTGTTCATGGGTATTGCTTATATTTATTATTCACTGTATAGTTGAAACAACTATTATTTCTTGTATTCATGTTTGGACCCTTGTCCTTTGCATGTATGTCTGTAGTTTTGTAGATGGCCTACTTGGACTGATTTTGCCTATTCCAGTGTCCCATGTCAGATCACATACACACGCATATATAGGATATATGTTACTATTTTACTTGTACGTACGTATATACCAGCATGCCCAGGTTACTTATTTATTTATGTAAATGTTTTCTGCTTTTTTATTGAGGAAGTCAAGCAGTCATTTTAGATCTTTCATACAATACTTTTACCAGGTGTCCCTGCTTCTTGTACCTTGCCTGTGACGTCTTATTATTATTTATGTGTTATATTTTCTCCATTTTTTGTTTGTCTAATAACTAAATAAAATAATTTCCTTCTATTTATCGCTTTGCATTTTCTATTATTGATGTAATCTAGAAACATTGCTATACGATATCCACAAAATATTGCAATACAGTCAATATTAAGACTCATGGTGGTCAGAAGTCTTGTATTGCCAGCAATGGTTGACTTTGGGCATAAAACAGGTCTTTTTGGCAAGTGTATTTCATATGTATTGTGTTTTGTTTTCCCACACAACTTATTATGCACTGTATACTATGCACAGTGTCTAAAATACATAAAGGTGACACTTTGTGATTTTTCCAAACTAATTTTCCTGCTACTGACTTAAAGGGAACCTTTTATGTTGGAAAATACTGAATCCTGGGAAAACAGAAACTTTATTCATTCCGGCAGCTGACGACTTTTAGGCATATAGGCATGCCGGAGTGATTTCTGTCATGGCTCACAGCACTGTGAGCGGCGGCTGTTAGTGCACCACATAACTTTGACTGACAGTCGGCTCTGCGGTCGTTATAGGTTAAAGTAGGGTAATAGAAATCATCCTCGTTATCTATATCAGTTGTTAAAGAAGGAATGAACAATATTATGCTATCTGAACGTATTGAAGCAACCAGAGGTGACACTTGGGATTTATTCTTCAAACTTTGGAGTCCTTGGATGGAACTGGAGCCAAATACCCTATTAAATCGAGCGTTGCGCCTCTCTCCATAATCCTTTTTTGTTTTTATAATATGGTACGTCTAGACTGATATATTCCTTAAGGATAAGTTATTACTATAGTTTGCTGTGAAATTTTTGTCTGTCTTCTTCCCATTGTTTACTCCTTCCCCTGTCTTTGTCTGGCTCCCCATTATGATAATTACATTGTTATTACTATTGATACAATTTATTAAAATTCCCCTGCGAGGGAATAAAATACACTTAATTTCCTTTACAAAAACAATGTATTAAGTTTAAACGGTTTAAATAAAACTTTATTGAAATTAAAGTAGGTTAACAATATTATCCAACCAATATGACAGGTTCCCTTTGTGTTGCTATAAATATTGGTGTACAGTCAGTTGAACCTGACAATATTGGCCTACAGTCCAATATGTATAGAGGGATCATTACTCTCGCTTAACAGATGATGTTGAGAGAAGGATCCGTCACGTCGAATGGCTGACCCTTTCATTGTCGAAGGGGTAAGGCTATGTTCACATGTCCAGTAGTCATCCAGTAGAACAAATCTAGCATCAATATTTTGACCACAAAGGAGCATCTGAACAACTTTTTTTCAACGGATTGCTGCTGGATCCATTTACTGGTCATGTGAACATAGCACTAGCTGCAGCCAGGAGATTCTGGCAGGGGCTCTTTAGTCAACACAGCAGCCTTTGGCTAAGTTGTCTACGGGAGACTCAAGAGACAGAGATACTTGTCATTATTTGGCCGACACTTATCTAATCTGTATGGGGGCTTTATTCTGTAAATGCTTCTGTCTGTAGATATTAAAGTACCATTTTCAGTGCTTTGCTCACAGTGAACAATAATTTGAGATAATAATCATCTTACTTTTTTTTTTACTGTCTTACCCTTCCAATACTTCATGTTCTTAAATGGTCTTCATCTACCGATCCTCTAATTATGAGATGTTCTCATCAACATACATTTTCCACCCTCATAAATCTGTATTTCTACAATTTGGTCTGGTATAAAAAGCCATGCAAAATAGCTCCAAAATCTTCCTGTACATGATCCGCATAACAATGAAGTGATTTTCTGTCTATGCCTATTCTACTGATTGTGCCAGTGGATGTGCGGCTTATATAATGAAAAGCTATCCAAGTTCCCAATAGACTGTAGCTAGGGGCAAAGCTGTAGATATTAATTAATGCTTGTTGTACAGATACTTACTGACAAGTTGTTATTGGAGAAATGTAACCAAAACATACGAAAATTTCGTCATAAATGTGGATAATATCTCACCTCACTTCTTACTAACGACTTTAGCAAAGATGTTTTATTGATTAAGAAATCTTCAATAAATGCTTCTTTCAACATTAATAATCCTTATCTACAGTATAAAATTGATGTCTGACTTTTCTCCATGGATTGCTGGGCTACATTGTGCTTATAATAGTATTTTGTATCATTTAGCGTTATAAATAACTTCTATATATAAGAGGTTGTAATTATTGGACACAAAGATTACATAGAATTAGGCCATGTTCACACTTTGCGGTGTGCTCTGCGGGTTCTCCCGCAGCGGAATTGATAAATTTGCAGGGCAAAACCGCTGCGGTTATCCCTGCAGATTTATCGCGGTTTGTTCCGCGGTTTCCGCTGCGGGATTACTCCTATACTATTGATGCTGCATATGCAGCAATATGCAGCATCAATAGTAATGTTAAAAATAATAAAAATTGGTTATACTCACTCTCCGATGTCCGGATCTCCTCGGCGCTGCACGCGGCGCTCCGGTTCCAAAGATGCTGTGCCGAGAAGGACCTTCGTGACGTCACGGTCATGTGACCTGGGCGTCATCACGGTCATGTGACCGCGACGTCACCGCAGGTCCTGTTCGCACAGCAACTCTGACCGGCCGGCCGCGTGCAGCGCTGAGAGGTGAGTATAACATGATTTTTTATTTTTATTCTTTTTTTTACCCCAAATATGGTTCCCAGGGCCTGGAGGAGAGTCTCCTCTCCTCCACCCCGGGTACCACCCGCACATTAACCGCTTACTTCCCGCAACGTGGGCACAGCCCCATGCGGGAAGTAAGCAGTTCAATGCATTCCTATGGGTGCAGAATCGCAGCGGTTTTTCCCGCAGCATGTGCACAGCGGTTTGCGGTTTCCATAGGGTTTACATGTAAATGGAAACGCTATGGAAACTGCTGCGGAGCCGCAGCATCAAAATCGCTGCGGTTCCGCAGTAAAAACCGCAAAGTGTGAACATGGCCTTACTGTTGTGATCATCGTTATCACCATGATAAGAATATGTAGATGGAATAGTCCCTAGCAGTAGTAATAATAATAATGATTACTATTATTATTATTATTTAAATATTATTAATATTTTATTCCTATAGCAACATATTTTGCAGCACTTTGCTATTCAGAAAAGACATGTACAAACTATATCAAACATTAAAGAGTAGCACAATAATACAATTTAAACAAGAGGAGTGAAGATCTTGCTTGGTAGCTTACAATCTAGAAGGAAATAGGGGAACACCAAAAGGTTAAGTGCTTGTCTTGTATGGTCCAACCATCTTTATAATACACTTGATGGTGGCCCGATTCTAACGCATCGGGTATTCTAAAATATGTATGCATGGTGTATGCACGGTGGCGCAGTGGTTAGCACAGCAGCCTTGCAACGCTGGAGTCCTGGGTTCAAACCCCACTAAGGACAACATCTGCAAAGAGTTTGTATGTTCTCTCCGTGTTTGCGTGGGTTTCCTCCGAGTTCTCCGGTTTCCTCCCACATTCCAAAGACATACTGATAGGGAATTTAGATTGTGAGCCACATCGGGGACAGCGACAATAATGTGTGCAAACTGTAAAGCGCTGCGGAATATGTTAGCGCTATATAAAAATAAAGATTATTATTATTTATGAAATTTTCAGAATGCAATTTATACACAGGATTCGGCCGGCCGGCTGCGACCAATTAGTGAAGCGTGGTTCAAATTCCGTGCCTATTTCTGATTGGTCACGCCCGGCCGCGAACAATCAGTGAAAGCTTGGCCGGCTCCAGGTTTTTGAGGACCCCAGGCAAAAAAAGTCTCAGTGGGCCCCCCTCTTTAACACATACCCAGATTCATGATGCACAGATACAGCAGAGAAATAAAATATAGCACAGCCCACGTAGCATATAACACAGCCCATGTAGTATATAACACAGCCCACGTAGTATATAACACAGCCCACGTGGTATATAACACAGCCATGTAGTATATAGCACAGCCACGTGGTATATAACACAGCCATGTAGTATATGGCACAGCCACGTAGTATATTACCCAGCCACGTAGAATATTGCCCAGCCACGTAGTATATAGCACAGACATGTAGTATATAGCACAGACACATAGTATATTGCCAAGCCATATAATATATTGCACAGCCACGTAGTATATAGCACAGAGACGTAATATATTGCCCAGCCACGTAATATATTGCACAGCCACATAGTATATAGCACAGCCACGTAGTATATAGCACAGAGACATAGTATATAACACTGCCCATGCAGTATATAACACAGGCCACGTAGTATAGAGCACAGCGATGTAGTATATTGTCCAGCCACATAATATATACCACAGCTGCG
Source organism: Ranitomeya variabilis (assembly GCF_051348905.1). Taxonomy (NCBI): domain Eukaryota; kingdom Metazoa; phylum Chordata; class Amphibia; order Anura; family Dendrobatidae; genus Ranitomeya; species Ranitomeya variabilis. The sequence goes on along the minus strand of NC_135237.1, from coordinate 70,185,430 downwards.
TAGTATATAGCACAGCCCACATAGTATATAGCACAAAGATGTAGTATATAACACAGCCCACGCATTATCTAACACAGCCCACGTAGTATATAGCAATGTGGGCACTATATCCCTGTTAAAAAAAAGAATTAAAATATATATATATATTATATACTCACCCTCCGTCGGCCCCCCGGATCCAGCCGAGGCATTTACCGATGCTCCTCGCGACGCTCCGGTCCCAAGAGTGCATTGCGGTCTCGCGAGATGATGACGTAGCGGTATTTTCCTGTTTTTTCCCATTTTACAGTACAGAATATGGTAAAACCAATGGTGTTGCACAAAAGTACAACTCTTCCCGCGAAAACAAGCCCACTTACAGCCATACTGACAGGAAAATAAAAAAGTTATGACGCTGAGAGGAAGGGATGCAAAAAATGTAAGCACAAAAATGGAAAGCCCCAAGGTCATGACGAGGTTAAAAGACGCTGCATTTATGGAAACACCCTCCACAGGTTTTTTTGAAGGGTAGATAGTCTTTTTCAGGAGTCTTCATGTATCTATCTAAATTTAAAAAAGTGCTTCAAAATCTGTTTTGCTTCCACACAGCGAGCGAACAGATGCGGGTTAACAATATAGGGTGGTGGATCTGCTAATGTCATTCTGTATTCCAACAGGAAGTCAGGAACATTTGAAGAAGCTAATTTCCAGTTCATACACTGAATTAAGGGGCTGCCAGTTGATCAGACTTCAATCATTTGACTGATTTCATTTAACAGAATAGGGAGGAAAATGGCAAGGAAATAAGGAGAGTGCTACACCTAAAAGTTTTTTAAAAGAAATTCACTTGAAGTCTTATTTAACACTAAATGTAGGTCACACGTTTCATGACACATTGTTTCCCTGTTCAATGATAGGAACAGACAAACAGAATTCATATGCAAAAGTTTTGCATCAGTTACCTGACCGTAAGACCCACCCCAAGTTTAGAAGAGCAAAATGGGAACAAAATAAGTTTTAACCTGATATCAGGGTCAGACATGTCAGAAGTCACAGTTGCACCTTACAGTCCAATTGTAGCTTACTGTGGGGTTGGTGGTGGTGGAGCAACGTCACAGGAGTAAGATCACATTTTCTTTATTTGACAGCAGGAGTGGGGCGATGCTGCAAGTCCTGAGCTAGAAGGAGGGTGTGTCCCAGGGGTGCAAGGCAGAAGCGAAATCCAAGCTGCGCACATTCACCTCACGGTGTGCTTCAGAAAAAAGATCCAAGTTGTCGGCACATGTGCAGTTTGAGATCTTGGCTCGTCATTGAGCCAAGATCTTAAAATGTGCATGCACCGACAATCAACATAATTTTCCTTAAGCCTACCACCATTTTCCTGAAGCCCACCATCAGACCAATGTGTGCAGTGGGGATTCCACTCCTAGATCACATCCCCTCCTCCTAAACCATGGCCTGCAAAATCACCCCACTCCTGCCGCTGCCAGTGCCAGCCTCCTACAGCGGAGACCCTGCTTCACCGCCACTGACCCCCCCCCCCCCCCGGTAAGCTACATTCAAACTATAGGACGCACGTCCATTTTTCTCCCAAATTTAGGAAAAAAGTGTGTCTTATAGTCCAAAAAAGACAGTATGTAAATTGAAGTAGTGGGATTACTGAATATTATAGTGTCATGGGGATTCTGTTTTTTAGAAAGAAAAAATTCTTCATGCTGGATTTTTTTCTGTACTAAAAAATAGATACCAAATGGAAACCATTCAGACACTATAATATGGAGTCTCTTTGCTCCCTTGTATATAACTAATGCAATCGATCACTTTTTCACATAGATTCCATTTGCCTGTTTCTAAAATGCAACAGAAAAACAAAATGTGTAAGTGGAAATGTGAATGCATCCTAACACATCTTCTAATTGCTAGAACCATGTTATATTCTTAGTTATCAACTAATCTCAGCCGAGCCAGAATATACTTCCTTCTATGGTGCCTTGGTGGAGGAAGGAGGGATTTTTTTGAATAAATCTTTCTTTAAACACCCAGTTTCATGCTGCTAATAGTGCTGGAAGTGCTGGAGTATGATGAGTGCTGTCACCTCGTTCATTGGTCTCGTGTAAGACATGTTTGGAATGGAGCGTGAAGAAGAAGTGTAATATCAGGTGAATCCTCCTACGTATATATGGCAGAGTGGCCAGAAAGTTTCACACAGTGAAGTGCACATTAATAAAGGGTAAATATTATGAAAAAGAATTTTCTGATTTGATGGAAAGGGAGAAAAACAAGAACAATATAATTGCCCATCTCTGTCAAACTACAGAAACTGATGATGGCGGAGGGAGCATTTTGAAACATCTGCTTTGTGCTTCAAGAAAGGTTATCATGCTGTTTGGTCATCAATACGTTTGTCATCGTCCCAAAAATTTACGATCTGCAGAATGTAGGAGAACACCCAGTGGATGTATTGCTGACACTATGACCAAATGTGTAGATCTTCAGACTATGATAGTCGACATATTGGGAATTAATATTGTGCATGTACATACAAAAATTGGGTTCTTATGTAAACGTCACAAGGTTTACAGTTGACAAGTGGACATGGGCAAACATATTGATTAGAAATGGAGTCTGGGCACTAAGTGTGGTCTGGGGAAGGGGTATGGGCTCCTTATAGGTGAAAGCCACAGTTAGCCAATTTACGATCACTAGATAGCTAGGCTTTATAGGACAAATATACACTGCTCAAAAAAATAAAGGGAACACTAAAATCCCACATCCTAGATATCACTGAATTAAATATTCCAGTTGTAAATCTTTATTCATTACATAGTGGAATGTGTTGAGAACAATAAAACCTAAAAATTATCAACGTAAATCACAACTATTATCCCACGGAGGTCTGGAGTTGAAATGATGCTAAAAATCAAAGTGGAAAATGATGTTACAGGCTGATTCAACTTCAATGGAATTGCCTCAAGACAAGGAAATGATGCTCAGTAGTGTGTGTGGCCTCCACATACCTGTATGACCTCCCTACAACCCCTGGGCATGCTCCTGATGAGGCAGTGGATGGTCTCCTGAGGGATCTCCTCCCATACCTGGACTGTCTGTGGTGCAATGTGATGTTGGTGGATGGTGGAAGACATGATGTCCCAGATGTGTTTAATTGGATTCAGGTCTGGGGGAATGGGCGGGTCAGTCCATAGCTTCAATGCCTTCATCTTGCAGGAACTGCTGACGCACTCCAGCCACATGAAGTCTGGTATTGTCCTGTATTAGGAGGAACCCAGGGTCAACTGCACCAGCATATGGTCTCACAAGGGGTCTGAGGATCTCATCTCGGTACCTAATGGCAGTCAGGTTACCTCTGGCGAGCACATGGAGGGCTGTGTGGCCCTCCTAAGTAATGCCACCCCTCACCATTACTGACCCACTGCCAAACCGGCCATGATGAAGGATGTTGCAGGCAGCAGATTGCTCTCCATGGCGTCTCCAGATTCTGTCACGTCTGTCACATGTGCTCAATCTGTGCTTTCATCTGTGAAGAGAACAGGGTGCCAGTGGCAAATTTGCTAATCCTGGTGTTCTGTGGCAAATGCCAAGCATCCTACATGGTGTTGGGCTGTGAGCACAACCCCCATCTGTGGACATCGGGCACTCAGACCATCCTCATGAAATTTCAAAAAGGCTGAGGTAGTGGTCCTGCTGATGGGTTGTGCCCTCCTACGGCCCCCTCCTCGTCTCCTGGTGTACTGGCCTGTCTCCTGGTAGCACCCCCAGCCTCTGGACACTACGCTGACAGACACAGCAAACCTTCTTGCCACAGCTCGTATTGATATGCCATCCTGGATGAGCTGCACTACCTGAGCCACTTGTGTGGGTTGTAGAGTCCATCTCATGCTACCACAAGTGTGAAAGCACAACCAACATTCAAAAGTGACCAAAACATCAGCCAGAAAGCATTGGTACTGAGATGTGGTCTCTGGTCCCCACCTGCAGAACCACTCCTTTATTGAGAGTGTCTTGATAATTGCCAATAATTGCCATCTGTTGTCTATTCCATTTGCACAACAGCATGTGCAATTGATTGTCAAACAGTGTTGCTTCCTAAGTGGACAGTTTGATTTCACAAACGTTTAATTTTCTTGGAGTTATATTCTGTTGTTTAAGGTGTTCCCTTTATTTTTTTGAGCAGTGTAATTGGAGTTGGTAAAAGAGCAGCAGATTTACGAGTGTTCAGTGTTGTGGAGACCGTTCCTAAAACATCTCCTTATTTTTATGATTAGGCAGCCAGTGAAATTAGATTGGTATCATTAGAAGCACAATTTCATTTTTGTGATTCAATGTCTTTTTAGTTCCTGTACATTTCTAGATATTTAAATGCAAATGTCTGCTTGCTTCCTGTCTCATTTGCATATGTTTGCATGTTTCTACAATGGAAGGAAATAAAATATAGAATTAGTAAAAGGAACATTTTTCTTCCTAAAATAGCCTTTATAGTTTTTTAAAACAAAAAATAATAATGAGTAACACCAGATTGTGGCTGGTTGATTAGATCATGGTTCTTTCCTCTACTAGGCTCAAAGAGACCTTCATCTACTACTCTTGTTCTTACTGCTAAAAATATCTCTGGTTGTTCTGCAGACTGCGTATAAGGTGCATCCATTGTGTGATTGCAAGCTTCCTTGTAATTCTTTTAGACATCACAGATGTGTCTTCCTGGAGGGAATCTGTACCTGCATGTCATCCACATATTGCAATAAGCCTTAGTGCGAGATAACCCTGTCAGTCTGTTTTGACGTCTCGGATAAAATGGTAGATCTGTTACAAAAACAACTGGTCTGTATAGAGATGGCGAGATTACATAAAATACCTTACAGTAGAAAGAGATTATATGAATGCCACTGACATGTGAATTGTGCAAATGTATTTTACAGATAAAAATAATAAAAATACCCAAGGTCATTAAATAAAAAGCACACTAGTACAGTACTGTATGTGTGTGAAATTGAACTACCTTCTTCTATGGAATTATCTCTTTGTTACTCATAGCAGGAAGCAAAGAAAATGATAATAATGAAGAATTGGAGTGATAAACCTCTCTGTACACACATATGATACCACCTGAACAAGTCTCCAGACCAAAACCACAGCACATCCAGAAATTCCAAAACAAACTTACTTTACTACAACCAAAATAATATACAGTGCCTTGAAAAAGTATTCATACCTCTTGAACTTTTCCACATTTTTTCACTTCACACCCACACACTTAAAATGCAGTTTATTGAGATTTTACATAATATACCAACAAAAAAAGTAGCAAAATTTGTGATGTGAGAGGAAATGATACATGGTTTTCTAACAAGTTTAAAACTATAAATCTGAAAATTGTGATGTGTATATGTTTACAGCCCCCTGTAGTCTGATACCCATAAATAAAATGCAGAGTAACCAATGGACCCCAGAAGTCACATAATTAGTAAATTGAGTTCACAAGTGTTTAATTTATTCAATTTATTCTCAGTATAACTGCAGCTGTTCTGTGAAGGCCTCAGAGGTTTAATTGAGAACATCAAACTACATTATGAAAACTAAGGAACACACCAGAAGGGTCAGGGATAAAGTTGTGGAGAAGACTAAAGCAGAGTTAGGTTATAAAAAAGACATACCACATCTCACAGAGCACCGTTCAATCCAAAATCCAACAATGGAAGGAGTATGGCACAACTTTACTCTTCACAAATACTTGCTAGTTTGTGTTGGCCTATCACATAAAATCCCAATAAAATAGAATTGTTTGTGGGAGTAAAGTGAAAAAATATGGAAAAGATCATGGATATGAATTCATGTATGAATACTTTTTCAAGGCACTGTATTTTGCAATACTACCTGGACAAAACTCACCAAAACACTTAAAATGCAAAAATAAAAACATAAAACATGGAACCAAATTACAATCTATTTTGACCTCCCTCCAATAAAACCAAAATGCAAAACATGACAAAAGTGAATGAAATAGAATTTGTATACTCAAATAATAAAAGTATAAGGAAGAACCACATTTCCTGCTGTAAAATAACTATGGTAGTATGAAATACAGATTGCAGAAATTGATGAGCAGAAAGATATCCCGACATTGCTACCAAGTGAAGAAGCCCATTCCTGTGTCTACCATTTGGCAATACCTGTGTGTGTATTATGCCTTACTGTGAATACATTATGATTATGCTGTAGGTATTGTCTTATATTCATTAATAATTAAAATTATGAATTGCTTGTATATATTAGCCACTTTGAAATATACTTATTAAAATCCTTCTGTTTTCAAGAATGAAGGGATTTTTCATGCTTGTTGCATAAGTTACTGGCCACCTAAGAGTAGCTAGTCTCTAAGGCAGTGAACATGTGTGTAACCAAACTGCTGCCCTGACCTGTCAGTTTCCAGGAGCACACTACCCCTGGCAAACAGGAATCCAGGAGGCAGAGGAGCGGTGCACTCCTGAAAACATAAGATGAGCACAATCCTTTAAAGTCAAGTGATTACAATGGAGTTGCTATAATTTTTATAATTAATAAATTATAAAATTCATAAAGAATATTCTATGGTGACTGTAAAACTGTAGATATTACTTCTATTTTCTGACCCTTTAAAGAACCAGATATCTTGTGTAATACATAGTTCTGGGTCTGAATGCACAGAGATTAAAAGACCACTTAAGTTCTTACTTAACACAGCCATTTTTCTTTTTTTCAATCACATTTTTTTACATTTACATTCCAAGAGCCATAACTTTTTCATTTTTTTATTCAGCATAGCTATATGAAGGTTTGTTTTTTGAAGGATAAGTTGTTTTTCTATTGGCATTCTGTTTATTATTTATATTCTTTTTTTTTTTAGATAGTGGATGATAAAAGGGGAGTTTCTTGAACATTTGAGGTTTTTTTTTTATTAATCATAATCTTTTTTACCTGTTTCAGTCCCATGAGGACTTGAACACTTGATAAATTCATCACTTATGCACTGGAGCTGCACTAAGCAGAAGCACAATTACAACATATACTTGGATAGGCAGCCAAAAGTACGCAAGACTACAAAAATATATCTCAAGTCATTATTGATCATTCACATCATTTATATGTACATATATGTGCATGTATATATATATATATATATATATATATATATATATATATATATATATATATATATATATATATATACACTCACCGGCCACTTTATTAGGTACACCTGTCCAACTTCTTGTTAACACTTAATTTCTAATCAGTAGTGTTGAGCGATACCGTCCGATACTTGAAAGTATCGGTATCGGAAAGTATCGGCCGATACCAGCAAAGTATCGGATCCAATCCGATACCGATACCCGATACCAATACAAGTCAATGGGACTCAAGTATCGGACGGTATTCCTGATGGTTCCCAGGGTCTGAAGGAGAGGAAACTCTCCTTCAGGCCCTGGGATCCATATAAATGTGTAAAAGAAAGAATTAAAATAAAAAATATCGCTATACTCACCTCTCCGACGCAGCCTGGACCTCAGCGAGGGAACCGGCAGCGTTGTTTGTTTAAAATTTGCGCTTTTACTTGGTTACGTGAAGTCCCGGCTTGTGATTGGTCAGGGCGGCCATGTTGCCGGGACGCGGACCAATCACAGCAAGCCATGACGAAATTACGTCACGGCTTGCTGTGATTGGTCCGCGTCCCGGCAACATGGCCGCCATTAACCAATCACAAGCCGGGACGTCACGGGAGGCTGGACACGCGCCCATTTTAAAAAGCGCGCGTGTCCAGCCTCCAGTGACGTCCCGGCTTATGATTGGTCACGGCACCATGTTGCCGGGACGCGGACCAATCACAGCAAGCCGTGACGAAATTACGTCACGGCTTGCTGTGATTGGTCCGCGTCCCGGCAACATGGCCGCCATTAACCAATCACAAGCCGTGACGTCACGGGAGGCTGGACACGCGCGCTTTTTAAAATGGGCGCGTGTCCAGCCTCCCGTGACGTCCCGGCTTGTGATTGGTTGCGCCGCGGTCAACCAATCACAAGCCGGGAGGCTGGACACGCGCGCATTTTAAAATTTTAAAATGGGCGCATGTCCAGCCTCCCGGCTTGTGATTGGTTGATCGCGGCGCAACCAATCACAAGCCGGGACGTCACGGGAGGCTGGACACGCGCCCATTTTAAAATGCGCGCGTGTCCAGCCTCCCGTGACGTCACGGCTTGTGATTGGTTGCGTCTCCCATGTGACTGCGACGCAACCAATCACAAAGCCGGGACGTAATTTTAAAATCCTTAAGGACCTGAAATTACGTCACGACTTGCTGTGATTGGTTGCGTCTCCCATGTGACTGCGACGCAACCAATCACAACGCCGGAACGTAATTTTAAAATCCTGAAGGACCTGAAATTACGTCACGGCTTGCTGTGATTGGTTGCGCCCCGGTCACATGGGCGGCACGCAACCAATCACAAGCCGGGACTCACGTAAAGGAAAGAAAAGCGCGAATTTTAAACAAAGAACGCTGCCGCTTCCCTCGGTAAGGTGCAGGCTGCGTCGGAGAGGTGAGTATAGCAATATTTTTTATTTTAATTCTCTCTTTTACACATTTTTACATTAATGTTGTTTCGATACCGATACCCGATATCACAAAAATATCGGATCTCGGTATCGGAATTCCGATACAGCAAGTATCGGCCGATACCCGATACTTGCAGTATCGGAATGCTCAACACTACTAATCAGCCAATCACATGGCGGCAACTCAGTGCATTTAGGCATGTAGACATGGTCAAGACAATCTCCTGCAGTTCAAACCGAGCATCAGGATGGGGAAGAAAGGTGATTTGAGTGCCTTTGAACGTGGCATGGTTGTTGGTGCCAGAAGGGCTGGTCTGAGTATTTCAGAAACTGCTGATCTACTGGGATTTTCACGCACAACCATCTCTAGGGTTTACAGAGAATGGTCCGAAAAAGAAAAAAAATCCAGTGAGCGGCAGTTCTGTGGGCGGAAATGCCTTGTTGATGCCAGAGGTCAGAGGAGAATGGGCAGACTGGTTCGAGCTGATAGAAAGGCAACAGTGACTCAAATCGCCACCCGTTACAACCAAGGTAGGCCTAAGAGCATCTCTGAACGCACAGTGCGTCGAACTTTGAGGCAGATGGGCTACAGCAGTAGAAGACCACACCGGGTACCACTCCTTTTAGCTAAGAACAGGAAACTGAGGCTACAATTTGTACAAGCTCATCGAAATTGGACAGTAGAACATTGGAAAAACGTTGCTTGGTCTGATGAGTCTCGATTTCTGCTGCGACATTCGGATGGTAGGGTCAGAATTTGGCGTAAACAACATGAAAGCATGGATCCATCCTGCCTTGTATGGAGCATCTTTGGGATGTGCAGCCGACAAATCTGCGGCAACTGTGTGATGCCATCATGTCAATATGGACCAAAATCTTTGAGGAATGCTTCCAGCACCTTGTTGAATCTATGCCACGAAGAATTGAGGCAGTTCTGAAGGCAAAAGGGGGTCCAACCCGTTACTAGCATGGTGTACCTAATAAAGTGGCCGGTGAGTGTATATACACAGCAATGGAAGAAAGGATGCCAGATCAAACAGGAAAAGGTCAGCAGTGTGACATAAATTGCACACAGATCCAAATATAAATAATCAAATGTAGTAAATGAATAAATAAAATAATGCTATATTACTAATAATAATGAGGAGAGTGACAATCAAATGCTACCACCAACAGAATAGTGGTGATAATTAGTGATGAGCGAATATACTCGGTACTCGAGATTTCTCGAGCACGCTCTGGTGTCCTCCGAGTATTTTTTTAGTGCTCGGAGATTTAGTTTTTCTTGTCACAGCTAAATGATTTACATCTGTTAGCCAGCATAAGTACATGTGGGGATTCCCTAGCAACCAGGCAACCCCCACATGTACTTACACTGGCTAACAGATATAAATCATTCAGCTGAGGCGCTGAAAACTAAATCTCCGAGTACTTACAAATACTTGGAGGACACTCGAGCATGCTCGGGAAATCTCGAGTACCGAGTATATTCTCTCATCACTAGTGGTATTGTTAATGTGTTGATCATAGCAATAGATGATTTCCTCCTGTTGAAGTGGAACCAGATCTAATGAGTGTTTCAATGCAAATCTTTATCAGGGGGTCAAGCCATTCAGTTGCTATCACTTGCACTCTGCGGGGTGTAAATATGGTGATAAGGTGATAGCGGTAGTCCCCTACCTCTCTCTAACAGCTCAGATGCTGCAGTTGCTTATGTGACTGCACCACATTTATTCTTACTTATGCCATGCCCAGGGACATAAGCTATTGTTTGCATGAGCCTGAATGTTGACTCTTCTTGTAGGTTCAATTTATGTTTGCTGATTTGTTGAATGGTTGCTGATTACCTATTGTATCAATCTCTACAGCTTATTGTTCTGCTACCTTTGAGGGACAAAGACTCAGGTTAATTGAACAACCAATGTTTGCTAATATGTTGATTATGATTACCCATTGTATCAGTTCATGCAGCTTGCAGAAAACATTACAGGTCAAAATTTGCAGGCTAATTGAACCCTCGAACAATGGAGATGACCTCCTCCCATCTTCTCTCAGTCTTGGGGAAAAATGTCTAAATAAGAGCCATGAACTATAAAAGCAGATCTATCTCTGCTTCTAAAGAGACTCTCCAGGACAGCAGCCAGGGAACCATGGTACCAGCTAGAGGAATACAGATCTGCTCCAATGACCATCACTACACCCTCAAAGACATTTGGAGAACTCAGGTTGGGACAATCAGATCACCTGGCCACATACCTCAATGCACTCTGTCAGCTTCCTAAACTTGCTGCTCCTCTCTGTGGGTGTTCACCAAAAGTGTGCCACTGGTTGGCGTAGTGGCCACAAAGTTGCAGATGTTCTAATTCCCGGCGAGCCAACGGAAGGGTGAGAGTCTGTCATTTGCACTATTTTATGTATTTGCTAGGACTGTACTATATGTTATTGAGTGTTGGTGATCCAATAAAGTATCACCCCATTGTGTTGTCTGAGTAGTATTTTGCCCACGGGAAAAGAGTATGAGCATTCTGTGGGATGAGCCCTGCTCCATGCAGTCTTTCTAAAGATAGCCAGGCCAGCGGATGCGAGCACCCTTTGACCCTCATATCTCCACAGCTTAGTTATCTTCTATCTCAGCCATTGCAGCTGGACAGTAGAGTTCCTACTGCTGTAATGTCAAGCTTTTAAGATCCTGCACTATAACATAGCATATCAGATTGTAACACAAACTTAGTGATTATATAACCTGGTAGAAATGAGTAGATCCTTTGAAATTTGTGTTCATTAGCATTGCTAAAATTTTCCCAAAAATGTGATTTTTGTCTAGAAAATTTTCCACAAATCTCAATACTGAAAAGAAGAGAGAGAAAGAGAGCGAGACGCGCAATCAAAATGCTCACTCTTGTTAATTATCTGTAATGACTAATATTAATGAAGTGTTTGTATTTTGTTGTTGATGTGTTGCTATTTATTATGAAGATACAATGCTCCATCTGTTTTATCCAACATTTATTATGATAATTCATTTTCTCTCTGGAAATCAGGAGGTTTAAATCTATGGGGTAATCCAAAACTAGATAAACATAATATTGGCGAAGGACTAGCAGAAAATCCTACAATAGTCTAGCAGTTCCTCAAAGACAGTGGAAGTCCATTATAGCTTTCCATGTGTGAATAGTGGCAGTCATCCAAGAATTAGTGTATCATAAAGGCAAATTGTTAAATAGATAGAAAGACAGAGAGACAAATAGAAAGCTTGAGTAAGGTTCACACTGTGAACCGAAACTTCGCCACATAGGCCATTCAAGTCATATAGTTTGCACTATTTTTGGAGTGCTGCCTCTGTTTTTTGTTTCTTAAGATAGATAGATAGATAGATAGATAGATAGATAGATAGATAGATAGATAGATAGATAGATAGATAGACTTTTTGATGATAGATAGACAGACAAATAGATAGTTTATCCTTAAAAAAAATCAATTCAGACTATAAACAGAATATATGTCTTTTAAAATATGTGTAATTAACATCTTACGTTGAGTAAACTGCAGAGAGTTTTGTTGTGTAAGTAATTTGCATATTAATTGACTTATTTGTAGAGACAGAGGAAAAGATAGAGAATCTTTTATAATTTATTAAATCTAAAAGTTCATGAATATCGAAGCTGAAAAGTATAAAAAAGCAAGCTAAATAATTAACATTAGAAAGAAGCACCTAATAATTAATTATAATTGTTTTTGTACAGCTAATTTCCATATTTCAGAATTGATATGGGTAGAAAATGAAGCTTTTGTTCAGAGTTGCAACCTTTACTTCTGTCGTAGGTCAGCCATGAAACCCAGCAAGGGTTGATGTTCTTAGCACTTAGTTTGTTTCTTATTTTGTGTTTCTATTATTGAATGTTAGAATTCAATTATATTTTATGCCATAAGAGACCAGTAATGCTTGTCATATTGTATGCTGTCACAATTAGAACTTGATTAAAGTTTATTCCATCTTTCAAATTGAAAAATAAAGTTATCAGTTTCTAAAGTATGACTTAAAGGGGCTGGCCATTTTCTCTTGTTTTTGTGGCTTTCCCCACACACTTACTAGGTCTTCTGTCAGTGGCTGCAGATGGAGAACATGTGACCAGATGAATTCATCATCATCCACCAATAGAAAAACACCCATGTGAGGTGTGTTAGGGGTCGAGTTCCCGCCTCTGCACAGGGGGAATCTCGAACCATCTCCTCTGTGGTCTCCCATTCTTCTCCTGCCGCAGTGGAGCCTGCTCAGAGGAGGCGTCGGTCCCAGTGTCTCGCTCAGTCTGACACTGTGCAAAGGGTTACTGCGGCCTTTCCAGCTTCTGCCATTGTAGGCTGTACTGGTCAGCGGCGAGCAGACGTCTTTGGGACTAAGACCTATTTTTCCCCTTCTGAGCATGCCCAGGATAAGATCTCTCATTGGAGATCAAGGGTCACATGCTCAGGTACTGCAGCAACTCCCATTGGTCCTCTAGGAAGGTCCTGAAGTTGCTCAAGTTCTGTGGCAGCCTTCCATTGGTCCTTCTGGGAAGGTCCTTTAGTTGCTACAGCTATAAAAGGTTTGCATGACTGCACGGCCATGCACTTGTATCAATTTATGTTATGTGCTTTGCGCCAGTGTGGTCTTGTGTGTATGTATTTAGGGCCCCGGCAGAAATAAGCCCCTAGAATACCGGCACTTCCGGTGAGGAGTTTTGTGTGTATGTGTTCAGGATCCCGGCTGAAATAAGCCCCTAGAATACCGGCACCTCCGGTGAGGAGTTTGTGTGAGTTCAAGACCACTGACTGCTATCGGCTCAGCCGTTAGCTGTGTACTCCTGTGAGTCTAACAAGGCACAGTGCTTTCTTTTGTCGGCGACTCTGTGAAGTAACAGAGTTCGCTTATACCATCATATAGTGCCATTTGCTAGCAGCAGGTTCCTCCTGCACGGTGGACCCCGGGCTGCGAACGCACCAATAACATCATCTATTTACTCAGGTGCGTTCCGCTAGCCCTAACAGAATACAAGCACCAGGGTCTGGCAAGTAAATGGCAGACGATGAGCGTTTACAGCTGTACATCCAGGAGCTGGAGGGTAGGTTGACGGCTCTAGAACGCACAACCTCAGCTGTGGATGTTACCGCAGTCACTGTTCAGGCTGCTAGTGTGGCTGGAGCCAGTTTGTCCTCTTCCACTCCTGCTCCGACTTTATCCCATCTCCCGCTTCCAGACAAGTTTGCTGGTGACAGTAAGCAATGTCGGGGATTCGTGAGTCAGTGCTCCATACATCTAGAGCTTCTGGCTGCACGCTTTCCTACAGAACGGGTGAAAGTGGGTTTTATATTATCGCTTTTGTCAGGCAGGCCGTTGGAGTGGGCAATGCCGCTGTGGGAGCGCAATGATCGTGTGGTGCAGAGTGCTCCTCTCTTCCTGGACTCTCTGAAACGGGTCTTTCTAGGACCTCGTGTCACACACAATACGGCGCTCCACTGTTGGCAATAACACTGGGTTCGTCCATGGTAAGCCAGTTCGCCGTCCAGTTTTGGACTCTGGTCTCAGAGCTGGAGTGGCCGGATAAAGTCCTTATTCTAGTGTTCTGGAGAGGACGGGTAGACCATGTGATGGACGCCTTGGCCACCAGGGAGATTCCCACCACACTGGAGGAGCTCATTACAATATCTACCCGCATCGACCTCCGTTTTAACGAGCGGAGGTTAGAGTGGACCCAGTGTAGGCAGAGGTCCCGGCTGGCTCCCACCTTCGCCAGACCTCTAGAATCTTCCGTTCAGGCGTTCGACTCCCATGAGGCCATGAAGGTTTCTCGAGTGGGACCTAAGTCCCGAGCCTCTCGAGGACCCGTGGTTTGTAATATTTGCCAACAGTTAGGACATTATGCTAATAAATGTCCACAGCGGTCGGGAAAACGATCACGTCTAGTAACCATTGGAGGAGGTTCACTAGACACAGCGGCATTTTCCTCCAAGCTGTCCTTTAAAGGGACAATCACTTTAGGCTCATCCACTCTAACAGTCGAGCTTTGTGTGGACTCAGGAGCAGAGGGGAATTTCATGTCCTTTGCCTTTGCTCACTGCCACGCAATACCTCTGGAGATGCTCGCCAAACCGGTGACTGTTCGAGTAGTGAATGGGTCGACACTGCCCTTACAAATCACACATCAGACTATCCCTTTCACATTATCCATGTCCCCTTCCCATCAGGAGATTATTTCCCTTCTTGTCCTTCCTGAGGGAATAGACGAGATTCTGCTGGGAATACCCGGGCTCCATTTCCACTCCCTACATATTGAGTGGACCTCTGGGAGGATATTGGATTGGAGTGAATCATGTAAGGGCAGATGTGTGAGACAGTGCGTTCAGGTTACCACTACAGAGAGACCTGCAGATCTTACTTCCCTTCCCAAGTGCTATTGGTCCTATGCAGATGTGTTCTCCAAAAAGGCTGCGGAGACCCTTCCGCCTCACCGCCCCTATGACTGTGCTATTGATCTCATGCCTGGAGCAGAACCTCCTAGGGGATGGGTCTATTCCCTCTCTCTCCCGGAAACGGAGGCTATGTCCCAATACATCCAGGAGAATTTGGCAAGAGGGGTGATTAGGAAGTCAGTGTCACCTGCTTGGGCAGGGTTTTTCTTCATGCAGAAGGAGAATGGAGAATTTTGTCCATGCATAGACTACAGGGGTCTTAATGCCATCACCGTTAAGAATAAATATCCTCTGCCCCTGATATCTGAGCTCTTTGATAGGCTACGGGGAGCAAGGGTATTTACCAAATTAGATCTTCGGGTGTATATAACCTGATTCACATCCGTAAGGGGGACGAATGGAAGACGGCTTTTAATACCAGGGATGGGCACTATGAATATCTGGTGATGCCCTTCGGGCTCTGTAATTCCCCAGCCATTTTCAAAGACTTTGTTAACGATACCTTCCGGGATATGCTCTCCATCTTGGTCATAGTCTATATGGATGATATTCTCATCTTCTCTCCAGATATTGGCTCTCACCGGAGAGATGTTTGCAGAGTCTTTTACCTCTTACGGGCAAATTCCCTCTATGCAAAGTTGGAGAAATTTGTGTTTGAGCAGGAGTCTTTACCTTTCCTGGGCTATATCATCTCCATCCAGGGATTGGCTATGGATCCTGCCAAACTACAGGCTGTGGTGGACTGGCAAGAACCCTATTCTCTTAAATCGGTGCAGCGATTTATGGGGTTCATTAATTACTATCGCCTGTTCATCCCCCACTTCTCAACTTTGGTAGCTCCCTTGGTAGCCCTCACCAAGAAGGGAGCAAATCCCAAATTGTGGTCTGAAGAGGTCTCCAAGGCTTTCACTTTTATTAAGTCTCATTTTGCTAGCGCTCCCATCCTACATCGTCCCGATGTTGATAAGCGGTTTATATTGGAGGTGGATGCCTCATCCGTTGGTGCTGGAACAGTCCTCTTCCAAAAGGATGCTCAAGGTCGGAAGCATCCTTGCTTCTTCTTCTCCAAGACCTTCACACCAGCGGAGAGGTATTATTCCATCGGGGACAGGGAGTTGCTAGCAATGAAGTTGGCCTTCTCGGAGTGGAGACATCTTTTGGAGGGGGCTCGCTTTCCCTTCCAAATCTTCACTGACCACAAAAATTCTGTGTACTTACAAACAGCCCAACGGCTAAATTCTCGTCAGGCTAGATGGTCCTTGTTCTTCTCCCAGTTCCACTTCACCCTCCATTATCTCGCTGGGGAGAAGAACATTTGTGCTGACGCTCTCTCTCCCTCCGATGTGTCTTCTGAGGATGAGGAAGGGGAGCCTCGGCTTATGGTCCCTTCTGAGAGCCTGAGAACCATAGCTCTGGTTTTGCTAGAGTCTGTGCCACCGGGTAAGACTTTTGTACCCACTAATTTGCGACCAGAGGTTCTCTCTTTGGCTCATTTGTCCAGGGTGGGTGGACATTTTGGGACAAAGAGGACATCTGAGCTGGTGGTGAGGACGTACTGGTGGCCACATATAGTCTGTGACGTCGGAGATTATATTCGGGCGTGTGTCTCCTGCGCCAAAAATAAGTCTCCTTGACAAAGGCCAGCTGGGTTACGTTATACCTTGCTGGTGGCAGACAGGCCCTGGGAGATGGTCAGGATGGACTTGGTAGTGGGCTTACCCAAGTCTCGTGGCTGCACCATCATTTGGGTTATCACCAACCATTTTTCTAAAATGGTGCACTTGGTGCCACTTCCACGGCTACCTTTTGCACGGGCCTTGGCAGCGTTGTTTATAAAACACATCTTCCGCCTACATGGTATGCCGGACAAAATTGTCAGTAACCAGGGTCCCCAGTTTGCGTCTCGGTTCTGGAGAGAGCTTTGTCGTCTTCTCAGCATTGAGTTGAATCTCTCTTCTGCATATCATCCTGGGACGAATGGGTTGGTAGAGAGGGCCAACCAGACCTTGGTCACATATCTGCGACATTTTGTCTCAGCCAGGCAGGATGACTGGGCATCCTTGCTATCATGGGCGGAGTTTGCACTGAACAACGCCGTAGCTGACTCCACTGGACAGACTCCATTCCTCCTTAACTATGGTCAGCATCCGCGGGTTCCTGTGCCTATGCCCGTGTCTTCCACCAACTCCAGGGTGGCAAACTAGGATGTGGAGGCATGGGACATTTGGGACCGCACTCAGGATGCCATTCGAGCATCAAAGGAGAGAATGAGGTCCTCCGCCGATGCACATCGGAGCCCCGCTCCAACCTTTGCTCCTGGTGGCAGGAACAGGTTAACTCTGTGGTCTACCGTCTGGCCCTTCCACCATGCCTGGGTATCACCGACACCTTTCATGTGTCCCTCTTGAAGCCCGTATACATGTCCTGGTTTTATCGGGTTCGTCTACGGACGATTACGAGGTGAATGCTATTTTAGGGTGCAAGGTCGTACGTGGCAAAAAATTTTATTTGGTGGACTGGAAGTGTTATGGTCCTGAGGACAGGTCCTGGGAGCCTGCTGAGCACATTCAGGCTCCGGAGCTCATTGCTGCCTTCGAGCGTAGCAAGGTCCAAGGAGGGGGGCCCTAGGAGGGGGGTAATGTTAGGGGTCAAGTTCCCACCTCTGCACATGGGGAATCTCAAGCCATCTCCTCTGCGATCTCCCAATTCTTCTCCTGCCACAGTGGAGCCTGCTCAGCGAAAGCATCGGTCCCAGCGTCTCGCTCAGTCTGACACTGTGCAAAGGGTTACTGCTGCCCTTCCAGCTTCTGCCATTGTAGCCTGTACTGGTCAGTGGCGAGCAGACGTCTTCGGGACTAAGTCCTACTTTTTCCCTTCTGAGCATGCCCAGGGTAAGATCTCTCATTGGAGATCAAGGGTCACATGCTCAGGTACTGCAGCAACTCCCATTGGTCCTCTAGGAAGGTCCTGAAGTTGCTCAAGTTCTGTGTCAGCCTTCCATTGGTCCTTCTGGGAAGGTCCTGTAGTTGCTGCAGCTATAAAAGGTTCGCATGACCACATGGCCATGCGCTTGTATCAATCTATGTTATGTGCTTTGCGCCAGTGTGTTCTTGTGTGTATGTATTTAGGGCCCCAGCTGAAATAAGCCCCTAGAATACCGGCACCTCCGGTGAGGAATTTTATGTGTATGTGTTCAGGGTCCCGGCTGAAATAAGCCCCTAGAATACCAGCCCCTCCAGTGAGGAGTTTGTGTGAGTGCAAGACCACTGACTGCTATCAGCTCAGCAGTTAGCTGTGTACTCCTGTGAGTCTAACAGGGCACAGTGCTTTCTTTTGTCGGCGACAGAGTTCGCTTATACCATCATATGCAGTAGTGCCATTTGCTAGCAGCAGGTTCCTCCTGCACGGTGGACCCCGGGCTGCGAACGCACCAATAACATCATCTATTTATTCGGTGTGTTCCGCTAGCCCTAACAAGTTGTTTCAGACTGGGTGGAGGCTGATGGTCCGTTTGTAAGGAAACACGAAAAAAAGTTACCAAATCCTGAAAGTTTAGTGGCTCATATGGTTTTAATACAAAACTGATGCAAAAAGTATATCCAGTTTACCAAAGGGGCATAAAGTAGAGAATTAGCCCCCTCCCCACATTTGGACGTGAATAAATATCCAGGGTAGTAGTCCGCAAGTGTGAAGGGGGTTCATGAGATCTCTCAACATGTGGTAGATGCTGGCTATGTTGCATAGCCAACATTTGTGCCTAACAGCAGTGGCCAGAGCTGACTTAACCATTAAGATGCCTCTGTCAATCTATGACAGTGGCATTGTGGTTGTCAGTGGTCCGGTGTGATCAATTGCTAGTACTGATGGTTAACCATGGCAGATTGGGGCTTGTTGAAGCCCCCATGGCTGTCACCTTGGTACATTTGTGAAGGTAAGTCATAAAGGAGGCTATGATGTTTCCTATAGATGCCAATATATAAAGGAAGTCATCAAATGATTGCAGGACTAAGTCCCCTAAGGGCACTGACAAATAATATAAAAATTAAAAAGAATAAAAGGTTTTAAAAACTAAAGATACATTTAAAAAATATGAAGATTCAAATCCCCTGACCTTTTCATTTGTTAAAAAGAAAGAAAGGGAAAGCAAATTCACAACAAAAACATACTAGGTATTGATGTATCCAAAAAGCCTGGTCTGACAAAATATTAAATTAATTTATCCCATATGATAAACACCGTAAAGAGAATGAAAAAATAAAATTGTGTGAAAATACAACATTGTGTGCATCTCAAATTGGTATCAAAATATTGGCTACCACACATAAAATAAGCCCTCAATCAGCTCTATCAGTAGTAAAGTAAAAATGTTATAGGTCCTGTAAAAGGAGAATACAAAGGCCAAACATTTTCTTTCTAATTCTGAGTTTTTTACTTAGTAAGTAGAAATAGACTTAATGTAAGTTTGATAATGCAGTAATTGTACTGATCAGGATAACCATGTTTCCAGGTAATTTTTTACCACACAATTAAAACAAAACCCAAAAAACAATGGCAGAAGTACATTGTTTTCACTATTTCATTCCACTTGGAGTAGTTTTTTTCGTACATTGTATTGTATGTTAAAATGAATACCATCATTCAAAACTACAGCAAAATACAAGCCTTCCTACTTTAATGTTGATAGAAAAATAAAAAAGTTAAGACTCGGAAAAAAGGCAAGGGAAAAATGAAAATGCAAAAATGAAAAAAAAAATCTGATCTCCAAATGGATGACTATGTTTATGTGGTTCTTTCAATTATATTCTGAGGTATGGCTAGAACCATTTAATTTTTTTCCAGTTTCAGGTGTTCAACTTTTGAAAAATTAAAGCTTTAAAGTAGGGATCTGACTGTATTCCAACTGAACAACTCTTCTGACCGATCTGTCAAATTGATTTTTAAGAACATGTTAACTTTTGGCTTTTAACCTTGGGATGGAGCCAATTGTATACTTTGGAACTGTATAACCATTGACTTAAAATCTAGAAAAAAAAGATTCCTTTACAAATATAATTTTTTTGTGAAAAGCTTTTTTCTTAAAAGTAAGAAATCCACTGAATTTTTAATCTATGGGTGTTTTTAGATCTCTTTTTGTTTTTGTAGAATAGAAAATCTTTCCCAGGCGTAATTATGTGTGAACTAGGCCTGAAAGGGAAAAACTTTGCTTAGCACCATTTCCAAGAATACGACACATTCCAATGCACTTCAAAGTGCATTGACACACCCCTTGTGCACTTCAAACCTGATTTGCATATGGCTTCTATGCTAAATTTTCATAACTAGCACATCGTATAACCAAAAAAGTATAATATTTATTGAGAGCTAAGCATCTATAAAGTCATACCACCACTTCTTCATATAAAAATGTGCTGACAGGACAACTTTAACCCCTTCATGACCTTGGGATTTTCCGTTTTTCCGTGTTTGTTTTTCGCTCCCCTCCTTCCCAGAGCCATAACTTTTTTATTTTTCCGTCAATTTGACCATGTGAGGGCTTATTTTTTGAGGGACGAGTTGTACTTTTTCATGAAATCATTGGTTTTACTATATCATGTACTAAAAAATGGGAAAAAAATTCCAAGTGCGGTGAAATTGCAAAAAAAGTGCAATCTCACACTTGTTTTTTGCTTGGCTTTTTTGCTAGGTTCACTAAATGCTATTACTGACCTGCCATTATGATTCTCCAGGTCAGTTCGAGTTCATAGACACCTAACATGACTAGATTCTTTTTATCTAAGTGGTGAACAAAAATTCCAAACTTTGCTAAAAAAAAAATAAAATTGCGCCATTTTCCGATATCCGTAGCATTTCCATTTTTCATGATCTGGGGTCGGTTGAGGGCTTATTTTTTGCATGCCTAGCTGGCGTTTTTAATGACACCATTTTGGTGCAGATACGTTCTTTTGATCACCCGTTATTGCATTTTAATGCAATGTCGCGGCAACCAAAAAAACGTAATTCTGGCGTTTCTAATTTTTTTCTCGCTACGCTGTTTAGCGATCAGGTTAATGCTTTTTTTATTGATAGATCGGGCGATTCTGAACACGGCGATACCAAATATGTGTAGATTTGATTTTTTGTTATTGATTTATTTTGAATGGGGCGAAAGGGGGGTGATTTAAACTTTTATATATTTTTTTTCACATTTTTTTAACTTTTTTTAACTTTTGCCATGCTTCAATAGCCTCCATAGGAGGCTAGAAGCTGGAACAACCCGATCGCCTCTGCTACATAGCAGCGATCTGAAGTTCGCTGCTATGCAGCAGAAATGCAGGTGTGCTGTGAGCGCCGACCACAGGGTGGCGCTCACAGCTACCGGTGATCAGTAACCATAGAGGTCTCAAGGACCTCTATGGTTACAATGGAGAAGCATTGCTGACCTCCATTCATGTGACGGGGGTCGGCGATGTGGTCATTTCCGGCCGCCCGGCCGGAAGCGGTAGTTAAATGCCGCTGTCTGCGTTTGACAGCGGCATTTAACTAGTTAATAGGAGCGGGCAGATCACGATTCTGCCCGCGCCTATTGCGGGCACATGTCAGCTGTTAGAAACAGCTGACATGTCCCGGCTTTGATGTGGACTCACCGCCGGTGCCCGCATCAAATCGGGGCTTCTGACCTCGAACGTACTATCCCGTCCGAGGTCAGAAAGGGGTTAATAAATATTGCACTAGATCAGAGCACAAATATTCTGGAAAAATCTCTTTGGAAAATATAATAAATAAAAACAAGACACAATGAATTATATAGCAATTCTAAAAGTAAAATTACTTAATGTTTATAATAAATATTTCCAAAAATGTATACACATACTCACATATACATGTTTTCCAATGATGCCCAGGTAACTAGATTCTTCTTTCATGTTTTCATCTATAAAAGGGTCATAGATAGGACTTCCATTTATGATTCAAATTGGTCTATTGAAAAACTTGAATGCTGCCAATGAGATGAAACAAGTGCAACACAATGGTAGTTAATTGTCAATCCAATACCAGTATGATAATGATGACGAGTAACACCTATGCTGAAGACTTAGTAGACAACTATTTAGTTTGAATGTTAACATTGGGTGAAGGTGGAACTGTAGATGTAGGTGTGCCTGCCTCTAGTATCAGTTCTTACTTGTGGTTCTTCTTTATTGACACGTTTGTTTCTTTTTAACTTTAAGAAATAGTAAATGTCGAATAGCAGTAAAACAAAACGCGGTTCTGTTATAAATTAATGGTGTAAAAAACAAAACATAAAATATTTCAACAGATTCATCAGATATAAAAGGATCAGACCACATACATTATATTGATACAGAAAATTAATCATATCTTTCATGGTTTCTGAAAAAGGCAACCCAGCATACCACACTTTATTTCCTGCTTCTCTTCTTAATGTATTCCAACAGTCTGATAATCGATGTGAATACTTTTCTGCCCAATGATGACAGAAGTATTCTAGGAGTGATACCTAAGTATTCACATCGATTTTTCTGGCTAACATGGTACCACAATACAATTTGTTATTGTACATCAACAGTCTGATAACAAACTTCTGATCAGACCTGAACTTCACAAATGGACTTTTTAAGGAAAATCTGTCAGCAATATTTTACCCCTCCCCAAACAATTCAAGCTTTGAAAAAGGTTCTCAAATAAACTGAAACATCGCTGAGCCCCAATGGGCTATTAAATCATTTTTTCTAATTTTTCTTTAAATGGCGTGCTGCCTTCATTTGTTTTAACTATTTGGAGGATTGCTGATTGCCTGGAAGGCTTGGCAAACGGATTAACCATTTGCTAGTGCTGCTTACTTTATTTTTTTTTCCAGATAGATAGATTTAAAAATGTACTTTAAATAAACATTTTATGTACAAATTTAATTTAAGCTGTTCATCCTGTTTCTTCAGATGATGCATTTACTTTAAGGCTAAATTTACTGTAACAGTAATTATTTTGTGAGCAAATTCGAATTTTCTAACTCTAGCGCAGTGCTCCTAAAACATCATATCCTCATGGTTTACTCCTGATGGCTTCTTTCTACCAAGAAGTCAATATACCCCACTGTGAACATTTATTTTTGCCATTTTTTTCTTCTAAAGAAAAGGTAGTCATTGGAAATCAATACTATCCATTACCACAAAACTAAAGCAATTGAATTTTAATTGAATCATACAATAGTATAAATGTATTTTCTAGAACACGTTGTTCTGTATGTGCCTGGCAGCTGTATAAAAACTATTGAAAAACCATATACATTATTAAAGTCAAACAAGACAGACATTATATATATTGTTAACTTTAGTCTAAACTCAATTTCCATTTCACACATGTCCACATTCAAAATGCCAGGACCTCAATCCGTGCATCTCAGCTGATGAGTGCGAGGATATTAAAAGTCATACACGTGAACCCTCAGAGTTTCTTAATTTTACCATTCGTGACAAAGTTGAATTTAATTGATTCTGGTATAAATATCAGCTCTTCTCGTACAAATATAATTTCTCTGATTCAAAAGCTTTAAATCTTTTTGGTCTTTTCCTCATTGACATTTCTACTGAGGTGTTAAAGAAA
This sequence comes from Ranitomeya variabilis, assembly GCF_051348905.1. Taxonomy (NCBI): domain Eukaryota; kingdom Metazoa; phylum Chordata; class Amphibia; order Anura; family Dendrobatidae; genus Ranitomeya; species Ranitomeya variabilis. The sequence goes on along the minus strand of NC_135237.1, from coordinate 70,161,802 downwards.
AGGCATTTGTTATCTTGGATCTAAAATGTTTCCTGTAGACACCTCCTGATTTGCAGCAGGCTATTGATTTTCAGACTGAAGATCTATGGTAACACAAACTGATGGCAAATGGTGATACCAGAGAATTGCTACTGACATTCATTACTGGTGTGAGTAGGATCCTATAGTTTTAAAGGTTTGAACAGTATGTTAACCAGGTACGTATGTGTTGTAGACCAAGGCTCCTGGTACATACTGGGTACAGTTCAGCTTCTATTGCCCTGTCACTCATTTTCAGTTATAGTAGGTCTGATAGTTAAATTGTTTTGTATGTCATGATAACTCTCTAACAATGAAAATGCTCTGGATTCCCATAGCAAGAAAGATGCATTGACCCCTCTCCCTTACCCCATCCTTCCTATATAAACTGCAAGGGGCTAAACTAGAAGAGGTGAAACTGCAAGGGCCAAAACTAGTTTATTTATTGCACATACAAATTTATGAGTCTGTTTAGATGGAACAGAACTGGACACTCCCTATAAGTATTAAAGGCCTTGTCCCCCTCTTCATACATATGTTTTTAATTAATGTGTTTGTCCAGCTCTTTTACATTGATGGCCTAACTTTAGGGTAGGTCATCTACACCAGATCAGTGGTTGTGCAACACCCAGCACCACCTCTTGATCAGCTGCTTCTGGTGCCAGCAGAAGACATATATGCTCAGTTGAGGAATGGCATTGGTCCGTTAACCGTATAGTCGCCACAGCTGGATACTACAGATCCACTCCTATTCATGTATGTAGGGGCAGATGTGCAGTACCCCGCTGTGGTCACTACACAGTTGACTGAGTGGTGAGTGCAGTTCCGCAATCACATCGGTGACTGAGCACATCCAACTGCCACCAGTACCAGGAACAGCTGATTGGCTGAAGTGCCATGTGTCACACACCCTTCGAACTGGTATAGATGACCTATCCTAAGGATAGGCAAGAAACAATCAAAATAAAAATATCAGATAACCCCTTTAAATGCATACATTTAGGGCTCAAATCATTTCTGCAATTGGGTTTCCTTAAAAATATTTGCACAGTTTGCCTTCTACGCGCTTTGAGTCCATTGTTGGAAAAGAACACACCTGTGTCCAGGCTCTTTAAAGGATTGATATTAACTTCTAGGATTGCTACTTCCTATAGGTGAGACTAGAGTTCTTGTCTCTTTCTCTCAAAAAAAGGCTTTTTGAATCTTTAAATTTCCAGGAGAACACTCCATGACCCATCAGTCTCTTTAGGTAGACTTGAGACTAGTGATGAGCGAGTATGCTTGTTAGTCAGGTTTTTTGAGCATGCTGGGGTGTTCTCTGAGTATTTTGTGCATGCTTGGAGATTTAGTTTATTTTGCCGCAGCTGCATGATTTGCGGCTGCTAGACAGCCTGAATACATGTAGGGATTGTCTGTTTGTTAGAAAATCCCCACATGTATTCAGGCTGTCTAGCAGCTGCAAATCTTGCAGCTGCAGCGACACAAACTAAATCTTTGAGCACGCCTTAAATATTTGGAGAACACCCGAGCAAGCTCAGAAAACTTGAGTAACGAGCATACTCATTCATCACGACTTAGGACTCTTCACAAGGAAAAATTTTACCCCTTATATAATTATTGTTACAGGTGTAGATTGCTTTGCACATACCACTTGGCACAGCCACCATAGTCGATCAATGGATGTATATCTGATAAATCCTGTGTGCAGTGTCTATTCTTTTTGCGATGGTTCAATATCACTTGCTGTTGACATCCTATATGATTTATGCCTTGAAGGACAGTCATGGCTGAAAGTCTTGGCATCTTTTGAAATTGTTCCAGAAAATGAAGTATTTCTCCCAGAAAATTATTGCAATTACACATTTTAGTAATAGACATGTTTATTTCCTTTGTGTATTGAAACAACTGAAAAAGACTGAGAATAACAGACAAATTGGACATAATTTCACAGAAACCCCCCAAAATGCGCCTAACAAAACTATTGGCACCTTTTCAAAACTGTGGGTAAACAACTTTGTTTTACGCATGTGATGCTCGTGTAAACTCACCTGTGGCAAGTAACAGCTGTGGGTAATATAAAAATCTCACCTGAAATCAGATAAAAAGGGAGAAGTTGACTCAATCTTTGCCTTGTGCATCTGTCTGTGCCTCACTAAGCATGGATAACAGAAAGAGAAGAAGAGAACTGAGGACTTGAGAACCAAAATTGTTGAAAAATATCAACAGTCTCAAGGTTACAAGTTCATCTCCAGAGACCTTGATGTTACTTTGTCCACAGTGAGCAACATAAGCAAGAAGTTTACCGCACCCCGGACGTAGACATCAGAGAAAAATTGATGAAAGGTTGCAACGCCGGATAGTTAAGATGCTGGATAAGCAGCCCCAATCAAGTTCCAAAGGAAATCAAGCTGTACTGCAGGCTCAGGATGCATCAATATCAGCTGTCAACATTTGAATAAAATTAAATGCTATGGCAGGAGACTGAGGAGAACCCCACTGCTGAAACAGCGACATAAAAAAGCTAGACTTCAGTGAGCCAAAATCCTTTTGGGAAAGCATCTTGTGGATAGGCGAGACCAAGATAGAGCTTCTTGGTAAAGCACATCATTCCATTCTTTATGGAAAGATTTTAAAATTGCTGTTACCTTTAAATATGAGAGACCTGAAACAGTTTACAAATTAGGAGTGGTCAAAAATTCCACTTGAGAGGTGAAAGAAGCTGGTTGATGATTATAAGAAGCATTTGATTGCAAATATTTATTTCAAAGAGTAAGGAACCAAATATTATATTGAGGGTACCAACCATTTCGTCCGGACCATTTGTTTGTTTTTTTTTGGAAATTATGTCCAATTTGCCATTTATTCTCTATTTCTTTGTATTCTAATACGCAAAAAGGAAATACTGTGCACATGTGTATAACTATACGTGTGTAATTGCAATAATTTTGAAGTAGAAATACTTCATTTTCTGGAACAATTTCATGGGTGCAAATACTTTCAGCCTTAATTATATAGGTATGAAAAGTCTAATTGTATCAGATTCCTTAAAATAGTCTTGATTTGTTAAAGAATGGAGTTTAAAGAATGGCTTTCTAAAAATTTTCTTTTGGAAGAAACTTCCAGCTGGGAAAATACCGTATACACATTCCTGATTTAGCTTCCCTAGTCAAATAATCCTCCCTGTTTATTTGATGTTTATTCACTAAAATACTCCTCCTTCGCCTCATTAATAATGTTGAAATTCATCTTCTATTCATAACCAATCATTTGTCAGCCCATCACTTGCTGGTTTTCACTTCAAGTTTACATTGTAATTTTCATATTTATAGCATCCATACCTCTTTAAAGTGCATCCATCTTCTGCTTCTTGTTCCATAGATATGTTTTCTTTTGTTTTGTCTTTTTCTTCCATACTTTGTGTAGATAAAATTTCACATTTTTTTCTGTTTACTAGTTATGCGTATTCTCATTGCTATAATTGTTTTGCTTATATTTCTTGTTCTCAATAAATAAAGAATTAAAAAAGAAAAACAAAGATGGAATTAATAAGCTACACATATAAACTACAGATTGGATGGATGGATGGATGGATGGATGGATGGATGGATAGATAAATAGATAGATAGATAGATAGATAGATAGATAGATAGATAGATGCAATTAAGAAAGCTAAAGATCAAGCACACTGTAGATCCGATAGAAAATTATCAGTTTTTATCTTCTTAATATATTGCAATCATCATATTATATAGCACTGAGTACTTACAATTGCTCATTTTGCCTTTTAGGAGTTGAACAGGGAAATGATACATGCAGGGTCAAGAGACTTCCTGTTTCTACATAGAGCAGAGAAAAGAGAATTCATCTTCACCTTTACTCCTGTTTTTTTTTTCTAGTTGTGTGTTTTGTGCCTTTTTTTTGCTTCCCACTTAATGTACTATCCTATATGCACCTTTTTTTAAGTCTATTTTATATTTGCTGTCCTGATTTTTTTATTTTATTTTTCACTTTATGGGCGGGGTTTAGTGATTCCAAATAGTTTCAGCTGATTAGCCAATTCAGACTTTTTAAAAAGTAGCAAAATTTGGCGCAACTCTACTCCAGTTTCCCCGTGTGGTTTTATATACATCTTCCAAAGTTGTATGCTTTGAAACATTTTAAAAAGTGTGATGTTTTGCTGAAATAAGTTGCAAAAATGGTTAATAACAGGAAAGAAGCCCCTTTTTTGACTTTGCGTCAAATGAATGGACTGCGTGGGGAAAGTTGATGAATTTCACACAATAAATATCAGTGAATACCTAAAAAAAAGTGACTTTAAAACAAAAATGTAAATGATAACCATAAATTAATGATAGATAACTAGAACTTAATAGATAGATAGATAGATAGATAGATAGATAGATATGAGGATAGATAGATAGATAGATAGATAGATACATAGATAGATAGATAGATAGATAGATAGATAGATAGATAGATAGATAGATAGATATTATTATATAAGTATTTCTTGATTTATTTCAAGTTCTGCTTTTTCCTTCTTGTTGACTTATGGCCAAATTATATATATATTTTTTTTTACAAATTCCCAACATTAAATAAATCAAATAGACTAATGAATGCTCTCCATGTCTAGGGGCTTTGCTTTAAATATAAATCAAAACTAATTGGCTCTATACAAAAGAAGGCTAATGGCAGAGGCACAATCGCTTGTCAGCATCCATGCAGATGTTTGCTAAGTTTCCGCTACTGATGGAGATCCCTCAGGCGTCCCTGGCGTTATCTTATGGTCATTGGCACTGTGTCCTCAGCTGTATTTTCCTTCAATACTCACCGTGGGCCCAGTTTAGACTTTTGCTAAATAAGCACAGAAATAGTGCTGGCATAAAAATATTAGCATGTTGCCAACGCAATTTCTAAGTTTACAATGCAAATTAGGTTTAGACACCACCAAGCTGCAAGCATCTGGTCTTAAAAATATTCTAGGGACTGTTTAAATGTGTGCGACTGTTCATGCACTGGTTTTGCATCTGTCACAGGCATGTTTACCAAATTTAAAGCAACATTGTACCAATACATTGAATTTTTTTTTGCAAAAAATATCTGCTTTGTAAAGCAAAACGTTCATTATTTTAATTCCATTTTTGGATATAGAAATAACTGACCAATAATAGTGAATATTTACATTAATTAACTACTGTCTAAAATATGCAACTGACAGCACTCACCCCCAGAAGCCAACATGTAAAACAATGACACTACAGTAGGTGACCGTGGGGCCACATAATGTTACGTTTGTATCGTATTGTAAATAGAAGCAGGACTACAGGATGTCGATGATACATTTCTAGTTATATTAATTTGTAGGCTTTTTGCTTGGAGAAGGCATGCTTGATGAATTTTAGATTTAGGTTCCCATCAAAGAAAGGTGCGCCTTGTCGTGGCTGATGGGCTCACATGAATTGGCCAATTTATGCGCTAAGTACTTTCATTATTATGTATATTTTATATAGGAATAATGAAATTGAAATATCACATATTTAATGTTTTGCATCTTAGCGTTTATAGCGTGCTTCTATATTCTTTTAACTGTATATTATGCAGTCATAGCAGCTTGCATCTGTTTTGCACTTGCTTTCTTCTGTTCGGAGGTGCTGGTCAGTGTTTTCTGTAGAGATTTACTGTGTATGTGCATTAACACAATTGTAAATCCATTTAGGATAGGATTGAAGTCTTAAAGCCCCCATGCAACATTGGATAGTTGTTGGCCGAATAATCGTTTGGCAAACAACTATCTCTCCCAACTCCCCATTATACAGGAAAGTTCAGCTTTGCATGAATGTGGAAAAATAGCAGATAGCTGACTGCCATTTTTTTCTTAACTATTTATAGGGCCAGTAAGGGATTAAATAAAAAAATGAAAAAATGTTATGTCTATTTGAAATAAGCTATATTGCTCATTTGTCCCTTCTCCAGTGCCAGGCCTTGCTCCCCTCGCCTATGGCAGGCTCCCTCTATACCAGTGCGCCCTTGGTTTTCCTGGTAACTAAATAATCATGTCACCATCCAAAGCCTTTTAAGGTTTCCTTAAACTCAAACAGCCATGAATTAACTGAGCATTCATTAAATATGGCACCTTCTACAATGTGCTTTTGTAGGAGTCAACTTCATCTTCCTCTCGAGTCTGCACCAGCCAACCATCTTCCCTGCAACTCCTACATACGGTTCTGAATCTAACTACTGCTTCCTAGCTAAATCCGGGGAGAATTCACATTCTTTTCTGCTGTATGTAACTTCCCTCCAGCTTGCCCATCTGCCGTCCTGAATATCCAGCTTCCTTCGTCATCACTGATCCACATTCTCTTTCTATTGCATCATTGCCTCCAGTCCTTGCTTCTCACCGTGACCTATGGTATAGGTCACCAGAGAACCTACAACAGACCTTCAATTTTCTGCTTTAAGCACCTGTGCTGAAAATTGACTGGTCATTTGCATGGGTCTTCACTTCAGTTCTTCTGGCACTGGGGTCAAAGCGGTCATGTTGGGAGTGAGACGTATCACTGACGTCAAAGACATAATGTGCCCCCAATGTGAATGCGTGGTACTCCGCGCTGAAAGCACTGAAGTCCCTTACAGAGGAACAGGGAAGCTGCAGAGGTGGTGTGAGTCACCAGGAGAAAGCCTACAGCAGGTGAGTATAAAGTTTGCTTTTTTTACTTAGCGCACATTAAAAATATTTTCACGTAAATTGGGGGCACTTTTTATTTACACCAAACTGAAAATACCAACTGATTAGAGCAAATTTGTTCTGATAAAAAAAAATCAATCGCTTGTAGACTATTCTCCTCTGTATCATTAGTAAGATCAGGTGCTTACTCATAATAAAGTGGAAGTGCTAGACCCACCACTCAGTCCCATAGCGCATTTTGCATAGGGTTTTTTCCCATTGGTATGAATACTTTATTGGTGCACTTCTAATCATGTTACAAATTTGGAAATTATCATATAATTTTGTTTTTCTTTCTAGTTGACTCCCTATAGTATGAATCTGTCTATTACTAACTACTTTCACTTTTTATTTATTATTATTATTATTATTATTATTATTATTATTATTTAATAAAAAATGAAATAATAACAAATATTTTTTAATACATTTTTGATGTTCTTTGTAGATTGATCCTTCTTTTGGTAGTGCAGTCTTAGGAAGATTATGGTAATATAATCACATATACTAAGTCATAATAGTAAGATGCTAAAAGGATATAATATAAGTGCTGGATTCTAATAGACTTTTTATACTTTTTTCCCTTATACCGTAAATTTTTTTAGCAAATGCATTGATAACATAAGGAGCATATGTGCCTGAGCCAGAAAGTTTCTGTTTTTTAGGTTTAGCATATAAACAGCTAGCAGTTGTGTGACTTGAGCACTTGCTGTAAGGTAGCACTTTCTGGACCAAAAGTGGATATTGAACACTGGGATGAAGGAGGTTGTAAGGAGAATGAATGCAGCGCTATACCTCAGTGGTTAGCACATGTTTCGAGCACAAGATTTGGGTTTAAAACCAGCCAAGTACAACATCTGTATAAAGGTTGCGTGTTGTTTTCATTGTTGGTTGGTTTTGGTTAAAAAACATACTGATAGATTCTTTGTGTTCTAGACCTAGTTTGTTGGCCTGAGGTCGGGGACATTATGATTATGTCTCATTCATGTGCATTACCATAGTGGGTACAGGGTTTGTAGATGCACGCAGTCCCTAGAGTGGTGGTCTAAAGACCATATGAGAAGACCAATACTATTAAAGATCCATGATAATTTGGGAACCTTTTGGAGATTGTGCATTGGAGCCAATGAACATCAACTTACACCACTTGTTTTTTAGGGGGAAGTTTCTGGCTGAAATGATCTTACAGCACTGCCCTCGAACATCCAGCCCAGACCGAGAAAAGAATTTTTAAAAAGCTTTATTTGCTACACATTTCAGAGCAGTTCCTGTTTCTTTTTCTTCTTCAGGCAAGGATATGCTTGCCTGAACAAGGATCAGGAATTGCTCTGAAACGAAAGGCAAATACAATTTTTAAAAAACACTTTTCTCAGTCTGGACTGGATGTTTGTGGGCAGCGCTGTAAGATTACCTCAACCAGAAACTCCCCTCTTCAACATGTTCTGGATGGAACGTGTGAGGGATCCAGTGGGTGGAACAGCAGCCCTATTGATTCACACATTTACCACAGGGTAACCTTTATCATTGGTGGTCTTGGTTGATGTGCACATGTTGCGCTTTCTTTCCTTGTATATTGCACCACTTGTTTTTTGGGATAGGGCCTGATGACCATCTCCGTAAAGAGCATCTGAACATGTTCGTGCTACATTAGAAAAGAAGAATAAATAAATTGGGTTACCAAATTGAACAAATCGTTATATTATAGGTAGTAATATTACATTCTAAACTTTAAAATGTTATTTATTAGAATAACTACATGAGTCACCTACACAGAATGGAAGATTAACAAATTATTCATAAGGTGTGGTCAAGTTGCACATTTTTCCATTTTCATTTTCTAAAATTGAGGCAAAATTTAAACATATGGTTACATTGGAACTACAGTGTTCCAAATAGTGAACTTTTAGCCTCCGTTTGGGTGACCTCTAAACAAAGGGATGAAATAGAGTAGTATTCTACCTCGTGCCATCTTATGTTACCAATCTAAAAAAAATATTAGCTAGATGAATTTAATTTGTTTCATTGTTGCAGGCATCTATAATATAAGCATCCCAGGGTATAACAGTATATAATGTCCATAGACGTGATGCGATTAGAGCTCATATAACCATAAGACTCATTAAGCCAAAATGCGGTACTCATATATATATATATATATAGGACTTTAGAAATAGAAACTGTTAGAAATCACAGTTTGTAGAAGCCGTGAATATCCTGGACATAGTTTAAAAAACTAACAGTGCAAAAAATATGATAATCGGACATTTTATTTGTGCCAGTCATATTGAATTGCCTGAATATTCCCACCATGGCATGGTCACATAAACCCCATTTTTTTGGATGACTGTATCTCGCCTGCACTGTGCAATCATTCTGCTCAGTTGCTTTCTAAGCAGAGTAAATTATACGTTTTATGTGTTTGACAAAACTACACACCTGTGATCATTTCTCTCCAGTCATTGTTAATGGGCGCTCTGATTGGGGCGCCAGGAATTAGGTTTGCTATGGAGATTGTATTTCTATACGAAGTCAAGTTCTGAGATCTGCAGCAATGTCGTTGTAATTGTGCGCAAAGAGCTTCTTATGCTTCTCATTTCTGGAAAGAAAAAGGCTGATTTCTAATATTTCGATAAAGTACAATCTTTAATAACAGTGGGATGTATGTAGGTAGAATTTAAAGGTTTAGATAGCAAAACTTAATGGGTTCTGTTCACTATTGTAAAATCTCACGTACTCGTCTGGGACTGTAATCCGCTGCGGATTTTACTCACACATGTCTGCAAATTCCGTCCCATGTGTATCATCCTCTCTGTGCGTAGCTGAGCTCCTACAAGGAACAGGAACACACCTGTAAACCTCAGATCCTGTCTTCACTGTTAAGATGTTAAATTAAAAAGCATTTATAGAGAACATCAAGGAAATTCCATTAATATAAAAAATATATGAAAAAATCTAATTTAGCAATTTGTTAATGGCTTTTCTGTACCCATATTAAAGTCACAAGTCCTAACCACATTGCAAGTTTAAAAGGGAAACGTTCAGCAGGTTTTTACTGTGCAATCTGACAGCAGCATGATGTAGGGACAGAGACACTTAGTTTCCTGGATACAGCAGTTGTGATAGAATCCCCGTTTTCCCTGTTTTGCAGATCTAGCAGTTCTCTGAATGCTGAGCTCTGTATAACCCCGCCCACATCACTGATTGGCAGATTTCTGTGTACATTTTACATTAATAGAAAGCTGCTAGTCAGTGCTAGGTGCAGTTGGACCAGAAGGCACGAGGACAGTTGTCCTGTAATGAGGATCTCCTACTGATTTAACATCGACTTTATTAAAAAACTGCAAAACACAGTAAGGGACACATTGCTGAAGACAAGGTCTCTGCCCTTGTATCATGCTGCTCTCAGATTAAATAGCAAAAACCTGCTGACAGATTTCTATGATAATTTCCTTTGTAAGACCTGCAGTTGGGTTGGTTTTTATAGCTCTAAATCAGAGTGGAAATTGGCTCATATTCCTAATGTGTGAAACTATCCTAGGATTACATTTAAATCACATTCCGGCATGATAATATGCATAAACAGTACATCGAGAAATGGTCATAGGCTTCTTTTGGAAAAATCCATGGGGACAAAATGTCATTTTGGAATACATTTGGCTGTCACAGAGAAGTATATCTTTGTTTTCACTGCATTTGGTTGATAGCTATTCCTTCTGACCACCTCACCGCTAAAGTCATGTTTGGGTCGGTCGAGTGTTCATCTATTCTCAAGAGGGAAAGTGGAGTTATGGCGGTGACTTAATGCCAAACAGAACCAAAAGGATAAGGCATTGGAGTTTAATACACCTAATCCTTCTCTCCTCCCATCACCATCTGTCAAGGAAAGTCGAAAGTCCCCAATACTCATTAGATGGTTGGCAGATCCCACTGAAATTGATGGATGCAGCCAATAAGGTAATGTATATGAGCTAGCATAGTAACTAGTCAGACATATGTACACACTTTATAGCAATGTGAAAAGTCTATGGACAACATGAGAAATATTCTCCTGGCCTGATGATAGTGTTTAGTTTCCCTCTTCAGTAATGGCACATCGAATTATTCATGTAAAATAGTTATTTGCCTAATACCTACAAATTATACCCAGAAATCCTAAGGCATAAAGCTCCAATTATAAATACTGTGCAAGCGTTAGATAATGTGCAGTGTGCCGAATGTAATGTAAGATCATAATGAGTAATCCATAGTGACAAATTATATTTACGCTCCATCATGGCGACTTTAGTTACAGTATGCACAATGCAGTACTATCATTTAATCAGTAATAATTGCCCGTACAAGTCATGAACTATTGAAGAGCCTGTGTTTTTTCTTTATTTTTCCACTTCATCTCCGGGAGCAGTATCCCAGCAAATTTCTGTATTCGGAAGCAAAACCATTTGTCAAGGCCACAGGCATTCCCCGAGTCATTGCTAGAGTGTGGAAATTGCAAGGAGTAGGTTGAAAATTTCCCATAGGAAGCAAAAGTTGTGCTTTGTGTCAGCTTTAGTTTAAATATGCCCCAGGTTGTAGATTTCTCAAACACAAGGTGAGTAAGCAATAACACTACATATACGTAAATGCCTTTCCCCGTTATGTGTTTTGCATGAAGTCAGACTAAGTTCACTGGGTTATCTGTTCTCCTCAGGTAAACTGCTGCTATATGTCATACAAATGACTTCAGAGGATTGATATCACTGACCCTTTACTGTAGCTCTCAGGCTATCAAATCTTCTGGTAGCCCTACTTGTTCAGTGTCTGCACAGATAATGATCTTAATGGCTATGTTGTGTGAAATGTCTGACATGCTATATGCCAAAATCTTCAGCCTCCACTAGAATAAAGGGGTATTTTCTAAATTGGACATTTCCCTTTACTTATAAGAGGGGATAACTTACCATCGTTGTGGGTTCAACCACTGGGATGCCCACTGTGACGGGGTGTGTGACAGAGCAGGCAGGGACAGCAGGCCAGTGAACAATCCAAAAGCTCTTTATAAAGACTGGGAGAACATAAGACCAAACATATATATGATTCATTAGAGTCTGTACTGTGGCTGCAACAAAAGGAACAAAGCCAGGGTCGCCACCTGGTAATCTGGTGCCAAGTAAGATGCAACAGCAGTCCTTAGACTAGTTCCTCAAATCTACAAGGTGGACAAGACATCACAATCACACGTGGCAACTGATTTTCAATCTCCATAAACAGCACCAGGACCTAGCCTCATCAATAGATCCTTGACTTTCACAAGACACAGCACCAACTCATGAACCCAACATGTAGCTTATTGTCCTACCTCTCTTAAGATCAGCCCCCCCCCTTGTTGGGCAGAGATACTCACATCATAACCCCTTAAACATTGCTCAATGGATGAATTAGCTTCCAGAAGCGCAGTCTTAGCCTGTCTGATTGTTTCCTGCATTAAAGAACATAGACAAACATATCCCCACCAGATGCAGGACAAGGGATGCTAATATAGGCCTGATTACAGTATGGTCAATGAAAACATTCTGGGGGTGGCACTCTGTTACAACCACCAATCTTGAAAACTGGTCTATAATGAGCCTCATGTGAACGAAGTATTGGTGGTCGATCATTCTTATGGGAATGCCAAAAAACAGCCAAACACAGCACTTGGCTACTACTATTAGTCCCATTAGGAATCAACGACTACCATTCTGTTCACATGAGCTGAGTTCTCAGGATTGGTGGGGGTCTCAGTGGTGTTAACGATGTTAGTCTCAGAGATCAGGAAGTGATCCCCTATCCCCTGGATTCCCCTTTAGTGAAACTAGGATAAGCTGTTGGGTGTGGTTTTGTCAGCATAATGCTGGCTTCTGCTAGCTGAGCACAAAATTATAAATGCTGCTGAGTGCTGATTAATATATTCTGTATAATAACATTATTGGGTGCTTAGTCCTTATGTATGCTTCACTTAGCGAAATAATGTTGATTGCACTTGATGGTGTGTTTTGTGTTTGAAGGAATAGGTGAGTGTGGGTACAATGCTGTTGAAGCAATCATGGGGTTACATACCCAATGTGAGCTGGATTTTACCATTGTTTACTGGGTGAGATTTGTGCATTAGGGTCAGTCGCAGAGGGCATTACTGGCAGGTTAACCCTCCTTCTCCTGAAGAGTATGGGAATTGATTGTGGGAGACCGAGACATTAGTCAGACTATGTCATGGAAGAGATGTTGCCTCTGAGATTATCCTATGTAGATGAATTTGAGTAGCCCGAATGAGTGGTGGAGAAAAACTCTTTATTAAAAGAGCTTCCACTGACCAAAGCAAGAATCGGGAGAGTACAGAGATTTGCCAAAGTGTCTCAAGAAGGAAGTGAGAAGTAATGGAATGCAAGTTATAGACTTGTCACTTCAAAATAAATACAAAAAGAATCTTTATGGTTGTTTAATTTCAAACAGGCAATCCACTGCATTTATCATAAGGTTTTGGCCAATTGGTAGGCTTTCATTGGAACGATTGTAAATCAGTGTGTCATTGATGTATAAGGTAATGTAAGTGCTGGCAGCGCTTCAGGAGTAAGCACTTCAGTTGTGTGAGCAATTACTCCTGAACCACTGCTTTATTCATCAATGACATACTGTATTGCAATGTTCTGATGAAGACCTCTCAATTGGCCGAAACCTCATGGTAAATACAGCAGATTGCCTGTGTGAAATGAAATAAACATAAAGTTTCTTTTGTATTTATTTTTTAGTGACAAGTCTATAATTTGAATTACATTTGGGATGGAATCCCACTTGACCACCCACCAGAAAAAGAGGTGCCAGGCAGCCTCTTTACCACTGTGGGAAGAAATGGAGTCATGAGGAGTGGAGAGTAATTGACAAGAGTTTGGCCAATGACCTCCCCTTAAAGGTGCTGATAAGTGAAAGGCCAGGATGGCAGAGTCCTATACTCAGAAGATTAAGATACTGGTATACTTTAATGTCACCAAAGTTGGCGACCTTATAGTTAGAGTTCCTTTTGGATATGAAATGAAAAACGTATTGACAGGTTCCCTTTAAGTTTCTTAGTAGTGTACAATCAAGAAACTAAAATAACACAGGTTGACAATTCCAGTAAGAGAAGACTATGTTAGGACAGTGTTAGGCAGGCTGATGACACTAGTAAGGTGATCCCTCAGTAGTTTGAGGGCCACTTTTGACTATCAGATTGTCCAGTGGCTTCTTAGCTATTCTGCACTGGTGAGATCTGGCAACAGAATATTAAGCATTAATTATAGCAATAATGATATTAGAATAACATTATTAGGCTGTGTGCCCATGATGAGGTTTTTGTGAGTTTTTTACCCTGCATATTTTCTTACAGTTCAAACAATATGAATGGAATTTATAGAAATTTCAAGCTCACGGAGCTTCTTTTTGCTCATTGTAGACTGACCTGCAGTGCATGTTTTCAAAGCTGCAACATGTCAATTTCTTTTGCTGGTACGCTGAGTTTTATGTGCAGATTTTTCCCATTGACTTACATTAGATGTGAAAAATCCACAGGTAAAAAAGTACATATGGTATGTGCATTTCCGTAGTGGAAACACAAAAAAGCATGTAAACCAGACATGACGGTATCAAAAAAGTTTTGTAATGTCAAATACCAGGAAGTATCAAAGTCAAAGATGCTTTTTTAAAACATGACACATCAACAAGAAGCAAAAAATGCATCACCAAAAATATGCTAAAAAAGCATGGAAATAAATGCAGTAAAAAATGCAAGTAACCTAATTTACCTAATATATTCAGAAATGGTGCAGAAAATCTGCAACATCAAGAAATCATTGTGGGAACATAGTCGTAGAACTTGGTACCAAGATGCAAAGCTAGATGTGAACACAAAAGCTTTCTCCCACTTAATATTCAGCGAGGCTCAATCCCCTCCTTGGTTTTAGATAATGGTCTCTAAACCTAGAAAAAGTTAGAAACCTCTGAGTTAAGATAAAACTTTTGTAGTGGTCAGGTCATAAATCAACCAGATATGTCATCATCACTTCTTTTATTTAAATCTGGAAAAAAAGAACAAACCTTTAAATCGATGTTCTTTCAGCAAAGAAAGGTGATTCATACATTTCCTTAAAGCTTTTTATGGGGTAGCACTGTCCCAATTTTAACACCAAGTATTTAATCTAAAGACTTATTGTGAAGGGAAGTATTTTTATAGGAAGCATCACAAAAATAACTTACACATTGATGAAATGGTTCAATTTGCTCTTCCCAAACACAGCTCTGTCACTGTGTAGAGGAGCGCGTGGTGAGTGCAATTCCGGTAAAGTAGGACATGATAAAACTGCTACAGTCTCTGGCAAAATGTTTGTCTCTGTAATAGCTTGCTGGTCCATGGGGAACGTGACGAATTGTTTTATTCTAGATAGCAATGCCCTCAATGGCTACTGGAGAATTTGTCAAAAGGGCCATTGAAACATTCCAGTGACTCTACCCATGGGGACGACATGAGTACAGACCTGCATTTATTTGAGTTAAGCATAGCTGCTGAATTGTGCCTCTGTGTCCAATGAAGATGTCAAATTCTCTGACATAATGCAATATTGCAGAACGTATTAGGCGGGCTCCTTTTCATCATCTGTTATTAGATATTCTAGAGACACTTAGCTTTACATGTTCTATCCCTCTTATTATATTACCATCCTTATTGCCCCATTCTCATGCACAAGCTCCTATAAAAATACAACTCGTTATCAAACTACCTACTGATCTCGGATCAGATCTTTTATGTATGTGATTTTGCATAACAATTAAAGTCAAATTAAAATATCTATGAAACAATACAGCATTTCATTGGTATATATTATTTGTTAAAATATCACTGTATAGAAACTTTTCCAGCGTATGATGTTTGGTTCAGATAAGTTTCCTTTGTATATAAAACACATCTATTTACGGGAATATATCATATTGATGTTCAAGAGTTCACTGCTCTCCTGCCTACCAGCTTCCTGCTTGTCCTGGGTGTAGGGGAGGTACTCCTTGTCTGACTGACAGGTCAGGTCAGTGACATAGTTGCACTACTGGCCCAAACTGTTCTCTCACCAGTACTGTAAGCAAAGGCAGCCTTGCCTGTGTATAATCAGAGGAATGTAGAGGTCTTGAATAGGAATGGGCGAACATGAGCGGTAAAGTTTGTGGTCCGTACCAAAAACCTAGTGTCCGTGCTTGGACCTCGAACATGGATTTCTCCAGGAAGTCCATGTTATTGTTCGGGTTTGGCAGCCCAAACAAAGCGTGTTGAAAGGCTTGAACAATGTTTACTGTGTGGGCACTTCTGGCTCAAGCACAGCCATGTCAAGTATCGGCATGACTGTTATTGGAAAGTGCACATCGTGTAAAAAAAAGACGTGCGGTCTTGTCTATTTTTTATAACGTGCCCAGGCAAAATCGAGAGCTACGGGTTGCTGTCCTAGCTCTAAGCTTTATATTGGCTGGCTATCAAAAATAGAGTGGTCTCCATGTCGTTTTTTAAAATTATTTAAATAATTTTAAAAATGGGTCTCTCCCTCTTTAGATAACCAGCCAAGCAAAAGCAGACAGCGGGGGGCTAGTATTCTCAGACTTGGAAGGGGACATGGATATTGGCCCTCCCCAGCCTAAATATAGCAGCCCACATCCACTCCAAAAAGGCGCATCAAAAAGATGCACCAATTCTAGTGCTTTGCCCGGCTCTTTCCACATGCCCCGGTGCAAGGCTCATGTGTAATAACAACCGCACATGAGCCCCGGGATCGCGAGTGCCAGCACTTATGGAATGGTGCTGGCCCGGAAGGTAAGTATAAGTGTTTTTATTTTTACGGGGGAAAATATTCAGATTGAGAAGGGGTTATCCTAGTAGTGAACAGCTTCTTTAACATCAAAAAATAAGAAAAATATTTTTTCAGACTAACATAGCGCACAGATATATTTTTCCTATCTTTTATATTTTTATTAGTTTCTTTTATAGTTCATAGATGCTGCAATGCTAATTATGTCTATTTTTTCTCAAATAATTAACTTTGGAAGTTTTAAACTTGGAAACCTGCAGTCACTTGTTTGAGTTGTTAATTCATTAGAATTAATATGTTGCACTCAAGTCACAAGCATGATTTAATTGGCTCGTACCCACAGCAGAGCTGGGGGCCGGCAATGGCAACGCATCAGCACATGGGGAAGGGAGGTGTCAATTAACCTACAGAACCACCCAGATGCTGCGGTCACTATTGACGATACCATCTAATTGGTTAAATGTCAGGATTACTCCATCAGTTACTGAATTCTGAATTTTAAGAGCCAATTTTTCTTAATATACTACATTAAATGTATTTGTTGTTTTTAGAGTAAACAGTCTCACCCTACTATGTTTCACAAACACGTCAGCCAGTAACCAGCACCAGTCTGTGTCTGAGTTTATTAATCCCAACTTACGATATTAGTTATAATTTACTTATTAGCACCCAAAACACGTTAATATACTATATGCTTATGTTTTGATTGCACTCATGTTCTTTGGTGCCCCCTTGATAATGAGTTCACGCCACCACTTGGACCTCTTTTTGTATCCTATTTTTCCATGTTCCTTCAGGGATGACAGTAAAGAATATTTTGCAGACAATCAAACTAATTTATATTGTTCTTAGTTTCCTCAGCAATCTTATCTTACTATCTCAGTCATCATGAACAAGTCAATTATGAAAAAAATCTTAATATGTCAGCTAGAAATGTATGGGTCTGAGTTACCTCCTTCCTTTGAGAAAAGTCTTTGAATATTGGATTCATTCATTTTTAAAGGGATTTTCCATTAAAAAATATATTAAAATGTGTTTGAAACTGAAATACATACAATGTACTAGAATGCTGGAATTAAGAGAGGCACCTCAATCTCTAGATATAGGTCCTAGTAAATCCACTTCCAGTTTGGTTTGACACAGGAGAGAACTTCCTTTGTTGGCACATCACCATTGACATGTAAGATGGGGGCTGGTTGACTGCTTATCAGTTACCGATACCTAGTAAATTCCCTGCACACATTGGATAAAACTGATATTGCTTTTTGGGTTGTGAAAATGCAGGTTTCAATTTGAGACAATTTTTGAAGGAATCTTACAAGGGATTTTTGCATAAATCCTTAACCTCTTGCCAACCGCTACTGTACATATATAGAAGAGATGCCCATCACTACATGGAAAGTTTAGAGTTTACTTACAGTGCAGGTGTCAGCTGTGTTTCACAGTCCGTATCTGAGAGTAACTGATGCAATCAGAGATAAGCCCAATAAAAACTGTTTAATTGTGTAAATGCCACTGTTACACATGACCCTGACATTTAAAAGAATTGAACATAGATTATCTCCACTCTGATTCCCCTAAAAGTTGCAATTGCAAGGTGCCAATGCCTTATCATAGCAGTTGGAGGTCTATTTAAGGCAGACATGTCTGCCATGCTAGAATTCATTTGAAGCCTATCCTTGGCTGAGCTTCATAGGAGAATGTCAATTTTACAATACAGTTCAATAGTACAACAATTCATTGTATTGCATAGGTGATCAAGCTATTCCCATAAGGCAACCAATAAAGATAGAAGAAAGCATTTATCCAATATATATATATATATATATACAGTATATATATATATATATATATATATATATATATATATATATATATATATATATATATATATATATATATATATATATACACAACACCATATTTGGTTCTCCTGTGTGCGTAACTGCCCAAATTACTTGCCAGACTAATAAAGTCTCATAAGGTTAACTCTAAAATAAAAACAAAAACTAAATGTCAGAGAAACTTTTTTTATTTTTTACGCTTTCCCAAAAAATGCAATAAAAAATAATCAAATCAGAATTTGTACCCCACAAAGGTACCAATAAAACGGCAGCTCGATGCGTAAGTTAAAAGCCCTCACACAGATCTATTGACTAAAGAATAAAAAGTCTTTGATCTCTTTACAAATACCTGTCTGTATGTCCTATTAACAGATACAGGGGTCAAAGAAGAGGTTGACATTCCAGATCCCCCATTGTGAATCAGAACAGAGAGCCATTCCTTTAGCATGGACCCTGCCCCATCCAAACATTGCGCAGATGGTAATTTATTGAATTGGCTGCCATGTAATTTAGCAGAAATGGCTTCTCATGGCATCTTAAATAACCGCAAACTCTTCTCATAGGATAGCAAACCAGACAAATAGTTAAAATATTCTATCTTCATGAACAACCCCTTTTAGACCTGTTTCACATCCTCAGGTCCCCTTCACTCAGCCGCTTAAAAAAATGTAGGTGTGAGACGGTCTGTTTTTACTATCCATGTGGTTTTCTGTGTGTACCATCCATGTGACATATACCGGAATAGAATACAGATTTTTATGTGTTAAAGATGTGTAAAGATATAGATAGATAGATTAAAATCAGATTGCCCCTTAGTCTTCGCTTTTCCAAGCTAAATAGCCCCAAGTGTAATAACCTATCTTGGTATTGCAGACCCCCCAGTCCTCTAATAACCTTGGTCGCTCTTCTCTGCACCCGCTCCAGTTCAGCTATGTCTTTCTTATACACTGGAGACCAGAACTGTGCACAGTATTCTAAGTGTGGTCAAACTAGTGACTTGTATAGAGGTAAAATTATGTTCTCCTCATGAGCATCTGTGCCTCTTTTAATGCATCCCATTATTTTATTTGCCTTTGTAGCAGCTGCCTGACACTGGCCACTGAATATGAGTTTGTCATCCACCCATACACCCAGGTCTTTTTCATTGATGGTTTTGCCCAGAGTTTTAGAAATAAGCGCATAGTTATACATCTTATTACTTCTGCCCAAGTGCATGACCTTACATTTATCCCCATTAAAGCTCATTTGCAATTTATCAGCCCAAGCTTCTAGTTTACATAAATCATCCTGTAATATAAAATTGTCCTCCTCTGTATTGATTACCCTGCAGAGTTTAGTGTCATCTGCAAATATTGAAATTCTACTCTGAATGTCCCCTACAAGGTCATTAATAAATATGTTAAAAAGAAGAGGGCCCAATACTGACCCCTGTGGTACCCCACTGCTAACCGCGACCCAGTCTGAGTGTGCTCCATTAATAACCACCTCTTGTTTCCTATCCCTGAACCAGCTCTCAACCCACTTACATATATTTTCCCCATCCCCATTATTCTCATTTTATGTATCAACCTTTTGTTTGGCACCGTATCAAAAGCTTTTGAAAAGTCCATATACACTACATCCACTGTGTTCCCTTGGTCCAGTCTGGAACTTATCTCTTCATAGAAGCTGATCAAATTAGTCTGACATGAACGGTCCCTAGTAAACCCATGCTGATACTGGGTCATGAGGTTATTCCTCTTCAGATACTCCAGTATAGCATCTGTCATGGTTCCCAATGGCAAGGGAACGTAAAAAACACATAAGTAATGAACGAGCTCTCGGGTGATGGAAACTCGAGTTGACCGTGAGCTAAATCTACCACACAACTAACAGTAGCCAGGGAGCATACCTACGGCTTCCTATATGCCACGCGCCAGCCGGAGGACTAACTACGCCTGGTAGAGGAAGAAACAGACCTGGCTTACCTCTAGCGAAATACCCCAAAAAATGATAGCAGCCCCCCACATGTAATAACGGTGAATTAAGAGGAAAAGACATACACAGTATGAAAGTAGATTTAGCAAAGAGAGGTCCACTTACTAGATAGCAGAAGGATACAAAAGAGGACTTCACGGTCAACTGAAAACCCTTTCAAAAACCATCCTGAAATTACTTTAAGACTCCTGTGTCAACTCATGACACAGGAGTGGCAATTTCAGCCCGCAAGAGCTTCCAGCTACAGCGAATTACAAAAAACTGCAAACTGGACAAAAGGTACAAAACAAAAGGACAAAGTCCACTTAGCTGATCAGCAGACTAGTAGCAGGAACATGCAACCGAAGGCTCTGGTTACAATGATGACCGGCAAGGAAATGACTGGAGAGCAAGGCTAAATAGGAAACTCCCAAACACTGATGGAAGCAGGTGAACAGAAGAAGCAAAGTGCAAACAAGTCACCAGTACCACCAGCAACCACCAGGGGAGCCCAAAAAGCGGATACACAACAGTACCCTCCCCTTAAGGAGGGGGCACCGAACCCTCACAAGAACCGCCAGGGCAATCTGGATGAGCCCTATGAAAGGCACGAACCAAATCCGAGGCATGAACATCAGAGGCAGTTACCCAAGAATTATCTTCCTGACCATAGCCTTTCCATTTAACCAGATATTGAAGTCTCCGTCTGGAAATACGGGAGTCCAAGATCTTCTCCACGACGTACTCCAATTCACCCTCCACCAGCACAGGAGCAGGAGGTTCAGCAGAAGGAAACACCGGTACCTCATATCTCCGCAACAACGACCGATGGAACACATTATGGATAGCGAAAGATGCCGGGAGGTCCAAACGAAAGGAAACAGGGTTAAGAATCTCCAAAATCCTATAAGGACCGATGAACCGAGGCTTAAATTTGGGAGAAGAAACTCTCATAGGGACAAAACGGGAAGACAACCACACCAAGTCCCCAACGCGAAGGTGGGGACCAACATGACGATGACGGTTAGCAAACTGCTGAGTCCTCTCCTGGGACAATTCCAAATTATCCACCACTTGTCCCCAAATCCGATGCAACCGATCCACCACCGCATCCACTCCAGGACAATCCGAAGATTCAACCTGACCAGATGAAAAACGCGGATGAAACCCTGAATTGCAAAAGAAAGGAGAAACCAAAGTGGCAGAACTAGCCCGATTATTAAGAGCAAACTCCGCCAATGGCAGAAAGGCAACCCAATCATCCTGATCCGCAGATACAAAACACCTCAAATAAGTCTCCAAAGTTTGATTAGTTCACTCCGTCTGGCCATTGGTCTGAGGATGGAATGCAGACGAAAAGGACAAATCAATGCCCAACCTGGCACAGACTGCCCGCCAAAATCTAGACACGAACTGGGTACCCCTGTCAGAAATGATGTTTTCCGGAATACCATGCAAGCGAACCACATTTTGAAAAAACAGAGGGACCAACTCAGATGAGGAAGGCAACTTAGGCAATGGCACCAAATGAACCATTTTAGAAAAACGGTCACACACCACCCAGATGACAGACATCCTCTGAGAAACAGGGAGATCCGAGATAAAGTCCATAGAGATGTGCGTCCAAGGCCTCTTCGGAATAGGCAAGGGCAACAACAACCCACTAGCCCTAGAACAACAAGGCTTGGCCCGAGCACACACATCGCAAGACTGCACAAAAACACGCACATCTCGAGACAGGGAAGGCCACCAGAAGGATCTAGCCACCAAATCTCTGGTGCCAAAAATTCCCGGATGACCTGCCAGAGTAGAAGAATGAACTTCCGAGATGACTCTAGTGGTCCACTCGTCAGGAACAAACAGTCTACCAGACGGACAACGATCAGGTCTATCCGCCTGAAATTCTTGCAAAGCACGTCGCAGATCTGGAGAGACAGCAGACAAAACCACTCCATCCTTAAGGACACCAGCAGGTTCAGAATTCCCAGGAGAGTCAGGCTCAAAACTCCTAGAAAGAGCATCTGCTTTCACATTCCTAGAACCCGGTAAGTACGAGACCACAAAATTAAACCGGGAAAAGAACAACGACCAACGTGCCTGTCTAGGATTCAGGCGCCTGGCAGACTCCAAATAAATTAAATTCTTGTGATCAGTCAAAACTACCACCTGATGTCTGGCACCATCAAGCCAATGATGCCACTCCTCAAATGCCCACTTCATGGCCAAAAGCTCCCGATTACCAACATCATAGTTTCGCTCGGCGGCCGAAAATTTTCGCGAAAAGAACGCACAAGGTCTCATCACTGAGCAGTCGGAACTTTTCTGCGACAAAACCGCCCCCGCTCCGATCTCGGAAGCATCGACCTCAACCTGAAAGGGAAGAGAAACATCAGGCTGGCGCAACACAGGGGCAGACAAAAAGCGGCGCTTAAGCTCCCGAAAGGCCTCCACAGCAGCAGGGGACCAATTGGCAACATCAGCACCCTTTTTAGTCAAATCCGTCAGAGGTTTAGCAACGCCAGAAAAACCAGCTATAAATCGACGATAAAAATTAGCAAAGCCCAAGAATTTCTGGAGACTCTTCAGAGAAGTAGGCTGCGTCCAGTCGTAAATAGCCCGAACCTTGACAGGGTCCATCTCAATAGAAGAAGGGGAAAAAATATACCCCAAAAATGAAATTTTTTGAACCCCAAAAACACACTTTGAACCCTTTACACACAAAGAATTCTCCCGCAAAACCTGAAAAACCCTCCTGACCTGCTGAACATGAGACTCCCAGTCATCAGAAAAAATCAAAATATCATCCAAGTACACAATCATAAATTTATCCAGATATTCCCGGAAAATATCATGCATTAAGGACTGAAAGACAGAAGGTGCATTAGAAAGGCCGAAAGGCATTACCAAATACTCAAAATGGCCCTCAGGCGTATTAAATGCGGTCTTCCACTCATCCCCCTGCTTAATTCGCACCAAATTATACGCCCCACGAAGATCAATCTTAGAGAACCACTTAGCCCCCCTTATGCGAGCGAACAAATCAGTCAGCAAAGGCAACGGATACTGATATTTGACTGTAATTTTATTCAGGAGACGATAATCAATACAAGGCCTCAGAGAGCCATCCTTTTTAGAGACAAAGAAAAAAACGGCTCCTAAAGGTGATGAAGAAGGACGAATATGTCCCTTTTCCAGGGACTCCTTAATATACTCGCGCATAGCAGCATGTTCAGGTACAGATAGGTTAAACAAACGACCCTTTGGAAATTTACTGCCAGGAATCAGATCTATGGCGCAATCACAATCCCTGTGAGGAGGGAGTGAACCAATCTTAGGCTCTTCAAAAATATCACGATAATCAGACAAAAATGCCGGAATCTCAGATGGAATAGATGACGAAATGGACACCATAGGAGTGTCCCCATGAGCCCCCCGACATCCCCAGCTTAACACAGACATAGCCTTCCAGTCAAGGACTGGGTTATGAGACTGTAACCATGGTAATCCAAGCACCAAAACATCATGTAAATTGTACAACACAAGGAAGCGAATCACCTCCTGATGGTCTGGAGTCATACGCATAGTCACTTGCGTCCAGAACTGTGGTTTATTACAAGCCAAAGGTGTAGAATCAATACCCTTCAGAGGTATAGGGACTTCCAGAGGCTCTAAATCAAACCCACAGCGCCTGGCAAAGGACCAGTCCTTAAGACTCAGAGCGGCGCCCGAGTCCACATAGGCATCCACGGTAATAACTGATAATGAACAAATCAAGGTTACAGACAAAATAAATTTGGACTGTAAAGTGCCAATTGAAATGGACTTGTCAACCTTCCTAGTACGCTTAGAGCATGCTGATATAACATGAGCAGAATCACCACAATAGAAGCATAACCCATTTTTACGCCTATAATTCTGCCGCTCGCTTCTGGACATAACTCTGTCACATTGCATTTTCTCTGGCGTCTCTTCAGAAGATACCGCCAAATGGTGCACGGGTTTGCGCTCCCGCAAACGCCGATCAATCTGAATTGCCATTGTCATGGACTCATTCAGACCTGTAGGCGCTGGGAACCCGACCATAACATCTTTAACGGCATCAGAAAGACCCTCTCTGAAATTTGCCGCTAAGGCGCACTCATTCCACTGAGTAAGCACAGACCACCTACGAAATTTTTGGCAGTATATCTCCGCTTCATCTTGCCCTTGAGATAGGGCTATCAAAGCTTTTTCAGCTTGAATCTCCAAATTAGGTTCCTCATAAAGCAACCCTAAAGCCAGGAAAAACGCATCCACATTGAGCAACGCAGGATCCCCTGGTGCCAATGAAAATGCCCAATTTTGAGGGTCACCTCGCAGCAAAGAGATTACAATCTTAACCTGCTGGACAGGATCTCCTGAGGAGTGAGGTCTGAGAGAAAGGAATAATTTACAATTATATTTGAAATTCAAAAACCGAGATCTATCTCCGGAAAACACCTCTGGTGTAGGGATTTTAGGTTCAGAAATAGGAGCATGTATAACAAAATCTTGTAAATTTTGAACCTTCGTAGCAAGATTATTTAAACCTGCAGCCAAACTCTGGACATCCATGTTAAACAGCTAAGGTCAGAGCCATTCAAGGGTTAAGAGGAGGTAAGAAGCAGCTAGACAGCAATTAAGGGCTAGGCAGCAAAACTCTGAGGGAAAGAAAAAAAAAAAAAATTTCCCTTCAACACTTCTTTTTCTCCTGCTTCAGCCCAAACAATTAACACTTTGTGGGCCGGTCATACTGTCATGGTTCCCAATGGCAAGGGAACGTAAAAAACACATAAGTAACGAACGAGCTCTCGGGTGATGGAAACTCGAGTTGACCGTGAGCTAAATCTACCACACAACTAACAGTAGCCAGGGAGCATACCTACGGCTTCCTATATGCCACGCGCCAGCCGGAGGACTAACTACGCCTGGTAGAGGAAGAAACAGACCTGGCTTACCTCTAGGGAAATACCCCAAAAGATGATAGCAGCCCCCCACATGTAATAACGGTGAATTAAGAGGAAAAGACATACACAGTATGAAAGTAGATTTAGCAAAGAGAGGTCCACTTACTAGATAGCAGAAGGATACAAAAGAGGACTTCACGGTCAACTGAAAACCCTTTCAAAAACCATCCTGAAATTACTTTAAGACTCCTGTGTCAACTCATGACACAGGAGTGGCAATTTCAGCCCGCAAGAGCTTCCAGCTACAGCGAATTACAAAAAACTGCAAACTGGACAAAAGGTACAAAACAAAAGGACAAAGTCCACTTAGCTGATCAGCAGACTAGTAGCAGGAACATGCAACCGAAGGCTCTGGTTACAATGATGACCGGCAAGGAAATGACTGGAGAGCAAGGCTAAATAGGAAACTCCCAAACACTGATGGAAGCAGGTGAACAGAAGAAGCAAAGTGCAAACAAGTCACCAGTACCACCAGCAACCACCAGGGGAGCCCAAAAAGCGGATACACAACAAGCATCCCTTAGAATGCCCTCGAGGATTTTACCCACAGTAGAGGTTAAGCTTACTGGCCTATAATTACCGAGTTCAGTTTTTGTCCCCTTTTTGAATATTGGCACCACATTTGCTATATGCCAGTCCTGTGGTACAGACCCTGTTATTATGGAGTCTTTAAAGATTAAAAATAATAGTCTATCAATGACTGTACTTAATTCCTGCAGTACTCGGGGGTGTATCCCATCCGGGCTCGGAGATTTGTCAATTTTAGTGATTTTTAGACGCCGCCGTACTTCCTGCTGGGTTAAGCAGGTGATATTTAATGGGGAATTTTTGTTATCACTGATCATATTGTCTGCCATGGGATTTTCTTGTGTAAATACTGATGAAAAAAGTCATTTCACATATTGGCTTTTTCCTCATCCTCAGCCACCATTTCACCCAGACTATTTTTAAGGGGGCCAACACTATCATTTTTTCGTTTCTTACTATTTATATAGTTAAAGAATATTTTGGGATTATTTTTACTCTCTCTGGCAATGAGTCTCTCTGTCTCAATCTTTGCTGCCTTGATTTGCTTTTTACATAATTAATTTAATTTTCTATATTTATTTAATGCCTCCTCACTACCTACTTCCTTTAATTCTCTAAATGCTTTCTTTTTGTCACTTATTGCGCCCCTTACAGCTCTATTTAGCATATTGGTTTCCTCCTATTTCTAGTATGTTTATTCCCATACGGTATATACTGTGCACAGGTCCTATCCAGGATGCTAATAAACGTCTCCCATTTTCTTTGTGTATTTTTATGTCTCAGGATATCGTCCCAGTTAATTGCACCAAGATTGCACCAAGATCATCTCTCATCTGTTGGAAATTTGCCCTCCTGAAGTTTAGTGTCCTTGTAACCCCTCTACGACATATCTTATTAAAGGATACATGAAAACTTTAATTTACATTATTTTGTGATCACTATTCCCCAAGTGACCCCCAACCCTTATATTTGCTATGCGGTCTGGCCTGTTGGATAATATTAGGTCTAGCAGTGCCCCCCTTTTTGTTGGGTCCTGAACCAGTTGTGAAAGGTAATTGTCTCTCATAGTTGTCAAAAACCGATTACCTTTGCTGGAACTGCAGGTTTCCGTTCCCCAATCTATTTCAGGGTAATTGAAGTCCCCCATAATAATGACTTCTCCTTGAGTCGCAGCTTCATCTATTTGCTTTACGAGGATATTCTCTGTTGCTTCCATTATTCTTGGAGACTTATAACTAACACCTAGCAGTAATTTATTATTTTTTCCCCCTCCCCTTATCTCCACCCACAGGGACTCTACATTTTCATTAGATTCACCTATATTATCACGCAGGATGGGTTTTAAGGACGATTTTACATATAGACACACTCCTCCCCCTTGCTGAGCCCCAAATGGGCCATTCACTATAAAAGACACTTTTTATTCCATCTTTTTGAGGGAAACAAAAAACGGATATTTTTGTGGGTGACGTAGATGGAAATCCCATCTCGGTGATCACCGTAGAGCACAGTAACAAAATAGCCTTTGATGTAATTTGTAAGTTAATGTAAGTTTTTTGCATATAGAACAATACACTATAGTAAAATATCAGGGACAGGAGAGAAAATGTAGGTGAAGATGTATTTCACTCGCAGAATTAACTTGATGGCATACATCCCTTTCCATCTGTTTCCATTCATGTCTAATTACATAAATCCCCTTTAAGGTATCATAAAGGAAGCTAAAAAGTCTTTTGCAGTTTCCAGAAAAATATGGAAGGTTGTGAGGGTCTCAGGGAATACTTTGTTAAGAATGAATTAACCAAGTCTGCTATCCTTATGGGCTGCCATCTATCCATTAACATCAGTAGCTCATGCCCTGGTTTTCTCTTCTCCGGAGGCAGATAAAGAGAAGGCAGCATTAGCCGTAGAGGGAATGGAAACCTCTTCAGAACAATATGTTTCTCCCAGTTCCATCAAAACTTCATTATTGCTCTGAAAATAAGATGACAAGCCTTGCTGTGCCTATGTTTTTGTATAACTAATTGTAATTCATTGGCCGAGACGGAGGATGAAAATAACCTGTGTGTATTTGGCTTCTTTTTTTTCCAGTGGAAGATAATAGCCTGTCACTCAAAGCAAAGGTATCGCTACAAGATTTGGTCAGTGGAGAGTTTGCAATCCACGATACGGAGGCTAAATGGATAAATGGTAAGTGTAATGCCACGCTGCGGAACTTTGTCTATCAATCTTTCTATTAGTTTTTCCAAGTAGATAATGAAAGCAGCTTTATTATGTCCTTGGCTAATAACCCCATGCATTAAGATTGATGGACTTTTCTGGATGATGCAGTGCCTATTATTTGATACACTCCAAGTTTCATTTTTTTCCTTTGTCTTTTCATGTTAACCTGTTTATCTTCGCTAAGGAAGCTTGGGAATCCATTCACCCAGGGATGGCCAAAATAGTGTCTGGTGTCCTTTTGGTATATTTTAAGTCAAAACGTGTTGGGACACTGTTGTTTTGCTCTACAGGAAAGTGTAATCTTCTGTTCTTTCCTATACAGAAGAATGATGTAAAATAAATTTTAGGATGAGATATACATTTTTTTATTTACAATGAGTCAATGGTATTCCCAGCCTAAAGATAAAGTTTGGAGAATTCTCATGACCTTTACCTTATAAATCTCTAAAGCAAGGAAGAACTTAAATGTTAATAGGAACCTGTTAGCTGACCATGGTGAGCATAGTGTGGACAGCATGTATCACTGGTTGCTTGATCAGAGCTATGTATGTTTGTCACTGAATCTCTGTGTTATTTCAGAGAGAAACATACTTTTAATAGCCGCCGGGGATTGTGCCGCATTAATGACTAGTCAGTTTGTTTGATATCATGATTTTCAAGAGGCGGTGTCATTGCCACCTGGTGGGTGGCGACTTTCTTACCTACATGTCATTACTCCTCTGAAGCTTGGTGTACGCTTCCAGGCTTCAAAGGCACATTTCACATATCCAGACGCAAAGAAGACAACTGAGGCCTACGGAGGAGCATAAGATCAGCTACTGGAACAGATCATTTTTGCTTCCAGACATGCGCAGTATGCCTCTGAACCCGGGAAGTCGGGAAGCGTTAACCTGACTTCACAGGAGCAAAGATTTGCAGAGAGCAGGTGATGACTCTGGCTTTTGCAAATCATGTTATCACACCCAAGGGAATGTGATCTCATGGTAAGTGGGAAAACTAGTGTGGGGAAACAAATGCCCCATTGACTGGTCAAAAAGAAATTTGCATTTTAAAAGTAGATTGTAAAAAGACTATTTTTAAACACCTGTTTGTGTCAAACACAGTAAAGAGCTTGCTAGGCAGCGTATTTAGAAAGGAAAATTCAAATGCTGGTGGGTTAGAGGACATGGGCGACCTATCCCGTTCCCTTTAAGCTTGGGGCCACCTGTGTCCATGCTTCCTTCTATATCCATTTATAAAACAGTAATTCGTATGTGTCAAAGGGTGTAGGAAATAGTGCAACCTTAGAAGAAAATATTATTATTATTATTATTATTATTTATTATTATAGCACCATTTATTCCATGGCGCTTTACATGTGAGGAGGGGTATACATAATAAAAACAGCTACAATAATCTTGAACAATACAAGTCACAACTGGTACAGGAGGAGAGAGGACCCAGCCCGTGAGGGCTCACAATCTACAAGGGATTGGTGAGGATACAGTAGGTGAGGATAGAGCTGTCGTGCAGTGGTTTGGTCGATCAGTGGTTACTGCAGGTTGTAGGCTTGTTGGAAGAGGTAGGTCTTCAGGTTCTTTTTGAAGGTTTCGGTGGTAGGTGGGAGTCTGATATGTTGTGGTAGAGAGTTCCAGAGTAGGGGTGATGCGCGAGAGAAATCTTGTATGTGATTGTGGGAAGAGGAGATAAGAGGGGAATAGAGGAGGAGATCTTGTGAGGATCGGAGGCTGCGTGCAGGAAAGTACCCGGAGACGATGTCACAGATGTATGGAGGAGACAGGTTGTGGATGGCCTTGTATGTCATGGTTAGACTTTTGCACTAGAGTCTCTGGGTAATGGGGAGCCAGTGAAGGGATTGACAGAGGGGAGAAGCCGGGGAATAGCGGGGGGACTGGTGGATTCGTCGGGCAGCTGAGTTTAGAATAGATTGGAGGGGTGAGAGAATGTTAGAGGGGAGGCCACAGAGCAGGAGGTTACAGTAGTCGAGGCGGGAGATGGTGAGGGCATGGACTAGGGTTTTTGCAGATTTTTGGTTTAGGAATGTACGGATCCGTGAAATATTTTTGAGTTGAAGTCGGTAGGAAGTGGAAAGGGCTTGGACATGCGGTTTGAAGGAGAGATCAGTGTCAAGGATTACCCC
Source organism: Ranitomeya variabilis (assembly GCF_051348905.1). Classification (NCBI taxonomy): domain Eukaryota; kingdom Metazoa; phylum Chordata; class Amphibia; order Anura; family Dendrobatidae; genus Ranitomeya; species Ranitomeya variabilis. The sequence goes on along the minus strand of NC_135237.1, from coordinate 70,131,551 downwards.
GAGGCAGCGAGCTTGTGGGACTGGAGAGAGTGGGCAGCCGTTAACTGTAATGGATAGGTTCGATGGGGGGGTCGCATGAGATGGGACAAAGACAATGAATTCTGTTTTGTCCATGTTAAGTTTTAGAAATCTAGCTGAGAAAAAGGATGAAATAGCGGATAGAGATTGAAGAGTTCTGGTTAGGAGGGTGGTGATATCTGGTCCGGAGATGTAGATCTGTGTGTCATCAGCATAGAGATGATACTGAAAACCATGAGATTGTATGAGCTGTCCCAGGCCAAAAGTGTAAATGGAGAAGAGCAGGGGCCCTAGAACTGAACCTTGCGGGACTCCAACAGATAGGGGGCGAGATGAGGAGGTGGTGTGTGAATGGGAGACACTGAATGTTTGGTCAGTTAGGTATGACAAGATCCTGGATAGGGCCAAGTCTGTGATGCCAAGGGATGAGAGGATCTGTAGTAATAAGGAATGGTCCACTGTGTCAAAGGCAGAGGACAGGTCCAGGAGGAGGAGGATAGAGTAGTGTCACTTGCTCTTGGTGGTTAATAGGTCATTGGTGACCTTGGTTAGGGCAGTTTCTGTGGAGTGGTGTGACCGGAAGCCTTATTGTAAGCGGTCGAAGATGGAGCAGGAAGATAGATGGGAGGACAGTTCAAGATGGACATGTTGTTCCAGTAGTGAACTAAAATAAAAGTGAAATATGAACTAAAATAAGTGTGCAATTACAGTAATTAGAGAGCTGATGGATATTAATATAACTACAGGTTCAGACTGCACAAATTGTGTTTGTAGTCTGTTACCATGGAGCCAAGACTACTTGCAAAACTTTTTCTTTTTAGAAACGTTGGAAAATTGAAAAAAGAATGTTTGGAATATTTACATACAGGAAAGATATATATTATGGTACCGTGTTAGCCAGTGGATAGAAAAATATTTAGAAGGTTGATACCTTTTAATGGCTAGCTGAGAAGATGGTAACAAATTGCAAGCTTTGGAGACTACTCCAGTCCCTTCATCAGGCATAGACTAATAGAAATTCTGAAGAATCACATATTTATGCACAATACAGCCCAGAAAAAAATGCCATAGATAGGACAGGTGACACGAAGCAGACTACCATTATGTGAGTGAAAAACAGTTATGTCCTTAAATATTGGAACAGTTCATAGATAAGGAGTGTGAATGTTTTATTGTCCTCTGATTGGGGTCTGGTTCTTTGTTATGATGCCCCCACACGGTCTGAGGAGCAAATTCCTTAATTGATCTCAAAAGACATAAATCCATGCGACACATTCATTCCTGCACTGAGACTGTCAAAGGTCATCATCAGCTTATATTTCCAGATTCTTCTGTCTCTCTGAGATTTGAAGTTACCTTTTAATACAAGTAATTTCATGTCCATAATGTTATGATCAGGGAGACAAAAATGTACTGCCACAGGTAGATCCATTCTTTTTTATCTTATTGCATGGCGATGAGAGTCTATATATATAATTGTCTAAGGGGTACTTCCGTCTTTCTGTCCGCAACTTCCGTAATGGAAATCCCCCGTTGCTGATTGGTCTCGCCAGCTGCCTGTCATGGCTGCCGCAACCAATCAGCGACAGGCACAGTCTGATTAGTCCCTCCCTACTCCCCTGCAGTCAGTGCCCGGCGCCCGCATACTCCCCTCCAATCACCGCTAACACAGTTTTAATGCCAGCGGTAACGGACCGCGTTATGCTGCGGGTAACGCACTCCGTTATTGCTGCTATTAACCCTGTGCCTATGCAGCATCAATAGTAAAAGATGCAATGTTAAAAATAATAAAAAAACAAAAAACATGCTATTCTCACCCTTCGTAGTCCGCCCAGGCACATGTGGCTCCCGCCATCTTCCATTCACAGAGATGCAGTGCGAAATTACCCAGAAGACTTAGCGGTCTCGCAAGACCACTAAGGCATGTGGGTAATTTTGCAATGCATCCTGGAAACGGAAGATGGCGGCAGCCGTGCGCGCATCGCCAGAGCTTCGCTGCATCCCGGAGGAGTGAGTATAGAACTTTTTTATTTTAATTATTTTTTTAAACAGGGATATGGTGCCCACACTGCTGAATACTACGTTGGCTGTGGTATATACCACGTGGCTGCTATATACTATGTGGCCAGTGTTAGATACTATGAGGGCTGTGTTATATACTACATCTCTGTGCTATATACTATGTGGGCTGTGCTATATACTACGTGGCCAGTGTTAGATACTATGTTGGCTGTGTTTTGTACTGCGTGGCCTGTGCTATATATTATGTGGCCTGTGTTATATACTACGTTGCTTGTGTTATATACTGCGTAGCTGCTATGTACTGTGTGGGCTGTGTTATATAGTACGTGGACTATGTTATATACTGTTTGGGCTGTGTTATATACTGCGTGGCCACTGTTATATATTGCGCGGCCTGTATTAACACATCGGGTATTCTAGAATATGTATATATGTATATAGCAGCCACATAGTATATAGCACAGGCCATGTAGTATATAGGAGCCATGTAGTATATAGCAGCCACATAGTATATAGCACAGGCCATGTACTATTTGTCTGCTATATACTACATGGCTCCTATATACTACGTGGCCTGTGCTATATACTATGTGTCTGCTATATACATACATTCAGACTATGGAATGCCCAGCCAGCTAGAATACCCGATGCGTTAGAATTTGGCCACCATCTAGTTATTTACATAATTACATAGGTTCAAAAAAGACTTCGGTCTTTCTCCACCAGTTATACATTTTTTGTCACTAAACTAACTGTAACTCACAATCTTAGGCCTCTTTCACACGTCAGTGTCTCCGGTACGTGTAGTGACAGTTTTCTCACGTACCGGAGACACTGACACACGTAGACCCATTTAAATGAATGGGTCTATGCACATGTGCGTGTTTTCACACGGACCGTATGTCCGTGCTGAAAACACGTAGACATGTCCGTTTTTTACCGGCAGCACGGACCACAATACGGACAGCACACGTGCACACGGAGAACAGTGTGCACTCTCCTCCGTGTGCACGTACCGCCCGCAGGAGAGACAGCGCTACAGTAAGCGCTGTCCCCCCCCGCATGTGGTGCTGAAGGCAGAATTCATTTCATCTCCCCCAGCGTTCGTTGGAGAGAAGAGATGAAAGATCGATTTTTTTTTTGTTTTGTGAAAAATAAATTTTGCATGTGCCCCCCGCCTCCCCCCTCAGTGCGCCGCCTGGCCCCTTGCTGCAGAAATACTCACCTAGCTCCCGCAATGTCTCCTCTGTCCTCTGAGCGCTGGGGGAGAAGAGATGAATTCTGCCTTCAGCACCACATGCGAGGGGGACAGCGCTTAGTGTAGCGCTGTCTCTCCTGCACGGTCCGTGTGGTCCTCAGGCGGCACACGGGCGGCACACGGATGCCGCACGTGTGCCACACTGATGTGCCACTTGAGCACACGGACATACGGACACGGATATCTCCGGTACCGAAAATATCAGGACGTGTGAAAGAGCCCTTATATGTAGTGAGGAAATCGCCCAGCCCTTCTATAAAAGCTGTTATATTGTCTGCCATTACTATCTCTTGTGGCTGGGCATTCCATAGTCTGAATGCTCAAGATGATTTATCGATAACAAGGCATAAGATATGAAGCATACAGGTAGTACTTTTTTCAGCAGTCTATAACCTGTATGCCCATATTAATACATAGGTCATAAGTGGTGGCAGATTCCCATCAAAAGTAATCTGTCCCCAGGTTTTTGCTATATAATCTGAAAGCAGCATGATATAGATGCTGAGACCCTGATTACAGTGATCACTTGCTGGTCTGCATGCTGTTATTTTGATACAATAATTGTTTTCTCTGCTTCAGTTATAGCTGTGCTCAGAATATTCAGCCGTGTATAACTCCACCCACACCAATGATTTGCAGCTCTCTTTGCACACTGTATGTTGGCAGAAAACTGACAATTAGTGGTTACACATAGGAGCTGACTAGAAGGCACAAAACACATAGTTCTGTAGTGGTAATCTCCTGCTGATAAAACACAGACACAGCCTAGTAAGTAACACATTTCAGGAATCAGGGTGTCAGCCACTATAACATGCTGCTCTCAGATTATTTAGCAAAAATCTGCTGACGAACACTTTTTAAAGAAAATTGCCAGTATTCAAAATATAATATGGAACCAAAAATCTGTCATAGGAAATCTGATCTGGATGAGGAATGGTCTTTTCAACTAGACGATCTTGTAAATGTGATTAAAAAAAAGTTTTCCAGTTTAAGCAAGCTGAAACAAAAAAGATTTCATAAAATAAATGCTTGCCCTTTCAGACAAGTCACCAATTGTCGGTCATGGATTATCTTAGACATTTTCTGTCGAGGAGAGGTTATAATTTTACTATTGGAGCAATCATTTACCACTGAGCAGTAAAGTGAACCTAGCCATTAAATCACTGTAATAAAGAGTAAACGCCTGTGTGAGGTATTTAATCAAACGTTATGGTAATTAAATTGTTCTGCCCTTTTCATCACACCCAATCCTTTTGTACATACTGTGCTATTTTTTTCCATTGCTTTGAGTTTCCCCACTTGTGTTTGATATGGATATTAAATCCTGCCTAGCACAATGCTACAAGTGCTCGGCACAGTTTCCTTGGCTGACTATTATTATTTTATTGCTTTATTTCTTTTGTTGCCATGAAAAGAAAAGATAATCAAGTATTGGCCACATTCAATTCCTATATAAATAAATATATACACATATATCTAATGCTTTGTCTTGTCTGTTCATCTGCCATAATACACTGTGTTTTCAATTTTTGTTTTGTATCAGTTCAAGGTTTTTTCTGTTATCTTTCTGATATCTGGTTGAGCCCTTGGAGCTCATGGGTTTGATTTGAATAGCTGTTCTATTCTTTTTCATTATTTCATTAGCTCATTCCACATAAATGGTCTTTTGCCTTTGGAATCTCTCATCTTTCGCAGCTTCTCTGCATTTAATTAGACCTTTGCCACTTTTTTTCTTTCATTCGGCGTGATAGCATCCGCTGTCATTGTGACATTGATCGTGTTTATGCTTCCCCCTCAAATTCTTTTTAGAGCGGTGGTTTTCTTCACAGCCTGTTGTTTGCTATTTGTGTAAGCATTGTAACTTCTCCAATGATCCATCTTACTTTGTCAGTTTTGGTACCGTACGTGTCGGATGATTTATATGTCTTTTAGACGTGTTTCCTACCTACCGCTTCCTTATTACACAGTTCATTTTCCAGCTCCGCTAATTTAATGGATGAGCTGTTTGTTTGATAGGTAATGATGTCATGCAGCCTTTGATCTCCTTGTTTAGTTCTTAAGTGTTTTGTAGGTATTTAATGACCTGAAATGATAGTCAACCTATTACTCTAATCTTCTCTTTTTAAAGAGATGGTGTAATCAGAAATGATTTATTGTATGATTGAATTTTTACATGAAACTGTCTTTCTTAAGAATCTTTGGAGGTTTTTTTTTTTAATAATCCAGTTTATTGGCCATTGGAGAAGCCAAACTCTTCTTTTCAAATCATTCCGATTTGCTACTGGAAAGATTTGTAGAGTAAGACAACAATCATTGTTCCGTATTACTCTTCTCTGTTGGCCATCGTTCTAGAATGCAGCCAAGCACAAAATCGTAGATAAGAAGAAAAGTGGATGAAAGAAAACATGGTCCTATGGATATACAACCCCATGCATTGCATACACATAGAGCCACAGTCAACTCCCTCATTCCGTCGAAAACAAAAAGGTAAAAAAAAAGTAAAGGTTTGAGAAATATGGTTGGAAAAATAAAAACTTTATTATGTCTACTTGTTAAAAATCACAAAGTGAGTCAGTTGAAAAGCTGACGTGTTACCACCATCCAACAGTCTTAGTCATAACAGTTATGACTAAGACCAGAGGACATAAAATGTATGTAAAATACAGGTGCTAAAAAGCTATGCAAGAATGAGGATACAAGAAAAAGAAGGAAAGCTGAACAGCAAATCAAAGTGTACATCCAATATTTAATGAATAAGCCTGATTTACTTAATACAAAAATGACACTGAGAAACAATACAGGACAATTAAAATCAATTTCAAATATATGAAATGATGGGGGATGGATATAATAATCCAGAGAAATCCCCAAAACATCAGGCACAAATAGGTATAAGTAATAATGTTCCCATGATTGAACAAAAATATGTATGTAAGAAATAAAGAATAGGCCCAGCTACAGGTAAATAAATAAGGGTAAAGTACAGGTCAAGTCATCAAATAAATAAATTAGCAGGGAATATAGGTAACAGTATAAAGTAATGATTTCAGCAAATGCAGTGCAAAGATAGAAAATACAAAATATAACCTGCAGGTTAAGCGCCAATGTATCAATGCAACTAGTTAAATTCGGAGGACTATGCAAAAGGTAAGATAAAGTACCTGATGGAAGAAGCCCCAAGCGTATCGCTACCACACTGTGGCTTCATCGGGGGTACTCTGGCAGATGTCAGAAAAGTATTATACAGTGAAGGAAATAAGTATTTGATCCCTTGCTGATTTTGTAAGTTTGCCCACTAACAAAGACAGGAACAGTCTATAATTTTAAGGGTAGGTTAATTTTAACATTGAGAGATAAAATATAAAAAATAAAATCCAGAACATCACATTGTTTAAATTATATAAATTTATTTGCATTTTACAGTGAGAAATAAGTATTCGATCCATCTGGCAACTAAAACTTAATACTTGGTGGTAAAACCCTTGTTGGCAAGCACAGCAGTCAGGCACTTTTTGAAGTTGATGATGAGGTTTGTGCACATGTCAGGAGGAATTTTGGTCCACTCCTCTTTGCAGATCACTGTATATAACACGTAAGATAACTTACATCATAGTCCTGAGCACGTGGCCGACACCTTGGTGAAATGTTGGCTAAGGGTCACGGAGATATCTCCGGAAACACAACATCGCATATGCAGGAACCATGAGTTACGTGGTCATGCGTTTCATGACAAGGAAGTTAAATTTTTATTCCACAGTGGGGGAGATACATTAATGAGTCCCACATCATGAGTTTCACAGTAAGGAAGTCAGTTATGCGTTTCATAGTGGAAGAGATATTTAAAGGGGTCACAAATCATGGAGAATATACTGTACATCAAAAGGTAATGCATGATGGTATAAGTAATACATGCTGAAAAGATAACATATGGTAAAATGAACATGCTGCCAAAACAATCAATGTAATGAGTACGATCATTTTATATGTCATATTACAATTCATACTTAATTAAAAAACAAAGAAAAATGTAATAAAATAAATATATAAATTATAAACTAAAAAAGTAAGAAAAAAACAAAGTGCAGGGGCAAGTGTGAGAAAATATGAGTATAAATAAAAAATAGTAATAACAAAAATATAGAAAAAAATAATAATAATAAAAATGTCAAACAAATACAGACATTTAAAATGAAGCATATATATATACAATAATGTATAGTATGTGAATAAAAATCCACGCAAACAAAAATATATAATATACAGAATAAAATAAATGATACATAAAGTTGACAAGAGTTAACTAAGATCATTGCATGCTAGAAACGCATCTGCTTATCTATTGCCCCATTAATAGATTTTTTTTTAACATGAAGACATAATAAAGTAAGAATTAATTTTACAGTCACATTTGTCAAACCTTTACTTTTTTAAATAAAGAAAAAATATCTTTAACATTGCGCCGCCAACATCAACGTTCTAGAATGATGACAACACAGGATCAGAAGAGTAATACAGAACAATGAATGTTCTATTGTTATAGAAATCTTTTCAGTCGCAGATCAGAATGAAATGATTTAAGACCGATGCTTCTTAACCAATAATTGTGTCTATGTGATATTCCATAGAGCTATAATTTCACTGTAATGAAAACAACAGGAGTTTGGGTTCTCGAACGTACGATAAACTGGATTATTTTTGATTTTTTTTATAATATTCTCATCATTTATGATGTATAGTGCAGTGATAAAAGTAAAGCTTTCAAATGAAATACATATACACTTAACTAACATATAATACATTTATTCACATGGAGCAGCATCTCTTGCAGGTTTAGCACTAGGTTGCATATATTGTATTTAACATCTTTTATGGGCTATTTTCAGCTAGCATCAAGGGAAACTATCATCAGGTTCATGCTGCCTTCTCTGGGGGCGGCGTAAAGTAGTGACATAGAGGCTGATATCTTTAATGGGTCTCATCATTTTTTTTTGTATATACAGTTAGGTCCATATATATTTGGACAGAGATGACATTTTTCTAATTTTGGTTATAGACATTTCCACAATGAATTTTAAACAAAACAATTCAGATGTAGTTGAAGTTCAGACTTTCAGCTTTCATATGAGGGTATCCACATTAAAATTGGATGAAGGGTTTAGGAGTTTCAGCTCCTTAACATGTGCCACCCTGTTTTTAAAGGGACCAAAAGTAATTGGACAATTGCCTCCAAGGCTATTTCATGGACAGGTGTGGGCAATCCCTTCATTATGTCATTCTCAAATAAGCAGATAAAAGGCCTAGAGTTGATTTGAGGTGTGGTACTTGCATTTGGAAGGTTTTGCTGTGAAGTAAACATTCGGTCAAAGGAGCTCTCCATGCAGGTGAAACAAGCCATCCTTAAGCTGCGAAAACAGAAAAAACCCATCCGAGAAATTGCTACAATATTAGGAGTGGCAAAATCAACAGTTTGGTACATCCTGAGAAAGAAAGAAAGCACTGGTGAACTCATCAATGCAAAAAGACCTGGGCGCCCACGGAAGACAAGAGTGGGGGATGATCGCAGAATAATCTCCATGGTGAAGAGAAACTTCTTCACAACAGCTAACCAAGTGAACAACACTATCCAGGAGGTCGGCGTATCAATATCCAAATCTACCATAAAGAGAAAACTGCATGAAAGTAAATACAGAGGGTTCACTGCACGGTGCAAGCCACTCATAAGCATCAAGAATAAAACGGCTAGACTGGACTTTGCTAAAAAACATCTAAATAAGCCAGCACAGTTCTGGAAGAACATTCTTTGGACAGATGAAACCAAGGTCAACCTCTACCAGAATGATGGAAAGAGAAAAGTATGGCGAAGGCTTGGTACAGCTCATGATCCAAAGCATACCACATCATCTGTAAAACATGGCAGAGGCAGTGTGATGGCTTGGGCATGCATGGCTGCCAGTGGCACTGGGTCACTAGTGTTTATTGATGATGTGACACAGGACAGAAGCAGCCGAATGAATTCTGAGGTATTCAGAGCCATACTGTGTGCTCAGATCCAGCCAAATGCAGCAAAACTGATTGGTCGTCATTTCATACTACAGATGGACAATGACCCAAAACATAAAGCCAAAGCAACCCAGGAGTCTATTAAAGCAAAGAAGTGGAATATTCTTGAATGGCCAAGTCAGTCACCTGATCTCAACCCAATTGAGCATGTATTTCACTTGTTAAAGACTAAACTTCAGACAGAAAGGCCCACAAACAAACATCAACTGAAAACCACCGCAGTGAAGGCCTGGCAGAGCATCAAAAAGGAGGAAACACAGCGTCTGGTGATGTCCATGAGTTCAAGACTTCAGGCAGTCATTGCCAACAAAGGGTTTTCAACCAAGTACTAGGAATGAACATTTTATTTAAAATTATTTAATCTGTCCAATTACTTTTGGTCCCTTTAAAAACAGGGTGGCACATGTTAAGGAGCTGAAACTCCTAAACCCTTCATCCAATTTTAATGTGGATACCCTCAAATGAAAGCTGAAAGTCTGAACTTCAACTGCATCTGAATTGTTTTGTTTAAAATTCATTGTGGTAATGTTTATAACCAAAATTAGAAAAATGTTGTCTGTGTCCAAATATATATGGACCTAACTGTAGATTTCATGTACAGCATATGGATACATTGCCTAGATAAATAATGCACATTATATTTCCCTGAATGACATTTGTTTCCTATATACTGTATGTCATACTGTGCGCTTAATGAGCCAATTGGTGCCAGAACGTTAGTCCACCCAAATGGAGACATGTAGCCTTATACTTCTATATTGTGCTAGATTAAGCCCCTATTATGCTAACGAAGCAATACTTTGCCGCACATAGAACCAGAGAGATGATATGCTCTGCTAGTGCTCAAAGAATGCCGTACCTATTTCAATACTTTACTTATGTAAATCCTAACTTTGCCCATGCATACCAAATAATTTTCAGAGACAGAGGATCACATTTATAAAAAATGGCAAAACTTGCACCAAAAATGTGTCAAATATTGCACTTTATTGATAGATTTGGTGCAGATTTTACCAGTACAACATTTTAAGATTGGTAGTACGGGCCAATGTGTCAAATGTCAGAAGTCAATGCAAGCCGTAATTATTACATATTAATTAGTACACATTCCATTGTTGAATAAAGCAGGATACCAACGTGTCAAATATCAGACATTAAATTGTCCAGTACTTTTATATTGCTGGCCTATCCTTAGTCTAGTATTTTCTTTCATCGGAAAGAATCGAGCCGATTATGGTAAGCGTACTCTGATCAAAGTTAGTTCAGAATTGGATCACAGTGTATTCCTATGCTCTTGGATGAGAAGATGGAGAAAAAATTTCTCCGCCTTCTCCATTCAGTCATTTTGTGAAAATCGGACTGCACTCAGATGTCATTCTACTGCAGTCCAATTTTTCCCCGGACTCATTGACTTGCATTGCGGAGTACCATTCGGACATCAGATGCAAATCGAGAGTCTGTCTGAGGAAACAAATCGTACATGTGCACAGCCCTGTAGAATAATATTGGTCTGAGTGCAATCCAATGTTTTGTCGGATTACATTGGGACCCAAAATACGATCACCTTCATGAGCCCTTAGGAGTGTGAGGACGATCCCTTAAAGTGAGATCTATATGATTGCTTGTACCTGACTAAATATAAGCTGAGCGCTAGCATAGAGGCAAAGAATGTATCAGATACACAGAGACAGATACACACGCCTCTCTCAGCCAAAGAGGGTGCACAACTGAATTTTATTTTCAGAAAAAAGGAAGATACTAGAAGCAGGAAATGGGAGGTCGCAAATCTTCTGAACAGTTAGTGTCACTCTGTAATTGGTCCATTCCAACTTCATTTCCATATATAGTATTCAGTCCAATGTCCAGTGTCCAATGTCCAGTGACTTCTTCACATTCCAAAAGTTCCTTCCAGTGTGCTGCTGCTCAGGAAATAGACTCCATCTTGCTACACCATATCTGAACTGACTTATATAAGGTTTAATAATTGATTTCATTAGCCATTCTCTCCTTTACAGGATTAGTCATCAATATCAGATCAGTGGTGGTGAGACACCCAGCACCTCCACCAATCCACTGCATAGTGGCATCAGGGGGTACTGCAGATTGAGCCCTATTAATATTTCTATTCCTTTTTTTAAAACTGCTATGACCTCTCTGGAATCAGCTCTGGCAAAAATTAAGAGAACACCACATCAAAACCCTGTCATGGGCAGCCCAATCTCCCAACCTAAACCCCATTGAAAACTTCTGGAATGTAATCAAGAGGATGATGGAGAGTCACAAGCCATCAAATAAAGAAGAACTGCTTACATTTTTGTGCCAAGAGTGGCATAAGGTCACCCAAAAGCAGTGTGAAAGACTGGTGGAAAGCATGCCAAGATGCATGAAAGCTGTGATTAAAAATCATGATTATTCCACAAAATATTGATTCCTGAACTCTTCCTGAGCTTAAACATTAATATTGTTGTTTCTAAATGATTATGAACTTGTTTTCTTTGCATTATTTGAGGTCTGAAAGCACTGGGTTTTGTTTTTAATTTTGACCATTTTTCTTTATCAGAAAAAAAATACAAAATTTATTGCTTGGAAATTTCGGAGACATGTTGTCAGAAGTAGAGATGGGCGGTGTTCGAGTCGAACTGTTCGCCAATTTAAAATTCGAGCTTTTTGGGCGGTGTTCGAGTCGTTCGATGAACCCGAACAATTTGCTTAAAATTCGGCTGTTCGAGTTTCTTTTCAATAACTGTTCGTTCACCAAAAGCCTAGCTTGATTTGCACATTAAAACTGTTTATCATTGTTAATGGACTGTTTCAGTGTATAGTGGGCGGGGGGGGGGCGGGGGATAGATCTGTGCTGAAATAACACCGATCTCCATTTTTTTTTCTTTCCCGCATTTACAGAGGGGCGGTGCAGTCTCTCAGCCTATCAGCAGTGCGCATACATACAGCAATGTGCATGTAATGCAGACAAGCAAGGGCATGTGTCATTGGCTGTGTATGTCACTCCTTGCCCAATGATAACCAGCCATTTGCCCCGTCGTCACCATTTCCTCACTGCTGCAGCTTTGTGTTAGATGGCACCGCTGCTGCTGTGGGCGCTATACAGTCAAAGAGTCTTTTTTTGCCAGCGAATTTTCTGAGAGATAGGTTTAGGGAGTCGGGACTAGTTGTAATATCAGCCCTTTTCAGGGTAGGTTACAGCAGTTCATAGCACTGTTTGCCAGGCAGGTCTGAACCAGTGCTGTGCAAGTGTTAGTCACAGCATTTGGTGTAATCTAGCTCAGCCAATCCTTTTGGGCTAGCAGCATTGTCTGATAGTTATCTGAGTAGCCTGCCTGTGAAGCTAGCTACACTGCCTGTGTATCTCAATTTTTACGGCATCTAACCCAGTAAATCGTTTTGGGTTTTGGGCTTAGTAGCAGTGTCTGCACGTCAGCAGAGTAGCCTGCCTGTGAAACAAACTATACTGCCTGTGTATCTCTATTTTCACTGCATCTAATCCAGTTGACAGTTTTGGGCCTAGTAGCATTGTCTGCACGTCATCAGAGTAGCCCGCCTGTGAAGCTAGCTACACCGCCTGTGTATCTCAATTTTCACGGCATCTAACCCAGTAAATCGTTTTGGGGTTTTGGGCTTAGTAGCAGTGTCTGCACGTCAGCAGAGTAGCCTGCCTGTGAAACAAACTATACCGCCTGTGTATCTCTATTTTCACTGCATCTAATCCAGTTGATAGTTTTGGGCCTAGTAGCATTGTCTGCATGTCAACAGAGTAGCCCGCCTGTGAAGCTAGCTACACCGCCTGTGTATCTCAATTTTTACGGCATCTAACCCAGTAAATCGTTTTGGGGTTTGGGGCTTAGTAGCAGTGTCTGCACGTCAGCAGAGTAGCCTGCCTGTGAAACAAACTATACTGCCTGTGTATCTCTATTTTCACTGCATCTAATCCAGTTGACAGTTTTGGGCCTAGTAGCATTGTCTGCACGTCATCAGAGTAGCCCGCCTGTGAAGCTAGCTACACCGCCTGTGTATCTCAATTTTCACGGCATCTAACCCAGTAAATCGTTTTGGGGTTTTGGGCTTAGTAGCAGTGTCTGCACGTCAGCAGAGTAGCCTGCCTGTGAAACAAACTATACCGCCTGTGTATCTCTATTTTCACTGCATCTAATCCAGTTGATAGTTTTGGGCCTAGTAGCATTGTCTGCACATCAGCAGAGAAGCCAGCCTGTGAAGCTAGCTACACCGCCTGTGTATCTCAATTTTTACGGCATCTAACCCAGTAAATTGTTTTGGGGTTTTGGGCTTAGTAGCAGTGTCTGCACGTCAGCAGAGTAGCCTGCCTGTGAAACAATCTATACCGCCTGTGTATCTCTATTTTCACTGCATCCAATCCAGTTGATAGTTTTGGGCCTAGTACCGCAGTTTGGCCACTCAGTTCTGCTCGGTTTTCATCCATCGGTTGTTGTGCCAACAACTTCAGATACAGAGTTGCCAATTAAGCACTAAAATGAGTGGCAAAAGGCCTGCTGCTGGTGGAAAGGGGAATAGTCGTGTTGGAAAGGGAAACAAAGGTTGTGTCCGTGGGGTAGGTGGTAAAGCAACAGTATCATCTGCAGAAGAAAGACCATCTTCCAGCCAAAGTAAGATGTCTACTTCTTTTCGTGGACAATCGGATATGATCCCTTTCTTATGACCATCGCTGCAAGCATCGCCAAAAATTCCAGATGAGGCACAAAAACAGCAGGTGCTTGAACAGATATCAAGTGCTCGTTCAAGAGGGCTCTCCTCCATGTCAACTTCAACATCACAACTACTCCAGTCCTCAGAGATGTCACCCCAATTGCACTTGCTTCCTCACAGCTCCCAAGTCTCCAGCTGCCTGTCTGAGCATGGGGCAGCACACATGGTTGAGTCTGTAGAGCTGTTTACGCATACTATAGCCTGGGAATCAGAGGTCTGCTCCAGAGCTTCTGTGAATCCAGACGAGGAAATGATCTGCACTGATGCCCAGAATCTTTGTGAGTCGAATCCAGGCCCAGATGAAGAAGGTTCTGAGCATAATGTAGACCCTCGTTCCCAAACTGTAACTCCTGGTGGTGGAGACAATGAGGAAGATGATGATGAGATACCTGATTGGAACGAAAAGTTGACTTTTCGGTTGGGGCAGGAAGAGGTTGGCTCTGAGGACGACGGGTGTGAGAACACACAGGATGATGATGATGATGAGGTTGTAGACCCCACTTACTGTCAACCCCCAGTCCGCCAGTCCATGAGGTCAGCAGAGGAGGTGGAGGAGGATGCTAGTGACGAGTCTGACGATGAGGTAACGGTGCGACTTCCTGGACAGAGATGGAGTACTGGAAGCACGTCAACAACTGCATCCTCAACCCCAATTGTGCCTCAGACCAGAAGTTGTGGCGGCTCTTCAGGTCGCACGGGCTCTAAGCCTTGCATAGCCTGGGCATTTTTTGACATTGCAAAGGATGACCCAACTCATGTTGTCTGTAAGATTTGTCAACAAAATCTCAGTAGAGGCCAAAAAATCACTAGCTTGAGTACTTCATGCATGAACCGTAACATGGATATGAGGCATAAGTTGCAGTGGGAAGCTCACTGTGCTACAATGCGGCCTAGTGGGCCGGATCGACCACCGTCTGCCCCATCAAGTGCATCCGCGTCCTCTTCATCCTCTGTGACTGTGGGGACAGCAGTCGCACATGGTTTTGGAAGCAGACCTTCCACCTCTTTACCCGCAACAGCCAGTGTGATTGGCAGGTTGTCAGGACATTTGCAAGTGGAAACACCTGCTGGTGTTGAGCGCGCTCTCCAACATCGACACCACATTTTGATCAAGGCAACATAACATCTCCGCCTGCACCTTCCTCACAGACCAGCAGTTTGCAGGGGACACCCTACTCAACTCCGTCTAAGCACGGCAGCCAGCCCTCAGTCCCTCAGGTGTGGACAAGTAAAAGACCATTTCCTCCTAGCCATGACAAAGCTAAGAGGTTGAATTTCTCCATCTGCAAGCTGTTGGCTACAGAAATGCT
The DNA here is from genome assembly GCF_051348905.1 of Ranitomeya variabilis. Classification (NCBI taxonomy): domain Eukaryota; kingdom Metazoa; phylum Chordata; class Amphibia; order Anura; family Dendrobatidae; genus Ranitomeya; species Ranitomeya variabilis. The sequence goes on along the minus strand of NC_135237.1, from coordinate 70,116,146 downwards.
GCCTTTCCGCCTGGTGGACACAGAGGATTTTCGAGACTTTATGTCCGTCGCAGTGCCCCAGTACCAGATGCCCAGTCGCCACTACTTCTCAAAGAAAGCTGTGCCTGCGCTACACTAGCATGTCGCACACAACATCATCGCTTCCTTGAGAAATTCTGTGTGTGACAGGGTGCATTTCACCACAGACACTTGGACGAGTAGACATGGACAGGGGCGTTACATGTCAGTGACTGGGCACTGGGTAACTACGGCGACATCAGGAGAAGGGGCTGCTGTCCAAGTCTTGCTGTCCCCATGAGTTGCTCGTCCATAGTCTGTATCTAGAAGTTCCTCCACTGCTTCTGCCTCCTCAACCTCCTCTCGGTCCTCCACCTGCACCCAAAGCCTGTCTGGCAATGCCACCCATGTTGTAACTGCGCAGAAGGAATCCTGCACACCTCCTCACTATGCTTTCACCAGGGCTCAATGGCATCAGGCAGTGTTTACATTGAAATGTCTGGGAAATGTAAGTCACACAACTGAGGAGATGTGGAGATGAGGAGACCGAGTTCCATCAATGGTTGTCTCTACTCAACCTGCAGCCAGGGAACACAATGCTGCAAACCTGGGTGAGGCCCTTTGCCGGGGCAATGTCACACACGTGCCTTGTATGGCTCACGTTTTAAACCTGGCTGTCCAGCAATTTTTATCCCACTATCCCGGACTAGATGGGCTTCTGCAGAGGGCACGGTCGCTGTGTGCTCACTTCCGCCGTTCGCATCCCGCAGCTCGATGACTTGCATCTCTACAGAAGTCTTTGGGCCTGCCAGTTCACCAGCTGAAATATGATGTGCCCACATGGTGGAATTCAACTCTGCACATGTTGCAGCGACTGTGGCAGCACCGACAAGCCCTGGTGCAATACGTTATGACGCATAGCCTGGGCCAACGAGATCTAGAGGTGGGGCAAATCACGCTGCAGGAGTGGTCTCAGATCAGGGACCTATGCACCCTTCTGCACAGTTTTGAAATAGCAATGCAGATGTTTAGTGCTGACGATGCCATTATCAGCATGACCATTCCGGTGATTTACATGCTAGAGCACACCTTACACAGTGTTCGGAGTCAGGTGGTGGAACAAGAGAAGGAGGAGGAGGAACAGGAGGAGTCGAATGCGGAAGGGATCATATCTCCAAGGTCAAGAAGGTTGGCAGCACCAAGGCGGCTGGCATTGGAGGCTGGGGGAGAGGGATTACCGAGGGCGCATGGTAGCAGCCAAACTGTTGAGGAAGGTGCAGGAGGCAAGGAAGGAGTGGAGGACAAACTGGAGCTGGGCATGGAAGACTCATCAGATGAGGGAGACCTTGATCAAATTTCTGTTGTGCGAGGTTGGGGGGAGAGGGCAGACGATGGAAGCATGATTCTCACCTCGTCACCACCAAGACAACAAGGACTTGGTCCTCATGGATGCGCAAGACACATGAGTGCCTTCTTGCTGCACTACCTGCAACATGACCCTCGGATTGTCAGAATCTGATGTAATGCTGACTACTGGGTTGCCACACTCTTAGATCCCTGGTACAAAAGCAAATTTGGCGAAATAATTCCTGCCATAGAAAGGGATTCACGCATGCAGGAGTATCAGCACTGTTACAGAATCTAACATCTGCTTTTCCACAAAACACCAGTGGTGCACGTAGTGAATCTCTGAGTTCTAACTTGCCAACTGTGGGATTATCGAGTCATCACTCAAACCGTAACAGTAACATCGTATCTGGTGGTAACAGCAATTTTTTCCAATCATTTCGAGATTTTTTTAGACCATCCTTTGCAAGGCCACAGGAGACAAGAAGTCTGACGCACAGCCAACGCCAAGTTAACATTGATGCCATGACTGTGCAACTGGACCCTTGCTCATTTTGGGCTTCCAATCTTGAAAAATGGCCTGAGCTCGCCACTCACGCCTTGGAGATCTTGTCATGCCCCGCAGCCAGCGTTCTCTCTGAACGTGTGTTCAGCGCTGCTGGTGGTGTGCTGACAGATAAGCGCACGCGGCTGTCCAGTGACAATGTAGACAGACTAACGTTCATCAAGATGAACAAATCCTGGATCCGCAAAGACTTTTCTACCCCTGTGTCATCTCGGGGAGACTAAAAGCTTGATGATTTTTGAAAATCACCTCACCAACCGTTTTAAAAAACTCTGGCAAAATTGATGCCACTTAAGTGGTGTCTGTGGCCGAATGTTTGGAAAAAATGGAGACTCTTCGATTTAGTCTCCTTGCTGAGTTTTACATGACGTTGCCATCGTCAATTCCAGGTGGGTGGGGTCAATTGCAGGGTTCTTTACTCATACTATGGCCTGGGATTCAGAGGTCCGCTCCAAAGCTTCAGTGTCTGCTAGTCAGCAGAATAGCCCAGCCACCCACCGCCTGTTTACCTAAGTACTATTTTTAACAGCATCTGGCCCAGGAAATCCTTTGGGGCCTAGTAGAAGTTGGTGCTACTCAGCAGGGTACTTCACCCATGAAGCAAGCTACACTGCCTGTTTACCTAACTACTATTTTGTAACGGCATCTAGCCCAGGAACTCCTTTTGGGCCTAGTAGAATTTGGTGCAACTCAGCAGCGTACCCCACCCATGAAGCAAGCTACACCACCTGTTTACCTAAGTACTATTTTTAACAGCATCTGGCCCAGGATATCCTTTGGGGCCTAGTAGAATTTGGTGCAACTCAGCAGCGTACCCCACCCATGAAGCAAGCTACACCGCCTGTTTACCTAAGTACTATTTTTTAATGGCATTTGGCCAAGGAAATCCTTTTGGGCCTAGTAGCAATTTCTGCTGCTCAGCAGAGTACCCCACCCATGAAGCAAGCTACACCACCTTCTTTCTTTCTCAATCTAACCCCTCGGTTCTGGGGTGTCCACTCTCCCTCCAGCTCTCTCCTTCTCACAGGTGGACTACCATGTGTTTTCACACTGTGGTGAATCTTTTGGGCCCAGGCATAAGAAGTAGTGTTAAGCAATACCTTCAGATATGCAAAGGTATCGGTATCAGAATGGATCGGCCGATACCCAAAAAGTATCGGATATCGCCGATACCGATACCCGATACCAATGCATATCAAAGGGACACAAAATATCGGAATGGTTCCCAGGGTCTGAAGGAGAGGAAACACTCCTTCAGGCCCTGGGATCCATATTCATGTATAAAATAAAGAATAAAAATAAAAAATATTGATATACTCACCCCTCTGACGGCCCCGGCTCTCACCGGTCCAAGCATCTGCCTCCGCTCCCTAAGAATGCAGAGTGAAGAACCTTCGATGAAGTCGCGGCTTGTGATTGGTTGCGTGACCGCTCATGTGACCGCTCACGCGACCAATCACAAGCCGCGATGTCATCGCAGGCCCTACACGCACTCATTCTTAGGAATGGAGGCTGCTGGTTACATCGCTAAGGTCCAGGGTCTGCCGGAGGGGTGAGTATATCAATATTTTTTATTTTTATTATTTATTTTTTACATGAATATGGATCCCAGGGCCTAAAGGAGTCTCCTCTCCTCCAGACCCTGGGAACCATACCCACCGCACACTTCCAATTCCGATTTCCGATGTCGCAAAAATATCGGAACTCGGTATCGGAATTCCGATACAGCAAATATCAGCCGATACCCGATACTTGCAGTATCAGAATGCTCAACACTAATAAGAAGTCATCGAGGTAATGGATAATATGTGCCGCCTTACAAACATCCATGATGACACATTTGAGGAAGCAACTAAATGCCTCAAATAGTGAGCAGGATATGGAGCACCCCATGGGCAAACAGCGATCTATGTAGTATGCTCCTTCACAGAAGCAGCCCAATGGGAGGACACTATTTGGAGGCACAGGTAGTAACCGGAATGCCCCCTCAATGTCTGTTTTGGCCATTAGGGTGCCCCTTCCCAACTTCTTGACCCACCTGATTGCCTCTTCAATAGTGTTGAGCATTCCGATACCGCAAGTATCGGGTATTGGCCGATACTTGCGGTATCGGAATTCCGATACCGAGTTCCGATACTTTTGTGATATCGGGAATCGGTATCGGAACCATATTCATGTGTAAAATAAAGAATTAAAATAAAAAATATGGATATACTCACCTCTCCGGCGGCCCCTGGATCTTACCGCTGTAACCGGCAGCCTCCATTCCTAAGAATGAGCACGTGAAGGGCCTTCGATGACGTCGCGGCTTCTGATTGGTCACGTGAGCGCTCATGTGACCGCTCATGTGACCAATCACAAGCCGCGACGTCATCGCAGGTCCTCCATGCGCTCATTCTTAGGAAAGGAGGCTCCCAGTTACGGCGGTAAGGTCCAGGGGCTGCCGGAGAGGTGAGTATATGGATATATATATATATGGATATACTCACCTCTCCGGCGGCCCCTGGACCTTACTGCCGTAACCGGGAGCCTCCGTTCCTAAGAATGAGCGCGTGAAAGACCTGCAATGACGTCGCAGCTTGTGATTGGTCATGTGAGCGGTCACATGAGCGCTCACGCGACCAATCAGAAGCCGCGACGTCATCGAAGGCCCTTCACGCGCTCATTCTTAGGAACGGAGGCTCCCGGTTACATCGGTAAAGTCCAGGGGCCGCCGGAGAGGTGAGTATAACCATATTTTTTATTTTAATTCTTTATTTTACACATGAATATGGATCCCAGGGCCTGAAGGAGAGTTTCCTCTCCTTCAGACCCTGGGAACCATTCCGATACTTTGCGTCCCATTGAAATGCATTGGTATCGGGTATCGGTATCGGCGAGATCCGATATTTTGCTGGTATCGGCCGATACTATCTGATACCGATACCAATGCATATCGGAAGGTATCGCTCAACACTACTCGTCAAAGGAGGTACAGTACATAGTACTGGTCAATGGTCGATGTTGTCGTTTACTGACCTGCCCCTTGGATATGACAAATGGTGGATTAGTCAATGTATTGGGCTCATTTTTTTGCACAACCCCCAACGGGGGTACCACTACGTCTTCTAAGGAAAGTGTTCTGAATGGACCCGCCGCCATTCTACCTAAAGATTTTTACTCCAGCCTTTCTTAACTTTAGAAGGGCATGACATGCCTATATCTGTGTCTCCTCCTCCTTTTACTCCTCCACCTCTTTTCTTTTCGCATGACTATGTGTAGTTGTGACTTTTCCATGTCTTTGTTGTGTCTTCTGAGCAGTTTGTCAGCTTTTGGACACCTTTTAAGGTGTTTTCTATGTGTTTTCCATGGTTTGCCTGCCATTGGTTTCAATGGGGTTTGACGGTGTTCGTCGAACAGTTCGGCGAACATCTCCTTGTTCGACGAACCGAACCGAACCTGAAAACTAGGGAGGTGGCTCATCTCTAATCAGAAGTTTATAGAATAATAGAATAATGTACATTTTACTCAAAAAATATACCTATAAAGAGAAAAATCAGACAAACTGAACATTTTGCAGTGGTCTCTTAATTTTTGCCAGAGCTGTATAGTAGTTTTGAAACTTTTATAAAGAAATGCAATCCCAAATATATTGTACTTCAAACCTACAGTTTAAAGGAGTTGTTCAGTCCTTATTTATTGATAGAATAGGTCATCATTATCAGAACAGTGGGGTTCTCAAACCCTACATTCTCAATAGGGTCTGTGCAGTGGAGCTCCATTGAACATTCACATGCAGGCAACACAAGAGCTGCTCTAGAGAATAGGAACTGTTCTACAGTACCTGCCAGCAGGAACTACTGCACAGTCCAGCTCAATGGTTACATCCGAATGGCACCTGAGCTGCAGAAGTTGAACTGGGAGAATGTTGGGGTCCCTCCTAAGTATAACTCTTCAATATCTTGTGACTTCACTACCCCTATAATGATGCCCCTTTTCTAGTAATTTTTAAGTTTATACCTAGGTATTAAACATGGTGTAATAAAGGGTATGCATCATTGACAGATATGCTTACAATGAAATGCAGCAATTTGCACAAGTTTTGCTAAAATCTAAATGATAAATATTTCCTAGATTTTCCACTTGTTGCAATCATAACATGCAATACATTTCATAGATTATTGGGAATTAAAGCATTGCCTATTCATTGCCTACAGCACTCAGGTAAAACAAGAGATATTGTGTAGAATTTAGCAATATGATTCGCAGGACCCTGGTCCAATGTACATGCCAGTGGTCCGTAGTTGTGACACAAGAGAACTGCAAAGTATTTACTTCTTCTGCCATCCCTGGCTGAGCCAACTCTTTTTCTGATTTTTAAGCCCATGCAACGTCATGCAACCCTTACTAATCAGAAGAGGGGTGCAGATGCCACAGTTAGTAGGAGGTATGACTACTGACGTAGACGCTGGACTAGAGTCATGAGAATCTTTTTGGCTCAACGTTAATACTGATAATATAATAATACAAAATTATGTTAGTGGTTTGCTAATTTCTTTTTAAAAACGTGGATATATCTGTTCCTTAAAATGCTGTGAACTTCTCACCCGCAGAAGCCCTCGTTATATTTTATTCTGCGACCGCAATGTCTTAAATTGCAGTAGTCAATATGTTTTCATCAGCCATATATAACTGACAATCTGTTTCTATTAACCGCCGAGCCAATAAACTTATTGTGAGACGGTCGGACTTAGGAGATATGAATTTGGTTTATTTCTTCTTGTTTAGTAAACAGACATTTATAGATCTTTATCCTAACGTGTTAAAAGGCCGCGCATCTCACCAATGTTTTACTGTCAAGTAACGCAATTCATCTTGTTTTAGAAAAACGGATTATTATCTTTTCCAACTTGGCAAATAAAGTCGTGAATAAACAAGGAAGAAACGACTGCAGTAAAATTGCAAGCAACAAACAAGACTTTCTAACCCATTTTAAAAAGCCGTCCCAACTTCTACATCGATTCAATGTCTACAGTCTGTGTCAGTAAATGTTCTCACAGCCATGTGGGTCTTTTGTGTGCCCTAATACAATTCATTCTCACACAATACTGCATCTTATTAGAAGGCAAAAAAAATAAGTTTTTAGCTTTTCGGCTGATCACAAGTTAAAGAAGTTGTCTCTTGAAGACATCAACTTAATAAGCAGAGGCCGTTATATAGAGAAGGTCTGACACCTCTTACCTGCCGTGGTCAGACGTTATTGCCAGGTAACTCACCATCTGGAAAAGAGATGATCATACATGAGTTAGGTGACAGTTATCTTGTGTATGAAGAGCTTTACTCAAGCACAGTGTCAAATTATTACTTTTTTTTATACATAATTAGTGACCTCCAAGTAGGTCAGACAATTATGACTACTGGAAAATGTACAATTCTTGCAGTAATTAAATCTAGAATGCAAATTTCATGACCATCAGGCTATGCAATGATGACCTTAATTTAACCTTCTTAGAGCCTGCTGAAGTCAGTCGTCCACGCAACAAAAATTGGGACGGAACATCACTTTCTGGTGTTTGTTCAACCACTACAAGGTTTTCTGTGTTGTAATCTCACCAAAGCTGTTTATAAAGGGTCCTGACTGCTGATTTCAGTAGCTAAACGAGCTCCATTTTCAGTTATAGATGATACGTATAGTGAAAAGAGGGCCGGCACAGCTATTGAAATGAGCAAATAGACAGTCCCCTCCGCATACAGCTCTAGTCATATTGTAACGTGACGCGGGGCAGTAGCCGTGGCCACAGTACTCGTTCTTCACATTCTGACACGCTACATCAAAATGGGGGTCCTGGCTGGATGTGTGAACTTTAGTTATGTTGGCACCTCTGTCCTTGCAGACTGCATGATGCTGGTGACTTCGGCTGGTCAGCACCAGATGTTATAGGGTTCAATGAGGGAAACCACCACTTAAAAAAAACTGTCTTTGAGGAAGAGTATGTACAGTGGATAGTGGGTGCAAATCTTCATGGACATTTTTCTTTACACAAGGATGATCTTCATACACATTCTCCCTTTTTCCTACCTAAACTCACTTGGTTCTATCTCAGTCAGTTCCTCTGCCTTCATTGCAACCCAGCACAATGCTTTGGGAGCTTCCCATGTCCAAAATAATGGCACTAGAGTACAGTAAGTGAGAGTCCTATTTCTCAACCCACAGGTCCACATCTTTTTCCCCTTATAGGAGCTACTTATGCCACTATACCCATTACTTAGCTTCTCTGTTTGCCAATGGCTTTGGATTACCACACAGGGCATGCTCTTCTTCTCCCTTTCCTTGCTATGATTTGTCCTGTTACCTCTTTGGCTTGCAACTAAGGATCGTCCCACTAAACTTCCTGTCTTAGATCCCATAACCGGAGAATCACTCACTGCTTCTATCAGTTTTCCTCGTCTCCACTTTGGATCACAGTATACATTGCTCCGGTCTCCTCTCACTTGAGTGACATCCACTTCATGCGGCTCTACTCGCTAGTCAGACCATAGGTCTGCCTTATATGTCTTCCTGACAGGAAACTCTCTCTGTCCCTTCACTTTAGGCCGTCACACTCTGGGCTATTCACAAACATTAACCTTAACTGTTCCTAATAACTCCTACTGCTGGGCAGACTACAACTCTATTACTAATAACAAAAGTCACTAAAAACATCACACATTCAAAAGCATTATAGCAATACACGTGTCTTCAAGTGGGAATGTGGGCAAAACTTTCATCTTCATACACTATGACAGCACAGAAAACCCTGTAAAGATATGCTCACATGCAGCATTTTTGCAGTGTATTCTACTGCTTTTTTTACAAAAATGTTAAATTGCTTTTAACTACACCAGCAAAAGGAATGAGATTTCAGAAAGCTCATACACACGCTTGCAATTTATTTTTGCTAACTGAGTTTGAGAACTGCAGCATTTAAAAAATCTGCAGCATGTCAATTCTTTTTTTTGTGATTTGCAGCATATTTTTCATTCATATAAAGCAAGGACAAAGTTAAAAAACACTGCAAAAACTTTATTAAACATACATTGTCGACAAAGCATCATATAAGTCGCGCCCCCAAAAAATGCTGTGTAAAAACGTAACAAAAAATTGCCGCAAAAATGCTAAATAATGGGTTTTAAATGCAGGGTTTTTACTGCCAAGGGAGCAGGTTTTGGCTGCAGGAAAAAACTCCACAAAAATGCTGTGTGTAAATAAAGCCTAAGGTGTCAGACACAAGCCAAAAAGGGACCTTCCATCTGTAGATCAGGGCATCTTTGTTATATATATTATATAAGGAAATAAGGAGGTTGTGTAACATAACTTAATTTTTTGTTGCAATGAACTAGTTACTCGAGAGAATAATGAAAAGTGAAAAAAATTCTGAATTAACAAATAAATGTTTATGGTTAAAGGAATAATTTTAGTTAATTATTGCTAAATTTAGTTGGTGCAGGACTTGCACACTGATCCACAGATTGGATTTGCATTATGTTTGGATTTGTTTGTGACTGTCATAGATGCCGTAAGTAAAGCCAACATTCTAAATATCATTGTAAATAATCTAGGATGTGATTTATTGTCTTATCAAATAGTTTTCTTTGCCTACTGACAGGAAGAGTAATCTCTGTGCTGTCATGGCGGTACACTGGAGATAGCTCGAGGCTTGGTTTGTGGCAATATGTATGGACCTTCATTACCTCTTTGCAATCAGAATCCTTGAAAGCCTGGAGGTGATCCAGGGGCTGAGTAGGGGACTTTATTTCAATGTGAATTATCTTCACAGAACAGTGACGCTAGTAAATAAAATGCAATTTTATTGTTCTGTTGACTATAACTCATAGTTAGTGTTGAGCGATACCGTCCGATACTTGAAAGTATCGGTATCGGAAAGTATCGGCCGATACCGGCAAAATATCGGATCCAATCCGATACCGATACCCGATACCAATACAAGTCAATGGGACTCATGTATCGGACGGTATTCCTGATGGTTCCCAGGGTCTGAAGGAGAGGAAACTCTCCTTCAGGCCCTGGGAACCATATAAATGTGTAAAAGAAAGAATTAAAATAAAAAATATCGCTATACTCACCTCTCCGACGCAGCCGGGACTTCAGCGAGGGAACCGGCAGCGTTGTTTGTTTAAAATTCGCGCTATTACTTGGTTACGTGAATTCCCGGCTTGTGATTGGTCAGGTCGGCCATGTTGCCGGGACGCGGACCAATCACAGCAAGCCGTGATGAAATTACGTCACGGCTTGCTGTGATTGGTCCGCGTCCCGGCAATATGGCCGCCCTGACCAATCACAAGCCGTGACGTCACGGGAGGCTGGACACGCGCTCATTTTAAAATGGGCGCGTGTCCAGCCTCCCGTGACGTCACGGCTTGTGATTGGTTGCGCCGCGGTCAACCAATCACAAGCCGGGAGGCTGGACGCGCTCATTTTAAAATGGGCGCGTGTCCAGCCTCCCGTGACGTCACGGCTTGTGATTAGTTGCGCCGCGGTCAACCAATCACAAGCCGGGAGGCTGGACGCGCTCATTTTAAAATGGGCGCGTGTCCAGCCTCCCGTGACGTCACGGCTTGTGATTGGTTGCGCCGCGGTCAACCAATCACAAGCCGGGAGGCTGGACGCGCTCATTTTAAAATGGGCGCGTGTCCAGCCTCCCGTGACGTCACGGCTTGTGATTGGTTGCGCCGCGGTCAACCAATCACAAGCCGGGAGGCTGGACGCGCTCATTTTAAAATGGGCGCGTGTCCAGCCTCCCGTGACGTCACGGCTTGTGATTGGTCAGGGCGGCCATATTGCCGGGACGCGGACCAATCACAGCAAGCCGTGACGTAATTTCGTCACGGCTTGCTGTGATTGGTCCGCGTCCCGGCAACGTGGCCGACCTGACCAATCACAAGCCGGGAATTCACGTAACCAAGTAATAGCGCGAATTTTAAACAAACAACGCTGCCGGTTCCCTCGCTGAAGTCCCGGCTGCGTCGGAGAGGTGAGTATAGCGATATTTTTTATTTTAATTCTCTCTTTTACACATTTTAACATTAATGTTGTTGCGATACCCGATACCCGATACCACAAGAGTATCGGAATCCCGGTATCGGAATTCCGATACAGCAAGTATCGGCCGATACCCGATACTTGCAGCATCGGAATGCTCAACACTACTCATAGTAGTTGACTATGAGTATCACAAATCCAATATTACATGTCCTCTAAAAATCCGGCTATGCATTTGGATGTACTGTTAGAAATTTGTCAAAGATCTAGAACATGATAACTTCCCTTTAACACATGTATTAGTGGTCCATCTAGGGGTTATAGAAAAAGCAAAAGGTATGCCAGGTCCTTGATAAAATTCTCTGTGCTTTAATTCAAATTTTAAAAATTCCTCCAAGAATACATGGCAAGGGACAGAAAACAAAAAGCTACGCGTTTCGAATGTTATCCGGAGATTCTTTGTCAAACCTATGACAAAAAAGGCCGGATGGCATTCGAAACACATAACTTTCCGTTTTCTGTTCCACGCATGTATTCTTAGAGGAATTTTTTAAATCTTTTAACCAGGAGCTGGAATACCTTTGTTTGTTTTTTCTACTATCCACACAACCGATGAGATCTTGGTTCTGTGCACTGGACTCTCATTTCAACAACAGGTGAGCTGGCCTCTTTTTCCTATTTTTTGACATATAAGGGTTATACAAAGCAACACTTTCTTATTAGGAGGTGAAAGGCCCTGACAACATGGTAATAGTCTCTCTTAGCCCATAGCATGTCACTGTCCTATAAATTAATAAATATAAGTTGGATGGGATAAATAGGACAAAATAGAATGCATGCATGATACCTGACGTGAGTTTATAAGATCTGGTAAGCTGCCCACAATGGCACTTCAGCAGCACGTCTGACCTCCAAATGAAGACGTGAGAGATGTTTATTAACCTCTTTAATGACCTTTAATATGTCATTTTATACATAAGTTGGCCTTATTGTACAATTTAGCGTCCTGTGAACCCCCTGAATCTATCGAATAAAATATTAGCCCCTTCTCTACTGGCTGGGATTGATGGAACCTCTGATATCGGTTATTTAACCATTTGTTACAGCTAAGAAGGACATCAACCTTATGGAATAGTTCCTCCTTTGATGTAGTCATTGCATAGTCAGCCTTGGGTACCTAGAAAGGTAAACGTTTTCCTTAGGCTAGAGTAACATGACCGTATGATCGCCATCAGTCATGGTGATTATGCTAATCACACTCTGATCACAGTTTGATCAGAGTGTGATCAGAGTATGATCCGATTTTCCCAGAAAAGGAGAAAAAAAGGTTGCTCCACCTTCTTTACATAGTCAGTCCATAAGAATTGGACCACTCTTGAATGTCAACTGAGTCTGGTCTGATTTTTTTCCACAGACCACTGAGTTGAATACCATCCATCCGATTCTCTGAGGCAAATCATGCATGCTGCGATTTATTCCTCTGACTGAATAAAATCAGACATTTGCACAGCCCTATAGAATAAGATGTGGTCGAGTGCTATCTGTAAAACGATAGATAGCACTCTTCTGATTTTTATAGTCTTCTGCAGGAGACTTAACAGTAGCCTGCGTCATAGTAAAACAGAAGACAATGTGTTAGGGTACCGTCACACAGTGCCATTTTCATCGCTACGACGGCACGATTCATGACGTTCTAGCGATATCGTTACGATATCGTTGTGTCTGACACGCTACTGCAATCCGGAACCCCGCTGAGAATCGTACGTCGTAGCAGATCGTTTGAAACTTTCTTTCGTCGTCTAGTGTCCCGCTGTGGCGGCATGATTGCATCGTGTGACACAGGTTGTATACGATGTGCGCACAGTAACCAACGGCTTCTACATCGCAAATACGTCATGAAATTATCGCTCCAGCGCCGTGTATTGCAACGTGTGACCGCAGTCTACGACGCTGGAGCGATAATCATACGACGCTGCAACGTCACGAATCGTGCCGTCATAGCGATGAAAATGGCACTGTGTGACGGTACCCTAACTACACAGAAGTACACCAGAAGATTTAAATCAATAATAGTCAACTAAGATAAAAAACATAATAAAAAAGTCCACAAATAAAAAAAAATTAAACAAGTCACGATTAAATAAGTATGATTGAATAAGTATAAAATATCTGTAACTTTTAGGCACTCGGGCAAGCATACTAACTGGAAGAATTATATTTGTGACAAACATGAACTTTCTAAACATTTTTTAGTAATTTCTAATTTAAAAAATAAAAATATCTGAGAATTAGGGTGCTACAAATGTTGTCAATAAGGGGTTAAAGAACTGAACAATCTGAAACTTATAATCGCACCTTTAGACAAGTAAGAAGAAGTTTCTTGAAGAAAATACAAGTTGAGACTATTTCTCCAGAATATAAAGTATATTAAGAGACAGCTAACAGCAGGTTCACTCCTGATTATGTGCAGAGGAAACATCTCCTACAGTGATGGAAAAATCAACTCTTCCAAATGTATGTTTCCATAGTGTGCATGTCTTAAGGCAATAACGTCTTGTCAGTAGGCGTTGTGTCATTCAAACAACTCAAAATTAAAGCCTACTTAAAGTTATAGCGCACATTTGCAATAGCTCGCAAGTCTAGACCGTTGACTTCTTAGCACTATTACCATACAGTTTACATTGTGTTTATAGACAGGGCTGTATGCCTGTGCCAAATAGTAATGCCACCATTGATGTTTCATGAATATTTTCTTTGACTGTAATGTGCGAACATTGTGAAAATGTGCTGTGCATTAATTCTGCCGTGTGCCACTTTGTATGCAAGGGCAGATACTCTTATTCCAGAGATGTATCAATTAGTTTACTGGGTGCAGCAGTTGTGATAAAATCAGTTTTCTGTGCTGCAGATCTAGCAGATCTCAGAATGTTGATCTGTTTATAAACCAGCCCTCACCACTGATTGGAAGCTTACTGTGTACACTGCATAGTGACAGAGAGCTGCTAATCATTGCTGATGGAGGGGTTGGACTAGGAGGCACAAAACAGCTTGTCCTGTAGTGGCAATATATATTTATACTAGATGGTGGCCCGATTCTAACGCATCGGGTATTCTAGAATATGTATGTAGTTTATTTATGAAGATTTCAGTATAATGCAATGAATACACAGGATTCGGCCGGCAGGGCATGACCAATTAGTGAAGCATGGTTCAAATCCTGCACCAATTCATGGCCGGACTGCATCTGTCACTGATTGTTCGCGGCCAGCCGGGGGTGACCAATCAGTGAAGCAAGGGCCAGCTGCAGGTTTTTGAGGGCCCCGGGCGAAAGAGTCTCACAGCCCATGCAGCATATAACACAGCCCACTGTTATGATCTGGTGACCTTGGAGCCGCATGAAACTTTCTCTGGAGTCGTGGAACCTGTACTGACCGCAAATCCTGAACTAACACCGCAACTAGAAGTAGCCGTGGGGTGTGCCTAACATACCCTAGACACCTCGACACAGCCGGAGGACTAAATACCCCTATAGATGGAAATAGGAATGCTACCTTGCCTCAGAGCAGCCCCCCAAAGGATAGGCAGCCCCCCACGAATAATGACTGTGAGTAGGAGAAGAATAGACACACGCAGGTAGAAAACAGGATTTAGCAAAAGAGGCCACTCTAGCTAAATAGGAAAGGATAGGACAGATTACTAGGCGGTCAGTATTAAAACCCTTCCAAAAATATCCACAGCAGATAATACAAAAAGTTCCACAATCTAACTAAAGACATGGAATGTATATCTGCCACTCCAGAGAATCCAACAAGACTGAGAAAATACTGACACAATCTAAGCTGGACAAGAAAACACAAAGAATAGCACTGAATTGTGAAGAACACAACATGTGTGCCACAGGAAAAAAAAAAAACAGACACTTATCTTTGCTGATTTGGCAGAAAGGCAGGAGGAACCAGGCAGAGGTCCTACACCTCCCAACAACAATTGACAACTGGCAAGGACTAATGAATCCTGCACGCCTAAATACCCCAGTCAGAACTGCAATCAGCAGATACACCTGACCAGGACTGCAACTCAGGGGCAACTGCATTACCACCTACAACCACCGGAGGGAGCCCAAAAGCAGAATTCACAACAGCCCATGTAGTATATAGCACAGCCTTGTAGTATATAGCACAGCCACGTAGTATGTAACACAGCCACATAGTATATAACACAGCCACATAGTATATAACACAGCCACGGAGTATGTTGCACAGCCCACGTGGAATATTGCACAGCCACTTAGTATATAACACAGTCACGTAGTATATTGAACAGTCACGTAGTATATAGCACAGCCATGTAGTATATAACACAGAGAGGTAGTATGTAACACAGCCCACGCAGTATATAACACAGTCCATGCAGTATATAACACAGCCCACGTAGCATATTGCCCAGCTACGTAATATATTGCACAGCTACGTAATATATTGCACAGCCACGTAATATATTGCACAGCCACGTAGTATATAGCACAGCCACATAGTATATAGCACAGAGACATAGTATATAACACAGGCCATGCAGTATATAACACAGGACACATAGTATAGAGCACAGCGATGTAGTATATTGCCCAGCCACGTAATATATACCACAGCCCACGCAGTATATAACACAGCCCATGCAGTATATAACACAGCCCACGTAGTATCTAACACAGCCCATGTAGTATATAGCAATGTGGGCACCATATCCCTGTTAAAAAAAAATGGTTATATACTCACCTGCCGTCAGCCCCCGGATCCAGGCCAGGCATTTACCGATGCTCCTTGCGAGGCTCCGGTCCCAAGAATGCATTGCGGTCTCGCGAGATGATGACGTAGCAGTCTTGCGAGACCGCTACGTCATCATCTCGCGAGACCGCAATGCATGGACCGCAGCGTCGCGAGGAGCAGCGGGAAAGGCGACGGAAGGTGAGAATATAATGATTATTTATTTTGTTTATTATTTTTAACATTAGATCTTTTTACTATTGATGCTGCATAGGCAGCATGAATAGTAAAAGGTTGGTCACACAGGGTTAATAGCAGCGTTAACGGACTGCGTTACACCTATCAGCAACGCAGGATTTCCATGACAGACAGACAAACAGACAGATGGAAGTGCCCCTTGGACGATTATATAGTAGATCTTTGGGTTGTTGGATCTACCTTTCTATGACGAAAAGACGGCTAATGTTCTGGAAACTTTCTGTTTCTAGAAAAGTTTTAAGTGAAACATTGCCCTTTTTTAAACTTGTACAATTTGTTAATTGAAACTTATAAAAGAAGAAATAAATTCTAACTAATCTAATTAACAAGAAAAGCCCTTCAGATACGAATTAATAAAGAGGACATAACTTTCTATAATAATCCTTAGTATTGAGAAAGGAAAAAAAAAACTGAAAAGAACTTGCTAATATTTAAAACAATAATTCATTTGTCTGACTTGTATTGCATTGATAGGTTGTATAAGGAAAATAGAAGAAAATATATAGAGGGCACCTAAGGAAATGGAATATTCCAAACTAAATTAGTGCATTATTTGGGTGCTTTTCTGGTATACAAACTTGTAGAAAAAAGGAACACAAATAATCCAGAACTAATGAACACAACAACAATCTCGTTGTATAACCCTTTCGAGAGAATAATCTTCCATATATATATATATATCAACCAGCCATACAAGTTTAAAAAATGACCATAAAAGTGGTTACATCCAGAATATGCTGGATTTTTAATAAATTAATTAAAGTCTATACACCTTTTAGGGGTTATGAGTTATTTCTAAGGCATTTTTTGCTTAAGCAGTTGATTAATTAAGGTGTATGTCAGGCACTGATCGGGTGGGTGAATGTTATACATATTTTTATATGGATCTTTTGTTATTTTCTGTGGGACTGTAAGAAATTTTCCATTTAGGAGTACACTGATAAATGAGCTTGTGTTGCTGTTGAAATCTTTTCATACTGAGAAGAACATAGGAAACAACGCTTCATATAAAATTTCCACATTCTGTTTCTAATCAATACATATTCTGAATTAGAGTCTAGGTAAAATCCTATTATAATGGCAGACGGTAACCTTAAGAGTAAATTCTTCTGGCTGTAAAAGAGTTGTTTGTGCTATATCTCTCCATCGAGAGATTTGTGCGAGATATTTCCGTGACTAAGTGAATTAAAATAGAGGATTGAAGTATCACAAATCTGCAATAATGAAAATAACGGCTGAAAAATCAGGAAATATTAAACAATAGTCTTTTCCATCTATCCTTATAAATCCAATAAACCGTGCCCAGGACTGACCCTTTATGACCATGCTTATTCTATAAAGATTTAATGCACTTAACAATATTGGTCAAGTTCAAGGTAAAGTTACTACTTCAGCTGTCAACTTTCTAAAAAAAAAATGTTTTAACATTATTGGAAATGTGTTATAGAAAATATTTTCTTTACAAAGTATATACAATTTCTACAGTATTATATAGAAATAAAATCCCCAGTTTATTTATTTATTATGCATTTCTTATACATCACATCACCATTAATTCCACAGCACTTCACATACATTATTATCACTGTCCCCGATGGGGCTCACAGTCTACATTCCCTATCAGTATGTCTATGGAATGTGGGAGGAAACCGGAGAACCCGGAGGAAACCCATGCAAACACAGGGAGAACATACAAACTCCTTGCAGATGTCCTAGGTGTGATTTGACTCCAGCACTGCAAAGGAACTGCGCTAACCACTGAGCCATCATGTCCCTAGTGGCTCATTGGTTATTTTGTTACCTCCATGGTTAAACCGATGCCATGAAATGTAATCTAGTCACACGGCTAAACCTTTTTAAAAGTTAAAATGTGACTTGATTAATGCAGCCAAAACCACAGGCAGCATGAATGAGAGCCTGGCTGCACAAATACGGCCAGATATGTTTTCCTCTCAGACAGAGAAAACAAAGTTTGAAGCGTTAGTTGGGGAATATGGAGAGAGATGTACCTAGTCCGGCGCCGCCCAAGTCTGTCTTCTTCCTGCACCGCTCAAGTTGATTGACGGGATTTTCCCATGTGTGTACATAGGGAGAGACCACTCATGTACCTGGAGTGGAGCTGGGAAAAGCCGGCCAGGGTCCATGCTAGAGAAGTCAGTTTTATCCTTTTAGTCTCTGAACGGCTCTTCAAAGAATGTCCTCTCTGAAACATCAGAGTCTTTCAGATAAAACAACATACGTAGTTGTGGCCATGCAGCCAGGATCTGATTCATGCTGCCTGTTATTTCTCACTGCAAAATGCAAATACATTTACATAATTTATATATCGTGATTTTCTGGATTTTATTTTTGATATTCAAAAACCTACTCTTAAAATTATTGACTGTTCATGTCTTTATCAGTGGGCAAACTTACAAAATCAGCAAGTGATCAAATAATTATTTCCACCACTGTATTTATACATGTAAATGAGATCCCCTCTGAGGCAACTTTCTTCTAAGCTAAACAAGCCCAACTTTTCCAACCTTTCACCATATGAGAGGCCTTTCATCCCTTGTAATAATCTAGTTTCCCGTCTTTGAACTGATTCTAATTTCTGAATATCCTTTTTAAAATGTGTAGCCCAAAACTGGATCCCCTATTCTAGATGTGACCTCACCAGTGATTTATAAAGTGGTAACAATACTTTGGGATCAAAGGATTTAACAACATCATGCTTTCCTCCGTAGCGGAAGTTCGTTGCCTTGGAGTAACCTTTGACTCTGCCCTGTCCTTCAAACAGCACATTCAAGCTCTGTCCACCTCCTGTCGCCTCCAGCTCAAAAATATCTCCAGAATCCGTCCTTTCCTCAACTAAATCTACTAAAATGCTTGTGCATGCTCTCATCATCTCCCGCCTCAACTACTGCAACATCCTTTTCTGTGGCCTCCGTGCTAACACCCTTGCACCTCTCCAGTCCATCCTTAACTCTGCTGCCCGACTAATTCATCTTTCTCCTCGCTACTCCTCCGCTTCTCCCCTCTGCAAATCTCTTCACTGGCTCCCATTCCCTCAGCGTATCCAGTTCAAATTACTAATACTGACCTACAAAGCCATCCATAACCTGTCTCCTCCATATATCTCTGAACTAATCTCCTGATATCTTCCCTCACGTAATCTCCGGTCCTCCCAAGACCTCCTTCTCTCCTCCACACTTATTTGCTCCTCATCCAATCACCTCCAAGACTTCTCCAGAATATCCCGCATCCTCTGGAATTCTCTGCCCCAACACCTCTGACTATCAACCACATTCGGATCCTTCGATCGGAACCTGAAAACCCACCTCTTCAGGAAAGCTTACAGCCTGCACTGACCCCACTGCCTCCTCATCACTATCAGAGATACTGCCTCACCAACACCGGAGCTCCTACAACCCTCAACCTACTGTCTCCTTCCCCATAATCTTGTAGAATGTAAGCCCGCAAGGGCAGGGTCCTCGCCCCTCTGTATCAGTCTGTAATTGTTAGTTTGTTTACTGTAAGTGATATCTGTAACTAGTATGTAACCCCTTCTCATGTACAGCACCATGGAATCAATGGTGCTATATAAATAAATAAATAATAATAAAAATAATAATTTTATCTTAATTTTTATACATCCTAAAATCTTCTTTGCTTTTGCAGCTGCTGCTTGACATTGAGTCCTGCTGCTCAGCTTACTTGTAATGAGAATACCCGTCTTTTTTCTGTTCTGTAGTCCTGAATATACTCCCATTTAATATATATACAGCAATAGGATTACTCCATCCTGGGTGCATTACTCTACATTTATCTACATTAAATCTCATTTGCCAAGTGTTTACCCATTCAGACATCTTACTCAGATCATTTTGCAATATTGTAATGTCAAGGTCAGATTTTAATATCCTACATAGTTTGGTGTCTTCAGCAAAGACATTATTAACACAAACATTTTTCTTGTACGTCTGCCGTCGATTTTGAAATTGGCCAGCACATGAGTCCCTTCACATCAGTGATGACATTGACACATGTTTTTGATGTTTTTTTTTTCAAAATACCAAAGTGCACAGAATGAGTGAACTTAATGCATGGTGAATTTCTGTCAGTTTTTGAGGATCGACGGTGACCATTCAAGTTTATGGGAGGGGAAAAAAATCTCATAAACTCAGTAGCAAACTATGTACAGTATGTGCTGTCCATCTTTCATGAAGCCATTTTTTTTGCTAATGTCAAAAATAGGTGCAGTCATAAAAATCAGACCTAAATTAAGAATAATTCTAGCAAAATATTTAAAAATGTGTCCTTAATTCCCTGTTCAGACTACTGCTTTCCTTTGGCAACTTCTAAAGGACAGAACTTCTTTTTTCTCCTGAGCGGCTTTGATCAGCAGCAACAACGGCTTCACAGGCATCTTCTCCTTTCGATGTGCGCTGATAGGAGGTAAAGTAAGGCTTGGTCGACTTGGTGGGAGTCAATTTACCGTGAAGTCTCATGCTGACAATAGACATTGCCCCCACTTACTGCTGCTGCTTCATGTGTAGCAGCCAACCGCACAATATCATTAAAGCCTTTCTTTTTATTGTGTGTTTTGTGGAAAACACAATCGAGATGCACAGACCAGCACTTATCTTAAGATATATTGAAGGGAAAAATTTAAAAAAATAGTTTTTATGAGGATAAAATAACAAAGTCCACTGTGACTATTTTGGTCACATTTTTAGAAGCACATTCACTGTAAAATAAGAAAAAGCTTAAAGAAATACAAATGAATAAAAACTGTTCTCGTTTAGCTCATTTATTGACTTGCATTCAGTTTCTGTCACTTTGGGAATGGCAAGTTTTTATAGTCACAGTGGTAGGGCTTATATTTCCATTAGTAAAAAAAATCTCTCCCAATTTTGAGCCTTCGTTTCTCATGTGTTGTAAGCAGGAAACATGGGCAGGGATTTTTGAAGTTGGAGCAACAGCTGCAGCTATGCTGGAGGAACTACACATGACATTGCGTGAACTCTTAGGGTGTGTGTCCACGGTCAGTAAACGCTGCTTGTTTGACGCTGCGCAGAGCTGCAGCATCAAACACGCAGCGTCCAGATGTTCCAGCATAGTGGAGGGGATTTTTTGAAATCCCGTGTCCACTATGCGTGGAAACCCGCACGCGGCGGGCCTGCGACTCCAGACATGCTGCGCGTCTTTTCAGATCGCAGCATGTCCGTTCACCTTGCGGGGATGCAGCGTCCCCACAAGGCATAACACAGGGCCCTATGGGAGGGGTGCGATGATCCCAGATGTGTACAGTTAACACATCCGGCATCATCGCGTCCCAGAAGGGGGCGGGGCTTATCGCCGAGCGGCTTCGCCGCTCCGGCGATACCGCCGGCCATCCTGAACGTGGACACGCAGCCTTAGGTTAAGTTCCCATAATGAGGTTTTAATCCTGCATATTTTATATGAGCAAAAAACGCAAGAGCCCTTCAGTTCTAGTAATGGGAATGGGATTTGTAGAAACCTAGGGCCCACTGTGCTCATTTTTCAAGCTGCATAAACTGACCTGCGGGGAGCGTTGGAAATCTGCAGTATGTCAATGTCTCTTGCAGGTACGCTGAGTTTTATGTGCAGAATTTTCACATAGACTTGCATTGGATGCAGAAATTCCGCAGGCAAAAAATGCACATGCATTCTTAGTGCATTTCCACTGAGGAAACACACTAAAAGTGCATATAATCAGCACCTGACTAAATCAATAAAGTTTTTTTTAAAGCCAAATACCAGATGGAATCATCAACAAATCAGCTTTATTTAAATAAAGGAAACTAAAACCATGGCGTCAAAAACACATGAAAAAAACACTAAAAAAAGACAATCAAAAATTAAATGAAAAAATGCAAGTAACTTATTTTAGCTAATTGGTGCAGAAAAACTGAACATAAGGGTAAAGCGCTGCCGGCTTTTGAACGCAGGTGATCACCGCATCCTATACATTGGACAGTGATATTTATCTTACGGAGA
Source organism: Ranitomeya variabilis (assembly GCF_051348905.1). Classification (NCBI taxonomy): domain Eukaryota; kingdom Metazoa; phylum Chordata; class Amphibia; order Anura; family Dendrobatidae; genus Ranitomeya; species Ranitomeya variabilis. The sequence continues at coordinate 70,094,191 of NC_135237.1, read as the reverse complement.
CTGAGCGTCGCCACAAGATAAATAGACATGCTGCGGTCTGGAAAGACCACGCATAGTGGAGATGGGATTTTATGAAATCCCCTCCATTATGCTGTAACATCTGGCCACTGCTGGTTGGACGCTGTGGCTATATACAGCATTCAACCCGAAGTGTTTACTAACCGTGGGAACATACTCTTACAAACATACAGCATTTTTGCTATTTTTTTTTGCAGCAAAAACCTGCTCTCTTGGTCTTGTTTTCCAAACTCCCATTTTCCGCTTTTTAGTGGCATTTTTGACATTTTTCCTTTGCATCATATTTTATGGTGCGGATTACTATTTGTGCTTTTTCTACAGTATATGTTAATAAAGTTAGCTTTATTCACCAAAAATGCTTCAAAAACGCCATAAAAATGCCACCAAAAATGGGTTTGTGTTTTTTCACTTTCTCATTCCTTTCTTAGGGTGAAGAAATGCTGCAAATGCGATGACAAAATAGACATGCTGCAGATATAAAAAAAACACTGCAATTCTCAATTTCAGTCAGGAAAAAACAAACAAGTATGTGCACGAGATTTCTAAAATTTCATATCTTTTCCTAGTTCTGTAAAAAGCAGCTATTATTTTTCAGAATAAAATACAGCAAACAAAACGCTATGTGTGAATATATCCTAAGGCTACAATCCCACAATGAGCTTTTGGTGCGTTTTTGATGCTGTGTATTTTTGCTGTCTTACAGTTCCAGCAAAGTGGATGAGATTTAGAGAAATCTCCTGCCCACTGTACATTTATTTTACTCAGCATAAACTGACCCGTGGTGCGTGCTTCAAATCCACAGCATGTCAATTTCTCTTGCTGGTTCGCTGAGTTTTCTGCATGGAGTTTTGTTTGCATTAGATAATCTGCAGGAAAAAAACGCACTTGCATTTTTAGAGCATGTCCGCAGAAGAAATGCCTCAAAAACGCATGTAAACAGCACCTAATTAGATCAATAAAGTGAATAATGTTTTGTCAAAGCCAAATACCAGGAATTATCAAAAACAAAGCAGCTTTATTAAAGCATGACACCCCAAAAAGAGATAAATCGTAGCATCAAAGACGCAATAAAAACTCATGGATGCATCAGAACTAGACCATGGAGCAAGTGTACAATGGCCTTTTGGGCTTTTTAGGGGCCCATCAACTTTAATACCCGGAGGCTGAGATCACTGTCCTGCAATTCCTGGGTGTACTCAATTCCCAAAAGATTATTTTAAAATTTACACTCCCAGAGCCATAAAAAAGGCCATTTTGATACATAAGATTTGACGTTGAATACGTTACATTAACTTTGATGTTGCTACCAAGAGAAACACATCTCAAATGATGTGCTAACAGGCGTAATCCGATTTATTCATTAGCGAGAGTGCCGCTTCAGGAATCTCATATGATAATGTGGTAGGCTATAATTACATTATGGCACCCGTTTTACATTATGAGAAGTAAACATCTTCCTTAACGTTCTATGGGAGACAACAATTAACCTCACTCAGCTGATTTGTAGGATTATAATGGGCTCTGTCATGTGATAATGCTGCTGTGGAGAGTGTTAGCGAGGCCCTATGTATCTAAGGCTCTACAAATAATAGAATCAACTTTTGATATTTGCAGAGGATCAAGCCTGTTTCCTGGCGAATCAATGAAGAGAATTTTTAAAGATTTTCTTGTCTTTGTCAAGCTGTGCATAATGTAAATGTCATACTGCTTATTATATTAATAATTTACATATAAAAATAATTTTAATAGGATATTGCCCTGTTTAGTAGTATAGGAGATAGCAGAAGGAGGACAATAGCAATTACTGCTGCCAAAGCTTGTTAAGTCCTCGGGCTTAGATCTACTACCGAACATTATTATAAAAATAAATGTTCTTCACATGGTTTTGGCCTAAAAGTACATTTATGAACTAAAACTGTGATAATGTTAGGAATTGTGGTTCTGAGCTCCCACCTGGAAATGGATCAAGTCTGGTGCTACGCTCCTCTGGTCGCAAGAGGCATCATTGTCCTGACCCTGGAGGCAGAGCTACCATGTGCGCAGGAAACCATCCCAATCTTATGGAGCGATGCGTTCTGGAGTAGTAGGATGTGTGAGAAAGAGGGATGCTGTATCTGCCATGGATTTCATTGTCCGGGGAACATGAGTGCTCCCCCGTTGCCATGCAATGCAGGACAATGCTGTGTCCCATTTCCTGGGAGTGGGTAAAGAGTATCCTTGCACTTTAAGGCTCGCTTAGCTGGGACAGCTGGCACAAAGTGCATCTGTGGCTGGTTTGGGGCCAGTCTTGCCATCTCTCTCTGCGATTGTGCATAACAGGCAATCAAATAGGTGAAACCCTAAGGGTATGTTTCCATGGTCAGGATTCCCTGCACTTTGGACACAGGGGATACCCCACTCCGCCCAAAGTGCCACCCCCTGTTGTACGCACGGTGATTCCAGATGTGTTCATTGAACACATCTGGAATCACCGCATCGTATTCATAGACCGGGTTATTTATCTTGCGAGATAAATAGACATGCTGCAGTCTGGAAAGACGCACCTCATATCCGGTTACGCAGGGCCGCCGGATGTGGCCCTGCACGCATAGCAGAGACGGGATTTTATAAAATCCCCTCCACTATGCTGTAACATCGCGACGCTGCGGATTGGACGCTGCAGATGTATGCAGCGTCCGATCCGCAGCAAATCCTGAAGGTTTCCTGACCGTGGAAACATACCCTAAGTAAAATTCTGGTCAAAAGCACTCCCTTTTCAATGAATAAGAAGTTAAGAAAGTTGAATAAATGCATCTGCCACTGTGCGAGAAGACTGTATAAAACAAAATGGTTAAAAGATGTATACGCTACAGTTAACTATTAATGAATCAAGCCTACCATGTCTCCCTCTCTCCAAACTGCCGGGATGTGTCTCCCTCTGTGTTAGGAGCTCTATGCGGATTACGAGATGGAGTAGATGGCTTGACTTGGATACACCCCAATTAATGGATCAGCAGCTGGGGATTTGTATAGGATGAATCCTCCACCGATGGTGAAGACAGCGGGCCGGTCAGTCACATCTGTCTTTCACTGACATGCGGGAGCTGCCGTCCTGTGTCTGTGTGACGTCACTCGAGCTGCAAACTTTCTTCCACGGGTGGCAAAGAAAAGATGCAACTGACCTGACTCTACATTGTGGCTGGCATACAGAGCAATGACTGAACACGTGCCACCCCCACCCCTATGACTAAATACCAAATGCTGGCATTTGGCTACATGCAGGTGCTGGGCAGCATTGTAGTGCTGTCAACCTGCAGATTAACAGCATATCTGCAGGTTCACTGTGTTATTTCTGGGGACAGGTTCCCTTTAATCCAAATCACAGTGATCTAGGAAGCTGAGATATGAGATGCTTTCAGTAGGGTAACTTGGAAGTGGAGCTCATTCTCTGAATAATAAAGCAGTGGTTTATTGAAGCCTTAATTATGAAAGCAAGGTAAAAAATAATCCATTGGTGGTTAACTTGTCTTCTCCATGTCAGTTCTGCAGACTCAATGACAACTAGAGTGGCTCTTTAAAGGTAACCTGTCACCCCCCCAGATGCTAATGAAGTAAGAGGAGGTGGCACCCGGCACACGGGGGCCCTGAGTGACGGCTCTGGTGCGTCTGTGTTATGGGAGAAAGACCAGCCCCCAGGTCTAATTCGAGGTATGAGGTGCACATTATAAAAGTGATTATTGCAGCATTGGCAGGGACCAGAACTAAAGGAGCCACCTTGACAGAATGCAGCATTAGTGCTGCACAAGGTGGCTCTTTCAGTTAAAAACGCCTGGGGGGTGACAGGTTCCCTTTAATGTGGGGACAACAAGGAAGGGAAAGTCTATCTTGGCTTAAATCTCATGAGCAGAGGTGAGAGTGAGAGTTTTCGTTTAAGGCTCATCCACACTGTTAGCTTACATGGCTCTATACAATCTTTGAATTATACATAGGCAAAAGACGCACCAATAGACTTCGGGGTAGCCATATTGTATATACAGTATTGGCCACTGCGTATTTGTGGATCTGCCTATTACTACTTCTAAATGATTACTATTACTAAAAGTGTACAGCCCCTTTTTGCTTTGGTTGCAGTTTTCTGGGGGAATGGCCCTTCTCCTGGGCTATTTTCCCTTATCCCATAAATAATGTGTCATGATGAGCAAAGTCTAGTTCCTAATTCTTCCCCATTTCACTTGTTTTTTCTTGGCACATGGAGAGGGTTTGGGACCATCCATATGAGGTCACCTTGATGTGGTTTGTTGGCTATTACTCTTTTTGATTAAAAGAAATGTTAATAAACAAAGAACCTCACATTTTTATGTGCATTCAATAGTAGAATTCATGTATTCATTAATTTTAGTTTGCTGACACACAGTACATTGACCACAGCATTTTCTGGACACCTGCGTATTAACTTAATACAAAAGGTGGGCTTGCATTTTTTTTTGTAGCTATGGCATGGCTCCACAGCAGTCTATGGAAGCATATTATGGGTATATATAACTCGAATGTTGTACAGAGCCATAGGCAGAAAATTTTCTTTAGCCCTAAAAGAAAACTCACATTGTCCTCTCTGATTATGACAGGATTCAAGTTAGAACTAAGATATAATTTCTCTTCCTTGTCCCGACATTGGAGGACTTCTTAAGTCGGCACTGTGTCTTCAGAACTTGCATGGAGAAGACAAGATGACCACCAATGGATTTTTTTTTACCATAATAGTGGTTTCTATAACCCACTTCTTTGTTATTCAGAAAATCAGCTCAACTTCCAGTTTACCCTGCTGAAAGCAACTCATATCTCAAACCACCGCGATTACGATTAAGGGAAAATTGGAGACATTCCAGTGTTAAAATTCTTTGCACATCAGCGTCTACAATACCGATCATTTTTCCCTGCTGTATTTTTTTATGTAATTGTAGATCGCTTTGTACTCTTCTAAGCTTTTCTTATTTACAGTTTTCTGGTCTGATACACGTCCGGTTGTACAATGATATTACTACGCACTACATACATAATATATTGCTCCCTTCAGGGCAGAACTGCCGCGCTAGTGCCAATCCAGGAAACAGACTTGTGAAATTAAAGAACCATCGTGGACACAGTGCATTTCAAGGCGTATGGTATAAATGATAGATGGCTTTGTTTTTTCTTTGCAATTTCTATAAATATACAGAATATATGTTTTACCTTTTCAAAGGAAGCATCATATAGTGTTCCCATCATTGTATTGCTGTAAGTGAATAATTCTTCTTAATTCACTGGAATATTTTTTTTTACTCCAGTTTAGGTTTGCTGCTATGATGTTGGCAATATAGATACAACCTATGTGAGTTCCACTCTCCAAATGAATATCTCATCAGGCAGTGTGCCCGAGAGCCCAGTTTCTAAGTAAATGACCATGTTTCACATGCCAACTTCACAGTACAGCAGATCACAATGTGGTCATTTATACTTCCTAGGCAGGAAACATTTTGATTGCTTAAAGTACAATTATCTAAATTAAGCATACGTAAAAGAATATGCTAAAAATTTTCATTCCTAAGCAAAACTCAAACCTGCTTTTGGCCAAAATAATAAAGACTGTAAGACATGGTCGTTAAAATACATTTAATTTTAATTGTCTGTATCAAAAAAGCTCATTATTTACTAAACTTTTTTCTTTAGATTTTTTTTGTATCTATTTTTTATTTTAACTGTTTTGTTTAAGATTTTAAATTGTAAATGAAGTTTCTGTTCACACAGCTGTCAAAGTTTAAGTTTCTTGCTAGCATAGGAAGATTAATGTATTCCACTAACTTTAATGAAGTCCATCAAGCTTTCATTTCTTTTTTTTGGGGGGGGTAACAATTTCATACAGTGTTCTCTTTATTGAAGGAAGTTCCTATGCACTAAAAACTGTATGGCTGAGTTTTATTTTTTATTGAAATAGAATCAGTTTAGAACACATTTGCATTTTACATAAATTGTAAATCGTGGTTAAATATTTAGCAGTCCTATTGGGTTACTTACAGCCCAGACTGTTCTGGACCTGGTGGTTAGGAGCACCCGAAATGACCTGATGGTTAAAATGGAAAAACCTGGGACAAGCTCTGAGGAAATGGTAACTCTACTGACCGCAATCCCTAATCCTATCACACACACTAGAAATAGCCGTGGAGCGTACCTAACTCTCCCTAGACGCCTCTTCACAGCCTAAGAGCTAACTACCCCTAAAGATAGAAATAGCAGCCTACCTTGCCTCAGAGAAATTCCCCAAAGTAAAGGTAGCCCCCCACAAATATTGACTGTGAGTTAAGAGGAAGTAACAAACACAGGAATGAAACAGATTTTAGCAAAGGAGGCCGAATCTTCTCTAGACAGACAGAGGATAGGAAAGGGAACTATGCGGTCAGTATTAAAAACTACAAAAACCACGCAGAGTGTGCAAAAAGACCTCCACACCGACTCACGGTGTGGAGGTGCAGCTCTGCACCCCCAGAGCTTCCAGCTAGCAAGGAAATATCATAATAGCAAGCTGGACTAGAAACATAGCATGTACTGAGAAATATATTCAAAAACCAATAAACAGCAAATGGACTAGCGAGGACTTAGCTTCTGCTGGAGTAGACAGGTCATCTGAGAAATCCAAGAGAGATCTGAACCAGTACTGAGACATTGACAGCTGGCATGAACTAACGACCTGGGCAGAGTTAAATAGGGAAGCCAGCAGCAGCAATAAACGAGGGCAGCTGAGAAAGCCAACCTCAAAGATCAGCATTTCCACTTAAAGCCACCAGAGGGTGTCCAAAGACAGAACTCACCAAAGTACTATTCACGACCACAGGAGGGAGCCCGAGAACGGAATTCACAACAGTACCCCCCCCTTGAGGAGGGGTCACCGAACCCTCCCCAGAGCCCCCAGGCCAATCAGGACGAGCCAAATGAAGGGCACGAACCAAATCGGCAGCATGGACATCGGAGGCAACAACCCAGGAATTATCCTCCTGACCATAGCCCTTCCATTTAACCAGGTACTGAAGCTTCCGTCTCGAAATACGAGAATCTAAAATCTTCTCCACCACATACTCCAACTCCCCCTCAACCAACACCCGAGCAGGAGGATCAACGGAAGGAACCATAGGCGCCACATATCTCCGCAACAACGACCTATGGAACACATTATGGATGGCAAAAGAAGCTGGAAGGGCCAAACGAAACGACACAGGATTGATAATTTCAGAAATCTTATAAGGACCAATGAAACGAGGCTTGAACTTAGGAGAAGAAACCTTCATAGGAACAAAACGAGAAGACAACCAAACCAAATCCCCAACACAAAGTCGGGGACCAACACAGCGACGGCGGTTAGCAAAACGTTGCGCCTTCTCCTGAGACAACGTCAAATTGTCCACCACGTGAGTCCAAATTTGCTGCAACCTGTCCACTACAGAATCCACACCAGGACAGTCAGAAGGCTCAACCTGCCCTGAAGAAAAACGAGGATGAAAACCAGAATTACAAAAAAAAGGCAAAACCAAAGTAGCAGAACTAGCCCGATTATTAAGGGCGAACTCGGCCAATGGCAAGAAGGTCACCCAATCATCCTGATCAGCAGAGACAAAGCATCTCATATAGGTCTCCAAGGTCTGATTAGTTCGTTCAGTTTGGCCATTTGTCTGAGGATGGAACGCTGAAGAAAAAGACAAATCAATGCCCATCTTAGCACAAAAGGACCGCCAAAACCTAGAAACAAACTGGGAACCTCTGTCCGACACAATATTCTCCGGAATGCCATGCAAGCGAACCACATGCTGAAAAAATAATGGAACCAAATCAGAGGAGGAAGGCAATTTAGGCAAGGGTACCAAATGGACCATCGAAGAAAACCGATCACAAACCACCCAGATGACAGACATCCTTTGAGAGACAGGAAGATCAGAAATGAAATCCATGAAATATGCGTCCAGGGCCTCTTCGGGTCAGGCAAAGGCAAAAGCAACCCACTGGCACGAGAACAGCAAGGTTTGGCCCAAGCACAAGTCCCACAGGACTGCACAAAAGAACGCACATCCCGTGACAAGGAAGGCCACCAAAAGAACCTAGCAACCACATCTCTGGTACCAAAAATCCCAGGATGACCAGCCAATACTGAACAATGAACCTCAGAAATAACCCTACTAGTCCATCTATCAGGGACAAACAGTTTCCCCACTGGACAGCGGTCAGGTCTATCAGCCTGAAACTCCTGCAGCACCCACCGCAAATCAGGGGAGATGGCAGACAAAATCACCCCCTCTTTGAGAATACCAGCCGGCTCAGAGACTCCCGGAGAATCAGGCAAAAAACTCCTAGAAAGGGCATCAGCCTTCACATTCTTAGATCCCGGAAGGTATGAGACCACAAAACCGAAACGGGAAAAAAACAGTGACCATCGAGCCTGTCTAGGATTCAACCTCTTGGCGGACTCGAGGTAAGTCAAATTCTTGTGATCAGTCAAGACCACCACGCGATGTTTGGCTCCCTCAAGCCAATGTCGCCACTCCTCGAATGCCCACTTCATAGCCAACAACTCCCGATTGCCGACATCATAATTACGCTCAGCAGGCGAAAACTTTCTAGAAAAGAAGGCACACGGCTTCATCAAAGAGCCATCAGAACTTCTCTGAGACAAAACAGACCCTGCCCCAATCTCAGAAGCATCAACCTTGACCTGAAAAGGGAGCAAAACATCTGGCTGACGCAACACAGGGGCCGAAGTAAAACGACGTTTAAGCTCCTGAAAAGCCTCAACGGCCACAGGGGACCAGTTCACCACATCAGCGCCTTTCTTCGTCAAATCAGTCAAAGGCTTAACCACACTAGAAAAATTAGCGATGAAGCGACGGTAAAAATTAGCAAAGCCCAGGAACTTCTGAAGACTCTTCACAGATGTAGGTTGAGTCCAATCATAAATGGCCTGAACTTTAACAGGGTCCATCTCGATAGTAGAAGGGGAAAAAATGAAGCCCAAAAAGGAAACCTTCTGAACTCCAAAGAGGCATTTAGACCCCTTCACAAACAACGCATTAGCACGAAGGACCTGGAACACCATCCTGACCTGCCTTATATGAGACTCCCAATCATCCGAAAAGACCAAAATATCATCCAAATATACAATCATGAACCTATCCAGATACTTCCGGAAGATTTTGTGCATAAAGGACTGAAACACAGATGGGGCATTAGAAAGCCCGAATGGCATCACCAGGTACTCAAAATGGCCCTCGGGCGTATTAAATGCTGTTTTCCATTCATCGCCCTGTTTAATACGCACAAGATTATACGCCCCTCGAAGGTCAATCTTGGTAAACCAACTAGCCCCCTTAATCCGAGCAAACAAATCAGACAACAGAGGCAAAGGGTACTGAAATTTGACCGTGATTTTATTGAGAAGGCGGTAATCTATACAGGGTCTCAGAGAGCCATCCTTCTTGGCCACAAAAAAGAACCCTGCTCCCAATGGTGACGAAGACGGGCGAATATGTCCTTTCTCCAAGGACTCCTTTACATAACTCCACATAGCGGCATGTTCTGGCACAGATAAATTAAACAGTCGGCCCTTAGGGAACTTACTACCAGGAATCAAATTAATAGCGCAATCACAGTCCCTATGAGGAGGTAGGGCACTGGACTTGGGCTCATCAAATACATCCTGGTAATCCGACAAAAACTCAGGAATTTCAGAAGGAGTGGAAGAAGAAATTGACATCAAAGGAACATCAGTATGTATCCCTTGACAACCCCAACTAGACACAGACATTGATTTCCAATCCAGTACTGGATTATGAACCTGTAACCATGGCAAACCCAACACGACAACATCATGCAAATTATGCAACACCAAAAAGCGAATATTTTCCTGATGTGCGGGAGCCATGCACATGGTCAGCTGAGTCCAGTACTGGGGTTTATTCTTGGCCAATGGCGTAGCATCAATCCCCCTTAAGGGAATAGGAATCTGCAAAGGCTCCAAGAAAAAACCACAGCGCCTGGCAAACTCCAAGTCCATCAAATTCAGAGCAGCGCCCGAATCCACAAATGCCATAACAGAGTAGGACGACAATGAGCAAATCAGAGTAATAGATAAGAGAAATTTAGGCTGCACAGTACTAATGGTGACAGACCTAGCGAACCTTTTAGTGCGCTTAGGACAATCAGAGATAGCATGAGAAGAGTCACCACAGTAAAAACACAGCCCATTCTGACGTCTGTGTTCTTGCCGTTCAGCTCTGGTCAAAGTCCTATCACATTGCATAGGCTCAGGCCTTTGCTCAGAGGACACCGCCAAATGGTGCACAACTTTGCGCTCGCGCAAACGCCGATCAATCTGAATGGCCAAAGACATTGATTCATTCAGACCAGCAGGCGTGGGGAACCCCACCATAACATCTTTAAGGGCTTCAGAAAGACCCTTTCTGAAAATTGCTGCCAGGGCACACTCATTCCATTGTGCAAGCACAGACCACTTTCTAAACTTCTGGCAATATACTTCTGCTTCATCCTGACCCTGACATAGAGTCAGCAGGATCTTTTCTGCCTGATCCACAGAATTAGGTTCGTCATAAAGCAATCCACGTGCTAGAAAAAATGCATCTACATTAAGCAATGCAGGATTTCCTGGCTCAAGGGAGAATGCCCAGTCTTGCGGGTCACCACGCAGCAAAGAAATAACAATCTTTACTTGCTGAATGGGGTCACCAGAAGAGGGGGGTTTCAGAGCAAGAAACAGTCTGCAATTATTTTTGAAATTCAAAAATTTAGATCTATCCCCAGAAAACAAATCAGGAATTGGAATTCTAGGCTCTAACATCGGATTCTGAACTACATAATCTTGAATACTCTGCACTAGTGTTGAGCGATACCGTCCGATACTTGAAAGTATCGGTATCGGAAAGTATCGGCCGATACCGGCAAAGTATCGGATCCAATCCGATACCGATACCCGATACCAATACAAGTCAATGGGACTCAAGTATCGGACGGTATTCCTGATGGTTCCCAGGGTCTGAAGGAGAGGAAACTCTCCTTCAGGCCCTGGGAACCATATTAATGTGTAAAAGAAAGAATTAAAATAAAAAATATTGCTATACTCACCTCTCTGAGGGAACCGGCAGCGTTGTTTGCTTAAAATTTGCGCTTTTCTTTCCTTACGTGAAGTCCCGGCTTTGTGATTGGTTGCGTCGCAGTCACATGGGCGACGCAACCAATCACAGCAAGCCGTGACGTAATTTCAGGTCCTTAAGGATTTTAAAATTACGTCCCGGCTTTGTGATTGGTTGCGTCGCAGTCACATGGGCGACGCAACCAATCACAGCAAGCCGTGACGTAATTTCAGGCCCTTAAGGATTTTAAAATTACGTCCCGGCTTTGTGATTGGTTGCATCGCAGTCACATGGGCGACGCAACCAATCACAAGCCGTGACGTCACGGGAGGCTGGACACGCGCGCATTTTAAAATGCGCGCTTGTCCAGCCTCCTGTGACGTCCCGGCTTGTGATTGGTTGCATCGCGGTCAACCAATCACAAGCCGGGAGGCTGGACACGCGCGCATTTTAAAATGCGCGCTTGTCCAGCCTCCCGTGACGTCCCGGCTTGTGATTGGTTGCATCGCGGTCAACCAATCACAAGCCGGGAGGCTGGACACGCGCGCATTTTAAAATGCGCGCTTGTCCAGCCTCCCGTGACGTCCCGGCTTGTGATTGGTTGCGTCGCCGTCAATGCGCACGTGTCCAGCCTCCCGGCTTGTGATTGGTTGACCGCGACGCAACCAATCACAAGCCGGGACGTCACGGGAGGCTGGACAAGCGCGCATTTTAAAATGCGCGCGTGTCCAGCCTCCCGGCTTGTGATTGGTTGACCGTGATGCAACCAATCACAAGCCGGGACGTCACGGGAGGCTGGACAAGCGCGCATTTTAAAATGCGCGCGTGTTTAGCCTCCCGTGACGTCACGGCTTGTGATTGGTTGCGTCGCCCATGTGACTGCGACGCAACCAATCACAAAGCCGGGATGTAATTTTAAAATCCTTAAGGGCCTGAAATTACGTCACGGCTTGCTGTGATTGGTTGCGTCGCCCATGTGACTGCGACGCAACCAATCACAAAGCCGGGACGTAATTTTAAAATCCTTAAGGACCTGAAATTACGTCACGGCTTGCTGTGATTGGTTGCGTCTCCCATGTGACTGCGACGCAACCAATCACAAGCCGGGACTTCACGTAAAGGAAAGAAAAGCGCGAATTTTAAACAAAGAACGCTGCCGCTTCCCTCGGTAAGGTGCAGGCTGCGTCGGAGAGGTGAGTATAGCAATATTTTTTATTTTAATTCTCTCTTTTACACATTTTTACATTAATGTTGTTTCGATACCGATACCCGATACCACAAAAGTATCGGATCTCGGTATCGGAATTCCGATACCCGCAAGTATCGGCCGATACCCGATACTTGCGGTATCGGAATGCTCAACACTACTCTGCACCCTAACAGCGAGTTGATCCACACAAGAGGACAAACCCTGAATATCCATATCTACACCTGAGTCCTGAACCACCCAGAGGTTAAGGGGAAAAGAAAGACAAAACAAGCAGCAAAGAAAAAAAAATTGACTCAGAACTTCTCTTTTCCCTCTTTTGAGATGCATTAACACTTTGTGGGCCAGCTGTACTGTTCTGGACCTGGTGGTTAGGAGCACCCGAAATGACCTGATGGTTAAAATGGAAAAACCTGGGACAAGCTCTGAGGAAGTGGTAACTCTACTGACCGCAATCCCTAATCCTATCACACACACTAGAAATAGCCGTGGAGCGTACCTAACTCTCCCTAGACGCCTCTTCACAGCCTAAGAGCTAACTACCCCTAAAGATAGAAATAGCAGCCTACCTTGCCTCAGAGAAATTCCCCAAAGTAAAGGTAGCCCCCCACAAATATTGACTGTGAGTTAAGAGGAAGTAACAAACACAGGAATGAAACAGATTTTAGCAAAGGAGGCCGAATCTTCTCTAGACAGACAGAGGATAGGAAAGGGAACTATGCGGTCAGTATTAAAAACTACAAAAACCACGCAGAGTGTGGAGGTGCAGCTCTGCACCCCCAGAGCTTCCAGCTAGCAAGGAAATATCATAATAGCAAGCTGGACTAGAAATATAGCATGTACTGAGAAATATATTCAAAAACCAATAAACAGCAAATGGACTAGCGAGGACTTAGCTTCTGCTGGAGTAGACAGGTCATCTGAGAAATCCAAGAGAGATCTGAACCAGTACTGAGACATTGACAGCTGGCATGAACTAACGACCTGGGCAGAGTTAAATAGGGAAGCCAGCAGCAGCAATAAACGAGGGCAGCTGAGAAAGCCAACCTCAAAGATCAGCATTTCCACTTAAAGCCACCAGAGGGTGTCCAAGGACAGAACTCACCAAAGTACCATCACGACCACAGGAGGGAGCCCGAGAACGGAATTCACAACACCAGACCATTATCACGTAAAGCCAGACATACAGTTAGGTCCATATATATTTGGACAGAGGCAATATTTTTCAAATTTTGGTTATAGACATTACCACAATGAATTTTAAACAAAACAATTCAGATGCAGTTGAAGTTCAGACTTTCAGCTTTCATTTTCAACAGTTTTCCACGTTAAAATTGGATGAAGGGTTAAGGAGTTAAAGCTCCTTAACATGTGCCACCCTGTTTTTAAAGGGACCAAAAGTAATTGGACAATTGACTCCAAGGCTATTTCATGGACAGGTGTGGGCAATCCCTTCATTATGTCATTCTCAATTAAGCAGATAAAAGGCCTGGAGTTGATTTGAGGTGTGGTGTTTGCATTTGGAAGGTTTTGCTGTGAAGTAAACATGCGGTCAAAGGAGCTCTCCATGCAGATGAAACAAGCCATCCTTAAGCTGCAAAAACAGAAAAAAACCCATCTGAGAAATTGCTACAATATTAGGAGTGGCAAAATCTACAGTTTGGTACATCCTGAGAAAGAAAGAAAGCACTGGTGAACTCATCAATGCAAAAAGACCTGGGTGTCCACGGAAGACAACAGTGGTGGATGATCGCAGAATAATCTCCATGGTGAAGAGAAACCCCTTCACAACAGCCAACCAAGTGAACAACACTCTCCAGGAGGTAGGCATATCAATATCCAAATCTACCATAAAGAGAAGACTGCATGAAAGTAAATACAGAGGGTTCACTGCACGGTGCAAGCCACTCATAAGTATCAAGAATAAAAAGGCTAGACTGGACTCAAAAACATCTAAAAAGCCAGAACAGTTCTGGAAGAGCATTTTTTCAACAGATGAAACCAAGATCAACCTCTACCAGAATGACAGAAAGAGAGAAGTATGGTGAAGGCGTGGTACAGATCATGATCCAAAGCATAGCACATCATCTGTAAAACACTGCGGAGGCAGTGTGATGGCTTGGGCATGCATGGCTGCCAGTGGCACTGGGTCACTAGTGTTTATTGATGATGTGACACAGGACAGAAGCAGCCGAATGAATTCTGAGGTATTCAGAGCCATACTGTGTGCTCAGATCCAGCCAAATGCAGCCAAACTGATTGGTCGTCGTTTCATACTACAGATGGACAATGACCCAAAACATAAAGCCAAAGCAACCCAGGAGTTTATTAAAGCAAAGAAGTGGAATATTCTTGAATGGCCAAGTCAATCACCTGATCTCAACCCAACTGAGCATGCATTTCACTTGTTAAAGTCTAAACTTCAGACAGAACGGCCCACAAACAGCAACTGAAAATCACCGCAGTGAAGGCCTGGCAGAGCCTCAAAAAGCAGGCAACACAGCGTCTGGTGATGTTCATGAGTTCAAGACTTCAGGCAGTCATTGCCAACAAAGGGTTTTCAACCAAGTACTAAAAATGAACATTTTATTTACAATTATTGAATCTTTCCAATTACTTTTGGTCCCTTTAAAAACAGGGTGGCACATGTTAAGGAGCTGAAACTCCTAAACCCTTCATCCAATTTTAATGTGGATACCCTCAAATGAAAGCTGAAAGTCTGAACTTCAACTGCATCTGAATTGTTTTGTTTAAAATTCATTGTGGTAATGTCTATAACCAAAATTAAAAAAATGTTGTCTCTGTCCAAATATATATGGGCCTAACTGTATCTATCTGCACACCTATAGGGTTGCACCTCACAGTATCTAGTTATTTCCAAAAGTGAAGTCAACTGAGATTTTCAGTGCAGCTAAAGCAGCATTCTCATATTTGTATGACACTTCCTAGTGATGGACATTTTTTTTCTTCTCATTAGTCCATACACATATCAATTTTAAAAACAGCTCCATGTCTCCGGTCCATGAGGCTCAGCATGTCCTATTCTCATCCATCAGATTCGGCCGTTAAAGTATAAGGGGATCCATATAAAACGGATGACACACAGAAGTCATACTTTATATAGTTTTCCATCCTTTTTAATTGAGCCATTGCTAAGAGTGAATGAAAAAAAAGTTCAGTCTACATTCTTCAGTGAAAAAAATATGTTTGAGAGAAAAGCTAAGCAACTATGATGACTCCTGAGGGAAAAAAAAGTCCACTCTCTCGAATTGTAACACACACAGGGATTTGTCAATGTATTTTAAGACTAAGTTCAAAAGAGCGTATAAAAAATCATCCTATGTTTATTCAGAAAAGAATAATATCTTTCATCCATATAGCACTTGTATGGCATCCATATGTCATCAGTTTTTATACATCAGCAGTGAATAACATTTACAAGATCAAAAAGTTAACTATGTTAAGAGAACTGCAATGTATCCTTAAAAATTGAATGCTATACGATTGAACTGTATGGGATCTGACTTGAATATACCAACAAAGCCTGAAAATGTGTGACTCTCAGAAATTAAGAAATGAGACCTGAAATACAGTGGCTAAATATATTATATATTGAATAATAATCATAAAAACAGATTAAAATAAAAAAAAGGTGCCTGAAGAAGCGGTGCGAAACTTGCATCGAAGAGAAAGGATATGGGGCCTGATTAGTGTGTGGCCGATAGAGATTTCTACAATAAGGTAAAACCTTATGTTTATTTTTTCACTAAATCTGGCTGCAAACTTACTACATTGACTATATTGGTCATGGTTGTTTACATCGGGAAACTGCTATTACTCATTGCTAGGCTGATATCATTCTATTTCATCCAAAATACGAGAGAGCATAGTGCAAGCTGCAATTTTTTTCATATGGACATTCGGTCTATGTGTAAAAAAAAAAATAATCATCTAAAGAGTCCAGTTGAATAACATTGGAAATACCGTTCTCCTTTTTAATCCATGGACTGAACTTGGACCATGTGAACATAACCTAAAGAAAATACATGCTGACCTTTACTAACCAAACATGCAGATGTAGCAAATGTCACCTTTTCAATCAAAAATGTGCTACATCATTAAAGCAGATAACCTGTATTAATTGTGCAACAATCCCATTTATCCACTTCTTAGGCTAGGATCACTCGACAGTATCTTCTCTCTTTCAAGAGAATTGGGCCAATTATGCCAATCAAACTCTGATCAAACTCTGACCAGCATTTAATCATAATGTGATCATAGTGTGGGCTGATGTTTTTCTGATAAGGAAAATAAGGATAAGATTGGAAAAAAGTCTCCACCTTCTCTATTCTGTTAATTCGTAAAAATCGGACTGCATGGGGGGCGTGGCATGACAGCGGTGGAGTGAGGAAGCAGGCAGAGGAGCTCCCTCCATAAAACCGACTAAATACCATATCAGAGCACGATTCCGGATCCCAACAGCACTACCATGGGTCCCAAAAAGAAGAAGGGATACGGGGGAACCCCCTCGGTGGCAGAGGAGCCCGCAGCTCAACAGATAACAAAATTCCTGGTCGGTCCAGACAGAGGAGAAGGCCTAAGAAACATGGTGACAGTGGATGAGAAGGAGACAGCAGACGCTGTAACAGACGCTGACACAGCAGAAGCAGGGGCGGGAAGCAGCTCCGACGGGTCAGTGACACAGGAGGTGAGACACAGTGGAGATGCTGCTTCTGGCACTGGGAAATGTGAGGGAGGACCTAAATCATTACCAGCAGTGCTTCAAGATGGAGCTGGGGAGGGGAGGGGGCCACAGGAGGGAGGAGAGGGAGGAGAGCAGGGGTCAGCGCTGGCAATGACAGGAGAGACACAGGACGATGGGGAAGTGCATAGGACAGAAGAAGAAGATTGTGAAATGGATTACAATGAAGGTCCATCTCAGAGCCCTGCGTCCCCCTACCCCAGAAGCAGCTCTGAATCCTCCAGGCACGTTATAGCCCCTGATGTTGTGGTTGTAGGGGGAGGCCAACCAGTTCAGGAGGGTTGCCTCACACAAACTCAGGCCCCACAGATAATGCCCTCTCTCTGCTATCCTGCATATAACTCACAGGGCTTTGGATATAACACACAATTGATCCCAGGACTCGATATGGGTTTGTTGAATGCTAGACTACGTGATATGCCCACCAGACAGGACATGGAACAATATGTGATCCGCCTAGAGACATCGTATAAGGCAGAATTATCAACCCTGAGGGATGAGATACAACAGTGCAATGAAAGGGTTAATGTACATGACCAAGCTATCGCGGCTCTGACGGCCAGATTAGATGCTCAGGATGAGACGCTTGCAGAACAATCCTATCATACTCAAATGCTGGCAGATATGCTTGATGATGCCGAAAATAGGGGAAGGCGGAACAATATTAGGGTTCGAGGATTACCAGAAACAGTGGCACCCAAAGACATAAGAGGCGCACTGCAGCAAGTATTTAACTCTGTTCTGCAGCGTCCACAGGAGTCACCCCTTGAACTAGACCGGGCTCATAGGGCGTTGGGTCCAAGACCTCAAAACCAGGCTCCTCCACGTGATGTGATATGCCGGGTGCATAGATACCAAATAAAGGATGAAGTGATGTCCAAGGCAAGAATAGAGAACACCATAAAATACAAAGATACCAGAATCCAGCTATTGCCTGATCTATCTCGGTGGACTCTGCAGAGGAGGAAAGCTCTCCGCCCGTTACTAGACGTTTTACGCCAGCATGATATATCATACACTTGGGGGTTTCCGTTCCGCCTACGTGTCCAAAAAGAAGGCAGGGTTCACCTGCTGAGTCATCCGAACGGCATCCCTGCTTTTTCGGCGGCGCTTAACATCCCAAGGGTGGAAATCACAGAATGGCCTTCTCTGCCATTACAGTACAGAGGAGCAGACCCTCCCAGGCAATTTTTCCCTCAAAGGCAGAGGAGAGCAGGCAGAAGAATGGATAGAGAAGGGCGTGATCCCAGAGGTAACGAAGAAGGGAGAGAACCATGAAGTTAGGATCATGACAGAATGGGTTCCATGACTGCCTGTTTGGGTGGGGGAAAGGGTTTGTGGGATATATATGGTTTCATTTTCATGAGGATCAGGAGCACAGATGGATGTCCACACTCCAGTTCACTAACATTTGATTGGTGCCATGGAGTGGAATATCTTGCATAGCAACGACCGTTATTGATTCCGCAAGGACTTCAAGATAGACAGCGCATAGAAAAATAAGGCAGACGCTTTCCACAGGAATTTAATGGGAATCAAGAGAACGATGCCCCCTTCCCTTTTTCCCCTTCCCTCCCTTTTCCCCTTCCTCCTCCCCTTCCCCCCTC
Source organism: Ranitomeya variabilis (assembly GCF_051348905.1). NCBI lineage: Eukaryota > Metazoa > Chordata > Amphibia > Anura > Dendrobatidae > Ranitomeya > Ranitomeya variabilis. The sequence goes on along the minus strand of NC_135237.1, from coordinate 70,075,456 downwards.
CTCTTTCCCCCTTTTCCCTTCTTCCCTCCCCCCCTTTCTTTCTCCACCCTTTCCCCTTTTCCCTTCTCCCCCCCTCTCTTGGAGTTTTTTTTTTTTCTTTTCCTCCCCCACTAGGGGTGCTACATATTGTGCCATTGTTCTGCCCCACTGTGGTAGTCCAAGCGGATGATAAGTTCACGACTGTCGTGGAAGATGGTTGGTTTTTGGTTTATATTATAGTATGTAGATAGTATTTTATAACAACTCATTGAATCGTCGTTGATATCCTGCACCCCTGCATTATTTTTAAGTCTGGCGTAGCTTTCATTTGGGGCATGAGGGAGAATTGGGAGATGTGAATGGCATTAGAACAAAGACTGTAAACCATACTCTGGCCCTACCTCGCTATATGACAGGTTCCGGTTAAGTCAATTTAAAGTTAACATTTATTCCCCTCAGTTGAGGAGAGGTTACTGATGGTTGTGTCGGAGGAGGGAGTCTCACTCCATATTGCACATAGCTTACGACCCTACGGAGAAGCCATAACCCGTTGAACGGCATTGGCGGTTAACACATTTCTCCACCACATATTTTAGGGTATAAGAAGGCATCTTACGTAGAGCACACCACTTCAGGCTTCAAAGACGTACTACGTTTCGATAGATATTGACCCTGATTTCGCAATTAACTGAATACGTGTCTAATTATCTACCTTTTCTATTCACTATCTCTATTTCTTTGATAAATTAGATCTACTTTAGCCTCCGCGGCCCTCTCAGTAGGGAGAGAGAAGGCACGACTCAGACAACAATGCACCCAAAGATCACTATGGGATCCCTGAATACCAGGGGATTTAACACGCCCCAGAAAAGGTCACAAATCCTATATGGAATGCATAAGCTTAAGGTACAAATACTTATACTTCAGGAGACTCATTTTAAAAAAAACAATATCCCTACTATCAAGGACCGATACTTCACGACTTGGTTCCATAGCGCTTGCCCCGAAAGTCGTTTGAGGGGGGTGTCTATTGCGATCCACAAGTCCCTCCAGCACACAGTTGAGGACACATATGCGGATCCAGAAGGCAGGTACCTACTATTAAAAGTTAGGATTCATACAACCCTCTACACTATTGCGGGGTGGTATGCCCCAAACAAAAATCAGGCCAGGGCTGGCCGGGGTTTCCTAAGGAGAGTAGCGGAATTTGCTGAGGGGGTGATGGTGATAGGGGGGGACTTCAATCTCACCCTTGACCCACGAATGGATACCTCAACACGAAATGTGAGAGGAATCACTAGGCAATTGTCCCTTTTGAAACAATCTATCCATGGGATGCAGCTGGTGGACATTTGGAGAGCACATAATCCTGGAGGTAGAGATTATACGTACTATTCCAGTTCTCATGATTCCTATAGCTGAATTGACTTTTTTCTTGTCAGCCATCATGCCCTATCCTGGCGCCCCCGACCGTCCATTGGTAGCTTCTTATGGTCGGATCATGCCCCGGTGTTCTTAGACATTTCCCCACCAGATGTAGTGGACCGTCCCTGGACTTGGAGATTGAATGACAATTTGTTGAAAGACTTGAATTGCACGACAGACATAAAAAAGACAATAGAACAGTTTTGGTCAGATCACGCAAACGATGACACCTCGACCCCGGTGAAATGGGAGACCCTAAAATGCGTGCTTCGTGGAATCCTGGTAAAACACGGATCCCGTCTTAAAAAACAGAGATTGGAAAAAACAAAAGAATTAATGGATACTATATATGTATTGGAGCAAAAACATAAAAATACTATGTCACCGGTAATACTAGGGGAATTAATTAAACATAGGGAGACCCTTAGAAATTTATTAAATGAGCAATCGCTGAAATTCAGAAATAATTTTAAAAGTCTCCTTTATCATAAGGCCAATAAATGCGACCGCCCCCTAGCTCGATTATTACATCCTAGGATTCAGACGACTTACATTCCAAAAATTCAGAAACGTACGGAAACGGAGACTCACGACCCAGGGGAGATTCTAGAAACAATACGAGAATACTATCAGAAGCTATATAACTTGGAGGGTATGCACTCGGCTAATCACGCCGGGGACATACAGGCTAAAATAGATAAATATGTAGCAGACACGCCACTTCCTAGACTTTCCACAGAGATAACAGATGAGCTAGAGGCAGACATATCGACACAAGAGGTGGATGAGGCCATAAAAAATACTCCAAACGGGAAGAGCCCTGGCCCTGATGGGTTTTCCCCCCACTTTTATAAACTCTTCAGAGAACAGTTAACACCACACATGACAAGGACTTATAACTCCATTTCTGAGTCCTCAGGGTTTACGCATCAATCTCTGGCGGCCTATATCACAGTATTGCCAAAATCGGGAAAAGATCCAACAGTGGTCTCTAACTATAGACCAATTTCTCTGATCAATATAGACATGAAATTATTCGCGAAGATCCTGGCCAACAGACTTGCACCCCTATTACCATATATCATACATTCAGACCAAGTGGGTTTCGTTCAGGGAAGAGAGGCACGTGATGGAGTGTTGAAGACTATATCTTTGATCGCTCATGCCAGGACCTACCAGAAGCACCTGGGACTGATATCGGTGGACGCCGAAAAGGCGTTTGACCGAGTGAGGTGGAGCTTCCTTCAATCAGCTCTCCGACAGATAGGGCTGGGGGACAGATTCTTATACAAAATTGCGGCCCTATACACGAACCCGTCAGCTACAATTAAAATTAATGGATGGCTCTCGGACCCCTTTAGGATTCATAATGGAACAAGACAGGGGTGTCCTCTTTCGCCCTTGTTGTACACGGTGGCAATGGAACATTTAGCGGTAGCAGTAAGAAATAACCCTAGTGTATGGGGTATCAAGATAGGCCAGAAGCATTATAAAACTTCATTGTATGCAGATGACCTTCTTCTATACATCTCCCAACCTCATATCACTATACCTGCATTAATGTCTGAATTCAAAAAGTACGGAGAGGTCAGTAATTTTAAGATAAACTACACCAAAACTGAGGCACTTAATATTACTTTGCCATCGGAAGATGTGGATAGGGCAAAGGAGAATTTCCCATTTAAATGGCAGGCTGGTGCCATTAAATACTTGGGCATACAGGTCCCCTCAGATCTAAATAAACTATACACACTAAACTACGAAACCCTACTGAATAAAACTATAAGGGATCTAAAAAAGTATGATCAAAAAATGATTTTGTGGTTTGGCCGCATAAACACATTCAAGATGGATGTGCTTCCCCGGTTCCTTTATGTGTTCCAGACGGTACCGATCACACCACCTCGAAGTTTTTTTAAGACTATTAAATCAGCTCTAATACATTTTATATGGTGTCAGAACAGATCTAGGCTGAGTTACAGAACATTGACGAGACCTAAATCACAAGGGGGGGCGGGACTTCCAGACTTAAAGACATACCACCAGGCCTCACAATTGATCCATCTTTTTGATTGGCATTATAGACGGGAGACCAAACAATGGGTTGGACTGGAACAGGAGGGGTACCTAGTTCCATTGCGGAATTTACCGTGGATAGTGACCAGAAATAAAGAGAAAATAGGGGAGGGTTGTCGGGATATGATGGCTGGCGAGATCCTTAAGAGTTGGGACATGCTAAAATATAAGAAAAAATTAATGAGCACAACTGTCCCATTGTCTCCTATATTCGCTAATCCTGATTTTCCACCAGGCCTTCACTGCGAGAGGTTTTTGGGATGGAGGGTGGAATCCAATCAAAGAATATATCAAATAATATCGCAGAAGGGTCTTTCCTCTCTCAACGAGCTACAAGACGAATGTCCTACTCGTACACTATCTTGGTTAGAGTATGAACAATTAAAATCATTTGTCAGACGAATTTCTGGTGGAGAAGTACCACCACCTTCTCTGACACAGTTTGAGAGGATATTCGCCCAGCAGACACCCCCATCGCATCAGATTTCTCTTGTGTACAAATTACTAAACGAGGAGACTTCAACAGTTATCCCGGGATATATTAGAGCGTGGGAGGCGGAAATGGGATGCACATTTACTGAGAGGGAAATCACATCGGCATACCGCTGCGCTCATGGGATGTCTCCGGCCAGCCATGCCCAAGAGAAGAATTTCAAAATTCTTACTAGATGGTACCAATATCCTGTGAGGTTGCATGCCATATTCCCCTCGGTGGCGGATGGGTGCTGGCGCTGTGGGAACGCAAGGGGAACTTTGTTCCATATTTGGTGGCAGTGTCCAGGGATAAAGAGTTTCTGGGGAGAAGTATTCTCGACTTACAATAAAATATCAGGAGAGGATATAAATCTTACTCCGCACATGGCCATCTTGTCCATGCTACCGGGACCAATAGCCAAACAAAAAAGTAGTCTCCTGAGGTTTTGCTTGACGGCAGCCCGCATGGTTATACCTAGACATTGGCGTACAACGAAAATTCCGTCCATGATTGAATGGTTAACAGAATTCTCACATATCCACCATATGGAGGAATTGTTTGCACAGGCTTTGGGTGATAACTCTAGGTACTTGCGGACATGGCAACCCTGGATTTTATTTAGGGACTCTGGGAGTTTCGGGGCTCTCATGGAGAAATGGGAGGTACTTTCCCGGCAGTGAGGTTTCTCCTTGGCTTTCCTGGGCTGGTTTCAGAGGGCTGCGGAGGCATGATCCTTCCTTTCCCCTTCTCATTTTTCCTTTCTTTTTCCTCTTTTCTTCTTATCTTTCCTTTAAGTCTGACTAATTAATATGATTCTGTGATGATACCATATTTGCGTGAAGTAAAAAACACGTACTATTTTGGAGAAGTTTTGTAACTACTTTAGTCTATATGTATGTTTGTATTTGTGATATGTTGTACTATTTTAATACTTTAATAAAACAGATTAAACATAAAATCGGACTGCATTTAAATGTTATCCGTGTGCTGTCCAATTTTTTCCATGGACTCATTGACTTGCATGGCTGAGTGCCATCTGAATATTGGATCAAACTCAGACATGCTACAATTTGCTTCCTCGGTCAGACTCTCTCCGACAGGGCCGGACTGGGACTAAAATTCAGCCCTGGCATTTGAAGTCACACAGGCCCACTTGTCGCATGGTGACTGTATAATATCTTTGTACACTTGTAGGCTACAAGAAGTGAGGGGAGTGTAACACGACTATATAACATATAATTACAGCTGTATCCAGCATTACAGCTCAGTCCCCATACATAAAATGTAATACAGCACAGCCCCCATAGACTATAATACAGCACAGCCCCATAGAATGTAATGCTGCACAGCCCCCATAGACTATAATACAGCACAGCCCCCATAGAATGTAATACAGCACAGCCCCCATAGAATGTAATACAGCACAGCCCCCACAGAATGTAATACAGCACAGCCCCCATAGAATGTAATGCAGCACAGCCCCCATAGAATGTAATGCAGCACAGCCCCCATAGAATGTAATGCAGCACAGCCCCCATAGAATGTAATGCAGCACAGCCCCCATAGAATGTAATGCAGCACAGCCCCATAGAATGTAATGCTGCACAGCCCCCCATAGAATGTAATACAGCACAGCCCCCATAGAATGTAATACAGCACAGCCCCCATAGAATGTAATACAGCACAGCCCCATAGAATGTAATGCTGCACAGCCCCCATAGAATGTAATACAGCACAGCCCCATAGAATGTAATGCTGCACAGCCCCCATAGAATGTAATACAGCACAGCCCCCATAGAATGTAATACAGCACAGCCCCCATAGAATGTAATACAGCACAGCCCCCATAGAATGTAATACAGCACAGCCCCATAGAATGTAATGCTGCACAGCCCCCATAGAATGTAATACAGCACAGCCCCATAGAATGTAATGCTGCACAGCCCCCATAGAATGTAATACAGCACAGCCCCCATAGAATGTAATGCAGCACAGCCCCATAGAATGTAATGCTGCACAGCCCCCATAGAATGTAATACAGCACAGCCCCCATAGAATGTAATACAGCACAGCCCCCATAGAATGTAATACAGCACAGCCCCATAGAATGTAATACAGCACAGCCCCCATAGACTATAATACAGCACAGCCCCCATAGAATGTTATACAACACAGCCCCCATAGAATGTAATACAGCACAGCCCCCATAGAATGTAATGCAGCACAGCCCCCATAGAATGTAATGCAGCACAGCCCCATAGAATGTAATACAGCACAGCCCCCATAGAATGTAATGCAGGCAGCCCCCATAGAATGTAATGCAGGCAGCCCCCATAGAATGTAATGCAGGCAGCCCCCATAGAATGTAATGCAGGCAGCCCCCATAGAATATAATAAAGGCAGCCCCCATAGACAGTAATGCAGGCAGCCCCCATAGAATGTAATGCAGGCAGCCCCCATAGAATGTAATGCAGCACAGCCCCCATAGAATGTAATACAGCACAGCCCCCATAGAATGTAATACAGCACAGCCCACATAGAATGTAATACAGCCCCCCCCCAATAGCTCCACAATCCAGTCATCACTCATTGATAAAAAAAAAACCAAACACTCTACTCACCTGTCTCCTCGTGCCCCGCACTGCTCCTGGCTCCGGTCTCAGCAGCTGCAGTCTGCCTGCCCGGTCACACAGCAGGTGCGCGATGATATGACGTCATCGTGCACCCGCAGTGTCAGCGGCTGGCAGAGCGGGGAATGATGGGAGAGGGGGCGTCAGCAGACGCACTCTCCTCCATCATTGCATTCAACTGTACTGGCGTCTATGACGCCGGTATAGTTGAATGCGGGGCCGGGAGTGTGCCGCGACAGCGTGGGGAGTGTGCCGACAGCGGCACACTCGAGCGGCCCACTACTGCCATCGGCCCTTCTGGCATTTGCCAGAACTGCCCGATGGCCAGTCCGGCCCTGCTCTCCGAGGAAAAAAATTGGACATGTGCATGGCCCCATAGACTAACATTGGTTCAAGTGTGATCTCATATTTTGTTGGATTGCACTTGGACCAAAAATATGGTTATCTGCACGAGCAGTTACAATGGTCATGTTATGAAAATAGCAAAGAGCGCAAGGTTAGAATGCCAAGTTAGAAATGTAGTGCACCAGCTGTAGATTTAATGCTGCTAAGGCTGGGTAGAAATGTTTGGTTCGGGAACCAGAAGTCTATCCTATTCAAATGAATGGACGTCCATAACATCCATTGGTTTTCATGCTGTCATCTGTGTGATAGCATGAGGAACAGTGGCCGTGACTGGCAGTAACCTTACTGACACCGTCAGTCATTGTCACCATCAGTCAAAGTGCTTCGGTTCCCAAGCTGTCACACAGGTTACCGCCGGTCAGGCATCGGCTGATGACTACTACTCTCATTAGTGTATGTGTGGTCTCACTGATAAAAGTGAAAGCAGGCATATGTTGTTGTGAATATTCACCAGCAGGTGCCTTAGCATAGTGAGAAAAGTGTCAGGTAATTAGTGTAGTATGTGTGTAGCTTACTGTACATGTATTTACAAAATAAATACAAAATGGTGTGTGGTCCCCCTTATTTTTACTAACCAGGTGAGGGAAATCAGACAGCTGTGGCTGATGTTGTTATTCTGAGAAGGAGCCAATATCCATGAAGCTTCCCAGGCAATTAATATCAGCTTACAGCTGTCTTTCAGGGTATGCCCTATATTTAACACCAGAAAAGGCTAAACAGACCGCTGTAGGCTGATATTAATAGGCTTTGAAGGGGCCATGGATATTTACCCTCTCCCAGACTAACAACATCAGCCCTCTACTGCGACAAAAATGGCGCATCCAATACATGCACCAATTTTGGTGCTTAGTCTTGGCTCTTCCTACTTGTCCTGGTGTGTTGGCAAGTGAAGTAATGGTTTTGGGGTTGATGTCAGCTGTTTTATGTCCGCGGACATCAAGTTCAGGGGTTAGTAATGGAGACTCATCTACAAGACACCCCATTACTAACCCATAAATTTAAGTAAAAAAAATGCACAGAGCAAAGTCCTTTATTTGAACAAAACACTCCCCGACTCTCTTTTACCCATTTACTAAAGTAAAAATAAAAAATCAAAGTTATACTCACCTGTCCATTATTAATCCAAAATGCTGATGCCTCACAATGATCCCCAAATCTGCTACATCTGGTTGTATTGCTGAGTGGTGACATCAATAATTATATCGCTCAGCCCACAATAATTACTGGGAAGTGTTTTGTTCAATTAAAGGGCTTTTTTTCTGTGTGTCTTTTTTACTTTTGAACTGCTTGGTTAGTAATGGGGATGTCTGATAGACACCTCTCCATTACTAACTGCCGGCCTTGATGTCACAATTGGCTCATCTAATGGATGCATCATTTCTAGGGTGGCTAACAGCTGATGTTATTAGCCTGGGAGAGAGCCCATATCCATGGCCCCTTTCCAGGCTATCAAGATCAGCCTCCAGCTGTCTACTTTGGCAAGGCTACTTAACCTCAGCTCTTCCCACTTGCTCTGGTGCCTTGGCAAGTGGGGTAATGGTTTTAGGTTTGTTGTCAGCTGACATCAAGCCCAGGGGTTAGTAATGGAGAGGCATCTATCAGACACCCCCAATACTAACCCTGTAGCTAAAATGAATGAAGAAGATAAACACAGAAAAAAATCCTCTCATTGAACAAAACACTCCCCCACAAGTCCCCTCCTTTCCCGTTTATTAACATAAGAATAAAAGTAATTCTCAACTGTCTGCCGATAATCCATAATGCTGATGTCCCACGAAGAGCCCCAACTCTTCTACATGTGGTTGCATTACTGAGTGGTGACATCATTAATGTTTCTGCTCAAATAACACTGAGCTGATCATGGGAATGCAGCTGCGTGTGACTGGAGGTAACCTTAATGATGTCACCGAAAGTCACTGGGTGCGAGAACGCAGCTGCATGCTTTGTGTGAGCTGGTTGCTGGCTGAGCGGTAGCATTACTGATGTCACTGGTCAGCAATGCAGCCAGATGTAGCAAAGTTGGGGATCGTCATGGGACATCAGAATTATGGATTATCAGAGGACAGGTGAGTATAACTTTGATTTTTTGATTTTTAAATTAATAAATGGGAAAAAAGATGGTAATTGTCATAAAGTGTTTTGTTCAATTGAATTACTTTTTCTGTGTGTCTTATAATTTTCACTATGAGGCTAGTAATGTGTGCCTCTGATAGGCGCCTTTCCATTACTAACCCCTGGGCTTGATGTCAGCTGACAGTATAAAGCTGACATCACCCTGAAAACCATTACCACACTTGCCAATGCACCATGGCAAGTGGGAAGAGCTAGGCAAAGCAGCAGAATTGGCACTTCTAATGGATGCGCCTTTTCTGGGAAGGCTGAGGACTGCTATTTTTTAGCAGGAGAGGGTCAATATACATGGCTGTCTGATTTAGCTTGCCTGGTTATCAAAAATTAAGTGGACCCCATGTTGTTTTTTTAATTTATTTATTTAAATAATTTAAAAAATGGCATGGGGACCCCTCTATTTTTGATATCCAGCCAAGATAAAGCTGACAGCTTAGTGCTGCAGCCTTCAGCTGTCAGTTTAACCTACACCTGTTAACAACAATAGGAGAGACCTCATTCTTTTTTTTTATTTACCTAGTGCGATGGCCAATCACAGCTATGCCAATACTTGACATGGCTTTGATGGGGCTAGAACTGTCACACTGGAAGCTGCACTGTACTGTGTGTTGTAGTGGAGCTGCACTATACTGTGTGTTGGTGGAGCTGCACTATACTTTGTGTTGGGGGAGCTGCACTAAGCTGCACTGTACTATGTGTTTGGGGGAGCTGCACTATACTGTGAGTGGAAGGGAGCTACACTATACTGTGTGTGGAGGGGTGCTGCATGATGTGTGTGGAGGGGGCTGCATTATACTGTGTGTGGGGGGCTGTGTGTATGTACAGTAGCTGCAGTGTACTCTGAGGCGGGCTGCAGTATACTCTGAGTGGTGGTGCACTATTCTCTGCGGGGGACTGTAGTATGTTCTGAGGTGAGCTGCAGTATACTCTGAGGGGAGCTGCAGTATACTCTATGAGGGGGCTGCAGTATACCCTGAGGCGGGCTGCATTATACTCTGAGGAGACTGCATTATGCGGTGTGTTTGTGGGGGGGCTGCAGTATTTTCTATGAGGGGGCTGCAGTATACTCTGATGGGGTCTGCAGTATACTCTGATGGGGCTGCAGTATACTCTATGAGTGGGGTTGAAGTATACTCTATGAGGGGGTTGCAGTGTACTCTATGAGAGGAGTTGCAGTATACTCTATGAGGGGGGCTGCAGTATACCCTGAGGGGGGCTGCATTATAATGTGTGTGTGGGGGGGCTGCAGTATTCTCTATGAGGGGGACTGCAGTATACTCTGAGGGGGGCTACATTATACTCTATCAAGGACCATGGGGATTGCATTATACTGTATGGGAGCTGCATTATACTGTATTGAGGACTATCTGTTCCCATTATTCTTCATCAGCCGGTGTAAAGAAACTCAGAACAGGCATCTAACAACTTTAATGCCGTTGATCACACTCGTCTAACGGCCTGAACTCTGCACCTGTAAATGCAGCCAAAATGTTTGTGTGATGTGGAATATGTGAGCATTTGTGGATCCACTTTAAACTTTTGCCCAGGGCCCCACTTTCTCTAAAACCGGCCCTGCACCCGGGACAGGGATAGTTGGGGTTCCAGGGACAGTTTGAGGCCCTCTTCCTTACCAAAGACCATCACAGCGTGTCATTGTGCCACCAACTTCTGGAAGAAGTCCATGTCTGAGGTCCATGCACGGACACTAGGTGTCCGGTACGCACCCTGAACTTTACTGTTCCAGTTCATCCATCTCTACTTAATGTGTCTGTATGCTCTGTCAGCATATGTGTGGCTAATGTGCTGATTACTCAATAAAATGTGAAAGTGTAGGAATGTAAGTATGTTTGGAAAGTATGACAAGATGTGTTCGATTAAGCAAAACTCAGAGCAAAAAAAAAGAATATGGGAAGTAGTAATAAGTGTTTGCCTGTAGTAGTAAACACAATTAAACAGCAAAACCAAAAATCTAAGGCAATTTAGTTGCTGCATCATGTAGCTATCATTGGGACCCCCATATATTGGCTGATTAGAGTCCTCACTTTAGAAAGGAGGAGGTGAGGTGTAAACATGGCCAACTGGCCATAAATAAGTGTGGCTATCTTCCTTGTAACTTATTAGAGTAGTAAAAATTAATCAATTAATTTTCTTTTCTGAAGTGTGGACAGGACAGGAGAAAAGACGACCCTTCATTAGAAGGAAGACTAGCAACTATTGGACATTTATTGCATAGACATCTGCAATGCCATGATTGTTTCAGATGATAGCACCAGTTTGTTTCTGTCCTTGGGATTGGTTTGATATGACAATGTGGCCCAAGGACCTAACAAGGTTGTGCATCCCGGCAGTAGACCTATCTATTCTCTCACTTACATTTTACTTGAAAGCAAAGAAAAGATAAAGCAATGACATCTTTTGCCTGGAGACAGATTTTGTAATTGCTGATGAGGACTACAAATAGTACACCGTAGGATAAAATAATAAAGATTAGCAATGACTTTGTTATGAAATACCTTCTCCTGATCACACCAAGCCTATTCCATTAGGGAAGCGTCATAAGCCAGCTCCAATTAAGGTGTCCCTGGCAAGCTTAAAAAATTGACAGGCTGCAATTTATCTGTTCTCTTGTGACAAACTAACAAACAAAAGGTTCATGATCCCAGTACTCCTGAACCTTTTAATAGAGCTGTATCTGACAGGGGCCATGTGGGTGGTTATAGGTTGAATGCAATCAGTCTTTTCATAGTGTCTCCATTTCCCAGTTTCATACATAAGGCAGACAAAGGATCTGTCATATATAGTATCATAGGTTGTGATTTTACCTTTTTAGTCATTTATAGTTGTAATTTGCTGCTATCAGACAAAGGAGATATGTATAATTGTCACAATTGCTTCTGTATTTCTGCACATGAAAAGACTAGTACTGTTGTGTAGCAGCACACCTGCATTATTATAACAGTATTGCGGGAACAATATTGCTTCTAATTATTTGCAAAAATCTATTTTTAATGGCATCACTGTAAAGTCTGTGCCCGTCGCCCCCACATGGTTCCCCTCCTCCCCTCATATGGAATGCCGGCATACTCACCACCCCAGCCACATCAGTACACCACATTGTGTTCCACAGCGTGCCTAGTGCGTGGGCTTCCCTGATCTTAAAAGGGGCAGCATGCACATGGTAAAATGCTCTCAGCCACAGCTGCAAGATGTCTCCCAGCCAATAGCTGGGAGGAATCTTGTATGAAAGACACCCTCTCCAATGGGGAGGTGCCTGAGCAAACCCTATAGTTATTCTTAGTGATGTTGGTGTGTGAAACTGTATATTGCCAGGTCCCCCATCACTAGTTTATTAAGTTATTCCTATATCCTGTGTTCCCTTTAGTATAGTATATTTTGTCTGCGTTCCTGTAACCACTTTGGTGGTACCTTAATCCTGAAACTGTATCTGCGTTACCAATATCCTATCTCCTGGTCCAGGCATGGCTAGTCCTGAGTCTGTTGTCCCTGGTTCTAGTGCGACCAGCTCCAAAATTGCTTCCTGATAACTACGTGTGTGAACAAGAGCCTATCTTCAATATCCAAGTAGTCCTTACAGTCTGTCGGTCTCTATTTCCTGCTAGTCAGTGACCTTGCTCACGTCTCCCCATGTCAGCAAACCCAACCCCTGGGATCGGCAGTTGCAGTACAGGCGCATGACAAGGAGTGGTACCTGGCAGCTACCTGCAGCCAAGTCTGTCTCCACCATCAGGAACTTCAGCGAACACCAGGTAGCCGCTTAGCTACGCCCCTTCTTAGGCAGGTGCAGCCCTGTGGCACAGTGGGTCCACAAACCACATGTGCCACCTACAGGCAAGACAATCACTTTCTTAATTTTTTCTTTATCTCTAGTAGTGCAAACAAAAAAAAAATCATATTTCTACTTAGCTACCCATTAAGGGAACCTATTTTCAAATCTGCAGTTAGTAAATCACTGCAAGGTTGCTATAAGTCTCAAGAATACCTTGGTAGAAGTCTCCTTGTTCAATTTGATGCTTTTAGAAAGTCATAAGACATGCAGTCATCTAGTTGACGCTACAATAATTATTTACCATCTACTCACCATTAGCATGTTCATTATGCCGTCCCTGACATGTAATGTTAGTGCTACCTGTTCAGAATAGAAGGACAAAAATCAAGGCCGAATTTTTCCAGTAGATGTGAATACGCCATTATAATTAGATTAGTAGCTGTCGGACACTCGGCTTACCTTTGGCTAGGTACCGTACCTGAATAAGCCTCCCCTTCACTGTTTACTAAGCTCTTCTCTGTAAATTTTGTATTGGATATGCCTGATGTTGCAGCTCAGTTTAGTTCACTTGAATATTTAGATGATAGAGGTTACCTGTCATACCTTCCTTATCTGCAGATTGACTTCCATGCCCATTCTTGAATGTCCTGGTGCCTGTTATATCAATATTGGCTTCTTGACCTCAATTTTAGATATCGCTGCTGCCTCACACTTGCTATAGGTTGTCTGCCACCTAATCTTACCTTTGACCCCATTTGTCTTCTGACAATGCTCTCAAATTTTGTTCTGTCACATTCTGACCATATTCCTGGTGGATCCTTGATTCTATTCATGACTAGCCTACTCTTGAATCAACGCTTCTGCCTCCAATTGGTGACTGTGAACTAGGAGAGCTTAGACATTTTTGCATTGGTTAAGGAGATGCCTTTGAACTAATACCCTAGTCAAGCCAGTGCCAAAGTTATACTTACAGAATCAACATCTCCAGTGTGAAATATCCAAGAAGGCAAAACTCTACCCAATCTTTACCCACAAACCTACTGTAATTATTAATCTGTTTGGCCTCTCTCACTAAGATCAAAGGTAGTCCTCATTATCTTATTTGTAAGAAGAACTTTGCAAGCTGACGTTTCTCCAACAAGGCACATTTCCACAGTGATGCACCATTTATATTCCATTAGGTTTTTCTGGGGATTCAGATGGAACCCCAGATGGAGCCATAGTGTACAATGAAACAAACAAAGCTCAAATGGACGCCATTTGTGCTTTCTCTTAGAGGTGTCTGTCTTTAATGGGCACAAAAATTTAGTCTACTACATTATCTGAAAAGATGGACACCACAAAAAGAAAGCACAAATGGAGTCTCTTTCACCTCACTTTGTCATATTACACTCATTCATTCCACCAGAAGTCCCTTTTGAATCCTGTATTTCAGGAATTTAGATGTCAGAACACAATGTGAATAACCCTTAGACTTATGTTATAAAATCAATATTTTGAGTTGCTGTAGGAAACCTACTGGTGACCTTAAATACAGTTTGCACACATTATCATCACTGTCCTCGATGGGGCTCACAATCTAGAATCCCTATCAGTATGTCTTTGGAATGTGGGAGGAAACCGGAGAACCTGGAGGAAACCCACGCAAACACGGTGAGAACATACAAACTCCTTGCAGATGTTGTCCTTGGTGGGACTTGAACCCAGGACCCCAGCGCTGCAAGGCTATCCACTGTGCCACCGATAATCCATTAGAGATGGACAGCCATGTATTAATTAGGATGTATTAGGATGTTCTGGTAACTCTACTGACAAAAGTTTTTGAGAGCCAAATCTCCAGAACAGTGCCAGTGTATGAATTGAAGGCACAAACCAGGAAACACTAAGAAACTCTTTAAACCATTTTTTTTAGACAAGTGGCACACACAATAAACACAAACTCAAAATGATGCATGTATTAAAGATACAGGCGTAAAGCTTTTTAGAGCTGATTTTGGAGATTTTGCTGTTTAGCACATGACAAGTTTATTACTTAGGTTCATCATTTTCATAAAATGACCCAAGAATTAACACGGATGGATATTTGAAAGATATTTGAAAAGGGTGATATATACAACATATACCATGTCCATTGTAGATATTCTCTTTAACAAGATTTTAGGCTTTATTGACTGCACACCAAAATCTAATGCAGAAAATTCACATTCCATCACACAAAATGATTACATGAATGTATATCGCAGACATTTATGTTGTCAATGGAAGTGAATTTTGGCATAATGCTCTTCATATGTGTGATGGTTACGTGGGTATAACAACAGTGCCTAAGCAATCACTATTGTAATTTTCAGTTATGCTATCTACTAGAGCAATGATCCCCAACCTGTGGCGCAGGAGCCAAATGTGACTCATGAGCTTGTGACATTTGGCTCGTGGGTGTCTGCAAGCTTGATGTATTATCACCAGGTCTAGCAAACAGTGATGCAGAGTTGGTCTCCAAATTTTGATTTTTATGAGTAGACCCATACAGAAGAGTAGATACTGACTTTGAGTTTGGAAAGATTAATCAAGTAAGTTCCAAGTTGAACATAGGACGATCCTGCCTGAGAGAGGGAGTGCTTCAAGCTGGATGTGATAGGGTGGTAAGGAGTTCTAGGTGCAAGAAAACCAAATGAAGGTCAGGTGATAACACCTAGATGTGAGTATACTGCCATTTGTGATTTATGTGGGCAAACTTTGGCTGTCATTACTGTATACCCATAATGGAGGTCCCGGGTGTAACTACTGTAGGGGAGGCAGAAGTTGGATGTCACTATTTGGGAGTGGCTCTGGATGTGACTCTTGACTAGTGATGAGCGAGTATACTCATTGCTCGGGTTTTCCCGAGCAGGCCCAGAGGGAGGTCTCCGAGTATGTGTGAGTGCTTGGAGATTTAGTTTTCCTCGCCTCAGCTGCATGATTTACAGCTGCTAGACAGGCTGAATACATGTGAGGATTGCCTGTTTGTTAGGGAATTCCCACATGTATTCAGGCTGTCCAGCAGCCGTAAATCATGCAGCTGAGGCAACGAAAACTAAACCTCCGAGCACTAACAAATACTCGGAGATCACCCGAGCATGCTCGGGAAAACCCAAGCAACGAGTATACTCGCTCATCACTACTCGTGACCCTTTCGCAGAGCTGAATGTGGAAAGTTGGGGGATCATGGTACTAGAGTAAAACTTCCTAACAGATCCAATAACATTTCATCTGTACAGACAAAAACTATTTATAAAAAGTAAAAAAATAATAATTTCCTCACTTTAAAATTAACATGTATAATAAAGACTTGGAATTTGTTACTGCTAACAGGAAATCATATTATATACAGATGTAACAAGCACAACCATTAACATCAAATTGACAACTTATTAGCTTTGCGGTTTGTATGGCGTGTTTGTGGATTACTTTCATTATCATTGATGGTATATTCTATTAACACTTATTCTTAGTGAGACTTTGACTTCACTACTCTGCCATCTCGCCACAGTATTTGCACTTGGCAATTTGCTAGAATGTTTTTTACTGTCTGTGACCGGAGACTAGATGTTTGAATAGTTGACTATTTATAATCACATACTTGTATATTTTGGTTCCTTTGTGCACCTTTTTTCATCTTTTTTTCAAATCTTTTACTTGTTCTTCACTATTTAAAAAATAATGTGGCATACATTTCATATCTTCTTTCTACATACAATTCTTGTTCTACACTTGCCTAGCATTACCGATCCTGCAGCCATGGTGTAGCGTGCCTATGCTATATGTACATTTTTCAAAGGTATAACATGCACAAATGAATGGTGTACAGTCAAATCAATAGATGTATCAAGCTGAATGTGTGTTTGCTCGCTGTGTCTGTCAGCACTTAACAATGATAGCTAAAAAAGAACACAATATCTCTCAAAAATAAAGCTTCACATACATGGAGATTAATAAACAAATGACTAATAGAATTCTGGGAGGAAAAACATAAAATTCCATTGGTCCTTAAGGTCTAAATTATCTCAGCCCTTAAGGGGTTATTGACAGAAGCCTTTTGGCACATCAGACTTGTTATACAGGTACCCCACTGTGTTTGTCAAATACTCGCTGTACATTGCTATAATTGGCGGCTTTGACAAAGGTTGCAGCTTTTCTGCTTTGTTGCGAATTGTAAATTATGTTGTTTTGTTAGAATGAGATGCGTGATATAATTGTGTGTGTGTGCGTATGTATATATGTATGTGTATGTATACATAATGTATGTGTGTAAGTGTGCGGCGTATGTGTATGTATATATAACATGTGTGTATGTGTATGTATAGATAATGTGTGTATATGTACTGTATGTATATATAGTGTGTAGGTATATATAACGTGTGTGTATATGTATGTATATGTATAAGTAGTGTGTGTGTATATGTATGTACGTATATATAATGTGTGTGTGTATGTGTGCGGCGTATGTATATATGTATGTGTATGTATAAATAACGTGTGTGTATATGTATGTGTATGTATATATAGTGTGTATGTGATATGGAAATTTGGTTTAGATAAATTTATCCCTGTGTGTGCTGTGGCCGTTCCCAATAAGACTGAGTATTTTGTGCGCTCATCAAGAATGGACTGTACACCATTGTGACAGAAAAACATTCTATCAATACTGATACTTTATTGTACATACATAGTTTTATAATTGCATATAGAAAGGAGTGGTTAGGGGGTTGTTAGGGGTGGTTAATTAATTACCATATTGTCTAGCTCCTCTGTCATTGGTTATCTAAACATATATGGAATATTGTGATTAATGCACATATGTATGTGATTAAGCAACTACAATTGAGCTCTCTGCATCTTTCCGTATCTAGGACAGAGTTGAGACATCTGATCAGCACTTAGTACATCTGGCGTTGTTCTGCTTTTGAGATGGAAAACCCCATACAATCTGTCTGGCTTATATCAGTTTATGTCAGCCATTTTAAACCATTGATTATAATGTATATATTAGCTGTCAGTATATGAGTATATATGATTGTAGAGCAGTATAGATGCAAGTGAGATCTACATGATATATATATATTTCTATCACATATGTATATATAATGTGTGTATATGTATGTGTATGTATATATAATGTAAGTGTGTATGTGTATGTATATATAACGTGTGTGTATATGTATGTGTATGTATAAATAGTGTGTGTATGTATGTGTATGTACATATAATCTGTGTGTGTATGCGTGCGGCATATATGTATATGTATGTGTATGTATATTTAACGTGTGTGTATGTATAGATAATGTGTGTGTATATGGATGTATATATAGTGTGTGTGTGCGGCGTATGTGTATATGTATGTGTATGTATAAATAACGTGTGTGTGTATATGTATGTGTATGTATATATGTATGTGTGTGGCGTATGTATATATGTATGTGTATGTATAAATAACGTGTGTGTATATGTATGTATACATAATGTGTGTGTATGTGTATGTATAGATAATGTGTGTATATGTATGTATATATAGTGTGTATGTGTATGTATATATAACGTGTGTGTATATGTATGTATATGTATAAGTGGTGTGTGTGTATATGTATGTACGTATATATAATGTGTGTGTATGTGTGCGGCGTATGTATATATGTATGTGTATGTATAAATAACGTGTGTGTATATGTATGTGTATGTATATATAACGTGTGTATATGTATGTGTATGTATATATAATGTAAGTGTGTATGTGTATGTATATATAACGTGTGTATATGAATGTGTATGTATAAATAGTGTGTGTGTATGTATGTGTATGTACATATAATGTGTGTGTGTATGTGTGCGGCGTATGTGTATATGTATGTGTATGTATATATAATGTGTGTATATGTATAGATAATGTGTGTGTATATGTATGTATATATAGTGTGTATGTGTATGTATATATAATGTGTGTGTATGTGTATGTATATAACATGTGTGTATGTGTATATGTGTGTATATGTATGTGTATATAATGTGTGTGTATATGTATGTATATATATATAGTGTGTGTGTGTATGTATATATATGCATATATAATGTATGTGTATGTATAGATAATGTGTGTGTATAAATATATATATATAGTTTGTGTGTGTATGTATACTGTATATAACGTGTGTGTATATGTATGCATATGTATATATAATGTGTGTGGGTATGTATATGTACATATATAATGTGTGTGTATATATGTATGCGTATATATGTAATGTTTGTATATATACTGTATATGTATGTATATAATATGTGTGTATGTATATATATATATATATTGTATGTGTATTGTACAAGGTGTCAACATACTATAGGTAACTGTTCTCACTCATAGATGGCAGAAGAGCAAAGAGAAGCTGGAATGTAAGGAATCATCAAAATGTTGTCACTATAGCAACTTGCAATGTGTACACGATATGAGCAGAATGATCAGTGTTAATTTGTAGATGAGTATGTTCTATATAAAGCAATAGAAAAGACATCTCTAAAATATTGCTGCCTGCACGCATTTTAAGCAACACATCTGTGTTTAAAAAAAGATGCAATTTTAGATAACACTTCATTAAGCCTGGCAAACAAGGATGAGAAATGTCATTTTTACTTTTTTTTTTAAAGGAAATCTGTCATGATGTTTTGCTTTCCCATCTGAGAGCAGCATGATGTAGGGACATAGACGCTGATTCTAGTAAAGTGTCACTTACTGGGATAATTGCTAGAACGTTGATAAAACAACTCATTATCTGCTGCAGATCTAGCAGTTCTCTGAATGCTGAGCTCTGTATAACCCCACCCACACCTTTGACTGGCAGCTTTTTGTGTACCCTCTGCCTAGGCAGAAAACTGCCAATCAGTGGTGTGGGCGGGGTTATACAGAGATCATGAATATGGAGGACTACATGGCAGTAGCTTTACTAGTCCTCTAATGATAATCTACTGAAAAAACTATGATTTTATAAAAACTACAGCATTCAGCCCAATAAGTGACACATTGCCTCAATCAGGGTCTCTGTCCCTACATTATGCTTTTCTCATATTATTGCAAAAATCTGATGACAGATTCCCTTTAAAAATATTTTGTAATCCTTTTATAAGCAAATTATACTATCCACATACGGGATCTCTATGGAGATCTTCAATTTTATAATTCTTGTGAATGACACAATTTCATTTTTGGAACCTTGTCGAAAGATTCGTTCATCTCCTTGAGCCCCAAATGTCCTTATTAACTACTCTGGATACGAGCCCTCTCGTCTGCTCTTATGTGCTTTAGACTTATGTAAGAATGACCAAACTGATAGTTCCCTTCCTATCAGAGCCATGCAGTCTGCTCACACATTGAGTTTATAGACCACATTTTTTGCTTTCATTTACAGATCCAGAAGTCAAACAAATAAGGACAAACAAATGAAAGATCATGTCAAGAAGCCTTTAATGTGTCCATGAAATTGAAAGGATGAACTAAGTAAAATCCCGGCTAAACATTTAGTCCAGTAAGAAGCAATAGATGGAGAGGAAATGTGTTATTAGTTTTCCAAATCTTTCTTTTGACTTTCCTAGCGAAATAGCAGAAAAATAAGAGCCTAGAGAATACACGGTGCTGCAGGCTACAAAATAACAAAATACTAAGAAGATTCTTCATCTCAGCTGCGCATCAAACAAGCCGAGACGTGCCAGATGCTCAGCATTTCCAAGTTAGAGCATTTTGTTTTGAGTTGTTTTTTTATGATTATATCTTTCTCAACCTTTTTATTTTACTATTTTTTGTATCATTTCATTTTCATAAGAAAAGCTTGAGAAATCCAAATTAAATTTTTGTGCCGCTAAAACATTATTAGCGACAGATTTTCATTTGCATTAACAAAACAAGGAAAGAATGTATAAGCACCAAGTCCTGGGACTGTGTAACTTCTAGTAGACCTCTAATCTTGCAGTTAAGCCTCTTATTATCCAAATCATCAAATGATTAACATAGAAAATAGATACTTGGGTTTCAGAGTTCAGCAGGATCTGTGCTACTATATTGCTCTATGAGACATAGCAATAAATTTATACTGTAATCCATCCATTCCACATGTACTTGAGCAGCTTAATATTTAGCCTTTTCCAAACAAGAGACTTACGTCACACATTGGATATCAAAACAAATGGTGGCTGATAGTAAACAGAAGCCCATTTAATAACACAAAGCTCTGACAAACTTTTATTTAAAAAAAATCATCCAAAATTATCTCTCTTAATTGTATGTGACCAATCAGAGTCAGACCATCCTTTATGGAACACTGACTCAAACTTATGGTGTCGCTGCCAGAGGTAACATCATCTTGCTGTGATGGCTAATGTGACATTTATTCCACTTTGCCATCTCCTTTCTTCCCACTAATAGGCTTGCTGGAGGCAAATGAGGTCAATTATGTCTCTGAATTTGATAATAATACTGCCCAGAAGGCTGGTACCAATGTTGGTGGTGTTTCTTTTGCATACGTGGAACAGTGGAGATGAGCGGTGTTATGACCCCAGTGGACAGGGTCTCAGAGGAACGTGTAAGTCTGCAAGATACAAAAATCCAGCTCATAGGGCTGTGGTAACTGGGTTGACCAAATAGCTACTCCTAACGCCAACACTAGAAGTAGCCGGGGATCATGCCTACGGTGATCGCTAGATGACTCGCACCAGCCGGAGAATCTAACTACCCCTAGGAGAAGAAAACAAAGACCTCTCTTGCCTCCAGAGAAAGGGACCCCAAAGCAAGATACAAGCCCCCCACAAATAATAACGGTGAGGTAAGAGGAAATGACAAACACAGAAATTAACCAGGTTCAGCAAAGAGAGGCCAGCTTACTAATAGCAGAATATAGCAAGATAACTTATCTGGTCAACAAAAACCCTATAAAAATCCACGCTGGAGATTCAAGAACCCCCGAACCGTCTAACGGTCCGGGGGGAGAACACCAGCCCCCTAGAGCTTCCAGCAAAGGTCAGGATACAGATAGGAACAAGCTGGACAAAAATACCAAACAAAACAAAAGCAAAAAGCAAGGAAGCAGACTTAGCTTGAAAAACAGGAACCAGGATCAGAGGACAAGAGCACAACAGATTAGCTCTGATTTCAACGAGGCCAGGCATTGAACTGAAGGTCCAGGGAGCTTATATAGCAACGCCCCTGAACTAACGGCCCAGGTGAGGATATAGGAAAAGACAGACGCTCCAGAGTAAAATCACTAATGACCACTAGAGGGAGCAAAAAGCAAAATCACAACAGTACCCCCCCCTTAGTGAGGGGTCACCGAACCCTCACCATGACCACCAGGGCGATCAAGATGAGCGGCGTGAAAGGCACGAACTAAATCGGCCGCATGAACATCAGAGGCGACCACCCAGGAATTATCTTCCTGACCATAGCCCTTCCACTTGACCAGGTACTGAAGCCTCCGCCTGGAGAGACGAGAATCCAAGATCTTCTCCACCACGTACTCCAACTCGCCCTCAACCAACACCGGAGCAGGAGGCTCAGCAGAAGGAACCACAGGCACAACGTACCGCCGCAACAAGGACCTATGAAACACGTTGTGGATAGCAAACGACACAGGAAGATCCAGGCGAAAGGATACAGGATTAAGAATTTCCAATATCTTGTAAGGACCAATAAAACGAGGTTTAAATTTGGGAGAGGAAACCTTCATAGGAACAAAGCGGGAAGAAAGCCACACCAAATCCCCAACACGTAGTCGGGGACCCACACCTCGGCGGCGGTTGGCAAAGCGCTGAGCCCTCTCCTGTGACAACTTCAAGTTGTCCACCACAAGATTCCAGATCCGCTGCAACCTATCCACCACAGAATCCACCCCAGGGCAGTCAGAAGGTTCCACATGACCCGAAGAAAAACGAGGGTGGAAACCAGAGTTGCAGAAAAACGGCGAAACCAAGGTGGCGGAACTAGCCCGATTATTAAGGGCAAACTCAGCTAACGGCAAGAAGGTCACCCAATCGTCCTGATCAGCAGAGACAAAACACCTCAAATAAGCCTCCAAAGTCTGATTAGTTCGCTCCATCTGTCCATTAGTCTGAGGATGGAAAGCAGACGAAAACGACAAGTCAATGCCCATCCTACTACAAAAGGATCGCCAGAATCTGGAAACGAACTGGGATCCTCTGTCTGACACAATATTCTCAGGGATGCCGTGCAAACGAACCACGTTCTGGAAAAACACAGGAACCAGATCGGAAGAGGAAGGCAGTTTAGGCAAAGGAACCAAATGGACCATCTTGGAGAAGCGATCACATATCACCCAGATAACAGACATGCCCTGAGACACCGGAAGATCAGAAATGAAATCCATGGAGATATGTGTCCAAGGTCTCTTAGGGACAGGCAAGGGCAAGAGCAACCCGCTGGCACGAGAACAGCAAGGCTTAGCTCGAGCACAAGTCCCACAGGACTGTACAAATGACCGCACATCCCTAGACAAGGAAGGCCACCAAAAGGATCTGGCCACCAGATCTCTGGTGCCAAAAATTCCTGGGTGACCTGCCAACACCGAGGAATGAACCTCGGAAATGACTCTGCTGGTCCACTTATCAGGCACAAACAGTCTGTCAGGTGGACAAGAATCAGGCCTATCAGCCTGAAATCTCTGCAACACACGTCGCAGATCTGGAGAAATAGCTGACAAGATAATACCATCCTTAAGAATACCAACAGGTTCAGCGACTCCAGGAGCATCAGGCACAAAGCTCCTGGAAAGAGCATCGGCCTTCACATTCTTTGAACCTGGTAAATACGAGACAACAAAGTCAAAACGGGAGAAAAACAATGACCAGCGGGCCTGTCTAGGATTCAGGCGTTTAGCAGACTCGAGATACATCAGATTTTTGTGATCAGTCAAGACCACCACACGATGCTTAGCACCCTCGAGCCAATGACGCCACTCCTCAAATGCCCATTTCATGGCCAACAACTCCCGATTGCCCACATCATAATTTCGCTCCGCAGGCGAAAACTTCCTAGAGAAAAAGGCGCAAGGTCTCATAACAGAGCAACCAGGGCCTCTCTGCGACAAAACGGCCCCTGCTCCAATCTCTGAAGCATCCACCTCAACTTGAAAGGGAAGCGAGACATCAGGCTGGCACAAAACAGGCGCCGAAGTAAACCGACGTTTCAACTCCTGGAAAGCCTCCACGGCAGCAGGAGCCCAATTAACCACATCGGAGCCCTTCTTGGTCATATCCGTCAAAGGTTTCATAATGCTAGAAAAGTTAGCGGTAGAAGTTAGCGAAACCCAAGAACTTCTGAAGACTCTTAACTGACGAGGGCTGAGTCCAATCAAGAATAGCTCGGACCTTGACTGGGTCCATCTCCACAGCAGAAGGGGAAAAAAAGAACCCCAAAAAGGGAACCTTCTGTACACCAAAAAGACACTTTGAGCCCTTGACAAACAAATAATTTTCACGCAAAATTTTAAAGACCATCCTGACCTGCTCCACATGCGAGTCCCAATTATCAGAAAAAAACAGAATATCATCCAGATAAACGATCAGAAATTTATCCAGATAGTTCCGGAAAATGTCATGCATAAAGGACTGAAAAACTGAAGGGGCATTAGAGAGCCCAAAAGGCATCACCAAGTACTCAAAATGACCTTCGGGCGTATTGAATGCGGTTTTCCATTCATCCCCTTGCTTAATGCGCACAAGGTTGTACGCACCACGAAGGTCTATCTTGGTAAACCACTTGGCACCTTTAATCCGGGCAAACAAGTCAGACAACAGCGGCAAAGGATACTGAAATTTGACAGTGATCTTATTTAAAAGCCGATAGTCAATACAAGGCCTCAAAGATCCGTCCTTTTTAGCCACAAAAAAGAATCCCGCACCAAGAGGGGAAGAAGACGGACGGATGTGTCCTTTCTCCAGAGACTCCTTGATATATGAACGCATAGCGGTATGTTCAGGTATCGACAGATTAAACAGTCTTCCCTTAGGAAATTTACTGCCTGGAATCAAATCTATTGCACAGTCACATTCCCTATGAGGAGGCAATGCACTGGACCTGGACTCGCTAAAGACATCCTGATAATCAGACAAGTACTCCGGAACTTCCGAAGGCGTAGAAGAAGCAATAGACACAGGCAGGGAATCCTCATGAATACCACGACAGCCCCAACTAGACACTGACATAGCCTTCCAGTCAAGGACTGGATTATGGGTCTGTAACCATGGCAGCCCCAAAACAACCAAATCATGCATTTTATGTAGAACGAGAAAACGTATCACCTCGCGGTGTTCAGGAGTCATGCACATGGTAACCTGTGTCCAATACTGCGGCTTATTTTCTGCCAATGGCGTAGCATCAATACCCCTAAGAGGGATAGGATTTTCTAATGGTTCCAGAATAAAACCACAGCGCTTAGCAAATGAGAGATCCATAAGATAAGGGCAGCACCTGAATCTACAAACGCCATGACAGGATAAGATGACAGTGAGCAAATCAAAGTTACAGACAGAATAAACTTAGGATGCAAATTACCAACGGTGACAGGACTAACAACCTTAGATATACGTTTAGAGCATGCTGAGATAACATGTGTAGAATCACCACAGTAGTCGCACAAGCCATTCCGGCGTCTATGAATTTTCCTCTCATTTCTAGTCAGGATTCTATCACATTGCATCAAATCAGGTGTCCGTTCAGACAACACCATGAGGGAATTTGCGGTTTTTCTATCACATTGCATCACATCAGGTGTCTGTTCAGACAACAACATGAGGGAATTTGCGGTTTTGCGCTCCCGCAACCGCCGGTCAATTTGAATAGCCAGGGACATGGTATCATTCAGACCTGTGGGAATGGGAAAACCCACCATAACATTCTTAATGGCCTCAGAAAGGCCATTTCTAAAATTAGCGGCCAGTGCACACTCGTTCCAATGTGTCAGCACGGACCATTTCCGAAATTTTTGGCAATACACCTCAGCCTCGTCCTGGCCCTGAGACATAGCCAGCAAGGCTTTCTCTGCCTGAATCTCAAGATTGGGTTCCTCATAAAGTAAACCGAGCGCCAGAAAAAACGCATCAATATCAGCCAATGCCGGATCTCCTGGCGCCAACGAAAAAGCCCAATCCTGAGGGTCACCCCGTAAGAATGAAATAACAATTTTTACTTGTTGAGCAGAGTCTCCAGACGAACAAGGTTTCAGGGACAAAAATAATTTACAATAATTCCTGAAATTCCTAAACTTAAATCGGTCTCCTGAAAACAGTTCAGGAATCGGAATCTTGGGTTCAGACCTAGGATTTCTGGTAACATAATCTTGTATACCCTGCACACGAGCGGCAAGCTGGTCCACACTTGTAATCAAGGTCTGGACATTCATGTCTGCAGCAAGCTTAAGCCACTCTGAGGTTAAAGGGAAAAGAAAAGAAAAAATGAGAGAGGGAAAAAAAAAACTCAAAATTTTCTTTCTTATAATCCCACTTCTGCAATGCATTAAACATTTAATACGGGCCTGGCATACTGTTATGACCCCAGTGGACAGGGTCTCAGAGGAACGTGTAAGTCTGCAAGATACAAAAATCCAGCTCATAGGGCTGTGGTAACTGGGTTGACCAAATAGCTACTCCTAACGCCAACACTAGAAGTAGCCGGGGATCATGCCTACGGTGATCGCTAGATGACTCGCGCCAGCCAGAGAATCTAACTACCCCTAGGAGAAGAAAACAAAGACCTCTCTTGCCTCCAGAGAAAGGGACCCCAAAGCAAGATACAAGCCCCCCACAAATAATAACGGTGAGGTAAGAGGAAATGACAAACACAGAAATGAACCAGGTTCAGCAAAGAGAGGCCAGCTTACTAATAGCAGAATATAGCAAGATAACTTATCTGGTCAACAAAAACCCTATAAAAATCCACGCTGGAGATTCAAGAACCCCCGAACCGTCTAACGGTCCAGGGGGAGAACACCAGCCCCCTAGAGCTTCCAGCAAAGGTCAGGATACAGATAGGAACAAGCTGGACAAAAATACCAAACAAAACAAAAGCAAAAAGCAAGGAAGCAGACTTAGCTTGAAAAACAGGAACCAGGATCAGAGGACAAGAGCACAACAGATTAGCTCTGATTTCAACGAGGCCAGGCATTGAACTGAAGGTCCAGGGAGCTTATATAGCAACGCCCCTGAACTAACGGCCCAGGTGAGGATATAGGAAAAGACAGACGCTCCAGAGTAAAATCACTAATGACCACTAGAGGGAGCAAAAAGCAAAATCACAACAGAGCGGATCAATCTGTGGAGGATCCACTTTGAGTCAAATTTACTGAAATTTCCAGATCCCCGCAAATTCAAATTATGATAACTGATTTGCGAAGATTGGTCCAAAAATTATCAGGCACCATTTCACACACTGCTCAAAACTCAAAAAGCGGGCTAATGGCATTCAGCGTGGTTGCATGGGCTTCCTCATAGTACTCTGCGGTTATCACATCATATTACATGGTCTACCACAGGCAATCAGGGGGGCCGTGAAAGTGGTATACAAAATGGGGGTAGACCAAGGAGCATCATTCTATGCATGTGAAGTGTAATGATAGAAGAAACTACAACAGAGTGACTTTAAAATTCATGCCTCATACCTTCTCCCCCCAAAAAGTCTGAATATTATGCAAAGCTTACAGCTTTTAATAACTTTTGTAAACTTTATTTTCTCCGAAGAAATAGATTGTGATGTAGTATGAGGATTCGTCTGTTTTAACAGTCAGTTAGTGATCATCTTTATGCAATTTGCATATGAGCGACCATGAGAGGAGCATCAGGAGTGTAGAAGGAAGCCAAACCCTATCATAACATTACACAATTATAGGATGCCACATGTTAAAGTCAGTGAGAAATCCTATAAATGACTCGGACAACTCCTTTACCCTCTTCATGCTGCGGACAATTTCCATTTTTTCATTTTCATTTTTTCTTCCCCTTCTTCCAAGAACCATGTCTTTTTTAGGTTTCCCATCCACATAGCCATATGAGGGCTTTTTTTTGCAATACAAATTTTACTTTGGAATGACATTATTCATTGTATCATATTATCCATTGGAAAGCAGGAAAAAAAATCCAAGTGCGTTGAGATTGCAAATAATGTGCAATTCCACAATTTTTTTTTATTTTATTTTCCAAGTTAACTATTCAGTAAAACTGTCAGGCTGGTGGGGGCTTATTTGTTGCACTGAGCTTACGTTTTCATTGATACCATTTTGAGGTAGATACAGTGTTTTGATTGCCCCTTGTTCCAGCAGCCAAAACTTAATTCTGGAGTTTAGATTTTTTTTTTGTAATGCTGTTTACCAATCAGATTAATTTATTTTATATTTTGCTATATGGGACTCTTATGAACACGGTGAAACCAAATATGTGTATTTTTAAAATTGCTTTGTTTTTAAAGGGGCAAAAGGGAGGTTATTTGAATTTTTATATTTTTTCATTTTTTTTTATAAATAATTTGTTTTACTTTTTACTGTTTTTCTTAGTCCCATTAGCTCCTTAACACAGTTTAATGGCCTCCAAAACCAGAAACACAGAGCTAACCTGCTATGTTGCTCATCTGGCTCTATTACTTGAAGCTCCTCTTCGGTGGGCATGAGCGGTGACCGGCGCACTCTGTGATGTCCCTTCAACAGACACAGCCATGTCTGCCATTCTATGATGAGGCGGGGTCCACAAGCCCACCCATTTAAAGACACAGTGCCAGCTCGGCAGCTACAGTACCAGTAGGTGGCCAGGCAATGTGAAGCAGCTGCTAGAGGACCGGCCCGGAGGCCTCTTGATTCCCTGGCTGAACCCACCCCTAATAAGCAGCAAGGACTGCACGCTTTGATACAGCAGAGTTGAGGAACTGGATACTCTGAATAGCACGGGGCTCAGATACCTGGACATGCAGACATGCACTTTGGAATAGGAAGGTCAAGAGGGTTGACAGCACTTTGAAGACGCAAGACAGTGTGTAGAGTCAGTCATCTAAGAGACAAGTAGCCAAGCAGTAGCCAAGCAGCCTCCTTGATGTAGCAACTAGCAAAGCCAAAGTCTGCAGAAAGCAATTTGGTACAACGGAGCTCAGTTGGCAAGCACCTTGATGATGATGATGATGATGATTATTATTATTTTTAAGCATTATCAATTCTAAGGATTTTGAAAAAGGTTTACACATAATGCATATATGTTATATAAGTACAGTAAACAACCTCACAGTGACATACAGAGGGGGAGGGAACCCTGCCTTCATGGGCTTACAATCTACAAGCAGCATCTTGGTATAGCAGAGGCGAGCTGGCAAGCAGGAAATTCATGTAGCAGAGCTTAGTGTGCAGACAACACCTTGGAAAGGCAGAGCTGAGATGTCAGACAGGTACTTTTATAAAGCAAGACCCAGCAATAGCAGAGCTATCAGCGTGTGTTAGCAGAATGGGATGCTGCAGACATTTTCAGGGGGCTGCAAGCCTTAAAAGGCCTACGGACTTTCTATCAGACATCTGTGCCTAAGTACAATGGTAACCCGGTAAACACAGAAACAGGATATCAATCACTCATACACTAGCTCTGTATAAGAACTAAAAAATAGACCCCATAAAAAGGAAGAGAAGTCGGAACAATTATAAATTATAGAGGCAAAAATGTATTAGGCTACACAAGGTCTGTAAAAAAACGTTATACAAATTATCAAGATGTTTCGCAATGGCTTCATCAGGAAGATTGTGTTGTCTCTAATATAGCTGAAACTACAATATAGAAGAACTCCATAAATTTCCTGCTGGTACTGATTAAATGGAATATTGGAAATGATCGAGGCTGCTACAATCCAAATGCATTATTGATAATACCAGCAGGAAAACAGTTCAAGAAGCAAATGCGGAATTGAAAAAATAAAGAGACGCCTTGTGACTTGATAGGTGTGCACAGTATAAATCCTCAATCTAAATACTTTCTTTGAATGAGAGTATGCTCTGGGATACTGTTCTTTGACCTTGTTTCTCCTCATTATTATAAGCAATACGCCATCATGAATTAAGGAATTTTAATGAAACTGCAGGAAAAGGTCAATGTCTTATAGAATATATAGAAGTCACCGCTCCCTAAGCTCATTTTACTTCTTATTGAGGATAAACTTATATGGTTCAGGATGATTGGGGCCATCTTTTCAGTGTTAAAGGGACCCTTTGGTTGCAACAGTAAAGTTCCTAAGTATGATTTTCAAATAGTATCCATCATTTTATTTTTTAAAGTACACATGAAAATAAGCAACTTCGTAAAATATATTATAAGCGAAATCTACATTTTTCTCTTTTCCCGGACTCATCGTTCACTCTTAATTCATTGGTAAAAGCTGTAAAATCTGTATTCAGTGAAGACAGATTTTCTCATTACTGAAATAGGAGCTGACAGATAAACTTTTATGGTGATTATGAAAAGCTAGAGGCAGACAGATCTTCTACTGCTAGTTCCATAGAACTTTATGACCACCAACTGTCATCCCCAAACTCAGCAATGGGAAAGTCTCCATTCCCTAAAGACAGATTTTACCTGTGAATTGAAAATGTTGAAAATTAATAATCAGTCAAGGAGAAGAAAGAAGAAGATTTTTCTAAGAAGATAAATTACAAAGTAAAACGATGGTTATTCTTTAAGTTCCGTCATGCTGTAAAATGGAGTAACCTCTGAGCAGTTTTTAAATTAAAACCTGTAGATTTTTTCAGGCTGGGTCACCCTAAATGCCCCAACAGCCTACTGTTGATACAGGTTCTGTAAAAACCATGAAGTGGAAAATCGTAGTATCATCACCGAACACGGATAGGTTCTAAGGACAAAAATTCTGCCCTCGCAAACAGAACCACAGATGAGTGAGTGTTAGGCCACATTTACACCTTCAGTATTTGGTCAGTATTTTACATCAGTATTTGTAAGCCAAAACCAGGAGTGGGTGATAAATACAGAAGTGGTGCATATGTTTCTATTATACTTTTCCTCTGATTGTTCCACTCTTGGTTTTGAATTACAAATACTGATGAAAAATACTGACCGAATACCAAACTTGTGAACATGTTCTTATACTAATTTGGATTGAATGGTCTTTATGCATGTTCTTGTGTAGAATGAAGAAGAGATGTATAATGCAACTCTCGTACGTTGCATTTTTTTTTCAGCAAGAAAGAACCACCATATGTGAACACAGCCTAAAAGTTTTGAAAATTTGACATTCAGTTGTTGGTAAATATTACAATAAATTTGCAATCCTCCAAAGATAATGATGCTACCCGAGCAATGAACTACAAGCAGTTTTTTAAGAGAGAGTGCTGACTAATAGTACTAATGTATTCCGTTGCCAATGAGGTGCCAGCAGATATTGACTTTAGAATGGCTTTTGTTATGTATCCGATTGTCACGGCTTATGTATAGTGTTTCTGCATTTCCAGGCAAACAACACTCTTTTGGGAACGATCTTTTGCATTTTTTACCATACCATTGGATTACCGAGTCTAGTTCTTTCATTACGAGGGCTATTTTATATACAGTTTTTACAGTGTTTATAAATTATTGTAAAAAAAAAACCTGTGTGTTTCAAGTATCTTTATTGGTATTTTCCCGACAATTCCTAAAGAAAAGCCTAGAAGAAAAATAAATAGAAAGAAATACATAGAGCATATCCCGCCATGAGCCACAAAAACGCTTTGTACAGTATGTAGACTTTTAATTTCCTATATAAAGTCAAATGAAAAGGAACATCTGTCCAAAGGGTTTTTAACCAAAAAATCCCACCACCAAATACACTGACAAAAGCAGCGGAAAATGCTGCAACACGCTGTGTGCGGATCCAGCCTTAAGGTAGAGTACTTTGCAAAAATCAATATTTTTCTTCACATCGTCACTTGGCCCGCAGAATCGGCATAACAAAGCCAAGAGCCAGAAATGATATCTCTTTCTATATTTAATATGAATCAGATGAATAAAAAAAGATTCGCTCTTGCATTAACACATCAGGCAACCCAGCAAAACATATGGGAAATTAAGTCAGATTTGCTTTTTATGAGGAAGAAAGCAAAATTATATTTATTAGATGCCTCAATCTGAATTGTTGATTCTCGTAATTGTGCAAATACGGTATTTTTGATGTTATGTTGTCATATACATCAGCCTGTTATGTAAAGCTACTAATTAAGATGTGATTGCAATAAGTGATTTAATTTGTTTATTACTGCTTGCAGTTGAGTAGGATTTTGCACAGCCTTGCTGCAGATAATGAGCTCATTACTCCTGTAATAATATATATTTTAAAGGGACTTTGTCAGGAAGATCAATCCCCAAAAACTGCATATATTGGCATGCATAAATCCATCCACACCTATCTTATATTTGTAGCTGCCGAGTAATTATCATTTTAATTCACATGTAAAAAAAGGAGTGAAATGGGGTGGAAAACACTTGCTGATCTTCTGCCTCCTGAGGTTGTTTCTCCAGCTAGGAAAGAGGGCAGTGAGCTGTCAATCAAGCTAAAGAGGCTAATGCTGGGCAAGGAAACAACCTCCAGAGCCAGAGGATTGTTAAGTGCTCTCTCAGGCCAAGAGCACTCAGCACCTAATTTGCATATGAATTAACTATGGAATGCTTCAACATATCCCAGTGATTCTGAGAATGTTTTTTCGTGACACATTGTACTTTATGGTAGTGGTAAATTTAAGTTGATATTTTTTGCATTTATTTGTGAAAATATCAAAAATTTGGTGAAAATTTAGCAATTCTCAAACTTACAATTGTTATACCCTTAAAACAGAGTATTATATATCACACAAAATAGTTAAAAAAATAACATTTAACACATGTCTACTTTACATCAACATCATTTTTTAAACATTGTTTTTTTGTTAGGAAGTTAAAAGGGCTAAAAGTTGACCAACAATTTATCATTTTCCCAACAAAATTTACAAAACCATTTTTATAGAGACCACATCCCATTTGAAGTGACCTTGAGGGACCATGTGAAAAAATATAGTAAAAAAAGTGACACAATTTTAAAAATTGCACCACACAAAGTGCTCAAAACCACATTCAAGAAGTTTATTAATCTTTCAGGTGCTTCACAGGAATTAACGCAATGTGTCACAAAAGTAAAAGGAGAAAATGGACCCCCAAATTTTTTTTTCTTTTTTTCCTGAGCATGGCAATGCACCATATGTTGGGGAAAACTACTGTTTGGGCACACGACTGGGCTCGAAAGGGAAGAAGCATGATATGATTTTTGAAGTGCAAAATTGCTTGAAACAGGCAGTGGATGTTATGTCATGTTTCCTGAGCCCCTGATGCACCTAAACAGTGGAGAGTGTTGTGAATTCTGCTCTTGGGTTCCCTCCGGTGGTTGTAAGTGGTAGCGCTGCTGTCTCTGAATCACAGCAGTTATCAGGTGTTTTCACTTCTTGTAATTTTGACTGGGCAATTTAATCTTGCTTCACCCTTTAGTCAGTGCCAGATGTCCATTGTTCCTGGAGGATTCACATGCCTGCCTGGTCTCTTCTGCTTTGCAGTTCATTTCAACAAAGCTAAGTCCTGGCCTTGATTTTGCTGTCCACATGCTGTGGACTTATTGTTCAGTTCTTTTCCATGTTTTTGTCTTGTCCAGCTTGGTCTGTATAAGGATTTGTTTAGCCAAGCTGGTATCGCTGGAGATGCAGATATACCCTCCATATATTTAGTTAGCTGTGGAGTCTTTGTATTTTCTGTGGTGGATATTTTCTAGTATTTTAATACTGACCGCATAGTACTCTGTCCTATCCTTTCTGTTTAGCTAGAAGTGGCCTCCTTTGCTAAATTCTCATTTCCGTCTGTGTATGTTTTTTCCCTCTCCTCTCACAGTCAATATTTGTGGGGGGCTGTCTAACTTTTGGGATTTTCTTTGAGGCAAGGTAGTTTTCTCTTTTCTATCTCTAGGGGTAATTAGTCCTCTGGCTATGTCGAGGTGTCTAAGGAGTGTCAGGTTCATCCCACGGCTACTTCTAGTTGTTGTGTTAAGTTCAGGGTCTGCGGTCAGTACAGGTACCACCTTCTCCAGAGTACGTCTCATGCTGCTCTTAGGCCACCAGATCATAACAGTACAATTGGCCAACAATGAGTTAACCACATCTCAGAAGAAGGGAAGGAAAGTGCTGAGCCATTTTTTTTTCTGTAGTCTGTTGTGCTTTTTTTTTTCCTTCCCTCTTTACCTCTGGGTGGTTCAGGAGTTCAGTGCTGATATGGATGTTCAGGGATTGGCTTCTCGTGTGGATCAACTTGCTGATAGAGTACAGGGTATTTCTCATTATATCATTCAGACTCCGGTTTTAGAGCCTAGAATTCCAACTCCTGATTTGTTTTTTGGGGATAGGTCCAAATTCCTGAGCTTTAAAAATAACTGTAAACTGTTTTTTGCTCTGAAACCCCGTTCCTCTGGTGATCCCATCCAGCAGGTTAAAATTGTTATATCTCTGCTGCGTGGTGACCCCCAGGATTGGGCATTTGCCCTGGAACCTGAGAATCCAGCGATGCTTAATGTAGACACCTTTTTTCAGGCGCTTGGGTTATTGTATGACGAACCTAATTCAGTGGATCATGCTGAGAAGACCTTGTTGGCCCTGTTTCAGGGTCAAGAAGCGGCAGAATCATATTGCCAGAAGTTTAGAAAATGGTCTGTACTAACTAAATGGAATGAGGATGCTTTAGCGGCAATCTTCAGAAAGGGTCTTTCTGAATCCGTTAAAGATGTTATGGTGGGGTTCCCCACGCCTGCTGGTCTGAGTGATTCTATGTCTCTGGCCATTCAGATTGATCGGCGCTTGCGCGAGCGCAGAGTTGTGCACACTACGGCATTGTCTTCCAAGCGGAGTCCTGAGCCTATGCAGTATGATAGGATTGTGTCTAGAGCTGAACGACAAGGATTCAGACGTCAGAATAGGTTGTGTTTTTACTGCGGCGATTCTGCTCATGTTATCTCTGATTACCCTAAGTGTACCAAGAGAATCGCTAGCTCTGTTACCATCAGTACTGTACAACCTAAATTTCTGTCATCTGTGACCCTTATCTGCTCATTATCTTCATTTTCTGTCATGGCATTTGTGGATTCAGGCGCCGCTCTAAATTTAATGGACTTAGAATTTGCCAGACGTTGTGGTTTCCCCTTGCAGCCTTTGCAGAGTCCTATTCCTTTAAGGGGCATTGATGCTACACCGTTGGCTAAAAATAAACCTCAGTTTTGGACACAGTTGACCATGTGCATGGCGCCTGCCCATCAGGAAGATTGTCGTTTTCTGGTGTTACATAATTTGCATGATGTTATTGTGCTGGGTTTCCCATGGTTACAGGTGCATAATCCAGTATTAGATTGGAAATCTATGTCTGTGACTAGTTGGGGTTGTCAGGGGGTTCATGGTGACGTTCATCTGATGTCAATTGCCTCCTCCCCCTCTTCTGAAATTCCTGAGTTTTTGACAGATTTCCAGGATGTATTCAGTGAGCCCAAGTCCAGTTCCCTTCCACCGCATAGGGACTGTGATTGTGCTATTGACTTGATTCCAGGCTCTAAGTTCCCTAAGGGCCGACTTTTCAACCTGTCTGTGCCAGAACATACCGCCATGCGGAGCTTTGTTAAGGAGTCCTTGGAGAAGGGGCATATTCGGCCATCTTCTTCACCATTGGGAGCAGGTTTTTTTTTGTTGCCAAGAAAGATGGCTCCTTGAGACCCTGTATTGATTATCGCCTCTTGAATAAGATCACGGTCAAATTCCAATACCCTTTGCCTTTGCTTTCTGATCTGTTTGCTAGGATTAAGGGGGCTAGTTGGTTTACTAAGATTGACCTTCGAGGGGCATATAATCTTGTTCGTATTAAGCAGGGTGACGAATGGAAAACTGCGTTTAATACGCCCGAAGGCCATTTTGAATACCTTGTGATGCCATTTGGACTCTCTAATGCTCCATCTGTGTTTCAGTCCTTCATGCATGATACATTTCGGAATTATCTTGATAAATTCATGATTGTATATCTGGATGATATTTTGATTTTTTCAGATGATTGGGAGTCTCATGTGAAACAAGTCAGGATGGTATTTCAGATCCTTCGTGATAATGCCTTGTTTGTGAAGGGGTCTAAGTGCCTCTTTGGAGTACAGAAGATTTCTTTTTTGGGTTTCATTTTTTCTCCCTCATCTATAGAAATGGATCCGGTTAAGGTTCAGGCCATTCATGATTGGATCCAGCCCACATCCGTGAAGAGCCTTCAGAAATTTTTGGGCTTTGCTAATTTTTATCGTCGTTTCATTGCCAACTTCTCCAGTGTGGTTAAACTCCTGACCGATTTGACGAAGAAAGGCGCTGATGTGACGAATTGGTCCTCTGCGGCTGTTTCTGCCTTTCAGGAGCTTAAACGCCGATTTAATTCTGCCCCTGTGTTGCGTCAGCCGGATGTTTCTCTTCCTTTTCAGGTTGAGGTTGACGCTTCTGAGATTGGGGCAGGGGCCGTTTTGTCTCAGAGGAATTCTGATGGTTCCTTGATGAAACCATGTGTGTGCCTTCTTTTCTCGAAAGTTTTCGCCTGCGGAACGCAATTATGATGTCGGCAATCGTGAGTTGTTGGCTATGAAGTGGGCATTTGAGGAGTGGCGACATTGGCTTGAGGGGGCCAAGCACCGTATTGTGGTCTTGACCGATCATAAGAATCTGATTTATCTCGAGTCTGCCAAACGGCTGAATCCTAGACAGGCCCGATGGTCCCTGTTTTTCTCTCGTTTTGATTTTGTGGTCTCATATCTTCCAGGTTCTAAGAATGTTAAGGCTGATGCCCTCTCTAGGAGCTTTTTGCCTGATTCTCCTGGGGTCCTTGATCCGGTCGGTATTCTGAAGGAAGGGGTGATTCTTTCTGCCATCTCCCCTGATTTACGACGGGTTCTTCAGGAATTTCAAGCTGATAAACCTGACCGCTGTCCAGTGGGGAAATTGTTTGTTCCCGACAGATGGACTAGTCAAGTGATTTCGGAGGTTCATTGTTCTGTGTTAGCTGGTCATCCTGGGATTTTTGGTACCAGAGATTTGGTTGGTAGGTCCTTTTGGTGGCCTTCTTTGGCACGGGATGTGCGTTCTTTTGTGCAGTCCTGTGGGACTTGTGCGCGGGCCAAGCCTTGCTGTTCCCGCGCTAGTGGGTTGCTTTTGCCTTTGCTGGTCCCTGAGAGGCCTTGGACGCATATTTCTATGGATTTTATTTTGGATCTTCCGGTTTCCCAGAGGATGTCAGTTATCTGGGTGGTTTGTGACCGGTTTTCTAAGATGGTTCATTTGGTGCCTTTGCCTAAGTTGCCTTCCTCTTCTGATTTGGTGCCTTTGTTTTTTCAGCATGTGGTTCGGTTACATGGTATTCCGGAGAATACTGTGTCCTACAGAGGTTCCCAGTTTGTCTCTAGGTTTTGGCGTGCCTTTTGTACTAAGCTGGGCATTGATTTGTCTTTTTCTTCCGCATTTCATCCTCAGACAAATGGCCAAACCGAGGGAACTAATCAGACTTTGGAGACTTATCTGAGATGCTTTGTGTCTGCTGATCAGGATGATTGGGTGGCTTTCTTGCCATTGGCCGAGTTTGCCCTTAATAATCGGGCTAGTTCTGCTACATTGGTTTCACCCTTCTTTTGTAACTCTGGTTTTCATCCTCGTTTTTCTTCGGGGCAGGTTGAGCCTTCTGATTGTCCTGGGGTGGACTCTGTGGTGGACAGGTTGCAGCAAATTTGGGCTCATGTTGACAATTTGGTGTTGTCTCAGGAGGGGGCTCAACGTTTTGCTAACCGTCGTCGGTGTGTTGGTTCCCGGCTTCGGGTTGGGGATTTGGTCTGGTTGTCTTCCCGTCATGTCCCTATGAAGGTTTCCTCCCCTAAGTTTAAACCTCGGTTTATTGGCCCTTATAGGATCTCTGAGATTATCAATCCAGTGTCTTTTCGTTTGGCCCTTCCAGCCTCTTTTTCCATTCATAATGTTTTTCATAGATCTTTGTTGCGGAAATATGTGGTGCCCGTTGTTCCCTCTGTTGATCCTCCTGCCCCGG
This sequence comes from Ranitomeya variabilis, assembly GCF_051348905.1. Taxonomy (NCBI): domain Eukaryota; kingdom Metazoa; phylum Chordata; class Amphibia; order Anura; family Dendrobatidae; genus Ranitomeya; species Ranitomeya variabilis. The sequence goes on along the minus strand of NC_135237.1, from coordinate 70,037,409 downwards.
TGTTGATTGATGGGGAGTTGGAGTACGTGGTTGAGAAGATTTTGGATTCTCATTTTTCGAGGCGAAAGCTTCAGTATCTTGTCAAATGGAAGGGTTATGGCCAGGAGGATAATTCTTGGGTTGTTGCCTCCGATGTTCATGCTGATGATTTGGTTCGTGCCTTTCATTTGGCTCGTCTGGATCGGCCTGGGGGCTCTGGTGAGGGTTCGGTGACCCCTCCTCAAGGGGGGGTACTGTTGTGAATTCTGCTCTTGGGTTCCCTCCGGTGGTTGTAAGTGGTAGCGCTGCTGTCTCTGAATCACAGCAGTTATCAGGTGTTTTCACTTCTTGTAATTTTGACTGGGCTATTTAATCTTGCTTCACCCTTTAGTCAGTGCCAGATGTCCATTGTTCCTGGAGGATTCACATGCCTGCCTGGTCTCTTCTGCTTTGCAGTTCATTTCAACAAAGCTAAGTCCTGGCCTTGATTTTGCTGTCCACATGCTGTGGACTTATTGTTCAGTTCTTTTCCATGTTTTTGTCTTGTCCAGCTTGGTCTGTATAAGGATTTGTTTAGCCAAGCTGGTATCGCTGGAGATGCAGATATACCCTCCATATCTTTAGTTAGCTGTGGAGTCTTTGTATTTTCTGTGGTGGATATTTTCTAGTATTTTAATACTGACCGCATAGTACTATGTCCTATCCTTTTTTGTTTAGCTAGAAGTGGCCTCCTTTGCTAAATTCTCATTTCCGTCTGTGTATGTTTTTTCCCTCTCCTCTCACAGTCAATATTTGTGGGGGGCTGTCTAACTTTTGGGATTTTCTCTGAGGCAAGATAGTTTTCCCTTTTCTATATCTAGGGGTAATTAGTCCTCTGGCTGTGTCGAGGTGTCTAGGGAGTGTCAGATACATCCCACGGCTACTTCTAGTTGTTGTGTTAAGTTCAGGGTCTGCGGTCAGTACAGGTACCACCTTCTCCAGAGTACGTCTCATGCTGCTCTTAGGCCACCAGATCATAACAGGAGAGCCTCCACAAGTGAACCCATTATGGAACTAAACTCCTCACGGAATCTAGAGGTGTGATGAGCACCTTGAACTCAGAGGTGCTTCACAGAATTTGATACTGTTGAGCTGCGAAAATGAAAAAATAAATGTTGCTTTAGTCCCAAAATGTTTAATTTTCACAAGGGTAGTAGGAGAAAATGGACCACAAAATTTGCTGTTCAATTTCTCTTGAGTACACCGATCTCCCATATGATGTGGAAATCTACTGTTTGGGCACGCGGAAGGCCTCGGAAGAGAAGGAGCGCCATTTGACTTTTGAAGCGCAAAATTGGCTGGATCAAACAGCAGATGTCATGTCACATTTGCATAGCCCCCAATGTGCCTAAACAGTGAAAAAAAAAACCATGACCCCATTTTAGAAACTACACCCATCAAGGAATTTATCTAGAAGTGTGGTCAGCATCTTGAATCCACAGGTGCTTCATAGAATTTGATAACATTGAGCAGTGAAAATTAAAATACATTTTTTTTCCCACAAAAATGTTGTTTTGATCTCAAATTTTTCCTTTTCTCAAGCATAATTCACCTGAGTATGCTGATACACTATATATGATGAAAAACTAGTGTTTTGGTACACAACAGTCCCCGGAAGGGGAGGAGCACAATTTGACTTTTGAAGCGGAAAATTGGCTGGAATTGATATTGGACAACATGTCGCATTTGTAGAGCTCCTTATGTGCTTAGACAGTGGAAACCCCTGCAAATGGCCCCATTTTGGAAACCATGCCCCTCAAGGAATTTAAGTGGTGAGAACTTTGAATCGACAGGTGCTTCAAAAATACTTGATAATATTGAGCTGTGAAAATTAGAAAAATGATTTTCACAAATTGATAAAAATGGCACTGAAATTTGGTACACAATTTCTTCTGAACATGGTAATACCTCTGTACAGTACTGCTTAGCCACAAGCGAGACTTGGGAACTTGGCAGGGAAGGAGCACTATTTGATTCTTGGAGCACAAATTTTCCTAGAATAATTTGTGGACTCCATATACAGAACCACTAAGTGCCAGAAGAGCAGAATAACCCCTCAAGTGACCCCATTTTGGAAATTACATTCCTCTAGGTATTTCTCTACAGGTATAGTGATGATTTTGACTCCTTGACTGCTTTCCAAAAACAAATAGCAATAGATGTTGCTAAGTGAAAATTGTAAATCTGCCATTGAAGGGCCCAGTACATTTTAGTGCCTGTAAATTGTGCCCAGCTGGTGCTTATGTCACATGAGCCCGCTGCTCAACGCTGCTATACACAATACTCCACTTCTTCTGTGCTTTGCTACATCCAAGGCTCGACTAGTCGTCTTCCGCTGCTCAGCTCTGCTAGATTTCAAATCGAGCTTCACTACCCCAGCTCAGCTCATTAGCAAAGCTGTTTCTATCTATAATGACTTTTCTATTAGTTACTTTTACTTATCTGTTTCAAGAAAGCTCCTTTCGTTTTCCAACTTACGTACAACGTTTTAGACCTTTGTATCCCAAAATGTACTTGCTGCAAAGCATTTGTCCATTTGCCATTTTCTGACTTTGGCACCCATTCAATAAAAGTTGCAAAATTATTTTATAAATGTGCCTGTATCTTTCCATTCCCCATTATTGCAGAGTCCAATTCTCTTTTGTTGTACTGGATTCTTACTTTATCTTTAAGAAAAATCCAATTTCTCATTTGATTAAACTGATGTAAAGTTTACACAATTGAATTAACAACAATTTGCAATTTCATTTTTGCCTTCTGAGACCAGACTGAGCCACAAATTGCAGCCATTTTTTCTTCCCCGTTTTGTATTTATGAGCCAGCTGTTAGTGGCATTTTCTGCAAGTCTAATATCAGAATATCTATTATGCAACCAAAAAGTGAATTTATGCACGAATGTTACAATTTTCAGCATCATTTACGCTAAACCACACAGGAAGGCAGATATATAAATTGATATTCAATGATGACCTTTATTAGAAGATGTGACAGCTATAAAGCAGGGTAGAAATACTGCAGCTCTGAGGATAGAATTCATTACAAGGAAGAGACTTCTGTTATTCTTATGTATTAAATTTAGTGAAGTGTTATTTGCATTGGAGCTGCTCCCTTGACAGACAGCCTTTCAACACTGGATGAAAAATAGGTACTGTTCCCTTGGGGGGTTGAACATCATGTTCTGTAAATGTACACCTTTATGCTGTGTGTATTCGTGTGGGTTTTTGTGTACACTGAAATCTGTAATCTTTCACGTGACATGAACAGAATAATTTTTCTCTTCGCATTCCATTGGGTATTGCCAAGTGCTATGCTATTGATGAAGCCATGATCTGAACGCAACATAATTAGAGAATGCTGTATATTTACTGCACTAGTAAATTGATCCAGCATCCCTGAAGATTAATACATAGAAAATCAAAAGAATTCCATCTTAAAAATACCACGTAGACGTAGGGATTACGTGAACGGATTTAACTTCTCATGGAGGTCTTTCTTCCCTATCCATATTTAGAAGTTGTTTTTCTCCAGGAGACCATGAGATATCATTATCTGTCCATCCACCCTACAGAGAATTGCATATGTTTACAGTGATCAAAAAAACTCTAACTTTCTTTGTTCCTTTTTTGTGACCTTTAATTTATGTAAAACTGTAGGGAACACAATTCTATCATAAAGGAGCTGAGAAGGCAATGCCTAAGGCAATCTTTTCCATACAGCATCAGAGGAACGACTTTAGATTTGTAAATGTGATTTCTTTCAATTTTTTATTTAGTTAGTTAGGATTTATTAACAAGTCACAATAACATATATGCTTTTCTCACAGAAACAAACCGTTACACCGATGCCTCTACCTTGTGCCAGTCATTACACTGGCTGCCCATCCACTCCAGAATCCAGTACAAAACTACTACCCTCATCCACAAAGCACTCCATGGCTCAGCACCACCCTACATCTCCTCTCTGGTCTCAGTCTACCACCCTACCCGTGCCCTCCGCTCCACTAATGACCTCAGGTTAGCATCCTCAATAATCAGAACCTCCCACTCTCATCTCCAAGACTTTACACGTGCTGCGCCGATTCTTTGGAATGCATTACCTAGGTTAATACGATTAATCCCCAATCCCCACAGTTTTAAGCGTGCCCTAAAAACTAATTTGTTCAGACTGGCCTACCGCCTCAATGCATTAACCTAACCATCCCTGTGTGGCCCATTCAAAAAAAATAAATAAATAAAAAAAATAAAAAAAATCAAGTTCCTCGCATCATGTTCTCATACACTTTATGCAGTTAATAGCCTCTGTGTCTGTACTGCTACATACTTAGGCAGTGAACTGGTTCATGCAGCTTTACATGAACACCCGAGCCTTACACTATGGCTGGTCCAAATAACTAAAGCAATTGTTACCATCCACCTCTTGTGTCTCCCCTTTTCCTCATAGTTTGTAAGCTTGCGAGCAGGGCCCTCATTCCTCCTGGTATCTGTTTTTAACTGTGATTTCTGTTATGCTGTAATGTCTATTGTCTGTACAAATCCCCTCTATAAGTTGTAAAGCGCTGCGGAATATGTTGGCGCTATATAAATAAAAATTATTATTATTATTATTATATATAATTTTCCATGGTATACTGAAGTCTGAATCTCCATAACAATATGACAGCCTGAAGCCTGATAGTGGCAATTGTACCATGTCACAGCACAATTCATCATCACATTAATATCATTTTGAACAAGTATATGTACAGCATTATCGTTGCATCAATCTTCATTATTTATTAATCAATTTTCTTATCAATTATAACCCATAGATGCAATGACTATTAATGAGTTCCTGACAGCCCATACACTTTACATAGTCCACAGTTTATTCTGCACTGACATTCTAGAATGTCAATGAAGTGTAAGCTTCTTGCAGGAGGTTCTGTATTTATAGGGGTGTTGAGTCTGCTTTCAGACACAGCCAACTCCACACAGAAAAGTCACAATTTACTACCAAATCTAACTTCTCCATTGCTGTGTATTCAATGCAGAACAAGCACTAGGCATATAGATTAGGAAGCACTGACAGTGCTTCCTCCTCCAAACCCAGTGCTCATGTGAAGATAGAGAGTAGGAGCTGCTGGGTTCTAGGAAACCAAGTCAGCTCTGCTTTGCTGCCAGGAGGCTAAAATTCCACTCTAACTAGAGTCAATATACCAGCTCCAGTCATAGAGGAAATCACCAAGAAAGCAAAATGTATAACAATTTCTAAAAGCCTCTCAAAGGTCTTTTAGGATGTAAAATAAATAAAAAAAATAAATTAAAAACGCAAATATATATTTTTGTATAAAATATACAAATAATTTGTCATGCTGGCAGCCACAGGACACTCAGTGTGCGGCGCAACAAGAAGGAACCAGCAATGAAGATGTACAAGGAATGCCCTGGCAATAGGAAAAAGAGTCGCCACCTAAAATAACCTGAGTCAGATCCCTGCACTCCTATTGTCCTTAGATGGGTCTTCTTCCCCCATGCGTGAACATTAGTGATGAGCGATTATACTCGTTATTCGAGATTTCCTGAGCACGCTCGGGTGTCCTCCGAGTATTTTATAGTGCTCGGAGATTTAGTTTTCTTCGCCGCAGCTGAATGATTTACATCTCTTAGCCAGCTTAATTACATGTGGGGAATCCCTAGCAACCAGGCAACCCCCACATGTACTTATGCTGGCTATCAGATGTAAATAATTCAGCTGCTGCAATGAAAACTAAATCTCCAAGCACTAAAAAATACTCGGAGGACCCCCGAGCGTGCTCAGGAAATCTCAAGTAACGAGTATAATCGCTCATCACTAGTGAACATGTGTCTAAGCCCTCGCTGGTCCTGATCTCTCCCTGTCTAGTGCATAGGCCAGTAAGACCCTAGTCCCACTACTACAATAAGACAACACGAGAAAAGTAAGACAAACAGTGGGAAAAAAAACAAGAAATAACACTCATCAACTTCTCCAACAAGAAACATTACTGATGCAACAAAACAAACACAACAGCTTATCCAGAGACAGGCTCAGTCAAGGAGGTCACTATAGATGAATTATAACCAGTAAGGAAATAAACTAGCAGTGGGTTTAAATAGTAAAAGGGAGTGGTCACAAGGTGCTGCAGCTACAAGTTCACAGCCAGAAGGGAAAGGGTCCTTAACTATTTCAGCACCGAATGAAAGTAAATCCACTCCAATTAAGGTAAACAACAATTGGACACTAAACAGGACCTCCAATCTATTAAACATTGTGGCCTTCTGATCCCAGATCTTTCAGGAGTCACACCAAGGCATGACACACCTGTTACTTCATTTCTGTAGAAAATTGAACAAAATTTTAACTGCTTTTAGCAGTCACAAAAATGTGAAAAATAATCACATATTCCTATTTGAGAAGGTGAGAAGCCCAAGGAGTGAGATAAAAAAATAATCTAGAGAAAATACCAAGGTGAGAATCAAAGTCACAGAGTAGCAAAACAAGGTCAAATCAAAGGGTGCGTCTTTATATGGCCACCAGGAAACATGGCAGACTTGCTTTTAAAAATGTCACTGGGCCTGATGCTGTCACTAGCTGCCGATCATGATGACAAACCAATTTGGTCCAGTACCTTGAACCAAAGAGTTGCAAATGAATGCACAGAGGTATAGCTGTAGCTAGCAGGGGGAAATGTGGTTGACTATCAATCTGACACAGCCAGTAGTGGGAGTTATACTTGGCACTGGAAAGGAGACAGGGGACTCACAATTATTGGCTTTTATCTATTTTCCTTCTGATCCCTCACAATTTTGTGGAAAGCACCGAGCCACAGTCCAAATTTGGACTAGAAAAATGTCACCTTTTCCAATCCACTAATAGTATTGTTCATAAATGCATTGATGACTTGTGTTGAGCATTCCGATACCGCAAGTATCGGGTATCGGCCGATATTTGCGGTATCGGAATTCCGATACCAAGTTCCGATATTTTTGCGATATCGGGAATCGGGATCGGGATGCATATTCATGTGTAAAATAAGGAATAAAAATAAAAAATAGGGATATACTCACCCTCTGACGCGCCCTGGTTGTAACCGCTGCAACCGGCAGCCTCCGTTCCTAAGAATGAGTGAAGGACCTGCGATGACGTCGCGGTCTTGTGATTGGTCGCGTGAGCGGTCACATGAGCGGTCACGCAACCAATCACAAGCTGCCACGTCATCAAAGGTCCTTCACTCGCTCCTTCTTAGGAACGGAGGCTGCCGGTTAACACCGCTAGGTCCAAGGTCTGCCAGAGGGGTGAGTATATCCCTATTTTTTATTTTTATTCTTTATTTTACACATGAATATGGATCCCAGGGCCTGAAGGAGAGTTTCCTCTCCTTCAGACCCTGGGAACCATCCAGGATCACTTCCGATATTTGTGTCCCATTGACTTGTATTGGTATCGGGTATCAGTATCGGCGATATCCGATATTTTTCTTATATCGGCCGATACAATCCGATACCGATACTTTCAAATATCGGAAGGTATCGCTCAACACTATTGATGATCCAATAAGTTTGAGATTGGTAAGTGAAAATTATAGTATATTTGATCCAATTTGCTCTTCTTGGCTTATTAGATGCCAACACTGCCATTTTTCAGTATGTAGAAAATACTTCATCACATTTTTATTTCCATTTTCTTCAGTTCTTAAATCAACAGACCATAAGGTGATTTTTTGCTATTGGGCACTGTCGTTATATTTGTCAGATGACAGATTAACAGGATTTACCGTGTTTTCTGTGCAAAGCTTCTACTTGTTTACATCCAAAATAGCTGCTTGAAATGTTAGAATGTCTCAGCCACGAATGTGATACTTGGAAGGTGACACTGTAGATGTTAATAAAAAAAAAGTTGACAATCTAGTGCTATGTCTCTAAATATTTGCTAACTTAATAAATATAGCAACTTGGAGATAAAATATCTACTTCTTTTCGTACTAACCTCCAAAGTAGAAGACCTATTTATGGCCAAGATTGCAAACTGCAAATATATAGTTGCAGTTATGTGTTAGGGTTTATAAAGTTCAAATTTGCTTTGGATTTTTTTCAATAGGAAAATGCTAAACAGAGAATTCTTATTATATTGTTTTGGATTTTGAAGCAGATTTTGTTGCAAATTCACAGCCGATTTCACATAAAAAACAAATCTATAATAAAAATTGACAAGCTGCAGATTTTACAAGCTGCAGAGGATCAATTTCCAAATGGCAAATTTCACACCATGAGATTGAATGAGATTTGTAAAATGTCATTTACATTCTTGTTCCTGTATTTGGATTTTATCGGCCCAAATATACTTTCAGTAGGTAAAAATCTCCGTCATTTCATACCAGGTGGACTTACTCTTACACCATCAAATCTTTTCTCTTCTAATTCTTGGCACTTCTTCTTACTCCTGCCACAACACTGAAACCTTGGACAACTTCATCCATGGCCATTAATTCTGGCCGTGAGTAGGACTAGTCGCAGATATCCATGTCTATAGTATTTCATAAAGTATTTTGTCACGATATCACATCATCACTGCGACCTTACAACACGCATTCTTAGAGACCACATAGGCCTAATTGCAGATGGGAGTCCAAGCCTAGAGCATGAGTTGCATGTCATGACAGACAACGTACTGTACTTTCTGATGCACCCTTAAGATCAGGACTTAATAAAAAAATAGAGTAGGCAGCCATTGTAAAAATATATGTGTATATGTGTAGTTCATATCTTCCCATGCCTTTGACATCTACATGTCATGCAGAACAGCAAAGCACCCAAACTACTTGATGGCACAAACACATGAAAATGTTATCAAATCACCATAACCTATATTCTTATGGAAGATACATGCAAGTTCAAAACTAATGGCTCTCATATTTATGTGAAAAATTGAGGGTTTCATCTTTTTTTTAGTATTTATTGATCTTTGTAAAACTGTTGCAAACTTTTTACATAGACATTTGCAACTTTCTCATGATAAATCCTGGGGATGCTATGATTTTTCATTGATTCATAGAAAACGCCAATCTAATATATAAAGCTGAATGTGTGTGTGTGTGTGTGTATGTATGTATGTGTGTATGTCCAGGATTGGCATCTGCACCATCGCAGCTACAGCCACAAAATTGTGCTCAGTCACACGTCTGGATCCCAAGAGCGTCATAGCCTATGTTGTGAGGTGATATTTTAACCCTGCGCGTTCCAATTCACCAAACAATTTTGCCCCTATCTACATAATGGGGAAAAAGTGAAAGGAAAAGTGTTGGAGGCAAATTGACAGCTGCCGGATGTGAACAAGGGGGACTTAAAGAATGAGAGCGATGATGCCAAAGAGTATATTTCGAACATTTGCTAAGGTGGGGCATGGACTTGGGATATTCACCACACACGAGGATATGAACACATACACAAAATGCGCCACACACTACCAGGTGCTTGGACACATATACCACACTCAGCACACATTTCACCACACATACACCAACCTCGCCACATAACAGTCGAAACACAAAAGTCGCCACTCAGAACTCGCCACGCGCAAAATTCGCCACATGCAAAACTAGGCTCACGCAAAACTCGCCACACGTGCAAAACTCACCTCATGGAAAATATGCCACATGCAAAACTTGCACACGCGGAAAAATTGCCACATGCACAAAAGTTGCAACACATGCAAAAGTTGCCTCACACAAAACTTGCACATATTCAAAACGCACCACACATAAAACTCGCCATGCGCAAAACTCACCATGCGCAAAACTTGCTGCACACAACTTGCTACATTAACCTGTCACCTGCAACTCGACACACAAAAAGTTGCTACACGCATGTTGCCACACAAAACTCATCTCACAAAAGTCGCTACATGCATGTCACCACACGCAACTCAACACACACAACTTGGCACATTAAACTCGCCCTAAAACACACAAGTCTGGTATTATCCTTCAAAAATAAAAAATCTGATTAATAAGCAGACAAACTACAAGAGCAACAAATGTACCATATAGGAAATACGGCCGCTGTCAGTCACATGACCTGTCTATTATGTGTATGTGTGAGCTAATATATACTGCCAGGGGGGAGGGCTTCCTGTTGGCTGGGGATTTATCAGGCTGCCAATAGCAACCAATCACAGCTCTGCTTCTATTTTGCTACAGTTAATTAATCTGAGCTCTGATTGGTTAATATAGGCAACAAAGGACATTCTAGTATAGCAAAGCTTGTGTGAGGTAATAGCATGTCAGTTAGGGTGTGTTGGTGAAAAGGCTGATGTTAGTCACATTACCTCTATGTGAGAGGATATAGAAACTGCCAGTTACAGACTATTTTTACCACAATAATGCCTCATAAGAAAAGGAATTCCATGGCACGAATGCCAGCTAATGCAAAAAGGAAAGCTGCATTACAGGCCAATGAAAAAATGTGAAGACCGAGAAACAAGGCTGACACACATGAGAACAGCAGCTGCTTCCTCAAGAGCCAATTAACTTTCTGAGCAGAGGGAAGCGAGACTTGCAGACATGAAAATAAGAGCTGCTTCCTCAAGAGCCAATGAACATTCTGAGGAGAGGGAAGCAGGCTTGCAGGCATGAAACCCCAAGCGACTAAGACACCTCTTTGCTATTATTCTAACAAGCTGTAGCATTTCAAATCCTCTTGAGATTTGGACAAAGTACAAAAATGATCTCAGTGAGGACATCCTCATGCAGATTAGAATGGAAAATCCTCAGCAACTCATCAACTTCACTGAGGAAATGTTCAATGAAACTTTAATGCTCCTTGAAGATCAGTGCATAGCAATGTCAGGAAAAGCCTTACAGTTGATTGGTTTCCCTGCTCCAATAAGAAGTCCTGAAGGGAACCAAATGTGTAGGGAGATTTTCATATAAACAAACTACAATATTGATGAACTGACAGCATTTGTGTCTCAGAATGAGCCAATATTTGTACCAGATCAAAGGCACGCCTATAACTACATTTTAAGTTTCAGTGAAACCAACAAAGGAGGGATTGTCTTCTTTGATGCTCCAGGTGGAACAGGAAAGACATTTGTAATCAACTTTTCCTGACAAAATTTCGACAACAAAAAAAATTGCACTTGCAGTGTCATCTTCTGGAATTGCAGCTACGCTTTTAAAAGGTGGCAGGACAGCACATTCAACATTCAAACTACCACTTAACCTGTCTCATAGTGACAGCCCCATGTGTAATATTGTCAAGGGATCAGGACTAGTCAAATTGCTTCAAAAATGGAGTGCCATCATTTGGGACAAATGCACTATGTCACACAAAAGGGCTCTGGAAGCAGTGGACAGACTGCTGCAAGACCTGCGTAGCAACAAATATATCATGGGAGGAGTAGTTGTTGCTTTGGCAGGTGACGCCAAACACAACCTGTTATTCCAAGATCAACCCCTGCAGATGAACTCAATGCATGTCTCAAAGCATCGTACCTTTGGAGAAAAGTAAAGAAAATGTCACTGAACACAAACATAAGGGTCTACATGACAGGCGATGTTTCTGCTGGACTGTTTTCAAGCCAGCTGTTAACTATTGGAGAAGGCAAGGCATCAGTAAACTCAACCTCTGGACAGATCACCTTCCCAAGCAACTTTTGTTGCATTGTGACTTCCATTGAGGAGTTGAAAGCAAAAGGTTTTACCAAACATTCAACTCCACTTCAAAAATTTTGGCTGGCTGTGTGAAAGGACTATTCTAGCTCCCAAAATTGACAGCGTCAACAAGATCAATCTTCAAATTCTAAATCTCCTTCCAGGTGTGTGCACAACCTACAAGTCAGTGGATAAAGTAATAGACCCTGCTCAAGCATTATTTTATCCAACTGAGTTCCTCAATTCCTTGGAGCCAGATGGACTTCATCCTCACAACCTCTTTCTAAAACCTGGAGCACCTATTCTGCTATTGAGAAATTTGGATCCACCAAAGCTGTGTAATGAAACAAGACTCTTGATTAAGAACCTGCTTCCACATGTAATTTAAGCAACCATTTTGACAGGATGTGCCACAGGAGAAGATGTTTTCATTCCAACAATTCCTCTCATTCCATCTGATTTGCCTTTTGATTTTAAATGACTACAGTTTCCTGTTCGACTGACATATCTGCTATGTCCATCAACAAGGCTCAGGGACAGTCCTGAAAGTAGTTGGAACCAATTTACAATCTCCATGCTTTTCTCATGGTCAACTTTATGTGGCCTGTTCAAGAGTTGGAACTGCCAAAAAATCTGTTCGTCTTTGCATCTAAAGGAAAAACTAAGAATGTTGTTTATCAAAAGGCTATCAAATAAGTAGTAGAAGATTACTTCACGTTACTTGGCCAATTTAGTTAAGTCTGTGTGGAATATCTCTGGTGTTGAAATACATGTTGTGAAATGCTTCTATTAGCTTAGTTTTTTGCCTTTTAATAAATACATTTCTACCTATTTGTTTGGGGTTTTGTGTGCAGAATAAATTTTTGTTAACACACTCTATTTTGCTAACAGTAGCTATTAACCTGGGCGAAGCCCTTGCTTAACCCTTTCACTCCCAAGCCTGTTTTCACCATCATGACCAGGTCAAATTTTACAATTCTGACCAGTGTCGATTTACGTGGTAATAACTCCGGAACACTTTAACGGATACTACTGATTCTGAGTATGTTTTTATTTACTCATTGTACTTCTTGATAGTGGTAAAATTTATTTGATATCACTTGCAGTTCTTGTGAAAAAAATCTGAAATTTTTTGAAAATTTTAATATGAGTACTTTTCTGCCCAGTGATGACAAAAGTATCTTCAGAGTGATACTTTTATTGACTAACCAGAAAATAATATATGTTTGCAAGCTTTCGTCGAAAATTTTGAAAACTTTTAATTTTTATGCCCTTAAGTAAGAGAGTTATGTCTCACAAAACAGTTAATAAATAACATTTCCCACAGGATGTATCTAGATGTGTGGTGACCACCTTGATCCCCCTGGTGCATCACAGAAGTTTTTTATGTAGAGCCTTAAAAAAAAATTGAGCATTATCTATCAAGTTTGCTAGAACTTAGTGACCTGGATGTCGTCAAGATGACATCAGGTCACCATGGCAACTATGCTGCTCTCAGATTACATACAAAAAAACTGTTGACAGATTCCCCTTAATGAAGAGAATATTGCAGAAATATTTTGAACAGGCCTCCCTCAAACAAAATCTATTTTTTAGCTTATGGATAGCTAATGTCATGAAATTAGTGGAGGGCTCACTGATCATTAGGGGAACCAGAATTTAATGAAACAGCAATGGAGCAAGTATGTTACTACCTCACACAACTATGTAAGAGATAGATAAGAAATCAAGTGAGAGGATTAATGGGGGACTTACAACATGGTACTAGTCATTGGTGGGTTTCCAGCAGTGAAGCCCCCAGTGATCTTACATTTTCTGAATATTTCACATGTAATTAGACAGTAAAAAATGTTTACTTCATGCATGTAAAACCCTGATCTATTAAAAGCAATTTATGGTTCATGGTTCTATTTTCATATTCATGTGTTAATATTCAATTTCTGTTCATGGTTATATTTTCAAATGAAAACAGTGGAAAAAGCCACTCACAATGTGTTATCAAGCAATTTGCAATGAAGTGATATTATTTTTAACATTTGTGAATTCATTTTTTAAAAACAGTCAAGTCTTTGACTTTCCGGAAGATGGGAAAGATAATTGGAAGGCGATTGATTTTATTTCATGAAAGTTACTTTGGAGATTGTTTTCATAGTTTATCAATATTTCTCTTCTACCTTCTAGCACATGTGAACGATTCAGACGAAGAACCGAACGTTTCTTCAAAGTCTCATTATATAATGTTTTCTGTATTGAACTGCGTTGTGCATTCTCCGTTTTTCTGTAAACTTTTATCTGCCTGGTTACATCTCTTTTTGATGAGTGCAAAAACATGTAAACAAATAGAAAAGCAACTTGACAATGTTCTTTTATCTTTTAAGGGCTTTGATCAATAGGTCTCTCAGCGGTTATAGGCCTCTTGTGGTTTTTAGATTATTATTTTATTTTACAACAATAGATTATTGCGGTTTTAATATTAAGAGGTCTCATTAACATGCGTTCTCCACATAAAAAATGAATATTCACAGGGCTGGATTACCCCCACTGCACTAACTCTTGAGTATAGAAATAATACATAAATTCTTATAAATTTTAGACATTTGGATATTTTATATGATATGTAACATCGGTGCTGTTTCCTGCCTTGACTACTACTCCACTGTGGCTCCTTTCTCTGCCATGAATGGCTGAGTCAGACTTCTGATTTGATCCCGATCTTTACACCTCTAATGTGCAATAAGAAGGACTCAGGAATGGACACAGACAAAAGAGGGTCCCTGTGAAAAAACAAAATATTGCAGTCAGTCCGTTAGCTCATCGTAACGCTCTGGAGGTAGAAATGAGCCCTCTTACCTCTTGGCTGCACAGGTTGCATCAATTATATGACCGCCCCCGAGGTGCCTGCTATGATAATGCTGTGTTTATTTGTATGTACATTTAAAATCTTATTCTGTTTATGATTTTTTTAGTTGATTGCTGCCCATCCTGAGTTGTATTTTTTCTGTGGCTCTGTAAAAGTCTCTGCTGTTGTTTTAAGAGACTGCACAAAGGACTGAGTTCCTATAAAACACACTACTAGGTATAGCGCTATAACTATGAAGAGGACCCTTTATTTAGCTGGTGTACTAGAAATCCCACTGATGTGATATTGATGACCTATTTAAAAATCAAGCTATTATTACAGCATAAAAAAAATCTCTTTTTTTATTCAGACTTTTCCTGGTTTCCATTAAACATGGTGACAAGAGCTAAGGTTGTTGCAGCAAAACTGTTAGGTCACAACAGTAGCATAGAGGGGGTTGGACGAGTCAAGGATTTCATACCCCCTAATGCATAAAATACATGACATTTTAAAAATAAAGTCATTTTTCTGGAAATGAACAAATGTATTCTAGTAGAATTGAATAGTGCTTGAATTTGGATTTTTGCTTCTTTTTGTTATTTGGTCCACACAAATTCATCAAAATAGAATCCATCTGGCTGCCATTTTGGTGAACCCTAAGGGTACAGTAAAAGGAAAGAAAACATAAAATATTATTCACCTGCCTGGCTGCCTCCACTGCTCACTGCCCAACATCTGATTCTGAATGCCTCTTCTCTTCACCGTCACACATCATATATTTAGGGTCTTCTCTCTAGGCCTCAGAGGTTACCGCATGTCGAAACATCGTGATGTATGATGTGAACCACATCGGCATGGCACGCAAGGATGTCTGAGGACTGGTCACATTCGGAAGGCCTGACCTATAGTGAAAATGGAGCGCTCGCTAGTGCCGTGGAGTACTCGGGCCGGGTGGTCATTAAAGGGGTAGTCACGGCGGTGGCGACCCGGTCCATGGCCCTGGACTTCCAAAAGAGAAGGTCTTTAAAGGGGTTGTTCTGAAATAAAATTAAGAATGTTCATGACGCCACCTGTGGTATTCGGCCAGGGATGACCGACACTGCTTAAAGGGGTCCACTGAGGATAATGTTATTGCAGCAGGGATGGTATGGCTCCCACAGGTGAAGCTTAGTCCCCAGGGCTCCCAGTGTAGTGGCAAAGATGGTAGATGGTGTAGTGCCAGAAAGAATTGAAGGACACAAGGTTGCAGTCTCTACCTTTTACTGATGCATTCACGGTCCAAGACACAGGTTACAGGTTATCTTGGGATCTGGGCAGCCTGGAAGCGATTGGAATTCCCTTAGCCAGGTAGGGTTGGAAGCCTTCCTTACTGCGCTGTAATGTGTGTCCCTTTGTTATGATCCTAGTGGCAAGGATCGCAGGTCGGACTAGCTAAGTAACTGAACAGACTACTAGCTCTGGGGAAGTGGTAACTAGATTGACCGCAACCTGATCCTATCCGCAAACAACTATAGGCAGCCGTGGAACGTTACCTAAAAAATCCTAGACGTCTCGTCACGGCCTGAGAAACTGACTATTCCTGGAGGGAAAGTAAGTCCTCACTTGCCTCAGTGGAAGACCCCAAAGATATAGAATAGCCCCCCACAAATATTAACAGTGAGTTAAGGGGAAAGCACAAACGCAGAGATGAAATCAGATTTAGCAAATGAGGCCCGCTAATACTAGATAGCAGAAAATAGGAAGGAAACTGTGCGGTCAATAAAAAACCCTATTCAAAATATCCACGCAGAGATTGCTCGAGCCCCCGCACCAACTAACGGTGCGGGGGAAGCAACTCCGTACCCCAGAGCTTACCAGCAAAAAGAAATCACATGTTAGCAAGCTGGACTAGACTCATCATACACAGAAATCATATTGCAGGCAGATGAGCAAAAAATATTCAAACAGAACTTAGCTTATCTTGAAGAGGCAGAAAACGAGATAATCAGGAGAAATCAGAATAGCATTGAATACATTGACAGCCGGCAACAAGTGGAAGTGAAGCAGAGCTAAATAGGAGCCTCCCTGGTGAATAACGAGGCAGCTGATCCAGCAGACCCGCAGGATAATAAACCAAACCACCAGGGGGAGCCAAAAAACCAAAGTCACACAATACCATCTGTGACCACAAGAGGGAGCCTGAAAACGGAGTTCACAACACCCTTGCTGCCTGAGGCTTCTCACAAGGTCCTCTGTCTCTGTCCTAGGACAGTCTCTGCATGGCAGGCAACTCGAGTAGTGTTGAGCATTCCGATACCGCAAGTATCAGGTATCGGCCGATACTTGCGGTATCGGAATTCCGATACCGAGATCCGATACTTTTGTGGTATCGGGAATCGGAATCGGAAGTTTCCAGTGTATGGTTCCCAGGGTCCTTCAGGCCCTGGGATCCATATGAATGTGTAAAATAAAAAATTAAAATAAAAAATATTGATATACTCACCTGTCCGGAGGCCCCTGGACATCACCGCTGGTAACCGGCAGCCTTCTTTGTTTAAAATGAGCGCGTTCAGCACCTTCCATGACGTCACGGCTTGTGATTGGTCGCGTGCCGCTCATGTGACCGCCACGCGACCAATCACAAGCCGCGACGTCATCCCTCAGGTCCTAAATTCCCTTCTAGGAATTTAGGACCTGAGGGATGACGTCACGGCTTGTGATTGGTCACGTGGCGGTCACATGGGCGGCCGCGACCAATCACAAGCCGTGACGTCATCTAAGGCCCTTCACGCGCTCATTCTTAAGAAGGAAGGCTGCCGGAAAGAAGCAGGGAGCGTCCGAGAGTGAGTATATACCTAATAGGAATATACTCACCCTCGGCTTCTTTCCGGCAGCCTTCCTTCCTAAGAATGAGCGCATTCAGGGCCATAGATGACGTCACGGCTTGTGATTGGTCGCAGCCGCCCATGTGACCGCCACGCAACCAATCACAAGCCGTGACGTAATTCTCAGGTCCTAAATTCCTAGAATTAGGAATTTAGGACCTGAAAATTATGTCACGGCTTGTGATTGGTCGCGTGGCGGTCACATGGGCGGCCGCGACCAATCAGAAGCCGTGACGTAATGTAAGGCCCTGAACGCGCTCATTTTAAGCAAAGAAGGCTGCCGGTTACCAGCGGTAAGGTCCAGGCTGCGTCGGAGAGGTGAGTATATCAATATTTTTTATTTTAATTCTTTATTTTACACATTAATATGGATCCCAGGGCCTGAAGGAGAGTTTCCTCTCCTTCAGACCCTGGGAACCATCAGGGTACCTTCCGATACTTGAGTCCCATTGACTTGTATTGGTATCGTGTATCGGTATCGGATCAGATCCGATACTTTGCCGGTATCGGCCGATACTTTCCGATACCGATACTTTCAAGTATCGGACGGTATCGCTCAACACTAAACTCGAGCCTTTTTACAGGTGTCCCTACTTGCGGAGACTCCGGGCTATATATGCTGCTGTGCCTTCAGGGGTTGTTGTGGACAGGCAATTTGAAATCCCCTGTCCTCCGGTTTCTGCTGTGGGGCAAACAGTCCCACACAGCCTCGGACTCCCGGTGTCCGGTTTCTGTGCTTCAGCTTGGAGGGAACTCAATCACAGCTCCCCTCCAGCTCCTCACTTCTCCTGTGCTCCTTTTTCCCTTACACTTTCCTACAGGTTGTTCTGTCAGGAACTGCAGAATCTCGTGTCTGCACAGCTCCAGCTCTTCTCTGGACTGACCTGAACTCACTCCTCCTCCAAGCCAGAACATATATATGTATAGGGAAGCTCCCCTGGAACTGGGTCTAGAGCTCCCCCTTCTGGCCTGGAGTCAGAACATGTTGCATGTATGTGTCACCTGTTAAAGGGATCCTTGTCACTTCCAGGCATGGCATCACCCTCCCTGAGAGGAAGGCATTACCACTTTGGTACCCAAACTCCTGGGTGCCACAAAAACGTCAGAGATGCAACATTCAACAAAGGAAAGAAGAGGCAACAAGGACTAGACAGCAGACAGCGAGCAGGGGGGGACAATCAGGCAGATAAGCGTTGAGTTGAATATGAGGATTTTATAAATTTGTGGCACAACAGGTCTCTGTTTCTGCTCTCCCAAAATTACAAGTAAGAAGAGAGGCAGGGAGCTGTGGGAGAGCACAGTGCAACTTTTGTAATCACAGTTGCTGCCAATGCAGAGCACAGAGGTCAAGATTAGAATGTTATTAGATTTTGTACTTTTCATATGCAAAGACTGGGATGATAAATCCTGCGTTATTATGCCAAAAGTTTTATTATCTCATATACTGCTTATACAAAGCTGGGCAGTCAAGATGAGCGTATCAGCAGTTGCTGTGCTCTGCATAGGCATCGACCGGCATGACCAAGATCACTTCATCATACTAAGTGTTTTCTTATGTTAGTTGCTGGGTGCAGAATGCAGCAGTCATTGTCATGCTCTGCATAGGCAGCAATCTAGTCTACAAAGCTTACTTTATTTTGCTTAAAGCTTTGTTATGTCAGTTATTAGTATGTATGCAGAACACAACAGCTGCTGTCAAGTTAAACCCGGCTGCTGCTCTCTGCCCGGGGCGGATTTAATAATCTAGTTTGTCTCCAGCCAGGTGGCCACTC
Organism: Ranitomeya variabilis; assembly: GCF_051348905.1. NCBI lineage: Eukaryota > Metazoa > Chordata > Amphibia > Anura > Dendrobatidae > Ranitomeya > Ranitomeya variabilis. The sequence goes on along the minus strand of NC_135237.1, from coordinate 70,018,269 downwards.
ACTGCATCTTTGTCACTCTAAGGCTACGTTCACATTTGCGTTGTGCGCCGCAGCGTCGGCGCCGCAGCGCACAACGCAAACAAAAACGCGGCAAAACGCACGCTAAAACGCTGCATTTTGCGCCGCATGCGTCCTTTTTGGCCGAAAGTTGGACGCAAAAAAAATGCAACTTGATGCGTTTCTTGCGTCCAACGCTTGCGGCCATGCGGCGCAAAACGCAGCACAACGCATGTCCATGCGTCCCCATGTTAAATATAGGGGCGCATGACGCATGCGGCGATGCTGCGGCGCCCGACGCTGCGGCGCTGACCGCAAATGTGAACGTAGCTTAAGGCCGGGGTCACACTTGCGAGTGCAATGCGAGAAACTCGCACGAGTCTCTCGCCTCAATATCTGGCACTGCTGCCAGCACTCAGGACCGGAGTGTGTGGCTGCTTGTATTTGTGTGCAGCTGAACGCTCCAGTCCTGAGTGTCGGCGGCAGTGCCGAGTATTGAGGCGCGAGTTTCTCGCATTGTACTCGCAAGTGTGACCCCTGCCTAAGGAGAAGTGAAAGTGTGTCAGGGTGCGAGATTTTACACTCCCCTAGAAATTGGCGCATACGGCAACCACAGCTATGAATTTAGCATTGGATGTGAACAAAGTAAAATAACCATAGAACACAAACTAGTTATATAAAGTAAAGATCTGAAAAGTTACGCGACGTTTATGTAAATATAAATTATTCCTGTAAAAGTTCACATTTTGCTTTAAAAAGCAGTTCTCAGCAGGTTGCAAAAAAATATTCCATTCCCCATTGTTGCTCTTGAAATCTGTCACTAGGCGCATTGTTTAGGAATCAGATATCCTGGAGAATTCTTCTCTTCGGGTGGTTGTTATTACTGAATTGTGACATATAAATGACAACCTGCCCAAAATATTCTACATGAGTAATTCAAGTGTTCCCAATGTAGCCTTTTAAGATCAAACGTGTTTGCATTATTCTAAGAAAAAACTCTGCATGTATTGATTTGTTTTGAAGCAATAGACAAAAAATATTTGATCATTAGTTTGCTAGTTGAAAAAAAAATGTGCGATTTTTGCAGAAATACAGCCTGAACTACACTATACCCTTGTGGTCCATATCAGCCAGTCATAGCTCATCCTTCATGTATATTATGGCATCCTTAGGGTAAATGTACATTTAGTTAGTGCCAATGTTACTCGTGGATTCCTGTGTACAAATTCTGCAGCATAATACTATGCAAGCTAAATAGATGTCATCTACAGGTTGCTGAAAATTTCTGCACAGAAATTGGCATGAAGTGCGGAATTTAAATTTTGTATTGTGTTACTTTTTTTGAGTGGATTTCCGCTGTGGAAATAGAATGGGAGGAATCTGTGTCAAATTTGCAATGCAAATTGTGGTAAATTCTGCATTAAATGTGCTGATTTTGCTGGTGATAGGATGCAGAAACACCGTAGAAAAAAATCAGCAAATAGGTAAAATGTGAAATTACCCTTAGGGCAGGTGCAGACAGTTGAAGTGAGATCCGAAAAAACATTGGATCGCACTCAGACCAATATTAGTCTATGGGGCTGTGCACATGACAATGCACGGTCATAAGAAAACATTTCTGCATGCCTAAGTTTGAACTGATATTTGGATCGCACTCGGCCATGCATGTCAATGAGTACTTCGGAAACATTCGACTTCACTCAGATGACATCTGAGCGCAATCCGATTTTCACAGACTAACAAAATGGAGAAGATGGAGACATTTTTTCTCCATCTTCCCCTCATCCGAGAAAATTGGACCACACTATGATCAAACTCTGTTCAGAGACCGATCAGAGTGTAATTTGCATTATCATCCCGATTCTCTCAGATGAATACAAGGTCGTCTACACCTGCCATTAAAGATGAATTACCTAGTTCATGTTCATGGACAACAAAGACACTTTTTGGTTGATTCATCTTTTCTACACATGGAATACTTGAGGTAACTATAGGTCAAATGACCTTCAGTAGTTCTATCTGACGTCTGCTGATAATTTCACATCTATGCCCAACTTAAAAGGGTTGTATCAAATGCATACAAGGTAGCAGTGCACAAAAGGGACTTGGCGTTAGATTCCAAAGATTTCACAAATTAGTTGATTTCTCAATAGTTTTTCTGCAAATCATTAATTTCAGATTGCAGTTATCAGCCATAGCTTTAACCTAGGAGATATCTTCCTCGCCATAGTCAATAAGGAAAAATGCAAAGGTGGAAACCACTGAAGATGGAAAGTGATGTGGCAACCAATTATGAGCACCAAAACATTGTTTTACAATCTGGACAAAGCCATAGCGTAAAACTCGAGCTGGGATACAGAAGCGTGTACTCAAGTCACAGCATAAAACCTGAGCTGGGCTACGAATGCATGTACTCAAGCCATAGCATAAAACTCGAGCTGGGCTACGAATGCGTGTACTCAAGCCATAGCGTAAAACTCGAGCTGGGCTACGAATGCGTGTACTCAAGTCACAGAATAAAACTTGAGCTGGGCTACGAATGCGTGTACTCAAGCCATAGCATAAAACTCGAGCTGGGCTACGAATGCGTGTACTCAAGCCATAGCATAAAACTTGAGCTGGGCTACGAATGCATGTACTCAAGTCATAGCATAAAACTCGAGCTGGGCTACGAATGCATGTACTCAAGCCATAGCGTAAAACTCGAGCTGGGCTACGAATGCATGTACTCAAGCCATAGCATAAAACTCGAGCTGGGCTACAAACGCGTGTACTCAAGTCACAGCATAAAACCTGAGCTTGGCTACAAACGCGTGTACTCAAGCCATAGCATAAAACTCGAGCTGGGCTACGAATGCGTGTACTCAAGCCATAGCATAAAACTAGAGCTGGGCTACAAACGCGTGTACTCAAGCTACAGCGTAAAACTCGAGCTGGGCTACAGAACCGTGTACTCCATGAATGTGCTTTTTAGAATTTAGATGTTTGTGGCAAGTACTGGTGGTCACAGTGCTCCATTAATGGAGGCTTCTGCCTAGGAACTTCCTGCTTGAGTTATGAACTAAGGGTACGATGCACACAACGTCTTTCATAGGTGGATTCTGCCTCATGGATAAGATTTGGATTACTGCAAAGTTTACATTCAGTTCACAGCTGTATGGTTTCCATTAATAATGGAAGCCATGGGTGCAATGCTGGATCTGTGCAATAATTCTTACTTCTGGCACCTGATGGACTCTATTGACGTACAAAGAAATCTGTTGGATTTTTTTATAGTGTCAGTTGTTTTGAAAGGACAATTAGCACTGGATGAAGGACTATTTCTCCTCTCCACTATGATTAAATTTACAATGGAAGCTCAGAATTCTGCCTCCAATACTTTAACATAATCTTTGTGTTTTCACACTGCATTTAGAATATACTTTCACTCCTTAATATTGAAATTGCAACACTAAAAAGGAGAAGTTGTAGAATTCTCTAAATTCCAGTATTGACAGATATGTGGATGATATGCAAATGATGACAAAATGGATTTTCAAAACATCTAAATTTATTCAGCATTGAATGAGTGCCTTGTGCAGGATTACCTACACTTACACACCTTGTCTGTAATCAATGAGGTTATTAATGGTTGTCTGAAGAATGTTCCGCAAATCATCAAAATCTGCTGCTGGCAGCTTCCTTTGCAGTTGCTGAACATTGATATCCCAGATGTGCTTGAAGGGAGATAAGTCTGGAGGCTCTGCAAGCCATGGCAGTATGTTTAGGCCATGCAAGCTGCTCATTTTGACTTCAATAGGAAATTTTTTGCTTGCCAAAGTGCATTCAGCATGGCAGAACATTCCTCAGACAATCATTAATAATCTCATTGATAGCAGTCAATAATATTTCCATTTCTTCATCACTTGCATAACATTTACGTGTATGTCGGAAATGTGATTTCGATAATTCCATGACTTTTCTTTCTTGGTGTTTCAATTTCAAAATTGAGGAATGTATATACAAATTTTATATTTTCTTGACCGCAAAGAAAAAAGTGCCCTTTTGTCAGGGTGGTAAATGCTGGTATGCCGTTTCTTAGCTGCACAGAAAAGTATAGATAACTGAGGCTGCTAGATAGAATACATGTGGGGATTCCCTAACAAACAGGCAATCCCTGCATGTGTTCAGGTTGTCTAACAGCCGCAAATCATGCAGCTGCGAGGACTCGAACATACTCTACGAGCACACCCAAAATACTCAGAGATCACCCGAGCATGCTTGGAAAACCCGAGTAACGCGCACACTCTCTCATCACTAATTAAGAGGCATGATGTAAAAATATATACGAAGTATATATGCATTTTGTAACATGGAATGTTATAGGTCACTTAGGGCCTATCCAGTGGCGTATCTCTGAGATATCTGTCAGAAGGATTTGCAGATGTCTACCTCTTATGATTATCAAGAACGAGCATTCTTGAAAATCAGGCAGTGTACTCAGGTTGACGGTCAAGCACATGAAGAATGAACAAAGAGCTTGTTCAGCAGGTGAAATGCCTTTGAACTGGCTTAAAATTCATTGTTCTTTGCAGGACATCATCCTGTGTAAACAGATCATGAGCTGCCGAGAACAATTATACTCTATGAGCAGAGAGCGATCTGTTAATGATCGGTCTGTGTGCGTTGAAAATTCTGATGACTTGTCTAAACAGGTGATTAAACGGCCATCAATCATCAAACATGTAACCAATCGGAGGTCGGTTTTGGCTGCAGATCATGCTATATAGATGGACACCCACACTGCAAACGCTTTGTGCAAAAGCCTTAAATGCCTTACACAAAAACATTGTACAGGTCTAAAAAAGAAATGTTCCAAGCAACTACATATAAAATAGGCTTAGCTGCACTTGTGCATTTGTTTAACTAATGATTTGAAGACATGCTGGATGGAGGCAATTACATTGTCAGTTTGCTTGAGTTAAGTAGTCGGTAATGAGTTGACAGATTGCGATTGAGCAATTATGGTAATCTGTTATGAAAAACAAAATGGCTTTTATTTGTTCATGTAATTCCTCTATCAGGTTATCTATTAAGGAACTGTCACTATGTTACATTTAGTGCGCCTATAAAACTGTTACCAAAGGCAGCGAGCAGGAACACGAGTGTTAAATCCATTGTCACCTCAATTGACCCATCTGGTGAAAAGAACATAAACACAGAAAATACAATCTCGGAGACACTATGTGCTCCAGAGTGGACAATTACTATAAGCTGTAAGAACTGCCATCGAGCTCGGCTCATCACTGGCTTCATACTGGGAATAATACTTATGAAAATAGGTTACAGATAATTGCCTTTTAAAAATACGTAGTTATTTCGAGACTAAAAAAGGGTCCTCAAGAGTGCCGATTTACATCTTACATGGATTATCTTGTGTATAAAGCAGAGTCAACAAGGGGATGCCAGCTTTTATACACATGGGGAATTTTTTCATTTGCCCATACTGTGATGTGTTCAGAGTATGGAAACTAGACCTATCAACAAATCCCATTAAAGTCCCTTTATTTTAAGGTCAACATCAGCTACTCTTTAACCAAGAAAGTAACAGAAATGTTTAGGTTTTTCCAATAACATACTGTATATTGAAGCTTATATACACAGCAATAACTGTGTGCACTGTATAAACAATAATCGGTATTAAAGAGGTTGTCCACTACTTTAACATTGATGGCCTGTCCTTAGGATAGGTCATCAATTTCTGATCGGTGGGGGTACGTCACCCTGCAAGCCCACCGATCAGCTGCTCCCAGTCCCGACGATGGCCGTAACTGACCAGTTACAGAGGTGCACAGCTGGATACTGCACATCTGTTCCCTATTAATCTAGATAGAGGGCGGATGTGCAGTACAAGGGCAGCTGATCGGCGAGGGTGCCTGGTGTCACAGCCCCACCGATCAGATATTGGTGACCTATCCTTAGCATAGGCCATCAATGTTAAAGTAGTGGACAACTACTTTAAATACTTGCTCATTGATCTTTTGATTTCTTGTATGAGCGGCCACCCTTTAAGAAAATGTAGCTAAGGAAGTCAGGGTCACATGAAGTTTCTTGTGCTGTATATCACACTTCTTCTTTTTGCTAGGTTAGGGTCAGTCCACCATATTTTCTCTCATCCAAATGAATTGGGCCGATTATGTTATCACACTCTTATCAAATTTTGATCAGAGTGAAATCATAGTGTGATCCAATTTTCTTAGTAGAGGAAAAGATGGGGAGAAAATTTTTTTCATCTTCTCCATTCTGTCAGTTCGTGATAATCGGACCCACTCAGATGTAATTCGAATGGGGACTGATGTTTTTCATGGACTCATTGACTGCATGATCAAATGCTATCCGATAATTGGATCCAATTTGGACATGCTGCAATTTTTTTTTCGGACCAACTCCAAGGAAAAGATAATACTTGCGCATGGCTTCATAGAATAACATTGGTCCATTCATCCGATGTTTTGTCAGATTGTACTTGAACCAAAAATACCATTGTCTACATGAGCCTATAGCTAGACTTATTTAGTTGTCATCCATTACACAGAAGACAGTTTTAAACATGATAACTGCATATACTGCATTTTAGTTTCCTGAGGTTGTCTACATCAGAACGTTCATATTAGATGCAGTGAATGGAGGACAATTGTGAAAAATATACTAATAGACAATAACATTTCCCAATGGAAAAAGTGTACACAGAAGGAAGACTGCACATACAAATAATATTTCATTTTTTGGGATGTACAGTCCTCTTTTTATAAACTTTTTGCTTCCCATTGGTTAATTTTATATGCTTGACTAGCACTCTACCCATATTTAGAGTTGTAACCACCACATTTTCTCTCTTCTTCAATACCATTTTCCAGGACGTAAAGGGTTTTTGGCCAGAACTAGTCTTTCCTTTATCTTAGGCAAATATATAATTCACTGCTTGATATTTATATACTTCTCCTAAGGCAAAATGATTTGTTAGCTGACACCCAGCACCAGGGAAACATGCTGTGGTGGCATCCCGAGCCTTACACAGCTATGGCTCTATGTAGACCAAGGATAAGACCACCTATATTTGGAGACTTTCCTGTGGATTTGTGAGATTAGTGTATAATGTGCCTAATACAGACCCCTTCTATTACATTCCTAGCCCACATCTTATCTTTTCTCAGTCCAAAGGCAAAATTGAAAGATGAGCATCAGAAGACTGGAAACTTGATCTGGAATATCTCAATATTTTTCTACGAAAATGTATACAGCTGTTGAAAAGCAGGGGAAAACTGGTTTCTCGTATGGTTGTTCTGAATTTTGTTTCTGGTTAAATGCTTGTCAGTGAGTTGTATAGTCTTATAGTATATGTTGAGCTTTGACTAGCCAATAAATCTTTTATTAACTGCATTTTTATGTATGAAGAAGGAATGGATATGGAGCAAATGTTGTAATTAATTGACACTATAAATATGTTGGGAGTTTTTGGGTCATTTCAAAAAGAGACATGAAAAAAATGTGGGGAATTCTCATAGTAGCAGCACGGTGGCTCAGTGGTTAGCACTGCAGTCTTGCAGTGCCGGAGTCCTGAGATCAAATCCCACCAAGGACAACATCTGCAAGGAGTTTGTATGTTCTCTCTGTGTTTGCATGGGTTTCCTCCGGGTTCCTCCAACATTCCAAAGACATGCTGATACGGAATCTAGATTGTGAGCCCCATCAGGGACAGTGATGATGATGTCTGTACAGCGCTGCGGAATTAATGATGTTATATAAGCAATGCATAATCAATTAATAATAGTCCCTGAGCCTTTGTACTAGCCCTTGGCTCCAATAAGTATATCCCTATTCTTATTGTTTCATGAAGCCATGCATATGATTGACAAGGGATACTGATCGAGTGTGAGTGACTTATCTAATGAATAGAGGATGGTAGCCATATATCTAAGATAACTTTAGCATGCTGCTAACATTCAAATTGCCAGAATTAGGACATTTAAGCCCCAACCACATCTCTAAAAAGTTTCACAGTGGTTGAATATTTGCAATTATCATTTTGGTGGAAAAGAGAACAATTTTGTACATATCGTAGTAGCAAATTCAGTTGCTTAGAAATTCTGTTTTTTCCTATTCTTAAAAAATTCAGTAGGTTTGAGATCAGAGACGTAATGCAAAATTTGTAAAAGTGTCCCTATCATACATGTGCTATTTATAACATAAGTATCTTGAATGGTAGAGGGTTTGAGCCCCCCTAGGGTCTAGGAGGGTCTTCTTTGGTAATGTTGGCACTGAAATGCTCGAGTGCTCAGTAGGCGAATTGAGCACATCTGATGCTCGGACCACTCGAGTAGCGAGAGTAATGGAAGTGAAGGGCTCAGATAATTCACCTCCAAGGATTCGAGCAGTGCCGAGCATGCTCACCCATCACTACTCTTTGGCCATTATTAAAGTTGATACAGATATTTTTTATAAGTGCAGAGTTTAAAAAACAATAATACATGATTTGGTCAAAAAATGTTGTAATATCAAAAGTTGGTTTAAATGTCAGTATTGATTTGAAAGGAGAAATGGAGGAATGGCGGTGTGACGCATGATTAGCAAGTAATTATAGCGGTCAAAACAATTTAAACATGATTAGAATAATAAACCTGCAAAGGGCACACAAATGATTTGTCAAAGGCAGCAAATAAAGCGCTCTTACATGTGGGTTACCAAGATGAACATTTTTGTCCAATGGAAACCTATGTATCAGACCTGCTGAATTCTGCATTACCTGCTTTACTAAACAGTAACACCTGTATTTATTAGCATTTTACTCTGCATTTTAGCAGCCATTAACTTTTTTTTATGTGTGTCTGAATTATACATGAAAAAAGATTTCAGACATATTTTCATTTTTTTAAATATTTACAGTATACTTCACACTAAATAATTAACAATTTTTTTGTCAGGTTCTTACAGTTGTGTGAATCTTATACGGAGTATGTGCAGGAAAAACGTATACAAATTCATTTTGTTTATTGTATTTTTTTACTGTTTTAAATGAGTTTTTTCAATTTTTTTTGTTCTATTAAGGGATTATAATTTTACATGATTATTTGAAATGTATAATGTTTTAGCTCCTACACACTGATACATTATAATCTTCTCTGTGCAACTATGACAAAGGCTGATATTGTTAAGGCAACACTTAAAAGGAATCTGTCTGCAGGTTTTTGCTATATAATCTAATATATAAAGCTGAATGTGTGTATGTGTGTATGTCCGGGATTGGCATCTGAACCGTCGCAGCTACAGCCACAAAATTTTGCACAGTCACACGTCTGGACCCCGAGAGCGTCATAGGCTATGTTGTGAGGTGAAATTTTAACCCCGCGCTTTCCAATTCACCAAACAATTTTGCCCCTATCTACATAATGGGGAAAAAATGAAAGGAAAAGTGTTGGAGGCAAATTAACAGCTGCCAGATGTGAACAAGGGGGACTTAAAGAATGAGAGCGATGGCGCCAAAGAGTATATACTGTACAGTTGCTAAGGTGGGGCCCCGACATGGGATAATCACCACACCACCACGGGGATATGAACACACACACAAAATGCGCCACACACTACCACGTGCTCGAACACATATACCACCCTCAGCGCACATTTCACCACACATACACCAACCTCGCCACATAAAAGTCGAAACACAAAAGTCGCCGCTCAAAACTCGCCACGCGCAAAACTCTCCACATGCAAAACTCGCCACACGTGCAAAACTCACCTCATGGAAAACTCGCCACATGCAAAACTTGCACACATGGAAAAATTGCCACATGCACAAAAGTTGCAACACATGCAAAAGTTGCCTCACACAAAACTTGCACATACTCAAAAGGCACCACACATAAAACTCGCCACGCGCAAAACTCGCCATGCGCAAAACTTGCTGCACACAACTTGCTACACTAACCTGTCACATGCAACTCGACACACAAAAAGTTGCTACACGCATGTCGCCACACAAAACTCATCTCACAAAAGACGCTACATGCATGTCACCACACACAACTCAACACACACAACTTGGCACATGAAACTCGCCCTAAAACACACACAAGTCTGGTATTATCCTTCAAAAATAAAAATCTGATTAATAAGCAGACAAACTACAAGAGCAACAAATGTACCATATAGGAATCCGGCAGCTGTCAGTCACATGACCAGTCTATTATGTGTATGTGTGAGCTAATATACACTCACCGGCCACTTTATTAGGTACACCTGTCCAACTTCTTGTTAACACTTAATTTCTAATCAGCCAATCACATGGCGGCAACTCAGTGCATTTAGGCATGTAGACATGGTCAAGACAATCTCCTGCAGTTCAAACCGAGCATCAGTATGGGGAAGAAAGGTGATTTGAGTGCCTTTGAACGTGGCATGGTTGTTGGTGCCAGAAGGGCTGGTCTGAGTATTTCAGAAACTGCTGATCTACTGGGATTTTTGCGCACAACCATCTCTAGGGTTTACAGAGAATGGTCCGAAAAAGAAAAAAAATCCAGTGAGCGGCAGTTCTGTGGGCGGAAATGCCTTGTTGATGCCAGAGGTCAGAGGAGAATGGGCAGACTGGTTCGAGCTGATAGAAAGGCAACAGTGACTCAAATCGCCACCCGTTACAACCAAGGTAGGCCTAAGAGCATCTCTGAATGCACAGTGCGTCGAACTTTGAGGCAGATGGGCTACAGCAGCAGAAGACCACACCGGGTACCACTCCTTTCAGCTAAGAACAGGAAACTGAGGCTACAATTTGTACAAGCTCATCGAAATTGGACAGTAGAAGATTGGAAAAACGTTGCTTGGTCTGATGAGTCTCGATTTCTGCTGCGACATTCGGATGGTAGGGTCAGAATTTGGCGTAAACAACATGAAAGCATGGATCCATCCTGCCTTGTATGGAGCATCTTTGGGATGTGCAGCCGACAAATCTGCGGCAACTGTGTGATGCCATCATGTCAATATGGACCAAAATCTCTGAGGAATGCTTCCAGCACCTTGTTGAATCTATGCCACGAAGAATTGAGGCAGTTCTGAAGGCAAAAGGGGGTCCAACCCGTTACTAGCATGGTGTACCTAATAAAGTGGCCGGTGAGTGTATACTGCCAGGGGGTGGGCATACTGTTGGCTGGGGATTTATCAGGCTGCCAATTTAGCTTACAAATACTGAGGTAAAAATACTGACCAAATAACGTGTGAACGAGGTCTAATACAGGAGGAGATGACATACAGATATATACTATATACAGGAGGAGATGACACACAGGTATATACTATTTACAGGGGAGATGACACACAGGTATATACTATATACAGGAGGAGATGACACACAGATATATACTATATACAGGAGAGATGACACACAGGTATATACTATATAGAGGAGGAGATGACATACAGGTACATACTACATACAGGAGGAGATGACATACAGGTATATACTATATACAGGAGGAGATGACACACAGGTATATACTATATACAGGAGCAGATTACCTACAGGTATATAGTATATACAGGAGGAGATGACATACAGGTATATGCTATGTATAGGAGGAGATGACATACAGGTATATACTATATACAGGAGGAGATGACACACAGATATATACTATATATAGGTGAGATGACACACAGGTATATACTATATACAGGAGGAGATTACATACAGGTATATACTATATATAGGAGGAGATGACATACAGGTACATACTATATACAGGGAAGATGACACACAGCAGGTACAGTATATACTATATACAGGGGAGATGACATACAGGTATATACTATATACAGGAGATGACATACAGGTGTATACTATATATAAGGGAGATGACAAACATGTATATACTGAGGTGAAAATGAGAGGTGTGAGGTGAAAATGAAAAGGTGTGAGTGCAAAATGAGAGGAGTGAGGGAAAATAGTGGAGTGATCGGAAAATGACAGATGTGAGGTCGAAATGACAAGTGTTAGGGGGGAAGGAGAGGAGTGAGGGGGAAAATAAGAGGAGTGAGGGGGAAAATGAGAGGTGTGAGGGAGAAAATGAGAGATGTGAGGGGGAAAATGAAAGATGTGATGGGGAAAATGAGAGGCGTGATGGGAAAATAAGAGAAGTGAGGTGCTATAACTAACTACAGATATTTACTATGCCCAGGCAACGCCGGGCTCTTCAGCTAGTAATTAGTGTTGAGCGATACCGTCTGATACTTGAAAGTATCGGTATCGGAAAGTATCGGCCAATACCGGCAAAGTATCGGATCCAATCCGATACCGATACCCGATACCAATACAAGTCAATGGGACTCAAGTATCGGACGGTATTCCTGATGGTTCCCAGGGTCTGAAGGAGAGGAAACTCTCCTTCAGGCCCTGGGATCCATATAAATGTGTAAAAGAAAGAATTAAAATAAAAAATATTGCTATACTCACCCTCCGACGCAGCCTGGACCTCAGCGAGGGAACCGGCAGCGTTGTTTGTTTAAAATTCGCGCTTTTACTTGGTTACGTGAAGTCCCGGCTTGTGATTGGTCAGGGCGGCCATGTTGCCGGGACGCGGACCAATCACAGCAAGCCGTGACGAAATTACGTCACGGCTTGCTGTGATTGGTCCGCGTCCCGGCAACATGGCCGCCATTAACCAATCACAAGCCGTGACGTCACGGGAGGCTGGACACGCACGCTTTTTAAAATGGGCGCGTGTCCAGCCTCCCGTGACGTCCCGGCTTGTGATTGGTTGCGCCGCGGTCAACCAATCACAAGCCGGGAGGCTGGACACGCGCGCATTTTAAAATTTTAAAATGGGCGCGTGTCCAGCCTCCCGGCTTGTGATTGGTTGACCGCGGCGCAACCAATCACAAGCCGGGACGTCACGGGAGGCTGGACACGCGCCCATTTTAAAATGCGCGCGTGTCCAGCCTCCCGTGACGTCACGGCTTGTGATTGGTTGCGTCTCCCATGTGACTGCGACGCAACCAATCACAAAGCCGGGACGTAATTTTAAAATCCTTAAGGACCTGAAATTACATCACGGCTTGCTGTGATTGGTTGCGTCGCCCATGTGACTGCGACGCAACCAATCACAACGCCGGAACGTAATTTTAAAATCCTGAAGGACCTGAAATTACGTCACGGTTTGCTGTGATTGGTTGCGTCCCGGTCACATGGGCGGCACGCAACCAATCACAAGCCGGGACTCACGTAAAGGAAAGAAAAGCGCGAATTTTAAACAAAGAACGCTGCCGCTTCCCTTGGTAAGGTGCAGGCTGCGTCGGAGAGGTGAGTATAGCAATATTTTTTATTTTAATTCTCTCTTTTACACATTTTTACATTAATGTTGTTTCGATACCGATACCCGATATCACAAAAATATCGGATCTCGGTATCGGAATTCCGATACAGCAAGTATCGGCCGATACCCGATACTTGCAGTATCGGAATGCTCAACACTACTAGTAATATATATAATGCTATATATAATCTGAGATCAGCATAACATATGGCAAGAGAGCCTGATTCCAGGGATGTATCACTTACTCGGCTGCTTGCAGTAGTTTTCATAGAATCTTTGCCTGATGTAGATTTTGCAACATTAAGACTTTTGGACTGTGCATAGCCCTGCCCACACCCCTGAATGGCAGCATCCTGTACGCTGTGAATCGTCAGCAAGCAGCTAATCATTTGTATTCAGGCTCTTGTGCCCTGTATTATGCTGCTCTCATCTTAAAAAGCAAAGATTTACAGTTCCAAAAAGCAGTATGGTCGTACTGTTGTTTCAAACATTGCACTTTCTAATGCACAAAGCAGAGGCAGCTTTAACACTGCAGCAGCGGAAGACTGCAACAAGCTGGATAGTGTTTCCCAAATTGTAGTCCTCATGGCTCCCAACAGATCATGTTCTTAGGATTTCCTTAGTATTGCACAGGTGGGGAAAGTATCATCAAGGCATCAGGAATTCTCTCACCTGTGTAATACTATGGAAATCCTAAAAACATGACCTGTGAGGGGCCGTGAGGACTGGAGTTTAGGAAACATTGCTCTACAGCAAATAGCTTGCATGGCCAGCACTGCACAACTTGCCTAGCAGGTGGTTGGCAACCTAGAAAAGAAGACTAACATTTATTTTACTATAACTTTGTTATTTTAACTTTTTATAATTTTAAGAGAACCCTAAACTTGTTTATGTAATAATTATAGGGGATAACTCAAGAGACTCTTTGCATGGAACAAGACAACTACAGGACACAGTCTTATAAGTGGTAAAGTCTATATTATCACACGGTGATTCAAACAGGTGCAGAGAGAAACTCAAGTCCACAACACTTGGTGCAAATAATAAACGCAGCTTAGGAGTCTATAGGAAACTTCAGAGGAAAATGCAAACACGCAGAAAGTCTATGAAGCACAATTATTCTTGAGGATACTTGACACAAATAAGTCCTTGTTAGTCCAAACACAGATAGCTATGCTTATAAGGCAGTTCAAATAATATCTTAGCACAACCAGGGAGACCTGGGTAATAGTCTCAGGTTTTTGCAGAGCAGAAACAGCTTACATGTCCAACAAATGCAGGTGGAGAAAACACAAGCATCAGATGAAGGAGGATTACTGGAAACTGGTGTATGCAGCAGGAACTCAGAGCAGAGTAGCAGGATCACCACACAGGTTCACAAGAGCAGGAATATAGCCAGGGAGTCACCAGGGTGAGGAGCTGGATGCAAGGCAGAATACTCTAGCACAGACTGAAGGCTAGGGTGGAGTTTTATAGCAGGAAGACACAGTGCACATGAGACCAAAGACGCCATCTTGGAAAAGGGCAGTAATGCACAAAAGGTAATAAAAAATGTTCAGAGTCCTGACAGTTTAGTTCATTGAGAGCTCATGTGTATTCATTGAGTAGAGCGGAGAAAGAAAGAAGTGTATGGCAGTGGCCTTCCTCCTAGGAGAACTAGAGAAAGTCTGAACTTCTTTTCCCAACCAGCATTGGAAACCTCCTATAGATATTAGATGGGTGACTGGTGCAGACAATCCTTAGTATGTAAAAAATCCTGGGACACAGTCTTGGTTCCCAGGGATAACTGCACGAGGGTCTCCCAGTCCCCAATCATGTCACAATCAAAAGGGTGCCATGGTCATGCCTGAATGCAGTACTGAAAGGGTTCCACGTATAGGATCAGCCATTATTTGACAGCCAAGCATCTGTTCAAGGTATTGGTAGTCTTAAAGGGGTTATCCTGGACTAATTATTTTTTGCTATGGGACTTCCGGTGCAGAGAGGTCACAGACGGCACATGCCGGTGATTCATTTGGTTTTACTGACATTTCGCCAACAGACCAGTGGCTTCTCTTCATCTCTGCTCTGTTGATGGGGTGTGACTGCCGACATCATGCTGATTGATAGCTGGCTCAAGGCTGCCTAACTGCAGGGAATTGACTGTCAATCAGCATGACATCGGCAGTCACGTCCCACCAACAAAGCAGACTGGAAGAGCTGCTGATGATGTGGAGCAATGGAATCGTCAGTAGGGGCGGTCTATGACTGCTCTGTGCATGTGTCGGGTAGAGCAGACAGGTAATTAACAACCGTCTGCTTGTTAGTTTTTAGGCCAGTAGAAAAAAACTGTCTTGGATACACCCTTTCAGAGTTTGTGTATTGGGCATTCGGTGCTTTGATCTTAAATTGAGGTTTAGGCTAACCTAATAAAAAAATCTTGGGTAGTAGTAGAATTTAGATTGAGTGAAAGTAGATTTGGACACCAAGTATAAATAATATTAAGCATTTTTTTTTCTATTTCACCAAGTTATTTAATTACCGTATATTTAAAATGATTCTCAGTCGGTGAACTACAGGTTAATTTTGATGAGTTTCATTGTAGATTGAAATATAATTTTCTGTTGACATATTATGCGCATTGCTGTAATGATTGATGAAAACCATAACAGAATGTTAAGGGTTCAAAAACATCTAACAAGCAAACTGTGAAATAAAAGTTGCCTAAAGCGTATATTTCATTATAGCCTCGAAACAGTTCATTGCGAAAGCGTGAACCGAATCTATTCATTCTTAGGCTAAAAACAAGTGCTGTTCACATGCCGTCTGTACATGCTTACATGATGTGATATATTGTGAGCGTCTTACAAGCAATGATTTGTCGATAAAAACAACAGATAGAAAAATACTTAGTAGTCGCCAACTAAGAATACAATTGATTGTATTCCATAAATGACAACAGTCCATGAAGCAAAGCAACTAAGTATAGAGCTTATTAAATGCCAAACACGTAGCTTCCTCTGCTTTTTTTTTCATACGTTTATATGAAACGCTCCAGGATGTTCACATCAATATATCAATATGTCATAGCGGTTCTAAAATGTTTCTAACATTACCATGTCAATAAATGGAACCTGTGGGGAGCGCACTTATATTTGACCAAAAAGAAGTACTTATGTCTGTATAGTCATTAAAAAAAAGGATTATTTGGACTCAACTCTGTAGGAAACCCTAAAAAGACATCTCTGAGATATAAACATGGCCTTGATAAAAGTTCAAAATAGGCTTTCGAGGAAAGATCTTCTATATACATTAATTTGGAACTTAATATTTACATTTTTTGCTTAATATGTATAGTATTACGATAAAGAGACTAGACAATTGGAAGACATTGCAGCTGCATATTTTTCACTTCAGGAGACCAAGCTGCAGCTACAGACCTGGGCAAATGAGGCGCTGTCTTTAGAAAAATATGCTAGTACTTTTTTTTTCAATCACATATCATTTTTTTTAAAAGGTTTACCTGCTTGGACACGTTCAGTATTTGTCAGTATTTGTAAGCCAAAACCAGGTGTGGATGAAAATGCAGAAGTGGTGACGTGTTTCTATTATACTTTTCTTCTGATTGTTCCACTCCTAGTTTTGGCTTACACATAGTGATGTAAAACACTGACCAAATACTGAGTGTGGCCTACAATTGCAAATATCCAAGCTCAGGTCATCATATATAATGAGAATACTCATACTATAAGAAAAATAGCATTATGTTTGGAAATTCTGAAGGAAAAAGTGGACCAATAAAAATAGTCTCAATGCTTTCACAGAGCAAAATTTATGTATTAATCATAAGAAGAGTGTTCTTGGATTTTTTTTTAACTATCCAAAGATGAGGGAATGTTAAAAATAAATAGGCATTACTTGCTTTGAATCCCCTGTCTATTCCAGTAAAGCCCCTTCGATGGTACCACAGCTTCTAGCACCGCCCCTGAGGACAATTCATTTAGGGGCTGTGCTAGAAGCTGTGGGGCAATGTTGGTGTCACTCACTACTTCAGTCTCTGTCCCTTGATGATGACTTGTTTCGTCAACAGAGATAGAAGCGGAGTGCCAGTGCTGCACTCACATCTCCCGCAGCTTCTATCACCATGGATCTAGGACATCTTCAGAGGGTGGCAATGTAAGAAACTGTAGTAAGCAGCTGCCACCTGTAATGATCTGTTCCAGAAGGGGTGATAGTCACTGCAGGGAAGTGAGTGCAGCTCCAGTCTCTAGTGTCCTGTTTGAGTCTTCTCTCAAATGAAACATTACAGGAAGTGAAGTAAAAAAACACATTTAAAGATTAATAGGATAAGGAGAAGTGTAAGGTATTGTGTACTAAAGCAAATTGCCAAGGTTTTTAGGGTGTAAAGCTAGATATTTAGAAACTATATTTTAGGTATCAGACCAACCTTTTAAACCTCCAATAGGCAATACACAATGTTCAATCACTTGTGTCTAAAGAGTAAACCTAGGTACACAGCACAATTTTAGCCATTTTCAGACACACATGGTCAAGAGGTATGCACCTGAGAATGATCAGTGTCATGATTGATACAAAGGCACCAGTCCACTATTGGGCACCATTGTAAAGAAACGTATAACGCTAAGTATATGTTTCCTTTCTTTTCCTCTGAATAGGAAAGTGCAGTCTGCTGTGCTTTTCTATAGTTTAACAGATGGTAAGTATCAAGGAAATGTAATGGTGTGCACTCAGCCCTTGGCGAGGTGCTGGTGTAATAGACCAAAGGTCTCAACTATGGTAAGATTTAGGATTCACCTCACACTTTTAAGTAGCATAAAGTATAGTGAGAATTTATTGTATACACAATCTGGGAGCGGAACAGAATATACAGCAATATACGGCGTCGGTCACAGCAGGGCGCGGGAGCGCCGCTTACTACCCAGGACACTGCAAATCCAGATTTTTGGCTGCTTCAGGTGGACATTTACATCCCATTAGTGTAGGATTTTCATTAGAACCTTCCTCTACCTAAATACTGTGTATACTGAAATAAGCGATCACGTGATAAAGGCTCTGGTTGAGCCGAAACGTTGTAAAAAGATCGCATAAGCTGTATATTCTGTTCCGCTCCCAGATTGTGTATACAATAAATTCTCACTATACTTCATGCTACTTAAGAGTGTGCGGTGAGTCCTAAATCTTAACAGATGGTAAGTAGTGTTGAGCGATACCTTCCGATACTTGATAGTATCGGTATCGGATAGTATCGGCCGATACCCGAAAAATATCGGATATCGCCGATACCGATACCCGATACCAATACAAGTCAATGGGACTCAAGTATCGGAAGGTATCCTGGATGGTTCCCAGGGTCTGAAGGAGAGGAAACTCTCCTTCAGGCCCCAGGATCCATATTCATGTAAAAAATAAAGAATTAAAATAAAAAATAAGGATATACTCACCCGTCCGGCGGCCCCTGGACCTTACCGCTGTTAACCGGCAGCCTCCGACCCTAAGAATGAGGAGTTTAGGACCTTAGATGACGTCGCGGCTGACGTCGCGGCTTGTGATTGGTCGCATGACCGCTCATGTGACCGCTCACGCGACCAATCACAAGCCGCGACGTCATCGCAGGTCCTAAACTCCTCATTCTTAGGAACGGAGGCTGCCGGTTAACAGCGGTAAGGTCCAGGGGCCGCCGGACGTGAGTATATCCATATTTTTTATTTTAATTCTTTATTTTTTACATGAATATGGATCCCAGGGCCTGAAGGAGAGTCTCCTCTTCACCAGACCCTGGGAACCATACACTGGGAACTTCCGATTCCGATTTCCGATATCACAAAAATATCGGAACTCGGTATCGGAATTCCGATACCGCAAGTATCGGCTGATACCCGATACTTGCAGTATCAGAATGCTCAACATTAATGGTAAGTGCACATAACAACCAGATAGAGACTGAAGGAACATATTTCTGGCCTCTGTGTCGTGAATGGAGGCCTATGACAATGTTAGACTATATATCAGGAACAGCTCCCATACTGTAAACTTAATGCACAGACACTATGTGCACCTATCCATATATCCATATTTCTACCATTGTTCTCAATGAACTTCATTTTTAAGTATTCAATTATATTAATAGCACATGATTTGTCTAGATTTGATCTGCATATTATAAGTATTAGTACAAAAAACGTATATATTTTGTTTTCTTGCTAACTCAACTCTGATCTGCTTTCCAGGTAAAGAACTATTATTTAGAACCCAGCAAGGCAATGTGGTGAAGCTAAATGTGGAGAAGAACGAGTCAACATTACTGATAGAGAAGAAAATGTTTGTAAGTACAATTTATGTGACTTTCATCACATGTGGTGCCTGCCATATTCATTCCGAATTTTTCTTTTGTTCAGGTTCCTCTCTGAGATATGACCCTCTCTTCGCTGTATTTATATTTAGTTCTGCACTAAAATGAAGGTATCCAGCTCAGGAAAAAAAATCTAAAGTCTTTATTTGGACAAGTTAAAAATAAGCTGCTTGACAAGCCGGTGAATACCGGAGGAAGGGATGTCTTGAGTAACTGGACGCGTTTCGAACACGTATAGTGTTCTTAGTCCTCAGTTGAGAAGAAACACGTCCAGTTACTCAAGACATCCCTTCCTCCGGTATGCACCGGTTTGTCAAGCAGCTTATTTTTAACTTGTCCAAATAAAGACTTTTGATTTTATTTCCTGAGCTGGATACCTTTGCTTTCGTGCACAAGTACCTGGTGTCAAGCAGAGATGTTTCCATGCTTGGACTAAATTTCTCATGGTCTGTGAGAATACCATAATAAGGGTGAGCTGAATCATTTCCTTTTATCTATTTATATTAAGTCTTGTTAGCCAAGGGGAAGTGTTCCTTAAGAAGAATAGTTGAGGACTAGTGATGAGCGAGTATACTCGTTGCTCGGGTTTTCCTGAGCACGCTCGGGTGATCTCCGAGTATTTGTTAGTGTTCGGAGATTAAGTTTTCATCGCTGCAGCTGAATGATTTACAGCTACTAGCCAGGCTGAGTACATGTGGGGGTTGCCTGGTTGCTAGGGGATCCCCACATGTAATCAATCAGACTAGTAGCTGTAAATCATTCAGCTGCGGCGAAGAAAACTTAATCTCCGAACACTAACAAATACTCAGAGATCACCCGAGCAAGGAGTACACTTGCTCATCACTATTGAGGACCACTCCCAGTTGGATAGTAAGATATAAGGAAGAAAGATCCATATTTCAAGAGCCGAGGTGAGCAGAAACTAAAAAAAGGAGAAAAACAGCATTTACACCAAGTTAAAAAAAAAACACATTTATGAAAGGGGGTGTTTTCTTTCAACTCCAGGATGTCTGAAATCCTTGCCGAGACATTTAACGCTTCAGATTTATTCGCGTTTATTTTGAAGTTAGAGATCTCACCAAAATCAGCAAACAGAGACATTAACTTCGGAAAAGATGTTTTAGGGTTGGAGGTCAAGATTAAAAGGTCATCAGCAAAAGCAGCTACTTTGACCTCCAACTTTCCCATCCTAAGGCCCTTAATCTCATTGTCTTGTCTTATCTTTTCCATCAGGGTTTCTATGACCATGATAAATAGGGTGGGTGAAAGAGGACAGCCCTGCCTGGTGCCGTTGGTTATGTTAAAGGGATCAGAAAAAATACCATTCACCCCAACTTTAGCAAATGGATCCACATAAAGGGACACTACAGCATCTATAAAAGCTGGTGGGAAGGCAAATTTTTGTAATGTACAGACCATATATCGCCAACCAATTCTGTCAAATGCTTTCTCAGCATCTGTTGACAGAATGGTTAGCGGGGTCTTAGTCCTCTTTGCATAAGAAATGGCATGGAGGATTTTAGTGGAGTTGTCTTTGCCTTCACAGCCCTTCACGAAGCCCACCTGGTCAGGGCGAATGATTCTACTCAAGACACCGTTGATCCTTGAAGCCAACACCTTAGCCCACAGTTTCAAATCGGTGTTGAGCAATGATATAGGGCGATAATTGCTACACAGGCTGTCATCTTTCTCCTCCTTTGGTATGATGGCAATGTAAGCCTCTAGTGCCTGGCGAGGTGGGAGCTTCCCTTCTAAAAAGGAATTAAAGAGATTTACTAGGTGGGGGAGAAGAATATCAGAAAATTTTTTATAATAGCCCACCGGGAAACCGTCTGGGCCAGGTGCTTTCCCGCTAGGGGTAGTTTTTAAAATATCTTCCAGTTCTTTAAGTGTAATTTTAGCCGTAAGAGCGTTGCAGTCTTCAGGGGAAATTGTCGGAAGGGAGAGAGGGGCCAGAAAATTTTGAATTTTAGCTGCAGCTGTTGAACAGTTTTTATGGCAAATGTCAAGTTCTTTTCAACAAAGTTGCCTAACTTGTACAGTGATTATGCAGCATTCACATAACGCCGGTAAATGCCTTTAATTAGAAAATGAGTGTGGTTTTAAGATGTTAAAAGACTTGACACAAGTTTCTCTCTCAGGGATTTCTATTTCCAGGTCATTAATATTTGATTTCATGGGAGGGAATAATTTCCTTTTAAAAAAAAACCTGCTGAAGACTCTAGATGTGCACTTCAAAAACAGCGGATATTATAAAATCCCCATAATTAAAGGAGCAGAATCTTAGAGCAGTAGATCTGCTGTGATCTTCTCGATTCATGCCTTTGTTACTAGCTGCACATTCGACATAGAACTGCTTGTAAGTTGACAACGTGTCCAAATAGAATATAAAAAAAAGATTTTCCGCTCATTTATCAAAGTCTCGTATTGTTGCTTTGTTACTGCATAAACACTGGACTTTATTATATGTTTTGTGTCTGGTGAGGAATGTTAGACTTCCCAACTCCACATCCGCTCCGTGCACTGTATCTGATGTCTGGTCCAGAACTTCAAAGCCCTGACACTGTTTGAACAGAGAACTGAGCTGCTCTTCAACTTTATGATTAAAAGACTACATTTGCAGCTCCTGTCGAATGCTGTAAAGCTGTGGGTTTCCACTAACCTTACACTATGAACAGGAGCAGACCTCAAGACTGGATCATAAGCAAAACTGGGTTTTTAGATTGCAATGTTTTACCCAGATGCCACTAAGTGAGCCGAAAAAGGGGGTTTGTGGGAACAAAGGGTGAAAAAATTGTAAAAGTTAATCAGCTTATGTCAATATGGCTGAAAAAACCTAATTATCTCTGGGCAAATATTGTACAAGTAAAACCGAAAGAAATGAACTAGAGTATAGGTTGGTATACATGCAATGTGTGGGAACATGTTCTCATTGGCCAATAAACAGACAAAACCTGAGATACAAACAAAATGAACATAAACCCTGGTGTTGTTAAATAAATAGGGACAATGCATGAAAATAACATAGGGTAATTAGATAACATTGCTTTGATCAAAAAAGCGTAAAAGCCATCCCGTCACATCAAGACAGTTCTAACTTAACTTTGCTAAGTAAACTAAAGACACTGACAAGTTGGTGCAGTTATACTGATTATAATGATACCTGGGTTGATGAAATCCGTCTTACGGTTGTTGTTTAATCTGTATATGCAGATTTCAGTCAATGAGATTCTCGTGCTTTGGGGCGGGGCTGTGGTTGGGGCTGTGGGCAGGGCTTTATGTGATGCTCTGCTCACATATTCATCCTAATGGGCTTATGACAGGTTATTGATCCTTCACTGACCTGCCTCCTATTTTACTTTCTGCATATACTATTGCTTGCTGATAGATGCTACTGCGCAAGCACCGCTGCCATTTTGCTGCAGCCGATTTTTTTTCCTCCAACAAAATGGCTTTGCCAGAGGCGCTTGCTCAGTAGCATCTATCACTTGCGCCAGTGCTTGCACACAAAATGGATTTCATCAACCAAGGTATCATTTTAATCAGTGTTACAGTGCCAACCTGACAGTGTCTGTTGTTTACTTAGAAAAATCCTGCATGCAGGTTCACTTTAAAACCTTACAAAATGTCAAATGACATAAATGTGAATAGGAGCCAAGCAGAACCGGGGTCCAACTATGAACACACATCCATGGGAAGCTATATAAATGTAATACCCAGCTCAAAGAAAGGAAGGCTACTCCCTTGCACGCACTGAATGCAAGAACCTAAAACAAAGCCGAAGAATTCTGTGGGTACACAAAAAATGAGCTGGAATATATGTACTATTGCTTGTTACTTACTTTCATACTGCAGGGCATATGTTCATTTTACTTCTATCTTAGGTTTTGTCTTGTACAAGAAAGTCTACATTCACACAACCAAATTTTTAGTCCGTGGAAAAAGCTGACACCACTACCATGAATGTTATTTCATTGGCTGTTCAGATGATTTATTTTTTGCACAGCTCAAATATTTTTTTAAAAAAAATTCCACTAGTTTCTTCCATATTTTGGATCAAAAGCACCTATTTAAGCATGTGGGTGCACAAAAAAAATCAGATTCCATACACATCAGATTTTTATGGACAAATTGCCATTATTAACAGAAGAGACTGGTTTTGGTCTAGTAAATGCTATTCACTGCTGATGTAAAAAAAAAAGTGAATGTCATATGGATGACAACACAGATGAAAAATATTTCATTTTTCTGGCTGAAAATTGGACAATTTTTATACTTTTATGAGAACCTAACCTAAGGCTGCATTCTCACATATGTGTGCGTGTTACCATCCAAGAGAAATGGACCAATATTTTTGTCTGGTGTCTTTTTAGTTGCATTCGTTTTTTTTTCTCATCCATTTCTTTTTCACTGAAGAGGGTTGACTGTCTCAATTTTTTTAATCCATTGACTCTTAGCAATGGATCAGTTAAAAATGGATTAAACTGAGGTGAAAAACTGAAATACAAAGTGTCTTCCGTGATCCATACGTTTTATACCGATCCCCACAGACTTTAATGGTCATAAACGCAAAATCGCATCCAAATAGGACATGCTCTGTGTCCCATAGATTACAGCTTTGGGTTTTAACAGATATGTGAATACATTTATTCTACCCTATGGGTCCATGTGCTGTTGAATAAAAAACCCGAAAGCATTCGGATGTGTCACACGGATATGTGAATGCAGCTTTTGTCCGTACTATCATAGAGAAGCATTTCTATATTTCTGATGAGAGCAAAATGGCGCAGATTGACATACAAACAGGAGTATAGCCAATGTGTATGAAACAATGGAAAGTAGAGTATTCTCAGGATTCAATCTGCCCATGGGTGCACAAGCACTGCTGTATTGCCCATAACATCAGTACTCCCCTGATATGACTGTATGAAATCTCCACCTGTAAGGCCTCATTCAGATGGTCTATTTCATGGGCTGTTCTATCAAAGTTTTTCACAGATAGAACACAATCCTCATGTACTCTGTGTGGGGCTGTTCGCGTGTCTATGGTTTTGTTGCAAACCACCAAGTGCCTTCAAAAAAACACAGTGACACGTCCGATTTTGATTCAAGTCACTGATCAAACTTGCCCATTTTAATCAATTGATTTGTGATAATAAATGGACAGTACAAGGATGCTGAGTGCTGCTCTTTTTATCATTTCAACCTGGGGCTAGATGGCAACTTTGACACGGGTTATGTGGCCAAAGATCACTATGTGCTGCTGAAACTTTGCAGCGTAATGTAAGTGAATGGGATTTTATTGTAGCCTTTAATGTACCATGACCATGACAGGCAAGTTGCAAAAAAAATCCATCTTTTTTTGCGACCTGCTTTTGCAACTCCACCAGAGTCTGCTCTTCTGACATCTGCTTCTGTTACCAGGCTCCACCATATTCATTCTGTTGGCGGCTCTGTTGATAGATCAGATGTCGGAACAAGAAGCTCTGGATGGAGCAGGCTCTATCCAGCCACCAAGATTATGGTGGTTGGGATCTACAGTACTGTTCAGTCTGATAGTGTAAAGAACCAAACCCTACTTAGGCTTCCAGCTTACTGCTGGAAGCTGCCATATAAAGTTATATGCTTCCCTGGTTTTGGTCTATGTTTTCTGCTCCTGTTTGTGCTTTCCTGCTTTGGTCTCTGCTTGTTTTCTGATGTTTCTCCTGCCTGAAGATTTTGTATCTTTTATGCACTCTTTGTTTTGACCTGGCTACCTGACTGTCTTTCTTACCAGCTTGCCTTACCATACAGCAGCTGACTCTGTGGTCCTTGCTCAGGGACTCCTGTGTAAGTCCTGATCCCTGTATAGTGGTTAAAAGGTGAAGACCAGGGCAACCCCAGGGCTTTGGGAAATGGAGTAGCTTGTGCCAAGCCTGTTCATGATAGACATTTTATAGTTGCCAATTGACCACTGACAGAGCCTCCTTACACCTGCTTCTTGCAATACTATAGTGGTTGCTATGTGGCCCCATATAGCAGTTTCACAGAGCAATCTTAAGCTATGTGACACAAGTTGCTGCCAAATTTTCATTTAGCTCCAACTTTATTAGTAGGAGAAGTTTGGAAATTTGATTTTTTTTTGCATATGAGAAAAACAGATCAAACACTGATGGAAAAATGGACACTAAGACCAAAAATGGATGAATATCAGATCCATCACAAGGATAAAAAAAGTCAAAAAAATGTTTTTCACGTGCATAAAAAGAAACAAATGTCTGAATGAGGCCAAAGGGTTGTGCAAATTCTGCAGCGTTTGCAAAGTAAAGGGTGAAATATGAAGCTGAACTTCATGGTTCAAGGTCACAAATATGTAGAGGTGATCATTCTACCGTCCTTCATTGTGAAGGTTTCCAGCGTTCACGTACTCTGATTATAAGGTCATCCTGGGTTTTGCTGTCTGATATTGTTATGGAACTCATCATGTGAAAAGGGTGAAACTTTGGAAGATGAAACTCGATTCAAAAACTTGATTAAAGGAAGAGGCTTTGATTATATCTTCCACTGGGAACCAAGCATATTTGTCAATGAGGACTGCCAAATATTCTGTGCAATGGTCCATGGAAATCAATACTTGCATTACCTTTGTTACATTACATTAGGCAAGTCTGACATTTTCTATGGCTCCCTACAGGCATCGAGTGTTGTACTTGTGTATGCAGTACAGCATTGGCTTGTGTTTTTTGCCTGTTGATCTATCAAGAAAAACATTTTGCCTCCTGTAATCTCTCCGTGTTTGATACCTTGATGGCCGCTATGCGCTGGGAATTACACTCGCTGTAGCAGCAAAGTTTACTTTCTGATTCTACAGACCGGAACAATTGCTTTGCGAGGTTTTTTTTTCCAAAGCCTCAAATCCTCTTGTATTTATACAGTTCCACTTTAAAGTGTGAAACACACCATTGTATTTGGCGGCTGAAATGATATGTTGTACTTTTTGCCATGGATAATGCTTTTCAAATGACATTACAGAAGGTTTATTGAACTCAATTCTTCCATCTGATATAGATAGAGAATCTTCACTATCTTTTTGTGTATATAAAAGTCACCATATTCCCCCCGATGATAAAAGTTACACTCTACTGAATTGAAATATGTAGATGATATTTTATATCCAGGTCTTGAAAATTATATATATTTTTTTGTTTATTGGAAGGCCTTCAGACCTTAATTTATGCACAGACCGGGCATAGACTACAGTGTCAATTGTCACAAAGGAGCACACATTTTATTTTACTTGTATTCATAATTAATTTGCTATATTCATAATTTATTATTTACGTTATGTAAATTTAATTATATCCATGTGTTTGTCCTATATAGATGGGTACAGCCGTGATCAAAGCCATGAAATATTACAGTGGAATAGCAAAAAATAATAAGGGAGTTGGCATACTATTCTTGGCCTAATTTCGCAGGCTGGATAACGGTTTTATCGTCACAAACCTTAAAGCAAAAATCAGTTTATGGTTATACAAACACCATGAAGTTACTGACAGAGCCTTCTATGTAGTAAATACATACAGCCATATAAGGATACAACTCATATCGGGAAAATGGTGGCACATAATACCTTAAAAGTAGCAAATAATAATGGGACATCATAGCAAAAACTGGAATTATTGTATCATACACAGTATTGGTAGTTTTGAATTTCAGAAACCTACTGCTGCTACTATGAGTATTTTTATAAGAGGGTCACCTGAGTGCAGAGCAGATGTTGCCGATTTCCACAAACATGTAAAGCGGGGTCAGGATTCCAACTACCTCTGGAACTCCTATCCACACATTGGGATAAGCTAAAAGACCTCCATACACATTCAATAAATATTGGCCATTTTAGATGGTTGTCCAACCATGAAATGTGTTTGAGGACCTCCTGGCTGTCCATAGATAGATTATGTTGGGGGACATAAGGTTTGGGTGGTTGGAAATTCAATCACCGAATTCTAATGGTTGGTGAGAAATGAGAATCATCTGGCAGAGGCTCTCATGGATGTCAACGCAGCAATCAACTGAGCCGAGCGAATGTGTGATTTGGTCATGATAGCTGCCAGGCAAAATATATTTCACACAATGGCTACCTAATGAGCAAGCAAGAGCAATGTATGGGGCTCACAATGCTTGCCCCATCAATACGCCTAGTGTGGGTGTGCAGTAGTCACTTTGTGGGGAATATTGCTGTCCTATATAGGTTACGTTGCCACTATATCAATATACCACCTGTTCAGTCACCCAAAAAGTCTCAGCCAGATAGCCCTTGTCAGATATTAGGATAGATATCCTCTCTGTCCACACTTCTTAGTAGATTCTAATGACAGATATACTCACTGTACACAATTCTTAATCAGTTCCGGAGAGGAATATCCTCATGGGTGGAGCGTGTGGCACCCTCTATAGTCATGGGTAAGAGGATTTACTTGTTGTAATTATTGACTGTGGTCTGATGTTCAGCTATTGTATATATTTAAAAAAATACTCACCGGAGGCTATACTATATTTATGCTGACATGTCCACACTGGATGTTTTTTTATCCATTTTTGCACTGTCACTTTATTGATATATGTATTGGATCTATCATCGCACTGTCACTTTAGTCTGACTTGTATGAACATAGAAAAATATATATTTTTTCATCTTAGTCTTGCTTAGAGGTGTTGCACTTTTGCTGCACCTGTTTTTCCCTTTTTTCAAATTCTGTCGCTGGGCAAATTTGCCAGTAATATGTGTTAGGGTTGGCGGAACACACAGAATATATTTATTAGATGGGATTGGTGCGTTCGCAACCCGGGATCCACCGTGCAGAAAAGAACCTGCTGCTAAGTAATTGGCGGCACTATATGGCGGTGAGAACCAGCTCTGTTAGCTTCACAGAGCGACCGAGAAAGCAAAGCTCTGTGCCCTGTTAGACTTTCACAGAGGCACAGGCTAACTACCCAAATGAGAGCAGTCAGAGGTCATGCATGCACACAACACTCCTCGCCGGAGGTGCCAGCGTTCTAGGGGCTTATTTCAGCCAGGTCCCTGAATACACACAAACACAATCTCCTCGCCGGAGGTGCCAGCATTCTAGGGGCTTATTTCAGCCGGGTCCCTGAACACATACAAACACATGACCACACTGGCGCAAAGCACATAACTTAGGAAGATACTAGCACATGGCTGTGCGGCCATGCGAGCCTTAAATAGTTGCAGCACGTACAGGACCTTCCTAGAAGGACCAATGAGAGGCCGCTACAGAGCCTGCGCACCTACAGGACCTTCCTAGAAGGACCAATAGATTTGGCTCCAGTACCTGAGCATGTGACCCTTGATCTCCACTGAGAGATCTTACCCTGGGCATGCTCAGTGTGTGCAAAGCAGGACTTAGTCCCAGAAAAGCCTGCTCGCCGCAGATCAGTGCAGGGTACAATAGCAGGGCCTGGAGAGGCAGCAGTAACCCTTTGCACAGTATCAGTCATAGTGAGACGCTGGGACCGACATCTCCGCTGAGCAGGCTCCACTGCAGCCGATGCAGAATGGGAGACCGCAACAGACACGGATCGAGATTCCCCCTGTGCAGCAGAGGAAACTTGACTCCTAACATTACCCCCCCTCCTTGAGTCTCGCTACGCTCAAAAGCTGCAATGAGCAGCGGAGCCCGAATGTGCTCCACAGGCTCCCAGGTTCTATCCTCTGGACCGTGACCCTTCCAGTCCACCAGATAAAATTTTTTGCCACGTACCACCTTTCACCCCACGATAGCATTAACCTCAAACTCATCCGTGGATGAACCCGATGTCCCGGCAGATGACTCAGAAAACCGGGACAAATGAACGTGCTTTAAGAGGGAAACGTGAAAAGTATCGGTGATACCAAGGCGTGGAGGAATAGCCAAACGGTAGACCACAGGGTTGACCTGTTCCAGAACTTTGAACGGGCCAATGTAGCGAGGCGCAAACTTAGTGGACTCAACTCGCAGCCTGATGTTACGGGCGGAGAGCCACACTAAGTCGCCAGAAGCAAAGGTCGGAGCGGGGCACAGGTGTGTATCAGCCGAAACCCTCATTCTCTCCTTGGAGGCCCAGATGGCATCCTGTGTGCGGTCCCAGATGTCATGTGCCTTCACCGCCCAGTCTGCCACCCTAGAATCTGTGGATGACACGGGCATGGGCACAGGGACACGCGGATGCTGGCCGTAATTAAGGAGAAAAGGAGTCTGAACAGTGGAATCGGCTATGGCGTTGTTCAAGGCAAATTCCGCCCAAGGTAGCAAAGATGCCCAGTCATCCTGCCTAGCAGAGACAAAATGTCGCAAGTATGTCACCAGAGTCTGGTTGGTTCTCTCTACCAACCCATTCGCCTCGGGATGATATGTGTTATGACCCCAATGGCAGAGGGTCTCAGAAATAATTACTAAGTCTGCAAACACAAAAAACCAGCTCATAGGGCAGTGGTAACTGAGCTGACCATATATCTAATCCTAGCACCACAAATAGCAGCAGCTGGGGAACGTGCCTACGTTGGTTCTAGATGTCTCGCGCCAGCCAGAGAACTAACTAACCCTAGAAGGGAAAAGAAAGACCTTTCTTGCCTCCAGAGAAAAGACCCCAAAAGTTGGATACAAGCCCCCAACAAATAATAACGGTGAGGTAAGAGGAAAAGACAAACGTAAGAATGAGCTAGGTATTTAGCAAAGAGAGGCCCACTAGCTAATAGCAGAATATAGTAAGATGACTTATATGGTCAGCAAAAACCCTATCAAAATATCCACGCTGGATATTCAAGAACCCCCGAACCGTCTAACGGCCCGGGGGGAGAACACCAGCCCCCTAGAGCTTCCAGCAAGGTCAGGAATCACATATAGTACAAGCTGGACAAAAATGAGAGCAAGCAAATAACAAAAAAACAAAGAAGCAGGACTTAGCTTAATTTTACACCACGAACCCGGACCAGCAGACAGGAGCAAACAGAAAGGATCTGATTACAACGATGCCAGGCACTGGACTAAGGATCCAGGAAGCTTATATAGCAACTCCCCTGGACTAACGACCCAGGTGGGTGCCAAACTGAGGAAAGACAATCCCAGAGTCATATCACTAGTAACCACAAGAGGGAGCCAAAAAGTCTAATTCACAACAGTACCCCCCCCTTAAGGAGGGGTCACCGAACCCTCACCAAGACCACCAGGGCGATCAGGATGAGCAGCGTGAAAGGCACGAACTAAATCGGCCGCATGCACATCAGAGGCAACCACCCAGGAATTATCCTCCTGACCATAGCCCTTCCACTTGACCAGATACTGAAGCCTCCGTCTGGAGAGACGAGAATCCAAGATCTTCTCCACCACGTACTCCAACTCGCCCTCAACCAACACCGGAGCAGGAGGCTAAACAGAAGGAACCACAGGTACAATGTACCGCCGCAACAAAGACCTATGGAACACGTTGTGAATGGCAAACGACACCGGAAGATCCAAGCGAAAGGACACAGGATTAAGGATTTCCAATATCTTGTAAGGACCGATGAAGCGAGGCTTAAATTTAGGAGAGGAGACCTTCATCGGAACAAATCGAGAAGATAGCCATACCAAATCCCCAACACGAAGTCGGGGACCCACACCGCGGCGGCGGTTGGCAAAACGCTGAGCCTTCTCCTGTGACAACTTTAAGTTGTCCACCACATGATTCCAGATCTGCTGCAACCTATCCACCACAGAATCTACCCCAGGACAGTCAGAAGGCTCCACATGTCCCGAGGAAAAACGAGGGTGGAAACCAGAGTTGCAGAAAAATGGCGAAACCAAAGTAGCGGAACTAGCCCGATTATTAAGGGCAAACTCAGCCAACGGCAAGAAGGTCACCCAATCATCCTGATCTGCCGAAACAAAACACCTCAAATAAGCCTCCAGAGTCTGATTAGTTCGCTCCGTTTGTCCATTAGTCTGAGGATGAAAGGCAGACGAAAACGACAAATCAATGCCCATCCTAGCACAAAAGGATCGCCAGAACCTGGAAACAAACTGGGATCCTCTGTCAGACACAATATTCTCAGGAATGCCATGTAAACGAACCACATTCTGAAAGAACACAGGAACCAGATCGGAAGAGGAAGGCAGCTTAGGCAAAGGCACCAAATGGACCATTTTAGAAAAGCGATCACACACCACCCAGATGACAGACATGCCCTGAGACACCGGGAGATCTGAAATGAAATCCATGGAAATGTGTGTCCAAGGCCTCTTCGGGACAGGCAAGGGCAAGAGCAACCCGCTGGCACGAGAACAGCAAGGCTTAGCTCGAGCACAAGTCCCACAGGACTGCACAAATGACCGCACATCCCGTGACAAGGAAGGCCACCAAAAGGACCTAGCCACCAGATCTCTGGTGCCAAAAATTCCCGGATGCCCTGCCAACACCGAGGAATGAACCTCGGAAATGACTCTGCTGGTCCACTTATCAGGAACAAACAGTCTGTCAGGTGGACAAGAGTCAGGTCTACCAGCCTGAAATCTCTGCAACACACGTCGCAAATCAGGAGAAATAGCCGACAAGATAACTCCCTCTTTAAGAATACCAACTGGTTCTGCGACTCCAGGAGAGTCAGGCACAAAGCTCCTTGAAAGAGCATCAGCCTTCACATTCTTTGAACCTGGTAAATACGAGACCACAAAGTCAAAACGGGAGAAAAACAATGACCAGCAGGCCTGTCTAGGATTCAGGCGTTTAGCAGACTCGAGATACATCAAATTTTTGTGATCAGTCAAGACCACCACACGATGCTTAGCACCCTCGAGCCAATGATGCCACTCCTCAAATGCCCACTTCATGGCCAGCAACTCCCGATTGCCAACATCATAATTCCGCTCAGCAGGCGAAAACTTCCTAGAGAAGAAAGCACATGGTCTCATTACCGAGCAACCAGGGCCTCTCTGCGACAAAACGGCCCCTGCCCCAATCTCAGAAGCATCCACTTCGACCTGAAAGGGAAGTGAGACATCAGGCTGGCACAAAACAGGTGCCGAAGTAAACCGGCGCTTCAACTCTTGGAACGCCTCCACGGCTGCAGGAGCCCAGTTAGCAACATCAGAACCTTTCTTGGTCATATCCGTCAAAGGTTTAACAACGCTAGAAAAATTAGCGATAAAACGACGGTAGAAGTTAGCAAAACCCAAGAACTTCTGAAGACTCTTAACTGACGTGGGTTGAGTCCAATCATAAATAGCTCGGACCTTGACTGGGTCCATCTCCACAGCAGAAGGGGAAAAAATAAACCCCAAAAAGGGAACCTTCTGTACTCCAAAGAGACACTTTGAGCCCTTAACAAACAAAGCATTCTCACGCAAAACCTGAAACACCATCCTGACCTGCTCTACATGTGAGTCCCAATCTTCAGAGAAAACCAGAATATCATCCAGATAAACAATCATAAATCAATCCAGATACTTCCGGAAAATATCATGCATAAAGGACTGAAACACTGAGGGAGCATTAGAGAGCCCAAAAGGCATCACCAAGTACTCAAAATGACCTTCGGGCGTATTAAATGCTGTCTTCCATTCATCTCCTTGTTTAATGCGCACAAGGTTGTACGCACCACGAAGATCTATCTTGGTGAACCACTTGGCACCTTTAATCCGGGCAAACAAGTCCGACAACAGAGGCAAAGGATACTGAAATTTAACAGTGATTTTATTCAGAAGCCGATAGTCAATACAAGGTCTCAAAGATCCATCCTTCTTGGCCACAAAAAAGAGATAACAATTTTAACTTGCTGAGCTGAATCTCCAGATGAACGGGGTCTCAGAGATAGAAACAATTTACAATTATTCCTGAAATTCCTAAACTTAAATCGGTCTCCAGAAAACAGTTCAGGAATAGGTATTTTAGGTTCAGACATTGGACTACTGGTAACAAAATCTTGTATGCCCTGCACACGAGCAGCAAGCTGGTCTACACTTGTAATCAAGGTCTGGACATTCATGTCTGCAGCAAGCACAAGCCACTCAGAGGTAAAGGGGCGGAAGAGAGGAAAAAAAAAAAAAAAAACTCAGAATATCCTTCTTATAATCCCACTTCAGCAATGCATTAAACATTCAATGTTGGCCTGGCATACTGTTATGACCCCAATGGCAGAGGGTCTCAGAAATAATTACTAAGTCTGCAAACACAAAAAAACAGCTCATAGGGCAGTGGTAACTGAGCTGACCATATATCTAATCCTAGCACCACAAATAGCAGCAGCCGGGGAACGTGCCTACGTTGGTTCTAGACGTCTCGCGCCAGCCGGAGAACTAACTAACCCTAGAAGGGAAAAGAAAGACCTTTCTTGCCTCCAGAGAAAAGACCCCAAAAGTTGGATACAAGCCCCCAACAAATAATAATGGTGAGGTAAGAGGAAAAGACAAACGTAAGAATGAGCTAGGTATTTAGCAAAGAGAGGCCCACTAGCTAATAGCAGAATATAGTAAGATGACTTATATGGTCAGCAAAAACCCTATCAAAATATCCACGCTGGATATTCAAGAACCCCCGAACCGTCTAACGGCCCGGGGGGAGAACACCAGCCCCCTAGAGCTTCCAGCAAGGTCAGGAATCACATATAGTACAAGCTGGACAAAAATGAGAGCAAGCAAATAACCAAAAAACAAAGAAGCAGGACTTAGCTTAATTTTACACCACGAACCCGGACCAGCAGACAGGAGCAAACAGAAAGGATCTGATTACAACGATGCCAGGCACTGGACTAAGGATCCAGGAAGCTTATATAGCAACTCCCCTGGACTAACGACCCAGGTGGGTGCCAAACTGAGGAAAGACAATCCCAGAGTCATATCACTAGTAACCACAAGAGGGAGCCAAAAAGTCTAATTCACAACAGATATGCAAAGGAGAGATTCAGCTCTATGCTGAGTAAACAGCAGAGCTCTCTCCAAAACCGAGATGCAAACTGGGGACCCCGGTCGCTGACAATTTTATCAGGCATTCCATGTAAGTGGAAAATATGTTTTATGAACAACGCCGCCAATGCCCGTGCAGAAGGTAACCGTGGAAGCGGCACCAAATGCACCATCTTAGAAAAATGATCGGTGACTACCCAGATAACGGTGCAGCTACGAGACTTGGGTAAGCCCACCATGAAGTCCATCCCGACCATCTCCCAGGGCCTGTCTGCCACCTGCATGGGGTAAAGTAACCCAGCAGGCCATTGCCGAGGAGACCGATTCTGGGCGCAGGAGACACACTCCTGAATATAGTCCCCGATGTCACGGGCCATATGCGGCCATCAGTACGTCCTCGTCAAAAGCTCAGATGTCCTCTTGGTCCCAAAATGTCCACCCACTCTGGATGAGTGAGCCCAAGAGAGAACCTCCGG
Organism: Ranitomeya variabilis; assembly: GCF_051348905.1. Classification (NCBI taxonomy): domain Eukaryota; kingdom Metazoa; phylum Chordata; class Amphibia; order Anura; family Dendrobatidae; genus Ranitomeya; species Ranitomeya variabilis. The sequence goes on along the minus strand of NC_135237.1, from coordinate 69,983,192 downwards.
TCGTAAATTCGCTGGTACGAAAGTCTTGCCCGGGGGCACGGACTCTAGTGAAACCGGAGCCACAGTTCTCAGGCTCTCAGAAGGGACAATAAGCCAAGGCTCCTCCTCCTCCTCCTCAGATGACACTATGGAGCGGGAGAGAGCGTCGGCACGAATGTTCCTCTCCCCGGAAAGAAAATGGAGAGTAAAATGGAACTGGGAGAAGAACAGGGACCATCTAGCCTGGCGAGAATTCAGCCGCTGGGCCGTCTGTATATATACCAAGTTCTTGTCGTCAGTGAACACTTGGAAGGGAAAGCGAGCTCCCTCCAAAAGGTGTCTCCACTCTGAAAAATCCAACTTCATGGCTAGCAACTCCCTGTCCCCAGTGGAATAATTCCTCTCTGCTGGTGTGAAGATCTTGGAGAAGAAGAAGCAAGGATGCTTCCGACCTTGAGCATCCTTTTGGAAAAGGACTGCTCCACTACCAACGGATGAGGCATCCACCTCCATGATAAATGGCTTATCTACATCGGGGCGATGTAGGATGGGAGCGCTAGCGAAATGTGACTTAATCGAGAGAAAGGCCTTGGAGACCTCCTCTAGCCACAACTTGGGATTTGCTCCCTTCTTGGTGAGGGCTACCAAGGGAGCTACCAAAGTTGAGAAGTGTGGAATGAACCGGCGATAGTAGTTAATGAACCCCATAAAGCGCTGCACCACTTTAAGAGAATGGGGTTCCTGCCAGTCCATCACAGCCTGTAGCTTGGCAGGATCCACAGCCAAACCCTGGGCAGAGATGATATAACCAAGGAAAGGCAAGGACTCCTGCTCAAACACACACTTCTCCAACTTGGCATAAAGGGAGTTTGCCCATAAGAGGTCGAAGACTTTGCGAACATCTCTCCGATGGGAGTCAATATCTGGAGAGTAAATGAGAATATCATCCAGATAGACTACGACCGAGGTGGTGAGCATATCCCGGAAAATGTCGTTCACAAAGTCTTGGAAAACGGCTGGAGCATTATAGAGCCCGAAGGGCATCACCAGGTATTCATAGTGCCGATCCCTGGTGTTAAAAGCCGTCTTCCATTCGTCCCCCTCACGGATGCGAATCAGGTTGTAAGCACCCCGCAGATCTAATTTTGTAAATACCCTTGCTCCCCGTAGCCTATCAAAAAGCTCAGATATCAGGGGTAATGGGTACTTGTTCTTAATGGTGATGGCGTTAAGACCCCTGTAGTCTATGCATGGATGTAAGTCTCCAGTCTTCTTCTGTATGAAGAAGAACCCAGCCCCTGCTGGTGACACTGACTTCCTAATGAATCCTCTTGCCAGATTCTCTTGGATGTACTGAGACATTGCCTTCGTCTCCGGGAGAGATAACGGATAGACTTGACCCCGGGGAGGCTCAGCACCAGGCAAGAGGTCAATAGGACAGTCATAGGGGCGGTGAGGCGGAAGGGTCTCCGCAGCCCTTTTGGAGAACACGTCTGCATAGGGCCAATAGTGCTTGGGGAGAGAGGAAAGATCTGCGGGTACCTGTGTTGTAGCAACCTGAACGCACTCCCTCTGATATCTCCCCTCGCAGGATTTATTCCACCCCAAAATTCTCCCTGAGGACCACTCTATATGAGGACAATGATAGCGTAGCCATGGTATCCCCAACAGGACTTCATCAATTCCCTCAGGAATGACTATTAGGGAAATAATCTCCTGATGATGATGGAGACACAGAAAGCATGATAGGAATGGTTTGGTGGGTAATCTGTGAAAGTAGTGTCGACCCATTTACCACTCGAACGGTTACTGGTTTGGCGAGCATAACCAGGGGTATTGCGTGAGGCTGGGCAAAAGTGGATGACATAAAATTACCCTCCGCCCCAGAGTCCACACATAGCTCTACCATAAGAGTGGATGGGCCTAAGGTAATTGTCCTCTTGAAGGACAACTTTGAGGCAAACGTCGCCGTGTCTAGTGTACCTCCTCCAACTGCCACTAGACGCTGATGTTTCCCCGACCGCTGAGGACACTTGGAGGCAAGATGTCCTGACTGCCGGCAAACATGACAGACCTTATGTGCACGAGTGGACTGGGACTTGGATCCCGCTCGTGTTGCCTCTATGGCCTCATGTGACTCGGACGCCTGGACTGGAGATTCCAGAGGTCTGGCGAAGGTGGGAGCCAGCCGAAACCTCTGCCTACACTGGGCTCGCTCCAACCTTCGCTCGTGAAAACGAAGGTCTATGCAAGTTGATACAGCTATGAGCTCCTCCAGTGTGGCAGGAATCTCCCTAGTAGCCAAAGCGTCCTTCACATGATCAGCCAGCCCCCTCCAAAATACGGGAATGAGGGTTTTATCTGGCCATTCCAACTTAGACGCTAATGTCCGGAAGAGAACCGCAAAATGGCTGACCATGGTTGAATCCTGAGTCAAAGCCAGCAGTTGGAGCGCTGTATCATGGGTGACTTGAGGTCCTACAAAGACCTGTTTCAGAGTGTCCAGAAACCGAGGAACACTCCGCACCACATGATCATTGCGCTCCCACAGCGGCGTAGCCCACTCCAACGCCCTGTCCGACAAGAGAGAGATTATGAATCCCACCTTGCCCGCTCTGTGGGAAAACGTGCAGCCAGGAGCTCGAGGTGCATACCACACTGGCTCACGAAACCCCTACAGGACTTGCTGTCCCCAGAGTATCTCTCAGGCAATGGGAGGTGAGATAAGGTCGGGACAGAGGTGGCAGTGGGTAAAGCTGCTGCAGCCACGCTAGCAGCCTGAACAGCTATTGTGGTAACATCCACCGCCGAGGTTGCACGCTCAAGAGACGTCAACCGGCCCTCCAGCAGCTGGATGTACCCCTGCAATTGCTGTTCATCCACCATTACTTAGCCAGATCCTGGCGCTAGTATACTGTTAGGGTTGGTGGAACGCACCGAATATATTTATTAGATGGGATTGGTGTGTTCGCAACCTGGCGGCACTATATGGCGGTAGGAACCAGCTCTGTTAGCTTCACAGAGCGACCGAGAAAGCAAAGCTCTGTGCCCTGTTAGACTTTCACAGAGGCACAGGCTAACTACCCAAATGAGAGCAGTCAGTGGTCATGCATGCACACAAAACTCCTCGCCGGAGGTGCCAGCGTTCTAGGGGCTTATTTCAGCCAGGTCCCTGAATACACACAAACACAATCTCCTCACCGGAGGTGCCAGAATTCTAGGGGCTTATTTCAGCAGGGTTCCTGAACACATACAAACACATGACCACACTGGCGCAAAGCACATAACTTAGGAAGATACTAGCACATGGCCGTGCGGCCATGTGAGCCTTAAATAGTTGCAGCACGTACAGGACCTTCCTAGAAGGAACAATGAGATGCTGCTACAGAGCCTGCGCACCTACATGACCTTCCTAGAAGGACCAATAGATTTGGCTCCAGTACCTGAGCATGTGACCCTTGATCTCCACTGAGAGATCTTACCCTGGGCATGCTCAGTGTGTGCAAAGCAGGACTTAGTCCCAGAAAAGCCTGCTCGCCGCAGATCAGTGCAGGGTACAATAGCAGGGCCTGGAGAGGCAGCAGTAACTCTTTGCACAGTATCAGTCATAGTGAGATGCTGGGACCGACATCTCCGCTGAGCAGGCTCCACTGCGGCCGATGCAGAATGGGAGACCGCAGTAGACACGGATCGAGATTCCCCCTGTGCAGCAGAGGAAACTCGACTCCTAACAATATGTATTGCACATTTTTTGTATTTGGTATATTATAATAAAAATATTTGTGACAAATTCAATTTGGATGCATTACTCTATTTTATAGAATGTTTATAATTATATTCTTTGCCAAGCTTCTTTAGCCTAACCATCTCTCCAGCTCACTGGTCTTTCTTATCTGTGCTGAATCAGGTCTGCTTCTGCACTTAAAGTATGTGCCTCTGTACATGAGGTTACTTTCACACTATTCCTGCTTTCTTCTCTGGAATCTGTCACCACATTTGACCTATGTAACCTATTAATATGGTCATACAGGTTATAGAATTCTGAAAACAGTCCTACCTGTTTGCCTCATATCAGATGCCTTGCTGATAACTCATCTTTTATCACTTTATGTAAATGACCTCTTCCAGGCTGTGGGGATGATTGTGCCTGGAAGATAACTCTGCCCCCATATATTATTTTACATGAAGGAGAGTTAACAGTGTGATGTGTATTGGCCGCTCTCTACTCTCCTGAACTCACTGCAGAGCTGTGTGTGATTATACCAGGTGCATCTGCAGGTTCATCTCAGCTTCCAGCTCACTGCCAGACAGGGCTACAATATTGTTGCAATACAGCAGAGCTCAGAGAGCTGCAAAAAATGTGTTTGTAAGAAGATAAAGTTCATTTTTTCTGTTCTGTGTTAGTTACTTGCCTCACACTGGTAACTCCTCCTTTTATTTAAAATAATATCTGGAGGCAGGGTTATCTTCCATAGCCTGGAGGAGGTCATTTACATAAAGTGATAAAAGATTATTTCCCAACAACGCCACATCTGATATGAGACACACAGGTATCATTCTCCTCAGCAGTCTATAACCTGTATGCCCATATTATTAGTTTAGATAGGTCAACTCTCTTTAAAACACCTCCCCACACTCCTCCTTCTCAAAGCACTATGGATAGTGCTCAGCATCACAACACTGTGTGTCAGCGCCCACGCTTAGGGTAGGTAGGTTCACACCACATATGTGAAAAACGGACAAATTATTCGGATCAGACTTTGATTAGAGTTTGATAAGACTGGCATCAGTTTCTCTCATATGTGGAGAGAAAAAATAAAAGTTTTTCCACCTTCTTCATTCTGTCAGTCCATGATATCATCCGAGTGCGGTCTGATTTTTTTGAAAGACCCATAGGCTTGAATTGCCAATTTTGATCCAACCCCTCAGATCAAAATCGGACCTGTTTCCAAGGAAAAAAATCAGACATGCACAGCCCCATAAAATATCATAAGCACAAGTGCTATCCATGAAAACCATTAATAACCTTTGTAAAAAAAAAAATTGGTTGTGTGTATGAGCCTTTTTGCTGAGCTCTTCTTCTTGCTGACTGAAATCTGGGAAACTCTGTCTGTGTCTGCTTGTGTTTGGCATTTTAGTTTCACAGATAAGACACAAGCAGGAAAGTCACTTACAGGGACAACAGGTGGGGAGCAAGAAGGTCAAATACCAGAAGAATCAGAGGGAAAGACTGAAAGCAATTCAAACGTTATTAGGGAGAAAAGGTGAAAAATCTAACAAATTATAGCGTTAATATGCCGCTATCTCCCCCTAGTGGTGGCTGCATGTAGCCACAGTTATATAATTTAAAGTGGTTGCCCACTAATTGGACAATTACTTCTTAAATGTAACGGTGCTCCATTTAAAATAAAACAACGTATTCATCTCCTGGCGCCGTTCCATACTATATTGGTGCTGTGTGTGCTGACACTCACATAACATTACCATGATAGGCACACGAAGGGCGGCACACAGCGCCAATCTCTCTGAAACTGTTATTTTATTAAGAGGTTGTCCAAGTAGTGGATCACCCTTTAAAAACCAGAAATAGCTCTCACATGCAGATACTTTATGTAAATAATAGCACAGAATTTTGGGTCAGTGGGCATGTAGCTGATCGTGTTCTGGCATGGAACGCTATGATTTCTTTCTGTGGCATCTTCTGCTGCATGCTTTGTACTTTTAGCCCCCCACAGGACTTTACTAACATTATCCTTCTGTTTCTCCTCTTTCCTAAAAACTTAATTTATCACTCTGACTCCCTCTTCTCCATATGAATTTATTTCCAACAACAATTTATGGTCTCTTACCTGCAATACACATTCAGCTGCTCAGCCGTATTGCAGCTGGTGTGACAGTGGTTACAGCCCAAACAATTACTATGATTAATGTGGTGTTGTCCATAACTAAAAGTAAAGTAAAGTCCAATCCCTGCCCACAACATGCCCTTAGGTCTCATGCATGTGACAGATCCGGAATACATAGTAATGCATTCCTATATTGAGTCTTACAGTATATACTGCTGTATATGACGTGTTTCATTATTCTACAGTGAATGCTGTACATGAGACCATATTCATCTCTAGAAGTAACATTTCACACAAGTAGGCCACAAATCTATATTGTGCACTGTATTATGTCCATAATGCATGGTCATGTACACCGTATGGACAAAAATATTGGGACACCTGTATATTACACCTACATATTACTTACATCTGATTCTAAATCCATATCCATTAATAGAGTTGGTAGGTCACAGCGGTAACTTGTATGCCTCCTCAGCGCCACCCTACTAATTGTGGTCACCACGCAGCTTCTCCATGTATCAGGCCGTCTTGCTGAGTTTGCATCTTGCTGCACTCCTCAGTACCGTTGTATCTGCATGATGTTTCCATTTGGCTTTAGAGGTGTGTGACTGGTCTCTGCAGGAATTTATCCCTGCTGTGTCCTGCAGAGATTAAATTCCTCGGCCTATCCCGTACCAGCAGTAAATATATTAGGCAGCTTCTCCCACCACTCCTTACTCAAACGTAGGTTCCTAGCCTGCTACTGTAGTACCTTGTTCATGCGTACCTTTATATTTAGTGATGAGCGAATATACTCGTTACTTGAGATTTCCCAAGCACGTACGGGTGTCCTCGGAGTATTTTTTAGTGCTCGGAAATTTAGTTTTTCTTGCCGCAGCAGAATGATTTACATCTCTTAACCAGCATAAGTACATGTGGGGATTCCCTAGCAACCAGGCAACCCCCACCTGTACTTATGCTTGCTAACAGATGTAAATCATTCAGCTGCGGCAATAAAATCTAAATTTCCGAGCACTAAAAAATACTCGGAGGACACCCGAGCGTGCTCGGGAAATCTCGAATAATGAGTATATTCACTCATCACTATTTATATTCTGTCTCTCATTATCGACCCAGACTGTTTACCCACTTTGCTTGACATCTTCAGTCCTTACTCTGGCTTTGAATAGTGAACCTGTGTTGCCTGCCCAAACCTCGGACTATCTGATTACACTTCAGTCTTACCCTCCTGTACCCGGTATTCGTGTCTCGGACCCTCCTGTCAGCTGCTGCAGTCCTGGGGACTGCCCTGGAGTGGTACCTGCTGTCTAAAGGCAGCCTAGCCTATCCTCACCATCAAAAGCCCTAGTGAATAGCATAGTCATGCCCTTCCAGAGAAAGCCTGGCACACCCACAAGCATTACATTGTGCACGCTTTGCAACTAAAATAGTGTCAACTCTTCTGGGAAGGCCTTCTTCAAGATTTTGGAGAGTGTCTGGGGAATATTTACCCATTCATTCAGACCAGCATTTTCAGACAGTGATGTTGTACTTGAGCACCTGGATAGCAATCTCTAGTTTAGTTCATCTCAAATATGTCGGATGGGATTGAGGTCAAGGCTCTGTGCAGCCTATATATTTAGCATGCCATGTCGGAACAGAAAAGCATGTTCTCCAAACAGTTCCCAAAAATTTGAAATCATACAATCGTCCAAAATGTCTTAGTATGCTTGGACTTTAAGATTTCCTCCACTAAAACTAAGGGACCTGTGCCAACTCCTCAAGAACAATGTTGTAGCTTCATCCTCCTCCACCAAAGTTTACAGCTGGCACAGTGCAGTCAGGCAGGTAACATTCTCCTAGTATTCACCAAATCCAGACGCGTCCATCAGTTGTGTGATCATCACTGCACAGAACAGGTTTCCTCTGCTCCAGAGTCCAGTGGCTTCTTGTTTTACACCTTTGGACACTTGGAATTTAAGTTGACTTGGTAATTTGAGGATTGCATGCAGCTCCTCTGCCATGAAGCTCCCAGCCCATTGGCTACCTTTATGCACTATGCAACTTAGCATTTCATTACCTCGATTTGCAACTTTACATGGTCTACACTTTGTGGTTGAGTTGCTGCAGTACCTTACACTTTTCAGCAATACCAGTCACCGTTGATAGTGGAGCTTTTAGGAGGACATTTAATTATTTAATCTGATACTGGTGACATCCTAATCTAGGACAGCACTCATAATCATTGAGCTCTATGAAATGACCCATTGTTTCAGAAATGTTAGTAAAGGCACACGGCAGGCGAGGGGCTGGATATGATAAACCTAGGACAGTGAGACCGAATGAAAAAACCTGAACTCAATGATTAAGATATGTGTCCTAACTATTCTTGTCTAGTATCTGTCTATCTATATATCTATCTATCTATCTATCTATCTATCTATCTATCTATCTATCTATCTATCTATCTATCTATCCATATCTATCTTTTTAATATGATTATTTTGCCTATGAGACATCATCCCCATAACTCTGCGCCTTGTGTATTTTCCTACAGTGACTTTTCAATTTGCCTTTGACGTTCTCCATTAATCCCAGTGTTTGCTACAATAGGAGAAATATAATCTTTTGTCAGCACAATCCAGGTATAACTCTCTGTGTCAGGACTGCGCATCCACAGCTCTGGCATATTTCACCTGTCAAACAGCTGAAGTTTTTTCAAGGAAAGTGCAGAAGATTCCGTCACAGATTTAAATTAAGGAAATCTTTCTGGATTGAGTGCATTTATAACGCCGAGCATAAGTTCTGCAAATCTCTAAGACTCAGGAGCTTTAATTCTCCATACAAAATATAATTTTTGTATCTAAATAAGCCAAAAGCATTTCTGCTAAGAGGATTCTCTTCTTTTTTTTCCAAACAAAAGCCATCAAATTTCATGGTTGTATCAAAGTAACTTCCAAATGGGAAGATAATAAGCGGAAAAAAAATCAGTGGCAGATTGATAGACAAATCAGTGTGGGTTACTTGTATTGCTAAGAACAAAATCCATAATGAGAAAATTCAGCAAATAATCTGCACTGCTGGTCAAATTTGTACTCAGATTGCTTGAGGATTTCTAACACACTGTATACTGATACTGTAATACACTTTGGATTCTTTGCCCGGAAAGTCCAGATAGAAGATCTGCAGCAAATTCACCCTATAGTTACAGGCAGCTAATCATTTCACTCACTGCTGCTTCAGCAAAAATGTAGGAAGATTCTGTAGACTCTCTGTGATCCACCACCCCGATAACTCCTACAGCGTATGGCTGTGGTGTGAGTGGACATGCTCAACCACCACTCCACGTGTATGCCTCCTCACTATAATCTGTCGGGTGATAAAGAGCAATAGATTCTGGAACTCTAGTCTGCTGACTAGTGATGAGCAAATGTGCTCGAATAACGAGTTATCCGAGCTCGGGTGTTATCCGAGTATCTTGGGATTGCTCGTATAATATATTCGAGTCTCTGCGGCTGCATGATTTGCAGCACTAGACAGACGCAATGCATAAAGGGTTGGTCTGTTTGTTAGGGAATCCCCACATGTGTTACGGATGTTTACCACCACTAGTCATGCAGCCGCAGGGACTCGTATATATTATCTGAGCATACCCAGGATATTCGGATAACACCCGAGCTCAGATAACATGTTATCCAAGCACCTTCGCTCATCACTAATGGTGAGTGTTTGATGTTTGATGCAAATTTTCATCAGCATTTCTGCACCCATTAGGCGAAGGTCTCACAACCGTGTATTCTCTCAGGAACCTGTCCAATTATGCAAATCATACTCTGATCACAGTCTGATCACAGTGTGATCCAATTTACTCGTAGATGGAGCAAATGGAAAAAAAAGTTTCCATCTTCTCCATTCTGTCAGTCTGTGAAAATCGGACTGCACTCAGAGTGTAGTCATCCGAGTGTAGTCCGATTTTTTGGATGGACCCATTGACTTGCCTGGCTGAGAGTGAGCCGATATGTGGATGCAAATCGTGCATGTGTAGAGAAGACCAGGCAAAGGGTCTGGAACTGTTGGGGCCGAACCTCCTGTTGCAGAGGGAAGGAGATTAGAGACGGAACAATCCCTTGACCTGCAGAGAGGGGGCGTGGTGAGCAACAGGAGTATAAGGGGTTTTGCGTGGGAAGCAAGGGAGGGTTCTCACCAGAGGGCAGCGGGAGTGAGGACCTGCGTCGTACTGGGGGTAGCGTTAGGCCGCCCGGCAGCGAAAGAGGACGAGTGCAGGAAGGACCGGGGAGCGTCGCTGGACGTGCAGGACAGAACATGCAAAGCGGGAGATTGTTGTGCGAGATTTCTGACTGCAAAGCATGCCGAGATTGTTGTGCGGGTATCCTATCTGCATAGCACGCTGAACGGGAGGACGGTTTGTTAGGCGGTGAAGCCGGAAGGCTCAGCAGCGGCCTCAGCCAACAGTCATCTGACTCAAAGAGAGAAACAGGCAGCAAAGTCACGATAAGCGAAACTGATAGACTGTTAATCTGAATTATTGTTATCCGGTTTAACCCTCAGCCCTTTAACCCCTTCCCAACCTGTGACGCCATGTAGGCATCATGAAAGTCGGTGCCAATCCGACCTGTGATGCCTATGTGGCTTAATGGAGGGATCGCGTCCCTGCAGATCGGGTGAAAGGGATAACTCCAATTTCACCCGATCTGCAGGGACAGGGGGAGTGGTACTTCAGCCCGGGGGGGTGGCTTCACCCCCCGTGGCTACGATCGCTCTGATTGGCTGTTGAAAGTGAAACAGCCAATCAGAGCGATTTGTAATATTTCACCTATGAAAAGTGGTGAAATATTACAATCCAGCCATGGCTGATGCTGCAATATCATCGGCCATGGCTGGAAACCCTGATCTGCCCCCACCACCACCACCACCGATCTCCTCCCCAGTCCTCCGTCCTGTGCTCCGCTCTCCTCTGTTCTCCTGTCCGCTCCCCCGTCCTCCTGTCTGCTCCCCCGTGCTCCGATCCCACCCCCGTGCTCCGATCCCCCTCATACTTATCGAGCCTCCCGGTGTCCGTTCGTCTTCTCCATGGGCGCCGCCATCTTCCAAAAAGTCAGGCACATGCGCAGTGCGCCCGCCGAATCTGCCAGCCGGCAGATTCATTCCACGTCCATTTTGATCACTGTGCTAAAACCTATCACAGTGATCAAAATAAAAAAAATAGTAAATAAACCCCCCCTTTATCACCCCCATAGCTAGGGACAATAATAAAATAAAGAAATTATATTTACCTTAATTTTTCCACTGGGGTAAGGGTTAGAACTAGGGTTAGGGTTAGGGCTAGAGTTAGGGTTAGGGCTAGGGTTAGCGTTAGGATTAGGGCTAGGGTTAGAATTAGGGTTAGGGTTAAAATTAGGCTATGTGCACACGGTGCGGATTTGGATGCGGATCCACAGCGGATTCGTAGCAGTTTTCCATCAGGTTTACAATACCATGTAAACTTATGGAAAACCAAATCCGCCGTGCCCATGGTGCGGAAAATACCGTGCAGAAACGCTGCATTGTATTTTCCACAGCATGTCAATTCTTTGTGCGGATTCCGCAGCGTTTTACACCTGTTCCTCAATAGGAATACGCACGTGAAATTTGCACAAAAAACACCAAAAATCCACGGTAAATCCGCAGGTAAAACGCAGTGCCTTTTACCGGCAAATTTTTCAAAAATGGTGCCGAAAAATCTCACACGAATCTGCAATGTGGGCACAGAGTTAGGGTTGGAATTAGGGCTAGGGTTGGAAATAGGGTTAAGATTAGGATTGTGGTTAGGGTTATGGTTAGGGTTAGGGGTGTGTTGGGGTTAGGGTTGTGGCTAGGGTTGGGATTAGGGTTAGGGTTGGAATTAGGGTTAGGATTAGGGTTAAGGTTGGGATTAGGGTTTGGGGTGTGTTGGGGTTAGGGTTGTGGTTAGGGGTGTTTGGGGTTAGGGTTGTGATTAGGGTTATGGCTGGAGTTGGGATTAGGGTTAGGGGTGTGTTGGGGTTAGTGTTGGAGTTATAATTGAGGGGTTTCCACTGTTTAGGCACATCAGGGGTCTCCAAATGCAACATGGCGCCACCATTGATTCCAGCCAATCTTGTGCTCAAAAAGTCAAATGGTGCTCCCTCCCTTCTGAGCCCCGACGTGTGAACAAAAAGAGGTTCAAATTGCTCACTACATATCTACATAAGTTCCTTAGGGGTCTAGTTTCCAAAATGGGGTCACTTGTGGGGGTTTCTACTGTTTAGGCACATCAGGGGCTCTGCAAACGTAACATGATGCTCGCAGACCATTCCATCAAAGTCTGCATTCATTCCAAAACATCACTACTTCCCTTCCGAGCCCCGACGTGTGCCCAAACAGTGGTTCCCCCCCACATATGGGGTATCAGCGTACTCAGGACAAACTGGACAACAACTTTTGGGGTCCAATTTCTCTTGTTACTCTTGGGAAAATAAAAAAATTGTTGCTAAAATATCATTTTTGTGACTAAAAAGTTAAATGTTAATTTTTTCCTTCCATGTTGCTTCTGCTGCTGTGAAGCACCTGAAGGGTTAATAAACTTCTTGAATGTGGTTTTGAGCACCTTGAGGGGTGCAGTTTTTAGAATGGTGTCACGTTTGGGTATTTTCAGTCATATAGACCCCTCAAAGTGACTTCAAATGTGAGGTGGTCCCTAAAAAAAATGGTTTTGTAAATTTCGTTGTAAAAATGAGAAATCGCTGGTCAAATTTTAACCCTTATAACTTCCTTGCAAAAAAAAATTTTGTTTCCAAAATTGTGCTGATGTAAAGTAGACATGTGGGTAATGTTATTTATTAACTATTTTGTGTCACATAACTCTCTCGTTTAACAGAATAAAAATGCAAAAATTGAAAATTGCGAAATTTTCAAAATTTTAGCAGAATTTCCATTTTTTTCACAAATGAACACAAAAATTATCGACCTAAATTTGCCACAAACATGAAGCCGAATATGTCACAAAAAAAATTATCTCAGAATCGCTAGGATCCGTTGAAGTGTTCCTGAGTTATTACCTCATAAAGAGACAATGGTCAGAATTGCAAAAAACGGTCAGGTCATTAAGGTCAAAATAGGCTGGGTCATGAAGGGGTTAAATGTATTTCCCTTGTTTTCTCCCTGCGAGGAGACGATTCCTATATTGATAAAGAAAATAATTGTTTAACCCCTGCTCTGCGCTTCTGTGTCACTGCATCCGAATATCTGTGTTACAAATGCTGCAATTTTTTTCCTTGCCCTGACTCGGTGGGATCGCACTTGGACCAAAAATACGGTCATCTGCACCAGCCCTCATCTAAATTAATTTATTTGTACTTTTTCATTGTGTTTTACTGCTTTGTTTTACATGCTTATTTGTAGCATTTTTGACAGTACGACATTTGTTTCCTTTTTGTCATGTTGTAAATTAAGCTTCTTTGTTTTTGATACTTTCCGGCATTTGGCTTTAAAGCGCCATGTAATAAATGGCGCTATAAAAATGAATAATAATTATAATTATAATTTGGCTTTGACAAAAAACTTATCGCAGTTACTTACAAATGAACTGTCACGGGTGAAAAGTGGCCAGTTTTATCTCTTATCTTAATCCCAGGGTTTGTTTTTTTAACATCCGCCATAGGGTTGAAGAAATATAGGCCTTTTAACTTGGTGCTAATTTTATTGGACTTTGCCAAGGGGGCGTGGCTCACAGGGAAATAATGTGGCACAACCTAAACACATGCCCCTGGAAAATCTTAAAGACACACCCCCTCGACCGAGACCATAAATATTAGCCCTAAATATAAAGATTTTTTGAAACCGTATAGAGGATGTAAAAGAAAAAAAGCAGAATACTCAGAAGATAAGTGGAAATAAAATAAGAGCAAACATCAGCCACTTTTGACTTGGTAACAAGTCCTCTTTAAAAGGCATTTCCCAAACATTCTCACTTAAGTAGTTGCTTTAGCTGTAACATTATAACAGCAGTTGCGCATCGGTGATATTAATATGCCAATTACTGACTACACTGTTGTTTTAATACCACAGACAGAGATCAATTAATTAATTAATGTTCTGACTCCATTATGCTGCAGTTGTGACTTGTGACAAGGTGCTGGCCATGCCTGATTTGCACAATATAGGCCTGACTCCTATGGGAGACTCATTCCATTTACATACTGGTAGGCTGCTGCTTTCTTATTTTGTTTTTCATTCTTATATATATATATATATATATATATATATATATATATATATATATATATATATATATATATATATACAGTGCCTTCAAGTAGTATTCAACCCCCTGCAGATTTAGCAGATGCAAATAAGTTAGAGCCTTCAAACTTCAAACAAGAGCAGGATTTATTAACAGATGCATAAATCTTACAAACCAAAAAGTTTTGTTGCTCAGTTAAATTTTTATAAATTTTAAACATAAAAGTGTGGGTCAATTATTATTCAACCCCTAGGTTTAATATTTTGTGGAATAACCTTTGTTTGCAATTACAGCTAATAATCGTCTTTTATAAGACCTGATCAGGCTGGCACAGGTCTCTGGAGTTATCTTGGCCCACTCCTCCATGCAGATCTTCTCCAAGTTATCTAGGTTCTTTGGGTGTCTCATGTGGACTTTAATCTTGAGCTCCTTCCATAAGTTTTCAATTGGGTTAAGGTCAGGAGACTGACTAGGCCACTGCAACACCTTGATTTTTTGCCTCTTGAACCAGGCCTTGGTTTTCTTGGCTGTGTGCTTTGGGTCGTTGTCTTGTTGGAAGATGAAATGACGACCCATCTTAAGATCCTTGATGGAGGAGCGGAGGTTCTTGGCCAAAATCTCCAGTTAGGCCGTGCTATTCATCTTCCCATGGATGCGGACCAGATGGCCAGACCCCTTGGCTGAGAAACAGCCCCACAGCATGATGCTGCCACCACCATGCTTGACTGTAGGGATGGTATTCTTGGGGTCGTATGCAGTGCCATCCAGTCTCCAAACGTCACGTGTGTGGTTGGCCCCAAAGATCTCGATCTTGGTCTCCTCAGACCAGAGAACCTTGAACCAGTCAGTCTCAGAGTCCTCCAAGTGATCATGAGCAAACTGTAGACGAGCCTTGACATGACGCTTTGAAAGTAAAGGTACCTTACGGGCTCGTCTGGAACGGAGACCATTGCGGTGGAGTACGTTACTTATGGTATTGACTGAAACCAATGTCCCCACTGCCATGAGATCTTCCCGGAGCTCCTTCCTTGTTGTCCTTGGGTTAGCCTTGACTCTTCGGACAAGCCTGGCCTCGGCACGGGAGGATACTTTCAAAGGCTGTCCAGGCCGTGGAAGGCTAACAGTAGTTCCATAAGCCTTCCACTTCCAGATGATGCTCCCAACAGTGGAGACAGGTAGGCCCAACTCCTTGGAAAGGGTTTTGTACCCCTTGCTAGCCTTGTGACCTTCCACGATCTTGTCTCTGATGGCCTTGGAATGCTCCTTTGTCTTTCCCATGTTGACCATGTTTAAGTGCTATTCACAAGTTTGGGGAGGGTCTTAAATAGTCAGAAAAGGCTGGAAAAAGAGATAATTAATCCAAACATGTGAAGCTCATTGTTCTTTGTGCCTGAACTACTTCTTAATACTTTAGGGGAACCAAACAGAATTCTGGTGGGTTGAGGGGTTGAATAATAAATGACCCTCTGAAAAGACTTTTCACAATTTAAAAAAAAAAATAAAGAAAGAAATAACATTCTTTTTTGCTGCAGTGCATTTCACACTTCCAGGCTGATCTACAGTCCAAATGTCACAATGCCAAGTTAATTCCAAATGTGTAAACCTGCTAAATCTGCAGGGGGTTGAATACTACTTGTAGGCACTGTATACATTGAAAATAATGCTTTATGAACTATGGACTTCCTTAATATGCAATACTAGGAGAACATTAAAGAGGAATCTTTTTTCCTATAAATCAATAGTACACATGAAAATAAGAGACTTTGTAATATATCGTATCAGAGAGATCTGCTTCTTTCTCCTCCTGGACTGATCTTTCACTCTCAATTCACAAACAAAATCTGTCCTCCATAAATACAGGTTTTCCCAATACTGAGATATGAGATGACAGTTGGTGCTCATAATATTCTATGGAGAGGGAAGGGGCTTAGGAGAAGTGAGGAGTTACAGGCAGACACAGACATTCTGCTGCAATAATCTCCTGAATTAATCGTTAAACTTTAAAGGGAACCTGTCACCCCCAAAATTGAAGATGTTTGCCCCACCTATAAGTTTGCACCACCTATAAGTTGGCACCACCTATAAGTTTACACCACCTGTAAGTTTACACCACCTGTAAGTTTGCACCACCTATAAGTTTGAACCACCTATAAGTTGGCAAAACCTATAAGTTGGCACCACCTATAAGTTTGCACCACCTATACGTTGGCACCACCTATAAGTTGGCTTACTTTGTGCTAGGAATGTGAGTTACAATTTTAGTGCATTTTTTGGCGCCTTGCTTTGCATGA
The DNA here is from genome assembly GCF_051348905.1 of Ranitomeya variabilis. Taxonomy (NCBI): domain Eukaryota; kingdom Metazoa; phylum Chordata; class Amphibia; order Anura; family Dendrobatidae; genus Ranitomeya; species Ranitomeya variabilis. The sequence goes on along the minus strand of NC_135237.1, from coordinate 69,966,834 downwards.
TAAGGCACACCCTTATCCCATATACCACACCCTTTCAGCAAGACCCCTACCTCTGGTCAGACAAGTCGTAAAAAGGGTCTCACACACATAATGCATTTGGTGCAAGTCAGGAAAGACAATTTTTGCTGCAAATTACGCCAGAATTCTGGTACATTAAGCTGAATAAAAATGCCTAGAAGTGCTGAAAAGAAATATGCCTAAAAGAGTGACAAACATGAAAAAACATGCTGTACGTAAGTCCCCTATTGGTGGATATACTATCTCCCTTGTCAATTTCATCAACCTGATGAAATCCTGCAATACAGCATGTATCTCTAGAAAGTTTGGTCTATAGCTCATAGACAGAAGATGGAAGACCTTGATATTTTACATCAACACATTATTCAACTTTTTAAGAGGACATGCCACTTGAAAAAAAATTTGAGTGTAATACCTTGGAAAAATCCAAGAGCTCCTGTGATTCTGCTGCTTCTTTTCATTTTGAGCAATGTCACTCCATTGCAGACATATTCACATTTGTTGCTTTTGGAGCGCAGTGTGTGAAATCTCTGCTTTCAGACCAACTAGGTGTTTCTTCAGAGTTTTCTGGGGGGGACGTGTAGTTGCCTTCCTCCTTCCCAAACTCTGCCAGTTATAGGTCATCAACTAATCTAACAGTCCAGCAACTCATCTTCCGCCAGGCAGAGGGCTGTAGTGCGTGGGAAGGAGAGGTGGATGCGCACGCCCCAAGTGAACACTCTCAAGAAATGCCAAGTTGAACTGCAAGCAGAGATTTCACAGAAACCACAAATAAGAATATCTCTATATTAGAGCAAGGTAGCACAAAATGGAAGGTAGTGGCAGAATCAGAGGGGCTCACAGGTTATTATAAGGTATTAAAGTCAACGGGAAAATAAATTATGTGCTACATAATTACACCCAAGGGTTGCTGACTTGATTTTTTTTCTTGACTGCTTATCAAAAATAACAGACAGCCAACAGTTTTTATGGACACATTGGAAAACCATAATAAATCATTAAGATTATAAGTGACACGTGTCTACAGTCCTAGTTCTGACATGAATACATTATTTGCATTCACTGTGAATTGTAAATGGTGATAATTATAGTCATAAAAAATCTGAACAAGCTTCTCCAGTTTCTTTAAATGTTACGACTCTGTTGTTAGGTTAGGATGCCCTAGCTCGCCCTGTTCCCCTTACTACTTCTGATAGTGAAGATGTCGGGGCCACATATTTTGACTTAGCTTCTGAGTCCACCATCAGTCTGTACCCTTCCCCAACCCCGGAAGGAGGGGAGGAATAGTGTACTGTAATACACCAATCAGACTAACAAGGTAATATGAACAGGGATAAAGGAAAATACCAAATATACACACATAAACAACAGAGGATAACACCAGAGAGTAGAGGACCAAAGTAGAAGAAGCAAGGAACTTATCATACATTCAAAACCTTGAACAGTCACAGATAAACCCACCGAATGTATTTTCCATAACAGCCACCAACAACAGCTATCACTGACAATGAGTTCTAGACAGAACCCAGTTTATGTAGGAGTGACTAACAGTGAACAGCTGAGCCTTAAGGCAGGAAAGCTTCCAGGAGCTCTCAACTGAGCAGATTAACCTCTGCACTGCTAAAAAAACAACCTTACACCATTTAATAAGAAGGTGAAGTGCTTCTAACCAGTGCAGGAGTAGGAGAAATCAGACGCTGTGGTCTTCTGGCTCCTCTCTGTTGCGGTAAACCCGTGGCACCAAAATTATGGACACATCAAATTTTTTTATGGACAGGAGAAAAAAATGCCCTGTTTTTATAGACTGTCCAGGAATTTCTGGACAGTTGGCAATCCTGAGCCACCCGTTATGAACAGTAGACATAGAGATTGTATCACATTACTAGAATACATGGGAGTATGTACTTTATCTTTCCCCTTTGAACATGTAAATTATGAAATAAAATCTTTTTATAGACTGAACTCTGCTAAGTAAAACCCTTACGACTTTTCATTTATTATGTGCTTTGGCACAGATGTATCATTGTGGTCGTGACAGTAGTCGAGTCTGTGCCAGCGTGCATTAAGAAGAAAGGTAGGAAAGGCTGACTGAAGTCCAGACCTTCTTTTGAATCATTTCCGCAGTTCAGATTTGCAGCCAGGAGATGACCCAGTTTTGTGTATAAAATCATTTCTACCATTACAAAGGTTTGGTAGAAGTATTCAGCTCCGCGTCCATGGCCCTATTCAGCTGTTGGACCCTTAGGTGCCCGACTGCTGGTACCGTAACTATATTTTTAGTAGTAATTCTAAAATTGCAATAAAAATAACATAAAAAAATAAAGAAGAAGAACTGTGTCACGGATGAAAAAGACCTAAAAAAAAAGTTCTCGGAAGCTGGTTTTTGATGCGATATTCACATAGAGGTTTAATCAGGCTCATTTTCCAGGGTATCTGCCAAATCACAAAGGTAAATGCAGGCTGGTTTTATGGGGACATTTCCAAAGAGTGTGAAATGTGCTTGGCAGACAAGTATAGGCTTCGGCACACATAAAGTAGAACCAGACATAAATGACCCTCATTGTCAGATTATAATGTACGATAAAGCAAAAAAGAGCAAAACAGGGTAAATTTGAGGTTTTCAATAGAAGTAGAATAATCCCACAGCTAGGTATTCATTTACCTCCTAAATGTGCCGAGAATACACTGCAGGTATCTGAGCTGGGGACCGTGTAACATGCAGAATTGAAATTACACTGCTCTCCGCTCCTACACATTTACAAATCCATTTGAAATCATGGATTTAGACTTCTGATTATTTGGCGCATAATAATTTTTCAAACCCTTTGTGTTACTTCAAAGCCAGCTGTGATTATCAATGCCGAAGCCAATATGTTACCATTTTATTTAATTTAGCAAAGTATTAGAGGGGGGCAAATAATAACAATAATAGCCATAATAATAACAATAGTACATTGCTCTGGTAAAGTCATTGAGGATACAATCAACCCCCCTGAAAGTGTAAATGTCGTTTCAGGTGACTTTCACCATAGGCCGTACATGAGAAATAAACATTATTTCTGATTATAATATGATTTATGTTCTGCCTATTTTGCACAGTTTTCTCCATCTCTCTCTGCCTTCTAGATCCTTTCAACTCCCGCCACCTTCCCTCTCCATAGACTTTCATAGTCAGCTGTAGTCTGATCCATCGACCTGTCTTTATTGAAGACAGATTTATGCTTTGGGAAGAGTTTAAAAGGAATCAGTCACTAGGTTCGTATTACCCCATCTGAGAGCAGCATGATGTAGGAGCAGAGACCCTTATTCCGGTGATACATCACATACTTTACTGAGTGCTGCAATTTTGATTAAAATCTGTTTTCTCTGCTGCAGATCTACCAGTTATCTGACTATTATTATTATTATTTATTTATTTATATGCCACCATTGATTCCATGGTGCTGTACATGAGGGGTTACATACAAATTACAGATATCACAGCCACTGAGCTGTGTATGACCACGCCCACACCACTGATTGGCACCTTTCTGTGTACGCTGTGCATAGGCAGAAGGCCGCCAATCAGTGGTGGGGGCAAGGTTGATCTACCTGACAGCAAGCCAAATAGTCCTGTTAACCCCTTTCTGCCAGCTGACGGAATAGTACGTCAGCTGGCAGAACCCCCGCTTTGAGGTGGGCCCGGCGGTGAGCCCACCTCAAAGCCGCGACATGTCAGCTGTTTTGTACAGCTGACATGTGCGCGCAATGAGTGTGAGCAGAATCGCGATCCGCCCTTACCCATTAACTAGTTAAATGCCGCTGTCAAATGCTGACAGCGGCATTTAACGAGCGCTCCTGGCTGTGCAGCCGTCACATGATCGGGGGTCATCAGTGCATTGCCATAACAACCAGAGGTCTCCTTGAGACCTCTATGGTTGTTGATGGCCGATTGCTTTGAGCGCCACCCTGTGGTCGGCATTCAAAGCAACCCTGCATTTCTGCTACAGAGGTGATCTGTGCTTCACCTCTATGTAACAGAGGCGATCGAGTTGTGCATGTTTCTAGACTCCTATGGAGACTATTGAAGCATGCCAAAAATTTTTAAAAAAAGTGTTTAAAAATACAAAAAAATTAAAAAATATATAAAAGTTCAAATCACCCCCCTTTCGCCCCAATCAAAATAAAACAAAAAAAAAATCAAACCTACACATATTTGGTATCGCCGCGTTTAGAATCGCACGATCTATCAATAAACGCAAAGGATTAACCTGATCGCTAAATGGCGTAGCGAGAAAAAAAATCAAAACACCAAAATTACATTTTCTTGGTCACCACAACATTGCATTAAAATGCAATAACGGGCGATCAAAAGAATGAATCTGCACCAAAAGGGTATCATTTAAAACATCAACTCGACATGCAAAAAATAAGCCCTCACCCGACTCCAGATCACGAAAATTGGAGACGCTACCGTTATCGGAAAATTGCGCAATTTAGTTTTTTTCTTTTTCTACCAAAATTTGGAATTTTTTTTTACCACTTAGATAAAAGAGAATCTAAACATATTTGGTGTCTATGAACTCGTAATGACCTGGAGAATCATAATGGCAGGTTAGTTTTAGCATTTAGTGAACCTAGCAAAAAAGCCAAACAAAAAACAAGTGTGAGATTGCACTGGGAATTTTTTTCCTGTTTTCTGTTACACGACATGGTAAAACCAATGATATCGTTCAAAAGTACAACTCGTCCTGCAAAAAATAAGCCCTCACATGGCCATATTGACAGAAAAATAAAAAAGTTATGGCTCTGGAAATAAGGGGAGCGAAAAACAAAAATGAAAAAACGAAAAAAGCTCCGGGGGTGAAGGGGTTAATGATGGTCTCCTGCTGATAAAATATTTTATAAAAACTACAGCAAGCAGCCTAATCAATGGCACATCACTGGAATCAAGGTCTCTGACCCTACATTATGCTGCACTCAGATTAGGCAAAAAAGTGACAAATTCAAGAAGCTTTACAGAACAAAGGCTTTAAAAGGCTATGTATGCGTTTTGGGATTGAGAAATGTAACTGTAGTGACGATTACATGAAAATTTTGTCAGTGGAGTCAACAAACAGACAAAGTAGCCTGATCAAATAACGAATAAGAAGACTTATCATTACCCATTTACACCATTAAAAAAAAAAATGGAACTGGCTTTGACATTCAACATGCCCAATTCTTTTTTTTTTTTTTTTGTCAGACTAACTTTGCTCTATGTACTGTATATTGGGGTCTTTGATGTGCATTTCTAGGAAATCTACTTATAAAAAATCATGTACTTGATGCCATGACCAATAATTTTTTACATATTTTTACATAACATGACCTAGGCAAAAGAATTGGAATCTGTACTTATTTAGGGCAAATTTTTGTTGAGACCAGATTACTATTTTATTTGCCTCCTGACGAAGCTTGGGTGAAACGCATGTTGGGGCAACAGGACCATAGGTTACACTAGCTCTCTGTTTGCATTTTTGCTCTGCCACTATGGTTAAACAGTCTGATATTAATCAGTATTGGTCAGTTTGAGCCTTGAGCTCTATAGGGTTACTCTGTCTCGGTATTTATGCTATTTATTATTTTTTAATTATTAAATTCAACGTTATATTTTATGAGACGTCATGCACCTTTTCATTTTTCTTGATAGTATCTTCGACTAGAGGTGTGTCTCTAAGTACAAGATTTTGAGATCACTCTGCTCTTCAGTGTTTGTTCTATTTTATTTGCCTCCCAACATTTCTCTAACAGCTGAGGTTGGAGAAAGAAATGTTGGATGCGTTGAATTTCAACCCTTAATCATTTGCTTCTGATGTCTGTTGATGACTTATTCCACTCTCCCCTTGAAAGAGGATCTGTTACAAGTTTTTGCTATATAATCTGAGGACAGCATGAGGTAGGGGTTAAAACACTGAGTTCAACTATGCCGGAGTGGATTAAGGGTAGCCAGTGTCCCGGGCTGTTCAGACACTGTGGGCCCCCTGGTCATGTGACGGGGTCATGCGACGGGTCATGCGACGGGGTCATTATATACCTAAACGAGATTATTCCAGAAAAATAGTTGCTGTGTGAAACTGTAACCTGTCCAACATCCATTGATCTAGTCAATTTACCCTTCAGTTAGGAAGAAAAAAAAAACACAATACTATTACCATAAGTGCCAGTATTCACAGGAGATCTGTACTTAGTATGCAGTGTCTGTGTAGAGGTAATACAGTGATCACTGGTGACATTATACACAGGACCTCTGTATATAGTATACAGTGTATAGTGTCAGTGTATAGGTAATACACTGACTCACCAGTGACGTCTCTAGGAGAAGTCCTTCATCTTTCATCCAGCACAGACCGCCATCACTTCATCCAGCCAGGACTCGTCTCTGCAGGAAATAACACAGTTATCTCGAGCTCCGCTTGCAGAACACATTTTTAATTTTTCCCAACTTCTACATTACACCACATGAAGAAAAAGAGGCGACATAGTGTCACTCTACACAGTAACAGGACCGCCCCCCAATTTAAAACAGTGTCCTCAAAAAATAAAAGAAATACATCACTGCAGTAATAATATCCCTTAATTAGCCCCTATGGTAATAATAATATCCCCCATCCAGGCCCCGTGTGTCTCATTCCTGGCTTCAGCCATATGTTCTCCCATCCTGCCCTCATGAATATCCATTCTGCCCCATATGATCTCCCCATCCTGCCCCTTCAGTCTCCATTGTATCCATCCTGCCCCATGATCCTGCACGATCTGTCTCCAATCCTGCCCCATGTCTTTCATTCTGCCCCATGTCATGTCGGGCCCATACGCCAGTCAGGGCAGTAATGCCCTGATGACGGTGGTCAATCTGACTGGTTGCCCAGGGCCCGCCACACCAGTGGGCCCTGGGCTACCGCCCAGATTGACCTCTTTATAATCCGCCACTGCAACAATGTGTCACATGTCAAGCACTGCATGGTTGTTTACTTACATAAACAACCCAAAACACAAGGATTCCTAAAATATAACTTTTAATATTTAAAGTTAAAACCACTCAGTTCTAAAATTGAGGACATAAAACAATGAAAAAATAACCAACAGGGGGACCAAAACTGACTGACCCCTATCGAGTACCCTACTCCTGTCCACTACCTATTTGCGGAGGTTAGCACCCTAAGTTTCTGCGGTTGGCGCCCCCGCTCCATGAAGACTGGCCCTAATAACCCTAAAAATTCCCTATATTCCCTAATAGGTAGTGTCACAGATACCAATGCACCCAAAAAACAAAAGTAATATAAAAAATTAGCAAAAAATTTTTTTTGTAGAAAACATAATAGAAAAAATCAAAAAAACAAACTAAGCAAAAAAACTCAAAAATAGTTTCATAGCCAACAGGCTGAAAACCCTTAATAGGGTACTCATATAAGGTATACTATTTTTGGGTAGAAAAAAAAAGGGGAATATTGATGTCCCATTTGTGCAGAAAAACTCAATTATGGAGAACCACTCAAATAACAGTAATACTGGCGTAGATTTATCACACAGTGGTGAAGTCAGCCATAAATTCATAGAGTGGAAACCCCAATGCCACATATGATAATTTTGATGGCATACCAATTTACCCAAAAACCAAAAATAATATAAAAAATTAGCAAAAAAGTTTGAAAAACATAATGGAAAAAATCAGAAAAAACAAACTAAGCAAAAAAACTCAATATTAGTTTTATAGCCAAAAGCCTGAAAACCCTTAATAGGGTACTCATACAAAATATACCTTTTTGGGTAGAAAGAGAGGGAAAATATTAATGTCCCATTTATGCAAAAAACTCAATTATGGAGAACCACTCAAATGACAGTAACATCAATGTAGAATTATCACACAATGGTGAAGTCAGCCAAAAATAGATGCAAAAAGGCCCACTCTAATAAACTGGCTAATACCTATTTGCGACAAAATCATTTCATGGAGTGGAACCCCAGAGTATAATACAAAAAACCATATCCCAGGGAGATATACATGTAGTGCATCATATAGTAATTTCGATGGCCGTATCCTATGTAGCTAAAACAGTCAATAAGCCACATCAAGCGCTTTACTCATCTGATTCATGAATGTCCTTCATTAGCACTGCGGATATCAATTCAGCCACCGGCAAACATCTCATACAGGATAGCATCCCTTATAATACCCAACGCGTTTCCCCCCCGTGGGAAAACCGGGGGTTCATCAGGGGGTATTGACAATCCAAATGATACCAGGATAATACCGCGCCGCTCATCCATACTTCATATATAACCTACCCTCTTACTGATTTCATTTCCACGTGGGACTATTCTCCGCCCACAGGTGTGTCGCCACACTTCCTCTCACTGGAGCGCAAATGTGTTCCAGCCCACACAAGTGAAGTAGAGGCCAGCACTGTGCGAGGACAGACCGTCAAACAGCGCATGCGTCACATGGACCGCAAATGCGCTCCAGACTAGCCGGGAGACAATACTGCAAAATAGGCAAAAAAGCCCCTCATTGGGTCGCAATCGTACTTCAGCCCGCCTGAAAAGCAGAAGACGGTGTATACTAAGGAACACTGCTGGACCGCAAAAATAGGTAAACAAACTAGGGAGGCAGCTAAAGGGGCCGGGCAACTCAACCCCGCCTATATGCTTCAGTGTCATATAAGAACTGTGCCGGTTCGTGCATACAGGTGTAAGTATACGGTCATCTGTACCTCAATGAGTCACATACCAAAGTGTCACCTACAGTATACCCACCATTAGCACAAGACAGATACAGCACTTATTATATGGCTACCAAAGAGATCGCGCCCATATGTCAGTCTCAGCAGTCCATACAGTCAAATAAAGATTCTCTCATAATATATGGAGTGAATGAGAGCAAAAAAATATATTAGGCATAAAAACAAAAAAAGAACTATAATATAACAATTATGGACATTTTAAAGGGTCCACAATCGACCCAGGCAGATAACAATACATAGCTTAAGCTGTGTTAGATAAAACTCACAAAGGACAGCTGTTCATTGAGGCCAAAGGGACTCACCGACCCCATCAGATAGATCCACCATGTCTTGCGTTGAACAATTCTCTGATCCCAATCCCCCAATCTGACCGAAGGGGAAATGACCTCCATATCCATAAACGCCAGGGACCCAGGGTCACCCCCATGTACTCTATTCACATGCCGAGCCAGAGGGGTATCTCTTTTGTGTCTAATGTCCCCCAAGTGTTCTCCAATACGGACGCGAAATTTGCGTTTATTTTTTCCCACGTAATCCTTGGGGCACCCACAAGTGCAGAGATACACCACCCCCTTTGTTCTACAATTTGCAAACTGTCTTGTCCGAAATACTCTTCCAGTTGCCGAACTTCTGAACAAATTTGTGACTCTAATGTGTTGGGCGCCAACCGCAGAAACTTAGGGTGCTAACCTCTGCAAATAGGTAGTGGACAGGAGTAGGGTACTCGATAGGGGTCAGTCAGTTTTGGTCCCCCTGTTGGTTATTTTTTCATTGTTTTATGTCCTCAATTTTAGAACTGAGTGGTTTTAACCTTAAATATTAAAAGTTATATTTTAGGAATCCTTGTGTTTTGGGTTGTTTCTGTAGTCTAGGATTCCGTTGGTATTTGCTTTTGGTTTTTTTTTGTTTACTTACATTGATGGTTTTATCACCTAGTGATTATCATTGCTGTGACTGCTGTTGCACAGGTACTGGTCAGACTTCGCCCCCTCCTGTGATAAGCAGCTCACTGTCTATATTCAATGTACATACAGAGTCTGCTGGGGGCAGGATTAGCCTTCTCAGCTTTGCTGCATTGCTAAATCTAAAATCTCTGATTGTGGCAGAACTGCTGCACCCAGCAAACTAAGTGATACATCATTGGATTCAGGGTCTCTTTCTCTACATCATGCTCTCAGAAGAGGCAGCAAAAACCTGCTAATATATTCCCTTTAAGAATTTATGCTTACACGGCAGAAGTGAGCATGCATATGTATGGTGAAGTCAAGAGGAAGAGCAGATAGGGTGTATGGCCAGTTTTACACAGTATATATATATTAGCTATTAGCTAACTTATCTGTATCATAGTTAATAATGATTATTTTTAAAGGGGTTGTCCAGGCTTGTGATAAACGTTTGCAGTCACTCTATGTGACTGCAGACTTCTGAATCCTCACAGTGTGCTCAACGGTGTCAAGATTCTCCAGTGCCAGCGTAGAGAGCGGGCAGTCACATGACGATAAGTATGTAATTTTCATACATGCGGTCATGTGCCAACTAGACTTGTGTGGCCTGACTCAAATCACTTCTATTAAGCAAGGCCATGCATGTCTAGTTGGCATGTGGCTAGGAGTATGCATATAGCACACTTGCAGTCACATGACCTCCATCTCTCACCATCAGAACCGGAGAATCCTTACAGCGTTGAGTACACTATGAGAATTCAGAAGTCTGCAGTCACAAGCCTGGACAACCCCTTTAAAAACAATTACTGTCAACTATGATACAGATAACTTAAGATATAGATAAATTAAGATATAGACATTGTTTAAAACTGGCAATAAACCTTTGCAGTGCATAAGCTGTGAGGAGTCAAAACTGTGCAGTGACATTGAGTGATTGCAGAATTCATCACAAGCCTCTTTAACATTTTTTGGTGATCTGGATCACTTGGCTCCACTCACCAAACAGTGCCAGCTCTTTTGGAACCTAAATGGATCCCTATTAAATATGTGTTCACCATAAGTGAACACACATTTGAAGATTAAAGTAACTCAGCAAAACCCCACCCACTCATGTCTACTTTCAGCCAGCCAATGAAATTGATGAATGGGCGGGTTATGGTTCCGGTGGGCGGAGTTACGTCCGCCAGACACTGTCATTTAATGCCCAGTAAGAGCCATTCAGAGGATTTAGTGGTTCTTACTGGGGTGCCGGCTCCCATCATTCCCAGCAGGGAGCTGACTTCTCGTCTCACATCGGTCGTGAGTGACCCATCGCTATTTAAGACCTACCAATATCTCTACCCTCTCTTTAGCCATACTTCCTATCATTATGTTTGATGATCATTCGATTTCACACACTGCTCCCCATCTTTGCAGGGTAATGAGTAAGTGGGTTAGTGTTTTTCAGGTATAATGTTTGTTTGTACGAGACATCCAATGTTTTGTGTGTTTCTTTTAAGTGCATGCTTCAGTCTTCTAGGCAGAAACACAATGAGAGTTAGTTTTACTGTATAAAAGAACAGCAAATGAAAGAGCTCCATTATTCTTATTATAAGAACAGCATGAGTCAGGGAGATCGGCACTTAAAGTTTCATTATAGTCCACACTGACATATACATAATAAAGAAGAAATATTGCATCATGGCTGCTCATTAAGGACTCTGAAGATTTTACTGCAAACACCATTACTATCTTGTGAATCTTATTATGTGTCTGATGTGCATGAGTTCTCAATACCTGAACATCTGCTATTGTTATTGGCATTAAAACTTGCATTGTAGCGTGGAAATAGAACATAAAGTCAGTATATTACTAAATTTGATTCAGTCTCATGTTCACAGGGCACAAGTTACCCCCAGGCTCAGTTTAGTAAACTTTGTGCACATTTTAAAACTTCTTGACTATTTTCTTCCCTGGAAGTAATCCAGAGATAAGCTGTACTAATAATCGGTTTCCAAAAGCTGTGCTTTTATATGAATATGGATGTTAAATTACAAAATAATTATTAGAGATCCTAAGCCCAAATCCAAAATCTATTTTAAAATTGAAGTGGTAGATGGATTGTGGATTTGGGCTTAGGAATGGATCTCTAAGACTTAGTTACACTTGGGGACTTTGACAATGGGATTCCAGAATGTATTTTTTTTTTTTTACAAATGACCACATCTCCTTTTTAACTCCTCATCACAGCTTTTCCTACTCTTTCCATGTCCTGTTCCCCATCCCTTGAATGGAATGGCTCTGTTAATTGATTGAGCATCCCTGCATCGTGTAGAAGAAATCTTCCAGTATTTCTGTTTTCTGGAAGGTTATTGGAAACTTGGTGACTGGGAAATTTGTCAACTCTAATGGGGCCCAGCCCACTGATTTCTATTTGGCAGTTAGCTGCCCATCTCATTCTCTTGGTTCCTGACAAGCTGCTGTTATAAATCTTGCAAAATCACTAGTCCCCAGCAAGGTCTGCTTTCAGAACAACTCTCCTAATCAGGGCTCTCACTGTCCTGAACATTGTGCTTGTTCAAAGTTCTATATGAACATACAGTGATATCAGAGTACACTCCAGAACAAACTACTAATATGCGAACGCGTAATTGCAGAACTTTTGTTGAGCTTTATAATTCTACTAATAACACAGTTCTGCTACTCACCAGAATTGTCACTCAAGGTTCACATTTGCGGTTGAGTCCACAGCATATCGTCTGCAACCGCAAACGCATGCAAAAACACATGATAACACAGCGTTTTTTATCCGCATCAGCTTACGCATGATGGCAAAAAAACGCAGCGTTCGCATGCATTTGCATGCATTTTTGCATGCGTTTGTGCTTTTTATGCACATGCGTTCAATATTTCCAGGAGGGCGTGTCTCAAGGGGGGTGTCTAAATTAGTTCCTGGACATGCGCCGTTTGAAGTATGGAAGCGCATCGAACGCATGCGTATGCAAAGACATGCGTACGCATGCGTTCCCATAGACAGTATTGCGTTTTTTAAATGCACTCATCCGCATGCCTGCGCATATTTGACAGAGATTTGCCGCCTCAAAAATTACAACATGGTGCATTAGCTGCGCCCCCGCTGCACACTGCGAAAAGATGCATGCGTAAGCAAACACTGGTGAACACATGCAAACGCATCGTCTACAATGTTAAAGATAGGAATGTGGATGTATGCGTCAGAAACACTGCGGACACAACCGCAAGTGTGAAACCAGCCTTACAGGGTTAAATGCAGAGTTGGTCCTATCTGTGCCTACATTAGTTACAGGCTGAGGCAGGGATGCAGGGCTTGCAAATTTCATTGGTGTCACCAGAAAGCAGCATTTATGGAAGGTTCATGATACTGCGATGCACCATCATCAGACACTGCATCAACAACTAAGCGCTCTTTCACTGGGGTGGAAAATAGGGCATGCAGGGGACATAAAAGGAACAGAGAGGGGACATAGCATTGATCCATGGATTTTAGTTAAAATGCAGAAATCATACACCATTTATACATACAGCAATACACCACCACTTATCACTATTCCTTTGCATGTGTAATAAATGTTTTCATGGGAAAACCCCTTTAATATGATTTTCTATCATTTTGATGCACATAGAATGGATATAAATGCTAATAAACAGCTACTTTGTATCAATTCACATATGATTGCACACTAATATACCTAATATAGATTATATTATAATACAAATATTAGCAAATAGAGCAAATGCACATTTGAAATGATGTTAGCCTATATGGCAGTAAACTATTGTATGTGCAAATTGTTTTTTAATTACATGATGCCACTTTTGTGAGATAGGGGACATAAATAAGCTTAATTTGCACATCTGCACAATAATAGATTATAGAGATAACAGGGATAATCTATGATCTTCGTATTGATTGGAGAATTGTGCAATGACAATACATGTGTTTATTAGGAGAGAGGAATAATGAGGCTCTTCAGCTCTATACAGCTGCTGATCCATAGATTCCAAGTAATTAGTATAGACATGCTGTGTTGGCTCATGCTTCCGGCCATTCTGTTCGGTACACGTGACTTTGAGTCCCTGACAGATGTGACTTTTTTTTAATAGATCCTTTCCTTTTAATATACACACAAATTTCTTATTTCCCCTTAAGCACAATTATTCAATCTGTGCATTTTTCCCTGGCATACCCTTTTACCTTAGCTGGCTCCACTGCAATAAATGTCAGATCAGCTTAGAAGCAAATTGTAGATAAAGAGCGGGTTGTACGATTTGATCTATTGTCAATCACAGAGGTCAGCTCTGCCAGTCATTACTGCCACAGCACTTGGCAGAGCATGCTGAGAGATGTCCTTAAATGCAACTCAAAAGATTCAGTATGACTACTTCAGCAGTGTAGATCTAGTAAAGGTTTAGAAGGGGGACATAGACTTGTACTGACCTCCGTCCATATGTAGCAATATCACTACCCAATTATACTAACTTGTATCAAGTCCTTTTATTCTTACTCTTTGAAACTAAATAAAAAAGGTTTAAGCCCATGTACCTTATATGTGTATGGTGGCTTTATCCGGAAGGTCCTGTCTTCTATTTGGGTTATTATCATACATCTTTTCATTGTATCAATGTAATCTTTGTTTTTATAGTTACTTATCATTCCTTTCTTACCTTTGTTCTTGGCTGGATATATCCTGAGATGAGTGGCATGAGATTACCAGCTTTGATTACAAAAGTATGATTTTCTGATACTCTGTTGGGAGATGTTTATGCTACTGTATGGGTATCTTTTATTTTTGTGGTCACCTCTGGGATGTGCATTGCAGCCTTTTAAAGGTTTTGCTTGTCACCATACATTGGTTGTGATTAGCATGTCAGCCTTTTGCGGGATTTGCTACTATGTCATGATATTGTATGGATATTGTTTCACGGGCATTGGAATCTTTAAAGTGGTATTCTTATGTTTTTTTTTAATTTCTTTAGTTAGCATGAAAATAACTAATGAAGGGTGGCACTCAACGTCCATATAAAACATTCTTTTATTCAAGTCATTAAAACATTACAGCGAGAGGGTGGCTTGGACACTTCATATTCATGAAGTGTCCAAGCCATTCTCTCGATGTAATGTTTTCAGGACTTGAAATAAAGAATGTTTTATATGGATGGTGAGTGCCACCTTTCTTTTCTTATTTTGGACATATGTCTAGCTTTTTTCTGGTGTTAACCCGAGTTTCCTTTTTGAGCTGTGTTTTTGTACTGTCCCATGAGGTGCAACTAAATGGCAGCGTCAAGGAATTTGGTGCCGGTTTTCTCCTCTACAATTTTATGAAAATAAGCACGTTTACAATTAACTTGCTCTTTCCATCAATTGTCATTTTTCTGCAATGAGAGCTTTTATCTTACATAGTGTACAGTGTTATGACCCCAATGGCGAGGGTCTCAGAGATATCAGCAAGTCTGCAAAGTACAAAAATCCAGCTCATAGGGCAGTGGTAACAGGGTTGACCATATATCTACTCCTAACGACAACCCTAGAAGTAGCCGGGGAACATGCCTACGTTGGTCGCTAGATGTCTCGCGCCAGCCGGAGAGCTAACTACCCCTAGAAGAGGAAAACAAAGACCTCTCTTGCCTCCAGAGAAAGGACCCCAAAAGTAGGATACAAGCCCCCCACAAATAATAACGGTGAGGTAAGAGGAAATGACAAACACAGAGATGAACTAGGTTTAGCACAGAGAGGCCCACTTACTAATAGCAGAATATAGTAAGATAACTTATATGGTCAACAAAAACCCTATCAAAAATCCACGCTGGAGATTCAAGAACCCCCGAACTGTCTAACGGCCCGGGGGGGAGAACACCAGCCGCCCTAGAGCTTCCAGCAAGGTCAGGATACAGATAATATACAAGCTGGACAAAAAATGCAAACAATAACGAATTGCAAAAAGCAAAAAAGCAGACTTAGCTGAATCAAGCAGGAACCAGGATCAGTAGACAAGAGCACTACAGATTAGCTCTGATATCAACGTTGCCAGGCATTGAACTGAAGGTCCAGGGAGCTTATATAGCAACACCCCTGACCTAACGACCCAGGTGAGCATAAAAGGAATGACTGACAAACCCAGAGTCAAATCACTAGTAGCCACTAGAGGGAGCCAAAAAGTAAATTCACAACAGTACCCCCCCCCTTAGTGAGGGGTCACCGAACCCTCACCAAGACCACCAGGGCGATCAGGATGAGCGGCGTGAAAGGCACGAACTAAATCGGCCGCATGCACATCAGAGGCGACCACCCAGGAATTATCCTCCTGACCATAGCCCTTCCACTTGACCAGGTACTGAAGCCTCCGCCTGGAGAGACGAGAATCCAAGATCTTCTCCACCACGTACTCCAACTCGCCCTCAACCAACACCGGAGCAGGAGGCTCAGCAGAAGGAACCACAGGCACAACGTACCGCCGCAACAAGGACCTATGAAATACGTTGTGAATGGCAAACGACACCGGAAGATCCAGGCGAAAGGATACAGGATTAAGGATCTCCAATATCTTGTAAGGACCAATGAATCGAGGCTTAAATTTGGGAGAGGAGACCTTCATAGGAACAAATCGAGAAGACAGCCATACCAAATCCCCAACACGAAGTCGGGGACCCACACCGCGGCGGCGGTTGGCAAAACGCTGAGCCTTCTCCTGTGACAACTTCAAGTTGTCCACCACATGATTCCAGATTCGCTGCAACCTATCCACCACAGAATCCACCCCAGGACAGTCAGAAGGCTCCACATGTCCCGAGGAAAAACGAGGGTGGAAACCAGAGTTGCAGAAAAATGGCGAAACCAAGGTGGCAGAACTAGCCCGATTATTAAGGGCAAATTCAGCCAACGGCAAGAAGGTCACCCAATCATCCTGATCAGAAGAGACAAAACACCTCAAATACGCCTCCAGAGTCTGATTAGTTCGTTCCGTTTGTCCGTTAGTCTGTGGATGAAAAGCGGACGAAAACGACAAATCTATGCCCATCCTACCACAAAAGGTTCGCCAGAACCTGGAAACAAACTGGGATCCTCTGTCCGACACAATATTCTCAGGAATGCCGTGCAAACGAACCACGTTCTGGAAGAACACAGGAACCAGATCAGAAGAGGAAGGCAGTTTGGGCAAAGGAACCAGATGGACCATCTTGGAGAAACGATCACATATCACCCAGATGACAGACATGCCCTGAGACACCGGAAGATCCAAAATGAAATCCATAGAGATGTGTGTCCAAGGTCTCTTCGGGACAGGCAAGGGCAAGAGCAACCCGCTGGCACGAGAACAGCAAGGCTTAGCTCGAGCACAAGTACCACAGGACTGCACAAATGACCGCACATCTCTTGACAAGGAAGGCCACCAAAAGGACCTGGCCACCAGATCTCTGGTGCCAAAAATTCCCAGGTGCCCTGCCAACACTGAGGAATGAACCTCGGAAATGACTCTGCTGGTCCATTTAGCAGGCACAAACAATCTGTCAGGTGGACAAGAGTCAGGCCTACCAGCCTGAAATCTCTGCAACACACGTCGCAGATCTGGAGAAATAGCTGACAGGATAACTCCTTCCTTAAGAATACCCACAGGTTCAGCGACTCCAGGAGCATCAGGCACAAAGCTCCTAGACAGAGCATCGGCCTTCACATTCTTAGAACCTGGTAAATACGAAACCACAAAGTCAAAACGGGAGAAAAACAATGACCAGCGGGCCTGTCTAGGATTCAGGCGTTTAGCAGACTCGAGGTACATCAGATTTTTGTGATCAGTCAAGACCACCACACGATGCTTAGCACCCTCGAGCCAATGACGCCACTCCTCAAATGCCCACTTCATGGCCAACAACTCCCGATTGCCCACATCATAATTTCGCTCTGCCGGCGAAAACTTCCTAGAGAAAAAGGCACAAGGTCTCATAGTAGAGCAACCAGGGCCTCTCTGCGACAAAACGGCCCCTGCCCCAATCTCCGAAGCATCCACTTCAACCTGAAAGGGAAGTGAGACATCAGGCTGGCACAAAACAGGCGCTGAAGTAAACCGGCGCTTCAACTCCTGGAAAGCCTCCACGGCAGCAGGAGCCCAGTTAGCCACATCAGAGCCTTTCTTGGTCATATCCGTCAACGGTTTAACAACGCTAGAAAAATTAGCGATAAAACGACGGTAGAAGTTAGCAAAACCCAAGAACTTCTGAAGACTCTTAACTGACGAGGGTTGAGTCCAATCATGAATAGCTCGAACCTTGACTGGGTCCATCTCCACAGCAGAAGGGGAAAAAATGAACCCTAAAAAGGGAACCTTCTGTACACCAAAGAGACACTTTGAGCCTTTAACAAACAAAGAATTTTCACGCAAAATCTTGAAAACCATCCTGACCTGTTCCACATGCGAGTCCCAATCATCAGAAAAAACCAGAATATCATCCAGATAAACGATCAAAAATTTATCCAGATACTTCCGGAAAATGTCATGCATAAAGGACTGAAAAACTGAAGGTGCATTAGAGAGCCCAAATGGCATCACCAAGTACTCAAAATGACCTTCGGGCGTATTGAATGCAGTTTTCCATTCATCTCCTTGCTTAATGCGCACAAGGTTGTACGCACCACGAAGGTCTATCTTGGTGAACCACTTGGCACCTTTAATCCGGGCAAACAAGTCTGACAACAACGGCAAAGGATACTGAAATTTGACAGTGATCTTATTCAAAAGCCGATAGTCAATACAAGGCCTCAAAGATGCGTCCTTTTTAGCCACAAAAAAGAATCCCGCACCAAGAGGGGAAGAAGAAGGACGGATATGCCCCTTCTCCAGAGACTCCTTGATATATGAACGCATCGCGGTATGTTCAGGTACCGACAGATTAAACAGTCTTCCCTTAGGAAACTTACTGCCTGGAATCAAATCTATTGCACAGTCACATTCCCTATGAGGAGGCAATGCACTTGACCTAGACTCGCTGAAGACATCCTGATAATCAGACAAATACGCCGGAACTTCCGAAGGCGTAGAAGTAGCAATAGACACGGGCAGGGAATCTCCATGAATTCCATGACAGCCCCAACTTGACACTGACATTGCCTTCCAGTCCAAGACTGGATTATGGGTCTGTAACCATGGCAACCCCAAAACAACCAAATCATGCATCTTATGCAGAACAAGAAAACGTATCACCTCCCGATGTTCAGGAGTCATGCACATGGTAACCTGTGTCCAAAACTGCGGCTTATTTTCTGCCAATGGCGTAGCGTCAATACCCCTAAGAGGGATAGGATTTTCTAATGGCTCAAGAACAAAACCGCAACGCTTGGCAAATGACAGATCCATAAGACTCAGGGCAGCACCTGAATCTACAAACGCCACGACAGGATACGATGACAGTGAGCAAATCAAAGTTACAGATAGAATGAACTTAGGTTGCAAATTACCAATGGCGACAGGACTAACAACCTTAGTAAGACGCTTAGAGCATGCTGAGATAACATGTGCAGAATCACCACAGTAGTAACACAAGCCATTCTGGCGTCTATGAATTTCTCATTTCTAGTCAGGATTCTATCACATTGCATTAAATCAGGTGCCTGTTCAGATAACACCATGAGGGAATTTGCGGTTTTGCGCTCCCGCAACCGCCGGTCAATTTGAATCGCCAGGGCCATGGAATCATTCAGACCTGTGGGAATGGGAAAACCCACCATCACATTCTTAATGGCTTCAGAAAGGCCATTTCTAAAATTTGCAGCCAATGCACACTCGTTCCACTGGGTCAGCACGGACCATTTCCGAAATTTTTGGCAATACACCTCAGCCTCGTCCTGGCCCTGAGACATAGCCAGCAAGGCTTTTTCTGCCTGAATCTCAAGATTGGGTTCCTCATAAAGCAAACCGAGCGCCAGAAAAAACGCATCAATATCAGCCAATGCCGGATCTCCTGGCGCCAGCGAGAAAGCCCAATCCTGAGGGTCGCCCCGTAAAAAAGAAATAACAATTTTCACTTGCTGAGCGGAGTCTCCAGAGGAACAGGGTCTCAGGGACAAAAACAATTTACAATTATTCCTGAAATTTCTAAACTTAAATCGGTCTCCGGAAAACAGTTCAGGAATCGGTATCTTAGGTTCTGACATAGGATTTCTGGTAACATAATCTTGTATGCCCTGCACACGAGCAGCTAGCTGGTCCACACTTGTAATCAAGGTCTGGACATTCATGTCTGCAGCAATCACAAGCCACTCAAAGGTAAAGGGGAAAAGAAAAAAAAAAAAATGAGAGAGAGAAAAAAAAACTCTGAACTTTCTTTCTTATAATCCCACTTCTGCAATGCATTTAACATTTAGTACTGGCCTGGCAAACTGTTATGACCCCAATGGCGAGGGTCTCAGAGATATCAGCAAGTCTGCAAAGTACAAAAATCCAGCTCATAGGGCAGTGGTAACTGGGTTGACCATATGTTGTGAAATTGGATTTTGGGCTCCCCCGGTGGCCACTGGTGGAATTGAACTGGTGTGCATCATCCCCTCTGTTCACCTGTTTCCATCAGGATGTGGGAGTCGCTATTTAACCTTGCTCCTCTGTCACTTCCATGCCGGTCAACATTGTAATCAGAAGCCTTTCTGTGCATGTTCCTGCTTCTAGACAACTCCCAGCTAAGTTGGACTTTAGTCCTCGTTTATTTTTGCATTTTGTTCCAGTTCACAGCTGTAGTTTCGTTTCTGTGTCTGGAAAGCTCTTGTGATCTGAAATTGCCACTCTGATGTTATGAGTTAATACTAGAGTCTTAAAGTAATTTCAGGATGGTATTTTGATAGGGTTTTCAGCTGACCATGAAAGTGCCCTTTCTGTCTTCCTGCTATCTAGTAAGCGTACCTCAATTTTGCTAAACCTATTTTCATACTACGTTTGTCATTTCATCTAAAATCACCGCCAATATATGTGGGGGCCTCTGTCTGCCTATCGGGGAAATTTCTCTAGAGGTGAGCCAGGACTATATTTTCCTCTGCCAGGATTAGTTAGTCCTCCGGCCGGCGCTGGGCGTCTAGGGATAAAAAAACGTAGGCAACGCTACCCGGCTACTGTTAGTTGTGCGGCAGGTTTAGTTCATGGTCAGTTTAGTTTCCATCCTTCCAAGAGCTAGGACTTATGTTTGCTGGGCTATGTTCTCTTGCCATTGAGAACCATAACAGTTTGACCGGCCCAAAAAGGGTTAAATTAATTGACAGAGAAAGGAGAGAAAAGAGAAGTCTGCTGAAGATTTTTTTTTTTTTTTTTTTCCTTTCCCTTCAGTTCTGAGTGTGCTTGTAATTGAATCTCTTGCAAGTCTGCCTATATTGCAGCCTTTCTCTCTCTCTCTCTCTCCTTCTAATCCTGGAATGGCTCTGTGTTCACCTGTTTAAAATGGATATTCAGAGTTTAGCTGCAGGTTTGAATAATCTCACCACGAAAGTTCAAAATTTACAAGATTTTGTTGTTCATGTTCCTATATCTGAACCTAGAATTCCTTTGCCTGAATTTTTCTCGGGGAATAGATCTTGCTTTCAAAATTTTAAAAATAATTGCAAGTTGTTTTTGTCCCTGAAATCTCGCTCTGTTGGAGATCCTGCTCAGCAGGTCAGGATTGTGATTTCCTTGCTCCGGGGCGACCCTCAGGATTGGGCTTTTGCATTGGCTCCAGGGGATCCTGCGTTGCTCAATGTGGATGCGTTTTTTCTGGCCTTGGGGTTGCTTTATGAGGAACCTCAGTTAGAGCTTCAGGCGGAAAAGGCCTTGATGTCCCTATCTCAGGGGCAAGACGAAGCTGAAATATACTGCCAGAAATTCCGTAAATGGGCTGTGCTTACTCAGTGGAATGAGTGCGCCCTGGCGGCGAATTTCAGAGAGGGTCTCTCTGATGCCATTAAGGATGTTATGGTGGGGTTCCCTGTGCCTGCGGGTCTGAATGAGTCCATGACAATGGCTATCCAGATCGATAGGCGTCTGCGGGAGCGCAAACCTGTGCACCATTTGGCGGTGTCTACTGAGAAGACGCCAGAGAATATGCAATGTGATAGAATTCTGTCCAGAAGTGAACGGCAGAATTTAAGATGAAAAAATGGGTTGTGCTTCTATTGCGGTGATTCAACTCATGTTATATCAGCATGCTCTAAGCGTACTAAGAAGCTTGATAAGTCTGTTTCAATTGGCACTTTACAGTCTAAGTTTATTCTATCTGTGACCCTGATTTGTTCTTTATCATCTATTACCGCGGATGCCTATGTCGACTCTGGCGCCGCTTTGAGTCTTATGGATTGGTCCTTTGCCAAACGCTGTGGGTATGATTTGGAGCCTCTTGAAACTCCTATACCCCTGAAGGGGATTGACTCCACCCCATTGGCTAGTAATAAACCACAATACTGGACACAAGTAACTATGCGGATTAATCCGGATCATCAGGAGATTATTCGCTTTCTTGTGCTGTATAACCTACATGATGTGTTGGTGCTTGGATTGCCATGGCTGCAATCTCCTTGACTGGAAAGCTATGTCTGTGTTAAGCTGGGGATGTAAGGGGACGCATGGGGACGTACCTGTGGTTTCCATTTCATCATCTATTCCCTCTGAGATTCCTGAATTCTTGACTGAATTTCGTGACGTTTTTGAAGAACCTAAGCTTGGTTCATTACCTCCGCACCGGGAGTGCGATTGTGCTATAGATTTGATTCCGGGTAGTAAATACCCTAAGGGTCGTTTATTTAATCTGTCTGTGCCTGAACATGCTGCTATGCGAGAATATATAAAGGAGTCCTTGGAAAAGGGACATATTCGTCCTTCGTCATCTCCCTTAGGAGCCGGTTTTTTCTTTGTGGCTAAGAAAGATGGCTCTTTGAGACCGTGTATTGATTATCGGCTTTTGAATAAAATCACGGTTAAATATCAATATCCGTTGCCACTGCTGACTGATTTGTTTGCTCGCATAAAGGGGGCCAAGTGGTTCTCTAAGATAGATCTCCGTGGGGCGTATAATTTGGTGCGAATTAAGCAGGGGGATGAGTGGAAGACCGCATTTAATACGCCCGAGGGCCACTTTGAGTATTTGGTGATGCCTTTTGGTCTTTCAAATGCCCCTTCAGTCTTTCAGTCCTTTATGCATGACATTTTCCGTGATTATTTGGATAAATTTATGATTATGTATCTGGATGATATTTTGATTTTTTCGGATGACTGGGACTCTCATGTCCAGCAGGTCAGGAGGGTTTTTCAGGTTTTGCGGTCTAATTCCTTGTGTGTGAAGGGTTCTAAGTGCGTTTTTGGGGTTCAAAAGATTTCCTTTTTGGGATATATTTTTTCCCCCTCTTCCATCGAGATGGATCCTGTCAAGGTTCAGGCTATTTGTGATTGGACGCAACCCTCTTCTCTTAAGAGTCTTCAGAAATTTTTGGGCTTTGCTAACTTTTATCGTCGATTTATTGCTGGTTTTTCTGATGTTGTTAAACCATTGACTGATTTGACTAAGAAGGGTGCTGATGTTGCTGATTGGTCCCCTGCTGCTGTGGAGGCCTTTCGGGAGCTTAAGCGCCGCTTTTCTTCCGCCCCTGTGTTGCATCAGCCTGATGTTGCTCTTCCTTTTCAGGTTGAGGTCGACGCTTCTGAAATCGGAGCTGGGGCAGTTTTGTCGCAGAGAAGTTCCGATTGTTCCGTGATGAGACCTTGTGCCTTTTTCTCGCGTAAATTTTCGCCCGCCGAGCGGAATTATGATGTTGGGAATCGGGAGCTTTTGGCCATGAAGTGGGCTTTTGAGGAGTGGCGTCATTGGCTTGAGGGGGCTAGACATCAGGTGGTGGTATTGACTGACCACAAAAATCTAATTTATCTTGAGTCCGCCAGACGCCTGAATCCTAGACAGGCGCGCTGGTCATTGTTTTTCTCTCGGTTTAATTTTGTGGTGTCCTACCTGCCGGGTTCTAAGAATGTTAAGGCGGATGCCCTTTCTAGGAGTTTTGAGCCTGACTCACCTGGTAACTCTGAACCTACAGGTATCCTTAAGGATGGAGTGATATTGTCTGCCGTTTCTCCAGACCTGCGGCGGGCCTTGCAGGAGTTTCAGGCGGATAGACCTGATCGTTGCCCACCTGGTAGACTGTTTGTTCCTGATGATTGGACCAGTAAAGTCATTTCTGAGGTTCATTCTTCTGCGTTGACAGGTCATCCTGGAATCTTTGGTACCAGGGATTTGGTGGCAAGGTCCTTCTGGTGGCCTTCCCTGTCTCGAGATGTGCGAGGCTTTGTGCAGTCTTGTGACGTTTGTGCTCGGGCCAAGCCTTGTTGTTCTCGGGCTAGTGGATTGTTGTTGCCCTTGCCTATCCCGAAGAGGCCCTGGACGCACATCTCGATGGATTTTATTTCGGATCTTCCTGTTTCTCAGAAGATGTCTGTCATCTGGGTGGTGTGTGACCGTTTCTCTAAGATGGTCCATTTGGTTCCCCTGCCTAAGTTGCCTTCTTCTTCCGAGTTGGTTCCTCTGTTTTTTCAAAATGTGGTCCGTTTGCATGGTATTCCGGAGAATATCGTTTCTGACAGAGGAACCCAGTTCGTGTCTAGATTTTGGCGAGCATTCTGTGCTAGGATGGGCATAGATTTGTCTTTCTCGTCTGCTTTCCATCCTCAGACTAATGGCCAGACCGAGCGGACGAATCAGACCTTGGAGACATATTTGAGGTGTTTTGTGTCTGCAGATCAGGATGATTGGGTTGCTTTTTTGCCTTTAGCGGAGTTTGCCCTCAATAATCGGGCCAGCTCTGCCACCTTGGTGTCTCCTTTTTTCTGTAATTCGGGGTTTCATCCTCGATTTTCTTCTGGTCAGGTGGAATCTTCGGATTGTCCTGGAGTGGATGCTGTGGTGGAGAGGTTGCATCAGATTTGGGGGCAGGTAGTGGACAATTTGAAGTTGTCCCAGGAGAAGACTCAGCTTTTTGCCAACCGCCGGCGTCGGGTTGGTCCTCGGCTTTGTGTTGGGGACTTGGTGTGGTTGTCTTCTCGTTTTGTCCCTATGAGGGTTTCTTCTCCTAAGTTTAAGCCTCGGTTCATCGGCCCGTACAAGATATTGGAGATTCTTAACCCTGTGTCCTTCCGTTTGGACCTCCCTGCATCTTTTTCTATTCATAATGTTTTTCATCGGTCATTGTTGCGCAGGTATGAGGTACCGGTTGTGCCTTCCGTTGAGCCTCCTGCTCCGGTGTTGGTTGAGGGCGAGTTGGAGTACGTTGTGGAAAAAATCTTGGACTCCCGTGTTTCTAGACGGAAACTCCAGTATCTGGTCAAATGGAAGGGATACGGTCAGGAGGATAATTCTTGGGTGACTGCCTCTGATGTTCATGCCTCCGATCTGGTCCGTGCCTTTCATAGGGCTCATCCTGATCGCCCTGGTGGTTCTGGTGAGGGTTCGGTGCCCCCTCCTTGAGGGGGGGGTACTGTTGTGAAATTGGATTTTGGGCTCCCCCGGTGGCCACTGGTGGAATTGAACTGGTGTGCATCATCCCCTCTGTTCACCTGTTTCCATCAGGATGTGGGAGTCGCTATTTAACCTTGCTCCTCTGTCACTTCCATGCCGGTCAACATTGTAATCAGAAGCCTTTCTGTGCATGTTCCTGCTTCTAGACAACTCCCAGCTAAGTTGGACTTTAGTCCTCGTTTGTTTTTGCATTTTGTTCCAGTTCACAGCTGTAGTTTCGTTTCTGTGTCTGGAAAGCTCTTGTGATCTGAAATTGCCACTCTGATGTTATGAGTTAATACTAGAGTCTTAAAGTAATTTCAGGATGGTATTTTGATAGGGTTTTCAGCTGACCATGAAAGTGCCCTTTCTGTCTTCCTGCTATCTAGTAAGCGTACCTCAATTTTGCTAAACCTATTTTCATACTACGTTTGTCATTTCATCTAAAATCACCGCCAATATATGTGGGGGCCTCTGTCTGCCTATCGGGGAAATTTCTCTAGAGGTGAGCCAGGACTATATTTTCCTCTGCCAGGATTAGTTAGTCCTCCGGCCGGCGCTGGGCGTCTAGGGATAAAAAAACGTAGGCAACGCTACCCGGCTACTGTTAGTTGTGCGGCAGGTTTAGTTCATGGTCAGTTTAGTTTCCATCCTTCCAAGAGCTAGGACTTATGTTTGCTAGGCTATGTTCTCTTGCCATTGAGAACCATAACAACCATATATCTACTCCTAACGCCAACCCTAGAAGTAGCCGGGGAACATGCCTACGTTGGTCGCTAGATGTCTCGCGCCAGCCGGAGAGCTAACTACCCCTAGAAGAGGAAAACAAAGACCTCTCTTGCCTCCAGAGAAAGGACCCCAAAAGTAGGATACAAGCCCCCCACAAATAATAACGGTGAGGTAAGAGGAAATGACAAACACAGAGATGAACTAGGTTTAGCACAGAGAGGCCCACTTACTAATAGCAGAATATAGTAAGATAACTTATATGGTCAACAAAAACCCTATCAAAAATCCACGCTGGAGATTCAAGAACCCCCGAACCGTCTAACGGCCTGGGGGGAGAACACCAGCCGCCCTAGAGCTTCCAGCAAGGTCAGGATACAGATAATATACAAGCTGGACAAAAAATGCAAACAATAACGAATTGCAAAAAGCAAAAAAGCAGACTTAGCTTAATCAAGCAGGAACCAGGATCAGTAGACAAGAGCACTACAGATTAGCTCTGATATCAACGTTGCCAGGCATTGAACTGAAGGTCCAGGGAGCTTATATAGCAACACCCCTGACCTAACGACTCAGGTGAGCATAAAAGGAATGACTGACAAACCCAGAGTCAAATCACTAGTAGCCACTAAAGGGAGCCAAAAAGTAAATTCACAACAGTACAGCTAGTTACTTTCCAGGAGAAGAGTTAAATCCTAACATCCCACACAGGCAAAATAGGAAACATTCGGCAGTACTATCCAAGATTTACAATTTGTTAAAACTTGTTAAAACCTTGGATTCATAGAAAACAATAGACACTGATGCATTTCTGGCAACACAAAGCTCTTAGTCATAGAAAGACTAAAGGCATTGTGTTGCCAGAAACACATCAGTTTTAATTGTTTTCTATGAATCCAAGGATTTAACAAGTTGTGAATAAATTTCAAGATTTTATCCTAAATGGTAGTACCGAATGTTTCCTATTTCACCTACGTGTCTTGCTTTGTTGTACCAGCTGAACCTGGCACTCTCCAGACACTGGGTTCTCGGATTTTAAATTTTGGCAAGCATGGTGAGCATCTATATTTTTCTATCTTACTAATATCCCAGTCAACTCTCTAGAGTCCATTGATTTTTCTACAGTAGTTAGCTGCTCATCTCCTTCCCTATCCCTCTCAGCTCTTGACAGGGCTTATATTAGTCTTGTAGAATCACAATCTGCCAGTCCCTAGCATCATAATTTCCAAAGCTGTTCTGCTTATCATGGCTCTCACTTTCTTAAGCTGTGTGCTTGTTCAAAGCCCCATTATTTATATATTCCTTTTTTATTACATCCAATCAGTTTTTTTTAAGTCACAACATGAATAACCCAGTTAACAAAATTCGAGCAAATGTATAAGGTGGACACATCTGTACATCTTTTAATCTGAATATAATCTCAAGGTGTTCCATTCTTGCTTTTCAAACTGTTAGTATCCTGTAATTGCTACATCATTTGTGTTGATGATGATGATGATGAGCTGTCTGAAGCTCTTTTTAGATTCAGTTGTGCTCACAAAATAACAACCGTCCATCTATGGGACTCTTGACACTGAATTTTTTTATTGATTTTTTTTTTGGTGCAGAAATTCCAAGGAGTAGCATTTGTAGAGATTCTGCCACAAAAACTCCTCAAAAACTCATTTTGAACATACCCTAATATGTCTGGAAGAAGGAAAGGCTTATTAATTACTTTGAAAAGTGTCAACTGCAAGAACTGTACAAGTATACATGAGCTTCATGCAACCCAGGTCTATGATCAAAGTCAGTGCTTTCGTGCCATGGACAGGGACTGCACATATTTCTTTATCTTCTTGTATCCCAGGCTTGGTTTATGATTAGCTAGGCTGACGAGACGCAACCTAAGCACTACGATGTGACATCACACTAGGCCGGCAAAATCAAGTGCCATGTTGGGGAATCTGGAAGCTCAGGAAATTTGCACTGTTCCTGTCAACACTCAGAGATCACTGATTTGGAACATGGACCAGAGTTGAGTAAAGTGATCCATTCATATCTCAAGGGTTCAACTCTATTATGATACATGATGATAAATATCGGGGCTGTCCTGTCATTAACATCTGTGAAAGATCACAAGCTAATAGTACAAAAGTCTGAGACAAGTGAAGTGACAATGGTACTGAAAATGGCTGTGTTACTTTATTTCTTGTCAGTTTGGTTCGACTTTGGTCATCCATAAGCACCCATTGCCTTCTCCATGCCAAAATAGTGAAATTTTTTACCAGGCCTTACACATTGTTACTTATTACACATTAGCTTTGCTTTAGGCTGCTTTCACACATAAGTTTTTTTGCCATCAGGCTCAATCAGGCAAATTTTGAAAAAATGAATCCAGCGAATGATGCCTCCGGGTCCGTTTTTATCTCATAGGCTTGTATTAGCGATGGATGGCCTCACGTGTCATTCGCCGGATCCATCGAAAATTGTCAGTCTGGCGGCCAGAGACAACGCACAGAGGAACGCTTTGTTTCCGTTGAAAAAACGGACAGCGACGGATCCGGCGCCATCCATTGTTTGCTAGAGTGGAAGCCTATGGCACCGGATCCATGAAGTGACAGAATCTGGCGATGCATTCCGTTTTTTAAACTGAGCATGCTCTGATTTTTTTAGGACATGTGCAGTAGTTTTTTCCATTCTGGTCTCTCTTTCTGTCCCAGAAGCATACCCTTATGATCCAATTAGTCGGATCAGCTAGTCCATTTGCGATGGATCAATTTTTTTCAAAATTTGCCGGATTGAGCCTGACGGCAAAAAACTGATGTGTGAAAGCAGCCTTAACCTTTGAGCTCATGTCTTTTGAAACCTTACTGTATTTCCTATCAACATTATACCAGGAGTAGGCAATTAATTTTACCCAATGAGCCATATGACTGTTGTGCAGGGCCGAACCAATAGGCTGAAATGAATTCTACTCAATATTAATATTAACATATTTTATAATTATTAGTTTATATTACTTTCAATCTCATTGCTTAATAATGAGCAGAATTAAGTATCCTGACTCGCTGCTACTGCTAATATATGTTATAATAGGGCTTCTTGTAACCTGTATTATGGTCAGTGTAAGCTAATCAAAGCCATAGAATTTACTGATTTTTGAAAAGTTTGTAAAAAGCATTAAATCATACTGCTCCAGTTATTCAACCCTTTTACCTTGATCAACAGCTTCCTCCATGCGGTATAATATCTCTCCTGCCCCTCAGTCTGATGTCTCTACAAC
Organism: Ranitomeya variabilis; assembly: GCF_051348905.1. NCBI lineage: Eukaryota > Metazoa > Chordata > Amphibia > Anura > Dendrobatidae > Ranitomeya > Ranitomeya variabilis. Next base: position 69,937,627 of record NC_135237.1, on the reverse strand, counting down.
CCTCCCACACACACAGTATGATGTCCCACAGTCTTCTCCCACACACACAGTATGGTGCCCCTCAGTCTCCCACACAGTATGATGGACTCCACAGCATCCAGTACAGTATGATGTATCAAAGAATTCTCCACAAAGTATGATCCAGCACAGCCTCTCGACACAGTATAATGATCCCACATAGTATCCCAACACAGTATGATAACTCTTACAGCCCCTACACAGTATGTTCCCCAACACTCTCCAACACAGTATGATAACTCTTACAGCCCCCTACACAGTATGATCCACCTCAGTCTCCTACACAGTATGATAACTACACAGCCCTTTAAATTGTATGATATCACAATAGCTCTCAAACAGTATGGTCTCCTACAGTCTTCCATAGAGTATAAATGTCCCCCAAATAGTATGATGTGCTCAAAACCCTACATCACGCAAAGTATAATGCCACACAGTTTGATGCACCAACCGCAGTCTCCCGCATAGTATTATATTCCCACAGTCCCCCAACATTTTGATGGCTCCCAACAACTCTCCACGCACTCTATGTTGGCCATCGCAGCTCCCTACACAGTATGATGCAACCTACATTTCCCCATACACTGTATTATAAGCCTACTGGACTGAAACAACTGAAAAACTATTGGAACAACACGTCCATCTTGAACTGTCCTCCCATCTATCCTCCTGCTCCCTTTTTGACCACTTACAATCTGGCTTCCCGTCACACCACTCCACTGAAACTGCCCTAACTAAGGTCACCAATGACCTATTAACCGCCAAGAGCAAGCGACACTACTCTATCTTCTTCCTCCTGGACCTGTCCTCTGCCTTTGACACAGTGGACCATTCCCTGTTACTACAGAAACTATCATCCCTTGGCATCACAGACTTTGCCCTATCCTGGATCTCATCACACCTAACTGACTGAACATTCAGCGCCTCCCATTCACACACCACCTCCTCACCTCGCCCCCTATCTGTCGGAGTCCCGCAAGGTTAAGTTCTAGGGCCCCTGCTCTTCTCCATTTACACTTTTGGCATGGGAAAGCTCATAGAATCTCACGGTGTTCAGTATCATCTCTATGCTGATGACACACAGATCTACATCTCTGGACTAGATATCACCACCCTACTAACCAGAATCCCTCAATGTCTATCTGCTATTTCATCCTTCTTCTCCGCTAGATTTCTAAAACTTAACATGGACAAAACAGAATTCATTGTCTTTCCCCCATCTCACGTGACCCCCCAATGAACCTATCCATTACAGTAAACAGCTGCCCACTCTCCCCAGTCCCAGAAGCTCGCTGTCTCGGGGTAATCCTTAACACTGATCTCTCCTTCAAACTGCATATCCAAGTCCTTTCCACTTCCTGCCACTTTCAACTCAAAAATGTTTCACAGATCCATACATTCCTAAACCAAGAATCTGCAAAAACCCTAGTCCATGCCCTCATCATCTCCTGCCTCGACTACTGTAACCTCCTGCTCTGTGGCCTCCCCTCTAACACTCTTGCACCGCTCCAATCTATTCTAAACTCTGCTGCCCGACGAATCCACCTGTCCCCCCGCTATTCCCCGGCCTCTCCCCTCTGTTAATCCCTTCACTGGCTCCCCATTACCCAGAGACTCCAGTACAAAAGCCTAACCATGACATACAAAGCCATCCACAACCTGTCTCCTTCATACATCTGTGACCTCGTCTCCCGGTACTTTCCTGCACACAACCTCCAATCCTCACAAGATCTCCTTCTCTATTCCCCTCTTATCTCCTCTTCCCACAATCGCATACAAGATTTCTCTTGCACATCACCCCCACTCTGGAACTCTCTACCACAACATATCAGACTCTCACCTACCATCAAAACCTTCAAAGAGAACCTGAAGACCCACCTCTTCCGACAAGCCTACAACCTGCAGTAACCACCGATCGACCAAACCACTGCACAACCAGCTCTATCCTCACCTACTGTATCCTCACCCATCCCTTGTAGATTGTGAGCCCTCGCGGGCAGGGTCCTCTCTCCTCCTGCACCAGTTGTGACTTGTATTGTTCAAGATTATTGTACCTGTTTTTATTATGTATACCCCTCCTCACATGTAAAGCACCATGGAATAAATGGCGCTATAATAATAAATAATAATAATAATAAGCCATCAAAGCTTCCCACAGAGTATAATGGTGCCCACAGAGTATGATGGCCCCATATATTACCCCACAAGTAAATCACAACAAAAAAATACTACTCATCTCATCCTTGTTCTCCTTGTGCACTGCTCCAGTCTCTGCAGAGCCTCAGCCTGCACACCAGTTCTGATCTAGTGACGTCATCACAGTGCTGAGTCTGAGTATGCAGATACCGATAAAATCAAGACACCAGAGAAGGTGACAAGGAATGGTCAAAGGGCCGAAAATGGTCCACGGTCTGCATTTTGCTTAAATCTGACATCTTCTATGTTGTCTTTGAGAATAAGTACATCTTCATTGTTCCACTAGCTTTTGAACAACAAATGTTCTGATTCAGATTTTCAGTTTTCTACAATTTATGGTCATTTTATAGAAGATCACTTTTCAATGCAATTTTAAGTGGTCATCTGAAAGAAGTTTGGCTAGCAATAGTCAATTATTAATATTACTTATATCAGTGCAGCAGGGTGATTTTTATTCTGAGTTTTCTAATTATATACTCCAAAAGCATGTGTTGGATGATTATTACAGAATATCTTCACGCCGCTGGAAGCTTTGTTTAACAATGGAAGCCAAGTGCGCATCTCTTCATTGTCTCTGGAAGCCTGTGCTGTATGTATAAATTTCAGCACCACTGGGCTATTTATTGTTTTATATTTCATGATGTTAATAGTCCCTGTGATACAACAAATGTAATGAAGGCTTCATTTTCTTCATCTGTTTCTTGAATAAAATTGATATGAGACCGTAACAGAAAAGATTATATTATAATTAAATACAGTGTAGTCTTTCGAACAACCTCCTTGTAAAAGAAGTGCCCAAAGCTTTATGGGTTTAAATTAAATTAACTTCATTTCATGTGTGTCCGGCCTTATAATTCCTAAATTAATAATTAGATTATTTCACTGCAATGGAGAAAACAAAAGTTCACCTATCTCTCACATTTTCATTTTGCGGTCTATTTTATGAGCATGTCCACTGCATTAACTAGAATTATCTAATAACGGTTTTCCATGTTTATAAGCCTCCATGATGGGAATTTCACCAGACAGAAATTTGTCTGCATTGGCTTGTAAAGAAAAGATTCTGCAGTCACTGTCAATTATGCTCATAGAGCAGGACCATAGTTTTAACTTAATGATTGTCATTTTTTTGATGAGAAAGTGATGAGCCTAGTTCAGACCTAGATTTGTCAAAAGTCCCTACTATGGTAAATTTCTAGTCGATAGGCTCAAGGGGTAAGTTTGGGTGGTCAGCCTTCCTACCACTTGACTAGTTTTCCATACATATAGGCACATTTACAAATCCAAGGTTAGGGTTAGATCTGAGGGGGTTAAGGTTAGGGTTAGATTTAGTGGGGTTAAGGTTAGGGTTAGATTTGGTGGGGTTAAGGTTAGGGTTAGACATTTAAGCTTAGACTAGGCACTCTAAAAATGTGCAAAAAATAAAATGACATGTATTGTTTGATATATTTTGTACATCTATTGACTCCTAATGCAACTTTGTGCCAAAACTTGTGGAGCAAATTAGATTATCAATCTAGGACCCCTTTCTGGTAAAGGGCATAACTTGAGAGTTATTTTAATGTACAAATTTGCAATGTTGGGTAATTTAACAAATATTTTCTTGTATTTAGCATACCAATATGTCCCCATTACCTTTGCTTGAATAGTATACCTATCATTTTTATTTTTTGTTTTATTTTTATTTCTAAGTACTACCTCACATGTGCAGCCGATTGTGGGGGTTTGGGCCCTTTAAACCCCACTGATTGATTAAAAAGCCAGTTTGCAGTACAGACTCATAAACTTTTTCAATACTCTGTGTGCATACTCAGGTTTCAGCTCAGTGCCTCTGTCTTCTGAAGAGTGTGCAGTAGAGCAATCTCAGAACCAAGAGCCTCAACAATCTGCCACACATTTTATTAAAAATAAATAAATAGCTAAATGATATGTACTATATATGGATTCAAACATCAAATTCAATACACTGTTGTGAGATGCTAACAAAACGTCAGGTTGCTAATCACCTAGCAACCAATGGATGGACATTTAGAACATATATACATACTTTATAACATAGAGATCTCCTGATAGGGCATCAAGAAGTTATGATTCACAGTTGTGTGAAAAACTGTTTGCCCCTTCCTGATTTCCTATTCTTTTACATGTTTGTAACACATACACTCACTGGCCACTTTATTAGGTACACCTGTCCAACTTCTTGTTAACACTTAATTTCTAATCAGCCAATCACATGGCGGCAACTCAGTGCATTTAGGCATGTAGACATGGTCAAGACAATCTCCTGCAGTTCAAACCGAGCATCAGTAAGGGGAAGAAAGGTGATTTGAGTGCCTTTGAACGTGGCATGGTTGTTGGTGCCAGAAGGGCTGGTCTGAGTATTTCAGAAACTGCTGATCTTCTGGGATTTTCACGCACAACCATCTCTAGGGTTTACAGAGAATGGTCCGAAAAAGAAAAAAAATCCAGTGAGCGGCAGTTCTGTGGGCGGAAATGCCTTGTTGATGCCAGAGGTCAGAGGAGAATGGGCAGACTGGTTCGAGCTGATAGAAAGGCAACAGTGACTCAAATCGCCACCCGTTACAACCAAGGTAGGCCTAAGAGCATCTCTGAACGCACAGTGCGTCGAACTTTCTGCTGCGACATTCGGATGGTAGGGTCAGAATTTGGCGTAAACAACATGAAAGCATGGATCCATCCTGCCTTGTATGGAGCATCTTTGGGATGTGCAGCCGACAAATCTGCGGCAACTGTGTGATGCCATCATGTCAATATGGACCAAAATCTCTGAGGAATGCTTCCAGCACCTTGTTGAATCTATGCCACGAAGAATTGAGGCAGTTCTGAAGGCAAAAGGGGGTCCAACCCGTTACTAGCATGGTGTACCTAATAAAGTGGCCGGTGAGTGTAAATGTTTCAGATCAACAAACAAATTTCAATATTAGACAAAGATAATTCAAGAAAACATAAAATTCAGTTTCTTAATTGAAGGTATTTATTATTAAGGGAAAAAGAAATCCAAACCTGGATGATAAAGTGATTACCCCCCTTAAAACATAAATTAACTGTGGTCTATCACATCTTTGGGAAGCCGATTACAAATTCCCTAACCACACACAGGCCTCATTACTGCCACACCTGTTCTCAATCAAGAAATCACTTAAATAGGACCTGCCTGACACAATGAAGTGGACCAAAAGATCCTCAAAAGCTAGACATCATGCCACAATCCAAAGAAATTTTGGAACAAATGAGAAACAAAATAATTGAGATCTATCAGTCTGGAAAAGGATTTAAAGCCATTTCTCAAGCTTTAGGACTCCAGTGAGCCACAGTGAGAGCCATTATCCACAAATAGCAAAAACATGGAACTGTGATGAGCCTTCCCAGGAGTGGTCTGCCAGCCAAAATTACCCCAAGAGCGCAGTGATGACTCATCCAAGTGGTCACAAGACACCACAACAACATCAAACGAACCACAAGCCTCACTTGCCTCAGTGTTCATGACTCTAGCATAAGAAAGAGACTGCATAAAAATGGCCTGTATGACAGAGTTCCAAGATGAAAACCACTGCTGAGAAATGAAAACATAAAGACTCACCTCAGTTTTGCCAGAAAACATCTTGATGATCCCCAAGACTTTTTGGAGATTTCTCTGTGGACTAATGAGACAAAAATTGAACTTTTTGGAAGGTGTATGTCCCATTACATCTGGAGTAGAAGTAACACAGCATTTCAGAAAAGGAACATCATACCAACAGTAAAGTATGGTGGTGGTAGTGTAATGGTCTGGGGCTGTTTTGCTGCTTCAGCACCTGGAAGACTTGCTGCGGTACACGGAACCATGAATTCTGCTGTCTATGAAAAATCCTGAAGGAGAATGTCTGGCCATCTGTTAGTGACCTCAAACTCAAGAGTACTTGGGTTATGCAAAAGGACAATGATGCAAAACACACCAGCAAGTCCACCTCTGAATGGCTTAAGAACAACAAAATTAAGACTTTTTAAATGGCCAAGTCAAAATCCTGAACTTAATCTGATTGAGATGCTGTGGCATGACCTTAGAAATGTGGTGAGGCTGAATTACAATAATTGTGCAAAGATAAGTGGGCCAAAATTCCTCCAGAGCGTTGTAAAAGACATATTTATAGTTATTTGCTAACACTTGATTGCAAATGTGGCTGATAAGGGTGGCTCAACCAGTTACTAGATTTAGGAGGCAATCACGTTTTCACACAGGGCCCTGTAGGTTTGGATTTCTTTTTTCTTTAATAATAAAGACCTTCAATTGAAAGCTGCATTTTGTGTTTATTTGTGTTATCCTTGTCTAAAATGTAAATACTTGTTTGCTGATCTGAAACACTGAAGTATGACAAACATTCAAAAGAATAGGAAATCATGAAGGTGGCAAACACTTTTTTCACACAACTGTATGTACATAAAATGCTGTTAAACAGAGAATGAACACAGGGTGGAAAAATAGGAAAAATTATCACTGTAAATTGTCTCACACCTTTTTATCCACTTTATTAATGAATGGCATATTATTACATTGTGCAAGGAGTTTCTAAAATTTGATTCATAACTCACAGAAATCATGCAGCCAATGCTGTTGTGAAATTTGACAGTGAAATTCTGTAGCCCTTTAGAATGATTTGTAAAAAGATGACATTTTGATATTCATATTTTATATTACAAATTCTATTTAAAGGAGTATTCTCACGATCTATTACATTTACAGAACGCCAAAGACTCGCAAAAGTGCTGTTCAGGCAAAGCCTAAATTGAACATATTTTAATTTTTGAGTCTATTTGGTTCCTTTTTGCTCCTATGAGCATCCTCCTACACAGAGCTAAATAGGTGGTTCTGCTTCTTACAGCTGAGACCAAGCACACAGCTTCTCTCTGGACTGCAGTCATCATCCTCTTACTACTGTGCACTGCCTAAATTAACTCACTTCCAAGAGAACATCTGCTGCCACGATCATTGCAAAGCAGAAAAGATGTCAGTCTCACATTTTCATCAATGCTATTTGCACCTCTCTATATACAGTATATCACAAAAGTGAGTACACCCCTGACATTTTTGTAAATAATTTATTATATATTTTCATGGTACAACACTGAAGATATAACACTTTGGTACAATGTAAAGTAGTCAGTGTACAGCTTGCGTAACAGTGCAAATTTTGTGTGCCCTTTAAATAACTCAATATATAGCCATTATTGTTTAAACCACCGACAACAAAAGTGAAAATGGTCAAATTGTGCCCAATTAGCCATTTTCCCTCCCTGGTGTAATGTGACTCATTAGTGTTACAGGGTCTCAGGTGTGAAAGGGGAGCAAGTGTGTATAATTTGGTGTTATCGCTCTCACACTCTCTCATACTGGTCACTGGAAGTTCAACCTCATGGCAAAGAACTCTTTCAGGATCTAAAAAAAGAATTGTTTCTCTACATAAAGATGGCCTAGGCTATAAGAAGATTGCCAGCACCCTGACCCTGAGCTGCAGCACGGTGGCCGAGACTACACAGTGGTGTAACAAGACAGTCTCCACTCAACGAGAAAAGTTGAGTGCACGGTCTCCGCATCATATCCAGAGGTTGTCTTTTCAAAATGGACGTCTGAGTGCTGCCAGCATTGCTACAGAGGTTAAAGGTGTAGGGGGTCAGTCTGTCAGTGCTCAGTCCATACACTGAACACTGCATCAAATTGGTCTGCATGGCTGTCATTCCAGAAGGAAGCCTCTTCTAAGGGTACACAAGAAAGCCTGCAAATAGTTTGCTGAAGCCAAGTGGACTAAGGACATGGATTACTGGAGCCCAGTCCTGGGGTGTGATAAGACCAAGATAAAATTATTTGGTTCAGATTGTGTAAAGCGTGTGTGGCTGCAAATAGGTGAGGAGTACAAAGACAAGTGTGTCTTGCTTACAGCATGGTGATGGGAGTGTCACAGTTTGGGGCCTTGTGCTGGCTGTGGAGTGCTACAGTTCAGTTAGGGAAGCATTAATGCCAACATGTACTGTGACATGCTGAAGTAAAGCATGATCCCCTCCTTTCGTAAACTGGGCTGCATGGCAGTATTCTAACATGATAACAACCTCAAACACTCCTCCAAGATGACCATTACCTTGCTAAAGAAACTGAGGGTAAAAGTGCAGGACTGGCCAAGCATCCTCTAGACCTAAACCCTATTAAGCATCTGTGGGTCATCCTCAAATGGAAGGTGGAGGTGCACAAGGTCTCTAACATCCACGATCTCCGTGATGTTGTCATGGAGGATTGGAAGAGGATTCCAGTGGCAACCTGTGAAGCTCTAGTAAACTCAATGCCCAAGAGAGTGAAGGCAGTGCTGGCAAAAAATGGTGACCACACAAAATATTGACACTTTGTGCATAATTTGGTCATTTTCACTTAAGGGTGTACTCAATTTTGTTGCCAGCGATTTTAAACATTAATGGCTGTGTGTTGAGTTATTTAAAGGGCAAACCAAATGTAAACTGTTATACAAGCTGCACACTGACTACTTTACGTTGTATGAAAGTGTCATATCTTCGATATTGTCAAACAAAAAAATAAAATAAATTATTTTCAAAAATTGGAGGGGTGTACTCACTTTTGTTACATACTGTAATTAATGTTTAAGTGATACGTATGAAAACGTTTTGTCAGTGATAAATACCGAGATTTTTCACAGTAGGTGAAAAAGATGGAAGGAGCAGATAGAAAAGGAACTGGGCATGCAGAGATGAGAATGGTAAGCTGAGAATGCATAGTTTCCTGGAAGGGTATAACAATAAGTTATAAAAGGAGCTGCACATGCTGAGCCACAGCTGAAGAGAGTAAGTTGAGCACGCACAGTATTACAGCAGCAGTGATTGATAGAAGTTAGAATAGAAGCTATGCATGCTCGGCCTAAGCCAGGAATGGCAAGTTAATCTTGTACAGTTTCTCAGCTGGACCTCCAGTTGAAGTGAATGGTAGAATTTAAAATAGGAGTTATGCATGCTCGGCCAGAGCTGAGGATGATAAGCCGAGCATGCACAGTTTCTCGACTGGATATTACAGTGACAGTAAATAGTGGAAGTTAGAATAGATGTTATGCATCTCAACCAGTGCTGAGGATGATAAGTTGAGCATGAACAACAGTGACAGTGAATAGAGAAGATAGAGAAGAAGCTGCACATGCTCGGCCAGAGCTGAGAATGGTACCGTAAGTGGAGCATGCACAGTTTCTTGGCAGGGTATTACTGTGTCAGTGAATGGTAAAAGTTAGAATAGGAGCTATGCATGCTTGACCATAGTTGAGGTTGGTAAGTTGAGCATGCACAGTTTCTTGGAAAGGCATTAACATAGCAGTGAATGGATGAAGTTAGAGAAGGATCTGAACATGTTCAACCCGAACTACAGGAAATATCTCTACTAGTCTAGCAACAGAAGGTAAATAGGTCTTGGCATAGATCTTGGCCAGAGGATTACTAGGGTGGTGATGCCTGAGAAATGGAACATGTTGGAAAATTAGGGCTATTTGTAAAGATGGATGATTTTTAGTTTTCAGCACACCGATCCTCCCCAACCCCAATAAGTAGTATCTCTTTAAAATTCTGTAAATGCTTACTAATTTTTAATTGTGCCTAAACCATCACAGATAAATCAGTCTGCTGGCCTTTTGTTTTTGGAAAAGTAACAAAAGAAAAAGCTGCTCACCTAATGTGATAAAGCTGCACATGTCCAATCGTTTGTTGTCTTTGTGTTGTTGTTCGGTGAACCTTTGCTTGTTTGCTTCGCCACAGTGATTTGACAATTTGCTAATTAAAAAAAAGGATTTAGCAATTTGCTCAACAAATAAAATCTCAGCAATCTACTTGGCCCTGCTGGCATGGCTGCAGCGTGTCTTTTACGGCGGCATACATCAGCACCGGGGCTCTCTTCTGTAAGCACATATTTTGGTTGCAGCTTATATTCTGCGGTCTCGTGCTGGGCTTTGACATGTCGCAGTCTGTTGTACAAGGTACTTTTAGCACTTTTCCAATTACATATCAGAAGTAAACAATTGCTACTGAGATAATTAGGAATAATAATTATGATGGAGGCGGCAGCTCTCTGCTACTGCGGCTCCCTCAGTGGTCAGTTGTTATTCTAAGGCTACGTTCACATTTGCGTTGTGCGCCACAGCGTCGGCGCCGCAACGCACAACGCAAACAAAAACGCAGCAAAACGCATGCACAACGCTGCGTTTTGTGCCGCATGCGTCCTTTTTTTCATTGATTTTGGACGCAGCAAAAATGCAACTTGCTGCGTCCTCTGCGCCCGGACGTGGGCGCCGCAGTGACGCATGTGGCGCAAAACGCAAGTGCGACGCATGTCCATGCGCCCCCATGTTAAATATAGGGGCGCATGACGCATGCGGCGACGCTGCGGCACCCGACGCTGCGGCGCTGACCGCAAATGTGAACGTAGACTCAACTAAGTTTATGAAATGTACTAAAAATGATTGAGATTCTATTTTTCCAAGTCATTGGATCTCCCTCAAACTCATAGCTTTAATTTCTTGAATTATTTCTGCTGCCACATATCAAATGGAACGTCTAGTCTTATTTTCTTTAGATGTAAGTACAGTGGATATAAAAAGTTTATACACCCCCACTAAAATGCCAAGGTTTTGTCATGTAAAAAAAATCATATCAAGAAGAATCATATCAGAACTTTTTTTCACCTTTAATGTCACCGATAAACTGTACAATTGAAAAAATAAACTAAAATCTTTTCCAGTAAAAAAAAAAAAATTAAATAAAGCAAAAGATGTGTTTGCATAAATCTGCACAACCTTAGGGCTTGTTCACTTGACTGCTTTTTTTGGTCTGAGTACTGTCCTTGAAATAAATGGCCCGCATTTGGACCAATGCTATTCCATGGGGCAGTTCAGATGAGAGATTTTTTTCACTGACAAACTGTGTGAAAAATATGATAGTGTGCTGCTATTTCAATCTGAAATCAGGTGAGACTCACCCATTCTAATCTATGAGTGCCAAAAAAAAATCGGATGCCATACGATGCCATCTGTTTTTTACGATACATTCCAATTCTGTAACATAGGAAATGGTAAATGATTAGCAGCTGCACTCTAAAAAATGGATTATTTATGGATGAAAAGTGAAAAAAAAATTGTACCACTTTTCCGGATAAAACTTTGAACAATTTTTTTATACACACTTGTGAACCTACACTTATACTTTGCTGAAGTAGCCTTTGAATTTATGACAGCATTCAGTCTTTTTGGGTAGGAGTCTATCAGCATGGCACATCTAGAATTAGCAATCTTTGCCCGCTCTTTTTTTTAGTAGTGCTACAAATCTGTTAGACTGTGAGGTCCTCTGTGTATGGCGCTCTCTACAGATCAACACATTTTCAGTTGGATTCAAGACTGGGCTTTGGTTGGGTTATTCAAAATTACAATCTTCTTCTGGTGAAGCAATTATTTTGCTGATTTGGAGGTATGTTTAGGGATGTTATTGTGCTGACAGATGAATTTTCTCTTCAGCTTTTTAGCACAAGCCTGAAGATTTTGATGCAAAGTTGACTGATATTATAAACTATGCATAATTGGAGAAAATTAAACCCTCAGTTACAGCAAAAGAAAAGCAGACCCAAAGCATAATGCTGCCTCCACCATGTTTCACTGTGGATATGGTGTTCTTTTATAATAATTTGAAAGAAATTGCATTTTGCAAGTTTAATAAAAAACAATTAAAACAAATGGAAAATGAACACTTTTTTGCTTTTATTAAAAGTGCATACCAACAATTTTTTAAAATTGTTATCATAGTTGTTGTGGCTGTTTCTTGCACGATGCATAATTGCAAAACAGCTAACATAGAGAAACTAAAAAAAAACACATTGTGAAAAGTAACCTCACCAAAACCTTGTCAAATGACAAATGCATTAGCAGGATGCAGCAGGCCCCCACTCATAAAGGCTGGAGCAGCACAGGTGCAAGCTGCTGATGAGACCGACCACCCACTCACCTATATAATGGAGGGGTTGGCTGCCTAGTAGCAAAAATGCACACAGATAGGGCTTGCATAAGAAGCTATACACACAGATAAGTGTGAAGCACAGTGTCTGTATAAGAGTCTATTGATCACGCTCTTAGTATTAGCCGGCAGGCTGTCCAGCACTATATATATGCACCACACAGAAACACCAAGCCAACATAAAGGGGCCTAGCTGCATCCTGAAAAATATTATAAAAAGTGCAATAAAAAGATGAAAAAATTAATACATAGAACTGGTGAGGCTACTTTTCATGATGTGTTTTTTTCACGATGAATAATTGACAACCACACCAAATACAATTTTGTTCTTACAGAAGCTCAGTGGATTTGGCTGTCTGTATATACATATATATATATATATTTATTTATATATATATTCTATGGTTTTTTTAGTAATGCGGAGTGTTGGCTTTGTGCCAAACCATTTGAAATTATGGACAAAAAGTTCAGACTTGATCTCATCAGATCATAATATATTTCCCATATGCTTGATGTAGGTTTTGTCAAAACATAGCCATGCTTCGATATTTTTCTATGTAAGAAAAGACTTACATCTTGCCACCCTATTCCACAAACCAGACATGTGAAAAATATGGGAGATTGTTGTCACATGCAGTACACAAGTACTTGACTGAAATTTCTTCAATTTATTTTCACGGTCATGTGAGAAAATGGTATTATGCTGCAGATATGAGATTATTCTGCAGGTTAATAGCGTTCTGAACTTGCCCTGTGCCCGCCCTTAGACCACCGCTGACATGAGATCTGTGGAACAAAGATCTGTGGTTAGTTCTCCAAGATTTTTGAAACAACCTTCCTGCTGAGTTCCTTCAAAAACGGTGTGCAAATGTACCTTGAAGAATTGATGTTTTGAAGCTGTTTTGAAGGCAAATGAAATTCATCATGTTGATTTAAATTGTATTTCCCTTTTGTTCACTTACTGCATTTTATAATTGATAAAAGTCCCAAAGATTGTCACCAAAACTTCTTGCATTTCCTAATCATTTGATGAAAAACTGTATTTTATTATGCCCATGTGATATTTTGGTTAAAAAGGGCAGAACCTTTCTCAAGTCTCTCTCAATATACAACTCTGGCAAAAACCAAGAGACCACCACATCAAAACCCTGTCATGGGCAGCCCAATTTCCAGACCTGAACCCCATTGAAAACCTCTGGAATGTAATCAAGAGGATGATGGATAGTCACAAACCATCAAAGAAAGAAGAACTGCTTACATTTTTGCACCAGAAGCAGTGTGAAAGACTGGTGGAAAGCATGCCAAGACGCATGAAAGCTGTGATTAAAAATTATGGCTATTCCACAAAATATTGATTTCTGAACTCTTCCTGAGTTAAAACATTAGTATTTTTGTTTCTAAATGATAGTGAACTTGTTTTCTTTGCATTATTTGAGGTCTGAAAGCACTGTTTTTTTTTAAACTTTGACCATATTTGACCAAATACAAAAATTATTGCTTGGAAATTCAGAGACATGTTGTTAGGGGTCGAGTTCCCGCCTCTGCATAGGGGGAACCTCGGGGCATCTCCTCTGCGGTCTCCCATTCGTCTCCTGCCGCAGTGGAGTCTGCTCAGCGGAGATGTCGGTCCTAGCGTCTCGCTCAGTCTGACTCTGTACAAAGGGTTACTGCTGCTTTTCCAGCTTCTGCCATTGAAGCCAATGCTGGGCAGTGGCGAGAAGACGCTTTTGGGACTAAGTCCTGCTTTTCTCCTTCTGAGCATGCCCAGGGTAAGATCTCTCATTGGAGATCGAGGGTCACATGCTTGGATACTGCAGCAAAGCCCATTGGTTCTCCAGGAAGGTCTTGAAGGTGCTCAGGCTCTGTGGCAGCCTCTCATTGGTCCTTCTAGGAAGGACCAACTTCTACTTGCTGCAGCTATAAAAGGCTCGCATGGCCGCACAGCCATGCGCTAGTATCAATTCAAATATGTGCTTTGCGCCAGTGTGGTTATGTATGAATGGATTCAGGGACCCGGCTGAAATAAGTCCCTAGAATTCCGGCACCTCCGGTGAGGAGATTGCGTGTGTGCATAACCACTGACTGCTATCAGTTCGGAAGCAAGCTTGTGCTCCTGTGAGGCTAACAGGGTGCAGTGCTTTCCTCTCACAGCTACTCTGTGAGGTAACAGAGCTAGTCTATACCACCAAACAGTGCCACCATTCACTAGCAGCAGGTTCCTCCTGCACGGTGGACCCCGGGCTGCGAACTCACCATTTATAATAAACAGCTATATTTACTCTGTGCGTTCCGCTAGCCGTAACAGAATACTAGTTCCAGGGTCTGGCTAGTAATTGGCGGATGATCAGCGTTTACAGCGGTACATCCAGCAGCTGGAGGGTAGGTTGGCGGCTCTTGAGCACACAACCTCAGCTGTGGATGTTACCACTGTCGCTGTTCAGGCTGCAAGTGTAGCTGCAGCCAGTTGGTCCTCTGCCACCCCTGCTCTGACTTTATCCCGTCTCCCACTTCCAGACAAGTTTGCTGGTGACAGCTCCTGGCTGCACGTTTTCCTACGGAACCGGCGAAAGTGGGATTTATTTTATCCCTTTTGTCGGGCAGGGCGTTGGAGTGGGCAACGCCGCTATGGGAGCGTATTGATCGTGTGGTGCAGAGTGCTCCTCTTTTCCTGGACGCTCTGAAACAGGTCTTTCTGGGACCTCGTGTCACCCAAGATACCGTGCTCCAATTGTTGGCAATAAAACAGGGTTCGTCCATGGTCAGTCAGTTCGCCGTCCAATTCCGGACTCTGGTCTCAGAGCAGGAGTGGCTGGATAAAGTCCTTATTCCAGTGTTCTGGAAAGGACTGGCAGACCATGTGAAGGACGCCTTGGCCACCAGGGAGATTCCCGCCACACTGGAGGAGCTCATTACTATATCTACCCGCATCGACCTCCGTTTTAACGAGCGGAGGTTAGAGTGGACCCAGTGTAGGCTGAGGTTTCGGCTGGCTCCCAGCTTCGCCAGACCTCTAGAATCTTCAGTTCAAGCATCCAATCCCATGAGGCCATGGAGGTTTCTCGAGCAGGACCTAACTCCCGGCCCGCTCGGGTACCCGTGGTTTGTAAAAATTGCCAACAACTAGGACATTATGCCAATAAATGTCCACGGCGGTCGGGAGAACGATTTCGTCTAGTAACCATTGGAGGAGGTTCACTAGAGCATGCGGCATTTTCCTCCAAGTTGTCCTTTAAAGGGACAATCACGTTTGGCTCATCTTCTCTAACAGTCGAGCTTTGTGTGGACTCTGGAGCAGAGGGGAATTTCATGTCCTTTGCTTTTGCTCTGCGCCATGCAATACCTCAGGTGATGCTCACCAAACCGGTGACTGTTAGAGTAGTGAATGGGTAGACACTTCCCACACAAATCACACACCAGTCTGTCCCTTTCACGTTATCCATGTCCCCTTCCCACCAGGAGATTATTTCCCTTCTTGTCCTTCCCGAGGGAATGGACGAGATTCTACTGGCAATACCCTGGCTCCGTTTCCACTCCCCACATATTGAGTGGACCTCTGGGAGGATATTGGGTTGGAGTGAATCATGTAAGGGCAGATGTGTGAGAGAGTGCGTTCAGGTTTCCACCACTGAGACACCTGCAGATCTTTCTTCTCTTCCCAAATGGTATTGGTCCTATGCAGACATCTTCTCCAAAAAGGCTGCAGAGACCCTTCCGCCTCACTGTCCCTATGACTGTCCTATTGATCTCTTGCCTGGAACAGAACCTCCTCGGGGACGTGTCTATCCCCTCTCTCTCCCGGATATGGAGGCTATGTCCCAATACATCCGGGAGAATTTGGCAAGAGGGTTCATTAGGGAGTCTGTGTCACCTGCAGGGGTGGGGTTCTTCTTCGTGCAGAAGAAGAACGGAGAGTTACATCCTTGCATAGATTACAGGGGTCTTAACGCCATCACCATTAAGAATAAGTACCCATTGCCCCTGATTTTAGAGCTCTTTGATAGGCTACGGGGAGCAAGGGTATTTACCAAATTAGATCTGCAGGGTGCGTATAACCTGATTCGCATCCGTGAGGGGGACGAATGGAAGATGGTGTTTAATACCAGGAATGGGCACTATGAGTATCTTGTGATGCCCTTCAGGCTCTGTAATGCCCCAGCCATTTTCCAAGACTTTGTCAACGATATCTTCTGGGATATGCTCTCCACCTCGGTCGTAGTCTATCTGGATGATATTCTCATCTTCTCTCCAGATATTGACTCCCACCGGAGAGATATTGGCAGAGTCTTCGACCTCTTATGGGCAAATTTCCTGTATGCAAAGTTGGAGAAGTGTATGTTTGAGCAGGAGTCTTTACCTTTCCTGGGCTATATCATCTCCGCCCAGGGATTGGCTATGGATCCTGCCAAACTACAGACTGTGATGGACTGGCAAGAACCCCATTCTCTTAAAGCGGTGCAGCGATTTATGGGGTTCATTAATTACTATCGCCAGTTCATTCCCCACTTCTCAACTTTGGTAGCTCCCTTGGTAGCCCTCACCAAGAAGGGAGCAAATCCCAAATTGTGGTCTGAAGAGGTCTCCAGGGCCTTCTCTTCTATTAAGTCTCATTTTGCTCGCGCTCCCATCCTACATCGTCCCGATGTTGATAAGCCGTTTATAACGGAGGTGGATGCCTCATCCATTGGTGCAGGAGCAGTCCTCTTCCAAAAGGATGCTCAAGGTCGGAAGCATCCTTGCTTCTTCTTCTCTAAGACCTTCACACCAGCGGAGAGGAATTATTCCATCGGGGACAGGGAGTTGCTAGCAATGAAGTTGGCTTTCTCGGAGTGGAGACATCTTTTGGAAGGGGCTCACTTTCCCTTTCAAGTCTTTATGGACCACAAAAAGTTGGTATATTTGCAAACAGCCCAGCGGCTAAATTTTCGTCAGGCCAGATGGTCCTTGTTCTTCTCCCGGTTCCACTTCTCCCTCCATTATCTCGCTGGGGAGAGGAACATTCGTGCTGACGCCCTCTCTGCCTCTGTTGTGTCATCTGAGGAGGAGGAAGGGGAGCCTCACCTTATTGTCCCTTCTGAGAGCCTGAGAACCGTAGCTCCGGTTTCGCTAGAGTCTGTGCCTCCGGGCAAGACTTTTGTACCCATTAATTTGCGACCGAAGGTTCTCTCTTGGGCTCATTCGTCCAGGGTGGGTGGACACTTTGGGACAAAGAGGACATCTGAACTGCTGGCGAGGACGTACTGGTGGCCACATATGGTCCGTGACGTCGGAGATTATATTCGGGTGTGTGTCTCCTGCACCAAAAATAAGTCTCCTCGACAACGGCCAGCTGGGTTACTCTATCCCTTGCCGGTGGCAGACAGGCCCTTGGAGATGGTTGGGATGGACTTTGTGGTGGGTTTGCCCAAGTCTCGTGGCTGTACCATCATTTGGGTTATCACCGATAATTTTTCTAAAATGGTGCACTTGGTACCCCTTCCATGGCCACCTTCTGCACGGGCCTTGGCAGCGTTGTTTATAAAACACATTTTCCGCCTACACGGTATGCCAGACAAAATTGTCAGTGACCGGGGTCCCCAGTTTGCATCTCGGTTCTGGAGAGAGCTTTGTCATCTTCTCAGCATTGAGTTGAATCTCTCTTCGGCATATCATCCCGAGACGAATGAATTGGTAGAGAGGGCCAACCAGACCTTGGTCACATATCTGTGACATTTTGTCTCAGCCAGGCAGGATGACTGGGCATCCTTGCTACCGTGGGCAGAGTTTGCGCTGAACAACGCCGTAGCCGACTCCACTGGACAAACCCCATTACTCCTTAACTATGGTCAGCATCCGCGGGTACCTGTGCCTATGTCCGTGTCTTCTGCTGACTCCAGGGTGGCAGACTGGGCTGTGGAGGCATGGGATATTTGGGACCGCACTCAGGATGCCATTCGGGCCTCCAAGGAGAGAATGAGGTCCTCCGCCGATGCACATCGGCGCCCCGCTCCAACCTTTGCTCCTGGCGACTTGGTGTGGCTCTCCGCCCGTAACATCAGGCTACGAGTTGAGTCCATTAAGTTTGCACCTCGCAACTTGGGCCCTTTCAAGGTCCTCGAACAGGTTAACCCTGTGGCCCTTCCACCACGCCTGGGTATCACCAACACCTTTCATGTGTCCCTCTTGAAACCCGTATACATGTCCCGATTTTCCGAGTCATCTGCCGGGACATCGGGTTAGTCTACGGATGATTACGAGGTGAACGCTATTTTGGGGTGCAAGGTGGTACGTGGGAAAAAAAATTATTTGGTGGACTGGAAGGGTTATGGTCCTGAGGACAGGTCCTGGGAGCCTGCTGAGCACATTCAGGCTCCGCAGCTCATTGCTGCCTTCGAGCGTAGCGAGGTCCAAGGAGGGGGGCCCTAGGAGGGGGGGTAATGTTAGGGGTCGAGTTCCCGCCTCTGCACAGGGGGAACCTCGGGCCATCTCTGCTGCGGTCTCCCATTCGTCTCCTGCCGCAGTGGAGTCTGCTCAGCGGAGATGTCTGTCCCAGCGTCTCGCTCAGTCTGGCTCTGTACAAAGGGTTACTGCTGCTTTTCCAGCTTCTGCCATTGAAGCCAATGCTGGGCAGTGGCGAGTAGACACTTTTGGGACTAAGTCCTGCTTTTCTCCTTCTGAGCATGCCCAGGGTAAGATCTCTCATTGGAGATCGAGGGTCACATGCTTGGATACTGCAGCAAAGCCCATTGGTTCTCCATGAAGGTCTTGAATGTGCTCAGGCTCTGTGGCAGCCTCTCATTGGTCCTTCTAGGAAGGTCTTGTACTTGCTGCAGCTATAAAAGGCTCGCATGGCCGCACAGCCATGCGCTACTATCAATTCAAATATGTGCTTTGCGCCAGTGTGGTTATGTATGAATGGATTCAGGGACCCGGCTGAAATAAGCCCCTAGAATACCGGCACCTCCGGTGAGGAGATTGTATGTATGTATTCAGGGACCTGGCAGAAATAAGCCCCTAGAATTCCGGCACCTCCGGTGAGGAGATTGCGTGTGTGCATAACCACTGACTGCTATCAGTTCGGCAGCAAGCTTGTGCTCCTGTGAGGCTAACAGGGCGCAGTGCTTTCCTCTCACAGCTACTCTGTGAGGTAACAGAGCTAGTCTATACTGCCAAACAGTGCCATCATTCACTAGCAGCAGGTTCCTCCTGCACGGTGGACCCCGGGCTGCAAACGCACCATTTATAATAAACAGCTATATTTACTCTGTGCGTTCCGCTAGCCGTAACACATGTTGTCAGAAGTTTATAGATTAACCCCTTAACGACCGCCGATACGCCTTTTAACGGCGGCCGCTAAGGGTACTTAAACCACAGCGCCGTTAATTAACGGCGCTGTGGAAAAAGTGAATAGCGCCCCCCAGAGTCGGATTTTCTCTGGGGTCTCGGTTGCCGAGGGTAGCCGAGACCCCAGAGAACATGATTCGGGGGTTTTTTACCGACCCCTGAGTTGCGATCGCCGGTAATTAACCGTTTACCGGCGGTCGCACAAAAAAAAAAAAAACGCGATGTGCCGTTTAATTTCTCTGTCCTCCGATGTAATCGCACATCGGAGGACAGAGAAATAGGGTCCCCGATGGCCCCCAATAGCCCCCCGATACTTACCTACCTCCCCCGGTGCTCCTCGTGGGTTCCCATGGGCGCCGCCATCTTATTTCCGGGAAAAAATGGCGGGCGCACGCGCAGTACGCCCGCCGCCCGGCACCCGGAAGATCTTTGGGGTCTCGGCTGCCGGGGGTAGCTGAGACCCCAAAGTACATGATCGGGGTCGGTTTGCACCGACCCCTGTTTTGCGATCGCCGGTAATTAACAGTTTACCGGCGACCGCAAAAAAAAAAAAAAAAAAGCGATCTGTATTTCTCTGTCCTCTGATGTGATCACACATCAGAGGACAGAGAAATAGGGGGATTCGGGGACCCTAACATACTCACCCGGTGTCCCTGGGTCCTCTTCTGTCTTCTCCTGCCAGCCGGCTTTTTCCTTATGGCGGGCGCATGCGCAGTGCGCCCGCCATCTGCTGCCATCTGCCGGCCGGCAGGAGAAGACGAGTTAGGGCTAAAATTAGGGTTAGGGTTAGAGTTAGGGTTAGGGTTAGGGTAAGGGTTAGAGTTAGGGTTAGGGCTAGGGTTAGGGCTAGAGTTAGGGTTAGGGTTAGGGTTAGGGTTAGAGTTAGGGTTAGGGTTAGGGCTAGGGTTAGGGCTAGAGTTAGGGTTAGGGCTAGGGTTGGGGCTAAATTTAGGGTTAGGGTTAGGGCTAGGGTTAGGGTTAGGCTACTTTCACACTAGCGTTTTTTGGCTTCCGTCGCAATGCGTCGGAGAAAAAACGCATCCTGCAAAAGTGCTTGCAGGATGCGTTTTTTCTCCATTGGCTTGCATTAGCGACGCATTGCGACGGATTGCCACATGTCGCATCCGTCGTGCGACGGATGCGTCGTGCTTTGGCGGACCGTCGGCACAAAAAAAGCTACATGTAACTTTTTTGTGCGACGTGTCCGCCATTTCCGACCGCGCATGCGCGGCCGGAACTCCGCCCCCGCCTCCCCTCACAATGGGGCAGCGGATGCGTTGAAAAAACAGCATCCGCTGCACCCGTTGTGCGGCGCTTACAACGCTAGTGTCGGTACGTCGGCCCGGCACACTGCGATGGGCCGAGTACGACGCTAGTGTGAAAGTAGCCTTAGGCTTCTATCACACTTGCGTCTGTACGGGGCGGTCGCAATGCGTCGGCCCGACGTACCGACGCACGTTGTGAAAATTGTGCACAACGTGGGCAGCGGATGCAGTTTTTCAACGCATCCGCTGCCCAGTCTATGTCCTGGGGAGGAGGGGGCAGAGTTACGGCCACGCATGCACGGAAATGGCGGACGCGACGTACAAAAAAAAGGTTACATTGAACTTTTTTTGTGACGACGGGGCTAAAGTTATGGTTAGGGTTGGGGCTAAAGTTAGGGTTAGGGTTGGGGCTAAAGTTAGGGTTAGAGTTGGGATTAGGGTTTGGATTAGGGTTGGGATTAGGGTTACGTTTGGGATTAGGGTTAGGGGTGTGTTGGATTTAGGGTTTTGATTAGGGTTATGGTTAGGGTTGAGATTAGGGCTGTTTTGGGGTTAGGGTTGTGATTATCGTTAGGGTTGTGATTAGGATTATGGATCGGGTTAAGATTAGGGTTAGGGGTGTGTTGGAGTTAGGGTTGGAGTTATAATTTGGGGGTTTCCACTGTTTAGGTACATCAGGGGGGTCTCCAAACACGACAGCCAATTTTGCGCTAAAAAAGTCAAATGGTGCTCCCTCCCTTCTGAGCTCTGCCGTGCGCCCAAACAGTGGTTTACCCCCACATATGGGGCATCAGCGTACTCGGGATAAATTGGACAACAACTTTTGGGGTCCAATTTCTCCTGTTACCCTTGTGAAAATAAAAACTTGGGGGCTAAAAATCTTTTTTGTGGGAAAAAAAAATATTTTTTATTTTCACTACTATGCATTATAAACTTCTGTGAAGCACTTGGGCATTCAAAGTTCTCACCACATATCTAGATAAGTTCCTTAGGGGGTCTAGTTTCCAAAATTTGGTCACTTGTGGGGGGTTTCTACTGTTTAGGTACATCAGGGGCTCTGCAAACGCAACATAACACCCACAGACAATTCTATCAAAGTCTGAATTCCAAAATGGCGCTCCTTCTCTTCCGAGCTCTGCCGTGCGCTTAAACAGTGGTTTACCCCCACATATTGGGTACCAGCATACTCAGGACAAATTGGACAACAACTTTTGGGGTCCAATTTCTCTTGTTACCCTTGTAAAAATAAAAATTTGGGGGCTAAAAAAATCTTTTTTGTGGGAAAAAAAAATATTTTTTATTTTCACTACTATGCATTATAAACTTCTGTGAAGCACTTGGGCATTCAAAGTTCTCACCACATATCTAGATAAGTTCCTTGGGGGGTCTATTTTCCAAAATGGGGTCACTTGTTGGGAGTTTCTACTGTTTAGGTACATTAGGGGTCTGCAAACGCAACATAACGCCCGCAGACAATTCTATCAAAGTCTGCATTCCAAAATGGCGCTCCTTCCCTTCCGAGCTCTGCCGTGCGCCCAAGCAGTGGTTTACCCCCACATATGGGGTACCAACATACTCAGGACAAATGGGACAACAACTTTTGGGGTCCAATTTCTCTTGTTACCCTTGTGAAAATAAAAACTTGGGGGCTAAAAAATCTTTATTGTTAAAAAAAAATATTTTTTATTTTCACGACTCTGCATTATAAACTTCTGTGATGCACTTGGGCATTCAAAGTTCTCACTACACATCTAGATAAGTTCCATGGGGGGTCTAGTTTCCAAAATGGGGTCACTTTTGGGGGGTTTCTACTGTTTAGGCACATCAGGGGCTCTCCAAACGCGACATGGCGTCCGATCTCAATTCCAGTCAATTTTGCATTGAAAAGTCAAATGGCGCTCCTTTGCTTCCGAGCTCAGCCATGCACCCAAACAGTGGTTTACCCCCACATACGGGGTGTCGGCGTACTCAAGACAAATTGTATAACAACTTCTGGTGTCCATTTTCCCCTGTTACCCTTGGTAAAATAAAAATTTGGAGGCAAAAAGATCATTTTTGTAGAAAAAATTCGATTTTTTTTATTTTCACGGCTCTACGTTATAAACTTCTGTGAAGCACCTGGGGGTTTAAAGTGCTCACTACACATCTAGATAAGTTCCTTAAGGGGTCTAGTTTCCAAAATGGTATCACTTGTGGGGGGTTTCCACTGTTTAGGCACATTAGGGGCTCCCGAAACGCGACATGGCGTCTGATCTCAATTCCAGCCAATTCTGCATTGAAACAGTCAAACGGTGCTCCTTCACTTCCAAGCTCTGCGGTGCGCCCAAACAGTGGTTTACCTCCACATATGGGGTATCGGCGTACTCAGGAAAAATTGCACAACAAAATTTGTGGTTGAATTTCTGTTTTTACACTTGTGAAAATTAAAAAAAAATGGTTCTGAAGTAAAATGTTTGCAAAAAAAAGTTAAATGTTCATTTTTTTCTTCCACATTGTTTCAGTTCCTGTGAAGTACGTAAAGGGTTAATAAACTTCTTGAATGTGGTTTTGAGCAGCTTGAGGGATGCAGTTTTTAGAATGGTGTCACACTTGGTTATTTTCTATCATATAGACCCCTCAAAATGACTTCAAATGAGATGTGGTCCCTAAAAAAAAATGGTGTTGTAAAAATGAGAAATTGCTGGTCAACTTTTAACCCTTATAACTCCCTAACAAAAAAAAAAATTGTTTCCAAAATTGTGCTAATGTAAAGTAGACATGTGGGAAATGTTATTTATTAACTATTTTTTGTGACATATCTCTCGGATTTAAGGGCATAAAAATACAAAGTTTGAAAATTGCAAAATTTTAAAAATTTTCGCCATATTTCCATTTTTTTCATAAATAATCGCAAGTAATATCGAAGAAATGTTACCACTAACTTGAAGTACAATATGTCACGAAAAAACAATCTCAGAATCAGTGGGATCCGATAAAGCGTTCCAGAGTTATAACCTCTTAAAGTGACACTGGTCAGAATTGTAAAAATTGGCTCGGTCATTAAGTACCAAATTGGCTCTGTCACTAAGGGGTTAAAAGAACAATTTACATTTTACTCAAAAATATACCTATAAAAAGAAAAATCAAACAAACTGAACATTTTGCAGTGGTCCCTTAATTTTTGCCAGAGCTTTATATGTATATACACTTGATATTCTAACTGATTACATTCTAATTTGAGAAGTGTTTTATTATAGAAAATGATACATCACACTTCAATGTAGAGAACATCGTCAATAGCTTGGAAACAGTGTCATCATGAACTGTGGTAATGCCACTGTTCATTAGCAAATATTCTCTAAACTTAGTAGTATTACTGCTATAATTATTATCATGGAAAATGTGAGAAACCTGAAATAAGAAATGTTCCAGAAATAGCTCCTGTTAATTGACAGAAGAAAAACTTGTAAATGTGATGCAAATTTTAATGTGTTTTTTCACATACCATGGAATGAGAATGGTGTCCTTTGCCCATGATTCATCAGTTATAATAAAAATAATAAGGTAGAGGTTTATTTCCAATTGCATATAAAATGTTAGCAATATTATGAAAACCACATTTATTTCTTTTCACGAAAAGCAGCTGACTAAACCCTGAAAACTACAGCATATACTTAATTTTTATTTATTATGCCAGACTGTCTTTATTACTAGACAAAGTGGTTCACTGACTACAGGTGTCAGAACCTTGAACCTGTACCTTATCAGAAGATTGAAATGTAGGAATTCAGGCCACCATTTTCCTACACTCGGTAAAATATATATTATATACATATACAGTATGTGTGTATGTATATATATATATATATATATATATATATATATATATATATATATACATAATTCATCTATTCTCAACCCATATCTGTCCTCCAGCGTTGCCTGGGCCTCATTACATCAATTACGGTAGGTCTCACGATGCACATCATGGTGAGATGACGCATGTCCTGATGGCGGTCTTTTGCACAGTCATTACGTTGAGAGGCCTAGTTCGGCACCAAGAAGCCCTGAAGAGTGACTAGAAGAAGCTATGTTGAGAGATAAATAAGTATCAGGTTGGTCTTACACATCTAGGTTTTGTGGTCTGTACTCCCAAGATTTCGTCTACATCTGGACGCTGCACAAATCGGCGAAATATATTGGGGGAACAGGGCTAGATGAGTTTTTTTTAATTTTGTCAGTCATTACTTTTTAAAGGCACTGAGGGTCCTCATACAGTGAGGGTGCTGTGTAAGCCGTCATACATAGTTAACCCCTTCAGTGAACACCGTAAAAAAAAAACGAAGCAAAAAACGAGGCTTTATTATCATATCGCCGAACAAAAAGTGGAATAACACGCAACCAAAAAGACGCATATAAATAACCATGGAACCGCTGTAAACATCATCTTGTCCTGCAAAAATTGAGCTGCCGTACAGCATCTTGAGTGAAAAAATAAAAACGTTATAGTCCTCTGAATAAAGCAATGCAAAAATAATTATTTTTTAAATATAAAAAAGTTTTTTCCGTATAAAAGCGCCAAAACATAAAAAAATGATAAAAATGAAGTATGACTGTAATCGTACTGACCCAAAGAATAAAACTGCTTTATCGATTTTACCAAATGTGAAACGGTATAAACACCCCCCCAAAAGAAATTCATGAATATCTGGTTTTTGGTAATTCTGCCTCACAAAAATTGGAATAAAAAGCGATCAAAACATGTCATGTGCCCGAAAATGGTACCAATAAAAATGTCAACTCATCCCGCAAAAAACAAAACCTCACATGACTCTGTGGACCAAAATATGGAAAAATTATAGCTCTCAAAATGTGGAGACGCAAAAACTATTTTTTGCAATAAAAAGCATCTTTTAGTGTGTGACAGCTGCCAATCAAAAAAACCCACTATAAAAGTAAATCAACCCCCCTTAATCACCCCCTTAGTTAGAGAAAAATAATACAATTAATTTTTTTTATTTATTTCCATTTTCCCATTAGGGTTAGGGTTAGGGTTGTCGCTAAAGATAGGGTTAGGGTTGGGGCTAAAGTTAGGGTTAAAGTTAGGGTTAGGGCTACAGTTAGGGTTGGGGGTACAGTTATGGTTAGGGTTGAAGCTAAAGTTAGGGTTAGGGTTGGGGCTAAAGATAGGGTTGGGGTTAAAGTTAGGGTTAGGGTTGGGGCTAAAGTTAGGGTTTATTTTACATTTACGGTTGGGATTAGGGTTGGGGTTAGGGGTGTGTTGGGGTTAGGGGTGTGGTTGGGATTAGGGTTAGGGGCATGTTTGGGTTAAGGGTGTGGTTAGGGTTATGGTTAGGGTTGGAATTAGGGTTAGGGATGTGTTCGGATTAAGGTTTCAGTTAGAATTGGGGGGTTTCCACTGTTTAGGCACATCAGGGGCTCTCCAAACACGACATGGCATCCGATCTCAATTCCTGCCAATTCTGCATTGAAAAAGTAAAACAGTGCTCCTTCCCTTCGGAGCTCTCCCATGCACCCAAACAGGGGTTTACCCCAACAAATGGGGTATCAGCGTACTCAGGACAAATTGTACAACAACTTTTGGGGTCCAATTTCTCCTGTTACCCTTAGTAAAATAAAACAAATTGGAGCTGAACTAAATTTTTTGTGAAAAAAAGTTAAATGTTCATTTTTTTTTAACATTCCAAAAATTCCTGTGAAACACCTGAAGGGTTACTTAACTTCTTGAATGTGGTTTTAAGCACCTTGAGATGTGCAGTTTTTAGAATGGTGTCACACTTGGGTATTTTCTATCATATAGACCACTCAAAGTGACTTCAAATGTGATGGGGTCCCTAAAAGAAAAATGGTGTTGTAAAAATGAAAAATTGCTGGTCAACTTTTAACCCTTATAACTCCCTAAAAAAAAAATTGGGGTTCCAAAATTGTTCTGATCCAAAGTAGACATGTGGGAAATGTTACTTATTAAGTATTTTGTGTGACATATCTCTGTGATTTAAGGGCATAAAAATTCAAATTTAGAAAATTGTGAAATTTTGAAAATTTTTGCCAAATTTCCATTTTTTCACAAATAAACACAGGTAATATCAAAGAAATTTTACCACTATCATGAAGTACAATATGTCACGAGAAAACAATGTCAGAATATCAGGATCCATTGAAACATTCCAGAATTATAACCTCATAAATGGACAGTGGTCAGAATTGTAAAAATTGGCCCGTCATTAACGTGCAAGCCACCCTTGGGGGTAAAGGGGTTAATAGCAGCAGCTGGTCAATGTACTTAAAAGTTGTCCACTACCAAACAACTCAAGCCTAATCAATTCTGGGCCAGAATTAAAATAAAAGCAATGTATAATCACCTCCTGTAGCACCATTCCAGCTATGCTGCCGTTGCTGTTCCCGGAGGTGACGTGACATTGTGCTGATATGTGCCGACTGCATCCAAAGAGAGTCTGATATTCAGCTGCCACTCATCACAATTCTTTCACAGCAGACGTCCACTCTGATGAAATAGCAATGAGTGGCAGCTAATGAGTTGATTATACACTGTTATTATTGTAATACTAGATGGAGGCCCGATGCTATTGTATCGGGTGGGCAGTAATGTCATGATGGGGGCAGGCATGCGGTGCTGTTGATGGCTAATGGCATCCTGTGATAATCTAATGACTTTTGCATCAGGAGACTCATGTGCTTGATGCCTACGCTTATATGCATTGTTTTTGTCCCATTGATACTGTTGCTCTTCAAGAGTCTCATTTGCTCTTTGTTGTCTTTGACGCTGTGCCTTTGCTGCTTTTCTTTCATTGTCATTGGTGTACTTTTTAGGAGGAGCCATGTTGTAAAAGGTAAAAACAGTTTGCTCCAATATGAGAGACAATAATATTAGAGAAGATACTCAAAAAAATAATCTAACTTACCCTATCAGGTGTCCTATTTCTACTCCCTACCTGACAGCGGAGGTTGGCACCCTAAGTTTCTGCGGTAGGTGCCCCCACTCCTCGACGACTGGCCCTAATAGCCCTAATTACACCCTATATTCCCTGATTGAGACCCAATATTTAACAGAATGAAACAATTATAAAAAATCAAAAAAATGCACAAAATAAATATAGAAAAAAGCAAAAAAATGAACTCAGCAAAAAAACACAATTGTTATATAGTATTAGACAAAAAGGTCCCTAATAGGGCATAACAAATATTGAATAACACTATCAATGTCTCATTTGAGTAGAAATGTCAATGTCTCGTTTATCCAACAGATATATAAGCGGGCCACTTCATCCCACATTGCTATATATAGCAATGTCTATCCAGAGTTTTTCAACAGTCAAAAGACACCAAAAAATGTGGTGTCTACAGCCCACATAAACAAAGACATCCCCACAGGGGACCACCAGAGCAGGTTAAACATTCAAAGAAATGATAACACCCCATAGTATGATACTAAAAAATACGCTTCTACTCATCTGCATCCCAGAAGCGTTGTGGGTCATGAAATCATGCAGCTCCGCTAGTCTCTAGTTTTTGCATCTCTATCTTTTTGTGGCATTGTTCCACGTCCCCTGAGGAACCCCCAGGATTTCCACGGGGGGGAAACGCGTCGGGCAATTTAGTTGGGATATCCCGGCAGGAGACTAGCGGAGCTGCATGATTTCATGACCCACAACGCTTTGATATTAGCTTTTTAAAGGGGTTTTCCCACGAACAAAAGTTAATTTTTAAAATTGTCTGTGTCTGACCATGTACCTAACATACCGCAGCTCCTGGGCAAGGGAGGAAGCAAAAGACAATACTGACATTACAGCAGGAGATCGTAGAGGATACATTTTGTGAGTTAAAATATTTTTTAGTCAGTAAAATATTTTACCTCACAAAATGAATCCACTGTGATCACCTGCTGTAATGTCAGTATTATCTTTTGCTTCCTCCCCTGCCCAGGAGATGTGGTATGCTCCATACATGGTCAGACACAGTTAGTTTTTAAAATGAACTTTCATTCGTGGGAAAACCCCTTTAATGTGACCGGCTTTCTCTGCCTGTAGACATGTCGTACATCTGCTGCCGTAATCAGCCGAATAATTCACTGCACCTGCGCGTTATTCACGCAGGCATAGTAAATCAGACCACCGCCATCTTTGTGCAGACAGAGAGCGGCGGTCACATTAAAACTGCTCATGCGCTCCTCCTGTACAAAGATGTTGGCAGTCAGTGAATCATTCGGCTAATCCCGGCAGCTGCATGTTTCGCTGGTGGTACCACGCAAGAGGCTGTGTGAGTGTGTGTGTGTGGTGCGTATAGCGTATAGAGAGAGTGTGTGTGTGGTATGACAGTGTTCCGCTAGTGGGACCTGCTTAATAGGTTGCTACCAGCAGCAGTTTCCATATTGAGACACCCATCACTTGGATGTCCCAATATGGCGGTGGGTGAACTTCCTCCGCTTGGAATTCTGGGATACGTTGACATCTGGACAGAACAAAAATGAAAACATTACAAGGCAATTATATATTATTGTAATATGGGTGACGAATTGATTAAGCTAGGGTTTGTATACAACTCAACAACCCCTTTAATTCTGCTCAATATTAAGCAAAAAAGTATATACTGTATATTAAGATAAAGTCACTAGTAAAGTACTGGAGGAGAGAAATGTGTCACTGCTCTTAATGGCGTCAGTGATGTAAAACCCAGAGTATTTTCCTCCAGCACACTATGTGCTGTGAGATTTAAGCTAAGTTGCATAATGGGCTGGTTTTTATGTGGATATCCATAGAGTGGATGGGAGGATGTCCACCTTATCTCCACCTGTAGAGCCGACACCGCCGTGTGCTGACAGGACCTGTGTGATGTCACAATCATGTGTTCAGTCACATGGGGAGGAGTCACGTGGTCTGGGGCTTAAATGGCTGGGCTCTAGAGACAGTCTTGGGTCAGCAAGACTGGTGAGTAGGGTTGAGCGAAACGGGTCGATCATTTTCAAAAGTCGCCGACTTTTGGCTAAGTCGGCGTCTCATGAAACCCGATCCGACCCCTGTGCTTGTCGGCCATGCGGTACGCGACTTTCGCGCCAAAGTCGCGTTTCAATGACGCGAAAAGCGCCATTTCTCAGCCAATGAAGGTGAACGCAGAGTGTGGGCAGCGTGATGACATAGGTCCTGGTCCCCACCATCTTAGAGAAGGGCATTGCAGTGATTGGCTTGCTGTCTGCGGCGTCACAGGGGCTATAAAGGGGCGTTCCCGCCGACCGCCATCTTACTGCTGCTGATCTGAGCTTAGGGACAGGTTGCTGCCGCTTCGTCAGAAGCAGGGAGAGCGTTAGGCAGGGTCCACTAACCACCAAACCGCTTGTGCTGTAGCGATTTCCACTGTCCAACACCACCTTCGGTGTGCAGGAACAGTGGAAGCTATTTTTTTTTTTTTTTTCCTCAGCGCTGTAGCTCATTGGGCTGCCCTAGAAGGCTCCGTGATAGCTGTATTGCTGTGTGTACGCCACTGTGGAAACCAACTGCTTTTTTCAAAGCACATATCCTCTTGTTCCTTTCTGCACAGCTATCTTTTTTGTTTGTCCACACTTTTTATTTAATTTGTGCATCAGTCCACTCCTATTGCTGCCTGCCATACCTGGCTTACATTACTGCAGGGAGATAGTAATTGTAGGACAGTCCCTGTTTGTTTTTTTTTTTTTTTTTTGTGGGAGATTAAGATTGGCATTTCTGCTACAGTGCCATCCCTGTGTGTGCCATCTCTCACTGAGTGGGCCATAGAAAGCCTATTTATTTTTTCCGTGATTTGTGTTCTAAATTCTACCTCAACACAAAAACACTACATCAATCAGTGGTAGAAAAATATTGGCCTCAGTCAGGGCTTGTGTGCCACTGCTGTGTGTGCTATCTCTCATTCAGTGGGCTATAGAAAGCCTATTTATTTATTTTTTTTCTTATTATTTGGTTTCTAAAGTCTCCCTGAAAAAAAAAAAAAAAAAAAAAAACAGTGGGAGAGTAATATTGCCCTTTCAGCTTGTGTGCCAGTCTTGACTCCTGGGTGTGCCACCTCTCTCTCATTCAGTGGGCCATAGAAAGGCTATTTATTTTTTTGGTTTTTTTAATATTATTTGGTTTCTAAAGTCTCCCTGAAAATAAAAGAAAAAAAACTTAAGAAAACAGTGGGAGAGTAATATTGCCCTTTCAGCTTGTGCGCCAGTCTTGACTCCTGGGTGTGCCACCTCTCTCTCTCTAATTGTGGGCCATAGAAAGCCTTTTTTTGTTTGTTTTTTTTTTTATATTATTTGGTTTCTAAAGTCTCCCTTAAAAAACAAAAAATACATAAAAAAACAGTGGGAGAGTAATATTGCCCTTTCAGCTTGTGTGCCAGTCTTGACTCCTGGGTGTGCCACCTCTCTCATTCAGTGGGCCATAGAAAGCATTTTTTTTTTTTTCCTTGATTTGTGTTCTAAAATCTACCTCAACACAAAAACACTACATCAATCAGTGGGAGAAAAATATTGGCCTCAGTCAGGGCTTGTGTGCCACTGCTGTGTGTGCTATCTCTCATTCAGTGGGCTATAGAAAGCCTATTTATTTATTTATTTTTTTTCTTATTATTTGGTTTCTAAAGTCTCCCTGAAAAAAATAAATAAATAAAAAAACAGTGGGAGAGTAATATTGCCCTTTCAGCTTGTGTGCCAGTCTTGACTCCTGGGTGTGCCACCTCTCTCTCTCATTCAGTGGGCCATAGAAAGCCTATTTATTTTTTTGGTTTTTTTAATATTATTTGGTTTCTAAAGTCTCCCTGAAAAAAAAAACAACATAAAAAAACAGTGGGAGAGTAATATTGCCCTTTCAGCTTGTGTGCCAGTCTTGACTCCTGGGTGTGCCACCTCTCTCATTCAGTGGGCCATAGAAAGCCTATTTATTTTTTTTTTAAAATATTATTGGGTTTCTAAAGTCTCCCTTAAAAAACAAAAAATACATAAAAAAACAGTGGGAGAGTAATATTGCCCTTTCAGCTTGTGTGCCAGTCTTGACTCCTGGGTGTGCCACCTCTCTCATTCAGTGGGCCATAGAAAGCCTATTTATTTTTTTAAAAAAATATTATTTGGTTTCTAAAGTCTCCCTTAAAAAACAAAAAATACATAAAAAAACAGTGGGAGAGTAATATTGCCCTTTCAGCTTGTGTGCCAGTCTTGACTCCTGGGTGTGCCACCTCTCTCATTCAGTGGGCCATAGAAAGCCTATTTATTTTTTTTAAAAAATATTATTTGGTTTCTAAAGTCTCCCTTAAAAAACAAAAAATACATAAAAAAACAGTGGGAGAGTAATATTGCCCTTTCAGCTTGTGTGCCAGTCTTGACTCCTGGGTGTGCCACCTCTCTCATTCAGTGGGCCATAGAAAGCCTATTTATTTTTTTTTTAAAATATTATTTGGTTTCTAAAGTCTCCCTTAAAAAACAAAAAATACATAAAAAAACAGTGGGAGAGTAATATTGCCCTTTCAGCTTGTGTGCCAGTCTTGACTCCTGGGTGTGCCACCTCTCTCTCTCATTCAGTGGGCCATAGAAAGCCTATTTATTTTTTTGGTTTTTTAATATTATTTGGTTTCTAAAGTCTCCCTTAAAAAACAAAAA
The DNA here is from genome assembly GCF_051348905.1 of Ranitomeya variabilis. Lineage (NCBI taxonomy): Eukaryota > Metazoa > Chordata > Amphibia > Anura > Dendrobatidae > Ranitomeya > Ranitomeya variabilis. The sequence goes on along the minus strand of NC_135237.1, from coordinate 69,905,167 downwards.
AAACATAAAAAAACAGTGGGAGAGTAATATTGCCCTTTCAGCTTGTGTGCCAGTCTTGACTCCTGGGTGTGCCACCTCTCGCTCTCATTCAGTGGGCCATAGAAAGCCTATTTATTTTTTTTGGTTTTTTTAATATTATTTGGTTTCTAAAGTCTCCCTTAAAAAACAAAAAAAACATAAAAAAACAGTGGGAGAGTAATATTGCCCTTTCAGCTTGTGTGCCAGTCTTGACTCCTGGGTGTGCCACCTCTCTCTCTCATTCAGTGGGCCATAGAAAGCCTATTTATTTTTTTGGTTTTTTTAATATTATTTGGTTTCTAAAGTCTCCCTTAAAAAACAAAAAAAACATAAAAAAACAGTGGGAGAGTAATATTGCCCTTTCAGCTTGCGTGCCAGTCTTGACTCCTGGGTGTGCCACCTCTCTCATTCAGTGGGCCATAGAAAGCCTATTTATTTTATTTTTTTAAATATTATTGGGTTTCTAAAGTCTCCCTTAAAAAACAAAAAATACATAAAAAAACAGTGGGAGAGTAATATTGCCCTTTCAGCTTGTGTGCCAGTCTTGACTCCTGGGTGTGCCACCTCTCTCTCTCATTCAGTGGGCCATAGAAAGGCTATTTATTTTTTTGGTTTTTTTAATATTATTTGGTTTCTAAAGTCTCCCTGAAAACAAAAAAAACATAAAAAAACAGTGGGAGAGTAATATTGCCCTTTCAGCTTGTGTGCCAGTCTTGACTCCTGGGTGTGCCACCTCTCTCTCTCATTCAGTGGGCCATAGAAAGCATTTTTTTTTTCCTTGATTTGTGTTCTAAAATCTACCTCAACACAAAAACACTACATCAATCAGTGGGAGAAAAATATTGGCCTCAGTCAGGGCTTGTGTGCCACTGCTGTGTGTGCTATCTCTCATTCAGTGGGCTATAGAAAGCCTATTTATTTATTTATTTTTTTTCTTATTATTTGGTTTCTAAAGTCTCCCTGAAAAAAAAAAACATAAAAAAACAGTGGGAGAGTAATATTGCCCTTTCAGCTTGTGTGCCAGTCTTGACTCCTGGGTGTGCCACCTCTCTCATTCAGTGGGCCATAGAAAGGCTATTTATTTTTTTGGTTTTTTTAATATTATTTGGTTTCTAAAGTCTCCCTTAAAAAACAAAAAATACATAAAAAAACAGTGGGAGAGTAATATTGCCCTTTCAGCTTGTGTGCCAGTCTTGACTCCTGGGTGTGCCACCTCTCTCTCTCATTCAGTGGGCCATAGAAAGCCTATTTATTTTTTTGGTTTTTTTAATATTATTTGGTTTCTAAAGTCTCCCTTAAAAAACAAAAAAAACATAAAAAAACAGTGGGAGAGTAATATTGCCCTTTCAGCTTGTGTGCCAGTCTTGACTCCTGGGTGTGCCACCTCTCTCATTCAGTGGGCCATAGAAAGCCTATTTATTTTTTTTTTAAAATATTATTGGGTTTCTAAAGTCTCCCTTAAAAAACAAAAAATACATAAAAAAACAGTGGGAGAGTAATATTGCCCTTTCAGCTTGTGTGCCAGTCTTGACTCCTGGGTGTGCCACCTCTCTCTCTCATTCAGTGGGCCATAGAAAGGCTATTTATTTTTTTGGTTTTTTTAATATTATTTGGTTTCTAAAGTCTCCCTGAAAAAAAAAAAAAACATAAAAAAACAGTGGGAGAGTAATATTGCCCTTTCAGCTTGTGTGCCAGTCTTGACTCCTGGGTGTGCCACCTCTCTCTCTCATTCAGTGGGCCATAGAAAGGCTATTTATTTTTTTGGTTTTTTTAATATTATTTGGTTTCTAAAGTCTCCCTTAAAAAACAAAAAATACATAAAAAAACAGTGGGAGAGTAATATTGCCCTTTCAGCTTGTGTGCCAGTCTTGACTCCTGGGTGTGCCACCTCTCTCTCTCATTCAGTGGGCCATAGAAAGCCTATTTATTTTTTTGGTTTTTTTAATATTATTTGGTTTCTGAAGTCTCCCTGAGAAAAAAAAATAAATAAATTAGGTGGGAGATTAATATTGACATTAGTGCTTGAGTGACAGTCCTGCGTGTGTGTCATCTCTGTGATTTTGTGCCACAGAAAACAGAGTGTGTAACATTGTGCCTGATTTTCCTTGTGGTCTCACCAACCTGTTAAGGGATATTGAAATCATACTGAAGTTATAGCTCACCGTGTAAGTTGTTTGACAGCAACAAATAAAGTTACTTTGGTTAAGATTTTAAAACAATGAGGAAGTCTGGTGCAAGAGGTCGTCGTGGGCGTTCATTGTCAGCTGGTAATGATGGTAGTGGTAGTGGAGCATCAGGTGGTCGTGGGGATAAAAATATTCCACCTAAGTCTGGAGCTGTGGAGCCAGTTTCGTCATCAGGCTACACAAGGCCTCGAACGCTCTCTTTTCTGGGAGTAGGAAAACCGCTTTTAAAGGCGGAGCAGCAACAGCAAGTTTTGGCTTACATTGCAGACTCAGCCTCTAGCTCTTTTGCCTCCTCTTCCGAAACTGGTAAATGTAAAAGCAGCGCGTCGCTTGTGGATGTTCACGGTCAGGGACAAGTCGCTTCCTTGTCCTCCTCAGCAAAAACTACAACAAGAGAGAAGGATGCAGCAGGCGACACAACGGGTCACTCCATGGAGCTCTTTACACATACCGTCCCTGGCTTAGAAAGTGAAACATTTAACAGGCCATGCCCATTACAAGTAGATTCTGACATGGAGTGCACTGATGCACAGCCACAGCCAGAGTACTATGCTGCTCCTTTGACTCAGACCACCACATTGCCCTCTCAGGGTACAGATCCACAATCAGACCCTGATGAGACTATGTTGCCCCGCCACGAACGCTATACCACCGACCGACACAGTGACACAGACGAAGTTGCACACGAGCTCGAAGAGGAGGTAATAGATGACCCAGTTATTGACCCCGATTGGCAGCCATTGGGGGAACAGGGTGCAGGCGGCAGTAGTTCAGAAGCGGAGGTGGAGGAGGGGCCGCAGCAGGCATCAACATCGCAACAGGTTCCATCTGCCGGGCCCGTATCTGGCCCAAAACGCGTGTCAAAGCCAAAACCTGTTGGAGGACAGCGTGGCCATCCGGTTAAAGCTCAGTCTGCAATCCCTGAAAAGGGATCCGAGTCTAGGAAGAGTGCAGTCTGGCATTTTTTTAAACAACATCCAACTGATCAGCGCAAAGTCATCTGTCAAAAATGTTCAACTAGCTTAAGCAGAGGTCAGAATCTGAAAAGTCTAAATACTAGTTGCATGCATAGACACTTAACCACCATGCATTTTCAAGCCTGGACTAACTACCAAATGTCCCTTAAGGTTGTAGCACCCTCGGCCAATGAAGCTAGTCAGCAACGCAACATCCCTTCCGTCACTGTAAGGCCACCATTTTCCGCACCACCGGCAGTATCTGTGCAGGTTTCTTTGCCAGCCAAAAGCAGTCAGGGTCAGGGAACCACCAGTTTTGTAGGAGGAAATATTGCATCTAGGGCACCGGCGGAAACAATACCGTCTCCAACCGTCTCTCAGTCTGCCATGTACACCGGCACACCCGAAAGTTCCACGATCTCCAGCTCTCCAGTCCAGCTCACCCTACATGAGACTCTGGTTAGAAAAAGGAAGTACTTATCCTCGCATCCGCGTACACAGGGTTTTAACGCCCACATAGCTAGACTAATCTCGTTAGAGATGATGCCCTACCGGTTAGTTGAAAGCGAAGCTTTCAAAGCCCTGATGGAGTACGCTGAACCACGATACGAGCTACCCAGTCGACACTTTTTTTCCAGAAAAGCCATCCCAGCCCTGCACCAGCATGTTAAACAGCGCATCGTCCATGCACTCAGGCAATCTGTGAGTACAAAGGTGCACCTGACTACAGATGCATGGACCAGTAGGCATGGCCAGGGACGTTATGTGTCCATCACGTCACACTGGGTGAATGTGGTGGATGCAGGGTCCACAGGCGACATCAATTTAGGGACAGTTGTGCCTAGCCCACGGTCTAGGAAACAGTTGGCTGTAGGCGTTCGCACCCCCTCCTCCTCCTCCTCCTCGTCCTCCTGCAGAAGCTACAGCTCTTCCACAGAACGCAGTCTGCCAACCACTCCATCGGCAGATGACACTGTTGCACACCAGTTGTCCCATTATGGGCCAGCTACTGCCAAGCGTCAGCAGGCTGTATTGGCTATGAAGTGTTTGGGCGACAACAGACACACCGCGGAAGTTCTATCCGAGTTCTTGCAACAAGAAACGCAGTCGTGGCTGGGCACAGTAGATCTTGAGGCAGGCAAGGTAGTGAGTGATAACGGAAGGAATTTCATGGCTGCCATCTCCCTTTCCCAACTGAAACACATTCCTTGCCTGGCTCACACCTTAAACCTGGTGGTGCAGTGCTTATTGAAAACTTATCCTGGGTTCTCCGACCTGCTCCTCAAAGTGCGTGCACTTTGCTCACATATCCGACGTTCGCCTGTACACGCCAGCCGTATGCAGACCTATCAGCGGTCTTTGAACCTTCCCCAGCATCGCCTAATCATAGACGTTGCAACAAGGTGGAACTCAACACTGCACATGCTTCAGAGACTGTGCGAACAGAGGCGTGCTGTTATTTATTTGTGGGAGGATACACGGGCAGGCAGTAGGATGGCAGACATGGAGTTGTCAGGTGTGCAGTGGTCTAAGATACAAGACATGTGTCAAGTCCTTCAGTGTTTTGAGGAATGCACACGGCTGGTTAGTGCAGACAACGCCGTAATAAGCATGAGCATCCCCCTAATGCGTCTGCTGATGCAAAGTTTGACGCACATAAAGGAGCAGGCGTCTGCACCAGAGGAAGAGGAAAGCCTTGATGACAGTCAGCCATTGTCTGGTCAGGGCAGTGTACAGGACGAGGTAGCGGGCGAAGAGGAGGTGGAGGACGAGGAGGATGATGGGGATGAGTATATTTTTAATGCCGAACCTTTCCCGGGGGCACAGGAAATTGGTTGCGTGTCACGGCCGGGTTCTGGTTTTTTGAGGGACACAAGTGACGTAGATTTGCCTGCAACTGCCCCTCAACCAATCACAACCGGAGATTTGACAACTGGAACTTTGGCCCACATGGCAGATTATGCCTTACGTATCCTAAAAAGGGACACACGCATTACGAAAATGATGAACGATGACGATTACTGGTTGGCCTGCCTCCTTGATCCACGCTATAAAGGCAAATTGCAAAATATTATGCCACATGAGAACTTGGAACTAATATTAGCAACCAAACAATCAACTCTTGTTGACCGTTTGCTTCAGGCATTCCCAGCACACAGCGCACGTGATCGTTCTCACACGAGCTCCAGGGGGCAGCAGACTAGGAGTGTTAGGGGTGCACACATCAGAAGTGGCGTTGGACAGAGGGGTTTTCTGACCAGGTTGTGGAGTTATTTTGCTATGACCGCAGACAGGACAGGTACTGCTGCATCAATTGAAAGTGACAGGAGACAACATTTGTCCAGTATGGTTACTAACTATTTTTCATCCCTTATCGATGTTCTCCCTCAACCGTCATTCCCATTTGATTACTGGGCCTCCAAATTAGACACCTGGCCAGAATTGGCAGAATATGCATTGCAGGAGCTTGCTTGCCCGGCAGCAAGTGTCCTATCAGAAAGAGTATTCAGTGCTGCAGGTTCAATATTAACCGAAAAAAGGACTCGTCTGGCTACCCAAAATGTTGACGATCTAACATTCATTAAAATGAACCACAACTGGATTTCGAAATCTTTTGCCCCACCTTGCCCGGCCGACACCTAGCTTTCCTATGAAAAGCTCTTGCCTGTGAATTACTTTTCTAATGTCTAATTTGCTGCAGCTGATTGTACAGCATACGACATGTTTACACCTCCCTAAATGGCAAAACTCCCCACACGGGGCCGTGGTATCGCGACTTGGCGCAAGCACCCGTGAGACTGCTGTTTGTTGTGAATTTGGATTCTGGGCTCCCCCGGTGGCTACTGGTGGAATTGAACTGGTGTTTTCATCTTCTCTGTTCACCTGTTCCCATCAAGTTGTGGGAGTCGCTATATAACCTTGCTGCTCTGTTAGTTGCTTGCCGGTCAACAATGTTATCAGAAGCCTCTCTGTGCTTGTTCCTGCTCCTAGACAACTACTAGATAAGTTGGACTCTTGTCCATGTTTGTTTTTTGCATTTTTGTTCCAGTTCACAGTTGTAGTTTCGTTACTGTGTCTGGAAAGCTCTTGTGAACAGGAATTGCCACTCTGGTGTTATGAGTTAATGCCAGAGTTTTAAAGTAATTTCTGGATGGTGTTTTGATAGGGTTTTCAGCTGACCATGAAAGTGTCCTTTCTGTCTTCTGCTATGTAGTAAGTGGACCTCAAATTTGCTAAACCTATTTTCATACTACGTTTGTTATTTCATCTTAACTCACCGCCAATACATGTGGGGGGCCTCTGTCTCCTTTCGGGGTATTTCTCTAGAGGTGAGCTAGGACTGATATTTTCCTCTGCTAGCATTATTTAGTCCTCCGGCTGGTGCTGGGCATCTAGAATCAACGTAGGCATGCTACCCGGCCACTGCTAGTTGTGCGTTAGGTTTAGTTCATGGTCAGCTCAGTTCCCATCTTCCAAGAGCTAGTTCCTATATATGCTTATGCTATGTTCTCTTGCCATTGAGATCATGACAGTTTGACCGGCCCACTAAAGGGTTAAAAACCTTGGCTGAGAAAGGAGAGAAATAAGTAGTCTGCTGAAATTTTTTTTTTTTTTTTTTCTCTCTTTCTAATCTTTGAATGGCTCTGTGTCCACCTGTTTGTAATGGATCTTCAGAGTGTAACTGCAGGTTTGAATAATCTCGCCACGAAGGTACAAAATTTGCAAGATTTTGTTTGTCATGCACCTGTATCTGAGCCGAGAATTCCTTTGCCGGAATTTTTCTCGGGGAATAGATCTGGGTTTCAGAATTTTCGAAATAATTGCAAATTATTTTTGTCCCTGAAATCTCGCTCTGCCGGAGACCCTGCACAGCAGGTCAGGATTGTGATTTCCTTGCTCCGGGGCGACCCTCAAGACTGGGCTTTTTCATTGACACCAGGGGATCCTGCGTTGCTCAATGTGGATGCGTTTTTTCTGGCCTTGGGGTTGCTTTATGACGAACCTCATTTGGAGCTTCAGGCAGAAAAAACTTTGATGTCCCTATCTCAGGGGCAAGATGAAGCGGAAATTTACTGCCAAAGATTCCGTAAATGGTCTGTGCTTACTCAGTGGAATGAGTGCGCCCTGGCGGCGACTTTCAGAGAGGGTCTCTCTGATGCCATTAAGGATGTTATGGTGGGGTTCCCTGTGCCTGCGGGTCTGAATGAGTCCATGACAATGGCTATTCAGATCGATAGGCGTTTGCGGGAGCGCAAACCAGTGCACCATCTGGCGGTGTCCACTGAGAAGTCGCCAGAGAGTATGCAGTGTGATAGAATTCTGTCCCGAAGCGAGCGGCAGAATTTTAGACGGAAAAATGGGTTGTGTTTCTATTGTGGTGATTCTACTCATGTTATATCAGCATGCTCTAAGCGCACTAAAAAGCTTGATAAATCTGTTTCCATTTGCACCTTACCATCTAAGTTTATTCTATCTGTGACCCTGATTTGCTCTTTGTCATCTATTACCACGGACGCCTATGTCGACTCTGGCGCCGCTTTGAGTCTTATGGATTGGTCCTTTGCCAAACACTGTGGGTATGATTTAGAGCCTTTGGAGACTCTTATTCCTCTGAAGGGGATTGACTCCACCCCATTGGCTAATAATAAACCACAATACTGGACACAAGTAACTATGCGTATTAATCCGGATCACCAGGAGCTTATTCGCTTTCTGGTGCTGTATAATCTACATGATGATTTGGTGCTAGGATTGCCTTGGCTGCAATCTCACAACCCAGTCCTCGACTGGAGAGCTATGTCTGTGTTGAGCTGGGGATGTAAGGGGGCTCATGGGGATGTACCTGTGGTTTCCATTTCATCATCTATTCCCTCTGAAATTCCTGAGTTCCTGTCTGACTATCGTGACGTCTTTGAAGAATCCAAGCTTGGTTCATTACCTCCGCACCGAGAGTGCGATTGTGCCATAGATTTAATCCCGGGTAGTAAATACCCAAAGGGTCGTTTATTTAATCTGTCTGTGCCTGAACATGCTGCTATGCGAGAATATATAAAGGAGTCCTTGGAAAAGGGACATATTCGTCCATCGTCATCTCCCTTAGGAGCCGGTTTTTTCTTCGTGTCAAAAAAAGACGGCTCTTTGAGACCATGTATCGATTATCGGCTTTTGAATAAAATCACTGTAAAATATCAATACCCATTGCCGTTGCTGACTGATTTGTTTGCTCGCATAAAGGGGGCCAAGTGGTTCTCTAAGATTGACCTTCGTGGGGCGTATAATTTGGTGCGAATCAGGCAGGGGGATGAGTGGAAAACCGCATTTAATACGCCCGAGGGCCACTTTGAGTATTTAGTGATGCCTTTTGGTCTTTCAAATGCTCCGTCAGTTTTCCAGTCCTTTATGCATGATATTTTTCGCGATTATTTGGATAAATTTATGATTGTGTATCTGGATGATATTCTGATTTTTTCGGATGACTGGGACTCTCATGTCCAGCAAGTCAGGAGGGTTTTCCAGGTTTTGCGGTCTAATTCTTTGTGTGTGAAGGGTTCTAAGTGTGTTTTTGGGGTACAGAGGATTTCCTTTTTGGGATATATTTTTTCTCCCTCTTCCATTGAAATGGATCCTGTCAAGGTTCAAGCTATTTGTGATTGGACGCAGCCCTCTTCTCTTAAGAGTCTTCAGAAATTTTTGGGCTTTGCTAACTTTTATCGTCGATTTATTGCTGGTTTTTCGGATATTGCTAAGCCATTGACCGATTTGACTAAGAAGGGTGCTGATGTTGCTGATTGGTCCCCTGACGCTGTGGAGGCCTTTCGGGAGCTTAAGCGCCGTTTTTCCTCTGCCCCTGTGTTGCGTCAGCCTGATGTTGCTCTACCTTTTCAGGTTGAGGTCGACGCTTCTGAGATCGGAGCTGGGGCAGTGTTGTCGCAGAAAAGTTCTGACTGCTCCGTGATGAGGCCTTGTGCCTTCTTTTCCCGTAAATTTTCGCCCGCTGAGCGGAATTATGATGTTGGGAATCGGGAGCTTTTGGCCATGAAGTGGGCTTTTGAGGAGTGGCGCCATTGGCTTGAGGGGGCCAGACATCAGGTGGTGGTATTGACTGACCACAAAAACTTGATTTATCTTGAGACCGCCAGGCGCCTGAATCCTAGACAGGCGCGCTGGTCATTATTTTTCTCTCGGTTTAATTTTGTGGTGTCGTACCTACCGGGTTCTAAGAATGTTAAGGCGGATGCCCTTTCTAGGAGTTTTGAGCCTGACTCGCCTGGTAACTCTGAGCCCACAGGTATCCTTAAGGATGGAGTGGTATTGTCAGCCGTTTCTCCAGACCTGCGGCGGGCCTTGCAGGAGTTTCAGGCAGATAGACCGGATCGTTGCCCACCTGATAAACTGTTTGTTCCTGATGATTGGACCAGTAGAGTCATCTCTGAGGTTCATTCTTCTGCGTTGGCAGGTCATCCTGGCATTTTTGGTACCAGGGATTTGGTGGCAAGGTCCTTCTGGTGGCCTTCCCTGTCACGAGATGTGCGAGGCTTTGTGCAGTCTTGTGACGTTTGTGCTCGGGCCAAGCCTTGTTGCTCTCGGGCTAGTGGATTGTTGTTGCCCTTGCCTATTCCTAAGAGGCCTTGGACGCACATCTCGATGGATTTTATTTCAGATCTGCCTGTTTCTCAGAAGATGTCTGTCATCTGGGTGGTGTGTGACCGTTTCTCTAGGATGGTCCATTTGGTTCCTCTGCCCAAGTTGCCTTCTTCTTCCGAGTTGGTTCCTCTGTTTTTTCAAAATGTTGTTCGTTTGCATGGTATTCCTGAGAATATCATTTCTGACAGAGGGACCCAATTCGTGTCTAGATTTTGGCGGGCATTCTGTGCTAGGATGGGCATAGATTTATCTTTTTCGTCCGCTTTCCATCCTCAGACGAATGGCCAGACCGAGCGGACTAATCAGACCCTGGAGACATATCTGAGGTGTTTTGTGTCTGCTGACCAGGATGATTGGGTTGCTTTTTTGCCATTGGCAGAGTTCGCTCTCAATAATCGGGCCAGCTCTGCCACTTTGGTGTCCCCGTTTTTCTGTAATTCGGGGTTTCATCCTCGATTTTCCTCTGGTCAGGTGGAATCTTCGGATTGTCCTGGAGTGGATGCTGTGGTGGAGAGATTGCATCAGATCTGGGGGCAGGTGGTGGACAATTTGAGGTTGTCCCAGGAGAAGACTCGGCTTTTTGCCAACCGCCACCGTCGTGTTGGTCCTCGGCTTTGTGTTGGGGATTTGGTGTGGTTGTCTTCTCGTTTTGTCCCTATGAGGGTCTCTTCTCCTAAGTTTAAGCCTCGGTTCATCGGCCCGTATAAGATATTGGAGATTCTTAACCCTGTTTCCTTCCGTTTGGACCTCCCTGCATCCTTTTCTATTCATAACGTTTTTCATCGGTCATTATTGCGCAGGTATGAGGTACCGGTTGTGCCTTCCGTTGAGCCTCCTGCTCCGGTGTTGGTTGAGGGTGAGTTGGAGTACGTTGTGGAGAAAATCTTAGACTCTCGTGTTTCCAGACGGAGACTCCAGTATCTGGTCAAGTGGAAGGGATACGGCCAGGAGGATAATTCTTGGGTGAATGCATCTGATGTTCATGCCCCTGATCTGGTTCGTGCCTTTCATAGGGCCCATCCTGATCGCCCTGGTGGTTCTGGTGAGGGTTCGGTGCCCCCTCCTTGAGGGGGGGGTACTGTTGTGAATTTGGATTCTGGGCTCCCCCGGTGGCTACTGGTGGAATTGAACTGGTGTTTTCATCTTCTCTGTTCACCTGTTCCCATCAAGTTGTGGGAGTCGCTATATAACCTTGCTGCTCTGTTAGTTGCTTGCCGGTCAACAATGTTATCAGAAGCCTCTCTGTGCTTGTTCCTGCTCCTAGACAACTACTAGATAAGTTGGACTCTTGTCCATGTTTGTTTTTTGCATTTTTGTTCCAGTTCACAGTTGTAGTTTCGTTACTGTGTCTGGAAAGCTCTTGTGAACAGGAATTGCCACTCTGGTGTTATGAGTTAATGCCAGAGTTTTAAAGTAATTTCTGGATGGTGTTTTGATAGGGTTTTCAGCTGACCATGAAAGTGTCCTTTCTGTCTTCTGCTATGTAGTAAGTGGACCTCAAATTTGCTAAACCTATTTTCATACTACGTTTGTTATTTCATCTTAACTCACCGCCAATACATGTGGGGGGCCTCTGTCTCCTTTCGGGGTATTTCTCTAGAGGTGAGCTAGGACTGATATTTTCCTCTGCTAGCATTATTTAGTCCTCCGGCTGGTGCTGGGCATCTAGAATCAACGTAGGCATGCTACCCGGCCACTGCTAGTTGTGCGTTAGGTTTAGTTCATGGTCAGCTCAGTTCCCATCTTCCAAGAGCTAGTTCCTATATATGCTTATGCTATGTTCTCTTGCCATTGAGATCATGACAGCTGTTTGTCTGAAGAGGTGGGTGTGCTCGCTTTTGGTTGACGGCATTGCTACTGGGTCCCTCATAGTACAATGTAGTGTCTCTGGCGGTGGTGGTGCGCACCCAACGTCAGACACACCGTTGTAACATGAGGGGCCCTGGGGCGGTCCCGCCGGCCTCAAGAGAGTTCCCCCCTACCCCAGCTCAAAATGTGCTCTACCACGTGCAAAATTATGTCGCACAGCTCCACCAATCTTTAGTCTATTCGCTGACATCATTCAATGTCTGGCACTGACAATACAAATTTGTAGACATGATGATATTGCAGATTGCAGATATGATGCAACTTAAAGTAGTCTGTGTCTGTGTCCTATATTGGCACCATTAAATAGTTACTGCCAAATTACTATGTCAGAAACTCAGTAGATTAGCCCACCCCTGTACCTAAGTATGCCACCTTTTTTTTTGTTTTGGTTGTTTTGCGAGACATTAACATCTATTTATATTTTGGGAGTACTGGGACAGACACTCCTTGCACTACTCCTCCACTCACCACCAAGCTGCCTGTGTATCCATGTAACCGCTGTAAAGCTGCCATGAGCCTATTGTTTGTTATTTTAGGCCTTTGATAGCCTGTCTGCGGTCCCTACTTTAAATACTCCTCCACTGACCACCAAGCTGCCTGTGTATCCATGTAACCGATATAAAACTTCCATGAGCCTATTGTTTGTTATTTTAGGCCTTTGATAGCCTGTCTGCGGTCCCTACTTTAAATACTTCTCCACTCACCACCAAGCTGCCTGTGTATCCATGTAACCGCTGTAAAGCTGCCATGAGCCTATTGTTTGTTATTTTAGGCCTTTGATAGCCTGTCTGCGGTCCCTACTTTAAATACTCCTCCACTCATCACCAGCTGCCTGCCCGTGTATCCATGTAACCGCTGTAAAACTGCCATGAGCCTATTGTTTGTTATTTTAGGCCTTTGATAGCCTGTCTGCGGTCCCTACTTTAAATACTCCTCCACTCATCACCAGCTGCCTGCCCGTGTATCCATGTAACCGCTGTAAAACTGCCATGAGCCTATTGTTTGTTATTTTAGGCCTTTGATAGCCTGTCTGCGGTCCCTACTTTAAATACTCCTCCACTCACCACCAAGCTGCCTGTGTATCCATGTAACCGCTGTAAAGCTGCCATGAGCCTATTGTTTGTTATTTTAGGCCTTTGATAGCCTGTCTGCGGTCCCTACTTTAAATACTCCTCCACTCATCACCAGCTGCCTGCCCGTGTATCCATGTAACCGCTGTAAAACTGCCATGAGCCTATTGTTTGTTATTTTAGGCCTTTGATAGCCTATCTGCGGTCCCTACTTTAAATACTCCTCCACTCATCACCAGCTGCCTGCCCGTGTATCCATGTAACCGCTGTAAAACTGCCATGAGCCTATTGTTTGTTATTTTAGGCCTTTGATAGCCTGTCTGCGGTCCCTACTTTAAATACTCCTCCACTCAACACCAAGCTGCCTGTGTATCCATGTAACCGCTGTAAAGCTGCCATGAGCCTATTGTTTGTTATTTTAGGCCTTTGATAGCCTGTCTGCGGTCCCTACTTTAAATACTCCTCCACTGACCACCAAGCTGCCTGTGTATCCATGTAACCGCTGTAAAGCTGCCATGAGCCTATTGTTTGTTATTTTAGGCCTTTGATAGCCTGTCTGCGGTCCCTACTTTAAATACTCCTCCACTCATCACCAGCTGCCTGCCCGTGTATCCATGTAACCGCTGTAAAACTGCCATGAGCCTATTGTTTGTTATTTTAGGCCTTTGATAGCCTGTCTGCGGTCCCTACTTTAAATACTCCTCCACTCATCACCAGCTGCCTGCCCGTGTATCCATGTAACCGCTGTAAAACTGCCATGAGCCTATTGTTTGTTATTTTAGGCCTTTGATAGCCTGTCTGCGGTCCCTACTTTAAATACTCCTCCACTCACCACCAAGCTGCCTGTGTATCCATGTAACCGCTGTAAAGCTGCCATGAGCCTATTGTTTGTTATTTTAGGCCTTTGATAGCCTGTCTGCGGTCCCTACTTTAAATACTCCTCCACTCACCACCAAGCTGCCTGTGTATCCATGTAACCGCTGTAAAGCTGCCATGAGCCTATTGTTTGTTATTTTAGGCCTTTGATAGCCTGTCTGCGGTCCCTACTTTAAATGCTCCTCCACTCATCACCAGCTGCCTGCCCGTGTATCCATGTAACCGCTGTAAAACTGCCATGAGCCTATTGTTTGTTATTTTAGGCCTTTGATAGCCTGTCTGCGGTCCCTACTTTAAATACTCCTCCACTCATCACCAGCTGCCTGCCCGTGTATCCATGTAACCGCTGTAAAACTGCCATGAGCCTATTGTTTGTTATTTTAGGCCTTTGATAGCCTGTCTGCGGTCCCTACTTTAAATACTCCTCCACTCACCACCAAGCTGCCTGTGTATCCATGTAACCGCTGTAAAGCTGCCATGAGCCTATTGTTTGTTATTTTAGGCCTTTGATAGCCTGTCTGCGGTCCCTACTTTAAATACTCCTCCACTCATCACCAGCTGCCTGCCCGTGTATCCATGTAACCGCTGTAAAACTGCCATGAGCCTATTGTTTGTTATTTTAGGCCTTTGATAGCCTGTCTGCGGTCCCTACTTTAAATACTCCTCCACTCATCACCAGCTGCCTGCCCGTGTATCCATGTAACCGCTGTAAAACTGCCATGAGCCTATTGTTTGTTATTTTAGGCCTTTGATAGCCTGTCTGCGGTCCCTACTTTAAATACTCCTCCACTCACCACCAAGCTGCCTGCCCGTGTATCCATGTAACCGCTGTAAAGCTGCCATGAGCCTATTGTTTGTTATTTTAGGCCTTTGATAGCCTGTCTGCGGTCCCTACTTTAAATACTCCTCCACTCACCACCAAGCTGCCTGTGTATCCATGTAACCGATGTAAAACTGCAGTATTTTGCTTATAAAAAAGAAAATACTGGAGAGATATCAAATGCAGACATTTTAACATTAAAAACAAAAACACATACAACAAAAAACTGGTACAGTACAAAAATTGTCCACCAGCTACAAAAACTTGCTCCTGCAAGTAGTTAACTGAAAGGTTTTTTTCCATTGAAAACACAGATATGGCATCCACCGAGTGTTGTCCTGTCGCGTCTTCTTTATATTATTGCCAAGAAGCTGCAACTGAATAAAGCTGAGCTTCTACCTTCTGCCTCTTATTAACTGCTTTTTTTAAAAAAAATTGTCCACCAGCTACAAAAACTTTCTCCTGCAAGTAGTTAACTGAAAGGTTTTTTTCCATTGAAAACACAGATATGGCATCCACCGAGTGTTGTCCTGTCGCGTCTTCTTTATATTATTGCCAAGAAGCTGCAACTGAATAAAGCTGAGCTTCAACCTTCAGTTCCAAATTACCATTTTTAAAAATGCAATTGGCTGTTCCGGCCTACTAAAGGTGTCTGTCTGCCCCTGCCTGGTGTTGTCCTCAACTGAATAAAGCTGAGCTTCTACCTTCTGCTTCTTACTAACTGCTGTTTTTTTAAAAAATTGGCTGTTCCGGCCTACTAAAGGTGTCTGTCTGCCCCTGCCTGGTGTTGTCCTCAACTGAATAAAGCTGAGCTTCAACCTTCAGTTCCAAATTACCATTTTTAAAAATGCAATTGGCTGTTCCGGCCTACTAAAGGTGTCTGTCTGCCCCTGCCTGGTGTTGTCCTCAACTGAATAAAGCTGAGCTTCTACCTTCTGCCTCTTACTAACTGCTGTTTTTTTTTTAAAATTGGCTGTTCCGGCCTACTAAAGGTGAATGTCTGCCCCTGCCTGGTGTTGTCCTCAACTGAATAAAGCTGAGCTTCTACCTTCTGCCTCTTACTAACTGCTGTTTTTTTAAAAAAATTGGCTGTTCCGGCCTACTAAAGGTGTCTGTCTGCCCCTGCCTGGTGTTGTCCTCAACTGAATAAAGCTGAGCTTCAACCTTCAGTTCCAAATTACCATTTTTAAAAATGCAATTGGCTGTTCCGGCCTACTAAAGGTGTCTGTCTGCCCCTGCCTGGTGTTGTCCTCAACTGAATAAAGCTGAGCTTCTACCTTCTGCCTCTTACTAACTGCTGTTTTTTTAAAAAATTGGCTGTTCCGGCCTACTAAAGGTGAATGTCTGCCCCTGCCTGGTGTTGTCCTCAACTGAATAAAGCTGAGCTTCAACCTTCAGTTCCAAATTACCATTTTTAAAAATGCAATTGGCTGTTCCGGCCTACTAAAGGTGTCTGTCTGCCCCTGCCTGGTGTTGTCCTCAACTGAATAAAGCTGAGCTTCTACCTTCTGCCTCTTACTAACTGCTGTTTTTTTTAAAAATTGGCTGTTCCGGCCTACTAAAGGTGAATGTCTGCCCCTGCCTGGTGTTGTTCTCAACTGAATAAAGCTGAGCTTCTACCTTCTGCCTCTTACTAACTGCTGTTTTTTTAAAAAATTGGCTGTTCCGGCCTACTAAAGGTGTCTGTCTGCCCCTGCCTGGTGTTGTCCTCAACTGAATAAAGCTGAGCTTCAACCTTCAGTTCCAAATTACCATTTTTAAAAATGCAATTGGCTGTTCCGGCCTACTAAAGGTGTCTGTCTGCCCCTGCCTGGTGTTGTCCTCAACTGAATAAAGCTGAGCTTCTACCTTCTGCCTCTTACTAACTTGTTGTGAATTTGGATTCTGGGCTCCCCCGGTGGCTACTGGTGGAATTGAACTGGTGTCTTCATCTTCTCTGTTCACCTGTTCCCATCAAGATGTGGGAGTCGCTATATAACCTTGCTGCTCTGTTAGTTGCTTGCCGGTCAACAATGTTATCAGAAGCCTCTCTGTGCTTGTTCCTGCTCCTAGACAACTACTAGATAAGTTGGACTCTTGTCCATGTTTGTTTTTGCATTTTTGTTCCAGTTCACAGCTGAAGTTTCGTTACTGTGTCTGGAAAGCTCTTGTGAACAGGAATTGCCACTCTGGTGTTATGAGTTAATGCCAGAGTTTTAAAGTAATTTCTGGATGGTGTTTTTGATAGGCTTTTCAGCTGACCATGAAAGTGTCCTTTCTGTCTTCTGCTATGTAGTAAGTGGACCTCAAATTTGCTAAACCTATTTTCATACTACGTTTGTTATTTCATCTCAACTCACCGCCAATACATGTGGGGGGCCTCTGTCTCCTTTCGGGGTATTTCTCTAGAGGTGAGCTAGGACTAATATTTTCCTCTGCTAGTTTTATTTAGTCCTCCGGCTGGTGCTGGGCATCTAGAATCAACGTAGGCATGCTACCCGGCCACTGCTAGTTGTGCGTTAGGTTTAGTTCATGGTCAGCTCAGTTCCCATCTTCCAAGAGCTAGTTCCTATATATGCTTATGCTATGTTCTCTTGCCATTGAGATCATGACAGTTTGACCGGCCTTCAAAGTGTTAATTGTTTGGGCTGAAGCAGGAGAAAAAGAAGTGTTGAAGGGAAATTTTTTTTTTTTTTTTTTTTTTTCCCCCTCAGAGTTTTGCTGCCTAGCCCTTAATTGCTGTCTAGCTGCTTCTTACCTCCTCTTAACCCTTGAATGGCTCTGTGTCCACCTGTTTGTAATGGATCTTCAGAGTGTAACTGCAGGTTTGAATAATCTCGCCACGAAGGTACAAAATTTGCAAGATTTTGTTTGTCATGCACCTGTATCTGAGCCGAGAATTCCTTTGCCGGAATTTTTCTCGGGGAATAGATCCGGGTTTCAGAATTTTCGAAATAATTGCAAATTATTTTTGTCCCTGAAATCTCGCTCTGCCGGAGACCCTGCACAGCAGGTCAGGATTGTGATTTCCTTGCTCCGGGGCGACCCTCAAGACTGGGCTTTTTCATTGACACCAGGGGATCCTGCGTTGCTCAATGTGGATGCGTTTTTTCTGGCCTTGGGGTTGCTTTATGACGAACCTCATTTGGAGCTTCAGGCAGAAAAAACTTTGATGTCCCTATCTCAGGGGCAAGATGAAGCGGAAATTTACTGCCAAAGATTCCGTAAATGGTCTGTGCTTACTCAGTGGAATGAGTGCGCCCTGGCGGCGACTTTCAGAGAGGGTCTCTCTGATGCCATTAAGGATGTTATGGTGGGGTTCCCTGTGCCTGCGGGTCTGAATGAGTCCATGACAATGGCTATTCAGATCGATAGGCGTTTGTGGGAGCGCAAACCAGTGCACCATCTGGCGGTGTCCACTGAGAAGTCGCCAGAGAGTATGCAGTGTGATAGAATTCTGTCCCGAAGCGAGCGGCAGAATTTTAGACGGAAAAATGGGTTGTGTTTCTATTGTGGTGATTCTACTCATGTTATATCAGCATGCTCTAAGCGCACTAAAAAGCTTGGTAAATCTGTTTCCATTTGCACCTTACCGTCTAAATTTATTCTATCTGTGACCCTGATTTGCTCTTTGTCATCTATTACCACGGACGCCTATGTCGACTCTGGCGCCGCTTTGAGTCTTATGGATTGGTCCTTTGCCAAACGCTGTGGGTATGATTTAGAGCCTTTGGAGACTCCTATTCCTCTGAAGGGGATTGACTCCACCCCATTGGCTAATAATAAACCACAATACTGGACACAAGTAACTATGCGTATTAATCCGGATCACCAGGAGATTATTCGCTTTCTGGTGCTGTATAATCTACATGATGATTTGGTACTAGGATTGCCTTGGCTGCAATCTCACAACCCAGTCCTCGACTGGAGAGCTATGTCTGTGTTGAGCTGGGGATGTAAGGGGGCTCATGGGGATGTACCTGTGGTTTCCATTTCATCATCCATTCCCTCTGAAATTCCTGAGTTCCTGTCTGACTATCGTGACGTCTTTGAAGAATCCAAGCTTGGTTCGTTACCTCCGCACCGAGAGTGCGATTGTGCCATAGATTTAATCCCGGGTAGTAAATACCCAAAGGGTCGTTTATTTAATCTGTCTGTGCCTGAACATGCTGCTATGCGAGAATATATAAAGGAGTCCTTGGAAAAGGGACATATTCGTCCATCGTCATCTCCCTTAGGAGCCGGTTTTTTCTTTGTGTCAAAAAAAGACGGCTCTTTGAGACCATGTATTGATTATCGGCTTTTGAATAAAATCACTGTTAAATATCAATACCCATTGCCGTTGCTGACTGATTTGTTTGCTCGCATAAAGGGGGCCAAGTGGTTCTCTAAGATTGACCTTCGTGGGGCGTATAATTTGGTGCGAATCAGGCAGGGGGATGAGTGGAAAACCGCATTTAATACGCCCGAGGGCCACTTTGAGTATTTAGTGATGCCTTTTGGTCTTTCTAATGCTCCGTCAGTTTTCCAGTCCTTTATGCATGATATTTTTCGCGATTATTTGGATAAATTTATGATTGTGTATCTGGATGATATTCTGATTTTTTCGGATGACTGGGACTCTCATGTCCAGCAAGTCAGGAGGGTTTTTCAGGTTTTGCGGTCTAATTCTTTGTGTGTGAAGGGTTCTAAGTGTGTTTTTGGGGTACAGAGGATTTCCTTTTTGGGATATATTTTTTCCCCCTCTTCCATTGAAATGGATCCTGTCAAGGTTCAAGCTATTTGTGATTGGACGCAGCCCTCTTCTCTTAAGAGTCTTCAGAAATTTTTGGGCTTTGCTAACTTTTATCGTCGATTTATTGCTGGTTTTTCGGATATTGCTAAACCATTGACCGATTTGACTAAGAAGGGTGCTGATGTTGCTGATTGGTCCCCTGATGCTGTGGAGGCCTTTCGGGAGCTTAAGCGCCGTTTTTCCTCTGCCCCTGTGTTGCGTCAGCCTGATGTTGCTCTTCCTTTTCAGGTTGAGGTCGACGCTTCTGAGATCGGAGCTGGGGCAGTGTTGTCGCAGAAAAGTTCTGACTGCTCCGTGATGAGGCCTTGTGCCTTCTTTTCCCGTAAATTTTCGCCCGCTGAGCGGAATTATGATGTTGGGAATCGGGAGCTTTTGGCCATGAAGTGGGCTTTTGAGGAGTGGCGCCATTGGCTTGAGGGGGCCAGACATCAGGTGGTGGTATTGACTGACCACAAAAATTTGATTTATCTTGAGACCGCCAGGCGCCTGAATCCTAGACAGGCGCGCTGGTCATTATTTTTCTCTCGGTTTAATTTTGTGGTGTCGTACCTACCGGGTTCTAAGAATGTTAAGGCGGATGCCCTTTCTAGGAGTTTTGAGCCTGACTCGCCTGGTAACTCTGAGCCCACAGGTATCCTTAAGGATGGAGTGGTATTGTCAGCCGTTTCTCCAGACCTGCGGCGGGCCTTGCAGGAGTTTCAGGCGGATAGACCTGATCGTTGCCCACCTGATAAACTGTTTGTTCCTGATGATTGGACCAGTAGAGTCATCTCTGAGGTTCATTCTTCTGCGTTGGCAGGTCATCCTGGCATTTTTGGTACCAGGGATTTGGTGGCAAGGTTCTTCTGGTGGCCTTCCCTGTCACGAGATGTGCGAGGCTTTGTGCAGTCTTGTGACGTTTGTGCTCGGGCCAAGCCTTGTTGTTCTCGGGCTAGTGGATTATTGTTGCCCTTGCCTATTCCTAAGAGGCCTTGGACGCACATCTCGATGGATTTTATTTCAGATCTGCCTGTTTCTCAGAAGATGTCTGTCATCTGGGTGGTGTGTGACCGTTTTTCTAAGATGGTCCATTTGGTTCCTCTGCCCAAGTTACCTTCTTCTTCCGAGTTGGTTCCTCTGTTTTTTCAAAATGTTGTTCGTTTGCATGGTATTCCTGAGAATATCGTTTCTGACAGAGGGACCCAATTCGTGTCTAGATTTTGGCGGGCATTCTGTGCTAGGATGGGCGTAGATTTATCTTTTTCGTCCGCTTTCCATCCTCAGACGAATGGCCAGACCGAGCGGATTAATCAGACCCTGGAGACATATCTGAGGTGTTTTGTGTCTGCTGACCAGGATGATTGGGTTGCTTTTTTGCCATTGGCGGAGTTCGCTCTCAATAATCGGGCCAGCTCTGCCACTTTGGTGTCCCCGTTTTTCTGTAATTCGGGGTTTCATCCTCGATTTTCCTCTGGTCAGGTGGAATCTTCGGATTGTCCTGGAGTGGATGCTGTGGTGGAGAGATTGCATCAGATCTGGGGGCAGGTGGTGAACAATTTGAGGTTGTCCCAGGAGAAGACTCAGCTTTTTGCCAACTGCCACCGTCGTGTTGGTCCTCGGCTTTCTGTTGGGGATTTGGTGTGGTTGTCTTCTCGTTTTGTCCCTATGAGGGTCTCTTCTCCTAAGTTTAAGCCTCGGTTTATCGGCCCGTATAAGATATTGGAGATTCTTAACCCTGTTTCCTTCCGTTTGGACCTCCCTGCATCCTTTTCTATTCATAACGTTTTTCATCGGTCATTATTGCGCAGGTATGAGGTACCGGTTGTGCCTTCCGTTGAGCCTCCTGCTCCGGTGTTGGTTGAGGGTGAGTTGGAGTACGTTGTGGAGAAGGTCTTGGACTCTCGTGTTTCCAGACGGAGACTCCAGTATCTGGTCAAGTGGAAGGGATACGGCCAGGAGGATAATTCTTGGGTGAATGCATCTGATGTTCATGCCTCCGATCTGGTTCGTGCCTTTCATAGGGCCCATCCTGATCGCCCTGGTGGTTCTGGTGAGGGTTCGGTGCCCCCTCCTTGAGGGGGGGGTACTGTTGTGAATTTGGATTCTGGGCTCCCCCGGTGGCTACTGGTGGAATTGAACTGGTGTCTTCATCTTCTCTGTTCACCTGTTCCCATCAAGATGTGGGAGTCGCTATATAACCTTGCTGCTCTGTTAGTTGCTTGCCGGTCAACAATGTTATCAGAAGCCTCTCTGTGCTTGTTCCTGCTCCTAGACAACTACTAGATAAGTTGGACTCTTGTCCATGTTTGTTTTTGCATTTTTGTTCCAGTTCACAGCTGAAGTTTCGTTACTGTGTCTGGAAAGCTCTTGTGAACAGGAATTGCCACTCTGGTGTTATGAGTTAATGCCAGAGTTTTAAAGTAATTTCTGGATGGTGTTTTTGATAGGCTTTTCAGCTGACCATGAAAGTGTCCTTTCTGTCTTCTGCTATGTAGTAAGTGGACCTCAAATTTGCTAAACCTATTTTCATACTACGTTTGTTATTTCATCTCAACTCACCGCCAATACATGTGGGGGGCCTCTGTCTCCTTTCGGGGTATTTCTCTAGAGGTGAGCTAGGACTAATATTTTCCTCTGCTAGTTTTATTTAGTCCTCCGGCTGGTGCTGGGCATCTAGAATCAACGTAGGCATGCTACCCGGCCACTGCTAGTTGTGCGTTAGGTTTAGTTCATGGTCAGCTCAGTTCCCATCTTCCAAGAGCTAGTTCCTATATATGCTTATGCTATGTTCTCTTGCCATTGAGATCATGACACTAACTGCTGTTTTTTTAAAAAATTGGCTGTTCCGGCCTACTAAAGGTGAATGTCTGCCCCTGCCTGGTGTTGTCCTCAACTGAATAAAGCTGAGCTTCAACCTTCAGTTCCAAATTACCATTTTTAAAAATGCAATTGGCTGTTCCGGCCTACTAAAGGTGAATGTCTGCCCCTGCCTGGTGTTGTCCTCAACTGAATAAAGCTGAGCTTCTACCTTCTGTTCCAAATTACCATTTTTAAAAATGCAATTGGCTGTTCCGGCCTACTAAAGGTGAATGTCTGCCCCTGCCTGTTGTTGTCCTCAACTGAATAAAGCTGAGCTTCAACCTTCAGTTCCAAATTACCATTTTTAAAAATGCAATTGGCTGTTCCGGCCTACTAAAGGTGTCTGTCTGCCCCTGCCTGGTGTTGTCCTCAACTGAATAAAGCTGAGCTTCAACCTTCAGTTCCAAATTACCATTTTTAAAAATGCAATTGGCTGTTCCGGCCTACTAAAGGTGTCTGTCTGCCCCTGCCTGGTGTTGTCCTCAACTGAATAAAGCTGAGCTTCTACCTTCTGCCTCTTACTAACTGCTGTTTTTTTTAAAAATTGGCTGTTCCGGCCTACTAAAGGTGAATGTCTGCCCCTGCCTGGTGTTGTCCTCAACTGAATAAAGCTGAGCTTCTACCTTCTGCCTCTTACTAACTGCTATTTTTTTTAAAAATTGGCTGTTCCGGCCTACTAAAGGTGTCTGTCTGCCCCTGCCTGGTGTTGTCCTCAACTGAATAAAGCTGAGCTTCAACCTTCAGTTCCAAATTACCATTTTTAAAAATGCAATTGGCTGTTCCGGCCTACTAAAGGTGTCTGTCTGCCCCTGCCTGGTGTTGTCCTCAACTGAATAAAGCTGAGCTTCTACCTTCTGCCTCTTACTAACTGCTGTTTTTTTAAAAAATTGGCTGTTCCGGCCTACTAAAGGTGAATGTCTGCCCCTGCCTGGTGTTGTCCTCAACTGAATAAAGCTGAGCTTCAACCTTCAGTTCCAAATTACCATTTTTAAAAATGCAATTGGCTGTTCCGGCCTACTAAAGGTGTCTGTCTGCCCCTGCCTGGTGTTGTCCTCAACTGAATAAAGCTGAGCTTCTACCTTCTGCCTCTTACTAACTGCTGTTTTTTTAAAAAATTGGCTGTTCCGGCCTACTAAAGGTGTCTGTCTGCCCCTGCCTGGTGTTGTCCTCAACTGAATAAAGCTGAGCTTCAACCTTCAGTTCCAAATTACCATTTTTAAAAATGCAATTGGCTGTTCCGGCCTACTAAAGGTGTATGTCTGCCCCTGCCTGGTGTTGTCCTCAACTGAATAAAGCTGAGCTTCTACCTTCTGCCTCTTACTAACTGCTGTTTTTTTTAAAAATTGGCTGTTCCGGCCTACTAAAGGTGAATGTCTGCCCCTGCCTGGTGTTGTCCTCAACTGAATAAAGCTGAGCTTCAACCTTCAGTTCCAAATTACCATTTTTAAAAATGCAATTGGCTGTTCCGGCCTACTAAAGGTGTCTGTCTGCCCCTGCCTGGTGTTGTCCTCAACTGAATAAAGCTGAGCTTCTACCTTCTGCCTCTTACTAACTGCTGTTTTTTTAAAAAATTGGCTGTTCCGGCCTACTAAAGGTGAATGTCTGCCCCTGCCTGGTGTTGTCCTCAACTGAATAAAGCTGAGCTTCTACCTTCTGCCTCTTACTAACTGCTGTTTTTTTAAAAAATTGGCTGTTCCGGCCTACTAAAGGTGTCTGTCTGCCCCTGCCTGGTGTTGTCCTCAACTGAATAAAGCTGAGCTTCAACCTTCAGTTCCAAATTACCATTTTTAAAAATGCAAATGGCTGTTCCGGCCTACTAAAGGTGTCTGTCTGCCCCTGCCTGGTGTTGTCCTCAACTGAATAAAGCTGAGCTTCTACCTTCTGCCTCTTACTAACTGCTGTTTTTTTAAAAAATTGGCTGTTCCGGCCTACTAAAGGTGAATGTCTGCCCCTGCCTGGTGTTGTCCTCAACTGAATAAAGCTGAGCTTCAACCTTCAGTTCCAAATTACCATTTTTAAAAATGCAATTGGCTGTTCCGGCCTACTAAAGGTGAATGTCTGCCCCTGCCTGGTGTTGTCCTCAACTGAATAAAGCTGAGCTTCTACCTTCTGTTCCAAATTACCATTTTTAAAAATTCAATTGGCTGTTCCGGCCTACTAAAGGTGAATGTCTGCCCCTGCCTGGTGTTGTCCTCAACTGAATAAAGCTGAGCTTCTACCTTCTGTTCCAAATTACCATTTTTAAAAATGCCATTGGCTGTTCCGGCCTACTAAAGGTGTCTGTCTGCCCCTGCCTGGTGTTGTCCTCAACTGAATAAAGCTGAGCTTCTACCTTCTGCCTCTTACTAACTGCTGTTTTTTTAAAAAATTGGCTGTTCCGGCCTACTAAAGGTGTCTGTCTGCCCCTGCCTGGTGTTGTCCTCAACTGAACAAAGCTGAGCTTCCACATTCTGGCTTTCGCCCTATACTATCAGATATTAAACTGCATTTGGCCTACTAGTGTGGTTAGGCCCTTGAAACAGTGTCTGCTGCTCTTGGGTTTGCTACTCCACTGAACAAAGCAATGCCGCCTGTTTAGTCCTGTTACCAATTTTGAACTGCATTTAGCCTACTTTATTCTTTGGCCCTATATCTGTTTCCTCCTCATCCTGCCCATTGCCCAGCCACTGCTAGATGAGTCTGCTGGTACATTGACCTAGACCACTACATTCCCCTTATACTCTACACAGCCAGAATCTGACCCTGCTGAAAGTAAGGTTCCCCTTCCCGCATGTTATACCACCTTACACAGGGACAGAGAGGAAGGTGCAGATGAAAGTGCAGGTTCCTTCATCAGGTGGGGGGGCATACTCGTTGGCGACGTCACTGGCATAGGGCCCCTCAGAGTACGAAAAAGTGTTGCTGCTGGTGGGAGGCGCCCCCGCCATGCAAACACACATCGCTGTACTTTGAGGGGCCCTGTGCCAGTGCCAATGCGAACCAGTGGGCCCCCCCTGCTTGCTCAGGATCACAGCACTTGCAACGTTGAAATACTTACCTTTCCCTGCAACACCGCCGTGACGTAGTCCGCATTTCCTGGGCCCACGAAAAACTTGAGCCGGCCCTACTCCCCCCACAACTTTTGCCAAATGACCCCCAATTCCCTATGCCCAACTATTATTATAAAGTTAATTAAGATTGACAAGCTTCAGAAACAAGAATGGATGTTTTTGGCATTAAAATGGGCACTGTAGGTGTTTTCCTGGCCTCCACTCACTGCCGACTATGCTTCCCCATTGACTTGCATTGGGTTTCGTGTTTCGGTCGATCCCCGACTTTTAGCGATAATCGGCCGACTGCACTCGACTCGACTCTGGACAAAATCGGGTTTCACAAAACCCGACTCGATCTTAAAAAAATGAAAGTCGCTCAACTCTACTGGTGAGAGGATTCTCCAGTGGTTTTGTGTCTTGTGGAGGAAAGACTGAACCTGTGTTGCTCCAGAGCGGGATGTTACCCGCAACATATGGACTCTGTTACAGCATTTTGTTTTCTTTGTTGTTGTCCTGTTTTTGCCTGTTTGCTGTCCCCTTTTTGTTGGTTTATGCTGCCATATAATAAACCAACTGAAGACTTAAAGAGACAGTGTTCCTGTTTTCTACCTCCATGTACCGCCAAGTGTTGAACTACCACAAGCTATATATATATTAATTATAACTATAATTGTGAAACTAAATTAAGTTCAGCACGCTGCACATTTGTTCAGCCTTCCACAGTCCCTTATGTGGGCTCTTGGGAAAAGTAAGTGCCCTCCCCTGCTTTAAACCATAAAATTCTGATTACCAGAAGTTGCTTATATAAAAGTAGTATAAATCTGCTTTGTATTATTTCACTATATTAGCATTATAAAGTAATCTCCATGTAACTCCCTCTAGTGGTGGCTGAAGACAACAGAATTGTGGCATTTAAAGCAGTTGTCCACTACTTTATCATTGATGACCTTTCCTTAGGATAGATCATCAACGTCTAATTGGTCGGGGTCTGACACCCTGCATCCCCACCAATCAGTTCTTCTCTGTTTCGATGGAGGTGGCCACCAGCCGGAACTGTTCCATTGCGAAGCTGCTCAGTCTTCCGATAGAGACCACGTAATGCACATACTGCACATAGATGACTTAAGGATAGGCCATTAATGATAAAGTAGTGGACAACCTCTTTACCTAGTAGTAGCAGATTTGAAGCGCTGTAGCATAAAATGGAGAACTGACCACTATAAAGATATATTTAGAAATTAATTAGTACAGAATTTTTGGACTCGTTAAGATAAAAAATATTGTTCATGGGGTTGACATTCTCATTATAGTTAATGTACAAAGTTTGACAATATGGTAATCAGTGTTGTGTTATTTAGGATAATAAGAAAAGCCTCTAATTGGTTATTAAAATCTCAATGTACCCATTAAGTTTATAACCTTAGAGTTGTAGTATATTTGCTATTGCTATATTCCCCTATACGTCATTATAAGCTGTTGGAGCTATCTGGGCTGCAGCCAACCAGTAAAGTGCTTACGTATTTAATTGTATATTTACAAAGGGCACAAAATTAACTTTCAGCTTGACATTTTCAGCAGATTTATGTTTAACCAGGATGAGAATTATGCTTTTACGTGCCTTACTTTAATGATATCCGGCTTGTTCACTGGAGAATCAGTACCATTGACTAACCTAGCAATCATCACAGCTGTATGCCTGCGTCAATATCTCTAATCACACAACCGGCTAAGTAAGGAGCATTTCAGGTGAAGGTTGAGAACTGTCTTGCGGAACAGCCGGGCACAGACCAAAGTCTTGCATCCGATGCATTTTATTAATATGAATCTGTATTATTAGCGCACCTTGCTCTTGTTGTGCCTTTGTATGCTTTTGCCCTCCTCTTTGATTTTAATGGGTCTAATGTTGTGCCGGGAGCGACGTAAGTGGTTCCCAGCTGATGTGTCTGTTTATGGAAGGGTGATTCGTACTCAGAGTTTTGTCCTGTTTAACCTACATAAAAAATGCCATTGGGGCACTTTGTGCACATTATTATGTAGATCACTTTTAATGAGCTTCAATTAAATGAGGCCTGAATTATGTACTCAATGTAATTATGTGGTATTAAGATTGTGTCTGTGGTTTGGAAACACCTACAGGTTTAAAATCAGCATATAAGATAGAGAGGAGGACTGAACGGCGCTGTGAATTGTAGATATAGCAGGTTAACATTTCAATAAATGGAATTTAGATGAGGAATTTCATCAGTTAATATTCATTTAAAGGGATTCACTGAAATATCAACCCTCTAAGGCTACTTTCACACATCAGGCTTTTTGTTTCAGGCACAATCCGGCAATTTTTGGAAAAAACGGATCAGTTTTTTTTTACGCCGGATCCGTTTTTTCCCATAGAGTTGTATTAGCTCCGGATTGTGCCTGATGGCCAGACGTTTCATCCGTTTTTTACCAGATCCGTCCAAATAGTCGTTTCCGGCGGACGAAGAAAACGTCCACTGCAACGTTTTTTTGTCCGGCAATTTTTCCATTCTGGGGTCTCTCTCTCTCTTTCCTCCCCGGAACAGGGAAGTCAAAAAATCCGTGCGCATTAAAGAAGACCGGATCCAGCTAAAAAACGGATCTGGCGCATCAGTTTTCCACAATTTACGTCGGATCCGTTTTTTAAAAAATTGGCCGGATTTAGCCTGAAAGCAAAAAACTGATGTGTGAAACCAGCCTAAACCGTTTATTTGGGCATTTAGATCACTGAAAGTTAAACTAAGACCAATGTTATATGTTGGGCTGTTTTTCAGAGCGTAAATTCCGTGTGAAAAAAAATCAAAGTATGTTTCTTTTGATGAGACTTTCCTATTCAAGTCTATAGTTGCACAAAAAAATTCACTTCCTATTTGTCTTGTAAATTTTATTCATTGCAGATGTATAAAAATGAATGCTATATGTATGACAATACAGAAGAAAAGTTATCCATTTTTTCTGGATAAATATTGGACGATTTTTTTTATATGAGCATGTGATCTTATTATGGTGCTTGAACCTCCTAGGTTCAAGCAACATATTGTAATCTGATTTCTTATATTTTATTCTTCTTCTTCTCCGCGTTTTCCGCAATTAATGCGGCCCGAACCGCTCGGTGCAGAGACCCCGTTCAGGCGGTGTTTCGAAGGCCTCGGTGGGGACAGGTGTGCTATGACTGTTATAGTCGATCCGACTTGTAGTTTTTTTAAAAATCGCATTTTAAAAAAAAAAATTCCCATAGGAAATAATGGCGAACTTTCCATTACCCCCAACTTGACCTTCCAAAGATGGCAGCTATGCAAATGTACGGTGTCCATTTTAGGACATGATCATTTATCAAAGTCAAACATCAGAATAAAGTGACTATGAAACCCTCTCGTCCCGTGTGTGAAAAGTAAGTGCCCCCCCCCGGCCCCGTGTGTGAAAAGTAAGTGCCCCCCCCGGCCCCGTGTGTGAAAAGTAAGTGCGCCCCCGGCCCCGTGTGCAAAAGTAAGTGCACCCCCGGCCCCGTGTGCAAAAGTAAGTGCGCCCCCGGCCCCGTGTGCAAAAGTAAGTGCGCCCCCGGCCCCGTGTGCAAAAGTAAGTGCGCCCCCGTCCCCGTGTGCAAAAGTAAGTGCGCCCCCGGCCCCGTGTGCAAAAGTAAGTGCGCCCCCGGCCCCGTGTGCAAAAGTAAGTTCGCCCCCGGCCCCGTGTGCAAAAGTAAGTGCGCCCCCGGCCCCATGTGCAAAAGTAAGTGCGCCCCCGGCCCCGTGTGCAAAAGTAAGTGCGCCCCCGGCCCTGTGTGCAAAAGTAAGTGCGCCCCCGGCCCCGTGTGCAAAAGTAAGTGTGCCCCCGGCCCCGTGTGCAAAAGTAAGTGCGCCCCCGGCCCCGTGTGCAAAAGTAAGTGCGCCCCCGGTCCCGTGTGCAAAAGTAAGTGCGCCCCCGGCCCCGTGTGCAAAAGTAAGTGCGCCCCGGTCCCGGGTGTGGAAAAGTAAGTGCGCCCCGGTCCCGGGTGTGGAAAAGTAAGTGCGCCCCGGTCCCGGGTGTGGAAAAGTAAGTGCTCCCCTGGTCCCGGGTGTGGAAAAGTAAGTGGCCCCCCTGGTCCCGTGTGTGAAAAGTGCTGTTGTAAAGCTGGCAGCGCTGTTCAAGCACCATGTATTTCCTTCAGGAAATGCCCATCTAGTTATTATTTATTATTATTATTTACTATTATATTTCCACTTACTCCATGACATTTTACATGTGAGGACTGAGGAGGGGTATCTATAATAAAAAAACAAGTACTATAATCTTGAACAAAAGAAGTCACCGACTGGTACAGAAGGAGAGAGGACCCTGCCCGTGAGGGCTCACAGTCTACAACGGATGGCTGAAAATTCAGGCCAAAGGTGCAGATGGAGAAGAAAAGGGATGCTAGAACTGAGCCTTGGGGGACACTGACAGATGGCGGTGAAATGAGAAGGTGGTGTGTGAGAGGGAGACTGTTGTGAATTCTGCTCTTGGGTTCCCTCCGGTGGTTGTTGGTAGTAATGCAGTTGTCCCTGGGTTGCAATCCTGGGCAGGTGTCCCCGCTGATTGCAGCTCTGACTGGGATATTTAGGTGTGCAGGATTCATTAGCCCTTGCCAGTTGTCCATTGTTCTTGGAGGTTTTGCATCTCTGTCTGGTTCCTCCTGGCTTGCTGCCAAATCAGCAAAGATAAGTGTCTGGTTTTGTTTCTGCAGCACACTGTTGTGAAATTGGATTCTGGGCTCCCCCGGTGGCCACTTGTGGAATTGTACTTGTGTGCATCATCCCCTCTGTTCACCTGCTCCTATCAGGATGTGGGAGTCGCTATATAACCTTGCTCCTCTGTCAGTTTCATGCCGGTCAACAATGTAATCAGAAGCCTTTCTGTGCATGTTCCTGCTACTAGACAACTCCCAGCTTAGTTGGACTTTTGTCCTTGTGTGTTTTTGCATTTTGTTCCTGTTCACAGCTGCTGTTTCGTTACTGTGTCTGGAAAGCTCTTGTGAGCGGAAATTGCCACTCTGGTGTTATGAGTTAATGCTAGAGTCTTAAAGTAATTTCTGGATGGTGTTTTGATAGGGTTTTCTGCTGACCATGAAAGTGCCCTTTCTGTCTTCTTTCTATCTAGTAAGCGGACCTCGATTTTTGCTAAACCTATTTTCATACTACGTTTGTCATTTCATCTAAAATCACCGCCAATATATGTGGGGGCCTCTGTCTGCCTTTTGGGAAAATTTCTCTAGAGGTGAGCCAGGACTGTCTTTTCCTCTGCTAGGATTAGGTAGTTCTCCGGCTGGCGCTGGGCATCTAGGGATAAAAAAACGTAGGCATGCTACCCGGCCACTTCTAGTTGTGCGGCAGGTTTAGTTCATGGTCAGTATAGTTTCCATCTTCCAAGAGCTAGTTCTCATATATGCTGGGCTATGTTCTCTCGCCATTGAGAATCATGACAGTTTGACCGGCCATAAAAAAAGGGTTAAATTACTGGCTGAGAAAGGAGAGAAAAAAGAAGTCTGCTACAATTTTTTTTTTTTTTTTTCCCTCTAGTTCTGAGTGTGCTCTTAATTGAATCACTTGCTAGTCTGCCTATACTGCAGCCTTCCTCTCTTTCTCTCCTTCTTATCCTTGAATGGCTCTGTGTTCACCTGTTTCAAATGGATCTTCAGAGTGTAGCTACAGGTTTGAATAATCTCGCCACAAAGGTACAAAATTTGCAAGATTTCGTTGTTCATGCACCTATGTCTGAGCCTAGAATTCCTTTGCCTGAATTCTTCTCGGGGAATAGATCTCACTTTCAAAATTTTAAAAATAATTGCAAATTGTTTTTGTCCCTGAAGTCTCGCTCTGCCGGAGACCCTGCACAGCAGGTCAGGATTGTAATTTCCTTGCTCCGGGGCGACCCTCAAGACTGGGCTTTTGCATTGGCACCAGGGGATCCTGCGTTGCTCAATGTGGATGCGTTTTTTCTGGCCTTGGGGTTGCTTTATGAGGAACCTCATTTAGAGCTTCAGGCGGAAAAGGCCTTGATGTCCTTGTCTCAGGGGCAAGATGAAGCTGAAATATACTGCCAAAAATTCCGCAAATGGTCTGTGCTTACTCAGTGGAATGAGTGCGCCCTGGCGGCGATTTTCAGAGAAGGTCTCTCTGATGCCATTAAGGATGTTATGGTGGGGTTCCCTGTGCCTGCGAGTCTGAATGAGTCCATGACGATGGCTATTCAGATCGATAGGCGTCTGCGGGAGCGCAAACCTGTGCACCATTTGGCGGTGTCTACTGAGAAAACGCCAGAAAATATGCAATGTGATAGAATTCTGTCCAGAAGCGAGCGGCAGAATTTTAGACGAAAATATGGGTTGTGCTTCTATTGTGGTGATTCAACTCATGTTATATCAGCATGCTTTAAGCGTACTAAGAAGCCTGACAAATCTGTTTCAATTAGCACTTTACAGTCTAAGTTTATTCTATCTGTGACCCTGATTTGTTCTTTGTCATCTATTACCGCGGACGCCTATGTCGACTCTGGCGCTGCTTTGAGTCTTATGGATTGGTCCTTTGCCAAACGCTGTGGGTATGATTTGGAGCCATTGGAGGCTCCGATACCTCTGAAAGGGATTGACTCCACCCCATTGGCTAGTAATAAACCACAATACTGGACACAAGTGACTATGCGTGTTAATCCGGATCACCAGGAGGTTATTCGCTTTCTGGTGCTGTATAATCTACATGATGTTTTGGTGCTGGGATTGCCATGGCTGCAATCTCATAACCCAGTCCTCGACTGGAGAGCTATGTCTGTGTTAAGCTGGGGATGTAAAGGAACTCATGGGGACGTACCTTTGGTTTCCATTTCATCATCTATTCCCTCTGAGATTCCTGAATTCTTGTCTGACTTTCGTGACGTTTTTGAAGAACCCAAGGTTGGTTCACTACCTCCGCACCGGGAGTGCGATTGTGCCATAGACTTGATCCCGGGTAGTAAATACCCTAAGGGTCGTTTATTTAATCTGTCTGTGCCTGAACACGCGGCTATGCGAGAATATATAAAGGAGTCCTTGGAAAAGGGACATATTCGTCCTTCGTCATCTCCCTTAGGAGCCGGTTTTTTCTTTGTGTCTAAGAAAGACGGCTCTTTGAGGCCGTGTATTGATTATCGACTTTTGAATAAAATCACGGTTAAATATCAATATCCGTTACCACTGCTTACTGATTTGTTTGCTCGTATAAACGGGGCCAAGTGGTTCTCTAAGATTGATCTCCGTGGGGCGTATAATTTGGTGCGAATCAAGCAGGGGGATGAGTGGAAAACCGCATTTAATACGCCCGAGGGCCATTTTGAGTATTTGGTGATGCCTTTTGGTCTTTCAAATGCCCCTTCAGTCTTCCAGTCCTTTATGCATGACATTTTCCGCGATTATTTGGACAAATTTATGATTGTGTATCTGGATGATATTCTGATTTTTTCGGATGACTGGGACTCTCATGTCCAGCAGGTCAGGAGGGTTTTTCAGGTTTTGCGGTCTAATTCCTTGTGTGTGAAGGGTTCTAAGTGTGTTTTTGGGGTTCAAAAGATTTCCTTCTTGGGATACATTTTTTCCCCCTCTTCCATCGAGATGGATCCTGTCAAGGTTCAGGCTATTGGTGATTGGACGCAACCCTCTTCTCTTAAGAGTCTTCAGAAATTTTTGGGCTTTGCTAACTTTTATCGTCGATTTATTGCTGGTTTTTCTGATGTTGTAAAACCATTGACTGATTTGACTAAGAAGGGTGCTGATGTTGCTGATTGGTCCCCTGATGCTGTGGAGGCCTTTCGGGAGCTCAAGCGCCGCTTTTCTTCCGCCCCAGTGTTGCGTCAGCCTGATGTTGCTCTTCCTTTTCAGGTTGAGGTCGACGCTTCTGAAATCGGAGCTGGGGCGGTGTTGTCGCAGAGAAGTTCCGACTGCTCCGTGATGAGACCTTGTGCTTTTTTTTCCCGTAAATTTTCGCCCGCCGAGCGGAATTATGATATTGGGAATCGGGAGCTTTTGGCCATGAAGTGGGCTTTTGAGGAGTGGCGTCACTGGCTTGAGGGGGCCAGACATCAGGTGGTGGTATTGACTGACCACAAAAATTTAATTTACCTTGAGTCTGCCAGGCGCCTGAATCCTAGACAGGCGCGCTGGTCGTTGTTTTTCTCTCGGTTTAATTTTGTGGTGTCTTACCTACCGGGTTCTAAGAATGTTAAGGCGGATGCCCTTTCTAGGAGTTTTGAGCCTGACTCCCCTGGTAATTCTGAGCCCACAGGTATCCTTAAAGATGGAGTGATATTGTCTGCCGTTTCTCCAGACCTGCGGCGGGCCTTGCAGGAGTTTCAGGCGGATAGACCTGATCGTTGCCCACCTGGTAGACTGTTTGTTCCTGATGATTGGACCAGTAGAGTCATCTCTGAGGTTCATTCTTCTGCGTTGGCAGGTCATCCTGGAATCTTTGGTACCAGGGATTTGGTGGCAAGGTCCTTCTGGTGGCCTTCCCTGTCACGAGATGTGCGAGGCTTTGTGCAGTCTTGTGACGTTTGTGCTCGGGCCAAGCCTTGTTGTTCTCGGGCTAGTGGATTGTTGTTACCCTTGCCTATTCCGAAGAGGCCTTGGACGCACATCTCGATGGATTTTATTTCGGATCTGCCTGTTTCTCATAAGATGTCTGTCATCTGGGTGGTGTGTGACCGTTTCTCTAAGATGGTCCATCTGGTTCCCTTGCCTAAGTTGCCTTCTTCTTCCGAGTTGGTTCCTCTGTTTTTTCAAAATGTTGTTCGTTTGCATGGTATTCCGGAGAATATCGTTTCTGACAGAGGGACCCAATTCGTGTCTAGATTTTGGCGGGCATTCTGTGCTAGGATGGGCATAGATTTGTCTTTTTCGTCTGCTTTCCATCCTCAGACTAATGGCCAGACCGAGCGGACTAATCAGACCTTGGAGACATATTTGAGGTGTTTTGTGTCTGCGGATCAGGATGATTGGGTTGCTTTTTTGCCTTTGGCGGAGTTCGCCCTCAATAATCGGGCCAGCTCTGCCACCTTGGTGTCCCCGTTTTTCTGTAATTCGGGGTTTCATCCTCGATTTTCCTCCGGTCAAGTGGAATCTTCGGATTGTCCTGGAGTGGATGCTGTGGTGGAGAGGTTGCATCAGATTTGGGGGCAGGTGGTGGACAATTTGAAGTTGTCCCAGGAGAAGACTCAGCTTTTTGCCAACCGCCGTCGTCGTGTTGGTCCTCGGCTTTGTGTTGGGGACTTGGTGTGGTTGTCTTCTCGTTTTGTCCCTATGAGGGTTTCTTCTCCTAAGTTTAAGCCTCGGTTCATCGGCCCGTACAAGATATTGGAGATTCTTAACCCTGTGTCCTTCCGTTTGGACCTCCCTGCATCCTTTTCGATTCATAATGTTTTTCATCGGTCATTGTTGCGCAGGTATGAGGTACCGGCTGTGCCTTCCGTTGAGCCTCCTGCTCCGGTGTTGGTTGAGGGTGAGTTGGAGTACGTTGTGGAAAAGATCTTGGACTCTCGTGTTTCCAGATGGAAACTCCAGTATCTGGTCAAATGGAAGGGATACGGTCAGGAGGATAATTCTTGGGTCACTGCCTCTGATGTTCATGCCTCCGATCTTGTCCGTGCCTTTCATAGGGCTCATCCTGATCGCCCTGGTGGTTCTGGTGAGGGTTCGGTGCCCCCTCCTTGAGGGGGGGGTACTGTTGTGAAATTGGATTCTGGGCTCCCCCGGTGGCCAC
Source organism: Ranitomeya variabilis (assembly GCF_051348905.1). Classification (NCBI taxonomy): domain Eukaryota; kingdom Metazoa; phylum Chordata; class Amphibia; order Anura; family Dendrobatidae; genus Ranitomeya; species Ranitomeya variabilis. The sequence continues at coordinate 69,870,331 of NC_135237.1, read as the reverse complement.
TTGTGGAATTGTACTTGTGTGCATCATCCCCTCTGTTCACCTGCTCCTATCAGGATGTGGGAGTCGCTATATAACCTTGCTCCTCTGTCAGTTTCATGCCGGTCAACAATGTAATCAGAAGCCTTTCTGTGCATGTTCCTGCTACTAGACAACTCCCAGCTTAGTTGGACTTTTGTCCTTGTGTGTTTTTGCATTTTGTTCCTGTTCACAGCTGCTGTTTCGTTACTGTGTCTGGAAAGCTCTTGTGAGCGGAAATTGCCACTCTGGTGTTATGAGTTAATGCTAGAGTCTTAAAGTAATTTCTGGATGGTGTTTTGATAGGGTTTTCTGCTGACCATGAAAGTGCCCTTTCTGTCTTCTTTCTATCTAGTAAGCGGACCTCGATTTTTGCTAAACCTATTTTCATACTACGTTTGTCATTTCATCTAAAATCACCGCCAATATATGTGGGGGCCTCTGTCTGCCTTTTGGGAAAATTTCTCTAGAGGTGAGCCAGGACTGTCTTTTCCTCTGCTAGGATTAGGTAGTTCTCCGGCTGGCGCTGGGCATCTAGGGATAAAAAAACGTAGGCATGCTACCCGGCCACTTCTAGTTGTGCGGCAGGTTTAGTTCATGGTCAGTATAGTTTCCATCTTCCAAGAGCTAGTTCTCATATATGCTGGGCTATGTTCTCTCGCCATTGAGAATCATGACAGCACACATGCTGTGTGCTTTACAATTCAGTACTATTCAATGTTTTTTCTTGGACTGTGTTTGGATATTTCAGTCAAGTTGGACTCTCAGGAGATGCAGATATACATTCCATGTCTTTAGTTAGATGGTGGAATTTTTGTATTATCTGCTGTGGATATTTTTAGGGTTTTAATACTGACCGCTTAGTATTCTGTCCTATCCTATCCTATTTAGCTAGTGTGGCCTCTTTTGCTAAATCCTGATTGCTGCGTGTGTCTTTCCTCTAATACTCACAGTCAATATTTGTGGGGGGCTGCCTATCCTTTGGGGTTCTGCTCTGAGGCAAGATAGAATTCCCATTTCCATCTATAGGGGTATTTAGTCCTCTGGCTGTGTCGAGGTGTCTAGGATGTGTTGGTTACACCCCATGGCTACTTCTAGTTGCGGTGACAGTTTAGGGTTTGTGGTCAGTACAGGTTCCACCTACTCCTGAGAAAGTCTCATGCGGCTCCAAGGTCACCGGATCATAACAGAGACGCTGAATGCCCTGTCTGTTAGGTATGAAGAGATCCAAGATAGGCTCAAGTCTGTGATGCCAACTGATAAGAGAATCTGTAGTAAGAAGGAATGGTCCACTGTGACGAAGGCAGAGGACAGATCCAGGTGGAGGAGGACAGAGCACTATTGCTTGGATTTGGCAGTCAGTATGTCATTCATTACTTTAGTCAGTGCAGTTTCAGTGGAATGATGCAGTTGGAAGCCAGACTGCAAGCGGTCGAAGAGGGAGCAGAGGGAGAGATGGGAAGACAGGTCAAGATAGACTTGTTTTAGTAGCTTTGAGGCATAGGGGAGAAGTGATATTGGGAGGTAATAAGACAAAGAGGATAGGTCAAGGGAGGGCTTTTTGAGGATCGGTGTAATTGAGGCATGATTGAAGCAAGGGGGAAGACACCAGTTGTTAGTGATAGGTTGAATAGATGGATTAGGGTTGGGATGAAGACTGTGGTGAGGTTTGGGATGAAGTGTACAGGTGGTGAGTAGTGTTGAGCGATACCGTCCGATACTTGAAAGTATCGGTATCGGAAAGTATCGGCCGATACCGGCAAAGTATCGGATCTAATCCGATACCCGATACCAATACAAGTCAATGGGACACCAAGTATCGGACGGTATCCTGTATGGTTCCCAGGGTCTGAAGGAGAGGAAACTCTCCTTCAGGACCTGGGATCCATATCAATGTGTAAAAGAAAGAATTAAAATAAAAAATAGGGATATACTCACCCTCCGACGCAGCCTGGACTTTACCGCCGTAACCGGGAGCCGTTGTACCTAAGAATGCACACTTGAAGGGCCTTAGATGACGTCACGGCGCTCTGATTGGTCCGTAGCGGTCGCGTGACCGCTACGCGACCAATCACAAAGCAGTGACGTCACCTAAGGTCTTTCAAGCGCTTGAAATACCTTAGAAGACGTCCACAGCTTCTGATTGGTCGCATAGCGGTCGCGTGACCGCTACGGACCAATCAGAGCGCCGTGACGTCATCTAAGGCCCTTCAAGCACGCATTTTTAGGTACAACGGCTCCCGGTTACGGCGGTAAAGTCCAGGCTGCGTCGGAGAGGTGAGTATATCCCTATTTTTTATTTTAATTCTTTCTTTTACACATTGATATTAATCCCGATACCGATTCCCGATACCACAAAAGTATCGGATCTCGGTATCGGAATTCCGATACCCGCAAGTATCGGCCGATACCCGATACTTGCGGTATCGGAATGCTCAACACTAGTGGTGAGATGTGATCTGGAGAGTAGAGAGGAATGTTGATCTTCTGTAATGGCAGAGAAGCTGGTTTTGGAGGATGGCTGAGTAGTTATAAGGAAGGTCTGTAAAAAAAGATGATTATGTGGCAATACTGAAGCAACATCTCAATACATCTACCAGGAAGTAAAAGCTTGGGTGGAAATGGGTCTTCTAAATGGACAATGACCCGAAGCATACTGCCAAAATGGTAACAAAGTGGCTTAAGGATAACAAAGTCAATGTTTTGGAGTGACCATCACAATGCCCTGATCTCAATCCTATTGAAAATGTATGGGCAAAGCTGAAAAGGCAGGTGTGAGCAAGGCGACCTACAAACCTGGATCAGTTACACCAGTTTTGTCAGAAGGAATGGGACCAAATTCCAACCAACCATTTTGTGAAGCTTGTGGAACTATATCTCAAACGTTTGACCTAAGTCATTCAGTTAAAGGGCAATGGTACCAAATACTAATGAAATGTATGTAAACTTTTGACTTTGCAGTAAGTAATAAAAATGCCTTAAAAATTATCTCTCTTGCTTATGGTAATCTTAATTGACCCAAAAATGGGAACAGTTTATTCTGATTTCATTTCAGATATTAAGAAAAACATGCATATGTGTCTTTTTATAAAGTGTATGTAAACTTCTGGTTTCAATTATATATGTTTATTGCCATTGCATCATGGGATTGAAAATGCATGAATGTGTTGATAACATAAGGAAATTGTGAATAAACTATAGTGCAGTCAGGAATTATAAAAATCCAATAATATGTCACCACTAGTGCTGATGGATTATGATTGAAAGATTAATCCAAATTCATTTTAATATCAAGTTCAGCAGAGGTCACCTCTGCCCATGATAAACTAAACCTGCTATTAATGCTACAGTTCCCACACGCCGATTTTTATGCATCTCCACTCTAAACACAGACAATTATACAATTATGGACCATGATGATTTCTTGCTAGTTCAGCCCATGTGCTTTTTCTAGATAAGACTCCTGGATATTAGATACAGAGTTTGGAAAGTTTAAACAGTATGCAATTTTTGCAAAAAATTAAAGAGGGCCTCTCCAAAATTTTCATGATAAACTGGACACCATGTAATATTGGCTGCAGAGTAACATAAAAAAAGTTTTGTATTTTTAAATTCACCTATCCATTGCGGAGATAATCACAATCAAATAATTAGCACCTAAGGAGTTAACTTTAGTCAAGTTGGTGTTATTAGATTACACCGGGGGCGTGTACTTCTGCCTCCTGTATGAAGCTGACCAATCATTAACAGGCAGCAACATAGAAGTGCAGACATACCTGCAATGATGTTATCAGGGTCAAAAGACCAGAGTCCTCAGGTCCTGCTAGGTGGAGTGTGCAGCCTAAAAAAGGTAACTCCATTTAATATTTCCACACTTCTGTGCTGTGTAATATATGCTAAGTGATTATTATAAATTCCAAGTGAGATAAAATGGTGAAAAAGTTGCAATTCCTTATTTATTTTTTAAGCTTTGTCTTTACAATGTCCATTGTATGGCAAAAATGACCTGTATATATGTTTTCCCAGGTCAGTACGGTTACAGCAATACAAAACGTTTATATATTTGCATGGGGGCCATGCATACCAGGATGAGGATGAGGGGGCCATGCATACCAGGGTAGGGATGAGGGGGGCATGCATACCAGGATAGGGATGAGGGGGCCATGCATACCAGGATAGGGATGAGGGGGCCATGCATACCAGGATAGGGTTGAGGGGTGTCATGATTCCCAATGGCAGGGACATGGGCAAAAACGGACTAGCTCTAGGAAGATGGTATCTCAGGTAACCACGATGCTGAACCTAACACGCAAATAAAAGTAGCCAGGGGGTGTGCCTACGTTGTATACCTAGACACCTCGCGCCAGCCGGAGAGCTAACTACCCCTATAAGAGGACTACACAGACCTGGCTTGCCTCCAGGGAAACCCCAAAAGTTATAGTAGCCCCCCACATGTAATAACGGTTAGGTAAGAGGAAAACACAAACGCAGTATGAATATAGATTCAGCAAAGTGAGGCCCTCTGACTAGATAGATGAAAATACAAAAGAGGACTTCGCGGTTACCTCAAAACCCTAAGCAGCCATCCTGAAACTACCTTAACTCCGTTATCAACTCATGACAACGGAGTAGTAATTTCAGATCACTAGAGCTTCCAGCAGCACAAGAAATATAAATGCATGCTGGACAAAACAAAACCAAAAAGCCAAAGATTTCAACTTAGCTGAATTGCAGACTTGGAGCAGGTAGCAAGCAACAGAGATGCTCTGGTAACATTGATTGCCGGCACTAGAGTGACTGAGAAGCCAGACTAAATAGGAAACTCCCAATTTCCTGATGAAAACAGGTGCACTGGAAACACAAGACCAAAGTCAACCAGTACCACCAGTAGCCACCAGAGGGAGCCAAAAACAGAATTCACAACAGTACCCCCCCCCTTAAGGAGGGGGCACCGAACCCTCATGAGAACCACCAGGGCGATCTGGATGCGCCCTAAGAAAGGCGCGAACCAAATCAGAGGCATGAACATCAGAGGCAGTCACCCAAGAATTATCCTCCTGACCGTATCCCTTCCATTTAACCAGATATTGAAGTCTCCGTCTGGAAACACGAGAGTCCAAAATCTTCTCCACAACATACTCCAATTCACCCTCCACCAGCACAGGAGCAGGAGGCTCAACAGAAGGAACAACCGGTACCTCGTACCTCCGCAACAACGACCTATGGAAAACATTATGAATGGTGAAAGATGCTGGAAGGTCCAAACGAAAAGATACAGGATTAAGAATCTCCAAAATCCTATAAGGACCTATGAACCAAGGTTTGAACTTAGGAGAAGAGACCTTCATAGGGACAAAACGAGAAGACAACCACACCAAGTCTCCAACACGGAGATGATGACCCACACGACGATGACGATTAGCAAACTGCTGAGTCTTCTCCTGAGACAACTTCAAATTGTCCACCACATGACTCCAAATCCGGTGCAGTCTATCCACCACAGAATCCACTCCAGGACAATCCGAAGACTCCACCTGACCAGACGAAAAACGAGGGTGAAACCCTGAATTGCAAAAGAAAGGAGAAACCAGAGTAGCAGAACTGGCCCGATTATTGAGGGCAAACTCTGCCAACGGCAAAAAGGCGACCCAATCATCCTGATCAGCAGACACAAAACACCTCAAATACGTCTCCAAGGTCTGATTAGTTCGCTCCGTCTGGCCATTAGTCTGAGGATGGAACGCAGATGAAAAAGACAAATCAATGCCCATCCTGGCACAGAACGCTCGCCAGAACCTAAACACAAATTGAGATCCTCTGTCAGACACGATGTATTCCGGGATACCATGTAAGCGAACCACATTCTGAAAAAATAAAGGAACCAACTCCGATGAAGAAGGCAATTTGGGCAAGGGTACCAAATGAACCATCTTAAAAAAACGGTCACACACCACCCAAATGACGGACATTTTCTGAGAAACCGGGAGATCCGAGATAAAGTCCATAGAGATGTGCGTCCACGGCCTCTTCGGAATAGGCAAGGACAACAACAATCCACTAGCCCGAGAACAGCAAGGCTTGGCCCGAGCACAAACATCACAAGACTGTACAATGGTACGCACATCCCGAGACAGGGAAGGCCACCAGAAGGACCTGGCCACCAAATCTCTGGTACCAAAAATTCCAGGGTGGCCCGCCAACACAGAAGAATGAACCTCTGAGATGACTCTACTGGTCCACTCATCTGGAACAAACAATCTCCCAGACGGACAACGATCAGGCCTATCAGTCTGAAACTCCTGCAAAGCACGTCGCAAGTCTGGGGAGACAGCAGACAAAATCACTCCATCCTTAAGGATACCCGTAGGCTCAGAATCACCAGAGGAGTCAGGCTCAAAACTCCTAGAAAGAGCATCTGCCTTCACATTTTTCGAGCCCGGCAAGTATGAAACCACAAAATTAAACCGAGAGAAAAACAATGACCAGCGCGCCTGTCTAGGATTCAGACGCCTGGTGGACTCAAGGTAAATCAGATTCTTGTGATCAGTCAAGACCACCACCTGATGTCTAGCACCCTCAAGCCAATGATGCCACTCCTCAAATGCCCACTTCATAGCCAAGAGCTCCCGATTACTGACATCATAATTTCGCTCGGCGGGCGAAAACTTTTGAGAGAAAAATGCACATGGTCTCATCACTGAGCAATCGGGACTTTTCTGCGACAAAACCGCCCCCGCTCCAATCTCGGAAGCATCAACCTCAACCTGAAAAGGGAGCGAAACATCAGGCTGGCGCAACACAGGGGCAGAAGAAAAGCGGCGCTTAAGCTCCCGAAAGGCCTCCACAGCCGCAGAGGACCAATTGGCAACATCAGCACCCTTCTTAGTCAAATCAGTAAGAGGTTTAACAACACTTGAAAACCCAGTTATAAATCGACGATAGAAATTAGCAAAGCCCAAGAACTTCTGAAGACTCTTCAGGGAAGTAGGCTGCGTCCAATCACAAATAGCCCGAACCTTGACAGGATCCATCTCAACAGAAGGGGAAAAAATATACCCCAAAAAGGAGATCTTCTGAACCCCAAAGATACACTTTGAACCCTTTACAAACAGAGAATTGGACCGCAAAACCTGAAAAACCTTCCTAACCTGTTGAACATGCGACTCCCAGTCATCCGAAAAAATCAAAATATCATCCAAATACACAATCATAAATTTATCCAGGTATTTACGGAAAATATCGTGCATAAAGGACTGAAAGACTGAAAGAGCATTAGAAAGACCAAAAGGCATTACCAAATACTCAAAATGGCCCTCGGGCGTATTAAATGCAGTTTTCCACTCATCTCCCTGCTTGATCCGCACCAAATTATACGCACCCCGAAGATCAACCTTAGAGAACCACTTTGCCCCTTTAATACGAGCAAATAAATCAGTCAGTAGTGGCAAAGGATACTGGTATTTGACTGTAATCTTATTCAACAGGCGATAATCAATACAGGGCCTCAGGGAGCCATCTTTTTTACCCACGAAAAAAAAACCTGCTCCTAAAGGGGATGAGGATGGACGGATATGTCCCTTTTCCAAGGACTCCTTAATATACTCTCGCATAGCAGCATGCTCAGGCACAGATAGATTGAACAAACGACCCTTGGGAAACTTGCTGCCCGGAATCAAGTCTATAGCACAATCGCAATCCCGGTAAGGGGGGAGAGAACTAAGTTTAGGCTCCTCAAAAACATCACCATAATCAGACAAAAATGCCGGAATTTCAGAGGGAGTAGATGAAGCAATGGAAACCAAAGGTACTTCCCCATGAGCCCCCTGACATCCCCAGCTTAACACAGACATTGTTTTCCAGTCAAGGACTGGATTATGAGTTTGCAACCATGGCAATCCAAGCACTAAGACATCATGCAAGTTATGCAACACAAGGAAGCGAATCCTCTCCCGATGGTCAGGAGTCATACACATAGTCACTTGTGTCCAGAACTGTGGTTTATTCCTAGCCAAAGGTGTGGAGTCGATACCCTTCAGAGGGATAGGAACTTCCAAAGGCTCTAGGCTAAACCCACAACGTCTGGCAAAGGACCAATCCATAAGACTCAAGGAAGCGCCAGAATCCACATAGGCATCCACAGTAATAGTTGATAATGAACAGATCAAAGTTACAGACAAAATAAACTTAGACTGTAAGGTGCCAATTGCAAAAGACTTATCAACCTTTTTTGTGTGTTTAGAGCATGCTGATATAACATGAGCAGAATCACCACAGTAGAAGCACAACCCATTTTTACGCCTATAATTCTGCCGTTCACTTCTGGACAGAATTCTATCACATTGCATAATCTCCGGTGCCTGCTCAGAAGACACCGCCAAATGGTGCACAGGTTTGCGCTCCCGCAAACGCCGATCAATCTGAATAGCCATAGTCATGGATTCATTCAGACCTGTGGGCGTAGGAAACCCCACCATGACATCTTTAACGGCGTCAGAGAGACCTTCTCTGAAATTCGCCGCCAGGGCGCACTCATTCCACTGAGTAAGCACAGACCATTTTCGAAATTTTTGACAATATACTTCAGCTTCATCATGCCCTTGAGAGAGGGTTAGCAAGGCCTTTTCAGCCTGAATCTCCAAATTAGGTTCCTCATAGAGCAACCCCAGTGCCAGAAAAAACGCATCCACATTGAGCAGCGCAGGATCCCCTGGTGCCAATGCAAATGCCCAATTCTGGGGGTCACCCCGCAACAAGGCAATAACAATTTTAACCTGCTGAGCAGGGTCTCCAGCGGAACGAGATCTCAGAGAAAGATACAATTTACAATTGTGCTTAAAATTCAAAAAGCGAGATCTATCTCCAGAAAAGAACTCAGGTATAGGGATCTTGGGTTCATACATAGGAGCATGTATCACATAGTCTTGGATATTTTGAACCTTAGAGGCAAGAGTATTAAGATTAGAAGCTAAACTCTGGATATCCATTTCTCAACAGCAGAGATCTGAGCCATTCAGGGGTTAAGAGGAGAGAAAAAAAAAAAAACAAAAAAAAAAAACAGCAGATTGCAATTATGGCTAGACAGAACCTCTGAGTAAAAAAAAAAAAAGAAAGTGTCAGAAACTTCTTTTTTTTCTCTCCTTCTTTAGCCAATACCTTTAATACATTATGGCCGGCAATACTGTCATGATTCCCAATGGCAGGGACATGGGCAAAAACGGACTAGCTCTAGGAAGATGGTATCTCAGGTAACCGCGATGCTGAACCTAACACGCAAATAAAAGTAGCCAGGGGGTGTGCCTACGTTGTATCCCTAGACACCTCGCGCCAGCCGGAGAGCTAACTACCCCTATAAGAGGACTACACAGACCTGGCTTGCCTCCAGGGAAACCCCAAAAGTTATAGTAGCCCCCCACATGTAATAACGGTTAGGTAAGAGGAAAACACAAACGCAGTATGAATATAGATTCAGCAAAGTGAGGCCCTCTGACTAGATAGATGAAAATACAAAAGAGGACTTCGCGGTTACCTCAAAACCCTAAGCAGCCATCCTGAAACTACCTTAACTCCGTTATCAACTCATGACAACGGAGTAGTAATTTCAGATCACTAGAGCTTCCAGCAGCACAAGAAATATAAATGCATGCTGGACAAAACAAAACCAAAAAGCCAAAGATTTCAACTTAGCTGAATTGCAGACTTGGAGCAGGTAGCAAGCAACAGAGATGCTCTGGTAACATTGATTGCCGGCACTAGAGTGACTGAGAAGCCAGACTAAATAGGAAACTCCCAATTTCCTGATGAAAACAGGTGCACTGGAAACACAAGACCAAAGTCAACCAGTACCACCAGTAGCCACCAGAGGGAGCCAAAAACAGAATTCACAACAGAGGGGGCCATGCATACCAGGATGGGGATGAGGAGGCCATGCATACCAGGATGGGGATGAGGGGGCCATGTATACCAGGATAGGGATGAGGGAGTCATGCATACCAGGATAGGGATGAGGGGGCCATGCATATCAGATTAGGGATGAGGGGGTCATGTATACCAGGATAGGGATGAGGGGGTCATGCATACCAGGGTAGGGATGAGGGCTGTGCATATCAGGATGGGGATGAGGGGACCATATATACTAAGATAGGGGATATTAGTACAGAATTGACCACATTTTTTGTTTCAATTTTTTTTCTAATTTCCTTTTCTGAAACCTAGGTGTGTCTTATGGTCCAGTGCGTGTTATAGTCAGAAAAATGCGGTGATCCTCAAAAAACTTAAAAAATTTGTTGGTATTCTATTGGTCACCCATAGACTATTCGGGGATCTGGAGTACATTTCGTTGATATATAACCTTCAAAAAACTTGTTCAAAATTTTTCTGTATTATATTGCTCACTCATAGGCTACTAGAACCTCTTGGGTACAGTTCATTGCTATATAAGCCTCAAACACTTGTTCAAAATTTTAGGCTGTGTGCAGACGTTGCAGATTTGGTGTGTTTTTGTCGCATTTTTTCTGTGCAGATTTGTGACAAAATCTGAAGCAAAACGTGATGCCAGCAAAGTGAATGAAAAACCTGAAGTGTCATGCACACGTTGAGTATTTTTGACTTGCAGATTTGGTGCACAAAATAATCTGCAGCATGTGAATTCTCTGCGCATTTGTGCCCTGTGTTTTTCACCAGTGAGTTCACTCACATCAATTAAAAACGTAGGCAAAAAAAAACGCACCAAAAACTGTAGCAAAAACACACCAAAAATGCACTTTTTTTGCCAAGAGATGCAGAAATGGTCCAGAACTTTTGCACATACCCTTATTGGTTTTGTATTGCTTACCCATAGACTATTCCATAGTCCAGAGTATATTTTGTTGGTATATAACCTTCAAAAAACTTGGAAAAAATGTATGGGTGTTATATTGCTCACTCATAGATTATTTTGTGGTCTTTAGTTCATTTCCTTGGTATGTAGCCCTCAAAAGTGCATAGCCTGTATGAGTCTTAGAGTATCAATACACGACAATTTGAACAGAATGTGTATGAGGCACTCCTTTATGTCTAATACAGGGTGCATCTGAGTCCCTAATTTTTGACAGTTCTTGCTTCCTTCATAAATTAAACGGAAATGTCCTATTTTTCAATTAAAAAAAAAGTCAATTTTGGTTTACTTAAATTATATTTTTTTTTAAATCCTTTTTACATTTTGCATTATATACAGTCATTATACAGGAAAAAATGTTTCTTAACTTTTTTTTCAATGAAAAATGCAATTTCTTGTCGATTTGGAAAGTTTCATTGCCATTCCATAAAGTGGAGTAAAAGTGTGACACTATTGTTCTCAGCAGGGATCTGGGAGTCAGATGCTTCTAGGGGTCTCCCCCTTGCTGTTCTCCTTCCATTCAGCACTTTTTCCATCCATTTCAACCTTTTCACTGCCCCCCAGACCACATTGTAGGGCCTGCCAGAAAAAAAATCTTGTCTTTCTCATTGACTCCCATTATACTCATTACTCGAAACGAGCATGTGAGTATTAGGAATTGCTCTGTTCGAGCAACGAGCACCCAAGCATGCTAGTGCTCTCTTATCTCTGGAGTTGAGCTTGATTTTTCAAAACTTCTGCAATTCACTCTAGCAGGTTTATATCAGTTTCTGGTCCACATCCTGACCGATGGCAACCCATTCTTGCCAAAGCTTTGTGATTCCTAAAATTTGTGTCAATCTCAAACCTTTTGCCCATGACTGTATAGTGTAAATCTTGGTCTCCGATGAAGCTCAGTCCGTGGCTGATCTTCATGGGCATTCAAGATGGAAGCAATACCGATAGCTGCCACAGAAACCCATCAGAGCCCCATGATTGTGTTGCAGGGTACAATGGGAGCTCAAACTAAATGGTTAACAGCAGCAATTGGAGCTCAGCTCCAGCAGCTGCTGTTAAAGACAAGTGTGAGCAGGTTGTGGGATGCAGTAACGGACAGCAGACAGAGCAAGGGTAGAAATTAACTTTACTATAACAGGGATATACTCCACGTAGGGAGAAGGAACGGTATGGACAAGTGGTATTAACACTCGCGTTGCACTGATGGAGAGAGTACAGGCAAAGGGTATAAGCAATGTTCAACACTAATAAACTTATCGGTCCAACGGCTTCAGAATGAGGAGCCTCGGGTGTGCACAGTGGTGCTGGCTCGGTCCTAGGAAAAAAGTGCATGACCTCATAGAATAACATTGTGATCCGATGTTTTGTTGGATCGCAATAAGACTGAAAATATAGTCTTGTGCACGATAAGCCATCAATATCTGACCGATGGCAGTGTGACAGCCACCCTTCCCGCTCTGATCAGCTGTTATCGGAGCTGGCGGAGTCCCGAAGTTCTTAGACTTCCACAGAACACAGCAGCTTTGTCATTTCTATAGTGACCACGGCTAGGTGCTGCAGATCGATCTCCTTTTCAAATGGGTTGATCTGCAGTATCCGGCCACAGGTACAGTAGTTTTGTCAGAGCTACTGTGTTAACGCAGCATCCAAGAACTTCCAGTTGCCAATGCAAATTCCAAGTTCCAGTTCCAGTTGCCAACGTAAATTACAGCTAATCGGCAGGGGTGCCGGAAGTCACACCTTCACCGGTAAAATATTAATGGCCTATCCTTGGGATAGACCAACAACAAAAACAGTTAAAAAAAAATAAGTAAAGTAAAAATAGTAATGGCCAAACCCTTTAAATCAACTGTTCATTTTCATATAATTTTATTTTATATATATGTTTTTGGCTTTAACTTTAACTTTTTACTTTACTTTCATTCCTGTAACAATGTCACATCCCAAACTCACTGCGTTATCTTATCTGACATCCCAATGTGCCTTTCCTTCATGCATTTATCTTTCTACGGCGAGCAGTTTATTTTCTGTCGCCCTGGGACTTGGAATCACTTGTACACTAGACTCAACTCTACCTACAAAGCAATTTTTGTAGTAGAAAAATAATAAAAAAAACTTCTTAGTAATGAAAAAGACAAGACTATAAAGCAAACAATGAGTCTATGAGGGGAAAAAATGTAGAAGAAATACTAATAAAAGTTGCAGGAGGGCCTGCGCCTGCCAATAAAGTAAAATCATCTGAAGATAGAAAAGTGCTTCAATAAATTATAGCATGCATAATGTATTAATGCCTGGTTTATGTGTTCTGTGGAGAAAGACTCCTTCATCAAAGCCAGGTGGTCAAGATGGATAAATCATTGCATTAAATCTGATCTCCATTCTATGATACTGAGACGTCTTTATTCAGCACTGGGCCGCGAATGTCTCTGAGCAATTTTGTATGAATGCACATTGGTGATGATGAAGTTTTGATATTTTAATTCCGCCTTAAATAATCAAAATGTTCTTCTCCAGTGTTATTCTGATGGAACATTTCAGATCTCCTGGCTTTTCAATCTCTGAGTTAATATTAACATATAGTACGATAACTATATATAATCCATTAATGACCGGGCGAATGTTCACTTTTGCGTTTTTCTTCTCCTTCTTGCAAGAGTCATCAATTTTTTTTGTTATGTTGATTTAGCGTATGAGGGCTTGTTTTCCTACAGAATGAGTTGTAGTTATGCATGAAATCGTTCATGTTACCATTTAATGTATTGGGAAAAAAATTAAAATGCTGCAAAATTGCAAAATGCATAGTAGAAATGTTGCTTTGTAGCACTTGGGTCCTTGAATCAAATCCCACCAAGGACAATATCTACAAGAAGTTTGTATGTTCTCCCAGTGTTTGCGTGACTTTCTCAAAGAGATTTTACATTGTAAAATAAAAAAAACACAAGATCAAATCACCCAACAATTAAAAAAAAAATGCACATATTTGGTATCTCTCCCAAAAATAAGCCTTCACACAGCTCTACATCCCAAAAATTGAAAGTGTTATGGGTTGCGGAAAATGGTGACACAAGCAAAGGTTTTTTGCTTATTTTACAAGTTTTAGATTTTTTTTCACCACTTAAATAAAAACCCATGCATGTTTGGTATTTGCGTACTCATAGTGTCCTGGAGAATCATATTGCCAAGTCAGTTTTACCATATTGTGAACATGGTAAATGTAAAAAAAAATTGTGAAATTGCCCTTTTTTTTGCAATTTCAACGCACTTGGAATTCTTTTACCACTTTCCAATACAGATCATGATGAAATGAATGATGTCATTCAAAAGGACAATTTGTCCAGCAAAAAACAAGGCCTCATATGGCTATGAGGATGGAAAAATAAAAAAGTTATGGCTCTTGGAATAAGTGGAGGAAAATGAAAAAAAAAAATGCCCGGGGGTGAACATGTTAAAGGGGTATTCTGGTTTAACCCCTTCATAAAAAGGTTTATTTTTTGTTTTTGTGCATTCACAAGAGCCATAACTATTTTAATTTTACATCGATGTAGTCAAAAGACACCTTTCCCTTTAACATTAAATAAATATATATTTAGGATTAAATCAGTGTTAGTTTTGGACCAATCCTTTAAGAGTCAAACAGGAAGTTGGTACAAAAAAAGCAGTTAGATTAAACAGGGAATTATAGGAAATTTGTAATTAAAATATATATAATCTAATCGCTTTTCCAATATATTATAATTAAAAATTCCCTACGTTCCCTCTCTAATCTGCTTTTTTTTTGTATCAACTTCCTGTTTGATGCCATTTTGTTTGAGAAACCCGAGTGCATGCTGGGATACTCAAATGAGACATCATCAGATGGTAGAGGCTGCAGTTAATGCCGCAGCTTCTCCCCCAACATCGAAATGTAGGGTCATCAGTGATGTCCATTTCTGGGGCTGGGCTAGTAACTGCTCTACTGAGCATGCATTGGTTCTCAATTCTGACGTATGCTCAGCAGTATCTTGTCACTATGCAATATTATTTTTACACAGTGATAGTGCGCTTCATCGCCAGCTCTGATGAGAAGTGATGAGCCGTAGAAGTGAGCGCACTGTCATTGAACATTCTAAGGAGATAACCTGGTGAGCAGAAAAAGCAGAGACCAGCACTGCCCCCAAACTGCCATCAGTTTATAGGAAATTTTTTATACAATTTCCTTCTTGTACACATTTCTAAATTGTAAATGGGGCACCTGCCTGGGCCATGGGGTACTCGGCATCGGGTCTGGTCGCACTTAAAGTGGATGTCACGGTGGCTGTGATCCTCTCCATGGCTCTGGGTGCTCAATGAAAGGGGAATGGTCTTTTAAGGGGAATTGTGAATAAAGTCTATTGTTCGTGACGCCACCTGTGGTGTTCGGTCAGTAAGGGCTGACACCGCTTAAAGGGGTCCTCTGGGGTGATATTATGGCGTCTAGATGGTGACGCTTCCCACAGGTGAAGCAGGGTCCCCAGGGCTCCCAAGGTGTATGGCAGAGATGGTAGTTTGCTGGTAAATAAGTGGAGGACACAGTGTTGTAAAATCTTTAACTGATTTACCGATGGTAGTAGTGCATCTCAGTCCAGAGAACCAGGTACAGGTGTCCTGTGGTTCGGCCAGCTTGGAGGCAATAGGGGATCCCTTTCCCAGTTGAGGTCCGTGAGCCTTTCCTCCTTGCGCTGTTATATGAGGTCCCTGCTGCCTGAAGCTTACTGGCAAAGTCCTCCTTTCCCATGTCCTGGGACAGGTACCTGGGACAGGTACCTGCACGACGGGCAGCTTGAGCCATTTTACAGGGTTTCTATCATGACCCAGGCTCTTCAGGTGCTGCTGCGTCTCAGGTGTGGTGTGGGCCAATCACGTACAGTTCTTAGCCCTCCGGTTCTGTAAGTGTCCTAGAGTCCCACTAAAGCCTTGGGCTCCCGGTGCCGGGTTGCTGCGCTCTGGTTCTGAGGGTGCCCGGTCACAGTTCCCCTCAGAGCCCTTTTCTCTCCTCTGCTCCTTTCCTCTGTAGCTCTACCACATCCAACCCTTCAGGTTATTTTTCTTTCCAAAGGCTTCAGCTCCCATGTGGCTGCTAGGCCTTTCTGTCTGTTTCAGACATCCTTCCTCTATCTCTCCCTCCTGGAGACTGAGCGGCTCCTCCTCCAGACCAGGATGCCTATAGCTAAGGGAAGCTCCCCTGAATCCGGGTCAGAGCTCCACCTTCTGACCTGGATTTGGAATGTGTTGAATGTGAGTACCTTACCTGGTAAAGAGAATCCTCCTTGCCTCCAAGCATGATATTACCCTCCCAGAAAGGAAGACGATTTCACTGTAACAATTGATTATATATATTTATAATTATATAGACATGTAAGGAATGTCGACTACTAAAATGAGGTGAAGATATGATGGTCTGGGGTGCTCTGGGTGAACTCAGAAGACAGGAAAATGTTAGTGTCAGATCCACAGATCCATTGTGTTCCCTTTCCAAAAGGCGCTGTTTACAGCTGAGTTTATTAGGTTGGGTTGTCTTTCACATGACCCACTCTCATGGTGTCTAGACCTCACTTAGGCTGGTAGAATATTGTTATTGACTTTGATCATGTTATAATGTCCAATATTAAATGTTTCTTTACAAAATTTGTGAATTTGAGTATGTTAATCTCTGAAATGGTGTCTTTATTTATGTTCAGCGTACTATCACTAGTCCCTAGGTCATGATAAAGTTATCTTATAATGCTGCATGGCCTCTCTCAGAACTTGTTCACACTTGTGAGTAGCATCCTATGATTTTCTCATGCGAGGAAATCAAATGCTATAGGCAAATTACCCTACGACTCAGACTCCGCTGTTAGCATAAGTTCACTTACTGTGCTCCGATTCTCTCACATGCTAAAATTGGATCTCGGGAAAGAAAAGATGGATAGCTTAATTTCTTCATCTTCCCCATTCTGAGTTGGCGTCTATTGTATTGCACTCAGCTGACATCCAGGTGAAGTCCAATGTTTTACATGCACCCATGGGCTTGCATGGGTGTGCGCCGACTGATATATAGTGCCCATCGCAGCATGCAGCAATTTGATTTCTCATGCCGAGAAAAAAACGCTGGTCGGCACTGCTCCATAGCATAACATTGGAGGGAGTGCTACCCAAAGAGATATTGAGTTATATGCTCATCAATGTGAGCAAACCCTCATAAAAATAGATCCTGGTCCCTGTGAGCTACAGTGACATTGTGCAACTCCAGTGCCGCAGAGATAAAGCTGCCTCTGCCTCCAGCATCCAAGAGAGCACAGTTCAGGCCAGCATGTTGCTGGTTCAAGCTGTCAATCAAGCAGAAGTGCGCTGCTCCTCCCTCTATCCACCCAGAAATTAGGAAGCTGAAACGTCGGGAAGCTGTGTGACCCTGAATAATGAACATGAGGCAACCCCTCTAATACTTCACTACTTACTGTTCTCTCCATATCTTTTTCCATGAAAAAAGAGATAGATATAGAGTAAATTTGCAGGTTAGAAGTGTTACATTGCTGTCTGGCCACCTTGCTGAAAGTGCAGCTATCAGGAGAAAATAAACTTTTTTCCCCCATGGAGCTCCCAGCTTTCAGTCATAGAGGAGTGCCTGGAGCATCTACAGTCATTGCTGCAACAGATGTAAGTGCAACCTTCCGGATTGCTAAATTGACTTTTTATTTTTTTTTCTGGACAGCTTATCAAAAACTCACCGACAGACAATATTTTTTACAGACGCAGTGGAAAAGCAGGATAAACCATTATTATTACAAGTGACCTATGTCTACAGTCCATAATTCTGATATGGAGACATCAGCTACATTCACTGTATACTGCAAAATGATGATAATAATGGTTAAAATAATTTGTATAATACATTTTCTTTCAAGGACAGTGCAAAAAAAGTGCCTTGTTTTTACGGACTGTCCAGGAATTTCTGGACGGTTGGCAGCCCTGGCACCCCTACACTTTGCTTATAGGATTGCTCTGCAGAGCATTCACGCTTAGGGTGTAATTACAGCAGGAGCTCACAGTATACTGAGTGGTGACTGAAGCCGCTTCGGGCACGCCTCTATGACTGAAAGCCGGGGCTCTCAAAAGGAATAAAGCTCACTTTCTCCAGGTAGCCACAATTTCAGTAAGACAGATTCAATTTAATGGCCATTCAAAACCTGTTCCCCAATATTAGTACAGAGGGCCGACCAACTAATTAGTGGCCAATTCCAATAATAAGGCCATTTGCTTTCATTCATTTGTAGAATTACTTCTGGAATCAGATTGATTATTTCATTTTTTATCTGCATATCTATGTTATGCATCACCTCTGTTGTGTAAATGGATCAGTTTTCAATCTTACAGCAGTTTAATTATTAGTTTGCTTGGTTTTACTTTTGGATTAGGGATGAACGGACCGATGGATGTTCGGGTTAGTCAGGTTCGACCCAACTACAGTCCAAAGTTTAGTTTAGGTAGCAGAACTCTACCCGAACTTGAACCTGAACCCGATGTAAGTCAATAGGGACCTGAACTTTAGTGCTGTAAAATGGTTGCAGTAAGGGGTAGGGGGCTGGAAAAGGAAGCAAAATAGGGGTAAGAGCATGAATAATAATAAGTTCCACAATTTTATGTGTTTAAAAAAATGTTCCTGTGCTGAAATAATCTTATAAATGTGCTCCTGATATGTATTGTGCAGAGGCTGCTTTGCAGAGTCCCCCGCAGAGGCTGTTTTGCATAGTCCCCCCGCAGAGGCTGTTTTGCAGAGTCCCCCGCAGAGGCTGTTTTGCATAGTCCCCCCACAGAGGCTGTTTTGCATAGTCCCCCCGCAGAGGCTGTTTTGCATGGTCCCCCCGCAGAGGCTGTTTTGCATATTCCCCCCGCAGAGGCTGTTTTGCATAGTCCCCCCGCAGAGGCTGTTTTGCATAGTCCCCCCGCAGAGGCTGTTTTGCATAGTCCCCCCGCAGAAGCTGTTTTGCAGAGTCCCCCGCAGAGGCTGTTTTGCAGAGTCCCCCGCAGAGGCTGTTTTGCAGAGTCCCCCGCAGAGGCTGTTTTGCATAGTCCCCCCGCAGAGGCTGTTTTGCAGAGTCCCCCGCAGAGGCTGTTTTGCATAGTCCCCCCGCAGAGGCTGTTTTGCAGAGTCCCCCGCAGAGGCTGTTTTGCATAGTCCCCCCACAGAGGCTGTTTTGCATAGTCCCCCCGCAGAGGCTGTTTTGCATAGTCCCCCCGCAGAGGCTGTTTTGCAGAGTCCCCCGCAGAGGCTGTTTTGCAGAGTCCCCCCGCAGAGGCTGTTTTGCATAGTCCCCCCGCAGAGGCTGTTTTGCATAGTCCCCCCGCAGAGGCTGTTTTGCAGAGTCCCCCGCAGAGGCTGTTTTGCAGAGTCCCCCGCAGAGGCTGTTTTGCATAGTCCCCCCGCAGAGGCTGTTTTGCAGAGTCCCCCACAGAGGCTGTTTTGCATAGTCCCCCCGCAGAGGCTGTTTTGCATAGTCCCCCCGCAGAGGCTGTTGTGCATAGTCCCCCCACAAAAGCTGTTGTGCATAGTCCCCCCACAGAGGCTGTTTTGCATAGTCCCCCCACAAAAGCTGTTTTGCATAGTCTCCCCTCAAAGGCTGTTTTGCAGAATACTTCCACAGAACCTAACACGGTCACTCACTCGAACTGCATCCTGTCCCTTAGCTAGTCAGAGCAGAATGGCAGTGTCACCCATGATCCGGCGATTATACAGGCCAGGTCATGGGCTGCGCCAGCCAATCACAGCCATGCCAATACTCAGTATGGTTGTGATGGCTACAGAATTGAACACAAACGAAAAGCTTGTTGATTAGCGACTCTGCAGGTTTTCAAAAAGCTTTATTCAGCATCCAAACTACGAACACTAAAACAGACATCCGTGAGAAGTCCATGTTCGGAGTTCAGCACCGGACATTAGGTGTCCGGTACGAACCCCGAAATTTATAGTTCGGGTTTCCTCATCCCTACCTAGACTAAGCTCCCAAGATGAGTGTTTGGTGCATTTTTGATGGTGCAGATTTTCTGCAACATTTCTTCTTCTATTAGCTAAATTAGGTTTTTGGTTCCATTTGGTATGTAATGATAAAAATGAAACTGATTTGTTTTGGATTTTTCCTGTTTCTTAGTTTTGATAAAACTTTATTGATACAGTCATGTGTGGATTACATGCATTTTTAGTGCATTTCCGCTGCATTCGATTTTTACCTGCAGATTTTCCTCATTTCGTGTTCATGAGGCAGATCTGAAAATGCAGTAAAATATATATATTTACCGCAAGAGACATCGACATGTTACAGATTTCAAAAACGCACCGCAGGTTGGTTTACACAGTGTTAAAAAAAAAAATCTCAGGCCTACTGTGCTTTTTTTTAACACTTCTCTTAAATAGTATTAAGAAATGCCAGAAGAATGCACGCCATAGATGTGAATAGGACAAATCCTTTGAGAGTTTTGTGAGCAATTTTATGAGCAGAGCGGCACAAACAGCATCAGAAAAATATGTAGTGTGAACATACCCAAATAGTGAATGTGGATATGGGTGTATGTACAGGCTGAGGGTGATAATCAGGCCTGGACTGATAATGATTGGTGATATTGATTCATTGTATAACCTGCACAGTATGGTTAATACAGTGATGAAACCATATATTTTTTATTTATTTCTAGGACACTTTCAAGGTCAGCAAATATGAAGTGTCTCCAGATATGAAGTACGTTCTCCTCGCATTTAATGTCAAACCGGTAAGTAGAAAGAGTGACATGTGGAGTATGATCTCCTGTGAGACCTTTGGAAAATGCACCATTAGTGAAAAGCCCCATCTTATTCTATCCTCCCAAGGAATCATCAGATTACTGTATGCAAATGTAGAGAACAGCGCCATCTAGCAGCCAACAGTGAAAACTGCAGTCAAATATTTCACATTATGTATTGCAATAAACCATTATACGCGGCACAGAAATGCTCGTCCATCAGGTGATCAGCAGCATGTTCAGACCACAAGATTTTCATGAAAAGAGCATTCTTATAATAATCATACACTGTAAATATACCTTTTGGCTATGTACAGGCTGAGGGTTATTTTGGCAGTTCCAAAAAGCTCTGAATATAGATCATAAAATGCATGAAGGACTCTGCTTATTCACTTCTAGAATAAAAATCACTTTGCTTTTCATATGTTTTGACTTTTTGAGCATTTTTCTTCTGCTTTAAGTTTGTGAAAAATGCTCAATGGGGAAAAAAAAAAAATATTGTCCCTTCTTTGAGGCATCTCCTGATGCAAAAAGCTCCAAACTAGGCAATATCGGATCAAAAGGTTGAAAAAAAAAAGCACTTCAAGAAAAACTAAATTCTTCCAAAATGTTTGAGGAAATGAAAAACTCTTCCAAAAACTCCCCAACGGTTATGTGCTCATGGCGTCTTTAAGATGTACCAAGACTCTACCAAAGATTTAACCCCTTCATGACCTTGGGATTTTTCATTTTTCGTGTTCGTTTTTCACTCCCCTCCTTCCCAGAGCCATAACTTTTTTATTTTTCCGTCAATTTGGCCATGTGAGGGCTTATTTTTTGCAGGACGAGTTGTACTTTTGAATGACATCATTGGTTTTACCATGTCATGTACTAGAAAACGGGAAAAAAATTCCAAGTGCAGTGAAATTGCAAAAAAAGTGCAGTCCCACACTTGTTTTTTGGCTTTTTTGCTAGGTTCACTAAATGCTAAAACTGACCTGCCATTATGATTCTCCAGGTCAGTACGAGTTCATAGACACCTAACATGACTAGGTTATTTTTTACCTAAGTGGTGAAAAAAAAATCCAAACTTTGCTAAAAAAAAATAAAATTGCGCCATTTTCCGATACTCGTAGCGTCTCCATTTTTCATGATCTGGGGTCAGTTGAGGGCTTATTTTTTGCGTGCCAAGCTGGCGTTTTTAATGATAGCATTTTCGTGCAGATACGTTTTTTTGATCACCCATTATTGCATTTTAATGCATTGTCGCGGCGACCAAAAAAATGTAATTCTGGCGTTTCAAATTTTTTTCTCGCTACGCTGTTTAGCGATCAGGTTAATGCTTTTCTTTTATTGACAGATCGGGCGATTCTGAACACGGCGATACCAAATATGTGTAGGTTTGATTTTTTTTTATTGATTTATTTTGATTGGGGCGAAAGGGGGGTGATTTAAACTTTTATATTTTTTAATTTTTTTCACAATTTTTTTAACTTTTTTTTTACTTTTGCCATGCTTCAATAGCCTCCATGGGAGGCTAGAAGCAGGCACAGAACGATCGGCTCTGCTACATAGCAGCGATCTGATGTTCGCTGCTATGTAGCAGAAAATCAGGTGTGCTGTGAGCGCTGACCACAGGGTGGCGCTCACAGCTGCCGGGGATCTGTAACCATAGAGGTCTCAAGGACCTCTATGGTTACAATACTGAAGCATCGCCGACCTCCGATCATGTGACGGGGGCTGGCGATGCCGTCATTTCCGGCCGCCCGGCCGGATGCGGTAGTTAAATACCACAGTCTGCGTTTGACAGCGGCATTTAACTAGTTAATAGGCATGGGCAGATTGCGATTCTGCCCGCGCCTATTACGGGCACATGTCAGCTGTTCAAAACAGCTGACATGTCCCAGATTTGATGCGGGCTCACCGCCGGAGCCCGCATCAAAGAGGGGCTTCTGACCTCGGACGTACTATCCCGTCCGAGGTCAGAAAGGGGTTAAGATGCACCAAGGTGAAAACTCTTCAGGAAAATGCCGGCAGTCATTCTCCTGACGCATCTTTGCCTGCATCTTTTCTATCCGCTGACAATGTCTTTGCTCTGTGCTTTCAAAAGTATCGAACGGGAAGTTTGCAAACCCTAAATTGGTTGATAGAAGTGACATAAGACAGAAACATGTGCACAGCAATGTTATTTGGATATTACTGTGCATTATATTTATTTTATGTGGCTTTTTTGTGCACTTTTTCATGCAGATTCCAGGTATAATCTGCCTGAAAAAAATGTGCTGCACCAATACCCAAAGAAAGAATACTTCCCAAAGCAGTTTCCAATAGAAAACTCCTCCTTCTTTATCTAATCGGTAAAACTCTGTGTGCACATAGCCTTAGTAACACCAGCAACCGGCTGATATTGTAAGAAGAAATGTTGCTCTGATTAATGTTTCCCCTGTAGATGTGTAACACATGGAGCCCATTGAAATGGATTTGTGGCCACGGTTATCTCTTCCACGTGCTTTTCTTTTAATTTGGAAACTCCTATAACGGCTCTCTGCTTCGGCTAAGGGCTCATGCACATGACCGTTTACATTGGACGAGTGCTGTCCATGGTTTTGACGAACAACACTTGTACCCATGTTATTCTATGGGGTTGAGCATATGTTCGATATTATAATTCTAATTACTTACACTTCTGAACTAAAGTTCTGAGCTAAACTTTTTGAATTGCGTAATGTTGTAATTACTGTAGGATCATTGATGCACAGAGATACTGTACATGACAGATCATGGGTTTTGCATAAAGGTGTCATGAGAAGTTGGTAAAGTCAGATATGTCATTGAATAATGGAATAAAACTTTAGTATTTTTTCCCTTGATATATAAAATGATTTATTGCTTCATAAAGCATGTAACTGGAATTGCCCCAAAGTTCTTCCAAATCGGCATTAAATAAGTAAAGAACAGGAGCTAAATCTTTTTTTACTGGAGTACAGAACCTAGTTTCTTTAATTTTTTCCCATCAGAGCAATTATTTGTTTTGCACTTTAGTTTTTTCCTCCTCTTCTTCCAACAGCCAAAACTTTTTAATGTTCTGTTAGCACAGCCATATGAGGGCTTATTTTTTGGGGGGATAAGTTGTAGCATTAGGCCACGTTCACACGTTCAGTATTTGGTCAGGATTTTTCATCAGTATTTGTAAGCCAAAACCAGGAGTGGGTGATAAATGCAGAAGGACTGACGTATTTCTATTGTATCAGTCTAATACCCAGGAACTGTCTCGATTGTGATGCTTTATAACTCTCCATTTATTCTTTTTGGACGACGGCTCCTAGATATCAGAATTCTACTAACGCCATAGGTGCAGTAGCTACCTTTCTCTCACTTTCCAGCATGCATTGCTCCTACCATTGTTAAGCAAACTCTCTGCTTTGAACTGAACTTCTCAGTTATGCCTGAATGCATTTGACAGACCAGAGCAGGAGCAGAGAGCTGTAGACCCACCACTACTTCTTGTACTTAAGGCCCCGTCACACACAGCGACGCTGCAGCGATACTGACAACGATGCTGATCGCTGCAGCGTCGCTGTTTTGTCGCTATGTGGTCGCTGGGGAGCTGTCACACAGACAGCTCTCTCCAGCGACCAACGATCAGGGGAACGACTTCGGCATCGTTGAAACTGTCTTCAACGATGCCGAAGTCCCCCTGCAGCACCCGGGTAACCAGGGTAAACATCGGGTTACTAAGCGCAGGGCCGCGCTTAGTAACCCGATGTTTACCCTGGTTACCAAAAAAAACAAACAGTACATACTCACCATCTGATGCCCCTCAGGTCCCTTGCCGTCTGCTTCCTGCTCTGACTGAGTGCCGCCGTACAGTGAGAGCAGAGCGCAGCGGTGACGTCACTGCTGTGCTCTCACTTCTCACTGTACGGCCGGGAGTCAGTGAGAGCAGGAAGCAGACGGCAAGGGACCTGAGGGGCATCAGATGGTAAGTATGTACTGTTTGTTTTTTTTTACATTTACGCTGGTAACCAGGGTAAACATCGGGTTACTAGGCGCGGCCCTGCGCTTAGTAACCCGATGTTTACCCTGGTTACCAGTGAAGACATCGCTGGATCGGTGTCACACACACCGATTCAGCGATGTCAGCGGGACCTCAATGACCAAAAAAAGGTCCAGGCCATTCCGAAACGACCAGCGATCTCACAGCAGGGGCCTGGTCGCTGGTACATGTCACACATAGCGAGATCGCTACTGAGGTCGCTGTTGCGTCACAAAACTTGTGACTCAGCAGCGATCTCGCTAGCGATCTCGCTATGTGTGACGGGGCCTTTAGTCTCTGCTTCTCTGCAGCTGCTGGGGGTATAAGATGTCAATGTTCTCCTTGTTGAGAATGACAAGTCGGCGTAATGACACTTATAGGCCATGCAATGCCCCTCTGGGAATTCAGATATGCAAATATCCTCTTCAGAGAGGAAGATGACAGGAACTCTAGTGTCATCTATTGGATGTATCAATCCTAAAATTCAATATTGACCCTTTTCTTAGAGTCCATGTCCTCTTTCTCTCTGTAGAAGATATTTGCATAAGTAAATTGGTAGAGGATCATTGCATAGTCTATAAGTCTCCTTGCACCAGCTTGACGCTGACTGCAAGGAGAAACTTTACCTCTTAGATCACTTGTCAGAGAACTCTTGTCCAGCCAAGTCAGACCTCGTGCTTTGTACTGATAAGAGGCACACACTCTAAAACATGTGTCTGCAAAATGAGTTTTCTTTTTGGCTTCTTATCCTAGGTCCTGTAGCAAGGCTCATTAATGGATCAATATTGATGTTTAGGATCACTACATGCATCAGGTGGCGCTAGAGTTCAAGTTCTCTTTCTCTCTGAAAATGCAATCTGCTGCTACAAACAGATTACTCTTGGCAACAGGCAGTGTACGACATCACGATGTTACACTCTCACTCGGACTGTTTAGAAAGAACATGGATTGTGGTCCCACTGTGCTGTGGACCAAAGAGAGACTAGAGAGTCAACCCTAAGTGCCTCCCCAAGACTGACCCTGGATGCACGTCAACAGAAGGTGCCGTGATCTGAGGAGAGCCCGGGGAGGTGCTACACCAGGACTGAACTCCGTCACATGGCAGCTGACCCTCAACAAGATATGATGGTGCTGATGGACACGACTGATATACAGACAGGCAGGTGTAGGACCCAGTTCAGACTGGACAGGCAGGAACAGCTTTGGAAAGAACAGGGTCACTGGCAGGCCCAACTGGAATACAGGAACTAGTAGGACCAAGTTCAAACAGGATGGACAGTAACGGTTTCAGGAAGAACTGGGTATCTGGCAACTGGACCACAAACGCAGACAGGCAGGGAACCACAGATAAGGTAAGGACAAGTACACACAGGGTAGATAAGACCAAGTTCACACAAGACAAATACAAGGACAGGTACATAAATAACAAGAGCCAGACTCACACAAGACAGTTATAATTAAGTAGCAAGAGTACAAGCAAACCACTAATGTTGCACAGAGAACAGATTAGAGATAGGTACTGGTTCAGACACTGCTGGTTTTAGAGATGGGTACTGTGATGGTGTGATATGCTATGTGGGTATCATTTTTGTGTATATTTCTATTTTACTTATTTTCATGTTGTTCTCTTGTAGAAGGAGTTGTTTGCTAATTGATGAATGGCTGTGGTTGCCATCTGATATCGTCTCCCACAGTACTGTATTGTTGTCTTCTCACAGGATCAGGGAATAATCCTGTTTGTTAATATGCTAATGACATATTGACCTAGCTTGTTGAAACAATGAGCCCCTGCAACCTTCCCCCTCCTGACCTGTGAATGAGGAGGGGGAGTTAAAAAATATCAGTGAGGTGAAACTCAGATCAGATCCAGTGTGGAACCATGATGTGAAGACAGCACCTCAGAGAGAAAGAAGCATATATGGACTGCTATCCTCTGCTGGATTGCTGGACTCTTATCTCCCAGGGCTTTTATCTTCTTACTAAACTGCATTCGAATTCTGGACTATTTTATCCTTTGAGTGATGGATTGTATATATGGACCTTTCGTATTTTTGCCTAAATAAAGGTATTGGAATTGTTTACTATACTCTAGCTCTGTTGATTGTGTGATACCGGAGAAGGACCCCATGACAGGTACAGGTTCAGACACAGAGAATTTAGAAAAAGATAAAAACTTAGATATAAACAGGTTGAGGGATCTGGTCCTAATTCAGACAATGACAAGGGTACAGGTTCAGGGTTCTGGCCTGGGTATTCAGCCTCCAGGTTTATGGAAACAGGAAAGATCAGATTCAGGTACAGATTCAGGGTTCAGGCCTAGGTATTCAGCCTCAATATGGCAGGAACAGGAAAGATCAGATTCAGGTACAGATTCAGGGTTCAGGCCTGGGTATTCAGCCCTCAGTGTGGCAGGAACAGGAAAGATCAGATTCAGGTACAGATTCAGGGTTCAGGCCTGGGTATTCAGCCCTCAGTGTGGCAGGAACAGGAAAGATCAGATTCAGGTACAGATTCAGGGTTCAGGCCTGGGTATTCAGCCCTCAGTGTGGCAGGAACAGGAAAGATCAGATTCAGGTACAGATTCAGGGTTCAGGCCTGGGTATTCAGCCCTCAGTGTGGCAGGAACAGGAAAGGACCTGGCAACTCTGCATTTGCGCGCACACACACACACTGAAAGAGAATGTTGCTCAAGCACCTCCCAAAATGCTGGGAACACATCAGGAATGCGCGCACTGTCTCTTTATAATCAGGAAGTGCACGTGCGGGCGGCTTAACCATACACAGCAATCAGAGGACCCAGAGCTCAATGCACACAGTAAGCAGAGGACAAGGAGCATGGCCTGGGTTGGTGAGTACTTCGGTGTCCCTGAATGGTGGGTGATGGGAAGCCATGCAGGGACGTAGGCAGTGGTGTTACACACAACAGTAAGAAGGGAGACATTTAGTGGCTCTCATTTAGGATTTTTTTTACAGGGGTAAAACAAGATTTTTTACATAAAGTAAGTCACAGATTGCCTATTTAGCACATTACCTATCAAATGAGACCAAGTTGTCTGAGAGTACAGCAAGCATTGCATTAAAAAGTCTGAATGTCTCCTTGTAAACTCTATTTTTCACTCAGACTTTGATATATCATTATTGTTGGAGCGCCTTTCTTCACTTTCCATTATGTTCTGGTCCTGCCATTATCTGGACTGTGTCGTTTTTCTCTGACCTTTTTATACATAAAAGCTGATTGTGTTACTTGTACATCCACCTGTCTGCTTTGAATATTGACTTGTACTGTGATGCATGGAGTAATGGAACCCACTCTACTCCTGCCGCTTGTCATTCTGCTTGTCTTTTATATTTCAGGCTTCAGTAACCACAAGGACTGTACATCAGCACTATATAATAAGTAAACTCTTGTAAGGCAGTAAATATTATATGACGCTTCATCATAAAATAGTAATGGCTGGTAGGCTAAAGATGTGCTGTTCTGCATAGAGTTGATATCAATTTGCTGAATATACTCATCATAAATTGAAATTATCACCTGATATTGGGTTACCTTTCATTTTGTTAACCCTTTAATACTGAAGATCTTTTGATCGCCTGTTATTGCATTTTAATGCAATGTCACGGCGACCAAAAATGTTGGCGTTTGACTTTTTTTCTCGCTTCGCCGTTTATCAATCAGATTAATCCTTTTTTATTTATAGATCGGGCGATACCAAATATGTGTATCTTTGATTTTTTTATTGTTTTATTTTTAATATGGTGAAAGAGGGGTGATTTGAACTTTTATTTTTTTTAATTTTTTTACATTTTTAAAAACATTTTTTTTTTTTACTTTTGGCATGCTTCAATAATCTCTAGAAGCTGCCATAACCTGATCGGCTCTGGTACATACAGGCGATGATCAGATCACCTGTATGTAGCAGAATACCTCATTTGTTATGAGCGGCGACCACCGGGCGGCATTCATAGCAATCAGGCAGTGACAACCTCTGGTGACCCGGGATCACGTGATGGGGTCACCGATGGGCGGATTTCCGGTATGATTGCCAGAAGAGCATGCCACTTTCATCATATGACAGCGGCATTTAACAGGTTTCGGGCACATTTCAGCTGTTCAAAACAGTTGACAGGTGCCGATAAAGATGTGGCCTCGCCGCCGGAGCCCACATCAAGAGGAAGGAGATAATCTTATTAATGTGCCCCTTCTAAGTACTGTGTAATGGTTGTGACTGACTGTGCGGGAACATGGTCTGATCATACCACAGCTCCTGGGCAGGGGAACAAGCAAAAGAGAATACAGACAGGACAGCAAGCTGATTCTTTTTGTGAGGTAAAGCATTTCCCTGCATGTTTTTAAAAAATGTTTTACCTCTAGGAAATAATTATTTGCGACCCCATGCTGTTCTGTCTGTATCCTCTCTTTTTTGCTTCCTCCCCTGCCCAGGAGATGTGGTATGATCAGATCATGTTCCTGCACGGTCAGACACAGCCATTACACAGTACACAGCAGGGGCACATGTATAAGATTATCTCAGCACAGGAACATTTTATTTAATCACATCCAATTGTGGAAATTATTATTATTCCAAGATCTATTGATTAAAATGAACTTTATTTGTGGGACAACCTCATTAAGCTATTATTATTATTACGTTCCCCATATCTAACACCAGAAATGAGACCGGGAATGATTCCAAATAGAACAGTAGCACTTACCTTAAGGTTGTACCTACTCAGTAAGTACAACCCTGCGGATTTTTCATTCTCTAATGCTTATGTTACAGTATTTTCAAAATAGCATTCCCAGCACAGGAACAGGCATTGTGCCCACCATGGTGAACCATCCATAAAATTGTGAAGTACTACCCCATAACAGTGCGCATAGAAATGTACAAGGCTCAGGGCTCCTATAAAGCATTAGACCTTTCCTTCCTGGGACAGTGGTTATAGTCAGAAATCCTATGAACATTAACGATTTATAATTACCCTTTTACTTAGATGTGAGGCTTTCTTGACAGTAATCCACAGTATATTGCTGAATTCTGACTCTTGTTTTCATAAGGTTGGGGCGGCGGAGTCTTGAATATCCAGATAAATGTCAGGATGCTACGGCATTCTTTGTGTTTTAATGACTCACCATTATAGATGTATTATTTATTTTCAGCAGCTAGCTGACTGATTCAGCCCCATAGGAGGGGTTCGCACCACAACTCGAAAATTCTCTTATACTGTTCTGATTTGGGAACAGAATGATGGAATTCATGGCACGGACCTCATCTCTGCCTGACAAACCCCAGTGACTTAAAATTAGGTTTTGTCAGGTTTCCAGCAGGGTGTCCATGATTTAACCATTAAAAGAAAGTTCATTATGCTGCATACTTTGTTCCAATAAGTATAACGAAGACTCCATTATATCTAGTAGATATAAACTTGTGTCCTTGTTTTAGTCTGAGCGCGATCCATTTTCATATATGGTATCTACGTATCTACATAAAGTGCAGTCTCAAAGATTTATAATGTAAATGTATCCAGAAAAATCACATGCCACTTGGATGTCTTGTGTGGGATCTGATTTTTTTTTACGCACCCATAGACTTAAATGGGTGACTCTCATCCAAGACTCAAATGAAAGAAGTGAAAGCTGCGATTTCTTTTTTTTTTACGAACAGTCGGACAAAGAGTAAAACTGTTCACCTGATTGACAATCGTCAGTGTGCTGTCTGATCAAAAATCGGAAATTCATATGCTCATCTGCATGAGCCCTAATACTTCTCACCAATAGAATGAATCCAGATTAGGAAATCCTCTAAGACACACATCAGTCTGCACTGAAGGTTTTATTCAAAGTAATGGATAAAATTGATCAAATCTCTATTCAGTGAATACAGATTTTCCCATTACTGAGATTGGAGATGACAGTTGGTGCTTATGAAATTCTATGGAAAGGGAAGAAGGAAGGCGCTAGAGGCAGACACAGACATTGTGCTGCAAGCTCTCCTGAAACAACAGTTACAGTTCTGTGTAGCACCAACTGTCATCTCCTATCTCAGTAGCGGGAAAGTCTGCATTCACTCTAGACAGATTTTACTCTTGCATTGAGAATGTGGAGAATGAATGATCATATCTGAGGAGGAAAAAATATCAAGTTTTTCTCATAAGGTACATGACAAAGATTCTTATTTTCATGCATATTATAGATTTATGGGGGAAAAAACTAAAATGATGGTTATTACTCTTTTTGTGTTTTATCAGTGATTTTAAGGTTCTTTAGGAACAGACCCGCTCTAAAAGACTACTCTAAAAACACCATGCGCTTATACCCTAAGACTATGCTCAGATTGTATTTCTCCAGTTACATCCATGGGTTTTGGCTGAATCCATGAGATATGATATTCAAACTGAATCCCTGAATGATGAAGCCTTAGACTTAGAGGTGTAACTGTGGGTCCCGATTCCGAAACTTGGACCTGGGTCCTAGATGCATTTTGGTCAGATGTATGAGCCGTTGTAGCATACTAAATCCTAGAAAGACATATGTATATAATGTCCCCAATCCTTGGCCCCTTCCAGTAATAATGTCTCCCATCTTGGGCGCCTTCCTGGTATAACATCACCTCTCCTAGGCATCTTCCAGTAATAATATCCCCCATTCTAGTGTAATATGCCCTTTTTGACCCTTTCCAGTAATACATGTCTCCCATCCTGGGTCCCTTCCTGGTATAATATTCAACATCCTGGTATGATGTGTCCCATCCCAGGCCTCATCCAGTAATAATTACCCCCTACAAATAATAATGTCCCCCATGCTTCTATAATATCTCCAATCCTTGGTCCCTTCCTGGTATAATATCCACCATCCTGGTATAATGTCCCCATCCTGGTATAATGTCCCCATCCTGGTATAATGTCTCTATCCAGTCCCCTTCCAGTAATAATGTTCAATGTTCGTCTCTAACACATTTTTAAAAAAACAAACAAATGAGTATTCTCACTTTCCCTCAGTCTCACGACGCAGCATCCCCTTCTATAGCTGGACTTCCTTGGATGCACATCCAGCTGAAATAGGCGCTGGTGTCGGCCTGGGCCCCTGCATAGACTGCTCTGACATGAACTGATTTCCAAGCAACTCAATTTGTGCTTTTTTCTAAAATTGTCTGCTTTTTGGATGCACACAAGAACATAATCAGTTTTTTGTGCCCTTCTGAAAAAACTAACATTTTCAGAAAAAGCAGAAACAGCTGAATTTCGATGGTGTCATTGCAGTCTATGGCTCAATTAGGGATTCAGGAGGTTCAAAAGTTTCAGACCGAACCCCAGACATAGCTTTAGAGAAAAGACCAGCTCCATGTGAACAGAATGTAATATAAATTGATTTTCTCACTAAAATGTTTATTTCTGAAGGAATGATGTATGAGGACGCTCCATGCCTTTTTTTATTATTATTATTATGTGTGTCAAGAAAACATGTAAATGCATGAATGCTCAGCTGAGCAGGACGCTGCATGAAATAAGATCTAGATTGATTTTCCTACTTTCTAATTCCTTTCATATTTCTAGTTTTCATGACTGACAGGCAGCTTTATAGTGCAGCTGTTGTTCCTTATTCACGAAATCTATTTTCGCTCCTTTAAAGCAAACAACATGTAGTGTTACTGTATGGGTCAAAATGGCTTTGACGAAAAAAGCATTGTTACTCATAGATGCAATTATTGGCTTTCAACGCTCTGTGCCATGTAGGTTTCTGCAAGTCTGTTCACATACTTCAAGGAGCTGTCTCTCGAGCCCAGTTAATGTAGTCCCCTGCTGGTCAATGGCTGACATTGGTGATAGGCCTACTACATCATGCTCACTGAAATTAGCCAAAGCATGCAGTTTGGTTGTCAAAAGGAGAATGAAGAAAAAGTCTTCATACCATGAGACAGCCCGCACTTATGTATACAGTTCAGCACAGCATCGCGTTATAAGACTTTTTGCAGGCAACTGCCAAGTGTTGTAATTGGCAAGGATATTTGTCATGGGCATTCAATAAAGACTAGTTCTTCCTAATAATTAGCTGTCCAACCCTGAAAGATAGAGCAGTCGATGGAACCCAGGCCTGATAAATTGGAGTGGTCTCTAATGAGACTGGGGTTATGGCGCCGGCCGGTTCGGATCATAATCCTGTGTCATTTCGCCATTATAGCCTTCTGACGTTATTACATTTTAAGGTTCAACTCTGATAGTAACAGTGCGGCGATGCTGAAATGTAATTAGGTGCATGAACAGAAATGGCGAAATCCGGCATGGTATTGGGGGCTTGACATAGGACACTGCTGACCTCAATGCACTAATTGGGTTTTCATTTATAGAGACTGTAAGAGATGTTATGGTTATGGGCCCTCAGTGATAGAAATATAAGGTTATGCTCCCACAATGAGTATGTGATGAGTTTTTGATTTTGCAGAGTTTTTGCACCTATTAAGAAAAATTGGGTTATTTGCGTTTTTTTATTGGGTTTTTGAGTGTGTGTTTTACTTGCATTTTTATCACATTTTTACACTAAGGTTTTGTCTCTTTGGTGTGTCATGTTTTACATAATGCTGCTTTCTTTTTTATACTTCCTGGTTTTTGACTTTGTCAAAACTTCACTTGTGTATTATGATATAAGGAAATGCATAGCGTCAAAAACTCATTGTTACAGTTCTAGCAAAGTGGGTGGGATTTTTGTACACTTTTTTTACAAATTCTATGCCCACTGTACTTTTTTTTTACGCAGTTCATTTTTTACATCTGCAACATGTAAATTTCTCTTGCGGGTACACAAATAAAAAATGCAACCTAGTTTACTTAATTGTGGGAATTTAATCTGCGAATCTACGGAATTGATTCATCATTTGCTGTATTTTAAAGTTACTTTTCTTTTTGTCTCTTGGCATTTGCTGACGTTTATTGCACTAAATTTATCTAAATGCTCACAAGATTCATGAATTTGGCATAAAATTAAAAATGGCCTTTTTTCCTGTTAACCTTACCATTTTTGTGACTTTTTAAGCAAGTGTTTTTCCCATGTAACATAGAAAAGAAACAAGCCTGCTCACCAGTAACCAACGCAGGTGCTCGGAACTCCGCAGCAAGCAAACGTAGTACTCATAAGAAAAGATAAAAATAGTTCCAGCTCCTTAAAACTGTTCTTTATTTCATCATTAAAAAATCTGTATGCACATGGTGACACCATGTGCATACAGATTTTTTAATGTTGAAAGCTGGAACTATTTTTTTCTTTTCTTTTTCCTATGTAACCTACAGCCATAACCTTTCCGCCTCATGTGACAGCATTTAAAAAGTATTTCTGACTCCAATTTGCCCTGTAAGGGAAAAAAAAACCTCACTCTTTATTATGCTTATCTACTGGGCGGTAGGGTCCAATGGCCGCCATTGGTCATCATCCTGCTTCTCCTCTCTTTTACGATGCTATTCTTTTTCTTTGCTTTGTGTGAATGATGCGTCCTACGTCATCCACATAGTGTTCTGCTTTGAGCTCCTGCGCAGGAGCCGAGGGCAGAGTACTGTACTGTGCATGTGCCGGCACTCTTTGGCATTTACCCATGCATGTCTCTGGACCAGATATCACCTCCCTACTAACCAGAATCCCTCAATGTCTGTCCACTATTTCATCCTTCTTCTCTGCTAGATTTCTGAAACTTAACATGGACAAAACAGAATTCATCATCTTTCCCCCATCTCACGTGACCCCCCCAACGAACCTATCCATTACAGTAAATGGCTGCCCACTCTCCCCAGTCCCACAAGCTCGCTGCCTCGGGGTTATCCTTGACGCTGATCTCTCCTTCAAACCACATATCCAAGCCCTTTCCACTTCCTGCCGACTTCAACTCAAAAATATTGCACGATTCCGTTCATTCCTCAACCAAGAATCTGCAAAAACCCTAGTCCATGCCCTCATCATCTCTCGCCTTGACTACTGCAACCTCCTGCTCTGTGGCCTCCCCTCAAACACTCTCGCACCCCTCCAATCTATTCTAAACTCTGCTACCCGACTAATCCACCTGTCCCCCCGCTATTCTCCGGCCTCTCCCCTCTGTCAATCCCTTCACTGGCTCCCCATTGCCCAGAGACTCCAGTACAAAACCCTAACCATGACGTACAAAGCCATCCACAACCTGTCTCCTCCTTACATCTGTGACCTCATCTCCCGGTACTTTCCTACACGCAACCTCCGATCCTCACAAGATCTCCTTCTCTACTCCCCTCTTATCTCCTCTTCCCACAATCGTATACAAGATTACTCTCGCGTATCACCCCTACTCTGGAACCCTCTACCACAACACGTCAGACTCTCGCCCACCATCGGAACCTTCAAAAAGAATCTGAAGACCCACCTCTTCCGACAAGCCTACAACCTGCAGTAACCACCGATCGACCAAACCGCTGCATGACCAGCTCTACCCTCACCTACTGTATCCTCACCCATCCCTTGTAGATTGTGAGCCTTCGCGGGCAGGGTCCTCTCTCCTACTGTACCAGTTATGACTTGTATTGTTCAAGATTATTGTACTTGTTTTTATTATGTATACCCCTCCTCACTTGTAAAGCGCCATGGAATAAATGGCGCTATAACAATAAATAATAATAATGTGCTGATAATTGAATGTGGTAATAAACCTAATTTGGTTATCTTTTGATCGAGTGGATGAATTGAGAAAGGAATCACATGGTTTGAAAGCCACTTGCTGGAAGGCCCAAGATACAACTGACCTAGAGTATCCGTGGTCTCGGAAACACAAAGTGATGAACTTAGCTTCATGCTGACATTCATGCAGTTCACAGCATTTTCATTAGACCTGAGAGAATTGGCCAGTGGGTATCCCATCTTTTAACGAACGAGGATGAAAGCTCTGGTAGTGCAGCAAGCTCTTTGTAGCCGTAGACTTTCTAGATAAATTGGTGTCGATGAGATTACCCATTTTAGTGATCTTCAGATCTAGGAAGTTGCCTGAAAGGCAAGAGATATAAGTAAGGTGAATGTTTAGAGAGTTTATATCAAGTCTCTAAATTACATCAATGCATTCATGTTCCAAGCCTGTCCAAATTAGAAGATGTCATCAATAAAGTGCACCCATTTAAAGGCATGGTTAAAGAAATCATTGGACGGGTACATGTGCACGCTCTCCCGCTAACCAAGGAAGAGGTTGTCGAAAGAGGGCACGCAACTTGAACTCGTCACAGTCCCGGAAATCTGTTTGTAGAAGGAATGATCAAAAGTAAAATAATTCTAAGGACAAAATTCATTAGGTCAATAGAAATATGTATTCGCAGCTAGGCCATCTTGATGGGCAATGTTGATATATAAAGATTCCACGTCAATGGTAACCAATAGAGCATCTATGCAACATCCATAGTTTAGCTTCAAATAACTGGAGGAGATGGAATGAGTTCCTGAGGTCAGATGTTAGGTTAAGTACATGTGGTTGCAGAAAAAAATCAATATGGGTACAAATTCTTTCACAGATACTCCCAATACTAAACACTATGGATCTGGCTGGTGGGCACTCAATGTTTTTTTTGTACCTTTGGAAGGATGTAAAACGTAGGTTTAATAGGTTTTTTATGTACATACAACCATTTTCCTGTTTGTTGATAATGTCCAAGTCAACGTTCAAGCTTGAGAGAAAAGATAGGATCTGAGGGGAGCCTGAAATAAAGTTTGGAATTGTTACAGTAAGTTGATTATGAACTTCAGCTAAATACATCTCCCTAGGCCAAAGAACTATGTTAACCCCTTTGTCAGCTTCTTTTATTATGAATGATTGATTATTTTAAATGCTCCTAAGAGCACATCGATCTGATATAGACATATTCTGATGATGGCAAGAATTAGTGGGTAATTTTTTTTAATTTCATCTTTCATCACCTCAAAAAAAGTCTGTACAGAAGGAACCAGAGATACGGATGGAGATAAAAGTGAGCGAGAGTTACGTGGGAATTTTTTCCTACCTGTGTACGTTTGATTTTCATGTAGTAGGTCAAGTAAGTCTGCAAACACATGTCTGTCTACGGCTGAGGCATTCTCAGGTAGAGAAACCGGTCTATTGTGCAAGGCCCTAAAAATAATTTTCCTACAAAAAAGATACACATCTTTTAGTAAAGTGAATTTGTCAACAGCCAACATAAGAGAAAAAGTGAGACACTGTCTGAGGACAGACCTTTCCTCCTCCGTATGGATATATGAGGACAAGTTGATGATTTGTAACTGAGAATCTGTAGAGTCTAATATTTGTATATCTTCATCTTTGTTCGGGTTGGGTTGTTTCTGGTGTATCTGGGGCCTCGTTTTTTATTTGACCCGCCGTCAGTATTGCTTGTTTCAGAGCTTAAAATATCACTATGTTCTTATTCAGAGGAGGCTGGTATATCAGAGGTGCTAGTAGTAGGTGAATACTGCCTATTGACCACATGTTTTGACCTGAAGACTTTTTCATAGTCTCTCTTATCACGATTAAGTTTACCCCTTTTTTATCCAGAATTTCCTTTTCAACTTTGTTGACATTCTTTAGTTTGTTTGAAAGGGAGACCCTAATTGGTCATAATCAAATTTAGCCATCTATGACTCTAGAGTCTTAATATGGATTTTTAGGCCTGTAGAAGATCTCTATCATGTTCTAGCAACATATTAATTGTGATGTTAAAACACTTAGAAAAGCCCACCTCCCATGTTGAGTTGAATGAGGGAGTGACCTCCAAAGCAGGACCCGTAACCCTCTTGGGCAGACTGATGTTTTAAGTTATTCTTCTAAGCTGTGGAAGCCGTTGAATCTCCAACAGGATCAGAGATCGGCACCTGTCACAACAAGCATGGATGTAGGTAGAAACTACCTGCCTATTAGTTCTTAGGTTCATAGTAAAATAGTGAAAACCCCTTTAAAAGTCACAATTGAGGAATCAGCTAAACATCTGGATTCGCTAGACTGTTCACAAAATGGAAAAAAATAGAAAACAGGTGAGTACATATAAAATAGGAACAAATAGAATAAACAATAGGGTCCAAACAAAAAGAAAAGGGCACAACTAGTGCAAAGGCAATGATGAATCAGGGCCTTGGTGTATGTTTACAAGAAGCAGTTGCAGTGAAACTTTTTTTTGTCTAAAGGGAAAATCATGATGTTTTACAGTAGCAGCATTTCACAAAATGGCCGGGGTCACACTTGCTAGTGTGATGCAAGAAACTCGCGCATCAATACCTGGCACTGCTGCCGGCACTTGGGACCGGAGTGTGCAGCTGCATAGAAATACATGCAGCCGCACGCTCCGGTCCTGAGTGCTGGCGGTAGTGCCGGGTATTGATGTGAGGGGACTCGCGCGAGTTTCTCGTATCGCGCTCGCAAGTGTGACCCTGGCCAATCTCATAGGTTCATGTGAGCCTGGCCAATGGAACCCCTCACTTGCCAAGAACGAGGCATTGAAACGTCCAGTCTGGGAGGAGTGGGCCTGCACATGTGCTCCACAGCTCCATTCATTGTCTACGAGTCTGATATCAGACTTCATTACTCAGTTTTCTCCAGCAGTCTCATAGACAATGAATGAAATGGTGGCACGCGTTATACCGCCTCCATTTCCAATGTAAAGTACATTGAAATATTATACAGAGTATGTGCATCCTGCGCTTGTTCTAGAGTAATCCGTGACTGCTGACTTTACACCTGGATATTTCTTCTTGCTTTATGTCAGTGTTCCTCATACATGTCTTTTTATTATTTCAGATTTACCAGCACTCATTTACAGCGCAGTATGCCCTGTGTGACCTCATCACTGGGTAAGATTCTGCTTTCACATTTAATACTGGTCATCAATGATATATTGTAGCCATGTACGATTACTTCTAATTGGTTAGTGGCATCTTCATTTGTTGATTTATTGTTTGTTGATTCATTTGATGATTGAAAAATTAGGAAATGTTTAATGATGAAGACCATTGTTTCTCACTCTAAAAAACATCAAAGTGCTGTCATTATTATATAATGTCCTGCTCATTAGAAGAGCAACATATATACAGTGAGACCTCCCTAGAAGATTTCACCTTAACCTCTGATGAACCAATGGAGGTTTCCTTCCTTAAAGGGATTTTCTGTGAGTTTAAGAAAATTAACAACAAGACATAAACAGAACAAAAAAAGAAAGAATTACAAAAAGAAGTAACTATACTTACCAGTCCTGAAGCTCTGGTGATCCCAACCAATCTGTGCTTACTTCCTGCAGTGATCATGTGCCACACACAACCACATGACTGCTGAATCCAGTGTCCTCATTGGCCTCATCAGTCACATATCTCTCATGCTACTGTCATGTGTGCATGATCGGCACAAGTTGACTGCAGGAAGTTAGCAGAGACCAGGGGGTACAACTGGTTTTAAAGGGGTAATTATAGGTTAGTCCATTATTTTACATAATTTCCTTCTCATGAGAATTTTTTTTAAAGGGAATAGCTGATAATTGATACATGCTCCCCAATCCACAGGCAGGATGTATCATGTATCAGGCATTCGCTATATGTTTTCATCCATGTATGTGTAGGAGAACGGAGCATAGGAGACAAAGGGTTGCAAAGCCGTGTAGCCTCCAGACTTGAATAAAACCCTGCAGAACTAATCTCAAGAAGAAGAGTTGCAGAAGGGACAGAATTAGGCAGTGCCCCGGATCAGGTTACTGTGACAAAACCAGCCTCCAGTATAAAAGGTCAGCGCACCAGAATGGGAGGAGATTTAGTGCCAAGAGAGGCGGCAGATGATCCCGCTGCAGCTCCAGCAGCGGAGATAGTAGGCCGCAGCCGTGGATACCAGCTAGGCCAGGACCGAGATGACGACGGTCATGCACCAAAGAAAAGAGCTAAAAAGCTACGCTGGTCAAGGTCTAAACTGCGCTCATCGACTTTCAAGCACCGAAGACGGTGGGGAGGCAACTGTTCGACTAGTCTCCTGCGGCTCGGTCCCTGGCAGCTATTAAACTATGTTTTTCTCTGAATTGCCATGTTAGTTCAGAGTCAAACATATCGTACAGATATACAGCCAGTGTTTTATACATGCTGCCCTTGGATTGGGAAACATGCATCAGCTGTCAGGTTCCCCTTTAAAATAGTGAAAAAGCTATTCAATTTTTCTCTAAACACAAAAAATTACCTTAAAATTGTGCCAGATGGTAACCAAAATGAACTGAAAGACCTACACATCTGACAGATACCATTTGTCAGATATCTTTTGGCTATCTCTCATATTGGGCAAGTATGTTTTTTACTGAATGGCTGTGAAGAAGTGTAGTTTTGACGAATACCATCGGTCACTCATAGACTCGTTGTTCAAAATGGTAAATATTGAGATTGAGGCCGCACATGCAGTGAAATGAACCTTTTGTTAACTCATGCTTGTTCAAAATGGTTTATGTTTAATGTATAATTTTGTGATGAATTGGGTAAGAATTTAATTAAAATA
This sequence comes from Ranitomeya variabilis, assembly GCF_051348905.1. Classification (NCBI taxonomy): domain Eukaryota; kingdom Metazoa; phylum Chordata; class Amphibia; order Anura; family Dendrobatidae; genus Ranitomeya; species Ranitomeya variabilis. The sequence goes on along the minus strand of NC_135237.1, from coordinate 69,830,184 downwards.
AAAAACAATTGTAGAAGTTAATAAAATTCAAGATAAAATTAAGATACAAAATAATTCGTAATCCCTATTAATTCTGCTTATTAAACAATTTTGATCATCCTAAAGCAAAAGAAAGACTTGGGGCCTGATTTATCAAAGCTTTTTTGCCAGCATTATGGTGGAAAACTCTTTAAATTTTTAGCGTGTCTATGCCAGTCCCTTCTGGTCCATTAATGTGGTGGGATGGGGTATGGCTAAGGGAGCTTGACAAATTCTTCAACAGTGACACCAGAAATGTGATTTAGTACCTGACAGGAGTAAAATTTGTGGCGAGATGCATGCCATTTCTAAGATGTGTGCGATGAGCCATGGAGCAGGTGCCAGATGTTGCAGAGGAGTCAACTGGAAGTTATAATTCCACTGTCAGCGGATTTTAGTGTCACAGTAACCGTAGTGAAACCCTAAACACTTCCCTCGTGTCCACAATTGTCAATAGCGGGATGTGGCACTTATGGAGATGGTATAAGACCCCTGGGGCGCTCATGTAGACCTGGTGTCTGGATGCAGGCATTGGGAGCGCCTGTGATGTTTTGTGCACTTTCAAGCAGCAGACACAAGTGTGAACTTGTACACGTAACACTTTACTGAAGGGGAAAACGGGATACAGTCTATGGTGGTGGTAGTTCACAGTATAAGTAACACTGCATATTGTGTCATGATCTCTGCAGGCAGAGATCATAGCAAGCCTATAGAGGGACAAGCTCTCGGAAGATGGAACTATACTGACCATGAACTAAGCCTGCCGCGCAACTAGAAATAGCCAGGTAGCATTTCCTATTTATCGCTAGATGCCCAGCTCTGGCCTAAGACCTAAATAGCTAGCAGAGGGAAATATAAGACCTGGCTCACCTCTAGAGAAATATTCCAAAGAAGACAGTAGCCCCCCACATATAATGACGGTGAGTTCAGATGAAACAACAAACGCAGCAGGAAATTAGTCTTAGCAAATTTGAGGTCCGCTTACTAGATAGCAGAAGACAGATAGTATACTTTCATGGTCAGCAGAAAAACACTAACAAAACACCATCCAGAGATTACCTTAAACTCTGGCATTAACTCATAACGCCAGAGTAGCAATCCCTGATCAACGAGAGCTTTCCAGACACAGTAACAAAACTTCAGCTGTGAACTGGAACAAATAGGCAAAACAAAACATGGACAAAAGTCCAACTTATCTAGTAGTAGTCTAGAAGCAGGAACAAGCACTGAGAGGCATCAGATAACATTGTTGACCGGCAAGAAACCACCAGAGAAATGAGCTTAAATAGCGACACCCACTACTGATGGAATCAGGTGAAACAGGAAAGAGGATGACAAGTCCAATTCCACAAGCGGCCACCGGGGGAGCCCAGAATCCAAATTCACAACAGTACCCCCCCCTCAAGGAGGGGGCACCGAACCCTCACCAGATCCACCAGGGCGACCAGGATGAGCCCTATGGAAGGCACGAACAAGATCAGAAGCATGAACATCAGATGCATTGACCCAAGAATTATCCTCCTGGCCGTAACCCTTCCAGTTGACCAGATACTGGAGTTTCCGTCTGGAAACACGAGAGTCCAAAATTTTCTCCACAACGTACTCCAACTCACCCTCAACCAACACCGGAGCAGGAGGCTCAACTGAAGGTACAACAGGTACCTCATACCTGCGCAATAACGACCGATGAAAAACGTTATGAATGGAAAAGGACGCAGGGAGGTCCAAACGGAAAGAAACAGGATTAAGAATCTCCAATATTCTATAAGGGCCGATGAACCGAGGTTTAAACTTAGGAGAAGAGACCCTCATAGGGACAAAACGAGAAGACAACCACACCAAATCTCCAACACAAAGCCGAGAACCAACACGACGATGACGGTTGGCAAAACGCTGAGTCTTCTCCTGGGACAACTTCAAATTGTCCATAACCTGCCCCCAAATGTGATGCAATCTCTCTACCACCGCATCCACTCCAGGACAATCCGAGGATTCCACCTGACCGGAGGAAAATCGAGGGTGAAACCCCGAATTACAGAAAAACGGGGACACCAAGGTGGAAGAACTGGCCCGATTATTGAGGGCGAACTCTGCCAATGGCAAAAAAGCAACCCAATCATCCTGGTCAGCAGAGACAAAACACCTCAGATATGTCTCAAGGGTCTGATTAGTCCGCTCGGTCTGGCCATTAGTCTGAGGGTGAAAAGCAGACGAAAAAGACAAATCTATGCCCATCCTAGCACAGAATGCCCGCCAAAATCTAGACACAAATTGGGTACCTCTGTCAGAAACAATATTCTCAGGAATACCGTGCAATCGGACAACATTCTGAAAAAACAGAGGAACCAACTCAGAAGAAGAAGGCAACTTGGGCAGAGGAACCAAATGGACCATTTTAGAGAAACGGTCACAGACCACCCAGATGACAGACATCTTCTGGGAAACAGGCAGATCTGAAATAAAATCCATCGAGATGTGTGTCCAAGGCCTCTTAGGAATAGGCAAGGGCAACAGCAGTCCGCTAGCCCGAGAACTACAAGACTTGGCCCGAGCACAAACGTCACATGACTGCACAAAGACTCGCACATCTCGTGACAGAGAAGGCCACCAGAAGGATCTTGCCACCAAATCCCTGGTACCAAAAATTCCGGGATGACCTGCCAATGCAGAAGAATGTACCTCAGAGATGACTCTGCTGGTCCAATCATCCGGAACAAACAGTCTATCAGGCGGACAACGATCCGGTCTATCCGCCTGAAACTCTTGCAAGGACCGCCGCAGATCAGGAGAAACGGCCGACAAAATTACTCCCTCCCTAAGGATACCTGTGGGTTCAGAATTACCAGGAGAGTCCGGGTCAAAACTCCTAGAAAGGGCATCTGCCTTAACATTCTTAGAACCCGGTAGGTATGACACCACAAAATTAAAGCGAGAAAAAAATAAAGACCAGCGCGCCTGTCTAGGATTCAGGCGTCTGGCAGTCTCAAGATAAATCAAATTTTTGTGGTCAGTCAATACCACCACCTGATGTCTAGCCCCCTCGAGCCAATGGCGCCACTCCTCAAACGCCCACTTCATGGCCAAAAGCTCCCGATTCCCAACATCATAATTCCGCTCTGCGGGCGAAAATTTGCGAGAAAAGAAGGCACAAGGCCTAATGACGGAGCAGTCGGAACCTTTCTGCGACAACACTGCCCCAGCTCCGATCTCCGAAGCGTCAACCTCAACCTGAAAAGGCAGATTCACATCAGGCTGACGCAACACAGGGGCAGAGGCAAAACGGCGCTTAAGCTCCTGAAAGGCCTCTACAGCATGAGGGGACCAATTAGCAACATCAGCGCCTTGTCTGGTCAAATCAGTCAGTGGTTTAACGACATCCGAAAAACCAGCAATAAATCGGCGGTAAAAGTTGGCAAAGCCCAAAAATCTCTGAAGACCCTTAAGAGAGGAGGGCTGAGTCCAGTCACAAATAGCTTGCACCTTGACGGGATCCATCTCAATGGAAGAGGGAGAAAAAATATACCCCAAAAAGGAAATTTTCTGGACCCCAAAAACGCACTTAGACCCCTTCACACATAAAGAATTAGACCGCAGAACCTGAAAAACTCTCCTGACCTGCTGGACATGAGAGTCCCAGTCATCAGAAAAAATCAGAATATCATCCAGATATATTATCATAAATTTATCCAGAAAATCGCGGAAAATATCATGCATAAAAGACTGGAAAACTGAAGGGGCATTAGAAAGACCAAAAGGCATGACCAAATACTCAAAGTGGCCCTCGGGCGTATTAAATGCGGTCTTCCACTCATCCCCCTGCCTGATCCGCACCAAATTATACGCCCCACGAAGATCAATTTTAGAGAACCACTTAGCACCCTCTATACGAGCAAACAAATCAGTAAGCAATGGCAATGGGTATTGATACTTAACAGTGATCTTATTCAGAAGCCGATAATCAATACATGGTCTCAAAGAGCCGTCTTTTTTTGAGACAAAGAAAAACCCAGCTCCCAAGGGAGAAGAAGATGGACGAATATGTCCCTTTTCCAAAGACTCCTTTATATATTCCCGCATAGCAGCATGTTCCGGCACAGACAAATTAAACAAACGACCCTTTGGATATTTACAACCCGGTATCAAATCTATGGCACAATCGCACTCACGGTGCGGAGGTAACGACCCAAGCTTGGGTTCGTCAAAGACGTCTTGATAATCAGAGAGGAACTCAGGGACTTCAGAGGGAATGGACGACGAAATAGAAACCAAAGGTACGTCCCCATGAATACCCTTACATCCCCAGCTCAACACAGACATTGCTCTCCAGTCCAAGACTGGGTTGTGAGACTGCAACCATGGCAATCCCAGTACCAAATCGTCATGTAAATTATACAGCACCAGGAAACGAATAATCTCCTGGTGATCCGGATTGATACGCATGGTTACTTGTGTCCAGTATTGTGGTTTATTATTAGCCAATGGGGTGGAGTCAATCCCCTTCAGAGGAATAAGAGTCTCCAAAGGCTCTAAATCAAAACCACAACGATTGGCAAAGGACCAATCCATAAGACTCAGAGCGGCGCCAGAGTCAACATAGGCGTCCGTGGCAATGGATGACAAAGAGCAAATCAGGGTTACAGACAAAATAAACTTAGACTGAATGGTGCTAATGGAAACAGACTTATCAAGCTTCTTTGTACGCCTAGAGCATGCTGATATAACATGAGTAGAATCCCCACAATAGAAACACAATCCATTCTTCCGTCTAAAATTCTGTCGCTCGCTCCTGGACAGAATTCTATCACACTGCATACTTTCTGGCGTCTTTTCCATAGACACCGCCAGATGGTGCACCGGTTTGCGCTCCCGCAGACGCCTATCAATCTGAATAGCCATTGTCATGGACTCATTCAGACCTGCAGGCAAAGGGAACCCCACCATAACATCCTTAACGGCATCAGAGAGACCTTCTCTGAAAGTTGCCGCCAAGGCGCACTCATTCCACTGAGTAAGCACAGACCATTTACGGAATTTTTGGCAGAAAACTTCAGCTTCGTCTTGCCCCTGAGATAGTGCCATCAAAGTTTTTTCTGCCTGAAGTTCCAAATGAGGTTCCTCATAAAGCAAGCCCAAGGCCAGAAAAAACGCATCCACATCGCGTAACGCAGGATCCCCTGCTGGCAATGAGAAGGCCCAATCTTGAGGGTCACCCCTGAGCAAGGAAATCACAATCCTAACCTGCTGAGCAGGGTCTCCAGCTGAACGAGACTTCAGGGACAAATAAAGCTTACAATTATTTCGGAAATTCTGGAAGCTAGCTCTATTCCCTGTGAAGAACTCCGGCAAAGGAATTCTCGGCTCAGATACCGGAGCATGTACCACAAAATCTTGTAAATTTTGTACTTTCGTGATGAGATTATTCAAACCCGCAGTTACACTCTGGAGATCCATTATTGTCAGGTGCACACAGAGCATACAGAGATTAGGAGGAGAGAGAGAGGAAAGACTGCAGCAAGGCAGACTGGAGGAAAAAAAAAAAAAAAAATTTCAGCAGACTTCTTATAACTCTCCTTTCTCAACCTGGGTCTTTAACACTTTAGTGGCCGGTCAAACTGTCATGATCTCTGCAGGCAGAGATCATAGCAAGCCTATAGAGGGACAAGCTCTCGGAAGATGGAACTATACTGACCATGAACTAAGCCTGCCGCGCAACTAGAAATAGCCAGGTAGCATTTCCTATTTATCGCTAGATGCCCAGCTCTGGCCTAAGACCTAAATAGCTAGCAGAGGGAAATATAAGACCTGGCTCACCTCTAGAGAAATATTCCAAAGAAGACAGTAGCCCCCCACATATAATGACGGTGAGTTCAGATGAAACAACAAACGCAGCAGGAAATTAGTCTTAGCAAATTTGAGGTCCGCTTACTAGATAGCAGAAGACAGATAGTATACTTTCATGGTCAGCAGAAAAACACTAACAAAACACCATCCAGAGATTACCTTAAACTCTGGCATTAACTCATAACGCCAGAGTAGCAATCCCTGATCAACGAGAGCTTTCCAGACACAGTAACAAAACTTCAGCTGTGAACTGGAACAAATAGGCAAAACAAAACATGGACAAAAGTCCAACTTATCTAGTAGTAGTCTAGAAGCAGGAACAAGCACTGAGAGGCATCAGATAACATTGTTGACCGGCAAGAAACCACCAGAGAAATGAGCTTAAATAGCGACACCCACTACTGATGGAATCAGGTGAAACAGGAAAGAGGATGACAAGTCCAATTCCACAAGCGGCCACCGGGGGAGCCCAGAATCCAAATTCACAACAATATTGTGTGTATGAAAGAAGGTGTCTTCTCCTTATGAAACCATCAAACTTAGGGCCTCTCAAGGTGACTGGAGCACAGGTCTTTTCACTTGCTCTTGGGGGAAATATTATGCACAGTCCAGGTAATGCTACACTAATGGCGGGACCTTCATGGGTTGGCGGAGACACACTAGTAATGGAGCTTGTCATGTGCAGGTGTCCGAGTCGACCACTTGCCGAGACACCAGCTGACACATCGTGCAGGCGCACCGAGGCCACGTCGCTTGCAGTCAAGCGTCATGTGTGAAAATAACGGGCAAGCGGTCCACTCGGACACCTGCGCATGTGCTGTTGTCATGACACTGCATACCAAGGCACCTGTTACACAGCATTGAGCTCACAACGCGCATGCACCAACTAGAGAGCCACGCTATTGGTCTTTCCACACCTGAAGGTCACTCAATTCACTTACCTCATACCGAGGGATATGTTCAAGGTCGGTCAGACCTATATATACATAACCCCCCCTCTCAACACACTGCTCCTGAGGAAGTGACCACATGAAACAGGTGTTGGGGCAGCGGGAGCACCTTCATTATAACTGGGTTACCAATGTAAGGTTTTATTTTTACTCTTCCTTACATACTTTATATGCATGCTTGTTAGCAGCACCTTATATTTGATGCACTTTAGTTGTTAGTGGTTCAGGTCCACTGTATCTAATTTGCATACATGAGTTGCATCAGGAACACCAAGATATAGAATACGTAGTATCTCCCATTTATTATATCTGGCATTGCAGCCCTTGTTACTATTTAAGCAAAATTGTATTTTAATCTATTATATTTAATAAAATGTATGTTTTATCGCACCTATACTCCATTTTCTATTTGTTGTTGTTCAGTTTTCTATCAGTATGTCTTTGAAGTGTGGGAGGAAACCAGAAAACCTGAAGGAATCCCAGGCAAACGCGGGGAGAACATACAGACTACTGGCAGATGTGGTTTTTAGTGGGATTTGTGCTCAGGACCTCAGTGCTGCATGGTTATAGTGCTAACCACTGAGCCACCGTGCTGCCTAATAGCCCACTGAGGACATACTCACATGTCTATGGTGAAGTTGAGAAAATGGCTGTCTGCAGTTATGAAAATTGTAGAAAACAACAACTTGAAAGCAAATATCTAATGTAAATCCCATCTAAGTATTCTAATGCTAAAGTAAAGTTGTAAAACTATAAAGGGATTGTTGTGTTCTCCCTTCTTGTGATTATCTGAGAAAAACACTTTTTCAAGGCCGCCAGAATTGGCTTATTGACTTTCCAGATATAAAATGTCAGCATCAGGCTTCAGGGTTTTCCTTTCATCTGAGTTTGATGTTCTACCCTAGTATTAGATGTTCTGAATCAACTTTCAGCCATCAGTTATTGAACGTCTATTGTTAGTTTATCCTCTGAATGATTGAATCTCCCGATCAATTCTGGAGACAATATTTCAACAAATTCATCAAAGCTCCTTCAAGCTCCCTAAGGTTACTGTAGTCTTGGATAGGATAACATCTTTCTGGAGGTTATTACTGTAGTTTAGAGATGTAGAGCTGTAACGTAGAAGCCAAAGCTGTAGGATGTTAAAGGAAATCTGTCACAAGATTTTTGCTACTTCATCTGAGAGCAGCATATTGTAGAGGCAGGGACCCTGATTCAAGCAATGTATGTATCACTTAGTTTGCTGGGTGCATGTAGCAGGGCTGAGAAAGCTAACCCCGACCACATCAGGCTGTGTATATACACGGTCTATTGACAGTGAGCTGCTTATCACAGAAGAGGTGGGGTTTAACTAACATGCACATGCTGCTGTAACTGAATAGTTGGTACAATGATCATCAGGCTATAAAACATTCATTGTAATCCTGATATATGACACATTGTTGAAATCTGTGTTTTAACCCCTACCTCATGCTATCCTTGGATTACATAGCAAATCCTGCTGACAGATTTAATTTAACTAAGGCCTCATTCACACTTCCATATTTAAACAAGTGGCTAAAAAATTGGTGCCAGTGTTGTCAGTGTTTTGGATCAGTGTGTCACCCATGTGTCAGTTCTTTCCATCTGTGTTATGAATAATTTTCACATTTGGATAAATAAGATAAAAAGCTTCTCCTATCGCTTGCAATGTTAAACACGGAAAACACATGGACTTCACCAAACCCTGGGTTTACTCCTTTTGTGATGCTTTGTCATCCTTTACTTCAGCTGACTTCAGTTGTTGCTTGTTTGTGGGTCTTTCTACCTTATGTTTCATCTTATTTTAAGCATGTGAAATGCTGCTCTATGGGGTTGAAATCTTGTGATTGACTCGGCCATTGCAGAATATTTCACTTCTTTTCCTGGGTTGCTTTCGGAGTATGTTGTTTTAGGTGATTATCCATCTATACTTTGAAGCACCATCCAATCAACATTGCTGCATTTAGTTGAATCTGAGCAGAAAGTATAGGCCCTGTACATTTCAGAATTCATCCGGCTGCTTCTGTCTTTAGTCACATCATCAATAAACACTAGTGACCCAGTGCCATTGGGAGCCATGCATGCCCAAGCCATCACACTGCCTCCACCAGGTTATACAGAAGATGTGGTGTGATTTGGATCATGACCTGTTCCAAGCCTTCTCCATACTTTCTTCTTCCCATCATACTGGTGCAGGTTGATCTTCGTTTCATCTGTCCAAATAATGCTTCTCCAGAACTGAGCTGGCTTCTTTAGATTTTTTTTGCAAAGTCTAATTTGGCCTTTCTAATTTTAAGGTTGATTAATGGTTTGCAATGGTGGTGAACCCTCGGTATTTACTCTCATGAAGTCGTCTCCGTATGGTAAACTAAAATACTGAAACTCCTACTTCCTGGAGAGTGTTCGTCACTTGGTTGGATGTTGTTAAAGGGATTTTCTTCACCTTGGAAAACATTCCGCATTTAGCAACCTCTGTTGTCTTCTGTGGATGTCAATGACTTTTAGAGTTCCCAAGCCCACCAGTGCACTTTTTTTTGTTCCCAAAATGTACCAAGCTGTTTATGTGGCCGCTCCTAATGTTTCTGACATCTCTCTGATGGATTTCCTTTTTATTTTCAGCCTCATGACAGTCTATTTCACTTCCATTGAGTTTGATCACATTTTGTGGGTTCACAGCAACAACGTCCAAATGCAAATGCCACACCAGGAGTCAACCCCAGACCTTTTACTTGATTAATTGATGATGGATTAACCAGGGAAAAGCCCATAAATTCCAATAAAGAGCTTTTAAGATAATTGTATAATTGCTTTTGGTCCCTTTAAAAAGAGGCAGCTGCATATTAAAAAGCTGTAATTCCTAAACCCTTACTCCAAGGATGATGTGAATACCCTCAAATTAAAGCTGATAGTCTGCACTTTAAGCCCGTATCGATTTTATAACTGAATCCTGAATATGTTTTGGTAAACAGCTAAAATGCCAAAACTTGTGTCTTTGTCCAAATATTTCTGGACGTAACTATATTTATTATTTGAGGTACACTGTTATTTATATAATATTGTGCAGATATATTTAGTGAGATCTCATTGTATTGAAAAATATAGCTTAATATCTTTCCTTGAATAGTATTCTACATTGACATGTCATTAAAACCTTTGCTAAAAGGACACTCTTTTCACACTTGTGAAGCCTAGAAAAATTCTACGAATACATTTGGTTCATGCGTCATCATTGCTTGAACGAAGAAATAAAACAGTTCTTCTGACCCTGGAGGAGGATTTGCTAAGTGTATCAAAAGTTCCTTGTTTGCCAAATGAGCATTATCAGTGTCTACTTTTATTGTTGCCTTGTCTTTAAGTAATGTTTAGTTCCCAGCATTACAGCCTCCAGGGTTTACATTAACGGTCTTAAGATCGTATAATAGGCAGACGTGTTCTTCTTTAATATTCTAACAGCTATTATATAAATATTATGTGATCTTTTATATTCATGTCCTGCTCCCGTCTGCCATCTAGTGGTCAGGACTGGCGGTACAGTCTTGTATCTTAATGTCTGACGGCTATGGCGTTGGAAAATGAATGTGCATATTTCTTTTTAAGTAGGCCGAGAGGACAAAAAATATTTAGCATTGGTCTCTGGCACATTTAGTATATTATGTGTAACATGTTTTCCTTAGATCTCATCTGCCTAGCAAACAGAATTTTACAAACTGTAGCATTACTTGAGGTTCTGCTGCAGATGATGTTTAGATTACTAGTGTTTTCCCAGGGCTGAACTGAGAAATGTTCTCAGGTTTCAGCAATTTATTTATTTTTTTTAAATAGACTCAAAAATGAAGCGTTGCTGTCAGAAAGTAAAATCCTTCCCTGATCACAGCATAGCTGATGAGGACAAATAAACCGGAGAGGAAGCAAGAGAGAGAGATAAACAAAAAGCGAACAGGCAGAATGGTAAATTATTGAAACTGGCAGAATTAGCTGGGTAAGAAAGAAAAACAGATATATACCATAAATCAAAATATTGCTAAAAGTGAATATGTGGCCAATACCCTCCGGCCCATTATTCTGCTAAAACTTAGAAATATTGGATTATGTATTGGCTTTTATACATGAACATCAGTTATGTTTGAAGAATACACCCCTGTGCTAGCTACTGAGTGTGACCCACCAACAATGTGTATGAAAATGCATGAAAATCGTATGTAAGGCTACACTCCCACAATGAGTATTTGGTGAGATTTTGATGTTACAGATTTTCTGCACCTATCATGTAAATTAGGTTACGAGTTTTTGATACTTACCGTACCCATTTGACACAATTTTTTTCCCCTATTTTCATTTTGAAAATTTGGGGTGCGTCTTATGGTCCGGTGCGTCTTATAGTCCGAAAAAATACTTTAATTTATTTTACTCAAATAGTACAATTAATTCCACAGCACTTTGCAGATATCATGACCATTGTCCCTGATGGGGCTCACAATCTAAATTCCCTATCAGTATGTCCTTGGATTGTGGGAGGAAACCTGAAAACCCGGAGGAAACCCACAAACACGGGGAGAACATACAAATTCCTTGCAGATGTTGTCTTTGGTGGGATTGGAACCCAGGACCCCAGCGCTACGTGGCAATTTTTAAATAAAGCTGCTTTGTAATTGATACTTCGTCATATTCAGCTTTGGTAAAACTTTATTGATGTAGTCATGTGCGGATTACATGCGCGTTTGATGGGAAAAGACAGTGACAGAGCAAAAATACGCAGCATCATGATGAGTTCTTGTTGAGTTTTGAAGCTGCATATTTTTGATATGTGAAAATGCAGCATCTTACAGTAAGCTTGTGAGTTTTAGGTGCAGATTTTTCCCTTGGACTTGCTTTAGATGCAGAAAATATGTAGGTAAATAATGCACTTAGGTTTTTAGTGCATTTTCGCAATGGAAACACATCTAATCAATAAAGTTTTGTCAAAGCCAAATTCTCAGAAGTGTCAAAAATAAAAAAAGTAATGTAAAAAACGCACTAAAAAATGCAATGAACGCAAATCTCGTTTTTGATGCTGTGACTTTTGCCACTATTAGGTATGTCATGTTTTATATAAAGCTGCTATATTTTTGATACCTCCTGGTATGGTTTGGCTTTGACAAAACTTCACGTGTGGATTCCATGCGTTTAGTGCGTTTCCACAGGAGAAATGCGCTAAAACCTCTTGTGTTTTTTACCTGCAGAATTTTCTCATCTAAGCAATTCTATAAAGAAAATTTGCACATAAGTCAGCGTACTCTCAGGAGGAATTGATATGTTGTTGATTTGCTCAGGTTATGCTGAGTAAAAAAAACAAAAAACATACAGTGGGCATGAGATTTCTCTAACTCCCATCCACTCTGCTGGAATTGTAGGACGCTGCGTTTTTGAAGCAGTAAAAATGCAAAGCGTCAAAAATTCTCCAAAAACTCATTGTAGGTGAACATTCCCACGATTAACTTTTGGTGAGGTTTTCATGTTGCAGATTTTCTTCACCATTTCTGCATCTATTGAGCACATTAGGTTTCCTTTTTTTTTTTTTAATTGCGATTTTTTGTGCGTTTTTATCAAGTTTCTGACACTGTGTTTTTTGTCGCCTGTTATGTTTTATAAAAAAGGTGCTTTGTTTTTGATAGTTCCTGGTATTTGGTTTTGTCAAAACCTTATTGATATAGTAATTTGCAGATTTATATGCATTTTTTATGGGTTTCCACAAACGGAAACACTCTAAATACACACACGTTTTATCTACAGTTTTTCTGCATCTAATGCTAGTTAATAGGGAAAATCAACACATAAAAAAATTGATATGTAGCGTATTTGAAACACGGACTGCAGGTTAGCTTGGGGTGAGAAAAAAAAAGTGGGCATGAAATTTCTATAAGGCTTTATTCACACTTCAGTATTTTCGATCAGTATATCATCAGTATTTGTATACTAAAACCAGGAGTGTCTCCAAAACACAGAACAGTTGTCACTCTTTCAATTATAGTTTTTCTTTGTAAGTTTCATTCCTGGTTTTGGCATACAAATACTTATACAAAATATTGACCAAATACTGACCTGTGAATAATCCCTTAGGCCGGTTTCACACGTCAGTGTCTCCAGTACGTGTGGTGACAATTTTCTCACGTACCTGAGACACTGATACAGGTAGACCCATTCAAATGAATGGGTCTATGCACATGTCAGCATGTTTTCACGGACCATGTGTCCATGTGCAAAACATGCAGACATGTCTGTTTTCACCCGGACACACGGGCCGCAAAATGTGCCACACACGTGCACACGGAGAATAGTGCACACTGTCCTCCGTATCCACAGATGGCCGCCGGGGAAGTAGCGCTACTGTAAGCCGCTGTTCCCCGGCGGCTGGTGCTGAACACGGCTTTCATCCATTCTCCCCTGCTCTGCCGGGGAGCAGGGGAAAATGATTGAATGAAAAACCCGATGTGGGGTCCCCCTATGTTTTTAAACCAACTCGGCAAAACTCACAGGTGCGGGCTATTCTCAGGCTGGTAAGGGGCCATGGATATGGGCTCCCCCTAGCCTAAAAACAGCAGCCTGGACCTGCCCAGAAAAGGTGCATCTATTAAATGCGCCTATTCTGGAGCTTTGCCCCATTCTTCCCACTTACCCTGTAGCGGTGGCAAGTGGGGTAATGGGGGTTAATGTCACCTTCCTATTGTAAGGTGACATTAAGCCCGGCTTAGTAATGGAGAGGTGTCAATAAGACACCTCTCCATTACTAATTCTATAGTTGGTAAAGGGTTAAATAAGCACCACACAGTAAGAATAAAGTATTTTAATGAAATCATACACCACACAGTTTTGCCATCTTTATTATACTGCTAATCCAAGCAATGCCCTTGATCTCCTGTAAAAAAAGAAAAATAATAAACCAATAATATACCATACCTGTCCGGCATTCAGTCCCACACCGTAATCCATATCTGAGGAATGTACAGTTTACAACCAGAAGCGGTGCTAAGATGTGACCGCCCTGGCTGTAAACTACGGGGGAATGAATGAGAAGCAGTGGGCACAGGCTCAGTAACTAGCGGTGACGTTATTGAGTCTGTGCTCACTGCCAGCATGAACTCCTGTGACCTCAGGACCATGGCGGCAGAATGCAAGTGATGAACTGCCATGACCTCATCACTTGCATTCTCCCACAGTCCTGAGGTCTCAGGAGTTCATGCCGGCAGCGAACACAGACTCAGTGATGTCACCGCTAGTTATGAGCCTGTGTCCGCTGCTTCTCATTCATTCATTCTCCCATGCTCACACTGATTGCCGGCAGAGCAGGGGAGAATGGTTGACAGCTGGCTTCAGCACTAGCCGCCGGGGAACAGCGCTTTCAGTAATGCTACCTCTCCGGTGGCCATCCATGTGGTACTGATGTGGCACACGGGCGGCACATGGTTGCCACATGTGTGCCGCATGTAGTAGACACATGGACACATGGACACTGATATCTCCAGTACCATTTTTCCGGTATCAGAAATATCAGTACGTGTGAAACCGGCCTTAATCAAAACCAATTTGCTGGAACTGTAAGATACTGCATTTTTGAAACAGCAAAAATGCATTGTGTTAAAAACTCACCAAGAACTCATTGTGAAAGCATAGCCTTAGTCCCCCTTCACACGTCAGTGTCCCCGATACGTGTGATGACAGTTTTCACAAGTACCGGAGACACTTAAACACATAGACCCATTCAAGTAAATAGATCTGTGCACATGTCAGCGTGTTTCCACAGACTGTGTGTCCATGGGTAAAACATGCTGACATGTGTGTTTTTATAAGTATCATGAGCCGCAAACATCCTGCACTTGTGCACACTGATGACACACGGAAGACATCTGTGTCATCAGTGTGACACGTACCAGCACCTGGGAATCAGTGGTCCTGTTCGCACTGAGCCCAGACACTGGCTGCTGAAGGCAGTTCTCATCATTGTCCCCTTCTTATGGTAAACTACGATGATATCACTGAGGTCACCGCAAGTCATGGGCCCACTCTCCCTGCAGCGAGTCATTCTCATGCTGATGGGCAAATGTCACACAGACAGATTAACGGCATGGAACACTATGAATTCTTTCTGCTTCGGACAGGTGAAAGATATTGTTGTTTTTTATTTATTTTTTTTACGGGGACAATGGCTTCAGGGGATTTGGAGTTAAGGTGTTTATAATGTTTTTTTATTTTATTCTTAATTTTACACTAGATGTAGACAGCATTCTGTGAAGGTGGCTCTTATGTTTTTGCTCCCTAATAACGCAGAAATACTCAGCTCTATAAATTGCGCACCATACCTGTATTGAGTCCGGGGGGGTATTTTTATACGACTCATCTGCACTACAGTGTCAGAGTGATAACAAGCTGTCGTATCACACTGGCTGAAAGAGGCGGAGGGAGATGGGGACATCCACAGAGACTAACTGCGCATGCGCCAGATTCCCAGCCCCGCAGTGTGAATAAATCATAACACACTGCGGGGCGGGATCTCAAGCATCCGCCACACGCAGGTGCGATATCAGGAGATCAGCTGATGTGAGTTCCAGGGCAGCATGCACGGCGCATGCCCAAAAAATAAGAGAGCTATGCGCAGGCGCCTATGACGTGAATACAGAGGAAGCAGCGCCCAGTGCACTGAGGGGATGATTGACGGCTGGGAGGTGGTTGAGTCAGGGGGAAAAAACGCACCCCCGGACTCAATACAGGTATGGCACGCAATTTATAAAACTGAATATTTCCACGTTATTAGGGAGCAAAAACATAAGAGCCACCTTTACAGAATGCAGCTTTAGTGCTGCAGAAGGTGTCTATTTTACTTAAAAACACCCTGGGGGTGACAGGTTCCATATAAGAGACCCCTTTTCAATAGGTCAGAGCCATTTTGGTGGTATAAGGAAAAGTACAAAGCATTAGATGGGTTTTCTAGTATGACTTATAATGGTTTATTCTGGCGCTTAAGTTTTAAAGTATAATCAATTAATTAAAGAAACACTCCTCCCATCTAAGTTTTTATGCACTGTGTACTCACAATTGCTAATTTTGCATTTCTATACCCAGCTAATTCTTCTTTTTTCTCTGCTCTATCTAGAAACAGAAAGTCTATCTTCCCTACATATATCATTCTTTTCTTCTTCTTACTGACCCAGCTGCTCTCTCCTGCCAGGGACTTTTGCAGTGACTCATGACTCATGCAGGGAAAATTGAACTTCTGTTTCTACATAGAGAGTAGAAGAATTCAGCAAGTCAGTTTTTAATGACGTGATATCATAGATCTAAAGGAAAAGAGAAGAATTAGCTGGGTAGAAAAGCAAAATGAGCAATTGTAAGTACACAGTGCTATATAATATGACGATTGCAATATACTAAGAGGATAGCAGTTTTGATGGAAGTGCTTCTTTAAAGATGGTTGTTATTGCTGTTATAAGAACAAGGATGTTTAAGTCCCAACCCAAATTCTGACCAGCAGTGCCCCCAAATTGAGGTTTTATTATAGTTTTAATAATAATTCTTGCAATAGTTTTAAAAATAATATAATGAGCTGTACTTATGCACGACTGCCTCCACACTGCCTCTCCATTGTTCCACCTGGTGTTACAGAGGTAATGTCACAACTACAGAACATGACCTCTACAATCAATCACTAGGCTAAGCTATCGTGCTGACGTATGGAACTGCTGAGCCCAGTGATCGGCTGCAGAGGTCACATCCTGTAATTCTGATGTCTCTGCAGGAGCGGTGTTAAAAATGATTGGGGATAATGTCGGAGAGGCTGCGCTGGAGCAACAAGGGGTAAGTATGGATTATTTTTATATTTTCAAGTCCAGTATGGGATGTGATTGATAACTTTCTCAGTGTTAATAGAGTAATCCAGACTTTTAGTTCACAAACTAAACACTCTCCTGTCTTGATGATGCACCACCAGAGATCTTGTCCTACTCCATCACTGAATAGAAACTTTATAGTAGCCACACATGCTGTCTGTTCCTTCATGACTAAGGCAAAGCTAGCAGCATTAATTTAATGCTATATCACAAATCATATTAAGATTTCTTCATTACCGGCCAAACATTTATTATTTAGTAATTGGCTGAAAAATAGGTCAGTCACTGCAGGAAGCAGCCAGCTTTATAAAACAGATGTTCAGCTGCTCCAGAAATAATGAGCTCCCGCTTCCCAATTTATAGAGATGATAAACTAGTTTTGTTGCATTACAATATAAAAACAGTAGGCGTGCTGGATAATATCAAATTATTTCATTTATTCTGGACTTTATTTCCGCCACCCTATTATTAATCGCTCTTGAAACAGTTTTTTTTTTATTAATTTGTTTTATATGGATAATACATAAAATGTTGATAATTGCTGAAACTTTCTTTTGTGAAAAATGGTAATAAGTGCTATTAAATGATTCAACCGTGTTTCTTAAGGAGGTTTTCATTTTTTGATTTTCTTTTTTTTTTTTTTCCTAATTTATCAGAGCCATGATTAAAATGATAAAATGCACCCGTACTTTCCCTCCCAGGTTCCTGCACTCCATCTACGCTCCAGTAATTATGCACAGGCTGCAGCGGTGACATCACATCAACAGCTCTGCAGCCAATCAGTGGCCTCAGAAGAAGACGAGCTGCTGAGCCCAGAGATTGGCTTCAGCCCTGTTCATTTGACTTCACCAATGCAGCTTCAATGCAATAGCTGGAACAGCGGCATAGATACAGGCATGAGACACTGAGCCCGTGATTGGCTGCAGCACTGTTGACGTCACATTGTAAGTCACTGCTGCAGTCTGTACTTGCAGCGTATACGTGTTCACTAGAGCAGAGGCGTAGATGCAGTGCTGGACCCAGGATGTGAGTAGTGACTGATTTTATTATTTTTAATACTGTCGCAACAAAGTAGTAAAAAAAAGTTAAACCTGCTTGGTTATAGATTGAACTTTATGAACTTTTATCTACCTTCAGCCTCGAAGACTATGATGAAAGTGGATAAACTTTTAAGGTATCGATTTTCCTTGCAGAGATCCAGCTGTTCTTCACAGCATTACATTTAATGCTTCCTAGGAGAATATATTCAAATTTGCTGTCTTCCAGAGTAGAGCTAAACTATCTCTCTAGTTCCATCTATCAGTGTCTAACATTTCAGTCAATGTACAACATAGAGCTAAAATAGAGAAAGTTAGATTCAGCCCACCCTTATGATGATACCCACAACATGAGAGATTGTCCGAGCATGGAATAACGTCTCTGCCTGATGTCTGACTCTTGCAAGAAGATATGGAAAAATATTGTGGCACCCCAGGGTCCTGGTCGTCACAGTAGCATTGCTTTCCTTACGGGGAGAGTGATGTTACGTTTGGAAGCGATGAAGGATAACTCTCATCAGTTAATCACAATGCACACAACATGTTCACACTCCAGGCCACAAGGGGGAGCTTTTGATCCTATTCCTAGGTGACTCCCCTGCATATGCCTATACAGTATATTGTGGTTTTGGAAGGAAAGAAACCAGGAAGCAGAAAGTGCCAGGAAGCAGACTGGAGCGGTCTGATGCAGGAAGAACGCATAAGGGGCCGTGTAGTCTGAAGTACTGCAGCTCCTAAGGAAAGAGACATACAGAAAGCTGAACATTGGTCAGTGAGCATGAAGGAGAGCAAAGCACAGGAGAGTACATCAGGGGAGACCAGCTACGAGCAGGCTGCCTCTCTCTGAAGCGCAGATAACCGGTAGCTGGACCACCGAGGTTTTAAGGGACTCTACGACTTACAGCACAGACCGGCGGGACAGCTGAACTGCAAGTTAACTGTCCGCCACACACACGTGAAGACACAGTAACACATAGAGCCCAGGGCATGCTAGAGTCCCTGTCAAAAGGCTCGAGTTACCTGTCATGCAGGTATTGTCCTATATGGGTGACAGAGATAATAACTGTGAGGACCATATCTGAAGCCATAGGCAGGAAGGGACTACAACACCACCGTGATAGAGGAAGGCTTTCATCTCCACCTGGTAAAGGGGAACTCTGGATTTGCTTCCAAGCCGGCCGGACCCTGCCTGCCCTGTGATCTGGAGCCCTAGACTGTGGCTGCTGAAGTCTTCAGTAAACAAGGTAAAGAGGCTGCAAAACTGTGTCCTCGTTCCTTACTGCACCATCCACCATCATCTTCACCTATACACCGAGAGCCCTGGGGATATACTTCACCTGTGGGAAGTTATACCATCTAGCTGCCATAACATCACCCCAGAGGACCCCTTAAAACAGCGTCGGTCCCCACTGACCGATTACCACAGGTGGCATCACGAACATAAACTTTATTCAATTTTCCCCTTTTACATGGGCGCCCAGGGCCATGGACCGGGTCGCCACGGTGACATCCCCCTGTGAACACCGGACCCTTTACTGGGTACCCCACGGCCCTGGCGGGCAACTCAATATCCAGCCCCAGAAATAAAATATTTTTTTTAATTTGAATAACTTAAAATGAAAAACAAAGCTATCGGACAGTTATACAGGTTATACCGGAGGAAGAGTGCCTGAAACAACTGGATGCGTAAAAACATTGATGGTAAAAACTAAAGCACTGACCAAATGAAGAAAACTGAATGAAAACCATTGCTGACACTTGGACAGGTTTTTTTTTTTGCATTTGTGAAAAGTAACTGAAATAAATGAATAAAGCCTTACTGAGAACCTGCGAGATATGAAATCAGGCTGCATAACTTATTCCTAAGACCATTGTAGTGCAGTGAGGTTGGTGCAGTGTGACAGACAGGCAGTGACCCAGGAAAGTTCAAAACAAAGTGTTTTTTAATGTGCAGCATATTCACAAACTGAGAGCAAAGGGTATCCTCCGGATAGCAGCTTGGAAACAAGACAGTCCGTATCCGAGACCGGTTGCCATCGGCAACTGCACCGCCATGCACGTTGAGGGGCTGGACACTGCAGAGCCACCTGCTTTGCAGTTTTCAAACCAAGACTGACACACCCAACCCTTTGCTGCAGGGTTTTTACAAGAAATCTGTGGCCATATTCCACTTGTAAGACCTGGCCGGGAGGAAGCGGACCACCCCTGTCATGATTTTCCCAATGGCAGGGAAATCAAAAATAACAAACGGACTAGCTCTCGGGTGATGGGAACTAAAGTGACCGTGACCTGAACCTGACACCACACTGGAAGTAGCCGGGGAGTGTTTCCTACGATGCCCTAGACACCACGCGCCAGCCGGAGATCTAACTACCCCTATCAGAGGAATATACAGGCCTGCCTTACCTCCAGAGATGAACCCCAAAAGGAGATAGCAGCCCCCCACAAATATTGACGGTGAGTCAAGAGGAAAAGACATACGTAGGATGAACAGCAGATTTAGCACAGTGAGGTCCGCTCACTAGATAGCAGAAGTACAGGAAAGAGTTACTTCACGGTCAACTTCAAAACACTACTCAAAAACACCATCCTGAAATTACTTTAAAACTCCAGTGACAACTCATGCCACTGGAGTGGCAATTTCAGTCCACGAGAGCTTCCAGCTACAGAGAGTAACATTGCAGATAGCTGGACAAAAATAGCATTAACTAGAAACAAAATTCAACTTAGCTGAACAGGAACTTGAGGCAGGAGAATGCAACAGAATGCTACTGATACATTGTTGGCCGGCATAGGACCAGCAGCCAAGCAGCCTTAAATAGGAAACTCCCCTAATGGGTGTCAACAGGTGATCAAGGATAGAAGAAGGCAAATAAGTGGCACTACCATAAAACACCACCGGGGGAGCCCACAAACAGAATTCACAACACACCCCACTACCATCCTAGACTCCGCTCCAAAAATAAAAGCCCATGGCGGGTTTTCTTAAATCTGCATTGGGCAAATAGCTTACCCAAGACCAAATCTTACTTTTATTTTTCATTGCAAGCACAGCTATGCCTGTTACTGCAGTGCACTCCCGCGGCCTCAATACGCTTCTATGCACATCCTGGGGGACACATAGTGACCCTCGCATATCATATCATATCGCATATAACACCTATCACTGCCTCAAAGCTTCATATATTCCATATACTAATGATAGGTATGTTCTAAGTGAATGTTGTAACATTCTGTGTTTTTATTAATGCATTTAAAACAGGAACTGTGCAAACCACAAGTGCTTTCCAGTATTAGCATCCAGTTCTGAAATGTGAAAAATGATCTTATTTGTATGTGTAAATGGAGTCTCTCCCACGACAATCCAATGTCGGTGTCATCAGTCCAATGCAGGGCCATCCCCGGTCCAGTAGTATATCATGTAGGAGGCTTAGCGCACCAACCCTCCCAGCTACACGGATTAAATAAGGCAATCAGTGGGGGTGCGTATTCAGCTAATGCCAGTCCTCATGTATTATCTTTGTAATGTGTTCATTTATTTTATGGGAGAAGTGCAGATGCAGCATTCCTTCCAGCTCTCGTCATCTACCTAAGGATTAGGCGCATTGTATGAAGCACACCAGCCATTTCATTATGTATAGAATCTGCTGATACGCTGCCATGATGCTTATGTATTATCATAAATCAGAATACATCAATGCTGCTCTGATAACAGATCGGTATAGAAAATACATGCGTTTCAATTCCACATTGATTCTTCATGCCCAGCCTATGTTTTTCTTGTATACTAATAGGCATCAAGTGCATTGTAAGCAGTGACAGTAAGTCATACTGCTAGCCATATAATGCGCTTCCGGTAATAAAAGGGTAGCGAAATTCAGCGGATCAGCTCATCAGATTGGACTCATCACCTAAACATCTCATTACCAGGGTTTATTTACCTTTTACAGTTATAGAAGGGCTGAGTAAGATCCGAAAGAGAGAATAAATGCTGTTTTAGTGGCTAACATTTTTGCTTTTGTTGTAGAGAATAAAGAAACTTCAAAAGAAGGCCAACAAAATGAGAGATGAAAAGCCCAGCTAGGTGCTTAAGTGGCTTCTATGGTGTGTGTAGTGACATGCAGTGATATGAAGCGCACAATAACCTCTGCTATAGTCAGCTAGCGCGCGGTGTGCAGTAATGTGCTCAGGAATTCAATATCATGTGGTCCGGGCACGAGGCTGCACGTGTCAATCTCACCGGCTTTTCTTCTACAGTAAAACAAATACTTGAAGATCAAAGGATGGATACCAGTATGCTGTATCCCTCCATGAAGTCTTGGTACAATTTTTAATTTCTTAAAAAATATATACTTTTGTTTACAAAAATAAGGATTATTTCTTAAAAGGAGTGTAAAGTTTACAATATTGTGGATATTAAACAAGCACACCCATCATATCTTTTATAGTCTTAATATATTGCAATCATCACGCTTACAATTGCTCATTTTGCCTTTCTACCCAGTTAATTCTTCTCTTTTCTCCTCTATGTAGAGAAACAGGAAGTCTCTTGTCCCTGCATTTATCATCCTCCTCTTGAACCCCTGACCCACCTTCTCCCTCCTCCGCTCCGCAATGGACTTTTGCATTGGCTTATGACTCATGCAGGGAAAATTTACTCCCTGTTCCCACATAGAGCTTAGAAGGGTTCAGCTCGTCAGTTTTTAATGAAATAATGTTACAGACCTAATGGAAAATAAGAAGAATTAGCTAGGTAGAAAGGCAAAATGAGCAATTGTAAGTACACAGTGCTATATAATATGATGATTCTAATATATTAAGAGGATAACAATTGTGATGGGAGTGCTGCTTTAAGCGTGAATGCCGATATTGACTTGCAGAGAGTGCTTTTTATAATGTCAGTAGTGGATTTACATAGGAGAAGCTAATAGGTTTTAAAAGTCAAATTGCCATCTCTCTTGATATTTTGTAACATCTTAAAGGGGTTGTCCACTACCTTCTTAAATACTTTATTCAACCTTGTAAAATACAAACAGTTTATACTCATCCAGTGCTGGGCCTCCGGAGGGATGCAAGAAATTGTTACTCCATGTTATCCTTGCAGCCAATCAGTGGCCATTATTTTGCTGCTGTGCTCTCACTTGCTTTGGACAAACCTCAGACATCCGGGTAAGGTGAGAGCACTGCAGCCCATTAGCGACCGCTGATTGGTTGCAGGTCTTCTATGGTGTAATAATGTGATACGTGCCCCGGGAGACTAGGCACTAACATTGCTGGAACGGTGCCTGTATGGATGGAGAGAATAGAGTGTTTTTATTCTACAAGGAGAAAAATACACTTTTAGAAGGGATTGCCCGATGAGCTGACAGCCACTTTAAGAAGCAGCCAATGTAAAGGGAATATATATCGCACTGGATAATGCTATTAACCTGAAGATATGGGTTTAATCTGCAGGTTAATAATGTTAGAAATTCACCTGGCTGCAGTAATGAAAGCATAGCTCCAGAGAAAAAAAAAGAACTTTCTTCCTCCCACTATTTGCCAGCTTTCAGTCACATGAACATGCCAATGTGGCTACAGTCATCGCTCACAACACTGATGCACTGCAGAACGAGATGTCAATCAAAGTGCCATGGTGTGTTAACAACCACTGCTCAGTGCTGGAAGTAGTGATTGTAGGACACCTGTATGACTGAAAGCTGGCGGCTACTGGGAAGAATAACGTTGATTTTCTACTGGGAGTTGTGTTTTCAGTACAGTGGCCAGGCGATTTTCAAACACTATTACCCTTCAGATGAACCCTAAATCTGCAGATTAATTGTATTATCAATTGTGATAGGTTGAACTTAAGTTTCTGCAATAGCCATGGGTGGATTGTGATTCCACCCATGGCTGTTGGGGGCACATGTCAGCTGTTCAAAAAAGCTGACATGTGCTGGGAAAGATGTGGGCTGGAGCCCACATCAAAAGGAGTGAGTCCAACGTTGGCGTATTATTACAGCCAACATTGGAAAGGGGTTAAATTCCATAAAACGTCTGTATAACAAAATAAAACCACCTCTTCCAGAACAAAAAAATGGAAAATAACTAGTGTTGAGCGATACCTTCCGATATTTGAAAGTATCGGTATCGGATTGGATCGGCCGATATCCAAAAAATATCGGATATCGCCAATACCGATACCCGATACCAATACAAGTCAATGGGACACAAATATCAGAAGTGATCCTGGATGGTTCCCAGGGTCTGAAGGAGAGGAAACTCTCCTTCAGGCCCTGGGATCCATATTCATGTAAAAAATAAAGAATAAAAAATATGGATATACTCACCCTCGGACGAGCCCTGGCTGTCACCGCTGCAAGCGGATATGGATATACTCACCCCTCCGACAGACCCTGGACCTCAGCGGTGCAACCGGCAGCCTCCGTTCCTAAAAATGCAGAGTGACCGCTCATGCGACCATTCACAAGCCGCGACGTCATCGCAGGTCCTACACTCACTGCATTTTTAGGAACGGAGGCTGCCGGTTGCACCGCTGAGGTCCAGGGTCTGTCGGAGGGGTGAGTATATCCATATTTTTTATTTTTATTCTTTATTTTTTACATGAATATGGATCCCAGGGCCTGAAGGAGAGTTTCCTCTCCTCCAGACCCTGGGAACCATACGCACCGCACACGCCTGGGAACTTATAGGAACTTCCGATTCCGATTTGCGATATCACAAAAATATCGGAACTCGGTATCGGAATTCCGATACAGCGAATATCGGCCGATACCCGATATTTGCAGTATCGGAATGCTCAACACTAAAAATAACCAGTCCATACAAAGCACGGGCTCACCTATTTAAATGTTAAATGATAAATCTTTACTCAGACTCCAGCAGGGTCTGAGCAGCACATACAAGACCTCCTCACTTTGTACACACACAGGCCGAGTGAGACAGCCCCAGCACCCTGAAATCAGACATTCCAAGACCTGGACTGGATCAGTCAATCCCCCCCCCCCCCCCCCAGCTCTTTCAGCTGCTCGGAAAACCTGGACTCATAATCTGGGCCTATTAAAACACCTCTCAGCACTAAGTTTGTTGGAGCCTGCTTCTCTGGGTCCTACAACATGTTTCTCCAGGTCAGTAAGATTACAGTGATACCAATCTTTTATTATTATATTTTTCTTTCTTGGATTAAAACAAAAATCTGAATTTTGCAGAAATATGGAAATAATAGAATTAGTCTGTGTTGCCATTTTAAGGGACCAATATTTTTTCTGTTTTTAGGTCACTTTGTATATGGGCTTTTCACAGACAAGCTGTAGTTTTTATTTGTGCCATAATGGGGTATGTTTACAAAAATGAATTCTGGTGTTATATTTTTTTTCTCTTTTCTGCTTTTACCTTAAGGGTTAAATAATTAGAAGTAATTATTCTAATAATTATGATAATCAGAAATAATTATTAAGATACTAATGATCTATTATTAGGATAGGTCATTAATATCACATTAGTGGAGCGCCCGGCACCCCCATCAGCTGTCACATGATGGAAGTACACAGTGTATGGAGCCAGAACACTAGAGCTCTGTACACTCTGTGGTGGAGAGGATTTGTCAGCAGGTTTTTGCTTTGTAACAGACTGGCAACATGAGATGGGTGTGATACACAAATTTCAGTGATATCTCACTTATTAGGCTGCGTGATGTTGTTTCTATACTGCAAATGTTAAATTACCAGGAGATTATCACTGCTGGGACTGTTGCTCACATGAGCACTGGTCTGACTTCGTTGAGTTACAGAGAAAGACCACAACAGAGTGTACGGAGCTGTGATGTTTTGTCTCCATATGCTGTGTATACTTCTACCTACAGGACTTAGTAATATCTGATTGTTGGGTGCCCTGGTTATCAGACCTTCACCGATCTGGTAATGGACAACTACTTTAAGTAATTACTTGCATTTCCATTAAATAAGAATGTAAAGACTCCCTTTCTAAAATTCTGGGTTATGCCATTTCTCTGTTACTTTTGGAAATCTATGAGAACTATTGACAAATGGGTATTACCATTCACTTGATAAAGAAGTGTCCCTTATCACTAATGAAAGCATTAGAGTGTTTTTGAACATCAATTCTCAGTAATTGGGATTCCTACTTGCCAATTTAGTCAGAGATTTTTAGGAGGAATATCAAAATAACAGCAGAATGCTGAATTCTAATAACATACTATTTAAAGGGGAATGCAAGTATTTGGTTAAACAGACATGTCAGAAGAGATGACAGAGCTATTATAATCCCCTACTATTAATGGCACAGCCAAACCATGCCTTGTACATTACATAGATGTGAAATATACTCACAGCCGTAAAATAGAGAAAAACATAATAAAAAAAAGCACCATGCAAAGTCAATACTTACAAGACAGCTAGTGTTTTAGTTGAATGGCTCAAGCCTGGAGCAACATCACATGCATCTACAGTAGGTCTTAAATGGAGACTATTGCACCATCCTGCCATCCTATGAGCTATTACAGTCCCTAGTGGTTCCTGTGTGACCCGAGAGAACCTCAGCCATAAACTAGAGGATGGCAACTCAGACATATTCTGCCTGAAAGGCTGTCGAGCGCTTCATGTTCCAGCTAAAGAAGTGGAGGGAGGGAGAAGAGTGTCTATTACCTACAAAAGAGAAAATGTGCTGAAAAAGGAAAGATCCTAAAGTGAGTAAAATAAACCACAGAATACAAAATAAATTATAAAGTACGTACAGTTAGAAAATATGCCTCCTACATCCTAAAAAGAAACAGAAGATAAGTTCAGAGTACAGAATAAAAACAGCAAAGAGATAAACTCTAGCTGGAATTTCACTGACTTTCTTTAAACTACAACAGAATGCCTGAACATGCAAAAGAGACTATCACCAACAGGAAATGCCAGCTGGGGGTAAGAATATAAAGCCGCACCAGAAAGGTTATAGGGCAGACAATGAAAACACCTGTGTAAACCACCTGCAGGCAAATTAACAAAACCTAAACACCCAGAGAAAAGGCATGTCTACTGTAGATTGGCGGACAGAGAAGCCGATCACAAAAAACACAGGTTCAAGAGTTCGAACCCAGAAACATGACGGTTATGTATTAAAATTGCATGTATTATGCATGACAATGGTATGGCAGTTCCTCTGTTTCACTATTATTGCTGATGGTATTTCAGATGTCCAATGTGTAATTTAGCCCCATAGTATGGAAATGGATACATAAATTTCAATTTTGGTCTTTGTTGACATGGCTGCAGTGGTAAAGTTTGTTACCGCTGCAGCCAATCAATGGAATAATCAGTCATACCTTTAAGACCCTTGAGCCCAATGATTGACTGTGGTTTATAAGTCCTTTAGTCCTTTTGTAACTATGTCATCAAAGACTGGGACAGCAAAAGTGCTGGAGCGTCAGGGCATAAGTACAAGTCACTTTCTTATCCTTATTCAGAGGATGCCTATAAAGTAAAACAAAAATATTGGGAAAAACTATTTTTAAGGTGCCCTCATATTTGGTGTAAATATGCATGCTCAAATATAGGGACAATGTTAGGCTTTCTTTCAGCAATAGACTCAGTTTTGTACCACTAACTCCAAAATAATTTTGTCCATGTTGATTAAAAATAAAAGCTACATCGAATTAACTATTTGTTTATCATATAGTCATGCTAAGAAAATAATTAAAATCTTATATAGCATTTTTGCCTTAATATAATAGACAGTAGCGCTTACCATGCATGTCCAAAGAACAGTACCACCTGAAATACATGTACTTCTCATTAAATTAGAATATCATCAAAAAGTTATATTTATTTAAGTTCTTCAATATAAAAATTGAAACTCATATATTATATAGAGACATTACAAACAGAGTGATCTATTTCAAGTGTTTATTTCTGTTAATGTTGATGATTATGGCACCTGTAGTAAGCTTACAATTATAATTACAAGACATCAGTACCGATACAAAAATTCTGGACATAGTGATACAATTGATAACCATGAGAAATAATAGTAATATAATTAATAGTACATTTGTAGTTACAATAGTACTGCTCATTAAAGAGTAAACTTTTTTTAATTAATTATCTTCCTATCATGGTTGGGACAAGGTTATGTCTTGTACTCTCAGGGTTAATGTTCTTAGCCTCTCTTTCAAGATGGGAGGGCTATTTATACTCATTCCTAACCTGGTATCCTTGTCAGCTATAGGTTTTTCTGCAGTCTGTATGCTTGACCTCTGAAGTGTGTGCTGGCTTGCTTTGTGTCTTGCTGTAACCTGCTTTATTCGTTTTCCTGGATCACTGACTTCTGGCTTGGCTTCTGACTATTCTTTGACTCTCCCTGTTGGTATCTTGTAATCTCCTGGCTACGACCTCTGTTTGTTTCACTATTCTTTTATGCTTGTCCCTTCTGTTTGCATCTGGCTCCACCCCCTGACCGCCTCCCACTCTGTCACATGATCGTAGGTCCTTTTGCTTTACCTGATCACTCAGTCACATGTGGAAGGTCCCGATGGTGTTCATGTTAGTTACCCAGTGTCTGGTCCAGCTCTGTTGCTGCTGGGTGCAGTTTCCCCTGCAGCATTAATACCCGGGTATCCTGACACTTCCCATCCTCCAGGTATTGGACAGTTATGAATCTCTGTAATTTGCTTTATCTTATTTTGTTCCCTTCTCTCACAAACTCTGTGCTACAATGCTGTTCGAATGACCTTATACTCTTTCATAAACTCCTTTCCACTGCTGTTAGCAAGATCCATACACTATATTCAAACCCTCCACGAACAGGATTTTCCCTCTCTGAGCCCTTCTGTCCCCCACACTTCTACTCAGATGGGAATTCTTGTACTCTAATTAATGTATATACAGTATATAGAAAAGTTTAGTTACTGTTGTAGGCTTATCGCATGAGTTGGATTGTCTCAGACATAGGTCATGGTGAGAAGCATAGACCAGAAGTGGTGATGCAGTGGAATGGACTTGTTGGCTGGAACATGGAACAGCAAGGACCAGTAAATCTGGATATGCTGAATGGTAGGTTCATAAGCAGAGCTGGAAGCACTAGAAACAGTAGAGCAAAACATGGACTGCACAGGAACAGCAGATATGTGTAGACTATTTGGAAACTTGTTACAGGAGTGCAGAAGCAGTCAGGACCGCAGAGATGAAGGTCTGGTCGGCATAGGGATGATGAGAGGGGTTGGTTATCAGATAACTTGACACAACAGAGTTGAAGGTGTGGGCAACACCAGGAATAGCAAAGATGAGTCCATTATCAGGCACTCTGATTCAGCAGATTTGAAAGCGTGAACAGCACTAGGAATAGCAGAGATAGACAGTAGTCTGGAGCAGATGGACAGATTGGACACCTGTCTTGAGCAGAACCAAGTTGGAAATATGACTGCAGGAATATTTCTGGTAGTTCAGTGCAATAGTACCTTAATAATCATGTGGCACATGGCCACCTCATTTGACCATACAAGCCGTTAGATTTAACACATCTGAGTACCCAACAAGTGTAGAGCCAGCCATGGAAGAAGGCAGCAAAGCCTGGTGCTGGAGCTGAGACAAGTAACAGTTACTCTTTAAGGCTGCTTTCACACATCAGTTTTTTTGCCATCAGTCACAATCCATCGAATTTTGAAAAAAATTGATCTGTTGCAGATTGTGAAAAACTGATGCGACGGATCCATTTTTTTTGCCAGATCCGACTAGCTAATCCGTGTAATTGTATCCTAAAAAAATCGGTGCATGCTCAGTTTAAAAACGGATCCATCGCTGTGCGTTTTTTCGATGGACACAAAAATGTTATGATGTGCGTCTTCTCCGGCCACCGGACAAACAGTTTTTTCGATGGCTCCGGCGAAAGACGGATGAAACGTGAGGCAATCCATCACTAATACAAGTCTATGAGAAAAAACTGATCCGGCGGCAACTTTTGCCGGATCCGTTTTTTTCAAAATTTGCCGGATTGTGACTGACGGCAAAAAACTGATGTGTGAAAGGGGCCTCACAGTTCCACTCATAGTGCCCATAAATAGTGTCAGCCATACACACTCTTATTTATATGATCCAAAGATAGTGCCCATCAATAGCACCATACAAAACAGAGATAGCATTACATGGTATCAAGATATATAGTCCTGGTGCCACCCAAATGTTGCAATACATTCCACAGTTTACTTAATACACTGCAATATAATATAAATTATGTATACAGTGCTCAAACCATGAAAAACAGCGTACAGTTTATTTGTATATGCATTACCTGAAAAGTTTAATATTACCTAAACTCCCATACGACACCACTGTACTTGAATGTACTGAGCACATATATTTCTATGTAAGTAGAATAGAATAGTTAGAGCATTTTAGCACTAGATACATTTATAAAAACCCTTTTAAATAGTCCTCGTTACACTATTTTTTATTCTCTACTTTTGCTTGTTTGTTTGCTTTCTTCGCTCTTCTTCTGTTTACCCGCAATGTTAATTGCAGCTTCCCGGTAAAGCGGCAGAGAATACATAAAGATTATATTCCATGAGATAAGCACTGCAGGCTTCAGAAATCACCGATTATGCATGAATGTCTGCTAGGTTTCAAAAGGAATAATTGTATCTCTTCTGCTGTGTAAATTGCTAAAAAAAAAACACATTTAACTTTTGTATGCCTCCGCCGATCCTGCAGGTAGGCGACTTTAGCGGTTACTGCCATATAGCGAAACCTTTTCTTAGGTGAAAGAAGACACAGCCAGAAATATGCAAACTTGGAAGAGCAGTTTGTAAACTTATGCTAATATTTGCCAGTGTGTGCTCCGAAGGGATAGTATTACAGTACTGCCCAGGTGGACTGCGACCTGTGGCCAACAGAGAGGTTACTACTAGCAAAACGAACCGTTTCTCATATCGTTCCGATACCCTTGACAAGATTAGCGATCTCCAGCCCCTCCGACATTCGAATGATAATTTAGGGATTTCTCCGTTTCATGGCTATGAAGGCGGCAAATAGGTGGAAACTTTGCTGACAACCATAAATTCTCAGATAGATGTCTGGATATAAATGTGATGTTACAGCTGTTTCTTGTAGATATCTGAATGACAATGTGTTAAACAGGATCTAAAGGTATACAACAAAGCAGGTATCAATAAATATACAGGGTAAGAATCAAAACTCTGCAGATCTCTGTGGCATTCTCGTATTGTTACTGACTTTCCTTTGGGCTGTATATAATGTAAAGTTAATGCCAACCAATCATCGTTGCCTTCCCTTTAATGGGCTGGAAGCCTAACCCATGCTAAAATTTTACACTACCCATTAAATAACTGTCTAATAGCTGTTCATTGTGACACCTGCATACACAATTTATGGTTCACTATGGTGAGGTAGAGTCACTAAGTGAGGGTGACCAGCATGGACAGGAGGAGTTGATGCAGCAGATCGTAGAACAGATGGCATACAGAACAGGGTTCCATATGGTGGATAGCACATTTGAACAGCGAGGATCTGTAGAGCTGGATATGTGTAGAGGCACTTGGAATAGCAGAGTTGAAAGGAGCAGGACATTGGTACAACAGATACAAATGTATGGAGAGCACCTTGGAACAGCAGAGTCATGTAGACAGTGCCTTAATGCAGCAGAGCTGAGTGTGCTCACAGAATCTTGGAAGAGCAGGGGTGTGTAGGCAGCCAGTTACATTTGATGTATACTATTTTCTGCATTTTATTCTTTGAATGTGTATTGTCCATTAGGGGGAAGGTTAATGCCTTTATTTTGCTGCCTGTTGCTGAGGCTCAATTTGGATTCATATATCCAACCCATTGTTTGCGTCTGTATACGTTGAATTGTTTGTCAGTGTTGATTTATTATGTAATAAATATCTCAGACTCCTCTTACTATATGGTTGTGCGCATTTTTTCTGTGCAACTTTTATCTTTTCATAACACATTTGTTTTTGCCCATATTTTTTTTGTCCTACCTCATTTTGTTCATCTGACATATCAGATGATCAGCTGAGTGTGGCCAACATTAGACCTGCATCTCTTGCTCTCCATCCTCCTGCTCATAATCTGGAATGTGCTATTCCTATATCTTCTGATAGATGTGATAAATCCAATACTCCCTATGTGACTTCTGCCATCATGAGACCTGCAGCTAATAAATCATTAAAAATTATTGACTGAAAAATGGTGAAAAGTACGTTTGGCCATACTCATCTAAAGTAATTTATCTCGCATTTTGAAACTCTGTGACATTTATTTTAGTGGTTAAAGGCTCTAGCTAGAACACCTTTTGGGTATATATCAGAAATATACTGGAATGTAACCACATGTTTATCTTGTGCCAATGTATTAAAAATGTCTGTTTTGGCACTCTCCTGCATCAAGAGGAAGACCTGATTGAGGAACAAGGGACGACTAGGAAATAGTTTTTTGCGATGTCCTTTCCATTGTGCCATATCCCAAGCATATTTCTGGTCTGAAAACTCATATAGAGCAAAAGCTCAGGCAAGTGTCCAGGGTTGCAGAGAGGCATTGGAAGAAAACACATTCACAAGATGACTTCACTGCATTCAAACAGGCAACACTTGCTTTTAAATCTGCTCTCACCTCTGCTAAACGGGCCTACTTCACAACCCTCATAGCTTCCCTATCCTACAACCCCAAACAGTTATTCAAAACCTTTAACTCCCTCCTCCGCCCCCGACTGCCCCCTCCAACCTCCCTCATCTCTGCTGAGGACTTTGCCACACACTTTAAAAATAAGTTCGACCAAACAAGGCAAGTCTTCATTGTTCAACCACCACAACCCCTTTGTATACCAGACCAATGCCCAAACCCCATAACCTCCCTATCCAACATCACTGAAGGGGGGCTTAATTGTCCCCTCTCCAAATCGCACCTCACAACCTGTGCGCTTAACCCCATCCCACTTCCTCACCAACACACTTATCCCATCCCTAACCCACCTCTTCAACCTATCACTAACTTCTGACACCTTCCCTTCTGCTTTCAAACATGCCACAATCATGCCTATCCTTAAGAAGCCAATCCTCGATCCAACAGCTATGTCCAGCTATCGCCCAATATCACTGCTCCCATTCGCTTCCAAACTCCTGGAGCAGCACATCCATGCTGAACTTTCCTCCCACCTCTCATTTAACAAGCTCTTTGACAATCTACAATCTGGTTTCCACCCCTTCACTCAACTGAGACAGCCCTGACCAAAATCACTAATGACCTACTTACAACCAAAGCTAACGGACAATACTCTGTACTCCTCCTAGACCTGTCCTCTGCTTTCGACACAGCCTCCTACTACAGATCCTCTCCTCCTTTGACATCAAAGACCTCACCCTATCCTGGATCTCCTCATACCTTTCCAACCACACATTTAGCATATCCCACTCCCACACTATCTCCTCATCCCACCCTCTCTCTGTTGGAGTCCCCCAAGGCTCTGTTCTAGGACCCCTACTCTATACACTCGGCCTGTGACAACCCATAAAGTCTAATGGATTCCAGTACCACCTATATGCTGATGACACTCAGATCTACCTTTCTGGCCCAGACGTCACCTCCCTGCTGTCCAGCATCCCGGAGTGTCTATCAGCCATATCCTCCTTCTTCTCCTCTCCCTTCCTCAAACTCAATGTGGACAAATCTGAACTCATCATCTTTCTTCCATCTCAGATCTAACTTTCCTGACCTATCGCACTAAAGGACATCAACCTTTCCCCAGTACTGGAAGTACGCTGCCTCGAAGTAACCCTTCACTCTGCCCTGTCCTTCGAGCCGCACATCCAAGTTCTTTCCACCTCCTGTCACTTCCAGCTCAAAAATATCTCCAGAATCCGTTCTTTCCTCAACCGTCAATCTACTAAAATTCTTGTGCATGACCTCATCATCTCCCGCCTTGACTACTGCAACATCCATTTCTGTGGACTCCCTGCTAACACCCTTGCATCTCTCCAGTCCATCCTTACTCTGCTGCCTGACTAATTCATCTCTCTCCTCGCTACTCCTCTGCTTCCCCCCTCTGCAAATCTCTTCAATGGCTCCCATTCCATCAGCGTATCCAGTTCAAATTACTAATACTGACCTACAAAGCCATCCATAACCTGTCTCCTCCATATATCTCTGAACTAATCTCCTGATATCTTCTCTTACGTAATCTCCGGTTCTCCCAAGACCTCCTTCTCTCCTCCACACTTATTTGCTCCTCACCCAACCGCCTCCAAGACTTCTCCCAAATATCCCCCATCCTCTGGAATTTTTTGCCCCAACACGTCTGACTATCAACCACATTCGGATCCTTCAGAAGGAACCTGAAAACCCACAACTTCATGAAATCCTACAGCTTGCACTGACCCTGCAGCCTCCTCACCACTACCAAGCTACCACCTCACCATCACCGGAGCTCCTGCAACTCTCAACCTATTGTCTCCATCCCCACCATCCTGTAGAATGTAAGCCCGCAAGGGCAGGGTCCTCGCCCCTATGCATCAGTCTGTAATTGTTAGTTTGCTTCCTGTAAATGATATCTGTAATTTGTATGTAACCCCTTCTCATGTACACCATGGAATCAATGGTGCTATATAAATAAATAATAATAATAATGGAACGAATTTTCCAAATGTAATTTCCCTACGCTCTCTAGCTTGCTTAGAACAGCTAGTGGCATGGTGACTCTTTTCTCATTTATTGAGTAACACTATATGATAAATTCAAGTAAGTAATAAAATTACACCTAAATCTGAATGCCTTCAAAAGAGCTAGAACATTGGTGAAGAAGACATATGTGACCAACTTTAGTTATTCCAGTAAACCAGATTAGTGTGAAGTGATAGCAAAAAGAGCTAGAACCTTGGTGAAGAAGACATGTGTGACTAAGTTTAGTCATTCCATTGATCCAGATTAGGGTGAAGTGATAGCGAATCTTACAACGGAGGACGGTCTCTTCTGTACAGTACCAGCATTTTTTATATAATGATGATCACATTGCTTGCTTATCTCGGCTACTACGTTTTAACGTTTTGTAGACCTACAAGGCATCCAGCTTACATTGAATAATCAGAACCAGTGATTAATGAGGGCCTTATAAGGGTGCCCTTAATGTCCACCTTTCATGATAAGCCATACCAACAACATTGCTGTTTCAGAATACCATTTTTTTTTTCCAATTACTGGAAGTTTTCGCTGAAACATTTCTTCCGATGACAAAAGAACTTGTCTGTATGCTCAGTATCTCACATAATCATCCAAATATAATAAGCCAGTACCGGTTATTGACAATGGACTACACGTACATGATATACCAATGAAATGTTTGTGCCATTTCACATTACAATTCATTGTCTTCTAGTTTGGGTTGTTTTTTTTTCCTGTTCAGCCACTAAAGACAAAGAAAGCATGAGATACAAAACATTCTCTTGATTATGATGACAGAGTAATGTCTAGTTCTCATTGAGCAGATGGTGATTGTGTGTCCAAAGCTTTACTTACAATGAGTAACATATTTCTTTGAATTGTGCTTGTCTGGTTGATGGGCTGAGCGGGAATGTACAGCTTTAGATTCTAGTTAACCCTCTGACATCTACTGCATTTCCTCCAATTGTTCTGAGCTGCTGAAGTGCTCCCGCTTTAACATTGCCGCTTGATGGGAAATTTGATGAGCAGCTGTGTCTTATTTCATGATGAGACTGTGGCAGGAAGTTGACTCCTAATATAAGTGAAGATTTATCGAACTGTGAGAAAACTCTAGAAGTTGGATATAAACTGATAAATCTCAATTATTCCAAGTTTCTGTTTCAAACATGATAACCGGAGTTACAGACTTTTCATGAAGAAGTTTCATTGAAGAATGTTGAGACGTCAATCTTAACCAAAGGTTTATGTAAAATGGTGGCTAAACAAATAGCTGCTTCAGGACCCCAGGATAGAAAGAAACCAAATTAAGTTAACTGCAAGTAAAGAGGAAGAAAGACATCGAGTGACTGGAAAAATCAGGTGATTTTTTTTTCATTCACTTTTTGTCTTTTTTTTTCCCTTTACTGTTTTTTCTCTATTTTTTCGTTAGAGCTAGCGATTAGACTGTGGCTATTTGTATATGCCACATAATGGCTTTGTGTTCCATTAAGTCCCTCATTCTATGCTGTTTTAGCTTCAAGCAAGGTTTAGAGACCTTTGCCAATTTATTATTGAATAGAGAAGGGGAAAAATGTCCTAATGTCCCAAGTAGTTAGGTTTGTGGCAATGTTAATCAGCACCAGTAGGCACCCTTATTTTAACCCCTTCCCGACATGTGACGGTATAGTACGTCACATGTCGGGACCCCCGCTTTGATGTGCGCTCCGGCGGTGAGCGCACATCAAAGTCGCGACATGTCAGCTGTTTTTTACAGCTGACATGTGCGCGCAATAGCGGCGGGCGAAATCGCGATCACCCGCCGCTATTAACTAGTTAAATGCCGCTGTCAAACGCAGACAGCGGCATTTAACTACCGCATCCGGCCGTGCGGCCGGATATGAGCGCATCGCCGACCCCTGTCACATGATCGGGGGTCGGCGATGCTCCTCCATTGTAACCATAGAGGTCCTTGAGACCTCTATGGTTACTGATTGCCGGTGGCTGTGAGCGCCCCCCTGTGGTCGGCGCTCACAGCACACCTGCATTTTAGCTACATAACAGCGATCTGATGATCGCTGTTATGTAGCAGAGCCGATCGGGCTGTGCCTGCTTCTAGCCTCCCATGGAGGCTATAGAAGCATGTCAAAAGTAAAAAAAAAAGTTTTTAAAAATGTGAAAAAAATAAAAAAAACATAAAAGTTTAAATCACCCCCCTTTCGCCCCAATCAAAATAAATCAATAAAAAAAAAAAAAAACTACACATATTTGGTATCGCCGCGTTCAGAATCGCCCGATCTATCAATTAAAAAAAAGCATTAACCTGATCGCTAAATGGCGTAATGAGAAAAAAATTTGAAACGCCAGATTTACGGTTTTTTGGTCGCCACGACATTGCATTAAAATGCAATAACGGGCGATCAAAAGAACGTATCTACACCAAAATGCTATCATTAAAAACGCCAGCTCGGCACGCAAAAAATAAGCCCTCACCTGACCCCAGATCACGAAAAATGGAGACGCTACGAGTATCGGAAAATGGCGCAATTTTGTTTTGTTTTGTTTTTTGCAAAGTTTGGAAATTTTTTTCACCACTTAGGTGAAAAATAACCTAGTCATGTTAGGTGTCTATGAACTCGTAGTGACCTGGAGAATCATAATGGCAGGTCAGTTTTAGCATTTAGTGAACCTAGCAAAATAGGCAAGCAAAAAACAAGTGTGGGATTGCACTTTTTTTGCAATTTCACTGCACTTGGAATTTTTTTCCCGTTTTCTAGTACACGACATGCTAAAACCAATGATGTCGTTCAAAAGTACAACTCGTCCCGCAAAAAATAAGCCCTCACATGGCCAAATTGACGGAAAAATAAAAAAGTTATGGCTCTGGGAAGGAGGGGAGCGAAAAACGAAAACGGAAAAACGGAAAAAGCTCCGGGGGTGAAGGGGTTGGTATGAGACCTTTTTAAGTATATGTACATTTTTGCCCTTAGCATTTTCATGTGTGTGAACTTGCTCATACATGGATCCATCAAAAATGGAAGTCTTGATGCCTTTGTAAAAAACAGAGCCTATGAGTGATAACATTGACTCAAATTCAGTCAAAAGTGATTGGCAAACTATCTTAAGGCCAACCTCGCCATACAGAGTAGATAGCTATCAGCCAACTGATGGTTCAGTTTATTGTTTGGCCGGCAGAAATTCCAACCACAGTTGGGCTCGCTCGGCTGAGCACTCCTGTGTTGTCTATGGGAAAGCTGCTGCCAGACATTTCAGTTGGCGGCTTATCTGTAGAAAGCAAAAGGATCAGCAGTCCAAAATCAGACATGTAGGATCCTTAATTCTCCCAATAATCACCTGTCCGGGTGTACCTATACACATTGGAGTGTTAACTGAACCAATAGATATCAGTGATAGTCTAATGTGTATGTTGGCCTTTATTTATATAGGAGGCTTCCAACTCTCCTTCTAAAGGTAACCTCAGTCAGGAGAAGGAAAGATCAGGATTGTTCTATTTCAATGCCTAATCCTTTTGTTCTCTTAGGTATATAGCTGATTCCTATCCCTAATTGAGGTACATGCCCACTTGTTCCAGATGTGTGTGTATATGGGATGATTAGTAGGAATACTTGTCATCAGTCACTATTACAATGGTATAGACACCATAAGCCAGATATGTACAGTATAGTAGTATGTGACATCATCAATAGCAATCAAGTATTACTGTAGATCAGTGGTAACCAAAGAGTGGATTGCAATCTACTGGTAAGGTATCACTTATTTATATAAAATTCTTTCAAAAATGAGGATCACTGAAAGAAATAGTAAAACTTAACCTTTATTAAAAAAATATTTAAATAACCAAGAAACATGCTACAAAATTGAAGAAGCGCAAAAGTGTGTGTCCTTTAATTTACGGGGCAGTACGGTGGCTCAGTGGTTTGCACTGCAGCCTTGCAGCGCTGGAGTCCTGAGTTCAAATCCCACCAAGGACGACATCTACAAGGAGTTTGTATGTTCTCCCCGTGTTTGCGTGGGTTTCCTCTGGGTTCTCTGATTTCCTCCCAAATTCCAAAGACATACTGATAGGGAATTTAGTTTGTGAGCCCCATTGGGGACAGCGATAATAATGTGTGCAAACTGTAAAGAATATGTTAGCGCTATATAAAATAAAGATTATTATTACTAAAATTGTTCTATTGTTGATGTGACTACCTTGGTATGTTTCAGGCGCTATGCAGCTTTGCACTGCCCCTTCAGCTCCACAATTGGCTAAGCTAGCTACGTGTAGGTATCATTGGGAAGTCCAGATCTGTGAGATTCAATTTGTCACTGAGTGGCCAATTGGATGAGGCCGGGGTTCACGTGGTTGAGATTTTAAATGACCGGTATCTCTATGGCGTCAATTGATGCAAGTCTATGCACAAGCAGGACACACCATCAGTATCCTGCTATCTTGTAACTTTGAGTGTGGTAATCTCTCTATAGGGGAGTTAAATGTACGTTCTTGAGCCACTACTTAAACACAGAGATTAGCACTGACGCCCTGTACAGATATGAATGGGAATGACCAGTTACATACATAGGAGGTCATTCTATGATATAATATGAGAATCTGTGCAATATTTTTAATAGGATTTAGAAGCAGGACACATTGAAGAGATTAGGGTACAGATGTATAAACACCTTATAAGGCAGGTTACACTCATGTCAGACGTATGTACAGTGTGTGCACTGCGTCCTATCACTGTAGAGATACTGTATGCTATCTGAAGGTTTAGTCGTGAGGATACTTATTTAAAGGTAAGGTACCGCGTTTGTAGATCATTCATTAATGAATGTAATGTAGCATAACCTGCTGTTATAACCAAGATTTCAATGCATGTAAAACAGATTTCGTGTGTTATACCAGTAGAAAGAAGGAACTGGGGGCTGACATCTTGGTTTCACAGCAGTAGCACGTCACTATCAGTGTCAGAATATGGCACCCCATGGACATAGGAGATAATAGACCGCCGCGGACCCTATCTATATCATTGGAGAGGCGTTAGCAGTGAGCTGGGCACGCCTCTGTGGGCTGCACAACTCACTGCTGTAGGTGTGACTAGCAGCCATTTTACTATAGCCCAGTGCTATCTGCCCAGCTACACTTGCTCTCTATCGCTGCAGGACAGAAACGCTGACTGGAGCCGGAGAGTGTGAGTGATTTATCTCCCTGCTCCTCTGTTTGTACTCCAAGCACTGCATGTTCTGAGCAGACATCCTCTGCTCCTCACACGCTGCCCTCCCTGGTGCTTTTGCTTCTATGTCTCCGCCTCCTCACACACAGTCCCGGTAAGCTGCATTCTCTCCCCCCCGTGTCGCTCTCCCTTCTCTCCTCCCTGCATTCTCTCCCCGTGTCCTTCTCCCTCCTCTCCCCCTGCATTCTCTGCCCCCCCATGTCGCTCTCCCCGCCCCCCCGTGTCGTTCTCTCCCCGCCCCCTACCCCCCCTGTCGTTCTCTCCCCGTGTCGCTCTCCCTCCTCTCCCCCTGCATTCTCTCCCCGTGTCGCTCTCCTTCCTCTCCTCCCTGCATTCTCTCCCCATCTCTATGCGTGTGTGCAAGCATCGTCCGATAGGACTACAAGTCCCATCGGGCTATGCCTGCTACACTGACAGTGATTGACACATTAGCCAATGATGGGACAGTAGTAGTCCCATCATCCGGCTAATGTGTTGAATGAAAAAAAAAATACTCCATACATACTCCATACATGCTACATACATCCATACATGCTACATACATACTGCATACATACATCCATACATGCTACATACATACTACATACATACATCCATACATGCTACATACATGCTACACAAATACATGCTACATACATACTGCATACATACATCCATACATGCTACATACCTACTGCATACATACATCCATACATGCTACATACATGCTACATACATACATGCTACATACATACATACATCCATACATGCTACCCACATACATGCTACATACATCCATACATGCTACATACATACTGCATACATACATCCATACATGCTACATACATGCTACACACATGCTACATACATACATACATCCATACATGCTACATACATACATGCTACATACATACATACATCCATACATGCTACACACATGCTACACACATACATGCTACATACATCCATACATGCTACATACATACTGCATACATACATCCATACATGCTACATACATGCTACACACATGCTACACACATGCTACATCCATACATGCTACACACATGCTACACACATGCTACATACATGCTACATCCATACATGCTACATACATACTGCATACATACATCCATACATGCTACATACATGCTACATCCATACATCCATACATGCTACATACATACATCCATACATACATCCATACATGCTACATACATGCTACATACATACATACATACATACATGCTACATACATGCTGCATACATGCTGCATACATACATACAATACATACATATAGACATACAGTACATTAAACATAGATTACATACTCACCATTACTTGTCATTTTGATCCCCGAAGCCAGTGTCATCTGTAAAAAATGTGAAAAAAACAAACAACCAATATACTCCCTGTCCGCAGAAATCCACGAGTGTCCCACGACGATCACCCATGGAGAGCAGCAGCAACAGATAATGCGACTGCTCTCCAGGGGCTCAAGGAACACAATGAGGGCAGGAAGGTATCCTTCCACCACTGTATTCCTCCGCCGCTGTAAAAAAAAAAGTCCCTAGTCTCACTTTATGGCATTGCTGGGTGAGACATTTTCCCAGGCAGCTTTTTGCCATAAAGTAAGACTTTGAACTCAGGTAACCTCAGTGATGCACTGCAGGAGCCATTGTCTCCTGTCAGTGTGTCACTGAGGGTCCTATAGAGCAGTGACATCACCCGATGTCACTGTTCTATAGGGGAGATTGTCATGGGACACTCGTTATTAATTGGACTACGGCAGACAGGTAGTATACGGTTTATTATTTTACGTTTTTTGCAGGCGCTGAAGTATGGTAAGTATGGTGAAATGAAGAATATTAAAATACTTTTTCCTAATGTGTGTGTGTTTTATTAACCCTTTCTTACTATTGGATTAATAACGGATAGGCGTCTTATTGACGCCTCTCCGTTATTAACCCGGCTTAATGTCACCTTACAATAGCAAGGTGACATTAACCCCTTATTACCCCATATCCCACCACTACACGGGAGTGGGAAGAGAGGGGCTAAGTGCCGGAATTGGCGCATCTTACAGATGCGCCATTTCTGGGGCAGCTGTGGACTGGTATTTGTAGCCGGGGGGGGCAATATCCATGGCCCCTCTCTAGGCTATGAATATCAGCCCGCAGCTGTCTGCGTAGCCTTTCTGGCTATAAAATATAGGGGGACCCCACGTAATTTTTTTTGGGGGGGTCCCCCTAGTTTACTAGCCAGTAAAGGCTATGCAGACAGCTGCGGGCTGAAATTCATAGCAGGCTACAGATATTGGCCCCCGGCCGTCGGCTTTCCCCCTCTGGCGTAGAAAATTGCACGGGAGCCCACGCCGTTTCTTTTCTTTTTTTTTCTTAATTCAACGCTCATAAAGGCCTCTTTCACACTTGTGTTGGTATGGGTCCGTCGCTATGCATCGGGCCGACGTACCGACGCACGTTGTGAAATTTGTGCCCGACGTGGGCAGCGGATGCAGTTTTTCAACACATCCGCTGCCCATTCTGAAGTCTGGAAGGAGGGGACGGAGTTTTGGCCGTGCATGCGCGTTAGAAAATGGCGGACGCGATTGACAAAAAAGTTCACTTGAACATTTTTTCGTGCCGACGGTCCGCCAAAACACGACAGATCCGTTGCACGACGGATGCGACGTGTGGCCATCCGTCACGATCCGTCACTAATACAAGTCTATGGGTAAAAAACGCATCCTGCGAGCACATTTGCAGGATCCGTTTTTCCGGCCGGATCCTTTTTTTCAACCGGATCCGTTTTTTTCCGCCGGATCCGTTTTTCCCGCCGGATCCTTTTTTTCAACCGGATCCGTTTTTCCCCGCCGGATCCGTTTTTCCCCGCCGGATCCTTTTTTTCAACTGGATCCGTTTTTCCCGCCGGATCCGTTTTTTTATCTGATGCTGCTGCTTTCCATGGGAGATCGTCGTGGGACACTCGTGGATTTCTGCGGACAGGTAGTATATTGGTTGTTTGTTTTTTTCATATTTTTTACAGATGACACTGGCTTCGGGGAACAAAGTGACAAGTAACGGTGAGTATGTAATCTATGTTTAATGTACTGTATATCTATATGTATGTCATGTATGTAATGTATGAATGTACTGTATGTAGCATGTATGTAGTATGTATGTATGGAGTATGAATGTAGTATGTATGGAGTATGAATGTAGTATGTATGTATGTAGCATGTAAGGAGTATGTATGGAGTATTTTTTTTTATATTCAACACATTAGCCGGATGATGAAACTACTACTGTCCCATCATTGGCTAATGTGTCAATCACTGTCAGTCTAGCAGGCATCGTCTGATGGGCCTTGTAGTCCCATCGGACGATGCCTGCACAGACACAAAGACCCCCGGCAGGCCGTACAGACCCCGGAGACGCCGTACAGACCCCCCGGAGAGGCTGTACAGATCCTCCGGCAGGCCGTACAGAACCCCCCGGCAGGCACGCTCACACAGGGTTAATGCTGGCGGTAACGGACCGCGTTATGCCGTGTTTGACGCACTCCATAACCGCTGCTATTAACCCTGTGTGTCCCCAACTTTTTACTATTGATGCTGCCTATGCGACATCAATAGTAAAAAAAAAATGTGATGTTAAAAATAATAAAAAAACAAACCTGCTATGCTCACCCTCCGTCGTCGCGTCCTTTCCTCGGCAGTGCAAGCAGCAGGCTCCAGTGCCAAGGATGGTATGCGAGAAGGACCTTCCATGACGTCACGGTCATGTGACCGCTCAGTCATGACAGGTCCTGCGCGCATCCAACCCTGGGACAGGAAGCTGCCGCGTGCACCGCACACAGGCGACAGGACTACAAGGGCTCCCTCGGAAGGT
Organism: Ranitomeya variabilis; assembly: GCF_051348905.1. Lineage (NCBI taxonomy): Eukaryota > Metazoa > Chordata > Amphibia > Anura > Dendrobatidae > Ranitomeya > Ranitomeya variabilis. Next base: position 69,786,713 of record NC_135237.1, on the reverse strand, counting down.
GAGTATATGTTTAGTTTTTATTTTAACTCTTTTTTAACCTGTTACATACGTGTCTGGGCAATATACTACGTGTCTGGGCAATATACTACGTGGACTTGGCAATATACTACGTGGCTGGGCAATATACTACGTGGGCTTGGCAATATACTACGTGACTGGGCAATATACTACGTGGCTGGGCAATATACTACATGGCTGGGCAATATACTACGTGGCTGGGCAATATACTACGTGGCTGGGCAATATACTACGTGGGCTTGGCAATATACTACGTGACTGGGCAATATACTACGTGGCTGGGCAATATACTACGTGGGCTTGGCAATATACTACGTGACTGGGCAATATACTACGTGGACATGCATATTCTAGAATACCCGATGCGTTAGAATCGGGCCACCATCTAGTACCATATATGTATATATGCCATGGATGAGGCCACAGTAAAGTGTATCTTTTTTGGGACAGAAGGTAACTCACAGGTCATTGCAGTTGATGATGATGATCATGCAATTTGTCATTCCTCCTACACAGTCACATACCAGGGAGGAAGCCACTCCAGCCAGTGTAATATTGCCCCTTTCTTTGGGTCACATGGTAACACATGTATTTATCTACAGCCCACAGACTCCACTCTCCCTCTCTGCTGTCTGCTCCTCCCACAGGAGTCACAGTCACACTTCACTGGCTGAATCTAAGAAGCTGCCAGGCCCAGACAAGGAAGAAAAAAAAATAACACTTGGCTCAGGCCATGTGCACACGTTCAGTATTTTTCGCGTTTTTTTCGCGTTTTTTCGCTATAAAAACGTGATAAAAACGCGAAAAAAACGCTAACATATGCCTCCCATTATTTTCAGTGTATTCCGCATTTTTTGTGCAAATGTAGCCTTTTTTTCCGCGAAAAAATCGCATCGCGGAAAAAAAAGCAACATGTTCATTAAAATGCGGAATTGCAGGGGATTCCGCACACCTAGGGGTCCATTGATCTGCTTACTTCCCGCACGGGGCTGTGCCCACGATGCGGGAAGTAAGCAGATTATGTGCGGTTGGTACCCAGGGTGGAGGAGAGGAGACTCTCCTCCACGGACTGGGCACCATATAATTGGTAAAAAAATAAGAATTAAAATAAAAAATAGTCCTATACTCACCCTCTGATGGCCCCCGAAGTGTTCCCGCCTCTGTGCTGCACGCTGGCTTCGGTTCCTGTAGCTGGCGTGCGGTGAAGGACCTTGCCGAATGACGTCACTGTCCTGTGATTGGCCGAGACCGCTCACGTGACCGTGACGTCATGGAAGGCCCTGCGCGCACACATCAGCTATAGGAACGGACGCCGGTGAGGAGATCTGATGTCTGCGGGTGAGTATAAGCATTTTTTTTATTTTTTTTATTATTTTTAAACGTTCTATCTTTTACTATAGATGCTGCAAAAGCAGCATCTATAGTAACAAGTTGGTCACACTTGTCAAACGCTATGTTTGACAAGTGTGACCAACTTGTCAGTCAGTTTTCCAAGCGATGCTACAGATCGCTTGGAAAACTTTAGCATTCTGCAAGCTAATTACGCTTGCAGAATGCTAAAAAAACGCAAAAAAACCGGAAAAAAAACGCAAAAAAAAAAATGCGGATTTCTTGCAGAAAATTTCCGGTTTTCTTCAGGAAATTTCTGCAAGAAATCCGCAACGTGTGCACATACCCTTACTCACGCTGCAGAGCCGACTCCTTTCATTCACAGCAGGGAGCCGGCTCTTTGTGTTGGCTCATTCACGAACGACACATCACTAACACACACACCACTTGTGTGATAGCAGATCACAGGGCAGTCACACACAAAATGGCTCTGCCCTGTGATGCTGCTCTTCATTCTGCCCCAGGGATATTAGACCACCCAAAAGGGGAGGGAAATGCTGATGTCAGCAGTTACTGCCCAGATTTTCCAGCTAACAGTAAAGCTGGTAAGGCTGGAGACACACTGGTGCGAGAGACGGCCGAGTCTCGCTGGTTAAAAGCAAGCTGTGGCACCTGCATTCCGGAGCGGAGCGTGCGGCTCCATAGCAATACATGGAGCTGCACGCTCAGCTCCGGAATGCAGGTGCCACAGCTTGCTTTTAACCAGCGAGACTCGGCCGTCTCTCGCACCAGTGTGTCTCCGGCCTAAGTCTTACTATAGCTGCTTGAGGTCTAAAACGGAAAATGCTCCCCCTAGTGGTAAATATATATTTGTAAGAAAATATATAATATTTTTCATATAGAAATGTTTGCAAACAGTGCAAACATTGCATTAGTACATTTTATTTACTATTTTAAAGGGAACCTATCACCCCGTTTTTTTCGGGTATGAGATAAAAATACTGTTAAATAGGGCCTGAGCTGTGCATTACAATAGTGTAGTTTGTGGACCCCGATTCCCCACCTATGCTGCCGAAATACGTTACCAAAGTAGGCGTTTTCGCCTGTCAATCAGGCTGGTCAGGTCAGATGGGCGTGGTGTCTTCCCCCAGATATTGCGTAGTTTTCCGTTGGTGGCGTAGTGGTGTGCGCATGTCCAAGGTCCCGAATCCTGCACAGGGGTGTGAAAATAGCAGTGATGTCCGTTATTCCATTGGTGGTCGGTGGGCGCGGCCATCTTGCTTTGACCGCGCGTGCGCAGAAGCGGCGCTCTGCTGGCCGCGGCTTCAGGAAAATGGCCGCGGGCATCCGCGCGTGCGCAGATGGCTATCGCGGCGGCCATTTTCCTGAAGCCGCGGCCAGCAGAGCGCCGCTTCTGCGCACGCGCGGTCAAAGCAAGATGGCCGCGCCCACCGACCACCAATGGAATAACGGACATCGCTGCTATTTTCACACCCCTGTGCAGGATTCGGGACCTTGGACATGCGCACACCACTACGCCACCAACGGAAAACTACGCAATATCTGGGGGAAGACACCACGCCCATCTGACCTGACCAGCCTGATTGACAGGCGAAAACGACTACTTTGGTAACGTATTTCGGCAGCATAGGTGGGGAATCGGGGTCCACAAACTACACTATTGTAATGCACAGCTCAGGCCCTATTTAACAGTATTTTTATCTCATACCGAAAAAAACGGGGTGATAGGTTCCCTTTAAGCTTAATTTCATTAAAAAAAAAAAATTCAAGAAAACTGGTGGCATCTTCCAATAAAGGTGTCTCTCTGTATGGTGTTAATGCATACATGAATTTTAGTAGTTTTACAATATTGCACTCTCAATATATTATCATATGAACCCTAAAGGTTCAGACGTCTTAATCCTTTCATTTCATTGTACTGACGATACGCATATATCTCTGTCATTGAAGGGCACAGTGCATGTACCCTATCTTAGAGTGGATCTTCTGTGTCTGGATTGTTGGGCAGACCAATAAGAGGGTTGGAATCCACTATATGTTGTTGGTCTTAGGGATCATAGCTTCCATCATCTTGGGAAAACTGTTTTGGGGACATTGTCTACTGATGAGTAGTGTTGAGCATTCCGATACCGCAAGTATCGGGTATCGGCCGATACTAGCGGTATCGGAATTCCGATACCGGGATTCCGATACTTGCCGCGTATCGGATACCGGAATCGGAAGTTCCCAGATTCAAAATGCAGAAATTCAGCCAATGAGAATGATTTCAAGTGTGGGCACATCCTGTTCAGCATGGAGGGCATGAAACTACTGGCATGGCTGTGATTGGCTGCTGAAATGATGTCATGATGCAGTTTAAAAGTCGCTGGCGCCATTTTGCGATCACTCTGCTGTGAATTCAGTTAGTGACAGGACGCTGTTTGCTGACTGAGGGACAGTTTAGAGATAGCGATTTGCTTCTTTGTGCTTTCCAAAGGCTAATTTAGCAACCGCTGTGTTCACCTACTATTCACCTTCCTTTTGCCTTGTAGCGCTGTTTTCACAGCGATCTGCAAGGTCTCTCTGTGTGTGTGTGTGTGAGTGCAGCCCACTCTCTAGTCTGAGTGCAGCCACATAGGCCATCCATAGCTGGTTGTATTCAGTTCAGGGAGGGTGGTTCATTGCCTCATACTGTCCTTTTTTTTTTTTTTTTTGAAGTAGTGCAGGCTGCTGCACATTTTTTCCAAAAATTCCTATTAGTGTCTTTCCACCCGTCTCCAGCTAATTTGTGGAAAAACACTACATAGGATAAAGTAGAGGAGGGTTTTTGGGCCTTGCAGCGCCGTTTACGGCTGTCTGCACGGTCTCCGTGTGACTGCAGCTCGCCCTGTAATCTGTGAGCAGCTATAGCCTGGTTGTCTCCAGCTCAGGGTTTTTCACTGCGTCATACCGCCAAATCAATTTTCTTTTTTTTCAAAGTAGTGTAGTCTGCTGCTAATTTATTTTAAAAAATCCTATTAGTGTCTTTCCACCCGTCTCCAGCTAATTTGTGGAAAAACACTACATAGGATAAAGTAGAGGAGGGTTTTTGGGCCTTGCAGCGCCGTTTACGGCTGTCTGCACGGTCTCCGTGTGACTGCAGCTCGCCCTGTAGTCTGGGAGCAGCCGTAGCCTGGTTGTCTGCAGCTCAGGGTTTTTCACTGCGTCATACCGCCAAATCAATTTTCTTTTTTTTCAAAGTAGTGTAGTCTGCTGCTAATTTATTTTAAAAAATCCTATTAGTGTCTTTCCACCCGTCTCCAGCTAATTTGTGGAAAAACACTACATAGGATAAAGTAGAGGAGGGTTTTTGGGCCTTGCAGCGCCGTTTACGGCTGTCTGCACGGTCTCCGTGTGACTGCAGCTCGCCCTGTAGTCTGTGAGCAGCCGTAGCCTGGTTGTCTGCAGCTCAGGGTTTTTCACTGCGTCATACCGCCAAATCAATTTTCTTTTTTTTCAAAGTAGTGTAGTCTGCTGCTAATTTATTTTAAAAAATCCTATTAGTGTCTTTCCACCCGTCTCCAGCTAATTTGTGGAAAAACACTACATAGGATAAAGTAGAGGAGGGTTTTTGGGCCTTGCAGCGCCGTTTACGGCTGTCTGCACGGTCTCCGTGTGATTGCAGCTCTATCCGTTGTCAGTTCAGCCCCAAAAAAATAAATAAATAATAAAGTTCACCAAACACACCAGTTACACACCACTTTACATTTGTGTAGGCCACATTAGCTCATATTCAAGTCTAGTCCACACTTTAGAAAATTAGTGTGTCTTATACCTGTTAGGAGGAGTTGCTCAGGAATAAGCACACAAAGCCGTTAGTACTTTTCTGCTTATCTTTATCAGTCAACCAAGATGAAGAAGGCAGTGAGTAAGGCACGTGGGCGTGGGCGTGGGCGCGGAGCAGGGAGGGGACGTGGGGATTCTGTGCCTGCTGCGGGCACCGGTGAGTCATCAGCACCCACTTTCACAAGGGAACAGTCGTTCATGCGCAGCTTTGTCGCCGAGCGCCGTACACCGCTGCTGCGTGAAGACCAAATTGAAGCCGTTGTGGGATGGATGGCAGCTAATGCATCAACTTCCATTAGTGCCACATCCTCTCAGACACAGAGCACTGGAGAGCAGCCATCTGTCTCTTCACCACCTGCAAAATTGCCCAGGCAGACAGAGATCCCAGGACAGGAGCAGTCTCTACTTCTGTTCTCTGAATCATCTCTTGGCTTGGAAACAGGGGGCCAGCCAAGCAGCATTGGAGAAATGGAAGAAGAGGCAGGGTGCAGTGATGCCCAACCGCTTTTTCTGTCTTCCTCTGAAGAGGCGGGTGGGCCAGTGGCTCCGGTCACCACCTCGCAGGCCGCATCAGCTGATGATGACACTCAGGTGCCACTTACTGGTGCGTGCTCTGCTGCTGAGACTACCCAGGAGGAGCAGTTGGGGGCAGAGGGTAGTGTAGATGATGAGGTCCTTGACCCATCTTGGCGTCAGGGACAGGAAGGTGGTGGGAGCAGCTCTGAGGAAGAGATTCCCCGTACGGCCCAAAGAGGGAGAGGGAGGGGGAAGACTGCGGATCCTGCAGCCTCCGCTTTGGCACCCGTAAGGAGCATGTCTCTTCCAAAAGTCAAAAGGGGGGCTCCCAAGACTTGCAGTGCCTGGTCCTTTTTTGACCCAGTTGCAGATGACATTTGCTATGTCAGATGCAAGGTGTGTCATCAAAAAATCAAAAGAGGTCAAAAAGTCGCCAACCTCAATACCTCCAACATGTGGAAACATGTGCGCAACAGGCACCCGGCGGAGTTAGACAAACACACTGAAGAGCTAGGCCAACCAACAGCGGCAGCTACCACCTCTTCAGCTCGTGTTGCCTCTTCCTCTAGCTCACACGCAGCTGGTTCGGCTTCCTCCCAGGATCGCCGTGGAAGAACCTCTGGCCCTGTTGTCCAGAGACCCGCTGTCATTCCACCCGCAGCACCACCTTCCCAGTCATCCACACACTCCCAGCCCAGTCTACAGCCATCGGTAGTACAGGCATGGGAGAAAAGGCGGCCTTTCTCGTCAAACCACCCACGAGCACAGGCTCTGACTGCAGGCATTGCCAAACTTCTGTCACTGGAAATGCTGTCATTCAGGCTGGTGGAGACTGACAGCTTCCGTGACTTGATGTCATTGGCAGTCCCACAGTACAATGTGCCCAGCCGCTTTTACTTCAGCAGGCAAGCCGTCCCTGCCCTGCACAAGCATGTGGAGGGACACATAAAACACGCGCTACTGAACGCCGTCAGTAGCAAGGTCCACCTCACCACCGATGCGTGGACCAGTCAACATGGACAGGGGCGATACCTTTCCCTCACTGCCCATTGGGTTAATGTAGTTGAGCCGGGTACAGACCGTGCGAGTGGCGCAGGACGTGTCCTGCCCACTCCAAGGATTGCAGGAATCCATTCTGTACGCATTGACTCCTCCTCTTACACCAGTTCCTCAGAATCATCGCTGCAGGAGCCGTCACAGTCCACCTCCACATGGACCCGTGATGAACGTGTACCTGTTACGACCGACATGAGCACAGCCGTGGCCAAACGTCAACAGGCCGTCTTGAAATTAATTTTTTTGGGGAATCGTAGCCACACAGCGCAGGAGCTCTGGAATGCCATCAAGCAGGAGAGCGATGTGTGGTTTGAGCCAGCGAATCTCCAGCCAGGCATGGTAGTGTGTGATAATGGCCGAAATCTGGTGGCAGCCCTGGGCCTCGGCAACCTCACTCACATCCCATGTCTGGCACATGTGCTCAATTTGGTCGTGCAGAGTTTTTTGAGGGACTATCCGGATCTTGATGCACTGCTGCACAAGGTCCGCCTAGAGTGTGATCACTTGCGGCGTTCCAGCACGGCAAAAGCGCGCATTGCAGCTCTGCAGCGCCGACACCGCCTGCCGGAACATCGCATCATATGTGACCTACCTACCAGGTGGAATTCCACGTTACATATGTTGGAGCGGTTGTGTGAGCAGCAGCAAGCTGTAATGGAGTACCAGCTGTATCAGGTGCAAAAAAGTCGCAGTCAGCGCCGTACAGACTTCACAACCACAGAGTGGGCCACTATGAAGGATGTCTGCCAGGTTTTGCGTCCCTTTGATTATTCCACGCGGATGGCGAGTGCAGATGATGCACTAGTCAGCATGACTGTCCCCCTTATCTGCCTGCTTGAAAAATCACTGCAAGCGCTAAGGGATGATGTTGTGGAAGAGGTGGAGGATGAGGATTCACCACTTCCATCATCTTCTGGACAGTCAGCGCCACGTGGTTCCTCACAAACGCGTAGGCAGGGGACAGTTTGTGAGGAGGATGAGGAGGAGTCAATGGAGGAGGAAGACATCCGTCCAGAGGAGGGAGTTACACAATTGTCCAGTACTCAGTGTGTACAGCGAGGGTGGGGTGATGACGAGCGGGCAGAGATCACGCCTCCAGCTGGGGACAGCGTTTCTTGGGCAGTTGGCAGTCTGCAGCACATGGTGGATTACATGCTGCAGTGCCTGAGAAACGACCGCCGCATCGACCACATTCTCAACATGTCTGATTATTGGGTGTTCACCCTCCTCGATCCTCGCTACCGGGACAACGTAGAAAGCCTCATCACACCGTTGAACCGGGAGCGAAAAATGCGGGAGTACCAAGACACACTGGTCAGTTCCATCATCTTCTCCATTCCAACTGAGAGAAGTGCTGCTACTGCATTCCAAAGCAGCTCAGTGCGTCCAGGCAGTGGTGGAGGCTCTGCACAAAGAGGGAGCAGAAGCAGTGCCTCTGCCCAAGGCAAGACCAGTATGGCCCAACTGTGGCACAGTTTTGTGTGCCCCCCACAAAAGTCTACACCATCACAGACGGCTCCAGTCAGCAGGAGGCAACGGTTCCGTCAGATGGTGACAGACTACATGTCTTGCCCTCTTGCTGTACTCCCAGACGGCTCTTCCCCTTTCAAGTTTTGGGTCTCAAAGCTGGATACATGGCCAGAGCTAAGCCAGTATGCATTGGAGGTGCTGTCTTGCCCTGCGGCCAGTGTATTATCGGAACGTGTCTTTAGTGCTGCAGGTGGTGTACTAACTGACCGTCGCATGCGACTATCCTCCGATAACGTTGACCGGCTTACTTTTCTGAAAATGAACAAGGCCTGGATCTCGCAGGAATTTGCCACTCCTCCTCCTGATTAAATAATTAGGTCACTGTATACGTTATCCAGGTCTCCTGTTGTGTTCATCTTTCTACCACCTGAACTTAAATTCCTGGGCTCCAACACCGCCAGTTGAGGCTCAGACGTGCCGTCTGCACAGTCAAAACATACGACCCAGTGTTATTGGGTTTCAGTAACGTCAGCTGATCCCCAGCTGTGTAGCCGGCAATGTGTCATGCGACCGCCACGCTGACACAACAACTGAAATGTAAGGGAATCTGTCCCCCCCCCCCCCCAAGGCGTTTGTTACTGAAAGAGCCACCTTGTGCAGCAGTAATGCTGCACAAGGAAAAAGGTAGCTATTTTGGTTTTGCTCCTTGCACACGCAAAACTTAACACTTATAAAATGTGTCCACTAATACCGTAAAACCGTCCCGGAGGTGGGACTTTCCTTCGTAATATGACGCAGCACAGCCGTCATTCCTACCCCCCCGGCGCCGCGCCCCGGCTCCTCAGCGTTGTTTGATTCCGTCCCGGAGCCTGCGCTGTTATGTTATCCCGTGGCCAGGCACACTTAGCGCTGCCCGTCTTCTGGCATCATTTGGTGTCAGGCTGGCTGCGCCTGTGCGGCCACGCTGGCCGAGAGCCCGCCTCGCAGTGTCTTCTGATTTAATCCCACTGGGGGCCTGGGATCTATGGACATGCGCAGTGCATATCTGAACCTCCACCTCTCACTCATCTCCCTATGGCTTCTTCAGACTGTTCGGTGTCAGCTGGTCCCTAATAGCATGCCACGGCCGTGACACCGCACAGTCTGAAAAAGAAGCCGTAGGGAGGGGAGTGAGAGGCGAGGATATGCACTGCGCATGGCCATGGATCCCAGGCCCCCAGTGGGATTACATCAGAAGACACTGCGAGGCGGGCTCTCGGCCAGCGCGGCCGCACAGGCGCAGCCAGCCTGACACCAAATGATGTCAGAAGATGGGCAGCGCTAAGTGTGCCTGGCCACGGGATAACATAACAGCGCAGGCTCCGGGACGGAATCAAACAACGCTGAGGAGCCGGGGCACGGCGGCGGGGGGGTAGTAATGATGGCTGTGCTGCGTCATATTACGAAGGAAAGTCCCACCTCCGGGACGGTTTCACGGCTTCAGGGGACACATTTTATAAGTGTTTAGTTCTGTGTTTGCAAGGAGCATGATGAAAAGAGCCACCTTTTCCTTTTGCATCTTTTGTGCTGCACAAGCTGGCTCTTTCAGCTACAAACGCCTTGGGGGGGGGGTTAAAGGTTCCCTTTCGACTTTCTCAGGCTTCGGCCTACATTGTGTTCCTCTGCTTTTCCACCTGCCCCTGGGCTCCAACACCGCTAGTTGCCGTCCAGAAGTGCTGTACGCACAGTCAACAGTCGCTCCTCTGTTATTGGGGTTCAGTAACGTCAGCTGTTCCCCTGCTGTGTGTGTGGCAATCCCTCCTACCTCCTCCAACCTCCTCCTCCTCCACCTGTCCCTGGGCTCCAACACCGCCAGTTGCCGTCCAGAAGTGCTGTACGCACAGTCAACAGTCCCTCCTCTGTTATTGGGGTTCAGTAACGTCAGCTGTTCCCCTGCTGTGTGTGTGGCAATCCCTCCTACCTCCTCCAACCTCCTCCAACCTCCTCCTCCTCCACCTGTCCCTGGGCTCCAACACCGCCAGTTGCCGTCCAGAAGTGCTGTACGCACAGTCAACAGTCCCTCCTCTGTTATTGGGGTTCAGTAACGTCAGCTGTTCCCCTGCTGTGTGTGTGGCAATCCCTCCTACCTCCTCCAACCTCCTCCAACCTCCTCCTCCTCCACCTGTCCCTGGGCTCCAACACCGCCAGTTGCCGTCCAGAAGTGCTGTACGCACAGTCAACAGTCCCTCCTCTGTTATTGGGGTTCAGTAACGTCAGCTGTTCCCCTGCTGTGTGTGTGGCAATCCCTCCTACCTCCTCCAACCTCCTCCTCCTCCACCTGTCCCTGGGCTCCAACACCGCCAGTTGCCGTCCAGAAGTGCTGTACGCACAGTCAACAGTCCCTCCTCTGTTATTGGGGTTCAGTAACGTCAGCTGTTCCCCTGCTGTGTGTGTGGCAATCCCTCCTACCTCCTCCAACCTCCTCCAACCTCCTCCTCCTCCACCTGTCCCTGGGCTCCAACACCGCCAGTTGCCGTCCAGAAGTGCTGTACGCACAGTCAACAGTCCCTCCTCTGTTATTGGGGTTCAGTAACGTCAGCTGTTCCCCTGCTGTGTGTGTGGCAATCCCTCCTACCTCCTCCAACCTCCTCCAACCTCCTCCTCCTCCACCTGTCCCTGGGCTCCAACACCGCCAGTTGCCGTCCAGAAGTGCTGTACGCACAGTCAACAGTCCCTCCTCTGTTATTGGGGTTCAGTAACGTCAGCTGTTCCCCTGCTGTGTGTGTGGCAATCCCTCCTACCTCCTCCAACCTCCTCCAACCTCCTCCTCCTCCACCTGTCCCTGGGCTCCAACACCGCCAGTTGCCGTCCAGAAGTGCTGTACGCACAGTCAACAGTCCCTCCTCTGTTATTGGGGTTCAGTAACGTCAGCTGTTCCCCTGCTGTGTGTGTGTGGCAATCCCTCCTACCTCCTCCAACCTCCTCCTCCTCCACCTGTCCCTGGGCTCCAACACCGCCAGTTGCCGTCCAGAAGTGCTGTACGCACAGTCAACAGTCCCTCCTCTGTTATTGGGGTTCAGTAACGTCAGCTGTTCCCCTGCTGTGTGTGTGGCAATCCCTCCTACCTCCTCCAACCTCCTCCTCCTCCACCTGTCCCTGGGCTCCAACACTGCCAGTTGCCGTCCAGAAGTGCTGTACGCACAGTCAACAGTCCCTCCTCTGTTATTGGGGTTCAGTAACGTCAGCTGTTCCCCTGCTGTGTGTGTGGCAATCCCTCCTACCTCCTCCAACCTCCTCCAACCTCCTCCTCCTCCACCTGTCCCTGGGCTCCAACACCGCCAGTTGCCGTCCAGAAGTGCTGTACGCACAGTCAACAGTCCCTCCTCTGTTATTGGGGTTCAGTAACGTCAGCTGTTCCCCTGCTGTGTGTGTGGCAATCCCTCCTACCTCCTCCAACCTCCTCCTCCTCCACCTGTCCCTGGGCTCCAACACCGCCAGTTGCCGTCCAGAAGTGCTGTACGCACAGTCAACAGTCCCTCCTCTGTTATTGGGGTTCAGTAACGTCAGCTGTTCCCCTGCTGTGTGTGTGGCAATCCCTCCTACCTCCTCCAACCTCCTCCAACCTCCTCCTCCTCCACCTGTCCCTGGGCTCCAACACCGCCAGTTGCCGTCCAGAAGTGCTGTACGCACAGTCAACAGTCCCTCCTCTGTTATTGGGGTTCAGTAACGTCAGCTGTTCCCCTGCTGTGTGTGTGGCAATCCCTCCTACCTCCTCCAACCTCCTCCTCCTCCACCTGTCCCTGGGCTCCAACACCGCCAGTTGCCGTCCAGAAGTGCTGTACGCACAGAGCCAAACACCTCGCCTATGTGTTAGTGGGGTTCAGCACCGCCAGCTGTTCCCCTGCTGTGTATACGGCAATGTGTACTGCGACCACCACGCAGGCACAACAAGTTAAATTTAAGGGAACCTGTCCCCCCCCCCCCCATGCGTTTGTTACTGAAGGAGCCACCTTGTGCAGCAGTAATGATGCAAAGGGAAAAAGTGCCTCATTTCGTGGTGCTCCTTGCATATGCTGAACCTAACACTTATGAAATGTGTCCCCTCACAGCGTTCAACCGTCCGGTAGGTGGAACTTTCCTTTGTCATGTGACGCAGCACAGCCGTCATTTTTACCCCCTTGTCGCCGTGCGCCGCCTCCTCAGCGTTGTTTGAATCTGTCCCGGAGCCTGCGCTGTTAGGTTACCCCTTGGCCATGCACACATTTTGCGCTGCCCGTCTTCTGACATCATTTGCTGTCAGGCTGGCTGCGCCTGTGCGGGTGCGCTGTCCGAGATTCAGCCTCGCGGTGTCGTCTAATGTAATCCCACCGCGGGCCTGGGATCCGTGTCCATGCGCAGTGCATATCCTCGCCTCTCACTCCCCTCCCTACGGCTTCTAAAGACTGTTCGGTGTCAGCTGGTCCCTAATAGCATGCCACGGCCGTGACACCGCACAGTCTTTAGAAGCCGTAGGGAGGGGAGTGAGAGGCGAGGATATGCACTGCGCATGGACACGGATCCCAGGCCCGCGGTGGGATTACATTAGACGACACCGCGAGGCTGAATCTCGGACAGCGCACCCGCACAGGCGCAGCCAGCCTGACAGCAAATGATGTCAGAAGACGGGCAGCGCAAAATGTGTGCATGGCCAAGGGGTAACCTAACAGCGCAGGCTCCGGGACAGATTCAAACAACGCTGAGGAGGCGGCGCACGGCGACAAGGGGGTAAAAATGACGGCTGTGCTGCGTCACATGACAAAGGAAAGTTCCACCGACCGGACGGTTGAACGCTGTGAGGGGACACATTTCATAAGTGTTAGGTTCAGCATCTGCAAGGACCATAATTAAAAGAGCTAAGTTTACCTTTTCCAGCATTAGTGCTGTACACGATGGCTCTTCCAGCTACAAACGCCTGGGGGGGGGGTTAAAGGTTTCCTTTCAACTTGCTCCAGTGCAGGCTTCGGCCTACACTCCGCTCCCCCTGCTCCTCCTGCTGACCCTGGGCTCTAACACCGCCAGTTGGGGCCCAGATGTGCTAGCTGCACAGAGAAAAACACCTCGCCAATGTGTCAGTGGGGTCCAGCACCGCCAGCTGTTCCCCTGCTGTGTAGCCGGCAACGTGTCCTGCAAAAGCCACGCAGACACAACAGACCCAAAGCTGCCGCCAGTGCAGGCTTCGGCCTACACTCCCCTCCCCCTGCTCCTCCTCCTCCTGCTCCTCCTCCTGCTGTCCCTGGGCTCTAACACACCGCCAGTTGGGGCCCAGATGTGCTAGCTGCACAGAGAAAAACACCAGCCAATGTGTCAGTGGGGTCCAGCACCGCCAGCTGTTCCCCTGCTGTGCAGCCGGCAACGTGTCCTGCAAAAGCCACGCAGACACAAGAACTGAAATTGAAGGGAACCTGTCCCCCCTCCCCCAGGCGTTTTTACGTTATCCAGCCACCTTGTACAGCGGTAATGCTGCATGTGTGCAAGGTGGCTCAGAAACGTATTCTCCTCGCACATGTGGAACTGAAAACACGTCTGAAATGTGTCCTCTGTGTGACCATTTAACCGTCCCGGTGGTGTGACTTTCCTTTGTAATGACACGCTGCAACCCCCTTGGTAGCGCTGCCCGTCTTCTGGCATCATTGTTTGGCTGGCTGCGCCTCTGCGGCCGCCCTGACCCACACAACGCCCCTCGGTGTCTTATTTATTGGGACTGCGAGGGTGTGATTCATGGGCAGGATCAGTGCATCAGTTCGCCTGTCCCTCCTCTCCTTCCGCCTTCTTCGGACTGTGCGGCTTCATGGCCGTGGCATGCGATAAGGGATCAGATGACGCCGCACAGTCTGAAGCGGGTGTAAGGACCCGAGTGTGAGAGGCCAACATATGTGCTGCGCCAGGCCCTGAATCCCAGCCCCGCAGTGTTTTAACAATGTTAAGACACTGCGGGGCTGGGATTCATGGTCATCGCGAACCGCACCGGCCGACATTACATGATGCCAGAAGATGGGCAGCGCTAACGGCGCTAGGCCAGGGGATAACACGACAGCGCAGACTCCTGTACAGCAAATAACAACGCTCGGGAGGCTGCACCCAGCACCAAGGTGGGATTCTTGACACCTGTGCTGCGTCTCATTACAAAGGGAACTCGCGCCTCCATTACACAGTTTGACTGTATAAAGGGCTGAATGTTATACGTGTTCCATTCAGCGTGTGCAAGGAGAAAAATTACAAGAGCAACCTTTGACTTGCGCAGCACTGCTGCTGCATAAGCTGTGGCTCTTCTACTTTGTAACCCCTGAGGGGGGGTTAAAGGTGACTTTTGAAATCGGTTCAATTAGGCTTCGGCCTACACTCTGCTCCACCTGCAGAGCCCGGGCTCCAACAACGCTAGTTGCTGTCCGGAAGTGCTGGCTGCACAGAGCCAAACACCTCGCCAATGTGTCAGTGGGGTCCAGCACCGCCAGCTGTTCCCCTGCTGTGTAGCCGGCAACGTGTCCTGCAAAAGCCACGCAGACACAACAGACCCAAAGCTGCCGCCAGTGCAGGCTTCGGCCTACACTCCCCTCCCCCTGCTCCTCCTCCTCCTGCTCCTCCTCCTGCTGTCCCTGGGCTCTAACACACCGCCAGTTGGGGCCCAGATGTGCTAGCTGCACAGAGAAAAACACCAGCCAATGTGTCAGTGGGGTCCAGCACCGCCAGCTGTTCCCCTGCTGTGCAGCCGGCAACGTGTCCTGCAAAAGCCACGCAGACACAAGAACTGAAATTGAAGGGAACCTGTCCCCCCTCCCCCAGGCGTTTTTACGTTATCCAGCCACCTTGTACAGCGGTAATGCTGCATGTGTGCAAGGTGGCTCAGAAACGTATTCTCCTCGCACATGTGGAACTGAAAACACGTCTGAAATGTGTCCTCTGTGTGACCATTTAACCGTCCCGGTGGTGTGACTTTCCTTTGTAATGACACGCTGCAACCCCCTTGGTAGCGCTGCCCGTCTTCTGGCATCATTGTTTGGCTGGCTGCGCCTCTGCGGCCGCCCTGACCCACACAACGCCCCTCGGTGTCTTATTTATTGGGACTGCGAGGGTGTGATTCATGGGCAGGATCAGTGCATCAGTTCGCCTGTCCCTCCTCTCCTTCCGCCTTCTTCGGACTGTGCGGCTTCATGGCCGTGGCATGCGATAAGGGATCAGATGACGCCGCACAGTCTGAAGCGGGTGTAAGGACCCGAGTGTGAGAGGCCAACATATGTGCTGCGCCAGGCCCTGAATCCCAGCCCCGCAGTGTTTTAACAATGTTAAGACACTGCGGGGCTGGGATTCATGGTCATCGCGAACCGCACCGGCCGACATTACATGATGCCAGAAGATGGGCAGCGCTAACGGCGCTAGGCCAGGGGATAACACGACAGCGCAGACTCCTGTACAGCAAATAACAACGCTCGGGAGGCTGCACCCAGCACCAAGGTGGGATTCTTGACACCTGTGCTGCGTCTCATTACAAAGGGAACTCGCGCCTCCATTACACAGTTTGACTGTATAAAGGGCTGAATGTTATACGTGTTCCATTCAGCGTGTGCAAGGAGAAAAATTACAAGAGCAACCTTTGACTTGCGCAGCACTGCTGCTGCATAAGCTGTGGCTCTTCTACTTTGTAACCCCTGAGGGGGGGTTAAAGGTGACTTTTGAAATCGGTTCAATTAGGCTTCGGCCTACACTCTGCTCCACCTGCAGAGCCCGGGCTCCAACAACGCTAGTTGCTGTCCGGAAGTGCTGGCTGCACAGAGCCAAACACCTCGCCAATGTGTCAGTGGGGTCCAGCACCGCCAGCTGTTCCCCTGCTGTGTAGCCGGCAACGTGTCCTGCAAAAGCCACGCAGACACAACAGACCCAAAGCTGCCGCCAGTGCAGGCTTCGGCCTACACTCCCCTCCCCCTGCTCCTCCTCCTCCTGCTCCTCCTCCTGCTGTCCCTGGGCTCTAACACACCGCCAGTTGGGGCCCAGATGTGCTAGCTGCACAGAGAAAAACACCAGCCAATGTGTCAGTGGGGTCCAGCACCGCCAGCTGTTCCCCTGCTGTGCAGCCGGCAACGTGTCCTGCAAAAGCCACGCAGACACAAGAACTGAAATTGAAGGGAACCTGTCCCCCCTCCCCCAGGCGTTTTTACGTTATCCAGCCACCTTGTACAGCGGTAATGCTGCATGTGTGCAAGGTGGCTCAGAAACGTATTCTCCTCGCACATGTGGAACTGAAAACACGTCTGAAATGTGTCCTCTGTGTGACCATTTAACCGTCCCGGTGGTGTGACTTTCCTTTGTAATGACACGCTGCAACCCCCTTGGTAGCGCTGCCCGTCTTCTGGCATCATTGTTTGGCTGGCTGCGCCTCTGCGGCCGCCCTGACCCACACAACGCCCCTCGGTGTCTTATTTATTGGGACTGCGAGGGTGTGATTCATGGGCAGGATCAGTGCATCAGTTCGCCTGTCCCTCCTCTCCTTCCGCCTTCTTCGGACTGTGCGGCTTCATGGCCGTGGCATGCGATAAGGGATCAGATGACGCCGCACAGTCTGAAGCGGGTGTAAGGACCCGAGTGTGAGAGGCCAACATATGTGCTGCGCCAGGCCCTGAATCCCAGCCCCGCAGTGTTTTAACAATGTTAAGACACTGCGGGGCTGGGATTCATGGTCATCGCGAACCGCACCGGCCGACATTACATGATGCCAGAAGATGGGCAGCGCTAACGGCGCTAGGCCAGGGGATAACACGACAGCGCAGACTCCTGTACAGCAAATAACAACGCTCGGGAGGCTGCACCCAGCACCAAGGTGGGATTCTTGACACCTGTGCTGCGTCTCATTACAAAGGGAACTCGCGCCTCCATTACACAGTTTGACTGTATAAAGGGCTGAATGTTATACGTGTTCCATTCAGCGTGTGCAAGGAGAAAAATTACAAGAGCAACCTTTGACTTGCGCAGCACTGCTGCTGCATAAGCTGTGGCTCTTCTACTTTGTAACCCCTGAGGGGGGGTTAAAGGTGACTTTTGAAATCGGTTCAATTAGGCTTCGGCCTACACTCTGCTCCACCTGCAGAGCCCGGGCTCCAACAACGCTAGTTGCTGTCCGGAAGTGCTGGCTGCACAGAGCCAAACACCTCGCCAATGTGTCAGTGGGGTCCAGCACCGCCAGCTGTTCCCCTGCTGTGTAGCCGGCAACGTGTCCTGCAAAAGCCACGCAGACACAACAGACCCAAAGCTGCCGCCAGTGCAGGCTTCGGCCTACACTCCCCTCCCCCTGCTCCTCCTCCTCCTGCTCCTCCTCCTGCTGTCCCTGGGCTCTAACACACCGCCAGTTGGGGCCCAGATGTGCTAGCTGCACAGAGAAAAACACCAGCCAATGTGTCAGTGGGGTCCAGCACCGCCAGCTGTTCCCCTGCTGTGCAGCCGGCAACGTGTCCTGCAAAAGCCACGCAGACACAAGAACTGAAATTGAAGGGAACCTGTCCCCCCTCCCCCAGGCGTTTTTACGTTATCCAGCCACCTTGTACAGCGGTAATGCTGCATGTGTGCAAGGTGGCTCAGAAACGTATTCTCCTCGCACATGTGGAACTGAAAACACGTCTGAAATGTGTCCTCTGTGTGACCATTTAACCGTCCCGGTGGTGTGACTTTCCTTTGTAATGACACGCTGCAACCCCCTTGGTAGCGCTGCCCGTCTTCTGGCATCATTGTTTGGCTGGCTGCGCCTCTGCGGCCGCCCTGACCCACACAACGCCCCTCGGTGTCTTATTTATTGGGACTGCGAGGGTGTGATTCATGGGCAGGATCAGTGCATCAGTTCGCCTGTCCCTCCTCTCCTTCCGCCTTCTTCGGACTGTGCGGCTTCATGGCCGTGGCATGCGATAAGGGATCAGATGACGCCGCACAGTCTGAAGCGGGTGTAAGGACCCGAGTGTGAGAGGCCAACATATGTGCTGCGCCAGGCCCTGAATCCCAGCCCCGCAGTGTTTTAACAATGTTAAGACACTGCGGGGCTGGGATTCATGGTCATCGCGAACCGCACCGGCCGACATTACATGATGCCAGAAGATGGGCAGCGCTAACGGCGCTAGGCCAGGGGATAACACGACAGCGCAGACTCCTGTACAGCAAATAACAACACTCGGGAGGCTGCACCCAGCACCAAGGTGGGATTCTTGACACCTGTGCTGCGTCTCATTACAAAGGGAACTCGCGCCTCCATTACACAGTTTGACTGTATAAAGGGCTGAATGTTATACGTGTTCCATTCAGCGTGTGCAAGGAGAAAAATTACAAGAGCAACCTTTGACTTGCGCAGCACTGCTGCTGCATAAGCTGTGGCTCTTCTACTTTGTAACCCCTGAGGGGGGGTTAAAGGTGACTTTTGAAATCGGTTCAATTAGGCTTCGGCCTACACTCTGCTCCACCTGCAGAGCCCGGGCTCCAACAACGCTAGTTGCTGTCCGGAAGTGCTGGCTGCACAGAGCCAAACACCTCGCCAATGTGTCAGTGGGGTCCAGCACCGCCAGCTGTTCCCCTGCTGTGTAGCCGGCAACGTGTCCTGCAAAAGCCACGCAGACACAACAGACCCAAAGCTGCCGCCAGTGCAGGCTTCGGCCTACACTCCCCTCCCCCTGCTCCTCCTCCTCCTGCTCCTCCTCCTGCTGTCCCTGGGCTCTAACACACCGCCAGTTGGGGCCCAGATGTGCTAGCTGCACAGAGAAAAACACCAGCCAATGTGTCAGTGGGGTCCAGCACCGCCAGCTGTTCCCCTGCTGTGCAGCCGGCAACGTGTCCTGCAAAAGCCACGCAGACACAAGAACTGAAATTGAAGGGAACCTGTCCCCCCTCCCCCAGGCGTTTTTACGTTATCCAGCCACCTTGTACAGCGGTAATGCTGCATGTGTGCAAGGTGGCTCAGAAACGTATTCTCCTCGCACATGTGGAACTGAAAACACGTCTGAAATGTGTCCTCTGTGTGACCATTTAACCGTCCCGGTGGTGTGACTTTCCTTTGTAATGACACGCTGCAACCCCCTTGGTAGCGCTGCCCGTCTTCTGGCATCATTGTTTGGCTGGCTGCGCCTCTGCGGCCGCCCTGACCCACACAACGCCCCTCGGTGTCTTATTTATTGGGACTGCGAGGGTGTGATTCATGGGCAGGATCAGTGCATCAGTTCGCCTGTCCCTCCTCTCCTTCCGCCTTCTTCGGACTGTGCGGCTTCATGGCCGTGGCATGCGATAAGGGATCAGATGACGCCGCACAGTCTGAAGCGGGTGTAAGGACCCGAGTGTGAGAGGCCAACATATGTGCTGCGCCAGGCCCTGAATCCCAGCCCCGCAGTGTTTTAACAATGTTAAGACACTGCGGGGCTGGGATTCATGGTCATCGCGAACCGCACCGGCCGACATTACATGATGCCAGAAGATGGGCAGCGCTAACGGCGCTAGGCCAGGGGATAACACGACAGCGCAGACTCCTGTACAGCAAATAACAACGCTCGGGAGGCTGCACCCAGCACCAAGGTGGGATTCTTGACACCTGTGCTGCGTCTCATTACAAAGGGAACTCGCGCCTCCATTACACAGTTTGACTGTATAAAGGGCTGAATGTTATACGTGTTCCATTCAGCGTGTGCAAGGAGAAAAATTACAAGAGCAACCTTTGACTTGCGCAGCACTGCTGCTGCATAAGCTGTGGCTCTTCTACTTTGTAACCCCTGAGGGGGGGTTAAAGGTGACTTTTGAAATCGGTTCAATTAGGCTTCGGCCTACACTCTGCTCCACCTGCAGAGCCCGGGCTCCAACAACGCTAGTTGCTGTCCGGAAGTGCTGGCTGCACAGAGCCAAACACCTCGCCAATGTGTCAGTGGGGTCCAGCACCGCCAGCTGTTCCCCTGCTGTGTAGCCGGCAACGTGTCCTGCAAAAGCCACGCAGACACAACAGACCCAAAGCTGCCGCCAGTGCAGGCTTCGGCCTACACTCCCCTCCCCCTGCTCCTCCTCCTCCTGCTCCTCCTCCTGCTGTCCCT
This sequence comes from Ranitomeya variabilis, assembly GCF_051348905.1. Lineage (NCBI taxonomy): Eukaryota > Metazoa > Chordata > Amphibia > Anura > Dendrobatidae > Ranitomeya > Ranitomeya variabilis. The sequence goes on along the minus strand of NC_135237.1, from coordinate 69,766,446 downwards.
GGGCTCTAACACACCGCCAGTTGGGGCCCAGATGTGCTAGCTGCACAGAGAAAAACACCAGCCAATGTGTCAGTGGGGTCCAGCACCGCCAGCTGTTCCCCTGCTGTGCAGCCGGCAACGTGTCCTGCAAAAGCCACGCAGACACAAGAACTGAAATTGAAGGGAACCTGTCCCCCCTCCCCCAGGCGTTTTTACGTTATCCAGCCACCTTGTACAGCGGTAATGCTGCATGTGTGCAAGGTGGCTCAGAAACGTATTCTCCTCGCACATGTGGAACTGAAAACACGTCTGAAATGTGTCCTCTGTGTGACCATTTAACCGTCCCGGTGGTGTGACTTTCCTTTGTAATGACACGCTGCAACCCCCTTGGTAGCGCTGCCCGTCTTCTGGCATCATTGTTTGGCTGGCTGCGCCTCTGCGGCCGCCCTGACCCACACAACGCCCCTCGGTGTCTTATTTATTGGGACTGCGAGGGTGTGATTCATGGGCAGGATCAGTGCATCAGTTCGCCTGTCCCTCCTCTCCTTCCGCCTTCTTCGGACTGTGCGGCTTCATGGCCGTGGCATGCGATAAGGGATCAGATGACGCCGCACAGTCTGAAGCGGGTGTAAGGACCCGAGTGTGAGAGGCCAACATATGTGCTGCGCCAGGCCCTGAATCCCAGCCCCGCAGTGTTTTAACAATGTTAAGACACTGCGGGGCTGGGATTCATGGTCATCGCGAACCGCACCGGCCGACATTACATGATGCCAGAAGATGGGCAGCGCTAACGGCGCTAGGCCAGGGGATAACACGACAGCGCAGACTCCTGTACAGCAAATAACAACGCTCGGGAGGCTGCACCCAGCACCAAGGTGGGATTCTTGACACCTGTGCTGCGTCTCATTACAAAGGGAACTCGCGCCTCCATTACACAGTTTGACTGTATAAAGGGCTGAATGTTATACATGTTCCATTCAGCGTGTGCAAGGAGAAAAATTACAAGAGCAACCTTTGACTTGCGCAGCACTGCTGCTGCATAAGCTGTGGCTCTTCTACTTTGTAACCCCTGAGGGGGGGTTAAAGGTGACTTTTGAAATCGGTTCAATTAGGCTTCGGCCTACACTCTGCTCCACCTGCAGAGCCCGGGCTCCAACAACGCTAGTTGCTGTCCGGAAGTGCTGGCTGCACAGAGCCAAACACCTCGCCAATGTGTCAGTGGGGTCCAGCACCGCCAGCTGTTCCCCTGCTGTGTAGCCGGCAACGTGTCCTGCAAAAGCCACGCAGACACAACAGACCCAAAGCTGCCGCCAGTGCAGGCTTCGGCCTACACTCCCCTCCCCCTGCTCCTCCTCCTCCTGCTCCTCCTCCTGCTGACCCTGGGCTCTAACAAACCGCCAGTTGGGGCCCAGATGTGCTAGCTGCACAGAGAAAAACACCTCGCCAATGTGTCAGTGGGGTCCAGCACCGCCAGCTGTTCCCCTGCTGTGCAGCCGGCATCGTGTCCTGCAAAAGCCACGCAGACACTTGCTCTTGTACCTTCTGCTCCCCATCCTGGTTCCAGTACCGTCAGCTGGTTCCGGGCAGAGCCTTTGGCTTAGGTGCCTCCCTTTGGTATCCGAGTTCCACCAACGTCAGGTGGTCCTTGGTAGTGCTTTCAGGCACGGGTACCTCCTGCTTAGTAACCGGGTTCCAGTAACGTCAGCTGGTCCTCGGTAGTTCCATTGGCTCTTGGACCTTCGGCTACCCATCCGGGTTCCAGCACCGTCAGCTGGTTCTCGGCAGTGTCTTTTGCTCTTGTACCTTCTGCTCCCCATCCTGGTTCCAGTACCGTCAGCTGATTCCGGGCAGAGCCTTTGGCTTAGGTGCCTCCCTCTGGGTATCCGAGTTCCACCAACGTCAGGTGGTCCTTGGTAGTGCTTTCAGCACAGGTACCTCCTGCTTAGTAACCGGGTTCCAGTAACGTCAGCTGGTCCTCGGTAGTTCCATTGGCTCTTGGACCTTCGGGTAGCCATCCGAGTTCCAGTTCCATCAGCTGGTTCTCGGCATTTTCTCAGCCTTCTTGTACCTTCTGCTACATTTCCAAGTTCAAGAGACTAAACACAATGACCCAGAAGACCACCCCTAAGATGACGACGACACCAGAGACGACAACCACCGTGATGACGACGACCCTGGAGACGATGACCCCGAAGACCACCCCGATGACGACGACCCCGGAGACGACGACCCTGAAGACCACCCCGATGACGACGACCCCGGAGACAACGACCCTGGAGACGACGACGACCTGGAAGACCGAGAAGCAGAAGAACAAGAGGCTGCAGAACAAAGAGCAGAAGAACATTAAGCATAACACTAAATATCAGAGCAAAAAATATTATCTAAATTATAAGCAGAAGAAGACTAAGCAGTGTATGGGGGTGAGTCCGTTCCTCCTCGTGGTGCCCCTGGATAAAGCCTGATGCTGCAGGCCAAACTGAACGCGGACAAATGTAACTGTTTTGTGACAGGCAGAACGGAAGGTGTAATCTTCAAACTTTTATAGATAACAACTACGGGAATGCCTGTCACAAATAAGAATATGATGAAGAAGTTGAATATGATGAAGATAATAGTAAAATAAAAAGAATATGAACAATGTAACCCAAAAAATAATAGGTAGAAGATGAAGAAGAAGATGAATAAGGTGAAGAAGTTGATGTCAAAGAAGCTGATGATGAGGATAATTAAGAAGAAAGCGTGGGAGAAGTAAAAAAGAAGGTGAAGGGCGTGGAAGTAGTGAAACATCAATATCTGACATAAAAAAAAAAAAAAAAACATAGTCAAATTCTTTCTAACGCCGAACTTCATAAAAAAAAATAAAAAATCCTGCTATTCTATTACATTGGGCTAAACCTCTGTCCCTTTAATATCTCCGCCACGTCCCCCAATACATCCTACAATATTCTTAGTTGTTTTCCTTCATGTAGAATGAACCTACAAGTGTATAAAGGGTTTATTTTAATTCCGATATTTTCGTCCCATTGACTTGCATTGGGATCGGGTATCGGTATCGGATTGGATTCCGATACTGTGACGGTATCGGCCGATACTTTCCGATACCGATACTTTCCGATATCGGAAAGTATCGCTCAACACTACTGATGAGTTGTTCTATGAAGAACAACAAAATGCATCGAGACTGAGATATTTAGTGAATGATTATATTAGATCACCTATGGGAGACTTGGGGTTCATGTTTTTCTTTAGTCTTGTAAATTCCTGAGGCAACACTGGGAATTTAGTTACACTTTTGCACGTTTGTAGTATGTTTTTGGCTATTTAAATATTGTTTAATAAAGGTTAAGTTTTACTATCCCTTTCAGTGAGCCCCAATCTACTGGTAAACATTGAAATAGAGATGAGATCTGGATTTTATGCCTCCAGGGTGTTCTAATGCAGAAATTATCTCCTAAGTACTTTGTGGTTTAGTGTGCCTGACAACACTATATCATATAGTTACTTGACCAATGGGATTATTTGGTGTGACTTATAAGTGCTCTGATGATCTAGCAAAGAGCAACAAGTTTAGTGAACATTAGAGATTGGCGAACCCGAACAGTAAAGTTCGGGGTCCATACCGAACACCTAGGGTTCGGGCATGGACCCCGAACACAGACTTCTCCAGGAAGTCCGTGTTACTGTTCGGGTTTGGCACCCCAAACATCGGGTATTTCCCATGCTGTCATCTGCATGACAGTGCAAGAAACACCCGCAGCTCTAATCTAACTGCCAGTCAGAGCGCTGCGGTTCCCACTCTGTCGGATGGTTACCTCTGGTCAAACGCTTTGGCTGATGAGAGAGTACTACTGTCATCAGCCTATACCTGCTGTGGCTGATAACAGTGAGTGCAGGTGCTGCTGATGGGAGTATTTATCAGCCGGCGCCTGTCACTATAAATAAATAAATAAAAATAAAATAAAAATAAATGAAAAAAAAAAGCCTTGGTCTCTTCTATTTTTGAAAACCAATGCAGGCAAAACTGACAGCTGTGGGCTGCAACCTTCAGCTGTCAGCTTTATCATGGCTGGTTATCAAGAATAGAAGGTACCCATGCTCTCGGCAAGCAGTGCCATAAGTGAGGTCACCGAGGTTCATCAGCTATGAACTCTGGTGAACTTTCTCACAGAAGCTCAACACTAGATACTGCAGGCATGATTATGCTTCTGTCAGTGTGTTTTGTCTGGTTGTCAAATCATCCAAATTGTTGTGGGACAGTATGGATTGTCTTCATGTCAGACAGGTGAGGGATATGGTTGTTTATTATTTTTACAGGGCACATGGGCATCAGTGGATTAGGCATAATGTAAGTTTCATGGCTGTTTATTATTTTCTGTTTTTTTACAAGTGACAAGGGCTTCAATGGATAAGGCATAAGGTAAGTATAACTTTGTTTTTTTATTATAAATAAAGGTGTCTGTGTCTTTCTTTCAAATAAAGAATTTTATTCTGGCTGTCTTTTCTACAACCTGACTATGGGGTTAGTAATGGGGGTGTCTTATAGACGCATCTCAATTACTAACCTGTGGGCTTGATGTCAGCCACAATAAAACAGCTGACATCAACCCCACAATCAAAGCAAGTGGGAAGAGTTAAGCAAAGTGCCAGATTTGGCACATCTATTAGGCTACTTTCACACTAGCGTTAACTGCAATCCATCACAATGCGTCGTTTTGCAGAAAAAACGCATCCTGCAAAAGTGCTTGCAGGATGCGTTTTTTCTCCATTGACTAACATTAGCGATGCATTGCGACGGATTGCCACACGTTGCAACCGTCATGAGACGGTTGCGCCGCGTTGTGGCGGTCCGCAGGGAGCAAAAACGTTACATGTAACGTTTTTTGCTCCCGACGGTCCGCTTTTTCCGACCGTGCATGCGCGGCCGGAACTCCGCCCCCACCTCCCCGCACTTCCCCGCACCTCACAATGGGGCAGCGGATGTGCTGGAAAAATGCATCCGCTGCCCCCGTTGTGCGGCGGAGACAACGCTAGCGTCGGTGACCTCGGCCCGACGTACTGCGACGGGCCAAGCCCGACGCTAGTGTGAAAGTAGCCTTAGATGTGCCTTTTCCAGGGCCGCTTCGGGCTTCTGTTTTTAGGCTGGGGTGGGAATTATCCATGGCCCCACACCAGCTTGAAAATAGCAGCCCCAAGCTGTCTGCTTTAGCTCGACTGGTTGTCAAAAATAAGGGGGATCCATGCTTTTTTTTAAATTATTTAAACAATTACAATAAAAGGCGTGTTGATCCCGCTTTTCTTGATAACCAGCCATGATAAAGCTGACAGCTGATAATTGCAGCCTGCTACTGTCAGTTTTGCCTGCACTGCTTATCAAAAATGTCATTTTTTAATTATTATTTATTTCTAGGGCACAGACGCTGGCTGATGAATACTCACATCAGAGGCACCTGCTCTCGCTGTCATCAGCGACAGCAGAATGAGGCTGATGTGAGTAGTACTCTCTCATCTGTCGAAGCCTGTGACCGGAGGTAACCTTTTTACCGCTGGTCAGAGCTGCTGGCTCACACTGTCATCTGAAAGTATGGGAACCACAGCTCACTGACCGATGGTAATGATCTTGCCCCCGATCAGAGCCCGTGTTTCCCACACTGTCATGCAGATGACAGTGTGACAATCAACAGATATTCGGGCCTCTCATTCATCTGAATGGGGACTGGGTTCAGTACCTGAAACAGACTTTTTTAGTTGTTTGTCTGAACCAGCCAGACCTGAACATCCACGGGTTCATCCATCACTAGTGAAGACATAGCTGTTGAGTGAGTGCAGCAAGTAACTTACTTACACTTCTATTCCATTATGGGACAAAAACTTGAAGCAGTGTCATAGACACACTTTCCCTTTTACACTAGAAGATCTTTAAAGGGGTTAGACACTACCTTTTTATTGATGGCATACCCTTAGGATATTTCATCAATATCTGATTAAAGGCGGTGTGACACTGATCAGTCGCTACCAGTGCCAGCAGAGGTTGGAGTTTCTCAGTTGCTGCTTGAAAACAGCAGATGCATCAAAAATAGAGCAGCCAGGGCTGGATACTCTAGATTCACCCCCTACTGCAGTGTCTGGCTGGCCCGTGACTACTATAGAAATAATGGACTTTCTGTCTTTCATCGGATTCCAAGAGCTTTTGGCCAGCCCCAGTAACAGTGGGGATGCTGGGTGTCACACCCTCACTGATCAGAAACAGTGTCTTGCGAAAGTATTTAGCCCCCAGGAACTTTTCAACCTTTTCCCACATATCATGCTTCAAACATAAAGATACCAAACGTAAATTTTTGGTGAAGAATCAACAACAAGTGGAACACAATTGTGAAGTTGAACACAATTTATTGATTATTTAAAATTTTGGTGGAAATTCAAAAACTGAAAAGTGGGGCGTGCAATATTATTCGGCCCCTTTACTTTCAGTGCTGCAAACTCACTCCAGAAGTTTATTGTGGATCTCTGAATGATCCAGTGTTGTCCTAAGTACCTAATGATGATAAATATAATCCACCTGTGTGTAATCAAGACTCCGTATAAATGCACCTGCTCTGTGATAGTCTCAGGGTTCTGTTTGAAGCACATAGAGCATCATGAAGACCAAGGAACACAACAGGCAGGTCCGTGATACTGTCTTGGAGAAGTTTAAAGCCGGATTTGGATACAAAATGATTTCCAAAACTTTAAACATCCCAAGGAGCACAGTGCAAGCGATCATATTGAAATGGAAGGAGTATCAAACCACTACAAATCTACCAAGACCCGGCCGTCCCTCTAAACTTTCATCTCAAACAATGAGAAGACTGATCAGAGATGCAGCCAAGAGGGCCATGATCACTCTGGATGAACTGCAAAAATCTACAGCTGAGGTGGGACAGTCTGTCCATAGGACAACAATCAGTCGTACACTGCACAAATCTGGCCTTTATGGGAGAGTGGCAAGAAGAACGCCATTTCTCAAAGATTTCCATAAAATGTGTCTTTTAAAGTTTGCAACAAGCCACCTGGGAGACACACCAAACATGTTTAAGAAGGTGCTCTGGTCAGATGAAACCAAAATCAAACTTTTTGGCAACGATGCCAAACGTTATGTTTTGGCATAAAGGCAACACAGCTCATCACCCTGAACCCACCATCCCCACTGTCAAACATGGTGATGGCAGCATCATGGTTTGGGCCTGCTTTTCTTCAGCAGGGACAGGGAGGATGGTTAAAACTGATGGGAAGATGGATGGAGCCAAATACAGAACCATTCTTGAAGAAAATCTGTTGGAGTCTGCAAAAGACCTGAGACTGGGATGGAGATTTGTCTTCCAACAAGACAATGATCCCAAACATAAAGCAAAATCTACAATGGAATGGTTCACAAATAAACATATCCAGGTGTTAGAATGGCCAAGTCAGAGTCCAGACCTCAATCCAATCGAGAATCTGTGGAAAGAGCTGAAAACGGCTGTTCACAAACCATCTCCATCAAACCTCACTGAGCTCGAGCTGTTTGCCAAGGAAGAATGGGCAAGAATTTCAGTCTCACGATGTACAAAACTGATAGAGACATACCCCAAGTGACTTGCAGCTGTAATCACAGCAAAAGGTGGCGCAACAAAGTATTAAGTTAAAGGGGCCGAATAATATTGCACGCCCCATTTTTCAGTTTTTGATTTTCCACAAAAATTTAAAATAACCAATACATTTTGTTCAACTTCACATTTGTGTTCTACTTGTTGTTGATTCCTCACCAAAAATTTACATTTGGTACCTTTATGTTTGAAGCATGATATGTGGGAAAAGGTTGAAAAGTTCCAGTGAGCCGAATACTTTCGCAAGGCACTGTATTGATGGCTTATCCTATGTATAGGCCATATACAAAATATAGATCCCATACTGAGATAAAAATTCTACAAAAAGAGAGTAAACCCACTATTAAAATACAGTATATTAAAAAAAGTAATAAATAATTCTCATACTGTACAAGTTTGTTGCAAGAAATAACCACCCAATAACAGCAAATGGCAGCAATAAACTGTGCTTATCCCAAACAGTTGTACAAACAATTTTAAAATATTGTTTAAGTCTGTGTGAAAAGCGCTACACAACTTCTCATAAAGTATTTGTATGTATGCTTTGAAAAAGGGGATGTGAAGTAATGGCCATAAAGTCTGCAAAGTGGTAAGCAAAAAGATAACTATGCACCACAATGGAAAATCTCTGCTTTGTGCAAGGAAGTATTTCACAGGAGGTTTAGTCACCAATATGGTACACTGGTATACCACGTAATAATATCTAATGGGAGATACCGTACTTTATAAAATTGCAGCCATACTACTATAATATTTAATGATTAACACTCCAATAGAGTGGCAATTTCAAATATAATAGGAGATTTAGACTAAGTGTATACTAAGTCTGTGCACTTAAAGCCAAAATAAAGCCAAAAGTAAAGCCAAAAAATTGTTATTTTGGCCTCCATCTGAAAAATATGCATGTAAATATAATTTGTCTTACTGTATAGGAAAGCACAGCAGACTGTCATATAGGAGGACAATGCAAAAAATCATATAGCATGCAATGTGTTTTGTTTTTTTGTTTTTTTTTAAATGGCCCTCTATAGTGAATGGATTCCTAGGTATCCCTTCTGGCTTTTGGCTACCTTGAGTGTATGCGCCTTACAGTGGGCACAAACCCAGTCTTCCTTATTATACTTAATGGGTCATATCCATAATTGTGTGAATCCGAAAGAACTAGCAGACACAGTATCAGAAAGTTTGACCACTAATGTTGCAGTATAAAAAATTTGTGCTTTGATTTCATGAAAAGACAGACTCATGGTAAATGGACATGCTATTATAAAACCACATGCCATAAAGTATTTTAATGACCTGTGTTGAGTCCTCTTCCGTCCCTGGCTTCCTGGATGTAGGGATCCAAGTAAATGACACGCAGCACAAAGGTTGTGTGGTCATAAACAGGGTTAGCCCTGGAGCACGCCTCCCTCACTGGGCGCTGCCCCTTCTTTATATAGTAAAAAGTTAGACATTTTACAGACATGCGCACAAGCGCTCATATTTCACAATCACTTACAAAGCAAATCTATTCTAGTGAAAAGTTACAATATCTGGTATGTGGATGAAAGGCTACAATTTCAAGGAGAAATGCGCGCGTGATTACTTTCCATAAAAGAAAATGTCAAGTTTGCTCAAATTTCTTGTTGTAAACCAGATTTCTCAGGAGGAAGACAAGATGGATTCTTTGGTTCAGTCTGATCTCCACAATTCCCCCCTTTGACATATTCTTTTATAATCTATCACAAATTCTTGCATAAAGTCTATGCATTTTCTTCTTTATACAGCAGTATACTAAAATATAAAAACAAAAATTAGTTCGGCAATAATAATTAGAATCACTAAAAGATAACATAAAAACTTTATACTCTTGCATCTATTACACAAAATTTATCGGTGCATACTGAGATACCCTTGAGCACAATCTTGAATAATACATATATGATTACAATAATCATAACTATATGTATAATGCTCTGCATAATCCCAGCAACCCACCCACCAATCCCTCTGAACCAGTTGGCTGGGTTGAGAAAAGAAAAGGTATCTGACCACCAGCTATCCTTATTCTGGTCATTGTCTTTGTCATACTGATCTCTGAGTCGTTGTACGTCCTTTAATTTAAATGTCATACTCATAGTACTATTCGGGTCTATATAATGACAGCAGGTGGGTCCAATGATTTGACACATACCCCCTTGTGAGGCAGTTAGGTAATCCAATACCAGGGTATGTTGGTTGACGACTATTATAAGCTGATTCTGTACAGCTATACTAGTGTTTAGTATGTCCAATATATCCCAGATCTGATCATCTAGATAATCTGTGGCTCTAACTAATTTATCCCACATCTGTGTTAACATAGGATAAATAAAAATGGTACTAACAATTTTGTTGGGAATTCCCATTTGTACTATATGTGGCCTCCCCGAGGGGCGTGGTGAGTTATCTGCAGCTCTTTTATACAGTGTGTGCTTGGGCACGGCTTGCATATTCACTTGTTTATTTGAAATTATGAAAGTAGCCGGGGTTAGGCGTCCTAATGTACAAGTACCCTTTATACCTACGGGAAGCCATTTATATGCTCCTTCTCCGCATATCCAAAATGTACCCTCAGGCAGATCCCATAGAGCTGAGTGCTGCAATACCAATCTGTGAGCCAAATCCACAAAACTAGATACATTCTGAAGCATACACCAAGAGGGTTTTTGTCCCAAGGGGCTACAGTACCCGGCTGCGGGATTCCCACATACAGGCATTCCGTTGACATACTCATCGGATTCATTACAAACCAGGTTCCCTGGCTTACTTGTACAACTGTTTGCATCACCTTGGGGGAACAACTCAGAATGTTCCCATTTTCTATTATGTATGTATCTTTCCAATACTACAGGTTTGAAAGCATCAGAGGGATCGGCGGTTGTACTAAAACTGAGCTGTAGATTTTCTGTGGGGACCTGTCCTAAATTAGTTAATCCAGTCTTATTCCTAGGTACCCAGGCCCCACCCTTATAGGCCAAATATTGTAGATGTGTACCAGTCCCTGAGAGATTACCCTGCCACCAAGGAAATTCTACCCATCCCACAATTGGTATGGCGATTGTAGTATTCCACAGCCTAGTATTACCAGTTTGGTTGTTGGCCAGGTTGTCTGAACAATTAGGCCAAGCGAATATTTCTTCAACTGACACGGGAACTGCTAGAAAAGGTATACTTGTGGCTGATACTGGTGAATGGGTACAGATCCAACAATCTGCCAGGGGTTGCGTATTATTTAACAAGTCATGTACTAATTTTCTATGATGTTGTACAAATCTATTGTTCAAAGGGGCTAGAGAATTCAGTCTATCCCATGCCTCCGTTGAGATTAACATTATTAACATCAATATCATGAGTTTTGTCCTGCTTTTTTGCAATGGCTTGCATGTATCCATGATGCCTTTCCTTCAAGCTTGACTGATGTAGGTGTTGTCAACAGGACTTGGAAGGGTCCGTCAAATCTTGGTTCAAGAGCCTTTCTGGTGTGTCTTTTTACATAGACTTGATCACCTGGTTCCAACTTGTGACTTCCTACAGTGTTGTCAGGATCTGGAAGGGAAGCAAAAACTTGTGCATGCACCTTAGTTAATTGTTTCTGAAGATTTTGCACATAAGAAGTCAATGACTCAATATTTAACACAAGTTGCTGTGGAAAATAACATCCTAAATTGGCAGTCCTGCCAAACAAAATTTCATATGGAGACAGTTTAGTCTTACCCCTTGGGGTATTGCGTATTGAGTAAAGGGCCAGTGGAAGGCATTCTGTCCAAGGCTTTCCTGTTTCAGCCATGGCTTTCTGTATTTTTAATTTTAAAGTTCCATTCATGCGTTCCACCTTACCAGAACTTTGTGGATGATACGGAGTGTGTAACTGACTTTCAACACCCAACATTTTCAGTACATTTTGAAATATTTCTCCAGTGAAATGAGTACCCCTATCTGACTCGATCACTTCAGGGAGACCGTAACGGGGCACCAGTTCGGCAACTAGCTTTACAGCAGTGTTTTTAGCTGAAGCCTTCCGAACTGGATAGGCCTCTGGCCACCCCGAGAACATGTCCACACACACCAACACATACTCATACCCATTACTTTTTGGCAGCTGGATAAAGTCTATCTGTAATCGCTGAAATGGGTAGAGAGGTCGGACGTGGTGCTTCATAGGGGTCTTTGTTGTCTGTCCGGGATTATGTGCCAGGCATATAACGCATGCAGCACAATAGTCTCTTGCATAGTTGCCAAAACCTGGAGCCAACCAGACTTGCTTTGCCAGTAGTGTCATTGCATTTGCAGACACATGAGTAGGGTGGTGCAATCCACCAACTACAATCGGGTACCAGGCTCTAGGTAGACATATTTAGTCCATCTTTCTTCCAAATTCCTGCTTGTTCTTCTGCCCCTTCCTTTTTCCACCTGTCCCTCTCCTCTTCTCCTGCATCTTCCTGTGCTTGTCTCAGTCTATCTTCAGTATTTTCTGTGGGGTTTACAGTATGAACCTGTTGTAAGGGTTTGACTGCTGCTGCTTTGGCTGCTTTATCAGCCCTATCATTTCCCCTAGATTCCCTAGTGTCGAGTCTCACATGTGCAGCTACCTTGATTACTGCTACTTCTTTTGTTTCTTGTGCAGCCTCTAAGATCTGTTTGATCAGAGAAGCATGTTTTACAGGTTGTCCTGACGCTGTCATGTAACCTCTAGCTCTCCAGATTACTCCAAAATCAAACACAATACCATGTGCATACCTAGAATCAGTGTATATATTAGCTGTCTGATTCTCAGCTATTTTTAGCGCTTCAATCAATGCTGTTAGTTCTGCTTCTTGTGCAGACTGTTTCGGTGGAAGTGGTTCTGCTTTGAGAGTTTCAGATTCTGACACAACTGCATACCCTGTATGAAAGTTACCTGTGTCATCTGCAAACCTACTACCATCTATAAACAGCTCTAAATCTGGATTTTGAAGTGGTGTTTCGGATACATTGGGTAAGCCTACCGTTTCTTGTAAAATGAGCTCTGTACAATCATGTGTGTCTGTAGGGAAAAAATTTGCGTGTGGATCAGTGTCCTTATTCCCCCCTTCAGACTCGAGAGGTAGCAGTGTAGCTAAATTGAGAGTCTGAAGCCTTGTAAATGTGATAGTAACGTATGAGGATTGGGTACAACTGGGGTGATTGGATCTAGAACTTTGTTTATTTCTCTTAGATCATGTACCATACGATATTTGGGCATAGAACTCTTATCAAGAGTTCTCTTCTTGACTGGATACAGAGGAGTGTTAGCAGGTGATTGTATCTCTACCAAAACTCCTTTCTCTCTATATTCCTCTATCTGTTTTGTGATCGCTAGTTCCTGCTGGGCACTCACAGGGTATTGTCTGAGCTGTGGGAGAACAGTTCCTGGTTGCACAGATAGTTTTACAGGAGAGATATGCAATAATCCCACATCAGTGTCACCCTGTGCCCACAGTGTTTCTGGGACCGTTGAGAGGTCTAGATCTGTGGTGTACTCTTTTTCTTCAGTATGATCCTCAAAAGCCTGAATTCTGACATATTGTTCTAATGTTTCTGCATCATCAGGGATAGTCAGCATAACTGTGCCATTTTCCCTAAAATTGATATTAGCTTCTAATTTCTTTAGGACATCAGTTCCTAACAAACATGTTGGGGCACCTCTGGCATACAAAAATCTGGATGCAAAACATTTAGGTCCTAATGAGACCTCTAGGGGCACAGTATATGGCAGTGTTCGAATTACCCCATCATAACCCTCAGCAAAAATTGTTTGTTGTGAAATATCTTCCGGATTCGGAAGAAAATCTTGATTCAAAATTGAGGAAGTTGCACCTGTATCTATCAAAAATGGAATCTCTCTCCCCCCTACATTCACCTGTATCATAGGTCTTCTAGCTGGTAGGGAGGTTTGTAACACATTGAGTCAATCTGAATCTGGTATGGGACCATCCACTATGGATGTCTGTTGGATGTCTGAGGGCTTATTCTTTGGTACAAATTTTCCTGATTTTATGTCTGCCTGCTTCTTTCTACATTCTCTCTGGAAATGTCCTGGTTTCTTGCAGTAATGACAAGGAAAATTGTGTCTTGCTCTCCCTCCTGTTGTGTTTGCTTGCGCTATTCTGACAGGCTTATGATTTTCTCTTAAATCCAACTCTATCCCTACGGCTTTTTGCCTAGCCAAGTGTGGGTCTTCCAAGGTTCTCCAATCAGGAGTTGCGGCCTTAAGTTTCTCCTTCACTTTTGGAGACAATCCATCTATGAAGGTTTTTGTAATTAACCTCATCATTCCTGGAGTGGTCAGATCTATTCCTTCATCTCTAAAGCTATTTTCTACCCCTAGATAATACTCATCTACTGATTGACCAGGTTTCTGAGCCACCACTCCCGTTGTTCCTCTCTGCCTCTGTTTCTGCCTCATGAAAATTATTAAGTGGTCTACGAACTGATTGCCTGATTCTATCGTTTGTAGGGCACCTTCTCCTGCTTGTCCTACTTGTCCTGCCTGTCCCACTTGTCCTGCCTGTGGCCTATGTCCCTGTAGATATGCCAGTAATTCCTGGAAGAGACCAGGAGTCATTTTCATTCTACATAATTCCTCTCCATCCGCCCAGACTCCTGCGTGAGTCTGCATAATTTGCTGTATATATTGTGCAAATCTGACTGGAAACTGGGTGGGGTCTGGCGCGTTATGCAAGAGAGACATACCTTCAGCAGGGGACCAAGGGAAATATTGCCGAGTTTGATGATACCTAGTTCCCATTACCCCGTCAGCATTTGTTTCCCTAAAAGGTCTTGGTACTACCCTAACAGGAGCAAGTACAGTGCCATGTCTAGGCGCACCACAGGCTAGGCAATCATTCCTCCAATCTGGATTTTGTTGTCCACAGTGTGAACATACCCATCCTCCTACCCCACCAAGATTGGGATACAAGGCTGGAAATTGTTTTCCTCCTTCTGCTCCTCCAGATGGTACAAATGATTGGGCATTTGGATCTAGGTAAGGGGGTGGGATACCACAACACTGTCCCTTACCCATAGTCCATTTTGAAGTATCTGGGTCATACTTCCAATTTTCTTCTCTCGCTGTTTTTGAGACTTGTATCATGCAGTGCACGATGTCTTCCCATCCATTATCTTTAATTATTCCTCCTCTCTCTCTCTTTGCTCTTTCCCATTCAGTGCTAAACACTAGAGCTTCTGAAATTCCCAATTTTTCTCTTACCCTTCTAATCTGTCTTCTGACTGTCTTTCCACATCTTTCCTGTATGATATCTGCTGCTTTCACTTGTCCTAAGACGGTTTTTGTCTGTTTATTTCCCATTTTGTCCCAATACTAGCTATGACTACCCTAGGTGACGTTTGGACAACCACTTCCTCTGTTGGTGGCGTCTCGTTGCCTTCTCTCCTAAGGAGCTAAAATATTGAAGGGCTTGTCTGCTCCGTTTTTTCTAACGTTTAAAACGTACTTGAGTGCTATTGCACATGCAAACAGACCTAGCAACACCATACAGAATGGGACAAGTCTATTGACTCCAGTCTTTCGCCATTTCACTTGGCTGTTTTGCCATGGTTGTCTTTTCTTTCATAGGAAGATTTGACAATACTAACATTTTCTTGCACCGGTTGTAGGATGTCGTGGTTAGCCAGGACACCTTTATTTGACTATCAAGGATTGATGTCATCCACTGATACTGACACAATGCACAGATATAATGATGAATGTATGTTAAGGTCACCATTTGTGACTGGTGACAATCTCATTTTACAGCGTTTTAATGCTTATCTGGGAAGGTTCATGCTTCACTCGTCAGTGTAATTGAGTCTTGTGCTTTTGAAAGATGAGACATTGACTGGAACTGACAACACTCGTCTGTTTCCTTGTCGAAATTATTAGTTTTAATCATTTTTTCTCTCCACCTTTGCTGGATGTAACATTGCTATAAAACATTTGTTTTAATTATAGCATTTTCTTGCGTGAGCTCATTTACTATCCTGTTGATCAAATGCGCTATTTTTCCTCTATTTTGATGACATGGAAAAAATTAATCACTAAACTGAAATTAGTGATGTGAGAAGATTTAACCACCAAAACGTAAATTGCTATCATTATACATAATGAATTTAACTTCTGTCCTTCGCAGAAGTTTACATCCATCGTAAAGTATTCACGATACTAAGATTAAGATAAAATTAGAACATTTTTGTTAAAACTTACAATGGAGTTATGGATTTCCATATTCCAAAGATTTCTTTGTTTTTTACTAGTGATGAGCGAATATACTCATTACTTGAGATTTCCTGAGCACGCTCGGGTGTTCTCCGAGTATTTTTTAGTGCTCGGAGATTTAGTTTTTCTTGCCGCAGCTGAATGATTTACATCTGTTAGCCAGCATAAGTACATGTGGGGTTGCCTGGTTGCTAGGGAATCCCCACATGAACTTATGCTGGCTAATAGACGTAAATCACTCAGCTGCGGCAATAAAAACTAAATTTCCGAGCACTAAAAAATTCTTGGAGGACACCCGAGCGTGCTCGAGAAATCTTGAGTAACGAGTATATTCGATCATCACTATTTTTTACTTGTCATGAACTTTTAGTGTATTTTTTCCTAATCTCTTGTTTTTTTGTGTTTTTTTTAATACATTTACACAATGCAGTTCTGGCAAATCTAAAAAATTGCAAATGGATTTTTGTGCTCTCTAGGGCACATCACTACATGTGTCACACACGCACCTTATTTACAAAAGAAAATGGTGGTCCTCTGATGAGGTTTCACCTGACTAGCCGCCAGTTGCAGAGTAAACGGAGAGATAACATCTTGCTCTTGCTTGGAACAATTTTGCGGAATTCTTTTAGTTAGCCAATCACTGGCTACATCAATGACCTGTGTGAGCCAGTAATTGGTTGATCAGGGATTTCTTGCCATTTCTTGTGTGTCAATATGGAGTCCGGAAGTAGAGACCAGTAGGGACCAGGTAAATGTCAGGACAGGATTTATTTTAAACTACTCTGAGCCCTTTGCAAAAAAAAATATGTTGGGAATACTTCTTTAAGAATACAATTGATCAATTTATACTATGCAGAAAATGACAATAGAAATATGATTATGCAATTGGTCATTATTTTGATTTGTTACAACTGATGTATTTATGTTCCCTTTTTTCTTTTTTCTTTTTTATACAGAAAACTTACAGACTTAAATCCACCAGAAGTAGAGGTAGAAAAAGCATATCTCCAGTATGCCGGATGGGGCCCTAAAAGTCAGCAACTGGTAAGTAGCAAAAAGATGCAATTTTCATATAGTATAAGTGAACAGAAAAAGTTGAATATGTTTGCAAATACATTGCATTCCTTATCTTTTACAATTCCTTATCTGTTACAACATATAATTTAGTAAGGAATCTGACTGCAGGCATCAGCTTAAATCTCATAGTATTTACAGTACTAGTTATAAATACATTAGCTGACTTGCATTTGGTCCGAATGCCTAAATCATTTCCTTTGTAAATCCCTATCTATTTATTGCCCTAATATAAACTGCTTTCTAATACATTTGCATTAAAGGGAACCTGTCACCCCGTTTTTTCAATATGAGCTAAAAATAGCGTTTAATAGGGCCTGAGCTGTGCTTTACAATAGTGCCTTTATTATCCCCTGATAATCCCACCTTTGCTGCCAAAATACCTAAGTAAACTCGCCGTTTTTGGCTGTCAATCACCCCGGTCCGGTCCGATGGGCGCGGGCTAATCTCCGATTCTCCACACCTCCGGATTTTCACGAAGAAACTTATTCCCGGCGTTGGCGTTGTATTTCGCGCCTGCGCATTAAAGTGTCATCTTGTGCCTGCGCATTATGCTTTGCCCAACTGTGGACATAGCATACAGCGCATCATTGCGCATGCGCGGGTTTTCACTGTAACCTGTGTGTCCCGGAAAAGTTTACCGGTGTCCCGGACAACACAATTTGCATATCCAGACTTTCGGGGCACAGAGGTTACAATGAAAACCCACGCAAGCGCAATGAGGCATTGTATACTTTGCCAACAGTTGGGCAATACATACTGCACATGCGCTAGAGCCTAATGCACTGCGCAACCGCAAAAACTGAGTGCGATCTGTGCTATTCACAGATCGAGTTACGTCTGACATGCCGGGAGAGACAGTTATTTGGCAATGCCCATTGGACCGGACCAGCCAAAAATGGTGAGTTTACTAAGGTATTTTGGCAGCAAAGGTGGGGAATCAGCGGATAATAAAGGCACTATTGTAAAGCACAGCTCAGGCCCTATTGAACGCTATTTTTAGCTCATATTGAAAAGACGGGGTGACAGGTTCCCTTTAAAGATTCCCCATCCTTCCTTAAATACACTAACTGCTTTTCAATTTTTTTCTCTGCTTCATTTTTAATGATGCTTTGTATAAGAATCCAAGTGCATGCTGGGATACTGAAACAAAGCATCCTCAGTGGGCATAGGCTGCAGTCACTGCTGCAACCCCTGTCCTCTCCTTGAAATGAAGCATCATCAGAGATGCTCATTTTGGGGCTAGTCCCTGCACGGTATGCACTGTGTAATGTGCACAATGACAGTGCACGCTCTGTAGCCAGCTCAGATCAACAGTGGTGTCACTTGTGGGGGACTTGACTGTGTGTATGACTTATAGACTGGAAAAGTGGGTGCTATTGGCCCATGCCAAATTCGGCATTAAATCATGAGGTGTGCCCAATAATGGGCCTCAATAATCCAGCAATGAGCACCCCATGTGAAGGTAATTTAGAGCCTTTTATGTTCTTAAATTCCCATGACTAAGGGTACTGCAAAACCTGAAACACATAGATACCAATGTCAGCATGATGGTAGCGCTGTCCTAACATAACGTTTTATCATATATCCTCTGCGTCATATCCATGTGAATATAGAAAATCGCTTGTTCGTCAGAGCCAGATCAACTTCCATTGTGTAAATTCCCTGATAACTTATTAGCCTTACTCGTGATGAGTGAGTGTGCTCGTTACTTGAGTTTTCTGAGCATGCTCGGGTGGTCGCCGAGTATTTTGGGTATGTTTGTAGATTGTTTGTGCCTCCACAGCTGCTTGATTTGCGGCTGCTAGACAGCCTGAATACATGTGGGGATTCCCTAACAAATAGGCAATCCCTGCGTGTATTCAGGCTGTCTAGCAGCCACAAATCATGCAGCTACAGAGACACAAACATAATCTACGAGCACGCCCAAAATACTTGGAGATCACCCGAGCATGCTCAGAAAACTCACGTAACAAGCACACTCACTCACCACTAGACCTTGCAAATTTTCAGCAAGTTTAATCTATTGATTTAGGGAATTTAATGTTTGTTTGGTCCGTTATGCTATTTGAGCAGCTCATGCTATTCCTATGGTAGGCTTGTTATGCTTTTGGATATACCACCCGTCATGGTGGCGCTTGATACATCTATATCCTGTGTGCAGTGAGAAAAACAAAATTTAAGGCATAACTTAAAGTGAACAAGTACATGTTCTGTATAGATGGACAGTAGGCCTTCAGCATTCTGTGGCCATTGCCTGCCAAAATGACAGCTACATGACTTCTGAAGACTACAGTGTTTACACAAGGACTTCTTCCCAAATATCTGCTTATTCTATTGCAAAGCTCTCATTTAAAGTTTTATTTTCCAAATCTTTTGAAAATTTTAGCTGTATGAAGCAGTTGCTTTGTCACTTCTCTGCCACGAGTTGCCTCCTAATGCTGCCAATCTTGAAAAACAAAATATGACATCAACATTAAATATGCACAACTTGTAAAAGTGCTGACATAGCCAAGTTAGCGGTCTGATCATTCTGTTTATATTAATAGAACTGTTGTGGGACATATAAAAAGAGAAACCTGAACTGACAAAGTAAATACAGTGTTCTAACTTTTTAAACTAGGCTACGTAAAAATTAAAGAAGCACTCCCACTAACTTTTATAACCATTAAATGTGTGTGTACATGCATGAGTGAGTGCATTAATATACTCACGTGCACCACTGCTCTCTCCAGTGCAAGGCACCATTCTGCTCCTCTTCTCAGAGATGTCACCGCTCTGCAGACTCTTCGGGTTACACTGCTCTCTGCGTGACTTGGAGGTTTCTTTTACAATAGAAGCCTATAGAGAGTCAGTACGAGACTCCATAAACTTTCTTTGTAAAATAGACTTCGGCTCATTCATAGCGCATAGAACAAAAACGGCTAATCAGAATTGCAGTTATGTCACTGAGGAGCAGAGAACAACGGTGCTGGACAGCAGAGAAAGCAGTGGTAGGTGAGTATATTCATACACTCACAATACACTACATGCATGTACATACAAATTTAATGAATAAAAAAACAAGTTAAGGGGAGAGTCCCCCAAGGACAAAATTAAAAGGTTGTGGAGGCTCATTTGTATCAGGTCCATACAAGCGTGCTCTGACATTCTGTACACCATGATGCCACCCATATCAGCATGGACTTTGTGGCTCATTAGTATTCACTGATTCACTCATCTAAGTGTAGCTTTCTGTACTTGCAAAATTCTGCTTAGATACGGTCATAAAATAGATAGTTGTTTAGAAGCCATGTCGCTCTTGTGACAATTACAATACAGAATGGTGGTTTATATAGTTGGCAGCACGGTGACTCAGTGGTTAGCACTGTTTATTTGCAGCACTGGGGTCTGAGTTCCAATCCCACCAAGGACAAAATCTGCAAGGAGTGTGTATGTTCCCCCAGGTTTGAGTGGGTTTCCTTCGGATGATCAAGTTTCCTCCTACACTCCAAAGACATCCTGATTCGAAATATACAGCTCTGTCAAAAATTAAGAAACCACTGCAAAATGTTCAGTTTGTCTGATTTTTCTCTTGATATGTATATTTTTGAGTAAAATGTAAATTGTTCTTTTAGTCTATAAAGTTCTGACAACATGTCTCTAAATTTCCAAGCAATACATTTTGTATTTTTTTTCTGACAAAGAAAAATGATCAAAATAAAAAAAACAAACAGTGCTTTCAGACCTTAAATAATGCAAAGAAAACAAGTTCATAATCATTTAGAAACAACAATACTAATGTTTTAACTCAGGAAGAGTTCAGAAATCAATATATTGTGGAATAACCATGATTTTTAATCGCAGCTTTCATGCGTCTTGGCATGCTTTCCACCAGTCTTTCACACTGCTTCTGGAGCAAAAATGTAAGCAGTTCTTCTTTGTTTGATGGCTTGTGACTATCCATCATCCTCTTGATTACATTCCAGAGGTTTTCAATGGGGTTCAGGTCTGGAGATTGGGCTGCCCATGACAGGGTTTTGATGTGGTGGTCTCTTAATTTGTGCCAGAGCTGTAGATTATGAGCACAATGGGTACAGTGATGATAATGTCTTTAAAGCACTGTGAAAGTTAATGGTGCTTTATAAATGAGTAAAATAACAAAATAAATGTAGTCCAGAATTCATAATAACAAATAAAAGTCACAAAATGTCCTTGACTCCATGATAATTCTAATAATAAATTTTCTCAGGGAAAATTTTTTATCCCAATAGGCAAGATGCAAGCACATGTAGATTCTTCGGTTTTTCTTTGCATACCACTTTGCCAGTTGTCCTCGGTATATCTAACGCCTTGCTATGGGAAGGGCAGGAAACATAGTGCAACCATCGACCATTAGTTAAAGGATAAGGAAATCTTTATTCCATACTCACAAATATAAAAGACATGCATTGCTTTTAACATACAAAAACAACTTTGTTGCCCACTAGCCCTTGCCTGACCTAGGTTTCTCTTGATTCTGGGCTTCTTCAAGGGAAGCTCAAAATGAGGAAGAAGCCCATAGTAAGGCAAAACCTAGGTCAGGGAAGGTTCAGTTGGACATGATTGTTTTTAAACAATGATTGTTTTTAATTGTGTTTACATAAAACTGTTCAGCTATCTTAGACCTTCTTGACACGTCCATTTTTTTTGTCTGTATGCGGTCCGTTTTTAAGGACCGCAAATACCAACATACGCACACCCATTGTATTCAATGGTGATATGTGCATGTCTTCACGCAGCAGGGAAAAAATGCATGCTGCACACTAATGACATACAGATGACATCCTAGCATCATCAGTGTGACACATAGCTGCGCCTGGAAAAAACAGTACAATTAGCGCTGTTCCCCGGCTCCGGGTGCTGAAGGCAGCTCTCATCGTTGTTGCCTAGTCTCCGTGCAATCAGTGAGACTAGGTGATGCTGATGGGAGTTGGAGTCATCACCTGCTGTCTGTGTAGCATATATTAGATAAATAATAAAATTAAAAAACAGCGTGGGGTCCCCCTTCATTTTCATAACCAGCTGAGGAAAAGTCGTTGGCTGGGAAAAGTCATTGGCTGGGGTCTGATGTTAGTATTCTGGAAGCCATAAAGGTTCCCAGGTGTTTATCATCAGCTCACAGCTGCTGGCTTAACCTTTACTGGTTATTATAGGGGAGAGTCCCCCCAAATAATGATGTGGGGTTTCCTCTATATTTTCTAACCAGCAAAGGCTAAACAGCTGTGGACTGATATTAACAGCCTAAGAAGGGGTCACGGATATTGGCCCCCTCCTAGACTAAGAACATCAGCCTTCAGCCGCCCCAGAAATGCCACATCTATTTGATGCGCCAATTCTGGAGCATAGCCAACACTCTTCCCACTTGATCTGATGTGGTGACAAGAAGGGTAATAGTTGTGGGGTTGATGACAGCTGTTTTATGACCGCTGACATCAAGCCCAGAGGTTAGTAATGGAGAGGTGTCTATAAGAAACATACAAAGTCAATATTTGAAATAAATAATACCTGACCCTCTTTTACTCGATAATTCCACAAACCTAAAAATAAAAAAGCAAAGTTATACCCATCTTTTCACTGATAATTCATTAATACCCATGTCCCATGATGATCCGGATGGTTTGGTGAACAGTCACATCAGTGATGTGACCCCTCACCATGCCATGAGAACATGGCTGCTTGTAACCGGCGGTGATGTCATTAAGGCTGCTGCCAGTCAGGCAGCCCTTCTCATGGTTCTCAGTTCCCATAAACACAGTGACAGTTCCGTGCCAACAGCTGTGTGGCACAGTAAGAGGTGCGGGGACTAGTGATGACGAGCAAACGTGCTTGGATAAGGTGTTATCCAAGCATGCTCATGTGCTAACCGAGTGTCTTTGGTGTGCTCAAAAAATATGCTCAAGCCCCCATGGCTGCATGTCTTGTGGCTGTATGTAATTGCATGACAAATTTTTAGTTCTATTTTCGCATGTTACCCTTTTGAAAATAAAAATTATTTGGGGCTAAAATTAACATTTTTGTGAAAAAAAAAATAAAATGTTATTTTTTTCCTTCCACAATCCTTTAAATCCTGTGAAGAATCTAAAGGGTTAATATACTTCTTGAATGTTGTTTTGTATGAGTCTTGAGCAGGAGGCTGAATAGTAGAGAGGAAGCAAGTTGACGGTGGTAAATTTATTAGAAGTATCGGTAGTACGAGTGTAAATGCTCACCTGGAATAGTTGTGAAATATATGCACAACTCTAAACTGGACTTTGCAGATGGATGGAATCCTTGACTGCGTTATGCCGCTCATCCGAGATGTGTGGAGATGCGCTTATCCTGGGGTAACCACAAATCCATGTGAATGCACAAACAGAGGGGGAATCCAGGGGCTCTTCTGTCTAGCAGGCAAGTTCCCAATTGGCCATCATATTTAGAATGTACCCTCAGCTGTTAAAATCCAGTGATTTAACATCCAGACAAACCCCAGTGCAAACGTTTTAAATATGATGACCAGTTGGGAACCTGCCTACTAGATGGAAGCGCCTCCAGAATCTCCCTTCTGTTTTGAACGTCGTTTTGAGTACTTTGAGTGGAGCAGTTTTTAGAATGGTGTCACCATTGGGGTTTTCTGTCAAATAGTTCCCTCAAAGTCACTTCAAATGTGATGTGGTCCCTAAAAAAATGATTTTGTATATTTTGTTGGAAAAATGAGAAATTGATGATAAAAATGTAACCCTACTAAGTTCCTAAGAAAAAAAATTGTTTAAAAAATGATGCAGATGTAAAGTAGACATGTGGTAAATGTTGTTTACTAACTATTTTGTGTGGCATAACTATCTGATTTAAGGGCATAAACATTAAAAGTTTGAAAATTGTGAAATTTTCAAATTTTTGATATTTTTATAAATGAACGTAATTCATATAGACCAAAATTTACATGTCATGAAAAAACAATCTCAGAATCACTTGGTTATTAGTGTTGAGCATTCCGGATATCGGGTATCGGCCGATATTCGCTGTATCGGAATTTTGATACCGAGTTCCGATATTGTTGCGTTATCGGAAATCGGACTTGGGATCCATATTCATGTAAAAAATAAAGAATAAAAATAAAAAATATGGATATACTCGCCCACCGACGGCCCCTGGCTCTCAGCGGTGCAACCGGCAGCCTCCGTTCCTAAGAATGCAGTGAGTGTAGGACCTGCGATGATGTCGCGGTCTTGTGATTGATCGCATGACCGCTCATGTGACTGCTCACGTGACCGCGACATCATCGAAGGTCCTTCACTCTGCATTCTTAGGAATGGAGGCAGACGCTTGCAGCGATGACAGCCAGGGGCCGTCCGAGGGTGAGTATATCCATATTTTTTATTCTTTATTTTTTACATGAATATGGATCCCAGGGCCTGAAGGAGAGTTTCCTCTCCTTCACACCCTGGGAACCATCCAGGATCGCTCCCTATTATGTTCTGATATTTGTGTCCCATTGACTTGTATTGGTATCGGGTATCGGTATCGGCAATATCCGATATTTTTTGGATATCGGCCGATCCAATCTGATACCGATACTTTCAAATATCGGAAGGTATCGCTCAACACTATTGGTTATGTTAAAGCGATCCAGAGTTATTACCACATAAAGTGACAGTGGTCAGATTGGGAAAATGAGGCTTGGACATTACCGTAAAAAGTAGCTCGGTCCTTAAGGGGTTAAGCCAAGCTTTGCAATGAAAAGTTCCAAAATGAAAAAGAATAGCAGTGTGACATTTAATGCAGTCAAATATTATGTGCAATTCCTGGGACCACTGCTATCAACAAGGAATCATTACCAAGTGATTTGCTAGGCAGTCGATGTTATCTATTACAGACGTTCATGGGCTTTGGATCCAAATAATCATCCGGATTTAAAATAAGCCTTTCAGAGGGAATTCCCTATTGAAGAAATTTGGATTGTCCAGTAATTTTATAATTCTCTTTGCAATGGTGGCAAAAAGAGAAAGATTGTCCTGATATGCCCAACTCCGAAGTCACTCCTTTATGCCAACTATAACAAGGTAAAATTAGGAACTTCAGTTAACTGTGTAATGACTCTGATGGCATCCATACACATTTGATAAGTCTTTTGAACTCACTGATGGTATCAGCTGACCATCTAAAGGTACCGTCACATTAAGCGACGCTGCAGCGATATCGACAACGATGCCGATCGCTGCAGCGTCGCTGTGTGGTCGCTGGAGAGCTGTCACACAGACCGCTCTCCAGCGACCAACGATGCCGAAGTTCCCAGGTAACCAGGGTAAACATCGGGTTACTAAGCGCAGGGCCACGCTTAGTAACCCGATGTTTACCCTGGTTACCAGTGTAAATGTAAAAAAAAAAAAACACTACATACTTACATTGCCGTGTCTGTCGCGTCCCTCGCCTTCAGCTTCCCTGCACTGTGTAAGCGCCGGCCCTAAAGCACAGCGGTGACGTCACTGCTGTGCTTTGCTTTACGGCCGGCACTGACACATTCAGTGCAGGAAGCTCTGAGCAGCAGCGCGGACGCCGGGGGACGTGACAGACATCAGAATGTGAGTATGTAGTGTTTTTTTTTTTACTTTTACAATGGTAACCAGGGTAAATATCGGTTTACTAAGCGTGGCCCTGCGCTTAGTAACCCGATATTTACCCTGGTTACCATTGTAAAACATTGCTGGCATCGTTGCTTTTGCTGTCAAACACAACGATACACGCCGATCTGACGACCAAATAAAGTTCTGGACTTTCAGCAACGACCAGCGATATCACAGCGGGATCCAGATCACTGCTGTGTGTCAAACACAACGATATCGCTATCCAGGACGCTGCAACGTCACGGATCGTTGTCGTTCTCGTTGCAAAGTCGTTTAGTGTGAAGGTACCTTAATGTGCATGACGCCCTTCGGACTAGCCTCAACAAATTATGAATGGCATCAGACAGTTGGATTTCAATCACTTGCTCCTTTTGTTCGAGGTGGATATAAGCATCTTCCAGTGGGTCAGTCATAGACAAGGGATAGTCAGGAGAGATAGTCGTCAGCCAAATTGATAGTTCAGATATCTCATATGTTTAAATTCTAGCAGAGACTCTCTCATATAAAGGAGGTGGTTGGCCAAGATAATTACCAGCCAAAGGTATTAAACTGACAGCTTATGTACAGTATATGGTCAGCTTAAAAGCGGAACTTACTATTCCTAATAATGCACCCTTCAGTAAAGAAAAGAAGAAATGTTCACCAGGAACAATTTCCTCATAAAGAAAGGAATTGAGATAACCATAATGTCAAGAAATAATAACAGTAATCTCCAAGATCCCTCAATATTGAGGATCAATTCATTTGGCAACCATATAATGTACATTAGACGTATGTTGGCTGAGACTCTTGACCAGCCAGCTATCTAGTGGGTAAAGGGGTGCACCCCTCCAAAAAAATAAATGGGGCTGTTATTTTTCAACATTTTTAGTACTTATCAATTTGGGGCTGCCTTTTTTATTTAATAAGAGTGAGCAGACCCAGATTAGTGAATTCTCTACATAGCAGGTCTTAACAGAAATGCTTAATGACCCCCGAAAGGACACAACTTTCTCGTAAATTTTCGGGTTGTGGAATTCCGGCATGCAGAGCGGGATCCCACAATCCTCAATGACCACACTTGTAGAGAACTTGCTCTTTGTAAACTTTACTAAGCTCTTATGAAACAGTAACTGCTCTAGTCATGTTCCGATGTGCACACATCTGTTTTTGCATTCCTCACAGCTGTATTACAGCTTATTCATTCTCACCTTCTGGTGCTACGACTACGTGAAAAAGAATCAGGAGAGTTGTAGCGTAATTTGATGTTGGTCATCTACATAAAGAAAAACATATTTACTTTTCCATCTACTGTGGAAACAGTGATTACAATAAAAAGTTGAATTTTCTGCAGAGAATAATATTTATCTTCTGCCAAGGATTCCATCCTTTACCTGTACCTCTACACCCACCTTATAGACTGCACTATTGATCACCTTCTATCCTAATCAGTTACCCCTCTAGTAAAGTACGAGGCAGTGCTGGTTTAGTGCAAAGAGTGAGGTCTCATGAAATCTTACTCTCTGGCTATGAGAGCAGCTGGAGAGAAGTGGGACCCCACTCTGCATAAGTTCGGGTGCAACATTTGTTAGAATGTCGAAGGGGCATTAGAAACGTGTCTGAACATTTCTGGGTCTCGGGCTTCATCTAAGCCAGAAGTCCCAGCTTAACATGAAGAGCCGTAGGGATTTAGCACTCAGTGGCAATAATAAGAAGATATGTTTGGGATCAAGTGGCGGACAGTGCAGAGTGGAGGAGCCAGAGAGGGGAGTGGTAAGGTGAGTTTGTTTGTTTTTGTATTGATGGTCCTTTACGGTTCATCAGCCATCATTTTGCTTAATCTGTGTAGAAGCAAAATTAAAAAAAAATAGGTATTTTGGCAAATTTGTGATATTCGAGTAGAATTCAATTCCACTTCAATATATTTGCTCATCTTTAAAAATGACCTTGTGCATACTCATTAGATGCTTCAACACAAAGAATAGGATCTGTCAGGCTATTGCTACTAATGTATATGTAAATTTTCTTAAACAACAGGAAAATACTAGTATAGAATAACCCCAGTGGCTGATGTGAAAATTGCAAGTTTTCACTATTTTCTCTTTAATACATATTGTGATATGGAAAAATAACATTGCCAAAATTAAAAAATAAATATTTTTAGCCCAAAAAACAATTTAAACAATAGGTCATTTTCTGATGACGTTCCATTTAAATTCTTGAACAGAAGGTTATATGTAAATTGCCTCTTCAGAGAAGAGAACAAAATCTCTTGCCCCACCTATTGGAGGTAGCAGCTCAGTATTGACCCTTTAAAGAGTCTTTCTATAGGACGTAAGGTGCTGCGAAGTACAATGGTAGCCTATTACTATTATTGATCGTTCAGTGTGAATTGGCGGTTGTTTAAAGAATCTTTAGTATATACAGCCAACCAAAATTGTGTATTAAAGGAAAAGAAATCTGGGATCTTGCCTCTGATGAAGGATCAATGACTTACTTTAAGTGATCGGTATGATCACATATCTGCAGCATGATGACGATTATATCACTTTGCCCTGTAAGCCTGATATTGCAGTGTGCCAACCAAATTTTCCAAATGACCTTCCTTCCTCTGTTTCTTAGTATACTTACTTTGATGGAAACCCTCTAGCATTGCCAGACAGACACCTGTAGGCGAATACGACAGCATCAATCTCTTCTACCTAAATTGAGAATTGCATCTGCATGACACACTGAGACCTATAAATAAAAAACCTGCGGCACTTAAAATAATCAATCCCTTTATGTGGTACATCTTGGGGCTATTGATCAAGGCAGAAAGAAGAACTGTTCAGAGAGTGCTTTTATGTAGATGTTAATGTCCTCCAAATGAATAACAATAAGGTGAGGGATAAACAAATAAAGGCCTGAGTTAATTATCCGCGTGATAAAAGTTTATTTTAGTTTTTAACCTCAGGCATTAAGTACAAGGTTAGTCAATCTCTGTGGATAAAGGATTAAGGCTAAACATAAAGGAGGTATACTACAACATGAAAAAAATACAAGAACAAAAACATTTCAAAATATATGTACAAATTTAGCTAACATAAAATATCTCTCTGGATAACAGTTGAATGTTGCCATCTTCCATCTCCTCCATCTCCAAATTATAACCTTACGGTACCTTCACACTAAACGACTTTGCAGCGATAACGACAGCGATCCGTGACGTTGCAGCGTCCTGGATAGCGATATCATTGTGTTTGACACGCAGCAGCGATCTGGATCCCGCTGTGATATCGCTGGTCGTTGCTGAAAGTTCAGAACTTTATTTGGTCGTCAGATCGGCGTGTATCGTTGTGTTTGACAGCAAAACCAACGATGCCAGTGAGTTTTACAATGGTAACCAGGGTAAATATCGGGTTACTAAGCGCAGGGCCGCGCTTAGTAACCCGATATTTACCCTGGTTACCATTGTAAAAGTAAAAAGAAAACCAGTACATTCTCACCCTCTGATGTCTGTCACGTCCCCCGGCGTCCGCGCTGCTGCTCAGAGCTTCCTGCACTGAATGTGTCAGTGCTGGCCGTAAAGCAAAGCACAGCGGTGACGTCACCGCTGTGCCCTGCTACTGCCGGCGCTTACACAGTGCAGGGAAGCGGACGCCGGGGGACGCGAATGTAAGTATGTAGTGTTTGTTTTTTTACATTTACACTGGTAACCAGGGTAAACATCGGGTTACTAAGCGCGGCCCTGCGCTTAGCAACCCGATGTTTACCCTGGTTACCCGGGGACTTCGGCATCGTTGGTCGCTGGAGAGCTGTCTGTGTGACAGCTCTCCAGCGACCACACAGCGACGCTGCAGCGATCGGCATCGTTGTCGATATCGCTGCAGCGTCGCTTAGTGTGAAGGTACCTTTACCAATTCCAAATCCTCTTTTGATCGTTCTTCCTGTCTCCTATCTTCGAGTGAGTCCTCACATTATCAGCAATTTTTGATAAAAAAAAATACTATCCACAATAGAGATCATACGATGCAAGAAAGAAGATATTGTTAGAGGTAGGTTTGGAATTTATCAAGATCTGGACTATAAAAACAGGAAAGAATAACACTACAGGGTGGGCCATTTATATGGATACATCTAAATAAAATGGGAATGGTTGGTGATATCAACTTCCTGTTTGTGGCACATTAGTATATGGAAGGGGGAAAACTTTTCAAGATTGGTGGTGACCATGGCGTCCATTTTGAAGTCAGCCTTTTTGGATCCAACTTTATTTTTTTCAGTAGGAACAGGGTCATGTGACACATCAACCTTATTGAGAATTTCACAAGAAAAACAATGGTGTGCTTGGTTTTAACATAACGTTATTCTTTCATGAATTATTTACAAGTTTATGACCACCTATAAAATGTGCTCAAAGTGCTGCCCATTGTATTGCATTGTCAATGCAACCCTCGTCTCCCACTCTTGACACACTGATAGCAACACCCCAGAAGAAATGCTAGCACAGGCTTCCAGTATCCGTTGTTTCAGATGCTGCACATCTCGTATTTTCACACCATAGACAATTGCCTTCAGATGACCCCAAAAATTGAAAGTCTAAAGCCGGGTTCACATTACGTTACTGGCGTCCATTAGACGGACTATGTTACACTGCGGCATAACGCGGTGCAACGCAGTCCATTAACACCGCCATTAATTCTTATGTCGGACCCATCGCTAGCGCACGCCCACAATGGGTGTGCGCTAGCGATGTGCCATCATTGAGTGACGAACCCTGAGACGCGGGCTGCAGCGTTTCCGGGTCCGTCACTGCTAGCGCAGATAGAGCTAGCAGATGGAATGTTAACGCAGTGTGAACCTAGCCTAAGCGGCTCAGATCGGGAGACCTTGGTGGACATTCAACTGGCCCACGACGCCAATCCACTTTCCAGGAAACTTTTCATGTAGGAATGCTCGGACCTGACATCCCAGATGGTGCACCACTACATTATGGCTGCAACTAGGGCTTATTTTTGGAGTAGGGATTATATTTAAACCATACTCCAAAAATCCTGTAAGAGCTTATTATTGGGGGAGGTTTTATTTTCAGGGATACACAGTGTTAGGTCTGGCGGAACGCACCAAATAATAATATTAGGGAATATGAGGTGTGTTCGCAGTCCGGGGTCCACCGTGCAGAGATGACACCTGCAGCTGAGTAATGGTGGATAGACACTTGTTCACACATGGGTTAGACCTCACCCAGTGTGAATGGAAGAAAACTCTGTTGCTTCACAGAGTCACCGTAAATACACTGTGCCCTGTTAGCAGTCACAGGGTGCAGCTGAAAGACACTAGAGGGATCCCTATGAATCACCCCCACTAAACTGGTGATTGGACTCACTCTCACCCTCGGTGGCTTTTGAGCCCCTGCCTGAGGATTCCCTGAGTCAGATGCTGAGTCCAAGCGGGAGTTCCCACCCTACACTGACCAGCAGTCAGGAAAGCGCACTGATTGCACATGGTGCCGTACAGGCAGGCACTGCAATAATATGCTGAAACGTGTGGTAAGTGTGCAGGTAGCACTGTCAGGCGCTAGGCAGCTTCCACCATTCATGCGCAGTCATCATCACTAGGAATGGGAATGATTAAGGAGCTTTCATCCATTGACAGACATTCATCTACACACACACGTTATCAAATTTATACTAGCGCATGGCCGTGCAGCCATGCAAACTTTTTATATCTGTAGCTCTCAAGGACCTTCCTAATGGTCCAATAGGAGCTGCTACAGGACCTGAGCGTGTGACCCCCGACCTCCAATGGGAGGCTGTCCCGTGGGCACGCTCAGTATGGAAAAAGCAGGACTTAGTCCCTGAAATGCCTTCTCGCTGCTGATCAGCACTGGCTACCAAGGCAGAGCCTGGAGAGGCAGCAGTAACCAAGTGCACAGCATCAGCTTGAGCCAGACACTGGGACCGATGTCTCCACTGAGCAGGCTCCACTGTGGCTGGAGGAGAATGGGAGACCGCAGCGGACATGACTTGAGATTCCCCCTGTGCAGCGGCGAGAACTCGATACCTAACACACAGTAGTATGGAGAGTAAGTAAGGGCTGATTTAGACAGAATGATTTAATTGCCAATTACGGAACATTGCTGACTGTATAGGGGTAATTGATCAATATTGGTCCCCATAAAGTATGCATATTGTCGGCAGCACATCGCCCTTTTATAGGGACAATGTGTCTAATAATAATGTTTAAGACCCTTTTGAACAGTCTGATAATCAATCGAATAAGCATTAGTAAGAGCTCTCGGTTTGGCAAATATAAGCATTGGGGAATGGTTGTTTGACAGTTGTTTTTATTCTGCATGTTAAATCAAAAATCGTTTTTTGCGAGCAGCAATTTTTCCTAAGTAAACCGAGGATTTGGTGCAGGTATTACGCAAACTGTATGCAGACCAAATTATTATATTAACTGTTCATCCCCATACAGCTTGCACCTGCCCTTGTCAATTGCTTTTAATCCCCTTCAAGTCCAGGTGATTTTTGTTTTTTGTACTTTGTTTTTTTTCTCTCATTCTTCCAAGAGCCATAACATTTTTTTTTCTCCTGTCAACATAGCCATGTAAGAGCTTGTTTTTTTCTTGGGTTATGTTTTTACAAAGTTCAATGTGCCTTAAAAATAATCAATAAATATGATATTTTAAATAAATATGCAGATGACGACAATACCCAGTATAACTGTAAGTTGTTTTTTTTTATAATTTAAAGGTTAAAAAATGGCAATCTGATGTTTTTATAGATTCCATTTTAAGGTACATACACCATTTTGATTTATATTTATTGCATTTTCAACAGGAAATGTAATGATTGAAAAACATCAATTTTGATGTTTTGATTTTCTTTTTTTGACGTTTACCATAGAGGTTAAATAATGTAATAATTTGTTAGATTAGACTTCTATGGACACAACGATCGAAAACATGTTTATTTATTTTTGTAATTCTTTATTTCTTTGTTGCTGGTAATGTAAGTCTTTGTTCACATAGTATTTTAGACTACTGTATGGTCAATGGCTCCTTCGGGGCTTACGTCTGAAGCCCTGGAAAACGGGATTCGGGCATATGCACTGACAGGGCCATTGACTGTAATGATGCAGAATCACAGTGTGCTCTGTCAAACATAGTTTTTGGCCTTATATGCCTACTTGAAGCGGGCTCCAAGACTCGGTTATGCTGTCCACATGTGATGATCGAGCACTAAAATGCACAAGTGCTCTGTACTCAAATTAATCAGGTCTGAAGTTCGGAGGGCTCAATTCAAGTACTGAGTATAATGGAAGTAAATGGGAAACTCTAGCATTTTCTGGAAGACCCTAACTGGAGGGCTGGGTAGTCAGAAAAATTCCTCAAATGGATGGAAAGAGTCCAAAAATGGAATGGGAACAGCATGAGGAAGATGCCTAGATGCATCCTGTTAGGGCTAGCGGATCGCACCAAGTAATAGGGTGATAGATACGAGGTGCGTTCGCAGCCCGGGGTCCACCGTGCAGAGATACCTGCTGCAAGTAATGGTGGATGGACAGTGAGCTCACACGTGGGTTAAACTTCACCCCGTGTGAAATGAAAGCGAGCTCTGTTGCCTCACAGAGTCACGCTGTACACAGGGACTAAAACTCTAACTAAAAGTTGTGCTTGCTCTGGAACTCTTCTGTGCTAACCGCACACATGAAGGAACCAGATGCTAAACCAAGGCTAATTGCCCACATTGATGCTAGCTGCCTGCCTGAGTGTACAGCCCCAAGGCTAAACAGACTCACGCCACTTATATACAGTGTGGCAGAGTATCCACTGGCAACTGCCAAGCACAAATGATACTAGAGCATGGCCGTGCGGCCATGCAAACCTTTTATAGCTGTAGCAGTTCAGGACCTTCCTAGTGGACCAATAGGAGCTGCTACAGGACCTGAGCGTGTGACCCCCGTCCTCCAATGAGAGGTCATCCCCTGGGCATGCTCAGGAGGGGAAAAGCAGGACTTAGTCCCAGGAGCGCCTCCTCGAAGCTGAACAGCACTAGTTATAATGGCTGAACCTGGAAGGGCAGCAGTAACCAAATATGCAGTATCTGTCCTGGCCAGGCCCTGGGACCTGGGACCGACATCTCCACTGAGCAGGCTCCACTGCGGCTGGAGAAGAATGGGAGAGCGCAGCGGACATGGCTCGAGATTTCCCCTGTGCAGCAGCGGGAACTCGACCCCTAACATCCTGTTCATTTTATGAAGGAAGGACTCTGAAACTCACAAAGCCTATGCTGACAATGTAAGAACTGCCAAAAATCAGAAGGAAGAGGGATTCTGATACACCTTCTATTAGACGTAAAGGAAGGTTTCATACACTGTCTCATCATCTACCTCTTGAAACAATAATTGCTGTTTCCCACCATTGTTTTTTTCTGACCATGGGAATTTGCGCATCACTGCACACGATCTCCTCATTTCCATCTTTAAACGTGCAGGGCGAGAGTTCAGAATCAATAAATGGATATGTAAAGAACTCCTTGGAGTGTCTGAGTGTGGGATCACTTGTCTCCTGCGACTCACTATGGTGGGAGGAAGGAAGATCAGGGTGAAGGTTTTGTGGTCCAGACTCATGGCTATTGAGACTGGACTGTGTGGAAGACAGAGTAGTGCTGGGAAACATACTGAAAGCATAATATGTCATAAAATCGACCACCTGTTCACACAGTTCTGGCTTCAAAAGTCATGTACCGAACCCCTATGCAAAGATGGATAGAAGTTAGGTGTTCTGGATGAGCATGTTTGTTATGTTCCCACAGCAGCCACAGTTTCACTTGACTCTGGGCCTCTGTGTGCACCATCAGCAGCAAGTCTAATTCCTCATCCTTTAGCGCACGCCTTGCGCTTTTTAAATTTGGTATATGCCTGCAAACTTTCCGGTATCAATAGTGAAAAGAAAATATGTCTTATATAAGACCTGATGACACGATGCGGACGGCCAATCACAGTAATGCCAACATGGCTATGGCATTACTGTGTATGGCAGGCAATCCCTGCATGTTTATTGACTGTCTAAAAGCAGCAAAATACTCGAGCACCCGAGCATGGCTCTCGAGCAGCCGCGATACTCGATCGATTAATGAGCGTAACTGAGCACCCGTATGCTCTACTGTGTATCAAGCAGTGTCAAGCACACTAAATGGTGTCCAGTAGAGCACATATTGACTCCATCTGCATTATTACAGTCATTTGAGAATGGAGACCATTTTCAGGAAGAATCACAGTTGCATATTTTTTCCAGCACTTTGCACCCATCTATGATGTTGAGAAAATTCCTTAAATACTTTTGAAATAAATCAATCATTACTGTCAGAAAGAACTGTTTCAGGTATCAGTGGATACAAAAACATTTTCACTGTCCTTAAAATGCTTGCAAATAACTAAAAATAAGAAGCAGGAACTATGACAAATATGCGCTGTGCTTTTGCTTTTTGCAAGGAGATATGAATGAACAGACCCATTACATTACATCAAAATATCTGAGCCACAAATCTTTTCAAACCTTTTGTAAAATCTTTCGTTTTAAGGCTACACTGACAAACTACGCTGTCATTATAGAAAGCTGTAAGAGGCTGCTGGATGCTTTTCTCTGAGAATAAAAAAGCCCCTGGGAATATGTAGCAAATGTAGCAAACGTTGCAAAATGTGTTTTTTTCTTCGTTTACATTACCCCAGGAACAAGTTTGATTTCATGTAATTGATGTATAAAGCATTAGTATGACTGCGCAATGAAAAAATCAGGGTTTGCCACTTTATAATCCTGTTGCCTGCTGATATTGAAAAAACTGGTCTCTGGATATGGGAGTGTCTTTTAAAGTTGCAGACCATCAGCTGGATAAATGGAAAAAGTAGAGAAAACTGCAAATCCACAGCAAGTAAATCATGATGATGGCAATGGTAAGCACATATGTAACTAAACAC
Source organism: Ranitomeya variabilis (assembly GCF_051348905.1). NCBI lineage: Eukaryota > Metazoa > Chordata > Amphibia > Anura > Dendrobatidae > Ranitomeya > Ranitomeya variabilis. Next base: position 69,730,945 of record NC_135237.1, on the reverse strand, counting down.
CCAAAAATCACTATAAGGCCTTGCAGGAAGATGGACTGGGTCGGTGAAACTTCTCTCGTGTCGGTTCCAGAACTATCGGGGCTGTCACCATTGTTGCTTGGGGGAAACCTTTCTGACCCAGACAGACCTTTGCACTCTACTATAGGGGCGTGTCAGAGATAAAAGTCAGTGTGCGCAGGAAAGCGGGACACTTGGCGGGAAGACAGAGCATGCAGCAGGAGAAGATTGACTCACTTTCCAGTGGACTACGCGATAGGACATTCCTGCACGGCAGCACCTCAGCCCTTGCGCACCCTGACTGTGGAGGACGTGAATCCGTGTGTCCTCTGACTCCTGTGACCGAGAGTCTGCCCCACATCATTCCGCTGACTGCCGCGAGTGCGTGGCCCAAACCTTACCAGGCGAGTCACCCAGAGTCAGGTGGCCTTATCGCTGCCACTGAACATGGACACTTTCCGGTTGTGCTGCTTCACACCACGTACATCAGCCCGGTAATCGAGAACCTTGCATCTGGGAGCCAGGATGCACCGCTTCCATCAAGAGCAAGTGCATCAACTTCCTTCAGGAACAGACCAGAGACTTCACGCGTCGCCAACGGTGCCACCGTGGGATTCCAAGTTTGCACCGCCTGGAAACCATGTGACTGATAAGTTTGCCAGTTTTATAACCGTTTGTTCTCACCCTAACACTATACCTAGTATTATGCACCTCTTAACCCTTCCTCTCCCTGCGAGGAGTATCCCTTGTAATAAACCCTTTAACTCTTGCTCTGCCTCCTGCTCATCACTGTAACCCGCGTTCCTGCTATTCTTATAGCCTGATTCACACATCACTAAATAATCAGTGTCTGCATGCCAAAACCATGAGTGAAACCTAGAGAAAGAACACCTGTTCTGTGTCCTGGAGACACTTGCGGCCTCAGCACACAAACACCAACAAAAATCTGACCAAAACCATAAATGTGTAAACAAAGCTCATCAGCTTACATATCCAAATTACGAAAAAAAATAGTATGTTCATAATCAAGCTTAATAGATGAATGACATATCTTCTCTTTAATTCATACCATTGGGATATCTGGTGTTTAATTTAAAAATCCATGATGCTTCCCTCAAAAGCACCTGTATGCGCAAATCTCTGAATCTCCACCTCTTGGTGGACATTTGGCTTTTTCGATGCCATTGACCTAAGATACTCCACACTAGCATCGTCCTGTTCTACAAATTATTTAACCGCTCCTGAATGAGATGTGTTTTTACTATAAATATTGGAAATGTGTTCGCAGATTCTCTTTTTAAGATTTCTGATTATACACCCTATGTATTTAACATACATTTTTTGCATTCGATACAATATTCCACAGTTAATAAAAGAGCCAATATTGTGACTCATTTCATGTGGCAAATTCACAGACTGTCTTTTCTCTGCCAAAATGCACACATTGTATATCTGTTTACCACAAAAAAAAAAAGCCAGGACTAACCATGTTGTAGTGGTTTCTTTTTTTCTTCATATACTGTATAAACTTTGGGATAAGAGGTCAAGTGTCATGGGTTTACTGTGACAGAGAGGAGCCAAAACACCCTAGCATCTGATTTCTCCTACTCCAGCACCGATTAGAGGCACTTCACCTTCATATTAAATGGTGCAGGTTTCTTTTAGCAGTGCAGGGGTTAATCTGCTTAGTTGGGAGCTCTTGGAAGCTTTCCTGCATTAAGGCACTCAGCTGTTCACTCTTAGCCAGTCCCCTCTCATATATATATTCTGGGTTCTGGCCAGCACTAATTGCCAGAGCAAGCTTCATTTTGCTGCATGGTTTAGGAGATGGTAGTTTAATGTTGTTTGAGAAGGCGTTTGGTGGTTTTATCTGAGACTGTTGCAAGGTTTTTGCTACACTGCTACTGTACTACAGAACTACTACTACCCTACAATACAATGTACTACAGAACATCAGTGACTTCTTCAGTTCCTACCATCTCCGTACCTCCATAATTCTGACATCTCCCTTTGCGTGGTTGGCACTAAAATAAAACCCAGACAGCAGGTGTGCTGTCTAGGTGTTAAGTTTGACACCAATCTTTCCTTCACCTCCTTTATACAATCTCTTGCCCGCTCTTATCACTTGCACCTGAAGAACTCCTCTAGAATCTGCTCCTTTCTCACCATGGAAACCAAAAAAAACCTCACTGTTGCCTTGATCCACTCCCGCCTTGACTACTGCAATTCTTTATTGAATGGCCTCCCCTCACTCGACTTTCCGCCATCCAGTCCATTCTTAATGCAGTAGCCAGGGTCATCTATCTGGCTAATCATTACTTGGATGCTTCCACTCTGTGCCAGTCACTTCACTGGCTGCCCGTACCTTATAGGATCCAATTTAAATTGCTTGTTCTCATGCACAAAGCTCTCCACAGTGTGGCACCCCCCTACATCTCCTCCCTCATTTCTGTTTATTGTCCTACCTGCTTGTTGCACTCCACAAGTGACTTTTGACTAATGCAGCGCCCCAGAGTCCTGGTCATTGCAGTACTGTTGCTCGGCCACTAAGGGGGGCTATGGTACGTCTGATGTTGTGAATTCTGTTGTGGGTTCTGCTCTTGGGCTCCCTCCGGTGGTTATAAGTGGTAGTGCTGCTGTTTGTCCTTCACAGCAGTCATCAGGTGCTTCCACTTTGGACGGGGCTATTTAGTCTGGCTTCACCCTTTAGTGAGTGCCAGTTGTCCATTGTTTTCTTGAGGATTCACATCTCTGCTTGGTTTCTCCTGCTGGATTGTCCAAATCATCAATGATAAGTCCTGGCTTTGTTTTTGCAGTCCACATGCTGTGGACTTTATAGTTCAGTGAATTGCTATGTTTTTCTTGTCCAGCTTTGTCTGTGTAAGGATTTATTCAGCCAAGCTGGAAGCTCTGGAGTCGCAGAGTTACCCTCCATGCCTTTAGTTAGGTGTGGAGATTTTTGTATTCTCTGTGGTGGATTTTTGTAGTATTTTAATACTGACCGCACAGTACTCTGTCCTGTCTTTTCTTTCTAGGTAGCGTGGCCTCCTTTGCTAAATTCTGTTTTCAGTCTGCGTTTGTAATTTCCCTCTCCTTTCACAGTCAATATTTGTGGGGGCTGTCTTTCCTTTGGGGATTTTCTCTGAGGCAAGATAGTTTTCCTGTATCTTTCTTTAGGGGTAATTAGTCCTCCGGCTGTGACGAGGTGTCGAGGGAGTGACAGGAACATCCCATGGCTACTTCTAGTTGCGGTGTTAAGTTCAGGGTCTGCGGTCAGTATAGAGGCCACCTACTCCAGAGCTCGTCCATGCTGCTCCTAGGCCACCAGATCATAACAGTCTGATGGCACTGAAGGAGTTCACCTGACCAGGTATCACAGACACCAATACACTTCACAGTCTGGCCTCCAGGGGGAGCTAAGGGTGCTATGTATTAGGCCACTCCTCACAGTCTGGTAAAACTGGGGGTTAGATAGGAAGTTAGTTAGAAAGCAGACTGGGTTGGAACCAGGCAACATCCTGTGGCAGAGGGTGTTGCAGGGGAAGATTCAGGGGGGTCCCTGTCAGTGGTGGGATCTTGACAGAGGCCTAGCAAACAGAAAGAACGTTACTGGACCGCGCCTGCACTTCATTGCGGCGGTACCCCAAGAAAGGACAAGCAGCGAGGTTTATTGTGAAGAGTAAGAAACGAGATCAAAGCAACAAGGAGATAACACCAGGCAAAAAAAGCGTCAGTTAGGAATATTATATAAACATCTATGGCGACTCTTACTACAAATAATGATATAAAAGGAGAACCAAGAGTCAAAACTGGCCAATAAAGGTTCACAAAAAATTGTATTTATTGAAAAAGATCGGTCACATTAACATCAGTGTACCATACAATAATAAATAATTTAGTAAAACATTCGTAGCGACTATATCCATGAATACATCAAAATGATCCAGTGACAAAAACAGAACAGGAGTAAGTGTAATAGACACTATTTTAAATCAATATAAAAGTTATCACCTGCGCTAGAGGGATGCGTTGGAAAATAGAATAAATATGTGGACACAAAGGAAAATAGTTGTGCAGATACGGTAATTAGCAATGCCGCCAGACAAAATGATTAATTGCACAAGCACTTACTGCCTGGATATGTGTTGGCGCCGCAGCGTAGCTGTAACTAGTCCCGAAAGGTGTCCAGTAGTTAGTCCCGTGATGTAGAGCAGAGGGGTAGAATCCGCTGGATAGCTGCTCTTGCCTGGATCTGTATTGGCACCACAGCGTAGCTGTAGCTTTTCCCGAGAGGTGTCCAGTGATTAGTCCCGTTGTGGTAGAGCGGAGGAATGGAATACGCTGAATAGCTGCTCGCTGGTCACAAGAAATTGGGACGAGCCGCCTGCATCTAGCGTGCCCCGGCCGGAAGCAACACCGAAGCAGTGGCGGAGCGTGGAAAGGGCGTAGCTAAAGTGTGACGTCACACAAGGAATAAGGACGGGGAGCGTGCAGGGACACAAACCAATGCGTTTCGAAGGATAAATTCCTTCTTCGTCAGGAATTTATCCTTCGAAACGCGTTGGTTTGTGTCCCTGCACGCTCCCCGTCCTTATTCCTTGTGTGACGTCACACTTTAGCTACGCCCTTTCCACGCTCCGCCACTGCTTCGGTGTTGCTTCCGGCCGGGGCACGCTAGATGCAGGCGGCTCGTCCCAATTTCTTGTGACCAGCGAGCAGCTATTCAGCGTATTCCATTCCTCCGCTCTACCACAACGGGACTAATCACTGGACACCTCTCGGGAAAAGCTACAGCTACGCTGTGGTGCCAATACAGATCCAGGCAAGAGCAGCTATCCAGCGGATTCTACCCCTCTGCTCTACATCACGGGACTAACTACTGGACACCTTTCGGGACTAGTTACAGCTACGCTGCGGTGCCAACACATATCCAGGCAGTAAGTGCTTGTGCAATTAATCATTTTGTCTGGCGGCATTGCTAATTACCGTATCTGCACAACTATTTTCCTTTGTGTCCACATATTTATTCTATTTTCCAACGCATCCCTCTAGCGCAGGTGATAACTTTTATATTCATTTTATTCTTTCATTAAGCAGGGGTTCACACAGACCCTGTCTGATCACCAGCAGCAGCGTTGTTTCAGTGTCTTTTTAATAGTGTAGCGCCAGTGTACTATTTTATACACTATTTTAAATCATGCGTGCAGAAATAATGCCATCTACACATAGGGTCAGCTATTTAAGGCATGTGGTGATTAAACCAAGTGGTATACTTCATATTAGCGATATTCTAAAAATCACCACATGTCCCAAATATACCGGTAGTAGCATATAAATCAAAACAAACAAGTGAATTACCCATGTGTGTAAAGAAATCCTGTCTGCGTCCTGGATCACGTACCCCAATGCGCGTTTCGCGTTCAATCGTTATCGCTTCCTCAGGGGGGTGGTTTAATAAAGATCTCAATCCGGTTTAATTAGTATTTACATCCGATCATGTGATAAAGCGATGAGAAACAAGTGCGCATGCGTGAAACGCCGGTCCATCCCCGTGCTGCGTTCCAAGCCTCAATCCCAGACAAGTCCCAGTCACGATGGGTCACCTAAGCAGACATATGGGGCAACAGTGGGAGAGGGGCGACTCTAGGGTCCCGGAAGAACTCCAGGCCTACCCGTCATACGGGTGCATCCTAGCCATATCATCTGGGGGATGGAGAAGAACATCAGAATCAGCTGTGAGGGAACATGAGAAACAGACACAACAGTTGTGAGGACTATCCCGTGGTGCTCAGCAGGGAAGGACTACAACAAACAAGTGCTAGAAGGAAGGCACAGATTTCCACCTGCAAAGGGAACTCTGGAGGTGCCATCGGACCGGCCGGTCTCAGACAGCCCTGTTAACCGTACTCTGGATAAAGATGTTCATAAAGTGCAAACGTGCTAAAGGCCCCTAGTTACAAGGTGACTTATGGGCCACAGTATGGAATCCTCCTATATATCTGGCATCCTATCTTTGAATATGTATGAAACCAATGGAAGGCTATATCCACTGTAAACACTCTCAATATTTTAGAGTTTTAACTTACATGAAAGATGCAAAGTGTTGCGCGTGCCCCCATAAGGAAGAAGCCTGAACTGGCGAAACGGCGCTGTCGGGGTGGCGACACAGACATACAACACTTTGCATCTTTCATGTAAGTTAAAACTCTAAAATATTGAGAGTGTTTACAGTGGATATAGCCTTCCATTCGTTTCGCCTTTAGCACGTTTGCACTTTATGAACATCTATCTGATATAACTGTTATTTTTGAGTGTAGCATCTTGCTCAGTTATACCTAGCCTATATGTATATGGCTTTGCAATTATAGTCATACATGATTTTGATGTAAGCCATTTATAGGCTATTGTATTAACTTGGTCTTATATATTCCTAGACCATTGCACTCTACATAAAGGACATTTGCATCAAATTTGTATGGTCATTAGTGTTGAGCGATACCGTCCGATACTTGAAAGTATCGGTATCGGAAAGTATCGGCCGATACCGGCAAAGTATCGGATCCAATCCGATACCGATACCCGATACCAATACAAGTCAATGGGACTCAGGTATCGGACGGTATTCCTGATGGTTCCCAGGGTCTGAAGGAGAGGAAACTCTCCTTCAGGCCCTGGGAACCATATTAATGTGTAAAAGAAAGAATTAAAATAAAAAATATTGCTATACTCACCTGTCCGACGCAGCCGGGACCTCAGCGAGGGAACCGGCAGCGTTGTTTGTTTAAAATTCGCGCTTTTACTTGGTTACGTGAGGTCCCGGCTTGTGATTGGTCAGGGCGGCCATGTTGCCGGGACGCGGACCAATCACAGCAAGCCGTGACGAAATTACGTCACGGCTTGCTGTGATTGGTCCGCGTCCCGGCAACATGGCCGCCATTAACCAATCACAAGCCGTGACGTCACGGGAGGCTGGACATGCGCGTATTTTGAAAAGCGCGCGTGTCCAGCCTCCAGTGACGTCCCGGCTTATGATTGGTCACGGCGCCATGTTGCCGGGATGCGGACCAATCACAGCAAGCCGTGACGAAATTACGTCACGGCTTGCTGTGATTGGTCCGCGTCCCGGCAACATGGCCGCCATTAACCAATCACAAGCCGTGACGTCACGGGAGGCTGGACACGCGCGCTTTTCAAAATACGCGCATGTCCAGCCTCCCGTGACGTCCCGGCTTGTGATTGGTTAATGGCGGCCATGTTGCCGGGACGTCACTGGAGGCTGGACACGCGCGCTTTTCAAAATACGCGCATGTCCAGCCTCCCGTGATGTCACGGCTTGTGATTGGTTAATGGCGGCCATGTTGCCGGGACGCGGACCAATCACAGCAAGCCGTGACGTAATTTCGTCACGGCTTGCTGTGATTGGTCCGCGTCCCGGCAACATGGCCGCCCTGACCAATCACAAGCCGGGACTTCACGTAACCAAGTAAAAGCGCGAAATTTAAACAAACAACGCTGCCGGTTCCCTCGCTGAGGTCCCGGCTGCGTCGGACAGGTGAGTATAGCGATATTTTTTATTTTAATTCTCTTTTTTACACATTATTACATTAATGTTGTTGCGATACCCGATACCCGATACCACAAAAGTATCGGATCTCGGTATCGGAAATTCCGATACAGCAAGTATCGGCCGATACCCGATACTTGCAGTATCGGAATGCTCAACACTAATGGTCATAAGACTTATTGTTTCAGTATACAACATATGTTGGTTGGCGTTTCCAAACACAATGTTGTAAGATGCATATTGTGTTGGTACAGTAGTCGCTTGTTTTTATAGGTTTCCTATTTGTCTATTTCTGTTTGGTGTTTTATTGGTATATTGTATTTAATAAAGTTTTTCAATTTTAGTTCTAGTGTGCATACCTTCATTTCCCCATGCATGCAAGGGAAATTGTGTTTTGTTACTTATGACTGTTGTATATGAACGGTTGACTTGTAAAGTGGTGGGTAATATGTTGGAGCGATATAAATAAAGATTATTATTATTATTATTATTATTATTAAGGTTTTGGTTGTGTGCTAATCCCCTACTTCTACTACTTTGGTTTTTCTCCATCCTCTACTCCCCGATGCTTACCTCTGTTGTTTGAGTATATTTGTATGATTGTTTTTTTATTCCTTTATCCCAGTTTGTATCACCTTGTTAGTCTGTTTGAGTATTGCCATACACTGCTACTCCCCTCTTCCCTGGGTGGGTGAAGGGTAATGATTGAAGGTGGATTCAGGATCTCAGGCAAGGTATGTGGCCCCGGCATCTTCACCATCAGAATTAAACTGGGGAACAGATAGAGCTAGGGTGCCCATTGCGCTAGGGACAGGGAAGAAGCCCTTGGTCCAGAGATACGTCAGTGAATTTGGGGTCTACCAGCATCTCAGCTTATCTTTACCTTCAGGAGCTCTTGTGAAAAAACCTGGTAGACACGTAGTCATGACCCTCCAGGATAAGCCCAGCCTATGGCTCAGTTACAGAGCACCAAGGACATTTGTATTCCCAATACCCAGAGTCTTAAGCTTTCCCTAAAGATGCATTTCTTTAGACTGCCCTATCACCTCACCACACTTATCTAACTATCCCTGTTTTGCTCATACAAAACTTTCTTCAAAATCATGATCCTCGTAGCATCTGTTCACTTAATAGCCCTCTGTGCTGTACGTGTAGAGATCCCGGATGGTGGCCGGATTATGTGAACACCCTATTTATTTTATTGATAAACCAACTGTACAATACAAGCATTTTTTACCATTCTCCTTTCGTGTCTCCCCTATTTCCTCGTAGATTGTAAGCTTGCGTGCATGGCCTTCATACTTCTTGGTATCTGTTGAGTTATGTGATATTCTGTAATTTCTTTGTCTGTACAAGTCCCCTCTAAAATATAAAGTGCTGTGGAATATGTTGGCGCTATAGAAATAAACATTATTATTATTGTTACAGAGTGCAATTGCTGCTTGGGATCCACGTGTTTGGTCACAGTGTCCGTTTTTACAATCGGTGTTTTATCAGTATTTTCACCTATTCTCTGCAATATTATTACAGACATGACACGGATCAATGCCATCCATATGCTATCTGTGATTTTTACGGACCCCAAGATGTATTTTGGTACTTTTTTTTTATTTGAAATGCCAGTAAAAATAGGACATGTCTGTGATTTTTTTTCATAGACTCATGGTCTGAAAAAACCCCACAGACACAGATGTTTGAATGAGGCCTTATAGCTTGACTCTTTATAGGAAAATTAAGTATTGCATAATATTTAATTCCACCAAACAACAAATTCTTCCTCACCATTAGTGTTGAGCATTCCGATACTGCAAATATCGGCTATCGGCCGATATTCGCTGTATCGGAATTCCGATACCGAGTTCCGATATTTTTGTGATATCGGAAATTGGAATCGGAAGTTCCCAGTGTATGGTTCCCAGGGTCTGGAGGAGAGGAGACTCTCCTTCAGGCCCTGGGATCCATATTCATGTTAAAAATAAAGAATAAAAATAAAAAATATGGATATACTCACCCCTCCGGTGGACCCTGGACCTTAGCGGTGTAACCGGCAGCCTCCGTTCCTAAGAATGCAGTGAGTGTAGGACCTGCGATGACGTCGCGGCTTGTGATTGGTCGTGTGAGGGGTCACATGAGCGGTCACGCGACCAATCACAAGCCGCGACATCATCGAAGGTCCTTCACTCTGCATTATTAGGAACGGAGGCTGCCGGTTACACTGCTAAGGTCCGGGGTCCGCCGGAGGGGTGAGTATATCCATATTTTTTATTTTTATTCTTTATTTCTTACATGAAAATGGATCCCAGGGCCTGAAGGAGAGTTTCCTCTCCTTCAGACCCTGGGAACCATCCAGGATACCTTCCGATATTTGTGTCCCATTGACTTGTATTGGTATCGGGTATCGGTATCGGCGAGAACCGATATTTTGCCGGTATCGGCCGATCCAATCCGATACCGATACTTTCAAATATCGGAAGGTATCGCTGAACACTACTCACCATCTATAGTGTATAAAGTGATCAGACCTTAGTGACGCAGTACAGACAATGCCACGTCTCTGCTACCCAATGACAATAATCAGCTTTGACTCACAGGTTCACAGTGTAATTTTGAGTTGACAGCTATCATTTGACTGCTACACTCACTTAAGAATATAGTCTGTGACTATAGATAAGCTTTGCTTGGAAAAAAAAGTAAATCAGTATTTCCGCTTCTGTTCTCATTAATTAAGCCATGATATGTTTGACAAATTTATTTTGAAACAGACTCCAATGAATTTATTGTTAAATCCAGTTGACTTAATGTGGTCCAGTAACCATTTTTTAAATAGTAAGAATGGTGGTTCAAACTTTAACTCTGAAACCTGATTAAATGAAATCCAGCACTAATGTGAACAGTCTTAAGTAACCATTTTTGCCAATGGAAGATCATGTAGGGAATATAAGCATATAAGGCAAATAGAACTTCCCATTATTCTGTAGTGCCACATTCAGTCTTAATAGACAATATATTAGAAGATAAGAAAATGTTCAGATTTGATACAACCTTACCTTACTTAATAAAAAAAAGTTTAGTACCCCTTTAAAGGTGAAAGTAATTGAGGATATATAAAGGAAACAGAAGCTGGCTGCTTAGTTCATGACTTTCTAGCTTCAGATTTATACGGCCATTCCATAAATCTGACTGTGAGTCCATCTAGTAGATTAGTCAATGTCTGAATCATCTTCTTGCCAGTTTAATCTGCTTCTTCTGCATCAACACTTTGTCCTACTGCTCTCAGCTAAAACTTCTCTGCCAAGATAGCATAGATTTATGGAAACTTGTAAGATAGCCTGTTCACCACTGCACATAGACAAGCCATCAATCTCACTGACCACAAGAACCCTGATAGAACACATGTTGTAGATTCACTGGATTCCTTGAGTTCTAATATTGGAACACCACATGATGCTAAGGACTTGCTTATAGAGACATGGCCCATTCCATTTGAATCTCAACTATAAAGAAGACCAGATAAAATACATAACTTGTACCTCTCTTAGACAATCTGGAATCCACCTATAACACTGTTCTACATATTTTCAAAAGTTGTCAGGTTCAGTTATGAAATGAGCCATTGTTTAATGATTTTAATCTCCTGAATTCAAATCTGGTAATGAACATTTTTAGTTGTCTATTGTTTCTATGATATCAAAGAGCTTTACTTTCACTGCTATGTCTATTTAATGCATAGAAGTTTGAGTACTGAGAAACATTATTATTTTTGCAAATTTAAAGATGCAGAGTATTTTGCTTTGCCAATTTTCTGATATTTATATAGAGGAAATGTAGCAACAATTCAAATAACTGAAACAGGTCTTAACACTATTGTGAATTATTAACAGCTACAGAAATTGTACTACAAAATTTGGTCCTCATTAAGTGACAACTGTGTTTTGCTTGTCTCTTGTACTCCTGCATTAGATCATCTCTTAGCTTTGTCCAATAGTAATCTGCAAGCATTGGAATTCCATTTTCTTTGGTATCTTTTCTCCATAGCTGCAATATCTTGATGAAATCTTTCACTGTGCTCGTCACTCAGTGCTCCACAGTTTGGTGGAAAAAAGCCTAGATGCGAATGTAATAAATTAATCTTTAAGAACATACATCAAAGATCATTATATTTTTTTAACAGATTTTTTACCAACTCTTCATAGTCCTCTGCTCTGGATTTTCTCAAAAAATTAGTTACCACTAATGCAAATGCTACCCATGCAGCCTTTTCATTCCACTGCAACCTCAACAGCTGCTTCATGTTGTCATAGGTTTTTTTCATGTGGACAGCATAAATATCTGGAATTGAAGGTAGTCATTGGCATTATGCAGCAGAGGGCTTTTAGGCTTGCTTTGTATGAATCGATGAATTGAAGAGCCTCCATTAATCTGGATTATGACTTTTCTTCAGGGTTTCCATTAAACTGTTGATGTTGTTGCATGCCACAAGATCACCCTCCATGAAGAAGTATTGGACAAGGTCTTTATCAAGGCTGCGGAACAAAGAAATCTGAGCATCATCCTCTAGGAGATTCCACTGCTGTAGACTGGAACCTGAGGGCTCAGCCTTAGGCTGAAGTCACATTAACGTATGGCATCCGATGTAAGAGCATCGGATGCAATATGCTAATAACACTCTGCTCCAGCTCTGCGGCAAATGTGAGCTGAGCGTCAGTGACATGTGCCCCAATCCTCTCGCATAAGAGAATCAGAGCATGGGTAACAGTGGAGACAGAGAAATTACTTTCTCCATCTCCTCCATTGCTGGCATCCATGGGAATCGCATGTGATATCCAAGTGCAGTGCAATGTTTCCCATGCACCCATAGACTTGTATGGGTGCATGCAATCTGAATCTCGCAACCAGTCACAGAATGCTATGATTTTTTCTCAGTCTAACCTCAATCCGATTCGAGCTGGGGAAAAAATCGCAGACGTGCACTGCCCCATAGGGTAACACTGGTCCGAGTGCAATCTGATTTCTTATTGGATTGCACTCATCCAATTTGTTCGCTCTTGTGAGCGAGTCCTTACTCTTCGGCAGATCTAAATCTCGTAAGATTGTTCACCTCACTTTGTGTTATAAGGTGTGGTTCAGTTGTGGTTGCTGACAAAAAGTCTGAGTTGTGAGAGGAAGATGCTTCCTGACACCAAGCACCCTCTTCTTCCTCACTTGACTCGATTGAAAATGTTTCTGGTGCTTTTTAAACCAGCAGTTCTTCTGCATGTGGTACTGGGCGTATTGCAGATAGAATGTTAGAATACTGTAACGTCTACTTCTTCTTCATTGAAACTTCTTTCCTAATTGGTGTGTGATTGGTAGGTTCTCTCTCTAGATCACTGGGACTGCAAAAGGCACAGATTGCCTCTTCCCATGCAACCACTGGGGAAGATGTGATGCGCATTTATTGCAGCATATGTGTGGAGCCCAACTCTTGTCCTGATCTCCTATTCTGCAGCCAAAATAAAGGTTGTAGTTGTGTGTTTCCTTATCATGGTGGTCAAGTTTTGCCTTTGTGACACAAAAGTGAGCTTTGTTAATGCAAGAAGAATATCTGAAAAAAACATATATGAATATGTCAATATGATAAGACACTAAGCTATGAAATACTATAACCATATGCCATACACAGAGAACATTTATAAAAGTAGGTGATGCTGCTGTAATTAGGATTACGTCACTGGAGCTGAGTTGACTTTTTTTGATTGGTCGCTCTAAGATGATAGAATACTGAAAGCTCAATAGACTTAATAGATGATGTAATAGACTAGCTACTAACAATGATGGTGAAATAATAAAGCTGCAATTTTGCTATAAGACTGCATGAAAGGTGTCATAACTAATTACAACCTCTGGATCTTGATAATTAGAGCCAACCTGCAAATGTAAGCATCATATTTGTTTTCAGCACCACAAAATTAGTTGAGTTCAACTGTTTTCGTCTCTGAACCAATTTGGCTGTGGAATAGTATAATTTGTTCAATGTTCATTGAGGACAATTCAGTAGAAGTTGAGGTTTGGGCAAGGCAGCAGCCAACAAGTTGACAGCACAGTGCATTTTACACTCTTTAACGCTCGGACAAGACAGTCTCATAAAAAATCTCTGACAGGTCTAATGGAGTAAGAGGCAGCTTCCCTCAGGCACTAACCTTTAAATGGATTGTTAGCCGGTCAGCGTAAAATGCTCCCTTGTAAATGTGCCTCCTTGAAACAAATTAAGGCTCTTCTTAGCTGAAGGATCGGCACAATATTACTATGCAAATCATTAGGCGGACTCTTGTCATCCCAAGAGCTGATTTAAATAATGAATTAATTAATCCCCTCTCAATACCTACAGAATAATAATGGAATTGCCTATTTTATTTAACAACTGATATGGGTAATATCACCGAAATGAGACATAACGAAAAATCAAAGCCAATGGCTAGATATCATTGTACCTTTGTACATCATATTACTTTTCTACTTTAATACAATATACGGTAATCTATGAAAAAGGGTTTTTCACTAAAGTAGGTGACAACATGTCACTAAGATATGCCATCACTTACTCAGCAATGATGGGTAGACTGTCAGGTTTCGGTGCAATCCTGAGAATAAAGCAGTAATAAGGGTATTTAAATGCTGCAGCCCCTTAAAAGGTAACTAAACCTTTGGGAGGTTTTTTGTAATTGAGTGTCTTCTTAATGTAAGCTCATAGAAACAAGACGTTCGCAGCTCAGGAGAAAAGAGCCTATGTTTTCTATTGTATTCATACTCCACTCTGTTCACATACTCAAGTAATGGCTAGGTGCTTCTGTATCCTGGGTAGCATACTTCTCTGGGGGGTTTGAGTAATTGGTGGAAGTCTCAGGACCCCCTCTCATCTTTTTGCAATTGAAAGGGCACTCAACTAAAAACAAAACCTCACAAAAGTTTAGTTACTCTATAAAGTAGTAATTAGCCAATTGATCCTTTTTCATTCATCCCATCAATATTATTCAGCTAGTATTCCCTTATTTAGTTGTTCCTTTTTATATGCACATCTTTTGTGTACTTTTCTTAAATTAGGACATGTTATCACATGCGACACACTGGGAATTATATACTTTTATGTTCTCTAAAGTAGGTCACCATCATTGTCACCAGAACATCCTGTATGATGATATTGTATGGACTGTACTACTGAAGGTCTCCACAGAGGACCACACTGCTATCACATATAATTATTATGACTGCACAGCTCCTGTCACACAATATACATTAGGATTTGATATATTAGACTCCCCGACTGTATACTGATAATATATTTGTTAATTTAGGAAAATACAAAGGGGAGATCATCACAATTTACCAAGGCAGGGAATAATGGTACTAGCTCTAGCTGCCTATGTGATGCTGATGGGCTTAAACATCATGTGATTTATAGCAAAGCATAAAGATGAATGCTGAAGAGAAGCTAAGAGGAGTCTGGACTACATGGATGCAATTACATAATGTATGAAACAAGTGTACAGTGTGACAGTTTATCAGCTGTATGGTGTAGGGTAGGAAAAAAGTGACTGGCCTTCTTCTTTAGCCATGCTTCTGTGCCCAACAATTCTTTTGGCCACCCACTGTGCAGGAAAATGCATAAAAGCCTTATTTACTTTAATGGACCTATGTTGCAGTTGATAAAAGCTGTCATAGATGTGCAGGACTCAAGCTGAAGGGACATTAAACATTCACAGAACTTATTGAATATGCCTGCAGTAAGAAATTAAGAACTTCCTCATGAGAGGCATCATACAGAGGCCCCGATTCATCAGAACCGGTGATGTTCCTTCCGGTTTGATGACGAGGCATGATTAAGTCAGATGCTCCTGATTCATTAAGAGGCATACTCGTGTGGCCTGGCCATAAATCTTATCCAGACTGGAGTAGTTTTTCTGGACAAAGGAACCCCACAGCTTGTCATGAATTAGATGAGCTATGTCGTTGCACCCTCGTATTGTCTCAGCCCCACCAGCTGTTTTAAACTTGTAGTAAAAGCTGCAAAACTGTTTAGAATATTGCTCATGGATTATTTTTCTTCTCAAATGACGCTCCCATGTTATCATACCCTTACCAGACACAGACAGAAGAGAGTCCGTGTGCAAGAACGGTATATGGGCCCTGTGCAGCTCATCATAATGCACAATTCCTGCTGTTTTGGAGGTGGAAATGGGACTCCTTACTTTTTGGGCCACTGCGAGGCTTCACAGGTTGCAACAATGATCTGTCCTCCCCTGCCTATATTAGTATATTCGCATTAGTATATTGTGCCAAAATATTAAGAGGGATTTGTGGTGCTTATTAGCTCAGAAAGGGTTGAAAAAATAGCAAACTTTCAGCTGTGAGAATTAGTAGATGTGTTTAGTTTGTAGCCTCAGGATGTAAGAAACAATGTTCCCATCTATGCCTCAATCAGACGTCCGTCATTCGCGTGTACGTGTTCAATCCATGTGTTTCACTAGTAAAAAAATGTACCTATTATAGTTTATGTGCTTTTAACACATTTGTGCTTTTTTTGAAGACTGGGTGATGCATAAAAACTGAGACTTGTCCATTTTTTATCTGATGGATTTGTGAAAAACATGGACAGCAGACAGATGCCATCTACCTGTTATCTGAGCACTGTTGTTTTTTACTGTTTAGGGGCTCATTTAGATGTGTGTATTATATGTACGTATCTGTGCTGTCGGACAGCACAATGATCAACTTCATTCAACGAGGCTGATCCGATGACAGTTTTTCCAGATGGACCAAAAATTTCAGAATGCACTATTCTTTTTCAGATTTCTGAAAAGACTCGCCAATTCAAGTCTATAAAAAAAAAACAGATCCCTTATGCGTCATCCGTATTGCATCTGATATTTATAGATAAATTGCAATTAACACAGGAAACTGTATTTAATCTAGTACATTTTGAAGTAATATATAAATATTGATACCACATGGATGTAAAAAACAGACATATAGATGACACGCAGATTCCAATATATATGAAAATTGTCATTCTTCTGGATGATCATCAGTGCTTGGTGATTTTGTCAATTTTTACTATTGATATTTCATCAGTGATTTTCTCGCATACATAAACCTTAAATAAATTGCAAAGGTTCACCTACAAATTACAATGTTAAAAGTGGACAGTGCACAAATGGCATCCAAGTGCTGTCGGTGATTTTCAAGGACCCATAGACTTGCATGGGTGATTTTGATCCCTGACTCGGATAAAAAACAGAACGTCTCCATGATTTTTTTTTTGTGGTCAATATGTCTGCAAAAAACAAGGACATATAAACAGCTCCATAGATTATAATGGGTAAGAGTTCCCTATATATGAAAGACAGGTATAGAACATACACGTCAAAACCCGAAATCAGATTGAGACCTAATGGTAACAAAAAACACAGACACCAAAAATTGAGGAAAATCTGATCTAGCATACCAATGAGAAATTTTCTATTTTTTTCACGCATAATAAAAAAACAGACATCTGCATGAGACCTTACTAGTATCTCGTAAAATATTAACTTAATTTTATCAACTAACCAAATGCAAAGTGAATGAATAAAACACAAACCTAAATCAAATCAATATTTGGTGTGACCACCCTTTGCCTTCAAAACTGCGTACATTTTTCTAGTTGCTTACAAACAGTGTTTGAGGGAACTGTGCATTGAGATTGTTCCAAACATCTTGGAGAACTAACCACATATCTTCTTTGTTACATACATAGTTACATAGTTATTAAGGTTGAAGGAAGACTGTAAGTCCATCTAGTTCAACCCATAGCCTAACCTAACATGCCCTAACATGTTGATCCAGGGGAAGGCAAAAAAACCTGGATCAACATGTTAGGGCATGTTAGGTTAGGCTATGGGTTGAACTAGATGGACTTACAGTCTTCCTTCAACCTTAATAACTATGTAACTATGTATGTAACAAAGAAGATATGTGGATCTAGGCTTGTGCAAATCCTTTTGACTATCCATTTAATTCCCGAAAAACTCAATGATGTTGAAATCACACCCCTGTGGGGGCCATATAATCACTTCCAGGACTTTTTCTTCTTCTTTATGCTGAAGGCAGTTTTTAAAGAAGGCTTCCTATGAAGATTTTTTTATATAAGGCTGCTGTCACACTAGCAGTATTTGGTCAGTATTTTACATCAGTATTTGTAAGCCAAAACCAGGAGAGCGTGATAAATCCTGAAGTGGTGCATATGTTTCTATTATAGTTTTCCTCTGATTGTTCCACTCCTGGTTTTGGCTTACAAATACTGGTGTAAAATACTGACTAATACTGCTAGTGTGACGGCAGCCTAAATCTGTGTATATGCGTAAATAATGTAGTGTGTATGTGTTAATACATTCACTTACCACCACCGTCTCTAGGATCCAGTGCTGCTATGCTCCTCCTCTGAGTGATATACAAAAAAGGTTGTACTCTATCATCCTAAAGCATGTCAATTTGGAATATGTGAAATTTGAATAGCAATATGGTTTTGGAGGATTAGGAAAAAATATGAGACGCTTAGCATAAAATTTGGCCTAATATTATGTGCCCATCTACCACCGTCAAGGTGGTCTCAGCCTTTTCCACCTCCTCTCAGTGATGTCACCACACTTCAGACTATTCAGTTCACTCGAGCCTCGTTCTGACACTTTGTAGGCTTACATTGCAAAAATCAATTCCGGGTCACACAGTGTCACGACTCAGCTGTTGGGTGACTCAGGACCAGGGGATCCTTCCCTGTCCCTGCCACTTGGGGAGTGCCCTAGCTCTTCCTTTTCCCTGGGATACTTATGAAGGTGAAGATGCCGGGGCCGCCACCCTTGCCTTATCTCCTGAGTTAGCCCTCCATCTGTTCTCTTCCCCCACTTAGGGGAGGGGGGCTCTACTGTGCACCGCAGTACACCAACCTGACAAACAAGGCTACACAAACAAGGGGGTAACTGAAACCATGCAACAGTCACAGATTACTCCTCCAAAACTCCTTCTCATGTGAACAACTCTCCTCCTAAGCCATGCGGCAAAAGCTAGCTCTGATGTGGGTTTGAATCAGGACTCAGATTATAAAAGGGATGGGAATGGCTAACTGAGCTCAGTTCAAAGCTCAGAGTTTCCAACATGGCTGATTTGGTTCTGCCAAAAGAAATAAACACCAATAAAATGAAGGAGAAGTGCTTCTTCTCAGTGCAGGAGTAGGAGCAATCAGACACCGCGGTCTTCTGGCTCCTCTCTGTTGTGGTAACTCTATGACACAGAGTACACTGAGAGTCTGTAGAGAGATGATATCACTGAGGATCAGAACGGCGCTGGATCCTAGAGAAGGTGATAGCATGTGAGTATATTGACTTACACCCTACATTATATAGACATGCACAAAGCTTTATTGAAAAAAGAGGATTTCTTTGATAACATCAGCTATGTGTTTGGAGTAGTTATTTTGCTGCAGAATAAATTTAGTGCCAATCAAATGCCTCCTTGATAGTATTTCATAATGATAAGTATCTATCTGTATATTTCAGCATTGAGGAAACTGTTGATCCTAACCAAATCCTCAACTCAGTTTGCTGAAATGAGGCTCCAAAATTACACAAAACCTCCACCATGCTTCACTGTTGCCTGCAGGCACTTATTACTGTACTGATCTCCAGTCCATCAGAACACAAATTGCCTTCTAATATAGCCAAATACTTAACATTTTGCCTTATCATCAAGGACACCTGCTACCATTTTCAGCACCCCAGTTCCCATGTTTTCTTACATAGTTGAGGAGTTTGGCCTTTTTTCTATGTAAGTATGGCTTCTTTCATGAAAACTATTTCTGGCCAGACTTCTTTGAACAGTAAATGGGTGTAGCTACGTCCCACTGGTTTCTCCCACTTCTGAGCTGAGTGTCCAGCTAGACATCTTCTAATTTTTAAATAAAGTAAGTATGACGTGACTTTCATGTTAAGTTTTCTTGGCCGACCACTGTGTCTACGCTTCTCAGTGTTCCGTAGAGCTTCTTTAAAAGAGCATGAACAGCACAGTTGGCTTGAAATCTTTGACTTGGCGAGACCTTGCTGATGCATTATAACTTCCTTGTGTCTTGTTGTGGTGCTCAGTACTGCCATGAAGTATGACCTGTAACATAAAACTGTCTTCCACAACTTCACCTTTGTAGCACAGCTCGGATGTTTCTTACCCATTTTTACGCCTCTTTCACAACTGTTGCGTTTCAGCTAATCATTGTGTTTCAATCTATATGTAAAAACAATGATCATTACCACCTGTTTGGTATAATTGGCTACTCTAGCAATTGACTAAAGGTCCCGAAATCCCTGACTGTATGAGTTGGCCTAGAAGAATTGATTCAGTTTTTAAATCAAATCAAATACTAATTTGATTTAGATTTCTCTTATGCTCATTCACTTTGCATTTTGTTACTTGAAAAAATTAAACTATTAACACTTCTATTACTGAAAGCATTCTTACTTTGCATTCTTACTTTTTTTTTATCACACCTTCCTAAATCTTTTGCACAGTACTGAACGTCCACTTGGCTCATATCCACTGTAGATCGTTTGCAGTGCTGAAATTTGCACGAGATTCTTCAGACTTACCCCAGATTTCACCTTTTGCATTGCAAAAAAATGAAATCCCGGTTAAAATCTTGAGAGCTCATTGAGACCTCGGTGATTTTCTCTATATGCAAAAAAACAGTCTAAGCTTTGTCAATGTATTGGATCAAATTTTCATCAGTATTTGGGCATTAGCTTCATCGGTTATTCTTGCATGCAAAAAATCTGATGGAGATTGCAAGCTTTTTCTATCAATTATAGAAAAAACTTGGCACTCAAGGAGCAACTTGGCTTCTTTTTCCACACCAAGTTGCTCCTTGAGTGCCAAGTTTTTTCTATAATTGATATTACGGGCTGGATACCCTACTTGGGCACCACTAACTATTTATCGTAAGAGTGCCGTGTTTGTTGTCGTAAGCTTTTTCTATCAAACAGTCATTGAAAATCAGACAGCACATGGATGGCATTGGAGTGCTGTCTGATTTTTCTTTCACTTACCCATAGACTTGTATTGGCAAGTTTGATATGTGACTCGGAGCATAATTGGTCATGTCACTGTGATTTGGTGCGGTCCAAGTGGTCTGGAAAATACACGGACATGTTAACAGACCCATTGACTATAAGAGGTATGAGTTCTATCTGGGAATAATACTGATAGACCTCATATGTGAAAATCTGACATCTGCAGGAGCCTTTCATTGACATACTGTAGATATGAAATTTGCAATGCCTATCAATTTACACCGCAGACTTTTTTTGCAGTAGATTTCATAAGAATCTCATCCATAATGCAGCTACAATAATACAGTACAATTAGGTGCATAACGTCTGATAAAATATGACCTTTATTGAAACTAATAAAATAACTAGATAACCTAAATACAAAAACAGAGTATTCCTATGGAATACCACATGATATATGCTTTAATCTGACTACTTATTACCTATATTGTCAATGTTTTTGTTACTCACAAGTTCTAGGCTTAAACTAACTCATACTCTTCATTCACAAACTGTTTGACCATAATGACAAAGTAAAAAAAGTGCAAGCAAGTACGCCCCATGAAGAAGCTTGGGGCGAAACATGCATTGTGGCACAGAGGAACACAGGCTACACTAGCTCTTGGCAATGTAAGCACTTGTTTGCACTTTTTTTTTGCTGTACTATTATTGTCAAACAGTTTGTTAATAAAGAGTATGAGTTAGTTTAAGCCAATAACTTGTGAGTAACAAAAACATTGACAATATAGATAATAACCAACAGTAAATTAAAGCATATGTCATGTGGTCTTCCATTGGATTACCCTGTTTTTGTATTTATGTTATCTATTTTATTACACTCAAGAAAGGTCATATTTTATGAGATGTTATATACCTGATTTATTTCTTGATGATGATTTCTATTATAGGTGTTTCTCTGAATACATAAAATTTCTGATATTATTAGGCTCTTTAGTCTTTGGTGTACTATAATACACTGCAGATGTTCAGTCTATATGACCCGTGTGAACATATCCTAATTTTAGTATGCATATGCACCTTAAACCAAAATTACCCATCAATTTAAGGAAATTACAACAGACAAAGTGAACAGAAAAGAACAATTCCGATATAAACTTACAATACTAAAACATTCATGATCCCGGAAACCTCCAACCTCCATCCACTTCAGGTCAGCCGCGGAGCTCTGCCTATGGGCTTATTACAATTCCCTAACATAATGTTGCAATGTCTGATTTATTCTACACATTCACGTAGATTAGCTGGAATAAATCGCACTATCTGACCACTAAGATCTTTTCTGTTCTTTATTTCCAGATTTTTATATTTGAAAATAACATCTTCTACAAAATGTATGCTGACAGCCGCCCCATTCGCTTGGTCTCCACTGGGAAAGAAGGAGTCATTTTTAACGGACTGAGTGACTGGCTTTATGAAGGTAGGACGAATTGTGTTGAAAGAATAGAGCCGTATGAATGATAGCTGACATTTTACTGTAATAAAACCATACATTAGGGCTCCAAACAACAACATTAAAGTCCTTCGGCCCTTCAGATGCCAATATCACTCCCATATGAAATGTGGCAAAGGGCATTGATAGCATTTTTGTGACAGATCATTGTGTCTTGTTTCTCAAATTGCATCTGCAGTCAGCTTTCAGAAAGGTATGCATCACTTTCTGTGCCTGGAACATAAATAGGCCTTGTATTTTTGATGTATAGGGTGATGTATCAAGTCTAGCAAATGTGCATTTTGCTGTAAAATTGACATGAAGTGCAGTTTGTCTCCTGGTACCAGTAGATCAACCAACAGCATTTGCTTTCAGTTTTTCCTTTGTAAACCATTATTTTATACAAACAAAATAGAATAGCTTAGTAAAATGGTTTGTATATCACAGATCACACTCCCGTAATGGAGCAATTTGCCATTTAAAGCAAAAATATGGTCTACGTTGAAATACTATGGAAGAGGAAAGAGAAATGTTGGTAGAATTAAGATCCCCAAACACACCAGAGAAAAGTCAGGTGAACCCATTGTTTTCAGCAAGACCGGCAGGGCCGGACTGGCCATCTGGCAATTCTGGCAAATGCCAGAAGGGCCTGTCTGGTGATGGGCTGTCTTGTCTGCTATGTTGTTAACAGAATCAATGTTCTCAAGACACCCATACTGTTAAGAGTTGTGATGGAGCACAAAGTCGCTGACTCTGTCACCCCAGCAGACCACAGGTATCATTAGAAATATTGGTCTTCTGGAAAATCTTCCTTTTCTCCATCAGGGTAATATTAGTAATATATCCCATCTGGTTCATCGGGATGGGGACAACATGGGCCTGTGTGATTTCAAATGCCAGTCCCAGTCCATACCTGAAGACCGGACATGTATGGGGTTTTCAGATTCTCCTGATCCTTCCCCACACGTAGCCTCCGGTCTTCAAAAGACCTATGTTCTTCATCCAATGGGTTACAAGATTTTTCTTTAGTATCCCCATCCCCTGGAATTCAGTGCCTCAACATGATCAATTTGAACCTTGAAACACCACCTGAAAACTCATCTCATCACCCCACTGCCTCCTCACTAACACCAGAGTTGCTTCAATCCCCCAACCTCCTGCCTCCTTTCACATTACCCTGTACATGTAGGCCCATGACAGCATGGTCCTCTCACCCTCTATACCAGTCTATCAGAATGTTAGTTTATGTATGTTATATGTATGTAACACTTCTGAAATGTACAGCATCATGGAACTAATGGTGCCTTAAAGATAAATAATAATAATAATGTAGAAAAGAAGAATGGGTACGTGGCACTCACCACGTCCAGCAAACTTTTTTCCAATCAAGTAAAATTACAGAATGGTAGCATATGGAACACTTCAAAGCATGGACAACAGCCGTTTCGCGCCGAGCCGGTGCTTCTTCCTGGTATACATTGGTGATTGCCGCATACGCATTCTTCTTTTCTATATTGAAAATTAATCATACTACATACCTTTGCTGAGTGAGACCAATAATGTTTTCGGTTAGTGCCAGTATCAACCCTCTGTTTGGACAATAAATAATAATAATGTTGGGAAACAAATAATCGGGTTGTGTTACTTGAATGCCAAAACATTTTATTCTCTCTGAAGATAGGCCACTGCCAAAGGTGGTGTTTTTTGGTTTCTCTCTCTGCAAAACACTTAATCATTCAATCGAGCCATCATATCAAATCATGGATGTTTTGCTATGTGTATTGTTTGCATCAGTGATCTCCAACCTGTGGCTCCCCAGATGTTGGGAAGCTACATCATCTGAAATCCCATGACATTAGGAGAGCCGCTGTGATGAGAAGGGTATATTCAATTATGGCAGATTTGTTGCAGAAAATTACAACCTAAATTTAATTTTTGCAGAATGTCCAATGATTTCTGCAAGTCGTATTAGATAAATCTGATACCATAACACTGAAGTGCTGCATGGTCTAGGCCTAGGGTCTGGACCGACGTAAATGTCCAATAGACCTTAGATAGGTTGCCTTATGAAGAAGGGATTTAAGAAGTCAAACTCGCAGTCACATAAAACATCTATACATTACTATGCCACAACTATAAAAAGATGCAGAAAAATATCTTGATGCAGAAAACTAACTAGACACAAGAACAGCCAAGGGTTTTTCAACAAAATTACATAAATCAATCTTTTTAATATCTAAGAAATCAGCTTCTTTCTCCACTTATGAGCCACTTCTTCCCATCCTCTGCCTTTTGGACCAATCATTCACTCTAAAAAAACTATTAAAATCCATCTTGGTTAAAACAAGCTACACTACCATTTCACCAAGGGCTGAGATTACAGCTGCCTACTAAACTCTATGAAGAGGGAGGGAGACAAAGGCAGGAGCAGGGGGAGGAACCAGTACAGGCACACAGACCATGTTATTGCAATCTAGTGAGTGTTTATCTAATCTCAGAGCTGGATTCAGAGCTACACTGCTCGTTACTACTGCATTATGACTACCATGCTGCTTTATATTGTCCTCCATGCTGCTGATGCTTTTGTCTGTTTGCTACATGGGGAGAGAAGAGTCACTCATGTCTTTATGTACTGTACATGCGAGACATCAAAGTAGCTAGTCCTCACCGACTATTTCACAGATAACTGAATATTAAAGATAACGTCTGAATAGGTAACATTGGGGATAATGCAGGATGCAAGTCATAAAATGGCCGGGAGCATGGTTATTGCTCATGTATAGAAGCATGAAAGCTTATTAGAAAAATTCACCTGAAATGGCGCTAGTACATTTCAACACAGTGCAAACCCTGGAAGGTCGATGTTTGGTGTCAACTTTGCAGTTTTTTGTATCGTGGTATGACGGTGGTGTCATGTTAGGAGATGCTGAATCTACACTGACTGCTTTATCAGGACACATTTTCGTTTTCTAGTATCATCACTCAATGAAGCCATTTTTAGATTGAATATTATTTTACATATCCCGCAATAACCCATGTGTGATAAACCCGCTGGAAGATCAGTTCTTCAGTGAATGATAACTAATGTCACAGTGTGACGTTAGAAAAGAGCCAGATGCTCCTTGGCCCCTGGGGTTTTGCTTTACTGATTGTCATTTCCATCCTGTTTTCTTCTTCATAAAACAGCATGACAGGATATTAAACACAACAGTATCGTCACTGTAGATATTGGCGGCCGCTTCTAAGGTTACTTAACCTTCCCTGGACCCTTAGCCAAATTTCAATCATAGCTACTTGCAGATCGTAAACTGGAGATTTTTAGTTAGTGGAGACTCCTGGGATCACCGATTATTTGTAATTTTACACCCATGTATATCATGACTACATTGTATTTGTGTTTTATCCCTGTAATGTCATATATAGTCATAAAGAAAAATCACCTCCCCCTCCTCATCACGGCCTCTTCTCAAAAAGTGAGTTTTGGCAGCAATGGCATTACAAAGACTGGGTATTCAAATTGCTTATCCTACAAACACTTTGACCCCGCTTCATCATCGATTTTGTGCCTGTTTTTTTTTTCTAGTTTTGTGTGTTTTGCATCTTTTTTGGTTTGCAACCAGTTCATTATTTTATTTGCTCCTCTATTAAGTCTATTTTATTTGAGCTCGACTGCATTTTTTAAATTTGTTTCTTCTTTATTTCGATTGTTGTTTAATGATGACTCCAGATGTCCAGATGGAAATTGGTCGCGTGCCGCTCATGTGACCGCCACGCGACCAATCACAAGCCGCGACGTCATTCTCAGGTCCTAAATTCCTAGAATGAGTTTAGGGCCTGAGAATGACGTCACGGCTTGTGATTGGTCGGTCGCGTGGCGGTCACATGAGCGGCACGCGACCAATCAGAAGCCGTGACATCATGGAAGGCCCTAAACGCGCTCATTTTAAGCAAAGAAGGCTGCCGGTTACCAGCGGTGATGTCCAGGGGCCTCCGGAGAGGTGAGTATATCAATATTTTTTATTTTAATTCTTTATTTTACACAGTAATATGGATCCGATACCGATTCCCGATACCACAAAAGTATCGGATCTCGGTATCGGAATTCCGATACCGCAAGTATCGGCCGATACCGAATACATGCGGTATCGGAATGCTCAACACTACTGTTGAGTCTACTAAAGACTTGAGGCTGGGACATAGGTTCATCTTAGAGCAGGACAACAATCCTAAATATGCTGCCAGAGCTACAATGGATGTTTTAGATGAAAGCATATTCATGTGTGTGAATGGCCCAGTCACAGTCCAGACCATTGAGAATCTGTGACAAGACTTGAAAACGTCTCCATCCATGAATACAAATGCAAATCTCAATTTTCAGATTTATATTGTTAAAATAATTCGAAAACCATGTATTATTTCCTTTCAAGTCACAAATACTTGTTACTTAGTGTTGGCATATCATATACAATCCCAATAAAATTCATTTAAGTTTTTGGGCAGGGCTGACAACCGTCCAGACGTCCCAGGACAGTCAGTAAATATAAGGCACTTTTTTTGCCCTGTCCGAAAAACAATTTTAAGGCGTCACTGATTTTTTTGAAGCTGAAGAACTTTATACAGATTATTATGACTGCAATTATCATCATTTTACAGTTTCCAGTGAATTGAGCTGATGTCTTCATATCAAAATAATGGGCTATAGACACGTATGACTTATAATCATGGTGATATACTATGGTTTTCCAATGTGTCTGTATAATACTAAATTTATCTGGCCAGGAAGGTGTTAAAGGCTGTTGTGATGTGCGATAAATGAGCAGCTTTTCAATTACCAATAGCTTCAAAATTCTTTTATTAGTGTTTCACATAAAACTTGCTAAAATCTTTACCTACAGCACATACTAAAACCTATACATTTACCAGCATATCTAAATATTTCTTCTTTTAAAAAGTAGACTAAAATAAATGTGGTGATAAATTGTAATTAATATCTGAGGGATATGGCGATCCGGTCTGTACCTGTCAGACGATACACAAGGCTCCCTGAACCAAAGCAAAAAAGGCAAAATAGAACGTTGTCTTGCTACTGCCACCATGTGGATGAAATTGTGTACCACATGTAACTAGGCATGTTATAGTCTCGTGCATTGAAATTGTCAGATGTTCTACTGCACTGTATTCAACAAGCAGCTCTTTTTAATGTATATATTGGTGCTTATAGTGCATTTGCCATTGAGCCAGATTTCCATTGCTTTTGTTTCCAAGGTAAAAGCCCTCCATGCTCAGCTCACTGTCTTTGATGATAACAGTAACATAACTCTTTGCTGAAATTACATTATATATATATATAATATATATATATAATATATATATATATATATATATATATATATATATATATATATATATAATATAGCTCATCCATCATATTCAGCAGCTTTCATCATGTGGACATTGATGCAGTGTTGTCAAGGTCCGAAAATGTTTACACAGTCCATATGTGTGTGGGTGTATATACATATATATATATATATATATATATATATATATATATATATATATATATATATATATATATATATATACTATCTGTACTACCCGGCTTCGCCCGGGGTAATAACTGCTGTTAGCAAAATAGAATGTGTTAACAAAAATTTATTCTGCACAAAAAAAACACAAAACAAATAGATAGAAATGTAATTATTAAAAGGCAAAAACTAAGCTAATGGAAGCATTTTACAACATATATTTCAACACCAGAGATATTCCACACAGATTTAACTATATTGGCCAAGTAATGTGAAGTAATTTTCTACTACTTATTCGAGAGCCTTTTGATAAACGACATTCTTAGTTTTTCCTTCAGGTGCAAAGACAAACAGATTTTTGGCTGTTCCAACTCTTGAACAGGCCACATAAAGTTGACCATGAGAAAAGCATGGAGATTGTAAATCTAAGCTAGTTGAAGAGCCCGGCGTTGCCTGGGCATAGTAAATATCTGTGGTTAGTTATAGCACCTCACTTCTCTTATTTTCCCATCACGCCTCTCATTTTCCCATCACATCTTTCATTTTCCCCCTCACATCTCTCATTTTCTCCCTCACACCTCTCATTTTCCCCCTCACTCCTCTTATTTTCCCCCTCACTCCTCTCATTCCCCCCTAACACTTGTCATTTCGACCTCACATCTGTCATTTTCCGATCACTCCACTATTTTCCCTCACTCCTCTCATTTTGCACTCACACCTTTTCATTTTCACCTCACACCTCTCATTTTCACCTCAGTATATACATGTTTGTCATCTCCCTTATATATAGTATACACCTGTATGTCATCTCCTGTATATAGTATATACCTGTATGTCATCTCCCCTGTATATAGTATATACCTGCTGTGTGTCATCTCCCCTGTATATAGTATATACCTGTATGTCATCTCCCCTGTATATAGTATATACCTGCTGTGTGTCATCTCCCCTGTATATAGTATATACCTGTATGTAATCTCCTCCTGTATATAGTATATACCTGTGTGTCATCTCACCTATATATAGTATATATCTGTGTGTCATCTCCTCCTGTATATAGTATATACCTGTATGTCATCTCCTCCTATACATAGCATATAACTGTATGTCATCTCCTCCTGTATATACTATATACCTGTAGTTAATCTGCTCCTGTATATAGTATATACCTGTGTGTCATCTCCTTCTGTATATAGTATATACCTGTATGTCATCTCCTGCTGTATGTAGTATGTACCTGTATGTCATCTCCTCCTCTATATAGTATATACCTGTGTGTCATCTCTCCTGTATATAGTATATATCTGTGTGTCATCTCCTCCTGCATATAGTATATACCTGTGTGTCATCTCCCCTGTAAATAGTATATACCTGTGTGTCATCTCCTCCTGTATATAGTATATATCTGTATGTCATCTCCTCCTGTATTAGACCTCGTTCACACGTTATTTGGTCAGTATTTTTACCTCAGTATTTGTAAGCTAAATTGGCAGCCTGATAAATCCCCAGCCAACAGTAAGCCCACCCCCTGGCAGTATATATTAGCTCACACATACACATAATAGTCTGGTCATGTGACTGACAGCTGCCGGATTCCTATATGGTACATTTGTTGCTCTTGTAGTTTGTCAGCTTATTAATCAGATTTTTATTTTTGAAGGATAATACCAGACTTGTGTGTGTTTTAGGGCGAGTTTCGTGTGTCAAGTTGTGTGTGTTGAGTTGCGTGTGGCGACATGCATGTAGCGACTTTTGTGAGATGAGTTTTGTGTGGCGACATGCGTGTAGCAATTTTTTGTGTGTCGAGTTGCATGTGACAGATTAGTGTAGCAAGTTGTGTGCAGCAAGTTTTGCGCATGGCGAGTTTTGCGCGTGGCGAGTTTTATGTGTGGTGCCTTTTGAGTATGTGCAAGTTTTGTGTGAGGCAACTTTTGCATGTGTTGCAACTTTTGTGCATGTGGCAATTTTTCCGCGTGTGCAAGTTTTGCGTGTGGCGAGTTTGCCATGAGGTGAGTTTTGCACGTGTGGCGAGTTTTGCATGTGGAGAGTTTTGCGCGTGGCGAGTTTTGAGCGGCGACTTTTGTGTTTCGACTTTTATGTGGCGAGGTTGGTGTATGTGTGGTGAAATGTGCGCTGAGGGTGGTATATGTGTTTGAGCACGTGGTAGTGTGTGGCGCATTTTGTGTGTGTGTTCATATCCCCGTGGTGGTGTGGTGATTATCCCATGTCGGGGCCCCACCTTAGCAACTGTACAGTATATACTCTTTGGTGCCATCGCTCTCATTCTTTAAGTCCCCCTTGTTCACATCTGGCAGCTGTTAATTTGCCTCCAACACTTTTCCTTTCATTTTTTCCCCATTATGTAGATAGGGGCAAAATTGTTTGGTGAATTGGAAAGCGCGGGGTTAAAATTTCACCTCACAACATAGCCTATGACACTCTCGGGGTCCAGACGTGTGACTGTGCAAAATTTTGTGCCTGTAGCTGCGACACCTCCAACACTTTTCCTTTCACTTTTTCCCCATTATGTAGATATAAAGAAAAAACTTTTTGTTTCTCCAGCGATCAGTCCAATGGAAGAGTAAAATATATCTTTTATTTATCCATTAAAAAGTTCCAGATTTCTTTAGTTACAATATTGCATACATTCAATCCCTTATGGACGACATGTTTCGACACCACTAGGGTTGAGCGACTTTCATTTTTTTAAGATCGAGTAGGGTTTTGGGAAACCCGATTTTGTCCAGAGTCGAGTCGAGTGCAGTCGGACGATTATCGCTAAAAGTCGGGGATCGACCGAAACACGAAACCCAATGCAAGTCAATGGGGAAGCATAGTCGGCAGTGAGTGGAGGCCAGGAAAACACCTACAGTGCCCATTATAATGCCAAAAACATCCATTCTTGTTTCTGAAGCTTGCCAATCTTAATTAACTGTATAATAATAGTTGGGCATAGGGAATTGGGGGAAAGTTGTGGGGGGAGTAGGGCTGGCTCAAGTTTTTCGTGGGCCCAGGAAATGCGGACTACGTCACGGCGGTGTTGCAGGGAAAGGTAAGTATTTAAAAGTTGCAAGTGCTGTGATCCTGAGCAAGCAGGGGGGGGCCCACTCGTTCGCATTGCCACTGGCACAGGGCCCCTCAAAGTACGGCGGTGTGTTTGCATGGCGGGGGCGCCTCCCACCAGCAGCGACACTTTTGCGTACTCTGAGGGGCCCTGTGCCAGTGACGTCGCCAACGAGTATGCCCCCCCACCTGATGAAGGAACCTGCACTTTCATCTGCACCTTCCTCTTTGTCCCTGTGTAAGGTGGTATAACATGCGGGAAGGGGAACCTTACTTTCAGCAGGGACAGATTCTGGCTGTGTAGCGTACAAGGGGAATGTAGTGGTCTAGGTCAATGTACCAGCAGACTCATTTAGCAGTGGCTGGGCAATGGGCAGGATGAGGAGGAAACAGATATAGGGCCAAAGAATAAAGTAGGCTACATGCAGTTCAAAATTGGTAACAGGACTAAACAGGCGGCATTGCTTTGTTCAGTGGAGTAGCAAACCCAAGAGCAGCAGACACTGTTTCAAGGGCCTAACCACACTAGTAGGCCAAATGCAGTTTAATATCTGATAGTATAGGGCGAAAGCCAGAATGTGGAAGCTCAGCTTTGTTCAGTTGAGGACAACACCAGGGAGGGGCAGACACCTTTAGTAGGCCGGAAAAGCCTATTGCATTTTTTAAAATGGTAATTTGGAGCAGAAGGTTGAAGCTCAGCTTTATTTAGTTGAGGGCAACACCAGGCAGGGGCACACAGACAGACACCTTTAGTAGGCCGGAAAAGCCTATTGCATTTTTTAAAATGGTAATTTGGAGCAGAAGGTTGAAGCTCAGCTTTATTTAGTTGAGGGCAACACCAGGGAGGGGCAGAAGCCGTTAGTAGGCCCTAACCACCATTTTTTTTTTTAAAACCACTTAATGAGAGCCGGAAGGTTGAAGCTCAGCTTTATTTAGTTGAGGACAACACCAGGCAGGGGCACACAGACAGACACCTTTAGTAGGCCGGAAAAGCCTATTGCATTTTTTAAAATGTTAATTTGGAGCAGAAGGTTGAAGCTCAGCTTTATTTAGTTGAGGGCAACACCAGGCAGGGGCACACAGACAGACACCTTTAGTAGGCCGGAAAAGCCTATTGCATTTTTTAAAATGTTAATTTGGAGCAGAAGGTTGAAGCTCAGCTTTATTTAGTTGAGGGCAACACCAGGCAGGGGCACACAGACAGACACCTTTAGTAGGCCGGAAAAGCCTATTGCATTTTTTAAAATGGTAATTTGGAGCAGAAGGTTGAAGCTCAGCTTTATTTAGTTGAGGACAACACCAGGCAGGGGCACACAGACAGACACCTTTAGTAGGCCGGAAAAGCCTATTGCATTTTTTAAAATGGTAATTTGGAGCAGAAGGTTGAAGCTCAGCTTTATTTAGTTGAGGGCAACACCAGGGAGGGGCAGAAGCCGTTAGTAGGCCCTAACCACCATTTTTTTTTTTTAAAACCACTTAATGAGAGCCGGAAGGTTGAAGCTCAGCTTTATTTAGTTGAGGACAACACCAGGCAGGGGCACACAGACAGACACCTTTAGTAGGCCGGAAAAGCCTATTGCATTTTTCAAAATGGTAATTTGGAGCAGAAGGTTGAAGCTCAGCTTTATTTAGTTGAGGGCAACACCAGGCAGGGGCACACAGACAGACACCTTTAGTAGGCCGGAAAAGCCTATTGCATTTTTTAAAATGGTAATTTGGAGCAGAAGGTTGAAGCTCAGCTTTATTTAGTTGAGGACAACACCAGGGAGGGGCAGAAGCCGTTAGTAGGCCCTAACCACCATTTTTTTTTTTTAAAACCACTTAATGAGAGCCGGAAGGTTGAAGCTCAGCTTTATTTAGTTGAGGACAACACCAGGGAGGGGCAGAAGCCGTTAGTAGGCCCTAACCACCATTTTTTTTTTTTAAAACCACTTAATGAGAGCCGGAAGGTTGAAGCTCAGCTTTATTTAGTTGAGGACAACACCAGGGAGGGGCAGAAGCCGTTAGTAGGCCCTAACCACCATTTTTTTTTTTAAAACCACTTAATGAGAGCCGGAAGGTTGAAGCTCAGCTTTATTTAGTTGAGGACAACACCAGGGAGGGGCAGAAGCCGTTAGTAGGCCCTAACCACCATTTTTTTTTTTAAAACCACTTAATGAGAGCCGGAAGGTTGAAGCTCAGCTTTATTTAGTTGAGGACAACACCAGGGAGGGGCAGAAGCCGTTAGTAGGCCCTAACCACCATTTTTTTTTTTTAAAACCACTTAATGAGAGCCGGAAGGTTGAAGCTCAGCTTTATTTAGTTGAGGACAACACCAGGGAGGGGCAGAAGCCGTTAGTAGGCCCTAACCACCATTTTTTTTTTTAAAACCACTTAATGAGAGCCGGAAGGTTGAAGCTCAGCTTTATTTAGTTGAGGACAACACCAGGCAGGGGCACACAGACAGACACCTTTAGTAGGCCGGAAAAGCCTATTGCATTTTTCAAAATGGTAATTTGGAGCAGAAGGTTGAAGCTCAGCTTTATTTAGTTGAGGGCAACACCAGGCAGGGGCACACAGACAGACACCTTTAGTAGGCCGGAAAAGCCTATTGCATTTTTTAAAATGGTAATTTGGAGCAGAAGGTTGAAGCTCAGCTTTATTTAGTTGAGGGCAACACCAGGGAGGGGCAGAAGCCGTTAGTAGGCCCTAACCACCATTTTTTTTTTTTAAAACCACTTAATGAGAGCCGGAAGGTTGAAGCTCAGCTTTATTTAGTTGAGGACAACACCAGGGAGGGGCAGAAGCCGTTAGTAGGCCCTAACCACCATTTTTTTTTTTAAAACCACTTAATGAGAGCCGGAAGGTTGAAGCTCAGCTTTATTTAGTTGAGGACAACACCAGGCAGGGGCACACAGACAGACACCTTTAGTAGGCCGGAAAAGCCTATTGCATTTTTCAAAATGGTAATTTGGAGCAGAAGGTTGAAGCTCAGCTTTATTTAGTTGAGGGCAACACCAGGGAGGGGCAGAAGCCGTTAGTAGGCCCTAACCACCATTTTTTTTTTAAAAACCACTTAATGAGAGCCGGAAGGTTGAAGCTCAGCTTTATTTAGTTGAGGACAACACCAGGCAGGGGCACACAGACAGACACCTTTAGTAGGCCGGAAAAGCCTATTGCATTTTTTAAAATGGTAATTTGGAGCAGAAGGTTGAAGCTCAGCTTTATTTAGTTGAGGACAACACCAGGCAGGGGCACACAGACAGACACCTTTAGTAGGCCGGAAAAGCCTATTGCATTTTTTAAAATGGTAATTTGGAGCAGAAGGTTGAAGCTCAGCTTTATTTAGTTGAGGGCAACACCAGGGAGGGGCAGAAGCCGTTAGTAGGCCCTAACCAAAGTTGAAGGCCAAATGCAGTTTAATTTCTGATACTATAGGCCGAAAGCCAGAAGGTGGAAGCTCCGATTTAGACAGTGGAGGACAATTTGAATTAGGGACTGCAGACAGACTTAGTAGGCTGTCCCCTGTGGACCATGCATCCACCACATTAACCCATTGCGCCGTAATGGACACGTAATCTTCCGTGGCCATGCCTACAGGTCCATGCGTCTGTTGTCAGGTGCACCTTTGTACTCACAGATTGCCAGAGTGCATGGACAATGCGGTCTTCTACATGCTGGTAGAGGGTTGGGATGGCTTTTCTCGCAAAAGGAGTGTCGACTGGTTAGCTTGTAGCGTGGTACAGCGTAGTCCATCATGGCCTTATTAATAGTAAATAAAATATATAACTAGGCTCTATGAACTTTTAAATAGGTTCCAGGGGTACACGGGCAGCATTGGTGTGGTCAGTGGAGGAGTATTGCAAGTAGGGGCTGCAGACAGGCTATCAAAGGCCTAAAATAACAAACAGTAGGCAGTCATGGCAGTTTTACATCGGTTACATGGATACACAGGCAGGCACTCCAGGCAGCATTGTGGTCAGTGGAGGAGTATTGCAAGTAGGGGCCGCAGACAGGCTATCAAAGGCCTAAAATAACAAACAATAGGCTCATTGCAGTTTTACAGCGGTTACATGGATAGACGGGCAGGCAGCTTGGTGGTGAGTGGAGGAGTATTTAAAGTAGGGACCGCAGACAGGCTATCAAAGGCCTAACATAACAAACAATAGGCTCATGGCAGTTTTACAGCGGTTACATGGATACACGGGCAGGCAGCTTGGTGGTCAGTGGAGGAGTATTTAAAGTAGGGACCGCAGACAGGCTTCAAAGGCCTAACATAAGAAAATGGGCTGGCTGTAGGCACTTTATAATTGGTTCCAGGGGTACACGGGCAGCAGTGGTCTGGCCAGTGGAGGACTAGTGGAAGGAGGGACCGCAGACAGGCTTCAAAGGCCTAAAATAACAAACAATAGGCTCATGGCAGTTTTACAGCGGTTACATGGATACACAGGCAGGCAGCTTGGTGGTCAGTGGAGGAGTATTTAAAGTAGGGACCGCAGACAGGCTTCAAAGGCCTAACATAAGAAAATGGGCTGGCTGTAGGCACTTTATAATTGGTTCCAGGGGTACACGGGCAGCAGTGGTCTGGTCAGTGGAGGAGTATTTAAAGTAGGGACCGCAGACAGGCTATCAAAGGCCTAAAATAACAAACAATAGGCTCATGGCAGTTTTACAGCGGTTACATGGATACACGGGCAGGCAGCTTGGTGGTGAGTGGAGGAGTATTTAAAGTAGGGACCGCAGACAGGCTATCAAAGGCCTAACATAACAAACAATAGGCTCATGGCAGTTTTACAGCGGTTACATGGATACACGGGCAGGCAGCTTGGTGGTGGTGAGTGGAGGAGTATTTAAAGTAGGGACCGCAGACAGGCTATCAAAGGCGTAAAATAACAAACAATAGGCTCATGGCAGTTTTACAGCGGTTACATGGATACACGGGCAGGCAGCTTGGTGGTCAGTGGAGGAGTATTTAAAGTAGGGACCGCAGACAGGCTTCAAAGGCCTAACATAAGAAAATGGGCTGGCTGTAGGCACTTTATAATTGGTTCCAGGGGTACACGGGCAGCAGTGGTCTGGTCAGTGGAGGACTAGTGGAAGGAGGGACCGCAGACAGGCTTCAAAGGCCTAAAATAACAAACAATAGGCTCATGGCAGTTTTACAGCGGTTACATGGATACACGGGCAGGCAGCTTGGTGGTGAGTGGAGGAGTATTTAAAGTAGGGACCGCAGACAGGCTATCAAAGGCCTAACATAACAAACAATAGGCTCATGGCAGTTTTACAGCGGTTACATGGATACACGGGCAGGCAGCTTGGTGGTGGTGAGTGGAGGAGTATTTAAAGTAGGGACCGCAGACAGGCTATCAAAGGCCTAAAATAACAAACAATAGGCTCATGGCAGTTTTACAGCGGTTACATGGATACACGGGCAGGCAGCTTGGTGGTCAGTGGAGGAGTATTTAAAGTAGGGACCGCAGACAGGCTTCAAAGGCCTAACATAAGAAAATGGGCTGGCTGTAGGCACTTTATAATTGGTTCCAGGGGTACACGGGCAGCAGTGGTCTGGTCAGTGGAGGACTAGTGGAAGGAGGGACCGCAGACAGGCTTCAAAGGCCTAAAATAACAAACAATAGGCTCATGGCAGTTTTACAGCGGTTACATGGATACACGGGCAGGCAGCTTGGTGGTCAGTGGAGGAGTATTTAAAGTAGGGACCGCAGACAGGCTTCAAAGGCCTAACATAAGAAAATGGGCTGGCTGTAGGCACTTTATAATTGGTTCCAGGGGTACACGGGCAGCAGTGGTCTGGTCAGTGGAGGAGTATTTAAAGTAGGGACCGCAGACAGGCTATCAAAGGCCTAAAATAACAAACAATAGGCTTATGGCAGTTTTACAGCGGTTACATGGATACACGGGCAGGCAGCTTGGTGGTGAGTGGAGGAGTATTTAAAGTAGGGACCGCAGACAGGCTATCAAAGGCCTAACATAACAAACAATAGGCTCATGGCAGTTTTACAGCGGTTACATGGATACACGGGCAGGCAGCTTGGTGGTGGTGAGTGGAGGAGTATTTAAAGTAGGGACCGCAGACAGGCTATCAAAGGCCTAAAATAACAAACAATAGGCTCATGGCAGTTTTACAGCGGTTACATGGATACACGGGCAGGCAGCTTGGTGGTGGTGAGTGGAGGAGTATTTAAAGTAGGGACCGCAGACAGGCTATCAAAGGCCTAAAATAACAAACAATAGGCTCATGGCAGTTTTACAGCGGTTACATGGATACACGGGCAGGCAGCTTGGTGGTCAGTGGAGGAGTATTTAAAGTAGGGACCGCAGACAGGCTATCAAAGGCCTAAAATAACAAACAATAGGCTTATGGCAGTTTTACAGCGGTTACATGGATACACGGGCAGGCAGCTTGGTGGTCAGTGGAGGAGTATTTAAAGTAGGGACCGCAGACAGGCTATCAAAGGCCTAACATAACAAACAATAGGCTCATGGCAGTTTTACAGCGGTTACATGGATACACGGGCAGGCAGCTTGGTGGTGGTGAGTGGAGGAGTATTTAAAGTAGGGACCGCAGACAGGCTATCAAAGGCCTAAAATAACAAACAATAGGCTCATGGCAGTTTTACAGCGGTTACATGGATACACGGGCAGGCAGCTTGGTGGTGGTGAGTGGAGGAGTATTTAAAGTAGGGACCGCAGACAGGCTATCAAAGGCCTAAAATAACAAACAATAGGCTCATGGCAGTTTTACAGCGGTTACATGGATACACGGGCAGGCAGCTTGGTGGTCAGTGGAGGAGTATTTAAAGTAGGGACCGCAGACAGGCTATCAAAGGCCTAAAATAACAAACAATAGGCTTATGGCAGTTTTACAGCGGTTACATGGATACACGGGCAGGCAGCTTGGTGGTGGTGAGTGGAGGAGTATTTAAAGTAGGGACCGCAGACAGGCTATCAAAGGCCTAACATAACAAACAATAGGCTCATGGCAGTTTTACAGCGGTTACATGGATACACGGGCAGGCAGCTTGGTGGTCAGTGGAGGAGTATTTAAAGTAGGGACCGCAGACAGGCTATCAAAGGCCTAAAATAACAAACAATAGGCTCATGGCAGCTTTACAGCGGTTACATGGATACACAGGCAGCTTGGTGGTGAGTGGAGGAGTAGTGCAAGGAGTGTCTGTCCCAGTACTCCCAAAATATAAATAGATGTTAATGTCTCGCAAAACAACCAAAACAAAAAAAAAGGTGGCATACTTAGGTACAGGGGTGGGCTCATCTACTGAGTTTCTGACATAGTAATTTGGCAGTAACTATTTAATGGTGCCAATATAGGACACAGACACAGACTACTTTAAGTTGCATCATAGATGTCTACAAATTTGTATTGTCAGTGCCAGACATTGAATGATGTCAGCGAATAGACTAAAGATTGGTGGAGCTGTGCGACATAATTTTGGACGTGGTAGAGCACATTTTGAGCTGGGGTAGGGGGGAACTCTCTTGAGGCCGGCGGGACCGCCCCAGGGCCCCTCATGTTACAACGGTGTGTCTGACGTTGGGTGCGCACCACCACCGCCAGAGACACTACATTGTACTATGAGGGACCCAGTAGCAATGCCGTCAACCAAAAGCGAGCACACCCACCTCTTCAGACAAACAGCAGTCTCACGGGTGCTTGCGCCAAGTCGCGATACCACGGCCCCGTGTGGGGAGTTTTGCCATTTAGGGAGGTGTAAACATGTCGTATGCTGTACAATCAGCTGCAGCAAATTAGACATTAGAAAAGTAATTCACAGGCAAGAGCTTTTCATAGGAAAGCTAGGTGTCGGCCGGGCAAGGTGGGGCAAAAGATTTCGAAATCCAGTTGTGGTTCATTTTAATGAATGTTAGATCGTCAACATTTTGGGTAGCCAGACGAGTCCTTTTTTCGGTTAATATTGAACCTGCAGCACTGAATACTCTTTCTGATAGGACACTTGCTGCCGGGCAAGCAAGCTCCTGCAATGCATATTCTGCCAATTCTGGCCAGGTGTCTAATTTGGAGGCCCAGTAATCAAATGGGAATGACGGTTGAGGGAGAACATCGATAAGGGATGAAAAATAGTTAGTAACCATACTGGACAAATGTTGTCTCCTGTCACTTTCAATTGATGCAGCAGTACCTGTCCTGTCTGCGGTCATAGCAAAATCACTCCACAACCTGGTCAGAAAACCCCTCTGTCCAACGCCACTTCTGATGTGTGCACCCCTAACACTCCTAGTCTGCTGCCCCCTGGAGCTCGTGTGAGAACGATCACGTGCGCTGTGTGCTGGGAATGCCTGAAGCAAACGGTCAACAAGAGTTGATTGTTTGGTTGCTAATATTAGTTCCAAGTTCTCATGTGGCATAATATTTTGCAATTTGCCTTTATAGCGTGGATCAAGGAGGCAGGCCAACCAGTAATCGTCATCGTTCATCATTTTCGTAATGCGTGTGTCCCTTTTTAGGATACGTAAGGCATAATCCGCCATGTGGGCCAAAGTTCCAGTTGTCAAATCTCCAGTTGTGATTGGTTGAGGGGCAGTTTCAGGCAAATCTACGTCACTTGTGTCCCTCAAAAAACCAGAACCCGGCCGTGACACGCAACCAATTTCCTGTGCCCCCGGGAAAGGTTCGGCATTAAAAATATACTCATCCCCATCATCCTCCTCGTCCTCCACCTCCTCTTCGCCCGCTACCTCGTCCTGTACACTGCCCTGACCAGACAATGGCTGACTGTCATCAAGGCTTTCCTCTTCCTCTGGTGCAGACGCCTGCTCCTTTATGTGCGTCAAACTTTGCATCAGCAGACGCATTAGGGGGATGCTCATGCTTATTACGGCGTTGTCTGCACTAACCAGCCGTGTGCATTCCTCAAAACACTGAAGGACTTGACACATGTCTTGTATCTTAGACCACTGCACACCTGACAACTCCATGTCTGCCATCCTACTGCCTGCCCGTGTATCCTCCCACAAATAAATAACAGCACGCCTCTGTTCGCACAGTCTCTGAAGCATGTGCAGTGTTGAGTTCCACCTTGTTGCAACGTCTATGATTAGGCGATGCTGGGGAAGGTTCAAAGACCGCTGATAGGTCTGCATACGGCTGGCGTGTACAGGCGAACGTCGGATATGTGAGCAAAGTGCACGCACTTTGAGGAGCAGGTCGGAGAACCCAGGATAAATTTTCAATAAGCACTGCACCACCAGGTTTAAGGTGTGAGCCAGGCAAGGAATGTGTTTCAGTTGGGAAAGGGAGATGGCAGCCATGAAATTCCTTCCGTTATCACTCACTACCTTGCCTGCCTCAAGATCTACTGTGCCCAGCCACGACTGTGTTTCTTGTTGCAAGAACTCGGACAGAACTTCCGCGGTGTGTCTGTTGTCGCCCAAGCACTTCATAGCCAATACAGCCTGCTGACGCTTGGCAGTAGCTGGCCCATAATGGGACAACTGGTGTGCAACAGTGTCATCTGCCGATGGAGTGGTTGGCAGACTGCGTTCTGTGGAAGAGCTGTAGCTTCTGCAGGAGGACGAGGAGGAGGAGGAGGAGGGGGTGCGAACGCCTACAGCCAACTGTTTCCTAGACCGTGGGCTAGGCACAACTGTCCCTAAATTGATGTCGCCTGTGGACCCTGCATCCACCACATTCACCCAGTGTGCCGTGATGGACACATAACGTCCCTGGCCATGCCTACTGGTCCATGCATCTGTAGTCAGGTGCACCTTTGTACTCACAGATTGCCTGAGTGCATGGACGATGCGCTGTTTAACATGCTGGTGCAGGGCTGGGATGGCTTTTCTGGAAAAAAAGTGTCGACTGGGTAGCTCGTATCGTGGTTCAGCGTACTCCATCAGGGCTTTGAAAGCTTCGCTTTCAACTAACCGGTAGGGCATCATCTCTAACGAGATTAGTCTAGCTATGTGGGCGTTAAAACCCTGTGTACGCGGATGCGAGGATAAGTACTTCCTTTTTCTAACCAGAGTCTCATGTAGGGTGAGCTGGACTGGAGAGCTGGAGATCGTGGAACTTTCGGGTGTGCCGGTGTACATGGCAGACTGAGAGACGGTTGGAGACGGTATTGTTTCCGCCGGTGCCCTAGATGCAATATTTCCTCCTACAAAACTGGTGATTCCCTGACCCTGACTGCTTTTGGCTGGCAAAGAAACCTGCACAGATACTGCCGGTGGTGCGGAAAATGGTGGCCTTACAGTGACGGAAGGGATGTTGCGTTGCTGACTAGCTTCATTGGCCGAGGGTGCTACAACCTTGAGGGACGTTTGGTAGTTAGTCCAGGCTTGAAAATGCATGGTGGTTAAGTGTCTATGCATGCAACTAGTATTTAGACTTTTCAGATTCTGACCTCTGCTTAAGCTAGTTGAACATTTTTGACAGATGACTTTGCGCTGATCAGTTGGATGTTGTTTAAAAAAATGCCAGACTGCACTCTTCCTAGACTCGGATCCCTTTTCAGGGATTGCAGACTGAGCTTTAACCGGATGGCAACGCTGTGCTCCAACAGGTTTTGGCTTTGACACGCGTTTTGGGCCAGATACGGGCCCGGCAGATGGAACCTGTTGCGATGTTGATGCCTGCTGCGGCCCCTCCTCCACCTCCGCTTCTGAACTACTGCCGCCTGCACCCTGTTCCCCCAATGGCTGCCAATCGGGGTCAATAACTGGGTCATCTATTACCTCCTCTTCGAGCTCGTGTGCAACTTCGTCTGTGTCACTGTGTCGGTCGGTGGTATAGCGTTCGTGGCGGGGCAACATAGTCTCATCAGGGTCTGATTGTGGATCTGTACCCTGAGAGGGCAATGTGGTGGTCTGAGTCAAAGGAGCAGCATAGTACTCTGGCTGTGGCTGTGCATCAGTGCACTCCATGTCAGAATATACTTGTAATGGGCATGGCCTGTTAAATGTTTCACTTTCTAAGCCAGGGACGGTATGTGTAAAGAGCTCCATGGAGTGACCCGTTGTGTCGCCTGCTGCATCCTTCTCTCTTGTTGTAGTTTTTGCTGAGGAGGACAAGGAAGCGACTTGTCCCTGACCGTGAACATCCACAAGCGACGCGCTGCTTTTACATTTACCAGTTTCGGAAGAGGAGGCAAAAGAGCTAGAGGCTGAGTCTGCAATGTAAGCCAAAACTTGCTGTTGCTGCTCCGCCTTTAAAAGCGGTTTTCCTACTCCCAGAAAAGAGAGCGTTCGAGGCCTTGTGTAGCCTGACGACGAAACTGGCTCCACAGCTCCAGACTTAGGTGGAATATTTTTATCCCCACGACCACCTGATGCTCCACTACCACTACCATCATTACCAGCTGACAATGAACGCCCACGACGACCTCTTGCACCAGACTTCCTCATTGTTTTAAAATCTTAACCAAAGTTACTTTATTTGTTGCTGTCAAACAACTTACACGGTGAGCTATAACTTCAGTATGATTTCAATATCCCTTAACAGGTTGGTGAGACCACAAGGAAAATCAGGCACAATGTTACACACTCTGTTTTCTGTGGCACAAAATCACAGAGATGACACACACGCAGGACTGTCACTCAAGCACTAATGTCAATATTAATCTCCCACCTAATTTATTTTTTTTTTTTTCTCAGGGAGACTTTAGAAACCAAATAATATTAAAAAAAAAAAAAAAAAGGCTTTCTATGGCCCACAATTAGAGAGAGAGAGAGGTGGCACACCCAGGAGTCAAGACTGGCGCACAAGCTGAAAGGGCAATATTACTCTCCCACTGTTTTTTAAAGTTTTTTTTTTATTTCAGGGAGACTTTAGAAACCAAATAATATAAAAAAAAAAAAAAAAATAGGCTTTCTATAGCCCACTGAATGAGAGAGAGAGGTGGCACACCCAGGAGTCAAGCCTGGCACACAAGCTGAAAGGGCAATATTACTCTCCCACTGTTTTTTTATGTATTTTTTGTTTTTTAAGGGAGACTTTAGAAACCCAATAATATTTAAAAAAAAAAAATAAATAGGCTTTCTATGGCCCACTGAATGAGAGGGAGAGAGGTGGCACACCCAGGAGTCAAGACTGGCACACAAGCTGAAAGGGCAATATTACTCTCCCACTGTTTTTTTTTTTAGGTATTTTTTTTTTTTCAGGGAGACTTTAGAAACCAAATAATATTAAAAAAAAAAAAAAAAAAATAGGCTTTCTATAGCCCACTGAATGAGAGATAGCACACACAGCAGTGGCACACAAGCCCTGACTGAGGCCAATATTTTTCTCCCACTGATTGATGTAGTGTTTTTGTGTTGAGGTAGATTTTAGAACACAAATCAAGGAAAAAAA
Source organism: Ranitomeya variabilis (assembly GCF_051348905.1). Lineage (NCBI taxonomy): Eukaryota > Metazoa > Chordata > Amphibia > Anura > Dendrobatidae > Ranitomeya > Ranitomeya variabilis. Next base: position 69,687,912 of record NC_135237.1, on the reverse strand, counting down.
AAAATGCTTTCTATGGCCCACTGAATGAGAGAGAGGTGGCACACCCAGGAGTCAAGACTGGCACACAAGCTGAAAGGGCAATATTACTCTCCCACTGTTTTTTTATGTATTTTTTGTTTTTTAAGGGAGACTTTAGAAACCCAATAATATTTAAAAAAAAAAATTAATAGGCTTTCTATGGCCCACTGAATGAAAGGGAGAGAGGTGGCACACCCAGGAGTCAAGACTGGCACACAAGCTGAAAGGGCAATATTACTCTCCCACTGTTTTTTGTATGTTTTTTTTTTTTTTTTCAGGGAGACTTTAGAAACCAAATAATATTAAAAAAAACAAAAAAAAAATAGCCTTTCTATGGCCCACTGAATGAGAGAGAGAGGTGGCACACCCAGGAGTCAAGACTGGCACACAAGCTGAAAGGGCAATATTACTCTCCCACTGTTTTTTTATGTATTTTTTGTTTTTTAAGGGAGACTTTAGAAACCCAATAATATTTAAAAAAATAAATAAATAGGCTTTCTATGGCCCACTGAATGAAAGGGAGAGAGGTGGCACACCCAGGAGTCAAGACTGGCACACAAGCTGAAAGGGCAATATTACTCTCCCACTGTTTTTTGTATGTTTTTTTTTTTTTTTCAGGGAGACTTTAGAAACCAAATAATATTAAAAAAAACAAAAAAAAAATAGCCTTTCTATGGCCCACTGAATGAGAGAGAGAGGTGGCACACCCAGGAGTCAAGACTGGCACACAAGCTGAAAGGGCAATATTACTCTCCCACTGTTTTTTTATGTATTTTTTGTTTTTTAAGGGAGACTTTAGAAACCCAATAATATTTAAAAAAAAAATAAATAGGCTTTCTATGGCCCACTGAATGAGAGGGAGAGAGGTGGCACACCCAGGAGTCAAGCCTGGCACACAAGCTGAAAGGGCAATATTACTCTCCCACTGTTTTTTTATGTATTTTTTGTTTTTTAAGGGAGACTTTAGAAACCCAATAATATTTAAAAAATAAATAAATAGGCTTTCTATGGCCCACTGAATGAGAGGGAGAGAGGTGGCACACCCAGGAGTCAAGCCTGGCACACAAGCTGAAAGGGCAATATTACTCTCCCACTGTTTTTTTATGTTTTTTTTTTTTTTTCAGGGAGACTTTAGAAACCCAATAATATTTAAAAAAAAAAATAAATAGGCTTTCTATGGCCCACTGAATGAGAGGGAGAGAGGTGGCACACCCAGGAGTCAAGCCTGGCACACAAGCTGAAAGGGCAATATTACTCTCCCACTGTTTTTTTATGTATTTTTTGTTTTTTAAGGGAGACTTTAGAAACCCAATAATATTTTAAAAAAAAAAATAAATAGGCTTTCTATGGCACACTGAATGAGAGGGAGAGAGGTGGCACACCCAGGAGTCAAGACTGGCACACAAGCTGAAAGGGCAATATTACTCTCCCACTGTTTATTTTTTTAGGTATTTTTTTTTTTTCAGGGAGACTTTAGAAACCAAATAATATTAAAAAAAAAAAAAAAAAAAATAGGCTTTCTATAGCCCACTGAATGAGAGATAGCACACACAGCAGTGGCACACAAGCCCTGACTGAGGCCAATATATTTCTCCCACTGATTGATGTAGTGTTTTTGTGTTGAGGTAGATTTTAGAACACAAATCAAGGAAAAAAAAAAAAATGCTTTCTATGGCCCACTGAATGAGAGAGAGGTGGCACACCCAGGAGTCAAGACTGGCACACAAGCTGAAAGGGCAATATTACTCTCCCACTGTTTTTTAATGTATTTTTTGTTTTTTAAGGGAGACTTTAGAAACCCAATAATATTTAAAAAAAAAAATTAATAGGCTTTCTATGGCCCACTGAATGAAAGGGAGAGAGGTGGCACACCCAGGAGTCAAGACTGGCACACAAGCTGAAAGGGCAATATTACTCTCCCACTGTTTTTTGTATGTTTTTTTTTTTTTTCAGGGAGACTTTAGAAACCAAATAATATTAAAAAAAACAAAAAAAAAATAGCCTTTCTATGGCCCACTGAATGAGAGAGAGAGGTGGCACACCCAGGAGTCAAGACTGGCACACAAGCTGAAAGGGCAATATTACTCTCCCACTGTTTTTTTATGTATTTTTTGTTTTTTAAGGGAGACTTTAGAAACCCAATAATATTTTTAAAAAAAAATAAATAGGCTTTCTATGGCCCACTGAATGAAAGGGAGAGAGGTGGCACACCCAGGAGTCAAGACTGGCACACAAGCTGAAAGGGCAATATTACTCTCCCACTGTTTTTTGTATGTTTTTTTTTTTTTTTCAGGGAGACTTTAGAAACCAAATAATATTAAAAAAACCAAAAAAAAAATAGCCTTTCTATGGCCCACTGAATGAGAGAGAGAGGTGGCACACCCAGGAGTCAAGACTGGCACACAAGCTGAAAGGGCAATATTACTCTCCCACTGTTTTTTTATGTATTTTTTGTTTTTTAAGGGAGACTTTAGAAACCCAATAATATTTAAAAAAAAAAATAAATAGGCTTTCTATGGCCCACTGAATGAGAGGGAGAGAGGTGGCACACCCAGGAGTCAAGACTGGCACACAAGCTGAAAGGGCAATATTACTCTCCCACTGTTTTTTTATGTATTTTTTGTTTTTTAAGGGAGACTTTAGAAACCCAATAATATTTAAAAAAAAAAATAAATAGGCTTTCTATGGCCCACTGAATGAGAGGGAGAGAGGTGGCACACCCAGGAGTCAAGACTGGCACACAAGCTGAAAGGGCAATATTACTCTCCCACTGTTTTTTGTATGTTTTTTTTTTTTTTTTCAGGGAGACTTTAGAAACCAAATAATATTAAAAAAACCAAAAAAAAAAATAGCCTTTCTATGGCCCACTGAATGAGAGAGAGAGGTGGCACACCCAGGAGTCAAGATTGGCACACAAGCTGAAAGGGCAATATTACTCTCCCACTGTTTTTTTATGTATTTTTTGTTTTTTAAGGGAGACTTTAGAAACCCAATAATATTTAAAAAAAAAAAAAAATAGGCTTTCTATGGCCCACTGAATGAAAGGGAGAGAGGTGGCACACCCAGGAGTCAAGACTGGCACACAAGCTGAAAGGGCAATATTACTCTCCCACTGTTTTTTGTATGTTTTTTTTTTTTTTTTCAGGGAGACTTTAGAAACCAAATAATATTAAAAAAACCAAAAAAAAAATAGCCTTTCTATGGCCCACTGAATGAGAGAGAGAGGTGGCACACCCAGGAGTCAAGACTGGCACACAAGCTGAAAGGGCAATATTACTCTCCCACTGTTTTTTTTTTGTATTTTTTGTTTTTTAAGGGAGACTTTAGAAACCCAATAATATTTTTTAAAAAAAAATAAATAGGCTTTCTATGGCCCACTGAATGAAAGGGAGAGAGGTGGCACACCCAGGAGTCAAGACTGGCACACAAGCTGAAAGGGCAATATTACTCTCCCACTGTTTTTTGTATGTTTTTTTTTTTTTTTTTCAGGGAGACTTTAGAAACCAAATAATATTAAAAAAAACAAAAAAAAAAATAGCCTTTCTATGGCCCACTGAATGAGAGAGAGAGGTGGCACACCCAGGAGTCAAGACTGGCACACAAGCTGAAAGGGCAATATTACTCTCCCACTGTTTTTTTATGTATTTTTTGTTTTTTAAGGGAGACTTTAGAAACCCAATAATATTTAAAAAAATAAATAAATAGGCTTTCTATGGCCCACTGAATGAGAGGGAGAGAGGTGGCACACCCAGGAGTCAAGACTGGCACACAAGCTGAAAGGGCAATATTACTCTCCCACTGTTTTTTGTATGATTTTTTTTTTTTTTTCAGGGAGACTTTAGAAACCAAATAATATTAAAAAAAACAAAAAAAAAATAGCCTTTCTATGGCCCACTGAATGAGAGAGAGAGGTGGCACACCCAGGAGTCAAGACTGGCACACAAGCTGAAAGGGCAATATTACTCTCCCACTGTTTTTTTATGTATTTTTTGTTTTTTAAGGGAGACTTTAGAAACCCAATAATATTTAAAAAAAAAATAAATAGGCTTTCTATGGCCCACTGAATGAAAGGGAGAGAGGTGGCACACCCAGGAGTCAAGACTGGCACACAAGCTGAAAGGGCAATATTACTCTCCCACTGTTTTTTTATGTATTTTTTGTTTTTTAAGGGAGACTTTAGAAACCCAATAATATTTAAAAAAAAAAATAAATAGGCTTTCTATGGCCCACTGAATGAGAGGGAGAGAGGTGGCACACCCAGGAGTCAAGCCTGGCACACAAGCTGAAAGGGCAATATTACTCTCCCACTGTTTTTTTATGTATTTTTTGTTTTTTAAGGGAGACTTTAGAAACCCAATAATATTTAAAAAAAAAAATAAATAGGCTTTCTATGGCCCACTGAATGAGAGGGAGAGAGGTGGCACACCCAGGAGTCAAGACTGGCACACAAGCTGAAAGGGCAATATTACTCTCACACTGTTTTTTTAGTTTTTTTTTTTTTTTTCAGGGAGACTTTAGAAACCAAATAATATTAAAAAAAAAAAAAAAAAAAATAGGCTTGCTATAGCCCACTGAATGAGAGATAGCACACACAGCAGTGGCACACAAGCCCTGACTGAGGCCAATATTTTTCTCCCACTGATTGATGTAGTGTTTTTGTGTTGAGGTAGAATTTAGAACACAAATCACGGAAAAAATAAATAGGCTTTCTATGGCCCACTCAGTGAGAGATGGCACACACAGGGATGGCACTGTAGCAGAAATGCCAATCTTAATCTCCCACAAAAAAAACAAAAAAAAAACAGGGACTGTCCTACAATTACTATCTCCCTGCAGTAATGTAAGCCAGGTATGGCAGGCAGCAATAGGAGTGGACTGATGCACAAATTAAATAAAAAGTGTGGACAAACAAAAAAGATAGCTGTGCAGAAAGGAAGGAACAAGAGGATATGTGCTTTGAAAAAAGCAGTTGGTTTCCACAGTGGCGTACACACAGCAATACAGCTATCACGGAGCCTTCTAGGGCAGCCCAATGAGCTACAGCGCTGAGGGGAAAAAAAAAAAAAATAGCTTCCACAGTCCCTGCACACCGAAGGTGGTGTTGGACAGTGGAAATCGCTGCAGCACAAGCGGTTTGGTGGTTAGTGGACCCTGCCTAACGCTCTCCCTGCTTCTGACGAAGCGGCAGCAACCTGTCCCTAAGCTCAGATCAGCAGCAGTAAGATGGCGGTCGGCGGGAACGCCCCTTTATAGCCCCTGTGACGCCGCAGACAGCAAGCCAATCACTGCAATGCCCTTCTCTAAGATGGTGGGGACCAGGATCTATGTCATCACGCTGCCCACACTCTGCGTTCACCTTCATTGGCTGAGAAATGGCGCTTTTCGCGTCATTGAAACGCGACTTTGGCGCGAAAGTCGCGTACCGCATGGCCGACAAGCACAGGGGTCGGATCGGGTTTCATGAGACGCCGACTTAGCCAAAAGTCGGCGACTTTTGAAAATGATCGACCCGTTTCGCTCAACCCTAGACACCACATGTGTCTTCCTCCAGGTCCGCTGCAGAAACAAAAAGTATTTTCTTTACATGTGTGGATTTGTCCCAATCCGTTTTCCGTGCGAACTGTAACCACAGGTTGGATGTATTCCGGTTTCTTCAAAGCGGTAAGCTGGCTTTGCCAAAAACTCTTATATATATATATATATATATATATATATATATATATATACAGTAATGGTGGAAATTGTTAGCATTCTTGAAATTGTTCCAGAAAATTAAGTGTTCTTCCCAGAAAATGGTTGCAATTACCCATGCTTTGTTATACACATGTGTATTTCATTTATGTATTATTGAAACTACAAAAGCAGAGAAAAAAAAAAGGAAATTGGACATAATTTTACAAAAAAAAATGGGATGGACAAAATTGTTGGCACCCTCAACTTAATATTTGGTTCCTTACCCTTTGGAATAAATAACTGCAATCAGTCGCTTCCTATAACCATCCACAAGCTTCTTTCACCACTCAACTGGAGTTTTGGACCTTTCCCCTTTTGCAAACTGCTCCGGGTCTATTACCGTGTCAGCAACAGATGTAGTTTCTACCTTCAGTAACAATTTTCCTGATGATCCTTCTTCTCAAACAAAAAAAGTTTTTGTAAATTAAAAGTATAGATGATAAATCGGTGGATATTCATTTCCTGGAGGTCTTTTCTATGTGATGCCTCAATGAATGACCTCAATGTAGGTGATGCAGCTTTTGAGTACAATTGGAAACAGACTTTCTGAAAGTAAATTCACTCTGTTACCGCTGCCGCACAAGTCTTGAATTAAATGGACACATAACCTTTGAAACACTTGAAAAGTAATTTTGATTATAGCGATTGTGCATAAGGGAACTGGCAGAAATGTCGTATTTGTAGTCAAACTCGGGCTTTGCTGAGGGGCACAATGCTGTGTTATAACCACGGCACAAGAAAGGTAATTATTCTGGCCGATCTCTCAGGTACATTTTAGAAGACAGTAGGTTAGTATAGTAGATGCTTCACCCCAGGACCTTTTCAGCATTTCTGAAAAGACTTTCTGGAAGCAAACTTCCACTTCTGAGAAATCTCAGCTATACAATGTGCCCCTTCTACCAAACAGCAAGGTAACACCATGACCTAAAATACTGCAGCTGTTCAAAATGGGAGACGGCAGCACAGTTACTGTTCTTCAAGCTTTGAGTAACATGGTCTAAGAGCAGATGTGGTGCCATAGAATGATATTGTCAGCGGCAGGCTTATTTAACCCCTTCATGACTGGAGGTGTTTTTTGGTTTTACCTTTTCGTTTTTTGCACCCCTTCTTCCCAGACCCATAACTTTATAATTTTTCTGTCATTACGGCCATGTGAGGGCCGCATTCAGAATCGCCCGATCTGTCAATATAAAAAAAGATTAACCCAATCGCTAAACGGCATAATGAGAAAAAAATAAAAACCGCCAAAATTACGTTTTTTTGGTCACTGCTACATTGAAATAAAATGCAATAATGGGTGATCAAAAGATCCTATGTACACTAAAATGGTATCAATGAAAACATCAGCTTGGCGCACAAAAAATAAGCCTGCACCCAACCCCAGATCATGAAAAATGGAGATACTACTGGTCTTGGAAAATGGAGCCTTTATAAAAGATTTGGGATTTTTTTTTCACCCCTTAAATAAAAAATAACCTTTACATGTTTGGTGTCTGTGAACTCATAATGACCTGGAGAATCATCAGTTTCAGCATTTAGCGAACATGGTTAAAAAAAAACAAAACACTGTGGAATTGTACTTTTTTTTGCAATTTCACCACACTTGGAATTATTTTCCGTTTTCCAGTACATGATATGTTAAAACCAATGGTGTCGTTAAAAATTACAACCTGTCCCGCAAAAAAGCAAGCCCTCACATGGCCATTTTGACAATAAAATAAAAAAAAAATAATAATGGCTCTGGGAAGAAGGGGAGCGAAATACGAAAACGCAAAAATGGAAAATGCCCCAGGGGTTAATGGGTTAATGAGTGCAGAAAATCTATGACATCAAAAAGTCATCAAAAGCTCATCATGGGTGGGAACGTAGCCTAATAACACAAGAATTATTTACAGTGTTCGGTGGGAGAAAAACATCACAAATTCAGAGATAAAAAAAATTGCCATGCCTGGAGTATGCTGTGATTTTGCTAAAAAAAAAAATCAAAACTTAAATACAAAAACCCAAGTAAAGTGAAAAAAAAATGCATCCTAGCATTTGGCGTTGCCATAAAGGAAGGCCACACTCGGGCATCCTTTAATAAAGGTATTCTTCAAAGATGTATGTGTATTATGAATAAGTCTAATCCTGGCTGAGGGGAACAATTTAATTAATTAAAGCAAATTGTAAAGTGTGGATGTGAGTGGCACATTACGCGGCTCATATAGTATTCCCTGCGATGTATTGCCACGGGTTAGTTGTGCTTTTGTGCTGACAACAAAAATGAGAGATTATAGCTGGAGCTCTTGCTGTGACATATTGCCGTGCATGGTGCTATTAACCAGAGAGGTGACAAGTGTCTAACAGAAAGGTGTACCCAAACATCTGGAGCGCTAACCGGCAGAAAATCAGTCCGCGCATCATCAGTGTGATTATATGACTCATCAGGATGTAGATTGAAGCCACAGCAGAATAATAATGTCATCATTTTCATTCAAATTATACCAAGAAAGTAGATTAGTTTCATGTCATGGTCAAAAGCCAATATTACAGACTTAACCATTCTGAATACCGAATAGATGAAAAGATCTCAAAATGTTAAGGGAACGCCTTGCAACATGATTAAAGTTAGAAAGTCTGCTGTAAAATCGAAGAAAAGCTCTAGAACAAGATATTTATCACAAAACATCTCACGCTATAAAGCTACATAAACTGTTAGGGTCCATCACAGATTATTTACACCCACTGTGTCCCCGCTGTGCAAAATAAAGAATTAAATAAAAAAATGGCGTGGGCTCTCCTACAATTTTCATAACCGACAGAGGGAAAGCCCACGGCTAGGGAATGATGTTAATAATCTGGGAAAAGGGGCCAATATCCCAAAAGGTTCCCAGGCTAATAACAAGAGCTCACAGCTATTTGTTTTGCCTTTCCTAGTGAATTTACAGGGGATCCCAGAAAAAAAAATGACGTTGGGTCTCCCTATAAAATAAACAAGCAAAGGCTAAACAGACAGCTGTGGGTTGATATTAATAGCCTCGGAAGTGGCCAGACATGTTGCCCCACCCCATCAAGCTACCAACATCAACCCTGAGCCACCCCAGAAATGGCTCATTCATAAGATGCGCCAAATCTGGTGCTTTGCCTTGCTCTTTGACTTGTGGTGGTGGCAAGTGGGGTAATAGGGTTGGTGTTAATGTCAACTTCGTATTGTCAGGTGACATCAAGCCCTGAGGTTAATAATGGACAGGCATCTATAAAACGCCCCCATTATTAATCCCATAGTTAGTATTGAAATAAACACACAGCTTGAATAAAATCTTTTATTTGAAATAAAATAAAACACCCTATTCTACACATTTATTTAAAATCTTTTTGATAGGTTTTCTGAAGCAGACATCATAACTAGGGGTGAACGGTCCCGCGGAAGTTCACGGTCGTCGGGTTCGACCGAACTTTAGTCCACAGTTTGTTTGGGTACTAGAACTCTCTCCCTCTAGTTCTCTAGGAACTCCGAACACTAAAACAAAGTTCTGAGAGAGACCCGTGTTTGGGGTTCAGCACTGGACACCTCATCTCCGGTACAAACCCCGAACCTTAATGTTTGGGTTCGCTCATCTCTAATCTTAACAAGTTGCGATACAAAAGAAGCTGCCATTGATTCTGCTCAATGGACTAAGGCTGGAGTCACACATGGCGTAAGACAATACGCCACGTATTATACGTCCGTACTACGGCCGTAATACGGAGAAATGTTCCCAAAATAGTGATCCGTAGTCAGGGTGTGTCAGCGTATTTTGCGCATGGCATCCTCCGTATGTAATCCGTATGGCATCCGTACTGCGAGATTTTCGCGCAGGCTTGCAAAACCGACATCTAATGGATTTATGTGCTCAAATGTTCGGGAAAACATGTATACAGTATATATATATATGTCATTGAGACACATATATATATATTCTGTATTTAGATTTCATTCAGCGCGATATCTGTGAACAGCCGGTAATTCAATTGCCGGCTTTTCATTTCTCCTGCACAAACCCGACAGGATATGAGACATGGTTTACATACAGTAAACCATCTCATATCCCCTTTTTTTTTGCATATTCCACACTACTAATGTTAGTAGTGTGTATGTGCAAAATTTCAGCGCTGTAGCTGCTGAAATAAAGGGTTAAATGGCGGAAAAAATTGGCGTGGGCTCCCGCGCAATTTTCTCCGCCAGAGCGGTAAAGCCAGTGACTGAGGGCAGATATTAATAGCCAGGAGAGGGTCCATGGTTATTGGCCCCCCCCGTGGCTAAAAACATCTGCCCCCAGCCACCCCAGAAAAGGCACATCTGGAAGATGCGCCTATTCTGGCACTTGGCCACTCTCTTCCCACTCCCTGTAGCGGTGGGATATGGGGTAATGAAGGGTTAATGCCACCTTGCTATTGTAAGGTGACATTAAGCCAGATTAATAATGGAGAGGCGTCAATTATGTCACCTATCCATTATTAATCCAATTGTTGGAAAGTGTTAAAAAACACACACACACATGATTAAAAAGGATTTTAATGAAATAAACAGCGGTTGTTGTAATAATTTATTGTTCTCGCAATCCATTTCCAGGCCCTCGCTTGGCAAAATAATAAACGCACAAGATACATACCTTCTGATGTCAGATCACGTCCCACGAAGTAATCCATCTGAAGGGGTTAACTAATATTACAGGCAGAGCTGCGATAAACCACTCGCTCGTGCCTGTAATCCCCGGGTGCTGAAAGGAAAGCAGTGATCTGTACTTACATTGAGTCGCGGTGAGGCGCCCTCTGGTGGATGTTCTCATGAACTGCAGCCTGGGAACTTTTTCCCACGCTCCAGGTCATATGAGGACATCCACCAGGGGGCGCATCACCGCGACTGAAGGAAATGTAGGTCAATGACCTACATTTCATTCATTCGCCGGGGATTACAGGCACGGAGCACAGCTGCATTTAGCAGGGCTCCTGCCTGTAATATTAGTTAACCCCTTCAGATGGATTACTTCGTGGGACGAGACGGTTCACCAGAAGGTATGTATCTTGTGCGTTTATTATTTTGCCAAGCGAGGGTGTTCCTGATGGATTGCGAGAACAATAAATTATTACAACAACCGCTGTGTTTATTTCATTAAACTACTTTTAAATCATGTGTGTGTGTGTTTTTTAACCCTTTCATACAATTGGATTAATAATGGATAGGTGTCATAATTGACGCCTCTCCATTATTAATCTGGCTTAATGTCACCTTCCAATAGCAAGGTGGCATTAACCCTTCATTACCCCATATCCCACCGCTACAGGGAGTGGGAAGAGAGTGGCCAAGTGCCAGAATAGGCGCATCTTCCAGATGTGCCTTTTCTGGGGTGGCTGGGGGCAGATGTTTTTAGCCACGGGGGGGCCAATAACCATGGACCCTCTCCTGGCTATTAATATCTGCCCTCAGTCACTGGCTTTACCACTCTGGCGGAGAAAATTGCGCGGGAGCCCACGCCAATTTTTTCCGCCATTTAACCCTTTATTTCAGCAGCTACAGCGCTGAAATTTTGCACATACACACTACTAACATTAGTAGTGTGGAATATGCAAAAAAAAAAGGGGATATGAGATGGTTTACTGTATGTAAACCATGTCTCATATCCTGTCGGGTTTGTGAAGGAGAAATGAAAAGCCGGCAATTGAATTACCGGCTTTTCTATAGAACACCACTGCGTATTTCTCACAAGTCACACTGCTGGTCCGTGTGGAATCCGTATTTTTCTCGCCCCCATAGACTTTCATTGGCGTATTATTTGCGCAATACGCTGACAAACGCAGCATGCTGCGATTTTGTACGGCCGTAGAACGCCGTATAATACTGAACCGTAATATACGGCTAATAGGAGCAGCCCCATTGAGAAGCATTGTGCCGTATGTAATGCGAGTTTTACGTACGTAGTTTTTGCGCTCTTACGTACGTAAAACACGCATGTGTGACCCCAGCCTAAGACTTTGGATAAGAGCCTTTTGCTGAGCACAGATTTGACCAGGAGCTGATATATAGCTAAGGGCTTAGTGACATTCACACCACTGCAACCCATGAATAAATCTAGGCTTGTGCTAAAATTACTTAATTAACACATTAGTGACTAATAAGTATAAACATATGTAAACTTATGGACATGCACATCATTCTGTTTTACTAAGCAAAATGAAATAAAGTATTGCCCTATTGCCCTCTGAGATTTACCTGGAGATAATGTTTTGGTGTGTTCACACTGAGCTTTTTGTTGAGTTTTAGGAGCAGACTGTCTCAAAAACCACAATTTTTGATTGGAGCAGTTCTGCTCCAAAAAATCAAGAAAAAGACCTCAGTGTGAACACACTCTTTAATTACAACAAGGATCTGTGTGGGGAAAAAAAAAGATGAAAAAACTAAATTAAATGGAAGGAACCATTTAGACATCTGTATACTCTGAAAAGCACAAAAGAAGCAAAAAAAATAATTCTATGTTTGGCCGGAGTGATAGAAATAACTGTAATTTAAAGGTGGCACATTACAAAGAGTGGGACTTATAGTGGGCTCGTGATTGACAAAGTGAGCTCTCCGAGTACGATGATATTCGATATACTGTAGGGTGAATTGCTGTTTTTTCTATGGATTGATTACTGATTACAAGCCCAGCATGAAGCCCTCGCTCTGTTATTGCAGGGCCGGGGAGATGCCTACAGATTTGACACTTAGACGCTAGCCTGTTGTACAGAGGGTGGAAATTGTAGATGTGGAGGGTTTCGTGTTCTCGGCTGCTTTGTGGCACGGCTTCCTTTGATGGAAGGCTATTAGCAGGGATGTCGGCTCTTGCTCTTATTTGTCGGTATACGTTGAAGCACAATGATATAAGAGGAGATCTGAGCTGCTAGCTATGGCCACTACTGAATGTTTGCGAGGATCTCCATGTCTGCCGCTCGTGTATGTGTAAATACCTCACTCTGGGAGCCATGTTTTCTAACAAAGATCTATTTATATCTATATAACTGTCTAAGGGGCACTTTCGTCTGTTTGTCTGTCTGTCTGTTTGTCTGACACGGAAATCCCAAGTCGCTGATTGGTCACTGGCGGGCGATGGGCACAGTCCAGCCGCGAAATGGCCGCTCTCTACAACCCTGCAGTCAGTGCCCCCTCCATACTCCTCCCCCCCAGTCAGCGCCCGCCGCCCACATAGCGTTTTAGCAGTCCGTTAAACCGACTGCGTTATACCGCGGCATAACACGGTGTAACGTAGTCTGCTAACGCTGCTATTAACACTGTGTGACAAACTTTTTACTATTGATGCTGCCTACGCAGCATCAATAGTAAAAAGATATAATGTTAAAAATAAAAAAAATTAAAAATGGTGCTATTCTCACCTTCCGCTGTCCACCGATGCGCGCGAGCGGCGAGGCTGCTGCCAGTTTCTGTTCCCAGAGATGCATTGCGAAATTACCCAGATGACTTAGCGGTCTCGTGAGATATGGTGCCCACACTGCTGTATACTATGTGGGCTGTGTTATATACTGCGTGACTGATATATACTACGTGGCTGCTATATACTACATGGCTGCTATATACCACGTGGCTGTGCTATATACTATGTGGCTGCTATATACTATGTGGCTGCTATATACTATGTGGCTGTGCTATATACTACGTGGCTGTGCTATATACTACGTGGCTGTGCTATATACTATGTGGCTGTGCTATATACTACGTGGCTGTGCTATCTACTATGTGGCTGTATTATATCCTGCACCCCGAACCCCCAACATCCAGCGATCAATCAGCGACAGACACAGTCCAGCCGCGAATTGACGCGGGATTTAAACCATGTTTCGCTGATTGGTCGCGCCCGGCCAGCCGCAACCAGTTAGCGACATTGGCGCAGGATTTAAACACCGCTTCAGTGATTGGTCGCGGCCGGCTGTGAGCTACCAATCAGTGATATTGGCGTGGTATTTAAACAATGCTTCGGTCATTGGTCGTGCCCGGCCGGCTGCGACCAATCAGCAACAGGCACAGTCCGGCCACGAATTGGCGCCAGATTTGAACCACGCTTCGCTGATCGGACAAGCTGAGCGTGACCAATCAGCGATATTAGAGCGGAATTTAACCCCCACTCACAGTGCGACGTACATACATACATACATATTCTAGAATACCCAATGCATTAGAATCGGGCCACCATCTAGTTTTTAAATACATTTTTGGATAATATGAAAGTAATATCTAGTATTTTTAATTATCCCACTATGAGACACTATGGAGATACTTGCACAGGTGAGGTTCAAATTTTCGCAACAGGTTCCTTGTTGTGTGCGGTAGCCACGCCTCTTTGTAGACCACACCTCTTTATCAGACCACGCCCATTTAAACGCCTTTTCTTCAACTGTAAAGTCAAAGTATAGCAAACCAATGTGATTGTCTTTCTGCAAAAATATAGTAGATATCATACAGTGATAACTCTCTCAGTACAGATAATGTGGTAAATATTGCCTGCAGTCCTATGTAACCCAACAGATAATTATTTATTTAATTATTATTAATTACTATTATAACAGTATAACAGTAGTATATGCTACCTGCAGCCCTATGTAACAATGTAACACCACATATAACACTGTACTAACTCTCAGTAAAGATACAGTAGTAGATTTTACCTGCAGTCCCATGTAACACCACAGATAACACAGTGATAACTCTCTCAGTACATATATTGTAGTAGATATTACCTGCAGTCCCATGTAACACCACAGATAACACAGTGATAACTCTCTCAGTACATATATTGTAGTAGATATTACCTGCAGTCCCATGTAACACCACATGTACCCCAGTGATAACTTTTCTCAGTACAGAAACTGCAGTAGATGTTAACACTGTACTAACTGTCAGTAAAGATACTGTAGTAGATGTTACCTGCAGTCCCATGTAACACCACAGATGCAGTACAGTCATTACTGGTCACTCAAGTGGAATGAGTGAGACTGCAGTGTCCTCTCAGGCTCCTTCCTCGTTAGTGAGCAGCAGTGAACTACTGTGTTGGATAGAGGTGATGACACTAATGTGTATTCATATGCCTTCGCTAATTAGTATTTATTAATTAGTTACGTCCCTGACATGTATACATTATCTTCATCTATTTTAGGACTTCTATCCCAGTACAGTATGCCTGATGAAGACCTCTTTAAAGGGGATCTGTCACCATATTTTTGCTTCTTAATCTGAGAGCAGCATAATGTAGGGGCAGAGACCCAGACTCTAGTGATGCATCACTTATTGGGCTGCTTGCTGTAGTTTTTATTACATCACTATTTTATCAGCAGGAGATTATCACTAGAAAATTACTTGACCTGCTGCAAAGTCCAGCCACACCCTCACCACTGATTGGCTGCTTTTTGCCTAGGCAAAGGTGCTATCAGTGGTGTGGGTAGGATTATACAGTGCTCAGCATTCAGAGAACTGCTAGATCCGCAGCTGATAAAACTGCAGAAACCGCAAAAACAGTGATTTAATAAAAACTACAGCAAGCAGCCCAATAAGTGACACATGTCTGGAATCAGGGTCTCTGCCCCTACATTATGCTGCTCGCAGATGGGATATCAAACCCTTGGTGACAGATTTCCCTTAAGAGATTCTCGTATGTCTATATATATATATATATATATATATATATATATATATATATATATAAAAAAATTCGTAACGAATGTACAGACTTATAGATTTCCCAATTTTCCTTATCTCTATTTCATGTCCCGTTTGACTGGATGTTAAATTTCAGTTTCTATTATGTCTAAAATAAAATTGCAGATCTGTTCTTTTTCTATGGTAACTGTTGCAGACAGCTCCTTCACTTGTTATCTTCTTTTCAGATGTCTCTGATCTTTACGCATTAATCAGATCTTAAACTGAGAGGCGTCAATTGTGCTTTTGTTTTTGCTGAAAAGTAACTGCTGAAAATAAGGACAGTCTGGAGCAAACTTAACATGACGGCATTTAGATTATTTTCTCTGGGTTTATTGGCTTTCTTCCAGGGTGTAGATTGGGTGTATTATGGATCTAGCTATAGGGGTGCACTGGTAGCGCGGGTCACATCCGGGCCCTGGTGCTTGAGGGGCCCAGAGGAAATGCAGCATTATAGGAAGACGTAGAGTAGGTTTTGGATTGGGGCATAGGAGCTTCACATTTTATTTCTGTAGCTGATGACTGATTGTGATGATGATGACCATTATAACTTCTCCATAGTTGCTGTCAGGCCATTATCAACCAAAAACAGAGATTAATAGACTCTATTGCAAATGTTGCTGTGAAGCCCCCGAGTATTAATTATTACCACCTGATACAAATTCCCTGAAAGCTAAAATGTAGAATCTTTCGATAATTTGCAATAGTCTGCAGCACTGAGCTCCCATATATTCATATCCATTGAAAGGTAACAGTGGAAAATAAGTCTGAAATTTCTGGGCTTAAAAGGGATTTCCCAATATAGCAAGTTAAGGGATGACTAGCTGCAGGGCTGGACATAGACAGAAGAGGGTCCCGGTGCAAGAACAGTCCAATGATGTGCCTGTGCCAGAAGTGATTTGCTGCTTTGGCAGTAGGTTTGGGCCCCCTTACCTCTTGGGTCCCTTATCTCGCTGCACATGTGGATCACCCCATGGGGTCGTGGGGTACTCTGTACCGGGTCCTTCGGTTCACGGGGGATGTCACGGTGGCTGACCCGGTCCGTGGCCCTGGGACGTCCATGTAAAAGGGAGAGGTCTTTAAAGGGATAAAGTTTGTGTTCATGATGCCACCTGTGGTATTTGGTCAGGGTGACAGACGCTGCTTTAAGGGGTCCGCTGGGGTGATGTTATGGCAGCTAGATGGTATACCTTCCCACAGGTGAAGTATGTCCCCAGGGCTTCCCGGTGTGTAGAAGGTGGATGGTGAGAGGCGCAGAGAAGAACGAGGACACAAGGTTACAGTCTCTTTACCTTTACTGAAGACTTCAGCATCCATAGTCCAGGGCACCACATCACAGGGCAGGCAGAGTCCGGCCAGTTTGGAGGCAAGTCCAGAGTCCCCTTGTCCAGGTGGAAATCAATAGCCTTCCTTTGCACTGTAGTGCTGTAGTCCCTTACTGCCTATGGCTTCACATAAGGGTCTCACAGATGTGGTGTATCTCTCTCTCTGTCCCCCATATAGGATAGGACAAAACCCGTATGTCTGGTGGCTTGAGGCTGTTTATAGGGACTCTAGCATGCCCTGGCCTCTAAGAGATGCCACCATGCCTCCTGGGTATAGGTGCGGACAGGTAACCTGCAATTAGCTGTCCTGCCAGTCTCTGGAGCAAAGCATAAAGGTCCTTACTCCCTCGGTGTTCCGGCTACCGGGCTTCTGCGCCTCAGAAGGAGGCAGCCTGTGTAGGGCTGGTCCCCTTCTGGTATCCTCTCCTTTGCTCTGACTTCCTTCACGCTCGCTGCAATACAGTTCTGCCTTCTGAATGTCTCTTTCTGGGAGCTGCAGCTCTGAGGGCATGCACAGCTCCTTGGACCTTC
This sequence comes from Ranitomeya variabilis, assembly GCF_051348905.1. Lineage (NCBI taxonomy): Eukaryota > Metazoa > Chordata > Amphibia > Anura > Dendrobatidae > Ranitomeya > Ranitomeya variabilis. The sequence continues at coordinate 69,670,605 of NC_135237.1, read as the reverse complement.
TGTCCACCTCAGACTACTGTCTGGAACGTTCTAACTCCCTACAGACTACAAGTTATATATGTATGGAGAGTGACCTAATAAATAGGAGCAAAAGCTCCCCCTGGTGGTCTGGAGTGTGAAATGTGTTGCATGTTTGTGATACCTGGATGCAGTTATCCTTCTTTGCCTCCAAACGTAGCATCACTCTCCCCGAGAGGAAAGCAATACCACTGCGATGACCAGGACCCTGGGGTGCCGCACATGTTTCAACAATGACATATTCAACCCTGACTGGGTGTTTGGCGCCTTGGACCCTCAGAGTCCCAGGAATTGGGCACTGGAATCTCCAGAACTGAGCTCTGAAGGCCCGGTCTTGAATTCAATGTGCATGCTCAAAAGCCTCTCCATCAATGGTCTATGGGGCTATCTATGGGACTGTCTATGGGACTATTTATGGGACCGCTAAAGTTAAGTAACATATTCAGCTGTTTCCACCATTCCCATTGACAAGGAAAAGAGCAGAAGCCAAGCATGAGCTCTCTACTGAAAACAGAACTACCTTCTCACGGTTCCTGAACCCTATTCTTGGGATAGCTTAGAGTCCCAGAGGTCAGAGCAAAAGAAAACAGCAAAATATCCCCTAGAATCTTAAAAAGGGGATAACTGAATATTTTACAAAAACCCCTTTTAATAACATTATTAATAATGATAGGAAGCATGGGTCATGGTGACAATCACTGAGAAGCAAATTTCCCACCTTTTTAAACCCTTGAGATAATAGGGAATGACCTCAATTATTCAAGTTGCAAGCTGCTAATAAAAGTTGTCTCTTTCTCAGTTGGCTCAGATTGGTCACCTTTTGATCAACCATTCCTTTGTTTAGTTTACATTTAATTTCTCATGTATAACCAGCTGAAACTGAAAACTCAGGATTTTTAGAGAACAATCCCAGGGCAATTAACTAATAAAAAAACAGCTTAATTGTTAATAAGAGTTAATATAAGTCAACCTTTTTGATTGAAAACTGTCTTTTCTTTGCTGGTATTATTGAATACATAAAAATGTCTCATATATAAAAATGTTCATTTCATTATTTTTATTTATTATTTTAATTAAATTACTTTTTTTTTGCAATTTGACATAAACCTACTTTTTTTTTTTACTTTTTATTTGCAGAGGAAATATTTAAAACTCACATTGCACACTGGTGGGCTCCAGATGGCGCCAGACTAGCATATACAACAATCAATGATACCAAAGTCCCCACTATGGAAATCCCTGTGTATACAGGATCCATCTACCCAACAGTGAAAAATTATCATTACCCAAAGGTAAGATACATGTCAGATTTGAATGTCTGCAATAAAACTGAATATCTGAATACGGTATATATCTATTTATCTATCTATTTATCTATTTTATGTTTAGATCATGATAAGAGCTATGCCAATTAGGTTTTGTTTTGTTTTTTAACTCAACTTCACAAGAACTGGTGTCTATTATCGAACCTTTGAGGCAAAAAATTGTACCTAAACTTGGGTCCACTATACTTTGATAATAGTCCACTCCTGGCAAGTTGTCTGCTTTCCCATAGCATGTTATTAAAAATAAGGTGGCCCCATGCCATTTTTTAGGGTCCCCCCATATTGAATAACCAGCAAAGGCAAAGCAGAAAGCTGTGAGCTGATATTAATAGGCCAGTAAGGTTGAAGGTTATTGGCCCCCTCCCAGCATAATAAGACCAACTCACAGCTGTCTGCTTTCTCTTGGCTGGTTATTAAAAATTGGGAGGTTGCCACGCTATTTTTTTCAGTTATTTATTTAATAGCTAAATACATGTAGAGTAAGCTACACAGACAAAACACTGATTATATATCTCACTGATCTATCTATCTATCTATCTATCTATCTATCTATCTATCTATCTATCTATCTTAAACCAACTTAACAAGAATTGCTGTTTACTATCAAACCTTTGAGTCCAAAAACTGTACCTAAACTTGGGTCCTTTAAAAGATACTATGATATTAGGCCACTTTTGGAAATTTGGAATGGTCCATGACAGGATCCAGAGTGCAGTACAATTTTATTGCTGGTCTTGATGAGGTAGTAACTTGAAGTCAGATGCTCCTGATCCATAAAGAGGCACATGCCTGTTAATGAGTCAGGAGCATATCATAAGTGGCGTGCACCTCGCCACAAATCTTACTCTAGTCCCCTGACTGGAGTAAGATTTCCGGCTTAAGGAATGCCATAGCTTGTCACTTATTAGATGAGCTGTGGAGTCATGCCCTTGCGGTGCCTCCCATCCCACCCCAGCTCTGTCCATTTTTCAGAGCTGGGAGAAACTGGCAAGAGTTGCATAATTTTTGTGCAATTATGAGCTTTACAAAATTTTGCAACTTTTCAAAGCAACTTATGCCAGAATTCTGGCGAAATTGTTTTGATGAATCAAGGCCAATATGTCTGAATTCTGTCCAGTATAAATAAAAAAATATATAAAAACAAACTAGCTCAGACTTTCTGACATTTGTGTTAAAAAGTACAGTCTGCTTTTAGTTATTTTGCATAAAATAAAAAATAAATAATATATTTTTTTAATTTTGTCTAAAGTACTATATTAAAATAATGCTATAAACCTAATTGCCCAGTATAAACATAAAATAATTATATATTGGAATTACTGATTTAGCCATTGCATAATACTTTATCACTGCTGCTTAGTGATGAACGAATCTGATTGAACTCAATCTGAAAGATCTTCTCGAATTAGACCAAGAAAGCCGATTTATATTGGAATTATTTACTCTCAATGGAATGTACCCTATTATCATTTGAGATCTCTGCAGACCCCTCAGCATAATATAATCGTAGGTTAAAAAATGAAAATAAAATGATATTTCACCCCAGCTCTCACTTTTCCAGCCACACTCCTTTCCACTTTGGTCCACGCTCTGCTCTAGTCTTATTTTAACGTGTCCTGGCATCTTCATCCCCTAGTACACCCCCTTACTAGGAAGGTTGCTAGCCTAAATATGTCATGACATATGGTCACATCAACATCATGATATTTCTTGAGTCCTAGCCACAGATGAGGCCTCATGAGACATTTGCATGCTGAGCAAACTCATGACAATATAAGGGAAAGTCAGAGCAGAGGGGCTGATTAAGGAACAATTAATGATTATGTTGGGATGATTAAAGATAATCTATCTCCTGGTTTTGGCTCCCCCATCTGAGAGCAGGATAATGTAGGGGTAGAGACCCTAATGATGCATCACTTATTGGGCAGCTTGCTGTTATTTTGATAAAATTGCTTTTCTCTTCTGCGGATCTAGCAGTTCTCTGAATACTGAGTTCTGTATAACCCCCCCCACTCCACTGATTGGCTTGTATGCATATTGTCACGATCCCACCAGGGGGTCCGTCAACGGATGGCACAACACACACAATAGGATGGAAATCGGAAGAGGAAGGCCCTACTGATTGGGAATGAAGAATGGTCACCTCATGCTCAAACCTGAGCCTGACCCTGCACTCCCCTAATGCCCTTAGTGGGTCCTTTCCCCCCCACCGCCATTAGGAACCTCATCCCTCGCTGTCATCTAGCACTGCCCTGGATAGTGCACTGGCCGGCAAGGACACTAGCCTCACCACTGCAGATGGAACAACACAGGGGACAGTGACAAACATGAGACAGATGAGGATAAAACACCAAACTTAGCTTAGTAGCCTTCTCTGCTGCAAAGCACCACACAGCAGAAGAAAGGCACCCAGACCATGAACTCCACGAAACCAGCAGATTCACCAGTGCAACCAGCAAGCTCCTTACTCCAGGCTTGGTCAACATAGATTGCTCTATCACCAACAGTCAGCTGATGCATCAGGTGACTATTTAAAGGATTGTGGGAGTGGTCACCACCCACATCAGCTGACCTAGCAACCCTGCAGTTTCAGCAAGGGAAACTGACATTAACCCCTGCTGGCCTGAAGGAAAAAAGTTACATTTAAATCACAGTGGAACCAGAGCTGTCACAAATCCAAAAATGGATCATGACACATATAGCTGTCAATCAGTGGTGATACACAGTGCTCATTCTTGACTATCTGACATCAGGTTTACTAGCCCTCTAATAATAATCTACTGTTGATAAAACAGGAATTGTAGCAAAACTACACTAAGCAGCACGGTAAGTGCACATCGCTGGAATCAGGGTCTCTGTCTCTACGTTATGCTGCTGCCAGAAACCTGGTGACAGATTACATTTTTAACCCCTTCAATGCCTTTTATAGTCCAGAAAAATGGCAGCCAACCTATCACCATTTTGCTTGATTCACATGAAGTGGATTGCCCAAAATTCTTATTCGCTTGAATCCTCAAAGTTTCAAAAACTGTAAATGAATTCCATTTGTTTAGATTCGAATCCCTCATCTCTACTGCTGCATTATTTCCTTAGAATATGTCAAAAAAACAAGTGTCTTCCAGCTGCTAAACATGAAGTAACAAAGCCTCCCCTCGTCCCTCTTTACTATGACACAGTCACTGACACGCAGCGTGTATTTTGCTTACAAGACTTTCATACACTTACATTGATGTGTAGAACACCAGTCCCTGGGTGGTTTGCGCATGAGACACATCTGTCGGGAAGAGATGTGAGCAGCAGTTATGTGTAGCGGTGTGAAGAGCTGGGAGGTTCAGTGTCATAAACTCACAGTACAGCGAGATGGATCCTTCCTGCGACTTCACAAGCTTCTATTCCTGCTGCATCACAAAAAACATCATCTGGAAAGACCTTCAAAAAGTTTGTATTAAGTGTCTGTGTAGAAGAAAATGCTCAATCAGCTACTGTACATCTCCTCATGTAGTTCATGGAACAACCTCATTAAAGAAGATAAATTCCAAACATGATTCATCTCCTATCCAAAGAATAACAGCTAACTGATCAACTGCTGGGGGTCTGACCACAGGGGTCCCTACTGATCCCGAAAAACCAGTGCATTGAAAAGCCAGATGTGAATATAGCGGTGGTTGATTTTCTCACCTCCCTCCATCTATTCATTAGTATTGAAGACCATTGAAGTCCAGTGCTCGACTATCTCTAGTGGTCCCATAGAGAATGAATGGAGGAAGTGCATATGATTGACCACCACTCTAATCACCTGTAGTTCTTCAGAGCCCCATTCTCTCAATCAGTGGGGGTCCCAATGAATAGGAGATACAGTTGTGCGGAAAGTTTTCAAGCCTCTTTACATTTTTCACTCTTTGTTTCATTGCAGCCATTTGGTAAATTCAAAAAAGTTCCTTTTTTCTCATTAATGTACACTCTGCCCCCCATCTTGACTGAAAAAAACAGAAATGTAGAAATTTTTACAAATTTATTAAAAAAGAAAAACTCAAATATCACAAGGTCATAAGTATTCAGACCCTTTGCTCAGTATTGAGTAGAAGCCCCTTTTGAGCTAGTACAGCCATGAGTCTTCTTGGGAATGATGCAACAAGTTTTTCACACCTGGATTTGTGGATCCTCTGCCATTCTTACTTGCAGATCCTCTCCAGTTCCGTCAGGTTGGATGGTGAACGTTGGTGGACAGCCATTTTCAGGTCTCTCCAGAGATCAATTGGGTTTAGGTCAGGGCTCTGGCTGGGCCAGTCAAGAATGGTCACAGTGTTGTTCTGAAGCCACTCCTTTGTTATTTTAACTGTGTGCTTATGGTCATTGTCTTGTTGGAAGGTGAACCTTTGGCCAAGTCTGAGGTCCAGAGCACTCTGGAAGAGGTTTTCATCCAGGATATCTCTGTACTTGGCCGCATTCATGTTTAATTCAATGACAACTAGTCATCCTGTCCCTGCAGCTGAAAAACACCCCCATAGCATGATGCTGCCACCACCATGTTTCACTGTTGGGATTGCTTTGGGCAGGTGATGAGCAGTGCCTGGTTTTCTCCACACATATCATTTAAAATTATCACCAAAAAGGTCTAGGAAGATTTCTGGTGGTCCCAATCTTCTTCTATTTAAGGATTATTGAGGCCACTGTGCTCTTAGGAACCTTGACTACTGCAGAAATTTTGTTGTAACCTTGGCCAGATCTGTGCCTTGCCACAATTCTGTGTCTGAGCTCCTTGGCCAGTTCCTTTGACCTCATGAGTCTCATTTTATCTGACATGCACTGTGAGCTGTGAGGTCTTATATAGACAGGTGTGTGCCTTTCCAAATCAAGTCCTATCAGTTTTATTAAACACAGCTGGACTCCAATGAAGGAGTAGAACCATCTCAAGGAGGATCACAAGGAAATGGACAGCATGCGACTTAAATATGATAGTCTGATATATCAGGTTTTTTTTTTAATTAAATTTGCAAACATTTCAACATTTCTGTTTTTTTTCAGTCAAGATGGGGTGCAGACTGTACATTAAGAAGAAAAAAATGAACTTTTTTGAATTTACCAAATGGCTGCAATGAAACAAAGAGTGAAAAATGTAACAGGGTGTGAACACTTTCCGTACCCACTGTACAACTCCTTTAAGTTACTTCCCAGCCTTTTGGTGCTAACAATTCAGTTTTGTCTGGTTGATGGGAGTTCTGTACAGATTCTTCCCAATAAATAGCAGTAGGAATGGGACCAACCCAGGCTTGGCTGCTTTTCTCCAAGGTAGCCACTGCAGCTACATGTGTTGCATCTGTGCTATGTACAAGCTTTTGACTTTTTTGTAAATTTAAGAGTATATTCACATGGAGTATTATTTACTTGGCCTTTGAAGCAAGCTCTGCTCTAAAATCCACAGCTTCAAATACTCTTTGAATAAAACTCCCTATTCATTTCAAGGGAAAAATAAGAAGTAACATGTCATTTCTTAATTTTTTTTCTACAATATGGATTTCAAAACCGTAAGTGGAAAAAATTCATCATGCAAACATAAGAGTTTGCCAAATATGCATACAGCTCATCCATATATATGGGATATATTCTTGGTGAGGTGAGATATATGTAAGAAATGGCGCTAACACAGGATTTATGTGAACACTACGAGCACTGAGTTCTCTAGCAGGTGTTTCATACATATATTCATTTCATACCATATATAATAAAGCCATGTTTCTTCCCATTTGGCCCATCCATCTGAAGTCTAGTTGGCATTGTACACATTGTACACTCAGATTTAATGCATTTGAAATGATAAAAGCATAAACTTTATGATTGTTCGGTATTTCATGTTCTAGGCTGGCTTTGAGAATCCAGTTGTCACCTTACATGTTGTTAACTTGAATGGGCCTCTTCACCACGTGGAAATGACACCCCCCGATGATCAAAGAATGAGGTACAGTAGACTGGACAACTGCTCACTTCATAGAGAATATGTGTCCTTTTCATTCATATTCTGATTTACATCAAAGAACCGGAAAGCAAGAAAGTAGAACATGTTCTTCAAGGATATTAATAATATTGGGTAACATAAACCTCATTGATACAAAAGACTGCGCTGATTTTATGGTTCCGGTAGAGCAAGAAGTCTTAAACCTCTGTTTACCCTGGAACATATATATATGTCATATTCTTCCTGCACATTGCAGATTAAGCCCATATAACCCTTACATTGCCAGCAGGACAACTGTATATTTGCTATCCAAGAGCAATTATCTAACTCAGTGATCCAGCATACATTCTGCAAACTGTGACACTGAAGTGACAAGGTCTGAATTCTAGAGGATGAAATTGACTACCACCGTGTGGCCAAACATTTTTTAGGTACTATATATGTATATATATGTGTGTGTTTGTGTGTGTATGTGTGTATATATTATATTATATATAGATATATATATATATACATATATATAGAGAGATATATATGCTTCTCACTAAATTAAAATATCATCAAAAGTTGAGTTATTTCAGTTCTTCAATACAAAAAGTGAAACTCATATAATATATAGAGTCATTACAACCAGAGTGATCCATTTCAAGTGTTTATTTCTGTTAATGTTGATGATTATGGCTTACAGCCAATGAAAACCCAATAGTCATTATCTCAGTAAATTAGAATAATTAACAAAAAACGCCTGCAAAGGCTTCCTAAGCATTTAAAAAGGTCCCTTAGTCTGTATCAGTAGGCTCCACAATCATGGAGAAGACTGCTGACTTGACAGATGTCCAGAAGGCAGTCATTGACACACTCCACAAGGAGGGAAAGCCACAAAAGGTTATTGCTAAAGAAGCTGGCTGTTCATAGTGCTGTATCAAAGCATATTAATGGAAAGATGTGTAGAAGGAAAAAGTGTGGTAGAAAAAGGTGCAAAAGCAACAGGGTTAACCACAGTCTTAAAAGGATTGTTAAGAATAGGCCATCCAAAAAGTTTGGGGAGATTCACAACGAGTGAACTGCAGCTGGAGTCATTGCTTCAAGAGCCACCACACACAGACGTATCCAGGACATGGGCTACAAGTGTCGCATTCCTTGTGTCAAGCCACTCATGACTAGAGATGAGCGAATATCTTTGGCTCCCTCCTTATTTGGCAAGCTATAGCGCTTACTGAATAAGCAGCATCGGGAATCCGGCTGATCAGCTGTACAGAGCCGCAGCTGCATGTGTCGCGGCTGTGTGACAGGCACAACACATGCATGGAGAGCCAGTTTGTAGGTAAAACATACATGGCTGCATTAAAGGCCCCGTCACACACAGCGACGCTGCAGCGATACAGACAACGATGCTGATCGCTGCAGCGTCGCTGTTTAGTCGCTGTGTGGTCGCTGGGGAGCTGTCACACAGACCGCTCTCCAGTGACCAACGATGCCGAGGTCCCCGGGTAACCAGGGTAAACATCGGGTTGCTAAGTGCAGGGCCGCGCTTAGTAACCCGATGTTTACCCTGGTTACCAGTGTAAAATGTAAAATAACAAACAGTACATACTCACCTTCGCGTCCCCCGGTGTCCGCTTCCTGCCCTGACTGAGCGCCGGCCCTAACAGCAGAACGGTGACGTCACCGCTGTGCTGTACTTTCACTTTCCGGCCGGCAGTCAGTCAGTGCGGGAAGCGGACGGCAAGGGACCTGACGGACACCGGAATGTAAGTGTAGGGGACGGGGACCTGGCGAGCCGTACGGACGGGTGGAACCATTGTTGCCGGGAGTCGGGGTTCCGGGGGACGGATTTGAAGGGCGGATGAGAAGCCAGGCGGAGGTGACAGGAGACGGAGTGACGCAGGGAGAGGGGTTGATAAAAGGAAAAGCGCGCAAAAGCAGGGGCAGAGAAGCGCGGGAGATCTCTGAGGGGAGGAAACTGCAGCGAAGTTGTCGTGTGTGTGCAGGCCGCAGTAAAACTTGCTGGAAACAGGGGGAGAACGTGCAGCAGACGCTGCGGACAATTACCAGAGCCCCCAGAAAGCGGCGCAACCGTCGTCAGCGACCCCCAAAGCATAGGGGTAACGCTGATCATCTCAGGGACAGTATTACCGTGCTTCCCAGGAGTATCTTGCCAGAAAGTGCTCCGGTTCCTCCTGGGTTTGTCTCAGCTGTCACTGATACGGATTACTCTGCTAATTCTCCTCGAAAAGACTCCTCTTTGGACTTGGAAACTGTTACCCCGGATCAACGTCCGCCTGCAGGGGGTGACGCAGCACCGCAACAGACATTCTGGTCTCGAATTTGCACCTGGGCTCGTCGACAGAGGACACCTCCTTCCCCCGCCATCAGGACTACGTCGCTGACGGAACTTCACCATCAGGACTACGTCGCTGACGGAACTTCACCATCAGGACTGCATCGTTGAAACAGCGCTGATAAGTGAACTTTGTTGACTTTTTCTTGTTAGGGGGTCACTAGTGAAGCGTTGTCGCGTTCCGCGAGTATAGTTCAGGGCGCCTATATAGTAGATAGGATTTACTGAGAAATTGTGATCTTGTATTTAAGTTCCCTGCGTGGAAAACTGTTGTTATCTTTGTTGGGTGGGAAGTTAAAGGAAAGTTAACAAAAAAGTTACTTGCTTTCTGGCTCCTTTTTGTCCCTGCATCCTTCTTTACCTGCGGTCTCTTCATTTGGCGTAGTCGGCAGGATGCAGGATCCAAAGAGGGAGCCAGAAGATACGGAGGATGGGGCTGGGCCGAGAGCGTCTCTCTCATTTGGGGCCATGTTAAATAATCTGCCCAAATTTAATGGGAGCAACATGTTGTTGTGGAGCTGGACTGAAAGGATGCGGGGGCTGCTGAGAATGCATCCTATGACCCCGGCCCTGGAAGCAGAGGTGGCCATTATGGCCTTAGACGGAGAGGCCCGGGATTCAGTGATGTTGAGACCCCCCACAGGGCGGAATACTTTTACCCGGGTGTTAAATGTGTTAGAGGGGACGCACGGGGACCCCACCGACGTGGGAGAGCTGCGGGCCCGGTTGTTTAGACGGCGACAAAAAGAGGGCGAGACTGTCACTCAGTACATGAGTGCTCTGCAAGAGCTAAACATTGCAATCGTGCGGAAAGATGGTATGGGGATGGGACATGTGGACGTGACCCTGCGCGACCAGCTGGTGACGGGACTGAGAGATGAGTTGACCAAACAGGCTCTACGTGAGCGAGTGCGGGTCGACCCGCGCCTGACTTTCTCCGACATAGGCAATGAGGCCCGCACCCGGGAGCAAGAGAGGGGGGTGACGGTCCCGACAGGAGAGACTAGGGTTATCCAGACCGCCGCCGCAGGAGAGGGTGAGCCGTCGTGGGTTCAAGAGATGCGGCAGGAGCTAAAACAAATCAGAGACGAACTGGCTGAAGTTAAAAAGAATGCGCGAAGCCCAAGGGAGTTACCCCGGGGACAAAGGTCTAGGAGTCCAGCTCGTGGCGCTCGTCCAGGATATTATCCAGCCCCCGGTGTTTGCTATGGTTGCGGGGAGGCCGGACATTTTGCACGGGAGTGCCCCCGGGGAGGGAGGGCCTCGTCCCATCAGGCGTTAAACTAGAGGACTCCGAGCTAAGGGGACGACGCTCGGAGTCAGAGTCCCCGCGGATGGGTGGTGAAAGTCCCGGAAATTTGGTTGCCAGCTGCCCCCTGGTTTGGGCAGAGTTTGAAGGGCGGGCTGTACGTTGTCTGGTGGACACCGGGTCCCAAGTCACGACTATGCCCGAGGCATATTTTAGAAAACACTTTCCTTTGACAGTCAGACCTTAATGGGTCCGGTAATTCGGTTACAGGCCGCCAATCAGCTGCCCATCCCAGTGGAAGGGGTCACCTGGATGCAAATATCTTTATGTGGGAAGGACCTGGGCCGCCGGGGGGTTGTGTTAACACGGGGAGATCCCAGCCCACAACATACTGTTACCTTGGGGATGAATGTATTGAAAGATTTTGGCAGTTTTCTGTTAGGGGAGACTACGCAAGAGACACTCAATCAGTGGGGGACCAGTACACCTCAGGGCTCCGTGTTCAGACAGTTAGTGAGGGAAGTCCGGGTACAAGAGACCTGTCAGGAGGGAGACATACTAGGGAGAGTAATTACTTCCCCGACAACAAAGGTGACGTTCCCCCCAGGACAGACTGTTATATCCCTGCCCATACGAGCTCGCATCCCTCTAGAAGGAGTACAAGTACAGATTGAGCCCACCTTTACATCCCCTTTGCCCACAGGACTGCTGGTGGCCCGATCTCTGGCTACTGTTAAAAATGGGGCCGTACCAGTGCGATGTGTGAATGTGGACGAACACGATGTCGTGCTATGGGTCCGAAGTGAGATGGCCAAGGTGTTACGACCTTTAGAAGTGATGCCCCCTCCAGATACTTTGCAGTTAAAGGTGGATTCCCCTGATCCCTGGATGGTCAGTGTCCGGTCTACGCAGGATCCTGAGCCGATAGCATTTCGGAAGGGTCAAACTATTCTGGAGCACATGCGGACAGAATTATCGGGCCTGGATCCATCACAGATCTCACAAGTGCAGCGACTCCTTGGACATTATGCTAAAGTGTTCGCACAACATGAAGATGATTTTGGCTGTACCACGGCCATCGAACATGGAATTCCGACCGGGGATACAGTGCCCATCAGGGAGCGGTACAGACAGATTCCCCCGCAGATGTACCAGGAAGTAAAGACGTTGTTAGGCCAGATGCTACAAAAGGGAGTGATCCACGAGAGTCAGAGCCCGTGGGCTGCCCCGATCGTGCTGGTGCGGAAAAAGGACGGCACGCTCCGGTTCTGTGTGGACTACCGTAAGCTAAATGCATGCACCGTCCGAGACTCTTATCCACTTCCCCGTATTGAGGAGTCTCTCTCCATGCTGGGTCGGGCCAAATATTTTTCCACCTTAGACCTAGCCAGCGGATACTGGCAGGTCCCGATGACAGAAGCAGATCGTCCTAAGACAGCGTTTATCCTTCCCATGGGACTATTCGAGTTCAATCGGATGCCGTTTGGGCTGGCCAACGCTCCAGGCACCTTCCAACGATTAATGGAGCGGTGTCTGGGGGATTTGAACTTCGAGGCCACTCTCATTTATCTGGATGACATCATCATCTATGCCCCAACATTCGAGGAACATCTGTGCCGACTGGAGCAGGTACTAGACCGGTTACTGAAATACGGGCTTAAGGTGAAACCCCAGAAGTGTCACTTGTTCCGGGAACAGATCGAGTACCTGGGGCATGTGGTGTCCGCCGAAGGAGTCCGGCCATCACAGGAGAAGATTGCCGCAATCCAGGAGTGGCCCACACCGGAGACCGCCAAGGATGTACGGGCGTTCTTGGGCCTCGCTGGGTACTACCGGCGCTTCGTGAAGAACTTTGCTCGCCGTTCTCACAATCTACAAGTCCTGCTGAAAGGAAGCTCCCCCAAGGAACGGGGAAAGAAGATACAATGGCAGGAGCCACAAGAAGCAGCATTCCGGGACTTGAAGACAGCTCTCATGGAGCCGCCGGTGTTGGCTTATGCGGACTTTTCGCAACCATTCATCCTACACACCGACGGCATCTCTCAGGGATTAGGGGCTGTGTTGTCTCAGGTTCAAGATGGGCGGGAGAGAGTGATTGCCTATGCGAGTCGGTCTCTTCATGACTCTGAGTTGAACCCGGACAATTACAGTTCTTTCAAGGTGGAGCTGCTGGCCGTGGTGTGGGCTATGACAGAGCAGTTCGCTGAGTACCTGGCCGGTTCTGAGGTGCTGATACGCACGGATAACAACCCATTGGCACATCTGGGAAATGCGAAATTGGGTGCCCTGGAACAGCGCTGGGTAGCCCGGATGGCCAAGTACAGATACCGTATCCTCTACAAGCGAGGAGCGGAGAATGTTCATGCTGACGCATTATCCCATCTGCGAAAGAACACCCCAAGAACTAACCGAGATGAGGAGCTGGAGGGAGAAGAAATCCCCTAGGCCATCGGGGGCACTGCTCGGACGGCTGTGAGCCGGGAGCAGACTGGGAACGGAACGGCTACAGGACTGTTGGTTCAGAGTCGGGACGAATGGATACGGCTGCAACAGGAAGACCAGGAACTAGCTCCCTAACGACAGTGGATAACGAATGGTCTATTGCCCGTGAGAACTCCTGGACAAACTCTCCCATCAGACTTGAACCTTCTTCTGCGGCAATGGGAGCGCCTAACTCTTCAGGACGGGCTCTTATGCCACTTAACCATGGCTCAGGCAGATTCCGAGCCGACGTGGCAGATGGTCTTACCAGGGCCCGTGGTGGCCGCAGTTGCTAAAGAAGCTCATGAGTCCGGGGCACACTTCGGGGTGAAGAGGACGTTTAAGTGGCTGCAAACTCGGTTCTATCATCCTCGGCTGCTTGCGGAAGTACAAACTGCCTGTAGACAATGTCGACAATGTGAGTTAACCAAGTCACCGGAGGAAAGGGCGCCTGTGCAGAGCATCACGACGTCTGCCCCTTTTGAAGTATTAATGATAGACTACATTACCATTGGAGCAGCGCATCAAGGCTACGAATACTGCCTCGTTATGGTAGATCATTTTTCAAAATTCGCGGTAGTCACCCCTACCCGTGATCAGACAGCGGAGTCGGCGGCGAGCGCTATCTGTAAGAACTTTATTCAAGTTTACGGCTGTCCGAGGCGAATACATTCGGATCAAGGCGCCTGTTTCTTGAGCAAAGTCATGGATGAGCTGCATCGTCTCTACGGCATTGATAAGTCACGCACCACACCGTATCACCCCCAGGGAAATGGGGCTTGTGAGCGGTTTAACCGGACTCTGCTTCAAATGTTGCGTGCGCTAGAACAGGATCAAAAGGCCCGCTGGCCGGAGTATGTGTCTGACCTAGTGTGGATCTACAACAATAGAGTTCATCAAGTCACAGGACGCACCCCGTATGAAGTGGTCTTTGGACGCCCAGGGAAAGGCGTGACAGATCTGGAACTGTCTACAGAGGAAGAGGGCCCCCGAGCAGGGATGGCTTCGTGGGTGCGTGATCATCGACATCGGCTGCGGACCTTACACCGGATGGTGCACACTCGAATTCGGGAAGTGGAGCATCGGAGCACCCCTACAGCAGAACCCCCAGAGTTCCGGCCAGGTGATCGAGTACTAGTTCGAGAGCGAAGACCACAAAACAAGTTAGACCACCATTGGGAAAAAACACCCTATCGGGTACTTCGCCGTTTAGACCCGCATGGACCTGTATATGAAGTGCGATCTGAAGTCCCCGGAAGTACAGGTACTCGCATACTCCATCGCAACATGCTCCGTTTGTGTCGCTCTGTTGACTCGGACACCCCAGAATCCGCAATCAGGGAAGAGCCACCTACAACCGAGTCCCCCAACAACCATTGGTGGGATGAAGAGGATGATGAAGAAGAAGAACGGCGTCAAAATACTCCCCCTATCTCGACTACTACACTACCCCTAATCAGACGCCCCTCCGTTGACTGCATTCCCCCGACACCCCCTACACAAGGACCCGAGCTACGACGTTCTGAACGTTCTACTGCAGGTAGACCCCCAACTCGCTACAGTCCTGACTTACACGCTAGACAGACTCAAGTGTGGAACAATCCGTCGGGTGGGCGACTTGTCAGTTCGAAGGCCACGCCCAGGGACTGGCGAGCATACAGGGTGGGGGAATGTAGGGGACGGGGACCTGGCGAGCCGTACGGACGGGTGGAACCATTGTTGCCGGGAGTCGGGGTTCCGGGGGACGAATTTGAAGGGCGGATGAGAAGCCAGGCGGAGGTGACAGGAGACGGAGTGACGCAGGGAGAGGGGTTGATAAAAGGAAAAGCGTGCGAAAGCAGGGGCAGAGAAGCGCGGGAGATCTCTCAGGGGAGGAAACTGCAGCGGAGTTGTCGTGTGTGTGCAGGCCGCAGTAAAACTTGCTGGAAACAGGGGGAGAACGTGCAGCAGACGCTGCGGACAATTACCAGAGCCCCCAGAAAGCGGCGCAACCGTCGTCAGCGACCCCCAAAGCATAGGGGTAACGCTGATCATCTCAGGGACAGTATTACCGCGCTTCCCGGGAGTATCTTGCCAGAAAGTGCTCCGGTTCCTCCTGGGTTTGTCTCAGCTGTCACTGATACGGATTACTCTGCTAATTCTCCTCGAAAAGACTCCTCTTTGGACTTGGAAACTGTTACCCCGGATCAACGTCCGCCTGCAGGGGGTGACGCAGCACCGCAACAGACATTCTGGTCTCGAATTTGCACCTGGGCTCGTCAACAGAGGACACCTCCTTCCCCCGCCATCAGGACTACGTCGCTGACGGAACTTCACCATCAGGACTACGTCGCTGACGGAACTTCACCATCAGGACTGCATCGTTGAAACAGCGCTGATAAGTGAACTTTGTTGACTTTTTCTTGTTAGGGGGCCACTAGTGAAGCGTTGTCGCGTTCCGCGGGTATAGTTCAGGGCGCCTATATAGTAGATAGGATTTACTGAGAAATTGTGATCTTGTATTTAAGTTCCCTGCGTGGAAAACTGTTGTTATCTTTGTTGGGTGGGAAGTTAAAGGAAAGTTAACAAAAACGTTACTTGCTTTCTGGCTCCTTTTTGTCCCTGCATCCTTCTTTACCTGCGGTCTCTTCATAAGTATGTAGTGTTTGGGTTTTTTTACATTTACGATGGTAACCAGGGTAAATATCGGGTTACTAAGCGCGGCCCTGCGCTTAGTAACCTGATGTTTACCCTGGTAACCAGTGAAGACATCGCTGAATCCGTGTCACACACACTGATTCAGCGATGTCAGCGGGACCTCAACGACCAAAAAAAGGTCCAGGCCATTCCGACACGACCAGCGATCTCGCAGCAGGGGCCGGGTCGCTGGTACGTGTCAAACATAGCGAGATCGCTACTGAGGTCGCTGTTGCGTCACAAAACTTGTGACTCAGCAGCGATCTCGCTAGCGATCTCGCTATGTGAGACGGGGCCTTAACACAGCCAGCTTCTTATTCATGCTGCTCATGGTTTGGGTTAGAATGAATCAGTTGGCTGGTTCCCTTTTACTTTGTACATTTAGGTACAGAACTAGTTGACTAAAAAAAAACAATTGCATATCAGACAAAACTTGAAGTTCAGCTTTTAAAAAATGTTTTGGGTTTGTGCAATCCTTCTAACCTTTTATGGGGTCTTACCATTCCTCGGTATGCCTCCAGTTTCCTATACATCTTGTTGTAGCAGACTTTAACTTGACATTTCAATGGCCTGTGATGTATTAAATGTCAAGTAAAATTTAGCTATAGTAATAATGATACAGAGATGCTTCATATCTACAGTATAATGGAAGTATTCTCCATAATACAGTGACGTACAGAGGCACCATGTTATGCGTGTAGTGCCTGTGCTCTTATTCTCCATCCTGTGGTTGAAAGATATCTCTATTTGTACAAGCTACATTTTGTAGAACACAGAGATACCAATCTTCATTTTATACTCTTTTTCTTAAAGTCTAATTCAGACCTGGGCAAAGTGCGGCCTGCGGACCACAACCGGCCAGCGGACTGAGACAGCCGAAGGGCTGAAACAGTGACCCACGGGCCTCACCATGCCCCCCCTCTGCCGTCCATCCGCGGCCACCGTTACTGTTATCTGCATTGGTACATACATTGGTGGAGGAGGATGCCATCCGTGTGCTATGCTTGATTTTCACACAGCCGCTGACTTTTATGGGTAATTTTGATCGATGACTTGGATCAAAAATGGACATCGCCATCGTTTTTGGTGACCGCTCGATTGTCAAAAAAAACATGAACATGTGAACAGCCCAATAGATTATAATTTGTACGTATTCGATCTATGAAAAACACAAAACATGTATGTGTCTCACAAAATTCTGAATGAGGCACTAAGACGGGGTCAGGCTGTCGTATATCATGGTCCATATCTCGACCATAATGCCTTGACTGACTAGGCATATATAAAGTTGTGAGTTTTGGGTCATAAAAATATAATTATATGTATAAAAGAACGATAACAGCAATTACTCATCCTCCCTGGTTCCTGTGACGGCTGTCTGCTGCTTTCTGGTTTCAATGTTTTGGCTGCAGCAGTGATGTCATGTCAAGAGCGAGCATCACCACTGTAGCCGATCACTAACTCAGTAGCTTCTGCCATCTACCTCTGCAGAGCTGCTACGTTCAGTGATTAGCTACAGCGGTGATGCATGCTGTCGCTGTGATATCACCACTGCAGCCAAAACACTGAGACCTAAGCAGCGGTCCCAGGGAGGGTGAATATCTGCGGTGTTTATTAGTTTATGTACATTACAGAATTTGGGTTCCACTTTCCTGAAAGTGGACAACCCCTTTACGAAATTCAACCTGATATCCCTAAGGCCAGGTTCACATTGCGTTAACAGCAGCCCGTTCAACACATGCGTTGACGGGCTGCTGTTAATGCAAGTGCCGGTGTGTCATCGCGCTAGCGCAGATAGAGCTAGCAGATGCTCTATCTGCGCTAGCGGTGACAGATCCAGAAACGCTGCAGCCCGCGTCCCAGGGTCCGTCACTCAATGACGGCACATCGCTAGAGCACGCCTATTGTCGGCGTGCGCTAGCGATGCGTCCGACATTGGACTTAATGGCGGTGTTAACGGACTGCGTTACACCGCGTTATGCCGTGGTGTAACGTACTCCATCTAACGGACGCCAGTAACGTAATGTGAACCTGGCCTAACAGACAGCTCTGGAAAGTTTTGATAAATGAGCCCAATGTAAATAACACTGTTCAACAAAGTTTCATGATTTGTTTGTAAATGCATCCAAATGAGATTATTTCTATTTCTATGACCATAAGAGAACAAAATATTACCATATCGCTAAATCATTAGCTCTAGTTTTTTAAATAGGAGATGTGAGGCTATGAAATTAATGAAATACACAATTCATGGTTACAAGATGAAATTTGCAAAAACCTTTCACACATTTATTGGGAATTTTTATGACAGACTATCATTGCATGGGACAAAGTACATAATAAATAACTAAACTACCGTATTTTCTGGTGTATAAGACAACTGGGCGTATAAGACGACCCCCAACTTTTCCATATAAAATATGGAATTTGGGATATGCCTGCTGTATAAGACGGGGGTCATCTTATATGCCCAGTCATCTTATACGGCGTGTGGTTCCCAGGGTCTGAAGGAGAGGAGACTCTCCTTCAGGCCCTGGGATCCATATTCATGTAAAAAATAAAGAATAAAAATAAAAAATATGGATATAATCACCCCTCCGAGAAGCCTGGCTGTCACCGCTGCAAGCGTCTGCCTCCGTTCCCAAGAATTGCAGAGCGTGAAGGACCTTCGATGACGTCACGGTCTTGTGATTGGTCCGTGACCGCTCATGTGACCGGTAGCAGATGCTACATGAATTTTACATGAATATGGATCCCAGGGCCTGAAGGAGAGTTTCCTCTCCTTCAGACCCTGAGAACATCCAGGATCGCTCCCTGCACACGCCGTACCCGGCGTATAAGACGACCCCCGACTTTTGGGACAATTTTTAGGGGTTAAAAAGTCTTCTTATACGCCGGAAAATACGGTACATTTATTGCAATTTCAAGTTGGGCGCTTTCTCTTGACCTTTCGCTTGTAATGTAGCTCTGAAGCGTCTCTCTTCATTGTCCACCCATAGTCTCATGCTGTAGTACTGCTATGTGTAACACAGGTGATCGGACGACCGCAGCTTCAAGTTTCCTAAGGAGACTATTCAAGCAGGAAAAGTAAAATCAAAATTAAAAAAAAAAAAATAAATAAATAAATAAAAACACAAGTTTAAATCACCACCCGTTTTGCCCCATTGAAAATAAAACATAAAAAAACCACATATTTGATATTGATGCGTTCAGAAATTTCCAATCTATCTAAATATAAAGTAAATTAATCCTACTGATATAATGAGAAAAAAAATTGAAACGTCAGAATTATGTTTTTTTGGCCACCAAAACAATCAAGGAAATTTTGATGTCAAATACTTGAAAAAATCACTTTCTTGTTGCATGCTCTTTACAAAGTTTTTAGTCCTAGTTTCATGTGTAGTGGAGGGAGTAATATTTACTTAGAGTCAACCAATGGCTCATTTTGTACATTTTTTGTACCAGGCTGAAGTGTTTTTCTTCCAGGATATTGCCAGCCTAATATGAAAAAACGTGTTCGCTTCCTTACATTTACATTTCCTCTCCTCTACAATTCTAAGTATATTGCATAGTCAGGGACATCAGAAATAAACCAACCTTTTGTCCAATGAGCTTAGGACTGTCTGCAGGCACAACCTGAATCACTCTTGCCAGATCAATTTCTTTGCGTTGTCATTTTATTATTTATGAGCATAACATAAAGAAATATCCTTATGTAAGATATAGAACAGCCATCCATCATACCCAAGCTGAGATCAAAATGACATTTATGATGACCGCATTTAAGTATAGTTGACTGCTTGAATGAGCACCAAAAATCGAAATCACCTTCAGTTTTGGCCTTGGACTGGAAGGAAATCACCAAAATAAATAGAATAAAAAAAAAATTAAATCACAAAAATTGAAAACCTCAATATTAAAAACATTCCATATATAACGTAAGAGGCACTCCTGATCAAATGCAAAAATAAAGTGTACTATGTTCCACAAAGGTGCGATATTTGGGCTACATCTTGATAAAAGCTAGGACATTGCGGAACGTCATATCTTTGTGGATTATGACTTACTTTTCCATCGGTTCTAGAGTACTGCCTTGCTTTTAAAGGGGTTGTGCACTACTAGGACAAACCCTTATTGAACTAAATGGTTGGCCCCGATAAAATAAAAAACATATATTCACCTCCCGTGTCTGTACTGTTCCAGCGGTGTCAGCACTAGAGGTCCCGGAGCTCTCGTGCCGTGTTGTGACACATGGTGCCTGGCGCCCAATCAGCAAAGGGGATGACTATCCCTGCCCTCACACGGATTGAACATGAAGAGAAAGTCTGGGCTTCAGCTGGTCTTTGTCTTCCTCTTCATGTTCAATCTGTATGAAGGCAGGGACAGTGACACCAGCGCTGATTGGGTGCTGGCGTTATGTGTGACAACACCGCATGAGACCACCGGGACCACGAATGCCGATACTGCGGGAATGGCGCCAGTACGGGGGGTGAGTATAGGCCTATCAGTTCAAGAAGGGGTTCTCCTAGCAGTGGACAACCCCTTTAATGTTGATGGATTTCCTATTGGTTGGGACACCTATCCGTCAGAGGGTGGTGAAGCCCCATCACATAAGCCAAACATGCTTCTCCACTCACTAGTTATTGAAAAAGAAATTAAAACAATCAGCAAAAAAGATACAAATTATATGAAGAGTAACATAAAGTAGTATTTAGTGTATACATATAAAGTCACTTGTAATAAACAATACTTTCTTCTGGGATATCGGGCATTGCTGAATTTGTTGTGAAGAAATACTCACTCTGTTTTTTTTTCTATGAAATTGAATGGATCTACAACAGAGGTGTCAAACTGCATTCCTCGAGGGCCGCCAACAGGTCATGTTTTCAGGATTTCCTTAGCATTCCACAAGGTGCTGGAATCATTCTGTGCAGGTGATTAAATTATCACCTGTGCAATACAAGGAAATCCTGAAAACATGACCTGTTGGCGGCCCTCGAGGAATGCAGTTTGACACCTCTGATCTACAACATCATAATGATATAACAATGTTATGAGAATGATACAACGCAGGAGCTGATCTCCATTTTCTTACCTGTCACCAATCAGGACAATAAAGTGAGTGCGGTGTTCAGAGTCTTCTTCATGTGTTTACGGGCAAAGTCACTTTTCCCTATGGACTGCTGTGTCCGCTGTGTCTGTAGTGAAATTCTTCTTATTGAGTCACATACAAGTGACTAGTACAAATTGTGGTACCAGGCACAGATACCCATAGGAACAAACCACTGTTTGTGTGAAACAATAACAGCCAGAAGGAGCAACTCGGTCCCTTCATTGGACTTCTTCATTGTCTATACCGGCACAGCCTTTTTTTCCATACAGGAGACTATGCCCGGTACTGCAGCTTTTCCCATTCAGCCCCATACAGGTGAATAGTACAGTCAGTGATAGCAGGCACATCTACCTATAGGAACGATCATTATTTCTTGTAAACAATAAGGAGCACTCAATACCTGAATGAGCCCCTTACACTCTTCATAATGTTGGATTTATGAGAAAGATGACAAAGCAAAATCAGCTGAGCAAATGTGGCCATTTTTTTATATTTTCTCCACCTCCGAACAGCAAAATTGGCTTTTTGGTAGTCGTATGAGCACAAGACATGTATTTGCTGCATCAAAAGGGTGCATGATACATCCTGTGGAACATATTGGCATAGTAGTTGCCCCCAGATAATTATCCACATGGATGTAAATGCCCTTGAAGCGATATTTCCATCTAAGATGGGTAAAATTGCATAGTACTTGTAAAACAAACAACATTGCAATTTACGCGATATTAAAATTCCTCTCCATTCTCAAGACCTCTTTTCATATTATTGTTTATGGTTTACTATCTAATTGGTGCTACAGTCTGGCAGCGATGGCTGAACATGCGCACTGATGAGCTTGTAAGCGCTGCTCTGAAGCTGGATGGGGTCGCTGGAGCATACAGATAGTGCCTTTGATGCTGAAGAGGCAAAGCTTGCTCATATGCCGGCATTGGGAGCACATGAAACGGGCCATCAGAGCAAAAATGCTGCTGGAGTGATCTGTCAATCAATCAAGAAGGCACCTCCCCCCACGCACACACACCTACCCAGTAAGCAAGAACTGGGGGAGGCATCTTAGGACAAATGTTCTAGTTAATTCTTTATTTTGGAGTTGAATATCATATATATGCAAAGATTGCCACATCCTCAAATGTTACACAGCTCCTTCTCTCTGCATATATTCAGACACAGAATGTCTTCACACTTTCTATATACAGCTACATGTCCCACCTTATTTATTGGGATTTTGCATGACAAGACTCATTGCTGCAGATAACCAGAGCGTCGGGTCTATAGCATGAAGTCATATAGCATTTTTATTACATTTTACATCATTTCATTTTTGTTTATTCTTATTACTTTCAATCGAGAAAATTGTGCTTTCCATGCTAAAAGCAACTGTAAATTAGATGACAATATATCTGTGAGATTACGCTGGAAGCCAAGTTGTGACCTATATTAGAATGTACCAGAGCTGTTTAATAAGTTATTTATTTATTCTATTTTATGTATTTCTTCGGCTTCCAGGGAACCAGTGAATGTTTTCTTTTTTCTGCACTGAAAAAAAAATTCTAATTTATGATAAGCAGTGCATTTCAATTACTAAATCAGTTCTTCGGGTCCACTTCATTCCTTCCATTCACACTCATTACAGTAAAATACGGGTCAGCGGCGGTCTCATTCGATTGAAATGTACATATATTCATTAAGGCTGCACCATTTTCCTCTCCGTTCTTTAAATGGGAAAGTGAAATTAATCAATTCAGACTGAAATCTTCAGAGGGCACCAAGTCTGACAGCTGAATTCTCCCGACAAGTTAAGCAGAGAAGCTTAGACTTTACCTTGCGCTTGTATAAGTGAAACTGTTCTCATGAAAATGCAGCATCAATGTGACGAGGCATTTATTTAATTCCGTATGTAGTTTAGTCAAGGCAGTTTCAGTTTACATTTGCATATATTTATATGACTGGAGCCTGCCGGTAACAAAATTGTCTAAGAAAATGCTAATATCTATGGATGAGTGATGCAAACCAAACTTTCTCCTGGCTGTAAAAGTCAAAACATTTGATAGCTTTTCTTCCATACATTTTTTTGCAGGAAATCTACATAGAGGATGTCATTTTTACCACACCTCAAAAAAATCACTCAAACCAGTTCTCCCACTCTTGCTTGATAATTAATGATGTGGTATGGGAACTCTGCAACGATTTAAAGGGCTTTTCTACTTTCAAGAAAATGGAACCTCAAAACACTTTTGTAAAATGTTTAAGAGAACAAATGGAGCAGGTCCTTACCGACCCGAGTCAATCACCGGCTCTATGTTGCTGCTTGGGTCTCTGTTTTGGCTGCATGTCAATAACATGCAACACTGCTGTAGCTAATCACGTAGCTCGGTGGCTCGTGCCATCTATCTCAAACCCCATCTGATCTGATATTGATGACCATTCCTAAAGCTAGGTCACCTTCAATATTTTATGCCCGGAAAAAAAATATATAACTTATTAAATCAAACTATTTATGGATCTTCTCTTGTGGCCACATATCCAAAGAATCCTCACATAGAGGATCAGTTTAGATCATAAAGAATATACGTTTTGTTGAATATTTATTAAGAATAAAGAGCTAACGTATTGTATGACCATGTCTTAACAAAGTCCTCAAAGATGGACATATGGTGGGCAATTTGGTGGTATTTGTACCAAAACGACTTCATCCTGATTACTTGTGCATATTCCATCGGTTTTACCTTCTATGTCTAGCAAGCCTGGATTTTAGTATACATCCTGGTATTATTCCCAAAAGTGAAGAGAGTAAGCAGCACTGTATGAAACCCATGGATTGGTGCAAACCATAGAAGGACCAACTCAAATCCCAGGATACAAAAAAAAGAAGAGAAGACCAACACTCCAAACTTTGGAAATAGTGCTATTTATTCACCAAAGCTTCCAAGACGCTCAGTCCTTTTTTAAGCTGTGAAAGTGGCTCCATGGAAGAGCTGAAATGTTTCATGTCTCTGAAGCTTGGGTGAATAAGTTTGACTTATTTTCTGAAAATTGTAGTGTTGCTGTTATGTCTCCTTTACTTCCTGGTGTTAGTCCTGTTACTTTATTCCTCTGCTGTGGTCGGGACTAATTGTAGTATCAAACTGCCCAAAATCTGTCTTTCTGTGTGAACTTATTTTAACATGGTCAAGCAATAATGTACCTCCTGTCTGGGAATTAGCTTATATTTGTTTATGCTGTAAACCAGTATTTCCCAAACTCCAGTCCTCACGGACCCCACGGGTCATGTTTTCAGGATTTCTATAGTGTTGCACAGGTGAGACAATTCCTGATGCCTTGATGATACTTCCACTACTTGCGCAATACTAAGGAAATCCTGAAAACATGACCCGTGGGGTCCGTGAGAACTGGAGTTTGGGAAACACTGCTGTAAACTAACTCTTCCAACCTTTGAAGCTAGGAAAGTGGGACACATACTGACCGAGTAGTGCGCCACAGCAATTTTACGCTAAGCCACTTCCCTAAGCTCCCCCAGCCCTCTACATTTGCCCACACAGACATATTGCTCTAAATAAAAACCATTAGTGGCCCTATAGAATAAAATATCAATTTCATGGCCCCTACAGTGCCCACCATACAATATGATGACCATTAGGGCCCTATTCAAAGTACAATGTTCTGAAAGTACATTCCCCCAAACAGTACAATGCCCCCCCAGGCCCCCACACAGTATGGTACTCCAAAATAGGTCCTGACTGGCCTATCACTGATCATGACTAGGCACGAATGGGTAGAAAGCATGATCTATGATCAATTTACTCATTGTATACATATTTGCTATAATTTATAGATACAGATTTTTTTTACAAGCCTGGTGCTGACACATAATTTATTGCTGCTGTATAAATTAAAAATTAAAATATAATCTTTTGCATTCCAGAAAATCATAAATAGAATCTATTGCCATAAAATATTCAGCATAGTTGCCAGTCTTTTTGTATTTCCATGTGACGCTGGATTAATCAGCATTGCCTATTATCCTACTTCAGTAATCAAGTAAATGTCCGTATTATCATTCCTACCCTACAACACATAACGGCAGAGCAATGTATCAAACCCGACATTTACTTATGTTGATACATAAACTTTGCGGCATTGGTCTCGCCTGTTTCCATTAGCGGAGCAGCACATTCATCTTTTAATCAGAAATGTCAGTTTGTGCAGGAATATCGGGCTCGGCTTCGCACTTGAATCGTACTCCCAGTCCTGAATGATCAATCAGCACTGACTCCGAGTGCAAGCTTATTAAATAAAACTAATCAGAGTTCCTTGTAAGTACTAGAGTTATTTATCGGTGGTCAGGAGACAGAGCTACCGGACGGTTTGGAGTATTTCCCAAAAATGTAATCATCATCATTCCTAGCCTAGGTGTGTAGGCTGTCCTATGTAAAGCAGAATAATGTAAAGTCGGATATTGGTTAAATAAAGTAGAACATATATTATATATATATATATACTATATGGGTAGCCTGATAACATGCTCCTATTATATTATTGGGTTAAATCCCCTTTACAAGTTCCCTTTAATTGAGGACAGGCAGTCTGATACCATTTGGAGCAGAAAGAGGCATAGAAAAGAACATATTTATAATCATATTATTCATCAGCCTGTATATGTTACATAAGGCAAATTCTGTTACATAAGGCAAATGTTCTTTTGTCTTTCAGGTTGGGTTTTAAGAGATATATCTCACAATCTAACATTTTTTTTCTACTTGCCCTATAACTTCCTAACTTTTAAAAATAGATTGTCAGATTCCCAAACACAGTTCCTATATGCTTTTCTTATAAGTTTTTTTTATTTTTGTATATTTGTTGTTGCAACCTTCTTCACTGAGCTAATAAGGTGTTCATGTTTTTCAACCCACACCCATTTTGGCCTTTGGCAATGGGATCAGGAACAAAGCCATAGTAAAACCACTATTTATGTTTATGCTGTAGGGTTTTGTACTCACTGAGCTGTGGTTAAGGTAGGCACAGGAAGCGGTTTTATTAAAATGTCCAGGCAGATTTATTACAACTGCATAAACCGCTCACCATAAGCATACAAAAGACAGCTTTTCACAGCACAGAGTAAAAAAAATAAATTAAACAGTCCATTTAGTAGTGCAGGTTCGCCCGCTCAGGTCAGTGTCCTTCAGCAAACACACAGGAGGTCTCCACACCTTCAGTCACAGACACTGAATGAGACACTTGGTTTCCATTTTATCTGCCAAACCACATCCCCTGGGTGGGGATATGTGAGCAGCCACTCCCATCAATCTCCTTGATTGCTCGTAAAACCTGGCCCTGATATGCCCTTTTAACTCTCTCAGCACTATATGTGCTGTTGCCTGCTTTCTCGGGCTTGCATCACCGAAGCTACCAACATCAATGATACATATCTCCCCTCAAGGACCTGTCCGGCAGACATCTTACAATGCTCATATGCATATTCACACATATTCACTGCATATGGTCACACTGTTCATTGAGGATGATGAAATCACACATGCGCAGACTCATTGCATTCTGTGCGCTACCGATCTGATACAGAGAGTTAGCTGATGTGAATCAAGCACAAATGCTTTCCTGTAAAATATAGAACTCCTCGAGGACGTAACTAGTAGCAACCAGTTAATAAAATCAATAGTCTTTGGGAATAATTGAGCAGTCATTCCACAAAAATTAGTCAAAACCGAAAATTTATTTTGTTTGCAAGCATTATTGAAATGACATATAGAGGACAATGGAACCTTTTGCAATGTAGTTACATATGGAATTGCTGGCAATGATTCTATTTGCAAATGCCTAAGTGCTAAAAAGTGACATCAGTGTTGAAATCATTGAATGATACTTGTAAAGGTTCTTATGCCACTCATATTACACTGATATATGATGACTATAGCAAGTAAATCTTTGAGTTTGGCTCTTTGATCAATTGCAACCTTATCTATCCATTGCTCTATCTATGGGTGTCCTATATGTTTTGACACTGAATAAATCTATGTATATGTATAGCCTTGTTCTTGAATAATTGGGCTTTTACCTGAGCTCTGTGCAGATTTGTCTAGTTGTTTCAGTGTTGAAAAGCCAGAATAGGCTTTATATGAAATTTTACATGGCCATAATGGCTGTGGCATTGTTCAGACCATTTATAATATTCAGAAGTAACAAAATGACTAGTACCAGTAAGCCAGGCTACCCAAAACTGACGTTCATGGTCCAAGTACAGATTGCAAAATGTGGACCGGCACTGGGTCTCCTGACATGAATTCAACAGCCTTATGGCCCGGGGTATATATGGCTGTTAAATTTGGGTCTGAAGCCCTCAAGACCAGTCTAGACATTGCAGATCATACTCCATGAATCTTGGAAGTCTGTGAAAATGGCCTAAGAAGTTGTATAGATGACAATACTCATTGTTGCATACTTAAAATTGTTAAAAAAGACAAATGTTCATGAAGTTCAACCAAGGGATGGGACTGGAAAGGATATATGTGGAACCACAATACATGATCTGGTCCGCCCCAGAAGAGCTGATCTTTCCCTCCCGATCACAATTGTCAATCCAATGGACTAAACATTCGGAAAATAAATTGAAATAGTAAATGCAACTGATTCATTATTATTTTGGGCCTGGAAGTTAACAATCGTAACAATTTATCATATTGTCTTCTCATTGCAGAGAATACTATATAACTATGGTGAAGTGGGCAACCAATACCAAGGTGGCAGTCAACTGGTTAAACAGGGCACAGAACATCTCCATTTTGACATTGTGCGATGCTATTACGGGAGTTTGCACAAAGGTAAATGAATGTGTTTTTTTTTTCTTCTACTAGGATCTAGTTTTTTCAAAAAGCAAACTAATAGAACAGACTGGATTCTGACATCTGAGTGATAGATGGAGCGCCCGGGCGAACGATGACTATATTGCCGAATGTAGTCACTTTCTGAAATGACTGTGTTATTTGGAGTAATGAATGTTCTTCAAATTACAAATTAGGGGCAAGGGGCATCATTGATTTTTGGTTGAGTAGTGTCAAAACTACCTACTGCTGTACAAGAACAGATGAGAAATACAAAAAGAGAAAAAGTAGAGGCAATAAACAAAAGCCTGAAGAATACTAAAGAGATTCCCCAACTGAACAATGTATATGTTGTGATGAAGTCAAAATCCATGGAAAGATAAAGCATTAGGGACATTTCTTTAGTACTTGGGGTTATATGTGTTGCATTGGGTACCACATCCATGTTTTTGTTTCCCTAGGCATATCTAGGTTGTTTTGCCCCTGTCTGACATTTGAAAAAAATAATTGACAAATGTCCAAAAAGCTTCAGTCATCAGCACAGTATAGGCGTAAAAGATGTTGTCCGCTGAAACCAAGTTATCATCTTTCCACAGGATAGGTAGTAAGTAACTTACTGATTGGGGGTATGTGCAGACGATCAGTAAACACTGCGGGTTGGACGCTGTGTACTTGTGCAGTGTCCAACCCGCAGCGTCCAGATGTTACAGCATAGTGTATAGGATTTCAAGAAAACCCATGCCCACTATGCCTCCACAGACGCCTGCGGCTCACCCACGGAGATGGACATGCTGGTCTTCCCACACCGCAGCATGTCAATGTCTCTAGCAGAGACACTAGTCCCCGCAAGAGAAATTTCAGCCATACAATGTATTGGATTCGGTGATCACATGCGGAATCACCTGCGTTCAATAGCCGGCAGCGGACAACATGTGCTGCGTCCACAGCGCTGCCAATTCCTGATCGTCTGCACCTACCCTAATAGCAGTCAGACTGCTGAGACCTGCAGCATGCAGTAGAAAAGGACACTTTTCTCTAGAAAGGAGCGGCGGTATGTATGCTCAACTCCACAGAGAAAAAAAAATGGTTCCAGCTTCTTGTAAAATGTAAAACTTTAATCCAACATGGTAAAATCCGAGTCATTCCTGGGACAACACCATAGCACTGTATGAGGCAAGCAACGCGTTGTTGTTTTTATTTTACTTTGCTTTCTCAACTTTCTTCCCCTTCGCCCCATTTCAGTGAAAATTTTGCTTTTTGTGGAGAATGACTGGTTGCCTGGAACGGCTACTTGGGAACCGATCTGTGGTTGTCAGGATGTGTGTCCCTAGCAACCAGTAAGATACCACTGTTCAGCTGATGTGTGTCGGCAATGTGCTGACCGCAGAGAAAGGGAAAAACTGCATTAAGTCACACATTGCATGGCAATCAGATATTGTCAGAAATATTTAGGTGGAGAACAAAATTTAATAAGAGATTTGGTGAAATAACACTCAACAAGTCAATCAGTAAATCATCGCCTCTAGTAACAAGTGAATTGGCCTAATGAGATTCCTCCTACCTGCCTATGTGACTGCACAGTCAGCAAATCATCATTCCATGCAGAGGCCTCATTATACCCGAGATGCCTAAATAATCTTGAAATGTTTTAGGAAAGTGACAGGAAAGTCTGTGATAAATGACGGTTCTATCTGTAGAGAAGCTGTGCTCTTATTCCAGTCATATACGGCTTTTCTGACACATCTGATAACTGTCGTCTAGTTCTCCACTCTAGATCCAGAGTAAGGTTATAATAGATAGATAGATAGATAGATAGATAGATAGATAGATAGATAGATAGATAGATAGATATATGATAGATAGATATGGGATAGATGATAGATAGATAGATACATAGATAGATACATAGATATATGATGATAGATAGATAGATAGATAGATAGATAGATAGATAGATAGATAGATAGATAGAGAGATAGATATGGGATAGATAGATAGATAGATAGATAGATAGATAGATAGATAGATAGATATGGGATAGATACATAGATAGATATATGATAGATAGATACAGTATATGATAGATAGGTGATAGATAGATACATAGATAGATAGATAGATAGATAGATAGATAGATAGATAGATAGATATGGGATAGATAGATAGATTGATAGATATATGATAGATAGATATATATGAGATAGATAGATAGATAGATAGATATGAGATAGATAGATAGATAGATAGATAGATAGATAGATAGATAGATAGATAGATAGATAGATAGATAGATAGATATGAGATAGATGTTCACAGAACATTTGTTAGGGTTTAAGAAATGTTCTGTGAACGTTGACATTTGGGCTTAATAAAGTCCACTTTTTTTGCATGTAATTTGGAGTGCTTCCTTCTAATTTTATGGTGTATACTATGGGACTGACTGGACTTCGGTTTGGAGGCTTGGCACCCACCACGATTACCAGTTACATCTAGTAGTAACTGTGGCGCTTTTCCATAAACTTTATTCAGATAGATATATAGACAGATAGATAAATAGAAGCCTCTGGGTGAAATGTGCGTTGGGGCTGGTGGAACAGGACACATGTACCAGACCCCCCCTTTTCACTGACATACCATCTTTTGTGTAAAGGTACCTTCACACTGAACAACTTAACAACGATATCGCTAGCAATCCGTGACGTTGCAGCGTCCTGGATAGCGATATCGTTGTGTTTGACACGCAGCAGCGACCTGGATCCTGCTGTGATGTCGTTGGTCGGAGCTAGAAGGCCAGCACCTTACTTCGTCGCTGGATCTCCCGCAGACATCGCTGGATCGGTGTGTGTGACACCGATCCAGCGATGTCTTCACTGGTAACCAGGGTAAACATCGGGTTACTAAGCGCAGGGCCGCGCTTAGTAACCCGATATTTACCTTGGTTACCAGCGTAAAAGTAAAAAAACAAACACTACATACTTACATTCCGCTGTCTGTCCCCCGGCGCTGTGCTTCTCTGCACTGTGTAAGTGCCAGCCGGAAAGCAGGGCACAGCGGTGACGTCACCGCTCTGCTTTCCGGCCGCTGTGCTTACACAGTGCAGAGAAGCAGAACGCCGGGGGACAGACAGCGGAAGGTAAGTATGTAGTGTTTGTTTTTTTTTACTTTTACACTGGTAACCAGGGTAAACATCGGGTTACTAAGCGCGGCCCTGCGCTTAGTAACCCGATGTTTACCCTGGTTACCCGGGGACCTCGGCATCGTTGGTCGCTGGAGAGCGGTCTGTGTGACAGCTCTCCAGTGACCAAACAGCGACGCTGCAGCGATCGGGATCGTTGTCTGGATCGCTGCAGCGTCGCTAAATGTGACGGTACCTTAAGTACTTACCTTATACATTTTTTCACTAAACTATTTAGCACCAGTCATGACACTTGTTAGTTGAATTATTATGTTGATTGGGTTCTGTGTCCTACTTGGAATCTGTCCTGTTACTTTACATCTCTTACTTTGTACATGTTACTCGTGCCACTTCTAGGAACATTCTGTTTTGGTATA
This sequence comes from Ranitomeya variabilis, assembly GCF_051348905.1. Classification (NCBI taxonomy): domain Eukaryota; kingdom Metazoa; phylum Chordata; class Amphibia; order Anura; family Dendrobatidae; genus Ranitomeya; species Ranitomeya variabilis. The sequence continues at coordinate 69,639,064 of NC_135237.1, read as the reverse complement.
TGTATGTCTTTTGTATTTGCAGAAATTGATAGCTTTTATGAGACATTCCTTGAAGAGTCTAGTTTCCAAAATGGGGTGACTTGTGTGGGGTTTCCGCTGTTCAGGCACATCAGGGGCTCTCCAAACATGACATAGCATCTGCTCTTCATTCCAGTCATTTTTGCGTTCAAAAAAATCTCCCTTCCAAGCCCTGCAGTGCACCTAGACATTAGTTTTCCCCAAAACATGGGTTATTGGCATACTCAGAATTTCACAACAATTTTTGGGGTACATTTTCTTCTTCAAAATAAAATATTTGTAGCTAAAAGTACATTTTTGTGGGAAAAAAATGTATTTATTTTCACGCCTCTACATTATAAACTTCTTTGAAACACCTGTGGGTTCAAGGTGCTCATCACACATCTCATTCCTTAAGGCAGGGGTGGGGATCCTCAGGCCCCAGGGCCTTTTATGGCCCTCGATGACCTTTTATCAGCCAGCTCATTAATTTCTTCTTGCTCTGTTAACACACACACACAGTGTTCACTACTGAACATTGAGGCTAAATGAGGCTAAATGCACACGTTGCAGAAATGCCGCAGAAATTTCCGTGGCAATTCTGCATCCCTGCAGAATTGGAATGCGTATTTCCGCTAAACACTAGCGTTTTACAAGCATAATTAGCTTGCAGAATGCTAGCGTTTTCCAAGCGATCTGTAGCATCGCTTGGAAAACTGATTGACAGGTTGGTGACATTTGTCAAGCATAGTGTTTGACAAATGTGAACAACTTTTTACTATTGATGCTGCCTATGCAGCATCAATAGTAAAAAGATATAATGTTAAAAATAATAATAGACCGCTACATCATCACAGGTCATTTTCCCAAGGCATTACTGGGAACGGGAGCATCACGAGGAGCGGGAAGGCTGTGGGGGACGCCAGAAGGTGAGAATGACTATTTTTTATTATCATTACTTTTTTTAACAATTATATGGTTCCCAGGGCCTGGAGGAGAATCTCCTCTCCTCCACCCTCCTCTACTCACAAGCGTAAATGTAACAAGAGAAGCCTCACAGGAAAGAAGAATCGATTTTAGTGTGTGTTAGTGAGCTCATTGCAGTTAAAAAATGATTTTCATGAAACATTTGTAATAAAAAATTAATTTCATGAGTCTATTTTCATTTATTTTGAGGTATTGTCTTATTTAACATAGTTACTTAAATTGTCAGAAAACGTGATGTACTATGACAAAACGAAGGTCATTTTCGGATTCAGCGCACTTAAAAACATAAAGATTACGTGGAATAACCAAAACAGGTCTTGAAAAAAATTTTTTGGCAGACCTGTGTTATTAATCCGATAGTAGTAAAGGGTTAATAATGCACACACACATTATGAACAAAGTATTTTAATGAAATAAATACACACATGGGGTTCTAAAATCTTTATTGTACGCTTAATTCACCTGAAGACCCTTGTTCTGTGAAAAAAATAAAATAAAATAGCAACAATATCCCATACCATCTGGTGACCAGTCATGTCCCACGCTGTAAATCCATCTGAAGGGGTTAAATAAATTTACAAGCAGGAGCCTGCAAATGCAGCTGTTACTCCTGATTGTAAAAACTGGGGAATTAATGGAACGTAGCATCGTAGACTTGCGATGATGGGCATAAACTCATATGAACTCTAGCGTGAGAAAATATTCAGAAAAATTCCCACACTAGTGATTTCACTGCAAGTCTACGATGCTACGTCCCCTACATTCCATTCATTCCCCAGATTTTACAACCAGGAGCAATAGCGCAATAGCTGCATTAGCAGGCTCCTGGTTGTAAATTTATTTAACCCTTTCAGATGGATTTACAGCGTGGGACATGACTGGTCACCAGAAAGGTATGGGATATTGTTGCTTTTTTTATTTTATTTTTTTCACAGAACGAGGGTCTTTCGGTGGATTAAGCGTACACTAAAGATTTTAAAACCCCATGTGTATTTATTTCATTAAAATACTTTATTCATAATGTGTGTGTATTATTAACCCTTTACTACTATTGGATTAATAATGGATAGGTGTCTTAGGCCAGTCTCACACTTCCAGATAATTCCGGTACCGGAGAAAACGGTACCGGAGTTATCCGTGTCCGTGTCCGTGTGCTCACGTAGGCCATCCATGTGGGATCCGTGTGATGTCCGTGAGTACATTTTTAGGGTCCGTGTGCTGTCCGTGTGCTGTATGCTGTACGTGTGTCCGTGTCTGTGTATTGCAACAATTTTTACAATTTTAACCCTATGACAGGAAAAAACGCACATGGACAGCACACGGATGGCACACGGACAGCATCCGTGTGCGGTACGTGTTTACATGGACCCATTGACTTTAATGGGTCCGTGTGATCCGTGCTCTCCCACGAACACTGACATGTCTCCGTGTTTTGCAAACGGACACACGGTCCATGAAAACACGCTGACATGTGCAGAGACACATTCATTTTAATGTGTCTACATGAGTCGGTGTCTCCGGTACGTGAGGAAACTGTCACCACACGTACTGGAGCCACTGACGTGTGAAACCGGCCTTATTGACATCTCTCCATTATTAACCAGGCTTAATGTCACCTTATATTAGCAACGTGACATTAACCCTTTATTACCCCAGATCCCACCACTACAGGGAAGTGGGAAGAGAGAGGCTAAGTGCCAGAATAGGCGCATCTTACAGATGCGCCTTTTCTGGGGTGGCTGGGGGCCGATTTTTTTTAGCCAGGGGGGGCCAATATCCATGGTCCCTCTCTAGGCTATTAATATCTGCCCTCAGTCACTGGCTTTCCCACTCTGGCGGAGAAAATTGCGCGGGAGCCCACGCCAGTTTTTTCCATGATTTAACCCTTTATTTTAACACCTAGAGCTCCCAAATTTTGCACACAGACACTTCTAACATTAGTAGTGAGGAATATGTAAAAAATATGGGATATGTAATGGTTTACTGTATGTAAACCATGTCTCATATCCTGTCGGGTTTGATAAGGAGATAGCAAAAGCCGTCAATTGAATTACCAGCTTTTAAGCTATCTAGCGCTGTATGAAATATATAAACTCACTGGCCACTTTATTAGGTACACCTGTCCAACTTCTTGTTAACACTTAATTTCTAATCAGCCAATCACATGGCGGCAACTCAGTGCATTTAGGCATGTAGACATGGTCAAGACAATCTCCTGCAGTTCAAACCGAGCATCAGTATGGGGAAGAAAGGTGATTTGAGTGCCTTTGAACGTGGCATGGTTGTTGGTGCCAGAAGGGCTGGTCTGAGTATTTCAGAAACTGCTGATCTACTGGGATTTTCACGCACAACCATCTCTAGGGTTTACAGAGAATGGTCCGAAAAATAAAAAAAATCCAGTGAACGGCAGTTCTGTGGGCGGAAATGCCTTGTTGATGCCAGAGGTCAGAGGAGAATGGGCAGACTGGTTCGAGCTGATAGAAAGGCAACAGTGACTCAAATCGCCACCCGTTACAACCAAGGTAGGCCTAAGAGCATCTCTGAACGCACAGTGCGTCGAACTTTGAGGCAGATGGGCTACAGCAGCAGAAGACCACACCGGGTACCACTCCTTTCAGCTAAGAACAGGAAACTGAGGCTACAATTTGTACAAGCTCATCGAAATTGGACAGTAGAAGATTGGAATAACGTTGCTTGGTCTGATGAGTCTAGATTTCTGCTGCGACATTCGGATGGTAGGGTCAGAATTTGGCGTAAACAACATGAAAGCATGGATCCATCCTGCCTTGTATGGAGCATCTTTGGGATGTGCAGCCGACAAATCTGCGGCAACTGTGTGATGCCATCATGTCAATATGGACCAAAATCTCTGAGGAATGCTTCCAGCACCTTGTTGAATCTATGCCACGAAGAATTGAGGCAGTTCTGAAGGCAAAAGGGGGTCCAACCCATTACTAGCATGGTGTACCTAATAAAGTGGCCGGTGAGTGTATATATGTCAGTGAGACACATATATATATTTATAACTGTATATATGTTTTCACGAATATTTGAGCCCATGAATCCATTATACGTATGTCCATTTTGCAAGGTTGCGAGAAAAAAAACGCAGTACGGATGCCATACGGAGGATGACATGCGTAAAATACGCAGCCACACCCTGCCTACGGATTACATATGGATCACTGTTTAGGGAACATTTCTGCGCATTACGCCTGTAAAAAACGGACCGTATTTCCCTACTCTAAGTGTGACCCCAGCCTTAAAGTGACAGTGGTCAGATTTTAAAAAAATTTGGCTTGGTCATTGAGGTCCATATTGATTATATAACTGTATCTTGAATATGTTTTGGTAAACAGATAAAATGCCAAAACTTGTCACTGTTCAAGTATTTCTGGACCTAACGGTATTTCTAGTTGGTATCTAGTCGGTATTTCGCTGGAAATTAATCTGAAACATAATATTATTTCATCATGCCTTTTCTGCTTCTTTATTGTAATAAATAATTGGTAAATTGTACACTCAGTTTCCTCCATTTCCATACTGGTAATATATTTTTTTAATGGGTTATTCTTAGTCTTTCAGCCTTTTCACTTGAGGCTTTTATGGCCGAGTTATTAGCATTGGAAATTTCGGATGACTAGTAACTTTCATATTCATTAATTTTGGCTTCTTTTTGGATATCATTAGCCATTTCCATAGTGACTGTAATGAGATTTGCAGCATTATCTTACATTTCCTCTTCAGAAGAAATGGTTTGCAGTTGCATCTATGCCCCGCATTGTAATACATGATCAATAAGCACAGCGTCTGCGTCTGACTGATAAAGCTTCCTCAGATGTTATCTCAGGAAATTGCTAATTTGGGGTGTATTTTCTGATGATATTAAAGCGACGCTCAGCCATCGGTGGCCACTTTTAAGATTATGTTAGGGAAGGTATCAGTAGTAATAGAATGTGCAGATCTCACACTGGATGGTTTTGGTAAGAATCTGCTCGGCTACGGGCAATTTAAAGGTCCTGTGTTTGCTCTGGTGATCTGTGAATTATGGTAGTGTTTGTCTGCACTTTATGGCATAAATTGATATTTATTCTAATACCACATAATATTATTTGATCTTTAAAAAACACTTGTAATTTATTTTGCATCTGTAAGAAAATCAAATAATGAGGTATCTGCAGTTAAAGTGCAGTACAATGAATGTTAATTGGGACCTGACAAGTATCTGTGCAAGCAGACCCAAAAAATAACGAGGACTGGAGCGTGGGACTTGTTTGATTACCATGTTCATATGGGTTGCATTTCTATTAAAATTACACTTTTAAGCACAGGGCTCGTTTTATTTTTCTTTTTTATTTCTTCAGCTAAACTATACATTGCTGTCAAATGATCCCATTTGCCAGTATATTTTAGCAGAAGAAGCAGAAAAGAAAGAAAGACTAATTCCTGAAAGTGTAAGTCTTATGCAATTAGGAAGCATGAAAAAAAAAAATCCAAGTGTGCTTTCAAAGTTCATAAAGGTTCATCACACTGTCATGCAGATTCATCTTTTGTTAACGGGATTGTGTCATTGGAAAAATTACCAATTTTTTAAGTCTTGGTTCCAAAACGCAGTCCGACCTTAGGGTTCTAGTCTGCAGTCACTCTGTGTGACTACAGATTTGTTAATACTCACATCGTGTGCACTGCACAAGGTGAGGATTCTCCGGTGCTAAGGCCCCTGGACCACAAGTACGCGGTTTGCATACATGCGGTCACCTGCCAACTAGATGGGCACAGCCTCACTGAATATAAGTGAATTGAGTGAGGTTGGATGCATCTAGTCAGAATGTGACCAGGAGTATGCAAATCTCATACTTACGATCACATGATCGCCTACTCCCAGCACCGGAGAATCCTGACAGCATGCATGTTGCGTAATGGGAGGATTAGCAAGTCTGCAGTCATAAAGAGTGACTGCATACTTGTACCCTAAGGCTGGATAACCTCTGTAGGAAAGTCAGCTCACACACCAGGAGACCCGATGCAGGGAGACTTTCAGCGTCACAAAGTAAGAAAGCGTAGTAATGAAGAGATTCAGTGTCAGGTCTTCTTACAAAAACATTCTTACTTCCTAGGGGCAATAGACAGACTCAGACCCTGACTTTTATATAAAATTCTTGTGAGCATATTATCAGAGTATGCTTCCATAAAGGCAAAGGTTATTGTGCAGGGAGGTGGAGAAGAGCAGCTGTGGCATCACTAGTAATAAATGGTGGCTAATGTAATACCTACTGTATATACAGGGGTTACCTGTCAAAACGGTCTGATTATTCTGATCAGAGTTTGACCACTGTGGCATCAGTTTTTCTCCGAGGTGGAAAGAAAAAAAGTTAGTCCATCCTCTCCATTCTGTCATTCCGTGAAAATCTGTGTCATCCAAGTGCTGTTGTTTGTCAGTGACCCGTAGGCTTAGATTGCAGATTTTTATTTCACACTCATATCAACATTGGTCATATCTCAGATTTTTTCCTTGGTCCAAGGAACAATCGAACATGTGCACAGTCCTATAGAATATCATGGGTAAGAGGGCTGAAGCCCTGCTCCATGTAGCACAAGCAATCGGATGATCGCAGCTTCTAGTCTCCCATGGAGATTATTGAAGCAAGTAAGAAAAATCATTTAAAAAATATAAAAGATCAAATCACCCCCCCATTTGCCCCATTCAAAATAAAACAAAAAAAAAATACACATATTTGGCATTGCCGGATTCAGAATTGCCCAAACTACCAATATATAAAAAGAATTAATCCGATCCATAAACGGTGTAATAAGAAAAAAGTAAAAACGCCAGAATTACGTTTTTTAGTCACCACAACATTGCATTAAAATGCAATAACGGGAGATCAAAAACTTGTATATGCACCAAAATAGTATCATTAAGAACGTTAGCTCAGCACGCAAAAAATAAGCCCCACCCAACCCGATATCACGAAAAATGGAAACGCTAAGGGTCTCGGAAAGTGACAACATTTTATTTTTATTTTTTTTTAAACAAACTTTGGATTTTTATTTTTCACCACTTAAATAAAAAATAACCTATACATGTTTGGTATCTACAAACTCATAATGACCTGGAGAATCAAAATGGCAACTCAGTTTTAGCATTTAGTGAACATGGTAAAATAGCAAAACAAAAAACTATTGTGGAATTGCACTTTTTTTGCAAATTCACTTCATTTTTAATTTGTTTTCCCGTTTTTCAGTACACGATATGACAAAACCAATGGTGTTGTTCAAAAGTACAACTCATTCTGAAAAAAAACAAGCCCTTACATAGCCATATTGACTTAAAAAAAAGTTATGGCTCTGGGAAGAAGTGGAGCAAAAAAAACCAGAAACTCAAAAAAGGAAAAACCCGAAGTCGCGAAGGGGTTAAGTAAGCAGCATTATGCTTTGTATTATAACTTCATGGCATGTTAAAATTCAGTAACATTGAGCTTGATGCTTTGCAATTACCAATTGCTTACTTTGTGGAGACTTAAAGGCCAAGTGCAATTTTCAAAACTGTATTTGCTACATACTGTATTACAGTCTATGTTATTGAATGGGTGAAATCCCCGACAAACTCCACCTAAAAATCTGCTGCAGAATCTGCACATTTTGCAGCAGATTTAAGACCACAGAATAGTTGTAACCGAATAATCACACAATTGTTATGATGAAAATGTTGTCAGCATAGACAATGGAAGATGAACTGTAGACTCAAATATCAAGTGTGAGATCTCTAAATATATTGACCATGTGTGTGCCAGTTACTAAACCTGATACTTTGGGTTTCTTTTTCTTTGTCCCCAGAAACATGAAGATGAAAGTGAAGCTTGGCTACACAGACAGGTAAGACAAAAACGACAAATGAAAACCTTTCCTTACATGATATGTAAAGTCGCACCCTACTGTCTTGATATATGATATGATATGAAGCATACCGTGTCCTCTGATGCTGAGCTTCACAAGAAAACAGGAGTGCCCAGTAAAGATGGCAGATGGTGCATTGGTCTAAATTGTGCCGTGATCTCAGCGTATCAGTAGTTACTTATATGATTTGAAGCCTCATCCTTAAACAGTATATATTTGGTAGTGCTATTTTTTTCACAAAATTAAAATCATTTGTGTCTTTAAGGCTAAAGGGGTTGTTCAGTCTTTTGCTGAATCCTCCCATGACCACAGCTATCAGACTAGACATGAATTGAGTGAAATCTAAGCATGTGCAATTTATACATGTGTCCACTGATAACATTCCTGCAGCGGTTTTCATTATAATTAGGAATGAGCAGACCCGTGGAAGTTCGGGTTCATCAGGTTCAGCCAAACTACAGTTGAAAGTTCGGTTCGGTATCCAAACTTGACCCTGAACCCAATAAAGTATACACAGAGGCATTTTCCTACAGTACTCCCACAGGCAGTGGTGCAGAGTACACACAGAGGCTTTTTGGCACAGTACTCCCACATGCGGCATTTCAGAGTACACAGAGAGGATTTTTGGCACAGTACTCTTACAGGCAGTGGTGCAGAGTATACACAGAGGCTTTTTGCCACAGTACTCTCACAGGCAGTGGAGAAGAGTACACACAGAGGCTTTTTGGCACAGCACTCCCACAGGTGGGAGTGCAGAGTACACACAGAGGCTTAAAGGCACAGTAATCCCATAGATATGGGTGCAGAGTATACAAAGCAGACTTTTGTCACAGTACTCCCAAAGATATGATTGCATACTACCCACAGTGATTTTTTGGAACAGTACTCCCACTCAGACACGTGCAGAGCACACACAGCGGCTTTCTGGCAGAGCATGAGCATGCATTCTAATTTTGTCCCTCACTTAAGCTGCATCCCTTGTCCCTAAATTAATCAGAGCAGAATGGCAGTGGCATTCTTGATCCGGCATTTATACAGGCATGGCTGTGATGGTTCCGGAAGTGCCCACAGCCTAAAAGCTTGTTGATTGGCTGTGCTGCAGCCTTTCAACAAACTTTATTAAGCATCCGAACCCATACAGCAAACAGGACATCCTGTTAAAAATCCATGTTCAGGGTTTGGTGCCAGACACTAGGTGTCTGGTATGGACCTCGAACATTACATTTCAGGTTCGCTCATCCCTAATTATAATCCTAGAAAGCAAATCTGCATAACTCTATATCCATATGGAAGAGATGCTTACAGAAGTAGACAGATTTGCCATTTAAGGCCGGCGTCACACTGGCATTTTAAACGGCCGAGTGCAATGCGATAAAAAAATCGCATTGTACTCGGACCAATGTTCAGCTATTGGACAGCTCCCACCAGCCAACTTTTTGTTGGCTGTTTTCCTCGGTCTGAGACAATCGCAACATGCTGTGATTGTCTCGGACTGAGGCAAATTCTCGGCTCACTCGCACCCATATAAGCCTATGGGTGCGAGTGAGATAACGCACATCACTTGGATATCATCCGAGTGATGTGCATTATAAGCGGACCCCAGCAATGGAGGAGATGGAGAAATTCATTTCTCCGCCTCCTCTGCAGCTGTGCTCCGATCCTCCCTGTGCGAGAGATCAGAGCACAGACGCATGACACTCGGCTCCTGCTCTGCTGCGAGCAGGAGCTGAGTGTCATTAGCATATCGCATCCGATGCTCTCGCATCCGATGCAATATGCCAGTGTGACGCCGGCCTAAGAGTAAACAAGTGATGGTGGCCGTATTATCATTCAACTGGTCCAGAATCAGAAGGGAATGTAATTTAAATTTGACACGATTAACCAGAAAAGGATAACAATGTTCCATGTTAGTTCAACAAATTTTGCATAAATCAATATTGTGAGCAAATATAATGCATTTTATAATATATGCAAAAAATATGGTACTTTCTCCACTTATGAGCCACTTCCTTTCATCTTCAATTAATCCTGCACTCTGGAAAAACTGATGAAATCCACTCTGCTAATGATAAATTTAATAGCTAGCTCACTGAGGGATCAGATTATAATGTCCTATTGATATCTATGAAGAGTGGATGGGGAAGGGAAGAGCAGAGTGAGAGAGATTCAGGCATTTACATGATATACGTGATTTTTTTTGTGTTTTTCTATTTTTGGGACACATTATACTCTCTCTGATGGGGGTTGTAGAGCTAAAACATGGACATTTGTAGTACAAATCAAGATAGACTAGCAGATTAGTTCAGGTATGTCATCTATTAACAAAACATCCTCAATCACTAAAATTCAGACAAAATGCCCAATTCTTTAACCAAAGTGGTCTCTTCATAATACGTCAAGGATATTTAACAGTTAATCTATAGTCGAAAGATATAGCTTCAATTAGTGGATGTCATGTAGCATGGTTATGGATTAATATGGCACACAGATATGATACAATGAATTAGTATTTCTCAAATTCTAATTATTCTACACTAATTCAAGGAAAAAATAATTTGAACATAATGAACTTCAGTTTTTTCTATGTATATTTCGGTGCGGGAATAATGAGTTTCTATTAGATTAAGTGTCGGTTGCTTTAAATTGTAAAAGTAAAATAAAAACTGCATACCTTAGTGCAGTGTTCCCCAACTCCGGTCCTCAAGAGCCACCAACAGGTCATGTTTTCAGGATTTCCTTAGTATTGCAAAGGTGCTAATTGCATCACCTGGACAAGCAAGCATTCAATCACCTGTGCAATTCTAAGGAAATCCTGAAAACAAGACCTGTTGGTGGCTCTTGAGGACTGGAGTTGGGGAACACTGCCTTAGTGAATGGCATGTTATGCTGAGGCTGGTGTACTTTCTTTTCAAAAGTCATGTCAGAATGGCTGTTTCATCATGATATTAAAATGAACATTTTATGAGTCCTAGTGTATTCTAGAGACGCTCACACGGCCTGACTGACAGCTGCAGCTTGTACTGAGAAATGAGATTCCAGCTGCATCAAAGAGGAGAAACGCTGACGAGCTGTCAATCAGACTAGGTGGGTGGAGATTTAGCAGCAGAGAGGCGGGACACTGAGGAGCTTGTCAATATGGCTAGTGAGCACTCCCATCAACATTTGCATCTTCTTAATACATTGCAGTCATTATATTATATAGCACTGTGAACTTACAATTGCTCATTTTGCCTTTCTACCCAATTAATTCTTCTGTTTTCCATTAGGTCTATGATATCACATGATAAAAAGCTGACTAGCTGAATCCTTATAAGCTCTATGTAGAAACAGGAGGTCAATTTTACCTGCATGACTCATGAGTCACTGCAAAAGTCCCTAGCAGGAGGGAGGAGTGGAGCAGCTGTGCCAGGAGTTGAGAATAGGAATGATAAATGCAGAGATAAGAGATTCCTGTTTCTATATAGAGCAGATAAAACAGAAGACTTAACTAGGTAGAAAGGCAAAATGAGCAATTGTAACTACACTATGCTGTATGATGACTTCAGGTGTTTTTGCTGCGTTATTTTGCTACTTTTTATGCTAATTTTCAGCTTCTTTTTCCAATTCCATCAAAGCCTATGAGATTTCAGAAATCTCATGCACAGATATTGGGTTTTTTTTGTTTTCGGTATTTTGTGAATTGCTTGGTTTTTTTTGGACATATGTATGTCACTTCTTTCAGCTTTTTTCAGCCATTGACTTGAATGAGTGGTGAAAAAGTGCTGTAAAAATACACCAAAAACACAGGTATCAAGTTTTGCTGCGTTTTTTGTGCCAAAACCCGATTCTATGGACTAGGACTTTTTTTTTTTTGCAATGCAAAACTTTATCAGCATGCACAAGAGACAAATCTAGCATGCCAGAACCGCCAAAAATGCACGAAAAGCCATGAACCAAGGAAACACCAAGGAAAACATGCTTTTTTCTGCAGCTTCTGTTCTGTCACGAGATCAGGTTTTTCTCAGAATAGAAATACTGAAAAAAACGCCTATTGTGAACTTACCCTAACATGGCTGACATACACTGACTGGAGAAGAAGGCAGAGACACTGACATCAGAGCTTACATCAGAGGTGAGCTTGAGGGAGAGAGGGAGGACAAAGTTCCAAAAAAAGCTAACCTTATTGCATAGCAATGTAATGCCGACAATTCAATGACAATACAATACTGTACGATTCCCAAGTCATAGGACATGACACCCACCATTGCTCCATTTACATAAGAGACTGAAAAATCCTGTTATTGGGTTCTGTGTTGGTCCCAGTGGTTGTTATGCCAATGATATTTAATTTATATTACCTACCCTGTAAATAGTGAGGATAACCCTTTAAAGTCAAATTTGATACAGGAATTTTTACAATATGATACTCTTAAACATTGATGAAACCGCGAAATGAGCTCAGAATAGAGAGCTCTACAGAACTAAGAAAATTGGCAAGCGTGGTATTCATTTGCTCTGGCAAAACACGACATGCCAAACTAAGTACTCTCTTTTATCCAGTGCCTGAGGGTCAACTGCTAGGTGATGAATAGAGGCCCCTGAGGGTGAGGGATAGAAGACACTCCCTTATGACTGTATGAATTTTTTTTTCTACGGGTTAAAATCCACTATCGATAAGGAGAAATATCCTGTCAAAGTGTCCTGGTGATTTAATCCTCATTTCCAGAATAATGTTAGGTCACTGATGCTGCGGGACCACTTTAAAGGGGATGTCCAGTCTAAAATGAAAAGTCTGCATTGTCACTCTGCAGAATTGTGAATTTTGCCAGTACGTGCACTATGCGCTGTGAGGATTTGCCAATGTCTGCCCTGGGAATGGCGGTCAGGTAGAACCCATCTTACAGGCACAGCCTCATTCAATACCGGGCAGAAATCATCTATTGGGTGTGACCTTACGCAATGCCAGACAGAGACCATCTATTGGGCGTGACCTTATGCAATGCCAGGCAGAGACCATCTATTGGGCGCAACCTTAGGCAATGCCAGGCAGAGACCATCTATTGGGCACAGCCTTACGCAATGCCAGGCAGAGACCATCTATTGGGCGCGATCTTATGCAATGCCAGGCAGAGACCATCTATTGGGTGCGGCCTTACGCAATGCCAGACAGAGACCATCTATTGGGCGTGACCTTATGCAATGCCAGGCAGAGACCATCTATTGGGCGCAACCTTACGCAATGCCAGGCAGAGACCATCTATTGGGCACAGCCTTACGCAATGCCAGGCAGAGACCATCTATTGGGCACGATCTTATGCAATGCCAGGCAGAGACCATCTATTGGGTGCGGCCTTACGCAATGCCAGGCAGAGACCATCTATTGGGTGCAGCCTTACGCAATGCCAGGCAGAGACCATCTATTGGGCGTGACCTTACGCAATGCCAGGCAGAGACCATCTACTGGGCGTGACCTTACACAATGCCAGGCAGAGACCATCTATTGGGCACACCCTTATGCAATGCCAGGCAGAGACCATCTATTGGGCGCGACCTTACGCAATGCCAGGCAGAGACCATCTATTGGGCGCGGCCTTACGCAAAGCCAGGCAGAGACCATCTATTGGGCGCGACCTTACGCAATGCCAGGCAGAAACTGTCTATTGTGCGCAACCTCACTTAATATAAGTGTACTGAGCGAGGCTGTGCCTACTGGATGGGTTCTGCCCTGGAGTATGCATATCTCACACCTGACCACTGTTCCCACCGTAGACACCGGTGAATCCTTGTAGTGCACAGTGCATGCACTGGGGGTTTCACAACTCTGCAGGCACACAGAGTTACTGCAGACTTTTTATTTTAGACTGGAGAACCCTATTAATGACTCGATGTTACCATGCTATGATGGCGCTCGTATGACATTACTCCATTGAGAGGAAGCTTTATGCAATCAAACTAATCACAAGGCCTTCATTCATTCCTCTACCTTGTCTCCTCAATATGGGCTGTCCTTGGTCAAAAACATTGTTTCTAATTAAAAAAAATGCCAACAAAATCTGGAACTCTGCATGGTAGAAATCGCCAATACATTTACTTCGACAACATAATTTTGACAGAATACAGCTGAATCCTTCATATTTTCTTCGCTGATAATTGCCATTATGACTTTCCATTTTCTTATCTTATACTAACAAAATTCTAGTTTACTGTGTGGGAGTTTGCTTTCTGTATGAATGTCTCACTTTTTGCCCAATTAGAATGTCACATGAGCTTCTGTAAGATCGAATTCATTGTAAAGTTGATGTGACAGGGGCTTACATTTTTGTTGCAGCTACATATTACCGGCGTGGCATCATTAGACTGGGAGAAATGAGACTACAGTATATGGGTAATAACAGTTAACACTGCACAATTGTTTTTCACACAGCTCTGCTTCAAGTGTTTAGCTGAGCCATTAGACTATTGATTTTTGCCTCATGAATGCTAAAGCTTCTATCTTGTCTGTATTTCAGAACGAGCAGCCGATCTTCTCGAAGGACGGCAGAAAGTTCTTCTTTGTGAGAGCAATTCCGCAGTTAGGTCGTGGGAAATTTCACCATATTGCCGTTTCTTCATCACAAGTAAGTCATTGCTTTGCGGTACGGCTCACAAAATGACTAGCGACTGAAGAGATTGTTCTTATTATACTAAAAGTGCTGCTGTTTGGGAATTGTATGAGAGTTTATGAAATTTGTCCAAACCTAGCAATGTAACACCAAGAGCAAAAGGCTTTACACGCAGCCGTGTTTTAATTAAAATAATATTTTTTATTAAAGAACTTCATAAAAAATATATATTAAAACCGTAAGACAAATGCCACAAATACAAGAATTTTTTTTTTTAGGTGGGTACACCCAGGCCTTTAAATAATCCTCACAACCAAAACAAAGTATGTAAACACATGAATCACATATAAAATGTTTTAACCTATTATGCACACACAATACGTTGCTCCATTAATTGTAATATAGTAAGAGAGGATAAATCTTCAGCATATCAGAGAGTACATGGTATAGGAGACACAACAAAAACACACCATGACATACAGGTACGGACTGGGGATGAAATTCAGCCCTGGCATTTGAAATCACTCAGGCCCATGCTGTCACTGCTGTCTCCGTCCCCAAGCACCAGAAGGGATATATTACTAATGTTACCCTGGATGGAGGAAAGCAAGATTTACTACAAGACCAATATTTCTAATGATACCCATGGCCTGCTGGGGTAAGTGACGGAGCCAGCAACTTTATGCTCCTACACAACTCTTGACAGTATGGGTATCTTGAGAACACCGATTCTGTTAACAACGTAGCAGACAAGGCAGCCCATGACCAGACAGGCCCTTCTGGCATTTGCCAGAATTGCCAAATAGCCAGTCCAGCCCTGATGACATACATAGACCCCTATTCTTAGGCCGGGGTCACACTTGCGAGTGCAATGCCATGAACTCGCCTCAATACCCAGCACTGCCGCCGACACTCGGGACCGGAGCATTCAGCTGCATAGAAATGCATGCAACCACATGCTTCGGTTCCGAGTTCCGGCAGGGTATTGAGGTGAGAGACTCACGCGAGTTTCTCGCATTGCACTTGTAAGTGTGACCCCGGCCTAAGAATAGAGGTCTATGTATGTCATGATGTGTTTCTGTTGTATCTCCTATACCATGTACTCTCTGATATGCTGAAGATTTATCCTCTCTTACTATATTACAATTAATGGAGCAACTTATTGTGTGTGCATAATAGGTTAAAACATTTTATATGTGATTCATGTGCATACATACTTTGTTTTGGTTGTGAGGATTATTTAAAGTCCTGGGTGCACCCACCTAAAAATTTTTCTTGTACCTGTGGCATTTGTCTTAGGGTTTTAATATATATTTTTTATGAAAATCTTTAATAAAAATTATTATTTTAATTAAAACACGGCTGTGTGTAAAGCCTTTGGCTTTTGGTGTTAGGCCGGCGTCACACTTGGCGTAAGACAATACGCCACATATTATACGTCTGTACTACGCGTTCAATACGCCAAAATGTCTCCGTAATCGACTTCCGTAGTTATTGCGTTGCTTAGGTGTGTCAGCGTATTTTGCGCATGGCATCCTCCGTATGTAATCCGTATGGCATCCGTACTGCGATATTTTCTCGCAGGCTTGCAAAACCGACATCTAATGGATTTATGTGCTCAAATGTTCGGGAAAACATATATACAGTATATATATATATATATATATATATATATATATATATATATATATATATATATATGTCATTGAGACACATATAAATATTCTGTATTTATATTTCATTCAGCGCGATATCTGTGAAAAGCCGGTAATTCAATTGCCGGCTTCTCATTTCTCCTGCCTAAACCCGACATGATATGAGACATGGTTTTCATACAGTAAACCATCTCATATCCCTTTTTTTTTTGCATATTCCACACTACTAATGTTAGTAGTGTGTATGTGCAAAATTTCAGCGCTGTAGCTGCTAAAATAAAGGGTTAAATGGCGGAAAAAATTGGCGTGGGCTCCCGCGCAATTTTCTCCGCCAGAGTGGTAACGCCAGTGACTGAGGGCAGATATTAATAGCCAGGAGAGGGTCCATGGTTATTGGCCCCCCCTGGCTACAAAACATCTGCCCCCAGCCACCCCAGAAAAGGCACATCTGGAAGATGTGCCTATTCTGGCACTTGGCCACTCTCTTCCCACTCCCGTGTAGCGGTGGGATATGGGGTAATGAAGGGTTAATGCCACCTTGCTATTGTAAGGTGACATTAAGCCAGATTAATAATGGAGAGGCGTCAATTATGACACCTATCCATTATTAATTCAATTGTCTGAAAGAGTTAGGGTACCGTCACACAGTACCATTTTGATCGCTACGACGGTACGATTCGTGACGTTCTAGCGATATCGTTACGATATCGCAGTGTCTGACACGCAGCAGCGATCAGGGATCCTGCTGAGAATCGTACGTCGTAGCAGATCGTTTGGAACTTTCTTTCGTCGCTTGATCACCCGCTGACATCGCTGGATCGTTGTGTGTGACAGCGATCCAGCGATGTGTTCGCTTGTAACCAGGGTAAACATCGGGTAACTAAGCGCAGGGCCGCGCTTAGTAACCCGATGTTTACCCTGGTTACAAGCGTAAACGTAAAAAAAACAAACAGTACATACTTACATTCCGGTGTCTGTCCTCCGGCGTCTCAGCTTCTCTCCACTGTGTGAGCGCTAGCCGGCCGGAAAGCGAGCACAGTGGTGACGTCTGACGTCACCGCTGTGCTTTCCGGCTATGGCGCTTACACAGTGGAGAGAAGCAGAACGCCGGGGACAGACACCGGAATGTAAGTATGTACTGTTTGTTTTTTTTATGTTAACGCTGGTAACCAGGGTAAACATCGGGTTACTAAGCGCGGCCCTGCACTTAGTTACCCGATGTTTACCCTGGTTACCCGGGGACTTCGGCATCGCTCCAGCGCCGTGATTGCAACGTGTGACCGCAGTCTACGACGCTGGAGCGATATTCATACGATCGCTGCGACGTCACGGATCGTGCCGTCGTAGCGATTAAAATGGTACTGTGTGACGGTACCCTTAAAAAACACACACACACATGAATAAAAAGTATTTTAATGAAAGAAACAAACAGGTTGTTTTAGTATTTTATTGCTCTCTCAATCCATCAGGAACACCCTCGCTTTGCAAAATAATAAACACACAAGATACATACCTTCTGATGTCCTATCACGTCCCACGAGGTAATCCATCTGAAGGGGTTAACTAATATTACAGGCAGGAGCTGCGATAAACCACTCGCTCGTGCCTGTAATCCCCGGGTGCTGAAAGGAAAGCAGTGATCTATACTTACATTGAGTCGCGGTGATGCGCCCTCTACTGGATGTCCTCATATGACCTGGAGCGTGGGAAAAAGTTCCCAGGCTGCAGTTCATGAGGACATCCACCAGAGGGCGCATCACCGCGACTCAATGTAAGTATAGATCACTGCTTTCCTTTCAGCACCCGGGGATTACAGGCACGAGCGAGTGGTTTATCGCAGCTCCTGCCTGTAATATTAGTTAACCTCTTCAGATGGATTATGTCGTGGGACGTGATAGGACATCAGAAGGTATGTATCTTGTGTGTTTATTATTTTGCAAAGCGAGGGTGTTCCTGATGGATTGAGAGAGCAATAAAATACTAAAACAACCTGTTTGTTTCTTTCATTAAAATACTTTTTATTCATGTGTGTGTGTGTTTTTTAACCCTTTCAGACAATTGGATTAATAATGGATAGGTGTCATAATTGACGCCTCTCCATTATTAATCTGGCTTAATGTCACCTTACAATAGCAAGGTGGCATTAACCCTTCATTACCCCATATCCCACCGCTACACGGGAGTGGGAAGAGAGTGGCCAAGTGCCAGAATAGGCGCATCTTCCAGATGTGCCTTTTCTGGGGTGGCTGGGGGCAGATGTTTTTAGCCACGGGGGGGCCAATAACCATGGACCCTCTCCTGGCTATTAATATCTGCCCTCAGTCACTGGCTTTACCACTCTGGCGGAGAAAATTGCGCGGGAGCCCACGCCAATTTTTTCCGCCATTTAACCCTTTATTTTAGCAGCTACAGCGCCCAAATTTTGCATACACACACTACTAACATTAGTAGTGTGGAATATGCAAAAAAAATGGGGCTATGAGATGGTTTACTGTATGTAAACCATGTCTCATATCCTGTCGGGTTTAGGCAGGAGAAATGAAAAGCCGGCAATTGAATTACCGACTTTTCACTAAAACCGCTGCGTATATCTCGCAAGTCACACTGCTGGTCCGTGTGGAATCCGTATTTTTCTCGCCCCCATAGACTTTCATTGGCGATTTTTTTTGCGCAATACGCTGACAAACGCAGCATGCTGCGATTTTGTACGCCCGTAGAACGCCGTATATTACGGATCCGTAATATACGGCTGATGGGACGAGACCCATTGAGAATCATTGTGCCGTATGTAATGCGAGTTTTACACACGTAGTTTCTGCGCTCTTACGTCCGTAAAACACCCATGTGTGACGCCGGCCTTATATTGTATTTCTGTTTTACGGCCTAATCTATGCAGGATAATAGTTGGTGTATTTAAACCTAGCAATGGAAGAAAATAATGATAGCCCACCTTTCCCATCCCCTGCTGTTCCAGGATAACTGCCCTGGTGGTCCGCACATGTCCGATACGATGATTGATGTATGGTAATGCTTCAGCGATAACATGCAGTACATGCCAGAATCACTGCTGAGACCAGTGATTGGCTGCAGCATTCATGTGAGTCGTACATGACCAGCTGCAGGACCGTCGGGAACCTCCAGGGAAGCGCTGGAGTAGTGGGGGATTTGAAAGATTTTATCATGTGAACACATTGCCTGGTGTTAGGGTACCGTCACACTAAGCGACGCTGCAGCGATACAGACAACGATGCCGATCGCTGCAGCGTCACTGTTTGGTCGCTGGAGAGCTGTCACACAGACCGCTCTCCAGCGACCAACGATGCCGAGGTCCCTGGGTAACCAGGGTAAACATCGGGTTGCTAAGCGCAGGGCCGCGCTTAGTAACCCGATGTTTACCCTGGTTACCAGTGTAAAATGTAAAAAACCAAACAGTACATACTCACCTTCGCGTCCCCCGGCGTCCGCTTCCTGCACTGACTGAGTGCCGGCCCTAACAGCAGAGCGGTGACGTCACCGCTATGCTGTGCTTTCACTTTATGGCCAGCGCTCTGTCAGTGCAGGAAGCGGACGACGGGGGACGCGAAGGTGAGTATGTACTGTTTGTTTTTTTACATTTTACACTGGTAACCAGGGTAAACATCGGGTTACTAAGCGCGGCCCTGCGCTTAGTAACCCGATATTTACCCTGGTTACCAGTGTAAAACATCGCTGGTATCGTTGCTTTTGCTGTCAAACACAACGATACATGCCGATCTGACGACCAAATAAAGTTCTGAACTTTAATCAATGACCAGCGATATCACAGCAGGATCCTGATCGCTGCTGCGTGTCAAACACAACGATATCGCTATCCAGGACGCTGCAACGTCACGGATCACTAGCGATATCGTTTAGTGTGACGGTACCTTTAGGCAATTTTCATATCATTACGGAAAATCCCTTTAATTCATGGAGACCTACCAGAGAGCTTAGATTAGAAAGAAAGACTAAAGGTACCGTCACACTAAACGATATCGCTAGCGATCCGTGATGTTGCAGCGTCCTGGCTAGCGATATCATTGTGTTTGACACGCAGCAGCGATCAGGATCCTGCTGTGATATCGCTGGTCGTTGATTAAAGTTCAGAACTTTATTTGGTCGTCAGATCGCCGTGTATCGCTGTGTTTGACAGAAAAAGCAACGATACTAGCGATGTTTTACAATGGTAACCAGGGTAAATATCGGGTTACTAAGCGCAGGGCCGCGCTTAGTAACCCGATGTTTACCCTGGTTACCAGTGTAAAATGTAAAAAAAACAAACAGTACATACTCACTCTCGCGTCCCCCGCCGTCCGCTTCCTGCACTGACTGAGCACCGGCCATAAAGTGAAAGCACAGCACAGCGGTGACATCACCGCTCTGCTGTTAGGGCCGGCACTCAGTCAGTGCAGGAAGCGGAAGCCGGGGGACGCGAATGTAAGTATGTAGTGTTTGTTTTTTTACATTTTACACTGGTAACGAGGGTAAACATCGGGTTACTAAGCACGGCCCTGCGCTTAGCAACCCGATGTTAACCCTGGTTACCCAGGGACCTCGGCATTGTTGGTCGCTGGAGAGCCGTCTGTGTGACAGCTATCCAGCGACCAAACAGCGACGCTGCAGCGATCGGCATCGTAGTCTGTATCGCTGCAGCGTCGCTTAGTGTGAAGGTACCTTAACAGGTTTATAAAGGACAGGTTTATAAAGGACAGGATTGGAAAGGACAGGATTGGAAAGGACAGGATTAGAAAGGACAGGATTAGAAAGGACAGGATTAGAAAGGACAGGATTAGAAAGGACAGGATTAGAAAGAGATAGCTTTTTTTGAGGGTAGGGTCACACTACTGTTTTCTCCACTTTTGAGAAAAACAGTCCGATTACTATGATCAAACTTTGGTCAGTGTGTGATCAGAGAGGCATCACTTTCTCTTGGACGTGGACAGAAAAAAAAGAAAAAGAAAGTTTCTCCACTTCTCCATTCTGTCCGCCAATGAAAATCAGTCATATGAGTGTATTCCAAATTTTTTTCATGGACCCATAAACTTGCATTACTGATTTTGATCTGACATTAAGATCAAAATCACACATGTCTCCGATTTTTTTTCTCTGGAGCACTTAGTAGTCCAAGGAAAAAAAATTGGCCATGTGCACAGACACAAAGAATATCACAAGTACAAGAGCTATATGTGAAAACCATGAATAACACTGTTATGAGAAAATCTGTGGTGTGCACGAGCCCTTAGAGACAGCGCCACATCTGTGCCAAATTTGTGTTAGGCCGGTTTCACACGTCAGTGGTTCCGGTACGTGAGGTGACAGTTTCCTCACGTACCAGAGCCACTGACACACGTAGACCCATTAAAATCAATGCATCTGTGCAGATGTCATTGATTTTTTGCGGACCGTGTCTCCGTGTGCTAAACACGGAGACATGTCAGTGTTCGTGGGAGCGCACGTATTACACGGACCCATTAAAGTCAATGGGTCCGTGTAAAACACAGACCTCACACGGACGTTCTCCGTGTGCGGTCCCTGTGGCGTGCAGAAGACAGCGCTACAGTAAGCGCTGTCCCCCCCACATGGTGCTGAAGCCGCGATTCATATCTTCTGTGCAGCAGCGTTTGCTGCATAGAAGATATGAATAATAGTGTTTAAATGAAAGATCTACCTGTCCGCCGCCCCCCCACCCCCTGTGCGCCCCCCCGCTGTTCAGAAAATACTCACCCGCTCCCACGTTGGCTGTCGCTGCTTCCTGGTCTGGCCGCGGCTTCTACTGTATGCGGTCACGTGGGGCCGCTCATTTACAATCATGAATAGTCGGCTCCGCCCCTATGGGAGGTGGAGCCGCCTATTCATGACTGTAAATGAGCGGCCCCACGTGACCGCATACAGTGGAAGCCGCGGCCAGACCAGGAAGGAGCGACAGCCAACGAGGGATGCGGGTGAGTATTTTCTGAACAGCGGGGGGGCGCACAGGGAGTGGGGGGGAGGCGGACACATAGATCTTTCATTTAAACACTATTATTCATATCTTCTATGCAGCAAACGCTGCTGCACAGAAGATATGAATCGCGACTTCAGCACGATGCAGGGGACAGAGCTAAACTTTAGCGCTGTCTCCTGCACGCTCCGTGTGGTACCCACTCGCCACACGGGCGGCACACGTGTGCCGCACGTATGGCCTACGTGAGCTCACGGGCACACGGACACGAATAACTCCGGTACCGATTTTTTCCGGTACCGGAATTATCTGGACGTGTGGGACAGCCCTTAGCTCTATTTGCTTCAATGGATCTGAGCTGAGCTGCAATATCGGTCTTATGCAGGGAACAGGTAGGCAAAGCCAGGTTTAGGCCACGTTCACACGCTCAGTATTTGGTCAGTATTTTAGATCAGTATTTGCAATACAGATCCAGGAGTGGGTGAAAAATGCAGAAGACGTGTTTCTATTATATTTTTCCACTCCTGGTTTTGTCTTACAACAACTGATGTAGAATATGGACCAAATACTGAGCGTGTGAACATGGCCTTTACAAATGGTGTCCCAGACAAAATTCAAAGTGGGGACCCCGAATCTGAAATGCTCCAGCAACAACAACAACGTCATAATGTCATAGACCTTTTAGAGATTGTGCATATAGATGCGACTACATGGCTGTAGCCTCGGTCCTCACTGTGACAATATTCGCATTCATTTGTCACAATTTATTCTGATTTTTTTTTTCTTTTTCATGTCAACCTTTCCATTTATCTTTTAGGCTAACCACAGTAACGACAATTTACAGTCCATTACCTCAGGAGACTGGGATGTTACTGAGATTCTTGCATATGATGAAAAGAATCAAAAAATGTAAGTAGATATTATCAAGCCTATAAGCCTCATATTACTTTTGTAACCGGTACATGAAGCCCATGGTCAGTAACGGCTACGAAAAAGTTTAGAAGTAAATATTGAGGCACATTAACTGACCAGAATTCAGAAAATATGTCTCCGCATACAAAAATGTTGAAAAATCCTCTGGTATTTTATTTTCTATTTTTGTAACAAACTTCGGCAACCTTTATGACATAGGGGGAAGTCATTTTAAAGTGAATGCATAAAGTAGTGTTATCCATAGCAACCATTCTTTCTTAATATTCACTAAATTGAGAACTAGCTGATAAAATAAAAGTCTGCCGTATTACACATTTTTAGGCATGGGGTCTAAGCGGTAACGTTTCTCCTTGTGGAGAGTGACAATTCAAGCCTTGCATGTCAGAGTGAGGAGACTTATAAGCCATGCATGTTCCTCTGGGGAATTAAATATGCAAATTGTCTCTTCAGAGAGGAAGAGAACTAGAGCTCTAGCGCCACCTATTGGAAGTAGCAATCCTAACAGTCAATATCAGTTCTTTAACCAAATTAGATTTCAAACTTTGCACTAATGATGGGGAAACCCCACCCCAGAACACCATGTTTGCAAACTGAGATTCTGGTTTGGCTTTTATCTTAAGTCATATTGCAATACTCATTAAAGAGTCGATATTGACTTTTAGGATCCCAACTTCCAGTAGGTGGCGCTAGATTTCTAGTCCTCTTCCTGTTTAAAGAGACAATTTGCATATTCCATTTTTAGGTAGTACTTCATTATGAAAAATACATAAAGCAGTTCATTAACCATAGGCCATTAGGTGGCTGTTACAGAACTCCTCCATGTCTGTGCCGGCTGTCAGGCACCTAGAGCATCTGATTTCCAAGGAAAAAAATTGAATACACAGGTGGAGTTTTCTTATATAGTTCTTTAGAGAATCAGCCCTGAAGGCGTTTGATATCTCTTCATTCTTTTCTCCTATATACTGGTAATATACAGTACTTGCATTCATGATACTGCAGCATAACAATACATTGGTGGAATCATTTTCATCTTGAATCATTCAGTCAACAGCTAAAACATATCTGTGTTTAGCTTTTAAGACAAGTTCTATGTTTGATGAATCTTCACTTGGACTCGTACAGTAATTACAGAATGTGATGAGTAGTTCCGAAAAGTGATTCAGAAAAGAAGGGACAGCAGCAGGGTGCAGTATTTTCCCTATTTATCTCAGGTGCTCCTAGACGTGCTTGCGAGGCTATACTCACACACCATATTTTCGATCCGAGTGCTGCCTAAAAAAACAGATTGCACTCGCGCCAATTTTTTTCTATAGGGTTGTTCAGATGACCATGTTTACACAGTTCTCGTAAAAGAAATCACAGCATGCACTAGTTTCTGTAGTGTCGGCCTTCCAGCACGTTTCTCTCCTGCCTCGACAGAGACGCCGAATCACTCACCACTGCAGCCCCCATCCTGCATTTCCTTCAACCCGGGCTACTGCCCAGGCTCTACGCACTACTTGCAGATCCCTGGGCATTCTGCTTTGGGTGCGCGCACTCCCTGCTTTTTAAAAGGACAACACACGCTGTCCTAAAAGTTCCCTAGCCAATGGCAGGGAGACACTTATTATTTAATGCACCTCCACCTTATGGGAAGTGCCTGAGCAACATGTAATGTCAGTAGTCGGCACGGTGCAGACTACTGACATGACACATTGCCCGGTACTTCCTCTATCCCTGCAATCACTATCCTCCTTCCTTGACTCAAGTGCATGATATGCATGAGAGAGAGATTGGGAGTCACTGTGTGGATGACATAGGACGTATCATGCATATGAAGCAGGGCAGGAGTATGGTGATTGTGGAGGTAGAGGAGGCACCGATGCAATACCAGTGACGCCCACTGGACCGGACCGCACTGTATGGGGGGATTATGAAAGGTATTTTTGGAGATCTGCAGAGTGGGTTGGGGACATATAAATCAGCTTGCTAGACTTCTGAAAAAAAAGCATTAAAGGTGGTGGACATAGTTTATATTGGGGATTGGGAAGGACACTGTTAAATGTCATCAGTTCCCCTATCACGGCGCTTCCTGAGTGGGTGTGTAGATCATGTGATCTGAGATCACCCACCTATAATTGGTGTTTCGGCTTGCGGACCTTTGATGAATGTAAAAAATGCATCAAAATACTACATGTGAAAAAGCCCTAACTATCTCTTGACGTTAGATGTTTGGGAAAATAACCAAAGGCCATGTTGTATTTTAATCAGCCTGATCCTTCGTCCTCTCCAGATCTGACAGCCAATTTTCTATTTTTCCCAGTGGTAATAAACATGAATAGAAGCCAATGGATTTCTTCTAGTCAGTTGTAAAGGTAGCAATTAATAATAATTTTTACCAAAAGGATAATCCCCTCTACAACAACATATTTAAATATATTGTTGGCAGTACACTAAAAGTATTACCGTAAAATTGATATATGTTATCTTGGAAGTGTAGGCATGTAGATGGAAGAATTCCTGGGCAACTGCTTTCTTGCCTTCTTAATAATTCAGCATTGCTGCTAATGATATAACTTACTAACATTGTTAAGAGCAAGTTATCCGAAAGTTGCTAAGCTAATATAAGCTGAATTCCTACAAGACTAATGATGGCAATTGTCCAACCCGATAAAATATGTCAACTCTTGCAAATCCCGTCATTTCTAGCCACAGTGAAACATAATAAAATGCGCTTTTTACTCAGTTTCCAGTTGCTATACAGAGAAGGCGTTCTGTGTGTTAGGTCGCAGATCCCTGACTCTTGAGGTCTGACAATCATTGAGAATTCACAAAGGTTTCAATACGAGACTGTGAATCTTTTCATCAATCTCAGCTTCCCACGTCTTTTCAAGGAGGAAGCTTCTCTCAGTGCCTGTTGTTGTCAGAAAAGAAAAAAAACATTCAAAAAAATTTCTGGGTGACTTGAAAAGGAAGTTATGGGTTTGTCAGTTTGACAATGGGCAAGATTTGTTAAGTGAGATTGAACTCACAAGATTACGGAATCATCCGGCTTCACTTGGCGATTTGTCATCTTTCACCTCTCATTATTGTGTCTCATAAACTATGACATGATTCCTGTGTCCTTAAAATTTAGGTGAAAGAAAATAAAATGATGATTACCGAACACTAATGATCAGCAAAAAAAAAAAATAACCAAAAAGAAAAAATGTATTTTTCATGCTGCATTAAATAATCCTCTTTATGTAAAGGCGATTTCAGATCAAACATCGACATTGTTTCTAAAGGAACTGGATTAATGACTTGGGACCAAGAGAGGGAAGGAAAATAGTTCAAAGTCACCGCAGTTTCCCCTTCAGCGTTTTAGGCTTAATTTATTTATTTTTCCTCTATAACTATAACTACCTGCTGCTACTTTGTATCTTTTATGTGAGACGTATATTCTCTATTCCCTGTTTAATCTGTGTTTTTAATTTCATGTAGCTACTTTCTCAGCACAGAAGACTCCCCTACACGCAGACAGTTATACAGGTAAATAGGCTTTGATCTGTTACATTGTGCCGCCATCTGACCGCAGGGCACAAATTTAGGATGTATTCATTGTAACCCCTTTCTGCCAGCTGACGGAATAGTACGTCAGCTGGCAGAACCCCCGCTTTGAGGGGGGCTCCCACCTCAAAGCCGCAACATGTCAGCTGTTTTGTACAGCTGACATGTGCGCGCAATGAGCGCGAGCGGAATCGCGATCCGCCCGCGCCCATTAACTAGTTAAATGCCGCTGTCAAGCGCTGACAGCAGCATTTAACTAGCGCTCCCGGCCGTGCGGCCGGGGCTGCTAGCACCGATGACCCCTGTCACATGATTGGGGGTCATCGGTGCATTGCCAAAACAACCAGAGGTCTCCTTGAGACCTCTATGGTTGTTGATGGCCGATTGCTTTGAGCGCCACCCTGTGGTCGGCATTCAAAGTACACCTGCATTTCTGCTACATAGAGGTGATCTGTGCTTCATCTCTATGTAGCAGAGGCGATCGAGTTGTGCATGCTTCTAGCCTCCTATGGAGGCTATTGAAGCATGCCAAAATTAAAAAAAAGTGTTTAAAAATATAAAAAAATAAAAAATATATAAAAGTTCAAATCACCCCACTTTCGCCCCAATCAAAATAAAACAATTAAAAAAAAATCAAACCTGCACATATTTGGTATCGCCGCGTTCAGAATCACCCGATCTATCAATAAAAACAAAGGATTAACCTGATCGCTAAATGGCGTAGCGAGAAAAAAAATCAAAATGCCAAAATTACGTTTTTTTGGTCACCGCGACATTGCATTAAAATGCAATAACGGGCGATTAAAAAAACATATCTGCGGGTATCAGAAAATGGTGCAATTTATTTATTTTTTTTAGCAAACTTTGGAACTTTTTTTTACTACTTAGATAAAAGAGAACCTAGACATATTTGGTGTCTATGAACTCGTAATGACCTGGAGAATCATATTGGCAGGTTAGTTTTAGCATTTGGTCAACCTAGCAAAAAAGCCAAATGAAAAACAAGTGTGAGATTGCACTTTTTTGCAATTTCATCGCACTTGGAATTTTTTTCCCATTTTCTGTTACACAGCATGGTAAAACCAATGGTGTCGTTCAAAAGTACAACTCATCCTGCAAAAAATAAGCCCTCACATGGCCATATTGACGGAAAAATAAAAAAGTTATGGCTATGGAAAGGAAGGGAGTGAAAAACCAAAACGAAAAAACGGAAAAAGCTCTGGGGGTGAAGGGGTTAAAAGTAGTATGAATATCATATTCAGTATTAGTGATGGGCGAAACCAAGCAGTAAAGGTCAGGGTCCGTACCGAACACCTATTGTTTGTGCATGGACCCTGAACATGGACTTCTCCAGAAAGCAGAGGTTTTGCCTGCGCTGGTTGTCATAAATAGAGAGGACCGCACGCCATTTTTTAATAATTATTTAATTATTGCACAACAGGCGTCTGCTGGTGGTGAATACTCCCATCATCGTACACCTGCTCTCGACGCTATCAGCGAGGCCAGCTGAAGGATGATGAGACTAATACTCTCATCAGCCGACGCCTGTGACCGGCGGTAACCTTTTTACTGCCGGTCACAGCTGCTGCTGACACACTGTCATCTGTATGACAGTATGGAAACTGCATTGTTCTGACGGGTGGTAAGTAACTTACGAGGAGGTGAAGAAGGGAATGATTCACGTAGGGAAAAGAGAATTCCTGATTCTACATAGAACAGAGAATAAGTAATTGGGTAGAAGGACAAAATAAGAAATTGTAAATACACAGTGCTGTATAATATGATGATTGCAATATATTAAAAGGATAACAACTTTAATGGGAGAGCTGCTTTAACAAATGGGTTGGAGGTGAAATTTTGTGGCACTTAGTAATATATAATTTAGTATTTCAGGTTCTCCTCCTGCCCATACTATTGTGGCCTTCCTAATGAAGAGATCATTTGCTCTACAATGAGCATGTGACCAGACTTGTCAATTAGCTCAATTAGGAAATCTTTTTTACAGTTGGAGGAGGCTGATGGAGCGGCCATTTGGTGGACATGAGAACTGTGCAGTCTACACTAACAATTGCTTGTAATACTTGTATTTGTGCCACAACATCATGTCCTCATCACATTTGAATAGAGAGTGGTCTACAAAACTCACGAGTGGTCACTAAACAGTGCATAAAGTGACACCCCACCCACAATAAGGATCTATTCAATATATTAGTTATGGACAGCGTTTTCAAATTTGTCAGGAGATTATATTATTTAGCCAGATTATTGGTTGCCTCAATTAGGTGTAAATTTTACTTAATACATAAGTCATGTTTCTGTCCAGACTTTACATTCAGATAGTTATGCTGATGTTTCTTAAGAATCATGGAAGTAATTAGATAATCGTTACTTTGATATTTGCTTAGCTCTCTGGCTTTTTTCCCATGATGTATCCATTATAGCTTCTTGTACTGTGAATTGGGAATAATGTAAACTAAGACTGATACACTTTGCTAATTATTTTCTTTGCAGTACTAACACCAATGGGAGCTTCAACAGACAGTGCATCTCGTGCTTATTGATTGAGAACTGTACCTATGTCAGTGCCTCGTTCAGTCACACTCTGGAGTACTTCTTACTGAAATGTGAAGGTATTAAAGCCAGAGCATTACATTATCCTGTCTACTCCAATGATTAATGGAGGAATATGTGATCAGATCATATGCCATCAAACTTAGGCATGAGAAAAATGCTACCCATAATATATTAAAGAACCCGTTAGTCACTATACGAAGAAAAGTACTTAGTATTTTCAGCCACTTCAATATTACAGTATAATTCTTTTCTTTGGCAAATGGTTTCCCACACCTGCAGTGGGGAAAAAAAGTATTCAGTCAGCAACCAATTGTGCAAATTATCCCACTTACAAAGATGAGAGAGGCCTGTAATTGTCACCATAGGTAGACCACAACTATGAGAGTCAAAATGAGAAAACAAATCCAGAAAATCACCTTGCCTGATTGGGCAAGATTTATTTTTCAAATTATGATGGAAAATAATTATTTGGTCATTAACAAAAGTTCATCTCAATATTTTGATATATATCCCTTGTTGGCAATGACAGAGGTCAAATGTTTTCTGTAAGTCTTCACAAGGTTGGCACACACTGTTGGTGGTATGTTGGCCCATTCCTCCATGCAGATCTCCTCTAGAGCAGTGATGTTTTAGGCCTGTCACTGGGCAACATGGATGTTCAACTCCCTCCAAAGGTTTTCTATGGGGTTGAGATCTGGAGTCACATAATATATGTGACTGCTGTGCTTGCCAACAAGGGCTAAATCTTGCTTGCCGGAGGGATCAAATACTTATTTCTCACTGCAAAATGCAAATCTATATATATAAGAGGCATCGTGATTACTCGCTAATCCCGCCCCTTGCACAGTAGCTCTGCGCCCACCCCATTACCACACATAATCCCGCCCCCACCCCATTACCACACACAATCCCGCCCCGACCACATTACCACACACAATCCCGCCCCCACCACATCACCACACACAATCCGCACCACATCACCACACACAATCCCGCCCCCCCACATCACCACACATAATCCCTCCCCCCACCACATCACCACACATAATCGCGCCCCCCACCACATCACCACACACAATCCCACCCCCCCACCACATCACCACACATAATCCCGCCCCCCCACCACATCACCACACATAATCCCCCCACCACATCACCACACATAATCCCCCCCACCACATCACCACACATAATCCCGCCCCCACCACATCACCACACATAATCCCCCCCACCACATCACCACACACAATCCCGCCCCCCACCACATCACCACACATAATCCCGCCCCCCCACCACATCACCACACATAATCCCCCCCACCACATCACCACACATAATCCCCCCCACCACATCACCACACATAATACCGCCCCCCACCACATTGCCACACACAATCTGCACCACATCACCACACACACAATCTGCACCACATCACCACACACAATCCCGCCCCCCACCACATCACCACACATAATCCCGCCCCCCAACCACATCACCACACATAATCCCACCCCCCACCACATCACCACACATAATCCCACCTGCCCACCACATCACCACACAAAATCCCGCCCCCACCACATCACCACACATAATCCCACCCCCCGAAACATCACCACACATAATCCTGCCCCCAACACATCACCACACATAATCCCACCCTCCCAACACATCACCACACATAATCCCCCCCCCCACCCCATTACCACACATAATCCTGCCCCCACCACATCACCACACATAATTCCGCCCCTCCACCACATCACACTTGCTAATCCTGCCCCCTGCACAGTAGCTCTGCCCCCTACCACTTCACCACACATAATCCCGCCCCCCACCCCATTACTACACACAATCCCGCGCCCACCACATTACCACACACAATCCCGCCCCCCCACCACATTACCACACACAATCCCGCCCCCACCACATTGCTACACACAATTCACACCACATCACCACACACAATCCTGCCCCCCACCACATCACCACACATAATCCCGCCCCCCACCACATCACCACACAAAATCCCACCCCCACCACATCACCACACATAATCCCGCCCCCCCACATCACCACACATAATCCCACCCCCCACCACATCACCACACACAATCCCACCCCCCACCACATCACCACACATAATCCCGCCCACCCACCACATCACCACACATAATCCCTCCCCCACCACATCACCACACATAATCCCGCCCCACCACATCACCACACATAATCCCACCCCTCCACCTCATGACCACACATAATCCCGCCCCCATCACATCACCACACATAATCCCACCCCCACCACATCACCACACATAATCCTGCCCCCCACCACATTGCCACAGAAATCCCGCCCCCCACATTACCACACATAATCCCGCCCCCCCACATTACCACACGAGGCTCCATCCCCACACATTACCACATAAGGCTCCGTCCCCACACATTACCACACGAGGCTCCATCCCCACACATTACCACATGAGGCTCCTTCCCCACACATTACCACACGAGGCTCAATCCCCCCCCACATTACCACACGAGGCTCCATCCCCCCACATTACCACACGAGGCTCCGTCCTGTTGTGGATTCTGTTTTTGGGCTCCCTCTGGTGGTTACAACTGGTACTGGGTGACTTTGGTGGGTTGCGGTCTCTGGTTTCCACCTGTCCATCAGAGGCTGGGTGTTTCCTATTTAACCTGGCTTTCCTGTCATTCCTTTGCTGGCTATCAATGTACTCAGATGTGCTCAGTTTGGTTCTGACTACCTGCTTCCAGATCTCTCAGGATAAGCTAAGTTATGCTTTTCAGTTGTTTTGTTTTTTGTCCAGCTTGCTAAATATTACTCTATGCTAGTTGGAAGCTCTAGTGGGCTGAGGTGCTCCCCATGTGCCATGAGTTGGCACATGGGTGCTTGTAATCTCAGGATGGTTTTTGATTAGGGTTTTTTGCTCCCCATGTGCCATGAGTTGGCACATGGGTGCTTGTAATCTCAGGATGGTTTTTGATTAGGGTTTTTTGCTGACCGCTCAGACCCCTTTTGTATCCTTCTGCTTTCTAGTTATAGCGGGCCTCGTTTTGCTAACTCTATTTTCATATCTATGTGCGTGCCTTCCTCTCATTTTCACCGTCAATACATGTGGGGGGCAACTATACCTTTGGGGTTTATTTCTCTGGAGGCAAGTTAGGTCTTTATTTTCTCTGCTGTGCTAGTTAGCTCTTAGGCTGGCGCGAGGTGTCTAGAATCAACGTAGGCACGCTCCCTGGCTATTTCTAGTTGTGTTTGTCAGGAGTAGGGCAGCGGTCAGCCCAGGTTCCATCACCCTAGAGCTCGTCCGTTATTTGAGTTATTTTTGCTTGTCCGTGCGATCCCCTAGCCATTGGGATCCATAACAGTATAGCCGGCCTGCAAAGTGTTAATTGTTTGGGCTGAAGCAGGAGAAAAAGAAGTGTTGAAGGGAATTTTTTTTTTTTTTTTTTTCCCTCAGTTTTGCTGCCTAGCCTTTAATTGCTGTCTAGCTGCTTCTTACCTCCTCTTAACCCTTGAATGGCTCTGACCTTAGCTGTTTAACATGGATGTCCAGAGTTTGGCTTCCAGCCTGAATAATCTCGCTGCAAAAGTTCAAAACATACAGGATTTTGTTGTTCACACTCCTATGTCTGAGCCTAGAATTCCTATTCCGGAGTTTTTTTCTGGAGATAGATCTACCTTCCTGAATTTCAGGAACAATTGCAAATTGTTTCTTTCTTTGAAATCTCGCTCCTCTGGAGTCCCTGCTCAGCAGGTCAAGATTGTAATATCTTTCCTGCGGGGCGACCCTCAGAATTGGGCATTTGCATTGGCACCAGGGGATCCTGCATTGCTCAGTGTGGATGCGTTTTTTCTGGCACTGGGATTGCTCTATGAGGAACCTAACCTGGAGATTCAGGCTGAAAAGGCTTTATTAGCCCTCTCTCAGGGGCATGATGAAGCAGAAGTATATTGTCAAAAATTTCGGAAATGGTCGGTACTTACTCAGTGGAATGAGTGCGCCCTGGCTGCAAACTTCAGAGATGGTCTTTCTGAGGCCATTAACGATATTATGGTGGGGTTCCCTGCGCCTACAGGTCTGAATGAGTCTATGACTATGGCCATTCAGATTGATCGGCATTTGCGGGAGCGCAAACCTGTGCACCAGTTGGCGGTGTCTTCTGAACAGGCACCTGAGACTATGCAATGTGATAGAATTCAGTCCAGAAGTGAACGGCAAAATTATAGGCGGAAAAATGGATTGTGTTTTTATTGTGGTGATTCAACTCATGTTATATCAGCATGCTCTAAACGCACAAAAAAGGTTGATAAATCTTTTGCCATTAGTACTCTGCAGTCTAAGTTCATTTTGTCTGTAACTCTGATTTGTTCACTGTCATCCATTTCCGTCGATGCCTATGTGGATTCAGGCGCTGCCCTGAGTCTTATGGATTGGTCATTTGCCAAACGCTGCGGTTTTAGTCTGGAGCCTCTGGAGGTTCCTATTCCTTTGAAGGGAATTGACTGTACACCATTGGCTATGAATAAACCGCAGTACTGGACACAAGTGACCATGCGCATGACTCCCGTTCATCAGGAGGTGATTCGCTTCCTTGTACTGTATAATTTACATGATGTACTAGTGCTTGGTCTGCCATGGTTACAAACTCATAATCCAGTCCTGGATTGGAAAACAATGTCTGTGTTAAGCTGGGGATGTCAGGGGGTTCATGATGATGCACCTCTGATTTCAATCGCTTCATCTACTCCTTCTGAGGTCCCTGCGTTTTTGTCTGACTATCGGGATGTTTTTGAGGAGCCTAAGCTCAATTCGCTCCCTCCTCATAGGGATTGTGACTGTGCTATAGAATTAATTCCTGGCAGTAAGTTTCCTAAGGGTCGTTTATTTAATCTGTCAGTGCCAGAGCATACTGCTATGCGGAATTATATTAAGGAGTCCTTGGAAAAGGGACATATTCGTCCATCTTCGTCCCCTCTGGGAGCAGGTTTTTTTTTCGTGGCAAAAAAAGATGGTTCCCCGAGGCCTTGTATAGATTATCGCCTTCTGAATAAGATTACAGTCAAATATCAGTATCCATTGCCATTATTGACTGATTTGTTTGCTTGCATTAAGGGGGCTAGGTGGTTCACTAAGATAGATCTTCGCGGTGCGTATAATCTTGTGCGGATAAAGCAGGGTGATGAGTGGAAAACCGCATTTAATACGCCTGAGGGCCATTTTGAGTATTTGGTAATGCCTTTTGGACTTTCTAATGCTCCTTCAGTCTTTCAGTCCTTTATGCACAATATTTTCCGTGAATATCTGGATAAGTTTATGATTGTGTATTTGGATGATATTTTGGTGTTTTCTGATGACTGGGAGTCTCATGTTCTACAGGTCAGGAAGGTGTTTCAAGTCCTGCGGGCCAATTCTCTGTTTGTGAAGGGCTCGAAATGTCTCTTCGGAGTCCAGAAGATTTCTTTTTTGGGGTACATTTTTTCTCCTTCTACTATTGAGATGGATCCCGTCAAGGTTCAGGCAATTTGTGACTGGACACAACCTACTTCTGTTAAGAGTCTTCAGAGGTTCTTGGGTTTTGCTAATTTTTATCGTCGGTTCATTGCTAATTTTTCCAGTGTTGTTAAACCTTTGACTGATTTGACTAAAAAGGGTGCTGATGTTGCTAATTGGTCTCCTACGGCTGTGGAGGCCTTTCAGGAACTTAAGCGCCGGTTTTCTTCTGCTCCTGTGTTATGTCAACCAGATGTTTCACTTCCTTTTCAGGTTGAGGTTGATGCTTCCGAGATTGGAGCGGGGGCGGTTTTGTCACAGAGAAGTTCCGATGGCTCGGTGATGAAGCCATGTGCGTTCTTTTCTAGAAAATTCTCGACCGCTAAGCGCAATTATGATGTGGGTAATCGGGAGCTTTTGGCCATGAAGTGGGCATTTGAGGAGTGGCGTCATTGGCTTGAGGGTGCTAGACATCGTGTGGTGGTCTTGACTGATCACAAAAATCTGATTTACCTTGAGTCTGCCAGGCGTCTGAATCCTAGACAGGCTCGTTGGTCGTTGTTTTTTTCTCGTTTCAATTTTGTGGTTTCATACCTGCCA
Source organism: Ranitomeya variabilis (assembly GCF_051348905.1). Lineage (NCBI taxonomy): Eukaryota > Metazoa > Chordata > Amphibia > Anura > Dendrobatidae > Ranitomeya > Ranitomeya variabilis. The sequence goes on along the minus strand of NC_135237.1, from coordinate 69,603,828 downwards.
GGTTCAAAGAATGTGAAGGCAGATGCTCTTTCCAGGAGTTTTGTGCCTGACTCTCCTGGAGACTCTGGGCCTACTGGTATCCTTAGGGATGGGGTAATATTGTCCGCCGTTTCCCCAGACTTGCGACGTGCATTGCAGGAGTTTCAGGCGGATAAACCTGATCGTTGTCCACCAGAAAGACTGTTTGTTCCGGATGATTGGACCAGTAGAGTCATCGCCGAGGTCCATTCTTCTGTGTTGGCTGGTCATCCGGGAATATTTGGTACTAGAGACTTGGTGGCCAGGTCTTTTTGGTGGCCTTCCTTGTCAAGGGATGTGCGCACCTTGTGCAGTCTTGTGAAGTGTGTGCTCGGGCTAAGCCTTGCTGTTCTCGGGCCAGTGGGTTGTTGTTATCCTTGCCTATCCCGAAGAGGCCTTGGACGCACATTTCCATGGATTTTATTTCAGATCTCCCTGTCTCACAGAAAATGTCCGTTATCTGGGTTGTGTGTGACCGCTTTTCTAAGATGGTTCATTTGGTACCCTTGCCTAAGTTGCCTTCCTCCTCTGAGTTGGTCCCTTTATTTTTTCAGAATGTGGTTCGTTTGCATGGGATTCCGGAGAATATCGTTTCTGACAGGGGATCCCAGTTTGTGTCTAGATTTTGGCGGACGTTTTGTGCTAAGATGGGCATTAATTTGTCTTTCTCGTCTGCATTCCATCCTCAGACGAATGGCCAGACAGAGCGAACTAATCAGACCTTGGAAACTTATTTAAGGTGTTTTGTTTCTGCTGATCAAGATGACTGGGTTGCCTTTTTGCCACTGGGCGAATTTGCCCTTAATAATCGGGCTAGTTCTGCTACTTTGGTTTCTCCTTTCTTTTGTAATTCGGGGTTTCATCCTCGTTTTTCCTCTGGTCAGGTGGAGCCTTCGGATTGTCCTGGAGTGGACGTGGTGGTGGACAGGCTACATCAGATTTGGAATCAGGTGGTGGACAATTTGAAGTTGTCTCAAGAGAAGGCTCAGCAGTTTGCTAATCGCCGTCGCCGCGTGGGTCCCCGACTTCGTGTTGGGGACTTGGTGTGGTTGTCTTCTCGTTTTGTCCCTATGAAGGTCTCTTCTCCCAAGTTCAAGCCTCGGTTCATCGGTCCTTACAAGATCTTGGAGATTCTTAACCCTGTATCTTTTCGTTTGGATCTCCCAGCATCGTTTGCTATTCATAACGTGTTCCATCGGTCGTTATTGCGGAGGTATGAGGTGCCCGTTGTTCCTTCGGTTGAGCCTCCTGCTCCGGTGCTGGTGGAGGGAGAATTGGAGTATGTTGTTGAGAAGATCTTGGATTCTCGTGTTTCCAGACGTAAACTCCAGTATTTGGTTAAGTGGAAGGGTTATGGTCAGGAGGATAATTCCTGGGTGGTCGCCTCTCAAGTTCATGCGACTGACTTGGTCCGCGCCTTCCATAGAGCTCATCCTGATCACCCTGGGGGTTCTTGTGAGGGTTCGGTGACCCCTCCTCAAGGGGGGGGGGTACTGTTGTGGATTCTGTTTTTGGGCTCCCTCTGGTGGTTACAACTGGTACTGGGTGACTTTGGTGGGTTGCGGTCTCTGGTTTCCACCTGTCCATCAGAGGCTGGGTGTTTCCTATTTAACCTGGCTTTCCTGTCATTCCTTTGCTGGCTATCAATGTACTCAGATGTGCTCAGTTTGGTTCTGACTACCTGCTTCCAGATCTCTCAGGATAAGCTAAGTTATGCTTTTCAGTTGTTTTGTTTTTTGTCCAGCTTGCTAAATATTACTCTATGCTAGTTGGAAGCTCTAGTGGGCTGAGGTGCTCCCCATGTGCCATGAGTTGGCACATGGGTGCTTGTAATCTCAGGATGGTTTTTGATTAGGGTTTTTTGCTGACCGCTCAGACCCCTTTTGTATCCTTCTGCTTTCTAGTTATAGCGGGCCTCGTTTTGCTAACTCTATTTTCATATCTATGTGCGTGCCTTCCTCTCATTTTCACCGTCAATACATGTGGGGGGCAACTATACCTTTGGGGTTTATTTCTCTGGAGGCAAGTTAGGTCTTTATTTTCTCTGCTGTGCTAGTTAGCTCTTAGGCTGGCGCAAGGTGTCTAGAATCAACGTAGGCACGCTCCCTGGCTATTTCTAGTTGTGTTTGTCAGGAGTAGGACAGCGGTCAGCCCAGGTTCCATCACCCTAGAGCTCGTCCGTTATTTGAGTTATTTTTGCTTGTCCGTGCGATCCCCTAGCCATTGGGATCCATAACACCGTCCCCCCACATTACTACACGATGCTGCGTCCCCCCACATTACAACATGATGCTGCGTCCCCCCACATTACAACACGAAGCTCCATCCCCACACATTACCACACGATGCTCCATCCCCCCACATTACCACACGAGGCTCCGTCCCCACACATTACCACACAAGGCTCCATCCCCACACATTACCACATGAGGCTCCGTCCCCACACATTACCACACGAGGCTCCGTCCCCACACATTACCACATGTGGCTCCGTTCTCACACATTACCACACGAGGCTGCATCCCCACACATTACCACACGAGGCTCTGTCCCCACACATTACCATACGAGGCTCCGTCCTCACACATTAACACACGAGGCTACATCCCTCCACATTACCACACGAGGCTTCGTCCCCACACATTACCACACGAGCCTTTGTCCCCACACATTACCACACAAGGCTCCGTCTTCACACATTAACACACGAGGCTCCATCCCTCCACATTACCACATGAGGCTCCGTCCCCACACATTACCACACGAGGCTCCGTCCCCACACATTACAACACGAGGCTCCGTTCCACCACATTACCACATGAGGCTCTGTCCCCCCACATTACCACACGAGGCTCCGTTCCCCACATTACCACACGAGGCTCCGCTCTGCCACATTACCACACGAGGCTCTGTCCCCACACAATACCACACAAGGCTCCGTTCCCCCACATTACCACATGAGGCTCCGTCCCCCCACATTACCACATGAGGCTCCGTCCCCCACATTCCCACATGAGGCTCCGTCCCCCCACATTACCACATGAGGCTCCGTCCCCCACATTGCTACACGAGGCTCCGTCCCCACACATTACCACACGAGGCTCCGTCCCCCCACATTACCACATGAGGCTCCGTCCCCCACATTCCCACATGAGGCTCCGTCCCCCCACATTACCACATGAGGCTCCGTCCCCCACATTACCACACGAGGCTCCGTCCCCACACATTACCACACGAGGCTCCGCCCCCCCACATTACTACACTCAGCACTTCCTTTCTATGTAATTCAACCACTTCAGCCAAGGTAAACATACATTTAATTGCATCCGCATTCTCCCAAACAAAATGAGCGAAGAAGAGTCGCCAGGTCCATCTCACAGGCCACAGGAAAATCCGGACAACGATGCAGTATCTGATCGACAACAACAATATCGACTAAATCGTAGGATTGGTTATCAACAACAAACACCTGAACAGATTGATAAGGACAGAGAGAGATATCACAAGGTTTATATCAACTGAATGACAGAAAGAAGGGAAGCATTTACTTTAGTTTAATCACCAGCAGCGTTAATTAGATAGCAATGAGCGTGCCGAGCGTTAGCTGGCTGGAAACAGCTAGTGTATTTATATAATTTATACAATGTGATATTCTGGATTTTATTTTTGATATTCTATCTCTTAATGTTAAAATTAACTTACCCTTAAAATTATAGACTGGTCATGTCTTTGTCAGTGGGCAAACTTACAAAATCAGCAAGGGATCAAATACTTATTTCCCCCACTGTATATATACTGTAAATATACGAAATGTATACACACTGCTTGGCTGTTTGTTCCCAAAGAGCCCCATTCAACAGCCCATACTACCTGTGTCAAGCTGATCAAATTGCTGTCACCAGATTAAAAAAATATATTAACAACATTATCCTGTGCCTAAACAAAAGTAATGTGCACCCGTTATTTGAAGGATAATATCTTCACTATGAGAACATCATGTATCACACATGAATTATTCATAAAGCAACAAATAAAGAGATCTGCAATCGGCAAATAGATACCACGCTTGCCAATTATCTTATTTTTGCAGCGCTCTCTCTTCTCAGTTCACGTCGCTGGCAGCTGCTCTTTTAAAACATTCATCAATGTTTAAGAGGCGCACTATGGACGTGGGCACCAAACATCTGAATTTCCTTTGTTTACATGCTGGGAGTTTAGGTTGTGGAATAAATTTATCAGCCACGTAGACCCAAGAGAGCACAGAAGAGGTCTCACGTGAATGGTATTCTGTAGCGTGTTTTTAGTCCAATCTTTTTTTTTTTTGCTGTGGTCAGCAGATTTTTACTTTTGATAGCATTTGTTTTCACTTTTTGTTGCATATTTTTGTGTTGCCTATAATAAAATGGGGAAAAATTTAAGCCAGAAAACTTAGGCTATGGATAGGCTTGATAAATATCAAGTTTGCGGTGAAGGATGATAGAGCAGGCAGCTGCCTGTGGCACTAAATTGGAGGGGGGTCAAATTACACTTTTGGAATATAAAAAACACCCTTTTATTGTATTTTTTTCCATTTCTCCATTTGCATACACCATGAAAAAACAATGCTCTAATATATTTTCTGGATGTCAATGCGCCATGTTTCAAAGCACCAATGCTCTCGTATGTGGTCCATATTTAGTGTCCAAAGGGAGGTAGCATCTAAACCCCATAGGAAAACATGACTCCAAGGTCTCTATTCCCTCATCGTCTTAACCTATAGGCAGCAGAAGAGCAGTTACATGTAATTGTAGGTGGGAAGAGTACAGAGCTTTTTGCAGTCTGTAAACATATAGACACATTGGTATGCATGTGAGCTTGAGACGTAAAACGGAAAGAAATTTCTAATCACATTAGCTAATTTAATTAATAGATTGGAGCAATAAATAAATTAGTGTGACATAAGGGAACATAACATTTATTTTACAGTATGTTCTCTATCACCATTTTGTTATTATTGTAGAGGGCTCTTTTTAGTATGTCATTTTAGTTCACTGTCACTAATGATATTGCTTATTTCTTATTAGGTCCAAGGGTTCCTGTTGTTACCATTCATAACTCCACCGACAACCAAAGTAAGTAACACTGAAATAGCGCCTCTACTTATTGCTAGTAGTAAGTCACATTCCTGATATTAGGCATACACAGCATGGAGCAACATTCGAGCAGAGCCCGCAAGGAAAGCTAGGAACTGTAGATAATTGGTAATGTAACTGAGAAGAAAACTGCTGCCAGTGATCTACCTGGATTACCAGATTTCCTTTTTTTTCTGTTTAATGCCCTTTGGCTCAATTTCGAGCCATGGCAAGTTGATTGATGAATGATCTGTAGAAAGATCTTGTGCAAGCCTTGATAGGTCCACCAGTGTCTTTTCCTCCGTTATCTCGATAGTATCAAGACATCGTGTTGCTGATCTTCTTCTTCTACTTGTTCCTTCTATTTTTACAATCATGATGTCCATCTCTAGTAATTGCTCTCTTCGTGTAATGTGTCCAAAGTAGACAAGCGGTATCTTGGTGATCCTTGCTTCGACTGACATGTCTGGCTTGAATTTTTCCAAAATTGTTTTATTTGTCCTTCTTACCTTTACAGTGTCTATAAAATCAGTGTAACAGTGGCTTCTGTGTTTAACATAAATTTCTACCTACTGTAAATGTGCCTATGTCATTAAAAGGGTTGTCTGGATTCAAGATATTGATGTCCTTTGCTCAGGATAGGTCCTCAATATCGGTACAAATCCAACACCCAGCACACCCCACTGATCAGCTGTTATAAGCATGGGAGGCAGGATGGAAAAACTTTGAACGGAAGTGCACTTTGCAGCTCTATTCCATGTGTAGCAGCCCCTGCCGGGTACTGCAGATCAGCTCCTAGTCTATGGAATAGGAGCTGTTGAGTAGGAGCTGATCGGCAGCACCTGGTTGTGTTCGCTCCATTACGGGAGTTGTCTGGTCTCAAGATATTGATGATCTAGCCTTTTTCAGTTTACAACTTTATTAACAAAAACAAATATAAAAGGAAAACCAAGTGTCACCATGCAGAATGCAGACTTAAATTTAGTGAGCAAGTGGCAGTGATATATCTTGGCAATGATCCCTGGAATAATGCAGTTAAAAGGTGACATATATTACTTTGTATACTCTCATAAAGTATATAACAGAACTTATATTACCGCCATATTGATTTGTTATAGTTTTCCCATTACTAACACAATAACTTATTTTACCTACAGTATTCTCTGGCCCATAAATACAATTATGAAAGTTTAGTAGCTGTTTGAAAAATATAATTATCTATTTAGCCATTTTATTTTGGATTATTGCTTACAAAATGCATGACATTTTCTGAAAAAAAAAATATTATTCATTATTTTGATGTAAAAACTGCCAATTTGTAAATTCCCCATATTCGGTAACAATGTAAAATACTAAAGTATTCTTCTTAACTGTAGATTGTAACTGCGATTAGTGGCAAATAATATTTTAAACCAGGAGCGTGAATGTAGGGTAGACATTAATAAGGACTATACTGTATACATATAAAGTAACTTTGCTAAGAATTAAATGAGTATTACAACTGGATTAGATTATCACAAATCCATAAGATAATTAAGAACTATAATCTAGTGAGGTCCAACCACACAGCAGGGCACTGGTTCCCCTATTAGAATGAAGCAATGACGCAATCTCAACCGCCTTTCCATTAATTCTCTGTAGGGCTGGCAGAGTGCTGTACTCGGCTTTCTCCAGCTTTCCCATGAAAGAATGCAGCAGCGGTAGAACAGGCGCTCTGCCACCCAATTCTAACAGGGAGAAAAGTGCACCATTCTAGCAGTTGATGGCGTCCTAAATGTTGGACCCCTACCGATCTATAATTTATGATCTATCGTTGTTCTAACCAGATAACCCCTTTGATTAATTCTCTACTACTCTCTAGTTTACATGCGACAGTGAATTTACCCTTTCACAACCGATGACATATATACGTCATTGGCCGTGTCCATGCCTTTGATGCAGGCTTCAATACTGAGCCCGCATATTTCCCAACACTTGATGGCTGATTTAATCAGCCATCAAGTGCCTCTAACACCTAAGGGTGGCTCCATGATCCAACCACAGCTGTTGACAAATTTAACCCCTTTCCAACATCGGGCGTAATAGTACACCGACGGTGCACACCCCCTGTTTGATGCGGGCTCCAGGTCTGAGCCTGCGCCTTTCCCGACATGTGTTATACAGCTAACATGTACCTGCAACAGCCATGGGTGGAATTGTGATCCACCCATGGCTGTTAACTTGTTGAATCTCTGACAGTGGCATTTAACTCACGATTACCAAAAGCACGTCAGAAATTCCCACTCATCGGTGACCTGTCACATGATCGCGGGTCACTAATGAGTCGACATGACAGCCAGAGGTCTCCAGCAGATCTCCATGGTTGTCATTGCCCGGTGGTCGGCGCTCATACAAGTGAGCATTTCTGCTACACAAAAGCGATCTGATCATCGCCTGTATGTATGTAGCAGAGCCGATCAGACAAGCGCAGCTTCTACCCTCCCATGGAGACTATTGAAGCATTCAAAAATAAAAAAAAGGTTTTAAAAATATAAAAAGATATAAAAGTTCAAATCACACCCCTTCCGCCCCATTCAAAATAAAACAATAAAAAAAATCAAATATACACATATTTGGTATCACTGCGTTCAGAATCGCCCGATCTATCAATATATAAAAAGAACTCAATCGCTAAACAGCGCAACGAGAAAAAAGTCAAAACACCAGAATTATGTTTTTTTGTGGCCACAACATTGCATTAAAATGCAATAACAGGCGATCAAAAGAATGTGTCTGCACCAAAATATAGTTATTAAAAACATCAGCTCGGCACGCAAAAAATAAGCCCTCACCTAACCCCAGAGCACAAAAAATTGAGACTCTACGGGTATCAGAAAATGGCACAATGTTTTTATTTTTAACAATCTTTGGAATTTTTTTCACCACTTAGATACAAAAAAGATCCTAGACATGTTTGGTATCTTTGAACTCGTAATGACCTGGAGAATCCTAATGGCAGGTCAGTTTTAGCATTTAGTGAACATAATTAAAAAACAGCACTTTTTTTGCAATTTCACCGCACTTGGAATTTTTTTTCAGTTTTCGAGTACACGATATGCTAAAAGCAATGGTGTTGTTCAAAAGTACAACTCATCCCGCAAAAAACAAGCCCTCACATGGTCACTTTTACCGAAAAATAAAAAAGTTATGGCTCTGGGAAGAAGGGGATCAAAAAACGATAACGGAAAAACAAAAAATACCTCTGGTCGTTAAGTGGTTAATGCCGTTGTCAATCACATTTAACGCTGATCGGTCGCAAGTGCGTCACAAGTCCTGCCAATTGGCTCCCCTGTCGCATGATTGCGGGATGCCATTTGTTTGTCATGACAGTCGGGGGTTGTCCTTTAAAAAAAGCTATCATACAGCCATATTGATGGAAAAATAAAAAGGTTATGGGTCTTGGAAAAGTCCCCGGAGGTGAAGAGGTTAGGATCTAGGACTTCTACCCAAAGGGACTTAAAGGGATAATCCAACCTTTTAAAATCCATAGGATAAGCCATTGATATTAGATCTGTGGTCGTTCTTCTTTCTGCACCCTTGCCGATAGTTGTTTGAAGGGAATGTGAGTGCTTTTTCCACAAGATTGCTGTTGGAAAAATAAAACACCTTTTTTCTCATTTTGCCCAAAAAACTTCAGTGCTTTAAATAATAGTAGATGTACTTCACCAGATACTCGGGGTTGAAATTCATATAAACAGTGCAGTGAATGGTAAGGTCAGCCTCCTTTTTGATTATGGATCTGTTGCACAACCAAGGAGGTTCTAATATACATTTCCATGCAGAGTCCTGTGTACGAAATGTAAGCAAGTTTCAGGCTCTGTCCTGAAAATACTTCTTTGTTCTTTCCTGACTATGCACTTTTATCAGCAGATGTTAAAGTAATTTTCTACTATTGTAAAATACGGGATCAGCTCTTTAATTTCTACAATTTAGCTGTCAATATTGTCAGCAGGATCATGTTGTGGCACACAATGGGGAATAGAATTATCTGACACATTTAAATAAACTCAGCCTGCAGGGCGACCACAGACGGGATGTAAATTATTAACGACATACTTACCTCGGGCAAATATTAAGGTGTATCACAGCAAGGAGTTTCATATTTATGCTCAAGAAATAATGGAGTAACTGAATTGGTGTGCACACTTTACTTTTTGCAGAGGGGTCAGAAAAAAATTATGTTAAATATCCATATTTGGGAAATCTATTTTTTGGATTATGTCTATTGCAATCTGTTTGCGGGCTTAATGTTATTTCCCACAATTCAGAGCAGTGTTCGCTGTTTCATTATTGCAGAGTAGGAAATGATTCTTCATTGTCCCATTGCAGCTAAGGCAAAGTGTTATATATTTTTCTATTGTAGTTGTATAATTGATATATAATATTGTATAATTATTTTTATTATTAGACATTTTTTAATAGCGCCATTTTTTCCATGGCACCTTACATGTGAAAAGGGGCATACATAGATAAGTACAATAAATATGAGCTAAAACAAGGCACACAGGTACAAAAGGAGAGAGGACCCTGCCCGCGAGGGCTCACAGTCTACAGGGGATGGGTGAGGATACACTAGGAGAGGGTAGAGCTAGTTGTGCGGTGGTTCAGCAGACTGAGGATCACTGCAGGCTGTAGGCTTGTCGGAAGAGGTGAGTCTTTTGGTTCTTTTTGAAGGTTTCCATGGTAGGCGAGTGTCTGATGTGTTGGGGTAGAGAGTTCGAGTATGGGGGAAGCACGAGAGAAGTCTGGTATGCGGTTGTTGGAAAAAGAGATGAGAGGGGAGTAGAGGAGGATATCTTGAGAGGATCGAAGGTTGCATGTAGGTAAGTATTGGGAGACCATATCGCACATGTATGGAGGAGACAGGTTGTGGATGGCTTTGTACATCATAGTTAGGGTTTTGAACTAGAGCCTCTGGACAATAGGAAGCCAGTGAAGGGCTTGGCATAGGGTAGAGGCTAGGGAATAGGGCGAGATGGGTGGATTAGTCGGGCAGCAGAGTGTAGGATGGATTGGAGTGGTGCCAGAATGCTAGAGGGGAGGCCAGAGAGTAGGAAGTTGCAGTAGTCGAGGTGGGAGATGATAAAGGCGTGCACTAGTGTTTTTGTGGTTTCTTGGTCAAGGAATGAGTGGATCCGGGAAATATTTTTGAGTTTGAGACGGCAGGAGGAGGCAAGGGCTTGGATATGTGGCTCGAAGGAGAAGGCAGAGTCGAGGATCACCCCGAGACACCGAGCATGCAGGACTGGGGAAAGAGAGCAGCCATTGACATTGATGGATAGATTCGGTGGAGAGGTAGAGTGAGAAGGGACAAAGATGATGAATTCTGTTTTGTCCTTGTTCAGTTTTAAAAAGCGAGCAGAAAAGAAAACTGAAATAGCAGAAAGACATTGTGGGATTTTGGTAAGTAAGGAGGTGAGGTCAGGTCCAGATAGGTAGATCTGCGTATCATCGGCGTAGAGATGATACTGCATACCGTGGGATCCTATGAGCTGTCATAGGCCAAAGGTGTAGATGGAGAACAGTAGGCGTCCTAGAACTGAGCCTTGGGGAACATCGACTTTAGTTAGGGCAGTTTCAGTTGAGTGATGTGGTCGGAAGCCAGATTGTAACCTGTCAAATAGGGAGCAGGAGGAGAGGTGGGTGGACAGTTCAAGATGGACATGTTATTCCAGTAGTTTTGAGGCATAAGGGAGAAGAGATATCGGGCGATAGCTAGACACAGAAGATGGGTCGAGGGAGGTCTTTTTGAGGATGGGTGTGATCGAGGCGTGTTTGAAGGATGAGGGAAAGACACCATTTGTAAGTGAGAGGTTGAAGAGGTGTGTTAGAGCTGGGATGAAGACTGTGGTGAAGTTAGGGATGAGGTGGGACAGGAGCGGGTCAAGCGTGCAGGTGATGAGGTGTAATCTTGACAGGAGTATAATAAAGATATAAATATTGTATAATAGTACATTGAGTAGAATTGAGTTCAGTAAAACTTGATTGAATTCATTGAGACTGTGTTAAAATGCATGCATTATTAAAGGGTTATAGTATAGTGCTAGTAAAGAGCAAGCATTTTTGCAATGTACTGCTTATTAAAATTTGCAGCCCTTCTTGAGATAACACTTTTGTTTTGTTTACTGCTTGTTACCTAGGACACCGACCACTGCTGTATAATGCATAAGCATAGTGCTGAAGCTGGCCGGAACTAGGAGGTAACAGCGCAGTTCAGTAATCCTGGTTACCTTCAAAACGTTGCATACATGCTCAATAGAAAAGTGCTTGTAAGCACTGTCCACGTTCCGCTGTCTTGCAACAGTGGTCGGTCTCCAAGGCAGCAAGCTGTAAACAAAACAAAAGGGTTAGTATCTCAAGAAAGGCTGAAAATTTTAATAAGCAGTAAATTGCAAAATTGCTTGCATCTACATGCACTTTCTAACTTTACCTGTTTATCTTTAACCCCTTTCTGACCTCGGACGGGATAGTACTTCGAAGGTCAGAAGCCCCGCTTTGATGCGGGCTCTGGCAGTGAGCCCGCATCAAAGCCAGGACATGTCAGCTGTTTTGAACAGCTGACATGTGCCCGTAATAGGCACGGGCAGAATCGCGATCTGCCCGCGCCTATTAATTAGTTAAATGCTGCTGTCAAACGCAGACAGCGGCATTTATCTACCGCATACGGCCGGGCGGCCGGAAATGATGGCATCGCCGACCCCCGTCACATGATTGGAGGTCGGCGATGCTTCAGAATAGTAACCATAGAGGTCCTTGAGACCTCTATGGTTACTGATCCCCGGCAGCTGTGAACGCCACCCTGTGGTCGGCGCTCACAGCACACCTGATTTTCTGCTACATAGCAGATCGCTGCTATGTAGCAGAGCCGATCGTGCTGTGCCTGCTTCTAGCCTCCTATGAAGGCTATAGAAGCATGGCAAAAGTTTAAAAAAAGTTTAAAAAAATGTGAAAAAAATAAAAAAATATAAAAGTTTAAATCACACCCCTTTCGCCCCAATCAAAATAAATCAATAAAAAAAAAATCAAACCTACACATATTTGGTATCGCCGCTTTCAGAATCGCCTGATCTATCAATAAAAAAAAGCATTAACCTGATCGCTAAACAGCATAGCGAGAAAAAAATTAGAAACGCCAGAATTACGTTTTTTTGGTCGCCGCGACACTGCATTACAATGCAATAACGGGCGATTAAAATAACGTATATGCACCAAAATGCTATCATTAAAAACGTCAGCTCGGCACGCAAAAAATAAGCCCTCAACCGACCCCAGATCATGAAAAATGGAGACGCTACTAGTATCGGAGAATGGAGTGATTTTTATTTTTTTTTTAGCAAACTTTGGAATTTTTTTTCACCACTTAGGTAAAAAATAACCTACTCATGTTTGGTGTCTATGAACTGACCTGGAGAATCATATTGGCAGGTCAGTTTTAGCATTTAGTGAACTTAGCAAAAAAGCCAACCAAAAAACAAGTGTGGGACTGCACTTTTTTTGCAATTTCACTGCACTTGGAATTTTTTTACTGTTTTCTAGTACACGACATGCTAAAACCAATGATGTTGTTCAAAAGTTTAACTCGTCCCGCAAAAAATAAGCCCACACATGGCCAAATTGACGGAAAAATAAAAAAGTTATGGCTCTGGGAAGGAGGCGAGTGAAAAACGAACACGGAAAAACGGAAAATCCCAAGGTCATGAAGGGGTTAAATAGATATTTGAGCCAGCAGTACTTACTGTAAAAATTCATATCAGAATGGCTATATAATCCTAATAATAAAATGAAAGGATTATATAACCCATGTACTGACCAGTGTGAGAATTCAGCAGCAGCAGGGAGGAGGGACACTTAACAAATTATGAATCAGGCTACGTGGGTGGAAACTCAGCAGGACCATGGAGGAGGGACATTGAGGAGCTGTCAATCACTCTAGGTTGGTGGATAAAGCAGGACCATGGAGGAGGGACATTGAGGAGCTGTCAATCAGTCTAGGTTTGTGGATATTGAGTTAAAATTTGCATATAGGATTATACAGCTATTCCAATATAGATTATCAAAGTAAGTACACCAGCTTCACCAGATCTGTGATATCTCTTTAAATATGTATGGGGTTTATATTTTGAAATCCCGTGACAGATCCATTTCAAGAATAATTTTCACACGTTCAGTATTTGTTCAGTATTTTATACCAGTATTTCTAAGCCAAAACAAAGACTGAAAAATACAGAAGTGGTGATGTGTTTTTACTATATTTTCCTTCTAATTGTTCCACTCCTGGTTGTGGCTTACAAATACTGATGTAAAATACTGACCGAATACTGAACATGTAAATGTAGCCCAAGGATGGGTTGAAATAGCATTTTCTCCTACCCTCAGTGGCGCCATCGGGACTTAAGTCTGAACCCTCCCCCACAAAACTGGATTCAGATATACGCGCCAATGGGATCATTGACAAAAATGATGTAGACTGAGTCACCGCGTGCTCCTTCTTACATCATATTTGGCCGTATACGCTTATTGGAGGCGGGTACCAATATATAGTCTACTGTAGCTCGCTGTCTGCCTCCAATAGGCGTAAATGGCTGAAAATGATGCACAACAGAGCACGTAGTGACTCTGCACCATTGTAGTCAATGGCCCCATCAGTGCATATGCGAGGGTTCGGACATAAGCCCTGAGACGGCTACTGAGCGTAGGACAAAGCGCTATCTGAACCAAGCCTAACATGTACGGTGCCTTTTTATTCATTTTTTCAGCTCTATGCCATATATTTATATACCATAGAGGTTTATAGTGAAAATATAAATACATGACAATACAAGACAACATTTTTCATTCAAGAAGTCGATACATTAATTCATCTTTTTAATTAACGTCTTTATACAATAGTTTATCATCGTAGTGTTTTTGTTCTTTCTTGTTTTTTTTTTAAGAGCTTCTAAATGATATTGTATTTATAATACAAGAAATAGAATCCAATATGATCAATGGTTATATTAGTGCTCTGCAGAATATTGAATTGGAATTTATTCATAAAGCTATTCATTTAAACTTTTAATAATTTTCTGGAGATATAAAAGTTCATTGCCGAGAGTTTCATTGCTTTTCTTGATGTTTTCTTTTTCAGCGCCATAAATTACTTGATAATGGCTAATTGCAACTCTCTTCAGAATATCATGGCGTTCATATTTAACTGAGAAATAGCAATTTCTGCTTCATTGAATAACACATTCCCAGTGGTCCTAAAACCAAACCAGTGTGTCTTCTAGGAGATATGCCAATCTCCTCTAAGCCATAACTATTTATCCTTTCTAGTAATTATGGGAACAAACACGAGACTCTGCACAACTCCCTTGAGTGACAGGCATCTTTCAGCTGATAAAGCGAGTTCTGTTAGTCTTAATTAAATGAGAATCACAATAAAGAATTGAGCTTATTATGTAGTTTTATTATTATTTTTACACATAACAGCTTTTTTACAGTTTTTATTATTTCACTAAGGATTTTAGTTCCTACTTAAAATGAGGTTTCATGTTGATAGGAGCTCAGTATTAGACTTTTATTACACTTTACTAATAAACATTATTGTATCATAGTTAAAATCAATGAAACATTTTCTATAATCTGCTACCCGGGCTTTAAAAAAATGACAAATAATGGATAGTCAATACTATATAGGTTCTGTAGATGCAATAAAGTAAAACTGCTGTCTTAGGAGAAATAATAGTTTTCGAATGTAAAAGTAATAAAAAAGCAGGGATTAAAGGGATTGATTTTAATGCTGCACTTTCAATGATTTAAACAATATCAGATACATGAGCTCCAAAACTATTATTTTCTGATAATAATTAACTGTGCATGCACACTTTTAGCACATGTAGAAAAAAAAGGATGGCAAAGACTCCTTAGATGGGCTTTTTACATTGTGAAAAACCCATTTGGATTTACCCTACTAGGGAGTTGTGAGTTAATGGACCATGGTGCATTATTATGGACCTTTTTGTGAAAAGTGTCTGTGAGTCTGTAGGACCCAATAGGGTGGACATAGAGAGAAAAGGGCCCCTGTGCACGAACAGTTTATAGACCAATTGCAGTGCAATTGCTCATAATAATGCACAATTACGCCTGTTTGGAGCTAGAAGTGGCCTATTTTCCTCTTGGGTCCCCGTGAGACTGCACAGGTTGCACCAATGGTATGTCTGCCCCGGAGACCCAGGACATCTGTGTATATATGAACATCTCATGGCACAAGAGAACTCTTGGGATATGAAATACTTGCCTATAACTTCCCCCAGAGTTTACAATGGATTGTTGAACCAAGGTGATGAGCCATTCAGTAAGTGGTCCTCCCAAGTGCCAGTAAAGGAGATAGGAGTGAGCTCCAAAGAAACCAAGTCTTCACTGTAAGGCAATAGAGCCAAAAGAAGGTATTTTCCCTTCAAAACATGATTCAGTAAAGCTAATTTATCCCTTTTTTACTAATTAGTCAGATACTTAAACATTTTCCAAACTTTAGGTGGTCATCTTACCTGAGATGTTATTAATAGAATTTACCGAAGAAACTGTTTGAAGAGATCAGTGCAAACAGGGTCTTACCCGATGTACAGTGAGATAACAAATGGATTATACTCCCCAGATGAAGCTATTGTTGTAGCGTGTACAAATATCCACTGCAGCAGATCCATGGGTCAGCTATTGACCGTACTATAGATAGATGAAGGGGTTAATGTGGATACGGTCCGCGCTGCAGATATACAGTTAGGTCCATATATATTTGGACAGAGACAACATTTTTCTCATTTTGGTTATGGACATTACCACAATGAATTTTAAACAAAACAATTCAGATGCAGTTGAAGTTCAGACTTTAAGCTTTCATTTGAGGGTATCCACATTAAAATTGGATGAAGGGTTAAGGAGTTTCAGCTACTTAACATGTGCCACCCTGTTTTTAAAGGGACCAAAAGTAATTGGACAATTGACTCCAAGGCTATTTCATGGACAGGTGTGGGCAATCCCTTCGTTATGTCATTCTCAATTAAGCAGATAAAAGGCCTGGAGTTGATTTGAGATGTGGAGCTTACATTTGGAAGGTTTTGCTGTGAAGTAAACATGCGGTCAAAGGAGCTCTCCATGCAGGTGAAACAAGCCATCCTTAAGCTGCGAAAACAGAAAAAAACCCATCTGAAAAATTGGTGGATGATAGCAGAATAATATCCATGGTGAAGAGAAACCCCTTCACAACAGCCAACCAAGTGACCAACACTCTCCAGGAGGTCGGCGTATCAATATCCAAATCTACCATAAAGAGAAGACTGCATGAAAGTAAATACAGAGGGTTCACTGCACGGTGCAAGCCACTAATAAGCATCAAGAATAAAAAAGCTAGACTGGACTTTGCTAAAAAACATCTAAAAAAGCCAGCACAGTTCTGGAAGAACATTCTTTGGACAGATGAAACAAAGATCAACCTCTACCAGAATGATGGCAAGAGAAAAGTATGGCGAAGGCTTGGTACAGCTCATGATCCAAAGCATACCACATCATCTGTAAAACACGGCGGAGGCAGTGTGATGGCTTGGGCATGCATGGCTGCCAGTGGCAGTGGGTCACTAGTGTTTATTGATGATGTGACACAGGACAGAAGCAGCCGAATGAATTCTGAGGTATTCAGAGCCATACTGTGTGCTCAGATCCAGCCAAATGCAGCCAAACTGATTGGTCATCGTTTCATACTACAGATGGACAATGACCCAAAACATAAAGCCAAAGCAACCCAGGAGTTAATTAAAGCAAAGAAGTGGAATATTCTTGAATGGCCAAGTCAGTCACCTGATCTCAACCCAATTGAGCATGCATTTCACTTGTTAAAGACTAAACTTCAGACAGAAAGGCCCACAAACATACAGCAACTGAAAACCACCGCAGTGAAGGCGGAAGGTGAAGGAGGAAACACAGCGTCTGGTGATGTCCATGAGTTCAAGACTTCAGGCAGTCATTGCCAACAAAGGGTTTTCAACCAAGTACTAGAAATGAACATTTCATTTAAAATTATTGAATCTGTCGAATTACTTTTGGTCCCTTTAAAAACAGGGTGGCACATGTTAAGTAGCTGAAACTCCTTAACCCTTCATCCAATTTTAATGTGGATACCCTCAAATGAAAGCTGAAAGTCTGAACTTCAACTGCATCTGAATTGTTTTGGTTAAAATTCATTGTGGTAATGTCTATAACCAAAATTAGAAAAATGTTGTCTCTGTCCAAATATATATGGACCTAACTGTATAGTAAATCCAAAATATATTTGTAGTTTATTCAACACGTTTCAAAGTCTTAGGCTGGTTTCACACTTTCGTAGGGTATAGCTGCGGAGGGCTGCGTACTTCCTCGTACTTCCACCGTTAAGCCCCCCCACTGCTGCACCTCTTCCATTCAGCTCCGCTCATGTCGGCATGCGTCCTGCTGTACCTATCTTTAACATTGGGTACGCAGGCCATGCGAATGTATGCAGATACCTCCACATGCGTCGTTTTGATGTTGCGTTCGGCGCAGTTCAGCGTAGCATCATAACAACGCATGTGGAGGCCTCTGCATACATTTGCATGGCCTGCGTACCCAATGTTAATGTTTTTTTTCCACTGCGGGAGTGGTGCTTTAAACGTAAGCTCCCTGCCTCCTGTTATATCCTCACCTTCCGGCGTCTTCATCGTTTTTTGGCACCGCTCCGGTCCCACGGCACCATTTTGTGAGCGCAGCTTTTGATTGGCTGGAAGTCAAAGCAACATCACAGGCTCTAAATACAAGTTTATGAGAGCCAGAACAAGGCCAGAATGAGGTTCTCATAGACTTACATGGATTAATGACCTCCAGCGCACTCCATGACACACTGGAGCAGCCAGCAGGTCACAACTGCAGGAGACGAACCAAAGCGGCTGTTATAACAGATGAAAATGCAGGAAGGTAAGCATCAGACAGGGGGCAGAGCTTGGACTTTAACCACCACTCCTGGTTTTAAATAAAAGGATATAGTAAAGGATTTTAATAGAAAGATTTCATGAAGGATGTAATAACAGTGGTCAACAAAACAATATAGCATTATATTTATGTACTAACATTTCTGTATTATACATTTGGTTTTATGGTAAATGAAGTTATTTTTTATGTTTATTTAAAGGCTTTGCAATTAATTTAGAATTTTTATACGGCATTTAAAACTTTCACAATTGTAACGCGTTATTATTCACTTCTGTTTCAGGTCTAATTGAACTAGAGAGCAATCATAAAGTGAGAAGTGCAGTAGAAAAGAGACAGATGCCTTACTCCGAGTTTGAAAACATTCAGTTGGATGACTACAGTGAGTGAAAAATGAAATTCAACATTTATTTTTATAATTTTATTTGTCTATCATTTTCTTCTCCATTCGCACTCAAAAATTCAACGGCTTCCCATTGCCATTACATGCAAAAAAAGAGAAAAATCTTTGGTTTGTGATTTTTTACATAGCATAATCTGTATTAAAAATAAAAAATAGAGTTCTTGAAATCTCCACACTGGCCACTGTTTTTTTCAAAATTCATAATTCCTTTAGTTTCAAGAAACAACACATGCACATAGCCACACTGGTCCGATCCCAACCATATATTTTCTTTGAAGTGTCTAATGAGCCTGTGCAATGGTCATTGTGAAGGAAGGGGAACAGGGTCAGGTGTGACATTGTTCATTGTGAATGGGAGTCATTGTAATGTAATCCTGCTTCTATTTATAAGAAAACTACTGGAAACTCTTCCTAAAAGGACATAAAATATAAATCTAAAAAAGCCTGTGTGGTCAGTGTGAAAATTGCAAGATTATTATTTTTTTAAATACAAATCTTAATATAAAAAAGCATTACCAACGCTCTTTAAGAATTACATGCAACACAAGCCTTATTTAACTAATAGGCCATTTTTTGATGATGGCTTCCCTTTTACCCATTATCTACCAATGTCCTTTTTTTGGGATGCCTGATCTTTAGCTTCTAGCAGCTATGATTTTATAATTTTTATAATTAGGTCCAATTTTTTGTGTCGTGTTTGTAAAATTAATGTTTTCAAAATAGGAAATCATGTCATTGTCATTTTTAATTGAATATTGGGATGCCCTTTTCTGAAAAATCCGTACTTGTAAAAATTTAGCAAATTATGTTTCTGATTCATTAGGACCCAAATCATTAAAAATCTGTCATTAAAAAAAAAAAATAAAAAATAAAAATTGCTAATTTGGCAAGTAATGGGTTAAAGCATGCAGTTTACATTTAGTTATTGAATTGTACAGGTGCTATGTAGTAAGGTTTCAAGACAGATAGATATATTTTAACTTATGTGGGCAAGCAAATTTTAACCAAAAAATTGGCTTGCCCACATAAATATAGTTTGGAAATTAAATCAGCACAGAATTTCAGTGTTCAAAATTGGATTTTCACTGCCACAGTTGGATGTCAGTTTTTTCACATACGAGAGTTTCAGCAGTGAATTCAGTCACAGTTTCATCCAAGTTTTCTCAGAGTTTGATCCAAGTTCACTCTGCGTTTCATCAGTTTTTCTCGTACGTGAAAAAAACAAGCCCTATTCATTTCCTAACCGTCAGTGAAAATCAGACCGCCCTCAGATGGCATCCAAGTTTTGTCTGATCTTTTCAAGGAGCCGTAGACAATATATTGGCAATTTTAGTTCAATACTCGGATCAAAATTTGACAACCATGATTTTTTGAAGACCACTCGTCACAAGAAATCATGAACATGTAAGTGACCTCATTCACTATTATATTTATGAGTGCTATCCGTGAAAAACATGGATGGCACTCTTAGGCCACGTTAACATATTCATTGACGTTCATTGAGGAGTTTGGTTGGATACTTGGAACAATATTGGACATGTCTTCATGATTTTGCATGGGCCATTCAGTCCACAAAAATCATAGACTGGCCTCATAGACTATCATAAGTACTAGTGCTATCTGTGAAAAATAAGGATGGCAGTCGTATGTGAAAACCTAACATATGATTGAGGTCTGAGGACCTGTTCACATTCAAGTTGCAACCTCATTGCATGTGAGATATGGCACCTCTCCAGCGTGCAGGTTTGCACAATTTTCAAATTGACTTCAGCTAAAATATTTTTATGTTAATTGCGCCATTTAGCTGCCTAACCATGTGGCCATAACTAAGCAAGCAGTTTAGCTTCCATTGATTTGAAAATTGCACCAATTATTATTACTATTATTATTATTATTATTTATTTATATAGCACCATTAATTCCATGGTGCTGTACATGAGAAAGGGGTTACATACAGGGTTATAGATATCATTTACAGTAAACAGGTTTACAGTGACGGACTGGTACAGAGGGGAGAGAACCCTGTCCTTGCAGACTTACATTCTATGGGATAGTGGGGAAGAGACAGAAGGTAGGGGTGAGGCGGCGGCTCTGGCGGTGGTGAGGCGGCAGCTCTGGCGGTGGTGAAGCGGCAGCTCGGTTATTGTAGGCTGTAGGCTTTCCTGAAGAGATGGGTTTTCAGGTTCCGTCTGAAGGATCGGAGGGTGGTGGATAATCGAATGTGTTGAGGCATGGAATTCCAGAGGATGGGGGATATTCAGGAGAAATCTTGGAGGCGGTTGTGTGAGGAACGAATAAGTGTGGAGGAAAGTAGGAGGTCTTGGGAGGATCGAAGATTACATGAGGGAAGATATTGGGAGATTAGTTCAGAGATATAGGGAGGGGACAGGTTGTGGATGGCTTTGTAGATCAGTGTTAGTAGTTTGAACTGGATTCGTTGGGGAATTGGGAGCCAGAAGAGGGATTTGCAGAGGGGAGAAGCAGGGGAGTAGCGAGGAGAGAGGTCGATTAGCCAGGCAGCAGAGTTGAGTACAGACTGGAGTGGTGCAAGAGAGTTAGCTGGGAGGCCACAGAGGAGGGGGTTGCAGTAATCGAGGCGGGAGATCATGAGAGCATGCACAAGAGTTTTGTTAGATTGTGGGCTGAGGAAGGAACGGATTCTGGCAGTATTTTTTAGTTGGAGGCGACAGGAGGTGGCAAGAGCTTGGACGTGAGGTTTGAAGGACAGGGCAGAGTCGAGAGTTACCCCGAGGCAGTGGATTTCAGGTGCGGGAGAGAGCATGATGCAATTTACCATAATAGATAGATCTGGTAGGGAGGATGCGTGAGGTGGGGGAAAGATGATGAATTCGGTCTACATTGAGTTTTAGGAAGAGGTGAAGAAGGAGGATATGGCTTACAGACACTTCAGGATTCTGGACAGCAGGGAGGTTACATCTGGGCCAGAGAGGTAGATCTGAGTGTTGTCTGCATACAGGTGGTACTGGAAGCCATGGGACTTTATGAGTGGTCCTAGGCCAATGGTATAGATGGAAAAAAGTAGGGGCCCTAGGACAGAGCCTTGAGGGACTCCAACAGAGAGAGGGTGGGATGAGGAGGTAGTGTGGGAGTGGGAAATGCTATATGTGCGGTTGGACAGGTATGAGGTAATCCAGGACAGGGCAAGGTGATGCCAAGGGAAGAAAGAATCTGTAGCAGTAGGCAGTGATCGACTGTGTCGAAGACAGAGGAAGGTTCAAGAAGGAGGAGGACGGAGAACTGTCTGTTAGCTTTGGCTGTGAGTAAGTCATTAGTAATTTTTGTCAGGGCAGTTTCGGTGGAGTGGTGGGGGCGGAAGCCAGATTGGAGGTTGTCAAGGAGAGTTAGATGAGAGGTGGGAGGAATGTTGAGCATGGACATGCTGCTCAAGGAGTTTTGAAACAAATGGGAGCAGTGATATGGGGCGATAGCTGGGCATAGCAGTTGAGTCAAGGTTAGTTTTTTTGAGGATGGGTGTGATGGTGGCATGTTTGAAGGCAGAGGGGAAGGTACCAGAAGAGAGCGATAGGTTGAAGAGATGGGTTAGGGCTTGAATGAGCGTGTTAGTGAGGTTAGGGAGCAGGTGGGAAGGGATGGGGTCAAGTGCACAGGTGGTGAGGTGTGATTTGGAAAAGAGGCGAGTAAGCGCTCCTCCAGTGATGTTGGAGAGGGAGGTTATTAAGGAAGGGCAGAGGTCTGGTATATGGAGTGGTTGGGGTGGTGGACAAGTAAAGGTTTGCCTTGTTTGGTCGATCTTGTTTTTGAAGTAGGTGGCAAAGTCCTTGGAAGAGATGAAGGGAGTTGGAGGTGGCAGTGGTGGGCGGAGGAAAGAGTTAAATGTGCTGAACAGTTGTTTTGGGTTGTAGGATAGTGAAGATACAAGGTTAGTGAAATAGGTCTTTTTAGCAGAGGTGAGGGCTGATTTGAAGTCAAGTGTAGCTTGTTTAAAAGCAGTGAAGCCGTCTGGCAGGCGTGTTTTCTTCCAACGCCGCTCTGTGACCCTGGATGCTTGTCGAGGTTTTTTTGTGAGATCTGCAATGTCAGTGCGGTTGCAACCATATCCCAGCTGCAGCTCATCCTGAAAGGGGCTGTCCTATGACCAAAGTTCATTTTAATCAATAGATCTTGGAATAATAATTTTCACAATTTTTAAAAAAAATGTTCCTGTGCTGAGATAATCTTAAAAAAGGGGGCCCTGCTGTGTGCTGTGTAATTGCAATGTCTGACTGTGCAGGAACATGGTCTGATCATACCACATCTCCTGGGCAGGGGAAGAAGGAAAAGACAAGGTTCAGACATTATAGCACAGGATCACAGCTGATTCTTTTTGTGAGATAAAGAATTTCACTGCTTCACTGCCTGTTTTTAAAAAATGTTTTACTTTAATGAAATTAAATAATTATTTGCAATTCAGTGCTGTAATGTCTGTATACTCTTTTGCTTCCTACCCTTGACCAAGATCTATTACTTAAATTGAACTTTGTTTATAGGAAAACCACTTTAAAGGCAACCTGTCACCTCAAATTGCGCAATGCAATCTTCGCTCACGTACTCGCAGAATGATTTGTCCAACTGCTGGCAAAGCCGAAAAGCATTACTGCGCATGCGCCCGCACACTATGTCCCAGAAGTATTTCACTGTGTTCTGGGACATAGTGTGCGGGGGCATGCCCAGTAATGCTTTTCGGCTTTGTCTGCAGTTGGGCAAAGCGTACTGCATGTGCAGGAGCGAAGACTGCATTGCACACGCGCGAACTATGGAGGACAAGTACTCTAATTCACGAACATATTGTGGACAACAGGGATGGATGGGGTTGAGAAATGAAGATGAAACGCTGCCCTTCGGACCGGAAAAAAGGCATTTACATATCCCGCCAATTTGAGGTGACAGGTTCCCTTTAAGGAAGAATTGCAGCTGCAATGACTGCAATCGCACTAACTTGCAGATTGCTACCATTTTCAAATCAATTCAAATCAATTGAATCTAAAGTGCTTGATTAGTTATGGCCAAATGGTTAGGCAGCTAACTGCCCCTTTCGTGTACTGTGTAATAGCTGTATCTGACTGTGCATGGAACATGGTCTGATCATACCACATCTCCTGGGCAGGGGAGGATGCAAAAGACTATATAGACATTACAGGACAGGATCGTAAATAATTCTTTCTCTGGGAAATGCTTTATCTCAGAAAAAGTATCAGCTATGATCCTGTGCTGTAATGTCTGTATACTCTCTTTTGTGTCCTCCCCTGCCCAGGAGCTGTGGTTTGTTCAGACAGTCTTCCTGTACGGTCAGACACAGCCATCACACAGTACACAGCAGGAGCACATCCAATTGTGGAAATTATTATTATTCCAAGATGTATTGATTAAAATCATCTGTAAAATTACTGTAACTTTGTTCACAGGGAAACCACTTTTAAGGCCTTAATACACATTCGTCTAATGTCATCTGAACCCACTGATTCTGTAGTGTTTGCCTAAGATGTATGGCTGGACCTGGCCGACTGATGGTTGGAAGAGATGTCGTTCTCACATGTCCGATTTTAAACTGTCGAACGCATTGTTCTCCCTGAAATAAGCCACCAGCCATGGTGTCAGTCATCAGCCTTTTGATAGAGAACACAGGACCATAGAGCTGAGTGAGCGCTCCTGTGTATGGGAAAGTCGGCTGAGATGGTTGTCGACTGAGCGATTGGCAGAAGCATCGTTCGGTTGACAGCCATCTAATGTGTATGGCCATCCATCCATGTGAAACCCAGTGTATAAATAAACTTTAGACTCTTTAGGGAAACATAAGCTGAGATCTTAATAATGCCTTTTGTTTGGAACTTAATTCAGCTGCTTCCTTTTCCTTAAATATCCTCTGCTTGGTAAAACAACAGATTTTAGTTGCTATAAATGAAACTGCTCAAGGGCATTGCCTCTAATCTAGGGAACATTGTTTCTGATGTTAACAGACATGAGGACAAATTTGCTATCACTATGGTGTTAATAGTCAGCTTGATACATGACGTCTGTATTGTTAATCTTAACGAACAAGATGGAACAATAGATCTAACGACAATTCAATTTACCAGTGCTTGACTGGGCTGCTTCGCCTAATGATTCTGTGCTTAATTTCACCTTAAATAACTCGGAGGAATCTCAATAGCAGCAGTCTTCTAGTGAACATTCGCAATAAGCCTAAAATGTATTATTATTTATTTCCTCTAGATCTACCAATGCAGATTATCAAGCCAGCAACCTTCATAAATACAGCACATTACCCTCTTCTCCTCATTGTGTAAGTATACCTTCAGATGTTTTTCAAAGTTTAATTGATAAGGTTCTTTTATTTTGGATAAAGAGCGCATTGTTTATCCTTATTTTTGTAAGTTTCTGGACCTCCAACCATTAGGAAGTAAAGAGGAATTGATCTATTAGATGTGAGATGTGAATTGGGTTTTATACCTGTTTGCACTGTGCACACTAGTGTTTGTGGCTTCTGTGTTTGATATTGTAGATTTCTCTTAGCCACTTTGAAAGCACAACTGCTCTAAAAAGTATAACATTAAGGGGGTTCTCCGAAAAAAAAAAAAAAAGGAAATGTCATTATAATTAAATTCTTAAATATATTTAATTGACAAATCATACTAATTTTGTCTCCAAAGATAATCAGTGTGCCACTGTTTTATTACACTGACTGAAACCAGTCATAGACTTTGAATCGGACAAGTGCTCGGTAAGAAGATGCACTCAGTGTGTATTCTGATCTACCGTAATAGTGGAGATACTAGGGGTGCTGAGATAAAAAGAGGCTGCTCACACTGCTGTCCAGCCTGTCTATCTTACCTGATACTGGATATACCAAAGGTGCTATGGTAAGAAGCGGCTGCTCACACTGCTGTCCTGTTGTGAATTTGCTTTTTGCTCCCTCTAGTGGTTACTAGTTTTTTGACTCTGGTTTTTCTGTCATTCCTTTTATCCGCACCTGGGTCGTTAGTTAGGGGTGTTGCTATATAAGCTCCCTAGACCTTCAGTTCAATGCCTGGCAACGTAGTTATCAGAGCTAGTCTGCTGTGCTCTTGTCTACTGATCCTGGTTCCAGTTATATCAGCTAAGTCTGCCTTTTGCTTTTTGCTATTTGTTTTGGTTTTGTATTTTTGTCCAGCTTGTTCCAAATCTATATCCTGACCTTTGCTGGAAGCTCTAGGGGGCTGGTGTTCTCCCCCCGGACCGTTAGACGGTTCGGGGGTTCTTGAATTTCCAGTGTGGATTTTGATAGGGTTTTTGTTGACCATATAAGTTACCTTTCTTTATTCTGCTATCAGTAAGCGGGCCTCTCTGTGCTAAACCTGGTTCATTTCTGTGTTTGTCATTTCCTCTTACCTCACCGTTATTATTTGTGGGGGGCTTCTATCCAGCTTTGGGGTTCCCTTCTCTGGAGGCAAGAAAGGTCTTTTGTTTTCCTCTACTAGGGGTAGCTAGATTCTCCGGCTGGAGCGTGTCATCTAGAATCAACGTAGGAATGATCCCCGGCTACTTCTAGTGTTGGCGTTAGGAGTAGATATATGGTCAACCCAGTTACCACTGCCCTATGAGCTGGATTTTTGTATTCTGCAGACTTCCACGTACCTCTGAGACCCTCGCCATTGGGGTCATAACAGTTTGCCAGGCCAGTATTAAATGTTTAATGCGTTGCAGAAGAGGGATTATAAGAAAGAAGATTCTGAGTTTTTTTTTTTTTTTTTTTTTTTCCCTTTCTTCTTCCCCTTTACCTCAGAGTGGCTATGCTTGCTGCAGACATGAATGTCCAGACCTTGATTACAAGTGTGGACCAGCTGGCTACTCGTGTGCAGGGCATACAAGACTATGTTATCAGAAATCCTAGGTCAGAACCTAAAATACCGATTCCTGAACTGTTTTCCGGAGACAGGTTTAAGTTTAGGAATTTTGTGAATAATTGTAAATTGTTTTTGTCCCTGAGACCCTGTTCATCTGGAGACTCTGCTCAGCAAGTAAAAATAGTTATTTCGTTCTTACGGGGCGACCCTCAGGATTGGGCTTTTTCGCTGGCGCCAGGAGATCCGGCATTGGCTGATATTGATGCGTTTTTTCTGGCGCTCGGTTTACTTTATGAGGAACCCAATCTTGAGATTCAGGCAGAAAAGGCCTTGCTGGCTATGTCTCAGGGGCAGGACGAGGCTGAAGTGTATTGCCAAAAATTTCGGAAGTGGTCCGTGCTGACACATTGGAACGAGTGTGCACTGGCCGCTAATTTTAGAAATGGCCTATCTGAAGCCATTAAGAATGTTATGGTGGGTTTTCCCATTCCCACAGGTCTCAATGATACTATGGCACTGGCTATTCAAATTGACCGGCGGTTGCGGGAGCGCAAAACCGCAAATTCCCTCATGGTGTTGTCTGAACAGACACCTAATTCGGTGCAATGTGATAGAAAAACCGCAAATTCCCTCATAGTGTTGTCTGAACAGACACCTGATTTAATGCAATGTGATAGAATCCTGACTAGAAATGAGCGGAAAATTCATAGACGCCGGAATGGCTTGTGCTACTACTGTGGTGATTCTACACATGTTATCTCAGCATGCTCTAAACGTATAGCTAAGGTTGTTAGTCCTGTCACCGTTGGTAATTTGCAACCTAAATTTATTCT
Organism: Ranitomeya variabilis; assembly: GCF_051348905.1. Classification (NCBI taxonomy): domain Eukaryota; kingdom Metazoa; phylum Chordata; class Amphibia; order Anura; family Dendrobatidae; genus Ranitomeya; species Ranitomeya variabilis. Next base: position 69,576,611 of record NC_135237.1, on the reverse strand, counting down.
GTCTGTAACTTTGATTTGCTCACTGTCGTCTTATCCTGTCATGGCGTTTGTAGATTCAGGTGCTGCCCTGAGTCTTATGGATCTGTCATTTGCTAAGCACTGTGGTTTTACTCTTGAACCATTAGAAAATCCTATTCCTCTTAGGGGTATTGATGCTACGCCATTGGCAGCAAATAAACCGCAGTATTGGACACAGGTTATCATGTGCATGACTCCTGAACACCGCGAGGTGATACGTTTCCTGGTTTTACATAAAATGCATGATTTGGTTGTTTTAGGGCTGCCATGGTTACAGACCCATAATCCAGTCCTGGACTGGAAGGCTATGTCAGTCTCAAGTTGGGGCTGTCGTGGTATTCATGGGGATTCCCTGCCTGTGTCTATTGCTTCTTCTACGCCTTCGGAAGTTCCGGAGTATTTGTCTGATTATCAGGATGTCTTCAGTGAGTCTGAGTCCAGTGCACTGCCTCCTCATAGGGACTGTGACTGTGCTATAGATTTGATCCCAGGCAGTAAGTTTCCTAAGGGAAGACTGTTTAATCTGTCGGTACCTGAACATACCGCTATGCGTTCATATATCAAGGAGTCTCTGGAGAAAGGACATATTCGTCCGTCTTCTTCCCCCCTTGGTGCGGGATTCTTTTTTGTGGCTAAAAAGGACGGATCTTTGAGACCTTGTATTGATTATCGGCTTTTAAATAAGATCACTGTCAAATTTCAGTATCCTTTACCGCTGTTGTCTGACTTGTTTGCCCGGATTAAAGGTGCCAAGTGGTTCACCAAGATAGACCTTCGTGGTGCGTACAACCTTGTGCGCATTAAGCAAGGTGATGAATGGAAAACCGCATTCAATACGCCCGAAGGTCATTTTGAGTACTTGGTGATGCCTTTTGGGCTCTCCAATGCGCCTTCAGTTTTTCAGTCCTTTATGCATGACATTTTCCGGAAGTATCTGGATAAATTTTTGATTGTTTATCTGGATGATATTTTGGTTTTTTCTGATGATTGGGATTCGCATGTGGAGCAGGTCAGGTTGGTCTTTAAAATTTTGCGTGAAAATTCTTTGTTTGTCAAGGGCTCAAAGTGTCTCTTTGGTGTACGAAGGTTCCCTTTTTGGGGTTCATTTTTTCCCCTTCTGCTGTGGAGATGGACCCAGTCAAGGTCCGAGCTATTCTTGATTGGACTCAGCCCTCGTCGGTTAAGAGTCTTCAGAAGTTCTTGGGTTTCGCTAACTTCTACCGTCGTTTTATCGCTAATTTTTCTAGCATTGTGAAACCGTTGACGGATATGACCAAGAAGGGCTCCGATGTAGCTAACTGGGCTCCTGCTGCCGTGGAGGCTTTCCAGGAGCTGAGGCGCCGGTTTACTTCGGCGCCTGTTTTGTGCCAGCCCGATGTCTCACTTCCCTTTCAGGTTGAGGTGGATGCTTCAGAGATTGGAGCAGGGGCCGTTTTGTCGCAGAGAGGCCCTGGTTGCTCTGTTATGAAACCTTGTGCCTTTTTCTCCAGGAAGTTTTCGCCTGCCGAGCGAAATTATGATGTGGGCAATCGGGAGTTGTTGGCCATGAAATGGGCATTTGAGGAGTGGCGTCATTGGCTCGAGGGTGCTAAGCATCGTGTGGTGGTCTTGACTGATCACAAAAATCTGATGTATCTCGAGTCTGCTAAACGCCTTAATCCGAGACAGGCCCGCTGGTCATTGTTTTTCTCCCGCTTTGATTTTGTTGTCTCGTATTTACCAGGTTCAAAGAATGTGAAGGCCGATGCTCTTTCTAGGAGCTTTGTGCCTGATGCTCCTGGAGTCGCTGATCCTGTTGGTATTCTTAAAGATGGAGTTATCTTGTCAGCTATTTCTCCGGATCTGCGACGTGTGTTGCAGAGATTTCAGGCTGATAGGCCTGAGTCTTGTCCACCTGACAGACTGTTTGTCCCGGATAAATGGACCAGCAGAGTCATTTCCGAGGTTCATTCCTCGGTGTTGGCAGGTCACCCGGGAATTTTTGGCACCAGAGATCTGGTGGCCAGGTCCTTTTGGTGGCCTTCCTTGTCAAGGGATGTGCGGTCATTTGTGCAGTCCTGTGGGACTTGTGCTCGAGCTAAGCCTTGCTGTTCTCGTGCCAGCGGTTTGCTCTTGCCCTTGCCTGTCCCGAAGAGACCTTGGACACATATCTCCATGGATTTCATTTCTGATCTTCCGCTATCTCAGGGCATGTCCGTTATCTGGGTGATATGTGATCGCTTCTCCAAGATGGTCCATTTGGTTCCTTTGCCTAAGCTGCCTTCCTCTTCCGATCTGGTTCCTGTGTTTTTCCAGAACGTGGTTCGTTTGCACGGCATCCCTGAGAATATTGTGTCAGACAGAGGATCCCAGTTCGTTTCTAGGTTCTGGCGATCCTTTTGTAGTAGGATGGGCATTGATTTGTCGTTTTCGTCTGCTTTCCATCCTCAGACTAATGGACAGACGGAGCGAACCAATCAGACTTTGGAGGCTTATTTGAGGTGTTTTGTCTCTGCTGATCAGGACGATTGGGTGACATTCTTGCCGTTGGCTGAGTTTGCCCTTAATAATCGGGCTAGTTCCGCCACCTTGGTTTCGCCTTTTTTCTGCAACTCTGGTTTCCATCCTCGCTTTTCTTCGGGTCATGTGGAGCCTTCTGACTGTCCTGGGGTGGATTCTGTGGTAGATAGGTTGCAGCGGATCTGGAATCATGTGGTGGACAACTTGAAGTTGTCACAGGAGAGGGCTCAGCGCTTTGCCAACCGCCGCCGCGGTGTGGGTCCCCGACTACGCGTTGGGGATTTGGTATGGCTTTCTTCCCGCTTTGTTCCTATGAAGGTCTCCTCTCCCAAATTTAAACCTCGTTTTATTGGGCCTTACAAGATATTGGAAATCCTTAATCCTGTATCTTTTCGTCTGGATCTTCCTGTGTCGTTTGCTATTCACAATGTATTTCATAGGTCCTTGTTGCGGCGGTACATTGTGCCTGTAGTTCCTTCTGCTGAGCCTCCTGCTCCGGTGTTGGTTGAGGGCGAGTTGGAGTACGTGGTGGAGAAGATCTTGGATTCTCGCCTCTCCAGGCGGAGGCTTCAGTACCTGGTCAAGTGGAAGGGCTATGGTCAGGAGGATAATTCCTGGGTGGTCGCCTCTGATGTTCATGCGGCCGATTTAGTTCGTGCCTTTCATGCCGCTCATCCTGATCGCCCTGGTGGTCGTGGTGAGGGTTCGGTGACCCCTCACTAAGGGGGGGGTACTGTTGTGAATTTGCTTTTTGCTCCCTCTAGTGGTTACTAGTTTTTTGACTCTGGTTTTTCTGTCATTCCTTTTATCCGCACCTGGGTCGTTAGTTAGGGGTGTTGCTATATAAGCTCCCTAGACCTTCAGTTCAATGCCTGGCAACGTAGTTATCAGAGCTAGTCTGCTGTGCTCTTGTCTACTGATCCTGGTTCCAGTTATATCAGCTAAGTCTGCCTTTTGCTTTTTGCTATTTGTTTTGGTTTTGTATTTTTGTCCAGCTTGTTCCAAATCTATATCCTGACCTTTGCTGGAAGCTCTAGGGGGCTGGTGTTCTCCCCCCGGACCGTTAGACGGTTCGGGGGTTCTTGAATTTCCAGTGTGGATTTTGATAGGGTTTTTGTTGACCATATAAGTTACCTTTCTTTATTCTGCTATCAGTAAGCGGGCCTCTCTGTGCTAAACCTGGTTCATTTCTGTGTTTGTCATTTCCTCTTACCTCACCGTTATTATTTGTGGGGGGCTTCTATCCAGCTTTGGGGTTCCCTTCTCTGGAGGCAAGAAAGGTCTTTTGTTTTCCTCTACTAGGGGTAGCTAGATTCTCCGGCTGGAGCGTGTCATCTAGAATCAACGTAGGAATGATCCCCGGCTACTTCTAGTGTTGGCGTTAGGAGTAGATATATGGTCAACCCAGTTACCACTGCCCTATGAGCTGGATTTTTGTATTCTGCAGACTTCCACGTACCTCTGAGACCCTCGCCATTGGGGTCATAACACTGTCCTCCCTGTCTATCTGTTCTAATACTGGAGATACCAGGAGTGCTTAGGTAAGAAGAGGCTGCTCACATTGCTGTCCTCCTTGTCTATCTGATCTAATACTGGAGATACCAGGATGCTGATGAGGTAAGAAGTGGCTGCTCACACTGCTGTCCTCCTTGTCTATCTGATCTGATACTGGAGATGAAATGGATGCTGAGATAAGAAGAGGCTGCTCATACTGCTGCCCACACTGTGTCTTACTTAATATTGGATGCCTCAGAGGTTCTGACATAAACAAGATACTCACACTGCTGTCCCCACTCATAATGCTGTTCACCCAATCTATCTTACTTAATAATGGATATACCAAAGTTAATGAGGTAAGAAGAGGCTGCTCACACTGCTGTCTACTATGGCTATCTGCTCCAATACTGGAGATACCAGGGATGCTGATGTAAGAAGAAGCTGCTCACACTGCTGTGTACCCTGTCTGTTTGAATACTGAGTGAACTCTGTAATTTGGAGACAACCTATACGACATTCAGGTCACAGCAGAGAGATTTCCTACTGCACATGCTTACATGTATCTATCTTTATAGTACAAGTTTCTGTAAGTTTAACAGGACGGCAGCAATTTTATTTCTATAGTAATTAACCTCCTTCGACAAAACAAGTGTAATTTGCTAATTAAAGGTATTTAGAAATATATTTAAAATTACATTTTCTTTAGCTATTTAGTTTTTTTTCTTTAACTCTTTACTGACATATGCCATACTGGTATGTCATATACCAGCTCCCTGATTATGATGAGGGCTCAGAAATTGAGTATGCATATTTGTAGGCAGATGATGGCTCAGTAATGCAGCCATCATTTGCCTCTAACAGCCACGGGTGGAGCTAAGCTTGGCTCATGGCTGAAAACCTGTTAAATGCCACTGTCAATCTGTGACAGTGGCAATTACAATGCACGTTCCCGGGGGGCACCGGTGGCTTGCCCCGACAGCCAAGCATCTGCTTTAGACACTTGTGCCTCTTACAATGGTACTTCTAAGTAAGACAACCCATGGCTCCTGTGGCTAGCATTCATAGGAGAATGTGATTTTTGATATATACAGCAATACAGGGGATGTTGTTGTATATAGTACAATCGATCAGTCAATCGCAGTTTCATGTCCACCAAGGGGAATAACAAATACAACAAAAAGTGAAAAAAATGTTTTTAAAATATGAAGAAATTAAAAGAAATGTAATAGTTTAAATGACTCCCTTTTCACGCCATTAACCATAAGAAAAACATTGATCTATCAAAATATAAAATTTATTAACCCAATCAGTAAATGGCATAACAAGAAAAAACAAAAAATGGCAGTATTGCGGTTTTCTCTTGTCACAACAACGCAAGAAAAGGCAATAAGTAGCAATAGCAATCAAAACATTGCATCTGCCACAATAGTTATCAATAAAACTGTCAGCTCAGGGTGCAAAAAAGACAAGTCCTGGCACAGTTCCATTACCCAAAAATTGAAAATGATACTGTTCTCAAAAAATGGTGACGCAAGTAAAATCTTTTTTTCCACCACTTTACTTACAAACATGCATAGTTTTTTTTTTATCACCATAATCATTATGACCTGGAAAAATATGTTTCTCGGTTATTATTACTGTATTATGATCTCTATAAATAAAAAGCCCAAACAACAATTGCGGAATTGCACTTTTTTGACTATTTTCCAGCACTTGAAATTTTTTTCCCGCTTTCCAGTAAATTACATGATAAAATAGATGGTGTAATTCAAAACTACACATCAGCCAGAAAAAATAAAGACCTTACAACGGCTATGGCGATGGAAGAATATTAAAGTTATGGCTCTTAGGAGAAGAAAAAAACGAAAGAGCAAAAATAGCCCAGCCGGGAAGAGGTTAAGCAGCTAGGAGCTAAATGAACAATGAACAGGATGCAGTGCCTACCTGACCACCATGGCCTCTTCCAACAACTGATCGATTGATCAGTGCCAACATTTAGACCATTCTGATATAAGACGGATTGCCTATTTTTAGGATCGGACATAAATTCTAAAGGCCATTGTAATTTCCAATACCGGCCATAGTAACAGAATCTTGGGTATTGATCGCAGTCTTTGTGCCCATAGATCACAGCATCATTGAAACATATTACAGTATTTGGGCATAATTTACTTACCATTACATTGCAGGGCATGAATGGGATAAAACAGGGCTTTACATTAATTACATTAAGCTACAAACTTCTACACAGCCATAAGATTTAATAGTCACAAGATTAATTACTCCTGGATGGAGTCAACAATACTTTATTAATTCCTATTTTATTAAATTTTTCTCTTTACCTATACTAATCAAATATACAATGTTTAAGCAAATATTCTCATAGAATATTTCATTTTTTACCTGTACATTTTTCATAAACTAGTATTTTATGGAGAACACGACGCATTTGACCTGCATGACCACCTAAAGGCAGAAGATTAAAAAAAAATCACTCTTGGGCATATCAGTGATGATTTACACTTATTAAAAGTCTGGCGGAGGTGACAAAAGAACAGCTTCATGTATAAAGTGCCAACCCGGCATAACGAATAGTAATACAGCCAAATCTCGCCTGTCTAGAAATGTATTTATGGGAGCAAACCTAAGGTCTAAATTATATTTAGGGTCAAATAAATAGAACAGATCCCATTCTCTATTGACGGATTTCTTCAGGAATTTGCTATTCTATAGCATTTTTCATTTTGCATTTTTTTTTTGACATTTGACATTACTTGGATTTAGTGTAAAGTTGCAATTGCTCTTGGTAAGTGGAATTTCTTCTCAACTTTGAATTTCTATCAGTTTTTACAAATTCAAGGTTTCTGGACTTAACCATAGCTCATAAATATAGCAAAATGGACATTTAGGAAGGAAATCTCTTGGTGAGAACTTGTATAATAACAAGAATCAAAAGTGTAGGTGGCAGGTGTCACCATCTCACCGACCTAGATTCATTTTCTCCCAGTGCTCTGTAAAGCCCCCTTCCCCTTCGGGAGAGAGTGAAGAATATCCTGGCCTTTAAGGACTGGCCTAGCAGTGGTGGCTTTATGAGCCTATGCATTTCAAACCAATATTGTTAATTGTTTCTTAGTCATGGCTAAAATTGTCTTTAGCCATGACTAAGAACAATTTAACAATATTGATTCAAAATGCGTGGGATCGCAAAGCTTCTTTCTTCTACTGGATTTTTTTTATCATATTGGATTTTAATTTTATGAAAGGATTCAGATTTTGTTTTATCTGTGAAGACGAGTGCTGGGACTGCCTTTTCTACCAACAAAGGAGACACATTGCCTTATTTAAAGTTGAACAAAAAATTCAGCAGGACCCTTGTCCAGTGGCCACGTTTGTAGTAAATTGTGAATTAACACTACTGCAAACACAGAGCCAATGAAATAAAATTAGATGGGCTTAGAGTTGTCTACAATTATTCACAGGACCCTAGTGCAGAAGCTGTGTCGGTAGTCCATCACCACCAGATCAAAAAATGTCCTCCTACCCATCCTGGTGTGCCTTCTAATTAGGTATACCTGGCACATTTTCATTATTGTGTTGTGCCAAACCTGTAAATTAGAAAAGGCGCCAGGGATGCCGTCAGGTAAGAGAAAGCTGCCTGATCTGGTGGTGATGGACTACTGACGTGACCGCCGGTCCAGGGTCCTGCAAATCTGTGTGCACAACTCAAGGTCTATCTAATCTAAAGGTACCGTCACACTCAGCAACTTTGCAAAGAGAACGACAACAATCCGTGACGTTGCAGCGTCCTGGATAGCGATCTCGTTGTGTTTGACACGCAGCAGCGATCTGGATCCCGCTGTGCCATCGCTGGTCGGAGCTAGAAGTCCAGAACTTTATTTCATCACCAGGTCGGCGTGTATCGTCATGTTTGACATCAAAAGCAACGACGCCAGCAACGAGCATAGGGGGCGTCGCAGCGTCTCCTTCTAGCCAGTCGGTACACTCCGGCTGTTTGACATGGAGCTAACAACCAGCGAGAACAAGAAGTGAGTCGCCGTTATGTCACTGGATCGCTTCTGCATCGTTCTGGAGTTGCTGTGTTTGACGTCTCTACAGCGACCTAAACAGCGACGCTCCAGCGATCTAGTTTAGGTCAGCTCGTTGTCTATATCGCCACAGCGTCGCTGAGTGTGACGGTACCTTTACTTCTGTATTTCAGTGGCTCAGCTTGTTTACAGGGGTGTTAAATGCACCATTCCAGTTTATCAGATTTTCAAACAAAGTACTGTATAGCATACATGGTGATAAATATCTTTCTTTAAATGAGTCAACCCCATTTTCTCTACAATACTCACATTTAAATATTCCTTAAGAGAATAAATTGTGTTATATGTATCCAACCTCAGCCACATTCTAAGCAATCTATCCAACATGGCTCGTGTTGGTGTTGTTTTTGTTATTTTATTAGCTTTGTACACATTTAGAAAATCTAATTTTCCATTACATTTCTGTGTGCCCAGAAGTTGGAAGTGAGTAGCCAATTTGAAATAAGCAATAAATCATCAGTCTGGATAGGACTGCAGCCTTTGGTGCTGAGTTTGCAGAGTTTGCAGTGAACGTTTATTCCCTTCTTATTAAGCCCTTGGCTGCCGTATAACAAGCATATACAATACCCAGTCATTTCAATACATTACAGAGCTACCGCTTGCTGAGCTTAATGCATATAATGAAGCATTTTATGGAAAATATACATATATAGTAAACCATTACTAACACTACCAATTATAGCATAATATATTGCAAACTATAAATTATTATCCTCGGAGCATTAATGCTGAGTCTTAGGCATGGAAACCCATATATTAGCAAAATGGTTTATTTATGTGAAGAATAATAGGGTTTTGTATCGAGGCACTATGATCAGCGTAACATAAAAGCAACCTAACACACATTTGCACCACAATCTCCCTTGATAATTATTTGCTGCTTGGAAATTGAATTTTACATTGAGAATAATGTTTTAGTAATATAACGTGTAAGTGTAAGTACATTTAAAAAATAATAGTCTCCATATCTTTGATGGCTCTTTGTGGGCTAATTCCACTATTACATAGAAGTCATGTTCAAATGATGCTTCCCCGCGGCCTTCCAGCTGATAGGAATAAATGGCTTACATTAGCCTGCTAATTCTAAGGGCATTATAAAGCATACAGCTTAACAGAAGTTGAAAAATTACACATTTAATTGATATCTAGAATTGGAAAGAGAACTTTTTTTTTCATATCCTCCATTTATGATGGCAGTTCCTTGATAAACAGCGTAGGTTCTAAAATTTGGATATTTGTGGATTATTGGCAATTGAAGTGATCGACTTAGTTGTATCCATCAAACCAATGTTGCAATAAAGTGTGTTTGCTATAGCCTAGAGTCAGGGGACCGAGAAGCACGAGGTCCTCTCCAGCAATTCCTCGTAAAGAAATATTACTGATCTTAGAGAAAACAATTCAGCAGGTAACATCTGCTTCCCAAATACCATTACTAACACTACATCCTTTCTCTGTCATAGAGATGGCAATCCTGGAAGTCAGAGTGCCTCAGAAAGGTTTGAAGTTAATTGGATAACAGCGTTGGTCAGCTCTTTCAGTGTTGTAGTAGTAAAGTTTGATGGACGTGGAAGTGGCTATCAAGGCACAAAGCTTTTACATGAAGTGAGAAAAGAACTTGGAAGTTTACAAGAAAAAGACCAATTGTCGGCTCTGGGGTATGTACACATGGCGTCACGTCTATTTTTAATTTACTACAGAAATAAACACTGATTTATTTACAGATGAGCTGTCCTTTTCTTATGGTCTATCACTGTTGCATGTTGCATATGCAATCTAAGGCAATGTCCATACAGGGCTTATATTTAGCGGAACATCCAATATGTAATACAGTAGCAGCATCGTGGATGAAATTTTATGATCTCTCATGATCTCTGATGAAAGCTGCACAAAATCTGTAGCATTTCCGCAATTAAATCCGCAAAAAATCAGCATAATTTGGTGGATATTCCATTGTGGAATCTCTTGTGTGCACATAATCTTTGCTAAAGGGAATTGATTTCCATTGTTCCCACTTCTTCCAGTAAGCCCTGGCTCCTTTATAGAAAAGTGCCAAGGCCAGTACAAAAAGGCCATAAAGTTGGACATTTTTTGTGCACAATTTGAAAATTTTAAAGCCATAAAACTGATTTAAAAAACCCTGAAAAATAGACCCATTTGTTTGAGTAGTTTTCTGATACAGAACAAGTGGCACATACACCAATGATTTGTGCAAATGGTTTAATTTTATGAAGTTATGATTATTCCTTTTTCCTCTCTATTTAATACAGATCACTATTGAAATTCCAATATATAGATAAGACGAGGGTCGGCGTATTTGGAAAGGTAAAGTTTCATTATAACATTATACCTGAATTAGATAATACAAAATATAGAACCATATATCACATCAGATCAATGCAACATGATAATGGTCATCTGCTGCAAACAATAGGTTGTCTGCTATATTCGCAGACTATCCTACTACTACAGACCTCAAGAGGTGGTGCCTGGTGTCAATTTGACATCACCCAAGAGGATTTGGGCCTTTCTTAGTTGGTCTGTTAAAATATATTCCAGTCTATGAAGGACATTGAAGGTTGATTTTGTAAGTAGCATAATACACATGATGTGATGGAAGGAAGAGTTCCCCATAAGGTCTGATCTTCTCGTTGGCTTCTGCTCTGTCATAACTATGTTTTTGTATGATTCGCAACATTAGATATTTACCATTACTCTATAGATTAGTACTTCTGAAACTGGTGAGGTGCAGCTCAGGAGGCAGTTTTTAAAGAAGTAATCTTATGCTACACAGTCCTTACTATGCGTCAGCAATGTCTAGTTTAGCAGTGTAGTTGACACATTATGTATTTGTAATAATGTTATACTGAGCTTAATATACAAAAAAGTAAAAGTGAGAGATATATTTAATTTGAAAATTAACTTCCACTACAGATGGTGAGGCCCAATCCTCTTCTTGGTCTGTCTTGTGAGGCCCAGACATTATTTTAGTCAATGTTGAGAGGCTCCAATACAAAGAAGGTTGACAAGTCCCTTGTACCTTGTGGATCGCCAGTGCCATTATATCTTTCATCTGTGTCTGCTGTGGCAGATCGGCTCACTCAGATATACACGGATGTAGACACAGGAACACTGTCTCTCTAACATCTTCACTGGTTTATTATATATGCGACATAAACCATGGTGAACTAAAAATAAACACTGCCTTTTTGGAAAAACAGGAAAACAAAACAAAGTGGTAGCACAAAGCACAGTCCTTGTGGTAGCAGGGATCCGCCTGCTAAGGGTTAGAAAAACACATGGCTCAGGTTAGCATATAAAACTTCTCTGGAGTTAGCCTCTCCAGACACACTAAGCACCAAGTGCCTCAGGAGACCGAATATTTAACCCCTTCATGACCCAGACTATTTTGACCTTAATGACCTGGCCGTTTTTTGCAATCCTGACCAGTGTCCCTTTATGAGGTAATAACTCAAGAACGCTTCAACGGATCCTAGCAGATCTGAGAATTTTTTTTTGTGACATATTGGGCTTCATGTTAGTGGTAAATTTAGGTCGATAATTTCTGAGTTTATTTGTGAAAAAAACGGAAATTTGGTGAAAATTTTGAAAATTTCGCAATTTTCACATTTTGAATTCTTATTCTGTTAAACCAGAGAGTTATGTGACACAAAATAGTTAATAAATAACATTTCCCACATGTCTACTTTACATCAGCACAATTTTGGAAACAAAATTTTTTTTTTGCTAGGAAGTTATAAGGGTTAAAATTTGACCAGTGATTTCTCATTTTTACAACAACATTTACAAAACCATTTTTTTAGGGACCACCTCACATTTGAAGTCAGTTTGAGGGTTCTATATGGCTGAAAATACCCAGAAGTGACACCATTCTAAAAACTGCACCCCTCAAGGTGTTCAAAACCACATTCAAGAAGTTTATTAACCCTTCAGGTGTTTCACAGCAGCAGAAGCAACATGGAAGGAAAAAATGAACATTTAACTTTTTAGTCACAAAAATGATATTTTAGCAGCAATTTTTTTATTTTCCCAAGGGTAAAAGGAGAAACTGGACCATGAAGGTTGTTATCCAATTTGTTCTGAGTACGCTGATACCTCATATGTGGGGGTAAACCACTGTTTGGGCTCGGAAGGGAAGGAGCGCGATTTGACTTTTTGAATGAAAAATTGGCTCCAATCTTTAGCAGACACCATGTCGCGTTTGGAGAGCCCCCATGAGCCTAAACATTGGAGCTCCCCCGCAAGTGACCCCATTTTGGAAACTAGACCTCCCAGGGATCTAATTTAGATGTGTGGTGAGCACTTTGAACCCCAAGTGCTTCACAGAAGTTTATAAAGCAGAGCCATGAAAGTAAAAAATAATTTTTCTTTACTCAAAAATGATTTTTTAGCCCACAATTTTTTATTTTCCCAAGGGTAAATGGAGAAATTGGACCCAAAAGTTGTAGGCCAGTTTCTCCTGAGTACGCTGATACCCCAAATGTGGGGGTAAACAACTGTTTGGGCACACGTCGGGGTTCGGAAGGGAAGTAGTGACGTTTTGAAATGCAGACTTTGATGGAATGCTCTGCGGGCTTCACGTTGCGTTTGCAGAGCCCCTGATGTGCCTAAACAGTAGAAACTCCCCACAAGTGACCCCATTTTGGAAACTAGACCCCCCAAGGAACTTATCTAGATGCATAGTGAGCACTTTAAACACCAAGGTGCTTCACAGAAGTTTATAACGCAGAGCCGTGAAAATAATAAATGTGTTTTCTTTCCTCAAAAATATTTTTTTAGCCCAGAATTTTTTAATTTTCCCAAGGGTAACAGGAGAAATTTGACAGCAAGAGTTGTTGTCCAGTTTCTCCTGAGTACGCTGATACCCCATATGTGGGGGAAAACCACTGTTTGGGCACATGCCGGGGCTCGGAAGGGAAGTAGTGACGTTTTGGAATGCAGACTTTGATGGAATGGTCTGAGGGCATCATGTTACGTTTGCAGAGCACCTGATGTGCCTAAACAGTAGAAACCCCCCCACAAGTGACCCCATTTTGGAAACTAGACCCCCCTTATCTAGATATGTGGTGAGCACTTTGAACCCCCAAGTGCTTCACAGAAGTTTACAACGCAGAGCCGTGAAAATAAAAAATAATTTTTAATTCCTCAAAAATTATGTTTTAGCAAGAAATTTTTTATTTTCTCAAGAGTAACAGGAGAAATTGGACCCCAATAGTTGTTGTCCAGTTTGTCCTGAGTATGCTGGTACCCCATATGTGGGGGTAAACCACTGTTTGGGCACACATCGGGGCTCGGAAGGGAAGCAGTGACGTTTTGAAATGCAGATTTTGATGGAATGGTCTGCGGGTGTCACGTTGCATTTGCAGAGCCCCTGATGTACCTAAACAGTAGAAACCCCCCACATGTGACCCCATTTTGGAAACTAGACCCCCCAAAGGAACTTACCTAGATGTGTGGTGAGCACTTTGAACCCCCAAGTGCTTCACAGAAGTTTATAACGCAGAGCTGTGAAAATAAAAAATAATTTTTCATTCCTTTAAAATTGTTTTAGCAAGCAATTTTTTATTTTCGCAAGGGTAACAGGAGAAATTGGACCCCAATAGTTGTTGCCCAGTTTGTCCTGAGTATGCTGGTACCCCATATGTGGGGGTAAACCACTGTTTGGGCGCACGTCGGGGCTCGGAAGGGAGGGAGCACCATTTGACTTTATGAACGCAAGATTGGCTGGAATCAATGGTGGCGCCATGTTGCGTTTGGAGACCCCTGATGTGCCTAAACAGTGGAAACCCCTCAATTCTAACTCCAACACTAACTCCAACACACCCCTAACCCTAATCCCAACTCTAGCCATAACCCTAATCACAACCCTAATCCCAACACACCCCTAACCACCACCCTAACCCTAATCCCAACCCTAACCCTAATCCCAACCCTAACCCTAATCCCAACCCTAACCCCAACCCTAACCACAACTTTAACCCCAACACACACCTAACCCTAACCATAACCCTAACCACAAGCCTATTCGTAACCCTATTTCCAACCCTAGCCCTAATTCCAACCCTAACTCTAATTCCAACCCTAAGGCTATGTACCCACGTTGCGGATTCGTGTGAGATTTTTCCGCACCATTTTTGAAAAATCCACAGGTAAAAGGCACTGCGTTTTACCTGCGGATTTACCACGGATTTCCAGTGTTTTTTATGCGGATTTCACCTGCGGATTCCTATTGAGGAACAGGTGTAAAACGCTGCGAAATCCGCACAAAGAATTGACATGCTGCGGAAAATACAACGCAGCATTTCCGCGCTGTATTTTCTGCACCATGGGCACAGCGGATTTGGTTTTCCATAGGTTTACCTGGTACTGTAAACCTGATGGAACACTGCTACGAATCCGCAGTGGCCAATCCGCTGCGGATCCGCAGCCAAATCCGCACCGTGTGCACATAGCCTAATTCTAACGCTAATGCTAGTTCTAACCCTACCCCTACCCCTAACCCTACCCCTAACCCTACCCCTAACCCGAACCCTAACCCTACCCCTACCCCTAACCCTAACCCTAGTTCTAACCCTAAAAGAAAAATATTTTATTTTATTATTGTCCCTACCTATGGGGGTGATAAAGGGGGGGTTAATTTACTATTTTTTTTTATTTTGATCACTGTGATAGGTTTTATCACAGTGATCAAAATGTAGCTGGAATGAATCTGCCGGCCGGCAGATTCGGCGGGCGCACTGCACATGCGCCCGCCATTTTGGAAGATGGCGGCGCCTGTGGAGAAGACGGACGGACACCGGGAGGCTCGGTAATTATGAGGGGGGTGATCGGAGCATGGGGGGTGATCGGAGCACGAGGGGGTGGGATCGGAGCATGGGGGGAGCGGACAGGAGGACGGGGAGTGGACAGGACGACGGAGGGGAGCGGAGCACAGGATGGAGGACTGGGGAGGAGATCGGTGGCGGTGGGGGGGACAGATCAAGGTTTCCAGCCATGGCCGATGATATTACAGCATCGGCCATGGCTGGATTGTAATATTTCACCAGTTTTCATAGTGAAATACTACAAATCGCTCTGATTGGCTGTTTCACTTTCAACAGCCAATCAGAGCAATCGTAGCCACGGGGGGGGAAGCCACCCCCCCTGGGCTGAAGTACCACTCCCCCTGTCCCTGCAGATCGGGTGAAATTAGAGTTAACCCTTTCACCCGATCTGCAGGGATGCGATCATTCCATGACGCCACATAGGCATCATGGGTCGCATTGGCACCGACTTTCATGACGCCTACGTGGCGTCATGGGTCGGGAAGGGGTTAAACCCCAGACCACACTCTGGGGTGGAGATAAGGTGGACAAAATCCCACCCACTCTATGGTTGTCTACAAAAACCCAGCAATTAAAATGTCCAATTAGCCCCTGTCAACATATAGTGTGCTGGAGCAAACTTCTTGGTTTCAATTCACTGAAGCTCATGGCCTCAGTGAAATGTATCTCCCCTTCAGCACTTTGCCAGTGACTTTGTCAGACCACTTCGAGGAGTTGTTGCATGAGGTCATCTGATGACCATATTCCCTAATAAAGCATATGGGCATCAGAGAAAATAGAGAGCCCCCTGGAGCATCCAAGCATTTCATAGATGGCTGTTCACCTGGATGGCTAGCATTTAATGCTACTAGAGATGAGCAGGGTTAGAAAAACACACGGTTCAGGTTAGCATAAACAAACTTCTCTGGAGTTAGCCTCTCCAGACACACTAAACTCCAAATGCCTCAGGAGACCGACTATTTAAACCCCAGACCACACCCTGGGGTGGAGATAAGGTGGACAAAATCCCACCCACTCTATGGTTGTCTATAAAAACACAGCAATTAAAATGTCCGATTAGCCCCTCTCAACATAAAGTGTGCTGGAGCAAACTTCTTGGTTTCAATTCACTGACGCTCATGGCCTCAGTGAAATGTATCTCCCCTTCAGCACTTTGCCAGTGACTTTGTCAGAACACTTTGAGGCGTTGTTGCATCAGGTCACCTGATGACCATATTCACTAATAAAGCATATGGGCATCAGAGAAAATAGAGAGCCCCCTGGAGCATCCAAGAATTTCATAGATGGCTGTTCACCTTGATGGCTGGCATTTAATGCTACTAAAGATGAGCAGATCGATTAGCCGTGGAACGAGTTTGAGTTGCATTTCCAGTTTCAAAAGAATTTGAACATTTTGAGATTCAACTCACGATTCACAAAAAAGAAAACTTGCTGAAGCATCAGACAGGGGGCTAATGTAATTTTGCATTTTCATGTGGGCCTCCCCATAATGCCTCGCAGCTATGACAGCTTACAGATTATCACACCCTGTGTAGTGGTGGTCAGTACCTGGGGCATCAGAAATCAGGGGTTCCCAATCGAGTATAGTTTGTACAGCAGAGTCATTTTCCTTCTCCAGAATCACTGGGTATGTCTCCCTCTTCTGTAGAACGTAAGCTCTAGTAGTCAGTGGGGTCTTCTCTCTCTTCTGTAGAGGGTAAGATCTTATGATCATTGAGGTCCTCTCTCTCTTTCTCTCTTCTGTAGAGTGTAAGCTCTTATGGCCAGTTTGGTCCTCTCTCTCACCTTTAAAGTGTAATGTATGATCAGCGGGGTCCTCTCTATCCTGCATAGTGTAAGCTCTTGTGTTCAGTTGGGTCATCTCTCTCACCTGTAAATTGTAAGCTCTTATGGTCAGCAAGTTCCTCTTTTGGTCATCTTCTGTGAAGTGTAAGCTCTTATCATTGGTGAAACTCTCTCTCTCCTCCCCCATGTGTACTTTACAAGCAATTACAAGCTTTCCAGCATTGAAATTCACCCAAATGTGTGCACCGTGAATCCAATTTCTTGGGAACATTGCGCAAATTTAAATTTCAAAAGAATCGCTCGTCTCTTAATGCTACATTTTCACTGCAGTGACGGCTGCAGGGTTGATAAATGTGTGGCTGACCAAGCCTTCTCCTTGAGACCACAGTTGATTTCCAGGGGTTAAAAAGTGACCTTATCTGTGCTGATGAGGTGTATGCCACTCTGTATTTTTTTTTTAGAAAAGGAGTTGTTTTCGTTTTCCAAATATTAGTTTGAATAAACTTCAGCACAATACAAATCTAATAATAAAGTTTGATGCTAAATATTTCAGCGTTTTGACAGCAGTTGCTCATTAAGCGAGCAGGTTAATAACAATCCTTAATCTATACGACCTAGCTTCCTGCAGGCTACCCTGTGCAAATGTTTCATACTTTGTGCAGTATAATTGCTTTTATGCCTTATGATGATTTACAAAACACAATTATCAACAAATATTTTATTGATGAGTGGATTATTTCAATCAGTTCGGCTCCCATTATTTGTGCTCTGATACTATAAAGCCTCTTATCAAATTACATTTATAATTAGGGTAAGAACACGATTACCATGCAATCTATGTGTTTTCTGAATATTTCCTTCGCAGATAAAACACATTATTTTGTCCAAGCCATAATTGGCTGACTCTAATTTACAATTTCTGCTGAATCCTGGAATCAGATTATGTTTAATGATGTAAATCTACAATTATATTCACCTTTCACTCGCTCACCACTCAGTCTGACTTGTTAAATATTCATAGTTTTTAGGTTTGGATGAGTTTGGAGTTAAAACTAATTCAACTTTTATTGACAAGAGGTTTTAGCGGGAATTATATCCAGATTTCTCACTTATTGTACACAAAACACCACCAGGATGTATTCGGGTATTTTAGATTAAACAAAATCTGTTTTGTGACATTAATGCATAGCCATGTCTAATATTCAAACTTCAGATTATCGCAATTTATTTTTTATTCGGTGAGAGGATTTGAACAATCCGCATATGAGCTTGTATTGCAGTCTTACTGAGTGTTTTTATTTAGAGATTCTAAATAGTTTTCTTCAGACGTTTCTAGAAAAGAAAATGTAAAAAACTGTAATGTGTAAATGAAAAGACTATGAGATTAATTTCGATTTTATATAGTAACACTTGATAAAGGCAAATAATATAATTAAAGGAAGAAAATTTGAAAGGAATCTGTCACTTGGTTTTTGTTGCCTTATCTGATAGCAGCATAATATAGAAGAGACCCTGATTCCAGTGATGTATCACTTAGTTTGCTGCATGCAGTAGTTGTGATGCAATCAGAGTTTTCAGATGTATCTGAACTCAGAAAGCTGCCCCCGTCCACACCACTGATTAGCAGCTTTCTGTGTACTTTGTATATTGACAGTAAGCTGCCAATGAGTGTTGGAGGTGGAGTTGGACCAGGATGCACATGAGCTGTAGTCCTGTAGTGATAATCTCCTGCTGATAAAACACTTATTATATTGAAACAACAACACACTGCCTAGTGAGTGACACATTGCTGAAATCAGTATCTCAGCCCCCAATATCTCAGTTATTATTGATTAATAACAAAAACCTGCTCATAGATTCCCTTTTAAAGGGGTTACCCTTTTTTAAGATTTTTCTGTAATAAATAAATATTCACTATTAGAGTTGAGTAAAATGATTCACAGGACTCATGGTCCAGTGGCCACTCTGTGCAGCCTGAGTAAAGCACTATGAATATCGTACTGTCTGCTACCATTCTGGGCTCCTCTTCTAGTTTATAGGACTTGCTAAGAAATGCCTTCTAATAAGAAAAGGTGCTCAAGATGCCGATAGGTAGTAGGAAGACTGCAGTGCTCTAGTCTAGCTCCCGCAGAGTACCGGTGCAGCCGCTGGAACAGAGTCATGTTGCTCAACTCTATTGACTATGGTATTCCATACAGTATAAGAAAAAATATGGTGATACATAGCTCCCAGATATTTCCCCAAAGCTTGTTCTTTTGGCATAAGATGTGTCAACCAATGCATTGAACATATATGTGACAGGAGCTTTCCCTGCTCTCAGGTTGAACTTATGCATTAACATACAATCTCAAGATAACCTAAGGTTGGGGCCAAGTATCTATGCCCCCGTTCTACTGTACCAGTATGTAAGTTATTGCGGACTCAATGCAACAAGCGAGTTGCCGCACCCCGACATGCAAATTGCAAAAAGAAAAGAATATCTAAATCACATCAGCTCACCCTGTCCAGGTATTGTTGAGTCTCCGCATGGGGCACAGACAGAGACAATTGGCCGGCTCCCAGGTGAAAATGATAAGGTACAAGGCAGGAAGACATCCAGCAATGGAAAGGACTATAAAAACATAGATTATTATTAACTATTAAAATACCAAAAGAGAAAAAATAAAACCAAACACATTAGGCCTATGCGTTACGAGCACTGAGGCTTTTAAAGAGGTTTTGTCACAAACAAAAGTTCAGTTAATCAATATATATTGCAATAATAATAATTTCCATAATTGGATGTGTTTTAAAAAAATGTTCCTGTGCTGAGATAATCTTATAAATGTTCCCCTGCTGGGTGCTGTGTAATGGCTGTGTCTGACCGTACAGGAACAAGGTCTGATCATACCACAGCTCCTGGGCAGGGGAGGGGATCACAGCTGATTCTTTTTGTGAGGTAAAACATTTCACTGCCTATTTTTAAGCAATGTTTTATCTCCAAGAAAGAATAATTTATGATCATATGCTGACCTTTCTGTATATTCTCTTTTGCTCCCTCCACTACCCAGGAGCTGTGGTATGATCAGACCATGTCCCTGTACCGTCAGACACAGCCATTACACAGGACACAGCATGGGCACACGTATAAGATTATCTGAGCACAGGAACATTTTATAAAAACACATCTAATTGTGGAAATTATTATTATTCCAAGATCTATTGATTAAAATTAACTTTTGTTCATGGGAACACCCAGTTTGCCTAGGACCTCACTGCACCAAGACTCCCTGATGAATTGGGATATCTGGCTCCTCCCACCAGCATGGTTGGCCTGAAATGATCTAAGCAGAAAGTGAGTGTTAATCTTCTTTAATCCCTTTTTCTTTATAATTGCTTGTACATACTTTGTCTCATATTGTAAAATCTTTATATACCTTTTGTAAACACTGCCTACTTTTTGGAGTAAACTATAAAACTACTAGTTCGTCTTCTCCATGTTCTATGCGAATTTTCACGTGTCCGAAGTTAATTACGCTACTAATTTGGGTTTGCTTGAACCCCTCTGTGGAGAAATCTGAGCTGGTAGCAGCGAAGTGTGTTCTGGGCTAGGTGGGCACAGCTGGCAGCGATGGAACGGGGTTTTATAAGCTATTGTCTGGATGCGGCCTGAGCATTTTTTAATTCCCTCGCTGCAGCATGCCTGCTAGCCAGTCCACAGTGAAGCGGCCCATCCGGCGACTAATTATCCTAGGTGTAGATCCCTGACTGACCTGAGGGTAAGGGAGGCGCCGGAGAGCTGCAAGTTCTGAAGCCGAACTGGAAAACAGGATATACATAGATCCCTGCAGTTCGTGATATATTGTAGCAGCAGTGGGATAAATAAGATAAGCCCCCCTGCACATGTGATAGTTGTGTGCTGCCCATAGGTCACCCCCCCGATTCGTGACAATATATATATGTGTGTATATATATATATATATGTATATATATGTGTGTGTGTGTATATATATATATATATATATATATATATGTGTGTGTATATGCATTATATATACACACATGGTGACTTAGTGGCTATCACTGCAGCCTTGCAGTGCTGGGGTCCTGGGTTCAAGTCCCACCAAGGACAACATCTGCAAAGAGTTTGTATGTTCTCCCCGTGTTTGCGTGGGTTTCCTCCGGGTTCTCCGGTTTCCTCCCACATTCCAAAGACATACTGATAGGGAATTTAGATTGTGAGAACCAATGGGGACAGCGATGATAATGTTTGTAAAGTGCTACGGAATATGTTAGCGCTATATAAAATTAAAGATTATTATTATTTCATCGTAGTGCTGGAAGCACATAGGCCTAATGTGTTTATTTTTATTTTTTGCCCTTTTACGTATTTTAATAGTTACTACTAAATAATGTTTTTATAGCCCTTTCCATTGCGGCTGCTGGATGTCTTACTGCCTTCTAAATTGCAAAAAGTTCAAATGATTCTCCAGAGTACACCTTAAATGTAACCAAAAACCGAGGCTATTATTTTTGCATGTAGTGAGTTAAAACAAGTACAATCTCCATTTTCAAGAGAATTGTTCCACTTCTTGAAGTAACAATAGTAGTGATCTGGTAAAACAAATGGATCTTATTCAATTTGGCTAACCATGTCTACTGCCGTAAATATTTCAGAAATATTGTGCAAACCAAACAAACATATACTGTAGGGCACGAATCGTCTGTCCTTTTTCCATTAGTTCAACACTGTTATAAGCTACAGTAATTATTATTTAATTTGGATGAAATTTTAACCCCAGAATAAAATCGTCCTAGATTTGATTAAAAAAAAGTGTTGATAATTCCAATATCGTTGTATTAATAATTTCCTCTTGGCTCTAGGCTGTTGAGAGCTCTGCTTTTTAAAGATACCACGTTCAGGATTTGGCATTACCACTGTGGACCTTGTTCACATCATACCAGATACTAAGACATTGGTTCTGCTCATGTTGTCCTATTGTGTCCAACCCTCAATTTGTAGCATTGCTACTGTTATGGTGGAACGGTCACTGAGTGCAGTTTTAATCTGTATTTTAATCATCAATAATGTTCTGAATCTTGCAAAAAAAATTCCGAAGTTAAGAAAAAAGTGGTTTATAAATCTTTTTCTCATTGTAAAGGAATATGGAGGATATTTGAGCACACGACTCGTGACATCCATGACAGATGATCTGTTTGCATGTGGCTCAGCTCTTTCTCCTATAACAGATTTTAAACTATATGGTAAGGTTTTTACATTTACTAAATATTTTAGACTTTTTTCCAACCATATTGTATTGCTTATGTAATATTTAGGGTTCTGTTCACACCTGCATTGGTAAATTCTGTCAAGGTTTTGATAGTAAAAATAGTGCAGTATAGAAATCCAGACAATCCTATCAAGTCAGGTCCATCACAGTGTCATGACTTCCAAAAGCTAAGAAAAGAGTCTCATGGTACATTTACACCATTCGATTATCATGAACCAGAATCGTGCAGTCTCAACAGGCTGTCAATGCGCTAATGAACGAGAAAAATGCTCATTTATCAGGTGAACTGATCTTCTAGTTTGCTGAAACAAATCATCTTCCTCGACAGCGCATCAGACTGTGTAAACAAGCCCTGCTGTGTCAAGAACAATGGCAGTTTATGCGCAGTGAGCGATCAGATCATACAGTGTTTATCTGAAGAGTGGTCTGCCTGTTTAAACTGACTTTTAAACAACTACTGATCAATAAATATATACCGATTGATAACTGAAAATACACCCTTACTCAATTTTTTTTTAAGTCTTAAAGAAGTTTGTATCTAATAACTGCATGTGTGATTCCAGCCTTAAAGGAGTTGTCCACTACTCAGACTACCCCTTCTTAATACATACGATTCCCCCTAGTAAAATAATAACACTTATGCAACGTTCACATGTTCAGTATTTGGTCAGTATTTTACTTCAGTATTTGTAAGTCAAAATTAGGATTGGAACAATCAGGAGAAAAGTATAATAGAAACACATCACCACTTCGGCATCCCCCCCTCCTGATTTTGGCTTTCAAATACTGATGTAAAATGCTGACCGATTACTGAAAGTGTGAACATGGCTCTATACTCTCCTTCGATGCCAGCCCCATTCCAGCAGTGTCGGCTCTGGCTCTCCCGTGGATCATGTGACATTATTATATTACATGATTCCCTCAACCAATCAGTGCTGGCTTTACTCTCCTCTCCTTCCGATATAATTGACATGGTGCTGGCACTGGAGGTGAGTATAAGTGTTATTATTTTACTGGGTGGAAACATAGAAATTCAGAAGGGGTTGTCCAAGTAGTGAACAACCATATTAAAATGGCGACATGCGCCAAACCTATATCTGTTTCCCTATACATCTAGTCAGGCTAATAGTGATGGGCGAACCTGTGGATGTTCGGTCCGGCGGGTTAGTCCAAACATTTAAAAAAAGCTCAGTTTGGGTACCAGAACTGTATCCGAACTTGAAACCGGACCTAGATCCCTTTCAAATGAATAGGAGGCTCGAACATCTGATGTTTCCCACTTTGTTATTTGTGTGACAGTGTGAGAAACACCGGCTCTGATCGGCAGTAAGTTTATAAGTTTGTTACCGCCTATCAGAGCACTGCAGTTCCCACATTGCCACACAGATGACAGCATGTGAGCCAACAGTTGGGATCGGTGGTAAAAAGGTTACCGATTGCAGTGAGAGCAGGCGTATGATGATGTGAGTATTCAGCAGCCAGTGCCTGTGCAATAAATAAATAAAACAGAAAAAAATGGCATGGGGCCCATCTATTTTTGCTAACCAGCACAGGTAAAGCTGACAGCTGCTGACTGCAGTCCCCTGCTGTCAGCTTTATATTTCTCTTGTTATCAAAAATAGAGGGGTCCCGTGCCATTTTTAATTATTTATATCAATTTAAAAAACAGTGTGGTGTCCCCCAATTTTTGACTACGAGCCATGCTAAAGCAGGCAGCTGGGAGCTGGTATTCTCAGACTGGGAAGGAGCCATGGATATTGGCCCTCCTCAGTCTAAAAATAGCAGCCCACAGCCACCTCAGAAAAGGCAATCTTGGCACTTTACACAGGTTAGTAATGGAAAAGCTTCTATAAGACACCCCTATTACTAACCCCATAGTCAAATGTAATAAAAATACAGACACAGAGAAAAGTCCTTTATTTCAAATAAAAACACCATAATAAAATAATAAAACACCATATTCCAAACCTGTCCGGTGATCCTTATGTCCCACAATGTGCTCCAACTTTGCTAAATCTGGATTGCATGGTCAAGCAGTGGTGTGATGTGACCGCTCAGTCATGAATCCAGGAGACACTGAGATTTTTTCATTGTTTATTTCAATTAAAGGACTTTTTTCTGTGTGCGCCCTTATTTAATTTTCACTATGGGTTAGTAAGGGGGAAGTCTTATAGACACCTCTCCATTACTAACCCCTGGGCTGACTTCAACCCCACAAATATTAACCCCACTTGCCACCGCACTAGGGCAAGTGAGAAGAGCAGAGGCTAAGCTCCAGAATTGGAGCATTTTATGTTCTTAGTCTGGGAGGAGGCCAATGTCCATAGCCCTTTCCTAGGCTATTAATATCAGCCCACAACTGTCTGTTTAGCCTTTGCTGGTTATTGAATACAAGGGAGACCCCACATCATTTTTGGGGGAGTCTTTCCTATAATAACCAGTAAAATGTTAGCAAATAGCTGTGAGCTGGTATTAATAGCCTAGTAACCTTTATGGATATTGGCCCATTCCCAGAATATTAGCATCAGCCCCTAGCTTTAGTCTTTACCTCAGCTGGTTATGAAAATTACGGGGGACCCACTCTGTTTTTTTCATGTATTTCTTTATTTATTAACAGGTACAGTAAGGTCTCGAGAGTTCATAGCAGCTGCTTTTGTTGCTTTGCAAGTGCCAGTGCCGGACTGATGAACGACCGCGAAACTGGCATTTGACACATAACCTTAAGGTTACCAGACTTTACAGCCACCGGCTCTCTAAGCAGCTGTGAGGCCTGGAAACCTAATGCGAAAATTTAAGGGGCCATTTAAGGTTACTAGCTCACAGCTGTTTGCTTATCCTTTACTGGTTATTATAGGGGAGACCCTCAAAAAATGATGTGGAGTCTTGCTGACTGATTGAGAACTGTTCTCACTAGTGCTGATGTCAGCGAGGTCACTGGAGTCTGAGAACGGGCTGATGTAGTACTCTCATCAGCCAACGTCTGTGACCGGCGGTAATCTTTTACCTGCATACTTACTGCTGATCAGAGCCGAGGTTTCTCAAGCTGTCACACAGATGACAGTGTCGGAAACACTGGATAATTGGGCTGCCAAACCCAAACA
Source organism: Ranitomeya variabilis (assembly GCF_051348905.1). Lineage (NCBI taxonomy): Eukaryota > Metazoa > Chordata > Amphibia > Anura > Dendrobatidae > Ranitomeya > Ranitomeya variabilis. Next base: position 69,551,493 of record NC_135237.1, on the reverse strand, counting down.
GTAAAACGGACTTCAGGGAGAAATTTGTGTTCAGGGTCCATGACATACACTATGTGTTTGGTGTACACCCCAAACCTTAATGTTTGGGTTCGCCTATCCCTACAGGTGAGCACTTGTCTATTTTGGCTGTCAAAAGGGTTATTAAGATCAATGACTTGTGATTTGGCACATTATTGTTGCCATATTGCTTTCACCTCATATACATAAAGTTTGCATATTATCATTAAAAATTCACAGTGTCCATTAAGCGCACTGAAAAAATAAACTGCTGGGAAAACTGTTTGAAAAACTTTTTCTTTTTGCTGAATGCACAACTTGTGACAGATTTTGCTATGTTTTGGGTTGTCATTATGATTTAAAAAGAGAAAACACTGTAGTTTGACACTAAATGGCTTCTGTTATGATCCGGTGACCCTGGAGCCGCATGAGACTATCTCTGGAGTAGGTGGTACCTGTACTGACCGCAATCCTAATACTGACACCGCAACTAGAAGTAGCCGTGGGATGTACCTAACCAGGCCTAGACACCTCGACACAGCCGGAGGACTAAATACCCCTAAAGATGGAAATGGGAAATCCTATCTTGCCTCAGAGCAGAGGCCCAAAGGATAGGCAGCCCCCCACAAATATTGACTGTGAGTTTAAGAGGAAATATGTACACAGGCAGAAAAAACAGAGTTTAGCAAAAGAGGCCCTTCTAGCTAGATAGAAAGGATAGGACAGAGTTCTAAGCGGTCAGTATTAAAACACTAGAAAATTCCACAGCAGAAAATACTATATACTACATCTAACTAAAGACATAGGATGTATATCTGCATCTCCAGAGAAACCAGCATGACAGAAAAATCCAAACAAGTCAAGCTGGACAAAAACACAATAGATTGCACTGCACATAAAAGCACACTGCATGCGTGCTACAGAGAACCAAAACAAGGCACTTATCTTAGCTGAAATGACAGCAGGGCAGTGGAGCCAGAGAGAGATGCAATCCCTCCAAGATACAATGGACAACTGGCAGGGATTGATGGATCCTACAAACCTAAATACCTAATAGAGCTGCAATAAGCAGAAACACCTGCCCTGGCCTATAATCCAGAGACCACTGCACTACCACTAACAACCACCGGAGGGAGCCCAAGAGCAGAATTCACAACAGGCTTCACCCAACCACTAACCATGAGTGGAGAAAAAGTTTTGGTGTTATCATTCATATTCTCTGAAAAAAGGCCAAGAAAGCAAAAATTCTGCCGGGGTATGTAAACTTTTGAGCACAACTATAAGGATTCGATCTTGTCATGCTCTTCCCTTCCAGGCCCTGCACCAGGCAAAACCCTGTACATCTGTTTTTCCTGCAGTGTTCCTAAATTTAAAATGACGGAGAATATGCTCTCAATTACCAATGTCAATGTTCTTAACGGCCCCCATACATATTAGATGAAAGTCAGCCGAGCTTGCTCATTTGCTATCAGAATGGGAGGAATAGAAATATGCAACAGCCTGGGTGAAAGAGGCTTGGGTATAGACCACAGACTGCACATGAGTCAACAGTGTGATGCAGCAGCAAAAAAAGACAAACACAGTTCTCTGATGTATTAAGAGAAGCATAAAGTCTAGATCACGTGACATATTTATCTCCCTCTACTCCTCCTTGGCCAGATCTTATCTGGACTACTGTGTCCAGTTCTGGACTTCAAATTTTTAAAAAGACAACGAAAAACTGGAGAAGGTTTGGAGAAGAGCTACCAGGATGGTGAGGGGACTGTAAAGTATGTCCTACGAGGAACGGTTAAAGGATCTGGGAAGTTTTAGCTTGCAAAAAAGAAGGCTAAGAGGAGACTTAATAGCTGTCTACAAATATCTGAAGGGATGTCACAGTGTAGAGGGATCATCATTATTCTCATTTCCACATGGAAACACAAGAAACAATGGAATGAAACTTTAAGGGAGAAGATACATATTACATATTAGAAAAAAACTTGTTGACAGTGAGGGTGATCAATGAGTGGAACAGGCTGCCATGAGAGGTGGTGAGTTCTCATTCAATGGAAGTCTTCAAACAGAGGCTGGACAGACATCTGTCTGAGAACTCAAACTCACAAGAAAAAAATGGGTCCCAAATACTGAAGGGTAATGCCAAATTGGCTTCATATAAATACCCATTAGGTAACTGGACAGTAAATGTATACTCCCAATACTTATTTAACAAGAGAAAAAATGGAGTTCCATACACATAATGTAAAAAATTAGTACATTTTATTGAAAATATCAAAAGTGACATACAATTTAGCACAAAATTAACAAAAAGTAACAAAAAAAACAAAAAAACCCTAGTCTAGAGATCGCTACACACCCGGCACAGTAAGTGTATCCAAATGCTCCCAAAGCATGGGAGAAATCCACCACATCATAAATAATCCAAAATGTACGTACTAATAGCCTAACATAACCCCTAGGGGGTTTTTACACTGGCACCCCGGCACCTGACTGTCTTCCAGCATGGGTAAGGAACTTTATTTATAACACCGCCACCTTGTATTTCCATTTCCCCATAGGGATTTTTTGTCATTATGACAACTTTTGGGGTATGTACTATCTATAGACATTGGATGTTGCCTCATACTTATGTTAGGCTATTAGTACGTACATTTTGGATTATTTATGATGTGGTGGATTTCTCCCATGCTTTGGGAACATTTGGATACACTTACTGTGCCGGGTGTGTAGCGATCTCTAGACTAGGGTTTTTTTGGTTTTTTGTTACTTTTTGTTAATTTTGTGCTAAATTGTATGTCACTTTTGATATTTTCAATAAAATGTACCGGACTAATTTTTTACATTATGTGTATGGAACTCCATTTTTTCTCTTGTTAAATAGACATCTGTCTGAGATGGTTTAGTGAAATGAAGGTCTCTTCCAACTCTAACATTCTATGATTTCATCTATTGCGCCTCTGTTCTGTGAACCACAGGCCACTGTTTTTTTTAGTGCCCTCCCTCCTCTGTTTGAAATTACTTCTTCATACACAGGAGCAGGCAGAGGGGCTGTGTAATCACAGACATGGAGGAAAACACCCAGTGCACGGTCCGGCCCCTGTACATCAAATTCTACTTAGCAGAACATTAAAATGGCGAATTAAAGAAGAACCACAAAGTAGATTTTTTTCACTAAAGGTATCAATGTTAATCACTTTTACAGCTCCATTACAGCAAGGCCTTTATTTTACAATACAACACTCTTGCTGACAGGTTCTCTTTAAATCTCATTTTCTGAATGTATTCCAAATAAGATACTTACTTGTGATGTTTCTTCCTGGAAAATGATTCCAGTCTTAATATGTCTTCTTTCTTTAAGCATCTGCTTTTTCGGAGAGGTATTTGGGACTACATACCATTGATAATGGAGCATACGGGGCATATGAGGTATGAATATTGGAGAAACTCAAATACCAAAATGTAAGATGATTTATTCTCAGCATGTATTGCTATATGCATGTTTCCCAAGCAGTGACTCAGGAGTCACATCGGCAGCTTTATACCTGCAGCCAGTTGCCAGTCTGCTTTCCTTCCATAAAACGCCAGCCCCACATCTGTCTGTGGGTTGTTTCTGCTATTACAGCTCTCTGCCATGGGGGTGGAAGTTCAATAGACAAAAAGAAGAAAAAAAACCTTTTCTCTGCCCACACCTTCTTAAGAAGTTCTAAAGACAGTTCATTTTGCCTCGTAGTTTATACATGGTGCAAAGCAGGGGTGATCATACAGCTCTGGCAAAAATTAAGAGACCACTGCAAAATGTTCAGTTTGTCTGATTTTCCTCTTTATAGGTATATTTTGGAGTAAAATGTAAATTGTTCTTTTATTCTATAAACTTCTGACAGCATGTCTCCAAATTTCCAAGCAATAAATTTTGTATTTTTTTTCTGAAAAGGAGAAATGGTCAAAAGTAAAAAAAAATAACCCAGTGCTTTCAGACCTCAAATAATGCAAAGAAAACAAGTTCATAATCATTTAGAAACAACAATACTAATGTTTTAACTCAGGAAGAGTTCGGAAATCAATATTTTGTGGAATAACCATGTTTTTTAATCACAGCTTTCATGTGTCTTGGCATGCTTTCCACCAGTCTTTCAGACTGCTTTGGGCGCAAAAATGTAAGCAGTTCTTCTTTGGTTGATGGCTTGTGACTATCCATCATCCTCTTGATTACATTCCAGAGGTTTTCAATGGGGTTCAGGTCTGGAGATTGGGCTGCCCATGACAGGGTTTTGATGTGGTGGTCTCTTAATTATTGCCAGAGATGTATAATTGGTGCAACCTGTAGGGCTGCCCAAGAAGTATAGGGGCCCATTTCCACCTCCAAAGCAGGTGGAATTGTGCATTATGAGTGGGAATTGAGCTGCAAAGGCCCATGTATTGTTCTTGCACAGGGGCCCTCTTCTGTCTGTGTCTGTCACTGGTGCAAACACTACACAGCTGGCTAGTGGGTGCAGTATGTTAAGAAAAAAAATAAAACAACGTTCTAGTACTCATCTTCTGTATAAAAAGCTTTAATCCTTTATTGCATAATCTAAAACTCAGTTTAGTAAGTAAAAAAGTTACAAAACTACCAAGTTTGGAAAAATGTAGCCATACTAGCCTATGTATTTCAAACCTTTGATGGCTACAGTTTTACAAAATTGGTAGTTTTGTAACTGTTTCCTAATTCTGAAAAACCACTCTAACTGAAATGTGTTTACGTTACAAGGCTCGTTAAAGGGTTATAATTGACTTTTAGGATAGGTGGCACTAGAGTTCTAGTCTCTGAAGAGACAATTTGCATATCTTCACTAAAGAGTGTCTGACTGTTGAGGACTATAAGTGAATACATTTGAGTAGAATTGAATTCTTTTTGAATTTTACAAAAAATTTAATTTCTATTCACCAAAATGCAGATTTTTTTGCAATTTACTTCCGCGTGGATTCAGCAAAATGGCAGATGCTGGTCACCATTTTTCTGAAGCGTTAGGCTGTGTGCACACGTTCAGGATTATTCGTGTTTTTTTCACATTTTTTCACGATAAAAGCGCTTAAACGCATACATTAAGCATCCCATCATTTTTAATGCATTCTGCAATTTTTGTGCACATGATTCATTTTTTTCCACGAAAAAAACGCATCGCGGTAAAAAACGAAGCATGTTCATTAATTTTGTGGATTTTTCGCATTTTTCCCACTATTTAATGCATTGGGAAGCTCCGGAAAAAAACATGCAAAAACACGTCAAAAACGTGCAAAAAAATGCGTGAAAAACCAGAAAAAAGCATGCGGAATTCCTGCAGAAAAAGTCTGTTTTTTTTCAGGAAAATTCTGCAGAAAATCCTGAACGTGTGCACATAGCCTAAAAGAAAGTTAAAATTTTTTAAAAACTCCTTAAACTTAGTTTACTGCTCATCTCTCTGGCTCCACCACTAATCACCATCATGCATCTGGTCCTCATTATATTTTCAGATCCTTTCTGTGAGTACTGAAATCCACACGCCTCTCACACTGAGCTCTGATGAGGCCCCGCATGGTTCAGTGCGTGCGCGTGCACGGTCACGAGTTTAGACATTGTGACTTTCCTCATGCTTGTGCAGAACCCTCCTAGACCTTATCAGGAGTCCAGGCTCAGTGTGAAACTCCCAGGGATTTCAGTGTAAGAAATGGGGGGATCAGAAGATGAGAGTAGATCGAGAAAGGTGACGATGAAAGGAAGTGGCCGGAGAGGTGAGCCGTGAAGTAAGTATAATGATTTTTCTTACTTTTTTACGTATTTAGTTTACTATGCTCTGGAGTGTGGAGAGACCCCAGAGAATAATAAGGAACATTAAATTTGCAGAGAATAACTTCTCCCAGAAATGTACTACAGAAAATCAGAATTAAATGAAGTTTATCAAATCGAAACAAGCTGAAAAATACGGTGTATCATACCCAAGACTAATTGTACCTTAAAGGTAATTTCCAGCACTTTCACGTAATCAATAGTAATTACAGTATTAATTCCTGATCTCAAACACTGTTACAGCTAATATATTCGGTTATAATGGAAGCTTCTGGCATTCTGCTGTGATAGCATAAGCTATGATTTTTGTATGTAGCCACCGAGAGGATGTCTTATAGCAAACAGCATAGAACGCTATTCAATTTGCCAGAAATCCATACCCTTTGTTCCATTCATATAAGGCCTGTGTGACTTTTCATTGAAGCTTATCAGTCATTTTGTGTAAAGCCAATTTGCCATCCCTTTGCTGAAGATAGCCTCTTTAATCTATGTTTCCACAGTTGGCCAAAGTAACAGTTCGAGAGTCTTTATCGAATAAAGCTAAATTTTTGATTATCCATGCTACTGCAGATGGTGAGTAATGCTTTATTAATCCTTAATCTATTCCATAATGATAAGAACCTATTAGACAGATGCTCCTCACTGAGCAATGAGAAAATGTGCTATAATTAATTTGTCCCCTTTACTGATACTAATCTTATTTTACAGAAAAAATCCACTTCCAGCACACTGCAGAACTCATAACGAATTTAGTCAAAGCCAAAGCCAATTATTCCTTACTGGTAAGTTCCTTGTTTCCCCGATTGTTATGTCTTTTACATACATGGTAGTGTCACAAACATGTGAAGGGCACAGTCACCCAAGGTGGCAGGTACACACTGAAGTTTTGACTTTTTTACATATTTCCCTTGTGTTCTGCTTAAAAAAACGATAGCTACTTTTGTTCATGATCAGGTAAGACTTGACTGACTTGACTGAAGTTGGACTAAAGTGCATACTTACTCACATTCGCAAAATTTGAGACCTTTAAAGAAAACCTGTCAGCACAATTTTGCAATGTAAGGTAAAGAAATGGCTGTAATGGCGCTGTAATGCTGATTATATTGATATCTTTGATAAAGAAATGTATGGTTCTTCAGAGGGGCCAGAGAATCAGAGGCAGAGGAGGAGAAGACACAGTGTACAGTCCGGCCCCTGTGCACCAAAATCTAATTAGTAGAAAACTTCAAATGGTGATTGGTGAAGAAATCAACTTTACTGTTCTTCATTAAAGGTATCAATTTAATCTGTCTTACAGCACCATTGCAATCATTTCTTTACTTTACAACATTGCGCTGATAGGTTCTCTTTAAACCTCTAACCAGGACCACCTGATAACTCTTACAAATGCTCAGCAATGCCCACTTTGGGGTATAGTTTCTTTAAGTCATGCCCCATTTGTGATAAAGTTTGTATGGCAAAATCAGGACAGTATGAAAGTAATGATTTGTCTCTTGGATTGATAATAAGCACAAAAGAGACATTAGAGAGTGCAATAATTTTGGCTGATTTGGCTCAGTATAGGGCATGTCTGCTTTTAAAATCCCATTTTCATACACCCTATTAGGTAATTCCAAGTTAATAGATAGTGGGTCTTAAAGGGAACCTATCACCCCGTTTTTTAAAGATTAGATAAAAATAGTGTGAAATAGGGGCAGAGCTGGGCTTTACATTAGTGCCTTTTTGGTGCCTTTACACCCCCGTTAGGCTGCCGAAATACCTTTGTGAAGTGGCCGTTTTGTCCTGTCACTCAAGTTGGTCAGGTCGGATGGGCGTGGTCACAGCGCTGTTTGTCCCCCAGGATCCTGCTCATCATTACGTTGGTGGCGTAGGGGTGTGCGCATGTCCAGCAGGCAAATCCACTGCCCAGGAGATGAATAACAGCGCGGTCTTCGCTATTCAGCCGTTTACCGGTGGGCGCGGCCATCTTTCCTGTGGCCGCGCCTGCGCAGATGGAGCGCTCTGCTGCCCGGGGCTTCAGGAAAATGGCCGCCGCGATCTCCATCTGCACACGCGCGGAATCCCGCGGCCATTTTCCTGAAGCCCCAGGCAGCAGAGCGCTCCATCTGCGCAGGCGCGGCCACAGGAAAGATGGCTGCGCCCACCGGTAAACAGCTGAATAGCGAAGACCGCGCTGTTATTCATCTCCTGGGCAGTGGATTTGCCTGCTGGACATGCGCACACCACTACGCCACCAACGTAATGATGAGCAGGATCCTGGGGGACAAACAGCGCTGTGACCACGCCCATCCGACCTGACCAACTTGAGTGACAGGACAAAACGGCCACTTCACAAAGGTATTTCGGCAGCCTAACGGGGGTGTAAAGGCACCAAAAAGGCACTAATGTAAAGCCCAGCTCTGCCCCTATTTCACACTATTTTTATCTAATCTTTAAAAAACGGGGTGATAGGTTCCCTTTAAGTTCAGGTTTCCATCTCTTGGCCAAAGTGAAGATCGCTTACAAAAATAGTTGTCTTGCCCTAATGGACATGTCCTGGCTTATACAGTTAACCAATGAGTTGATTGAGAACAGTGTAATACTCCTATTCCCCAGTAGAGGCACTACAGGGAAATGAAACTCTTATGATTACATTACACTTGGGAGTCACTTTGTGAGCAATTTTTTTGCCAAGGAATGATTCTAATGAGTAGGAAGCAGAGCTTTCTTCTGCCAGATTCCTTAAATAGAGGAAGGATTTGGTATGGTTAGATTGTTATACCTCAATGGCAATTATCAGCTGTAGGAAACTAGAACTACTCCTGGCATCAGGGTGATGTATTGCCTCTATTGCTTCGCGGTTCTAGGTTTTAAGCCAACTGCATAATCTTTGTATTTTTCGATTGTCCACATTAGCGATCTTCATAGCACTCAGAATGAGAAAGGGAGTTTGATAATATGGGAGAGTGAAGAATAGGAAAATAATAGTCCAATGCAAAGCTTGTTCATGTTCCTTTAACATAACCGCACATTTGCATAATCTTTGAGACATCAACTGCTCACATTTTTTTTATTCTTTTGGCCTTGAAAAACAGACATGACCTCAGTTATTGACAAAATCATTAATATCATTTATATCAAACAAGCCGCTGGCTGACATTTCCATTTTACAGCGTTAACCTTTATTATGCAACATTTTTAATTAGATAATGATTCCCTTATATTCATAATCTGATTATAAATAAGAAACTGTCATTATAAATGTGGTTAACCGCAGCATATTAGCAGCACGGCACTTGTATAGAAATGCCAGGACACTGGTCTGTCCCTGATAGTTTTCCAATATATCGAAGTTCTTAAAGTTTCTCCAGCTTCATTTGTTCTCACCCAAACCAGTAAAACACAGTGACGGATAATTTCATTGTTTCATTGGATGTCTCTATAGGGGACACTATTTCTGGTTTTCTCGAACCTCCATATTAGCTGCATAATCATAGTTACAGGACACATTGCTTGGAGTTTATGTGCATACTATTTATACAAGAAACTCTAAATGAACAGTCTGCACAAGCTGCCAAACTCCTCCTAATGGCGGCGTAAGACACAGAATTTTATCATGTAACCAAGTAGGCTTCATTTATCAAAATTAACAGTAAATTTAAGATTGTTGTATTTAGTAACCAGAGCTCAGCTTCAGTTTCCTAATGCCCCACTCCAGCGTTTTGTTTTTTTATTTAATCACTGGAGTGGTATGGATAATGTAAGTTCCTTGAGCCTAGTACTTTCCAGCCAATGTCTTTAGCTGTTCTTGGCGCTGCTCCGATCCTGATCTATCATCTTGTGACCACAGCTTTTGACTGACCGGAAAGTCAGAGGTAAGGGTCACAAGCTCTCTGTGTAAGTTTATGAGACCGTCATTCTGGCTCTCAGGCTTACACTGATCACCGAGCAAACACTGGAGCGATCCGGCAGGTCACAACCAGCAGAAGACTGAGCCGGAGCGGTGCCGAGAACAGAACAAGATGGTGGCTGGTAAGTATATTAGTAGAGTCAGGGAACTTACATTAATGCTATCAGTCCGTTAGAAAATAAAATAAATGTCGGAGTGGTCCTTTAAAGGGCAGTTCAAAATGTGATTGGTTGATATAGGCTACAAGTCAAGTGACAAATGTGGGCCTATATTAAATAACTGTGACCAGCTTAAGTCATTTTTAAGAAGAGACACTATATAAATTAGATTTAAATGACCTATTAGTTGGTATTAAAACCGTCTGAGTTCTGTTCTCAGCCGGATCTTGGGACAGAACTGTACTCCTATCAGTATCAGTAGTGATGCAGAAGAGCAGTTATAATTTCTGCCTGGGTCTCCTTGTGTCTTTCAAGTGTGTCTTTAAGCCCCCTCCTGCAAGGAGAAATGATACTTCTTGGATATCAGTCGAACGCCTCTCACACAGCCAAACCAGATCTCCACTTTGCACTGATGAGGGGCAGTACCCCGAAACACAGTGTCTGCAAATTGATATTCTGGTTTGGCTATTATCCTAAGTTATGTGACAAGGCTCATTAAAGGGTCGACATTGACTTGTAGGATTGCTATCTTCCAATAGGCGGCATTAGAGTTATAGTTCTCTACCTCTCTGAAGAGACAATTTGCATAATTAGCATATTTCCCAGAGGAGCATTGCGGCTTTAAGTCTCCTCATCTCGGCATGCTTAGCATGTCAATCTTTTCAAGGAGAAAGAATACTTCTTGGACATCGGTCGGATGCCTCCCACACAGCCAAACCAGATTTCCGCTTTGCACTGACGAGGGGCAGTACCCCGAAACACAGTGTCTGCAAATTGAGATTCTGGTTTGGCTATTATCCTAAGTTATGTGACCAGGCTCGTTAAAGGGTCGACATTGACATGTAGGATTGCTACTTTCCAATAGGAGGCATTAGAGTTCTAGTTCTCATCCTGCCTGAAGAGACAATTTGCATAATTAGCATATTTCCCAGAGGAGCATTGCGGCTTTAAGTCTCCTCATCTCGTATGTGCTTAGCATGTCAATCTTCGCAAGGAGAAACGATACTTCTTGGATATTTAACCCCTTCACGACATTAGGCATAAGTTTACATCATGGTCAGGAAGGTATTCCAGCAAAATGACGTAAATTTACGTCATGACAATCATGTGGGCACAGGAAAGTGAACAACCAAGCCTGGGCTGTCTCTGCCCGGAGCACCGCCCCGGGCAATTTAATCCTCTAAATGTGATTGTAACAGTTAGAAGGCAAAGAGGGTGCTCCCTCTCCATTCAGATCGGCACCCCCACGACATCAGCTTGAGGGGCCTAATTGTTGCCATGGCAACCCAGGGTTGTCAAGACGACATTTGGGTCACTCAGCTACAGAAAAACCTATTAGATCATGTTCACATCACATCTAAGAAGCTTCTGTCAGTGCAGCACTGACAAGTATAATGCATTGCTAATAAAGTTAAAGTCCCATAGAGGTACTTAGTAAAAAAAAGTTTTAAAAAAAAGGAAAAATATTTTTTTCAAATTGTAAAGTAAGAAAAAATGAACAAAATATTAAACCAATAAATAGGTATACTGTATTTATGTAAAAAAAAGGAATACAAATATTTGACATGGAGGCATCCAGAACGGCCCGAACTATAAAACTGTCACACTATTTAACCCTTTTAGTGAACACTGTAAAAAAATAAAAAGTGTGGCGAAAAACAATGCTTTTTTATTCTACTGCTGAACAAAAAGTGGAATAAAACATGATCAAAAAGTCGAATGTAAATAAAAATGGTATAGCTGAAAAAGACATCCTGTCCTGCAAAAAACAAGCAAGCCATCAAATAGCTCCATCAGTGGACAAATAAAAAATTTGGCACTCATTTCATTCTGAGCTTTCCTCTGTGCCTGAAAACTATTTCCCGATTACGAGCAGGGTATTTTCACACTGTGAGGTCCATTTTCTCCTATTAGTCCTAGTAAATATTAAAAATTTGAGGCTACAACAACATTTTAGTGGTAAAAATGTACGGTAATTAATTATTCATTTTTCTCCTGGAAATGGTATAACATTCTTTAAGGCACATGTGGTGTCAACATACTCACTGCACTGAATAAATTCATAGAGCGTTGTAGTTTGTAAAATGAAGTCACTTAAGGGATGTACTGCTGTTCTGGCACCTCAGGGGCTCTGTCAATTTCACATGAACCCTCAAACCATTCCAGCAAAATGTGAACTCCAGCGTATACAGGGTATTGGCTTACTCAGGACAAATTGCGTAATAAATTGTATTGTTCATTTTCTCTTGTTTTCCCTTTTGAAAATTAAAAACTTGGGGCCAAAGCAACATTTTAGTGGAAGAAGTGAGAATTTTCCATTTACCGTATATACTCGAGCATAAGCCGAGATTTTCAGCCCCAAAAAATGGGCTGAAAGTGCCCCTCTCGGCTTATACTCGAGTCATGGAAGGTGGGGGGGTCGGTGGGTGAGGGGGAGTGACGCCTGTCAAATACTCACCTGCTCCCAGCGCTCCTGGCGCGGTCCCCGCATGTCCCACGGTCGTCGGGCGCGGCAGTTTCTTCCCCTGTTCAGCGGTCACTGGTACCGCTCATTAAAGTTATGAATATGGACTCCACTCCCATAGGGGTGGAGCTGCATATTCATTACTGAAATGAGCGGTGCCACGTGACCGCTCACTACAGGAAGAAGCTGCCGCTCCCGGAGACTTGGGACATGCAGGGACCGCGCCAGGAGCGCCGGGAGCAGGTGAGTTTGTCATATTCACCTTTCCACGTTCCACCGCCGCCTCGTCTTCCTCGTCCTCTGCAGTGACTGTTCAGGTCAGAGGGCGCGATGACGTATTAGTGTGCGTGCCGCCCTCTGCCTGAACAGTCAGTGCGGAGAGACGGGACGCTGAAGAGCAGCGGGCAGTGACGAGAGGTGAGTATGTCATTTTTTTTTTTTTAGTGCAGCAGCATTACATGTGGCTCAATGCTATATGGAGCGTCTATGAGGCCATAAAGAACTGCATAGAGCATTATATGGGGCATCTATGGGGCCATAACTGCATGGAGCATTATATGGGGCATCTATGGGGCCATAACTGCATGGAACATTATATGGGGCATCTATGGGGCCATAACTGCATGGAGCATTATATGGGGCATTATATGGGGCCATAAAGAACTGAATGGAGCATTATATGGGGCTCCTGATTCAATATGGATATTCAAAAACACTTAACCTACTGATGTCTCAATTAATTTTACTTTTATTGGCATCTATTTTTATTTTTGACATTTACCGGTAGCTGCTGCATTTTCCACCCTAGGCTTATACTCGAGTCAATAAGTTTTCCCAGTTTTTTGTTGCAAAATTAGGGGGGTTGGCTTTTACTCGGGTCAGCTTATACTCGAGTATATACGGTACTCAGCCTAATGTTATACAGTTCTGTAGATCACCTGAAGGCTAAAAATGCTCGCTATGCTCCTAGAAGAATTACAGTTTGGAAAATGGGGTTATTTGTGGAGGGTTTCCACTGTTTAGGCATATCAGGGGCTTTGAAAACGCAACAGTGTATCCGCTATCTATTCCAGTCAATTTTGAGCTAAAAAATTTAAATGATGCGCCTTCTCTTCAGAACCCTGCCGTGTGCATAAACAGTAGTTTTCCACCACATATGGCATATTGGCATGCTCAGGAGAAATTGCACAACAAATCTTATGGTCCATTGTATCTTTTTACCCTTGTGAAAAAGAAAAATTTGTGGCAAAACCAACGTTTATGCAGGAATAATATATTTTTGCATTTTTGCTGATCAACGCGATAAAATTCTGTGAAGCACAAGTGGGTTCCATGCATGTACGGTGACTGTGACACCACCGCGACACATGCAGCTGCGGTGCTGATCAGCCGGCGCGCTCCATGTATCCGGGTTCCCTCTGCAGCTTATTCGGTAAGCGCTATATCTTGCCGTATAAGCGGTGACCTTAAGAAATTCGCTCAACTCTAATTATTACCTCATTAAGTGACAGTGGTCAGAATTGTAAAATTTGGTCTGGTCAAGAAGGTGAAAACAGGCTCAGGGGTGTAGGGGTTCAGCACAAAATTACTGTTCAAACAAAGGCACAGGCACCTTGTGTACCCTTCCTGTGGCCAAACAGTTTAATGCACTTTCTCACTGCGTTTACACAGACGTACTATGACTGCCAATCGGTAAACTTTTCGGTGGTTGTTTGAATGCCTGTTTACACAGTAAACGTTGCGCACTGAGCAATCCATACGAACAACACTTGTTCAAGACTATCACACTGTGTAAATGCCCCTTTACTTGCTTTTCATCTATCTCCACCACCCACCCCCTCTTCCTTTATTGACAGCTCTGGCTTTATAGGAGCCAGAGAAGGGTAGAAGGGAAGGTGAAATAAACTCTTTGGCCATGGCAAGGATGAAGGGAGTGTATGTGCTTGGTTTAAGCAGTTATTTTGTGCTGTCAGATGCTTGTTTGGCCTAAATCATTTTCTGAATCCCCCATACACACACACTTCTCCAAGCTTGCATGTGTTCTTCATAGGCAAAGTTGAGTAAGCGGCTGACAGGGTCTTCCCCGATGATCAAAAGAATGAAGCAGTTGATATTAGGCTGGTAGTTTCTTATCTCCCCCTCTCTGTGAGGTCTCCATACATATTAGATGATCAGTCAGTCCTATAGTAATTGCTGGGAATAGCTGTTATAGTTCAGATGTGTATGGCTGTCTTAAAACTAGCCAACAGAGATGTTATATTGTCTGGAAATTCACTTACATCTCCTTGATCGCCTACAGTAAATGTACATTTATTTCCAAATTGAATTATCCTTTAGTGACAAGCATGCCAAGAACAGATTACATCTTAAGGAGGCAAGGAACACATCTAATAAAGGTTATATATGTATAACTGTAGTAGAATTTTGTTTTAATGTATTTTTGGGAATTTTCCCCTTTTAGATATATCCAGATGAAAATCATTATATGAAGAGCCAAGCAATGGAGCAACACTTGCACAAGTCCATTGTGAATTTCTTTGAAGAATGCTTCAGAATTCAAGATAAGCCCCCTGTAGTAGCCATAGAAGAAGAGGAAGAGGATTAAGTTTTGTTCGTGCCAAGTACAAACCAGTTCTTACATAACAATATGCAACTGAATTGTTTTCCTTGGAAACTACAAAATGTTATGTTTAGCATGTGTTTAACGGAACAGTGCCCTCAACGGCTTATCCGACCGTACCACTTCCCAGGAAGAAGAACGTAAAGCATGGTGGGACTCAGCAAACACTGCTGACTAATCACACAGCTTTTTGTTACCAATAAAGGTTTCTAGTACTTCAAAGCAAAGAAAAGAGGAGGGAGGCAAAAAAAGAAGGAAAAAGGAACAATGGAAGAAATAAGACTTTTTGAGGAACTCCAAGAAGACTATTACAACGTGTTAATTCATGAAAACAACAGTAGCATTTAATCTGTTCTTATTCCCTCTCTAATTTAACATTGCATTTGAGAAACTAACACTGTTAGTACGGAAAAAAAAAAGATTATAGCACAATTATTTTATTGATACTAATTTACAGTTTGCTTGCTCAGTATCACACCATAAAGAAAAAATAATATAAAAAAAATACAACTTTCAGGGCAGCAGTAGAAAATACAATGTACTAACCTTACTATTGTGTATATCATAATAATTTTATGCTTTGCTCTTGTTTTCACTGCTTTAATATTTTTTTGTACTCATCTCGGCTTTTTTTTTTGCTGTCTGTTTTAGTGTATGAAAGATGCATAGGAGTGTTTACTGTCACATAGATGATATTTTTTGTAGGCCACATTTTTGGAGCCCTGATCTAAATTTATCGGTCTAACTAACAGCTTCAATTTCAGGGGTCAGGGGTCAACATTTTCTTTTTAGGCTGTGCATATTTGGGAGTCTTTTCAAATGGACATATACCATTAATTCATAGTTCATGTTAGACACTAGATACATTATTGTGATATCACTCTACCAAAAAATAAGGACTTTATGGCACAATATGGAACACATCTAGTAAAGATCAGACAAGCTCTATATGTCTTGCCACCGGCGGGTATTTCTCCATCTCAATAAAAGGAATAAAGTGGTAAAATCTTTGTTATTCTTCTTGCACTGATGTAGACTACAGTTACCCAAAAATTAGACATTTGGTTGGTTCTCAAGTTGTTCCGTCATTTTGAATCTAAATGTACAGATAATAACTAGGACTAGAATTTATCAGTCGCATCTGTTTATTAGTTTGATGATTTAAATGCCTGTCAAACAATCAGTGGTGTGGTAGTGCTAGTAAATCTGGATATGTTTAGTTTTACGCTTATGAATTTGTCAGGTCCGCTAAGGTGAAAGAAGAGTTAAACAAAATGAGTCAGAGCCCATAATGTGACACGATTGTCACATGGACATGACATCACAAGGATGACTTTTGCCCATTGTTGCAATAGTTCTGCACATAAAAGGAAATTGTATGCCACTTATCAGAGGCACAATTCCATTCTCCTATACTATACGTAATCAAAAAGTGGCTTTATTTAACTATTTACAAAGACCTCTTTAAATTTTCAATCCAAGTCATTCTCATTCCACAACTATAAAGCTACTATGTTAATTATTTCAATACATAAGAGTGGGAGTTAGAAAGAGGCATGTGATGAGTACTCCTGATGGTTTCTTGAAATTGTGATTGAAAAAGTAAATTCTACGAGGGTACAATAAGCATCCGAATAATGAATGGCATAAAGATAGGTTTATGAGACAGTTGGATTCATCAAAGAAATAAAACTGGATGACTACAGACAATGAGGAATGGAAGAACACAGTAAGACCCAGTAACGGATCAATGATAGTACATAGCAAACGGCAGATGGGATCTCTGCACTGAATTTCTAAATGGCGATAATTGCAAAAATAGTGACTAAATGTATAGGTGAAAGGGAATGTGCTAATTGCACAATAAAGACAGGCTAATGTCTAATGGTAGCTTATGCCTCAAGTACCATTCACATGGAACAGTTTATTATTCTTCATATTTAATGGATGTTTTTCATCAGGACATCATCAGAGTGGCTCGCTTCCTAGTGGGCAGTGTCATTTGGTGATGGATCTAGCAAGGGCTGGTGGGCAGTGTGGGCCTGGTGATGGATTTAGCAAGGGCTGGTGGGCAGTGTGGGCCTGGTGATGGATCCAGTAAGAGCTGGTGTGCAGTGTGGGCCTGGTGATGGATCTAGCAAGGGCTGGTGGGCAGTGTGAGCCTGGTGATGGATCCAATAAGTGCTGGTGGACAGTGTGGCCTGATGATGGATCTAGCAAGGGCTGGTGGGTAGTGTGGGCCTGGTGATGGATCCAGTAAGAGCTGGTGTGCAGTGTGGGCCTGGTGATGGATCTAGCAAGGGCTGGTGGGCAGAGTGAGCCTGGTGATGGATCCAATAAGGGCTGGTGGACAGTGTGGCCTGATGATGGATCTAGCAAGGGCTGGTGGGTAGTGTGGGCCTGGTGATGGATCTAGCAAGGGCTGGTGGGCAGTGTGGGCCTGGTGATGGATCTAGCAAGGGCTGGTGGGCAGTGTGGGCCTGGTGATGGGTCTAGCAAGGGGTGGTGGGCAGTGTGGGTGGGTCTGGTGATGGATCTAGCAAGGGCTGGTGGGCAGTGTGGGCCTGGTGATGAATCTAGCAAGGGCTGGTGGGCAGTGTGGGCCTGGTGATGGATCTAACAAGAGCTATGAACTAAATAGGCAAATGCCTGAAAGGAAATGTTTCAAAATCTGACAAAATTCAATTTAAAATAATAAATTAAAAAAAGATGTATACATGTACAGTATATTCTTTTTAATGCTCTTTATTTAGTTTTTATTCAATGGCAAAACGCCTTTATGATTTTGACCAGCAATGAGGGCATTTAACAGCTATACCAATGAAAATACCGACAAATAAGTACATTATACTAAAATATCAAAACATTCATTTTAATTATTTAGTTATAATAATTTTACCCAATAGCATTCATATAAAAGTACTGTTTGGCTAGCTTTAATACTTCATTGAAAACTTTTCTTTTTTTAACATATATATTGCCCTCACTTAAAATAATACTTGCCACTTATAAATGTTATATTGTGCCAATTTAACTTGAACCAATAAGTTCAATACAGGTGGTAGTGAGGCCCTTAAAGGGAATCTGTCATCAGATTTTTTTACCTCATCTGAGAGTAGCATAATGTAAGCAAAGAGAAGCTGAAAACAACAATGTGTCACTTAATTTACTGTGTAGCTGTTCTGGCACAGTTTTTAGATTTAGCATGCAGCAGAGCTGAGAAAGCTAACCCCACCCACATGACTGCTCATTCCACCCACACCAGGCTCTGTATGTACATAGTCTATAGACCAGCGTTTCTCAACTTCAGTCCTCAAGACCCACCAACAGGTCATGTTTTCAGGATATCCTTAGTATTGCACAGGTGATAATTTCAAGTATTAATTCCATCACCTGTGCAATGCTAAGGAAATCCTGAAAACATGACCTGTTGGTGGGTCTTGAGGACTGGAGTTGAGAAACACTGCTATAGACAATGAGCTACTTATCACAGGAAGGGGTTGAGTTGGACCAGGGGGCACAAGCTGCCATAGCTGCAGTAGTCTGGACAATGATAATCACTATGAGATAAAACCTTCATTGTAAGTAAATAACAGCACACAACCTGACATGTGACACATCATTGAAATCTGCGTTTTATCCTCTACTTCATGTTGTCCTCAGATTACATAACCAATACCTGCTGACAGATTCCCTTTAAGCAGCATTATTGCTAGATTTAGAAAATTCCTGGAGCACACCCCAAAAGAGGAAGACCCATACATGAATATTTTGATCAGCAGAACAAAGAAACCCAGAACACATGGCTATGGTGCCAAGTCCTGGCAACGCCACAGCCCTTAAGGGTTTTTTTCATTTTGAAGGGTTTTTTGGAGAAGTAAAAATAGTATAAAAAAATACTGCAAAAATTATTACCTTTGAGTAAAATATTTATAATATTTTCAAAATATATTATACTTTTAAATTAGACCCCAAAATGCACCTACTGATATATCTAGGAACTTGGACTGATTATTTTTCAGTCATTCAAAAAAACAAAATGTTAATATTTAGAAAACCATTCCTCAGACGTATACTATGCTGGCGTTATTATTATTACTTGATGTTCCAGCCAATTGTACAGCCAGTATTAATGTTGTATATATCAGTTTGTAAATACGGAATGTCAGTCATTTATTTGTGAACATTCCATCCGCATACTTGTATTGTGTTTCGCATGCCAGCCAAACAACTCCACTCTTTGCTAATCAGAACTGTTAGCTTTAAATTTCACTCTAAAATAGCTAATCCTTTTATGTTTTCTGACAGCTTGAATGTTATTGTGGGTTTTTACAATTTTGACATAGTAATGTTAGTAAACTCACACCCAGTCAGCAAGCTATGTATTAATGTTGTTCTATGCTATTTTCTTTTTCTTTTTTTTGTTTCATTTTTGGTTCTTTTGCTTTTTTTGAGGGGGAAATTTTGAATGTTATTGTTATTTATGTCACAATAGATTATCTGTACATTTCAATTACAGTGGAATTTTTTAGTACATTACAAAAATGGTGAAAGGAAATAAAAAAAAACGAACACAAAAAGATGCCAAATGAAAACTACTGATCTTAACATTTTCCTATATCATTGGGTGGCAAGGTGTACCTTGATGTGTAAAACTGTACACAATACAAAACTTCGCTTTTTGTCCAGAATTTTTGTAGAAAGAAAGTTAGGATGTGGCATGGTAGTGTTTCGTCATCCATGAAATAAATCATTATTTTATCAAATCTTGTTAAGATTTTTTTTCATGTGAAATTTGCAATTTACAAGATGTGTTATATTCAAAATGTCATTAAGGGTTGCAAAAATGTTTGGTGAAAAAGGGAATCTGACAGTAAGATCAAATCCCACCCCTACCCTCCCCAAATAGCATATATATGGGCATGCAGGTCTTTGAAATGTCATTCCATCAACACCTTTATATCTTCTATCTGTTACTGCATTTCTAAGTGATTAGTGTTTTCATTTATATACAATGAGTCATAAAATGGTCTGGATGTGATATTTCTCAAGCCTCTTTCCTGCTGTTGTTTCCACCAACAAGCGCTAGCTCCTATACTTAGCTTAATACATTTCTCACTGTCTGATTTCCCTGCTTTGATTCTAATATCCCACAGACAGTCAAGCTAAAGGGGCCAGTGCTGAGTGAGGAAACAACCTTGGTAGACAGAGACTTGGAAAGTGCTCTGTCACACCCAAGAGCTTACTGAATCATTTGCATAATAATTAGTGTTGAGCGATACCGTCCGATACTTGAAAGTATCGGTATCGGAAAGTATCGGCCGATACCGGCAAAGTATCGGATCCAATCCGATACCGATACCCGATACCAATACAAGTCAATGGGACTCAAGTATCGGACGGTATTCCTGATGGTTCCCAGGGTCTGAAGGAGAGGAAACTGGGATCCATATAAATGTGTAAAAGAAAGAATTAAAATAAAAAATATCGCTATACTCACCTGTCCGACGCAGCCTGGACCTCAGCGAGGGAACCGGCAGCGTTGTTTGTTTAAAATTCGCGCTTTTACTTGGTTACGTGAAGTCCCGGCTTGTGATTGGTCAGGGCGGCCATGTTGCCGGGACGCGGACCAATCACAGCAAGCCGTGACGAAATTACGTCACGGCTTGCTGTGATTGGTCCGCGTCCCGGCAACATGGCCGCCATTAACCAATCACAAACCGTGACGTCACGGGAGGCTGGACACGCGCGCTTTTTAAAAAGCGCGCGTGTCCAGCCTCCAGTGACGTCCCAGCTTATGATTGGTCACGGCGCCATGTTGCCGGGACGCGGACCAATCACAGCAAGCCGTGACGAAATTATGTCACGGCTTGCTGTGATTGGTCCGCGTCCCAGCAACATGGCCGCCATTAACCAATCACAAGCCGTGACGTCACGGAAGGCTGGACACGCGCGCTTTTTAAAATGGGCGCGTGTCCAGCCTCCCGTGACGTCCCGGCTTGTGATTGGTTGCGCCGCGGTCAACCAATCACAAGCCGGGAGGCTGGACACGCGCGCATTTTAAAATTTTAAAATGCGCGCGTGTCCAGCTGTTATGGAAATATTAGGGTTGGATAAATATATCCCTGTGTGTGCTGTGGCCGCTCCCAATTAGACTGAGTATTTTGAGCGCTCATCAAGAATGGACTGTACACAACTGTGACAGAACAACATTCCATCAATACTGATACTTTATTGTACATACATAGTTTTATATTTTCACATAGAAAGGAGTGGTTAGGGGTTGTCAGGGGTGGTTAGTTAATTATCATATTGTCTAGCTCCTCTGTCATTGGTTATCTAAACATATATGGAATATTGTGATTAATGCTCATATGACTGCTGATCAAGCAACTAAACTCGAGTTCTCTGTCTAGGACAAAGTGGAGACACCTGACCAGCAGTCACCAAACATCTGACTCTGTTCTGCTTTTAGGGGTGGAAAACCCCATATGATCTGTCTGGGTTATATCAGGCTTATATCAGTTCAGTTCGTGTCAGCCATTTTAAACCATTGATTATAATGTATATATTAGATGTGAGCATATAAGTATATATTTGATTATAGAGGAGTATACATGCAAGTGAGATCTACATGATATATATATTTCTATCACAAGCCCCCCTTAGATATCACTTGCCCTAATCCTAGCCTCCTGTCCCAAAGCGCTGCAACTCTTTTGTGCTGTTGGCGAACTGACACAAGCCTAACGCCTGTGCCCCACTCCATACAGACTTTTCGCAAATGGGCGGTCAGGAGATCTGTCCCTAACGGGGGTTCGTTGCAATCAGTCTCTTAGTCAATAGCATGTGTAGTGAGCGATGTGCAGTCTTTATCAGGTAGGTCATCTCTTCGGTCAGGCAGGGCATCCACGACATCATTCTGGCTTGGGTGTCATCTTCTGGTAGGGGAGCTTTCTTGCCATGCGATGAGTGGATCCAAGTGGGTCTTCCCTCCAGTTTCACAGAGTTTGGTGTCATCAGCAGCACTTGAGCAGGACCATCAAATCTGGGATCGAGTGGTGTTCTCCTTACAAGCTTTTTCACCAACACCCAGTCTCCTGGCTTCTAGGAGTGCATACCGGACACTGAATCTGGATCTGGCAATGAAGAAAAAAACTCGAGAATGGATGTTAGCAAGTTTCTTGGTGATTTCAATTACATAAGCAGACAGAGTATCATATTGCATAATCAGCTGCTAAGGGAAAGGATACCCCTAACCTGGGACTAGACACAAACAAAATTTCATATGGTAACAGCTTTCCTGGGCCTCTGGGAGTGTGCCTAACACTGAGTAGTGTGATTGGGAGTGTGTAGGCCTAAGTCTGATCCTACTGCTGACTAGATCTCTCGTGTGAGATTTGCTGTGAATGCGGGTCCCTGGTCACTCTCTATCACTTCTGGGACCCCATAGCTGCATATCTCGTCTCTGAGAGTAGCTTCTTTGCAGTAGTCTTTGCTGACTGGTTCTTCACTGGGAAAGCTTCTGGCTGTCATCTTGAGAACATGTCCACGGCCACAAGGGCATATTCGAATTCTCCACTTGGCGGCATCTGGATGTGGTCTATCTGGATCCTCTGGAAGGGGGTACAGTGGTCTGGCAAGTTGATGTGTGGGAACTTTCTTCATTCTCCCAGGGTTGCATTTGCCACAGGTCAGACAGCTGTTTATGAACTTGGCTGTTAGGGTGGAGATTTCTGGAGTGAACCAGTAAGCACCAATCGGATCATTCATCTGTGTCTTTAATCTGTGTGTGGGCCCATGTGCCCACTGGACCACCATAGGGTACATGCTTCGGGGTAAACAGGGTTTGTAGTCCATTTAGTATACCCTTCCTTCTTCATGTGTTGCTCACTTCTGCATCCAGCATTCCTTCTTGTCCTTTGGGGCTTGCTCTTGCAACTTTTTTGAGCAGATCCCAGGATGTCATCTTGTCAGGTTTCCTGTCTTCAGCCGTCCTGTAGTAGCCGTCCGGCTCTACGACCTCTTCCACTTGTCCATATTGTCTTTCCTTGACTGTTTCTTTGGCTGCCATATCCGCCATGTTGTTGCCTCGTGCCCCTACTGTGTTCAGTTTTCCATGCGCTTTGACTTTTAGCATTGTCACCACTTTTGGAAGTTGAAGTGTGTTCAGCAGGTCCTTAATGGCTCCATTGATGCTTCACGGTTGTTCCGCTTGCTGTGAGGAAGTCCCTTGCAGCCCAGATGGGTCCGAAGTCGTGTGCTATGCCATGCAAGTACCTTGAATCGGTAAACATTTTCTCAGTCTTGTCTTCTGCCATCTGGTAGGCCTTCATCAGCGCTATCAGTTCTGCTTCCTGGGCTGACAGACTGGGCGGCAGACTTCTGGACCACAGGATCTCTTGATTGCTGGTCGCTGCACCTCCCGTGTGGAATCTTCCTTCATCATCTGCAAATCTGGAGCCATCCACATAGAGGATCAACTCTGGGTTGGTCAGTGGCTTTTCTGCCACCTTGAGTAGTCCTGCTGTTTCCTGTTGCATGATGCTGAGGCAATCATGGTCATCCGTCCGGAGCAAATTCAGATCCCTGCAGAAGGTATCATGCAGATTTTGATCAGACTTTTTATCTGAGGATCCGTATCTGTATCCCCCCTTGGGAGTGGGAGTAGAGTGGGCGGATTGAGGACTGTGCATTTGGAGATGGTGACATTGTTGGGCAGGAGTAGAGAGCACTGGAGGCGAAGATGCCTGGCGGTGGAGAGATGTTTTAGCTGGGTTTGGTTGAGGATTGTTGAGATGTCATGCAGAGCCAGGATTTCCAATGGTTTTTCCACTGATGTCAGTAGTCCTGTCCAGGAGGGCGTGTGCTGCAACTGCTGCTCTCATGCGGGAGGAAGAGGCTTCCCTTGCAACTGGATCCAGACAAGCTGAAAAGTAGTCTGAAAGTCTCTGCTTTCCCCCCTGAAGCTGTGTCAGGACTCCAGTAGCAAGGCCTTCTCTTCTCATCAAGTAGAGACGGAATGGCTTCTTGTAGTCAGATAGGCCTAGTGCTGGCGCTGAGACTACAGAGCCTTTTAACTTCTTGAACGAACTGAAGGCCACATCTGTCTGGAGGAACGGGGTCACACTGACGTATTCACACAGAGGCTGCATTAGGACGGAAGCATCAGGGATCCAGGCTCTGCAATATGAAACTAGACCAAGGAAGGCCTGTAGCACCTTTGGAGTTGTCGGAGGGACCATCTTCTCCACTGTGGTCTTCCGGTCATCTGTCAGGTGTTTCGCCTGGTGAGCAATACAGTGTCTCTGGAACGTAACTTGCTTCAGACACCACTGGACTTTGTTCTTTGAGATCTTGCAGTGCTGCTCCGCCAGGTAGAGTAGGAGATACAAGGAATGGGCTTTACATGTGTCAAAGTCAACTGCACAAAGGAGTAGATTGTCCATGTATTGTAGCAGGGTTACTTCTGCTTGTTCTGTGACTCAGTTGGTGAGAACTGTGGACATTGCTTTGGTGAACTGTGAAGGGCTGTTCTGGGCCCACTGTGGCATCACTGTCCATGTGTGGTGTCCCCCCTGGTGTATTAAGGCAAACAGGAACTGGTCATCCGGGTGAAGGGGGAACACTGGAGAAAACCTTAGCCAGGTCGGTCACTGTGAACACTTTTGCTGTGGCAGGCACATTTGAGAGCAGAGTGTGCGGATTCGGCATAATTGCAGTTTCAAACACCGTGGCGTCATTCTCAGCTCTCAGGTTATATACCATTCTGAACTTGGCTGGCTCTCCTTTTACAGTCTTTTTCTTGACGGGGAAAAGTGGGGTATTGCAAGGCGATGTGCGAGGAACAATGATTCCTATTTCCAGGTAGACCTTCAGTTGGTCAGAGGCAGCTTGACTCTATGCCTGGCCTGGGCCTTACGAGGGTACGGGATACATGGCTTGAATGACACCCATACTGGGGCAACTTGAGGTTTTCTCACGTGCTGGGGACCCTTAGACCATAGACTTTCTGGTACTACATCCAGTACCTCCTTGGGTAGGCCTCATCGATTGCTTAATGTTCTTGTAGGGCCGCCAGCATGACTCTTCTTGGGTCAGGGATGAAGAAAGTGTCACTGTCCCATCTTCGTGGAACACTGTGGTTGCCTTCAGCTTCTGCAGTAGGTTCACTCCCAGCAGGTTGAGTGGCAGGTCCTTTACACCACAAACTGGGACAGGATAGAGTGTCCTGGCTGAGTGCACACGCTCAGTGGCTTTGTAAGCTGAGAATGTCTGACTTGACCATCAATGCCCATGCGAGACACAGAGGATTCTGATAGGCAGGTGGGATCAGCGAGTTCCACAGGTGTCATCACACTTCTGGCTGCACCACTTTGGATCTGACAACGCCATCCACTTTAAGGGTAATTTGAGGTATTGGTCTTGCAGATGAAGTTTTACATGTCAGGAGCATAGTGTCTTGCGGGCCTGGCTTGCTTGCCTCTGTCCTATGGACGGGGTACTTCACTGCTTTCTGCACTTCCTCCTTGACCTGTTTCTCTGGACCAACTCTTGGATTGCATGGGTCCAGTCTCTTCGGGGGCATGGGTGCTTTTGCACTGGTTCTGGTAATGGCCAAACTTGCCACAGATGTAACCCTTGACACTTCTTCTGTCTTTGTAGGGTGGTTGGGCTTCCAGGTCAGTGGTCACCATGAGAGGGGCTGTCTTCTGCACCCCTGGTTGAGACTCAATCCTTTTGGCTACTGTGGACAACAGCATGATGGGTACTGTAGCGGCAGCGGGGTCCGGCCTGCTGATTGAAGCTGCGGTGGTAAGACGGGGCCTGCAGGTGCATTCGTGGCGAGGCCCGGGGTGCCATGAGACCGGCGGCTGCATCCAACCCAAGGTCTTGGGGCGTTACAGGGGCTGTGGCTGCATCTGCCATCACTTCTTCCTCCTGCTCCGACATAGCTTCTCCCCTTTGCTAACCTTATTGAGGTCGGTGTCTCCTCTCTGGAGTCTGCAGCGGTTCTTCCGGTGTGTTGATCGGCACTTTGCAGCGTCTTCACCTCTGGCTCCCCTTCTGGTGTTCTCAGCAGCACGGCACCCTTTTCCTTCTTTGTGCTCTTTTGTGGTGCTAAAATGGTGGCAATTTTGGTGACAATCGGCAATAAACAGTCTCCTAGGCGCACATAAAACATTTTTTCTGGGTCAGTCCACTGCTATTGACCTGTTCCTAGGCCTAGCCACTATCAGTGGTTTCCTGATTGGCTGTCTCAGTCCATGCCCAAAGGCCTGTGTATCTGGTCATGAATGGTGAAGCCCAAGTCTTGGAATACTTGCATTACTCTGCAATGAAACTTCTTTACAGACTCTGTCTTATCTTGGCTCATGTCATGGCTTGTCCTGCCAATCTGCCTTTGGCCCACTCTCTGAGCTGTTCAATTAGCTGTGGCCCTGACTCCCAAGCGTGTACGTCTGATTCTGCGGGAAGTTTGAATTGTTCCTTCATGATTGGCCAGAGTGCATCACCTGCTTCTATTTTCATTCATGGCCCAGAGATCATTCCAGGTGGCTGCATATGTTTACTGCTTCTGCTACATTCTTCGGTAAAATGGCATGGGATGCATCCCTGGGTCTGGACTATTGTCACCTGACTTGAAGTGCAGTGCACATAGTGTAATGGTGGTGCCTCTATCTGCCCTTGCATTCTTGGTGCCTGTGGGTTTCTTTTCTAGTACTAGACAGCATGTATGATGTTCCCTCTTCATCTTCATCAGAGGAATAGTTGTGATAGCTTGTACTGGGGTCGTACACTGACTGATTTTGGACTTAGAAGTTGCTTTTTTATGTGAGGATGTCTCCCCCCTTGCTGAAGCTATGATGGATTAGGCTTATAGTTTCATGTTGGTGTGAATGTGGATGTAGGCAGCTCTGACCGGTGCTGAAGCTGTACATTATCAATACATGGTGATATCAAAGTTCATGTAAAACCTTAAGGGTTACAATATTGTTGACTGTGAAATGAGGTAATGGAGGATCTGTCAGTGAGCTCGTTCTGATATCATCCCTCCCCCCTCTGCACCCAGGGCTGAGCTGACTGCTGCCTGATATGTCTGGGGCTGCCCACTGTAGGGGGGGCTTTCACCTTCTTTCCCCGATATCACAACTGGCAATGGCTGGACTGTGCCAGGGACACCTTGTGCTGTAAGCACCATATTGCTTGAATTGGGCGTTGGCCCAGCCGGCAACACGGAGGAAAAAAGAGGAAGAAGAAGGAGGAGGGGTTGATGAGTGAGACAAAGGAATAGTAGGAGGGGAGAGAGAATGTGGAGAGAGAGAGAGGAGAAGAGAGGAGAGAGAAGGAGGGGAGAAAGAGGGTGAGGAGAAGAGGGAGTAGAGATGGGTGTGGAGAAGGAAAAGAAGGAGGAGCAAGGTGTGGGGGAGTGGAGAAGGAGGGAGGAGAAGATGGAGGGTGTGGAAGAGAGAGAGAGAGAGGAGAAGAGAGGAGTGGAGAAAGAGGGGAAGAGAGAGAGAGAGAGGAGAAGAGAGGAGTGGAGAAAGAGGGGAAGAGAGAGAGAAGAGAAAGGTGTGGTGGGGGAGTGGAGAGGAAAGGAAAGAGAGAATGCGGAGAGAAAAGACTGACAGAGGAAAAAAGAGGATAGAGGAGCACAACAAGAATAATAGAGAGGAGCAATTATGCCTTCTCCCTGTAGGGAGAGACGGGGCGCACCACATACTGTGCAAAAATAACTACCTATACCATGGATTCTGCTAAAAGCAGACTGCGCAGATTCTCCCGTCTCATACCCACAAAAATCACTTCCTGATTTGCTCACATAACTTTCTGTACCACCTAAACGATGTAAGCTCTGCTGCCACTTCATACCATGTATTAGTATTCAGCACTCTAACATCAGCTACTGTAACTTCCCTTATTTTCCTTTCTACGTCATGCCACTCCGCAGCTTGAAGTCTGCCATTCTAATGAATTTCACGTACTTTATACCTTCCAAAAATCTTCACATACTTAACACCTTCGTATTCTGTCACTATCTAGGGGCTGTTTTCTCATCAGGAAGTAAAAAGACTTTCCTGTTGCTCGGCCACTTTATTCCCCATAGCAAAAGCAAAAAATGAAAATGAAAAACACACAAAAATGAAAAAAGAAAACAGTACGAAAAAAACTTCTAAAAATGAGTATATAAAACACTAAGAAAAACTCAAAACGATAAGAAAAACCGTCAAAAACTTAGTTCACAACCAAAAACTCAAAACTTTGATACAAGAGGAAAAAATTTTTTTTCAAAAATAAAATAAATAAAAAATAAAAAGGTAAAGAGATTGAAGATTGAGGAAAACTTAATTAAAAAACTTTAAAATGCCGCAAAAATAAAGACCCTTTAAGAGAGTAAAAAAAATTAAAAATTAAAACGGCTGTCAGTCAGAGACACACTTCCTCTTTATTCCGTATGCCATTGCAGTAATATCAAATGTCACTAAAATCACATTTCTGAAAACACGTAGGTCACATCAAAAAATGATAGATACAATTTAAATTTCACTTCTTCACAAAAAAACTACACATACCCAGCATTGCAGCTGAAAACAGTCAGAAAAAAAACAAAAAAACAGATGTGACAGTTTGATTTACAATGCATATCTCTCTGCTAAACAGCACGGAGAAAGAGGAAGTTCAGACAAGAGAACTATTTCTGCTTCTTAAAACGGCAATAGTACATGACACAAACAGACAGATAGACAATCCGAGAGATGCCCTTTTAAATTCTGTGACACATGCAGGCTGCGCTGGGAACAGACTACTGCCAATCGCACTGGACGCACCTGCGCCCGGGCCACCTGAGTGCTTGAGAAGCACAACAAGCGGGGAAATCTACCACCCCGGTCCGGACGTCCTGACTGGATCGCCGGCACTACGGGAATCTGTGGCAGCCCCTGTAATCTATCACCATCCGAGCCTGGATTCTGGAGCCACCTGCTCCGGAACTACCTGTTCCTTTCCTCTTGCACGGGAATCTGTGATAGCTTACTCAGCGATTTGAACTCCTGCTGTCTGTTACCCAGCCACCATAAACAAAAGTCACTTTTTCCTTCTCTCGGATTTTACACAAATACATATACACGGTACACAGCAGACACCTCCCAGGGTGGATTCGTGGCTACGGATTTTTTACACTACCTGGGAATTTGTGACCACATCTGACCGGCAAGAGGCATAGACAAGGACTGGGCACAGGGGACTTTCAGGTAAGATGATAACATTTTCTTACCTTACTTATGGAGCTGCGCAGTCTCCTGCCCCTGTGCCAGGCCACGCTACAACTTCCGTATCTCCGGTTAGAAGGATCCCGTGCGTTTCATCCGAGCCGTTGGGCGCCATTTGTTATGGAAATATTAGGGTTGGATAAATATATCCCTGTGTGTGCTGTGGCCGCTCCCAATTAGACTGAGTATTTTGAGCGCTCATCAAGAATGGACTGTACACAACTGTGACAGAACAACATTCCATCAATACTGATACTTTATTGTACATACATAGTTTTATATTTTCACATAGAAAGGAGTGGTTAGGGGTTGTCAGGGGTGGTTAGTTAATTATCATATTGTCTAGCTCCTCTGTCATTGGTTATCTAAACATATATGGAATATTGTGATTAATGCTCATATGACTGCTGATCAAGCAACTAAACTCGAGTTCTCTGTCTAGGACAAAGTGGAGACACCTGACCAGCAGTCACCAAACATCTGACTCTGTTCTGCTTTTAGGGGTGGAAAACCCCATATGATCTGTCTGGGTTATATCAGGCTTATATCAGTTCAGTTCGTGTCAGCCATTTTAAACCATTGATTATAATGTATATATTAGATGTGAGCATATAAGTATATATTTGATTATAGAGGAGTATACATGCAAGTGAGATCTACATGATATATATATTTCTATCACACAGCCTCCCGGCTTGTGATTGGTTGATCGCGGCGCAACCAATCACAAGCCGGGACGTCACGGGAGGCTGGACACGCGCCCATTTTAAAATGCGCGCGTGTCCAGCCTCCCGTGACGTCACGGCTTGTGATTGGTTGCGTCTCCCATGTGACTGCAACGCAACCAATCACAAAGCCGGGACGTAATTTTAAAATCCTTAAGGACCTGAAATTACGTCACGGCTTGCTGTGATTGGTTGCGTCGCCCATGTGACTGCGACGCAACCAATCACAACGCCGGAACGTAATTTTAAAATCCTGAAGGACCTGAAATTACGTCACGGCTTGCTGTGATTGGTTGCATCCCGGTCACATGGGCGGCACGCAACCAATCACAAGCCGGGACTCACGTAAAGGAAAGAAAAGCGCGAATTTTAAACAAAGAACGCTGCCGCTTCCCTCGGTAAGGTGCAGGCTGCGTCGGAGAGGTGAGTATAGCAATATTTTTTATTTTAATTCTCTCTTTTACACATTTTTACATTAATGTTGTTTCGATACCGATACCCGATATCACAAAAATATCTCGGTATCGGAATTCCGATACAGCAAGTATCGGCCGATACCCGATACTTGCAGTATCGGAATGCTCAACACTAATAATAATGAAAACACATTTCTCGATAATGCAGCAACAAATAAAAAATATAAAGGAGTTTGTGGATTTATAGTACATTTCAAAGACCTACATGTCTATATTTATGGGCGGTAGGGGGGATGAGGTTAAACTTACCAACAGATTCCCTTTAACTACCTTTCCTGAATAGACCTTCACTAGCCCTTATGGATTGGGCACTAGGGTATTGAAACCTCATTACAAATTTGGTACCTAAGAAGGGTGAACAGAATGCTATTCTTTGGTTATTCACTGTTATTGCACCCAACACCCATAATGTGGTGGTGCACCATATTATGGGTGTCAGGTCCGAGCATTCCTACATGAACAGTTTCCTGGAAAGTGGATTGGTCATTGTGGGCCAGTTGGATGGCCGCCAAGGTCTCCCGATCTGACCCCCTTAGACTTTTATCTTTGGGGTCATCTGAAGGCAATTGTCTATGCTGTGAAGATACGAGATGTGCAGCATCTGAAACAACGGATACTGGAAGCCTGTGCTAGCATTTCTTCTGCGGTGTTGCTATCAGTGTGTCAAGAGTGGGAGAAGAGGGATGGATTGACAATCCAACACAATGGGCAGCACTTTGAGCACATTTTATAAGTGGTCATAAACTTGTAAATAACTCATGAAAGAATAAAGTTACGTTAAAACCAAGCTCACCATTGTTGCTCTTGTGAAATTCTCACTAAGTTTGATGTGTCACATGACCCTCTTCCCATTGCAAATAATAAAGTTGGATCCAAAATGGCCAACCTCAAAATGGCCGCCATGGTCACCACCCATCTTGAAAAGTTTTCCCCCTCCCATATACTAATGTGCCACATACAAGAAGTTGATATCACCAACCATTCCCATTTCATTTAGGTGTATCCATATAAATGGCCCACCCTGTGTATGTATATATATATATATATATAGTACTATACATATAGTAACGCAACTACTGGACACATAGCTGATGGGAGGTATGTATCACAGAGGTGGTTGTCATCTATGATGTAATCCTGGAATGTTGCTCTACTGCAACATGGAGTCCGTTGTTTGACACATGGTCTGTGTATGGAGGAAGAAGGCCTCCTGTGCGTTATATCCAGACTCAGCCAGTATACTGGATGCAATCCAGGCTGTGCGACCAGGACTGTTTGCTTTATTTTGCCTGCACTGAAGGCTGTTTATTTCTTCCTTTGCTTATGGCTGGTTGGCTGGTGTATGAAGCAGCAATAAACCAGCATGGACATTTAAATAAAAAACGCCTCCTGTTTTGCCTCCCAATGCACCCAATTGAGTAGCATTCCTGACATATATATATACATATATATATTTTTTTTTAAAAAAAAAATTCTGAATTTATGCTTCAATAAATGGACTAGTTTGTATTTCTGTAATTATACAGATCAAGAGAATCATGCTGTCAGATAATTTTTATCACATAATGAGCGCCATAACATAAAAAGGACTGTGAAATAGCAAGTTTTTGTGGGTTTTTTTTCAATAATCCCACAAAAACAGGCCCTCAATCGCCTTTTTTAATGGAAAAATTAAATATGCATGGCTTTTGGTACAAGAGGAGGAAACCATAAAAGCGTAAAAATTACAAATTCCTCGATCCTTAAAGAGTTAATAAAAATATATGCCAACTACTTATCAGGTACTAGTGTCTGTATTTCTTCTAGGTTTTAAAAACTTTCTATATTATCATTGTTTTGTACCTGCTTATAGTGGTATGTAAAGGTTTGTGCACCCCTGGTCAAAATTACTGTTATTGTGAAAAGTTAAGCAAGATGAAGATGAAAGGATCTCTAAAAAAAGGGCTAAAGTTAAAGATGACACATTTACTTTGTAATTAGGCAAAAAAAAAACCAAATAAATATATACTGTATATGTACAGGGTGGAGCGCGGTAATTTGCTGATTTGGGAATGAAATAAAAAAATTATGATCATTAGAAAAATTTATTTTATATTTTAATTATACTGAACAGTAACGGAATTTTTAAATTACATGGTTTTAAATAGTGTATCTGGCAAATGTCGACCTTCGCTATCCACACACTGCTGCATACGTTTTCTGAAGTTTTCATGAACTCTAACAAGCATGTCCACTGGTATTCTGCCAATTTCAGCTTCAATATTGTTCCTTAGGTCTTCCAAGGTGTTGGGACGGTTGATATACACCTTAGACTTCAGGTAACCCCAAAGGAAAAAATCGCATGGGGCTAAATCTGGTGAGCATGCTGGCCAGTTCACATCTCCCCTCAAAGAGATAAGCCGTCCAGGAAACATTTGCCTCAAACAATTCATGGTAACCCTCGCTGTGTGTGCAGTGGCACCATCCTGTTGGAACCATGTATCCTCTAGTTCCATTGCCTCAAGAGCCGGCTGAAAATAATCCTGTATCATAGACAAGTACCGTTCGGAGTTCACAGTTATGGCACGACCGTTATCCTGAAAAAAGTAAAGACCAATGATGCCTACTCGTGATATGGCGCACCACACAGTGACGCGGTCCGAATGCAGAGGTCTCTCGTGAACTTCTCTGGGGTTTGTTTCACTCCAGTAACGCATATTTTGTTTGTTTACACACCCACTGAGGTGAAAATGTGCCTCATCAGAAAAAAACACAATTGCGTCACGGGGTATCGTTGCTAACATGTCTTCTCAAGAGGTCCGCCGTGTCAAATAGTCCCGTGCTGACAATTGTTGGACCACGCACATTTTATACGGGTGAAAATTCAGTTCATCATGAAGAATCCGGTGGAGAGAACGTCTTGAAATGCCAAGAGCAAATGATTGCTTCCGAGCAGAGCGTTTCGGAGATTGCAGTACTGCTGCTCTAACTCTCTCGATGTTTTGTGGTGTTGTAATCCTTCTCTCAGGTCCCCTTCGTACACATGACACATTCCCTGCTGTTCTGAATGCATTCACCCAATTTACAATTGATTGCCGTCCAGGAACACGTCCGCGTGGAGGAACAGCGAATTGTAAACGAAAAGCACGCTGCACTGCAATGATCGAGTGGGCATTTGAAAAATACGCTTCAACACAAAATGACCTCTCCTCACGTGTCCACTGCATGATGGCAACTGAAAGGCGGAGGAATACAAATCTCCCATCAGCCACTGTAAGCCACACCCACTCTCCCCTCTCTTCGACCGACAGTGCTGCCACAGCATGCAGTGCAAAAAAGCAAATTACCGCGCTCCACCCTGTATATATATACATACAGTATATACAGTACAGACCAAAAGTTTAGACACACCTTCTCATTTAAAGATTTTTCTGTATTTTCATGACTATGAAAATTGTAACTTCACACTGAAGGCATCAAAACTGTGAATTAACACATGTTGAATTATATACTTAACAAAAAAGTGTGAAGCAACTGAAAATATGTCTTATATTCTAGGTTCTTCAAAGTAACCACCTTTTGCTTTGATGACTGCTTTGTACACTCTTGCATTCTCTTGATGAGCTTCAAGAGGTAGTCACCGGGAATGGTTTTCACTTCACAGGTGTGCCCTGTCAGGTTTAATAAGTGGGATTTCTTGCCTTATAAATGGGGTTGGGACCATCAGTTGTGCTGAGCAGATGTCTGGTGGATACACAGCTGATTGTCCTACTGAATAGACTGTTAGAATTTGTATTATGGCAAGAAAAAAGCAGCAAAGTAAAGAAAAACGAGTAGCCATCATTACTTTAAGAAATGAAGGTCAGTCAATCCGAAAAATTGGGAAAACTTTGAGAGTGTCCCCAAGTGCAGTGGCAAAAACCATCAAGCGCTACAAAGAAACTGGCTCACATGAGGACCGCCCCAGGAAAAGAAGACCAAGAGTCACCTCTGCTTTTGAAGATAAGTTTATCCGAGTCACCAGCCTCAGAAATCGAAGGTTAACAGCAGCTCAGATTAGAGACCAGGTCAATGCCACACAGAGTTCTAGCAGCAGACACATCACTAGAACAACTGTTAAGAGGAGACTTTGTGCAGCAGGCCTTCATGGTAAAATAGCTGCTAGGAACCACTGCTAAGGACAGGCAACAAGCAGAAGAGACTTGTTTGGGCTAAAGAACACAAGGAATGGGCATTAGACCAGTGGAAATCTGTGCTTTGGTCTGATGAGTCGAAATTAGAGATCTTTGGTTCCAACCACCGTGTCTTTGTGCGACGCAGAAAAGGTGAACGGATTGACTCTTCATGCCTGGTTCCCACTGTGAAGCATGGAGGAGAAGGTGTGATGGTGTGGGGGTGCTTTGCTGGTGACACTGTTGGGGAGTTATGGAGTTATTCAAAATTGAAGGTATACTGAACCAGCATGGCTACCACAGCATCTTGCAGTGGCATGCTATTCCATCCAGTTTGCGTTTAGTTGGACCATCATTTATTTTTCAACAGGACAATGACCCCAAACACACCTCCAGGCTGTGTAAGGGCTATTTGACCAAGAAGGAGAGTGATGAGGTGCTAAGCCAGATGACCCCAATCGAGATGGTTTGGGGTGAGCTGGACCGCGAGTGAAGGCAAAAGGGCCAACAAGTGCTAAGCATCTCTGGAAACTCCTTCAAGATTGTTGGAAGACCATTACCGGTTACTACCTCTTGAAGTTCATCAATAGAATGCCAAGAGTGTGCAAAGCAGTCATCAAAGCAAAATGTGACTACTTTGAAGAACCTAGAATATAAGACATATTTTCAGTTGTTTAAAACTTTTTTGTTAAGTATATAATTCCACATGTGTTAATTCATAGTTTTGATGCCTTCAGTGTGAATTTTTAATTTTCATAGCCATGAAAATACAGAAAAATCTTTAAATGAGGTGTGTCCAAACGTTTGGTCTGTACTGTACACTGCTCAAAAAAATAAAGGGAACACTAAAATCCCACATCCTAGATATCACTGATTGAAATATTCCAGTTGTAAATCTTTATTCATTACATAGTGGAATGTGTTGAGAACAATAAAACCTAAAAATGATCAACGTAAATCACAACTAATATCCCATGGAGGTCTGGAGTTGTAATGATGCTCAAAATCAAAGTGGAAAATGAAGTGGAAATGCCTCCAGACCAGGAAATGATGCTCAGTAGTGTGTGTGTGGCCTCCACGTGCCTGTATGATCTCCCTACAATGCCTGGGCATGCTCCTGATGAGGCGGCAGATGGTCTCCTGAGGGATCTCCTCCCAAACCTGGACTAAAGCATCCGCCAACTCCTGTACAGTCTGTGGAGCAACGTGACGTTGGTGGATGGTGCGAGACATGATGTCTCAGATGTGTTCAATCGGATTCAGGTCTGGGGAAGGGCAGGCCAGTCCATAGCTTGAATGCCTTCATCTTGCAGGAACTGCTGACACACTCCAGCCACATGAGGTCTGGCTTTGTCCTGCATTAGGAGGAACCCAGGGACAACCACACCAGCATATGGTCTCACAAAGGGTCTGAGGGTCTCATCTCGGTACCTAATAGCAGTCAGTCTACCTCTAGCGAGCACAGGGAGGGCTTTGCGGCCCTCTAAAGAAATGCCACCCCACACCATTACTGACCCACTGCCGAACTGGTCATGCTGAAGGATGCTGCAGGCAGCAGATCGCTCTCCACGGCGTCTCCAGACTCTGTCACGTCTGTCACATGTACTCAGTGTGAACCTGCTTTCATCTGTGAAGAACACAGGGCACCAGTGGCGAATTTGCCAATCCTGGTGTTCTGTGGCAAATGCCAAGCATCCTGCACGGTGTTGGGCTGTGAGCACAACCACCATCTAACCGTTTATGCAGACACATGCACATTTGTGGCCTGCTGGAGGTCATTTTGCAGGGCTCTGGCAGTGCTGCTCCTGTTCCTCCTTCCACAAAGGCTGAGGTAGCAGTCCTGCTGCTGGGTTGTTGGCCTCCTACGGCCTCCTCCACGTCTCCTGGTGTACTGGTCTGTTTCCTGGTAGCGCCTCCAGCCTCTGGACACTACACTGACAGACACAGCAAACCTTCTTGCCACAGCTCCCATTTATGTGCCATCCTGGATGAGCTGCACTGCCTGAGCCACTTGTGTGGGTTGCAGAGTCCACCTCATGCTACCACGAGTGTGAAAGCACAACCAACATTCAAAAGTGACTAAAACATCAGCCAGAAAACATTGGTACTGAGATGTGGTATGTGGTCCCCACCTGCAGAACCACTCCTTTATTGAGCGTGTCTTGATAATTGCCAATAATTTCTATCTGTTGTCTATTCCATTTGTACAACAGCATGTGAAATTGATTGTCAAACAGTGTTGCTTCCTAAGTGGACAGTTTGATTTCACAGAAGTTTGATGTACTTGGAGTTATATTCTGTTATTTTTTGAGCAGTGTATATATATATATTTATCTACTATATAATCGTCTAATTCTGTCTGTTTGTCTGTAGTGGAAATCCCGCATCGCTGATTGGTCGCGCCAGCCGCTCGCGACCAATCAGCAAATTGATTGAAATTGATTGTCAAACAGTGTTGCTTCCTAAGTGAACAGTTTGAGTTCACAGAAGTTAGATGCACTTGGAGTTTTATTGCGTTGTTTAAGTGTTCCCTTTATTTTTTTGAGCAGTGTGTATATATATATATATATATATATATATATATATATATATATATATATATATATATAGTCATTATTTACATTTTAATAATTGCAAAAATGAAAATGGGCCGATGCAAAAGTTTGGGCACCCTTGGAGATTTGTGTGCTCAAATAACTTTAACCAATGTTTTAGAGTGTAATTAGCCTTTTAGGGTTCTGGCTTGTTTACTATTATTGTTAGAAAAGGCAAGGTGATGCAAATTTCCCAACTTGATAAAAACCCAGCCTCTTCTAACCTTTTGCCAAAACATGGCTGCCATGGGTTCTTCTAATTAGCTGCCTAGGACTCTGAAAATGAAAATGGTGGAAGCCCATAAAGCAGAAGAAGGCTATAAGAAGATAGCAAAGCATTTTCAAGTTTCCCTTTCCTCAGTTCAAAATGTATTTAAGAGATGGCAGTTAACAGGAACAGTAGAGTTCAAGATAAGGCAGGAGCACCAAGCAAAATTTCAGTGAGAGCTGCTCACAGGATTGCTAGAGAGGCAAATCAGAACCCCCGCTTAACTAAAGTAGACCTTCAGAAAGATTTAGCAGACTCTGGAGTTCTGGTACATAGCTCTATTGATCAGAGACAGCTGCACAATTATGGCCTTCATGGAAGAGTCATCAGAAGAAAACCTCTCCTGCATCCTCAAAATAATATTTAGCATCTGAAGTAAAAAGAACATCTAAACAAGCCTGATGCATCTTTTAAACAAGTCCTGTGGACCGACAAGGTTAAAATAGAACTCTTTGGCCACAATGATCAAAGGTATGCGTGGAGAAAAAAAGGCACAGAATTTCAGGAAAAGAACATCTCGTCAACCATTAAGCATGGGGTTGGATCAATCATTGGGGTTGTGTTGCAGCCAATGGCACAGGAAATATTTCATGGATAGAGAGAAGAATGGATTCAATGAAATTTCAGCAAATTCTTGATGCAAACATAACACCATCTGTAAAAAAAAAAGGTTTGTTTTCTATAAATGGATAATGATTTTAAACAAATATCAAAATCGACAATAGACTAACTCAAAAGGCACAAGCTGAGGTCTATACAACGGTCCTCAAAGTCCCCTGATCTGAATATCATTGAAAATCTGTGGCATGACCTAAAAATAGCAGTGCATGCAAGATGACCAAGAAATCTCACAGCACTGGAAGAATTTTCCCAGGAAGAAAAGATAAATCCATCCAACAGGAATTGAAAGACTGTTGGCTGGCTGCAAAATGCATTTACAAGCTATGATAGCTATGGTCCATGATACTGCAGACTATCGTCTCGCTCAGTGCCGCACACTATGTACAGCACATTATCACGTACATGACCATCCTCAGTGAATTCACTTTCTTCGGAGAACACCTTACACATCTGCAAAACATATTCCATCCCTCAGTCTCGTTCACAGCACAGGCCCACCTGTGATTCTGTGCTCAGTCCACTAAAGCCTTTCTAGTGTCTACAATACATTAATAAAATGAGCGTGCAACAGCCCAATTTCAGGCATGATGTACGGAAGAGGAGGGGATTTGGAAACCCATCCATGCTTTTGCATTCAGCAAGTGAAGAAAATGGACAAAGATAACACAATCACAATAACTTGAAAAATTACAACGATTTTGTGCTGGATGGCATTAGATATCCTAAAAATATTTGGTCATGGTGGGATGTTATGGCAATGTAGAGAACATGAAACCCTGATTTTAATCATATAATCATAGAATGATAGAGTTGAAAGGGACCTCCTGGGTCATCTGGTCCAACCTTGCTCAACACAGGATTCATTAAATCATCCCAGACAGATGTCTGTCCAGCCTCTGTTTGAAGACTTCCATGGAAGGAGAACTCACCACCTCTCGTGGCAGCCTGTTCCACGAATTGATCACCCTCACTGTCCAAATTTTTTTTCCAATATTTAATCTGTATCTCCTCCCATTCAGTTTTATCCCATGTCTTCTTGCCTTACATTGGTATAGTTTATATTGTATATGGACTTTCCTTTGGTGATGATTTAAGCCACATTCAGACTTCTGGTGTTCCCACAGAAGTTATATCCGTTGTTTTCCAAGATAGCACTCGTAGCTGTGATAGTCTATGGAGCTGTGCACAAGTCCATGATTTTCGCGGCGCATGAAAAATTGCAGAGATGTCTGATTTTGATCCAGTGGTCATATCAAAATTGGCAATGCAAGTCTATGGGTCCATGAAAAATGAGACAACGTCATCAGATGACAACTGAGTGTGGTCTGATTTTCACACTGTCAGAACTGAGAAGGTGGAGAAACTTTTTTCTTTCTTCATGTATGGAAAAAACTGAAAGTCAGACCACATTCTGATCCAAATTTGATCAAACGCTCATCAAAGTAATGGGTCCATTTCACTCGTAAAACGTTGACTCTTGAATGATATTTCAAGTGATTATCGTGGTTGTTAGACCTGTAAAAATATTAGTATTAATAATATTTCTTGCGTTACAGTGATAATTCCATTAAAACTCATCTCATTTTACTTTTGTTATACATCTGAAAATATTTTTATTCCATTTTCGTTTGCCTAATACGGAAAGAAGATTTGGATTGTTGGGATTCCATTGTCTTCTACAGACATTCGTTAAAAAGCGAGTTGATGGGCATTTAGGGTTATATATATATATATTTTTTTTTAAATGATAAAGATAAGGTAATAGACTTTTTCTTTTATTCAGTATTCTCTATTATTACGGAGATCATCATATTTGGGTATTTGTTACATTTTATGCTTTACTTTTTTAATTCTCACTAATATTTTTATAATTAGGAGATTGAGGCACCGAATTTCTAGATGACAGATATGACATAATACATTGAGGGATGATGGGAATACATTGACAATATAATGATATGACAATTCTCAGGCTATACAACACATGGCTGGAAGGATCTCTTTATATGGAGTCCTATGTGTTCACAGATAACTGAGTAGCTCTCTCCATGTGTTTGCAAGACGAATTCCTGCGGGAGAAAGCAACGCCGCTTCTGTCAATAGTCAATGTGTTACAACAAAGGCAACATACATTGAAATGCAAACTCCACTAAACAACATGTTATCCTTTAATCTTAATCCGGCTATCACTTTTGAAGGGGTGGGATTGTATTCAGCGTCTTCATGATTAGTTAAAATCCGCTGAGTTGATTTTTTCAGATGTACTTTTTTAGTTTTTTGCTAATTTATAAATGATAATTCTATGTCAGATTCATTTTAATAGGTTAGCAAAAGAATTATATTAAAATGTAAAAATTAATGAGGATATAAAAGTAAATTAAATATCACCATGAAAATGCAATCTAATCTGCAGGCACCATGTTTTGGAGCTTGAAGAGCCGAGCAGAATGATATATAATTTAGTAAGAAATGATTCAATATAATCTGAGTTTTAATTATTTAACCCTCTGCTCTTCATGTGATTTTTGGTCCAGAGGGCGATCCTATCTTGATTATTATTATTTATATATATAGCACCATTGATTCCATGGTGAGGAAGGGTTACATACTAAATACAGATATACCTTACAATAAACATACATACAATGACTGGTACAGAGGGAAGAAGACACTACCATGATTGACTGCTATCCCTGTATGCAAATGCAAGGAAATCTGTCAATCAGTGATAGGATCATCCACTGGACAAAAAAAATCCCATAATGAGTAAAGGATGAAATGAGGAAAATTATAGGTTATACTAATATGCAAATTGCCTCTTCTGAGAAAAAGAGGACTTAAACTCTACAGCGCCACCTATTGGAAGTAGCGATCCTACAAGTCACAATCAACCCTTTAACGAGTCGTGCAATATGACTTAGGATAAAAGCCAAATCAGTATCTCAATTCGCAGACACGGTGTTTCGGGCTGTTGGCCCTCGTCAGTGCGAAGCATGAGAACTGATTTGGCTAGGTGAGAGGCTCTGGACATGGGGTCTAAGGGGTATCGTTTCTCCTTATGGAGAGTGACATACCATCTCTGGCTTGTCAAGGTAAGGAGGCTTATTTGCCGTACAATGCTCCTCTGGGAATTTAAATATGCAAATTGCCTCTTCTGAGAAAAAGAGGACTTAAACTCTACAGCGCCACCTATTGGAAGTAGCGATCCTACAAGTCACAATCAACCCTTTAACGAGTCGTGCAATATGACTTAGGATAAAAGCCAAATCAGTATCTCAATTCGCAGACACGGTGTTTCGGGCTGTTGGCCCTCGTCAGTGCGAAGCATGAGAACTGATTTGGCTAGGTGAGAGGCTCTGGACATGGGGTCTAAGGGGTATCGTTTCTCCTTATGGAGAGTGACATACCATCTCTGGCTTGTCAAGGTAAGGAGGCTTATTTGCCGTACAATGCTCCTCTGGGAATTTAAATATGCAAATATGCAAATTGCCTCTTCTGAGCCAGAGATGGTATGTCACTCTCCATAAGGAGAAACGATACCCCTTAGACCCCATGTCCAGAGCCTCTCACCTAGCCAAATCAGTTCTCATGCTTCGCACTGACGAGGGCCACCAGCCCGAAACACCGTGTCTGCGAATTGAGATACTGATTTGGCTTTTATCCTAAGTCATATTGCACGACTCGTTAAAGGGTTGATTGTGACTTGTAGGATCGCTACTTCCAATAGGTGGCGCTGTAGAGTTTAAGTCCTCTTTTTCTCAGAAGAGGCAATTTGCATATTTAAATTCCCAGAGGAGCATTGTACGGCAAATAAGCCTCCTTACCTTGACAAGCCAGAGATGGTATGTCACTCTCCATAAGGAGAAACGATACCCCTTAGACCCCATGTCCAGAGCCTCTCACCTAGCCAAATCAGTTCTCATGCTTCGCACTGACGAGGGCCAACAGCCCGAAACACCGTGTCTGCGAATTGAGATACTGATTTGGCTTTTATCCTAAGTCATATTGCACGACTCGTTAAAGGGTTGATTGTGACTTGTAGGATCGCTACTTCCAATAGGTGGCGCTGTAGAGTTTAAGTCCTCTTTTTCTCAGAAGAGGCAATTTGCATATTTAAATTCCCAGAGGAGCATTGTACGGCAAATAAGCCTCCTTACCTTGACAAGCCAGAGATGGTATGTCACTCTCCATAAGGAGAAACGATACCCCTTAGACCCCATGTCCAGAGCCTCTCACCTAGCCAAATCAGTTCTCATGCTTCGCACTGACGAGGGCCAACAGCCCGAAACACCGTGTCTGCGAATTGAGATACTGATTTGGCTTTTATCCTAAGTCATATTGCACGACTCGTTAAAGGGTTGATTGTGACTTGTAGGATCGCTACTTCCAATAGGTGGCGCTGTAGAGTTTAAGTCCTCTTTTTCTCAGAAGAGGCAATTTGCATATTTAAATTCCCAGAGGAGCATTGTACGGCAAATAAGCCTCCTTACCTTGACAAGCCAGAGATGGTATGTCACTCTCCATAAGGAGAAACGATACCCCTTAGACCCCATGTCCAGAGCCTCTCACCTAGCCAAATCAGTTCTCATGCTTCGCACTGACGAGGGCCAACAGCCCGAAACACCGTGTCTGCGAATTGAGATACTGATTTGGCTTTTATCCTTAGGGTACTGTCACACAGTACCATTTTGATCGCTACGACGGTACGATTCGTGACGTTCTAGCGATATCGTTACGATATCGCAGTGTCTGACACGCAGCAGCGATCAGGGATCCTGCTGAGAATCGTACGTCGTAGCAGATCGTGTGGAACTTTCTTTCGTCGCTTGATCACCCGCTGACATCGCTGGATCGTTGTGTGTGACAGCGATCCAGCGATGTGTTCGCTTGTAACCAGGGTAAACATCGGGTAACTAAGCGC
The DNA here is from genome assembly GCF_051348905.1 of Ranitomeya variabilis. Classification (NCBI taxonomy): domain Eukaryota; kingdom Metazoa; phylum Chordata; class Amphibia; order Anura; family Dendrobatidae; genus Ranitomeya; species Ranitomeya variabilis. The sequence continues at coordinate 69,508,539 of NC_135237.1, read as the reverse complement.
AGGGCCGCGCTTAGTAACCCGATGTTTACCGTGGTTACCAGCGTAAACGTAAAAAAACAAACAGTACATACTTACATTCCGGTGTCTGTCCTCCAGCGTCTCAGCTTCTCTCCACTGTGTGAGCGTCTGCCAGCCGGAAAGCGAGCACAGCGGTGACGTCTGACGTCACCGCTGTGCTTGCCGGCTATGGCGCTTACACAGTGGAGAGAAGCAGAACGCCGGGGACAGACACCAGAATGTAAGTATGTACTGTTTGTTTTTTTATTACTTTTACGCTGGTAACCACTGTAAACATCGGGTTACTAAGCGCGGCCCTGCGCTTAGTTACCCGATGTTTACCCTGGTTACCGGGGACTTCGGCATCGCTCCAGCGCCGTGATTGCAACGTGTGTCCGCAGTCTACGACGCTGGAGCGATATTCATACGATCGCTGCGACGTCACGGATCGTGCCGTCGTAGCGATCAAAATGGTACTGTGTGACAGTACCCTAAGTCATATTGCACGACTCGTTAAAGGGTTGATTGTGACTTGTAGGATCGCTACTTCCAATAGGTGGCGCTGTAGAGTTTAAGTCCTCTTTTTCTCAGAAGAGGCAATTTGCATATTTAAATTCCCAGAGGAGCATTGTACGGCAAATAAGCCTCCTTACCTTGACAAGCCAGAGATGGTATGTCACTCTCCATAAGGAGAAACGATACCCCTTAGACCCCATGTCCAGAGCCTCTCACCTAGCCAAATCAGTTCTCATGCTTCGCACTGACGAGGGCCAACAGCCCGAAACACCGTGTCTGCGAATTGAGATACTGATTTGGCTTTTATCCTAAGTCATATTGCACGACTCGTTAAAGGGTTGATTGTGACTTGTAGGATCGCTACTTCCAATAGGTGGCGCTGTAGAGTTTAAGTCCTCTTTTTCTCAGAAGAGGCAATTTGCATATTTAAATTCCCAGAGGAGCATTGTACGGCAAATAAGCCTCCTTACCTTGACAAGCCAGAGATGGTATGTCACTCTCCATAAGGAGAAACGATACCCCTTAGACCCCATGTCCAGAGCCTCTCACCTAGCCAAATCAGTTCTCATGCTTCGCACTGACGAGGGCCAACAGCCCGAAACACCGTGTCTGCGAATTGAGATACTGATTTGGCTTTTATCCTAAGTCATATTGCACGACTCGTTAAAGGGTTGATTGTGACTTGTAGGATCGCTACTTCCAATAGGTGGCGCTGTAGAGTTTAAGTCCTCTTTTTCTCAGAAGAGGCAATTTGCATATTTAAATTCCCAGAGGAGCATTGTACGGCAAATAAGCCTCCTTACCTTGACAAGCCAGAGATGGTATGTCACTCTCCATAAGGAGAAACGATACCCCTTAGACCCCATGTCCAGAGCCTCTCACCTAGCCAAATCAGTTCTCATGCTTCGCACTGACGAGGGCCAACAGCCCGAAACACCGTGTCTGCGAATTGAGATACTGATTTGGCTTTTATCCTAAGTCATATTGCACGACTCGTTAAAGGGTTGATTGTGACTTGTAGGATCGCTACTTCCAATAGGTGGCGCTGTAGAGTTTAAGTCCTCTTTTTCTCAGAAGAGGCAATTTGCATATTTAAATTCCCAGAGGAGCATTGTACGGCAAATAAGCCTCCTTACCTTGACAAGCCAGAGATGGTATGTCACTCTCCATAAGGAGAAACGATACCCCTTAGACCCCATGTCCAGAGCCTCTCACCTAGCCAAATCAGTTCTCATGCTTCGCACTGACGAGGGCCAACAGCCCGAAACACCGTGTCTGCGAATTGAGATACTGATTTGGCTTTTATCCTAAGTCATATTGCACGACTCGTTAAAGGGTTGATTGTGACTTGTAGGATCGCTACTTCCAATAGGTGGCGCTGTAGAGTTTAAGTCCTCTTTTTCTCAGAAGAGGCAATTTGCATATTTAAATTCCCAGAGGAGCATTGTACGGCAAATAAGCCTCCTTACCTTGACAAGCCAGAGATGGTATGTCACTCTCCATAAGGAGAAACGATACCCCTTAGACCCCATGTCCAGAGCCTCTCACCTAGCCAAATCAGTTCTCATGCTTCGCACTGACGAGGGCCAACAGCCCGAAACACCGTGTCTGCGAATTGAGATACTGATTTGGCTTTTATCCTAAGTCATATTGCACGACTCGTTAAAGGGTTGATTGTGACTTGTAGGATCGCTACTTCCAATAGGTGGCGCTGTAGAGTTTAAGTCCTCTTTTTCTCAGAAGAGGCAATTTGCATATTTAAATTCCCAGAGGAGCATTGTACGGCAAATAAGCCTCCTTACCTTGACAAGCCAGAGATGGTATGTCACTCTCCATAAGGAGAAACGATACCCCTTAGACCCCATGTCCAGAGCCTCTCACCTAGCCAAATCAGTTCTCATGCTTCGCACTGACGAGGGCCAACAGCCCGAAACACCGTGTCTGCGAATTGAGATACTGATTTGGCTTTTATCCTAAGTCATATTGCACGACTCGTTAAAGGGTTGATTGTGACTTGTAGGATCGCTACTTCCAATAGGTGGCGCTGTAGAGTTTAAGTCCTCTTTTTCTCAGAAGAGGCAATTTGCATATTTAAATTCCCAGAGGAGCATTGTACGGCAAATAAGCCTCCTTACCTTGACAAGCCAGAGATGGTATGTCACTCTCCATAAGGAGAAACGATACCCCTTAGACCCCATGTCCAGAGCCTCTCACCTAGCCAAATCAGTTCTCATGCTTCGCACTGACGAGGGCCAACAGCCCGAAACACCGTGTCTGCGAATTGAGATACTGATTTGGCTTTTATCCTAAGTCATATTGCACGACTCGTTAAAGGGTTGATTGTGACTTGTAGGATCGCTACTTCCAATAGGTGGCGCTGTAGAGTTTAAGTCCTCTTTTTCTCAGAAGAGGCAATTTGCATATTTAAATTCCCAGAGGAGCATTGTACGGCAAATAAGCCTCCTTACCTTGACAAGCCAGAGATGGTATGTCACTCTCCATAAGGAGAAACGATACCCCTTAGACCCCATGTCCAGAGCCTCTCACCTAGCCAAATCAGTTCTCATGCTTCGCACTGACGAGGGCCAACAGCCCGAAACACCGTGTCTGCGAATTGAGATACTGATTTGGCTTTTATCCTAAGTCATATTGCACGACTCGTTAAAGGGTTGATTGTGACTTGTAGGATCGCTACTTCCAATAGGTGGCGCTGTAGAGTTTAAGTCCTCTTTTTCTCAGAAGAGGCAATTTGCATATTTAAATTCCCAGAGGAGCATTGTACGGCAAATAAGCCTCCTTACCTTGACAAGCCAGAGATGGTATGTCACTCTCCATAAGGAGAAACGATACCCCTTAGACCCCATGTCCAGAGCCTCTCACCTAGCCAAATCAGTTCTCATGCTTCGCACTGACGAGGGCCAACAGCCCGAAACACCGTGTCTGCGAATTGAGATACTGATTTGGCTTTTATCCTAAGTCATATTGCACGACTCGTTAAAGGGTTGATTGTGACTTGTAGGATCGCTACTTCCAATAGGTGGCGCTGTAGAGTTTAAGTCCTCTTTTTCTCAGAAGAGGCAATTTGCATATTTAAATTCCCAGAGGAGCATTGTACGGCAAATAAGCCTCCTTACCTTGACAAGCCAGAGATGGTATGTCACTCTCCATAAGGAGAAACGATACCCCTTAGACCCCATGTCCAGAGCCTCTCACCTAGCCAAATCAGTTCTCATGCTTCGCACTGACGAGGGCCAACAGCCCGAAACACCGTGTCTGCGAATTGAGATACTGATTTGGCTTTTATCCTAAGTCATATTGCACGACTCGTTAAAGGGTTGATTGTGACTTGTAGGATCGCTACTTCCAATAGGTGGCGCTGTAGAGTTTAAGTCCTCTTTTTCTCAGAAGAGGCAATTTGCATATTTAAATTCCCAGAGGAGCATTGTACGGCAAATAAGCCTCCTTACCTTGACAAGCCAGAGATGGTATGTCACTCTCCATAAGGAGAAACGATACCCCTTAGGTTATACTAAATCTTTTCTCACAAACTATATATCAATCTGTTCAGATCCCCCTGTTCTATAACATGCTGTATGCAGATCGGACTGCATCTTGCATGGCGGCAGGTTCCCTTTAAAAGCACAAAATTAAGAACATTGGATAATCATAAAATGTATATCCTGTTGTAGTGCAGCGGGGTTGGTACAGTGTGAAAGATAGTGACCCAGGAAAGTTCAAAGCAAAGTCTCTTTTAATGGTCAGCGTACTCACAAACCGAAAGCAAAGAGTATCCTCTTGATCGCAGCCGGGAAACAAGATAGTCCGTAACCGGGACTGGTTGCCGTGGGCGATTGCACCGCCATGTACGCTGAGGGGTCCCAGGCCTTTTGGCTCTGCTTGGCACCATGTTGCTTTACACAGGTTGAGCTCTGCATAGCCTCCTGCTCTTCACGCTTGCAAAACCAAAACTGACACACCCAACCCTTTGCTGCAGGGTTTCTACAAGGAACCTGTAGCCGCAGGCCACTTGTAAGACCTTGCCGGGAGGAAACAGACCGCCCCATACCTTCTTGTAGTCCATTTAAAAATAAAACCCCATGGTGGGTTTCCTTAAATCTGCCTTGGGCAAAAAGCTTGACCAAGACCAACACTTACTTTTGTTTTGCATTGCACTCACAGCTATGCCTGTTACTGCAGTGCACTCCCGCGGCCTCAATATACTTCTCTACGCATCCTGGGGGGCACATAGCGACCCTCGCATATAACACCGGTCACTGCCTCACACTGTATATAATACAAAGTGAATTCATAGTTTATATATCATCATTATGCAGCTTACAGAACAGGTGTCACCACTAAGGTTGAAGTTATAGAGGGTATATTAAGAGCTGTGTCTACAGAGCATTACCAGGCTGCACACTAAACAGGGGGATCAAGCAAATGAATGAGGCAGAACACATAATTACTTCCAGGGTCTCACAGGTTAACCTTCTCTGATTGGAGTCATTCACTTTCCTTTTCATCTTCATCTGGCACAGACCGCTATGTCAACTTCTTAGAGATGAAAAGTTTGCTGCAGAGACTTCTTTGACTCTTCGCATCTAAGCTCAACCCCTCCATTTCTCAATGAAAAACCCTTCATCCTTTAACACCACCATTTACAACACAGCCAACTTAATAGTGCCTGATGACACGGGTGCAGATAAAAGCAGGGACATATCGTAACTAAAAAATGGGCTCTATTGCAAACTTTTAGACTCTAAAATTAATTCATAGCCATGACCAGATCCCTAAATAACTAAACAAAATTCAGGTCCCCAAATTGTTTCAGCCTTCCAGCCATTCCCTTCAAATAATTCAGACAAAATTAATCACTTGAAAACAGACCCATTATTTTATTTAGACCCCAGAATTCCTTCAGACCTGAAACTATATTGATCACACCAGATTGCCGAAATTAATTTACAACCAACTCCAACAAGAAAGGGGTTGCCTTGGACTTGGATATTGATGATCATCAATATTAGATTAGTGAGGGTCCACCACCTGGCACCCTCACCAATCAGATACTACCAGGTCCTGGAACCCTGGAAGTGCACAGTGTATGGGGATGGGACCAAACAGCGCCTTACACTGTGCAGTGGTTGTTTGGGGTATTGCAGCTTATCACCACTAAAGTTGAACTGCAGACCTAAAAATTATTTTCGACCAGAGAGAAAAAATATTTACATACAAAACCTACATGTACGCACGGTTTCTCATTCTTCATCTGCTGTACGAGCTGCCACACACAGAGCCACACGCGTAGTATAATGTCGGGACCCACTGTGACTGTGATCCTGGTTAATAGGTAACCTCACCTTATATTTTACTGTATATAACACTATGATCAACAGAAAATGTTGGAACTTTTTTTTTATTTAAATCTATAAATTGGTGAAATAATCAAATTAATCCAAGCCAGATATTATCTGTCCCAAATATTCTTTTTAAATTCAATCATTGTCCTCACTATCACTAGTACACATTAATTGAATAAGAAAGTTGTTTTCATATTTATTTGATCAAAATGTATCTGATTTAATTAAAATGGTCCTGAAGGAGATCCCATCTCATTTATTCAGGTTCACATGAATGCTAATGTAAAAATATTAAATTTACCTGATGCAATCTATTGTCAACATTTTCCAGGTGTCTGTGCCTCTCCACCTTTGTTGTTCATAGCTCGACAGCGGCTACAGCCACTGCTGTGATTCGATAGTGATGGCCACACTTCCACAGTTTTTCCTATTCAATATCTAATGAGGGTGGCTGGGACCATGCCTGTGATCATGTGTGGTACCTTCATTTCCAGATTGCTATTCTACATAGCTATTAGGGTATGTGCAAACATTGCGGATTCCATTGCGGATTTTTCCATGCGGATTCTGCGTAAAACGCAGGTGTAAAACGCTGCGGAATCCGCACAAAGAATTGACATGCTGCGGAAAATAAACCGCTACATTTCTGCGCAGAATTTTCCACACCACGGGCACAGCGGATTTGGTTTTCCATAGGTTTACATGGTACTGTACCCCACATGGAAAACTGCTGCGGATCCGCAGTTCCAAATCCGCTGCAGATCCGCAGCCAAATCTGCAACGTGTGCACATACCCTTAAAGTCTACAGGACAGCTAAAGGGGGTGCAATTAGCTCGTGATCCACCCTGTAGAGCTGCAAACTGCATCAGGAGTGCAATTATTCAGGCTTGTATCGCAATGACATCATGATAAGAACTACTGCCCACAGACAAATGCAAAATGACAGCATCCACAAGTAAAGGGAATCGGTCAGGTTCAATAATGCTATTAATCAGCAGATGTAGGTTAATAGCCTTATGATGGTGCAAGGGTGCTGTACTGAAAGTGCGGCACTCAGGAGAAAAGTAACTTTATTTCACCTTAGAGCTGCCAGCTTTCAGTCATTCAGGCTTGCCAGCATGACTTCAGTCATCACTCATAGTACCGTAAGCATTGACTGACAGCCAGCTCTGCACTGATGCACTGCTGAACTAGCTGTCAATTACAGTACAGGGGTGTACTTAAACCATGCAGATCACAGTACTTTATTATTGAAAGCTGATTGGTCTTGGGAGAAATAAAGTTAATATTCTCTCAGGTGCCACACTTTCAGTGCAGTGGCCGGGCACCTTCATAATACTATTCACCTTATATACACTGGTTAATAGCTTTATCCAACCTGACAGGTTCCCTTTAACCCCTTCACGACATGCGCCGTACATGTACTGCACATGTCGTGACTCTCCCTTTGATGTGGGCTCCGGCGATGAACCTACATCTTTCCGGGCACATGTCAGCTGTTTTGAACAGCTGACATGTGTCCCCAACAGCCGCGGGTGGAATCGCGATTCACCCGTGGCTGTTAACCTGTTAAATGCTGCTGTCAATCTCTGACAGCGGCACTTAATGTGATCGCACTGGAATCACGTCATTAATCCCCCCATCTGCAGGAGACCCCTGTGGTTGTCATTGCCTGATTGCTATGAGCACTGCCCAGCAGGTCAGTGATCATAGCAAGTGAGCATTTCTGCTACACACAGGCGATCTGATCATCGCCTGTGTGTAGCAAAAGCGATCGCATGATATCAGCTTCTAGTCTCCCATGGAGACTATTGAAGCAAGTTAAAAGTGAAAAAAAATGTTTTTAAAAATATTTAAAAAATAAAAAATATATAAAAGTTTAAATAACGCCTCATTCAAAATAAAACAAAAGAAAATAAAAGCTGATGATGATTCTGGTGCCATATTCCTGTTCTGATTCTGGTTCTGGTGAAGTTTTCCTGTTTGGATAGTCAACTTTCACACGTCAGGTTTTTGCCGTCAGGCACAATCTGGTGGATTTTGAAAAAACGGGTCCGGCGCAAATTGTGAAAAACTGATGCTACGGGTCCGTTTTTTTTTTTAAACCGGGGATAGAGTTTGGGCTTCCTGTTCTGGGGAAAAGAGAGAGAATAGGCACTGTTTGTGTAAAAAAAACTAATTCGATCACCAGATTCCATCATTTCACCTCACGTTTCATCCGTTTTTCGCCGGATCCATCGCTGTCAGTTTATTCGCCGGACAGAAAAAAACGTTCCTATGTACGTTTTCTCCAGCCGCTGGAAAAGGAATTTTCGATGGATCCAGCAAAAAACGGATGAAATGTGAGGCCATCCGTCGCAATCCAGTGCTAATACAAGACTATGAGAAAAAAACGGATCCGGCGGCAACTTTTGCCGGATCCTTGTTTTTTCAAAATTTGCTGGATTGTGCCTGACGACAAAAACCTGATGTGTGAAAGTAGCCATAGTGGTTCTGGTGACGAATTCATGTAGTGATGGTTGTTCTACAGTAGTGCTTTATTCATGTACTACTGATGGTTCTGATGATGTATTCATGTAGTCATGGTTGTTCAGATGACATATTCATCACCAAAACTATCATCAGTTTTTGTATACAAAACCAAACTCATCAGTACAAAAAAAAACACCAGAGCCATCAACAGTACATTAATTTAGTACCAGAACCATCACCAGAAAACAATACATCATTTGAATCACCATCAGTACACAAATACATCACCGCCATCAGTAAAAAAGTACAATGTCAGTACCATCAAAAGTACATGACTGTATCACCAGAACCACCATAAGTGCTTGAATACAAGAATCAAGCTTAGTACAGCAATCAGTTGTAATATCAGGTCAGCCCCATATACAATTGGATCTCACAAACCTACAACTCCCAGTGTGTCCAATGGTAAGGCGATGCTGGGAGTTGTTGCTATCAGTCTTTATCAGACTGTGGACCATACAGGAACCACATCACTGATGAGACACAGGTAGAAACACAAACAAATATTTACATCCCGGTACCTTACAGGTGACATTTTCCATGATTGGAGTCATTCTCTTTATTTTCATTTCCAGACATGGTATGCCTTTTCACATCCACAGCTTGTCTCTACAGACTTCCATCCTCTCCAGTTTTCTGCAGCACACCTGTCTATACTGTGCCCTAAATAAGATTCCTACGATATATGGCCTCCACAGTCTCTGCCCTTATGAGCTATAACCTCATCACTATCTGCCATTATCAACTCTAAACACCACACCAGCTACCCTTATGAACCACAGCCTATACCATGGCGGTCCCCTCTCCACTGGTTTCCCTTACACTCTCTATAACTCCACACTGTCCCCTGCTAACATCTGTCCATAACTAGTTGTCCCCATTTCATGCTGCCCTCTCCATATCCATTCTGTGCCTCATATTCACACTGTGTCCTCATACTGCCCACCACGCTGTCATATCCAAACTGTACCCCCTCCTCACGTTGTCCTACTACACAGTATGATAGGCATAACAGCTGCCCAATATACAGTATGATGGCCCCCACAGCACCCCATACAGTATTATGGCCCCACATTTCCCCATATAGTATTATGACTCCCCAGTCCCATATACAGTATGCTGACCCGAACAGCTCTTTCTATATAGTACACTGTGTTCCAAATTATTATGCAAATTGGATTTAAGTGTCATAAAGATTTAATTGTTTTGTTTTTCAAATAAACTCGTGAATAGTATTGTGTCTCAGGGCTCAATGGATCATTGAAATCAATCTTAAACACGTGATAATTATTTTTCCAGGTGATTAAAATTAATTAAAGGAAAACTTCTTAAAAATGATGTTCCACATTATTAAGCAGGCCACAGTTTTCAAGCAATATGGGAATTAAAAAGGATCTCTCTGCTGCTGAAAAGCATTAATGTCATGCCGTTCTGTCTGTTTCTGGTTTTCGGCATGACAATACATATTTGCTTTAACCCTTTACTCTTTTCCTAATTTGAGCTGGGATACTGTTGGCTGTTATCTGGATGGAGCCTTCTCAGTTCCCTGCTCTGCTGCGCTGCCGTACATGGTGGTTAGGTCTTTTCTGTTGTAGGACCATCCGCATGTGCGGTCCCTGGTTGCTGCTGTGAAGCTGTCCGCGGGTTGTGAGGTCATTTGCAGCTGGTGCATGACTTTCCACGTGGGTCAGTGCATGCAGTTTCAGTCAGGTGCCCTGAGCCTCAGATCCTGCACTGATTGTGCTGTAATGGTTTCTGTGTGTGCTAAGGGCGTGCGCGGCCACACCTCCCCTGCTTTTATCAGGGTTAGGGTGTGTACTTGAAATGCTGTCCCCAGCCAATTGCTGAGGGGCAGCTCCTATATAAAGTTCCCCTGCCCTATGGGCGGGGCCTGAGCTACTCACAAAGCTCCTGAACTTTGCTATGTGTGTTTGTGTTCCTGCACCTCTCCTGTCTATGTTTTGGTACCAAAGTCCTTGCCTTGATTCTGGTTTTGTCCTGCTCTGGTGCCTGTCCTGAAGGCGTTATATCCAGGCCCGAATCCTTGATCCTGTACCTGTCCTGTACCTGAACCTGTCTGAACTGTGTCTGCTGTGATTATGTTCCTGGAATCCCTTTGCATCTGGAGCCTCACTCCCAGTGACTTTGAGTCTCTTGAAACCGGTGTTTCTGCTGAGCATCTACTACTCTGTGCTCTGACTACCATGAGGTGTTAACCCCGTCTGGTTCATGTCCAGTAATGCGGAGCTTGCACCATCATGCTTGAGTTCCTTCCTAGGTCTGATGCCCGGAGCCTGACAACCGCAGTCTGGAACCTGATGACCGCTGCCTGGAGCTTGGAGCCTGATGACTGGTGGGGTCTGTAGGTCGTGTCGGATGTCCGGAACCGAACGACTCCTGTCTGATGTCTACCTGTGACCCTGGGTCCAGATGTCCTGATTTCCTGTCTGAACCCTGATGTCCTGCCTATGTCCTGATGACCTCATGGACCCTGATGTCCTGATGTTCATCCTGAAGTTGTGCGGTGTAATCAAGTCCTACGTGTCTCTTTCCTTGTCCACATGCTCAGCTGCCTCAGAACCCCGGTCTCTGCCCTCCCCTAATTTGGGTAGGCCCGGGTCCCCCTCTGCGGTCTAAAGGGTCCATATTGAGTCCCCGGGGGATGCGTGCCCCATGCCTTCTGAGGTTGATTGGCTTGGGGCGTCTATGGGCTGGGCCGCATCTGCGGCTGCAGCTGATCGTGACAATTAAATTGTGCAATGCATTGGACAAGGTATGAAAACATTAGATATTTCACGAAAACTTAAGAGTGATCATCATACTGTGAAGAGATTTTTGACTGAAACAGAGCACAGACAGAGTTCATGCAGATAAAGTCATAATGAGGAAGGTTTCTGCCAGACAAATTCATTGGATTAAGAGAGCAGCTGCCAAAATACCATTACAAAGCAGCAAACAGTTATAGGAAGCTGCTGGTGCCTCTGGAGTCCCTCGAACCTCAAGGTGTAGGATCCTTCAAAGGCTTGCTGTGGTGCATAAACCTACTATTCGGCCACCCCTAAACAGTGTTTATAAGCAGAAACGGTTGCAGTGGGCCCAGACATACATGAAAACTAATTTATAAACAGTCTTGCTTACTGATGAGTGTCGAGCAATCCTGGATGGTCCAGATGGATGGAGTAGTGGATGGTTGGTGGATGGCCACCATGTCCCAACAAGCAAGGAGGTGGAGGAGTCATGTTTTGGGCCAGAATCATGGGGAAACAGCTGGTAGGGCCCTTTAAGGTTCCTGAAGGTGTGAATATGACCTCTGCAAAGTATATAGAGTTTCTGACTGACAACTTTCATCCATGGTTTAAAAAGCAGAAACATGCCTTCAGGAGCAAAATCATATTCATGCATGACAATGCACCATCTCATGCTGCAAAGCATACCTCTGAGTCATTGGCTGCTATGGGCATAAAAGGAGATAAACTCATGGTGTGGCCACCATCTTCCCCTGACCTCAACCCTATAGAAAATCTTTGAAGTATTATCAAGCAAAAGATCTATGAGGGTAAGAGGCAGTTCACATCAAAACAGCTGCTCCATTCTGACTTCATGCAAAGAAATACAAGCAGAAACTCTCCAAATACTCACAAGTTCAATGGATGCAAGAATTGTGAAGGTGATATAAAAGAAGTGGTCCTATGTTAACATGTAACTTGGCCTGTTAGGATGTTTTGGAGTTAAATAGCTTTTTTGTTCAGTGACTGTGACCTCCTAATGCCGCAAATTCCACAAATGAGCATTTTCAGTTCTTTGAAACATATCAAATGTTTAGAAATTGTACTGTGCCTAATAATTTGGAACAGTGCTTTTTGAGTTTTTATTTCATTTTCATTATACTGTTATCATTGGGAGGTTTCTTCAATAAAATTTGATGTATAATCTAACGTGTGATGACCTTTATTAGACTGACTGATATTTGCACCAACCAGTTAGGAAAATCTGAGAAAAATGTCATTTGCATAATAATTTGGAACATGGTGTATATTGTCCCCAACAGCACCCCATACAGTATGATGTCTACCACAGCTCCCTTTACAGTATAATGTCCTTCAAAGCCCCTCATATTTTATGACATCCTCACAGTCCCAGTATAATGTTCCCTACAGATCCCCATATAATATGATGTCCCCCATTCGGTTGCTAAAAGGTTTAAGAAAAATTAAAAAAAAAAGCTTATACTCATCTAATCCAGGCTCCCTATCCACCACTCTGCTGTCTCATCTTCTATTAGGTACAGTAGTTGCACTAGTCGGTGCGATACAGTGATGTCATTGCACCACCCCACGTCCCCACCATCTTCAACAGGGCACCGGCAGGAAGCAGTTTGTGTCTTGCTGGAGTTACCTATGGAGCACGTTACTAATTAGAGCTCCTCTGTTCCTGTCCAGGGTGGTGCCAGGGGCGCTGCTAGACTCAGAAAAGATCAGGGACCCAAGCCATATATTTTTATCACCCCCTCCTCCCCCAAAAAGGTAAAAATGAACACCACAGATAACATAATCTTAAAGGGAACCTGTCACTAGAAAAAAAAAATGCTATTAATCTGCAGATATGGGGTTAATCTGCAGGTCAATTGCGTTATTAACCTGCCTGATGCTCGCACCTAGCTAAGCGCTGCGGGGAAAATATTAACTTTATTCTCATCGACAGCGTTCTGGTTTCAGTCATGGGGGCAGCTCCAGTGATGGGTCAGTCACTGCTGAGTATACAGAGCGGCTGCTGTAATCATGCCTCCGGCCATGAGTGGCAGCTGATCCCAATGCACAGTAAGTGTCAGTCAGGGCCGGGTGCGCTCTTTAAACTCAAAGCTGGGACTAAACCCGTTCAGGTGCCGCCCCCGTGACTGAAACCAGAAACGAGGTTCCGGCAAGGGAGGCAAGAGGTTCCACCCTAGGCAGGTACCTATCCTGCCTACCCAGCCAGTGGGGTCCTCAGAAATAAACTAGGACCTTGACCCTTGACCCGAGCGGTCCTCAGGAGCTTATGATAATTTTTTGCTGAATTTGTGCAACATGTGAAGGAAATGATGCACCGCCATGTATAACCGTGAAGTTCCTGCCTCTGGATTGCACAGAAGAAGTATTCGTGAAGTGTTGTGCCTGCTATCTTATGTATATGCTTCTCATCAAATTATCAGTAAATTTATTTATGGACTCTGTCTACTCTCATTCATCTCTATTCCATCGGGTCCTGGCTTGTCAGCATAAAATGCAAAAGTTATATAAATACTGTATATACACTGCTCAAAAAAATAAAGGGAACACTAAAATCCCACATCTTAGATATCACTGAATGAAATATTCCACTTGTAAATCTTTATTCATTACACAGAGGAATGTGTTGAGAACAATAAAACGTAAAAATTATCAACGTAAATCGCAACTAATATCCCACGGAGGTCTGGAGTTGGAATGACGCTCAAAATCAAAGTGGAAAATGAAGTTACAGGCTGATCCAACTTCAGTGGATATTCCTCAAGACAAGGAAATGATGCTCAGTAGTGTGTGTGGCCTCCACGTGCCTGTATGACCTCCATAAAATGCCTGGGCATGCTCCATGATGACGCCATGGATGGTCTCCTGAGGGATCTCTTCCCAGACCTGAACTAAAGCATCCACCAACTCCTGGACACTCTGTGGTGCAACGAGTTGTCACGTTTGTGGATGGTGCGAGACATGATGTCCCAGATGTGTTCAATCAGATTCTGGTGTGGGGAACGGGCGGGCCAGTCCATAGCTTCAATGCCTTCATCTAGCAGGAACTGCTGACACACTCCAGCCACATGAGGTCTGGCATTGTCCTGCATTAGTAGGAACCCAGGGCCAATCGCACCAGCATATGGTCTCACAAGGGGTCTGAGGATCTCATCTCATACCTAATGGCAGTCAGGCTACCTCTGGTGAGCACATGGAGAGCTGTGCGGGTCTCCAAAGAAATGCCACCCCACACCATTAGTGACCCACTGCCAAACCGGTCATGCTGAAGGATGTTGCAGGCAGCAGATTGCTCTCCATGGCTTCTCCAGACTCTGTCACGTCTGTCACATGTGCTCAGTGTGAACCTGCTTTCATCTGTGAAGAGCACAGGGCCCCAGTGGTGAATTTGCCATTCCTGCTGTTCTGTGGCAAATGCCAAGCATCCTGCACGGTGTTGAGCTGTGAGCACAACCCCCATCTGTGGACGTCGGGCACTCAGGCAATCCTCATGGAGTTGGTTTCAAACCATTTGCGCAGACACATGCACATTTGTGGCCTGCTGGAGGTCATTTTGCAGGGCTCTGGCAGTGCTACTCCTGTTCCTCCTTGCACAAAGGCTGAGGTAGTGGTCCTGCTGCTGGGTTATTGCCCTCCTACGACCCCCTCCACATCTCATGGTGTACTGGCCTATCTCCTGGTAGCACCTCCAGCCTCTGGACACTATGCTGACAGACACAGCAAACCTTCTTGCCACAGCTCGCATTGATGTGCCATCCTGGATGAGCTGCACTATCTGAGCCACTTGTGTGGGTTGTAGAGTCCGTCTCATGCTTCCACGAGTGTGAAAGCACAACTAACTACTGAGATGTGGACTGTGGTCTCCACCTGCAGAACCACTCCTTTATTGAGTGTGTCTTGATAATTGCCATTAATTTCCATCTGTTGTCTATTCCATTTGCACAACAGCATGTGAAATTGATTGTCAAACAGTGTTGCTTCCTAAGTGGACAGTTTGATTTCACAGAAGTTTGATGTACTTGGAGTTATATTCTGTTATTTTTTGAGCAGTGTATATATATATTTATCTACTATATAATCGTCTAATTCTGTCTGTTTGTCTGTAATGGAAATCCCGCATCGCTGATTGGTCGCGCCAGCCGCTCGCGACCAATCAGCAACAGGCGCAGTCCGGCCGCGAATTGGCGCGGGATTTGAACCACGCTTCGCTGATTGGTCATGCCTGGCCGCGACCAATCAACGACAGGCATAGTCCGGACGCGAATTGGCGCAGGATTTGAACCACGCTTCGCTGATTGGTTACGCCCGGCCGGCCGCGACCAATCAGCGATATTGGCGCGGAATTTAACCCCCACTCACAGTGCCACATAGTTCACTCACGTCTACTTCATAAATAAACTACACACATATTCTAGAATACCCAGTGCATTAGAATCGGGCCACCATCTAATATATATATATATATATATATATATATATATATATATATTTATTAAACACCTATTAACATTAACTATAAAAAAAAACATTTAAAACCACATAACAAACACACAGTGGGTACGGAAAGTATTCAGACCCCTGTTAAATTTTTCACTCTTTGTTTTGTTGCAGCCATTTGGTAAATTCAAAGAAGTTCATTTTTTTTCACATTAATGTACACTCTGCACCCCATCTCAGTCTGAGCATGCGCTGCCCCTGGCGGCCATTTTCTCGGAGGCCACCGCATCGCAGCAATTGCTGTGCTGGTGCCTCAGGGCTTTCACAAAATGCCGTGGAGACCTCCGCACCACATAGCACCGCTGAACCTGCTGCACCAGCCTGGGATGGGAGTAATTTTGCCAGACCACCGAACATCCCCTGTGACCACGCACCCCCCCAGTAAGCTGAATTCAGACTGCAAGACTGACCCCCATTTGACACATTCATTTTTTTCCCCTATTTTCCCTCTGAAAATTTGGGGTGCGTCTTATAGTCCGTTAAATACGGTACTTTTCATATGGTTTCTCTGTCTATCCTTGATTCAAGGGTGTTAACTACTATGTTTGTTGTGTGGTTTTTATTTTTTTAGTGTTAACGTTAATAGGTATTTAATAAAGATATGTATTACTTTTGCATGTTACTAGGTGTGCTCATCTTTATGTATTGACCTTTTCTTGCTTCATAAAAGGTAACAGCAGCACATACCCAGCCAGGTTCCCCATTTTCCTGTTGCATGGAAGGACACAGATGCACATCTCAGCCACAGCGTCCACGCTGCCCATTACACACATCCAGGAGCTTATTCCCATTATCTGAGTCCTTTCGTATATTAGCTACATTTTGTTATTTTGCAAGCCAGAAAGTGATGGGTATATTTACGCTGAGATTTTTAGAGATGGAAAACTTAGACAAGATTTTTAAAAAGGAATTCACTTGAGAAAACATTGTTTTTTTCCTGAATTATTTTTGGAAACAGTCTTGATGAGGTTTTTGAAGCTTTTGCTTCCACGCATTGTTTTGCAGAATTTTGGCTTGACAGTTTCAAGTTTGGAACTGATTACATGAGGATTGAGGAACTGATTTGTCCCTTTTTTTCTTTATCAAAGGTAGATTTTCAAAACCTCGTAGGGAAAGAACGCTCAAATACCGTATATACTCGAGTATAAGCCGAGATTTTCAGCCCATTTTTAGGCTGAATGTGCCCCTCTCGGCTTATACTCAAGTCAATTTCCCAGGGGATTGGCGGGGGAGGGGGAGCGGCGACTATCACATACTCACCTGCTCCTGGCGCGGTTCCTGCATTTCCAATGGTCTCCAGGCGCCTGCAGCTTTTCCTGTGCTCAGCGGTCACTTGGTACCGCTCATTAAAGTAATGAATATGGACGTGACTCCCCTACCATAGGGGCGGAGCGCATATTCATTACTTTAATGAGCGGTACCAGTGACCGCTGAACACCAGAACAAGCCGCCGGCACCGAGACCATCTGTCAGTGAGAAGCAGGGACCGCACTGAGAGCAGGTGAGTATAACGGGGAGGGTGAGCATTGCGATATTCACCTGTCACCGTTCCACCGCCGGGTGCCGCTCCATCTTCCGTTTCCTCTGGCTGTGACGTGCAGGTCAGAGGGCATGATGACGTGTTTAGTGTGCGCCCTCTGCCTGAACGGTCACTGCAGAGTGCCGGAAGACAGAGCAGCGCCCGGCGGTGGAACGGTGACAGGTGAATATTGCAAGTGACATTTTTTTTTTAATCGCAGCAACAGCATATGGGGAATATTACTCCATACAGCATTGTATGGGGCAAATGATTCTATGGAGCATTGTATGGCACCTTTATTAACCTTTATGCAGCATTATATGGGGCAAATGTGTCTATGGAGCATCTTATGGGGCCATTATTAACCTTTGTGCAGCATTATATGAGGCATATTTTGTATGGAGCATCTTATGGGGCCATCATAAACTGTATGGAGCATGTTATGGGCCCATCATGAACTGTATGGAGCATTATATAGGGCTCCTGATTCAATATGGATATTCAAAAACACTTAACCTACTGATGTCTCAATTAATTTTACTTTTATTGGTATCCATTTTTATTTTTGAAATTTACCAGTAGTTGCTGCATTTCCCACCCTAGGCTTATACTCGAGTCATTAAATTTTCCCAAGTTTTTGTGGCAAAATTAGTGGTCTCGGCTTATTCTCGGGTCGGCTTATACTCGAGTATATACGGTAACTCACATGAAAATTTATTTTATGGGTGCTGTAAGACCCTAGTTTTTATTCTAGATAGGCAACATCTTCATTAGGCAGGTCCTTTTGCTCATACCCGTTTCCTTCAGGTGCTCACACATGAGTTATGATCAGTGGCATGCCCTCCTTGGACCATTATTGGGCAGGTGACAGGGAGAGGTCCCACATACAGTTTCCATTGGCTGCATACAGATATATAAAGCTGCCTTTGAGTCCAATACAAGCTGAGTAATCCACTCATTGAGGATCTCCTTGGGAGTGGGGCCCAATATGAGCTTAGTTATAGTGCCCATGATTCGATTGCATGTCTGTGGTTCTTACACATTCTTCACGAAAAGTCTGCAGAATACATAAATGTTCTAATAACTTCCCTAATTGTGAGAGGAACTTTTATCCAACTTTCCCTGACTCCATTACAGTTGTTAGGACGGGGTCACACTTGCGAGTGCAATGCGAGAATCTCGCACGAGTCTCTTTCATCAATACCAAGCACTTCCGCCGGAACTCGGGACCAGAGCGTGCGGCTGCATGTATTTCTATGCAGCTGAATGCTCCAGTCCCGAGTGTCGGCGGCAGTGCCGGGTATTGATACAAGTTTCTCGCATTGCACTCGCAAATGTGACCCTGGCATTAGGCTGGGTTCAGATGCCGGATTGAGAAATGGGCAAGTTGCATCTGTAAATTGCATTGTAGAGTTACATTTTTCCCACATAGATTATTAGTCCATGTGGAAGTTTGACCATGGGCACTTGCACCCTGGCTACAACAGGCTAGTGTGCTCTTAGTCCGTCGCACTGTATACGATAGGACACAGACCTATTGCAGCGCCCCAGGGTCCTGGTCGTTGCAGTAATATCATTCTCCTCTAGGGGGGAGTGATGTTACGTTTGGAGGCAATAAAGGAGATCTCTTTACCAGGTACCCCAAACATACAACACATTTCATACTCCAGTCCACCAGGGGGAGCTATGCTCCTATTTATTAGGGCACTCTTCACACTTAGGTAAAACTGGTTGCCTGGGGAGGAAGTTAGGCAGTTGCTGGCTGAGCTTTGCTCAGGTAGTTAGTCCCTGACAGGAGTGGGAGCCTGTCAGAGGCCCAGACAGAAAGTCACGGAGCTGCGCCTGCCCCACGTGTGGCAGTTCCTAAGAAAGGACACGTACAGAGAACTGTATTGTAGAGAGGGTGAGGAAGTTATAGTAAAGGAGTGGATACCAGAAGGAGTTCTGCCCTGCACAGGCTGCCTCCTTCTGAGGCGCAGGATCCCGGTAGCCGGAACACAGAGGGAGCAACAGTCCTTTATGCCTTGCTACAGAGACCGGCACGACAGCTAATTGCAAGTTACTGATCTGCCCTATACCCAGGAGGCAAGGTGGCACCCACGAGAGGCTAGGGCATGATAGAGTCCCTATAAAAAGCCTCAAGCCACCGGTCATACGGGTTTGTCCTATCCATCTGGTGGACAGAGAGAGAGATAACATTGATAACATCTACAACATCTGTGAGGACCTTATGAGAGGCTTAGCAGTAAGGTACTACAACACCAAGGCGCTAGAGGAAGGCTACTGATTTCCACCTTAATAAGGGGACTCTGGATTTGCCTCCAAACCGGCTGGACTCTGCCTGCCCTTTGGTCTGGTGCTCTGGACTGTGGACGCTGAAGCCTTCAGTAAAAAGGTAAAGAGACTGCAACCTTGTGTCCTCGTTCTTCACTGCGCCTCACACCATGAACCTTCTATACACTGGGAAGCCCTGGGGACATACTTCACCTGTGGGAAGGTATACCATCTAGCTGCCATTACATCACCCCAGCGTACCCCTAAGCGGCGTCGGTCACACTGACCGAATACCACAGGTGGTGTCACGAACATATCCCTTTAAAGACCTTTCCCATTTACACGGACGTCCCTAGGGCCACGGACCGGGTCGGCCACCGTAACATCCCCCTTGAGAACCGAAGGACCCGGTACCGAGTACCCCACGGCCCACGGGGGCGCTCCAACTATTAATATTACTTTTTTTTTGGGATAGAACAAATTACTCATAGTAAACCTTTGGCAAAGTTTTCCTGCATACAAGATTTCCCTCTGGTGGACCTCTAGCGTATTGCATTGTTAATGCTTGGAGTACATTGTTAGATATTATTAACCCCTAAAAGACATGAGTATTGAGGGAAGTTGGACTAGATTTTTGTAGGCAAAAGTAGATTTTGGGGCAGCCTGGCTCCTTTCAATCAGATCTTATGGTCATTGTAAGGGCAATTTAACGGAGATGTCCCACCCCTGTTGGTAACAGACGTGTATAGGAAGGTAATGTCAGCATCTTAGAGCTATGAGATGGAGAGCATGGAACCAATAACACCGACTCCACATTCCTCCAGTAGAATCAAGAGGAAATTACAGCCCAGACCCTCAGATGACTGAAACATCAGGTCAGGAGTTAGAGCTAATTAACTAATGTACATCATTTATAACTATTGCTAGTTATTGGCAGTGTAAAGAAAATACTCACTCCGGCCTCCAGCTTGTTGAGAAAAAATGCACCAAAACCGCAATGTTCAACAGCGTCCTTGGACCCACAGTAGGTAGGAGTTCTCATGGAATCACATCCACTTTGCTTGGACAGTTAGGCCATGTTCACATGCAGCATTTTTTTAATAGAAAATATTCTGAATGTAACTGTTCATAGCGCTGAATGACCCTCAGTGCCACCAGGCCCCATCTGACATCTCTTACCGCCAGAATGGAAAGAAATGGTAAATGAGAGGTACTAGAGGGGATGGTTAGGGACGGAGCTAAAAATTTGCAGTGGCTGTACTTTCTGTAAAGGTTGGGAGGTAAGAGGGATTTCTTGTTCTGGAAATGTTGATGCTTTGGTGAGAGACTTTGGCACAGAAAGACACACAAATGGCAGCAGATAAAACAGTCAGCTTGATCAATTGCGTGACTTTTTTGGGGGGGTTACTTGGATTAAGTCAGATGTCAGGTTTTGGTTCAGGCTGTGATACTGTCTAAAAAGTCTCTTCTGGGCAAATAAAATTTTTCCTGCACCTCATAGAAATTTTCTAAGTCGTTGTGATCTCTAAGGTGACCAGCAGAGGGTGCTCTTACCCTACTTAATAGACAATATGTTCCTTTTCTTGTGATGAATCTCAAGGGGCTGCAAGAAGGTTGAGCAGGAAGCTGATAGGTAATGATAAAAGTTTCAAATTTATAATGCTTTGCTTATATAACCCTATCTTATTCCACAGGGCTTTACAGACTTCATCATTGCTGTCTCCTTTGGGGCCCACAATCTACATTCCCTTACAGTATGTCTTTGTAGTGTGGGAGGAAACCGGAGAACCCGGAGGAAACCCACACAAAGACGGTGAGAACATACAAACTCCTTACAGATGTTGTCCTTGCTGGATTTGAACCCTCTCAACAGGTATTTTTGCCCACTCCTCAAGAGCAAACTGCTCCAGTTGTCTCGTGTTTGAAGCTTGCCTTTTCCAGAGGGCATGGATAAGCACTTTCCAAAGATGCTCAATAGGATTTAGGTCAGGGCTCATAGAAGGCCACTTCAGAATAGTCCAATGTTTTCCTCTTAGCCATTCTTGGGTGTTTTAGCTGTATGTTTTGGGTCATTATCCTGTTGCAAGACCCATGACCTGCGACTAAGATCAAGCTTTGTGACACTGGGCAGCACATTTCTCTCTAGAACCTCTTGATAGTCTTGAGATTTCATTGTACCCTGCACAGAGTCTAGACACCCTGTGCCAGATGCGGCAATGCAGCCCCAGAACATGACAGCCTCCTCCATGTTTCACAGTGGGGACAGTGTTATTTTCTTGATATGCTTCATTATTCCGTCTGTGAACATAGAGCTGATGTGCCTTGCCAAAAAGTTTCATTTTTGTCTCATTTGTCCATATGACATTCTCCCCGAAGATTTGTGGCTTGTCAACATGTAGTTTGGCAAATTCCAGTCTGGCTTTTTTATGATTTTTTTCAACAATGGTTTCCTCCTTGGTCATCTCCCATGAAGTCCACTTCGGCTCATATGTGGTGCCCCAGGGTCCTGGTCGTCAAAGTAGCACTGCTTTCCTCATGGGGAGAGTGATGTTACGCTTGAAGGCAAGAAGGGATAACTGCAACCAGGTACCACAAACATGCAACACATTCACACTCCAGGCCACCAGGGGGAGCTTTTGATCCTACTTACTAGGTGACACCCCATATATGTATAACTGGTAGTCTCCAGTCAGGAGACGGACTGGATCAGTCTGAGGCAGCAGAAGGTTTTATGGAGCTGTGCCACCGCAGTGCAGCAGCTCCTGGAAAGAGACATTGAGAAAGCCGAATACATTGCAGAGAGAATGCAGGAGAGCAAAGCACAGGAGAGAATATCAGGGGGAGACCAGCCCCAAGCAGGATGCCTCCCTCTGAAGCGCAGAGACTGGTAGCCGGAACACTGAGGTTGTAAGGACCTCTATGACTTACATCAGAGACCAGCAGGACAGCTGAACTCTACGTTACCTGTCCGACCTAACACCCAGGAGGCACGGTGGCACCCCTCAGAGGCCGGGGCGTGCTACAGTCCCTATAAACAGCCTCAAGCCACCAGTCATAAGGGTTATGTCCTATCCTACCCGGGGGACAGAGAGAGAGATAACATCTGTGAGGACCTTATGTGGAGCTTTAAGCTGTAAGGGACTACACCACCGCGGCGCTAGAGGAAGGCTTTTGATTTCCACCTGGGTAAAGGGACTCCTAACTTGCCTTCAAGCCGGCCAGACCCTGCCTGCCCTGTGATCTGGTGCTCTGGACTGCAGATGCTGAAGTCTTCAGTAAACAAGGTAAAGAGACTGCAAACTTGTGTCCTCATTCTTTACTGCACTCCTCACCATCTTCCATCTACACACCGTGAGCCCTGGGGATACACTTCACCTGTGGGAAGTTCTACCATCTGGCTGCCATAACCTCACCCCAGAGGACCCCTTAAAGCAGTGTCGGTCCTCACTAACCGAATACCACAGGTGGCGTCACGACTCACGAACACAAACTTTATTCCCTTTAAAGATGTTTCCCCTTTTAAATAGGAGCCCAGGGCCACGGACCAGGTCGCCACCGTGACATCCCCCTGTGAACACCGCAGGACCCGATAACGAGTACCCCACGACCCAGGCGGGGCGATCCACATACAATGATGGATGGTGCGATCTGACACTGATGTTCCTTGAGCTTGACATTCATCTTTAATCTGTTTAGAAGTTTTTCTGGGCTCTTTTGTTACCGGTCGTATTATCCGTCCATTTGATTTGTCATCAATTTTCCTCCTGCAGCCACATCCAGGGAGGTTGGCTACAGTCCCATGGATCTTAAATTTCTGAATAATATGTGCAACTGTAGTCACAGGAACATCAAGCTGCTTGGAGATGGTCTTATAACTTTCATCTTTAACATGTTTGTCTATAATTTTCTTTCTAATCTCCTGAGACAACTCTTTGCTTCGCTTCCTCTGGTCCATGTTGAGTGTGATACACACATGTCACCAAACAGCAGCATGAGTATGTGTACCCCTATATACAGGCCCACTCACTGATTCCAAGATTGTAGACACCTGTGATGCTAGTTAGTGGACACACCTTGATTCAACATGTCCCTTTTGTCACATTATTTTCAGGGTACCATCATTTCTGTCCAGGCCTATTTCATGAGTTTTATTTTTTTTTTTATTCTGTGGAAGCATGGTTGAAAAGCAATGTGTGACTTTCATTTGTTCATTTTCATAGATTTTTTATTTATTATTACTTTTGTCAGATTCAAGTTATTTCCGTGACCATTGTGGGTTTTTCTGTCATTAAACAAGGGGTACCAACAATTTTGACCACGTGTGGGTGTGTATGTATATATATATATATATATATATATATATATATATATATATATATATATACCTCTATAAATAATAGCTGTTTGCCTGGTCCCAATGGCCCATGGGAGATATCTTTTTCTATTTATTTTCAGACTACATGGGAAGAAATACCTTTTAAACTGCAGGCATTATGTATTTCATTACATATTTCAAGACACGATACAGTGGGGGGAAAAAGTATTTTATCCTTTGATCCCTTGCTGATTTTGTAAGTTCGCCCACTGACAAAGACATGAACTGTCTATAATATTAAGGGGAGGTTAATTTTAACATTGAGAGATAAATCACATTGTATAAATTATATAAATTTATTTGCATTTTTACAAGTGAAAAATGAGTATTTGATTCCTCTGGCAAAAAAGTCTTAATACTTTGTGGCAAAACCCTTGTTGGCAAGCACAGCAGTCAGACTTTTTTTAGTTGATGGTGAGGTTTGCGCACATGTCAGGAGGAATTTTGGTCCACTCCTCTTTGCAGATCATCTCTAAATCATTAAGATTTTGAGGCTGTCGCTTGGCAACTGAGAGCTTCAACTCCCTCCATAAGTTTTCTATGGAATTAAGGTCTGGAGACTGGCTAGGCCACTCCATGACCTTAATGTGCTTCTTTATGAGCCACTCCTTTGTTGCCTTGGCTGTATGTTTTGGGTTATTGTCTTGCTGGAAGACCCAGCCACGACCCATTTTTAATGCCCTGGCGGAGGGAAGGAGGTTGTCACTCAGGATTTTACGGTACAGGGCTCCATCCATTCTCCCATTGATGTGGTGAAGTAGTCCTGTGCACTTAGAAGAGAAACACCCCAAAACATAAGTTTCCTCCTCCGTGCTTGACAGTGGGGACAGTGTTCTTTGGGCCATAGGCAGCATTTCTCTTCCTCCAAACACGGCTAGCTGAGTTAATGCCAAAGAGCTCAATTTTTGTCTCATCTGACCACAGCACCTTCTCCCAATCAATCACAGAATCATCCAGGTGTTCATTGGTTAACTTCAGACGGGCCTGCACATGTGCCTTCTTGAGCAGGGGGACCTTGTGGGCACTGCAGGATTCCCTTTACGGCGTAATGTGTTAGCAATGGTTTTCTTGGTGACTGTGGTCTCAGCTGCCTTGAGATCATTAACAAGATCCCTCCATGTAGTTTTAGGCTGATCTCTCACCTTCTTCATGATCAAGGATACGACACGAGGTGACGTCACCGCTGTGATCTGCTTTCACTTTACGGCGGCACTCAGTCAGAGCGGGAAGCAGACTGCAAGGGACCTGACGGACACTGGAATGTGAGTATGTACGGTTTGTTTTTTTTTACTTTTACGATGGTAACCAGGGTAAACATCGGGTTACTAAGTGCGCCCCTGCGCTTAGTAACCCGATGTTTACCCTGGTTACCCGGGGCCTTCGGCATCGTTGGTCGCTGGAGAGCTGTCTGTGTGACAGCTCTCCAGCGACCACACAATGACTTACCAACGATCAAGGCCAGGTCGTATCGCTGGTCGTGATCGTTGGAAAGTTGCAGAGTGTGACAGTACCCTAAGGCTGGAAACTTAACCTTATAATAAAAAGTTCCCGCATATATAATACAATCAAGACAGGGTGATGTCCTCTTATGAACATTAGACACCAAGGAGTTGAGTAAACTGAAATCACCAAATAAAAAAAGTATAAAATGTAATTGATACAATTAAAAACATATAAAAATAGTTCAAAGGTCCACACGAGTAATACAAATCATGAGGGTCAGGCAAGAACCCGGATAAGAACAAGTAATAATGATAAGAAATAGTAGTATATGACCACTATGAGAAATGATGGGGTCATAGGATTAAATAATTATGGAGCATAAAGGTGAATACAGGCTATATGCAATAGTGAACAAACCAGTCATATAAGCAATGTTTTAATCAAAACTCGGTCTGACCTAACCAGACAACCGAAATAAAGCGATCCAGAATAAAAAAAGTCCAATTAAAGCTTTATTGTATACAACTTATATCACATGCACAAATGCCCAAAGCACCCTAACAAAGTGGAAAGCTGGATAATACACATCAAACTCTGTAGTCCATAATGCAGGATAATACATTTATATCCCTTACACCTGTCCTGTACATTTTCCGCTGCCTCAGCATACATATAATGCAGATATAAATAACAAATAAGGGTAATATCTACCTGCGATACAGTGTCCCACCTCACCCCGCAGAGTTCGCAGATTTAGATCTCGGCTTCAGGAAAATGGCCGCCACAATCTCCATCTGCGCACGCGTGGCCTCCACGGCCATTTTCCAGAAGCCCCGGGAAGCAGAGCACTTCATCTGCGCACGCGCGGCCTCAGGAAGATGGCTGCCACCACCAATAACAACATGATTCACCCGGCTCTGCTGCTTACCGGGCTGCTGCATCACCTCACCAGTGAAAGGGACCCCGCTCACGCCATACCGCTCACTGCGCCTCCTCATCCCTGCACCTCTGCCGCCGCCGCACCTCTGCCGGTAACCACTGCTGCAACCCTCCCATGGACACCAGGCCGTGGCGTCGCCTACCTAAGCAGGAAGGGACCCTGCTCAGGTGCACCCCGTACCGCATCACCCCACCTCTGCCGACACCATGCCTCCTGTGACCCTGCTCTGCCACCGCCAGCCCTCAGGTAAGATACTGTAAACTCAGACAATAAGACGGACCCCCATCTTATAAAAAAATCTTTTTTTCTGCAATTTTCACCCCAAATTTGGGGTGCGTCTTATGGTCCTGTGCGTACTATCCTAAAAATATGGTAGTTCCCCCTCCCAAACTTGGAAGGCCGTTACATGTAACCCTGTCTAAGCCAACTACAGCCCCAGTGAGTGTTATCCTTTTATAACATACATAAACATCAAATACCTTTAACTCTTTAGAGTGTCAGGGAGCGAACCATCAGCTCTACCACTCCTACAACTGTGGCTCACCACACCTGTGGACAAGGACAGTGTACATAGCTTTGATGTGTGTATAAAGAGTTGCACGGTCCAAGGTGTTCTGCTTCAACCTCAGGCATTAGTGAAACAGGCCCTTGGGTGTGTGTGACTGTGTTTGTCCCAAAGATCTTTCCCCATGACCACATGTCATTACATAATCCTGCCAACTTGGACCTAAACATTTAGAAAAGAAGGAGCCTCACCTGTATATGAAAATAAATGGTAGTTTACTGATGAAAGGTATATACAATAGGAAGCAGGTAAAAATCTTGTTCTCTATTTATTGTGCATTGCACAGAAGTACATGCATTCGGTGTATTGGAGGCAGTACATTTCCAGTTAAACAAATTCCAAATGTATAGCAAACTTGAAAAGGGTCGTGCATTTTTTTAGCTTGCTACCCTTCTGACCACAGCTCACTTTGGTTTAGTACCCATGCCTAATCTTGGTAAGCCCAGTATTTCTTCACTAATGCCTCTAGGTCTCGCTTACACACCTCCTCTGTTCCTTCATACTTCTATGCTGTCTCAAGGTCACCACTAATCCACAAATATACCTCTAGATCTGTACTCCAGAATCTTAACACACTGTTATGTTAGATTTACAACTCACTAGGGATAATATTTATAGCTAAAAACTACAACTGATCCTGCCGGTTCCAGTACGGACTAGAAATCCTGACTCTGCAGTCCCTCATGGTTCCTATGTGAGCTGAGATAGCCCAAACTACAAACTAGTAGATGACAGCTCGGACCTATTCTGCCTAAAAATCTGTCAAGTGCTTCACATTCCTCTTAAAGAACCGGAGGGCAGAGCAGAGTGTGAATTACCTGCAAAAAGAAAAGTGTGCTGAAAAAGGAAAGATTCCAGAGTGAGTAAGATAAACCCCAAAATACAAAATAAAGAATAAAGTTTGTACTGATTGAAAGTATACAGCCTACTTCGTAAAAAGAAGAAGAAGATAAGTGAAGAGACAGGAAAGAGATAAACCCTAGCTGGAATTTCACTGACTGGCTTTAAACCACAGCAGAATGGCTGAACATCCAAAAGAGACTATCACTAGTAGGAAATGCCAGCAGGGGGAAAGAATACAAAAAGCCGCACCATAAAGGTGATAGGGCAGGGAAATGAAAACACCTGTGTAACGATAAACCGACTGCAGCCAGTATAACAGAACCTGAACACCTGGAGAAAAAAAGGTGTGTCTGCTGTGGCTTGGCTGACAGAGAAGCTGACCACAAAACACAGGCTCAAGGGTTCCAACCCAGGAGCGTGATACTCACATGTCTATAGCTCCCATCCATAAGTCCCTAAGCTCACAGACTTACCTGTTTTATCCAAATGCCAACGGCCTGTACACTATCCTGATGCAGGCTTGCTACCTGGAAGTCCTTCCTTCTCACACACAAATTATTCTGTCAGACTTCTTGTGACTGGCTTCACCCTCATAACTGAACTCTCAATATCCACTATTTCTAATGATCTTAGATCACTTTTTGATTTTAAAATTCCTCACAGAGGCAGGACCTGGCTGACTGTTAACCCTTCTGTGCCCTGCAATTCTTTTTAATATGACTACCAGCGGTGTAAAGACCAGCAGAAACTTCAACTGAATGTGCAATACATCGCTTCTGCGTGGCACAATACACGCTGCCAGCCATTCAGGGGCCACCAGCTGACATCTGCGTGCATACTTCAGAAGAGGGCACACGGGGTGCATTTTACTTTATGAATGACTATGGAATGCATTATACTATATGGAGGACTATGGGAGTGCATTATACTTCTTCCATGGTGCCCAATGACTTCTAAGCATATCCCTGGTGAGTATAATGGTTTATTTTCTTCTATACAATAAAGAACAGTGGCAGAACAGGGACATATACCAAGATGGGGGATAATATATACACCAGGATGGGAGAACAGGATAAGGGACATGTAGCAGAATGAGCAATATACACTCACCGGCCACTTTATTAGGTACACCTGTCCAACTTCTTGTTAACACTTAATTTCTAATCAGCCAATCACATGGCGGCAACTCAGTGCATTTAGGCATGTAGACATGGTCAAGACAATCTCCTGCAGTTCAAACCGAGCATCAGTATGGGGAAGAAAGGTGATTTGAGTGCCTTTGAACGTGGCATGGTTGTTGGTGCCAGAAGGGCTGGTCTGAGTATTTCAGAAACTGCTGATCTACTGGGATTTTCACGCACAACCATCTCTAGGGTTTACAGAGAATGGTCCGAAAAAGAAAAAAAATCCAGTGAGCGGCAGTTCTGTGGGCGGAAATGCCTTGTTGATGCCAGAGGTCAGAGGAGAATGGGCAGACTGGTTCGAGCTGATAGAAAGGCAACAGTGACTCAAATCGCCACCCGTTACAACCAAGGTAGGCCTAAGAGCATCTCTGAACGCACAGTGCGTCGAACTTTGAGGCAGATGAGCTACAGCAGCAGAAGACCACACCGGGTACCACTCCTTTCAGCTAAGAACAGGAAACTGAGGCTACAATTTGTACAAGCTCATCGAAATTGGACAGTAGAAGATTGGAAAAACGTTGCTTGGTCTGATGAGTCTCGATTTCTGCTGCGACATTCGGATGGTAGGGTCAGAATTTGGCGTAAACAACATGAAAGCATGGATCCATCCTGCCTTGTATGGAGCATCTTTGGGATGTGCAGCTGACAAATCTGCGGCAACTGTGTGATGCCATCATGTCAATATGGACCACAATCTCTGAGGAATGCTTCCAGCACCTTGTTGAATCTATGCCACGAAGAATTGAGGCAGTTCTGAAGGCAAAAGGGGGTCCAACCCGTTACTAGCATGGTGTACCTAATAAAGTGGCCGGTGAGTGTATATATACCAAGAAGGGGCCAGGATGATATATATATATATATATATATATATATATATATATATATATATATATATATATATATATATACACACAAGAATAAGGGTATGTACAGTTGTTCTCAAACGTTTACATACCTCGGCACAATTTTTGCTTTCTTGGCTTTTTTTCAGAAAATATGAATGATAACATCAACATTTTTCTCTACTCATGATTAGTGATTGGGTGAAGCCATTTATTGTCAAACTACTGTGTTTTCTCTTCTTAAATGATCATGGCTTACAATGCACTTCTATTTTACACCATATATATACACAGGTGCTTCTCACAAAATTAGAATATCATCAAAAAGTTAATTTATTTCAGTTCTTCAATACAAAAAGTGAAACTCATATATTATATAGAGTCATTACCAACAGAGTGATCTATTTCTAGTGTTTATTTCTGTTAATGTTGATGATTATGGCCTATGAAAACCCAAAATTCACTATCTCAGTAACTTAGAATACTTGATAACACCAGCTTGAAAAATTATTTTACAAACTGAAATAATGGCCTACTGAAATATATGTTCAGTAAATGCACTCAATACTTGGTCGGGGCTCCTTTTGCATCAATTACTGCATCAATGCGGTGTGGCATGGAGGCGATCAGCCTGTGGCACTGCTGAGGTGTTATGGAAGCCCAGGTTGCTTTGATAGCAGCCTTCAGCTCGTCTGCATTGTTGGATCTGGTGTCTCTCATCTTCCTCTTGACAATACCCCATATATTCTCTATGGGGTTAAGGTCAGGCAAGTTTGCTGGCCAATCAAGCACAGTGATACTGTTGTTATTAAACCAGGTTTTGGTACTTTTGGCAGTGTGGACAGGGGCCAAGTCCTGCTGGAGAATGGAATTTCCATCTCCAAAAATCTTGTCAGCAGATGGAAGCATGAAGTGCTCTAAAATTTCCTGGTAGACGGCTGCGCTGACTTTGGTCTTGATGAAACACAGTGGACCTACACCAGATGACATGGCTCCCCAAACCATCACTGATTGTGGAAACTTCACACCAGACCTCAAGCAGCTTGGTTTGTGGCCTCTCCACTCTTCCTCCAGACTCTGGGACCTTGATTTCCAAATGAAATGCAAAATTTACTTTCATCTGAAAACAACACCTTGGACCACTGAGCAACAGTCCAGTTCTTTTCCTCCTTGGCCCAGGTAAGTTGCTTCTGGCGTTGTCTATTGGTCATGAGTGGTTTGACACAATGAATGTGACACTTGTAGCCCATGTCCTGGATACATCTGTGTGTGGTGGCTCTTGAAGCAATGACTCCAGCAGCAGTTCACTCCTTGTGAATCTCCCCCAAATTATTGAATGACCTTTTCTTAACTATCCTTTCAAGGCTGCGATTATCCTGGTTGTTTGTGCACCTTTTTCTACCACACTTTTTCCTTCCACTCAACTTTCCAGTAATATGCTTGGATACAGCACTCTGAATAACCAGCTTCTTTAGCAATGACCTTTTCTGGCTTACCCTCCTTGTTGAGTGTGTCAATGACTGCCTTCTGGACATCCGTCAAGTCAGCAGTCTTCCCCATGATTGTCGAGCCTACTGATACAGACTAAGGGGCCTTTTTGAATGCCAAAGAAACCTTTGCAGGTGTTTTTTGTTAATTATTCTAATTTACTGAGATAATGACTTTTGGGTTTTCATTGGCTGTAAGCCATGATCATCAACATTAACAGAAATAAACACTTGAAATAGATCACTCTGTTTATAATTACTTTATATATGACTTTCACTTTGTGTATTGAAGAACTGAAATAAATTAACTATCTAACGATATTCTAATTTTCTGAGACACATCGGTACATACATATAGATAGATAGATAAAGATATATGTAGTCACAAAAAAGTAACTAAAACACCTAATAAATCTGAAACACAGCATGTACACTTTTTTCTACAATTTTTTACACAATGTTAGCCCAAATTATGATACATTTTACATAGTACAATCAAAAAAAGGCCCTGCGTATACCCGCTGGCACTTCAACAGTACATAACCACACGAAAAGACTTACTAGCAAGTAGTCAAAAAGAAGCGAACCATAACATTAAAACATTCAACATTTATTGAAATATTTTATAAAAACATTTTTTGTACGGCAAAAAACATAATCATATAAAGACATCCAATAGGAAGGGCTCCAAACAGTATGGCAATATCTCATATATCAACAGATGGTAAATGCATAGCTCAGTTAATATTAATTAAATGCATAGTGACCAAGGATAATTCCATCCACTTAATCCTATAACGGTAGTAAATCACCAATTATAACCATATATTATATCAGAACATACAGTATGTCATAGGACTAACCCACTCACTGGCATATATCACTAATAGTACTGTACCGATAGCCGCAACCGAAACAAAGACAAGTATATATCACAATGATAGTTCAGCCAACCGAATACATGGATATATCACGGTTAGTGTTGAGCATTCCGATGCTGCAAGTATCGGGTATCGGCCGATACTTGCTGTATCGGAATTCCGATACCGGGATTCCGATACTCTTGTGGTATCGGGTATCGGGTATCGCAACAACATTAATGTTAAAATGTGTAAAAGAGAGAATTAAAATAAAAAATATCGCTATACTCACCTCTCCGACGCAGCCGGGACTTCAGCGAGGGAACCGGCAGCGTTGTTTGTTTAAAATTCGCGCTATTACTTGGTTACGTGAATTCCCGGCTTGTGATTGGTCAGGTCGGCCACGTTGCCGGGACGCGGACCAATCACAGCAAGCCGTGACGAAATTACGTCACGGCTTGCTGTGATTGGTCCGCGTCCCGGCAATATGGCCGCCCTGACCAATCACAAGCCGTGACGTCACGGGAGGCTGGACACGCGCCCATTTTAAAATGAGCGCGTCCAGCCTCCCGGCTTGTGATTGGTTGACCGCGGCGCAACCAATCACAAGCCGTGACGTCACGGGAGGCTGGACACGCGCCCATTTTAAAATGAGCGCGTCCAGCCTCCCGGCTTGTGATTGGTTGACCGCGGCGCAACCAATCACAAGCCGTGACGTCACGGGAGGCTGGACACGCGCCCATTTTAAAATGAGCGCGTCCAGCCTCCCGGCTTGTGATTGGTTGACCGCGGCGCAACCAATCACAAGCCGTGACGTCACGGGAGGCTGGACACGCGCCCATTTTAAAATGAGCGCGTCCAGCCTCCCGGCTTGTGATTGGTTGACCGCGGCGCAACCAATCACAAGCCGTGACGTCACGGGAGGCTGGACACGCGCCCATTTTAAAATGAGCGCGTGTCCAGCCTCCCGTGACGTCACGGCTTGTGATTGGTCAGGGCGGCCATATTGCCGGGACGCGGACCAATCACAGCAAGCCGTGACGTAATTTCGTCATGGCTTGCTGTGATTGGTCCGCGTCCCGGCAACATGGCCGACCTGACCAATCACAAGCCGGGAATTCACGTAACCAAGTAATAGCGCGAATTTTAAACAAACAACGCTGCCGGTTCCCTCGCTGAAGTCCCGGCTGCGTCGGAGAGGTGAGTATAGCGATATTTTTTATTTTAATTCTTTCTTTTACACATTAATATGGTTCCCAGGGCCTGAAGGAGAGTTTCCTCTCCTTCAGACCCTGGGAACCATCAGGAATACCATCCGATACTTGAGTCCCATTGACTTGTATTGGTATCGGGTATCGGTATCGGATTGGATCCGATATTTTGCCGGTATCGGCCGATACTTTCCGATACCGATACTTTCAAGTATCGGACGGTATCGCTCAACACTAATCACGGTACCTTATGTGTTACCTGTAAGGGTACAGCACCAGGATAACCGAGCCGATAGAATAGGCAGAGACCTGTCACGGAGACCCTCCTCATCACAACGTACGTTTTGCCCCAGCTTCTTCTTCCTTGTTTGAGGGAGGAGAGTGAGCCCTATTTATGCGACCGAAAGCCAATGGGAGCGAGATGT
The DNA here is from genome assembly GCF_051348905.1 of Ranitomeya variabilis. Lineage (NCBI taxonomy): Eukaryota > Metazoa > Chordata > Amphibia > Anura > Dendrobatidae > Ranitomeya > Ranitomeya variabilis. Next base: position 69,474,903 of record NC_135237.1, on the reverse strand, counting down.
GCGATGACGATGCTGCGTTGCACTCCCATAAATTACCCAGGGGAGTTATATATACTATTTGGACCACTAAACAAATATAAGGAAAAGAAATGACCAGAAAATAATAATACAATTATATAAGTGATAAAGAGTTGAACTCTTTATCGCCAATATAATTGTATTATTATTTTCTGGTCATTTCTTTTCCTTATATTTGTTTAGTGGTCCAAATAGTATATATAACTCCCTTGGGTAATTTATGGGAGTCCGGTGCTAGGGAATGGATTCATTTGGGTAATCTCTTGGCGCATATTTGCTGCTGGACTGTGCGCATGTGTCTGGGACCCCGGCCTCTGGCACTTCCGGGGGAGCTCGATAGATGGTGCACACGCGTTCCAGCGTGCACTCCTGTGAGCGCTCTCCCGGAAGTGGATCTTATTCGGGGCACGAGGTACAGCGCATGCACCGCCTGTTCCATTCAGCAACGCAGCATCGTCATCGCACATCTCGCTCCCATTGGCTAAATAGGGCTCACTCTCCTCCCTCAAGCATGCCCCCAGAAGAAGCTGGGGCGAAACGTATGTTGTGATGAGGAGGGTCTCCGTGACAGGTCTCTGGCTATTCTTTCGGCTCGGTTATCCTGGTGCTGTACCCTTACAGGTAATACATAAGGTACCGTGATATATCCATGTATTCGGTTGGCTGAACTATCATTGTGATATATACTTGTCTTTGTTTCGGTTGCGGCTATCGGTACAGTAGTATTAGTGATATATGCCAGTGAGTGGGTTAGTCCTATGACATATGTTCTGATATAATATATGGTTATAATTGATTATTTACTACCGTTATAGGATTAAGTGGATGGAATTATCCTTGGTCACTATGCATTTAATTAATATTAACTGAGCTATACATTTACCATCTGTTGATATATGAGATATTGCCATACTGTTTGGAGCCCTTCCTATTGGATGTCTTTATATGGTTATGTTTTTTGCTGTACAAAAAAATGTTTTTTATAAAATATTTCAATAAATGTTGAATGTTTTAATGTTATGGTTCGCTTCTTTTTGACTACTTGCTAGTAAGTGTTTTCGTGTGTTTATACATTTTACATAGGAAGTCTCTCCTAGTATATCTACCTCCAGTAGTTTCTATATTTGTAAATATAAGATTAAAAAATACTTTCAAATATTCTCCATGTCAATAACTTGCCCTTACTGGGATATTCTCACATCTGCTTCGGAGGCTGTTTGGGAACAGTAGTCCTCCAAGCATATAAATAAAAGTCGCGATACAGATGAGAACAGGTCATTAACAATTTGTAATACTTTATTTTGTTTTCTAAACCACTGATCTTTAATCATGATTTCTATTTGATCTGGTCCCTGAATAACATTGATGATAAACAGGACTCTTGTTGTTACCCTTTCTTACCACCAAGTGGCAGCAAAAGATCAGGATTGAAAATATTAGCCTCCAGAGGACAGATTTCTTTTAAAGGAGAAAGCAGCTAATTATGGATTCCAATTGCTTATATTGGAGTCTCCTACGTAGTATCCCTAATGTAAGAAGTATGTTCTACTAATACAGTCCTTTTATATATTTTCCTTAATATTGTTCCATAAAATAGTATCACTAACTAAAAACTCATGGATAATTTTGTGAATATGATAAATTTGCCCCCAATAATTCTATACATGGAGATATAGGTTCATACATAGGGCAGAAAAATAATGGAACATTTCTGGGTTTTTTTTAATGAAAAAAAGCTTTAACTACAGAATGTATCATTGTATTTGGATGGGTCTGAGCATATCACTGTAGTGGTCAATACAGTGGGTATGAAAAGTATTCAGACCCCTATACATTTTTCACTCTTTGCTTCATTGCAGCCATTTGGTAAATTCAAAAAAGTTCTTTTTTTCTCACTAATGTACACTCTGCACCCCATCTTGACTGAAAAAAACAGAAATGTAGAAATTTTTCCAAATTTATTAAAAAAGAAAAACTGAAATATCACATGGTCACAAGTATTCAGACTCTTTGCTCAGGATTGAGTAGAAGCACCTTTTGAGCTAGTACAGCCATGAGTCTTCTTGGGAATGATGCAACAAGTTTTTCACACCTGGATTTGCCATTCTTCCTTGCAGATCCTCTCCAGTTCCGTCAGGTTGGATGGTGAACGTTGGTGGACGCCATTTTCAGGTCTCTCCAGAGATGCTCAGTTGGGTTTAGGTCAGGGCTCCGGCTGGGCCAGTCAAGAATGGTCACAGAGTTGTTCTGAAGCCACTCCTTGGTTAGTTTACCTGTGTGCTTAGGGTCATTGTCTTGTTGGAAGGTGAACCTTCGGCCAAGTCTGAGGTCCAGAGCACTCTGGAAGAGGTTTTCATCCAGGATATCTCTGTACTTGGCCGCATTCATGTTTCCTTCAATGACAACCAGTCGTCCTGTCCCTGGAGCTGAAAAACACCCCATAGCATGATGCTGCCACCACCGTGTTTCACTGTTGGGATTGTACTGAGCAGGTGATGAGCAGTGCCTGGTTTTCTCCACACATCCCACTTAGAATTATCACCCAAAAGGTCTATCTTCATCTCATCAGACCAGAGAATCTTATTTCTCGTAGTCTGGGAGTCCTTCATGTGTTTTTTAGCAAACTCTATGTGGACTTTCATATGTCTTGCACTGAGGAGAGGCTTACGTCGGGCCACTCTGCCATAAAGGCCTGACTGGTGGAGGACTGCAGTGATAGTTGACTTTGTGAAACTTTCTCCCATCTCCCTACTGCTTCTCTGGAGCTCAGCCACAGTGATCTTGGGGTTCTTCTTTACCTCTCTCACCAAGGCCCTTCTCCCACGATTGCTCAGTTTGGCTGGACACCTAGGTCTAGGAAGACTTCTGGTGGTCCCAAACTTCTTCCATTTAAGGATTATGGAGGCCACTGTGCTCTTAGGAACCTTAAGTACTGCAGAAATTCTGTTGTAACCTTGGCCACATCTGTGCCTTGCCATAATTCTGTCTCTGAGCACCTTGGCCAGTTCCTTTGACCTCATGATTCTCATTTGGTCTGACATGCACTGTGAGCTGTGAGGTCTTATATAGACAGGTGTGCGCCTTTCCAAATCAAGTCCTATCAGTTTAATTAACACAGCTGGACTCCAATGAAGGAGTAGAACCATCTCAAGGAGGATCACAAGGAAATGGACAGCATGTAACTTAAAGGGAACCTATCACCCCGTTTTTTTCGGTATGAGATAAAAATACTGTTAAATAGGGCCTGAGCTGTGCATTACAATAGTGTAGTTTGTGGACCCCGATTCCCCACCTATGCTGCCGAAATACGTTACCAAAGTAGTCATTTTCGCCTGTCAATCAGGCTGGTCAGGTCGGATGGGCGTGGCTTCTTCCCCCAGATATTGCGTAGTTTTCCGTTGGTGGCGTAGTGGTGTGCGCATGTCCAAGGTCCCCAATCATACACGGGGGGGGGGGTGAAAATAGCAGCGATGTCCGTTATTCCATTGGTGGTCGGTGGGCGCGGCCATCTTCCTTTGGCCGCGCGTGCGCAGAAGCGGCGCTCTGCTGGCCGCGGCTTCAGGAAAATGGCCGCGGGATGCCGCGCGTGCGCAGATGGAGATCGCGGCGACCATTTTCCTGAAGCCGCGGCCAGCAGAGCGCCGCTTCTGCGCACGCGCGGCCAAAGGAAGATGGCCGCGCCCACCGACCACCAATGGAATAACGGACATCGCTGCTATTTTCACCCCCCCGTGCAGGATTGGGGACGTTGGACATGCGCACACCACTACGCCACCAACGGAAAACTACGCAATATCTGGGGGAAGAAGCCACGCCCATCCGACCTGACCAGCCTGATTGACAGGCGAAAATGACTACTTTGGTAACGTATTTCGGCAGCATAGGTGGGGAATCGGGGTCCACAAACTACACTATTGTAATGCACAGCTCAGGCCATATTTAACAGTATTTTTATCTCATACCGAAAAAAACGGGGTGATAGGTTCCCTTTAAATATGAGGGTCTGAGCAAAGGGTCTGAATACTTATGACCCTGTGATATTTCAGTTTTTGTTTTTTATTAAATTTGCAAAAATTTCTACATTTCTGTTTTTCCTTCAGTCAAGATGGAGTGCAGAGTGTACATTAATGTGAAAAAAATAAACTCTTTTGAATTTACCAAATGGCTGCAATGAAACAAAGAGTGAAAAACTTAAAGGGGTCTGAATACTTTCCGTACCCACTGTATATTCATCCCGGGGGTTGACAGATTCCCTTTAAGAGTGGACCTGTAAGGAGGAAAATATTGAATTTAACCATTCAAAGGTAGTTTCTGTAGCCTCTTAGTAGCCTTGCAGTAAGGGGTCTTCAGTGCCAATTCCCACTGATGCAGTGGACCAAATTTAACACCATAACAACAGAAACTGCAGAGATGACATCCAAGATTGCTTTCCTCACCTATTTGCTGTTTTTTACAGAAAAAATGGCAAAGAAAATTGTAGATAAACACAGCGTGTGAGATCCTGCTGCGCCTTTAATGTGTTCTCAGGTGGATGTCGCGGTTAAAACAGAATAGGTTGCATCTGGAAAACGGCTTGCAGCGATCTGTATATGTTATAGCTGCATAATGAAAAAGGGGAATCTATGAACAGAGGCTACGACAGCACAAACTCTTTGTGTAACTCTGGTGTAACGATTCATAGCATAAATGCACATACGTTGTCATTAAGTCAGTTATGCCAAGTGCGGCCACAGCCATAGATTGACAGCTGCTGCACTCAGCTCATCCACTGCAATCACAAGTCATTCACCCATACAAATATAGTTAATTGTATAGCTAGAGAGTCACAATTGTGCAACTCGGTTCACGTTAGATTAAAGCTTTTCATCTTTTACTTACTTTAAGAAACCCAAAAATTGAAACTAAGATCCCTCTGTATCACACTATTCATGGTCACTTGAGGGCGCAATGGTAAGAATGCCATTTATACCTTGAAAAGAAAGCCAACAGGCAAGTCTAAAATGGAGACGGATAGTGGATGAATTTTTGATCATGAAAGAACATGTAGCACTCAATGTCAGTCTTCTGCATGTAAGCAAACAATAAATTCATAGTAGTGTCCCCTCTTATTTGAGAAAGAAATCATGGAACCACACATCAGTTCACAGATTGAACTGCAACCTCCGCACATCAAATATTCATACCTTTTATGGCTATGCGCAGATAGAGTTTTTCTGAGGAGCGTTTTGGAAAACGTCACATTTGTAAAAATGCTTAAAAATGCTTGAAAAACTCATCCTGTCCATTTCTATTGTAAAACCATTTTGTTTGTCATATGTTCAGTGTTTTTTCCACTTTAGGTTTTTAAAAGCACCTGGTGGTAAAAAAGAAAAAGCATGTCACTTCTTTGAAGCGACGCATAATGGAATCCACTCCATTCTAGGAACTGTCCAATCAAAAGCCTGCAAAATAAAAACTCTTCAATACTGCTTTAAGAAACAAAAATGTTTTTCCAAAATCCCCCTAAAGGGTACAGTGGCATGTAAATGTGTGGGCACCTCTGGTTAAAATGAGTGTTATTGCGAACAGTTAAGCAATTTAAAGATGAAATGATCTCTAAAAGATGACATATTTCCTGTGTATTTCAGACCAAAAAATGGCATTTTTTACATTTTAAAAATTATCAAAAATGAAAATGGGCCGATGCAAAAGTTTGAGCATTATGGATGGTTAATACATATTAACAGCCTCTTTTGCATGTATCGCAGCTTTCTGAATCAGGGCTACCATCCAAGAACAATTGAAAACCAGATTACAAGAGCCACCAGAATATCAAGGAATCACCTGCTACATACAAAGCTAAAGAAGAAAACAACCGGGTACCTCTAGTGGTCACCTTCACCTACAATCCAAATCTGGAGGCGCTAAGGGGAGCTACACGGAAATTACAACCTTTACTGCAAAAAGATGCCCGACTACAATCCATTTTTCCAGACCCCCCACTACTGTGTTTTAGGCAGCCCCCAAATCTAAGAAGCATCATTGTCAGAAGCTCCCTGTCCTCTCCAACAGCTGCAGGTACCTTTCCTTGCAACCAGAAAAAATGTAAAACCTGTCCATTTATAATGACCACGGACAAGATAAAGATCCCCAATTCACATCAGGACTACAAGATACCAGGTACTTTCAGCTGCGTCACTTCTAATGTCTTGTACCTAATTGTTTGTACTAAATGTCCAACTGGGGGTCCGTATGTGGGGGAGACAGGGCAAAAGCTTAGAACAAGAATGAATTCTCACCGCCACACAATAAGAGAAAAAAGAATGGATCTACCTGTGGCAATACATTTCTGTCTCACAAATCATAGCATTATGGACATGAAATTACTTGTGTTGAAAGGTAACTTCAAAACTCAGAGAGACAGAAGAGTCTGGGAATATAAACTGATGACGACCTTTGACTGTCTTAGTGGTGGAATGAATGTGTCGCATGGATTTATGTCTTTTTACATCAACTAAGGAACTTGCCCCTCAGACTAGTGCAGCGCCCCAGAGTCCTGGTCGTGCAGTATTGTCGCTCTGCCGCTAAGGGGAGTGATGGTACGTCTGATGGCACTAAAGGAGTTCACCTGACCAGGTATCACAGTCACACATTACACTTCACACTCCGGCCACCAGGGGGAGCAAAAGGTTCTATGTATTAGGCCACTCCTCACACTCTGGTAAAACTGGGGGTTGGATAGGAAGTTAGAGAGAAAGCTGACTGGGTTTTGCCCAGGCAACATCCAGTGAGAGAGGGTGTTGCGGGGAAAGATTCAGGGGGTCCCTGTCAGGGGTGGGATCCTGACAGAGGCCTAGCAAGAGACAGATCGTTACGGAGCCGCGCCTGCACTTCATTGCGGCGGTATCTTAAAAAAGGACAAGAAGCGAAGTATATTGTGGAGAAGTGAGAAATGAGATCACAGCAACAAAGGAGATAATACCAGGAGGAGTCGTGCGCTAAGATCGTGGCAACATCCTTCTGAGGTGCGTAGCCGGTGGCCGGAACACCGAGGGAGTACTGGCTCTACGCTTTACTTCAATCACGGCAGGGCAGTTGACTTTAGGTTGGCTGTCTCACCTTTTCACCTAAGCAGACAACGGAGGCAAATTGTGGGAGAGGGGCATCTCTAGGGTCCCTATAAAATAACTCCAGGCCTACCCCGTCATACGGGTGCGTCCTATCCATATCATCTGGGGGACGGAGAGAGAAAGAACAGAAACATACACGACAGTTGTGAGGACTATCCCGTGGTGCTCAGCAGGGAAGTACTACAGCACCCAGGCGCTAGTAGGTAGGCTACTGATTTCCACCTGCAAAGGGAACTCTGGATGTGCCTTCGGACCGGCCGGTCTCAGCCAGCCCTGTTAGCAGTGCTCTGGATTGTGGATGCCGAAGTCTACAGTAAAAGGTAAAGAGACTGCAACCCTGTGTCCTCATTATTTACCGCGACCTAAACCACCACCACCTACACCTTTAATTGAGCGCCCCTTAGCAGGGCCACGGACTGGGTCGGGCCACCGTGACATCCCCAGAACCGAGACAGAGGGGCCCGGTACCGAGTACCCCATTGCCCTGCGTCTGGGGGCGCCCCACTATGAGGGGTCATCACAACAGAGACCCCAATCAGAGGACAATAAAACATTCCTTATCTAAGAACTGGCCCAACATTTATGGACATAACTGTTTATCACTCACGGTAATTCTGCTTCATGCCACCTGTCTTATTCATGTTTTTTTTTTCTTTTTTTCTGTGCTATGTTGTGCATAAATATGTGATTCTTCAGAATTTGTATTAGTCTATGCCTGATGAAGAGACGTGTGTAGTCTCGAAAGCTTGCAATTTGTTGCCATCTTTTCAGTTAGCCATTAAAAGGTATCAACCACTGAGGACTCTCAATTCTAAACATTTTTCTATCTACTGGCTAACACGGTACCAAGATATATATCTTTCCTGTATCGCAGCTTGTAAACATTTTTGTAGCCAGTAAAAAGTCTTTCCATTCTTATTTGATGGATTTTCATCCATTCTTCCTTGGAAAAATCTTCCACATCTGTGAGGTTCTTGGGTCATCTTCCATGCACTGCTATTTTGAGGTCTAGCCACAGATTTTCAATGATGTTCGGATCAGGGGACTGTGAGGGCCACTGTAAAACCCTCAGCTTACGCCTTTTGAGGTCGTCTATTGTGGATTTTGACGTGTGTTTAGGATCATTATCCATTTGTAGAAGTCATCCTCTTTTCAACTTCAGCTTTTTTTACAGATGGTGTTATGTTTGCATCAAAAATTTGTTGAAATTTAATTGAATCCAGTCTTCCCTCTACCCATGAAAAGTTCCTGTGCCATTAGCTGCAACACAACCCCAAAGCATGATTGATTCACCCCATACTTAATGGTTGGCGATATGGTCTTTACCTGAAATTCTGTGCACTTTTTTCTCCACATATACCTTTGATCATTGTGGCCACTGTATGTGCACACGACATTTAATAGAATCAAGAAAAAAACAGGAAATTCTGGCATTCTTTGTCCTGGAGCTTCTTTTGTGTTGTCTTTTCTGTTATTTAATGAGTGTTTTTGGCTAGAAGCATTTTTTTTAGCAGGAATTCCTATGATTTTTGTGATATCTCTTTTACTTGCATTTTCAGGTTGTTGTTTTAGCTCCAATACATAATGTAGAAACCGCTAGAATTTTTCTTAAATTTTGGCAAAATGCTCACACATCCGGGTCTCTGTCCTGTTGGCTTGTATTGTGAAGTACAGAATGTTTCCCAAGAGGAAAACACCATAGGAATGGACGGGTCACTTCTTTTAAACGCTTATACGGCCGGGGTCACACTTGCGAGTGCAATGCAAGTAATCGCGCCTCAATACCTGGCACTGCCACCAGCACTTGGGACTGGAGTGCTCGGCTGTGTGTATTTCTATGCAGCCGCACGCTCCAGTCCCGAGTGCCGGCAGCAGTACCGGGTATTGATGCAAGAGACTCGAGCGAGTTTCTCGCATTACACTCGCAAGTGTGACACCGGCCTGCATTTCAGTATAGCGTCATAAAGATAAAGCTGATACAACAAACAGTGATGATACAATACATAGGTTATAAATATAGTGATGTCACAGTAAAAGATAATAAACACAGGCATCTTATAGTACAGAGATAATACATTCAGTGATGTCACAGTACAGGGATAATAAACACAGTGATGTCATAGTACAGAGATAATTAACAGAGTGACATCAGAGAACAGGGATAATAAACATTGCAATGTCACAGTTCAGAGTTAATGAACACAGGGATGTCACAGTACAGGGATAATAATCGCAGTGATGTCACAGTACTGAGTTAATAACACACTGTCACAGTACATGGATGATAAGCACATTGACATCACAGTACAGGGATATTAAATACAGTGATGTCACAGTACAGGGATAATAAACAGTGATGTCACAGTACAGGGATAATAAACACAGTGATGTCACAGTACAGGGATAATAAACACGGTGATGTCACAGTACAGGGATAATAAACACAGTGATGTCACAGTACAGAGATACTAAACAGTGATGTCACAGTACAGGGATAATAAACATGGTGATGTCACAGTACAGGGATAATAAACACGGTGATGTCACAGTACAGGGATAATAAACAGTGATGTCACAGTACATGGATAATAAACAGTGATGTCACAGTACAGGGATAATAAACACAGTGATGTCACAGTACAGGGATAATAAACAGTGATGTCACAGTACAAGGATAATAAACACGGTGATGTCACAGTACAGGGATAATAAACACAGTGATGTCACAGTACAGGGATAATAAACACGGTGATGTCACAGTACAGGGATAATAAACACAGTGAGGTCACAGTACAGGGATAATAAACACGGTGATGTCACAGTACAGGGATAATATACATAGTGATGTCACAGTACAGGGATAATAAACACAGTGATGTCACAGTACTGAGTTAATAACACACTGTCACAGTACAGGGATATTAAATACAGTGATGTCACAGTACAGGGATAATAAACACGGTGATGTCACAGTACAGGGATAACAAACACGGTGATGTCACAGTACAGGGATAATAAACAGTGATGTCACAGTACAGGGATAATAAACACGGTGATGTCACAGTACAGGGATAATAAACACAGTGATGTCACAGTACAGGGATAATAAACACAGTGATGTCACAGTACAGAGATACTAAACAGTGATGTCACAGTACAGGGATAATAAACACAGTGATGTCACAGTACAGAGATACTAAACAGTGGTGTCACAGTACAGGGATAATAAACACGGTGATGTCACAGTACAGGGATAATAAACACAGTGATGTCACAGTACAGGGATAATAAACACAGTGATGTCACAGTACAGAGATACTAAACAGTGATGTCACAGTACAGGGATAATAAACACGGTGATGTCACAGTACAGGGATAATAAACACAGTGAGGTCACAGTACAGGGATAATAAACAGTGATGTCACAGTACAGGGATAATATACACAGTGATGTCACAGTACAGGAATAATAAACACGGTGATGTCACAGTACAGGGATAATAAACACAGTGATGTCACAGTACAGAGATACTAAACATTGATGTCACAGTACAGGGATAATAAACACGGTGATGTCACAGTACAGGGATAATAAACATGGTGATGTCACAGTACAGGGATAATAAACAGTGATGTCACAGTACATGGATAATAAACACGGTGATGTCACAGTACAGGGATAATAAACACAGTGATGTCACAGTACAGGGATAATAAACACAGTGATGTCAGTACAGGGATAATAAACAGTGATGTCACAGTACAGGGATAATAAACACGGTGATGTCACAGTACAGGGATAATAAACACAGTGAGGTCACAGTACAGGGATAATAAACACGGTGATGTCACAGTACAGGGATAATATACATAGTGATGTCACAGTACAGGGATAATAAACACAGTGATGTCACAGTACTGAGTTAATAACACACTGTCACAGTACATGGATGATAAGCACATTGACATCACAGTACAGGGATATTAAATACAGTGATGTCACAGTACAGGGATAATAAACACGGTGATGTCACAGTACAGGGATAATAAACACAGTTATGTCACAGTACAGGGATAATAAACACAGTGATGTCACAGTACAGAGATACTAAACAGTGATGTCACAGTACAGGGATAATATACACAGTGATGTCACAGTACAGGGATAATAAACACAGTGATGTCACAGTACAGAGATACTAAACAGTGATGTCACAGTACAGGGATAATAAATACAGTGATGTCACAGTACAGGGATAATAAACACGGTGATGTCACAGTACAGGGATAATAAACACGGTGATGTCACAGTACAGGGATAATAAACACGGTGATGTCACACAACAGAGATACTAAACACTGTGATGTCACAGTACAGTTAACACATTGTGATGTCACAATAAAGGGATAATAAAACACAGTGATGTTAGAGTACAGGGATAATAAACCGCCTTGATGTCACAGTATAGAGATAAACTCAGTGATGCCACAATACTGGGGTAATAAACAGTGATTTCACTGGAAAGGGCTAATAAGGATAGTGATACCGCAATAAATCATCCTTACTATTATACCATAGTGGCGGCAGTAATGGCATCATCACTGCAGTCTGTCAGCAAAGCTCATGAGCAGTGTCAGGAAGGCAGTCTTGAAGTGGCAGATCGTAAGCATGGCTCAATTTATTTTTTTTACTAAGAGCATTAAAAACCCCTTTAATACTGGCCATCACAAAACAGTGAAGATGTACAAAATGATCACACAATACAGTAATGTCACAGTAGATTTATAACAAGCACTAAAATCATTACTATAATACACACAGCGATGTCACTGAACTAGTATAAGTAATGATGTCACAGCTGTATGTAAAGACCACAGTATAATGATGCACAGCATTATAATAAAAGGTATTGGGTGCAAATAATGTCACAGTAGAGGGATATAATGAACAGTGATGTCACAATACAGGGGAAATACATGTTGGCGTTCCTTACAATCTGGGTACGACATCAAGTCTTCTAGATAAGATATTATTTTGTAAACCATTGGCATGTCCCTATCTTCAGTATTCACTCCAGACTTGGACAGTTATGATCCGTTGCCTGAATGAAATGCATTCATCCTTGAGAAGAGAAGGCTGAGGGATGATAAGGTCTATAGCTACTGCCGTTTTTCTGCCACCGACTCTGGGAAGCTGGCAAGTGGCGAATGCTGTCCCTGGAAGCAAATAGACCAAGAGTCTCCGGGGATGGGCTCCAACAATCTCTACAGTTGATGAGTTTTCAGCTATTATCTGTGTACAACATCCACATGGTGAAATCATGAGCATAACACTGGACTGCTGTGGCCAAATCCTTGTGCACAAAGTAACAAGCAAAGGCATATGCAGCCTTATAACAAAAATACATATTTTCCGCAGCTTCCTCACATCTACTCCTTTTATTCTTCACACAAGGGACCGTAATTTTGTTTGACCCACATTCCCTACCCAACTCGTGTAGGGTATAATGACTGTGAGTTTTTCCCTCGTTCCTTGTGGTATCGCAGTGACCATGTTGACTGCTAGTTCTACATAAAAAATAGTTATGAAGCCAACAAGCTCTGTGCCCAAATCATTGGCTCTCCTCTATAATATACAGTGGATACGGAAAGTATTCAGACCCCTTTAAATGTTTCACTCTTTGTTTTATTGATGCTGTTTGTTAAATTCAAAAAAGTTCATTTTTTTCACATTAATGTACACTCTGCACCCATCTTGACTGAAAAAAAACAGAAATGTAGACATTTTTGCAAATTTATTAAAAAAGGAAAACTGAAATATCACATGTTCATAAGATTCAGACCCTTTGCTCAGTATTGAGTAGAAGCACCCTTTTGAGCTAGTACAGCCATGAGTCTTCTTGGGAATGATGCAACAAGTTTTTCATACCTGGATTTGGGGATCCTCTGCCATTCTTCCTTGCAGATCCTCTCCAGTTCAGTCAGGTTGGATGGTGAACGTTGGTGGACAGCCATTTTCAGGTCTCTCCAGAGATGCTGAATTGGGTTTAGGTCAGGGCTCTGGCTGGGCCAGTCAAGAATGGTCACAGAGTTGTTCTGAAGCCACTCCTTGGTTAGTTTAGCTATGTGCTAAGGGTCGTTGTCTTGTTGGAAGGTGACCCTTCGGCAAGTCTGAGGTCCAGACCACTCTGGAAGAGGTTTTCATCCAGGATATCTCTGTACTTGGCCGCATTCATGTTTCTTTCAATGACAACCAGTTGTCCTGTCCCTGCAGCTGAAAAACACCCCCATAGCATGATGCTGCCACCACTATGTTTCACTGTTGGGATTGTATTGGGCAGGTGATGAGCAGTGCCTGGTTTTCTTCACGCATACCGATTAGAATTATCACCAAACAGGTCCATCTTCATCTCATCAGAGCAGAGAATCTTATTTCTCATAGTCTGGGAGTCCTTCATGTGTTTTTTTAGCAAACTCTATATGGGCTTTCATATGTCTTGCACTGAGGAGAGGCTTCCGTTGGGCCGCTCTGCCATAAAGGCCCGACTGGTGGAGGGCTGCAGTGAGTTGACTTTGTGAAACTTTCTCCCATCTCCCTACTGCATCTCTGCAGCTTAGCCACAGTTATCTTGGGGTTCTTCTTTACCTCTCTCACCAAGGCTCTTCTCCCACGATTGCTCAGTTTGGTCCCAAACTTCTTCCATTTAAGGATTATGGAGGACACTGTGCTCTTAGCATTCAAGCAGACTACAAATGTTGCAAATTAAGTGTGTAAATTAAAGCTGTAACAGAAATAAAATGCTATAATGAATTAGTCCTAAAGGATATGACACTTATATGTTTTTTTTTACCTAATCTTTTACCTAAATACCTGTAATTTTGGAAAAAAAAGCAATTATGTATAATTTATGAGTTCATTTAAAAAAAATGTGGACCACTCGGCAGCCCCTCAAACACATTAATGTTGTCCAAGCCCAACGATATTGAGGAATTTGGATGACGATCCAATGTGCATGGAGATGCCAGCCAACTGATGGGGAGGTACTGATCAGACATGTCTGATTTCAGACTGACAATTGCAATGTTCTCCAGGAGAACATGACTGAATGAGTGCTCTTGTGAATGGGAGTCAGCCGGAAAGGCTGTCGGATGAACAAACAGCCGAGACATCGTTCGGCAACAGCTATCTAATGTGTATGGCTGGCTTAACTCTTACCTCTATTCTCCTCAACTACCTGGCATGTTTATTAATGGCGGAATAGACGTTGAACTTTGATATATGTATTAATTACCTTAGAACATTGTTCTGGAAAGAGATAAGATTTAAATGCGTGGCCCACTACTAGGACAAACACCTCTTATTGTGAATTTAAAATAAAAAAAACTATGCTCACCTCCCATGCCAGTGCCATTCCTGTGGTGTCGGCACTCAAGTTCCAGGGACTCATGTTAGGTTCTTACTAGTGATGAGCGAGTGTACTCGTTGCTCGGGTGACCTCCGAGTATTTATGACTGCTCGGAGATATAGTTTTCGTCATTTCCAGCTACTAGCCAGGCTAAGTACATGTGAGGGTTGCCTGGTTGCTAGGGAATCCCCACATGTAATCAAGCTCGCTAGTAGCTGTAAATCATTCAGCTGCCGTGATGAAAACTAAATCTCGGAGCAGTCATAAATACTCAGAGACCAACCGAGCGTGCTCAGGAAAACCCGAGCAACGAGTACACTCAATCATCACTAGTTCTTACGCCTTTGGAAGTATAAGTAATCAATAGGAAGTTTTGGCCAGCTGCACCTATGACTTCCTCTTGATTTCAGTTCTATGGCGAATGATGCTTCATTCCTGATGAAAAATACATTACCTTGTCTGTGAAGATATAAGAATTGTCCCTAATTGGTGTACACGGAGCAGATGTATGGTTAAACTCCTCAGTGTATAGCATTCGTTCTTCACATTGCAGAGCCCACGATCACTTTCAAAACTGGAACTGACAATTTCTCAGAAGGTCTCTACAAAATTGACATCTATTTTCTTGAGAGTGGCTCTCAATGAAAAGAAGCATGAATGTGCTCCGGGAATAGGAACACTTGGCAGACAGAAGTGCGCACATAGTTCTGCTCTGATTGTGGAGAAATAAACGCTCCTGTGTGATTAAAATATACACTCACTTTATTGTAGAATCAATGGGGGAGGCAAAGGCGGCAAAGGCCAAAGATTTGCAGGATTTTTTGCCAAAGAAATGCATTAGCTTCATTCTTCAATAGGCACAATAATTATGCAAATCTACACATTGAATTCTGCATGTTCTTAATATATATGAGCTTCCATCTTTCTTGAGTAGTTTAATCTTCTTATTAGCAGATATAAGGGAGAATTAGGGTATTAACTCTTTAGCAACCACCAATACATTTTACTAACCTGTGATATAAGAGACTAGCATCCCCATAGAGGTGACAATCCAGCAGCTGTCGGCTGTACACTATAGCTGACAACTTGCTGTATCAGCCACGATCAGTGTTGGCATTGACTATGGTCATTTAACCCCTTAAATGCTGCTTTCAATACTATGACATCTAGATGGTTAACAGAGTGTGGGAGCTCCCTCTATAATTCCATTGGCACCCTGAGGTCTTGATTGTGTCTCTTAATGTTTGCCATGGCAGTTCATTGCCAAATAACATCCTTAACCCCTTCACCCCGAAGCCTGTTTTCACCTTCCTGACCAGGCAAATTTTTACAATTGTGACCACTGTCACTTTATGACGTCATAACACTGAAAGGCTTCAATGGATCCCACTGATTCTGAGATAGTTTTCTCATGACATATTGTACTTCATGATAGTGGTAACATTTCTTTGATATGACTTGCGTGTATTGGTAAAAAAAAACGGAAATTTGGCGAAAATTTTGAAAATTTCGCAATTTTGAAACTTTTAATTTTTATGCCCTTAAATCAGAGAGTCATATTGCACAAAATAGTTATTAAAAAAATATTTCCCACATGACTACTTTAGATTGACACAATTTTTGAAACATAATTTTTTTTCTTAGGAAGTTATAAGGGTTAAAAGTTGACCAGTAATTTCTCATTTTTACAGCAAAATTTGCAAAACCATTTTTTTAGGGACAACCTCACATTTGAAGCGACTTTGAGGGGTCTATATGACAGAAAATACCCAAAAGTGACACCATTTTAAAAACTGCACCCCTCAAGGTGCTCAAAACCACATTCAAGAAGTTTATTAACCTTTCAGGTGTTTCACAGGAATTTTTGGAATGTAGAAGGAAAAAATAAACATTTACTTTTCTTTCACAAAAATTTTACTTTAAACTTATTTTTTTTACTTTCGCAAGGGTAACAGGAGAAAATGGACCATACAATTTGTTGTGCAATTTCTCCTGAGCATGCCGATACTCCATATGTGGAGGAAAACTACTGTTTGGGCGCACGGCAGAGCTCGGAAGGGAAGGAGCGCAATTTCGCTTTTTGAATGTAAAATTTGCTGGCATAATTAGTGGACGCCATGTCATGTTTGGAGAGGTCATGTTACGCTGAGGAGGATGTGCCCTTGAAATAGGTGTTTCAGCAAGACATTGATCCTAAACACTCCAGTAAACGAGCAAAATCTTGGCTCCAGTCTAACAAAATTGAGGTTATGTTGCGGCCAGCCCTTTCCTGGGACCTTATTCCGATAGAACACTTGTGCAGTGACATCATCAATGCCGTTTTTGAGGCAAAGCCAACAAATGCCAAAAAATTGTGGGATGTAATCCAAGCATCCTGGGCTGGAATAACAGGTGACAGAAGTTGGTTGACTCTATGCAACATAGATGTGAAGCTGTTCTAAAAAAAACTGTGGGTATCCAATGAAATATTAGGCTAGTGATTCACAGGAGTGCTTAATCCTCGAAAAATAGTACATATTGTGAGTTTCTAAAGACAAATGCAGGCACTGCTATTTTTTAGAACAGTCCAATGTTCATTTTTTATTTTCTGTAAAGTAGTTAAAAATTCTATACATTTCTCTTCATGTTTCGAATTAGAAAACAGTGTGCAGAGTTCCCAATGCATGGAAATAAAAACTGGTCTAAAGATTTTGTGATTGGCTCATGTTTATGAACACAATGCTATTATTTTGAACACTACTGTATGAGTAAAACATATTGGTCCCAATTAATAAAGCCTTACAGTTATAGTTGGATGTTTGTCCTATAGATATAGTGCTGGAGGATTACTCCCCCGGATGCTGTGTAGTGTTTAGGAGCTGGTGGTTTAAATGGAGACATTGATCTTATGAGACCCCTGAACAGAATCAGAACTTCGGACTGATCGTGAGAGGATATTGAATCTGTATTACTGTAAGATGTCCAACATTACATTTAAAGTAACTTTCCTTGAGGGCTGTTATAGCCTTTCTGTCTCACATTTGTGCACCTGCACTTTGCACTATTAGGTATAGTGAATTGTTCATCCACTCTGAAAATGAATTGTTTGTGTTTGCTGCCAGCCATAGTACCTTTATATTTATAGGATATTCCATAAATGTCCAGTAGATGTGGATCCCACCACTTTGACCTTTACGTGTTGAGAACAGGACCTCTACGTGCCTGGTCAGGAATGGAAAAGTGGCTGTGCATGCGCTACTCTCTCACTTCTTGTCTATGGGAGCTCCGGAAACAGCTGAGTGAGCGAGACGGGGCAGTATGCCTCTGATTGTATCAGATATAACTCCATGCCCTTTATAGTCATCGCATTGCTTGGTTATCACTGATATTTTATTATGATTCGGAAGTGAAATTTGATTTAGTACCACGAGAACATTCAGATCTCATTGATGGAAGAAACTGAATTTGTTCTTCCTGGATGTTTTTCCTAGACAGACAAAACAGAATGAAATGCTCATGAAATAAGAATACTATCCCACCTCCCAACGTGACCCAGTCCGGCCAGAACAAATTGCTTTACTTCAGTTTAGTTTTATTTTCAATTTTATGTTACAGTGAAATAACAATATCACTCTCTTAAGAATATCCTTATGTTAAAATCCAGCCGAAATCCTATTATCTGTGCCCTCTTTCCTCTATAATTGTGCCTTACCTCATCAGTTTCTGATTGCCCTAGTTATTATCTAGAAATTGGCTGTAGACAATTGAGAACATCTCATGACTCTGAATGTGTTGGCCACGGAGATGACAGGCTTCCAACAGCAAATTGTTCTAAGGACAAAAATACCTTCAAGACATTTATTATATTTAAAACTATCAAAAATGCTGTGAAATAGCAGGACAAAAACCGAGAGGATTCCAGCTGTATGTCATCTTTCTTGATGTGTGACTTAGCCAACTAGTAGCTATGGAAAATAGAGGAAAAACCTAATATTTTATGTTTGGTGAAATAGTTTTATGCACGTCATTACTTTCCATACATGTCAGTCAGCTAATATTTCAATTACAATGAGAAGTTATGGGTGGAGGCGCTCTCCTGAACACTCAATATGGCTGCTCAACTTCCTACCTTGATTGAGGACCTGGAAGCTTGAGAGATTCAGTACATTGTGACCTCTCGTGGCATCTGGCGCATGCGAGGTGTACTGGCACAGGCTTCATCTGCACATGGTGCAGGCCTTTGCAGGCTTGTGATGACTTAAGGTACCTTCACACTAAACAACTTTACAACGAGAACGACAACGATCCGTGACGTTGCAGCGTCCTGGATAGCGATCTCGTTGTGTTTGACACGCAGCAGCGATCTGGATCCCGCTGTGATATCGCTGGTCGGAGCTAGAAGTCCAGAACTTTATTTGGTCGTCAGATCTGCGTGTATCGTCGTGTTTGACAGCAAAAGCAACGATGTCAGCAATGTTAAACATGGCGCTAATGACCTGTGAGAACGATAAGCGAGTCACCGCTACGTCACAGGATCGCTCCTGCATTGTTGCGGAGCTGCTGTGTTTGACATCTCTACAGCGACGCTGAAGCAATCGGCTCGTTGTCTATATTGCTGCAGCGTCGCTGAGTGTGACGGTACCTTTACCGATATCAGTACATTGGGGCTGACTTGGGCTCATGAGATACTTTTGTCTACCTTTACACCACCTATTAATTGGCTTAATGTAGGGCAGTATTTAGGAAGAAAGTTGTTGAAAGTTGGTGTCCGATTTTGAAGAAGTTGTGCCAAGAATATATGGTATAACCTATTGGAAAAACTAAAGGAGGCTTTCACCTCTAGTGATAGGAGACCATATCCAAGGACAGGTTCTCACTACCTATTAGGCTAAGTGCAGAAGTTGCAGAATTGCCGCAGAAATATCCGAGGCAATTCCGCAACTCCTGCCGTGGGTATATCGCATGCGGAATTGGCATGCGTATTCCCGCTAAACACTAGTGTTTTTAGCTTGCAGAATGCTAGCATTTTCCAAGCGATCTGTTGAATTGCTTGGAAAACTGATTGACAGGTTGGTCACACTTGTCAAACAGTGTTTGACAAGTGAGACCAACTTTTTACTATTGATGCTGCCTATGCAGCATCAATAGTAAAAAGATAGAACGTTAAAAATGATAAAACAAAATAAAAAATCATGATATTCTCACCTTCTGGCGTCACCGGCAGTCTTCCAGCTCCTCGCGATGCTCCGGTCCTAATAATGCCTAGCGGCAATGACCCCAGATGACGTAGCGGTCTTGCGAGACTGCTACGTCATCACAGGTCATTTTCGCAATTAATTCTTGCTAACGGAGCATCGCGAGGAGCGAGAAGACTGCCGGGGATGCCGGAAGGTAAGAATATCTTGATTTTTGATTTAAATTGTTTTTAACAATTATTTGGTTCCCAGGGCCTGGAGGAGAGTCTCCAACACACAGGATCTCCATGCATGTGTTGTGACCGTGACACATGCAGCTATGGAGCCTAATAACTGATCAGCCGGAGCACTCCGTGTAATCGGGTTCCCTCTAGCTTATTCGGTAAGGGCTATAGCTTGCCTAATAAGCAGGAACCTGATCAATTTGCTCATCTCTAATCACAGTCAACTTGCACAAAAAGTAAGTAGTCAGTCAACACTTTTGTGTGGCTCAGTGTTTGAATCCAATCATATTCAGCCAGTACATAGCATAGGGAGCAGTCCATTTTGGACTGTTGTCTGGCATAGCTTTCTATTAGCCCTACTGCCCGGGGACTGCGCTCTTGGCCCTACTGTCCAGTCTGTGCTCGTACGTCTACATGAGGCCTTATAATTACAAACTGCCCTTTGAAGGCAACTGTAATGCTGATCTCTACTAGAGATAAGTGAATTTGAGCAGTATCCGGACCGGGCATATTGAAAGGTATAGTTTTGTGGTTTTTCCCTCCCGCACTAGAATCCTTTTATTCATTTTGCACATGGCACTTCACTATTATTTCTTTTATTTGGTACACACTTGTATATGGGCATAACTCAATATTTTGGAGTTCCCTGTTCACTTTAACCACCAGTTATATTGATATATTTTTGTATATACTTGCACTAGCTTTGTAGCCATCGGGCTATACACAAGTTTGGTACACAACTTTTTATGGTTTCACATATACAGTTGTGACCAAAAGTATTGACACCCCTGCAATTCTGTCAAATACTCAGTTTCTTCCTGAAAATGATTGCAATCACAAATTATTTGGTGTTATTATCTTCATTTAATTTGTCTTAAATAAAAAAAACACAATAAGAATTGTCCTAAAGCCAAATTGGATATAATTCCACACCAAACATAAAAAAGGGGGTGGACAAAAGTATTGGCACTGTTCGAAAAATCATGTGATGCTTCTATAATTTGTGTAATTAACAGCACCTGTAACTTACCTGTGGCACCTAACAGGTGTTGGCAATAACCAAATCACACTTGCAGCCAGTTGACATGGATTAAAGTTGACTCAACCTGTGTCCTTGTGTGTACCACATTGAGCATGGAGAAAAGAAAGACCGAAGATCTGTCTGAGGACTTGAGAAACCAAATTGTGAGGAAGCATGAGCAATCTCAAGGCTACAAGTCCATCTCCAAAGACCTGAATGTTCCTGTGTCTACCATGCGCAGTGTCATCAAGAAGTTTAAAGCCCATGGCACTGTGGCTAACCTCCCTAGATGTGGACGGAAAAGAAAAATTGACAAGAGATTTCAACGCAAGATTGTGCGGATGTTGGATAAAGAACCTCGACTAACATCCAAACAAGTTCATGCTGCCCTGCAGTCCAAGGGTACAACAGTGTCAACCCGTACTATCCGTCGGCATCTGAATGAATAGGGACTGTATGGTAGGAGACCCAGGAAGACCCCACTTCTTACCCCGAGACATAAAAAAGCCAGGCTGGAGTTTGCCAAAACTTACCTGAAAAGGCCTAAAAGATTTTGAAAGAATGTTCTCTGGTGAGATGAGACAAAAGTAGAGCTTTTTGGGCAAAAGCATCAACAGAGTTTACAGGAGAAAAAAAAGAGGCATTCAAAGAAAAGAACACGGTCCCTACAGTCAAACATGGTGGCGCTTCCTTGATGTTTTGGGGTTGCTTTGCTGCCTCCGGCACTGGACTGCTTGACCGTGTGCATGGCATTATGAAGTCTGAAGACTACCAACAAATTTTGCAGCATAATGTAGGGGACAGTGTGAGAAAGCTGGGTCTCCCTTAGAGGTCATGGGTCTTCCAGCAGGACAATGACTCAAAACACACTTCAAATAGCACTAGAAAATGGTTTGAAAGCACTGGAGACTTCTGAGGTGGCCAGCAATGAGTCCAGACCTGAATCCCATAGAACACCTGTGGAGAGATCTAAAAATGGCTGTTTGGAGAAGGCACCCTTCAAATATCAGGGACCTGGAGCAGTTTGCCAAAGAATATCTAAAATTCCAGCAGAGCATTGTAAGAAACTCCTTGATGGTTACTGGAAGCGGTTGGTCGCAGTTATTTTGGCTAAAGGTTGTGCAACCAAGTATTAGGCTGAGGGTGCCAATACTTTTGTCTGGCCCATTTTTGGAGTTGTGTGTGTAATGATCAATGTTTTGCTTTTTGCTTCATTCTCTTTTGTGTTTTTTCATTTAAGACAAATTAAATGAAGATAATAATACCAAAGAATTTGTGATTGCAATCATTTTCAGGAAGAAACTGAGTATTATCTGACAGAATTGCAGGGGTGTCAATACTTTTGGCCACAACTGTACATGTGTGTTTCGTCTATGAGGCTATAAATGTGGTGGGATATGAGATAAACTATATACCAACTATACCTTGCCCGCTATTGGATGGATTGATCTATTGGATGGCTATTAACTATTTTGGTGTAATTCAGATACGTGCACAATTTTATTATATGCTGTTGTATTGTCTTTTATAATGAGTTGAAATTAAATATACTTTTATTACTTATTACTCTCTGCTTTTGGTTTTCTTGGTCGTATCCTATTCGGAGCTTGGCTTTTCACCTTGTCGAATAAGCAGGCACCCAATAAATTCGCTCATCTCTAACGCTCAGCACTCGTTCCCTCACAAAGATGGCATCCGCTCCTTGTGCTAGCATCACCCCCTCTACTAAGAGCTGGCTGTGCTCGAAGAGACTCAATGATAGCGCCAGCTCTGCCAAGCACTGGCTGTGTCATGTAGAACGCAGCCAGTACTTAGTAGAGGGGGTTGCGCCAGGACAGGGGATGCATTTTGAGCTCTAGCACCCACCTCTGCACTGCTCAGACTGGCTCTCCATAAGGGTAAAGTGGAGACTGGCCCTTCTGTGTCTCGATTCAGGGCCACATAAAATGACGGGGAAGGGAGCAGCTGTTTATACCATAATTCAGCTTAATGGAAAACCCCTTGAAAGTAAATATATTGCTTACTTTCTATGTTAATCCAATCTTACCATGGAAGATTTTTTTTTAGCTTACACCTAATGCTGTACTCCTAGGCAGAGCATGGACCCAACCCAAACTTGATAGCCTGAAACATGTATGCATCTCAAGATCGGACCACGACACGTGGACGTGTGACTGTCGTCTTATAGGTTCTCCCCCCTCTAGTTTAATCTTGATGGTATGTTTCTAATTTTACTTTCATGTATCAATGTCACAATCTGCAAATTTAAATCATTTTAATTTTCTACCACCCGCTTGCACTAAGTTGGTTTACAAAAAGGAGATTTGTGTGTACTCACCGTAAAATCTCTTTCTCTTAGCCTCTAATTGGGGGACACAGGACCATGGGTGTTATGCTGCTGTCCACTAGGAGGCGACACTATGCATAATCTGAAAAAGATTAACCGTGGCTCCTCCTCTGCAGTATACATCCCTGGACGGCGTCAGCCTTCTCCAGTTTTGTGCAAAAGCAGTAGGAGGAACGTAACATGAATAACATAATTATGCCTGTAAGAAGGCAACTATGTACGAGCTCAGGAACACAATATGAGAACTCAACAGTTACAATGGCCCGGAAAGGGCAACAGGGTGGGAGCTGTGTCCCCCAATTAGAGGCTAAGAGAAAGAGATTTTACGGCGAGTACACAAGTCTCCATTAATCTGTCGCCTCATTAGGGGACACAGGACCATGGGACGTCCTAAAGCAGTCCCTGGGTGGGAAGCAATTGACGAATATTGTGCAGACAGGCCCCTATACTTAGGGCACCGCCTGCAGAACACATCTACCCAGGCTCGCATCCACTGAGGACTGGGTATGAACCCTGTAGTGTTTAGTAAACGTGTGTAGGCTAGTCCAAGTGGCCGCCTTACACACTTATTGTGCCGAATGGCCCAGAAGGCCCCTACCGCCCGTGCAGTGTGCCGTAATACCGGCTGGAAGAGGAGCGTTCTTAAGGCGGTAGGCCTCTTGTATGGTGGATTTGATCCACCTGGCAAGGGTAGCTTTGGAAGCTGGCAAACCCTTGCGGCCGCCTTCCGGAAGAAGGAAGAGAGAATCAGACCTCCGGAAGGACGCAGTCCTAGACACGTATATACGCAATGCCCTGACGAGGTCAAGCGTATGCAGAGCCCTCTCCACTCTATGAACCGGAACCGGACAAAGGGATGGCAGTGAAATTTCCCCATTGAGGTGGAAGTTGGACACAACCTTCGGAAGGATGGGACCGTGCGGAGAACTACCTTGTCCTGGTGAAAAACCAGGAAGGGCCGTCTGCAGGAGAGTGCTGTCAGTTCAGACACCCTGCGTAGCGAAGTGATTGCCACCAGGAAAACCACCTTCTGGGAGAGAAGGCGGAGCGGGACCTCCTTAAGGGGTTCGAAAGGTGGTTCCTGCAATGCTGTCAGGACCAGGTTGAGGTCCCACGTTTCTAGTGGTCGTCTGTAGGGGGGAACCAATCGGGAAACCCCCTGAAGAAAAGTCCTTACTTGCGGCTTGGTAGCAATGCGCCTTTGAAAAAAAAAAAAAAACAGAGGGCTGACACCTGGCTCTTAAGGGAGCCCAGGGACAGCCTGGCCTCCAGACCCGATTGGAGAAACCCCAAGTACTTTGGGAAGGGAATGAGTGAGGTCTGGCCACGAGATTCGCACCAGGTAAAGGCTTTCCAGGTACGGTAATAAATCTTGGCAGAGGCTGGCTTCCGTGCCCTGATCATGGTTCCAATGACGTCCGGCGAGAGCCCTGCCTGGGTTAGAACCCAGGTCTCAAGGGCCACGCCGACAAATTGAGAGCCCCTGAGTTCTGGTGGTAGAACGGGCCTTGTGATAGAAGATCGGGGCGGTCGGGGAGACGCCAGGGGGCGTCTACTGTAAGTTGTACGATGTCGGCGTACCATGTACGTCTGGGCCAGTCCAGTGCAATTAGGATGGTTGAAACTCCCTCTTGCTTGATCTTCCTCACCACTCTGGATATCAGGGGGAGAGGTGGAAAAATGTACAGAGGCTGGAACTGGGTCCACTCCTGAACCAGAGCGTCTGCTCCGAGCGACCGTGGATCGTGTGTTCTGGCCATGAAGTTGGAGACCTTGGCATTGAAGTGGGATGCCATTAGGTCCACATCCGGGGTCCCCCAGCGATGGCAGATCTGGCGAAAAATTTTGGGATGGAGAGACCACTCTCCCGAGTCTATTCCTTGTCGGCTGGGGAAGTCTGCTTCCCAGTTGTCCACACCTGGAATGTGGACCGCCGAGAGAACTGACACTTCTTGCATCGCCTGGGTACTGCGGGTCCCCCCTTGGTGATTCACATATGCTACAGCCGTGGCATTGTCCGACTGTATTCTGATGTGAGAGGCTGCCAGTAAGTGATGGAAGGCCCTCAATGCCAGGAGGATGGCACAAATTTCCAGGATGTTGATGGCATGGTCGCTTCCACTGGGGACCACTTGCCCTGTGGTGAAGGTGCACTGCACCCCAACCCGACAGGCTCGCATCGGTGGTCAGAACCTTCCATTGACCTGTGAGAAAGGATTTCCCCTTTGCTAGCGAGGTTGGCTTGAGCCACCAATGCAGGGACCCTTTGGTTGACGACGTTAGCCGGAACTCCCTGTCGAGAAAAGGTTCTTGTCCCAGGACTTGAGGATGGCTAGTTGGAGAGGCCTGAGACGAAACTGGGCAAATGGGACCGCTTCTATTGCTGTCCCCATCCTGCCGAGGACTCTCATGGCAAACCGAAGAGATCGAGGGGGTTTGCGGAGGAGGGTGCGAACTCCTAGGCGGAGAGCCAGTGCCTTGTCCTTGGGAAGGAGCACTAGACCCCTGGAGGTGTTGAATAGCATTCCCAGGAAGGTCAGAGACTGACTCGGGGTTGGTGATTACTTTTGTAGGTTGACTAACCAGCCCATGCGACTCAGAGTGTCGATTGTGATTGAGACACTGAGCTCGCAATCCTTGAAGGTGGGAGCCTTGAGGAGTAGATCGTCCAAGTATGGAACGACTACTATGCCTCTGGAGTGCAGGACGTCCATGGTGGCTGCCATGACTTTGGTAAACACTCTGGGAGCCGTGGCGAGTCCGAACGGGAGAGCCACGAACTGGTAGTGGTCCTGGTCAATTGCGAACCTGAGAAACCTCTGATGGGCAGGTGCAATTGGTATATGCAGGTATGCGTCTTGTATGTCTATGGAGGCGGGATATTCTCCCTTCTCCATGGACGCAATGATGGACCGAAGGGACTCCATGCGGAAGTGACGAACCCGTATATATTTGTTGAGTTGTTGTAGGTCCAGTATGGGCCGCACGCTGCCTCCTTTCTTGGGGACTACTAATACATTGGAGTAGAACCCTCGGAAGTGCTCGGCCGTGGGGACCGGTACTATGACTCCTGCTTGAAAAAGCGAGACCGCTTGTCAGAAGGCACAAGCCTTGGCTGGTGGCTTTGGGGGAACAGAGATGAATCGGTCCGGTGGGTTGGAGGTGAATATCTTGTATCCGGAAGACACTAGTTCCCTGACCCACCTATCTTCTGTAATAGGCAGCCAGACTTGATGAAAGAGTAAAAGTCGGCCGCCTACGGGTGTGGTGTCTTCCGGAGTCCTTGAGTCAGGATGAGGAGAAAGTCTGAGATTTTCCTCTTCTGGGCTTAGACTGGGCTGCTTTTGACTGCCAGGTCTTGTCCGATCTTTGCGTTGATCATGAGCTATCCCTGCGTGGGGAACGGTTACGATTTTGCGCGAGACGGACCAGCCCGAAGAGTTCCGAAAGAATCGGAATCGAGTTTGGTTACGCTTTTTGAAAGTGCGTTTGGGTTTTCGTTGGGGAAGAGAGGTACTCTTACCCCCAGTGGCGTTGGACATCATTGTGTCCAACTGTTCACCGAAAAGTCGCCCACTGAAGTAGGGGAGGTGCGAGAGGGACTTCTTTGAGGCTGCGTCCACTTTTCATTCCCGCAGCCAGAGGATACGCCGAATTGTGATGGCGTTTGATGCTATCCCCGCTACACCCCTTGCTGAATCCAGAGCTGCATGAAGCATGTAATCTGCTACGACTGCTATTTGAACCGCTTGGTCCGGCAGCTCAGGAGCAGATGCTTGGAGGCCAGCTTGTAAGTTTTTGGCCCAGGCCAAAGGCCTTGGCAGCCCAAACTGAAGCGAAGGCGGGAGCCAGGGATGCCCCTGAGGCCTCGAAAATTGAACGAGCCATGCGTTCTACCTGCCGGTCTGCTGCGTCCCTGAGGGTTGAGCTATCTGGCAGTGAGAGGAGGGTCTGTGCTGCTAGAGACTGGGGGTCCACTTTGGGTGGGTCTGTCCATTCCTTGGTATCCTTCTGCGGGAAGGGGTACCTCACCTCCAGATATTTGCGATTAGCAAATTTTTTCTCAGGCTGTGAGAGCTGCTTTTTAAGGATCGCCTTAAACTCTGGGTGGTTAGAGAAAACCTTAGGCGGCTTCAGAGGTCCTTCAAAGGAAATCTTGTGTTCTGGGGTCTCTAGTGGCGGATCAGAAATGTCCAGCACCTGATGGATGGAAGAGATTAAGTCCTCAACTAGCGCTGTATTGCTAGGGGGGATTGGAATCAGGGACCCCTCAGTTTCCTCGTCTGAGTCACAGATGCCTTCTGAATCCTGTGGATCACTGGGGCGTCCCCTGCTGGTTGAGCTGGGGTGGAAGCCTTCTCTGGTCGGGGATTGCGGAGATCTGCATTGTCTGCCCCTGGAAGGGGACGGTCTAGATGACCTGGAACTACGGTGTCTCTCCCTAGAAGGGGATGACCGTGTGCTATGGGACGACGCAGATGAACGTGATCTGTGGGTCCGCTTGCGTCCTGACATAGACGTGGATGTGCCAGGGTCGCCCTGTTTCCGAGTCAAACTCTCCCTTTGCTGGGTAACGGTCATAGCCGAGGCATGACTCTGCAGAGCCTGAAGCAAAGTGGAGGATAGGTTATCTATAGACTGCGTCATAGATTGCGACCTCTGAGTAGCCCATTCCTGCGTGGCATTAGACACCGAAGCATTAGCAGGGGCCTTTTGGGGCTCTGACACAGTAGTCTGAGTGCAGTCCTGGCAGTGCGGTCCTGCAGGCTGTGCAGAATGCATAATAGCAGTCCTGCCTGGTTCTCTTGGACCTTGAGCCCGGCATAGTGCAGAAGGGCTGTTTGCAGGGTAGAGGAACCTATAGGGGAGCCTTATAGGTAATATGGATTCACAGCCGAGTAAAACAACCCAGCTGTGATCTTACCCCACCAGTATGCCCCTAGGTCCAGCGCCAAAGATCCACAGTCCCGTGCCCCCCAGAGACTGGCTGGCCTGGTCCTGCTGACCGGGAAATGCAGGGTTAATCGTTGCTGAAGTAGAAATGGCTGCCGAGAAGAGGCAGGGGGAGAAGGGGGCAGAGAGCTGAGAAAAAGGCGGCAAAGCTGTGTAAAAACGCGCCCTGTCTCGATCCACCCCCTCTATGACACTGTAGAGTGTCATATTTGTCATCCGGGGGGCGGAGAAGAGGCGGCGGCTACAGCTAGGCCGAAGCTGGGGCCTCAATTAGATGCCTGATGCCCAGAAAGGCTCCAGGCTGGCGCGGAAGTCCGGGGTGGCGGGGCGGATCTGAACCGGACTCCCCGGATTTAAAGGCAGGATAGCAGTGGGGCTATAAGTGGAAGGGGGGGCCCTGTGAGGGGTCCCCCTGAGGCAGCAAAGAGCTGGTGCTGCCGCAGAGACAGGGGCGCAAGGAGCCCGTGACTCTCTTGTGCCATGCCTGCCTGCACTCCCCCCGGCCCTGACAGGAGCCCGCAGCTGAGCTGGGGTCCCTGGATGCAGGCGCAGTGTGCTGGCCCATTGCTGGGAGCTGTAAAATGCTGCCTGTACAGGCCCTACCTGAGGCGTCTCAACCTAATGCCCCCAGAGGGGGATTAGGGAGGGTGCTGTTGTCATCTTCAGGGGCCTTTATCCTCACCTCGACCTCAACCTAGAAACCAAAAGGAATTGGGGAAGGAGGGGTTTCGACTTCAAACCAGCACCCGAGGGACTGGGGAAGGAGCAACATGGGGAATAGCCATCTCTACTTTAACCAGGCACCCCGTAATAGGGGACTGAGGAAGGAGCCATGCCGGGAGTCTCACAGGAGACCCACTTTTCTTCATCTGTAATCCGACTGAAAAAAACGGAGTAAAAATCTTAGGTGTACCTCCTATGCGACACTAAGCAAAAACTGGAGAAGGCTGAAGCCGTCCAGGGGTGTATACTGCAGAGGAGGAGCCACGGATAATCTTTTTCAGATTATGCATAGTGTCGCCTCCTAGTGGACAGCAGCATAACACCCATGGTCCTGTGTCCCCCAATGAGGCGACAGAGTAAAATACAATTCTAATAAAATTAAAAAAACACACAACATACATAAAAAAAACAAATTTTCACAAGAAAAAAATAAGACCACGGAAAACATACAACCAAAGTAAATTTATTTTAAACTTTGGAAAATATCAATATAAAAATGGACTCTGGTTTTAGAAATATAAAATAATACAAAAATGTTTTATTTTCTTTCCAATATTTAATAAACATTTAGCCCTTTTTTCTCCACAAAAATACTTAAAAGTACCTTCATTATTTTACATTTACATAAAAAAAACGCAAAAACAAAAAAAATATTCAACATCTGGAGGGCTCATAAAACCACACTATGATACAGACATAATCATTTATGTTAACGTTAACAAAATACACATCCCAAGACAAGATGTCCATCATTTTATTTCCCTGTACACAGCTGTATTTTCACCAAAGAAACCTGCCCAACATACAGCATGATCCATAACGGCTGAGAAACCGTCTGCTCCAATGTGATCAATGCCTCCAGCTTTCTCGAGCTTTCATGTGAATTTATATGTGTGCTGGTTAAGGAAACAGTGAATACAGAAAGAAAGATTTCATATTTTGCCATTAGAACTAGAAAAGCCGGCTACAGAAGACATTGCAGGGGGCAAGTGTTATTACATAGAGGCAATTAGGGAGGACACGTCACCAGGTCAAACAAGTGGTCAGCTTTATATTTTATTCCTGCTGCTCCTTTTAAATCCTGGTATGCATGGCCCCTCTCATCCTTATCCTGGCAGGAATGATCAACCTCATCCCTATCCTGGTATGGAGGGCCCCATTCTTAACCTGGTATGATTGGCCCCATCCCAGTCCAGGTATGCAAGGCCCCATCCCAGTCCTGGTATGCAAGGCCCCATCCCAGTCCTGGTATGCAAGGCCCCATCCCAGTCCTGGTATGCAAGGCCCCATCCCAGTCCTGGTATGCAAGGCCCCATCCCAGTCCTGGTATGCAAGGCCCCATCCCAGTCCTGGTATGCAAGGCCCCATCCCAGAGTCCTGGTGTGCATGGTCCCATCCTTATCCTGGTATGATTGGCCCCATCCCAGTCCTGGTATGCATGGCGCCATCCTTATTCTAGTATGATTGGCCCCATCCCAGTCCTGGTATCCATGGCCCCATCAGAAAAGATTAAAAAAAAACCAAAACATTGCACTTACCTTCCTCCGCTCGCAGCGTCCTGCTCCGTTACCAACAGCTGCTTAATGCTTGTAAGCAGCGCATGGCAGGGACGTCATACGCTGCTTACAAGCAGAGCACAGCTGCCGGAATACTCACCAGGACTGTTCATCACAGAGAGTAGTGAGTATTCATTGCTCTTCAGTAGCGTGCAGTGTCGCCACCGGCTTCCTGCTGCTGCCAGCGGTCACGTGTGCCGATACTAAAGGGAATGAATATTCTGAATATTCATTTCTCTTAAAATATCGGCACATGTGACCACCGGTGCCTGACACTGTGCACGCTACTGAAGAGCAATGAATACTCACTGCTCTCTGTGATGAACGGTCATGGTGAGTATTCTGGCAGCTGCGCTCTGCTTGTGAGCAGCGTATGACGTCCCTGCCATGCGCTGCTTACAAGCATTAAAGCAGCTGCTGGTAACAGAGCAGGACGCTGCGAGCGGAGGAAGGCAAGTGCAATGGTTTGGTTTTTTTTTAATCTTTTCTGATGGGACCATGCATACCAGGACTGGGATGGGGCCAGTCATACCAGGAACGGGATGGAACCAATCACACCAGGATGCCAGAAAGAAATTAATATTCATTGCCCTCCATGCCCATGGGCGTGGAATGCAGTATATATTCATTTCTCTTTAGCAGCGGGCACAGGAGTTGGCCGCAGCCGCCTGCCTCCTGTGACCTGCTACTCTGGCGAAACCGCTGCCCCCACCTCCCCACCACAGCCGGTACATCCGGACTTTAAGATGCAACCCCCATTTTCCTCCACATTTTGCTAGAAAACAAGTGGGTCTTATAGTCCGAAAAATATGGTAGTTACAGAGATGTGGGCCTTTTTATTTAGTGCCCCCAATATGCTAATGTTAGTCTTTATTTAGATCAGATGAGAGGATTAAAGAAACGACCCGAGACAATTTTGTGAACATCTTGTGTAAAAAACAAAAAAAATTGCATATTGAACATACTAAAATATACACTCCCATATCTCTAGAACCGTATAGCAGATAAAAAACAAAAACAAAACTCAAAACACTCAAAAAAAGTTATTAATAATAATAATCTTTATTTAAAAATAGTTAATAATAATCACTCTTATTTTTATATAGCGCTAACATATTCCCAGCGCTTTACAGTTTGCACACATTATCATCGCTGTCCCCGATGGGGCTCACAATCTAAATTCCCTATCAGTATGTCTTTGGAATGTGGGAGGAAACCGGAGAACCCGGAGGAAACCCACGCAAACACGGGGAGAACATACAAACTCCTTACAGATGTTGTCCTTGAAATAGAACCCAGGACTCCAGCGTTGCAAGGCTGCAGTGCTAACCACTGAGCCACCGTGCTGCCCAGTAAAGAATAAAGCAAACACTGGCCACTTTTGACATGGCCAAGATCCTCTTTTAAAGGGGTGCTCCCATTTCGTACATTTATCTTAATAAAAAGCCCCGACGCGCGCTGCTGTCGGTGGAGACATACAGCTCACACTATTGATTTGTATGGCAATTCTAACTACCTCTTCCCTGACGGTGGTGGTAAAAATAGAGTTTTTACTTTAATCATTTCCAGCACTGAATGGACACACCCCACCATAATCACAAATTAGCTATCAATTTATTCATCCATTTCCATGAGGAATAACAGAGGTACAAAAATACAGATGTTAAAAAAAAAAATACTATTTAAATGTGGAAAGCAAGTGTTTTATAAAGGACTTGTCAGAAGAGAGGAGAGGTAGTCTTTAAGTCAGAGAGTTTAAGGTCACCCAGTATGGAAATGTTCCAAAATTCTAGCAAATATTGTCACCTATTCACTAGTACATGGTGTTACCCAAAATAAGTGAAGCTATAGAAGCAACAGCCATGAAGACAAAGTGGCAAGTAACAGGCGTGGTAGTTATGTGCTCGCTATGCCATGGCAGACAGTACGGGAAAGCACGGCGGCAATAGCTGAAATATTCATGTCTAGCTCATCTGTAACAGTTCTGCACAGATATATGACATATAATAGACCACTACGTGTATATAACCCCCAAACAGCAAGTGATCAGCAGCGTAAAGGATATGACTCATAATCCAATGTCTGTGTGAGGACGCCGGTGAGCACAAATTCTGCATTATGGACATCTGTGAAGGAAGAAATAAAATAAATAAATAAAGTATATAGACAAGCTGCAGATACAGGCACCAAACATCCGACTCACCTATACTGCCAGCAAAATATTCTCTGCAGAGGTGAAGGTCATTTTCACATGATATCAGAATGATCTCCGCCAAACTCTATAAAAGACAATGGATACGTGAATAAGACAAAGCCTACAATGTCTTCATCAGAAATCTTTATTATAAATATAGAAGCAGATAAATAACAGTGGGTACCACCACAAAACAGTTGTGTTATCAAACAAGAAAAAAGCGGGACATGGATCGATAGCGGCACATAACTGATATACAATATTTAGCGATAATAACCCTAATGGCAATATATATTATAACAGGTTAAGACAAGAGACCCCAGAGGCATTCAAGCAAAGCGATAAGTAATAGATATAGTAGTGTCACCGATGGATGCTAGAAATAATGCAGACACAAATAGTCAAAGAATATGCCATACCTATATAGTTATCTAGAGACCACCGGGATATTGCCAAGAGGAGCCGCCAATGCAATCCACGTCACCCCGACGCGCGTTTCGGCAAAGCCTTCGTCAGGGGCATGCCCCCTGACGAAGGCTTTGCCGAAACGCGCGTCGGGGTGACGTGGATTGCATTGGCGGCTCCTCTTGGCAATATCCCGGTGGTCTCTAGATAACTATATAGGTATGGCATATTCTTTGACTATTTGTGTCTGCATTATTTCTAGCATCCATCGGTGACACTACTATATCTATTACTTATCGCTTTGCTTGAATGCCTCTGGGGTCTCTTGTCTTAACCTGTTATAATATATATTGCCATTAGGGTTATTATCGCTAAATATTGTATATCAGTTATGTGCCACTATCGATCCATGTCCCGCGTTTTTCTTGTTTGATAACACAACTGTTTTGTGGTGGTACCCACTGTTATTTATCTGCTTCTATATTTATAATAAAGATTTTTCATTTTTTACATTCTTTTGGCCTTTCTTGATCGCGTTGTTTGCTCTGTTTGTTTATATATATATTTTGCGATTGGGCCTCCATTATGTCCAGTCATTATGTGGCCATATAAGTGAAAAGATGGATTTTTTCTATTTTTGATAATACCTTCTCTGACATTATGCTGCTTAATGATTCATTAAGATTTTTTCTGAATGTCTTCATCAGAGCAAGAATCTCACCAGACTCACTAATGCTACGTTACTGACGCCTTCAAAATGCTGAGAGATTAAAGGGAACCTGTCACCCCCCCTCAGTCTTTTCAAACTAAAAGAGCCACCTTGTGCAGCAGTAATGCTGCATTCTGACAAGGTGGCTCTTTTAGTTCTGGGTGCTGTAACTAGAGAAATAATCCATTTTTTAATTTGTCAGAAATACCTGGTCTTCAGTCAAGTAGGCCGGCATTTCAACCCCTGCAGCAGACGCCACACAGCCGTCACTCAAATCTTCTTGGCGCCGGCTCCTCACCGCTGTTTTGAAAATAGCCGGCGCCTGCGCTCTTTTCCCCTGCCTGGTGCAGGCGCAGTGAGCGCTGCCCGTCTTTCCTCATATGCAGTCTCGGTGACTGCGCCTGTGCGGCCGCCCTGCTTGTGAATCCCAGCCCCGCAGTGACTTATGATTTATTCACATTGCGGGGCTGGGATTCACAGGCAGGGCGGCCACACAGGCGCAGTCACCGAGACTGCATATGAGGAAAGACGGGCAGCGCTCACTGCGCCTGCACCAGGCAGGAAAAAAAGAGCGCAGGCGCCGGCTATTTTCAAAACAGCGGTGAGGAGGCAGCGCCCGGCGCCAAGAAGATTTGAGTGACGGCTGTGTGCTGTCTGCTGCAGGGCGGAAACGCCGGCCTCCTTGACTGAAGACTAGGTATTTAGGACAAATTAAAAAACGGATTATTTCTCTAGTTACAGCACCCGGAACTAAAAGAGCCACCTTGTCAGAATGCAGCATTACTGCTGCACAAGGTGGCTCTTTTAGTTTGAAACGACTGGGGGGGGGGGGGTGACAGGTTGCCTTTAAAGGGGTAAGAAGGTATCAACTTCTAGATCAATGGGGTCCAAATGCTGAGACGCCCCCACAGACAGTCAAAATGCTGTCTCCGGCTTCACCAGAGTTTGAACCGCTGCTCTACTCGTTATCTATGGGCCTGCCAGAGATGGCGCCGTCATCAGCTATATCCAGCATTATACATGGGCCTGCCAGAGATGGCGCTGTCATCAGCTATATCCAGCATTATACATGGGCCTGCCAGAGATGGCGCCGTCATCAGCTATATCCAGCATTAAACATGGGCCTGCCAGAGATAGCGCCGTCATCAGCTATATCCAGCATTATACATGGGCCTGCCAGAGATGGCGCCGTCATCAGCTATATCCAGCATTAAATATGGGCCTGCCAGAGATGGCGCCGTCATCAGCTATATCCAGCATTATATATGGGCCTGCCAGAGATGGCGTCGTCATCAGCTATATCCAGCATTATATATGGGCCTGCCAGAGATGGCGTCGTCATCAGCTATATCCAGCATTAAATATGGGCCTGCCAGAGATGGCGCCGTCATCAGCTATATCCAGCATTATACATGGGCCTGCCAGAGATGGCGCCGTCATCAGCTATATCCAGCATTATACATGGGCCTGCCAGAGATGGCGCTGTCATCAGCTATATCCAGCATTATACATGGGCCTGCCAGAGATGGCGCCGTCATCAGCTATATCCAGCATTATACATGGGCCTGCCAGACATGGAGCTGTCATCAGCTATATCTAGCAGTAGTTTTCTGTAGTTGGAAATTCCATTTTAACCAGCTTGAACAAGCCCTTCAAATTATATTCGAGAAATCAGAGATGAACAGAAGTCTATATCCAACTTACTTTGTTTTGTTTATGCTCCATAATTTTTCGAAAAGAAGGGGGTTTTGTTAATATTTTACCGCCGGCACATTCCACAATAGACCTCATAGTTGACAGGCTGGGACATATTCCAGGAGTGATGTAAAAATACTTTCCCTAAGTGGAAAATGAAACATTTACTGTACTTTTCGGACCATAAGACGCACCCAGGTTAAGATAGCAGAAAATATGAAATTAAATCTTTACTGGAGGTGTAAAGTAGAGAGGTCGATATCAGTAATTTTAATGTACTAGGGTAGACTAGACAGGTAATAAATCCATTGTTAGTGTGTCTCTGTAGTGTTATACACAAATACAGCTCTGCTTCATGCCCATATACATACACACAGCTCTACTTCATGCCCATATGCATACACACAGCTCTGCTTCATGCCCATATGCATACACACAGCTCTGCTTCATGCCCATATGCATACACACAGCTCTGCTTCATGCCCATATGCATACACACAGCTCTGCTTCATGCCCATATGCATACACACAGCTCTGCTTCATGCCCATATGCATACACACAGCTCTGCTTCATGCCCATATGCATACACACAGCTCTGCTTCATGCCCATATGCATACACACAGCTCTGCTTCATGCCCATATGCATACACACAGCTCTGCTTCATGCCCATATGCATACACACAGCTCTGCTTCATGCCCATATGCATACACACAGCTCTGCTTCATGCCCATATACATACACAGCTCTGCTTCATGCCCATATACAGTACATACACACAGCTCTGCTTCATGTCCATATACATAC
Organism: Ranitomeya variabilis; assembly: GCF_051348905.1. NCBI lineage: Eukaryota > Metazoa > Chordata > Amphibia > Anura > Dendrobatidae > Ranitomeya > Ranitomeya variabilis. Next base: position 69,438,561 of record NC_135237.1, on the reverse strand, counting down.
ACACAGCTCTGCTTCATGCCTATACATACACACAGCTCTGCTTCATGCCCATATACATACACAGAGCTCTGCTTCATGCACATATGCATACATACAGCTTTGCTTCATGCCCATATGCATACACACAGCTCTGCTTCATGCCCGTATACATACACACAGCTCTGCTTCATGCCCATATACATACACACAGCTCTGCTTCATGCCCATATACATACAGAGCTCTGCTTCATGCACATATGCATACATACAGCTTTGCTTCAAGCCCATATACATACACAGGTCTGCTTCATGCCCATATACATACACACAGCTCTGCTTCATGCATATACATACACGCAGCTAATTCATACACATATACATACACAGAGCTCTGCTTCATGCACATATACATACACACAGCTCTGCTTCATGCACATATACGCAGACAGTGGTTTCATGCAGATACACCCACACAGAGCTGTGCCACAAGTCCATATAGACATACAGAGCTGAGTCGCATGTCCATATAAAAATACAGAGCTGTGCCGCATGTCCATATAGACATGCAGAGCTGTGCCACACTTTTGTTTTTCTTATGAAAAAGTACATGTTCACATCTTTATATATAGTAGTGGATGTGTCCTATCCGTGAATTTCACACATAGAACAGGTGCATGAAATATGGATGACTGAACGAGGCTTTACAATAAGGCTACTTTCACACTAGCGTTAACTGCAATCCGTCACAATGCGTCGTTTTGCAGAAAAAACGCATCCTGCAAAAGTGCTTGCAGGATGCGTTTTTTCTCCATTGACTAACATTAGCGACGCATTGCGACGGATTGCCACACGTCGCAACCGTCGTGAGACGGTTGCGCCGTGTTGTGGCGGTCTGCCTGGAGCAAAAAACGTTACATGTAACGTTTTTTGCTCCCGACGGTCCGCTTTTTCCGACCGCGCAGGCGCGGCCGGAACTCCACCCCCACCTCCCCGCACCTCACAATGGGGCAGCGGATGCGCTGGGCCGAGTCCGACGCTAGTGAGAAAGTAGCCTAACTTAGCGTCTGACAAGAGTATTGCAAAATACCCTAAAAAAGCAAATATATACGCGAGAGCAAAACGATAGACTTAGTATGTGTATACACGCAAACGCGTGTATAGGTTCGCGCTGGAAAAAACGGCACAAGCCGAAAAACTGTCCACAAAGATGTGAAGACTCAAGCTAATAGTGGTTCAGATATAGGACCAAATGTTCAATTAGTCCAGACACAAAACTATTAAAAAGGCAAAGAAAGAAATAGTCTAAGCTCACCCGCCTTGTGAAGATAGCACAGGACGCCTGGTAGTTCTGTCAGGCGGTGGCAAATATCCGTCCAAGAGTCTTTCATAGAAGTTAATCCATTAATAGAAGAAGTTAGTTCAGTAATAAACCAAGCTAATGGCTGCCCCGGCCGGTAGCAGCCGCTGTTCACCTGACAGCAAATGGAAGCGGGGTCCAGCTGTGCCGACGCCGCGTGTGATCCGAGCGGTGCATACGGCTGAGCTGCAGGACCTGTGTGACGTAACGCTCACGTGACCGCCGCTACAGCCCGGTGATGTGTACGGAGTGCGGTAAGGACCCCTATCCTACGCGTTTCAGAGACGCCTGTCTCCTTCTTCAGGGATGGTCCTTACCCCACTTAAAGATCTATTTATACCGCCTCACATAGTCAATTTGGTTACTGGAACCCGAACAATTCAGCTCCAGCATTGAGTCTTCTTGGTGCGATGGTGTCCAGTAGAAAGATCCACTTCGTCTCAACTCTGGACATAGCTTTAATAAAATTGCCACCTCTCCAATGTTTCCGTACCACCGCAATACCTGTAACTTCCATATCTTTTACTTGTCCCCCATGATGGTCTATAAAGTGTTTCGAAAGTGGATGGCCCATAAATTTGGTTTTAATGTTTCGGATATGTTCATTGATTCTAGTTTTCATTGAGCGTTTTGTTCTTCCTACATACCTTTTACCACAGGGGCATCTAATAGTGTATATAACCCCTGTGGTAGAGCATGTAATAAAGTCTTTAATTATGAATTTTTGATTGCCCTTTTCAATATCGGTTTGTTTGTGCATTTTAATTTGTTTGCACATATTACATTTATTACATGGAAAAAAAACCTTCAATATCTTGTGGAAAAAGGTAGACGGTTTGTAAGTAGGTTTATCCTGAACGGTAGGTGCAATACTGTTTCCCAAGTTGCAGGATTTTTTATAGACAAAACGCGGATGGCTAGCTATTTTATCCCCCCAAATTTTATCATTCTTAAGTGTATGCCAGTGTCTATTAACTATTTTGCGAAAAATACTAGTACTGGCGTTATATTGTGTAATAATGGGGATAACATCTGCTGTATCTTTTGGTTTGAGCTTGTTGTTAATAAGCTCCTCTCTAGATTTTTTCGGAACAGTTATTTTAGAGCATTCCAACATTTTTTCGTCATATCCTTTCTCCAAGAATTTTTCGGTAAGTAATTGGGCCTCAGTGTTAAAATCCTGGGGTCTCGAACAGTTGCGGTGAATCCTCATATACTGGCTTTTGGGAATATTCAACAGCCAGCTGGGGAGATGGCAGCTATCCAGAGGGATAAAACTATTAATGTCAGTAGGTTTCCTAAATGTACACGTTTGAATTTCAGAATTATTAATAAAAATATTTAAGTCTAAAAAATTGATGTTCGTGGAACTGGTGGTTGAGGTAAAATTTAAAAAATATTCATTTTTATTAATAACCATTAAAAATTGATTAAGAGTATCCGAACCACCAGACCAAATAAAAATGACATCATCAATAAAGCGTTGCCAGAGGACCAGGTCCGCGCGTAGACGACCCCCAGGGTAGATGGTGGACTCCTCCCACCTACCCACATAGAGATTGGCGTAACTAGGCGCGAACCTGGTCCCCATAGCAGTACCCCACTGCTGGGTGTAGTAGTCCTTCTGATACTGGAAATAATTATGTGTTAAAATAAATAACATAAAATCACATAAAAAAATCGATCTGTTCACACGGAACCACAGAGAGCTTATTCAAAAAGTATTTGGCCGCATCGCACCCTTTTTTATGGTCAATGACAGTGTAGAGGGAAGTAATGTCTAGGTTGCCTAATAAATAGTGGTCTTGCCAATCAACATTTTGTAGAAGGCAATCGTGTCGGGCATTCAGTGCCTGACAGCTAACTTGTCAAAATTTGTAGATTCCCACTTACAGAGAATTGTACCCCTACTACCATCCCACTTAAAGGATAGTGCACATGTCTTGCGCCTTCTACAAAATGTTGATTGGCAAGACCACTATTTATTAGGCACCCTAGACATTACTTCCCTCTACACGGTCATTGACCATAAAAAAGGGTGCGATGCGGCCAAATACTTTTTACGGTATAAATAGATCTTTAAGTGGGGTAAGGACCATCCCTGAAGAAGGAGACAGGCGTCTCTGAAACGCGTAGGATAGAGGTCCTTACCGCACTCCGTACACATCACCGGGCTGTAGCGGCGGTCACGTGAGCGTTACGTCACACAGGTCCTGCAGCTCAGCCGTACGCACCGCTTGGATCACACGCGGCGTCGGCACAGCTGGATCCCGCTTCCACTTGCTGTCAGGTGAACAGTGGCTGCTACCGGCCGGGGCAGCCATTAGCTTGGTTTATTACTGAACTAACTTCTTCTATTAATGGATTAACTTCTATGAAAGACTCTTGGACGGATATTTGCCACCGCCTGACAGAACTACCAGGCGCCCTGTGCTATCTTCACAAGGCGGGTGAGCTTAGACTATTTCTTTCTTTGCCTTTTTAATAGTTTTGTGTCTGGACTAATTGAACATTTGGTCCTATATCTGAACCACTATTAGCTTGAGTCTTCACATCTTTGTGGACAGTTTTTCGGCTTGTGCCGTTTTTTCCAGCGCGAACCTATACACGCGTTTGCGTGTATACACATACTATATTTGCAACTGTATCTTACAATTTTACTTTGTGAGGAATTGTTGGTATCGCTGCAGGATATTTACCATTTTGATACTTGGCGCCACTTTTACTATTTATACTCTAAAACGATAGACTTGCATGCATGTCACCAGTGTAGTACATTACATACAGTGATAAACTACCTTGAAGAGAGAGGCCACTCGCGCTCTTTTTAGAGACTCTTCTAAACTAAAGCAGAAGAGAACTTCCGCTTCGGCGTCTCGCAGGATGTAGCTCTGTTCCTCTATGAATGGAAAGACAGAAAGCGAGAATTTGTGAACAAAATTTAACAGACAATATAAATGGAAAGTTTGTCATTAAACAGGGGGAGAAAAAAAATGTGACCAATCTATTATTCTGGTTGTAACCCATTCTTATTTCCCAAAAGGGATCCGCTCGTACATCTCCATTGAGTCGAAGAAAACTGGGTCTATTTCTCACCTCCTAACATCAGGATGTACAAGTACATTATCAGGGAAATGTCGTCCCCACTGAAAGCCGAAAACGAAGGTCAGTCCTAAACAGCTGCACCTGTGCAATCAGCAGCAAACTCCAGCACTAATGGCCGGCATCAGAGAGAACGGCTAAGGCCGGGATTACACATACACGAGATACGGCCGAGTCTTGCAGGTGAAATCCCTCCTCTGGTGCCGGCACTCCAGAGCGGAGCGTGCAGCCGCACAGCAACACATGGAGCTGCACGCTCTGCTCCCAAGTGCCAGCGCCAGAGGAGGGTTTTCACCTGTGAGACTCGGCCGTATCTCGTGTATGTGTGATCCCGGCCTAACTCAGCCAATTAGGAGGGTAAAGGTAAATGAATGACCAGCCTTGACTTGCCACGTCTCATCCATGTTGCTCACCCAATCTTTTATACTTACCAACAAATTTTTGACATTTGAAGCTTTCGTCGAGCCATTCTGGGGTCACAATATGCTTCGCCACAGAGATGGCAGTCAGAAATTTTACAGTTCTTGTAACCTTACTGGCAATCAAGTGAGTGCACTTCTGTGCAGAGTCTACCACTTCTCCACCAAGAATATATAGTTTCTGGGGAAAAAAGGAAAATATAAGCAGGAAATACATTAATTCATCCTTCAAACTTGGGTTTCTAATCATGAAACACTTTGCAGCTGATATTCTTTGTGGAGTCAGGAACCCAAAAATTGGAAGAAACAGGCGGCTCATAGAAGATATGTGTAGGATGAAAATCTCTCCAATACATTCATTAATCATTTATGGAGTTTCTCTAATCACATAATCTAAACACAGATAATGGAAATACCTAAGGTTCTGGCATCGCTACATAAGCCTTAACGTCTGTAAATCTCAATGCATCATATTCATATAACTACTTAATGGAAGAATCTCCAATGCTGGCCACGTGACTGCTGCCATCCAAACACTCGCACACGATAAAGTTGCTGATAGACACCTCCAGCAGAAGCGTATCTCCCTGAAACAGATCGGTCATTGAAATTCCAACCTCCGATCCTTCTCTCCCGACTTCATCTGTCAGCGTGAGATAAGGGGGACCCCATACACATCACCTGGTCATCCGGTCCTGCAGAATCCGGATTGTTTGCATCTAATGTGTATGGAGGCTTTAATGTGAAATCACCTACAATGCCCACCTCTGCAATCATTTTATACATATGGTGACGATTGCAGAATGGTGTGATGTGATCCTACCTTCACATACTGCAGTACTTGATTTGGGTCAAATCCAGTGAACAACACATGTGGCGTCTGATCAGGTGACAGTTTTTTAGTTGGAGGAGGAAGGTCTTCAATTCTGGAACGGGGAAAAAAAAAAAGTAAGAAAAAACCCACAAAAACGGAAAAAAAAAAAAAAAAAAAAAAAAAGAAAAAAAAGTTTTTAAAAAATCCTGGAGGTGATTCTACAAAAGCACCACGGTTTTGAAGGACTACGTGTCCTCCGTCACACCATCTTCCCCCAATGATTTTGTATTGTGTTCACATGCCCAGAGCCGTCTTGTCAGTGGTAACACAATGATGGGAGGGAACTAATGAGCTTATCAGAAAAATGTGTACACGACAAGGAGTAATCAGGGCGCATGTACGTCCTGCAAGGGTGCACATCCAGCCTTCCATAATCAGAGCAACAAAATGCCTTTTGGACTAAGTAGCCATTAGCTACTTGGCGAGTAATCGTCTTAAGACAAAGGAATAACAGGAAAAATAAATAAATAATATAAACCTTCCAAACCCCTGCTGTATCTTTTTCCTGATGTTAAGGAAATGGAGTTTTCTCAATGGTCACAAGATATAAAATTAAGAACTTTGTAATCATAGAAGGAGAAACTGGATCTTAGGCTAATACTATACCTGGGTCGTTTCACCTGAACTGCGGGTTCATTCTGTTTAGGCTTGAGTGGAATTCTTATGCTCTGCAAAAAAATGGATAATGTATGACAACAGAAGCCAATGAAGAGTGACCTTTATGTCCAACGTTACAGTAAGACAATAGAGTAAAACCCACCATTAGCACTTCTGAAGATACTTTCAAAGGAACCCTCCACGCATCTACAAACACAGAACATTGTGAACATTTCATCATCGGACTTCGTGTGCAGAAATATGTGAGAACGGCTTCTTTTCAATTAGCAAAAAAAGGCTAATAGCTATTTCTACAGACAGCTGTAATGTACAACACATGCTTAAAGGGGTTGTCGGCCACAGGATAAGCCAACAGTATGAGATCAGTGGGCGCCCGACACCTCCATTGATCAGCTATTTGGTACGGATGCCTTGAATGAAGCTGGAAAGGTGTAGCAGTCGCTGCCAGGTTTTAATATAAACCTTCAAAAAGAATCTGAAGACCCACCTCTTCCGACAAGCCTACAACCTGCAGTAACCACCGATCAACCAACCGCTGCACGATCAGCTCTATCCTCACCTACTGTATTCTCACCCATCCCTTGTAGATTGTGAGCCCTCGCGGGCAGGGTCCTCACTCCTCCTGTACCAGTTATGACTTGTATTGTTCAAGACTATTGTACTTGTTTTTATTATGTATACCCCTCCTCACTTGTAAAGCGCCATGGAATAAATGGCGCTATAACAATAAATAATAATAATAATAATAATAATAATATATAAAATGTACTGTAGTACCTGGTAGTGGACACTACATATTGCATGGAGATGTGCTTTGTAGCCCAGTCCAGCGTGCTTACATCCAGTAGTCGCCTTAGCAAATAACAGCTTAATGATATGGGTGCAGAGTGTCGGACCCCAAATGCTCTCATACTGATGACCTGTGGATAGGTCATCAATATGCTATGACCGGACAAACCCCTTTAATACTTTCCATGAACACATATTGTTTATCGGTCCTTACAAGGAAAAGTTAATGGGGTTAGACTAGATTATACATTCAGGACATATATGCTCAGAATTTGCTATGAGTGTAGTATATGTCTGTATCCCAGACATAAGACCCCCATATATCAGGCAGAAAACAAATGGACAGGTGGTCTAATACATCTGAGGACCTCTCTACTAAGCTGTATAGGAGTCACTGAAATAGCCTTGTATGCCAAGTGTGGATGTTTCCATAATTCTCACAGAAGTGAAAGGACAGAGCTATGCACGTGTGCCACCATCTATCCATTTGTGTCAGTCACCTCACCAGGAGGACCCATGATCTGGAGATTTATGACTAACATCTATCAGGCAACTAAAAAAAAAAAAAAAAAAAAGATTTGCATAGGACTCGAAAAAAAAAAGTGGGATGACTTTAAAAAGCTGTAAATTTTCATGAAATATCTGGTCCTCAGATTACTGTCAGAAATCTGCTAGTTATGAAATAGCTGAAATAAAAGCAGACATCTTACCGAGCAGATTTGATACCAGATACGAAGAAGGAGCAAGTGGATCCTTTAGGTTAAACACTGCGTATCGGCCATTTTGAATTTGTCGTAAAGCCTCAAAATTTCCAAGAAGAATGTCACACAGCCATAGAGCGTTGACACAGGGTATCCTCCATTCTTTGGCTTTCTCATATTTCATACCAGTGGGCCTAAATTACAAAAAAAAAAATAAGTTCATCAACGTAAATCTCAGAACGCAACTCCAGGGTGACGTAAAATGTCGGCTACATGGAATGCAAATAGTGATGTAAAAACCGTCTGTAGTTGACGAGGATCATCTCACTTACTCTTTACAGATGAGAACCGTGTTGCTGCGGCACAGATACCCCGTGTACTTGGCACCTGCCAGGTAGGCCATTAGCTTCAGGTCATCTCGATCACTATCGACAAAACCAGTGACAGAAACGATCTGGAGAGAAATATAAAATAATGTTATGATGTGACAAAATATAACTAACATTCCGATGTACTTTTATGAAGACCAGCCTTTGATAGTTTAAGCGATCGGACACTCATAGGCTCAAGTCCCCTAAAGGGACTAATAAATAAAGTACCGCACAATTGAACGTTGTAAAAACAAAGCCGAAAAACATAATGGAATTTTTTTTTGCTTCATTTACCAAAATGAAACACTTGATTTTTTTTCCCCAAGTTTTACAGAACGTTGAATGATAAAATTATGCATTCAAAACTAAAACTGGCAAAAAGGAGATTTTTGTGTACTCACCGTAAAATCTCTTTCTCTTAGCCTCTAATTTAGGAACACAGGACCATGGATGTTATGCTGCTGTCCACTAGGAGGCGACACTATGCATAATCTGAAAAAGATTAACTGTGGCTCCTCCTGTGCAGTATACACCCCTGGACGGCATCAGCCTTCTCCAGTTTTGTGCAAAAGCAGTAGGAGGAACGTAACATGAATAACATAATTATGCCTGTAAGAAGGCAACTATGTACGAGCTCAAGAAACAATATGAGAACTCAACAGTTACAACAGCCCGGAAAGGGCAACAGGGTGGGAGCTGTGTCCCCCAATTAGAGGCTAAGAGAAAGAGATTTTACGGTGAGTACACAAAAATCTCCTTTACTCTGTCGCCTCATTGGGGGACACAGGACCATGGGACGTCCTAAAGCAGTCCCTGGGTGGGAAGCAATGGACGAATATTGTGCAGACAGGCCCGTACACTTAGGGCACCGCCGCCTGCAGGACACGTCTACCCAGGCTCGCGTCCGCTGAGGACTGGGTATGAACCCTGTAGTGTTTAGTAAACGTGTGTAAGCTAGTCCAAGTGGCCGCCTTACACACTTGTTGTGCCGAAGCCTGGTGCCGAATGGCCCAGGAGGCCCCTACCGCCCGTGTAGAGTGTGCCGTAATGCCGGCTGGAAGAGGAGAATTCTTAAGGCGATACGCCTCTTGTATGGTGGATTTGATCCACCTGGCAAGAGTAGCTTTGGAAGCTGGCATACCCTTGTGGCCGCCTTCCGGAAGGAGGAAAAGGGAATCAGACCTCCGGAAGGACGCAGTCCTAGACACGTATATACGCAAAGCCCTGACAAGGTCAAGCGTATGCAGAGCCTTCTCCACTCTATGAACCGGAACCGGACAAAGGGATGGTAGTGAAATTTCCTCATTGAGGTGGAAGTCGGACACAACCTTCGGGAGGAAGGATGGGACCGTACGAAGAACTACCTTGTCCTGGTGAAATGCCAGGAAAGGCCGTCTGCAGGAAAGTGCTGTCAGTTCAGACACCCTGCGTAGCGAGGTGATTGCCACCAGGAAAACCACCTTCTGGGAAAGAAGGCGGAGCGGGACCTCCTTAAGAGGTTCGAAGGGTGGTTCCTGCAATGCTGTCAGGACCAGGTTGAGGTCCCACGTTTCTAGTGGTCGTCTGTAGGGGGGAACCAATCGGGAAACCCCCTGAAGGAAAGTCCTTACTTGCGGCTTGGTAGCAATGCGCCTTTGGAAAAGCACTGAGAGGGCTGACACCTGGCTCTTAAGCGAACCCAAGGACAGCCTGGCCTCCAGACCCGATTGGAGAAAACCAAGTACTTTGGGTATGGAATAAGGGAGTGGGATCTGGCCACGAGATTCGCACCAGGTAAAGAAAGCTTTCCAGGTACGGTAATAAATCTTGGCAGAGGCTGGTTTCCGTGCTCTGATCATGGTTCCAATGACATCTGCCGAGAGCCCTGCCTGGGTTAGAACCCAGGTCTCAAGGGCCACGCCGTCAAATTGAGAGCCCCTGAGTTCTGGTGGTAGAACGGCCCTTGTGATAGAAGATCGTGGCGGTCGGGGAGACGCCAAGGGGCGTCTGCTGTGAGTTGTACGATGTCGGCGTACCATGTGCGTCTGGGCCAGTCTGGTGCAATGAGGATGGTTGGAACTCCCTCTTGTTTGATCTTCCTCACCACTCTGGATATCAGGGGGAGAGGTGGAAAAATGTACAGAAGCTGGAACTGGGTCCAGTCCTGAACCAGAGCGTCTGCTCCGAGCGACCGCGGATCGTGTGTTCTGGCAATGAAGTTGGAGACCTTGGCATTGAAATGGGATGCCATTAGGTCCACATCCGGGGTCCCCCAGCGGAGACAGATCTGTTGAAAAATTTCGGGATGGAGAGACCACTCTCCCGAGTCTATTCCTTGTCGGCTGAGGAAGTCTGCTTCCCAGTTGTCCACACCCGGAATGTGGACCGCCGAAAGAACCGACCCTGTGTCCTCCGCCCAGCGGAGGATATGTGACACTTCCCGCATCGCCTGGGTACTGCGGGTCCCCCCTTGATGATTCACATATGCCACAGCCGTGGCATTGTCCGACTGTATCCTGATGTGAGAGGCTGCCAGTAAGTGATGGAAGGCCCTCAATGCCAGTAGGATGGCACGAATTTCCAGGATGTTGATGGGCATGGTCGCTTCCGCTGGGGACCATTTGCCCTGTGCCCTGTGGTGTAGGTGCACCGCACCCCAACCCGTCAGGCTCGCGTCGGTGGTCAGGACCTTCCATTGACCTGAGAGAAAGGATTTCCCCTTTGCTAGCGAGGTTGGCTTGAGCCACCAGTGCAGGGACCTCCTGGTTGACGACGTTAGCTGGAACTCCCTGTCGAGAGAAAAGGGATTCCGGTCCCAGGACTTGAGAATGGCTAGTTGGAGAGGTCTGAGGTGAAACTGGGCAAATGGGACAGCTTCTATTGCCGCTGCCATCTTGCCGAGAACTCTCATGGCAAACCGGAGAGATCGAGGGGGTTTGCGGAGGAGGGTGCGAACTGCTAGTCGGAGAGCCAGTGCCTTGTCCTTGGGAAGGAGCACTAGACCCCTGGAGGTGTTGAATAACATTCCCAGGAAGGTCAGGGACTGACTCGGGGTTGGTGATGACTTTTGTAGGTTGATTAACCAGCCCATGCGACTGAGAGTATCGGTTGTGATTGAGACGCTGAGCTCGCAGTCCTTGAAGGTGGGAGCCTTGATGAGTAGATCGTCCAGGTATGGAACGACTACTATGCCTCTGGAGTGCAGGACGTCCATGGTGGCTGCCATGACCTTGGTGAACACTCTGGGAGCCGTGGCGAGTCCAAAGGGGAGAGCCACGAATTGGTAGTGGTCCTGGCCTATTGCGAACCTGAGAAACCTCTGATGGGCAGGTGCAATGGGTATATGCAGGTATGCGTCTTGTATGTCTATGGAGGCGAGATATTCTCCCTTCTCCATGGACGCAATGATGGACCGAAGGGACTCCATGCGGAAATGACGGACCCGTACATATTTGTTGAGCTGTTTTAGGTCTAGTATGGGCTGTACACTGCCTCCTTTCTTGGGAACTACGAACAGATTGGAGTAGAACCCTCGGAAACGGTCGGTCGTGGGTACCGGTACTATGACTCCTGATTGACAAAGCGAGGAGACCGCTTGGTGGTAGGCTCGAGCCTTGGCTGGCGGTTTTGGGGGGACAGAGAGGAAGAACCGGTCCGGTGGGTTGGAGGTGAAGTCTATTTTGTATCCGGAAGACACTAGTTCCGTGACCCACCTGTCTTCTGTAATAGGCAGCCAGACTTGATGAAAGAGCAAAAGTCGGCCGCCTACTGGTGTGGTGTCTTCCGGAGTCCGTGAGTCATGAGGAGGAGAAGGTCTGAGATTTTCCTCCTCTGGGCTTAGACTGGCCTGCTTTTGACTGCCAGGTCTTGTCCGACCTTTGCGTCGATCGTGAGTTGTCCCTGCGTGGGGAACGGTTACGATTTTGTACTGGACGCGAGACGGACCAGCCGGAGGAATTCCGAAAGGATCGGAATCGAGTTTGGTTACGCTTCTTGTAAGTGCGTTTAGGTTTCAGTTGGGGAAGAGAAGTACTCTTACCCCCTGTGGCGTTGGATATCATAGTGTCCAACTGTTCACCGAAAAGTCTCCCACTGAGGTAGGGGAGGTGCGTGAGGGACTTCTTTGAGGCTGCGTCCGCTTTCCATTCCCGCAGCCAGAGGATACGCCGAATCGTGATGGCGTTTGATGCTATCCCCGCGACTCCCCTTGCTGAATCCAGAGCTGCATGGAGCATGTAATCTGCTACAACAGCAATTTGAACCGCTTGGTCCGACAGTTCAGGAGCGGATGCTTGGAAGGCTTGTAAATTGTTTGCCCAGGCCAGGATGGCCTTGGCAGCCCAAACTGAGGCGAACGCGGGAGCCAGGGATGCCCCTGCAGCCTCGAAAATTGAACGAGCCATGCGTTCTACCTGCCGGTCTGCTGCGTCCCTTAGGGTTGAGCTATCTGGCAGTGAAAGGAGGGTCTGTGCTGCTAGCCTGGAGACTGGGGGATCCACTTCAGGTGGATCTGTCCATTCCTTGGTGTCCTTCTGTGGGAAGGGGTACCTCGCCTCCAGATATTTGCGATTAGCAAATTTTTTCTCAGGCTGTGAGAGCTGTTTTTTAAGGATCGCCTTAAACTCTGGGTGGTTAGAAAAAACCTTAGGCGGCTTCAGAGGTCCTTCAAAGGAAATCTGATGTTCTGGGGCCTCTGGTGGCGGATCAGAAATGTCCAGCACCCGATGGATGGACGATATTATGTCCTCAACTAGCGCTGTATTGCTAGGAGGGATTGGGATCAGGGATCCCTCAGTTTCTCTGTCTGAGTCAGAGTCGCAGATGCCTTCCGAATTCTGTGTATCACTGAGGCGTCCCCTGCTGGGTGAGCTGGGGAGGAGGCCTTCTCTGGTTGGGGATTGCGGAGATCTGCATTGTCTGTCCCTGGAATGGGACGGTCTAGATGACCTGGAGCAACGGTGTCTCTCCCTAGAGGGGGATGACCGTGTGCTATGGGATGACGCAGATGGACTTGATCTATGGATCCGCTTGCGTCCTGACCTAGACGTGGATGTGCCAGGGGCATCTTGTTCCTGAGTCAAGCTCTCCCGTTGTTGGGTAACGGTCATAGCCGGGGCATGACCCTGCAGAGCCTGAAGCAATGTGGAAGTTAGGTTATCTATAGACTGCGTCATAGATTGCGATAACTGAGTAGCCCATTCCGGTGTGGCATTAGACACCGAGGCATTGGCAGGGGCTTCTTGAGGCTGTGACACAGTAGTTTGTATACAGTTCTGACAATGCGGGTACGTGCTGCTACTGGGGAGAGCGGTCCCGCAGGCTGTGCAGAATGCATAATAGCAGTTCTGCCTGGTTCTCTTAGACCTTGAGCCCGGCATAGTGCACAGAGTGCAGAAGTGCTGCCAGCAGATGGACCTTACAGGGGTAGAGAACCTACAGGGGAGCCTTATAGGTAATATGGATTCACAGCTGAGTAAAGATAACCCAGCTGTGATCTTACCCCACCAGTGTACCCCTAGGTCCAGCGCCGAAAATCCACAGTCCTGTGCCCCCCGGAGACTGGCTGCCTGGTCCTGCAGACCGGGAGAGGCAGGGTTAATCTGCAGCCGAAAATGGCTGCAGAGACAGAGGAGAGAGGAGGAGAAGGGGGCGGAGAGCTGGAAAAAGGCGGCAAGGCTATAAAAAACCCGCCCTTTCTGTCTCGATCCGCCCCTTGTATGACACTGTAGAGTGTCATATTTGTCATCCGGGGGGCGGAGAGGAGGCTGCTGCTTCAGCTAGGCCGAAGCCGGGGCCTAAATTAGATGCCTGAGGCCCAGAAGGGCTCCAGGCCGGCGCGAAAGTCCGGGAGGGGGTCGGATCTGAACCGGACCCCTCCGGATTTGAAGGCAGGATGGCGGTGGGGCTATAAGCGGAAGGGGGAGCCCGGCTGGGGTCCCCCTGAGGCAGTATAGAGCTGGTGCTGCCGCAGAGACAGGGGCGCAAGGAGCCCGTGACTCTATTGTGCCATGCCTGCCTGCACTCCCCCCGGCCCTGACAGGAGCCCGCAGCTGGGCTGGGGTCCCTGGATGCAGGCGCAGTGTGCTGGCCCATTGCTGGGAGCTGTAGGATGCTGCCTGTACAGGCCTTACCTGAGGTGTCTCAACCTAATACCCCCAGAGGGGGATAGGGAGGGTGCTTTTGTCACACACCTTCAGGGGCCTTTATCCTCGCCTCGACCTCAACCCAGAAACCAAAAGGAATTGGGGAAGGAGGGGGGTCTCGACTTCGAACCAACACCCGAGAGGTTGGGGAAGGAGCAGCATGGGGAATAGCCATCTCAACTTCAACTGGGCACCCCATAATAGGGGGCCGAGGAAGGAGCCATGCCGGGGGTCTCACAGGAGACCCTCTTTTCTTCATCTGTAATCCCGTCGGAAAACGGGAAACGGAGTAAAACGGAGTAAAAATCTTTAGGTGTGCCTCCTTTGCGACACTAAGCAAAAACTGGAGAAGGCTGATGCCGTCCAGGGGTGTATACTGCACAGGAGGAGCCACAGTTAATCTTTTTCAGATTATGCATAGTGTCGCCTCCTAGTGGACAGCAGCATAACACCCATGGTCCTGTGTCCCCCAATGAGGCGACAGAGTAAAAATCAAGCCGTGATACTGCTTTATGTGGATGGAAGTATACATAAAAGTTATGGTTCTTAGAAAGGTAGGGAAAAAACACAAAAATACATTGAGAGTAAATACTACACTGGACATTACGCAGAGTACGGCTTCCTTACATGTTGAGAACATGGCTTTCCTCCTGGTGGAAACGCCACTGGAAAGTGTAGGGTCCGATGAGGTGGCACCATTTTCTTCTTCTTCAAGACAGTGTTCAGCCAGTGAGCGGTGATGCATCGCCTTCTCTCCTTTATTGCCTTTTAAACGACAGAAACTGATTACATAGAGTCCCCCAAAAGCACAAAACATTTAAGTTGCTTGGCTACTCAAGTTTCCATTTAAAGTGAACCCCAATTAGGCGATGACTTGAAAATCGGTGGAGGTCCAAGTGCTAGTGATTCTGAGAGAGGAGCTTTGAATTGCAAGCATTCTCTATGGGACAGCTGGAGACCGCAGACTACATCACAAGGCTAATTTGCAGATCATTGGTGGCCAAATCACATGAACTCCAACCAGTCTGCAAGCTATCACCTATTCAGTGGAGGCTTTAATGATGGAAATCAACATTTAAGACTGTAACATTAAAGAAATCTTCTGTATAACCCAGGAGCTCAGCTGTGTCCTCACCTCACTTTACTATGTCTGGCTGTAATGGAAGCTGCACTCCTCCGCAAAAAGACCAAAATAATTTCAATCTGTCCCCCTTAGCAAAGCCGGCCCAATCAGTTGTTCCCTACCCAAAAACAGAACATTTCTCGGTCGCTTCATTGGGGGACACAGGAACCATGGATGTATGCTGGTGGCACCAGAGACCCAACACTAAGAATTACAAAAGTTGGATCCTCCCCTGCAGACTGCACCCAGGTGCAGATACTGGACTAAACCTGTTTAGTGTCACATAGGAGGCAGACACAGGTCCGTGGCCAAGAGCCGTTTCTTCCCGCTTCTAGAAACCAGGACTCCCATGTCATCCTTCTGGTCTTCTCCAGTTCTGCATGAGAACCCTAAGCAAGATGGTGACATCTCATTTTCATTTCAGTCCACTTTATTTTCCAATGTCCGGACAGTTTCTTCTTCAGTGGCTCCTGTGTTCTCCAGTCTGTTCAGACTGCTCCTTTCTCTTGGTTCCTTTTTTATTCTAGTTTCCTGACTTTTATAGTTTATGAAACTATATCGATAGGAAAACTTTTTTATATCTCCGAAGTACCCCTTAAAGGGAACTTGTCACCATTTTTGTGTCACACCAGCTAAAAATATCATCTTACTCAGTGTCTGCTATACATTCCCTAATTATTTATGTAACCCCCTGACTCCCCCTGTTTAGCCCTGAAAAACCATTTTGATTTCTCCTGCGATGTAAGCTAATCAGGCTCATCCGGTCCACTGAACACAGCTTCGGACCACTACCACTTACTGTCCTGGATGTGGATGACGCCTCCTGCGTCATACTCATCGCAGTGGGAAATTTTGCGCCTGCGCAGACAAATTGTGTCTTACACTTTCCCAGTATACTTTGCCCAACTGCGGACGAGAAGCAGAAGTGCACGTAGGTGATCTCGGAAACCCATGGGTGAACTAATGCAACAGTAAAGAAGTCAATATGGTGCATGGACGTATTCATATACATTACCACCTACCTGGGCGTACATGCTACTGACTTGGCTCTCACAGAGGAGATGTGTACAGCGGCTGGTTAGCGTAGGGTCCACAGTACCACCATGCGTTTGGATTATCTGCAGATTTGTTAAAAAAAAAAGTTATATCCTAAATATACAGTCACATTACAGGGTAGCGATATACATTTTGTGTAATTCCTGGTGGCACTGTGTTTTGGCCGATTGCTAGTTTTCAGCAGAACCCTATTTTACCAATAGAACTAGGTTATGTTTCTTGTCTAATCCAGATTAGAAAACCAGGTTTCATGAAAAATGTATTTATTTGTGTAAGAAATTCATTTTTTTTTTTTGCATAATTATTTATATTAACAAATTGTGGGAAATCAGATATCACTCTCAGGACTTCTGGTACTCCGACGTATCGAAGAGGCTGTGGTATAAGTAAGGCCTCGTTCACATGTCAGTTTGTTACGTACAAATTCTATCAATTTTTTTCCCCACAGATAGCATTAGTACTCATGACAGACTTGTAAAGAGTCCCTTAGACTAATTTTTTGCAGACCGAGTGGTCCATGAAAAATCATGGAACCATGGTCAATGTTGATCCAAGTGGTGGATGAAACTCTGCAATGAAAGTCTATGGATCCGAGAACAAAAAAAATCTAACAGCATTAGGATGCCATTCTAGCTCCGTCCGAGCTGCACTGTGCAGGAAAAATGTTGGAATTGGTGGGGCTATGAGGACTCCATTATGGCAGGTCTTAGGTAACACTTTCTTTTCAGGCAAAACCAAATAGATTAAGCATATACGTTGTGTCTTCAAAAAGTTTAAACAAAAAAAATAAGTATTTCAAAAAGCAAAAATTACAAGTAGTGAACGCCACCACAAACTAGTAGAAATGCTAGTGAAACCATGTAAGACATTGAAAAAGGGAGTCACAAAACACACTAAACCTACCCGTTTCCAAGTTGCTAAAAGTTGTTTATCAGACATCTGCTCTGGATAATCAGCGATTGCAAACACACAGCCCATCAAAAAGTAGTCTTCAGGAACTGAAAATTCAAAGATAAACCCATAAATTAAAGGGGAATAATGCATCATCAGAAAAATGACAACCAAGTATTTATTATAATTGGGTCTTGATGTGACAAAAAAAAATAAAAATCTGGAAATATTGCAATTATCAGACTAGCGGGTGTAGCACACATACAGCTGTTTCTGTAGCTCATTTATGAAATTAACTGTGTAGACTGAGACAGAATAAGCAGAGTTATCTCATGGATGGAATATTTAAGAGCTGTATGAGCACTGTTGCTTTGCCACGCTGGGTCTCTGTGTTCAAATCCCACAGAGAACAACATCGAGAAATGAGTTTATATTTTCTCCCTGTGTTTGTGTGGGTTTCCACTGAGTACTCCAATTTCCTCCCACAATCCAAAGACACACTGATAGGGACTGTAGATTGTTAGGTCCAGAGGAGACAGGGATTATGATGTATGTAAAGCACTGTGGAACATGAAGGCTATATACTAAGTAAAATAAATAATTGTTCTGCTGCATGCCCAATTAGAGAATTATAGCAATAGGGCACATACATAAAGATATTAGTGGAGTTGCTGTAGTGCAGGGAAACTTAAGTATAGTAAAATCACCTCTACTAAAACTATGAAAGAATCTAATTAGCTTACTATCCAGTGATGGGTCGTGTCCGTGAAGTTGTTGAGATTGGGGTGGCTGTTGACTAGGTGTCTGGGGTGGTATCTGCCCCAGTTGCTGTGGAGTCTGATTTTGCATCTGCCGCTGCTGTAAACGTTGGAGGTGCTGCTGTTGGAGTTGCTGTTGCAACTGCTGAAGGTTGTGTTTTTGCTGCTGAGCTTGTTGGGCTTGGAGAGGAGCCTGAGTAAGGGTCCCCTGCTGAACCTGGGCCTGTTGCAGTGTCACTGGCTGCTGAATTTGTGATTGCGGAGTCTGCGGCATTTGCTGCTGTTGAAGCCCAGCTTGTTGCAGCTGCTGCTGAATTTGCTGTTGCTGGAGCAGTGTCTGTTGTTGAAGTTGCTGCTGTTTCATTTGCTGCTGTTGAAGCTGAAGCGTTTGTTGCTGCTGCAATTGCTGTTGATTAAGTGATTGCGGTTGGAGCATTTGTGAGGGAATCTGATGCGGTTGATGAGTTTGATTCTGAATTTGATGTTGAATCTGAATATTATGTGGTTGCATTTGGTGTTGCTGAAGCGTCTGTGCCTGTACTTGATGCTGCTGCTGAAGGGCTTGTGGCTGTACATGCAGCTGTGTAGTTTGGGACTGTATCTGCTGCTGTTGTAGGGATTGTACTTGGATTTGCTGCTGCTGTAAGGACTGTGCCTGCATTTGATGTTGCTGCTGAATAGCTGACGGCTGAATCTGCTGCTGGATTGCCTGTGACTGAATCTGCTGCTGTTGTAGAGCTTGAGTCTGGATTTGCTGCTGCTGCAGTGTGTGTAACTGCGGATGAGGCTGAATTTGCTGCTGCTGAATAGCATGCTGCTGAAGTTGCTGCTTTTGCTGCAATGTTAAATGTTGTATCTGCTGTTGCTGAAGCTGCTGAATGCTTTGTTGAAGGTTTTGCTGCTGTATACCGGGCTGAAGGGTTTGCTGTTGCTGAATGTTCTGCTGCAGTGTCTGTTGCTGCTGTATAGATGTCTGAATTGTTTGCTGTTGCTGTAGTGTCTGCTGCTGTCCAGGAGTCTGCTGTCGTTGAAAGATTTGCTGTATATTTTGCTGCTGAAGTGTTTGCTGTAGTGTCTGTTGCTGTTGAAGCTGCTGCTGCTGTTGCAACTGCTGAAGCTGCTGCTGAAGTGCGTGCTGCTGTTGGAAGTGCTGCATAGTTTGCTGCTGTGGACGAAGTATCTGTTGTTGTTGTTGTGAGAACTGCAACTGAGTAAAGTGTTGCTGTTGGTTTACTTGTGAAAACTGATGCTGCGGAAAAACCTGTTGGGTGATTTGCTGCTGCTGTTGTTGCTGCTGCAGTTGCATGAGCTGCTGAGGCTGAAGCTGCACAAGAGGATGGTGCTGCTGCTGCTGCGGGGTCTGATGGGACTGCTGTTGTAATAGTTGTTGAGCTTCTGGCGTCAGGGTTTTCATCTGATTGAACAGTACTGCATTTGGATGTCCTTGCTGGGGATGGCTGCCTTGTTCTAAGTTTTTGGTGGAAGCAGAGAGCGTTTGTAAAAGCTACGGAAGAATGAGAACAAGTTAGACACAAGAAGAGATACATAAGGATACACAGTACTGTGCAAAAGTTTCAGGCAGCTGTAGAAAAATGCTAAAAAAGTAAAAATATAAAGTTCATTTATCAATTTGCAAAATGCAAAGCGAATGAACAAAAGAAAAATATAGAATCAAATCAGTAATTGCGGTGACCACCCTTTTCCTTCAAAACAGCATCAAATCTAGGTACACTTATGCAACTGCAGGAATTCTATAGGATTATAGTCAGGTATATAAGTAACCAATTATACCAGACGGGTGATAATGATAATCATTTTCATACGTAGGTTAAAACACAGTCATGAGCTACAACAGAAACAGCTGTATAGGATCTTAAAACTGGGTGAGGAACAGCCAAACTTTGATACAAAGCTGATTGTGTGAAGACTGTCCTGTGGCATGAAACATTCATTGTGGCAAGATTGAGGACAGCAACAAGACAAGGTAGTTCTACTGCAACAACAAGGTGGCTCTCAGGCAAAAATGTCAAAGTAGGTTTCAAGATGTGCTGTACAATCTATTTTAAAAGTACCAAGAAAGGGGCAACATTGAGGACAGTAGACACAGTGATAAGCCAAGGACCAAGGCAACCAAGTGCAGGAGATGAAAACCACATTCTTACTTTCAATCAAAATTGGAAGATGTCCATCAGTGCCATCAGATTAGAGCCGGCAGCCACCAGTGGAACACAGCTACATCCATCTACTGTTCAAAACGTCTGACTAGAAGTGGTCTTCATGGAAGCAGTGTGGCCAAAAACAACATATCTTTGTCATGGAAACAAGGACAAATGACTCAACTACGCACAAAAACATAAGAACTGGTGCAGAAAATTGGCAGTAGGTGCTCTGGACCAGTGAATCAAATGTGAAATATTTGCCTGCAAGGCCTCTTTCACACATCAGTTTTTTTTGTTTTTTTTTACAATCAGTCACAATCCGTCAAACTGTTGAAAAGACGGACAGCGATGGTTCCTGCGCCCATAGGCTTCCATTATAGCCAACGACGGACGGTGCAGGATCCGTTGCTGTCCGACGTTCACAAAAAAACGTTACTATGTCCGTTGTCTCCACCCAACGGGCAAAGAATTTATGACGGATCCGTGAAACGACGGATGAAACGGAAGGCCAATCCGTCACAATCCATCGCTAATACAAGTCTGAGAAAAAAACGGATCCAGCAGAAACATTTGCTGGATCCGTTTTTTTCACAAAACGACGGATTTTGACAGAAACAAAAAGACTGTAGTGTGAAAGAGGCCTAACAGAAGGCAGTTTGTTGCAGATGGGCTGGAGTCTGGAGTAATAATGAGCATCTTCAGGTATCAGTGTAGCATGGTGGAGGGTCCTTGCAAGTTTGAGGATGCATTTTGACAAATAGGGCTGGGGGGGTTGGTCAGGATTAAGGATGTCCTCAGTGGTGAGAAATACAGGAATATACTTATCCATTATACAAGAGCATCATGGAGGAGTCAGATTTCTCAAAATGTATTCATCAATATTACAACCCCAAACATACGGCCAATGTCATTAAGAACAATCCTCATTGCACAGAACAAGGAGTCCTGGAAGTGATGCTATGGCCCTGCAAAGCCTCATCTCAACAGCATCAAGCTGGTCTGGGATCACATGAGACAGCAGGATTTGCACAAGCAACATCCACAGAAGATCTGTGGTTAGTTCTCCAACATTTTTGAACAACCTCTCTGCCAGGTTCCTTCATATATACAGTGTGAAAGTATCTAGAAGAGATGCTTTGATGTGCTTTTGAAGACAAAAGGCGGTCACACCAAATATTGATGTGATTTAGGTTTCTCTATTGTTCATTCATGTTCCATTTTTTATTTTCGGTGATAAGTCTATTTTTTTTTATTTTTAAAGCATTTATACGTTACTGCACTTTTCAAAACAAGTTTCCAATACATGGAATCTGGAGTATTGCATATTGTCTATATTGGACTATGTAATCACTCCGCAGTCTGCTCAGCAGCATGTGTTCAGACCAGGCTGTCGGCGTAAGTGCCGAGGAGTTATTAGTGAGCGGAGAGTAAATGATCCCTGCACAACCCCTATGTCTGGCTGCAGGGAGGGTACAAATTCATCTCTGTCTTCCCCAGATGACCACTGTATCTGCACATAATAACGTGCGTGTCTGGATCGGACAGGACCTACTTGCAGTAATGGCGAGTCTGGCTCCATTGCGAGGTCATTTGCTTTCTTTCTTGCAGTACTTTTCATGAATTCTCTTTTTTATTAGTTGTGGTGGGAGTCTTTGGCGTTCTCCTGGTTCTCCTGCCACTGATTGAGAAGTTTCTCCTTCTGTTGTGCTCAAGGATAAAGTGGACAATCAGCCGCGAGAAGGCAGGGCACAGGCATTACTCAAAATAGGGGGACTCTGCATTCGACTTCCACTGCAGCTAATAAATGAGAAGCACTGCAAGAAAATAAATGCCCGACATGCGTTTCGCCAGATTACTGGCTTCTTCTAAGGTCTAATTTAAGTCTTTTCCTTTAATAGATATGTCATCATATTTTAATCTAATATAACAAAATTTGAACATTTAAATTTAGTTCACATCTCTGCTCCTTTTTTCCTAATGATTTATACTAGAGGTGTACAGCCAATGTGATCTCTATACTTACATTGACCATTACTGTATGCTCATCTACCAATAAAAAAAATAAAGTGACCCGGCCATGATATCAGGGTCTCCATCGTTAGTTCATGCTGCCCACTGAGCGGTAATCCTAAGCCTGACGCCTTTTTAAAAGAGGCTGCTTAACCAACGTCACGTACTATACACAATAATATCAACGACACTTACGTGTGCTACATTTGATGGCCTATTTATTTGCTGTATATCAGCGCTATTTGTGATGTTTCTAAGTGTCCTCGTTGCTGGACTACGAAACGCCATAATGTCCGGCCTTTCTGAACTTGTTGTCCCAGGGACCGATGAGAGCAAACCACTTCTGACATCAGGAGGCAAAATGCTCCCTGGCACAGGCGGGACATTTGCACACAAGTTAATCAGTCCCGAGTCCTTGCCCTGAGGCAGCCTTCTCTTTGCAGTACTCATCTGCGGTATCTCTGCGGGGGTCCAGTTCAGATTTCTCTCTTGCTTTTCTGGTGAAGAGTCATCGGAGTCATCAAACATCAGCTCCTCCTTAATTTTCGCTGCCATGCTACGCTTGGGAGAAGTTTCCTGATCAGGCAGAGGAGATCCCTCCCGTGATGATGCCGGACTAGACTTGGAAGAGTATCTGTCCTCATCGCCACTTGCATTTTGGGAGTCCCTTTCATTTTCTTCCTCTTCATCCTCCTCTTCTTCCTCCTCCTCATAGTATGTGAGACGCGGGTGGTATGGCTCTTCATCTTTTCTGATCTTCTCGGATATAGAGTCTACCACCCAGTCTGGGGCGACTATTTTTATATTCTCACGTTGATAGGCATATTCAAATTTAGTCTGCGAAGAGAATGGCGACATAATGTAAAAAAAAAAAATGAAATCATACCATTTATGAAAGAATGAGACATCCCAAAATTGTTCTTACCCCTTTTGGCTCAGGAACGATTAGATGAGTGCACTTCTTATTAAGACTTAGTTGACAGTCCCCACCATAAAATGTTATCAGTGCCCAAAGGGCATTTCTATCATCAGGCGAAACCTAACAAAAAATGAAGAAAGTTACAGATAATCTTAAATCATAATGCAACTCTAATTCTGAAGTGACATCTCATGGTAGGGGCTCAACTCCTGAAGCTGGAGAGCCCACCTCTCTGCCTCCCGACATAGAAAATGAATGGAATCATTGGACGCCCAACGTTTAGCAAGTTATTACTTATTCTATGGATAACTTTTAGCACATTAAACCTTTGAGGGTCGGTCAGACATGAAAGGCTATGGGTTACACACGTATGGTACAGCAGTATCTAAAAAAAAGCGGCACTCTACAAATGACACTGGTTAATAAAAAATATATTACACATACCTGCGAGAGACAAGCTGTAACACCAAAAAATATCTGTCCCGATTCTGGAGAAAAGCCATTTTCACTGATTATTTTAATTAAGGAATGAACTTAAAAATAAGAGAAATGCACAGATCCTACATTACAACACCTCTGCCAGAAGCCAAGTATATCCTACACGTGTGGATGGCAAGATATGTGGTTATCCTCTTATGGAATCATTGAGACCCCCCAACAACCACCTGATGCCTGAATGTCCCACTGCTGAGAATTCAAGCACACGGTGTTACTCAGTAAGGTTAAAGCGGTGGTCCGAGGTCAAACTTGCATTCCTCGCTTAAGCACTTCAAAAAGGTTTTTTTGGGATATACAGGGGCGTCAGGACATAATATGCAACTTTCAGGAATGGAGCACAGGCGTTGAGGAACTTGGTGGTATTGGTTCATACTAGGGATGAGCGAACCTGCTGATAAGGTGTTATCCGAGCATGCTCGGGTGCTAACTGAGTGACTTCAGCGTGCCCAAAAAATATGTTCGAGTCCCCGCGGCTGAATGTCTCGCAGCTGTTTGACAGCCACAACACAGGCAGGGATTAGCCATTTGTTAGGTATTCCCTGCATCGGTCGAACAGCCACAAGACACTCAGGCGTGATGACTCAAACATATTGTTCAAGCACGCCAAAGACACTCGGATAACACCTTATCCGAGCACAGTCGCTCATCGCTAGTTCATACATGAAAACTCTGACAGGTTCCATTTAACAGGTAAACTGTAGCTAGCACAAATCAAACAATTAAAAAGGAAGAGAAACTAAAAAGTAAAAATAAGAAAAAAAATGTAAAACAGTAATTCAAAGGATACGGTAGACGAGCACCACAACGAACAGATAAGGTGACCCACGAGGGCTGGAAGACGGGAGGAAAAAAAAACTAATTAGATTTATTGCAGACTACAGAAAGCGGCTCACATTTATCACAGCTACAAATATACTGTGAAATGAGAAAAAACTGACAACGATGTCTATGTATAACAATCAAATCTGTACAGATAGCCCGAAACTCACCGACTTACTGCAGCGTAAACGCCTGAAATCTCAATAGCAACATTAGATATTTATTGGCAAATTAATAAGATTGTTGTGGGATCTGTAGACAATCTAAAGAATTTGGATGAGAGTAGGAAATGATAAAATAATAACATAATGAAAACCAATGTCTGCTCAATCCACAGCACACACCCTTCGGAGGTCCCGGATCATCTTTGATTACTTGTCCTGCGGTGATTCACATATATCTACATGACCTCTGCAGCCAATCACCCAACTCGGTGATATTGTTCCATACCTGCTACCATTACCACTGAGGCCGGCAAGTTTATTTTTCAATGTTACCACTGCAGTCAATCACTGGTCTCAGCAGTCCTGCACTGAAAACACTAGAATCACCACTGAGGTCAGTGATTTTTTTTTCTTCACGTGACCACTGCAGCCAAAAACCGGAAGGGACCACAGGACGGAAATGACTACTGGATATGTTTTGAATGCCGACATCACCTACTTTTACAATAGGAAGATCAAAGACCTCTCGAGCCTCCCCAACCTCCGGATTGTCACCGTCTTCCGCAATAATGTGTGTAGCTAAAGCATTGTAAGACACTTCTTTAGCTTTTCCAGCCTTCAGCATCTGTACAACCTGTAAAGAAAGGTTCATAGATGAGTTACAGGAACCTAAAGCCCAGCTTTAACCCCTAGGAGACCGGGCCAAATTTTTGAAATCTGACCATTGTCACTTTATATGGAAATAACGCTGGAACACTTCAACAAATCCCAGTGATTTTGCGATTTTTTTTTTGTGGCACATTATAATATATGATAATGGTAACTTTAGATCAATATGTTTTGTGTTTGTTTACAAAAAATATAAGAAATTTGACAAAATTGTAAAAAACAAAAATGGCAATTTTCAAACTTTGAATGATTATCCCTTTAATCCAGATAGTCATACCACAGAAAAACATTACTTAATAACATTTCCCTCATGTCTTCTTTAAATCGGCACCATTTGTAAAATGTTATTTTATTTTGTTTTTAAATACCCATTCACTTGAATCCACAAAATAATGGAGACGCTTTACACAAAATTTGGCCAAATAATGTGTGCCCATCAACCAACGTCAAGGTGGCCTCAAAGACTGATGGGTCCCTATGTGTGTGAATACCTCTCTTAGGCTACTTTCACACTAGCGTCGTATGACGCACGTCGAATTGCTGTTTTTCAACGCATCCGCTGCCCCATTGTGAGGTGCGGGGAGGAGGGGGCGGAGCTCCGGCTGCGCATGCGACGTCGGAAACGATGCACCAAAAAACGTTACATGCAACGTTTTTTGGTGCCGACGGTCCGACGCAACAGTTGCACGACGGTTGCGACGTGTGGCAATGCGTCGATAATGTTAGTCTATGGACAAAAAACGCATCCTGCAAGCAATTTTGCAGGATGCGTTTTTTAGCCACAACGACGCATAGCAACGTGCAGTGCACGACGCAAGTGTGAAAGTAGCCTTAGGCTCATGTCTGGGTGAATGTGAACACTGATTGGCAGACATTATTTGGCCAAATTTTGTGCAAAGCGTCTCAATTATTTTTTTTCTAATATTCACTAGCCATTTTGCTATTCATATTTCATACTGACATGCTTTAATATGATTGAGTGCAACCTTTTTCGGACATTGTACATTGTCGCGCAAATGACATTTTTTAAACACTTTTCCCAGCAGATCTCTGGGGGAATCTGCCTGAAATAGACGTCTGAAACACTTTCTACAGTGGAAAAAAACAAGTGAAGTGCAACCAGGGCTGCGGAGTCGGTGTCCACACTGGTGGAGTCGATATAAAATGGTCCGACTCCTATAATATATAATACATTGGTACAGTAGTACAATGCAGAATGTGACGTAAATGTTTTCATAAGAATTTGGGAAAGTTATGAAATCTCATATAAATGTCGGTTCTGTTCCTGATCTCATCTTTTAGCTGAGATGAATGTATGCTGCACTTTATGTACATGCTCAGTAGTGACCAGGGTTGTGGGGGTCGGAGGTAGGGAAATTGAGGAGTCAGTTGTTTGGCTTACTGACACCATAGCCCTGTGTGCAACTCAGGCCAAATTCGTCGCTGTGTTTCAGGGAGGTCAAGAAAGTGTCATTGTGAGAGCTAGTCGTATGCACCGCAGCATGGTGCCGGGATCACACAGTATAACCACCATCATGTGCAGGGATCACACAGTATAACCCCCATCACGTGCGGGGATCACACAGTATAACCCCCATCATGTGCAGGGATCACACAGTATAACCCCCATCATGTGCAGGGATCACACAGTATAACCCCCATCATGTGCAGGGATCACACAGTATAACCACCATCATGTGCAGGGATCACACAGTATAACCCCCATCATGTGCAGGGATCACACAGTATAACCCCCATCATGTGCCAGGATCACATAGTATAACCCCCATCATGTGCAGGGATCACACAGTATAACCCCCACCATGTGCCGGGATCACACAGTATAACCACCATCATGTGCGGGGATCAGTGAGGACCAGGAGACTTCTCCACTTCTGTCCTCAGCAGAATCTCACTATTTAGCAGGAAGTGGCCGCTCTGCCTCATCCGTCCCATACCTCCCTATGGATCACTATGTGGCAGGCACTGAACGTCCCAGAACTGAGCGGCACCGGAGACACCAGGCCGGAGCGGGGCGCGGGTGCACGGAGGTCCCGGGATCTCCCCTCACAGTCCGCCGCCCGCCCCGCATACAGCGCCGCCTCTCTGCCGCCGGTCTCTACCTGAGGATCCAGATCCCCCACGGGGTAAAACTTCACATCCTTGAATATGTCCTCCGGAACTTTCAGCTCGGTGTCCGCCATGACGGTGGCGGCGGTATGGCTGCTGTGCGCGGGTAACGTGTATTACATCCCCCTTCTCCAGTCACTTTCGGGCGGGAATCAATGAGGGGTCAGAGGAGGCTCCACACCGTCACCAAGATGCGGAGATCGCGCCGCGGCGCTGACTGCCAGAGCCCGAGGGGTGAGCGCTCCGTCTGCACCACGTCCACGGGCCGGATAATGCTGTAGAGGCGTCTCGTCTCCCACCCGTCACCATATTCTCCTCACACACCTACATGGAGAATATGCTCTACGACAGGTCGTGAATTGGGATTGTTTTCTGGTACAAGTATTGTAAACTCCCCTCCTTGGAAGGACTTGGTACATTCTGAGGAGAGGGCGGGGCCTGCGCGGCTCGTCCTATAAGCAAAAAGCAGCGCGGGGAAGGCGCCGTTATAAGAGGTCACTGGCGCGCAATTACCTCACTCTTCGGAGACTCGGCGGCATGCCGTGGTGGTGGAGGCGCGGTCTTGTACCTCTGGCTTCGTGAAGTATTCTGGGTTGTGTTCAGAATTTTTCCACACACCAGTATATTTCCTCCAGGCTCACTATTCTCCACAGCAGCCCGGTGTTGTATGGTTATAGGTAGCGAGTATACACATCTGTCAACCATTTGTGCCACAGAGCAGGTCACAGGCTGCAGTAGGTTCCGCACTGAGCGTGTGTGCACACGAACGTAAACGCTGCGAGTTTGCTATGTACTTGTGCAGTGGCCAGCTGTTACAGCATAGTGGATGGTGGTTCCAGAAATCCCATGCCCACTATGCGTCCACTGACAACGCGGCTCACCTGTGGAGACGGACATGTGACGTGTCTTTCCAGACTGCAGCATGGCATGCCAATTTCTATTGCAGCGACTCTCCACAAGAGAAATTTAATCCATAGAATGCAGTGGATGTGGTGAATCCGCATGGTTTAGTGAAAGCATGCGGATTTATCTGAATTTAGTAAAGGGCAGCGCTTTGAACATGTGCTGCCACTTCGAGATCGTGGGCAGCTGGCCTAACAGGAGACACCTGGGAGGTTTGTCCCTCTGGTAGTGCCAAAGATGCACCTGATGGACTGGGTTACACCCAATAGTGCTAGAATCTATGCCTTCAGCTTGCTGTAGTCCTTGGCATCCTGCAGGGCGAGGTCATAGTACGCTTTCTGTGCTTCTCCAGTACGGTATGGAGCTAGGACCTCTGCTCATTACTCTGGGGGCAGTTGCTACCAGTCTGACACTATCTCAGATATAACCAGGAAAGAAAGCCTCAACGTCAGCCTCTAAGGCCATATTCACACATTGCGTTTTTTTTTACGCTGCGGATCCTCAGCAGTTTTCCATGTGGTATACAGTACCATGTTAACCTATGGAAAATAAAAACCGCTGTGCACATGCTGCGGGAAAAACGTGCGGAAAAGCAGCGGTTTATTTTCCGCAGCATGTCAATTCTTTGTGTGGATTCCGCAGCGGTTTTACACCTGCTCCATAATAGAAAACTGCAGGTGTAAAACTGCAGTAGAATCTGCACAAAAACCGCGATAAATCCGCAGGAAAAACGCAGTGTTTTAGCCCTGCGGATTTATCAAATTCAGTGCGGAAAAATCCGCACACCATTCCGCAGCGTGTGCACATAGCTTACGAGTTGTTTTTTTTTTTTTAAGGACTTCTGTACCGTTTGCCTCACGGATACCTTCACTTTTAGTGATGGGCAGTGTTAGAATCTGTTTTGTTTTGACCATCCGCCATCTTGTTGTGGTTTTCTGGCTGCTGGTCTTTTTCCCCTGGTGCTGGGTTGTCTTAGGTCAGGTGATTGTATCACTCTTTATTACCCGGCACCTGCCTCCCATTCCTTGCTGGACAACAGTGTTAATCCGCTAGAGTTCTGGCTTGGTGCTTGGGCTTCTTTCACACTTCAGTTGTTTGGCGTCAGTCAGCTCCGACATCGTGACGGATCGACCGATCCGTCAAAATTGTTGAGAAAACGGTTCTAACGGATCCGTTTTTGTGACGGATCAGTTACACTGTTCCGTCAAAAAAAACAGATCCGTTAAACCGTTGCTACCGTTTTTCCATCCGTTGTAACCGGTTTTTGACGGATCCGTTTTTTAAAAAGGGAGGATCTCAATGTGATTTGACTACTGGAAACTACTGGAAAACTATATATACTGTGTATTTACACCACAGCTTTGAAAGGTTGTAGAGAAAGTGGCAAAGATGGAAGGTGCTGGCGAATATTGTGAAGATATGTGCGGATTTCACTTTTGAGGCTAATCGGTTGGCAGTCATCATTCGAGACAAGGAGGAAGAAAGACTGCGCATCCTGCGGCAGCGGCGGAAGAGAAGGCTGTGGATCCATCCTATCACAGCACAATGCATGACCCGTGGTGTTTATTCCACACTTTACATTGAATTGAGGGAAAATCCTCAAAAATTCTTCAGCTATGTGAGAATGAAAGCAGAAAATTTCGAAATTTTGTTGGGCCATGTGGAGGAATCTATACGGAGACGAGACACCCAGATGCGCTTCTCCATATCACCAGCGGAGCGTCTCATGGTGACTATTCGGTAAGTTATTATTTTTTTTTTTTTAATGATTCTCATTCATCAGACTTATAACTATAATGTTTTTTGAAGTTTTTATTAATTATTGTCTTTTCCTTTTGATAACAGATTCCTTGCAACTGGAGAGTCGTTTTCATCCCTACATTTCCAGTTCAGGCTTGGGATTTCCACAATCTCAGGGATCATCAGAGAGACCTGCCGGGCATTGTGGGAGTGCTTTTAAGCAGAATACATTCCAGAGCCATCACAGGAGAGGTGGCTGGAGATTGCCCACAATTTTGAACAAATATGCCAGTTCCCAAATTGCGTCCGAGCAGTCGATGGGAAGCATATAAGGATCGTCAAACCTTCTGGCTCTGGATCAGAATTTTACAACTACAAAAAGTACTTCTCAATTGTATTGATGGCCATTGCCGACGCACACTGCAAGTTTATCGCTGTGGATATCGGTGCGTATGGACGCGCAAATGACTCCCAGATTTTTAAAACTTCACCAATGGGGCGTCGTTTGTATGGAGATACATTTGACTTTCCACCGCCTAGACCACCGCGTTGGAGATGATGCCTTCCAGCTTTCCACACTTGCTTAAACCCTATGGAAGTAGTGGACTGACCCAGAGGAAGAAAATTTTTAATTATCTCTTAACCAGAGCACGAAGAGTTGTGGAATGTGCTTTTGGCATCTTAACTGCTAAATGGAGAATCCTACTAACTGCAATTAAACTGCAGACTGAAACTGTTGATGATGTGGTGAAGGCTTGCGTGGTACTTCACAATTTTGTTTTATCCAAAGAACATGTTTCCCTGAAGGATAATGTGTCAGAAACCACCTTGCGGGATTACCAAAACACAAGTTTTCGCAGTCCAGTAGCAGTCTCCAGAATGCGGGACAATTTTGCAGACTACTTCATGTCTCCTCAAGGATCAGTTGATTGGCAGTACGAAATGGTGTAAAAAATTTTTTTTTTCACACTTGTAAATATACCATGTTTTTTGTATTGTTACAAAACCTTTGGACTTTAACCTCACAGTATTGTATGTTTTGAACCGGTACCCCTTTACACATTTTCTACTGTTACTTTTACCATAACCTTGGTGGTTTTAATACAGTTTAAAAAAAAAAAAAAGGAAAGACAATAAAATGGTTTCTAAACCAAAAAAAGTTTTATTTACAAGTTCTCATAATTTGGGGTGGAGATAGTAGCGGAGGGGCTGACAGGGCGGACCACGTCGATAGTGGGGGACAGGACATCACGGGGAGGAACAGAAGTGGAATGGGTGGTGAAAACATGAGGTTGGGCAGGGAGTTGAGGTACAGATGTGGTCTGTGGGAGGTATGGTGAAGGTGTTGGTGGGATTGGGAACGGTGAAGTTAAAGGGGAAGAATGGAAAGGGGAAGGTAGGTACTGGGAAATACTGAGGGGGGAAGGAAGGAATGGCGAAGGAGTAGAAGTAGGATGGACGGGAGGATAGACGGCGGCTTGAGAGGGGAAAGGTGTTGAAACATGAAGGGTAGGTGGAGGGGCTTGGGACATCGCCTGCGCTAAAGCAGTGTGGCAGACTTGCATTACATGCATCTGCAGGTCAGGAGTTAGATTTTCCATGTGCCTGAGGACCGACTGAAAAAAACAGTGTCTTAGGCTACGTTCACATTTGCGGTCAGCGTCGGGCGCCGCAGCGGCGCCGCATGCGTCATGCGCCCCTATATTTAACATGGGGGCGCATGGACATGCGTTGTGCTGCGTTTTGCGCCGCATGGCCGCAAGCGTTGGACGCAAGAAACGCTTCAAGTTGCATTTTTTTTGCGTCCAACTTTCGGCCAAAAAGGACGCATGCGGCGCAAAACGCAGCGTTTTAGCGTGCGTTTTGCCGCGTTTTTGTTTGCGTTGTGCGCTGCGGCGCCGACGCTGCGGCGCACAACGCAAATGTGAACGTAGCCTTAGTGACTGGTTTGCATCTGAATGCATCCTGTCCAGACGACTGCTGAGTTCAAGTATGCTTTTGTTAAGCATATTGTACCCAGCAGATGTTTGCTTACCCAAAAGCTTGATGGCATTCTGGAAGGCTGCATTCAGATGCAAAAACTCAGGCGCATAGCTCCTTTCCTGACCTCTCTGGCGCTGCCGTCCTGACCCCAAAGGTGGTCTAGATGTTGCGGCAGTGTCAGAGGGGTGGGATAAAGGGAACTCTAACTCATCACCTGCAGCTTCAAGTGACGAAGTCCGCCCTGCTGCTCCAGCGCTGGTGGATGGGGCCGAGGGATCACACAAAAGGGAAGGTACAGATACAGAGGGGTCGACGTGGTCCCCGGTGGCGGACTCCTGAGAGATCGCTCCAGAGGGGTGCAACTCTGATGCAGGCTCCTGAGTGCTGCAGACAGTGCTGTTAAAGAAGAAGAAGAAAAAAATTAGTATCTTGATATTACAGTTGCCCTTGCTGCCAAAAAAATATGAAGGTTACACATTTTAACAGTTTGAAAACATGTGGTGTTGAATATTTACCTTCTGCTCAGCAGCGTTGACCGGAGGAACGACAGGGCTCTTGCATATTTATACCTGCTCCTGCGTCCTCTAGATCCACTCGGGGCCTGCATCTCCTTGTTAAACTCCCTCTTGAAGCGATCCCTGAGTGACCGCCACCGCACGATAACCCTGTTACCTGGAAAGATAAAGCAAAAATTGGTTAATATACAACACATTAAATCATGCTAACACAAGTTAATGAAGTGTGAATACTTACGCGCTAGATCCTGGGCCCCAGCTTTGAGTTCCTCCCAGTTATCAATAACAACACTGCACACTTCCTCCCATAGCCGTCGGGTGACGAACTGGTCAGCATGGCGGCGGTCCGCCATGTTCCACAGCGGCTCCCGACTTTGGATCGCTTGAATGAGGGTGTCCACATCAATGCCCTCCTCTTCCTCAGCCTGTTAGGGAACACGCTGTGAAGACTTAACAAAAAAATAAGAATAAAAAGGGAAAGATTATACCACATGAATTTTACAGTTTACTAAACACCAAACCAAAAAGGAACTTACTCTTTGGTGACCGCCGCGATTAGCATTCCGACGACTATGGGAGGTGCTTTGAGGAACTCTACGTCGAGCCCCGATTGTGAAGACTAATAAAAAAAAATAAAATAAATTATGTGCTTGGATGGATGCATATGTACTGTGTGTGTACTGTGCTGAATGTTTGTGTTGGGTGTAGTGTGTTTTATGTGAGGATCGATCTCTGCAAAACTTACACTATGCGCTCCCGCTCCTCTCATTTCTCCACCCTGCCCGTCTCCTTCTGGAAGCCCCTCTGCTTCATCTTCCTGTGAAAACAGAATAAATACATATAGGGTTCAAAAACATGTTACCAGAGATGTACCCAAAAAAATTTATGAAGAAAAAAAAAAAATCACCTCAGGTGGCTGACGATGTGAGGGGGGGGGGGGGGGCTCTCAGAAGAAGACATTATGGTCCTGCGTCTGTCTTGGGTCCTTGCTGCGTTTCTCTTGGGTCCCGTTTTTCTTGGGTCCCTAAAGAATCTGCAAGTATAAAGAGAGTTCTAAGCTACTATACAAAAGGATAGATAAAGCTTTCGGGACTATACTTACATCTGTTTGCAAAACTTGGGGGGCCTGGCTGCGTCTGTCTTGGGTTCTTGCTGCGTTTCTCTTGGGTTCCTTGCTTGGTCCCAAGAATCTTCCAATTTAAACAGAGTTTTAATTAGAATGATTATGTATTGGTATGCCAACATACATTTTG
The DNA here is from genome assembly GCF_051348905.1 of Ranitomeya variabilis. Classification (NCBI taxonomy): domain Eukaryota; kingdom Metazoa; phylum Chordata; class Amphibia; order Anura; family Dendrobatidae; genus Ranitomeya; species Ranitomeya variabilis. Next base: position 69,404,639 of record NC_135237.1, on the reverse strand, counting down.
ATTCCCCACAAAAAAATTATTACACACCTCCTGTTTCACCCAAAAATTCCTTGAAAGCAACACCAAAACTACTTCAAACTTGATATGCGCCATGCGCATTTTGCTAAACCTACCCCACCCCTCCTCCAGACACAGTTTCAACCTTATAAAAAATTTCCCTCATTCAAAGTTAAAATACCAATACCCAAAAATGATAATTATGGTTACCCTACAGTTACTATTTTCTAAAACCAGATAACATTTTCTAGACCAAAGGTTTGCATTCCGCATTTGTATATAGAACCTCAAACACCTTTATTGAATGTAGACCCAGTTTTAAATTTATCTTGAAATCATACTACGGACAGTTTTGTGGAATTTTTATTACAATTTTTTTTTTGTTTTCTCTTTTTTTTTTTGTTGGATAGTAGGAGCTACACTGCTCTTTATTTTAAATACCATTACAGTATGTTAATGTATGAAAAATAACAAATGCAGAACACACATCACACGGCATTTATACACACACCACACACATGTCACAGCACAGCCATTCAAAATACCAGCGCAGTATGAAAAATAAAAACCTGCAAGGCGGGCGGTCGGGCACACACATCACACGGCATTTATACACACACCACACACGTCACAGCACAGCCATTCAAAATACCAGCACAGTATGAAAAATAAAAACATGCAAGGCGGGCACACACACCCTAGCAGAACTCATGCTGGATGGCAGTACTCACATGGCAGTCTCCGGCAGGGTCTTGCTGGCTGCTAGCAGGGTCTTGCTGGCTGCTGGCAGGGTCTGTCTTGCTGGCAGGGTCTGTCTCTATGTAATGGCGGTCGCGACGGATTCATCGCGAACCGTCAATTAGGCGCAGACAAAAAACGTTACAATGTCCGTCAATGTCTAGACAACGTCCGCCAAATTTCAACGGATCCGTCGCATGGCGGATGGAACGGACGACCATCCGCCACAATCCGTTGCTAATGCAAGTCTATGGGAAAATAGCGGATCCGCCAAAAAAAAATGGTGGATCCGCTATTTGAGGAAAATGGCGGTTTCAGACTGACGCCAAAAGACTGAAGTGTGAAAGAGGCCTTAGACAGCTTTCTGTGTTTGATATTTTGCAGTTCTGGGATCTCTGGTTCTGATATCTTTTGTTTCTGTTTTCAGTTTGCTTCTGCAGCCTTCTTTTTGTTTTCTATTAGGAGGTGACCCGTTTTTGTACCCAGTCCTTAAATCTTTTAGGGACCTCCTTCCCCTTATCTATAGGTCTTCGCTGAGTTTAGACTAGGATCGTCGGTGGGTGTATTTGCAAGGAATGGGTCGCCCACTCCATCGTAGGGTTTCAGCCTAGTCTCAGTGCAGGGTCAGTTTCCCCCTTCTATCCTAGTTCTGTGCTGCAGTTTTGTAACAGGCAGTCCGATTCTTTTTGGTGATTTGGCTTCGCTCACCAAGAAGAGCCGACTCTTTTGTATCCTGAATGGATCGCTATTAAATGTGTTCACAATATGCAAACACATTTAAAATGATGTGAATGTGGCTTAAACTCTGCCCACCCATTGATGAATCCTCACCTACTTGCAGTCAGCCAATTAAATTGAGGATTGGGTGGAGTTTGAGCCAGTTGGGCAGAGTTACGTCCACTGAGCCCAGAATTTTTCCTCCCAGTGAGAGACATTCAAAGAATTCAGTGACTCTCACTGCGTTGCTGGCCCCCATCGTTCACAGCAGGGAGCCGGCTCTTTGTACTGGATAGTTCACTAACAAACCACTATTCATTTTGGCTGATAATGCCATCTCCTTGGCCTAGGAGAGCCATCTGCTGCTGCTCTAATCCCTTCACGAACTATGACGTAAAGATACGTCATGTGTCACCTCCCCCTCTTCAATGTGTTCTCTGGGGCTGAGCCCGCACCTGTCCTGGCACATGACAGCTGATTTGATCAAACAGGCTCTCCATGACTGTGACACAGCTGCGATGCCGAACAGCTGATCAGCCGGGGTGCTCCAGGTATCCACGTTCCCTCTGCAGCTTATTCGGTAAGCGCTATAGCTTGCAGAATAAGCAGGGACCCCATGAAACTAGCTTATCTCTACTGCTGCCCAGCAAACCCTTCAAGTTTTTATTCCTTCTAGCTATCAATAAGGGAACTTTAGGAAATGTCACAGCCAATGTTGGGTCAGTTTTCATGATAGAGCACTGTTTTTGCAAAATGTCACAGATGACTTACCATTGAGAATCATAGGTGGAAATCTCAATGTAGGATGACTCTGGGTTTTTTTCGAAGTGGAGGTCAATAAATTCAAGTGGGATGTAGATTTAGCACAGCGATAGCCATATTTGATAGATTATTTGCTCGAGGTTATAGGAAAAGGACTATATTCCAGATCATCTGTGTTTCTCAAAACTTTCTTCAGAAGAACAGATCCTTCTCATCCACAGGAGACTGACATCTAACATATACAAATGTCCCAAAAATGCATCCAAGATATACACAGGGAAAGGCAATTTGTAAAAAGTAGGCTTGTAAACATATAAGTGATTACTCAATGTTCGGTAGCAAAATATGCTACATGTGGATGTAATATTCCAAGGAAACATGAAGGGACTTTACCTTTAAATGGTGGTGGCACTCCGAAGCGCGTTTCGCGTATAGTTTTTGATGTAAAATATTAAAAGAGATTTTTAAAAAATGCCCAAGATACGTAATTATTTGATCTTTTGTATTTCTAAAAATATTTATATTTTCTTTTCAATATAGTTAATTAAATTAAAACAAATACATTTTCATGAACAATGCCATGAAGACATGTATGTCCAAAATTAAACTTTTCAGGAAAGAAGGCAAAAAACAATGCTTTATCATCATCCTGCCGAACAAAAATTGGAATAACACGCAATCAAAAAGACAAATATAAATAAACATGGTACCACTGAAAACATCATCTTATCCCACAAAAATCAAGCTGCAATACAGCTCCGTCAGCATAAAAATAAAAAAGTTATAGCTATAAGAATAAAGCAATGCAAAAATAATTATTTTTTCTATAAAATAGTTTTTATTGTATAAAAGCGCCAAAACATCAAAAAATAGAAATGAAAAATCGCTGTAATCATACTGACCTGGAGAATAAAACTGCTTTATCAATTTTACCACATACAGAACGTTATAAACCCCTCCCACAAAAGAAATTTATGAATTGCTGTTTTTTATTCATTCTGTCTCCCAAAAATTTGAATAGAAAGCGATCAAAAAATGTCATGTGCCAAAAAATGGTACCAATAAAAGCGTCAACTCGTCCCACAAAAAACAATACTTCACATGACTCTGTGGGCCAAAATATGGAAAAATTATAGCTATCAAGAAAAAACAAAAAACTATTTTTTGCAATAAAAAGCATCTTTTATTGTGTGACAGCAGCCAAACATAAAAACCCGCTATAAGGCCTCTTTCAGATCTCCTGATATTTCCGGTACCGGAGATGTCAGTGTCCGTGTGTGTAATACTTGCGGCACTCGTGTGGCATGTGTGTGCCGCATCAGTACCAGACGGACGGGCGAAAGGGAAGAATCATTACAGTAATCGCTGTACCCCGGCACTGGGTGCTGAACACGGCTCTCATCATTCTTCAATCAACATGGGAAAAGGGGAAAAAGGATTTTCACAGTGCTCACCAGAGTATCACAGGACCACAGGTGCCAGGTTCAATGTAGCTGGAGTCCACTTGTAAATACAGGCAAAAAAGGAAAGACCGGCACCAGATGATTTCCATAAAAATTCAAATTTTGTCATTTCTTTAATCCATTGTTTTATTTAATCCATCTCTGCCTATAAGTAAAGTCATAATGTCCAAAACGTGTCAGGCGTGCCGGGGATGTTTGAATCTTGACATTCTATGACATGTATATTTTTAACTTTTTACAATCAATGGATTAAATAAAAGGCAAAATTTGAATTTTTATGGAAATCACCTGGTGCTGGTTTTTCCTTTTTTGCCTCTCATCATTCTTCCCTGCTCTGCCGCCGATCAGTGCGAGAAGAGGAGAATGATGAGAGTTATACTTAAGTGATAACGGTGACAGCAGGAGCGGCTGATGAGGGTATTCATCAGCCACCGCCTACGCTATAAAAAAAATGAAAAAAAACGGTGTGGGTTCCTCTGTATTTTTTATAACCAGCCATGCAAAACTCACAGCCTGGCTCTTCCCACTTGCTTTGTAGCTGTGGCAAGTGGGGTTCATATTTGTGGGGTTGATGTCACCTTTGTATTTTCAGGTGACATCAAGCCCACAGCTTAGTAATGGAGCAACGTCTACAAGACACCTTTCCTTTAGTAATCCTAAAGTTACATGGTAAATAAAGACACAGCCAGAATAAAGTCCGTTATTAGAATTAAAACAAAACACAGTTATACTTAATATTTAAAAATAACAAACACAGTTATGCTCTCCTGTAATAACACAAAAATAAAAAACAACAATATCCCTCACCTCTCCGTTGTTTTGTCCCATGCCGTAATCCATGTCTGGCAGATAATTCATTTTCAACCTGGACAATGCCAAGATGTGACCATCCAGGCTGAGAACCACTGGTGATTGAACTGCGAGCGCAGCCTCAGTGACTAGCGGTGACTTCATTGAGTTTATCTCCGGTCACTGAGGCTCCATTCCCAGCAGGGCTGAACTGCCGTGAATTCGGTGAGCGCTCACGGTGCTAGCGGGGATCTCACCGGATGAGGAGCAACAGTCATAAGATGGCAGAACAAAACCAGAGCGGTGCCGAGAAGAGCAGAGGACTGCAGCTGGTAAGTAGTTTAGTACGGGCAGGGAATTAACATTAGTGATGCCACTCCAGCAGTGAAATTTTAAAAACAAAACAAAAAACACTGAAGTGGTGCTTTGACATTGATTGCTTTTCTTTTCCTTAATGATGTTGCTAGATGTCCCCCAAATTCCTTAATTTGCAGCACACCACTCACGTTCTCTTCAGAATCAGTCTTCGCCTTTGCACATCCCCGTTCCTTGCTAGTTTTCCATCCTGTCAGAGTGATTCTTTACATAATACAAAGTGCAATGAGGGATTGTGTTTCACAGCTGTAAGCACCAAACAGTGAGCAAAAACTATTTATAATCAAAGGGAAAGTCATGTGTTTGTTCTTCATAAGGTTAAAGATTGATATGATCTTATTTGTACTTTATGCATATAGAATGGGCAACCTTCAATTCACCAGCTGTTCAACATCTGCCCCATAGGTCTTATTGGTCTGCAGCAGCATGACAGCACCATGGAGCAATGTGCTGAGAAGCGGCAGGAGGTCTGAATCTTCAAATGTTTTCTCATACATCCTCTGTCGAGTAAGGGAATCTTACTGTGTCTTTTCTTTCAGAATCTTACTAAAACTTAATGTCATATAGCAAAGTGCCCTGATGGTGCCTTTTCTGTGCACAACTGTGACAATAATTTTATACTGATTTACTTGTTTGCTATGTGATCTTTAACAACCACACATCTCTCCATATTTGGGGAAAAAGTCTCCCCAACTCAAAATAAGATCAGAATAAATCCTGGATCAATTTCCCATCTCCAGAAATCTTGTTCCTAGAGGGCTGGATTCACACATGAAGCTCTGCCCACGCTCATATCGGAAGATTCAGCCCAACCACCAGGTCTTCTGACCTGAGCTAACTGGTTGTCCCGATCTAAGCACTGTCTGTCATTCCTGGACCTGTGTAGCTGAACTGACTTGTATGATAGTACTTTCAAGAAAGGCATCCAGGTCCTTCTTGAGCTTATGCAGTAAATCAGTCATGACAATATGATATGGCACAGAGCTTCATAGCCCTGCATTACACTGATGACCTACTGATTAGAACAGACATTGTGAAAAGCTTGTGTAACACCTGAAAAATGAGTATTGTGTAGAGGATACTGCAGCTGATGCCAAGCATGGACTTATAGCAGCAGAACTTTCCACTTCTCTTCCTGAAGTATCTTGGACTAAAGTTCCCAAACCTCTTGCCGCTCTCTATAACTTGGGGGAGGAGAGGAAGCAAGAGCTGTTTTGCAGAAAGCTGGGTTGCCAACTCTCCATAAATGTACAGACAGGTGGTAAATTCTCAGTATCTGCTCTTACTCTGAATTATTTTGGACATCTCCGTGGGCCTGGTTTTATCAATGGGTGTGGTTTTATTAATGGGCATGGCTTTATTAAGGAGTGTGGCAAATGTCAGTAAAAAGTTTGGACCGTCTGTGAGTTTTGGTCCAATTGTAAAGGAAAAAATTGAATAGTAGGTTGGCAACAATGGCAGAAAGAAAAGAGAAAATAAGAGTGGCCATTACAGCATTCAGAGTCATGCACAGTGGGACATAGGAAAGAGACCAAGAGGGGGTCCTAAAATTCCACAAGTTCATTATCGGAGGAGCAGAGATAATTCTGAAGTAGCATCACTTCTCCAGATAAACCAGATTCTCAAGAGTCACCCATAGCACCTTGACCTTGGAGGATCCTGCGCCTCACTCTATCTTTCCTCCACATCGAAAGGTTCCGGCCCCAAGATGTATCCTGGTAAATTCTATATTTTCTGCAATATGGAATTAGTATTTATTTCTGGGAACTGCTGTTCTAAAGTCAGCCAACAGTTTCTGTAAGTATGGCAACATCCACAGAAACTGGGACCCCAATATTTGAACTACTTTATTGCTTTGCTGCAGTCCAGGTATATGGCCCGATTTCTAGTCACTATACCAGTTTATCACCAAAAATCAGCTTACAGCTAGAGTGCTAAGGACTCACTTGCATGGACATTTGCCAAGATTCAAAGACCTTTAAATACTAAACTTCGAAAAAATCCAGCAATGCAAAAACCAGTCCTTAAGGCCCCTTTCACACATCAGTTTTTTGCGATCAGTCGCAATCCGTCGAATTTTGAAAAAAACGGATCCGGCGACTGATGCCGCCGGATCCGTTTTTTTCACATAGACTTGTATTAGCGATGGATGGCCTCACGTTTCATCCATTGTTCGTCGGATCCGTTGAAAATAGTTTGTCAGGCGGCCGGAGACAACGGACAAAGTAAGTTTTTGTGTCCATCAAAAAACCGGACAGCGACGGATCCGTCGCCATCCATCGTTTGCTAGAATGGAAGCCTATGGCGCCGGATCTGTGAAATGTTGGAATCCGGCGACGGATTCTGTTTTTTTTAACTGAGCATGTTTCCATTTTTTTAGGATCCAATTAGCTGGATCAGCATAGCTCCCAACCGTGCCTCATACTGCTGGACTTTCCCAATTTTGAGGCTGTGCCCTGCAGTCCCGCACGGGACTCTACTTCTCCCGCACAGCCAGCAGGAGAAGAAGCTGACACGCCCCCTTGTATTAGGCCACACCCCTCCGTATCTTCTTCTGTGGCAGTGGTTCAGAGAGGGAGAGAAGACATTCTGAGGTACGTGTACGTGTGTGTGTTGCACACATACATGCAGCTCGGGGGTCCTCTGAGTATTTTTTAGTGCTTGTAGATTTAGTTTTTATTGCTGCAGCTGAATGATTTACATCTGTTAGCCAGCATAAGTACATGTGGGGGTTGCTAGGGAATCCCCACATGTACTTATGCTGGCTAACAGATGTAAATCATTCAGCTGTGGCAATAAAAACGAAATCTCCGAGCACTAAAAAATACTCCGAGGACACTCGAGCGTGCTCGGGAAATCTCGAGTAACGAGTATATTCGCTCATCACTAGTATTGTCCCCTTATATACTTATACATGGTTATTAGATCACCCCTCAGTCATCTTTTTTCTAGACTAAATCCTCATTTTGCTAATCTCTCTGAGTAATGTAGTTCCCCCATCCCCTTTAATAATTTTGTTGCCCTCCTTTGTACTTGCTCTAGTTCCATTATATCCTTCCTGAGCACCGGTGTCCAAAACTGTACACAGTAGTCCATGTGCGGTCTAACCAGGGATTTGTACAGAGACAGTAAAATGCTCATCGATCTTAGCGGAACGGTGTTCCTTGGCTCTCGCCAACTTGTTGAGTAGCGTTCATTTGACCTCTCTTTGATATTTCTGGCTCTGCCAGTCATTTCATTTTGTAGTTCACTGCTCCAATGATTTTGTGGCACTCTCTTGGCCAGTTCATATAACGCTTAAGTGCTGTGTCGGCTTCTCAATTCATTGTCTTCTACAAGTACATCATTCTTTTATTAGTGCTGCACTTTTTCCTGTTAAATGTCTTAAAGATTAAAAACGGCATCTGTTTTAGGTTATAAATCAATAGATTTATTTTCCATATCAGTCTTTCTTTTCATTTTTTTCTGATTATTTCCCTTTTGATTTTACTCTGGTCACACCAATGATAACACCAATAATAGGCAAACTGTATACTATAGCTTTAGGATAATTCAACACAGGAAACCACATAGATTATTAATTGGCAAATATTTGTGTGCTTTATTTAAAATACCATCAAACCTAGCAATGAATTAAAAGCAAAAAAAACAAAAACAAATAAAATTCTGTTGACTCCTGGAACAATCTGTGTAGTGATCTAGCAGATAAATAGGGTTTCTTCATCAGCAGTTGGCTCTATCCTCGTTTCAGCAGGCATGACATAAGCGGTTGTGAGTGCTGTAGCAATGGCTTCACCATATTGGGCGCAAGTGGATAAATCTGCTATGCTTGAACGACTTTAGGTAATATCTCTGAAAATGAGGAAGTTATATATTTTGGATTTGTAAGTCAGAAATGTATAATTTCTAGGGGTTTGCCAACACAATAGTCATCCCCGAACGTTGAGTTCCCCTCTCTGACTTAAAGGTGTGAGTCTTTGAAGGTCACTGTTATTATCGCAAACTTTTCATAATATATCTTATAGAAATATGCTGTTTTTGTTTTTTTCTTCACTAATTAGCCATTTTTTCCTCTCTGTAGCCAACATTTACTTGTTCAGTATTCAGCCAGTATTTTACGGTATTTGTAAGCCAAATCAAAAGTGTTAAAATCATAGGAAAAGTATAATAGAAACACGTTATTACCACTTCTGTATTTATCACCCACTCCAGGTTTTTAACAGAGAAAAATCTTGCTCAAAACAAGACTGGTGTATTAGATTATAGCTATTGAAATAAAATAAAATTAATGGCGTGGCGAGGGGAAGGATGAGAGTAGACAGAGAGGCACAGATTTTATATTTCTACTTTTTATTGAGTATTTTATCTAATCTCAGTGCTGAATTCACAACTACACTGCTCAATACTGCTGTATAAACACAGACACAGGAGACCAGTAACCCCTTATATATTTTGCATCTGTTTTCTTTCAGAAAGGAAATATAACATCAACTGATCTTCACTGACCTATTAAAGGAATAGAAGAATCCAGGATATCTAGAAACAGAAAGATAGTGAGGAAATGCTTAGCTAACGTAAATTAATTCAAGTCTCCAGATCCAGATAAATTACACCCCAGAGTACTGAAGGAGATAGCAGAAGAAATTTTTTAACCACTCTCCATAATCTTTAAAAATTCTTGGAGAACAGTAGAAGTCCAAGAAAACTGGAGAAGAGCAAATGTTGTTCCTACCTTGAAAAAAGGGAAGAAGGTTGACCCAGTGAACTATAGGCCGATGAGTCTGACTTCTATACCAGGAAAGATCTTTGAACAAATTTTTAAACAACATGTATGTAAGTACCTGGATAAGAATGAAGTGATTAACCAGAGTCAGCATGGGATAGTATCTAATGAGTCATGACAGACTAACTTAATTTCCTTCTATGACAGAATCACTGACTGGGTGGATCAGGAAAATGCTGTAGATATAGTATATCTTGACTTCAGCAAAGCATCTGACAAAGTATCTCGCATAATCCGTATTGAAAAAATGACTAAGTATGGAATGGACAAGGCAACTGTTAGATGGATTCAAAACTGACTTAGTGATCGGACCCAAAGAGTGGTTGTAAATGGCTGCACATCCAGTTGAAAGAATGTCTCAAGTGGGGTACTACAGGGCTCTGTCCTGAGCCTTGTATTGTTCAAGATCTTTATCAATGATTTAGATGAAAGAATTGAGGGTAAATTGATTAAATTTGCTGATTACACAAAGCTAGGAGGGATAGCTAATACTAGAGAAGAGAGAGGGTTCAAAAAGATATAAATAAACTGGAGCAGAGGGCAGCAACTAACAATGGTTTTTAACAGGGAAAAATGCAAAGTACTACATCTGGGCAATAAAAATGAAAAAAACATACAGAATGGGAGGAATAGGACTAAGCTAGGGCTAAGCAACAGCACATGTGAAAAAGACTTGGGTATACTAATAGATCACAGACTGAACATGAGCCAACAGTGTGATGCAGCAGCAAAAAAGGCAAATACAATCCTGGGATGTATTAACAGAAGCATACAGTCTAGATCACATGAAGTCATTATTGCCCTCTACTCCTCTTTGGTCAGACCTCATCTGGAATACTGTGTCCAGTTTTGGGCACCACATTTTAAAAAAGACATCAACAAATAGTTCAGAGAAGAGCGACCAGAATGGTGACCGGTCTGCAAACCATGTCCTATGAGGAACGGTTACAGGATTTAGGAATGTTTAGCTAGCAAAAGAGAAGACTGAGAAGAGACTTAATAGCTGTCTACAAATATCTAAAGGGCTGTTGCACTGTAGAAGAATGATCTTTGCTCTCATATGCACAAGGAAAGACTAGAAGCAATGGGATGAAACTGAATGGGAGGAGACACAGATTAGATATTACAAAAAACTTTTTGACAGGGTGATCAATGAGTGGAACAGACTGCCACGAGAGCTGGTGAGTTCTCCTTCAATGGAAGTCTTCAAACAGACTGGACAGACATCTGGCTGGGATGATTTAGTGAATCCTGCTTTGAGCAGGGGGTTGGACCAGATGATCCAGGAGGTTCCTCCAACTCTATCATTCTATGAATCTATGATTTTTATACTATGTGTGCAAGACAACTGAAAAGTAGAATTACAACCTACGGAAAACTGATGAAAAATTCCAGATGCAAGTCATATGATGGCAAGAAATGGCTATGTTCATAATATACACACACACATCTCTGCTTTATGCACATCTACGCACACTCTCAGCTCTGCTTCATTCACATATACACATACACACAGCTCTGCTTCATGCACATCTACATACACAAACAATATATATATTATACACACTTATATACACACACACATATATACATACTCCCACATACAGAGCTGTGCCGCTTGTCCATATAGACACACAGACATAGATATATTGTGTAGCAGTCATTACAAGGAAAAGTTAATGGGGTAAGACTAGATTATACATTCAGGACATATATGCTCAGAATTTGCTATGAATGTAGTATATGTCTGTATCCCAGACATAAGACCCCCATATATCAGGCAGAAAAAAAATTGACAGGTGGTCTCATACCTCTGAAGGCCTCTCTACTCAGCTGTATAGGAGTCACTAAAATAGCCTTGTACACCAAGACTGGATGTTTCCATAACTCACGGAAGTGAAAGGACAGAGCTACGCACGCATGCCACCATCTATCCATTTGTGCCAGACAACTCACCAGGCGGACCCATGAACTGGAGACAGATGTTGGTCCCTGATCTGGGTCGTAAATCAAGCAACTAAAAAAAAAATGATTTGCATAGGCTTAAAAAAAAAATAAGTGGGATGAGCTGTGTAAATTTTTATGAAATATCTAGTCCTCAGATTAGTCAGAAGTCTGCTAGCCATGAAATAACTAAAATAAAAGCAGACATCTTACCGAGCAGATTTGACACCAGATATGATGAAGGAGCAAGTGGGTGAATCGGCCATTTTGAATTTGTCGTAAAGCATCAAAATTTCCAAGAAGAATGTCACATCCATAGGGATTTGACTCAGGGTCCCCTCCATTCTTTGGATTTCTCATATTTCATACCAGTTTGTCTAAATTTAAAAAAAAAAATTAAGTTCATCAATGTACCGTATTTTTTCAGACTATAAGATGCACTTTTTTTTCCAAAAATTTTTTGGGGAAAATGGGGGTGCGTTTTATATCGTCAGAATATATTTACAAATACTGTGGCGGCAGTCCCGGTCCGATGCTGCAGGGAGATGCAGCCTGCTCTTTGGTACTCCGTGGTGTGGGGGGGTTCTGCCGGCATTTTGTGACAGCCGGGAGATGCCCCAGATCTATTGCTGCGATGCCTCGGCCTCTGGGAAAATGGCCGCCGAGGGCGGCGCATGCGCAGATTGAGATCTCTGGACCGAGATTTCGTCCCAAGATCTCATTGCCAAAATCTGAATCTGAGCATGCGCCGCCTTGGCGGCCATTTTCCCCAAGGCCACCGCATTGCAGCAGATTGAGATCTCGGGATGAGATCTTGTTGTCGAGATCTCAGTCTGAGCATGTGCCGCCCCCTTTGGCCATTTTCCCAGAGGCCACCACATCGCAGCAATGGATCTGCAGGGACCTCCGGGCTTTCACAAAATGCCGGCGGAGCCCTGCTGCACCACAGAGCACCACCGCCACACCTGTCGCAAAATGCCAGTGGAGCCCTGACGCACCACAGAGCACCACTGCCGCACCTGTTGCAAAATGCTGGCAGAGCCCCTTGCACCACAGAGCACCACTGCTGCACCATCCTGGTATGGGATTTTCCGGAGGCCACCGCACCAGCCTGGACCACCGAACAACCGCTGTGACCATGCTCCCCTGTGACCACTTCTCCACCTGTGCCGATCCTCCCCAGTAAGCTGAATTCGGACTGTAAGATGGATCCCAATTTGACACATTATTTTTTTTCCCTATTTTGCTTCTGAAAATTTGGGGTGTGTCTTATGTTCTGCTGCGTCTTATAGTCGAGAAATATGGTAAATCCCAGGATGCAACTCCAGGGTGACGTATAATGTCTAATAAATGGAATGCAAATAGTGATGTAAAACCAGTCTGCAGGTGACGAGGATCATTTCACTTACTCTTTACAGATGAGAACCGTGTTGCTGCTGCTTAGATACCCCGTGTACTTGGCGCCTGACAAGTAGGCCATTGGCTTGCGGTCATCTCAATCATCATTAACAAATCAGGTGACAGAAACCTGTCTGGAATCTGGAAAAAAATATAAAATAATATTATAATCTCACAAAACATTACTTTTTTAACCCATTCCTGACGTACTTTTATGAAGATCAGCCTTTTATAGTGCAGTATACAGTTTAAGTGATCAGATAATCATAGACAATCATAAGATCAATTCCCCTAAAGGGACTAATAAATAGATGTATGTTTTTTTTTTACTTAATTTCACAACACTTGATTTTTTTTCAAAGTTTTCCAGAACATTGAATGATAAAATGATTTATGACATTCAAAACTAAAACTTGCAAAAAAAAAATGCCATCTTTATGTGGATGGAAGTATACATAAAAGTTAAGATTCTTAGAAAGGGAGAAAAAAACAAAAATGCATTGTAAGTAATTGCTACACTAGATATGATGCAGAGTATGGTTTCTTAGATGTTGAGAATATGGCTTTCCTCCTGGTGGAAACGCCACTGGTAAGTGTAGAGTTCGATGGGGTGGCACCATTTTCTTCTTCTTCGAGACTGTGTTCAGCCAGTGATGCATCGCCTTCTCTCCTTTATTGCCTTTAAATGACAGAATGGGATGGCTTATAGGATCCCCCCAACCGCACAAGACATTTAAGTTGCTTGGCTACTCAAGTTTCCATTTAAAGCGAACCCCAAGTAGGTGATAACTTGCAAATTGGTGGAGGTCCAAGTGCTAGTGATCCTGAGAGAAGAGCTTTGAATTGCAAGCATTCTCTATGGGACAGCTGGAGACCGCAGACTACACCGCTAGGCTAACTTGTAGATCAGTGGTGGCCAAATCACATGAACTCCGACCAATCTGCAAGTTATCACCTATTCTGTGGAAGTTTTAGTGATAGAAATCAACCTTTAAGACTGTAAAATTAAAGAAATCTTCTGTGTAACCCAGGAACTTATCTGTGTCCTCACCTTACTTTTCTATGTCTGGCTGTAATGGGAGCTGCACTCCTCTGCAAATAGAAAAACATAATTTCACCCAGTCCCCCTAAGCTCATCCGGCCCCATCAGTTCCGTAGCCAAAAACAAAACACTTCTCTGTTGCTTCATTGGGGACACAGGAACCATGGATGTATGCTGTTGGCAGCATAGAGCTAACATTAAGAATTACAAAAGTTGGACCCTCCCCTGCAGACTACATCCAGGTGCAGATACTGGACTAAACCTGTTTAGATTAGTGTCATATAGGAGGCAGACACAGGTCTTAGGCCAAGAGTCGTGTCTCCCTTTTTTCCCACTTCTTGAAAACTGAACTCCCATGTCATCCTTCTCATCTTCTTCAGTTCTGCATGAGAACCCTAGGCAAGATGGTAACAGTCTCATTTTCATTTCAGTCCACTTTATTTTCCAGTGTCCCAACAGTTTCCTTCTCCTTTGTCTTCTTGTCTGTCCAGTCTGCTCCTTTCTCTTGGTTTTATGAACTATATCAGTAGGAAACTGTCACCATTTTTGTGTCATACCAGCTAAAAATATCATCTTACTCAGTGTCTGCTATACATTCCCTAAATATTTATGTAACTTCCTAACTCCCCATGTATAGCTGTGAAATACCTTTTTGATTTTTCCTGAGCTGTATCCTAATTGGGTCAGTCCGCTGCAATGGTAATGGCTTCGGGCCACTACACCCCTGTCTCTGGTTGCTGCTTGCAGTCCTGGATGTGGATGACTTTTCCTGCATCATACTCATTGCTATAAGAAATTTTGCGCCTGCACAGACCAACTGTGTTTCGCGCTTGCGCAGTATACTTTTCCCAACTGCATGCAAAGCCGAAAAGCAGAAGTGTACGTAGGCGAAACCTGAAAGTATGCTACATGATACTGGCTTGGCTCTCACACAGGAGATGTGTACAGAGGCTAGTTAGCGTAGGGTCAATAGTACCACAATGCATTTGGATTCTCTGCAAATTAAAAAAAAAAAAGTTATCTCCTAAATATACAGTCACATTACAGGTTAGCGATATACATTTTGTGTAATTCCTGGTGGCACTCTGTTTTGGCTGATTGCTAGTTTTCAGCAGAACCCTATTTTACCAATAGAACTACGGTATGTTTCTTGTCTAATCCAGATTAAAAAACCAGGTTTCCTGAAAAATGTAATTGTTTGTATAAGAAATTCATTTTTTGTGCATAATTATATATATTAACAAATTGTGGGAAATCAGATATCTTTCTCAGGACTTCTGGTACACTGACATATCGAAGACGCTGTGGTGTAAGTAAGGTCTCATTCACATGTCAGTTTTTTTTACGTACAAATGCTATTAGTATTTTTTTTCAGATAGCAATAGTACCCATGACAGACTTGTGAAGAGCCCCATGGACTGATTTTTTGCAGACCAAGTGGTCCATGCAAAATCATGGATTCATGGTCAACGTTGATCCGAGTGGTGGATGAAATTCTGCAATGAAAGTCTATGGGTCCGTGAAAAAAAAAAAATTCTAACAGCACTAGGATGCCATTCTAGCTCCGTCCGAGCTGCACTGTGCAGGAAAAATCCTGGGATTGGTGGGGCTATGAAGACTCCATTATGGCAGGTCTTGGGTGACATTTTCATTTCAGGCAAAACCCAATAAACTTTAACCATTCATAGCCTTTATGTGTAACACTTCATTTAGCATATGCTTTCAATCTTCAAAACGTTTAGATAAAAGATAAGTATTCAAAAAGCAAAAATTACAAGTAGTGTGAATGCCACTACAGACTATTAGAATTGCTAGTGAAACCATGTAACGCATTGAAGAAGAAAGTCACAAAACACACTAAACCTACCCGTCTGCTCTGGATAATCAGCAATTGCAAACACACAGCCCATGAAAAAGTAGTCTTCAGGAACTGAAAATTCAAAGACAGACGCATAAATTAAAGGGGAATAATGCGTCATCAGAAAAATGACAACCAAGTATTTATTTTAATTTGATCTTGATGTGACAATCACAAAAAAATAAATCTGGAAATATTGCAGTTATCAGACTAGCGATTGTAGCACACATACAGCTGACTGCTTCTGTTGCTCACTTATCAAATTAACTCTGTAGACTGAGACAGAACAAGCAGAGTTATCTCATGGATGGAATATTTAACAGCTGTATGAGGAGCTCTGTTGCTTTGACACTCTGGGTCTCTGTGTTCAAATCCCACAGAGAACAACATCGAGCAATGAGTTTATATTTTCTCCCTGTATTTGTGTGCGTTTTCTCAAAGTACTCCAATTTCCTCCCACAATCCAAAGACACACTGATAGAGAATTTACTTTGTTAGGTCCAGTGGAGACAGTGATTATGATATATGTAAAGCACTGTGGAATTTGAAGGCGCTATAGTAAGTAAAATAAATAATTGTTCTGCTGCATATGCCCAATTAGAAAATGATAACAATAGGGCACATACATGCAGAGATTAGTGGAGTTGCTGTAGAGGAGGCAAACTTTAAGTATGGTAAAATCACCTCTACTAAAACTATGAAAGAATCTATTTAGCTTACTATTCAGTGATGGGTCGTGTCCGTGAAGTTGTTGAGATTGGGGTGGCTGATGACTAGGTGTCTGGGGTGGAACATGTTGTATCTGCCTCAGTTGCTGTTGAGTCTGGTTTTGCATTTGCCCTGCTGTAAATGTTGGAGGTGCTGCTGTTGGAGGTATTGTTGCAACTGCTGTAGGTTGCGTTTTTGCTACCGAGCTTGTTGGGCTGGGAGTGGAGCCGGAGAAAGGGTCCCCTGCTGAACCTGGGCCTGCTGCAGCATCAATGGCTGTTGAATTTGTGATTGAGGAGTCTGCAGCATTTGCTGCTGTTGAAGCACAGCTTGTTGCAGCTGCTGCTGAATTTGCTGTTGCTGGAACAGTGTCTTGTTGAAGTTGCTGCTGTTTCATTGAAGCGTTCGTTGCTGCTGCTGCAATTGCTGTTGATTCACTGATTGCGGTTGGATTATTTTTTAGGTAATCTGATGCGGTTGATGAGTTTGATTTGTGGTTGCACATGATACTGCGTAGTTTGGGCCTGTATTTGCTGCTGTTGTGGGGATTGTACTTGAATTTACTGCTGCTGTAGGGACTGTGCCTAATTTTGATGTTGCTGCTGAATGGCTGATGGCTAAACCTGCTGCTGGATTGCCTGTGACTGAATCTGCTGCTGTTGTAGAGCTTGAGTCTGGATTTGCTGCTGCTGCAGTGTGTGTAACTGCGGATGAGGCTGAATTTGCTGCTGAATAGCATGCTGCTGAAGTTGCTGCATTTGCTGCAATGTTAAATGTTGTATCTGCTGTTTCTGAACCTGCTGAATGCTTTGTTGAAGGTTTTGCTTCTGTATACCGGGCTGAAGGGTTTGCTGTTGCTGAATGTCTGTTGCTGCTGTATAGATGTTTGAATTGTCTGCTGCTGCTGTAGAGTCTGCTGCTGTCCAGGTGTCTGCTGTTGTTGAAGGATTTGCTGTACATTTTGCTGCTGAAGCAGTTGCTGCAGTGTCTGTTGGTGTTGAAGATGCTGCTGCTGTTGCAACTGCTGGAGCTGCTGCTGAAGTGCGTGCTGCTTTTGGAAGTGCTGCATGGTTTGCTGCTGTGGACGAAGTATCTGTTGTTGTGAGAACTGCAACTGAGTGAAATGTTGCTGTTGGTTTACTTGTGAAAACTGATGCTACGGAAAAACCTGCTGGGTGATTTGCTGCTGCAGCTTTATGAGCTGCTGAGGCTGAATCTGCACAAGAGGATGCTGCTGCTGCGTGGTCTGATGGGACTGCTGCTGTAATAGTTGTTGAGCTTTTTGCATCAGAGATTTCATCAGATTGAACAACACTGCTTTTGGATGTCCTTGCTGGGGATGACTGCCTTGTTCTAAGTTTTTGATGGAAGTAGAGAGCGTTTGTAAAAGCTATGGAAGAATGAGAACAAGTTAGAGACAAGAAGAGATACATACAGATACACAGTACTGTGCAAAAGTTTTAGGAAAACTGAGGACTAAGAACACTACACGTGTTTGAAACGCGTCCAGTTATTCAAGACATTCCTTCCCCCTGTATGCCCTGGTTTGTCAAGCAGCTTACATTTTAAATTTGTCCAAATAAAGACTTTTGATTTTATTTCCTCAGCTGGATACCTTCATTTTCATGCACAAGTACCTGGCGTCAAGCAGAGACGTTTCCGTGCTCGGATCAAAACTCTCATAGGCTGTGAGAATACCATCATAAGGGTGAGCTGAATTATTTCCTTTTTTCTGTAGAAAAATACTCTAAAAATTAAAAATGGAAGTGTTAATATATTAACTAGCAAAGTGAATGAACAAAAGAAAAATATAGAATTAAATCAGTAATTGCTGTGACCACCTTTTTCTTTCAAAACAGCATCAAATCTAGGTACACTTGTGCAACCGCAGGAATTCTATAAGATTACAGTCAGGATACGAGTAACTAATTAGACCAGACGGGTGATAATGATCATCATTTTCATATGTAGGTTAAAACACAGTATTGGGCTACAACAGAAACAGCTGTGTAGGACACTTAGAACTGGGTGAGGAACATCCAAACTTTGATACAAAGCTAATTGTGTGAAGACTGCTTCATGCCACAGCTCATTCATCGTGGCAAGATTTAGGATAGCAACAAGACAAGGTAATTCTTCTGCATCAACATGGTGGCTCTCAAGCAAAAATGTCAAAGTAGACTGAGGTTTCAAGATGTGCTGTACAATCTATTTTAAAAGAAGTACCAAGAAAGGGGCAACATTGAGGACAGTAGACACAGTGATAAGCCAAGGACCAAGGCTACCAAGTGCAGGAGATGAAAAACACATTCTTACTTTCAATCAAAATTGGAAGATGTCCATCAGCTTAGAGCCGGCAGCAACCAGTGGGGCTCAGCTACATCCATCTATTGTTTAAAAAAGTCTACCTAGAAGTGGTCTTCAATGAAGCAGTGTGGCCAAAAACAACATATCTTTGACATGGAAACAAGGATAAATGACTCAACTAGGCACAAAAACATAGGAACTGGTGCAGAAAAATGGCAGCAGGTGCCCTGGGCCAGTGAATCAAATGTGAAATATTTGGCAGTAACAGAAAATAGTTTGTTGCAGATGGGCTGGAGTCTGGAGTAATAATGGGCGTCTGCAGGTATTAGTGTTGCATGGTGAAGGTTCTTTGCAAGTTTGAGGCCGATTTTGGCAAATGGGGCTGGGGGAGTTTGTCAGGACTAAGGATGTACTCAGTGATGAGAAATACAGGAATATACTTATCCATTATACAATAGCATCATGGAAGAGTCAGATTGTCTCAAAATGTATTCTTCAATATTACGACCCCAAACCTACGGCCAATGTCATTAAGAACAATCCTCATTGTACAGAACAAAGAGTCCTGGAAGTGATGCTATGGTCCCCCAAAGCCTCATCTCAACAGCATCGAGCCTGTCTGGGATTACATGAGACAGAAGGAATTGCACAAGCGACATCCACAGAAGATCTGTGGTTGAGTTCTGCAAGATTTTTGAACAACTTCCATGCAAAGTTCCTTCATAAACAGTGTGCAAGTACCTAGAAGTGATGTTTGATGTGCTTTTGAAGACAAAGGGTGGTCACACCTAATATTGAAGTGATTTAGGTTTTGTTAATTCATTCACAAAGCATTTTTTTCATTGATAAAAATATTTTATTTTTTAAAAGCATTTATGCAAGTGCATTAGTGATGAGCGAGTATAGTCATTGCTCTTGTTTTCCCGAGCATGCTCCGGTGTCCTCCGAGTATTTTGTTGTGCTCGGAGATTTAGTTTCTGTCGACGCAGCTGCATGATTTGCGTCTGCTAGACAGCCTGAATACATGTGGGGATTCCCTAACAAACAGGCATTCCTCACATGTATTCAGGCTGTCCAGCAGCCGCAAATCATGCTGCTGCATCGACCCAAACTAAATCTCGGAGCACGCCAAAATACTCGAAGGACACCCGAGCATGCTCGGGAAAGCCCGAGCAACAAGTATGCTCCCTCATCACTAAAGTGCATCACACAATATTAGTATATCAAAAAGTTAATGTACTTCAGTTCTTCAATACAAAAAGTGAAGCTCATATATTAGAGTCATTACAAACAGAGTGATCTATTTCAAGTGTTTATTTCTGTTCATGTTGATGATTATGGTTTACAGCCAATGAAAACCCAAAAGTTATTATCTCAGTAAATTAGATTACTTTGTAACACCAGCTTGAAAAAATGATTTTAAAATCGGAAATGTTGGCCTACTGAAAACAATATTCAGTTAATGCACTCAATGCTTGCTCGGGACTGTTTTGGCATCAATTGCTGCATTAATACGGCATCTCATGGAGGCGATCCGCCTGTGGCACTGCTGCGGTGTTATGGAAAGCCCAGTTGCTTTGATAGCAGCCTTCAGCTCGTCTGGATTGTTGGGTCTGGTGTCTCATCTTCCTCTGGACAATACCATCTATGTGGTTAAAATCAGGGGAGTTTGCTGGCCAATCAAGCACAGTGATACTGTTGTTTTCAAACCAGGTATTGGTACTTTTGGCAGTGTGGACAGGTGCCAAGTCCTGCTGGAGAATGAAATTTCCATCTCCAAAAAGCTTGTCAGCAGAGGGCAGAATGGAGTGCTCCTAAATTTCTTGGTATACTGCTGCGCTGACTTTAGTCTTGATAAAACACAGCGGACCTACAGTACACCAGCAGATGACATGGCTCCCAAAACCATCACTGATTGCAGACACTTCACACTAGACCTCAAGCAGGTTGGATTGTGTGCCTCTCCACTCTTCCTCCAGACTCTGGGACCTTGATTTCCAAATGAAATGCAAAATTTACATTCATCTGAAAAAAACACCTTGGACCACTGAGCAACAGTCCAGTTCTTTTTCTCCTTGGCCCAGGGAAGACATTTCTGGCATTGTCTATTGGTCATGAGTGGCTTGACACAAGGAATTTGACACTTGAAGCCCATGTCCTGGATACGCCTGTGTGTGGTGGCTCTTGAAGCACTGAATCAAGCAGCAGTCCACTCCTTGTGAATCTCCACCACATTTTTGAATGGCCTTTTCTTAACAATTCTTTCAATGCTGCGGTTATCCCGGTTGCTTGTGCACCTTTTCCTACCTCACTTTTTCCTTCCACTCAACCTTCTATTAATATGCTTGGATACAGCACTCTGTGAATACCCAGCTTCTTTAGCAATGACCTTTTGTGGCTTACCCTCCTTGTGGAGTGTGTCAATGATTGCCTTATGGACATCTGTCAAGTCAGCAGTCTTCCCCATGATTGTGGAGTCTACTGAAACAGACTATGGGACCTTTTTTAAAAAAAATAGGAAGCCTTTGCAGGTGTTTTTAATAACTATTCAAATTTACTGAGATAATGAATTTTGAGTTTTCATTGGCTGTAAACCATAATCATCAACATAAACAAATAACATATTTTTCGGACTATAAGACGCATCAGACAATAAGACGCACCTAGGTTTTAGAGGTGGAAATTAGAAAAAAAATTTGAAGCAAAAAAATTGTCAATTCAGTACTGTAATATCCCCTATCCTCGTATATATGGTCCCCTCATCCCCATTCTGATACACATGGCCCCTCATCTCTATCCTGGTATGCATGGCTCCCTCATCCCTATCCTGGTATGCACTGCCCCCTCATCCCTATCCTGGTATGATTGCCACCATCCCAGTCCTGGTATGCACGACTCCATCCCAGGCCTGCTATGATTGGCCCCATCACTGTCCTGGTATGATTGGCCCCATCCTTTTTCTGGTTAAATGGCCCCATCGTGTTCCTAGTATGATTGGTCTCATCCTTTTTCTTTTATAATTGGCCCCATCCCACTCCTGGTATGCATGGCCCCATCAGGAAAGATAAAAAAAAACCCATTACACTCACCTACACGGCGCTCCAGTGTCAGCAACTGCTTAATGCTTGTAAGTAGTGCATGGCAGGGATGTCATTCGCTGCTCACAAGCAGAGCGCAGCTGCCGGAATACTCACTGGGACCGATCATCACTGAGAGCGGTGAGTATCCATTCCTCTTCAGTAGCGCGCAGTGTCAGCCAGCGGCTTCCTGCTGCTGCCAGCGGTCATGTGTGCCGATACTTAAGAAAAATGAATATTCACATAGTGGCTCCAGACCAGGAAAACAAGTTTTTATTCCTTCTAGTTGTCAATAAGGGAACTTTAGGAAATGTCACAGCCAATGTTGTGTCAATTTTTATGATAGAGCACTGTTTTTGGAAAATATCACAGAAGACCTCCCATTGAGAATTATAGGTGGATATAAATCTCAATGTAGGATCACTGTGTTTTTTTCGAAGTGGAGGTCAATAAATTCAAGCGGGATGTAGATTCAGCAAGGCGATAGCCATATTTGATAGATTTTTGGTTCGAGGTTATACTTAAACTATCTTTCAAATTATCTGCTTGTCTCAAAACTCCTCAGAGGAACTGATCCTCCTCATCCACTGTAACCGATCAGTGGGAATGGCCTGTATAGTTGATCTAATATGGGCTGAAGATGCGAGCATTAATGAATTGATTGATATCTCCTTTCTGAAGACATCTATATTAGGCCATCCCCTGATGTGAGTTGGATAGCCTAAATATCAATATGTTGTTTATAAAACCTGTACATGAGCCTGATATTAGAGTTGTTGCAATTCAACACACTCATAACATTTTTCAGATTGGTGCCCTGTCAAATTGTAAGCAGGTCGTCGATGTGCCTTTGTATTGACCAGGAAAGCCATTACTAATGTATGTTATATATCATATGGTAAGTGTGTTCTCTATTCCTTACATGATTACACTTGCGACACCGGCTCCTTGTCTTGCCTTGGGAGGAGGTAAACTACTTAATTCTATGCTGCACTCTCCTGCCTTGTTTTGATATTACAACTTGTAGTACTATTTTGCCCTCTTCTGCCTTAGTTTGGCATTGTAACGTATTTTCCTGATTTGAAGATAAGAGGCAGTTGGAGGTGGTGCGTGCGGGACAAAAAGCACTTTATCGACGGTTTTGTTGGGGAGAGGAGGTAGAAAATTGGGGCTCCTGGATTGGGACAAGCGGGGTGTACAAATAACACCCTATTCGGAGTGCCCCACTTCTTACAGCAACAGAGTGCTGAGACAAGAGAAGGAACTGCAGAACTGCGCAGCAGATTCCCTGAATACTCCAATCTGATTAAGGTCATTTTGATCCTCCCCCTTCATGCAGTACAGTTAGTCAAATGAAAAGTTACCACCATCCTCCCAAGGCCGGGACCGAGAAAAGACTTTGACCGTCTCAATTGTAAGAAAAATTTTATCGGCTACCCATGACTGTTATATTGAAAAATATAAGGATTGTTACAAGTCTTCAGTAAAGTTCATCTTTCAAGTTTGCACGAGTCCCCGGTGTATGCTTCTTTCGTCCATAGCCTCATCCCTTGCGAGCATCAACATAACTCACAGTCTCATATAACCGTTGTCTCCCCCGTTATAATTGCCACCGAACCTAGGGATTGTTAGAGACATCGGAGTCACCGTGACTGAACCATCCTCCGAGATACTAGGCCCTGCATCTCACAAGGCGGTGAATCACCTTTACCAGCAGTGCACATGGGAAGTGGGCTGGGGGCCACCGTAAAAAATCTCCCTTTCCCATAGGCCGAGAAAGATATTTTCACATAATGGCGCACAGGTCGTGCCCATTGCAGTGTCTTGCTTCTGTAAAAAGAATCTATGTATGAATTTAAAATAATTGTGTACTCCAACCTCTCCTCCTATACACTAAAGGCCCCGTCTCACATAGCGAGATCGCTAGCGAGATCGCTGCTGAGTCACAAGTTTTGTGACGCAACAGCGACCTCAGTAGCGATCTCGCTATCTGTGACACGTACCAGCGATCAGGCCCCTGCTGCGAGATCGCTGGTCGTGCCAGAATGGCCTGGACCTTTTTTTGGTCGTTCAGGTCCCGCTGACATCGCTGAATCGGTGTGTGTGACACCGATCCAGCGATGTTTTCACTGGTAACCAGGGTAAACATCAGGTTACTAAGCGCAGGGCCGCGCTTAGTAACCCGATGTTTACCCTGGTTACCAGCGTAAATGTAAAAAAAAACAAGCAGTACATACTCACCATCTGCTGTCCGTCAGGTCCCTTGGCGTCTGCTTCCTGCTCTGACTGAGCCGCCGTAAAGTGAGAGCACAGCAGTGACGTCACCGCTGCGCTCTGCTCTCACTGTACGGCGGCTCAGTCAGAGCAGGAAGCAGACGCCAAGGGACCTGACGGGCAACAGATGGTGAGTATGTACTGTTTTTTTTTTTTTTACATTTACGCTGGTAACCAGGGTAAACATCGGGTTACTAAGCGCGGCCCTGCGCTTAGTAACCCGATGTTTACCCTGGTTACCCGGGTGCTGCAGGGGGACTTCGGCATCGTTGAAGACAGTTTCAACGATGCCGAAGTCGTTCCCCTGATCGTTGGTCGCTGGAGAGAGCTGTCTGTGTGACAGCTCCCCAGCGACCACACAGCGACCACACAGCGACGCTGCAGCGATCAGCATCGTTGTCTGTATCGCTGCAGCGTCGCTGTGTGAGACGGGGCCTTAACTTACCTGCCTTCATCAGCGTATAGTTCTGTGTTTTTTCAAAAGAATTAAACTTATTTGTCACCACCCGACTGTTTATATGAAAATAAATTAACACTTAAAATGATACTGATTAGAGATTGTAAATCTTAATTTTTTTCAATTAAAAAAATATATATATACTTACGGTTTTTCTTTATTCTGCCCTGGTGCAGCTGAAGCAGCAGAAAAAGGTTTTGAGCAGCCTAGTGTTTAGAATGGAGAAAAAAGGACAGGAAGGTTAGTGAGTTTGGAAAACGGGAACTGAAAAGGGAAATGCTTTTCTCTCACTATAGGACATATAGAGACACTTAAATATTTTGGTTTCTTCCAATGAAAATATTCAATGTAGTGTAAAGACATAGAGAGAAGACACAAAGTGTATCTACCCCTAATATTATGAGCCTTAATGTAACAATATGTCACATACAACAATGGGAGAAATTCTTCCTTACTTTGTTGGACGGCTCTCTTTTCCTTTTTCATCACTTTCTCTGCTGAAGAAATAGAAGAAATGATCACAAATAAATACCATGTAAAATGTGAATGTATTCACCCCCTTGAAATTTTTGTGGTTTGCTACCTCACAACCTGGAATTTCAGTGTTTTTTTGTGAGGGTTTGCATCAGTTCATGTAAAGAACATGCCTTGGTCTTCTTTTTATTATTAAGCAAACAACAAATGGGACAAAATAACTGTAAACGTCAGTGTGCATAAACTACTTACCCCCCTAAAGTCTGTACTTTGTAGAGTCTCCTTTTGTGGCAATTACAACTGGAAGTCACTTTGGATAAGTCTCCATAAACTTTCCACATGAGACTTTTGCCTATTCCTCAAGGCAAAACTGCTCCAGTTCCTTCATGTTAGATGGTTTCCTCTGGTGAACAGCAATCTTCAATTCTGACCACAGATTCTCAATTGGATTAAGGTCTGGGCTTTGACTAGACCGCTCCAAAACATTTACGTTTCCCCTTAAACCACTTGAGCGTTGCTTTAGCAGTATGCTTTGGGTCATTGTCCTGTTGCAAGCAAACCTCTGTCCCAGGCTCTATTCATTGACACACTGAGACAGGTTTTGCTCAAGAATATCCCTGTATTTCGCACCATTCATCTTCCCCTCGATTCGGGCCATTTTCACTGTCCTTGCTGCCGAAAGACATCCCCACAACATGATGCTGCTACCACGTTTCACAGCAGGAAGGTGTTCTTTGGGTGATGAGCTGTATTGGTTTGACGCCAGACATAGCATTTACCTTGGTAGCCAAATGTTAAATTGTGGTCTCCTCTGATCACAGCATCTTCCTCCGTACATTTGAGGTGTCTCCTACATCTTTTCGGGAAACTCAAAACAAGAAATTTTTTGTGTGCAATGAAACGCTTTTTTCTGTCCACTCCATAAAGCCTACCTTTATGGGGTGTACAGCTTACTGTGGTCATATGGACAGACACTCCAGTCTTTGCATGGGAACTCTGAAGCTCCTTCATGGTTGCCTTTTTGTCTGTGTGCTGCCTCTTTGATTAATGCCCTTCTTGCCCGGGCTGAGAGCTTTGGTAGGCGGCCCTCTCTTGGCAGGTTTGTTATGGTACCATGATCTTTCCATATGAGGATGAAGGATTTGATGGTGCTACAGGGAATCATCAGAGATTGGGATTTTCTTTTTTACAACCCAACCCGGACTTGTACTTCTCAACAACTTTGTCCTTGACTTGTTTGGAGAGCTCCTTGGTGTTCATGGTGTTGCCTGGTTAGTGGTGCCTCTTGCTTATAGAGATTCTCCAACAAAGTTCATTTTCATGAATAGATCTTGAAATTAAAATAAGTTACACAATTGGATATGATTAAAAATAATATCCCTGTGCTGAGATAATCTTATACATGTGCCCCTGCTGTGTACTGTGTCATTGCTGTGTCTGACCATGCAGGAACATGGTCTGATCATACCAGAGCTCCTGAGCAGGGAGGAAGGAAAAGAATATACAGATAACATAGCATGGGATCACAGCTGATTATTTTTGTGAGGTAAAACATTTTATGACTTTATACACAATGTTTTACTTTAAAGAAACAATCATTTGCGATCCAGTAATGTCCTGTCTGTGTACTCTCCTTTGCGTCCTCCCCTGCCCAGGAGCTGTGGTATGATCAGACCATGTTCCTGCACAGTCAGACACAGCCATTACACAGTACACAGCAGGGGCACATTTATAAGATTATCTCAGCACAGGAACAATATTTTTAAACACATCCAATTGTGGAAATTATTATTATTCCAAGATCTATTGATTAAAATGAACTTTGTTCGTGGGATAACTCCTCTAATGTTGTTGCAGCCCCTGTGGCCTTTCAGAAAAGGTGTGTACATACTGACAGACCATGCGACACTTAGATTGCACACAGGTGGACTTCCTTTCACTAAGTAACTTATAAAGGGAATTGCTTGCACCCAAAATATTTAGGGGCTTCATCGCAAAAGGGGTGAATACATATGTACATGCCAATTTTAAATTATTTAATCCCATACATTTAATTTATGTTTCTATGTTCTCTCATGTCACCAGCTTCAGACTATTAGGAACTGATTCATCACACAAATCGGATTTCAAAAAGAATGTATGGAGAATGGGGGAGCTTGGTATGGAGAATGGGGGAGCTTGGTATGGAGAATGGGGGAGCTTGGTATGGAGAATGGGGGAGCTTGGTATGGAGAATGGGGGAGCTTGGTATAGAGAATGGGGGAGCTTGGTATAGAGAATGGGGTCTCACTATGGAGAATTGTGGACGTCTTAGTATCGAAAAAGGGTGGCATGTGGGGAGGTCGGTCTCAAAATGGAGGTGGGCTCAGCATGAAGAAGGCTTAGCATGGGGGGGTCTCGATATGGGGAAGAGGTAGCATGAGGGAGTTCGAAATGGAGAAGGGGTAGTGTGTGGTAGCTCGATATGGAGAATGAAGGGGGTCTCTGTATGCAGAGTGGGGAGGGGACGTATTTTGGTGGACTGCTCAAGTTTTCTTTTTTATCAATTCTGCTGCTGGAGAAAAAGAAGAAATTATCACCAATAAGTACCATTTTAAATAATAATCAGGAACAAATCCTAGCCCCCTAGGGACACAGACAGTAAACATATATGTGACCTGTCTCATATACTTCACCACATGATATAGATAGATGTCATTCCTAATTATTAGCTTATTGTATAAATATCACATGCATTTGAAAGAGGACTGATGTTCTTCCTGTGTAACTACCAGGAGGAATCATTGTATAATATTGCATCTAGAAAACAGCAATTAGCACATAAGGGCATGTCCATTTGTAGGAAGGGTTAAAATACTTACATGTTCTTTACATGGCTGCTGTTCCTGCACTTTGGCATCCACAATTTCCGTTTGTGTCTTAAAAATTCAAAAAAACAAATTGAGACACAGACAGTTAACATTATCATACTGATCAGTCTATGAGGATTTATACAGTGGTATTGTCCTGTGTAATGTCACAATATGACGTCATTGGAGTAAACGCGGCCACGATTGCTCTTATTACTTACGGGATTGGCGCTGTGTTGGCCCACGCTGTTTTTATTTCATGTCTGTAATAAAATAAAGTTTTCATTTGAAATAGAGATACCGTATATACTCGAGTATAAGCCGAGATTTTCAGCCCAAATTTTTGGGCTGAAAGTGCCCCTCTCGGCTTATACTCGAGTCACGGTCGGCGGGTGAGGGGGAGAGGGCGCTGAGGCATACTTACCTGCTTCCGGCGCTTCTGGCGCTCCCCCTGCCCGTCCCATGGTCTCCGGGTGCCGCAGCTCTTCCCCTGTTCAGCGGTCACGTGGGACCGCTCATTAGAGAAATGAATATGGACTCCACTCCCATAGGGGTGGAGCCCCATATTCATTTCTCTAATCAGCGGTGCTGGTGACCGCTGACAGAGGAAGAGGCTGCAGCACCGAAGACCAGCTGTCCGGGGGAAGGAGCGGGACGCCGGGAGCAGGTAAGTATGTCATATTTACCTGTCCGCGTTCCACACGCCGGGCGCCTCTCTGTCTTCCCAGCGTCTCTCTCTCCGCTCTGATTGTGCAGGTCAGAGGGCGCGATGACGCTTATAGTGTGCGCGCCGCCCTCTGCCTGATCAGTCAGTGCGGAGAGACGCCGGGACGGGACGCTGAGGAGCTGCAAGCAAGAGAGGTGAGTATGTCATTTATTATTTTTATTGCAGCAGCAGCAGCAATGGCACAGCTTTCTATGGTACATCTATGGGGCAATAATGAACGGTGCAGAGCACTATATGGCACAGCTATCGGGCAATAATAAACGGTGCAGAGCACTATATGGCACAGCTTTCTATGGTACAGCTATGGGGCAATAATGAATGGTGCAGAGCACTATATGGCACAGCTATGGGGTCATAATGAACGGTATGGAGCATCTATTTTTATTTTTGAAATTCACCGGTAGCTGCTGCATTTTCCACCCTAGGCTTATACTCGAGTCAATAAGTTTTCCCAGGTTTTTGTGGCAAAATTAGGGGGGTCGGCTTAAACTCGGGTCGGCTTATACTCGAGTATATACGGTAGTTAGAAAGTATCAGAACATATCATCTGTACAGTGTGTCTCCTAAATAAATGCCATGACTGAAGTTGTAGCAATCAGGGGAACAGTTATAGGGTTGGTAGATAAAAAACAGATGACCAACAATGGACTCCATAAACTTCACTTCTATTATGTAAGAACCTTTACATCCGCATGTGAAAACTTCAGAACAACTGGAGGGATTTTATCCTAGCATGTCTATTGTTTTTGGACTCTTCTAAAATCAGTTATCATTATGTACAGTATATACAGCCATGTTGCCAAGATGCGACGTCCTGCTGGAGAATGAAATTTCCATCTCCAAAAAGCTTGTCGGCAGAGGGAAGCCTCTAAAGTGCTCTAAAATTTCCTGGTAGACGGCTGCCCTGACTTTGGTCTTGATAAAACACAGTGGACCTACACCAGCAGATGAAATGGCTCCCCAAACCATCACTGATTGTGGAAATTTCACACTAGACCTCAAGCAGCTTGGATTGTGTGCCTCTCCACTCTTCCTCCAGACTCTGGGACCTTGATTTCCAAGGTCTAGTGTGAAGTATCCACAATCAATGAAGTATCCACAATCAATGATGGCTTCGGGAGCCATGTCATCTGCTGGTGTAGGTCCACTGTGTTCTACCAAGACCAAAGTCAGCGCAGCCGTCTACCATGAGCCTGTGCCACGTATCGATTGTTTATGTTCCGTTTTGGTGCTCTTATACCTTTTGTACTCAGAAGAGGCTGATTTTTGTTTATTAAGCTGGATGGTTTATAGACATTTAATAAACTGCACGTTTGTTTTGAACCCTGTGTGTGCACCAGCGTCAAACTAAGAGCTGATCCCTTACAATATGCACAGCCATGTTTTATATCCTCCCCAGTCTGCACCTTGTTACACATACAGTAACAGATTATATGCATTAACTCTAATAAATATGCATTGCTGTAATAAATCCTTTTATAAGTGAGTGAGGTGTAGAGTGCGTTCACTTCTGACAGCCATTGACACCCCTTCTTCCGTGAGATGCAATTGTGGGGTGCCGATCGGCTATTATGACTGACGGAAACCTTTTGGAGGCCTCCATGTCTGCCATGTGAAATCTACTGTATAACTGAGCCTGAGCTTTCCTCAGTCTGTACCCAGTTGTAACAAGTCAGATATCTTATCAGTCACAGTTACACATATACAATCCTATACAATCCATAATATGTGTATATCTCATTATCTCTTTACTTACGGCCTGATGTTCTCCTCACAGTCGTCAGTTTGGAAGATCTCAACCATGGTGGTTTCTTCTTCCCTCTCTTCCTCACTAAATAACATAACCCATTAGAAGAGAGGGTTAGAGTGTGTACACACATTGCAATTATGGTGAATTTCTGTGCAATAGTTCTGGCTGTGATTTGGGAAAAATAAGGAAAGAAATACATCCAATAAATGGTGAGAACCCACCCTAATGAACATAAATTCACCATTCATGAACAGGTGAGATTTTTCCAATGAATTCTGAATTTTTCAGGCCAGTACCCAGATCTGCACCGCTCCAGCAGTTGGCTCTTCTAAGTCCAAGAACACTGCGCCTTGTATTGTGAAATGTGATATAGATCAGTGCAATGTATCACGCCGGTCCGTATCCGCAGTCACGACATAAGACAGAGCACTACAGCCACCTTCTTCTCTGGCAGCGCGGCTAAGAGACTGCACAAGTGCAAAACCTAAGTCAGTGATTGTGAGCATTAGGTGACTAACAAGGTGGTCCACTACTTTTACATTGATGGCCTATCCTTACAGCCGATCAGCTGTTATCGGCAGTGGCGGCTGCCGGTCGGAAGTACTTACCGTACATCCAGAGCTGGCCACTTGTAGTGGCTGCAGCAGGGTACGGCACATTTGCCTCCTATTGATTTGAATAGGAGACGGATGTGTAGTTCCAAGCCCCGGCCCTCTTTCTTCTAGACTATTTAAGAAAACTGGCATCTTTCTGAAGGAGGGAGGGGGAGCGCCGCATTCATTTGTATTGACGTCTTTAAGACTTGAATACAAATGAACTTCTGAGCATGCTGGCATTTCTTGGTTCAGTGGAGTTCCTAAACCAATAAGCGGCGTGCTCACACTATTGACATCACTGCAGCGCGAATAGGTCATATGGTTATATGGCACTAAAGAGTGTTAAGCTTTGTATAACCTAATAAATAAAAAAATGACGTCGGGTTTTCCCTATTTTCATAACCAGTAGTGAGGAGCGAATATACTCGGTACTTGAGATTTCCCGAGCACGCTCGGGTGACCTCCGAGTATTTTTTAGTGCTCGGAGACTTCGTTTTCATTGCCGCAGCTGAGTGATTTCCATCTGTTAGCCAGCATAAGTGCATGTGGAGATTCCCCAGCAACCCCCACATGTACTTATGCTGGCTAACAGATGTAAATCATTCAGCTGCAGCAATTAAAACAAAATCTCCAAGCACTAAAAATACTAGGAGGTCACCCGACCATGCTCGAGTACTGAGTATATTCGCTCCTCACTACTGGTTATGAAAATAGGGAAAACCCAACGTAATTTTTTTATTTATTAGGTTAAACAAAGCTTAACACTCTTTAGTGCCATATAAAGGCACTAAAGTGTGCAAGTTTATTATATATAGGGGCTTGTGAAATTATACATCTACTGGACAAATATCTATTCTACCTATCTATTTATTTGTCTATCTATAATGTGAAAAGCTTTTCCTTTCTTTGGCGGGGGGGCTCATCTTTTCTTTTTTTATCACTTTCTGCTGCTGAAGAAATGATTACAAGTAACATGTAAAATAATAATCTGGAACAAATCCTAGCCCCCTAGGGACACAGACAGTAAACATATATGTGACCTGTCTCATATACTTCACCACATGATATAGATAGATGTCATTGCTAATTATTAGCTCATTGTATAAATATCACATGCGCTTGAAAGGAGACCGATGTTCTTCCTGTGTAACTATCAGGAGGAATCATTGTATAATATTGCATCTAGAAAACAGCAATTAGCACATAAGGGCACATCTATTTGTGGGAAGGGTTAAAATACTTACATGTTCTTTACAAGGTTGATGTTCTTTCCTCGCATGAACTTTGGCATCCACCATATCCGTTTTTGTCTTAAAAAATCCAAACAAACAAATTAATACACAGACAGTTCACATTATCATTCTGATCAGTGTATGAGGATTTATACAGTGATGTTATCCTGTGTAATGTCCTGCGCTTATGTCTTAATATGACGACATCGTTCAAAAGTTCTAGGTTAGATTAGAGTAAATGAGGCCATGATTGCTCTTATTACTTACGGGATTGGCTCTGCCTCAGCCCATGCTGTCTTTATTTCATATCTATAGAGAAAAATGAAGTTTTCATTAGAAACAATGAGTCAAAGATTGCAGCCTAGGAGGTCGCGCAGGTGCCACCACTGCCATCAATTATATAACCCAACATGCAGCGGCAAGCTCACACTACTGACATGACGGCAGCATGAAGAGGTCATCTCATCACATTGCAGACGTCACTGCAGTACTGAAGATACAGGGGGCAGCCGAAAGGGCTCAGTATAGAGAGTGGGGGTGCTTGGTTGCTTAATAAGAGGGTCTTGATATGGAGAATCTGAGGCATCTAGATATGGAAAAGTGGTAGCATGAGGGGGTTCATTATGGAGAATGGGGGGATTTTACTTTATGTAATAGAGGGGGTCTTGGTGTGGAGAAGGGTTAGCATGGGGGCCTCAGTATGGAGAATAAGTAGCATAGGGGGTTTGATATGGAGAAGGGGTGATCTCAGTGTGGAGAATTGAGGGGGAGGGGGATCGATATGGAAAAGGTGCAGTGTGGGGGGCATGAAATGTAGAAGGGTAAGTGTGGGGGTGCTCAGTATGAAAAATGGGGAACTTGGTATACAGAATAAAAGTGTGATTCTGCTGCAATGCAGGTAGGTGCAGGCTTAACTAGATGGCAGTAGAGAGGAAGCAAGTCTGCACCTAAACAGAGCTGACCTGCAGTGCAGCAGTGAGACCACCACAGTGGCAGCAGAATAGTCAAACATGCCGGTTCTATAGTACCAAAGGAAAAGTCAAAACTCAGAGTCAGATGATTGGCCTCGGGGAGACCAAAACATCCAACACCGCGGAGACACCATCACGTGTTTCTCAACGCAGTGATCCAGAACACTGCCCCCATCCCTTATGGGAAATATGCAAATGCATGTAGGATAGCTGCAGAGACACCATCACGTGTTTCTCAACGCAAGCAGTGAATAGCCAGACCTTTCCCCGGGAAGGAACAACCACGGGAAGGGCAGCATCCAATAAAGGAAAACATCCAATACAGGAAAACCACCTATGCCAAGCATGGTATCCATCCACAGACAGCTGTTTCGGGGTGTTTGCCCCTCATCAGTGTGGAGTAGGAATATGGCTATTAGGAGCAGTGCCTAGCAAAAGGCTGTGAAGGAACAGATGATTGGCCTCGGGGAGACCAAAACATCCAACACCGCGGAGACACCATCACGTGTTTCTCAACGCAGTGATCACTGATGAGGGGCAAACACCCCGAAACAGCTGTCTGTGGATGGATACACCATGCTTGGCATAGGTGGTTTTCCTGTATTGGATGTTTTCCTTTATTGGATGCTGCCCTTCCCGTGGTTGTTCCTTCCCGGGGAAAGGTCTGGCTATTCACTGCTTACGTTGAGAAACACGTGATGGTGTCTCCGCAGCTATCCTACATGCATTTGCATATTTCCCATAAGGGATGGGGGCAGTGTTCTGGATCACTGCGTTGAGAAACACGTGATGGTGTCTCCGCGGTGTTGGATGTTTTGGTCTCCCCGAGGCCAATCATCTGTTCCTTCACAGCCTTTTACTAGGCACTGCTCCTAATAGCCAGATTCCTACTCCACACTGATGAGGGGCAAACACCCCGAAACAGCTGTCTGTGGATGGATACCATGCTTGGCATAGGTGGTTTTCCTGTATTGGATGTTTTCCTTTATTGGATGCTGCCCTTCCCGTGGTTGTTCCTTCCCGGGGAAAGGTCTGGCTATTCACTGCTTACGTTGAGAAACACGTGATGGTGTCTCCGCAGCTATCCTACATGCATTTGCATATTTCCCATAAGGGATGGGGGCAGTGTTCTGGATCACTGCGTTGAGAAACACGTGATGGTGTCTCCGCGGTGTTGGATGTTTTGGTCTCCCCGAGGCCAATCATCTGTTCCTTCACAGCCTTTTGCTAGGCACTGCTCCTAATAGCCAGATTCCTACTCCACACTGATGAGGGGCAAACACCCCGAAACAGCTGTCTGTGGATGGATACCATGCTTGGCATAGGTGGTTTTCCTGTATTGGATGTTTTCTTTTATTGGATGCTGCCCTTCCCGTGGTTGTTCCTTCCCAGGGAAAGGTCTGGCTATTCACTGCTTGCGTTGAGAAACACGTGATGGTGTCTCCGCAGCTATCCTACATGCATTTGCATATTTCCCATAAGGGATGGGGGCAGTGTTCTGGATCACTGCGTTGAGAAACACGTGATGGTGTCTCCGCGGTGTTGGATGTTTTGGTCTCCCCGAGGCCAATCATCTGTTCCTTCACAGCCTTTTACTAGGCACTGCTCCTAATAGCCAGATTCCTACTCCACACTGATGAGGGGCAAACACCCCGAAACAGCTGTCTGTGGATGGATACCATGCTTGGCATAGGTGGTTTTCCTGTATTGGATGTTTTCCTTTATTGGATGCTGCCCTTCCCGTGGTTGTTCCTTCCCGGGGAAAGGTCTGGCTATTCACTGCTTACGTTGAGAAACACGTGATGGTGTCTCCGCAGCTATCCTACATGCATTTGCATATTTCCCATAAGGGATGGGGGCAGTGTTCTGGATCACTGCGTTGAGAAACACGTGATGATGTCTCCGCGGTGTTGGATGTTTTGGTCTCCCCGAGGCCAATCATCTGTTCCTTCACAGCCTTTTACTAGGCACTGCTCCTAATAGCCAGATTCCTACTCCACACTGATGAGGGGCAAACACCCCGAAACAGCTGTCTGTGGATGGATACCATGCTTGGCATAGGTGGTTTTCCTGTATTGGATGTTTTCCTTTATTGGATGCTGCCCTTCCCGTGGTTGTTCCTTCCAGGGGAAAGGTCTGGCTATTCACTGCTTGCGTTGAGAAACACGTGATGGTGTCTCCGCAGCTATCCTACATGCAAAACTCAGAGTCAGAGACAAGCCAAAAGGTCAGTAACAGTCAGGAGCGGATAAGCCAAAGACAGAAGACAAAAACAGGGGTGAATACAAGCCAAGTCAAAACCAGGGGGGTCTGCACACTCAAGGGAAACAATGAGTCAAGACGTGAACAGGGGAAAACAGAGACACGGGTTCAGGCAGCTAGAGCAGCAGGACAAATCAGGAAATACCAGAGTCAGATACACACATCGTAGGCAGAACTATAACAGACACCGCCTGCAGGATGCAACAGAGATAAATAGCAAAACCTGAAACCAGACTGAGGCTGAGAAAAGTTATCCCATGACATGATCAGACCTGGAAAAGGTAAAACAGGACTCAAAACCCGGTCTTGATGATGACAAGAAGTGTCTTGGCATGTAGTTTAGGAGTCTCGATATGGTGATTTGGTGGAGTCTCAGTATGGAGAACAGGGGAGGCTCAATATGGACAATCTGGGGTGTCTCAGTATGGAAAAGTGGTAGAGTGGAAGGGCTCATTATGGAAAATGAGAAACTCAGCATGGAAAAACTATAGCATGTGGAGACTTGAAAAGGAGAATGGAGAGGGGAGGCTCAGGAAGGAGAAGGGGTAGCATGGGAGGGGCTTGGTATGGTGTAGAGTCAAAATGAGGGCGACATTGAAGAGGAGGCTACATAAAGCCTACAAATAAATTTGTCTGTTTATAACTGTTATAGATTTATCTTTGAGCAACTTTTTCCAGGAGACTCAGGGATCTTCTGGGAATGTTGGTGAGTATATTATAATCTCACTATCGCTCTACTTACAATTTGAGGTCCTCTTTTTCCTCCTCCTCTTCTTCCTCCTCTTCCACCTCTTCCTCACTATTGGATATATAACATAGACTATATTTAGCAACTCTCATAAGCTATCATTGTTGTTAAAATTACTCATTTTTAGGGGGCGTGGTTTGCCAAGGGACAGGAGTGGTCACGTTTTTGTGGGGCTCCTGTTAATCCCTTACTTGCTACAGAATTAGCTTACTTTATCTTGGACTATTCAACTCCTTAATATATGAGAACATGCCAGGATCAAGAGGGGAGAGGAAAATCGCAGGCACACCTAAGAAATCTACCTCATTTGGGCAGAAAGGTACCCGGGAGAAAAACAATGGCGGCAGCAGGCTTCCCTCTGGCGGGGAAGGAAGTAGTTCCGTGAGCCAGAGCAGTGGAACTGATGAACGAAAACCAGAGGTCCTGCAGCCTCAAAGTGCACAGAAAACCACCAAGACAGCTGCGCGGAGGACCCCTACCCCTGCACCAACCTTGACTCAGACTGCAGGTACAACGGTGGGAGGCAGAGGGACCGCAAAGATCCACGATGCAGCGACGCGGCGGAGGGATACTCTGAACAGTGCGGAGGTGCCGGCAACGAGAATCCCGACGCCTGTCAAGTCAGCGATGCCGGGCGGTGAGGACTGGAGAGGGAGCCGAAGGTCCATTTCAGCAGCGCAAGCCACCGCGCCGCCGTGGGAGCCGAGAGCGGAGACACAGGCAGCGCGACAGTCCAGCCGCGGAGGGATCCCATTGATGCAGCGCGGCACACTGAGGTACGACGCAAAGGAGTTCGTACCCGGAAGTAAGTGGAGCAGGAGACACCAGACGCCGGGAGCCGCGGCAGGGGGCAGAGAGATCGCAGAGCAGCGGCGGGACTCGCCCGCTGCATTAGATCCTGAAGGAGAGTGCTTTGGGAGCCGATCGCCCCCCCAGAGCAAGGGGGGAGGTTGCTCCCTAACAAAAAGAACGTTAATAAAAGCGGCAACAGCCAATGTAATCCAAAAGGGGGCAGGCTCATGGGGGATGGGGCAGAACCGTATTTCCAGCAGGGGCTCAGCCACAGATATGGTTCTCTTTCACCCCCACTACTGAGTAATGATAAAGAGGAGGCAATACAAATGGTTTTAGGCAACCAAATGAACACCACCAATGACTGCCTACCATCATTAAGCAAACCTAGCTTGTATGAAAATAAATCCACTTCATTTAGAAAAATAGCAGAACATGCCGCTTTGTTGCCCAAGTCACTTATTAAATCTATCGCCACTAGGCTTGAAGAGAAACGCAAAGAACAGCCTAATTTTGATAACCCTTATTTGACCCCTGACCTTTCTATGACATCATTGGAAGAGAAAGGTGCATACTCAGACAATTACACGGATTCCTCAGCTTCCTCTGACCACGATTATAAAGGTCTTATGGACGTCTGTGACAATGAGGGGTTAACAGAACTAGAGGAGTACTCAGAGGAGTCCAGTGATATTGAGGATTTAAGTGGCTCAGATGACATATCAAAAACCTCAGATTTGAGCGACATGGAGCAGGAGCAGCCGTGTAGTGAGGTCTCTAATTACTCCCCGATTGATAAAATTATGGCCTCTGACGAGTATCCCTCAGTGAAATTCATGGTCAACCTGTGTAAGGCTCTTCTATCATCTATGGAGCTAAAGGGAACCAGGTCATCTGAAAAAATTTTCAAAAAACTATTTAAAGAAGTTTTTTCGCAAATTAGCGGTGCCCCATTCTCTAACGTTAACATGACCTCTGACAATTCCCCTAACATCCCGAATAAGCCCTACTCTCCAAGTAAACACCAAGGGTTGGCGTCTTGTAATAATATAGAGGGCGAGCCTGTGCGTCCAGATCCCCTGGTCAATCTAAAGAACGATATAGACTCCTTCAGGGCCAAACTAACAGATTTTGAAAATTACAAAAGAAAAAATAACTTGAAAGTCCGTGGTATCCCGGAATCGGTGGGGAAATCTCAGCTAGAGAAATATATCTCCTCTATGATATCTTACATGCTCCCCGAAACTAAAGGGAAAAACCTAATTGTGAAAGCATTTAGGATACGGAAACCTCTTTTTCTCCTGCCTAATACTGCCGCGGATGTCATCGTCTCACTCTACCCTAACTGGCTAAGAGACTCACTGCTCGTCGCCGCAAGGGAATCAAGGTTTCTCTCGTCTCCTTACGGACACTTGACCTTGTACAGGGATCTGTGCAAGGATACTATGCAAAAACGGAAACTGTTTCAGTTCGCCACTAATAGACTGCAACAGGCTGGAATACAATATAACTGGCACCAGTTCTCTAGTCTAAGATTCCTCTTCGCGGCAAAATGGTGTACTTTTACTTCTCCAGCAGAGGCGGTGGACTTTCTAAACCGTGCGGGCATAGGTCATCCCGGATCTCCTTCTGACCCTACATCCAAACCCAAACTAAACTCTTGAATGTTTCTCTTCTCCTCTTTGTATAGTCCAGGTCACAACATGTGATTGAGCCGAACTTGTTGCCCAATAAGTCTGTGGACCATTAACGATCGTCCTACCTTGACAGGCTGTCATTTTTTTCCATCAGTTACACAAATTTTGGTTACCAAATTTTCGCAAGATTTTTTAAGTGATGCTACTTATTTTAATATGCAGTATTATATATAATTTCAGCTGCTGGCCTAAACTATTTTAGTTAATTTCATAGCCTGCTGCACCTTTAAAGTTGATACATTCAATTGTTATTATATAGTTTAGAGAGCTACATATACTATTCTTGTCTATGCATATTTTACCTAACCTACTCTTGGAAGTGGTTCTCTTATGATACAGCTACCATGTTTAATTCTACTGAACTAAATGTCTGCTTGTCTCCCCTATTGTATAGGGGTCTTTCCCTAGTCTCATATCCCTTCCCTCCCTTCCTTCCCTCCCTCGTTTACCCTTCCCGGTTAAAAACAAAATTCAATAAAGTTTCTTTGAAAAGAAAAATTACTCATTTTATACAAGAAATGTTTCTAAAAGCTTCTGAATTTCTATTCATTGTCACTGTTATCTTCCCGTTGCCAACCATTAACAGAAGAATTGACGCTTAGGAAGCCTATGGATAAAGTTATCTGACTGTATACAACTGCTATGGATATATCCTTGAGTAACTTTTTCCAGAAGACTCGGGGATGTTCTGGGAGTGTTGGTGAGTATATTATAATCTCACTATCTCTCTACTTACAATTTGAGGTCCTCTTTTTCCTCCTCCTCCTCTTCTTCCTCCTCCTCTTCCTCCTCCTCCTCTTCCTCTTCCTCCTCCTCCTCTTCCTCCTCCTCCTCCTCTTCCTCACTATTGGATATATAACATAGACTTTATTTACTAACTCTCAAAAGCTACCGTTGTCGTTATAATCACTCATTTTATACAATAAATTTTTCTAAAAGCTTCTGAATTTCTATTCATTGTGACTGTTATCCTCCAGTTCCTAAGTTCCATTAGCAGAAGAATTGACGCTTAGAAAGCCTACGGAAAAAGTTATCTGACTGTATACAACTGCTATGGATATATCCTGGAGGTACTTTTTCCAGAAGACTCAGGAATATTCTTTGAGTGTTGGCTAGTACTTTATAATCTCACTATATCTCTACTTACAAACCGATGTTCTCACTATTGGATATATAACATAGACTCTACTGTATTTACTAACTCTCATAAGCTACCATTGTCGTTATTATCACTCATTTATATGAGAAATGGTTCTTAAAACTTCTGAATTGCCATCCATCATCACTGTTATCCTCCAGTTGCCAACCATTAGCGGAACGAAGGCGGCTATTTATGGTGGACTGTGTATGGAGGATAGAAATGGTTTCATAAAACTCCCAGGCATAATCTATGAAAATTGCTCTAAGAAAAATTGTCCGTGTTACAGCAACCAATCAGATCTTTGCTCTCATTTTAAAGGAAACTTACATGATGGAATCTGGATTCTGATTGACTGTGATGGGCCACACTAATACTTTGTCTTTAAAGAGTTTTTATACATGAGTGTGCCTGTGTCATCTGATGGTGGCACAGTGACAATGAGGGTATGTGAAATCCTCATGAATTTCCAACTTTTTCTTACATCATCCCCCCTTATAGATACATTGATTATGGCAATAGAATATACGGAAGAACCTTTTACAAATATGACCCTGTTTATTACACCAACTTACAAGATGGTCTCCAGGGTAGGCACGTGGGATGTTTTTCCATATCTCGGTCTCCTATAATAGAACATACAGCTCTGGTTAGAATCAATAACACATTGGCTCATCATCTGCAGCTTTTTTTTTAAGTCACTTTCCTTTTTGCCTTGTGGTATTACTTCCAATTTTGGCACAAAATTCATCAGAATGGTGCATGTGATTCATTAATTTGTTGCAAAGTAAAAAGAAAGGTATTTTTTCTTCTCTTGAACCGCTTTTGTGACTTTTGGTCCCATATTTTGGCGTGCTCAAAAATACACCAGAGGGATGAGGGGGGAGATTAGAGTGAAATTTTGCCAAATTTTATGACTTTTTAGAAAGTTTCAATTGTTGAATCAGGTGAAAACATCTGGAATTGCAAAACTACTGCCATGAAGAGGAAAAAAAAGGCGAGCACATGTCAAATAGACTTAAAAAACGTGCAAATAGAGATATGAATGGGGTGAAAACAACAAATAAAGTATAAAACAAACAAAACTAGACATAAATTAAACATAAAGGTGGTGATGAATGGGGGCCATCATCTACCGTATGTAACCTGTCCC
Organism: Ranitomeya variabilis; assembly: GCF_051348905.1. Taxonomy (NCBI): domain Eukaryota; kingdom Metazoa; phylum Chordata; class Amphibia; order Anura; family Dendrobatidae; genus Ranitomeya; species Ranitomeya variabilis. The sequence goes on along the minus strand of NC_135237.1, from coordinate 69,363,561 downwards.
TCAGATAACAGCATGGACATAACCTCCAAAATCTCTCTAGCTCTGCGATCACATAGATTGTACTACACAGGAGGATTATCCTTTAGTCTAGGGCTCAGAGACAACATTTGGTTGGTCAAGAGTCCGGATAAATTTGCGGCATTACTGTAATTTGCTCATGAATAGTGTTGAGCATTCCGATATTGCAATATTGGGTATCGACCGATATTCGCTGTATCGGAGTTCCAATACTGAGTTCCGATATTTTTAGAATATCGAATACCGATATCAGAAGTTCCCATAGTGCAATGATGCACTATAATGGAGTGTGGGCAGTACGTGGGCGGAGACTACGTGTCTGTGTGTGCGGGCGGGGTCTGTGCGGGCCTGCTGGGGGTCTGTGCGGGCTGCCGGGGGTCTGTGCGGGCCTGCCGGGGTTCTGTGTGGGCCTGCCGGGGTTCTGTGCGGGCTGCCGGGGGTCTGTGCGGGCCTTCCGGGGGTCTGTGTGGGCCTGCCGAGGGTCTGTGCGGGCTGCCGGGGGTCTGTGCGGGCCTGCCGGGGGTCTGTGCGGGCTGCCGGGGGTCTGTGCGGGCCTCTCGGGGGTCTGTGCGGGTGTGCAGGCATCGTCCGATGGGACTACAAGTCCCATCAGACTATGCCTGCTGCAATGACAGTGATTGACACATTAGCCAATGATGGGACAGTAGTAGTCCCATCATCCGTCTAATGTGTTGAATGTAAAAAAAAAAACACAAACATACATACTACATACATACAACATACTACATAAATACTACATACATACTACATACAACATACTACATACATACTACATACATACAACATGCATACTACTTACATACTACATACAGCATACTACATACAACATACTACATACATACAACATACAACATACTACGTACATACAACATACTACATACTTCATATATACTACATACATACAACATACCACATACATACAACATACATACAACATACTATATACTACATACATACTACATACATAAATACAACATACATACTGCATACATACACTCACCGGCCACTTTATTAGGTACACCATGCTAGTAACGGGTTGGACCCCCTTTTGCCTTCAGAACTGCCTCAATTCTTCGTGGCATAGATTCAACAAGGTGCTGGAAGCATTCCTCAGAGATTTTGGTCCATATTGACATGATGGCATCACACAGTTGCCGCAGATTTGTCGGCTGCACATCCCAAAGATGCTCCATACAAGGCAGGATGGATCCATGCTTTCATGTTGTTTACGCCAAATTCTGACCCTACCATCCGAATGTCGCAGCAGAAATCGAGACTCATCAGACCAAGCAACATTTTTCCAATCTTCTACTGTCCAATTTCGATGAGCTTGTACAAATTGTAGCCTCAGTTTCCTGTTCTTAGCTGAAAGGAGTGGTACCCGGTGTGGTCTTCTGCTGCTGTAGCCCATCTGCCTCAAAGTTCGACGCACTGTGCGTTCAGAGATGCTCTTAGGCCTACCTTGGTTGTAACGGGTGGCGATTTGAGTCACTGTTGCCTTTCTATCAGCTCGAACCAGTCTGCCCATTCTCCTCTGACCTCTGGCATCAACAAGGCATTTCCGCCCACAGAACTGCCGCTCACTGGATTTTTTTTCTTTTTCGGACCATTCTCTGTAAACCCTAGAGATGGTTGTGCGTGAAAATCCCAGTAGATCAGCAGTTTCTGAAATACTCAGACCAGCCCTTCTGGCACCAACAACCATGCCACGTTCAAAGGCACTCAAATCACCTTTCTTCCCCATACTGATGCTCGGTTTGAACTGCAGGAGATTGTCTTGACCATGTCTACATGCCTAAATGCACTGAGTTGCCGCCATGTGATTGGCTGATTAGAAATTAAGTGTTAACAAGAAGTTGGACAGGTGTACCTAATAAAGTGGCCAGTGAGTGTACATACTACATGCATACAACATACAACATACATACCTACTACATACATACATACTACATACATACAGCATACTATATACTACATACATACTACATACATGCATACAACATACTATATTCATACATACAACATACATACATACTACATACAATACATTCATACATTACATACAATACAGACATACAGTACATTAAACATAGAGTACATACTCACCATCACTTGTCACTTTGATCCCCAAAGCCAGTGTCACCTATAAAAATTATTAAAATAACAAACAAACAATATACTCCCTGATCCGCAGAAATCCACGAGTGTCCAACGACGATCTCCCGTGAAGAGCAGCAGCATCAGCTGATGCGACCGCTCTCTAGGGGCTCCAGGAACACAATGACTAGAGGAAGGTTTCCTTCCGCACTGTATTCCTCTGCCACTGTATAAAATAGTCCCTAGTCTCACTTTACGGCAATTGCTGCACACCCGCACAGACCCCCGAGAGGCCCGCACAGACCCCCGGCAGCCCGCACTGACCCCCGGCAGGCCCGCACAGTCCCCCGGCAGCCCACACAGACCCCCGGCAGCCCACACAGACCCCCGGCAGGCCCGCATAGACCCCCGGCAGCCCGCACAGACCCCCGGCAGAATTAATTTGGGTCTAAATTCTTTATTATTGGAAGGAATGTCATCCTTCTGATATAAACATTGTAATTGCCCATGAGTGGGAGCAGTAATGCCATGATATCACCACCATGGAGTCCTCCCCTTATTGGGACACATACTACTCCTATATGAATGTGGAAGGAAGATGTAATAAGATACATACTCGGATGGTACCTCCCATCTCTTTACGCTCCATATCCATCTATTAAAGAAAAACACAAGAAAAAAAGAATTAATAATATTACACATACACATTCACCATGATGGTAGGAAGATAAATGATACTATTATTGAGCCTTAATAAAACCAGTTAAGACTCATAGCGAACATCTCTGTGGGGGATCATTACAGGGAGAGTCTAGGAGGATGAATAATCCCAGGTATATGATATACATACTGATCAAACAGGAAGTCCTCGTATTCCTCCTCTACTAACTTCATCCTACTGAAGAGTAAGGAAGACAATTAGGAATGATTGCATCTGCTCCACAGCTGATAACAGGAGATCATCAATGGTCACTAAAATTTACAACTTTTGTATGCCAGAAAACTGGGGTACTGTAAGGCCCCTTCACATGTACGTGTTTCCAGTGCGTCTGCAGCCGTTTTCACCTGTACTGGAGACACATATCCACACGTACCCATTATAACCTATAGGGCTGCTCACATGTCTGCGTTTAACCAGCAGCACAGATGACAGAGGCCAATTCAAGTCTAGGGGTCCGTGTAAAACACATGCAGCACACGGATGGCATCCATGTTCCATCTGTGTACTGTACATGTTTTCTTAAGCCACATTGGGAAAAAACATGGCACACTGATGGCATACTGGTGATACACTGATGACACACTGATGGCACACTGATGACACACTGATGACACACTGATGACACATTGATGACACACTGATGATACACTGATGACACACTGATGATACACTGATGATACACTGATGACATACTGATAGTACACTGATGATACATTGATGGCACACTGATCTAAAACACTGATGACACCGGTATCGTTTTTTCCGATATTGATATTATACCGACTTGTGAAGGGGACCTATGAATGAATTTCCAAAAATTTTGGATACTATAAATCTGCCACTTGCAGGAGATGATGGGTGACATGGAAGGTGACTCTCCGCTATACAGTGACCCTAGTCTATCAGGGGAATTGCAGATTTAGGGTAAGTAAGCATTTACCTCATTCTCCTCACTAGATTCTCGCTCAAAAACTATAAAATGATAGAAAAAGAAGAATTATATCAGACATTGTATTTCATTCCTGTTTTGTTATTTGTGAAGAATTAAAGGGGGAACGGTCGGTCCTGGCACCTCAGCTCATTATCTTCATAAAGATTCAATCTTTAAAGGGAATGAAAAGGACATAAAAAGAGGATAATACACTTCACTATATACAGCATGATCCCCACACAGCCTCCCTATATACTACATGAGCCCCACACAGCCGCCCTATATACTGCATGCTCCCCACACAGCCTCCCTATATACAGCATGACCCCACACAACCTCCCTATATACAGCATGAGCTCCACACAGCCTCCCTATATACGGCATGAGCCCCACACAGCCTCCCTATATACAGCATTAGCCCCACACAGCCTCCCTATATACTACATGAGCCCCACACAGCCGCCCTATAAACAGCATGAGCCCCACACAGCCTCTCTGTTGTGAATTTGGTTTCTGGGCTCCCCCGGTGGTTTCTGGTGGTACTGCACTTGTGTGCTTCATCTCCTCTGTTCACCTGTTTCCATCAGGATGTGGGAGTTTTCTATTTAACCTTGCTCCTCAGTCATTTCTATGCCGGCCAACAATGTTACCAGAAGCCTTTCTGTTGCATGTTCCTGCTCCTAGACTACTATCAGCTAAGTTGGACTTGTAGTCCTAAGTTTGTTTTGCATTTTTGTTCCAGTTCTCTGCGATTGATTATTTCTGAGGCTGGAAGCTCTTGTGAGCTGAAATTGCCACTCTGGTGTCATGAGTTGATATTAGAGTCTTAAAGTAATTTCAGGATGGTATTTTGAAAGGGTTTTCAGCTGACTGTGAAGTTCCCTTTTCTGTCTTCCTACTATCTAGTAAGCGGACCTCAATTTGCTAAACCTATCTTCATACTTCGTATGTCAATTTCCTCTGAAATCACCGACAATATATGTGGGGGCTACTGTCTGCCTTTTGGGGAAAATTTCTCTAGAGGTAAGCCAGGTCTGTATTTTCCTCTGCTAGGGTCAGTCAGTTCTCCGGCTGGCGCTGGGCGTCTAGGGATAAAACGTAGGCACGCTACCCGGCCACTGTTAGTTGTGCGGTAGGTTTAGCTCACAGTCAGCTCGAGTTCCCATCTTCCAAGAGCTAGTCCTTTTTGTATGCTTTACTATGTTCTCTTGCCATTGAGAACCATGACACCTCTCTATCTACTATATGAGCCCCACACAGCCTCCATATATACTGCATGAGCGCCACACAGCCTCCATATATACAGCATGAGCCCCACACAGCCTCCCCATATACTGCATGAACCCCACACAGCCTCCCTATATACTGCATGAGCCCACATAGCCTTCATATATACTGCATGAGCCCCACCCAGCCTCCCTATATACAGCATGGCACCACACAGCCTCCCTACATACAGCATGAGCCCCACACAGCCTCCCCAAATACAGCATGAACCCCACACAGCCTCCCTATATACGGCATGAACCCCACACAGCCTCCCCATGTACAGCATGAGCCCCACACAGCCTCCCCATGTACAGCATGAGCCCCACACAGCCTCCCCATATACAGCATGAGCCACACAAAGCCTCCCCATGTACAGCATGAGCCCCACACAGCCTCCCCATGTACAACATGAGCCCCAAACAGCCTCCCCATGTACAACATGAGCCCCACACAGCCTCACCATGTACATCATGAACCCAACACAGCCTCCCCATATACAGCATGAACCCCACATAGCCGCCCTATGTACAGAATGAGCCCCACACAGCCTCTCTATCTATATACACTGCATGATCCCCACACAGCCTCCCTTTATGCAGTATGAGCCCCACACAGCCACCCTATATACTGCATGAGCCCCAAGCAGCCTCCCTATATACTGCATGAGCCCCACACAGCCTCCCTATATACTGAATGAGCCCCACACAGCCTCCCTATATACTGCATGAGTCCCACACAGCCTCCCTATATAGAGCATTAACCACACACAGCCTCCCTATATACACTGCATGAGCCACACACAGCCTCCCTATATACAGCATGAACCTCACACAGCCTCCCTATATACAGCATGAGCCACGCACAACCTCCCTATATACAGGATGAGCCCCACACAGCCTCCCTATATACAGTATGAACCTCGCACAGCCTCCCTATATACAGCATGAGCCCCACACACTCTCCCTATATACTGCATGAGCCCAACACAGTCTCCCTATATACTGCATGAGCCCCACACAGCCACCCTATATACTACATGAGCCACACACACAGCCTCCCTATATACTGTATGAGCCCCACACAGTCTCCCTATATACACTGCATGAGCCACACACAGCCTCCCTATATACAGCATGAGCCCCACACAGCCTCCCTATATACTGCATGAGCCCCACACAGCCTCCTTATATACTGCATGAGCCCCACACAGCCTCCCTATATACAGCATGAGCACCACACAGCCTCCCTATATACTGCATGAGCCCCACACAGCCTCCCTATATATACTGCATGAGCACCACACAGCCTCCCTATATACAGCATGAGCCCCACACAGCCTCCCTATATACGGCATGAGCCCCACACAGCCTCCCTATATACGGCATGAGTCCCACACAGCCTCCCTATATACGGCATGAGTCCCACACAGCCTCCCTATATACGGCATGAGTCCCACACAGCCTCCCTATATACTGCATGAGCCCCACACAGCCTCCCTATATACGGCATGAGCCCCACACAGCCTCCCTATATACAGCATGAGTCCCACACAGCCTCCCTATATACTGCATGAGCCCCACACAGCCTCCCTATATACGGCATGAGTCCCACACAGCCTCCCTATATATGGCATGAGCCCCACACAGCCTCCCTATATACTGCATGAGCCCCACACAGCCTCCCTATATACACCATGAGCCTCACACAGTCGGAGGCCCCTCCTCCACAATGAAGTTAGCGCAGATGGAGACAGCAAGCGGGTGGATGTGGGAGGGCACGGTGCGGCCCGTGGGTCACTGTCTTTCAGCCCCTCAGCTGTCTCAGTCTGTGGGCCGGACTGAGACAGCGAGAGGGCTGGATGTGGCCTGTGGGCTGCACCTTGCCCAGGCCTGTGGTAGGACATAAATCAGGACCTAAAGTCACAGTCTCATGTGATATAATAGGACATAAATCAGGAGCTAACATAAAACAGGTTACTCACCCTCCACTAACTGAAACCCTCAGAGAAGTTCAGTTTGGCAGTTGATTATATGTCACCGTGATGTCACAACATTCCGTGACATCATATCTGGCAGTTGCCTACAGCCAATGCTCTGTACATGAAATGGGCTTTTCACCCCTTATGGACACAACTGGTTTTGGCCTTAAATGGGTTCTTCGAGAAATGTAATAAAAAAATAAAAATAAAATAATTAAAGAAATAATACGCATTAAATATTAAACATTTTTCCAAATACCTTTATTTATCATTTCTGCAACAAAACGTGTCTCTTGGCAAGAAAAACGCTACTTAAAAAAATGTGTTTTTGTCGTCTTTTTGATGGGTTCTTTCTTTTTCATTAGAATGAGTGAAAAACACTGCAAAAATGCTGAAAGAATTGTCCTGCTGTTGAATTGAGACTGCTTCAAATTTGCGTGGAAAAAATAAGAAATCTCATTTACTTTGCTGGGAAAATGTTCAGGTTTTTATGGCAAATGTGTAACGTGCACATTCCCTTACACTGTAACAAATAGTGTGTGTACATAGTGTGTATCAACAACATTACACACTGTGAGCTACTTATACACATATGCAATATTACACTTCACTACTGCCATATACACCAATAATATTTCAATGTATACTTTTTTTAAAATCGTTATATATTTATTCCCCTTTTTTTCTTTTTATCTTTGACCGGATGAAGGTGATATTATATTCATGCCTTATTTAGTTCATTTGTTTATATTTACACATAATTTCATTTATGGACAGCTATGATTTGATTTCTTTGCCTGTGAGGATTGGATGGGTTGTTACCAAAATCTGATGAGAATTTCATGTCAACATCACCTTTAGAAATAGGTTTAGAAGATTAGTAGATCTTTTATGTATTGTTTTGCAATGAATTATACGTTCACATCACTTTGAGAGCAGGCGATTCCTTATCTCTGTTTACAATTTTCCACATTTGGTTATTTGCGGTTTTCTCAGAGTTCCCAGTGTTGGTGGGATTTTTTAATGTGCAGTTGTGCCCCCCATCCTAATTTCCCCTGTTATTTTTTATTTATGTCACTTTGCCTACATACAGTAGCATGTATTTTATACCTTTTTGGTAAGCTTTTGTGGGAGAAGCAGATATAAATAGAGATATTGCTATTTTCTTTATTGTGTTTTGTTTTTATAGCGTTCATCATGCAGTATTAAATATTTAAGCTTTATTCCATACTTCCCAACTTTTGAAGAACAGAAAGAGGGACCAATAATCCAGCTCATGTAGCATGATGTGGCAAATTTTGACCACGCTCCTAGCCGTGCTTCGAGGCACACCCATTTACCATTTCTTTCTACTCTGGCAGGAGCAGGTGTCAGAGGTGGTGGGGGCAGTGAGGGACATTCCAACACCCGAGTCTTCAGGGCGCAGACCCAAATACAGGACTGTCCCACTGTATCCAAGACGAGTGGGACTAGAAATGGGCGAATTGATTCACGGGACTCCAGACCAGCTTCCAAGTCATTAGTACCAGGTGGATGGACCGTAGGCCGCGAAACTCTTACCTTCCGGCGTCCCTGGCACTTCTTTTGATTAGCTAGGGCTAATGTGACATCATCTGTGCGTCCTGCTCATCTCTAGTTGGGACCTATGGATTTATTTTTTGTTCTTTCTTTCATAGCCATAGCAGCCAGGACTTTTTGTGTCTGTAAGGCCATGTTCACTTCTTGCATACTTACTTTGCTTTTTTGTTTTCTGCAGGTGTCCGCACCAAACTTCGCAATCTTGTTTGCTTACTGCATTTGTGCTGCATTTTTTATGCCTTTTCATCCTTATTTCATGCTTTTTTGGTACAGATGTTGCGCTTGGATTTTTAGTTTTTTTTTCAAATAGTAACTGAAGGTTTGTTTTTTTTTTAGTGATGAGTGAATATACTCGTTACTTGAGATTTCCCGAGCACGCTCGGGTGTCCTCCGAGTATTTTTTAGTGGTCGGAGATTTAGTTTTTCTTGCCGCAGCTGAATGATTTACATCTGTTAGCCAGCATAAGTACATGTGGGGGTTGCCTGGTTGCTGAGGAATCCCCACATGTACTTATGCTGGCTAACAGATGTAAATCATTCAGCTGCGGCAAGAAAAATGAAAACTCCGAGCACTAAAAAATACTCGGAGGACACCCGAGCGTGCTCGGGAAATCTCAAGTAACGAGTACCGGTATATTCTCTCATCACTATTTTTTTACATGCATTTATTATAGGCTCCACATAGAAGACTTCAGAAGAAAAAAAGAGCACCAAAACCACACAGTTCAGCAGCGTCTTTAGACACACAGTGGGCACATTTTTCTTGAAATTACAGGTGCTTCTCACAAAATTAGAATATCATGAAAAAGTTAATTTATTTCAGTTCTTCAATACAAAAAGTGTAACTCCTATATTATATAGAGTCATTACAAACAGAGTGATCTATTTCAAGTGTTTATTTCTGTTTATATTGATGATGATGGCTTACAGCCAATGAAAACCCAAAACTCATTATCTCAGTAAATGAGGATAATTAACAAAACACAGCTGCAAAGGCTTCCTAAGCATTTAAAAAGGTCCCTTCGTCTGTTTAATTAGGCTCTATGGGGTATTCTATAGAGGAAAATGAGAGACACCAGACCCAACAATGCAGATGAGCTGAAGGCTGCTATCAAAGCAACCTGGGCTTCCATAACACCTCAGCAGTGCCACAAGCTGATCGTCTCCCTGCCACGCTGCATTGATGCAGTAATTGATGGAAAAGGAGCCCCGACCAAGTATTGAGTGCAGTTACTGAATATACATTTCAGCAGGCCAACATTTCAGATTTTGAAATCATATTTCAAGCTGGGGTTATAAAGTACCGTATTTTCTGGTGTATAAGACGACTGGGCGTATAAGACGACCCCCAACTTTTCCATATAAAATATGGAATTTGGGATATGCCCGCTGTATAAGACGGGGGTCATCTTATACGCCCAGTCATCTTATACGGCGTGTGGTTCCCAGGGTCTGAAGGAGAGGAGACTCTCCTTCAGGCCCTGGGATCCATATTCATGTTAAAAATAAAGAATAAAAATAAAAAATATGTATATACTCACCTCTCCGAGAAGCCTGGCTGTCACTGCTGCAAGCGTCTGCCTCCGTTCCTAAGAATTGCAGAGCATGAAGGACCCTCGATGACGTCGCAGTCCTGTGGTTGGTCCGTGACCGCTCATGTGACCGGTCACCTGACCGTGACGTCATCGAAGGTCCTTCACGCTCTGCAATTCTTAGGATCGGAGGCAGACGCTTGCAGCGGTGACAGCCAGGCTTCTCGGAGGGGTGAGTATATCCATATTTTTTATTTTTATTCTTTATTTTTTACATGAATATGGATCCCAGGGCCTGAAGGAGAGTTTCCTCTCCTTCAGACCCTGGGAACATCCAGGATCGCTCCCTGCACATGCCGTACCTGGCGTATAAGACGACCCCCGACTTTTGGGACAATTTTTAGGGGTTAAAAAGTCGTCTTATACGCCGGAAAATACGGTATTCTAATTCACTGAGATAATGACTTTTGGGTTTTAATCATCAACATTAACAGTTATAAGCTCTTGCAATAGATCACTCTGTTTGTAATGACTCTATATCATGTATGAGTTTCACTTTTTGTATTGAAGAACGGAAATAAATTAGCTTTTTGATGATATTCTAATTTTGTGAGAAGCACCTGTACATCCAGCTTGCTTGGATAGTTAAACACAGCAGAATTTCTGTGCAAAAAAAAGCAGAAAAAAAATACAACATTTACACTACACATTAACACAGGCAAAATGTCCAAGCAAAGTGGATGTGATTTAATGAAAACTACTCAGATCCGATCGCACTTGGCTCAGTTTTATACTATGTGGCAGAGCAGATCTGTGATTGCATCCAATAATCAGATCTCGCGCAACTATACAAGTCTATTTTTTACCACAGTCAGGTCAGGTCTATGGTAAAAAAGCAGATCTGTACAGCCCCAGAGTATAACCTTGGTCCCAGTGCTATCTGATAAAACATCACACAGCACTCGTCTGAGTTATACGCTTGTGTGACCCTAGCCTAACGCTGAAACCTCTGTGAGATCCGACTACTCAGAATTACAGGCACATGAGTGAGAAGAGGACTACGATCAAGATTGCCAAATTTAATTTTAAATATATTTAAAGGGGGTGTCCGGGGCTGGATAAAAAACAAAAAATGTACCTACACACTAGCAGGTGGTTAATTGCACTTACCTGCCTGTTGTGTCTGGTGCCGTTCTTCTCCAGCACACAGCGGTCACAGACCGCTCATGTCGGGGATCCAGCTGCCTCTGCTGATGTCACATCTACTCAGCGGAGGCTTCTTTTCTGCTCCACTCTGTCGACAGGATGGGATTTTCAGCATCATTCTGATTGACAGCCGAATCCTCACTGCCTAACTGGGTAGCCGACTGTCAGTCAGAATGATGTCGGAATTCCCGCCCTGTCGACGGAGGTGAAAAAAGGCCTCTGCCCTGTAGACGTGCCTGTACATCCATCGATTTGCACGGACGTCTTCATGAGTCCTAAGGCCTCATTCACACATCAGTATTTCCTCGGTACTTGTATATCAAAACCAGGAGTCTCCAAAACACAGAACAGGTCAATTATAATTTCTCTGTAAGATCATGCTCACACGTTCAGTATTTGGTCAGTATTTTACCTCAGTATTTGTAAGCCAAAAATCAGGAGAGGAACAATCAGAGAAAAAGTATAATAGAAACACGGCACCTCTTCTGTATTTATCACCCACTCCTGGTTTTGGCTTACAAGTATTGATGAAAAATACTGACCAAATACTGAACGTGTGAACATATCCTTAGTTCCATTCCTGGCTTTGGCGTACAAATACTGATGCCAAATATTAACCAAATACTAACGTGTAAATGAGGCCTAAGGAAGATAAGTTCTTGGGCCTCATCCATGATCCTGTGTATTTACTTTTTAAAATAAAAGAAAATCTGCAGATTCAGGTTAAGTGCTGTGGATTTATCTTCCTTATTAAATTTTACTATACAATCTAAAAAAAATTTTTTTGTTTAGCATTTTCTGTAATCTGTAACGTTTCTTTTTCATGATGAAGCTGTGTGAGGATTTGTCTGTGTAATAAGCTATAGTTTTTATACAAATTTTGACCATTTCCTCCTACCTTTTTTCCAGACCAGCTATCTGTTGGGTTAACTTTTTATTTCCATGGTACAGATTTGAAGGTACCAAATGTTTTTAGTGATTTAAACATATATATTTCATTTTTTATATTTTTAAAACTTTTTTTCTATGATACTCATTTAAATGCTTGTACTATGTAATGTATTATTACAATACCACAAGCTGGGTTTCATAAGGAGACAAAGATGTTATTGCAAAACATCGGCACTTGTGATTGCGTCACAATTAAAAGAACCTGTGTGTGAGTATAATAGAAAGAGATAGTAACATCGTTAGCAAGGCCAAAAATATACATTTGTCCATCCAGTTCAGCCTATATTCCATCAGAATAAATCCCCAGATCTACGTCCTTCTAAAGAACCTAATAACTGTAAAATACAATATTGTTCTGCTCCAGGAAGACATCCAGGCCTCTCTTGAACCCCTTGACTGAGTTCTCCATCAACACCTCCTCAGGCAAAGAATTCCAGATTCTCACTGTCCAGATTCTCACAATCAGGCCGGCGTCACACACAACATATAAAAAATCGGTCCGTTTTTCCACAGACGAGAATCGCAGAAATGTTTCATGAGCAGTGATCCATGTGCAGTGCAAGGATGAGATTTTTTTTCTCCAAAAAATATCCGTGTGTCATTGGAGTGCCCCCAAGGGTGGCAGGGTACTCGGTACCGGGTCCTTCGGTTCTCAAGAGGGATGCCACGGTGGCTGACCCGGTCCGTGGCCCTAGGGGCGTCCGTGTAAAATGGGGGAAAGGTCTTTAAAGGGATAGTGTTCGTGACGCCACCTGCGGTATTCGGTCAGGGTGACCGACGCTGCTGTAAGGGGTCCGCTGAGGTGGTGTTATGGCAGCTAGATGGTATACCTTCCCACAGGTGAAGTGCATCCCCAGGGCTTCCCGGTGTGTAGATGGTGGATGGTGAGAGGCGCAGTGAAGAACGAGGACACAAGATTGCAGTCTCTTTACCTTTACTGAAGGCTTCAGCATCTACAGTCCAGAGCACCAGATCACAGGGCAGGCTCCGGCCGGTCCGAAGGCAATTCCAGAGTCCCCTTATCCAGGTGGAAATCAGTAGCCTTCCTCTAGCACCTGGGTGTTGTAGTACCTTACTGCTGAGCCTCTCATAAGGTCCTCACAACTGTTGTAGATGTTCTAGATGTTGTGTCTCTCTCTGTCCCCCGGATGGTAAGGATAGGACAAACCCGTATGACTGATGGCCTGAGGCTTTTTACAGGGACTCTAGCACGCCCCAGCCCCCACAAGTTGCCATTGTGCCTCCTGGGTTTAGGTCGGGCAGGTAACGTGGAATTATCTGTCCTGCCGGTCTCTGGAGCAAGGCATAGAGACTGTTGCTCCCTCGGTGTTCCGGCTACTGGATCCTGCGCCTCAGGAGGAGGCAGCCTTTGCAGGGCAGAACTCCTTCTGGTTTTCTCTCCTTTTGCTATGACTTCATTTCTCACCCTCTGCAATACAATTCGCTGTTCGTGTCTCTTTCTTAGGATGCTGCCGCACGTCGGGCAGGCGCAGCTCCGTGGCCTTCTGTCTAGGCCTCTGACAAGATCCCACCCCTGTCAGGGGCTACCCTGTCAGCAGCTATTCGATGTTCCTCCTTCCCCTCTGGCTGCCTGACAGGTGCTGCCTGGGTGAAGCCCAGTCAGCTTCTGACTCACTTCCTATCCAGACCACCAGTTTTACCTAATTGTGAAGAGTGCCCTAATAAATAGGAGCATAGGTCCCCCTGGTGGAGCACTGGAGTGTGAAGTGTGTTGCATGGTTTGTGATACCTGGTAAAGAGATCTCCTTTATTGCCTTCAGACGTAACATCACTCCCCCTGGTGGAAGAATGACATTACTGCAACGACCAGGACCCTGGTCATCCGTATGGCATCCGTATGGCAAGACTTTCTCGCCAGCTTGCAAAATGGACATATACACTGTGTTCCAAATTATTATGCAAATTGGATTTAAGTGTCATAAAGATTTAATTGTTTTGTTTTTCAAATAAACTTGTGGATGGTATTGTGTCTCGGGGCTCAATGGATCACTGAAATCAATCTTAAACACATGTGATAATTGGTTTTCCAGGTGATTCTAATTAAAGGAAAACTACTTAAAAATGATGTTCCACATTATTAAGCAGATCACAGTTTTCAAGTAACATGGGAAAGAAAAAGGATCTCTCTGCTGCCGAAAAGCATCAAATAGTGCAATGCCTTGGTCAAGGGATGAAAACATTAGAAATTTTCCAAAAACATAAGCGTGATCATCGTACTGTTAAGAGATTTGTGGCTGTATCTGAGCACAAATGTGTTTGTGCTGATAAAGGCATAATGAGGAAGATTTCTGCCAGGCAAGTTCATCGGATTAAGAGAGCAGCTGCTAAAAAGCCATTACAAAGCAGCAAACAGATATTTGAAGCTGCTGGTGCCTCTGGAGTCCCTCGAACCTCAAGGTGTAGGCTCCTTCAAAGGCTTGCTGTGGTGCATAAACCTACTATTCGGCCACCCTTAAACAGTGTTCACAAGCAGAAATGGTTGTATTGGGCCCACACATACATGAAGACTAATTTCCAGTCTTGTTTACTGATAAGTGTTGAGCAACCCTGGATGGTCCAGATGGATGGAGTAGTGGATGGTTGGTGGATGGCCACCATGTCCCAACAAGGCTGCAACGTCAGCGAGGAGGTGGAGGAGTCATGTTTTGGGCCGGAATCATGGGAAACAGCTGGTAAGGCCCTTTAAGGTTCCTGAAGGTGTGAAAATGACCTCTGCAAAGTATATGGAGTTTCTGACTGACAACTTTCTTCTATGGTCTAAAAAGCAGAAACGTGCCTTCAGGAGCAAAATCATCTTCATGCTGACAATGCCCCATCTCATGCTGCAAAGAATATCTCTGAGTCATTGGCTGCTATGGGCATAAAAGGAGATAAACTCATAGTGTGGCCACCATCTTCCCCTGACCTCAACCCTATAGAGAACCTTTAGAGTATCATCAAGCAAAAGATCTATGAGGGTGGGAGGCAGTTCACATCCAAACAGCATCTCTGGTAGGCTATTCCAACTTCATACAAAGAAATAAAAGCAGAAACTCTCCAAAAACTCACAAGTTCAATGGATGCAAGAATTGTGAAGGTGACATCAAAGAAGGGTCCTATGTTAACATGTAACTTCGTCTGTTGGGATGTTTTGGCGTTAAATAGCTTTTTTGTTCAGTGAATGTGACCTCCTAATGCTGCAAATTCCACAAATGAGCATTTTCAGTTCTTTAAAACATATCAAATGTTTAGAAATTCTACTGCGCATAATAATTTGGAACAGTGCATTTTGAGCTTTTATTCATTTTAGAGATTATACTGTTATCATTGGGAGGTTTCTTCATTAAAATTCGATGTATAATCTAACGGGTGATGACTTTTATTAGACTGACTGTCATTTGCACCGACCATTTAGGAAAATCTGATAAAAATGTAATTTGCATAATAATTTGGAACATAGTGTAATGGATTCATGGGCGCAAATATTCTTGAAAACATATATACAGTCTATATACATAGTACAGACCAACAGTTTGGACACACCTTCTCATTTAAAGATTTTTCTGTATTTTCATGACTATGAAAATTGTACATTCACACTGAAGGCATCAAAACTATGAATTAACACATGTGGAGTTATATACTTAACAAAAAAGTGTGAAACAACTGAAAATATGTCGTCTTATATTCTAGGTTCTTCAAAGTAACCACCTTTTACTTTGATGACTGCTTTGCACACTCTTGGCATTCTCTTGATGAGCTTCAAGAGGTAGTCACCGGGAATGGTTTTCACTTCACAGGTGTGCCCTGTCAGGTTTAATAAGTGGGATTTTTTGCCTTATAAATGGTGTTCGGACCATTAGTTGTTTTGTGCAGAAGTCTAGTGGATACACATCTGATAGTCCTACTGAATAGACTGTTAGAATTTGTATTATGGCAAGAAAAAAGCAGCTAAGTAAAGAAAAACAAGTGGCCATCACTACTTTAAGAAATGAAGGTCAGTCAGTTCGAAAAATTTTGAAAACTTTGAAAGTGTCCCCAAGTGCAGTGGCAAAAACCATTAAGCACTACAAAGAAACTGTCTCACATGAGGACCGCCCCAGGAAAGGAAGACCAAGAGTCACCTCTGCTTCTGAGCATAAGTTTATCCGAGTCACCAGCCTCAGAAATCACAGGTTAACAGCAGCTCAGATTAGAAACCAGGTCAATGCCACACAGAGTTCTAGCACCAGACACATCTCTACAACAACTGTTAGGGCTCATACCCTTTTGCGAGAAAAAAGGTCCGATTTCTGGACCGAAAAAACGGAGGTAAAACATGCGAGTGTCATGTGATGTCAATGCGATTTTTTATCGCAACATCCGTATGACATCCGTATTACATCCGTATGCAATCTGTGTGCAATTCGATTTTAACTTGAGCTTTTACATACTACAGTTCTCTGACATTTACACATCGTTTTACAACTAAATATTCTTCAAAACACACACACATATATATATATTTATATACAATATATATATGTGATTGATAGATAGATAGATAGATAGATAGATAGATGCATAGAAAAGCCAGCAATTTATGTGCGCTTACAGTAAAATCACACAGACATGTTGTAATAGAATAGATGAAATAAATGTCTACACATAGTATAGGTAGACAGATATATCTATATATGTCAGTGAGACACACATATATTATTATTATTAGTTATTATTATAGCGCCATTTATTCCATAGCGCTTTGCATGTGAGGAGGGGTATACATAATAAAAACAAGTACAATAATCTTGAACAATACAAGTCACAACTGGTACAGGAGGAGAGAGGACCCTGCCCGCGAGGGCTCACAATCTACAAGGGATGGGTGAGGATACAGTAGGTGAGGATAGAGCTGGTCGTGCAGTGGTTTGGTCGATCGGTGGTCACTGCAGGTTGTAGGCTTGCTTGAAGAGGTAGGTCTTCGGGTTCTTTTTGAAGGTTTATATATATATATATATATATATATATATATATATACTGTATATATATATATATATATATATATATATACTAGCTATTGAACCCGTTCTACGCCCGGGTGGCGAGCATTTATATTGGTATATGGTCTCCGTCCTGGTATGTGCTGCTCCATCCTGCGCCCCCATCCTATCATGTGCTGCTCCATCCTGCGTCCCCATCCTGTCATGTGCTCCCATCCTGCGCCCCCATCTTGTCATATGCTGCTCCATCCTACACCCCCATCCTGTCATGTTCTGCTCCCATCCTGTGCCCCCATTCTGTCATGTGCTGCTCCCATCCTGTCATGTGCTCCCATCCTGCGCCCCATCCTGTCATGTGCTCCCATCCGGCACCCCCATCCTGTCATGTGTGCGCCCCCATTCTGTCATGTGCTGCTCCCATCGTGCGCAATCATTCTGTCATGTGCTGCTCCCATCCCGCGCCCCCATTCTGTCATGTGCTGCTCCCATCCTGTGCCCCCATTCTATCATGTGCTGCTCCCATCCTGCGCCCCCATTTTGCTGTAATGTGCTGCACCCATTCTGCCTGTTCCTGTTTCCATTCTGCCATATGTTGCTCCCATCTTTCTCTCTCCGGCTCTACTGCCCGAGTGCGGCTGTGCTGAGTGCGGGCGGCTGTGCTGAGTGCGGGCGGCTGTGCTGAGTGCGGGCCGCTGTGCTGAGTGCGGGCGGCTGTGCTGAGTGCGGGCGGCTGTGCGTGGCTGTGCTGAGTGCGGGGCGGCTGTGCGTGGCTGTGCTGAGTGCGGGCGGCTGTGCGTGGCTGTGCTGAGTGCGGGCGGCTGTGCGCGGCTGTGCGTGGCGGTGCTGAGTGCGGGCGGCTGTGCGTGGCGGTTCTGAATGCGGGCGGCTGTGCTGAGTGCCGGTGGTTGTGCATGGCTGTGGTGAGTGCGGGCGGCTGTGCTGAGTGCGGACGTCTGTGCTGAGTGCGGGCGGCTGTGCGTGGCGGTGCTGAGTGCGGGCAGCTGTGCGTGGCGGTGCTGAGTGCGGGCGGCTGTGCGTGGCGGTGCTGAATGCGGGCGGCTGTGCGTGGCGGTGCTGAGTGCGGGCGGCTGTGCGTGGCGGTGCTGAGTGCGGGCGGCTGTGCTGAGTGCCGGCAGCTGTGCATGGCTGTGCTGAGTGCCAGTGGCTGTGCGTGGCTGTGGTGAGTGCGGGCGGCTGTGGTGAGTGCTGGCGGCTGTGGTGAGTGCGGACGGTTGTGTGTGGCTGTGCTGAGTGCGGGCAGCTGTGCGTGGCTGTGCTGAGTGCGGGCGGCTGTGCGTGGCTGTGCTGAGTGCGGGCGGCTGTGCGTGGCAGTGCTGAGTGCAGGCGGCTGTGCGTGGCGGTGCTGAGTGCGGGCGGCTGTGCGTGGCGGTGCTGAGTGCGGGCGTCTGCGTGGCAGTGCTGAGTGTGGGCGGCTGTGCTGAGTGCGTGCGGCTGTGCGTGGCTGTGCTGAGTGCGGGCGGCTGTGCGTGTCTGTGCTGAGTGCGGGCGGCTGTGCATAGCTGTGCTGAGTGCGGGCGGCTGTGCGTGGCAGTGCTGAGTGCGGGCGGCTGTGCGTGGCGGTGCTGAGTGCGGGCGGCTGTGCGTAGCTGTGCTGAGTGCGGGCGGCTGTGCGTGGCTGTGCTGAGTGCGGGCGGCTGTGCGTGGCGGTGCTGAGTGCGGGCGGCTGTGCGTGGCGGTGCTGAGTGTGTGGCTGTGGTGAGTGCGGGCTGCTGTGCTGAGTGCGGGCGGCTGTGCGTGGCTGTGCTGAGTGCGGGCGGCTGTACGTGGCTGTGCTGAGTGCGGGCGGCTGTGCTTGGCTGTGCTGAGTGTGGGCGGCTGTGCGTGGCTGTGCTGAGTGCGGGCGGCTGTGCGTGGCTGTGCTGAGTGCGGGCGGCTGTGCGTGGCTGTGCTGAGTGCGGGCGGCTGTGCGTGGCGGTGCTGAGTGCGGGCGGCTGTGCGTGGCGGTTCTGAATGCGGGCGGCTGTGCTGAGTGCCGGTGGTTGTGCATGGCTGTGGTGAGTGCGGGCGGCTGTGCTGAGTGCGGACGGCTGTGCTGAGTGCGGGCGGCTGTGCGTGGCGGTGCTGAGTGCGGGCGGCTGTGCGTGGCGGTGCTGAGTGCGGGCGGCTGTGCGTGGCGGTGCTGAATGCGGGCGGCTGTGCGTGGTGGTGCTGAGTGCGGGCGGCTGTGCGTGGCGGTGCTGAGTGCGGGCGGCTGTGCTGAGTGCCGGCAGCTGTGCATGGCTGTGCTGAGTGCCGGTGGCTGTGCGTGGCTGTGGTGAGTGCGGGCGGCTGTGGTGAGTGCTGGCGGCTGTGGTGAGTGCGGACGGTTGTGTGTGGCTGTGCTGAGTGCGGGCAGCTGTGCGTGGCTGTGCTGAGTGCGGGCGGCTGTGCGTGGCGGTGCTGAGTGCAGGCGGCTGTGCGTGGCGGTGCTGAGTGCGGGCGGCTGTGCGTGGCGGTGCTGAGTGCGGGCGTCTGCGTGGCAGTGCTGAGTGCGGGCGGCTGTGCGTGGCTGTGCTGAGTGCGGGCGGCTGTACGTGGCTGTGCTGAGTGCGGGCGGCTGTGCTTGGCTGTGCTGAGTGTGGGCGGCTGTGCGTGGCTGTGCTGAGTGCGGGCGGCTGTGCGTGGCTGTGCTGAGTGCGGGCGGCTGTGCGTGGCTGTGGTGAGTGTGGGCGGCTGTGCGTGGCTGTGGTGAGTGCGGGCGGCTGTGCGTGGCAGTGCTGAGTGCGGGCGGCTGTGCGTGGCTGTGGTGAGTGCGGGTGGCTGTGCGTGGCTGTGGTAAGTGCGGGCGGCTGTGCGTGGCTGTGGTGAGTGCTGGGGGCCTGAGCAGGCGGGGACACCGGCGCGCTATGGGGGTCAGGTGCCGGAGTCGCCGCTAGCTCTGGGCCCCGGCACTTGCTATATTTACCTGTCCCCCGTTCCATCGATGCGCTCTGCTCCATCCTCCACATCCTCTGGCTGTGACTGTTCAGTCAGAGGGCGGCGCGCATTAAGCGCGTCATCGTGCCCTCTGAACTGAACGTCACAGGTAGAGGATGTGGAGGATGGGGCAGCGAGCATCGATGGAACGGGGGACAGGTAAATATAGCATACTCACCCTCCTGGCTCGTCCCTGCTTCTCCGTGGGAGCGTCACTCTGTGGGGTCCAGACTGCGCCGGCACTTGCGCAGTCTATAAAGGCTTCGGACAGAGTGACGCTCCCAGCGTTATATTATAGATATATACACTATGTTCCACTTTATTATGCAAATTATATTTTTCTCGGATTTTCCTAAATGGTCGGTCCAAATGACAGTCAGTCTAATAAAAGTCATCATCCTTTAGAGTATACATCGAATTTTATTGAAGAAACCTCCCAATAATAACAGTATAATCTCCAAAATGAATAAACACTCAAAATGCACTGTTCCAAATTATTAGGCACAGTAGAATTTCTAGACATTTGATATGTTTTAAAGAACTGAAAATGCTCAATTGTGGAATTTGCAGCATTAGGAGGTCACATTCACTGAACTAAAAAGCTATTTAACTCCGAAACATCCTAACAGGCCAAGTTACATGTTAACATAGGAACCCTTCTTTGATATCACCTTCACAATTCTTACATCCATTGAACTGGTGAGTTTTTGGAGAGTTTCTGCTTGTATTTCTTTGCATGAAGTCAGAATAGCCTCCCAGAGCTGCTGTTTTGATGTGACCTGCCCCCCACCCTCATAGATCTTTTGTTTGATGATACTCCAAAGGTTCTCTATAGGGTTGTGGTCAGGGGAAGATGGTGGCCACACCATGAGTTTATCTCCTTTTATGCCCATAGCAGCCAATGACTCAGAGGTTTTCTTTGGAGCATGAGATGGTGCATTGTTATGCATGAAGATGATTTTGCTCCTCAAGGCACGTTTCTGCTTTTTATACCATGGAAGAAAGTTGTTAGTCAGAAACTCTATATACTTTGCAGAGATCATTTTCACATCTTCAGGAATTTTAAAGGGCCCTACCAGCTGTTTCCCCTTGATTCCGTCCCAAAACATGACTCCTCCACATCCTTGCTGATGTTGCAGCCTTGTTGGGACATGGTGGCCATCCACCAATCATCCACTACTCCATCCATCTGGACCATCCAGGGTTGCTCGACACTCATCAGTAAACAAGACTGTTTGAAAATTAGTCTTCATGTATGTCTGGGCCCACTACAACCGTTTCTGCTTGTGAACACTGTTTAGGGGTGGCAGAATCGTAGGTTTATGAATCAAAGCAAGCCTTTGAAGGATCCTACACCTTGAGGTTCGAGGGACTCCAGAGGCATCAGCGGCTTCAAATATCTGTTTGCTGGTTTGTAATGGCTTTTTAGCTGCTGCTCTCTTTATCTGATGAACTTGCCTGGCAGAAACCTTCCTCATTATGCCTTTATCAGCACGAACACGACTGTGCTCATATTCAGCCACAAATCTCTTAACAGTAAGATGATCACGCTTAAATTTTCAAGAAATATCTAATGTTTTCATCCCTTGACCAAGGCATTGCACTATTTGATGCTTTTCGGCAGCAGAGAGATCCTTTTTCTTTCCCATGTTACTTGAAAACTGTGGCCTGCTTAATAATGTGGAACATCATTTTTAAGTAGTTTTCCTTTAATTAGAATCACCTGGAAAACTAATTATCACATGTGTTTAAGATTGATTTCAGTGATCCATTGAGCCCTGAGCCACAATGCCATCCATGAGTTTATTTGAAAAACAAAACAATTAAATCGTTTTGACACTTAAATCCAATTTGCATAATAACTTGGAACACAGTGTATTTATATTTCATATGAACTCGAGCGTGGGAAAATATTCTCAAAAATTCCCAGGCTCGAGTTCAGGTAAGGTTATGCCAGCAGGGGGCGCAGCCCCGCAAGTCTAGGTAGCTACGTTCCCCTGCATTCCATTCATTCCCCAGTTTTTACAGACAGGCGTGACAGCTGCATTAGCAGGCTCCTGGTTGTAAAATTATTAACCCCTTCAGATGGATTTACATCGTGGGACATGACTGTGGACAGGCATGGGCTATTGTTGGGGTTTTTTTTAATCTTTTTTTCAGAAGACAATGCTCGTCATTTGGATTGAGCGTATAATAAAGCTATTCCAACACCCTGTGTATTTATTTAATTAAAATACTTTTTTCATAATGTGTGTGTTTTTTTTAACCCTTTATTAATATTGGATTAATAATGGAGAGGTGTCTTATTAACACCTCTCCATTATTAACCAGGCTTAATGTCACCTTACATTAGCAAGGTGACATTAACTCTTTATTACCCCATATCTCATTGTTACAGGGGAGTGGGAAGGAAGAGATGCGCCAATTAGACACCTATCCATTATTAATCCAATAGTAGGAAAGGGTTAAAAGCACACACATTAAAAATTATGTATTTTAATGAAAGAAAGAAACACAGGTTTTAACATCTTTATTGTATGCTCAATCCAAAGCGAAGCCCTCGTTCTCCTGTAAAAAAAAAAACAATAAAAATCAACAATGTCCCATACCTGTCCGCCGTACAGTCAAGTCCCATGCTAAAAATCCTTCTCAAGGAGGTTAAATACTTTTCAACCGGGAGCGCTGCTAATGCGGCTGCTCCCGGCTGTAAAAGAATGGGGAATGAATGAAATGCAGGGAACGGAGCTTCGGTGTCTAGCGGTGCCATCACCAAAGCTGCGCCCTCTGGTGGCATGACCTCATATGAACTATAGTGTGGGAAAGTTTCTGAATATTTTCCATCTAATGGCAGTCTCTTCATCTTGCCTCTGCTCACGTACTGGCGAGTCTCTGCTACTGCGTAGTTACTTGCCTGTGCCCATAGCCGAGTGAGTGCACAGCACATGTGTGGGATTACGGCGCCGCAACTGCACATCACAGGTCAGTGGTGTGACATGCATGGGACAGGGTGCTATTGTAATAAAGAGATGACGCTGGGATTTCTTTTAGGCATCTCACTCCTGGGAGCCTGGAAGAAATCATTAACATATAATATTAAAAGTGCATTTCTCAACATCTAGATCACAGCTATGAGGCACACAAGTAACACTGGTTTAGCCATTCTATTACCTGAATGTCCATAGTAATAGTTTATAAGTGTCCCAGGGGGTGATAGATTCCCTTTAAATTATTAAAAGTTGGTATCTAAAATATATATCATTTATAAAGGTTCATAAAATGGATATATTGTAGCCTGGAGGGGTATAGTTTAGCCTAGGCTTGGCCATACTCTACCTGTGTTTAATCTAGACAGAGGTTATTTTGGCCTGTTACATCGGGATGCACAGAATAAATGTGTGTCAGGACTAGTGATGAGCGAATATACTCGTTGCTCAGGTGGTCTCCGAGTATTTATGACTGCTTGGAGATTTAGTTTTCCTTGCCGCAGCTGAATCTTTTGCCGCTACTAGACAGCTTGATTACATGTGCGGATTCCCTAGCAACCAGCCAACCCCCACATGTACTCAGCCTGGCTAATAGCTGTAAGTCATGCAGCTGATTCAACAAAAACTATATCTTTGAGCAGTCATAAATACTCCGAGCAACAAGTATATTTGCTCATCACTTGTCAGGTAGATCTGTAGTTAAATTAAAAAGTAACTTTTAATTTAATCCTTTAAAAAGCCATCAGGCTCTGAAAAAAACAACTTAATTCCCAAAACAACCAGACACAAAATACATATACTGTCAGACGCTCCTGCAGAGCACTGCAATTCTTATAGCATGGTGAAAAGAAAACACCCTTTCTTTAAAAGATGTGCACCATCAAAACATAATACCAAAGACATCTTTACCAATTGCCTTATAGTCTGCATCCAATAGCTTCAAATTAAGCAGAACAGGCAGGAGCACATGAATTTGATGCTAAGGTACAATGCCTACAAGTAGTATTCAACCCCCTGCAGATTTAGCAGGTTTACTAAGATGCAAATAAGTTAGAGCCTTCAAACAAGAGCAGGATTTATTAACAGATGCATAAATCTTACAAACCAAAAAGTTTTGTTGCTCAGTTAAATTTTTATAAATTTTAAACATAAAAGTGTGGGTCAATTATTATTCAACCCCTAGGTTTAATATTTTGTGGAATAACCTTTGTTTGCAATTACAGCTAATAATCGTCTTTTATAAGACCTGATCAGGCCGGCACAGGTCTCTGGAGTTATCTTGGCCCACTCCTCCATGCAGATCTTCTCCAAGTTATCTAGGTTCTTTGGGTGTCTCATGTGGACTTTAATCTTGAGCTTCTTCCACAAGTTTTCAATTGGGTTAAGGTCAGGAGACTGACTAGGCCACTGCAACACCTTGATTTTTTGCCTCTTGAACCAGGCCTTGGTTTTCTTGGCTGTGTGCTTTGGGTCGTTGTCTTGTTGGAAGATGAAATGACGACCCATCTTAAGATCCTTGATGGAGGAGCAGAGGTTCTTGGCCAAAATCTCCAGGTAGGCCGTGCTATCCATCTTCCCATGGATGCGGACCAGATGGCCAGGCCCCTTGGCTGAGAAACAGCCCCACAGCATGATGCTGCCACCACCATGCTTTACTGTAGGGATGGTATTCTTGGGGTCGTATGCAGTGCCATCCAGTCTCCAAACGTCACGTGTGTGGTTGGCACCAAAGATCTCGATCTTGGTCTCATCAGACCAGAGAACCTTGAACCAGTCAGTATCAGAGTCCTCCAAGTGATCATGAGCAAACTGTAGACGAGCCTTGACATGACGCTTTGAAAGTAAAGGTACCTTACGGGCTCGTCTGGAACGGAGACCATTGCGGTGGAGTACGTTACTTATGGTATTGACTGAAACCAATGTCCCCACTGCCATGAGATCTTCCCGGAGCTCCTTCCTTGTTGTCCTTGGGTTAGCCTTGACTCTTCGGACAAGCCTGGCCTCGGCACGGGAGGAAACTTTCAAAGGCTGTCCAGGCCATGGAAGGCTAACAGTAGTTCCATAAGCCTTCCACTTCCGGATGATGCTCCCAACAGTGGAGACAGGTAGGCCCAACTCCTTGAAAAGGGTTTTGTACCCCTTGCCAGCCTTGTGACCCTCCACGATCTTGTCTCTGATGGCCTTGGAATGCTCCTTTATCTTTCCCATGTTGACCATGTATGAGTGCTGTTCACAAGTTTGGGGAGGGTCTTAAATAGTCAGAAAAGGCTGGAAAAAGAGATAATTAATCCAAACATGTGAAGCTCATTGTTCTTTGTGCCTGAACTACTTCTTAATACTTTAGGGGAACCAAACAGAATTCTGGTGGGTTGAGGGGTTGAATAATAAATGACCCTCTGAAAAGACGTTTCACAATTTAAAAAAAAAATAAACAAAGAAATAACATTCTTTTTTGCTGCAGTGCATTTCACACTTCCAGGCTGATATACAGTCCAAATGTCACAATGCCAAGTTAATTCCAAATGTGTAAACCTGCTAAATCTGCAGGGGGTTGAATACTACTTGTAGGCACTGTATATGACATTTTGGGGGCGTGTCAACCGCGGGTCACGTGATCTCCTGCAAACCGGAAACCGTGCTCTATGGCTGTTTGGCGCATGTGGCACATGACGCATGAGATACTTCATGCAGCGCCCTATTTAAAGTGAAGCAGCCATGTGCGGTAAGTTCGCTCCTCTAATGTGATGTGCGATGGACAGCACACACATTATTTTGCGTTGAATTTGGCCTCTTCCCTGATGACTGTGCCTAAAGAAACGCGTCGGGAGATCTACAGTATCTATAAAGGATGATCTGAATATGGTTCGGATGCTTTCTAAGGAATGGGGTTTTGAATGGACTTTTAGAGATGTCCCCCCACAAATACTGGTATCTCGGGCCAATCCAGTCTATACTGTGAATGAAGGAGTCTATATTTTGGGTGAGACTGTTCCTTTATATACCTTAGCATCAAATTCATGTGCTCCTGCCTGTTCTGCTTAATTTGAAGCTATTGTTTGCAGACTATAAGGCAATTGGTAAAGATGTCTGTGGTATTATGTTTGGTGGTGCAAATCTTTTAAAGAAAGGGTGTTTTCTTTTCACCATGCTATAAGAATTGCAGCGCTCTGCAGGAACGTCTGACAGTATATGTATTTTGTGTCTGGTTGTTTTGGGATTTAAGTTGTTTTTTTCTGAGCCTGATGGCTTGTTAAAAGATTATATTAAAATTTACTTTTTAATTTAACTACAGATCTACCTTGCTATGTACACTATTAATCTGATTGGTGGTATTAAGGATTTTTTTCATCACTAGTCAGGACCTGATAAACCACCAAACATCTTTGGCACTGATCAGCCTATGACTTGTTGGGTTCGCCAGCCTATATTTGTTAATCCCATTAGCTGCAGATAACCAACACTTCATTGAAATCAGATGTTCTCCCAGAAATGCTTAGTCTTTATATATTCATGTCAACTAGGTCTCAGGGTAGCTGCACATAATGCAGCATCATAGCTATTTCTTTTTGTAATTTGCACAATGTGCTATGAGATAATGAGTTCATCAACATTAATAGGGTTATTAACAGGCATGCTAGAAAATGCTGCCAAGTGATGTTTGCTCTCGGCTTGTGTGCAGACTGCTTCCAGTTGTATTGAGCTCAAATGAGTTTGGATGTGACCCAGGACTTGGAGATCATTGGAAAGTTAGTTGCCAGATGCAATTTTCATGTTCTAACTTATTCTCGATATTGGCAGTCCCCAGATGCCAAAATCATAGCCGCTTTGACACATTTTGATAAACATAAGATGACTATTCTAAGAACCCCCTGAGACTGTTACTGCTAAGGAAACACAATTTTATGTAACAAATGTGTGCTGTGATATTATGAGTTTGTAGACTTCTTTACATAATTTATTCTACTTCACCTAGGAAAAATGGACCAATATCCCACTTTCCCCCTCCTCTCTACCCTCCCACCCCCCAAAAATATCTGTATTCTTATACATAAAATCACAATGACAGCGCTACTATGAACCTTACCATTCTAGTGTAGCAAATGTATTAATCTGCAAACATTCTTAAAGAAGGATTACACTTCAAAGAAAATTACATATTGCTAGTGTATGCCCCCCAAAAATTGTACTTCAATCGGATTACATCAGAGTGTGGTCCAATTATCACAGACTGTCAAAATAGAGAAGATGGAGAAATTGGGTCTTTTTTAAATTTCTCCATATATGAGAAATTAGGATGACACTCATACCACGCTCTGATCAAACTGGTCAGAATAATCGATCTGATTTTCTTGGACGTGGCGAAAAAATCAGTCGTTTAAATGAGCCTAGAGAAATGTGGGAGAACTCTAGTCTGATCTCCGGCTATGGTCCCCTGCTGGATCCTTGAAGCATATCTCCTCTAAGGCATTGGAGCGTTTCAGAGACATATACAGCACACCTGGCTGAGGTTTTTGAGCCCGGCTCTGGTTCATGTTGCCCGCTCAGCTTTTTACCGCACATAAAAGACCATGCTTTGAAATTCCATTACTGGCAGCGAACAAATACTCTGTAATGCTGAAGAAGAATGATTTCACTTAGTCTAAGTACATAACTGCTGACCAGAAATGTTGTAAATGCTGTGGGATGTGCCATTTCCCTTTTACCAAGACATAATCATGGTTATAACTCAGCAGTCAGATTGCGCTCGTATCTGTTCCTGCTCATATATG
The DNA here is from genome assembly GCF_051348905.1 of Ranitomeya variabilis. NCBI lineage: Eukaryota > Metazoa > Chordata > Amphibia > Anura > Dendrobatidae > Ranitomeya > Ranitomeya variabilis. The sequence continues at coordinate 69,335,608 of NC_135237.1, read as the reverse complement.
CGCTCATTAAATTACAGTTTGTTTCGGAGACTGAAAATGACTTTGTAAAGCATAACAACAGCTCTGGGCCCATTTGCAGTTATTGTCTGTATTTCTCTCTGACCCAACCATTAACAAAAGAGTGTACATTTTCACTTTCAGACATTTCATATATTTTACTATTAGATTATGTGCACACAGAGTTTTTTTGAGGCAATAAAAAAAATGTGTTTTCTGGGTAGAAACAACTTCAGGAAATGTTCCTTTTTGGAGGAGTTTCTCATTTCTGGAAAAAGTTAATTTTCTTGCACTTTTTTTACAGCCTTTTGATAGTTTCTAGTTATGGATAGATAGATATGAAGATATGGATGAACTCTTTTGACATCAGATGTCTCTGTTCTTAAAAAAGTACGACATGGTGATAATGGGAGTTTTTAACTATCCAGATTTCTTGGGAATCTCTCTCAGGCAAAAGTACTGGGTCCAGAAAATTCTTATCTTCTCTTGTTGACGACTTTATCTTTCAAAAGGTAGAAGAGAAAACAAGAGGATCTACGACCTTGGACCTAATTGTTACCAAAAGAGAGCAAATGGTTGAGGAAGTAAAGGTGGCTTGGAATTTAGGAGGCAGCGATCATGCGATCCTCGAATTTTGAATTACAAGAGGAGGAAGACCATCGAGCACTCACATTTTAAGGTTGGACTTCAAAAAGGCAGATTTTAATGTACTCAGAAATAGGGTAGGAAAGGTCCAATGGCTGGATGTTCTAAAGGACAGAAATTTGCAAGAAGGATGGGAGATTTTGCTAAATGAAATTCTCACCGCACAATGTGTAACAATCCCGAAAAGAAGGATGAATTGGAAGCATTTAAAGAGACCAGTATGGATGAACACAGAACTTAATCACTTGTTATAAAGGAAAAAAAGAAATGTATCTCAAATGGAAAGTGGAGGGCATATCTAAAGAAAAATAAAATACTATTTGCAGGGAATGCAGGGCAAGAGTTAGAAGAGTTAAAGCCAGTAATGAAGTGAAGCTTGCAAGGAAGACCAAAAGTAGCAAAAAAGGATTTTGGGGGTATGTCAAAAGCAAAAGAAAAGTCAAAGATGCTATAGGATTTTTACAGGATGAAAAGGATGAAGTGGTAACAAATGATGTTGAGAAAGCCGAACTTTTAAATTCCTATTTTGCATCTGTGTTCTCTAAGAAAGCAAACGCAACATCAACTGAACTTTATAGTACCATCGAAGGAATAAAATAATCCACACTATCCATAAACAGAGAGATGGCGAGGGAACACTTAGCTAATTTAAATGAATTTAAATTTCCTTATCCAGATGAATTACATCCTAGGGTATTGAAAGAGTTAGCAGAGGAAATTTCAGAACCACTAGCCAGAATCTTTGAAAAATTCTGGAAAACAGGAGAAGTCCCAGAAGATTGGAAAATGTCAAATGTTGCCCCTATCTTCAAAAAATGAAAGAAGATGGAGCCAGGAAATTACAGGCCAGTGAGCCTTACTTCTATACCAGGAAAGATCTTTGAACAAATTATTTATTTATTTAATCGTATGGACATATTTTAACATCATATAAGAATGAATAACAAACAATAACAATAAACAGTGATTGAAAGGGGACAAAGGAACAGAAATCAGAGTCGAAATGATGTAAAATATATTGACCAAGAGATCTAGATGTAATTTGATTGTTTGGTCATCAAAATTGTTAGTCCTTTAGCGTTACCCAGGGTGCACCATGTGGAGGCGGACTGACGTTGCACCCCAACAAATTATTAAACAGCATGTATGTAAGTACTTGGATATGAATACAGTAATTAACCAGAGCCAGTATGGGTTTGTATAGCAAACAAGTCAGGCCAGACTAATCTAATTTCCTTCTATAATGGAATCACTGACTGGCTGGTTCAGGGAAATGCAGTAGATATAGTATATTTCAATTTCAGCAAAGAATTTGATAAAGTATCTCATACTATCCTTAATGAAAAAATGATGAAGTATGTGTTAGGGGTCGAGTTTCCCCCTCTGCACAGGGGGAATCTCGGGCCATCTCCACTGGTGTCTCCCATTCTTCTCCTGCCGCAGTGGAGCCTGCTCAGCGGAGACGTCGGTCTCAGCGTCTCAATCAGGCTGACTCTGTACAAAAAGTTACTGCTGCTTCTCCTGCTTCTGCTATTGAAGCCGGTGTTGAGCAGACGCATCTGGGACTAAGTCCTGTTTTTCCCGTTCTGAGCATGCCCAGGGTAAGATCTCTCAGTGGAGATCGAGGGTCACATGTTCAGATACTGCAGTCTAGTCTATTGGTCCTTCTAGGAAGGTCCTGTAGGTGCGCAGGCTCTGTAGCAGCCTCTCATTGGTCTTCCTAGGAAGGTCCTGTATGTGCTGCAACTATTTAAGGCTCGCATGACCACACGGCCATGCGCTAGTGTCTTTCTAAAGTTATGTGCTTTATGCCAGTGTGGTCATGTGAGTGTGTGTTCAGGGACCCGGCTGAAATAAGCCCCTAGAATACTGGCACCTCTGGCGAGGAGATTGTGTGTATGTATTCAGGGACCTGGCCGAAATAAGCCCTTAGAATGCTGGCACCTCCGGCGAGGAGTTATGTGTGCATGCATGACCACTGACTGCTCTCATTTGGGTAGTTAGCCTGTGCCTCTGTGAAGTCAAACAGGACACAGAGCTTTGCTTTCTCGGCTACTCTGTGAAACTAACAGAGCTAGTTCGTACCGCCATATAGTGCCGCCGTTTACTAGCAGCAGGTTCTCCTGCACGGTGGATCCCAGGCTGCAAATGCATCTACTTCAGTAAAACATTTATATTTACCCGGTGCGTTCCGCTAGCCCTAACAGTACACTAGCGCCAGGGTCTGGCTAGTAAATGGCGGACGATCAGCGTCTACAGCGGTACGTCCAGCAGCTGGAGGGTAGGTTGGCGGCTCTAGAGCGTACAACCTCAGCTGTGGACGTCACTGCTGTCGCTGTTCAGGCTGCGAGTGTAGCTGCAGCCAGTTTGTCCACTGCCACTCCTGCTTCGTCTATATCCCGTCTCCCGCTTCCAGACAAGTTTGCTGGTGATAGTAAGCTATGTCGGGGATTCGTGAGCCAGTGCTCCATACATCTCGAGCTTCTGGCTGCACGTTTCCGTACGGAACGGGCGAAAGTGGGCTTCATTACATCTCTTTTGTCGGGCAGGGCGTCGGAGTGGGCAACGCGGCTTTGGGAGCGTGATGATCGTGTGGTACAGAGTGCTCCTCTCTTCTTGGACGCTCTGAGGCAGGTCTTTTTGGGACCACGTGTCACCCACGATACCGCGCTCCAATTGTTGGCAAATACTCAGGGTTCGTCCATGGTCAGCCAGTTTGCCATCCAATTCCGGACTCTAGCCTCTGAGCTAGAATGGCTAGATAAAGTCCTTATTCCGGTGTTTTGGAAAGGTCTGGCAGATCATGTAAAGGACGCCTTAGCCACCAGGGAGATTCCCGCCACACTGGAGGAGCTCTTTTCCATCTCTACCCGCATCGATCTCCGTTTTAACGAGCGGAGGTTGGAGCGGATCCAGTGTAGGCAGAGGTTTCGGCTGGCTCCCACCTTAGCCAAACCTCTAGAATCTCCTGTTCTGGCATCCGACTCCCATGAGGCCATGGAGGTTTCTCGAGCGGGACCTAGGTCTCAGACCGCTCGAGTACCGGTGGTGTGTAAAAATTGCCAACAACTGGGACATTATGCTAATCAATGTCCACGGTGGTCGGGAAAACGATCGCATCTAGTGACCATAGGAGGGGGTTCACTAGACTCAGCGGCATTTTCCTCCATGTTGTCCTTTAAAGGGACAATCCTCTTAGGCTCATCCACTCATACAGTTGAGCTTTGTGTGGATTCTGGAGCAGAGGGAAATTTCATGTCCTCTGCTTTTGCTTTGCGCCACACAATACCGCTGGTAATGCTTGCTAAACCAGTAACAGTTAGAGTGGTGAATGGGTCAACACTTCCATTACAAATCACACATCAGACTGTCCCTTTCACGTTAGCCATGTCTCCATCCCACCAGGAGATAATTTCCCTTCTTGTCCTTCCCGAGGGAATGGATGAGATTCTGTTGGGGTTACCCTGGCTCCGTTTCCACTCCCCACATATTGAGAGGACCTCAGAGAGGAAATTGGGTTGGAGTGAATCTTGTAAGGGCAGATGTGTGAAAGAGTGCGTTCAGGTTTCCACCACTGAGATACCCACAGATCTCTCTTCTCTTCCCAAATGCTATTGGTCCTATGCAGATGTCTTCTCCAAAAAGGCTGCGGAGACCCTTCCACCTCACCGTCCTTATGACTGTCCTATTGATCTCTTGCCTGGAGCAGAACCTCCTCGGGGACGTGTCTATCCCCTCTCTCTCCCAGAAATGGAGGCTATGTCCCAATACATCCAGGAGAATTTGGCAAGAGGGTTCATTAGGAAGTCAGTGTCACCTGCAGGGGCGGGGTTCTTCTTCGTGCAGAAGAAGAATGGAGAGTTACGTCCTTGCATAGATAATAGGGGTCTTAACGTCATCACCGTAAAAAATAAGTACCCGCTGCCCCTCATTTTTGAGCTTTTTGATAGGCTTCGGGGAGCAAGGGAATTTACCAAATTAGATCTGTGGTGTTGTGAATCCGCTTTTGGGCTCCCCTGGTGGTTGCTGGTGGTACTGGTGACTTGTGTGTCTTTGCTGTCTCAGTTCACCTGCTCCCATCAGTGTTTGGGAGTTTCCTATTTAGCCTTGCTCTCCAGTCATTTCCTTGCCGGTCATCATTGTAACCAGAGCCTTCGGTTGCATGTTCCTGCTACTAGTCTGCTGATCAGCTAAGTTGACTTTGTCCTTTTGTTTTGTATCTTTTGTCCAGTTTGCAGTTTTGTTATTCTCTGTAGCTGGAAGCTCTTGCGGGCTGAAATTGCCACTCCTGTGTCATGAGTTGACACAGGAGTCTTAAAGTAATTTCAGGATGGTTTTTTGATAGGGTTTTCAGTTGACCGTGAAGTCCTCTTTTGTATCCTTCTGCTATCTAGTAAGTGGACCTCTCTTTGCTAAATCTACCTTCATACTGTGTATGTCTTTTCCTCTAAACTCACCGTCATTACATGTGGGGGGCTGCTATCATCTTTTGGGGTATTTCCCTAGAGGTAAGCCAGGTCTGTTCCTTCCTCTACCAGGGGTAGTTAGTCCTCCGGCTGGCGCGTGGCATCTAGGGTTAATCAGGTATGCTCCCTGGCTACTATTAGTTGTGTGGTAGATTTAGCTCACAGTCAGCTCGAGATTCCATCACCCAGAACTCGTCCGTTATCTTTGTGTTTTGATGTTTCCCTGCCATTGGGAATCATGACAGTATGACCAGCCCGTGTTAAAGTTACTGGCAGAAGAAAGGAGAGAAAAAGAAGTCTGTAGAGTTTTTTTTTTTTTTTTCCCCTATGTTTGCTCCATAGTTGGATCAGTTGTATTTCAGCTCTAATTACAGCCTTTGCCTTTCTCTCCTTCTAATCCTTGAATGGCTCTGATCTCCATTGTTTAAAGATGGATCCTCAGAGCTTGGCTGCAGGTTTAAATAATCTTGCTACTAAGGTTCAAAATTTACAAGAATTTGTTATACATACTCCGATGTCTGAACCTAAGATTCCTACACCAGAGGTGTTTTCCGGAGATAGATCTCGGTTTCTGAATTTCAAATATAATTGTAAATTATTCCTTTCTCTCAGACCTCACTCCTCTGGAGATCCTGTCCAGCAGGTTAAGATTGTGATTTCTTTGCTGCGAGGTGACCCTCAAAACTGGGCATTTTCATTGACACCAGGGGATCCTGCGTTGCTCAATGTGGATGCCTTTTTTCTGGCTTTAGGCTTGCTTTATGAGGAACCTAATTTGGAGATTCAAGCTGAAAAAGCTTTGATAGCCCTATCTCAAGGGCAAGATGAAGCTGAGATATACTGCCAAAAATTTCGTAAATGGTCTGTGCTTACTCAGTGGAATGAGTGCGCCCTAGCGGCAAATTTCAGAGAGGGTCTCTCTGATGCCGTTAAGGATGTTATGGTCGGGTTCCCTGCGCCTACAGGTCTGAATGAGTCCATGACAATGGCTATTCAGATTGATCGGCGTTTGCGGGAGCGCAAGCCTGTGCACCATTTGGCGGTATCTTCTGAAAAGTCGCCAGAGAATATGCAATGTGACAGAACTCTGTCCAGAAGCGAGCGGCAGAATTACAGGCGTAAAAATGGGTTATGTTTCAATTGTGGTGATTCTGCTCATGTTATATCAGCATGCTCTAAACGCACAAAGAAGGCTGACAAGTCTATTTGCACTTTACAGTCTAAATTTATTCTGTCTGTAACCTTGATTTGTTCATTATCAGTTATTACTGTGGATGCCTATGTGGACTCTGGCGCCGCCCTGAGTCTTATGGATTGGTCCTTTGCCAGGCGCTGTGGGTTTGATTTAGAGCCACTGGAAGTCCCTATACCTCTGAAGGGAATTGATTTGTCTTTTTCGTCTGCATTCCATCCTCAGACTAATGGCCAGACGGAGCGAGCTAATCAAACTTTGGAGACTTATTTGAGGTGTTTTGTGTCTGCGGATCAGGATGACTGGGTTGCCTTTTTGCTGTTGGCAGAGTTTGCTCTTAATAATTGGGCTAGTTCTGCCACTTTGGTTTCCCCTTTCTTTTGCAATTCAGGGTTTCACCCTCGTTTTTCATCTGGTCAGGTGGAATCTTCGGATTGTCCGGGAGTTGATGCTGTGGTGGATCGGTTGCATCGGATTTGGGGACAAGTGGTGGACAATTTGAAGTTGTCCCAGGAGAGGACTCAGCAGTTTGCTAACCGCCGGCGTCGTGTTGGTCCTCGCCTTCGTGTTGGGGACTTGGTGTGGTTGTCTTTCCGTTTTGTCCCTATGAGGGTTTCTTCTCCTAAGTTTAAGCCCCGGTTCATCGGTCCTTATAGGATTTTGGAGATTCTTAACCCTGTGTCCTTTCGTTTGGACCTCCCGGCATCTTTCGCTATCCATAATGTATTCCATCGGTCGTTGTTGCGGAGGTATGAGGTACCGGTGGTTCCTTCTACTGAACCTCCTGCTCCTGTGCTGGTAGGGGGTGAATTGGAGTACGTTGTGGAGAAGATCCTGGACTCCCGTATTTCCAGACGGAGACTTCAGTATCTGGTTAAATGGAAGGGCTATGGTCAAGAAGATAATTCTTGGGTAACTGCCTCTGATGTTCATGCCTCAGATTTGGTTCGTGCCTTTCATAGGGCTCATCCAGATCGTCCTGGTGGTTCTCGTGAGGGTTCGGTGCCCCCTCCTTAAGGGGGGGGTACTGTTGTGAATCCGCTTTTGGGCTCCCCTGGTGGTTGCTGGTGGTACTGGTGACTTGTGTGTCTTTGCTGTCTCAGTTCACCTGCTCCCATCAGTGTTTGGGAGTTTCCTATTTAGCCTTGCTCTCCAGTCATTTCCTTGCCGGTCATCATTGTAACCAGAGCCTTCAGTTGCATGTTCCTGCTACTAGTCTGCTGATCAGCTAAGTGGACTTTGTCCTTTTGTTTTGTATCTTTTGTCCAGTTTGCAGTTTTGTTATTCTCTGTAGCTGGAAGCTCTTGCGGGCTGAAATTGCCACTCTTGTGTCATGAGTTGACACAGGAGTCTTAAAGTAATTTCAGGATGGTTTTTTGATAGGGTTTTCAGTTGACCGTGAAGTCCTCTTTTGTATCCTTCTGCTATCTAGTAAGTGGACCTCTCTTTGCTAAATCTACCTTCATACTGTGTATGTCTTTTCCTCTAAACTCGCCGTCATTACATGTGGGGGGCTGCTATCATCTTTTGGGGTATTTCCCTAGAGGTAAGCCAGGTCTGTTCCTTCCTCTACCAGGGGTAGTTAGTCCTCCGGCTGGCGCGTGGCATCTAGGGTTAATCAGGTATGCTCCCTGGCTACTATTAGTTGTGTGGTAGATTTAGCTCACGGTCAGCTCGAGATTCCATCACCCAGAACTCGTCCATTATCTTTGTGTTTTGATGTTTCCCTGCCATTGGGAATCATGACACTGTGGGGTGCGTATAACCTGATTCGCATCCATGAGGGGGACGAATGGAAGATGGCTGTTGTGAATTCTGCTTTTGGGCTCCCTCCGGTGGTTGTAGGTGGTAATGCAGTTGTCCCTGAGTTGCAGTCCTGGTCAGGTGTATCAGCTGATTGCAGTTCTGACTGGGGTATTTAGGCTTGCAGGATTCATTAGTCCTTGCCAGTTGTCCATGGTTGTTGGGAGGTTTTGGTCCTGGTTTGGTTCCTTCTGCCTTCTGCCAAATCAGCAAAGATAAGTGTCTGGTTTTGTTTCTGTGGCACACATGCTGTGTGCTTAATAATTCTGTGCTATTCAGTGTTTTTTTTGTCCAGCTTAGATTGTGTCAGTATTTTCTCAGTCTTGTTGGATTCTCTGGAGTGGCAGATATACATTCCATGTCTTTAGTTAGATTGTGGAACTTTTTGTATTATCTGCTGTGGATATTTTTGGAAGGGTTTTAATACTGACCGCTTAGTATTCTGTCCTATCTTTCCCTATTTAGCTAGAGTGGCCTCTTTTGCTGAATCCTGTTTTCTGCCTGCGTGTGTCTTTCCTCTCCTACTCACAGTCAATATTTGTGGGGGGCTGCCTATCCTTTGGGGTTCTGCTCTGAGGCAAGGTAGTATTCCTATTTCCATCTATAGGGGTATTTAGTCCTCCGGCTGTGTCGAGGTGTCTAGGGTTTGTTAGGCACACCCCACGGCTACTTCTAGTTGCGGTGTTAGTTCAGGTTTTGCAGTCAGTACAGTTTCCACCTACTCCAGAGAAAGTTCATGCGGCTCCAAAGTCACCGGATCATAACAGTACAACTGGCCCACTATGAGTTAAATGCATCTCAGAAGAAGGGAAGAAAGGTGTTGTTGAGTCATTTTTTTTTCTGCAGTTTGCTTTGCCTTTTCTTCCCTCTTTTTCTCTGGGTGGCTAAGGAGTCTTGTGTTAGCATGGATGTTCAGGAATTAGCTTCTCGTGTAGACCAGCTTGCTGCTAGGGTACAGGGAATTTCTGATTATATTGTTCAGACTCCTGTTTTAGAGCCGAAGATTCCTACTCCTGATTTGTTTTTTGGTGACAGGTCCAAATTTTTGAGTTTTAAAAACAACTGTAAACTGTTTTTTGCTTTGAGACCTTGATCCTCTTGGGATTCTATTCAGCAGGTTAAAATCGTCATTTCCCTGCTGCGTGGTGATCCACAGGATTGGGCATTTTCCCTGGAATCTGGGAATCCGGCTTTGCTTAATGTACATTCCTTTTTTCAGGCTTTAGGACTATTATATGATGAACCTAATTCTGTGGATCAAGCGGAAAAGACCTTGTTGGCCCTATCTCCAGGTCAAGAGGCGGCAGAATTGTATTGCCAGAAATTTAGAAAATGGTCTGTGTTGACTAAATGGAATGATGATGCTTTGGCTGCAATTTTCAGAAAGGGTCTTTCTGAATCCGTTAAAGATGTTATGGTGGGGTTTCCCACGCCCGTCGGTCTGAGTGATTCTATGTCTTTGGCCATTCAGATTGATCGGTGCTTGCGGGAGCGCAGAACTGTGCGCGCTGTGGCGTTGTACTCAGAGCAGAGTCCTGAGCCAATGCAGTGTGATAGGATTCTGTCTAGGACAGAACGACAAGGACTCAGACATCAGAATAGGTTGTGTTATTATTGTGGCGACACTTCTCATGTCATTTCAGTCTGCCCTAAACGGACAAAGAGGATCGCTAGTTCATTTACCATCAGTACTGTACAATCTAAATTTCTGTTATCGGTGTCCCTGATCTGCTCATTGTCATCATTTTCTGTCTTGGCGTATGTGGATTCAGGCGCCGCTTTGAACTTAATGGACCTTGAGTTTGCCAGGCGTTGTGGTTTCCCCTTGCAGCCCTTGCAGAACCTAATTCCCTTAAGGGGCTTTGATGCTACACCTTTGGCTAAAAATAAGCCCCAGTTTTGGACACAGGTGACCATGCGCATGGCGCCAGCCCATCAGGAAGATTGTCGATTTCTGGTATTGCATAATTTACATGATGCTATCGTGTTGGGTTTTCCGTGATTGCAGGTACATAATCCTGTGTTGGATTGGAAGTCTATGTCTGTGACTAGTTGGGGTTGTCAAGGGGTCCATAATGATGTTCCTTTAATGTCCATCTCCTCTTCTGTTCCGAAATTCCAGAGTTTTTGTCTGATTTTCAGGATGTATTCGATGAGCCCAAGTCCAGTTCTCTTCCACCACACAGGGACTGTGATTGTGCTATTGATTTGATTCCAGGCTGTAAGTTTCCTAAGGGCCGACTCTTCAACCTGTCTGTGCCGGAACATACCGCTATGCGGAGTTATGTTAAGGAGTCTTTGGAGAAAGGGCATATTCGGCCATCTTCTTCACCGATGGGAGCGGGATTTTTTTTTGTTGCTAAGAAGGATGGCTCCTTGAGACCCTGTATTGATTATTGCCTCTTGAATAAGATCACGGTCAAGTTTCAATACCCTTTACCTTTGCTTTCTGATTTGTTTGCTAGGATTAAGGGGGCTAGTTGGTTTACGAAGATTGACCTTCGAGGGGCGTATAATCTTGTTCGTATTAAGCAGGGTGATGAATGGAAAACTGCGTTCAATACGCCCGAAGGCCATTTTGAATACCTTGTGATGCCTTTCGGGCTCACTGTCATGGTTCCCAATGGCAAGGGAACGTAAAAAACACATAAGTAACGAACGAGCTCTCGGGTGATGGAAACTCGAGTTGACCGTGAGCTAAATCTACCACACAACTAACAGTAGCCAGGGAGCATACCTACGGCTTCCTATATGCCACGCGCCAGCCGGAGGACTAACTACGCCTGGTAGAGGAAGAAACAGACCTGGCTTACCTCTAGGGAAATACCCCAAAAGATGATAGCAGCACCCCACATGTAATAACGGTGAATTAAGAGGAAAAGACATACACAGTGTGAAAGTAGATTTAGCAAAGAGAGGTCCACTTACTAGATAGCAGAAGGATACAAAAGAGGACTTCACGGTCAACTGAAAACCCTTTCAAAAACCATCCTGAAATTACTTTAAGACTCCTGTGTCAACTCATGACACAGGAGTGGCAATTTCAGCCCGCAAGAGCTTCCAGCTACAGAGAATTACAAAAACTGCAAACTGGACAAAAGGTACAAAACAAAAGGACAAAGTCCACTTAGCTGATCAGCAGACTAGTAGCAGGAACATGCAACCGAAGGCTCTGGTTACAATGATGACCGGCAAGGAAATGACTGGAGAGCAAGGCTAAATAGGAAACTCCCAAACACTGATGGAAGCAGGTGAACAGAAGAAGCAAAGTGCAAACAAGTCACCAGTACCACCAGCAACCACCAGGGGAGCCCAAAAAGCGGATACACAACAGTACCCTCCCCTTAAGGAGGGGGCACCGAACCCTCACAAGAACCGCCAGGGCGATCTGGATGAGCCCTATGAAAGGCACGAACCAAATCCGAGGCATGAACATCAGAGGCAGTTACCCAAGAATTATCTTCCTGACCATAGCCTTTCCATTTAACCAGATATTGAAGTCTCCGTCTGGAAATACGGGAGTCCAAGATCTTCTCCACGACGTACTCCAATTCACCCTCCACCAGCACAGGAGCAGGAGGTTCAGTAGAAGGAACCACCGGTACCTCATATCTCCGCAACAACGACCGATGGAACACATTATGGATAGCGAAAGATGCCGGGAGGTCCAAACGAAAGGAAACAGGGTTAAGAATCTCCAAAATCCTATAAGGACCGATGAACCGAGGCTTAAATTTGGGAGAAGAAACCCTCATAGGGACAAAACGGGAAGACAACCACACCAAGTCCCCAACGCAAAGGTGGGGACCAACACGACGACGACGGTTAGCAAACTGCTGAGTCCTCTCCTGGGACAATTCCAAATTATCACCACTTGTCCCCAAATCCGATGCAACCGATCCACCACCGCATCCACTCCAGGACAATCCGAAGATTCAACCTGACCAGATGAAAAACGCGGATGAAACCCTGAATTGCAAAAGAAAGGAGAAACCAAAGTGGCAGAACTAGCCCGATTATTAAGAGCAAACTCCGCCAACGGCAGAAAGGCAACCCAATCATCCTGATCCGCAGACACAAAACACCTCAAATAAGTCTCCAAAGTTTGATTAGTTCGCTCCGTCTGGCCATTGGTCTGAGGATGGAATGCAGACGAAAAGGACAAATCAATGCCCAACCTGGCACAGACTGCCCGCCAAAATCTAGACACGAACTGGGTACCCCTGTCAGAAACGATGTTTTCCGGAATACCATGCAAGCGAACCACATTTTGAAAAAACAGAGGGACCAACTCAGATGAGGAAGGCAACTTAGGCAATGGCACCAAATGAACCATTTTAGAAAAACGGTCACACACCACCCAGATGACAGACATCTTCTGAGAAACAGGGAGATCCGAGATAAAGTCCATAGAGATGTGCGTCCAAGGCCTCTTCGGAATAGGCAAGGGCAACAACAACCCACTAGCCCTAGAACAACAAGGCTTGGCCCGAGCACACACATCGCAAGACTGCACAAAAACACGCACATCTCGAGACAGGGAAGGCCACCAGAAGGATCTAGCCACCAAATCTCTGGTGCCAAAAATTCCCGGATGACCTGCCAGAGTAGAAGAATGAACTTCCGAGATGACTCTAGTGGTCCACTCGTCAGGAACAAACAGTCTACCAGACGGACAACGATCAGGTCTATCCGCCTGAAATTCTTGCAAAGCACGTCGCAAATCTGGAGAGACAGCAGACAAAACCACTCCATCCTTAAGGACACCAGCAGGTTCAGAATTCCCAGGAGAGTCAGGCTCAAAACTCCTAGAAAGAGCATCTGCTTTCACATTCCTAGAACCCGGTAAGTACGAGACCACAAAATTAAACCGGGAAAAGAACAACGACCAACGTGCCTGTCTAGGATTCAGGCGCCTGGCAGACTCCAAATAAATTAAATTCTTGTGATCAGTCAAAACTACCACCTGATGTCTGGCACCCTCAAGCCAATGACGCCACTCCTCAAATGCCCACTTCATGGCCAAAAGCTCCCGATTACCAACATCATAGTTTCGGTCGGCGGCCGAAAATTTTCGCGAAAAGAACGCACAAGGTCTCATCACTGAGCAGTCGGAACTTTTCTGCGACAAAACCGCCCCCGCTCCGATCTCGGAAGCATCGACCTCAACCTGAAAGGGAAGAGAAACATCAGGCTGGCGCAACACAGGGGCAGACAATAAGCGGCACTTAAGCTCCCGAAAGGCCTCCACGGCAGCAGGGGACCAATTGGCAACATCAGCACCCTTTTTAGTCAAATCCGTCAGAGGTTTAGCAACGCCAGAAAAACCAGCTATAAATCGACGATAAAAATTAGCAAAGCCCAAGAATTTCTGGAGACTCTTCAGAGAAGTAGGCTGCGTCCAGTCATAAATAGCCCGAACCTTGACAGGGTCCATCTCAACAGAAGAAGGGGAAAAAATATACCCCAAAAATGAAATTTTTTGAACCCCAAAAACACACTTTGAACCCTTTACACACAAAGAATTCTCCCGCAAAACCTGAAAAACCCTCCTGACCTGCTGAACATGAGACTCCCAGTCATCAGAAAAAATCAAAATATCATCCAAGTACACAATCATAAATTTATCCAAATATTCCCGGAAAATATCATGCATTAAGGACTGAAAGACAGAAGGTGCATTAGAAAGGCCGAAAGGCATTACCAAATACTCAAAATGGCCCTCAGGCGTATTAAATGCGGTCTTCCACTCATCCCCCTGCTTAATTCGCACCAAATTATACGCCCCACGAAGATCAATCTTAGAGAACCACTTAGCCCCCCTTATGCGAACAAACAAATCAGTCAGCAAAGGCAACGGATACTGATATTTGACTGTAATTTTATTCAGGAGACGATAATCAATACAAGGCCTCAGAGAGCCATCCTTTTTAGAGACAAAGAAAAAACCGGCTCCTAAAGGTGATGAAGAAGGACGAATATGTCCCTTTTCCAGGGACTCCTTAATATACTCGCGCATAGCAGCATGTTCAGGTACAGATAGGTTAAACAAACGACCCTTTGGAAATTTACTGCCAGGAATCAGATCTATGGCGCAATCACAATCCCTGTGAGGAGGGAGTGAACCAATCTTAGGCTCTTCAAAAATATCACGATAATCAGACAAAAATGCCGGAATCTCAGATGGAATAGATGACGAAATGGACACCATAGGAGTGTCCCCATGAGCCCCCCGACATCCCCAGCTTAACACAGACATAGCCTTCCAGTCAAGGACTGGGTTATGAGACTGTAACCATGGTAATCCAAGCACCAAAACATCATGTAAATTGTACAACACAAGGAAGCGAATCACCTCCTGATGGTCTGGAGTCATACGCATAGTCACTTGCGTCCAGAACTGTGGTTTATTACAAGCCAAAGGTGTAGAATCAATACCCTTCAGAGGTATAGGGACTTCCAGAGGCTCTAAATCAAACCCACAGCGCCTGGCAAAGGACCAGTCCATAAGACTCAGAGCGGCGCCCGAGTCCACATAGGCATCCACGGTAATAACTGATAATGAACAAATCAAGGTTACAGACAAAATAAATTTGGACTGTAAAGTGCCAATTGAAATGGACTTGTCAACCTTCCTAGTACGCTTAGAGCATGCCGATATAACATGAGCAGAATCACCACAATAGAAGCATAACCCATTTTTACGCCTATAATTCTGCCGCTCGCTTCTGGACATAACTCTGTCACATTGCATTTTCTCTGGCGTCTCTTCAGAAGATACCGCCAAATGGTGCACGGGTTTGCGCTCCCGCAAATGCCGATCAATATGAATTGCCATTGTCATGGACTCATTCAGACCTGTAGGTGCAGGGAACCCGACCATAACATCTTTAACGGCATCAGAAAGGCCCTCTCTGAAATTTGCCGCTAAGGCGCACTCATTCCACTGAGTAAGCACAGACCACCTACGAAATTTTTGGCAGTATATCTCCGCTTCATCTTGCCCTTGAGATAGGGCTATCAAAGCTTTTTCAGCTTGAATCTCCAAATTAGGTTCCTCATAAAGCAACCCTAAAGCCAGGAAAAACGCATCCACATTGAGCAACGCAGGATCCCCTGGTGCCAATAAAAATGCCCAATTTTGAGGGTCACCTCGCAGCAAAGAGATTACAATCTTAACCTGCTGGACAGGATCTCCTGAGGAGTGAGGTCTGAGAGAAAGGAATAATTTACAATTATATTTGAAATTCAAAAACCGAGATCTATCTCCGGAAAACACCTCTGGTGTAGGGATTTTAGGTTCAGAAATAGGAGCATGTATAACAAAATCTTGTAAATTTTGAACCTTTGTAGCAAGATTATTTAAACCTGCAGCCAAACTCTGGACATCCATGTTAAACAGCTAAGGTCAGAGCCATTCAAGGGTTAAGAGGAGGTAAGAAGCAGCTAGACAGCAATTAAGGGCTAGGCAGCAAAACTCTGAGGGAAAGAAAAAAAAAAATTTCCTTTCAACACTTCTTTTTCTCCTGCTTCAGCCCAAACAATTAACACTTTGTAGGCCGGTCATACTGTCATGGTTCCCAATGGCAAGGGAACGTAAAAAACACATAAGTAACGAACGAGCTCTCGGGTGATGGAAACTCGAGTTGACCGTGAGCTAAATCTACCACACAACTAACAGTAGCCAGGGAGCATACCTACGGCTTCCTATATGCCACGCGCCAGCCGGAGGACTAACTACGCCTGGTAGAGGAAGAAACAGACCTGGCTTACCTCTAGGGAAATACCCCAAAAGATGATAGCAGCACCCCACATGTAATAACGGTGAATTAAGAGGAAAAGACATACACAGTGTGAAAGTAGATTTAGCAAAGAGAGGTCCACTTACTAGATAGCAGAAGGATACAAAAGAGGACTTCACGGTCAACTGAAAACCCTTTCAAAAACCATCCTGAAATTACTTTAAGACTCCTGTGTCAACTCATGACACAGGAGTGGCAATTTCAGCCCGCAAGAGCTTCCAGCTACAGAGAATTACAAAAACTGCAAACTGGACAAAAGGTACAAAACAAAAGGACAAAGTCCACTTAGCTGATCAGCAGACTAGTAGCAGGAACATGCAACCGAAGGCTCTGGTTACAATGATGACCGGCAAGGAAATGACTGGAGAGCAAGGCTAAATAGGAAACTCCCAAACACTGATGGAAGCAGGTGAACAGAAGAAGCAAAGTGCAAACAAGTCACCAGTACCACCAGCAACCACCAGGGGAGCCCAAAAAGCGGATACACAACAGTACCCTCCCCTTAAGGAGGGGGCACCGAACCCTCACAAGAACCGCCAGGGCGATCTGGATGAGCCCTATGAAAGGCACGAACCAAATCCGAGGCATGAACATCAGAGGCAGTTACCCAAGAATTATCTTCCTGACCATAGCCTTTCCATTTAACCAGATATTGAAGTCTCCGTCTGGAAATACGGGAGTCCAAGATCTTCTCCACGACGTACTCCAATTCACCCTCCACCAGCACAGGAGCAGGAGGTTCAGTAGAAGGAACCACCGGTACCTCATATCTCCGCAACAACGACCGATGGAACACATTATGGATAGCGAAAGATGCCGGGAGGTCCAAACGAAAGGAAACAGGGTTAAGAATCTCCAAAATCCTATAAGGACCGATGAACCGAGGCTTAAATTTGGGAGAAGAAACCCTCATAGGGACAAAACGGGAAGACAACCACACCAAGTCCCCAACGCAAAGGTGGGGACCAACACGACGACGACGGTTAGCAAACTGCTGAGTCCTCTCCTGGGACAATTCCAAATTATCACCACTTGTCCCCAAATCCGATGCAACCGATCCACCACCGCATCCACTCCAGGACAATCCGAAGATTCAACCTGACCAGATGAAAAACGCGGATGAAACCCTGAATTGCAAAAGAAAGGAGAAACCAAAGTGGCAGAACTAGCCCGATTATTAAGAGCAAACTCCGCCAACGGCAGAAAGGCAACCCAATCATCCTGATCCGCAGACACAAAACACCTCAAATAAGTCTCCAAAGTTTGATTAGTTCGCTCCGTCTGGCCATTGGTCTGAGGATGGAATGCAGACGAAAAGGACAAATCAATGCCCAACCTGGCACAGACTGCCCGCCAAAATCTAGACACGAACTGGGTACCCCTGTCAGAAACGATGTTTTCCGGAATACCATGCAAGCGAACCACATTTTGAAAAAACAGAGGGACCAACTCAGATGAGGAAGGCAACTTAGGCAATGGCACCAAATGAACCATTTTAGAAAAACGGTCACACACCACCCAGATGACAGACATCTTCTGAGAAACAGGGAGATCCGAGATAAAGTCCATAGAGATGTGCGTCCAAGGCCTCTTCGGAATAGGCAAGGGCAACAACAACCCACTAGCCCTAGAACAACAAGGCTTGGCCCGAGCACACACATCGCAAGACTGCACAAAAACACGCACATCTCGAGACAGGGAAGGCCACCAGAAGGATCTAGCCACCAAATCTCTGGTGCCAAAAATTCCCGGATGACCTGCCAGAGTAGAAGAATGAACTTCCGAGATGACTCTAGTGGTCCACTCGTCAGGAACAAACAGTCTACCAGACGGACAACGATCAGGTCTATCCACCTGAAATTCTTGCAAAGCACGTCGCAAATCTGGAGAGACAGCAGACAAAACCACTCCATCCTTAAGGACACCAGCAGGTTCAGAATTCCCAGGAGAGTCAGGCTCAAAACTCCTAGAAAGAGCATCTGCTTTCACATTCCTAGAACCCGGTAAGTACGAGACCACAAAATTAAACCGGGAAAAGAACAACGACCAACGTGCCTGTCTAGGATTCAGGCGCCTGGCAGACTCCAAATAAATTAAATTCTTGTGATCAGTCAAAACTACCACCTGATGTCTGGCACCCTCAAGCCAATGACGCCACTCCTCAAATGCCCACTTCATGGCCAAAAGCTCCCGATTACCAACATCATAGTTTCGGTCGGCGGCCGAAAATTTTCGCGAAAAGAACGCACAAGGTCTCATCACTGAGCAGTCGGAACTTTTCTGCGACAAAACCGCCCCCGCTCCGATCTCGGAAGCATCGACCTCAACCTGAAAGGGAAGAGAAACATCAGGCTGGCGCAACACAGGGGCAGACAATAAGCGGCACTTAAGCTCCCGAAAGGCCTCCACGGCAGCAGGGGACCAATTGGCAACATCAGCACCCTTTTTAGTCAAATCCGTCAGAGGTTTAGCAACGCCAGAAAAACCAGCTATAAATCGACGATAAAAATTAGCAAAGCCCAAGAATTTCTGGAGACTCTTCAGAGAAGTAGGCTGCGTCCAGTCATAAATAGCCCGAACCTTGACAGGGTCCATCGCAACAGAAGAAGGGGAAAAAATATACCCCAAAAATGAAATTTTTTGAACCCCAAAAACACACTTTGAACCCTTTACACACAAAGAATTCTCCCGCAAAACCTGAAAAACCCTCCTGACCTGCTGAACATGAGACTCCCAGTCATCAGAAAAAATCAAAATATCATCCAAGTACACAATCATAAATTTATCCAAATATTCCCGGAAAATATCATGCATTAAGGACTGAAAGACAGAAGGTGCATTAGAAAGGCCGAAAGGCATTACCAAATACTCAAAATGGCCCTCAGGCGTATTAAATGCGGTCTTCCACTCATCCCCCTGCTTAATTCGCACCAAATTATACGCCCCACGAAGATCAATCTTAGAGAACCACTTAGCCCCCCTTATGCGAACAAACAAATCAGTCAGCAAAGGCAACGGATACTGATATTTGACTGTAATTTTATTCAGGAGACGATAATCAATACAAGGCCTCAGAGAGCCATCCTTTTTAGAGACAAAGAAAAAACCGGCTCCTAAAGGTGATGAAGAAGGACGAATATGTCCCTTTTCCAGGGACTCCTTAATATACTCGCGCATAGCAGCATGTTCAGGTACAGATAGGTTAAACAAACGACCCTTTGGAAATTTACTGCCAGGAATCAGATCTATGGCGCAATCACAATCCCTGTGAGGAGGGAGTGAACCAATCTTAGGCTCTTCAAAAATATCACGATAATCAGACAAAAATGCCGGAATCTCAGATGGAATAGATGACGAAATGGACACCATAGGAGTGTCCCCATGAGCCCCCCGACATCCCCAGCTTAACACAGACATAGCCTTCCAGTCAAGGACTGGGTTATGAGACTGTAACCATGGTAATCCAAGCACCAAAACATCATGTAAATTGTACAACACAAGGAAGCGAATCACCTCCTGATGGTCTGGAGTCATACGCATAGTCACTTGCGTCCAGAACTGTGGTTTATTACAAGCCAAAGGTGTAGAATCAATACCCTTCAGAGGTATAGGGACTTCCAGAGGCTCTAAATCAAACCCACAGCGCCTGGCAAAGGACCAGTCCATAAGACTCAGAGCGGCGCCCGAGTCCACATAGGCATCCACGGTAATAACTGATAATGAACAAATCAAGGTTACAGACAAAATAAATTTGGACTGTAAAGTGCCAATTGAAATGGACTTGTCAACCTTCCTAGTACGCTTAGAGCATGCCGATATAACATGAGCAGAATCACCACAATAGAAGCATAACCCATTTTTACGCCTATAATTCTGCCGCTCGCTTCTGGACATAACTCTGTCACATTGCATTTTCTCTGGCGTCTCTTCAGAAGATACCGCCAAATGGTGCACGGGTTTGCGCTCCCGCAAATGCCGATCAATATGAATTGCCATTGTCATGGACTCATTCAGACCTGTAGGTGCAGGGAACCCGACCATAACATCTTTAACGGCATCAGAAAGGCCCTCTCTGAAATTTGCCGCTAAGGCGCACTCATTCCACTGAGTAAGCACAGACCACCTACGAAATTTTTGGCAGTATATCTCCGCTTCATCTTGCCCTTGAGATAGGGCTATCAAAGCTTTTTCAGCTTGAATCTCCAAATTAGGTTCCTCATAAAGCAACCCTAAAGCCAGGAAAAACGCATCCACATTGAGCAACGCAGGATCCCCTGGTGCCAATAAAAATGCCCAATTTTGAGGGTCACCTCGCAGCAAAGAGATTACAATCTTAACCTGCTGGACAGGATCTCCTGAGGAGTGAGGTCTGAGAGAAAGGAATAATTTACAATTATATTTGAAATTCAAAAACCGAGATCTATCTCCGGAAAACACCTCTGGTGTAGGGATTTTAGGTTCAGAAATAGGAGCATGTATAACAAAATCTTGTAAATTTTGAACCTTTGTAGCAAGATTATTTAAACCTGCAGCCAAACTCTGGACATCCATGTTAAACAGCTAAGGTCAGAGCCATTCAAGGGTTAAGAGGAGGTAAGAAGCAGCTAGACAGCAATTAAGGGCTAGGCAGCAAAACTCTGAGGGAAAGAAAAAAAAAAATTTCCTTTCAACACTTCTTTTTCTCCTGCTTCAGCCCAAACAATTAACACTTTGTAGGCCGGTCATACTGTCATGGTTCCCAATGGCAAGGGAACGTAAAAAACACATAAGTAACGAACGAGCTCTCGGGTGATGGAAACTCGAGTTGACCGTGAGCTAAATCTACCACACAACTAACAGTAGCCAGGGAGCATACCTACGGCTTCCTATATGCCACGCGCCAGCCGGAGGACTAACTACGCCTGGTAGAGGAAGAAACAGACCTGGCTTACCTCTAGGGAAATACCCCAAAAGATGATAGCAGCCCCCCACATGTAATAACGGTGAATTAAGAGGAAAAGACATACACAGTATGAAAGTAGATTTAGCAAAGAGAGGTCCACTTACTAGATAGCAGAAGGATACAAAAGAGGACTTCACGGTCAACTGAAAACCCTTTCAAAAACCATCCTGAAATTACTTTAAGACTCCTGTGTCAACTCATGACACAGGAGTGGCAATTTCAGCCCGCAAGAGCTTCCAGCTACAGAGAATTACAAAAACTGCAAACTGGACAAAAGGTACAAAACAAAAGGACAAAGTCCACTTAGCTGATCAGCAGACTAGTAGCAGGAACATGCAACCGAAGGCTCTGGTTACAATGATGACCGGCAAGGAAATGACTGGAGAGCAAGGCTAAATAGGAAACTCCCAAACACTGATGGAAACAGGTGAACAGAAGAAGCAAAGTGCAAACAAGTCACCAGTACCACCAGCAACCACCAGGGGAGCCCAAAAAGCGGATACACAACAGCTCACTAATGCTCCATCTGTTTTTCAATCTTTCATGCATGATATCTTCCGGACTTATATTGATAAATTCTTGATTGTATATTTGGACGATATTTTGATTTTTTTCTGATGATTGGGAGTCTCATGTGGAACAGGTCAGGATGGTATTTCAGATCCTTCGTGACAATGCTTTGTTTGTGAAGGGGTCTAAGTGTCTCTTTGGGGTGCAGAAGGTTTCTTTTTTGGGTTTTATTTTTTCTCCTTCATCTATTGAGATGGATCCGGTTAAGGTTCAGGCCATTCATGATTGGATTCAACCCACGTCCGTAAAGAGCCTTCAGAAATTTTTGGGTTTTGCAAATTTTTATCGCCGTTTCATTGCTAACTTTTCCAGCGTGGTTAAACCCTTGACCGATTTGACAAAAAAAGAATTGGTCCTCTGCGGCTGTTTCTGCCTTTCAGGAGCTTAAAAGTCGATTTACTTCTGCTCCGGTGTTGCGCCAACCGGATGTTTCCCTTCCGTTTCAGGTTGAGATTGACGCTTTTGAGATTGGCGCAGGGGCCGTTTTGTCCCAGAGGGATCATGTTGGTTCCTTGACGAAACCGTGTGCATTCTTTTCCCATAAATTTTCGCCTGCTGAACGCAATTATGATGTCGGCAATCGGGAGTTGTTGGCTATGAAGTGGGCATTTGAGGAGTGGCGACATTGGCTTGAGGGAGCTAAGCACCGTATTGTGGTCTTGACCGATCATAAGAATTTGATTTACCTCGAGTCTACCAAGCGGCTGAATCCTAGACAGGCTCGATGGTCCTTGTTTTTTTCCCGTTTTGATTTTGTGGTCTCGTATCTTCCGGGTTCCAAGAATATTAAGGCTGATGCCGTTTCTAGGAGTTTTTTGCCTGATTCTCCTGAGGTCCTTGAACCGGTCGGCATTCTGAAAGAAGGGGTGGTTCTTTCTGCTATTTCCCCTGATTTACGACGGGTTCTTCAGGAATTTCAGGCTGACAGACCTGATCGTTGTCCAGTGGGGAAACTGTTTTTTCCTGACAGATGGACTAGTAGAGTGATTTCTGAGGTTCACTGTTCTGTGTTGGCTGGTCATCCTGGTATTTTTGGTACCAGAGACTTGGTTGGTAGGTCCTTTTGGGGCCTTCTTTATCACGTGATGTGCGTTCTTTTGTGCCGTTCTGTGGGACTTGTGCGCGGGCCAAGCCTTGTTGTTCCCGTGCTAGTGGGTTGCTTTTGCCATTGCCGGTCCCTGAGAGGCCCTGGACGCATATTTCTATGGATTTTATTTCTGATCTTCCGGTTTCCCAGAGGATGTCGGTTATCTGGGTTGTTTGTGACCGGTTTTCTAAGATGGTTCATTTGGTGCCTTTGCCTAAATTGTCTTCCTCTTCAGATTTAGTTTTGTTGTTTTTTCAGCATGTGGTTCGTTTGCATGGTATTCCGGAGAATATTGTGTCTGACAGAGGTTCCCAGTTTGTTTCTAGGTTTTGGCGGGCCTTTTGTGCTAGGCTGGGCATTGATTTATCTTTTTCCTCTGCATTTCATCCTCAGACAAATGGCCAAACCGAGCGAACTAATCAGACCTTGGAGACTTATTTGAGATGCTTTGTGTCTGCTGATCAGGATGATTGGGTGGCCTTTTTGCCATTGGCCGAGTTTGCCCTTAATAATCGGGCTAGTTCGGCTACTTTGGTTTAGCCTTTTTTTTTGTAATTTTGGTTTTCATGGTTAAAATATGCATGAAATGACACAAGTAACAAACATGAACATAAGTAAACTCATAAAGATAAAGATAATAACAATATTAATAATGAAACATTAACTCATTACGTTTATTAAGGCCAGTTGGAAACCGAGTATTTAAATAATAAATCCAGAAGGCTTCACGGGTGTGTAAAATTCATCTCAAATCCCCACCTCGCAGCGGTCTATTGACTCTTTCTATTCCCTGAACCCGAAAAAACTTTGTGCTGCGCGAATGAATTGAAATGAAATGTTTGGACACCGCAGAAATCGTGCGGGTTGAATTCCCAGTATGACCAATGTCATACAAATGCTCACCAATGCGGATTTTCAATTTCCAAGACGTGCATCCAACATATGATAAATGACAAGCAATGCAATCAATTTTATAAATAACAAACTCAGTATTACAATTAATATATTGTTTAATACTAAAACTTTGTGAGTTGTCATAATTATAAAAGATTTTGGTAATGTTTGCATGTGCACATGCAATGTCAATGTCATTTCATGCATATTTTAACCTATTATGTTTATATATTGTTGTTTTTTGGATTAGGTATTCTTTCATACTTGTAGGACCTTATGTTGGATCATGTGATTATTTCTCTTGATTCCGATTGGTCAGGAGGGGGTATATATGGGATGTTTAATTCTGTGTATACAGCTGTGATAAAGATCAGTAGATCGAAACGCGTCGCTGTTTGTGCCCTGGTGTGTTTTGAAGAGCGTGTTACCACTGTTTTTATATTGGCAACAATAAAGCTACAAGCCTGGATTTTATTCAATTGGTGCTGGAACAAGTTTTTTTCGTTTCCTATCCAAGATGACTGCGTCCCTCTACGTGGAGTTCCGTGCACCGGCAGTGGATATGCGGTGAGCTGGCTTTGTTCTTTTTTCTCAGTATTTTCTCAGTCTTGTTGGATTCTCTGGAGTGGCAGATATACATTCCATGTCTTTAGTTAGATTGTGGAACTTTTTGTATTATCTGCTGTGGATATTTTTGGAAGGGTTTTAATACTGACCAATTAGTATTCTGTCCTATCTTTCCCTATTTAGCTAGAGTGGCTTCTTTTGCTGAATCCTGTTTTCTGCCTGCGTGTGTCTTTCCTCTCCTACTCACAGTCAATATTCGTGGGGGGCTGCCTATCCTTTGGGGTTCTGCTCTGAGGCAAGGTAGTATTCCTATTTCCATCTATAGGGGTATTTAGTCCTCCGGCTGTGTCGAGGTGTCTAGGGTTTGTTAGGCACACCCCACGGCTACTTCTAGTTGCGGTGTTAGTTCAGGTTTTGCGGTCAGTACAGTTTCCACCTACTCCAGAGAAAGTTCATGCGGCTCCAAAGTCACCGGATCATAACAGATGGCATTTAACACCAGAGATCGGCACTATGAGTATCTGGTGATGCCCTTCGGGCTCTGTAATGCCCCAGCCGTCTTCCAAGACTTTGTCAATGACATCTTCCGCGATATGCTCTCCACCTCAGTCGTAGTCTATCTGGATGATATTCTCATCTTCTTTCCAGATATTGACTCCCACCGGAGAGATGTTGGCAGAGTCTTCGACCTCTTACGGGCAAATTCTCTTTATGCAAAGTTGGAGAAGTGTATGTTTGAGCAGGAGTCTTTACCTTTCCTGGGCTATAGCCTCTCAGCCCAGGGATTGGCTATGGATCCTGCCAAACTACAGGCTGTGATGGACTGGCAAGAACTTCATTCTCTTAAAGCGGTGCAGCGCTTTATGGGGTTCATTAATTATTATCGCCAGTTCATTCCGCACTTCTCAACTTTGGTAGCTCCCTTGGTAGCCCTCACCAAGAAGGGAGCAAATCCCAAATTGTGGTCTGAAGAGGTCTCCAGGTCCTTTTCTTCTATTAAATCTCATTTTGCTAGTGCTCCCATCCTACATCGTCCCGATGTCGATAAGCCGTTCATAATGGAGGTGGATGCCTCTTCCGTTGGTGCAGGAGCAGTCCTCTTCCAAAAGGATGCTCAAGGTCGGAAGCATCCGTGCTTCTTCTTCTCCAAGACCTTCACACTAGCGGAGAGGAATTATTCCATCCGGGACAGGGAGTTGCTGGTGATGAAGTTGGCTTTCTCGGAGTGGAGACATCTCTTGGAGGGGGCTCGTTTTCCCTTTCAAGTCTTCACGGACCACAAAAACTTGTTATATTTGCAAACAGCCCAGCGGCTAAATTCTCCCCAGGCCAGATGGTCCTTGTTCTTCTCCCGGGTCCACTTCACCCTCCATTATCTCGCTGGGGAGAGGAACATTCGTGCTGACGCCCTCTCTCGCTCTGTTGTGTCATCTGAGGAGGAGGAAGGAGAGCCTCGGCTTATTGTCCCTTCGGAGAGCCTGAGAACCGTAGCTCCAGTTTTGCTAGAGTCTGTGCCTCCGGGCAAGACTTTTGTGCCCATTAATTTGCGACTGGAGGTTCTCTCTTGGGCTCATTCGTCCAGGGTGGGTGGACACTTTGGGACAAAGAGGACATCTGAGCTGCTGGCGAGGATGTACTGGTGGCCACATATGGTCAGAGATGTCAGAGAGTATATTCAGGCATGTGTCTCCTGCGCCAAAAATAAGTCTCCTTGACAACGGCCAGCTGGGCTACTCTATCCCTTGCCGGTGGCAGACAGGCCCTGGGAGATGGTCGGGATGGACTTTGTAGTGGGTTTGCCCAAGTCTCGTAGCTGTACGATCATTTGGGTCATCACCGATCATTTCTCGAAAATGGTGCATTTAGTGCCGCTACCACAGTTACCTTCTGCACGGGCTTTGGCAGCGTTGTTCATAAAACACATCTTCCGCCTACACGGTATGCTGGACAAAATTGTCAGTGACCGGGGTCCCCAGTTTGTGTCTCGGTTCTGGAGAGAGCTTTGTCATCTTCTCAGCATTGAGTTAAATCTCTCCTCCGCATATCATCCCGAGATGAATGGGTTGGTAGAGAGGGCCAACCAGACCTTGGTCACATATCTGCGACATTTTGTCTCTGCCAGGCAGGATGACTGGGCATCCTTGCTATCATGGGCGGAGTTTGCACTGAACAATGCCGTAGCCGACTCCACTGGACAAACCCCATTCCTCCTCAACTATGGTCAGCATCCGTGGGTACCTGTGCCTATGCCCGTGTCTTCCGCCGACTTCAGGGTGGCAGACTGGGCTGTGGAGGCACGGGATATTTGTGACCGCACTCAGGATGCCATTCGGGCTTCCAAGGAGAGAATGAGGTCCTCCACCGATGCACATCGGCGTCCCGCTACGACCTTTGCTCCTGGCGACTTGGTGTGGCTCTCCGCCCGTAACATCAGGCTGCGAGTTGAGTCCACTAAGTTTGCACCTCGCTACTTGGGTCCTTTCAAAGTCCTTGAGCAGGTTAACCCTGTGGTCTATCGTTTAGCCCTTCCGCCATGCCTGGGTATCACCGACACTTTTCATGTGTCCCTCTTGAAACCCATATACATGTCCCGGTTTTTCGAGTCATCTGCTGGGACATCGGGTTCGTCTACGGATGATTAAGAGGTGAATGCTATTTTGGGGTGCAAGGTGGTACATGGCAAAAAAATGTATTTGGTGGACTGGAAGGGTTATGGCCCTGAGGACAGGTCCTGGGAGCCTGCTGAGCACATTGGGGCTCCGCTGCTCATTGCTGCCTTTGAGCGTAGCGAGGTCCAAGGAGGGGGGGTAATGTTAGGGGTCGAGTTCCCCCTCTGCACAGGGGGAATCTCGGGCCATCTCCGCTGCGGTCTCCCATTCTTCTCCTGCCGCAGTGGAGCCTGCTCAGCGGAGACGTCGGTCCCAGCGTCTCACTCAGGCTGACTCTGTACAAAGAGTTACTGCTGCTTCTCCTGCTTCTGCTATTGAAGCCAGTGTTGGGCAGCGGCGAGAAGACGCTTCTGGGACTAAGACCTGCTTTTCCCGTTCTGAGCATGCCCAGGGTAAGATCTCTCAGTGGAGATCGAGGGTCACATGTTCAGATACTGCAGTCTAATCTATTGGTCCTTCTAGGAAGGTCCTGTAGGTGCGCAGTCTCTGTAGCAGCCTCTCATTGGTCTTCCTAGGAAGGTCCTGTATGTGCTGCAACTATTTAAGGCTCGCATGGCCGCACGGCCATGCGCTAGTGTCTTTCTAAAGTTATGTGCTTTGTGCCAGTGTGGTCATGTGAGTGTGTGTTCAGGGACCCGGCTGAAATAAGCCCCTAGAATGCTGGCACCTCCGGCGAGGAGATTGTGTGTGTATGTATTCAGGGACCTGGCCGAAATAAGCCCTTAGAATGCTGGCACCTCCGGCGAGGAGTTATGTGTGCATGCATGACCACTGACTGCTCTCATTTGGGTAGTTAGCCTGTGCCTCTGTGAAGTCAAACAGGACACAGAGCTTTGCTTTCTCGGCTACTCTGTGAAACTAACAGAGCTAGTTCGTACCGCCATATAGTGCCGCCGTTTACTAGCAGCAGGTTCTCCTGCACGGTGGACCCCGGGCTGCGAACGCATCTACTTCAGTAAAACATTTATATTTACCCAGTACGTTCCGCTAGCCCTAACAGTATGGGATTGACAAGGCTACGGTTAGGTGGATTCATAACTAGCTCAGTGATCGTACTCAAAAAGTGGTAATCAATGGTTGATCAATGGTTGCATATCCAATTGGAACAGTGTTTCAAGTGGGGTACCACAAGGCTCTGTCTTGGCCCCAGTGTTGTTCAACTAATCAATCAAACTAATCAATTTTTCAAACAATGCAAAGATAGGAGGGATAGCTAACACTAGAGATGACAGAGAAAAGATTCAGAAGGATCTAGCTAAGCTGAAACAATGGGCAGCGACTAATAGAATGATATTTAACATGGAGAAATGCAAGATATATTCTACATCTGGGCAAGAAAAATGAAAATTACATTTATAGAATGGGATCAATAGAACTAAGCAACAGCACGTGTGAAAAAGACTTGGGTATACTAATAGATCACAGCAGCACATGAGTCAACAGTGTGATGCAGCAGCAAAAAAGGCAAACATAGTTCTAGGATGCATGAAGAGAAGCATAGAGTCTAGATCATGTGAAGTAATTATCTCCCTCTATTCTTCCTTGGTTAGGCCTCATCTGGAATACTATGTCCCTTTCTGGGCACCACATTTTAAAAAAGATATTGAAAAACTGGAGCAAGTTCAGAGAATAGCTACCAGGATGGTGAGCGCACTGCAAAGTATGTCCTATGAGGAACGGTTAAAGGATCTGGGAATATTCAGCTTGCAAAGAAGAAGTCTAAGAGGAGACTTATTACTTGTCTACAAATATCTGAAGGGATGTCACAGTGTAGAGGGATCATCCTTATTCTCATTTGCACATGGAAACACGAGAAGCAATGGGATGAAACTGAAAGGGAGAAGATACAGATTAGATATTAGAAAAAAAAAATTGACAGTGAGGGTGATCAATGAGTGGAACAGGCTGCCATGAGAGGTGGTGAGTTCTTCTTCAATGGAAGTCTTCATACAGAGGCTGGACAGACATCTGTCTGAGATGGTTTAGTGAATCCTGCATTGAGCAGGAGGGTTGGACATAGTGATCCTTGAGGTCCCTTCCAACTCTACCATTCTATGATTCTAGTTTGGAGTTGATTCAAACAATAGCAACTTCAAAGAAGTGACATGAAATTTTTTTCCAATCATCAGGCGTTTTTCAAAACCAAAGCGATAAAAAATGCTCAAATCACTGAACATGTGAACATCAAAGTGATATAACTTAGAAATGAATGGGAAGAGTCTTTAACCCCCTAGTGACTGAGCCAATTTTGACCTTAATGACCAAGCCAATTTTTTCAAATCTGACAACTGTCAGGTTATAGCTCTGGAATGCTTCAATGGATTCCACTGCTTTTGAGATTTGTTTTTTGTGACATATTTTACTTCATGTCAGTGGTAAATTTCTTCGATATGACCTGCGTTTATTTATGAAAAAAATGAACATTTGGCAAAAATGTTGAAAATTTTGCAATTTTCAAACTTTTAATTTTTGTGCCCTTAAATCAGAGTTGTGTCACACAAAATAGTTAATAAGTAACTCTTCCCACATGTCAACTTTACATCAGCACAATTTTGGAAACATTTTTTTTTTGTTAGGACGTTATAAGGGTTAAAAGGTGAACGGCGATTTCTCATTTTCCCAGCAAAATTTACAAAACCATTGTTTTTAATGTTTTTAAAGATCACCTGACATTTGTAGTGAGTTTGGGGGGGTTAATATGACAGAAAATACCCGAAACTGACACCATTCTAAAAACTGCACCCCTCGAGGTGCTCAAAATCACGTATAAGAAGTTAATTAACCTGCTATGTAAAAAAAAGCTATTTATCTACTGATATAGGGTTAATCTGCAGGTTAATGAGGAATCACTGAATACAGTTTATTGCTTTTCTAGCCAAATATATGCAAATGAAGTACAAAAGATAAACATGAATACCAATTAAATCGTAACATTGAGAGTATAAAAAAGTAAGTGTTAATGAAAATGCTATGATGAACGTTTAACTCAGCAGGTCATAAAAAAGCTGGTGTTTAAGGGAAGTTTATGTAGGGTTTATACTAAAGTTAACCCCTTCATGACCCAGCCTATTTTGACCTTAAAGGGAACCTGTCACCTGAATTTGGCGGGACCAGTTTTGGGTCATATGGGCGGGGTTTTCGGGTGTTTGATTCACCCTTTCCTTACCCGCTGGCTGCATGCTGGCCGCAATATTGGATTGAAGTTCATTCTCTGTCCTCCGGAGTACACGCCTGCGCAAGGCAATATTCAGGTGACAGGTTCCCTTTAATGACCTGCCTTTTTTTTGCAATTCTGACCAATGTCCCTTTATGAAGTAATAACTCAGGAACGCTTCAACGGATCCTAGCGGTTCTGAGACTGTTTTTTCGTGACATATTGGGCTTCATGTTAGTTGTAAATTTAGGTCGATAATTTTTGCGTTTATTTGTGAAAAAATATGGAAATTTGACGAAAATTTTGAAAATTTCGCAATTTTCAAATTTTGAATTTTTATTCTGTTAAATGAGAGAGTTATGTGACACAAAATAGTTAATAAATAACATTACCCACATGTCTACTTTACATCAGCACAATTTTGGAAACAAAATGTTTTTTGCTAGGAAGTTATAAGGGTTAAAATTTGACCAGCGATTTCTCATTTTCACAACGAAATTAACACAAAACCATTTTTTTTAGGCACCACCTCACATTTGAAGTCAGTTTGAGGGGTCTATATGGCTGAAAATACCCAAAAGTGACACCATTCTAAAAGCTGCACCCCTCAAGGTGCTCAAAACCACATTCAAAAAGTTTATTAACCCTTCAGGTGCTTCACAGCAGCAGAAGCAACATGGAAGGAAAAAATGAACATTTAACTTTTTAGTCACAAAAATGATCTTTTAGCAACAATTTTTTTATTTTCCCAAGGGTAAAAAGAGAAACTGGACCCCAAAAGTTATTGTACAATTTGTCCTGAGTTCACCGATACCCCATATGTGGGGGGGGGAACCAGTGTTTGGGCACACGACAGGGCTCGGTAGGGAAGGAGCGCCATTTGACTTTTTCAATGAAGAATTGGCTCCAATCTTTAGCGGACACCATGTCACGTTTGGAGAGCCCCTGTGTGCTTAAGATTGGAGAACCCCCACAAGTGACCCCATTTTGGAAACTAGACCCCCAAAGGAGCTTATCTAGATGCATAGTGAGCACTTTGAACCCCCAGGTGCTTCACAAATTGATCCGTAAAAATAAAAAAGTACTTTTTTTTCCACAAAAAAATTATTTTAGCCTCAATTTTTTCATTTTCACATGGGCAACAGGATAAAATGGATCCTAAAATGTGTTGGGCAATTTCTCCTGAGTACACCGATACCTCATATGTGGTCACAAACCACTGTTTGTGTACACGGCAAGACTCGGAAGGGAAGGAGCGCCATTCACACACCATTCAGCAAGTGGAGGTCGCCATTTGGGAAAATTGCTGCGTAACCATTTGCCACTTAGCCCAAAATGTCAAGATTAGTGTGTAATCCATGGAAAAAATCATCCAAAACCATCCTCACATGCATAAGGTATCCACTCACTGGGTTCCCCGGCTTCTCACACCTTTCCAGAGGCAGGAACGAGTCGAATGCTCTATTGATGATGTGCCATGGAAACCAGGAGGACTTTTTCAACAGACTAATCTTACAGAATGAAAGGTGAGTCCATCACTATGATCCTGAGACTAAAGTCCAGTCAATGCAATGGAAACCTCAGGACTCACCACCTCCAAAGAAGGCACATGCTTAACCCTCGGCAGGCAAGGTCATGCTCACAGTATTTTGGGACAAGCACGGAGTAGTATTGATGTATTTCCTAGCAAAGGGTACCTTGATGACTGGGGCATGCCATGCTTCACTGCTGCAGAACTTGCGGGAAGCCATCAAAACCAAGAGATGTGCCTTGGTCACCAAAGCTGTCCACCTTCTGCAGGACAATGCACCAGCTCACAGCTCACATGTTGCCCAAATGGAAGCATGCTCCTGTGGCTTTAAAATTCTACCACATCCCCCTTATTCACCCGATCTCACACCATCAGACTTCCACCTCTTTCCAACAATGAAGTTATTTTTGAAGGGCAAGCATTTTCCAGATGATGAGACTCTGATTTCCGAAGACACAACGTGGTTTTAGAGCAAACTGTCGACTTCTACAAGCGAGGTGTTTACAGTTGCATAAAGAGATGGGAGACGAGTGCGTCCCTATGTGGCACCTATGTAGAGAAGCAATAATAACTGTGCCAAGTTTCATTGCTCTCAGTCCACGGGAAGTGGGTCAGGAGAAATCTTTAATGAATGCCCCTCATACGAGACATGGGTAGATTTCAGATATACTATACACACATTAACCTGTACATAGCATCTGCTGTATGTTCACACAGTATACCACATACAGTATATAGGGGAATACATGACTGGTTTATGATATACTGTGGCTACAGACATCTGATGTTATACAGCATGTGTATTTAACACATCTGATGTCTGTATCACAGTAGGTCATACACTAATCTGCATAGTGGATGTGGTATATTATGTACACAGATATACACTGTACTGATCACACCTGGATCTAACACAGGACCTCACATATTATATATGGTACAAACTGTGATGTGCAGTAGGTATAAGTGTGATCAGTCAGTGCAGGATCCTTTATGGTGAGTCAGGTGGGTCTCTTTGCTGAGACTGTGTGATTTATTGCACCAGGACTGAACTTTCTGCACTGACTGGACGAACCTAATCTGCATCAATGTTCATATTCCCGTAATAATAGCAGCAGCCAGCCGGACAATGTACAATTCTGTGTGAGATGAGCAGCATACTCTACCTCCTGAGATCTGACCTCATACTTTTCTGCTGAGGGCTCTGATCCACAGGCTCCTCTCTGGCAGAATGAATCAGCTCAAGGGGCGCTGTGTGATGTCACTTCAGAAGATGCAGCCCACATAGCGTGCAGGGGGCCTGTCTGCATCACTGTGATGTGGCCGGGATAGCAGCTGTACATACTCAAATGTAACAGTGTGGTCGGGGGACCTGAGCAGCTGCTGGGGAATAGACCCTGGGGGCATTTGCCCCCCTACCCCCCAGCCCAACCCGCCCCTGCCAATCAACGTTGTTGCATTTGGTTGAATCTGAGCAGAAAGTATCACCATTTTCACTTCAGAATTCATCTGACTAATTCTGTCTTCAGTCACATCATCATCAATAAGTACTAGTGACCCACTGCCATCGGAAGTCACATTTGCCCATGCTATCACATGTCCTCTACCATGGTTTTGGCAAGACATGCTGTGCTTTGGATCATGAGACATTTCAAACCTTCTCTATACTTTCTTCTTCCTATCATCCTGGTACACGTTGATCTTGGTTACATCTGTATAAAGAGAACTTTCCCAGAATCGGTCTAGTGTCTTTAGATATTTTTTGGCAAAGTCAAATTTGTTGTTTCTAATTTTAAGGCTGATTAATGGTTTGTAGCTTTTGTTGAACCTTCTGTATTTGTTCTCATAAAGTCTTTTTTATGGTAGACTAAATACTGAAATGCCTACTTCCTGGAGAGAGTTTTTGACTATTGTCTTCCATGGACGTCCAGTCCTTTTTGTGTTCCCAAGCACACCAGTGAGCTATCTTTTTGCAAAATGTACCAAACTGTTTAATTGGCAACTCCTAACATTTCTGCTATCTCTGTAATGGATTTCTTCTTTTCTTCAGCCTAATAATAGTCTGTTTCACTTACACTGAGAGCTCCAGCATGTTGTGGGTTCAAAGCAACAGCTTCCAAATGCAAATGCCACATCTGGAATCAGCTTCAGACCTTTTACCTGATAATTGGTGATGGTTTAATAAGGGAATAGCCCATGCAGTCCATTGAAGATCTTTTGAGATAATTATGTAGTTACGATTGGTCCATTTAAAAAGATGCACCTACAAATTACAGAGCTGTAATTCCTAAACCCTTTCTCCAATCAGGTTGTAATTACCCTCAAGTTAAAGCTGAAAGTGTGCACTTTAAGCCTATATTAATTATATAACTGTATCTTGAATATGTTTTGAGAAACAGCTGAAGTGCCAAAACTTGTGTCATTGTCCAAACATTTTTTGACCTAACTGAATATTTCGTTTAAAGGGAACCTATTACATGATTCATGTTTACCAAACCACAGGTATCATAAATCAGAGCCTTCTTTCAAGATGATCTGGTTAGGAGCCATAGCCGCAGTCAACATTTGCCAAGTGGCACTCCCTACTGGCTTCTCTCAGCGCTACTCCACTTGATTGACAGGTCTTTCCCAAAGTGGAATACCTGTCAATCACGTCTAGCAGCACTAAGGGAAGCTGGCCAGTGGCAGCACTGAACTAGTGATATCTGCAGCTATGGTACCCGACCGGATCCTCTAGCTATTTACCTAGCTACAATTGTACAACCTGGCTCAGATTTATGTTGCTCATGGTTTGGAATTGCATAACAGATTCTCTTTTGATCAAATTAGGCTCCATTTTTTTCCATTTCTTGATTGCAAGAATAGCAAATTTCTTAGCAAAGTGAAAACAATTATTATGCAATAGAAACTATTTATGACAGGCTCTTAAAGTATGTATTAACCAAAAACGTCCTTTGTGAAAAAAACATCACTTCAATATAACATTCTCATCACTACTGCCTGTAAGCCGCAATTCAATTTCCAGGATAAAGGAAGAGAAACATGAATAAGTATAAATGTATATTTATTGATGATAACATAGATAATTAAAATATTAAAAAATTTAACAAAGGAACACAGTATTGATCAGACATAAACACAGTATAGATAAAAGATGTAAAAATGAACCCACATATGAAGGAAATATGAAAATATATCAATCTTTATTGTTAAACAAATATAAAAAGATATAAAAAACAAATCATAATGGTATTACAAAGTCAGCCATAAGATGGTGCCACAACAAAATGACTGGCAAAATTGCAATGATCAGAGGCAAAACCGAACATATAAGGATAAATAATTAAAAATATGTGCGGCTGTGTGATCTACGGTATAATCACATAATGTAAGTGAAACCCCTTATTTGTGTAAAGAGTGAAAGTGAAACAAATAATAGCAAATTGTGCAAATAAACAGTGATGAGGTTTATCCCTGTTCAGTGTGATGTGGCACCAGGCATGCTTACGCCTTCCGGGGAAGAAGGCAATCATTGCCGAAATGTACATAGGGACGCCTGGCGCCACATCACAATCACAATTTTGCACAATTTGTGGGGAGAAAGAGACAATATTACTGAAGATGCATAGTATGCTATTTCCCACCAGAATGTTAACCTTCCTGCAATACCTTTCAAATAAAACAACTGCTATAGCTCATGTGTCCTGCACTGTGTCCCTGCACCCTGATGCGCGTTTCGCCAAGCTTCTTCAAGGGGCATGTACACAACATTGAATGACACTATTAAATCTACCATATAATTTATTGAAAAACAGGAATTGTAGTTTTTATTGGTATAATTTTGGGGTTACATTAATCTTTTGACTTTATTTTTCTGGGAAGTGGTAACACAGCGGGCACTCACTATGTATGGATTCAGCTTCTGAGCCACTACGAACATTCATACCTGATCAACGTCACATGTCATAAAGGGCTTAAGTGACAAATCTGTTTAAGGTGTTCCGTAAGTGATACGGCCAAGCTGAGCATTACCACAAATTCCTCTGGCTTGCTTGAACCTAGTATAAGACCATTTTTTGAAGGAACACATGATCAATACTGCAGCATAGGGGTATGGCAACCCCTAGGCTGTATTCACATGTTTTGGCTGCATTGTAATTTTGACAGAGTTTTTCTAAATAATGTGAAAAATCTACACTGCGGCAACAACTAATGAATGCAGCTGAAAAGATCAGAGACATAAGTTTGACAAATATGCAATAAGCAGGAACATATGGATATGGCAACTTTTAAAGGCCTTTTATGTAGATATTGAACGCAACTTTAATTCCTTTCCTGCTGAAACATTTGCCTTGGGGAAAATGAGCTAAACACAGATACATGGGATGTTGCAGTGATAATAAATGTGTAGCCAGGTTCTTAGGCCTGCGGCAAAACATAGTAGCAGCAGATGCATCGTGTTTTATGTCTGTTGTGATTTGCAATATTCTCGGTTGTGGTGCGAAACAGGAAAGAGGATTGAAAATTGACAAATTGTTATTGAAGTTTTCAAGAAATGAAAAACCAAGAACAGGATTCCTTGAAGGATTTTACAGAGTCAAGTTTTATAGAAAACACATATGAATTTACAAAGCATCGGCCTGATTTCACTATTTTCCAAAGGACAAACTGGTGGGTACCTTTTATTACTAATTCTAATAGTAAGTCTTAGTGAAAATATTAGAAACTTTAATATGTAAAGATGAAAAGTAAAATGGATATTTTATAATCATTTATATTTATTTAAGAGAAGCTCTACTTATAACACACGTCAAACTCTTGCCAAAAGGCCCTCATATTTGGCCCTCAATGCTGGGGACTATATGGGGCTCATTATACAGTATGGAGCACTATGTGGGACCCATTATACTGAATAGAGGACTAAGTGGGGCCCATTATACTGTATGAAGGACTATGTGGGACCCATTATACTGGATAGAGGACTAAGTGGAGCCCTTTATACTGTATGGAAGACTATGTGGGGCTCATTATACTGTATGGAGGACTATGTGGGGCTCATTATACTGTATGGAGGACTATGTGGCTCCCATTATAGTGTATGGAAGGCTTTTTGGGGATCACAGTTGTGGCCTCATAATCTGTTGGGGTCACCATACTTTGCTGGAGGGTACAGCAGACTCATTATACCGTTCTGTGTTGTGATGCCCCCACACGGTCTGAGGAGCAAATTCCTTGATGTAAAAAGACATAAATCCATGCGATACATTCATTCCTGCACTGAGTGTGTCAAAGGTCATCATCAGTTTATATGCCCAAACTCTTCTGTCTCTCTGACATTTAAAATTACCCTTTAATACAAGTAATCTCATATCCATGATGCTATGATCAGAGAGACAAAAATGTTTTGCCACAGGTACATCTATGCTTTTTTCTCTTATTGTGTGGCGATGAGAGTTCATCCTTGTTCTCAGTTTTTGCCCTATCTCCCCTACATACAGACCCCCAGTTGGACATTTAGAAAAAAAAAATTAGGTACACCACATTAGATATGATGCAGCAGAAAGTACCTGAGATCTTGTAGTCCTGATGTGAATTGGGGATCTTTATCTTGTCCGTGGTAATTATGAATGGACAGATTTTAAATTTTTTCTAGTTGCAAGGAAAGGTTCCTGCAGCTATTTGAGAGGACAGGGAGCTTCTGACAATGATACTTCTTAGATTTAGGGGCTGCCTAAAACACATTAGTGGGGGATCTGGAAAAATGGATCGTAAGCGGGCCTCTTTTTGTAGTAAAGGTTGTAATTTCTGTGCAGCTCCCCTTAGCACCTCCAGATTTGGATTGTAGGTGACTACTAGAGGTACCCGGTTATTTTCTACTTTAGCTTTGTAATGTAGCAGGTGATTCCTTGATGTTCTAGTTGCTCTTGTAATTTGGGTTTCAATTGTTCTTGGATGGTAGCCCTGATTCCAAAAGGTCTTTCTGAGGCGACCAAGGTGTTCATCTCCATACATGGGGATGGAACATACAGTTAGGTCCATATATATTTGGACAGAGACAACATTTAAAAACAGGGTGGCACAAGTTAAGGAGCTGAAACTCCTAAACCCTTCATCCAATTTTAATGTGGATAACCTCAAATGAAAGCTGAAAGTCTGAACTTCAACTGCATCTGAATTGTTTTGTTTAAAATTCATTGTGGTAATGTCTGTAACCAAAATTAGAAAAATGTTGCCTCTGTCCAAATATATATGGACCTAACTGTATACTGTACGTTTGTATCTGATGGCTTGACTGTAGACAATAGAGTCCTAAGAAAGGACACAAAGAGAACTGTGTTGTAGAGGGTGAGACACAAAGTCATAGCACAAGGAGATAACACCAGGAGGAGTTCTTCCCTGCAATAGGCTGCCTCCATCTGAGGCGCGTAGCCGGTGGCCGGAACACCAAGGGAGTAATAGTCTCTACGCTTTACTTCAGAGACCGGCAGGACAGTCAATTCCAAGTTGGCTGCCCGACCTAAATACCTAAGAAGACACGGTGGCAACTTGTGGGGGTCGGGGCGTCTCTAGGGTCCCTATAAACAAGCCTCAGGCCATCAGTCATACTGGTTTGTCCTATCCACACCATCTGGGGGACAGATAGGAAGAAATAACATCTAGAACATCTACAAGAGTTGTGAGGACCTTACTGAGAAGCTCAGCAGGGAGGTACTACAACACACAGGCACTAGTAGGAAGGCTACTGATTTCCACCTGGATAAGGGGACTCTGGATTTGCCTTCAGTCTGGCTGGACTCTGCTTACCCTGTGGTCTGTACCCTGGACTGTGGATGCTGAAGTCTTCAGTAAAAGGTAAAGAGACTGCAACCTTGTGTCCTCGTTATTCCCTGCGCCTTACATCGTCCACCATCACCAACTACACTCTGGGAAGCCCTGGGGATACACTTCACCTGTGGGAAGGTATACCACCTTGCTGCCATAACATCACCCCAGCGGACCCCTAAGCAGCGTCGGTCATCCTGACCGAATACCACAGGTGGCGTCACGAACAATGTCACTTTAAAGACCTTTCCCCATTTCTCAACGGATGCCCCTAGGGCCACGGACCGGGTCAGCCACCGTGACATCACCACTGAGAACCGAAGGGCCCGGCTCCGAGTACCCCACGGTCCTACGGGGGCGCTCCAGCATCATAGACATGAAATTACTTGTATTAAAAGGTAACTTCAAATCTCAGAGAGACAGAAGAGACTGGGAATATAAGCTGATGATGACCTTTGACACTCTCAGTGCAGGAATGAATGTGTCGCATGGATTTATGTCTTTTTACATCAATTAAGGAATTTGCTCCTCAGACCTTTGGGGTCATCATAATATAGAACCAGACCCCAATCAGAGGACAATAAAACATTCACACTCCTTATCTATGAACTGTTCCAATATTTATGGACATAAATATGTGATTCTTCAGAAAATGAGTTCACATATAGGGGGTTTCTGTTGTTCTGGCACCTCAGGAGCTCTGCCAATGTGACATGGCACCCTCAAACCATTGCAGCAAAATCTGAACTCCAATATGGCGCATCTTCCCTTCTGAGCTTTGCACTGTGTCTCAAAAGTAGTATTCTCCCGCATTTCAGGTATCATCGTACTCAGGAGAAATTGCACAACAAATTGAATGGTGCAATTTCTCCTGTTACATTTATGAAAGTGCAATATTTTGTGCTAAAAACTTATTCGTGGGGAAAATTTGATTTTTTTTATTTTTACGGCTCA
This sequence comes from Ranitomeya variabilis, assembly GCF_051348905.1. NCBI lineage: Eukaryota > Metazoa > Chordata > Amphibia > Anura > Dendrobatidae > Ranitomeya > Ranitomeya variabilis. The sequence continues at coordinate 69,296,513 of NC_135237.1, read as the reverse complement.
ACGTTATAAACTTTTGTGAAGCACCTGAGGGTTCATTGTGCTCACCACACATCTAGATCAGTTGTTTAAATATCTAGTATCCAAAATGGTTTCACTTGTGGGAGATTTTCACTGTTTAGGTACATCAGAGGCTCTCCAAACGCGGCATGGAGTCCACCAGTTGTTGCAGCAAATTTTGCATTCAAAAAGTCAAATGGTGTTCCTTCCCTTCTGAGCTCTGCCGTGCGCCCAAAAAGTGGTTTTCTCCCTCATAATGGGTATCGGCATGCTCAAGAGAAATTACACAACAAATCTTGTGGTTTTTCCTGCTACCCTTGTCAATATAAAAAATTTGGGATCTGAACGAAATTTTTTGTGAAAAAAGTTAAATGTTCTTTTTTTTTCCACATTCCAAAAATTCCTGTGAAGCACCTGAAGGGTTAATAAACTTCTTGAATGTGGTTTTGAGTACATTGAAGGGTGCATTTTATAGAATGGTGTCACTTTTGGGTATCTTCTATCATATAGGCCCCTCAAAGTGACCTCAAATGTGGTGTGGTCCCTAAAAAAAAATGGTGTTCTAAAAATGAGAAATCGCTGGTCAACTTTTAACCCTTATGACTTCCTAACAGAAAAAAATTTGGTTCCGAAATTGTGCTGATGTAAAGTAGACATGTGGGTAATGTTATTTATTAACTATTTTGTGTCACATAACTCTCTCATTTAATTTATTAAGTATTTTATGTGACATATCTATGTGATTTTAGGGTATGAAAATTCAAAGTTGGAACATTGCGAAATTTTTAATATTTTTGCCTGATTTCCATTTTTTTCACAAATAAACTGAAGTCATATCAAATAAATTTTACCACTATCATGAAGTACAATGTCAAGAAAAACATTCTCAGAATCACCAGGATCCATTGAAGCGTTCCAGAGCTGTAACCTCATAAAGGGACAGTGGTCAGAATTGTAAAAATTGGCCACATTCATATCAGATGACCCAGCCAGATCACCAGGTCTTCTAACCTGAGCTAACTTGGTGTCCCGATCTAAGAACGGTCCGTCATTCCTGGACATGTGTAGCCGAACTGACTTGTATGATAGTACTTTTAAGAAAGACATCCAGGTCCTTCTTGAGCTTATGCAGTAAATCAGTCATGACAATATGATATGGCACAGAGATTCATAGCCCTGCATTACGCCGATGACCTACTGATTAGAACAGACATTGTGAAAAGATTGTGTAACACCTGAAAAATGAGTATTGTGTAGAGGATACTGCAGCTGATGCCAAGCATGGACTCATAGCAGCAGAACTTTCCACTTCTTTTCCTGAAGTATCTTGGTCTAAAGTTCCCAAACCACTTGTCACTCTCTATAACTTGGGGGAGAAGAGGAAGCAAGAGTTGTTTTGCAGAAAGCTGGGTTGCCAACTCTCCATAAATTTACACACATGTCATAAATTCTCAGTATCTGCTCTTACTCTGTATTACTTTGGACATCTACATGGGCCTGGTTTTAGCAGTGGGTGTGGTTTTATTAATGGGCATGGCTTATTAAGTCGTGTGGCAAATGTCAGTAAACAGTTTGGACCACCGGTGAAGTTTGGTCCAATTGTCCAGGGAAAAATTGAAAGAAAAGAGAATATGAGAGTAAGAAATTGCCATTACAACATTCAGAGTAAAGCACAGTGGGACATAGGAAAAAGACAAAGAGGGGGTCCTGAAATTCCACAAGTTCATTATCGGAGGAGCGGAGATGATTCTGAAGTAGCATCACTTCTCCAGATAAACCAGATTCTCAAGAGTCGCATGTAGCACCCTGACCTTGAAGGAGGATTCTGCATCTCACTCTATCTTTCCTCCGCATCAGTAAACTGTGGCCCCAACCTGGATCCTAGTAAATTCTAGATTTTCTGCAATATGGAATTAGTAAAAATTTCTGGGAATTGTTGTTCTAAAGTCAACCAACAGTTTCTGTAAGTGTGGCAACAACCATGGCAGCTGGGACCCCAACATTAGAATTATTTTATTGCTTTACTGCAGTCCTGGTATATGGCCCCTATATATGGTATATGGCAAACTATACTAGTTTGTCACTAAAAATCAGCTTACTGCTAAAAGTGCTGAGGACTCACTTGCATGGACATTTGCCAAGATTCACAGACCTTTAAATACTAAACTTCAGTCCAGAAATGCAAAAAACAGTCCATAAGACTTAACATTTATTCCATAAAATAAGCCTAGGTATAAAAAATACAGGAGTCCAAAGCTGACCTACATGTTTTGCAGGTTATGTGTCATTTATTGCCAACAGCCATGACTGCCAGCACAGTGAGGTGTCAGATGTAAGCCTATTATAGTCTATGGAGAGGAGAAGGAAAAGGAGGAGTGAGAAACTACATGAGAGTCAGAGAAACAGATCATGTAGATTTTAGTTATTTTATCACAGTGCTGGATTCACATCTACTCAGTAATGCTGTGAGAGTGGTGGCCGGGATTATTAGCTAGTGCTCCCAAGATCCCAGCGATCATTAACTACTGCTCCCAAGATCTCAGCTATCATTTGCTAGTGCTCCCAAGATCCCAGCGATCATTATCTAATGCTCCCAAGATCTCAGCGATCTTTTGCTAGTGCTCCCAAGATCCCAGCAATCATTAACTTGTGCTCCCAAAATCCCAGCGATCTTTTGCTAGTGCTTCCGAGATCCCAGTGATCATTAGCTAGTGCTCCCAAAATCCCAGTGATCATTTGCTAGTGCTTCCGAGATCCCAGCGATCATTAATTTGTGCTCCCAAAATCCCAGCGATCATTTGCTAGTGCTTCCGAGATCCCAAAAATCATTTGCTAGTGCTTCCAAGATCCCAGATGGCCTCACTGTAAAAGTGTACAGTATTACTATATGATAGCAAATGTGCATGTTTGGCCACTTCCACCACTTTAGGTTAGCAGTGGTGGCCAGCCCCCTGGACAATGAGCTGCAAGCAATGCAATATAGAAAAAGAAAGTTAATTGCAAACTTGCTTATTTTAACAGCATCTTTCCTCCTATCTTAATTTTATAACCTTGTAATAGATCTACAAATCAGACAGTGGATAATCATTGTTTAATGTGTCTTATCATTTTTTGCAACTGAACCATATTTCCTGAGAACAACTCTAATAATGGACGCCCCCACCTTTGAAAAATACGAAGGGGGTCGCATGATAACACAGCCCCTCACCACATCTATAAGTTTGAGTAGTTTATACACTAACTGGCATAAGTTATAATAAGCTTTAAGAGGTATGGAAGCTTTTCTGGAAAGGGTTAATTTATTCAGTAAGTTGCGCTATTGCGTGAGCAGGTTATTTCTGGTTTTGACCGGTTTTTATTCCCGCACTTTCTATGGGCTCTGATTGGTTTATAGGGAAAGTGCGGGAAGAATTTCCTCTATATAATCAGCTGTTCCATCAGCTGTCGCTCAGTCACCTGATGAAGACAGAAGACAACTGATGGATTCCCTCCTGCAGCAGCTGATCCAGAGTGCAGAGGCGGAGGGCGGCGCCGACTGGCTGCGGAGTTGCCTGGCGATGAGACCGGCTATAAAACCTACCTCTGATATAGAGGTGCCGGCTTCTCTTGCGCCTAGGCTGTCACCCTCCCCTCAGCAGGACGAAGCTCCTTCAACACCGGCGAGGTCAAGCCGGAACTCCGGGAGGAATCGCAGGGCAAGAGTGGTGTATTCCCCGTCACCACCATCTTCGCTGGTACCGGAAAGCGCCCTGTCAGCGCGCAGTAACAGGCGGAAGTCGTCGCGGCGGAAGTCCCAGAGTCCGCCGCGAGATCTACACAGGAGCCAGCTGACACCTCATCTTCAAGCGCCGGATGCTGCAGCTACCTCCGGCGCGTCGCGTTGGGAAGATCCGGATGAGTATCCAGTGCCGGCGGCTACATCAGAGGCCCCTTCTCACAGCTTTAGCCGTGCAGGCGCCGCAGCGGCACAGGGAGCATGGCTAAATTCTGAGCCTGGTAGCGGTGAGATAATAGTCCCGAGCTCGCCAGCTGCTGCATCTGCCGCTGCCAGATCCTGGATGTCTCAGCCCGCAGCGCCCAGCCAAGATTCGATGCATCCCCCTCATCGAGCGCATTTGCCTGCAGGAGCAGGCTCGAGTGCCGACATCCACGTCGCACAGGACCGGAGGCTTCACGGAAGTGGTGAGAGCCTAAATGTCCCATTATCTGTGAATCCTCTTAAAGTAAAAGACTTAGTCAGGGAGGCGTTGGACGAATATCTGGGCAGTGGCGTCCTTTCTCCTGCTCCCAGATATTCTTGCAATGATACTAACTCCGGTAGCTGTAATGCTGTTTTAAAGCCAGGTATGCCAGAGATTCTTGTGAAGGAATCTCTTACATGTGAAATTTCACCGCTGGGTTTTCATTTGAGCCCTGCAGTGAAAGAGTTAATATGGAGCAGAGCATTCGTTGATCTATATTCCCTTTTGCCTTCTGGAAGGGACCAGCAGAATAGATTTGAGAGGAAGGATGATTCAGATGATAAAAAGAGATCTATTCCAGTTAAATCATTTAATAACTGGATTCAGGCTTTCTCCATCTATTCTGCTGTATTGGGGGAAAAATTTCCGAATCTCTGCTCTGGGCTCTTTCAGCATTTAGATTCCATCCTGGAAGCGTACCGTAATTTTGGAGGTATGGCCTGGTTACTTTATGACGAGGCATTCAGGCAGAAATTATCAATGTTCCCTAATTTATCTTGGGGTACAAAGGATGTCGGGCTATGGATTAATCTAATGTTACCTCAGAGGTTTCCATCCCATAGACAGAATCCTAATCCCACGGTAAAAAAGGGTGTGTGTTTTGCATATAATGAGTCAACGTGTAAATGGGCCCAGAACTGTAGGTTTTGGCATGAATGCTCCTTCTGTGGGGGCGTTCATACAATGGCCAAATGTTTTAAAAAACAGATGCAAAGTAACCAGCACACTAACAGTAGAGAATCCTTTTCTAAAAGCAACGACTCCAGTGATCCTGGAAAAAATGGTCCCATGGCTAAAAATCTATCCAGATCAGAAGAGTAGTTCCCTTCTGTATAATGGTTCTTTAAAGGAATTTTTTTGTACCCCCATTTTCGGATATAGGCTGCAAGCCTGTGGTTAATTTGCCGTCTGCACTTGAATTTCCGCACATAGTGGAGGAAAAAATCATAGCGGAATTAGAATTGGGTAGAGTTTCCGGTCCGTTTGATACTCCCCCATTCGAGAACTTTAGGATTTCACCTTTAGGCGTAGTCCCTAAGAAAGACAGTGGGTCTTTTAGACTCATTCACCATTTATTGTATCCTAAAGGCGAATCCCTAAATGATGAAGTGGGTGGTTATAATTGTTCGGTTCAATATACCTCTTTTGATGTTGTTTTAGACTTGTTGCGGAAATTTGGTCACGATGCCCTTATGGCAAAATCGGATATAAAGTCCGCATTTAGGATTTTACCAGTTAATCCGGACGGATTCAACTCCCTTGGTTTTTCTTTTCAAAATAAATTCTTTTTCGATAAATGTCTCCCAATGGGTTTTTCTCTTTCGTGTTTTTATTTTGAATCTTTTTCTACGTTTCTTCAATGGGTAGTGGAGTTTGATTTTTCAGGAGGCGGTATGTTGCACTACCTCGACGACTTTTTGTTCATTGGTCCTTTAGATTCGGGTAAATGTCAGTCTATGTTGGATAGGTTTTTGGAAGTTTGTTATCGTTTTGGCGTCCCCATTGCCAAAGACAAAACAGTATTTCCTTGTACCTCACTTGAGTTTTTAGGTATTGTAATTAACTCTCATATTATGTGTTGCTCTTTACCTTCAGAAAAATTGTCTAAATTGCAAGCTGCAATATCCCGCTGTTTGATTTTGGAGAAAGTTACTTTGAAAGAATTGCAGTCCCTGTTAGGTCTTTTAAATTTTGCATTAAGAATTATCCCCATAGGCAGGGTGTTCTCTAGAGGTCTATACGATGCTACAGCCGGTTTTTCTTCCCCTAAGTCTCATATACGTTTGGGTAAAGATTTAAAAGATGACCTTAAGGTTTGGTCAAAGTTTTTAACTAGTTTTAATGGTAGGTCTATGTGGCAGACTTCATTCGTGTCAGCAGAGGATCTTAGTTTATACTTTCACTCTGACAGAGAATTTGGATTTGTCATATCATTTGTTGCTTCTTGGGCTTCAGAGCCTTGGCCGTCTTTTTGCAGGAAAACAGGGTTTTGAATAACCAGACGGTTTTGGATCTATTCTCGATATTTTTATGTCTTCAGTTATGGGGTGCTTTTCTAAAAGACAAACAAATTTTGTTTTCATCGGAGAACCAGGGTTTGGTTTTTGCTTTGAATACCCTTTCATCAAAAAATAAATGGGCTGCTAGGATTATTAGCCATATTGTTTTTCTTTGCTTGGACTTTAATATTTGGATAAAAGCTTCCTTTTCCTCTAAAGAGTGCATTAATAATGCTACATCTGTTTGTCACCGCCAGCTGTTTCTATCCAAGAGGGAGTCATTGAAAGTAGAAGAAAACAGAGCTTCCTGCCCGCAATGGATATGGAATGTAATTCAGGAGTAATTTCACACTTCATTGCTAAATCCTTGGCTGATAGAACATGGGCCGACTACTCGGCGGCATGGAAGCTTTGGATAGATTTTTGTTCAGTTAAGAATCACCCTCAGGGAAATTGTACTGTGGGGATGTCACTTAGCTTTTTGGAGCATATGGTGGGCAAAGGTTTATCTTTTTCGGCTTTATCAAAGAATGTCACGGGAGTTTCATTTTTCCTTAAAATGCTAGGTGTACGGCCAATGTCAGAGATATTTCAGGTTCGGCAGTTTTTAAAGGGTTTTAAGAAGGCTCATTTTAAACCTGACGACCGTCGTCCTATTTCTTTTCATTTGCTCAAAGACCTTTGCTCATGCCTTCCTTCGGTTTGTATTAATGATTTTGAATCTTGTCTTTTTTCCACAGCCTTTTCTTTAGCTTTTTTTGCCGCTCTAAGGGTAAGCGAAATTGTATCTCAGAAAAAGTCTTTTCCTTCTGGTCTGCTTTTTGAAGATGTGAAGCTCTTTGATTCACACATCATGTTATGTATTAGAAAATCAAAAACAGACCAGATGGGTAGAGGCTCCTCCATACGTCTGAATGCTATATCGGACAAAGTCATATGTCCCGTTTCCAACACTAGAAAATGGTTTTTATTATGGCCCAGAGTCAACGGCCCGTTTTTTATTCATCTTAATGGGGAGCCTGCGATGATCTTTCAATTTAATTTTATTCTTAAGAAATGTTTAAAAGCATTGAATGTATCAGACCAAAAAATTTCCTCTCATTCTTTCCGTATTGGCGCTGCAACTGAAGCTGCCAGATCGGGTCTTCAAGATAGCAGGATAAAAAGCATAGGCAGATGGGAGTCTAACAGATTTAAACTTTATGTTCGCCCTGATTTGTACTCTTCTTAATATTTGGTTCCTTTTTTTAGGTGTATTATCAGTATGGATCATTGGGCATTCTTATGTCTTTTGGGCTGAGAAAAGGGCGAGTGTGAGATCATATTCAGAGAATCTCTCTTTTAATGCTTCTTTCCTTCAAGTTTTTTGGTTTAGCAGGCGAGGAATGCGATGGAAGGATCTGCTAGAAGAAATGCGAAGATTAAAGAAGATTTGGCCTAGTCCGGACTTAATAATATTGCATTTGGGGGGTAACGACTTGGGTAAAATTAGCACCCTTAACCTGATTGCTTTAATGAGGAGAGAAATATCCATTTTAAAAACTGAGTTTTTTAATTCCACTTTAGTTTTTTCAGAAATTATACCGAGATTTTTATGGTTCAGCAGCAGCATGGTGTTTCTTGAGAAGATTCGTAAGAGAATCAACAGGAGCTTGGAGAAATTTATGTCTTTAACCGAAAGTTTTTCTTTCAGGCACTTAGAACTAGAGGAAGTTATCCCGGGCATGTACAAGGGGGACCTGGTTCACTTATCTGATGTGGGCCTGGACATTTTGAATTTGGACTTCCAGTCAATTATTGAGAAATGGCTCTGGCGTTTGGGGGGGCCTCACCTTTTAGGTGAGGCGTTTGGGAGAATCGCCCGTTGAATTCGGGTGGATTTGGTAATGAGTTGGAGTAGTATTAATTTATTTATTCAAATGGTTTTATTCTTGGTTATTGGATTAAAATATTATTTTACAAGTAACTCAAAATAAACGCCACGACCATTTTCTTCCAACATTATCTCTTGTGTCAAGTGTCTTTATTGGGGTTTTTAATGGGGCTTGTGTTACCATGGACGCCCCCCCCTTTGAAAAATACGAAGGGGGTCGCATGATAACACAGCCCCTCCCCACATCTATAAGTTTGAGTAGTTTATAGACTAACTGGCATAAGTTATAATAAGCTTTAAGAGGTATGGAAGCTTTTCTGGAAAGGGTTAATTTATTCAGTAAGCTGCGCTATTGCGTGAGCAGGTTATTTCTGGTTTTGACCGGTTTTTATTCCCGCACTTTCTATGGGCTCTGATTGGTTTATAGGGAAAGTGCGGGAAGAATTTCCTCTATATAATCAGCTGTTCCATCAGCTGTCGCTCACTCACCTGATGAAGACAGAAGACCCCACCCTCCCTCCCTTAAGTTCTAATTTTTAATGTTCAACTGTCGTGGCGTTTGTTTGTGGGAGAATCGCCCGTTGAATTCGGGTGGATTTGGTAATGAGTTGGAGTAGTATTAATTTATTTATTCAAATGGTTTTATTCTTGGTTATTGGATTAAAATATTATTTTACAAGTAACTCAAAATAAACGCCACGGCCATTTTCTTCCAACATTATCTCTTGTGTCAAGTGTCTTTATTGGGGTTTTTAATGGGGCTTGTGTTACCATGAATAATAGTGAAATGCTTGACTGATGTTGGAAAACATATCAGCTTTATGACCAGCTTTATATGTATTTAGCTAAAATGCTCATCGATCTTAGCGGAACGGTGTTCCTTGGCTCTCGCCAACTTGTTGAGTAGCGTTCATTTGACCTCTCCTTGATATTTCTGGCTCTGCCAGTCATTTCATTTTGTAGTTCACTGCTCCAATGATTTTGTGGCTCATTGCTTGATCTCTCTCTTGGCCAGTTCATATAATGCTTAAGTGCTGTGCCGGCTTCACATTTCATCGTCTTCTACAAGTACATCATTCTTTTATTAGTGCTGCACTTATTCCTGTTAAATGTCTTAAAGATTAAGAATGGCATCTATTTTAGGATATTAATCGATAGTTTTTTTTTTCCATATCAGTCTTTCTTTTTATTTTTTTCAGATTATTTCCCTTTTGATTTTACTCTGGTCACAAGATGGCAGGATAACACTAATAATAGGCATACTGTATACTGTAGCTTTAGGATAATTCAACACAGGAAACCACATATATTACTAATTGGCAAATATTAGTGTGCTTTATTTAAAAAACCATGAAACTCAGCGATAAATTTAAAGCAAAAAAACATAAACAAATACAAATTCTGTTGGCTCCTGAAACAATCTGTGTAGTGATCTGGCAGATATATAGGGTTTCTTCATCAACAGTTGGCTCTATCCTCGTTTCCTCAGGCACGACATAAGTGATGGTGTGTGCTGTAGCAATGGCTTCATGTAGGAAAGCAGTTGGGGAAGTTATTTTTTTTCTGGAAGAGACGAGGCAGTGAAAGCCCACCATTTTTGCTATTCTGATTATTTATGCTTTATAAATACAGAAAAGGGGAGCAACTGTCCATAAAAAAATACTTTTTTTCTAATTTTGCTTCTTTCAACCATATTGAGCACAAGTGGATAAATTTGCTATACTTGAACAGCTTTAGGTAATATCTCTGAAAATGAAAAAATTATATATTATGGAGTCAGAAATGTATGATTTAAAGGTTTTGCCAACACAATAGTCATCCCCCAACGTTGAGTACCCCTCTCCGACGAATAGGTGTGAGTCTTCGAAGGTCACTGTCATTATTGCAAATTTTTCATAATATATGTTATAGAAATATGCTGTTTTTTTCTTCACTAATTAGCCACTTTTTTTCTCTCTTTAGGCCATGGTCACATGGTCAGTATTTTATATCAGTATTTGAAAACGAAAATCAAAAGTGGAAAAATCAAAGGAAAAGTATAAAAGAAACACGTCACCACATTTGTATTTTTCACCCACTCCTGGTTTTGGCTTACAAATACTGATGTAAAATACTGACTAAATACTCAATGTGTGAATGTGGCCTTAATCATACACTCTAGAAAACAGCAAAAATCTTGCTAAAAAGACTGGTGTATTAGATTTGAGCTGACTATTAAAATAAAAAAATCAATGGGGAGGGGAGGGGAAGGATGAGGGCAGGCAGAGAGGCACAGATTTTATATTTCTACTTTTTATTGAGTGTTTTATCTCATCTTAGTGCTGGATTCACAACTACACTGCTCAGTACTGCTGTATAAATGTCGCCCATGCAGCTACTTCTAAATGTGCTACATAGAGACAGGAGAACAGAAATTCCTTATATATTTGTATACTATGTGTGGGAGACTGAATTGAAAATTTGAATTACAACCTACAGAAAACTGATGAAAAATTCAAGATGCAAGTCATATAATAGCAAGAAATAGTTATGCTCCTCATACCACTCTACTTGAAATGACTCCCCACTGTTACATCGATATTCCTTAGAAGGGCAAAAAAAAACCTAAACTTGCATCCCCTGTCATGAAATGAAAATATGATTCAGATAATCTATTTACAGTGGTCTCTCAAAGTACACCGACGGCAGCTGCAAATGTGCATTACATTGACAGGTCCAGCGTCCTTATCTTGGTTTAGATCATCAATCTCATCAGTTTCTTTTTAATAGAGAATCACTACAAATAATCAGACATAACTGGAGGAGAGAGGCATCGTGACTATCCCATTTGCCCGGTAAGAGCATGTTGAAATAATGTAGATAGGTCACAGTTCCAAATGCCCATCTATTACGTGGCATGCATTTAATGGTTGCCCATTCATTTAAATGGAATCTGTCAGCAGAATTTTACCCCTCAAATTATTTATATGTGAATGCTCCTCTTTCACAGTCAAGTCCAGCAATATCTTTACAAGGACAGCCCTTTGTTCCATTACTAAGCAATCAGCATTTGAACTGATATGCAAATAAGGCTGAAGGACTATGGTAGATCTGAAGCCCCTTTCACTCCAGCTCCATTTCCCACCCGTCATGCCTCCTGCTGCTTGTCTGAAAGCATCTATGCTGTGTAACTTCAGGCAAAAGGGCCATCAGTCAAGCAAGAGAAGGCTGTGCTGATTGGGGAATGGATCTGGAGTGACAAAGGATTCAGATGTACAAATAGCTCTTCAGCCTCATTTCCAAATCAATTCAAATGTTGATTTCTCAGTAACGGAGTGACGGACTGGCCATGTAAAGTTATTATTGGATTTTCATTGAAAGAGTTGCATGCTTTTAGAATTAGTCTGTGATGTGAAATCCTGCTGACTGATTTTCTTTTAAAAGGGTTTTCTACTTGAAAAAAATATGTAACACCCCTTTAAGCCACCTCCATGGGTAGGATGTCCGGTAGTTCTCACCTCAATATGGTGCAGTGCCTCCTCTCAAATCTTGGGAGCTGTAGTGGGATGCAGGATGGTCTTCTTCTGCCAGGAGTCATGTCACGGGGCTACCGCGACAGAGAGGTTCCAGAGAACCGCAGCGCTCTGGGCCTCGTTCACACACAGTGAACACAAGCTCTTCACCTGTATTCTGACCTGGCTGCTTTGTGCCAGCAGTGCAGGAGTTAACCTTATTGCTGTGTTGCTGAGAGCTGGGTCTCTCAGCTGAAGTGGATCCTGTAATCTGATCCTCTATATAGACCCAGTCCTGACTTCAGCTATTGTCAGTGATCAGTTCTACTGCCTGGCTTGGAGGTTGAAGGAGCGTAGTGTTTGAGTTGGAGGTTTATTTACAGAGATTGGTGTCTGCTGTTTTGGTTGCATGTAAAACCTGTTTTCCTTCCTAGTTTATTCCTTCTCTTTCCTTCTCTGTGTTTCCTCTGTGGTTGTGTGAGCATTTGGTGAGTTTGAGACTTTTAGTTACCTTGTCTGTATACCCTGTTGTTTGTTGTATTATTACATTGTTGCAGTCCACCACCTCCTTTGGGGAAAGAGGGGGCCACTGATAGGGCCTGCACAGGAGACAGGGATACGCTGGCGGCTCAGGCCTCCTAACCATCATAGGTACCCCTGAGATAAGGGAAAGCCAGGGCCCCATTATAGTGGCAGGGTCAGGTGCGGGTCCCAGTGCGCCATCCTGCCCCTTTATCGCCGTTTACGGCCTGACAGTATCACTGACCTTAAAAATTTTCTTGGTCCAATATGGACCCCATTGCTGCTTTAGCTGGACAAATGCAGCAACTCAGCCTAGAGGTGGCTGACCTCTGCTCTGCGGTTGTGAAGCGCACTCCAGTGGCCACTGCAGGGGTTGCTACACCTCCACAAGCTTCGCTGGAGCCTAAAATTGCATTACCTGATAGGTTCTCTGGGGGGCGCAACAAATTTTTTACGTTCAGGGAGGCCTGTAAATTGTATTTTAGGTTGAGTCCTAACACTTCAGGTTCAGAGGAGTAGAGGGTAGGAATTATTGTATTGCTCCTACAAGGTGACCTGTTGTGAATTTGGATTCTGGGCTCCCCCGGTGGCTACTGGTGGAATTGAACTTGTGACATCATCTTCCCTGTTCACCTGTTCTGATTAGATCTGGGTGTCGCTATATAACCTGGCTTCTCTGTTAGATGCTTGCCGGTCAACAATGTTATCAGAAGCCTCTCTGTGCTTGTTCCTGCTCCCAGACATCTACTAGATAAGTTGGACATTCGTCCATGTTTTGTTTTTGTATTTTGGTTCCAGTTCACAGCTGCAGTTTCGTTACTGTGTCTGGAAAGCTCTTGTTGATCAGGAATTGCCACTCTGGTATTATGAGTTAATGCCAGAGTCCTAAAGTAATTTCTGGATGTGTTTTGTTAGGGTTTTCTACTGACCATGAAAGTATGCTTTCTGTCTTCTGCTATCTAGAAAGCGGACCTCAAATTTGCTAAAACTATTTTCCTGCTGCGTTTGTTGTTTCATCTCATATCACCGCCAATATATGTGGGGGGCCTCTGTCTCCTTTTTGGGCATTTCTCTAGAGGTGAGTCAGGTCTTATATTTCCCTCTGCTAGCATTATTTAGTTCTCCGGCCGGCGCTGGGCATATAGGGATAAAAAGTAGGACATGCTACCTGGCTACTTCTAGATGATGCGGTAGGTTTAGTTCATGGTCAGTATAGTTACATCTTCCAAGAGCTTGTTCCTATAGAGGCTTATGCTAGTTCTCTGGCCATGGAGATCATGACAGTTTGACCGGCCCACTAAAGGGTTAAAATCCTTGGCTGAGAAAGGAGAGAAATAAGAAGTCTGCTGAGAGTTTTTTTTTTTTTTTTTTTTTTTTTTTTTTTTTTTTTCCCTGTGCCTGCGGGTCTGAATGAGTCCATGACAATGGCCATTCAGATCGATAGGCGTCTGCGGGAGCGCAAACCAGTGCACCATCTGGCGGTGTCCACTGAGAAGACGCCAGAAAGCATGCAGTGTGATAGAATTCTGTCCAGAAGCGAGCGGCAGAATTTTAGACGGAAAAATGGGTTGTGTTTCTATTGTGGGGATTCTACTCATGTTATATCAGCATGCTCTAAGCGTACTAAAAAGCTTGATAAATCCGTTTCCATTGGCACTTTACAGTCTAAATTTATTTTGTCTGTGACCCTGATTTGCTCTTTGTCATCTATTACTACTGACGCCTATATCGACTCTGGCGCCGCTTTGAGTCTTATGGATTGGTCCTTTGCCAATCGTTGTGGGTATGATTTAGAGCCTTTGGAGACTCTTATTCCTCTGAAGGGGATTGACTCCACCCCATTGGCTAATAATAAACCACAATACTGGACACAAGTGACTATGTGTATTAATCCGGATCACCAGGAGACTATTCGTTTTCTAGTGCTGTATAATCTACATGAGGATTTGGTGCTGGGATTGCCATGGCTGCAGTCTCACAACCCAGTCCTTGACTGGAGAGCTATGTCTGTGTTGAGCTGGGGATGTAAGGGGACTCATGGGGACGTACCTTTGGTGTCCATTTCATCATCTATCCCCTCTGAAATCCCTGAGTTCCTGTCTGACTATCGTGACGTCTTTGAAGAACCCAAGCTTGGTTCACTACCTCCGCACCGTGAGTGCGATTGTGCTATAGATTTAATTCCGGGTAGTAAATACCCAAAGGGTCGTTTATTTAATCTGTCTGTGCCTGAACATACTGCTATGCGAGAATATATAAAGGAGTCCTTGGAAAAGGGACATATTCGTCCATCGTCATCTCCCTTAGGAGCCGGTTTTTTCTTTGTGTCAAAAAAAGACGGCTCTTTGAGACCATGTATTGATTATCGGCTTTTGAATAAAATCACGGTTAAATATCAATACCCATTGCCGTTGCTGACTGATTTGTTTGCTCGCATAAAGGGGGCCAAGTGGTTCTCTAAGATTGATCTCCGTGGGGCGTATAATTTGGTGCGGATCAGGCAGGGGGATGAGTGGAAAACCGCATTTAATACGCCCGAGGGCCACTTTGAGTATTTGGTGATGCCTTTTGGTCTTTCTAATGCCCCTTCAGTCTTCCAGTCCTTTATGCATGATATTTTCCGCGATTTTTTGGATAAATTTATGATAGTGTATCTGGATGATATTCTGATTTTTTCGGATGACTGGGACTCTCATGTCCGGCAAGTTAAGAGGGTTTTTCAGGTTTTGCGGTCTAATTCTCTGTGTGTCAAGGGTTCTAAGTGCGTTTTTGGGGTTCAGAGAATTTCCTTTTTGGGATATATTTTTTCTCCCTCTTCCATTGAGATGGATCCTGTCAAGGTTCAAGCTATTTGTGATTGGACGCAGCCCTCTTCTCTTAAAAGTCTTCAGAAATTTTTGGGCTTTGCCAACTTTTATCGTCGATTTATTTCTGGTTTTTCGGATGTCGTTAAGCCATTGACCGATTTGACTAGACAGGGTGCTGATGTTGCTAATTGGTCCCCTGATGCTGTGGAGGCCTTTCAGGAGCTTAAGCGCTGTTTTTCTTCTGCCCCTGTGTTGCGTCAGCCTGATGTGACTCTTCCTTTTCAGGTTGAGGTCGACGCTTCTGAGATCGGAGCTGGGGCAGTGTTGTCGCAGAAAAGTTCTGACTGCGCCGTGATGAGGCCTTGTGCCTTCTTTTCCCGTAAATTTTCGCCCGCTGAGCGGAATTATGATGTTGGGAATCGGGAGCTTTTGGCCATGAAGTGGGCGTTTGAGGAGTGGCGCCATTGGCTCGAGGGGGCCAGACATCAGGTGGTGGTATTGACTGACCACAAAAATTTGATTTATCTTGAGACCGCCAGGCGCCTGAATCCTAGACAGGCGCGCTGGTCATTATTTTTTTCTCGGTTTAATTTTGTGGTATCGTACCTACCAGGTTCTAAGAATGTTAAGGCGGATGCCCTTTCTAGGAGTTTTGAGCCTGATTCACCTGGCAACTCTGACCCCACAGGTATTCTTAAGGAGGGAGTTATCTTGTCAGCCGTTTCTCCAGACCTGCGGCGGGCCTTGCAGGAGTTTCAGGCGGATAGACCGGATCGTTGTCCGCCTGATAGGCTGTTTGTTCCTGATGATTGGACCAGTAAAGTCATCTCTGAGGTGCATTCTTCTGCGTTGGCAGGTCATCCTGGAATTTTTGGTACCAGGGATTTGGTGGCAAGATCCTTCTGGTGGCCTTCCCTGTCACGAGATGTGCGAGGCTTTGTGCAGTCTTGTGACGTTTGTGCTCGGGCCAAGCCTTGTTGTTCTCGGGCTAGTGGATTATTGTTGCCCTTGCCTATTCCTAAGAGGCCTTGGACACACATCTCGATGGATTTTATTTCAGATCTGCCTGTTTCTCAGAAGATGTCTGTCATCTGGGTGGTGTGTGACCGTTTTTCTAAGATGGTTCATTTGGTTCCCCTGCCCAAATTGCCTTCTTCTTCCGAGTTGGTGCCCCTGTTTTTTCAAAATGTTGTTCGTTTGCATGGTATTCCTGAGAATATCGTTTCTGACAGAGGAACCCAATTTGTGTCTAGATTTTGGCGGGCATTTTGTGCTAGGATGGGCATAGATTTGTCTTTTTCGTCTGCTTTTCACCCTCAGACTAATGGCCAGACCGAGCGGACTAATCAGACCCTGGAGACATATCTGAGGTGTTTTGTGTCTGCTGACCAGGATGATTGGGTTGCTTTTTTGCCATTGGCGGAGTTCGCCCTCAATAATCGGGCCAGCTCTGCCACCTTGGTTTCCCCGTTTTTCTGTAATTCGGGGTTCCATCCTCGATTTTCCTCCGGTCAGATGGAATCCTCGGATTGTCCTGGAGTGGATGCGGTGGTGGAGAGATTGCATCATATCTGGGGGCAGGTGATGGACAATTTAAAGTTGTCCCAGGAGAAGACTCAGCTTTTTGCCAACCGTCACCGTCGTGTTGGTCCTCGGCTTTGTGTTGGAGATTTGGTGTGGTTGTCTTCTCGTTTTGTCCCTATGAGGGTCTCATCTCCTAAGTTTAAGCCTCGGTTCATCGGTCCGTATAAAATATTGGAGATTCTTAACCCTGTTTCCTTCCGTTTGGACCTCCCTGCATCCTTTTCTATTCATAACGTTTTTCATCGGTCGTTATTGCGCAGGTATGAGGCACCGGTTGTGCCTTCCGTTGAGCCTCCTGCTCCGGTGTTGGTTGAGGGTGAGTTGGAGTACGTTGTGGAAAAAATCCTAGACTCCCGTGTTTCCAGACGGAGACTCCAGTATCTGGTCAAGTGGAAGGGATATGGCCAGGAGGATAATTCTTGGGTCACTGCATCTGATGTTCATGCCTCTGATCTGGTTCGTGCCTTTCATAGGGCCCATCCTGATCGCCCTGGTGGTTCTGGTGAGGGTTCGGTGCCCCCTCCTTGAGGGGGGGGTACTGTTGTGAATTTGGATTCTGGGCTCCCCCGGTGGCTACTGGTGGAATTGAACTTGTGACATCATCTTCCCTGTTCACCTGTTCTGATTAGATCTGGGTGTCGCTATATAACCTGGCTTCTCTGTTAGATGCTTGCCGGTCAACAATGTTATCAGAAGCCTCTCTGTGCTTGTTCCTGCTCCCAGACATCTACTAGATAAGTTGGACATTCGTCCATGTTTTGTTTTTGTATTTTGGTTCCAGTTCACAGCTGCAGTTTCGTTACTGTGTCTGGAAAGCTCTTGTTGATCAGGAATTGCCACTCTGGTATTATGAGTTAATGCCAGAGTCCTAAAGTAATTTCTGGATGTGTTTTGTTAGGGTTTTCTACTGACCATGAAAGTATGCTTTCTGTCTTCTGCTATCTAGAAAGCGGACCTCAAATTTGCTAAAACTATTTTCCTGCTGCGTTTGTTGTTTCATCTCATATCACCGCCAATATATGTGGGGGGCCTCTGTCTCCTTTTTGGGCATTTCTCTAGAGGTGAGTCAGGTCTTATATTTCCCTCTGCTAGCATTATTTAGTTCTCCGGCCGGCGCTGGGCATATAGGGATAAAAAGTAGGACATGCTACCTGGCTACTTCTAGATGATGCGGTAGGTTTAGTTCATGGTCAGTATAGTTACATCTTCCAAGAGCTTGTTCCTATAGAGGCTTATGCTAGTTCTCTGGCCATGGAGATCATGACAGTGACCCTCAGGCCTGGGCATTTTCACTTCCCGCTGACGCTTTGCCGTTACGGACTGTGGAGGAGTTTTTTCGAGCCTTAGGTCAAGTGTATGATGATCCTGACCGCGTCTCCCTTGCTGAGTCCACTATACGCCATCTTACACAGGGAGACCGGCCAGTAGAGGAATACTGCTCTGAGTTTCGGAGATGGGCTACTGACACAATGTGGAATGACCCTGCACTCCGCAGTCAATTCTATCAGGGCCTATCTGATAAAGTAAAAGATGCTTTCACCCTACAGGAGACACCAACCACGCTGGAGGCAGCTATGTCTCTTGCGATCCGTGTGGACCGCCGCCTGCACCAGAGACAAGTAATCGCTTCTATTCAAGGGTAATTCAGATTTGGACTCACCAGAATCTGAGTCTTTAGGAGAACTTATGCAGTTGGGTGGCGCTTCTCGTTCCAAGGTGGCTGCAGTAGTACGGCGTAAGGAGGGTGCATGTTTTTTTTGTGGCAGAAAGGGTCATTATGTGAATGTGTGTCCATCTAGAAAACAACCGCCGGAAAACTATTGAGCCCGGGTTGCGGAGAGGTTGGCAACTCGGGTGAACTAATTTCCTCCTTAGGTAAACCTCAATTTTTTCTACCAGCCGAGATTCTTCTTGGTGAAAGTAGGTTCAATATCTCTGCCTTTCTGGATTCTGGGGCAGGGTTTAATCTAAATGATGCTGGGTTTGTTCAGGCACATGGACTTAAGACTCAAGAGTTGTCTAGACCCATACCTATAATTGCCATTGATTCTGCACCTTTGAGTCAGGGGACTTTCACTCAGATCGTCCGTGGGGTGAGCCTACAAATAGGGGCGTTACACTCTGAGTTATTAGATTGTTATGTTTTGGGGGGTTTGCCGTCGCCTGTAATTCTCAGTTTACCATGGCTCACATTACACAACCCTAGACTGGCAGACTCGGGAGATTACTAGATGGATTGAGTTTTGTCAGGAACATTGCCTGGGTACTCGGCTGGCCGGATTGAGTTCTCAGGTTTTGCCTGAGTTCATCTCAGATTTTGAGGATGTATTCTCTGAGGAGGGGAGTCGAGAGCTACCTCCACACCGTCCTTATGATTGCGCCATACGTCTCATTCCTGGTGCTAAACTGCCTAAAAGTAGGCTATACAACATCTCTGCCCCAGAGAGACAGGCCATGAAGGATTATATCATGGAAAGTCTGGCCAAGGGTCATATCAGACCCTCGTGATCACCCATTGCTGCCGGGTTCTTCTTTGTTAAGAAGAAAGACGGGGGTTTACACCCATGCTTAGACTTCCGTGAATGAAATCAGATTACGGTCCGGGATTCTTTCCCACTTCCTCTTATTCCGGACCTCTTTAACCAAATTGTGGGGGCTAAATGGTTCTCCAAATTAGATCTCAGGGGGCATATAATCTCATTCGGATGAAGGAGGGGGATGAATGGAAGACGGCATTTAATACTCCAGAGGGACATTACGAGAACTTGGTTATGCATTTTGGGTTAAGTAATGCTACTTCTGTGTTTCAACATTTTGTCAATGATATATTTAGTCACTTAGTAGGTAGGTTTGTGGTGGTATATCTCGATGACATCTTAATTTATTCCCCTGACCTCGAGTCTCATCAAGATCATGTACGGTAGGTCCTTCAGGTACTCAGGGACAATAAACTGTTTGCCAAACTTGAGAAATGCATGTTCGCGGTCAAAGAGATTCCGTTTCTGGGTTATTTCTTATCCTCCACAGGTTTTCGTATGGACCCGGCTAAGGTCAGGGCAGTCTTGGAGTGGGATCGTCCTGAGGACCTTAAGGCTTTACAGAGGTTTTTAGGTTTTTGCAAATTTCTATCGCAAATTCATTAAAGACTTTTCAGTGATAGCCAAACCATTGACAGACATGACCAAGAGGGGCTCGGATTTCTCCGTATGGTCCAGTGCGGCCAGTAAAGCTTTTGAAACTTTGAAAAGGTGTTTTTCCACTGCACCCATATTAATACAGCCTGACATCACTCAGCCATTTGTGGTAGAGGTGGATGCCTCTGAGGTAGGGGTGGGAGCTGTGTTGTCTCAGGGGATTTCTCCGAGTAAGTGGTGTCTGTGTGCATTTTTCTCGAGAAAATTATCTCCTACGGAGAAGAATTATGACATTGGTAACAGGGAGCTGTTGGCAATTAAATGGGCATTTGAGGAATGGCGTCATTTTTTGGAGGGAGCATCCAGGACGCTGCAACGTCACGGATCGTTGTCATTCTCGTTGGAAAGTTTTTTAGTGTGAAGGTACCTTTACATATATATGCAACATAAACAGATCCCTCCACCATACCCAGCGCCAGCTCTCCATCGTTGCTCCAACCTTAGTGTTCTCGCTGCAGCGGTGATGTCTCGTCGATAGCTCACACATCACAGCTGCAGTCACTCTGATGTAGACGACACAAGCGATCAAGCTCAGTGATTTTCCGCAGAGGGTATTTGCGCTGTCGACGTGACATTACTGCTGTAGTAAAAACACCGAGAACGAGGCAACAGGGGAAGTCCAGCGCCGTTCACTGGGAATGGAGAACCGTCTCTGTTTATTAAATTATGTAGATAAAAGCATTTGATGTACACTTTTATATAAAAGTGGAAAAAGCCTTTAAATAGCTGCAATGTAACAGTATATTTTCCCTAATGTGTAGCTGCCAACAGGTTCTGTCCTATTCACTGATGGCAAACTGCAGATCAAGTGATCAAATGATCATTAGCTTCACCATTACTTAGAAAAGAGTTTATTCCAATGTGACAACCATTCAAAGAAAAAAGTAAATTCAATCATATAGATAATCAGCAACACAAAAGGCTTTTATTGATGTGTCTAACTTCTGCACATTATGATTGCCAGTCTCACAATAACAAGAAAAATGAAATCTTGGGAAATAATAGGATGCGCGTTATAGATTTGCTTTCTTGCTGTTTTATTACACTTGTTTTCATAAGGTTTATTGTAATAAGATAACCAAATTGGAAAAGCAAGGAGCTGACCCCTAGTGAGCGCTCATCCTGGGAAAACCTTTGGGTTACAGCTTTACCACCCAAGTTCAGGGGGGCTTTATTTTATCTGAGTTGTCGTATAGTGGCTCAGGGTAGTATTTCTTGAAGCACGGCATTTAGAAATAATATGTTTTGTGCATTATATGGTTTTCTGGACCAGCAGAGATTAGAGTAATCCTGTGTAAAGTGTAGGTGTGCCTCTCCTTCCCAATTTTCTATGGCTCCAGGTCTTCAAAGGATTGCATTACAGTACCTGTAGCTTCGGCCATATTTTTATTGAAGGGATAACTGGATGTGGTAGCATGCTGAGCTCTTCCCGTTATATGCTGTTATAATATGCAGTACTCTATGTATTGATCAAATATCTCAAACGCTAGGATTTCAAGTCAGAGATATTTGCTTTGATATCTGAAATAGATAAACTTCTGAGAGACTTAAAGAATGTTTAACATAAGATGTAGATCCAAATTCTATGATATTCATAGTTGTGTGGATTTAAGTGTCATTTATGAAATATGGTCTTGTAGCAATTCTGGCTTCAAGGTGACAATTGTATAATATCTGTCTATTGTATTGTTATAGCTGATATTTCACTTAATTTCTCCTATTTTATTGATTGAAATTATCATCATTTTACAGTTTACAGTGATTGCAGTTGATGTCTTAATATCAAAATTATGGGCTGTAGAGATGGATCACTTATAATCATAATGATTTATTCTGCTTTTCCAATGTGTCCTTTAAAAAATGTCTGTCTGTGATTTTTTAATAAGCTGAGAAAAAGTCAAGTTGGCAACTCTGCTCTGGAACCATATGGTGGATTTCATTAAACCAAAAGTTGTCATACTCAATGAGAGCAGTGGGAATAAAGTAGAAGCAAAAACTGTCCCTAGAGATTAAGGTCCATCCTATGAGGTCACCTTGTCACTGGTGAATGGGCTATACATGTTTTATACAGTTAGTGAAGTAGCTCATGTTTCATATATGTGTAGAAATAGTGAAATTCATGTATTCAATAATTACAGGGTGCTGACTGACAGGGTATCTCGTATATATATATATATATATATATATATATATATATATATAATATATATATATACATACTGGTAAACTGATACAGTACAGTGTTCAGCTTCTTGTTGGCCACCCTGTTGATCAGCTCAACAGAGTTGGTCTGGCTTCCTAGACCTCAAGCAATCAACTCTTTGTGCAGTATATGAAGATATTATTTTGTCACTGTTCAGCAATATGGTATTTGCAATGTAAGGAGATGTCCAGAAATTCCAGGACAGTCCATAAAAATAAGACACCTTTTTGCCCTGTTCCTTAAAAAAAAAAAATTAAGGCTTTCGTGATTTTTTTGAAGCTGAAAAAACTTATACAGATTATTTTGACTGTAATTATCATCATTTTACAATTTCCAGTGAATGAAGCTGATGTCTTCATATCAGAATTATGAGCTGTAGAAATAGATCACTGATAATATAATGATTTATAATGGTTTTCCGATATGCCCTGATTTTTGATAAGCTGTCCCGAAAAATAAAAAGACAAGTTGGCAATCCTGAGCTCCACGTCCTCTAACACAGGCAGTTCCACTAGGCTCTGTATTTCTCTGGAAGAAATAGAACAGATCCCAACATGTGAACATATTTATTATAGCTGTATTTGCTTTCAAATGAACAAGTGATAATAGGGATTTGCCTTGGGACGTAAGATGAGACAAATAATCCCAGCATGACAAGATAACTCCTGTGTGGGGTACATATCTTTCATTGTGTGAACTATTTACTGAAAATTGCTCCACGACACTTGCTCCTACTGGATCTGCATCGACAGTTCATCTTTCTGTAGCAGCTGGCACAGATGGCAGAGTGCCAGATAAAGAGAAAATCTGCACATTTCCAAAGTTAATTGAAGCTGGCACAGTTTGCATAGACTAGCCTTGAAACATATATCATTTAAAATGTCCCTGCTACAGGGAAGGAGAGTAATGGGCACTCGTCTGTTCTGATTTCTAGCATATCTTAAATGTGTTTAATTATGCAGCTAACAAGGCAGCCGAATGGTCAAGGTAATGTACTACATTGGAATTTATAAAGTATGTATTATGTTAAATTTCTTTACTTCTCTTCTGTTCACACTTAGAACTGATATATTCATTATACTATATTGGCCACTTTATTAGAGACACGCATCAAGTAGCGTATTGGACCTCCTTTGACCTCAGTAATTCCCTGTGACATATGTTCTACAGTCATGGCCAAAAGTTTTGAGACTGACACAAATTTTGGATTACACAAACTTTGTTGTTTAATTTTTTATCATGGTAATTTCCATTAACTCTAAATTGTAATGAAGAGTGATCAGATGAATTTAACAATTATAAAGTCACTCTTTTCCATAAGAATTAAATTAATCCCCCCAAAAAATTTCAACTGAATCTGAGCCCTATCACAAAATGATCTGCTCATATAATTTCTATAATGATCTTCTTGTTAGCTCAGTGGAATGACAAGTTCGCTGATATGATTCTGGTTGCTTTAAAAGGGGGCTGATGGTTTAAATGACTGATTTCTCTTTTTACTCATGGTTACTTCCAATGAAACACATGCAGTCTTCATTGCTTTGCATTAAAAGGGCTTTACAGGTAAGGACATTGCTTCTTGTAAGATTGACCCAAACCAACCATTTATCAGTTCATGAAGAACTTCATGAAGCGTGGTTCAATTACTGTGAACAAAGCTTCAAGACATGAAAGTAAGTCCAAAAAGTCCAAGGGCCATCTCCTAAAGATAATTCAGTTATCGAATGGGTTCAACACCAGTGCAGAGCTTACAACAAAGCTTCAGCCCAAGCTCTTTTGGATAGAGCGCTAAAGGTACCATCACACTCAGCAATTTTGCAAAGAGAACGACAACAATCCGTGACGTTGCAGCGTCCTGGATAGCGATCTCGTTGTGTTTGACACGCAGCAGCGATCTGGATCCCGCTGTACCATCGCTGGTCGGAGCTAGAAGTCCAGAACTTTATTTTGTCGCCAGGTCGGCGTGTATCGTCATGTTTGACATCAAAAGCAACGACGCCAGCAACGAGCATAGGGGGCGTCGCAGCGTCTCCTTCTAGCCAGTCGGTACACTCCGGCTGTTTGACATGGAGCTAACAACCAGCGAGAACGAGAAGTGAGTCGCCGTTACGTCACTGGATCGCTCCTGCATCGTTCTGGAGTTGCTGTGTTTGACGTCTCTACAGCGACCTAAACAGCGACGCTCCAGGGATCTAGTTTATGTCTGCTCATTGTCTATATCGCCGCAGCGTCGCTGAGTGTGACAGTACCTTAAGCACTGTGCTCTTTGCCTAGGAGACCACCCACTGCTGATACACTGCAGAGATGGCTGGTAACCAACACAACGAGCAGTAAACAAAACATATAATCCATTTGTTCTTGAGAGAATTTTCAATAACAAGTAAATTGCAAAGTTGCTTTTAACAATTTATGATGTTGAGGAAACCCCTTCAAGTCATAGAATACTATAAGAAAAACTGGCAGCTGATTTTACACAAGGGAAGATCAATACTACCATTGTATTTGTAAATGAAAATTTTTCATCACTTATTTATTAAAACTGCCTCTTTGTTCTAGGTTACCCTGGATCATTGATTCTGGAGTTTCAATTTTAGAACATTCTTGATTTATATTACTTTGTATTAAAATTCAGTTAATTTAAGATTCCAGCTCATGAAGTTTTAATTGCACATTCAATTTACACCTTTAAAAATGTTACGCAATTTTCTAGCCGGTCAACCTGGAGAAAAATACTCTAAATATATCATTCTCCTACTATATATAATTGAAAAAGAATATGTAGCTACGTGGATTAGATTTTACATAATAAAATATATTCTAAATGAAAATGTCACAACAAATGTAACAAGTGAACTGGAATAGATAGTCTTCGTGTAATGCTTTTCCTGACTTTTTAAAAGACCTAAACACTTGATGGAATCTGATAATAAATTACTTGTCCATTTACGGGTTCTACCCTGTAATTCAAGAGTTAGATGAAATTATCCAGAATGACATAAGGTGGCTTAAATACATTTTATGAAATGTCACACTGAGATCTAGTGTTCAGTGTTGGCTAACCTAAGATCACAATGATAATTTATAGATGGGAAGACAGGGCAAAATATCAATAAGAAAGTACAAAACCAGAATGTCTGTGCAGATGCAACATAAAAATGTAATACATTCAGATTTATTACTGATAAATGTAATATTTAGTTGACTTTCTTCATTGTTTGATCAGTTTACCAACTGACTAAATCTAAAAGAAAGCTTTTTATTTCTAAAAGTTATCACTAAAGTCTTTTTAGCAATGGCTTGTAGCAGGGACACATCTAGGAAGGCAATTGGGGTAATTGTAGAATTGAAAGGACTATCCTATTAGCTGCTTTCTGGAATTGGTAGAAAATCTGTTTTATATTGGAAAACAACTTTGGTTGCATCTGTCAGGCCTGGCGAATAACCATGAGAATTACCTCCTCTATTATTTCTCATTTTGAAGACGAATCCTCTTTCCTAGATCAGGCATTTATGACATAGTCTGACTTATACAATAAGACTAACATAGTCACATGAAGTATCATTTGACTCGCCCGCTCAGTGCTTAGGCTGCCACTTGACACATTGTCAAAGTGGCAATAACCATTATATGAATTTTGGCCAAACCCACTACTGTAGACAGGAACGAATGTTTACCAGATCTGTATGGTTGTATTGTGACTCTTCCTCAATCGCAAATATTGAGCAAAAAAGGGTCGGGCATGACCAATTTATCTATTCCTCATCCAGCTCTGTTTATATACAGACCACTGTATAGTGGGCAATATGTAAAAATCTTTTGTTGCGCATGGTAATGAACCAATGCAAACATCAATGTAACATTGAAAAGTGGTTGAGGTAGCTCCTAAAAATGGAAAAGAGTGCCAAAATGGCTAAACTGAATCTTTTGTGAAAATATCAGGGCTTGTCCCTTTAGTTCTCCTGAGACAGTTGTCGGAAGAAAACTAGTTTGGGATTTATTTATCTCCTAATCTTGTGGTAGTACATTTTATTTTGATTCCAGAGTGACGCTGTTTTGCTGTTACATAGTGAGAATTATCCTCCTGCTCATCTGTATTGTTTTCTACTATTTCTAAAGGAGAGCTGAATAGACTTTCATTATAAAGAGGATTGTTATAGACACTGAGTCATAAATGAACAAACTTTGCTTCATAAGGTTTGCTAAGTGCTTTCACACTTCCGTCTTTTTGAAGACGTTGCAATGTGTTGTTCTGTGCAAAAAACGCATCCTTCAAAGTTGCCCGCAGGATGCGTTTTTTGCACATAGACTTGTATTACCGACGCATCGCGACGTATGGACACACGTTCCATACGTCGTGCACTGGATGCGTCGGTAATTGGCGGACCGTTGTCACAAAAAACGTTCAATGTAACTTTTTTGTGCGACGGGTCCGCCATTTTCGACCGCACATGCGCGGCCGAAACTCCGCCCCCTCCTCCTCGGACTGCAGAATGGGCAGCGGATGCATCCATCTGTCATGCAGAGAATTCACAACGTCCGTTGGTACGTCAGCCCGACGCATTGCGATGGGCCCGTACCGACGGAAATGTGAAAGAGGCCTTATTACAACAAATACTGGCCATATGCCTGATGTGATGCATTGACACATTGATGTGATGTTCATAGAGAGATCCCCCAATTGGAAACCTCCTCTGTATAGCATAATAGAAAGGCACTGCAAACAGCAGCTCTTACTATGGCAGACTTGACTCATGCTTACATTGCATGGATAGCCAATCTTTTAAAAGTCATGTAATTCTAAGCTTTCCTGCCATGACTGCAACAGTGGAAATGTATAGCCTTCTGGATTTCCAATTTTAGAAGGCTTTTCTTGTCATGACACCTGGTTCGAGCTTCAAAAACTGTTGACGAACAATTGCAAATCAGTGATTATGGAAAAATACACTCACGTAACTGACACCTCTATTTTTCCGACATTGGGTATACAACCCCCTACATAGAAACTCTTTTTCAGAAGAACTCTTTCTCCAATGACTATTTGTCCAATGTCTTTCTGTTCTTAATTTCCCATGAGAGTGTAGGACATTCTCTCACATTGTCCAACTGATCAATTTAGACATAGGGATCCGTTGTGGTTATATATCCCATAAACTCTAAGTGTTATGATGTATAAGCTCACTTTTTTGTAAGTTTATGCAACTTGACATTGTTACTTTTGTGCTAGTTGTTTTTAGTTTTAATGACCAGTTTATTAATGTTATCGTTGAAGGAAAGTCTTTTATGTCTCAGCTACTGTCAGTCTCTTCCATCAATTAAGATTCATAGTCAAGATATAATAGCCTAATTTAAATATGCAAAATATTGTCAAATTGTTTAACTATAAGATGTGTCCTGAGGTATGTAATTCCACGGAGAATAGAGAATTTTGCCTGCAAGAATATACTACAAGCTCTACACTGTCTCTAAAGACTGAAGTCATTAATTCATAATTCGCTTAATCAAGACAGAAGGCTCATCTCATTAATTGGCCTGAGTTGAAGTCTTTATGGGATTCTTTTTAGTTCCTATGAATTACTAATAAATAATAGATAATGAACTAAATATTTGTGATAGGTTCTTCAATATTGAATGTAAAAACTATAGTATATTGCAGCATAACAATACGTCCTAAATACAGTTTAGTCCTTTGGCCCAAACTGATGTCCACAAGTGTCTTGAAATTCTTTTAATTAAGGGACCATGCTGTATATACAAAGGTCATTGCACAAGGTGAAGCTGTGCCTAAGCACTCACCTCCGAAGTCCACTGTAAGTCTGTGTTCACACATTGCGTTTTTGCACAGGTTTTTATTTTGCTGCATTTTTTATGTAAATTAAAAGCTGCTTCTTAAGGCCCCGTCACACATAGCGAGATCGCTAGCGAGATCGCTGCTGAGTCACAAGTTTTGTGACGCAACAGCGACCTCAGTAGCGATCTCGCTATGTGTGACACGTACCAGCGATCAGGCCCCTGCTGCGAGATCGCTGGTCGTGTCGGAATGGCCTGGACCGTTTTTTGGTCGTTGAGGTCCCGCTGACATCGCTGAATCGGTGTGTGTGACACCGATCCAGCGATGTCTTCACTGGTAACCAGGGTAAACATCGGGTTACTAAGCGCAGGGCCGCGCTTAGTAACCCGATGTTTACCCTGGTTACCAGCGTAAATGTAAAAAAAAAAAAACAGTACATACTCACCATCTGATGTCCGTCAGGTCCTTTGCCGTCTGCTTCCTGCTCTGAGTGCCGCTGTACAGTGAGAGCACAGCACAGCAGTGACGTCACCGCTGCGCTCTGCTCTCACTGTACGGCGGCTCAGTCAGAGCAGGAAGCAGACGGCAAGGGACCTGACGGACATCAGATGGTGAGTATGTACTGTTTGTTTTTTTGGTAACCAGGGTAAACATCGGGTTACTAAGCGCGGCCCTGCGCTTAGTAACCCGATGTTTACCCTGGTTACCCGGGTGCTGCAGGGGGACTTCGGCATCGTTGAAGACAGTTTCAACGATGCCGAAGTCGTTCCCCTGATCGTTGGTCGCTGGAGAGAGCTGTCTGTGTGACAGCTCCCCAGCGACCACACAGCGACAAAACAGCGACGCTGCAGCGATCAGCATCGTTGTCTGTATCGCAGCAGCGTCGCTGTGTGTGACGGGGCCTTTACAGTACAAGCAAAAGCTATGATATTTTAGCAATCTCTTGCACACGCTTGTTTTTTTTCCTGACTGAATTGGAAAACTTCTGCTTTTTTGAAAATTGCATCATATAACTTTCAGCAATTTTGCAGCGTTTTTTTTTTCACCCAAAGAAAGCAATGAGTAAGTTAAAAAAAAAAGCAGCAAAAAATTTTGCTTTCAGTTTTTGCAGCGTTTTTGTGAAAAAAAAATACAGGTAAAGCAGGATGTGAAACCTATTTCTTTTTGGGATTTTCCCGAGCTTAAAGGGAATCTATCTGCAGGATTGTGCAAAGTCACCTACAGACAGTGTCCAGTCGGCGCCGTTATGCTGATTAAAATGATACCTTGGTTGATGAAATCCGTCTTGTGGTTGTTATTTAGACTGTATTTGTAGTTTTTAGTTAATGATATGCTCCAGGTCGGCCTGTTGGGGGGTCTTCTTGTGGTGCTCTGATTAGGCATTCATAATGTAGACTGCTGACAGGTGATTGATCCTTCACTGACCTGCCCCCTAGTTTGCATAATGAATACTTGTACATACTTTAAAAAAAACTTTCCGCAGGCAGGCGCCGGCCATGGTATCTGTGCTGCAGCATAATCGCATGTTTCATGTCCCAATAATACATGTTCTTGAGGCTATTCAGCTAGGAAAAAAATCAATTTGAAAATGGCGCCCGTCGCGCCTGCTCAGTAGCAGCTATTGGTGTATATAGCTGTGATCCGATAGCTGCTACTGCGCATGTGCCATCTTACTGGAGAAGAAAAAAATTCCTCCCCCAAGATGGCGCCGCCCGCGCCTGCGTAGTAGCAGCTCTTGAGATAGCCGAGAATCATGCATGGTCTCACACAATACAAGTAAATTGAGTGAAGCCAAACACATCTAGTCTGAATCTGGCTGGAAGTATGTAAATCACATACTTACACTCACATTGCCATCAACTTTTGAGGCTGGCATGGCAGAATCCTGAAAGTGTGCAATGTGAGAATTCAGAAGTCTGAAGTCACCTAGTCACTGCAGACTTTCATCATAACGACGACCCATTTAGTTACAAAATTAAGCGCTGTAGGCTACCCAATCCTAACGTTGTGTAATATACTCACTGTCAGGAGAGCTGCATGAGGTCACAAATTCCTCTTCTATAACCATCTCCAATCTACACAACTTTGAGGAACAATGCTCCATATACAGTCTGCAACATTTAGCTAGCGAATCCCTACCCAGTACAGGAGATCTCAATACACTCTAAAGGACTATGAATCCCTTGTTATCTTATTCAGTCTCGGTTACCAATTCTGGGTGAATTCCAAGAGAGAATTGAAGAAGTGTTACATCTACTTAAAGATAAGGTCCAGAAAAATCCAAATCCATCCAACATCAACGAGGATGAAAAACACGCCCTGATAAAACTTTTGGACAATAAAGATCTCCTTATTCTGCCCCGGAGGAGTATTGATTAGGGTTGAGTGAAACAGATCTGCACTTTTCAAAAGTCGCCGACTTTTAGCAAAGTCGGGTTTCGTGAAACCCGAACCGATCCCACTCTGGGATCAGGTCGGCGGTACACGATCTGTAATCCAAAGTCGGGTTTCGTTTTTTATATATATATATATATATATGTATGTATGTCATAGAGAGACACATATATATATATTTATATTTACTTCAGCGCGATAATGTTGAAGAGCCGGTAATTCAATTGCCGGATTTCATTTCTCCTGCCTAAACCCGACAGGATATGAGACATGGTTTACATACAGTAAACCATGTCATATCCCCCTTTTTTTTGCATATTCCACACTACTAATGCTAGTAGTGTGTATGTGCAAAATTTCGGCGCTGTAGCTATTAAATTTAAGGGTTAAATCGCGGAAAAAATTGGCGTGGGCTCCCGCGCAATTTTCTCTGCCAGAGTGGTAAAGCCAGTGACTGAGGGCAGATATTAATAGCCAGGAGAGGGTCCATGGTTATTGGCCCCCCCTGGCTACAAACATCTGCCCCCAGCCACCCCAGAAAAGGCACATCTGTAAGATGCGCCTATTCTGGCACTTGGCCACTCTCTTCCCACTCCCGTGTAGCGGTGGGATATGGGGTAATGAAAGGTTAATGCCACCTTGCTATTGTAAGGTGACATTAAGCCAGATTAATAATGGAGAGGCGTCAATTCTGACACCTATCCATTATTAATCCAATTGTATGAAAGGGTTAGAAAACACACACACACATTATTAAAAAGTATTTTAATGAAATAAACACACAGGTTGTTGTAATATTTTATTGCTCTCTCAATCCACCTGAAGACCCTCGCTTGGAAAAATAATAAACCAACAATATACATACCCTCTGATGAACTGTCACGTCCCACGAGGTAAATCCATCTGAAGGGGTTAAAATATTTTACAGGCAGGAGCTCTGCTATAATGCAGCTGTGCTCGTGCCTGTAAACCCCTGGGAATGAAGGAAATATAGGTCAATGACCTATAGTTACCTTCAGTCGCGGTGATGCGCCCCCTGGTGGATGTCCTCATGAACTGCAGCCTGGGAACTTTTAACGCTCCAGTTAATACTAAATTTCTTTCCTACATAAAATTCTGTCCAGCTCATTCTAGTCTATAACATTAAGCTGACACATCAGGTTGAATGTACAATGTAAAAATGTATATACAGATTCGCACTGAATAACAGCCCAAATAATGTCCACAGAGAAAGCCAATCTCGATATTCTTTGGTAAAGGTACACTCGGCCATGGTTCCTTTAATTTAGTTGTGGTCTTAGACTGCAGACTTTATTAATGTGACCATTTAGATTTATCATGTATATGTTTCTGAAATATTAGATTATGGTGATGTGATTTTTATTTTATATAATATTCACTTTTCCATCAGGCATGCTAAAAATCTATATTTATCTGATTCCAGCATCAGGAATCCAGAAAATGGTTTGCAACTCTTATAGTAACTAAAATATAGAAGGAATAAAGTTGGAGTTGGGGTTTGGATGGCCCAGACTGCTAATGCTCTCAACTATAAGTTTCCATTATTTTTATTGATTCTCTGTCAGAAAATTTATTTAACCAAAATCCATAAATCACAAATTAATGATCCCATTTACTTAGCAGAACTAATTATAGTGCACATTTAAATAGGTCTCCAATTGCTTACTGACTAATTCATAATATATGACAATTCACCTTGAGCAGAGATCAGTCTCAGATTACTTTACTGTCTGGAGGGATTGGTCTTTCCGCAGTACCTGCACAACTCATTGAATTGAATGGATACTTTACGCTTTATATCACTTGTGATGACAATGCCAGGATTTCCCCATACAGTTGGGTACTATTAGAAAACACCATGTGATCAGTTTATTTTCTGTGGACTTCTCTAACCAAAAAGCATTGTTCAAAGTAGACCTCCTTTTTAAAATTTGGCTTCCTCCAGTCGCTACTAGAGGGAGAACTGGAATTTACTGTGAACTGCGAACCTGTCAGCAGTTTTGGCCGATATAAGTTACGGCCACTGCTTTTCAGGGCTTATCTACTGCATTCTATAATGCTGTAGATAAGCCCACGCTGTGTCCTGAAAGATAAGAAAAATAACTTTTATTATACTCACCCTGGGGGTGGTCTGGTGTGGTGCGGTCCGATGGGTGTTGTAGGTCTGGGTCCGGCGCCTCCCATCTTTTTGCAATGCCGCCATCCTGTTGCTTCATCGCTCCCCAGCATTGTGCTCCTGCGCACTGCAGTAGTTACTCTGCCTTCAACAGGACAGATAAGTACGCCTGCGCAGGAGCGCGATGCCGGGGAGCAATGAAGCAACAGGATGGATGCATCGCAAGAAGATGGGAGGCGCCGGACCTGGACCAGAAACACCCATTGGACCGGACATCACCGGACCGCCCCCTGGTGAGTATAATAAAACTTATTTTTCTTATCTTTCAGGTCGGACCAGGGGTTTATCTACAGCATTATAGAATGTCGTATATAAGCCCTGAAAGGCGGTGGCCGTATCTTATATCGGCCAAAACTGCTGACAGGTTCCCTTTAAACTAATATTAGAACTAATATTCTGAATTATTAGTTAAAAAGTTGAAATTTATTTTAATAAGTTTGCAAGTACTTATGAGTTTCATTGCAAAAGCTTTGCAAAATAATTTGATTTAATAGTAAAAAACTACTAATTCAAATAGAAATCTATAGCTTAAGGGCTTATATAAAAATATCATGGGATACTGAGTCTGTTATCAGCATAAAACATAAACTAATGTAAAAGTAGAACATCAAAGCTTGGCTTTTAAGAAGAAAATTAAGGGGATAAAACAAATACTTTCTTACATTTTTTGCATACTTCCGTACCCTGCTGTTTCCCTAGATCTCTGCTAGACTTCGCAATTTTGCTTATTAAAGAACTCATCATTGTCACCACTAGATTCATTGTGTTTCACCTCAAACAAAGAACATTCTTCATGTAAGAATAATCTTTGTAACTGTCATTTATTTTTTATAAAATGACAAGAAAGAAACTTCGGCAAAGAATATGATGTGACTACCAGGTGGCATACATCAAATATGTATTCTGTACATTTCCACTGAGAACTGTATGAAAAATGCTAAGCTACGGGAAGTGTAAAATAGAAGCCAGTGATGAAATATATTTCATTATTTTACAACATTATGAATGTTCAGAACACATTGTTAATGTTCACCCACACGTGTCTGTTTATTATCTCGTCTGTTTCTGTAAGTTTGTATTTGTGTCTTGTGTATGTTTGCTTTTTAGTGAAAATATATACTATGTTCTATTTAAAGGGGAATTTCCATCATCCAAAGTTATTTGATATAAATAGGATATATCAAATCATTATGATATTTAGAGATCTGACCTAAATCTCACTGATCTGACCTAAACATCACCGAGAAGTATCAGTAGCAAGACCTTTTGGGTTCATTTGCGACACAGCAAAGCTCCTGGACAGTGTAACTTAGGTAGTTAATTCCTGTAATTTAATGGGAAGCAGGTAACTGGGGAAATACCGTAAAGGTGCAGCGCTACTGATCCTTTATTCTGATGGTCATTGAAGCTTATGATCTATGGTGGGATGTCAAACCCATGAGGGTCCATGATGAATTCTCAGATTCCTTCAGATCATTAAAAGATAGTGTATCCTAGCAATAAGCCACCAGTTACTCTTACGGGAAAACTCACTAAATGGCAGCATGATAATAATCAAGTTCCCTGACGAAGAAGACCGTGATCTTCGAAACGCGTGGGAACTGGTCCTTACAGCGCTCCTTACTCTGGATGGTCACGTGACAGCCTACGTCACGCAAGGTCCTGTTCGGCGTCTGCAGCAACACAGGTCTTGATCGTGCACCTCTTACCATGCACCACTGGTGAGGATGCCTGAGGGGTGTATGTCACCGGCCGGGACTACACTCCTGAAGAGAATTCCTTCCTTCTTTACTTAAGGACATCATTTGGACATCATTCGGAACCATATTTTTCATTCTGGGACTGATGCTATCGCCTATTAATAAGGTAACCGCTGGCACTATGAACTTTATTTAACTAGACTGTTAAAAACTGAATTAGACTGTTAAAAGCTTTGCGGTACTTGGACTATTTGGCTCATATTCTCAGTATTCTCAGAATTCGGTGGACTTTTTTATATGTATACATACTGTACTAATGTATTAATTGAGCTTTGTGAGGGTGATTTTTTTGCTATTTGTTTTATGGTAGTTCTATTAAATATGGTTAACGTTGTCTTCATGGGGTGAAGATTATATGCATAGCGCAAAAAACGCAGTATTTTAGATATTTATTTCTTGGCAAATTTGTGGTTTTTGTCCTGTTTTGCAGCTGCATCTCTTTTTAAAATAGCCATTTTTTTGCGCTCACCACTATATATTTTAATTAATAATCAAGATCTGTCATTCCAATCTAATTTTTACGGCATGGTAGATGTTTCAAAGTTTTGTTACTTTTTATGTAGATTTTCACTGTGAATTGTTCAAAAATTGAATTTTCTTAAAAAAAAAAGCAGCCAATACAAGGAAATCTTCCTATCAGTCACATTTAGCTAAGAGTGATGAAGAAGAGCCACATTAATCTCACTAATGGAGGATAGAAATCTGAAATGTTTAGAAATGGAAACATATGAAAATAATAATCAAATACAAAGGCATAATTTGGGCCCTAGAATTTGACAGTCTACAAGCGCAGGCAGCTTCATGTAATACTGCAAGCCTCAAGTGGTACTTAATTTAATACAAGTTTAAACCATCCCAATTGGTCATGTTTGAGAAGATACAATACTGGTGAAGGGCTTTTTTTTCCATTTCATAAAATGATGGCATATCGCTAGGAAATGATGCCTGGAACTCCCACCGATGTTGAGAATGAGGGGGAATCAGTGTAAATGTAGAATTCCATCCCCTTTTAATTTTTTTCCCCACCACCCAACTGTGCAGGAATTTTTCAGCTCAGACCTGTGAAAGTGAAAAATTAATTGGAGAGTTTAAGATACATGAATTATTGATAAATTCTGAGGACCGGTGGTTGGTGAGTGGTGCAGACGTCAGAGCCCAATAATCATTAAATAGTAGTGTATCTTAAAGGAGTGGTCAGAAGTCCAAAGTCATTTTCTTCCTAAATCCCTATCTAGTGTCATAATCTTAACTATTTTCAAATATACTTGAATTTTCTAATTATACTTGATTTAAACATTTCCTATCCTTCTCTAAGGACATGATCTAATTGTTTGTTTTTTCACTTCCTTTTTGATGACTGTAAAGCCCTTTCCCCTTCTTGAAATGAAGGGGCATTAGTGACGCTTATTTCAGGGACTGTGCTAGTCCTTGCTCTGTCCCTGCAGGCTGTGCTTTGTGCATAAAGGAAGTGTGCGCTCTGTTGCAAGTTACATCACTTGTCTATGCACGCTAGGTATTCTGACAATACACTCTGTTAGCAGCTCATTACTCCTGATCTTAGCCAGCAACAGAGTGCACACTGTCATTGTGCATATCACACAGTGCACAGAGTGCAGGGACTAGCCCAGCCCCTGAAACAGTGACCGCAGCCATTGCCCCTTATAACTAGTGATGAGCGAGTATACTCGTTGCTCGGGTTTTCCCGAGCACGCTCAGGTGGTCTCTGAGTATTTATGACTGCTTGGAGATTTAGTTTTCCTTGCCGCAGCTGAATGATTTGCGGCTACTAGACAGCTTGATTACATGTGGGGATTCCCTAGCATCCAGGTAACTCCCACATGTACTCAGGCTGTCTAGCAGCTGTAAATCATGCAGCTGTGTCAACAAAAACTAAATCTCCGAGCAGTCACAAATATTCGGAGGTCACCCGAGCATGCTTGGGAAAACCCGAGCAATGAGTATACTCGCTCATCACTACTGATAATGCTTTGTTTGGGTATCCTAGAATGCACTGGGTTCTCAAACAAAGCGTCATCAAAAATGAAGTGAAAAAAATAGAAAGCAGTTACATAGTGTAGTTTGGGAAGCATAGGGATTTTTTTTACCTCAAGTATGATAGAAAATGGTTTAATTAAAAATCATAATGTAGAATAAAAACAACATGAATAAAGTACATATAAATAACATATGATGCTTAGTTGACATTTCTTTGATAAAAAAAATTAAAATCCCACCGCGACAAAGTGTACCCATTCATGATGGTCCTATCTCAAAAGTAAAATGAAATCGCAGCGCTCACATATATTGAAGTTCATTTAATGCACATGTGGAAATCCAAATCACAGACGTTTCAGCTCATCCCAGGCTTTCATCAATAATTGATTATATAAGCGGAATATGTGAGCTGCGGGATTTTAATGTATTCATTACTGTTCCTCCACGATCACCACCACAGAAAATGTAGTTCCGACCTACTCTCTTCTATTTCTAAAGAAGAACCTCTCTATGTGTCAGTCGACCGCTATAGATGTGGCACATAGAAAGGTTTTACTTTAGTTAGTAAAAATAGTTATACTAACCTCACTGATCACCTCTCCAGCCCCTCCACTCCTCACTGCCATGAGTCAATGTTATGCCGCATCTTCTGATTCCCTGCCGCTTGCGTTGGAATTGTCTCACACTGCATCAGACTTCTGGGTGTCAACAACACGTCGTGACATCATGACAATGATGACCTCCTGCATGCCGGCACAGATTCTTCCTGGAAGCCATGACATCTGGAAGTCCAGCATACTATGAGAGGACTGATGATTCCAACGTGAGTGGTGAAGCATCAGAAGATGCCATAAGGTTCCGACAGGTGGGTGGTGAATAGCATACAGGCCAGAGAGGTGAGTGTAACATATTTTTTAATGGCAATAAACAGACAGGGATTTAGGATGAAAATTACTTTGGACTTCTGACCACCCTTTTAATAATATAATAGAATCCATTTGTCTAACTGTAGTCAGCGTATATAGTTACTATGGCTGCTGTAGCTTATGACAAGAGCCCCAAACAACTGGTTGGGTAACACTTTGTAGTAGGTAAGATACCAAAATCCATGCCAATAAGTCAGTGAAATGTATACCAAAAACAGATCTCCATGCTTAGGTATGCTAATCCCTATACAAAACTGTAGCAAAACTGAGTATACAGTATGCAAAAAAATGGATTCTGTTCAGTGTGAAAATATTAAACTCCGAGGACGCACACAGAAAATTGTACTGTGCATGTAGAAATAACAACAAAACTGACTGGTTAGTTTTCTGACTTATATACAGTAAATGATTACTCCATGCACCTATTGGTTTCTCCCGTTTAGCTTCCTTTCTTGCTGGAGTGTTTTTTTTGTCTGTGGAGCAGCCTTCTATTTGTTGCATAGTTTGGTTGCAGAAGAAACTTGTGAGAGTAGATCATATGGGGTATTTCAACTTTTATCTACACAGAACATGAGGCACATGCATCAGCTTCTTAATACAGCATAACAAGAAGTCTAAAGGACCTTTTAAGAGAGAGAAAGTTAAACCAAAGTACAACAAGTATATGCATTACATTCAACTAAGCATATAGCAGTAACAACATCACCATCTACTGTCAGAAAAGTGTAAGCTCCTCCTGTACACAAATAAGTCTGTATCACTTGCATATCTGCAAACACTATTTTATATGTCCTGTAAATCACTGGTTATTGAAAGGAGGCATAAATCTGGCCATCAAGGAATAGGCTCTGTTTACAGCCTAGAAAAAAATAGCATTTAGAATAATCGGAATATTGATGTCTTGGATGAAGGCTAACAGTTGCAATTTTTGTTTTTGGACTACTTGTTAAAAATTTGCAGACAGTCAACATTTTTTTACTGACATGATTGAAAACCATAATGGAGCACAACAAAGATTTTCTGTGATTTATGTCTTTAGCACAAAATACTGATATGAAGACATGAGATGTAATTACTAAGATACGTGCGTGATATGATAATAACAATCGGTATAATCTATCAAAGCTCTTACAACTTCCCCAAAAAATGAAGGACACATCAAAGTTTTATTAATGGCTCTTTTTTTGGCTGACTGTTCATAAATTTACTGGTAGCCCTGAAGACAAAGGAGTAATGTCTGGGCCCCAATAAAAAGTCTCTATAAATACCTAATTGTTATGTGCAGTTATTAATACTAGGTGCAACTGTTACCTCTGCATCCCTTTTACTATCATTGAAAGCTCAATAAATGGGAATTACAGTTTAACAATAAAAATCTTTCAATATCCCATTCCACAAAAACACAAAAGTAGCATGGAAATGAAATAAAATATTCTACCCTTCAGTCTTTATTTGCTTTGCAAATTAACTTTAGGTCGTGTCTCTCCTGAGGAGCCTAATCTATGATAATGATTTAGTGCCGTGACTGTTAAAGTTCTCTGCAGTAACATAGGCTCTATATAAACCATTCACTCAAAGGTCACCTATACAGCATTATAATGGCAAGATACATGTACACTATGACTCCAGACTGAAGGTGAGTAATTTGTGATTACAACTACTATCACCAGATATAAGTCCCAGCATCATTTATCCTGAAAAAAAACCCATATTAACCAAAAGTGTTGTGTGCTAAAGTTAAAACTTCTACATTATTTTTTAATAAAACCACAATATTTAATATATATTAAGAATTATTTTATGATGCTGTCCTTGTTGTACAACAGTATATAACAAATGCAGGCTTATGCCGTAGAGGGACTTTGTTTAGCTGTCGACTCTGTGTTCTGGACTATACTGTATGACCTCACTCAGAGGTGGAATTCAAAATTTTAACAATAGGTTCCCTGTTTGCGTTAGGAATCCACGCCTATTTAAGTAGCCACACCTGTTTAAATGTCATACCCATTTTGTTAGCCACAATCATTTTCACATGCACTTTCCTCAACCACAAAATACAAGTAATGGTAGCTAAAAGTAAAAGCGCTTTTCCCTTCTTACCCCACTTAAACCTTCATTGATGGTCTCATTGCATCGCGTCAAGTACACGTTGTTCCAGTCACTTCATAGTATGGTGAATAGTATTAAAGAGTTTTTCTACAAGTTTTGAAAATTAGTACTAAAAGAACCCTGCTGAAATTGGAAATGATGACCACTTGTCCATGTGTTACCTCAATTGTTCGCTGCAACTAATCTCTGGCCTTAGCAGCCACAGACCAAATATGTACGAAATACCACACACCATGACCAGACCACATATTGCCACCATATAGTGACCGAATAGTACCACATACAATATGTACGAAATACCACACACCAAGACCAGACCATATATTACCATCACATAGTGACCTAATAGAATCACACACAAAAGAGAAATCAAAGAGGTAGAGGAAGTGGTAGCACTCTGAATATCCATAAAATTTGTTCTTTATTATCACAATTAAAACATGGATGCAGGGAAGTGGGTCTCCATTGGGACAATGGCCATTTTGCGTCTAGCTGAAGCTTCAATTGGTCCAGGTACCTGAATCCATGTTTTAACTGTGATAATAAAGAAGACATTTTATGGATATTCAGAATGTCACCCTTTCCTCTATCTCTTTGACTTTGCAACGATTTTGAAAAATCTTCCCAGTTGGAATAAGATACGCAAAATTGAATGGTGTTGGCAAATCTTTCCATTTCTTACAAGGGAGAAATACTGCCTCATCATGACCAGACCACACATTACCATACCACAGAGACCTAATAGGATCAAATACAAGGGAGAAATACCGTGTCACATGATAGTCACCTTTATTATTATTATTATTATTATTATTAGACATTTTCATAGCGCCATTTATTCCGTGGCGCTTTACATGTGAAAAAGGGCAAATATAGACAAGTACAATAAACATGAGCAAAAAAAAGTCACCTGCCTTGAAGTCAGCGCTAGGAGTCTCCATGGACTCCCAACCCAGATATCGTCCTACCTTAAAGGCCATGGGAAATCAATCACACTCAGAAATTGCCTCAGTCCTATCAGGACATTCTGCAATGCCATGCCTGTCCCCTCTCCCCTTAGCAACTCCCACAAGAAGTACTTTGCTTCCAAAAGACAGCTAGAGTTCGTTCAGCGTTTCCTGACAGTGGCTTTGTCCACTGTACCCAAGCGTAGATTCATCTAGAATTTTTCTATTTACAGCCCGGTGAGTACACCTTACCTGCCTTCCTATTACTCTACAGCATTCTGCCTCTGTGATTTCATGCATGATTCACATTCAACCTCTCCCTCCCTTTTCTTTTGTCCTTTCCTATCTTCTAAAATCCAGTGTAACAGAACCTAAGTAGGTTTTGTATGCTCCTTCTCTTACATATAGTCCTTACTTACTTACCTTGTTATGCATTTTTCTTGTCCAACATTTATCTAATGAAGGTTCATGTGGAACAAAATGTTATTCTACAACATAACTTACTGGGTGCCGAGTTTTACTACTACTTCCGCTCCTCACTGTCATAAGTCCAAGCCGCGCTGCATCTTCTGATCCCCTGTCACTCATGTTGTAATCCTCTCACACTGTGCTGGTCTTCCGGGTGTCAACAACACCTCAGTGCAGAACTTTACTGGGAGTTATGACACCTCGAAGTCCAGTGTAGTGTGAAAGGACCAAAGATCATGAGTGGCAGATGATCAGAAGATGCCTCAAGGACCAGACAGGTGGTGATGAATAGCAGTGGGGCCAGAGAGGTGAGTGTAAGAATTTCATGGCACAATAGGGTTCAGAAAAATAACGACCAGTGGCCACCATTTTTCTGAATAAATGCAGAAATAAATTACATAAAATCCACATTTTGGCAAATGCAGATTTTTATGAAATTCAAGGAGCATTCAAATCCACTTGAATCTCTTTGCTCATCTGTTCCCACACACCCTCACTGAACCCACACCCATTTCACTGAACATGCTATACCTCAGTAGGTTTATCTTTGTCCACCATTTTTACATTTTCATTTCTGAATAGTACAAACCCTGAGTTATAACCTGTATTATGTTTCAGATATGCATTCAACATTTTAATTTATATAGTCATCTAATGCAGAATGCTCCCAGTTTCTCCTCCTTCCTCTTCTATCAAAGAAACTATTTTGAGATGTCTGCTTGAAGGCTGGTCCTCTCACAGAAGACATATGAGGGAACTTAAAATCTTTTACAGGAAATCTGGTCACAAGAAAATGGTGTTTTTCTAAAAGAGGTGGTCTTTTGGAGAGGCTTCATTCTACCTGAATATGAACCTACGTGTTTTCATTACATTGCTGAACATAACTGG
This sequence comes from Ranitomeya variabilis, assembly GCF_051348905.1. Taxonomy (NCBI): domain Eukaryota; kingdom Metazoa; phylum Chordata; class Amphibia; order Anura; family Dendrobatidae; genus Ranitomeya; species Ranitomeya variabilis. Next base: position 69,255,128 of record NC_135237.1, on the reverse strand, counting down.
ATCTGACCTAAAATTATACTAGACCTGTCTATTATACTAGACCTGTCTATTGTGGTCTTTTGTATTGCCTCTTTTTGTATTGTTCTCCTTTTGTACTGCCACTCTCACAATCATGTACAAAGGAGACCAGGTCAAATTTTCTAAACCTGGCTTGGCTTAAAGTATTTGCGGTTGTCCTCATAACTTTACTTCTACATTAAAATGATTTTCGACATTTAGAAAGAAGAACCACAAATGTTTCCTGCAATATAAAACAACTAAATCAGATAGTTCTCACCCTAACTATGGCCATTGCTCACTTTTAGCTGCTGCTTTGGTCTCTGTGCTTTTAGACATCATTGAAACAAGCAAGGTGACCTAAGATAAAAAAGTGCACAGAAAATGTTCAACTTCATATACTTATTTTAATTGTATATTTAATTCAGTTTATATACTGAGGACCTTCTGTTTTTGAGTGTATTTCTTGCCTTGTAGAGAGTACATAAAAACACAATCACTGGAACAAAATTAGTTAAAGATAAAAAAATAAACATAAAAAAAGTAAATAACATAGAGATGGCGCTCAGTCGCTGGAACCATGTTCAATGAATTACTCTTTGAATAGGCAATCAATCATGCTGACATATAATGGCCACAAAACAAGAACTAGAATACAGGTTTTGGAAAAGGTCATTTCAAATGTGATTGTTCGCTTCTCTATGTTTCTTTGATTTAAAAATAGAAAGTATTTAAGTTTAATTTAAAAAAAACCCACAAACTCTAAATGTTCTTTTCTTTTTAGAGAAAACAGCAAGTCATAAGTAACCTTTTATGAAGTTTATAATGCGAGGTAATGGTTTTATGGGATGTGTTTCTTTTAAATTTAAAAAAAAGCATATTTTTCATGCTGGCACAAGGATTAGTTTTCTGGGGGCAAATGATAAAGTCTTCAGAACAGATCCAAACAAGACAGTATCTACATGTAATGCATTTTGGAGGCTAATGGGACATATTCACAAATTAAGTTTTTAGTGCAATATTTAATTTAGCATTTTGAGCCAAAGCCAGGAATGTAGCTGTAAATGGTACGAAGTATAAAGGAAAGCCTGAAGCCAGAACAAGGACTTTATTCTGCGTGTCTGTGTTTTCATACAATGTCACTATGGGGTTAGTAATGGGGGTGTCTTATTGACACCTCTCCATTACTAACCATAAGGTTTGATGTCACCTGACAATACACAGGGCAAGTGGGAAGAGCGAGGCTAAGTGCCAGAATTGGCACATCTTAGGGATGCACCTTTTCTGAGGCAGCTGAGAGCTGATGTTTTTAGCCTGGGGGGCCAATATCCATGGCCCCTTCCTAGGCTATTAATATCAGCCGACAGCTTTCTGCATACCCTTTACTCGTTATTAATTATAGGGGGACCCTAAGTAATTTTTTTTAGGATCCCCCATTTAATAGTCAGTAAAGGCTACGTATACAGTTGTGAGCTGATATTAATAGCCTGGGAAGCTCCATAGGTATTGCCCCCTTCCCAGGCTATGAACATCGCCCCCCAGCCCTTGGCTTTCCCTCTGCTGTTTAAGAAAATTCAAAAAACAGAGAACAAACAACCGATCTGATGCCCATATAATCAATAAATAGAGTTTATTAAGGAAAGGTAATACTACATAAATTGGTAGGGGGGGGAAAAAGAAACCAAAAAATGGGGCACACAGAGGAGACACAGCAGCATACAAAACACAGTCCCAAAATATTACGGTACTAACATGATATAAATAAATAAATATATATATATCATTGAATATCGGACTGATAAATGTTAATATTACTCTGTTTAAACCAGCATAGAGTGCCAAGAAAATATATATGTGGCCAAAGTGCAAAAATGAGTGCAAATATAAAGTGCACAAGTGCAAAAAATCGGCCGCTGGAATAACTAATTAGAGCAGGTAACTGCTGTAAGGTATGGTGGGCACTGACACAGGTATGGTTAATAGTACTATCAATAAATAGTTAAATATTGTAGGTATAATAAAAGGAAAGTGCCCAGAGCAGGATTTACCTGAATTGCTGCTGTCTCCTGGATGTGCCAGTCCCCATGGGGACTGGCACATCCAGGAGACAGCAGCAATTCAGGTAAATCCTGCTCTGGGCACTTTCCTTTTATTATACCTACAATATTTAACTATTTATTGATAGTACTATTAACCATACCTGTGTCAGTGCCCACCATACCTTACAGCAGTTACCTGCTCTAATTAGTTATTCCAGCGGCCGATTTTTTGCACTTGTGCACTTTATATTTGCACTCATTTTTGCACTTTGGCCACATATATATTTTCTTGGCACTCTATGCTGGTTTAAACAGAGTAATATTAACATTTATCAGTCCGATATTCAATGATATATATATATTTATTTATTTATTTATTTATTTATATCATGTTAGTACCGTAATATTTTGGGACTGTGTTTTGTATGCTGCTGTGTCTCCTCTGTGTGCCCCATTTTTTGGTTTCTTTTTCCCCCCCCTACCAATTTATGTAGTATTACCTTTCCTTAATAAACTCTATTTATTGATTATATGGGCATCAGATCGGTTGTTTGTTCTCTGTTTTTTGCATTTAAATTTCCGAGTTGTCCGCTATTACGTCCAGCTTTTGGGGTACATGTGTTATGCACAAATATATACTGAACATTTGAGTACACGTGCAGTTCTGTGTATCCCGTGCCTTGAGTTGTTTGGTTGTTTAAGAAAATTGCGCGGGAGCCCATGCCATTTTCTTCAGAAAAATAATCTTTTAGTAATTAAATACATGTACAGTAAGCTGCACACACACTGTACTAATTGTATATGTCACTCACATCTGTATATATATATATATATATATATATATATATATATATTCTATGTGTATTTACTGTATTTAATCTATCTCTTCCATCCTGTCGGCTCCTGCAGTGATTTTACAGTACATGGCAAATGAATTGCCGGCTTTTCTTCTATCTATCTATCTATCTATCTATCTATCTATCTATCTATCTATCTATCTATCTATATATGCAATATATATATGTCTGTGTGCATGTGTGTGTCACTGACATCTATATATCTATGTATCTATGTATTTTATGTGTATATATCTATTCTATCTAATCTATTCTGACCTGTCACGCTGTGAATTTACTGTACTCGGCAAATGAATTGCCGGCTTTTATTCTATCTGCCTAATCTATCTCTATCTATTTTATATATATATATATATATATATATATATATATATATATATATATATATATATATATATGGTTATATATATATATATATATATGGTTCAAAATCGGAACAGCATCTCACATTACCAAACTGTAGTGCAGCGTCTTCCCAACCACTGCTGAAATGGTCTTTGGTAATAGATGAAAAAAAGAAAGACAGCACAAAAAAAATTGAAAAAAAGGGCTTTAATGCCTGAACGGCGTGGCGACGTTTCGGATATCTTTATCCTTTTTCAAGCCTTGAAAAAGGATAAAGATATCCGAAACGTCGCCACACCGTTCAGGCATTAAAGCCCTTTTTTTCAAATTTTTTTGTGCTGTCTTTCTTTTTATATATATATATATATATATATATATATATATATATATATATATACTGTATAAAAGTTAATTTATTTCAGTTCTTCAATACAAAAAGTGAAACCATACATTAAATAGAGTCATTGCAAACAGAGTGATCTACTTCAAGTGTTTATTTCTGTTAATGTTGATGATTATGGTTGGCTTACAGTCAATGAAAACCCCAAAGTGATTATCTCAGTAAATTAGAATAATTAACAAAAAACACCTGTCCCTTACCTTAGTCTGTTTCATAGGCTCCACAATCATGGAGAAGATTGCTGACTTGACAAATGTCCAGAAGGCAGTCATTGACACCAGTCATTGACACACTCCACAATGAGGGTAAGCCACAAAATGTCATTGCTAAAGAAGCTGGCTGTTCACAGAGTGCTGTATCCAAGCACATTATTGGAAAGTTGAGTGGAAGGAAAAAGTGTGGCAGGAAAAGGTGCACAAGCAACCAGGATAACCGCAGCCCTGTGGTTGGAGTGGACTGCTGCTGGAGTCATTGCTTCAAGCCACCACACACAGTCGTACCCAGGACATGGGCTACATGTGTCGAATTCCTTGTGTCAAGCCACACATGACCAATAGACAATGCCAGAAGCGTCTTACTTGGGGCAAAGAGAAAAAGAACTGGACTGTTGCTCAGTGGTCCAAGGGGATGTTTTCAGATGAAAGTAAATTTTGCATTTCATTTGGAAATCAAGCTCCCAGAGTCTGGAGGAAGAGTGGAGAGTAGTGTTGAGCATTCCGATATCGCAAGTATCGGGTATCGGCCGATACTTGCGGGTATCGGAATTCCGATACCGAGATCCGATACTTTTGTGGTATCGGGAATCGGTATCGGGATTAATATCAATTAAGCCTGGACTTTACCGCCGTAACCGGGAGCCGTTGTACCTAAAAATGAGCGCTTGAAGGGCCTTAGATGACGTCACGGCGCTCTGATTGGTCCGTAGCGGTCGCGTGACCGCTACGGACCAATCACAAAGCAGTGACGTCACCTAAGGTCTTTCAAGCGCTTGAAAGACCTTAGGTGACGTCACTGCTTTATGATTGGTCGCGTAGCGGTCACGCGACCGCTACGCGACCAATCAGAAGCTGCGGACGTCTTCTAAGGTATTTCAAGCGCTTGAAAGACCTTAGGTGACGTCACGGCTTTGTGATTGGTCGCGTAGCGGTCACGCGACCGCTACGGACCAATCAGAGCGCCGTGACCTCATCTAAGGCCCTTCAAGCGCGCATTCTTAGGTACAACGGCTCCCGGTTACGGCGGTAAAGTCCAGGCTGCGTCGGAGGGTGAGTATATCCCTATTTTTTATTTTAATTCTTTCTTTTACACATTGATATGGATCCCAGGGCCTGAAGGAGAGTTTCCTCTCCTTCAGACCCTGGGAACCATACAGGATACCGTCCGATACTTGGTGTCCCATTGACTTGTATTGGTATCGGGTATCAGTATCGGATTAGATCCGATACTTTGCCGGTATCGGATTAGATCCGATACTTTGCCGGTATCAGCCGATACTTTCCGATACCGATACTTTCAAGTATCGGATGGTATCGCTCAATACTAGTGGAGAGGCCACAATCCAAGCTGCTTGAGGTCTAATGTTGGGTTTCCACAATCAGTGATGGTTTGGGGAGCCATGTCATCTGCTGGTGTAGGTCCACTGTGTTTTATCAAGACCAAAGTCAGTGCAACTGTCTACCAGGAAATTTTAGAGCACTTCATGCTTCCCTCTGCTGACAAGCTTTTTGGAGATGGAAATTTCATACTCCAGCGGACTTCGCACCTGTCCACACTGCCAAAAGTACCAATACCTGGTTTAAAAACAACAGTATCACTGTGCTTGATTGGTCAGCAAACTCTCCTGACATTAACCCAATAGAGAATCTAAGGGGTATTGTCAAGAGAAAGATGAGAGACACGAGACCCAACATTGTAGACGAGCCTAAGGCTGCTATCAAAGCAACCTGGGCTTCCATAACACCTCAGCAGTGCCACAGGCTGATCGCCTCCATGCCGCGCCGCATTGATGCAGTAAGTGATGCTAAAGGAGCCCCGACCAAGTATGGAGTGCATTTACTGAACATACATTTCAGTAGGCCAACATTTTGTATTTTAAAATCATTTTTCAATCTGTTGTTATAAGGTATTCTAATTTACTGAGATAACGACTTTTGGGTTTTCATTTGCTGTAATAATCATCAACATTAACAGAAATAAACTCTCGAAATACTGTAGATCACTCTGTTTGTATGACTATATAATATATGAGTTTCACTTTTTGTATTGAAGAACTGAAATAAATTAACTTTTTGATGTTATTCTAATTTTGTGAGAAGCACCTGTATATGTTTTGAAGAACATTTCCTTTGGAAACGATGTGTAAATGACTTAGAGAATTTCCCTATATAAAAGCTCATGTTAAAATCGCATTGCAGTTGGATAGCAATCACACTGCGTTCGGATGTAAATCGGATGCTAAGTGTGAAAAATCGGATTGTACTCACATGAAAAACACATGACACTCGTGTGACACTTGCATTACACTTGTCTGACTTTGCAGGAACAAAATCAAATTAATTTTAAAATTGCTAGTGTGATTCCAGCCTTAGCAGACAAGTGTACTACTGTAGTAACTGAATTCAGACCCTAAGACACTCTTTTTTGCCTAAATTGGAGAGCTCTGTACCCATCTCAAATTCTACAGAGATTCTCAACCCAATAGGAATGAAACATTGCACCATCCTCTCTTTACAGCCTATTTTTTATTAGATGAGAAACCTACTCCTTTATAATGAGTATTCAGTTTAATGGTGGACCATGTAACTCATGGGTTTATCAAGTCTGTGTCTCTTGTAACCAGTGGTTCCCCACTCTGCCTCACAATAGAAGGTCACAGCGGAGGATTGTCCTCCATGGTACGCACATGCATAATGGGTCATACGGACAGGGCTGTCCCACTGGAACACCCCATCCAGAGTTTGTTAAATATGGAAAAGAGGAAAGCCAGCTCACCGTTAGCCATAATAGATGCATAGCAATAACATATGCAATATGTAAAACAGGGGCAGGTCACTGAGGGATCAGTAACCTGTCTTAAGCCATAAGCATAAATATCTAAGCAGATCACCACATAAAGCCCCAATCACAGCCCTGCTCACAGGCCGCCCCGAAGCACCAGATTCTCATTAACTGAAAATTGCAAGTAAAGATTAAACCACAGGCAGATTTCATCAACCCAGGTATCATATTAATCAGTATAACGGCGCTGACCTGACACTGTCTGTAGGTCACTGTGCACAATCCTGCTGACAGGTTCGCTTTAAATCATCAGGTATGCACGGCAAAATAACAGGGATAGTAACACCCATCAAACCGAACCGCCCCGCAGGGGAGTAAAATAAAGTTATTTTTCTTCTCTTGCAGGTCAGGTTGGGGGCAGATATACAGAATTATAGAACGCTGTAGATAAGCCCTGAAAGGTGGTGGCCGTAACTAGTGTTGAGCATTCCGATACCGCAAGTATCGGGTATCGGCAGATACTTGCGGTATCGGAATTCCGATACCGGGATTCCGATACTTGCCGCGTATCGGATACCGGAATCGGAAGTTCCCAGATTCAAAATGCACAAATTCAGCCAATGAGAATGATTTCAAGTGTGGGCACATCCTGTTCAGCATGGAGGGCATGAAACTACTGGCATGGCTGTGATTGGCTGCTGAAATGATGTCATGATGCAGTTTAAAAGTCGCTGGCGCCATTTTGCGATCACTCTGCTGTGAATTCAGTTAGTGACAGGACGCTGTTTGCTGACTGAGGGCCAGTTTAGAGATAGCGATTTGCTTCTTTGTGCTTTCCAAAGGCTAATTTAGCAACCGCTGTGTTCACCTACTATTCACCTTGCTTTTGCCTTGTAGCGCTGTTTTCACAGCGATCTGCAAGGTCTGTGTGTGTGTGTGTGTGTGTGAGTGCAGCCCACTCTCTAGTCTGAGTGCAGCCACATAGGCCATCCATTGCTGGTTGTATTCAGTTCAGGGAGGGTGGTTCATTGCCTCATACTGTTCTTTTTTTTTTTTTATTTCCAAGTAGTGTAGTCTGCTGCTAAGTTTTAACAAAAAATCCTATTAGTGTCTTTCCACCCGTCTCCAGCTAATTTGTGGAAAAACACTACATAGGATAACATAGAGGAGGGTTTTGGGCCTTGCAGCGCCGTTTACGGCTGTCTGCACGGTCTCCGTGTGACTGCAGCTCGCCCTGTAGTCTGTGAGCAGCCATAGCCAGGTTGTCTCCAGCTCAGGGTTGTTCACTGCGTCATACCGCAAAATCAATTTTCATTTTGTTTTAAGTAGTGCAGGCTGCTGCACATTTTTTCAAAAAATTCCTATTAGTGTCTTTCCACCCGTCTCCAGCTAATTTGTGGAAAAACACTACATAGGATAACGTAGAGGAGGGTTTTTGGGCCTTGCAGCGCCGTTTACGGCTGTCTGCACGGTCTCCGTGTGACTGCAGCTCGCCCTGTAGTCTGTGAGCAGCCATAGCCTGGTTGTCTCCAGCTCAGGGTTCTTCACTGCGTCATACCGCAAAATCAATTTTCATTTTGTTTTAAGTAGTGCAGGCTGCTGCACATTTTTTCAAAAAATTCCTATTAGTGTCTTTCCACCCGTCTCCAGCTAACTTGTGGAAAAACACTACATAGGATAACGTAGAGGAGGGTTTTTGGGCCTTGCAGCGCCGTTTACGGCTGTCTGCACGGTCTCCGTGTGACTGCAGCTCTCTCTGTTGTCAGTTCAGCCCCCAAAAAATAAATAAATAATAAAGTTCACCAAACACACCAGTGACACCACTTTACATTTCTGTAGGCCAGATTAGCTCATATTAAAGTCTAGTCCACACTTTAGAAAATTAGTGTTTCTTATACCTGTTAGGAGGAGTTGTTCAGGAATAAGCACACAAAGCCGTTAGTACTTTTCTGCTTATCATTATCAGTCACCCAAGATGAAGAAGGCAGTGAGTAAGGCACGTGGGCGTGGGCGCGGAGCAGGGAGGGGACGTGGGGATTCTGTGCCCGCTGCGGGCACCGGTGACTCATCAGCACCCACTTTCACAAGGGAACAGTCATTCATGCGCAGCTTTGTCACAGAGCGCCGTACACCGCTGCTGCGTGAAGACCAAATAGAAGCCGTTGTCGGATGGATGGCAGCTAATGCATCAACTTCAATTAGTGCCACATCCTCTCAGACACAGAGCACTGGAGAGCAGCCATCTGTCTCTTCACCACCTGCCAAATTGCCCAGGCAGACAGAGAGCCCAGGACAGGAGCCGTCTCTACTTCTGTTCTCTGAATCTCTTGGCTCGGAAACAGGGGGCCAGCCAAGCAGCATTGGAGAAATGGAAGAAGAGGCAGGGTGCAGTGATGCCCAACAGCTTTTTCTCTCTTCCTCTGAAGAGGCGGGTGGGCCAGTGGCTCCGGTCACCACATCGCAGGCCACATCCGCTGATGATGACACTCAGGTGCCACTTACTGGTGCGTGCTCTGCTGCTGAGACTACCCAGGAGGAGCAGTTGGGGGCAGAGGGTAGTGTAGATGATGAGGTCCTTGACCCATCTTGGCGTGAGGGACAGGAAGGTGGTGGGAGCAGCTCTGAGGAAGAGATTCCCCGTACGGCCCAAAGAGGGAGAGGGAGGGGGAAGACTGCGGATCCTGCAGCCTCCGCTTTGGCACCCGTTAGGAGCATGTCTCTTCCAAAAGCCAAAAAGGGCGCTCCCAAGACTTGCAGTGCCTGGGCCTTTTTTGACACAGTTGCAGATGACATTTGCTATGTCAAATGCAAGGTGTGTCATCAGAAAGTCAAAAGAGGTCGAAATGTCAGCAGCCTCAATACCTCCAACATGTGGAAACATGTGCGCAACAGGCACACGGCGTTGTTAGAAAAACACACTGAAGAGCTAGGCCAACCAACAGCGGCAGCTACCACCTCTTCAGCTCGTGTTGCCTCTTCCTCCAGCTCACACGCAGCTGGTTCGGCTTCCTCCCAGGATCGCCGTGGAAGAACCTCTGGCCCTGTTGTCCAGAGACCCGCTGTAATTCCACCCGCAGCACCACTTTCCCAGTCATCCACACACTCCCAGCCCAGTCTACAGCCATCGGTAGTACAGGCATGGGAGAAAAGGCGGCCTTTCTCGTCAAACCACCCACGAGCACAGGCTCTGACTGCAGGCATTGCCAAACTTCTGTCACTGGAAATGCTGTCATTCAGGCTGGTGGAGACTGACAGCTTTCGTGACTTGATGTCATTGGCAGTCCCCCAGTACAATGTGCCCAGCCGCTTTTACTTCAGCAGACAAGCCGTCCCTGCCCTGCACAAGCATGTGGAGGGACACATAAAACACGCGCTACTGAACGCCGTCAGTAGCAAGGTCCACCTCACCACCGATGCGTGGACCAGTCACCATGGACAGGGGCGATACCTTTCCCTCACTGCCCATTGGGTTAATGTCGTTGAGCCGGGTACAGACCGTGCGAGTGGCGCAGGACGTGTCCTGCCCACTCCAAGGATTGCAGGAATCCATTCTGTACGCATTGACTCCTCCTCCTACACCAGTTCCTCAGAATCATCGCTGCAGGAGCCGTCACAGTCCACCTCCACATGGACCCGTGATGAACGTGTACCTGTTACGACCGACATGAGCACAGCCGTGGCCAAATGTCAACAGGCCGTCTTGAAATTAATTTCTTTGGGGAATCGAAGCCACACAGCGCAGGAGCTCTGGAATGCCATCAAGCAGGAGAGCGATGTGTGGTTTGTGCCAGCGAATCTCCAGCCAGGCATGGTAGTGTGTGATAATGGCCGAAATCTGGTGGCAGCTCTGGGCCTCAGCAACCTCACTCACATCCCATGTCTGGCACATGTGCTCAATTTGGTCGTGCAGAGTTTTCTGAGGGACTATCCGGATCTTGATGCACTGCTGCACAAGGTCCGCTGTCATGATCTCAATGGCAAGAGATCATAGCATCAGCATATATAATGGCAAGAGATCATAGCATCAGCATATATAGGAACTAGCTCTTGGAAGATGGAAACTGAGCTGACCATGAACTAAACCTAACACACAACTAGCAGTGGCCGGGTAGCATGCCTACGTTGATTCTAGATGCCCAGCACCAGCCGGAGGACTAAATAAAGCTAGCAGAGGAAAATATTAGTCCTAGCTCACCTCTAGAGAAATACCCCGAAAGGAGACAGAGGCCCCCCACATGTATTGGCGGTGAATCAAGATGAAATAACAAACGTAGTATGAAAATAGGTTTAGCAAATTTGAGGTCCACTTACTACATAGCAGAAGACAGAAAGGACACTTTCATGGTCAGCTAAAAACCCTATCAAAACACCATCCAGAAATTACTTTAAAACTCTGGCATTAACTCATAACACCAGAGTGGCAATTCCTGTTCACAAGAGCTTTCCAGACACAGTAACGAAACTACAGCTGTGAACTGGAACAAAAATGCAAAAACAAACATGGACAAGAGTCCAACTTATCTAGTAGTTGTCTAGGAGCAGGAACAAGCACAGAGAGGCTTCTGATAACATTGTTGACCGGCAAGCAACTAACAGAGCAGCAAGGTTATATAGCGACTCCCACATCTTGATGGGAACAGGTGAACAGAGAAGATGAAGACACCAGTTCAATTCCCCCAGTAGCCACCGGGGGAGCCCAGAATCCAAATTCACAACAGTACCCCCCCCCTCACGGAGGGGGCACCGAACCCTCACCAGAACCACCAGGGCGATCAGGATGGGCCCTATGAAAGGCACGAACCAGATCAGAGGCATGAACATCAGATGCATTCACCCAAGAATTATCCTCCTGGCCGTATCCCTTCCACTTGACCAGATACTGGAGTCTCCGTCTGGAAACACGAGAGTCTAAGATTTTCTCCACAACGTACTCCAACTCACCCTCAACCAACACCGGAGCAGGAGGCTCAACGGAAGGCACAACCGGTACCTCATACCTGCGCAATAATGACCGATGAAAAACGTTATGAATAGAAAAGGATGCAGGGAGGTCCAAACGGAAGGAAACAGGGTTAAGAATCTCCAATATCTTATACGGGCCGATGAACCGAGGCTTAAACTTAGGAGAAGAGACCCTCATAGGGACAAAACGAGAAGACAACCACACCAAGTCCCCAACACGAAGACGAGGACCAACACGACGACGGCGGTTAGCAAAAAGCTGAGTCTTCTCCTGGGACAACCCCAAATTGTCCACCACCTGCCCCCAGATCCGATGCAATCTCTCCACCACAGCATCCACTCCAGGACAATCCGAAGATTCCACCTGACCAGAGGAAAATCGAGGATGAAACCCCGAATTACAGAAAAACGGGGACACCAAAGTGGCAGAGCTGGCCCGATTATTGAGAGCGAACTCCGCCAATGGCAAAAAAGCAACCCAATCATCCTGGTCAGCAGACACAAAACACCTCAGATATGTCTCCAGGGTCTGATTAATCCGCTCAGTCTGGCCATTCGTCTGAGGATGGAAAGCGGACGAAAAAGATAAATCTATGCCCATCCTAGCACAGAATGCCCGCCAAAATCTAGACACGAATTGGGTCCCTCTGTCAGAAACGATATTCTCAGGAATACCATGCAAACGAACAACATTTTGAAAAAACAGAGGAACCAACTCGGAAGAAGAAGGCAACTTGGGCAGAGGAACCAAATGGACCATCTTAGAGAAACGGTCACACACCACCCAGATCACAGACATCTTCTGAGAAACAGGCAGATCTGAAATAAAATCCATCGAGATGTGCGTCCAAGGCCTCTTAGGAATAGGCAAGGGCAACAACAATCCACTAGCCCGAGAACAACAAGGCTTGGCCCGAGCACAAACGTCACAAGACTGCACAAAGCCTCGCACATCTCGTGACAGGGAAGGCCACCAGAAGGACCTTGCCACCAAATCCCTGGTACCAAAAATGCCAGGATGACCTGCCAACGCAGAAGAATGAACCTCAGAGATGACTCTACTGGTCCAATCATCAGGAACAAACAGTTTATCAGGTGGGCAACGATCAGGTCTATCCGCCTGAAACTCCTGCAAGGCCCGCCGCAGGTCTGGAGAAACGGCTGACAATACCACTCCATCCTTAAGGATACCTGTGGGCTCAGAGTTACCAGGCGAGTCAGGCTCAAAACTCCTAGAAAGGGCATCCGCCTTAACATTCTTAGAACCCGGTAGGTATGACACCACAAAATTAAACCGAGAGAAAAATAATGACCAGCGCGCCTGTCTAGGATTCAGGCGCCTGGCGGTCTCAAGATAAACCAAATTTTTGTGGTCAGTCAATACCACCACCTGATGTCTGGCCCCCTCAAGCCAATGGCGCCACTCCTCAAAAGCCCACTTCATGGCCAAAAGCTCCCGATTCCCAACATCATAATTCCGCTCAGCGGGCGAAAATTTACGGGAAAAGAAGGCACAAGGCCTCATCACGGAGCAGTCAGAACTTTTCTGCGACAACACTGCCCCAGCTCCGATCTCAGAAGCGTCGACCTCAACCTGAAAAGGTAGAGCAACATCAGGCTGACGCAACACAGGGGCAGAGGAAAAACGGCGCTTAAGCTCCCGAAAGGCCTCCACAGCATCAGGGGACCAATCAGCAACATCAGCACCCTTCTTAGTCAAATCGGTCAATGGCTTAGCAATATCCGAAAAACCAGCAATAAATCGACGATAAAAGTTAGCAAAGCCCAAAAATTTCTGAAGACTCTTAAGAGAAGAGGGCTGCGTCCAATCACAAATAGCTTGAACCTTGACAGGATCCATTTCAATGGAAGAGGGGGAAAAAATATATCCCAAAAAGGAAATCCTCTGTACCCCAAAAACACACTTAGAACCCTTCACACACAAAGAATTAGACCGCAAAACCTGAAAAACCCTCCTGACTTGCTGGACATGAGAGTCCCAGTCATCCGAAAAAATCAGAATATCATCCAGATACACAATCATAAATTTATCCAAATAATCGCGAAAAATATCATGCATAAAGGACTGGAAAACTGACGGAGCATTTGAAAGACCAAAAGGCATCACTAAATACTCAAAGTGGCCCTCGGGCGTATTAAATGCGGTTTTCCACTCATCCCCCTGCCTGATTCGCACCAAATTATACGCCCCACGAAGGTCAATCTTAGAGAACCACTTGGCCCCCTTTATGCGAGCAAACAAATCAGTCAGCAACGGCAATGGGTATTGATATTTAACAGTGATTTTATTCAAAAGCCGATAATCAATACATGGTCTCAAAGAGCCGTCTTTTTTTGACACAAAGAAAAAACCGGCTCCTAAGGGAGATGACGATGGACGAATATGTCCCTTTTCCAAGGACTCCTTTATATATTCACGCATAGCAGCATGTTCAGGCACAGACAGATTAAATAAACGACCCTTTGGGTATTTACTACCCGGGATTAAATCTATGGCACAATCGCACTCTCGGTGCGGAGGTAACGAACCAAGCTTGGATTCTTCAAAGACGTCACGATAGTCAGACAGGAACTCAGGAATTTCAGAGGGAATAGATGATGAAATGGAAACCACAGGTACATCCCCATGAGCCCCCTTACATCCCCAGCTCAACACAGACATAGCTTTCCAGTCGAGGACTGGGTTGTGAGATTGCAGCCAAGGCAATCCTAGCACCAAATCATCATGTAGATTATACAGCACCAGAAAGCGAATAATCTCCTGGTGATCCGGATTAATACGCATAGCTACTTGTGTCCAGCATTGTGGTTTATTATTAGCCAATGGGGTGGAGTCAATCCCCTTCAGAGGAATAGGAGTCTCCAAAGACTCTAAATCATACCCACAGCGTTTGGCAAAGGACCAATCCATAAGACTCAAAGCGGCGCCAGAGTCGACATAGGCGTCCGTGGTAATAGATGACAAAGAGCAAATCAGGGTCACAGATAGAATAAACTTAGACGGTAAGGTGCAAATGGAAACAGATTTACCAAGCTTTTTAGTGCACTTAGAGCATGCTGATATAACATGAGTAGAATCACCACAATAGAAACACAACCCATTTTTCCGTCTAAAATTCTGCCGCTCGCTTCGGGACAGAATTCTATCACACTGCATACTCTCTGGCGATTTCTCAGTGGACACCGCCAGATGGTGCACTGGTTTGCGCTCCCGCAAACGCCTATCGATCTGAATAGCCATTGTCATGGACTCATTCAGACCCGCAGGCACAGGGAACCCCACCATAACATCCTTAATGGCATCAGAGAGACCCTCTCTGAAAGTCGCCGCCAGGGCGCACTCATTCCACTGAGTAAGCACAGACCATTTACGGAATCTTTGGCAGTAAATTTCCGCTTCATCTTGCCCCTGAGATAGGGACATCAAAGTTTTTTCTGCCTGAAGCTCCAAATGAGGTTCGTCATAAAGCAACCCCAAGGCCAGAAAAAACGCATCCACATTGAGCAACGCAGGATCCCCTGGTGTCAATGAAAAAGCCCAGTCTTGAGGGTCGCCCCGGAGCAAGGAAATCACAATCCTGACCTGCTGTGCAGGATCTCCGGCAGAGCGAGATTTCAGGGACAAAAATAATTTGCAATTATTTCGAAAATTCTGAAACCCAGATCTATTCCCCGAGAAAAATTCCGGCAAAGGAATTCTCGGCTCAGATACAGGTGCATGACAAACAAAATCTTGCAAATTTTGTACCTTCGTGGCGAGATTATTCAAACCTGCAGTTACACTCTGAAGATCCATTGCAAACAGGTGAACACAGAGCCATTCAAAGGAGAGAGAAAAAAAAAAAAAAAAAAAATTTCAGCAGACTACTTATTTCTCTCCTTTCTCAGCCAAGGATTTTAACCCTTTAGTGGGCCGGTCAAACTGTCATGATCTCAATGGCAAGAGATCATAGCATCAGCATATATAATGGCAAGAGATCATAGCATCAGCATATATAGGAACTAGCTCTTGGAAGATGGAAACTGAGCTGACCATGAACTAAACCTAACGCACAACTAGCAGTGGCCGGGTAGCATGCCTACGTTGATTCTAGATGCCCAGCACCAGCCGGAGGACTAAATAAAGCTAGCAGAGGAAAATATTAGTCCTAGCTCACCTCTAGAGAAATACCCCGAAAGGAGACAGAGGCCCCCCACATGTATTGGCGGTGAATCAAGATGAAATAACAAACGTAGTATGAAAATAGGTTTAGCAAATTTGAGGTCCACTTACTACATAGCAGAAGACAGAAAGGACACTTTCATGGTCAGCTAAAAACCCTATCAAAACACCATCCAGAAATTACTTTAAAACTCTGGCATTAACTCATAACACCAGAGTGGCAATTCCTGTTCACAAGAGCTTTCCAGACACAGTAACGAAACTACAGCTGTGAACTGGAACAAAAATGCAAAAACAAACATGGACAAGAGTCCAACTTATCTAGTAGTTGTCTAGGAGCAGGAACAAGCACAGAGAGGCTTCTGATAACATTGTTGACCGGCAAGCAACTAACAGAGCAGCAAGGTTATATAGCGACTCCCACATCTTGATGGGAACAGGTGAACAGAGAAGATGAAGACACCAGTTCAATTCCCCCAGTAGCCACCGGGGGAGCCCAGAATCCAAATTCACAACAGTCCGCCTAGAGTGTGCTCACTTGCGGCGTTCCAGCACGGCAAAAGCGCGCATTGCGGCTCTGCAGCGCCGACACCGCCTGCCGGAACATCGCATCATATGTGACCTACCTACCAGGTGGAATTCCACGTTACATATGTTGGAGCGGTTGTGTGAGCAGCAGCAAGCTGTAATGGAGTACCAGCTGCTTCAGGCGCAAAGAAGTCGCACTCAGCGCCGTACAGACTTCACAACCACAGAGTGGGCCACTATGAATGACGTCTGCCAGGTTTTGCGTCCCTTTGATTATTCCACGCGGATGGCGAGTGCAGATGATGCACTAGTCAGCATGACTGTCCCCCTTATCTGCCTGCTTGAAAAATCACTGCAAGCGCTAAGGGATGATGTTGTGGAAGAGGTGGAGGATGAGGATTCAGCATTTCCATCATCTTCTGGACAGTCAGCGCCACGTGGTTCCTCACAAACGCGTAGTCAGGGGACAGTTTGTGAGGAGGATGAGGAGGAGTCAATGGAGGAGGAAGACATCCGTCCAGAGGAGGGAGTTACACAATTGTCCAGTAGTCAGTGTGTACAGCGAGGGTGGGGTGATGACGAGCGGGCAGAGATCACGCCTCCAGCAGGGGACAGCGTTTCTTGGGCAGTTGGCAGTCTGCAGCACATGGTGGATTACATGCTGCAGTGCCTGAGAAACGACCGCCGCATCGCCCACATTCTCAACATGTCTGATTATTGGGTGTTCACCCTCCTCGATCCTCGCTACCGGGACAACGTAGAAAGCCTCATCACACCGTTGAACCGGGAGCGAAAAATGCGGGAGTACCAAGACACACTGGTGAATTCCATCATCTTCTCCATTCCAAGTGAGAGAAGTGCTGCTAGTGCATTCCAAAGCAGCTCAGTGCGTCCAGGCAGTGGTGGAGGCTCTGCACAAAGAGGGAGCAGAAGCAGTGCCTCTGCCCAAGGCAAGACCAGTATGGCCCAACTGTGGCACAGTTTTCTGTGCCCGCCACAAAAGTCTACACCATCACAGACGGCTCCAGTCAGCAGGAGGCAACGGTTCCGTCAGATGGTGACAGACTACATGTCTTGCCCTCTTGCTGTACTCCCAGACGGCTCTTCCCCTTTCAAGTTTTGGGTCTCAAAGCTGGATACATGGCCAGATCTAAGCCAGTATGCATTGGAGGTGCTGTCTTGCCCTGCGGCCAGTGTATTATCGGAACGTGTCTTTAGTGCTGCAGGTGGTGTACTAACTGACCGTCGCATGCGACTATCCTCCGATAACGTTGACCGGCTTACTTTCCTGAAAATGAACAAGGCCTGGATCTCGCAGGAATTTGCCACTCCTCTTCCTGATTAAATAATTAATGATGGCTCAGGATGGCTGCGCCTGTGCGGCCGCGCTGGCCGAGAGCCCGCCTCGCAGTGTCTTCTGATTTCATCCCACTGGGGGCCTGAGATCCATGGACATGCGCAGTGCATATCTGAACCTCCACCTCTCACTCATCTCCCTACGGCTTTTTCAGACTGTGCGGTGTCAGCTGGTCCCTAATAGCATGCCACGGCCGTGACACCGCACAGTCTTAACAAGCCGTAGGGAGGGGAGTGAGAGGCGAGGATATGCACTGCGCATGGCCACGGATCCCAGGCCCGCGGTGGGATTACATTAGACGACACTGCGAGGCGGGCTCTCGGCCAGCGCGGCCGCACAGGCGCAGCCAGCCTGACACCAAATTATGTCAGAAGATGGGCAGCGCTAAGTGTGCCTGGCCAAGGGATAACATAACAGCGCAGGCTCCGGGACGGAATCAAACAACGCTGAGGAGCCGGGGCACGGCGCCAAGGGGGTAGGAATGACGGCTGTGCTGCGTCATATTACGAAGGAAAGTCCCACCTCCGGGACGGTCACACGGTATCAGGGGACACATTTTATAAGTGTTTAGTTCTGTGTTTGCAAGGAGCATCATGAAAAGAGCCACCTTTTCCTTTTGCATCTTTTTTGCTGCACAAGCTGGCTCTTTCAGCTACAAACGCCTTGGGGGGGGTTAAAGGTTCCCTTTAGACTTTCTCCAATCAGGCATCGGCCTACATTGTGTTCCTCTGCTTCTCCTCCTGTCCCTGGGCTCCAACACCGCTAGTTGTTGCCTGGTAGTGCTGTACGCACAGTCAACAGTCCCTCCTCTGTTATTGGGGTTCAGTAACGTCAGCTGTTCCCCTGCTGTGTGTGTGGCAATCCCTCCTACCTCCTCCACCTCCTCCTCCTCCACCTGTCCCTGGGCTCCAACACCGCTAGTTGTTGCCTGGTAGTGCTGTACGCACAGTCAACAGTCCCTCCTCTGTTATTGGGGTTCAGTAACGTCAGCTGTTCCCCTGCTGTGTGTGTTTCAATCCCTCCTATCTCCTCCACCTCCTCCTCCTCCACCTGTCCCTGGGCTCTAACACCGCTAGTTGTTGCCTGGTAGTGCTGTACGCGGAGTCCCGACAGTCCCTCCTCTGTTATTGGGGTTCAGTAACGTCAGCTGTTCCCCTGCTGTGTGTGTGGCAATCCCTCCTACCTCCTCCACCTCCTCCTCCTCCACCTGTCCCTGGGCTCCAACACCGCTAGTTGTTGCCTGGTAGTGCTGTACGCGCAGTCCCGACAGTCCCTCCTCTGTTATTGGGGTTCAGTAACGTCAGCTGTTCCCCTGCTGTGTGTGTGGCAATCCCTCCTACCTCCTCCTACCTCCTCCACCTCCTCCACCTGTCCCTGGGCTCCAACACCGCTAGTTGTTGCCTGGTAGTGCTGTACGCACAGTCAACAGTCCCTCCTCTGTTATTGGGGTTCAGTAACGTCAGCTGTTCCCCTGCTGTGTGTGTGGCAATCCCTCCTACCTCCTCCTACCTCCTCCTCCTCCACCTGTCCCTGGGCTCCAACACCGCTAGTTGTTGCCTGGTAGTGCTGTACGCACAGTCAACAGTCCCTCCTCTGTTATTGGGGTTCAGTAACGTCAGCTGTTCCCCTGCTGTGTGTGTGGCAATCCCTCCTACCTCCTCCTACCTCCTCCACCTGTCCCTGGGCTCCAACACCGCTAGTTGTTGCCTGATAGTGCTGTACGCACAGTCAACAGTCCCTCCTCTGTTATTGGGGTTCAGTAACGTCAGCTGTTCCCCTGCTGTGTGTGTGGCAATCCCTCCTACCTCCTCCACCTCCTCCTCCTCCACCTGTCCCTGGGCTCCAACACCGCTAGTTGTTGCCTGGTAGTGCTGTACGCACAGTCAACAGTCCCTCCTCTGTTATTGGGGTTCAGTAACGTCAGCTGTTCCCCTGCTGTGTGTGTGGCAATCCCTCCTACCTCCTCCACCTCCTCCTCCTCCACCTGTCCCTGGGCTCCAACACCGCTAGTTGTTGCCTGGTAGTGCTGTACGCACAGTCCCGACAGTCCCTCCTCTGTTATTGGGGTTCAGTAACGTCAGCTGTTCCCCTGCTGTGTGTGTGGCAATCCCTCCTACCTCCTCCTACCTCCTCCTCCTCCACCTGTCCCTGGGCTCCAACACCGCTAGTTGTTGCCTGGTAGTGCTGTACGCACAGTCAACAGTCCCTCCTCTGTTATTGGGGTTCAGTAACGTCAGCTGTTCCCCTGCTGTGTGTGTGGCAATCCCTCCTACCTCCTCCTACCTCCTCCACCTCCTCCACCTGTCCCTGGGCTCCAACACCGCTAGTTGTTGCCTGGTAGTGCTGTACGCAGTCAACAGTCCCTCCTCTGTTATTGGGGTTCAGTAACGTCAGCTGTTTCCCTGCTGTGTGTGTGGCAATCCCTCCTACCTCCTCCTACCTCCTCCTCCTCCACCTGTCCCTGGGCTCCAACACTGCTAGTTGTTGCCTGGTAGTGCTGTACGCACAGTCAACAGTCCCTCCTCTGTTATTGGGGTTCAGTAACGTCAGCTGTTCCCCTGCTGTGTGTGTGGCAATCCCTCCTACCTCCTCCTACCTCCTCCTCCTCCACCTGTCCCTGGGCTCCAACACCACTAGTTGTTGCCTGGTAGTGCTGTACGCACAGTCAACAGTCCCTCCTCTGTTATTGGGGTTCAGTAACGTCAGCTGTTCCCCTGCTGTGTGTGTTTCAATCCCTCCTATCTCCTCCACCTCCTCCTCCTCCACCTGTCCCTGGGCTCTAACACCGCTAGTTGTTGCCTGGTAGTGCTGTACGCGGAGTCCCGACAGTCCCTCCTCTGTTATTGGGGTTCAGTAACGTCAGCTGTTCCCCTGCTGTGTGTGTGGCAATCCCTCCTACCTCCTCCACCTCCTCCTCCTCCACCTGTCCCTGGGCTCCAACACCGCTAGTTGTTGCCTGGTAGTGCTGTACGCGCAGTCCCGACAGTCCCTCCTCTGTTATTGGGGTTCAGTAACGTCAGCTGTTCCCCTGCTGTGTGTGTGGCAATCCCTCCTACCTCCTCCTACCTCCTCCACCTCCTCCACCTGTCCCTGGGCTCCAACACCGCTAGTTGTTGCCTGGTAGTGCTGTACGCACAGTCAACAGTCCCTCCTCTGTTATTGGGGTTCAGTAACGTCAGCTGTTCCCCTGCTGTGTTTGTGGCAATCCCTCCTACCTCCTCCTACCTCCTCCTCCTCCACCTGTCCCTGGGCTCCAACACCGCTAGTTGTTGCCTGGTAGTGCTGTACGCACAGTCAACAGTCCCTCCTCTGTTATTGGGGTTCAGTAACGTCAGCTGTTCCCCTGCTGTGTGTGTGGCAATCCCTCCTACCTCCTCCACCTCCTCCTCCTCCACCTGTCCCTGGGCTCCAACACCGCTAGTTGTTGCCTGGTAGTGCTGTACGCACAGTCCCGACAGTCCCTCCTCTGTTATTGGGGTTCAGTAACGTCAGCTGTTCCCCTGCTGTGTGTGTGGCAATCCCTCCTACCTCCTCCTACCTCCTCCTCCTCCACCTGTCCCTGGGCTCCAACACCGCTAGTTGTTGCCTGGTAGTGCTGTACGCACAGTCAACAGTCCCTCCTCTGTTATTGGGGTTCAGTAACGTCAGCTGTTCCCCTGCTGTGTGTGTGGCAATCCCTCCTACCTCCTCCTACCTCCTCCACCTCCTCCACCTGTCCCTGGGCTCCAACACCGCTAGTTGTTGCCTGGTAGTGCTGTAGCACAGTCAACAGTCCCTCCTCTGTTATTGGGGTTCAGTAACATCAGCTGTTCCCCTGCTGTGTGTGTGGCAATCCCTCCTACCTCCTCCTACCTCCTCCTCCTCCACCTGTCCCTGGGCTCCAACACTGCTAGTTGTTGCCTGGTAGTGCTGTACGCACAGTCAACAGTCCCTCCTCTGTTATTGGGGTTCAGTAACGTCAGCTGTTCCCCTGCTGTGTGTGTGGCAATCCCTCCTACCTCCTCCTACCTCCTCCTCCTCCACCTGTCCCTGGGCTCCAACACCGCTAGTTGTTGCCTGGTAGTGCTATACGCACAGTCAACAGTCCCTCCTCTGTTATTGGGGTTCAGTAACGTCAGCTGTTCCCCTGCTGTGTGTGTGGCAATCCCTCCTACCTCCTCCACCTCCTCCTCCTCCACCTGTCCCTGGGCTCCAACACCGCTAGTTGTTGCCTGGTAGTGCTGTACGCACAGTCAACAGTCCCTCCTCTGTTATTGGGGTTCAGTAACGTCAGCTGTTCCCCTGCTGTGTGTGTGGCAATCCCTCCTACCTCCTCCACCTCCTCCTCCTCCACCTGTCCCAGGGCTCCAACACCGCTAGTTGTTGCCTGGTAGTGCTGTACGCACAGTCAACAGTCCCTCCTCTGTTATTGGGGTTCAGTAACGTCAGCTGTTCCCCTGCTGTGTGTGTGGCAATCCCTCCTACCTCCTCCACCTCCTCCACCTGTCCCTGGGCTCCAACACCGCTAGTTGTTGCCTGATAGTGCTGTACGCACAGTCAACAGTCCCTCCTCTGTTATTGGGGTTCAGTAACGTCAGCTGTTCCCCTGCTGTGTGTGTGGCAATCCCTCCTACCTCCTCCACCTCCTCCTCCTCCACCTGTCCCTGGGCTCCAACACCGCTAGTTGTTGCCTGGTAGTGCTGTACGCACAGTCAACAGTCCCTCCTCTGTTATTGGGGTTCAGTAACGTCAGCTGTTCCCCTGCTGTGTGTGTGGCAATCCCTCCTACCTCCTCCACCTCCTCCTCCTCCACCTGTCCCTGGGCTCCAACACCGCTAGTTGTTGCCTGGTAGTGCTGTACGCACAGTCCCGACAGTCCCTCCTCTGTTATTGGGGTTCAGTAACGTCAGCTGTTCCCCTGCTGTGTGTGTGGCAATCCCTCCTACCTCCTCCTACCTCCTCCACCTCCTCCACCTGTCCCTGGGCTCCAACACCGCTAGTTGTTGCCTGGTAGTGCTGTATGCACAGTCCCGACAGTCCCTCCTCTGTTATTGGGGTTCAGTAACGTCAGCTGTTCCCCTGCTGTGTGTGTGGCAATCCCTCCTACCTCCTCCTACCTCCTCCTCCTCCACCTGTCCCTGGGCTCCAACACTGCTAGTTGTTGCCTGGTAGTGCTGTACGCACAGTCAACAGTCCCTCCTCTGTTATTGGGGTTCAGTAACGTCAGCTGTTCCCCTGCTGTGTGTGTGGCAATCCCTCCTACCTCCTCCTACCTCCTCCACCTCCTCCACCTGTCCCTGGGCTCCAACACCGCTAGTTGTTGCCTGGTAGTGCTGTACGCACAGTCAACAGTCCCTCCTCTGTTATTGGGGTTCAGTAACGTCAGCTGTTCCCCTGCTGTATGTGTGGCATACCCTCCTACCTCCTCCTACCTCCTCCTCCTCCACCTGTCCCTGGGCTCCAACACTGCTAGTTGTTGCCTGGTAGTGCTGTACGCACAGTCAACAGTCCCTCCTCTGTTATTGGGGTTCAGTAATGTCAGCTGTTCCCCTGCTGTGTGTGTGGCAATCCCTCCTACCTCCTCCTACCTCCTCCTCCTCCACCTGTCCCTGGGCTCCAACACCGCTAGTTGTTGCCTGGTAGTGCTATACGCACAGTCAACAGTCCCTCCTCTGTTATTGGGGTTCAGTAACGTCAGCTGTTCCCCTGCTGTGTGTGTGGCAATCCCTCCTACCTCCTCCACCTCCTCCTCCTCCACCTGTCCCTGGGCTCCAACACCGCTAGTTGTTGCCTGGTAGTGCTGTACGCACAGTCAACAGTCCCTCCTCTGTTATTGGGGTTCAGTAACGTCAGCTGTTCCCCTGCTGTGTGTGTGGCAATCCCTCCTACCTCCTCCACCTCCTCCTCCTCCACCTGTCCCAGGGCTCCAACACCGCTAGTTGTTGCCTGGTAGTGCTGTACGCACAGTCAACAGTCCCTCCTCTGTTATTGGGGTTCAGTAACGTCAGCTGTTCCCCTGCTGTGTGTGTGGCAATCCCTCCTACCTCCTCCACCTCCTCCACCTGTCCCTGGGCTCCAACACCGCTAGTTGTTGCCTGATAGTGCTGTACGCACAGTCAACAGTCCCTCCTCTGTTATTGGGGTTCAGTAACGTCAGCTGTTCCCCTGCTGTGTGTGTGGCAATCCCTCCTACCTCCTCCACCTCCTCCTCCTCCACCTGTCCCTGGGCTCCAACACCGCTAGTTGTTGCCTGGTAGTGCTGTACGCACAGTCAACAGTCCCTCCTCTGTTATTGGGGTTCAGTAACGTCAGCTGTTCCCCTGCTGTGTGTGTGGCAATCCCTCCTACCTCCTCCACCTCCTCCTCCACCTGTCCCTGGGCTCCAACACCGCTAGTTGTTGCCTGGTAGTGCTGTACGCACAGTCCCGACAGTCCCTCCTCTGTTATTGGGGTTCAGTAACGTCAGCTGTTCCCCTGCTGTGTGTGTGGCAATCCCTCCTACCTCCTCCTACCTCCTCCACCTCCTCCACCTGTCCCTGGGCTCCAACACCGCTAGTTGTTGCCTGGTAGTGCTGTACGCACAGTCCCGACAGTCCCTCCTCTGTTATTGGGGTTCAGTAACGTCAGCTGTTCCCCTGCTGTGTGTGTGGCAATCCCTCCTACCTCCTCCTACCTCCTCCACCTCCTCCACCTGTCCCTGGGCTCCAACACCGCTAGTTGTTGCCTGGTAGTGCTGTACGCACAGTCAACAGTCCCTCCTCTGTTATTGGGGTTCAGTAACGTCAGCTGTTCCCCTGCTGTGTGTGTGGCAATCCCTCCTACCTCCTCCACCTCCTCCTCCTCCACCTGTCCCTGGGCTCCAACACCGCTAGTTGTTGCCTGGTAGTGCTGTACGCACAGTCAACAGTCCCTCCTCTGTTATTGGGGTTCAGTAACGTCAGCTGTTCCCCTGCTGTGTGTGTGGCAATCCCTCCTACCTCCTCCTACCTCCTCCTCCTCCACCTGTCCCTGGGCTCCAACACCGCTAGTTGTTGCCTGGTAGTGCTGTACGCACAGTCAACAGTCCCTCCTCTGTTATTGGGGTTCAGTAACGTCAGCTGTTCCCCTGCTGTGTGTGTGGCAATCCCTCCTACCTCCTCCACCTCCTCCTCCTCCACCTGTCCCTGGGCTCCAACACCGCTAGTTGTTGCCTGGTAGTGCTGTACGCACAGTCAACAGTCCCTCCTCTGTTATTCGGGTTCAGTAACGTCAGCTGTTCCCCTGCTGTGTGTGTGGCAATCCCTCCTACCTCCTCCTACCTCCTCCTCCTCCACCTGTCCCTGGGCTCCAACACCGCTAGTTGTTGCCTGGTAGTGCTGTACGCACAGTCAACAGTCCCTCCTCTGTTATTGGGGTTCAGTAACGTCAGCTGTTCCCCTGCTGTGTGTGTGGCAATCCCTCCTACCTCCTCCACCTCCTCCTCCTCCACCTGTCCCAGGGCTCCAACACCGCTAGTTGTTGCCTGGTAGTGCTGTACGCACAGTCAACAGTCCCTCCTCTGTTATTGGGGTTCAGTAACGTCAGCTGTTCCCCTGCTGTGTGTGTGGCAATCCCTCCTACCTCCTCCACCTCCTCCACCTGTCCCTGGGCTCCAACACCGCTAGTTGTTGCCTGATAGTGCTGTACGCACAGTCAACAGTCCCTCCTCTGTTATTGGGGTTCAGTAACGTCAGCTGTTCCCCTGCTGTGTGTGTGGCAATCCCTCCTACCTCCTCCACCTCCTCCTCCTCCACCTGTCCCTGGGCTCCAACACCGCTAGTTGTTGCCTGGTAGTGCTGTACGCACAGTCAACAGTCCCTCCTCTGTTATTGGGGTTCAGTAACGTCAGCTGTTCCCCTGCTGTGTGTGTGGCAATCCCTCCTACCTCCTCCACCTCCTCCTCCTCCACCTGTCCCTGGGCTCCAACACCGCTAGTTGTTGCCTGGTAGTGCTGTACGCACAGTCCCGACAGTCCCTCCTCTGTTATTGGGGTTCAGTAACGTCAGCTGTTCCCCTGCTGTGTGTGTGGCAATCCCTCCTACCTCCTCCTACCTCCTCCACCTCCTCCACCTGTCCCTGGGCTCCAACACCGCTAGTTGTTGCCTGGTAGTGCTGTACGCACAGTCCCGACAGTCACTCCTCTGTTATTGGGGTTCAGTAACGTCAGCTGTTCCCCTGCTGTGTGTGTGGCAATCCCTCCTACCTCCTCCTACCTCCTCCTCCTCCACCTGTCCCTGGGCTCCAACACCGCTAGTTGTTGCCTGGTAGTGCTGTACGCACAGTCAACAGTCCCTCCTCTGTTATTGGGGTTCAGTAACGTCAGCTGTTCCCCTGCTGTGTGTGTGGCAATCCCTCCTACCTCCTCCACCTCCTCCTCCTCCACCTGTCCCTGGGCTCCAACACCGCTAGTTGTTGCCTGGTAGTGCTGTACGCACAGTCAACAGTCCCTCCTCTGTTATTCGGGTTCAGTAACGTCAGCTGTTCCCCTGCTGTGTGTGTGGCAATCCCTCCTACCTCCTCCTACCTCCTCCTCCTCCACCTGTCCCTGGGCTCCAACACCGCTAGTTGTTGCCTGGTAGTGCTGTATGCACAGTGAACAGTCCCTCCTCTGTTATTGGGGTTCAGTAACGTCAGCTGTTCCCCTGCTGTGTGTGTGGCAATCCCTCCTACCTCCTCCTACCTCCTCCACCTCCTCCACCTGTCCCTGGGCTCCAACACCGCTAGTTGTTGCCTGGTAGTGCTGTACGCACAGTCAACAGTCCCTCCTCTGTTATTGGGGTTCAGTAACGTCAGCTGTTCCCCTGCTGTGTGTGTGGCAATCCCTCCTACCTCCTCCTACCTCCTCCTCCTCCACCTGTCCCTGGGCTCCAACACTGCTAGTTGTTGCCTGGTAGTGCTGTATGCACAGTCAACAGTCCCTCCTCTGTTATTGGGGTTCAGTAACGTCAGCTGTTCCCCTGCTGTGTGTGTGGCAATCCCTCCTACCTCCTCCTACCTCCTCCACCTCCTCCACCTGTCCCTGGGCTCCAACACCGCTAGTTGTTGCCTGGTAGTGCTGTACGCACAGTCAACAGTCCCTCCTCTGTTATTGGGGTTCAGTAACGTCAGCTGTTCCCCTGCTGTGTGTGTGGCAATCCCTCCTACCTCCTCCTACCTCCTCCTCCTCCACCTGTCCCTGGGCTCCAACACTGCTAGTTGTTGCCTGGTAGTGCTGTACGCACAGTCAACCGTCCCTCCTCTGTTATTGGGGTTCAGTAACGTCAGCTGTTCCCCTGCTGTGTGTGTGGCAATCCCTCCTACCTCCTCCACCTCCTCCTCCTCCACCTGTCCCTGGGCTCCAACACCGCTAGTTGTTGCCTGGTAGTGCTGTACGCACAGTCAACAGTCCCTCCTCTGTTATTGGGGTTCAGTAACGTCAGCTGTTCCCCTGCTGTGTGTGTGGCAATCCCTCCTACCTCCTCCACCTCCTCCTCCTCCACCTGTCCCAGGGCTCCAACACCGCTAGTTGTTGCCTGGTAGTGCTGTACGCACAGTCAACAGTCCCTCCTCTGTTATTGGGGTTCAGTAACGTCAGCTTTTCCCCTGCTGTGTGTGTGGCAATCCCTCCTACCTCCTCCTACCTCCTCCACCTCCTCCACCTGTCCCTGGGCTCCAACACCGCTAGTTGTTGCCTGGTAGTGCTGTACGCACAGTCAACAGTCCCTCCTCTGTTATTGGGGTTCAGTAACGTCAGCTGTTCCCCTGCTGTGTGTGTGGCAATCCCTCCTACCTCCTCCTACCTCCTCCTCCTCCACCTGTCCCTGGGCTCCAACACCGCTAGTTGTTGCCTGGTAGTGCTGTACGCACAGTCAACAGTCCCTCCTCTGTTATTGGGGTTCAGTAACGTCAGCTGTTCCCCTGCTGTGTGTGTGGCAATCCCTCCTACCTCCTCCACCTCCTCCTCCTCCACCTGTCCCTGGGCTCCAACACCGCTAGTTGTTGCCTGGTAGTGCTGTACGCACAGTCAACAGTCCCTCCTCTGTTATTGGGGTTCAGTAACGTCAGCTGTTCCCCTGCTGTGTGTGTGGCAATCCCTCCTACCTCCTCCTACCTCCTCCTCCTCCACCTGTCCC
Organism: Ranitomeya variabilis; assembly: GCF_051348905.1. Taxonomy (NCBI): domain Eukaryota; kingdom Metazoa; phylum Chordata; class Amphibia; order Anura; family Dendrobatidae; genus Ranitomeya; species Ranitomeya variabilis. The sequence continues at coordinate 69,227,354 of NC_135237.1, read as the reverse complement.
TGGGCTCCAACACTGCTAGTTGTTGCCTGGTAGTGCTGTACGCACAGTCAACAGTCCCTCCTCTGTTATTGGGGTTCAGTAACGTCAGCTGTTCCCCTGCTGTGTGTGTGGCAATCCCTCCTACCTCCTCCTACCTCCTCCTCCTCCACCTGTCCCTGGGCTCCAACACCGCTAGTTGTTGCCTGGTAGTGCTGTACGCACAGTCAACAGTCCCTCCTCTGTTATTGGGGTTCAGTAACGTCAGCTGTTCCCCTGCTGTGTGTGTGGCAATCCCTCCTACCTCCTCCACCTCCTCCTCCTCCACCTGTCCCTGGGCTCCAACACCGCTAGTTGTTGCCTGGTAGTGCTGTACGCACAGTCAACAGTCCCTCCTCTGTTATTGGGGTTCAGTAACGTTAGCTGTTCCCCTGCTGTGTGTGTGGCAATCCCTCCTACCTCCTCCTACCTCCTCCTCCTCCACCTGTCCCTGGGCTCCAACACCGCTAGTTGTTGCCTGGTAGTGCTGTACGCACAGTCAACAGTCCCTCCTCTGTTATTGGGGTTCAGTAACGTCAGCTGTTCCCCTGCTGTGTGTGTGGCAATCCCTCCTACCTCCTCCTACCTCCTCCTCCTCCACCTGTCCCTGGGCTCCAACACCGCTAGTTGTTGCCTGGTAGTGCTGTACGCACAGTCAACAGTCCCTCCTTTGTTATTGGGGTTCAGTAACGTCAGCTGTTCCCCTGCTGTGTGTGTGGCAATCCCTCCTACCTCCTCCTACCTCCTCCTCCTCCACCTGTCCCTGGGCTCCAACACCGCTAGTTGTTGCCTGGTAGTGCTGTACGCACAGTCAACAGTCCCTCCTCTGTTATTGGGGTTCAGTAACGTCAGCTGTTCCCCTGCTGTGTGTGTGGCAATCCCTCCTACCTCCTCCACCTCCTCCTCCTCCTCCACCTGTCCCTGGGCTCCAACACTGCTAGTTGTTGCCTGGTAGTGCTGTATGCACAGTCAACAGTCCCTCCTCTGTTATTGGGGTTCAGTAACGTCAGCTGTTCCCCTGCTGTGTATACGGCAACGTGTACTGCGACCGCCACGCAGGCACAACAAGTTAAATTTAAGGGAACCTGTCCCCCCCCCCAGGCGTTTGTTACTGAAGGAGCCACCTTGTGCAGCAGTAATGATGCAAAGGGAAATAGTGCCTCTTTTCGTGGTGCTCCTTGCACATGCTGAACCTAACACTTATGAAAAGTGTCCCCTCCTACCGTGATACCGTCCGGTAGGTGGAACTTTCCTTTGTGATGTGACGCAGCACAGCCGTCATTCTTACCCCCTTGGCGCCGTGCGCCGCCTCCTCAGCGTTGTTTGAATCAGTCCCGGAGCCTGCGCTGTTAGGTTAGCCCTTGGCCATGCACACATTTTGCGCTGCCCGTCTTCTGACATCATTTGGTGTCAGGCTGGCTGCGCCTGTGCGGCCGCGCTGGCCGAGATCCCGCCTCGTACTGTCTTCTGATTTAATCCCACTGGGGGCCTGAGATCCATGGACATGCGCAGTGCATATCTGAACCTCCACCTCTCACTCATCTCCCTACGGCTTCTTCAAACTGTGCGGTGTCAGCTGGTCCCTAATAGCATGCCACGGCCGTGACACCGTACAGTCTGAAGAAGCCGTAGGGAGGGGAGTGAGAGGCAAGGATATGCACTGCGCATGGCCACGGATCTCAGGCCCCCAGTGGGATTAAATCAGAAGACAGTACGAGGCGGTATCTCGGCCAGCGCGGCCGCACAGGCGCAGCCAGCCTGACACCAAATGATGTCAGAAGACGGGCAGCGCAAAATGTGTGCATGGCCAAGGGCTAACCTAACAGCGCAGGCTCCGGGACTGATTCAAACAACGCTGAGGAGGCGGCGCACGGCGCCAAGGGGGTAAGAATGACGGCTGTGCTGCGTCACATCACAAAGGAAAGTTCCACCTACCGGACGGTATCACGGTAGGAGGGGACACTTTTCATAAGTGTTAGGATCAGCATGTGCAAGGACCATAATTAAAAGAGCTAAGTTTACCTTTTCCAGCATTAGTGCTGTACACGATGGCTCTTTCAGCTACAAACGCCTGGGGGGGGGTTAAAGTTTCCCTTTCAACTTGCTCCAGTGCAGGCTTCGGCCTACATTCTGCTCCCTCTCCTCCTCCTGCTGACCCTGGGCTCTAACACCGCCAGTTGGGGCCCAGATGTGCTAGCTGCACAGAGAAAAACACCAGCCAATGTGTCAGTGGGGTTCAGCACCGCCAGCTGTTCCCCTGCTGTGCAGCCAGCAATGTGTCCTGCAACAGCCACGCAGACACAAGAACTGGAATTGAAGGAAACCTGTCCCCCCTCCCCCAGGTGTTTCTACGTTTTACAGCCACCTTGTACGACAGTAATGCTGCATGTGTGCAAGGTGGCTCAGAAACTTATTCTCCTTGCCCATGGGGAACTGAACACGTCTAAAATGAGTCCTCTGCGACCATTAAAACGTCCCTCAGGTGTGATTTTCCTTTGTATTGACACGCAACAAGCTCCTTGGTAGCGCTGCCCGTCATCTGGCATCATTGTTTGGCTGCCTGCGCCTCTGCGGCCGCCTTGCCCCACACAACGCCCCTCGGTGTCTTATTTATTTGGACTGCGAGGGTGTGATTGATGGGCATGAACGGTGCATTTCTTCGCCTGTCCCTCATCTCCTTCCGCCTTCTTCGGACTGTGTGGCTTCATGGCCGTGGCATGCGATAAGGGATCAGCTGACGCCCCATAGTCTGAAGCGGGTGTAAGAAACCAAGCGAGAGGCGAACATATGTACTGCACCAGGCCATGAATCCCAGCCCCGCAGTGTTTTAACAATGTTAAGACACTGCGGGGCTGGGATTCATGGTCATCGCAAACCGCAACGGCCGACATTACATGATGTCAGAGGATGGGCAGCGCTAACAGCGCAAGGCCAAGGGATAACACGACAGCGCAGACTCCTGTGCAACAAATAACGATGCTCAGGAGGCCGCGCCAAGCACCAAGGTGGCATTTTTGCCAGCTGTACTGCGTCTCTTTACGAAGGGAACTCACGCCTCAAAATCAGTTTGACTGTGTAAGGGTCTAAATGTTATACGTGTTCCTTTCAGCGTGTGCAAGGAGCAAAATTAAAAGAGCAACCTTTGACTTGTGCAGCATTACTGCTGCATAAGCTGTGGCTCTTCTACTTTGTAACACCTGAGTGGGGGTTAAAGGTTACCTTTGAAATTGGTTCAATTAGGCTTCGGCCTACACTCTGCTCCCCCTGCAGAGCCCGGGCTCCAACACCGCCAGTTGGGGCCCGGTACTGCTAGCTGCACAGAGAAAAACACCAGCCAATGTGTCAGTGGGGTTCAGCACCGCCAGCTGTTCCCCTGCTGTGCAGCCGGCAACGTGTCCTGCGACCGCCACGCAGGCACAACAGACCCAAAGCTGCCGCCAGTGCAGGCTTCGGCCTACACTCCCCTCCCCCTTGCTCCTCCTCCTGCTCCTCCTCCTGCTGACCCTGGGCTCTAACACCGCCAGTTGGGGCCCGGTACTGCTAGCTGCACAGAGAAAAACACCAGCCAATGTGTCAGTGGGGTCCAGCACCGCCAGCTGTTCCCCTGCTGTGTAGCCGGCAACGTGTCCTGCAAAAGCCACGCAGACACAAGAACTGAAATTGAAGGGAACCTGTCCCCCCTCCCCCAGGCGTTTGTACTTTTTACAGCCACCTCGTACAGCGGTAATGCTGCATGTGTGCAAGGTGGCTCATAAACGTATTCTCCTCGCACATGTGGAACTGAAAACACGTCTAAAATGTGTCCTCTGTTTGACCATTTAACCGTCCCGGTGGTGTGACTTTCCTTTGTAATGACACGCTGCAACCCCCTTGGTAGCGCTGCCCGTCTTCTGGCATCATTGTTTGGCTGCCTGCGCCTCTGCGGCCGCCCTGACCCACACAACGCCCCTCGGTGTCTTATTTATTGGGACTGCGAGGGTGTGATTGATGGGCATGAGCAGTGCATATCTTCGCCTGTTGTCACTCATCTCCTTCCGCCTTCTTCAGACTGTGCGGCTTCATGGCCGTGGCATGCGATAAGGGATCAGCTGACGCCGCACAGTCTGAAGCGGGTGTAAGGACCCGAGTGTGAGAGGCGAACATATGTGCTGCGCCAGGCCATGAATCCCAGACCCGCAGTGTTTTAACAATGTTAAGACACTGCGGGGCTGGGATTCATGGTCATCGCGAACCGCACCGGCCGACATTACATGATGTCAGAAGATGGGCAGCTGTTGTGAATTCGGTTTGTGGGCTCCCCCGGTGGTCTGTTATGGTAGTGTCTCTTATGTGCCTTCCTCCATCTCTGATTACCTGTCGCCACCCTCTAGGGGAGTTTCCTATTTAAGGCTGCTTGGCTGTTAGTCACATGCCGGCCAACAATGTGCTAGTAGCATTCTGTTGCATTCACCTGCCTCAAGTTCCAGTTCAGCTAAGTTGAATTTTGTTTCTTGTTTTTGCTATTTTTGTCCAGCTATCTGCAATGTGACTCTTCAGTGCTGGAAGCTCTTGTGGACAGAAAATTACTACTCCAGTGGCATGAGTTGTCACTGGAGTTTAAAGTAATTTCTGGATGTTGTTTTTGAATAGTGATTTTTAGGTCGACCGTGAAGTAACTCTTTCCTGTCCTTCTGCTATCTAGTAAGCGGACCTCACTGTGCTAAATCTGCTGTTCATCCTACGTATGTCATTTCCTCTGAACTCACCGTCAATATCTTTGGGGGCCTACTATCATCTTTTGGGGTTCCTCACTGGAGGTAAGGCAGGCCTGTATGTTCCTCTTATAGGGGTAGTTAGATCTCCGGCTGGCGCGTGGTGTCTAGGGCATCGTAGGTACATCCCCCGGCTACTGTAAGTGTTGGGTCAGGTTCAGGTCACGGTCGACCTTAGTTTCCATCACCCGAGAGCTAGTCCGTTTTGTATTTTTGTTTCCCATGGTCATTGGGGTAACCATAACAGTTTGGCCGGCCAAACTGTAAAAAATCTATGTGTTAAAATATGCACTAAAGTAGGAAGGAGAAGAAAAGGTTTTTTTTTTTCTGTGTTTGAAAGTGCACCTTAGTTTGATCATTTGTATTTCTTGCTTAAACTGCAGTCTTCAGCCTTTTTTTTTTCTCCTCTCCTCTTAACATCTGAATGCTTGGGTTACACCCATTTGAAACATGGATCCACAGAGTTTAGTTGCAGGTTTGAATAACCTTGCGACAAAAGTACAGAACCTACAAGATTTTGTTATACGTGCTCCAATGTCTGAACCTAAGATTCCTCTGCCTGAATACTTTACCGGAGACAGATCCCGGTTTTTGAGTTTCAGAGAAAATTGCAAATTGTTTTTGTCTCTGAGATCTCACTCTGCTGGTGATCAGACTCAACAAGTTAAAATTGTTATCTCTCTACTGCGCGGCGACCCACAAAGTTGGGCATTTGCATTATCGCCAGGGGATCCTGCGTTGTTAAATGTAGATGCGTTTTTTCAGGCTTTGGGGTTGCTTTATGAAGAACCTAATTTGGAGATTTTGGCTGAGAAAGCCTTGATAGCTCTTTCCCAAGGGCAAGATGAAGCTGAGATATACTGCCAGAAATTCCGTAAATGGTCGGTGCTTACTAAATGGAATGAGTGCGCTTTAGCAGCTAATTTCAGAGAAGGTCTCTCTGATGCCGTGAAGGATGTCATGGTGGGGTTCCCTGTGCCTACAGGTCTGAATGATGCCATGAAATTGGCTATCCAGATTGATCGGCGTTTGCGGGAGCGCAAATCTGTGCACCATATGGCGGGGTCTTCTGAGGAAAAATCTGTGCACCATATGGCGGTATCTTCTGAGCAAAAACCTGTGCACCATATGGTGGTGTCTTCTGAGCAAAGACCTGTGCACCATTTGGCGGTGACCTCTGAAAAGGCATTAGAGCATATGCAATGCGATCGTGTTTTGTCTAGAGGCGAACGTCAAAATTACAGGCGCAAAAATGGATTGTGCTTCTACTGTGGAGATCCAGCTCATGTTATATCAGCATGCTCTAAACGTATAAATAAGGTTGATAAAAAGGTTGATAAATCTTTTTCTACAGGTACCTTGCAGTCAAAATTTCTTTTGTCCGTGACATTGATTTGTACCTTATCATCTGTGACTGTGAATGCTTGTGTGGATTCTGGCGCCGCTCTGAGTCTCATGGATTGGTCCTTTGCCAAGCGTTGTGGGTTTGATTTGGAGCCGTTGGAAGTTTCTATTCCCCTGAAGGGTATTGATTCTACACCTTTGGCTAGCAATAAACCACAATATTGGACACAAGTGACTATGCGTCTTACCCCAGACCATCAGGAGATTATTCGTTTCCTTGTATTATATAACCTACATGATGTCTTAGTGCTTGGATTACCATGGTTACAGATTCATAATCCCGTCTTGGACTGGAAATCTATGTCTGTGTTGAGCTGGGGATGTCGGGGTATTCATGGGGATGCACCTTTGGTTCCTATTTCTTCATCTACTCCCTCTGAGATCCCAGCATTTCTGTCAGATTTTTATGATGTCTTTCAAGAGCCTAAAGTTGATTCTCTCCCTCCCCACAGAGAGTGTGACTGCGCTATTGAATTGATCCCCGGTAGTAAGTTTCCTAAGGGTCGCTTGTTTAATTTGTCTGTACCTGAACATGCTGCTATGCGGGAGTATATCAGAGAATCCTTGGAAAAGGGTCATATTCGCCCCTCGTTGTCTCCACTAGGGGCAGGATTTTTCTTTGTAGGTAAAAAGGATGGTTCATTGAGACCTTGTATCGACTATCGACTTTTGAATAAGATTACAGTTAAATACCAGTACCCGTTACCTTTACTGACTGATCTGTTTGCTCGTATAAAGGGGGCTAAGTGGTTCACTAAGATCGATCTACGTGGTGCGTATAATTTGGTGCGGATTAAGCAGGGGGATGAGTGGAAGACCGCATTTAATACGCCTGAAGGCCATTTTGAGTATTTGGTAATGCCTTTCGGTCTCGCAAATGCCCCTTCCGTTTTTCAGTCCTTTATGCACGATATTTTCCGTGAATATCTGGATAAGTTTATGATTGTGTATTTGGATGATATTCTTGTTTTTTCGGAGGACTGGGAATCTCACGTTCAACAGGTCAGGAGAGTTTTTCAGGTTTTGCGAGCTAATTCTCTTTTTGTAAAGGGCTCAAAGTGTAGTTTTGGAGTTCAGAGAATTTCCTTTTTGGGATATATTTTTTCCCCTTCATCTATGGAGATGGACCCTGTCAAGGTCCAGGCTATTTGTGATTGGATGCAACCTACTTCTTTGAAGAGTCTGCAAAAGTTCTTGGGTTTTGCTAATTTCTATCGCCGATTTATAGCGGGTTTTTCTGCCATTGCTAAACCTTTGACTGATTTGACCAAAAAAGGTGCTGATGTTGCTAATTGGTCCTCTGCGGCTGTGGAGGCCTTTCAAGAGCTTAAGCGCCGCTTTTCTTCCGCTCCTGTGTTGCGCCAACCTGATGTGTTACTTCCGTTCCAGGTTGAGGTGGATGCTTCGGAGATCGGAGCAGGTGCAGTTTTGTCGCAGAAAGATCCTGACTGCTCAGTAATGAGACCATGTGCGTTTTTCTCCCGAAAGTTTTCGCCCGCTGAGCGAAATTATGATGTGGGAAATCGGGAACTTCTGGCCATGAAGTGGGCGTTTGAGGAGTGGCGTCATTGGCTTGAGGGTGCTAGACACCAGGTGGTGGTCCTCACTGACCACAAGAATCTAATTTATCTTGAGTCGGCCAGGCGTCTGAATCCTAGACAGGCGCGCTGGTCGTTGTTTTTCTCCCGATTTAACTTTGTGGTGTCATATCTGCCTGGGTCCAAGAATGTGAAGGCGGATGCCCTCTCTAGGAGTTTTGAGCCTGACTCGCCTGGTGATTCCGAACCTACCGGCATCCTGAAGGATGGGGTGATATTGTCAGCTGTCTCCCCAGACCTGCGGCGTTCTTTGCAGGAGTTTCAGGTGGATAGGCCTGATCGCTGTCCGCCTGGTAGACTGTTTGTCCCTGATGATTGGACCAGTAGAGTTATCTCGGAGGTTCATTCTTCCGCGTTGACAGGTCATCCTGGAATTTTTGGCACCAGGGATTTGGTGTCTAGGTCCTTCTGGTGGCCTTCTTTGTCTCGAGATGTGCGCATGTTTGTGCAGTCTTGTGATGTTTGTGCTCGGGCCAAGCCCTGCTGTTCTAGGGCCAGTGGGTTGTTGTTGCCCTTGCCTATTCCTAAGAGGCCTTGGACGCACATCTCTATGGACTTTATTTCTGACCTTCCGGTTTCTCGTAGGATGTCTGTCATCTGGGTGATTTGTGACCGTTTTTCCAAGATGGTTCATTTGGTACCTTTACCCAAATTGCCCTCCTCCTCTGAGTTGGTTCCTCTATTTTTTCAGAATGTGGTGCGTTTGCATGGTATTCCTGAGAATATAGTGTCTGACAGGGGTACTCAGTTTGTGTCTAGATTTTGGCGGACGTTCTGTGCCAGGATGGGTATCGATTTGTCTTTTTCGTCTGCATTCCATCCTCAGACTAATGGCCAGACTGAGCGTACTAATCAGACCTTGGAGACTTACTTGAGGTGTTTTGTGTCCGCTGATCAGGATGATTGGCTTGACTTTTTGCCATTGGCAGAGTTTGCCCTTAACAATCGGGCTAGTTCTGCCACTTTGGTTTCTCCATTTTTTTGTAATTCAGGGTTTCACCCTCGGTTTTCGTCCGGTCAATTGGAGTCTTCGGATTGTCCTGGAGTGGATGCTGTGGTTGATAGGATGCATCAGATTTGGGGACAGGTTGTGGACAATCTGAAGTTGTCCCAGGAGAAGACTCAACAGTTCACTAATCGTCATCGGCGTATTGGTCCTCGTCTTTGTGTTGGGGACCTGGTGTGGCTGTCTTCTCGATTTGTTCCTATGAAGGTCTCGTCTCCTAAGTTTAAGCCTCGGTTTATCGGCCCTTATAGGATTCTGGAGGTTCTTAATCCTGTGTCCTTTCGTTTGGACCTCCCAGCATCTTTTAATATCCATAATGTTTTCCATCGGTCATTATTGCGGAGGTATGAGGTACCGGTTGTTCCTTCTGCTGATCCACCTGCTCCTGTGTTGGTTGAGGGTGAATTGGAGTATGTGGTGGAAAAGATCTTGGACTCCCGTGTTTCCAGACGGAAACTTCAGTATCTGGTTAAGTGGAAAGGCTATGGTCAGGAGGATAATTCTTGGGTGACAGCATCTGATGTTCATGCTCCTGATTTGGTTCGTGCATTTCATAGTGCTCATCCAGGTCGCCCTGGTGGTTCTGGTGAGGGTTCGGTGCCCCCTCCTTAAGGGGGGGGTACTGTTGTGAATTCGGTTTGTGGGCTCCCCCGGTGGTCTGTTATGGTAGTGTCTCTTATGTGCCTTCCTCCATCTCTGATTACCTGTCGCCACCCTCTAGGGGAGTTTCCTATTTAAGGCTGCTTGGCTGTTAGTCACATGCCGGCCAACAATGTGCTAGTAGCATTCTGTTGCATTCACCTGCCTCAAGTTCCAGTTCAGCTAAGTTGAATTTTGTTTCTTGTTTTTGCTATTTTTGTCCAGCTATCTGCAATGTGACTCTTCAGTGCTGGAAGCTCTTGTGGACAGAAAATTACTACTCCAGTGGCATGAGTTGTCACTGGAGTTTAAAGTAATTTCTGGATGTTGTTTTTGAATAGTGATTTTTAGGTCGACCGTGAAGTAACTCTTTCCTGTCCTTCTGCTATCTAGTAAGCGGACCTCACTGTGCTAAATCTGCTGTTCATCCTACGTATGTCATTTCCTCTGAACTCACCGTCAATATCTGTGGGGGCCTACTATCATCTTTTGGGGTTCCTCACTGGAGGTAAGGCAGGCCTGTATGTTCCTCTTATAGGGGTAGTTAGATCTCCGGCTGGCGCGTGGTGTCTAGGGCATCGTAGGTACATCCCCCGGCTACTGTAAGTGTTGGGTCAGGTTCAGGTCACGGTCGACCTTAGTTTCCATCACCCGAGAGCTAGTCCGTTTTGTATTTTTGTTTCCCATGGTCATTGGTGTAACCATAACAGGCAGCGCTAACAGCGCTAGGCCAGGGGATAACACGACAGCGCAGACTCCTGTACAGCAAATAACAACGCTCAGGAGGCTGCACCCAGCACCAAGGTGGGATTCTTGACATCTGTGCTGCGTCTCATTACGAAGGGAACTCGCGCCTCCAACACAGTTTGACTGTATAAAGGGCTAAATGTTATACGTGTTTCATTCGGCGTGTGCAAGGAGAAAAATTAAAAGAGCAACCTTTGACTTGTGCGGCACTACTGCTGCATAAGCTGTGGCTCTTCTAGTTTGTAACCCCTGAGGGGGGGTTAAAGGTTACCTTTGAAATCGGTTCAATTAGGCTTCGGCCTACACTCTGCTCCACCGGCAGAGCCCGGGCTCCAACAACGCTAGTTGCTGTCCGGAAGTGCTGGCTGCACAGAGCCAAACACCTCGCCAATGTGTCAGTGGGGTTCAGCACCGCCAGCTGTTCCCCTGCTGTGTAGCCGGCAACGTGTCCTGCGACCGCCACGCAGGCACAACAGACCCAAAGCTGCCGCCAGTGCAGGCTTCGGCCTACACTCCCCTCCCCCTGCTCCTCCTTCTGCTGACCCTGGGCTCTAACACCGCCAGTTGGGGCTCTAGGAAGACAAGCTTGAATAGGTCCCCATCCTGGTTCCAGTACCGTCAGCTGGTTCCGGGCAGAGCCTTTGGCTTAGGTGCCTCCCTCTGGGTATCCGAGTTCCACCAACGTCAGGTGGTCCTTGGTAGTGCTTTCAGGCACGGGTACCTCCTGCTTAGTAACCAGGTTCCAGTAACGTCAGCTGGTCCTCGGTAGTTCCATTGGCTCTTGGACCTTCGGCTACCCATCCGGGTTCCAGTACCGTCAGCTGGTTCTCGGCAGTGTCTTTTGCTCTTGTACCTTCTGCTCACCATCCTGGTTCCAGTACCGTCAGCTGGTTCCGGGCAGAGCCTTTGGCTTAGGTGCCTCCCTCTGGGTATCCGAGTTCCACCAACGTCAGGTGGTCCTTGGTAGTGCTTTCAGGCACGGGTACCTCCTGCTTAGTAACTGGGTTCCAGTAACGTCAGCTGGTCCTCGGTAGTTCCATTGGCTCTTGGACCTTCGGCTACCCATCCGGGTTCCAGTACCGTCAGCTGGTTCTCGGCAGTGTTTTTTGCTCTTGTACCTTCTGCTCCCCATCCTGGTTCCAGTACCGTCAGCTGGTTCCGGGCAGAGCCTTTGGCTTAGGTGCCTCCCTCTGGGTATCCGAGTTCCACCAACATCAGGTGGTCCTTGGTAGTGCTTTCAGGCACGGGTACCTCCTGCTTAGTAACCGGGTTCCAGTAACGTCAGCTGGTCCACGGTAGTTCCATTGGCTCTTGGACCTTCGGGTAGCCATCCGAGTTCCAGATCCATCAGCTGTTTCTCGGCATTTTCTCAGCCTTCTTGTACCTTCTGCTACATTTCCAAGTTCAAGACCCTAAAGACGATGACCCGGAAAACCACCCCTAAGATGATGACGACACCAGAGACGACAACCACCGAGATGACGACGACCCTGGAGACGATGACCCTGAAGACGACCCCGATGACGACGACCCCGATGACGACAACCCCGGAGACGACGACCCTGGAGACGACGACGACATGGGAGACCGAGAAGCAGAAGAACAAGAGGCTGCAGAACAAAGAGCAGAAGAACATTAAGCATAAGACTAAATATCAGAGCAAAAGATATTATCTAAATTATAAGCAGAAGAAGACTAAGCAGTGTATGGGGGTGAGTCCGTTCCTCCTCGTGGTGCCCCTGGATAAAGCCTGATGCTGCAGGCCAAACTGAACGCGGACAAATGTAACTCTTTTGTGACAGGCAGAACGGAAGGTGTAATCTTCAAACTTTTATAGATAACAACTACGGGAATGCCTGTCACAAATAAGAATATGATGAAGAAGTTGAATATGAAAAAGATAATAGTTAAATAAAAAGAATATGAACAATGTAAAAAAAAAAATTAGAGGTAGAAGAAGATGAATAAGGTGAAGATAGTTGATGTCAAAGAAGCTGATGATGAGGATAATGAAGAAGAAAGTGTGGGAGAAGTAAAAAAGAAGGTGAAGGACGTGGAAGTAGTGAAACATCAATATCTGACAAAATAAAAAAAAAAAAATAGTCAAAATCTTTCTAACGCCGACCGTCATAAAAAAAACCAAAAAAACCTGCTATTCTATTTGTTTGGGCTAAACCTCTGTGCCTTTAATGTCTCCGCCACCTCCCCCAATACATCCTACATTATTCTTAGTTGTTTTCCTTCATGTAGAATGAACCTACAAGGAAAGAAAGGGTTTATTTTAATTCCGATATTTTCGTCCCATTGACTTGCATTGGGATCGGGTATCGGTATCGGATTAGATCCGATACTTTGACGGTATCGGCCGATACTTTCCGATACCGATACTTTCCGATATCGGAAGGTATCGCTCAACACTAGCCGTAACTCATATCGGCCAAACCTGGTGACAGGTTCCCTTTAAAAAAATAAATAAATCAAATTATCTGATTGCAAACCGTTACATTTGCCAATTAGCTTGTCATTAATTTCTGACATAGATGTTCTATCAAAGTTTATTATTACTCAACTATTGAACTGAAACATTGACTGTAAAGATAATTTAGTGTCAATAAAATTGAGATTGTGACGGACAAAGTACGCAATGTTTATGCAAAGATAGCATTTTAGAAGAATATTCAATGAATATACAGTACCTGTACAGCTAAATATAAAGCAACATTTCTCTATATGCTTTATTAATAGATGGCACAAGGGGGTTAAGGACAGTCTGTATACATGTACAGTATTTTGAAAAAGTATTCATTCCCCCAGAACTTTTCCACATTTTATCATGTTACACCTACAAACTTAAATGTTTGGGATTGGGATTTTATGTGATATACCAACACAAAGTATGTGAAGTGTAAAGGAAAATGGTACACAGTTTTCTAAATCTTTAAAACATATAAATTAGAAAATTGTCATGTGCAATTATATTTAGCCCCCCTGAGTCAATACTTTGTAGGACCACTTTTCACTGCAATTACTGCAAAAGCCTTTTGGCATATGTCATTACCAGCTTTGTACATCAAATATTTTCCCATTCTTCTTTGCTAGCTAGCTGGAACTCAGTGTGATTGGATGGACAGCGTCTGTGAACAGCAATTTTCAATTTGGCCACAGATTTTCAATGGGATTTAGATCTGACCTGTGACTGGGCCATACAAACACAAATATGCTTTGATCTAAACCAATTCATTGTAACTCTAGCAGTATGTTTATGGTTGTTGGCAGGAAAACTTACACCTCAGTCTTAACTTTTTTAAAGCTTCTAACAGGTTTTCCTCTGAAATTGTCATGAATTTAGCTCCATCCATCTTCCCATAAACTCTCACCAGCTTCCCTGTCCCTGCTGAAGAAAAGCAGCCCAACAACATGATCCTGCCACCATAATGTTTGACAGTGGGGATGATGTTTTCAGGGTGATATGCAGCGTTAGTCTTTCGGAAAACATATAGCGGTTTGCATTTAGCGGAAAAAGTTCTACTTTTGTTTTATCTGACAAGAACACCTTCTTCCTCATGCATCCTGTGTCCCCTACAGGGCTTTTTGCAAACTGCCAACAAAACTTCGGATGGCTTGCTTTCAAAATGACATTCTTCTTGCCACTTTTCCATAAAGGCCAGATTTGTGGAGAATGTGGTATAATAGTTGTGCTGTAGCTAAATTGTCCCACTTGAGCTCTGGATCTCTGTAACAGAGTGATCATGGCTAGAGATGGGTGAACCCGAACAGTAAAGTTTGGCTTCCATACTGAACACCTAGTGGCACGGACCCCAAACATGCACTTCTCCAGGAAGTCCATGTTACATGTTACTGTTCGAGTTCGGCAACCCGAACATTGGCCATTTCCCGTGATGTCATCTGCATGATAGCTTGAGAAACACCAGTGTCACTGATTGGCGGTAAGATCATTACTGCCAGTCAGCACTTCGGTTCCCATGCATGAGCCAGAATCTGTGACTGGCAGTAATAAGGTTACCGAAGGTCACAGGCATTGGCTGATGACAAAGTACTACTACCATCATCCTACGCCTGTATTCACTGATAACAGCAAGAGCAGGCACTGCTGATGGCAGTATTCAGACGACACCTATGCTATAAATGAGTAAATGAAAAAAAAATGATGTGGGGCTCTCTTCTATTTTTGATAACCAGTGCAGGCAAAACTGACAGCTGTGGGCTTCAACCCACAGCTGGCAACTTTATCATGGCTGGTTATCAAGAACAGAGGGGGTCCCACGCCTTTTTTTAATTAAATAATTTTTGACAACCAGCCAAGCTAAAGCAAACAGCTGGGGGCTTGTATTGTCTGACTGGTAAGGTGCCCTGATGGTGATAAGTGAAGTAATGGTTGTTGGGTTGATGTCAGCTGTTTTATGTCTGTTGACATCAAGCCCACAAGTTAGTAATAGAAAGGTGCGTATAGGACACCCCCAATTGCTAACCCCATAGATAGATTGTAAAAAAGACACAGCCAGAATAAAATCCTTTAATTGAAAGACACAGGGACAAGATGTGCTGCGCCTTTCCACCGTGTCCAGCAATGGCGTCTTGTCCATCAACAGGTAGTCTGTCTTTACCAGTCTCCTACCGTTCGTGGGTGGAGTCACTTCTTGCTGCACCACCCATTTCTCTAAGTTCTGCTGTAGGGGCAGGAGCTCTCTATTTGCCCCCCCATTTTGGGCAGGCATCCATCACAATGAGATCCTTCTTTCCTTTGGCGACAAAGCTCTCATATGACTCCCATGAAAGGCAGCACCCTCCTTCATTTTCACGCCACTGAGGTCCGTTTCCTGGTCAGTGTTCGGTGCCATCTTTAAGTCAGTCAGGCACCATCTTTAATTCATTCACAGTGGTCAACAATTCACAAACACTGTCAGCCGCCATCTTCAATTACTTCACAGTGGTCAACACTTCACAAAGCTCAGGAGTCTTCTCAAAGTCACTATCAGCCTCTCGTCCGGTTCCAATGGGGAAAGGTGTCGGGAACACCATATTAGCTGCTTCCACCCTGGTTGTAGGCCCCGGATCATTCTTTGACAGTCTTAGGGTTTCAGGACTGCTGGGTTCAATCCTGCCGACTACTCCAAATGTAACAAGGTGGCACAGGGTGGTAGTTATGGTCGAGTTCACTAGGTGACAGTCAGTGAGCATCCCGTGCCCCTTGCACAGGAAAAGACAGTACTAGTCACAGTCCCAGGTCACTGTTGGTTACCTCTGTCACACGGCGGCTCACAATGCTGGAACGGCATCCTCTGGATGTACCTCAATTTACACTTTTTAGGGCCCAACAGTGGCAACTTGTTTAATAGAGTTGAAGTAGAGAATAGGATAACAATTCCTGAGCTGTCCCTATTCTCAAAGGCTGCTTCTTTGACAATGGCTGCAGCAGCAGAGGCAGCACCTCCCACTCAGCTCTCCGAAGCCAAAAGTCCATAGGTGGGCACCTGTGAAGTCCTTATGCCCGTTACTGCTTCCCGGCAGCCTTTTAGCAGCTCTGTTCTCCTCCAGGGATATGGCATGCTCCAAGCAGAGGACCACATCCTGCCACAGGTAATCCTGCAGGGATGACACAGTGTATAGGGATCATCCTTATTCCCATTTGCACATGGAAACATGAAAAGTAATGGCATGAAAGTGAAAGGGAGAAGATACAGATATAATATTAGAAAAACATTTTTACAGTGAGGGTGATCAATGAGTGGAACAGGCTGCCACAAGAGGCGGTGAGTTCTCCTTCAATGGAAGTCTTCAGACAGAGGCTGAACAAACATCTCTCTGAGATGGTTTAGTGAATCCTGCATTGAGCAGGAGGTTGGACATGATGACCCTGGAGGTCCCTTCCAACTCTAATATTCTATTATTCTATGTAAAACAGGTGACTGGATGCAATGCACAAAAGTCACGAGGCAGGAACAGTCAATTAACAGTTTAATTTATTCTAGATGCAGAGGAGATTTAAAGTAGTTAAGAGACAATTAGTGAAATTGAACCAAACAACAAGACAATTTTAATAACAGGGAAAGTTTCTTGATATATTATGATACAGGAAATATATATATCTTGGTACCTTGATATATTATGCTAATGTTCACCTTACAAGGGTGGTGTGCCTGTTCATGGGAGATACCACTTTAGTTCTTCCTGGAACACTGGCCTTAGCAAGGGTCACCTAGGCCACAACTGTAACGCCACAGGAAGCCGGTTGTTACAGTGGTATTGCCTTCCTCATGGAGAGGGTGATGCCATGCCTGGAAGTGACAGGGATCCCTTTAACAGGTAACATGTTCACACAACACTATTCTAACTCCAGGCCAGAAGGGGGATCTCTAGACCCGATTTCAGGGTAACTTCCCTATATACTCTGGCTGGAGGAGGAGTTAGGAGTTCAGTCAAGAGGAGAGCTGGAGCCATGCAGACATGAGGTTCTGCAGCTCATGACAGAGCAGTCTGTGAGAGACTGTGAGGGGAGAAGAGGAAAAGGAGAGGAAAGATACTGGGAGTGGAGCCGCGAGTGGGCTCACTCCAGAATCAGCGCAAGAAACCAGAGGCCGGAATTCTGAGGTTGTGAGGGTAACTGTATGCCCCACAACAGAAACTGACAGGCAGGAGATTCCAAGTCTCCTGGCCACCATTAACACCCGACAGCACAGTAGCAGATAGAGCCCGGGGTCACCACGAGAAGGGACACTTGTAAAATGGCTCATATTGCCTGCCATGTGGGTAGTGTCCACCTAAAAGGACAGAGAGAAAAAGAGGACCTTGTGAGAAGCATTAGACAGCGCAGTAAGGAAGGCTTCCAACCCAACCTGGCTAGAGGGATTCCGAATCGTTTCCAGGCTGGCCGGACCTCACCATCACCTGTTACTGGTACCCTGGATTGTGGCTGCATACTACCAGTAAAAGGTAAAGAGACTGCAACCTTGTATCCTCCAATTCTTTCCAGGACTACACCGGCTTTCATCTTTATGCAGCGCCCCAGAGACCTGGTCGTTGCAGTAACGTTGCTCTGCCGCTAAGGGGAGTGATGGTACGTCTGATTGCACTAAAAGAGTTCACCTGACCAGGTATCACAGTCACACATTACACTTCACACTCTGGCCACCAGGGGGAGCAAAAGGTTCCATGTATTAGGCCACTCCTCACACTCTGGTAAAACTGGGGGTTGGATAGGAAGTTAGAGAGAAGCTGACTGGGTTTTGCCCAGGTAACATCTAGTGAGAGGAGAGCGTTACTTGGGAAGATTCAGGGGGGTCCCTGTCAGGGGTGGGATCCTGATAGAGGCCTAGCAAAAGGACAGATCATTACGGAGCCGTGCCTGCACCTCATTGCGGCGGTATCTTAGGAAAGGACACGAAGCGAAGGATATTGTGGAGAAGTGAGAAACGAGATCACAGCACAAAGGCGATAGAACCAGTAGGAGTCATGCGCCGAGATCGGCAACATCCTACTGAGGCGCATAGCCGGCGGCCGGAATGCCGAGGAAGTAATAGACTCTATGCATCACTTTGAACCAACGGTAGGGCAGTTAACTTTAGGTTGACTGTCTCACATTTACACCTAATGAAGACAACGAAGGCAATTGTGGGAGAGGGGCGTCTCTAGGGTCCCTATAAAATAACTCCAGGCCTACCCCGTCATACGGGTGCGTCCTGTCCATATCATCTGGGAGACGGAGAGAAAGAACAGAAACATACACGACAATTGTGAGGACTATCCCATGGTGCTCAGCAGGGAAGTACTACAACACCCAGGCGCTAGTAGGTAGGCTACTGATTTCCACCTGCAAAGGGAACTCTGGGTGTGCCTTCGGACCGGCCGGTCTCAGCCAGCCCTGTTAGCAGTGCTCTGGATTGTGGATGCCGAAGCCTTCAGTAAAGAGGAAAAGAGACTGCAACCCTGTGTCCTCAATATTTACTGCGGCTTACACCGTCACCTACATCTTTAATTGGGCGCCCCTTAGCAGGGCCACGGACCGGGTCAGGCCACCGTGACATCCTCAGAACAGAGAGACCCGGTACCGAGTACCCTGCTGCCCTGCGCTTGGGGGCCGCTCCATTTACCCACTACACCGGGAGCCCTGGGGACTAAGCTTCACCTGTGGGAAGCCATAACATCCCTGCTGCAATACCATCATCCCCAGTGGACCCCTTTAAGCAGCATCGGTCATCCCTGACTGAATACCACAGGTGGTGTAACGAACATTCCCTTTAAAGACCTTCCCTTTAACTTGGATGCCCAGGGCCATGAACCGGGTCACTGCCACTGTGACTACCTCTTTAATGACCACCAAACCAGGCCTGAGTACCCCAGGGTCCTAGCGGGCACCCCACAAGCCCTTCTGACAAAGTCTATCAAGGCTCATTGAGCCTTCCGCGCACCAACCAGCCCCCTCCCCACCTATTGTCCTAACCCAGGCCTACCCTGGTACCGTATGTTACAGCTGGAAGTGACGGCCCTGCTTATTCGTGCTTTCCCTTAGTAACCACAGGCATGCTCTTCTGATCTTCATCTCCTCATGGACTTTCAGTGCTTGACCATCGGTGGATGTCTCCTATGCCTGGGGTGGAAATCACTAGGTCCCAACTTTCAACAGGTGTCATCTGGCCTCTGGGACTTGCCAGGCGCAGGACAAAGGTTCTGGTCTTGACTGATGCAGTCTGAACTCTGGGTCTTGACTGTTGTAGTTCGGAACTTTGGGCTTTGACCAGCATAGTTGGGCCCTTGGATTTCACCGGGTGTCATCTGGAACTTGGCTGGGGATGAGCAGCACTTAGGTGGCGTATGTGGAGCGCCCCCACACCGCCGCTGGGCCGAGGGGTACCCGGCACCGGGTCTTTGAGTCTCTGTTCTGGGGGTTGTCACGGTGGCTAGACCCGGTCCGTGGCCCTGTCTGTCAGTGGGGGACGTCCAGTGCAATAAGTGGTGGTGTAGGTCGCGGTAAATAATGAGGACACCAGGTTGCAGTCTCTTTACCTCTTTACTGAAGGTTTTGGAGACCTCAGTCCAGAGCGCTGTTAACAGGGTTGTCATAGATCGGCCGGTCCAAAGGCACATCAGGAGTTCTCTTTACAGGCGGGAATCAGTGTCTACCTCCTAGCGCTGGGTGTTGTAGTTCTTCCCTGCTGAGCTCCCGGGATAGTCCTCACAACTGCTTCTGTCTGTCTCTACTGTTCGTTCTCTCCGTCCTCCAGGTGATATGGTAGGACGAACCCGTATGACGGGGTAGGCCTGGAGTTCTTCCGGGACCCTAGAGTCGCCCCTCTCCCACAGCTGCCTCCGTTGTCTGCTTAGGTGTTAAGTGAGACAGCCAACCTGTAATTAGCTGTCCGGACGTGGTTTGCAGTAGTACTTAAAGTCTCTTACTTGCTCGGCGTTCCGGCCACCGACTGTTTCCGCCTCAGAAGGATGTTGCCTCGGTCTAACTGCACGACTCCTTCTGGTCCCAATTCCTCTTTACTGTATTCCCGTTGTGCACTGGTTAGTTCTGCTCCGAGGAGTCTGCCAGGATCCCATCCCTGACAGGTCCTCTCACTCGCTCTTCCCAGCTACTTCTCCCTGTCTTCCTGTCCAACCCCCAGTTTTACCAGAGTGTGAGGAGTGGCCTACTAGATAGGACCCCCCCCCTGGTGGCCGGAGTGTGAAGTGTAGTGAGGTGTTACCTGATCAGAGAAACTTCTTTAGTGCAATCAGACGTACCATAGCTCCCCATAGTGGCGGAGCCACAGTACTGCAACGACCAGGACTCTGGGGCGCTGCACTCCCCCCCGGTTAAATCCAGTACTCCGGGACTGGGAAAACAAGAACAACAATACATGTTAACAGAAAACATACAGAATTTTGGAAATAGCATAACAATTAACATAACAGTGCTTCCCTTTATGGGAGGTGAGGACTCTTGAACGTTGCGAAAGTTAGGTCATGCACAGTTTATGACTCTCAGTTCAGTGGTTGAAACAACGGGGACCCCGGGTAAACAAAGGGGCCCCCGTTTTTTTTTTTGAAAGTTTTTGAGCAATTCACCGTCCATTACTCTATTGTCCATTTTAAAACCTGTAACAAAAAGATATGCATACAAACATTTTCAATTAAATAGCAGCCCTTATTAATACCTCCAAGTTTTGTAGCGGAGGGGAGTTTGATTTTGAGTGCTGCGTGTGGACCTTCGCAGCGCAGGGGTTGCTTTTGGCCTAACAGGGCCCGCTATGCTTGCTACCGCTGGTGTAGTGCACTGTCTTCTAGCTACACTTCTAGTGAGTCTGGGTAGCACTGGCAGGTTGAGGCTCTCAGAGCTGCTGCTATCAACAGTGGGTACCGCAGATTCACTGATAGCAGAGGGAGGATTTGCCGGTTCAACGGTTGGCATGGCTTCATCAGGTAAGGCTTGTTGAGGTAGCGGGGCCAGATGATCTGGTACCCCCATTGTTTCTGGTGGGTCCGGCTGTTGAAACATTAGAACAGGCACCACGATGGCTTGGTTTATCTGAGTCCAGGACTGGGGAAAGTCACCAAGGACGGTATGGAACATCTTCTCCTTTTCCACCGGCGGGGAGATTTCTGGGGCCGTGCCCCTCTCTTTCAACTTATCGGGGCAGACCTTAAGGTGATCCCTGGATACCGCTGTCGAGGTCTCCCCTCTGTCCTTGCTGATGAGACAGACCTTTGTGTTATCGAAGTCGGATGGCAGGATGGTATACGGTTCCGCTTCCCATTGGTCATCGAGCTTGTGTAATCTCCTCTTCCGTTTAAGTACTTGCTCACCAGGTGACAGGGGAATCGCAGGAGCGTGTTGGTTGTAGTCCCTTTCTTGTTTCTGCCTAGCCTGGGCGAGACTTCTCTCTACACACTCCTGTACTTCGCGGTATCTTCGCTGCCTTTCTGCATCCCAATCTGCCTCCGGTGAGGTATCTTCGGGTACTAGGACCCCCATGTCCAGATCAACGGGTAACCGACTAGATCTTCCTTGCATCAGGTACGCTGGAGTACAGTTGGTGGAACTTACTGGGATGTGGTTGTACATATCCACCAAGTCAGGCAACTTTATCGGCCACAGGTTCCGTTCCTCCACAGGCAAGGTCTTCAATAAATCGATTACCACCTGGTTCATCTTCTCGCACATCCCGTTGGTTTGAGGGTGGTACGGTGTGGTTCTGATCTTCTTACACCCGTACAGTTGGCAGAATTCTTGGAACACTTCTGCTTCGAATGCAGGTCCCTGATCAGTTAGTACCTTCTCTGGGTAGCCATGGGGCCTACAAAAGTGCTGCTGGAAGGCCCTGGCGGCAGTCCTGGCCGTTAGATCCTTGACAGGCACAACCACCAGAAACCTGGAGTAGTGGTCCACGATGGTAAGGGCGTAGATATAGCCCGACCGGCTAGGTGTCAGCTTCACATGATCCAGCGCGACCAGTTCGAGCAGCCGTTTGGTGATGATAGGCCGCAGGGGAGCCCGTTGACTGTCACGGTCCTTCCTGCGCAGACTACATGGACCACACTCCCGACACCACTTCTCAATGGTTCTCTTCATGCCAATCCAATAGAACCTCCCTCGGAGCAGCTTCTCTAGCTTCCTCCATCCGAAGTGTCCGGCTCCATCATGGTAGGCTCCCAGAACCATGGGCACATCTCGCCTTGGCACCACTATCTGCCACACCAATTCATGAGTACGTGGGTCGATACTCCTCCTGCACAGCTTGCCATCATGGATAAACAGTTTGCTTCTCCCCTTCCACAGCTGTTGGGTTTCTTGTGGATCATCTGGGCCAGGGTGCAACCCAGCCTGCGTCAAGAGCTCCTTCACCTGACGGACCGCGGGGTCACTATCCTGGGTTTCTGCCCATCCGTGGTGGGGCAGGGGATTCAGCGTGGCATCCGGTTGGTTCTTGGGCCTGTTCTTCACATGGTGAGAGTTCTGAGTGGCTTTGGGGCGATGGAAGGCAGGCAGCTCCACCTCTTCAAGTGCCTCCGGGTCTTCTCCTATTTCTGGCAAATTGGGCATTCAGGACAAGGCATCGGCATTAGCATTCTTGTGTCCCGCTCGGTACTTGATGGTGAAATCATAGTTGGACAGCCGGGCCATCCACCGCTGTTCCAAGGCCCCAAGTTTGGCAGTGTCCAGATGCGTTAGCGGATTATTGTCCGTGAAGACTGTGAATTTCGCAGAGGCCAGGTAGTGTTTAAACCTCTCTGTCACTGCCCAGACAATGGCCAGGAATTCCAGCTTAAAGGAACTGTAGTTGTCAGGGTTCCTTTCCGTGGGACGGAGTTTCCTGCTGGCGTAAGCGATCACCCTCTCTTTGCCTTTCTGGACCTGGGACAGCACGGCTCCTAATCCCACATTGCTGGCATCTGTGTACAGCACAAACGGTTGGTCGTATTCGGGGTAAGCCAGTACCTCTTCTCCTGTCAGTGCCGACTTCAAACAGGTGAAGGATTCCTCCAGCTCCTCGTTCCAATCAAAGGGGGTGTTCCTCCCCTTGGTCTTCTTTGGCTGGCCCACCAGCAGGTTTTGCAAGGGTGCGGCCTTCTTGGTGAAGTCCTTAATAAACCTCCGGTAATAGCCTACCAGCCCGAGGAACTGCCGGACTTCGTGGAGGTCACTGGGCTTTGGCCAGTCCTTGATCACTGTGACCTTGTCGGGGTCTGGGGCCACTCCTTCAGCGCTCACCACATGGCCCAGGTACTGCACTTTAGGTTTCAGCAGATGACACTTGGACGGTTTCACCTTTAAGCCGAAGTTAGATAGGGCTTCAAACACCTCGGCCAGGTGCTTCAGATGGTCTTCGTAGGTCTTAGAGAAGACAATGACATCATCCAAATATAGCAGCACGGTTTCAAAGTTCATGTGTCCCAGGCAGCACTCCATCATCCTCTGGAACGTCCCTGGAGCATTGCATAATCCGAAGGGCATGTAGTTGAACTCGCAGAGACCCATTGGTGTCATGAAGGCCGTCTTCTCTTTGTCCGCCTCCGCTACAGGAACCTGCCAGTACCCACTGGTGAGATCTAAGGTAGAGAAGTAGTTAGCAGATTTTAAGGCAGCCAGAGACTCCTCTATCCTGGGCAGTGGGTATGCGTCCTTATGTGTAATGCGATTCAACTGCCTGTAATCAACACACATCCTCATTGTACCATCTTTCTTCTTAACAAGGACTAACGGAGCTGCCCAGGGGCTACAGCTGTCTCTCACCACCCCAGCCTCCTTCATTTCCCGCAACATGTCCTTGGCACACTGGTAATGAGCTGGGGGTACAGGGTGATATCTCTCTTTTATGGGTCGGTGATCTCCCGTGGGGATATGATGTTGGATCCCTTTCACCTGCCCAAAATCTAAGGGGTGTTTGCTGAATACCTGCTCGTACTCGTGTACCACCCTGTAGGCCCCCTGTTTTTGATGGGATGGGGTAGAGTCAGTGCCCACATGCAATTCCCGACACCAATCTTTCGAGTGCTCTGCAGAACCTTTGTTCTCCGCCACGTTTGACGGGACCAAGAGTTCAGGTGTCTGTATCACACTATTATTGACAGTGAACAGTTTGGCGAGCGTGGTATACTTGGTGAGGTGAACCTCTTCCTCCCCACAATTGAGGACACGTACAGGCACTCTCCCCTGGCGGACGTCGACCACCCCCCGGGCTGTCAGAACAGTAGGCCTATTGTCTGAATATACGGGTTCTACCAAGGCCTGGTAGTCCTTACCCCTGAGGCCTATGGCTGCCCGACACCATATTAACATCTCACTCTTGGGGGGTATCGCGATGGGGTTTGAATCACTCACAGTGACACGACCAATCTCACCACCAGTCAGCTCTACCTGCTGTCTCTGCATCAGAGCTCTGATTTCCTTCTGCAGGGCACGTTGCTCACTGTGGCCAGCGGTTTCTGCCACCTGTTGCAACAAAACAATGACTTCTGCAAGACAATTTTCTATAACATTAGTACCAAGAGTCATCATGGGATTACATTCTCGACTATCAATATCAACAATCACAATCCCTTGGGCTTTCAATTCCACCCGCCCCACCTTGATGGTGACCTCCTTATACCCCACTTGTGGCAACGGCTGACCATTACTGGCTATTATGGTGAAATCATCGTCAGGGCCACGAGTAATATCAGTGTCCTCCCAATACCATTTGTAAAGCAAGTAAGGTATAGTTGTCACCTGGGAACCGGTGTCCAGCAAAGCGTTCAAGGGGATTCCATCAATCACTACAGGGAGAACTGGTCATCCTCCAATATACTTGGTTCTCCAATGCTGCGGGCCTGACCGTCCTACTCCTGGGGGTTGGCCCTTTGCCCCAGGGGTTGCTCGTTTAAAGGACAGTACCTTGCAATGTGGCCCACTTGGTGACAGCGGCGGCAGATGGGTCGTCCGTCCTGATGGAAGCGATCGCTGTCCCGGCCTCTGGTCGGTGGGGTTCTCTTCTGTCGCATCCAGGGGACATCTTCTGGTCTGGAGGCTAGCTGGATCTTTTCTTTGGGGGCCTCTTGTAGACGAAGTCCTGCAGGGGAGTCCTCCTCGAAGCTCTGGGCGTCGTCTTCCGCGGCAACTGGGGTGTCCGATGCCACCTCCTGGTGGTATGTGAGAGCAGGGCGCCTGGGTGGTATTGCGCGGCTGGGCTGTCGCTCCTGCAATGCCTGGATAGCTTTATCTTTGAATTGCGCAAAAGTCAAGTCTGGATTTTGCATGGCCAGGAAGTGCAATTGGCCCCGCTGGTGACTGCACAGGAGCCCCTCAATGAACCGCTCCTTCAGAAGTTTATCCTCATCCTGCATGCTGCCGGGGTCACTCTGCTAAATGGCCCGCATCGCCTCCTGAAGATTAAGGGCATAGTCCCGTAAACTATCCTGCGGTCTCTGTTTGCATCCATAGAAAGTCAGTTTAATTCCTGTAGCAGTGCGAGTATCAAAGGTGGCTTTAAGCTTTGCAAAAATCTGTTGCGCAGTTCCCTTATCCTCGGCGGGCCAGGACTTCAATTCTCTCAGAGCCGCCCCAAAGAGTTGGCCGGTTATCATATGAACCTTCTGAGGCTCTGTCAGGGGATAGAACTCGAGCAGGCTGCAGAGCCCTTCTTTAAAGTCAGTGAATGTATGCGACTCCCCAGAGTATCGTGGGAGCCAGGCCGCTCCGGGCAGATACGGCATAGAGAAGGGCATTATGGCTTTTGTGTTAGCGGCAGTGTCCGACTGGCTGAGGGGAACAGCGGGTTCTGCGGCAACCGGTGGTGGTATTAGGGCCGCGGCTTCGCCCGCTGCGGGGACCGGAGCTGCTCCTGCGTCCGCGGCTGCGACCGCCACCTCTTCTCCTCCCGACTCGGACATGGCTGTCCCTTCCTCCCACTAATCTGCTGGAGGTCGGAGTTCCTCTTCCGGGATTGGCGCCTTACCGCGCTTTCCGTTCCGCACTTCTTTTGGCTGATTCCGCCCACGTAGCTAAGGCTCCTCCCTCCGTGCGCGGCAATGGCGAATTTTGGCGGTAAATGGCAATACACAGTCCAAGCACAATAAATCACAGTTCCAAGGCACACATGACCTGATTCTTCAGGCTTAAGTAGATCCTGTTCGTGACGCCAAGTTGGAGCGCCCCCACACCGCCGCTGGGCCGAGGGGTACCCGGCACCGGGTCTCTGAGTCTCTGTTCTGGGGGTTGTCACGGTGGCTAGACCCGGTCCGTGGCCCTGTCTGTCAGTGGGGGACATCCAGTGCAATAAGTGGTGGTGTAGGTCGCGGTAAATAATGAGGACACCAGGTTGCAGTCTCTTTACCTCTTTACTGAAGGTTTTGGAGACCTCAGTCCAGAGCGCTGTTAACAGGGTTGTCATAGACCGGCCGGTCCAAAGGCACATCAGGAGTTCTCTTTACAGGCGGGAATCAGTGTCTACCTCCTAGCGCTGGGTGTTGTAGTTCTTCCCTGCTGAGCTCCCGGGATAGTCCTCACAACTGCTTCTGTCTGTCTCTACTGTTCGTTCTCTCCGTCCTCCAGGTGATATGGTAGGACGCACCCGTATGACGGGGTAGGCCTGGAGTTCTTCCGGGACCCTAGAGTCGCCCCTCACCCACAGCTGCCTCCGTTGTCTGCTTAGGTGTTAAGTGAGACAGCCAACCTGTAATTAGCTGTCCAGCCGTGGTTTGCAGTAGTACTTAAAGTTTCTTACTTGCTCGGCGTTCCGGCCACCGACTGTTTCCGCCTCAGAAGGATGTTGCCTCGGTCTAACTGCACGACTCCTTCTGGTCCCAATTCCTCTTTACTGTATTCCCGTTGTGCACTGGTTAGTTCTGCTCCGAGGAGTCTGCCAGGATCCCATCCCTGACAGGTCCTCTCACTCGCTCTTCCCAGCTACTTCTCCCTGTCTTCCTGTCCAACCCCCAGTTTTACCAGAGTGTGAGGAGTGGCCTACTAGATAGGACCACCCCCCCGGTGGCCGGAGTGTGAAGTGTAGTGAGGTGTTACCTGATCAGAGAAACTCCTTTAGTGCAATCAGACGTACCATAGCTCCCCATAGTGGCGGAGCCACAGTACTGCAACGACCAGGACTCTGGGGCACTGCATATGCTTCCCGCTGTGGCCTGCCACGCTGGGCTCAATAGTGTCTCTCGTCTGCATCTGCTCTTCTCTTCTTCTTGGCACTAAATCCTGCTGCCGTTTGGCGAGCAGGGCTTTTATAACCAGGAACTCTGGCCCCATTGCAAATCTTCTGGTGCTAATTGGTTCCTCTTGTTTTCATCCTGCCAGAAGATGACAGTCTCTCTTCGCTAATGTGATGTCACCCAGAGGCACTTCAGGGGTGCAATCTCTTACTCTTACACTTAAACCAGAAAATGGAATATGCAAATGGACAAGTGAAAGCCTCAGTTGCATTGGAGTTCAGAATTTAAAATTCTTTCTTAAAATGGATAATTCCTTTATTTTCTAGCGAAATTTAGTCAGATTGATGGATGTTTTTCTGATAAGTGCTTCATGGATAAATATGGAGGCTGGATTGTTTCAGTTACCGTATTTTTCGGATTAGAAGACACACTATTATGATCTCCAAAATGAGGGGAAAATGTGGTTGCATCTTATAAACCGAACCCTGTTGTTACGGATGTTGCGGGCCCAGAGTTGATGGGTGTTGCGGTGGTGGTGCAGTGTGCGGTGGTGGTACGGTGGTGAGCAGTGGTCCTGCGATGGTGGTATGGCAGTGAACAGTAGTGGTACGGTGGCGAACAGTAGCCCTGTGGTGGTGGCATATGGCGGCCGCCATTCTTCCGGGGTCTGGCTTCCGGCTTCTCACACAACGCAAGTGCAGATGGAGGAAAGCCGAGATCTCCATCCACGCCTACCTCTACACGATGTCTCCAGGAAAATGGCCGTGGATGTGGTGCAGGCGCAGATGGAGATCTCGGCACGAAGATCTTGGGAGATGAGATCTCAGCGTCAAGATCTCCATTTGTGCATGCGCCACCTCAGCAGCCATTTTCCCAGTGTCCACAGCATAGTAAACAGTGCGGCCGCTCTGGACTTTCACAAAATGTCGGCGAAGCCCTGCACCACCGAACACCTGCAGTGCCACTCTTGCCTCCTCCAGCAGCGACCCTGGGACCTTGCTCCACTGTGGCCTGCACCACCAAACACCCTGGGACCCCACTTCACAGCAGCCACCACCCCCGGTAAGCAAGCATTGTAAGAAACACTGCCAATTTATTAAACAAGTTTTCTTCTTATTTGTCTCCTTAAAATTTTGGGTGCGTCATATAATCCTGTGCATCTTATAAACCGCAAAATACGGTAATAAGAATTTATGATAATAATGTAATATATTATTAGCCATTTGTAATCCTTGATAGATTATAAAATGTGGATTAAAATGTTTGGTGACACATGCATTTTGAATTTTTTTCACAGAATTTTTGTTTATTGTAGACATATTTTTACAGGATTAGTCATAGTTTGGAATGACATGATTCATGTTGTCATATAATGAGCTAAAAATATAAGGAAAGATTCCAAGTGGGATGTTTTTCTGATCCAATCATCTAACTGCTGTTGGAAATCACAGACTTCAGCAGTCTTGTGAAATCTGGACTGAGGTGAAGCTATCGTTTCTTGAGCCAATGCCGACCACTTGAGTGACCATTTAGAAGCCGCTATGTCATCCTCCTTTAGCCAGGAGACTTTATTACATGGCTAATAAAAAGTGCTCACCAAAAGAATAATAACTAATTCAGTGAATCAAATTTATAATGGTTGATAAAAAGCAATATTTTGTATACCGTCTAAGCTCCTGGTTGGATATGAGGAAAATTTTCACCTGACATGTATTTTACCATGTTTGTTAATCCTTTTTTGTGAATTTATGAGAAAAATATATGAATTGATTCTCTTTTTATATGTTATAGCCCCAGTGATTGACAAAAAGACAAAACAGGTGAATTGTTTCTGTAGGTCTGTGCACACATTTACCACTCAGGTTCTGTACGGAATCTCATGTGTTTTATAAAGTTTAATGATACTAATATGATAAATAGTCTCCTATGTAATATCGCCTGGAGTTAAATACTTCATGTTTTTTCCTCAAACTTTAAGAGAGAGCAGATTTTAAATAAATGATAAGGAAACATAAAGGCTTCAATCGAAAGACAAAATACCCGCTTCAGAAATTCTTCAACCTGTTTAAATATTTATATGACAGGCCTATGAATCCAGGTTTTCTGGCCATGCCTGTGAAATTTTGATATGCTTCAATGACCCTTCAATGTCAATGTTTGTAGAGCAAGTAAACTTCCAGAGATTTCATTTGATCAAAGGATCAATATACAGTAGGTAACAAAAAGCTTACATGGCCAACAGAAGTCTTTTCCTCTGATGTACCTGCATTTTGTCACCCAGAAGTCACTTTTGCTTGAAGTAAAGAAGAGACAATTGGCCCTTAAATGATATATTACTCTCTTAGAAATTATCTCAATCGCTCAAAACTTGGGCTATCTGGTAAATAAAATCAGAATGAAAGATGGACTTTTGACCTTAATAGATGATGTACCTGAGCCTACTATGCACTTATAAGGGTATTTTGATTTCAGCAAATAACATATATGTATTTTATTGAATAAACATCCAGGAAAAGAAAGTAAGTGAACCTCTGTAGTAAGGATTTCTTTAAGAGCAAATTTGGCAAGTGCCATTTCGTTTAAGGAGATGGATTTCATAGTTGCTTCTGTATTCCTTATAACCAACGTGAGCCTGTTTGATAACTTACTGGAAGGGCAGTTTCCTGTCCACCACCAAACTCAAGATCCACAGTACTAGCATCAGGGTTAACGTCAACCTGCCTTTTTTTCCATTAGCATATAAAAGTTGGGGTCACACTTGCGAGTATGATGCGAGAAACTCACGTTTCTCGCATCAATACCCGGCACTGCCATCGGCACTCGGGACCGGAGCGTGGAGCTGCATGTATTTCTATGCAGCTGAACGCTCCGTTCCCGAGTGCCGGAGGCAGTGCCGGGACTTGATGCGAGAGACTCGCACAAGTTTCTCGCATTAAACTCGCAAGTGTGACTAAGTTTGTCAATCAATCGGACATCACTAGTGATATTCTGATCATTGAAACAACAAGAAGAGAGAAAAGAACACAGATGTCAGTGGAAATACTGAAAAGCCACTTAGGGATGGTCGCATTACCAGTGTGCAGATCGCGAGACCAGAGCAAATACCAAATAGTAAGCACATTGAATATTTGCTCTACCCTTAACCTCTTCGCCCCAAAACCTTTTCACCTTCCTGATCAGGCTAATTTTTACAATTCTGACCACTGTCACTTTATGAGGTCATAAGTCTGGAACGCTTCAATGGATCCTACTGATTTTCAGACTCTCTTCTTGCAATATATTGGACTTTATGATAGTGGTAAAATTTCTTTGATATGACTTGCAATTTTCAAACTTTTAATTTTTATGCCCTTAAATCACAGAGTCATATGGCACAAAATAGTTAATAAATAACATTTGTCACATGTCTACTTTACATCAGCACAATTTTTTTAAAAACATTTTTGGTTAGGAAGTTATGAGGGTTCAAAGTTGAACAGCGTTTTCTAATTTTTACAACAAAATTTGTAAAACCATTTTTTTAGGGACCACCTCACATTTGAAGTGTCTTTGAGGGGCCTATATGACAGAAAATGCCCAAAAGTGACACCATTCTAAAAACTGCACCCCTCAAGATACTCAAAACCACATTTAAGAAGTGGAATGAAAAAATAAACATTTACTTTTCTTTCACAAAAATTTTCCTTTGGACCAAATTTTTTGTTGCTTTCACAAGGGTAACAGGAGAAAATTAACCATACAATTTGACAATTTATTGTGCAATTTCTCCTGAGTATGCTGATACCCATATGTGGGGGAAATCTGTTTGGACACACGACAGGGCTCTGAAGAGAAGGAGCGCCATATGACTTTTTGAATGTAAAATTTGCTGGCATAATTAAGGACGCCATGTTATGTTTGCAGAGCCCCTGATGTGCCTAAACAGTGGAAACCCCCCACAAGTTACACCTTTTTTTTAAAACTAGACCCCTTTGGGGATTTATATAGATGTGTATTGAGCACCTTGAACCCACAGGTGCTTCACAGAAGTTATAATGTAAATCCGTGAAAATAAAAAAATCACATTTTTCCCGCAAAAATCTTTTTTAGCTCCAAATTTTGCATTTTCATAAGGGTAAAATGAGAAATTGCTCCATACAATTTGTAGTGCAAATTATCCTGAGTGCACAGATACCCAATATGTGTAGGAAAACAACTGTTTGGGTGCACGGCAGGGCTTGGAAGGGAAGGAGTGCCATTTGACTTTTTGAATTTAAAATTTGCTGGAATAATTAGCGGATGCCATGTCGCGTTTGGAGAGCCCCTGATGTGCCTAAACATAGAAAACCTCCCACAAGTGACACTATTTTGGAAACTGATCTAGATGTGTATTGGACATAAGTTAATAACGTTAATCCGTGAAAATTAAAAAAATCAAAATTTTTCCCACAAAAATCTTTTTAGCTCCACATTTTAATAAGGGTAACAGGAGAAAATGAACCCCAAAAATAGTTTTGCAATTTCTCCTGAGTTCAGCGATACCCCATATGTGGTCGAAAACTACTTTTGAGGCACAGTGCAAAGCTCAGGAGGGAAGTAGCCCAAAATACAGTACAGATTTTGCTGCACTGGTTCGAGGGTGCTATGTCACATTTGCAGAGCCTCTGAGGAGCCAGAACAGCAGAGCCCCCCCATAAGTGACCCCATTTTATAAACTACACCTCTCTATAAATTAATATAGGTGTGCAGTGATTATATTGACACCACAGGTGTGTCACAGAATTTTATACCATTGGGCAGTGAAGAAAAAATAATTTATATTTTTACCACCAAAAATTGTGTTAGCCCCAAATTTTACATTTTCATACTGGGAAACATTAAAAATCACATGAAAATTTTTGCTGAATGAAGAAATACCCCATATGTGGCTGTACAAAACTGCTTAGCTATACGGAGAGACTGGGGAGGGATGGAATGCTATTTGCCTCCTGGAGCGCAGATTTTCCTAGAATAGTATGCGGACTCCATATACAGAGCCCCTAAGTGCTAGAAAAGCAGAATCCCCCCTCAATTGACTCCATTTTGGAAATTATACCCCCTTGGGAATTTATCTGCAGGTGTAGTGATGATTTTGACTCCATGGATGTTTTCTAGAAACAAGCAGCAGTGGATGTTGCTGAGTGACCAGTACGTTATGCCTAGCCTGTGCTTCTGGAGACCCGCAACTGTAAATTAGGAGGGCTCTCATCACTACAGAAATGCCAAACATGTGGGCACTAAATGTGGTTTAGGCACACTGGGCTCAGAAGGGAGGGGGGTTTTTGAATTTGGGAGCAGAGAATTTGCTGAATTCAGAGCCTTTGTGCTACCAGTAACGTGGGAGCCCCTATATTTCTGTTAACAGATGACAGACCTGAGTGGTGACTTGCTTTTTTGTGGATTGAGTTGAAGCTTTTATTGGGAACATTTTATATAACATTTATGATTGCATTTATCCAGCGCTCTACGTTGAGCATTTACATTGGGGTTTCTATTTAAATCTCTGAGTGACATGACAGATGAAACCCCCATGGTTCCATTCACTATAATGAGGCAGCAGAGTTACTCTGGACTCCGCCTGGCCTCTGTACAGCTGTGTCCTTCTTTTCAGAAGTGCACAAAACTGTGGCCGACGGCAATTTTATGCAATCCTAAAAAGACGGATCACAGGTACTATGGCGGCCACAGTGCCTCCATCTGCCTCATTATAGGGAATCTTCTGCCAAAGGTTTCATCTGAATAACGTATTTCAGAGATTTACACGGAAACCTCGGTGTAAACGCTCATAGCAGAGCGCATGATAAATGTGCGTCGAGCCTAACTGCGATCTTTGGGAAGCAGAATGAAAAAATCAGCAGCATGTGAAGAATTGGTTTTATTTATTTTTACTCCTTTCCTCGTGAGGTATAAGTGATAAGGCGACTTATTCTTTGGGTCAGTGTGATTACAGCGATACCAGATTTATATCGTGTTTGTATGTTTGGCAGCTGTCACACAGTAAAAACCGCTTTTTATTGCGAAAACTAGTTTTTGCATCTCCATATTTTGAGAGCTATAATTTTTCCATATTTCGACTGCCATAGTCATGTTACGGCTTGTTTTTTGCAGGATGAGCAGATGTTTTATTGGTACCATTTTCAGGCACATGACATTTTTTGATCACTTTCTATTTGGATATTTGGGAGACAGAATGAACAAAAACCAGCAATTCCGGATTTTTTTTTATACCGTTCCACGGGTGGTAAAATTTTTAAGGCAGCTATATTCTTTGGGTCAGTACGATTACAACAATACCCAATTTATATTTTTTTTTATGTTTTGGCACTTTTACACATACAGAAAAAATAATTATTTTTGCATCACTTTATTCTGAGAGCTATAACTTTTTATTTAGCTGCTGATGGAGCTGTATTATAGCTTGTTTTTTGTTGGACAAGATGATGTTTTCAGCAGTTCCATTTTTATTTACATTCGCCTTTTTTATCACATTTTGTTGCAGTTTTTGTACGGCGATATGATGATAAAGCATTGTTTTTTGCTTCATTTTTATTTATTCTTTTTATGGTGTTCACTGAAGGGGTTAAATAGTATGACAGTTTTACAGAGCGAATCTTTATGGACACTGCAATAGCAAATATGTGAACTTTTATTGTTTTTTTTTACATAAATAAATGTATTTATTAGAAAAATATTTACTGTAAATCTCTTTTTTTATTTATTTGGGAATTTAAAAAATATATTTTTACACTTTTTAAGATTTTTAAAAAATCTTTTTTACATTGTCCTATCCTGGGACATCACTGTATGGTGTCAGATTGCTGATCTGATACTCTGTCAGCTCTTACGCAGAGGTGATACCCGCGCTCGACTGCCACGGCACTCAGCGTGAAACCGCGCGATTGATGCGCCGTACCTGTACTGTTGTCTGTGGGAAAAGCAGTACATGTACGGCGCATGTCAGGAAGGGGTTAAAAAGGGGAGAACTGAAAAAGGCTCTTTTTTCAAATGCCTAGGTTTTCATCTATGGGAGTGCACTATCCGTAGTTAGACAAATTGTCTACAAAGGAAGAAAATCTACTTAGAAATTCTGGCATATACAATATTTGCACAATAATTTTGAAAAGTCTAAGATGCACCAAATTTATTAGAAGCTTTACACCTCTTAAACTTGGAGCAATTTATTCTAATGTAATTCAGTTTAAGATATGAAATGCCATTAATAAATTCTCCCTATTATTTCAGATTGCAAATTTCAGAATTTTGTGAACTTCACACTGCAAAGGTTGGAACTCTCAATCCTAATCCCTAGGAAGTCTACTCACTCTTGATTTTTTTTTGTAACCTTGTATCAAAGCATCATTACATCTGTTTTGTGTAGGATATATTGTCTCTTCTTATTATTGTGGCTAGATAGTTCAGATAAAGAATTAAATATGTATTCATCAGATAAAATATTCATAGGCATATATAAATAATATATAACGACAATCTTGATAACACATTGCATCTGATATCCTATACTCTTAATCCTAATTGAATGTCCCTCTCACTTTTCCCCCAAGTCACAATCAACAAGATGTTTCTATATAAACCGAAATAAAGAATATTTAACAGCAGGTGCAAAGCCTCCTGGGCATATATCCAAATTGTCCAACATGATATAAAGAATAAAAAAAGGCAGCACTCCATATAACTGTGCAAAAGTGTACTTTTATTAGCCCATGTGGTGACCTTTCTCAAGCTTGGTGTTGTGACGCTGAGTCACTTCTCATGGAAAAGCCATGACTCTGGGAAGTCAAGGAGTCCAAGATCAAGAGCCAGGAGGGTAAATAAAGAGAAGGAAGACACAAGGGAGAAGTCAGGTCATAGTCTGGGATCAGAATTCCAAGATCAGAGTGCGTCAATGCAAAAGGGGTAAAACAAATGGGTAGCCAAAAGGTAAATCCAAGGTCTGGCAATAAAGAACAGAATATCAGAGTTCAGAGCACAGAGCAAAAACGCTACTGAGCTGAAAGTTACGACTGTCAAAGTCCCATCAAAGCCAGCAAGCTAAATTGCTAAGCAATCACTCTGAAAGGGCAACACCTGGAGGACTTCGAGCAGACCTACTTGAGCTGCAAGGAAATCCCATACACAACACTAACAGCTCAGCATGCCTCTGCATACTGTAGGAGGACCGAGCTTTCAATCACAATGCTGACAGCTTGGCAGACCCCTGCAATTCGTAGGATGGCTGAGCTGTTACTCAGTGCATTCCTAGAACACAGTCAGAGGCGGAATCTGATGGGTGTTTGGCAGCTTTTTATAAATATATTAACAAAATGCAAAGTGAATGAACAAAAGAGAAATATAAATCAATACTTGCTGTGACCGATCTTTGCCTTTAAAACAGAATTAAAACGTAACTTCTTCTAAGTACCCTCACACAGTTTTTGGAGGAGGTTGACAGGGAGCTTGTTCTAAACATCCTGGAAAACTAACCACAGATATTCTGTATATGTGATCCCACACAGACTCAATAATATAGCCAAAAGGAGAACATCAAACATATGATCTATAGAAAAATGTGGAAAAATTGGTGGAAGGATAAAATACATTTATTAACAAGAGTGGTATATGATAGCACTACATACAAAGAGGTGCCCGCAGTTGTATTAAAGGAAGATATTACAATATATTCATACACAATAAAATACATGTAATTAAAAACTGAACCCTGGGTAAATTATAGGACAATACATATACATCTGCTATTCAATATAAATACAGGTGCTTCTCACAAAATTAGAATATCATCAAACAGTTAATTTATTTCAGTTCTTCAATATGAAAAGTGAAACTCATATTATATAGAGTCATTACAAACAGAGTGATCTATTTCAAGTGTTTATTTCTGTTAATGTTGATGATTATGGCTTACAGCTAATGAAAACCCAAAAGTCATTATCTCAGTTATGAGGCAGTGATGGGTATTATATGACAGGGATGCTTTGTATCCCCAGGATGCACATAAAAGTGTATTGAGGCCACTGGAATGCATTGCAGTCACAGGTATAGCTGTGGTTGCAATGCAGAATAAAAGTAAGTGTGGTCTTGGACAAGCTATTTGCCTAAGGTTGATTTAAGAAAACCCACAATGGGTTTTTATTTTTGGAGCGAACTACAGGATGGTTGTGGGGCAGTTTTCTCCCGCCAGTCTGGGCCTTACAAGTGGCCCATGGTCACAGATTCCATTTAAAAATCCTGCAGTAAAGGGTTTAGGTGTGTCAGTGTTTGTTTTGCAAGCGGCAGAGCAGGTGGCTCTGCAACAGCCGGTTTGTGTTAGGTAACACAGACCAAGAGCGCCTGGCACTCCTCAGCGTGACACGGTGGTGCAGTCACCCATGGCAACCGATCTCAGATATGGACTGTTTTGATGCCCTGGCTGCGATCCAGAGGATACTGTGTGCTTTTCATTTTGTGTGAGTTTTTAGACATTAAACACCTTTGCTTTGAACTTTCCTAGGTCACTGTCTCATTACTGCATGGCGTGGACACCACTGCACTGCACAGTAAATTAGAATAATTAACAAAAAACACCTGCAAAGGATTCTTAAGTGTTTAAAAAAGTCCCTTAGTCTGTTTCAGTAGGCTTCACAATCATGGGGAAGACTGCTGACTTGAGAGATGTTCTGAAGGCAGTCATTGACACACTCCACAAGGATGGTAAACCACAAAAGGTCATTGCTAAATAAGCTGGCTGTTCACAGAGTGCTGTATCCATGCATATTAATGGAAAGTTGAGTAGCAGGTAAAAGTGTGGTAGAAAAAGGTGCACAAGCAACCGGGATAAACACAGCCTTGAAAGGATTGTTTAGAAAAGGCCATTCAAAAATTTTGGGGACATTCACAAAGAGTGGACTGCCACTGGAGTCATTGCTTCAACAGCCACCACACACAGACGTATCCAGAACATGGGCTACAAGTGTTGCATTCCTTGTGACAAGCTACTCATAACCAATATACAATGCCAGAAGAGTCTTACCTGGGCCAAGGAGAAAAAGAACTAGACTGTTGCTCAGTGATCCAAGGTGTTTTTTTCCAGATCTATGTAAATTTTGCATTTCATTTGTAAATCAAGATCCCAGAGTCTGGAGGAAGAGTGGAGAGGCACACAATCCAAGCTGCTTGAGGTCTACTGTGACGTTTCCACAATCAATGATAGTCTGGGGAGCCATGTCATCTGCTGGTGTAGGTCCACTGTGTTTTATATCCATATCCATATATCCATTACCCTTTACAAGCCTGAGAATACCAGACCACAGCTGTCTGCTTTAGCTTAGCTGTTTGACAAAAATGTGGGGGAGCCCATGTCATTTTTAAAAATTATTTATTTAACCCCTTTCTGCCAGCTGACGGAATAGTACGTCAGCTGGCAGATCCCCTGCTTTAAGGTGGGCTCCGGCGCTGAGCCCACCTTAAAGCCGTGACATGTCAGCTGTTTTGTACAGCTGACATGTGCGCGCAATGAGCGCGAGCGGAATCGCGATCCGCCTGCGCCCATTAACTAGTTAAATGCCGCCGTCAAGCGCTGACAGCGGCATTTAACTAGCGCTCCCGGCCGCGTGGCCGGAAGTGCTCGCACTGCTGACCCCCGTCACATGATCGGGGGTCAGCAGTACATCGCCATAACAACCAGAGGTCTCCTTGAGACCTCTATGGTTGTTGATGGCCGAATGCTTTGAGCGCCACCCTGTGGTCGGCGCTCAAAGTACACGACCATTTCTGCTACATAGAGGTGATCTGTATTTCACCTCGATGTAGCAGAGCCGATCGAGTTGTGCATGCTTCTAGCCTCCTATGGAGGCTATTGAAGCATGCCAAAATTAAGAAAAAAAAGTGTTTAAAAATATTAAAAAAATAAAAAAAATATAAAAGTTCAAATCACCCCCCTTTCGCCCCAATCAAAATAAAATAATTAAAAAAAAATCAAACCTACACATATTTGGTATCGCCGCGATCAGAATCGCCCAATCTATCAATAAAAACAAAGGATTAACCTGACCGCTAAATGGCGTAGCGAGAAAAAAAATCAAAACGCCAAAATTACGTTTTTTGGTCGCCGCGACATTGCATTAAAATGTAATAACGGGCGATTAAAAGAACATATCTACACCAAAATGCTATCATTAAAAACGCCAGCTCGGCACGCAAAAAATAAGCCCTCACCTGTGCCCAGATCATGAAAATTGGAGACGCTACGGGTATCGGAAAATCGCACATTTTTTTTTTTTTTTTTTAGCAAACTTTGGAATTTTTTTTCACCACTTAGATAAAAAATAACCTAGACATGTTAGGTGTCTATGAACTTGTAATGAGCTGGAGAATCATAATGGCAGGTCAGTTTTAGCATTTGGTGAACCTAGCAAAATAGGCAATCAAAAAACAAGTGTGAGATTGCACTTTTTTTGCAATTTCATCACACTTGGATTTTTTTTCCAGTTTTCTGTTACACGGCATGGAAAACCCAATGATATCGTTCAAAAGTACATCTCGTGCCGCAAAAAATAAGCCCTCACATGGCCATATTGACGGAAAAATAAAAAAGTTATGGCTCTGGGAAGGAGGGGAGCGAAAAACGAAAACGAAAGAACGGAAAAAGCTCCGGGGGTGAAGGGGTTAAGTAATTGCAGCCCACAGCTGTTATTTTTGCCTGGCTGGTTATCAGAAATAGAGAGGAACCCACGTCAATTTTTTTAGTTTTTAATTTATAATGGAATTGATGGGTCAATTGATGCCACTTTTCCTGGTGTTTTCCCTTAATTTTAGCTGTTTTGCCTGCGTTTTGGTCCGTCTGAAGATGTTGTTTTTTGGTTTTGCCTCCCATTGAAGTCAATGGGGTTTGGGTGTGTTCGATGAATTGAACTGAACCTTGAAAGTTTTGTTTATCTCTAGTAGAAAGTTCCAGAGTGGGAAGGATGCACAGAATAAATATTGTACACGATTGTGGGAAGAGGAGATAAGAGAAGGAGATCTTGCGAGGATTGGAGGTTGCATGCAGGTAAGTACCAGGAGACTACACAGTTCACTCACCATAATTATTTTACTTAGTTATGTGGATTACTCAACCAGAAAATAGAAAACATTCAAAACATTATACAGGTATTCAACCTGGAGGCTGAGACCCTTGTGCTGTACAGCGTGATACCCAAACAATATGTACCTACCTACAATGCTTTCTATAAATCTACCTACTGGCGTGACTGATATTCAACAGGATGGTGGTAACCCAATGAGAGATAGATAATAATGAAGCGGTTGGGCTGAAAAGTAACTTTTAATGTAACTATTAAAATAACAAAAATTTGCGCAAAACTCAAAGTGCAAAGACTCACTTACATAGAAAAATGGTGTACACAATGATAAATAATTCTCCTGATACTTCCCAGAATTGGGTCAAAATATAATATTAAATCATAAGGACATAGAAATCCACTATTCAGTAGAGTCTGTAGAGCAATACCTCAGTAAATAAGTAATCCAGTGGAGGACCAAGCCCATTCAATGTATAAAACACACCTAGGGCATATGAGCTCTGTTTGTATTACCACGACATGTGCAGAGCTCACGTATATCTGCAACTACTGTATGCTTGCTGGAACCAATAGAATCATGACGACAACGGATCTAGCACCTGGCTACAGAATCGCATTTTTGATAACCAGCCTCGCTAAAGCAGACAGCTGTGGTCTGGTGTTCTAAGGCTTGTAAAGGGTAATAAATGTATGGATATGGATATAAAACACAGTGGACCTACAGAAGCAGATGACATGGCGATGACATGGCTCCTCAAACTATCATTGATTGTGGAAACTTCACAGTAGACTTCAAGCAGCTTGGATTGTGTGCCTCTCCACTCTTCCTACAGACTCTGGGATCTTGATTTACAAATGAAATGCAAAATTTACTTAGATTTGAAAAAAAACATTATGTCATGTCATGTCATGGTAGTAAACACAGAGCTCATATGCTGCTCTAGGGTGAGTGCCATACATTGAATTGACTTGGTCCTCCACTGGATTATTTGTCTACCGAGGCATAGCTCTACAGACTCTACTGAAGAGTGGATTTCTGTGTCCTTATGACTAAATATTCTCCTTTGACCCCATTCTGGGAAGTGCTAGAGAATTATTTACCATTGTGTACATCATTTTTCTATGTATGTGAGTTTTTGCACTTGGAGGTTTGCATGAATTTTTGTTATTTTAATAGTAACATTAAAAATTATTTTTTAACCCAACAGCTATATCACTACTGGCTTGACTGTTTAAACCGGCCGCCTGTTGCCTGTTAACACCCTGGAAATTTTGACAATTATATGAGTGTAACGTACAGACTCATCTGCGGTACAGCACAACAGTTTACAATCTTCCAATTAATTATCTCTATTCCACAACCAAATATCCCTTTCCCATCCAGATGTACCCTCAATGAGCTCAGAGGAATAGTCCGCCCTCAAATTTATTGAAAATACCATAATAGTTAACCAACTGCAAGGGTTATTTAGTGGTAAATAAAGTTTATCGATGTTGAACAATTATCCCGTACTATAACATTCCTCAGAAACTCCCTCCTGAAACAAAAAAAGAAGTTCAAGTTTGATCTGAAGTCCATTGTGTGCAGTGTCGGCAACTAGGCATGGATTAGGAGTTTTAATTACAGAACAAACACGAAACATGGCAGCAAATCTGGAAGTTCCAGAAGCTGATTTTGGCAATAAACGTGGCCTGAAAGAGTCAATATGCCTATCTATATAACTACATACTTTATCTCATCCTTGAATATTTTGGCACCAGAATGTAGTGAAGTGGGCCTGCTTTGGACAAGCAATCAGTGTATATGGACAGATGTGGGGTCCCTCCAGCAGGTGAACGGTAACATTGTTGACTGCGGCTTAACTCCTTAGCAGCGTCCAACACCTCTTACATTAGATCCCTGCCTTTTCCATCTCTCAGCAGCATCCCTGGCAGGAATCTCCTCACATCTGGACAGGTTATGATCACGGACACAATCAGCTCCACTCTGCCGCTGCTCTGGTATCTGTGGGATGTTTCTACAAGAGGATGTCATTAGATTCCCCTCCAGCACATCCTCTCCCTGTTCCTAATAACTTCCAACTGCCCTGAAGATGGTTGCACTCCTTTTCCTGTGTTCACATCGCCTCAGATCGTAGCTCCACCTGTGACATTCATTTTGTAGCTGTCTCTGATGCAGACACAGGTATACACATTTATAGAACCCTGGTGACCCAACACACATCTCACAGTTGCACTTACAACTACAATGCATTTTGTTTTACAAACTTCCCCACCTCATCTAAACATCTCTCATTATGTTTGTTTTGCTTTTCACATAACGTAGTATATAGATCAAACATTTAATAAAGGCTGAATGTCGATTTATGCTGCATTATAAACACAAGTGCTGCAAAGAGATTTCTTCAAGCTTCCAAGTGTTTCATTTTTATTCTACTTGCAAAAGCAATTTGCATTTAACATTTATTATGTCCAGGAGGAAAGAAACAAATTGCATTCACCACTTTAAGAAATAATAAAATAATTCCAATCACTGGAAAAAAATGAACAATCCAAACAGTTTGATCATTCTTCAATTATCAGATTATGCAGTATAGTACCGTACTCAAAATAAATATTTATAGAGCCGAAGCCGTAATGTCATGAAGCATGTCGCTGCAGCTATACATGTCAGGCTGTGTAGTTGCACGTTAATTGTGAAAACAAAGAAAAATCCATATCCACATTGAACAAATTAGCTATTTTTTTATTTTGCATTTACATCAAATTTTCCTGGTGCTGGATTTAACAACATTGTGTTCATTTAGTTAATGCCAATAGCAGCCTAGAAAACAGTTATAGAATGGGATGACCTTCTTTGGGGAGAACCATGGACCATACAGTACATGCTGATTTTTTAGCAAAGCTTGAACAATGGTTTAACTTGACATGCTTTATAAATGTACTTTAAAGAGGTAGTCCCACAAACACAATACATTTTAATTAATGGATCTTGGAATAATAAGTTCTACAATTGTATGTGTTAAACAAATCTTTCTGTGCAGTGATAATCTTATAAATGTGCCCCTGCTGTGTACTGTGCAATGACTGTGTCTTACCATGCAGGTTGCATATGGAAATTGCCTCTTCAGAGAGAGGATTTTAACTCTAGTACCTTCATCGACTATTTAATAAGCCTTGCCATGCGACTTAGGATAAAGGCCAAACCAAAAAATCAATTTGCAGACACTTGTTTCAGGGTGTTACCCCTCTTCAGTGCAAAGTATGTGATCTGATTTGGCTGACTGAGATACAAGGGGTAATGTTCTACTTGTGGAGAGTGACATGCCAGGGTGAGAATACTTATAGGCCATGCAATGCTCATGCTTGAAATTAAATATGCACATTGCCTCCGTAGATGGAAAATGGATTTTAACTCTAGTGTCAGCTATTGAAAGTAGCAATTTTAAGAGTCAATATCGACCCATTAACAAGCCTTTCCACATGATTTTGGCTAGAAGCCAAACCAGAGTTTCAATCTGATAGCATCTCTATGTCCCCTGAGTAATGGTTTCTCCCTTTTTGCCCCACCACTACTATTGCTCCATCAATAGCATCAAGACAGCAATAGTAACTCCTACACAGTATCACTACCTTAAAGGGAACCTGTCACCACGTTTTTGGAAGATGGGATAAAAATAGCGTTAAATAGTGGCAGAGGTGGGCGTTACATTAGTGTGTGTGTTATGCGTTTATTACCCACCTAAGTTGCCGAAATAACTTTGCAAAGTCTCCGTTTTCGCCTGTCAATCAGGCTGGTCAGGTCGCATGGGCGTTGTCTTCCCCCAGATTTGGCGTAGTTTTCCGTTGGTGGCGTAGTGGTGTGCGCATGCCCAAAGTCCGGAATCCTCTTCCAGGGGATTTAAAATAGCGCGGTGTTCGTTATTGCATTGGTGATCGGTGGGCGCGGCCATCTTCCTTTGGCCGCGCGTGCGCAGAAGCGGCGCTCTGCTGGCCGCGGCTTCAGGAAAATGGCCGCCGCGATATCCATCTGCGCACGCGCGGCATCCCGCGGCCATTTTCCTGAAGCCGCGGCCAGCAGAGCGCCGCTTCTGCGCACGCGCGGCCAAAGGAAGATGGCCGCGCCCACCGATCACCAATGCAATAACGAACACCGCGCTATTTTAAATCCCCTGGAAGAGGATTCCGGACTTTGGGCATGCGCACACCACTACGCCACCAACGGAAAACTACGCCAAATCTGGGTGAAGACACCACGCCCATGTGACCTGACCAGCCTGATTGACAGGCGAAAACGGAGACTTTGCAAAGTTATTTCGGCAACTTAGGTGGGTAATAAACGCATAACACACACACTAATGTAACGCCCACCTCTGCCCCTATTTAACGCTATTTTTATCCCATCTTCCAAAAACGTGGTGACAGGTTCCCTTTAATGCTATTACAGTGTCACCTAATATCCTCCACAAAGTAACAATGCCTTGTTTGTCTGCACGCAAAGTAATAGTGCATTTTTACTGCTGTTTTGCATACATAGTACCTCCTTATAGCCCCTGCATAGT
This sequence comes from Ranitomeya variabilis, assembly GCF_051348905.1. NCBI lineage: Eukaryota > Metazoa > Chordata > Amphibia > Anura > Dendrobatidae > Ranitomeya > Ranitomeya variabilis. The sequence continues at coordinate 69,183,905 of NC_135237.1, read as the reverse complement.
AATATCCCCAGTTTGCAATTTGCTCACATTGCCTATTGGTACCCTCAAACAGTAATATTTCCACCTCAAAGTAATAGTGTCTCCTTAATACCTTACTCAGTGATAGTGCCCGCTTAGTGGCCTACACATTGTTAATATTTAACCGTAATACCCACAATAATATATTAAACTGTGATGGTCTACTAAAGAGTACCTACTGTATATGGGTTAATATGCTGATGACAAATATTTTTTCCCACACTACTAGAAAACACAGCGGTCCAGAAAAATTATTTCTTTGGCCTACTAATGGCAATGAGATGTCTGATCCCAGTTATTTATTTCCCTGACTACTAGAAAACATACAACATTCCAGCAAATGTATTTCTTAGGCCTAGAAATGGCAACATGATGGCTGATGCCCATTATTTACTTGCCAGACTACTAGAAAACACACAGGAACTTACAGGCACTGTACTCCCACATGCAGAAGGTACAGAGCACACAAAATGGCTTAAAGGCACAGTACTCCCAAAGACAAAGGGGGGCAGAGTACAAACAGTTTCTTAAAGCTGCAGTACTCTTACAGGTGGGGGCAGAGTACACACAGCATCTTAAAGGCACAGTACTCTCACAGGTGGGGGATACAGAGTACACACAGTGGCTTAAAGGCACAGTACTCCCACAGATATGGATTGCATAACTCACATAGTGGCTTTTTGGAACAGTACTCCCACAGGTTTTGGTTGCAGCGTACACACAGAGGCTTTTGGCACAGAACTACCACAGGTATGGTTGCAGAGTACATACAGCTACTTTTTTGTACAGTGTACACATAGCGCGATTGTTGTTTTCAGGGGCAGGAACAGGGTAAAACAGTCCGCATCCCTTCATATTCATAGGTAAGGTGATAAGTTGTTTAATGCTGGAGCTACCACTACTAGGGCCATCCACCAGTTATTGGAACAAGGGCTCCAGGTACCCTTTTTGAACAGAATGGCGGTTTAGCATTTACACTATGGATCTATTTAAAGTTTACAGGACTGGTGGATATTGCTGATTCAGTTACTTAAACTTTGAAATGAGCTGCGGTGCATGCTCAACCATGCATGCTTCATTGACAGGTATCATTCATGTGTCCTTTTCATTACCATAGGACAAGTATGTGACAATGTGAGAGCCTTAATGTCATCGATACTGCTCTCATCCAATGCAAAAGTGAGCAGTGCTGGACAATGTATTGGTCTGCTTCCCGCTCTGACTGAGTGCCGCCGTACAGTGAGAGCAGAGTGCAGCGGTGACGTCACCGCTGTGATCTGCTCTCACTTTCCGGCCGGTAGTCAGTCAGAGCGGGAAGCAGACGGCAAGGGACCTGACGGACATCAGATGGTGAGTATGTACGGTTTGTTTTTTTTAACTTTTACGCTGGTAACCACGGTAAACATCGGGTTACTAAGCGCGGCCCTGCGCTTAGTAACCCGATGTTTACCCTGGTTACCAGCGAACACATCGCTGGATCGCTGTCACACACAACGATCCAGCGATGACAGCGGGAGATCCAGCGACGAAAGAAAGTTTCAAACGATCTGCTACGACGTACGATTCTCAGCAGGGTCCCTGATCGCTGCTGCGTGTCAGACACTGCGAGATCGTAACTATATCGCTAGAACGTCACGAATCGTGCCGTCGTAGCGATGAAAATGCCACTGTGTGACGGTACCCTAACAGTACCACACCCGATACAGTATGTTAGTGTCCTATGTGGCGTAGAGTCATTTGGGACACTTCGGACACTATATTTTGCTTTTATCATCTTTGATTTATTACAATATCACTTTACATTGTACATTTTTTTAAACTTCTATCACCTTATGTTTATGTACCGAATCTTTAACTTTCTAACACCTTTGAATCTTTCCTCTTTTTCTTTGAGAAATCAAAACTTTTTTCACAGTAGTGTCATGTAAAATTGCCGACTATAAGCCAAAAGTACAACAATTCTGCTTTATTCTTATATACTTATTTTTTTTAGAATTACTTCCTTTAAAAATGTAATACAAGTGATACAGAAAATAAATGTAACACAAAAGAGCAGATTTTTCTCACCGTTTATGTGAATACATTTACATAACTATTGAATGCAACATGAAACGACAGCAGCAACGTGCAGGTGCAGCCACATCCAATATCTGAGCCATTGACGTAGATATTGGGCTCTAAGGTCTGGATATAATCACAACCCATTGAACCCTCAGTGAGAAAAGAATGAAACTGTAGGAAGAGCTGGGGGAAACAGCATATTAATATATATATATATATATACTTCACAAAAGCATTCACTTCAGGTGCACCTGCTTGTGTTGCAGATGCGAACATTTTTATTTAGATTTGCCTTGGTAGAAATAGACTGCAGGAATATAATGGTCTATAGGATCTGATTTTTTTCCCCACTCTTTTCCACATTCATTAATATATTGTGTTGTGCACATTATAGTTCCATAGTGCAGAGATATAAGCATACGGCATACCTAGCAAAGTACAGCAAAAGTCACAAGGTAGCAGTAATAGGTTAGCAGTCACAGGAGTAGGAGCGCTGCAATGCCACTCTCACTTTCTATTTTCTTTTTATTATTTTATGGTAATAATCATTTCTCCCTGTGCTGCATTTATAAATGTCACTCCAAAAATCAATGTGCTAACTAAATTACTGATCAAGTCAGGCACCCTTCCCTGAAATTGTAATAAAGCAGATGTCTAGTTGTCAGCAGCTTTTATTTTGTAATTATTACTTATAGTCATCAGTACTGGTGGTTTTTTAGCTATACTCCATGGGAGAACAACTGCAGTCAGTGACTATAGCCTAGTTGAGGGGCTGACGAAGACTGAATAGACCTCCTGTGAAAGAATAATATATGGGTCCTTTAAGTTTCAAAAAAGAAACCCCAGGACCACTAAGCAGAGGAGGACATGACTTTGGGAGGGGTGGACCTTTAACTCCTGCCACTTTGCTTGTATAGCAGTGTAGAGTTTAAGCAAGGTTGATGTTGCTTTAAGAGGAAGGAGCACAGTATGTTTGTGCCTGTTGTGTTACTGTGAGGAGGATGGGGCTTATATAGAGGAGGTAGCTCTCTGTCTATCTCCCGCTTTCTCTCACTGGATGAACTGGAGGAAACAGCCCCTTGATGCACCTCTGTCCTGGTGCTGTATGTCAGACAGCTGGGAATACCACGGTACTTGTGAATCCCAAATGTACTAGCACTTCACCTACTGTGATTGTTTTAGTCCTGTGATTTAAATAAAGTTGTGGCCATTTTGACAACCAAAATAATGTGTTTGGTGTATTTATTCCAGTGTCTAGGTTTACTGTAGTTATGGTTGATTTAAGATGGAGTGGGGTCCGTCCCATATCCAAAACTGCCTGCTACTGTAGACGTGGAAATGAGCACCCTTGGCTCTTGGGCCCCTGTGCGGCGGCACATGTTGCCCCAATGGTATGTCCGTCACTACACGGTGTTTCGGGCTGATGGCCCTTGTCAGTGAGAAGACCCCAGTCCAGAGCTTCTCACCTAGCCAAATCAGTTCTCATGCTTCGCACTGACGAGGCTAACAGCCCGAAACACCGTGTCTGCAAATTGAGATACTAATTTGGCTTTTATCCTAAGTCATATTGCACGACTCGCTAAAGGGTTGATTGTGACTTGTAGGATCGCTACTTCCAACAGGTGGCGCTATAGAGTTTAAGTCCTCTTTTTCTCAAAAGAGGCAATTTGAATATTTAATTTCCCAGAGGAGCATTGCACAGCGAACAAGCCTCCTTTCCTTGACAAGCCAGCTGGTATGTCACGCTCCATCAGGAAAAACGATACCCCTTAGACCCCAGTCCAGAGCCTCTCACCTAGCCAAATCAGTTCTCATGCTTTGCACTGACGAGGGCCAACAGCCCGAAACACCGTGTCTGTGAATTGAGATACTGATTTGGCTTTTATCCTAAGTCATATTGCACGACTCGTTAAAGGGTTGATTGTGACTTGTAGGATCGCTACTTCCAACAGGTGGCGCTATAGAGTTTAAGTCCTCTTTTTCTCAGAAGAGGCAATTTGAATATATACTTTATATGGCAACTCAACTAATCCAAAAGTTGCAGAATGAAGAACTTATATAAAGACTATAAACTATGACACTGTGATCCTCAGTGGGAGAGTGTATAACTTATGGTTCTGATTTCAGTACTATGTATCATTGTACTTTAGATCCAGGTTCAGATTTGTAGACTACACTCTGAAATATGAAAAACAAACAGAAAAAACATCTAATATTTGACAATTAAGATGTTTTAGATCTCTATGAAGTGTTGTAACTTGAAGCTCGTAGACCCAATGCAAAATCTCCAACAAGACCCCAATTACAGCAGATTTTTATGGTCTTTTGGTCATCGAGCAGTTGTACGGAAAACAGTGGCCTCCTCTGGCTGGTGATTAGTACTGCAGGTAATAATATTGTCAATTCTACATTACTAACAAAACAGAACAGCAGCTGCAGATTACATGCAAACGGTTAATGGTAGGTGACGGTAAGCGGCATATTCCTCATCACTTCACATTTGTTCACTGGAGGCGTGCATTCAGATGCAGTCTACTACATCTGAGTGTCCAACTCCAGTAGGTGTACATGCTTGAAAATGAGACACCACAGAGCGCATGTTCTGCAGGCAATATTATAATCTATCGCCCCTTCGGCGCATATATCTGATTCCTGTTTGGTTGGGGGCTTAGACATAAGCTCCGATGAGGCCACTAAATGAGTGCCCAAACCCAATGTGAAAGCTCTCTAAGGATAGGACATCAGTACATAAGTCTAGACTATCCCTTTAAACATACTCTGATGCAGTGCCCAGTTACTACTGTGCTGGATTGTGAATTAATTGTCAATGTTGTCCCTGCTCAATTGATGCTTCAAATAAAAGGCTCACTATTGCCCAATTATTGGTCATAGTGCTAATTACCAGAGTATATGCTGGATCGTGTATTACTCATCATTACTTCTAAACTAGAGCATTAATGATATGGAAAATTCAGACTGATTACTGAGCTAACAGATATATCAGTTTCAAGATGCGAGGTTGGAGTGATTCTATCAGATCTCATGTCTAAGTTCCATGCTTTTCCCCAATCTTTTAAAAAAGAAACCAGTACTTTTCAAGAACATCTTCACGGACATCTTCTCCAGCCAACGGGACCCTGCACTGTACTGATATGGAGCTAAAACTTTGAGCAGTGCCTTATCTAGATGAATGTTTCTGGTACTGTTGATATCCAAGTCAGGCTTCACGGCTGTTTAATGAAGCAGGCATTGACTCACTTTTTTTTCCTTCTGGAGGAGATCTAATTTGTGCAATAAATGTTATCGTAATTGATGCTGAAAATAGATACTAGTAGCTTAAATGAAATATTTGTGTTATATTCTCCTAAAATTGTGTAAAATAGATATAGAGTGGTCAGTGGATTATTTTTAGCAGCAGGAAATGAGAGTGGGTAGCTATAACTCACGTAAGAGAGTGTTAATGAGAGATTGAAAAACCCAAGGCGAGTGACTCACAGAGAGCCAAAGGTGCAGGTTGTTCAACAGCACAGTTTACCGACACTCACCGCATGCCATGCTCCGGTAATAAACTGGCGCTGAGACTTCTGCACTAAATGAAACTGTATATTCAACTCTCGTGCTCGATAATTTGCTCGATAATTTGATTGTTGAGTAGTGATATACTGTAATGGTGAAGAACCATTTGAAGTGGGCACAAATATACATTTTGGTAGTATTTGAGGTAAAACGCTGGGAAAATGCTTATGATTTGTAAAATCCATCAACAAGGATCATTGACTGTAATAGGGCACTCAATTCTTTTCCCTGGTCTCCCAAATGGAAATTTCTGAGGCGCCCTGTGCACTAAAGATGCTTAAACCTGTCACCATGAAATTGCAGTCCAATCCGCGACATTATGTTATAGATCAGGGGGAGCTGAGCAGACAGAAGCACAGTTTTGTGAAAAAAGACTTAGTATAACCCGTGTTTCTTGTGATTTAAACCTCTTACTCTTTCTGGGATTTTCGGTCCAGTGGACAGTCTTATCAGTGAGTAATGGCTTTCTTTCTATAAGTGTGTATACAGAGAAAGCTGTCAATCATTGTGTAAAGAGGTGCTTGAATGCAAAGGCGCAGAAGATGAAGATGCAGGGTTAACTTGAACCAAAGATTATTTCTTTACTTAACACAAACAGATTGGGTGATTAAGGTACAATATTAGGGGATAGTAAAGGATTGGAATACGCTAAAATGTTTTACAATATGAATATATCAATTCTGAATATGGAGGTTGTTGCATTAATTTCATCAATTGAACTCTACTATTCAACCAAAGGAATGATTACTGTAAGTACTGATGTCTCGGTCTAATACGCTGGTCTATATTATGTCAGAGTCTGCCTTGTTTTGTAATAATCGCAGCACAGGTCTTAACAGTAGACAGTGATGCCACCCCATTAGGCTGCAAATCTCTTTTGCATGATGCATTATGTTGGCCACCTATGTCCCCTGAAGCACGGTCCTAGTCCCCACGATTGTCCAAATTCCCCTATCTGGTCTCAGTGTCATCTGGGTCCCGTCTATCTGCTCTCATGTTCACCTCAGTCTTTTCCCTGGTTGACTGTCATGGTTCTGGTTCTGCTCACACGGGTCTGGTTATGCTCACCCGATTCTGGTTGTGCTCACACAGATCTGGTTATGTCCACACGGTTCTGATTCTGTTTTTTCTGTTATTCTTCCTCACTCCAAAACTGAGGCTTATCTTCATTGATCTCTCTAACACTCTTTATTAAGGCTAATAGCCAGCTCGGAAGGTTCCACATGTCTATCTTGATACAGGTTCAGCCTGAGTCTTTTATCATTTTTAACTGTGACACAGCTGTCACATGACCTGGTGTCTTCTGCACATTCTCCCTACCCGGGAACACATGCGCTGCTTCATGGTTCCTGTTGATTCAATACCTTTCTGCTTCTCCTTTCTCATAATCTTTGGCCAGTAGATGTTGGTGTTTGTTCATTGAAGCTTGTTTATATATTTAACTGTGTGGATCTTTCATTTTTCCATCTCCTTACAACTGAAAGGACCACCTACAGTACTGAAAATCCCAGAAAGAATAGAGGTTTCAATAATGAAAAACACAGATTATACTGAGTCCTTTTTCACAAAACTATATCTCAACCTACTCAGCTCCTCCTGCTGCATGATATGGTTCTTGCAGATTTTAATGCATTTTCATTTTGATGGGTTCTTTTTAACACCACAATTAATAGCTATTACTGATGAATGTTATAATTGTATACAATTGGAAAATAAAAGACCCTAAAACATTGACACCACTCAGTGCTCTTCAGCTATTGACTGTAGATCATTCCCACATACTTCCTCTTCTGCATGCCACTGCTTGTACTCAAAATACTAGTAATGCATAGAGCTTCCTGCTTCAATCTAATTGCCTTCACCCACATTTGCACCAGAAAGCTACTGAAAGTCCAGAAGGGAAAGAAGAGAAGCAGAGAGCTCCCAGCATTGTCAGTATTGGGGTCATTTGGGCTGCAGCGGTCTGGCAGAACAGGAAGTGTGTAAGGTACATCTTCAGCCAATAGCAGCGGAAAAAGCAGTGATGTCAGAAAAGGGAGCATCGTTTTGGTAAATAGAGCCCAGCAGGTTGTGGGTGTATCTATTGTTTGTGGTGTTAAATACTGCATACATCACCTTCAAAAGAAAGCAGAAAACCCAACTCTTCAAGAAAGCTTACAACCTGTAATGACCACACGGCCACCTCAACACCATCGGATCCACTGCAGCCCCGACCTACTGTCTCCTTCGCCATAATCATATGCAGAATGTAAGCTCACAAGTGCAGGGTCCTCTTCCCTCTGTATCAGTCTGTCATGGTTAGTTTTGTTTACTGTAAGTGATATTTGCATTTTGATGTAAGCCCGTCTAATGTACAGCACCATGGAATTAAAGGTGGTATATAAATAAATAATCATGATAAATCTAAATATAGGTATTCAGATATTCTATAATAGTCTCAGCCGATAAGTATAGGATAAGAATAAATATTAATTTCAGTTTTAATGAAAAGAAGGCCATTTGACATAGACAGTAGGTGTAGACATAAACCATTATATTAAAGGCTTGTTATCATGACTCTTCAGGAGCGCACCACTCTCCAGCTTCACTGTTTCCTGCTTGCCAGGAGGCGGTGCGCTCCTGATTGATTTACCATTTGCAATATCGGAGAGAACAGTTTGGACCAAAGATGGCTTTGTATCTGAAGTATCAGAGGAGCACAGTGGTATCAAAGCTGGCTGGATCCAGTGATCGGGCCAGCTTCAGAGCAGCACATACAAGCTCTATTGGAAAGTGCTCTGAAGGGCTGCTCTCCTTGCCTAGGAGACAGGCCACTGCTGATAGGCTACAGCGGTGACTGGTTACCTAAACAATAATTGGTAAACAAGAAAAATAAAAATTCTCATTGTTCTGGAGAACTGAGGAGATTTTTAGCAAGAGATGAATTCCACCTTTGCTTTTTTTACTATTTATAGTATTTTGCAAGTTTAACCATTTATGATGTTAAGAAAACCCTTTTAAAGCAGAATTGCAAAGGAAATGAAAGTTGATGGGAATGCTATATTGTCTTGTGTGTAAGTGAAAGTGCTAATGACAAGTACATTGAGATTAATGTTCACAATTAAGGTCAGGTCATTAATGGACTTTCTAATTCTCATCATTAACAACTATTATTCTGGGTCATGTGAACAATGGGAAACAGACACTCAGGCTAATAAGTAATGTAGTCTGGATAGGTGAACCCCTAAGTGACCTTAAAGCTCAATGCTACAAATCTTTATTTAAACTCCAATCATATATGTTGTAAATAGTTGTTTTTTTTACCTCAAAAAGCACTATTCCATTATGACCATTTATATCAAAGTATATTTCTAGCATTCAGGTACATTGTACCGATAAATATTTCCAATTTGTTTAATTCACGATAGCCATGTGGTATCTTTAAGATACACTGTGATATAGTGTGCTGATGTTCTGTAGGGTGCATTTAGGCCTAATTCAGGTAAGTAGAGGAAATAACTTGTGCAGCAAAACACTGTAGGGCAAATTTACTACTTCTATCCAATACTTAGACACATATACCACACCAACTTATTCTGGATGATACATATGGTACATTGTTAGACACTTTATTTTACTGTGTGCCCCCTTTTTTAAAAAACTAAATTTTGGCACAGTGTAATGCATGTTGTTGAATTTTAAACCCTTTTTCTTCAAAGCCACTTCCCTTTGTCAACTAAGCTAGTAAAAACATATAACTAGTGATGGGCGAACCTGAACAGTAAAGTTCAGGGTCCATACCAAACAGCTAGTGTTCGGGCACGGACCCCGAACATGGACTTCTCCAGGTAGCCTGTGTTACTATTCAGGTTCACACCACGAACATTGGGTGTTTCCCACACTGTCATCTGTATGACAGCGCAAGAAACAATGGTGGCTCTGATCCTCGGTAAGATCATTACCGCCGGTCAGAGAGCTATCAGATGACAGCGTGAGCCAGCAGCTGTAATTGGTGATAAAAAGTTTACGTCCGGGCACAGGCTTTGGCTGATGAGAGAGAATACTCCCATTCCCATTAGCCTACACCTTCTGTCGCTGATAACAGCGAGCGCAGGCACATTGATGGGAGTATTCGTCAGCCAGCGCTTGTGCGCTATAAATAAGTTAAAAAAAGATCATCCTGATCATCGTGGAACAGTATAGATTATCTTGACATCGGACAGTTTAGGGATATTATTGTTTATTATTTTTCTTTTTTTTGTTACAGGGGACATGGGCATTGACGGATTAGGCGTAAGGTGTGTATTTTTGTTGTTTATTATGTTAATTTTTTTACAGGGGACAAGAGCTTCTGAGGAAGAACTGCCGAAACGTGCATTAAGGGGGTCCACTGTTGCAGATTGGAGCTCTGGTAAATATGCCTGTCTGTATGCCTATACTGAATGTTGTTTAGATATCTACTTAGTAAATCATATTTGTTTCACTGCCCCTGGTCTGTCTGCTAACAGATGATTTGGAATCATGACATTATAGCCTTATTTCCAATATCCAAGCCATCTCGTTTACACAACACACCTGAGACAGTCTCCAGCATCGCGTACATGTATTAAACACTCAGCACCTTGTTTATTCCATATGAACAATTACTGTCTTGGATTTTCAATATGATGTATATTGCATTGCTAGTGTGATTAGGACTGCATGATATATTTCCATCATCAATATTAGGTTCTTACTAGTTTACAGGCTCCATTTGTATAAATCCCTATAAATGGAGAGATTCTTACTATAACCTCTGCACAGTGTATTTTTCGTTTTCTGTTTGTATGTGTGGCCATCTCCTTTCTTTTAATTATGTCCCTTTTTAAAATAATTGTTTAATAAAAATCAATACTTTTTAGACATTATTTTGCATTATCGGTTCATTATTCTGACCTGACTAGTTAGACTTATCTTACGGTGAAGGTCTGGTTTTCTCTGGGATCTGTAGACAGAGTGCTCGGAGCCAAGTCTGTCCAGGGTATTCTTTTTGGGCTTACGGCTTTACACAGAATTCAGTATTAAACAGTTCATCTATGAATCCATCATTGAAGTGAGATAAAGCACTTACAAAAAAAAATCATCATCATCTCTATGTATCCCTGTCTTAATCTTTTTCCGACATAGCTTCCTTCTCCCCTTCACCCAACCTATTCAGGGACTTATATTCGCAACATGTAACTTCCTCCCAAGTGAAATAAAAGTCTGTTGTTTATCTCAAGACAGACATTTTTCTCTATTAAATTGTATTAGGGTGGTTTCACACTTGCGTTTTTGTCTGCAGCGTTTTTTGCACAAAAAACGCATGCGTTTTTTCCCCCTATATTTAACATTGAAAACGCATGCGTTTTTTTGTACGCGTTTGGTCGCGTTTTCAAACGCATGCGTTTTTTCTGCATGCGTTCATTTTCAGAAATGCTACCTGCAGTATTTTCTTGCGCGTTTTTTTTTGCCGCGAAAAAACGCATGCGTTTACATGCGTTTTTTCACACATGCGTTTTTTTTTAAAAACGCATGCAGATAAAAATGCAAGTGTGAAACCAGCCTTACAAAGTTTCCTATGTTCTCTCGTTCTGTTTGTTTATGACATTTGTTTATAGTTAAAGTTCAATGGCCATTTAAGTATTAGATAACACTAATTATTTTGGTTCTAATCCATTCGGTGCATTATTATAGGTGTTATTCACAAGCTGATGTAATCGCCAGCATGCATTAAGCATTGTCGGAGAGATGCACCTGTATTACTAATGTGTTCTATTTTAGGAAAGCCATATGCTCTAAATTATAAGTGCACCAATGTGTTAGATTGAAAAAAGGAACGATTTAAGTGATGACTCATGCTAATTCTAAATAGCGATTAGCTGATCTGAAACATTGTGAACTATCAATCAATGAGTACATGGAACATGTGTCCAGCCACGGCATGGACTTATTGACCGTGTAAATGACTTCAGATTAGGGTTGAGCGAAACGGGTCGATCATTTTCAAAAGTCGCCGACTTTTGGCTAAGTCGGCGTCTCATGAAACCCGATCCGACCCCTGTGCTTGTCGGCCATGCGGTACGCGACTTTCGCGCCAAAGTCGCGTTTCAATGACGCGAAAAGCGCCATTTCTCAGCCAATGAAGGTGAACGCAGAGTGTGGGCAGCGTGATGACATAGATCCTGGTCCCCACCATCTTAGAGAAGGGCATTGCAGTGATTGGCTTGCTGTCTGCGGCGTCACAGGGGCTATAAAGGGGCGTTCCCGCCGACCGCCATCTTACTGCTGCTGATCTGAGCTTAGGGACAGGTTGCTGCCGCTTCATCAGAAGCAGGGAGAGCGTTAGGCAGGGTCCACTAACCACCAAACCGCTTGTGCTGCAGCGATTTCCACTGTCCAACACCACCTTCGGTGTGCAGGAACAGTGGAAGCTATTTTTTTTTTTTTTTCCCCTCAGCGCTGTAGCTCATTGGGCTGCCCTAGAAGGCTCCGTGATAGCTGTATTGCTGTGTGTACGCCACTGTGGAAACCAACTGCTTTTTTCAAAGCACATATCCTCTTGTTCCTTCCTTTCTGCACAGCTATCTTTTTTGTTTGTCCACACTTTTTATTTAATTTGTGCATCAGTCCACTCCTATTGCTGCCTGCCATACCTGGCTTACATTACTGCAGGGAGATAGTAATTGTAGGACAGTTTTTTTTTTTTTTTTGTTTTTTTTTTGTGGGAGATTAAGATTGGCATTTCTGCTACAGTGCCATCCCTGTGTGTGCCATCTCTCACTGAGTGGGCCATAGAAAGCCTATTTATTTTTTCCGTGATTTGTGTTCTAAAATCTACCTCAACACAGAAACACTACATCAATCAGTGGGAGAAAAATATTGGCCTCAGTCAGGGCTTGTGTGCCACTGCTGTGTGTGCGCTATCTCTCATTCAGTGGGCTATAGCAAGCCTATATTTTTTTTTTTTTTTTTTTTTTAATATTATTTGGTTTCAAAAGTCTCCCTGAAAAAAAAAAAAAACCTAAAAAAACAGTGGGAGAGTAATATTGCCCTTTCAGCTTGTGTGCCAGTCTTGACTCCTGGGTGTGCCACCTCTCTCCCTCTCATTCAGTGGGCCATAGAAAGCCTATTTATTTTTTTTTTTAAATATTATTGGGTTTCTAAAGTCTCCCTGAAAAAAACAAAAAATACATAAAAAAACAGTGGGAGAGTAATATTGCCCTTTCAGCTTGTGTGCCAGTCTTGACTCCTGGGTGTGCCACCTCTCTCCCTTTCATTCAGTGGGCCATAGAAAGCCTATTTTTTTTTTTTTAATATTATTTGGTTTCTAATTCTCCCTGAAAAAAAAAAAAAAACCTAAAAAAACAGTGGGAGAGTAATATTGCCCTTTCAGCTTGTGTGCCAGTCTTGACTCCTGGGTGTGTCACCTCTCTCCCTCTCATTCAGTGGGCCATAGAAAGCCTATTTATTTTTTTTTTTAAATATTATTGGGTTTCTAAAGTCTCCCTGAAAAAACAAAAAATACATAAAAAAACAGTGGGAGAGTAATATTGCCCTTTCAGCTTGTGTGCCAGTCTTGACTCCTGGGTGTGCCACCTCTCTCCCTTTCATTCAGTGGGCCATAGAAAGCCTATTTTTTTTTTTTTAATATTATTTGGTTTCTAATTCTCCCTGAAAAAAAAAAAAAAACCTAAAAAAACAGTGGGAGAGTAATATTGCCCTTTCAGCTTGTGTGCCAGTCTTGACTCCTGGGTGTGCCACCTCTCTCCCTCTCATTCAGTGGGCCATAGAAAGCCTATTTATTTTTTTTTTTAAATATTATTGGGTTTCTAAAGTCTCCCTGAAAAAACAAAAAATACATAAAAAAACAGTGGGAGAGTAATATTGCCCTTTCAGCTTGTGTGCCAGTCTTGACTCCTGGGTGTGCCACCTCTCTCCCTTTCATTCAGTGGGCCATAGAAAGCCTATTTTTTTTTTTTTTTTAATATTATTTGGTTTCTAATTCTCCCTGAAAAAAAAAAAAAAACCTAAAAAAACAGTGGGAGAGTAATATTGCCCTTTCAGCTTGTGTGCCAGTCTTGACTCCTGGGTGTGTCACCTCTCTCCCTCTCATTCAGTGGGCCATAGAAAGCCTATTTATTTTTTTTTTTAAATATTATTGGGTTTCTAAAGTCTCCCTGAAAAAACAAAAAATACATAAAAAAACAGTGGGAGAGTAATATTGCCCTTTCAGCTTGTGTGCCAGTCTTGACTCCTGGGTGTGCCACCTCTCTCCCTTTCATTCAGTGGGCCATAGAAAGCCTATTTTTTTTTTTTTTAATATTATTTGGTTTCTAATTCTCCCTGAAAAAAAAAAAAAAACCTAAAAAAACAGTGGGAGAGTAATATTGCCCTTTCAGCTTGTGTGCCAGTCTTGACTCCTGGGTGTGCCACCTCTCTCCCTCTCATTCAGTGGGCCATAGAAAGCCTATTTATTTTTTTTTTTAAATATTATTGGGTTTCTAAAGTCTCCCTGAAAAAACAAAAAATACATAAAAAAACAGTGGGAGAGTAATATTGCCCTTTCAGCTTGTGTGCCAGTCTTGACTCCTGGGTGTGCCACCTCTCTCCCTTTCATTCAGTGGGCCATAGAAAGCCTATTTTTTTTTTTTTTTTAATATTATTTGGTTTCTAATTCTCCCTGAAAAAAAAAAAAAAACCTAAAAAAACAGTGGGAGAGTAATATTGCCCTTTCAGCTTGTGTGCCAGTCTTGACTCCTGGGTGTGTCACCTCTCTCCCTCTCATTCAGTGGGCCATAGAAAGCCTATTTATTTTTTTTTTTAAATATTATTGGGTTTCTAAAGTCTCCCTGAAAAAACAAAAAATACATAAAAAAACAGTGGGAGAGTAATATTGCCCTTTCAGCTTGTGTGCCAGTCTTGACTCCTGGGTGTGCCACCTCTCTCCCTCTCATTCAGTGGGCCATAGAAAGCCTTTTTTTTTTTTGGTTTTTTTAATATTATTTGGTTTCTAAAGTCTCCCTGAAAAAAACAAAAAAAACATAAAAAACAGTGGGAGAGTAATATTGCCCTTTCAGCTTGTGCGCCAGTCTTGACTCCTGGTTGTGCCACCTCTCTCTCTCTAATTGTGGGCCATAGAAAGCCTTTTTTTTTTTTTTTTTTAATATTATTTGGTTTCTAAAGTCTCCCTGAGAAAAAAAAATAAATAAATTAGGTGGGAGATTAATATTGACATTAGTGCTTGAGTGACAGTCCTGCGTGTGTGTCATCTCTGTGATTTTGTGCCACAGAAAACAGAGTGTGTAACATTGTGCCTGATTTTCCTTGTGGTCTCACCAACCTGTTAAGGGATATTGAAATCATACTGAAGTTATAGCTCACCGTGTAAGTTGTTTGATAGCAACAAATAAAGTTACTTTGGTTAAGATTTTAAAACAATGAGGAAGTCTGGTGCAAGAGGTCGTCGTGGGCGTTCATTGTCAGCTGGTAATGATGGTAGTGGTAGTGGAGCATCAGGTGGTCGTGGGGATAAAAATATTCCACCTAAGTCTGGAGCTGTGGAGCCAGTTTCGTCGTCAGGCTACACAAGGCCTCGAACGCTCTCTTTTCTGGGAGTAGGAAAACCGCTTTTAAAGGCGGAGCAGCAACAGCAAGTTTTGGCTTACATTGCAGACTCAGCCTCTAGCTCTTTTGCCTCCTCTTCCGAAACTGGTAAATGTAAAAGCAGCGCGTCGCTTGTGGATGTTCACGGTCAGGGACAAGTCGCTTCCTTGTCCTCCTCAGCAAAAACTACAACAAGAGAGAAGGATGCAGCAGGCGACACAACGGGTCACTCCATGGAGCTCTTTACACATACCGTCCCTGGCTTAGAAAGTGAAACATTTAACAGGCCATGCCCATTACAAGTATATTCTGACATGGAGTGCACTGATGCACAGCCACAGCCAGAGTACTATGCTGCTCCTTTGACTCAGACCACCACATTGCCCTCTCAGGGTACAGATCCACAATCAGACCCTGATGAGACTATGTTGCCCCGCCACGAACGCTATACCACCGACCGACACAGTGACACAGACGAAGTTGCACACGAGCTCGAAGAGGAGGTAATAGATGACCCAGTTATTGACCCCGATTGGCAGCCATTGGGGGAACAGGGTGCAGGCGGCAGTA
Source organism: Ranitomeya variabilis (assembly GCF_051348905.1). NCBI lineage: Eukaryota > Metazoa > Chordata > Amphibia > Anura > Dendrobatidae > Ranitomeya > Ranitomeya variabilis. The sequence continues at coordinate 69,168,077 of NC_135237.1, read as the reverse complement.
GTTCAGAAGCGGAGGTGGAGGAGGGGCCGCAGCAGGCATCAACATCGCAACAGGTTCCATCTGCCGGGCCCGTATCTGGACCAAAACGCGTGTCAAAGCCAAAACCTGTTGGAGCACAGCGTTGCCATCCGGTTAAAGCTCAGTCTGCAATCCCTGAAAAGGGATCAGAGTCTAGGAAGAGTGCAGTCTGGCATTTTTTTAAACAACATCCAACTGATCAGCGCAAAGTCATCTGTCAAAAATGTTCAACTAGCTTAAGCAGAGGTCAGAATCTGAAAAGTCTAAATACTAGTTGCATGCATAGACACTTAACCACCATGCATTCTCAAGCCTGGACTAACTACCAAACGTCCCTCAAGGTTGTAGCACCCTCGGCCAATGAAGCTAGTCAGCAACGCAACATCCCTTCCGTCACTGTAAGGCCACCATTTTCCGCACCACCGGCAGTATCTGTGCAGGTTTCTTTGCCAGCCAAAAGCAGTCAGGGTCAGGGAATCACCAGTTTTGTAGGAGGAAATATTGCATGTAGGGCACCGGCGGAAACAATACCGTCTCCAACCGTCTCTCAGTCTGCCATGTCCACCGGCACACCCGAAAGTTCCACGATCTACAGCTCTCCAGTCCAGCTCACCCTACATGAGACTCTGGTTAGAAAAAGGAAGTACTTATCCTCGCATCCGCGTACACAGGGTTTTAACGCCCACATAGCTAGACTAATCTCGTTAGAGATGATGCCCTACCGGTTAGTTGAAAGCGAAGCTTTCAAAGCCCTGATGGAGTACGCTGAACCACGATACGAGCTACCCAGTCGACACTTTTTTTCCAGAAAAGCCATCCCAGCCCTGCACCAGCATGTTAAACAGCGCATCGTCCATGCACTCAGGCAATCTGTGAGTACAAAGGTGCACCTGACTACAGATGCATGGACCAGTAGGCATGGCCAGGGACGTTATGTGTCCATCACGGCACACTGGGTGAATGTGGTGGATGCAGGGTCCACAGGCGACATCAATTTAGGGACAGTTGTGCCTAGCCCACGGTCTAGGAAACAGTTGGCTGTAGGCGTTCGCACCCCCTCCTCCTCCTCCTCGTCCTCCTGCAGAAGCTACAGCTCTTCCACAGAACGCAGTCGGCCAACCACTCCATCGGCAGATGACACTGTTGCACACCAGTTGTCCCATTATGGGCCAGCTACTGCCAAGCGTCAGCAGGCTGTATTGGCTATGAAGTGTTTGGGCGACAACAGACACACCGCGGAAGTTCTGTCCGAGTTCTTGCAACAAGAAACGCAGTCGTGGCTGGGCACAGTAGATCTTGAGGCAGGCAAGGTAGTGAGTGATAACGGAAGGAATTTCATGGCTGCCATCTCCCTTTCCCAACTGAAACACATTCCTTGCCTGGCTCACACCTTAAACCTGGTGGTGCAGTGCTTATTGAAAACTTATCCTGGGTTCTCCGACCTGCTCCTCAAAGTGCGTGCACTTTGCTCACATATCCGACGTTCGCCTGTACACGCCAGCCGTATGCAGACCTATCAGCGGTCTTTGAACCTTCCCCAGCATCGCCTAATCATAGACGTTGCAACAAGGTGGAACTCAACACTGCACATGCTTCAGAGACTGTGCGAACAGAGGCGTGCTGTTATTTATTTGTGGGAGGATACACGGGCAGGCAGTAGGATGGCAGACATGGAGTTGTCAGGTGTGCAGTGGTCGAAGATACAAGACATGTGTCAAGTCCTTCAGTGTTTTGAGGAATGCACACGGCTGGTTAGTGCAGACAACGCCGTAATAAGCATGAGCATCCCCCTAATGCGTCTGCTGATGCAAAGTTTGACGCACATAAAGGAGCAGGCGTCTGCACCAGAGGAAGAGGGAAGCCTTGATGACAGTCAGCCATTGTCTGGTCAGGGCAGTGTACAGGACGAGGTAGCGGGCGAAGAGGAGGTGGAGGACGAGGAGGATGATGGGGATGAGTATATTTTTAATGCGGAAACTTTCACGGGGGCACAGGAAATTGGTTGCGTGTCACGGCCGGGTTCTGGTTTTTTGAGGGACACAAGTGACGTAGATTTGCCTGCAACTGCCCCTCAACCAATCACAACCGGAGATTTGACAAGTGGAACTTTGGCCCACATGGCGGATTATGCCTTACGTATCCTACAAAGGGACACACGCATTACGAAAATGATGAACGATGACGATTACTGGTTGGCCTGCCTCCTTGATCCACGCTATAAAGGCAAATTGCAAAATATTATGCCACATGAGAACTTGGAACTAATATTAGCAACCAAACAATCAACTCTTGTTGACCGTTTGCTTCAGGCATTCCCAGCACACAGCGCACGTGATCGTTCTCACACGAGCTCCAGGGGGCAGCAGACTAGGAGTGTTAGGGGTGCACACATCAGAAGTGGCGTTGGACAGAGGGGTTTTCTGACCAGGTTGTGGAGTGATTTTGCTATGACCGCAGACAGGACAGGTACTGCTGCATCAATTGAAAGTGACAGGAGACAACATTTGTCCAGTATGGTTACTAACTATTTTTCATCCCTTATCGATGTTCTCCCTCAACCGTCATTCCCATTTGATTACTGGGCCTCCAAATTAGACACCTGGCCAGAATTGGCAGAATATGCATTGCAGGAGCTTGCTTGCCCGGCAGCAAGTGTCCTATCAGAAAGAGTATTCAGTGCTGCAGGGTCAATATTAACCGAAAAAAGGACTCGTCTGGCTACCCAAAATGTTGACGATCTAACATTCATTAAAATGAACCACAACTGGATTTCAAAATCTTTTGCCCCACCTTGCCCGGCCGACACCTAGCTTTCCTATGAAAAGCTCTTGCCTGTGAATTACTTTTCTAATGTCTAATTTGCTGCTGCAGATTGTACAGCATACGACATGTTTACACCTCCCTAAATGGCCAAACTCCCCACACGGGGCCGTGGTATCGCGACTTGGCGCAAGCACCCGTGAGACTGCTGTTTGTCTGAAGAGGTGGGTGTGCTCGCTTTTGGTTGACGGCATTGCTACTGGGTCCCTCATAGTACAATGTAGTGTCTCTGGCGGTGGTGGTGCGCACCCAACGTCAGACACACCGTTGTAACATGAGTGGCCCTGGGGCGGTCCCGCCGGCCTCAAGAGAGTTCCCCCCTACCCCAGCTCAAACTGGGCTCTACTACGTGCAAAATTATGTCGCACAGCTCCACCAATCTTTAGTCTATTCGCTGACATCATTCAATGTCTGGCACTGACAATACAAATTTGTAGACATCTATGATGCAACTTAAAGTAGTCTGTGTCTGTGTCCTATATTGGCACCATTAAATAGTTACTGCCAAATTACTATGTCAGAAACACAGCAGATGAGCCCACCCCTGTACCTAAGTATGCCATCTTTTTTTTTGTTTTGGTTGTTTTGCGAGACATTAACATCTATTTATATTTTGGGAGTACTGGGACAGACACTCCTTGCACTACTCCTCCACTCAGCACCAAGCTGCCTGCCCGTGTATCCATGTAACCGCTGTAAAACTGCCATGAGCCTATTGTTTGTTATTTTAGGCCTTTGATAGCCTGTCTGCGGTCCCTACTCCTCCACTGACCACCAAGCTGCCTGCCCGTGTATCCATGTAACCGCTGTAAAACTGCCATGAGCCTATTGTTTGTTATTTTAGGCCTTTGAAGCCTTTCTGCGCTCCCTCCTTCCACTAGTCCTCCACTGACCAGACCACTGCTGCCCGTGTACCCCTGGAACCAATTTTAAAGTGCCTACAGCCAGCCCATTTTATTGTGTTAGGCCTTCGAAGCCTGTCTGCGGTCCCTCCTTCCACTAGGCCTCCACTGACCAGACCACTGCTGCCCGTGTACCCCTGGAACCAATTTTAAAGTGCCTACAGCCAGCCCATTTTATTGTGTTAGGCCTTCGAAGCCTGTCTGCGGTCCATACTTCCACTAGGCCTCCACTGACCAGACCACTGCTGCCCGTGTACCCCTGGAACCAATTTTAAAGTGCCTACAGCCAGCCCATTTTATTGTGTTAGGCCTTCGAAGCCTGTCTGCGGTCCATACTTTAAATACTCCTCCACTCACCACCAAGCTGCCTGCCCGTGTATCCATGTAACCGCTGTAAAACTGCCATGAGCCTATTGTTTGTTATGTTAGGCCTTTGATAGCCTGTCTGCGGTCCTTACTTTAAATACTCCTCCACTCACCACCTAGCTGCCTGTGTATCCATGTAACCGATGTAAAACTGCCATGACTGCCTACTGTTTGTTATTTTAGGCCTTTGATAGCCTGTCTGCGGCCCCTACTTGCAATACTCCTCCACTGACCACAATGCTGCCTGGAGTGCCTGCCTGTGTATCCATGTAACCGATGTAAAACTGCCATGACTGCCTACTGTTTGTTATTTTAGGCCTTTGATAGCCTGTCTGCGGCCCCTACTTGCAATACTCCTCCACTGAGCACAATGCTGCCTGGAGTGCCTGCCTGTGTATCCATGTAACCGATGTAAAACTGCCATGACTGCCTACTGTTTGTTATTTTAGGCCTTTGATAGCCTGTCTGCAGCCCCTACTTGCAATACTCCTCCACTGACCACACCAATGCTGCCCGTGTACCCCTGGAACCTATTTAAAAGTTCATAGAGCCTAGTTATATATTTTATTTACTATTAATAAGGCCATGATGGACTACGCTGTACCACGCTACAAGCTAACCAGTCGACACTTCTTTTGCGAGAAAAGCCATCCCAACCCTCCACCAGCATGTAGAAGACCGCATTGTCCATGCACTCTGGCAATCTGTGAGTACAAAGGTGCACCTGACAACAGACGCATGGACCTGTAGGCATGGCCACGGAAGATTACGTGTCCATTACGGCGCAATGGGTTAATGTGGTGGATGCATGGTCCACAGGGGACAGCCTACTAAGTCTGTCTGCAGTCCCTAATTCAAATTGTCCTCCACTGTCTAAATCGGAACTTCCACCTTCTGGCTTTCGGCCTATAGTATCAGAAATTAAACTGCATTTGGCCTTCAACTTTGGTTAGGGCCTACTAACGGCTTCTGCCCCTCCCTGGTGTTGCCCTCAACTAAATAAAGCTGAGCTTCAACCTTCCGGCTCTCATTAAGTGGTTTTAAAAAAAAAATGGTGGTTAGGGCCTACTAACGGCTTCTGCCCCTCCCTGGTGTTGTCCTCAACTAAATAAAGCTGAGCTTCAACCTTCCGGCTCTCATTATGTGGTTTTAAAAAAAAAAAAAATGGTGGTTAGGGCCTACTAACGGCTTCTGCCCCTCCCTGGTGTTGTCCTCAACTAAATAAAGCTGAGCTTCAACCTTCCGGCTCTCATTAAGTGGTTTTAAAAAAAAAAAAATGGTGGTTAGGGCCTACTAACGGCTTCTGCCCCTCCCTGGTGTTGTCCTCAACTAAATAAAGCTGAGCTTCAACCTTCCGGCTCTCATTATGTGGTTTTAAAAAAAAAAATGGTGGTTAGGGCCTACTAACGGCTTCTGCCCCTCCCTGGTGTTGTCCTCAACTAAATAAAGCTGAGCTTCAACCTTCCGGCTCTCATTAAGTGGTTTTTAAAAAAAAATGGTGGTTAGGGCCTACTAACGGCTTCTGCCCCTCCCTGGTGTTGTCCTCAACTAAATAAAGCTGAGCTTCAACCTTCCGGCTCTCATTAAGTGGTTTTAAAAAAAAAAAAATTGGTGGTTAGGGCCTACTAACGGCTTCTGCCCCTCCCTGGTGTTGTCCTCAACTAAATAAAGCTGAGCTTCAACCTTCCGGCTCTCATTATGTGGTTTAAAAAAAAAAAATGGTGGTTAGGGCCTACTAACGGCTTCTGCCCCTCCCTGGTGTTGTCCTCAACTAAATAAAGCTGAGCTTCAACCTTCCGGCTCTCATTAAGTGGTTTTAAAAAAAAAATGGTGGTTAGGGCCTACTAACGGCTTCTGCCCCTCCCTGGTGTTGTCCTCAACTAAATAAAGCTGAGCTTCAACCTTCCGGCTCTCATTAAGTGGTTTTAAAAAAAAAATGGTGGTTAGGGCCTACTAACGGCTTCTGCCCCTCCCTGGTGTTGTCCTCAACTAAATAAAGCTGAGCTTCAACCTTCCGGCTCTCATTAAGTGGTTTTAAAAAAAAAATGGTGGTTAGGGCCTACTAACGGCTTCTGCCCCTCCCTGGTGTTGTCCTCAACTAAATAAAGCTGAGCTTCAACCTTCCGGCTCTCATTATGTGGTTTTAAAAAAAAAAAAAATGGTGGTTAGGGCCTACTAACGGCTTCTGCCCCTCCCTGGTGTTGTCCTCAACTAAATAAAGCTGAGCTTCAACCTTCCGGCTCTCATTAAGTGGTTTTAAAAAAAAAAAAATGGTGGTTAGGGCCTACTAACGGCTTCTGCCCCTCCCTGGTGTTGTCCTCAACTAAATAAAGCTGAGCTTCAACCTTCCGGCTCTCATTATGTGGTTTTAAAAAAAAAAATGGTGGTTAGGGCCTACTAACGGCTTCTGCCCCTCCCTGGTGTTGTCCTCAACTAAATAAAGCTGAGCTTCAACCTTCCGGCTCTCATTAAGTGGTTTTTAAAAAAAAATGGTGGTTAGGGCCTACTAACGGCTTCTGCCCCTCCCTGGTGTTGTCCTCAACTAAATAAAGCTGAGCTTCAACCTTCCGGCTCTCATTAAGTGGTTTTAAAAAAAAAAAAATTGGTGGTTAGGGCCTACTAACGGCTTCTGCCCCTCCCTGGTGTTGTCCTCAACTAAATAAAGCTGAGCTTCAACCTTCCGGCTCTCATTATGTGGTTTAAAAAAAAAAAATGGTGGTTAGGGCCTACTAACGGCTTCTGCCCCTCCCTGGTGTTGTCCTCAACTAAATAAAGCTGAGCTTCAACCTTCCGGCTCTCATTAAGTGGTTTTAAAAAAAAAATGGTGGTTAGGGCCTACTAACGGCTTCTGCCCCTCCCTGGTGTTGTCCTCAACTAAATAAAGCTGAGCTTCAACCTTCCGGCTCTCATTAAGTGGTTTTAAAAAAAAAATGGTGGTTAGGGCCTACTAACGGCTTCTGCCCCTCCCTGGTGTTGTCCTCAACTAAATAAAGCTGAGCTTCAACCTTCTGCTCCAAATTACCATTTTAAAAAATGCAATAGGCTTTTCCGGCCTACTAAAGGTGTCTGCCCCTCCCTGGTGTTGTCCTCAACTGAACAAAGCTGAGCTTCCACATTCTGGCTTTCGCCCTATACTATCAGATATTAAACTGCATTTGGCCTACTAGTGTGGTTAGGCCCTTGAAACAGTGTCTGCTGCTCTTGGGTTTGCTACTCCACTGAACAAAGCAATGCCGCCTGTTTAGTCCTGTTACCAATTTTGAACTGCATGTAGCCTACTTTATTCTTTGGCCCTATATCTGTTTCCTCCTCATCCTGCCCATTGCCCAGCCACTGCTAAATGAGTCTGCTGGTACATTGACCTAGACCACTACATTCCCCTTGTACTCTACACAGCCAGAATCTGACCCTGCTGAAAGTAAGGTTCCCCTTCCCGCATGTTATACCACCTTACACAGGGACAAAGAGGAAGGTGCAGATGAAAGTGCAGGTTCCTTCATCAGGTGGGGGGGCATACTCGTTGGCGACGTCACTGGCACAGGGCCCCTCAGAGTACGCAAAAGTGTCGCTGCTGGTGGGAGGCGCCCCCGCCATGCAAACACACCGCCGTACTTTGAGGGGCCCTGTGCCAGTGGCAATGCGAACGAGTGGGCCCCCCCTGCTTGCTCAGGATCACAGCACTTGCAACTTTTAAATACTTACCTTTCCCTGCAACACCGCCGTGACGTAGTCCGCATTTCCTGGGCCCACGAAAAACTTGAGCCAGCCCTACTCCCCCCACAACTTTCCCCCAATTCCCTATGCCCAACTATTATTATACAGTTAATTAAGATTGGCAAGCTTCAGAAACAAGAATGGATGTTTTTGGCATTAAAATGGGCACTGTAGGTGTTTTCCTGGCCTCCACTCACTGCCGACTATGCTTCCCCATTGACTTGCATTGGGTTTCGTGTTTCGGTCGATCCCCGACTTTTAGCGATAATCGGCCGACTGCACTCGACTCGACTCTGGACAAAATCGGGTTTCCCAAAACCCTACTCGATCTTAAAAAAATGAAAGTCGCTCAACCCTACTTCAGATCACTAACAGATTACATAGAGAAACAAGATGAGCTAAGTTAATCAAATTGCTCTTTATTTAGTGGCAGCCACTCAGACTGTGGCATCAAAACACATTTACATGCTAGAGAACAAAATATTATTTCATAGTAACACACACGTTACTCTAACCAATTTGAGTCGGACTATTTTCCCCCTTTCAATCCAGGTACATTTTCTTGTTTTCTCTTACATGCAATTTTAAGAACTCTAAAGTTTTCTTTCTCATCTGGTCATTCAAATTATTTTGCATCTTTTTCAATATGTGGGGTCATTTAATATACAGATGGTGAAATAAGTATTGAACACGTCACCAATTTTCTAAGTAAATATATTTTTCTATAGGTGCTATTGACATGAAATTATCACCACATGTCGGTAACAATCCATTCAATCTACACATGCAAAGAAATAAAACCAAGATATCCATAAATTATGTGTAATAATGAGAAATGACAGAAGGAAAGTATTGAACACATAAAGAAAGAGAGGTGCAGAAAGAGATGGAAAGTCTTGGCACCAGTTGAAATCTATCAGTAATTAGAAAGCAATCCTGCCAATTAGTGGAAAAATATCTGTTCAATCGATGGTTTGATTTCTTTGTCTGTATGAATTGGATGGGTTGTTACAAACATCTGGTGAGAATTTCATGCCAACAGCACATTTAGAAATATATTTACTTAGATAATTGATGATGTGTTCAGTACTTATTTCACCTGCTGTATATATATATCTCAAGGGAAAATTAAAAAAAAAGAATTGAATATGTATATGTTTCTCACATTATTTTAAAATATATTTTAGAAGTGAACCTGTCACATGAAAAAACACTATTAACCTGCAGATATGAGGTTAATCTGCAGGTTAATAGCATTCTGAACTTGCCCAGAGCTGGCACTTAAATCCTCACTGCCGGGAGGAAATTACCTTTATTTTTTCCAGCAGCATTTGGTGTTCAGTCATGAGGTGGCGCAGGCACAGGTTCAGTCACCACTCTGTGCATAGGAAATGACGGCTTAAACCGCACCCATGACACTGTCTAACAGTCGGGTCTAAAGGTACCTTCACACGAAGCGACGCTGCAGCGATAGCGACAACGATGCCGATCGCTGCAGCGTCGCTGTTTGATCGCTGGGGAGCTGTCACACAGACCGCTCTCCAGCGACCAACGATGCCGAGGCCCCCGGGTAACCAGGGTAAACATCGGGTTGCTAAGCGCAGGGCCGCGCTTAGTAACCCGATGTTTACCCTGGTTACCAGCGTAAAAGTAAAAAAAACAAACAGTACATGCTCACCTGCGCGTCCCCCAGCCTCCGCTTCCTGACACTGACTGAGCTCCGGCCCTAACAGCACAGCGGTGACGTCACCGCTGTGCTTTCACTTTCAGTTTAGGGCCGGCGCTCAGTAAGTGTCAGGAAGCAGAGGCTGGGGGACGCGCAGGTGAGCATGTACTGTTTGTTTTTTTACTTTTACGCTGGTAACCAGGGTAAACATCGGGTTACTAAGCGCGGCCCTGCGCTTGGTAACCCGATGTTTACCCTGGTTACCAGTGTAAAACATCGCTGGTATCGTTGCTTTTGCTTTCAAACACAACGATACACAGCGATCGGACGACCAAATAAAGTTCTGGACTTTATTCAGCGACCAGCGACATCACAGCAGGATCCTGATCGCTGCTGCGTGTCAAACGAAACGATATCGCTAGCGAGGACGCTGCAACGTCACGGATCGCTAGCGATGTCGTTTCGTGTGAAGGTACCTTAAGGCTGATCCTGCTGTCGGTCAGTGCTGGGAGTGGTTACAATCACCACTCTCTATACACAGAGTAGTGACTGAAATTGTGCTGGTCGCCACCCCTGTCACTGAAACCCAAATGCTGCTGGGAGGAATAAAGATAATTTCCTCCCGGCTCTAAGGGTTGGCACCAGGTTACCATTAAGATCAAAAGATTTCACTAAAATACATTTTTTGTTGTGTTTCTCTATAACTGGTATACTGTTATATCACTCTACAACAGTGATACTGTTGTTTTTTACTTTTGTTTTTAAACCAGGTATTGGTACTTTTGGCAGTGTGGACAGGAGCCAAGTCCTGCTGGAGAATGAAATTTCCATCTCCAAAAAGCTTGTCAGCAGATGGAAGTATGAAGTGCTCTGAACTTTCCTGGTAGACGGGTGCTCTGACTTTGGTCTTGATAAAACACAGTGGACCTACACCAGATGACATGGCTCCCCAATCCATCACTGATTGTGGAATCTTCACACTAGACCTCAGGCAGCTTGGATTGTGGCCTCTCCACTCTTCCTCCAGACTCTGGGACCTTGATTTCCAAATGAAATGCAAAATTGACTTTCATCTGAAAACAACACCTTGGACCACTGAGCAACAGTCCAGTTCTTTTTCTCCTTGGCCCAGGTAAGAAGCTTCTGGCGTTGTATATTGGTTATGAGTGGCTTGACACAAGGAATGCGACACTTGTAGCCCATGTCCTGGATATGTCTATGTGTGGTGTGTGGTGGCTTGAAGCAATGACTCCAGCAGCAGTCCACTCCTTCTGAATCTTCCCCAAATTTTTGAATGGACTTTTCTTAACAATCCTTTCAAGGCTGCGGTTTTCCCGGTTGTTTGTGCACCTTTTTCTATCACACTTTTTCTTTCCACTCAACCTTACATTAATATTAATATGTTTGGATACAGCACTCTGTGAATAGCCAGCTTCTTTAGCAATGACCTTTTGTGGCTTACCCTCCTTGTGGAGTGTGTCAGTGACTGCCTTCTGGACATCTGTCAAGTCAGCAGACTTCCCTATGTTTGTGGAGCTTAGTGAAGCAGACTAAGCGTCGTAGACTGCGGTCACACGTTGCAATCACGGCGCTGGAGCGATGCCGAAGTCCCCGGGTAACCAGGGTAAACATCGGGTTACTAAGCGCAGGGCCGCGCTTAGTAACCCGATGTTTACCCTGGTTACCAGCGTAAACGTAAAAAAAACAAACAGTACATACTCACATTCCGGTGTCTGTCCTCCGGCGTTCTGCTTCTCTGCACTGTGAGCGCCTGCCGGCCAGAAAGCGAGCACAGCGGTGACGCGGTGACGTCACCGCTCTGCTTTCCGGCTATGGTGCTTACACAGTGGAGAGAAGCAGAACGCCGGGGGACAGACACCGGAATGTGAGTATGTACTGTTTGTTTTTTTTTACGTTTACGCTGGTAACCAGGGTAAACATCGGGTTACTAAGCGCGGCCCTGCGCTTAGTAACCCGATGTTTACCCTGGTTACCCGGGGACTTCGGCATCGCTCCAGCGCCGTGATTGCAACGTGTGACCGCAGTCTACGACGCTGGAGCGATAATCATACGACGCTGCGACGTCACGGATCGTGCCGTCGTAGCGATCAAAATTGCACTGTGTGACAGTACCCTAAGGGACCTTTTTAAATTCTTAGGAAGCCTTTGCAGGTTTCTTTTGTTAATCCAGTTTTCTGAGATAATGACTTTTGGGTTTTCATTGGGTGTAAGCCATAATCATCAACATTAACAGAACTAAACACTTGGAATACATCACTCTGTTTGTAATGACTCTATTTAATATATGAGTTTCACTTTTTGTATTGAAGAACTGAAATAAATTAAATTTTTGATGATATTCTAATTTTGTGAGAAGCACCTATAGTTATCAGCAAAACAGATATGATATTACACCTTCTCTGCCTTCTCTTTTGGGAACACTAGTTAGGCCGGGGTCACACTAGACCGTAATACGGACGAGTGCTATGCGATAAAAAATCGCATAGCACTCGGCCCAATGTTAATCTATGGTGCAGCTCCCATCATCCGATATTTTCTCCACCGTATTTCGGATCCGAGGGAACTCGCAGCAGGCTGCGATTGTCAGCGTATCTCGGCCGAGACTCGCCAATGCAAGTCTATGGGTGCGAGAAAAAATCGGATTACACACGGACCATGCGTGTGCATTGCGAGAAATACGCAGCGGTGTTCTATAGAAAAGCCGGTAATTCAATTGCCGGCTTTGCATTTCTCCTTCACAAACCCGACAGGATATGAGACATGGTTTACATACAGTAAACCATCTCATATCCCCTTTTTTTTGCATATTCCACACTACTAATGTTAGTAGTGTGTATGTGCAAAATTTGGCCGCTGTAGCTGCTCAAATAAAGGGTTAAATGGCGGAAAAAATTGGCGTGGGCTCCCGCGCAATTTTCTCCGCCAGAGCGGTAAAGCCAGTGACTGAGGGCAGATATTAATAGCCAGGAGAGGGTCCATGGTTCTTGGCCCCCCCGTGGCTAAAAACATCTGCCCCCAGCCACCCCAGAAAAGGCACATCTGGAAGATGCGCCTATTCTGGCACTTGGCCACTCTCTTCCCACTCCCTGTAGCGGTGGGATATGGGGTAATGAAGGGTTAATGCCACCTTGCTATTGTAAGGTGACATTAAGCCAGATTAATAATGGAGAGGCGTCAATTATGACACCTATCCATTATTAATCCAATTGTTTGAAAGGGTTAAAAAACACACACACACATGATTTAAAAGTATTTTAATGAAATAAACACAGCGGTTGTTTGAATATTTTATTGCTCTCTCATTCCATTTTCAGACCCTCGCTTGGCAAAACAATAAACACACAATATACATACCCTCTCTGATGAACTGTCACGTCCCACGAAGTAATCCATCTGAAGGGGTTAACTAATATTACAGGCAGAGCTGCGATAATCCACTCGCTCGTGCCTGTAATCCCCGGGTGCTGAAAGGAAAGCAGTGATGTGTACTTACATTCAGTCGCGGTGATGCGCCCCTGCTGGATGTTCTCATGAACTGCAGCCTGGGAACTTTTCCCCAGGCTCCAGGTCATATGAGGACATCCACCAGGGGGCGCATCACCGCGACTGAAGGAAATGTAGGTCAATGACCTATAGTTACCTTCAGTCGCGGTGATGCGCCCCCTGGTGGATGTCCTCATATGACCTGGAGCGTGGGAAAAAGTTCCCAGGCTGCAGTTCATGAGAACATCCAGCAGGGGCGCATCACCGCGACTGAATGTAAGTACACATCACTGCTTTCCTTTCAGCACCCGGGGATTACAGGCACGAGCGAGTGGATTATCGCAGCTCTGCCTGTAATATTAGTTAACCCCTTCAGATGGATTACTTCGTGGGACGTGACAGTTCATCAGAGAGGGTATGTATATTGTGTGTTTATTGTTTTGCCAAGCGAGGGTCTGAAAATGGAATGAGAGAGCATTAAAATATTAAAACAACCGCTGTGTTTATTTCATTAAAATACTTTTTAATCATGTGTGTGTGTGTTTTTTAACCCTTTCAAACAATTGGATTAATAATGGATAGGTGACATAATTGACGCCTCTCCATTATTAATCTGGCTTAATGTCACCTTACAATAGCAAGGTGGCATTAACCCTTCATTACCCCATATCCCACCGCTACAGGGAGTGGGAAGAGAGTGGCCAAGTGCCAGAATAGGCGCATCTTCCAGATGTGCCTTTTCTGGGGTGGCTGGGGGCAGATGTTTTTAGCCACAGGGGGGCCAAGAACCATGGACCCTCTCCTGGCTATTAATATCTGCCCTCAGTCACTGGCTTTACCGCTCTGGCGGAGAAAATTGCGCGGGAGCCCACGCCAATTTTTTCCGCCATTTAACCCTTTATTTGAGCAGCTACAGCGGCCAAATTTTGCACATACACACTACTAACATTAGTAGTGTGGAATATGCAAAAAAAATGGGAATATGAGATGGTTTACTGTATGAAAACCATGTCTCATATCCTGTCGGGTTTGTGAAGGAGAAATGCAAAGCCGGCAATTGAATTACCGGCTTTTCACAGATATCGCGCTGAATGAAATATAAATACAGAATATATATATATGTGTCTCAATGACATATATATATATATATATATATATATATATATATATATATATATATATATATATATATACTGTATATATGTTTTCCCGAACATTTGAGCACATAAATCCATTAGATGTCGGTTTTGCAAGCTTGCGAGAAAATCTCGGCATACGGATGCCATACGGATGTCACACGGATGTCACACGGATCATTTGATGCGAGGAAATTGCATCCTCGCACTGCACACGGATCACTGTTTTTGAAACATTTGTGCGATTCTCGGCCGTGAAAAACGGACCGTTTTTTTATACGTTAAGTGTGTCCCCGGCCTTACAGTGTGGAAATGGTCACACTGAATAATGAAGAGACCCATTAAATTTAAAATACAATAAATCTTCTAATATATAATTGCCTAGAATACTACTTCCTGCAATTTGTGCCAACTTCCGTGGCTTTGTCCGGAGCTATTGTCCGGAGCTAATGTCCGGAGATAAGTGACGTCACCAGTGTCCTACACCCAGGCAGAGCACAGTGGCCCCAGGCAGAGCACAGGGGCCCCAGGCAGAACATGGGGCCCCAGGCAGAGCACAGGGGCCCCAGGCAGAGCACAGGGGCCCCAGGCAGCATATGGGGCCCCAGGCAGAGCACAGGGGCCCCAGGCAGCATATGGGGCCCCAGGCAGAGCACAGTGGCCCCAGGCAGCATATGGGGCCCCAGGCAGAGCACAGGGGCCCCAGGCAGCATATGGGGCCCCAGGCAGAGCACAGTGGCCCCAGGCAGAGCACACACCAAATCAGAGGCCGAGGGGCCCCGCCAACCAAATCGGAGGTCGAGGAGCCCCGCCCACCAAATCGAAGGCCGAGCGGCCCCGCCCACCAAAGCGGAGGCCGAGGGGCCCGGCCCCGCCCACATAAGCGGAGGCCGAGGGGCCCGGCCCCGCCCACATAAGCGGAGGCCGAGGGGCCCCGCCCACCACATCGGAGGCCGAGGGTCCCCGCCCACCAAATCGGAGGCCGAGGGTCCCCGCCCACCAAATCGGAGGCCGAGGGTCCTCGCCCACCAAATCGGAGGCCGAGGGTCACCGCCCACCTAATCGGAGGCCGAGGGTCCCCGCCCACCAAATCGGAGGCCGAGGGTCCCCGCCCACCAAATCGTAGGCCGAGGGGCCCCGCCCACCAAATTGGAGGCCGAGGGGCCCCGCCCACCAAATCGGAGGCCGAGGGGCCCCGCCCACCAAATCGGAGGCCGAGGGTCCCCGCCCACCAAATCGGAGGCCGAGGGTCCACACCATCCAAATCAGAGGCCGAGGGGCCCCGTCCACCAAATCGGAGGCCGACGGGCCCCACCCACCAAAGCGGAGGCCGAGGGTCCCCGCCCACCAATTCAGAGGCCGAGGGTCCACACCATCCAAATCGGAGGCCGAGGGGCCCCGTCCACCAAATCGGAGGCCGACGGCCCCACCCACCAAAGCGGAGGCCGAGGGTCCCCGCCCACCAAATCGGAGGCCGAGGGTCCCCGCCCACCAAATCGGAGGCCGAGGGTCCCCGCCCACCAAATTGGAGGCCGGGGGGCCCCACCAACCAAATCGGAGGCCGAGGAGCCCCGCCCACCAAATCGAAGGTCGAGGGGCCCCGCCCACGAAAGCGGAGGCCGAGGGTCCCCGCACACCAAATCGGAGGCAGAGGGACCACGCCCACCAAATCGGAGGCCGAGGGGCCCCGCCCACCAAAGCGGAGGCCGAGGGTCCCCGACCACCAAATCGGAGGCCGAGGGTCCCTGCCCACCAAATCGGAGGCCGAGGGTCCCCGCCCACCAAATCGGAGGCCGAGGGTCCCCGCCCACCAAATCGGAGGCCGAGAGTCCCCGCCCACCAAATCGGAGGCCGAGGGGCCCCGCCAACCAAATCGGAAGCTGAGGGGCCCCGCCCACCAAATCGGAGGCCGAGGGTCCCCGCCCACCAAATCGGAGGCCGTGGGGCCCCACCAACCAAAGCGGAGGGCGAGGGTCCCCGCCCACCAAATCGGAGGCAGAGGGACCCCGCCCACCAAATCGGAGGCCGAGGGGCCCCGCCCACCAAAGCGGAGGCCGAGGGTCCCCGCCCACCAAATCGGAGGTCGAGGGTCCCCGCCCACCAAATCGGAGGCCGAGGGTCCCCGCCCACCATATCGGAGGCCGGTCCCCGCCCACCAAATCGGAGGCCGAGGGTCCCCACCCACCAAATCGGAGGACGAGGGGCCCCACCAACCAAATCGGAGGCCGAGGAGCCCCGCCCACCAAAAGTAAGTGCGGCCCCAAAAGTAAGTGCGCCCCCGGGTGCAAAAGTAAGTGCGCCCCCGGGTGCAAAAGTAAGTGCGCCCCCGGGTGCAAAAGTAAGTGCGCCCCCGGGTGCAAAAGTAAGTGCGCCCCCGGGTGCAAAAGTAAGTGCGCCCCCGGGTGCAAAAGTAAGTGCGCCCCCGGGTGCAAAAGTAAGTGCGCCCCCGGGTGCAAAAGTAAGTGCGCCCCCGGGTGCAAAAGTAAGTGCGCCCCCGGGTGCAAAAGTAAGCGCGCCCCCGGCCCCGGGTGCAAAAGTAAGCGCGCCCCCCAGTCCCGTGTGTGAAAAGTGCTGCTGTAAAGCTGGTAGCGCTGTTCAAGCACCATGTATTTCCTTCAGGAAATGCCCATCTAATATATAATTGCCTAGAATACTACTTCCTGCAATTTGTGCCAACTTCCGTGGCTTTGTCCGGAGCTAATGTCCGGAGATAATGTCCGGAGCTAATGTCCGGAGATAATGTCCGGAGCTAATGTCCGGAGCTAATGTCTGGAGATAAGTGACGTCACCAGTGTCCTACACCCAGGCAGAGCACAGGGGCCCCAGGCAGCATATGGGGCCCCAGGCAGAGCACAGTGGCCCCAGGCAGAGCACAGGGGCCCCAGGCAGCATATGGGGCCCCAGGCAGAGCACAGTGGTCCCAGGCAGAGCACAGGGGCCCCAGGCAGCCTATGGGGCCCCAGGCAGAGCACAGTGGCCCCAGGCAGAGCACAGGGGCCCCAGGCAGCATATGGGGCCCCAGGCAGAGCACAGGGGCCCCAGGCAGCATATGGGGCCCCAGGCAGAGCACAGTGGCCCCAGGCAGAGCACAGGGGCCCCAGGCAGAACATGGGGCCCTAGGCAGAGCACAGGGGCCCCAGGCAGCATATGGGGCCCCAGGCAGAGCACAGGGGCCCCAGGCAGAGCACAGGGGCCCCAGGCAGCATATGGGGCCCCAGGCAGAGCACAGTGGCCCCAGGCAGAGCACAGGGGCCCCAGGCAGAACATGGGGCCCCAGGCAGAGCACAGGGGCTCCAGGCAGAGCACAGGGGCCCCAGGCAGCATATGGGGCCCCAGGCAGAGCACAGGGGCCCCAGGCAGCATATGGGGCCCCAGGCAGAGCACAGTGGCCCCAGGCAGCATATGGGGCCCCAGGCAGAGCACAGTGGCCCCAGGCAGAGCACAGGGGCCCCAGGCAGCATATGGGGCCCCAGGCAGAGCACAGTGGTCACAGGCAGAGCACAGGGGCCCCAGGCAGCTTATGGGGCCCCAGGCAGAGCACAGTGGCCCCAGGCAGAACATGGGGCCCCAGGCAGAGCACAGTGGCCCCAGGCAGAGCACAGGGGCCACAGGCAGAACATGGGGCCCCAGGCAGAGCACAGGGGCCCCAGGCAGAGCACAGGGGCCCCAGGCAGCATATGGGGCCCCAGGCAGAGCACAGGGGCCCCAGGCAGCATATGGGGCCCCAGGCAGAGCACAGTGGCCCCAGGCAGAGCACAGGGGCCCCAGGCAGCATATGGGGCCCCAGGCAGAGCACAGTGGTCCCAGGTAGAGCACAGGGGCCCCAGGCAGCCTATGGGGCCCCAGGCAGAGCACAGGGGCCCCAGGCAGCATATGGGGCCCCAGGCAGAGCACAGGGGCCCCAGGCAGCATATGGGGCCCCAGGCAGAGCACAGTGGCCCCAGGCAGAGCACAGGGGCCCCAGGCAGAACATGGGGCCCCAGGCAGAGCACAGGGGCCCCAGGCAGCATATGGGGCCCCAGGCAGAGCACAGGGGCCCCAGGCAGCATATGGGGCCCCAGGCAGAGCACAGCGATATTTTGGACCACTGTGCGGTGTTTCAGACCCCCTGTGTGATGTCTGGGGCCCTGTTCTTAAGTATATTAAAGATTAAAGTAACGTATATTAAAGTATATTATAGATCAAATTTGACACGTTTATGAGCACCATTGAGTGATATACTCAAGAATGACATAATTTTTCAACATTTTATGGTTTCAAACTGTAAACACTCAGAGTTTTTTTTACTTCAACCAGAAAACCTTAACGGTTCATAAAAAACTTGACTGTTCAGGATATGATAAAAGTCATAGTATTCTGAATCTTTAACTTATAAAGATACCTTTACATGGGGTGATTATTGGTTCCAGAGAGGCTTTCGGCCGATAATCGTACACATGGCTGGTGACAGGACAATACAATATAAACGTTCAAAGGTAAACACTGATAACATTAAAATCTAATATATAATTGCCTAGAATACTACTTCCGGCAATTTGTGCCAACTTCCATGGCTTTGTCCGGAGATAATGTCCGGAGATAAGTGACGTCACCAGCGTCCTACACCCGCTCAGGGTGGACAAAGATATATGCCTTCGTGGTGCGCGGCACTTTTCTGATTGGTTGCCGCCTGCCGCGAGCGACCAATCAGAAATGTGCCGTACTGTCAAGAATTGTCAAGAGCTGGTGAGTGCAGCCATTTTTTGTTCTTTCTTACTATTATTTATTAATTGTATTATTCTTACATTTGAATAAATAAAGTATATATGGATTCTAGACTCCCGATTCTTTAGAATCGGGCTGCCATCTAGTTATTAATAATTCTATAAAAATGAATGATTAAAATTCACAAAGTGCCTAGTCAGGGGGGACTACCACTTGAATCTAATGAAAATTATACTTCTATGATTCACATAGCAATATAGCCTTCAAACTATTTTGGGTGGAGTGGCAGTCCCCCTGACTAGGCACTCTGTAAATTTTAATAATTCATGAAGAATTATTAAGAGAGATTTATTGTATTTTAAATTTATTGTGTCTCTTCGTTATTCAGTGTGACCATTTACATGCTGTAAATAGTCCTTATCATGTCGTTTAAAGTGCCATTGACTAATTTATATCAGACACATTGTTGATAATTAACTTCACTTTGGGGAGCCTGGAAGTCTTTGACGGCTGTTGCTCTGATGCATTTGCACATTCTCTATTCAGCTGCTGACTCTGGCAGGACGTTCTAAAAAGCCCTTACAGAGTCATAATCCCACCACCCGGATGTTTTAAAACATTGAATGTTCAATTGCAAACCTTTAGTGACTGTGTCAGGTTTCTGCTAATTTCTGATGGCAGCATGGAAGAGAGGTGTCGTTTCTGAGCTCAGGAATATATAGTTGTGTATGCTTTGATTTTTACGCAAAATGTATTTGTTACTAGCACTTGTGGAAATAAGCCTGTGAGTCCTTCTTCCTCCACCACACGCAGTGAATAACAGGTTTTTCTGCTTACAAACTTATACAGAAAGTAATGTCATTTACGCCTTGCAGGCAGGCAGAATCATGGAGAAGCAAGACTTATAAGCTTTTGTTATTAATTTGAAGCAAATAATAGAAAAATTACTTATAAATGTACTTAGTATACCCAGTGGGAGACATGTAATGACTAACATTCTGGTCTCCTGATCTACAGGTCTCACTCTGGTAATGCCTCATTCAATTTAAAATAAGCTCTGGAGGCAGATTCTCGAGGAAATCTGTGTTTGGCCCATAGTACTGAGTAGCTCATTTACATATAAGAAAAACATGTATTTCTTGGAAGTAAGACTTTGGATCACAGATATGAAGATATCATTTTATTCAGCTTCCTATGACCTGCATGCCCAAGATAAATCTTTTTTTCTAATTTCATATAACATTTAAGAAGATGATTTTATTAACCGATTAACTGACCAACTTTGCATGGACCACAGAGCAGTCTACCAAGAACTGTCCACCATTTATAAATCAATGTGTCACAACCATGGATCAATTCAGTACGTGCAACAGGAGTACAGCAAGGTAAGCTCATAACAGTTTCCTTTTTTTCCAAAGAAGCATGAAATTCCTTATCTTGAACACACTTTACAATTAAAATTACACTTGTTAATTCCAGCTCTGAGAAAGCAGTGATGTTCCAGACAAATGTTGGACTGTATAATTATGCCTTCAGGTACTTTATAGACTTCTTCAAGGATACTTATTATTTAGCTAACTTAATGTACCCAGTTTCCGGTGTGTGGAGATATAACATTTTCTTTGCTAGCGTCATGGTCAAAAGTGAGGATTGATTCAATTATCTTCTGTATTCCTGTATCTACAGACTGTTCTCAAATTGACCTGATGCGTCTATGCAATAGAGTGTTGTACTGTGTCACACCTAAGTAGAAGATTTGTTTTTAAAGGGATACTATTTTAGCTAAGAATCATTTGGTAGTCACATTTTTTTTTAAATAGAATGTTAGAATCCCCCACCCAAAAAAACCACTTATGGTAAACATTGGGAAACGCATGTACAGTTTCATGTCTAGTGGTGTTTCATCAAAGATTTACTTCAGTGGTTACTTCTGATGCATACCTCACAACAAGGGAAAACATATGAACAGAGCCTGAGAAAAGACTTCACATTTTAAGTCTCTGTTTGACGTGTACTGTACGGAACCATTGCTCTTCATTAGCCCATTGAAGGCCAAAACTGGTTCAGTATATTTCAGACCTGCGCAACATGCAGCCTACTAAGCGATGTTGGGCGGCCTGTGGAACTGTCTGGGAGATGCAGCTCCCTTCTTCCTGTATTCAAATGTATTCCCATCTGAAAGATTTGAACATTACAGCACCAGGACTGGGGCAAAGCAGCACACGTCAATCCTGGCGGTGACGTGCAGCAGCATGATGATGTCAGCACGCTGGTGACATCATCACAGGGGCAATAGAGGACATAATGGAGCAATTGCAAGATTGTGAAAGGGGCAAAGTATAGCAAGGGACAGTGGGGAAAATATCCAGAGATGCATTGTGGGGGAGATAGGGAAAGGGGTAGCTTGGGGTAATATTATGGAGAGGGCCAGTGTAGGGGTTTTATTATGGAGAGGGGCAGTGTAGGGGTATATTATGGAGCGAAGTTTCGAGAGGGTTTATTATGGAGAGGGGCTTTGAGAGGGTATATTATGGAGAGGAGTTTTGAGAGGGTATATTATGGAGAGGAGTTTTGAGGGGGTATATTATGGAGAGAGGCAATGTTGGGGTTTAATTAAGACTTTGTATGTG
The DNA here is from genome assembly GCF_051348905.1 of Ranitomeya variabilis. Lineage (NCBI taxonomy): Eukaryota > Metazoa > Chordata > Amphibia > Anura > Dendrobatidae > Ranitomeya > Ranitomeya variabilis. Next base: position 69,146,617 of record NC_135237.1, on the reverse strand, counting down.
GTTCTATCCTGATGCAGAAGTCTGAAGATTTTGAAACGCACATAAAAATATCACATTAACTTTGTATCCTGGACTATTCTTTCGGATCTCCATCAAATTACCTCCTCATTGTTTCTCTTTTGGCATTTCAACATTTTTTTAACCTATGGGACTGCAGCAGCTAACAAATTTATGCATGATTCTAGTTGGGTGATATGTAACTTTACCAGGTGAGCAATTACTTGCACCTTATTGTCCTTGACAGCAATATTGTAGAGGCTTCCTCTCTGACTGATCCCTATATCATCCACCTTTAACTTCTTTACCTCCCAACCTGTTTTCACCTTCCTGACCAGATCAGTTTTTTCAATTTAGACCAGCGTCACTTTATGAGGTTATAACTCTGAAATGCTTCAGCATATCCCAGGAAAGAAATATATCTTGGTACCGTGTTAGCCAGTAGATAGAAAAATATTTAGAATTGAGAGTCCTCAGTGGTTGATACCTTTTAATGGCTAACTGAAAAGATGGTAACAAATTGCAAGCTTTCTCGAAAGCTTGCAATTTGTTACCATCTTTTCAGTTAGCCATTAAAAGGTATCAACCACTGAGGACTCTCAATTCTAAATATTTTTCAGCATATCCCAGTGATTCTGATTTTTTTTTGTGACACGTTGTACTTCATGTCAGTGGTAAATTTTGGGCAATATGGTTTGCATTTTTTTATGAAAATATCACAAATTTTCCAAAAAATTGAAAATGTAGCAATTTTCAATCTGTTCATTTTTATGTCCTGAAACAAGATAGTTAATAAATAAAATTTACCACATGTGTACTTTGCATCAGCATAATTTTTAAAACATATTCTTTTTAGGAAGTTAGAAGGGTTAAAAGTTTATCAGCAATTTCTAATTTTTCCAATAAAATTAACAAAACCAATTATTTTAGGGACCATATCCCATTTAACTGTCAGGGGCCTATGTGACATAAAATGCAAAAAGTGACACCATTCTAACCCCTTCTTGACATGCGCAATATATGTATGGTACTATGGGAGCTGTGTTCCCGCAAACCACTATATATATATATATATATATATATATATATATATATATATATATATATACACTCACTGGCCACTTTATTAGGTACACCTGTCCAACTTCTTGTTAACACTTAATTTCTAATCAGCCAATCACATGGCGGCAACTCAGTGCATTTAGGCATGTAGACATGGTCAAGACAATCTCCTGCAGTTCAAACCGAGCATCAGTATGGGGAAGAAAGGTGATTTGAGTGCCTTTGAACGTGGCATGGTTGTTGGTGCCAGAAGGGCTGGTCTGAGTATTTCAGAAACTGCTGATCTACTGGGATTTTCACGCACAACCATCTCTAGGGTTTACAGAGAATGGTCCGAAAAAGAAAAAAAAATCCAGTGAGCGGCAGTTCTGTGGGCGGAAATGCCTTGTTGATGCCAGAGGTCAGAGGAGAATGGGCAGACTGGTTCGAGCTGATAGAAAGGCAACAGTGACTCAAATCGCCACCCGTTACAACCAAGGTAGGCCTAAGAGCATCTCTGAACGCACAGTGCGTCGAACTTTGAGGCAGATGGGCTACAGCAGCAGAAGACCACACCGGGTACCACTCCTTTCAGCTAAGAACAGGAAACTGAGGCTACAATTTGTACAAGCTCATCGAAATTGGACAGTAGAAGATTGGAAAAACGTTGCTTGGTCTGATGAGTCTCGATTTCTGCTGCGACATTCGGATGGTAGGGTCAGAATTTGGCGTAAACAACATGAAAGCATGGATCCATCCTGCCTTGTATGGAGCATCTTTGGGATGTGCAGCCGACAAATCTGCGGCAACTGTGTGATGCCATCATGTCAATATGGACCAAAATCTCTGAGGAATGCTTCCAGCACCTTGTTGAATCTATGCCACGAAGAATTGAGGCAGTTCTGAAGGCAAAAGGGGGTCCAACCCGTTACTAGCATGGTGTACCTAATAAAGTGGCCGGTGAGTGTATATATATATATATATAGCACAGGATCACGCGTGCTCACGCTGAGTGCAGCCGCAATTTAGTGTAGGTGTCAGCTCTATGATGACACCCTGCAGTGTCGCCCACGATTGGTGCTAGCATCGTGACAGCGACATCATGGGGCATCCCTCCCTCTGTGCTCCCATTGGCACAAAGTGATTATGCTGATGGTCTCCATGGTGTCCATGAGCCCAAAGATGGCCCAGGGTCAGTGGTCTCTCATGCTCAAAGCTTGAGCTGACACGCATATTCTGTGCATGTCAGACGCGTCTCTCATCTACTGCTCTGCAATACTAGAGAGTATATTAAAAGCAATCTGTCAGTTTGAAGTTTCTGTCCTATCCTGGGATAATATAAAATAATAAAAAATTTAATACAAATTGTAAAAATATTTTAAAAATTCACAAAATAAAGAACAAAAATAAAGAAAAAATATGAATCCAATAAAATAGTTTTAATTATGTAAAAGCGCCAAAACATAAAAAATTATATACAGTGGGGGAAGTATTTGATCCCTTGCTGATTTTGTACATTTGCCCACTGACAAAGACATGAACAGTCTATAATTTTAAGGGTTGGTTAATTTTAACATTGAGAGATAGAATATCAAAAATAAAATCCAGAAAATCACATTGTCTAAATTATAAATAGTAAATGTATTTGTATTTGTATTTTGCAGTGAGAAATAAGTATTTGATCCCCTACCAACCATTAAGAGTTTTGGATCCTACAGATCAGTTAGACAATCCTAATCAACTCACCTGCATTAAAGACAGCTGTCTTACATAGTCACATTTATAAAAGACTCCTGTCCACAGACTCAATTAATCAGTCAGACTATAACCTCTACAACATGGGCAAGACCAAAGAGCTTTCTAAGGATGTCAGGGACAAGAACATAGACCTGCACAAGGCTGGAATAGGCTACAATACCATAAGTAGGATGCTGGGTGAGAAGGAGACAACTGTTGGTACAATACAATAGTAAGAAAATGGAAAAAATACAAAATGACTGTCAATCAACATCTATCTGTTGCACCATGCAAAATCTCACCTTGTGGGGTATCCTTGATCATGAGGAAGGCGAGAGATCAGCCTAAAACTACACGGCAGGAACTTGCAAATGATCTCAAGCCAGCTGGGACCGCAGTCACCAAAAAAAACATTTGTAACACTTTTCACCATAAAGGTTTAAAATCCTGAAGTGCCCACAAGATCCCCCTCCTCAAGACGGCACATGTGCAGGCCCATGTATCCTATAAGAGACTTAGAATAGAAAAATCCAAAGAATAAATAACAAAGAAAATTGTATTGCAAAAGATAATAACAACAAATAGCTGGCACAAACACTATATGAAAGAAAAGAGGACAGTTAGAGGTGATGGCACACAGTGTCAGAAAAGTGCAAATTCTCAAAATGGTAACAGGTATGGGAACCAAGATAGACAGGTAGTGATATGAGGAGTCAGTATAATGGTGTTTCCCCAGAAAATGCCAAGTACAAATCTAGTTAAATTAAAAATTGGACCATAGGGGCACATAAATCCTGGGACACCATAACACCTCAATGTGACTATTTCACTACATCAATGGGAGAATGGATGGAGCCTTGTACCATAAAATCCTGAGTGACAACCTCCTTCCCTCTGCCAGGACATTAAATATGGACCATGACTGGGTCTTCCAGCAAGACAATGACCCAAAACATGCAGCCAAGGCAACAAAGGAGTGGCTCAAAATGAAGCACATTAACGTCATGAAGTGGCCTTGCCAGTCTCCAGACCTTAATCCCATAGAAAACTTATGGAGGAAGTCGAAGCTCTGAGATGCCAAGGGACAACCTCAAAATCTTATTGATTTAGTGATGATCTGCAAAGAGGAGTGGACCAAAATTCCTCCTGACATGTGTGCAAAACTCATCACCAACTACAAAAGCATCTGACTGCTGTGCTTGCCAACAAGGGTTTTGCCACATTAAGTCTTGTTTGCAAGAGGAATCAAATACTTATTTTTCACTGCAAAATGCAAATAAATTTATATAATTTATACAATGCGATTTTCTGGATTTTATTTTTGATATTCTATCTCTCAATGTTAAAATTAAACTACCCTTAAAATTATAGACTGTTCATGTCTTTGTCAGTGGGCAAACTTACAAAATCAGCAAGGGATCAAATACTTATTTCCCCCACTGTAAATGTGATATTGCTGTAATCGGACTGACCTGAAGAATAAATCTGCTTTATCTATTTTACCACATGTGGAATGGCATAAAAATAACGAAAAATAATTCCTGAATTGCTGGCTTTTGTTCATTCTGCCTCCCAAAAATCAGAATAGAAACAGATCAAAAAATGTCTGCATCGCAGTAAGGCTCAGCTCACATTTATCCTGTGCTCTACACTGAGCGCTTACATCGGTGTCTCCATGTAAATCTCTGAGAAACATGATTCTGGTGGAATCCCTAGGGAAATATTCCCTATCATGAGGCAGATGGAGGCACTGTGGAAGTGTGGCTACCTATGATCCAGCAGCGTCCATTTTTTGAGGTGTGCAAAAAAGCGCAGTTGCCCACATTTTGTGCACCGCTGAAAAGAAGGACATTATTGAACAGAGGCCAGACAGAGTCCAGAGTAACTTTGCTGTCGCATTATAGTGAATGGATCCCTTGGGGGTCTTATCTGAATCACGTCACTCGGAGATTTAGATGTAAACCCCAATGTATATGCTCAGTGCCGGATAAATGTGATCCCAAATGTTCCCTACAAAACTTGAAATCAATCCACAAATAAGGCAAGTCCCGACTCAGCTCCATCATCAATTAATGGAAATATAGGGGGCTTCCATGTTACTGGTAGTACAAAGGCTCTGGAAAAGCACTATAGCTCCTCACCCTCCAAAAGAAATTAGTAAATTCTGTGCTTCCAAATCTAAATGCCCCCTCCCGTCTAAACACCACAGTGTGCCTAAATCACATTTAGCACCCACATGTTTGGTATTTCTGTAGCGATAACAGCCCACCTAATTTACAGTTGCATGTCTCCAGAAGCATGAGCTGGGCACTACCACGTACTGGTGACTACCACATACTGGTGGCTACAATGTACTGGTGACTGCAACGTACTTGGGATTACAATGTATGGGCACCACAGTGGCAGTTTGCAATTTTCACTTAGCAACATCCGCTGCTGCTTATTTCTGGAAAACACTCATGGAGTCAAAATTGTCGCTATACCTGTATATGAATACCCAAAAAGGTATACTATCCAAAATAGGGTTTCTTCAGGGGGTTTCTGCTCTTCTAGCACTTAGGGGCTCTGTATATAAGTCCGTAAACTATTCTAGCAAAATCTGCGCTCCTGGAGGAAAATAGCGCTCCGTCCCTCCTGAGTCTCGCCGTATGGCTAAGCAATACTGTACAGCCACATATGGGGTATTTCCACATTCAGTAGAGATTAACCAACTGCGACGGCTATATAGCTGCAAAAAAGTCTATTGAAGTTGTCCCGTACTATAATATTCCTCAGAAACTCTCTTCTGAAACAAAAACAAGTTCAAGTTTGGTCTGAAGTCCGTTGCGTGCCATGTTGGCACCTAGGCGTGGATTAGGATTCATAATTATAGAACAAATAGAAAACATGGCAGCAAATCCGGAAGTTCTGAATGCTGATTTTGACAATAAACATGGCCTAAAACAATATGCCTATCTATCTACCTACAGGGTTAAATCAGCCTTGAGTATTTTAGAGCAAGAATGTAGTGAGGTGCATGCACAGTTATCCACTGTGGCGGTGCAGTGGGCTTTAGTTTTCTTATTTGCTCCAGAGAAACAATCGGTGTATATGGACGGATGTGGGGTTCCTCCAGCAGGTGAATGGTACCGCTGATGACTGTGATTTAACTACTCAGCGGCATCCAACTCCTTTCACACTAGGTCCCAGGCTTTCCTGTCTGTCAGCAGCATTCCTGGCAGAAATCTCCTCACATCTGGACAGGTTCCAGACACGGACATGATCAGCTCCACTCTGCCGCTGCTAAGGTCCCGCTGGGATGCTGCCACAAGAGGATGTTGTTGGATTCCCCTCCGGCACGTCCTCTTACTGTTCTCAAACACTGCAGACTGCCCTTTAGATGGCCGCATTTCCTCATCCTGTGTTTCACATCACCTCAGATTGTAGCTCCACCTCTGACATTTTGTATGTATCTTACAGTCTTTCAGTAATACTTAGGCAACAGCAACATCTTTTGACCGAATAGAAACATTCCTGTAGATAATGTAAGCTATTTACAACAAGTACAGTATCTTTCTGATGTAGAGACAGGTATACACATTTTTACCACCCTGGTGAGCCAACACAGATCTCAAAAAATGGCCACACTAAACTATTCACTTTGATTAACCCCTGCTTGGCCTAAAAAGCTGAGTCATGGGTCACTATGTCGATGACTCTTCTGGGGCTTCATTTTTCCTTTTTTGTAAGCCCCCATTGTGCTTTTTGCTCCTCAACTTTTTCTTACTCTCCGCACTACCTTTCCTTAGTAACAAAAATGTATGTTGATTCCTAAAAAATGTGCTGTAAGCAGCAAACAAAATACTTAATCTTTATTTAGGCAAATGTTGTGTTAATATCATGACAATCGGAAAGAAATTAGACTTGAGATTTGAGAATTCTTTTTGTTGATGAGTTATGTAGCAGAATTATTTGGTTTGTGGTGCTGCTGATTATATAAGGCTACTGGAACACATTATTCTCATATTTAAGGTTTAAGAGAAGAACAAAGGGATGGCTTATCTGATAGATGAATGATGTGCCCTGCGTAGTAGCGGCTGAGAGATTTTATATTAAAAAATCTGTCTTAGTGTCAGAGGGAGAAAACAATATGTAGAAAGTATACAGAAACTATAAAGCATGGGCACCTGCTCCTTTCATAACATTCAGACGACAGATAAGAAATGTGATATTCCAGTTTCCAATTTTGTGAACACTTAGAAATAATTTTTATTGCAAGTCTGAGTCAGAATTTCTAGTATATCAATGCTGTACTCAATTAATAATAGTAAAAAAAAACATTAAATGAACCAGACTTTATTGCTGCCCTTGGTTCTGTCAGCATTTTTTTTTCACAAACTGGTGTCAATAACTTGCCTAAGACACTGCAACAAAATTTAAATTGAGGCCTGAAATGGCACAATTTTGAGCGCACTAATATGCGATTCGTGTGGCAGACAATCCCCAGTGTAAAATATCTGTTATGTAGGTAAATATTTTTTTTTCAGCAACTGGTGTCTTATCTAAGACACTACAACAAAATTTAATAGTAGGCCAGAAATGGCAGAATTTTCAATGCACTGAGATGTGATCCGTGTGATGGCCAAACCCTTGTTTAAAATAGCTGGATTTTTACACTGGAATATAGAAAGGATCTGGCTGGGCTCTGCAGTGCCAACAAGCAAATGGAGCAGAAAAACGGTGTGCTCTGGATTGCTTTTAAAGAAAATAATCAGGATTAAGATCTAAAAAAATTATTCCTGGCCCCTGATACCTGGGACTATGTATATACAGTGCCTTGCGAAAGTATTCGGCTCCCTGAAACATAAAGATACCAAATGTAAATTTTTGGTGAAGAATCAACAACAAGTGGAACACAATTGTGAAGTTGAATGAAATTTATTGGTTATTTAAAATTTTTGTGGAAATTCAAAAACTGAAAAGTGGGGCATGCAATATTATTCGGCCTCTTTACTTTCAGTGCAGCAAACTCACTCCAGAAGTTCATTGTGGATCTCTGAATGATCTAATGTTATCCTAAAAGCCTAATGATGATAAATATAATCCACCTGTGTGTAATCAAGTCTCCGTATAAATGCACCTGCTCTGTGATAGTCTCAGGGTTCTGTTTGAAGCACTGAGAGCATCATGAAGACCAAGGAACACAACAGGCAGGTCCGTGATACTGTTGTGGAGAAGGTTAAAGCTGGATTTGGATACAAAATGATTTACAAAACTTTAAACATCCCAAGGAGCACTGTGCAAGTGATCATATTGCAATGGAAGGAGTATCATACCACTGCAAATCTACCAAGACCCGGCCGTCCCTCTAAACTTTCATCTCAAACAAGGAGAAGACTGATCGGAGATGCAGCCAAGAGACCCATAATCACTCTGGATGAACTGCAGAGATCTACAGCTGAGGTGGGACAGTCTGTCCATAGGACAACAATCAGTTGTACACTGCACAAATCTGGCCTTTATAGAAGAGTGGCAAGAAGAAAGCCATTTCTTAAAGATATCCATAAAAAGTGTCATTTAAAGTTTGCAACAAGCCACCTGGGAGATACACCAAATATGTGGAAGAAGGTGCTCTGTTCAGACGAAACCAAAATCGAACTTTTTGGCAACAATGCCAAATGATATGTTTGGCGTAAAGGCAACACAGCTCATCACCCTGAACACACAATCACCACTGTCAAACATGGTGGTGGTAGCATCATGGTTTGGGCATGCTTTTCTTCAGCAGGCACAGGGAAGATGGCTATAATTGATGGGAAGATGGATGGAGCCAAATACAGGACCATTCTTGAAGAAAACGTGTTGGAGTCTACAAAAGAGCTGAGACTGGGACGGAGCTTTGTCTTCCAACAAGACAATGATCCCAAACATAAAGCAAAGTCTACAATGGAATGGTTCACAAATAAACGTATCCAGGTTTTTTGAATGGCCAAGTCAAAGTCCAGACCCCAATTCAATCGAGAATCTGTGGAAAGAGCTGAAAACTGCTGTTCACAAACGATCTCCATCAAACCTCACTGAGCTTGAGCTGTTTGCCAAGGAAGAATGGGCAATAATTTCAGTCTCTCGATGTACAAAACTGATAGAGGCATACCCCAAGCGACTTGCAGCTCTTATCGCAGCAAAAGGTGGCGCAACAAAGTATTAAGTTAAAGGGGCTGAATAACATTGCACGCCCCACTTTTCAGTTTTTGATTTTCCACAAAAATTTAAAATAACCAAAAAATTTCATTCAACTTCACAATTGTGTTCCACTTGTTGATTCTTCACCAAAAATTTAAATTTGGTATCTTTGTTTGAAGCATGATATGTGGGAAAAGGTTGAAAATTTCCAGGGAGCCGAATACTTTCACAAGGCACTGTAAATATCTGTAATGGACAGCAGCAGACAGTACTGGAATGGACCCTTTTGCTATTTGCAATGAAGTCTGCCACATACACTGCCTGCCTGCCTAGCACTGATATCTATATACACCTTGATTAGTCTTCAGAATGACAGGAAGGTTGAGATAGATTTGTGTATTACAGATGGTATACACACACTAACACAATAACTAATATAATTGCAAATCTCTCCCCACACTGCCTGAGTCCGGAGCAGACTGTGATGAGCAGGGCGGCTTCCGGTCCACTATAGACCTGATGACGCTGTGCGGCCAGCCAATCACTGTAATGCCACAACCAACATGGCTGCGGCATTACAGTGTGAGGCAGACAATCCCTGCATGTTGATTGGCGCTCTAAAGAGTGCCAAACATGCAGGGCGGGGACCCGAGCTCCCGCCGAGCAAGCCCGGAAATACTCTGCAGGCGCCGAGCATCTCGAGCAGTGAGATGCCCGGGCGAGCATCGAGTACTTCCAAGCATGCTCGCTCATCACTAGAAAGTACTAAAACTAAATGGGATCAGGATGAAGTAGATGACTGCATGCCTTTCTGACTCATATATGGTATCTGGGAATAATGTTGTCAGGTCAGACTATTGAGCCGGTTGTATGGATTTATAAGAAGACCTACCAAACCAAACCTAAATTTTTTTTAAGGGAAAAATGCTAAGAAACATTTTTTCCTTCATAATTACATGTAAATAAAGCAAAATAAAAATATGAAAAAAATTATACCTCCCCTTTAGCACGGAGCGTTTTGGCTTTAGTATTTCTTTTTACATTTTTGATAGCTCTGTCTCCTACACTTGGGAGGTCCCTCCCTCATTCAAAAATGTTAGCTAGATAGTGGAATCCATATTCCCCATCTCTTTACAATGCCAGCTAAAACATGCCCATTTGAATTTTGGACTTCGCAGGCCACGACCACCACATCCACCGCCATGTAATTATGCAGCCCCCACTTCATATTGTCAGAGGGCCAGCAGGTGCCATGAAACCTGAGTTTTGTGAGCTCCATAGTTCATTTTGGCCTCTGGATCCCAATGAAGCCACTGTCATAGCAGGTGAAGCTATTGTAAGGTGAATATAATACAGGAGTTGGGGGGGCTTTATGCTTAATGTCAATAAATTGGATTCTACAAGACACCAAAAGCATTAGAATTAAATTCTGAATACAGTGTATGCAAGGCCTGAAACCTATGTCAGGAACATGTGCAAGTCTCATTTTACATGGAAGCAGCCTCCTCAAGAAAAAGAGAAAGGAGTGCACTTATTTTGGAAACTACCCAACCATGCAGAATTTATTTTTTGCATGGTTTTGAGCAACAATGGAGTAATTACAGGATATGTCCCAGAGAATGACGAGGTACAATATAGTTGATTGCAGCTTTCCCAGTACATATCTTAAGCAAATTATAATTGGCATTCCCTCATTTATATATCCAATATCACCATACCCAGAAAGGGAACATTTCTGAAAATCATATATGTTGATATATTTCTTATCAGTAAACGAAAACTTGAAAGACCATCTTTTTTTTTTAAGGCTTGCATCCTGTTTGACTTATGTTTCTCATATAATTCTGAAGTAGTATAGCACATCATGCAGCTTGCACAGCAAAATGATGGATGGGGCATTTAAAATGATGGATAATCCCACAGCGCCAGCATATCCGGTGTGAGAATGTGCATTAGAACTAAGAAAGAAGACTCACTGAGTCCAGAACTGAAGCATCATAGTAATTATACCCAGCAAAGTCAATTTCAGATTAATTCCAGTACTTTTAAAAAATGACCTCTATATGAGAGAACCTTACTGAGGTTTACATCTTCACCATCTAATGGTTACTAATCTTTGCCACTTAAGCTGATGGTACTTATAGATTTAGAGCTATTGACAAACAGGAACATATTAACAGTCTTTATATTAGTAACTTGTGCTTCTGAATACACAAAATTACAAATGACAATTCAATAAATTCCACAATATATTTCTATTACAAAAGACCAGATTGTCATGATTCCTCTGCTCAGAATGTCCAGAACTCAGTGATGGACAACTCTGTCATTCCATTCTGTGCTGGGGTGGGCTGAGCTGTCAGTGCTTTGCAGGGCCGTATTTAGAGCTTATGCCGCCCTAGGCACTTTTAGTGCTGCCTCCCCCATTGGCATGACTAATGCAGATACTGTCGACAGTGACTTAAGGTACCTTCACACTGACCAACTTTCCAACGATAACGATAGCGATTCGTGACGTTGCAGCGTCCTGGCTAGCGATATCGTTGTGTTTGACACGCAGCAGCGATCTGGATCCTGCTGTGATATCGTTGGTCGGAGCTAGAAGGCCAGAACTTTATTTGGTCGTCAGATCGGCGTGTATCGTCGTGTTTGACAGCAAAAGCAACGATGCCAGCGATGTTTTACAATGGTAACCAGGGTAAATATCGGGTTACTAAGCGCAGGGCCGCGCTTAGTAACCCGATATTTACCCTGGTTACCATTGTAAAAGTAAAAAAAAAAAACACTACATACTCACCCTCTGATGTCTGTCACGTCCCCCGGCATCCGCACTGCTGCTCAGAGCTTCCTGCACTGAGTGTGTCAGTGCCGGCCGGAAAGCAAAGCACAACGGTGACGTCACCGCTCTGCTGTTAGGGCCGGCGCTCACACAGTGCAGGGAAGCGGACGCCGGGGGACGCGAATGTAAGTATGTAGTGTTTGTTTTTTTACATTTAACACTGGTAACCAGGGTAAACATCAGGTTACTAAGCGCGGCCCTGCGCTTAGCAACCCGATGTTTACCCTGGTTACCCGGGGACTTCGGCATCGTTGGTCGCTGGAGAGCTGTCTGTGTGACAGCTCTCCAGCGATCAAACAGCGACACTGCAGCGATCGGCATCGTTGTCTAGATTGCTGCAGCATCGCTAAATGTGACGGTACCTTTAGAGTTAAATCAGACTTTTTTGGGGAGGTGGAGAGGCACTAAACTTTATCAACATGCACGAGAGACAACAAAACACAGCAAAGACTGCTTTTTGTAAGCAGCTTAACTGCAGCTTTAAATTTGCATTAAAAAAAAATGCAACATGTGAACATAGACTAACAGTTCCATACATCCCGTCTCCACTATGTACAGCGCTGCCTAAAAGAAAATAGTGGACAAGTTGCTAAATATCAGAAATGTCACAATAAAAATCAGTCATAAATGCTGACAACCCCACATGTAGGCGCAGACCATATGCCAGGGTAGTGTCATTATGGATGGCAGGGCTCATATTGGACCTGTCTATGACCTTCTAGGGACCACCTAGTATTTTCCCCCATAATGACCCTTAGGCTAAGTGCACACGCTGCGAATTCCATTATAGAATTTTCTGCAGCGGATTTCCAAAATCCGCAGTGAAAAAACGCTGCGTTTTTTACTGCGGATTTACCGCGGTTTCTTTTGCGGTTTCCTCTGCGAGTTTTCACCTGCAGATTTCTATTGGAGCAGGGGTAAACCCGTAGCGGAATCCGCAGAAAGAATTGACATGCTGCGGAAAATAAACCGCTGCGTTTCCGCGCGTTTTTTTCCTGCATGTGCACTGCGGATTTCATTTCCCATTGCTTTACATGGTACTGTAAATGCATGGGAAACTGCTGCAGATCAGCAGCAAAATCCGCAGTGTGTGCACATACCCTTACATGACAGGTGGCTGCAGAACATCTGCTGACGGTACAGTGACATGATGAAGGTGCCAGGACTTGCAGGCATTGGCAACCCCTGGAGGTGCACAGAGCAGTATCAGCCCCCATTCCTCCCCCAAGACGTTTCACACATCATTACCTTTCTCTCCAACACATAGACTCCTTTGATCAGTGCTCCCCGGCTATACCGCCCCATCACAGAGCAACCCCGAGCCCCTGCCGTGCACTTACACTATCCACGTCCCGGTAAAGAGAATGCTGGCAGCATGATGGGCAGGATCACCCAGCCTGGATTCCTGGAGAGAGGCATGCTGGTGCCAGGTCTGTGCTGCCCTGCTGACCGCTGTCCTGGGCTTCAGCACTTCACAGTAAATTGCCGGGATCCAGGAGGAGGCTTCTCCCAACTCCAGAAGTTTCAGCTGCTCTTCTCCTATAGCCCAGGATGGCGCCCCCCACCGCCAGCCGCTCGCAGGTCCTGATGGGCAGAGGGCTTCTGCCTTTCCGATCCCCGGGTGAAGGCACCAGCAGTCCGGCCGGGGTACAGCAGAGGGACGTGATCCAGGATGTGATCCCCAGCAGCCAGGACACTGAGGTGGGCGGGTGCACTGTCAGGCAGCAACTGAATTTGGCGCCTGAACGAGGAGGGGGCGGGCCCTATGATTTGACGTGTTTCCGCTTCTGGCTCCCTGCGCAGTACATTTAACTGCGTGGGATCTGAGACCCGCCGCAGCCAGAAGACGTAGGTGGATGGAGGCGGAGGGAGCAGGGAGGTGGGCGGAGGTGGGCGGAGGTGGGCGGGCAAGCCCCGGACTATTGAAAAAAAAAAAAAAGAAAAAAAAAACCAAACCTTGTTCAGGTGCCGCCCCCCCCCCGCATCCTGCCGCCCTAGGCACGTGCCCTCAAGTGCCTAGTGGCAAATACGGCCCTGGTGCTTTGACTGACATCTCAGTTGACTTACCTGAGACTGGGAGGTGTAGAGATTTCTCCAGGTGCCTCCTGTTTTTAGTAATCGCCCTGCTATTTAGGTGGGCTTTTGGCCCAGATTACAGCCAGTCAAAAGACTATGTTCTCTGGTGTGTGTTTGCCTGATTCCTGTGCTGTGAGTCCTGATCTATTGCTGCCTGACCTTTGGATCGTGTTCTGACTACCTGTTTTCTATTTCCCCTTTGCTTATCCGCTATTTCTCGGGTATTCTAACCCTGGACTGTGACCTGACTTATGCCATCTTTCCTTAGCTTACTATGTGCTCTCTTGGTACTGGCCCTGGAACATCTGACTTACAGTATCTGCCTCACGGATTGTCCGTGAGCTGTGTCTAGCGTCACACAGATATTGTGTTTTGTGAAAGCTAAGGAAAAATAAAATAGGGGGCTAAGAAGCAAGAACAGTGTTAGAATATATCTAATGCTCCATGTTCCAGGCAGATTTGTCCATGCCAGCCGCTACAGTCGGTATGGAAAGCATTCAGACCCCTTTAAATTTTTCACTGTTTGTTTCATTACAGCCATTTGGTAAATTCACAAAAGATTTTTTTTCACATTAATATACACTCTGCACCCCATCTTGACTGAAAAATAATAGAAATGTAGCCATTTTTGTAAATTTATTAAAAAAGAAAGACTGAACTATCACATGGTCATAAGTATTCAGACCCTTTGCTCAGTGTTGAGTAGAAGCACCCTTTTGAGATAGTACAGCCATGAGTCTTTTTGGGAATGATGCAACAAGTTTTTCACACCTGGATTTGGGGATCCTTTGCCATTCTTTCTTGCAGATCCTCTCCAGTTCCGTCAGGTTGGAAGGTGAACGTTGGTGGACAGCCATTTTAAGGTCTCTCCAGAGATGCTCAATTGGGTTTAGGTCAGGGTTCTGGCTGGGCCAGTCAAGAATGGTAACAGAGTTGTTCTGAAGCCACTCCTTTGTTATTTTAACTGTGTGCTTAGGGCAATTGTCTTGTTGGAAGGTGAAACTTCGGCCAAGTCTGAGGTCCAAAGCACTCTGGAAGAGGTTTTCATCCAGGAAATATCTGTACTTGGCTGCATTCATGTTTCCTTCAATGACAACCAGTCGTCCTGTCCCTGCAGCTGAAAAACACCCCCATAGCATGATGCTGCCACCACCATGTTTCACTGTTGGGATTGTATTGGGCAGGTGATGAGCAGTGCCTGGTTTTCTCCACACATACTGCTTAGAATTATCACCAAATAGGGCTATCTTCTCATGAGACCAGAGAATCTTATTTATCATAGACTGGGAGTCCTTCATGTATTTTTTTTAGCAAACTCTATGAGGGCTTTCATATGTCTTGGACTGAGGAGAAGCTTTCGTCGGGACACTCTGCCATAAAGGCCCGACTGGTGGAGGGCTGCAGTGATAGTTTACTTTGTGTAACTTTCTCCCATCTCCCTACTGCATCTCTGCAGCTCAGCCACAGTGATCTTGAGGTTCTTCATTACCTCTCTCACCAAGGCTCCTCTCCCACGATTGCTCAGTTTGGCTGGACGGGCAGGTCTAGGAAGACTTCTGGTGGTCCCAAACTATTTCCATTTAAGGATTATGGAGGCCACCATGCTCTTATAAACCTTGAGTGCTGCAGAAATTCTGTTGTAACCTTGGCCAGACCTGTGTCTTGCCACAATTCTGTCTTCTGAGCTCCTTGGTCAGTTCCTTTGATCTTATGATTCTCATTTGGTCTGACATGCACTGTGAGCTTATGAAAACTGTTGAAAGAAAGAGTGCAAATAGTGTCTTATCTGAGAAGGTTAAAAGGTTAATCCATACGATTGCACTCACCAGATGTAGCTGAGTTGAAGCATTGAAAGGATTCGCTGCAGCAGATCCACGAGTCCAGGAAGGACCAGCCGTTAGATACAGATTAGGAAAATTGTGGTAAATTTCTGTGCTGCTAAATCACTAGAATTCCAGACTTATTAGTACTGTACATGTGGCTTTATTATTCTACACGTTTCAGAGTTCAAGACGTTGTTCCTGTGGTGTTTCCTGATGAAGGAGTCTTGAACTCTGAAACACGTTGAATAATATAGCCACATGTACTAATAAGTATGGAATTCTAGTGATTCAGCAGCACAGAAATGCACTGTGAGCTGTGAGGCCTTATATAGACAGGTGTGCGCCTTTCCAAATCAAGTCCTATCAGTTTAATTAACACAGCTGGACTCCAATGAAGGAGTAGAACCATCTCAAGGAGGATCACAAGGAAATGGAGAGCACGTGACTTAAATATGAGTCTCTGAGTAAAGGGTCTGAATACTTATGACCATGTGATATTTCAGTTTTTCCTTTTTAATAAATTTGCAAAAAGTACTACATTTCTGTTTTTTTCCGTCAAGATGGGGTGCAGAGTGTACATTAATGAGAAAAAAAATAACTTTTTTGAATTTACCAAATGGCTGCAATGAAACAAAAAGTGAACAATTTAAAGGAGTCTGAATACTTTCCATACCCACTGTATATGTTACCAACTTGTATCAGTTCCATTGTTTAGTCCTGCTGGCTGGTCCTGTCTCTTCTCCTGGTCCTATGACTTCAAAAACTCAGTTCACTTAAACCAAACTTAGACAGCAAGACACTTTCCAAGTATTCAGGTAGTTGGCATCCTGCCACTACTTTGAGCAGCGGACCAACTCTCTGCCTCAACTCTCATGTTTCACTGTTCCAGCACTGCTACATCAGCTTCCTTCATACAACTGCTGTATCATGGTTCCAGCCCTACGTCTATAATGGAACTCTGTGCATGGTAGTCTTGCAGTTCATAATAGGCCTTCAACAGACAAGTTTTACACAAGCCACTTCATTTAGCAAATCCCAACGGAACTCTGGTCTTCTCTCTTTGACCCTTATACAAGGATCTGCGCTTACGCAGAGCCCCTTCTATTACATGCATGAAGAGGCTGCTGGCTGGTGAAGTGAACTAGTAGAGAGAAGGGTCATGAAGCTAGGTCGTTACCAGGAGTTCAAAGTCAGGGACACAGTCAAGAAACAGTCATGTAGTCAAATTACAAGCAAAGGTCAGGAACAAAGCACCAGAAAATACAGGATGCTAGTGGAGCGCCCCCAGACGCAGGGCCATGGGGCACTCAGTACCGGGCCTCTCAGTCTCGGTCGTGGGGTTGTCACGGTGGCCTGACCCGGTCCGTGACCCTGCTAAGGAGTGTCCAATTAAAGGTGGTGGTGCGTGGTGCAATGAAATAACGAAGACACAGGGTTGCAGTCTCTTTACCTCTTTACTGTAGGCTTCAGGATCCGCAATTCAGAGCACTGCTAACAGGGCTGGCTGAGACCGGCCGGTCTGAAGGCACATCCAGAGTTCCCTTCACAGGTGGAAATCAGTGCCTCCCTTCTAGCGCCTGTGTGTTGTAGTACTTCCCTGCTGAGCGCCACGGGATAGTCCTCACAACTGTTGTGTCTGTTTCTGATGTTCTTTCTCACAACTCTCGTTTCTATTCTGATGTTCTTCTCCGTCCCCCAGATGATATGGCTAGGACGCACCCATATGACGGGTAGGCCTGGAGTTCTTCCGGGACCCTAGTGTAGCCCCTCTCCCACAGTTGCCCCCTATGTCTGCTTAGGTGATTTAGGTGAGACAGCCCGCCTATAACTGACTGTCCTGCCGCTGTTTGAAGTAATGCGTGGAGCCCAATACTTCCTCGGCGTTCCGGCCACCGGCGACGCGCCTCAGTAGGATGTTGCCGATCTCGGGGCACGACTCCTACTGGTGTTATCTCCTTTTTGCTGTGATCTCATTTCTCACTGCTTCACAATAAACCTCGCTTCTTGTCCTTTCTTAAGATACCGCCGCAAATCAGTGCAGGCGCGGTTCCGTAACGTTCTGTTCGCTAGGCCTCTGCCAGGATCCCACCCCTGACAGGGACCCCCCTGAATCTTCTCAAGCAACCCCTTCTCTCACTAGGAGTTGCCTGGGCAAAACCCAGTCAGCTTCTCCCTAACTTCCTATCCAACCCCCAGTTTTACCAGATTGTGAGGAGTGGCCTAATACATAGCACCCTTAGCTCCCCCTGGAGGCCAGACTGTGAAGTGTATTGGTGCCTGTGATACCTGGTCAGGTGAACTCCTTCAGTGCAATCAGACGTACCATCACTCCCCTTAGTGGCAGAGCGATGTTACTGCAACGACCTGGTCTCTGGGGTGCTTCACTAGGAGTAGAGAAGAAAGAGACCAGTGTAGTTACCATATATAAATGACAGCTAGAAGTAGCTGCTGGGAGTTTAAATAGAGAGTGGCTTCACCCTATGCTCATAGCAGAGAGCTAATTACAACAGATAAGCTGCTCCTTGTACCAAGACCAAGATATCTTGTCTGGACGGGGCCACAAGTCTAAGCCAGATTAATATAAAATAAGGACCATGCTTGCATCCTCCAAAAATAATTGGCAGTGCAAATGCATGTGGTAGAGTTAGTATTACAGTGTTCCAGGACTCTTATACCAGCCATCATTTCAAACAGAGCTCTACTATTTAGGTTATTGGTATTCCAGCCCTGAAACACCATTAATCAACAACTCTGCCTTATAAGGGTATGTGCACACGTTGCGGATTTTGCTGCAGATTTTTCCGCAGCGGATTTGGAAAATCTGCAGTGCAAAACCACTGCGGTTTTCACTGCGGATTTTCACGCGGTTTCTTCTGCGGATTCCTCTGCGGGTTTTCAACTGCACTTTCCTATTGGTGCAGGTTGAAAACCGCTGCGGAATCCGCAGAAAGAAGTGACATGCTACTTCTTTTTTTCCGCAGCGAATCCGCGCAGAATTTTCCACAGCATGTGCACTGCGGATTTTGTTTTCCATAGGTTAACATTGTACTGTACACCGCATGGAAAACTGCTGCGGATCCACAGCGTCAAATCCGCTGCGGATCCGCAGCAAAATCCGCAGCGTGTGCACATAGCCTTAGCGTCCTTTGTAGCTTTGCTACATCAGGTCATCATCATCATCGATCTAGCCCTGTTCCAGCATCCGCTACATCACAGTAGATACTGTTGATGGTTTCAAAAGAGACTTTTTAGAATGAAATAACATAAATACTTGTGTAGATATTGTAAAGTTCTTTTCTGAATGTTTGGTCCAGTGGATCGACTGTTGGGATCAGGAGGGAAAGATTAGCGCTTCTGGGGCAGACTGGATCATGTATTGTGGTTGTACATATACTACTTTCTTTTATCTTTTACCATTCCTCGGTTGAACTTGATGGTTATTTGTCTTTTTTCAATCATATTGACCATGTAACAATTCATCTATATTGGGATGACATTTCCTCTACAGTCTACTCTATCCTGCAGCTCTAGCGCCACCTGTCTGTGGTGTTCCAGAACGGCCCGTTCAGACTTGTGACTTTGAGGTTCCACTTCCCCAGGTAAGACATAACACCATTGCAGTGAGATACGAGGATATCATACTGTGCATATATTATGCATGTGGCTACTCTGCCAATCTAGATATCTGACTAATCGCTGATCTAGGCACTCTATCTTTGGGTACCGTCTCACATTGGCACTTTGATCGCTACGACAGTACGATCCGTGACGTTCCAGCGATATCCATACGATATTGCTGTGTCTGACACGCAGCGGCGATCAGGGACCCCGCTGAGAAACGTACGTCATAGCAGATCGTTTGAAACTTTATTTAGTCGCTGGATCTCCCGCTGTCATCGCTGCATCGGTGTGTGTGATACCGATCCAGCGATGCATTTGCTTGTAACCAGGGTAAACATCGGGTTACTAAGCGCAGGGCCGCGCTTAGTAACCCAATGTTTACCCTGGTTACCATCGTAAATGTAAAAAAAACAAACAGTACATACTCACATTCCGGTGTCCGTCAGGTCCCTAGCCGTCTGCTTCCCTGCCCTGACTGTGAGCGCCGGCCGTAAAGTGAAAGCACAGCACAGCGGTGACGTCACTGCTCTGCTTTGGCCGGCGCTTACACAGGATGCAGGAGGAGTGCAGGGAAGCGGACGCAGGCACCGGAATGTGAGTATGTGTTTTTTTAGTTTTACGTTTACGCTGGTAACCAGGGTAAACATCGGGTTACTAAGCGCGGCCCTGCGCTTAGTAACCCGATGTTTACCCTGGTTACCCGGGGACTTCGGCATCGTTGGTCGCTGGAGAGCTGTCTGTGTGACAGCTCCCCAGCGACCACACAACGACTTACCAACGATCACGGCCAGGTCGTATCGCTGGTCGTGATCGTTGGTAAATCGTTTTGTGTAACGGTACCCTTATAGTACTTCCAATTATAAGTGGCAAATTTGCATAACAAAAAGGTGTGAAAAGCCCATCTGTAAAATCACAGGTCACATATAGACCTTAAATGTAATAAATATAAATTGTCTATAAAACAAATGCAAGTATTGTTACAAGAGTTATAAGTGGATTGGAGGCCATACAATAGTCAGATAAAAATGTAATAATAATATGAGAGCTGCCTGTTAACTAAACAAGTTGTCCTATAGATGTGATGCACATATGGGTAGGAAAGTTGGCTGTGGTTAATAGTTGTGGAGTCAGGAAGCTGCGAAATTCCAGAATGAGTAAGAGATCGCCAATAAGATCCACTATATACAAGAGGGAGGTCAGCTACAAGCAGAGATGTGAATGGGTATATCATTAATGTATACATAAGTAATGGACAATCATTGAAGAAAATCAATAATCAATCCCATTAATTAGTGAAATGGTGGCAAATATGAAATAAAGTACCGTACATAGATAGTAATTATATAGCTAAATTACAAATAATTAAAATGTACAGGTTAATAAATGGTCAGAGAGATAAATTGATGAACTTGGAAAAACTAAGCAATGGTAGAATGTTCATTTCTTAAAATATATTTGTAGGCTGTAATGTACATTAGGGTAAGGTAGTCACATAATAAGGCATTATATTATGGGACTTGGCATCTTGTTCAAAGGCAGTGACCAATGACCTATCCCTAAACATGAATGTGAAAGGCATATTGCTCACCCATAGACTATTCTGTGTTCTGGAATATATTTCCTTAGTAAGTAGCCCTCAAAAAACATGTTCAAAAGTTTATCGGTAATGTATTGCTCACCCATAGACTATTCTGTGGTCTGGAGTGCATTTCATTGGTATATAACCATCAAGAAACTTGTTTAAAAATGTATTGGTGTTATATTGCTCATCCACAGGGTATTACATCTTCTTTGATGCACTTCGGTGGTATAAAACTCTCCAAAAACTTGGTAAAAAATGTATCGTTATTACATTGTTCATTCATACAGTTTGCATAGATGCTTTAGCGTGCTGCCTGCCTTTTCTCATATTTACCTATGCTACAACAGGATAATTGTTTGGGAAGCTTTGCACCCACCATATATCTTAAGGTGCTGTTTCAACATTTTTTTCATCTTCATCTATCTATCTATCTATCTATCTATCTATCTATCTATCTATCTATCTAATTATTTTCTGCAAGGCATTTTATTTCAGGACTTGTCACACAGACAGCACAAGGATGACGCACACAAGTATGAACCTGCAAACTGATAACACCGGTACTGTTTTTCCAGTACCAGTATCATCAGGGTGTGTGATGGGGACCTTATTGTTACTTTAAAGTGAAAAAAAATCTTAAAATATTCGACATTCACTGCACTGATAAAAGTTGATTCTATTGAATTTCAGTATTCATCTTGTCTACTATCGTATCATTCATCTACCACTTTCCATAATTGTGATGAACTCCTCTGATTCACGGCTTTATATTTTTCTTCACTATTCAACTGTTTTTGCAGATATGGGCTATTGAGATTTCCAGGACGTAAAATATTACAGTAATAGAATGTAAATGAAGCAAATAATGTACTTTTTTTTCTAGTTGATGTTTTAGATGAGTATGCGAAAATTCAATCCATTTTAACGATGATTTGTATAGATAATATAAGTCATACTCCCTACTATTCTCAGAGCAAAAGTAATCAATAAGTACCAGGGCTTTAGCTCATCATTTCATCTTACATTATTACCTTTCTTGACCTATCTTTTCACGAGGAATCTTTTGGGATTTTCCACAAAGAAATCACTGGATATCTATTTATAAAATAAGCTCACAGGAGATATAAATCAAATCTCCTGTTTCCTGTATAAGCAATGTATATTGACCTTATGTGACGGTGGAGTAGGGAGAAGAATGTAAATGCTCTGCTTGTAGTCATTAGCCAGTCATAGACTGTACAGATTAATCTGACCATCTACTATTTTACTCAGAAATTAAAAAACAAAATAACAAAATGTATTTAACCCCTTTACTTTTGACATACACGTACATCAAAATTTGCATACCTACCTTTGATGTGGGCTCACACACTGAATCCGCCACTTACCCCACAAAGGTCGGTTGATTTAATCAGCCATCATGTATCTTTAACACCATGATTTAATCAGCCATCATGTGTTTGTTAACCTCTTAAATCCCACTGTCAATCTCTGACAGCGGGATTTTACATGAGCCAGTAAGGAGCCTATTCCACGCACCCATTGGAACACCCATAATGTGATCGAGAATGCTATGATAGCCGGGGGTCTGCTGATGACCACTGTGCCTGTCATATTTCTTTTTTGAAAGCTAGCACATGGCTGGCATTCATAGGAGGTTGTGATTTTAGCTACACAGCAGTGCTGAATGTATATGCAGCGCCCCAGAGTCCTGGTCGTTGCAGTAATGTTGTTCTTCCACCAGGGGGAGCAATATTACGTCTGAAGGCAATAAAGGAGATCTTCTGTCCAGGTATCACAACCACACACAACACACTTCACACTCCAGTCCACCAGGGGGAGCAAAGGATCTATCCACTAGGCCACTCCTCACAGTTAGGTAAAACTGGTGGGTTGGTTAGGAAGTTAGTCAGAACTCGACGGAGTTTGTCAGAAGCTGGCTGGAGTAGGTTCCAGCCAGATCCAGACTGCGGTCTGAGGAGGACGAGGGTCCACGGAGCTGCGCCTGCCCCACATGCGGCAGCATCCTAGGAAAGAGACATTGAAAGGAAGTGTATTGCAGTGAGTGAGAAACGAAGTCATAGCAAAAGGGAGAAGAGACCAGAAGGAGTTCTGCCCTGTAAAGGCTGCCTCCTTCTGAGGCGCGAAGCCGGTGGCCTGAATACCGAGGGAGCAATTGTCTCAAAGCCTTGCTACAGAGACCGGCAGGACAGTCAATTCCAAGTTGGCTGCCTGACCTTAATACCTAGGAAGACACGGTGGCAACTTGTGGGGGTCGGGGCGTCTCTAGGGTCCCTATAAACAAGCCTCAGGCCATCAGTCATATGGGTTTTGTTCCATCCGACCACGGGGAACAGTGAGAGGAGTAATAACAGTGAGGACCTCATTAGAGCTTATGCAAGTGGGAGCCTACTGTGTTACTGAGCACAAAGGAAGGCTACTGATTTCCACCTGGATAAGAGGACTCTGGATTTGCCTTCAGACCGGCCGGACTCTGCCTACCCTGTGATCCGGTGCCCTGGACTGTGGACACTGAAGCCCTCAGTAAAGGTAAAGAGACTGCAACCTTGTGTCCTCATTATTCACTGCACCTCACACCATCCACCACCTACATTCTGGGAAGCCCTGGGGATACACTTCACCTGTGGGAAGGTATACCATCTTGCTGCCATAACATCACCCCAGAGGACCCCTAAGCAGCCTCGGTCACCCTGACCGAATACTACAGGTGGCGTCACCAACACTTCCCCTTTAAAGACGT
Source organism: Ranitomeya variabilis (assembly GCF_051348905.1). Classification (NCBI taxonomy): domain Eukaryota; kingdom Metazoa; phylum Chordata; class Amphibia; order Anura; family Dendrobatidae; genus Ranitomeya; species Ranitomeya variabilis. Next base: position 69,122,978 of record NC_135237.1, on the reverse strand, counting down.
TTCCCAAAACCATGAAAACTCCTTTCTTTATTGGACGTCCCTCAAAGGGCCACAGACCGGGTCGGGCCACTGTGACATCCCCCGAACTAAAGGACCCGGTGCTGAGTACCCCACGGTCCTATGGGGGCGCTCCAAATCTTGGTGTCATGAACAGGATCTGCTTAAGCCTGAGAAACAGGTCATGTGTGCCTAAGAACTGTGCCATAGTAGTATTTGAACTGTGTTTCACTGCTGAACTGTGTATTGCCATTACCGCTAAAGTTCCCGCCAAAACCGCCGCCAATACAGCACCATGCGGCGTGCAGGAGGAGTGGGGCATGTCATCGTGGGCGTAGCCTGGAAGAACGGCGCAAAAATTGAGCCTGTCCCTCACAGATACTACTACGTCAGAAAAATATGCCCATCAACCAAAGGAATCAGCCTCCTAGTATGGGATGGTGGAGGAAGAAGGCACCGCCCTCTAGAAGAGGAGGAGCGGAAACCAAAGGAGGAAGCAGACACTACCCTGGTTGGCAAGATGGCAACTGGAGGACACCAGGAGGAGGGGGAGAATACCCGCAGTGCTGTCCGCCAATCGGAAGCTGAAGAGGCTCTGCCGCCATGTATGAACCCAGAGGTTCTCGGCGTGGAAGTCGAGGAGCTGTGCTGCCAGCTCCGGAAATCCTGGTACCGCGCAGCTGCCAGCATCCAGGAGCAGCAGCGCAGCCAACCGACGGAGCCACCACCTGCAGTGGAGGAGACCGGCACCGGAGACGCCGCAGCGGCAGGTAAGCAATCCGAACCTGCCCCGGCCACCGACGAGACCCTCCTAGTGCCCATCGACTCCCTGCCATCGCCACCTAGAGACTTGGAGCCGTTGTCACCAGAGGCTCCACATTGCCCAACATCGCCCTCATCTGGCCAGGTGAGGAAAACAACAGCCGCCGCCATCTCTGATAGAGCACCTGTCGTTCTGTGCTCCAGATGTGCTGGTGCCATTGTGGAGCAAAGAACTGTGAGTACACAGACCCCTATCCGGAGTGCAGACGCTCTCTATGTAGTACCAGGTGGTAGCCAATATTTTAAAGGACTACCCCCACCAGTACTACCTCCCGAATGGTTCCAATAAACCTCGAAACCCTGAACAAGGAATGTAAATAGTTCTCATTAAAAACTTTTCCTGTTTGTTTTGCTGCTAAAACCCGTCCTGGGTTATGCCTTAAAGGGATCCTCAGTTCCAGGAGGATTCCAAGTTTAAACCTGTTTTGCACAAATTGTTTCATACCAAAGAACTGCGGAATCATGGACTGTGCATGATCACAAACTGTTCCTGTAAATAGTTTGCACCTTCTTAAAGGTGCTCTCTACTGGTTTTACAAGAAAGAGCTTTTCGAAGATACTGTTCCCGATGACATCGTGGAAGTTCTTGCTGTTTTACAAGTTAATGATTGACTTGCATCCTGATTAGTTGCACTACCTCATAAAGAGACTTGGGTTCACCCTTAAAGGGAATGTTTACTTGTTGCCCTTTGCCTAAGAGTGATAATGTTGCCTTAAATAGTTAGATAGTAATAATGTTTACATAATGATAGTATGCAGCTAGGAATAGAAAATGTTAAATTATGTACTTTGAATAAAATTGAAGTTAAAGTAAATGTTAGGTTTTATAGGAATAAACTGAAGAAAAATGCAGTGAGCCCGTGGGGGTAGACAGATAGTCCTGCATATGTAGAAGAAGTGAGAATAGCATATTGGTTTGCACGTTGAAGTTTTATAGTACACCCTTAGAGGGTATTTGCACTTGAATAAAGGAAAATACTGTTTTGTACTTGCACTTAATAGATAGCATACCCGTAGGGGTGATGGTCATTCATAGTTAATAATTGTTATTTACTTAATTTAAAGTCGTACGCACAATGTAAATATGTTATTGTTTGTAACGTTCAAGTGTCCTTACCTCCCATAAAGGGAAGTACTGTTATATCAATTTGGTTTATATCATTCAAAATTTTGTATGTCTTTTTGCTAATGCATTGATGTTTTCTTTTCCCAGCCCGGGAGTGCTGGATTTAACGGGGGGAGTGCAGCGCCCCAGAGTCCTGATCGTTGCAGTAATGTTGTTCTTCCACCAGGGGGAGCAATATTACATCTGAAGGCTATAAAGGAGATCTTCTGTCCAGGTATCACAACCACACACAACAGACTTCACACTCCAGTCCACCAGGGGGAGCAAAGGATCTATCCACTAGGCCGCTCCTCACAGTTAGGTAAAACTGGTGGGTTGGTTAGGAAGTTAGTCAGAACTCGACGGAGTTTGGCAGAAGCTGGCTGGAGTAGGTTCCAGCCAGATCCAGACTGCGGTCTGAGGAGGACGAGGGTCCACCAAGCTGCGCCTGCCCCACGTGCGGCAGCATCCTAGGAAAGAGACATTGAAAGGAAGTGTATTGCAGTGAGTGAGAAACGAAGTCATAGCAAAAAGCAGAAGAGACCAGAAGGAGTTCTGCCCTGTAAAGGCTGCCTCCTTCTGAGGCGCGAAGCCGGTGGCCTGAATACCGAGGGAGCAACTGTCTCCAAGCCTTGCTCCAGAGACAGGCAGGACAGTCAATTCCAAGTTAGCTGCCCTACCTTAATACCTAGGAAGACACTGTGGCAACTTGTGGGGGTCGGGGCATCTCTAGGGTCCCTATAAACAAGCCTCAGGCCATCAGTCATATGGGTTTTGTTCCATCCGACCACGGGGAACAGTGAGAGGAGTAATAACAGTGAGGACCTCATTAGAGCTTATGCAAGTGGGAACCTACTGTGTTACTGAGCGCAAAGGAAGGCTACTGATTTCCACCTGGATAAGAGGACTCTGGATTTGCCTTCAGACCGGCCGGACTCTGCTTACCCTGTGATCCGGTGCCCTGGACTGTGGACACTGAAGGTCCTCAGTAAAGGTAAAGAGACTGCAACCTTGTGTCCTCGTTATTCACTGCGCCTCACACCATCCACCACCTACATTCTGGGAAGCCCTGGGGATACACTTCACCTGTGGGAAGGTATACCATCTTGCTGCCATAACATCACCCCAGCGGACCCCTAAGTAGCGTCGGTCACCCTGACCGAATACCACAGGTGGCGTCATGAACACTTCCCCTTTAAAGACCTTTCCCAAAACCATAAAAACTCCTTTCTTTATTGGACGACCCTCAAAGGGCCACAGACCGGGCGGGCCACCGTGACATCCTCCGAACCAAAGGACCCGGTGCCGAGTACCCCACGGTCCTATGGGGGCGCTCCATATATGCATAAAAAGTCCCTACAGATGTCCATTAGTGATGAGCGAATCTGTGGATGTTCAGGTTCATCGGGTTCAGGTGAAGTTTTTTAAAAGTCCGGTTTGGGACACGAACTTGACCCTGGTTCCGAACTCCATTTAAGATAATGGGGACCCAAACTTCAGTGCTGTAAAATGGCTGTAAAATGGTGTTGTAAGGGCTAGAGGGCTGCAAAAGGAAGCAAAATGGGGGTTAAGAACAATTGCCCTGCAAACAAATGTGGATAGGAAGATGGCTTAAAGGGGTTCTGTCACCATAGCAATCATGGTTAAATAGGAAGTAAATGAATAACATAAAAATTTTAACAGTGCCCTCACAGAAACTTAGGCTTTCCTCCGCCAGTCCAGTTTCACCCACAAAGCATGAAGCAGAGTACCCCTGCCAAAGCAGCTTACAAATTTCACCCATAGAGCATGGGGCAGAGTACAACTACATTAGCAGCTTAGAAATTTTACCCACAGAGCATGGGGCAGAGTACCTCCACAGACATATCTTTCAAATTTTCCCCACAGATCATGGGGCTGGGTTACCATACATTAGGAGCTTGCAAATTTCACCCACGGAACATGGAACAGACTACCCCTACATAATCGTATAAAAAATGTCACCCACAGAGAATGAGCCAGAGTACCCTCATATAATTGTCTTAAAAATTTCACCCACTGAGCATGGGGCAGAAAAACCCTACAATAGAAGCTTAAAAATGTCACCCGCAAAGCACGGGGTACAGTACCCCCACAGAATCTTTTTACTTTTTTACCCACAGAGCATGTTTTTACTTTTCTCCCACAGCTCCAAAATGTCTGCTCTAGTTGTGGACATTGCAAATGCAGTTGATGAAAAGCTGGTAGTATGATCTTGGCTTGAGCTGGCGGTCTGCCTTGAGGCTTGCTCCTGGCAGTCCAGTTAAAAATTTCACCCACAGAGTATGAGACAGAGTACCCTTACAGAAGCAGCTTATAAATTTTACCCACAGAGGCAAACTTTTATCTTCAGTAGCATACTGTAGAGCAGCTGCAGAAAGTAAGCTTGTAGTTTGTTTCAGGATACAGCTGGATGTCCGATGTGAGGCTTGTTACCTCCAGTCCCAGTCCCTTTGACTTGGGACGCCTCCCCAATGCTATTGCCTTAGGGTCCCGGGGGACTGAAGCGTTTCCCTTGAAAAAATTACTGTTCAAAGCAGGTAACCACACTTGAATACTTCAGCTATGGATAATGGAATTGCACTCCACTTTCATTTTCTTGTTTGTTCGAACTGGGGCCTGGTTTAAGAGGAGATCCGGAGGAACACAAAATGAAGGAATTGAACGCATTCTCAGCCATCCAATCTCAAACCACCCACAGGTGAGGTTGCTGAGTACAGAATGGTAACTAAGCATCAGGGATTAATTCCATAGAGGCAACCTGATAAAACTGTACCACATCCAATGAAGGCAGCAGTCAAGCAAGCTAACCACTTCCTAACTGAGTCAGCAGTTGTTCTATCAACACAGGGTAGCTATCCATGACAATTTAGAGGCTCTGTAATTGGAAGGAGTAGTTAAATCCTTTAATGAGCATTAGGCCTGGAAACAAAGAAAGAGTAAAATGATTTTTTTAGGCACACTACTCGTACAGACACATACCCCCAAGAAGCTAAAAAACAAATTTCACCCACAGAGCATGTTTTCACATTTTTTCTGGGTGTCCCTTCCTTCGAAGACCCTAAATCTGTGGGGTACCCTGAGGTACTCTTGCATGGCTTGTACAGTTTCATTTCATACCTGCCGTTTTACTGGGCAGGTGTTGTCTGAATTTTAGCCTGCCTTTGAAATGAGCCAGAAATTCATCTATAGCAATGTCCATTTATGGGTTGTACGCCTCAGCAAATTTTCTGCTGAAGTGGTCAACTACTGGCCGAATTTTATATAGTCAATTAAAGTTAGGATCGTCTTTTGGAGGACACTGCGCATTATCACTTTCATGCAAAAATGTTTGGATTGCTTCAAATTGCGTCCTTGTCATGGCCATACGGAATACCTATGTGCTGTAGAGAATATCAGTACTCCAGTATTGACGAAGCTCTGGTTATCTGATTGTGCCTATATGGAGCACAATGCCTTAAAATGTCAAAATATCTGCTGCATTTACAGCGTCCATCTGGCATATGATGACGTGGGATTTTGGGTGAAAATTTGATGGACCATAAGGTTTATTATTTCCTTGCTGAAAAAAAATTTGAAAAATTCAATTTTAGTGAGGCCTGTAATATCAATTAGATTCCCAAGCTGCCGATGAAATCCAGAATAACAGGCTGATAATTTTCAGGGGGTGCAGTACATATGGGATCGATTGGTGTAGGGGTTGCCTGAATCCTAGGGTGCCATGCTGAGGGTCCCTCCTCACTCGATGAGGAGGAAGAGGAATAGAGGAATGTGGCTCACTGGCTGAATTTGTGTCGGAGGCAAAGGAAAGTGTATACCTCCTCCGCACAGGAGCTGGAGGCACAGATCGCAGGATGACCGCACTGGCCACTAGGGTTGAGCGACTTTCATTTTTTTAAGATCGAGTCGGGTTTTGCGAAACCCGACTTTGTCCAAAGTCGAGTCAAGTGCAGTCGGCCGATTATTGCTAAAAGTCGGGGATCGACCGAAACACGAAACCCAATGCAAGTCAATGGGGAAGCATAGTCGGCAGTGAGTGGAGGCCAGGAAAACACCTACAGTGCCCATTTTAATGCCAAAAACATCCATTCTTGTTTCTGAAGCTTGTCAATCTTAATCAACTTTATAATAATAGTTGGGCATTGGAAATTGGGGGTCATTTGGCAAAAGTTGTGGGGGGTAGGGCTGGTTCAAGGTTTTAGTGGGCCCAGGAAACGTGGACTACATCACGGCGGTAGAGCAGTGAGAGGTAAGTATGTCAAGTTTGCAAGTGCTGTGATCCTAAGCAAGCAGGGGGGGCCCACTCGTTGGCATTGGCACTGGCACAGGGCCCCTCAAAGTACAGCGGTGTGTTTGCACGGCGGGGGCGCCTCCCACCAGCAGCGACACTTTTGCGTACTCTGAGGGGCCCTGTGCCAGTGATGTCGCCAACGAGTATGCCCCCCCACCTGATGAAGGAACCTGCACTTTCATCTGCACCTTCCTCTTTGTCCCTGTGTAAGATGGTATAACATGCGGGAAGGGGAACCTTACTTTCAACAGGGTCAGATTCTGGCTGTGTAGAGTGCAAGGGGAATGTAGTGGTCTAGGTCAATGTACCAGCAGACTCATCTAGCAGTGGCTGGGCAATGGGCAGGATGAGGAGGAAACACAGATATAGGGCCAAAGAATAAAGTAGGCTAAATGCAGTTCAAAATTGGTAACAGGACTAAACAGGCGGCATTGCTTTGTTCAGTGGAGTAGCAAACCCAGGAGCAGCAGACACTGTTTTAAGGGCCCAACCACACTAGTAGGCCAAATGCAGTTTAATATCTGCTACTATAGGCCAAAAGCCTAAAGACTGAAGCTCAGCTTTATACAGTGGAGGACAACACCAGGGAGCGGCAGACACCGTTAGTAGGCCGTAACCACCAATTTTTTGTTAAAAAAGCACTTAATGAGAGCCAGAAGGTTGAAGCTCAGACAAGGCAACCTGGAGGAGAACACCAAGGAGGAGGACAACACCCAGGAGCGGCAGACACCGTTAGTAGGCCCTAACCACCAATTTATTTAAAGAAAGCACTTAATGAGAGCCAGAAGGTTGAAGCTCAGATTTAGACAGTGGAGGACAACACCAGGGAGCGGCAGACAGACACCGTTAGTAGGCCGTAACCAAAGTTGAAGGCCAAATGCAGTTTAATATCTGATTCTATGGGCCGAAAGCCTAAAGACTGAAGCTCAGCTTTATACAGTGGAGGACAACACCAGGGAGCGGCACACACCGTTAGTAGGCCCAACCAAAGTTGAAGGCCAAATGCAGTTTAATATCTGATACTATAGGCCGAAAGCCTAAAGACTGAAGCTCAGCTTTATACAGTGGAGGACAACACCAGGGAGCGGCAGACACCGTTAGTATGCCCTAACCACCAATTTATTTAAAGAAAGCACTTAATGAGAGCCAGAAGGTTGAAGCTCAGATTTATACAGTGGAGGACAACACCAGGGAGAGGCAGACACCGTTAGTAGGCCCTAACCACCATTTTTTTTAAAAATCAGCACTTAATGAGAGCCAGAAGGTTGAATCTCAGATTTATACAGTGGAGGACAACACCAGGGAGCGGCAGACACCGTTAGTAGGCCCTAACCACCAATTTATTTAAAGAAAGCACTTAATGAGAGCCAGAAGGTTGAAGCTCAGATTTAGACAGTGGAGGACAACACCAGGGAGCGGCAGACACCATTAGTAGGCCCTAACCACCAATTTTTTAAAAAACAGCACTTAATGAGAGCCAGAAGGTTGAATCTCAGATTTATACCGTGGAGGACAACACCAGGGAGCGGCAGACACCGTTAGTAGGCCCTAACCACCAATTTATTTAAAGAAAGCACTTAATGAGAGCCAGAAGGTTGAAGCTCAGATTTAGACAGTGGAGGACAACACCAGGGAGCGGCAGACACCATTAGTAGGCCCTAACCACCAATTTTTTAAAAACAGCACTTAATGACAGCCAGAAGGTTGAATCTCAGATTTATACCGTGGAGGACAACACCAGGGAGCGGCAGACACCGTTAGTAGGCCCTAACCACCAATTTATTTAAAGAAAGCACTTAATGAGAGCCAGAAGGTTGGAGCTCAGATTTAGACAGTGGAGGACAACACCAGGGAGCGGCAGACACCGTTAGTAGGCCCTAACCACCAATTTTTTAAAAAACAGCACTTAATGAGAGCCAGAAGGTTGAAGCTCAGATTTATACAGTAGAGGACAACACCAGGGAGCGGCAGACACCGTTAGTAGGCCGTAACCACCAATTTTTTGTTAAAAAAGCACTTAATGAGAGCCAGAAGGTTGAAGCTCAGACAAGGCAACCTGGAGGAGAACACCAAGGAGGAGGAGAACACTCAGGAGGAGGACAACACCCAGGAGCGGCAGACACCGTTAGTAGGCCCTAACCACCAATTTATTTAAAGAAAGCACTTAATGAGAGCCAGAAGGTTGAAGCTCAGATTTAGACAGTGGAGGACAACACCAGGGAGCGGCAGACACCGTTAGTAGGCCCTAACCACCAATTTATTTAAAGAAAGCACTTAATGAGAGCCAGAAGGTTGAAGCTCAGATTTATACAGTGGAGGACAACACCAGGGAGCGGCAGACACCGTTAGTAGGCCCTAACCACCAATTTATTTAAAGAAAGCACTTAATGAGAGCCAGAAGGTTGAAGCTCAGATTTATACAGTGGAGGACAACACCAGGGAGCGGCAGACACCGTTAGTAGGCCCTAACCACCAATTTATTTAAAGAAAGCACTTAATTAGAGCCAGAAGGTTGAAGCTCATATTTAGACAGTGGAGGACAACACCAGGGAGCGGCAGACACCGTTAGTAGGCCCTAACCACCAATTTTTTAAAAAACAGCACTTAATGAGAGCCAGAAGGTTGAAGCTCAGATTTATACAGTGGAGGACAACACCAGGGAGCGGCAGACACCGTTAGTAGGCCCTAACCACCAATTTATTTAAAGAAAGCACTTAATGAGAGCCAGAAGGTTGAAGCTCAGATTTAGACAGTGGAGGACAACACCAGGGAGCGGCAGACACCGTTAGTGGGCCCTAACCACCAATTTTTTAAAAACAGCACTTAATGAGAGCCAGAAGGTTGAAGCTCAGATTTATACAGTGGAGGACAACACCAGGGAGCGGCAGACACCGTTAGTAGGCCGTAACCACCAATTTTTTGTTAAAAAAGCACTTAATGAGAGCCAGAAGGTTGAAGCTCAGACAAGGCAACCTGGAGGAGAACACCAAGGAGGAGGAAAACACTCAGGAGGAGGACAACACCCAGGAGCGGCAGACACCGTTAGTAGGCCCTAACCACCAATTTATTTAAAGAAAGCACTTAATGAGAGCCAGAAGGTTGAAGCTCAGATTTAGACAGTGGAGGACAACACCAGGGAGCGGCAGACACCGTTAGTAGGCCCTAACCACCAATTTATTTAAAGAAAGCACTTAATGAGAGCCAGAAGGTTGAAGCTCAGATTTAGACAGTGGAGGACAACACCAGGGAGCGGCAGACACCATTAGTAGGCCCTAACCACCAATTTTTTAAAAACAGCACTTAATGAGAGCCAGAAGGTTGAATCTCAGATTTATACCGTGGAGGACAACACCAGGGAGCGGCAGACACCGTTAGTAGGCCCTAACCACCAATTTATTTAAAGAAAGCACTTAATGAGAGCCAGAAGGTTGGAGCTCAGATTTAGACAGTGGAGGACAACACCAGGGAGCGGCAGACACCGTTAGTAGGCCCTAACCACCAATTTATTTAAAGAAAGCACTTAATGAGAGCCAGAAGGTTGAAGCTCAGATTTAGACAGTGGAGGACAACACCAGGGAGCGGCAGACACCGTTAGTAGGCCCTAACCACCAATTTTTTTAAAAACAGCACTTAATGAGAGCCAGAAGGTTGAAGCTCAGATTTATACAGTAGAGGACAACACCAGGGAGCGGCAGACACCGTTAGTAGGCCGTAACCACCAATTTTTTGTTAAAAAAGCACTTAATGAGAGCCAGAAGGTTGAAGCTCAGACAAGGCAACCTGGAGGAGAACACCAAGGAGGAGGAGAACACTCAGGAGGAGGACAACACCCAGGAGCGGCAGACACCGTTAGTAGGCCCTAACCACCAATTTATTTAAAGAAAGCACTTAATGAGAGCCAGAAGGTTGAAGCTCAGACAAGGCAACCTGGAGGAGAACACCAAGGAGGAGGAGAACACTCAGGAGGAGGACAACACCCAGGAGCGGCAGACACCGTTAGTAGGCCCTAACCACCAATTTATTTAAAGAAAGCACTTAATGAGAGCCAGAAGGTTGAAGCTCAGATTTAGACAGTGGAGGACAACACCAGGGAGCGGCAGACACCGTTAGTAGGCCCTAACCACCAATTTATTTAAAGAAAGCACTTAATGAGAGCCAGAAGGTTGAAGCTCAGATTTAGACAGTGGAGGACAACACCAGGGAGCGGCAGACACCATTAGTAGGCCCTAACCACCAATTTTTTATAAACAGCACTTAATGAGAGCCAGAAGGTTGAAGCTCAGATTTAGACAGTGGAGGACAACACCAGGGAGCGGCAGACACCGTTAGTAGGCCCTAACCACCAATTTATTTAAAGAAAGCACTTAATGAGAGCCAGAAGGTTGAAGCTCAGATTTATACAGTGGAGGACAACACCAGGGAGCGGCAGACACCGTTAGTAGGCCCTAACCACCAATTTATTTAAAGAAAGCACTTAATGAGAGCCAGAAGGTTGAAGCTCAGATTTATACAGTGGAGGACAACAACAGGGAGCGGCAGACACCGTTAGTAGGCCCTAACCACCAATTTGTTAAAAAACAGCACTTAATGAGAGCCAGAAAGTTGAAGCTCAGATTTAGACAGTGGAGGACAACACCAGTGAGCGGCAGACACCGTTAGTAGGCCCTAACCACCAATTTGTTAAAAAACAGCACTTAATGAGAGCCAGAAAGTTGAAGCTCAGATTTAGACAGTGGAGGACAACACCAGGGAGCGGCAGACACCGTTAGTAGGCCCTAACCACCAATTTTTTAAAAAACAGCACTTAATGAGAGCCAGAAGGTTGAAGCTCAGATTTATACAGTAGAGGACAACACCAGGGAGCGGCAGACACCGTTAGTAGGCCGTAACCACCAATTTTTTGTTAAAAAAGCACTTAATGAGAGCCAGAAGGTTGAAGCTCAGACAAGGCAACCTGGAGGAGAACACCAAGGAGGAGGAGAACACTCAGGAGGAGGACAACACCCAGGAGCGGCAGACACCGTTAGTAGGCCCTAACCACCAATTTATTTAAAGAAAGCACTTAATGAGAGCCAGAAGGTTGAAGCTCAGATTTAGACAGTGGAGGACAACACCAGGGAGCGGCAGACACCGTTAGTAGGCCCTAACCACCAATTTATTTAAAGAAAGCACTTAATGAGAGCCAGAAGGTTGAAGCTCAGATTTGTACAGTGGAGGACAACACCAGGGAGCGGCAGACACCGTTAGTAGGCCCTAACCACCAATTTATTTAAAGAAAGCACTTAATGAGAGCCAGAAGGTTGAAGCTCAGATTTATACAGTGGAGGACAACACCAGGGAGCGGCAGACACCGTTAGTAGGCCCTAACCACCAATTTATTTAAAGAAAGCACTTAATTAGAGCCAGAAGGTTGAAGCTCATATTTAGACAGTGGAGGACAACACCAGGGAGCGGCAGACACCGTTAGTAGGCCCTAACCACCAATTTTTTAAAAAACAGCACTTAATGAGAGCCAGAAGGTTGAAGCTCAGATTTATACAGTGGAGGACAACACCAGGGAGCGGCAGACACCGTTAGTAGGCCCTAACCACCAATTTATTTAAAGAAAGCACTTAATGAGAGCCAGAAGGTTGAAGCTCAGATTTAGACAGTGGAGGACAACACCAGGGAGCGGCAGACACCGTTAGTGGGCCCTAACCACCAATTTTTTAAAAACAGCACTTAATGAGAGCCAGAAGGTTGAAGCTCAGATTTATACAGTGGAGGACAACACCAGGGAGCGGCAGACACCGTTAGTAGGCCGTAACCACCAATGTTTTGTTAAAAAAGCACTTAATGAGAGCCAGAAGGTTGAAGCTCAGACAAGGCAACCTGGAGGAGAACACCAAGGAGGAGGAGAACACTCAGGAGGAGGACAACACCCAGGAGCGGCAGACACCGTTAGTAGGCCCTAACCACCAATTTATTTAAAGAAAGCACTTAATGAGAGCCAGAAGGTTGAAGCTCAGATTTAGACAGTGGAGGACAACACCAGGGAGCGGCAGACACCGTTAGTAGGCCCTAACCACCAATTTATTTAAAGAAAGCACTTAATGAGAGCCAGAAGGTTGAAGCTCAGATTTAGACAGTGGAGGACAACACCAGGGAGCGGCAGACACCATTAGTAGGCCCTAACCACCAATTTTTTAAAAACAGCACTTAATGAGAGCCAGAAGGTTGAATCTCAGATTTATACCGTGGAGGACAACACCAGGGAGCGGCAGACACCGTTAGTAGGCTCTAACCACCAATTTATTTAAAGAAAGCACTTAATGAGAGCCAGAAGGTTGGAGCTCAGATTTAGACAGTGGAGGACAACACCAGGGAGCGGCAGACACCGTTAGTAGGCCCTAACCACCAATTTATTTAAAGAAAGCACTTAATGAGAGCCAGAAGGTTGAAGCTCAGATTTATACAGTAGAGGACAACACCAGGGAGCGGCAGACACCGTTAGTAGGCCGTAACCACCAATTTTTTGTTAAAAAAGCACTTAATGAGAGCCAGAAGGTTGAAGCTCAGACAAGGCAACCTGGAGGAGAACACCAAGGAGGAGGAGAACACTCAGGAGGAGGACAACACCCAGGAGCGGCAGACACCGTTAGTAGGCCCTAACCACCAATTTATTTAAAGAAAGCACTTAATGAGAGCCAGAAGGTTGAAGCTCAGATTTAGACAGTGGAGGACAACACCAGGGAGCGGCAGACACCGTTAGTAGGCCCTAACCACCAATTTATTTAAAGAAAGCACTTAATGAGAGCCAGAAGGTTGAAGCTCAGATTTAGACAGTGGAGGACAACACCAGGGAGCGGCAGACACCATTAGTAGGCCCTAACCACCAATTTTTTAAAAACAGCACTTAATGAGAGCCAGAAGGTTGAAGCTCAGATTTAGACAGTGGAGGACAACACCAGGGAGCGGCAGACACCGTTAGTAGGCCCTAACCACCAATTTATTTAAAGAAAGCACTTAATGAGAGCCAGAAGGTTGAAGCTCAGATTTATACAGTGGAGGACAACACCAGGGAGCGGCAGACACCGTTAGTAGGCCCTAACCACCAATTTATTTAAAGAAAGCACTTAATGAGAGCCAGAAGGTTGAAGCTCAGATTTATACAGTGGAGGACAACACCAGGGAGCGGCAGACACCGTTAGTAGGCCCTAACCACCAATTTGTTAAAAATCAGCACTTAATGAGAGACAGAAAGTTGAAGCTCAGATTTAGACAGTGGAGGACAACACCAGTGAGCGGCAGACACCGTTAGTAGGCCCTAACCACCAATTTGTTAAAAAACAGCACTTAATGAGAGCCAGAAAGTTGAAGCTCAGATTTATACAGTGGAGGACAACACCAGGGAGCGGCAGACACCGTTAGTAGGCCCTAACCACCAATTTATTTAAAGAAAGCACTTAATGAGAGCCAGAAGGTTGAAGCTCAGATTTATACAGTGGAGGACAACACCAGGGAGCGGCAGACACCGTTAGTAGGCCCTAACCACCAATTTATTTAAAGAAAGCACTTAATTAGAGCCAGAAGGTTGAAGCTCATATTTAGACAGTGGAGGACAACACCAGGGAGCGGCAGACACCGTTAGTAGGCCCTAACCACCAATTATTTAAAAAACAGCACTTAATGAGAGCCAGAAGGTTGAAGCTCAGATTTATACAGTGGAGGACAACACCAGGGAGCGGCAGACACCGTTAGTAGGCCCTAACCACCAATTGATTTAAAGAAAGCACTTAATGAGAGCCAGAAGGTTGAAGCTCAGATTTAGACAGTGGAGGACAACACCAGGGAGCGGCAGACACCGTTAGTGGGCCCTAACCACCAATTTTTTAAAAACAGCACTTAATGAGAGCCAGAAGGTTGAAGCTCAGATTTATACAGTGGAGGACAACACCAGGGAGCGGCAGACACCGTTAGTAGGCCCTAACCACCAATTTATTTAAAGAAAGCACTTAATGAGAGCCAGAAGGTTGAAGCTCAGATTTATACAGTGGAGGACAACACCAGGGAGCGGCAGACACCGTTAGTAGGCCCTAACCACCAATTTATTTAAAGAAAGCACTTAATTAGAGCCAGAAGGTTGAAGCTCATATTTAGACAGTGGAGGACAACACCAGGGAGCGGCAGACACCGTTAGTAGGCCCTAACCACCAATTATTTAAAAAACAGCACTTAATGAGAGCCAGAAGGTTGAAGCTCAGATTTATACAGTGGAGGACAACACCAGGGAGCGGCAGACACCGTTAGTAGGCCCTAACCACCAATTTATTTAAAGAAAGCACTTAATGAGAGCCAGAAGGTTGAAGCTCAGATTTAGACAGTGGAGGACAACACCAGGGAGCGGCAGACACCGTTAGTGGGCCCTAACCACCAATTTTTTAAAAACAGCACTTAATGAGAGCCAGAAGGTTGAAGCTCAGATTTATACAGTGGAGGACAACACCAGGGAGCGGCAGACACCGTTAGTAGGCCGTAACCACCAATTTTTTGTTAAAAAAGCACTTAATGAGAGCCAGAAGGTTGAAGCTCAGACAAGGCAACCTGGAGGAGAACACCAAAGAGGAGGGGAACACTCAGGAGGAGGACAACACCCAGGAGCGGCCGACACCATTAGTAGGCCCTAACCACCAATTTATTTAAAGTAAGCACTTAATGAGAGCCAGAAGGTTGAAGCTCAGATTTAGACAGTGGAGGACAACACCAGGGAGAGGCAGACACCGTTAGTAGGCCCTAACCGCCAATTTTTTTAAAGAAAGCACTTAATGAGAGCCAGAAGGTTGAAGCTCAGATTTATACAGTGGAGGACAACACCAGGGAGCGGCAGACACCGTTAGTAGGCCCTAACCACCAATTTATTTAAAGAAAGCACTTAATGAGAGCCAGAAGGTTGAAGCTCAGATTTAGACAGTGGAGGACAACACCAGGGAGCGGCAGACACCGTTAGTAGGCCCTAACCACCAATTTATTTAAAGAAAGCACTTAATGAGAGCCAGAAGGTTGAAGCTCAGATTTAGACAGTGGAGGACAACACCAGGGAGCGGCAGACACCATTAGTAGGCCCTAACCACCAATTTTTTAAAAACAGCACTTAATGAGAGCCAGAAGGTTGAAGCTCAGATTTAGACAGTGGAGGACAACACCAGGGAGCGGCAGACACCGTTAGTAGGCCCTAACCACCAATTTATTTAAAGAAAGCACTTAATGAGAGCCAGAAGGTTGAAGCTCAGATTTATACAGTGGAGGACAACACCAGGGAGCGGCAGACACCGTTAGTAGGCCCTAACCACCAATTTATTTAAAGAAAGCACTTAATGAGAGCCAGAAGGTTGAAGCTCAGATTTATACAGTGGAGGACAACACCAGGGAGCGGCAGACACCGTTAGTAGGCCCTAACCACCAATTTGTTAAAAAACAGCACTTAATGAGAGCCAGAAAGTTGAAGCTCAGATTTAGACAGTGGAGGACAACACCAGTGAGCGGCAGACAACGTTAGTAGGCCCTAACCACCAATTTGTTAAAAAACAGCACTTAATGAGAGCCAGAAAGTTGAAGCTCAGATTTATACAGTGGAGGACAACACCAGGGAGTGGCAGACACCGTTAGTAGGCCCTAACCACCAATTTATTTAAAGAAAGCACTTAATGAGAGCCAGAAGGTTGAAGCTCAGATTTATACAGTGGAGGACAACACCAGGGAGCGGCAGACACCGTTAGTAGGCCCTAACCACCAATTTATTTAAAGAAAGCACTTAATTAGAGCCAGAAGGTTGAAGCTCATATTTAGACAGTGGAGGACAACACCAGGGAGCGGCAGACACCGTTAGTAGGCCCTAACCACTAATTTTTTAAAAAACAGCACTTAATGAGAGCCAGAAGGTTGAAGCTCAGATTTATACAGTGGAGGACAACACCAGGGAGCGGCAGACACCGTTAGTAGGCCCTAACCACCAATTTATTTAAAGAAAGCACTTAATGAGAGCCAGAAGGTTGAAGCTCAGATTTAGACAGTGGAGGACAACACCAGGGAGCGGCAGACACCGTTAGTGGGCCCTAACCACCAATTTTTTAAAAACAGCACTTAATGAGAGCCAGAAGGTTGAAGCTCAGATTTATACAGTGGAGGACAACACCAGGGAGCGGCAGACACCGTTAGTAGGCTGTAACCACCAATTTTTTGTTAAAAAAGCACTTAATGAGAGCCAGAAGGTTGAAGCTCAGACAAGGCAACCTGGAGGAGAACACCAAGGAGGAGGGGAACACTCAGGAGGAGGACAATACCCAGGAGCGGCCGACACCATTAGTAGGCCCTAACCACCAATTTATTTAAAGAAAGCACTTAATGAGAGCCAGAAGGTTGAAGCTCAGATTTAGACAGTGGAGGACAACACCAGGGAGCGACAGACACCGTTAGTAGGCCCTAACCGCCAATTTTTTTAAAGAAAGCACTTAATGAGAGCCAGAAGGTTGAAGCTCAGATTTATACAGTGGAGGACAACACCAGGGAGCGGCAGACACCGTTAGTAGGCCCTAACCACCAATTTATTTAAAGAAAGCACTTAATGAGAGCCAGAAGGTTGAAGCTCAGATTTAGACAGTGTTGGACAACACCAGGGAGCGGCAGACACCGTTAGAAGGCCCTAACCACCAATTTATTTAAAGAAAGCACTTAATGAGAGCCAGAAGGTTGAAGCTCAGATTTAGACAGTGGAGGACAACACCAGGGAGCGGCAGACACCATTAGTAGGCCCTAACCACCAATTTTTTAAAAACAGCACTTAATGAGAGCCAGAAGGTTGAAGCTCAGATTTAGACAGTGGAGGACAACACCAGGGAGCGGCAGACACCGTTAGTAGGCCCTAACCACCAATTTATTTAAAGAAAGCACTTAATGAGAGCCAGAAGGTTGAAGCTCAGATTTATACAGTGGAGGACAACACCAGGGAGCGGCAGACACCGTTAGTAGGCCCTAACCACCAATTTATTTAAAGAAAGCACTTAATGAGAGCCAGAAGGTTGAAGCTCAGATTTATACAGTGGAGGACAACACCAGGGAGCGGCAGACACCGTTAGTAGGCCCTAACCACCAATTTGTTAAAAAACAGCACTTAATGAGAGCCAGAAAGTTGAAGCTCAGATTTAGACAGTGGAGGACAACACCAGTGAGCGGCAGACACCGTTAGTAGGCCCTAACCACCAATTTGTTAAAAAACAGCACTTAATGAGAGCCAGAAAGTTGAAGCTCAGATTTATATAGTGGAGGACAACACCAGGGAGCGGCAGACACCGTTAGTAGGCCCTAACCACCAATTTATTTAAAGAAAGCACTTAATGAGAGCCAGAAGGTTGAAGCTCAGATTTAGACAGTGGAGGACAACACCAGGGAGCGGCAGACACCGTTAGTAGGCCCTAACCGCCAATTTTTTTAAAGAAAGCACTTAATGAGAGCCAGAAGGTTGAAGCTCAGATTTATACCGTGGAGGACAACACCAGGGAGCGGCAGACACCGTTAGTAGGCCCTAACCACCAATTTATTTAAAGAAAGCACTTAATGAGAGCCAGAAGGTTGAAGCTCAGATTTATACAGTGGAGGACAACACCAGGGAGCGGCAGACACCGTTAGTAGGCCCTAACCACCAATTTATTTAAAGAAAGCACTTAATGAGAGCCAGAAGGTTGAAGCTCAGATTTATACAGTGGAGGACAACACCAGGGAGCGGCAGACACCGTTAGTAGGCCCTAACCACCAATTTGTTAAAAAACAGCACTTAATGAGAGCCAGAAAGTTGAAGCTCAGATTTAGACAGTGGAGGACAACACCAGTGAGCGGCAGACACCGTTAGTAGGCCCTAACCACCAATTTGTTAAAAAACAGCACTTAATGAGAGCCAGAAAGTTGAAGCTCAGATTTATACAGTGGAGGACAACACCAGGGAGCGGCAGACACCGTTAGTAGGCCCTAACCACCAATTTATTTAAAGAAAGCACTTAATGAGAGCCAGAAGGTTGAAGCTCAGATTTAGACAGTGGAGGACAACACCAGGGAGCGGCAGACACCGTTAGTAGGCCCTAACCGCCAATTTTTTTAAAGAAAGCACTTAATGAGAGCCAGAAGGTTGAAGCTCAGATTTATACCGTGGAGGACAACACCAGGGAGCGGCAGACACCGTTAGTAGGCCCTAACCACCAATTTATTTAAAGAAAGCACTTAATGAGAGCCAGAAGGTTGAAGCTCAGATTTAGACAGTGGAGGACAACACCAGGGAGCGGCAGACACCGTTAGTAGGCCCTAACCACCAATTTATTTAAAGAAAGCACTTAATGAGAGCCAGAAGGTTGAAGCTTAGATTTAGACAGTGGAGGACAACACCAGGGAGCGGCAGACACCATTAGTAGGCCCTAACCACCAATTTTTTAAAAACAGCACTTAATGAGAGCCAGAAGGTTGAAGCTCAGATTTAGACAGTGGAGGACAACACCAGGGAGCGGCAGACACCGTTAGTAGGCCCTAACCACCAATTTATTTAAAGAAAGCACTTAATGAGAGCCAGAAGGTTGAAGCTCAGATTTATACAGTGGAGGACAACACCAGGGAGCGGCAGACACCGTTAGTAGGCCCTAACCACCAATTTATTTAAAGAAAGCACTTAATGAGAGCCAGAAGGTTGGAGCTCAGATTTATACAGTGGAGGACAACACCAGGGAGCGGCAGACACCGTTAGTAGGCCCTAACCACCAATTTGTTAAAAAACAGCACTTAATGAGAGCCAGAAAGTTGAAGCTCAGATTTAGACAGTGGAGGACAACACCAGTGAGCGGCAGACACCGTTAGTAGGCCCTAACCACCAATTTGTTAAAAAACAGCACTTAATGAGAGCCAGAAAGTTGAAGCTCAGATTTATACAGTGGAGGACAACACCAGGGAGCGGCACACACCGTTAGTAGGCCCTAACCACCAATTTATTTAAAGAAAGCACTTAATGAGAGCCAGAAGGTTGAAGCTCAGATTTATACAGTGGAGGACAACATCAGGGAGCGGCAGACACCGTTAGTAGGCCCTAACCACCAATTTATTTAAAGAAAGCACTTAATTGGAGCCAGAAGGTTGAAGCTCATATTTAGACAGTGGAGGACAACACCAGGGAGCGGCAGACACCGTTAGTAGGCCCTAACCACCAATTTTTTAAAAAACAGCACTTAATGAGAGCCAGAAGGTTGAAGCTCAGATTTATACAGTGGAGGACAACACCAGGGAGCGGCAGACACCGTTAGTAGGCCCTAACCACCAATTTGTTAAAAAACAGCACTTAATGAGAGCCAGAAAGTTGAAGCTCAGATTTAGACAGTGGAGGACAACACCAGTGAGCGGCAGACACCGTTAGTAGGCCCTAACCACCAATTTGTTAAAAAACAGCACTTAATGAGAGCCAGAAAGTTGAAGCTCAGATTTATACAGTGGAGGACAACACCAGGGAGCGGCAGACACCGTTAGTAGGCCCTAACCACCAATTTATTTAAAGAAAGCACTTAATGAGAGCCAGAAGGTTGAAGCTCAGATTTATACAGTGGAGGACAACACCAGGGAGCGGCAGACACCGTTAGTAGGCCCTAACCACCAATTTATTTAAAGAAAGCACTTAATTAGAGCCAGAAGGTTGAAGCTCATATTTAGACAGTGGAGGACAACACCAGGGAGCGGCAGACACCGTTAGTAGGCCCTAACCACCAATTTTTTAAAAAACAGCACTTAATGAGAGCCAGAAGGTTGAAGCTCAGATTTATACAGTGGAGGACAACACCAGGGAGCGGCAGACACCGTTAGTAGGCCCTAACCACCAATTTATTTAAAGAAAGCACTTAATGAGAGCCAGAAGGTTGAAGCTCAGATTTAGACAGTGGAGGACAACACCAGGGAGCGGCAGACACCGTTAGTGGGCCCTAACCACCAATTTTTTAAAAACAGCACTTAATGAGAGCCAGAAGGTTGAAGCTCAGATTTATACAGTGGAGGACAACACCAGGGAGCGGCAGACACCGTTAGTAGGCCGTAACCACCAATTTTTTGTTAAAAAAGCACTTAATGAGAGCCAGAAGGTTGAAGCTCAGACAAGGCAACCTGGAGGAGAACACCAAGGAGGAGGGGAACACTCAGGAGGAGGACAACACCCAGGAGCGGCCGACACCATTAGTAGGCCCTAACCACCAATTTATTTAAAGAAAGCACTTAATGAGAGCCAGAAGGTTGAAGCTCAGATTTAGACAGTGGAGGACAACACCAGGGAGCGGCAGACACCGTTAGTAGGCCCTAACCGCCAATTTTTTTAAAGAAAGCACTTAATGAGAGCCAGAAGGTTGAAGCTCAGATTTATACAGTGGAGGACAACACCAGGGAGCGGCAGACACCGTTAGTAGGCCCTAACCACCAATTTATTTAAAGAAAGCACTTAATGAGAGCCAGAAGGTTGAAGCTCAGATTTAGACAGTGGAGGACAACACCAGGGAGCGGCAGACACCGTTAGTAGGCCCTAACCACCAATTTATTTAAAGAAAGCACTTAATGAGAGCCAGAAGGTTGAAGCTCAGATTTAGACAGTGGAGGACAACACCAGGGAGCGGCAGACACCATTAGTAGGCCCTAACCAACAATTTTTTAAAAACAGCACTTAATGAGAGCCAGAAGGTTGAAGCTCATATTTAGACAGTGGAGGACAACACCAGGGAGCGGCAGACACCGTTAGTAGGCCCTAACCACCAATTTATTTAAAGAAATCACTTAATGAGAGCCAGAAGGTTGAAGCTCAGATTTATACAGTGGAGGACAACACCAGGGAGCGGCAGACACCGTTAGTAGGCCCTAACCACCAATTTATTTAAAGAAAGCACTTAATGAGAGCCAGAAGGTTGAAGCTCAGATTTATACAGTGGAGGACAACACCAGGGAGCGGCAGACACCGTTAGTAGGCCCTAACCACCAATTTGTTAAAAAACAGCACTTAATGAGAGCCAGAAAGTTGAAGCTCAGATTTAGACAGTGGAGGACAACACCAGTGAGCGGCAGACACCGTTAGTAGGCCCTAACCACCAATTTGCTAAAAAACAGCACTTAATGAGAGCCAGAAAGTTGAAGCTCAGATTTATACAGTGGAGGACAACACCAGGGAGCGGCAGACACCGTTAGTAGGCCCTAACCACCAATTTATTTAAAGAAAGCACTTAATGAGAGCCAGAAGGTTGAAGCTCAGATTTATACAGTGGAGGACAACACCAGGGAGCGGCAGACACCGTTAGTAGGCCCTAACCACCAATTTATTTAAAGAAAGCACTTAATTAGAGCCAGAAGGTTGAAGCTCATATTTAGACAGTGGAGGACAACACCAGGGAGCGGCAGACACCGTTAGTAGGCCCTAACCACTAATTTTTTTTAAAAACAGCACTTAATGAGAGCCAGAAGGTTGAAGCTCAGATTTATACAGTGGAGGACAACACCAGGGAGCGGCAGACACCGTTAGTAGGCCCTAACCACCAATTTATTTAAAGAAAGCACTTAATGAGAGCCAGAAGGTTGAAGCTCAGATTTAGACAGTGGAGGACAACACCAGGGAGCGGCAGACACCGTTAGTGGGCCCTAACCACCAATTTTTTAAAAACAGCACTTAATGAGAGCCAGAAGGTTGAAGCTCAGATTTATACAGTGGAGGACAACACCAGGGAGCGGCAGACACCGTTAGTAGGCCGTAACCACCAATTTTTTGTTAAAAAAGCACTTAATGAGAGCCAGAAGGTTGAAGCTCAGACAAGGCAACCTGGAGGAGAACACCAAGGAGGAGGGGAACACTCAGGAGGAGGACAATACCCAGGAGCGGCCGACACCATTAGTAGGCCCTAACCACCAATTTATTTAAAGAAAGCACTTAATGAGAGCCAGAAGGTTGAAGCTCAGATTTAGACAGTGGAGGACAACACCAGGGAGCAACAGACACCGTTAGTAGGCCCTAACCGCCAATTTTTTTAAAGAAAGCACTTAATGAGAGCCAGAAGGTTGAAGCTCAGATTTAGACAGTGGAGGACAACACCAGGGAGCGGCAGACACCATTAGTAGGCCCTAACCACCAATTTTTTAAAAACAGCACTTAATGAGAGCCAGAAGGTTGAAGCTCAGATTTAGACAGTGGAGGACAACACCAGGGAGCGGCAGACACCGTTAGTAGGCCCTAACCACCAATTTATTTAAAGAAAGCACTTAATGAGAGCCAGAAGGTTGAAGCTCAGATTTATACAGTGGAGGACAACACCAGGGAGCGGCAGACACCGTTAGTAGGCCCTAACCACCAATTTATTTAAAGAAAGCACTTAATGAGAGCCAGAAGGTTGAAGCTCAGATTTATACAGTGGAGGACAACACCAGGGAGCGGCAGACACCGTTAGTAGGCCCTAACCACCAATTTGTTAAAAAACAGCACTTAATGAGAGCCAGAAAGTTGAAGCTCAGATTTAGACAGTGGAGAACAACACCAGTGAGCGGCAGACACCGTTAGTAGGCCCTAACCACCAATTTGTTAAAAAACAGCACTTAATGAGAGCCAGAAAGTTGAAGCTCAGATTTATACAGTGGAGGACAACACCAGGGAGCGGCAGACACCGTTAGTAGGCCCTAACCACCAATTTATTTAAAGAAAGCACTTAATGAGAGCCAGAAGGTTGAAGCTCAGATTTAGACAGTGGAGGACAACACCAGGGAGCGGCAGACACCGTTAGTAGGCCCTAACCGCCAATTTTTTTAAAGAAAGCACTTAATGAGAGCCAGAAGGTTGAAGCTCAGATTTATACAGTGGAGGACAACACCAGGGAGCGGCAGACACCGTTAGTAGGCCCTAACCACCAATTTATTTAAAGAAAGCACTTAATGAGAGCCAGAAGGTTGAAGCTCAGATTTAGACAGTGGAGGACAACACCAGGGAGCGGCAGACACCGTTAGTAGGCCCTAACCACCAATTTATTTAAAGAAAGCACTTAATGAGAGCCAGAAGGTTGAAGCTCAGATTTAGACAGTGGAGGACAACACCAGGGAGCGGCAGACACCATTAGTAGGCCCTAACCACCAATTTTTTAAAAACAGCACTTAATGAGAGCCAGAAGGTTGAAGCTCAGATTTAGACAGTGGAGGACAACACCAGGGAGCGGCAGACACCGTTATTAGGCCCTAACCACCAATTTATTTAAAGAAAGCACTTAATGAGAGCCAGAAGGTTGAAGCTCAGATTTATACAGTGGAGGACAACACCAGGGAGCGGCAGACACCGTTAGTAGGCCCTAACCACCAATTTATTTAAAGAAAGCACTTAATGAGAGCCAGAAGGTTGAAGCTCAGATTTATACAGTGGAGGACAACACCAGGGAGCGGCAGACACCGTTAGTAGGCCCTAACCACCAATTTGTTAAAAAACAGCACTTAATGAGAGCCAGAAAGTTGAAGCTCAGATTTAGACAGTGGAGGACAACACCAGTGAGCGGCAGACACCGTTAGCAGGCCCTAACCACCAATTTGTTAAAAAACAGCACTTAATGAGAGCCAGAAAGTTGAACCTCAGATTTATACAGTGGAGGACAACACCAGGGAGCGGCAGACACCGTTAGTAGGCCCTAACCACCAATTTATTTAAAGAAAGCACTTAATGAGAGCCAGAAGGTTGAAGCTCAGATTTATACAGTGGAGGACAACACCAGGGAGCGGCAGACACCGTTAGTAGGCCCTAACCACCAATTTATTTAAAGAAAGCACTTAATTAGAGCCAGAAGGTTGAAGCTCATATTTAGACAGTGGAGGACAACACCAGGGAGCGGCAGACACCGTTAGTAGGCCCTAACCACCAATTTTTTAGAAAACAGCACTTAATGAGAGCCAGAAGGTTGAAGCTCAGATTTATACAGTGGAGGACAACACCAGGGAGCGGCAGACACCGTTAGTAGGCCCTAACCACCAATTTATTTAAAGAAAGCACTTAATGAGAGCCAGAAGGTTGAAGCTCAGATTTAGACAGTGGAGGACAACACCAGGGAGCGGCAGACACCGTTAGTGGGCCCTAACCACCAATTTTTTAAAAACAGCACTTAATGAGAGCCAGAAGGTTGAAGCTCAGATTTATACAGTGGAGGACAACACCAGGGAGCGGCAGACACCGTTAGTAGGCCGTAACCACCAATTTTTTGTTAAAAAAGCACTTAATGAGAGCCAGAAGGTTGAAGCTCAGACAAGGCAACCTGGAGGAGAACACCAAGGAGGAGGGGAACACTCAGGAGGAGGACAACACCCAGGAGCGGCCGACACCATTAGTAGGCCCTAACCACCAATTTATTTAAAGAAAGCACTTAATGAGAGCCAGAAGGTTGAAGCTCAGATTTAGACAGTGGAGGACAACACCAGGGAGCGGCAGACACCGTTAGTAGGCCCTAACCGCCAATTTTTTTAAAGAAAGCACTTAATGAGAGCCAGAAGGTTGAAGCTCAGATTTATACAGTGGAGGACAACACCAGGGAGCGGCAGACACCGTTAGTAGGCCCTAACCACCAATTTTTTAAAAACAGCACTTAATGAGAGCCAGAAGGTTGAAGCTCAGATTTAGACAGTGGAGGACAACACCAGGGAGCGGCAGACACCGTTAGTAGGCCCTAACCACCAATTTATTTAAAGAAAGCACTTAATGAGAGCCAGAAGGTTGAAGCTCAGATTTAGACAGTGGAGGTCAACACCAGGGAGCGGCAGACACCGTTAGTAGGCCCTAACCACCAATTTATTTAAAGAAAGCACTTAATGAAAGCCAGAAGGTTGAAGCTCAGATTTATACAGTGGAGGACAACACCAGGGAGCGGCAGACACCATTAGTAGGCCCTAACCACCAATTTTTTGTTAAAAAAGCACTTAATGAGAGCCAGAAGGTTGAAGCTCAGACAAGGCAACCTGGAGGAGAACACCAAGGAGGAGGAGAACACTCAGGAGGAGGACAACACCCAGGAGCGTCAGACACCGTTAGTAGGCCCTAACCACCAATTTTTTTTTAAAAAGCACTTAATGAGAGCCAGAAGTTTGAAGCTCAGATTTATACAGTGGAGGACAATTTGAATTAGGGACTGCAGACAGACTTAGTAGGCTGTCCCCTGTGGACCATGCATCCACCACATTAACCCATTGCGCCGTAATGGACACGTAACCTTCCGTGGCCATGCCTACAGGTCCATGCGTCTGTTGTCAGGTGCACCTTTGTACTCACAGATTGCCAGAGTGCATGGACAATGCGGTCTTTTACATGCTGGTGGAGGGTTGGGATGGCTTTTCTCGCAAAAGAAGTGTCGACTGGTTAGCTTGTAGCGTGGTACAGCGTAGTCCATCATGGCTTTATTAATATTAAATAAAATATATAAATAGGCTCTATGAACTTTTAAATAGGTTCCAGGGGTACACGGGCAGCATTGGTGTGGTCAGCGGAGGAGGATTGCAAGGAGGGACCGCAGACAGGCTTACTAGGCCTAAAATAACTAAAAAGAGGATCAATGCAGTTTTAAACAGGTTACATGGATACACAGGCAGCATTGTGGTCAGTGGAGGAGGATTGCAAGGAGGGACCGCAGACAGGCTTACTAGGCCTAAAATAACTAAAAATAGGCTCAAGGCACTTAGAGTTATCTCGCAGGGGTACACAGGCAGCATTGTTGTGGTCAGTGGAGGAGGATTGCAAGGAGGGACCGCAGACAGGCTTACTAGGCCTAAAATAACTAAAAATAGGCTCAATGCAGTTTTAAATAGGTTACATGGATACACAGGCAGCATTGTTGTGGTCAGTGGAGGAGGATTGCAAGGAGGGACCGCAGACAGGCTTACTAGGCCTAAAATAACTAAAAATAGGCTCAATGCAGTTTTAAATAGGTTACATGGATACACAGGCAGCATTGTGGTCAGTGGAGGAGGATTGCAAGGAGGGACCGCAGACAGGGTTACTAGGCCTAAAATAACTAAAAAGGCTAAATGCAGTTTTAAATAGGTTACATGGATACACAGGCAGCATTGTGGTCAGTGGAGGAGGATTGCAAGGAGGGACCGCAGACAGGCTTACTAGGCCTAAAATAACTAAAAATAGGCTCAATGCAGTTTTAAATAGGTTACATGGATACACAGGCAGCATTGTGGTCAGTGGAGGAGGATTGCAAGGAGGGACCGCAGACAGGCTTACTAGGCCTAAAATAACTAAAAATAGGCTCAAGGCACTTAGAGTTATCTCGCAGGGGTACACAGGCAGCATTGTTGTGGTCAGTGGAGGAGGATTGCAAGGAGGGACCGCAGACAGGCTTACTAGGCCTAAAATAACTAAAAATAGGCTCAATGCAGTTTTAAATAGGTTACATGGATACACAGGCAGCATTGTGGTCAGTGGAGGAGGATTGCAAGGAGGGACCGCAGACAGGCTTACTAGGCCTAAAATAAATAAAAATAGGCTCTATGCAGTTTTAAATAGGTTACATGGATACACAGGCAGCATTGTGGTCAGTGGAGGAGGATTGCAAGGAGGGACTGCAGACAGGCTTACTAGGCCTAAAATAACTAAAAATAGGCTCAAGGCACTTAGAGTTATCTCGCAGGGGTACACAGGCAGCATTGTTGTGGTCAGTGGAGGAGGATTGCAAGAAGGGACCGCAGACAGGCTTACAAGGCCTAAAATAACTAAAAATAGGCTCAATGCAGTTTTAAATAGGTTACATGGATACACAGGCAGCATTGTGGTCAGTGGAGGAGGATTGCAAGGAGGGACCACAGACAGGCTTACTAGGCCTAAAATAACTAAAAATAGGCTCAATGCAGTTTTAAATAGGTTACATGGATACACAGGCAGCATTGTGGTCAGTGGAGGAGGATTGCAAAGAGGGACCGCAGACAGGCTTACTAGGCTGTTGTGAATTTACCTTTTGGCTCCCTCTAGTGGCTACTAGTGATTTGACTCTGGGTATGTCATTCATTCCTTGTATGCTCACCTGGGTCGTTAGGTCAGGGGTGTTGCTATATAAGCTCCCTGGACCTTCAGTTCAATGCCTGGCAACGTTGATATCAGAGCTAATCTGTAGTGCTCTTGTCTACTGATCCTGGTTCCTGCTTGATTAAGCTAAGTCTGCTTTCTTGCTTTTTGCTATTTGTTTTTGTTTGCATTTTTGTCCAGCTTGTACATAATCTGTATCCTATCCTTGCTGGAAGCTCTAGGGAGGCTGGAGTTCTCCCCCCGGGCCGTTAGACGGTTCGGGGGTTCTTGAATCTCCAGTGTGGATTTTTGATAGGGTTTTTGTTGACCATATAAGTTATCTTACTACATTCTGCTATTAGTAAGTGGGCCTCTCTTTGCTAAACCTAGTTCATCTCTGTGTTTGTCATTTCCTCTTACCTCACCGTTATTATTTGTGGGGGGCTTGTATCCAACTTTTGGGGTCCTTTCTCTGGAGGCAAGAGAGGTCTTTGTTTTCCTCTTCTAGGGGTAGTTAGCTCTCCGGCTGGCGCGAGACATCTAGCGACCAACGTAGGCATGTTCCCCGGCTACTTCTAGTGTTGGCGTTAGGAGTAGATATATGGTCAACCCAGTTACCACTGCCCTATGAGCTGGATTTTTGTACTTCGCAGACTTGCCGATATCTCTGAGACCCTCGCCATTGGGGTCACTCATAACAGTTTGCCAGGCCAGTATTAAATGTTAAATGCATTGCAGAAGCGGGATTATAAGAAAGAAAGTTCTGAGTTTTTTTTTTCTCTCTCTCATTTTTTTTTTTTTCTTTTCCCCTTTACCTCCGAGTGGCTTGTGATTGCTGCAGACATGAATGTCCAGACCTTGATTACAAGTGTGGACCAGCTTGCTGCTCGTGTGCAGGGCATACAAGATTATGTTACCAGAAATCCTATGTCAGAACCTAAGATACCGATTCCTGAACTGTTTTCCGGAGACCGATTTAAATTTAGAAATTTCAGGAATAATTGTAAATTGTTTTTGTCTCTGAGACCCTGTTCATCTGGAGACTCCGCTCAGCAAGTAAAAATTGTTATTTCTTTTTTACGGGGCGACCCTCAGGATTGGGCCTTCTCGCTGGCGCCAGGAGATCCGGCATTGGCTGACATTGATGCGTTTTTTCTGGCGCTCGGTTTGCTTTATGAGGAACCCAATCTTGAGATTCAGGCAGAAAAAGCCTTGCTGGCTATGTCTCAGGGCCAGGACGAGGCTGAAGTGTATTGCCAAAAATTTCGGAAATGGTCCGTGCTGACCCAGTGGAACGAGTGTGCATTGGCTGCTAATTTTAGAAATGGCCTTTCTGAAGCCATTAAGAATGTGATGGTGGGTTTTCCCATTCCCACAAGTCTGAATGATTCTATGACCCTGGCTATTCAAATCGACCGGCGGTTGCGGGAGCGCAAAACCGCAAATTCCCTCATGGTGTTGTCTGAACAGGCACCTGATTTAATGCAATGTGATAGAATCCTGACTAGAAATGAGCGGAAAATTCATAGACGCCAGAATGGCTTGTGTTACTACTGTGGTGATTCTACACATGTTATCTCAGCATGCTCTAAACGTCTTACTAAGGTTGTTAGTCCGGTCACCATTGGTAATTTGCAACCTAAATTTATTCTATCTGTAACTTTGATTTGCTCACTGTCTTCGTATCCTGTCATGGCGTTTGTGGACTCAGGTGCTGCCCTGAGCCTTATGGATCTGTCATTTGCCAAGCGCTGCGGATTTGTTCTTGAGCCATTGGAAAATCCTATTCCTCTTAGGGGTATTGATTCTACGCCATTGGCAAAAAATAAACCGCAGTTTTGGACACAGGTTACCATGTGCATGACTCCCGAACATCGGGAGGTAATACGTTTTCTTGTTCTGCATAAAATGCATGATTTGGTTGTTTTGGGTTTGCCATGGTTACAGACCCATAATCCAGTCTTGGACTGGAAGGCTATGTCAGTGTCAAGTTGGGGCTGCCATGGAATTCATGGAGATTCCCTGCCCTTGTCTATTGCTTCTTCTACGCCTTCGGAAGTTCCGGCGTATTTGTCTGATTATCAGGATGTCTTCAGCGAGTCTAAGTCCAGTGCACTGCCTCCTCATAGGGAATGTGACTGTGCAATAGATTTGATTCCTGGCAGTAAGTTTCCTAAGGGGAGACTGTTTAATCTGTCGGTACCTGAACATACCGCGATGCGTTCATATATCAAGGAGTCTCTTGAGAAGGGGCATATCCGTCCTTCTTCTTCCCCTCTTGGTGCGGGATTCTTTTTTGTGGCCAAAAAGGACGGATCTTTGAGGCCTTGTATTGACTACCGGCTTTTAAATAAGATCACTGTCAAATTTCAGTATCCTTTGCCGCTGTTGTCAGATTTGTTTGCCCGGATTAAAGGTGCCAAGTGGTTCACCAAGATAGACCTTCGTGGTGCGTACAACCTTGTGCGCATTAGGCAGGGCGATGAATGGAAAACCGCATTCAATACGCCCGAAGGTCATTTTGAGTACTTGGTGATGCCATTTGGGCTCTCTAATGCACCTTCAGTTTTTCAGTCCTTCATGCATGACATTTTCCGGAAGTATCTGGATAAATTTTTGATTGTTTATCTGGATGATATTCTGGTTTTTTCTGATGATTGGGACTCGCATGTGGAGCAGGTCAGGATGGTTTTTGAGATTTTGCGTGAAAATTCTTTGTTTGTAAAAGGCTCAAAGTGTCTCTTTGGTGTACAGAAGGTTCCCTTTTTGGGGTTCATTTTTTCCCCTTCTGCTGTGGAGATGGATCCAGTCAAGGTCCGAGCTATTCATGATTGGACTCAACCCTCGTCAGTTAAGAGTCTTCAGAAGTTCTTGGGTTTTGCTAACTTCTACCGTCGTTTTATCGCAAATTTCTCTAGCGTTGTTAAACCGCTGACGGATATGACCAAGAAAGGCTCTGATGTAGCTAACTGGGCTCCTGCGGCCGTGGAGGCTTTCCAGGAGTTGAAACGCCGGTTTACTTCGGCGCCTGTTTTGTGCCAGCCTGACGTCTCACTTCCCTTTCAGGTTGAGGTGGATGTTTCGGAGATTGGGGCAGGGGCCGTTTTGTCGCAGAGAGGCCCTGGTTGCTCTACTATGAGACCTTGTGCCTTCTTCTCTAGGAAGTTTTCGCCGGCTGAGCGAAATTATGATGTGGGCAATCGGGAGTTGTTGGCCATGAAGTGGGCATTTGAGGAGTGGCGTCATTGGCTCGAGGGTGCTAAGCATCGTGTGGTGGTCTTGACTGATCACAAAAATCTGATGTATCTCGAGTCTGCTAAACGCCTGAATCCTAGACAGGCCCGCTGGTCATTGTTTTTCTCCCGTTTTGACTTTGTGGTCTCGTATTTACCAGGTTCTAAGAATGTGAAGGCCGATGCTCTGTCTAGCAGCTTTGTGCCTGATGCTCCTGGAGTCGCTGAACCTGTGGGTATTCTTAAGGAAGGAGTTATCTTGTCTGCTATTTCTCCAGATCTGCGACGTGTGTTGCAGAGATTTCAGGCTGGTAGGCCTGACTCTTGTCCACCTGACAGATTGTTTGTGCCTGCTAAATGGACCAGCAGAGTCATTTCTGAGGTTCATTCCTCAGTGTTGGCAGGGCACCCGGGAATTTTTGGCACCAGAGATCTGGTGGCCAGGTCCTTTTGGTGGCCTTCCTTGTCAAGGGATGTGCGGTCATTTGTGCAGTCCTGTGGTACTTGTGCTCGAGCTAAGCCTTGCTGTTCTCGTGCCAGCGGGTTGCTCTTGCCCTTGCCTGTCCCGAAGAGACCTTGGACACACATCTCTATGGATTTCATTTCGGATCTTCCGGTGTCTCAGGGCATGTCTGTCATCTGGGTG
Source organism: Ranitomeya variabilis (assembly GCF_051348905.1). Lineage (NCBI taxonomy): Eukaryota > Metazoa > Chordata > Amphibia > Anura > Dendrobatidae > Ranitomeya > Ranitomeya variabilis. The sequence continues at coordinate 69,091,829 of NC_135237.1, read as the reverse complement.
ATATGTGATCGTTTCTCCAAGATGGTCCATCTGGTTCCTTTGCCTAAGCTGCCTTCCTCTTCTGATCTGGTTCCTGTGTTCTTCCAGAACGTGGTTCGTTTGCACGGCATTCCTGAGAATATTGTGTCAGACAGAGGATCCCAGTTTGTTTCCAGGTTCTGGCGATCCTTTTGTGGTAGGATGGGCATTGATTTTTCGTTTTCGTCCGCTTTCCATCCCCAGACTAACGGACAAACGGAGCGAACTAATCTGACTCTGGAGGCTTATTTGAGGTGTTTTGTCTCTTCTGATCAGGATGATTGGGTGACCTTCTTGCCGTTGGCTGAATTTGCCCTTAATAATCGGGCTAGTTCCGCCACCTTGGTTTCGCCATTTTTCTGCAACTCTGGTTTCCATCCTCGTTTTTCCTCGGGACATGTGGAGCCTTCTGACTGTCCTGGGGTGGATTCCGTGGTGGATAGGTTGCAGCGGATCTGGAGTCATGTGGTGGACAACTTGAAGTTGTCACAGGAGAAGGCTCAGCGTTTTGCCAACCGCCGCCGCGGTGTGGGTCCCCGACTTCGCGTTGGGGATTTGGTATGGCTGTCTTCTCGATTTGTTCCTATGAAGGTCTCCTCTCCCAAATTTAAGCCTCGCTTCATTGGTCCTTACAAGATATTGGAAATCATTAATCCTGTATCCTTTCGCCTGGATCTTCCGGTGTCGTTTGCCATTCACAACGTATTTCATAGGTCCTTGTTGCGGCGGTACGTTGTGCCTGTGGTTCCTTCTGCTGAGCCTCCTGCTCCGGTGTTGGTTGAGGGCGAGTTGGAGTACGTGGTGGAGAAGATTTTAGATTCTCGTCTCTCCAGGCGGAGGCTTCAGTACCTGGTCAAGTGGAAGGGCTATGGTCAGGAGGATAATTCCTGGGTGGTCGCCTCTGATGTGCATGCGGCCGATTTAGTTCGTGCCTTTCACGCCGCTCATCCTGATCGCCCTGGTGGTCTTGGTGAGGGTTCGGTGACCCCTCACTAAGGGGGGGGGTACTGTTGTGAATTTACCTTTTGGCTCCCTCTAGTGGCTACTAGTGATTTGACTCTGGGTATGTCATTCATTCCTTGTATGCTCACCTGGGTCGTTAGGTCAGGGGTGTTGCTATATAAGCTCCCTGGACCTTCAGTTCAATGCCTGGCAACGTTGATATCAGAGCTAATCTGTAGTGCTCTTGTCTACTGATCCTGGTTCCTGCTTGATTAAGCTAAGTCTGCTTTCTTGCTTTTTGCTATTTGTTTTTGTTTGCATTTTTGTCCAGCTTGTACATAATCTGTATCCTATCCTTGCTGGAAGCTCTAGGGAGGCTGGAGTTCTCCCCCCGGGCCGTTAGACGGTTCGGGGGTTCTTGAATCTCCAGTGTGGATTTTTGATAGGGTTTTTGTTGACCATATAAGTTATCTTACTACATTCTGCTATTAGTAAGTGGGCCTCTCTTTGCTAAACCTAGTTCATCTCTGTGTTTGTCATTTCCTCTTACCTCACCGTTATTATTTGTGGGGGGCTTGTATCCAACTTTTGGGGTCCTTTCTCTGGAGGCAAGAGAGGTCTTTGTTTTCCTCTTCTAGGGGTAGTTAGCTCTCCGGCTGGCGCGAGACATCTAGCGACCAACGTAGGCATGTTCCCCGGCTACTTCTAGTGTTGGCGTTAGGAGTAGATATATGGTCAACCCAGTTACCACTGCCCTATGAGCTGGATTTTTGTACTTCGCAGACTTGCCGATATCTCTGAGACCCACGCCATTGGGGTCATAACACTAGGCCTAAAGTAACTAAAAATAGGCTCAAGGCACTTAGAGTTATCTCGCAGGGGTACACAGGCAGCATTGTTGTTGTCAGTGGAGGAGGATTGCAAGGAGGGACCGCAGACAGGCTTACTAGGCCTAAAATAACTAAAAATAGGCTCAATGCAGTTTTAAATAGGTTACATGGATACACAGGCAGCATTGTGGTCAGTGGAGGAGGATGGCAAGGAGGGACCGCAGACAGGCTTACTAGGCCTAAAATAACCAAAAATAGGCTCAAGGCACTTAGAGTTATCTCACAGGGGTACACAGGCAGCATTGTTGTGGTCAGTGGAGGAGGATTGCAAGGAGGGACCGCAGACAGGCTTACTAGGCCTAAAATAAATAAAAATAGGCTCTATGCAGTTTTAAATAGGTTACATGGATACACAGGCAGCATTGTGGTCAGTGGAGGAGGATTGCAAGGAGGGACCGCAGACAGGCTTACTAGGCCTAAAATAACTAAAAATAGGCCCAAGGCACTTAGAGTTATCTCGCAGGGGTACACAGCCAGCATTGTTGTGGTAAGTGGAGGAGGATTGCAAGGAGGGACCGCAGACAGGCTTACTAGGCCTAAAATAAATAAAAATAGGCTCTATGCAGTTTTAAATAGGTTACATGGATACACAGGCAGCATTGTGGTCAGTGGAGGAGGATTGCAAAGAGGGACTGCAGACAGGCTTACTAGGCCTAAAATAACTAAAAATAGGCTCAAGGCACTTAGAGTTATCTCGCAGGGGTACACAGGCAGCATTGTTGTGGTCAGTGGAGGAGGATTGCAAGAAGGGACCGCAGACAGGCTTACTAGGCCTAAAATAACTAAAAATAGGCTCAATGCAGTTTTAAATAGGTTACATGGATACACAGGCAGCATTGTGGTCAGTGGAGGAGGATTGCAAGGAGGGACCACAGACAGGCTTACTAGGCCTAAAATAACTTAAAATAGGCTCAATGCAGTTTTAAATAGGTTACATGGATACACAGGCAGCATTGTGGTCAGTGGAGGAGGATTGCAAGGAGGGACCGCAGACAGGCTTACTAGGCCTAAAATAACTAAAAATAGGCTCAATGCAGTTTTAAATAGGTTACATGGATACACAGGCAGCATTGTGGTCAGTGGAGGAGGATTGCAAAGAGGGACCGCAGACAGGCTTACTAGGCCTAAAATAACTAAAAATAGGCTCAAGGCACTTAGAGTTATCTCGCAGGGGTACACAGGCAGCATTGTTGTTGTCAGTGGAGGAGGATTGCAAGGAGGGACCGCAGACAGGCTTACTAGGCCTAAAATAACTAAAAATAGGCTCAATGCAGTTTTAAATAGGTTACATGGATACACAGGCAGCATTGTGGTCAGTGGAGGAGGATTGCAAGGAGGGACCGCAGACAGGCTTACTAGGCCTAAAATAACTAAAAATAGGCTCAAGGCACTTAGAGTTATCTCACAGGGGTACACAGGCAGCATTGTTGTGGTCAGTGGAGGAGGATTGCAAGGAGGGACCGCAGACAGGCTTACTAGGCCTAAAATAAATAAAAATGGGCTCTATGCAGTTTTAAATAGGTTACATGGATACACAGGCAGCATTGTGGTCAGTGGAGGAGGATTGCAAGGAGGGACCGCAGACAGGCTTACTAGGCCTAAAATAACTAAAAATAGGCTCAAGGCACTTAGAGTTATCTCGCAGGGGTACACAGCCAGCATTGTTGTGGTCAGTGGAGGAGGATTGCAAGGAGGGACCGCAGACAGGTTTACTAGGCCTAAAATAAATAAAAATAGGCTCTATGCAGTTTTAAATAGGTTACATGGATACACAGGCAGCATTGTGGTCAGTGGAGGAGGATTGCATGGAGGGACCACAGACAGGCTTACTAGGCCTAAAATAACTAAAAATAGGCTCAATGCAGTTTTAAATAGGTTACATGGATACACAGGCAGCGTTGTGGTCAGTGGAGGAGGATTGCAAGGAGGGACCGCAGACAGGCTTACTAGGCCTAAAATAACTAAAAATAGGCTCAATGCGGTTTTAAATAGGTTACATGGATACACAGGCAGCATTGTGGTCAGTGGAGGAGGATTGCAAGGAGGGACCGCAGACAGGCTTACTAGGCCTAAAATAACTAAAAATAGGCTCAAGGCACTTAGAGTTATCTCGCAGGGGTACACCGGCAGCATTGGTGTGGTCAGCGGAGGAGGATTGCAAGGAGGGACCACAGACAGGCTTACTAGGCCTAAAATAACTAAAAATAGGCTCAATGCAGTTTTAAATAGGTTACATGGATACACAGGCAGCATTGTGGTCAGTGGAGGAGGATTGCAAGGAGGGACCGCAGACAGGCTTACTAGGCCTAAAATACCTAAAAATAGGCTCAATGCAGTTTTAAATAGGTTACATGGATACACAGGCAGCATTGTGGTCAGTGGAGGAGGATTGCAAGGAGGGACCGCAGACAGGCTTACTAGGCCTAAAATAACTAAAAATAGGCTCAATGCAGTTTTAAATAGGTTACATGGATACACAGGCAGCATTGTGGTCAGTGGAGGAGGATTGCAAGGAGGGACCGCAGACAGGCTTACTAGGCCTAAAATAACTAAAAATAGGCTCAAGGCACTTAGAGTTATCTTGCAGGGGTACACCGGCAGCATTGGTGTGGTCAGCGGAGGAGGATTGCAAGGAGGGACCGCAGACAGGCTTACTAGGCCTAAAATAACTAAAAATAGGCTCAATGCAGTTTTAAATAGGTTACATGGATACACAGGCAGCATTGTGGTCAGTGGAGGAGGATTGCAAGGAGGGACCGCAGACAGGCTTACTAGGCCTAAAATAACTAAAAATAGGCTCAATGCAGTTTTAAATAGGTTACATGGATACACAGGCAGCATTGTGGTCAGTGGAGGAGGATTGCAAGGAGGGACCGCAGACAGGCTTACTAGGCCTAAAATAACTAAAAATAGGCTCAAGGCACTTAGAGTTATCTCGCAGGGGTACACAGGCAGCATTGGTGTGGTCAGCGGAGGACGATTGCAAGGAGTGTCTGACACAGTTAGTACTCACAAAAAATAAATAGATGTTAATGTCTCGCAAAACAACAAAAAAAAATTTTTTGGCATACTTAGGTACAGGGGTGGGCTCATCTGCTGAGTTTCTGACATAGTAATTTGGCAGTAAGTATTTACTGGTGCCAATATAGGACACTGACCCAGACTACTTTAACTAGCATCATAGATGTCAACAAATTGGTATTGTCAGTGCCAGACATTGAATGATAATAATAAATAATAATCTTTATTTTTATATAGCGCTAACATATTCCGCAGCGCTTTACAGTTTGCACACATTATCATCAGCGCATAGACTAAACATTGGTGGAGCTGTGAGAGATAATTTTGCACGTGGTAGAGCACAGTTTGAGCTGGGGGGGTGAACTCTCTTGTGGCCGGCGGTACCGTCCCAGGGCCCCTCATGTTACAACGGTGTGTCTGACGTTGGGTGCGCGCCACCACCGCCAGAGACACTTTATTGTACTATGAGGGACCCAGTGGCAGTGCCGTCGACCAAAAGCGGGCACACCCACCTCTTCAGACAAACGGCACTCTAACGGGTGCTTGCGGAAAGTGGCGAGACCACGGCCCCTTGGGGGGAGTTTTCCCATTGAGGGAGGTGTAAACTTGTCGTATGCTGGACAAACAGCTGCTGCAAATTAAGAGATTGGAACACTCAGTAAGACCAGTCCACAAGCAAGACCTTTTTATAGGAAAGCTAGGTGTCAGCCGGGAAAGGTGGGGCAAAATAATTTGAAATCCAGGAGTGGTTCATTTTAATGAAGGTTAGATCATCCACATTTTGGGTAGCCAGACGAGTCCTTTTTTTGGTTAATATTGAACCAGCAGCACTGAATACTCTTTCTGATAGCACACTAGCTGCTGGGCAAGCAAGCTCTTGCAATGCATATTCTGCCAATTCAGGCCAGGTGTCTAATTTGGATGCCCAGTAATCAAATGGGAATGACGGTTGAGGGAGAACATCGATAAGGGATGAAAAATAGTTAGTAACCATACTGGACAAATGTTGTCTCCTGTCACTTTGAATAGATGCTGCAGTACCTGTCCTGTCTGCGGTCATTGCGAAATCACTCCACAACCTGGTCAGAAAACCCCTCTGTCCAACGCCACTTCTGATTTGTGCACCTCTAACACCTCTGCCCTGTAGCCCCCTGCAGCTCGTGTGAGAACCATCACCGGCGCTGTGTGCTGGGAATGCCTGAATCAAACGGTCTACAAGAGTAGCTTGTTTGGTTGCTAAGATTTGTTCGAGGTTCTCATGTGGCATAATATTTTGCAATTTGCCTTTATAGCGAGGGTCAAGGATGCAGGCCAACCAGTAATCGTCATCGCTCATCATTTTAATAATGCGTGGGTCCCTTTTGAGGATATGTAAGGCATAATCCGCCATGTGGGCCAAAGTTCCAGTTGTCAAATCTGCGGTTGTGCTGGGTTGAGGGGCAGTTACAGGCAAATCTACGTCACTTGTCTCCCTTAAAAAAACAGAACCTGGCCTTGCAACGCCACTAATTTCTGTTGGCCCAGGAGAAGCTTCCTCATTAAAAAAGTACTCATCCCCATCATCATCCTCCTCATCCTCCTCCTCCTCTTCGCCCGCTACCGCGTCCTCTACATGGCCCTGACCAGACAGTGGCTGACTGTCATCAAGGCTTTCCTCTTCCTCGGCTGCAGACGCCTGCTCCTTTATGTGCGTCAAACTTTGCATCAGCAGACGCATTAGGGGGATGCTCATGCTTATTATGGCGTTCTCTGCACTAACCAGCCGTGTGCATTCCTCAAAACACTGAAGGACTTGACACAGGTCTTGTAGCTTCGACCACTGCCCACCTGACAACTCCATGTCTGCCATAAAAACTGCCTGCCTGTGTATCCTCCCACAAATACATAACAGCACGCCTCTGTTCGCACAGTCTCTGAAGCATGTGCAGTGTGGAGTTCCACCTTGTTGCAACGTCGATGATTAGGCGATGCTGGGGAAGGTTCAAAGACCGCTGATAGTTCTGCATATGGCTAGAGTGTACGGGCGAACAGCGGATATGCGAGCAAAGTCTGCGCACTTTGAGGAGCAGGTCGGGTAACCCCGGATAACTTTTCAGGAAGCACTGCACCACCAGGTTTAAGGTGTGAGCCAGGCAAGGAATGTGTTTCAGTTGGGAAAGGGCTATGGCAGCCATGAAATTCCTTCCGTTATCACTCACTACCTTGCCTGCCTCAAGATGTACAGTGCCCAGCCATGACTGAGTTTCTTCCTGCAAGAACTCGGACAGAACTTCCGCGGTGTGTCTGTTGTCGCCCAAACACTTCATTGCCAATACAGCCTGCTGACGCTTGCCACTAGCTGTCCCATAATGGCACACCTGGTGTGCAACAGTGGCAGCTGCGGATGGTGTTGTGAATTTGGATTCTGGGCTCCCCCGGTGGCCGCTTGTGGAATTGGACTTGTCATCCTCTTTCCTGTTTCACCTGATTCCATCAGTAGTGGGTGTCGCTATTTAAGCTCATTTCTCTGGTGGTTTCTTGCCGGTCAACAATGTTATCTGATGCCTCTCAGTGCTTGTTCCTGCTTCTAGACAACCACTAGATAAGTTGGACTTTTGTCCATGTTTTGTTTTTGCCTATTTGTTCCAGTTCACAGCTGAAGTTTTGTTACTGTGTCTGGAAAGCTCTCGTTGATCAGGGATTGCTACTCTGGCGTTATGAGTTAATGCCAGAGTTTAAGGTAATCTCTGGATGGTGTTTTGTTAGTGTTTTTCTGCTGACCATGAAAGTATACTATCTGTCTTCTGCTATCTAGTAAGCGGACCTCAAATTTGCTAAGACTATTTTCCTGCTGCGTTTGTTGTTTCATCTGAACTCACCGTCATTATATGTGGGGGGCTACTGTCTTCTTTGGAATATTTCTCTAGAGGTGAGCCAGGTCTTATATTTCCTTCTGCTAGCTATTTAGGTCTTAGGCCAGAGCTGGGCATCTAGCGATAAATAGGAAATGCTACCTGGCTATTTCTAGTTGCGCGGCAGGCTTAGTTCATGGTCAGTATAGTTCCATCTTCCGAGAGCTTGTCCTTCTATAGGCTTGCTATGATCTCTGCTTGCAGAGATCATGACAGTTTGACCGGCCAGTAAAGTGTTAAAGACCCAGGTTGAGAAAGGAGAGTTATAAGAAGTCTGCTGGAATTTTTTTTTTTTTTTTTTTTTTTCTCCAGTCTGCCTTGCTGCAGTCTTTTCTCTCTCTCTCCTCCTAATCTCTGTATGCTCTGTGTGCACCTGACAATAATGGATCTCCAGAGTGTAACTGCGGGTTTGAATAATCTCATCACGAAAGTACAAAATTTACAAGATTTTGTGGTACATGCTCCGGTATCTGAGCCGAGAATTTCTTTGCCGGAGTTCTTCACAGGGAATAGAGCTAGCTTCCAGAATTTCCGAAATAATTGTAAGCTTTATTTGTCCCTGAAGTCTCGTTCAGCTGGAGACCCTGCTCAGCAGGTTAGGATTGTGATTTCCTTGCTCAGGGGTGACCCTCAAGATTGGGCCTTCTCATTGCCAGCAGGGGATCCTGCGTTACGCGATGTGGATGCGTTTTTTCTGGCCTTGGGCTTGCTTTATGAGGAACCTCATTTGGAACTTCAGGCAGAAAAAACTTTGATGGCACTATCTCAGGGGCAAGACGAAGCTGAAGTTTTCTGCCAAAAATTCCGTAAATGGTCTGTGCTTACTCAGTGGAATGAGTGCGCCTTGGCGGCAACTTTCAGAGAAGGTCTCTCTGATGCCGTTAAGGATGTTATGGTGGGGTTCCCTTTGCCTGCAGGTCTGAATGAGTCCATGACAATGGCTATTCAGATTGATAGGCGTCTGCGGGAGCGCAAACCGGTGCACCATCTGGCGGTGTCTATGGAAAAGACGCCAGAAAGTATGCAGTGTGATAGAATTCTGTCCAGGAGCGAGCGACAGAATTTTAGACGGAAGAATGGATTGTGTTTCTATTGTGGGGATTCTACTCATGTTATATCGGCATGCTCTAGGCGTACAAAGAAGCTTGATAAATCTGTTTCCATTGGCACCATTCAGTCTAAGTTTATTTTGTCTGTAACCCTGATTTGCTCTTTGTCATCCATTGCCACGGACGCCTATGTTGACTCTGGCGCCGCTCTGAGTCTTATGGATTGGTCCTTTGCCAATCGTTGTGGTTTTGATTTAGAGCCTTTGGAGACTCTTATTCCTCTGAAGGGGATTGACTCCACCCCATTGGCTAATAATAAACCACAATACTGGACACAAGTAACCATGCGTATCAATCCGGATCACCAGGAGATTATTCGTTTCCTGGTGCTGTATAATTTACATGACGATTTGGTACTGGGATTGCCATGGTTGCAGTCTCACAACCCAGTCTTGGACTGGAGAGCAATGTCTGTGTTGAGCTGGGGATGTAAGGGTATTCATGGGGACGTACCTTTGGTTTCTATTTCGTCGTCCATTCCCTCTGAAGTCCCTGAGTTCCTCTCTGATTATCAAGACGTCTTTGACGAACCCAAGCTTGGGTCGTTACCTCCGCACCGTGAATGCGATTGTGCCATAGATTTGATACCGGGTTGTAAATATCCAAAGGGTCGTTTGTTTAATTTGTCTGTGCCGGAACATGCTGCTATGCGGGAATATATAAAGGAGTCTTTGGAAAAGGGACATATTCGTCCATCTTCTTCTCCCTTGGGAGCTGGGTTTTTCTTTGTCTCAAAAAAAGACGGCTCTTTGAGACCATGTATTGATTATCGGCTTCTGAATAAGATCACTGTTAAGTATCAATACCCATTGCCATTGCTTACTGATTTGTTTGCTCGTATAGAGGGTGCTAAGTGGTTCTCTAAAATTGATCTTCGTGGGGCGTATAATTTGGTGCGGATCAGGCAGGGGGATGAGTGGAAGACCGCATTTAATACGCCCGAGGGCCACTTTGAGTATTTGGTCATGCCTTTTGGTCTTTCTAATGCCCCTTCAGTTTTCCAGTCTTTTATGCATGATATTTTCCGCGATTTTCTGGATAAATTTATGATAATATATCTGGATGATATTCTGATTTTTTCTGATGACTGGGACTCTCATGTCCAGCAGGTCAGGAGAGTTTTTCAGGTTCTGCGGTCTAATTCTTTATGTGTGAAGGGGTCTAAGTGCGTTTTTGGGGTCCAGAAAATTTCCTTTTTGGGGTATATTTTTTCTCCCTCTTCCATTGAGATGGATCCCGTCAAGGTGCAAGCTATTTGTGACTGGACTCAGCCCTCCTCTCTTAAGGGTCTTCAGAGATTTTTGGGCTTTGCCAACTTTTACCGCCGATTTATTGCTGGTTTTTCGGATGTCGTTAAACCACTGACTGATTTGACCAGACAAGGCGCTGATGTTGCTAATTGGTCCCCTCATGCTGTAGAGGCCTTTCAGGAGCTTAAGCGCCGTTTTGCCTCTGCCCCTGTGTTGCGTCAGCCTGATGTGAATCTGCCTTTTCAGGTTGAGGTTGACGCTTCGGAGATCGGAGCTGGGGCAGTGTTGTCGCAGAAAGGTTCCGACTGCTCCGTCATTAGGCCTTGTGCCTTCTTTTCTCGCAAATTTTCGCCCGCAGAGCGGAATTATGATGTTGGGAATCGGGAGCTTTTGGCCATGAAGTGGGCGTTTGAGGAGTGGCGCCATTGGCTCGAGGGGGCTAGGCATCAGGTGGTGGTATTGACTGACCACAAAAATTTGATTTATCTTGAGACTGCCAGACGCCTGAATCCTAGACAGGCGCGCTGGTCTTTATTTTTTTCTCGCTTTAATTTTGTGGTGTCATACCTACCGGGTTCTAAGAATGTTAAGGCAGATGCCCTTTCTAGGAGTTTTGACCCGGACTCTCCTGGTAATTCTGAACCCACAGGTATCCTTAGGGAGGGAGTAATTTTGTCGGCCGTTTCTCCTGATCTGCGGCGGTTCTTGCAAGAGTTTCAGGCGGATAGACCGGATCGTTGTCCGCCTGATAGACTGTTTGTTCCGGATGATTGGACCAGCAGAGTCATCTCTGAGGTACATTCTTCTGCATTGGCAGGTCATCCCGGAATTTTTGGTACCAGGGATTTGGTGGCAAGATCCTTCTGGTGGCCTTCTCTGTCACGAGATGTGCGAGTCTTTGTGCAGTCATGTGACGTTTGTGCTCGGGCCAAGTCTTGTAGTTCTCGGGCTAGCGGACTGCTGTTGCCCTTGCCTATTCCTAAGAGGCCTTGGACACACATCTCGATGGATTTTATTTCAGATCTGCCTGTTTCCCAGAAGATGTCTGTCATCTGGGTGGTCTGTGACCGTTTCTCTAAAATGGTCCATTTGGTTCCTCTGCCCAAGTTGCCTTCTTCTTCTGAGTTGGTTCCTCTGTTTTTTCAGAATGTTGTCCGATTGCACGGTATTCCTGAGAATATTGTTTCTGACAGAGGTACCCAATTTGTGTCTAGATTTTGGCGGGCATTCTGTGCTAGGATGGGCATAGATTTGTCTTTTTCATCTGCTTTTCACCCTCAGACTAATGGCCAGACCGAGCGGACTAATCAGACCCTTGAGACATATCTGAGGTGTTTTGTCTCTGCTGACCAGGATGATTGGGTTGCTTTTTTGCCATTGGCAGAGTTCGCCCTCAATAATCGGGCCAGTTCTTCCACCTTGGTGTCCCCGTTTTTCTGTAATTCGGGGTTTCACCCTCGATTTTCCTCCGGTCAGGTGGAATCCTCGGATTGTCCTGGAGTGGATGCGGTGGTGGAGAGATTGCATCACATCTGGGGGCAGGTTATGGACAATTTGAAGTTGTCCCAGGAGAAGACTCAGCGTTTTGCCAACCGTCATCGTCGTGTTGGTTCTCGGCTTTGTGTTGGAGATTTAGTGTGGTTGTCTTCTCGTTTTGTCCCTATGAGGGTCTCTTCTCCTAAGTTTAAACCTCGGTTCATCGGCCCTTATAGAATATTGGAGATTCTTAATCCTGTTTCTTTCCGTTTGGACCTCCCTGCGTCCTTTTCCATTCATAACGTTTTTCATCGGTCGTTATTGCGCAGGTATGAGGTACCTGTTGTACCTTTTGTTGAGCCTCCTGCTCCGGTGTTGGTTGAGGGTGAGTTGGAGTACGTTGTGGAGAAAATTTTGGACTCTCGTGTTTCCAGACGGAAACTCCAGTATCTGGTCAACTGGAAGGGTTACGGCCAGGAGGATAATTCTTGGGTCAATGCATCTGATGTTCATGCTTCTGATCTTGTTCGTGCCTTCCATAGGGCTCATCCTGGTCGCCCTGGTGGATCTGGTGAGGGTTCGGTGCCCCCTCCTTGAGGGGGGGGTACTGTTGTGAATTTGGATTCTGGGCTCCCCCGGTGGCCGCTTGTGGAATTGGACTTGTCATCCTCTTTCCTGTTTCACCTGATTCCATCAGTAGTGGGTGTCGCTATTTAAGCTCATTTCTCTGGTGGTTTCTTGCCGGTCAACAATGTTATCTGATGCCTCTCAGTGCTTGTTCCTGCTTCTAGACAACCACTAGATAAGTTGGACTTTTGTCCATGTTTTGTTTTTGCCTATTTGTTCCAGTTCACAGCTGAAGTTTTGTTACTGTGTCTGGAAAGCTCTCGTTGATCAGGGATTGCTACTCTGGCGTTATGAGTTAATGCCAGAGTTTAAGGTAATCTCTGGATGGTGTTTTGTTAGTGTTTTTCTGCTGACCATGAAAGTATACTATCTGTCTTCTGCTATCTAGTAAGCGGACCTCAAATTTGCTAAGACTATTTTCCTGCTGCGTTTGTTGTTTCATCTGAACTCACCGTCATTATATGTGGGGGGCTACTGTCTTCTTTGGAATATTTCTCTAGAGGTGAGCCAGGTCTTATATTTCCTTCTGCTAGCTATTTAGGTCTTAGGCCAGAGCTGGGCATCTAGCGATAAATAGGAAATGCTACCTGGCTATTTCTAGTTGCGCGGCAGGCTTAGTTCATGGTCAGTATAGTTCCATCTTCCGAGAGCTTGTCCTTCTATAGGCTTGCTATGATCTCTGCTTGCAGAGATCATGACAGGATGGAGTGGATGTGCGACTGTGGTCTGTGGACGAGCTCTCACTTCTGCAGGAGGAGGAGGAAGAGGAGGAGGGGGGGCGAACGCCTACAGCCAACTCTTTCCTTGACCGTGGGCTAGGCAGAACTGTCCCAATATTGCTGTCCCCTGTGGACCCTGCATCCACCACATTCACCCAGTGTGCTGTGATGGACATGTAACGTCCCTGGCCATGCCTACTGGTCCATGCATCTGTTGTCAGGTGCACCTTTTTAGTCACAGACTGCCTGAGTGCATGGACGATGCGGTCTTTAACATGCTGTTGGAGGGCTGGGATGGCTTTTCTAGAAAAGAAGTGTCGACTGGGTAGCTCGTAGCGTGGTACAGCGTAGTCCATCAGCGCTTTGAAAGCTTCGCTTTCAACTAACCGGTAGGGCATCATCTCTAATGAGATTAGTCTAGCAATGTGGGCGTTTAAACCCTGTGTAAGCGGATGCGAGGATGAGTACTTCCTTTTCCTAACAAGAGTCTCATGTAGGGTGAGCTGGACTGGAGAGCTGGAGATCGTGGAACTAGCGGTGGTGCCGGTGGACATGGCAGACTGAGAGAGGGTTGGAGATGGTATTCTTGCCGGTGCCCTACATGCAGTGTTTCCTACTACGAACCTGGTGATTCCCTGACTGCTTTGGCCTGGAGACAAAAGCTGCACAGATACTGCAGGTGTTGCGGTAAATGGAGGGCTTACAGTGAGGGAAGGGATGTAGCGTTGCTGACTAGCTTCATTGGCCGAGGGTGCTGCAACCTTTAGGCACGTTTGGTAGTTAGTCCAGGCTTGCAAATGCATGGTGGATAAATGTCTATGCATGCAACTTGTATTTAGACTTTCAAGATTCTGACCTCTGCTTAAGGTAGTTGAACATTTTTGACAGATGACTTTGCGCTGATCATTTGGATGTTGTTTAAAAAAATGCCAGACTGCACTCTTTCTACTATCGGATACCTTTTCAGACATTGCAGACTGAGCTTCTTTAACCAGATGGCCACGCTGTCCTCCAACTGGTTTTGGTTTTGCCACGCGTTTTTGGCCAGATACGGGCCCGGCAGATGGAACCTGTTGTGATGTTGATGCCTGCTGCGGCTCCTCCTCCTCCTCCACTTCAAAACTACTGCCGCCTGCACCCTGTTCCCCCAATGGCTGCCAATCGGGGTCAACAACTGGGTCATCTATGACCTCCTCTTCTATCTCGTGTGCAACTTCGTCTGTGTCACTGTGTAAGCCGGTGGTAGAGCGTTCGTGACGGGGCACCATAGTCTCAGCTGGGTTTGATTCTGGCTCAGTACACTGCGAGGGCAATGTTCTGGTCTGAGTCAAAGGAACAGCATAGTAATCTGGCTGTGGCTGTGCATCAGTGCACTCCATGTCCGATTCAACTTCTAATGGGCATGGCCTGTTAACTGTTTCACTGTCTAACCCAGGAACGGTATGTGTAAAGAGCTCCATGGAGTAACCCGTTGTGTCTCCTGACACATCCTTCTCTCTTGTTCTGGGTAAAGAATACAAGTAAGCGACTTGTCCCTGACCGTGAACATCCACTAACGATGCGCTGCTTTTACATTTTGCACTTTCAGAAGAGGAGGCAAAAGAGCTAGAGGCTGAGTCAGCAAGGAAAGCCAAAAATTGTTCTTGCTGCTCCGGCTTTCAAAGCGGTTTTCCTACTCCCAGAAAAGGGAGCGTTCGAGGCCTTGTGTAGCCAGACGACGAACCTGGCTCAACAACTCGAGACTTAGGTGCTGTACTGCTTTTACCACGACCACCTGATGCTCCACCACCACTACCATCATTACCATCTGACAATGACCGCCCACGGCCACGACCTCTTCCACCAGACTTCCTCATTGTTTGCAAAACGTAACCAAAGTAACGGTATTTGTTACTGTAAAACAACTTATAAGATGAACTCTAACTTCTGTAGGATTTATATACACCTTTATAGGTGGCTGACACTGAAAGGAAAACCAGGCCCAATGTTACACACTAGGTTTTCTGTGCCCCAATAATTTGAGACAGATGGCACAAACACGACCGGCACTCAAGCAGAAATGCCAATCTTAATCTTCCACTATTTTTTTTTTTTCAGGGAGAATTTACAAAAAAAAAAAAATGGCCCAGTATTACACACTGGTTTTCTGTGGCACACAATGAGAGACAGATGCCACACACAGCACTGGCACAGAGGCAGACTTGCCAATCTTTTTCTCCCACTATTTTTTTTTTACAGGGAGAATTTACAACAAAAAAAGAATGGCCCAGTATTACACACTGGTTTTCGGTGGCACACAATGAGAGACAGATGCCACACACAGCACTGGCACAGAGGCAGACTTGCCAATCTTTATGTCCCACTATTTATTTATTTTTTTACAGGGAGAATTTACAAAAAAAAAATGGCCCAGTATTACACACTGGTTTTCGGTGGCACACAATGAGAGACAGATGCCACACACAGCACTGGCACAGAGGCAGACTTGCCAATCTTTATGTCCCACTATTTATTTATTTTTTTACAGGGAGAATTTACAAAAAAAAAATGGCCCAGTATTACACACTGGTTTTCGGTGGCACACAATGAGAGACAGATGCCACACACAGCACTGGCACAGAGGCAGACTTGCCAATCTTTATCTCCCACTATTTATTTATTTTTTTACAGGGAGAATTTACAACAAAAAAAAAACGGCCCAGTATTACACACTGGTTTTCGGTGGCACACAATGAGAGACAGATGCCACACACAGCACTGGCACAGAGGCAGATTTGCCAATCTTTATGTCCCACTATTTATTTATTTTTTTACAGGGAGAATTTACAAAAAAAAAAAAAATGGCCCAGTATTACACACTGGTTTTCGGTGGCACACAATGAGAGACAGATGCCACACACAGCACTGGCACAGAGGCAGACTTGCCAATCTTTATGTCCCACTATTTATTTATTTTTTTACAGGGAGAATTTACAAAAAAAAAATGGCCCAGTATTACACACTGGTTTTCGGTGGCACACAATGAGAGACAGATGCCACACACAGCACTGGCACAGAGGCAGACTTGCCAATCTTTATCTCCCACTATTTATTTATTTTTTTACAGGGAGAATTTACAACAACAAAAAAACGGCCCAGTATTACACACTGGTTTTCGGTGGCACACAATGAGAGACAGATGCCACACACAGCACTGGCACAGAGGCAGATTTGCCAATCTTTATGTCCCACTATTTATTTATTTTTTTACAGGGAGAATTTACAAAAAAAAAAAAAATGGCCCAGTATTACACACTGGTTTTCGGTGGCACACAATGAGAGACAGATGCCACACACAGCACTGGCACAGAGGCAGACTTGCCAATCTTTATGTCCCACTATTTATTTATTTTTTTACAGGGAAAATTTAAAAAAAAAAAAAATGGCCCAGTATTACACACTGGTTTTCGGTGGCACACAATGAGAGACAGATGCCACACACAGCACTGGCACAGAGGCAGACTTGCCAATCTTTATGTCCCACTATTTATTTATTTTTTTACAGGGAGAATTTACAAAAAAAAAAAAATGGTCCAGTATTACACACTGGTTTTCGGTGGCACACAATGAGAGACAGATGCCACACACAGCACTGGCACAGAGGCAGACTTGCCAATCTTTTTCTCCCACTATTTTTTTTTTTTACAGGGAGAATTTACAACAAAAAAAAATGGCCTAGTATTACACACTGGTTTTCGGTGGCACACAATGAGAGACAGATGCCACACACAGCACTGGCACAGAGGCAGACTTGCCAATCTTTATGTCCCACTATTTATTTATTTTTTTACAGGGAGAATTTACAAAAAAAAAAAATGGCCCAGTATTACACACTGGTTTTCGGTGGCACACAATGAGAGACAGATGCCACACAGCACTGGCACAGAGGCAGACTTGCCAATCTTTATGTCCCACTATTTATTTATTTTTTTACAGGGAGAATTTACCCAAAAAAAATTGGCCCAGTATTACACACTGGTTTTTGGTGGCACACAATGAGAGACAGATGCCACACACAGCACTGGCACAGAGGCAGACTTGCCAATCTTTATGTCCCACTATTTATTTATTTTTTTACAGGGAGAATTTACCAAAAAAAAATGGCCCAGTATTACACACTGGTTTTTGGTGGCACACAATGAGAGACAGATGCCACACACAGCAATGGCACAGAGGCAGACTTGCCAATCTTTATGTCCCACTATTTATTTATTTTTTTACAAGGAGAATTTACAAAAAAAAAAAAAATGGCCCAGTATTACACACTGGTTTTCGGTGGCACACAATGAGAGACAGATGCCACACACAGCACTGGCACAGAGGCAGACTTGCCAATCTTTATCTCCCACTATTTATTTATTTTTTTACAGGGAGAATTTACAAAAAAAAAAAAAATGGCCCAGTATTACACACTGGTTTTCGGTGGCACACAATGAGAGACAGATGCCACACACAGCACTGGCACAGAGGCAGACTTGCCAATCTTTATGTCCCACTATTTATTTATTTTTTTACAGGGAGAATTTACAAAAACAAAAATGGCCCAGTATTACACACTGGTTTTCGGTGGCACACAATGAGAGACAGATGCCACACACAGCACTGGCACAGAGGCAGACTTGCCAATCTTTATGTCCCACTATTTATTAATTTTTATACAGGGAGAATTTACAAAAAAAAAAATGGCCCAGTATTACACACTGGTTTTCGGTGGCACACAATGAGAGACAGATGCCACACACAGCACTGGCACAGAGGCAGACTTGCCAATCTTTATGTCCCACTATTTATTTATTTTTTTACAGGGAGAATTTACCCCAAAAAAATGGCCCAGTATTACACACTGGTTTTTGGTGGCACACAATGAGAGACAGATGCCACACACAGCACTGGCACAGAGGCAGACTTGCCAATCTTTATGTCCCACTATTTATTTATTTTTTTACAGGGAGAATTTACCAAAAAAAAAAATGGCCCAGTATTACACACTGGTTTTTGGTGGCACACAATGAGAGACAGATGCCACACACAGCAATGGCACAGAGGCAGACTTGCCAATCTTTATGTCCCACTATTTATTTATTTTTTTACAAGGAGAATTTACAAAAAAAAAAAAATGGCCCAGTATTACACACTGGTTTTCGGTGGCACACAATGAGAGACAGATGCCACACACAGCACTGGCACAGAGGCAGACTTGCCAATCTTTATCTCCCACTATTTTTTTTTTTTTTTACAGGGAGAATTTACAAAAAAAAATAAAAATGGCCCAGTATTACACACTGGTTTTTGGTGGCACACAATGAGAGACAAATGCCACACACAGCACTGGCACAGAGGCAGACTTGTCAATCTTTATCTCCCACTATTTATTTATTTTTTACAGCGAGAATTTACAAAAAAAAAAAAGGCCCAGTATTACACACTGATTTTCGGTGGCACACAATGAGAGACAGATGCCACACACAGCACTGGCACAGAGGCAGACTTGCCAATCTTTATGTCCCACTATTTATTTATTTTTTTACAGGGAGAATTTACAAAAAAAAAAATGGCCCAGTATTACACACTGGTTTTCGGTGGCACACAATGAGAGACAGATGCCACACACAGCAATGGCACAGAGTCAGACTTGCCAATCTTTATCTCCCACTATTTATTTTTTTTTTTTTTCAGGGAGAATTTAAAAAAAAAAAAAAAAAGGCCCAGTATTACACACTAGGTTTTCTGTGGCACACAATGAGAGACAGATGCCACACACAGCACTGGCACAGAGGCAGACTTGCCAATCTTTATCTCCCTGCAGTAATCTCAGAAAAGTATGGCAGGCAGCTATAAAAAGGACTGCTGCACACAAAAGTGTGGAGAAACAAACAAGATAGCTGTGCAGAAAGGAAGGAACAACAGGATTTTTGCTTTGAAAAAAGCAGTTGGTTTGCACAGGGCGTACACACACAGCAACGCAGCTATCAGGGAGCCTTCTAGGGCAGCCCAATGAGCTACAGCACTGAGGAAAAAAAAATGTAGCTTCCACTGTTCCTGCAAACAAAAGGTGGTGTTGGACAGTGGAAATCGCTACAGCACAAGCGGTTTGGGGGTGAATGTACCCTGCAAAACTCTATCCCTGCTTCTGACGAAGCGGCACCTCTCCCTACGCTCAGATCAGCAGCAGTAAGATGGCGGTCGGCGGGAATGCCCCTTTATAGCCCCTGTGACGCCGCAGAAAGCAAGCCAATCACTGCAATGCCCTTCTCTAAGATGGTGGGGACTGAGATCTATGTCTTCACGCTGCCCACACTCTGCGTCCACCTTCATTGGCTGAGAAATGGCGCTTTTAGCATCATTAAAATGCGACTTTGGCGCGAAAGTCGCGTACCGCATGGCCGACCCCACACAGGGATCGGGTCGGGTTTTATGAGACGCCAACTTTGCCAAAAGTCGGCGACTTATGAAAATGAACGATCCGTTTCGCTCAACCCTACTGGCCACTAATGAATCTCTGCCAGGTTACACAGTGGGGTCTCACAACCACTCTGCTTACCAACTTTGAAGAAAAGATGGTGTGCAGAGTGGGGATTGCTATGTTAGATTAACCCTTTTGGCGCTTATTGTTCATAAAATATTTTTCAGCCAATCAGCGTCCAAGGGGTTAATCAGGCGGGGTGACGTCGCGATCACCCCACCCATTGTGACTGATGTGATTGGTGGTGAGTCAGGCAGCACCGATCACACCATGTTACATGTTTTTTTTTTTCACTTTATTGTCACATTGCTGTGATTAGCTGGTTTGAATTGACCAGCCAATCACATCGGTTGCGGACACGGGGTGGTGGTACAGAACCCCGGGGCAACGTGCCGTGATGGCCTGCTGTCGGAGACAGCAACCAGATGTGTAATGTATAGCGGTGACTGGAAATAGTGGTGCCATATATACACTGCGCTTTGTGAGAACGCAGATCCCGCAGCACCATATATATACAGCGCGTGTTGTGAAGTAGGTAAAGCAGATTCTTCTTTCGATACCCCACTGCTGCTTACACATTCTGTCTTTTGCTTATACTCATCTACAAGCTTTCCTCCGACATTCTCCAATGTAAGCTCATAATCTGGGGGCACATCTAGTGCTGTTACAAGTGTGTCATAGCTTTATGGTAGACTGCTTAGTAGTAGTGCAGCAATATGGAAATCCTTTAGATCTTCCCCAACGCCCTGCAGGTGCTCCACAATTTATAAAGTATTTCTTATTTAATCCCACATATTTTGGCCCTTATTTGACTAAGACTGATACAGCTTTCTCATTAAATATACCTTATTGATGAGATTTATCCTATCATGCACTATCTGCAAGTGTACCCACATTTTGTTTGCAGTTTCACATTTACAGTACATACATGCACAATCTAATCATCATCTATAATGAGGGAGATAGTGCTCTGTGTTTTTTTTATCCTACTCTACCCAGTCTTCTGGTAGTGGGTCAGATCTACACTCCTATGTGTATTTCCACGTGCCTTTTCTTATCAGCTGCATCTTTACCTTGATTTTCCAGGATTGGTAGTTCTGGTTAGATTTGACGCTAAAATTCACAGAGTTACTACTGGCAGCTATCTTTGCTTCTTCTTCTTAGTACACTGTTGCTCTGTCTTTTTTGGGCTGTTTTCTGTCTTTGGGTTTCTGGGTCCCTGGGTCTCTGGGCCCATAACCTGTTGGCAACAGATTAATCTCTGTATTGTCCAGCCATTAGTGTTGAGCGATACCTTCCGATACTTGAAAGTATCGGTATGGGATAGTATCGGCCGATACCCGAAAAATATCGGATATCGCCGATACCGATACCCGATACCAATACAAGTCAATGGGACTCAAGTATCGGAAGGTATCCTGGATGGTTCCCAGGGTCTGAAGGAGAGGAAACTCTCCTTCAGGCCCTGGGATCCATATTCATGTAAAAAATAAAGAATTAAAAATAAAAAATATGGATATACTCACCCCTCCGGCGGCCCCTTGACCTTACCGATGTAACCGGGAGCCTCCGTTCCTAAGAATGAGCAGTTTAAGACCTTCGATGATGTCGTGGCTTGTGATTGGTCGCGTGCCGCTCATGTGACCGCTCACGCGACCAATCACAGGCCGCGACGTCATCGCAGGCCCTAAACTCCTCAGTTTAGGACCTGTGATGACGTCGCGGCCTGTGATTGGTCGCTTGAGCGGTCACATGAGCGGCACGCGACCAATCACAAGCCGCGACGTCATCGAAGGTCTTAAACTGCTCATTCTTAGGAACGGAGGCTCCCGGTTACATCGGTAAGGTCCAGGGGCCGCCGGAGGGGTGAGTATATCCATATTTTTTATTTTTATTCTTTATTTTTTACATGAATATGGATCCCAGGGCCTGAAGGAGAGTCTCCTCTCCTCCAGACCCTGGGAACCATACACTGGGAACTTCCGATTCAGATACCACAAAAGTATCGGAACTCGGTATCGGAATTCTGATACCGCAAGTATCGGCCGATACCCGATACTTGCGGTATCGGAATGCTCAACACTACCAGCCATTCAATAATGAATATATATTTATTCAAGAACAAAAATAACACAGCTTACAACTGGTATTTTTTATAGTTTAGGATCTTAGCATCTTGTCTGTCAGCTTGTAAACTGAAAGTAAAGTGTGCTCCAACTACACACAAAGTGAACAGGAACTTCCTGTGATTTTTTTTTAAAACAATGCATTATTGCCAATATCACACTATTGCTGGAGACAGAAACTCATGCACTATTAAATAGTAGTAAATAGAGATTGTTGCATCACATACAATCATAAGCATTATTCCAAAAAGTTTATTTTTTTAATCCTAACAAATATTACATAAAAAACTTTTCAGAAGACAAATCCTTTAATGATTATAATGATAATGATATTGTTGATGTTGTCTAGAAATGCTGATGTTATCCTTTCTTATGCTCTTTCAGCCTTCCACTAACTTTACCCAGATCACTGTTTCCTCTTCTTTGATCTTATAGAAGGGAGACTGTGTTGCACAAAGGAAGAGAAGATGCTGAAATTAGTTCCTTGGGTGTTATGAATGAGGCCAATGGCACAATATCACTGCAATATACAGTATAGTATAAGAAATCTACATTATGTGTAAAGGTGGCATCAATTACGTAATCAAAGAAAGTTATAAACATTGTTTATGTGTCATGTCTGCTAGCGAATCTCTGAATTAAAAATTCCTTAAGGTCTCATGCACACAACCATATAATGGCTCTGTACAAACTGTAAAAGCTGTAATACAGACCATAGAACTTTGTGTGGTCATATTGTGAAAAAGCTGTAATACAGCCCCATAGATGTCTGTGTGGTTATATTGTACCCAGAGTCGTAGCTAGGGTTTTGGTTCTGGTGGAGGGGGGACGAAACCTCTGAGTGGGCCCCTAACCATATAATCCTGATAAAAAATATGATGGCGCACCCTATAGTAAATGTAGGAGAACCTCAACAGATGACAGAGCTGTTACTCAAAAAAAGTCTATACATAGGACTCCATGCAATATAATAGCCCCACACCTCTTCACACTGTATAACGTCCCCCACACAGTCCTCCACGCAGTATGATGGACCCCATACAAATCTTCACATGGTATAATTGCTAGAAAACAGTTTAAAGGCACCACATAGCCATCCAAATGTTATACTAGCCATAGTCCTCCGTACAGCATAATGCACCCCATAGTCCTTACAGTATAATTCTCCCCATAGCCTCTACAGTATAATGCACCCCATATCCCATATAGTATAATGCGCCCCATAGTTATCCATACAGTTTAATCCATCCCATAGTCCTCAATACAGTTTTATGGCCACAACAATGTTCTAAAAAAATAATAAAATACAATACTCACCTCTCATATGCAGCATGCTGCAAATTTTTTCCTCACCCCAATCGCAGGTGATTAGAATCTTGCAGATGAACACTGCTTTACTAAGATTGGTGCTAGTGCAATGCGATTTTTTTGTCACATTGTACTCGCCAATTTTATACACAGATATGAGCGAACACTTAGGCTGTGGTTACATAACAACTTTGGCCAAGACAGATGTCTTGTGGTCAAAGATCGCTACAGGCCACTGCTACATCATAGTGTAAAGCAGATGAATGAGGTCACATCACAACCCCTAATTTGTAAAAAATCATACGGTGTCAGACTTTCAATAATTTGGTTGGTGTCGCTTGAAATAAATTACACTTGGTTTTAGTAGTTGCGCATAGTGATCTCTTTCCATGCTACCTCTGTTGTGGCCAAAGTTGCCGTGTGGCCCCAGCCTAATTCAAGCATACCAAGCAAATTAAAATGGAGAAGAGGAGATTAGGAAATACAATTATACCATAGATAATTAAAGAAATAAAGAACAGGGAATAAACTTTAAATACGAAGAAACGAAAAAAGTAGCAATAAAAAAAATGATAGTGTAAGGGAAGTACAGAAAAGTGTGATGTGAATGTGTTTGTAAATGATACAACAAAACACCGCTAATTATGTAATGTTAACTCCATAAATTAGCAAATATTAAGCATTGTTTCTTTAAGTTGGCTCCCATTATTCACATTTGGAAGCAGATAACGTTGCGTTACCATGGATACAACTTTTGTCAGAAAAATATTATTATGATGAAAGGAGCTCTATCTAGTGCCTGGCATGTTAAAAAAACCACACTGCCACATTTGAGAACTCACCTTTCTTTCCCTTATCAAGAATATTCTCCGTCTGCTTATTTGACTTTTTAATAAATGCGGCAGAGCATGATGTGATTTCCAGCAGAACGATACACCTGAATGATACAATGTGCACTTGTTTTTCTTTTGTGTAAGTGTCATTAATTTTTTAGAAAGATGTTTTGAAAAGAAAATACAATAATAGTTTACATGATGGATTTAGAAATAAATAACAAATCTGAAAAACTATAAAACAAACATGCCGCTGATAGGAGTGTTTAATTAAAATTGTATTTTAAGGATCATCTAACACCAGGGAAAATCATGAGACTAAATGAATTGTAAATTGACATGCTTTATATAAAGCTAATGCTCCAGAGCAGAGATTTATAACCCATTCCTCTCCGGCACCTATTATTGGTGACTTTAAAGTATTTGTGTTATGTGATTACCACCTAATCATGTTAACATAATCTTTTTTTAACTTAATAACTGTTAATCAGATAAAACCCTATTGTGCTTTTTTCTGATTCCTTGATAATTGTAAATTGTGCATGTGGTCTGCACAGTCAGTATCAGTGCACGTGCGCACACCTGTAGGGCAGCATTCACTCCAGGAGCAATTGCTGTCCATCACAAGCTAGGGCAGTCTCCAAGATGCAAATTGAGAGGGTGTAACATTGCATCCAACTTGTGAGTGTGTTGAAGCTCCTCATAAGCATATGAATTAAAATGTATTTTCACAAGCGATATACCAGTAACAGGTACAGTGCTAGTCTGATTTTTATAATGGTGAAGTCCATATATGACTGTATAGTTAGTCTAAAAAGCATTTTTGGGTAACTCATATTTTATTTCTTAACTTTTTTTTACAGGAGACCAGGGCTTCAATGCAATGGGTGTTAGATAAGTATTTTTGTTTATTATTTTTTTTTTTATACAGGGGACCAGGTCTTCAATGGATTGGGTGTAAGGTGAGTATAACTGTGTTTTTTATTGACAATATAAATATCGTATTAGTAATGCATAGACCCCTTACCAGCCTGAGAATACCAGCCCCAGCTGTCTGCTTTAGCTTGGCTGGTTGTCAAAAATGGGGGAAACCCCACAACAGTTTTTAAACTATTTATTAAATTATTTTAAAGAAATGCTGTGGGGGCCCCTCTATTCTTGATAACCAACCATGATAAAGCTGACAACTGAGGATTGCAGCCCACTGTCAGTTTTGCCATGCTGGTTATCAAAAACAGAACAGACAGCACATAATTTATTTATTTATTTGTAACACAGGCTGATGAATAATCCCAACAGAGGCACTTGTTCTCGTCATTATTAGCGACAGCAGGCATAGGCTGATGGGAGTACTACTCTCTCATTAGCCAACGCCTCAGTGACTGGAGGTAAAGTTTTTATCACCAGTCACAGCTGCTGGCTGACAGATGAACAGCAGGTCTCTGACTGGCGGTAATAATCTTACTGCCGATCAGAGCCCCTGGTGTTTCTCACTCTGTCATGCACATGACACCTTGGGAAGCACCAGATGTTTGTGGTGCCGAACCCGAGCAGTAACACCGACTTCCTGGAGAAGGTACTGTTCGGGTTTGCCCATCTCTACTCACCACTCACCTGTACTGCAGCATCTCCCTATCCAGTCCTCTGTGAAACCCATACGACCTCTTCTTTTTTTCGGTGTGCAACTTTCTTTCCTGGCATTTGCACTGTGCTCCTTTGCTTCTAGCGCCAGATAGACATCTGACATCTTCCAGTGGACTGGAAAGGGGCTGTGATGGTGGGATATATGAGTGGCAAGATTACTCTGTAAGTCTTTTATCTAGTGGCTATAGAATATATAATATTGTATTGAACATCAATCAGAGCTCCTGGTTCTGATGGCTCTCTGGTTTCTTCTTCCATTCTATCACCGGTAGAGATAGTAGCAGGGAGCAAATTGGACAGAGGAGTAAGTATCTAAGAAAGGGTAAAGAAAGCGAGCTTTAGAAAAATGAAAAAAGCTCATAAATGCAGCAGTCAACTGTGCTGATATAGCAGTGCAGTGAGACAGCAGGGCCCTGGATACATGAAGCTCACATCCAGTCTATATTATATATATGGGGTAATATGCAGGGTAATAGCATTGACCTCTTGGGAGGAAATTAATTTTATTTCTCCCAGTAGCATTCTGCGTTTATGCACTTAGCGGTGACTGAAACCATTACGGTGCCACCCCTATGACTAGAGACAGCAGACTCATCATTAGGGCCGACTGTCAGCCAGTGCTGTGGGTGCTGTTACAGCCGTCACGCTCTATGCACATGGATGACTGATATCATCGCTAACTTCTTACAACCTCTTCAGGCTTCCAAGTCTGTGAATCAGCTAAAAGAAGTGGCCAGTAGAGATGAGCGGTGTTCGAGTCTAACTGTTTGCCAATTTCAAATTCGAGCTGTTTTGGGCGGTGTTCAAGTCGTTCGACGAACCCGAACAATTTGCTTAAAATTCAGCTGTTCGAGTTTCTGTTCGATAACTGTTCGTTCACCACAAGCCTAGCTTGATTTGCACATTAAAACTGTTTATCATTGTTAATGGACTGTTTCAGTGTATAGTTGGCGGGGGTGGGGGGGCGGGGGATAGATCTGAGCTGAAATAACGCCGATCTCCTTTTTTTTTTTTTTCCCGCATTTACAGAGGGGCGGTGCAGTCTCTCAGCCTATCAGCAGTGCACACACACACAGCAATGTGCATGTGATGCACAAAAGCAAGGGCATGTGTCATTGGCTGTGTATGTCACATGTCCTTGCCCTATAAGAACCAGCCATTTGCCCCGTCGCCACCATTTCCTCACTGCTGCAGCTTAGTGTTAGATGGCACCGCTGCTGCTGTGGGCGCTATACAGACTAAGAGTGTTTTTTTTGGAGTGAATTGTCAGAGAGATAGGTTTACGGAGTCGGGAGGAGTCAGGACTAGTTGTAATATCAGCCCTTTTCAGGGTAGGCTACAGCAGTTCATAGCACTGTTTGCCAGGCAGGTCTGAGCCAGTGCTGTGCAAGTGTTAGTCATAGCATTTGGTGTAATCTAGCTCAGCCAATCCTTTTGGGCTAGTAGCATTGTTTGATAGTCATCTGAGTAGCCCGCCTGTGAAGCTAGCTACACCGCCTGTGTATCTCAATTTTTACTGCATCTAACCCAGTAAATCGTTTTGGGCTTAGTAGCAGTGTCTGCACGTCAGCAGAGTAGCCCGCCTGTGAAGCTAGCTACACCGCCTGTGTATCTCAATTTTTACTGCATCTAACCCAGTAAATCGTTTTGGGGTTTTGGGCTTAGTAGCAGTTTCTGCACGTCAGCAGAGTAGCCCACCTGTGAAGCTAGCTACACCGCCTGTGTATCTCAGTTTTTACTGCATCTAACCCAGTAAATCGTTTTGGGGTTTTGGGCTTAGTAGCAGTGTCTGCACGTCAGCAGAGTAGCCTGCCTGTGAAACTAACTACACCGCCTGTGTATCTCTATTTTCACTGCATCTAATCCAGTTAATAGTTTAGGGCCTAGGAGCAGTGTCTGCACGTCAGCAGAGTAGCCCGCCTGTGAAACTAACTATACCGCCTGTGTATCTCAATTTTTACTGCATCTAATCCAGTTAATAGTTTTGGGCCTAGGAGCAGTGTCTGCACGTCAGCAGAGTAGCCCGCCTGTGAAACAAACTATACCGCCTGTGTATCTCAATTTTTACTGCATCTAATCCAGTTAATAGTTTGGGGCCTAGGAGCAGTGTCTGCACATCAGCAGAGTAGCCTGCCTGTGAAACAAACTATACCGCCTGTGTATCTCAATTTTTACTGCATCTAATCCAGTTAATAGTTTTGGGCCTAGGAGCGGTGTCTGCACTGTCCGACGAGCCCTGGTGCAATACGTTATGACGTATAGCCTGGGCCAATGAGCTCAAGAGGTGGGGCAAATCACGCTGCAGGAGTGGTCTCTGATCAGGGACCTATGCACCCTTCTGCACAGTTTTGAAATAGCAACGAAGATGTTTAGTGCTGACGATGCCATTATCAGCATGACCATTACGGTGATTTACATGCTGGAGCACACCTTACACAGTGTTTGGAGCCAGGTGGTGGAACAAGAGGAGGAGGAGGAGGAATAGGAGGAGTCGTATGCGGAAGGGATCATATCTCCAAGGTCAGGAAGGTTGGCAGCACCAATGCGGCTGGCATTGGAGGCTGGGGGAGAGGGATTACCAAGGGCGCATGGTAGCAGCCAAACTGTTGAAGAAGGTGCAGGAGGCGAGGAAGAAGTGGAGGACGAACTGGCCCTGGGCATGGAAGACTCATCACGTAATCAGATGAGGGAGACCTTGATCAAATTTCTGTTGTGCGAGGTTGGGGGGAGAGGGCAGAGGAAGGAAGCATGATTCTCACCTCGCCACCACCAAGACAACAAGGACTTGGTCCTCCTGGATACGCAAGACACATGAGTGCCTACTTGCTGCAGTACCTGCAACATGACCCTCGGATTGTCAGAATCCGAAGTAATGCCGACTACTGGGTTGCCACACTCTTAGATCCCTAGTACAAAAGCAAATTTGGCGAAATAATTCCTGCCATAGAAAGGGATTCACGCATGCAGGAGTATCAGCAGAGACTGTTACAGAATCTAACATCTGCTTTTCCACAAAACACCAGTGGTGCACGTAGTCAATCTCTGAGTTCTAACTTGCCAACCATGGGACTATCGAGTCATCACTCTAACCATAACAGTAACATCGTATCTGGTGGTAACAGCAATTTTTTCCAATTGTTTCAAGATTTTTTTAGACAAGAAGTCTGACGCACAGCCAACGCCTAGAGAGGATGGTACAAGAGTATCTTCAAGTTAACATCGATGCCATGACTGTGGAACTGGACCCTTGCTCATTTTGGGCTTCCAATCTTGAAAAATGGCCTGAGCTCGCCACTCACGCCTTGGAGATCTTGTCGTGCCCCGCAGCCAGCGTTCTCTCTGAACGTGTGTTCATCGCTGCTGGTGGTGTGCTGACAGATAAGCACACACGGCTGTCCAGTGACAATGTAGACAGACTAACGTTCATCAAGATCAACAAATCCTGGATCCGCAAGGACTTTTCTACCCCTGTGTCATCTTGGGGAGAGTAAAAGCTTGATGATTTTTGAAAATCACCTTAGCAACCATTTAAAAAAACTCTGGCGAAATTGATGCCACTTAATTGGTGTCTGTGGCCGAATTTTTTGAAAAAATGGAGACTCTTTTATTTAGTCCCCTTGCTGAGTTTTACATGACATTGCCTTTGTCAATTCCAGGTGGGTGGGGTCGTCTGCAGAGTTGTTTAATCATACTATTGCCTGGGATTCAGAGGTCTGCTCCAAAGCTTCAGTGTCTGCTAGTCAGCAGAGTAGCCCAGCCACCCACCGCCTTTTTACCTAAGTACTATTTTTAAAGACATCTGGCCCAGGAAATCCTTTTGGGCCTAGTAGAATTTAGTGCTACTCAGCAGCGTACCCCACCCATGAAGCAAGCTACACCGCCTGTTTACCTAAGTACTATTTTGTAACGGCATCTAGCCCAGGAAATCCTTTTGGGCCTAGTAGAATTTGGTGCTACTCAGCAGCGTACCCCACCCATGAAGCAAGCTACACTGCCTGTTTACCTAACTACTGTTTTGTAATGGCATCTAGCCCGGGAAATCCTTTTGGGCCTAGTAGAATTTAGTGCTACTCAGCAGCGTACCCCACCCATGAAGGAAGCTACACCGCCTGTTTACCTAACTACTATTTTGTAACGGCATCTGGCCCAGGAAATCCTTTTTGGGCCTAGTAGCAATTTCTGCTACTCAGCAGAGTACCCCACTCATGAAGCAAGCTACACCGCCTTCTTTCTTTCTCAAGCTAACCCCTTGGCTCTGGGGTGTCCACTCTCCCTCCAGCTCTCTCCTTCTCACAGGTGGACTACCGCGTGTTTTCACACTGTGGCGAATCTTTTGGGCCCAGGCATAAGAAGTCATCGAGGTAATGGATAATATGTGCTGCCTTACAAACGTCCATGACGACACATTCGAGGAAGCAACTAAACACCTCAAATAGTTAGCAGGATATGGAGCACCCCATGGGCAAACAGCGATCTATGTAGTATGCTCCTTCACAGAAGCAGCGCAATAGGAGGACACTATTCGGAGGCACAGGTAGTAACCGGAACGCCCCCTCAATGTCTGTTTTGGCCATTAGGGTGCCCCTTACCAACTTCTTGACCCTCCTGATTGCCTCGTCAAAGGAGGTACAGTACATAGTACTGTACTCGGTTCTGCTTCGATGTTGTCGTTTACTGACCTGCCCCTTGGATATGACAAATGGTGGATTAGTCTGAATGTATTGGGTTCATTTTTTGGCACAACTCCCAACGGGGGTACCACTACGTCTTCTAAGGAAAGTGTTCTGAATGGACCAACCGCCATTCTGCCTAATGATATTTCTTTTTTTCTTTTTTTTTTTCAAGAGGTCTGGGTGTTGGTACAGTGAGTTTAGATTTTTACTCCAGCCTTTTTTGATTTTAGAAGGGCATGACATGCCTATATCTGTGTCTCCTCTTCCTTTTACTCCTCCACCTCTTTTCTTTTCGCATGACTATATGTAGTTGTGACATTTCCATGTGTTTGTTGTGTCTTCTGAGTAGTGTTGAGCGATACTTTCCGATATTTGAAAGTATCGGTATCGGATTGGATTGGCCGATATCCAAAAAATATCAGATATCGCTGATACCGATACCCGATACCAATACAAGTCAATGGGACACAAATATCGGAACGTAATAGGGAGCGATCCTGGATGGTTCCCAGGGTCTGAAGGAGAGGAAACTCTCCTTCAGGCCCTGGGATCCATATTCATGTAAAAAATAAAGAATAAAAATAAAAAATATGGATATACTCGCCCTCGGACGGCCCCTGGCTCTCAGCGGTGCAACCGGCAGCCTCCGTTCCTAAGAATGCAGTGAGTGAAGGACTTTCGATGACGTCGCGGTCACATGAGCGGTCACATGAGCGGTCACGCGACCAATCACAAGACCGTGACGTCATCGCAGGTCCTAAACTCACTGCATTCTTAGGAACGGACGCTGCCGGTTGCACCGCTGAGAGCCAGGGGCCGTTGGTGGGTGAGTGTATCCATATTTTTTATTTTTATTCTTTATTTTTTACATGAATATGGATCCCGATTCCGATTTCCGATATTGCAAAAATATCGGAACTCGGTATCGGAATGCTCAACACTACTTCTGAGCAGTTTGTCAGCTTTTGGACAACTTTTAAGGTGTTTTCTATGTGTTTTCCATGTGTTTGTATGTGTTTGTGTTTGCCTGCCATTGGTTTCAATTGGGTTCGACGGTGTTTGATGAACAGTTCGACGAACAGTTCGTCGAACACGTCCCTGTTCGACGAACCGAACCGAACCTGAACACTAGGGAGGTGGCTCATCTCTAGTGGCCAGTCTATCTTGTATTTTTAATTTTTTAAAAAGCCAGCAGCAAAGCTGTCACAAAAGCTACACAACGGAAAGCAATGAAAATGCTTTAGGAAAAACACCACATACTTTAGTAAGACCTGAGGGGCCTTACTATAACAAAAACTACGCAGCTGTGTTGTTATCTAATAGGCGCTGTGTGCACATACTCTAAATCAGGTTTTTCATTCAGTTCCAAAGGCACAGGTGTAAAAAACAAGCACATCGCCATGCAGTCTGTCTTTACATACATATCTAAAAGAATGGTTCGTTCAAAATAGCTCACAGAATTCAATTGTGGTTTTTTAAAACAATGTCCTAAATATTCCACACTCAACTGTGAGCAGTTCCATTGAAAATTGGAAGCGCTTAGTAACAGGAACATCTTTACTATGAAGCGGAGACCACATAAAGTACAGAGCAATGTTTCTGAGTGCCGAAAGACAAAAACTTTGTCGGGAACTTAACAGCATGGGTTTCTATGACTGAGCAGCTGCATGTGAGCCTTACATTATGGAGCATAATGCTAAGGCAAGGTTCACATTGCGTCAATGGTGCTGACTGGATCCGTTACACAGCGGCACTAACACTATGTAACGGATGCGTTAGCGAACCCATTGACTGCCATTATGTAGCGCATCGCTAACGCATGTCATAATTGGCATGTGTTAGTGATGTGCCGTCATTCTGTGACAGACCCTAGGAGGCGGTCTGCAGCATTTCCGGGTCCGTCACCGATAGCCTAAGTGGAGCATCTGCTTTATCACGATCGCATAACACAATCTTTAAAAGGCACTAGTGTTGGTGCAGTCCATTTAATGCATGCATTGAACGGACTGCACCAACGCAATGTGAACCCAGCCTAAGCCTTGGATGAGGTGGTGAAATGCATGATGAGTAGAAGGAGAGATAACACTATGTGCTTGCATGTCAGGGGTCTTCTAGGCAATTTAGTTCCAGTGAAGGGAAATCTTAACGAGGATATCCAGGACTTTAAAAAAAGGCATGTAGGTGCTAAGAGTGGCATGCTGTCTGCTGTACCTGGGCGCTAGTCATTGACTGCTCCTGCCAGAAATTCAGCTGATCCCTGTCAACAGGACTGCAGTTTCTCTGCCTTTTTACATGGTGGTACTACTGGCATCATGCTGATTGATGGCTGACTTACCTCAATTAGGCAGCGGAGAGCCAGCTGTCAATCAACATGACACAAGTATTTTTGCCCTGTTAACAGAAAGACAAACTGCCTCTCTATTAACGTGACTTCAGCAGAAGTCTGTGACCGCTCTGTGCTGGTGGAGAATATGACCTCGTACAACAAGCAGATAGGTAGCAACTACCTGCCTGCTAGTGCTTAGGCACATTTTTTTGAAGTCCTGGATATCCTCTTTAACATGTAAGACATTTTGTTCAATCTGGAAAGGACTATTTTTCTATTCTTCATGACTGTGCTCAGTCTAGCAACGTCTATGAAGACTTGGTAGGGTGAATTTGTTTTAGAAGTATATGACTGGCTGCACAGAGCCCTGACTTCAACCTCATCGATCACTTTTGGGGTCAACTAGAATGGAGGCTGCAAGCCAGATGTTCAGATCCAACATTAGTGTCTGACCTCATAAATGTGTAAACAGGTACTTGAGATGCAACAGCGCATAAAATGAGGACACAGCAGTAGCTTTACCAAATAATATTTATTATTTACATTAACATAGCAATTTGAATCATTAGGATACATAATTTAATGAGATTAGCATATTTTTAAAAGTCAATTAAATGTTTTGCAATTTAAATGTAAGTCACTTCTTCAAATTGAAGCAGTGGCAACAGTTATAACAATGAAACCCTATCGTACAAAGCACTCAACCTTCACAATAGATACAAGCCTCTCTATTCTATTATTTAGTTTTATGGAGCGTCCCAGTCAGCCATTTATGTTGCATAGTTTGGTCGCATAAGAAACTTGTGAGAGTAGATTTCATGGGGTAATTCATCTTTTATCTTCACAGAACATGAGGTACATACATCAGCTTCTTAATACAGCATAACAGGAAGTCTAAAGGACCTTTTAGCAGAGAGAAAGTGAAACCAAAGAACAACAAGTATATGTATTACATTCAACTAAGCATATAACAGTAACAACATTGCCATCTGCTGTCACAAAAGTGTAAACTCCTACTGCACACAAATAAGTCTGTATGTCTTGCATATCTGCCAAAAATTTACCCATCACCGTCATTTCTGGTAATGAGGTCTAAGGGGTAAGGTTTCTACTTGTGGAGAGTAACATACCAGCTCTGGCTTGTCAAGGTAAGGAGGCTTATTCGCCGAGCAATGCTGGGAAATTTAATATGCAAATTGCCTCTTCAGAGAAAAAGAGGACTTGAACTCTATAGCGCCACCTGTTGGAAGAAGCGATCCTACTAGTCACAATCAACCCTTTAACGAGTCTTGCATATGACTTACGATAAAAGCCAAATCAGTATCTCAATTCGCAGACACGGTGACTTGTAGGTTCGTTACTTCCACCAAAATTGACACACTCAGTTGTGAGAGGCCCCTTTTGGCTTATCTCCTCTGAAGCATTCGTGCCTCCTGGTACTCCTCTTGTGGTTTTAGCCTTTTAGCTTTTGATCTGTTTGACCTGTTCTCAGGATTAATTGGAGGTGGTAGTATCGCCTCTCTTGGCACAGCAGATACTATTCACCCCTCTACTTCATCATCTATGGGTACTGGAGGTCTGGAGTTTCTCTGTTCCTGTGGAGACTGTTATTCTCTCCACATCAGACATGCAGGGACAAAGCACTCTACAAAGTGTTGTAGAAAGCATTCCCAGAAAATTGGCATGTAGTTTGGCTCTGAAGAGGAAACTAGCTCCATATTAATGCCTATGAATGTAAAATGGGATGGAATAAAACCTCCTGTAGGTACCCCAATACTTGTTTATGAAAGTCTACTTAATTGTATCCAAGGTGTTTTTGAATATTGTGGCTAAAATACAAATGCTTAAATGTAATGAACATCTGAACGTGACCTATTTCTTATGAGTTGTGTTCCTTCATATATTACAAAAACTATTCCATAAACAGAAAAATCTCATCTGCAATGCGTGCATTGAAAATATTTCATTTATATTTTATTAACTCCTGTAATTGATTTTTTAGGAGACATTTTCTGGCAGCTTTCCCTGCTGCCTAAAGACCCGTTCATTTTAATTATGAGAACAAGGCAGTGAAGCATGGCGGTGTGGCGCACTACTAGAATCGTGAACAAAATAAAATTCCAATATTGGTTCAGGTAACATAAAAAAGACTGTCTGAAAACCTGTGAGACGAATGACAATATATGCTTTAGTAATCCAATAGAAGAAATAAGAGGCACTCAACCTGTATGGGGTTACAAGTGTAGATTTATTGTGTCAACATGAAGAGTGGTAAGACGGGGTCTGTATACAGGTATCATTCATAAAGCAATGACAGCCATTTTGCATTGAAACTAGAGCTTATCTGGCCTGACAACATCATGGATTCAGCAGCATGCTCTACTTGTGCATGATATCACAGGTAGACATAATTATCACTACATAACAACACTAACAACAAACCGGAATGACTGTTAAAAACAGACTATACGTAAGTAGAGATGGGCGAACCCAAACAGTAAAGTTCGGCATCCGTAGTGAACACCTATTCGGGCACAGACACCGAACATGGACTTCACCAGGAAGTCCGTGTTACTGTTCGGGTAGGAGCCCCTGAACACCTGGTGTTTGCCATGCTGTCATGTGCATGAGAGCGTGGCAAACAACGCTTCTGATCGAAGGTAAAATCATCACCACCATTCAAACAGCCACGGTTCCCACGCTGTCAGATGACAGTGTGAGTGCACAGCTGTGATCAGAGGTGTAAAGTTTATTTCCGATCACTGGTATCAGCCGACGGGACTACTGCTCCCATCAGCCGACGCCTGCTGCCGCTAATAACAGTGAGAGCATGCACATTACAGCAAGGCAAATACTGGATATCCGGGCCCTTCATTCAAGTGAATGGGGTCCAGGTTCGAATAGGGGTACTGTTCTGGTACCTGAACCCGAACCCAAACTTTTTGTAACTGTGCAGCCGAACCCTCCAGAACCGAACATCCAGGTGTCCAGCTATCTATACACGCAAGTTAGAATCTGGACAGCATGGTGGCTCAGTTGTTAGCAGTGCAGCCTTGCAACACTGGAGTCCTGGGTTCAAATCCAAATAAAGACAACATCTGTAAGGAGTTTGTATGTTCTCTCTGTGTTTGTATGGGTTTCCTCAAGGTACTTTGGTTTTCTCCCACACTTTTTAGACATACTGATAAGGACAGTGGTGACAGCTGTAAAGCGCTGAGGAATTAACAATGTTATACAAGTAAGGAAAATAAATACAAATCTGCAAGTTAGACTTTTTCCAAATGGTCGTGTTACACGTATGTTTTGTATCTGTTTTTTTTTTCAAGGATACAACACGTACCCATTGTAATCTGTGGTGCTATAATGTGTGCACATACCCTTAGGGTCCCAGTGTATTTTTGTGTAAGATCCATTTTGCTTCAAGTCTTAAAGAAGACTGGAAACCAAGTCAACAGTGGCCAGTTTTTGCTCTTGCTTTATTCGCTCTGATACGCTAATATTTATTTTTTTTTAATTTACTGTGAAGTTTCAGAGATATGGTACTTTTTTAGTGTTAATTTTCACTTAGGGGGCGTTGGTCACAGGGTAATAATGCAGAACAGCCTTAATACACACCTCAAGGGAATCTTGTGAGCACCGCCACTCTGTAAATAAAAAAAACATTTCTCAGGAACCACATGCTGAATTTAAAAAACAAAGCAAAAACAAATAAAAAAAAGCAATACTTAGAGGAGCAGCAGAAATACAATATCAAAACCACTTCTATCCTGGTGAATAGCTGCATTTATCTACATTTTGATGCAGAAATGTCTGGAATAGGGATGAGCGTACCCAAACTGTAAAGTTCGGGGTTCCTACCGGACACCCAGTATCCAATGTCATCTTCGAAAGCAGACTTTTCCCCGGAAGTCCGGTTTACTGTTCTGGTTCAATGCCGAATAAAGTTTGTTGAAAGGCTGCAGCACAGCTAATCAACAAGCTTTTAGGCCGTGGGCACTTCCAGAGCCATCACAGCCATGCAAAATATTATCATGGCTGTGATTGGCTGGCGCAGTTTGTGACCTGGCCTGTGGAAACACCAGATCATAGGTTGCACCGAAATTTTACTATGAGCAGGGTGTAGAGTGCCATAACAGCCTTGTGCAGTGTACTCGAATAGCCTGGTGGACAGTGACATAACAGCCTGATGTAAAGTGCCATAACAGCCTGATGTAAAGTGCCATAACAGCCTGGCGCACAGTGCCATAACAGCTTAGTGTAGAGTACTATAACAGCCTGGTGCAATGAGCTGTAACAGCCTGGTGCACAGTGCCATAACAGCCTGGCACAGTGTGCCATAACAGCCTAGCATAGCGTACCATAACAGCCTGGTGCAACGTACTCTAAAAGCCTAGTGCACAGTGCCATAACAGCCTGGTGTAGAGTGCCATAACAGCCTGGTGCAACGTGCTCTAACAGCCTGGTGCACAGTGCCATAACAACCTGGTGTAAAGTACCATAACAGCCTGGCGCAATGTGCCTTAACAGCCTGGTGCACAGTGCCATAACAGCCAGGTGTAGAAAACCATAACAGCCTGGTGCAATGTGCTCTAACAGCCTGGTGCACAGTGCCATAACAACCTGGTGTAAAGTACCATAACAGCCTGGTGCAGTGTGCTTCAAATGCCTAGTGTAACATGCCATAACAGTCTGGTGAAGCATGCTCTAACAGCCTGATGTAGTGTACCCTAACAGCCTGGTGCACAGTGCCATAGCAGCCTGGTGCAGAAGACCATAGCAGCCTGATGCAGTGTGCATCAAAAGCCTCGTGTAGTATGCCATAACAGTCTTGTGCAGTGTGCTCTATCAGCCTGATGTAGTGTGCCCTAACAGAATGGTGCACAGTGCTCTAACAGCCTAATGCACAATGCCATAACTGCCTGGTGTAGAGTGCCATAACATCCTGGTGCACAGTGCCATACCAGCCTGGTATATAGTACTATAACATCCTGGTGCAATGTCTCTAATAGCCTGGTGAACAGTGCAATAACAGCTTGGTGTAGAGTGCCATAACAGCCTGTTGCGGGGGGCCATAATAGCCTCGTGCAGGGTTCTTCAAAATTCTAGTGTAATGTGCCATAACAGTCTGGTGCAGCACACTCTAACAGCCTGATGTAATGTGCCCTAACAGCCTAGTGTAGAGTGCCATAACAGCCTGGTGTAGAGTACCTAAACAGTGCAGTAATCTCTTGGGCACTTTCTTTTATATTCTGTGCGCTTTTCTGGGGTGTAAAAAATGAGGTGTCACACTGGCTGAGGGAGAAGCAAGGTGCACAACAAAGGGGAGCGGGAGGGGAAGCCAACAAAATAGGGGAGTGGAGACCCTAGGCAGTTGTAACAACACCCTGTCTCGTCTGACGTCCCTAAATAAGTTCCGCACTTATCGCCGAGCTGGAAGCTAATCCCTGCCTGACCCTAGCGATAGGCCCTGGATAGGGAGGGGACGGATGAGTGCTAGTCATCCCCCACTACAACTAAAGACAGAGAAGGTGGACAAATGAGGGGATACATTTAGCTTCAGAAGATCACCGAGATATCACACCAGCATTCCTCCAAATACTCCAAGAAGACCCTATCTGACTGCTAGTACTTCTAACCTGACAGAGGGAAATTTAGCTAACCCCAGCACTTTGCTGAAGAGACTGAAGGTATTTAAACCTTCAGCAAGGGTGTGTTAATTAGCAGCAGAAGGTAGAGGTAACTGTTGGATCCTAGAGGGAGAAGAATATCACTCCATAACAGAGATACAAAAATCAAGAAGGTGCTTGTAGAGCTAATCGTAATGACCTTCTACAGCCAGATCCAGGATAACTGTCTGTCACACCTGACACACCTGTGACGTGAGTAGAGAATGAAATAAGTGACGTGGACATGGTGCTGCTGGTGGTGATGTGGCTGTTGCTAGAAGAGGACATCATCATTCTGTGCCTGTTATGTGCCCAAATGAAATACCTTACTCTGTTGTACGCAGGCGACAGGAAGTTCTGCATAATTTCATAGGCCCTAGTACCGCTGGATAAATGATGAAGCCCAAACTTGTTGTGGTGCTTTTAGATTGAATGGCTGAGTGTGCTCCTTTGCATTATTTTCCACCTAGTCCCTTGTTGATAGTGCAGAGTTGGCCTCTGTCGACCATGGTCATCTGATTTCCACCTCAACCTCTTCCAAATCAGCCAAGCAGTCTGAGCCCTAAGTTATGCAACAGTCACTTCTGCTTTTTGATGGCTCCACTGGTTGGGGTTTGGTGGGTCATGCACCTGGTCCTTCCCCACAAGTGGAAGAGATTGAGTGCACTGATGCCCAACCACTTGTTCAGGTGGAGGATGAACATGTGGGAGGGTTAGTGCACACGGTTCAGTGGACCACCACAGCACATCACTGATGATGACGAAACACATTTGCTAACTGCTGCTTCTTGTGTGTGCAGACCAGCAAGGAGGGAGGGGAGGTGAAAGATGATGTGGTGGATGATGAGATTCTAGACCCCCACATGGAGTGAAGGCTATCCGTGTGAAGTGCACAGTTCGAAGGAAAAGGAGGTGGCCATGCTGGCCAGCTGCACAGCAAAAGATGGAGCAGGGTGCAAAAGCACAGCGGCTAGCACCTAACTAGTATGTCATCTACTACTTCCAGCCCATCAGGGCAGTGGTGTACTCGGTACCTGGTCTGGTACTTAACCCCTTCCCGACCCATGACGCCACGTAGGCGTCATGAAAACCCGTGCCTTCCCGACCCATGACGCCTATGTGGCGTCATGGAATGATCGCGTCCCTGCAGATCGGGTGAAGGGGTTAACTCCCATTTTACCCGATCTGCAGAGACAGGGGGAGTGGTGCTTCAGCCCAGGGGGGGTGGCTTCACCCCCCCGTGGCTACGATCGCTCTGATTGGCTGTTGAAAGTGAAACTGCCAATCAGAGCGATTTGTAATATTTCACCCAAAAAAACGGTGAAATATTACAATCCAGCCATGGCCGATGCTGCAATAACATCGGCCATGGCTGGAAAACCTAATCTGCCCCCACCCCACCCCACCGATCGCCCCCCCAGTGCTCCGGTGCGTGGTCCGCCCCCCTAAGTGGTCCTGTCCGCTCCTCCGTCCTCCTGTCCGCTCCCCCCGTGCTCCGGTGCCCCCTCCCTGTGCTCCGGTCCCCCCCCCCGTGATCCGATCACCCCCCCCTACATACTTACCGGCCTCCCGGTGTCCGTCCGGCTTCTCCATGGGCGCCGCCATCTTCCAATATGGCGGGCGCATGTGCACTGCGCCCGCAGAGTCTGCCGGCTGTCAGATTCATTTCAGAAGTATTTTGATCACTGCGATATAGCCTATCGCAGTGATCAAAATGAAAAAAAAGTAAATGACCCCCCTTTATCACCCCCATAGGGACAATAATAAAAATAAATAAAATATATATATATTTTTTTCTGCTAGGGTTAGGGTTAGAACTAGGGTTAGAATTAGGGTTAGAATTAGGGGTAGGGTTAGGGTTAGGGGTAGGGTTAGGGCATGTGCACACAGTGCGGATTTGGCTGCGAATCCGCAGCGGATTGCCGCGGATCCGCAGCGGATCGGCCGCGGATCCGCAGCGGATCCGCAGCGGATCGGCCGCGGATCCGCAGCGGATTGGCCTCTGCGAATTCGTAGCAGTTTTCCATCAGGTTTACAGTACCATGTACACCTATGGAAAACCAAATCTGCTGTGCCCATGGTGCGGAAAATACCGTGCGGAAACGCTGTGTATTTTCCGCAGCATGTCAATTTT
This sequence comes from Ranitomeya variabilis, assembly GCF_051348905.1. Classification (NCBI taxonomy): domain Eukaryota; kingdom Metazoa; phylum Chordata; class Amphibia; order Anura; family Dendrobatidae; genus Ranitomeya; species Ranitomeya variabilis. The sequence goes on along the minus strand of NC_135237.1, from coordinate 69,051,674 downwards.
GTGCGGATTCCGCAGCGTTTTACACCTGTTCCTCAATAGGAATCCGCAGGTGAAATCCGCACAAAAAAACACTGGAAATCCGCTGTAAATCCGTAGGTAAAACGCAGTGCCTTTTACCTGCGGATTTTTCAAAAATGGTGCGGAAAAATCTCACACGAGTCCGCAAAGTGGGCACATAGCCATAGCCTTGTCTCACAGTGGCACTTTGATCGCTACGACGGTACGATCTGTGACGTTCCAGGGATATCCATACGATATCGCTGTGTCTGACATGCAGCAGCGATCAGGGACCCTGCTGAGAATCGTACGTCGTAGCAGATCGTTTGGAACTTTCTTTCGTCGCTTGATCTCCCGCTGTCATCGCTGGATCGTTGCGTGTAACAGCTATCCAGCGATGCGTTCACTTGTAACCAGGGTAAACATCGGGTTACTAAGTGCAGGGCCACGCTTAGTAACCCGATGTTTACCGTGGTTACCAGCGTAAAAGTTAAAAAAAAAAAAAACGTACATACTCACATTTCGGTGTCCTTCAGGTCCCTTGCCGTCTGCTTCCCGCTCTGACTGTCTGCCGGCCGGAAAGTGAGAGCACAGCACAGCAGTGACGTCACCGCTGCGCTCTGCTCTCACTGTACGGCGGCACTCAGTCAGAGCGGGAAGCAGACGGCAAGAGACCTGAAGGACACCAAAATGTGAGTATGTACGTTTTTTTTTTTTTACTTTTACGCTGGTAACCATGGTAAACATCGGGTTACTAAGCGCGGCCCTGCGCTTAGTAACCCGATGTTTACCCTGGTTACCCGGGACCTTGGCATCGTTGGTCGCTGGAGAGCGGTCTGTGTGACAGCTCCCCAGCGACCACACAATGACTTTCCAACGATCACGGCCAGGTCGTATCGCTGGTCGTGATCGTTGGTAAATCGTTATGTGAGACGGTACCCTTAGGGTTGGAATTAGGGCTAGGGTTGGAAATAGGGTTAAGATTAGGCTTGTGGTTAGGGTTAAGGATAGGGTTAGGTGTCATGATTCTCAATGGCGAGAGAACATAGCCCAGCATATATGAGAACTAGCTCTTGGAAGATGGAAACTATACTGACCATGAACTAAACCTGCCGCACAACTAGAAGTGGCCGGGTAGCATGCCTACGTTTTTTAACCCTAGATGCCCAGCGCCAGCCGGAGAACTACCTAATCCTAGCAGAGGAAAAGACAGTCCTGGCTCACCTCTAGAGAAATTTTCCCAAAAGGCAGACAGAGGCCCCCACATATATTGGCGGTGATTTTAGATGAAATGACAAACGTAGTATGAAAATAGGTTTAGCAAAATCGAGGTCCGCTTTCTAGATAGCAGGAAGACAGAAAGGACACTTTCATGGTCAGCAGAAAACCCTAACAAAACACCATCCAGAAATTCCTTTAAGACTCTAGCATTAACTCATAACACCAGAGTGGCAATTTCCGATCACAAGAGCTTTCCAGACACAGTAACGAAACAGCAGCTGTGAACAGGAACAAAATGCAAAAACACACAAGGACAAAAGTCCAACTTAGCTGGGAGTTGTCTAGTAGCAGGAACAAGCACAGAAGGCTTCTGATTACATTGTTGACCGGCAAGAAACTGACAGAGGAGCAAGGTTATATAGCGACTCCCACATCCTGATAGGAGCAGGTGAACAGAGGGGATGATGCACACAAGTTCAATTCCACAAGTGGCCACCGGGGGAGCCCAGAATCCAATTTCACAACAGTACCCCCCCCTCAAGGAGGGGGCACCGAACCCTCACCAGAACCACCAGGGCGATCAGGATGAGCCCTATGAAAGGCACGGACAAGATCGGAGGCATGAACATCAGAGGCAGTGACCCAAGAATTATCCTCCTGACCGTATCCCTTCCCTTTGACCAGATACTGGAGTCTCCGTCTGGAAACACGAGAGTCTAAGATCTTTTCCACAACGTACTCCAACTCACCCTCAACCAACACCGGAGCAGGAGGCTCAACGGAAGGCACAACCGGTACCTCATACCTGCGCAACAATGACCGATGAAAAACATTATGAATCGAAAAGGATGCAGGGAGGTCCAAACGGAAGGACACAGGGTTAAGAATCTCCAATATCTTGTACGGGCCGATGAACCGAGGCTTAAACTTAGGAGAAGAAACCCTCACAGGGACAAAACGAGAAGACAACCACACCAAGTCCCCAACACAAAGCCGAGGACCAACACGACGACAGCGGTTGGCAAAAAGCTGAGTCTTCTCCTGGGACAACTTCAAATTGTCCACCACCTGCCCCCAAATCTGATGCAACCTCTCCACCACAGCATCCACTCCAGGACAATCCGAAGATTCCACTTGACCGGAGGAAAATCGAGGATGAAACCCCAAATTACAGAAAAACGGGGACACCAAGGTGGCAGAGCTGGCCCGATTATTGAGGGCGAACTCCGCCAAAGGCAAAAAAGCAACCCAATCATCCTGATCCGCAGACACAAAACACCTCAAATATGTCTCCAAGGTCTGATTAGTCCGCTCGGTCTGGCCATTAGTCTGAGGATGGAAAGCAGACGAAAAAGACAAATCTATGCCCATCCTAGCACAGAATGCCCGCCAAAATCTAGACACGAATTGGGTCCCTCTGTCAGAAACGATATTCTCAGGAATACCATGCAAACGAACAACATTTTGAAAAAACAGAGGAACCAACTCAGAAGAAGAAGGCAACTTAGGCAAGGGAACCAGATGGACCATCTTAGAGAAACGGTCACACACCACCCAGATGACAGACATCTTCTGAGAAACAGGCAGATCCGAAATAAAATCCATCGAGATGTGCGTCCAAGGCCTCTTCGGGATAGGCAAGGGCAACAACAATCCACTAGCCCGAGAACAACAAGGCTTGGCCCGAGCACAAACGTCACAAGACTGCACAAAGCCTCGCACATCTCGTGACAGGGAAGGCCACCAGAAGGACCTTGCCACCAAATCCCTGGTACCAAAGATTCCAGGATGACCTGCCAATGCAGAAGAATGAACCTCAGAGATGACTCTACTGGTCCAATCATCAGGAACAAACAGTCTACCAGGTGGGCAACGATCAGGTCTATCCGCCTGAAACTCCTGCAAGGCCCGCCGCAGGTCTGGAGAAACGGCAGACAATATCACTCCATCTTTAAGGATACCTGTGGGCTCAGAATTACCAGGGGAGTCAGGCTCAAAACTCCTAGAAAGGGCATCCGCCTTAACATTCTTAGAACCCGGTAGGTACGACACCACAAAATTAAACCGAGAGAAAAACAACGACCAGCGCGCCTGTCTAGGATTCAGGCGCCTGGCAGACTCAAGGTAAATTAAATTTTTGTGGTCAGTCAATACCACCACCTGATGTCTGGCCCCCTCAAGCCAGTGACGCCACTCCTCAAAAGCCCACTTCATGGCCAAAAGCTCCCGATTCCCAATATCATAATTCCGCTCAGCGGGCGAAAATTTACGGGAAAAAAAAGCACAAGGTCTCATCACGGAGCAGTCGGAACTTCTCTGCGACAACACCGCCCCAGCTCCGATTTCAGAAGCGTCGACCTCAACCTGAAAAGGAAGAGCAACATCAGGCTGACGCAACACTGGGGCGGAAGAAAAGCGGCGCTTGAGCTCCCGAAAGGCCTCCACAGCATCAGGGGACCAATCAGCAACATCAGCACCCTTCTTAGTCAAATCAGTCAATGGTTTTACAACATCAGAAAAACCAGCAATAAATCGACGATAAAAGTTAGCAAAGCCCAAAAATTTCTGAAGACTCTTAAGAGAAGAGGGTTGCGTCCAATCACCAATAGCCTGAACCTTGACAGGATCCATCTCGATGGAAGAGGGGGAAAAAATGTATCCCAAGAAAGAAATCTTTTGAACCCCAAAAACACACTTAGAACCCTTCACACACAAGGAATTAGACCGCAAAACCTGAAAACCCCTCCTGACCTGCTGGACATGAGAGTCCCAGTCATCCGAAAAAATCAGAATATCATCCAGATACACAATCATAAATTTATCCAAATAATCGCGGAAAATGTCATGCATAAAGGACTGGAAGACTGAAGGGGCATTTGAAAGACCAAAAGGCATCACCAAATACTCAAAATGGCCCTCGGGCGTATTAAATGCGGTTTTCCACTCATCCCCCTGCTTGATTCGCACCAAATTATACGCACCACGGAGATCAATCTTAGAGAACCACTTGGCCCCCTTTATACGAGCAAACAAATCAGTAAGCAGTGGTAACGGATATTGATATTTAACCGTGATTTTATTCAAAAGTCGATAATCAATACACGGCCTCAAAGAGCCGTCTTTCTTAGACACAAAGAAAAAACCGGCTCCTAAGGGAGATGACGAAGGACGAATATGTCCCTTTTCCAAGGACTCCTTTATATATTCTCGCATAGCAGCGTGTTCAGGCACAGACAGATTAAATAAACGACCCTTAGGGTATTTACTACCCGGAATCAAGTCTATGGCACAATCGCACTCCCGGTGCGGAGGTAGTGAACCAACCTTGGGTTCTTCAAAAACGTCACGAAAGTCAGACAAGAATTCAGGAATCTCAGAGGGAATAGATGATGAAATGGAAACCAAAGGTACGTCCCCATGAGTTCCTTTACATCCCCAGCTTAACACAGACATAGCTCTCCAGTCGAGGACTGGGTTATGAGATTGCAGCCATGGCAATCCCAGCACCAAAACATCATGTAGATTATACAGCACCAGAAAGCGAATAACCTCCTGGTGATCCGGATTAACACGCATAGTCACTTGTGTCCAGTATTGTGGTTTATTACTAGCCAATGGGGTGGAGTCAATCCCTTTCAGAGGTATCGGAGCCTCCAGTGGCTCCAAATCATACCCACAGCGTTTGGCAAAGGACCAATCCATAAGACTCAAAGCAGCGCCAGAGTCGACATAGGCGTCCGCGGTAATAGATGACAAAGAACAAATCAGGGTCACAGATAGAATAAACTTAGACTGTAAAGTGCTAATTGAAACAGACTTGTCAGGCTTCTTAGTACGCTTAAAACATGCTGATATAACATGAGTTGAATCACCACAATAGAAGCACAACCCATTTTTTCGTCTAAAATTCTGCCGCTCGCTTCTGGACAGAATTCTATCACATTGCATATTTTCTGGCGTTTTCTCAGTAGACACCGCCAAATGGTGCACAGGTTTGCGCTCCCGCAGACGCCTATCGATCTGAATAGCCATCGTCATGGACTCATTCAGACTCGCAGGCACAGGGAACCCCACCATAACATCCTTAATGGCATCAGAGAGACCTTCTCTGAAAATCGCCGCCAGGGCGCACTCATTCCACTGAGTAAGCACAGACCATTTGCGGAATTTTTGGCAGTATATTTCAGCTTCATCTTGCCCCTGAGACAAGGACATCAAGGCCTTTTCCGCCTGAAGCTCTAAATGAGGTTCCTCATAAAGCAACCCCAAGGCCAGAAAAAACGCATCCACATTGAGCAACGCAGGATCCCCTGGTGCCAATGCAAAAGCCCAGTCTTGAGGGTCGCCCCGGAGCAAGGAAATTACAATCCTGACCTGCTGTGCAGGGTCTCCGGCAGAGCGAGACTTCAGGGACAAAAACAATTTGCAATTATTTTTAAAATTTTGAAAGTGAGATCTATTCCCCGAGAAGAATTCAGGCAAAGGAATTCTAGGCTCAGACATAGGTGCATGAACAACAAAATCTTGCAAATTTTGTACCTTTGTGGCGAGATTATTCAAACCTGTAGCTACACTCTGAAGATCCATTTGAAACAGGTGAACACAGAGCCATTCAAGGATTAGAAGGAGAGAAAGAGAGGAAGGCTGCAGTATAGGCAGACTAGCAAGTGATTCAATTAAGAGCACACTCAGAACTAGAGGAAAAAAAAAAAAAAAAATTGTAGCAGACTTCTTTTTTCTCTCCTTTCTCAGCCAGTAATTTAACCCTTTTTGTTGTGAATTTGGATTCTGGGCTCCCCCGGTGGCCGCTTGTGGAATTGGACTTGTCATCCTCTTTCCTGTTTCACCTGGTTCCATCAGTAGTGGGTGTCGCTATTTAAGCTCATTTCTCTGGTGGTTTCTTGCCGGTCAACAATGTTATCTGATGCCTCTCAGTGCTTGTTCCTGCTTCAAGACAACTACTAGATAAGTTGGACTTTTGTCCATGTTTTGTTTTGCCTATTTGTTCCAGTTCACAGCTGAAGTTTTGTTACTGTGTCTGGAAAGCTCTCGTTGATCAGGGATTGCTACTCTGGCGTTATGAGTTAATGCCAGAGTTTAAGGTAATCTCTGGATGGTGTTTTGTTAGTGTTTTTCTGCTGACCATGAAAGTATACTATCTGTCTTCTGCTATCTAGTAAGCGGACCTCAAATTTGCTAAGACTATTTTCCTGCTGCGTTTGTTGTTTCATCTGAACTCACCGTCATTATATGTGGGGGGCTACTGTCTTCTTTGGAATATTTCTCTAGAGGTGAGCCAGGTCTTATATTTCCCTCTGCTAGCTATTTAGGTCTTAGGCCAGAGCTGGGCATCTAGCGATAAATAGGAAATGCTACCTGGCTATTTCTAGTTGCGCGGCAGGCTTAGTTCATGGTCAGTATAGTTCCATCTTCCGAGAGCTTGTCCCTCTATAGGCTTGCTATGATCTCTGCCTGCAGAGATCATGATAGTTTGACCGGCCAATAAAGTGTTAAAGACCCAGGTTGAGAAAGGAGAGTTATAAGAAGTCTGCTGGAATTTTTTTTTTTTTTTTTTTTTTTCCCTCCAGTCTGCCTTGCTGCAGTCTTTTTTCTCTCTCTCCTCCTAATCTCTGTATGCTCTGTGTGCACCTGACAATAATGGATCTCCAGAGTGTAACTGCGGGTTTGAATAATCTCATCACGAAAGTACAAAATTTACAAGATTTTGTGGTACATGCTCCGGTATCTGAACCGAGAATTCCTTTGCCGGAGTTCTTCACAGGGAATAGAGCTAGCTTCCAGAATTTCCGAAATAATTGTAAGCTTTATTTGTCCCTGAAGTCTCGTTCAGCTGGAGACCCTGCTCAGCAGGTTAGGATTGTGATTTCCTTGCTCAGGGGTGACCCTCAAGATTGGGCCTTCTCATTGCCAGCAGGGGATCCTGCGTTACGCGATGTGGATGCGTTTTTTCTGGCCTTGGGCTTGCTTTATGAGGAACCTCATTTGGAACTTCAGGCAGAAAAAACTTTGATGGCACTATCTCAGGGGCAAGACGAAGCTGAAGTTTTCTGCCAAAAATTCCGTAAATGGTCTGTGCTTACTCAGTGGAATGAGTGCGCCTTGGCGGCAACTTTCAGAGAAGGTCTCTCTGATGCCGTTAAGGATGTTATGGTGGGGTTCCCTTTGCCTGCAGGTCTGAATGAGTCCATGACAATGGCTATTCAGATTGATAGGCGTCTGCGGGAGCGCAAACCGGTGCACCATCTGGCGGTGTCTATGGAAAAGACGCCAGAAAGTATGCAGTGTGATAGAATTCTGTCCAGGAGCGAGCGACAGAATTTTAGACGGAAGAATGGATTGTGTTTCTATTGTGGGGATTCTACTCATGTTATATCAGCATGCTCTAGGCGTACAAAGAAGCTTGATAAGTCTGTTTCCATTGGCACCATTCAGTCTAAGTTTATTTTGTCTGTAACCCTGATTTGCTCTTTGTCATCCATTGCCACGGACGCCTATGTTGACTCTGGCGCCGCTCTGAGTCTTATGGATTGGTCCTTTGCCAATCGTTGTGGTTTTGATTTAGAGCCTTTGGAGACTCTTATTCCTCTGAAGGGGATTGACTCCACCCCATTGGCTAATAATAAACCACAATACTGGACACAAGTAACCATGCGTATCAATCCGGATCACCAGGAGATTGTTCGTTTCCTGGTGCTGTATAATTTACATGACGATTTGGTACTGGGATTGCCATGGTTGCAGTCTCACAACCCAGTCTTGGACTGGAGAGCAATGTCTGTGTTGAGCTGGGGATGTAAGGGTATTCATGGGGACGTACCTTTGGTTTCTATTTCGTCGTCCATTCCCTCTGAAGTCCCTGAGTTCCTCTCTGATTATCAAGACGTCTTTGACGAACCCAAGCTTGGGTCGTTACCTCCGCACCGTGAGTGCGATTGTGCCATAGATTTGATACCGGGTTGTAAATATCCAAAGGGTCGTTTGTTTAATTTGTCTGTGCCGGAACATGCTGCTATGCGGGAATATATAAAGGAGTCTTTGGAAAAGGGACATATTCGTCCATCTTCTTCTCCCTTGGGAGCTGGGTTTTTCTTTGTCTCAAAAAAAGACGGCTCTTTGAGACCATGTATTGATTATCGGCTTCTGAATAAGATCACTGTTAAGTATCAATACCCATTGCCATTGCTTACTGATTTGTTTGCTCGTATAGAGGGTGCTAAGTGGTTCTCTAAAATTGATCTTCGTGGGGCGTATAATTTGGTGCGGATCAGGCAGGAGGATCCGAGAGCTTTCCAGACACAGTAACAAAACTTCAGCTGTGAACTGGAACAAATAGGCAAAACAAAACATGGACAAAAGTCCAACTTATCTAGTAGTTGTCTTGAAGCAGGAACAAGCACTGAGAGGCATCAGATAACATTGTTGACCGGCAAGAAACCACCAGAGAAATGAGCTTAAATAGCGACACCCACTACTGATGGAACCAGGTGAAACAGGAAAGAGGATGACAAGTCCAATTCCACAAGCGGCCACCGGGGGAGCCCAGAATCCAAATTCACAACACCTTTTTTTGGGCCGGTCAAACTGTCATGATTCTCAATGGCGAGAGAACATAGCCCAGCATATATGAGAACTAGCTCTTGGAAGATGGAAACTATACTGACCATGAACTAAACCTGCCGCACAACTAGAAGTGGCCGGGTAGCATGCCTACGTTTTTTAACCCTAGATGCCCAGCGCCAGCCGGAGAACTACCTAATCCTAGCAGAGGAAAAGACAGTCCTGGCTCACCTCTAGAGAAATTTTCCCAAAAGGCAGACAGAGGCCACCACATATATTGGCGGTGATTTTAGATGAAATGACAAACGTAGTATGAAAATAGGTTTAGCAAAATCGAGGTCCGCTTTCTAGATAGCAGGAAGACAGAAAGGACACTTTCATGGTCAGCAGAAAACCCTAACAAAACACCATCCAGAAATTCCTTTAAGACTCTAGCATTAACTCATAACACCAGAGTGGCAATTTCCGATCACAAGAGCTTTCCAGACACAGTAACGAAACAGCAGCTGTGAACAGGAACAAAATGCAAAAACACACAAGGACAAAAGTCCAACTTAGCTGGGAGTTGTCTAGTAGCAGGAACAAGCACAGAAGGCTTCTGATTACATTGTTGACCGGCAAGAAACTGACAGAGGAGCAAGGTTATATAGCGACTCCCACATCCTGATAGGAGCAGGTGAACAGAGGGGATGATGCACACAAGTTCAATTCCACAAGTGGCCACCGGGGGAGCCCAGAATCCAATTTCACAACAGTTAGGGTTGTGTTGGGGTTACAGTTGTGGGTAGGGTTGGGATTAGGGTTAGGATTAGGGTTGGATTTAGGGTTACGGGTGTGTTGGGGTTAGGGTTGTGGTTAGGGGTGTGTTGGGGTTAGGGTTGTGATTAGGGTTATGGCTACAGTTGGGATTAGGGTTAGGGGTGTGTTGGGGTTAGTGTTGAAGTTAGAATTGAGGGGTTTCCACTGTTTAGGCACATCAGGGGTCTCCATCGCAACATGGCGCCACCAATGATTCCAGCCAATCTTGCGTTCAAAAAGTCAAATGGTGCGCCCTCCCTTCCAAGCCCCGACGTGCGCCCAAACAGTGGTTTACCTCCACATATGGGATACCAGCGTACTCAGGACAAACTGGGCAACAACTATTGGGGTCCCATTTCTCCTGTTACCCTTGCAAAAATAAAAAATTACTTGCTAAAACATAATTTTGAGGAAAGAACAATTATTTTTTATTTTCACGGCTCTACGTTATAAACTTATGTGAAACACTTGGGGGTTGAAAGTGCTCACCACACATCTAGATAAGATCCTTTTGGGGTCTAGTTTCCAAAATGGGGTCATTTGTGGGGTGTTTCTACTGTTTAGGCACATCAGGGGCTCTGCAAATGCAACGTGACGCTCGCAGACCATTCCATCAAAGTCTGCATTTCAAATGTCACTACTTCCCTTCCGAGCCCTGACGTGCGCCCAAACAGTGGTTTACCCCCACATATGGGGTACCAGCGTACTCACAACAAACTGGGCAACAAATATTGGGGTCCAATTTCTCCTGTTACCCTTGTGAAAATAAACAATTGCTTGCTAAAACATCTTTTTTGAGGAAAGAAAAATGATTTTTTATTTTCACGGCTCTGCGTTGTAAACTTCTGTGAAGCACTTGGGGGTTGAACATGCTCACCACACATCTAGATAAGTTCCTTAGGGGGTCTAGTTTCCAAAATGGGGTCACTTGTGGGGGGTTTCTACTGTTTAGGCACATCAGGGGCTCTGCAAACATAACATGATTCCCGCAGACCATTCCATCAAAGTCTGCATTCCAAATCGTCACTACTTCCCTTCCGAGCCCCGCCATGTGCCCAAACAGTGGTTTACCCCCACATATGGGGTATCAGCGTACTCAGGAGAAACTGGACAACAACTTTTGGGGTCAAATTTTTCCTGTTACCCTTGGGAAAATTAAAAAATTCTGGGCTAAAAAAATATTTTTGAGGAAAGAAAACACATGTTTTATTTTCACGTCTCTGCGTTATAAACTTCTGTGAAGCACTTGGGGGTTCAAAGTGCCCACCACACATTTAGATAAGTTCCCTTGGGGGTCTAGTTTCCAAAGTGGGGTCAATTGTGGGGAGTTCCTACTGTTTAGGCACATCAGGGGCTCTGCAAACGCAACGTGACGCCCGCAGAGCATTCCATTAAAGTCTGCATTTCAAAACGTCACTACTTCCCTTCCGCTCCCCGACGTGTGCCAAAACAGTGGTTTACCCCCACATATGGGGTATCAGCGTACTCAGGAGAAACTGCACAACAACTTTTGGGGTCCAATTTCTCCTGTTACCCTTGGGAAAATAAAAAATTGTGGGTTAAAAAATCATTTTTGAGGAAAGAAAAATAATTTTTTATTTTCATGGCTCTGCGTTATAAACTTCTGTGAAGCACTTGAGGGTTCAAAGTGCTCACCACACATCTAGATTAGTTCCTTGGGAGGTCTAGTTTCCAAAATGGGGTCACTTGTGTGGGAGCTCCAATGTTTAGGCACACAGGGGCTCTCCAAACGCGACATGGTGTCCGCTAATGATTGGAGCTAATTTTCCATTCAAAAAGCCAAATGGCGTGCCTTCCCTTCCGAGCCCTGCCGTGCGCCCAAACAGTGGTTTACCCCCACATATGGGGTATCATCGTACTCAGGACAAACTGGACAACAACATTTGGGGTCCAATTTCTCCTATTATCCTTGGGAAAATAAAAAACTCCGGGCTAAAAATCATTTTTGAGGAAAGAAAAATATTTTTTTTTTTTCATGGCTCTGCGTTATAAACTTCTGTGAAGCACCTGGGGGTTTTAAGTGCTCACTATACATCTAGATCAGTTCCTTGGGGGGTCTAGTTTCCAAAATGGGGTCACTTGTAGGGGAGCTCCAATGCTTAGGCACACAGGGGCTCTCCGAACGCAACATGGTGTCCACTAACGATTGGAGCTAATTTTCCATTGAAAAAGTCAAATGGCGCGCCTTCCCTTCCAAGCCTTGCCGTGCTCCCAAACAGTGGTTTACCCCCACATATGTGGTATCGGCGTACTCAGGAGAAATTGCCCAACAAATTTTAGGATCCATTTTATCCTGTTGCCCATGTGAAAATGAAAAAATTGAGGCTAAAAAAATTTTTTTGTGAAAAAAAAGTACTTTTTCATTTTTTACGGATCAATTTGTGAAGCACCTGAGAGTTTAAAGTGCTCACTATGCATCTAGATAAGTTCCTTGGGGGGTCTAGTTTCCAAAATGGGGTCAAATGTGGGGGAGCTTCAATGTTTAGGCACACAGGGTCTCTCCAAACGCGACATGGTGTCCGCTAACGATGGAGATAATTTTTCATTCAAAAAGTCAAATGGCGCGCCTTCCCTTCCGAGCCTTGCCGTGCACCCAAACAGTGGTTTACCCCCACATATGAGGTATCGGCGTACTCAGGAGAAATTGCCCAACAAATTTTAGGATCCATTTTATCCTGTTGCCCATGTGAAAATGAAAAAATTGAGGCTAAAAAATTTTTTTGTGAAAAAAAAGTACTTTTTCATTTTTACGGATCAATTTGTGAAGCACCTGGGGGATTAAAGTGCTCACTATGCATCTAGATAAGTTCCTTGGGGCGTCTAGTTTCCAAAATGGGGTCACTTGTGGGGGAGCTCCAATGTTTAGGCACACGGGGGCTCTCCAAACGCGACATGGTGTCCGCTAAAGATTGGAGCCAATTTTTCATTGAAAAAGTCAAATGGCGCTCCTTCGCTTCCGAGCCCTGCCGTGCCCACAAACAGTGGTTTACCCCCACATATGAGGTATCAACGTACTCAGGACAAATTGGACAACAACTTTTGTGGTCCAGTTTCTCCTTTTACCCTTGGGAAAATAAAAAAATTGTTGCTAAAAGATCATTTTTGTGACTAAAAAGTTAAATGTTCACTTTTTCCTTCCATGTTGCTTCTGCTGTTGTGAAACACCTGAAGGGTTAATAAACTTCTTGAATGTGGTTTTGAGCACCTTGAGGGGTGCAGTTTTTAGAATGGTGTCACTTTTGGGTATTTTCAGCCATATAGAACCCTCAAACTGACTTCAAATGTGAGGTGGTCCCTAAAAAAAATGGTTTTGTAAATTTTGTTGTAAAAATGAGAAATCACTGGTCAAATTTTAACCCTTATAACTTCCTAGCAAAAAAAAAATTTCTTTCCAAAATTGTGCTGATGTAAAGTAGACATGTGGGAAATGTTATTTATTAACTATTTTGTGTCACATAACTCTCTGGTTTAACAGAATAAAAATTCAAAATGTGAAAATTGCGAAATTTTCAAAATTTTCGCCAAATTTCCGTTTTTTTTACAAATAAACTCAGAAATTATCGACCTAAATTTACCACTAACATGAAGCCCAATATGTCACGAAAAAACAATCTCAGAACCGCAAGGATCCGTTGAAGCGTTCCTGAGTTATTACCTCATAAAGGGACACTGGTCAGAATTGCAAAAAATGGCAAGGTCATTAAGGCCAAAATAGGCTGGGTCATGAAGGGGTTAAAGGGATATGGCATGGCGATGGCGACCCAGTCCGTGACCCTGGGCGTCCATGTTAAAAGAAAGGTCTTTAAAGGGGTTTTTGAAATAGAGAAAGTTCGTGATGCCACCAGTGGTATTCGGTCAGTAAGGACTGACGCTGCTTAAAGGGGTCCTCCGGGGTGATGTTATGGCAGCTAGATGGCATAACTTCCCACAGGTGAAGTAGGTCCCCAGGGCTCCCGTGTGTAGATGAAGATGGTGAGTGGTGCAGTAAAGAACAAAGGACACAGGTTTGCAGTCTCTTTACCTGGTTTACTGATGGTAGCAGACAGCCACAGTCCAGGGTACCAGATCATAGGTACAGGCAGGGTCCGGCCGGCTTGGAAGCGAGTTTAGAGTCCGGCTTTACCAGGTGGAGTTAAAAGCCTTCCTCTTAGCATGGTGGTATTATAGTCCCTTACTGCCTATGGCTTCTTAGCAAGGTCCTCTCAGTTATCTCTGTCCTTTATTGAAGTGGTACACAAACCCATTTGACAGGTGACTCGAGCCTTTTTACAGGATCTCTATCATGACCCGGGCTCTATGTGTCACTGTGTCTCCTGGGTGTTATGGTGGACAGGTTATGTATAGTCCAGCTGTCCTACCAGTTTCTGCTCTGCCTGTTAGAGTATGACCCAACCTCGGTCTTCTGGTCACAGGTATCTGCGTTCAATCAGGGAGGTAGCCCAGTCACCGCTATTCTCCCTTGTTGTCACTCTCCTGTGCTTCGCTCTCTGGCACATTTGCTACAAGCTGTTCTTCCCTCTGTCTCTCGCTATCTAGGAGCTACAGCACCTCAGGCTGTACGGCCCCTCACCCGTCCTTCTGCCTCAGACTGCTCCAGTCTTCTGTCAGGCACCAACTGACAAACTCTCTCCATCTGCCTAGCAACTGCCTAATAACTGACTCCTCCTCCCGACCAAAGAGAGAGCAGCTCCCCTGAAGTCGGGTGTAGAGCTCCCCCTTCTGGCCTGAAGACAGAATGGTGTTGTATGTGCTAATTACCTGTTAAAAGGAATCCTCCATCGCTTCCAAGCGTGACATCACTCTCCTCGTGAGGAAAGCAATGCCACTGTGACAACCAGGACCCTGGGGCATCACACCACCATGCCAACGAACTGAGCACACCAAAGGAGCTCCCTGGCATGGCATTTCTTCAGGCATTGTGCTGATGACAACAGACGTGGTTTGCACACTATGCAGTCAGAGCCTGAAGAGAGGCATAAATGTTCTGAACCTGAGCACCACCTGCATCTGCATTCAAAGCATGAACTTCGATGTAGTACTCACCTGAAAAACTAGGGTAGATCTGAGTCTCCTCCTGTTCCCTCTTCTAATGCAGTCTCTGCCTCTTCCCCTCCTCCCTATCAACATGGTCACCTGGCTCCCTGCATAGAGAGGATGTGACAGCACTACTACCACCAACAGTGACACCGAGCATCTCCACACCATCCCATGGAAGCGTTCAGCTGTCCATCCCCCAAGCACTGAAGAGAAAGAGAAAGCAAAAGCTCCTCCCCACCTACCCATGAATCCTGGTCCTGAATGAAAGCATTTCAGAATTCCTGGCCTTTGAAATGCTGCCATTCTGGCTGATGGAGATGGACAGTTTTAAAAAACTGAAGTCGGTGGCTGTCCCACAGTATGTGGTTCAAAGCCGCCACTACTTTTCCAGGCGGGCCATCCCTGCCCTGCAAACACATGTTGCGAAAAAAATCAGATGTGCACTGCACAAATCCATCAGTAAAAAGGTCCACATAAACACTGATACGTGGACCAGTAAGCACGGCCAAGGACAATGTATTTCCCTAATTGTCCACTGGGTAAATATAATGGCGGCTGGGAATGAGGCAGAAGGTGTTCTTATGCATATCCTGCCACCAAATATATGAAAATAAGCATCACTCCGAGTAAATTTGGAAAAAGTGGAGAACTCTTTATTAGTGCATGTCGCAATGTTGTGGATCCATAATAGAATGGCTCTCTGCTATGGAATTGAAATGTTACCACATGGGCTAATAAAGAGTCCTCTACTTTTCTCTTATTTAATGTGTGTGCTGCTTATTTTCTTTTTATAAATCCCTTTTTGTGTCCTAAATGCATTTCATCCACTGCTTAATATTTGGTGGTGTTCAATTATGACACATATATCAGGGCCGAGGTCACCACCCGGTGCACATGGGCAAGTGCCAGGGCCCTGGACAAACAGGGCGTGGGGGGTGCACAAGCTGTTGGGGACACGGCATGCTATGGAGCTCATGAGTCATGGGAAAGAGTGAGGGAGCCATCTGTTGATGCTCCCTCTCCCATCATTCCCCCTTTGCATCTGAGCTCTGTGACATCTCAGCGCAGAGGGTGCAATTACATCACTACAGCACATCCTTTGTGACAAGCAGTGAAGAGGGTCAGAAGATGCTGAGGAGACCAGAGCTGTGGGAAATGGGGAGACGTGAGTATTTGACTATTTATTTTTTATGTGTGGAGCATTATATAGGGCTCATTATACTATATGGATTAATATATGGGGCCCATTATACTGTATGAAGTAATATATGGGATCCATTATACTGTATGCAGTAATTTATGGGGCCCATTATACTGCATGGAGTATGAGGCGCTTATTACTGTATGAAGGACTATGTGGTGCCCATAATACTATATGGAGGACTATGTGGTGCCCATAATACTGTATAAAGGACTATGTGGTTACCATAATACTGTATGGAGGACTAGGTGGTGCTCATAATACTGCATGGAGGACTTGGGTGCACATAATACTGTATGGAGGACTGTGGTGCCCATAATACTATATGGAGGACTATGTGTTGCCCATAATACTGTATGGAGGACTATGTGGTGGTCATAATACTGTATGGAGGACTTGGGTGCACATAATACTGTATGGAGAACTGTGGTGCCCATAATACTGTATGGAGGACTACGCAGTGCCCATAATACTGTATATAGGACTATGTGGTGCCCATAATACTGCATGGAGGACTATGTGGTGACCATAATACTGTATGGAGGCTCTGTGGAGCCCATAATACTGTATAGAGGACTATGTGCTGCCCATAATACTGTATGAAGGACTATACTGTTCGGTCTAAAATAAGTCTGCAATCACTCTGTGTGCTGTATTCTGCGAGGATTCACAGGTTTCTGAGCTATTGTATAATTTACAATAGATATCACTCATGTAATGTATAAGGTAAGAGAAGTGTTTGTTTGGCATTGTATTTTACCTATATTTCTCTGCCGTATCTGTGCATCATATATAAGTATTAGTGATGAGCGAGTATACTCGTTGCTCGGGTTTTCCTGAGTACACTCGAGTGGTCTCCGAGTATCTGTGACTGCTCGGAGATTTAGTTTTCCTTGCCGCAGCTGCATGATTTGCGGCTACTAGATAGCTTGATTACATGTGGGGATTCCCTAGCAACCAGGCAACCCCCACATGTATTCAGGCTGTCTAGCAGCTGTAAATTATGCAGCTGTGTCAACAAAAACTAAATCTCCAAGCGCTAACAAATTCTCGGAGACCACCCGAGCGTGCTCGGGAAAACCCTACAACGAGTATACTTGCTCATCACTAATAAGTATCTCTTATTTTCATCCAGAAAGTGGGACGATTTTCTTCTCACTTGCCGTCCATGTGCAGTCATTTTTTTTTCTTAGCAGTTATTAATAATTTACAGCATCATTTACAGTTCCTTATGCTATAGAATTGTAATGCATCAGAAAATAATGGATTCCATACTGTGGTATCATCCAATTACAGAATCAAATTGCAGCATAATACAAGTTTTTTCTCACAGCAAATTGGTTTGAGAGAAAAAATGTTTCTCTGCATTACTTCATTGAATAACATTGTTAAGTGTGCTTTCTGATAAAAAAAAAATCTGCACACGCCTGATTAATATGCTTGTTTGCACGAGCCCTTGGTGGCATTGGACTACTGGATTGTCATTATTGGTTTATTATTTTCTACATTCCTATGGGCAAACAAAAATAAATCTTGAAAAACCTGTTTAAATAAATTATCCCACGTTTGGAAGTTATCCCCTATCTTCTGGATAAGGGGATGACCGCTGGGAGCACCATGATCCTGAGAAACATAGCTTTGAAAAGCACTATGTAAATGAAGCTGTGGTTTATCATACGCACTGCGGCGCAATTCACATGTGGCTTTTCAAATTGTGTGGCAGGGCTGCTTTTTTGTCCCAGTCTGGCACGGGGGCTGTCTGTGCGCGCTTTCAGGTTTCTCACCCTGTTGCTGCTCACTTGCAATGTCACTTCTGCCTTCCTGCTCACCCGCTCCTATGCGATATACCCACCAGGTGGAACTCCACCTTGTATATGTGCAGCGCCCCAGAGTCCTGGTCGTTGCAGTACTGTGGCTCCGCCACTAAGGGGAGCTACAGTACGTCTGATGGCACTGAAGGAGTTCATCTGGACAGGTATCACAGACACCAATACATTTCACAACCGGGCCACCAGGGGGAGCTAAGGGTTCTATTCACTAGGCCACTCCCCACCATTGTGGGTAAACTGGGGGTCAGGCAGGAAGTTAGTCAGAAAGCTGACTGGGTTGGAACCAGGCAACACCTTGTGGCAGAGGGTGTTGCGGGAGAAGATTCAGTAGGGTCCCTGTCAGGGGTGGGATCCTGACAGGGGCTTGGCAACTTGAGCGAACGTAACGGGACCGTGCCTGCTCAGTATAGCGGCGGTACCCAAGAAGGGACTGGAAGCGAGATAGATTGTGCTGAGTGAGAAACGAGATCAAAGCAACAAGGAGAATACCAGTAGGAGTCGTGCTGTAAGACCGAGGCAACATCCTACTGAGGCGCACAACCGGCGGCCGGAACGCCGAGGGAGTATTACAATATTCAGCTTCAAGCAATACTCTAAACCACGGCAGGACAGTCAGTCTAAGGCGGGCTGTCTCACCTAAATCACCTATGCAGTCTTGGGGGGCAACTTGTGGAGAGGGGCGACTCTAGGGTCCCGGAAGAGCTCCGAGCCTACCCGTCATACGGGTGCCGTTCCAACCGTAACATCAGGGAGGGACGGAGGATTAGCAGAACATCAACTAATCGAGTTGTGAGGGAACTTAAGAAACGGACACAACAGTTGTGGGAACTTTCCGTAAGCACAGCAGGGAAGGACCACAACACATAGCGCTAGCAGGAAGGCGCAGATTTCCACCTGTTAAGAGAACTCTGGAGGTGCCATTGGACCGGCCGGACTTGCGTAGCCTGGTTATCCGGATTCCGGACTGAGGACCCAGAGATCTTCAGTAAAGAGGTAAAGAGACTGCAACTTGGTGTCCTCGTTATTTACTGCACCGCACCACTACAGCATCACCACCACCATCACCTACCCACATCTATTACTGTACGCCCCTCAGCAGGGTCACGGACCGGGGCCTAGCCACCGTGACAACCCCAGAGCAGAGACTCAGAGGCCCGGTACCGGGTACCCCTCGGCCCTGCGGCAGTGGGGGCGCTACAACTTGGCGTCACGAACAGGATGTACTTAAGCCTGAAGAATCAGGTCATGTGTGCCTTGGAACTGTGATTAGTTGTGCTTGGACTGTGCTTTATTGAGAGGATTGTGTATTGCCGTTTGCCGCCAGAAGTTCCTGCCAAAAACCGCCGCCATTGCTACACCAAAGAAGAAGGAGGGCGTGCCATGGGAGGAGACTACCAAAGTGGCGCCAGAAGCGGCGACCGCCCCCTGCGCCTCTTGCTGCAAAGCGAAGACCTGCCTCAAAGCAGAGGACCACCCCTTGATTTGCAACGGCGGGAATCGGGCGACGGAGAAGCTCAACCCCGGAGAAATGGCGGAGCCAGGTGCATGCATTGCCACCGACTATCAGACAGCGATGATGAACAGCAAGTGCCTGAAAGAGGAAGGAGCCATCCCGGCTTGCGTTCAACCACCGCAGCGGGAGAATCTGAACTCCTTGGAGCCGATGACAGGGGAGCTGAACTCACCTATCCCGACATCGGAGCCAGCCGAGGAGGAGCCATGGGGAGCGGAGTTGCATCCGGAAGCCGCAGAGGAGGAGCCGCGGTCCGGGCTGCAGCCGATTCCAGTGTCCTCGTCAACGGACCGGATCGACATCGGTGGAATCACATCAGGCGCAGGTATGGAAGACGCCCCTGCTCCCCCGCTCGATCCCGCTCCCGCGACCGGCCCCCATCCCAGTAAAAGCCACCTCCTCTCGGCAGAGCTAGTGGTGTTACCCCCCGATGCAATGGGGAAGCTGGTACCACCGCTGCCGACCAGGATGGGAGAACCCATAGACGTGGGCCCAGACGGGGTGATTCTCCAGTGGGACACCCCCCGGATTGGGCCGGATGGAGCTCGGGAGGAAGGGTTCACCCTTGCTGTGCTTACCTGGGAACAATACAAACAATGCTTGATCCTACATTGGAAAAGGCAGAAAGAGGCAGAGCTGACTGACCCACCGACAGTACAACAACCACCTCGTGCATGTGGTAATAAGGACGTGGTAAAGCGGGGAACTGTATTGGCCTTCCACCCGAAGAGGGGATGGGGCTCCATACAGGAACCGGGGCTGCCAACTGACGTCTTCGTTACTAGTTGCAACGTGAAGACTCCCTGCTGCAGCCGAGATGGTGATCCATTGCAAAAGGGGGATCAGGTGACTTACACCCGTCATCGGAATGCATACGGGTGGTATGCCCGGAACGTTCGCCGCTGTGAACTTGGGAGGGTGTCATCTGTTACTTCAACCATGATGGAACCAGACGTGACTGATCTTACCAATATTGCCACCGTACGTCTCATTGCAGCGACTGAGCTGGCGGCTAGAGTCCGCCTTCAGGTTCAGGCATCAGGTGGTCTGACTGCACCCGGGCAATTCACCAGCGACACTGGTGTGGCATCAGCCGTTGATCAAGGATTGAAGCCTGCCCAGTCGGAAGGTGTCCACTTCCGACTGATGTCTTGTGATTCACTAGGAGAATAAACCTCGATACCATGAGAATGTAAATAGTTACTGTTCTATTGTTTTGCTGCTAAACCCGCACAGGGTTAACTCTTAAAGGGATCCCTTTGTTGACCCGGGATCCCTATTGTTTTGTTTGCTTTTTCCAAGTTTTGCACAAGTTTCCAGAACTGCCGCAATCATGAACAGTGCATGATACAAACTGCTTGTAAATAGTTTGCACCTTCTTAAAGGTGCTCCCTACTGGTTTTACTTAACAAGAGACTCTTTGTGAAGTTACCGCACCGGAGCCTTTGCTGAGTACGGACTGGTAGCTTGAGAAGATGTGCTACCTCATAGAGACTTGGTCACCTTTTAAAGGGGACGTTCACCTGTTGCACTTAAAGGGTGATATTGCTTTAAGACAGAAAGTAATAATGTCTTGACAAAAAGAAAATGATGAAGATGCTTATATGAAGGAGTTATGTGTATTTAACAAGTTAATTGCGAAAAATGTTTAATAATGTTGATAGTAACATGAAGACAGACAGTAAACCCGTACGGGGTTAGTTAGTGAGCCCTCTTAGGAGCCATATAGAGATGGCTCATGGATCTAAAACTGAAAGTAATGTTATGTTCTATACTGTGTATAGTAGTTGAAAAGGCAGTAGGCCTGGGCTGAACGGGGCGGTCCTGTAACCGAAAGGAGAGGCAGAAGGTCTGGTGCCGTTAGGACAGGCGGTCCTGCAGATTTAAAGAAGGAGAATGAAAAGTTAAAATTGCCTTATAATGTGATTATAAGAAGGTCTTTAGTGGATTCAGAGTGTACGTCCTTAAAGGCAATGTTAAATTATTGTTCGAGCATTTGTACTAAGTAGAATACCCGGTTGGGTAAGAAAAGTTACTTATAGCATGTTGCTATGATATCTAACCATGTTTGTAACGTTCAAGTGTCCTCACCTCCCATAAAGGGAAGCTCTGTTCAAGTATACTTATTGTTATTGCACTCAACAAAATTGTATGTCTTTTTGCTAACCTGTATTGTTTTCTTCCCAGTCCAGGAGTACTGGATTTAACCGGGGGGGAGTGCAGCGCCCCAGAGTCCTGGTCGTTGCAGTACTGTGGCTCCGCCACTAAGGGGAGCTACAGTACGTCTGATGGCACTGAAGGAGTTCATCTGGATAGGTATCACAGACACCAATACATTTCACAACCGGGCCACCAGGGGGAGCTAAGGGTTCTATTCACTAGGCCACTCCCCACCATTGTGGGTAAACTGGGGGTCAGGCAGGAAGTTAGTCAGAAAGCTGACTGGGTTGGAACCAGGCAACACCTTGTGGCAGAGGGTGTTGCGGGAGAAGATTCAGTAGGGTCCCTGTCAGGGGTGGGATCCTGACAGGGGCTTGGCAACTTGAGCGAACGTAACGGGACCGTGCCTGCTCAGTATAGCGGCGGTACCCAAGAAGGGACTGGAAGCGAGATAGATTGTGCTGAGTGAGAAACGAGATCAAAGCAACAAGGAGAATACCAGTAGGAGTCGTGCTGTAAGACCGAGGCAACATCCTACTGAGGCGCACAACCGGCGGCCGGAACGCCGAGGGAGTATTACAATATTCAGCTTCAAGCAATACTCTAAACCACGGCAGGACAGTCAGTCTAAGGCGGGCTGTCTCACCTAAATCACCTATGCAGTCTTGGGGGGCAACTTGTGGAGAGGGGCGACTCTAGGGTCCCGGAAGAGCTCCGAGCCTACCCGTCATACGGGTGCCGTTCCAACCGTAACATCAGGGAGGGACGGAGGATTAGCAGAACATCAACTAATCGAGTTGTGAGGGAACTTAAGAAACGGACACAACAGTTGTGGGGACTTTCCGTAAGCACAGCAGGGAAGGACCACAACACATAGCGCTAGCAGGAAGGCGCAGATTTCCACCTGTTAAGAGAACTCTGGAGGTGCCATTGGACCGGCCGGACTTGCGTAGCCTGGTTATCCGGATTCCGGACTGAGGACCCAGAGATCTTCAGTAAAGAGGTAAAGAGACTGCAACTTGGTGTCCTCGTTATTTACTGCACCGCACCACTACAGCATCACCACCACCATCACCTACCCACATCTATTACTGTACGCCCCTCAGCAGGGTCACGGACCGGGGCCTAGCCACCGTGACAACCCCAGAGCAGAGACTCAGAGGCCCGGTACCGGGTACCCCTCGGCCCTGCGGCAGTGGGGGCGCTACATATACTGGAGAGACTGTGTGGGCAGCAGCAGGCAATAGTGTAGTTTCAGGTGCAGCAAGACCTGGGTGTGTCGCTCTGCAGAACAACACTACCAATGAATAGGCCCCCATGCGGGACATGTGTGCTGTGTTGCACTGCTTCGTGTACTCAACCAACATGGCCAGTGCTGATGACGCCATTATCAGTGTTAGGCTGGAGTCACACTACCGTATAATATGGATGAGTGCTATGCTATAAAAAATCGCATAACACTCGGACCAATGTTAATATATGGGGCAGCTCCCATCATCATTTTTTTTCTCGGCCGTATTATACGTGCGAGTGAAATTGCAGCATGCTGCGATTTTTACCGTATATCGTCCGAGACTCGCCAATGAAAGTCTATAGGTGCGAGAAAAACTCGCACACCACACGGACCATCAGTGTGACTTGTGAACTTGTGAGAAATACGCACCGGTGTTCTTTAGAAAAGCCGGAAATTCAGTGCGGTGTAATGTAAAATCACACTGACAGGTTAAAATAGAGTAGATAAAATAAATGTCTACACATAGTATAGGTATATATATATATATATATATATATATATATATATATATATATATATATATTGTATATATATATACCAAAAAAGAAAAAGGAAGGCAGCACTCCAAGTCCTCTCATAGTGAAAAACGTGTGAAGTTTTATTCAGACCCACATCTCCATGCGACGTTTCGGCTCACACTGAGCCTTTCTCAAGCCAAGGCTCCAAGGCTTGAGAAAGGCTTAGTGTGAGCCGCAACGTCGCATGGAGATGTGGGTCTGAATAAAACTTCACACGTTTTTCACTATGAGAGGACTTGGAGTGCTGCCTTCCTTTTTCTTTTTTGGTGTGTAATTTGGGTGGATGAGTGGACCATCTAACCTAGGAGGCCTGGCACCCATTGGTGAGCATTGTGCTGTTCCAGTTTTTTGTATCTATCTATCTATCTATCTATCTATCTATCTATCTATCTATCTATCTATATATATATATGTCATTGGCACACATATATATATATCTACTATATAATTGTCTAAGGGTCACTTCCGTCTTTCTGTCTGTCTTTCTGTCTGTCATGGAAATCCCAAGTCGCTGATTGGTCGCGGCAAAACAGCCATGACCAATCAGCGACGGGCACAGTCCAGCGGCAAAATGGCCACTCCTTACTCCCCACAGTCAGTGCCCGCTCCATACTCCCCTCCAGTCAGCGCTCACACAGGGTTAATATCAGCGCTAGTGGACCGCGTTATGCCGCGGTGTAACGCACTCCGTTAACGCTGCTATTAACCCTGTGTGACCAACTTTTTCCTATTGATGCTGCCTATTCATCACTGGAGCAAGATTGGAAAATATGGGAATACAAGCACATGCTGGTAGACACACTACTGACTGCATTACCACCTGACAGAGAGGACCCAGTAGAAGAACAAGGCAGTGAAGGAAAAGGAAGTCACCAATGCAGCTAGGGCACCAGCACCACTTCGGGAATGAGGCTTAGCGTGGCTAAAATATGAAAAGCCTTCCTCAGCACTCCACAACATCTGGCACAACCATCTGATATGGTCAGTAGTAGTTTCAACAATATGGTGGAAGAGTACATGTCCACATGTCTCCACACACTGAATAATGGGTCTTCCCCATTTAACTTCTGGGTATCAAAATTGTACACATGACTTGAGCTTGCCCTTTACGCCTTAGAATTGTTAACCTGCCCTGCAGCAAGTGGACTGTGGGAACAACATGTCTTTAGCATGGCAGGGGACCTCTGCATTCTGGTTCAAGATTGTTTTTTTTTTTACTCTGTTATTTTTAGTCATTTTCTTAAAAAAAAATACAGAAATCCTCCATAAAAAAAGAGTATTGGCTAACTCCTACTCAACCTCCACCTACAACATCACGTCCATCTCCACGTTCATCTCCACCTCCTCCTCCTCAATCTCCTCTTCCACTTAGACTTTTGCCTCCTCATTGAGGAGTTTAGGGCCTGCGATGACATCGCGGCCTGTGATTGGTCGCGTGAGCAGTCACATGAGCAGCACGCGGCCAATCACAAGCCGCGACGTCATCGAAGGTCCTAAACTGCTCATTCTTAGGAACAGAGGTTGCCGGTTACAATCGGTAAGGTCCAGGGGCCCCCGGATGGGTGAGTATATCCATATTTTTTATTTTAATTCTTTATTTGTTACATGAATATGGATCCCAGGGCCTGAAGGAGAGTTTCCTCTCCTTCAGACCCTGGGAACCATCCAGGATACCTTCCGATACTTGAGTCCCATTGACTTGTATTGGTATCGGGTATCGGTATCGGCGATATCCGATATTTTTCGGGTATCGGCCGATACTATCCGATACCGATACTTTCAAGTATCGGAAGGTATCGCTCAACACTAATTATTATTAATTTGTATTTTTTATTCTATGTTATTGTAAGTCATTTTCCTATCCACATTTGTTTTTGTCAAGCAATTGTCCTGCTCTTACCCTCATTTTGCTTCCTTTTGCACCCCACTAGCCCTTACTATGACTATTTTACAGCCATTAACAGCACCAGAGTTTGCGTTCCCATTGATTTCTATTGGGTTCTGGTTCATAGTCATGTCGAGTCAAGTTATGATGCCTAAACCGAATATTGGACTACAGTTTGACCAAACCCGATGAACCAGAACATCTCTCGGTCTGCTGATCAGTTTGCAAGCGTTCTTGATTGGGTATTTGACAAAGTCTGCAATTTATAGAAATTGGTATTTCAGCGATCTCATTTGATCATCTCAATATAAACTGCTGAAAGCATAGAAATGCAATCACAATATCAAGGATACCCTATTAATTTTCCAAATTCAAATTCACACATGGGTGGGAAAATCTGTCCCGAAAGGAAATTATACAGTGCCGCATAAAAGTTTGCGCATCTCTGGTCAAAATTACTGTTATTGTGTACAGTTAAGCAAGTTGAAGAAGAAATGATCTCTTAACGGCGTAAAGTTAAATATGGCACATTTTGTTTCTATTTTACACACATGCACACAAAAAAATACACTGCTCAAAAAAATAAAGGGAACACTAATATCCCACATCCTAGATATCACTGAATGAAATATTCCAGTTTTAACTCTTTATTCATTACATAGTGGAATGTGTTGAGAACAATAAAACTTAAAAATTATCAACATAAATCACAACTAATATCCCACGGAGGTCTGGAATTGGAATGATGCTCAAAATCAAAGTGGAAAATTAAGTTACAGGCTGATCCAACTTCAGTGGAAATGCCTCAAGACAAGGAAATGATGCTCAGTAGTTTGTGTGGCCTCCACGTGCCTATATGTCCTCCCTACAATGCCTGGGCATGCTCCTGAAGAGGCGGTGGATGGTCTCCTGAGGGATCTCTTCCCAGACCTGGACTAAAGCATCCGCCAACTCCTGGACAGTCTGTGGTGCAACGTGACGTTGGTGGATGGTGTGAGACATGATGTCCCAGATGTGTTCAATCAGATTCAGGTCTGGGGAATGGGTGGGCCAGTCCATAGCATCAATGCCTTCATCTTGCAGGAACTGCTAACACACTCCAGCCACATGAGGTCTGCATTGTCTTGCAGTAGGAGAAACCCACGGCCAACTGCACCAGCATATGATCTCACAAGGGGTCTGAGGATCTCATCTCGGTACCTAATGGCAGTCAGGCTACCTCTGGCGAGCACATGGAGGGCTGTGCGGCCCTCCAAAGAAATGCTACTCCATACCATTACTGACCGACTGCCAAACCGGTCATTCTGAATGATGTTACAGGCAGCAGATCGCTGACCATGATGTCTCCAAACTCTGTCACGTCTGTCATATGTGCTCATTGTGAACCTGCTTTCATCTGTGAAGAGCACAGGGCACCAGTGGCAAATTTGCCAATCCTGGTGTTCTGTGGCAAATGCCAAGCATCCTGCACGGTGTTAGTCTGTGATCACAACCCCCATCTGTGGATGTCGGGCACTCAGACCATCCTCATGGAGTCGGTTTCTAACCATTTGTGCAGAAACATGCACATTTGTGGCCTGCTGGAGGTCCTTTTGAAGGGCTCTGGCAGTGCTCCTCCTGTTCCTCCTTGCACAAAGGCTGAGTTAGCGGTCCTGCTGCTGGATTGTTGCCCTCTAATGGCCCCTTCCACATGTCCTGGTGTACTGGCCTGTCTCCTGGTAGCGCCTCAAGCCTCTGAACACTACACTGACAGATACAGCAAACCTTCTTGCCTCATCTTGTATTGATGTGCCACCCTGGATGAGCTGCACTACCTGAGCCACTTGTGTGGGTTATAGAGTCCGTCTCATGGTACCACGAGTGTGAAAGCACAACCAACATTCAAAAGTGACCAAAACATCAGCCAGAAAGCATTGGTAATGAGATGTGGTCTGGTCTGTGGTCCCCACCTGCAGAATTACTCCTTTATTGAGTGTGTCTTAATAATTGCCAATAATTTCCATCTGTTGTCTATTCCATTTGCACAACAGCATGTGAAATTGATTGTCAAACAGTGTTGCTTCCTAAGTGGACAGCTTAATTTAACAAAAGTTTGATTTACTTGGAGTTACATTCTGTTGTTTAAGTGTTCCCTTTATTTTTTTGAGCAGTGTATATATTGTCATTTTTCACCTTTTAAAAATTACAAAAAGAAAAATGGTCTAATGCAAAAGTTTGGGCACTCTTGGAGATTTGTGTGCCCAGATAACTTTGACCAAGGTTTTAGAATGTAGATAGGGTTTTAGGGTTATTGCTTGTTCATTATTATTGTTAGAAAAGGCCAGGTGATGCAAATTTCCCAGTTTTATAAAAACCCTACCTCCTCTCACTTTATGCCAAAAAACAACAGCCATGGGTTTTTTTAAGTAGCTGCCTAACACTCTGAAAAAGAAAATAGTGGAGGCCCACAAAGCAGGAGAAGGCTATGAGAAGATAGCAAAGTGTTTTCAAGTTGCCCTTTCCACAGTTTGAAATGTAATTAAGGCTACTTTCACACTAGCGTTTTTTGCAATACGTCGCAATGCGTCGTTTTGGCGAAAAAACGCATCCTGCAAAGTTGTCTGCAGGATGCGTTTTTCCCCATTGACTAACATTAGCGATGCATTGCGACGCATTGACACACGTCGCAACCATCGTGCGACGGATGCGTCGTGCTTTGGCGGACCGTCGGCAGAAAAAAACGCTAAATGTAACGTTTTTTTGTGCGACGTGTCCGCTTTTTCCGACCGCGCATGCGTGGCCAGAACTCCGCCCCCACCTCCCCGCACCTCACAATGGGGCGGCGGATGCGCTGGAAAAATGCATCCGCTGCCCCCGTTGTGCGGCGTATACAATGCTAGCATCGGTAACCTCAGCCCGACGCACTGCGACGGGCCGAGCCCGACGCTAGTGTGACAGAAGCCTAATAAATGTCAGTTTACAGGAACACTGAAGGTCAAGATATAGGCTAAAAGACCAAGCTAAATTTCAGTGAGAGCTGCTTCGTAGGATTGCTATAATGGTGAGTCAGAACCCCCGTTTGACTGCAAAAGACCTTCAGAAATGTCACATAGATGAAATGAGTTATTTAAACTTGAACTCGCAGGACCTGTCAGACGGTACTGCAAGCAGGAGAACGTTCTCATGCTTGCGGTGCCATCAGATAGGTAATAGGAGTTCACAGAGAGACACTCAGCACAGGGTGCTCAGTGTGTCTGCTGGATGACAGGCTGCATGTCGCCTCATGTAACCATGCAGCCTGCCATCTAGATGTAGCAGAGCTGGACTCGTCGTGAGACAAATGGATTAGCAGCATCTCTGTAGAAAGATGAGGAATATTGTTGTTTTTTTTTTAACACTTTTGCAGATGATGAGGGCCTCAGGGGAATGGGCGAGGTCATAAGAATGGTTTAATTAAGATTATTAAAGGAGTCTGTGTCATTCTTTCAATTAAAGGACTTTTTTCTTGGTGTCTTTGTTTTCTTACAATGTGACTATGGGGTTATAAATGGGGGCATCTCTATTACTAACCTTGGGTCACAAAGGTGACGTCAATCCCCCCAATTATCACCCCACTTGCCACTGCTAGAGGGCAAGTGGGAGAAACGAGGCTAAGTGCCAGAATTCGAGCATCTTTTTGATGCACCTTTTCTGGGGCGGCTGAGAGCTGATGTTTTTAGCCTGTGGGGGCCAGTATCCATGGCCCTTTCCTAGGCTATTAATATCAGCCCACACCTGTTGTTATTAATTATAGGGGGACCCTACCTCACTTACTTTTAGGGTCCCCCATTTAAATAGCCCGTAAGGCTAAGTATACAGTTGTGAGCTGATATTAATAGAGTGGGAAGCTCCATAGGTATTACCCCCTTCCCAATCTATAAACATCTGCCCCCAGCCATCGGCTTTCCCTCTGCTGGTTGAAAAAATTGCGCGGAAGCCCACGCCATTTTTTACGAAAATTAATATTTTATTAATTAAATACATGTACAGTAATTTGCACACACACTGTACTAATTGTATTTGTCACTGACATCTATATATCTATCTATTCTATATGTATTTACTGTATGTAATCCATCTCTTCTATCCTGCTGTGATTTTACAGTACACGGCAGATGAATTGCCGGCTTTTCTTCTATTTATCTATCTTTCTATGCAATATATATGCATATATACAGTGGGTACGGAAAGTATTCAGACCCTTTAAATTTTGCTCTTTGTTTCATTGCAGCCATTTGATAAATTCAAAAAAATACATTTATTTTCTCATTAATGTATAATGTACACTCTGCACCCCATCTTGACTGAAAAAATGATATTTTTTTAATTTACCAAATGGCTGCAATAAAACCCATTGTATATATATATGTGTGTGTGTCACTGGCATCTCTCTCTCTCTCTCTTTCTCTATATATATATATATGTGTATTCTATGTGGACAGTGGGTACGGAAAGCATTCAGACCACTTTAAATTTTTCACTCCTTGTTTCATTACAGCCATTTGGTATATTCAAAAAAGTTAATCTTTTCTCATTAATGTACACTCTGCACCCCATCTTGACTAAGAAAAATAGAAATGTAGAAATGTTTGCAAATTTATTAAAAAGGAAAAACTGTTGCATGCTGTCCATTTCCTTGTGATCCTACTTGAGATGGTTCTACTCCTTTATTGGAGTCCAGCTGTGTTTAATTAAACTGATAGGACTTGATTTGGAAAGGCGCACACCTGTCTATATAAGACCTCACAGCTCACAGTGCATGTCAGACAAATGCGAATCATGTCCCTGCTTATTCGGCAAGCTATAGCACTTACCAAAAAAAAGGCTGCAGAGGGAACCCAGATAACTGGAGCGTGCCAGCTGAACAGCTGTTCGGCTCCACAGCTGCATGAATAACATGCATGGAGAGCCTGTGTGTGCTGTGACAGTGACACAGTCGCGACACATGCAGCTGCGACGCCGATCAAACTTGCTCAACTCTACTTTTGAATTTAATTGGGTGGTGGAGGAGGGTGCTAAGTCCCTGATAATGTCCTCCTCCATCTTACAATTAATTATGACAATATCAGGGACTTAAAGGGAATCTGTCACACAATTTTTGGCCTATAAGCAGTGGCCACATCATCAGGGGCTTATCTACAGCATTCTGTAATGCTGTAGATAAGCCCCCGATGTAACCTGAAAGAGAAGAAAAACAAGATAGATTATACTCACCCAGGGGTGGTCCCGGTTCGGTCTGATCCAATGGGTGTCATGGTCCGGGTCCGGTGACTCCCATCTTCATACGATGACGTCCTCTTCATTGCTTCCTGCCGCGGCTCCTGCGCAGGCGTACTTTGTCTGCCCTGTTGAGAGCAGCATAAAGTACTGCAGTGCGCAGGCGCTGGGCCTCTCTGACCTTTCCCAGTGCCTGCGCATTGCAGTACTGTGCTCTGCACTCAACAGGGCAGACAAAGTATGCCTGCGCCGAAGCCGTGGCAATAAGCAAAGAAGAGGACGTCAACGTAAGAAGATTGGAGGCGCCGGACCCGGACCGCAACGCCCATCGGACCGGACCGAACGTGACCGCCCCTGGGTGAGTAAAATCTAACTTGTTTTTCTTCTCTTTCAGGTTACATCAGGGGCTTATCTACAGCATTACAAAATGCTGTAGATAAGCCACTGATGGCGGTGGCCGCAGTTTATATACGAAATATGAGGTGACAGATTCCCTTTAAAATTTCTTGGTGAGATGAGTCGGTAAGGTCCATTGGACACTTTATCATGAATTGAAAGGTGGGACAAGACGCTGTCATGGACTTGTAATGAATTGGGAGGTGGCAGAGGAGGCTCAGTATCTGATAATGTCTTCTCCCACTCCCAAATTCATTACGATGCTATCAAGTACTTATAACGTAAGAGGGTGGCACAGGACAAGGACTAAGGCTTTGTGCACACATTCAGGATTTGCAGGAGAAAATTCTGCTGCATATCTTAATGTGTTAGCAGGAAGAACACTGTGTAAAACACATTTATTTTTTGCCATGCTTTTGTTACATATTTCTCCCATTAGTAAGGGTAACATATGCTGCAAGAATTGACATTATGCAGATTTCAATTTGCTGCTATCTGCAAAGAAAAAATAAGCAGCGTGTGCATGAGACTTCAAGGATCTTATTCACTTTGCTTGTACTGTAAATCCTAGCATATTTTTCTTGTGCATATAGCCTTACAGTTAATTGGGGAGAGTCACAGACTGAATAACTTATATTTATTGAGCGGCACAGATTATAGGTAATGGGGGGCACAGTGCTTCTTATTACTTTATATTTTGATTGGTGCGTGGCTATTAGTATATCAATGATGCGGTACGGTATATATCTGTATATGGAGACAAGTACAAGTGCTTCTCACAAAATTAGAATATCATCAAAAATTTGGGGGTTTTCATTGGCTCTAAGTCATAATCATCAACATTAACAGAAATGAACACTTTAAATATATCACTCTGTTTGTAATGACTCTATATAATATATGAGTTTGACTTTTTGCATTAAAGAACTGAAATAAGTTAACTTTTTGATGATTTTCTAATTCTGTGAGAAGCACCTGTGTGTATACAATATATGTTAACTTGTTATTTTTAGGGCTGCAATGATCATCGTGACAAGACAAGTTGTGCCTAGGAGTGTTTGACCAGATGAATAAGAAATAGCAAAAAATGACTCTAATCAGACGAGATGTCAGCGGTAAGTGCCTCGATATAAATATTATTCTGTATCCGCATTGTGTGATGTGCAGTGATAATATTATCTGTAAAATCCCATAGGCCACATTCTCACATTTGTGCGAAATGTCAGATTTTTTTTATCAGACGGCACATGGTCTTGTAGAATTTTATAGGTTCATTCACACATCCATGAAAATCATGGATCTGAGATTGAGATCCGTGAGGGTCAGAGAATGCCCTGTTCTGATCCGATCTGTTTGTGAAAGCAGGCAGCACACCGACACAGGAATGTAGCCTTATTATGTATAGCACAGTCCCTTAGTATATAGCGTACAACTTATTATGTATAGCACAGTCTTTTAGTATATAGTGTACTCAGTATGTATAGCACAGTCCCTTAGTATATAGCGTACTCACTTATGTTTAGCACAGTCTCTTAATATATAGTGTACTCACTTATTATGTATAGCACAGTCCCTTAGTATATAGCGTACTCATTTATTATGTATAGCACAGTCTCTTAGTATATGGGGTACTCACTTATTATGTATAGTGCCATCCTTAGTTACATAATTTCCTCTTATATTATATATAAAACCATCCCTTATAATGTACCATCCTTATTATTTTTATTATGCATTTCTTATAGAGCGCTATCATATTCCACAGCGCTTGTCATACATTATCATTGCTGTCCCCAATGGGGCTTACAATCTAGATTCCCTATCAGTATGTCTTTTGAATGTGGGAGGAAATGCGAGAACCCGGAGGAAACCCACGCAAACACAGTGAGAACATACAAACTTCTTGCAGATGATGTCCTTGGTGGGATTTGAACCCAGGACCTCACTGCAAAGCAACAGTGCTAATCACTAAGCCACCGTACTTAGCACTTACATAGCATAGTCTTGTTATTTTTCTTAACAAGTGCACTGTGTAATAAGATACGGCAATCAATATATAAAATAAAGGAGATTATGTAAGATATATATGTGGGTGGCTATATATAAACTGTTGTTCAGTGGTGATAATGACTTTTGGGTTTTCATTGGCTGTAAGCCATAATCATCACTAAATAAAATAAACACTTGAAATAGATCACTCTGTTTGTAATGACTCTATATAATATATGAGTTTCACTTTTTGTTTTCAAGAACTGAAATAAATTAACTTTTTAACGATATTCTAATTTTGTGAGAAGCACCTCTATTTATTTATGCATTTCTGCACAATCTGTGACAATTATATCTTGTGTAGATTGACACCCTTGGTAAAGCCTACTTCTGTTTTAACATCTCCTTGTAATCATGTTTGCCATATCTTGTTTTATATGTACTTAATAAAGATTATTGAACCTTTATATATGGCAGCTTTATGCCTAGTTCTTTGTGTAGGTTATAAATAATTTTTGTTAGGAGGACCTATTATCTTTTTGTAAACATAAGGATGAATGACCTCGGGGAGATCAAAACATCCAACACTGCGGAGACACCATCACGTGTTTCTCAACGCAGTGATCCAGAACACTGCCCCCATCCCTAATGGGAAATATGCAAATGCATGTAGAAAAGCCGCGGAGACACCATCACGTGTTTCTCAACACAAGCAATGAATAGCCAGGTCTTTCACTGGGAAGGAACAACCACGGGAAGGGCAGCATCCAATAAAGGAAAACCACCTATGCTGTGGATGGATACCATGTTTTGGCATCGGTGGTTTTCCTTTATTGGATGCCGCCCTTCCCGTGGTTGTTCCTTCACGGTGAAAGACCTGGCTATTCATTGCTTGCGCTGAGAAACACGTGATGGTGTCTCTGTGGCTTTTCTACATGCTATTATCTTTTTGGTCTACTTATAGGCTGTAATAAAATAAAAAAAAATTGTTAGTCTCATTTACATCTGCGGGTGTTGCATAAAAGCTACACACAAAAAAGCCATAATTGTGCCTTACTTCTTATAATGGCATCCACTCCTCTCCACTTTAAATGTCAGATATGAATTATATGTCTGACTTTTTGTGATGAACCCTGAACATTTATATCATTACATACTGCTGTATTGCTATTTATATTGTGAAAACTTATTTTCTAACCTCCCACGCTGTAATCCAGATGTACCAGGCAATTACCATGGGAGATAAGTCAGAGGACATAACACATTTTATAAAACATGACTGGCTTCTCTGAAAAAGTACAATATGATAGATTTGAGCAAGAACAGATGAGCATAAAGATTGTGTAACGACTGTTGTCTCTGTATCTAATGTTTGGCTACATGGGGAAACATGCGTCATAACAACAGCACTATCAAAGCCAATTGACTCTTAGTGCTAAAGTCAATAAACTCAATAAAAAGTGAAACATCACATTGCTTATTATTAAATTATAATGCTACATTTCTATTGATTGACATATTTACATATATCACACTTTATGTGTATCCAGTAACATGAAAAATATATTTTTGGGACAGTCTAGTGTGATCCCTCACAATATTTCATATGGCTTTCTGACACAAAGGAGCGAAATTTATCATATGTTTTGCACCAGAAATTAGTAGCATTTTGTATTTTTTTTAGTTTTCAGACACATTTCTAAAAGTCATGCCCCATTTTTAAATACTT
This sequence comes from Ranitomeya variabilis, assembly GCF_051348905.1. Lineage (NCBI taxonomy): Eukaryota > Metazoa > Chordata > Amphibia > Anura > Dendrobatidae > Ranitomeya > Ranitomeya variabilis. The sequence continues at coordinate 69,017,273 of NC_135237.1, read as the reverse complement.
TTGTGCCAAGTTCATAATTTTTATATTCATTAAAAGAGATGAGTCCTTGCATTTTTATAAAATTTTTGAAATATTTATAAGTGACTTTTTTTAAAAATCTAGCACAAACTCACGATATCTCCAGTAGAGTAGTGCATGAAAAAGTGGAAAATGAGTTCTACACAATTGTCTAACAGGTAAGGATACTCGAAACTTATCAAATTTGTCATGCAATATTTTGATAAATTCTCTCTTTATAAATTTCCCCCTATAAAGTTTATGGAAAGTGCATAGGTACCATAAAGGGAGCATGTGCATCCGCTTTGATTCCTTTGGGGACAGGATGCGAAACCCAAGTAGATTCCATCCATACTTTTATTGGGTACATTATAACCTGTGTTATATTCTTGTTTATGTCCATAGGGTAAAACCTGAACTTAAAAGTAGCAGTTTATAGGGGTGCAGGATTTGTTAAACACATTGGCCTCAATTCATCAAGACTTGTGTTGTTCACGCTGGAGTCTGATGTTCCCGATTCATCAAGAAGCTGACAAATCAGGAGGATCTGACAAGTGGCGTGTGCTCCTCATGTGCTTTAGCTTAAATCTTACTCTTGATATCAATTGTTTCCATGTGTTAAAGTGAGAATGACAACCGAACAGCTCAAAATGTACAAAAATACATTTCTCCAAAAATATAATTGACCAAAAGCTCCTAACTTTCTATTCTATAACAATCATAAGCCTTCTACTGTATCAATAGAGTCTCAGTTTCTTAATCTGTTAATGATCAACTTTTTTGGGCAGCACCGACCACAGCCCCCCAGACACTGTGCAAGAGCGGTCCCTGTTTTTCTTCACTGTAAGGCTATGTGCCCACGTTGCAGAAATGCTGTGGAAATGTCCGCAGCATTTCCACAACTCCCTACAGCGGGTAAAACACAAGCATTTTGCAAGCGTTTTTAGCTTGCAGAATGCTTGTGTTTTCCAAGCGATTTGAAGCATCGCTTGGAAAAGTGACAAACTTTTTACTATTGATGCTGCCTACGCAGCTTCAATAGTAAAAGATAGAATGCTCAAAAAATTTTTAAAAAAAATTAAAAATTTGGTTATTCTTACCTTCTGAAAGCCCCCGATCTCCTCAGCAGCGCTTCTGGTACGTTCTGTTCCCAGGGTGCTTTGCGCGAAGGACCTTTGTGACGTGATGGTCGCATAACTGCGACGTCATCTCAGGTGATTCGCGCAATGCATTCCTGGGAACAGAAGCGGCCGTGTGCACCGCTTAGAGGCGGGAGGACTTCGGGGACCATCAGAAGGTAAGTATATCCCAATTTTTTATTTTAATTATTTTATTTTATATGAATATGGATCCCAGAGCCTGAAGGAGAGTCTCATCTCCTCCAGATCCTGGGTACCATCCGCACATGAAGCGCTCACTTTACGCATGGTGGGCATAGCCACATGCGTAAAGTGAGTGTTTCAATGCAATCCTATAGCTGTGGAATCGCCGCGATTCCGCAGAAATAATGAACATGCTGCAGATTTTACCGCTAAGCGATTACGCAGCAGGAAAATCCGCAGCATGGGCACAGCAACTACTAAAAAAATGGGAATGCATCTTTTAAGCGTTTTTATGCATTTCTGCTGCGGAAAAAAACACGGCAGAAACGCATAAAAAATGCAACATGGGCACACAGCCTAAATCTCCTATTCAAAAAGGGCCCACAAGTTAAATACGGTAACTAAAATAAAAATCATAGTTTTCCTGAAAGATGCAGACCTTTTCCCATACTACTCTACTGCTTGAAGAAAGTTCCTTCTAAAAACTGACAGTAGGTTCTGAGTGTATTTTGTGTCCATCTTTAACCTGAAAATGTCCAACTAGCTCATCTTTAATAATACCAGCACTGATCAGTGTTTCAAATCCACCTTGCTGGCATCTAAGTCAAAATGGAGTGCTGTGCTGTTTCTGATCTAGCCATGGGCCCATCTCTCTGGTTCATTAGGAGACACTGTCATCTCATCAGTATAATACATTTCAATGTATGTGACTTGCTCAGTGGTGGTCAGGTTTCAGCCTTCTTTACCTCGGCCGGCCTTGTAATTCAGACTATGTTATACTTGGCATATTGACAACTAAACTGTAATGTACATCTGCTGCAATTTATTTCCAGGAATACATTATGCATAAAACATCTAACAAGTGAAGAATAACCTCAAAATTCCTGTAAGACACATTGAAATATTAATTTTACTGGGAGACGCACCGCCAGTCAATGATGCGGTCTTTTCTGCATAATAACATAAGTTAAAATTATTTGAGTAAGATAATTACAATGTCATCTAGAGGGAGCAAGCTTAGTATGCAGATTGCCATTCTGAGTACAGTGCGTAGATAGCTGTTACTCATGCTATACTTGGCATAATCTTCTATGAATGCACATGTTAAAATCAGCAAGAATTCACACCTGATGTTCCAGCATCTGGAAGAGATAAAATCTCATTACTCACATAAAACTTAAATTTGCTTTGCATCAGTTCAAAGTAGAATAACATTGTAAGTGTGTATCCAAATTTGTAAAACCATGTTAAAAAATATTCATTTTCTCATTCCTTTAATACCTGTTAAAGGGAACCTGTCACTGCAAAAAATGCCATTAACCTGCAGATATGGGATAAATCTGCAGGGTAATAGTGGCACCGGTGTGGGTTCAGTCACCACTCTCAGTATACAGAGCGACGGCTGTAACTGTGCCCCCATCACTGACTGATAGCCGGCCCCAATGCAGAACCAATTTTTTCTGTCCCTGCACCTCTCTTCCCTATATTTAGTCTTCTTAGCCAAGTAGGCATCAGCCTCAACTCTTCTTATTTCAAATCTTCATGAAGACCACACCCAATTGGATAAAAAGACTATATTTATATACAGGGAAAAGGGAGCCATATATCAAGAATGAAGAGGTGCAGGATAAAAATAAACAACAGAAGGTAAGGGGTTTTGACAATTGATGGGCGGACACCTGGATGTTCGGGTCTGGCGGGTTCGGCTGAACAGTTACAAAAAGTTTGGGTTTAGTACCAGAACAGTACCCGGACCCAAACCCGAACCTGGACCCCATTCACTTAAATAGGGGGCCCAAACATCCAGTGTTTGCAACTCTGTCATGTGCATGACAGCGCAGCAAACACAGCTTCTGATAGGAGGAGAAATCATCCCCACTGGTCAGAGAGCCATGGTTCCCATGCTGTCAAAAGACAGCATGAGCCCGCAGCTATGATCGGAGGTATAAAGTTTACCTCTGGTCACTGGTGTCCGCTGATGGGACTTCAGCTTCTGTAAGGCGGCCAGGGTGGTTGTTGTGGCAACAAGCTGTATGGTTCCCACAGCCTGGCGCCCCACAGAGGAAATACAAAGTATTTTCTGTAGTGTGTATGATGCGTGCAGCAGAGTACTCAGTACAATTGCTGGAGTCCCCTCGGTCTCGGTCACTCCAGCTTAACAAAATGTTTCAGAGTCACCAGTCTTTTCAAACAATACAACTTTACTGGACAGGAGTAGTTTCATCACATAGGCAGCACACGGCAAACACAGAATCATCTTCATATCTCTCCCTGTCATCCGGACAGGCTCTATCTTCTGCATCAGATTCCCTTTCCTGGAAAGCTCAACTATATCCCTGAACAATCCATGTCCCACCTGTTTCCTTGGACAATCTGTGTCCCATCTGTTTCCTTGGACAATCCGTGAACCATCTGTGTCTTTCCTGTCACCAGTTCCATATCAGCCCTTAATCCCATTCCAATTGGGAAGGGTGCCGGAAACACCATTTTAGCTGCTCCTGCCCTGGTCCTAGACCCCGGATCCTGCTTGGGGATAATTCTGTCCAGCTGGTGCCCATCAGCACTGTTCTCCAGCCTGGGGCCCCTTACTGTCATCTTCAGACTTATCCCCACAGCCTGTTACACTCTGCTTCACTACTGCTCACACGTCTTGCCCTTGGGCAGACTGCCTGGGCATATGATCCTAATCAGGAAGTATCCTGACTATACTTCTCTGCTCTGTGCTGCCCCTCCCAATAATTTAACCCCTGTGCTGCCTATCTCCTACTCTGTTCTATGCTGTTCTCTATTACTAATGTGCCCTCCTCTATTCTACTCCCAATTGTCTTATACTATCTAAGTACCTATTCTAGCCCTAATTCTGTAAACAGTACATTCACATTACAATACATGACATCACAGTATAAATGAACGTTAATAAACAGTTAGGTGCCACAGTTAAATGTGTGAACAGCATCCAGGAGAGAGAAGACACGTGAGTGTCCCTGCCACCTCCTTACACTCCCATCATCTGAAGCCTGCTGCCGCTAATAACAGCGAGAGCAGGAGTGGCTGATGGGTGATTTCACTACGCTGTAAATATATATATATATATATATATATATATATATATATATATATACAGTTAGGTCCATATATATTTGGACAGAGACAACATTTTTCTTATTTTGGTTATAGACATTACCACAATGAATTTTAAACAAAACAATTCAGATGCAGTTGAAGTTCAGACTTTCAGCTTTCATTTAAGGGTATCCACATTAAAATTGGATGAAGGGTTTAGGAGTTTCAGCTCCTTAACATGTGCCACCCTGTTTTTAAAGGGACCAAAAGTAATTGGACAGATTCAATAATTTTAAATAAAATGTTTATTTTTAGTGCTTGGCTGAAAACCCTTTGTTGGCAATGACTGCCTGAAGTCTTGAACTCATGGACATCACCAGACTCTGTGTTTCCTCCTTTTTGATGCTCTGCCAGGCCTTCACTGCAGTGGTTTTCAGTTGCTGTTTGTTTGTGGGCCTTTCTGTCTGAAGTTTAGTCTTTAACAAGTGAAATGCATGCTCAATTGGGTTGAGATCAGGTGACTGACTTGGCCATTCAGGAATATTCCACTTCTTTGCTTTAATAAACTCCTGGGTTTCTTTGGCTTTATGTTTTGGGTCATTGTCCATCTGTAGTATGAAACGACGACCAATCAGTTTGGCTGCATTTGGCTGGATCTGAGCACACAGTATGGCTCTGAATACCTCACAATTCATTCGGCTGCTTTTGTCCTGTGTCACATCATCAATAAACACTAGTGACCCAGTGCCACTGGCAGCCATGCATGCCCAAGCCATCACACTGCCTTCGCCGTGTTTTACAGATGATGTGATATGCTTTGGATCATGAGCTGTACCACGCCTTCGCCATACTTTTCTCTTTTCTCTTTCCATCATTCTGGTAAAGGTTGATCTTGGTTTCATCTGTCCAAAAAATGTTCTTCCAGAACTGTGCTGGCTTTTTTAGATGTTTTTTAGCAAATTCCAGTCTAGGCTTTTTCTTCTTGATGCTTATGAGTGGCTTGCACCGTGCAGTGAACCCTCTGTATTTACTTTCATGCAGTCTTCTCTTTATGGTAGATTTGGATATTGATACGCCTACCTCCTGGAGAGTGTTGTTCACTTGGTTGGCTGTTGTGAAGGGGTTTCTCTTCACCATGGAGATTATTCTGCGATCATCCACCACTGTTGTCTTCCGTGGGCGCCCAGGTCTTTTTGCATTGATGAGTTCACCAGTGCTTTCTTTCTTTCTCAGGATGTACCAAACTGTATATTTTGCCACTCCTAATATTGTAGCAATTTCTCGGATGGGTTTTTTCTGTTTTCGCAGCTTAAGGATGGCTTGTTTCACCTGCATGGAGAGCTCCTTTGACCGCATGTTTACTTCACAGCAAAACCTTACAAATGCAAGCACCACACTTCAAATCAACTCCAGACCTTTTATCTGCTTAATTGAGAATGACATAACGAAGGGATTACCCACACCTGTCCATGAGATAGCCTTGGAGTCAATTGTCCAATTACTTTTGGTCCCTTTAAAAACAGGGTGGCACATGTTAAGGAGCTGAAACTCCTAAACCCTTCATCCAATTTTAATGTGGATACCCTCAAATGAAAGCTGAAAGTCTGAACTTCAACTGCATCTGAATTGTTTTGTTTAAAATTCATTGTGGTAATGTCTATAACCAAAATTAGAAAAATGTTGTCTCTGTCCAAATATATATGGACCTAACTGTATATATGTACCTATTAGATGCACCAATTCTGGTGCTTTGCCCAGCTCTTCCCATTTGCCCTGTAACAGTGATAAGTGGGGTTAATATTTGTGGGACTCATGTCACCTTTGTACTGTCGGGTGACATCAAGCCCAAGGCTTAGTAATGAAGAGACGTCTATAAGACACCTATCCATTACTAATCCTAGATGTATGGTAAATAAACACCATACATTATTTGAAATAAAACAAAACACACTTTTACTTTTTATTTAAAAATAACAAACACAGATTTACTCACCTAACACCTATTCCATTGAATCCCTCATCCCCTGTGATAAAACAAAACTAAAAAAACAATAATAATAATTATAATAATAATAATAATCCCTCACCTATCCGGCGTTCTGTCCCATGCAGTAATCCATGTCTGGGGGATAAGTAGTTTTCAACCTGGACGGTGCCAAGATGCGACCATCGAGGCTGAGAACCACTCGTGACTAAGCTGCTGTGAGCACAGCTTCTGTGACTAGCAGTGACATCATCGATGTTACCTCGGGTCACTGAGGCTGCGGGAACCAGGCTGAACTACATTGACATCGATGAGATCCCAACTAGCTCACCAGTGGTTCTAGGCACGTTTCTGGATAGAGAACCCAAGTGAAGGGAACCGTACCTATGACTGAATGGAAAGTCAAGTTTACACTTATGGATATTGGGCCACATAAAGTTACCTAAATGCATTTACTCAATTCAGTTATTGTATGCAAGAAAAATCCAGTCTCTGTTTGGTTTACCAGAACACCTGTGGATCACAGCTTCTATCCTTCTCAAATCCAACAAGATAACTATGCTCTGAAAAAAAGCAATAAGGAAATATCTAGGCTGGGTTTTTCTCCTTTCTGCTTAATTTAAAGAATTTAAAGAGACTCAGGGAATATTCACTGACTGTAATGTGCAGTACCACGTGACCGCTCACACAGGAGAAGCTGCCAGCGCTGAGAGGAGAGAGGAGACATCGCGGGAGCTAGGTGAGTATTTCTCTGCATCTGCAAGGGGCCGGGCAGCGCACTTGGGGGGGAAGGACACCAGCAAAGTTTTTTTTTAACAAAAAGGAAGAAAAAAATGATCTTTTATCTCTTCTCTCCAGCGAATGCTGGGGGAGAAGAGATGAATGCCGCCTTCAGCACCACACAGGAGGGACAACGCTTAGTGTAGCGCTGTCTCTCCTGCACGGTCCGTGTGGTCCTCAGGCGGCACACGGGCGGCACACGGATGCCGCACGTGTGCCACACTGATGTGCCACTTGAGCACACGGACACACGGACACGGATAACTCCGGTACCGATTTCTCCGGTACCGGAATTATCTGGACGTGTGAAAGAGGCCTTACAAGTAGTGAAGCTGCCACTTATTCTACCTTTGAGGATGCTACTGTGAGAGCATCCTTGTGTGATAGATATTTCTACTGTTCACTTATCCTATTAACTTCAGTAGAAAGTTAAGCTTCATTCACATTAGCAAATCACAGCCAAACAGCGATCATTTAATTTACACAGGATGACCGCTCATATGTGCGAACAGAACGATCATTAATACGATTACTATTTGTCATTGCTCTCGGCAGCGCATGTCCTGTTTACACAGGAAAATGTGCAACCGAGTACACTAATGTTTAAACAAGCGTAAAAATAGTTTCACTCAACGAATTAAAATTTTGTTCTCTATTTCGGTAATTTGCACTCTTTCTCAATTCTCCCTAGTGCAAGGGCATCCTTACTGTGCTTGTTTAGAACTTTTTTTTAATAGGCATCCCAAAATCTGTGGGTTCCAAGAGGTTTAGTTGATATGATACAAAAGTCTATGGTGGGAAGAACCGTGCAAAGGCCTGAAGGGAACATGTAATGTCTTCAAACTCTGCTAACCTGCAGATATAGGGTTAATCGACAGGATATTAGTGTTCCAATGTTGTCCAGATGACCTACTAAAAGCAAGTGTACCAGGAGAAATTTACCGTATATACTCGAGCATAAGCCGAGATTTTCAGCCCATTTTTTTAGGCTGAAAGTGCCCCTCTCAGCTTATACTTGAGTCATTGTCCCTGGGGGGTTGGCAGGGGTGGGGGAGCGGCAGCTGTCACATACTCACCTGCTCCTGGCGCGGTCCCTGCATCTCCTATGGTCTCGGGCTGACAGCTTCTTCCAGTGTTTAGTGGTCACATGGTACTGCTGATTACAGCAATGAATATAGACCCGACTCCACTCCCATAGGGGTGGAGCCGCATATTCATTACTGTAATGAGTGGTACCATGTGACCGCTCAATACAGGAAGAAGCTGTCAGCACCCGGAGAACCAGAGATGTGCAGGGACAGCACCAGGAGCAGGTGAGTATAATGGGGAGGGGGAGCATTGCGTGATAGTCACCTGTCCCTTTTCCTGGCGCCGCTCCGTCTTCCGCGTCCTCTGCAGTGATGCTCAGGTCAGAGGGCGCAATGATGTGGTTAGTCTGCGCCCTCTGCCTGAATGTTAGTGCAAAGGACGCAGAAGACACAGCGACGCCAGAATGAGGACAGGTGAATATTGCAAGTGCCGGGGGCCTGAGCGACGAGAGGTGAGTATGTCATTTTTTTTTAATCACAGCAACTGCATATGGGACAAATATCTCTATGGAGCATCTTATGGGGCCATAATCAACGTTTGTGCAGCACTATATGGGGCAAATATCTTTATGGAGCATCTTATGGGGCCATAATCACCATTTGTGCAGCATTATAATGGGCAAATATCTTTATGGAGCATCTTATGGGGCCATAATCACCATTTGTGCAGCGTGACCAGAAAGGCTGCAGTCACCTCTCAGTACATGGTGAGTGGTGGCTCTAAGCATCTGTGCAGAGCGAGCTGTCCAAGTACTGGGGTGAGCTTACAGCTGCTGCCTCTCACTAGTAAGGTGACTTGACTACATTTGAATGCAGATTAACTCTATATCTGTAGATTTACGTGTTTGGGAACATACAAGGTTCCTTTTAATTTAATGATACAAATATGATATGAGTCTACAGCATCTGCTATTTTACAGCCAGACCCGTTGAGATTCACTAAAAACAATGGTAGCAAGTCTGAAGTTTAGTAACATTTTAAATGTGCTTGCCTAGTTTGCTAAAGAAGTCCAGGTGCTCCTCACAAAATTAGAATACCATAAAAAGTTAATATATTTCAGTTCTTCAATACAAAAAGTGAAACTCATATATTACACAGAGTCATTACAAACAGAGTGATCTATTTCAAGTGTTTCTTTCTGTTAATGTTGAGGATTATGGCTTACAGCCAATGAAAACCCAAAAGTCATTATCTCAGTAAATTCGCATAATTAACAAAAACACCTGCAAAGGCTTCCTAAGCATTTAAAAATGTCCCTAGTCTGTTTCATTAGGCTCTTTTGTGTAGACTGCTGACTTGACAGATGTCCAGAAGGCAGTCATTGGCACACTCCACAAGGAGGGTAAGCTACAAAAGGTCATTGCTAAAGAAGCTGGCTGTTCACAGAGTGCTGTATCCAAGCATATTAATGGATAGTTGAGTGGAAGGAAAAAGTGTGGTAGAAAAAAGAGCATAAGCAACTGGGATAACCACAGCCTTGAAAGGATTTTTAAGGAAATTCCATTCAAAAATTTGGGGGAGATTCACAAGGAGTGGACTGCTGCTGGAGTCATTGCTTCAAGAGCCACCACACACAGACGTATCCAGGACATGGGCTACAAGTGTCGCATTCCTCGTGTCAAGCCACTCATGACCAATAGGCAATGATAGGAGCGTCTTACCTAGGCCAAGGAGAAAAAGAACTGGACTGCTCCTCAGTGGTCCAAGGTATTGTTTTCAGATGAAAGTAAATTTTGCATTTCATTTGGAAATCAAGGTCCCAGAGACTGGAGGAAGAGTGGAGAGGCACACAATCCAAGCTGCTTGAGGTCTAGTGTGAAGTTTCCACAATCAGTGATGGTTTGGAGAGCCATGTCATCTGCTGGTGTAGGTCTACTGTGTTTTATCAAGACCAAAGTCAGCGCAGCCGTCTACCTGGAAATTTTAGAGCACTTCATGCTTCCCTCTGCTGACAAGCTTTTTGGAGATGGAAATTTCATTCTCCAGCAGGACTTGGCACCTGTCCCCACTGCCAAAAGTACCAATACCTGGTTTAAAAACAACAGTATCACTGTGCTTGATTGGTCAGCAAAATTGCCTGACCTTAACCCCATAGAGTATTGTCAAGAGGAAGATGAGACACCAGGTCCAACAATGCAGACGAGCTGAATGCTGCTATCAAAGCAGCTGCTATTTCAGACTTTAAATTAATTTTTCAAGCTGGTGTTATAAAGTATTCTAATTTACTGAGATAAGGACTTTTGGATCTTCATTGGCTGTAAGCCATAATCATCAACAATAACAGAAATAAACACTTGAAATAGATGACTGTTTGTGATGACTCTGTATAATATATGAGTTTCACTTTTTGTATTGAAGAACTGAAATAAATTAACTTTTTGATTATATTCTAATTTTGTGAGAAGCACTCGTAATTTACTTTCAACATGCCAAACTTCTTTTTGCCATTTTGCCTGGTTTTTGCTGAAAATGTGCATAGGATTGTGTGTTTTTCATAAACTGTATATATATATGACAGCATCGGACTGGAGCACCTTGGGCCCACTAGAAAATCATTTTTGAAGCCCACTATGTAGCTACATAGAAATAAATACAAAACCACCAATTGTGCAGTAAAACACACTATTATCAGGGTATAATATAGGATAGTACACATCTTAATGTAATAGCAGGGGTTGGGGTAGCCCCCCTCATAGAATATAATGTAGCCACCATCATAGAATAATGGTGTAGCCACCTCATAGGCATCCTCCTCATAGGGTGTAATGTAGCCCCCATCATAAAATATAATGTAGCCACCTCATAGAGTATAATGTAGCCCCCTCATAGTGTATAATGCAGCCTCCTCATAGGGTATAATGCAGCCCCCTCATAGGGTATAATGCAGCCCCCCAAAGGGTATAATGCAGCCCTCCCATTGAATATAATATAGCCCCCTCATAGAGTATAATGCAGCCCCCTCATAGAGTATAATGCAGCCCCCCATAGAATATAATGTAGCTTCCTCATAGGGTATAATACAGTCCACTCATATAGTATCATGCAGCCCCCTCATATAGTATAATGCAGCCCCCATAGAATAATGTAGCCCCCTCATAGAATATAATGTAGCCCCCTCATAGGGTATAATGCAGCCCCCATAGATTATAATGTAGCCCCTCAGAGTATAATGCAGCCTCCTCATAGGGTATAATGCAGCCCCCCAGCTACTCCACCTTTTTTGGCAGACGCACAGCGGTATGCCCTGTTGATGAGGCCCAGAAAGAGCATGTGCTCTAGTGGATGGAAAGCGCGACTTCAAGTGGCCTCTCCTCCTTGTCTTCCACCTCAACATCACACCAAGTACAGTCCACAGAGTTGGCACCCAAATTACTCTTGCTTCCCCTGTCTCCACTCTCCAACCGTGCAGCTGACTGTAGGGAACCCCAGATGGGTGAGTCTGAAGATGTGTTCACACATTCTATGCCATGGGCATGAGAAGTGTACTCAAAAGCTTCACAGAGCCAAGACGAGGAAATCTGCACCGATGTCCACATTTTTTTTTAGCTTGGATCCAGGGCAGGACGAAATAGGGTCCATCCTGATCCTCGTGAACAGACATGGGCATCAAAGGTCTGCTCCAAAGATTCACCAAATCCAGAGGAGGAAGCATCTGCACCGACTCAGCAGACATTAACCACTGGGGGTGGAGGTGATCCTGATGAGACTCAGATATCTGAGATTCATGGGGACTGTACTGTGCTGTCAGGGCAGAAAGAGGAGGAGGACAACTCTAAATGCGATGAATTCAATAACACAGAGGATGATGATGATGAGATGTTAGATCACAGGTGGCGAGAACAAAGAAGCACACAGCTAGGTAGGTTACCTGAGGAGGAAGATGAGGAGGCTACATTGCGCCATACATCACAGACATGTAGTGATGCAGCCACAACGAGCAATGCATCCTCAGCCACAACTGTGGCTGTGACCAGCAGCATTTGCGGGTCTGCAGCTCACAGAGGTGGCAAGGGTTGCCTAGCCTGGGCATTTTTTGACACCACAAAGGATGACACAACTAACGTAATCTGCTAACTTTGCAAAAGAAACTGAGTAGAGGGATAAATTGCAATAATTTGACTACTACATGTATGAACCTTCACATGTGCAATAAACATGCATTGCTCTGGGAATCCCATTGTGGACCAGCAGACCTCAACAACCATCAACCATCCCATCAATTACATCTGCTGCTTCTTCCTCCTCCTCTGTTACCGTGCCAAATATTGTGAGGCAGGTCTCCGACCGCAGAGCCTTGGGTTCTTTACCAGCTCCAGTCATACTGACTGAGAGCCTGCCGTCAGCTGTAATGGAAGCAGAAATTCCTGCTATTTTTGACCAATCTCAGAGAACACGCACGCCAAAACTTTCTCAATCCACTGTAACATCTCCGCCTGCACCTCCCTCATGGTCCAACAGTTTGTCTGGTTCACTGTACTCTGCCCTCTCTCAGCACTGCAGCCAGCCCATGGTCCTGTAGTTGTGGTCACATAAAAGATTGTTTCCTCCTACGCATGACAAAGCTAAGAGATTGAACTCCACCATCTCCAATCTGTTGGCCACGGAAATGCTGCCTTTCCGTTTGGTAGATACAGATGGTTTCCGAAAGCTGATGGCCATCGCAGCCCCCCATAACCAGTTGCCCAGACGCCATTACTTTTCTAAGAAAGCTGTGTCTGTGCCACACCAGCATATTACAGACAGCGTCACCCATTCCTTGACTAAACCAATGTTTGCCAGGGTGCATTTCACCACAGACACTTGGACAATTAAGCATGACCAAGGGCATTACATCTCGCTGACTGGGCACTGGGTGACTCTGGTGGCAGTGGGGGCAGGTGCTGCTAATCCCCAAGGCTTGGAGGACAAACCTCTACATTTCACACTTCCTCCACTGACTCTGCCTCCTCCACCAAATTTAGGTCCTCCACCTACGCACTCAACCTCTCCCTTGATGAGACACGCATTTCAACAGTGCAGAGTGAATCCCAACCACCTTTGTACTGCACAGCCAGGGCTCATCGCAATCAGGCAGTGTTAAAAATGATATGCCTTGGAGATTGCAGTCATACAGCTGAAGAGTTGTGGACAGCTCTCCAGGCCGAGTTTGAGCACAGGCTGTCTCCGCTGAACCTGCATCCAGGGAAGGCCATGTCCCATAATGGTGCCAACCTGGTGGCGGCCCTACGGGATCACATACATACCTTGTATGGCTCACATCCTCAACCTGGTGGTATAGTGTTTTCCCTGCCACTATCCTGGCCTGGGGAAGCTGCTGCAGAAAGCATGGAAGCTGTGTGCTCACTTCCACCGTTTGCACCCCTCAGGTCATTTACCTGCTTTGATACAGATCTCTTTGTCCAAGCCAGTTAACAGTTTGATATGTGATGCACCAACATGGTGGAATTCCACTCTGCATATGTTGCAGCAACTGTGGCAGCAGCAATGAGCCCTGATGCAGTATGTTATGTTGTATAGCCTGGGCCAAAGTAGTATGGACGTGACGCATATCACGTTTATGGAGTGTGCACAGATTAAGGACTTCTACACCCTTCTGCACAGTTTCAAGATGGCTACTAAGAAGGCTGTTGTAGCTGTTTTCATTCTGAGCCAATGTCAGTACGCCAGATCACCAGTGAGGCCAAATCAAGAGGTTACGCCCATCATTTTACAAGCGCGCTTGGAGACAAAAAGACACCTCACACATATCCTGTGAGCAAGTCACTTTTATCTGATGTAATGCAGCAAGATGCAGTATTTTATACCATTTACAACAAATGTAACACACAATGTAATTCATGTAGCCCCCACCATCACCAAGGGTCATACTTTATTTACCACGCACCCAGAACATGTTGTGGCTGACTATTGAAAGCATACATGATCAGAAGTGTAGTCTCCTTGAGAGGAGACCATCAGACTACTGCGTCAACAGATTCTAGTAATTCTAGCAATTAAAGGCAAAAGGCACTTAAAGGCAAACTATTAACCCTTCTATATCAATTTCCCCCTTTAGTAAATGGTATAACCTCTGCCACAGGGTCAGCTGATGTCCACAAAGGAGCTTCTGTCTGATGGGTCTAGTACCCACAAGGGGGCTTTCTACCTGCTTCGCCCATCCACCCTCAGTGTGGACACTCACCTCCCCCATCAGCAGTGGCCATACGGGGCCTATGATACACTACAGAAGGTTCAGCCTTAGATAATACATATATTAGCGCTTTTACGGCTACATAAAACAATAAGCAAAGCAACAAGATTTGCATATAAGTCTGTAAAATACCCAAAATAATCCATCCCGCTAGGCCGCTAAGCCAATTGGCTGGATTTAAAAAGGAGTCTCTATATTGTATTAGTCTTATTAAGAACCTTAAGGAACCAAGAAAATCTGAGTCCAAGTCTCATTGGGTATGCTGTGTGGTGTTAATACCTTCCTTGGCTCTAGGGGTAAAGGCTAAGTACAGCATAGTCCTTGCAGATACTGGGCTGTGTATACAGATCCAACAGTCCAGCAGTTTTTGTCCTTCCACGTCTTTTATAAGAAAAGCAAGATGTTGAATAAGTTGCTGTCCTTGTCAACATTTAAAAAGTGTATCCAGTGTCTCTGTGAGGTGCAAACATCCTACCACTGCCAGCAAGGTGATTAGGAGAACCGTCATTCTGCTGGTGAAAAGATCTTTTTGCAGTGACTGGCATGGATCCAGGTGGGCTATCCCTCAAGTTTCCCTAAGGTGAATGTGGTCAGCTGGACTTTAAAATGGTCCGTCAAACCATGGGTCTAGGCTCCTTCTCACGTGTCTGTGTATGACCACCCAATCACCTGGATTCAGCTGATGTACGTCTGCACTGGCATTTGGATCTGGAATGGATGAAAACACATGTTTATGCACCACATTAAGTCTTTTCTGCAAGGCCTGGACATGGGCTGTCATAGCACCGTGTTGCATTTGCAGCACCTGTGGGAAGTACAGACCAGTCTCTGGCAAACTACTAAACAGGACTTCAAAAGGAGACGAGCCTGTCTTTCTATTTGGAGTGTGTCTGACTGACAAGAGTGCAAGAGACAAGTACTCTACCCCGCTCTTTCCTGTGTCTGCCATGGCCTTCCTATGCAGTAATGTTCGTGCGTCATGTCTCCCTTTTTTTTTCTTCTTCCAATGCTGTCACCAATTCCCCCTTTTCTGAATCCACAGGCAGATGAGTGGCTGGATTCAGAACATTATGTCTTTTGAGGGTGACATATTCAGGAATTAGTATTTGAGCACATTCAAGTCTGATCTGTCTATCCATAGACAGGTGTTTTAGTTGAACTTGTATGAGTATGGCATTAATGTCATGTGGGGAACAAATTGTCAAAAAGAAAAAGTCAGCGTGATCTCACATGCCTAGCTGTAATACAGCAGCTCTTACAGCACGGACACACGTAGGAGACCCTCTAATCACGGGGTCTAATTGTGCTGAGTAGTAAGCTATCAGGCTCTGTTTCCCTCTATGCTGCTGTGTCAGCACTGCCTGTTTTTTTTTTCCTTTTAATCAGGAGTCTTAAGCTGGAGTCACACTAAACGACTTACCAACGATCACGACCAGCGATACGACCTGGCCATGATCGTTGGTAAGTCGTTGTGTGGTTGCTGGGGAGCTGTCACACAGACAGCTCTCTCCAGCGACCAACGATCAGGGGAACTACTTCGGCATCGTTGAAACTGTCTTCAACGATGCCGAAGTCCCCCTGCAGCACCCGGGTAACCAGGGTAAACATCGGGTTACTAAGTGCAGGGCCACGCTTAGTAACCCGATATTTACCCTGGTTACCATTGTAAAAGTAAAAAAAAAATACACTACATACTCACATTCTGATGTCTGTCACGTCCCTCGCCGGCGTCCACAGGGTTAAAACTGCTTTCGGCAAGAGCGCTGCTAATGCACGCGCTGCTGCCGAGAGCTTCCCTGCACTGAATGTGTCAGCGCCGGCAGTAACAGCGGTGACGTCACCGCTTTGCTCTGCTTTACGGCCGGCGCTGACATAGTCAGTGCAGGGAAGCTCTCGGCAGCAGCGCGTGCATTAGCAGCGCTCCTGCCGAAAGCAGTTTTAACCCTGTGGACGCCGGGGGACGTGACAGACATCAGAATGTGAGTATGTACTGTTTTTTTTTTTAACTTTTACAATGGTAACCAGGGTAAATATCGGGTTACTAAGCGCGGCCCTGCACTTAGTAACCTGATATTTACCCTGGTTACAAGTGAACACATCGCTCGATCGGCGTCACACACACCGATCCAGTGATGACAGCGGGTGATCAGCGACCAAAAAATGGTCCTGATCATTCCCCAACGACCAACGATCTCCCAGCAGGGGCCTGATCGTTGGTCGCTGTCACACATAACGAGATCGTTAGCGGGATCGTTGCTACGTCACCAAAAGCGTGACGTTGCAACGATATCGTTAACGATATCGTTATGTGTGACTCAGCCTTTATACCTTTAGAAATATCGTGGCCTTCTATATCAAGGTTAACGCTGACACTGCCATCATCAGCATCACTATTCCGGTTATCTATGTGCTGGAGCAGACTTTGAAAAGCCTGGAGTAGGTGGGGGTCCCAGATGAAGAAGCAGTTTCTGTGAGTCCTTTGACACTTTTTTCAGACCAGCTCGTGTGCCAACACAAGAGTCCAAGTCTTACACGTGGTGAACGAATGGAGAGGATGGTACAGGAGTATCTAGAACTGAATATCAATACTATCAGGGAGGGTATGGACCTTTTCACATTTTGGTCTTCCAAAATGGATGAATGGCCTGAGCTCACCTCACACGCTTTGGAAGTTTTATCATACCCGGCAGCCAGCGTTCTCTCAGAACGTGTCTTCAGGGCTGCTGCTGGTATCCTGATGGATAAGCGCAGTTGGCTGTCCCCTGAAAGTGTAGACCACCTAACTTTCATCAAGATGTTTAGTCATGGATCTCAATTGACTTTTGCACCCCAATCACAGATTGTACAAACTAGGCGATGTTGCATTTTTTAGCATGCGGCAATAATCTTGTGTAAGTGCACTCTGTGATATCTTTAGTGTGGCTTCTGTGCCTGCTGTCTACATCTGCTCGGTTGGCTGTAGTAGAAGATCCCTATTATACGATTTCTACTCTCGTGAAAATTATGCCACTTCGGTGGTGTCAGTCCCTCATTTTTTGAAATTTGAAGACTCCTGATTGTGTCAACATCTGCTTGGTAGGCTGTAGTGGAAGACGTGTTGGTCCCTATGATACTATTTCTACTCTTATGACATTGATGCCACTTGAGTGGTATCAGGCCCTAATTTTTGGAAATGTGAATACTCCGGGTTGGGAGTCCATGTGATGGGTTAGCTTTATTGGAAGAGATGTCAATCCCTATTATACTATTTCTGTTTTTGTAAAATTCATGCCACTTTGGTGGTGTCTGCCAATAATATTTGGAAATGTGAACACTCCTGGTTGGGTGTCCATCTGCTGGGTTGCGTATAGTGAAAGACCTGTCGGTCCCTATTATACAGTTTCTACTGTGGTGAAATTGATGCCACTTTGGTGGTGTATGCCAACAATTTTTGGAAATGTTGAGATCCTGATTGTATCTCTCCATCTGCTGGCTTAGCTGTAGTGGAAGAGATGTCAATCCCTATTATACTATTTCTGCTCTTGTAAATTTCATGCCACTTTGGTGGTGTCTGCCAATAATTTTTGGAAATGTGAACACTCCTGGTTGGGTGTCCATCTGCTGGGTTGCGTATAGTGAAAGACCTGTCAGTCCTTATTATACAGTTTCTACTGTGGTGAAATTGATGCCACTTTGGTGGTGTATGCCAACAATTTTTGGAAATGTTGAGATCCTGATTGTATCTCTCCATCTGCTGGCTTAGCTGTAGTGGAAGAGATGTTGATCCCTATTACACTATTTCTACTCTTGTGAAATTGATGCCACTTTGGTGTTGTCTCTGACACTAATTTCTGTAAAATTATCACTTCTGGTTGGGTGTCCATCTGCTGAGTTGGGAATAATGGATAACCTGTCAGTCCCTATTATACTATTTCTGCTGTGGTGAAATTAATGACATTTTGGTGGTGTCTACCACTAAATTTTGGAAATGTGAACACTGCTGGTTGGGTGTCGATCTAGTGGGTTGGGTGCAGTGGAAGATCTATCAGTCCCTATTATACTATTTCTACTGTGGTGACACTATTGTAAATGTTTACAATAGGCCACCTTTATAGACTGAATATATGGATGAACTCTTCTAACATCAGATCTATTTGCTCTCAAAAAAGTATTACATAGTGATCATGGTAGATTTTATATACCCAGATATTTGTTTGGAATCTCTATCAGTTGTAGCATGGCTAAAGGGTGTGTAGTCGACGGGAGATATGTGTCGCATAGGTGGCTTGTTGCTGTAATGTAGCCCGGAGTATATCTTTGTTGCACATAACCATATATATATATATGTGTTTCAGGACCTGTGGTGATGTCAGACCACATGGCTAATCATGTGATGGGTTACTGGGTGTGGTTAGCTCTATATAAGACAGGCTAATGCTTAACACAGTGGATATGTGTGGAGGTGCTAGCCTCCAGAGGGTGTTAAGGCTCCAGGTCTGAGCCTGAAGGAATGGACAGTTGTTTTTTCCTTTTGCGTTAAAGGCTATTTGTTTTTCTGTTTATGCTAACTGGTTTATGAAGCAATAAACCTCTGAACTTTTGTTGGAACCTGCCTCCTGAGTGTCAGCCGTCATACCTGAGTGAGTGAAACCCCTACACAGTCAAAAGTAATGGGTCCAGAAAATTCTCATTTTCTCTTGATGACAACTTTATCTTTCGAAAGGTTGAAGAGAGAACAAGAGGATCTGCAATCTAAGAACTAATTCTTACCAACAGGGAGGGAATGATTGAGGAAGTAATGGTGGTTGGGAATTTAGGAGGCAGCTATCATGCTATCCTCAAATTTTGGATTACAAGAGGAGGAAGACCAGCAAGCTCTCAGTCTCAGGACTTCAGAAAGGCAGATTTTAATGGACTCTAGATAATAAGCAAAAAATATAGATACTTAGCACATAATTTGGCCAATTCATGCATGTCCAGCAGCCAATGACAAGGCGATCTCCGATTTGCTGGGAACCTACGTGTCTAGTGTAGAATCGGAGATTGTCTTGTCGTTGGCTGCTGGGCATGCATGAATTGGCCACATTATGTGCTAAGTATCTCCATTTTTTTCCTTATTATCTAGAGCAGTAATGATATTCATATATTTCATATTTACACTACAGAGTGCAACTTTATTTGTTTGTTATATATAAGCATGTTAGTACACCTACACATACATATTTAGAAAGGATTCTACGAGTTCCATTTTTGTTGAATGTTTGTTTAAATAGATCAATTAAAACAGAATTTGATATAGTCAGTTTGTATCAGATAATGTAATGTCACAATTCCCAGCTGACAAAAGAAGAAATATTTTCCCTGAATCCTTGGTCTTATATGAGATCTCGTACAAAATTCAGAGTATTCATCTTCCTGGCAGTATTATCCTCTACTCTTCATAGCTCTCCAAATCACCTGCAGCACAAATGTCCTCTGATCATGTAATTAGAGATGAAGGGACCTGCATTTGTAGTAATTCATCCAGTTGACTGGGAGTTTGTGGGATTGTAAAATCAATACTGAACTGTGGAAGTTTCAGCAATGTGAAATCCTATCTCGCATAATGATAATTGTGATTACTAAGCAAGTTCTACACACCAGATACTATACATGTCATATTCTACTAGTGATCAGTGAATACAATGTAGAGAAGATGAGCAATAATAATGGAGGTTCTTATGTGACATTCCCTACACGTTATACAGTATGTACAGTAGTTGCAGTATGTTGATTAGTACCTTTATTATGGCTGATGTTACAGTCTACATGAAAGAGCTGACAGCAACTGAGAATGCAATTGTCTACATAAAACACAAGGATTCACTTTCATGTAGAGTGTCAAAGGTAAATATATCTGGGATTGTTTATTGAAATCGATCTATAGCATTCATCTGCAAATTCCAATGCTTTCTGCTATACAATTTTTACTTACTCTTATCACAGTTTTTATTTCTAGGAAGCAGCTGGACGATTTCTCCTGGGTATTAGTTGTCAGCTGGATGCAGACAAGCCACTGTGATTAGCCCATATTATTTAGATAAATGCCATCTTTACAAGCATGTATTTCAGGTGCATTTATTTTATGTGCCTATATGACAGAAGCGAGTATTGGGCTGAACACAGGTCTAAGAATTCAAATGAACAACTTCACTGGGACCTCTGAGTCTGTCATTTCATGTCTCTGGATCTGTGGTTGAAATGGGACTTGCTAATATGTACGGTAAGTCTAAAAGTGGCCATAGGGTTAGGCAGCACTGGAGTGGTGCTACTAATGTAAGTTCCCTGTGTGACACTAGTCACTTCTCACAGCCAAGCCGTGAGTCAGAGTGGTGAAAGAGTCCAAGGTCAGAAGCCAGGAAGGTACAACATAAACAGAAGGTAGAGACAAAAGTGTAGTCAGGTAACGTTCCAAGGTCAGAGTACCGGGAGGATAACGGATCAGAGCTGAAGGGGTTAAACAAGCGGATGGTCAGAAAAACATCCAAGGTCAGGCAACAGATCAAGCATACAGAACTCAAGGCACAGGGCAGCACAAACCTCGCAAGTTGAATGTACGTCTGGCAGAGTTCTGGGAGACACAGCTCAGTTAAGAAGCATGGCAATTACCTGGAATAGTGAACACCTGGAGACAGCCGACACCTCACTGTCTCAGATTGGATAGTCGAGCTGTCAATCAACACACTAACAGCCCAGCACGCCCCCGAACAAGATTGGATTGCCAAGCTGTCAAAGTACTGAAAGCTTAAGCACACCCCTATACCAGATTGGACGGCCGAGCTGTCAGTAACTTCATCCCAGACACCCTGAGGGGTGGAACCGTGACACCCTGCCCTTTATCTTATTATTACTAGTTGCTATTTTCATCTTTTATCTCCGCCACTCTGGTCGGTCTCCAGCATTTTGTGACCTGATGGATCACTCCACTGTTTTCTGGGCAATCCGGAAGTCACAGCTCAGTATAGGTCTAGGAGAACAAGAATAAGGGCAGAACAAGGCTCTCATAGAATTGCATTGAGAGCTTGTGACCATTATCTCTGATTTCCAGTCAGTCAGAAGTTGTAGTCACAAAATGGTGGTTTGGAACCAGACAAGTACAGGAGAGCTGAGTATTCCATGATATGGGGGAAGCAGGAGAGCTAGCTGTTGCCCAATTGATCTATCTACGGGCACAGATAGACAGTCATATAAATTTGATTGAGATAGGAAAGCAGTGCATGGACTGGCCAGCAGCTCTCCTGACATGAGTCTGTCAACTGCAAAGAACATGAAGATGTCACACTCGGGTAGGCAAAACCACCAGTCAGTCTCGCACTGTGTTCTGATTTCAGTCTGATTTATATGGCTTCTGACTACGCCCTAATAAATATGTCAGCTTTAACTCCAGGAGAAGACAAAAAATCTAGCTATGACATTGGAACATATAACTCATAATTAATTATAGTAAAATACATTTAGACTAGTAAAGGTCATGAGAAAAATAAGATTTAGCACCTGTGTCCAGCATGTGAATAAAATATAATATAAAACCAGCAAAAGACTGAGCAGAGCAAACCAATTGGAAAATTCCTCCATTTAAAAAACAAAGTCCTAGTATAAAGTACAGAGTGGGCCATTTATATGGATACATCTGGGTGGACCATTTATAAAGTTGCATTAAAAAATGGCCGACTTCAATATGGCCGCCATGGTCGCCACTAGTGTTGAGCGATACCGTCCGATACTTGAAAGTATCGGTATCGGAAAGTATCGGCCGATACCGGCAAAGTATCGGATCCAATCCGATACCGATACCCGATACCAATACAAGTCAATGGGACTCAAGTATCGGACGGTATTCCTGATGGTTCCCAGGGTCTGAAGGAGAGGAAACTCTCCTTCAGGCCCTGGGATCCATATTAATGTGTAAAAGAAAGAATTAAAATAAAAAATATTGCTATACTCACCTCTCCGACGCAGCCTGCACCTTACCGAGGGAAGCGGCAGCGTTCTTTGTTTAAAATTCGCGCTTTTCTTTCCTTACGTGAAGTCCCGGCTTGTGATTGGTCGCATGCCGCCCATGTGGCGGCGACGCAACCAATCACAGCAAGCCGTGACGTAATTTCAGGTCATTCAGTATTTTAAAATTACGCTCCGGCTTTGTGATTGGTTGCGTCGCAGTCACATGGGCGACGCAACCAATCACAGCAAGCCGTGACGTAATTTCAGGTCCTTAAGGATTTTAAAATTACGTCCCGGCTTTGTGATTGGTTGCGTCGCAGTCATATGGGCGATGCAACCAATCACAAGCCGTGACGTCACGGGCGCGTGTCCAGCCTCCCGTGACGTCCCGGCTTGTGATTGGTTGCGGCGCGGTCAACCAATCACAAGCCGGGAGGCTGGACACGCGCGCATTTGACTGCGACGCAACCAATCACAAAGCCGGAGCGTAATTTTAAAATACTGAATGACCTGAAATTACGTCACGGCTTGCTGTGATTGGTTGCGTCGCCGCCACATGGGTGGCATGTGACCAATCACAAGCCGGGACTTCACGTAATGAAAGAAAAGCGCGAATTTTAAACAAAGAACGCTGCCGCTTCCCTCGGTAAGGTACAGGCTGCGTCGGAGAGGTGAGTATAGCAATATTTTTTATTTTAATTCTCTCTTTTACACATTTTTACATTAATGTTGTTTCGATACCGATACCCGATACCACAAAAGTATTGGATCTCGGTATCGGAATTCCGATACCCGCAAGTATCGGCCGATACCCGATACTTGCGGTATCGGAATGCTCAACACTAGTCGCCACCCATCTTGAAAAGTTTTCCCCCTCCCATATACTAATGTGCCACAAACAGGAAGTTGATATCACCAACCATTCCCACTTTATTTAGATGTGTCCATATACATGGCCCACCCAGGTGTATCCATATAAATGGCCCACCCTGTATATTGGACTTTTAAGCTTTCTAGTGTCCTAACTATTAAAGGGGATTATATAGTGTAGGGAACACCCCTGTCCCCTGGCTGAAGGTTGTTTTAACAGAACAAACTGTGGATTACTAACCCTCCCTGGGTCGGGTCCAGCACTGAGTCTCCGCCTCTGCTTCCGGTGACCATTATTGTCAGCATCGCCAATATCACATTGACAACAGTGCAGCCAATCAGTTAGTCACCGAGGGACAGGTGATACCCAAAACCAGAAAACCCATTTAAAAGAATTTTACTGTGTTTCGCTTTGCATGTTTATTTGTAAAGTCTTAAAAATTATAACTGGACTGATAAAAACGGAATATAAGATAAATGTACATTTCTCTATATTTGCAAAGTTTTGTCATTATTTTCAAAGAAGATACAATTGCTTTTTTGCTTTTTTTAAACTTTACTTGATAATGAGGGATTCTTGTGGCTTGTTTTCAGCTGTTTTCCTACATGAGTAATTTTGGAACTGACCATTATAAGTAGAAGTGATGGATGTTTTTTTAATGAAATATCTGCAGCACATAGACATCTACATCAACCGTCTCTTCTGTGCTCCAGTAGTTATTTGTGTTATCTAATCCTAAATGATCCTGATAGAAGGCTGATTTATCTTTAGTATGGCTGAACGCATTGTGCTGCTAAGGAATATTGGCCTCATTGGGCTACTTAACTATCTGGGGCATCAATTATTTTCCCAAAATGGCCAGAAGAAGAGATCTTGCTTTGAAAACTCATCAGACATATGTTTGATAAATTAAATCTGTTAATTAAGGGAACATTTTGACAAGAAATTGGATATATCTAACCAAATGGTGCATTAGGCTAGGCCTACACTGCAACTCTGGTCGTGCAACAGCAATTCTCAGACAAGTTGCAAAAAATGAAAAATAAAAAAATTGAGCAACAAGTTTGTGACTTGTTTTGTACAGCTGTGAGTCTGACATTTGTCGCCAAGTAGCCCTAGCTGTAGAGTGACGCAAAGTGGAAACTCTAGATGCAACACAGCAACAATCAGACAGGTCTTGCAACCCCCCAAAAATTGTTCAAATTTGCTGTTACACAGAGCTGTGATTTGGTTGTTAACCCCTTCATGACCCAGCCTATTTTGGCCTTAATGACCTTGCCGTTTTTTGCAATTCTGACCAGTGTCCCTTTATGAGGTAATAACTCAGGAACGCTTCAACGGATCCTAGCGATTCTGAGATTGTTTTTTCGTGACATATTGGGCTTCATGTTAGTGGTAAATTTAGGTCGATAATTTCTGAGTTTATTTGTGAAAAAAACGGAAATTTGGCGAAAATTTAGAAAATTTCGCAATTTTCACATTTTTAATTTTTAGTCTGTTAAACCAGAGAGTTATGTGACACAAAATAGTTAATAAATAACGTTTCCCACATGTCTACTTTACATCAGCACAATTTTGGAAACAATTTTTTTTTTTTGCTAGGAAGTTATAAGGGTTAAAATTTGACCAGTGATTTCTCATTTTTACATCAAAATTTACAAAACCATTTTTTTTAGGGACCACCTCACATTTGAAGTCATTTTGAGGGTTCTATATGGCTGAAAATACCCAAAAGTGACACCATTCTAAAAACTGCACCCCTCAAGGTGCTCAAAACCACATTCAAGAAGTTTATTAACCCTTCAGGTGTTTCACAGCAGCAGAAGCAACATGGAAGTAAAAAATGAACATTTAACATTTTAGTCACAAAAATGATCTTTTAGCAACAATTTTTTTATTTTCCCAAGGGTAAAAGGAGAAACTGGACCAGGGACGTTGTTGTCCAATTTGTCCTGAGTACGCTGATACCTCATATGTGGGGATAAACCACTGTTTGGGCGCACGGCAGGGCTCGGAAGGGAAGGAGCGCCATTTGACTTTTTGAATGAAAAATTGGCTCCAATCTTTAGCGGACACCATGTCGCGTTTGGAGAGCCCCCGTGTGCCTAAACATTGGAGCTCCCCCACAAGTGACCACATTTTGGAAACTAGACCCCCCAAGGAATTTATCTAGAAGTGAGCACTTTAAACCCCCAGGTGCTTCACAAATTGATCCGTAAAAATGAAAAAGTACTTTTTTTTCACAAAAAAATTATTTTAGCCTCAATTTTTTCATTTTCACATGGGCAACAGGATAAAATGGATCCTAAATTTTGTTGGGCAATTTCTCCTGAGTACACCAGTACCTCACATGTGGGGGTAAACCACTGTTTGGGCACATGGTAAGGCTCGGAAGGGAAGGAGCGCCATTTGACTTTTTGAATGAAAAATTATCTCCATCGTTAGCGGACACCATGTCGCGTCTGGAAAGCCCCTGTGTGTCTAAACATTGGAGCTCCTCCACAAGTGACCCCATTTTGGAAACTAGACCCCCCAAGGAACTCATCTAGAGGCATAGTGAGCACTTTAAACCCCCAGGTGCTTCACAAATTGATCCGCAAAAATGAAAAAGTACTTTTTTTCACACAAAATTTCTTTTAGCCTCAATTCTTTCATTTTCACATGGGCAACAGGATAAAATGGATCCTAAAATTTGTTGGGCAATTTCTCCTGAGTATGCCGATACCTCATATGTGGGGGTAAACCACTGTTTGGGTGCACGGCAAGGCTCTGAAGGGGAGGCGTGCCATTTGACTTTTTGAATGGAAAATTAGCTCCAATCGTTAGCGGACACCATGTCGCGTTTGGAGAGCCCCTGTGTGCCTAAACATTGGAGCTCCCCTACAAGTGACCCCATTTTGGAAACAAGACCCCCCAAGGAACTTATCTAGATGCATAGTGAGTACTTATAACCCCCAGGTGCTTCACAGAAGTTTATAACGCAGAGCCGTGAAAATAAAAAAATAATTTTTCTTTCCTCAAAAATGATTTTTAGCCCAGAATTTTTTATTTTCCCAAGGGTAATAGGAGAAATTGGACCCCAAATGTTGTTGTCCAGTTTGTCCTGAGTACGATGATACCCCATATGTGGGGGTAAACCACTGTTTGGGCGCACGGCAGGGCTCGGAAGGGAAGGCACGCCATTTGGCTTTTTGAATGGAGAATTAGCTCCAATCATTAGCGGACACCATGTCGCGTTTGGAGAGCCCCTGTGTGCCTAAACATTGGAGCTCCCGCACAAGTGACCCCATTTTGGAAACTAGACCTCCTAAGGAACTAATCTAGATGTGTGGTGAGCACTTATAACCCCCAAGTGCTTCACAGAAGTTTATAACGCAGAGCCATGAAAATAAAAAATAATTTTTCTTTTCTCAAAAATGATTTTTTAGCCCACAATTTTTTATTTTCCCAAGGGTAACAGGAGAAATTGGACCCCAAAAGTTGTTGTCCAGTTTCTCCTGAGTACGCTGATACACCATATGTGGGGGTAAACCACTGTTTTGGCACACGTCGGGGTTCGGAAGGGAACTAGTGACGTTTTGAAATGCAGACTTTGATGGAATGCTCTGCGGGCATCAGGTTGCGTTTGCAGAGCCCCTGATGTGCCTAAATAGTAGGAACTCCCCACAAGTGACTCCATTTTGGAAACTAGACCCCCAAGGGAACTTATCTAGATGTGTGGTGAGCACTTTGAACCCCCAAGTGCTTCACAGAAATTTATAACGCAGAGCCGTGAAAATAATAAATGCGTTTCCTTTCCTCAAAAATATTTTTTTAGCCCAGAATTTTTTATTTTTGCAAGAGTAACAGGAGAAATTGGACCCCAAAAGTTGTTGTCCAGTTTCTCCTGAGTACGCTGATACCCCATATGTGGGGGTAAACCACTGTTTGGGCACATGCCGGGGCTCGGAAGGGAAGTAGTGATGTTTTGGAATGCAGACTTTGATGGAATGGTCTGCGGGCATCATGTTACGTTTGCAGAGCCCCTGATATGCCTAAACAGTAGAAACCCCCCACAATTGACCCCATTTTGGAAACTAGACCCCCCATGGACCTTATCTAGATGTGTGGTGAGCACGTTCAACCCCCAAATGCTTCACAGAAGTTTACAACGCAGAGCCGTGAAAATAAAAAATCATTTTTCTTTCCTCAAAAAAGATGTTTTAGCAAGCAATTTTTTATTTTCACAAGGGTAACAGGAGAATTTGGACCCCAATATTTGTTGCCCAGTTTGTTGTGAGTGTGCTGGTACCCCAAATGTGGGGGTAAACCACTGTTTGGGCACACGTCAGGGCTCGGAAGGGAAGTAGTGACATTTGAAATGCAGACTTTGATGGAATGGTCTGCGGGCGTCACATTGCATTTGCAGAGCCCCTGATGTGCCTAAACAGTAGAAACACCCCACAAGTGACCCCATTTTGGAAACTAGACCCCCGAAGGAACTTATCTAGATGTGTGGTGAGCACTTTCAACCCCCAAGTGCTTCACAGAAGTTTATAACGCAGAGCCGTGAAAATAAAAAATAATTGTTCTTTCCTCAAAAATTATGTTTTAGCAAGAAATTTTTTATTTTTGCAAGGGTAACAGGAGAAATTGGACCCCAACAGTTGTTGCCCAGTTTGTCCTGAGTATGCTGGTACCCCAAATGTGGGGGTAAACCACTGTTTGGGCACACGTCAGGGCTCGGAAGGGAAGTAGTGACATTTGAAATGCAGACTTTGATGGAATGGTCTGCGGGCGTCACATTGCATTTGCAGAGCCCCTGATGTGCCTAAACAGTAGAAACACCCCACAAGTGACCCCATTTTGGAAACTAGACCCCCGAAGGAACTTATCTAGATGTGTAGTGAGCACTTTCAACCCCCAAGTGCTTCACAGAAGTTTATAACGCAGAGCCGTGAAAATAAAAAATAATTGTTCTTTCCTCAAAAATTATGTTTTAGCAAGTAATTTTTTATTTTTGCAAGGGTAACAGGAGAAATTGGACCCCAACAGTTGTTGCCCAGTTTGTCCTGAGTACGCTGGTACCCCAAATGTGGGGGTAAACCACTGTTTGGGCGCACGTCGGGGCTTGGAAGGGCGGGAGCACCATTTGACTTTTTGAACGCAAGATTGGCTGGAATCAATGGTGGCGCCATGTTGCGTTTGGAGACCCCTGATGTGCCCAAACAGTGGAATCCCCTCAATTCTAACTTCAACACTAACCCCAACACACCCCTAATCCTAATCCCAACTGTAGCCATAACCCTAATCACAACCCTAACCCCAACACACCCCTAACCACAACCCTAACCGCAACACACCCGTAACCCTAATTCCAACCCTAACCCTAATCCTAACCCTAATCCCAACCGTAACCCTAATCCCAACCCTAACCACAACTGTAACCCCAACACACCCCTAACCCTATCCGTAACCCTAACCACAAGCCTAATCTTAACCCTATTTCAAACCCTAGCCCTAATTCCAACTCTAACTCTAATTCCAACCCTAACCCTAAGGCTATGTGCCCACGTTGCGGATTCGTGTGAGATTTTTCCGCACGATTTTTGAAAAATCTGCAGGTAAAAGGCACTGCGTTTTACCTGCGGATTTACAGCAGATTTCCAGTGTTTTTTTGTGCGGATTTCACCTGCGGATTCCTATTGAGGAACAGGTGTAAAACGCTGCGGAATCCGCACAAAGAATTGACATGCTGCGGAAAATACAACACAGCGTTTCTGCACGGAATTTTCCGCACCATGGGCACAGCGGATTTGGTTTTCCTTAGGTGTACATGGTACTGTAAACCTGATGGAAAACTGCTTCGAATTCGCAGCGGCCAATCCGCTGCGGATCCGCGGCCAATCCGCTGCGGATCCGCGACCAATCCGCTGCGGATCCGCGGCCAATCCGCTGCGGATCCGCTGCCAATCCGCTGCGGATCCGCGCCCGATCCGCTGCGGATCCGCTCTGTGTGCACATGCCATAACCCTACCCCTAACCATAACCCTACCCGTAACCCTAACCCTACCCCTAACCCTACCCCTAGTTCTAACCCTAGTTCTAACCCTAACCCTAGTGGAAAAAGAAAAAAAAATATTTTCTTTATTTTATTATTGTCCCTACCTATGGGGGTGATAAAGGGGGGGGGTTTATTTATTATTTTTTTATTTTGATCGCTGTGATAGAACCTACCACAGCGATCAAAATGTACTTGTAATGAATCTGCCGGCTGGCAGATTCGGCGGGCGCACTGCGCATGCACCCGCCATTTTCCTAGATGGCGGCGCCCATGGAGAAGACGGCCGGACACCGGGAGGGACATGGAAGCTAGGTAAGTATGGGGGGGTGGGATCGGAACACGGGGGGGGGGATCGGAGGACCGGGGGAGCGGACAAGAGGACCGGGGGAGCGGACAGGAGGGAGGAGGGGAGCGGACAGGAGATCGGGGCAGAAAGGACGACTGGGGGGGCGATCGGTGGGGTGGGGGCGGGGCAGATCGGGGTCTCCAGCCATGGCAGATGCTATTGCAGCATCGGCCATGGCTGGATTGTAATATTTCACCATTTTCATAGGTGAAATATTACAAATCGCTCTGATTGGCTGTTTCACTTTCAACAGCCAATCAGAGCGATCGTAGCCACGGGGGGGTGAAGCCACCCCCCCTGGGCTAAAGTACCACTCCCCCTGTCTCTGCAGATCGGGTGAAAATGGAGTTAACCCTTTCACCCGATCTGCAGGGATGCGATCTTTCCATGACGCCACATAGGCGTCATGGGTCGGATTGGCACGGGTTTTCATGACGCCTACGTGGCGTCATGGGTCGGGAAGGGGTTAAAAAAACAGGTAAAGTGCACAGATGTTGCATGCAACTTCCAATATTTAATATAACTCTTGCAAAAAAATCAGGCCAATTATGACAATTGGCTCAAACTCTGTCAGAGTCTGATCTGAGTGTGACCCAATTTTCTTGCATAAAAGAATTGCAGCACAGATGCGGAGAAGACAGAGAAAGTAACATTTCCATCACTTCCATTGCCGGTGTCAGCATAGACTTGTATGGGTGTATGCGATCCAATGCTCGGATGCAAATCAAATCCAAATCAGCATGAGAAAATAATCTCAGATCTTCACTACCACATAGTATTACACTGAGCAAAGTGCTATCAGATAAAGCATGGGATAGCCCTCTGCTGTGTTATACTCTTGTTAGAGCTAGCCCTCAGCATTAAGATTGCAATGTTGCATCCACATTTAATGATTGTTGATGGGGTTGCATTATGGCATGCAACAAACCGCAATGCAACTTAATTGACAATCCTTTAATGATACCACGATATCATGCCGCACAATTTTCTTCCTGTGTACTAGTATTGTTTATACCCTTTCCGACATTAGGCATAATACTATGCCAATGTCAGACACCCTCCCTTTGATGTGGGCTCCAGAGGTGAGCCCACATCTTTTCTGGCACATGTCAGCTGTTTTGAACAGCTAACATGTACCTGGAACGGCCGTGGGTGGAATCGCAATCCACCCGTGGCTATTAACCCATTAAATGCCGCTGTCAAACTCTGGCAGCGGCATTTAACATACGCTTCTGGCAATCGCATTGGAAATCCCCCATTGTCGACCCCGTTACGTGATCGCGGGTCAACGATGGGTTGACATGACAACCACAGGTCTCCTGCAGAGCTCTATGGTTGCCACTGCCGGATTGCTATGAGCGCCGCCCGGTGGCCGGCGCTCATAGCATTTGAGTAATTCTGCTGCATACAGGAGATCTGATCATTGCTTGTATGTAGCAGAGCCGATTGGGTTATGGCAGCTTCTAGTCTCCTATGAAGACTATTGAAGCATGCCAAAATTTTAAAAAAATGTTTTTAAAATTATAAAAAAATTAAAAAAATCTAAAAGTTCAAATCAGCCCCTTTTGCCTCACTCAAAAGGAAATAATAAAAAAAAATCAAATATACACATATTTGGTATCGCCACATTCAAAATCTATCACTAAAAAAGGATTAACCTGATCGCTAAACGGCATAGCGAGAAAAAAAGGCAAAACCCCAGAATTACATTTTTTTTGGTCACCACGACATTGCATTAAAATGCAATAACGGGCGTTCCAAAGATCGTATCTGCACCAAAATGGTATCATTAAAAACATCAGCTCGGCACGCAAAAAAAATAAGTCATCACCCAACCAGAGATCACGAAAAATGGAAACGCTATGGGTATCGGAAAATGGCGCAATTTTTTTATCAAAGTTTGGATTTTTTTTCACCACTTAGATAAAAAAGAACATATACATGTTTGGTGTCTATGAACTCGTAATGACGTGGAAAATCATAATGGCAGGTCAGTTTTAGCATTTAGTGGGTATAGTAAAAAAGCAAAGCAAAAGACAACTGTGGGATTGCACTTTTTTGCAATTTCACCGCACTTGGAATTTCTATCCTGTTTTCCAGTACATGACATGTTAAAACCAATGCAAAAAACAAGCCCTCACATGGCCATATTGTCAGAAAAATAAAAAAGTTATGGCTCTGGGAAGAAGGGGAGCTAAAAACGAAAGCGCAAAAATGAAAATACCTCTGGGTTTAAGGGGTTAAAGTCTTGGGCTAATCCTATCTTGTAATTGTTTATTTTTTTCTCATGAGGAAAGGTGTTTTTGTGCATTTTAGTTCAACTTACTAATAAAGAAAATCATTTATACAGCTATTATAATCCAAAATTTTATAACATGTTACATTACTTGTTATCTGCCAGCTATATACCAGCTTTATACAATCATGTTCTGTTTCAGTTTGTTTTTTACGGTACGTGTAGAAGCTCTATGGCTGTGAACCAGAATTCAGATTTAAATAATGCACCCTTTTGTAAAAGGGAAGATTGCTCTCTCATATTTCCAGGGGTCCCATATCTGATTTTATATCTTATCTTTATTTATCAAAGGTTATGACAGCATACTCAGCTGCTTTTGAATGTGCTTCTTTTCTTTTATTTTGTGAGGATTGGTGGCTATTGTACTATTATCTGTCAACTACAAATGCAGCAAACTGCATCTCATGTCAATAGCTGCGCGATCTATACAGCTTGCTCATAAAATATACTGGAAACATTTTCTAGAAATATTGTTTAGAACTGAAGCAGCAATAAAACTTGTCTCTGAGCACTACTCCAGCATAAACGGACACGGGGTGCTAGATATCGTAACATGTCATTTGTTTGAAATATCTATTCAACAATGCTTATTGTGGAAACGGACGTGTGATATCAAATGGCAACTGAAGAAGTAGTTCAGCAAAACGGCGACATACAATAAACCATGCAATCCCATAACAATCTGAAATGGAGCTCTCCATTCTTTTATCGACCTCTAATGACATTCAGGGCTCAATCAGATCAGATATCTGTGATTGTCATATGGGTTCTATCCATGATTTTTATGGATTAAACTCATACCTATTATATTCTATAGGCATATTCACATATGCTAGTTTTTTTTACAGACTGAGTGTTGGGCAAAAAAACATACTTGTTTATTTGTATACTAGTCAAGGGTCAAAACTGCAAAGGTAAATCTATGGGTCCACTGAAGTGCCATCCTAGTTGGAAAAAGAAACTGATGAAACTCAGATGGTGAAACCAGACACTGACGAAACATTGATGAAAATCTGATGCGAGACACTGTTGAAAACCTGTTCTTTTTTGTGTACAATAAAAATCAATAACATCTGAATGGGAACATAGAAAGGATGAGCGGACCCATGGAAGTTTGGGTTCTGGTACCCAAACCAAACCATAGTACAAAGATTAGTTCAGATACCAGAGCTGTACCCGAACTTGAACCAGATCCCGAACCCCATTAAAAACAGTGAGCACTTGAACTTTGGAGCTTGAACAGTTCTTTCGTTTTCATTCTGTCTCTCTCACTCTCCAATGGAATTCTCCTGCAATTTTGAAGTTTCCAATGGACTATTGGGAAAAGTTCATGTTCATTAACTGTCCGGTAATAACCCCATACTAATATATTCTGGCAGCCCATATAAAGGATATAGTGCCACCACTGTTCCCTCTAAGTTGTGTGATCTGGAATGGAAATAGTTAAAATAACAAATATCAGCTCTATATAGAAGTGCTTCTCACTAAATTAAAATATCATCAAAAAAGTTAATTTGTTTCAGTTCTTCACTACAAAAAGTGAAACTCATATTATATAGAGTCACTACAAACAGAGTGATCAATTTCAAGTGTTTATTTTTGCTAATGTTAATGATTTTGGCTTGCAGCCAATGAAAACCCAAAAGTCATTATCTCAGTAAATTAGAATAATTAACATAAACAGCTGAAAATGCTTCCTAAGCATTTAAAAAGGTCCCTTAGTCTGTTTCAGTAGGCTCCACAATCATGGAGAAGACTGCTAACTTAACAGATGTCCAGAAGGCAGTCAGTGACACACTCCACAAGGAGAGTAAGCTACATAAGGTCATTGCTAAAGAAGCTGGCTGTTCACAGAGTGCTGTATCCAAGCATATTAATGGAAAGTTGAGTGGAAGGAAAAAGTGTGGTAGAAAAATGTGCTCAAGCAACCGGGATAACCACAGTCTTCAAAGAATTTTGAAAATGCCATTCAAAAATGTTGGGAAGATTCACAAGGAGTGGACTGCTGCTGGAGTTATTGCTTCAAGAGCCACCACACACAGATGTATGCAGGACATGGGCTACAAGTGTCGCATTCCTTGTGTCAAGCCACTCATGACCAATAGGCAATGCCAGAATCGTCTTACCTGGGCCAAAGAGAAAAACAACTGGACTGTTGCTCAGTGGTCCAAGGTGTTGTTTTCAGATAAAAGTAAATTTTACATTTCATTTGGAAATTATGGTCCCAGTGTCTGGAGGAAGAGTGGAGAGGCACACAATCCAAGCTGCTGGAGGTCTAGTGTGAAGTTACCACAATCAGTGATGGTTTGGGGAGCCATGCCATTTGCTGGTGTAGGTCCACTGTGTTTTATCAAGACCAAAGTCAGCGCAGCTGTCTACCAGGAAATTTTAGAGCACTTCATGCTTCCCACTGCTGACAAGCTTTTTGGAGATGGAAATTTCATTCTCCAGCAGGACTTGGCACCTGTCCACACTGCTAAAAGTAACAATACCTGGTTTAAAAACAGCAGTATCACTGTGCTTGATTGGCCAGCAAACTCGCCTGACCTTAACCCTATAGAGAATCTGTGGGGTATTATTAAGAGGAAGATGAGAGGCACCAGACCCAACAATGCAGATGAGCTGAAAGCTGCTATCAAAGCAACCTGGGCTTCCATAACACCTCAGCAGTGCCACAGGCTGATCGCCTCCATACCACACTGATGCAGTAATTGATGCAAAAGGAGCCACGACCAAGTATTGAGTGCATTTACTGAACATACATTTCAGTAGGCCAACATTTCGGATTTTAAAATCATTTTTCAAACTTGAGATAGATCACTGTTTGTAATGACTTTATAAAATATATGAGTTTCACTTTTTGTATTGAAGAAATGAAATAAATTAACTTTTTGATGATATTGTTATTTAGTGAGAAGCACCAGTATCTGCCTATTTAATTTTCTCACCCCGAGACGGCCACGTTTTGAGGGAACAGTGAGTGCCATGTTCAGTGCCCCACCATCCTGTTGTTTTCCAGTTTGGAAACACTTCTTAGTTTGGTTTTAAGCACGTTTTTATAAATGATAGAAAACATAATTTTTTTTTCTGCTTGGTTTAATATAACTTTTGAAAAGTTATTTTGTAATAGTATATCTATCTCTATTCCCCACAGAACAACAAGCACACCTGTGGATGGTACAGCTGCAGTTCAGAAGATGAAATACCAGATTTGCTTCCAGCAGTGAAATCTGAGAATAATCCTTCATGTCTCCGGGAGATAAATGAAAGTAACATTTTATTCGCAGATTATTCCCTAGAATTCAAACTGACTATGCCTAATGAAATGATTTGCTATACTAAGCTGAACACATTGGCTGGCTAAAACCTCAGCATCAAAGGAAAGGGAGAATATTCTCTGGTATTATCACATAAAGTATTATCAAGGCCATTTAAGATCATGCTAATACCTTTCTACCATCACCGGACTAAGGTGAATGACACTGATGTATTTGATTCTCATTGGCACCTTGCATATAAATTATTGCAGATTTTTTTGAAGACTCTTGTCATACAGCAAGTTACAAATTGAACATTGAGTTCATTTTACTGTAACTTCTAAATTACAATTAGCAACATTTTAGAGATTATCAAATGAACTCATGGGGTTTGTATGCATTTAAGGTACCGTATTTTCCGGCATATAAGACGACTGGGCGTATAAGACGACCCCCCAACTTTTCCAGTTAAAATATAAAATCTTCTTAAAAGTCGGGGGTCTTGTTATACGCCGTATGTCGTCTTATAGGGCAGGTGACTAATGTGCCGTTTGGGGTGGGGAGTGGTCCTGATGACGAAGAGGGGGCATCTCACAGGAAAGTGTGAGTGGAGTATCCCCCATTACCTCATTGTAGCTGCAGTGTGGGGTGCTGGGGAGCGGCGGCAGCCACCGCCCCACAGCACAGCACCCATGCGGCACAAAGAGGAGCAGCAGCTGCCGCCTCTCCCCAGCACAGAGACCCCATGCTGCAGCTACAATGAGGTAATGGGGGATACTCCACTCACACTTTCCTGTGAGACGCCCCCTCTTCGTCATCGGGACCACTCCCCCCCACCCACCATATACACATTGGTGTCTACACTCGGCGTACAAGACGGCACCCGGCGTATAAGACGACCCCCGACTTTTAAGAAGATTTTCAGGGGTTAAAAAGTAGTCTTATATGCCAGAAAATACAGTAATTTAAAGTCCCCTAGTTTACAATTTGTAAAGGCTTTACGATGGGCTTTGATGACACTACTTTGTTTCTTGTTGCCACTACTTCATGTGTACATGATTACTATTATGTAGCTGCCATTGCTACTATGTTGCCTGGAATAGCCCACATAGTGAAAAAGATTATCCTTACACAATGACACAGACTTGCATACTTTTTTTAATAAAATGCTAGCCCCGATATAGCTACTAAAACTGACAGGAAAGTAGCTTCTCCTTTTGTCAGAAAATGAACCATAAGAAGTCCTGAGAACATGTAGCTGAGTTCCTAATTAAGAAACTACATAAAGTTACTGATCATAAGATTCGGGGTAGAGATGATTGAATGTTTTAAATTTTGAAATTGACAGATTTGATGTATTTAAAAAAAAAGCTAGATTCATGGTAAATAAATTTGCTGAGAATCACAGGGACTCCAATTGCCCTGTGAAATACTCTCGGGTCTCCTACGACTTCAAGGACAGGTGCAAAAAATCCCACTTATTAAACCTGACAGGGCACACCTGTGAATTGAAAACCATTTCCGGTGACTACCTCTTGAAGCTCATCAAGAGAATGCCAAGAGTGTGCAAAGCAGTCATCAAAGCAAAAGGTGGCTACTTTGAAGAACCTAGAATATAAGACATATTTTCAGTTGTTTCACACTTTTTTGTTAAGTATATAATTCCACATGTGTTAATTCATAGTTTAGATGCCTTCAGTGTGAATGTACAATTTTCATAGTCAAGAAAATACAGAAAAATCTTTAAATGAGAAGGTGGGTCCAAACTTTTGGTCTGTACTGTACATACATATATAAATACATACATAGACATGTTGTATGCAGTCCTAGTATCCTAGTACATCAAAACTATGCTTCATTTAACTTGTCTTAACTTTCTTGCTTTGGAATCCTGTTGCCAGGCAACTCCAGAAATGCATCAAACAGGAAGGTTTGTTTTCTTTCAGTCTATGAAATGGTGGTGCCAGGCAGTCAGTGACTGGAGTACACAGCAGATTGATGAGAATTAGTGTGATCTATGTGCGAGGTGTAATCAATGGCTGACTACCTTAATGAGCGTGTGAGAGGTGACTTGTCACAGTTCTTGGGTAGGTGCCAGAATGAGCATAAATGTAGAAGACATACTACATTAAGAAACTAAATAGCTTAGAATATTTTCCTTCTTTTTCTTTCTCATGAAGAAATCATGTTTAAATCTGGTTCATTCCTGTATTTATTCCCCCCTCATGCCATATTCAAAGAAATCAGGAAGCAGAGAATTTGGATGCTTTATTTAGGTAGATCCCAGGGGAGACCTCTTATAATTGGTTTGCTCAACAATTATGTTTCTTAATGCCATAATGATACTTTCCAGTCCCTAAAAATTTTGGGTGCTAGCAATTACCTTCGGAAATCACATTCTTAGGGTACCGTCTCACATAACGATTTACCAACGATCACGACCAGCGATACGACCTGGCCGTGATCGTTGGTAAGTGGTTGTGTGGTCATTGGGGAGCTGTCACACAGACAGCTCTCCAGCGACCAACGATGCCAAAGGCCCCGGGTAACCAGGGTAAACATCGGGTTACTAAGCGCAGGGCCGCGCTTAGTAACCCGATGTTTACCGTGGTTACCAGCGTAAAAGTAAAAAAAAAAAAACCGTACATACTCACATTCCGGTGTCTGTCCCCCGGCGTTCTGCTTCTCTCCACTGTGTCTGTGCCAGCCGGAAAGCACAGCGGTGACGTCACCGCTGTGCTCGCTTTCCGGCCGGCCGGCGCTCACAGTGCAGAGAAGCAGAACGCCGGGGGACAGACACCGGAATGTAAGTATGTACTGTTTGGTTTTTTTTACTTTTACGCTGGTAACCATGGTAAACATCGGGTTACTAAGCGCGGCCCTGTGCTTAGTAACCCAATGTTTACCCTGGTTA
Source organism: Ranitomeya variabilis (assembly GCF_051348905.1). Taxonomy (NCBI): domain Eukaryota; kingdom Metazoa; phylum Chordata; class Amphibia; order Anura; family Dendrobatidae; genus Ranitomeya; species Ranitomeya variabilis. Next base: position 68,979,162 of record NC_135237.1, on the reverse strand, counting down.
CAAGCGAACGCATCGCTGGATCGCTGTCACACACAACGATCCAGCGATGTCAGCGGGAGATCCAGCGACGAAAGAAAGTTCCAAACGATCTGCTACGACATACGATTCTCAGCAGGGTCCCTGATCGCTGCTGCGTGTCAGACACAGCGATATCGTATGGATATCGCTGGAACGTCACGGATCGTACCGTCGTAGCGACCAAAGTGCCACTGTGTGACGGTACCCTTAGTGAAAGGAAGTCCATCTACGTGCCATATCTAAGTGTCACATGGTCTGTCTGTATATACACACATTTTCTGAAAGGCCACAGAGGCTGCAACACCATTAAGCAAGAGGCACCACTAACAAAACAGCACCATGAAAATCAAGGTCTTCAAACAAGTAAGGGTCCAAGTTGCTGAGAAGTACAAGTCAGGGTTGGGTTGTAAAAAAAAATCCCAATCTCTGATGATCCTCTGGAGAACCATCAAATGCATTATCCTCAAATAGAAGAAACATGATGCCACCACAAACCTGTGAAGAGAGGGCCGCCTACCAAAATTCTCAGCTCGGGCAAGGAGGGAATTATTCAGAGGCAGCAAATAGACCAAATGTAAACCTGAACGAGCTGTAGAATTTCCAAGTGGAGACTGAAATATCTGTCCATACCCCCACACTAAGCTGTACACTATATAGAGGTGACCTTTAAGGAAGAGTAGTCAGAAAAAATCCTTTACATGAAGTCAAATATTAAGGCAAGTGAGAGATTCCCCAAAAGTTTAGAGGAAGATGCCGTGGTCAGATGAGACCAAAATTGAATTTTTTGGTTACCAAGATAAACGTTATTTGAAGAAAAAATCCACTGATACATAATATATATTGATCAAACTGGCTATATACCTGTCTCAAGGACCAGAATCAGTGTATATGGACACACCAAACACATATTGATCCTACAAGAGCTCACGGAGTCATTGTCCAAACCATCATGATTAAAAATTAACACATTTTATTAAAAAGTAATTTACAAAAGTGCAACACATGCAATAAACAGCTAAAAAGACAAGGTACATAGATAGCTCATGTGTGAAGGACAAACAACCGTAGGTTTAATCACAGGGAGGGAGCAAGAGAAAAAGCTGAGTAAACTACACCACAAATAGTCAAGAGAAATAAGTCTGCTCCAAAGTGCACAGCGTTTTGTAAGGGGCAGATTTAGAATGTATCTAGAAAAACCCTAGGTTAAAGATGGTATATGGTAAGCTAGATTACAAAAACAAGTATATGTATAAAGGCACAATTGCCAATATCAGACATCTTAGAGCCAAAGGGTAATGTTGTCAATAAAAATACTCAGCTTACCCATAGTGCTGCCTGCCAACGTGTGTCCTGTGCAGCCTCGATGCGCATTTCACTTGGGCTTCCTCGGGAGACTGTCAAGGACAGGTCCGGGCAGACAACCTGTTTGGCCTAGTGGAAAAGTAACAAGTGGTTGAGAAGCTTTTAAGGAAACTGGGCATTGTTGCATACCCGTAATGGGGTACCTAAAAGGAGCCTGACGCTCAAAGAAAGGGTAATAGAACCACAACTTGGGAGAGTCCAAGGTCCCAATAGGTTACTGAGGGGTTGCCAAAGGCCACTTGTAACGACTTAATTTGTTGGAGATGTTGCAGTCCGGGGCACATTGCCATCTGTTGTCCTATCTCCACCGAACAGATGGACTACAGCATAGGAAGGCACTGTTTGTATTATACCTATCCAGCCTGCAGTGTGGACTATCAGCCCAGGGAGGGTTTATGGGGGTCCCGGGAAAGCTTGTGGGCATGTGCTGTATTCATGGGAAAGCCAAGGGCTACCCCATTGCCAGAGTGACTATAAAAACAAACTGTGGAATGGAGTCCCATGAAGTTGGAGTATTTAAACACCTGCTTCACCCAGTTATAAAAGGTTAGGACTTCAGCCCATTCTAGGATTAAAGGGGAAAGGCAGGGGTGCCAAGTTACTCAGACAGGAGCCAATTCACTCAATAGAAATCCCTATCGCAGTCGGAGGCAGATGAGTTCCCCCTATGAGTCCTTGCTAGCCACAGGGATGAGACAGTGACCCATGAGGCCAAGATTCATGTGCTGGGGGTCTCTAGCATGAATTTTGGGACTGCTCAAATGGAGGACTTTAAGTTAAAAGGGCCATGGGACAATGTTACTGTAATAAATGGGGTTGCCTCAGAACCGCGGTGGACACCAGGTTACTCTATTTCGCGGTAATTAAAGATTTGCTATTTTGGACTACTAAACTGAGAGGGGAAGTATTAGAGCTACAGTTAGTAACAGAAGCCTATATGCATAGGGTACTAGACCTGGCCCATTCTAATGTCTTTGATGGGCATCTGGGCATAGACAAAATCCAAGAGCAGGTCCTTCAAAGTTCTACTAGCCTACTGGCGGTATTACTGACAAATTTCTCAGCCAGAAGTATAGCCAGAGAGCTGATCCTTATTTTCTCCCAGACGGGCCTGCCAAAGGAGATTTAGAAGGACCCAAGAATGCTGTTCATGTCCAAAGTAATGAGAGAGTTATGTAAGGCTCTCCAGATTACACAACTCATGATGTCGGTGTACTTTTTACAGACAGACGGTCTGGTGGAGAGGTTCAATAGGACCCTAAAGTCCATGCTTAAGAAGGTCATGGAGAAGGATGGCTGAGACTGGGATTGTCTACTCCTGTTCCTGTTGTTCTCTGTTAGGGAAGTTCCACAGGCCTCTACAGGGTTCTCACAGTTTGAGCTACAGAACCCTCAGGGACTTCTAGACATTGTGAAGGAGACCTGGGAAGCAGAAGTTACACCCCACCATAGAATAATTGAACATGTGCCCTGATGTAGGACAGGATCATGAAGGTGATGCCAATTGTAAGGGAGAGCCTCCTTCAAGTACAAGAGGCCCAGGCAAAGGTCTACAATGGGTCGGCAAGGCTGAGACAGCTTAGCCCTGTAGACTGGGTGTTGGTGTGACCCTTGGTCAAAAGTAAATTTATGGCCAAGTAGCAGGGGCCATACAAGGTGGTCGAGAAGCTTAGTGATGTCAACTACAAGGTCCATTAGCTAGGGAGAAGACAGCCATACCAGGTGTACCACATAAACCTGCTTAAATCATGGAGACAGGGAACCTGTTTAAGCTATTTGCCTGAAGCCAAGGCAGAGGATTTCACAGTGGCAGAGACACTGTCCATGTCCCAGTAATAACAGTAATGAAAACTGCTTTAGCGGAAACAGAACCTGTTTTATGAGTTGACAGGATGCACAGAAGTTGTTGAGCATGAAATCGTGAAGGAGCCACATGTGCAGGTGAAACAAAAGCCGTATCAAATGCCGAAAGCCCACCGCGAGGTGATTTTGAAGAATATGAGGAGAATGTTGAGCCTGAACATTAGGGTTGAGCGAAACGGGTCGGCCATTTTCAGAAGTCGCCGACTTTTGGCAAAGTCGGGTTTCATGAAACCCGACCCGACCCCTGTGTGGGGTCGGCCATGAGGTCGGCGATCTTCTGAATCTGGTATCGGAATTCCGATACCGAGTTCCGATATGTTTGCGATATCGGAAATCGGTATCGGAATCCACATTTAAGTGTAAAATAAAGAATTAAAATAAAAAATATTGATATACTCACCTCTCCGGAGGCTCCTGGACATCGCCGCTGGTAACCGGCAGCCTTCTTTGCTTAAAATGGGCGCGTTCAGGGCCTTCCATGATGTCATGGCTTCTGATTGGTCGCGGCTGCCCATGTGACCGCCACGCGACCAATCACAAGCCGTGACGTAATTCTCAGGTCCTAAGTTCCTAATTCTAGGAATTTAGGACCTGAGAATTACGTCACAGCTTGTGATTGGTCGCGTGGCGGTCACATGGGTGGCCACGACCAATCACAAGCCGTGACGTCATCTAAGGCCCTGAACGCGCTCATTCTTAAGAAGGAAGGCTGCCGGAAAGAAGCAGGGCGCGTCCGAGGGTGAGTATATACCTAATAGGAATATACTCACCCTCGGCTTCTTTCCGGCAGCCTTCCTTCCTAAGAATGAGCGCGTTCAGGGCCTTAGATGACGTCACGGCTTGTGATTGGTCGAGGCCGCCCATGTGACCGCCACGCGACCAATCACAAGCCGTGACGTAATTCTCAGGTCCTAAATTCCTAGAATTAGGAATTTAGGACCTGAGAATTACGTCACGGCTTGTGATTGGTCGCGTGGCGGTCACATGGGCGGCCGCAACCAATCAGAACCCGTGACGTCATGGAAGGCCCTGAACGCGCTCATTTTAAGCAAAGAAGGCTGCCAGTTACCAGCGGTAAGGTCCAGGCTGCGTCGGAGAGGTGAGTATATCAATATTTTTTATTTTAATTCTTTATTTTACACATTAATATGGATCCCAGGGCCTGAAGGAGAGTTTCCTCTCCTTCAGACCCTGGGAACCATAGCATCCCATTGCACTGCATTGGGTTTCAAGTTTCGGCCGACCCCGACCCTGACTTTTTTATAGGATCGGCCGATTTCACTCGACCCGACTTTTGAGAAAGTCGGGTTTCGTGAAACCCGACCCGATCCTATAAAAATAAAAGTCGCTCAACCCTACTGAACATCATTAACTTGTGCCTAAGCCTGATGAAGAATGGTGTTTCTGTAACAACTACAGGAAACTAAATGAGGTATCCAAATTCGATGCGTAGGCAATGTCCTGGGTCAATGAACTCATTGAGAGGCTAGAGTCCGTCAGATACATCCCCATCCTGGACGAAAAGGTACTGGCAAATTCTCCTGTCTCAAAGTACCATGGAGAAACAGTTTCTCTACACCTGATTGTTTGGGCTGCAGTGAGCCCGGCTACCTTCCAGAGGACCACTGACCGGGTTATATCCCCTCACGAAAAGTATGCTGCAGTTTTCCTCAGCGATATTGTGATATTCAGCCTGGATTGAGGTAGTCATCTGCAGACAGTCCAGGCCATAGTGGATGTGCTGAGAAAGGCAGGGTTTACCATAAACCCAAAGAAGTGTGCCTTGTGGAAAAAGGAGGCAAAATACTTGATCTACATTGTCGAAAGAAGCTAAATAAAGCCACAAATGAATAACGTAGAGGCAATCCCAATTTGGCCGCAACCAGTCTCCAAGAAACAGGTTTGGATGTTTCTGCCAATTGTGGGATACTATCAGTGATTTATCCCGAATTTCACCATGATAGCCACATACAGTCATATGAAAAATTTGGGCACCCCTATTAATCTTAAGCTTAATGTTTTATAAAAATTGTTTTTTTTGCAATAGCTATTTCAGTTTCATATATCTAATAACTGTTGGACACAGTAATGTTTCTGCCTTGAAATGAGATTTATTGTACGAACAGAAAATGTGCAATCTGCATTCAAAGAAAATTTGACAGGTGCATAAGTATGGGCACCCTTATCATTTTCTTGTTTTAAATACTCCTACCTACTTTTTACTGACTTACTAAAGCACTTTTTTTGGTTTTGTAACCTCATTGAGCTTTGAACTTCATAGCTAGGTGTATACAATCATGAGAAAAGCTACTTAAAGTGGCCAATTGCAAGTTGTTCTCCTGTTTGAATCTCCTCCGCAGAGTGGCATCATGGGCTCCTCAAAACAACTGTCAAATGATCTGAAAATAAAGATTATTCAACATAGTTGTTCAGGGGAAGGATACAAAAAGCTGTCTCAGAGGTTTAACCTGTCAATTTCCACTGTGAGGAACATAGTAAGGAAATGGAAGAACACAGGTACAGTTCTTGTTAAGGCCAGAAGTGGCAGGCCAAGAAAAACATCAGAAAGGCAGAGAAGAAGAATGGTGAGATCAGTCAAGGACAATCCTCAGACCACCTCCAGAGATCTGCAGCATCAACTTGCTGCAGATGGTGTCACTGTGCATCGGTCAACTATACAACGCACTTTGCACAAGGAGAAGCTGTATGGGAGAGTGATGCGAAAGAAGCTGTTTCTGCAAGCACGCCACAAACAGAGTCGGCTGAGGTATGCAAAAGCACATTTGGAGAAGCCCATTTCTTTTTGGAAGAAGGTCCTGTGGACTCATGAAACCAAGATTGAGTTGTTTGGTAATACAAAAAGGAGTTATGCATGGCGGCAAAAAAACACAGTGCGTTGTATAGTTGACCGATGCACAGTGACACCATCTGCAGCAAGTTGATGCTGCCGCTCTCTGGAGATGGTCTGAGGATTGTCCTTGACTGATCTCACCATTCTTCTTCTCTGCCTTTCTGATGTTTTTCTTGGCCTGCCACTTCTGGCCTTAACAAGAACTGTACCTGTGTTCTTCCATTTCCTTACTATGTTCCTCACAGTGGAAATTGACAGGTTAAATCTCTGAGACAGCTTTTTGTATCCTTCCCCTGAATAACTATGTTGAATAATCTTTGTTTTCAGATCATTTGACAGTTGTTTTGAGGAGCCCATGATGCCACTCTTCAGAGGATATTCAAACAGGAGAACAACTTGCAAGTGGCCACTTTAAGTAGCCTTTCTCATGATTGCATACACCTAGCTATGAAGTTCAAAGCTCAATGAGGTTACAAAACCAAAAAAAGTGCTTTAGTAAGTCAGTAAAAAGTAGGTAGGAATATTTAAAACAAGAAAATGATAAGGGTGCCCATACTTATGCACTTGTCAAATTTTGTTTGAATGCAGATTGCACATTTTCTGTTAGTACAGTAAACCTCATTTCAAGGCAGAAACATTACTGTGTCCAACAGTTATTAGATATATGAAACTGAAATAGCTGTTGCAAAAAAAAAACAATTTTTATAAAACATTAAGCTTAAGATTAATAGGGGTGCCCAAACTTTTTCATATAACTGTATGTGACCGACCTTTTTAAGGGCATGAAGACATCGATGGCTAAGTGGTCTTCTGAAGCAGAGATGGCATTCCAAGAGTTGAAGCAGCCGGTCTTGATCGCACCTGACTTCAGTAAGGAATTTGTGGTCCAAACGGACACCTCAGAGATCAAGTTTGGTTATATGTTGCCCCAGGAAGTAAACAGGGAGGAACATCCAATCCGGTATCTAAGCAGGAAACTCTCCTCCTGTGAGAAAAACTTTTTCATTTTAGAAAAAGAATACTTGGCTCTCAAACGTATACAATTTACACTCTGAGATACTACCTGATGGGCTGGAATTTCATCCTAGTGTCACATCATGCGCTTCTTAGATGGATAAGGGAAAGGAAGGGGAAGAATGTTGGGGTGGTTAGGTGGTTTTCAGGACTCCAAGACTTCAGGTTTTGAGTGGAACACAAGCCTGGGATGCTACATGGCAGTGCAGAAGGTGCCAAAACCCCCGGCTTTGGGCAGAGAGGAGGGATATGTAGCAAAGTCACTGGCAAAGTACTGGGAGATATGCTGGGAAGGGGAGATATGCATTATTGAAGTTATTAGCTTCACTAATATGAACCTAGGAAAATGCTCCAGCACACTAAGCACGGAGAGGGGTTAATTGGCCATGTTAAGGAATAGGTTTTAGTGAACAGATGAAGAGTGGATGGGAGGCTGTTCACCATATCTCCACCCCAGGATGGAGTTTAGAAGGTAAATACACAGAATTCTGGCTCATTCAGCTTTGGGTGTGCCTGGAGACAAGAGCTCCACACCTGTGTTTTCATTATAAGGTAAGCTGAAGCTTTTTATGTTTGTTGCATGAGCGGGTGGATCCCTGCAGCAACACGGATTGTGCCATTTGTTATGTTTTGTTTTCCTGTTAGGCCAGAAAGGTCATGTTTACTTTGTTAACTCTGCACTGATTTATTCAGTACATTTAATAAACCAGAGGAAGGTTTAAAGAGACATCATTACTTTTTCTACTTTTCTGTGCAGCCGTGTGAGCCAATCTACAACATATATACAGTATATACACTCACCGGCCACTTTATTAGGTACACCATGCTAGTAACGGGTTGGACCCCCTTTTGCCTTCAGAACTGCCTCAATTCTTCGTGGCATAGATTCAACAAGGTGCTGGAAGCATTCCTCAGAGATTTTGGTCCATATTGACATGATGGCATCACACAGTTGCCGCAGATTTGTCGGCTGCACATCCCTGATGCGAATCTCCCGTTCCACCACATCCCAAAGATTTCATGTTGTTTACGCCAAATTCTGACCCTACCATCCGAATGTCGCAGCAGAAATCGAGACTCATCAGACCAAGCAACGTTTTTCCAATCTTCTACTGTCCAATTTCGATGAGCTTGTACAAATTGTAGCCTCAGTTTCCTGTTCTTAGCTGAAAGGAGTGGTACCCGGTGTGGTCTTCTGCTGCTGTAGCCCATCTGCCTCAAAGTTCGACGCACTGTGCGTTCAGAGATGCTCTTAGGCCTACCTTGGTTGTAACGGGTGGCGATTTGAGTCACTGTTGCCTTTCTATCAGCTCGAACTAGTCTGCCCATTCTCCTCTGACCTCTGGCATCAACAAGGCATTTCCGCCCACAGAACTGCCGCTCACTGGATTTTTTTTCTTTTTCGGACCATTCTCTGTAAACCCTAGAGATGGTTGTGCGTGAAAATCCCAGTAGATCAGCAGTTTCTGAAATACTCAGACCAGCCCTTCTGGCACCAACAACCATGCCACGTTCAAAGGCACTCAAATCACCTTTCTTCCCCATACTGATGCTCGGTTTGAACTGCAGGAGATTGTCTTGACCATGTCTACATGCCTAAATGCACTGAGTTGCCGCCATGTGATTGGCTGATTAGAAATTAAGTGTTAACAAGAAGTTGGACAGGTGTACCTAATAAAGTGGCCAGTGAGTGTATATATATATAGTAGCATAGCGCCTACTACGTGTCTTGGGGGACACTCGCTTGGCACGGGATTAATGCACTCAGGCATGGTTTTCTATCAAAACACAGTCTCTTAGGTTTATTTCGCACAACATAAACCACATCCACAGGAACTTAGTAACAGCTTGAACAGTATCTGGACATATTCAACTTCACCACAGTTCGTCTCTGACCCCGGTCAGCATTACACGCGGTTTTCAGACCATTACCCGTTGGCAACCTTCATGAGTTCCTGGACACCTCTTGGCCTCAGAGGTGCCCCATACACAATGTCTCTCTTCTAACCCCGGTTAGCATATCACACGGATCTCCATCCATTACCTGTTGGTGCTGCACAGGTTCTCGGATACCTCTCTTCACCAGAGGCATCCTTCAGACGTTCACACTCTATCTTTCCTTTTCTCTGACCCCGGTCAGTACAACACGAATCTCCATTCGTTACCTGCCATTGCTGCACAGGTTCTCGGATACCTCTCTTCCTCAGAGGCATCCTTCAGACATTCCCACTCTGACCCCGGTCAGTACAACACGGATCTCCATCCGTTCTACAGCCTGGTCTGTGCAAGGTCCAGAGCCCCTGCCATGTGCTCTCCAGGGAACCGACCCTCCCAACACATGGGGCTCTCTCCAGGACCTTCCAGCACAGACCATTCAGATCCACACTCAGAGCCCATGTGACCATCACGCAGTCACATGATATAGTACTAACCACTCCCACAGGTGGGTGTGTGGATGTGTGGCTAGTTTGTCCCACCCATCTCACACCACTAGCCTAGTAAGTCTCCCTTACAATTACACCATAGATATACACACTCTTGAGGGACTACAGGTCCCAGAATAACATTGCATCAGACTTACCATGCATACTCCCTCTGCGACACATATCGGCCATTCACAACACTGCCAGTCACTGTTTTACCACCATTATCACAACAGATATGCCTCCATGCATATCCCAAGGAGCACACACAGCACCCCCTAGCTGCCACAGGGGTCACTACACCACATATTCCTCCTCTGTTCAAACCCGTAGGGTTGAACACTTATCACACACCATCCTCATCATCACACCTTTGTTAGTTTTTTTCCAGCCCCTAGCGGTCAACATGTAAGTCTTGAACTTAAGCCGCCAAGTCACCGTCTGTCTGTGTCAACAGACCTTTTAGTCACCACATTTTTGTAGCAAGGTCTCCCACCTATGTCACTCTCAAACTCACCACTCCAGACCCATCCACCATCTCTTGCATGGCTTGACCATTCCTTCCATTAGGCTCTCACACGGCACTCAGCAGCCCGTCTCCAAAGCTCCTCTTGCTTTAACCAGGTTTCTACTTCAAGCCCCACTCCTTTGGTGGCCTTTCTTCACTGTACTCCCTTATTTCTTCAGAGTCACAGTCACCCGCATAGTCTGTGTTACACCTCACAGTATGGTGAACCCCCAAGTCACACTCTTTCTGGGTGTCAGCTCCACACGTTTTATCTATCACATCACTAACAGTCATATTGTGGCACACATCAGGTGATGTCATGTCCATAAGTTGGGACCGCCCACCATTTTCCTTGGTCACACGCAACTTAGGACTGTCAACTATAGGGGGTGCATTCTCTGCATCAATTTTCATACAAAATAATTCATTTGACCCGGACAACAGTCCGAATGAATCACCCTTTTGGGATGCTCCGCCCCCTTTTGGGAAACCACCATCCCGCGGGACTCCACCCCCTTTTGGGCAACTACTACCTTTTGGGTTACCGCCCCCCTTTTGGGACTCCACCCCTTTTTTGGAAACCACCATTCAGTGGAACTCCACCCCCTTTAGGGTTATCACCCTTTTTGGGCAATTACTCCCTTTTGGGATACCACCCCCTTTTGGGACTCCGCCCCTTTTTGGCAACCATCCCTGTTTGGGTTTTCCGCCCCATTTTTGGGGATGCTACCCTTTAGGGACACCACGCCTTCCCTGGGGTACACCCAACAGTACCAGTTCACACAGTACAGAGAAAAAAAACACGTCTCTTTGGGTTGCACCGGCCCTTTAAGAGTCTGCACAGAAAGAAGAAAAAAAATGTTTTGTTATTTTTTTCAACACTTCACAAGCTCCTGCTGGCAATCACAAGCCGCTGCTGCTGAACCTCTTGCTGCAACTGCAGCCGCACTCCACAACGCTCTGTACGGCTCCACCGCAGACTTCGTGGACCCGCCGATCCACAGCAAGACGCTTGTCACCTTCGTAACCCTGCCGAATTACAGCAAGACGCTTGTCACCTTCGTAACCCCGCTGAGTTACAGGCATTACTGCACAAACACTTTATCTCACTGATCCCGATCAGTATCACACGGTTGTCAGACCGTCAACTCTTCTGGCTTAGCCAGCACCGCACATGTGCTTCTTAGGAAACCGTTTGCCCGCATTGAGCACCAATTGTAGCATAACGCCTACTACGTGTCTTGGGGGACACTCGCTTGGCACGGGATTAATGCACTCAGGAACGGTTTTCTATCAAAACACAGTCTCTTAGGTTTATTTCACACAACATAAACCACATCCACAGGAACTTAGTAACAGCTTGAACAGTATCTGGACATATTCAACTTTACCACAGTTCGTCTCTGACCCCGGTCAGCATTACACATGGTTTTCAGACCGTTACCCATTGGCAACCTTCACGGGTTCCTGTACACCTCTTGGCCTCAGAGGTGCCCCATACACAATGTCTCTCTTCTAACCCCGGTTAGAACCCAACTTAGGACTGTCAACTATAGGGGGTGCATTCTCTGCATCAATTTTCATACAAAATAATTAATTTGACCCGGACAACAGTCCGAATGAATCACCCTTTTGGGATGCTCCGCCCCCTTTTGGTAAACCACCATCCCGCAGGACTCCACCCCCTTTTGGGCAACTACTACCTTTTGGGTTACCACCCCCCTTTTGGGACTCCACCCCTTTTTTGGAAACCACCATTCAGCGGAACTCCACCCCCTTTAGGGTTACTGTTATGGCTGGACCTGGTGGTTAGGAGCACCGGGAATGACCTGATAGTCAAAACTACAAAATAGAGCGAGCTCTGGGAAGTGGGAGCTCTGCTGACCGCAGCCCTAATCTATTATCACACACACTAGAATTAGCCGTGGATCGTACCTGACTCTGCCTAGACGACTCTTCACAGCCTGAGAGGCAACTACCCCTAAAGAGAAATATAGCCTCACCTTGCCTCAGAGAAATTCCCCAAAGGAAAAGAGCAGCCCCCCACATATATTGACTGTGAGTTAAGAGGAAGGCACAAACACAGGAATGAGACAGGGTTCAGCAAAGGAGGCCCGACTTACTAAATAGACAGAAGATAGATAAAGGGATCTTTGCGGTCAGCACAAAAAACTACAAAAGCCACGCAGAGTGAGCAAGAAACCCCCCGCGCCGACTCACGGCGCGGTAGGTGCCACTCTGCAACCCAGAGCTTCCAGCTAGCTAGACAATATCATGATAGCCAGCTGGACAAAACTTAGCATGTCCTCAGAAATATATTCAGCACACAAATGAACAACAAATGAGCTTAACAGGGACTTAGCTTCTGCTGAAGTAGACAGGTCATCAGGAGATCCAAGTGAGATCTGAACCTGTACAGATATATTGACAACTGGCATCAGGTAATGATCTGAGCAGAGTTAAATAGAGGAACCAGCCCAGTCTTAAACGATGCAGCTGAGGAAGCCACCTCCAGCCCAGCAGCTCCACTTTCAGCCACCAGAGGGAACCCACGGACAGAACTCACAGAAATACCATTCCTGACCACAGGAGGGAGCTCGAGAACAGAGTTCACAACAGTACCCCCCCTTGAGGAGGGGTCACCGAACCCTCACCAGAACCCCCCGGCCAATTAGGACGAGCCAAATGAAAGGCACGAACCAAATCGGCAGCATGGACATCGGAGGCAAGAACCCAGGAATTATCTTCCTGACCATAGCCCTTCCATTTGACCAGATACTGAAGTTTCCGTCTCGAGATACGAGAATCTAAAATCTTCTCCACTACATACTCCAATTCCCCCTCGACCAACACCGGAGCAGGAGGGTCAATGGAAGGAACCATAGGCGCCACATATCTCTGCAACAACGACCTATGGAACACATTATGGATGGCAAAAGAAGCTGGAAGGTCCAAACGAAATGACACAGGATTGAGGATTTCAGAAATCTTATAAGGCCCAATAAAACGAGGCTTAAACTTAGGAGAAGAAACCTTCATAGGAACATAACGAGATGACAGCCAAACCAGATCCCCAACACGAAGTCGAGGACCAACACGGCGACGGCGGTTAGCGAAACGTTGAGCCTTCTCCTGTGACAATGTCAAATTGTCCACTACATGAGTCCAAATTTGCTGCAACCTGTCCACCACAGAATCCACACCAGGACAGTCCAAAGGCTCCACCTGCCCCGAAGAGAAATGAGGATGGAAACCAGAATTACAATAAAAAGGTGAAACCAAAGTAGCCGAACTGGCCCGATTATTAAGGGCGAACTCAGCCAATGGCAAGAAGGTCACCCAATCATCCTGATCAGCAGAAACAAAGCATCTCAGATAGGTCTCCAAAGTCTGATTGGTTCGCTCAGTTTGGCCATTTGTCTGAGGATGGAAAGCAGAAGAAAAAGACAAATCAATGCCCATCTTAGCACAAAAGGACCTCCAAAACCTCGAAACAAACTGGGAACCTCTGTCCGACACAATGTTCTCCGGAATGCCATGCAAACGAACCACATGCTGGAAAAACAATGGAACGAAATCAGAGGATGAAGGCAACTTAGGCAAGGGTACCAAATGGACCATCTTAGAGAAGCGATCACAAACCACCCAGATGACCGACATCCTTTGAGAGACAGGGAGATCTGAAATAAAATCCATGGAAACATGCGTCCAGGGCCTCTTCGGGACCGGCAAGGGCAAAAGTAACCCACTGGCACGAGAACAGCAGGGCTTCGCCCGATCACAAGTCCCACAGGACTGCACAAAAGCACGCACATCCCGGGACAAGGAAGGCCACCAAAAGGACCTAGCCACCAAATCTCTGGTACCAAAAATTCCAGGATGACCAGCCAACACCGAACAATGAACCTCCAAGATAACCCTACTAGTCCATCTATCAGGGACAAACAGTCTCTCTGCAGGACAGTGGTCAGGTCTATCCGCCTGAAACTCCTGCAGAACCCGCCGCAAATCAGGGGAGATGGCAGACAAAATCACCCCCTCTTTGAGAATACCAGCCGGCTCAGAACTCCTGGAGAATCAGGCACAAAACTCCTTGAAAGGGCATCAGCCTTCACATTCTTAGAACCCGGAAGGTATGAAACCACGAAATCGAAACGGGAGAAAAACAGTGACCATTGAGCCTGTCTAGGGTTCAACCGCTTGGCAGACTCGAGATAAGTCAAATTCTTGTGATCCGTCAAGACCACCACGCGATGCTTGGCGCCCTCAAGCCAATGTCGCCACTCCTCAAATGCCCACTTCATGGCCAACAACTCCCGATTGCCAACATCATAATTACGCTCAGCAGGCGAAAACTTTCTAGAAAAGAAAGCACATGGCTTCATCACAGAGCCATCAGAACTTCTCTGAGACAAAACAGCCCCTGCTCCAATCTCAGAAGCATCAACCTCGACCTGAAAAGGGAGCGAAACATCTGGCTGACACAACACAGGAGCCAAAGAAAAATGACATTTCAGCTCCTGAAACGCCTCAACGGCCGCAGAGGACCAATTCACCACATCCGCACCTTTCTTGGTCAAATCAGTCAGTGGTTTGACAACACCAGAAAAATTAGCGATAAAGCGACGGTAAAAATTCGCAAAGCCCAGGAATTTCTGAAGGCTCTTTACAGATGTAGGCTGAGTCCAATCATAAATGGCCTGGACTTTAACTGGATCCATCTCGATAGTAGAAGGGGAAAAAATGAAGCCCAAAAAGGAAACCTTCTGAACTCCGAAGAGACACTTAGACCCCTTCACAAACAAGGAATTAGCACGAAGGACTTGGAACACCATTCTGACCTGCTTCACATGAGACTCCTAATCATCCGAAAAGACCAAAATATCATCCAAATATACTATCATGAATCTATCCAGATACTTTCGGAAGATGTCATGCATAAAGGACTGGAATACAGATGGCGCATTAGAAAGCCCGAATGGCATCACCAGATACTCAAAATGGCCCTCGGGCATATTAAATGCGGTTTTCCATTCATCGCCCCGCTTAATACGCACAAGATTATACGCTCCTCGAAGATCTATCTTGGTAAACCAACTAGCCCCCTTAATCCGAGCAAACAAATCAGACAATAGAGGCAAAGGGTACTGAAATTTGACCGTGATTTTATTAAGAAGGCGGTAATCTATACAAGGTCTCAGAGGACCATCCTTCTTGGCCACAAAAAAGAACCCTGCTCCCAACGGTGACGACGACGGGCGAATATGCCCTTTCTCCAAGGACTCCTTTATATAGCTCCGCATAGCGGCGTGTTCTGGCACAGATAAATTGAAAAGTCGGCCTTTAGGAAACTTACTACCAGGAATCAAATTAATAGCACAATCACAATCCCTATGAGGAGGCAGGGCACTGGGCTTGGGCTCATCAAATACATCCTGGTAATCCGACAAAAACTCAGGTACTTCAGAAGGAGTGGAAGAAGAAATTGACAATGCTGGAACATCACCATGGGCTCCTTGACAACCCCAACTGGACACAGACATAGATTTCCAGTCCAATACTGGATTATGGACCTGTAGCCATGGCAAACCCAACACGACCACATCATGCAAATTATGCAACACCAAAAAGCGAATATCTTCCTGATGTGCAGGAGCCATGCACATGGTCAACTGGGTCCAGTACTGAGGCTTATTCTTGGCCAAAGGCGTAGCATCAATTCCCCTTAATGGAATAGGATGCTGCAAGGGCTCCAAGAAAAAACCACAGCGCCTGGCATACTCTAAGTCCATCAAATTCAGGGCTGCGCCTGAATCCACAAACACCATAACAGAGTAGGATGACAAAGAGCAAATCAAAGTAACAGACAAAAGAAATTTAGGCTGTATAGTACCAATAGTGACAGACCTAGCGGACCACTTAGTGCGCTTAGGACAATCAGAGATAGCATGAGTGGAGTCACCACAGTAAAAACGCAGCCCATTCTGACGTCTGTGCTCTTGCCGTTCAGTTCTGGTCAAAGTCCTATCACATTGCATAGGCTCAGGCCTCTGCTCAGAGGACACCGCCATATGGTGCACAACTTTCCGCTCCCGCAAACGCCGATAGATCTGAATAGCCAAGGACATTGATTCATTCAGACCAGCAGGCGTGGGGAACCCCACCATAACATCCTTAAGGCCCTCAGAAAGACCCTTTCTGAAAATCGCTGCCAGAGCACACTCATTCCATTGAGTAAGCACAGACCACTTTCTAAACTTCTGACAATACATTTCAGCATCATCCTGACCCTGACATAGAGCCAGCAAGATTTTCTCTGCCTGATCCACAGAATTTGGTTCGTCATAGAGCAATCCAAGCGCCAGAAAACACGCATCTACGTTAAGCAATGCAGGATCTCCTGGTGCAAGGGAGAATGCCCAGTCTTGAGGGTCACCACGCAACAAGGAAATAATGATTTTTACTTGCTGACTAGGGTCACCAGAGGAGCGAGGTTTCAGGGCAAGAAACAGTTTACAATTATTCTTGAAATTCAGAAACTTTGATCTGTCCCCAGAAAACAAATCAGGAATTGGGATTCTAGGCTCTAACATAGGATTCTGAAGTATATAATCCTGAATGCCTTGTACCCTTGCAGTGAGATTATCCACACAAGAGGACAGACCTTGAATGTCCATATCTACACCTGAGTCCTGAACCACCCAGAGGTTTAGGGGAAAAAAAAGACTAAACACACTGCAGAGAAAAAAAAATGGTCTCAGAACTTCTCTTATCCCTCTATTGAGATGCATTAACACTTTGGGCCAGTTGTACTGTTATGGCTGGACCTGGTGGTTAGGAGCACCGGGAATGACCTGATAGTCAAAACTGCAAAATAGAGCGAGCTCTGGGAAGTGGGAGCTCTGCTGACCGCAGCCCTAATCTATTATCACACACACTAGAATTAGCCGTGGATTGTACCTGACTCTGCCTAGACGACTCTTCACAGCCTGAGAGGTAACTACCCCTAAAGAGAAATATAGCCTCACCTTGCCTCAGAGAAATTCCCCAAAGGAAAAGAGCAGCCCCCCACATATATTGACTGTGAGTTAAGAGGAAGGCACAAACACAGGAATGAGACAGGGTTCAGCAAAGGAGGCCCGACTTACTAAATAGACAGAAGATAGATAAAGGGATCTTTGCGGTCAGCACAAAACACTACAAAAGCCACGCAGAGTGAGCAAGAAACCCCCCGCGCCGACTCACGGCGCGGTAGGTGCCACTCTGCAACCCAGAGCTTCCAGCTAGCGAGAAAATATCATGATAGCCAGCTGGACAAAACTTAGCAGGTCTTCAGAAATATATTCAGCACACAAATGAACAACAAATGAGCTTAACAGGGACTTAGCTTCTGCTGAAGTAGACAGGTCATCAGGAGATCCAAGTGAGATCTTAACCAGTACAGATACATTGACAACTGGCATCAGGTAACGATCTGAGCAGAGTTAAATAGAGAAACCAGCCCAGTCTTAAACGATGCAGCTGAGGAAGCCACCTCCAGCCCAGCAGCTCCACTTTCAGCCACCAGAGGGAACCCATGGACAGAACTCACAGAAATACCATTCCTGACCACAGGAGGGAGCTCGAGAACAGAGTTCACAACAGGTTACCACCCTTTTTGGGCAATTACTCCCTTTTGGGATACCACCCCCTTTTGGGACTCCACCCCTTTTTGGCAACCATCCCTGTTTGGGTTTTCCGCCCCATTTTTGGGGATGCTACCCTTTAGGGACACCACGCCTTCCCTGGGGTACACCCAACAGTACCAGTTCACACAGTACAGAGAAAAAAAACACGTCTCTTTGGGTTGCACCGGCCCTTTAAGAGTCTGCACAGAAAGAAGAAAAAAAATGTTTTGGTTTTTTTTTCAACACTTCACCAGCTCCTGCTGGCAATCACAAGCCGCTGCTGCTGAACCTCTTGCTGCAACTGCAGCCGCACTCCACAACGCTCTGTACGGCTCCACCGCAGACTTCGTGGACCCGCCGATCCACAGCAAGACGCTTGTCACCTTCGTAACCCCGCCGAGTTACAGCAAGACGCTTGTCACCTTCGTAACCCCACCGAGTTACAGGCATTAGTGCACAAACACTTTATCTCACTGATCCCGATCAGTATCTCACGATTGTCAGACCGTCGACTCCTCTGGCTTAGCCAGCACCGCACATGTGCTTCTTAGGGAACCGTTTGCCCGCATCGAGCACCAATTGTAGCATAGCGCCTACTACGTGTCTTGGGGGACACTCGCTTGGCATGGGATTAATGCACTCAGGAATGGTTTTCTATCAAAACAGTCTCTTAGGTTTATTTCACACAACATAAACCACATCCACAGGAACTTAGTAACAGCTTGAACAATATCTGGACATATTCAACTTTACCACAGTTCGTCTCTGACCCCGGTCAGCATTTCACATGGTTTTCAGACCGTCACACGTTGGCAACCTTCACGGGTTCCTGGACACCTCTTGACCTCAGAGGTGCCCCATACACAATGTCTCTCTTCTAATCCCGGTTAGCATATCAAACGGATCTGCATCCGTTACCTGTTGGTGCTGCACAGGTTCTCGGATACCTCTCTTCACCAGAGGCATCCTTCAGATGGTCACACACTATCTTTCCTTTTCTCTGACCCCGGTCAGTACAACACGAATCTCCATTCGTTACCTGCCATTGCTGCACAGGTTCTTGGATACCACTCTTCCTCAGAGGCATCCTTCAGACATTCCCACTCTGACCCCGGTCAGTACAACACGGATCTCCATCCGTTCTACAGCCTGGTCTGTGCGAGGTCCAGAGCCCCTGCCATGTGCTCTCCAGGGTACCGACCCTCCCAACACATGGGGCTCTCTCCAGGACCTTCCAGCACAGACCATTCAGATCCACACTCAGAGCCCATGTGACCATCCCTCAGTCACAGGCCATTCACAACACTACCAGTCACTGTTTTACCACCATTATCACAACAGATATGCCTCCATGCATATCCCAAGGAGCACACACAGCGCCCCCTAGCTGCCACAGGGGTCACTACACCACAATATATATATATATATATATATGCATATATACAAATATATATATATATTGTAAGGCAGCAGCTGGACTGGTCGCGGATGGGGGGTATGTGTCGCCCAGGTGCCAAACTTTAGTGATGTAGGACCCGGAGAAGCGAGCTCCAGCACATAAAGTGCTGAAGAGTGTTTTTATGAGCCCAGATTATGGGTCCAGATTTTACGAGCAGCTGAAAGAGCTGGATGAGATCAGCTGCTCACTTTCCTTCCAGTCCAGTTCTCGAATGGTGTATTTAAGGCAGCTGTGGGGCTGTCTCACTTGGTCTGTGTGTTTTGCAAGGTGAGGAAGCCCTGCATATGCTGCTCAGACTCTGATGGAGCCTGAGAGGAAAAGACTCACATTTAAACAGCTGAGCACATGTGTTATATGAACTTGTTATTTTCTACTTTGTTCTTTGGTACCTTTGTTTACCTGGAAGAGGCTGTTTTACTTTGTAACCCTGATGGTTTATGAACTTCTTTTAATAAACCGCACATTTGTTGGAACCTGCGAATTACCGTATATACTCAAGTATAAGCCAACCCGAGTATAAGCTGACCCCCCTAATTTTGCCACAAAAAAATGGGAAAACTTAATGACTCGAGTATAAGCCTAGGGTGGGAAATGCAGCAGCTACTGGTAAATTTCAAAAATAAAAATAGATACCAATAAAAGTAAAATTAATTGAGACTTCAGTAGGTTAAGTGTTTTCGAATATTCGTATTGAATCAGGAGCCCCATATAATGCTCCATACAGTTCACTATGGCCCCGTAAGATGCTCCATATACAAATGTGCCACATATAATGCTCTATGCAGTTCATTATGGCCCCATAGATGCTCCATATACAAATATGCCCCATATAATGCTCCATACAGTTCAGTATGGCCCCATAGACACTCCATATAACAATGTGCCACATATAATGCTGCTGCAATAAAAATAAAAATGACATACTCACCTCTCGTCGCTGCTCCTCAGCGTCCCGTCTCTCCGCACTGACTGTTCAGGCAGAAGGCGGCACGCACACTAATACATCCTCGCTCCCTCTGACCTGAACAGTCACTGCAGAGGATGCGGAAGGCGAAGCGGCGCTGGCGCGGTCCCTTTGAGCTTCTCCCAGACAGATCCTCTCCGGCGCCCACAGCTTGTTCCTGTATTGAGTATCACTGGTACCGCTCATTACAGTAATGAATATGTGGCTCCACCCCTATGGGAGTGGAGTCCATATTCATTACTTTAATGAGCGGTACCACGTTACCGCTGAACAGAGGAAGAAGGTGCCGGCGCCGGAGATCATGGGGCATGCAGGGACCGCGTCAGGAGCACCAGGATCAGGTGAGTATATGACCATCATCGCTCCCCCTCACCCGCCGACCCCCCCGCCTTCCATGACTTGAGTATAAGCCGAGAGGGGCACTTTCAGTCCATTTTTTGGGGCTGAAAATCTCGGCTTATACTCGAGAATATATGGTAAGTCCCGTGTGTGAACCAGCGTCTACTGCAGAGCCGATCCCTCACAATATATAAATAAAACATCCTTCTCACCCGAAATGGGGCTGGTTTTTGTTGTCCTTTCTCATTCTCAGGTCCTCTACCAGAGCCCAGGGAGTTTGAGGGTTCTGCGCAGGATCTTAGTTGTTCCCAGCATTGCTCTTTTCTGGAAAGAGAGCTCAGATGTTGCTCCTGGGAAATGTTGTAGCCATTCTTCCAACTTAGGGGTCACAGCTCCAAGTGCTCCTATTTCCACTGGAATCACTGTTGACTTCACCTTCCACATCTTCTCCAGTTCTCCTTTGAGGCTCTGGTATTTCTCCAGCTTCTCATATTCATTCTTTCTGATGTTGCTGTCACTTGGCACTGCCACATCTGTTATCATTGCTGTCTTCTGATCCTTGTCTACTATCACAATGTCTGGTTGGTTAGCCAACATCTGCGTATCCGTCTGGATCTTGAAGTCCCACAGGATTTTAGCCCTTTTATTCTCCACCACTTTTTCTGGGGTCTCCCACCTAGACTTAGGGGGACTTAGCCCATATGTTGTGCAGATGTTCCTGTATACAATTCCCGCTACTTGGTAGATAAATGCATAGAGAAACAATTACATATGGTATATGAATATAATTTGGTCAGATAAAAACAAAAAATGTGTTAACTACCTTCATTTTTTATAAAATATTCTATATAGCAGCAATGTAGTCCAGATGTCATACATATATATATATATATATATATATATATATATATATATATATATATATATATAATGTTTGCATACATCAAAGCGCTTATAGAGGCTGTTGTATGCTTTTGTTTGTATAGTATAGTCATAGCTGCATGCACCTGTGTTCACACTTGCTTTATTCTGTTCGAAGGTGCTATTCAGTTTTTGTTCTTTGTAGATAGATACATAGATAGATAAGATATGGATAAATAGTTAAGATGCGGATAAATGGTTAGATGGAAAATAGTTTATTGTTACACTAATATATATTTAATACAGATAATGCAAGTAAATTGATGTCTTTGATAAACTGATTCACAGAATATAGGTATATACATAGAGAAATAGCTGCTAAATGTACATATAAATGCTATAAATAGAATATAAATAGTTGTCTGAAATGAATGGACTGATTATAGGTAGAAAATTGATAAATATAATAGAGATAATAGATATAACAGAAAATACATAACTATAATATAGATCATAAATAGTTGTTTAAGGTTGGAGGGGGGAGATGAATTGCAAATAGCTGTAAATAGCTTGATAGAGATGTCATACTTCGCCAATTTTTTTGTAATGATGACTGCTGATGAAGCATTTTCAAAAGTGCATTGATAGATAATAGATAGATAGATAGATAGATAGATAGATAGATAGTCTGCTGATTGCACAGAGCATAGCTAATGCAGAGCCCTCCTGGAGCTGCTGACAGCAGTGGTACAGTAGTGTGGAGGTTACTGTCCATCATCCCCTGGGTGCATCTTATTGATAGCGTCTAGGATTCTAGCACTGGGAGGAGGCTCATTACCTTGACGTAAGAGCTGCTCCTCTCTATATAAAGCTCAGCTCCATCCTCATCCCACACTCTGGAGCTCGCATGCTTTCTGCTGATGAGGCTGGACAGATGCCTGGAGCTGCAGCTTGGTTGGATGCAGTAAGATGTCAGCCTTTATTGCTGGTGCTAGCTCACACTTTGTGGTTATGTATGATATTCTCAGCCTAGGAAGAGTTCAGCACCAGGGACAGCGCTGTCTGGATGGCTGAAGTGCATATCGTTTTGTCTGCTATCTCTCCAGGCTCAGATTTTCATTGATTGCAGGAAGTCTAAAAATCTGAGACTATGTCTGTGCTGGGGATGGACATAGATTCTATCCAAACTTTATGCCATGCTGTGCCCTCACTGCCTCATCATAGCAATGTGGTGGAGCACCAGCCTGGTAAATTTGTGGTGACTGGTCAGCTATTATCTACAGGATCTGGATGGAGCATTTTGTAAAGAGAGACTCCTCTATTGTTACCTCTTGTTCTCATGCTACCACAAATGAGGATGGAGTGGAACATCACTGTCACTGCTAATGGGAGCTCAGGGTCAGAGAACTTGAACAAGCACAGAATGTCTGTTTTTAGTGTCCTCATATTAACTTTGCTGGCTATGCTGGTAATTGCTACCTTCCTATGGAATGTGTTAGTGTTAGTGACCATATTGAGGGTCAGAACTTTCCATCGGGTTCCTCATAATTTGGTGGCATCTATGGCAATATCAGATGTCATGGTGGCTGCACTGGTGATGCCCCTAAGCTTGGTTCATGAACTGAATGATCGGCGTTGGAGATTGGGTAGAGTCCTCTGTCATATCTGGATCTCCTTTGATGTACTGTGCTGTACAGCCAGCATCTGGAATGTAACAGCCATTGCCTTGGACAGGTACTGGTCGATTACAAGACATTTGGAATACACTTTAAAGACCAGAAAGCGGATATCTAACATTATGATTTTACTAACATGGCTTTTATCTTCAGTAATCTCCCTATCTCCCCTTTTTGGATGGGGCGAAACCTATTCAGAAATGACTGAAAAATGTCAAGTTAGCCAAGAACCCTCTTATACAATCTTTTCCACCTTTGGAGCATTTTACCTTCCACTTTGTGTGGTTCTTTTTGTGTACTGGAAAATCTACAAAGCTGCAAAATTCAGAATTGGATCAAAAAAGACAAATACAATCACCCCAATGCCAGAAGTGATCGAGGTGAGTCCATTCTTCATTTCCAATAATCAATAAATAATAAAGTTTAATCTATCGCATAGCAAAAACGATCTGATGAAATTGCCAGTCCATGGGTCATATCAGCCTGAGCTGCTTATGGGTCTAGAGGCAGCAGAGCAGAATATGTTTTACATGTAACTCTTGCCTTTTTACTCATTGTTGCTTTTGTGACAACTACTTGAGTGATTTTATGTCATATTGTGCTGAATGACCAACTCTTGTCTACTGCACTGGCTTCACTATAGGATTTGCCATCTTCAGGTCTGAATGACTAATTCCTTCAGAATAAGAAGCGACACATCTGCCCAGACTTACAAGCACACATACTGTTTATTATGAATGCTTCCTGTTGCTAAAAAGCTGCATATCTGTACCCCTTATTATATGCCTCGAACATAATATTTACGTATTCAGCCTTCATTATACCTCCTCGTTACAATATATCAATCTATAGACTTGCATAGATTGGTGCCATAGTTATAGTAAAAGAAGTATGGACTTGGCAGATTTTGTGCAAACCTCATTCATGTTTCAAGACTTCTCACTGTTCATGTACTCAGAGGAATGTGCCAATTCCAGCACTATTTTTCTATCATTGCAAAGTCTCATAACTACGGCTATAATGGACACCAATAAATCACGAGTCTCTGGGTCACTGTCTTATGTCTTATTAAATGTAATTAATTGTAAACCATTTTTTTCACACCTTTTATTTATGGGTACTTACTTATAGCATGGCATGCATGTGCTGAACTGTGCATTAATATGGACATCACATGTACTTGTACCAATGCATGCAAGCCAATGTGTTTTCAGATCTGATCTTAATTCTGTGGTTGCCCCTGACAGGTGAAAGAAGCATCTCACCAGCCTCAAATGGTCTTCACAGTCCGTCACGCCACTGTCACTTTCCAGACAGATGGAGACACATGGAGGGAACAGAAGGAGAAAAGGGCTGCACTTATGGTGGGGATTCTCATAGGGGTCTTTGTCCTTTGTTGGATCCCATTCTTTATTACTGAACTGATTAACCCTCTATGTTCTTGTGACATACCTCCTATTTGGAAAAGTATATTTTTATGGCTGGGTTACTCAAATTCATTTTTTAATCCTTTGATCTATACGGCATTTAACAAAAACTACAATAATGCATTCAGAAATCTCTTCTCCAGACAGCGGTGATGACTCTCTATTGTGTGCTGGAATTTACTTGAGCAAGCATGTGTTAAGCAACCAGTGTGTCTTCATCCAAGAACCTCGTTATTACGACTGCTGCCTGTTACTAGGAAGAACTGGAATGCTTTAACTTGTATGGAGTCCAAGAGGAAGATAATAAAGTCTGTTGGATATAGATGAGACTGATGAAACGATGGCGAGATGATTCAAATAAAATCTTTGAATGTTTTTATTTAACTAATTGTTGTACAGTTCATTATTTTTATTTTTCCTTCTTGCTATAATTACCATGAAAGAGGTTCTGCAGTAGCTAAAGATACCACAATGCAAGTTCTATAGTTGAGCTATTGTTGGTGATCATTTAAGGCTCTGCACAGTACAAGTTCCTAAATCTTGACCCTTAATCTATAATAAAGATCCTTCGACCTGCCACCTTGTTTAGAAGGAATCATTGCTTATTGCCAAGCAAGCAAGTAAAGACAGCTCAAAAGAGCTCAGCTCATTGAATTCACCAGGCCTCCAGGGGGAATAGACGTGAGGGTCAGAGAAGACCAATTAACTTATAATAGGTTGATTCTGTAGAGGTTGTTGTACTTTAATTTTATGCATGAAGGCAATTCAAGACCAAGCGCTCAATAATTAATTCATACATTCAAACTGTTATTCAAAATAGGTGTTATTTGCTTTAATGAACCGAAGCTTGCCTTTACAAAGGAGAGATTTTTAACTGGAGAGATGGTGTAGAATAACACAGAGTGTTTTACGAAGCTGCCTTAATATAGTACTGTGCAAAAGATTCAGGCAGGTGTGGAAAACATTCTACAAAGGAAGATTATTAAAATAGAAGTGTTAACAGTTTATTTTTATCAACTAACAAAATGTAAAGTGGATGAAGAAAAGAAAAATCAAAAGCAAATCAATGACCACCATAGAGGTGCGGATTAATTCGAGAAGTCTCGAGTTCAAGTCAAATTTCCTGAAATTTGAGGTTTCAAGCAAATTCCAACATTTTGAGATTTGATTTGCAGTTTGGAATATTAAAAAAAAAACTTGCCTGAGACCATTGACCACACTCAGAGAGCACTCAAACGTTATTTTATAATTTCTGCTAGGGCCTCCCCATAATGCCTTGCAGCTATAACATCTATCACACCTTATACAGTGTTGTCAGTATCTGGGCCATCACAGATCAGCAGTTCCCAGTGGAGTACAGTTTGTAAGGTAGAGTAATTTTCCATCTCCAGTGTAACTAGGTAAGTCAATCTTTTCTGAAGAGTCTAAGCTCTTATGGTCAACATGATCTACTGTATCTCTCACCTGTAAACTGCAAGCTCTTATGGTCACTGGGGTTTTCTCTTTTCTACCCGTGTGTATTTTATGAACAATTGCAAACTTTTCACTATTGAAATCCATGTAAATTTTATTATCGCAAATCAAATTAAAATTTTTTTTTTATAAAGTCAGCTAATTTGAACTTCAAAAGATCCACTCACCTCTAATGACCACTCTTTGCCTTAAAACTGAATCAAAGCAGCAATTCTCCTAAGTAAATTTGCACACAGTGTTTTAATGAACTTGAAGGTTGTTCCAAACACCTAGGAGAACAGATCTTTTGTGGATGAACGGCTTGCAAAAAAACCTTCTGTCTCTCCATGTAACCACAAACCTATTAGATGATGATGAGATCAGGGGGCCATATCATCACTTCCAGGACTCCTGGTCCTTCCTTAAAGGGAACCTGTCACCCCCAAAATTGATGGTGAGGTAAGCCCACCGGCATCAGGGGCTTATCTACAACATTCTGTAATGCTGTAGATAAGCCCCCAATGTAACCTGAAAGAGGAGAAAAAGACGTTAGATTATACTCACCCCGGGGCGGTCCCACTCCGATGGGCATCTCAGGTCCAGTACAGTGCCTCCCATCTTCATTCCATGATGTCCTCTTCTGTTCTTCACGCCGCGGCTTCGGCGCAGGCTTACTTTGTCTGCCCAGTTGAGGGCAGAGCAAAGTACTGCAGTGCGCAGGTGCCGGAAAGGTCAGAGACAAAGTACGCCTGCGCCAGAGCAAAGGCGTGAAGACCAGAAGAGGACGTCATGGAATGAAGATAGGAGGCGCCGGAGCAGACCTGAGAGGCCCATCGGACCGGACCGCAGCGGGACCGCCCCTGGGTGAGTATAATCTAACGTCTTTTTCTCCTCTTTCAGGTAACATCGGGGCTTATCTACAGCATTACAGAATGCTGTAGATAAGCCCCTGATGCCGGTGGGCTTACCTCACCATCGATTTTGGGGGTGACAGGTTCTCTTTAACTAAATATATATTTTTTATGAAATTGGCTTTATGCTTGGGGTTGTTGTCCTGCTGCAGAATAAATTTGGAGCTAATTAAAGTCCTCCTTAATGGTATATGACCCCCACATAGCCTTGATCTAAACATCATTTAGTTTGTGAAAGATTACATGAAGAGATTGCTCAAGACCTACATCGCAGATCTGTGGTTAGTTCTCCAAGATGTTTGGAACAATCTCGCTGCCAAGTTTCCTCAAAAACTCAAGGCAGAATTCACACAGAGCTGTTGGGTTTAATTTGCCACAAATGCACTATATTAGCCATTACTAATAAAACTGTTCTACAAAAGTTTTGTAAAAGATATATAAATTATTAATCTTATATAATTTTCAGATACTGAACATTAAAATAACATTGAAAATGAAGAATCTGCCAACTTTGCAGGGTACAATTAACCTTTATAACGCTTGTAAATGAATTTTATATCCTGAAGAAAATGATCCCCATATTCATCACTGAGCCCACCATAAGTTATGTGGGAGACAACTACATGGGAATAGAGAATATGCAGCTTCAGGGACATTCTGCAGCCCCATTTCATGCATGTCGTTACACAAGCTGATGGAAATGTTTATATTTAACATTTGCAGTATATTGAATGCTAGATGTAAATGCCTAACATTTAATGTACTGTATTAACAAACTGTTTGACACAATTTTGAAAGTCTTCCATGACTCACTTTTGCTGTTTGTCCTCCAACCAACTCTCAAGTTCTTCATATTTTTATAATTATCTGATCAAAGGACCCAAAAATATTCCCTTGTTGATTTTTATTTTTTTTGTGGTGATCCTTGGACATAGCTGACACAAATAGGTAAATGCATCAATGCTCTTATTGATAACCTTTACAAACTGTTTCATGAGTCCGAGATAAATATGGATGTGTGGAAGGATGACTTTGTCCGCAGTGACAAGCAGCTTATATACTACTTTCTTCTGGCCAGATGCTAATGATGATTGATGAGGCCAGTCATTCTTTTTTTAATGACTTAATTTGTCATGACTGTTCCATTCACAGAGATAACAACAGAATATCGTGTAGCCTTGCTGTAGTCCCACTAAAATAGAGATAACTGTAAAATCACAACACACATGCCACTCATGATTCTGAAAACAGCATGTTATCTTTGTGCAAAGGCACAACCTTCAGACTGACCAAACGTCATGTATTGTGATGTGTGATGCTCAAACCTGCCATAACATAATTGACATTGCTACAGAAATTGAGATCACTTTCTTCAGTATAGAAATGCACAAAGCATTGTTTTTTTGTTTTTGGCAGTGAAAGTAAGTAACCTTCACATTTTCAGTGAGTTAATTTCATTGTTTCCACCGCCCAAAGCACAAAGACAGTTCATGTGCTCAAAGTCAACAACTGCATCTGTATTCACTGACCACTTAGAGGTTTTCTCCCTAAATTATCTATAACCCACAATGTTATGTGTACTGAGGAAATCATCGAGCCCTTTTTAAGAGACTGTTATAGAGTCTGCCATTACTACCTCTTGCGTTAGAGCATTCTACAGTCTTACTGCTCTAACTGTAAAGAACCCTTTCATATTTCTTCCACCCATAACCATTGATCCCTGGTCCTTTGTATGATTTTTGGAAGCAATAAGTCATGTGCCAGTCCATTGTACTGATCACACATAGATTTATACATATAAATGACATCTCCTCTAAAGCGTCTTTTTTCTAAGCTGAACAAGCCCAACTTTTCCGACCTTTCATCCCTTGTAATAATCTAGTTGCCCGTCATTGAACTGACTGTGTCTTCTGAATATCATTTTTAAAATGTGGAGCCCAAAACTGGATCCCATATTCTAGATGTGGCCTCACCAGTGATTTATAAAGAGGTAACAATACATTGGGATCACGGGATTTTATCTCTCTTTTTATACATCCTAAAATCTTGTTTGCTTTTGCAGCTGCTGCTTGACATTGAGTCCTGCTGCTCAGCTTACTTGTAACGAGAATCCCCCGTCCTTCTTCTGTTCTGTAGTCCCGTGTATACTCCCATTTAATGTATATGCAGCAATAGGATTACTCCGTCCTAGTTGCATTACTTTACATTTATCTACATTAAATCTCATTTGCCAAGTGTTTGCCAATTCAGACATCTTATCCAGATCGTTTTGCAATATTGTAATGTCAAGGTCAGATTTGAATATCCTACATAGTTTGGTGTCATCAGCAAAGACTGACCCTTTACTCTCAATCTCATCCACAAGGTCATTATTAAAGAGGATAAAAAGAATCGGTCCTAGCACAGATCCCTGTGGTCCCCACTGCTGACTATATCCCATTTAGAGAATGTATCACTTATAATGACTCTTTGTTTCCTGTCATTTAGACAATTCCTTACCCATCTGCATGTAGTTCCCACAGTCCTTGCTTCTGTAGCTCTAGTATAAGGCTGTTATGTGGTAGCATCAAATGGCTTTGCAAAGTCCAGATAAATCACATCATCCGCATTACGAACATTTAGATTTGCACTTACCTCCTCATAGAAACCCAACATGTTAGTTGGACATGACCTATCTTTCATGAGTCCATGCTGGTTGTCAGTTATTATTTTATTATCTGCAATGTATTTCTGCAGGTCATCTCATATAATGCCCTCAAAAACTTTGCACACTACTGATGTCAGGCTTACCGGACAGTAGCTACCTGGATCCATGTGCTCACCTTTCTAAAATATTGGTACCACGTCAGCCATCCTCCAATCCTGTGGCACCAACCATATTACAAGAGAGTCTAAGAATATGAGATACATTGGTCTGTCACATATTGAGCTCAGTTCTCTCAGTTTCCGTGGATGAATGCCATCTGGGCCGGGGGATTTGTCAATGTTTAATTTGATCAGACGCAGGTGTAATTTTTCTTGTGTTAAACTAACTAGTTATATCAGGTGGTGAACTTTTATTTTTGCCTTGTTGAATGATCCATGGAACAGTTAGTTCATTGGTGAACACAGATGAAAAGAGCCTTTTTAATATTTCAGCCTTTTCTTTGTCCTTTATAATTATCTTGTTATTATCATCTTTTAAGGGGCTGATACCATCTGTTTTTTGCTTTTTGGCATTGATGTATTAATAATATTTTAATGTCGCTGGTGCATCTTCTAAAAAAGAAAGGACAAGGCAGTATAGTAAAACTAAATACAGTGGCCAGGATTCATTAAGACTGGTGATGTTCACGTTGGTCTTCTTAAAGGTGCAGGTTGGAGTCAGACGCTCCTCATTCATTAAGAGACATATGCCTTAAAATGTTTACACAACTCAGAGGTACACAAAAATGTTGCTACTTTTCAAAGCAATTTATACCAAAATCCTACTGTAATCGCTTTGATAAATCGGGGTCTTAATTTTAAAACTTGAATATCCAACAGACTATCAACAAGAATAAAATGATTGATGTCAATCACTGTTTGTCGGGTCATAACATAAGATATAAAGAGATTTAATGTATGCAACTCTTATAGTATAGGCAGACATGAAACTAAAAAAAAAATAAACAATTTTAAGAAACAAGGGCAGGGAAGTACTTTAAAACCCCAAAATACTTGGATTTTTTTTGTTTTATATAGCCTTTTTTACCTTTTTGCACTCTAATTTTGAAACAAGAAGCAATTTCACATTTTAAATGTGATTTTCATGTTCAGCAAAGCAAAATTATGTAAAAGGACTACATATTTATTACATTTTTAATTAACAATATCTCATTTCTGAGCTTAGAGACAGATGTGTATATTTCATGATTTGCAATTAAAAAATGAGCTAGATTATTACTCCGGTTTTCTGAATTTACTAATATTATTGCTGGAAGAAAGAGATTCATCTTGCCTGTTGGCAAGTAAAGCTGTCTTTCAGTTAATCCTATACAAGGAAGTCATGTCATCCAGCTAGTTGCAAAATTCTGCATGTAATCTGGTGTTTTTCTATAAGCCAAGTAAAGCCAGTATGCCAGCTATATTTTTTGTAATCTTGAATTTGCGCTATTAAAGTGGACAGTAGCATGGAAAAGTAAATTAATGATCATTTAACCTACTGAAACGAAGCCAATAGATAAATTACTTACCGTAATTGCTTTTTTTAAAACAAGTCAAATAATCAAGTACTATATTACTTCATCCATTTGCGTTTTCATTTATTAGTCAGAAAAACCTTGCTAAAAGGCAAAATACTGATATGAAACTCCATTAACTCCATTATCTCATGTTATCACTGCACTTCAGTGGACATTTTTGGTTGCCATTGTTTTAGTGAACAATAAAAAAGAAAGAAGCGTTGCATAGGGTAGAGCAGTGTGATGCCCAATCCACACGGTCTAGTTTTACAATTTAAGGGGAAAAGTGGAAAGCATGCAAAAAGATCATGAGACTCACTGTGCAGCCGCTCATCCTGCAGAGCTGAACTCCCAGTCAAACCAACAGTTAAATGTGGATGAAACACATAGGATTGTAAGGGTGCTACTGAAGGAGAGGATGATGCTTGTCACAAAAAAAGGTATTCTATAAAATAACACAAAAACGCAACACGTTATCGAGCCAATCTGGTTCCTATTTAAGCATGAAAATAGGTTACATGATTTCTGCTTTTTAAGACACGTGTACAATTATGTCATCAAACAGAGAATCACATGATGCACAAAATTTTTTATAATAGTCATAAAAAATAAATATATTCTTTCCATGATCCTCTATATTGCCAGCGCCCATCCATAACTGCGTGTTTTCATACACGTTTTACTATTGGATTATTTTTGCAAATACACTACTGATCTACTGTAGCGTTAACATATAGAGCAACATTTTCCATCCTTCAATAATTCAAAGGCCTTCAAGCCTGCCTCAAGTAGTGTTGGTCATTATTCTTGCTTCAGTCATGCATCTGTGCCATTTAGAGAAGGATTCCAATTTTCATTTTGATAAATTTGGAGATACTTGGACTTTGATATTTGCAATTTCCTATATGATTTTGCAGATTTATTCTCCTGCAATCCTGATCAATTTACAGTTTGCACAGACGCAAGGAAGTCAAATACCCTCTGGTTATGCTTGTGGCATGTCAGCAAACTTTTAAATCCCAGTCTGCAAGTTCTTGTAAAATAGTTCATGGCATATTTATGGTTTGCAGGGAAGTTGTAGGGAATTTGTGTTTCTTTTTGTACATTGCATATTGCAGCTTATGTTTTCAAAAGCACAAATGATGATTGAAGATTGTAGAATTCACCACTATATTAGCCCAAGAGACATAATCTATGGATGAGTTGTTGAGTAGAGATGAGCGAACTTGTTCAGAAAACGTTTGCCAACCTCAAATTCGGCACGAACGTAGCACATTTGGATTCGTGTTTGGTTTCCCCAGCGTTTTTCCTCAAAGTTGGCAAAATTCGGTCACAGATTGGTAAATTATCGCATTTCCACTAATGCTTTTGTTTTGACTTTGTCTAGAATAGTGGCGCTGTATGGTAAGCAGGGGGGCATGTTTTATGAGGGGAAGGGGTGTGTTTAGGTCAGAGGAGGGCAGAATGTAATTTTTGTTTTTCATAATTTATAAGGGCACAGAAAGCATCCACAACGTCGTGACACAAAGGCTTCTGTGATGGCTGTTAAAGTCATATGTCCCTCTCCATATATAAAGTGGACATGCAATTTTTAAAGCTCCATTTTCTCAGCATCATAGCGCAGAGAGGCCACTCCTGCTGCTGTTGCAAGTAAATTTGTCATTTAGTTTGATAGGATCCTGTCCTGTATGAAATCAATCTTCCAGCATCTAACAAGTTTGTGCTAATAGTGTTGTGCTGACAGGAGTCCATATTTCCTACTCAAAATTGTTCGGGCTAAAACTGTGTTGCAATCAAGAGACCCCATTTTTTAATCAAAATCGTTAGGCCTAATATTGGGGTTCACCCAGGAGGCACCATTTGCTAATCCAAATCATGTGGGCTAAAACTGTGTTGCAGTAACGAATCCGGAGACCTGATATATGCCTTTGATACATGCTGCTTTGTTGCAACACCACCAGGGGAGCAGATCCATGTTGGTTTCAGTATTGTTTTAACATTTAAAACTCTAATGTGCAATCTTCCTTTTCCCAGTTTTCCTTACTACTAATGGGAAATCTGAGCATTTATCCAGCAGACCCTACAAAATGGTCTGGAGGACAGTGAAAATGTTGAAATGGATTGAAAAAGTGTTGAATGGAAAGAGAACAGCATGGGTAAGACCCCTGGAAGAATCTCTGACTCCCATATCGCTGCTGAGAACAATGGTGTCAACCTTTTACTCCACTTTAAGGATTGACAATAAAACATTCAAAATGAATGAGAGATTGGAGTTTACAGCAAAAAAGTGTTAAGAAATATTTTTTCCTGTATACTGACTTGTATATTAGGCACAATTTTAAAAGGATTTTAAAAAAATAATTTAACTACCCTAATATTTAATTTTTTATGAATTTTGATCACATTTTTATTAATTTTTTACAAAAAATTGGACATTTCAGTGTAGTTTATGATGGAAGCAAGATCTGCCAAAAATTATGTGGAATAGGGACTCAGAAACACCCTGTATTAGACATAAAGGAGTTCTTCATGCCCATTATACTCAAATTGTCATGTAGTGGTACTCCTAGACTCATAAATAGAGATGGGCAAACATCCAGTGTTTGCCACTCTGTCATGTGAATGACAGCATGGCAAACACTGCTTCTGATCGGCGGTAAAATCATTACCACTGGTCAGACAGCCACAGTTCCCACGCTGTCAAATCACAGTGTGAGCATGCAGCTGTGATCGCAGGTATAAAGTTAACCTCTGGTCACTAGCATGGGCTAATGAGACTACTGCTCCCATCATCCTAAGTCTACTGCTGCTAATAAGAGCGAGAGCAGGGGTGGCTGGTGGGAGTATTCATCAGTCGGCTCCTGTGCTCTAAATAATTTTTTTTTTAATTTAAAAAAGGGGGGTGGGTTCCCATATATTTTTGATAACCAGCCAAAAATAACTGTTTTTTTATTAAATAAATAAATAATTAAAAATAACGGTGTGGGGTTCCCCCATTTTTGACAACCAGACAGCTGATGGCTGGTATCCCCAAGCTGGTAATGGGCCATTGATATTGACCCCCCAGCCTAAAAATAGCAGTCTGCATCCACCCAAAAAAGGCACATGTATTAGATGCACCAATTCTGGCACTTTCCTCAGCTCTTCCCACTTGCCCTATAGTGGTGGCAAGTGGAGTAATGTTTGTGGGGTTGATTTCACCTTTGTATTGTCTGGTGACATCAGGTCCATGAATAAGTATTGGAGAGGCACCTATAAGACACCTATCCATTACTGATCCTATAGTTATATTGTAAATAAACACACAGGAAGAATAAAGTCCTTTATCTGAAATAAAAGCAAAACATATTTTTTTTAATTTAAAAATAAGACACACAGTTATACTCACCTAACGCCCATTCCATTGAACCTCTTATCTCCTGTAATAAAAAAAAAATAAAAAACAACAATATCCTTCACATGTCTGTTGTTCTGTCCCACTCTGTAATCCATGTCTGGGGATTACTTGTTTTCAACATGGATGGTGACAAGGTGCCTCATCAAGTTTACCCAGCCGGGCCAATGAACTGTGCTGAACTTGCTTCTACACCATGAAACTTTTTCTCACTGTGCTAATGGTGATCACTGGGTGGCTGTGGGCTGCTATTTTTATGCTGGGAGGGCAATATGCGTGGCCCCTTACCAGCCTGAGAATACCATCCCCCAGCTGTCTGCTTTAGCAAGGCTGATTGTCAAAGAATGGGGGGACCCCATGCAGGTTTGTAAATTATTTATTTAAATAATTTAAAAAAAAAACAGCCAGAGGACCCCTCTATTCTTGATGACCAGCCTTGCTACTGCTGATGGCTGAGGGTTGTCAGGTAAGACCCTATGTGCGCTTTTTCTCTCCTTTGTTTGATACCACCAAAATGTAACAGCATGTAATACTAATTTATTCCAGAAAAAAATTTCAGCCCTTTTATAGAGTGCTATATACTACTGAAATGTAACACAAAGCACATAAAGAGTGTGGTCACATGCAGCAGCTATATATTTAGCAGCGGACTGCAAAGCCCTAATCCCTGCCTAGAGGCTGTATTCTGCCACTCTCCCTTCTCCTGTAACTGTCCCTAGGCTAAATTCAGAATGTATCTGATACAAACAGAAAAGCACAAGATTACCCTTTAGAAGGACTGTTAGTATGATGGTACAGCATCAGCACCACTATCAACACTAGAAGACTGATTAGTTATACTGTGTACACAGGCCTGGATAACTGCTAATGCCTCCAGTCACAACTGTCTATGAACTGTGCAATGGTGTCAGTGTGCCTGTCCTTTTAGAACTTCTGATGAGGTAACGCAGCTGGGCAATCACAGTAATGCCACTACCAAGATGGCTACGGCATTACAGCGACTAGCAGGCAATCCCCGGATGTTTATTGGCTGGTCAACAGGTGCCAAATATGTGGAGCAGGGATTTAAGCTTCAAATCCGAGCAGCAGCCAATGCTCGTCTAGTGCTGAGCACATCTGAGTATTACCAAGCACATTAGCTCATCCCTAGTCTTCAACTGGTAAACTAATTATGGTCCCCACCTAGACTTCTGTCAATGAGCTGTAAACTGCACTGCTGAAGGTGAAACATACTATTGCTAAGTTACAGATTAGTAAAAAAATGGGACAGATGAAAGAAATTACAAGCCTTGGCAAAATGCACCACTCCAGTTTTTTCCTTGCTGGAGTGGTCCCATTAATATAAGTTCCCTACCCCTATTAAGGCACTGAGCAGCTGCTGTCTTCTTCTGTTCTTTGCGCCACTCTTGCCTTTTTCTGCTAGTTGTGACCTGCTGGATTGTTCCAGTGTTTGCTGGACGAGCCGGAGGACACAACTCATCGTATGTCTAATAGAACAAGAAAAAGGTGCTCATAGACTTTCATTGAGAACATGTGACTGTTACCTCTGACTTCTGATGAGTCACAAGCTGTCGTCACAAGATCAGGAGTGGGTGGCACCAATAAAAGCTGAAGTCGGCGGAAGATAAGCATAATGCTAGGGGCAGGGAACATGATTAGTGATACCAATCCAGTGAAATAAATGAAAATAATGGAGTGGTGCTTTAAACAATTTTTACCAAGTTTTTTTTTACATGGTAGCAAATACCTAAATGATTTATGTGAAAAAAATATTGTTTAATAGCTGGACATTCTGGCTTCATGAAACAATCCTAAAAGGAATGTAAAAAAATATTTTAATGAGTGGTTCATGTTTTTTCAGATCAGGAAGAGCAAAAAGTTATAGAATTGCTATATTTTGATGTCTAAAAAGAAAAGATTGTCTTTATGAAAAGAAAGTGCTTACCAATCTTAGTAATGTTAAATTTGGCTAATCAAAAGAATACTGAACATTAATAAAAGAGTACTCTACTTTAACATGGAAATGATTATACAATTTCTACATGTTAAAAATCCAGCATAGTACTGTGGCAACAGATGTTGGTTTTCCCCGATAAGTTTGGTGAAAATATAAACAATATAAAAAGTTGTAAAGGTTAAGAAATAAATCAAAGCAACAGGATAAAAAACTGAAAGCAATGTTAACATTTTTCATTGACACTGGCACTGACCAGCAAAACCCTAGATTTTAATCTGATTGTAAATTTTGTGGTGGAAATTCAAAAAAATTGCTCCAAAACAAGGCTCCACCCTGAAAAGCGTGTTTCTAAGTATTATACATATATCACTAGAGAATTCTGAGACTTCCAAAATCCAGGCCATCATAAAAGCCTAGGAGGCAATGAACTACTATTTGGGATTTATTGTTTTGCTGACAGTTCTTCAATTTGTCTTTTACTTGATTTAAGAAATCATATGCCTTTATTCTCATAATTCACTTTCATAAGTAAGGTGTGAAGGTAATGCTGCAAAGAAAGAATGCTTTAAAAATGGAAGTGCTAATAGTTTATTTTTATCAATGAACAAAATGCAAAGTGAATGAGCATAAGAGTAATCTGAATCAAATCTATAGTTGGTGTGCTCAACTTTTGTCATCAAAACAGCATCAAAGCAAAGCAAAGCAAGAAGAGCGGTAAAATAATAAGTATCTACAGGCAACAGTAAAGCATGGTGGAGGTTTCTTACAAGTTTGGGGCTGAATTTGTCACACCTTGATTGGAACGGTGGTGCACTTGGCACCAGAAGATGAGAGAGATTAGATGATCACAGGCCTTCCTTGGAATCTACACAACTATTCACATGAGCAGTGCAGGTTTATCTATTCTGTGCCTTACTTACCTGGAGTAGCTGTGGTGTTCCTGGAGAAGTGTATAGTTCTTGGAGAAATTGTTTGTGTTCCTTTTGATTCCTGTGGATTTCCATTTGTTTGTGAGTTTCCCCTGCTTGTCTCTTTCCCTGTGTTGTCTTATTTCAGTAATAAGACCAGCACCTTGCTTCCCAGCTCACTTGCTAGGGCTAAGATCCAGGGTTAGACAGGGCTTAAGCACACGATAGCAGATGGGGGAAGGGACCCGTCTAAGGCATTAGGGAGTGGAGGTGTCAGCATTAGGAGATTGTAGAGGAGCCACCATCTTCTCCCTCTCCCTACCACCAGGGCTGCTGCTTACCAGCTACCTTACCCCCTCCCTTTGTGTTGCATGCTAGGCATCTCCATGCCCTGGCATGACAGCACTTCAGCAAAATGAACTTAGATTTGGTGAAGCTTAGTGATAATGTCAATGCTGAGAAATACTTATACATCATACAATACCATCAGAAAGGCGTCTGATTGGCCCCAAATATATTATGCAGTGGGACAACAATCCCAAGCATACAGCCATTGTCATTAAGAATTATCTTCAGTGTAAAGAAGAACAAAGCGTCCTGGAACTGATGATATGACCCCCACAGAGCCCTGATCTCAACTTCATTAAGTCTATGAGGATTTGCACAAGCCTACATCAACAGAAGATCTGTGGTTAGTTCTCTAGGATGTTTGGAACGACCTCCCTGGTGAGTTCCTTTAAAAACTGTGCTTAAATGTAGCTAGAAAATTGATGCTGTATTGAAGCCAAAGGATGATCATACCCAATATTGATGTGATTTAGATTTCATTTGTTTAATCACTCTGTATTTTGTTAATACAAATAAACTATTAATACTTGTATTTTTAAAGCATTCTTGCTGTGCTGCAAGTTTTCCACACCTGCCTAAAACTTTGCGGCAGTACTGCTTGAATTCATGAAGGCATTATGCTCAAATAACATTGTTTTGTGTCATATCTGTGGTGCGTGCATTTACTACAAAGTAGCAACGTTGGATGAACATCTTGTGTTCTCATTCCACAACAATTAAATGGGTTTTATATCTTTATGTTGAGACATTTGGTTTGTTCATAGTCTATTTCCATAAAGAAAAATAGGTCTCCATGGGAAATTTGATACAAAATGCAGTGGACTGTATTATTCTATTTTTCTTTTAGCACCGCGGGGATTATTGTATTGTTATAAAGAATGACAGAGTATCAATGTGATACCAAAAGAAATAGTTTATCTTTAGGCAAAAAAAAATTTGGTTAAATGAATCACAAAAAATTATTGTGATTTCTCAATAAATGCTTTTATATAAAATCAATGAATTATGGCATTATATATAAATATTACAGCCTTTCTGTTGTGAAAATTCAGTGTGAGGATAGTTCTTTGTTTTCCGTTAATTAATTCTATTTAAGTTGAAACATCATCTTTTACATATGTATTAGGTTGGATAAAAGATTTTTAATTTCTGTTTGAGAAAAAAAGAAAACTCGGACGTGAAGGATGAATTTAATGAGAAGATCACTGTCTTTGATGTGTTGCATTTTGGTTGGAATCCCTCACTTATTCCCTGGAGCCATTTGCTTCATCTTCCTTCACATGTATGCTGCCCTTGTTCTTTTTTTATTTTACTTTTAATCTGTACTGGAATTGCTTTCACATATCTCTAAGTGCTTCATTAATCTAAAAAATAGGTAAATAGGTTAAAGAACCACTCCCATCAAATTTTTCTTCCTCTTAATATATTGCAATCATCATATTATATATATATATTGCACCAAGTATGTACAATTGCTCATTTTGCCTTTCTACACAGATAATTCTTCTCTTTTCTCTGCTCTATGCAGTGACAAGAGACATTCCATTTCTACTTTTATCATTTCTCTATTCAACTCCTAAACTAACTGCTCCCTCCTCCACCCCGGCCAGCGACTTTTGCAGTGACTCATGAGTCACACAGGGAAAATTGACCTCCTGTTTTTACATAGATCTTGGAAGGATTCATCTAGTAAGTTTTAAATCATGTGATGTCATAGACCCAATGGAAAAGGAAATAATTAAATGGGTAGAAAGACAAAAGGAGCAATTGTAAGTACACAGTGCTGTATAATATGATGATTACAATTTATTAAGGATAACATTTTTGATGGGAATCATGCTTCTTAAAGAGAATTTTTGTTTTCAGTACATCTACTGTATTTGTCTGTCTATCCATAAAATTTGGGCTGCATTACTACTAAATTGGCCAATTCGTGAGAGCCCACCAGCTGTGGCAAAGCGAACCTTTGTTTGAAAAAAAAGAAACAATATAAGCCACATGGTATAGGCCACCTTTCTATATTGACTCCTGAGTTACTTGTTGGTGGTCACTACTATAATTGCTACTTTTATTTTTCTGATTGTGATCCAGAATGCAATTATCAAAGATTTGGAATGAGAAAGCTGTCTCTTGGGATTGATAGGGACATTCTATTTTTTCTCTGTAAGACAAAATGCAGTCAGGAGCCTTGCACTTCCTTTTAGAGCCATGAAAAGTGCTATAGATAAAATGGAAAGGGTAATATCGACTTTGCATTTCTAGTGACAACTCATGCTGCAGAATGTGTAGGATGAAATCCAATTATATATGGAATTGCTCATTTTTATATTGCAGCCTTTTGTCGCTGTAAATAGAACTCATTAGCTTTGAACAAACAACCAACCTGTATTACTCTGCCATTACACAGTAGAAAGATAGGGCAGTATGCAGCTCAGTG
Organism: Ranitomeya variabilis; assembly: GCF_051348905.1. NCBI lineage: Eukaryota > Metazoa > Chordata > Amphibia > Anura > Dendrobatidae > Ranitomeya > Ranitomeya variabilis. The sequence goes on along the minus strand of NC_135237.1, from coordinate 68,939,121 downwards.
ACTCTTGATTGTGCCATTTATTTCAAAATACACAAGCACATTGTCTACGTGCTACCATAGGAAGATCAGTACAGTAATTTGAAATTTAACTGATATAAATAGCAAATTCATGTGATATAAAGTGAAATAAGTTTACATGGTGCCGATGAATATGCTGCCAGGATATTAATGCTACCCTATTTGTACATGTCATTATAGTTAAGGGGCAGCACCATACATTTTCTTAGCAAATCTAATCCAGGGAACTTTATAAATACTGGTGAAAATATTCATAGACTTACTATGCTAACCTGTGCTTGCTTGTATGTCTTGCTTCTACATAACTTATCTACTGTATTTTAGCATGAATAATGACAGGTTATCACTGAAAAAATGGTAATAAATGAAACCTTCCAATAGAATATCCATGCCATCTGCAGGCAAAGCAGTCACCTTTAGAGATGAGCGAATATGTTCCGAAAACTATCGCCAAGCATAAAATTGGACATAAAAACGGCACATCCTGATTCATGTTCGGAAATACCAGCATTTTTCTTAAAATTGGAAAAAGTTGATAAAATTCGGTAAAAGCGCGGGAATATAATTGCGTTGCCACTAAAGTATTTTAAAGTAGATAATAGATTTGGAATTTGCCACAGAACACCAGGATTGCAAATTCTCTACTGGCGCCCTGTGCTCTTCACAGATGAAAGCAGGTTCACACTGAGCACATGTGGCCGACCTGACAGAGTGTGGAGATGCCGTGGAGAGCGATCTGCTGCCTGCAACATCCTTCAGCATGACCGGTTTGACAGTGGGTCAGTAATGTGTGGGGTGGCATTTCTTTGGAGGGCTGCACAGCCAGGGAAACAAAATCCGCAGTGCACATGCTGCGGAAAAAAACTCACGGAAACATAGCGTTGTTTATTCCGCAGTATGTCAATTCTTTGTGCGGATTCCGCAGCGGTTTACACCTGCTCCATAATAGGAATCTGCAGGTGTAAAACCGCATGTGAAATCCACAAAAAAACCACGGTAAATCTGCGGTAATTCCGCAGGTAATCCCCAGTGTGGTTTACCCGTGGACTTACCAAAATCAATTGGAAAAATCCGCAGTACTTTCCGAAACGTGTGCACGTAGCCTAAAGGGGTCAGCATTGCTACTCACAAAAATTTCCTTTTCACCCTTCTAGGGCTTGAAACTGATGATAATGGACATTTTTTGTTATTGAAGATCTAAAAACTAGTTAACTTTTATCTTCCAAACAAAGAGCAGGTGAGGAACAACCTCAACTGACGATTGATAAGATGTGGGACTCCTCAGTGGGTAAGTCTATGATCCCCCCTATGCAATTATCCTCCTTGAAAAATAACCTCTTCAAATTGCAGGAAGTAGATGTGTGGCGTGTCTTACATCCTAAAGATAGAGATTACACCCACTACTCATCAGTTCACAACTCATATAGTAGAATTGACTACTTTTTGGTTAGTCATCATTTGCTTAGCTGGGGTCCCTCCGCTTCTGTGGGCACTATGACCTGGTCAGTCCATGCTCCCATCTTCTTTCCAGCCATCCACCTCTGTACCACACCCATGTGCTCGCCAGATGTAGCCTGACTGCCATTAGGTACTTACAAAATAGATTATGGCCGCACTCATCTGTGCTAAAGTAAGGAAATGTGAAATATAAGGAATATGAATAGCATACTGGCTTATGAACTTTATGAAAAAACACATGAGATATTTAGCACAAGATTTGGCCAAACGTTGTGAGCCCATTCACCAAACGTCAAGGTAATCTCAGATCGAATGGGTAACTACACTGACTGCCTGGTGTGAACACTTACCTATGGTATCTGAGCTGACTGCCCAATGTGAACACTTACTTGTGGCTAATGACATGATAAAGCCTACTTATATAGGAGGCTCAGAACCAACTGTGTTGAGATGTATTTAAAATACCAGCATGGTGAAGGGCGGGACGTTCAAGTCAGAAAATAGTATCTAATATATAATTGCCTAGAATACTACTTCCTGCAATTTGTGCCAACTTCCGTGGCTTTGTCCGGAGCTAATGTCCGGAGATAATGTCCGGAGCTAATGTCCGGAGATAATGTCCGGAGATAATGTCCGGAGATAAGTGACGTCACCAGTGTCCTACACCCAGGCAGAGCACAGGGGCCCCAGGCAGCATATGGGGCCCCAGGCAGAGCACAGTGGCCCCAGGCAGCATATGGGGCCCCAGGCAGAGCACAGTGGTCCCAGGCAGAGCACAGGGGCCCCAGGCAGCCTATGGGGCCCCAGGCAGAGCACAGTGGCCCCAGGAAGAGCACAGGGGCCCCAGGCAGCATATGGGGCCCCAGGCAGAGCACAGGGGCCCCAGGCAGCATATGGGGCCCCAGGCAGAGCACAGTGGCCCCAGGCAGAGCACAGGGGCCCCAGGCAGCATATGGGGCCCCAGGCAGAGCACAGTGGTCCCAGGCAGAGCACAGGGGCCCCAGGCAGCCTATGGGGCCCCAGGCAGAGCACAGTGGCCCAGGCAGAGCACAGGGGCCCCAGGCAGCATATGGGGCCCCAGGCAGAGCACAGGGGCCCCAGGCAGAGCACAGTGGCCCCAGGCAGAGCACAGGGGCCCCAGGCAGAACATGGGGCCCCAGGCAGAGCACAGGGGCCCCAGGCAGAGCACAGGGGCCTCAGGCAGAGCACAGGGGCCCCAGGCAGCATATGGGGCCCCAGGCAGAGCACAGGGGCCCCAGGCAGCATATGGGGCCCCAGGCAGAGCACAGTGGCACCAGGCAGAGCACAGGGGCCCCAGGCAGAACATGGGGCCCCAGGCAAAGCACAGGGGCCCCAGGCAGAGCACAGGGGCCCCAGGCAGAGCACAGGGGCCCCAGGCAGCATATGGGGCCCCAGGCAGAGCACAGGGGCCCCAGGCGGCATATGGGGCCCCCGGGAAGAGCACAGTGGCCCCAGGCAGCATATGGGGCCCCAGGCAGAGCACAGTGGCCCCAGGCAGAGCACAGGGGCCCCAGGCAGCATATGGGGCCCCAGGCAGAGCACAGTGGTCCCAGGCAGAGCACAGGGGCCCCAGGCAGCTTATGGGGCCCCAGGCAGAGCACAGTGGCCCCAGGCAGAACATGGGGCCCCAGGCAGAGCACAGTGGCCCCAGGCAGAGCACAGGGGCCCCAGGCAGAACATGGGGCCCCAGGCAGAGCACAGGGGCCCCAGGCAGCATATGGGGCCCCAGGCAGAGCACAGGGCCCCAGGCAGCATATGGGGCCCCAGGCAGAGCACAGTGGCCCCAGGCAGAGCACAGGGGCCCCAGGCAGCATATGGGGCCCCAGGCAGAGCACAGTGGTCCCAGGCAGAGCACAGGGGCCCCAGGCAGCCTATGGGGCCCCAGGCAGAGCACAGTGGCCCCAGGCAGAACATGGGGCCCCAGGCAGAGCACAGGGGCCCCAGGCAGAGCACAGGGGCCCCAGGCAGAGCACAGGGGCCCCAGGCAGCATATGGGGCCCCAGGCAGAGCACAGTGGTCCCAGGTAGAGCACAGGGGCCCCAGGCAGCCTATGGGGCCCCAGGCAGAGCACAGGGGCCCCAGGCAGCATATGGGGCCCCAGGCAGAGCACAGGGGCCCCAGGCAGCATATGGGGCCCCAGGCAGAGCACAGTGGCCCCAGGCAGAGCACAGGGGCCCCAGGCAGAACATGGGGCCCCAGGCAGAGCACAGGGGCCCCAGGCAGCATATGGGGCCCCAGGCAGAGCACAGGGGCCCCAGGCAGCATATGGGGCCCCAGGCAGAGCACAGCGATATTTTGGACCACTGTGCGGTGTTTCAGACCCCCTGTGTGATGTCTGGGGCCCTGTTCTTAAGTATATTAAAGATTAAAGTAACGTATATTAAAGTATATTATAAATCAAATTTGACACGTTTATGAGCACCATTGAGTGATATACTCAAGAATGACATAATTTTTCAACATTTTATGGTTTCAAACTGTAAACACTCAGAGTTTTTTTTACTTCAACCAGAAAACCTTAACGGTTCATAAAAAACTTGACTGTTCAGGATATGATAAAAGTCATAGTATTCTCAATCTTTAACTTATAAAGATACCTTTACATGGGGTGATTATTGGTTCCAGAGAGGCTTTCGGCCGATAATCGTACACATGGCTGGTGACAGGACAATACAATATAAACGTTCAAAGGTAAACACTGATAACATTAAAATCTAATATATAATTGCCTAGAATACTACTTCCGGCAATTTGTGCCAACTTCCGTGGCTTTGTCCGGAGATAATGTCCGGAGATAAGTGACGTCACCAGCGTCCTACACCCGCTCAGGGTGGACAAAGATATATGCCTTCGTGGTGCGCGGCACTTTTCTGATTGGTTGCCGCCTGCCGCGAGCGACCAATCAGAAATGTGCCGTACTGTCAAGAATTGTCAAGAGCTGGTGAGTGCAGCCATTTTTTGTTCTTTCTTACTATTATTTATTAATTGTATTATTCTTACATTTGAATAAATAAAGTATATATGGATCCTAGACTCCCGATTCTTTAGAATCGGGCTGCCATCTAGTATAATATAAATAAGTAAACTGACTGAACAATATATATAATAATTTATGCTAGTGCATAGCCAAAAAAGACACATACAAAATAGATTATGGCCGCATTCATCTGTGCTAAAGTAAGGAAATGTGAAATATAAGGAATATGAATAGCATAATGGCTTATGAACTTTATGAAAAAACACATGAGATATTTAGCACAAGATTTGGCCAAACGTTGTGAGCCCATTCACCAAACGTCAAGGTAATCTCAGATCGAATGGGTAACTACACTGACTGCCTGGTGTGAACACTTACCTATGGTATCTGAGCTGACTGCCCAATGTGAACACTTACTTGTGGCTAATGACATGATAAAGCCTACTTATATAGGAGGCTCAGAACCAACTGTGTTGAGATGTAATTAAAATACCAGCATGGTGAAGGGCGGGACGTTCAAGTCAGAAAATAGTATATAATATAAATAAGTAAACTGACTGAACAATATATATAATAATTTATGCTAGTGCATAGCCAAAAAAGACACATACAAAATAGATTATGGCCGCACTCATCTGTGCTAAAGTAAGGAAATGTGAAATATAAGGAATATGAATAGCATAATGGCTTATGAACTTTATGAAAAAACACATGAGATATTTAGCACAAGATTTGGCCAAACGTTGTGAGCCCATTCACCAAACGTCAAGGTAATCTCAGATCGAATGGGTAACTACACTGACTGCCTGGTGTGAACACTTACCTATGGTATCTGAGCTGACTGCCCAATGTGAACACTTACTTGTGGCTAATGACATGATAAAGCCTACTTATATAGGCACTAGCATAAATTATTATATATATATTGTTCAGTCAGTTTACTTATTTATATTATGCCATTAGGTACTGTGATGAGATCCTCAGATCCCTTGTGAGACCATATGCTTTTGCGGTTTGCCCTGGGTTCCTCCTAATGCAGGACAATGCCAGACCTCATGTAATTGAATTGTGTCAGCAGTTCCTGCAAGATGAAGGCTTCGAAGCTATGGACTGGCCCGCCTATTCCCCAGACCTGATGCCGACTGAACACATCTGGGACTTCATGTTTTGCACCATCCACCAACATCACATTGCACCACAGATTGTCCAAGAGTTGGCGGATGCTTTAGTCCAGGTCTGGGAGGAGAACCCTCAGGAGACCATCCACTGCCTCATCAGAACCATGCCCAGGCATTGTAGGGAGGTCATACAGGCACGTGGAGGCCACACACACTACTGAGCATCATTTCCTTCTCTTGAGGCATTTCCACTGAAGTTGGATCAGCCTGTAACTTCATTTTCCACTTTGATTTTGAGTATCATTCCAACTCCAGACCTCTGTGTGATATTAGTTGAGATTTACATTGATAATTTTTAGGTTTTATTGTTCTCAACACATTTCACTATGTAATGAATAAAGATTTACAACTGGAATATTTCTTTCCGTTATATCGAGGATGTGGGATTTTAGTGTTCAATATATTTTTTGAGCAGTATATGTACAGCTCTGGCAAAAATTAAGAGACCACTGCAAAATGTTCAGTTTGTCTGATTTTTCTCTTTATAGGTATATTTTTGAGTAAAATGTAAAGTGTTCTTTTATTCTATAAACTTCTGACAACATGTCTCCGAATTTCACAGCAATAAATTTTGTATTTTTTTCAGACAAATAAAAATGGTCAAAAAACCCCTCAGTGCTTTCAGACCTCAAATAATGCAAAGAAAACAAGTTCATAATCATTTAGAAACAACAATACTAATGTTTTAACTCAGGAAGAGTTCAGAAATCAATATGTTGTGGAATAACCATGATTTTTAATCACAGCTTTCATGCGTCTTGGCATGCTTTCCACCAGTATTTCACACTGCTTCTGGTGCAAAAATTTAAGCAGTACTTCTTTGATGGCTTGTGACCATCCACCATCCTCTTGATTACATTCCAAAGGTTTTCAATTGGGTTCAGGTCTGGAGATTGGGCTACCCATGACAGGGTTTGAATGTGGTGGTCTCTTAGTCTTTTGCCAGAGATATATATTAGATAGATAGATAGATAGATAGATAGATAGATAGATAGATAGAAAAAAGCTGGCAATTCAGCAGCCACATCCTGTAAAATTACAGCGGGACTTGACAGGATAGAAGAGATAGATTACATACGGTATATATACATAGAATAGATAGATGTTTACTGTGGGTACGGAAAGTATTCAGACCCCTTTAAATTTTAAAAAGAAAAACTAAAATATCACATGGTCATAAGCAGGGTTGAGCGAAACGGATCGGTCATTTTCATAAGTCGCCGACTTTTTGGAAAGTCAGGTTTCATGAAACCCGACCCGATCCCTGTGTGCCAAAGTCGCATTTCAATGACGCTAAAAGCGCCATTTCTCAGCCAATGAAGGTAGACGCAGAGTGTGGGCAGCGTGATGACATAGATCTCAGTCCCCACCATCTTAGAGCAGGGCATTGCAGTGATTGGCTTGCTTTCTGCGGCGTCACAGGGGCTATAAAGGGGCGTTCCCGCCGACCGCCATCTTACTGCTGCTGATCTGAGCATAGGGAGAGGTTGCTGCCGCTTCGTCAGAAGCAGGGATAGCGTTAGGCAGGGTACATTCACCCCCAAACCGCTTGTGCTGTAGCGATTTCCACTGTCCAACACCACCTTTTGTTTGCAGGGACAGTGGAAGCTACATTTTTTTTCCTCAGCGCTGTAGCTCATTGGGCTGCCCTAGAAGGCTCCCTGATAGCTGCATTGCTGTGTGTACGCCGCTGTGCAAACCAACTGCTTTTTTCAAAGCACAAATCCTGTTGTTCCTTCCTTTCTGCACAGCTATCTTGTTTGTTTGTCCACACTTTTGTTTTTTTTTGTGCAGCTGTCCACTCCTTGTTATTGCTGCCTGCCATACCTTGGTGAGATTACTGCACGGAGATAGTAATTGTAGGACAGTCTCTTTTTTGTTTTAATTCTCCCTGAAAACCAAAAAAATAGTGGGAGATTAAGATTGGCATTTCTGCTTGAGTGTCAGTCCTGTGTGTGCCATCTGTCTCAAATTATTGGGGCACAGAAAACCTAGCGTGTCATACTGGGAAATTTTTTTTTTTTTAAATTCTCCCTGAATAAAAAAAAATAGTGGGAAATTAAGATTGGCATTTCTGCTTGAGTGCCGGTCCTGTGTGTGCCATCTGTCTCAAATTATTGGGGCACATAAAACCTAGTGTGTCATACTGGGATATATATATATATTTTTTTAATTCTCCCTGAAAAAAAAAATAGTGGGAGATTAATATTGGCATTTCTGCTTGAGTGCTGGTCCTGTGTGTGCCATCTGTCTCAAATTATTGGGGCACATAAAACCTAGTGTGTCATACTGGGAAAAAAATATTTTTTTTTTAATTCTCCCTGAACAAAAAAAAATAGTGGGAGATTAAGATTGGCATTTCTGCTTGAGTGCCGGTCCTGTGTGTGCCATCTGTCTCAAATTATTGGGGCACATAAAACCTAGTGTGTCATACTGGGAGTTTTTTTTTTTTTTTTTAAATTCTCCCTGAATAAAAAAAAATAGTGGGAGATTAAGATTGGCATTTCTGCTTGAGTGCCGGTCCTGTGTGTGCCATCTGTCTCAAATTATTGGGGCACATAAAACCTAGTGTCATACTGGGAATTTTATTATTTTTTTTAATTCTCCCTGAATTAAAAAAAAAATAGTGGGAGATTAAGATTGGCATTTCAGCTTGAGTGCCGGTCCTGTGTGTGCCATCTGTCTCAAATTATTGGGGCACATAAAACCTAGTGTGTCATACTGGGAATTTTTTTTTTTTTAATTCTCCCTAAAAAAAAAAATAGTGGGAGATTAAGATTGGCATTTCTGCTTGAGTGCCGGTCCTGTGTGTGCCATCTGTCTCAAATTATTGGGGCACATAAAACCTAGTGTGTCATACTGGGAATTTTTTTTTTTTTTTAATTCTCCCTGAAAAAAAAAATAGTGGGAGATTAAGATTGGCATTTCTGCTTGAGTGCCGGTCCCGTGTGTGCCATCTGTCTCAAATTATTGGGGCACAGAAAACTTAGTGTGTAACATTGGGCCTGATTTTCCTTTCAGTGTCAGCCACCTATAAAGGTATATATAAATCCTACAGAAGTTTGAGTTCACCTTATAAGTTGTTTTACAGTAACAATTACCGTTACTTTGGTTACATTTTGCAAACAATGAGGAAGTCTGGTGGAAGAGGTCGTGGCCGTGGGCGGTCATTGTCAGCTGGTAATGATGGTAGTGGTGGTGGAGCATCAGGTGGTCGTGGTAAAAGCAATACAGCACCTAAGTCTCGAGTTGTTGAGCCAGGTTCGTCGTCTGGCTACACAAGGCCTCGAACGCTCCCTTTTCTGGAAGTAGGAAAACCGCTTTTAAAGCCGGAGAAGCAAGAAAAAGTTTTGGCTTTCCTTGCTGACTCAGCCTCTAGCTCTTTTGCCTCCTCTTCTGGAACTGGTAAATGTAAAAGCAGCGCGTCCTTAGTGGATGTTCACGGTCAGGGAGAAGTCGCTTCCTTGTCTTCTTCAGCAAGAACAACAGAGAAGGATGCAACTGGCGACACAACGGGTTACTCCATGGAGCTCTTTACACATACCGTTCCTGGGTTAGAAAGTGAAACAGTTAACAGGCCATGCCCATTAGAAGTTGAATCGGACATGGAGTGCACAGATGCACAGCCACAGCCAGATTACTATGCTGTTCCTTTGACTCAGACCAGAACATTGCTCTCGCAGTGTACTGAGCCAGAATCAAACCCAGCTGAGACTATAGTGCCCCGACACGAACGCTGTACCACCGGCTTACACGGTGACACAGACGAAGTTGCACATGAGATAGAAGAGGAGGTCATAGATGACCCAGTTGTTGACCCCGATTGGCAGCCATTGGGGGAACAGGGTGCAGGCGGCAGTAGTTCTGAAGCGGAGGAGGAGGAGACGCAGCAGGCATCAACATCGCAACAGGTTCCATCTGCCGGGCCCGTATCTGGCCAAAAACGCCTGGCAAAGGCAAAACCAGTTGTAGGACAGCGTGGCCATCCGGTTAAAGAAGCTCAGTCTGCAATGCCTGAAAAGGTATCCCATAGTAGAAAGAGTGCAGTCTGGCATTTTTTTAAACAACATCCAAATGATCAGCGCAAAGTAATCTGTCAAAAATGTTCAACTACCTTAAGCAGAGGTCATAACCTAAAAAGTCTAAATACAAGTTGCATGCATAGACATTTAACCACCATGCATTTGCAAGCCTGGACTAACTACCAAACGTCCCTTAAGGTTGTAGCACCCTGGGCGAATGAAGCTAGTCAGCAACGCTACATCCCTTCCATCACTGTAAGCCCACCATTTCCCGCACCACCTGCAGTATCTGTGCAGGTTTCGTCGCTAGGCCAAAGCAGTAAGGGAATCACCAGGTTCGTAGTAGGAAACACTGCATGTAGGGCACCGGCAAGAATACCGTCTCCAACACTCTCTCAGTCTGCCATGTCCACCGGCACCACCGCTAGTTCCACGATCTCCAGTTCTCCAGTCCAGCTCACCCTACATGAGACTCTCGTTAGAAAAAGGAAGTACTCATCCTCACATCCGCGTACACAGGGTTTGAACGCCCACATTGCTAGACTAATCTCGTTAGAGATGATGCCCTACCGGTTAGTTGGAAGCGAAGCTTTCAAAGCCCTGATGGACTACGCTGTAGCACGCTACGAGCTACCCAGTCGACACTTCTTTTCGAGAAAAGCCATCCCAGCCCTTCACCACCATGTTAAAGAGCTCACCGTCCATGCACTCAGGCAATCTGTGACTACAAAGGTGCACCTGACAACAGATGCATGGACCAGTAGGCATGGCCAGGGACGTTAAGAGGCCATCACGGCACACTGGGTGAATGTGGTGGATGCAGGGTCCACAGGGGACAGCAATATTGGGACAGTTCTGCCTAGCCCACGGTCTAGGAAACAGTTGGCTGTAGGCGTTCGCCCCCCCTCCTCCTCCTCCTCATCCTCCTGCAGAAGCGAGAGCTCATCCACAGACCGCAGTCACACAACCACTCCATCCGCAGCTGCCACTGTTGCACATCAGGTGTCCCATTATGGGACAGCTAGTGGCAAGCGTCAGCAGGCTGTATTGGCAATGAAGTGTTTGGGCGACAACAGACACACCGCGGAAGTTCTGTCCGAGTTCTTGCAGAAAGAAACTCAGTCATGGCTGGGCACTGTACATCTTGAGGCAGGCAAGGTAGTGAGTGATAACGGAAGGAATTTCATGGCTGCCATAGCCCTTTCCCAACTGAAACACATTCCTTGCCTGGCTCACACCTTAAACCTGGTGGTGCAGTGCTTCCTGAAAAGTTATCCGGGGTTACCCGACCTGCTCCTCAAAGTGCACAGACTTTGCTCGCATATCCGCCGTTCGCCCGTACACTCCAGCCGTATGCAGAACTATCAGCGGTCTTTGAACCTTCCCCAGCATCGCTTAACCCTTTAGTGACAGAGCCAAATTTCTGAAATCTGATCAGTGTCACTTTATGTGATAATAACTCTGCAACGCTTCAACAAATCCCAGTGATTTTGAGAATGTTTTTACGTGACACATTGTACATTATGATAATGGTAAATTTAGGTCAATATGTTTTGTGTTTATTTATAAAAAATATCAAAAATTTGAGAAAAATGTTAAAAAATTAGCAATTTTCTAAATTTGAATGATTATCCCTTTAATCCAGATAGTCATACCACAGCAAACCATTAATAAATAACATTTCCCACATGTCGGCTTTACATCAGCACCATTTGTAAAATGTTATTTTATTTTGTTAGCATTTTAGAAGGTTTAAAAATGTAGCAGCAATTTTTCATTTTTTTCAAGGGAATTTACAAAATTTATTTTTTTAGGGACTTATCCATGTTTGAAGTGACTTTAGGGGTCCCATATACTGGGAAACTCCCAAACGTGATAGCATTTTAAAAACAGCACCCCTAGACATATTGAAAACTGCTGTCAGGTAGTTTATTAACCCTTCAGGTGCTTTACAGGAATTAATGCAAAGTGGTATGACAGAAATGAAAGTGTGCATTTTTACCACCTAAATGCCTCTAACTTCTGAACAGATTACTAGAGCCGTCAGACTGTAAAGCCGCTATTTGGTCGTGAATTGCCATGGCAAACATCAGGACCACAATATCATGATCGGAGGGCACCAGTTGGGATAAAGAGGAAGCCCCACACTCTGTTAACCATTTATAATGATGTAGTCATTATTGACAGCAGCATCTAAGGGGTTAAACAGATTTGGACGGTGCAAACGCTTATCGTGGCTGATACAGCAAGTTGTCAGCTATAGTGTACAGCCAACAGCTGCTGGATTGTCACCTGTATGGGGAGGCTATTCTCTTATATCTCAGGTCAGTTAAAAGACGTATTGGCGGTCATTAAGGGGTTAATCATCGATGTTGCAACAAGGTGGAACTCAACACTGCACATGCTTCAGAGACTGTGCGAACAGAGGCGTGCTGTTATGTATTTGTGGGAGGATACACATACACGGGCAGGCAGTTGGATGGCATACATGGAGTTGTCAGGTGTGCAGTGGTCGAAGGTACAAGACCTGTGTCAAGTCCTTCAGTGTTTTGAGGAATGCACACGGCTGGTTAGTGCAGACAACGCCATAATAAGCATGAGCATCCCCCTAATGCGTCTGCTGATGCAAAGTTTGACGCACATAAAGGAGCAGGCGTCTGCAGCCGAGGAAGAGGAAAGCCTTGATGACAGTTAGCCATTGTCTGGTCAGGGCAGTCTACAGGACGAGGTAGCGGGCGACGAGGAGGAGGACGAGGAGGATGATGGAGATGAGTATTTTTTAAATGAGGAATCTTCTCCGTGGCCAATGGAAATTGGTGGCGTGGCAAGGCCGGGTTCAGGTTTTTTGAGGGAGACAAGTGACATAGATTTTCCTGTAACTGCCCCTCAAACCAGCACAACCGCAGATTTGACAACTGGAACTTTGGCCCACATGGCGGATTATGCCTTACGTATCCTCAAAAGGGACCCACGCATTATTAAAATGATGACCGATGACGATTACTGGTTGGCCTGCCTCCTTGATCCTCGCTATAAAGGCAAATTGCAAAATATTATGCCACATGAGAACCTCGAACAAATATTAGCAACCAAACAAGCAACTCTTGTAGACCATTTGATTCAGGCATTCCCAGCACACAGCGCCGGTGATGGTTCTCACACGAGCTGCAGGGGGCTACAGGGCAGAGGTGTTAGAGGTGCACAAATCAGAAGTGGCGTTGGACAGAGGGGTTTTCTGACCAGGTTGTGGAGTGATTTCGCAATGACCGCAGACAGGACAGGTACTGCAGCATCTATTCAAAGTGACAGGAGACAACATTTGTCCAGTATGGTTACTAACTATTTTTCATCCCTTATCGATGTTCTCCCTCAACCGTCATTCCCATTTGATTACTGGGCATCCAAATTAGACACCTGGCCTGAATTGGCAGAATATGCATTGCAGGAGCTTGCTTGCCCAGCAGCTAGTGTGCTATCAGAAAGAGTATTCAGTGCTGCTGGTTCAATATTAACCGAAAAAAGGACTCTTCTGGCTAACCAAAATGTTGATGATCTAACCTTCATTAAAATGAACCACTCCTGGATTTCAAATTATTTTGCCCCACCTTTCCCGGCTGACACCTAGCTTTCCTATAAAAAGGTCTTGCTTGTGGACTGGTCTTACTGAGTGTTCCAATCTCTTAATTTGCAGCAGCTGTTTATCCAGCATACGACATGTTTACACCTCCCTAAATGGGAAAACTCCCCCCACGGGGCCGTGGTCTCGCCACTTGGCGCAAGCACCCGTTAGAGTGCCATTTGTCTGAAGAGGTGGGTGTGCCCACTTTTGGTCGACGGCACTGCCACTGGGTCCCTCATAGTACAATAAAGTGTCTCTGGCGGTGGTGGCGCGCAACCAACGTCAGACACACCGTTGTAACATGAGGGGCCCTGGGCCTGTACTGCCGGCCACAAGAGAGTTCCCCCCCAGCTCAAACTGTGCTCTACCACGTGCAAAATTATCTCTCACGGCTCCAACAATGTTTAGTCTATGCGCTGACATCCTTCAATGTCTGGCACTGACAATACCAATTTGTTGACATGTATGATGCTAGTTAAAATAGTCAGGGTCAGTGTCCTATATTGACACCAGTAAATACTTAGTGCCAAATTACTATGTCTGAAACTCAGCAGAGGAGCCCACCCCTGTACCTAAGTATGCCACACTTTTGTTTTTTTGTTTTGTTGTTTTGCGAGACATTAACATCTATTTATTTTTTGGGAGTACTAACTGTGTCAGACACTCCTTGCAATCGTCCTCCGCTGACCACACCAATGCTGCCTGTGTACCCCTGCAAGATAATTCAAACTGCATTGAGCCTAATGTTTTTTATTTTTGGCCTACTAAGTCTGTCTGTGGTCCCTCCTTGCAATCGTCCTCCGCTGACCACACCAATGCTGCCTGTGTACCCCTGCGAGATAACTCTAAGTGCCTTGAGCCTATTTTTATTTATTTTAGGCCTAGTAAGTCTGTCTGCGGTCCCTCCTTGCAATCGTCCTCTGCTGACCACACCAATGCTGCCTGTTGTGAATTCCGTTCTTGGGCTCCATCCTGTGGTTGCGAATGGTATTTTTGGGAGTTCTGCTCTTGGGCTCCCTCTGGTGGTTTCAAGTGGAACTTAGCAGCTGCGTTCACTAATCGGTTTCCTGGCCTTGTTATTTAACTGGGCTTTTGGCTTTAGTGGATGCCAGCTGTCAATGTATTTCCTGTGGATTCAGTCCTTTCCTGGAAGTTCTCTGTTGGCCAGTCCATTTTCAGCTTAAGATAAGTCTGCTACTTTTTGGGTGTTTCCTGCTTATGACCTTCTGTTCAGTTCAATTTATGTTTCTTTTGTCCAGCTCGTCATTATGAAATATTCCGGCTAGTTGGAAGCTCTGGGGTCGCAGATTTGCCCCTCCACACCGTGAGTCGGTGTGGTGGTTATTTTTGTAAACTCTGCGTGGACTTTTAGTTTTTATACTGACTGCACAGCAACCTATCCTATCTCTGTCTATTTAGATAGTTCGGCCTCCTTTGCTAAAAAATCTAGTTTCATTCTGAGTTTGTCATTTCCCTCTCCACTCACCGTCAATATTTGTGGGGGGGGCTATCTTCCTTTGGGGGTTTCTCTGAGGCGAGATAGCTTTCCGTTTCCATCTTTAGGGGTAGCTAGTTCTTAGGCTGTGCAGAGGCGTCTAGGCAGAGTTAGGTACGATCCACGGCTATTTCTAGTGTTGGTGTTAGGAGTAGGGATTGCGGTCAGTAAAGTTACCACCTCCTCAGAGCTAGTCCTATTTTTGTTTTACCCACCAGGTTATTTCAGTGCTGCTCCGTAGTGAGTCCATGATTGGTTTTGCCCACCAGGTCATCTCAGCACCGCTCCGTACCCACCAGGTCATAACAGCTGCCTGTGTACCCATGTAACCTATTTAAAACTGCATAGAGCCTGCTTTTTTATTTTAGGCCTAGTAAGTCTGTGCCACTCCTTCCAATTGTCCTCCGCTGACCACACCAATGCTGCCTGTGTACCCCTGCGAGATAACTCTTAGTGCCTTGAGCCTATTTTTATTTATTTTAGGCCTACTAAGTCTGTCTGCGGTCCCTCCTTGCAATCGTCCTCCGCTGACCACACCAATGCTGCCTATGTACCCATGTAACCTATTTAAAACTGCATAGAGCCTGCTTTTTTATTTTAGGCCTAGTAAGTCTGTCTGCGGTCCCTCCTTCCAATAGTCCTCCACTGACCACACCAATGCTGCCCGTGTACCCCTGGAACCTATTTTAAAGTTCATAGAGCCTATTTTTTTATTTTATTTAATATTAATAAAGCCATGATGGACTACGCTGTACCACGCTATGAGCTACCCAGTCGACACTTCTTTTGCGAGAAAAGCCATCCCAGCCCTCCACCAGCATGTAAAAGACCGCATTGTCCATGCACTCTGCCAATCTGTGAGTACAAAGGTGCACCTGACAACAGACGCATGGACCTGTAGGCATGGCCACGGAAGGTTACGTGTCCATTACAGCGCAATGGGTTAATGTGGTGGATGCATGGTCCACAGGGGACAGCCTACTAAGTCTATCTGCAGTCCCTAATTCAAATTGTCCTCAATTCAGGTTTTCGGGCTTTTTTAAAAAATAGGAAACTGCATTTGGGCTACTAGTTTGGTTGGGGCTTACTAGCAGTGTCTGCCGCTGCTTGCTGTTCTCCTACACGACTAGCTTCAATCTTCAGGCTTTCGGGCTATTTTTAAAAATAGGAAACTGCATTTGGGCTACTAGTTTGGTTGGGGCCTACTAGCGGTGTGTGCTGCTGCTTGCTGTTCTCCTACATGACTAACTTCAATCTTCAGGCTTTCGGGCTATTTTTAAAAATAGGAAACTGCATTTGGGCTACTAGTTTGGTTGGGGCCTACTAGCGGTGTCTGCCGCTGCTTGCTGTTCTCCTACACGACTAGCTTCAATTTTTAGGCTTTCGGGCTATTTTTAAAAATAGGAAACTGCATTTGGGCTACTAGTTTGGTTGGGGCCTACTAACGGTGTCTGCCGCTCCTGGGTGTTCTCCTCCTCCTGGGTGTTCTCCTCCTCCTGGGTGTTCTCCTCCAGGTTTCCTTGTCTGAGCTTCAACCTTCAGGCTCTCATTAAGTAGTTGTTTAGATAACACAGCATTAGGCCTACTAGTTTGGTTGGGGCCTACTAACGGTGTCTGCCGCTCCTGGGTGTTCTCCTCCTCCTGGGTGTTCTCCTCCTCCTGGGTGTTCTCCTCCTCCTGGGTGTTCTCCTCCAGGTTTCCTTGTCTGAGCTTCAACCTTCAGGCTCTCATTAAGTAGTTGTTTAGATAACACTGCATTAGGCCTACTAGTTTGGTTGGGGCCTACTAACGGTGTCTGCCGCTCCTGGGTGTTCTCCTCCTCCTGGGTGTTCTCCTCCTCCTGGGTGTTCTCCTCCAGGTTTCCTTGTCTGAGCTTCAACCTTCAGGCTCTCATTAAGTAGTTCTTTAGATAACACAGCATTAGGCCTACTAGTTTGGTTGGGGCCTACTAACGGTGTCTGCCGCTCCTGGGTGTTCTCCTCCTCCTGGGTGTTCTCCTCCTCCTGGGTGTTCTCCTCCTCCTGGGTGTTCTCCTCCAGGTTTCCTTGTCTGAGCTTCAACCTTCAGGCTCTCATTAAGTAGTTGTTTAGATAACACAGCATTAGGCCTACTAGTTTGGTTGGGGCCTACTAACGGTGTCTGCCGCTCCTTGCTGTTCGCCTCCACTGAACAAAGCAGTGCCGCCTGTTTACTACTGTTACCAATTTTGAACTGCATTTAGCCTACTTACTTATTTGGGCCTACTCACTGTGTCAGTCTCTCATTACAGTTGTCCTCCACTGATCAAAGCAATGCCGCCTGGTTAGTCCTGTTAAAACTTTTGAACTGCATTTAGCCAACTTTATTGTTTGGGCCTATATCTGTGTTTCCTCCTCATCTTGCCCATTGCCCAGCCAGTGCTACATAAGTCTGCTGGTACATTGACCCAGACCACTACATTCCCCTTGCATGCTACACAGCCAGAATGTGTCCCTGCTGAAAGTCAGGTTCCCCTTCCCGCATACTATACCACCTTACATGGGGACAAAGAGGAAGGTGCAGATGAAAGTGCTGGTTCCTTCATCAGGTGGGGGGGAATACTCGTTGGTGACGTCACTGGCACAGGGCCCCTCATAGTACGCAAAAGTGTCGCTGCCAGTGGGAGGCGCCCCCGCCGTGCAAACACACCGCCGTACTTTGAGGGGCCCTGTGCCAGTGCCAATGCCATAGAGTGGGCACCCCCTGCTTGCTCAGAATCACAGCACTTGCAAAGTTGAAATACTTACCTCTCCCTGCGCCACTGCCGTGATGTGGTCCAGATTTCCTGGGCCCACAAAATACTTGAACCAGCCCTACCCCCAACAACTTTAGCCAAATGACCCCCAATTTCCAATGCCTAACTATTATTATAAGGGAAATTAAGATTGACAAGCTTCATTAACAAGAATGGATGTTTTTGCCATTAAAATGGGCACTCTAGGTGTTTTCCTGGCCCCTACTCACTGCCGACTATGCTGCCCCATTGACTTGCATTGGGTTTCGTGTTTCGGCCGATCCCGACTTTACGAGATAATCGGCCGATTTCACTCGACCCGACTTTTGAGATAGTTGAGTTCCGCGAAACCCGACTCGACCCTAAAAAAGTCAAAGTCGCTCAACCCTAGTCATAAGTATTCAGACCCTTTGCTCATGTTTAAGTGACATGCTGTCCATTACTTTGTGATCCTCCTTGAGATGGTTCTACTCCTCCAGCTGTGTTAAATTAAACTGATAGGACTTGATTGGTAAAGGAACACACCTGTCTATTTAACACCTCACAGCTCACAGTGCATGTCAGACCAAATGAGAATCATGAGGTCAAAGGAACTGGACTAGGAGTTCAGAGACAGAGTTGTGGCAAGGCACAAATCTGGCCAAGGTTACGTTACAAAAGAATTTCTGCAGTACTCAAGGTTACTAAGAGCACAGTGGCCTCCATAATCCATAAAAGGAAGAAGTTTGGGACCACCAGAAGTCTTCCTAGACTGGGCCGTCCAGCCAAACTGAGCAATCGTGGGAGACGAGCCTTGGTGAGGTAAAGAAGAACCCCAAGATCACTGTGGCAGAGCTCCACAGATGCAGTAGAGAGATGGGAGAAAGTTCCACAAAGTCAACTATTACTGCAGCCCTCCACCAGATGGGCCTTTATGGCAGAGTGGCCCGACGGAAACCTCTCCTCAGTCCAATACATATGAAAGCCTGCATAGAGTTTGCTAAAAAAACACATGAAGGACTCCCAGACTATGAGAAATAAGGTTCTCTGGTCTGTTGAGACGAAAATAGAACTTTTTGGTGATACTTGTAAGCGGTATGTGTGAATAAAACCAGGCACTGCTCATCACCTGCTCACTACAATACCAAAAGTGAAATGTGGTGGCAGCATCATGATCATGCTATGGGGGTGTTTATCAGCTGCAGGGCAGGACGACTTGTTGCAATTGAATGAAACATGAATGTGGCCAAGTACAGAGATATCCTGGATGAAAACCTCTTTCATTGTGCTCTGGACCTCTGACTTGGCTGAAGGTTCAACTTCCAGCAAGACAATGACCCTAAGCAAACAGCTAAAATAACAAAGGAGTGGCTTCAGACCAACTCTGTGACCATTCTTAACTGGCCCAGCCAGAGACCTGACCTAAACCCAATTGAGCATTTCTGGAGAGACCTGAAATGGCTTTCCACCAAAGTTCACCATCCAACCTAATGGAACTGGAAAGGATCTGCAAGGAAAAATGGCAGAGGATCACCAAATCCAGGTGTGACAAACTTGTTGCATAATTTCCAAGAAGTGTCATGGCTGTACTAGCTCAAAAGGGTGCTTCTACTCAATATTGAGCAAAGGGTCTGAATACTTATGACCACTAGTGATGAGCGAATATACTCGTTACTCGAGATTTCCCGAGCCCGCTCAGTTGTCCTCCGAGTATTTTTTAGTGCTCGGAGTTTTAGTTTTTAGTGCGGCAGCTGAATTATTTACATCTGTTAGCCAGCATAAGTACATGTGGGGATTCCCTAGCAACCAGGCAACTCCCACATGTACTTATGCTGGCTAACAGATGTAAATCATTCAGCTGCTGCACTAAAAACTAAAACTCTGAGCACTAAAAAATACTCAGAGGACACTCGAGCGTGCTCAGGAAATCTTGAGTAACGAGTATATTTGCTCATCACTAGTGTTGAGCATTCCGATGCTGCAAGTATCGGGTATCGGCCGATACTTGCTGTATCGGAATTCCGATACCGGGATTCCGATACTCTTGTGGTATCGGGTATCGGGTATCGCAACAACATTAATGTTAAAATGTGTAAAAGAGAGAATTAAAATAAAAAATATCGCTATACTCACCTGTCCGACGCAGCCGGGACTTCAGCGAGGGAACCGGCAGCGTTGTTTGTTTAAAATTCGCGCTATTACTTGGTTACGTGAATTCCCGGCTTGTGATTGGTCAGGTCGGCCATGTTGCCGGGACGCGGACCAATCACAGCAAGCCGTGACGAAATTACGTCACGGCTTGCTGTGATTGGTCCGCGTCCCGGCAATATGGCCGCCCTGACCAATCACAAGCCGTGACGTCACGGGAGGCTGGACACGCGCCCATTTTAAAATGAGCGCGTTCAGCCTCCCGGCTTGTGATTGGTTGACCGCGGCGCAACCAATCACAAGCCGTGACGTCACGGGAGGCTGGACACGCGCCCATTTTAAAATGAGCGCGTCCAGCCTCCCGGCTTGTGATTGGTTGACCGCGGCGCAACCAATCACAAGCCGTGACGTCACGGGAGGCTGGACACGCGCCCATTTTAAAATGAGCGCGTGTCCAGCCTCCCGTGACGTTACGGCTTGTGATTGGTCAGGGCGGCCATATTGCCGGGACGCGGACCAATCACAGCAAGCCGTGACGTAATTTCGTCACGGCTTGCTGTGATTGGTCCGCGTCCCGGCAACATGGCCGACCTGACCAATCACAAGCCGGGAATTCACGTAACCAAGTAATAGCGCGAATTTTAAACAAACAACGCTGCCGGTTCCCTCGCTGAAGTCCCGGCTGCGTCGGAGAGGTGAGTATAGCAATATTTTTTATTTTAATTCTTTCTTTTACACATTTATATGGTTCCCAGGGCCTGAAGGAGAGTTTCCTCTCCTTCAGACCCTGGGAACCATCAGGGATACCGTCCGATACATGAGTCCCATTGACTTGTATTGGTATCGGGTATCGGTATCGGATTGGATCCGATACTTTGCCGGTATCGGCCGATACTTTCCGATACCGATACTTTCAAGTATCGGACGGTATCGCTCAACACTACTCATCACTAATGACCATGTGATATTTCAGTTTTTATTTTTTTTTAAATTTGCAAAAATTTCTGAAAAAAATGGTGTGGGTTCCCACATAATTTTCTTAAACAGAATAGGGAAAGCCGACGGCTGGGGGCAGATGTTTATAGCCTTGGAAGGGGGTAATACCTATGGACCTTCCCAGTCTATTAATATCAGCTTACAGCTGTATATTCAGCCTTTACTGGCCATGAAAATTCGGGATCCCCCCAAAAAATGATGTAGGGTCCTCCTATAATTAATAACCAGCAAAGGCTAGGCAGGCAGCTATGGGCTGATGTAAATAGCCTAGGAAAGGGCCGTGGATACTTGCCCCCAGGCTGAAAAATCAACTCTCAGATGCCCCGGAAAAAGGCACATTTATAAAGATCACCAATTCTGGCACTTAGCCTTGCTTTTCCCAATTGCCCTGTAGCAGTGGCAAGTGAGGTGATAGTTCAGGGGGTTGGTGTCACCTCTGTCTTGTCAAGTGACATCAAGCCCCGAGGTTAGTAATGGAGAGGTGTCCATAAGCTTCCCCCTTTACTAACCCCATTGACATATTGTATAATAACACACACCCAGAAAAAAGTCCTTTAAGGGAAAGTATGACACAGGCTGCTTTAATAATTCTTAATCAAACCATACGTACCTGTATCATCCATTCCAGTGATGCTATTGTCTCCTGCAAGAGAATTTAAATAAAAAACAACCATATTCCTCACCTTTCCACTGAGAACAGTGAGAAGATAATAATCCAAGTTTTCCGCAACAGGTCTATCTCTGCTACATCTAGGTGGCAGGCTGCATGGTTGCATTATGTGACCATGCAGCCTGTTATCCAGAAGAGACACTGAGCAGTTTCTGCTATCGCTGCACAGTGTCTCACAGTGAACTCGTAGGACCTGACTGATATCACCGTGAGTGTGAGAAAGTTCTCATGCTCACGATGCCATCATAAAGGTCCTGGAAGTTTACAGTTAATGAAGTCACTTAACTTACCTGACGTGAGCACGAGCACCATTAGAAATTTTCCCACAGAGCTTGCGCTAATGTCAAAACAATACCAGAGATGTCAGTGTCTGTGTGTGTAATATGTGTGGCACATGTGTGGCAACAGTGTGCCGCCTGTGTGTCGCATCAGTACCACACGGCGAGCACCAGGAAAACAGCGATACAGTAAGCGCTATTCCCTGGTGCCTGGTGCTGAAGATGACTCTCATCTTTCTCGCCTGCTCTGCCAACAATTAGAATGAGCATGGGAGAATGATGAGAGTTGTATTCAAATGAGAACAATGGCAGCAGGGGACTATTACTCCCATCAGCCTATGCCTGCAGCCACTAATAACAGTGACAGCAGGAGTGGCTGATGGGAGTATTTATCAGCCGGCTGCTGTGCTATATATAAATAAATAAATGAAAATAGGTTCCCCTATATTTCTGATAACTAGCCATGCAAAACTCACAGCTGGGGGATGCATTCCTCAGCTGTCAGCTTCAGCAAGGTTGGTTATCAAGAATAGAGGGGTCTCCATGCTGTATTTGTTAATTATTTAAATAAATAATTTAAAAAAATGGCGTGGGGTCCCCCTATTTTTGTCAACCAGCCTTGCTAAAACTAGAAGCTGGTGGCTGGTATTCTCAGGCCAGTAAGGAGCCATGGATATTGACCCCCCTGCTTAAAAATAGCAGCCCGCAGCTGTCCAGAAAAGGCACATCTATTAGATGCACCACTTCTGGCGCTTTGCCAAGTTCTTCCCACTTGCTCTGTAGTGGTGGCAAGTGGGGTTTATATTTGTGGGGTTGATGTCACCTTTGTATTGCCTGGTGACATCAAGCCCACGGCTTAGTAATTGAGTGATGTCTGTCTACACCTATCTATTAATAATCCTTTCATTATATTGAAAATAAAGACACAGCCAGAATGCAGTCCTTTATTAAAAACAAAATAAAACACACTCTTCCATTTTTATTTAAAAATAAACAAAGTTATACTCACCTAACGCCTAATTCCATTGAATCCCTCGTCTCCTGTAATAAAGCAAAAATAAAACACAACAATATCCATCACCTATCCGTCGTTTAGACCAATGCCATAATCCATGTCTGGGGGATAAATAGTCTTCAACCTGGATGGTGCCAAGATGTGACTGTCCAGGCTGAGAATCACTGGTAAATGAGCTACTGCGAGTGCAGCCTCAGTGACTTGTGGTGATGTCATCAAGGTTACCGCAGGTCATTGAGGCTGTGTCCCAGCTGGGCTGAACTGCAGTGCCCTATGCACGTTGGGAAAAAGTCAGTGCAGTTCAAGCTCAGCGATTTCACCGCTTGAACTGTGGTTAACTTATTGGCTTTTTCCTATGTTGCTGAGGTGACTGCAGTTCAGCAAACCTGGGTATGCATCCTCAGTGACCTGTTTTTTTTTAATTTATTTATAGCGCAGGTGGCCAGTGAGGAATACTCCCTTCAGCCGCTCCTGCTTTCACTGTTATTAGCGGCAGCAGGTGTAGACTGATGGAGTAATAGTCCCAAAAGCCGCCGCCTGCTGGCATTGTTTCACTTGAATACAACACTCGTCATTTTCCCTTGCTCGTTCTGATTGCCGTTAGAGCAGGAGAGAATGATGAGAGTCGTCTTCAGCACCAGGTGCCGGGGAACAGCGCTTACTGTACCACTGCTTCGCTGGTGTCCGCAGTGTGGCACTGATGCGGCACATGTTGCCACATGTGTGCCACACATATTACACACATGGACATTGACATCTCTAGTACCATTTTTTTCCAGTACCGGAAATACCAGGACATGTGAAACAGGCCTTAGGATATAAATCGGATGCTAGGTTTTAAAAATCGGATTGTACCTGCATGATAGATGCATAATACTTGCATTACACTCGTCCGTCTTTGCAGGAACAAAATTGGACCAATTTTAAAAAAGTGTGACTCCAGCCTTAGGGTATGTGCGCACATTGAGTATTTGCTTGCAGAAATTTCTGCAAGTTTTCTGCATCTCTTGGCAGCAAAAATGCTGTGGCAAAAACACGCATTTTGCCTCATTTTTTTGCTTGTTTTTGCCGCGGTTTTATATGCGTTTTTGTACAGCAATGAAGACTTTTTTAAGTTAAATAAAGATATTTAAAAAACATTTTGTGTTGTAATTTCTTGGTTCAAGAAATATGTGCCCATACTTAAATGGTATATTCAATGTTGCGGGGATGAACCTGGTAGATCTACACTACAGAGAGGAGCCCAGCAATGTTATTATGGGCACATATAGTTGCCATGTCCTTACCATTTTGAGCAGCTGCGAGGGCAGGTTTACGATACCATACACTTTATTGATCCCGAAGGAAATTATGGTATTACAGCAGCGTTACAAACAGCATTCCAAACATTGCAACATTACTAACAGCATTACATAAAGTAATTCCTAGACACAGATAGGTACTTAAATCTTAAATCTTAAATTTCTGATCATTACTATTGGAGCACCAGCCATAGGTCATTATCGTCATTTCACTCTTAGAAAATTGTTATATATCCCCATAGCAGTGGGCACATACGATTTCCTGAATTTCTCCTGCTAGCACCTAAGTAGGATTGCGGCTGCTGAATGTGCTCTTCTGCTTCAAGAACAGCTCGTATAGTGGGTATGTATTATTGTTCATTATAGCCCTACACTTCTTCTGAATCGTATCTTCCACTACCTCCTCAAAAGAGTCAAGATGGAGGCCAACATCAGCACTTGCCTTCTTGATAAGTGTGTTGAGCTTATTAGCGGCAGCTACTAGCACACTACTGCTCCAGCAAATGATAGCAAAAAAGATGGCACTTGCCACAATGGACTGGTAAAACATTACGAGCATTTTACTGCATACATTAAAAGACCTGAGCTTCTGTAGAAAGTACAGTCTGCTCATTCCCGTCTTGTAAGACTTCTCCATATGACACCTCCAATCGAGTTTGCTGTCAAGGTGGACCCCCAAATATTTGTAGCTCTCAACCATGTCCACCTCCTGGCCAGCAATAGTGAACGGTAAGTAATCATCCTTTCCTTCTATAACTCACCACCATCTCCTTGGTTTTCTTCACATTTAGTTCTAGACAGTTAGTCTGACACCAATCCACAAAGTCAGAAACCACCCTTCTATATTTCTCCTCCTCCCGGTCCCCCACAATGCCCCCTACAATCACTGAGTCATCTGAGAATATTTGGAGGTGAGAGAGATCTGATTTATACTGAAAGTCAGCTGTGTACAATGTGAAGAGGAAGGGCGACAGAACCATACCCTGAGGGGCTCCAACACTACTCCATACACTGCCAGATACCACCTCCCCATCCTTACAAACATTTGCCTGTCCATCAGGTAGTCGCTTATCCAGTTCACCATCCCCCCATTTACCTCCATATCAG
Source organism: Ranitomeya variabilis (assembly GCF_051348905.1). Lineage (NCBI taxonomy): Eukaryota > Metazoa > Chordata > Amphibia > Anura > Dendrobatidae > Ranitomeya > Ranitomeya variabilis. Next base: position 68,914,087 of record NC_135237.1, on the reverse strand, counting down.
TCAACTTATTTCGCAGTAAGGGCGGCTGTAAGGTATTGAAAGCACTTGAGAAGTCAAAGAACATGGCGCGCACTGCAGTTCCCTCATTGTCCAAGAATAAATGTACTGTATGTAGCAGAGACACTGCCGCATCATCCACCCCCAATCTCTGCTGGTTCGCAAACTGTAGGGGGTCTCTGTAGGCCATCACCATCCGGCACTAGTAGATAAGTACTATTCTCTCCAAGGACTTCATAGCATGCAATGTTAAGGCCACTGGACGATAGTTGTGTAGGGAAGATGGAAAGGTGATCTTGGGAACCGGCACATATACTTGCCATTTCCTTACCATTTTGAGCAGCTGCGTGGGCATGTTTACCCTAGCCTCTGACTGCAGGACATGCCTACTTCTGGGCCGGTGGCTCTGTTGTCATCAATTACCAGGCACGCTTCCTGATGTATGCACCTCCCCGGGCTTAATTGATTGTGTGGATGCTGCACACCGGTAAGCACTTCTCTTTTATTAGGCTCGCTTTACAGTGGGGAAGAAAAGTATTTAGTCAGTCACCAATTATACAGGTTCTCCCACTTAAAAAGATGAGAGAGGTCTGTAATTGACATCATAAGTAGACCACAACTATGAGAGTCAAATTTGAGAAAGCAAATCCAGAAAATCACCTTGTCTGATTTGGCAAAATTTATTTAGCACATTATGTGGAAAATAAGTATTTGGTCATTAACAAAAGTTCATCTCAATATTTTGCAATATATCCTTTGCTGGCAATTACAGAGGTCAAACTTTTTCTGTAAACATAAGGATGAATGACCTCGGGGAGATCAAAACATCCAACACCGCAGAGACACCATCACATGTTTCTCAATGCAGTGATCCAGAACACTGCCCCCATCCCTTATGGGAAATATGCAAATGCATGTAGAAAAGCCGCGGAGACACCATCACGTGTTTCTCAACGCAAGCAATAAATAGCCAGGTCTTTCACCGGGAAGGAACAACCACAGGAAGGGCAGCATCCAAAAAGGAAAACCACCTATGCCAAAACATGGTATCCATCCACAGACAGCTGTTTCAGGGTATTTGCCCCTCATCAGTGTGGAGTAGGAAACTGGCTATTAGGAGCACTGCCTAGTAAAAGGACTATAAACATAAGGATGAATGACCTCGGGGAGATCAAAACATCCAACACCGCGGAGACACCATCACGTGTTTCTCAACGCAGTGATCCAGAACACTGCCACCATCCCTTATGGGAAATATGCAAATGCATGTAGAAAAGCCGCTGAGACACCATCACGTGTTTTGGCATAGGTGGTTTTCCTTTTTGGATGCTGCCCTTCCCGTGGTTGTTCCTTCCCGGTGAAAGACATGGCTATTTATTGCTTGCGTTGAGAAACACATGATGGTGTCTCCGCGGCTTTTCTACAAACTTTTTCTGTAAGTCTTCACAAGGTTGGCACACACTGTTGGTGGTATGTTGGCCCATTCCTCCATGCAGATTTCCTCTAGTGCAGTGATGTTTTGGGCTTGTCGCTGGGCAACATGGACTTTCAACTCCCACCAAATGTTTTCTATTGGTTGAGATCTGGAGACTGGACCAGGACCTTCATATGCTTCTTACGAAACCACTCTTCCGTTGCCCTGGCGGTGTGCTTGGGATCATTATCATGCTGAAAGACCCATCCACATTTCATCTTCAATGCCATTGCTGATGGAAGGAGGTTTGCACTCAAAATCTCACAATTCACGGCCCCATTCATTCTTTCATGCACACAGATCAGTCATCCTAGCCCCTTGCAGAGAAACAGCCCCAAAGCATGATGTTGCCACCCCCGTGCTTTACAGTAGGTAGGATGTTCTTTGGATGCAACTCAGTATTCTGTCTCCTCCAAACACGATGAGTTTTGTTTCTACCAAACAATTATACTTGGGTTTCATCAGACCATATGACATTCTCTCAATATTCTTCTGGATAATCCAAATGCTCTCTAGCAAACTTCAGACATGTACTGGCTTAAGCAGGGGGACACGTCTGGCACTGCAGGATCTGAGTCCCTGGAGGCATAGTGTTTTACTGATGGTAACCTTTGTTACAATGGTCCCAGCTCTATGCAGGTCATTCACTAGGCCCCCCCGTGTGGTTCTTGGATTTTTGCTCACCGTTCTTGTGATCATTTTTACCCCATGTGGTGATATCTTGTATGGATCCCCAGACAGAGGGAGATTATCAGTGGTCTTGTATGTCTTCCATTTTCTTATTATTGCTCCCACAGTTAATTTCATAACACCAAGCTGCTTGCCTATTGCAGATTCAGTCTTCCCAGCCTGTTGCAGGGCTGCAATTTTGTTTCTGGTGTCCATCAACAGTTCTTTGGTCTTCATTATAGTGAAATTTGGAGTGTGACTGTTTGAGGTTGTGGACAGGTGTCTTTCAAACTGATAACAAGTTCAAATAGGTGCTATTGCTACAGGTAATGAGTGGAGGACAGAAGAGCCTCTTAAAGAAGAAGTTACAGGTCTGTGAGAGCCAGAAATATGGCATGTTTTTATGTGACCAAATATTTTCCACCATAATTTGCAAAATAAATCTTGCCAAATCAGACAAGGTGATTTTCTGGATTTGTTTTCTCAATTTTGACTGTCATAGTTGTGGTCCACCTATGATGTCATTTCCAGGGCTCTCTCATCTTTTTAAGAGGGAGAACTTGCGTAAATGCTGGCTGACTAAATACGTTTTTTCCCCACTGTATATCCTGCTTGTTTCTGTTTAAAAACACACTACTCCTGACCAAGCTGTCGCAGGACAGCGATATACATGGGATTCCTCCCCACACCCCTGATCTCTACGCTCTTTTTGCTCACTCTGGTATCTTCCTGTGGCCTGGAGCATTCTTGGAGCATAAGAGGTAAGATTGACTACAAGGCTCTTTCTATCTATCTAAGTGCATGCAATTGCAGCACTATTTGATTTTCTCTTATTATTCAGCCTTCTTTGGTGGTTATCCTTCCATCTATATACACATACAGCACATGCTACCCGGTCTATATGTGACCTCTATACCATGCATGTTTATTATTTTCATTTTACATAGGGGTATATGTATGTACAGTATATGTCAATCAAGAGTCTTACAAGTATTGTTTGTATATTGCTCCTTGTCAGATTTGTGACCATTCAGGCATTTGATATAGTATCAGGGGTGTTGGATAATGATTGTTTCGTGTTTACATGTTTCTAAATGTTTTAATGGGTTTGTGTATCCATAGTTATGAAATAAAGTTTTGCATTCTTTGATTATTTACCAGGTGTGCACATCTATTTTTGTATTGGTCTTTTCTTCCTTTTGCATGATCTGATATTCAGATCGCAGTAGGCCATGCAAGACGATGAGTCAGTGGAAAAACTTTGGACTGCATTCAAGTGACATCTACTGTTGTGAATTCCGTTCTCGGGCTCCCTCCTGTGGTCGTGAATGGTACTTTGGTGAGTTCTGTCCTTCGTAGTGTTGAGCGATACCGTCCGATACTTGAAAGTATCGGTATCGGAAAGTATCGGCCGATACCGGCAAAGTATCGGATCTAATCCGATACCGATACCCGATACCAATACAAGTCAGTGGGACTCAAGTATCGGACGGTATCCTGATGGTTCCCAGGGTCTGAAGGAGAGGAAACTCTCCTTCAGGCCCTGGGATCCACATTAATGTGTAAAAGAAAGAATTAAAATAAAAAATATTGCTATACTCACCTCTCCGACGCAGCCTGGACCTCACCGAGGGAACCGGCAGCGTTCTTTGCTTAAAATGCGCGCTTTTACTTCCTTCCATGACGTCACGGCTTGTGATTGGTCGCGTGCCGCCCATGTGGCCGCGACGCGACCAATCACAGCAAGCCGTGACGTAATTTTCAGGTCCTCAATGCCTAATTCTAGGCATTCAGGAATTTAAAATTACGCTCCGGCTTGTGATTGGTCGCGTCGCGGTCACATGGGCGACGCGACCAATCACAAGCCGTGACGTCACGGGAGGCAGGAGATGCGCGCATTTTTAAAAATACGTCACGGCTTGTGATTGGTTGCGTGCTGCCCATGTGACCGCGACGCGACCAATCACAGCAAGCCGTGACGTAATTTCAGGTCCTGATGCCTATTTCTGCATTGAGGACCTGAAATTACGTCACGGCTTGCTGTGATTGGTCGCGTCGCGGTCACATGGGCGGCACGCAACCAATCACAAGCCGTGACGTAATTTTAAAAATGCGCGCGTCTCCTGCCTCCTGTGACGTCATGGCTTGTGATTGGTCGCGTCGCCCATGTGACCGCGACGCGACCAATCACAAGCCGGAACGCAATTTTAAATTCCTGAATGCCTAAAATTAGGCATTGAGGACCTGAAAATTACGTCACGGCTTGCTGTGATTGGTCGCGTCGCGGCCACATGAGCGGCACGCGACCAATCACAAGCCGTGACGTCACGGAAGGAAGTAAAAGCGCGCATTTTAAGCAAAGAACGCTGCCGGTTCCCTCGGTGAGGTCCAGGCTGCGTCGGAGAGGTGAGTATAGCAATATTTTTTATTTTAATTCTTAATTTTACACATTAATGTTGTTTCGATACCGATACCCGATACCACAAAAGTATCGGATCTCGGTATCAGAATTCCGATACCCGCAAGTATCGGCCGATACCCGATACTTGCGGTATCGGAATGCTCAACACTAGTCCTTGGACACCCTCTGGTGGCTTTGAGTGGAACTGCTGATCTTTGAGGTTGGCTTTCTCAGCTGCCCTCGTTTATTGCTTCTGCTCGCTTCCCTATTTAACTCTGCCCAGGTCGTTAGTTCATGCCAGCTGTCAATGTCTCAGTACTGGTTCAGATCTCTCTTGGTATTCTCAGATGACCTGACTACTCCAGCAGAAGCTAAGTCCTTGCTAGTCATTTGCTGTTCATTGGTTTTTGAATATATTTTTCAGTACATGCTATGTTTCAGTCCAGCCTGCTGTTATGATATTTCCTTGCTAGCTGGAAGCTCTGGGGGTGCAGAGCTGCACCTCCACACCGTGAGTCGGTGTGGAGGTCTTTTTGCACACTCTGCGTGGTTTTTGTAGTTTTTTATACTGACCTGTTGTGAATTCTGTTTGTGGGCTCCCCCGGTGGTGTTTTATGGTAGTGTCACTTATTTGCCTTCTTCTATCCTTGATCACCTGTTGACACCCATTAGGGGAGTTTCCTATTTAAGGCTGCTTGGCTGCTGGTCTGATGCCGGCCAACAATGTATCAGTAGCATTCTGTTGCATTCTCCTGCCTCAAGATCCTGTTCAGCTAAGTTGAATTTTGTTTCTAGTTTATGCTATTTTTGTCCAGCTATTTGCAATGTGACTCTCTGTAGCTGGAAGCTCTCGAGGACTGAAATTGCCACTCCAGTGGCATGAGTTGTCACTGGAGTTTTAAAGTAATTTCAGGATGGTGTTTTTGAGTAGTGTTTTGAAGTTGACCATGAAGTGACTCTTTCCTGTACTTCTGCTATCTAGTAAGCGGACCTCACTGTGCTAAATCTGCTGTTCATCCTACGTATGTCTTTTCCTCTTGACTCACCGTCAATATCTGTGGGGGGCTGCTATCTCCTTTTGGGGTTCATCTCTGGAGGTAAGGCAGGCCTGTATATTCCTCTGATAGGGGTAGTTAGATCTCCGGCTGGCGCGTGGTGTCTAGGGCATCGTAGGAAACACTCCCCGGCTACTTCCAGTGTCGTGTCAGGTTCAGGTCACGGTCACTTTAGTTCCCATCACCCGAGAGCTAGTCCGTTGTTATTTTGATTTCCCTGCCATTGGGAAAATCATAACAGTTTGGCCGGCCCACATGTGTTAAAACTATGCACTAAAGCAGGAAAGGATATGAAAAGGTTTTTTTTCCTTCTGTGTTTGGAAAGTGCACCGTAGTGCTTATTTGTACTCCTTGCTTAAACTGCAGTCTTCAGCCTTTTTTTTTTTTTTTTTCCTCTCCTCTTAATCTCTGAATGGCTTTGGTTACACCTGTTTGAATCATGGATCCACAGAGTTTGGTTGCAGGTCTGAATAACCTGGCTACAAAGGTCCAGAACTTACAAGATTTTGTTATACGTGCTCCAATGTCTGAACCTAAGATCCCTATGCCTGAATTTTTTACCGGAGACAGATCCCGTTTTTTGAATTTCAGAGAGAATTGTAAATTGTTTTTGTCTCTGAAATCTCACTCTGCTGGTGATCCTGCGCAACAGGTTAAAATTGTTATTTCTCTATTGCGGGGTGACCCACAAAGTTGGGCATTTGCATTGTCGCCAGGGGATCCTGCGTTATTAAATGTAGATGCGTTTTTTCTGGCTTTGGGGTTGCTTTATGAAGAACCTAATTTAGAGATTTTGGCTGAGAAAGCCTTGATAGCTCTTTCCCAAGGGCAAGATGAAGCTGAGATATACTGCCAAAAATTTCGTAAATGGTCGGTGCTTACTAAATGGAATGAGTGCGCTCTAGCAGCTAATTTCAGAGAAGGTCTCTCTGATGCCGTGAAGGATGTCATGGTGGGGTTCCCTGTGCCTACAGGTCTGAATGATGCCATGAAATTGGCTATCCAGATTGATCGGCGTTTACGGGAGCGCAAATCTGTGCACCATATGGCGGTATCTTCTGAGCAAAAATCTGTGCACCATATGGCGGTATCTTTTGAGCAAAAACCTGTGCACCATATGGCGGTATCTTCTGAGCAAAAACCTGTGCACCATATGGCGGTATCTTCTGAGCAAAAACCTGTGCATCATTTGGCGGTGACCTCTGAAAAGGCACCAGAGCATATGCAATGCGATAGTGTATTGTCTAGAGGCGAACGACAGAATTACAGGCGCAAAAATGGGTTGTGCTTCTATTGTGGAGATCCAGCTCATGTTATATCAGCATGCTCTAAACGCATAAAGAAGGTTGATAAAAAGGTTGATTAATCTTTTTCTATGGGTACCTTGCAGTCTAAATTTCTTTTGTCCGTGACATTGATTTGTACTTTATCATCTGTTACTGTGGATGCTTATGTGGATTCTGGCGCCGCTCTGAGTCTCATGGATTGGTCCTTTGCCAAGCGTTGTGGGTTTGATTTAGAGCCTCTGGAGGTTTCTATTCCCTTAAAGGGTATTGATTCTACACCTTTGGCTAGCAATAAACCACAATATTGGACACAAGTGACTATGCATCTTTCCCCAGACCATCAGGAGATTATTCGTTTCCTTGTGTTATATAATCTACATGACGTATTAGTACTTGGATTACCATGGTTACAAATTCATAATCCAGTCTTGGACTGGAGATCAATGTCTGTGCTGAGCTGGGGATGTCAGGGGATTCATGGGGATGCACCTTTGGTTCCCATTTCTTCATCTACTCCCTCTGAGATCCCAGCATTTCTGTCAGATTTTTATGATGTCTTTCAGGAGCCTAAAACTGATTCTCTCCCCCCTCACAGAGAGTGTGACTGCGCTATTGAGTTGATTCCCGGTAGTAAATTTCCTAAGGGTCGCTTGTTTAATTTGTCTGTACCTGAACATACTGCTATGCGGGAGTATATCAGAGAATCTTTGGAAAAGGGTCATATTCGCCCCTCTTTGTCTCCACTGGGGGCAGGGTTTTTCTTTGTGGGTAAAAAGGATGGTTCATTGAGACCTTGTATCGACTATCGACTTCTGAATAAGATTACAGTTAAATACCAGTACCCGTTACCTTTACTGACTGATCTTTTTGCTCGCATAAAGGGGGCGAAGTGGTTCACTAAGATCGATCTACGTGGTGCGTATAATTTGGTGCGGATTAAGCAGGGGGATGAGTGGAAGACCGCATTTAATACGCCTGAAGGCCATTTTGAGTATTTGGTAATGCCTTTCGGTCTCGCGAATGCCCCTTCCGTTTTTCAGTCCTTTATGCACGATATTTTCCGTGAATATCTGGATAAATTTATGATTGTGTATTTGGATGATATTTTGATTTTTTCGGAGGACTGGGAATCTCATGTTCAACAGGTCAGGAGAGTTTTTCAGGTTTTACGAGCTAATTCTCTATTTGTGAAGGGCTCAAAGTGTATTTTTGGGGTTCAGAGAATTTCCTTTTTGGGATATATTTTTTCCCCTTCATCTATGGAGATGGACCCTGTTAAGGTTCAGGCTATTTGTGATTGGGTACAACCTACTTCTCTAAAGAGTCTTCAGAAATTCTTGGGATTTGCTAATTTCTATCGCCGATTCATAGCGGGTTTTTCTGCCATTGCTAAACCTTTGACTGATTTGACCAAGAAGGGTGCTGATGTTGCTAATTGGTCCTCTGCGGCTGTGGAGGCCTTTCGGGAGCTTAAGCGCCGCGTTTCTTCTGCTCCTGTGTTGCGCCAGCCTGATGTTTCGCTCCCGTTCCAGGTTGAAGTAGATGCTTCCGAGATCGGAGCAGGTGCAGTTTTGTCGCAGAAAGGTCCTGACTGCTCAGTGATGAGACCATGTGCGTTTTTCTCTCGAAAGTTTTCGCCCGCTGAGCGAAATTATGATGTTGGAAATCGGGAGCTCTTGGCCATGAAGTGGGCATTTGAGGAGTGGCGTCATTGGCTTGAGGGTGCTAGACACCAGGTGGTGGTCTTGACTGACCACAAAAATCTAATTTATCTTGAGTCAGCCAGGCGTCTGAATCCTAGACAGGTGCGCTGGTCGTTGTTTTTCTCTCGATTTAACTTTGTGGTTTCATATCTGCCTGGGTCTAAGAATGTGAGGGCGGATGCCCTCTCTAGGAGTTTTGAGCCTGACTCGCCTGGTGATTCCGAACCTACTGGCATCCTGAAGGATGGGGTGATATTGTCAGCTGTCTCCCCAGACCTGCGGCGCTCTTTGCAGGAGTTTCAGGTGGATAGGCCTGATCGCTGTCCGCCTGGTAGACTGTTTGTCCCTGATGACTGGACCAGTAGAGTTATTTCGGAGGTTCACTCTTCCACGTTGGCAGGTCATCCTGGAATTTTTGGCACCAGGGATCTGGTGTCTAGGTCCTTCTGGTGGCCTTCCTTGTCTCGAGATGTACGTATTTTTGTGCAGTCTTGTGATGTTTGTGCTCGGGCTAAGCCCTGCTGTTCCCGGGCCAGCGGGTTGTTGTTGCCCTTGCCTATTCCTAAGAGGCCTTGGACGCACATCTCTATGGACTTTATTTCTGACCTTCCTGTTTCTCGTAGGATGTCCGTCATCTGGGTGGTGTGTGACCGTTTTTCCAAGATGGTTCACTTGGTACCTTTGCCCAAATTGCCCTCCTCCTCTGAGCTGGTCCCTCTATTTTTTCAGAATGTTGTGCGTTTGCATGGTATTCCTGAGAATATAGTGTCTGACAGGGGTACTCAGTTTGTGTCTAGATTTTGGCGGGCGTTCTGTGCCAGGATGGGCATCGACTTGTCTTTTTCGTCTGCATTCCATCCTCAGACTAATGGCCAGACTGAGCGTACTAATCAGACCTTGGAGACTTACTTGAGGTGTTTTGTGTCCGCTGATCAGGACGATTGGCTTGATTTTTTGCCATTGGCAGAGTTTGCCCTTAACAATCGGGCCAGTTCTGCCACTTTGGTTTCTCCATTTTTTTGTAATTCAGGGTTTCACCCTCGCTTTTCGTCCGGTCAATTGGAGTCTTCGGATTGTCCTGGAGTAGATGCTGTGGTTGATAGAATGCATCAGATTTGGGGACAGGTTGTGGACAATCTGAAGTTGTCCCAGGAGAAGACTCAACAGTTCACTAATCGTCATCGGCGTGTCAGTCCTCGTCTTTGTGTTGGGGACCTGGTTTGGTTGTCTTCTCGATTTGTTCCTATGAAGGTCTCGTCTCCTAAGTTTAAGCCTCGGTTTATCGGCCCTTATAGGATTCTGGAGGTTCTCAATCCTGTGTCCTTTCGTTTGGACCTCCCAGCATCTTTTACTATTCATAATGTTTTTCATCGGTCATTGTTGCGGAGGTATGAGGTGCCGGTTGTTCCGTCTGCTGATCCTCCTGCTCCTGTGCTGGTTGAGGGTGAGTTGGAGTATGTGGTGGAAAAGATCTTGGACTCCCGTGTTTCCAGACGGAGACTTCAGTATCTGGTTAAGTGGAAAGGCTATGGTCAGGAGGATAATTCTTGGGTGACAGCATCTGATGTTCATGCTCCTGATTTGGTTCGTGCATTTCATAGTGCTCATCCAGATCGCCCTGGTGGTTCTGGTGAGGGTTCGGTGCCCCCTCCTTAAGGGGGGGGTACTGTTGTGAATTCTGTTTGTGGGCTCCCCCGGTGGTGTTTTATGGTAGTGTCACTTATTTGCCTTCTTCTATCCTTGATCACCTGTTGACACCCATTAGGGGAGTTTCCTATTTAAGGCTGCTTGGCTGCTGGTCTGATGCCAGCCAACAATGTATCAGTAGCATTCTGTTGCATTCTCCTGCCTCAAGATCCTGTTCAGCTAAGTTGAATTTTGTTTCTAGTTTATGCTATTTTTGTCCAGCTATTTGCAATGTGACTCTCTGTAGCTGGAAGCTCTCGAGGACTGAAATTGCCACTCCAGTGGCATGAGTTGTCACTGGAATTTTAAAGTAATTTCAGGATGGTGTTTTTGAGTAGTGTTTTGAAGTTGACCATGAAGTGACTCTTTCCTGTACTTCTGCTATCTAGTAAGCGGACCTCACTGTGCTAAATCTGCTGTTCATCCTACGTATGTCTTTTCCTCTTGACTCACCGACAATATCTGTGGGGGGCTGCTATCTCCTTTTGGGGTTCATCTCTGGAGGTAAGGCAGGCCTGTATATTCCTCTGATAGGGGTAGTTAGATCTCCGGCTGGCGCGTGGTGTCTAGGGCATCGTAGGAAACACTCCCCGGCTACTTCCAGTGTCGTGTCAGGTTCAGGTCACGGTCACTTTAGTTCCCATCACCCGAGAGCTAGTCCGTTGTTATTTTGATTTCCCTGCCATTGGGAAAATCATAACACTGACCGCATAGTTCCCTTTCCTATCCTCTGTCTTTCTAGAGAAGATTCGGCCTCCTTTGCTAAAATCTGTTTCATTCCTGTGTTTGTCACTTCCCTCTTAACTCACAGTTAATATTTGTGGGGGCTACCTTTACTTTGGGGAATTTCTCTGAGGCAAGGTAGGCTACTATTTCTATCTTTAGGGGTAGTTAGCTCTTAGGCTGTGAAGAGGCGTCTAGGGAGAGTTAGGTACGCTCCACGGCTATTTCTAGTGTGTGTGATAGGATTAGGGATTGCGGTCAGTAGAGTTACCACTTCCTCAGAGCTTGTCCCAGGTTTTCTGTTTTAACCATCGGGTCATTTTGGGTGCTCCTGACCACCAGGTCATAACAGTACAGCTGGCCAACAAAGTGTTAATGCATCTCAAAAGAGGGATAAGAGAAGTTCTGAGTCAATTTTTTTTTCTTTGCAGCTTGTTTTGTCTTTCTTTTCCCCTTAACCTCTGGGTGGTTCAGGACTCAGGTGTAGATATGGATATTCAAGGTTTGTCCTCTTGTGTGGATCAACTCACTGCTAGGGTACAGAGTATTCAAGATTATGTAGTTCAGAATCCGATGTTAGAGCCTAGAATTCCAATTCCTGATTTGTTTTCTGGGGATAGATCTAAATTTTTGAATTTCAAAAATAATTGCAGACTGTTTCTTGCTCTGAAACCCCGCTCCTCTGGTGATCCCATTCAGCAAGTAAAGATTATTATTTCTTTGTTGCGTGGTGACCCGCAATACAGGGCATTCTCCCTTGAGCCAGGAAATCCTGCATTGCTTAATGTGGAAGCATTTTTTCTAGTGCTTGGATTGCTTTATGACGAACCTAATTCTGTGGATCAGGCAGAAAAGATCTTGCTGACTCTATGTCAGGGTCAGGATGAGGCAGAAGTATATTGCCAGAAGTTTAGAAAGTGGTCTGTGCTTACTCAATGGAATGAGTGTGCCCTGGCAGCAATTTTCAGAAAGGGTCTTTCTGAAGCCCTTAAGGATGTTATGGTGGGGTTTCCCACGCCTGCTGGTCTGAATGAGTCAATGTCTTTGGCCATTCAGATTGATCGGCGTTTGCGCGAGCGCAAAGTTGTGCACCATTTGGCGGTGTCCTCTGAGCGGAGGCCTGAGCCTATGCAATGTGATAGGACTTTGACCAGAGCTGAACGGCAAGAACACAGACGTCAGAATGGGCTGTGTTTTTACTGTGGTGACTCCTCTCATGCTATCTCTGATTGTCCTAAGCGCACTAAGAGGTTCGCTAGGTCTGTCACCATTAGTACTTTGCAGCCTAAATTTCTCTTATCTGTTACTCTGATTTGCTCACTGTCGTCCTACTCTGTTATGGCATTTGTGGATTCAGGTGCTGCCCTGAACTTGATGGACTTGGAGTTTGCCAGGCGCTGTGGTTTTTCCTTGGAGCCTTTGCAGAGTCCTATTCCCTTAAGGGGGATTGATGCTACGCCATTGGCCAAGAATAAACCTCAGTACTGGACTCAGCTGACCATGTACATGGCTCCCGCACATCAGGAAAATATCCGCTTTTTGGTGTTGCATAATTTGCATGATGTTGTCGTGTTGGGTTTGCCATGGTTACAGGTTCATAATCCAGTACTGGATTGGAAATCAATGTCTGTGTCTAGTTGGGGTTGTCAAGGGATACATGGTGATGTTCCTTTGATGTCAATTTCTTCTTCCACTCCTTCTGAAGTCCCTGAGTTTTTGTCGGATTACCAGGATGTATTTGATGAGCCCAAGTCCAGTGCCCTACCTCCTCATAGGGACTGTGATTGCGCTATTAATTTGATTCCTGGTAGTAAGTTCCCTAAGGGCCGACTGTTCAATTTATCTGTGCCAGAACATGCCGCTATGCGGAGTTATGTAAAGGAGTCCTTGGAGAAAGGGCATATTCACCCGTCTTCGTCGCTGTTGGGAGCAGGGTTCTTTTTTGTGGCCAAGAAGGATGGCTCTCTGAGACCCTGTATAGATTACCGCCTTCTCAATAAAATCACGGTCAAATTTCAGTACCCTTTGCCTCTGTTGTCTGATTTGTTTGCTCGGATTAAGGGGGCTAGTTGTTTTACCAAGATTGACCTTCGAGGGGTGTATAATCTTGTGCGTATTAAACAGGGCGATGAATGGAAAACAGCATTTAATACGCCCGAGGGCCATTTTGAGTACCTGGTGATGCCATTCGGGCTTTCTAATGCTCCATCTGTGTTTCAGTCCTTTATGCACGACATCTTCCGGAAGTATCTGGATAGGTTCATGATCGTATATTTGGATGATATTTTGGTCTTTTCGGATGATTGGGAGTCTCATGTAATGCAGGTCAGGATGGTGTTCCAGGTCCTTCGTGCTAATGCGTTGTTTGTGAAGGGCTCTAAATGCCTCTTTGGAGTTCAGAAGGTTTCCTTTTTGGGCTTCATTTTTTCCCCTTCTACTATCGAGATGGATCCTGTCAAAGTTCAGGCCATTTATGATTGGACACAACCTACATCTGTGAAGAGTCTTCAGAAGTTCCTGGGCTTTGCTAATTTTTACCGTCGCTTCATCGCTTATTTTTCTAGTGTGGTTAAGCCTTTGACTGATTTGACGAAGAAAGGCGCTGATGTGGTGAATTGGTCCCCTGCGGCCATTGAGGCCTTTCAGGAGCTTAAACGTCGTTTTACTTCGGCCCTGTGTTGCGTCAGCCAGATGTTTAGCTCCCTTTTCAGGTCGAAGTTGATGCTTCTGAGATTGGGGCAAGGGCTGTTTTGTCTCAGAGAAGTTCTGATGGCTCCTTGATGAAGCCGTGTGCTTTCTTTTCTAGAAAGTTTTCGCCTGCCGAGCGTAATTATGATGTCGGCAATTGGGAGTTGTTGGCTATGAAGTGGGCATTTGAGGAGTGGCGACATTGGCTTGAGGGAGCCAAACATCGCGTGGTGGTCCTGACTGATCACAAGAATCTGACTTACCTCGAGTCCGCCAAGCGGTTGAACCCTAGACAGGCTCGATGGTCACTGTTTTTCTCCCGTTTCGATTTTGTGGTCTCATACCTTCCGGGATCTAAGAATGTGAAGGCTGATGCCCTTTCTAGGAGTTTTTTGCCTGATTCTCCGGGAGTCCCTGAGCCGGCTGGTATTCTTAAAGAGGGGGTGATTCTGTCTGCCATCTCCCCTTATTTGCGGCGGGTGCTGCAGGAGTTTCAGGCTGATAGACCTGACCGCTGCCCAGTGGAGAAACTGTTTGTCCCTGATAGATGGACTAGTAGGGTTATTTCTGAGGTTCATTGTTCAGTGTTGGCTGGTCATCCTGGGATTTTTGGTACCAGAGATTTGGTTGCCAGGTCGTTTTGGTGGCCTTCCTTGTCACGGGATGTGCGTTCTTTTGTGCAGTCCTGTGGGACTTGTGCTCGGGCCAAACCTTGCTGTTCTCGTGCTAGTGGGTTGCTTTTGCCTTTGCCTGTCCCGAAGAGGCCCTGGACACATATTTCCATGGATTTTATTTCTGATCTTCCTGTCTCTCAAAGGATGTCTGTCATCTGGGTGGTTTGTGATCGGTTTTCTAAGATGGTCCATTTGGTACCCTTGCCTAAATTGCCTTCCTCCTCTGATTTGGTTCCATTATTTTTTCAGCATGTGGTTCGTTTGCATGGCATTCCGGAGAACATTGTGTCGGACAGAGGTTCCCAATTTGTTTCTAGGTTTTGGCGGTCCTTTTGTGCTAAGATGGGCATTGATTTGTCTTTTTCTTCAGCGTTCCATCCTCAGACAAATGGCCAAACCGAACGAACCAATCAGATCTTGGAAACCTATCTGAGATGCTTTGTTTCTGCTGATCAGGATGATTGGGTGACCTTCTTGCCATTGGCCGAGTTCGCCCTTAATAATCGGGCTAGTTCTGCTACTTTGGTTTCGCCTTTTTTTTGTAATTCTGGTTTTCATCCTCGTTTTTCTTCAGGGCAGGTTGAGTCTTCTGACTGTCCTGGTGTGTATTCTGTGGTGGACAGGTTGCAACAAATTTGGACTCACGTGGTGGACAATTTGACGTTGTCTCAGGAGAAGGCGCAATGTTTTGCTAACCGCCGTCGCTGTGTTGGTCCCCGACTTCGTGTTGGGGATTTGGTTTGGTTGTCTTCTCGTTATGCTCCTATGAAGGTTTCTTCTCCTAAGTTCAAGCCTCGTTTCATTGGTCCTTATAAGATTTCTGAAATTATCAATCCTGTGTCGTTTCGTTTGGCCCTTCCAACTTCTATTGCCATCCATAATGTGTTCCATAGGACGTTGTTGCGGAGATATGTGGCGCCTATGGTTCCTTCCGTTGATCCTCCTGCTCCGGTGTTGGTTGAGGTGGAGTTGGAGTATGTGGTGGAGAAGATTTTAGATTCTCGTATTTCGAGACGGAAGCTGCAGTACCTGGTTAAATGGAAGGGCTATGGTCAGGAGGATAATTCCTGGGTTGTTGCCTCCGATGTCCATGCTGCCGATTTGGTTCGTGCCTTTCATTTGGCTCGTCCTGATCGACCTGGGGGCTCTGGTGAGGGTTCGGTGATAGGCTACACTTTCAGGTAACAGCCGGATGCACTCATACACCAGTACACCACCAACAGTGCCGAAAACCCATTCTGAGAGAACGCTAGCTGCCAGGCATGACAAAACCTCCAAGGTGTGACATGCAAGTTCAGGCCACTCTTCCATTATGGAAGACCAAAATACAGAAGGGTCCAAATTCCACCTGATGGCATTAATATTGA
Organism: Ranitomeya variabilis; assembly: GCF_051348905.1. Lineage (NCBI taxonomy): Eukaryota > Metazoa > Chordata > Amphibia > Anura > Dendrobatidae > Ranitomeya > Ranitomeya variabilis. The sequence goes on along the minus strand of NC_135237.1, from coordinate 68,898,364 downwards.
CAGAATAGAGGCTGTGTGGCACTCCTCTGAAGGTGAATGCACAAATACGATTCCACTCCACAAATAATGTAAAAATAGATTTGGCACGCCAAAGTAGAGATAAAGAACTTAAGAGTAAATTTTTTAGTACAGGTTCAACCACTGTATAAACAATATTGACATTTCGTCCGGTTACATGGCCTTCATCAGATCTAAAAAGTATAACTAACAACACAATGATTTGTAAATATGCAATCTATACCCAATACATGGATAAGTTCTGTGTATAGGTTCATTTATATAAAGGCACATGGAAAAACATATATATTCAACAGATAAATTCTTCTGAGCAAAAAAGCATAAAGCACTGTGTTTGCGTTGTTTTTGGTGTCTTAAATGTGGTTGCAGTATGCCACGTTGAATAAGCTTGACCGCGATACCGGAAGTGACGTCGCAGTTAGCAAGTTTCTCCTGGTCAACGTCACTAGAAGTGACACAATTGTAAAGAAAGTGTTGGCTCTGGACAAGTTTCTGGGAAGATATACACATTACAGAAAAAAGGGTGTATGCTAAACTGAAGACTCATTTGTGTTAGTTATAAAGATGTTTTCGAGTTCAAAGAGGACTCCTATGTGAGCAAAAAAAGGGGGCTATCTCGTTTATGATGACAAAGTGGAAATTAGTAATTTAGTCCAATTAGTAATACGTCTATAAGGGACAAAAAAATCATACTGGGACACAAGGATCATAACAGACGTGGATAGAATAGTTGTTATTTGTTCAAAGAAAATGAAAAATAACAATGAAAATAATGGGGCTAAAATGGAAAAATAAAAACAAAAATATAAAATAAAAGTAGAAAAAGAAACCTAACCGCACGTCACTTCCGGTATCGAGGTCAAGCTTATTCAACGTGGCATACCGCAACCACATTTAAGACACCAAAAACAACACAAACACAGTGCTTTATGCTTTTTTGCTCAGAAGAATTTATCTGTTGAATATATATGTTTTTCCATGTGCCTTTATATAAATGAACCACTAGCAAACACAGCGCCACATCTCCTGCACAGCAGTGCATATCTCCAGTGAAGTATTAGGCTTTTTTAAGAAGGTTCTGTTCTGTGTCTTCCTTTACTTGAATGCTGTAATAATGTCATTTGATTGTCATGATCAGCACAGAATATTAAGAGTAATTGCACCTATCTTCCACAGTTCTTCAAGTACCTATACTTATCCATTGGTCATCTCTAAATGTGAATATAGCCTTCATAAATCCACTCAATCTTTGAAAGAATGGCTATTTTTGCCTCACTGGCATTTTTCTTTTCTCTTTTTTAATTTGATGGCATACCATATTTGTATCTGCATTATCATAGTTTACCACTGCTATAGTATTTTGAGCAGCTGAGTTCATAGATCTATGTTCCAGCTTTATGCTTTTTTGCTCAGAAGAATGTATCTGTTGAATATATATGTTTTTCAATGTGCCTCTATATAAATGAATCTATACACAGAACTTATCCATGCATTGGGTATAGATTGTATAATTACAAATCATTTTGTTGTTATTGATACCTTTTAGTTTTGATGAAGGCCATGTAACCTTCAAAAACGTCAATATTGTTTATACGGTGGATTAACCTGTACTAACAAAATACTCTTACATTCTTTGCATCTACTTTGGAGTGCCAAATCTATTTTTACAGCTCTTATATTGAGCTCAATAAACTCCTGCACCATCCTCTCCAGTCATTCACAACATGTCAGACTTGTTCTCTGTTCTGCTGGTGCACAGGCTGGCCTAAAAGAAGTGTGAAATGACTCACAGAAATTGCTTATGCCTCTTACACTGCTGCTGCTGCTAATGTTTTTGCGATGAGGCCTTGATGTTCCCTGGGTTGGAAGTCAAGAACTGCGATGCACACCGTCTGCTTCACTGCTGTCTTGGGGAAACCACTCTTAAGATTGTCTACAAGTGTATATCGATACCCCAGCATGCGGATATCCCTTTCCAGGGGAAGGGAAGCATCTGGCAAAATTTACTCTTATCTCGGGGATCTTACAGAGTGGCAACCCAGTAGTCAGCACTATTTATAACCCTAAGAATACAGGAATCATGTTGAAGATAGCGCAGCAAGAAGGCACTCATATGTCGGGTGCTTCCATGAGGTCCAAGTCCAGAGTACTATGAGCCCCCTCCAATAATCCACCCTCCCATGGCACGGCACCTGTGCGATGACAGTACAGAAATTTTAAATATTGTTATCCCTTTCACTTTCTCCTCTGCTTTCACTAAGTGTGTTCCAGCATGTAGATGACCCGAATAATGATGCTGATGATGGCATTATCGGTGCTAACCATGTTAGTAACCATTTCGAAACTGTGCAGAATGGTGCGGAGTACCTTCATCTGTGCCCACTCCACAAGCGTAATTTGTACTGCGTCTATACTGTATAGGCCCAGGCTATACAAAAGGACATGCTGCGCCAGGGCTTGTTGCTGTTGCCACAGTCACTGCAACATGTGCAGAGTGGAATTCCACTGTGTCGGCACATTGCATATCAACTTTGTTAACCGGTAGGCCGACAGACCTCTGTAGTGATGCCAATCGATGACCTGCTGGGTGCGAACGGCAGAAGTGAGCACACAGCGACAATGCTTTCTGCAGCAGCGCATTCAGGCTGGGATAGTGGCAGAGAAATTGCTGTACCACCAGGTTGTGGATGTGAGCCATGCAAGGCATGCATCATGTGTTTACCATGACAGAGAGGAGCCAGGAGACAGCAGCTTCTGATTTCTCCTACTCCTGCACTGATACGAAGCACTTCACCTTCATATTAAGCAGTGTAAGTTTCTTTTAGCAGTGCAAGGGTCAATCTGAACAATTGAGATCTCCTGGAAGCTTTCCTGCATTAAGGCTCTTAGCTGTGCACTGTTAGCCACTTTAGCATTACTGTTAGCAATCTTTGTCAGAGCTAGCTTATGCTGTATAGCTGGAGGTTGTTGGTGGTTATTAGAAAAGTCATTTGGTGGACTTATGTGTGACTGTTGCTAGGTTTTTAGTGTGTGATAATTCACACATCCTCCCCATCCTCCCCTCTCTGGTGTTTATCTCTCTTGTTTATGTGTGTATAGTTGTATGATTAGTATTTTTAATTATCCCTGTTTGTATTACCTTTTTAGTCTGGTCTCTTATGGTACACTACAACTCCCCTCTTCCCTGAGTGGGGGAAGGGTACAGCTTGTAGGCGGATTCAAGAGCTAAGGCAAGGTATGTGGCCAGGGCGTCTTCACCATCAGAAGTAATCTACGTAACAGTGTGAGCTTGGGCACCCCTAGTGTTAGGGACAGGGAAGGAGCCCGTGGTTCTGGGACAACCAACAACAGAGTCATGACAGCATGTGTGTGAGATAGCCCCAACGTAGGGCTGCCAACAGATTTGCACCATTGTCACACACGGCCTTCCCAGGCTTCAGGTTCAGTGGAGTCAGCCATTTCTCAAACTTGGCCTGGATAGCTGTTCACAACTCTTGAGCTGTGTGACTGCGATCTCCAAGACATATTAATGTAAAAAGTGCCTGATTGCGGGGATCCCTGGCTACACAGTACAGAGGTGGGGGGATTCTCTCTATATTGTTGGTACACGTGTCTCATTAAAGGGAATCTGTCACCCCAAAATTCACCTATAAGCTAAGGCCACCGGCATCAGGGGCTTATCTGCAGTATTCTGTAATGCTGTAGATAAGCCCCCGATGTATCCTGAAAGATAAGAAAAACAAGTTATATTATACTCACCCAGGGGTGGTCCCGGTGCGGTCCGGTCTGATGGGCATCGCGGTCCGAGTCCAGCGCCTCCCATCTTCATACGATGGCATCCTCTTCTTTGCTTCCTGCCGCGGCTCCTACACAGGTGTACTTTATCTGCTCTGATGAGGACAGAGCAAACTACTCCAGTGCCTGTAAAGGTCAGAGAGGCCCGGCGCTTGCACACTGCAGTATAATACAGTGAGTATAATATAACTTGTTTTTCTTATCTTTCAGGTTACATCAGGGGCTTATCTACAACATTACAGAATACTGTAGATAAGCCCCTGATGCCGGTGGTCTTAGCTTATAGGCAAATTCTGGGGTGACAGATTACCTTTAAGGGAGAAGTTGAGGGTACAAGTGGAGGAGGAAGAAGCAGTGGAGAAGGTGTTAGATACAGAGGTTTTTCCTGCAAGCCTTGGGGATTCCAAGACTTAAGGAGCAGCCCCTTGACCGACTGCCCCCACAGCCACCAGAGTCATGAAGTGCCCAGTCAGCGAGATGTAACGCCCCTTGCTATATTTGCTCATCCAGGTGTCAGTGGTAAAATGCACCCCGGAGGACAAAGATTTTTGCAGGGAAAGGGTGATGTTGTCTGCGACATGCTGGTGTGGCACAGTCACAGCTTTCTTAGAGAAGAAACAGCAACTGGGCAACTGGTACTAGGGGACTGGGATGGCCATCAACTTTAGGAAATGGCCTGTATCTACCAGGGGGGAAAGGCAGCATTTCTCTTGCCAACAGATTGGAGATGGTGGAGTTCAAGCTTTTAGCTTTAGCATGTATAGAAGGAAACTGTAATGACACATGGTATGTGTCACCAGAAGAGCCTAGGGAGAGCTTGCAGGGAGCCTGGAATCGAGCGCAGGGAGTGTGAGAGCTAAAGCACACAGTGTGCACAGGACCTGACATTAAACAGTCACGTGATCGTGGGGGGGTGGAGTTACTGCGTGTGAGGACTAGGAAGCAGCAGAGAGCGAAGAATATGGGGCACAAAACGTAAACATAGTAAAATGGAGAGCCAAGGGTTAAAGCCAAACGAGAGCGAGGTACCTAGGGATGAGACAGCGAGGGAACCGAGATGAGCCAAGGGGTCAGAAAACCAGGAAGGTCCGGGCAGTACAGAGCAGAACTCAGAAGCAGAAGTCAGGGGACGAACCGGGCATACACAGAAAAGATCACACGCGCAGAGGCACAACAATTACAGACAAGTAACCTGGGTCAGCAATCCCTAGCTGAGTAAATGGAAGTATCACCAACACTGGACCCAGGAAGTCCAAGCATTAAATAGCTGCCCCAGAACCAAAAAGAGGCAAACTATCTTAAACCTGACCTGACTAGGTCGGAGCCAGAACCACCCCATCCAGAGTCATGACAGTACCCCTCCTCTCATCGAGGGGCCACCAGACCCCCAGGTTTCCCAGGAAATTGGGCATGGAAAAACCGCACCAGTCGATCGGCATGAACCAAACGGGCAGGAACCTGGATCGGTCCTCCAAACCATACCTTTTCCAGTGCACAAGATACTGGAAGGTACAATTGACCATCTCGGAGTCCACAATGCACTCCACCTCATACTTCTCCTGACCAGCCACCAAAACGGGTGGCGAGGGACCCAATGACCCTTCTTCGTCAGCCCCAAAGGTATCAGCAGGGCTCTATGGAACACATTGGGGTTCTTAAAAGACAATGGGAGACGCAACCGAAAAGCCACTGGGTTAACCACTTCTGTGATCTCATAGGGGCCAATAAACTTAGGCCCCAATTTTGCCAAAGAAACCTTAAGCTTAATGTTCCTAGTAGACAGCCAAACTTTATCCCCAACCCGGAGAGTTGGTCCCAGAGCCGTTTCCTGTCTGCAAAAACCTTAAACTTCCTCTGCGCCTCCTCAATATTCCTTTGTACCTCCCGCCACAAATCTGTTGTGAAATTGGATTTTGGGCTCCCCCGGTGGCCACTGGTGGAATTGAACTGGTGTGCATCATCCTCTCTGTTCACCTGTTTCCATCAGGATGTGGGAGTCGCTATTTAGCCTTGCTCCTCTGTCACTTCCATGCCGGTCAACATTGTAATCAGAAGCCTTTCTGTGCATGTTCCTGCTGCTAGACAACTCCCAGCTAAGTTGGACTTAGTCCTTGTTTGTTTTTGCATTTTGTTCCAGTTCACAGCTGTAGTTTCGTTTCTGTGTCTGGAAAGCTCTTGTGATCTGAAATTGCCACTCTGATGTTATGAGTTAATACTAGAGTCTTAAAGTAATTTCAGGATGGTATTTTGATAGGGTTTTCAGCTGACCATGAAAGTGCCCTTTCTGTCTTCCTGCTATCTAGTAAGCGGACCTCAATTTTGCTAAACCTATTTTCATACTACGTTTGTCATTTCATCTAAAATCACCGCCAATATTTGTGGGGGCCTCTGTCTGCCTTTCGGGGAAATTTCTCTAGAGGTGAGCCAGGACTATATTTTCCTCTGCCAGGATTAGTTAGTCCTCCGGCCGGCGCTGGGCGTCTAGGGATAAAACGCAGGCTACGCTACCCGGCTACTGTTAGTTGTGCGGCAGGTTTAGTTCATGGTCAGTTTAGTTTCCATCCTTCCAAGAGCTAGTTCGTATGTTTGCTGGGCTATGTTCTCTTGCCATTGAGAACCATAACAGTTTGACCGGCCTAAAGGGTTAAATTAATTGACAGAGAAAGGAGAGAAAAGAGAAGTCTGCTGAAGATTTTTTTTTTTTTTTTTTCTCAGTTCTGAGTGTGCTTGTAATTGAATCTCTTGCAAGTCTGCCTATATTGCAGCCTTTCTCTCTCTCTCTCCTTCTAATCCTGGAATGGCTCTGTGTTCACCTGTTTAAAATGGATATTCAGAGTTTAGCTGCAGGTTTGAATAATCTCACCACGAAAGTTCAAAACTTACAAGATTTTGTTGTTCATGTTCCTATATCTGAACCTAGAATTCCTTTGCCTGAATTTTTCTCGGGGAATAGATCTTGCTTTCAAAATTTCAAAAATAATTGCAAGTTGTTTTTGTCCCTGAAATCTCGCTCTGCTGGAGATCCTGCTCAGCAGGTCAGGATTGTGATTTCTTTGCTCCGGGGCGACCCTCAGGATTGGGCTTTTGCATTGGCTCCAGGGGATCCTGCGTTGCTCAATGTGGATGTGTTTTTTCTGGCCTTGGGGTTGCTTTATGAGGAACCTCAGTTAGAACTTCAGGCGGAAAAGGCCTTGATGTCCCTATCTCAGGGGCAAGACGAAGCTGAAATATACTGCCAGAAATTCCGTAAATGGGCTGTGCTTACTCAGTGGAATGAGTGCGCCCTGGCGGCGAATTTCAGAGAGGGTCTCTCTGATGCCATTAAGAATGTTATGGTGGGGTTCCCTGTGCCTGCGGGTCTGAATGAGTCCATGACAATGGCTATCCAGATCGATAGGCGTCTGCGGGAGCGCAAACCTGTGCACCATTTGGCGGTGTCTACTGAGAAGACGCCAGAGAATATGCAATGTGATAGAATTCTGTCCAGAAGTGAACGGCAGAATTTTAGACGAAAAAATGGGTTGTGCTTCTATTGCGGTGATTCAACTCATGTTATATCAGCATGCTCTAAGCGTACTAAGAAGCTTGATAAGTCTGTTTCAATTGGCACTTTACAGTCTAAGTTTATTCTATCTGTGACCCTGATTTGTTCTTTATCATCTATTACCGCGGATGCCTATGTCGACTCTGGCGCCGCTTTGAGTCTTATGGATTGGTCCTTTGCCAAACGCTGTGGGTATGATTTGGAGCCTCTTGAAACTCCTATACCCCTGAAGGGGATTGACTCCACCCCATTGGCTAGCAATAAACCACAATACTGGACACAAGTAACTATGCGGATTAATCCGGATCACCAGGAGATTATTCGCTTTCTTGTGCTGTATAACCTACATGATGTGTTGGTGCTTGGATTGCCATGGCTGCAATCTCATAACCCAGTCCTTGACTGGAAAGCTATGTCTGTGTTAAGCTGGGGATGTAAGGGGACGCATGGGGACGTACCTGTGGTTTCCATTTCATCATCTATTCCCTCTGAGATTCCTGAATTCTTGACTGAATATCGTGACGTTTTTGAAGAACCTAAGCTTGGTTCATTACCTCCGCACCGGGAGTGCGATTGTGCCATAGATTTGATTCCGGGTAGTAAATACCCTAAGGGTCGTTTATTTAATCTGTCTGTGCCTGAACATGCTGCTATGCGAGAATATATAAAGGAGTCCTTGGAAAAGGGACATATTCGTCCTTCGTCATCTCCCTTAGGAGCCGGTTTTTTCTTTGTGGCTAAGAAAGATGGCTCTTTGAGGCCGTGCATTGATTATCGGCTTTTGAATAAAATCACGGTTAAATATCAATATCCGTTGCCACTGCTGACTGATTTGTTTGCTCGCATAAAGGGGGCCAAGTGGTTCTCTAAGATAGATCTTCGTGGGGCGTATAATTTGGTGCGAATTAAGCAGGGGGATGAGTGGAAAACCGCATTTAATACGCCCGAGGGCCACTTTGAGTATTTGGTGATGCCTTTTGGTCTTTCAAATGCCCCTTCAGTCTTTCAGTCCTTTATGCATGACATTTTCCGTGATTATTTGGATAAATTTATGATTGTGTATCTGGATGATATTTTGATTTTTTCGGATGACTGGGACTCTCATGTCCAGCAGGTCAGGAGGGTTTTTCAGGTTTTGCGGTCTAATTCCTTGTGTGTGAAGGGTTCTAAGTGCGTTTTTGGGGTTCAAAAGATTTCCTTTTTGGGATATATTTTTTCCCCCTCTTCCATCGAGATGGATCCTGTCAAGGTTCAGGCTATTTGTGATTGGACGCAACCCTCTTCTCTTAAGAGTCTTCAGAAATTTTTGGGCTTTGCTAACTTTTATCGTCGATTTATTGCTGGTTTTTCTGATGTTGTTAAACCATTGACTGATTTGACTAAGAAGGGTGCTGATGTTGCTGATTGGTCCCCTGCTGCTGTGGAGGCCTTTCGGGAGCTTAAGCGCCGCTTTTCTTCCGCCCCTGTGTTGCGTCAGCCTGATGTTGCTCTTCCTTTTCAGGTTGAGGTCGACGCTTCTGAAATCGGAGCTGGGGCGGTTTTGTCGCAGAGAAGTTCCGATTGCTCCGTGATGAGACCTTGTGCTTTTTTCTCGCGTAAATTTTCGCCCGCCGAGCGGAATTATGATGTTGGGAATCGGGAGCTTTTGGCCATGAAGTGGGCTTTTGAGGAGTGGCGTCATTGGCTTGAGGGGGCTAGACATCAGGTGGTGGTATTGACTGACCACAAAAATCTAATTTATCTTGAGTCCGCCAGACACCTGAATCCTAGACAGGCGCGCTGGTCGTTGTTTTTCTCTCGGTTTAATTTTGTGGTGTCCTACCTGCCGGGTTCTAAGAATGTTAAGGCGGATGCCCTTTCTAGGAGTTTTGAGCCTGACTCCCCTGGTAATTCTGAACCTACAGGTATCCTTAAGGATGGAGTGATATTGTCTGCCGTTTCTCCAGACCTGCGGCGGGCCTTGCAGGAGTTTCAGGCGGATAGACCTGATCGTTGCCCACCTGGTAGACTGTTTGTTCCTGATGATTGGACCAGTAAAGTCATTTCTGAGGTTCATTCTTCTGCGTTGGCAGGTCATCCTGGAATCTTTGGTACCAGGGATTTGGTGGCAAGGTCCTTCTGGTGGCCTTCCCTGTCTCGAGATGTGCGAGGCTTCGTGCAGTCTTGTGACGTTTGTGCTCGGGCCAAGCCTTGTTGTTCTCGGGCTAGTGGATTGTTGTTGCCCTTGCCTATCCCGAAGAGGCCCTGGACGCACATCTCGATGGATTTTATTTCGGATCTTCCTGTTTCTCAGAAGATGTCTGTCATCTGGGTGGTGTGTGATCGTTTCTCTAAGATGGTCCATTTGGTTCCCCTGCCTAAGTTGCCTTCTTCTTCCGAGTTGGTTCCTCTGTTTTTTCAAAATGTGGTCCGTTTGCATGGTATTCCGGAGAATATCGTTTCTGACAGAGGTACCCAATTCGTGTCTAGATTTTGGCGAGCATTCTGTGCTAGGATGGGCATAGATTTGTCTTTCTCGTCTGCTTTCCATCCTCAGACTAATGGCCAGACCGAGCGGACGAATCAGACCTTGGAGACATATTTGAGGTGTTTTGTGTCTGCAGATCAGGATGATTGGGTTGCTTTTTTGCCTTTAGCGGAGTTTGCCCTCAATAATCGGGCCAGTTCTGCCACCTTGGTGTCTCCCTTTTTCTGTAATTCGGGGTTTCATCCTCGATTTTCTTCTGGTCAGGTGGAATCTTCGGATTGTCCTGGAGTGGATGCTGTGGTGGAGAGGTTGCATCAGATTTGGGGGCAGGTAGTGGACAATTTGAAGTTGTCCCAGGAGAAGACTCAGCTTTTTGCCAACCGCCGGCGTCGGGTTGGTCCTCGGCTTTGTGTTGGGGACTTGGTGTGGTTGTCTTCTCGTTTTGTCCCTATGAGGGTTTCTTCTCCCAAGTTTAAGCCTCGGTTCATCGGCCCGTACAAGATATTGGAGATTCTTAACCCTGTGTCCTTCCGTTTGGACCTCCCTGCATCTTTTTCTATTCATAATGTTTTTCATCGGTCATTATTGCGCAGGTATGAGGTACCGGTTGTGCCTTCCGTTGAGCCTCCTGCTCCGGTGTTGGTTGAGGGCGAGTTGGAGTACGTTGTGGAAAAAATCTTGGACTCCCGTGTTTCCAGACAGAAACTCCAGTATCTGGTCAAATGGAAGGGATACGGTCAGGAGGATAATTCTTGGGTGACTGCCTCTGATGTTCATGCCTCCGATTTGGTCCGTGCCTTTCATAGGGCTCATCCTGATCGCCCTGGTGGTTCTGGTGAGGGTTCGGTGCCCCCTCCTTGAGGGGGGGGGTACTGTTGTGAAATTGGATTTTGGGCTCCCCCGGTGGCCACTGGTGGAATTGAACTGGTGTGCATCATCCTCTCTGTTCACCTGTTTCCATCAGGATGTGGGAGTCGCTATTTAGCCTTGCTCCTCTGTCACTTCCATGCCGGTCAACATTGTAATCAGAAGCCTTTCTGTGCATGTTCCTGCTGCTAGACAACTCCCAGCTAAGTTGGACTTAGTCCTTGTTTGTTTTTGCATTTTGTTCCAGTTCACAGCTGTAGTTTCGTTTCTGTGTCTGGAAAGCTCTTGTGATCTGAAATTGCCACTCTGATGTTATGAGTTAATACTAGAGTCTTAAAGTAATTTCAGGATGGTATTTTGATAGGGTTTTCAGCTGACCATGAAAGTGCCCTTTCTGTCTTCCTGCTATCTAGTAAGCGGACCTCAATTTTGCTAAACCTATTTTCATACTACGTTTGTCATTTCATCTAAAATCACCGCCAATATTTGTGGGGGCCTCTGTCTGCCTTTCGGGGAAATTTCTCTAGAGGTGAGCCAGGACTATATTTTCCTCTGCCAGGATTAGTTAGTCCTCCGGCCGGCGCTGGGCGTCTAGGGATAAAACGCAGGCTACGCTACCCGGCTACTGTTAGTTGTGTGGCAGGTTTAGTTCATGGTCAGTTTAGTTTCCATCCTTCCAAGAGCTAGTTCGTATGTTTGCTGGGCTATGTTCTCTTGCCATTGAGAACCATAACACAAATCCCTCAACTGCTGTACAGCTACATCAGCTCCAGGGCAACCGGAGTCCAAACGGGAAAATTCCCCAAAGTGTTGATTGAACCCATAGTTGCAGAAAAAAGGGGAGGTACCTGTGGAGTGATTTACACGGTTATTGAATGCAAACAGAGCTAGGGGCAAGGCATCACACCTATCATCCTGTCTAGAGGTGGAAAGACAGGACAAAATTTGCTCTAACGACTGGTAGGTCAGTCTGACCATTGGTCTCTGGATGATATGCAGATGAAAAGGATAACGCAACACCCAACCTTTTGCAAAACGCCTTCCAAAACCTGGACACAAACTGCACTCCATGGTCAGACACCACTCTCAAGTGCAAACCATGCAATCGCACCACATGCTGAATGAACAACCTAGACAAACTCTCCACAGAAGGCAATGCTACCAAGAGAACAAAGTGTGCTTGTTTAAAAAACCTGTCAACCACCACCCATATGACCATATTACCCTTGGAAGGGAGAAGATTGCTGATAAAATCCATGGACAAATGTGTCCATGGTCTAGCAGGAACTGGCAAAGGCACCAATTCCTCGGCCCGCCGGTTATGAGAGCTCTTAGTGCGGGCACACACTTCGCAGGCAGACACAAACTTCTTCACATCAGACGTGAACGAGGGCCACCAAAATACCCTCACAATGGCCGCACAAGTAGCCGAGATCCCGGGATGTCCACTCAAAGCTGAGTCATGGAACTCCCGAAGAACCCTGAGTTGAAACTGAATAGGCACAAACAGTTTATCAACCAGTTTAGATGGGGGAGCATGAGACTGAGCTTCTCGAAACTCCCATTCCAGCCCTGATGACACATCACCCACCACCACCCCAGGTTGAAGAATGGAGGATGGAGGTTCGGAGGGAGTCACTGGATGAAAACTTTGGGAGAAGGCAGTGGCCTTTACAATCTTGGATCCTGGTCAAAAAGTGATCGAGAACAGGAACAAGGAAAAAAAAAGTGACCACCTAGCTTGCCTAAGAGTCAACCTTTTAGCAGACTCGATGTACGCCAAGTTCTTATAATCGGTCACCATGGTAATGGGATGAGCCGCGCCCTCCAAAAAATGCCTCCATTCCTCAAAAGCCAACTTAACAGCCAGAAGTTCTCAATTGCCCACATCATAGCTCCTCTCTGCTGAGAACTTCTTAGAAAAGAAGGCACATGGTCTCAGATTGGTCAATGTGGTGAGCCCCTGGGACAACACCATCCCCACCCCCACCTCCGAGGCATTCACCTCTACCACAAAGGCCTCAGAAGGATCATGCTGAATGAAAACTGGGGCAGTCATGAAGCATTTTTTAAGGACAAAAACACCAAAACAGCTGTGACTAACCAGTTCTTAACATCTGCCCCCTTCTGCGACAAATCAGTGAGGGCTTAACTACCTGGGAGAACCCTTTAATAAACCTCCGGTAATAATTAGCAAATGCCAAGAAGCGTTGCAGACCTTTCAGATCCCAAGGCAGGACCCAGTCCACAATGGCCTGAACCTTCTTGGGATCCATGTGAAACCCCTCACAGGACACAATGAACCTGAAAAAAGACAATTCCTGAACAAAAAATGAACATTTCTCTAATTTGGTGAACAGCTGATTCTCTTGGAGCCTCTGGAGAACTGTAAGCAGATGACCAATATGAGCCTGCTTATCAGATGAAAAAATCAGAATATCAGCTAAAGATATGACCACAAACCGCCCAATCAAATCAGAGAACACATAATTAAAGAAATTCTGAAAGACCGCAGGAGCATTTGTCAACCCAAAAGGCATAACAAGGTTCTCGAACAATCCTTCGGATGTGAGAAGCGCCAACTTCCACTCATCCCCCTTTCGTATTCGAATCAAGTTATATGCCCCCCACAAGTCCAGCTTTGAAAACCATTTAGCCTCAGATAATTGGAAGCACAAATCAGGAATGAGTGGAAGCGGGTAAGTATTTCTTACCGTGATCTAATTAAGTTCCTGAAAGTCGAGGCATGGGCGGAGACCACAGTCTTTTTTCTTAACGAAAAAGAACCCTGCCGCCACAGGAGAAACAGAAGAGCTGAACTCTCGGAAATGTAATCTTTCATGTCAACCCACTCAGGACCCGAAAGATTGTACAGATGGGCCTTGGGCAATTTGGCACCTGGAATCAGGTCAATGGCACAATCAAAAGGGCGATGCGGTGGAAAAACCTCAGCCTCTCTTTTAGAGGACACATCTTTGAAGTCCTTCAGGTACTCTGGAATACCCTCCAGACCGACAGACAAGACAGATTCAAATATTAGGCATTTATTAACACAATTTGGACCCCAATTAACAATCTCACGAGATTTCCAGGTGATGACTGGATTATGACATTGCAACCAAGGTTACCCCAACACCAACCCCACAGGCAAGTTGTCCAGGACAATACAGGTGATGCGTTCAATGTGTACGCATCACACATCCACCTCGAGGAAAAACTCTGACACAGAGCAGATCTCATTCTTGGTGAGCGGTGTAGAGTCGATAGCCACCACTTTTATGGGAGTAGCCCACCTAGCTCTCCCTATCCTACACTGGGCTACCAACCTGCAGTCAATCAAATTCACAGTGGACCCACAATCCACAAAAGCCGCAGCGGGAAAAAAACAGTTGTTTACACCAAGTTCAACTTTAGGCAATAGCTTGGAAACTGAGGAAAAATGTACCTGGGAGTCTGGTCAACCTCCTAGTCAGTTATCCAGACTTAGGCATTTCCCGACACCTTGGAAGACGTAGGGCAGGAAGAGCGGTCTTTTCTCCAATATCCCACGGACCCACAGTAGAAACAGAGCTTATTCTCTCTCATTCACAGAGACAGATCATACCTCCATGTGCTCGACAGACGATGCAGGTTCATATTTGGTAGAAAACAAGTGAGTCTCACGTTGTACCACTCCTCTTTCATGAAGCTGCGATCCATTCGAACGGCCTGCATCATGGCCTCCTCCAAAGAGTCAGGTGGTGGATGCAGAGCCAATGCGTCCTTAAGGTGGTCGGTCAACCCTTTTCAGAACAACCCTCTGAATGCAGAGTCATTCCAAGTAACCTCCAGAGCCCAACGTCGATACTCAGAACAATACCATTCGGCTGAGAGCTTTCCCTGAGAAAGACTCATAATCGTGTCCTCAGCCAACCTCACATGATCCGGTTCATTGTAAATCAGCCGCAAGGCCTTGAAGAACCAGACATTCTCTCAGGGGTGGTGGAAGACAGGGAAAAAGCCCAGAACTGCGGACCCTCCTTCAAAAGAGAAATGACAATTCCCACCCTTTGGCTCTCAATGCCTGAAGACCGAGGACGCAAAGAACACAGTAGTTTGCATCCCTCCTTAAACACCCAGAATTTACTCTTGTCCCCAGAAAAGGTGTCCGGAAGTTTGACAGAGGGTTCAGAGAAGGAAAAGAAACATCAGACACCCCCCCATCCTTACAGCCAGAAACTAAAGAAGCACTCCAAATGGATTTAGCAGTCTCAGCCAGTTCCCTCCACACCTTTTGTTGAGATGTCACTAAGGACCTTTGCTCCACAGACAGATTTTGTATCATCTGAGTCAGATTAGATACCTGCGCAGACAGAACATATAGCGGATTCATATACACAGACAAACAAAAGATGCCCCCAAACAAATTTTGAAAGTGGGTCGGTGATAATGTAATGACACATGGTGTGTGTCACCAGAGGAGCCTAGGGGGTGCTTGCAGGGAGCCCGGAACCAAGCGCAGGGAGTGTGAGGGCTAAAGCAAACAGTGTGCACAGGACCTGACACTAAACTGTCATTTGATCATGGGGGGTGGAGCTACTGCATGTGAGAATGAGGAAACAGCAGAGAACGAAGAATACGGGGCACAAAATATAACCGTAGTCAAATGGAGAGTCAAAGGTTAAAGCCAAACGAGAGCGAGGTACCGAGGGGTGAGACAGCGAGAGAATTGAGATGAGCCAAGGGGTCAGAAAACCAGGAAGGATATGGCAGTACAGAGCAGAAAACAGAAGCAGAAGTCAGGGGACGAACCGGGTCATACACAGAAAGCTCACATGCACAGAAGCACAACAATTACAGACAAGTAATCTGGGTCAGCAGTCCCTAGCCGAGTAAATGGAAGTATCACCGACACTGGACCCAGGAACTCCAAGTATTAAATAGCTGCCCCCAGAACCAAAGAGAGGCGAACTATCTTAACCTGACCTGACCAGGTCAGAGCCAGAACTACCCCATCCAGCGTCATTACAGAAAGATTCTTTTATGTGACCCCAACTGTGAGATTGAGGCCCAACTGCTGTGCTTAGAGAGGGTGGAATAAGGTGAACAGGACAAACTGCTTGACTGTGAGTGAGGTGCAGGCATAGATGTTATGGTGGAGTGAGAAAAATGTGTGGTGCTAGGTGACACAAAAACAGCAGGCATCTCCACTTCCATAACAGCTGTAGGGCTCTTACTTACTCCAACTGTAGCGAGTAAACAAGTGGATTTTCCATGGCCAGAGACCTGTGTGAGAACACTTGGCATGGTGATGGAGGATTAAGAAGCAGCAGATATGCTTGATGGTGAGGCTCACTAGTCAGCATTTTAGCGCAATGAGATTCCCAGACTGAGGCATGTTGATCGTGCATGCTCCAGTTCATGCATGTAGGTGTCAAATTATTGCAATTTTTGCCTCTGCTGAGTTTTTTTTTTTGCGAATTTGGCAGATAACATGAGTTTCTGTCCTACTTTGCAATCTCAAAAAAGGCCCAAACTGGGCAACTTTTGCTGCAATGCAAACTGCAGACTCACAACCGGTGCTGGCCACTGCCAGAGTTGCGGCTAGGGATGTACTGCTTGTTGTGATTGCATCATTCCGTTTCTGTTCCATGTGTTACTCAGCTTCATACCTCTGGATTCACACCAAGGGGATCTACAACCTCAATGTCATCTTTTCTGTTCTCCCAATGCTCACTCTGAGAGTTACCCACTTCCTCTTCCTGGCCTGACATCACAGTACAGTCCGCATGCACCTCTGGTATCTGAGTCTCATCAGGATCACCAGTGGATAATGTCTGCTGAATCAGTGCAGATGCTTTCCTCCTCTAGATATTCTGTGAATCTTTGGAGCAGACCTTTGATGCCCATGGAATAGAATGTGTGAACAGCTCTCGAGAATGGCTCATCTGTGGTTCCCCACAGTCAGTTTGGCGTTCGGAAATTTGTGACATGGGGTGAAACAAGGGTGATTGGGGTGCCACCTCTGCGGATTATACTGTGTGTGATATTAAGGTGGAAGAATTGGAGGCGAGGCCGCTTGATGCAGCGCTTTCCAGGACAAGATGGTGTTTGTTCAATTGAGCTTTCATTAACATTAACATGTCGAACACCAATCCTATTCCCCCTTCCACCACAACCTAGCTTTTTCCAACTCATGTTGCATGTAAACTTCCTCTCTTTTAATTTGTCGTTTCAATACCTAAGGCCCCTAATTGTCAGTCACCTGTCATTAAATGTACAATCACTATTTATTTTATTAGATACTGTGCCTGAACAATATTCTTATACCTAACAATTTTGATGAGCAAATGTGGCCTCCTGATTCTTCTCTGCAACACAATTTTATCTCAAATAATTTGGATTAACAAGCAGGCCCTCCTGGCTTCATCCCTATATTAGGCTCAATGATTTTTAATTGTTAATCTGGCCTTCTAATTCTTCACTGCAACACAGTTTTATCCCAAACTATTTAGATTAGCAAATAGGGCCTCCTGTCTGAACCCCTATATTATGCCTAAGGATTTTAAAGAGGAAATCTAGCTTTCTGATTCCTCACTGCAACACAGTTTTATCTCAAACTATTTTGATTAGCAAATAGGGCATCCTGGCTGAACCCCTATGTTAGGCTCAACGATTTTTAAGAGGAAATCTGGCCTTCTGATTCCTCACTGCAACACAGTTTAATCCCAAACGATTTGGATTAGGAAATAGGGCCTCCTGGCTGAACCCCTATATTAGGTCTAACAATTTTTGAGAGAAAATCTGGCCTTCTGATTCCTGACTGCAACACAGTTTTTGTCCAAATGATTTTAATTAGCAAATGGAGCCCCTTGAGTCGTCAACACCGTTTTAGCACAATTTAGTTAGATGCTGGAAGATCTATTTCACACAGGACATGATCCTATCTAGCTAACTGACAATTTCACTTTCAGCAGCAGCACAAGCAGGAGCGGCTTCTCTACACTGTGACACAGAAAATGACAACAGCAAAACAAGATGTCTGTTTTTCATATGGACATACCTTGTCATGATGTTGTGGATGGTTTCTGCGACCTGATTGGCTACCGGAATGTACACACATTAAGGTAAGAAAAAAATTAAATTAAATATAAAAACAGTCCTCTGCTCCTCTAACCTTTCCACACCCCCTCCCCTCAACAAACACGTCCCTGCGTCACCCCGCTCATCATACTGCACCACTTTCCTAGACAAAGTGAAAACAAAAGCATCAGTGGAAAGGCGGTGATTTACCAAACTGTGCCTGAGTACTTTGAGAAATAATGCTCATATGACAAACATGAATCCAAATGTGCTACGTTCGTACTGAATTTGAGATTGGCGGGCGTTTTTCGAACAAGCTTGCTCATCTCTAATCCACTCCTCTTGCAGGGTTACTCCTAAAAGTCATTATCTGGAAACCTGCTCTACATAGTTGTTTGGCAGACCTGGTGCTAATACACCCAGCTGGCAAACAACAATGAGCCATGCATCATGGTCCGTGAGTTACATGTGACTCTCATGCCGCTAGTTATGGACCCCAGCTATAAATAATCTCATGTTAATTAACAAATGATTTTTCATTCACAGTATGAATGTTAAAATCACCGAGACTCCTTGGATCCTCCAAACCCAAGGTCTTTGTAGGCACCCGGGACACAGGCATCAATGCAGCAGCTAGATTGGATATGCAGAACACGGACATTTGAGGGACTAGAACGTAAGTATTCAGGTGGAATGCTGGAAACTGCAGGCAGGTGGGAGGCATCCAGAAGAACACAGACAAGTAGGTGGGATGATGGAAACCCCTGGGACGTTAGACATCCAAGAGATCACAGTCAGGCAGGAGACATCCAGGGGACTGCAGACAGGTGGGAGATGTCCAGGAGACCACAAGCAAGCAGGCAGGATACCAGAAACAGCTGGCAGGTGGGAGGCTTCCAGGAGAATATAAGCAAGAAGGTGGAAAGCTGGAAACCACTGACAAGTGGGAAACGTTTAGGAGATGGCAGGCAGGTGGGAGATGTCCTGGATATCACAGGCAAGCATGCAGGATGCTAGAAACCGCAGGATGGAGGGAGACATCCAGGAGACCACAGGTAAGCCGGCAGGATGCTGAAAACAGCTGGCAGGTGGAAGACATACAGGAGACCGCAGGCAGGTGAGAGACGTCCAGTAGATTGTAGCCGAGCTAGATCGAGGTGTATCAAGCAAGCCAGAGTCTTAGCAATACTGAAGTCTTAATAACAAAACACAGGTGTTTGCTTTGGTGAGACATATTCTGTAGGCCTGAGCGAATGCTCACATGAGATCATAACGGGCCATCTGCAAAGCCTAACGTGGAGAACATCAGAGTCTAGCGGACCGGGGAGCGAGGAAAGAAAGACAAGAAACCTAAATAATACAATAACTAATTAAATGAAATAATGAAGCTTATTAACTACATTTCTATAGTAAATTATATAATTTGATCATTTCTAAGATGAATGTTTATATAATGTGCAAAAAATCCAATGTAGCGAGTGTGAGTGTGAACGCATAAAAGTAGCAAGCGCACCTATGTTACATTAGAGGGACTATCCTTTTTCTGCAGAGAATTCTATTAAATTCTTTAGTACATCCAGAGCTGAGTACACTTATAATCTACCATGATTATGACTCTCACCTTGACGTATTACTCTCCTATGTCTTTTAATTTCCCAAGAGGGGATGCTTACATGAACTAGTTTAAATTAAAATTTAAATTTCATCCCATACTCCATGCTGTTTTATGCCGAACAAGATTATTTTTTATTAGGATTGTAAGAAGGTTGGCTGAATAATTTCAGGACTGATCCCATGAGAATTTGGGAAAAATAACTAGTTTTCATTATTTTTTCATTTTTTTATTTCATGGATGCATTTCTTCCGGTCCATAAAATAATTGTACATTTCGATTTAGGACTTTTTTTTGTCATGAAAAAAGGTTATTATGTAATGATAACAAATATAACACAAAAGTTTCCATGATGATGACATAAAATCAGTAATAAGTTAATTTATATTGTGCGCACTAATAAGTACTATAACCATATTATACATTATTTTAACTTGGAATACAATTTAGAGCTCATAATGTCATTTTGTAAGTTGTCAGTCAGTAGTTGCTGTGCATGAATTAAGGAATATAATTAGGGTTGTCACATTTTGATGACTACCCAAACACATACATGACAGACTTGTAATTATTATTATTATTTTACCTTTTTAATTAAGAACATGTAAATGAATTTGCTTATCTTAGCCCTGCTGTTTTGTTCGCATTTACTATACACTTGTAGTGTTCCGGGTCACTATGACCCGGCTTATTAAACCTTGATTTTAGACACTCTAACTCCATTTTTTTTTATACTTTTTGCTTACTAGACTGTTTGTGAACATGTTTGGTAGTAAAAAAAAAAGAAAAATGAACTAGAAATCCTTTTTTTTGTTTTTATTCTGAAAAAACAGATCAATGAGCAAAACGAAAATAGAAAACTACACATATTTTGTAAAAAAAAAACAAAAAAACATGTGTACTGATAAGAGCAGAGAAGATAAGAACCCTTCTGAAATTAAGCAGATAAGCCAGGAAGACAGACTTACTTAGCAAAAAAAAATTATTTGCAAGACTTTACAGCTCAGCTTTACAAAAAAAAACGTCTTAGACAGCGCGTTCTGAGCAGTCCGCTCTGCGCATAATATACACATGTAGTGCACACCTAGTGATCTCTCCGGATGCACTCTACATTTTAGAATAGACTGTGCACCAAAAATAATCAATATAAAGCCATTTTTATGGTGCGCAGATCTGAATGCATACCCCCGGTAGAGCGCGTGTACGACCCCATTGAAATAATTTAGGAAATAAATCAATTAATAAACAATAGTAGATGCAATAAATAGACCCAACTGAGGTTATAACTCCTTTATTTCACTGAAAATATGGCCTCACAGCTGTAAAAAACGATGTCGGGTCACTATGACCCGAACACAACAAGTGTAACTTTTTGCGCGTAGCAAAAAGTAAACGAAAAAAAAAAAAAAAAAATAC
This sequence comes from Ranitomeya variabilis, assembly GCF_051348905.1. Taxonomy (NCBI): domain Eukaryota; kingdom Metazoa; phylum Chordata; class Amphibia; order Anura; family Dendrobatidae; genus Ranitomeya; species Ranitomeya variabilis. The sequence goes on along the minus strand of NC_135237.1, from coordinate 68,877,583 downwards.
TCATAGGTAGGTCCCCCCAAATGAGGAAAAGTCAAGGAGTCTCAAGTTTTATAGACTTACAGAAAAAAATCTACAGGGCCGCAAAAGTCTGTTTGGGTCACTATGACCCGAACAGAACATTAGGGTTAAATGGGCATAAAGGCCATTATGACATGCATGTCTTTTATTAAAAATTAGCCACATTGTCACTGAGGGGATCTGTGCATTTATATTTTACAGAATATTCTGCCCATTCTATACACAAAGGACAAATATAAGTATTTCACATTTTTATGCACTCATTTCTTATTTTATTTTCTAATATCTAGCCATAGAGGATTACTTTCGTCCATTGTTAAACCTTATCCAGGTTCAGGGTTTTTTTTATACTTGGGATTATACTTGATTTTAAATACCAGCTCTATATTAGTAAGACATACATTTAGAATTGTGATTTATTATTTTCCTTCACCACACTAGAGACCACCAGTTAAGTTGCCTTGGAGAATTGTTTTTCTAGATGATTTCAGCTGTAAATGACACATTGAATTGATTGGAAACCTGATAACGCATAGCGCGCATTTTGATAGCTGACAGTGTGCCGTGACAGAGGAGTAAACCTGAGGCTAAACAATTGGTCAAGTGGATGGAGTTATGTAGGGCGATAATTAACTGTTGCTGGAAATATAGACTTCAACAAACAGGTATGTGCAAGGAGATATAAAGAGCACATATTATCGATTAGCAGATGGTGCTTGAGTAGGAAGCCTTTACCCAACCAAGTGGTCAAGCACATGGACATACAAGAGGACATTGGTGCTCCTCTCTAGATTATTGCTTGGTAAGTAATCAGGATTCAACAAAGTAGCCAGCTGATAGAGATACAAGAAGTAGAGATGAACATATTCCATAAGGATTGAGTTTGAGTCAAACTCCTGATATCTGTGGTTTCACCGAGTGGGCTAATGGTGTGAGGCGTGGCAGCATGGGCTTCCCCATAATGCCCTGCAGCGATCTGATCACATGATGTAGGGCAGCCAATTGAGGGATATCACAGACAGTACAACGTAGGGGACCAGCCAAAGAACTTCAATTTATGCCTGTACTGTATATGGACAGGAGTGCTCAGATCAGTAGTGGGCACAGATAGAAGGGTGCCTCTGTGTAAGAACATTATATGGGCCATTTGCAGTCCAGTAACTCATAATGCATAACTCCACCTGCTTTGGATATAGAAGTGGGTCTTCTTAACTCTTGGGCCTGTGTGCAGCTGCACAGGTTGCACTTATGGTATTTCCATCCATGGCTCAGGGCACACAGGATAGGGAAAGATAAAAGGTCTAATGTCATTGTGGTCAACAGCTTCAGTGCTGATCTATCATATTGAAAATGGGAGTGATAGTCTCACTCTGTCAATAGAAATCTCAATAGAAATCCAAGATTCAAGTGATATACAGTGAACTGTTGTAGAAATCTCATCATCACCACTCAGAGTGTGACTGTGAATTAAAGGGGGTGTCCACTGTGCTGGCATCTCTGTAGGAAGTGTAAGCAATCAAGAGGAAGTCAGTGGCCTGCCACAGCACTGACATCCTCTTGATTACTTGTATGTCCAAAGGCAGGGACAGTGACGCCAGTGCTAATTGGGCACAGGGCTAACATGACGTAATAACCTCATGCTGTCTGTCCTCGTGATCATCTTTCTGGTAACCAGTCTGCACGTGCATGTAGTGCCTTTTCTTTTTGATGAGCTCCATAATCAACCTCTTTACCTACTGCTATCCATACACTTCCTCCTCTAACTTCATTGCTTTGTTAGTTCTCTTTTTTATTTTCTAAATTGTTCAGATATTTTGGGGGCAGTAGAATTGGTATATTAGCAGGAAAACCTGAAAAAAATAAAAAAATATATATCACTCGCCGTGCATTTGAACAAACAACCTCTGTCTTATGCTGGATGCCACTCCATCTGCTGACTCACAGGAATTGGGAGAAAGAAAAAGACAGCACATCCAACATTAATAAAAATTCTTCAACATTTATTAGGTATCCATTGCGTTAAAATCCATACAACTGTAAAAGCATTGTCACTCTGACATGTTTCTGGCGCACGTATGACTAAAAGTTTAAAAAGATGTCAGAGTGACTTTGCCTTTACAATTCTATGGCTTTTAATGCAATGGATACCTATTAAAGATTGAAGAACTTTTATTATGGATGAGCGAATGTGCTCAGTGATACTCGGTTATCACTCGAATATTACGGTGCTTGGATTACTCGGCAAGAAAGGGCAGTGCTCAAGTTCAACTTGAATCCCTGCCCAGCATCTTTGGCGCCTGTTACACAACCAATAAGCATGTGAGGATTGCCTGTGACTCACTGTAATGCCGTAGCAGTCTTGGTTGTGGCACTACTGTGACTGGCTGACTGTCTGACATCATCATCAGGGATTATAAAATGACAGGCACTGCCCGGCTTGGCACACTGACACCATTGCACAGCTCTATGATGCTTCATATTGGAGGGAGAAAGTGCTTTTCTACACCTGTGTGCACACTATATTGAATCAGAAACCTGTAGTCTTAATACTGGTGCTGAAGCTGAGCCATTACTCTAACAGCCTTTCTAAGGTCTTATTGTGTGCAGCACATACAATCTAGATTTAACCCTGGGAGGGAGGGAGAGTTGCAGAGGCAGGGAGAGTGACAGAGTCGTCTGTAGACAGGGATTAGGCCTGTGCAGTCCATTGTCAAAAATAAAGTTGCATTTTTTTGTGGGTGCTGGAAAAATTGAATATATTTTGATCCATCAAGTATTACACGCTTTGAGGTCCTTTTTAGTGTTATAGAACACACCCAAAAATCATTGAAACATTTTTCCTGGGCTTCATTTCTCAGCCATACAATATTCTGTAGTGTGGAGTAAATTAAGTGGTTCCTGCTAAGATTGAAATGAATCAGACATACCCTACCTATAAAGTAGCTACAGAGACTCATGAGCTGCAGCCATGATCTAGCTAGGGAGATGCTTGTACATCAAAAGATGTTAACTATCTGTAGCCGGTTATAGAGGTGCTCTAATGCGGGGAAACCTCTTTCTCCACTGATATAATAAAGATCCACTATAGTAGTTTTAAGTATAGACCACTTTTAAATACAAGTTAAATAAATTTAGTTTTTATTTAAAGGGTAAATATAGAGTCTACACTAGAGCTCTGGCAAAAATTCAGAGATTTTTCTCTTTAGGTATATTTTTGAGTAAAATGTAAATTGTTCTTTTATTCTATAAACTTCTGACAACATGTCTCTGAATTTCTAAGCAATAAATTTTGTATTTTTTTCTGACAAAGAAAAATGGTCAAAATAAAAAACCCCAGTGCTTTCAGACCTCAAATAATACAAAGAAAACAAGTTCATAATAATTTAGAAACAACAATACTAATGTTTTAACTCAGAAAGAATTCAGAAATCAATATTTTGTGGAATAACCATGATTTTAATCACAGCTTTCATGCGTCTTGGCATGCTTTCCACCAGTCTTTCACTTTTCGCTGAGATCTGTGTGACAGCGCGAGAAACATCAGCATCTCTGATCAGCGAAAAGTACGTTACTGCTGGTCAGAGCGCTGCGGATCCCATGCTATCAAATGATAGTGTGTGAGCCAGCAGCTATGACTGATGGTAAATAGGTTACCACTGGTCACAGGCATTGGCTGATGAGAATACTACTCTCATCATCCTTCACCTACTCTCGCACTTGCCCTGGTGTGTTGGCAAGTGGGGTATGTTATGATCCTTAGTGGTTGAGGATCACAAATTACTCCAGCTAAGTAACAAACATAGGACAAGCTCTAGGGAGGTGGCAAACTGGGCTGACCGCAAATCTGAACCTATCCAAACACACTAGAAGTAGCCGGTGAACGTGCCTAAAAATCCTAGACGTCTCGAGCCAGCCTGAGGAACTAACTACCCCTAGAGAGAAAGAAAGACCTCTCTTGCCTCCAGAGAAATAATCCCCAAAGATATAGAAGCCCCCAACAAATAATAACGGTGAAGTAAGAGGAAGGCACATACACAGGGGTGAAAGCAGATTCAGCAAATGAGGCCCACTAATACTAGATAGCAGAAAATAGAAAAGGGAATATATGCGGTCAGTAAAAAACCCTTACAAAATATCCACTCTGAGATTTCAAGAACCCCCACACCAACTAACGGTGTGGGGGGAGAAACTCAGTCCCCTAGAGCAACCAGCAAGCGAGGAAATCACATTTTAGCGAGCTGGACTAAAAACATAATGAAATAATCAAAAAATGATCAAACAAAAACTTAGCTTGTCTTGGAGAGACTGGGAGCAAGGTAGACACAACGAATCTGAAGAGCACTGAATACATTGATAGCAGGCAAGGAACTGAGTATCCAGGTGAGCTAAATAGGAAACCAACCAGGATAATGAACCAGCTGATGCTGCAACCTGCAGAAAGACAACACTACACAGTACCGCTTGTGACCACTAGAGGGAGCCCAAAAATAGAGTTCACAACAGGGGTAATAGTTGTGGTGTTGATGTGAGCTTTGTAATGTCAGCTGATATCAAGCCCACAGTTTAGTAATAGAAGCTCTGCCTACGACCGGAGGTAACCTCAAAGACATCACCACTGGTTACAGACGGGTAGCGCTTTTCACACTCTGCTCAGTGTGTTCTGGCTAGCTGGCAGTCACATCACTGATGTTTCTGCTCTCCAAATTATCCGGATTGTCATGGGACAAATATATAAATAATTTAAAAAAACAGCTTGGGATCCCTCTATTCTTAATAACCAGCCATGAAAAAGCTGATAGCTGAGGGCTGTGGCTCACAGCTATCAGTTTTACCTGTTCTCATTATCAAAAATAGAAGAAACCCCCTTGTAATTTAAAAAAATATATATTCATAGCACAGGCACCAGCTTATGAATACTCTTCTCAGCCTCTCTTGCAGCTATTAGCGACAGCAGGTGTACACTGATGAGAGTAGTGCTCTCTCATCAACCGACGCCTGTGACCAGCGGTTACCTTTTTACTGCTGTTCACAGTTGCTGGCTCACATACTGTCATCTGACAGTGTGGGAACTGTAGTTATGTTACCGGCGATAACAATATTACTGCTGATCAGAGCCTGGGTGTCCGTGCTGTCACTCAGTTGACAGTGTGGTAAACAATGGATGTTCGGGCCCCCCCATTCTTCTGAAATGAGTCCGGGTTTACGTTCAATTTTGGGTACTGTTCTGGTATCTGAACCAAATTTTTTGAAAAATGTTCTCCCATCACTTCTGCTACTATAGGAACGCTACCAGAAGCTGGTGTTTGGCTATTCATCATGTCTAAAGCAGCTCATAACAGCCAAAGGGGCTCTACTAAGTAGTAAAGACAAAGTGGTTGAAACATTTTGAGATTGTAGTAGTCAGTAACAGTGACATTTTGTGCTGAATTTGGAGAAACCAGTAATTATATTAATTGAGCTGTTTAAATAGTTCTTGTTTCATTGTTGGTTTATTGTAAACAAAAGAAAACTTGTAAATTTTGGTAATAAACCAACTTTGCAATTGATGATGAATAATTTTGATTTCTGCTGTATATAATTGTTTTCCATAAATTATTATATCCTCACCAATGGGTATATGAATGTACTATATGAACTCCAACTACTGAAATCCTCTCTACTTTCCATTGAGAAAACATTTGATTAAAAATGTGATACAGCGCTGTTCCTGAAGGTAATAATTCTGACAATTTAGCACGGATTTATAGCCCCAGACTGTGTTACATGCGTAAACTTAACCACTTGGGCATTTAACAACATTCACAACCAAAATGTGTCTTATGAACAACATTATCTAATCCCATAAGGTTTTCTGAAAGTAGAATATATGTGTGGATGTGTAAATAGACTTTCAGTAGAAAACACTGCAGAAACAAATGTTCATCTAGTAATGTAATAAAATCTAGCCACATTAAATATGTATTTATCATTACACTGTATGTTCATGTCAGTCTATATAATATGAAAAAATAATAACATGGCAGCTATTTATACCCTACACCTTTGAACATCTTAGGATTGATTCATTCAGCACAATGTGCATTGTGTTTTGGTCTTCAAAGTATTTGCTTGAGGTTGAGCAATATTCATGAAATTCTCTTCTTCACCTTTGCATAGCATCTTTTCTTTTGACAAAAAAAAAAATCAGAACAACAGAACAAACACAGATGGAATATTTTATATCATCCATGCTATATGTATCACCAATAATGGCAGAATATGATGAAGAATGGATGAGAATAGAGCGGAAACACAGATGGTAAATCAGATATCAGATAGGCTAAACCTAAACATGTATTTTAGCTGTGTACCTAAAAGGACTGTAACATAAGCATTAAAAAGATACACAACTGATATTTGTAAATACAATTTTTATTAGTCACATAAACGTAGCTACAATTCAAAAATTTAAATACCCTTGGTCATTAAGGGGTTAATCAGTATTAGAGATAAACAAAAATTTTGAATTAGTCAACTTTGGCAAATGTTCCCCCAAATTTGATTTGCAGTGAAAATATTTGCACAAATTTCAATACAGCAAAGCTTATATTTGCTTATAAACTACACACAGAGGAGAGAAGAGAGAGAGAACTCTGCTGACCATAAGAGCTTACATGCTACAGGAGAGAGAGAATGGAGCCACTCTTCTATTAACCATGGCTGCGGGGGTCTCTTCTGACTCTTGATTATTGACTTACTGTCTTCTGCAGTAATAATAGTCTTCATATACTGTATGTTCTTAATTTCTAAGGCTTTCTTGCATTCATGTCCAGTGACTTAAATCAGTTGTACAGACCATTACATAAAACTTCAGGTATGTTGGTCAAATCGAAGTTGGAAATGTCCTGTCAATACTTTCATCGCTTCTTCTGCACACAGGCGATGATCAGATCACCTGTGTGTAGCAGAAATGCTCACTTGCTATGAGCATCAACCACGCTGTGGTGCTCATAGCAATCTGGCAATGACAACCATGGAGGTCTGCGGCAGACCTCTGGTTCTCATGCTGATCCATCGGTTACCCTCGATCATATGATGGTGTTCACCAATGGGCGGGATTATCAACGTGCTTCCGGTAAGTGTGAGTTAAATGTCCCTGTCAGAGATTGATGTGGCGCCCCAGGGTCCTGGTCGTCACAGTAGCACTGCTTTCCTCACAGGGAGAGTGATGTTATGCTTGAAGGCAAGAAGGGATAACTGTAACCAGGTACCACAAACATGCAACACATTCACACTCCACGCCACCAGGGGGAGCTTTTGATCCTATTTACTAGGTGACTACCCATATATAAGGTAGTTTTGGAGAGAAAGTCAGTGAGTTCCAGGAAGGTCGAGTCAGTTCCTGTCAGAGAGAGAGGGGAAGGAAGCAGAAAGATGTGCTAGAGAGAGAGACTGCCAGAAGGGATCTTGTCGTGGAACATCAGCTGAGGCGGAGCTGGTACGATAGGAGAATAGCTGAGCAGATGTGGGGGTCTGCAGCTCCTGGCAGAAAGAGGAAACTGAGAAGGAAAGAACATCATTCAGTCAGTTCTTGCCAGGAAACAGACTGGATCAGTCTGAGGCAGAGGAAGGTTTTACGGAGCTGTGCCGCCGCAGTGCAGCAGTTTCTGGAAAGAGACATTCAGAAAGCAGAATACATTGCAGTGAACGTGCAGGATAGCAAAGCACAGGAGAGGATACCAGGGGGAGACCAGCCCCAAGCAGGCTGCCTCCTTCTGAGGCGCAGAAACCAGTAGCTGGAACACCGAGGATTGTAAGGCTCTCCACGACTTACATCAGAGACCGGCAGGACAGCTGAATTCCATGTTCCCTGTCCGCCTTAGTACCCAGGAGGCATGGTGAAACCCTTAGAGGTTGGGGTGTGCTAGAGTCCCTATAAACTGCCTCAAGTCACCAGTCATACTGGTCATGTCCTATACTATATGGGGGACAGATAGAGCAAGAGAACAACTGTGAGGACCTTACTTGAAGCCATAGGCAGTAAGAGACTACAACACCACACCGCTAGAGGAAGGCTTTGATTTCCACCCGGATAAACGGACTCCTAACTTGCCTCCAAGCCGGCCAGACCCTGCCTGCCCTGTGATCTGGTGCTCTGGACTGTGGCTGCAGAAGTCTTCAGTAAATAAGGTAAAGAGACTGCAAACCTGTGTCCTCGTTCTTCACTGCACCTCTCACCATCTTCCATCTACACACCGGGAACCCTGGGGATATACTTCACCTGTGGGAAGGTATGCCATCTAGCTGCCATAAAATCACCCCAGGGGACCCCTTAAAGCAGCGTCGGTCCCCACTGACCGAATACCACAGGTGGCGTCACGAACTTAAACTTTATTCCCTTTAAAGGCTTTCCCTTTTACATGGGCGCCCAGGACCATTTTTCTTGTAAATTTGCCTAAAGTGAAGTACAAACAATGTGGATAAATTTACCAATGCATCTCAATAGACAGCTAATTGTCAAACAGCAAAAAAAAGGCAAAATTGTTCCTCACCTGAATTATCAGTCATGTAATAAGATGTTATTGTGCATTATGTAGTTTAGCTCAAAGGGGAAGATACAGATTGTTCTACAATAATAGGCTTCAAGGGACAAAAACATCTGCCTTTAAAGGGTCATCTGAGTTTTTCTATATACAGATACATATGATATACAGCCAGCAGCAACCACAGTGAATACAGGACTGACTTGGTTTTCCTCTGTGTCTTCTAGATTCTTTGCCCCCCAATGCTCCATAATATGCAGAAATCTTTCTTACATTGTTTCCTATATAACAAAATTCAGCATGAAGTAAGAGAACACAATAGATATCCCTGGGTTTAAATGTTGCATAGTTAGAGTCTAAGCTCATACATTGGCATCTTCCAGTCTAGAAGCAGGAAGTCTCTAAATGCTGTTAAAACAGTAAGTCTGTGGAGAGCCCAACATCAAACAACTCTAGACACTTTTCTTAAAAGGCAAGAGAGCAGAGATCACTTAAGTAGAGAGGATCTTTTTATTTGTTCTAATTATATCATTTAAGTCAATGAAGCTTTCCTAGAGGTGATAGATCCTCTTTAGGATGTTAACGATTGCACAACGTCGAGAGTCTGAAACTCTCAAGCATAAATATGTAACCAAATTTTCATTTTAACATAAAAGGTGCAAAAGTTGTTTTGGAGCTATGCATATAGTCATTGCAGGAAAGGTTTCTTCTCAAAATATCACATCTTAAAAAGTCTTGTATTTGTGACCTGATTGATAGATATGTTTTCCTAAAATATACCATATTAGTAAATTAATTAGTTGGCATATATGAGACATCCTGGCTGTACAAGCTTTTATCTTCTTTAGTCATGTTTTCAGCTTTGCCACCAAACTGTATTTATTGAAAAAATACTCACGATTCTCAAATTGCTCCATCATTTCAGTCTTTTTTATTCCTGAGGTACCAAGCCTCAACTTTTCTATTTTACTGAAGCAGCAACACAGAAGAAGCCAAAATGTCAACAGAAAATAAAACATGGCAAAGATCTATCTACTACTAAGTGAATCATTCAATTGGATTGGACCAAGGTTAATAACAGTTCCTGAGGTCATTTGCTAAACTTTTCAACACGAGAAGATAAAATATCTAAGAAAAGCCAGAGAAGAATGTACCTGGAGACACACAGTGCTACAGATATAACTGGAATTCAATAGTGTAGCAGTAGACAATAAAATGATAGGAAGTGGATTGGGCAGCTATAGCTAACAGCAGATGAATTTATTGAAGGATAGGAATGATTCCTAGAGATGGAAAAAGGAAAAGTCATCAAAAAATGGGTAAGGACTAGTGTTGAGCATTCCGATACCGCAAGTATCGGGTATCGGCCGATACTTGCGGTATCGGAATTCCGATACCGGGATTCCGATACTTGCCGCGTATCGGATACCGGAATCGGAAGTTCTAAGATTCAAAAAGCAGAAATTCAGCCAATGAGATTGATTCCAAGTGTGGGCACATCCTGTTTAGCATGGAGGGCATGAAACTACTGGCAAGGCTGTGATTGGCTGGTGTAATGATGTCATGATGCAGTTTAAAAGTCGCTGGCGCCATTTTGCGATCACTCTGCTGTGAATTCAGTTAGTGACAGGACGCTGTTTGCTGACTGAGGGACAGTTTAGAGATAGCGATTTGCTTCTTTGTGCTTTCCAAAGGCTAATTTAGCAACCGCTGTGTTCACCTACTATTCACCTTGCTTTTGCCTTGTAGCGCTGTTTTCACAGCGATCTGCAGGGTCTGTGTGTGTGTGTGTGTGAGTGCAGCCCAGTCTCCAGTCTGAGTGCAGCCACATAGGCCATCCATAGCTGGTTGTATTCAGTTCAGGGAGGGTGGTTCATTGCCTCATACTGTTCCTTTTTTTTTTTTTTTTTCCCAAGTAGTGTAGTCTGCTGCTAATTTATTCAAAAAAATCCTATTAGTGTCTTTCCACCCGTCTCCAGCTAATTTGTGGAAAAACACTACATAGGATAAAGTAGAGGAGGGTTTTTGGGCCTTGCAGCGCCGTTTACGGCTGTCTGCACGGTCTCCGTGTGACTGCAGCTCGCCCTGTAATCTGTGAGCAGCTATAGCCTGGTTGTCTCCAGCTCAGGGTTTTTCACTGCGTCATACCGCCAAATCAATTTTCTTTTTTTTCAAAGTAGTGTAGTCTGCTGCTAATTTATTTAAAAAAATCCTATTAGTGTCTTTCCACCCGTCTCCAGCTAATTTGTGGAAAAACACTACATAGGATAAAGTAGAGGAGGGTTTTTGGGCCTTGCAGCGCCGTTTACGGCTGTCTGCACGGTCTCCGTGTGACTGCAGCTCGCCCTGTAATCTGTGAGCAGCTGTAGCCTGGTTGTCTCCAGCTCAGGGTTTTTCACTGCGTCATACCGCCAAATCAATTTTCTTTTTTTTCAAAGTAGTGTAGTCTGCTGCTAATTTATTTTAAAAAATCCTATTAGTGTCTTTCCACCCGTCTCCAGCTAATTTGTGGAAAAACACTACATAGGATAAAGTAGAGGAGGGTTTTTGGGCCTTGCAGCGCCGTTTACGGCTGTCTGCACGGTCTCCGTGTGACTGCAGCTCGCCCTGTAATCTGTGAGCAGCTGTAGCCTGGTTGTCTCCAGCTCAGGGTTTTTCACTGCGTCATACCGCCAAATCAATTTTCTTTTTTTTCAAAGTAGTGTAGTCTGCTGCTAATTTATTTTAAAAAATCCTATTAGTGTCTTTCCACCCGTCTCCAGCTAATTTGTGGAAAAACACTACATAGGATAAAGTAGAGGAGGGTTTTTGGGCCTTGCAGCGCCGTTTACGGCTGTCTGCACGGTCTCCGTGTGACTGCAGCTCGCCCTGTAATCTGTGAGCAGCTGTAGCCTGGTTGTCTCCAGCTCAGGGTTTTTCACTGCGTCATACCGCCAAATCAATTTTCTTTTTTTTCAAAGTAGTGTAGTCTGCTGCTAATTAATTTAAAAAAATCCTATTAGTGTCTTTCCACCCGTCTCCAGCTAATTTGTGGAAAAACACTACATAGGATAAAGTAGAGGAGGGTTTTTGGGCCTTGCAGCGCCGTTTACGTCTGTCTGCACGGTCTCCGTGTGACTGCAGCTCTATCTGTTGTCAGTTCAGCCCCCAAAAAATAAATAAATAATACAGTTCACCAAACACACCAGTTACACCACTTTACATTTCTGTAGGCCACATTAGCTCATATTAAAGTCTAGTCCACACTTTAGATAATTAGTGCTTCTTATACCTGTTAGGAGGAGTTGCTCAGGAATAAGCACACAAATCCGTTAGTACTTTTCTGCTTATCTTTATCAGTCAACCAAGATGAAGAAGGCAGTGAGTAAGGCACGTGGGCGTGGGCGCGGAGCAGGGAGGGGACGTGGGGATTCTGTGCCTGCTGCGGGCACCGGTGACTCATCAGCACCCACATTCACCAGGCAACAGTCGTTCATGCGAAGCTTTGTGTCAGAGCGCCGTACACCGCTGCTGCGTGAAGAACAAATTGAAGCTGTTGTCGGATGGATGGCAGCTAATGCATCAACTTCCATTAGTGCCACATCCTCTCAGACACAGAGCACTGGAGAGCAGCCATCTGTCTCTTCACCACCTGCCAAATTGCCCAGGCAGACAGAGAGCCCAGGACAGGAGCCGTCTCTACTTCTGTTCTCTGAATCTCTTGGCTTGGAAACAGGGGGCCAGCCAAGCAGCATTGGAGAAATGGAAGAAGAGGCAGGGTGCAGTGATGCCCAACAGCTTTTTCTGTCTTCCTCTGAAGAGGCGGGTGGGCCAGTGGCTCCGGTCACCACATCGCAGGCCGCATCAGCTGATGATGACACTCAGGTGCCACTTACTGGTGCGTGCTCTGCTGCTGAGACTACCCAGGAGGAGCAGTTGGGGGCAGAGGGTAGTGTAGATGATGAGGTCCTCGACCCATCTTGGCGTGAGGGACAGGAAGGTGGTGGGAGCAGCTCTGAGGAAGAGATTCCCCGTACGGCCCAAAGAGGGAGAGGGAGGGGGAAGACTGCGGATCCTGCAGCCTCCGCTTTGGCACCCGTTAGGAGCATGTCTCTTCCAAAAGCCAAAAAGGGCGCTCCCAAGACTTGCAGTGCCTGGTCCTTTTTTGACACAGTTGCAGATGACATTTGCTATGTCAGATGCAACGTGTGTCATCAAAAAGTCAAAAGAGGGAAAAATGTCAGCAACCTCAATACCTCCAACATGTGGAAACATGTGCGCAACAGGCACCCGGCGGAGTTAGAAAAACACACTGAAGAGGTAGGCCAACCAACAGCGGCAGCTACCACCTCTTCAGCTCGTGTTGCCTCTTCCTCTACCTCACACGCAGCTGGTTCGGCGTCCTCCCAGGATCGCCGTGGAAGAACCTCTGCCCCTGTTGTCCAGAGACCCGCTGTAATTCCACCCGCAGCGCCACTTTCCCAGTCATCCACACACTCCCAGCCCAGTCTACAGCCATCGGTAGTACAGGCATGGGAGAAAAGGCGGCCTTTCTCGTCAAACCACCCACGAGCACAGGCTCTGACTGCAGGCATTGCCAAACTTCTGTCACTGGAAATGCTGTCATTCAGGCTGGTGGAGACTGACAGCTTCCGTGACTTCATGTCATTGGCAGTCCCACAGTACAATGTGCCCAGCCGCTTTTACTTCAGCAGGCAAGCCGTCCCTGCCCTGCAGAAGCATGTGGAGGGACACATAAAACACGCGCTACTGAACGCCGTCAGTAGCAAGGTCCACCTCACCACCGATGCGTGGACCAGTCAACATGGACAGGGGCGATACCTTTCCCTCACTGCCCATTGGGTTAATGTCGTTGAGCCGGGTACAGACCGTGCGAGTGGCGCAGGACGTGTCCTGCCCACTCCAAGGATTGCAGGAATCCATTCTGTACGCATTGACTCCTCCTCCTACACCAGTTCCTCAGAATCATCGCTGCAGGAGCCGTCACAGTCCACCTCCACATGGACCCGTGATGAACGTGTACCTGTTACGACCGACATGAGCACAGCCGTGGCCAAACGTCAACAGGCCGTCTTGAAATTAATTTTCTTGGGGAATCGTAGCCACACAGCGCAGGAGCTCTGGAATGCCATCAAGCAGGAGAGCGATGTGTGGTTTGTGCCAGCGAATCTCCAGCCAGGCATGGTAGTGTGTGATAATGGCCGAAATCTGGTGGCAGCTCTGGGCCTCGGCAACCTCACTCACATCCCATGTCTGGCACATGTGCTCAATTTGGTCGTGCAGAGCTTTTTGAGGGACTATCCGGATCTTGATGCACTGCTGCACAAGGTCCGCCTAGAGTGTGCTCACTTGCGGCGTTCCAGCACGGCAAAAGCGCGCATTGCGGCTCTGCAGCGCCGACACCGCCTGCCGGAACATCGCATCATATGTGACCTACCTACCAGGTGGAATTCCACGTTACATATGTTGGAGCGGTTGTGTGAGCAGCAGCAAGCTGTAATGGAGTACCAGCTGCTTCAGGCGCAAAAAAGTCGCAGTCAGCGCCGTACAGACTTCACAACCACAGAGTGGGCCACTATGAATGACGTCTGCCAGGTTTTGCGTCCCTTTGATTATTCCACGCGGATGGCGAGTGCAGATGATGCACTAGTCAGCATGACTGTCCCCCTTATCTGCCTGCTTGAAAAATCACTGCAAGCGCTAAGGGATGATGTTGTGGAAGAGGTGGAGGATGAGGATTCACCATTTCCATCATCTTCTGGACAGTCAGCGCCACGTGGTTCCTCACAAACGCGTAGGCAGGGGACCGTTTGTGAGGAGGATGAGGAGGAGTCAATGGAGGAGGAAGACATCCGTCCAGAGGAGGGAGTTACACAATTGTCCAGTAGTCAGTGTGTACAGCGAGGGTGGGGTGATGACGAGCGGGCAGAGATCACGCCTCCAGCAGGGGACAGCGTTTCTTGGGCAGTTGGCAGTCTGCAGCACATGGTGGATTACATGCTGCAGTGCCTGAGAAACGACCGCCGCATCGCCCACATTCTCAACATGTCTGATTATTGGGTGTTCACCCTCCTCGATCCTCGCTACCGGGACAACGTAGAAAGCCTCATCACACCGTTGAACCGGGAGCGAAAAATGCGGGAGTACCAAGACACACTGGTCAATTCCATCATCTTCTCCATTCCAACTGAGAGAAGTGCTGCTAGTGCATTCCAAAGCAGCTCAGTGCGTCCAGGCCGTGGTGGAGGCTCTGCACAAAGAGGGAGCAGAAGCAGTGCCTCTGCCCAAGGCAAGACCAGTATGGCCGAACTGTGGCACAGTTTTCTGTGCCCGCCACAAAAGTCTACACCATCACAGACGGCTCCAGTCAGCAGGAGGCAACGGTTCCGTCAGATGGTGACAGACTACATGTCTTGCCCTCTTGCTGTACTCCCAGACGGCTCTTCCCCTTTCAAGTTTTGGGTCTCAAAGCTGGATACATGGCCAGAGCTAAGCCAGTATGCATTGGAGGTGCTGTCTTGCCCTGCGGCCAGTGTATTATCGGAACGTGTCTTTAGTGCTGCAGGTGGTGTACTAACTGACCGTCGCATGCGACTATCCTCCGATAACGTTGACCGGCTTACTTTCCTGAAAATGAACAAGGCCTGGATCTCGCCGGAATTTGCCACTCCTCCTCCTGATTGAATAATTAGGTCACTGTATACGTTATCCAGGTCTCCTGTTGTGTTCATCTTTCTACCACCTGAACTTAAATTCCTGGGCTCCAACACCGCCAGTTGAGGCTCAGACGTGCCGTCTGCACAGTCAAAACATACGACCCAGTGTTATTGGGTTTCAGTAACGTCAGCTGATCCCCAGCTGTGTAGCCGGCAATGTGTCATGCGACCGCCACGCTGACACAACAACTGAAATGTAAGGGAATCTGTCCCCCCCCCCCCAAGGCGTTTGTTACTGAAAGAGCCACCTTGTGCAGCAGTAATGCTGCCCAAGGAAAAGGTAGCTATTTTTGTTTAGCTCCTTGCACACGCAGAACTTAACACTTATAAAATGTGTCCACTGATACCGTAAAACCGTCCCGGAGGTGGGACTTTCCTTCGTAATGTGACGCAGCCCAGCCGTCATTCCTACCCCCCCGGCGCCGCGCACCGGCTCCTCAGCGTTGTTTTATTCCGTCCTGGAGCCTGCGCTGTTATGTTATCCCGTGGCCAGGCACACTTAGCGCTGCCCGTCTTCTGGCATCATTTGGTGTCTGGATGGCTGCGCCTGTGCGGCCGCGCTGGCATAGAGCCCGCCTCGCAGTGTCTTCTGATTTAATCCCACTGGGGGCCTGGGATCCATGGACATGCGCAGTGCATATCTGAACCTCCACCTCTCACTCATTTCCCTATGGCTTCTTCAGACTGTTCGGTGTCAGCTGGTCCCTAACAGCATGCCACGGCCGTGACACCGCACAGTCTGAAGAAGCCATAGGGAGATGAGTGAGAGGTGGAGGTTCAGATATGCACTGCGCATGTCCATGGATCCCAGGCCCCCAGTGGGATTAAATCAGAAGACACTGTGAGGCGGGCTCTCTGCCAGCGCGGCCGCACAGGCGCAGCCATCCAGACACCAAATGATGCCAGAAGACGGGCAGCGCTAAGTGTGCCTGGCCACGGGATAACATAACAGCGCAGGCTCCTTGACGGAATAAAACAACGCTGAGGAGCCGGTGCGCGGCGCCGGGGGGGTAGGAATGACGGGTGGGCTGTGTCACATTACGAAGGAAAGTCCCACCTCTGGGACGGTTTTACGGTATCAGTGGACACATTTTATAAGTGTTTAGTTCTGTGTTTGCAAGGAGCATGATGAAAAGAGCCACCTTTTCCTTTTGCATCTTTTGTGCTGCACAAGCTGGCTCTTTCAGCTACAAACGCCTTGGGGGGGGGTTAAAGGTTCCCTTTCGACTTTCTCAGGCTTCGGCCTACATTGTGTTCCTCTGCTTTTCCACCTGTCCCTGGGCTCCAACACCGCCAGTTGCCGTCCAGAAGTGCTGTACGCACAGTCAACAGTCCCTCCTCTGTTATTGGGGTTCAGTAACGTCAGCTGTTCCCCTGCTGTGTGTGTGGCAATCCCTCCTACCTCCTCCAACCTCCTCCTCCTCCACCCGTCCCTGGGCTCCAACACCGCCAGTTGCCGTCCAGAAGTGCTGTACGCACAGTCAACAGTCCCTCCTCTGTTATTGGGGTTCAGTAACGTCAGCTGTTCCCCTGCTGTGTGTGTGGCAATCCCTCCTACCTCCTCCAACCTCCTCCTCCTCCACCTCCTCCACCTGTCCCTGGGCTCCAACACCGCCAGTTGCCGTCCAGAAGTGCTGTACGCACAGTCAACAGTCCCTCCTCTGTTATTGGGGTTCAGTAACGTCAGCTGTTCCCCTGCTGTGTGTGTGGCAATCCCTCCTACCTCCTCCTACCTCCTCCAACCTCCTCCTCCTCCACCTGCCCCTGGGCTCCAACACCGCCAGTTGCCGTCCAGAAGTGCTGTACGCACAGTCAACAGTCCCTCCTCTGTTATTGGGGTTCAGTAACGTCAGCTGTTCCCCTGCTGTGTGTGTGGCAATCCCTCCTACCTCCTCCAACCTCCTCCTCCTCCACCCGTCCCTGGGCTCCAACACCGCCAGTTGCCGTCCAGAAGTGCTGTACGCACAGTCAACAGTCCCTCCTCTGTTATTGGGGTTCAGTAACGTCAGCTGTTCCCCTGCTGTGTGTGTGGCAATCCCTCCTACCTCCTCCAACCTCCTCCTCCTCCACCTCCTCCACCTGTCCCTGGGCTCCAACACCGCCAGTTGCCGTCCAGAAGTGCTGTACGCACAGTCAACAGTCCCTCCTCTGTTATTGGGGTTCAGTAACGTCAGCTGTTCCCCTGCTGTGTGTGTGGCAATCCCTCCTACCTCCTCCAACCTCCTCCTCCTCCACCCGTCCCTGGGCTCCAACACCGCCAGTTGCCGTCCAGAAGTGCTGTACGCACAGTCAACAGTCCCTCCTCTGTTATTGGGGTTCAGTAACGTCAGCTGTTCCCCTGCTGTGTGTGTGGCAATCCCTCCTACCTCCTCCTACCTCCTCCAACCTCCTCCTCCTCCACCTGCCCCTGGGCTCCAACACCGCCAGTTGCCGTCCAGAAGTGCTGTAGGCACAGTCAACAGTCCCTCCTCTGTTATTGGGGTTCAGTAACGTCAGCTGTTCCCCTGCTGTGTGTGTGGCAATCCCTCCTACCTCCTCCAACCTCCTCCTCCTCCACCCGTCCCTGGGCTCCAACACCGCCAGTTGCCGTCCAGAAGTGCTGTACGCACAGTCAACAGTCCCTCCTCTGTTATTGGGGTTCAGTAACGTCAGCTGTTCCCCTGCTGTGTGTGTGGCAATCCCTCCTACCTCCTCCAACCTCCTCCTCCTCCACCTCCTCCACCTGTCCCTGGGCTCCAACACCGCCAGTTGCCGTCCAGAAGTGCTGTACGCACAGTCAACAGTCCCTCCTCTGTTATTGGGGTTCAGTAACGTCAGCTGTTCCCCTGCTGTGTGTGTGGCAATCCCTCCTACCTCCTCCAACCTCCTCCTCCTCCACCCGTCCCTGGGCTCCAACACCGCCAGTTGCCGTCCAGAAGTGCTGTACGCACAGTCAACAGTCCCTCCTCTGTTATTGGGGTTCAGTAACGTCAGCTGTTCCCCTGCTGTGTGTGTGGCAATCCCTCCTACCTCCTCCAACCTCCTCCTCCTCCACCTCCTCCACCTGTCCCTGGGCTCCAACACCGCCAGTTGCCGTCCAGAAGTGCTGTAGGCACAGTCAACAGTCCCTCCTCTGTTATTGGGGTTCAGTAACGTCAGCTGTTCCCCTGCTGTGTGTGTGGCAATCCCTCCTACCTCCTCCAACCTCCTCCTCCTCCACCCGTCCCTGGGCTCCAACACCGCCAGTTGCCGTCCAGAAGTGCTGTACGCACAGTCAACAGTCCCTCCTCTGTTATTGGGGTTCAGTAACGTCAGCTGTTCCCCTGCTGTGTGTGTGGCAATCCCTCCTACCTCCTCCAACCTCCTCCTCCTCCACCCGTCCCTGGGCTCCAACACCGCCAGTTGCCGTCCAGAAGTGCTGTACGCACAGTCAACAGTCCCTCCTCTGTTATTGGGGTTCAGTAACGTCAGCTGTTCCCCTGCTGTGTGTGTGGCAATCCCTCCTACCTCCTCCAACCTCCTCCTCCTCCACCCGTCCCTGGGCTCCAACACCGCCAGTTGCCGTCCAGAAGTGCTGTACGCACAGTCAACAGTCCCTCCTCTGTTATTGGGGTTCAGTAACGTCAGCTGTTCCCCTGCTGTGTGTGTGGCAATCCCTCCTACCTCCTCCAACCTCCTCCTCCTCCACCTCCTCCACCTGTCCCTGGGCTCCAACACCGCCAGTTGCCGTCCAGAAGTGCTGTACGCACAGTCAACAGTCCCTCCTCTGTTATTGGGGTTCAGTAACGTCAGCTGTTCCCCTGCTGTGTGTGTGGCAATCCCTCCTACCTCCTCCAACCTCCTCCTCCTCCACCCGTCCCTGGGCTCCAACACCGCCAGTTGCCGTCCAGAAGTGCTGTACGCACAGTCAACAGTCCCTCCTCTGTTATTGGGGTTCAGTAACGTCAGCTGTTCCCCTGCTGTGTGTGTGGCAATCCCTCCTACCTCCTCCAACCTCCTCCTCCTCCACCTCCTCCACCTGTCCCTGGGCTCCAACACCGCCAGTTGCCGTCCAGAAGTGCTGTAGGCACAGTCAACAGTCCCTCCTCTGTTATTGGGGTTCAGTAACGTCAGCTGTTCCCCTGCTGTGTGTGTGGCAATCCCTCCTACCTCCTCCAACCTCCTCCTCCTCCACCCGTCCCTGGGCTCCAACACCGCCAGTTGCCGTCCAGAAGTGCTGTACGCACAGTCAACAGTCCCTCCTCTGTTATTGGGGTTCAGTAACGTCAGCTGTTCCCCTGCTGTGTGTGTGGCAATCCCTCCTACCTCCTCCAACCTCCTCCTCCTCCACCCGTCCCTGGGCTCCAACACCGCCAGTTGCCGTCCAGAAGTGCTGTACGCACAGTCAACAGTCCCTCCTCTGTTATTGGGGTTCAGTAACGTCAGCTGTTCCCCTGCTGTGTGTGTGGCAATCCCTCCTACCTCCTCCAACCTCCTCCTCCACCCGTCCCTGGGCTCCAACACCGCCAGTTGCCGTCCAGAAGTGCTGTACGCACAGTCAACAGTCCCTCCTCTGTTATTGGGGTTCAGTAACGTCAGCTGTTCCCCTGCTGTGTGTGTGGCAATCCCTCCTACCTCCTCCAACCTCCTCCTCCTCCACCCGTCCCTGGGCTCCAACACCGCCAGTTGCCGTCCAGAAGTGCTGTACGCACAGTCAACAGTCCCTCCTCTGTTATTGGGGTTCAGTAACGTCAGCTGTTCCCCTGCTGTGTGTGTGGCAATCCCTCCTACCTCCTCCAACCTCCTCCTCCTCCACCCGTCCCTGGGCTCCAACACCGCCAGTTGCCGTCCAGAAGTGCTGTACGCACAGTCAACAGTCCCTCCTCTGTTATTGGGGTTCAGTAACGTCAGCTGTTCCCCTGCTGTGTGTGTGGCAATCCCTCCTACCTCCTCCAACCTCCTCCTCCTCCACCTCCTCCACCTGTCCCTGGGCTCCAACACCGCCAGTTGCCGTCCAGAAGTGCTGTACGCACAGTCAACAGTCCCTCCTCTGTTATTGGGGTTCAGTAACGTCAGCTGTTCCCCTGCTGTGTGTGTGGCAATCCCTCCTACCTCCTCCTACCTCCTCCAACCTCCTCCTCCTCCACCTGCCCCTGGGCTCCAACACCGCCAGTTGCCGTCCAGAAGTGCTGTACGCACAGTCAACAGTCCCTCCTCTGTTATTGGGGTTCAGTAACGTCAGCTGTTCCCCTGCTGTGTGTGTGGCAATCCCTCCTATCTCCTCCACCTCCTCCTCCTCCTCCTGTCCCTGGGCTCCAACACCGCTAGTTGCTGTCCAGAAGTGCTGTACGCACAGAGCCAAACACCTCGCCAATGTGTTAGTGGGGTTCAGCACCGCCAGCTGTTCCCCTGCTGTGTATACGGCAACGTGTACTGCGACCGCCACGCAGGCACAACAAGTTAAATGTAAGGGAACCTGACCCCCCCCCCCCCCCAGGCGTTTGTTACTGAAGGAGCCACCTTGTGCAGCAGTAATGATGCAAAGGGAAAAAGTGCCTCTTTTCGTGATGCTCCTTGCACATGCTGAACCAAACACTTATGAAATGTGTCCCCACACAGCGTTAAACCGTCCGGTAGGTGGAACTTTCCTTTGTCGTGTGACGCAGCACAGCCATCATTTTTACCCCCTTGTCGCCGTTTGCCCCCTCCTCAGCGTTGTTTGAATCTGTCCCGGAGCCTGCGCTGTTAGGTTAGCCCATGGCCATGCACACATGTTGCGCTGCCCGTCTTCTGACCTCATTTGGTGTCAGGCTGGCTGCGCCTGTGCGGGTGCGCTGGCCGAGATCCCGCCTCGCAGTGTCGTCTAATGTAATCCCACCGCGGGCCTGTGATCCGTGCCCGTGCGCAGTGCATATCCTCTCCTCTCACTCCCCTCCCTACGGCTTCTTCAGACTGTGCGATGTCAGCTGGTCCCTAATAGCATGCCACGGCCGTGACACCGCACAGTCTGAAGAAGCCGTAGGGAGGGGAGTGAGAGGAGAGGATATGCACTGCGCACGGGCACGGATCACAGGCCCGCGGTGGGATTACATTAGACGACACTGCGAGGCGTGATCTCGGCCAGCGCACCCGCACAGGCGCAGCCAGCCTGACACCAAATGAGGTCAGAAGACGGGCAGCGCAACATGTGTGCATGGCCATGGGCTAACCTAACAGCGCAGGCTCCGGGACAGATTCAAACAACGCTGAGGAGGGGGCGAACGGCGACAAGGGGGTAAAAATGATGGCTGTGCTGCGTCACACGACAAAGGAAAGTTCCACCTACCGGACGGTTTAACGCTGTGTGGGGACACATTTCATAAATGTTAGGTTCCGCATGTACAAGGACCATAATTAAAAGAGCTAAGTTTACCTTTTCCAGCATTAGTGCTGTACACAATGGCTCTTTCAGCTACAAACGCCTGGGGGGGGGGGGGTTAAAGGTTTCCTTTCAACTTGCTCGAGTGCAGGCTTCGGCCTACACTCCGCTCCCCCTGCTCCTCCTGCTGACCCTGGGCTCTAACACCGCCAGTTTTTGCCCAGATGTGCTAGCTGCACAGAGAAAAACACCAGCCAATGTGTCAGTGGGGTCCAGCACCGCCAGCTGTTCCCCTGCTGTGCAGCCGGCAACGTGTCCTGCAAAAGCCACGCAGACACAAGAACTGAAATTGAAGGGAACCTGTCCCCCCTCCCCCAGGCGTTTTTACGTTATCCATCCACCTTGTACAGCGGTAATGCTGCATGTGTGCAAGGTGGCTCAGAAACGTATTCTCCTCGCACATGTGGAACTGAAAACACGTCTGCAATGTGTCCTCTGTGTGACCATTTAACCGTCCCGGTGGTGTGACTTTCCTTTGTAATGACACGCTGCAACCCCCTTGGTAGCGCTGCCCGTCTTCTGGCATCATTGTTTGGCTGCCTGCGCCTCTGCGGCCGCCCTGACCCACACAACGCCCCTCGGTGTCTTATTTATTGGGACTGCGAGGGTGTGATTGATGGGCAGGATCAGTGCATCAGTTCGCCTGTCCCTCCTCTCCTTCCGCCTTCTTCGGACTGTGCGGCTTCATGGCCGTGGCATGCGATAAGGGATCAGATGACGCCGCACAGTCTGAAGCGGGTGTAAGGACCCGAGTGTGAGAGGCGAACATATGTGCTGCGCCAGGCCCTGAATCCCAGCCCCGCAGTGTTTTAACAATGTTAAGACACTGCGGGGCTGGGATTCATGGGCATCGCGAACCGCACCGGCCGACATTACATGATGCCAGAAGATGGGCAGCGCTAACGGCGCTAGGCCAGGGGATAACACGACAGCGCAGACTCCTGTACAGCAAATAACAACGCTCGGGAGGCTGCACCCAGCACCAAGGTGGGATTCTTGACACCTGTGCTGCGTCTCATTACAAAGGGAACTCGCGCCTCCATTACACAGTTTGACTGTCTAAAGGGCTAAATGTTATACGTGTTCCATTCAGCGTGTGCAAGGAGAAAAATTACAAGAGCAACCTTTGACTTGCGCAGCACTGCTGCTGCATAAGCTGTGGCTCTTCTACTTTGTAACCCCTGAGGGGGGGTTAAAGGTGACTTTTGAAATCGGTTCAATTAGGCTTCGGCCTACACTCTGCTCCACCTGCAGAGCCCGGGCTCCAACAACGCTAGTTGCTGTCCGGAAGTGCTGGCTGCACAGAGCCAAACACCTCGCCAATGTGTCAGTGGGGTCCAGCACCGCCAGCTGTTCCCCTGCTGTGTAGCCGGCAACGTGTCCTGCAAAAGCCACGCAGACACAACACACCCAAAGCTGCCGCCTGTGCAGGCTTCGGCCTACACTCCCCTCCCCCTGCTCCTCCTCCTCCTGCTCCTCCTCCTGCTGTCCCTGGGCTCTAACACACCGCCAGTTTTTGCCCAGATGTGCTAGCTGCACAGAGAAAAACACCAGCCAATGTGTCAGTGGGGTCCAGCACCGCCAGCTGTTCCCCTGCTGTGCAGCCGGCAACGTGTCCTGCAAAAGCCACGCAGACACAAGAACTGAAATTGAAGGGAACCTGTCCCCCCTCCCCCAGGCGTTTTTACGTTATCCAGCCACCTTGTACAGCGGTAATGCTGCATGTGTGCAAGGTGGCTCAGAAACGTATTCTCCTCGCACATGTGGAACTGAAAACACGTCTGCAATGTGTCCTCTGTGTGACCATTTAACCGTCCCGGTGGTGTGACTTTCCTTTGTAATGACACGCTGCAACCCCCTTGGTAGCGCTGCCCGTCTTCTGGCATCATTGTTTGGCTGCCTGCGCCTCTGCGGCCGCCCTGACCCACACAACGCCCCTCGGTGTCTTATTTATTGGGACTGCGAGGGTGTGATTGATGGGCAGGATCAGTGCATCAGTTCGCCTGTCCCTCCTCTCCTTCCGCCTTCTTCGGACTGTGCGGCTTCATGGCCGTGGCATGCGATAAGGGATCAGATGACGCCGCACAGTCTGAAGCGGGTGTAAGGACCCGAGTGTGAGAGGCGAACATATGTGCTGCGCCAGGCCCTGAATCCCAGCCCCGCAGTGTTTTAACAATGTTAAGACACTGCGGGGCTGGGATTCATGGGCATCGCGAACCGCACCGGCCGACATTACATGATGCCAGAAGATGGGCAGCGCTAACGGCGCTAGGCCAGGGGATAACACGACAGCGCAGACTCCTGTACAGCAAATAACAACGCTCGGGAGGCTGCACCCAGCACCAAGGTGGGATTCTTGACACCTGTGCTGCGTCTCATTACAAAGGGAACTCTCGCCTCCATTACACAGTTTGACTGTCTAAAGGGCTAAATGTTATACGTGTTCCATTCAGCGTGTGCAAGGAGAAAAATTACAAGAGCAACCTTTGACTTGCGCAGCACTGCTGCTGCATAAGCTGTGGCTCTTCTACTTTGTAACCCCTGAGGGGGGGTTAAAGGTGACTTTTGAAATCGGTTCAATTAGGCTTCGGCCTACACTCTGCTCCACCTGCAGAGCCCGGGCTCCAACAACGCTAGTTGCTGTCCGGAAGTGCTGGCTGCACAGAGCCAAACACCTCGCCAATGTGTCAGTGGGGTCCAGCACCGCCAGCTGTTCCCCTGCTGTGTAGCCGGCAACGTGTCCTGCAAAAGCCACGCAGACACAACACACCCAAAGCTGCCGCCTGTGCAGGCTTCGGCCTACACTCCCCTCCCCCTGCTCCTCCTCCTCCTGCTCCTCCTCCTGCTGTCCCTGGGCTCTAACACACCGCCAGTTTTTGCCCAGATGTGCTAGCTGCACAGAGAAAAACACCAGCCAATGTGTCAGTGGGGTCCAGCACCGCCAGCTGTTCCCCTGCTGTGCAGCCGGCAACGTGTCCTGCAAAAGCCACGCAGACACAAGAACTGAAATTGAAGGGAACCTGTCCCCCCTCCCCCAGGCGTTTTTACGTTATCCAGCCACCTTGTACAGCGGTAATGCTGCATGTGTGCAAGGTGGCTCAGAAACGTATTCTCCTCGCACATGTGGAACTGAAAACACGTCTGCAATGTGTCCTCTGTGTGACCATTTAACCGTCCCGGTGGTGTGACTTTCCTTTGTAATGACACGCTGCAACCCCCTTGGTAGCGCTGCCCGTCTTCTGGCATCATTGTTTGGCTGCCTGCGCCTCTGCGGCCGCCCTGACCCACACAACGCCCCTCGGTGTCTTATTTATTGGGACTGCGAGGGTGTGATTGATGGGCAGGATCAGTGCATCAGTTCGCCTGTCCCTCCTCTCCTTCCGCCTTCTTCGGACTGTGCGGCTTCATGGCCGTGGCATGCGATAAGGGATCAGATGACGCCGCACAGTCTGAAGCGGGTGTAAGGACCCGAGTGTGAGAGGCGAACATATGTGCTGCGCCAGGCCCTGAATCCCAGCCCCGCAGTGTTTTAACAATGTTAAGACACTGCGGGGCTGGGATTCATGGGCATCGCGAACCGCATCGGCCGACATTACATGATGCCAGAAGATGGGCAGCGCTAACGGCGCTAGGCCAGGGGATAACACGACAGCGCAGACTCCTGTAC
The DNA here is from genome assembly GCF_051348905.1 of Ranitomeya variabilis. Lineage (NCBI taxonomy): Eukaryota > Metazoa > Chordata > Amphibia > Anura > Dendrobatidae > Ranitomeya > Ranitomeya variabilis. Next base: position 68,852,284 of record NC_135237.1, on the reverse strand, counting down.
AGCAAATAACAACGCTCGGGAGGCTGCACCCAGCACCAAGGTGGGATTCTTGACACCTGTGCTGCGTCTCATTACAAAGGGAACTCGCGCCTCCATTACACAGTTTGACTGTCTAAAGGGCTAAATGTTATACGTGTTCCATTCAGCGTGTGCAAGGAGAAAAATTACAAGAGCAACCTTTGACTTGCGCAGCACTGCTGCTGCATAAGCTGTGGCTCTTCTACTTTGTAACCCCTGAGGGGGGGTTAAAGGTGACTTTTGAAATCGGTTCAATTAGGCTTCGGCCTACACTCTGCTCCACCTGCAGAGCCCGGGCTCCAACAACGCTAGTTGCTGTCCGGAAGTGCTGGCTGCACAGAGCCAAACACCTCGCCAATGTGTCAGTGGGGTCCAGCACCGCCAGCTGTTCCCCTGCTGTGTAGCCGGCAACGTGTCCTGCAAAAGCCACGCAGACACAACACACCCAAAGCTGCCGCCTGTGCAGGCTTCGGCCTACACTCCCCTCCCCCTGCTCCTCCTCCTCCTGCTCCTCCTCCTGCTGTCCCTGGGCTCTAACACACCGCCAGTTTTTGCCCAGATGTGCTAGCTGCACAGAGAAAAACACCAGCCAATGTGTCAGTGGGGTCCAGCACCGCCAGCTGTTCCCCTGCTGTGCAGCCGGCAACGTGTCCTGCAAAAGCCACGCAGACACAAGAACTGAAATTGAAGGGAACCTGTCCCCCCTCCCCCAGGCGTTTTTACGTTATCCAGCCACCTTGTACAGCGGTAATGCTGCATGTGTGCAAGGTGGCTCAGAAACGTATTCTCCTCGCACATGTGGAACTGAAAACACGTCTGCAATGTGTCCTCTGTGTGACCATTTAACCGTCCCGGTGGTGTGACTTTCCTTTGTAATGACACGCTGCAACCCCCTTGGTAGCGCTGCCCGTCTTCTGGCATCATTGTTTGGCTGCCTGCGCCTCTGCGGCCGCCCTGACCCACACAACGCCCCTCGGTGTCTTATTTATTGGGACTGCGAGGGTGTGATTGATGGGCAGGATCAGTGCATCAGTTCGCCTGTCCCTCCTCTCCTTCCGCCTTCTTCGGACTGTGCGGCTTCATGGCCGTGGCATGCGATAAGGGATCAGATGACGCCGCACAGTCTGAAGCGGGTGTAAGGACCCGAGTGTGAGAGGCGAACATATGTGCTGCGCCAGGCCCTGAATCCCAGCCCCGCAGTGTTTTAACAATGTTAAGACACTGCGGGGCTGGGATTCATGGGCATCGCGAACCGCACCGGCCGACATTACATGATGCCAGAAGATGGGCAGCGCTAACGGCGCTAGGCCAGGGGATAACACGACAGCGCAGACTCCTGTACAGCAAATAACAACGCTCGGGAGGCTGCACCCAGCACCAAGGTGGGATTCTTGACACCTGTGCTGCGTCTCATTACAAAGGGAACTCTCGCCTCCATTACACAGTTTGACTGTCTAAAGGGCTAAATGTTATACGTGTTCCATTCAGCGTGTGCAAGGAGAAAAATTACAAGAGCAACCTTTGACTTGCGCAGCACTGCTGCTGCATAAGCTGTGGCTCTTCTACTTTGTAACCCCTGAGGGGGGGTTAAAGGTGACTTTTGAAATCGGTTCAATTAGGCTTCGGCCTACACTCTGCTCCACCTGCAGAGCCCGGGCTCCAACAACGCTAGTTGCTGTCCGGAAGTGCTGGCTGCACAGAGCCAAACACCTCGCCAATGTGTCAGTGGGGTCCAGCACCGCCAGCTGTTCCCCTGCTGTGTAGCCGGCAACGTGTCCTGCAAAAGCCACGCAGACACAACACACCCAAAGCTGCCGCCTGTGCAGGCTTCGGCCTACACTCCCCTCCCCCTGCTCCTCCTCCTCCTGCTCCTCCTCCTGCTGTCCCTGGGCTCTAACACACCGCCAGTTTTTGCCCAGATGTGCTAGCTGCACAGAGAAAAACACCAGCCAATGTGTCAGTGGGGTCCAGCACCGCCAGCTGTTCCCCTGCTGTGCAGCCGGCAACGTGTCCTGCAAAAGCCACGCAGACACAAGAACTGAAATTGAAGGGAACCTGTCCCCCCTCCCCCAGGCGTTTTTACGTTATCCAGCCACCTTGTACAGCGGTAATGCTGCATGTGTGCAAGGTGGCTCAGAAACGTATTCTCCTCGCACATGTGGAACTGAAAACACGTCTGCAATGTGTCCTCTGTGTGACCATTTAACCGTCCCGGTGGTGTGACTTTCCTTTGTAATGACACGCTGCAACCCCCTTGGTAGCGCTGCCCGTCTTCTGGCATCATTGTTTGGCTGCCTGCGCCTCTGCGGCCGCCCTGACCCACACAACGCCCCTCGGTGTCTTATTTATTGGGACTGCGAGGGTGTGATTGATGGGCAGGATCAGTGCATCAGTTCGCCTGTCCCTCCTCTCCTTCCGCCTTCTTCGGACTGTGCGGCTTCATGGCCGTGGCATGCGATAAGGGATCAGATGACGCCGCACAGTCTGAAGCGGGTGTAAGGACCCGAGTGTGAGAGGCGAACATATGTGCTGCGCCAGGCCCTGAATCCCAGCCCCGCAGTGTTTTAACAATGTTAAGACACTGCGGGGCTGGGATTCATGGGCATCGCGAACCGCACCGGCCGACATTACATGATGCCAGAAGATGGGCAGCGCTAACGGCGCTAGGCCAGGGGATAACACGACAGCGCAGACTCCTGTACAGCAAATAACAACGCTCGGGAGGCTGCACCCAGCACCAAGGTGGGATTCTTGACACCTGTGCTGCGTCTCATTACAAAGGGAACTCGCGCCTCCAACACAGTTTGACTGTATAAAGGGCTAAATGTTATACGTGTTTCATTCAGCGTGTGCAAGGAGCGAAATTAAAAGAGCAACCTTTGACTTGTGCAGCACTACTGCTGCATAAGCTGTGGCTCTTCTACTTTCTAACCCCTGAGGGGGGGTTAAAGGTTACCTTTGAAATTGGTTCAAGTAGGCTTCGGCCTACACTCTGCTCCCCCTGCAGAGCCCGGGCTACAACACCGCTCGTTGCTGTCCGGAAGTGCTGGCTGCACAGAGCCAAACACCTCGCCAATGTGTCAGTGGGGTCCAGCACCGCCAGCTGTTCCCCTGCTGTGCAGCCGGCAACGTGTCCTGCAAAAGCCACGCAGACACTTGCTCTTGTACCTTCTGCTCCACATCCTGGTTCCAGTACCGTCAGCTGGTTCCGGGCAGAGCCTTTGGCTTAGGTGCCTCCCTCTGGGTATCCGAGTTCCACCAACGTCAGGTGGTCCTTGGTAGTGCTTTCAGGCACGGGTACCTCCTGCTTAGTAACCGGGTTCCAGTAACGTCAGCTGGTCCTCGGTAGTTCCATTGGCTCTTGGACCTTCGGCTACCCATCCGGGTTCCAGCACCGTCAGCTGGTTCTCGGCAGTGTCTTTTGCTCTTGTACCTTCTGCTCCCCATCCTGGTTCCAGTACCGTCAGCTGGTTCCGGGCAGAGCCTTTGGCTTAGGTGCCTCCCTCTGGGTATCCGAGTTCCACCAACGTCAGGTGGTCCTTGGTAGTGCTTTCAGGCACGGGTACCTCCTGCTTAGTAACCGGGTTCCAGTAACGTCAGCTGGTCCTCGGTAGTTCCATTGGCTCTTGGACCTTCGGGTAGCCATCCGAGTTCCAGTTCCATCAGCTGGTTCTCGGCATTTTCTCAGCCTTCTTGTACCTTCTGCTACATTTCCAAGTTCAAGAGACTAAACACGATGACCCGGAAGAACACCCCTAAGATGACGACGACACCAGAGACGACAACCACCGTGATGACGACGACCCTGGAGACGATGACCCTGAAGACCACCCCGATGACGACGACCCCGGAGACCACCCCGATGACGACGACCCCGGAGACGACGACCCTGGAGACGACGACGACCTGGAAGACCGAGAAGCAGAAGAACAAGAGGCTGCAGAACAAAGAGCAGAAGGACATTAAGCATAACACAAAATATCAGAGCAAAAAAATATTATGTAAATTATAAGCAGAAGAAGACTAAGCAGTGTATGGGGGTGAGTCCGTTCCTCCTCGTGGTGCCCCTGGATAAAGCCTGATGCTGCAGGCCAAACTGAACGCGGACAAATGTAACTGGTTTGTGACAGGCAGAACGGAAGGTGTAATCTTCAAACTTTTATAGATAACAACTACGGGAATGCCTGTCACAAATAAGAATATGATGAAGAAGTTGAATATGATGAAGATAATAGTAAAATAAAAAGAATATGAACAATGTAACCCAAAAAATAATAGGTAGAAGATGAAGAAGAAGATGAATAAGGTGAAGAAGTTGATGTCAAAGAAGCTGATGATGAGGATAATTAAGAAGAAAGCGTGGGAGAAGTAAAAAAGAAGGTGAAGGGCGTGGAAGTAGTGAAACATCAATATCTGACATAAAAAAAAAAAAAAATAACATAGTCAAATTCTTTCTAACGCCGAACTTCATAAAAAAAAATTAAAAATCCTGCTATTCTATTACATTGGGCTAAACCTCTGTCCCTTTAATATCTCCGCCACGTCCCCCAATACATCCTACATTATTCTTAGTTGTTTTCCTTCATGTAGAATGAACCTACAAGTTTATAAAGGGTTTATTTTAATTCCGATATTTTCGTCCCATTGACTTGCATTGGGATCGGGTATCGGTATCGGATTGGATCCGATATTTTGACGGTATCGGCCGATACTTTCCGATACCGATACTTTCCGATATCGGAAAGTATCGCTCAACACTAGTAAGGACTTAAAAAAATAATATAAATTCAAAGTAAAAGAAAAAGACAACAAAGGCAGACAACAAACCTACTATTGGATCTCCGATCCAGCATCTTCATGTACATACTTCATATCCTTTACCTCATGGTTTCCACCACTACACCAGCCTCATATTTTGGTTTCTTTGTCACTTTCTTTAAAATCTTGGCACTTTTGTTATACTACATTTTGTCACAGTTGACGGGAACCTGTCATTAGATTCCTGCTGCCCGAACCAGCGCTCTCAACACCGAATCCATTTCGATCTGACTCTACCTCTAGATGTATGTTGCATTGTAGAACACATGCCCACATCTCCGGATTCTTTCATTGAAAACTGTGTGCAGTTAAGGCTACTTTCACACTTCCATCTTTTCAGACCCGTCACAATCCGTTGATTTTTGAGAATGAAGGATCCTGCAAAAATATTTGCAGGATCCTGCATTTTCCCATAGACTTGCATTAGCGACGGATTGTGACGGATGGTCATCCATTTCATCCATCGTGCACTGGATCTGTCGTAAAATAGCTGTCCGTCGTGCAGAGAAAATGTTCCTTGTAACGTTTTTTGTGCACGTCGGAAAATCGGTCAGCGACGCATCCTGCGCTGCCCGTCGTTGGCTCCAATGGAAGCCTATGGACGCAGGATCCGTCGCTGACCCGTCACACGCAGGAATCCAACGACGGATCCAGTTTTTCCCTCCTGAGCATGCCCGGATGGGATTTTCAGGTCTCTCTCTCTCTCTCATCCCCGGACATTTAATTCCTGGAATTTCTGTACAACGGATCCGTCATTACACTGAATCCATCGCACACGTTTTTCCCTATTTTCATGACGTCTGTCGATACGTCATTTTGCAGCACCACAACAGACCCCAGAAAACAGAAGTGTGAAAGTAGCCTAAACCAGTCAGACTACTTACAGAAAATATCCTGAAGCACAGTCAGCGTGTATGCACATTTCACTATAGCAAGATCCTTTCTTGTGATACCATTGCTGTAGTGTTATATAGTGTATATTGCTAGGAGCATGGTCAATACAGTGAAGTCAATGTAAGTTGCTTAAACAGTACATTTGTTATTACTTTCTAGGTGCTCTGATACATTCTCATCACCAGCTTTCACCATCGTAAGTGCTGATTTCACACAAATGCACTTGCAACAAATATCCTCTATCGGTAGTGCAAAACATTGGTGGAACAAGCACTCACAAACCTACTGTTCATGGAGGGGATGGTTGAATAGTACTATCAAAGCACACAGATGAAGCTTGACTAGGACACCAGACAGATACATGATGTGCAAAACCTACAAGAAACAAAATGAGCAAAAACCCTGCTGTAACTAAATAAGTAAAAAACAGCAAAGGTGCATTTAAATAACACAGATTTCTTAATAATAGTGTATTTGATTAAAAATAGCATAAAGCCAGTAGTGTAGCTACCGGTGGGGTAGAGGCGGCCATCGCCCCGGGCCCGGTGCTCAGAGGGGGCCCACCTGGAGCTACGCTACTGTATAGCACGCTGATAGTTACATTCTGTGGCTGAGCAGGGATAATCGATCTCCCTGCTCTGCAGTCTGGCCGCTACGGGCCCCTGAGCAGGCGGGGGGGCCCCCGCCAATCTTCGCAGCCCATCTTCGCAGTGTCAGCTGTATTGGCTACATGCCGCTACAGCTGACCGCATTGATGGGTGAAGGAGCGTTACGCTCCTTCTCCCATCATCCCCCTGTCAGTGTCAGCACCTGACGTCGCCAACACTGACAGCAGGCATGATGACATTACTGTCCGGTGGCCGCAGTCCAGAGATTAGCGGGAGCAGCGCAGGAACCAGGAAGAAGAGAGATGAGTATTTATTTATTTATTTTTTTATGGGTGCAGCCTTATTACAGGGTCTGCCTATGGGGGTGCTAACTTATTACAGGGTCTGCCGCCTTATTACAGGGTCTGCCTATGAGGTGCCGCCTTATTACAGGGTCTTCCTATGGGGGTACTGCCTTATTACAGGGTTTGCCGCCTTATTACAGGGTCTGCCTATGGGGGTGCTGCCTTATTACAGGGTCTGCCTATGGGGGTGCTGCCTTATTATGGGGTCTGCCGCCTTATTACAGGGTCTGACTATGGGGGTGCTGCCTTATCACAGGGTCTGACTATGGGGGCTGCCTTATCACAGAGTCTGACTATAAGGGTTCTGCCTTATCACAGGGTCTGACTATGGGGGCTGCCTTATTACAGGGTCTGACTGGGGGCTGCCTTATTACAGGGTCTGACTATGGGTGCTGCCTTATTACAGGGTCTGACTGGGGGCTGCCTTATTACAGGGTCTGACTATGGGGGCTGCCTTATTACAGGGTCTGCCTATGGGGGTGCTGCCTTTTTACAGGGTCTGACTATGGGGGCTCCCTTGTTACAGGCTCTGACTATGGGGGCTGCCTTATGCTATAGAGACTGCCTATGGGGAGTGCATTATACTATATTGTGGACTATTTGGTGCATTATGCTACTGTATATGGAGGCTATCTATGGGGCCATCATACAGTATGGAGATTACAGTGTGGGGGTCATTATACATTGCTGGAGCCATCAAACAGTTTGGGGGCTACTAATGAGTCAGTATACTGTGTTGGTAGTACTATACAGTGTGGGGGCATTGTACTGTGTTTAAGAGAGCATCATACTGTGTATAGGGGAACTGTACAAGGGGGAGACTCGGGACACTATTAAATGTAAAGTGGGCACTCATTGCTATCAAAGGGGCACACAAGGCATTATTACTTTCTAGGGGACAAAATATGGGCACTGTTATCTAGGGCACTTGAACCCAGTATTATAGAGGGGTGCTTTAGAATTTAGAGGGAACAGAGAACCACACAGTAGGTGCAGGAATAGGAACACATAGGGCAGCAACGGCTCAGTAATGGGGTATCAGCAGGATGAAGAGTTTGTGCAGGTTGGGAATAGAGGGTGATTGCTGGAATATGAGAAGTGAAATGTGTGTTTGTTGTATTCTCTGCAGATGAGTCGTGGCTGTAAGAAGTTGTGTCGGTCTGGGCCAGATGGAAAAGATGGGAAAAATGAACAATCATCATCAGAAATAACGTCAGTGGTAAGTCATTTTCTGTAACTGTGCTGTGATTTGTTATATGTTCTGTAGGACTGACATCTACCACTGACCATATGGCGGTAATATCAATGTTGGTCTTTATATAGAGATTATCTTCAGTAATAGCGCTCTCATCTGCTGAGGTTCTCCTCCAGTATTAGGGTGTGTCACCGAGTTGTAATCAAGGTTACCTGGTTAGGGGTCCACTCAGAAGTTTCGCCCCCTGAACCAAAACCCTAGCTATGCCTCTGCATAAAGCCATCCCACCGTCGACAAGGTAACCATGCTCGGGACAGTCCTATGCTGTCTAATATTAAAAACGTTACCATGTGTCAGAGTTGACCTCAGTTTGTGAATAAGGGCAGGCAAAAGGCCCCAAAAAAAGTAGTACTAAGAACTCCGTGTTATTTAAATGCACTTTTACTTTTTACTTATTTAGTTACAGCAGGGTTTTTGCTCATTTTGTTCCTTGTAGGTTTTGCATACTTTATGGCCAATGTGAACATGCGTTTATGTGCTGCATGTATACCAACTTAAACCAAGCTCTAGCATCTGGCTTATAGCCTATTAGTAACACATGCCTTTGGATCAGACGTGCTGCCATCACTACATAAGTGCAGTCCAGAAGGACAGAGACTCCAGTATACACAGCCAACACAAAAGAGCCTAGCTGCATCATGCATAAATGTCGAAAAATATGCAATAAAAAGTGGAATTATAGTTCAAAACAGTTGTCAGCTGCACCATATCACTGATTAGTCAGTGGCACTGCTACAGGCACCTCTTCTATCTATCTCTCCCCCTATCAATTGAATCTCTTGATATCTGCACCTCAAAAACATTTCTAGATTTCAACCTTTTCTTACTTTCGACTCTGCAAAAACTCTTACTGTTTCTCTTATTCATTTTCGTCTGGACTATTGTAACTCTCTACTAATCGGCCTCCCTCTTACCAAACTCTCACCACTCCAATCTGTCCAGAATGCTGCAGCCAGGATCACATTCCTCACCAACCGTTATTCCGATGCCCCTACCTTGTGCCAGTCATTACACTGGTTACCCATCCACTCCAGAATCCAGTCCAAAACTACTACCCTCATCCACAAAGCACTCCATGTCTCAGCACCACCCTACATCTCCTCCCTGGTCTCAGTCTACCACCTTACCTGTGCTCTCCGTTCTGCTAATGACCTGAGGTTAACATCCTCAATAATCAGATCCTCCCACTCCCGTCTACAAGACTTTTTACGTGCTGCGCCAATTCTTTGGAATGTACTACCCAGGTAAATACGATTAATCCCCAATCTCCACAGTTTTAAGCGTGCCCTAAAAATGCATTTGTTCAGACTGGCCTACCGCCTCAACGCATTAACCTAACTATCCCTGTGTGGCCCATTCAGAAAACTTAAACCATAATCAGGTTCCTCGCATCATGTTCTCATACACTTTATGCAGTTAATAGCCTCTGTGTCTGTACTGTTACATACTTAGGCTGTTAACTGGTTCATGCAGCTTTACATGAACATGCGAGCCTTACACTATGGCTGGTCCGAACGACGAAAGCAATTGTTACCATGCACCTCTCATGTCTCCCCTTTTTCCTCATAGTTTGTAAGCTTGCGTGTTTATTGTTATGCTGTAATGTCTATTGTCTGTAGAAGTCCCCTCTATAATGTAAAGTGCTGCGGAATATGTTGGTGCTATATAAATAAAAAAAATATTATTATAAATTATTATAATCTCTGTGTAATACCCAGGCTACTACAGTCATCTCCTTCAGTGCTGCAGTTGTACAACATATTAGTCTCCATAGCATTTGTCCAATGTTTTAGGGTTTTCTCTCCCTATCTCTATCGCTAAGCTGTTTACTCTGATGACCTCTCTCTTTTCTAATGCATGGCGGCTGCATTCCTTACCTAGGTTATTACACAAATTTAAATAGTCATTATTGATTGGCTGTGTAATATCATGTAATGTCATAGTTACAAAATAATTTTGGGAAGATCAGGTGATTGTGGCTAATGCAGATTTTTTTAATGTGTAAAAAGTCACAAGCCTTTTTTTTTTGTAATTTTTTGCAAATCGAACAGCAAATTGTTCAACTTCTCGGAGGCCTGCAAATTTCATAAAATTTCATAAAATTCAACTCAAACTCCTAGTCGCAAAAAATTGATTTGATCATATCTGCCAAATATCAAGCACATATTCTGATCTCAGAATAACTAAGAAGAGAAAAAACATAAAACTAGAAATCAAATCTAACCACATGACATGGCCTACAAGAAACAAAAACTAATATTTCACTTGGGCCCAATGATGTTTATCCTGCACCAATCTTCTTAAGTGTTATCAAGATAGCTTGTCATTTGTCAAGTAAAATTTGGCTACATCTATACTCTTCAATACTGCAGAATCCCAACTATTACTTTATTTATTTATCAGTCTCTTACTGTGCGCACAGATAAGCAGGTAACCACACTACTAGTGCCCAAGTTGGCTACAAACGTTGCATGAACTGATGGTGCTGAACACTGTAGTAAAGCTATAATTAATTACTGCAGTCTATTCCTAAATGATTGCAAAAGTAGACAGAACTTTGAAGCTAAAAATGCTAAAAACTTCATATATTTCAGAGAATTTTTAATTCTACTGAACAGTCAATGCTCACCTCTCCGCAGTAAAACACAATAGTCCTGATGCCCAACAATACCAACCTACTCCAGTTCCAAATAAGGTTGTCTTCTGATAACCCAACGGCTTTTCTGTTAGGAACCCATAATTTTGTCAGTACCTAGGCCCATCTGATAATTTTTGGGTGCTCAGGTAGACAAGGTACCAGCGTGTCCTTCCTCACTTATGACTCAACAAATCCTGATATCAGTGGCACAAGGTTTTAAAGAAAAAATATAAAATTGTAATACTCTATCAGGAGATTTCTATGCTATATATGACCATGTGTGACCATGCAGTGCATATGATGTGGAATGCAGGAAGGGAAGGGTTTTGCAAGCATGGCGCAATAGCATATTAAATTTGTTTCCTCGGACACTGGAGACCTTAACCAAATTCAAGAAAAGGTAATGATGGTCAGGTCTGCAATTGCATTCCTGTGTAAATGCGGGTGGAGATACCAGGTGAAGGCCACTCCCATAGTTGCAGATGTAATCAAATGGAAAAATGCCAAAAATGTTCCAGAAGATTAAAATGAAATAAAATAAATAATGTATTTCAAAAACACAATGCGTTTTGGCTGTTTCCAGCCTATCTCAGCTGTCACATGTGTTACAGGTGTTTATTCCAGTACAACTGCATTCTTACACCCAAATTTTATTTTTGGAAAAGTATTTTAATTTTCTTCTATTATTAATTTCAAGACATTGTGTGGCTGAGATTTTATAATTATCTCAGTTTATGATTAAAACATCAGGCTGCTGAAACCAGATAAAGTTGTTACCGGTTTATCCAAATAAGAGCAGCAAATAATGTACTATATATATAGAGAGAGAGAGAATAAGTGAGCTAATGTATGGATATGCTATGTGTTCCTCCATTATGTCATATTAAAATATTCTACATTTTCTAGATTTGTCACTATTGTCTTTCTATGGATAGAATAGTGTCGGGATCTTTTACAGTTTCCATGTTGGAAGCTGTGATGAATTAATCACCTGAAGCTGACTCATTGGGATGAAAATAGAATTCAGAAGTGAAAAAATTTAAAAGCTAGAGAATTATCTATAGAAATAAAGGTGGCAGACAGGAAGAGACACTGGTTGGAGGCACAAAATACAGTATGGATAATTAAAAGCTAAATGTATCGGTGTCATGTTTTGTAGTCCATACACAATATAGTAGGTTTAAAGGAGCGCATTTACCTTTAATGAGTAATGGCAGTGGTATGAAAGGACGATCGTAACAATGTTAACCTACACTTTAAAAGACATAGAGTTTAAACTAATACAATTTAGATGGTCTTACATGGTAATAGCTTGCAGCAATCAATATATCTAACCACTGTAGTCATCTATTGTACCACATAGAATAGGTCATCAATCATACAACTGGTTGTATGCATGTAGAAGGTTAAAGAAGTTGTCCACTACTGTATCTCCCTTTCTCTTAACCCAACAAAAGAGGTGAGTGCGTAAATTGCATAAATCGTGTGTGTTACTACTGCACAGGTGGGAACTTCTTCTTCACCCGCACCCACTTAGGGAGGGCCTTCTTCATATGGGGGAGCAACCCCCTGCCTTTGGTGCCATATCTTCTTCATTGCTTCCCCTCTCTCCTATGTGCTGGTCCTGTGCATTTTATGCAGTACCCGAATGGTGTACATGTACGTTAACATATTAATGTTTTGCTGTTATATAATGCTATGTACCACTTATGCCTTAATGCTATCCCCTTGTGTTTCACACTGTTAAATCTGCTATGTATGCCATGTATAACTGTGCTGTGTTTGTTATGCACATACTAGAGGCAGGGACAGAAGTGGTTAAAGAAGGGGTCTGGATTTGCAGCCTCAAGGGAGCAGCAAACTCCTGCTTCCTGATCAGAGCCCAGGCATAGCTGCCTGAGGCAGGATGTGTGATCCTGTCTGGGACAGAAGGGACCCCTGGCTGGGGAGGACATAGGCTGCCAGGACTGTTGAGCACAAGGACTGGATTTGTGCCCCACCAGAGACTTTAGCTACGGAGAGCTTACTGAGAGTCATGGACTTTGCTTCTGCAGCCGTTGCTGTGTCTAGGGACAGAATAGGAAGCATTCATCTCTTGTTCATTTCTACACCTTTATTATTAACCCCTTAAGCCACAAGGGTGGTTTGCACGATAATGATGGGCCAATTTTTACGATTCTGACCACTGTCCCTTTATGAGGTTATAATTCTGGAACGCTTCAACGGATCCTATTGATTCTGACATTGTTTTCTCGAGACATATTGTACTTCATGATAGTGGTAAAATTTATTTGATATTACCTGCGTTTATTTGTGAAAAAAATGGAAATTTGGTAAAAATTTTGAAAATGTCGAAATTTTACAACTTTGAATTTTTATGCCCTCAAATCACAGAGATATGTCACACAAAATACTTAATAAGTAACATTTCCCACATGTCTACTTTACATCAGCACAATTTTGGAGCCAAAAATTTTTTTTGTTAGAGAGTTATAAATGTTAAAAGTTGACCAGCAATTTCTCATTTTTACAACACAATTTTTTTTAGGGACCACATCACATTTGAAGTCATTTTGAGGGGTCTATATGATAGAAAATAACCAAGTGTGACACCATTCTAAAAACTGCACCCCTCAAGGTGCTCAAAACCGCATTCAAGAAGTTTATTAAACCTTCAGGTGTTTTTAAAAATTTAATTCAGCTCCAATTTGCTTTATTTTACCAAGGGTAACAGGAGAAAATGGACCCCAAAAGTTTTTGTACAATTTGTCCTGAGTACGCCGATAACTCCATATGTGGGGGTAAACCACTGTTTGGGCGCATGGCAGAGCTCGGAAGGGAAGGAGCGCGATTTGACTTTTCAATGCAAAATTGACTGGAATTGAGATGGGATGCCATGTTGGGTTTGGAGAGCCACTGATGTGCCTAAACATTAAAACCCCCCACAAGTGACACCATTTTGGAAAGTAGACCCCCTAAGGAACTTATCTAGATGTGTTGTGGGAACTTTGAACCCCCAAGTGTTTCACTACAGTTTATATCGCAGAGCCATGAAAATAATTTTTTTTTTTCCACAAAAATTATTTTTTAGCCCCAGTTTTGGATTTTCCCAAGGGTAACAGGAGAAATTGGACCCAAAAAGTTGTTGTTAAATTTGTCCGGGGTACGATGATACCCCATATGTGGGGGGAACCACTGTTTGGGCACATGGCAGAGCTCAGAAAGGAAGCAGCGCCGTTTGGAATGCAGACTAAGATGGAATGGTCTGCAGGCATCACATTGCATTTGCAGAGCCCCTAATGTACCTAAACAGTAGAAACCCCCACAAGTGACCCCATATTGGAAACTAGACCCCCAAGGAACTCATCTAGATGTGTTGTGAGAGCTTTGAACCCCCAAGTGTTTCACTACAGTTTATAATGCAGAGTAGGGTTGAGCGACTTTCATTTTTTTAAGATCGAGTAGGGTTTTGGGAAACACGATTTTGTCCAGAGTCGAGTCGAGTGCAGTCGGCCGATTATCGCTAAAAGTCGGGGATCGACCGAAACACGAAACCCAATGCAAGTCAATGGGGAAGCATAGTCGGCAGTGAGTGGAGGCCAGGAAAACACCTACAGTGCCCATTTTAATGCCAAAAACATCCATTCTTGTTTCTGAAGCTTGCCAATCTTAATTAACTGTATAATAATAGTTGGGCATAGGGAATTGGGGGAAAGTTGTGGGGGGAGTAGGGCTGGCTCAAGTTTTTCGTGGGCCCAGGAAATGCGGACTACGTCACGGCGGTGTTGCAGGGAAAGGTAAGTATTTAAACGTTGCAAGTGCTGTGATCCTGAGCAAGCAGGGGGGGGCCCACTCGTTCGCATTGGCACTGGCACAGGGCCCCTCAAAGTACGGCGGTGTGTTTGCATGGCGGGGGCGCCTCCCACCAGCAGCGACACTTTTGCGTACTCTGAGGGGCCCTGTGCCAGTGACGTCGCCAACGAGTATGCCCCCCCACCTGATGAAGGAACCTGCACTTTCATCTGCACCTTCCTCTTTGTCCCTGTGTAAGGTGGTATAACATGCGGGAAGGGGAACCTTACTTTCAGCAGGGTCAGATTCTGGCTGTGTAGAGTACAAGGGGAATGTAGTGGTCTAGGTCAATGTACCAGCAGACTCATTTAGCAGTGGCTGGGCAATGGGCAGGATGAGGAGGAAACAGATATAGGGCCAAAGAATAAAGTAGGCTAAATGCAGTTCAAAATTGGTAACAGGACTAAACAGGCGGCATTGCTTTGTTCAGTGGAGTAGCAAACCCAAGAGCAGCAGACACTGTTTCAAGGGCCTAACCACACTAGTAGGCCAAATGCAGTTTAATATCTGATAGTATAGGGCGAAAGCCAGAATGTGGAAGCTCAGCTTTGTTCAGTTGAGGACAACACCAGGGAGGGGCAGACACCTTTAGTAGGCCGGAAAAGCCTATTGCATTTTTTAAAATGGTAATTTGGAGCAGAAGGTTGAAGCTCAGCTTTATTTAGTTGAGGACAACACCAGGCAGGGGCACACAGACAGACACCTTTAGTAGGCCGGAAAAGCCTATTGCATTTTTTAAAATGGTAATTTGGAGCAGAAGGTTGAAGCTCAGCTTTATTTAGTTGAGGGCAACACCAGGGAGGGGCAGAAGCCGTTAGTAGGCCCTAACCACCATTTTTTTTTTTAAAAACCACTTAATGAGAGCCGGAAGGTTGAAGCTCAGCTTTATTTAGTTGAGGACAACACCAGGCAGGGGCACACAGACAGACACCTTTAGTAGGCCGGAAAAGCCTATTGCATTTTTTAAAATGGTAATTTGGAGCAGAAGGTTGAAGCTCAGCTTTATTTAGTTGAGGGCAACACCAGGGAGGGGCAGAAGCCGTTAGTAGGCCCTAACCACCATTTTTTTTTTTAAAAACCACTTAATGAGAGCCGGAAGGTTGAAGCTCAGCTTTATTTAGTTGAGGACAACACCAGGCAGGGGCACACAGACAGACACCTTTAGTAGGCCGGAAAAGCCTATTGCATTTTTTAAAATGGTAATTTGGAGCAGAAGGTTGAAGCTCAGCTTTATTTAGTTGAGGACAACACCAGGCAGGGGCACACAGACAGACACCTTTAGTAGGCCGGAAAAGCCTATTGCATTTTTTAAAATGGTAATTTGGAGCAGAAGGTTGAAGCTCAGCTTTATTTAGTTGAGGACAACACCAGGCAGGGGCACACAGACAGACACCTTTAGTAGGCCGGAAAAGCCTATTGCATTTTTTAAAATGGTAATTTGGAGCAGAAGGTTGAAGCTCAGCTTTATTTAGTTGAGGGCAACACCAGGGAGGGGCAGAAGCCGTTAGTAGGCCCTAACCACCATTTTTTTTTTAAAAAAACCACTTAATGAGAGCCGGAAGGTTGAAGCTCAGCTTTATTTAGTTGAGGACAACACCAGGCAGGGGCACACAGACAGACACCTTTAGTAGGCCGGAAAAGCCTATTGCATTTTTTAAAATGGTAATTTGGAGCAGAAGGTTGAAGCTCAGCTTTATTTAGTTGAGGACAACACCAGGCAGGGGCACACAGACAGACACCTTTAGTAGGCCGGAAAAGCCTATTGCATTTTTTAAAATGGTAATTTGGAGCAGAAGGTTGAAACTCAGCTTTATTTAGTTGAGGACAACACCAGGCAGGGGCACACAGACAGACACCTTTAGTAGGCCGGAAAAGCCTATTGCATTTTTTAAAATGGTAATTTGGAGCAGAAGGTTGAAGCTCAGCTTTATTTAGTTGAGGGCAACACCAGGGAGGGGCAGAAGCCGTTAGTAGGCCCTAACCAAAGTTGAAGGCCAAATGCAGTTTAATTTCTGATACTATAGGCCGAAAGCCAGAAGGTGGAAGCTCCGATTTAGACAGTGATGGACAATTTGAATTAGGGACTGCAGACAGACTTAGTAGGCTGTCCCCTGTGGACCATGCATCCACCACATTAACCCATTGCGCCGTAATGGACACGTAATCTTCCGTGGCCATGCCTACAGGTCCATGCGTCTGTTGTCAGGTGCACCTTTGTACTCACAGATTGCCAGAGTGCATGGACAATGCGGTCTTCTACATGCTGGTGGAGGGTTGGGATGGCTTTTCTCGCAAAAGAAGTGTCGACTAGTTAGCTTGTAGCGTGGTACAGCGTAGTCCATCATGGCCTTATTAATAGTAAATAAAATATATAACTAGGCTCTATGAACTTTTAAATAGGTTCCAGGGGTACACGGGCAGCATTGGTGTGGTCAGTGGAGGAGTATTGCAAGTAGGGGCCGCAGACAGGCTATCAAAGGCCTAAAATAACAAACAGTAGGCAGTCATGGCAGTTTTACATCGGTTACATGGATACACAGGCAGGCACTCCAGGCAGCATTGTGGTCAGTGGAGGAGTATTGCAAGTAGGGGCCGCAGACAGGCTATCAAAGGCCTAAAATAACAAACAGTAGGCAGTCATGGCAGTTTTACATCGGTTACATGGATACACAGGCAGGCACTCCAGGCAGCATTGTGGTCAGTGGAGGAGTATTGCAAGTAGGGGCCGCAGACAGGCTATCAAAGGCCTAAAATAACAAACAGTAGGCAGTCATGGCAGTTTTACATCGGTTACATGGATACACAGGCAGGCACTCCAGGCAGCATTGTGGTCAGTGGAGGAGTATTGCAAGTAGGGGCCGCAGACAGGCTATCAAAGGCCTAAAATAACAAACAGTAGGCAGTCATGGCAGTTTTACATCGGTTACATGGATACACAGGCAGGCACTCCAGGCAGCATTGTGGTCAGTGGAGGAGTATTGCAAGTAGGGGCCGCAGACAGGCTATCAAAGGCCTAAAATAACAAACAATAGGCTCATTGCAGTTTTACAGCGGTTACATGGATACACAGGCAGCTAGGTGGTGAGTGGAGGAGTATTTAAAGTAAGGACCGCAGACAGGCTATCAAAGGCCTAACATAACAAACAATAGGCTCATGGCAGTTTTACAGCGGTTACATGGATAGACGGGCAGGCAGCTTGGTGGTGAGTGGAGGAGTATTTAAAGTAGGGACCGCAGACAGGCTATCAAAGGCCTAACATAACAAACAATAGGCTCATGGCAGTTTTACAGCGGTTACATGGATAGACGGGCAGGCAGCTTGGTGGTGAGTGGAGGAGTATTTAAAGTAGGGACCGCAGACAGGCTATCAAAGGCCTAACATAACAAACAATAGGCTCATGGCAGTTTTACAGCGGTTACATGGATACACGGGCAGGCAGCTTGGTGGTCAGTGGAGGAGTATTTAAAGTAGGGACCGCAGACAGGCTTCAAAGGCCTAACATAAGAAAATGGGCTGGCTGTAGGCACTTTATAATTGGTTCCAGGGGTACACGGGCAGCAGTGGTCTGGCCAGTGGAGGACTAGTGGAAGGAGGGACCGCAGACAGGCTTCAAAGGCCTAACATAAAAAAATGGGCTGGCTGTAGGCACTTTATAATTGGTTCCAGGGGTACACGGGCAGCAGTGGTCTGGTCAGTGGAGGACTAGTGGATGGAGGGACCGCAGACAGGCTTCAAAGGCCTAACATAAAAAAATGGGCTGGCTGTAGGCACTTTATAATTGGTTCCAGGGGTACACGGGCAGCAGTGGTCTGGCCAGTGGAGGACTAGTGGAAGGAGGGACCGCAGACAGGCTTCAAAGGCCTAACATAAAAAAATGGGCTGGCTGTAGGCACTTTATAATTGGTTCCAGGGGTACACGGGCAGCAGTGGTCTGGCCAGTGGAGGACTAGTGGAAGGAGGGACCGCAGACAGGCTTCAAAGGCCTAACATAAAAAAATGGGCTGGCTGTAGGCACTTTATAATTGGTTCCAGGGGTACACGGGCAGCAGTGGTCTGGCCAGTGGAGGACTAGTGGAAGGAGGGACCGCAGACAG
The DNA here is from genome assembly GCF_051348905.1 of Ranitomeya variabilis. Taxonomy (NCBI): domain Eukaryota; kingdom Metazoa; phylum Chordata; class Amphibia; order Anura; family Dendrobatidae; genus Ranitomeya; species Ranitomeya variabilis. The sequence goes on along the minus strand of NC_135237.1, from coordinate 68,833,762 downwards.
GCTTCAAAGGCCTAACATAAAAAAATGGGCTGGCTGTAGGCACTTTATAATTGGTTCCAGGGGTACACGGGCAGCAGTGGTCTGGCCAGTGGAGGACTAGTGGAAGGAGGGACCGCAGACAGGCTTCAAAGGCCTAACATAAAAAAATGGGCTGGCTGTAGGCACTTTATAATTGGTTCCAGGGGTACACGGGCAGCAGTGGTCTGGCCAGTGGAGGACTAGTGGAAGGAGGGACCGCAGACAGGCTTCAAAGGCCTAACATAAAAAAATGGGCTGGCTGTAGGCACTTTATAATTGGTTCCAGGGGTACACGGGCAGCAGTGGTCTGGCCAGTGGAGGACTAGTGGAAGGAGGGACCGCAGACAGGCTTCAAAGGCCTAACATAAAAAAATGGGCTGGCTGTAGGCACTTTATAATTGGTTCCAGGGGTCCACGGGCAGCAGTGGTCTGGTCAGTGGAGGACTAGTGGAAGGAGGGACCGCAGACAGGCTTCAAAGGCCTAACATAAAAAAATGGGCTGGCTGTAGGCACTTTATAATTGGTTCCAGGGGTACACGGGCAGCAGTGGTCTGGTCAGTGGAGGACTAGTGGAAGGAGGGACCGCAGACAGGCTTCAAAGGCCTAACATAAAAAAATGGGCTGGCTGTAGGCACTTTATAATTGGTTCCAGGGGTACACGGGCAGCAGTGGTCTGATCAGTGGAGGACTAGTGGAAGGAGGGACCGCAGACAGGCTTCAAAGGCCTAACATAAAAAAATGGGCTGGCTGTAGGCACTTTATAATTGGTTCCAGGGGTACATGGGCAGCAGTGGTCTGGTCAGTGGAGGACTAGTGGAAGGAGGGACCGCAGACAGGCTTCAAAGGCCTAACATAAAAAAATGGGCTGGCTGTAGGCACTTTATAATTGGTTCCAGGGGTACACGGGCAGCAGTGGTCTGGTCAGTGGAGGACTAGTGGAAGGAGGGACCGCAGACAGGCTTCAAAGGCCTAACATAAAAAAATGGGCTGGCTGTAGGCACTTTATAATTGGTTCCAGGGGTACACGGGCAGCAGTGGTCTGGTCAGTGGAGGACTAGTGGAAGGAGGGACCGCAGACAGGCTTCAAAGGCCTAAAATAACAAACAATAGGCTCATGGCAGTTTTACAGCGGTTACATGGATACACGGGCAGCTTGGTGGTGAGTGGAGGAGTAGTGCAAGGAGTGTCTGTCCCAGTACTCCCAAAATATAAATAGATGTTAATGTCTCACAAAACAACCAAAACAAAAAAAAAGGTGGCATACTTAGGTACAGGGGTGGGCTCATCTGCTGAGTTTCTGACATAGTAATTTGGCAGTAACTATTTAATGGTGCCAATATAGGACACAGACACAGACTACTTTAAGTTGCATCATAGATGTCTACAAATTTGTATTGTCAGTGCCAGACATTGAATGATGTCAGCGAATAGACTAAAGATTGGTGGAGCTGTGCGACATAATTTTGCACGTGGTAGAGCACATTTTGAGCTGGGGTAGGGGGGAACTCTCTTGAGGCCGGCGGGACCGCCCCAGGGCCCCTCATGTTACAACGGTGTGTCTGACGTTGGGTGCGCACCACCACCGCCAGAGACACTACATTGTACTATGAGGGACCCAGTAGCAATGCCGTCAACCAAAAGCGAGCACACCCACCTCTTCAGACAAACAGCAGTCTCACGGGTGCTTGCGCCAAGTCGCGATACCACGGCCCCGTGTGGGGAGTTTTGCCATTTAGGGAGGTGTAAACATGTCATATGCTGTACAATCAGCTGCAGCAAATTAGACATTAGAAAAGTAATTCACAGGCAAGAGCTTTTCATAGGAAAGCTAGGTGTCGGCCGGGCAAGGTGGGGCAAAAGATTTCGAAATCCAGTTGTGGTTCATTTTAATGAATGTTAGATCGTCAACATTTTGGGTAGCCAGACGAGTCCTTTTTTCGGTTAATATTGAACCTGCAGCACTGAATACTCTTTCTGATAGGACACTTGCTGCCGGGCAAGCAAGCTCCTGCAATGCATATTCTGCCAATTCTGGCCAGGTGTCTAATTTGGAGGCCCAGTAATCAAATGGGAATGACGGTTGAGGGAGAACATCGATAAGGGATGAAAAATAGTTAGTAACCATACTGGACAAATGTTGTCTCCTGTCACTTTCAATTGATGCAGCAGTACCTGTCCTGTCTGCGGTCATAGCAAAATCACTCCACAACCTGGTCAGAAAACCCCTCTGTCCAACGCCACTTCTGATGTGTGCACCCCTAACACTCCTAGTCTGCTGCCCCCTGGAGCTCGTGTGAGAACGATCACGTGCGCTGTGTGCTGGGAATGCCTGAAGCAAACGGTCAACAAGAGTTGATTGTTTGGTTGCTAATATTAGTTCCAAGTTCTCATGTGGCATAATATTTTGCAATTTGCCTTTATAGCGTGGATCAAGGAGGCAGGCCAACCAGTAATCGTCATCGTTCATCATTTTCGTAATGCGTGTGTCCCTTTTTAGGATACGTAAGGCATAATCCGCCATGTGGGCCAAAGTTCCAGTTGTCAAATCTCCGGTTGTGATTGGTTGAGGGGCAGTTGCAGGCAAATCTACGTCACTTGTGTCCCTCAAAAAACCAGAACCCGGGCGTGACACGCAACCAATTTCCTGTGCCCCCGGGAAAGGTTCGGCATTAAAAATATACTCATCCCCATCATCCTCCTCGTCCTCCACCTCCTCTTCGCCCGCTACCTCGTCCTGTACACTGCCCTGACCAGACAATGGCTGACTGTCATCAAGGCTTTCCTCTTCCTCTGGTGCAGACGCCTGCTCCTTTATGTGCGTCAAACTTTGCATCAGCAGACGCATTAGGGGGATGCTCATGCTTATTACGGCGTTGTCTGCACTAACCAGCCGTGTGCATTCCTCAAAACACTGACGGACTTGACACATGTCTTGTATCTTAGACCACTGCACACCTGACAACTCCATGTCTGCCATCCTACTGCCTGCCCGTGTATCCTCCCACAAATAAATAACAGCACGCCTCTGTTCGCACAGTCTCTGAAGCATGTGCAGTGTTGAGTTCCACCTTGTTGCAACGTCTATGATTAGGCGATGCTGGGGAAGGTTCAAAGACCGCTGATAGGTCTGCATACGGCTGGCGTGTACAGGCGAACGTCGGATATGTGAGCAAAGTGCACGCACTTTGAGGAGCAGGTCGGAGAACCCAGGATAAGTTTTCAATAAGCACTGCACCACCAGGTTTAAGGTGTGAGCCAGGCAAGGAATGTGTTTCAGTTGGGAAAGGGAGATGGCAGCCATGAAATTCCTTCCGTTATCACTCACTACCTTGCTTGCCTCAAGATCTACTGTGCCCAGCCACGACTGCGTTTCTTGTTGCAAGAACTCGGATAAAACTTCCGCGGTGTGTCTGTTGTCGCCCAAACACTTCATAGCCAATACAGCCTGCTGACGCTTGGCAGTAGCTGGCCCATAATGGGACAACTGGTGTGCAACAGTGTCATCTGCCGATGGAGTGGTTGGCAGACTGCGTTCTGTGGAAGAGCTGTAGCTTCTGCAGGAGGACGAGGAGGAGGAGGAGGAGGGGGTGCGAACGCCTACAGCCAACTGTTTCCTAGACCGTGGGCTAGGCACAACTGTCCCTAAATTGATGTCGCCTGTGGACCCTGCATCCACCACATTCACCCAGTGTGCCGTGATGGACACATAACGTCCCTGGCCATGCCTACTGGTCCATGCATCTGTAGTCAGGTGCACCTTTGTACTCACAGATTGCCTGAGTGCATGGACGATGCGCTGTTTAACATGCTGGTGCAGGGCTGGGATGGCTTTTCTGGAAAAAAAGTGTCGACTGGGTAGCTCGTATCGTGGTTCAGCGTACTCCATCAGGGCTTTGAAAGCTTCGCTTTCAACTAACCGGTAGGGCATCATCTCTAACGAGATTAGTCTAGCTATGTGGGCGTTAAAACCCTGTGTACGCGGATGCGAGGATAAGTACTTCCTTTTTCTAACCAGAGTCTCATGTAGGGTGAGCTGGACTGGAGAGCTGGAGATCGTGGAACTTTCGGGTGTGCCGGTGTACATGGCAGACTGAGAGACGGTTGGAGACGGTATTGTTTCCGCCGGTGCCCTAGATGCAATATTTCCTCCTACAAAACTGGTGGTTCCCTGACCCTGACTGCTTTTGGCTGGCAAAGAAACCTGCACAGATACTGCCGGTGGTGCGGAAAATGTTGGCCTTACAGTGACGGAAGGGATGTTGCGTTGCTGACTAGCTTCATTGGCCGAGGGTGCTACAACCTTAAGGGACGTTTGGTAGTTAGTCCAGGCTTGAAAATGCATGGTGGTTAAGTGTCTATGCATGCAACTAGTATTTAGACTTTTCAGATTCTGACCTCTGCTTAAGCTAGTTGAACATTTTTGACAGATGACTTTGCGCTGATCAGTTGGATGTTGTTTAAAAAAATGCCAGACTGCACTCTTCCTAGACTCGGATCCCTTTTCAGGGATTGCAGACTGAGCTTTAACCGGATGGCCACGCTGTCCTCCAACAGGTTTTGGCTTTGACACACGTTTTGGGCCAGATACGGGCCCGGCAGATGGAACCTGTTGCGATGTTGATGCCTGCTGCGGCCCCTCCTCCACCTCCGCTTCTGAACTACTGCCGCCTGCACCCTGTTCCCCCAATGGCTGCCAATCGGGGTCAATAACTGGGTCATCTATTACCTCCTCTTCGAGCTCGTGTGCAACTTCGTCTGTGTCACTGTGTCGGTCGGTGGTATAGCGTTCGTGGCGGGGCAACATAGTCTCATCAGGGTCTGATTGTGGATCTGTACCCTGAGAGGGCAATGTGGTGGTCTGAGTCAAAGGAGCAGCATAGTACTCTGGCTGTGGCTGTGCATCAGTGCACTCCATGTCAGAATATACTTGTAATGGGCATGGCCTGTTAAATGTTTCACTTTCTAAGCCAGGGACGGTATGTGTAAAGAGCTCCATGGAGTGACCCGTTGTGTCGCCTGCTGCATCCTTCTCTCTTGTTGTAGTTTTTGCTGAGGAGGACAAGGAAGCGACTTGTCCCTGACCGTGAACATCCACAAGCGACGCGCTGCTTTTACATTTACCAGTTTCGGAAGAGGAGGCAAAAGAGCTAGAGGCTGAGTCTGCAATGTAAGCCAAAACTTGCTGTTGCTGCTCCGCCTTTAAAAGCGGTTTTCCTACTCCCAGAAAAGAGAGCGTTCGAGGCCTTGTGTAGCCTGACGACGAAACTGGCTCCACAGCTCCAGACTTAGGTGGAATATTTTTATCCCCACGACCACCTGATGCTCCACTACCACTACCATCATTACCAGCTGACAATGAACGCCCACGACGACCTCTTGCACCAGACTTCCTCATTGTTTTAAAATCTTAACCAAAGTAACTTTATTTGTTGCTGTCAAACAACTTACACGGTGAGCTATAACTTCAGTATGATTTCAATATCCCTTAACAGGTTGGTGAGACCACAAGGAAAATCAGGCACAATGTTACACACTCTGTTTTCTGTGGCACAAAATCACAGAGATGACACATACGCAGGACTGTCACTCAAGCACTAATGTCAATATTAATCTCCCACCTAATTTTTTTTTTTTTTTTTCTCAGGGAGACTTTAGAAACCAAATAATATTAAAAAAAAAAAAAAAGGCTTTCTATGGCCCACAATTAGAGAGAGAGAGGTGGCACACCCAGGAGTCAAGACTGGCACACAAGCTGAAAGGGCAATATTACTCTCCCACTGTTTTTTTATGTTTTTTTTTTTTTTTCAGGGAGACTTTAGAAACCAAATAATAAGAAAAAAAATAAATAAATAAATAGGCTTTCTATAGCCCACTGAATGAGAGATAGCACACACAGCAGTGGCACACAAGCCCTGACTGAGGCCAATATTTTTCTCCCACTGATTGATGTAGTGTTTTTGTGTTGAGGTAGATTTTAGAACACAAATCAAGGAAAAAAAAAAAATGCTTTCTATGGCCCACTGAATGAGAGAGAGGTGGCACACCCAGGAGTCAAGACTGGCACACAAGCTGAAAGGGCAATATTACTCTCCCACTGTTTTTTTATGTATTTTTTGTTTTTTAAGGGAGACTTTAGAAACCCAATAATATTTAAAAAAAAAAAAAAATAGGCTTTCTATGGCCCACTGAATGAGAGGGAGAGAGGTGGCACACCCAGGAGTCAAGACTGGCACACAAGCTGAAAGGGCAATATTACTCTCCCACTGTTTTTTAATGTTTTTTTTTTTTTTCAGGGAGACTTTAGAAACCAAATAATATTAAAAAAACCAAAAAAAAAAATAGCCTTTCTATGGCCCACTGAATGAGAGAGAGAGGTGGCACACCCAGGAGTCAAGACTGGCACACAAGCTGAAAGGGCAATATTACTCTCCCACTGTTTTTTTAGGTATTTTTTTTTTTTCAGGGAGACTTTAGAAACCAAATAATATTAAAAAAAAAAAAAAAATAGGCTTTCTATAGCCCACTGAATGAGAGATAGCACACACAGCAGTGGCACACAAGCCCTGACTGAGGCCAATATTTTTCTCCCACTGATTGATGTAGTGTTTTTGTGTTGAGGTAGATTTTAGAACACAAATCAAGGAAAAAAAAAAAAATGCTTTCTATGGCCCACTGAATGAGAGAGAGGTGGCACACCCAGGAGTCAAGACTGGCACACAAGCTGAAAGGGCAATATTACTCTCCCACTGTTTTTTTATGTATTTTTTGTTTTTTAAGGGAGACTTTAGAAACCCAATAATATTTAAAAAAAAAAAAAAATAGGCTTTCTATGGCCCACTGAATGAGAGGGAGAGAGGTGGCACACCCAGGAGTCAAGACTGGCACACAAGCTGAAAGGGCAATATTACTCTCCCACTGTTTTTTTATGTTTTTTTTTTTTTTTTCAGGGAGACTTTAGAAACCAAATAATATTAAAAAAACCAAAAAAAAAAATAGCCTTTCTATGGCCCACTGAATGAGAGAGAGAGAGGTGGCACACCCAGGAGTCAAGACTGGCACACAAGCTGAAAGGGCAATATTACTCTCCCACTGTTTTTTTAGGTATTTTTTTTTTTTTCAGGGAGACTTTAGAAACCAAATAATATTAAAAAAAAAATAAAAAAAAATAGGCTTTCTATAGCCCACTGAATGAGAGATAGCACACACAGCAGTGGCACACAAGCCCTGACTGAGGCCAATATTTTTCTCCCACTGATTGATGTAGTGTTTTTGTGTTGAGGTAGATTTTAGAACACAAATCAAGGAAAAAAAAAATGCTTTCTATGGCCCACTGAATGAGAGAGAGGTGGCACACCCAGGAGTCAAGACTGGCACACAAGCTGAAAGGGCAATATTACTCTCCCACTGTTTTTTTATGTTTTTTTTTTTTTTTTCAGGGAGACTTTAGAAACCAAATAATATTAAAAAAACCAAAAAAAAAATAGCCTTTCTATGGCCCACTGAATGAGAGAGAGAGGTGGCACACCCAGGAGTCAAGACTGGCACACAAGCTGAAAGGGCAATATTACTCTCCCACTGTTTTTTTATGTATTTTTTGTTTTTTAAGGGAGACTTTAGAAACCCAATAATATTTTTTTAAAAAAATAAATAGGCTTTCTATGGCCCACTGAATGAGAGGGAGAGAGGTGGCACACCCAGGAGTCAAGACTGGCACACAAGCTGAAAGGGCAATATTACTCTCCCACTGTTTTTTTTATGTATTTTTTGTTTTTTAAGGGAGACTTTAGAAACCCAATAATATTTAACCCCTTCATGACCCAGCCTATTTTGGCCTTAATGACCTTGCCGTTTTTTGCAATTCTGACCAGTGTCCCTTTATGAGGTAATAACTCAGGAACGCTTCAACGGATCCTAGCGATTCTGAGATTGTTTTTTCGTGACATATTGGGCTTCATGATAGTGGTAAATTTAGGTCGATAATTTCTGAGTTTATTTGTGAAAAAAATGGAAATTTGGCGAAAATTTTGAAAATTTCGCAATTTTCACATTTTTAATTTTTATTCTGTTAAACCAGAGAGGTATGTGACACAAAACAGTTAATAAATAACATTTCTCACATGTCTACTTTACATCAGCACAATTTTGGAAACAAATTTTTTTTTTGCTAGGAAGTTATAAGGGTTAAAATTTGACCAGTGATTTCTCATTTTTACAACAAAATTTACAAAACCATTTTTTTTAGGGACCACCTCACATTTGAAGTCAGTTTGAGGGTTCTATATGGCTGAAAATACCCCAAAGTGACACCATTCTAAAAACTGCACCCCTCAAGGTGCTCAAAACCACATTCAAGAAGTTTATTAACCCTTCAGGTGTTTCACAGCAGCAGAAGCAACATGGAAGGAAAAAATGAACATTTAACTTTTTAGTCACAAAAATGATATTTTAGCAACAATTTTTTTATTTTCCCAAGGGTAAAAGGAAAAACTGGACCACGACCGATGTTGTCCAATTTGTCCTGAGTACGCTGATACCTCATATGTGGGGGTAAACCACTGTTTGGGCATACGGCAGGGCTTGGAAGGAAAGGAGCGCCATTTGACTTTTTGAATGAAAAATTGGCTCCAATCTTTAGCGGACACCATGTCGCGTTTGGAGAGCCCCCGTGTGCGTAAACATTGGAGCTCCCCCACAAGTGACCCCATTTTGGAAACTAGACCCCCCAAGGAACTTATCTAGAAGCATAGTGAGCACTTTAAACCCCCAGGTGCTTCACAAATTGATCCGTAAAAATGAAACAGTACTTTTTTTTCACAAAAAAATTATTTTAGCCTCAATTTTTTCATTTTCACATGGGCAACAGGATAAAATGGATCCTAAAATTTGTTGGACAATTTCTCCTGAGTACGCCGATACCTCACATGTGGGGGTAAACCACTGTTTGGGCACATGGTAAGGCTCGGAAGGGAAGGAGCGCCATTTGACTTTTTGAATGAAAAATGATCTCCATCGCTAGCAGAGACCATGTCACGTTTGGAGAGCCCCCGTGTGCCTAAACATTGGAGCGCTCCCACAAGTGACCCCATTTTGGAAAGTAGACCCCCCAAGGAACTTATCTAGAAGCATAGTGAGCACTTTAAACTCTCAGGTGCTTCACAAATTGATCCGTAAAAATGAAAAAGTACTTTTTTTTCACACAAAATTTCTTTTAGCCTCAATTTTTTCATTTTCACATGGGCAACAGGATAAAATGGATCCTAAAATTTGTTGGGCAATTTCTGCTGAGTATGTTGATACCTCATATGTGGGGGTAAACCACTGTTTGGGTGCACGGCAAGGCTCGGAAGGGGAGGCGTGCCATTTGACTTTTTGAATGGAAAATTAGCTCCAATCGTTAGCGAACACCATGTCGCGTTTGGAGAGCCCCTGTGTGCCTAAACATTGGAGCTCCCCTACACGTGACCCCATTTTGGAAACTAGACCCCCCCAAGGAACTTATCTAGATGCATAGTGAGCACTTATAACCCCCAGATGCTTCACAGAAGTTTATAACGCAGAGCCGTGAAAATAAAAAATAATTTTTCTTTCCTCAAAAATGATTTTTAGCCCAGGATTTTTTAATTTTCCAAGGGTAATAGGAGAAATTGGACCCCAAATGTTGTTGTCCAGTTTGTCCTGAGTACGATGATACCCCATATGTGGGGGTAAACCACTGTTTGGGCACACGGCAGGGCTCGGAAGGGAAGGCACGCCATTTGGCTTTTTGAATGGAAAATTAGCTCCAATCATTAGCGGACACCATGTCACGTTTGGAGAGCCCCTGTGTGCCTAAACATTGGAGCTCCCTAACAAGTGACCCCATTTTGGAAACTAGACCTCCCAAGGAACTAATCTAGATGTGTGGTGAGCACTTTGAACCCCCAAGTGCTTCGCAGAAGTTTATAACGCAGAGCCGTGAAAATAATAAATGTGTTTCCTTTCCTCAAAAATATTTTTTTAGCCCAGAATTTTTTATTTTTGCAAGGGTAACAGGAGAAATTGGACCCCAAAAGTTGTTGTCCAGTTTCTCCTGAGTACGCTGATACCCCATATGTGGGGGTAAACCACTGTTTGGGCACATGCCGGGGCTCGGAAGGGAAGTAGTGACGTTTTGGAATGCAGACTTTGATGGAATGCTCTGCGGGAGTCACGTTGCATTTGCAGAGCCCCTGATGTGCCTAAACAGTAGGAACTCCCCACAAGTGACTCCATTTTGGAAACTAGACCCCCCAAGGAACTTATCTAGATGTGTGGTGAGCACTTTGAACCCCCAAGTGCTTCACAGAAGTTTATAACGCAGAGCCGTGAAAATAATAAATGTGTTTCCTTTCCTCAAAAATATTTTTTTAGCCCAGAATTTTTTATTTTTGCAAGGGTAACAGGAGAAATTGGACCCCAAAAGTTGTTGTCCAGTTTCTCCTGAGTACGCTGATACCCCATATGTGGGGGTAAACCACTGTTTGGGCACATGCCGGGGCTCGGAAGGGAAGTAGTGACGTTTTGGAATGCAGACTTTGATGGAATGCTCTGCGGGCGTCACGTTGCATTTGCAGAGCCCCTGATGTGCCTAAACAGTAGGAACTCCCAACAAGTGACTCCATTTTGGAAACTAGACCCCCCAAGGAACTTATCTAGATGTGTGGTGAGCACTTTGAACCCCCAAGTGCTTCACAGAAGTTTATAACGCAGAGCCGTGAAAATAATAAATGTGTTTCCTTTCCTCAAAAATATTTTTTTAGCCCAGAATTTTTTATTTTTGCAAGGGTAACAGGAGAAATTGGACCCCAAAAGTTGTTGTCCAGTTTCTCCTGAGTACGCTGATACCCCATATGTGGGGGTAAACCACTGTTTTGGCACACGTCGGGGTTCGGAAGGGAAGTAGTGACGTTTTGGAATGCAGACTTTGATGGAATGGTCTGCTGGCGTCACGTTGCATTTGCAGAGCCCCTGATGTGCCTAAACAGTAGAAACACCCCACAAGTGACCCCATTTTGGAAACTAGACCCCCCAAGGAACTTATCTAGATGTGTGATAAGCACATTCAACCCCCAAGTGCTTCACAGAAGTTTACAACGCAGAGCCGTGAAAATAAAAAATCATTTTTCTTTCCTCAAAAAAGATGTTTTAGCAAGCAATTTTTTATTTTCACAAGGGTAACAGGAGAAATTGGGCCCCAATGTTTGTTGCCCAGTTTGTTGTGAGTACAGTGATACCCCATATGTGGGGGTAAACCACTGTTTGGGCGCACGTCAGGGCTCGGAAGGGAAGTAGTGACATTTGAAATGCAGACTTTGATGGAATGGTCTGCGGGCGTCACGTTGCATTTGCAGAGCCCCTGATGTGCCTAAACAGTAGAAACACCCCACAAGTGACCCCATTTTGGAAACTAGACCCCCCAAGGAACTTATCTAGATGTGTGATGAGCACGTTCAACCCCCAAGTGCTTCACAGAAGTTTACAACGCAGAGCCGTGAAAATAAAAAATCATTCTTCTTTCCTCAAAAATTATGTCTTAGCAAGTAATTTTTTATTTTTGCAAGGGTAACAGGAGAAATTGGACCCCAACAGTTGTTGCCCAGTTTGTCCTGAGTACGCTGGTACCCCAAATGTGGGGGTAAACCACTGTTTGGGCACACGTCGGGGCTTGGAAGGGAGGGAGCACCATTTGACTTTTTGAATGCAAGATTGGCTGGAATCAATGGTGGCGCCATGTTGCGTTTGGAGACCCCTGATGTGCCTAAACAGTGGAAACCCCTCAATTCTAACTCCAACACTAACCCCAACACACCCCTAACCCTAATCCCAACCCTAACCCCAACACACCCCTAACCCTAATCCCAACTGTAGCCATAACCCTAATCCCAACCCTAACCCCAACACACCCCTAACCACAACCCTAACCCCAACACACCCGTAACCCTAATTCCAACCCTAACCCTAAGGGTATGTGCCCACGTAGCGGATTCGTGTGAGATTTTTCCGCACGACTTTTGAAAAATCTGCAAGTAAAAGGCACTGCATTTTACCTGCGGATTTACAGCAGATTTCCAGTGTTTTTTTGTGCGGATTTCACCTGCGGATTCCTATTGAGGAACAGGTGTAAAACGCTGCGGAATCCGCACAAAGAATTGACATGCTGTGGAAAATACAACGCAGCGTTTCTGCACGGAATTTTCCGCATTATGGGCACAGCGGATTTGGTTTTCCATAGGTGTACACGGTACTGTAAACCTGATGGAAAACTGCTACGAATTCGCAGCGGCCAATCCGCTGCGGATCCGCGGCCGATCCGCTGCGGATCCGCTGCCAAATCCGCACATGCCATAACCCTAACCCTACCCGTAACCCTAACCCTAGTTCTAACCCTAACCCTAGTGGAAAAAAAATATATATATATTTTCTTTATTTTATTATTGTCCCTATCTATGGGGGTGATAAAGGGGGGGGTTTATTTATTATTTTTTTTATTTTGATCGCTGTGGTAGAACCTACCACAGCGATCAAAATGTACCTGTAAGGAATCTGCCGGCCGGCGGGCGTACTGAGCATGCGCCCGCCATTTTGGAAGATGGCGGCGCCCAGCGAGGAGACGGCCGGACACCGGGAGGATCGGTAAGTATGAAGGGGTGGTGGGGGGGTGGATCTGAGCACAGGGGGGGTGATCGGAGGACGGGGGGAGCGGACAGCAGGACGGGGGAGCGGGCAGGAGCACGGGGCAGCGGAGCACAGGACGGAGGGGACCGGACCACGCACCGGAGCACTGGGGGGGCGATCGGTGGGGTGGGGGGTGGTCACTTCAGGTTTTCCAGCCATGGCCGATGATATTGCAGCATCGGCCATGGCTGGATTGTAATATTTCACCTGTTTTTTAGGTGAAATATTACAAATCGCTCTGATTGGCAGTTTCACTTTCAACAGCCAATCAGAGCGATCGTAGGCACGGGGGGGTGAAGCCACCCCCCCTGGGCTGAACTACCACTCCCCCTGTCTCTGCAGATCGGGTGAAAATGGAGTTAACCCTTTCACCCGATCTGCAGGAGCGCGATCATTCCATGACGCATACGCTGCGTCATAGGTCGTTTTGGCACCGACTTTCATGACGCAGCGTATGCGTCAAAGGTCGTTAAGGGGTTAAAAAAAAAAAAAAATAGGCTTTCTATGGCCCACTGAATGAGAGGGAGAGAGGTGGCACACCCAGGAGTCAAGACTGGCACACAAGCTGAAAGGGCAATATTACTCTCCCACTGTTTTTTTATGTTTTTTTTTTTTTTCAGGGAGACTTTAGAAACCAAATAATAAGAAAAAAAATAAATAAATAAATAGGCTTTCTATAGCCCACTGAATGAGAGATAGCACACACAGCAGTGGCACACAAGCCCTGACTGAGGCCAATATTTTTCTCCCACTGATTGATGTAGTGTTTTTGTGTTGAGGTAGATTTTAGAACACAAATCAAGGAAAAAAAAAAATGCTTTCTATGGCCCACTGAATGAGAGAGAGGTGGCACACCCAGGAGTCAAGACTGGCACACAAGCTGAAAGGGCAATATTACTCTCCCACTGTTTTTTTATGTATTTTTTGTTTTTTAAGGGAGACTTTAGAAACCCAATAATATTAAAAAAACCAAAAAAAAAAATAGCCTTTCTATGGCCCACTGAATGAGAGAGAGAGGTGGCACACCCAGGAGTCAAGACTGGCACACAAGCTGAAAGGGCAATATTACTCTCCCACTGTTTTTTTATGTATTTTTTGTTTTTTAAGGGAGACTTTAGAAACCCAATAATATTTAAAAAAAAAAATAAATAGGCTTTCTATGGCCCACTGAATGAGAGGGAGAGAGGTGGCACACCCAGGAGTCAAGACTGGCACACAAGCTGAAAGGGCAATATTACTCTCCCACTGTTTTTTTTATGTATTTTTTGTTTTTTAAGGGAGACTTTAGAAACCCAATAATATTTAAAAAAAAAAATAAATAGGCTTTCTATGGCCCACTGAATGAGAGGGAGAGAGGTGGCACACCCAGGAGTCAAGACTGGCACACAAGCTGAAAGGGCAATATTACTCTCCCACTGTTTTTTTATGTTTTTTTTTTTTTTTCAGGGAGACTTTAGAAACCAAATAATAAGAAAAAAAATAAATAAATAAATAGGCTTTCTATAGCCCACTGAATGAGAGATAGCACACACAGCAGTGGCACACAAGCCCTGACTGAGGCCAATATTTTTCTCCCACTGATTGATGTAGTGTTTTTGTGTTGAGGTAGATTTTAGAACACAAATCAAGGAAAAAAAAAAAAATGCTTTCTATGGCCCACTGAATGAGAGAGAGGTGGCACACCCAGGAGTCAAGACTGGCACACAAGCTGAAAGGGCAATATTACTCTCCCACTGTTTTTTTATGTTTTTTTTTTTTTTTCAGGGAGACTTTAGAAACCAAATAATATTAAAAAAACCAAAAAAAAAATAGCCTTTCTATGGCCCACTGAATGAGAGAGAGAGGTGGCACACCCAGGAGTCAAGACTGGCACACAAGCTGAAAGGGCAATATTAGTCTCCCACTGTTTTTTTATGTATTTTTTGTTTTTTAAGGGAGACTTTAGAAACCCAATAATATTTTTTTAAAAAAATAAATAGGCTTTCTATGGCCCACTGAATGAGAGGGAGAGAGGTGGCACACCCAGGAGTCAAGACTGGCACACAAGCTGAAAGGGCAATATTACTCTCCCACTGTTTTTTTTATGTATTTTTTGTTTTTTAAGGGAGACTTTAGAAACCCAATAATATTTAACCCCTTCATGACCCAGCCTATTTTGGCCTTAATGACCTTGCCGTTTTTTGCAATTCTGACCAGTGTCCCTTTATGAGGTAATAACTCAGGAACGCTTCAACGGATCCTAGCGATTCTGAGATTGTTTTTTCGTGACATATTGGGCTTCATGATAGTGGTAAATTTAGGTCGATAATTTCTGAGTTTATTTGTGAAAAAAATGGAAATTTGGCGAAAATTTTGAAAATTTCGCAATTTTCACATTTTTAATTTTTATTCTGTTAAACCAGAGAGGTATGTGACACAAAACAGTTAATAAATAACATTTCTCACATGTCTACTTTACATCAGCACAATTTTGGAAACAAATTTTTTTTTTGCTAGGAAGTTATAAGGGTTAAAATTTGACCAGTGATTTCTCATTTTTACAACAAAATTTACAAAACCATTTTTTTTAGGGACCACCTCACATTTGAAGTCAGTTTGAGGGTTCTATATGGCTGAAAATACCCCAAAGTGACACCATTCTAAAAACTGCACCCCTCAAGGTGCTCAAAACCACATTCAAGAAGTTTATTAACCCTTCAGGTGTTTCACAGCAGCAGAAGCAACATGGAAGGAAAAAATGAACATTTAACTTTTTAGTCACAAAAATGATATTTTAGCAACAATTTTTTTATTTTCCCAAGGGTAAAAGGAAAAACTGGACCACGACCGATGTTGTCCAATTTGTCCTGAGTACGCTGATACCTCATATGTGGGGGTAAACCACTGTTTGGGCATACGGCAGGGCTTGGAAGGAAAGGAGCGCCATTTGACTTTTTGAATGAAAAATTGGCTCCAATCTTTAGCGGACACCATGTCGCGTTTGGAGAGCCCCCGTGTGCCTAAACATTGGAGCTCCCCCACAAGTGACCCCATTTTGGAAACTAGACCCCCCAAGGAACTTATCTAGAAGCATAGTGAGCACTTTAAACCCCCAGGTGCTTCACAAATTGATCCGTAAAAATGAAACAGTACTTTTTTTTCACAAAAAAATTATTTTAGCCTCAATTTTTTCATTTTCACATGGGCAACAGGATAAAATGGATCCTAAAATTTGTTGGACAATTTCTCCTGAGTACGCCGATACCTCACATGTGGGGGTAAACCACTGTTTGGGCACATGGTAAGGCTCGGAAGGGAAGGAGCGCCATTTGACTTTTTGAATGAAAAATGATCTCCATCGCTAGCAGAGACCATGTCACGTTTGGAGAGCCCCCGTGTGCCTAAACATTGGAGCGCTCCCACAAGTGACCCCATTTTGGAAAGTAGACCCCCCAAGGAACTTATCTAGAAGCATAGTGAGCACTTTAAACTCTCAGGTGCTTCACAAATTGATCCGTAAAAATGAAAAAGTACTTTTTTTTCACACAAAATTTCTTTTAGCCTCAATTTTTTCATTTTCACATGGGCAACAGGATAAAATGGATCCTAAAATTTGTTGGGCAATTTCTGCTGAGTATGTTGATACCTCATATGTGGGGGTAAACCACTGTTTGGGTGCACGGCAAGGCTCGGAAGGGGAGGCGTGCCATTTGACTTTTTGAATGGAAAATTAGCTCCAATCGTTAGCGAACACCATGTCGCGTTTGGAGAGCCCCTGTGTGCCTAAACATTGGAGCTCCCCTACACGTGACCCCATTTTGGAAACTAGACCCCCCCAAGGAACTTATCTAGATGCATAGTGAGCACTTATAACCCCCAGATGCTTCACAGAAGTTTATAACGCAGAGCCGTGAAAATAAAAAATAATTTTTCTTTCCTCAAAAATGATTTTTAGCCCAGGATTTTTTAATTTTCCAAGGGTAATAGGAGAAATTGGACCCCAAATGTTGTTGTCCAGTTTGTCCTGAGTACGATGATACCCCATATGTGGGGGTAAACCACTGTTTGGGCACACGGCAGGGCTCGGAAGGGAAGGCACGCCATTTGGCTTTTTGAATGGAAAATTAGCTCCAATCATTAGCGGACACCATGTCACGTTTGGAGAGCCCCTGTGTGCCTAAACATTGGAGCTCCCTAACAAGTGACCCCATTTTGGAAACTAGACCTCCCAAGGAACTAATCTAGATGTGTGGTGAGCACTTTGAACCCCCAAGTGCTTCGCAGAAGTTTATAACGCAGAGCCGTGAAAATAATAAATGTGTTTCCTTTCCTCAAAAATATTTTTTTAGCCCAGAATTTTTTATTTTTGCAAGGGTAACAGGAGAAATTGGACCCCAAAAGTTGTTGTCCAGTTTCTCCTGAGTACGCTGATACCCCATATGTGGGGGTTAACCACTGTTTGGGCACATGCCGGGGCTCGGAAGGGAAGTAGTGACGTTTTGGAATGCAGACTTTGATGGAATGCTCTGCGGGAGTCACGTTGCATTTGCAGAGCCCCTGATGTGCCTAAACAGTAGGAACTCCCCACAAGTGACTCCATTTTGGAAACTAGACCCCCCAAGGAACTTATCTAGATGTGTGGTGAGCACTTTGAACCCCCAAGTGCTTCACAGAAGTTTATAACGCAGAGCCGTGAAAATAATAAATGTGTTTCCTTTCCTCAAAAATATTTTTTTAGCCCAGAATTTTTTATTTTTGCAAGGGTAACAGGAGAAATTGGACCCCAAAAGTTGTTGTCCAGTTTCTCCTGAGTACGCTGATACCCCATATGTGGGGGTAAACCACTGTTTGGGCACATGCCGGGGCTCGGAAGGGAAGTAGTGACGTTTTGGAATGCAGACTTTGATGGAATGCTCTGCGGGCGTCACGTTGCATTTGCAGAGCCCCTGATGTGCCTAAACAGTAGGAACTCCCAACAAGTGACTCCATTTTGGAAACTAGACCCCCCAAGGAACTTATCTAGATGTGTGGTGAGCACTTTGAACCCCCAAGTGCTTCACAGAAGTTTATAACGCAGAGCCGTGAAAATAATAAATGTGTTTCCTTTCCTCAAAAATATTTTTTTAGCCCAGAATTTTTTATTTTTGCAAGGGTAACAGGAGAAATTGGACCCCAAAAGTTGTTGTCCAGTTTCTCCTGAGTACGCTGATACCCCATATGTGGGGGTAAACCACTGTTTTGGCACACGTCGGGGTTCGGAAGGGAAGTAGTGACGTTTTGGAATGCAGACTTTGATGGAATGGTCTGCTGGCGTCACGTTGCATTTGCAGAGCCCCTGATGTGCCTAAACAGTAGAAACACCCCACAAGTGACCCCATTTTGGAAACTAGACCCCCCAAGGAACTTATCTAGATGTGTGATAAGCACATTCAACCCCCAAGTGCTTCACAGAAGTTTACAACGCAGAGCCGTGAAAATAAAAAATCATTTTTCTTTCCTCAAAAAAGATGTTTTAGCAAGCAATTTTTTATTTTCACAAGGGTAACAGGAGAAATTGGGCCCCAATGTTTGTTGCCCAGTTTGTTGTGAGTACAGTGATACCCCATATGTGGGGGTAAACCACTGTTTGGGCGCACGTCAGGGCTCGGAAGGGAAGTAGTGACATTTGAAATGCAGACTTTGATGGAATGGTCTGCGGGCGTCACGTTGCATTTGCAGAGCCCCTGATGTGCCTAAACAGTAGAAACACCCCACAAGTGACCCCATTTTGGAAACTAGACCCCCCAAGGAACTTATCTAGATGTGTGATGAGCACGTTCAACCCCCAAGTGCTTCACAGAAGTTTACAACGCAGAGCCGTGAAAATAAAAAATCATTCTTCTTTCCTCAAAAATTATGTCTTAGCAAGTAATTTTTTATTTTTGCAAGGGTAACAGGAGAAATTGGACCCCAACAGTTGTTGCCCAGTTTGTCCTGAGTACGCTGGTACCCCAAATGTGGGGGTAAACCACTGTTTGGGCACACGTCGGGGCTTGGAAGGGAGGGAGCACCATTTGACTTTTTGAATGCAAGATTGGCTGGAATCAATGGTGGCGCCATGTTGCGTTTGGAGACCCCTGATGTGCCTAAACAGTGGAAACCCCTCAATTCTAACTCCAACACTAACCCCAACACACCCCTAACCCTAATCCCAACCCTAACCCCAACACACCCCTAACCCTAATCCCAACTGTAGCCATAACCCTAATCCCAACCCTAACCCCAACACACCCCTAACCACAACCCTAACCCCAACACACCCGTAACCCTAATTCCAACCCTAACCCTAAGGGTATGTGCCCACGTAGCGGATTCGTGTGAGATTTTTCCGCACGACTTTTGAAAAATCTGCAAGTAAAAGGCACTGCATTTTACCTGCGGATTTACAGCAGATTTCCAGTGTTTTTTTGTGCGGATTTCACCTGCGGATTCCTATTGAGGAACAGGTGTAAAACGCTGCGGAATCCGCACAAAGAATTGACATGCTGTGGAAAATACAACGCAGCGTTTCTGCACGGAATTTTCCGCATTATGGGCACAGCGGATTTGGTTTTCCATAGGTGTACACGGTACTGTAAACCTGATGGAAAACTGCTACGAATTCGCAGCGGCCAATCCGCTGCGGATCCGCGGCCGATCCGCTGCGGATCCGCTGCCAAATCCGCACATGCCATAACCCTAACCCTACCCGTAACCCTAACCCTAGTTCTAACCCTAACCCTAGTGGAAAAAAAATATATATATATTTTCTTTATTTTATTATTGTCCCTATCTATGGGGGTGATAAAGGGGGGGGTTTATTTATTATTTTTTTTATTTTGATCGCTGTGGTAGAACCTACCACAGCGATCAAAATGTACCTGTAAGGAATCTGCCGGCCGGCGGGCGTACTGAGCATGCGCCCGCCATTTTGGAAGATGGCGGCGCCCAGCGAGGAGACGGCCGGACACCGGGAGGATCGGTAAGTATGAAGGGGTGGTGGGGGGGTGGATCTGAGCACAGGGGGGGTGATCGGAGGACGGGGGGAGCGGACAGCAGGACGGGGGAGCGGGCAGGAGCACGGGGCAGCGGAGCACAGGACGGAGGGGACCGGACCACGCACCGGAGCACTGGGGGGGCGATCGGTGGGGTGGGGGGTGGTCACTTCAGGTTTTCCAGCCATGGCCGATGATATTGCAGCATCGGCCATGGCTGGATTGTAATATTTCACCTGTTTTTTAGGTGAAATATTACAAATCGCTCTGATTGGCAGTTTCACTTTCAACAGCCAATCAGAGCGATCGTAGGCACGGGGGGGTGAAGCCACCCCCCCTGGGCTGAACTACCACTCCCCCTGTCTCTGCAGATCGGGTGAAAATGGAGTTAACCCTTTCACCCGATCTGCAGGAGCGCGATCATTCCATGACGCATACGCTGCGTCATAGGTCGTTTTGGCACCGACTTTCATGACGCAGCGTATGCGTCAAAGGTCGTTAAGGGGTTAAAAAAAAAAAATAGGCTTTCTATGGCCCACTGAATGAGAGGGAGAGAGGTGGCACACCCAGGAGTCAAGACTGGCACACAAGCTGAAAGGGCAATATTACTCTCCCACTGTTTTTTTATGTTTTTTTTTTTTTTCAGGGAGACTTTAGAAACCAAATAATAAGAAAAAAAATAAATAAATAAATAGGCTTTCTATAGCCCACTGAATGAGAGATAGCACACACAGCAGTGGCACACAAGCCCTGACTGAGGCCAATATTTTTCTCCCACTGATTGATGTAGTGTTTTTGTGTTGAGGTAGATTTTAGAACACAAATCAAGGAAAAAAAAAAATGCTTTCTATGGCCCACTGAATGAGAGAGAGGTGGCACACCCAGGAGTCAAGACTGGCACACAAGCTGAAAGGGCAATATTACTCTCCCACTGTTTTTTTATGTATTTTTTGTTTTTTAAGGGAGACTTTAGAAACCCAATAATATTAAAAAAACCAAAAAAAAAAATAGCCTTTCTATGGCCCACTGAATGAGAGAGAGAGGTGGCACACCCAGGAGTCAAGACTGGCACACA
The DNA here is from genome assembly GCF_051348905.1 of Ranitomeya variabilis. Classification (NCBI taxonomy): domain Eukaryota; kingdom Metazoa; phylum Chordata; class Amphibia; order Anura; family Dendrobatidae; genus Ranitomeya; species Ranitomeya variabilis. The sequence goes on along the minus strand of NC_135237.1, from coordinate 68,812,984 downwards.
AGCTGAAAGGGCAATATTACTCTCCCACTGTTTTTTTATGTATTTTTTGTTTTTTAAGGGAGACTTTAGAAACCCAATAATATTTAAAAAAAAAAATAAATAGGCTTTCTATGGCCCACTGAATGAGAGGGAGAGAGGTGGCACACCCAGGAGTCAAGACTGGCACACAAGCTGAAAGGGCAATATTACTCTCCCACTGTTTTTTTTATGTATTTTTTGTTTTTTAAGGGAGACTTTAGAAACCCAATAATATTTAAAAAAAAAAATAAATAGGCTTTCTATGGCCCACTGAATGAGAGGGAGAGAGGTGGCACACCCAGGAGTCAAGACTGGCACACAAGCTGAAAGGGCAATATTACTCTCCCACTGTTTTTTTATGTTTTTTTTTTTTTTTCAGGGAGACTTTAGAAACCAAATAATAAGAAAAAAAATAAATAAATAAATAGGCTTTCTATAGCCCACTGAATGAGAGATAGCACACACAGCAGTGGCACACAAGCCCTGACTGAGGCCAATATTTTTCTCCCACTGATTGATGTAGTGTTTTTGTGTTGAGGTAGATTTTAGAACACAAATCAAGGAAAAAAAAAAAAATGCTTTCTATGGCCCACTGAATGAGAGAGAGGTGGCACACCCAGGAGTCAAGACTGGCACACAAGCTGAAAGGGCAATATTACTCTCCCACTGTTTTTTTATGTATTTTTTGTTTTTTAAGGGAGACTTTAGAAACCCAATAATATTTAAAAAAAAAAATAAATAGGCTTTCTATGGCCCACTGAATGAGAGGGAGAGAGGTGGCACACCCAGGAGTCAAGACTGGCACACAAGCTGAAAGGGCAATATTACTCTCCCACTGTTTTTTTATGTTTTTTTTTTTTTTTCAGGGAGACTTTAGAAACCAAATAATATTAAAAAAAACAAAAAAAAAAATAGCCTTTCTATGGCCCACTGAATGAGAGAGAGAGGTGGCACACCCAGGAGTCAAGACTGGCACACAAGCTGAAAGGGCAATATTACTCTCCCACTGTTTTTTTAGGTATTTTTTTTTTTTCAGGGAGACTTTAGAAACCAAATAATATTAAAAAAAAAAAAAAAAAAAAATAGGCTTTCTATAGCCCACTGAATGAGAGATAGCACACACAGCAGTGGCACACAAGCCCTGACTGAGGCCAATATTTTTCTCCCCACTGATTGATGTAGTGTTTTTGTGTTGAGGTAGAATTTAGAACACAAATCACGGAAAAAATAAATAGGCTTTCTATGGCCCACTCAGTGAGAGATGACACACACAGGGATGGCACTGTAGCAGAAATGCCAATCTTAATCTCCCACAAAAAAAACAAAAAAAAAACAGGGACTGTCCTACAATTACTATCTCCCTGCAGTAATCTAAGCCAGGTATGGCAGGCAGCAATAGGAGTGGACTGATGCACAAATTAAATAAAAAGTGTGGACAAACAAAAAAGATAGCTGTGCAGAAAGGAAGGAACAAGAGGATATGTGCTTTGAAAAAAGCAGTTGGTTTCCACAGTGGCGTACACACAGCAATACAGCTATCACGGAGCCTTCTAGGGCAGCCCAATGAGCTACAGCGCTGAGGGGAAAAAAAAAAAAATAGCTTCCACAGTCCCTGCACACCGAAGGTGGTGTTGGACAGTGGAAATCGCTGCAGCACAAGCGGTTTGGTGGTTAGTGGACCCTGCCTAACGCTCTCCCTGCTTCTGACGAAGCGGCAGCAACCTGTCCCTAAGCTCAGATCAGCAGCAGTAAGATGGCGGTCGGCGGGAACGCCCCTTTATAGCCCCTGTGACGCCGCAGACAGCAAGCCAATCACTGCAATGCCCTTCTCTAAGATGGTGGGGACCAGGATCTATGTCATCACGCTGCCCACACTCTGCGTTCACCTTCATTGGCTGAGAAATGGCGCTTTTCGCGTCATTGAAACGCGACTTTGGCGCGAAAATCGCGTACCGCATGGCCGACAAGCACAGGGGTCGGATCGGGTTTCATGAGACGCCGACTTAGCCAAAAGTCGGCGACTTTTGAAAATGATCGACCCGTTTCGCTCAACCCTAATGCAGAGCCATGAAAATAAAAAATCATTTTTTTACCACAAAAATGTTTTTTAGCCCCCAAATTTTTATTTTCCCAAGGGTAACAAGAGAAATTGGACCACAAAAGTTGTTGTCCAATTTGTCCTGAGTACGCTGATGCCCCATATGTTGGGGTAAACCCCTGTTTGGGCACACGGGAGAGCTTGGAAGGGAAGGGGCACTGTTTTACTTTTTCAGCGCAGAAGTGGCTGGAATTGAGATCAGACGCCATGTCGCGTTTGGAGAGCCCTGATGTGCCTAAACAGTGGAAACCCCCAATTCTAACTGAAACCCTAACCCAAACACACCCCTAGTCCCAACCACACCCCTAATCCCAACCACACCCCTAACCCCAACACACCCCTAACCCTAATACCAACAATAACCTTAACCACACCCCTAACCCTGACACAGCCCTAACCCTAATCCCAACTGTAAATGTAATCCAAACCCTAACTTTTCCCCCAACCCAAACTGTAGCCCTAACTCTAACTTTAGCCCCAACTCTAACCCTAACTTTAGCCCCAACCCTAACCCTAACTTTAGCCCCGACTCTAACTGTAGCCCTAACCCTAACTTTAGCCCCAAAACTAAAACTAACTTTAGCCCCAGCCCTAAACCTAACTTTAGCCCCAACCCTAACTGTAGCCCTAACCCTAGCCCCAACCCTAACCCTAGCCCTAACCCTAACCCTAACCCTAGCCCTAGCCCTACCCTAACCCTAGCCCTATCCCTAATCCTAACCCTAGCCCTAACTCTAGCCCTAGCCGTAACCCTAACCCTAGTCCTAACCTTAACCCTAACCCTAGCGCTAACCCTAACCCTAGCCCTAACCCTAGCCCTAACCCTAATGGGAAAATGGAAATAAATACATTTTTTAATTTTATTATTTTTCCCTAACTAAGGGGGTGATGAAGGGGGGTTTTGATTTACTTTTATAGTGGGTATTTTAGCGGATTTTTATGATTGGCAGCTGTCACACATTAAAAGATGCTGTTTATTGCAAAAAATAGTTTTTGCATCTCCACATTTTGAAGGCTATAATTTTTGGGCACGTGAAATTTTTTGATCGCTTTTTATTCCGATTTTTGTGAGGCAGAATTACCCAAAAACAGCTATTCATGAATTTCTTTTGGGAGGGACGTTTATACCGTTCCACGTTTGGTAAAATTGATACCTCATTTATATCTTTTTTATGTTTTGGCGCTTTTATACGATAAAAACTATTTTATAGAAAAAATAATTATTTTTGCATCGCTTTATTCTGAGGACTGTAACTTTTTTATTTTTTCGCTGATGATGCTGTATGGCAGCTCCTTTTTTGCAGGATAAGATGACGTTTTCAGCGGTACCATGGTTATTTATATCAGTCTTTTTGATTGCGTGTTATTCCACTTTTCGTTTGGCAGTATGATAATAAAGCGTTGTTTTTTGCCTCTTTTTTTTTACGGCGTTCACTGAAGGGGTTAACTAGTGGGACAGTTTTATAGGTGGGGTCATTATGGACGCAACGATACTAAATATGTGTACTTTTATTTTTTATTATTATTTAGATAAAGAAATGTATTTATGGGAACAATATATTTTATTTTATTTAGGAATTTTTTTTATTTTTGTATTTTTTTTTACACATTTAAATATTTTTTTCTTTACTTTATAAAGTTGTCCCAGGGGGGGACATCACACTATAGGGTCAGATTGCTGATCTGACGCTTTGCACAGCACTGTGTCAGATCAGCGATCTGACAAGCAGGGCTACAGGCTTACCAGCGCCTGCTCCTCCTTGCAGGACCCGTAAGTAGCCCCGTGACAATTTTGGATCCAGGGCCTGCAAGGAGGAGACTCTCGGTACAAGGTGAGCACATCGCCTTGTACCGAGGGTCTCAGGGAAGCACGCAGGGAGCCCCCTCCCTGCTGATGCTTGCCTATGCCCCCGGAACGCTGCGATCATGTTTGATCGCAGTGTTCCAGGGGTTAATGTGCGAGGATCAGTCCGTGACCGCTACTGGCACATAGTGCCGGATGTCAACTGCGATAGTCAGCTGACACCCGGCCGCGATCGGCCGCGCTCCTCCCGTGAGCGCGGCCGATTGCATATGACATACTATCCCGTCACTGGGAATTAAGTCCCAGGTCACCTCGACTGGATAGTACGTCATATGGGATTAAGCGGTTAAAATACAAGTTGTCACTGTTGGACTCTATACAGTGTGAAGCGAGGTTCATCCGGAGGACGTCGTCCCATTGTGGAGAACAGCTTCATGACTGAGGTAACCCACTGTGACCCAGGGCTGGGATTCGAACTGACATTTTATGTGCAAGGGGCCGGGATGTGGACTGACTCTGCCTTAGTAGACTCGCCCGCGAATACCACCCTATGCCACCTTGTTACATTACCATGCAAGTCTTCTAAAATCTCGATCACCTTGTCTACATATGATGGTCTCATGGCTGCCTGAACAAGACTGTCTGACAGGCCCTTCTAAAGTCATCAAGGATAACTCTCTTTGTAAGGTAGGTGTCATAGGGTGCATATGTAACTTATTTTTCAGATGTTCAATCCAGTCCCACATCATTATATTGTCACTAGTGTTGAGCGATACCGTCCGATACTTGAAAGTATCGGTATCGGATAGTATCGGCCGATACCCGAAAAGTATCGGATATCGCCGATACCGATACCCGATACCAATACAAGTCAATGGGACACCAAGTATTGGGAGGTATCCTGTATGGTTCCCAGGGTCTGAAGGAGAGGAAACTCTCCTTCAGGCCCTGGGATCCATATTAATGTGTAAAATAAAGAATAAAAATAAAAAATATTGATATACTCACCTCTCCGACGCAGCCTGGACCTTACCGATGTAACCGGCAGCTTCCGTTCCTAAGAATGAGCGCTTGAAAGACCTTAGATGACGTCGCGGCTTGTGATTGGTCGCGTGGCAGTCACGTGACCGCTCACGCGACCAATCACAGGCCGCGACGTCATCTAAGGTCTTTCAAGCGCTCATTCTTAGGAACGGAAGCTGCCGGTTACATCGGTAAGGTCCAGGCTGCGTCGGAGAGGTGAGTATATCAATATTTTTTATTTTTATTCTTTATTTTACACATTAATATCGATCCCGATACCGATTCCCGATATCACAAAAGTATCGGATCTCGGTATCGGAATTCCGATACAGCAAATATCGGCTGATACCCGATACTTGCGGTATCGGAATGCTCAACACTAATTGTCACCTGTAAATATTGATATATTGCTAAGCATAGATCCACAGGGAATGCCTCCCCTTGTGGGTCCTATTTCAGACTGATCCACTATTTCTGCACTAGATAGTTGCATCAATCCAACTACGTCAAATGTAAGCAGGTGGTCAGAATTCACCAGCGGAGACAACAGACGGGGTCAAGGATCTACTTCTACTGTACTCATTAAACAGGATTAAAGACAGGAAAGATAATTGTCACAGGCAAATCTCACAAGAACTGTAGTCACAATGTCATTTACAGGCAATTACACACATTTAGATATATTGGTTAGTACAATAGATGTCTTTGAGATCAGTTCGGAGTCTACAATCCAACCTTGGTCTAACCTGGTGTCGTCCTTTAAACTCTTTCTATGGGGACAATGTACTTTCTTCTTGGTTCCTGCTAAAACAATTCTTTTTTTTTTACTTTCACTTTCAGTTTTGTCCAGCAGATTAACTCAGTCTCTCTTTTTCATCTCTCTACATTGTCACCCTTGAAATTGTTCTAGATTGTATGTATTTCTCCCAGAAAATTATTGCAAATACTCATTTTCTTTGTGTGTTTTGGAACAACACAAGAAAACTGTCTGCACTTATGGGCCATTTGTTTTCCATGACAACTAAAGCTCCTTGTCGCTACTCCCATATTGCCATTCATGAGTACATGTGCTGTATCCAGGCAGGACGGGTTTCTTTGGTATTTTATTCATTTCTGTTATCGACTGGCCTGCCATATCTTTCACGCAGTCTCAATTTTTCTATTCATTCATTTTTTTATCTATTCTTTTAGGTCTATATATCACTACATATGATACATATACATTAAATATGATGTGTGTGGTTTTATACATTATATTATATTGGATATTAACCAATACATATGTGCTATTTATTATATGCTTATGTCACTGCATGTATTATTGACATTTTTTTTAGATCAATTTCTTACTTGGGAACTTTATTTTGTACCTAGATCTAGTATTTTGGGCTGAAGACATGGTTTATCTTACCATTTGATATGTCTTTGCACATACCTTTTGCTGTTTTTAATTGCTTTCAATTTGCTGTGTTACAGTTGTTTGCTATTTTTGTAATAAGGTTTTATTTTTTAATATGTTGTTCTCATTTTGCAAAAACTTTTCTTTTTTTATTCAATTTTTGGATGCCTTGCTAGCACTACAATTATTTTTCAGGTGGTGCCCACCATACCTCTCCCAGATGTACTGTATTTGACCATATCTGCACATTTGTTGCCCATCCTGAGAACCTCTGCCTGTCTACAGCTTATTACTACCGATGGGCGAACCCCCCGATGATCGGGATTGGCGGGTTCACCCGAGTTGTTTTGTAAAGTTCGAGCTCGAAGCTGGAGATGACGCGAACTTGCGTCCGAACTCCGAGCTTGGACTGTACACATATAGGATGGGACAGGGGGGGGGGGGGTGGAAGGGCTGTAAAAGAAAACATGAAAATGAATACTAATCATTATATTTATACTTACCTGTCCAGCGATGCATCCTCCCATCCCGCTGTCTCCCAGCCACATCTGCTTCCAGAGTTGCTTATTACCTTCCGGCAGTATTCACTGCATTCGGCAGTCTTTGGCTTTTTCTGGCAGTGTTCGTGCTGTAACATTATATATTCATGTGCTGGAAAACATGTTTTCTGCTGTTCTTAGAGTTTTCCTGAATATAACAATGGTAATTGTAATTTTATACTATTTTATGGTTTAAAGGGATCATCGAAGTGTTTTTAATAAGCACAGTTTGTAATATTCATGCCCTTAATCTTATAGATTTTTTCTGTAAAACATATGAGAATCAATACTATCTGTGTTTGCAGTAAATCTAGTTTACCACATAATGCAATAAAATTACCAAGATAATTGAAGGAGCATGATACAATTACTCATAAGACACTTGAGAGATAAAAATTTCAGTGTGGGAAATTTATTCTTAATCAATAATAGAGAGCTTAGTATAATCATGTATCACTGAAATATTTCCACTGACAAGAACTATGAGAAATAGGTAAGAAGAAACAGACAAGTGATAGGATTTTCTCACACATTAAAATTAGATTAGAACTTAAAGCTGACTAGTAAACTGTGCTGTTCGCCTGTGTGATGACTTTTTTTTTCTTGGACAGCACACAGGTGACGTAAGTATGTCCTACTCTAATCCTCCAGATCGGCTCATAATAGGTCTTGCTCCAAGTCCCTTGATCAGTCTCAGATCTGTGGTTTTCAAAGAAGTGTGAATGGATCTCTGAAACCTCATCTGTCCATGTGTAGTCCGATAAAAAATCTGTCAGTATCACAGAATTGAGAGAATGTAACCTAAGCAAGATTGTTCTACAAATGACATTATTATTCCAAGCCATACAATATGGATACAGAATAAATATTTCTGTCCAGTAACCGCTGACATCTTGTCTCATTAGAGTCATCTTCTGTTGTTTTTTCTGCATCTAGTCAGACCTTCATGTCTACATCTTTTAGCCATGACTTCTGTTAAGGCTGGCGGAATGCACCAAATAATATATGAGGGAAATAAGAGGTGCGTTCGCAGCCCGGGGTCCACCGTGCAGAGATGGAACCTGCTACTGAGTAATGGCGGATGAACACTTGCTCACACATGGGTTAGACGTCACCCAGTGTGAATGGAAGCGAACTCTATTGCTTCACAGAGTCGCTAAATGAATGCTGTTCCCTGTTAGCAGTCACAGGGTGCAGCTGGTAGACGCTGGTGGGATCCCTATGATTCACCCCGCTATACTGGTGATTACACTCACTCTGACCCTCGGTGGCTTTTGAGCCCGCGCCTGAGGACACCCTGAGTCAGATGCTGAGTCCAAGCGGGAATTCCCACCCTACACTGACCAGTTGTTAGGACACAACTAAAGATTTACCGCACTGAGTGCGTACAGTGCCGCTCTGGCGAACACCACTAACCACTCTAACTAGGGCTAGGAAAGTGCACTAGTTGCACACGGCGCCGCACTGGCGGTCGCTGCTAATTAAGCAGTAAACTCGTGCCTGGTGCTGGATGGCACAACCTGGTGCCAGGTAGCTCAATCACTCAAGTACTTTCAACAACACTAGGAATGGGTATGATTAAGGAGTTTTCACCAGATTCAGTCACACATCCACACACACGATTTCAGTTTTATACTAGTAAAAGTTTTATAGCTGTGGCCTTCTGGGACCTTCCTAGTGGTCCAATCGGAGCCACGACAGGACCTGAGCATGTGATCCCCGACCTCCAATGAGAGGTCGTTCCGTGGGCATGCTCAGTAGGACTTAGTCCATGGAACGTCTGCTCGCCGCTGATCCACTGATCACAAAGGCTGAGCGTAGAAAGGCAGCAGTAAACAAATGCACAGTATCAGCATGAGCCAGATGCTGGGCTCAACGTCTCTGCTGAGCCGGCTCCACAGCGGCTGGAGGAGAATGGGAGACAGCAGCGGACATAGTTCGAGATTCCCCCTGTGCAGCTGCGGGAACCTGACACCTAACAACTTTTTGATACTTGAGATCTGCCGTGCGCCCAAACAGTGGTTTACCCCCACATATAGGGCATCAGGGTACTCAGGACTGATTGGACAACAACTTTTGGGGTCCAGTTTCTCCTGTTACCCTTGCGAAAATAAAAAAATTGGGGGCTAAAAATTCATTTTTGTGGGGAAAAAAAGATTTTTAATTTTCATGGCTCTGCGTCAAACTTCTGTGAAGCACTTGAGCGTTCAAAATGCTCACCACATATCTAGATAAGTTCCTTGGGGGTCTAGTTTCCAAAATAGTCTCACTTGTGGGGGGTTCTACTGTTTAGGTACAACAGGGGCTCTGAAAATGCAACATGACACCCGCAGACCATTCCATCAAAGTCTGCATTTTAAAACATCACTTTTTCCCTTCCGAGCCCTGATGTGTGCCCAAACAGTGGTCCCCCACATATGGGGTATCAGCATACTCAGAAAAAATTGGACAACAAATTTTGGGGTCCAATTTCTCCTGCTACCCTTGGGAAAATAAAAAATTGGGGGCTAAAAAAATCATTTTTTTGTGGAAAAAAAAATATATTTTTACGACTCTGCCTTACAAACTTCTGTGAAGTACTTGGGCTTTCAAAGTGTTCACCACACATCTAGATAAGTTCCTTAGGGGGTCTAGTTTCCAAAATGGGGTCACTTGTGGGGTGTTTCTACTGTTTAGGTACATCAGGGGCTCTGCAAATGCAACATAACGCCCACAGACCATTCTATCAAAGTCTGCATTCCAAAGTGGCGCGCCTTCCCTTCCGAGCTCTGCCATGTGCCCAAACAGTGGTCCCCCCACATATGAGGTATCAGCGTACTCAGGATGAATTGCACAATAAATTTTGCAGTCCAATTTCTCCTGTTACCCTTGTGAAAGTAAAAATCTGGGGGTGAAAACATCATTTTTGTGGAAAAAATATGTTTTTTTTAATTTTCATGGCTCTACATTATAAACTTATGTGAAGCAGTTGAGGCTTCATAGTGCTCACCACACATCTAGATAAGCTCTTTGTGGGGTCTAGTTTCCAAAATGGGGGTTTCTACTTTTTAGGTACATCAGGAGCTCTGCAAATGCAACATGACGCCCGCAGACCATTCCATCAAAGTCTGCATTTTAAAACGTCACTACTTCCCTTCCGAGCCCCGTTGTGTGCCCAAACAGTGGTCCCCCCCCACATATGGGGTATCAGCGTACTCAGGACAAACTGGACAACAAATTTTGTGGTCCAATTTCTCCTGTTACCCTTGAGAAAATAACAAATTGCAAGCTAAAAAATCATTTTTGAGGAAAAAAAAGTTTTCTTTATTTTCACAGCTCTGCATTATAAAGGTCTGTGAAGCACTTGGGTGTTCAAAGTGCTCACTGTTTAAGTACATCAGGAGCTCTGCAAATGCAGCATGATGCCCGCAGACCATTCCATCAAAGTCTGCATTTTAAAACGTCACTACTTCCCTTCTGATCCCCGATGTGTGCCTAAACAGTGTTCCCCCCCCCCAAATATTGGGTATCAGCGTATTCAGGACAAACTGTGCAATAATAATAATAATTTTGAGGTCCAATTTCTCCTGTTACCCTTGAGAAAATAAAAAATTGCGAGCTAAAAATTAATTTTTGAGGGGAAAAAAAGGATTTTTTATTTTCACGGCTCTACATTATAAATTTCTGTGAAGCACTTGGGGGTTCAAAGTGCTCACCAAACATCTAGATAACTTCCTTAATGGGTTTAGTTTCCAAAATGGGGTCACTTGTGGGGGTTTCCACTGTTTAGTCACATCAGTGGCTCTCCAAACGCCACATGGCGTCCGATCTCAATTCCAGCCAATTCTGCATTGAAAAAGTCAAATGGAACTCCTTCTCTTCCAAGCTCTGCCGTGCGCCCAAACTGTGGTTTGCCCTCACATATGGGGTATTGGCGTACTCAGGACAAATTGCACAACAACTTTTCAGGTCTAATTTCTCCTGTTACCCTTGTGAAAATAAAGATTTGGGGGTGAAATGATCATTTTTGTAAAAAAATGTGATTTTTTTTATTTTCATGGCTCTACGTTATAAACTTCTGTGAAGCACCTGGGGGTTTAGCCAAGTTCCTTAAAGGGTCTAGATTCCAAAATGGTGTCACATTTGGAGGGTTTCCATGGTTTAGGCACATCAGGGGCCCTCCAAACGCGACATGGCGTCCGATCTCAATTCCAGCCAATTCTGCTTTGAAAAAGTCAAACGGTACTCCTTCTCTTCCAAGCCCTGCCGTGCGCCCAAACAGTGGTTTACCCCCACATATGGGGTATCAGCGTATTCAGGAGCATTTGCATAACAATTTTGTGGTTCATTTTCTCTTTTTACCCTTGCGAAAATAAAAAAATTGGTTCTGAAATTAAATGTTTGCAAAAAAAAGTTAAATGTTCATTTTTTCCTTCCACATTGTTTCAGTTGCTGTGAAGCATGTCAAGGGTTAATAAACTTCTTGAATGTGGTTTTGAGCACCTTGAGGGGTGTAGTTTTTAGAATGGTGTCAAGTGTGGGTATTTTCTGTCATGTACACCCCTCAAAGTGACTTTAAATGTGAGGTGGTCCCTAAAAAAATGGTTTTGTAAATTTTGTTGTAAAAATGAGAAACCGCTGGTCAACTTTTAACCCTTATAACTTCCTAACAAAAAAAAATTGGTTTCCAAAATTGTGCTGATGTAAAGTAGGCATGTGGGAAATGTTATTTATTAACTATTTTGTGTGACATATCTCTCTGATTTAAGGGCATAAAAATTCAAAGTTTGAAAATTGCAACATTTTAAAAATGTTCGCCTTATTTCCATGTTTTTCATAAATAATCACAAGTAATATCGAATAATTGTTACCACTATCATGAAGTACAATATGTCATGAAAAAACATTCTCAGAATCAGCGTGATCCGTTAAAGATTTCCAGAGTTATAACCTCATAAAGTGACAGTGGTCAGAATTGTAAAAATTGGCTCGGTCATTAAGTACCAAATTGGCTCTGTCACTAAGGGGTTAAAGTTTATCACAAGTTGCTTTCGGAGCTGGGATCTGAAACTTAGAAATCTTTTGGCAAGTGAATAGAAATGGCGGATCATAAATAATTTAATTGGTGTTCCTTATTAAAAGTGAGTAGCTCCAATATTTATGTTTTTGAGTTCTTAGATTTAAACATGTGCAAAACAATACTTTATAATTGACAATTTTCTAAAAGTTTTAGAAAACGTTTGAGATACTATGTAGAAAGAAAAGTTAAAGCATTGTCTATGATCAATGAAAATTTGGATCATGAGGAGATGGAATAAAATATGGAAAAAAAAGTTTTTACCTTTTTAAACCCTGCTGCAACACTCAATAATCTTATGCTCCCAACCAGTGTTCACTAGGGTTGAGCGACTTTCATTTTTTTAAGATCGAGTCGGGTTTTGCGAAACCTGACTTTGTCCAGAGTCGAGTCGAGTGCAGTCGGCCGATTATCGCTAAAAGACGAGGGTCGACCGAAACACGAAATCCAATGCAAGTCAATGGGGAAGCATAGTCGGCAGTGAGTGGAGGCCAGGAAAACACCTAATTTTAATGCCAAAAACATCCATTCTTGTTTCTGAAGCTTGTCAATCTTAATTAACTTTCTAATAATAGTTGGGCATTGGAAATTTGGGATCATTTGGCAAAAGTTGTGGGGGGTAGGGCTGGTTCAAGGTTTTAGTGGGCCCAGGAAACGTGGACTACGTCACGGCGGTGGAGCAGTGAGAGGTAACTATGTCAAGTTTGCAAGTGCTGTGATCCTAAGCAAGCAGGGGGGGCCCACTCGTTGGCATTGGCACTGGCACAGGGCCCCTCAAAGTACAGCGGTGTGTTTGCATGGCGGGGGCGCCTCCCACCAGCAGCGACACTTTTTGCGTACTCTGAGGGGCCCTGTGCCAGTGACGTCACCAATGAGTATGCCCCCCCACCTGATGAAGGAACCTGCACTTTCATCTGCACCTTCCTCTTTGTCCCTGTGTAAGGTGGTATAACATGCGGGAAGGGGAACCTTACTTTCAGCAGGGTCAGATTCTGGCTGTGTAGAGTGCAAGGGGAATGTAGTGGTCTAGGTCAATGTACCAGCAGACTCATCTAGCAGTGGCTGGGCAATGGGCAGGATGAGGAGGAAACACAGATATAGGGCCAAAGAATAAAGTAGGCTAAATGCAGTTCAAAATTGGTAACAGGACTAAACAGGCGGCATTGCTTTGTTCAGTGGAGGAGCAAACCCAGGAGCATCAGACACTGTTTTAAGGGCCCAACCACACTAGTAGGCCAAATGCAGTTTAATATCTGCTACTGTAGGCCAAAAGCCTAAAGACTGAAGCTCAGCTTTATACAGTGGAAGACAACACCAGGGAGCGGCAGACCCCGTTAGTAGGCCGTAACCACCAAGCTTTTTAAAAACAGCACTTTATGAGAGCCAGAAGGTTGAAACTCAGATTTATTCAGTTGAGGAAAACACCAGGGAGCGGCAGACACCGTTAGTAGGCCGTAACCACCAAGTTTTTTAAAAAACAGCACTTAATGAGAGCCAGAAGGTTGAAGCTCAGCTTTATTCAGTTGAGGTCAACACCAGGGAGCGGCAGACCCCGTTAGTAGGCCGTAACCACCAAGCTTTTTAAAAAACAGCACTTAATGAGAGCCAGAAGGTTGAAGCTCAGATTTAGACAGTGGAGGACAATTTTAATTAGGGACTGCACACAGACTTAGTAGGCTGTCCCCTGTGGACCATGCATCCACCACATTAACCCATTGCGCCGTAATGGACACGTAACCTTCCATGGCCATGCCTACAGGTCCATGCGTCTGTTGTCAGGTGCACCTTTGTACTCACAGATTGCCAGAGTGCATGGACAATGCGGTCTTTTACATGCTGGTGGAGGGTTGGGATGGCTTTTCTCACAAAAGAAGTGTCGACTGGTTAGCTTGTAACGTGGTACAGCGTAGTCCATCATGGCTTTATTAATATTAAATAAAATATATAAATACAGTTAGGTCCATATATATTTGGACAGAGACAACATTTTTCTAATTTTGGTTAGACACATTACCACAATGAATTTTAAACAAAACAATTCAGATGCAGTTGAAGTTCAGACTTTCAGCTTTCATTTGAGGGTATCCACATTAAAATTGGATGAAGGGTTTAGGAGTTTCAGCTCCTTAACACGTGCCACCGTGTTTTTAAAGGGACCAAAAGTAATTGGACAATTGATTTCAAGGCTATTTCATGGACAGGATGGGCAATCCCTTTGTTATGTCATTCTCAATTAAGCAGATAAAAGGCCTGGAGTTGATTTGAGGTGTCGTGCTTGCATTTGGAAGGTTTTGCTGTGAAGTAAACATGCGGTCAAAGGAGCTCTCCATGCAGGTGAAACAAGCCATCCTTAAGCTGCGAAAACAGAAAACACCCATCCGAGAAATTTCTACAATATTAGGAGTGGCAAAATCTACAGTTTGGTACATCCTGAGAAAGAAAGAAAGCACTGGTGAACTCATCAATACAAAAAGACCTGGGCGCCCACGGAAGACAACAGTGGTGGATGATCGCAGAATAATCTCCATGCTGAAGAGAAACCCCTTCACAACAGCCAACCAAGTGAACAACACTCTCCAGGAGGTCGGCGTATCAATATCAAAATCTACCATAAAGAGAAGACTGCATGAAAGTAAATACAGAGGGTTCACTGCACGGTGCAAGCCACTCATAAGCATCAAGAATAAAAAGGCTAGACTGGACTTTGCTAAAAAACATCTAAAAAAGCCAGCACAGTTCTGGAAGAACATTCTTTGGACAGATGAAACCAAGATCAACCTCTACGAGAATGATGGAAAGAGAAAAATATGGCGAAGGCGTGGTACAGCTCATGATCCAAAGCATACCACATCATCTGTAAAACACGGCGGAGGCAGTGTGATGGCTTGGGCATGCATGGCTGCCAGTGGCACTGGGCCACTAGTGTTTACTGATGATGTGACATAGGACAGAAGCAGCCAAATGAATTCTGAGGTATTCAGAGACATACTGTGTGCTCATATCCAGCCAAATGCAGCCAAACTGATTGGCCGTCGTTTCATACTACAGATGGACAATGACCCAAAACATAAAGCCAAAGCAACCCAGGAGTTTATTAAAGCAAAAAAGTGGAATATTCTTGAATGGCCAAGTCAGTCACCTGATCTCAACCCAATTGACCATGCATTTCACTTGTTAAAGACTAAACTTCAGACAGAAAGGCCCACAAACAAACAGCAACTAAAAAACACAACAGTGAAGGCCTGGCAGAGCATCAAAAAAGAGGAAACACAGTGTCTGGTGATGTCCATGAGTTCAAGACTTCAGGCAGTCATTGCCAACAAAGGGTTTTCAACCAAGTACTAAAAAAGAACATTTTATTTAAAATTACTGAATCTGTTCAATTACTTTTGGTCCCTTTAAAAACAGGGTGGCACATGTTAAGAAGCTGAAACTCCTAAACCCGTCATCCAATTTTAATGTGGATACTCTCAAATGAAAGCTGAAAGTCTAAACTTCAACTGCATCTAAATTGTTTTGTTTAAAATTCATTGTGGTAATGTCTATAACCAAAATTAGAAAAATGTTGTCTCTGTCCAAATATATATGGACCTAACTGTAGGCTCTATGAACTTTTAAATAGGTTCCAGGGGTACACGGGCAGCATTGGTGTGGTCAGCGGAGGAGGATTGCAAGTAGGGACCGCAGACAGGCTAATGAAGGCCTAAAATAACAAAAAATAGGCTCATGGCTGTTTTAAATCGGTTACATGGATACACAGGCAGCATTGTGGTCACTGGAGGAGTATTGCAAGGAGGGACCGCAGACAGGTTAATGAAGGCCTAAAATAACAAAAAATAGGCTCATGGCAGTTTTAAATCGGTTACATGGATACACAGGCACCATTGTGGTCAGTGGAGTAGTATTGCAAGTAGGGACCGCAGACAGGCTAATGAAGGCCTAAAATATCAAAAAATAGGCTCAAGGCAGTTTTAAATCGGTTACATGGATACACAGGCAGCATTGTGGTCAGTGGAGGAGTATTGCAAGTAGGGACCGCAGACAGGCTAATGAAGGCCCGCAGACAGGCTAATGAAGGCCTAAAATAACTAAAAATAGGCTCATGGCAGTTTTAAATCGGTTACATGGATACACAGGCAGCATTGTGGTCAGTGGAGGAGTATTGCAAGGAGGGACTGCAGACAGGCTAATGAAGGCCTAAAATAACTAAAAATAGGCTCATGGCAGTTTTAAATAGGTTACATGGATACACAGGCAGCATTGTGGTCAGTGGAGGAGTATTGCAAGGAGGGACCGCAGACAGGCTAATGAAGGCCTAAAATAACTAAAAATAGGCTCATGGCAGTTTTAAATAGGTTACATGGATACAGAGGCAGCATTGTGGTCAGTGGAGGAGTATTGCAAGGAGGGACCGCAGACAGGCTAATGAAGGCCTAAAATAACAAAAAATAGGCTCAAGGCAGTTTTAAATCAGTTACATGGATACACAGGCAGCATTGTGGTCAGTGGAGGAGTATTGCAAGGAGGGACCGCAGACAGGCTAATGAAGGCCCGCAGACAGGCTAATGAAGGCCTAAAATAACTAAAAATAGGCTCATGAGTCATGGCAGTTTTAAATCGGATACATGGATACACAGGCAGCATTGTGGTCAGTGGAGGAGTATTGCAAGGAGGGACCGCAGACAGGCTAATGAAGGCCTAAAATAACTAAAAATAGGCTCATGGCAGTTTTAAATAGGTTACATGGATACACAGGCAGCATTGTGGTCAGTGGAGGAGTATTGCAAGGAGGGACCGCAGACAGGCTAATGAAGGCCTAAAATAACTAAAAATAGGCTCATGGCAGTTTTAAATAGGTTACATGGATACACAGGCAGCATTGTGGTCAGTGGAGGAGTATTGCAAGAAGGGACCGCAGACAGGCTAATGAAGGCCTAAAATAACTAAAAATAGGCTCATGGCAGTTTTAAATAGGATACATGGATACACAGGCAGCATTGTGGTCAGTGGAGGAGTATTGCAGAGAGGGACCGCAGACAGGCTAATGAATGCCTAAAATAACAAAAAATAGGCTCATGGCAGTTTTAAATCGGTTACATGGATACACAGGCAGCATTGTGGTCAGTGGAGGAGTATTGCAAGGAGGGACCGCAGACAGGCTAATGAAGGCCTAAAATAACTAAAAATAGGCTCATGGCAGTTTTAAATAGGTTACATGGATACACAGGCAGCATTGTGGTCAGTGGAGGAGTATTGCAAGGAGGGACCGCAGACAGGCTAATGAAGGCCTAAAATAACTAAAAATAGGCACATGGCAGTTTTAAATAGGTTACATGGATACACAGGCAGCATTGTGGTCAGTGGAGGAGTATTGCAAGGAGGGACCACAGACAGGCTAATGAAGGCCTAAAATAACTAAAAATAGGCTCATGGCAGTTTTAAATAGGTTACATGGATACACAGGCAGCATTGTGGTCAGTGGAGGAGTATTGCAAGGAGGGACCGCAGACAGGCTAATGAAGGCCTAAAATAACTAAAAATAGGCTCATGGCAGTTTTAAATCGGTTACATGGATACACAGGCAGCATTGTGGTCAGTGGAGGAGTATTGCAAGTAGGGACCGCAGACAGGCTAATGAAGGCCTAAAATAACAAAAAATAGGCTCAAGGCAGTTTTAAATCGGTTACATGGATACACAGGCAGCATTGTGGTCAGTGGAGGAGTATTGCAAGTAGGGACCGCAGACAGGCTAATGAAGGCCCGCAGACAGGCTAATGAAGGCCTAAAATAACTAAAAATAGGCTCATGGCAGTTTTAAATTGGTTACATGGATACACAGGCAGCATTGTGGTCAGTGGAGGAGTATTGCAAGGAGGGACCGCAGACAGGCTAATGAAGGCCTAAAATAACTAAAAATAGGCTCATGGCAGTTTTAAATAGGTTACATGGATACACAGGCAGCATTGTGGTCAGTGGAGGAGTATTGCAAGGAGGGACCGCAGACAGGCTAATAAAGGCCTAAAATAACTAAAAATAGGCTCATGGCAGTTTTAAATAGGTTACATGGATACACAGGCAGCATTGTGGTCAGTGGAGGAGTATTGCAAGGAGGGACCGCAGACAGGCTAATGAAGGCCTAAAATAACAAAAAATAGGCTCATGGCAGTTTTAAATCGGTTACATGGATACACAGGCAGCATTGTGGTCAGTGGAGGAGTATTGCAAGTAGGGACCGCAGACAGGCTAATGAAGGCCTAAAATAACTAAAAATAGGCTCATGGCAGTTTTAAATCGGTTACATGGATACACAGGCAGCATTGTGGTCAGTGGAGGAGTATTGCAAGTAGGGACCGCAGACTGGCTAATGAAGGCCCGCAGACAGGCTAATGAAGGCCTAAAATAACTAAAAATAGGCTCATGGCAGTTTTAAATCGGTTACATGGATACACAGGCAGCATTGTGGTCAGTGGAGGAGTATTGCAAGGAGGGACCGCAGACAGGCTAATGAAGGCCTAAAATAACTAAAAATAGGCTCATGGCAGTTTTAAATAGGTTACATGGATATACAGGCAGCATTGTGGTCAGTGGAGGAGTATTGCAAGGAGGGACTGCAGACAGGCTAATGAAGGCCTAAAATAACTAATAATAGGCTCATGGCAGTTTTAAATAGGTTACATGGATACACAGGCAGCATTGTGGTCAGTGGAGGAGTATTGCAAGGAGGGACCGCAGACAGGCTAATGAAGGCCTAAAATAACAAAAAATAGGCTCAAGGCAGTTTTAAATCGGTTACATGGATACACAGGCAGCATTGTGGTCAGTGGAGGAGTATTGCAAGGAGGGACCGCAGACAGGCTAATGAAGGCCTAAAATAACAAAAAATAGGCTCAAGGCAGTTTTAAATCGGTTACATGGATACACAGGCAGCATTGTGGTCAGTGGAGGAGTATTGCAAGTAGGGACCGCAGACAGGCTAATGAAGGCCCGCAGACAGGCTAATGAAGGCCTAAAATAACTAAAAATAGGCTCATGGCAGTTTTAAATCGGTTACATGGATACACAGGCAGCATTGTGGTCAGTGGAGGAGTATTGCAAGGAGGGACCGCAGACAGGCTAATGAAGGCCTAAAAT
This sequence comes from Ranitomeya variabilis, assembly GCF_051348905.1. Lineage (NCBI taxonomy): Eukaryota > Metazoa > Chordata > Amphibia > Anura > Dendrobatidae > Ranitomeya > Ranitomeya variabilis. The sequence continues at coordinate 68,793,916 of NC_135237.1, read as the reverse complement.
AACTAAAAATAGGCTCATGGCAGTTTTAAATAGGTTACATGGATACACAGGCAGCATTGTGGTCAGTGGAGGAGTATTGCAAGCACGGATCGCAGACAGGCTAATGAAGGCCTAAAATAACAAAAAATAGGCTCAAGGCAGTTTTAAATCAGTTACATGGATACACAGGCAGCATTGTGGTCAGTGGAGGAGTATTGCAAGGAGGGACCGCAGACAGGCTAATGAAGGCCTAAAATAACTAAAAATAGGCTCATGGCAGTTTTAAATAGGTTACATGGATACACAGGCAGCATTGTGGTCAGTGGAGGAGTATTGCAAGGAGGGACTGCACACAGGCTAATGAAGGCCTAAAATAACTAAAAATAGGCTTATGGCAGTTTTAAATAGGTTACATGGATACACAGGCAGCATTGTGGTCAGTGGAGGAGTATTGCAAGGAGGGACCGCAGACAGGCTAATGAAGGCCTAAAATAACAAAAAATAGGCTCAAGGCAGTTTTAAATCGGTTACATGGATACACAGGCAGCATTGTGGTCAGTGGAGGAGTATTGCAAGTAGGGACCGCAGACAGGCTAATGAAGGCCCGCAGACAGGCTAATGAAGGCCTAAAATAACTAAAAATAGGCTCATGGCAGTTTTAAATCGGTTACATGGATACACAGGCAGCATTGTGGTCAGTGGAGGAGTATTGCAAGGAGGGACCGCAGACAGGCTAATGAAGGCCTAAAATAACTAAAAATAGGCTCATGGCAGTTTTAAATAGGTTACATGGATACACAGGCAGCATTGTGGTCAGTGGAGGAGTATTGCAAGGAGGGACCGCAGAGAGGCTAATGAAGGCCTAAAATAACTAAAAATAGGCTCATGGCAGTTTTAAATCGGTTACATGGATACACAGGCAGCATTGTGGTCAGTGGAGGAGTATTGCAAGTACGGATCGCAGACAGGCTAATGAAGGCCTAAAATAACAAAAAATAGGCTCAAGGCAGTTTTAAATCAGTTACATGGATACACAGGCAGCATTGTGGTCAGTGGAGGAGTATTGCAAGTAGGGACCGCAGACAGGCTAATGAAGGCCTAAAATAACAAAAAATAGGCTCATGGCAGTTTTAAATCGGTTACATGGATACACAGGCAGCATTGTGGTCAGTGGAGGAGTATTGCAAGGAGGGACCGCAGACAGGCTAATGAAGGCCTAAAATAACTAAAAATAGGCTCATGGCAGTTTTAAATAGGTTACATGGATACACAGGCAGCATTGTGGTCAGTGGAGGAGTATTGCAAGGAGGGACTGCACACAGGCTAATGAAGGCCTAAAATAACTAAAAATAGGCTTATGGCAGTTTTAAATAGGTTACATGGATACACAGGCAGCATTGTGGTCAGTGGAGGAGTATTGCAAGGAGGGACCGCAGACAGGCTAATGAAGGCCAAAAATAACAAAAAATAGGCTCAAGGCAGTTTTAAATAGGTTACATGGATACACAGGCAGCATTGTGGTCAGCGGAGGAGGATTGCAAGGAGTGTCTGACACAGTTAGTACTCCCAAAAAATAAATAGATGTTAATGTCTTGCAAAACAACAACAACAAAAAAAAAAGTGTGGCATACTTAGGTACAGGGGTGGGCTCATCTGCTGAGTTTCTGACAAAGTAATTTGGCAGTAGGTATTTACTGGTGTCAATATAGGACACTGACCCAGACTACTTTAACTAGCATCATAGATGTCAACAAATTGGTATTGTCAGTGCCAGGCATTGAATGATGTCAGCGCATAGACTAAACATTGGTGGAGCTGTGCGAGAGAATTTTGCACGTGGTAGAGCACAGTTTGAGCTGGGGGGGGGGAACTCTCTTGTGGCCGGCGGTACCTTCCCGGGGCCCCTCATGTTACAATGGTGTGTCTGACATTGGGTGCGCACCACCACCGCCAGAGACACTTCATTGTACTATGTGGGACCCAGTGGCAGTGCCGTCGACCAAAAGCGGGCACACCCACCTCTTCAGACAAACAGCACTGTAACGGGTGCTTGCGCCAAGTGGCGAGAGCACGGCCCCGTGGGGGGAGTTTTCCCATTGAGGGAGGTGTAAACATGTCGTATGCTGGACAAACAGCTGCTGCAAATTAAGAGATTGGAACACTCAGTAAGACCAGTCCACAAGCAAGACCTTTTTATAGGAATAGGTGTCAGCCGGGAAAGGTGGGGCAAAATAATTTGAAATCCAGGAGTGGTTCATTTTAATGAAGGTTAGTGTTGAGCATTCCGATACCGCAAGTATCGGGTATCGGCCGATATTTGCTGTATCGGAATTCCGATACCGAGATCCGATACTTTTGTGGTATCGGTATCGAAACAACATTAATGTGTAAATTACAACATTAATGTGTAAAATAAAGAATTAAAATAAAAAATATTGCTATACTCACCTCTCCGACGCAGCCTGGACCTCACCGAGGGAACCGGCAGCGTTCTTTGCTTAAAATGCGCGCTTTTCCTTCCTTCCGTGACGTCACGGCTTCTGATTGGTCGCGTGCCGCCCATGTGGCCGCGACGCGACCAATCACAGCAAGCCGTGACGTAATTTTCAGGTCCTTCTAGGCATTCAGTATTTTAAAATTACGTTCCGGCTTTGTGATTGGTCGCGTCACGGTCACATGGGCGACGCGACCAATCACAAGCCGTGACGTCACGGGAGGCAGAAAACGCGCGCATTTTTAAAATTACGTCGCGGCTTGTGATTGGTTGCGTGCCGCCCATGTGACCGCGACGCGACCAATCACAGCAAGCCGTGACGTAATTTTAGGTCCTGAATGCAGAAATAGGCATCAGGACCTGAAATTACGTCACGGCTTGCTGTGATTGGTCGCGTCGCGGTCACATGGGTGGCACGCAACCAATCACAAGCCGTGACGTAATTTTAAAAATGCGCGCGTCTCCTGCCTCCCGTGACGTCACGGCTTGTGATTGGTCGCGTCGCCCATGTGACCGCGACGCGACCAATCACAAAGCCGGAACGTAATTTTAAAATACTGAATGCCTAGAAGGACCTGAAAATTACGTCACGGCTTGCTGTGATTGGTCGCGTCGCGGCCACATGGGCGGCACGCGACCAATCAGAAGCCGTGACGTCACGGAAGGAAGGAAAAGCGCGCATTTTAAGCAAAGAACGCTGCCGGTTCCCTCGGTGAGGTCCAGGCTGCGTCGGAGAGGTGAGTATAGCAATATTTTTTATTTTAATTCTTTATTTTACACATTAATATGGTTCCCAGGGCCTGAAGGAGAGTTTACTCTCCTTCAGACCCTGGGAACCATCAGGCATACCGTCCGATACATGAGTCCCATTGACTTGTATTGGTATCGGGTATCGGTATCGGATTAGATCCGATACTTTGCCGGTATCGGCCGATACTTTCCGATACCGATACTTTCAAGTATCGGACGGTATCGCTCAACACTAATGAAGGTGAGATCATCCACATTTTGGGTAGCCAGACGAGTCCTTTTTTCGGTTAATATTGAACCAGCAGCACTGAATACTCTTTCTGATACCACACTAGCTGCTGGGCAAGCAAGCTCCTGCAATGCATATTCTGCCAATTCAGGCCAGGTGTCTAATTTGGATGCCCGCCCAGTAATCAAATGGGAATGATGGTTGAGGGAGAACATCGATAAGGGATGAAAAATAGTTAGTAACCATACTGGACAAATGTTGTCTCCTGTCACTTTGAATAGATGCTGCAGTACCTGTCCTGTCTGCTGTCATTGCGAAATCACTCCACAACCTGGTCAGAAAACCCCTCTGTCCAACGCCACTTCTGATCTGTGCACCTCTAACACCTCTGCCCTGTAGCCCCCTGCAGCTCGTGTGAGAACCATCACCGGCGCTGTGTGCTGGGAATGCCTGAATCAAACGGTCTACAAGAGTAGCTTGTTTGGTTGCTAATATTTGTTCGAGGTTCTCATGTGGCATAATATTTAGCAATTTGCCTTTATAGCGAGGGTCAAGGATGCAGGCCAACCAGTAATCATCATCGCTCATCATTTTAATAATGTGTGGGTCCCTTTTGAGGATACGTAAGGCATAATCCGCCATGTGGGCCAAAGTTCCAGTTGTCAAATCTGCGGTTGTGCTGGTTTGAGGGGCAGTTACAGGCAAATCTACGTCACTTGTCTCCCTTAAAAAAACAGAACCCGGCCTTGCAACGCCACTAATTTTGGTTGGCCCAGGAGAAGCTTCCTCATTAAAAAAGTACTCATCCCCATCATCCTCCTCGTCCTCCTCCTCCTCTTCGCCCGCTACCGCGTCCTCTACACGGCCCTGACCAGACAATGGCTGACTGTCATCAAGGCTTTCCTCTTCCTCGGCTGCAGACGCCTGCTCCTTTATGTGCGTCAAACTTTGCATCAGCAGACGCATTAGGGGGATGCTCATGCCTATTATGGCGTTGTCTGCACTAACCAGCCGTGTGCATTCCTCAAAACACTGAAGGACTTGACACAGGTCTTGTAGCTTCGACCACTGCACACCTGACAACTCCATATCTGCCATCCAACTGCCTGCCCGTGTATCCTCCCACAAATACATAACAGCATGCCTCTGTTCGCACAGTCTCTGAAGCATATGCAGTGTGGAGTTCCACCTTGTTGCAACGTCGATGATTAGGTGATGCTGGGGAAGGTTCAAAGACCGCTGATAGTTCTGCATACGGCTGGAGTATACGGGCGAACGGCGGATATGCGAGCAAAGTCTGCGCACTTTGAGGAGCAGGTCGGGTAACCCCGGATAACTTTTCAGGAAGCACTGCACCACCAGGTTTAAGGTGTGAGCCAGGAATGTGTTTCAGTTGGGAAAGGGCTATGGCAGCCATGAAATTCCTTCCGTTATCACTCACTACCTTGCCTGCCTCAAGATGTACAGTGCCCAGCCATGACTGAGTTTCTTTCTGCAAGAACTCGGACAGAACTTCCGCGGTGTGTCTGTTGTCGCCCAAACACTTCATTGCCAATACAGCCTGCTTACGCTTGCCACTAGCTGTCCCATAATGGCACACCTGGTGTGCAACAGTGGCAGCTGCGGATGGAGTGGATGTGTGACTGCGGTCTGTGGACGAGCTCTCGCTTCTGCAGGAGGAGGAGAAAGAGGAGGAGGGGGGGCGAACGCCTACAGCCAACTCTTTCCTTGACCGTGGGCTAGGCAGAACTGTCCCAATATTGCTGTCCCCTGTGGACACTGCATCCACCACATTCACCCAGTGTGCCGTGATGGACACGTAACGTCCCTGGCCATGCCTACTGGTCCATGCATCTGTTGTCAGGTGCACCTTTGTAATCACAGACAGCCTGAGTTCCTTGACAATGCGGTCTTTAACATGCTGTTGGAGGGCTGGGATGGCTTTTCTAGAAAAGAAGTGTCGACTGGGTAGCTCGTAGCGTGGTACAGCATAGTCCATCAGCGCTTTGAAAGCTTCGCTTTCAACTAACCGGTAGGGCATCATCTCTAATGAGATTAGTCTAGCAATGTGGGCGTTCAAACCCTGTGTACGCGGATGCGAGGATGAGTACTTCCTTTTCCTAACAAGAGTCTCATGTAGGGTGAGCTGGACTGGAGAGCTGGAGATCGTGGAACTAGCGGTGGTGCCGGTGGACATGGGTGACTGAGAGAGGGTTGGAGATGGTATTCTTGCCGGTGCCCTACATGCAGTGTTTCCTACTGCGAACCTGGTGATTCCCTGACTGCTTTGGCCTGGCGACGAAAGCTGCACAGATACTGCAGGTGGTGCGGGAAATGGTGGGTTTACAGTGAGGGAAGGGATGTAGCATTGCTGACTTGCTTCATTGGCCGAGGGTGCTGCAAGCTTTAGGGACGTTTGGTAGTTAGTCCAGGCTTGCAAATGCATGGTGCATAAATGTCTATGCATGCAACTTGTATTTAGACTTTTAAGATTCTGACCTCTGCTTAAGGTAGTTGAACATTTTTGACAGATGACTTTGCGCTGATCATTTGGATGTTGTTTAAAAAAATGCCAGACTGCACTCTTTCTACTATCGTATACCTTTTCAGGCATTGCAGACTGAGCTTCTTTAACCAGATGGCCACGCTGTCCTCCAACTGGTTTTGGTTTTGCCACGCGTTTTTGGCCAGATACGGGCCCGGCAGATGGAACCTGTTGTGATGTTGATGCCTGCTGCGGCTCCTCCTCCTCCGCTTCAGAACTACTGCCGCCTGCACCCTGTTCCCCCAATGGCTGCCAATCGGGGTCAACAACTGGGTCATCTATGACCTCCTCTTCTATGTCGTGTGCAACTTCGTCTGTGTCACCGTGTAAGCCGGTGGTATTGCGTTCGTGACGGGGCACCATAGTCTCCGCTGGGTTTGATTCTGCCTCAGTACACTGCGAGGGCAATGTTCTGGTCTGAGTCAAAGGAACAGCATAGTAATCTGGCTGTGGCTGTGCATCTGTGCACTCCATGTCCGATTCAACTTCTAATGGGCATGGACTGTTAACTGTTTCACTGTCTAACCCAGGAACGGTATGTGTAAAGAGCTCCATGGAGTAACCCGTTGTGTCGACTGACGCATCCTTCACTGTTGTTCTGGGTGAAGGACACAAGGAAGCGACTTGTTCCTGACCGGGAGCATCCACTGACGATGCACTGCTCTGACATTTGACACTTTCCGAGGAGGAGGCAAAAGAGCTAGAGGCAGAGTCAGCAATGAAAGCCAATACTTGTTCCTCCTGCTCCGGCTTCAAAAGTGGTTTTCCTACTCCCAGAAAAGAGAGCGTTCGAGGCCTTGTGTAGCCAGACAATGAACCTGGATCAACAACTCGAGACTTAGGTGCTGTACTGCTTTTACCACGACCACCTGATGCTCCACCACCACTACCATCATTACCAGCTGACAATGACCGCCCACGGCCACGACCTATTCCACTAGACTTCCTCATTGTTTGCAAAACGTAACCAAAGTAACGGTATTTGTTACTGTAAAACAACTTATAAGGTGAACTCAAACTTCTGTAGGATTTTTATATATACCTTTATAGGTGCCTGACACTGAAAGGAAAATCAGGCCCAATGTTACACACTAGGTTTTCTGTGCCCCAATAATTTGAGACAGATGGCACACACAGGACCAGCACTCAAGCAGAAATGCCAATCTTAATCTCCCACAATTTTTTTTTTTCTGGGAGAATTTAAAAAAAAAAAAAAAAAAAAAACAATATTACACACTAGGTTTTCTGTGGCACACAATGAGAGACAGATGCCACACACAGGACTGGCACAGAGGCAGACTTGCCAATCTTTATCTCCCACTAATTATTTTTTTTTTGACAGGGAGAATTTACCCCCCCCAAAAAAAGAATGGCTCAGTATTACACAGTGGTTTTCGGTGGCACACAATGAGAGACAGATGCCACAAACAGGACTGGCACAGAGGCAGACTTGCCAATCTTTATCTCCCACTAATAAGTTTTTTTTTTACAGGGAGAATTTAGAAAAAAAAAAAAAGGCCCAGTATTACACAGTGGTTTTCGGTGGCTCACAATGAGAGACAGATGCCACACACAGGACTGGCACAGAGGCAGACTTGCCAATCTTTATCTCCCACTAATTATTATTTTTTTGACAGGGAGAATTTACCCCCCCAAAAAAAAGAATGGCCCAGTATTACACAGTGGTTTTCGGTGGCACACAATGAGAGACAGATGCCACACACAGGACTGGCACAGAGGCAGACTTGCCAATCTTTATCTCCCACTAATAATTTTTTTTTTTACAGGGAGAATTTAGAAAAAAAAAAAAAGGCCCAGTATTACACAGTGGTTTTCGGTGGCACACAATGAGAGACAGATGCCACACACAGGACTGGCACAGAGGCAGACTTGCCAATCTTTATCTCCCACTAATAATTTTTTTTTTTCAGGGAGAATTTAGAAAAAAAAAAAGAATGGCCCAGTATTACACAGTGGTTTTCGGTGGCACACAATGAGAGGCAGATGCCACACACAGGACTGGCACAGAGGCAGACTTGCCAATCTTTATCTCCCACTAATTATTTTTTTTTTTACAGGGAGAATTTACCCCCCCAAAAAAAGAATGGCCCAGTATTACACAGTGGTTTTCGGTGGCACACAATGAGAGACAGATGCCACACACAGGACTGGCACAGAGGCAGACTTGCCAATCTTTATCTCCCACTAATAATTTTTTTTTTCAGGGAGAATTTAGAAAAAAAAAAAAAAGGCCCAGTATTACACAGTGGTTTTCGGTGGCACACAATGAGAGACAGATGCCACACACAGGACTGGCACAGAGGCAGACTTGCCAATCTTTATCTCCCACTAATTATTATTTTTTGGACAGGGAGAATTAACCCCCCCAAAAAAATGGCCCAGTATTACACAGTGGTTTTAGGTGGCACACAATTAGAGACAGATGCCACACACAGGACTGGCACAGAGGCAGACTTGCCAATCTTTATCTCCCACTAATAATTTTTTTTTTTTCAGGGAGAATTTAGAAAAAAAAAAAAAGGCCCAGTATTACACAGTGGTTTTCGGTGGCACACAATGAGAGACAGATGCCACACACAGGACTGGCACAGAGGCAGACTTGCCAATCTTTATCTCCCACTAATAATTTTTTTTTTCAGGGAGAATTTAGAAAAAAAAAAGAATGGCCCAGTATTACACAGTGGTTTTCGGTGGCACACAATGAGAGGCAGATGCCACACACAGGACTGGCACAGAGGCAGACTTGCCAATCTTTATCTCCCACTAATTATTTTTTTTTTACAGGGAGAATTTACCCCCCCAAAAAAAGAATGGCCCAGTATTACACAGTGGTTTTTGGTGGCACACAATGAGAGACAGATGCCACACACAGGACTGGCACAGAGGCAAACTTGCCAATCTTTATCTCCCACTAATAATTTTTTTTTTTCAGGGAGAATTTAGAAAAAAAAAAAAAGGCCCAGTATTACACAGTGGTTTTCGGTGGCACACAATGAGAGACAGATGCCACACACAGGACTGGCACAGAGGCAGACTTGCCAATCTTTATCTCCCACTAATTATTATTTTTTGGACAGGGAGAATTAACCCCCCCCAAAAAAATGGCCCAGTATTACACAGTGGTTTTAGGTGGCACACAATTAGAGACAGATGCCACACACAGGACTGGCACAGAGGCAGACTTGCCAATCTTTATCTCCCACTAATAATTTTTTTTTTCAGGGAGAATTTCGAAAAAAAAAAAGGCCCAGTATTACACAGTGGTTTTCGGTGGCACACAATGAGAGACAGATGCCACACACAGGACTGGCACAGAGGCAGACTTGCCAATCTTTATCTCCCACTAATAATTTTTTTTTTCAGGGAGAATTTCGAAAAAAAAAAAAAAGGCCCAGTATTACACAGTGGTTTTCGGTGGCACACAATGAGAGACAGATGCCACACACAGGACTGGCACAGAGGCAGACTTGCCAATCTTTATCTCCCACTAATAATTTTTTTTTTCAGGGAGAATTTCGAAAAAAAAAAAAAAAGGCCCAGTATTACACAGTGGTTTTCGGTGGCACACAATGAGAGACAGATGCCACACACAGGACTGGCACAGAGGCAGACTTGCCAATCTTTATCTCCCACTAATAATTTTTTTTTTTTCAGGGAGAATTTAGAAAAAAAAAAAAAGAATGGCCCAGTATTACACAGTGGTTTTCGGTGGCACACAATGAGAGACAGATGCCACACACAGGACTGGCACAGAGGCAGACTTGCCAATCTTTATCTCCCTGCAGTAATCTCAGGAAAGTATGGCAGGCAGCTATAAAAAGGACTGCTGCACACAAAAGTGGGGACAAACACACAAGATAGCTGTGCAGAAAGGAAGGAACAACAGGATTTGTGCTTTGAAAAAAGCAGTTGGTTTGCACAGTGGAGTACACACAAAGCAACGCAGCTATCAGGGAGCCTTCTAGGGCAGCCCAATGAGCTACAGCGCTGAGGAAAAATAAATGTAGCTTCCACTGTCCCTGTAAACAAAAGGTGGTGTTGGACAGTGGAAATCGCTACAGCACAAGCGGTTTGGGGGTGAATGTACCCTGCCTAACACTGTCTATCCCTGCTTCTGACGAAGCGGCACCTCTCCCTACGCTCAGATCAGCAGCAGTAAGATGGCGGTCGGCGGGAACGCCCCTTTATAGCCCCTGTGACGCGGCAGAAAGCAAGCCAATCACTGCAATGCCCTTCTCTAAGATGGTGGGGACTGAGATCTATGTCATCACGCTGCCCACACTCTGCATCCACCTTCATTGGCTGAGAAATGGCGCTTTTAGCGTCATTGAAACGCGACTTTGGCGCGAAAGTCGCGTACCGCATGGCCGACCCCACACAGGGATCGGGTCGGTTTCGTGAGACGCCGACTTTGCCAAAAGTCAGCGACTTATGAAAATGAACGATCCGTTTCGCTCAACCCTAGTGTTCACTTATTTGATGCAGCTAACTAAACTAAGACTAAAAGGGTCAACCCACACAAAATAGATGAGCATTTCTTCTTTTGTTATTTTATTGCATTCCTCCCCTACAAATCCATTTTCTTTTTATGGTTTAATCTATAGAGTTAGACTTAGAAACTATAACATCATATGGTCTGTGGTTTATCATACTTTGTACAGTGGTGGTCAGTAACTGGGTTATCAGATATCTCTTCTCATCTTCGGTATCTTTGGTGTCTTTATTTAGTCATTGTCCAATAACCCTTAGCTTCTCTTTGACACTTTTCATTCCCTACTTAACCGAAGATTGCAGACCCCAACCATGGATCTCCGCGCTGACGATCTGGCCAATAACTTCAAAGAAAAAAATGACCATATCTTACAGGAAATTATCTCCCAATCCCCTCATACCATGCACTGTCCTCCCTCCCCCACTGCATCTAGCTCACTCTCTGACTTAGAATCAGTCACAAAAGAAGAAGTAATCAGGCTCCTTGCATCTTCTCGCCCGACCACTTGCACCAGTGACCCCATTCTGTCACATCTCCTCCAGTTCCTTTCCCCTGCTGTCACAGCTCACCTAACAAAAATACTCAATCTTTCTCTCTCTTCCGGAATCTGTCCCTCCTCATTTAAATATGCCATCATACATCCAATACTTAAAAAAACATCCCTCAACCAAACCTGTGCCGATAACTATAAACCTGTCTCTAATCTTCCCTTCATCTCTAAACTCCTCGAACGCCTGGTCTACTCTCGTCTTATCTGCTATCTCTCAAATAACTCTTCTCGACCTTCTTCAATCTGGCTTTCGCTCTTTACACTCTACCAAAACTGCCCTCACTAAAGTCTCTAATGATCTACTAACAGCTAAATCTAATGGTCACTACTCCATGCTAATTCTCTTGGATCTCTCCACAGCATTCGACACTGTTGATCAGCAGCTCCTCCTCACTATGCTACACTCCATCAGCCTCAAGGACACCGTTCTCTCCTGGTTCTCCTCCTATCTCTCTGACCGCTCTTTCACTGTAGCTTTTGCTGTTTCCTCCTCTCATCTTCCCCTTACTGTCGGGGTTCCTCCAAAATCAGTCTTAGGCCCCTCCTCTTCTCTTTGTATACCACCCCTATTGGACAAAAAATCAGTAGATTTGGGTTCCAGTATCATCTCTATGCAGATGATACCCAATTATACACTTCTTCTCCTGACATCTCGCCTGCCTTTTTAGAAAGCACCAGTGACTGTCTTACCGCTGTCTCTAACATCAAGTCCTCCCTCTTTCTGAAACTGAACCTTTAAAACTGAACTCCTCGTGTTTTCTCTCTCTACGAACCTACCTTTGCCTGACATTGCGATCTCCGTGTGTGGTTCCACCATTCCTCCCAAGCAACATGCCTGCTGCCTTGGAGTCATACTTGATTTTGAGCTTTCATTCACCCCCAAACCAATCACTGGCTAGCTGTTGTTATCTCCACTTCAAAAACATTTCTAGAATTAGACCTTTTCTGCCTTTCGACACTGCAAAAACTCTTACTGCTTCTCTTATCCATTCTCGTCTGGACTATTGTAACTCTCTACTAATCGGCCTCCCTTTTACCAAACTTTCCCCTCTCCGATCTGTCCTGAATGCTGCAGCCAGGATCATATTCCTCACCAATCGTTATACTGATGCCTCTACCTTGTGCCAGTCATTACACTGGTTACCCATCCACTCCAGAATCCAGTACAAACTTATTACGCTCATCCACAAAGCACTCCATGGCTCAGCACCACCCTACATCTCCTCCCTGGTCTCAGCCTACCACCCTACCCGTGCTCTCCGTTGTGCTAATGACCTGAGGTTAACATCCTCAATAATCAGAACCTCCCACTCCCGTCTACAAGACTTTTCACGTGCTACGCCAATTCTTTGGAATGCACTACCCAGGTTAATACGATTAATCCCCACAGTTTTAAGCATGCCCTAAAAACACATTTGTTCAGACTGGCCTACCGCCTCAATGCATTAACCTAACTATCCCTATGTGGCCCATTCAAAAAACTTAAACCATAATCAGGTTCCTTCCATCATGTTCTCATACGCTTTATGCATTTAATAGCCCTCTGTGTCTGTACTGTTACATACTTAGGCTGATAACTGGTTCATGCAGCTTTATATGAACACCCGAGCCTTACACTATGGCTGGCCCGAACAACAAAAGCAATTGTTACCATCCACCATTCGTGTCTCCCCTTTTCCTCAAAGATTGTAAGCTTGCGAGCAGGGCCCTCATTCATCTTGGTATCTGTTTTGATCTGTGTTTATTGTTATGCTGTAATGTCTACTGTCTGTACAAATCCCCTCTATAATGTAAAGTGCTGCGGAATATGCTGGCACTATATAAATAAAATTATTATTATTATTATAGTAGTAGGCATCTTTGATGGTTAAGTGTTTCTTGCACCCACTAAGCAACAATGCCATCATGTCACTAGTCAGCACATGAGATGCTTAGGATTCCCAGTTAATGACCCAGTAGAGGCTGCACCGCTGACTATCCCAAAGAAGGTGACCCATCTGGAGTGGGGTCACTTAGCGGGACAGGTGAAGTTGGAGTGAGTATGTAGCTTTTTAATTTTAATACTTCCAGACTGATTTGAATAGAAAAAAAAAATCAAATTCTGGCAAATTCAATTTTTTTGTGAAGTTCTTGGCAAATTTAACTTGCTTGAAAGCGATTCTCACTCATCTCTAATCTCTAGTATTTGTTTATTCTTCTGGGTGAAACTCATATTTTACTTTGCTTGTGATCTTTGAGCCTAAATTAATCTTATTTTTGCATTTTAAAATTTATATTATGGAACTTTGCAACAAAGATAAATTCTTTATGCTTTTGAAGTCTTTGCAGAGCTGTATTTTTTTCTGTAGGATTTAATGATTTGGTAAATGCAGCACTTAGTAGTGTGTGACATAAAGAGTAGAAAGTATTTAATGGTTTCATAGTCTCTAGTAATGCTGCAAGGGGCCATATTCCATCACTGAATATTCATTTTTACAGACGTTTTGATAACATGCAGTGCATGAATGGATGTATTCAGCGCCTACAACTATACACTGCAGATCAGAGTTTAATCTGTAGTTTAATCCTTGCATCATGATCCCAGCGGAATGTGGCAGGAGTCAAATGTCATCTTTCTCCTTGTCAATCTGCTCCTGGAGAGTGAGGGAAGCCTGCATCTCATGAATACACTGGTCTCCTGCCTCACAGTGTCAGGAGCTGCAATGATTAATCTTTAGCGCAGTATGTTGCCTCTATATACTGCAAAATACTTGTAGAAATGGACAAGCCCAGAGTAGTCATGGATGGATAGTACTTTCCTGTTTTCTTTGCAACCTGTACAGTGTCTTTATCAATGCTGGCATAGAGATGTGTATATGAAAACTCTTCCTCCTACACATGTCAAACCAAATCAATAGGGCTTGTGACTAAGGTATGGCTGGTCAGATATTGGATGGAGTCTTAAGCTCTATTTATATCTTTATATCTATATCCACCTATCCTTTAAATAATGAAAGCAACAACTAAACTCGCACTAGTCGCAACAAATCTAAAATAAAAAATATATCTTAAAGGGAACCTGTCACCCCCCAGGCGTTTGTAACTAAAAGAGCCAAGTTGTGCAGCACTAATGCTGCATTCTGTCAAGGTGGCTCTTTTAGTTCGTGTCCCTGCCAACGCTGAAATAATCGTTTATATAATTTGTCCCTCATACCTCCAATTTGACAGGGGGGCAGGTCTTTCCCCCTTACACAGACGCACCACCGCCGTCAGTTATTTTCTCATTTCTTATGGGTGCCACCTACTCAGCGTTTAGGTATTTTCCTGGTGCCTGTGCTGTAATCTTTGTCCTTGGGCATCCGCAGATAGCGCTGCCCGTCCACTGACATCACATGATGTCTTTCTTATTGCGCTTGTGTGGACGCGTGGCCCGAGATCCTGCCCCGCAGTCTCTTCTGATTTATTCACACTGCGGGGCTGGGAATCTTGCAGTACTTATCTGCGGCTCTCCCTCATCTCCCTCCGCCTCTTTCCTACTGTGCTGCGTCATAGGAATCTGACGATATCTAACGATTAGATACATAATCAAAGAAGGCAACTTGGTTGTCATTATTCTTCCACTCATCTGTGATGTGGACTGAAGGACACTGGGTAAATCTAAAAATAGGTTACATGCCTCTGTATAAAGAGACTCAGAGACAAAGAGACTGAGAGAGAGACAGCCGGAGGTTCTGCCAAACATCCAAAGAACCAGAGACAGGGCAGCAGCCATTTTACATCATGGCTTCATCACGAGGGACACCGATATAGCATTCTACAGGAAGCAACCTAGGGGTTATCGGCTCTGGTTGGAAGGATACAGATCTGCTCTATTGACCATCGCTGTACCATAGATATATTGTGAGAAAGCCTGGATTGGGACTGGCTTGTTGCCTGGCTCCATGGAGAGGTTCGGATAAGCCAGATTGTGACTCTCATGTCAGCTGGCTTTGGACCTTGTATGGACTCAATGGACTGTCATCTTCCTACACTTGTTGTTACTTCCTCTCTCTGTGTGTACTACAGGTGGGGTAGCCAACCCTGGGAGCACTGATGTAACATCTGCCATTATCCCGGGGAGTCAGCGGAAGGGTGAGACTCTGTAATGTGCACCATCTTGGGGAACTGTACTGGGACTGTTTTATCTGTTATCTGCCTGTTTTGTGGTTCAATAAAGCATTGCCACACTGTTTAACCCTCACCCTGTGTTGTCTGAGTAGCATCATGCCCACATTAACGGGAGAGCAGGCGTTAGGCGGGACAATCCCCGGTCCATGCGGTTCTGTCTAGCGGACCTGGGCGCCAACCGATCCCCCGTATCTCCACACTGATCAATGGAACATTTGTTAATTTGATTTTATGTTGCTCTCCAGGGTCATGTGTCTAACTTCTAAAGAGGGAAGCTGCAATCATAAAAGAGCAGGTGTCTCTAGTAAAGTGGCAATGTTCATGAAACAACTTCATTTTAATGTTTGTACCCTCCCCAGACAGATGTGAACCGAATCTGCAACTGCAATATTAAACAAATGTTTCTAGAAATGAATATACTGTAGCTGGAAAGCTCTTAATTATATGTCAAATAACTAATGTTCTTTTGCTAGGTGAAGAGAATGGGGCATCAGACTGCGCTGCTCGCCTGTCAGGATAATGTACCAGAGAAGTCCAAGTAGATGTAATAGAGAATAGACAACGAATAAATGGCTTAATACCATAGGTTCAAGCACTCCCCTAGCTTGCAAAAGTTATTCATTTACTTAACTACTTCTTTTATTGTGTTTCTCTGTATTTAGATTTTTAAATGTATGAGCAATGGTTTTAAGTGATATACTCAATTATGTTTTTTGATTGTTTTGTGTGTTTTATGATGTACATACAGTATATGCTTAAATATGTGTTTAAATCTGATTCCCCGCCCACTGGGAGTGGCAGTTTTTTGAAAGAAGGTATCTCCATGTGCCTTCTTTTGCTATAAATACCAGAGATCCTGTATGTGTATGTGTATAGACTGTCCTGAGGAAGTGGTGTGATCATCACGAAATGCGTAGAAATAAAGTCTATTCTCTATTACATCTACTTGGACTTCTCTGGTACATTATCCTGACAGGTGAACAGCGCATCCTGATGCCCCATTCTCTTCACCTAGCAAAGGATCATCACATCAGGGCTTGCAGCAGCCGCCAGTGCTAAGTGCAGTAGTTGTGTCTCACACAACCATAAGGGTATGTGCACACGTTGCGGAATGTTGTGCCGATTTTTTCGCACTGATTTTGGTAAATCCGCAGGAAATACGCACTGCGGATTTATTGCGGAATTACCCCGGTTTTTGTGCGGATTCCACCTGAGGTTTTATACCTTCAGATTCCTATTGAGGTATAAACCGCTGCGGAATCCGCAAAAAGAATTGACATGCTGTGGAATAAACAACGCAGCATTTCCACGCGTTTTTTTCAGCAGCATGTGCACTGCGGATTTTGTTTTCCATAGGTTTAGATGGTACTGTAAACTCACAGAAAACTGCTGCGAATCCACAGCAGCCAATCCACTGCGGATCCGCAGCAAAGTCCACAGCGTGTGCTCATTGCCTTATAGGTGAGTGAATTTATATTATCTCTCACGAATATTCCCTTTATCTCGAATAAGACCCTATGTGCGCTCTATATTCCATCTAGCTACCAAATAACTAATGTTAAAATCAATATTATCTTCATGTAAATATTACACTGGCTAAAAAACTGTAAAATTATCCATGAATTACGCACTGTAAAGTTTCCCAACTTGCTAGAACAATCATTTTCCAATCCTAAAAAGTTAAAGGGTCTTTTAAAAAAAAAATTACAATGTTGACAACACAAGTATGGTAGGATACTATTTAAAGGAACAAAAGAAGTTCCAAGAGCTGTATGAAAGTATGAAAATGAACTAATTATCCCTGATGTATTCTCTAGGTAGGTATGTCTCATTACACAAGAGAAACTATTCCCAAGTTGTTCTTCATCCAACCGTTATCTCACAGTAGGTGTTCTGTAACTTCAGAACAATTGGTGTTTCTTCTGCAATTCAAGCTGTTTTCCCCACTTGTAACTAAAAGAAATAAATTACAATAATTATTGTAAGAAAAGCTTTAATTCTTATGATAGATATGATCAGATATCTACAGAGAGTAACTCAGAGGTTGGATTTTGTTAAATGATATCTGTAAAAAGATGCTTGATTGAATTTATTTTTCTTTAAAAAGCATTATTTGTTTCACTTGACTAGTAAAAGCCCACACATCTGCCTCTTGACTCATTTATGACAGTATGGCTAATTACAAGTAAAATTAACCCCTTCATGACCCAGCCTATTTTGACCTTAATGACCTTGCCGTTTTTTGCAATTCTGACCAGTGTCCTTTTATGAGGTAATAACTCAGGAACGCTTCAACGGATCCTAGCGGTTCTGAGACTGTTTTTTCATGACATATTGGGCTTCATGATAGTGTTAAATTTAGGTCAATAATTTCTGAGTTTATTTGTGAAAAAAAACGGAAATTTGGCGAAAATTTTGAAAATTTCGCAATTTTCACATTTTGAATTTGTATTCTGTTAAACCAGAGAGATATGTGACACAAAATAATTAATAAATAACATTTCCCACATGTCTACTTTACATCAGCACAATTTTGGTAACAAAATTTTTTTTTGCCAGGAAGTTATAAGGGTTAAAATTTGACCAGTGATTTCTCATTTTTACAACAAAATTTACAAAACCATTTTTTTTCACGGACCACCTCACATTTGAAGTCACTTTGAGGGGTCTATATGGCTGAAAATACCCAAAAGTTACACCATTCTAAAAACTGCACCCCTCAAGGTGATCAAAACCACATTCAAGAAGTTTATTAACCCTTCAGGTGTTTCACAGCAGCAGAAGCAACATGGAAGGAAAAAATGAACATTTAACTTTTTAGTCACAAAAATGATCTTTTAGCAACAATTATTTTATTTTCCCAAGGGTAAAAGGAGAAACTGGACCACGAACGTTGTTGTCCAATTTGTCCTGAGTACGCTGATACCTCATATGTGGGAGTAAAGCACTGTTTGGGCGCACGGCAGGGCTCGGAAGGGAAGGAGCGCCATTTGACTTTTTGAATGAAAAATTGGCTCCAATCTTTAGCGGACACCATGTCGCGTTTGGAGAGCCCCCGTGTGCCTAAACATTGGAGCTCCCCCACAAATGACCCAATTTTGGAAACTATACCCCCCAAGGAACTTATCTAGAAGAATAGTGAGCACTTTAAACCCCCAGGTGCTTCACAAATTGATCCGTAAAAATAAAAAAGTACTTTTTTTTCAAACTAAATTTCTTTTAGCCTCAATTTTTTTCATTTTCACATGGGCAACAGGATAAAATGGATCCTAGAATTTGTTGGAAAATTTCTCCTGAGTACGCCGATACCTCATATGTGGGGGGAAACCACTGTTTGGGTGCACGGCATGGCTCGGAAGGGAAGGCGCGCCATTTGACTTTTTGAATGGAAAATTAGCTCAAACCATTAGTGGACACCATGTCGCGTTTGGAGAGCCCCTGTGTGCCTAAACATTGGAGCTCCCCCACAAGTGACCCCATTTTGGAAACTAGACCTCCCAAGGAACTAATCTAGATGTGTGGTGAACACTTTGAACCCCCAAGTGCTTCACAGAAGTTTATAACGCAGAGCCGTGAAAATAAAAAAATCATTTTTCTTTCCTCAAAAATTATGTTTTAGCAAGCAATTTTTTATTTTCCAAAGGGTAACAGGAGAAATTGGACCCTGACATTTGTTGCCCAGTTTGTCCTCAGTACACTGATACCCCATATGTGGGGGTAAACCACTGTTTGGGCACAAGTCGGGGCCCGGAAGCGAAGTAGTGACATTTTGAAATGCAGATTTTGATGGAGTGGTCTGCGGGCGTCACATACCGTTTGCAGAGCCCCTGATGTGCCTAAACAGTAGAAACCCACCACAAGTGACCCCATTTTGGAAACTAGACCCCCCCAAAGAAATTATCTAGATGTGTGGTGAGCAATTTGAACCCCCAAGTGCTTCACAGAAGTTTACAACGCAGAGCCGTGGAAATAAAAAATAATTTTTCATTCCTCTAAAATTATGTTTTAGCAAGCAATTTTTTATTTTTGCAAGGGTAACAGGAGAAATTGGACCCCAATAATTGTTGCCCAGTTTGTCTTGAGTATGCTGGTACCCCATATGTGGGGGTAAACCACTGTTTGGGGTGCACGTCAGGGCTCGGAAGGGAGGGAGCACCATTTGACTTTTTGAACGCAAGATTGGCTGGAATCAATGGTGGTGCAACGTTGCGTTTGGAGACCCCTGATGTGCCTAAACAGTGGAAACCCCTCAATTCGAACTCCAACACTAACCCCAACACACCCCAAACCCTAATCCCAACTCTAGCCATAACCCTAATCACAACCCTAACCCCAACACACCCCTAACCACAACCCTAACCCTAATCCCAACCCTAACCCTAATCCCAACCCTAACCACAACTTTAACCCCAACACACCCCTAACCATAACCCTAACCACAAGCCTATTCTTAACCATATTTCCAACCGTAGCCCTAATTCCAACCCTAACTCTAATTCCAACCCTAAGGCTATGTGCCCACGTTGCGGATTCGTGTGAGATTTTTCTGGACCATTTTTGAAAAATCCGTAGGTAAAAGGCACTGCGGGGTTAAGGCAATGGTACACACTAGGATATGCTCCCTGAACCCACTCACGAGTAGTGTTGAGCATTTCGATACTGCAAATATCGGGTATCGGCCGATATTTGCTGTATCGGAATTCCGATACCGAGTTCCGATATTTTTGCGGTATCGGAAATTGGAATCAGAAGTGTGCAGTGCGTATGGTTCCCAGAGTCTGGAGGAGAGGAGACTCTCCTTCAGGCCCTGGGATCCATATTCATGTATAAAATGAAGAATAAAAATAAAAAATATTGATATACTCACCCCTCCGGCGGC
This sequence comes from Ranitomeya variabilis, assembly GCF_051348905.1. Lineage (NCBI taxonomy): Eukaryota > Metazoa > Chordata > Amphibia > Anura > Dendrobatidae > Ranitomeya > Ranitomeya variabilis. The sequence continues at coordinate 68,773,831 of NC_135237.1, read as the reverse complement.
CCCTGCCTCCATTCCTAAGAATGCCGAGTTTAGGACCTGCAATGACGTCGCGGCTTGTGATTGGTCGCGTGAGCTGTCACATGAGCGGTTACGCGACCAATCACAAGCCGCAACATCATCGAAGGTCCTTCACTCTGCATTCTTAGGAACGGAGGCAGATGCTTGGACCGGTGAGAGCCGGGGCCGTCCGAGGGGTGAGTATATCAATATTTTTTATTTTTATTCTTTATTTTATACATGAATATGGATCCCAGGGCCTGAAGGAGAGTTTCCTCTCCTTCAGACCCTGGGAACCATTCCGATATTTTGTGTCCCATTGATATGCAATGGTATCGGGTATCGGTATCGGCGATATCCGATATTTTTTGGATATCGGCCGATCCAATCCGATACCGATACCTTTGCATATCTGTTGTGAATTTGGATTCTGGGCTCCCCCGGTGGCTACTGGTGGAATTGAACTTGTGACATCATCTTCCCTGTTCACCTGTTCTGATTAGATCTGGGTGTCGCTATATAACCTGGCTTCTCTGTTAGATGCTTGCCGGTCAACAATGTTATCAGAAGCCTCTCTGTGCTTGTTCCTGCTCCCAGACATCTACTAGATAAGTTGGACATTCGTCCATGTTTTGTTTTTGTATTTTGGTTCCAGTTCACAGCTGCAGTTTCGTTACTGTGTCTGGAAAGCTCTTGTTGATCAGGAATTGCCACTCTGGTATTATGAGTTAATGCCAGAGTCCTAAAGTAATTTCTGGATGTGTTTTGTTAGGGTTTTCTACTGACCATGAAAGTATGCTTTCTGTCTTCTGCTATCTAGAAAGCGGACCTCAAATTTGCTAAAACTATTTTCCTGCTGCGTTTGTTGTTTCATCTCATATCACCGCCAATATATGTGGGGGGCTTCTGTCTCCTTTTGGGCATTTCTCTAGAGGTGAGTCAGGTCTTATATTTCCCTCTGCTAGCATTATTTAGTTCTCCGGCCGGCGCTGGGCATATAGGGATAAAAAGTAGGACATGCTACCTGGCTACTTCTAGATGATGCGGTAGGTTTAGTTCATGGTCAGTACAGTTACATCTTCCAAGAGCTTGTTCCTATAGAGGCTTATGCTAGTTCTCTGGCCATGGAGATCATGACAGTTTGACCGGCCCACTAAAGGGTTAAAATCCTTGGCTGAGAAAGGAGAGAAATAAGAAGTCTGCTGAGAGTTTTTTTTTTTTTTTCCTCTGTGCTCTTAATTGGATCACTTGCCAGTCTGTCTATGCTGCAGTCTTTCTTTTTTTTCTCTCTCCTTATAATCTTTGAATGGCTTTGTGTTCACCTGTTAATAATGGATCTTCAGAGTGTAACTGCAGGTTTGAATAATCTCACCACGAAAGTACAAAATTTGCAAGATTTTATTATTCATGCTCCGGTATCTGAGCCGAGAATTCCTTTGCCGGAATTCTTCTCAGGGAATAGATCTAGCTTTCAGAATTTTAGAAATAATTGTAAGCTATTTTTGTCCCTGAAATCTCGTTCTGCTGGAGACTCTGCACAGCAGGTTGGGATTGTGATTTCCTTGCTCCGCGGCGACCCTCAAGACTGGGCTTTTGCATTGGCACCAGGGGATCCTGCGTTGCGCAATGTGGATGCGTTTTTTTTGGCCTTGGGCTTGCTGTATGAGGAACCTCATTTGGAACTTCAGGCAGAAAAAACTTTGATGTCCCTATCGCAGGGGCAAGATGAAGCTGAAATTTACTGCCAAAGATTCCGTAAATGGTCTGTGCTTACTCAGTGGAATGAGTGTGCCTTGGCGGCTACTTTCAGAGAGGGTCTCTCTGATGCCATTAAGGATGTTATGGTGGGGTTCCCTGTGCCTGCGGGTCTGAATGAGTCCATGACAATGGCCATTCAGATCGATAGGCGTCTGCGGGAGCGCAAACCTGTGCACCATCTGGCGGTGTCCACTGAGAAGACGCCAGAAAGCATGCAGTGTGATAGAATTCTGTCCAGAAGCGAGCGGCAGAATTTTAGACGGAAAAATGGGTTGTGTTTAGTGTTGAGCGATACTTTCCGATATCGGAAAGTATCGGAATCGGAAAGTATCGGCCGATACCGTCACAGTATCGGAATCCAATCCGATACCGATACCCGATCCCAATGCAAGTCAATGGGACGAAAATATCGGAATTAAAATAAACCCTTTATACACTTGTAGGTTCATTCTACATGAAGGAAAACAACTAAGAATAATGTAGGATGTATTGGGGGACGTGGCGGAGACATTAAAGGCACAGAGGTTTAGCCCAATCTAATAGAATAGCAGGATTTTTTTTTTTTTTTTTATGACGTTCGGCGTTAGAAAGAATTTGACTATGTTATTTTTTTTTTTTATGTCAGATATTGATGTTTCACTACTTCCACGCCCTTCACCTTCTTTTTTACTTCTCCCACGCTTTCTTCTTCATTATCCTCATCATCAGCTTCTTTGACATCAACTTCTTCACCTTCTTCATCTTCTTCTTCATCTTCTACCTATTATTTTTTGGGTTACATTGTTCATATTCTTTTTATTTTACTATTATCTTCATCATATTCTACTTCTTCATCATATTCTTATTTGTGACAGGCATTCCCGTAGTTGTTATCTATAAAAGTTTGAAGATTACACCTTCCGTTCTGCCTGTCACAAAACAGTTACATTTGTCCGCGTTCAGTTTGGCCTGCAGCATCAGGCTTTATCCAGGGGCACCACGAGGAGGAACGGACTCACCCCCATACACTGCTTAGTCTTCTTCTGCTTATAATTTACATAATATTTTTTGCTCTGATATTTTGTGTTATGCTTAATGTCCTTCTGCTCTTTGTTCTGCAGCCTCTTGTTCTTCTGCTTCTCGGTCTTCCAGGTCGTCGTCGTCTCCAGGGTCGTCGTCTCCGGGGTCGTCGTCATCGGGGTCGTCTCCGGGGTCGTCGTCATCGGGGTGGTCTTCAGGGTCATCGTCTCCAGGGTCGTCGTCATCACGGTGGTTGTCGTCTCTGGTGTCGTCGTCATCTTAGGGGTGGTCTTCCGGGTCATCGTGTTTAGTCTCTTGAACTTGGAAATGCAGCAGAAGGTACAAGAAGGCTGAGAGAATGCCGAGAACCAGCTGATGGAACTGGAGCTCAGATGGCTACCCGAAGGTCCAAGAGCCAATGGAACGACCGAGGACCAGCTGACGTTACTGGAACCCGGTTACTAAGCAGGAGGTACCCGTGCTGAAAGCACTACCAAGGACCACCTGACGTTGGTGGAACTCAGATACCCAGAGGGAGGCACCTAAGCCAAAGGCTCTGCCCGGAACCAGCTGACGGTACTGGAACCAGGATGGGGAGCAGAAGGTACAAGAGCAAAAGACACTGCCGAGAACCAGCTGACGGTGCTGGAACCCGGATGGGTAGCCGAAGGTCCAAGAGCCAATGGAACTACCGAGGACCAGCTGACGTTACTGGAACCCGGTTACTAAGCAGGAGGTACCCGTGCCTGAAAGCACTACCAAGGACCACCTGACGTTGGTGGAACTCGGATACCAAAGGGAGGCACCTAAGCCAAAGGCTCTGCCCGGAACCAGCTGACGGTACTGGAACCAGGATGGGGAGCAGAAGGTACAAGAGCAAGTGTCTGCGTGGCTTTTGCAGGACACGATGCCGGCTGCACAGCAGGGGAACAGCTGGCGGTGCTGAACCCCACTGACACATTGGCTGGTGTTTTTCTCTGTGCAGCTAGCACATCTGGGCCCCAACTGGCGGTGTGTTAGAGCCCAGGGACAGCAGGAGAAGGAGGAGGAGCAGGAGCAGGGGGAGGGGAGTGTAGGCCGAAGCCTGCACTGGCGGCAGCTTTGGGTGTGTTGTGTCTGCGTGGCGGTCGCAGGACACGTTGCCGGCTACACAGCAGGGGAACAGCTGGCGGTGCTGGACCCCACTGACACATTGGCGAGGTGTTTGGCTCTGTGCAGCCAGCACTTCCGGACAGCAACGAGCGGTGTTGTAGCCCGGGCTCTGCAGGGGGAGCAGAGTGTAGGCCGAAGCCTACTTGAACCAATTTCAAAGGTAACCTTTAACCCCCCCTCAGGGGTTAGAAAGTAGAAGAGCCACAGCTTATGCAGCAGTAGTGCTGCGCAAGTCAAAGGTTGCTCTTGTAATTTTTCTCCTTGCACACGCTGAATGGAACACGTATAACATTTAGCCCTTTATACAGTCAAACTGTGTAATGGAGGCGAGAGTTCCCTTTGTAATGAGACGCAGCACAGATGTCAAGAATCCCACCTTGGTGCTGGGTGCAGCCTCCTGAGCGTTGTTATTTGCTGTACAGGAGTCTGCGCTGTCGTGTTATCCCCTGGCCTAGCGCCGTTAGCGCTGCCCATCTTCTGACATCATTTAATGTCGGCCGTTGCGGTTCGCGATGACCATGAATCCCAGCCCCGCAGTGTCTTAACATTGTTAAAACACTGCGGGGCTGGGATTCAGGGCCTGGCGCAGCACATATGTTCGCCTCTCACACGCGGGTCCTTACACCCGCTTCAGACTGTGCGGCGTCATCTGATCCCTTATCGCATGCCACGGCCATGAAGCCGCACAGTCCGAAGAAGGCGGAAGGAGAGGAGGGACAGGCGAACTGATGCACTGATCCTGCCCATCAATCACACCCTCGCAGTCCCAATAAATAAGACACCGAGGGGCGTTGTGTGGGTCAGGGCGGCCGCAGAGGCGCAGCCAGCCAAACAATGATGCCAGAAGACGGGCAGCGCTACCAAGGGGGTTGCAGCGTGTCATTACAAAGGAAAGTCACACCCCCGGGACGGTTAAATGGTCACACAGAGGACACATTTCAGACGTGTTTTCAGTTCCACATGTGCGAGGAGAATACGTTTATGAGCCACCTTGCACACATGCAGCATTACCGCTGTACAAGGTGGCTGGATAACGTAAAAACGCCTGGGGGAGGGGGGACAGGTTCCCTTCAATTTCAGTTCTTGTGTCTGCGTGGCTTTTGCAGGACACGTTGCCGGCTGCACAGCAGGGGAACAGCTGGCGGTGCTGGACCCCACTGACACATTGGCTGGTGTTTTTCTCTGTGCAGCTAGCACATCTGGGCAAAAACTGGCGGTGTGTTAGAGCCCAGGGACAGCAGGAGGAGGAGCAGGAGGAGGAGGAGCAGGGGGAGGGGAGTGTAGGCCGAAGCCTGCACAGGCGGCAGCTTTGGGTGTGTTGTGTCTGCGTGGCTTTTGCAGGACACGTTGCCGGCTACACAGCAGGGGAACAGCTGGCGGTGCTGGACCCCACTGACACATTGGCGAGGTGTTTGGCTCTGTGCAGCCAGCACTTCCGGACAGCAACTAGCGTTGTTGGAGCCCGGGCTCTGCAGGTGGAGCAGAGTGTAGGCCGAAGCCTAATTGAACCGATTTCAAAAGTCACCTTTAACCCCCCCTCAGGGGTTAGAAAGTAGAAGAGCCACAGCTTATGCAGCAGTAGTGCTGCGCAAGTCAAAGGTTGCTCTTGTAATTTTTCTCCTTGCACACGCTGAATGGAACACGTATAACATTTAGCCCTTTATACAGTCAAACTGTGTAATGGAGGCGAGAGTTCCCTTTGTAATGAGACGCAGCACAGATGTCAAGAATCCCACCTTGGTGCTGGGTGCAGCCTCCTGAGCGTTGTTATTTGCTGTACAGGAGTCTGCGCTGTCGTGTTATCCCCTGGCCTAGCGCCGTTAGCGCTGCCCATCTTCTGACATCATTTAATGTCGGCCGTTGCGGTTCGCGATGACCATGAATCCCAGCCCCGCAGTGTCTTAACATTGTTAAAACACTGCGGGGCTGGGATTCAGGGCCTGGCGCAGCACATATGTTCGCCTCTCACACGCGGGTCCTTACACCCGCTTCAGACTGTGCGGCGTCATCTGATCCCTTATCGCATGCCACGGCCATGAAGCCGCACAGTCCGAAGAAGGCGGAAGGAGAGGAGGGACAGGCGAACTGATGCACTGATCCTGCCCATCAATCACACCCTCGCAGTCCCAATAAATAAGACACCGAGGGGCGTTGTGTGGGTCAGGGCGGCCGCAGAGGCGCAGCCAGCCAAACAATGATGCCAGAAGACGGGCAGCGCTACCAAGGGGGTTGCAGCGTGTCATTACAAAGGAAAGTCACACCCCCGGGACGGTTAAATGGTCACACAGAGGACACATTTCAGACGTGTTTTCAGTTCCACATGTGCGAGGAGAATACGTTTATGAGCCACCTTGCACACATGCAGCATTACCGCTGTACAAGGTGGCTGGATAACGTAAAAACGCCTGGGGGAGGGGGGACAGGTTCCCTTCAATTTCAGTTCTTGTGTCTGCGTGGCTTTTGCAGGACACGTTGCCGGCTGCACAGCAGGGGAACAGCTGGCGGTGCTGGACCCCACTGACACATTGGCTGGTGTTTTTCTCTGTGCAGCTAGCACATCTGGGCAAAAACTGGCGGTGTGTTAGAGCCCAGGGACAGCAGGAGGAGGAGCAGGAGGAGGAGGAGCAGGGGGAGGGGAGTGTAGGCCGAAGCCTGCACAGGCGGCAGCTTTGGGTGTGTTGTGTCTGCGTGGCTTTTGCAGGACACGTTGCCGGCTACACAGCAGGGGAACAGCTGGCGGTGCTGGACCCCACTGACACATTGGCGAGGTGTTTGGCTCTGTGCAGCCAGCACTTCCGGACAGCAACTAGCGTTGTTGGAGCCCGGGCTCTGCAGGTGGAGCAGAGTGTAGGCCGAAGCCTAATTGAACCGATTTCAAAAGTCACCTTTAACCCCCCCTCAGGGGTTAGAAAGTAGAAGAGCCACAGCTTATGCAGCAGTAGTGCTGCGCAAGTCAAAGGTTGCTCTTGTAATTTTTCTCCTTGCACACGCTGAATGGAACACGTATAACATTTAGCCCTTTATACAGTCAAACTGTGTAATGGAGGCGAGAGTTCCCTTTGTAATGAGACGCAGCACAGATGTCAAGAATCCCACCTTGGTGCTGGGTGCAGCCTCCTGAGCGTTGTTATTTGCTGTACAGGAGTCTGCGCTGTCGTGTTATCCCCTGGCCTAGCGCCGTTAGCGCTGCCCATCTTCTGACATCATTTAATGTCGGCCGTTGCGGTTCGCGATGACCATGAATCCCAGCCCCGCAGTGTCTTAACATTGTTAAAACACTGCGGGGCTGGGATTCAGGGCCTGGCGCAGCACATATGTTCGCCTCTCACACGCGGGTCCTTACACCCGCTTCAGACTGTGCGGCGTCATCTGATCCCTTATCGCATGCCACGGCCATGAAGCCGCACAGTCCGAAGAAGGCGGAAGGAGAGGAGGGACAGGCGAACTGATGCACTGATCCTGCCCATCAATCACACCCTCGCAGTCCCAATAAATAAGACACCGAGGGGCGTTGTGTGGGTCAGGGCGGCCGCAGAGGCGCAGCCAGCCAAACAATGATGCCAGAAGACGGGCAGCGCTACCAAGGGGGTTGCAGCGTGTCATTACAAAGGAAAGTCACACCCCCGGGACGGTTAAATGGTCACACAGAGGACACATTTCAGACGTGTTTTCAGTTCCACATGTGCGAGGAGAATACGTTTATGAGCCACCTTGCACACATGCAGCATTACCGCTGTACAAGGTGGCTGGATAACGTAAAAACGCCTGGGGGAGGGGGGACAGGTTCCCTTCAATTTCAGTTCTTGTGTCTGCGTGGCTTTTGCAGGACACGTTGCCGGCTGCACAGCAGGGGAACAGCTGGCGGTGCTGGACCCCACTGACACATTGGCTGGTGTTTTTCTCTGTGCAGCTAGCACATCTGGGCAAAAACTGGCGGTGTGTTAGAGCCCAGGGACAGCAGGAGGAGGAGCAGGAGGAGGAGGAGCAGGGGGAGGGGAGTGTAGGCCGAAGCCTGCACAGGCGGCAGCTTTGGGTGTGTTGTGTCTGCGTGGCTTTTGCAGGACACGTTGCCGGCTACACAGCAGGGGAACAGCTGGCGGTGCTGGACCCCACTGACACATTGGCGAGGTGTTTGGCTCTGTGCAGCCAGCACTTCCGGACAGCAACTAGCGTTGTTGGAGCCCGGGCTCTGCAGGTGGAGCAGAGTGTAGGCCGAAGCCTAATTGAACCGATTTCAAAAGTCACCTTTAACCCCCCCTCAGGGGTTAGAAAGTAGAAGAGCCACAGCTTATGCAGCAGTAGTGCTGCGCAAGTCAAAGGTTGCTCTTGTAATTTTTCTCCTTGCACACGCTGAATGGAACACGTATAACATTTAGCCCTTTATACAGTCAAACTGTGTAATGGAGGCGAGAGTTCCCTTTGTAATGAGACGCAGCACAGATGTCAAGAATCCCACCTTGGTGCTGGGTGCAGCCTCCTGAGCGTTGTTATTTGCTGTACAGGAGTCTGCGCTGTCGTGTTATCCCCTGGCCTAGCGCCGTTAGCGCTGCCCATCTTCTGACATCATTTAATGTCGGCCGTTGCGGTTCGCGATGACCATGAATCCCAGCCCCGCAGTGTCTTAACATTGTTAAAACACTGCGGGGCTGGGATTCAGGGCCTGGCGCAGCACATATGTTCGCCTCTCACACGCGGGTCCTTACACCCGCTTCAGACTGTGCGGCGTCATCTGATCCCTTATCGCATGCCACGGCCATGAAGCCGCACAGTCCGAAGAAGGCGGAAGGAGAGGAGGGACAGGCGAACTGATGCACTGATCCTGCCCATCAATCACACCCTCGCAGTCCCAATAAATAAGACACCGAGGGGCGTTGTGTGGGTCAGGGCGGCCGCAGAGGCGCAGCCAGCCAAACAATGATGCCAGAAGACGGGCAGCGCTACCAAGGGGGTTGCAGCGTGTCATTACAAAGGAAAGTCACACCCCCGGGACGGTTAAATGGTCACACAGAGGACACATTTCAGACGTGTTTTCAGTTCCACATGTGCGAGGAGAATACGTTTATGAGCCACCTTGCACACATGCAGCATTACCGCTGTACAAGGTGGCTGGATAACGTAAAAACGCCTGGGGGAGGGGGGACAGGTTCCCTTCAATTTCAGTTCTTGTGTCTGCGTGGCTTTTGCAGGACACGTTGCCGGCTGCACAGCAGGGGAACAGCTGGCGGTGCTGGACCCCACTGACACATTGGCTGGTGTTTTTCTCTGTGCAGCTAGCACATCTGGGCAAAAACTGGCGGTGTGTTAGAGCCCAGGGACAGCAGGAGGAGGAGCAGGAGGAGGAGGAGCAGGGGGAGGGGAGTGTAGGCCGAAGCCTGCACAGGCGGCAGCTTTGGGTGTGTTGTGTCTGCGTGGCTTTTGCAGGACACGTTGCCGGCTACACAGCAGGGGAACAGCTGGCGGTGCTGGACCCCACTGACACATTGGCGAGGTGTTTGGCTCTGTGCAGCCAGCACTTCCGGACAGCAACTAGCGTTGTTGGAGCCCGGGCTCTGCAGGTGGAGCAGAGTGTAGGCCGAAGCCTAATTGAACCGATTTCAAAAGTCACCTTTAACCCCCCCTCAGGGGTTAGAAAGTAGAAGAGCCACAGCTTATGCAGCAGTAGTGCTGCGCAAGTCAAAGGTTGCTCTTGTAATTTTTCTCCTTGCACACGCTGAATGGAACACGTATAACATTTAGCCCTTTATACAGTCAAACTGTGTAATGGAGGCGAGAGTTCCCTTTGTAATGAGACGCAGCACAGATGTCAAGAATCCCACCTTGGTGCTGGGTGCAGCCTCCTGAGCGTTGTTATTTGCTGTACAGGAGTCTGCGCTGTCGTGTTATCCCCTGGCCTAGCGCCGTTAGCGCTGCCCATCTTCTGACATCATTTAATGTCGGCCGTTGCGGTTCGCGATGACCATGAATCCCAGCCCCGCAGTGTCTTAACATTGTTAAAACACTGCGGGGCTGGGATTCAGGGCCTGGCGCAGCACATATGTTCGCCTCTCACACGCGGGTCCTTACACCCGCTTCAGACTGTGCGGCGTCATCTGATCCCTTATCGCATGCCACGGCCATGAAGCCGCACAGTCCGAAGAAGGCGGAAGGAGAGGAGGGACAGGCGAACTGATGCACTGATCCTGCCCATCAATCACACCCTCGCAGTCCCAATAAATAAGACACCGAGGGGCGTTGTGTGGGTCAGGGCGGCCGCAGAGGCGCAGCCAGCCAAACAATGATGCCAGAAGACGGGCAGCGCTACCAAGGGGGTTGCAGCGTGTCATTACAAAGGAAAGTCACACCCCCGGGACGGTTAAATGGTCACACAGAGGACACATTTCAGACGTGTTTTCAGTTCCACATGTGCGAGGAGAATACGTTTATGAGCCACCTTGCACACATGCAGCATTACCGCTGTACAAGGTGGCTGGATAACGTAAAAACGCCTGGGGGAGGGGGGACAGGTTCCCTTCAATTTCAGTTCTTGTGTCTGCGTGGCTTTTGCAGGACACGTTGCCGGCTGCACAGCAGGGGAACAGCTGGCGGTGCTGGACCCCACTGACACATTGGCTGGTGTTTTTCTCTGTGCAGCTAGCACATCTGGGCAAAAACTGGCGGTGTGTTAGAGCCCAGGGACAGCAGGAGGAGGAGCAGGAGGAGGAGGAGCAGGGGGAGGGGAGTGTAGGCCGAAGCCTGCACAGGCGGCAGCTTTGGGTGTGTTGTGTCTGCGTGGCTTTTGCAGGACACGTTGCCGGCTACACAGCAGGGGAACAGCTGGCGGTGCTGGACCCCACTGACACATTGGCGAGGTGTTTGGCTCTGTGCAGCCAGCACTTCCGGACAGCAACTAGCGTTGTTGGAGCCCGGGCTCTGCAGGTGGAGCAGAGTGTAGGCCGAAGCCTAATTGAACCGATTTCAAAAGTCACCTTTAACCCCCCCTCAGGGGTTAGAAAGTAGAAGAGCCACAGCTTATGCAGCAGTAGTGCTGCGCAAGTCAAAGGTTGCTCTTGTAATTTTTCTCCTTGCACACGCTGAATGGAACACGTATAACATTTAGCCCTTTATACAGTCAAACTGTGTAATGGAGGCGAGAGTTCCCTTTGTAATGAGACGCAGCACAGATGTCAAGAATCCCACCTTGGTGCTGGGTGCAGCCTCCTGAGCGTTGTTATTTGCTGTACAGGAGTCTGCGCTGTCGTGTTATCCCCTGGCCTAGCGCCGTTAGCGCTGCCCATCTTCTGACATCATTTAATGTCGGCCGTTGCGGTTCGCGATGACCATGAATCCCAGCCCCGCAGTGTCTTAACATTGTTAAAACACTGCGGGGCTGGGATTCAGGGCCTGGCGCAGCACATATGTTCGCCTCTCACACGCGGGTCCTTACACCCGCTTCAGACTGTGCGGCGTCATCTGATCCCTTATCGCATGCCACGGCCATGAAGCCGCACAGTCCGAAGAAGGCGGAAGGAGAGGAGGGACAGGCGAACTGATGCACTGATCCTGCCCATCAATCACACCCTCGCAGTCCCAATAAATAAGACACCGAGGGGCGTTGTGTGGGTCAGGGCGGCCGCAGAGGCGCAGCCAGCCAAACAATGATGCCAGAAGACGGGCAGCGCTACCAAGGGGGTTGCAGCGTGTCATTACAAAGGAAAGTCACACCCCCGGGACGGTTAAATGGTCACACAGAGGACACATTTCAGACGTGTTTTCAGTTCCACATGTGCGAGGAGAATACGTTTATGAGCCACCTTGCACACATGCAGCATTACCGCTGTACAAGGTGGCTGGATAACGTAAAAACGCCTGGGGGAGGGGGGACAGGTTCCCTTCAATTTCAGTTCTTGTGTCTGCGTGGCTTTTGCAGGACACGTTGCCGGCTGCACAGCAGGGGAACAGCTGGCGGTGCTGGACCCCACTGACACATTGGCTGGTGTTTTTCTCTGTGCAGCTAGCACATCTGGGCAAAAACTGGCGGTGTGTTAGAGCCCAGGGACAGCAGGAGGAGGAGCAGGAGGAGGAGGAGCAGGGGGAGGGGAGTGTAGGCCGAAGCCTGCACAGGCGGCAGCTTTGGGTGTGTTGTGTCTGCGTGGCTTTTGCAGGACACGTTGCCGGCTACACAGCAGGGGAACAGCTGGCGGTGCTGGACCCCACTGACACATTGGCGAGGTGTTTGGCTCTGTGCAGCCAGCACTTCCGGACAGCAACTAGCGTTGTTGGAGCCCGGGCTCTGCAGGTGGAGCAGAGTGTAGGCCGAAGCCTAATTGAACCGATTTCAAAAGTCACCTTTAACCCCCCCTCAGGGGTTAGAAAGTAGAAGAGCCACAGCTTATGCAGCAGTAGTGCTGCGCAAGTCAAAGGTTGCTCTTGTAATTTTTCTCCTTGCACACGCTGAATGGAACACGTATAACATTTAGCCCTTTATACAGTCAAACTGTGTAATGGAGGCGAGAGTTCCCTTTGTAATGAGACGCAGCACAGATGTCAAGAATCCCACCTTGGTGCTGGGTGCAGCCTCCTGAGCGTTGTTATTTGCTGTACAGGAGTCTGCGCTGTCGTGTTATCCCCTGGCCTAGCGCCGTTAGCGCTGCCCATCTTCTGGCATCATGTAATGTCGGCCGGTGAGGTTCGCGATGCCCATGAATCCCAGCCCCGCAGTGTCTTAACATTGTTAAAACACTGCGGGGCTGGGATTCAGGGCCTGGCGCAGCACATATGTTGGCCTCTCACACTCGGGTCCTTACACCCGCTTCAGACTGTGCGGCGTCATCTGATCCCTTATCGCATGCCACGGCCATGAAGCCGCACAGTCCGAAGAAGGCGGAAGGAGAGGAGGGACAGGCGAACTGATGCACTGATCCTGCCCATCAATCACACCCTCGCAGTCCCAATAAATAAGACACCGAGGGGCGTTGTGTGGGTCAGGGCGGCCGCAGAGGCGCAGCCAGCCAAACAATGATGCCAGAAGACGGGCAGCGCTACCAAGGAGCTTGTTGCGTGTGTCAATACAAAGTCAAATCACACCTGAGGGACGTTTTAATGGTCACAGAGGACACATTTTAGACGTGTTCACTTCAACATGGGCAAGGAGAATAAGTTTCTGAGCCACCTTGAACACATGCAGCATTACTGCTGTTCAAGGTAGCTGTAAAACATAGAAACACCTGGGGGAGGGGGGACAGGTTCCCTTCAATTTCAGTTCTTGTGTCTGCGTGGCGGTCGCAGGACACGTTGCCGGCTACACAGCAGGGGAACAGCTGGCGGTGCTGAACCCCACTGACACATTGGCTGGTGTTTTTCTCTGTGCAGCTAGCACATCTGGGCAAAAACTGGCGGTGTTAGAGCCCAGGGTCAGCAGGAGGAGCAGGGGGAGCGGAGTGTAGGCCGAAGCCTGCACTCGAGCAAGTTGAAAGGAAACCTTTAACACCCCCCCCCCCAGGCGTTTGTAGCTGAAAGAGCCATTGTGTACAGCACTAATGCTGGAAAAGGTAAACTTAGCTCTTTTAATTATGGTCCTTGTACATGCGGAACCAAACATTTATGAAATGTGTCTCCTCACAGCGTTAAACCGTCCGGTAGGTGGAACTTTCCTTTGTCGTGTGACGCAGCACAGCCATCATTTTTACCCCCTTGGCGCCGTGCGCCCACTCCTCAGCGTTGTTTGAATCTGTCCCGGAGCCTGCGCTGTTAGGTTAGCCCTTGGCCATGCACACATGTTGCGCTGCCCGTCTTCTGACCTCATTTGGTGTCAGGCTGGCTGCGCCTGTGCGGGTGCGCTGGCCGAGATCCCGCCTCGCAGTGTCGTCTAATGTAATCCCACCGCGGGCCTGTGATCCGTGCCCGTGCGCAGTGCATATCCTGTCCTCTCACTCCCCTCCCTACGGCTTTTTCAGACTGTGCGTTGTCACGGCCGTGGCATGCTATTAGGGACCAGCTGACATCGCACAGTCTGAAGAAGCCGTAGGGAGGGGAGTGAGAGGAGAGGATATGCACTGCGCACGGGCACGGATCACAGGCCCGCGGTGGGATTACATTAGACGACACTGCGAGGCGGGATCTCGACCAGCGCACCCGCACAGGCGCAGCCAGCCTGACACCAAATGAGGTCAGAAGACGGGCAGCGCAACATGTGTGCATGGCCAAGGGCTAACCTAACAGCGCAGGCTCCGGGACAGATTCAAACAACGCTGAGGAGTGGGCGCACGGCGCCAAGGGGGTAAAAATGATGGCTGTGCTGCGTCACACGACAAAGGAAAGTTCCACCTACCGGACGGTTTAACGCTGTGTGGGGACACATTTCATAAGTGTTAGGTTCAGCATGTGCAAGGAGCATCACGAAAAGAGGCACTTTTTCCCTTTGCATTATTACTGCTGCACAAGGTGGCTCCTTCAGTAACAAACGCCTGGGGGGGGGGGGGGTCAGGTTCCCTTACATTTAACTTGTTGTGTCTGCGTGGCGGTCGCAGTACACGTTGCCGTATACACAGCAGGGGAACAGCTGGCGGTGCTGAACCCCACTAACACATTGGCGAGGTGTTTGGCTCTGTGCGTACAGCACTTCTGGACGGCAACTAGCGGTGTTGGAGCCCAGGGACAGGTGGAGGAGGAGGAGGTTGGAGGAGGTTGGAGGAGGTAGGAGGGATTGCCACACACACAGCAGGGGAACAGCTGACGTTACTGAACCCCAATAACAGAGGAGGGACTGTTGACTGTGCGTACAGCACTTCTGGACGGCAACTGGCGGTGTTGGAGCCCAGGGACAGGTGGAGGAGGAGGAGGTAGGAGGAGGTAGGAGGGATTGCCACACACACAGCAGGGGAACAGCTGACGTTACTGAACCCCAATAACAGAGGAGGGACTGTTGACTGTGCGTACAGCACTTCTGGACGGCAACTGGCGGTGTTGGAGCCCAGGGACAGGTGGAGGAGGTAGGAGGAGGTAGGAGGGATTGCCACACACACAGCAGGGGAACAGCTGACGTTACTGAACCCCAATAACAGAGGAGGGACTGTTGACTGTGCGTACAGCACTTCTGGACGGCAACTGGCGGTGTTGGAGCCCAGGGACAGGTGGAGGAGGAGGAGGTAGGAGGAGGTTGGAGGAGGTAGGAGGGATTGCCACACACACAGCAGGGGAACAGCTGACGTTACTGAACCCCAATAACAGAGGAGCGACTGTTGACTGTGCGTACAGCACTTCTGGACGGCAACTAGCGGTGTTGGAGCCCAGGGACAGGTGGAGGAGGAGGAGTTTGGATGAGGTTGGAGGAGGTTGGAGGGATTGCCACACACACAGCAGGGGAACAGCTGACGTTACTGAACCCCAATAACAGAGGAGGGACTGTTGACTGTGCGTACAGCACTTCTGGACGGCAACTGGCGGTGTTGGAGCCCAGGGACAGGTGGAGGAGGTAGGAGGAGGTAGGAGGGATTGCCACACACACAGCAGGGGAACAGCTGACGTTACTGAACCCCAATAACAGAGGAGGGACTGTTGACTGTGCGTACAGCACTTCTGGACGGCAACTGGCGGTGTTGGAGCCCAGGGACAGGTGGAGGAGGAGGAGGTAGGAGGAGGTTGGAGGAGGTAGGAGGGATTGCCACACACACAGCAGGGGAACAGCTGACGTTACTGAACCCCAATAACAGAGGAGCGACTGTTGACTGTGCGTACAGCACTTCTGGACGGCAACTAGCGGTGTTGGAGCCCAGGGACAGGTGGAGGAGGAGGAGGTTGGAGGAGGTTGGAGGAGGTAGGAGGGATTGCCACACACACAGCAGGGGAACAGCTGACGTTACTGAACCCCAATAACAGAGGAGGGACTGTTGACTGTGCGTACAGCACTTCTGGACGGCAACTGGCGGTGTTGGAGCCCAGGGACAGGTGGAGGAGGAAGGAGGAGGTAGGAGGGATTGCCACACACACAGCAGGGGAACAGCTGACGTTACTGAACCCCAATAACAGAGGAGGGACTGTTGACTGTGCGTACAGCACTTCTGGACGGCAACTGGCGGTGTTGGAGCCCAGGGACAGGTGGAGGAGGAGGAGGTAGGAGGAGGTAGGAGGGATTGCCACACACACAGCAGGGGAACAGCTGACGTTACTGAACCCCAATAACAGAGGAGGGACTGTTGACTGTGCGTACAGCACTTCTGGACGGCAACTGGCGGTGTTGGAGCCCAGGGACAGGTGGAGGAGGAGGAGGTAGGAGGAGGTTGGAGGAGGTAGGAGGGATTGCCACACACACAGCAGGGGAACAGCTGACGTTACTGAACCCCAATAACAGAGGAGCGACTGTTGACTGTGCGTACAGCACTTCTGGACGGCAACTAGCGGTGTTGGAGCCCAGGGACAGGTGGAGGAGGAGGAGGTTGGAGGAGGTTGGAGGAGGTAGGAGGGATTGCCACACACACAGCAGGGGAACAGCTGACGTTACTGAACCCCAATAACAGAGGAGGGACTGTTGACTGTGCGTACAGCACTTCTGGACGGCAACTGGCGGTGTTGGAGCCCAGGGACAGGTGGAGGAGGAAGGAGGAGGTAGGAGGGATTGCCACACACACAGCAGGGGAACAGCTGACGTTACTGAACCCCAATAACAGAGGAGGGACTGTTGACTGTGCGTACAGCACTTCTGGACGGCAACTGGCGGTGTTGGAGCCCAGGGACAGGTGGAGGAGGAGGTAGGAGGAGGTTGGAGGAGGTAGGAGGGATTGCCACACACACAGCAGGGGAACAGCTGACGTTACTGAACCCCAATAACAGAGGAGGGACTGTTGACTGTGCGTACAGCACTTCTGGACGGCAACTGGCGGTGTTGGAGCCCAGGGACAGGTGGAGGAGGAGGAGGTAGGAGGAGGTTGGAGGAGGTAGGAGGGATTGCCACACACACAGCAGGGGAACAGCTGACGTTACTGAACCCCAATAACAGAGGAGCGACTGTTGACTGTGCGTACAGCACTTCTGGACGGCAACTAGCGGTGTTGGAGCCCAGGGACAGGTGGAGGAGGAGGAGTTTGGATGAGGTTGGAGGAGGTTGGAGGGATTGCCACACACACAGCAGGGGAACAGCTGACGTTACTGAACCCCAATAACAGAGGAGCGACTGTTGACTGTGCGTACAGCACTACCAGGCAACAACTAGCGGTGTTGGAGCCCAGGGACAGCAGTAGAAGCAGAGGAACACAATGTAGGCCGAAGCCTGATTGGAGAAAGGGAACCTTTAACCCCCCCCCCCAAGGCATTTGTAGCTGAAAGAGCCAGCTTGTGCAGCTCAAAAGATGCAAAAGGAAAAGGTGGCTCTTTTAATTATGCTCCTTGCAAGCACAGAACTAAACACTTATAAAATGTGTCCCCTGAAACCGTGAAACTGTCCCGGAGGTGGGACTTTCCTTCGTAATATGACGCAGCACAGCTGTCATTCCTACCCCCTCGGCGCCGTGCCCCGGCTCCTCATCGTTGTTTGATTCCGTCCCGGAGCCTGCGCTGTTAGGTTATCCCTTGGCCAGGCACACTTAGCGCTGCCCATCTTCTGACATCATTTGGTGTCAGGCTGGCTGCGCTTGTGCGGCCGCGCTGTCCGAGAGCCCGCCTCGCAGTGTGGTCTAATGTAATCCCACCGCGGGCCTGGGATCAGTGGCCATGCGCAGTGCATATCCTCGCCTCTCGCTCCCCTCCCTACGGCTTTTTCAGACTGTGCGCTGCCACGGCCGTGGCATGCTATTACGGATCAGCTGGCACCGCACAGTCTGAAGAAGCCGTAGGGAGTGGAGCGAGAGGCGAGGATATGCACTGCGCATGGCCACTGATCCCAGGCCCGCGGTGGGATTACATTAGACCACACTGCGAGGCGGGCTCTCGGACAGCGCGGCCGCACAGGCGCAGCCAGCCTGACACCAAATGATGTCAGAAGATGGGCAGCGCTAAGTGTGCCTGGCCAAGGGATAACATAACAGCGCAGGCTCCGGGACGGAATCAAACAACGATGAGGAGCCGGGGCACGGCGCCGAGGGGGTAGGAATGACAGCTGTGCTGCGTCATATTACGAAGGAAAGTCCCACCTCCGGGACGGTTTTACGGTATCAGTGGACACATTTTATAAGTGTTAAGTTCTGCGTGTGCAAGGAGCATAATGAAAATAGCTACCTTTTCCTTGTGCAGCATTACTGCTGCACAAGGTGGCTCTTTCAGTAACAAACGCCTTGGGGGGGGGGGGGGACAGGTTCCCTTACATTTCAGTTGTGTCAGCGTGGCGGTCGCAGGACACATTGCCGGCTACACAGCTGGGGATCAGCTGACGTTACTGAAACCCAATAACACTGGGTCGTATGTTTTGACTGTGCAGATGGCACTTCTGAGCCTCAACTGGCGTTGTTGGAGCCCAGGAATGTAAGTTCAGGTGGTTGAAAGATGAACACAACAGGAGACCTGGATAACGTATACAGTGACCTAATTATTTAATCAGGAGGAGGAGTGGCAAATTCCTGCGAGATCCAGGCCTTGTTCATTTTCAGGAAAGTAAGCCGGTCAACGTTATCGGAGGATAGTCGCATGCGACGGTCAGTTAGTACACCACCTGCAGCACTAAAGACACGTTCCGATAATACACTGGCCGCAGGGCAAGACAGCACCTCCAATGCATACTGGCTTAGCTCTGGCCATGTATCCAGCTTTGAGACCCAAAACTTGAAAGGGGAAGAGCCGTCTGGGAGTACAGCAAGAGGGCAAGACATGTAGTCTGTCACCATCTGACGGAACCGTTGCCTCCTGCTGACTGGAGCCGTCTGTGATGGTGTAGACTTTTGTGGGGGGCACACAAAACTGTGCCACAGTTGGGCCATACTGGTCTTGCCTTGGGCAGAGGCACTGCTTCTGCTCCCTCTTTGTGCAGAGCCTCCACCACTGCCTGGACGCACTGAGCTGCTTTGGAATGCACTAGCAGCACTTCTCTCAGTTGGAATGGAGAAGATGATGGAACTGACCAGTGTGTCTTGGTACTCCCGCATTTTTCGCTCCCGGTTCAACGGTGTGATGAGGCTTTCTACGTTGTCCCGGTAGCGAGGATCGAGGAGGGTGAACACCCAGTAATCAGACATGTTGAGAATGTGGTCGATGCGGCGGTCGTTTCTCAGGCACTGCAGCATGTAATCCACCATGTGCTGCAGACTGCCAACTGCCCAAGAAACGCTGTCCCCAGCTGGAGGCGTGATCTCTGCCCGCTCGTCATCACCCCACCCTCGCTGTACACACTGAGTACTGGACAATTGTGTAACTCCCTCCTCTGGACGGATGTCTTCCTCCTCCATTGACTCCTCCTCATCCTCCTCACAAACTGTCCCCTGCCTACGCGTTTGTGAGGAACCACGTGGCGCTGACTGTCCAGAAGATGATGGAAGTGGTGAATCCTCATCCTCCACCTCTTCCACAACATCATCCCTTAGCGCTTGCAGTGATTTTTCAAGCAGGCAGATAAGGGGGACAGTCATGCTGACTAGTGCATCATCTGCACTCGCCATCCGCGTGGAATAATCGAAGGGACGCAAAACCTGGCAGACATCCTTCATAGTGGCCCACTCTGTGGTTGTGAAGTCTGTACGGCGCTGACTGCGACTTTTGTGCGCCTGATACAGCTGGTACTCCATTACAGCTTGCTGCTGCTCACACAACCGCTCCAACATATGTAACGTGGAATTCCACCTGGTAGGTAGGTCACATATGATGCGATGTTCCGGCAGGCGGTGTCGGCGCTGCAGAGCCGCAATGCGCGCTTTTGCCGTGCTGGAACGCCGCAAGTGAGCACACTCTAGGCGGACCTTGTGCAGCAGTGCATCAAGATCCGGATAGTCCCTCAAAAAACTCTGCACGACCAAATTGAGCACATGTGCCAGACATGGGATGTGAGTGAGGTTGCCGAGGCCCAGGGCTGCCACCAGATTTCGGCCATTATCACACACTACCATGCCTGGCTGGAGATTCGCTGGCTCAAACCACACATCGCTCTCCTGCTTGATGGCATTCCAGAGCTCCTGCGCTGTGTGGCTACGATTCCCCAAAAAAATTAATTTCAAGACGGCCTGTTGACGTTTGGCCACGGCTGTGCTCATGTCGGTCGTAACAGGTACACGTTCATCACGGGTCCATGTGGAGGTGGACTGTGACGGCTCCTGCAGCGATGATTCTGAGGAACTGGTGTAAGAGGAGGAGTCAATGCGTACAGAATGGATTCCTGCAATCCTTGGAGTGGGCAGGACACGTCCTGCGCCACTCGCACGGTCTGTACCCGGCTCAACTACATTAACCCAATGGGCAGTGAGGGAAAGGTATCGCCCCTGTCCATGTTGACTGGTCCACGCATCGGTGGTGAGGTGGACCTTGCTACTGACGGCGTTCAGTAGCGCGTGTTTTATGTGTCCCTCCACATGCTTGTGCAGGGCAGGGACGGCTTGCCTGCTGAAGTAAAAGCGGCTGGGCACACTGTACTGTGGGACTGCCAATGACATCAAGTCACGGAAGCTGTCAGTCTCCACCAGCCTGAATGACAGCATTTCCAGTGACAGAAGTTTGGCAATGCCTGCAGTCAGAGCCTGTGCTCGTGGGTGGTTTGACGAGAAAGGCCGCCTTTTCTCCCATGCCTGTACTACCGATGGCTGTAGACTGGGCTGGGAGTGTGTGGTTGACTGGGAAAGTGGTGCTGCGGGTGGAATTACAGCGGGTCTCTGGACAACAGGGCCAGAGGTTCTTCCACGGCGATCCTGGGAGGAAGCCGAACCAGCTGCGTGTGAGCTAGAGGAAGAGGCAACACGAGCTGAAGAGGTGGTAGCTGCCGCTGTTGGTTGGCCTAGCTCTTCAGTGTGTTTGTCTAACTCCGCCGGGTGCCTGTTGCGCACATGTTTCCACATGTTGGAGGTATTGAGGTTGGCGACTTTTTGACCTCTTTTGATTTTTTGATGACACACCTTGCATCTGACATAGCAAATGTCATCTGCAACTGTGTCAAAAAAGGACCAGGCACTGCAAGTCTTGGGAGCCCCCCTTTTGACTTTTGGAAGAGACATGCTCCTTACGGGTGCCAAAGCGGAGGCTGCAGGATCCGCAGTCTTCCCCCTCCCTCTCCCTCTTTGGACCGTACGGGGAATCTCTTCCTCAGAGCTGCTCCCACCACCTTCCTGTCCCTGACGCCAAGATGGGTCAAGGACCTCGTCATCCACACTACCCTCTGCCCCCAACTGCTCCTCCCGGGTAGTCTCAGCAGCAGAGCACGCACCAGTAAGTGGCACCTGAGTGTCATCATCAGCTGATGCGGCCTGCGATGTGGTGAACGGAGCCACTGGCCCACCCGCCTCTTCAGACTCAGAGAGAAAAAGCTGTTGGGCATCACTGCACCCTGCCTCTTCTTCCATTTCTCCAATGCTGCTTGGCTGGCCCCCTGTTTCCAAGCCAAGAGATTCAGAGAACAGAAGTAGAGACGGCTCCTGTCCTGGGCTCTCTGTCTGCCTGGGCAATTTGGCAGGTGGTGAAGAGACAGATGGCTGCTCTCCAGTGCTCTGTGTCTGAGAGGATGTGGCACTAATGGAAGTTGATGCATTAGCTGCCATCCATCCCACAACGGCTTCAATTTGGTCTTCACGCAGCAGCGGTGTACGGCGCTCGGCGACAAAGCTGCGCATGAACGACTGTTCCCTCGTGAAAGTGGGTGCTGATGAGTCACCGGTGCCCGCAGCGGGCACAGAATCCCCACGTCCCCTCCCTGCTCCGCGCCCACGCCCACGTGCCTTACTCACTGCCTTCTTCATCGTGGTTGACTGATAAAGAAAAGCAGAAAAGTACTAACGGCTTTGTGTGCTTATTCCTGAAAAACTCCTCCTAACAGGTATAAGAAACACTAATTAGCTAAAGTGTGGACTAGACTTTAATATGAGTTAATGTGGCCTACACAAATGTAAAGTGGTGTAACTGGTGTGTTTGGTGAACTTTATTATTTATTTCTTTTTTGGGGGCTGAACTGACAACGGATAGAGCTGCAGTCACACGGAGACCGTGCAGACAGACGTTAACGGCGCTGTAAGGCCCAAAAACCCTCCTCTACTTTATCCTATGTAGTGTTTTTCCACAAATTAGCTGGAGACGGGTGGAAAGACACTAATAGGATTTTTTTAAATTAATTAGCAGCAGACTACAGTACTTGAAAAAAAATTAAAATTGATTTGGCGGTATGACGCAGTTAACAACCCTGAGCTGGAGACAACCAAGCTACGGCTGCTCACAGACTACAGGGCGAGCTGCAGTCACACGGAGACCGTGCAGACAGCCGTAAACGGCGCTGCAAGGCCCAAAAACCCTCCTCTACTTTATCCTATGTAGTGTTTTTCCACAAATTAGCTGGAGACGGGTGGAAAGACACTAATAGGATTTTTTTAAATTAATTAGCAGCAGACTACAGTACTTGAAAAAAAATTAAAATTGATTTGGCGGTATGACGCAGTGAACAACCCTGAGCTGGAGACAACCAGGCTATAGCTGCTCACAGACTACAGGGCGAGCTGCAGTCACACGGAGACCGTGCAGACAGCCGTAAACGGCGCTGCAAGGCCCAAAAACCCTCCTCTACTTTATCCTATGTAGTGTTTTTCCACAAATTAGCTGGAGACGGGTGGAAAGACACTAATAGGATTTTTTTAAATTAATTAACAGCAGACTACAGTACTTGAAAAAAAATTAAAATTGATTTGGCGGTATGACGCAGTGAACAACCCTGAGCTGGAGACAACCAAGCTACGGCTGCTCACAGACTACAGGGCGAGCTGCAGTCACACGGAGACCGTGCAGACAGCCGTAAACGGCGCTGCAAGGCCCAAAAACCCTCCTCTACTTTATCCTATGTAGTGTTTTTCCACAAATTAGATGGAGACGGGTGGAAAGACACTAATAGGAATTATTTGAAAAAATGTGCAGCAGCCTGCACTACTTCAAAAAAAAAAAAAAAAAAGGACAGTATGAGGCAATGAACCACCCTCCCTGAACTGAATACAACCAGCTATGGATGGCCTATGTGGCTGCACTCAGACTAGAGAGTGGGCTGCACTCACACACACACACACAGAGAGACCTTGCAGATCGCTGTGAAAACAGCGCTACAAGGCAAAAGCAAGGTGAATAGTAGGTGAACACAGCGGTTGCTAAATTAGCCTTTGGAAAGCACAAAGAAGCAAATCGCTATCTCTAAACTGTCCCTCAGTCAGCAAACAGCGTCCTGTCACTAACTGAATTCACAGCAGAGTGATCGCAAAATGGCGCCAGCGACTTTTAAACTGCATCATGACATCATTTCAGCAGCCAATCACAGCCTTGCCAGTACTTTCATGCCCTCCATGCTAAACAGGATGTGCCCACACTTGGAATCTTTCTCATTGGCTGAATTTCTGAATTTTGAATCATGGAACTTCCGATTCCGGTATCCGATACGCGCCAAGTATCGGAATCCCGGTATCGGAATTCCGATACCGCTAGTATCGGCCGATACCCGATACTTGCGGTATCGGAATGCTCAACACTAGTTGTGTTTCTATTGTGGGGATTCTACTCATGTTATATCAGCGTGCTCTAAGCGTACTAAAAAGCTTGATAAATCCGTTTCCATTGGCACTTTACAGTCTAAATTTATTTTGTCTGTGACCCTGATTTGCTCTTTGTCATCTATTACTACTGACGCCTATATCGACTCTGGCGCCGCTTTGAGTCTTATGGATTGGTCCTTTGCCAATCGTTGTGGGTATGATTTAGAGCCTTTGGAAACTCTTATTCCTCTGAAGGGGATTGACTCCACCCCATTGGCTAATAATAAACCACAATACTGGACACAAGTGACTATGTGTATTAATCCGGATCACCAGGAGACTATTCGTTTTCTAGTGCTGTATAATCTACATGAGGATTTGGTGCTGGGATTGCCATGGCTGCAGTCTCACAACCCAGTCCTTGACTGGAGAGCTATGTCTGTGTTGAGCTGGGGATGTAAGGGGACTCATGGGGACGTACCTTTGGTGTCCATTTCATCATCTATTCCCTCTGAAATCCCTGAGTTCCTGTCTGATTATCGTGACGTCTTTGAAGAACCCAAGCTGGGTTCACTACCTCCGCACCGTGAGTGCGATTGTGCTATAGATTTAATTCCGGGTAGTAAATACCCAAAGGGTCGTTTATTTAATCTGTCTGTGCCTGAACATACTGCTATGCGAGAATATATAAAGGAGTCCTTGGAAAAGGGACATATTCGTCCATCGTCATCTCCCTTAGGAGCCGGTTTTTTCTTTGTGTCAAAAAAAGACGGCTCTTTGAGACCATGTATTGATTATCGGCTTTTGAATAAAATCACGGTTAAATATCAATACCCATTGCCGTTGCTGACTGATTTGTTTGCTCGCATAAAGGGGGCCAAGTGGTTCTCTAAGATTGATCTCCGTGGGGCGTATAATTTGGTGCGGATCAGGCAGGGGGATGAGTGGAAAACCGCATTTAATACGCCCGAGGGCCACTTTGAGTATTTGGTGATGCCTTTTGGTCTTTCTAATGCCCCTTCAGTCTTCCAGTCCTTTATGCATGATATTTTCCGCGATTTTTTGGATAAATTTATGATAGTGTATCTGGATGATATTCTGATTTTTTCGGATGACTGGGACTCTCATGTCCGGCAAGTTAAGAGGGTTTTTCAGGTTTTGCGGTCTAATTCTCTGTGTGTCAAGGGTTCTAAGTGCGTTTTTGGGGTTCAGAGAATTTCCTTTTTGGGATATATTTTTTCTCCCTCTTCCATTGAGATGGATCCTGTCAAGGTTCAAGCTATTTGTGATTGGACGCAGCCCTCTTCTCTTAAAAGTCTTCAGAAATTTTTGGGCTTTGCCAACTTTTATCGTCGATTTATTTCTGGTTTTTCGGATGTCGTTAAGCCATTGACCGATTTGACTAGACAGGGTGCTGATGTTGCTAATTGGTCCCCTGATGCTGTGGAGGCCTTTCAGGAGCTTAAGCGCCGTTTTTCTTCTGCCCCTGTGTTGCGTCAGCCTGATGTGACTCTTCCTTTTCAGGTTGAGGTCGACGCTTCTGAGATCGGAGCTGGGGCAGTGTTGTCGCAGAAAAGTTCTGACTGCGCCGTGATGAGGCCTTGTGCCTTCTTTTCCCGTAAATTTTCGCCCGCTGAGCGGAATTATGATGTTGGGAATCGGGAGCTTTTGGCCATGAAGTGGGCGTTTGAGGAGTGGCGCCATTGGCTCGAGGGGGCCAGACATCAGGTGGTGGTATTGACTGACCACAAAAATTTGATTTATCTTGAGACCGCCAGGCGCCTGAATCCTAGACAGGCGCGCTGGTCATTATTTTTTTCTCGGTTTAATTTTGTGGTATCGTACCTACCAGGTTCTAAGAATGTTAAGGCGGATGCCCTTTCTAGGAGTTTTGAGCCTGATTCACCTGGCAACTCTGACCCCACAGGTATTCTTAAGGAGGGAGTTATCTTGTCAGCTGTTTCTCCAGACCTGCGGCGGGCCTTGCAGGAGTTTCAGGCGGATAGACCGGATCGTTGTCCGCCTGATAGGCTGTTTGTTCCTGATGATTGGACCAGTAAAGTCATCTCTGAGGTGCATTCTTCTGCGTTGGCAGGTCATCCTGGAATTTTTGGTACCAGGGATTTGGTGGCAAGATCCTTCTGGTGGCCTTCCCTGTCACGAGATGTGCGAGGCTTTGTGCAGTCTTGTGACGTTTGTGCTCGGGCCAAGCCTTGTTGTTCTCGGGCTAGTGGATTATTGTTGCCCTTGCCTATTCCTAAGAGGCCTTGGACACACATCTCGATGGATTTTATTTCAGATCTGCCTGTTTCTCAGAAGATGTCTGTCATCTGGGTGGTGTGTGACCGTTTTTCTAAGATGGTTCATTTGGTTCCCCTGCCCAAATTGCCTTCTTCTTCCGAGTTGGTGCCCCTGTTTTTTCAAAATGTTGTTCGTTTGCATGGTATTCCTGAGAATATCGTTTCTGACAGAGGAACCCAATTTGTGTCTAGATTTTGGCGGGCATTTTGTGCTAGGATGGGCATAGATTTGTCTTTTTCGTCTGCTTTTCACCCTCAGACTAATGGCCAGACCGAGCGGACTAATCAGACCCTGGAGACATATCTGAGGTGTTTTGTGTCTGCTGACCAGGATGATTGGGTTGCTTTTTTGCCATTGGCGGAGTTCGCCCTCAATAATCGGGCCAGCTCTGCCACCTTGGTTTCCCCGTTTTTCTGTAATTCGGGGTTCCATCCTCGATTTTCCTCCGGTCAGATGGAATCCTCGGATTGTCCTGGAGTGGATGCGGTGGTGGAGAGATTGCATCATATCTGGGGGCAGGTGATGGACAATTTAAAGTTGTCCCAGGAGAAGACTCAGCTTTTTGCCAACCGTCACCGTCGTGTTGGTCCTCGGCTTTGTGTTGGAGATTTGGTGTGGTTGTCTTCTCGTTTTGTCCCTATGAGGGTCTCATCTCCTAAGTTTAAGCCTCGGTTCATCGGTCCGTATAAAATATTGGAGATTCTTAACCCTGTTTCCTTCCGTTTGGACCTCCCTGCATCCTTTTCTATTCATAACGTTTTTCATCGGTCGTTATTGCGCAGGTATGAGGCACCGGTTGTGCCTTCCGTTGAGCCTCCTGCTCCGGTGTTGGTTGAGGGTGAGTTGGAGTACGTTGTGGAAAAAATCCTAGACTCCCGTGTTTCCAGACGGAGACTCCAGTATCTGGTCAAGTGGAAGGGATACGGCCAGGAGGATAATTCTTGGGTCACTGCATCTGATGTTCATGCCTCTGATCTGGTTCGTGCCTTTCATAGGGCCCATCCTGATCGCCCTGGTGGTTCTGGTGAGGGTTCGGTGCCCCCTCCTTGAGGGGGGGGTACTGTTGTGAATTTGGATTCTGGGCTCCCCCGGTGGCTACTGGTGGAATTGAACTTGTGACATCATCTTCCCTGTTCACCTGTTCTGATTAGATCTGGGTGTCGCTATATAACCTGGCTTCTCTGTTAGATGCTTGCCGGTCAACAATGTTATCAGAAGCCTCTCTGTGCTTGTTCCTGCTCCCAGACATCTACTAGATAAGTTGGACATTCGTCCATGTTTTGTTTTTGTATTTTGGTTCCAGTTCACAGCTGCAGTTTCGTTACTGTGTCTGGAAAGCTCTTGTTGATCAGGAATTGCCACTCTGGTATTATGAGTTAATGCCAGAGTCCTAAAGTAATTTCTGGATGTGTTTTGTTAGGGTTTTCTACTGACCATGAAAGTATGCTTTCTGTCTTCTGCTATCTAGAAAGCGGACCTCAAATTTGCTAAAACTATTTTCCTGCTGCGTTTGTTGTTTCATCTCATATCACCGCCAATATATGTGGGGGGCTTCTGTCTCCTTTTGGGCATTTCTCTAGAGGTGAGTCAGGTCTTATATTTCCCTCTGCTAGCATTATTTAGTTCTCCGGCCGGCGCTGGGCATATAGGGATAAAAAGTAGGACATGCTACCTGGCTACTTCTAGATGATGCGGTAGGTTTAGTTCATGGTCAGTACAGTTACATCTTCCAAGAGCTTGTTCCTATAGAGGCTTATGCTAGTTCTCTGGCCATGGAGATCATGACACATATCGGAAGGTATCGCTCAACACTACTCATGAGCATTTCAGTGATATTTTGAAAGCTGCCCCATGAAACAGCAATTATATGACTTCATTAGTAGAGATGAGCAAATTTATTAAGGTGGAAATGAATTCTTAAACTTTACAAGAATTTGTAGAAAAAAAAAGATGATCACCTCACCACTCACTTGGCCCACCGGCACCACAGCTTGCTGTCTGGCCCTCTGCATTTTTTCTTTTTGTCATCCCCGTTGTCTGTATCCTACTCAACTTTCCACACTGTACATTGATACTTCCAGTATCGACTATATAAAATGAGTAGTTCTAGTCAGCACCTCAGGATATGCCCGCCATGACAACACAAAATGCGCCTAGATGGCACAGTGTACAGTGGCATCAGAAGCAAAGTGACCACCAGAAGCCCCCAACATAGAACAAAGTAGACCAAAGAGAATGTGAATGATAAGAAATGGCAATTAGAGGAGGTATGGTGGACCAGAAGTCAAGCTGTGGCGAGGCAGGACAGGTGAGCTGTGAGTTGAAAATTTTTTTTTTTTTACATTCTACGTTCATTATGTTTTGCAGTCCGGAGAAAGCTCAGAGAATGATTAGAAACATTCAATTTGCATCTAATAACTTCAATGACAGTTGGACCTTTAGCCACATTTTTCATGTTGAGCTGGAAGTATGATCTTATAGTGGCTTAGCGGAATAAGACATTTTTTTTATTTGCCTCTCCTTTGAGATATTAACAATCAAAGTAATTGGTATCTAATGAGTTGGGGGCATGTTCTACTTCTCCCTATTTGTGTAGCTATCTGATAACACCCACATAGACTTTAAAAAAAGTTAACTCATTATGTGCCAATACTTTGATTGCTAATATCTACAATACAGAGAGGCCAAAAAAAGTTTTATTTCACTCTGCCGGCACTAATTACATCATGAGTCCATGTCTACATAAAAAAAAATTGATGAATTGCTCAATTGGAATCTTGGCAAATGCAATCATCTTTATTTATTAGTCTTCATTAGAGTTAATGTTCATATGTACATATAGTTTATTTTTTAGTCTAGATTGGGAAACATTTCTGTTATAATTTGTTTTTCCTTATTAATATCTTTATACAGTGGCATGTTAATGCTTTGGCACCCCTGATCAAAATTACTGTTATTGTGAACAGGTAAGCAAGTTGAAAATTAAATGGTCTCTAAAATTCCTAAAGTTAAAGATGACACATCACAGATGATGAGCCATGCACACAGTGAACAGGCCTGTAGGGACACCATTCACACACCAAGAAACTGAAACACAAAAAGGCGAGGTAAAACCAAAAAATACTCTGTTGCAGAAAATATCAGTAAACAGTAAGTGCTAGTAAAAAGATGGAAAAACGCAGGGTATTTGGTTAATACAGTTTTTTGCAAAAAAATGTATATTAAGCCGCTCTACCAAACGTCAAGGTATACCCTTAGAGCAGTCCTAACTAATGTATGTAATCCCTATCTGATGTATTTAAAAACCTGGTCATATATATAGTACCTGTATGAGCAGGATTCAGAAAGGAAATGTTCAATGTGGACACGTAGCATAGAACGGCGTTTATGTGCACAGCTCACAGGGATAGGTGGGAACCTCCCTAGTCTTGTAGAAACAAGAAAACAATTGGTTAAAACAAACACATGAGCCATGCACACAGTGAACAGGCCTGTAGGGACACCGTTCACACACCAAGAAACTGAAACACAAAAAGGCAAAGTAAAACCAAAAAATACTCTGTTGCAGAAAATGTCACTAAACAGCAAGTGCTAGTAAAAAGATGGAAAAACACAGGGTATTTGGTTAGTACGTTTTTTGCAAAAAAATGTATATTAAGCCACTCTACCAAACATCAAGGTATACCTGTATTAGAGCAGTCCTAACTAATGCATGTAATCCCTACCTGATGTATTTAAAAACCTGGTCATATGTATAGTACCTGTATGAGCAGAATTCAGAAAGGAAATGTCCAATGTTATGAAAATTACAGGGAACCTTGCACCATTTTTTAAAATTTATTAACAAGTACAGTAAGTTCATAGCAGCTGTTTCTCTTGCATTGCAAGTACCAGTGTTGGTCTGATGAACAACTGTGAGTCCGGCACTCGGCACTCCAACATTCATCAGTCTGGCACTTGAGCTACAATGAGACCCAAGTTAAAGGTTACCAGAGTTCACAGCCACTGAGTCTCCTGGCAGCTGCGAGGTCCAGAAATCTCATGGAAAACTTTGAGGGACATTGTAAGGTTCCTGGAGTTTCCAGCTGCTGGAGCACCTGGAGGCATTGAAATAAGGTTACCTTTGGTGTGTATTTTACTGTACTTGCCAATAAATAAATAAAAAATGAAAAAAATTGTGTTAGGTTTTCATAACCAGCAAAGGGAAAGCCGAGACCTGGAGGCTGATGTTAATATTCTGAGAATGGGCAAATAATCATAAAGGTTCCCAGGCTACAAATATTAGCTCACTGCTGTTTGCCTAGCCTTTACTGGTTATTATAGGGTAGACCCCCAAAAAAATTATCTGCAGGCTGATAATAATATCCTAGGACAGGACCATGGATATTGGCCCCCTCTTAGACTAATAACATCAGCACTCAGCTGTCCCATAAATGGCGCATTCATTAGGTGCGCCACTTCTGGTGCTTAGATTAAATTCTTTCCTTTGCAATGGTGTGGTGGCAAGTGAGGTCAAATTTGTGGGGTGGATGTGACCTTTGCAAAGTCTGCTGACATCAAGCCCACAGATTAGTAATGGAGAGGTGTCTATAAGACACCCTCATTATTAACTCAATAGTCAAATGTATAAAAACACAGCCAGAATAAAGTTCTTTATTTAAAATAAAACTCACCAACCCTCTTTTACCCATTTATTTACAGAAATAAAAAATAAAAAAAAACACCACACTCCTCACTTGTCCTACGATAATCCATACTGTACACACCTTTTGTGAAAGGCCACAGAGGCTGCAACACCATTAAGAAAGAGGCAGCACTAACCAAACAACACCATGAAGACCAAGGAGTTCTCCAAACAAGTCAGTGACAAAGTTGTTGAGAAGTACAAGTCAAGGTTGGGTTATAAAACAAAAGATAACCCAATCTATGATGCTCCCCAGAGCATCATTAAATCGATTATCATCAAATGGAAAGAATATGCTACCACAACAAACCTGCCAAGAGAGGACCACCCACCAAAACTCTCATCCTGGGCAAGGAGAGCATTAATCAGATAGGCAGTACAGAGAACAAAGTTAACCCCGAAGGAGCTGCAGAGTTTCCAAGCAGAGACTGGGGTTTCTGTCCGTTCAACCACAGTAAACCGTATACTCCATAGAGGTGGCTTTATGGAAGAGTGGCTAGAAGAAAACCTTTACTTATACACGAAAATCTTAATGCTCATTTTGAGTTTGCCAAAAGACATGTGGTAGACTCCCCAAATGTGTGATGTGAAGATGTTGAGGTCAGATGAGACCAAAATTTAACTTTTCGGCCACCAAGGTAAATACAATGTCTTTACAGGCCATTACCCCAAGAACACCATCCCCACAGTGAAACATGGTGGAAGCATCATGCAGGGACAGGGGAAATGTGATTTCAGACTGGGACGGAGGTTCACCTTCCAGCAAGACAATTACTCAAAGCATACTGCTAAAGTAACATTCGGGTGGTTTATGAGGAAATATGTAAATGTTTTGGCGTGGCCTAGTCAAAACCCAGACCTTAATCCATTTGAGAATCTGTGGTCAGACTTGAAGATTGCTTTTCACCAGAGGAAACCATCTAACTTGAAGGAGCTGGAGCAGTTTTGCGTTGAGGAATGGGCAAAAATCCCAGTGGCAAGATGTGTAAAGCTCATAGAGTCTTATCCAATGCAACATGCAGCTATAATTGAAGTGAAATGAGGCTCTACAAAGTACTGACTTTCAAGGGGTGAATAGTTATGCACACAGAAGTTTTCAGTTATTTTGCCCTATTTGTTGTTTTCTTCACAATTAAAAGAAAACCAAATGTTCATACTTGTTGGCATATTCTTTACGTGGCCTGATGCAAACCCTCAAATAAATCAGTGAAATTTCAGGTTGTGAGGTAGCAAAACACGAAAAATGCCAAGGGAGGGTCAATATTTTAGCAAGCCACTGTAGTTAGCAACTACCTGCCTGTTTTTGTTTTTTTTTCTTTTTACTATGGGCCTAAAAACTAAGTCTTTCATGACCTCTTTAAACAGGATTCCCCAGCCAGGAATTATTTTGGAAGACAGCTTTGAATTTTACAAAATAATTATGATCTCCTACCACTCCTGTTTTGATACTTCATGGTCTTTCTGTCGGTATCTGAAGTTTCCGACGTACTGAAGGCAAAGATTGACTGCTGTAGTCACATAATATTTGTTATTCCTGGACCACCAAGTGCAAACAAACAAATTTTATTCGGACAGATTTGCTCCTATTCGGTAAGCAGATTTGATTTGGTCTGAATAAATTTGGTCCAAATTGAAATTGCCATGGGGCAGTTACCATAATCAGTTTAACTTTTCTACTTTCCTCCTGTTCTGCTGTCTCCATTGCATTTCTAGTCCTCTATGCCAGTCTTTTTTATGTGATCTATTACAATATTCTGATCCTGAGCCCAATTTAAAGCCAGTGATCGGCTTCTCGTGGTCACGTGGGGTGGGATGGGGGACACAGCACATTGTGATTTGCATCGCTACCCACATAAATCCAATTTCATCGTGGTTGCACCCCACATGACTTGTGAGAGGCCAGCTACAAGCCTTAGATTAGCGTCAGCACTGGAATTGAGCACTGTGTTATAGAAGAAAATATAACTGATGCGAATGACTGGTCTGGAGGAATAAAGCTGCGGAGGTGGCAGGACAGAAAAGGAAAGGTGAGTATAAAGTTGTTGTTTTTTTTTACTCTTTCGCCACCCTCAATAGAATCCAGCAAAATTACAGCCTTTCTGCACCTTCTAAATACACCCCAGAAATAATAATATCTCATTCTCTGCAAACATTTCAAGGCCAGACTGCATCCTGCAAAAAAATGCTAAACATTAAATATGGTTTAATACTTTAGTCGGAAGATGCAAGCATAACATTTCGGACCTAGATTTTAGATAAAAAAAATATTTTATAGTTTAAATTTACTGTTTTGTGCACATTTGTGATAAGCCAGACGCTATTACTTACTAACTTGGACAAAAAATGTCACATTACATTCATTTTATAAAATTACAGTTACTTTTAGATTATAGGCACCATTTGTGTTAGCAAAACCTTGATGTTAGAACATCTTGCGTTTACTGGGGATTATCAACAATTTAATGAACACATAAAACTCTCATTATGAGCTGATAATAAGGAAAATGAGTTAACCTAATTCAGATGTTCAGCTTAAAAACTACATGAAAATCAGAAAGAGCTTTCTCTGCCAGAAAACTTTTGTGTCTGTAGCTTTGATGACTTTTAGCTATAAACCATTAGGAAAGAACTAGGATCAGTGACTGCAGCTCAGTAACAGCGCCTACAGGGGGTCTCACGTAGTTAAAAATCCACTGCTTGCAATATGCTGCTCCTCAGTTTTGTATCACTGAAATATCAATTCTTTGGATTTGGCTTCTATATAAGCCAAATTTACTATAATTACTTATTACGGAGTTACTTTCTTCTCAGAAAAGCCACCTAATCTGTTCATTGCTAGTAATAAAAACCTGCTCCTAGTGAACCGATTCTTATAAGGTTGGAACTAGAGATGAGTGAATCGTCAAGGAATCAATTTTGCTATGAATTTGCCAAACATTTGGATTCTAAATATTCTGATTGTTTTGAAATTTGATCCACGCTTAAAAAAAAAAATATATATATATATTATACCCATCTGTACTTGATCCTCCTTGCATCTCCTTGCCCGCTACTCCACTGTTTGTATTATTATATCCTTGCTCCAATTGTTAAAGAAAAACTCTCAAAAATAATATTGTTGAGTTTTATAAAAAAGAAATATGTATGATTGGCGTATCCTTATCTCTCATGTCATATTACTTTTTCTACACAGTGAATATAACAAATCAATATAATGCTAGATTCTCCTGTATATTCCACATCCCTGGATCCCTTCTGATCAATAAGTCCTCACAACATCATGCAATGCATAGCTCTGCAAAATAATGACGTCACAAGGTCCTACTAAGAAAAGACGTCGGAGATGCCGCATGTAGCAGAAGGTTTACAGTGCTCTTGTCATCTTCTTGCTCAACTTTAATGGTTGACAATAGATCTACATCTATTACAGGTCACAAATAGCTGTCCTGAGAAAATTCGGCAATAATAACAGAATACAAGACACTCAGAGTATTTGTATTTGTCACCTTGGATTGTTGCTGGGTCAACTGTGTTAGGTTTCTTTAAATTGCATACCACTCTCGTACATGCTCCAGATTAACCATATAAATGAGTTTTGCAGAGCCCTATTAATTCCTTACCCTAGCAAATTCAATGACTTCTTTTCACATTCAATTAATGATCCAGTCTTTAAAAATCTTAAGGGATTACTTTTAAAGATTTGTGTGTGCCAAGTGCAGCTATGCAGCAAGCAAGTGAAATTATTAGAAGGCTTCATTACTAAAGTGTCCTACTTAGTGCTAACCAGGAGGAATTGTCTTATTCTGTAACTCATATATTTATTTATTTATGCCATTAAGTGTAGTAATGTCATATATGCACATTTATTAAGTTCAGAGGTATAAAAAAAACTAGTCTTTGAAAGGTTTCCTTGGCAACATGTCATATAAATGTTAATTAAGAAATCTAAAGTTAACCAAGTGTGGGGAATTTAGTATAAGTGAAGTCAAGATATTATTTTATTCACGCACAATTTCATCCCCGGGGAAAAATAGAATCTTATAGATTCTAGTACTTGCAGAATTTACTGAAATACATGAATTAACCTTAGCTTTCTAGGATATCTGAAATGTGTTAACATAAAATGCTGCAGAAAATGTTTCTTTATGTCCTTTAAGAATCAGGGCCATCACACTGATTGAGTGATCATCATACTGAGTGGGGATGGGCATTAGTGGCTATCATACTGAGTAAGGTGCTGTAGGAGTCATCATACTGAGTGAGGTTCTGTACAAGTCATCATACTGAGTCAAGGGATGTCAATACCATCATACTAAGTGAAGGGCTGTGAGGGCCATCATACTGAGTGGGGGACTGTGGAGGCCATCATACGGAGTGAGGGGCTGTGGGGGCTATTACATTGAATTGGTGACTATGGAGCCCATGATAATGAGAGGGAGGCTCTGGGGTCATCATTCAAAGTGAGTTGAATGTGAGGGCCATCATACTGAGTGAGGACCTGTGGGGATCATCATACTGAGAGGGGGACTGTTTGGACCATTATACTGAGGGCTGGACTGTGGAGGTCATTATACTGAATGAAGAGCTGTGGGGGCCATTATATTGAATGGGGGCTCTGGGGGTCATCATATTAAGTGGGGAGCTGTGAGGACCTTCATGAGTGAGGGTATGGTGGGGACTATCATACTGAGTGGGGAACTGAGTGGTTAATCATATTAAGTAGAAACATCATATTGACAGGCC
Organism: Ranitomeya variabilis; assembly: GCF_051348905.1. Taxonomy (NCBI): domain Eukaryota; kingdom Metazoa; phylum Chordata; class Amphibia; order Anura; family Dendrobatidae; genus Ranitomeya; species Ranitomeya variabilis. Next base: position 68,738,605 of record NC_135237.1, on the reverse strand, counting down.
AACATACTGTGTGGGGGCCATAGTACTGCATGTGGGTGAAATATTGGGGCATAATATTGTTAGGGGGGTAATTTTAGGGACATTATGCTGTAGGGGTAGAATACTGTGTTGAGGACACTGTGAGTTCATCATCCTGAAGAGTAATTTTACTGTATGTGTAGGGGGGCTGTGGGATGAAATTGTTGGGAGGGAATTCACTATGGGGATAATATACTCTCTGTGTGTGTCTGGGTGTGGGTACTTTTGGGAGAATTATACAGGGTGGGCCATTTATATGGATACACCTGGGTGGGCCATGTATATGGATACACCTAAATAAAATGGGAATGGTTGGTGATATCAACTTCCTGTTTGTGGCATATTAGCATATGGGAGGGGGAAAACTTTTGAAGATGGGTGGTGATGACCATGTCGGCCATTTTGGATCCAACTTTGTAAATGGCCCACCCAGGTGTATCCATATAAATGGTCCACCCTGTACTTTATAATGGCTATAGAAGTGGTATTGTTGGCAAGAACACTAATGGTATGTCAAAAGAGACATAGTTACTGTGTAAATTAGGTCATATGTCTTCCTCTCCCTGTTTATAAAACTTGAGAGATATGACCCAACTACTCTACTTTGGAAAGGTGTGCGCCTTTCCAAATCAAGTCCTATCAGTTTAATTAAACACAGCTGGACTCCAATGAAGGAGTAGAACCATCTCATATGACTTAAATATGAGTGTCTGAACAAAGGGTCTGAATACTTATGACCATGTGATATTTCAGTTTTTCTTTTTTAATAAATTTGCTAAAATTTCTACATTTCTGTTTTTTTCAGTCAAGATGGAGTGCAGAGTGTACATTAATGAGAAAAAAAATGAACTTTCTTGAATTTATCAAATGGCTGCAATGAAACAAAAAGTTAAAAATATAAAGGGCTATGAATACTTTCCGTACCCACTGTAGATGGAAGGATAACCACCGAAGAAGGCTGAATAATAAGAGAAATCCAAATATTGCTGCAATTGCATGCACTTAGATAGATGAAAAGAGCCTTGTAGTAAATACTACCTCATATACTCCAAATTTACCAAATAGCTGCAATGAAACGAAGAGTGAAAAATTTAAAGGGGTCTGAATACTTTCCGTACCCACTGTAACTCTGATATCAGTAATCCCTCTCTTCCTCTTCATCATACTACAGGTTGGGCCATGTATATGGATACACCTAAATAAAATGGGAATGGTTGGTGATATTAATTTCCTGTTTGTGGCACATTAGTATAGGGGGGGAAAACTTTTCAAGATGGGTGGTGACCATGGCGGCCATTTTGAAGTCGGCCATTTTGGATCCAACTTTATTTTTTCCAATGGGAAGAGGGTTAGCTGACACATCTAACTTATTGAGAATTTCACAAGGAAAACAATGGTGTGCTTGGTTTTAATGTAACATTATTCTTTCATGAGTTATTTACAAGTTTCTTATTGTTTACAGCCATTGACATGTTGCAGAGGTTAACACGTGAGGAGCGGCTAGAAATTGTGTTGATGTCTGGTGAATGCAGTACCCGGGTCATTACAGCAGATTTCAATACAAGACACCCTACACAAGAAAACTGTCACCATTCCCATGTTATTTAGGTGTATCCATATAAATGGCCCACCCAAAAAAGTTTGCCTCATCACTGAACATAATGTTCTGTGTAAACTGAGGGTCCTGTTTCAATTTTTGTTTTGCCCATTCTGCAAATTCAGTGCGCCGATCTGGCATCAGTCGAACATCCCTTCTGCGGATATTAGCTACTCACAGGCACCCTTACAAAATCCAGCTTCTGCAGCATCTCAACCAGGATGACCCAGATCGGTGCGCTGAATTTTCAGAATGGGCAAAACAAAAATTGCAGGGGTTATAGCAGCTTTTTCAGACATATGTCATGATATGGATCTCTAAGGGTGAAGACATTGGATTTCAGATATCAAGATATCAGTCTATTCAAAGTTTTAGGATTTTTATGCCACATAAATGGCTTAGGAGTGTTGATCCTACTGACAGATTCCCATTAAGTCTCAAACTAACAATTACACATTATTGCTCACATCTTAACCCCTTTCCGATGTATGATGTATAGGTACGTCATAGGTCATGTCCTGACATCTTCGGCACATGACTGCTGATTCAATAAGCTGTCATGTGCCCCAAACAGCGATTTCACCCTCGGTTGTTAACATATTAAATGCCGCTGTCAATCTCTGACTGGGGCATTTAACTTGTGCTTACAGTAAACGCATCACCCCGCCCGTCGGCACCCCTGTCACTGATCGCAGGGCGCCAATGGGCTTCCATGACAACCTGGGTGTCTTCAGAAGACTCCAGTGTTATTCATTGCAGATCTCCTTTGAAGATTGTGCAATTGCTTTTTTTTACAATTTCACCGCCTAAATGCTCAAACATTTAGTCCCATACTGTGTTTTGATCTTACACGAGTCACATGGAGTCTTGTAATGGATAAGATCATAACACTTCCTCACATGCTGTATTATGGAGCTTCTTGGATGTCTCAGACATTGTAGCAAAAGCAAATGCATACAGCATAGCATAGTGCATAGGGTGGCTTTTTTTGGCATTTCATAACGTAACATGCCTCTTCTGTCATGTTTGATTTATTATATTATTTTCCATATGGATAACAGTGTAAAATGTAACTGCAAAAAATGCAGCTTAAATAAAATATTATGGTTTTTTTTCAGTTAAAAACATACCATAAGTGGATGCTAAATATTAGAGGAAAAAATATTATGTTTATTGATGCCTGGAACAAAGTCAAGGTTGTGACAATGTCATTCTTTTTCATTTAAAAGACAATGCACGTAGTACATGAGCTTGACAGATCTTATAAATGAAAAGTGAAAAAAATACACCCACACAAAAAACAAGAGCAAAGTAATAAAAGACAGATAAAAAATGTACTTTAAACCGCATTTACTGCTCTAAACACGCTCTGTTATTGATGAATTAGATGCTTATTGGTCATTTGTTTCACAGTGAATATATTACAATAATGTGTGTGAATTCATTTTTAATAATATTTTTTCATCTACTTTATTTTAAATATCAGTTGTCTAACTGCAATTTGTTCCCATAGCAACATATGTGTTCTTCTACTTGCTAGCATCACGAGCCGCTGTAATCTCTTGAAGTAGATTATGTCTATAAAATTTCAGATTTAGATACAGATTTTGTTTACAGATCCTAAAACAGACAGTTCTCACCTTTTTTTAGGATTATTGGTGTACAATTTAACCCCTTCACGACCTGTGATGTGTAGGTGCGTCATAGGTTATGTCCCTCTCTTTCATGTGGGTTTCGGCACTGAGCCCACATCTTTCCCGACACGTGCCTACAACAGCTTCGGGTGGAATTGCATTCCTTCTGTGGCTATTACCATGTTAAATGCCATAAAGAATCTCTGACAGCAGCATTTAAGTCCCGCTAACCAGAATTGCATCACAAACCCCGCCCATCGGCGCCCCTGTCACATGATCTCAAGGCACTGATGGATTGGTATGACAGCGCGGGGTCTGAAGACCCCCTTGCTTGTCATTGCAAATCTCCTATGAACACTGCCCAGTGCCAGCCAGCCTGGAAGATGATGACTTCTGCTTTACATAGCAGGTCTGAAGCAGCTTCAAGTCTCCAAAGGGGACTACTTAAGCAAAAAAAGGGGAAAAAATGTTTTAAAATATATTTAAAAATATACATTTCAATCACCCCCTTTAGCCTTTTTCAAAATAAAACAATACAAAAATACACATAATTGGTGTAGCTGAGTTCATAAACGCTAGATCTGTTAAAATGTAATCTAAATCAATCCAATCGGCAAACGGAGTAATGAAGTAAAAAAATCTAAAGGCAGAATTCCTTTTTTTTGGTTGCAGTAACGTTGCAATAAATTGCAATAACAGGTGATCAAAACATCATAACTAGTGTTGAGCATTCCGATACCGCAAGTATCGGGTATCGGCCGATACTTGCGGGTATCGGAATTCCGATACCGAGATCCGATACTTTTGTGGTATCGGGAATCGGTATCGGGATTAATATCAATGTGTAAAATAAAGTATTAAAATAAAAAATAGGGATATACTCACCTCTCCGGCGGCTCCTGGACTTTACCGCCGTAACCGGGAGCCGTTGTACCTAAGAATGTGCGCTTGAAGGGCCTTAGATGAGGTCACTGTGCTCTGATTGGTCCGTAGCGGTCACGCGACCGCTACCCAACCAATCAGAAGCTGCGAACGTCTTCTAAGGTATTTCAAGCGCTTGAAAGACCTTAGGTGACTTCACTGCTTTGTGATTGGTCGCGTAGCGGTCACGCGACCGCTACGGACCAATCAGAGTGCAGTGACCTCATCTAAGGCCCTTCAAGCGCGCATTCTTAGGTACAACGGCTCCCGGTTACGGCGGTAAAGGCCAGGCTGCGTCGGAGGGTGAGTATATCCCTATTTTTTATTTTAATTCTTTCTTTTACACATTGATATGGATCCCAGGGCCTGAAGGAGAGTTTCCTCTCCTTCAGACCCTGGGAACCATACAGGATACTGTCCGATACTTGGTGTCCCATTGACTTGTATTGGTATCGGTATCGGATTAGATCCGATACTTTGCCAGTATCGGCCGATACTTTCCGATACTGATACTTTCAAGTATCGGACGGTATCGATCAACACTAATCATAACTACCCCAAATTTTTTTTTTAAAAAATGGCAGCTTGGCACGCAAAAATTAACTCCTCATTTCATATAAGAAAACGAAAAATGTAGTTGCTATAAGTCTCAGAAAATGTCGCTTTTTTTACACAAACTTTGGATTTTTTTCAGCACTTAAATAAAAAATAACTTATGCATGTTTGATATTTGCATCCTAATAATGACCTGGAGAATCATAATGGCAGGTCATTTTTAGCATTCAGTGAATATTGCAAGAAAAAAAAATTGTGTAATTGCAATTTTTGCAATTTTATGCACTTGGAATTTTTTTTAAGCTTTCCAGTACAATATAAGGCAAAATCAATGGTGTTGTTCAAAAGTACAGCTTGTCCCACAAAAAGCAAGCCTTCACACAGCCATATTGATGGAAAAATAAAAAGGGCTGGCTCTGGGAAGAAGGGGAGCAAAAAAACAGAAAAGCAAAATCAGAAAATCCCAAGGTCATGAAGAGGTTGAAGTAACACTCCATAGTGGGAATGAAAAGTGACTATACATTTCTTATACCTCCTCTGCTCAGATTGGTATTCCATTCCTTCTGTTTCCAATATACAACCCCTGGCAAAAATTATGGAATCACCGGCCTTGGAGGATGTTCATTCAGTTGTTTCATTTTGTAGGAAAAAAGCAGATCACAGACATGGCACAAAACTAAAGTCACTTCAAACGGCAACTTTCTGGCTTTAAGAAACACTAAAAGAAATCAAGAACAAAAAATGTGGTACTCAGTATTGGTTAATTTTTTTAATCAAGCATAGGGGAAAAATTATGGAATCACTCAATTCTGAGGAAAAAATTATGCCTATGCTGATAACTATTGATTCTTTGAAAATATGGCTGGAGATTGGTATATGAAACACTAAGCACTTTACTTTGTATTGACATTCCCTATGGTATTGGGCCATAAACAGTGGGTACGGTAACCCTTACTAACCAGTGATTTATATCTTGTGAATGTCAATCTGCATTACTCAGTTTATCTATGTACTGAGCAATAGTTATTCTGACCCTGCTATATACTGAGTTGTCTTTACATTCATGGTTGTTGTGTGTAGCCTGGCACTTGTAGTTATATTTTGCATGTGTGTCTCCCAGAGGACGGTACTTACCTTTTTTTACAAAAAGAATTTGTTTTTAACAAGTGTCTAATAAAGTTTTTTCAGTTTGATCAATTATGACATTAGCTTCCACTTTTTCTTCTTGGTTTTGTTAATATGTTGGAAGAGTCATTTAAATAGGCCAGGTATATATTATATGTTTCTCTCATCTGCTACATCAGTTGCTGAAATGAATTAATTTTAAAGCCAGGTCAGAAAAAACAGCACTTAGCATTTTCTGATCCTGCTTTTGACACTGAACCAGATCACAAGGTGCACAACTTCATATCAATAGTATAGTGGGGAAAAAAGTATTTAGTCAGCCACCAATTACGCAAGTTCTCCCACTTAAAAAGATGAGAGAGGCCTGTATTGACATCATAGGTAGACCACAACTAGGAGAGTCAAAATGAGAAAACAAATCCAGAAAATCACCTTGTCTGATTTGGCAAGATTTATTTTGCAAATTGTGGTGGAAAATAAGAATTTGGTCACTTAAAAACATGCAAGATTTCTGGCTCTCACAGACCTGTAACTTCTTTTTTAAGAGCCTCCTACGGCCTCCACTCATTACCTGTAGTAATGGCACCTGTTTGAACTTGTTATCAGTATAAAAGACACCTGTCCACAACCTCAAACAGTCACACTCCAAACTCAACTATGGTGAAAACCAAAGAGCTGTCGAAGGACACCAGAAACAAAATTGTAGCCCTGCACCAGGCTGGGAAGACCGAATCAGCAATAGGCAAGCAGCTTGGTGTGATGAAATTAACTATGGGAGCAATAATAAGAAAATGGAAGACATACAAGACAACTGATAATCTCTCGATCTGGAGCTCCATGCAAGATCTCATCCCGTGGGGTCACAATGATCACAAGAACGGTGAGCAAAAATCCCAGAAGCACACGGGGGGACCTAGTGAATGACCTGCATAGAGCTGGGTTCACCGTAACAAAGTCTACCATCAGTAACACACTACGCTGCCAGGGACTCAGATCCTGCAGTGCCAGACATGTCCCTCTGCTTAAGCCAAGACATGTCCGAGCCCATCTGAAGATTGCTAGAGAGCATTTGGATTATCCAGAAGAGTATTTGGAGAATGTCATATGGTCTGATGAAACCAAAGTAGAACTGTATGGTAGAAACAAAACTCGTCTTGTTTGGAGGAGACAGAATGCTGAGTTGCATCCAAAGAACACCATACCTACTGTGAAGCATGGGGGTGGCAACATCATGCGTTGGGGCTGTTTCTCTGCCGAGGGACCCCGACGACTGATCCATGTACATGAAAGAATGAATGGTGCCATGTATCATGAGATTTTGAGTGCAAACCTCCTTCCATCAGCAAGGGCATTGAAGATGAAACATGGATGGGTCTTTCACCATGATAATGATCCCAAGCACACCGCCAGGGCAATGACGGAGTGGCTTTGTAAGAATCATATGGAGGTCCTGGAGTAGCCTAGCCAGTCTCCAGATCTCAACCCCATAGAAAACCTTTGGAGGGAATTGAAAGTCTGTGTTGCCATGCGACAGGCCCAAAACATCACTTCTCTAGAAGGAGATCTGCATGGAGGAATGGGCCAACATACCACCAACAGTGTGTGCCAACCTTGTGAAGACTTACAGAAAACCACTCTCATTGCCAACAAAGATATATAATAAAACCTTGAGATGAACGTTTGTTAATGACCAAATACTTATTTTCCACCATAATTTGCAAAATAAATCTTGCCAAATCAGGCAAGGTGATTTTCTGGATTTGTTTTCTCATTTTAACTCTCATAGTTGTGGTCTACCTATGATGTCAAGTACAGACCTCTCTCATCTTTATCAGTTGGAATACTTGCACAATTGGTGGCTGACTAAATACTTTTTTTCCACACTGTATCTGGCTCAGGCCAGAGATACCTGTCCTCTACTGTTTCTGGGATTTTTGGTATAGTGGGCGGTCGTATCAGTGACTGATGGCTATTTCTGTATACACTATTATACAAAGAAAGCTATCAGTCACTGATAGGACTGCCCAAAAATCCCAGAAACAGCAGAGGTTTAAATGAATAAAAAACAGGTTGTACTGAATCTTTTCTGATAAAGCTATATATCAATCTACTCTGCTCTTCCGGCACTATAACATGATGTCTGTAGGTTGGTCTGCATTTTCATGGTGGCAAGTTCCTTTTAAAAAAGTGACTGGATGTAGCTGATATTTGGAAATGCTGCCTAATGTGGTGAGCTTTTTAAATCCAATGCTGAAAACTGACCATGTATGATGCAATAACAAATAATCTAATGATCTTTTTCTTATACAGCACTTTTTATTCTATTCTTTACATTGAAGCTGGCCACACATTTGATAGCTGTGAACAAATTATCTCCCAACTCCCCATGTGGGGCCCCTGAGGGTTCAGTCACCACAGGAGAGGATGGCCTCATCCCTTTCTGGAGAGGGTAACTAGGCAGAGGGTGTGGGTGGAGCCAGTAGTTAGGGGAGGAGCTAATTAGGAGGGAAAGTTAAGGAGATTGTGAGAGGAAGTAGATGGAGTGAGACGTGCTAAGAAGAAGCTCCCTGTGAGAGGGAGCTAGAGAGAGGAGAGGCTGAAGGGAGAAGAGAGAAACAAGTTTCAGAAGCAAGAAGGGGTCCTAGGGGCACGGGTAGTGATCAATCTACGCGTGGGGCCCGCATCCATACTGACCATCGCAAGGTGGAGGGACCAGGTTGCAGTGAGAAACCGGCCCCCAAGACTAGTGGAGAACTACAAGGCTCAGCTAGCCAGCCAGAGGCTGTGGTATCTGTATGTGCCACAGCCACATCCACACATATTCACTGAAAAGGCAGCCACATAGGACCAAGGGGACTAGAGAGATGTCGCGCGACAAGATCCGAGGCTGCTGGCTTGGGACACTGTGTGAAGGCGCAGGGCAGGAGAGGTGGGAGCCAGTGCAGTGAGATGGCCAGGAAAGGAACATAAGTGAGGAGTCCTGGAGAAGTGTACCCCAAATCATCTGCGGGTTAGCTGGACCACAGACCCGGAGGACACAGCACACGTCTGGAGACAGTAATCTGCAGAACTGTGAGTAAAGCGTTGAAAACGGCATGAAGCGTTGTCCTCTGAATAATTTTTGCGTCACTTGCCCTGCACTAGAACTACCACAACCACCATCATCACAATTAACATCTATATCTGCCCTGGGGACTAGCTCTGCCCATGGACAGCTGAAACATCTTAGCTGCATCACCAACTGCCCCAGTGGATCTGAACTGCAGCGTCGGCCATATTGACCGAGTACCACGGGTGACGTTACAAACAATTCCCCTTTTCCCATTCCCCTTTAATCTCAATTGACTCTTTTAATGGATGCCCAGGGCCACGGACCGGGTCACTGCTGCCATGACACATCCCTTTAAGAACCGGCCTGGTACCGAGTATCTCCATGGCCCTGACGGGCGCTCCACCGATATAGAGAAACAAACATTCATATGTTCTCTATGATAAAGCGACTGTCAGAATAATCTGGCAGTGACTCGCCTCCGTGCCTAATAAAAAAGAATTTGATGATTGAATTCTAACCATCATATCCAATGCATGTCCATCTGATCCTACCATAATAGGATGTTTCAGACACCTTTCATCTTATCTGTGTTGCACAGATCCCTAGCATGATATCCATGGATATAGCTATAATTATGCAGAAGGATCAGACAGAAGGACATCTTAGAAGACACAAGTATTATACATAGAGGAGAATACTTGGAGGCATCGTGACAGATTTTGGTATGGGGTGTAAATTGTTTAAGATTCAGCTCTGTTTGTACCTATATAAATTTATGGATGCATAGTAGAGTAGGTATTCTGATGCCCCATGGAGGCACCATACAGGAGCAGAAAACAGAGAGACTCCATGTACCACAATACAGCTTTATACATTTATATTTTCATGCAATTGAGAAAAAACTGGTGGAATGAATTTACTATAGCCTATCGTGAATTTCAGTTAAGTAAACATAATGGGATTTTTCTGCCATCTGTCCTCCATCAAAGCTATGCATTTAACTGCTGGCTTTCACCAGCATGATATACTCACATCTTGATAAACCAAGAAATGTCTGAATGAGTCATTGTAAAATTATAAAAAGTCAGTAAAATGGTGATAGTCTGTCCCAAACCTAAAGAAAATTGACAGTTGGGATGCAGACACTAGAAAGCACTATAAATTTACATTTACAAGATACATGTAATACTGTAAATTGCTTAAAACACATGGAAATTAAAGAATACTTTTTCAGTAAAAGCAGATGGCCACACTTTCCGGCAGCACAGTTAATGCATCTTGATTTCATTTTTTATATGCTGATTTCTTGATTAGTTTAGATGAAAGAGAAAATCTAACAATAATTTTAATCCTTCATGCTGAGCTTAGAGGACACCAAAATAAGTAATAAATTACTTATATGATAGATACCGTATATACTCGAGTATAAGCCGAGATTTTCAGCCCAAATTTTTGGGCTGAAAGTGCCCCTCTCGGCTTATACTCGAGTCACGGTCGGCGGGTGAGGGGGAGAGGGCGCTGAGGCATACTTACCTGCTTCCGGGGCTCCTGGCGCTGTCCCTGCAGTCCCACGGTCTCCGGGTGCCGCAGCTCTTCCCCTGTTCAGCGGTCACGTGGGACCGTTCATTAGAGAAATGAATATGGACTCCACTCCCCTAGGGGTGGAGCCGCATATTCATTTCTCTAATGAGCGGTAACGGTGACCGCTGATAGAGGAAGAGGCTGCGGCACCCAGAGACCAGCTGTCCGGGAGAAGGAGCGGGACGCCGGGAGCAGGTAAGTATTTCATATTCACCTGTCCACGTTCCACACGCCGGGCGCCGCTCCATCTTCCCGGCGTCTCTCTGCACTGACTGTGCAGGTCAGAGGGCGCGATGATGCATATAGTGTGCGCGCCGCCCTCTGCCTGAACAGTCAGTGCGGAGAGACGCCGGGACTGGACGCTGAGGAGCTGCAAGCAAGAGAGGTGAGTATGTCATTTTTTTTTTTATTGCAGCAGCCGCAGCATTATATATACCAGTAGAACAGCTTTCTATAGCACATCTATGGGGCAATAATGAACGGTGCAGAGCACTATATGGCACAGCTTTATATGGCACATCTATGGGGCAATAATGAACGGTGCAGAGCACTATATGGCACAGCTTTCTATGGCACATCTATGGGGCAATAATGAAGGGTGCAGAGCACTATATGGCACAGCTTTCTATGGCACGTCTATGGGGCAATAATGAACATTGCAGAGCACTATATGGCACAGCTTTATATGGCACATCTATGGGGCAATAATGAACGGTGCAGAGCACTATATGGGGCACAGCTTTCTATGGCACATCTATGGGGCAATAATGAACGGTGCAGAGCACTATATGGCCCAGCTTTATATGGCACATCTATGGAGCAATAATGAACAGTATGGAGCATTATATATGGCACAGCTTTATATGAAGCATCTATGGGGCAATAATGAACAAATGGAGCATTATATGTGGCACAGCTTTATACAGAGCATCTATGGGGCAATAATGAACGGTATGCAGCATTATATGTGGCACAGCTTTATATGGAGCATCTTATGGGGCAATAATGAACGGTATGGAGCATCTATTTTTATTTTTGAAATTCACCGGTAGCTGCTGCATTTCCTACCCTAGGCTTATACTCGAGTCAATAAGTTTTCCCAGTTTTTTGTGGCAAAAGTAGGGGGGTCGGCTTATACTCGGGTCAGCTTATACTCGAGTATATATGGTAAGTAAGATACATTTAAGGAAAAACCACACTGGCTCAAAGACTTAACTGATATGAATTCTGGAGAACATTCGCAATGTGCTTATTCATTTACAAATACTGAAGACGTTGAATAATTGTCCAATTTCATCAGTTTTTTTTTTTAAATTCACTTCTAAATTGATTCATCTATATCAGTACAGGAGAAGGAAAATACATTTATCCACCAGACCAGTTTGAATGCTACATGCACACTTAATCCTACTGTTACAAAAAAACTGGTGTAGTCTCATTATACGAATACATCATTCCCAGACATAAAGGTATCTTTGCCTTAAAGGGAACTAGAGATCCTCAAAACTGCAATGAAACTACAGACATTGTGATCCTCAGCAGATAAATAGCATTTTAATCATGTTAGTCATGCAGTATTAGTCAAGCTCATGCAGTGTTACGCTACATTCCCAAGATGTTGCATGTGACCTGGGACTTAATTCCCATGGATGGAATAGTACTTCCAATGCGATCAACCATACTCCCAATAAAAACATCAAATTGTCCCACAAAGAACAAGACCTCACATGACTCTGTGGGCCAAAATATGGAAAAATTACAGCTCTCAAGCTCTCAAAATGTGGTGATGCAAAAACGATTTTTTGCAATAAAAAGCATCTTTTAGCATGTGACAGCTACCAAACATAAAAACCTGCTATAAATAGTAAATCAACCCCCCCCCCCTTTATCACCCCCTTAGTTAGGGAAAAATAATACAATTTAAAAAATGTATTTATTTCCATTTTCCAATTAGGGTTAGGGTTAGGGATAGGGCTAAAGTTAGAGTTATGGTTGGGGCTAAACTTAGGGTTAGGGTTGGGGCTAAAGTTAAGGTTAGGGTTGGGGCTAAAATTAGGGTTAGGGTTTGGATTAGGGTTAGGGTTGGGATTATGTTTACGGTTGGGGTTAGGGTTAGGGTTGGGATTAGGGTTAGAGGTGTATCAGGGTTAGGGGTATGGTTAGGGTTGGGATTAGGGTTAGGGGTGTGTTGGGGTTAGGGATGTGTTGGGCTTAGGGTTATGGTTAGGGTTGGGATTAGGATTAGGGGTGTGATTGCATTAGGGGCATGGTTAGAGTTATGGTTAGGGTTGGGATTAGGGTTAGGGGTGTGCTGGGGTTAGGGTTGGGGTTAGAATTGAGGAGTTTTCACTGTTTAGGCACATCAGGGGCTTTCCAAATGTGACATGGTGTCCGATCTCAATTTCAGACAATTCTGCGTTGAAAAAGTCAAACGGTGCTTCTTCCCTTCCGAGCTCTGCAGTGCGCTCAAACAGTGGTTTACCCCCACATATGTGGTATCACCATACTTAGAACAAATTGAACAACTTTTCCGGTCCAATTTCTCCTGTTACCCTTGTGAAAAAAATTGGGGGGCAAAAAAATCATTTTTGTGGGAAAAAATATTTTTAATTTTCACGGCTCTGCGTTATAAAATTTAGTGAAACACTTGGGGTTCAAAGTTCTCACAGCACACCTAGATAAGTTCCTTGGGGGTCTAGTTTCCAAAACTATGTCACTTGTGGGGGTTTTCTACTGTTTAGGCACATTAGTGGCTCTGCAAAAGCAACATGACGCCAGCAGGCCATTCCATCAAAGTCTGTATTCCCTTCTGAGCCCCGACATGTGCACAAACAGTAGTTTTCTCCCACATATGGGATATCAGCGTACCCAGGACAAATAGGACAATAACTTTTGGGGACCAAATTCTCAATTCCAGCCAATTCTGGGTTGAAAAAGTCAAACAGTGCTCCTTCCCTTCCAAGCTCTGCCATGCGCCCAAACAGTGGTTCCCCCTAAATATGGGGTATCAGCGCACTCAGGACAAATTGAGCAACAACTTTTGTGGTCCAATTTCTCCAGTTACCCTTGGGAAAATAAAATAAATTGGATCTGAAGTACATTTTTTGTGAAAAAAAGTTAAATGTTCATTTTTTTAAACATCCCAAAAATTCCTGTGAAGCTCCAGAAGGGTTAATAAACTTTTTGAATGTGGTTTTGAGCACCTTGAGGGGTGCAGTTTTATAATGGCATCCCTTTTGGGTATTTTCCATCATATAGACCCCTCAAAGTGTCTTCACATGTGATGTTGTCCCTAAAAAAAATGGTGTTCTAAAAATGAGAAATCGCTGGTCAACTTTTAACCCTTACAACTCCCTAACAAAAAAAAATTTTGGTTCCAAAATTGTGCTGATGTAAAGTAGACATGTGGGAAATGTTACTTACTAAGTATTTTGTGTGACATATTTGTGTGATTTAAGGGCATGAAAATTCAAAGTTGGAAAATTGCAAAATTTTAGCCAAATTTCCATTTTTTTCACAAATAAATGCAAGTCATATCAAAGAAATTTTACAACTATCATGAAGTTATATGTCACAAGAAAACATTGTCAGAATCACCGGGATCCATTGAAGCGTTCCTGAGTTATAACCTCATAAAGGTACAGTGGTCAGAATTGTAAAAATTGGCCTGGTTATCAACATGCAACCCACCCTTGGGGGTAAAGGGGTTAAGTTAGGTTTCCTGTGTTTTTTTTTCATTGCATTTTTTGAGTGCTTTTTTAAAAATGCATCAGTTTTTGACTGATATTTTTGTCTCTTTTTGGGGTGTCATCCTTTAATAAAGCTACTTCATTTTTGATACTTCCTGGTAGTTGGCTTTGACAAAACTTTATTGACATACAGTGCTGTGCAAGTATTTTTTAAGTAAAATTGTACATTGGTTACCAGTCAGTGATTCAAACCAGTTTTAATTTATAATAAATAAATATTGGTCATCTAGCCAGTGGAAAAAGGTAATTTTCAGAATTAGTATGTAACAGTGCATTATAACATTTTATTTATTTTTTTTGCTTTGTCCCAATTAATTTGCACAGCACTGTACTTAGGTGCAGATTACATGTGTTTTGATACTGCAGAAACATGCTAAACATGCATGTGCTTTTTTTACCTGCGGATTTTCCGCATCTAATGCAAATTCTGCACAGTGAAATTGATATGCTGCAGATTTGAAACATGAACCGAGCATCAGTAAAAAGAAGGCATAGTGGGCATAAGATTTCTGTAATTCCCATCCACTATGCTGGAACTGTTAGGCTATGTTCACACAACAAGCTTTTGGTAAGTTTTTGATGTTGCAGATTTTCTGAGCCATTTTGGCACCCATTAGGCAAAATAGGTTACTTGCATTTTCTTCGAAACTACGTAGCAAAAAGAAAACTCACCAAAAACGCATTGTGGGAAAGTAGCCTAACTGGAACAGCAGTTACAGGGAGATAACTAAGTTCTTTTCTCCCTGCAGCTGCTTAATTTCAGTCATCAAAGCAGTGAAGTGAGTTATTACAGTCTACGCTCACTACACAGTAAGTTATGAGTACTCCTCCTGCTTCTTGACTGGCCACCTATTATGCACACAGACGCTGCAGACCAGGGTGTTGGTCAAGTTGCAGGAGAACTTATTACAATGCGCTCAGTGTGTAATTTGACAGTGACCGTAACTGCTCCCTGCACCAACCAGATGTCTGGAAGTATGTGACTACAGTGAGGGTATAACTTAATTTTTTAACTGTAGCTGCTGTTCCAGTGGCAATGCTTGACATGATTAAAATGCTATGTAACTTGCAAGTCACCACTATATCTGCAGGTAAATAATGCTTTTTTCAGGTTTTCTTTAATCAAAATGTATAGTGTGGCTGAGCTATAATCAGAAGGGTTCCATCTAAAAATATAGCTTGTATACATAACTTAATGATATTCAGCTGTATTGGCCAAATATTAGGAGATAATGATTTAAATCATCACATTGTTGATATGCCCACTAAAAAGCCATCAGAAGTATATAAACATATATTAAAAAAATAATAGCGAAAAATAACAAACGCATTTTGATGAATCTATGACACCAATTTCGCAAACATAACATTAGCAGAAGGTGGAAATATTCAGATAATTGCAGCATTTTTGAATTTGTTGCTTTAAATGCAAACTTTGGTATGTTGTTGTATGATAAAGCATTTGCATGCTCTAACCGTGGTTAATAACATAATATCTCATAATGCTCGTGGTAATCTTATTGAGTTCACCCCAGCTCGTCGTCCCGGCTCACAGTGAAGTGCCGGTGGGAACGCAGCCTCAGTGACCTGCGGTAACCTCAATGACGTCACCGCTAGTCACAGAATCTGCACTCGCAGAACCTCATTCTCCCATGGTTTTCAGCCTGAATGGTTGCATCATCGTCTTATAGACGCCTCTCCATTACTAGCCTGTGGGCTTGATGTCAGCCGCCATAAAACGGCTGACATCAATCCCACAAATATTACCTCACTTGCCACTGCACCAGGGCACATCTGAAGAGCCGTGCAAAGTGCCGGAATTGGTGCATCTAAAAGATGAGCCTTTTCTTTGGCGACTGCGAGCTACTATGTTTAGACTGGTGGATCCAATATCCATGGCACCAGCCTGAGAAAACCGGCCCCCAGCTGTTTACTTTACCTTGTCTGGTTGTCTAAAACAGAGGGACCTAAGCCATTTTTAAAAATTATTTGTTTAAATTATTTTGAAAAATGGTGTGGGGACCTCTCTGTTTTTTATAACCAGCTATGATAAAGCTGACAGCTGAGGGTTGTAAACTGCATCTGTCAGTTTTGTCTGCACTGGTTATCAAAAATAGAGGAGACCACAGGTCATTTTTATTCATTTATTTATAGTGCATGCGCAGGCTGATGCATACTCCCCTCAGCGACGCCTGCTCACGCTGATTATTATTAGCGACAGCAGATGTAGGCTTATGGAAGTAGTACTCTCTCATCAGCTAACACCTGTGACTGATGGTAAACTGCTTACAGCTGGTAACAGCTGATGCCTCACACTGTCATCTGACAGCATGGAAACCAAGCTCTCTGACCAGCAGTAATAATCTTACCACTGATCAGAGCCTATGTTTGCCACACTGTCATGTTATGATATTCAGACCCCCTCATTCATCTGAATGGGGTCCGGATTCGAGTATCATTCGGGTACCAAACATTCACGGTTCACCCATCACTAGTTGCTTGGTCTCAGAAAAAAAATTCTTCTGTCACTCTGTGACTGTGACTGCCAAATATTGACAGTGTGCAATGTGCACATTGTCATAATTCCCTGTACTGCCAGTGTGGGTGGGCAGTCGCAAGAATGCAAATCATGCGTTATTCGACACTGTGGATCACCAGCTCCTCCTCACTATGCTCCACTCTATCGGGCTCAAGGACAGCTCCTGGTTTTCCTCTTAAATCTCTTAATGCTCTTTCACTTTATCTTTTGCTGGCTCCACTTCCTCTCCCAGTTCCTTTCTTGTTGGGGTTTTTCAAGGTTCCAGCTTAGGCCACCTTCTTTTTCTCCTTTTTTTTCGATTTTCAGTACCATCTCTATGTTGATGGCACCCAATTATACACATCATCTCCTGACATCAACCCTGCATAACTACAAAATACCAGTGATTGTCTTTTCACTGTTTCTAACATTAAGTCCTCCCTCTATTTAAAACTGAATCTGTCAAAAACTGAACTCCTTGTGTTTCTTCCTTCCACTAGCCTACCCATGCTAGATATGGCCATTTCAATTTGTGGTTCCACCATTGCACCCCAGGAACATGCCCCGTCTTTGTGTCATATTTGATTCAGATCTTTCCATCACTCGGGACATCCGATCACAAGCCCACTCATGTCACCTACACCTCAAAAACATCTCTAGAAATTAGCTTTTTTCTTACCTTTGACTCAACTAATTCATTCTAGTCTGGACTATTGCAACTCCCTTCTAATTGGTCTCCCTCTTACTAAACTCTCCCCTCTCCAATCCGTCCTGAATGCAGAAGTCAAGATTATATTAATTTCTAATTGCTACACAGATGCCTCTACCTGAGCCAGTCATTGCACTAATTGACTTATCGCATGCTGAAGGACAATTCGATTAATTCCCAATACCCACAGTTTTAAGAGTGGCCTAAAAACACATTTCTTTAGACTGACCTATCACCCTATCAATATTCCTGTTTTGCCCATAAAATATTTTCTTCAAAATCATGACGCCCATAGCATCTGTTCACACACCCTGCATGCACTTAATAGCCCTCTGTGTCTGTACTGTACATATTTTGGCTGGTGACTAGTGTTGAGCATTCCGATACCGCAAGTATCGGGTATCGGCCGATATTTGCTGTATCGGAATTCCGATACCGAGATCCGATACTTTTGTGGTATCGGGTATCGGTATCGAAACAACATTAATGTGTAAAATAAAGAATTAAAATAAAAAATATTGCTATACTCACCTCTCCGACGCAGCCTGCACCTTACCGAGGGAACCGGCAGCGTTGTTTGCTTAAAATTCGCGCTTTAACTTCCTTACGCGAAGTCCCGGCTTGTGATTGGTCGCGCGCCGCCCATGTGGCCGGGACGCAACCAATCACAGCAAGCCGTGACGTAATTTCAGGTCCTTCAGGATTTTAAAATTACGTTCCGGCGTTGTGATTGGTTGCGTCGCGGTCACATGGGCGACGCGACCAATCACAAGCCGTGACGTCACGGGAGGCTGGACACGCGCGCATTTTAAAATGCGCGCGTCTCCTGCCTCCCGTGACGTCACGGCTTGTGATTGGTCGCGTCGCCCATGTGACCGCGACGCAACCAATCACAGCAAGCCGTGACGTAATTTCAGGTCCTTCAGGATTTTAAAATTACGTTCCGGCGTTGTGATTGGTTGCGTCGCGGTCACATGGGCGACGCGACCAATCACAAGCCGTGACGTCACGGGAGGCTGGACACGCGCGCATTTTAAAATGCGCGCGTCTCCTGCCTCCCGTGACGTCACGGCTTGTGATTGGTCGCGTCACCCATGTGACCGCGACGCAACCAATCACAGCAAGCCGTGACGTAATTTCAGGTCCTTCAGGATTTTAAAATTACGTTCCGGCGTTGTGATTGGTTGCGTCGCGGTCACATGGGCGACGCGACCAATCACAAGCCGTGACGTCACGGGAGGCTGGACACGCGCGCATTTTAAAATGCGCGCGTCTCCTGCCTCCCGTGACGTCACGGCTTGTGATTGGTCGCGTCGCCCATGTGACCGCGACGCAACCAATCACAGCAAGCCGTGACGTAATTTCAGGTCCTTCAGGATTTTAAAATTACGTTCCGGCGTTGTGATTGGTTGCGTCGCGGTCACATGGGCGACGCGACCAATCACAAGCCGTGACGTCACGGGAGGCAGGAGACGCGCGCATTTTAAAATGCGCGCGTGTCCAGCCTCCCGTGACGTCACGGCTTGTGATTGGTCGCGTCGCCCATGTGACCGCGACGCAACCAATCACAACGCCGGAACGTAATTTTAAAATCCTGAAGGACCTGAAATTACGTCACGGCTTGCTGTGATTGGTTGCGTCCCGGTCACATGGGCGACGCGACCAATCACAAGCCGTGACGTCACGGGAGGCAGGAGACGCGCGCATTTTAAAATGCGCGCGTGTCCAGCCTCCCGTGACGTCACGGCTTGTGATTGGTCGCGTCGCCCATGTGACCGCGACGCAACCAATCACAACGCCGGAACGTAATTTTAAAATCCTGAAGGACCTGAAATTACGTCACGGCTTGCTGTGATTGGTTGCGTCGCGGTCACATGGGCGACGCGACCAATCACAAGCCGTGACGTCACGGGAGGCAGGAGACGCGCGCATTTTAAAATGCGCGCGTCTCCAGCCTCCCGTGACGTCACGGCTTGTGATTGGTCGCGTCGCCCATGTGACCGCGACGCAACCAATCACAACGCCGGAACGTAATTTTAAAATCCTGAAGGACCTGAAATTACGTCACGGCTTGCTGTGATTGGTTGCGTCGCGGTCACATGGGCGACGCGACCAATCACAAGCCGTGACGTCACGGGAGGCAGGAGACGCGCGCATTTTAAAATGCGCGCGTGTCCAGCCTCCCGTGACGTCACGGCTTGTGATTGGTCGCGTCGCCCATGTGACCGCGACGCAACCAATCACAACGCCGGAACGTAATTTTAAAATCCTGAAGGACCTGAAATTACGTCACGGCTTGCTGTGATTGGTTGCGTCCCGGCCACATGGGCGGCGCGCGACCAATCACAAGCCGGGACTTTGCGTAAGGAAGTTAAAGCGCGAATTTTAAGCAAACAACGCTGCCGGTTCCCTCGGTAAGGTGCAGGCTGCGTCGGAGAGGTGAGTATAGCAATATTTTTTATTTTAATTCTTTATTTTACACATTAATATGGTTCCCAGGGCCTGAAGGAGAGTTTCCTCTTCTTCAGACCCTGGGAACCATCAGGGATACCGTCCGATACTTGAGTCCCATTGACTTGTATTGGTATCGGGTATCGGTATCGGATTAGATCCGATACTTTGCCGGTATCGGCCGATACTTTCCGATACCGATACTTTCAAGTATCGGACGGTATCGCTCAACACTACTGGTGACCAGTTCATGCAGCATTAGGTGCATACCCTATTTTGTATATTATGGCAGTATTGTACAATATGAGCCATTTTTTATTTATCTTTCATGTCTCCCATATTTCCTCATAGATTGTAAGCCTGCGAGCAGAGCCCTCACTCCTCTTGATAACTGAGTTATGCTTATTCTGAATTGTCTTTATTGTCTGTACAAGCCCCCTCTAAAATTGTAAAATGCTGCTGAACATGCTGGCACAATAAAAATAAAAATTATTATTTTTATTATTATTATGCGGTCACGTGCCGGCTAGAGATGAGTAGATTAGGTAAAATTTGAATTTGCCTGTTCGTGCAGATTTTCAGGGAAATTTGATTCATAGACTAGTTATTATCTGCTAATTTATTGTCCCTTATTATTCCCTGGTGTCTCGTCAGACCCAGAGCATAACAAACGTAAGATATAAAAAATAAAAAAAATCCTAATACTCACCTTATTGCTCATTTCTCCAGAAACCTTTCTCCTCACCTTGTCACTCTCCCAGTCCTCATCAGAGCCTGAAGTTCTGTCCTAGCATTAGAGACCTAGGAATTTCAGCATGAGGGTAACAATGAGGACCAGAGGAGCAACAGTGATCGGTGGTGAAGAAAGTGTAAAAGGTTTTTTAACCTCTTGATGGCCCTTTACAGGCTGACATTTCACTGAATCTGCATGAAAGCTTCTGCAAGTGCCCTAAAATCTCTTAAAATGGGGAAAAAAAAATATGATTTGCATGATGATCCATTCTCATTAAGTGATAACATACCCTGAAAAAGAAAGAAGAAATCTTGGGAAAAAACAACCAACAAGGGAAATTGTATTTATGTAAGTTTCTCTTTTCTATCTTATAGTACTATAAAATGTCTAATTTATGTTAAAGTCGATGTGCATAGTAGTACATACCCAAGTGCAGCCAAGGCATTTATACTGTGAATTTCACAATTTATTATGATTCCCAAGGTAATGATGCTTGTATTTGGCATAAGTGCTGTCTGCCACCACTGATTTTTATAAACACTCATTAAAGGGACACAAATTTATTTCTCTCTGCCCATTATCCTGAATAACAGCAGAACATTAGGCAGAAACTTACACAATCAATACCAATCACAAAAACAGATAATAGCCCCTTAACATTGCATCTTACATGATCACAAAGAATGTAAAATAACATACAGCTAATCAGTTAGATTACTGCTAATCACTGTAATTATATTCCTCCACCACCTCATGATTACATTGTTTTAGTATATACTTCTGAATGCTAATGTGTTCTTACGATAGAACAAGACAAACACTTTCCAGGACCTCTTCTGTGTTGATTGTGTCGTTTTCAAGCTTTGTGGTTAAGACTTAAAAGATACTATTACAAACATTTCACACTTTATTTATAGAATTCTATACATAAATTGAATCACAACAACTTTTACAGTCTGTTTGTAGGATAAAGCTGCAATTACAATTCTATTGGTTACTACGGAAACCAGCCAATAGTCACATCCTAACAGCTTAAAGGGTTAATTCTATCTAAGCCTTTCAGGGCCTTAAAAATTCTATCCAGGCTCTGAACAGTGTAGGTGGACAGCAAGGAACATAGTTATGCTACTTCTGATAGAAACAAACAATGAGCAACCTTGTCAAGTTGTAGAAACTATATACAACAGTGAAGTACATTGTTTCTTTACGATGGGAAAACTTCTTAGAGTAAGTTCACACTAGACGTTTTTTCAGCTTTTTGGCAGTTTTATTTATGCAAATTTTCAGCTGTGTTTTACAGTACCAGCTTGGAACTCCGCCCTGCAGGCCATTTTTGCACACTCTCTTTCTTATCATGGACTTAACTGTGGTGACCTTAACTGAGGAAAGCGAGGCCTGCAGTTCTTTGGATGTTGTTTTGGGGTCTTTTGTGAGCTCTTGGATGAGTCGTCGCTTCCCACTGTGGTTCGCTGGAGTCCCAAAGCTTGAGAAATGGCTTTATAACCTGACTGATAGATCTCAATTACTTTGTTTCTCATTTGTTCCAGAATTTCTTTGGATTTTGGCATGATGTCTAGGTTTTGAGCATCTTTAGGTCTACTTAACGTTGTCTGGCATGTCCTATTTAAGTGATTTCTTGATTGAGAACAAGTGTGGCAGTAATCAGGCCTGTGTGTGGCTAGGGAATTTGAACTAAGCTTCACAAACATGTGATAAACCATAGTTTATTTATGTTTTAATGATGTTAGGCAATAACTTTTCACACAGAGCCCTGTAAGTTTTGATTTCTTTTTCCCTTAATAATAAAGACCTTCATTTAAAAACTGAATTTTGTGTTTACTTGTGTTGTCTTTGTATAATATTTACATTTGTTTGGTGATCTGAAATGTTTAAGTGTGACAAACATGCAAAAGAAAAGGTAATCAGGAAGGAAGTAACTCTTTTTCACACATATACATATAAATATTGATAAATGGAGTTACGGTAGATCCTGCAACCCAAACTCACATGCCTGGTCTTGCTCAGACCACAGGACGGAAGTGCTCAGCCATTGCATGAATGTGCATACAGTGATATAAAAGCTTAACCTTACAAGCCCTTACTTTGCTGGGTGCACTTGCATTTGCTGAGCTCTTTTACTCTATCTTCTGAGCTATCTGTAAGGGTCTCTGGTCTCGGACCACCTCTGATTTACATGGATTTTAAGTGGCTACAACAAATTAGAATATGTTCATTTTAGTTGTTATATGTTGTTCACATAATGCTGCCAATAACAATAGTACACTTTATCGCTCTGCTAACAGGTTCTTCCATTCTTCCCAATGTCTCGCCTCATAAAACCAGTCCTAAACACAGGATTACTGATTACTAGATCACCTTTTAAAGGGGGTGTTCACTTTGGATAATATTTTCGATCAAAGAATCTCTTATAGCAAGAAGATCCCAAAATGTCCCTTTCTACTGTAATTTGTATAATACAACATATCAACCCAGGTGCATGTTTACCATAGGTAGAAGGAAATGCTATAATGTTAAGGTTAAAAAAACTTAATTTTATTGCTATCACAGTAAAAATAGTTCAAATAAAAAAAGGTGCAGGATACAAATAAGGGACTGAGACTCACAATAATCACTGGCAAACCAGCATAATGTAACTTCAATAACAATGCTGAAAGTGTGCTTTTATAACTTAATGTATGAAAAAGAATCACACACTAAAACTCTGGCTAAAATTAAGAGACCACCACATCAAACCCCTGTCATGGGCAGCCCAATCTCCATACCTGAACCCCATTGAAAAACGACTGGAATGTAATCAAGAGGATGATGGATAGTCACAAGCCATCAAACAAAGAAGAACTGATTAAATTTTTGTGCCAGAAGCAGTGTGAAAGACTGGTGGAAAGCATGCCAAGACGCATGAAAGCTGTGATTAAAAATCATGGTTATTCCACAAAATATTGATTTCTGAACTCTTCGTCAGTTAAAACATTAGTATTGTTGTTTCTAAATGATTATGAACTTGTTTTCATTGCATTATTTGAGGTCTGAAAGCACTGGGGTTTTTTTTTGTAATTTTGACCATTTCTCCTTTTCAGAAAAAAATACAAAATTTATTGCTTGGAAATTCGGAGACATGTTGTCAGAAGTTTATAGACTAAAAGAACAATTTACATTTTACTCAAAAATATACATCAGACAAACTGAACATTTTGCAGTGGTCTCTTAATTTTTGCCAGAGCTGTATGTCTGTATGAATTGCAGGCAATCATAAATCATAAAGTGCATAAAAATGTCAGCACAGTTAAATATATTAGGTGCTACATGCAACCAGTTATCCATTTATAATGACTTTTTTGTACACACATCCTAATTAAATGGTGTAACTTCAGTGGTAAGTTAAGTACAATGTCATCACAATAAATTAATCCTTCAAAGAAGTAACCATTGAAATATGTGTCTATGCATACATAGTCAAACACAGCAGAACCTCGCATATGGAAAAAAGAAAAGCCATCATTGGGATTCAGTTAACCTCACAACAATCCTAGTCCTCTTCGAAGAAGTAATTATCATTAGTGTTGAGTGATACCGTCCGATACTTGAAAGTATCGGTATCGGAAAGTATCGGCCGATACCGGCAAAGTATCGGATCTAATCCGATACCGATACCCGATACCAATACAAGTCAATGGGACTCATGTATCGGACGGTATTCCTGATGGTTCCCAGGGTATGAAGGAGAGGAAACTCTCCTTCAGGCCCTGGGAACCATATTAATGTGTAAAATAAAGAAATAAAATAAAAAATATTGCTATACTCACCTCTCCGACGCAGCCTGGACCTTACCGAGGGAACCGGCAGCGTTCTTTGCTTAAAATGCGCGCTTTTCCTTCCTTCCGTGACGTCACGGCTTCTGATTGGTCGCGTGCCGCCCATGTGGCCGCGACGCGACCAATCACAGCAAGCCGTGACGTAATTTTCAGGTCCTTCTAGGCATTCAGTATTTTAAAATTACGTTCCGGCTTTGTGATTGGTCGCGTCGCGGTCACATGGGCGACGCGACCAATCACAAGCCGTGACGTCACGGGAGGCAGGAGACGCGCGCATTTTTAAAATTACGTCACGGCTTGTGATTGGTTGCGTGCCGCCCATGTGACCGCGACGCGACCAATCACAGCAAGCCGTGACGTAATTTCAGGTCCTGATGCCTATTTCTGCATTCAGAATTTCTTTGATATTACCTGCGTTTATTTGTGAAAAAAATGGAAATTTGGTTAAAATTTTGAAAATTTCGCAATTTTCCAAATTTGAATTTTTATGCAATTAAATCACAGTGATATGTCACACAAAATACTTAATAAGTAACATTTCCCACATGTCTACTTTACATCAGCATCATTTTGGAACCAAAAATTTTTTTTTGTTAGGGAGTTATAAGGGTTAAAAGTTGACCAGCAATTTCTCATTTTTACAACACCATTTTTTTTAGGGACCACATCTCATTTGAAGTCATTTTGAGGGGTCTATATGATAGAAAATACCCAAGTGTGACACCATTCTAAAAACTGCACCCCTCAAGGTGCTCAAAACCACATTCAAAAAGTTTATTAACCCTTCAGGTGTTTCACAGGAATTTTTGGAATGTTTAAATACAAATGAACATTTAACTTTTTTTCACACAAAATTTAATTCAGCTCCAATTTGTTTTATTTTACCAAGGGTAACAGGAGAAAATGGACCCCAAAAGATGTTATACAATTTGTTCTGAGTACGCCGATACCCCATATGTGGGGGTAAACCACTGTTTGGGCGCATGACAGAGCTCGGAAGCGAAGGAGCGCCATTTGACTTTTCAATGCAAAATTGACTGGAATTGAGATGGGACGCCATGTTGCGTTTGGAGAGCCACTGATGTGCCTAAACATTGAAACCCCCCACAAGTGACACCATTTTGGAAAGTAGACCCCCTAAGGAACTTATCTAGAGGTGTGGTGAGCACTTTGACCCACCAAGTGCTTCACAGAAGTTTATAATGCAGAACCGTAAAAATAAAAAATCATATTTTTTCACAAAAATGATCTTTTGGCACCCAACTTTTTATTTTCCCAAGGGTAAGAGAAGAAATTGGACCCCAAAAGTTGTTGTACAATTTGTCCTGAGTACGCTGATACCCCATATGTGGGGGTAAACCACTGTTTGGGCGCATGGGAGAGCTCGGAAGGGAAGGAGCGCCGTTTGACTTTTCACTGCAAAATTGACAGGAATTGAGATGGGACGCCATGTTGCGTTTGGAGAGCCACTGATGTGCCTTTTAAAGACCGTTATTTCCTACAGCTCCAGGGAACGGCGATGGGGGCGACTTGTGCGCCCTCATACGCCAACCTTTTCCTGGGGTTGTGGGAACGTGAAGTTGTCCACAATACTGAGGGTATTGATGCCGTGGTCTCATGGTCTCGCTATATAGATGATGTATTATTTATCTGGCAAGGCTCTGAATCCTCTCTTACTTCTTTCCTCAACAGGCTCAACAGTAATGATCTAAATATCAACCTTACGTGGAAATATAGTAGAGAGAAAGCAGAATTTCTTGATGTGACTCTGGTGAAGGATGATGATGGTTACATCTCTACAGATGTGTTCCGCAAATCCACCGCCACTAATGCCCTACTACATGCTACATCATCACATCATCCTCAGACTTTTAAATCGGTACCTACCAGTCAATTCTTGCGTATCAAACGCATTTGTTCTGATGACCACATCTTTGAACAACAGGCCAAGATCCTTAAAAGCAATTTGCAACAACGCGGATACAATCATAAAGTGATACGTGCAGGGTACAGAAGGGCTAAATTTGCGTCACGTGACACACTCTTGGCTCAAACTGGATATAGAACTTCCAAAAAACATCAGGATAATCTACCTGTTCGTTTTATCACTTCGTTTAACTCAGAATGGAGGGAATTATCGGGTGTCTTGAGGAAATACTGGCCAGTACTTTTGGCAGACGAGGATGTGGCTCCACACATCTTAGATTATCCGTCTGTCACGTGGCGTAGATCCAGAAATTTAAAAGACATGTTAACCAACAGCCATTACGTGGCACCCCAAAAAACATTTTTTTCTGAGAGGATTGGGCAAAGATGGGGTTCATACAAATGTGGCGATTGTTCTGCATGTCAACACATGGAGAGAATCTTCACATTTGAGAATAGTAATGGTGATAAATCATTTTCTATTACTCACTTCATTAACTGTAGGACAAATAATGTAGTTTACTACGCCACATGTACATGCAGTTTAATATATATCGGTATGACCACACGTGAACTGCGTGTACGCATTTTAGAGCATGTGCGTGATATTAAGAATGGGGCTGAGGCTGAGAATGTGGAGCTTTTGAAAACCATACCTAAGCACTTTCGAAAATACCACAACAGCAATCCAAAATATTTCAAAGTAAGAGGGATTGACCGGGTACAGCTGGGTATCAGGGGTGGCAACTATAAGAAGGAACTTCTAAAAAAAGAGACCAGATGGATGGTAATGTTGGACACTGTGGCCCCCAAAGGGCTTAATGAATACATCAGTTACAAATCCTTTCTTAGCTAGCGCAAATTTTATATCTTATTTTAGTGTTGGTTATGTTTTTATTGGTTCATTCACGCCCCATCTTTCTTTTCTATTTTCTTCCCTTCCCCCCTTTTTCCCTATTCACTGCTAGTCTTTTGTTTATTCCTACGCCTCTGATGACTAGTGTTGAGCGATACCGTCCGATACTTGAAAGTATCGGTATCGGAAAGTATCGGCCGATACCGGCAAAGTATCGGATCCAATCCGATACCGATACCCGATACCAATACAAGTCAATGGGACTCAAGTATCGGACGGTATTCCTGATGGTTCCCAGGGTCTGAAGGAGAGGAAACTCTCCTTCAGGCCCTGGGAACCATATAAATGTGTAAAAGAAAGAATTAAAATAAAAAATATCGCTATACTTTACCTCTCCGACGCAGCCGGGACCTCAGCGCAGGAACCGGCAGCGTTGTTTGTTTAAAATTCCCGCTTTTACATGGTTACGCGAACTCCCGGCTTGTGATTGGTCAGGGCGCCCATGTTGCCGGGCCGCGGACCAATCACAGCAAGCCGTGACGAAAATACGTCACGGCTTGCTGTGATTGGTCCGCGTCCCGGCAACATGGCCGCCATTAACCAATCACAAGCCGTGACGTCACGGGAGGCTGGACTTGCGCGCTTTTGAAAAAGCGCGCGTGTCCAGCCTCCAGTGACGTCCCGGCTTATGATTGGTCACGGCGCCATGTTGCCGGGACGCGGACCAATCACAGCAAGCCGTGACGAAAATACGTCACGGCTTGCTGTGATTGGTCCGCGGCCCGGCAACATGGCCGCCATTAACCAATCACAAGCCGTGACGTCACGGGAGGCAGGACAAGCGCGCATTTTAAAATTGCGCGCGTGTCCAGCCTCCCGGCTTGTGATTGGTTGATCGCGGCGCAACCAATCATAAGCCGGGACGTCACTGGAGGCTGGACACGCGCGCTTTTTCAAAAGCGCGCAAGTCCAGCCTCCCGTGACGTCACGGCTTGTGATTGGTTAATGGCGGCCATGTTGCCGGGACGCGGACCAATCACAGCAAGCCGTGACGTATTTTCGTCACGGCTTGCTGTGATTGGTCCGCGGCCCGGCAACATGGGCGCCCTGACCAATCACAAGCCGGGAGTTCGCGTAACCATGTAAAAGCGGGAATTTTAAACAAACAACGCTGCCGGTTCCTGCGCTGAGGTCCCGGCTGCGTCGGACAGGTGAGTATAGCGATATTTTTTATTTTAATTCTCTCTTTTACACATTTTAACAATGTTAAAATGTGTAAAAGAGAGAATTAAAATAAAATGTTGTTCCGATACCCGATACCCGATACCACAAGAGTATCGGAATCCCGGTATCGGAATTCCGATACAGCAAGTATCGGCCGATACCCGATACTTGCAGCATCGGAATGCTCAACACTACTGATGACCCTTTTAGTATAGTGGTCTGTAGTGGCTATATATGCATTTATTTGTGACTAATGAATAATTTTTCTTCAGAGCCCACTATAGTTCCTTTATCTTCATGGTGTCCCCTGATACTACAAGTCAAATTACATCTGATCAGAGAGTCCCTTAACAATGATGACTGCATGACGGTTATCTTCTGGTGATCAAGGCAGTCGGAAGGTGGACAGAAGATTTGTGCTATAACTGTATTATGATATGCTATGTTCTTATGCGGTGGTTACATGACCTTTGATGGAATGAAGCCACATGTAATATTACGTATAAGACTGGTCTAGTCTCTAGAATTTTTCATGCAGTTTAGCAGCAATAGTTGTTTGGCACCATCCCCTTTTGATAGGATATGTATTATGTACTAGTGTAGTTTACCATGCTCCTATATATGTAACTGATATGTTTAGTGGTTAGATCTGATACTTATTACTGAGGGGTTACCTGTTGTATTGGGGGGCTTTTCTTTTCTTTTCCTTACTTTAGCCTTTAGATGGGGTCTCTGGGTTTGTTTTTGGTTTATTTTTTATATTTGGTTTCGGTACCCACATCCATACCTGTGCACGCATGCTGCGCATGCGCTGCTGCGTCTCCGTGGGGAAGCGCTCTGCGGCCTGGTAGCGTTGCCTGAGTTACGGACTCGGTCAGGTGACCGCAGCACGTGACCGGGTGACACGCAGGTTGAGCGCGGTCCCTTAGGTGACGTTGCAACATGGCGGCGGTGCGTCGCTATACAGGTGCCACACATGTTATTATTAGATTTAGCATATATATATATCGCATATACCAACGGCTCTTTACCTCCTGACGAAGCTGCTGTTGCAGTGAAACGCGCGTCGAGGTGCGCCCAGTCGGATACGGTCCCCCCCTCCCTGGTTCAACATGACTACAGGTAACTTCTTATCCCAGCTGCTATTTATGGTTTAGCTGCTGACAATGGGGTTCATTATAAGATGTTTCAGTATTGTACATAGTAGTGGACATGGTTGTATTAGGGATCTAGTATTTAAGTGGCAGTACTAGTGAGTTAGCAATTTGCTATGGCCATTTCATGTCACGGTTATCTGCCATCTAATTTGTGATGGTGAATGGGGGTCCGCTTTAGACTGGAGCTTCTGTTTGTTTGATCCGATTACTATTTATGTTTCACCAGTATGTGTTTTATATGTATTTTAGATACTGTGCAATAAAGTTTGTGATTTTTTAACTTTACTCTATGATCCAGAGTCTTCATAGTTCTCTATCGGTATGAAGGGTTAAAAGTTGACCAGCAATTTCTCATTTTTACAACACCATTTTTTTTAGGGACCACATCTCATTTGAAGTCATTTTGAGGGGTCTATATGATAGAAAATACCCAAGTGTGACACCATTCTAAAAACTGCACCCCTCAAGGTGCTCAAAACCACATTCAAAAAGTTTATTAACCCTTCAGGTGTTTCACAGGAATTTTTGGAATGTTTAAATACAAATGAACATTTAACTTTTTTTCACACAAAATTTAATTCAGCTCCAATTTGTTTTATTTTACCAAGGGTAACAGGAGAAAATGGACCCCAAAAGATGTTATACAATTTGTTCTGAGTACGCCGATACCCCATATGTGGGGGTAAACCACTGTTTGGGCGCATGACAGAGCTCGGAAGCGAAGGAGCGCCATTTGACTTTTCAATGCAAAATTGACTGGAATTGAGATGGGACGCCATGTTGCGTTTGGAGAGCCACTGATGTGCCTAAACATTGAAACCCCCCACAAGTGACACCATTTTGGAAAGTAGACCCCCTAAGGAACTTATCTAGAGGTGTGGTGAGCACTTTGACCCACCAAGTGCTTCACAGAAGTTTATAATGCAGAACCGTAAAAATAAAAAATCATATTTTTTCACAAAAATGATCTTTTGGCACCCAACTTTTTATTTTCCCAAGGGTAAGAGAAGAAATTGGACCCCAAAAGTTGTTGTACAATTTGTCCTGAGTACGCTGATACCCCATATGTGGGGGTAAACCACTGTTTGGGCGCATGGGAGAGCTCGGAAGGGAAGGAGCGCCGTTTGACTTTTCACTGCAAAATTGACAGGAATTGAGATGGGACGCCATGTTGCGTTTGGAGAGCCACTGATGTGCCTAAACATTGAAACCCCCCACAAGTGACACCATTTTGGAAAGTAGAACCCCTAAGGAACTTATCTAGATGTGTGGTGAGCACTTTGACCCACCAAGTGCTTCACAGGAGTTTATAATGCAGGACCGTAAAAATAAAAAATCATATTTTTTCACAAAAATGATCTTTTCGCCTCCAATTTTTTATTTTTCCAAGGGTAAGAGAAGAAATTGGACCACAAAAGTTGTTGTGCAATTTGTCCTGAGTACGCTGATACCCCATATGTGGGGGTAAACCACTGTTTGGGCACATGGGAGAGCTCGGAAGGGAAGGAGTGCCATTTGACTTTTCACTGCAAAATTGACAGGAATTGAGATGGGACGCCATGTTGCGTTTGGAGAGCCACTGATGTGCCTAAACATTGAAACCCCCCACAAGTGACACCATTTTGGAAAGTAGACCCCCTAAGGAACTTATCTAGATGTGTGGTGAGCACTTTGACCCACCAAGTGCTTCACAGAAGTTTATAATGCAGGACCGTAAAAATAAAAAATCATATTTTTTCACAAAAATGATTTTTTCGCCCCCAATTTTTTATTTTCCCAAGGGTAAGAGAAGAAATTGGACCACAAAAGTTGTTGTGCAATTTGTCCTGAGTACGCTGATACCCCATATGTGGGGGTAAACCACTGTTTGGGCGCATGGGAGAGCTCGGAAGGGAAGGAGTGCCGTTTGACTTTTCACTGCAAAATTGACAGGAATTGAGATGGGATGCCATGTTGCGTTTGGAGAGCCACTGATGTGCCTAAACATTGAAACCTCCCCACAAATGACACCATTTTGGAAAGTAGACCCCCTACGGAACTTATCTAGAGGTGTGGTGAGCACTTTGACCTACCAAGTGCTTCACAGAAGTTTATAATGCAGAGCCGTAAAAATAAAACAAAAATTTTTTCCCACAAAAATTATATTTTAGCCCCCAGTTTTGTATTTTCCCGAGGGTAACAGGAGAAATTGGACCCCAAAAGTTGTTGTCCAATTTGTCCTGAGTATGCTGATACCCCATATGTGGGGGGGAACCACCGTTTGGGTGCATGGGAGGGCTCGGAAGGGATGGAGCGCCATTTGGAATGCAGACTTAGATGGAATGGTCTGCAGGCATCACATTGCGTTTGTAGAACCCCTAATGTACCTAAACAGTAAAAAAAAAACACAAGTGATACCATTTTGGAAAGTAGACCCCCTAAGGAACTCATCTAGATGTTTTGTGAGAGATTTGAACCCCTAAGTGTTTCACTACAGTTTATAACGCAGAGCTGTGAAAATAAAAATATTTTTTTTTTCCACAAAAATTATTTTTTAGCCCCCAGTTTTGTATTTTTCCAAGGGTAACAGGAGAAATTAGACCCTATATATTGTTGTCCAATTTGTCCTGAGTACGCTGATACCTGATATCTGGGGGGGAACCACCGTTTGAGCGCATGGCAGAGCTCGGAAGGGAAGGAGCATCATTTGCAATGCAGACTTAGATGGAATGGTCTGCAGGCGTCACATTGCGTTTGCAGAGCCCCTAATGTACCTAAACAGTAGAACCCCCCCACAAGTGACCCAATATTGGAAACTAGACCCCCCAAGGAACTTATCTAGTTGTGTTGTGAAAACTTTGAACCCCCAAGTGTTTCACTACAGTTTATAACGCAGAGCCGTGAAAATAAAAAAATAAAAAATTTCCCCCAAAAATTATTTTTTAGCCCCCAGTTTTGTATTTTCCCAATGGTAACAGGAGAAATTGGACCCCAAAAGTTGTTGTCCAATTTGTCTTGAGTACGCTGATACCCCATATGTGGGGGCAAACCACCGTTTGGGCGCATGGGAGGGCTCGGAAGGGAAGGAGCGCCATTTGGAATGCAGACTTAGATGGAATGGTCTGTGTCATGATCTCTGCAGGCAGAGATCATAGCAAGCCTATAGAGGGACAAGCTCTCGGAAGATGGAACTATACTGACCATGAACTAAGCCTGCCGCGCAACTAGAAATAGCCAGGTAGCATTTCCTATTTATCGCTAGATGCCCAGCTCTGGCCTAAGACCTAAATAGCTAGCAGAGGGAAATATAAGACCTGGCTCACCTCTAGAGAAATATTCCAAAGAAGACAGTAGCCCCCCACATATAATGACGGTGAGTTCAGATGAAACAACAAACGCAGCAGGAAAATAGTCTTAGCAAATTTGAGGTCCGCTTACTAGATAGCAGAAGACAGATAGTATACTTTCATGGTCAGCAGAAAAACACTAACAAAACACCATCCAGAGATTACCTTAAACTCTGGCATTAACTCATAACGCCAGAGTAGCAATCCCTGATCAACGAGAGCTTTCCAGACACAGTAACAAAACTTCAGCTGTGAACTGGAACAAATAGGCAAAACAAAACATGGACAAAAGTCCAACTTATCTAGAAGTTGTCTAGAAGCAGGAACAAGCACTGAGAGGCATCAGATAACATTGTTGACCGGCAAGAAACCACCAGAGAAATGAGCTTAAATAGCGACACCCACTACTGATGGAACCAGGTGAAACAGGAAAGAGGATGACAAGTCCAATTCCACAAGCGGCCACCGGGGGAGCCCAGAATCCAAATTCACAACAGTACCCCCCCTCAAGGAGGGGGCACCGAACCCTCACCAGATCCACCAGGGCGACCAGGATGAGCCCTATGGAAGGCACGAACAAGATCAGAAGCATGAACATCAGATGCATTGACCCAAGAATTATCCTCCTGGCCGTAACCCTTCCAGTTGACCAGATACTGGAGTTTCCGTCTGGAAACACGAGAGTCCAAAATTTTCTCCACAACGTACTCCAACTCACCCTCAACCAACACCGGAGCAGGAGGCTCAACTGAAGGCACAACAGGTACCTCATACCTGCGCAACAACGACCGATGAAAAACGTTATGAATGGAAAAGGACGCAGGGAGGTCCAAACGGAAAGAAACAGGATTAAGAATCTCCAATATTCTATAAGGGCCGATGAACCGAGGTTTAAACTTAGGAGAAGAGACCCTCATAGGGACAAAACGAGAAGACAACCACACCAAATCTCCAACACAAAGCCGAGAACCAACACGACGATGACGGTTGGCAAAACGCTGAGTCTTCTCCTGGGACAACTTCAAATTGTCCATAACCTGCCCCCAGATGTGATGCAATCTCTCCACCACCGCATCCACTCCAGGACAATCCGAGGATTCCACCTGACCGGAGGAAAATCGAGGGTGAAACCCCGAATTACAGAAAAACGGGGACACCAAGGTGGAAGAACTGGCCCGATTATTGAGGGCGAACTCTGCCAATGGCAAAAAAGCAACCCAATCATCCTGGTCAGCAGAGACAAAACACCTCAGATATGTCTCAAGGGTCTGATTAGTCCGCTCGGTCTGGCCATTAGTCTGAGGGTGAAAAGCAGATGAAAAAGACAAATCTATGCCCATCCTAGCACAGAATGCCCGCCAAAATCTAGACACAAATTGGGTACCTCTGTCAGAAACAATATTCTCAGGAATACCGTGCAATCGGACAACATTCTGAAAAAACAGAGGAACCAACTCAGAAGAAGAAGGCAACTTGGGCAGAGGAACCAAATGGACCATTTTAGAGAAACGGTCACAGACCACCCAGATGACAGACATCTTCTGGGAAACAGGCAGATCTGAAATAAAATCCATCGAGATGTGTGTCCAAGGCCTCTTAGGAATAGGCAAGGGCAACAGCAGTCCGCTAGCCCGAGAACTACAAGACTTGGCCCGAGCACAAACGTCACATGACTGCACAAAGACTCGCACATCTCGTGACAGGGAAGGCCACCAGAAGGATCTTGCCACCAAATCCCTGGTACCAAAAATTCCGGGATGACCTGCCAATGCAGAAGAATGTACCTCAGAGATGACTCTGCTGGTCCAATCATCCGGAACAAACAGTCTATCAGGCGGACAACGATCCGGTATCAAATCTATGGCACAATCGCACTCACGGTGCGGAGGTAACGACCCAAACTTGGGTTCGTCAAAGACGTCTTGATAATCAGAGAGGAACTCAGGGACTTCAGAGGGAATGGACGACGAAATAGAAACCAAAGGTACGTCCCCATGAATACCCTTACATCCCCAGCTCAACACAGACATTGCTCTCCAGTCCAAGACTGGGTTGTGAGACTGCAACCATGGCAATCCCAGTACCAAATCGTCATGTAAATTATACAGCACCAGGAAACGAATAATCTCCTGGTGATCCGGATCGATACGCATGGTTACTTGTGTCCAGTATTGTGGTTTATTATTAGCCAATGGGGTGGAGTCAATCCCCTTCAGAGGAATAAGAGTCTCCAAAGGCTCTAAATCAAAACCACAACGATTGGCAAAGGACCAATCCATAAGACTCAGAGCGGCGCCAGAGTCAACATAGGCGTCCGTGGCAATGGATGACAAAGAACAAATCAGGGTTACAGACAAAATAAACTTAGACTGAATGGTGCCAATGGAAACAGACTTATCAAGCTTCTTTGTACGCCTAGAGCATGCTGATATAACATGAGTAGAATCCCCACAATAGAAACACAATCCATTCTTCCGTCTAAAATTCTGTCGCTCGCTCCTGGACAGAATTCTATCACACTGCATACTTTCTGGCGTCTTTTCCATAGACACCGCCAGATGGTGCACCGGTTTGCGCTCCCGCAGACGCCTATCAATCTGAATAGCCATTGTCATGGACTCATTCAGACCTGCAGGCAAAGGGAACCCCACCATAACATCCTTAACGGCATCAGAGAGACCTTCTCTGAAAGTTGCCGCCAAGGCGCACTCATTCCACTGAGTAAGCACAGACCATTTACGGAATTTTTGGCAGAAAACTTCAGCTTCGTCTTGCCCCTGAGATAGTGCCATCAAAGTTTTTTCTGCCTGAAGTTCCAAATGAGGTTCCTCATAAAGCAAGCCCAAGGCCAGAAAAAACGCATCCACATCGCGTAACGCAGGATCCCCTGCTGGCAATGAGAAGGCCCAATCTTGAGGGTCACCCCTGAGCAAGGAAATCACAATCCTAACCTGCTGAGCAGGGTCTCCAGCTGAACGAGACTTCAGGGACAAATAAAGCTTACAATTATTTCGGAAATTCTGGAAGCTAGCTCTATTCCCTGTGAAGAACTCCGGCAAAGGAATTCTCGGCTCAGATACCGGAGCATGTACCACAAAATCTTGTAAATTTTGTACTTTCGTGATGAGATTATTCAAACCCGCAGTTACACTCTGGAGATCCATTATTGTCAGGTGCACACAGAGCATACAGAGATTAGGAGGAGAGAGAGAAAAAAGACTGCAGCAAGGCAGACTGGAGGAAAAAAAAAAAAAAAAAAAAATTCCAGCAGACTTCTTATAACTCTCCTTTCTCAACCTGGGTCTTTAACACCTTATGGGCCGGTCAAACTGTCATGATCTCTGCAGGCAGAGATCATAGCAAGCCTATAGAGGGACAAGCTCTCGGAAGATGGAACTATACTGACCATGAACTAAGCCTGCCGCGCAACTAGAAATAGCCAGGTAGCATTTCCTATTTATCGCTAGATGCCCAGCTCTGGCCTAAGACCTAAATAGCTAGCAGAGGGAAATATAAGACCTGGCTCACCTCTAGAGAAATATTCCAAAGAAGACAGTAGCCCCCCACATATAATGACGGTGAGTTCAGATGAAACAACAAACGCAGCAGGAAAATAGTCTTAGCAAATTTGAGGTCCGCTTACTAGATAGCAGAAGACAGATAGTATACTTTCATGGTCAGCAGAAAAACACTAACAAAACACCATCCAGAGATTACCTTAAACTCTGGCATTAACTCATAACGCCAGAGTAGCAATCCCTGATCAACGAGAGCTTTCCAGACACAGTAACAAAACTTCAGCTGTGAACTGGAACAAATAGGCAAAACAAAACATGGACAAAAGTCCAACTTATCTAGAAGTTGTCTAGAAGCAGGAACAAGCACTGAGAGGCATCAGATAACATTGTTGACCGGCAAGAAACCACCAGAGAAATGAGCTTAAATAGCGACACCCACTACTGATGGAACCAGGTGAAACAGGAAAGAGGATGACAAGTCCAATTCCACAAGCGGCCACCGGGGGAGCCCAGAATCCAAATTCACAACAGGTCTGCAGCCGTGACATTGCGTTTGCAGAGCCCCTAATGTACCTAAACAGTAGAAACCCCCCACAAGTGACACCATTTTGGAAAGTAGACCCCCTAAGGAACTCATCTAGATGTGTTGTGAGAGCTTTGAACCCCCTAGTGTTTCACTACAGTTTATAACGCAAAGCCATGCAAATAAAAAATATTTTTTTTTTCCACAAAAATTATTTTTTAGCCCCAGTTTTGTATTTTCCCAAGGGTAACAGGAGAAATTGGACCCCAAAAGTTGTTCTCCAATGTGTTCCGAGTACGCTGATACCCTATATGTTGTGGTAAACCCCTGTTTGGGTGCACGGGAGAGCTTGGAAGGGAAGGAGCACTGTTTTACTTTTTCAACGCAGAATTGGCTGGAACTGAAATGGGATGCCATGTCACGTTTGGAGAGCCCCTGATGTGCCTAAACAGTGGAAACCCCCCCAATTATAACTGAAACCCTAATCCACACACACCCCTAACCCTAATCCCAACGGTAACCCTAACCACACCTCTAACCCAGACACACCCCTAACCCTAATCCCAACCCTATTCCCAACCGTAAATGTAATCCAAACCCTAACCCTAACTTTAGCCCCAACCCTAACCCTAACTTTAGCCCCAACCCTAAATGTAGCCCTAACCCTAGCCCTAGCCCTAACCCTAGCCCTAACCCTAACCCTAGCTCTAACCCTAACCCTAGCCCTAACCCTAACCCTAGCCCTAACCCTAATGGGAAAATGGAAATAAATACATTTTTTTATTTTTTTTTATTTTTCCCTAACTAAGGCTACGTTCACATTAGCGTTCTACGCCGCAGCGTCGGGCGCCGCAGGGTCGCCGCATGCGTCATGCGCCCCTATATTTAACATGGGGGCACATGGACATGCGTTGCACTTGCGTTTTGCGACGCATGCGTCACTGCGGCGCACGCGTCATGGCGCAGAGGACGCAGCAAGTTGCATTTTTTGTGCGTACAAAATCAAGCAAAAAAAGGACGCATGCGTCGCAAAACGCAGCGTTGTGCATGCGTTGTGCATGCGGTGTTCCTGCGTTGTGCGTTGCGTCGCCGACGCTGCAGCGCACAATGCAAATGTGAACGTAGCCTAAGCGGGTGATGAAGGGGGGTTTGATTTACTTTTATAGCGGGTTATTTAGCGGATTTTTATGATTGGCAGCCGTCACACACTGAAAGACGCTTTTTATTGCAAAAAATATTTTTTGCGTTACCACATTTTGAGAGCTATAATTTTTCCATATTTGAGTCCACAGAGTCATGTGAGGTCTAGTTTTTTGCGGGACGAGTTGACGTTTTTATTGGTAACATGATCGGGCACGGGAGATTTTTTGATCGCTTTTTATTCTGATTTTTGTGAGGCAGAATGACCAAAAACCAGCTATTCATTAATTTCTTTTGGGGGAGGCGTTTATACCGTTCCGCGTTTGGTAAAATTGATGAAGCAGTTTTATTCTTCGGGTCAGTACAATTACAGCGATATCTCATTTACATCATTTTTTTATGTTTTGGCACTTTTATACGATAAAAGCTATTTTATAGAAAAAATAATTATTTTGGCATCGCTTTATTCTGAGGACTATAACTTTTTTATTTTTTCGCTGATGATGGTGTATGGTGCCTCATTTTTTGCGGGACAAGATGACATTTTCAGTGGTACCATGGTTATTTATATCTGTCTTTTTGATCGCGTGTTATTCCACTTTTCGATTGGCGGTATGAGAATAAAGCGTTGTTTTTTGCCTCGTTTTTTTTTTTTTTTTACGGTGTTCACTGAAGGGGTTAACTAGTTATGTAGTTTTATAGGTGGGGTCGTTACGGACGCGGCGATACTAAATATGTGTACTTTTATTGTTTGATTTTTTTTTTATTTAGATAAAGAAATGTATTTATGGGAATAATTTTTTATTTTTATTTATTTATTTAGGATTTTTTTTTATTTTTTTTTACACATGTGGACATTTTTTTTAAACTTTTTTACTTTGTCCCAGGGGGGGACATCACAGATCGGTGATTTGACAGTGTGCACAGCACTCTGTCATATCACCGATGTCACTGACAGGGCTGCAGGCTTACTAGCGTCTGCACTGAGCAGACACTCGGTAAGCCACCTCCTTCCCTGCAGGACCCGGATGCCGCGGCCATCTTGGATCCGGGACCTGCAGCGAGGAAGGAGGTAGGAGACCCTCGGAGCAACGCGATCACATCGCGTTGCTCCGGGGGTCTCAGGGAAGCACGCAGGGAGCCCCCTCCCTGCGCGATGCTTCCCTATACCGCCGGTACACCGCGATCATGTTTGATCACGGTGTGCCGGGGGTTAATGTGCCGGGGGCGGTCCGTGACCGCTCCTGGCACATAGTGCCGATTGTCAGCTGCGATAGTCAGCTGACACCCGGCCACGATCGGCCGCGCTCCCCCCGTGAGCGCGGCCGATCATGCTGGATGTACTATTCCGTCCTTGGGAAGTAGGGCCCACCCCACATGGACGGAATAGTACGTCCAATGACAGAAAGGGGTTAAATGATAAAGTTTTTCAATCTTAACATTGTAACACAGTTGTGATCTGTCAGAGAATCCAACAGAGAGTGCTCAATTAGGTATTACACAATTTCCATTTAAATCAATGGGCTGTTAGTTTAATGCACAGACATGCATGGACCTCCATAGCGTGAGATGCTCTTTTCCTCTTAGTGACCACCAATACATCTTTTAACTGACCTCACGTATTAGACAATAGCGTCCCCTGACTGATGAAAATGCACCAGCTGTCGACTGTACACCTTGCTGTATCAGCCTTGATTGGTTCTGGCACAACCATGGCTTTTTAACCCCTTATATGCTGCTGTTAGTAGTGACTATAGCATCTAAATGGTTAATAGAATGTGGGAACTCCCTCTTTAACCCCATCGGCACCCTTAGATCATGATTTTGTGGTCTTGATGTTTGCCATGGCAATTCACAGGCAAATAATGGCCTTAGTGTCTGCTGACTACAGCGGCCTGTTCAGAAGTTGGCACCACTGAGGTGGTAAAAATAAGATTTTTCCTTCCCGTCATGTCACTTTGCATTAATTCCTGAAAAGCACCCAAATGGTTAATAAACTACCTGACAACATTTTTGAATATGTTTAGGGGAGCAGTTTTTAAAATGGTCTCACTTTTGGGTATTTTACAACATATAGGTCAGCTAAAGTCACTTAAAAACAGAATAGGTCCCTAAAAATATTAGTTTTGTAAATTTCTTTGAAAAAATGAAAAAATTGCGACTACATTTGTAAACCCTCTAACATCCTAACAAAATAAAAGGATATTTTAAAAATGGTGCTGTGATGTAATGCAGACATGAGGCAA
This sequence comes from Ranitomeya variabilis, assembly GCF_051348905.1. Taxonomy (NCBI): domain Eukaryota; kingdom Metazoa; phylum Chordata; class Amphibia; order Anura; family Dendrobatidae; genus Ranitomeya; species Ranitomeya variabilis. Next base: position 68,698,213 of record NC_135237.1, on the reverse strand, counting down.
ATATTATTTAATGACTATTTTATGTGGTACGACTCTCTGGATTAAAGGGAAAATCATTCAGAGTTTAAAAATTGCTAATTTTTAGAATTTTTTTTGTCAAATTTCTGATATTTTTAAAAATAAGCGCAGAAAAGATCGACATAAATGTACCATTAACATAAAGTACAATGTGTCACTAAAAAAAACAATCTCAAGATCTGTTGAAGCGTTCCAAAGTTATTACCATGTAAAGTGACACTGGTCAGATTTGAAAAATTTGGCCCATTCACTAAGGGGTTAATCACTCTTTGTTCTGGATAGAAGAGTCATGATAAGGTGAAAACCTTATAAAAACTATTTAAAGGGGTTGTCCACAAATTAGATATTGATTGCCTTTGGGTAAGTCATTAGTTTTAGATTGGTGGCAGTCTGACACCCGGTTCCATGGCAGCCTGATTTAAACAATGTATGAAGCTGGAATAGCACATCTCTGTACTGTACACTGTGTAGAGGCTGCTTTTGGCGGCTGCAGCTCAGCTCCTATGGAAGTGATTGGATGCAGAGATACAGTACCTGAGAATGGCCACTACACAGGGAACAGACCTGTGATGTTCTGGCTCCTTACTAGATTTACATCTAGCCACTGCGGGAGATGGTAACAGGTGTTTGGTGGGGGCACCAGGGGTCTAATGTCCTAAAGATGAGCCATTAATATCTAAGTAGTAGGAAATCCTTTTAAAACTATTGTGTTAATGAAATAATGTAGATGTGTGACATTAAACCAATGAACACCCTCTAGTCTTTTTGCCTTATATATTTAAGTATCCTGTAAGGACATAGAAATGTACAATTCTACTCAGTAGAAAGTTTTTACTTCTTAAAAGTAGATAAATGTTTCACCGTTTTGTTTCCAATTATTCGAAGAAAAGCTCGTGTTTGATATTTCCTTAGAACCTGGCATTATAATGTGAAAACAATACTTTCTTTAAGGAAACCACACAACACAACCTTCTATTTTGTCTCCCGCTGGTATAATTGATTTTACCATTCGTTACCCTTACCAATTTTCACAATTAGTAGGGGGGCAGAAGAATGTTCCTATTGTGATTATCTGAATAGAACAGGATATCCTTGGGGTTTGTGTTTTTTATGACAATGCTCTTCTCCAGTCTTTTCTGATAACAGCTGTAAGCTTAAAAGTTCACTGCAATCAGTAGTCTCCACACATCAATCCACCCTTCCCCCTAAAAAATGAGTTCCAAGTTATGGAACAGATAAATACATAAAGACGAATGAGTCTTTCATAGATTATTTACTGCAGTATACCTGGAATAATAAACGTGACTCATTTGTTTCTTTGAAGAATAATGCTCAGAAAGAGTAGATATAAATGAACGAATCATTTCAATGCAAAATTAATTTGGGTAGAATTTTTAGGAATTCAATAAACCTGGCTAATTTGAACAATTTGCAAGTTGCCTAAAATATCTGTTGCCATTTAAAACATTGCAGATGATTGTATCGGCCTGAAAAGGATTACGTGACCTCAGGTGCAGCTGGGCAGGTGTCCACATAATGCCCTTCAGATTTCATCCTTCTATATTATTTCAAAACACTCTTTTTCGGTGATTACTTTGTATCTCCGTTCATACTGCACCCACACACGAATGATACTCCATTTGAAATGTAAACTTGCCCACTTCAGCAAGAACATAGTCAAACAAACCACACATCCATGATGTTTTCACAAAATACATTTTTAACATTAATTTTCATAAAACTGCTCTAAGGAAACATTACCAGCAGGTGGCACCACACTACCCCAAAGCATACTACCACAAGGCTGAAACAAATCCAAACATTTGCCTTGGGTGCTTTCCAGCTTGCCGAACTCCTTGCCCAGCCGATTTCAGGCAGATACATATAAAATATTTGCTACATACGTGGAAGTAGAATAAAAGTAAAACTTTACCGGTTTAAGACTTCAGCTGTAAAACTGCAGATATAAATGAAAGAAGCCTAAAAGGGACCCGACAGGTTCTGAACCATCAGATTTTCCATATTATTGGACAGTCATTGAAAAGTCTATCTTCCTTCTAAGGTTGCAGCTTATTGGTAACCTGGATTCACCTCTGGTTCCAGGTACAAAACTGCAGCGTTGACAACTCAGACTGTACATTGTTTCCCAATGGGAGAGATTGGTGGAAACAACCTTGCAAAAATTGAAAAAAAAAAATCCAACCGTAGGGAAAAAAAGGTAATATAATCTGCAGATGTTACTTTTTTTTTAAAGGGATATTCCCAATTATTATACAATGGTGTAAATACAAAAACACACAAGTAGTCAGCTCACCTGGAAATCTGCCACCTGTCATCTGTTCCTGCACGGAGGTAGGAGCACACAGTCCACAGGAAAAAATATGATGAATCCAGCTGGAGATTCAAGTAAAAATTCATATTTATTTCTTCATATTTAAAATATAGATCACGGTAAACCACTCAAAAAATATTATACAGCATCACGCATAAAAAGTACATGGAGGGCAGCGTTATTCCGACGCGTTTCGACTTGATGTCTTAATCATGGCTTGTCTGAACTGGGACTGAGCAATGTCTTATATCCCTCATTCCTTAAGGCAGCATCCCTGCAGCCAATTACCTTGATTGCCTCCCAGTATAACACCTATGGTACGCTGCAATGTTAAATGTTCTATATTAAGAACCATGCAACACGAAAGAGAAAAAAAGAAAGAAAAAACAATGAAAATACAAACTGTATTAAGCACAGCACAATTAAAAACCTTAGAATATTTAAAGATGTAAAATAAAGATAAATAGAACATGATTATAATCAGAAATGTCATTGATATTGAAGTATCATATCTTGCCTGGAATTCAGGCTATGTGGATTTCTTGTTTCTAATGTAAATATCCAAAAGGATTCTCTATTTAGCAGTTTTCTTCTGTGGTCTCCACCTCTTGGTGGCTTGTATACCTTTTCTATGGCACAGAAAGAAAACGCTGTAGTATCTCCTTTGTGCACACTGGCAAAGTGTTTAGACACTGATGAAGAAGAAAACGCTTGCCGGCGTCCGCGTGTATCACAATGTGCTCCGGTGATATCTGAGTGCAGTGCGATGATTTCACACTCACCCATAGACTTGAATGGGTGCGTGCAATCCGAATTTTGCATGCAATCGCAGCACGCTGCATTATTTTTAGTTCAATCTCGACTGAACTGATGTAGACGAGCACAAAATCATGGAATAATATTGGTCCGATTGCCACGCGATTTTTATTTGATTGAATTTGTCCAATTTATTCTCAAGTGTGAGCGAGCCCTAAAGGTAGTACAGCATACATATGTGGTCATGATGTAAAGGACACTGAAATTTAGCCTAGAGCTGTGAAAATAGAAATGTTAATTTGATGATTCCCTGAAGCATACAAATCTGAGGAATAATAAAAGCAGCACAAAGATACGAACAACTATAATTAGAGGCAATTATTGCACTTATTTCAGCATGTGCAGCCTGTCACAGCTTGGATGACATGTATGACCGCTTAATGTAACTGGAAACCATGAAAGTGCTTTATACTGCAGTAAATTACCATGCTCCCTATGTGTCACAATACACTGTTGTGTTTCAATTGAAATGGAAATAAATAGACAAGCTAAGAAAATGATGGAAAATCATTAGAATAATTGATAAAAATGCAATTAATCACAGTATGGCACAATTTTTCCTCTGGAATCACAAGATGCAACATATGTTGTATTGCTTCCCCGGTTCTATCAAGCAAAACAATAAAATCAAATGTGCAGCCTGTCGGAGCGCAGACCGTACACCCACAAGTTTCTTTCAAGGTTTTCATTAGCTGACTGCAAACTGCAATGTGGAGCCTTTGATTAGTCTCCCTGCCAAAGCTTCTAGAATTGAATCTCCCTTCCTTACATCTATTTATTAGTGGGTTTGACAGCACAATGCAATGGTCAGCCAAGCTTAAAACAATTATGTTAAATGAGTAATTTACGCTTTTAAAGAAAATGATCACGGTATTAAAGGGAACTTGTCACTTCTGAAAATGCCATTTACCTGCAAATATAGGGTTAATCTGCAGGTAAATAGCATTACAATGCTGCAACATCACAAACTCACCAAAAGCACATTGTGGAACCGCTATGGGGGCCGCCTGTGCTCCATCCTATGCTAATTTATTCTTGGGGGCCTGGGAGAAGGATATCTTCCTTAGCAATCCAGTGGAGCACCTTGATAAGGTGCACCACTGGATTCGCTATATCGATGATGTGTTCTTCATATGGGAAGGAACAATTGAACATCTGCATGAATTCATGACCAAACTCAATGGAGACAACATCAACATTAAGTTGACCTTCTCCCATGGCCAACAAGTTAGTTTTCTAGACCTGGATGTTTGTGTTTCCCCTCAGGGTTTGATTGAAACCAATGTCTACCGGAAACCCACAGCAACAAACACAGTACTGCATGCAAGCTCATCACACCGCCAATCAACCATTGATGTTATTCCCATTGGACAACATCTGCGGATTAAGTGAATGTGTTCCAGTCAGGAAAAATTTCAAAACCAGGCACAGGACCTTTATTGCTGCTTTAGAGAACGAGAATACAGTCACCGACAAATTCGTCAGGGTTATAAAAGAGCTTGCCTAGTATCCCGTAATAATCTTCTTTATCAGACTTCACCCAAAAATAATGAGGATGCACAGGTGAGGTTGATTACTCCTTATAGTTGTCAATGGAAAGCATTCACTGAATGTCCTGTGCGGTCTGCTAATTCTTGGCGGCAATCTCTTTCTTGCAAAAGCTGCCCTCTGGTTGATGTTGAAATTCTCCAACTATGAATCAATTCCTATGCACCGTCTGTGTTACTGTCGACTAGAGAATGGACTTCTCATATTCGTTTAGATGTTTTGTGGCACATGTTTCCCGGATCGATATCACATTAAGTCAAATAATTTATATATTGTGTTTAAAAAAATTTGAAAAAAATATATGTTCACCTTGTCACTTTATGCTTAATTGCAATTTGTCATTTAATGTCTTTAACCCCTTCCTGACATCAGACGTACTATCCCGTCGAGGTGGGGTGGGCCCGTATGACCACCGACGGGATAGTACGTCATCACCGATCAGCGGCGCTCACGGGGTGAGCGCGGCCGATCGCGGCCGGGTGTCAGCTGCATATCGCACCTGACATCCGGCACTATGTGCCAGGAGCGGTCATGGACCGCCCCCGGCACATTAACCCCCGGCACACCGCGATCAAACATGATCGCAGTGTACCGGCGGTATAGGGAAGCATCGCGCAGGGAGTGGGCTCCCTGCGGGCTTCCCTGAGACCCCCGAAGCAACGCGATGTGATCGCGTTGCTGCGAGGGTCTCCTACCTCCTTCCTGGCTGCAGGTCCCGGATCCAAGATGGCCGCGGCATCCGGGTCCTGCAGGGAAGGAGGTGGCTTACCGAGTGTCTGCTCAGAGCAGACACTTGGTAAGCCTGCAGCCCTGCACAGCAGATCGCAGATCTGGCAGAGTGCTGTGCACACTGCCAGATCAATGATCTGTGATGTCCCCCCCTGGGACAAAGTAAAAAAGTAAAAAAAAAATTTTTCCACATGTGTAAAAAAAAAAAAAAAAAAATCCTAAATAAATAATAATAAAAAAAAATATATTATTCCCATAAATACATTTCTTTATCTAAATAAACAAAACAAACAATAAAAGTACACATATTTAGTATTGCCGCGTCCGTAACGACCCAACCTATAAAACTGCCCCACTAGTTAACCCCTTCTGTAAACACCGTAAGAAAAAAAAAAAAAAACGAGGCAAAAAACAACGCTTTATTACCATACCGCCGAACAAAAAGTGGAATAACACGCGATCAAAAAGACTGATATAAATATCCATGGTACCGCTGAAAATGTCATCTTGTCCCGCAAAAAACAAGCTGCCATACAGCATCATCAGCAAAAAAATAAAAAAGTTATAGTCCTGAGAATAAAGCGATACCAAAATAATTATTTTTTCTATATTTTAGTTTTTATCGTATAAAAGCGCCAAAACATAAAAAAATGATATAAATGAGATAACGCTGTAATCGTACTGACCCGACGAATAAAACTGCTTTATCAATTTTACCAAACGCGGAACGGTATAAATGCCTCTCCCAAAAGAAATTCATGAATAGCAGGTTTTTGGTCATTCTGCCTCACAAAAATCGGAATAAAAAGCGATCAAAAACGGTCACGTGTCCGAAAATGTTACCAATAAAAACGTCAACGCGTCCCGCAAAAAACAAGACCTCACATGACTCTGTGGAGCAAAATGTGGAAAAATTATAGGTCTCAAAATGTGGAGACGCAAAAACTTTTTTGCTATAAAAAGCGTCGCTGGTTTCACACTTGCGTTTTTGTCTGCAGCGTTTTTTGCACAAAAAAACGCATGCGTTTTTTCCCTATATTTAACATTGAAAACGCATGCAGTTTTTTTGTACGTGTTTGGTCGCGTTTTCAAACGCATGCGGTTTTTTTCTGCATGCGTTCATTTTCAGAAATACAACCTGCAGTATTTTCTTGCGTTTTTAAGCACATGCGTTTGTTTGCGTTAAAAACGCATGCATTTTTATCGAAAAAAAAAACAGAAAACACACTGAAAAGCCACCCACCACCATCAAGGTGATAAAGGGATCCAAACCCTAACCCTAACTCTACCCCTAACCTCACCCCTAACCGTTTAATGAACATTTTCTGACAGTCATAGTGCCACGTATTTCAGTGCCACGTATTTCAGTGCCACGTATTTCAGTGCCACATATTTCAGTGCCACGTATCACGTATTTCAGTGCCACGTGTTTCAGTGCCACGTATTTCAGTGCCACGTATCACGTATTTCTGTGCCACATATTTTAGTACCACGTATTTCAGTTGCACGTATTTCAGTGCCACGTATTTCAGTGCCACGTATTTCAGTGCCACGTATTTCAGTGCCACGTATCACGTATTTCAGTGCCACGTGTTTCAGTGCCACGTATTTAAGTGCCACGTATCACGTATTTCAGTGCCACGTATTTCAGTGCCACGTATTTCAGTGCCACGTATTTCAGTGCCACGTATTTCAGTGCCACGTATTTCAGTCACGTTTAGGGTTAGGGTTAGGGGTAGGGTTAGGGTTAGGGCTAGGGTTGGAGGTAAAGTTAGGGTTGGGGCTAAAGTTAGGGTTGGGGCTAAAGTTAGGGTTAGGGTTTGGATTACATTTACGTTTGGATTAGGGTTGGGATTAGAATTATGGGTGTGTCAGGGCTAGGGGTGTGGTTAGGGTTACCGTTGGGATTAGGGTTAGGGGTGTGTTTGGGTTAGGGTTTCAGGTAGAATTGGGGAGTTTCCACTGTCCAGGCACATCAGGGGCTCTCCAAGCGCGACATGGCGTCCAATCTCAATTCCAGCCAATTCTGCGTTGAAAAAGTAAAACAGTGCTCCTTCCCTTCCGAGCTCTCCCGTGCGCCCAAAAAGGGGTTTACCCCAACATATGTGTTATTAGCATACTCGGGACAAATTGAACAACAACTTCTGGGGTCCAAGTTCTCTTGTTATCCTTAGAAAAATAAAAATTTGGGGGGCTAAAAATCATTTTTGTGGGAAAAAAAGATGTTTTATTTTCACGGCTCTGCGTTATAAACTGTAGTGAAACACTTGGGGGTTCAAAGTTCTCACAACACATCTAGATAAGTTCCTTGGGAGGTCTAGTTTCCAATATGGGGTCACTTGTGGGGGGTTTGTACTGTTTGGGTACATCAGGGGCTCTGCAAATGCAACGTGACGGCTGCTGACCAATCCATTTAAGTCTGCATTCCAAATGGCGCTCCTTCCCTTCCGAGCTCTGTCATGCGCCCAAACAGTGGTTCCCCCCCACATATGGGGTATCAGCGTACTCAGGACAAATTGGAAAACAAATTTTGGGGTCCAATTTATTCTGATACCCTTGTAAAAATACAAAGCTGGGTGCTAAAAAATCATTTTTGAGAAAAAAAATAAAAATTATTTTCACGGCTCTGCGTTATAATCTGTAGTGAAACACTTGGGGGTTCAAAGCTCTCAAAACACATCTAGATAAGTTCCTTAGGGGGTCTACTTTCCAAAATGGTGTCACTTGTAGGGAGTTTCAATGTTTAGGCACATCAGGGGCTCTCCAAACGCAACATGGCGTCCCATCTCAATTCCAGTCAATTTTGCATTGAAAAGTCAAATGGCGCTCCTTCCCTTCCAAGCTCTGCCATGCGCCCAAACAATGGTTTACACCCACATATGGGGTATCATCGTACTCAGGACAAATTGCACAACATTTTTTGGGGTCCAATTTCTTCTCTTACCCTTGGGAAAATAAAAAATTGGGGGCAAAAAGATCATTTTTGTGAAAAAATGTGATTTTTTATTTTTACGGCTCTGCATTATAAACTTCTGTGAAGCACTTGGTGGGTCAAAGTGCTCACCACACATCTAGATAAGTTCCTTAGGGGGTCTACTTTCCAAAATGGTGTCACTTGTAGGGAGTTTCAATGTTTAGGCACATCAGGGGCTCTCCAAACGCAACATGGCGTCCCATCTCAATTCCAGTCAATTTTGCATTGAAAAGTCAAATGGCGCTCCTTCCCTTCCAAGCTCTGCCATGCGCCCAAACAATGGTTTACACCCACATATGGGGTATCAGTGTACTCAGGAGAAATTGGCCAACATTTTTTGGGGTCCAATTTCTTCTCTTACCCTTGGGAAAATAAAAAATTGGGGGCGAAAAGATCATTTTTGTGAAAAAATATGATTTTTTATTTTTACGGCTCTGCATTATAAACTTCTGTGAAGCACTTGGTGGGTCAAAGTGCTCACCACACATCAAGATAAGTTCCTTAGGGGGTCTACTTTCCAAAATGGTGTCACTTGTAGGGGGTTTCAGTGTTTAGGCACATCAGGGGCTCTCCAAACGCAACATGGCGTCCCATCTCAATTCCAGTCAATTTTGCATTGAAAAGTCAAATGGCGCTCCTTTCCTTCCGAGCTCTGCCATACGCCCAAACAGTGGTTTACCCCCACATATTGGGTATCAGCGTACTCAGGACAAATTGTACAACAACTTTGGGGGTCCATTTTCTCCTGTTACCCTTGGTAAAATAAAACAAATTGGAGCTGAAATAAATTTTGTGTGAAAAAAAGTTAAATGTTCATTTTTATTTAAACATTCCAAAAATTCCTGTGAAACACCTGAAGGGTTAATAAACTTCTTGAATGTGGTTTTGAGCACCTTGAGGGGTGCAGTTTTTAGAATGGTGTCACACTTGAGTATTTTCTATCATATAGACCCCTCAAAATGACTTCAAATGAGATGTGGTCCCTAAAAAAAATGGTGTTGTAAAAATGAGAAATTGCTGGTCAACTTTTAACCCTTATAACTCCGTCACAAAAAAAAATTTTGGTTCCAAAATTGTACTGATGTAAAGTAGACATGTGGGAAATGTTACTTATTAAGTATTTTGCGTGACATATGTCTGTGATTTAAGGGCATAAAAATTCAAAGTTGGAAAATTGCAAAATTTTCAAAATTTTCGCCAAATTTCCATTTTTTTCACAAATAAACGCAAGTTATATCGAATAAATTTTACCACTAACATGAAGTACAATATGTCACGAGAAAACAATGTCAGAATCGCCAAGATCCGTCAAAGCGTTCCAGAGTTATAGCCTCATAAAGGGACAGTGGTCAGAATTGTAAAAATTGGCCCGGTCATTAACGTGCAAACCACCCTTGGGGGTGAAGGGGTTAATAATGCATATTGCGTGTTTTTGATATGCAATGTGGATCAATTCACTTATCTATGTATTCTGCCATATTATATGTTTATTTGTTCCTTTTCTTTATCACATATGACGCTGCACATTGATATATATTGTTAATACAAAACAAAAACCAATCTTACGAATACATACACAAAGGTATTGCTCCCAAATATCGAGAGTGCCCATAGCACTCTTCCAAGGAGCAGGAGGGGCAAAACTCCCAAAATAGGTAAACCTATCAACTAATCAAGAGCATATTGCCCCATGAAAAGACATGAACGTCATGAATAGTACAAAAAAGATAATTTTATTAATGACAACATAGACAATTACAAAATATCAGTAAAAAACTGTGATGATCAGAAATTGGTCAATGACTAAATGGACAGACACAGACTACCAATCCCACCATAACAAAAGTAAAGGTGCAGACTATCTCCAGGCATATACATAAAAAGCTTCAGGCATAGTAAAAAAGCGTGTACTAATATGCAATAGGGAGAAAGACAATGAGGTACGGGAGTATATCATATAAGACCAATATAATAAGTTTGTACTCCAAGAAGTGGAGCCTCCTGCTGCCTCACCATACAACCCCCATATTGCACCATGCCCATAAAGTGCATACTGTCAGAACCGCCATGTGAACTGCTTACCCATGGAAGGTTTGATGCTGTGTGTGTCCATGAAATGAGCCCCGACGCGCGTTTCGCGTGGTGAGCTTCCTCGGGGGGCCGTGTGGAAAGTGAGGCAGATCGGGTTTTATAACACCCTGTCCCAGGTGTGTGTAATTATGGTCCCGGTTAATGCGGCGCATGGGGGTGGATCCAACCGCCAGTAACATGCTCCCTCTGGCCATCTTGGCGGTGCACAGAAAGGGAAAAGTTCCCATGACGTCATTATTCTGCGCGCCGTCATCAAAGATGCCTTTAGGAGCGCGACCATACCGGAAGTCCACCGCGCATGCGCACCGCCACCGCGGCCATTTTGGAACAGGGATGAAAGTACTGGCAAGCGCCGAAAAGGGGGAACCGAACAAGCAGGGGCATGATTTTAAAAACAGGTACATCAGAACAGAGTTATGCAACAACCCCATAATGGTAATATATACAATAATCATCTGTGGTCGCTTAGATAGCAATGATGATGAGTCAACACGTCCTAATGGATCCGGACACTCTAGTGCTCTGATGATGTTATAACTCCTGTGATATTCATTTCGCGCTTCAGCCTGCATCAGACCTCCTCCTTCCCAGGTACTATTAAGCCAGTACGAACCTCAGTAAATATGTGAAGTAGTAGCAAACTAAAACTAAAAAAAGGAATATAAATGAATAATACAAATACAAATAAAACCACAAACATGCAAATTAAAACCAAAGAAAACAGAAAGACCATGAAGAGAAAAAAACATATTAGTACACGCTTTTTTACTATGCCTGAAGCTTTTTATGTATATGCCTTGAGATAGTCTGCACCTTTACTTTTGTTATGGTGGGATTGGTAGTCTGTGTCTGTCCATTTAGTCATTCACCAATTTCTGATTATCACAGTTTTTTACTGATATTTTGTAATTGTCTATGTTGTCATTAATAAAATTATCTTTTTTGTACTATTCATGACGTTCATGTCTTTTCATGGGGCAATATGCTCTTGATTAGTTGATAGGTTTACATTGATATATATTGTCTAGATTCTGTGTGTTATACACTTTTCTTATGCAATGCAATTATTTGGTAGATAAATTACTTGCCTTCACTTTAGGTAGAAAATTAGTCTAACTGTTTTGTCTAATATATTCACTGCATATCGTGTTGCAAATTGATTCTTACTATTTGGATGATATGTGCCATATCACTTGGATCCTGGTGCGCTTGCGTGGCCTCTCTTGACTCCGAATCTTTGTGTGGGTGGTGACGGGGATGCATCACGCACGCCCCGTCTCCCTGACGGCGGTGTGTGTTTGAGTTCCATTGCCGCTCATATGAAGATCCCTGCGGTTGTCATGGAGGCGGCGCATGCGCCGTTATTATAGGATCAGTATCATCGTTCCTACAACTGCGCTTCACCTCTCTAATTGCATACAGGTGTATTGTAACACAAGGTGGTGTAATAGCCTTTCCATTGGCCAGACTATGTATAAATAGCCCCTCCTTAACGCACGCCTCCTGAGGAAGTCTTGACGAAACGTGTGTTGGGGTGGCGGGGACTGCTTGTTACCAGCACATCGCCTTTACATATTTAGTAAGTATGTCACATTTCTCCGCTATGTTTGGATTGTGTTTTTTAGCGGTTTATTTTGGACCAGTTACTATGCACTAAGCACTTTATTTGTATTTGGTCTAAGATTGCTACTAATACATAGATCAGCACTGATAGATTTGAACTACTTATGTAGCCAAAATTATACAGGACTATTATGGTCTGTACTGACCTTTATTGCTGGTAGAAATGCTGCAATAATTCTTTAAAAGGCTAATTGATGTGCTGGTTGCATCCTGTCCCTGGATGAGTGGTGTCCAGTAGTTCTAATTTTAATAGTTTTTGATTCTGTACTTTATTAATAAAAATATGAATTTTAGGATTATACTCTATTTGTGGTCTTTTTGCACCAGGTTCTTTGTTGTGAATATTGTGGGAACGTAGTCTAAAACTAAGCTCTACTTTTACATCCATGTAGAACAGTCCCTTTTTTCTGTCATGTGTAGTGTTGAGCATTCCGATACCGCAAGTATCGGGTATCGGAATTCCGATACCGAGTTCCGATACTTTTGAGGTATCGGAAATCGGAATCGGAAGTTCCCAGTGTATGGTTCCCAGGGTCTGGAGGAGAGGAGACTCTCCTTCAGGCCCTGGGATCCATATTCATGTAAAAAATAAAGAATAAAAAATAAAAAATGTGGATATACTCACCCGTCCGGGGGCCCCTGGACCTTACCGATTGTAACCGGCAGCCTCCGTTCCTAAGAATGAGCAGTTTAAGACCTTCGATGATGTCGCGGCTTGTGATTGGTCGCGTGCCGCTCATGTGACCGCTCACGCGACCAATCACAGGCCGCGACGTCATCGCAGGTCCTAAACTCCTCATTGACAACAACTTGCAAGTGGCCACTTTAAGTAGCTTTTCTCATGATTGCATACACCTGGCTATGAAGTTCAAAGCTCAATGAGGTTACAAAACAAAAAAAAGTACTTTAGTAAGTCAGTAAAAAGTAGGTAGGAGTATTTAAAACAAGAAAATGATAAGGGTGCCCATACTTATGCACCTGTCAAATTTTGTTTGAATGCAGATTGCACATTTTCTGTTAGTACAATAAACCTCATTTCAAGGCAGAAACATTACTGTGTCCAACAGTTATTAGATATATGAAACTGAAATAGCTGTTGCAAAAAAAACAATTTTTATAAAACATTAACTCCTTAGTGACGGAGACAAAATTTTTAAATCTGACCAGTGTCACTTTATGTGGTATTAGCTCTGAAACGCTTCAACAAATCCCAGTGATTTTGAGAATGTTTTTTCGTGACACATTATACTTTATGAATATGGTAAATTTAGGCCGATATATTTTGTTTATTTATAAAAAATATCAGACATTTTAGAAAAATGTTAAAAAATTAGCAATTTTCAAACTTTGAATGATTATTCCTTTAATCCAGATAGTTATACCACAGCAAAACATTAATAAATAACATTTCCCACACGCCTACTTTACATCGGCACCATTTGTAAAATGTTATTTTATTTTGTTAGCATTTGTGGAGGTTTGAAAATGTAGCAGTAATTTTTCATTTTTTTAAAGAAATTTACAAAATTTTTAAGGGTCCTATCCATGTTGAATTGACTTTAGGGATCCTATATATTGGAAAACCTCCAAAAGTGATACCATTTTAAAAACAGCACCCCCTGACATATTGAAAACTGCTGTCAAGTAGTTTATTAACCCTTCAGGTGATTTTCAGAAATTAATGCAAAGTGACATGACAGAAATGAAAATGTGTATTTTTACCACCTAAATGTCGCTAACTTCTGAACAGGTTACAACAGCCATCAGACTCTAGGCCGCTATTTGATCGTGAATTGCCGCTATTTGATCGTGAATTGCCATGGCAAACAACAGGACCACACAATCATGATCTGAGGGCACAGATTTGGATAAAGAGGAAGCCCCCACACTCTGTTATCCAGTTATATGATGTAGTTACTATTGACACTCAGCATCCAAGGGGTTAAACAGATTTGGACTGTGCAAACACTGATTGTGGCTGATGCAGCAAGTTGTCAGCTATAGTGTACAGCTGACAGCTGCTGGATTGTCACCTGTATGGGGAGGCTATTCTCTTATATCTCAGGTCAGTTAAAAGGGGTATTGGTGGTCATTAAGGGGTTAAGCTTAAGATTAATAGGGGTGCCCAAACTTTTTCATATAACTGTATATTTATATCAAAGAATCAAGTAAAGTAAAAAATAGACATCATCTATGGTGGTGGGGCCCATGTAGATGTACAAAATCTATGTAGATTAGTGTTGTTCATAAAAAATGGAATACTCAGAAGAGCAGCAGGGATAAAATAAGAGTAAAAACTTGCTACTTTGACCTGGTGACAGGTCCTCTTAAATGTTCCTTTCTTTTGTCTCCTAAACTTTATAAATCAATGCAATAAATGCAAAATGAGTCAATAATGTTATTAAACTAGAGATTACAGCTAGACAAAAAACTGCAGTTCATCATCCCTTCTATGAAGTCTTGTGCCCCAACTGAGTCTCTCCAGTAATGAGAAGAGACCATCCTCACAGCTTGGGAAGCACTGATCTAAGTCAATCAGTCCTGTATGCATCGTCCACAACAGACTTAGAGACTTTTTCCGATATTAGTGCAGCAGAAATAGATTAACTCCATAGCTGGCAGCCTTCCAGTTTATACCACTGGAGCATACATTTTCAGGTATAGCGTTATGATATTAGCATACAGTATATAATCTTTAATGCATGTTCGCCTTCTATGTTTTTCATTCCAAGAACACCTAATCAAAGCAGATGGAGGAAAATGTTAACGACGCTCTTCTAAATAATTCAAAATCTCCAGAGAGGCAGTATTGCCAAAAGTGATTAAACATATGAACTAATTGGCAAAGTACAAAAAGGCATGCTAATAAATGGAAGGTATCATTGACTTTCTTTCGTTTCTGAAATGAAATGCGAATATAAATCATTGAAGGCTACAAAACGTGAGAAATACGTTTAAATATTTGTTTACAGTCAGCGTGAATTTTATGGTAAGTAATTGTAAATACACACGTGGTCAAAATTGTTGGTACCCTCGTTTAATGACAAAAAACCCACAATGGTCACAGAAATAACTTGAATCTGACAAAAGTGGTGTTGAGCGATACCGTCCGATACTTGAAAGTATCGGTATCGGAAAGTATCGGCCGATACCGGCAAAGTATCGGATCCAATCCGATACCGATACCCGATACCAATACAAGTCAATGGGACTCAAGTATCGGACGGTATTCCTGATGGTTCCCAGGGTCTGAAGGAGAGGAAACTCTCCTTCAGGCCCTGGGATCCATATTAATGTGTAAAAGAAAGAATTAAAATAAAAAATATTGCTATACTCACCTCTCCGACGCAGCCTGAACCTCAGCGAAGGAACCGGCAGCGTTGTTTGCTTAAAATTCGCGCTTTTCTTTCCTTACGTGAAGTCCCGGCTTGTGATTGGTCGCGTGCCGCCCATGTGGC
This sequence comes from Ranitomeya variabilis, assembly GCF_051348905.1. NCBI lineage: Eukaryota > Metazoa > Chordata > Amphibia > Anura > Dendrobatidae > Ranitomeya > Ranitomeya variabilis. Next base: position 68,682,624 of record NC_135237.1, on the reverse strand, counting down.
GGCGACGCAACCAATCACAGCAAGCCGTGACGTAATTTCAGGTCCTTAAGGATTTTAAAATTACGTCCCGGCTTTGTGATTGGTTGCGTCGCAGTCACATGGGCGACGCAACCAATCACAAGCCGTGACGTCACGGGAGGCTGGACACGCGCGCATTTTAAAATGCGCACGTGTCCAGCCTCCGGGCTTGTGATTGGTTGACCGCGACGCAACCAATCACAAGCCGGGACGTCACGGGAGGCTGGACACGCGCGCATTTTAAAATGCGCGCGTGTCCAGCCTCCCGTGACGTCACGGCTTGTGATTGGTTGCGTCGCCCATGTGACTGCGACGCAACCAATCACAAAGCCGGAACGTAATTTTAAAATCCTTAAGGACCTGAAATTACGTTACGGCTTGCTGTGATTGGTTGCGTCGCCCATTTGACTGCGACGCAACCAATCACAAAGCCGGAGCGTAATTTTAAAATACTGAATGACCTGAAATTACGTCACGGCTTGCTGTGATTGGTTGCGTCGCCGCCACATGGGCGGCACACGACCAATCACAAGCCGGGACTTCACGTAAGGAAGTAAACGCGCGAATTTTAAACAAAAAACGCTGCCGCTTCCCTCGGTAAGGTGCAGGCTGCGTCGGAGAGGTGAGTATAGCAATATTTTTTATTTTAATTCTCTTTTTTACACATTTTTACATTAATGTTGTTTCGATACCGATACCCGATACCACAAAAGTATCGGATCTCGGTATCGGAATTCCGATACCCGCAAGTATCGGCCGATACCCGATACTTGCGGTATCGGAATGCTCAACACTAGACAAAAGTAATACAAAATGAAAAATCTTTGAAAATGAACAAACGAAAGCCAGACATTGCTTTTCAACCATGCTTCCACCGAATTTAAAAAAAGAAATAAAACTCATGAATTAGGCCTGGACAGAAATGATTGAACCCCTGAAAATAATGTGACAAAAGGGACATGTTAAATCACGTTGTGTCCACTAACTAGCATCACCGGTGTCTCCAATCTTGGAATCAGTGAGTGGACCTGTATATAGGGCTACAGATACTCACTGTGCTGTTTGGTGACATGGTGTGTATCACACTCAACATGGAAGCGAAGGAAAGAGCTGTCTGAGGAGATTAGAAAGAAAATTATAGGCAAACATGTTAAAGGTAAAAGTTATAAGCCATCTCTAAGCAGCTTGATGTTCCTGTGACTACAGTTGCACATATTATTTAGAAATTTACGATGCATGGGACTGTAGCCAACCTCCCTGGATGTGGCCACAGGAGGAAAATTTATGACAAATCAAAGAGATGGATAATACAAATGGTAACAAAAGAACCCAGAAAAACTTGTAAACAGATTAAAGGTGAACTTCAAGCTCAAGCAACATCAATGTCAGATCGCACCATCTGTCGTTGTATGAGCCAAAGTGGACTTCATGGGAAACGACCAAGGAGGACACCATTGTTGAAAAAAATGATAAAAAGGCCAGACTGGAAATGCCAAACTACATGTTGACAAGCCACAAAGCTTCTGGGAGAATGTCCTTTGGACAGATGAGACAAAAATGGAACTTTTTGGCAAGGCACATCAGCTCTATGTTCACAGATGAAAAAATGAAGCATATCAAGAAAAGAGCACTGTCCCTACTGTGAAACATGGAGGAGGCTCTGCAATGTTCTGGGGCTGCTTTGCTGCATCTAGCACAGGGCGTCTAGAATCTGTGCAGGGTACAATGAAATCTCAAGACTATCAAGGGATTCTAGAGAGAAATGAGCTGCCCAGTGTCAGAAAGGTTGGTCTCAGTCGCAGGTTATGGGTCTTGCAACTGGACAATGACCCAAAACACACAGTTAAAAACACCCAAGAATGGCTAAGAGGAAAACATTGGACTATTCTGAAGTGGCCTTCTATGGGCCCTGACCTAAATCTTATTGAACATCTTTGGAAAGAGCTGAAACTAGCCATCTGGAAAAAGCAACCTTCAAACATGAGACCACTGGAGCAGTTTGTTCTTGAGGAGTGGGCAAAAATACCTGTCGAGAGGTGCAGAAGTCTCATTGATAGTTGCAGGAATTGTTTGATTGCAGTGATTGCCTCAAAAGGTTGTGCAAGAAAATATTAAGTTACGGGTACCATCATTTCTGTCCAGGCCTATTTCATGAGTTTTATTTTTTTCAATTCTGTGGAAGCATGGTTGAAAAGCAGTGTCTGACTTTCAGTTGTTCATTTTCATAGATCTTTTATTTATTATTACTTTTGTCAGATTCAAGTTATTTCTGTGACCATTGTGAGTTTTTCTGTCAGTAAACATGGGGTACCAACAATTTTGACCACTTGTGTAGGTGCCTCTTATGTTTTTTCTAAAACTGTAAAGAGAAAATCCCATAAAGGCTCAAATTTAGCCTCATTTTCTAGGATTTTAAAATGCAAGAAAAAATAGAAAACGCATTATGAGATTCTAGCACAACTAGCAGGTTTTTTTAGGGAGTTTTGGTGCTTTTTTTTAAGGCTACGTGCCCACGATGAGCTTTTGGTGATATTTTAATGCTGCGCACTCAGCGTCTTACAGTTTCAGCAAAGTGGATGTGATTTATAGAAATCTCATGCCCACTGTGATTCTTTTTTACCCAGCATAAACTGACCTGGGGTGCGTGTTTCAAATCCTAAAGGTATTTCCTTTGATCAGAATGTTGCAATGGCAACAGTTTAGGCATGGAAAATTACTACTCCTTTGCGGTAGCAAATAGTGTTGGTCTCTTTTTGGACCCTATATCCGACTTAATCAACATGCCCCCAACTTTACTATTCCTTCTATATGCCATGATAGGTGTATTTTGTAACTCATTGATTTTGGGACCCAGGCCTCTTTTTAGAATACCCCACTCACTTCGTGATACCTGGGCAGCTCGCAAACTTATTGTAGAAAATGCAGAAACAGGTGGAATTCTATTCTTTTCAAGTACACATTTTGTGTTATACAAAGCATCATTATGAGTTATATCACTAATCCAAATTTTATGCTGCTCTAAAATTATTTTAGGATAATTACGTTTCAGAAATTTGTTTTTCATGCCATCAACACTATGAATGAATTTCTGATTTTCAGAAGCAATTCATCTTACCCTGAGCAATGGATTCCATAGTAATGAATTTACAATGGGTCTGGGATGATTACTTTTTTAGTACAACAGACTGTTACAGTCAGTTGACTTGTTGAAGTTGTCTGAATGGAAATGCATTTCTTGAATGGAAACAATAGTATCCGGAAACTGCAGCTCAGTATTGAAATACAATCATGGCCAAAAGTGTTGGCACCCTGGAAATTATTCTAGACAGTGAGGTATTTCTCCCAGAAATGTATTGCACTTACACATGTTTTGTTATACACATGTTTATTTCCTTTGTATATATTGGACCAACAAAAAAAACTAAGGAAAGAAAGGCAAATTGGACATAATTTCACACAAAACCCTAAAAATGGGCTGGACAAAATTGTTGACACCTTTTCAAAAATGTGGGTAAACAACTTTGTTTCAAGCATGAGATGCTCGTTCAAACTCACTCGTGGCAAATAACATGTGTGGGCAATATGAAAATCACACTTGAAACCAGATAAAAATTGGAGAAGTTGACTCAATCTTTGCATTGTGAGTGTGTGTGCCACACTAAGCATTGACAACATAACTGTCTGAGGACTTGAGAAGCAAAATTGCTGAAATATATCAACAATCTCAAGGTTACACATCCATCTTAAGATATCTTGTTGTTCATTTGTCCAAGGTGGGCAACATAAAAAGTTGCACTGTTTTACAAAGAAAGGATAAGCAGAAAGAGGGTACTGTATGCGGTCCACTCTATGCGGCAAATATAGTCAGAGGATAGTGACTTAGCTATTGTAAAGTTTTGCTCCAGATAGGTTTGGTAGTGCCAATTTCGGTCCTCTGACTCTATATTTGTTTTCAGTATCAGGCTTCTTTCTTTAGGACAGGCCATTTGATTCATCTGTGTTTGTTTGCTCCTGATTTGTATAATGATCATATATTATCGCTTATGAGCAGACATTTTTTGCATGATTTTTGTCCTAATTGCTATTTATGCCAGGGTTATATTGTCTGTATTGGTGTATACTAGGTTTTACCTACTATAGATATGTACTAGTGGTTGGTTTGGTGTATATATAAGTGTGACTGCCCTCCTCGTGTCACTTTGCTACATAAACCCTGACTCATTACCCCGTTCATCTATGTGGTGTATGCCCTGAAGACCAGCCAAGATTATTTTTCAGGGACAAAAGACAGACATAAGTATACACAGGCCATGCTGGCTCTCTGTTTCTCACTATACATCTGGTCTAGGGTTACACCTAGGAGTTCAGGGAAGGCCAACATAAGAGTGGGGGCATCATCTCTCGCCATCTTAGGGTGCCAACCTCCGTAAATAGGCAGGAGTACAGGAGGGATTGTATGTAGGGTTAGCACACTTCTTCTCACCGCGACCTAGTATGCTTCTCACCGCGACCTAGTATGAACGATTATCATCTGTCGCACCCTTTTCTCTGTAGGCACCTATATGTTATCTACAGACATTTCAGACTTTATACCCTGGGCAATTGGGAATTGCATCTCTGACTCCCAGATAGCTGCTGAGAACAATGAAGTTACACTTTTAGTACACTTTAAGGAGAGACAATACAACATTCCAAACTGAAGAGAAATTGCATTTTACAGGAAAAAAAATATTAAGATACATTTTTTTCCTCTATAATGACTTGCATATATTGCAAAATGAAAAGAAATATTTAAAAATGATAATTTAAGTAAACCAAAATTATTGTTATTATTAAAAAATAGAAAATGTCAGTTTAATTCACGAAGGAAGCAAGAACTGCCAAACATTAGGGACTCAGAAACACCATGTATTAGACAAAAAGGAGGGTCTTATACTCACTCTGTTCAAATTGTCATGTAGTGGTACTCCTAGAGGCAAAAAGGCTATGCACTAAGTGCAAATCCTGCCAAACATTTCAAGCAGGGTCATCCATACATCCTTGAAGGCACCAACTGTATTGACTACTGCAAAGCTAGGAAAAAATTATAAGTAGGGGAATCCAAAGACCCTACACTGTGTGCAGAATTATTAGACAAGTTGTATTTTGATCACATGATACGTTTCATACATGTTGTCCTACTCCAAACTGTCCAGGCTTGAGAGCCAACTACCAATTAAGTAAATCAGGTGATGTGCATCTCTGTAATGAGAAGGGGTGTTGTCTAATGACATCAAAACCCTATATAAGGTGTGCTTAATTATTAGGCAACTTCTTTTCCTTTGGCAAAATGGGTCAGAAGAGAGATTTGACGGGCTCTGAAAAGTCCAAAATTGTGAGATGTCTTGCAGAGGGATGCAGCAGTCTTGAAATTGCAAAATTTTTGGAGCGTGATCACCGAACAATCAAGCGTTTCATGGCAAATAGCCAACAGGGTCGGAAGAAGCGTGTTGAGCAAAAAAGGCGCAAAATAACTGCCCATGAATTGAAGAAAATCAAGCGTGAAGCTGCCAAGATGCCATTTGCCACCAGTTTTGCCATATTTCAGAGCTGCAACGTTACTGGAGTAACAAAAAGCACAAGGTGTGCGATACTCAGGGACATGGCCAAGGTAAGGAAGGTTGAAAAACGACCATCTTTGAACAAGAAACATAAGATAAAACGTCAAGACTGGGCCAAGAAATATCTTAAGACTGACTTTTCAAAGGTTTTATGGACTGATGAAATGAGAGTGACTCTTGATGGGCCAGATGGATGGGCCAGAGGCTGGATCAGTAAAGGGCAGAAAGCTCCACTCCAACTAAGATGCCAGCAAGGTGGAGGTGGGGTACTGGTATGGGCTGGTATCATTAAAGATGAACTTTTGGGACCTTTTCAGGTTGAGGATGGAGTGAAGCTCAACTGCCAGACCTACTGCCAGTTTCTGGAAGACAACTTCTTCAAGCAGTGGTACAGGAAGAAGTCGGTATTGTTCAAGAAAAACATGATTTTCATGCAGGACAATGCTACATCAATGCCTCCAACTACTCCACAGCATGGCTGGCCAGTAAAGGTCTCAAAGAAAAAAAATAATGTCATGGCTAGTGTTGAGCATTCCGATACCGCAAGTATCGGGTATCGGCCGATATTTGCGGTATCGGAATTCCGATACCGAGTTCCGATATTTTTGCGATATCGGGAATCGGGATGCATATTCATGTGTAAAATAAAGAATAAAAATTAAAAATAGGGATATACTCACCCTCTGACGTGCCCTGGTTGTAACCGCTGCAACCGGCAGCCTCCATTCCTAAGAATGAGCGAGTGAAGGACCTGCGATGACGTCGCGGTCTTGTGATTGGTCGCGTGAGCGGTCACGTGAGCGGTCTTGCGACCAATCACAAGCCACCACGTCATCGAAGGTCCTTCACTCGCTCATTCTTAGGAATGGAGGCTGCCGGTTAACACCGTTAGGTCCAGGGTCCGCCAGAGGGGTGAGTATATCCCTATTTTTTATTTTTATTCTTTATTTTACACATTAATATGGATCCCAGGGCCTGAAGGAGAGTTTCCTCTCCTTCAGACCCTGGGAACCATTCCGATATTTTGTGTCCCATTGATATGCATTGGTATCGGGTATCGGTATCGGCGATATCCGATACTTTTTGGGTATCGGCCGATCCAATCCGATACCGATACCTTTGCATATCGGAAGGTATCGCTCAACACTAGTCATGGCCCCCTTGTTCACCTGATCTGAACCCCATAAAGAACCTGTGGTCCCTCATAAAATGTGAGATCTACAGGGAGGGAAAACAGTACACCTCTCGGAAGTGTCTGGGAAGCTGTGGTGGGCGGTGGCTGCTGCCCGCAATGTTGATCGTAAGCAGATCAAGCAACTGACAGAATCTATGGATGGAAGGATGTTGAGTGTCATCATAAAGAAAGGTGGCTATATTGGTCACTAATTTTTTTGAGTTCGGTTTCTGCATGTCAGAAATGTTTATTTCTAAATTTTGTGCAGTGATATTGGTTTACCTGGTGAAAATAAACAAGTGAGATGGGAAAATGTTTGGTTTTTATTAAGTTGCCTAATAATTCTGCACAGTAATAGTTACCTGCACAAACAGATATCCTCCTAAGATAGCCAAATCTAAAAAAACCCACTCCAACTTCAACTTCAAAAAATATTAAGCTTTGATATTTATGAGTCTTTTGGGTTGGTAAGAACATAGTTGTTGATCAATAATAAAAATAATCCTCTAAAATACAACTTGCCTAATAATTCTGCACACAGTGTAGAAGGCAACAACTGATGGAGCTTTTTCAATTACTAGATGGCAGCCCGATTCTAAAGAATCGGGAGTCTAGAATCCATATATACTTTATTTATTCAAATGTAAGAATAATTTGGTGGGCGGGGACCCTCGGCCTCCGATTTGGTTGGCGGGGCCCCACGGCCTCCGATTTGGTGGGCGGGGTCCCTCTGCCTCCGCTTTGGTGGGCGGGGCCACTCGGCCTTCGATTTGGTTGGTGGGGCCCCTCGGCCTCTGATTTGGTAGGCGGGGCCCCTTATCCTCCGATTTGGTGGGTGGGGCCCCTCGGCCTCCGATTTGGTGGGCGGGGCCCCTCGGCCTCCGATTTGGTGTGCGGGGCCCCTCGGCCTCCGATTTGGTTGGCGGGGACCCTCGGCCTCCGATTTGGTGGGCAGGGACCCTCGGCCTCCGATTTGGTGGGCGGGGCCCCTCGGCCTCCAATTTGGTGGGCGGGGACCCTCGGCCTCCGATTTGGTGGGCGGGGACCCCCGGCCTCTGATTTGGTGGGCGGGGCCCCTCGGCCTCCGATTTGGTGGGCGGGGCCCCTCGGCCTCCAATTTGGTGGGCGGGGACCCTCGGCCTCCGATTTGGTGGGCGGGGACCCTCGGCCTCCGTTTTGGTGGGTGGGGCCCCTCGGCCTCCGATTTGGTGGGCGGGGCCCCTCGGCCTCCGATTTGGTGGGCGGGGCCCCTCGGCCTCCGATTTGGTTGGCGGGGCCCCTCGGCCTCCGATTTGGTGGGCAGGGACCCTCGGCCTCCGATTTGGTGGGCGGGGCCCCTCGGCCTCCAATTTGGTGGGCGGGGACCCTCGGCCTCCCATTTGGTGGGCGGGGACCCCCGGCCTCCGATTTGGTGGGCGGGGCCCCTCGGCCTCCGATTTGGTGGGTGGGGACCCTCGGCCTCCGATTTGGTGGGCGGGGACCCTCGGCCTCCGATTTGGTGGGCGGGGACCCTCGGCCTCCAATTTGGTGGGCGGGGACCCTCGGCCTCCGTTTTGGTGGGCGGGGCCCCTCGGCCTCCGATTTGGTGGGCGGGGCCCCTCGGCCTCTGATGTGGTGGTCCGGGCCCCTCGGCCTCCGCTTTGGTGGGCGGGGCCGGGCCCTTCGGCCTCCGCTTTGGTGGGCGGGGCCGCTCGGCCTTCGATTTGTTGGGCGGGGCTCCTCGGCCTCCGATTTGGTGGGCGGGGCCCCTCGGCCTCCGATTTGGTGGGCGGGGCCCCTCGGCCTCCGATTTGGTGGGCGGGGACTCTCGGCCTCCGATTTGGTGGGCGGGGACCCTCGGCCTCCGATTTGGTGGGCGGGGCCCCTCGGCCTCCGATTTGGTTGGCGGGGCCCCTCGGCCTCCGATTTGGTGGGCGGGGACCCTCGGCCTCCGATTTGGTGGGCGGGGCCCCTCGGCCTCCGATTTGGTTGGTGGGGCCCCTCGGCCTCCGATTTGGTGGGCGGGGACCCTCGGCCTCTGATGTGGTGGGCGGGGCGCCTCGGCCTCCGCTTTGGTGGGCGGGGCCGGGCCCCTCGGCCTCCGCTTTGGTGGGCGGGGCCCCTCGGCCTTCGATTTGGTGGGCGGGGCTCCTCGGCCTCCGATTTGGTTGGCGGGGCCCCTCGGCCTCCGATTTGGTTGGCGGGGCCCCTCGGCCTCCGATGTTGTGGTCGGGGCCCCTCGGCCTTCGATTTGGTGGGCGGGGCTCCTCGGCCTCCGATTTGGTTGGCGGGGCCCCTCGGCCTTCGATTTGGTGGGCGGGGCTCCTCGGCCTCCGATTTGGTGGTCGGGGCCCCTCGGCCTTCGATTTGGTGGGCGGGGCTCCTCGGCCTCTGCTTTGGTGGTCGGGGCCCCTCGGCCTCCGATGTGGTGGTCGGGGCCCCTCGGCCTCCGCTCTGGTGGGCGGGGCCGGGCCCCTCGGCCTCCGCTTTGGTGGGTGGGGCCGCTCGGCCTTCGATTTGTTGGGTGGGGCTCATCGGCCTCCGATTTGGTTGGCGGGGCCCCTCGGCCTCCGATTTGGTTGGCGGGGCCCCTTATCCTCCGATTTGGTGGGCGGGGACTCTCGGCCTCCGATTTGGTTGGCGGGGCCCCTCGGCCTCCGATTTGGTTGGCGGGGCCCCTTATCCTCCGATTTGGTGGGCGGGGACTCTCGGCCTCCGATTTGGTGGGCGGGGACCCTCGGCCTCCGATTTGGTGGGCGGGGCCCCTCGGCCTCCGATTTGGTTGGCGGGGCCCCTTGGCCTCCGATTTGGTGGGCGGGGACCCTCGGCCTCCGATTTGGTGTGCGGGGCCCCTCGGCCTCCGATTTGGTTGGTGGGGCCCCTCGGCCTCCGATTTGGTGGGTGGGGACCCTCGGCCTCCGATTTGGTGGGCGGGGACCCTCGGCCTCCAATTTGGTGGGCGGGGACGCTCGGCCTCCAATTTGGTGGGCGGGGACCCTCGGCCTCCGATTTGGTGGGCGGGGACCCTCGGCCTCCGATGTGGTGGGCGGGGCCCCTCGGCCTCCGCTTTGGTGGGCGGGGCCAGGCCCCTCGGCCTTCGCTTTGGTGGGCGGGGCCGCTCGGCCTTCGATTTGGTGGGCGGGGCTCCTCGGCCTCCGATTTGGTTGGCGAAGCCCCTCGGCCTCCGATTTGGTTGGTGGGGCCCCTCGGCCTCCAATTTGGTGGGCGGGGACCCTCGGCCTCCGATTTGGTGGGCGGGGACCCTCGGCCTCCGATTTGGTGGGCGGGGACCCTCGGCCTCCGCTTTGGTGGGTGGGGCCCGTCGGCCTCCGATTTGGTGGGCGGGGCCCCTCGGCCTCCGATTTGGATGGTGTGGACCCTCGGCCTCCGATTTGGTGGGCGGGGACCCTCGGCCTCCGATTTGGTGGGCGGGGACCCTCAGCCTCCGATTTGGTGGGCGGGGACCCTCGGCCTCCGATTTGGTGGGCGGGGCCCCTCGGCCTCCGATGTGGTGGGCCGGGCCCCGCGGCCTCCGATTTGGAGGGCGGGGACCCCCGGCCTCCGATTTGGTAGGTGGGGCCCCTCGGCCTCCAATTTGGTGGGCGGGGACCCTCGGCCTCCGATTTGGTGGGCGGGGACCCTCGGCCTCCGATGTGGTGGGCCGGGCCCCGCGGCCTCCGATTTGGAGGGCGGGGACCCCCAGCCTCCGATTTGGTAGGTGGGGCCCCTCGGCCTCCGATTTGGTGGGCGGGGACCCTCGGCCTCCAATTTGGTGGGCGGGGACCCTCGGCCTCCGATTTGGTGGGCGGGGACCCTCGGCCTCCGATTTGGTGGGTGGGGACCCTCGGCCTCCGATTTGGTGGGTGGTGCCGGGCCCCTCGGCCTCCGCTTTGGTGGGCAGGGCCGCTCGGCCTTCGATTTGGTGGGCAGGGCTCCTCGGCCTCCGATTTGGTTGGCGGGGCCCCTCGGCCTCCGATTTGGTTGGCGGGGCCCCTCAGCCTCCGATTTGGTGTGTGCTCTGCCTGGGGCCACTGTGCTCTGCCTGGGGCCCCATATGCTGCCTGGGGCCCCTGTGCTCTGCCTGGGGCCCCATATGCTGCCTGGGGCCCCTGTGCTCTGCCTGGGGCCCCTGTGCTCTGCCTGGGGCCCCATGTTCTGCCTGGGGCCCCTGTGCTCTGCCTGGGACCACTGTGCTCTGCCTGGGGCCCCATGTTCTGCCTGGGGCCACTGTGCTCTGCCTGGGGCCCCATAAGCTGCCTGGGGCCCCTGTGCTCTGCCTGGGACCACTGTGCTCTGCCTGGGGCCCCATATGCTGCCTGGGGCCCCTGTGCTCTGCCTGGGGCCACTGTGCTCTGCCTGGGGCCCCATATGCTGCCCGGGGCCACTGTGCTCTGCCTGGGGCCCCATATGCTGCCTGGGTCCCCTGTGCTCTGCCTGGGGCCCCATATGCTGCCTGGGGCAGGCTTTGTTATCATTTTTATCAGAGTGAGCCTGTCAGCACTTTTTGGTTACAGGCAAAAGCGTCTATCTGTTATGACCCCACTGTGGCACTAAAAACTCATTCAAACAGGACTATAGTGGCAGGGCAGCCCAACATCTCCAAGGCATAGAGGGACAGCTCATGCCAGGTATCCAACTTTAAAATCCAATGGCTGAAAGTCACAGAGGAATTAGTGAGTATGCTAGTTTGGTCGGCCAGGTATTGCTTGACCATCTTTTAAAACCTTTCCCTCTTTGTCTTTTTCAGGATATTGTTGTATGGAATACTGCAGACTACTACACTACTTTTTAGTATACTACCAGATACCATACATGTAATTTAATATAATATATACATGGTTGGACTCTGCCAGTTCCAACAGTAATCATATAACCATGAAGATGCGCTTTGCACACTTGATACCGAGTGCAAACTAGTGTGTCAGACAAGTCTTGCAATGTTCTATTCACCGACATAGCTGGCACTCTAGTCACTTGACTGAAAGTATGACTGTGCTGAACCCACCATAACAGAATTCTAACATATGTATGTATGTATGTATATATATATATATATATATATATATATATATATATATATATATATATATATATATATACAGTGGGTACCGAAAGTATTCAGACCCCTTTAAATTTTTCACTCTTTGTTTCATTGCAGCCATTGGTAAATTAAAAAAAGTTCATTTTTTTCACATTAATGTACACTCTGCACCCCATCTTGACTGAAAAAACAGAAATGTAGAAATTTTAGTCATAAGTATTAGGACCCTTTGCTCAGACACTCATATTTATGCCACATTCTGTCCATTTCCTTTTGATCCTCCTTGAGATGGTTCTACTCCTTCATTGGAGTCCAGCTGTGTTTAATTATAAACTGATAGGATTTGATTTGGAAAGGCGCACACCTGTGTATATAAGACTTCACAGCTCACAGTGCATGTCAGACCAAATGAGAATCATGAGGTTAAAGGAACTGGCCAAGGGGCTCAGAGACAGAATTGTGGCAAGGCACAGATCTGGCCAAGGTTACAACAGAATTTCTGCAGTATTCAAGGTTCCTAAGAGCACAGTTGCCTCCATAATCCTTAAATGGAAGAAGTTTGGGACCACCAGAAGTCTTCCTAGACCTGGCTGTTCAGCCAAACTGAGCAATCGTGGGAGAAGAGCCTTGGTGAGAGAGGTAAAGAAGAACCCCAAGATCACTGTGGCTGAGCTCCAGAGATGCAGTAGGGAGATGGGAGAAAGTTCCATAAAGTCAACTATCACTGCAGCCCTCCACCAGTCAGGCCTTTATGGCAGAGTGGCCTGACAGAAGCCTTTCCTCAGTGCAAGACATATGAAAGCCCGCATAGAGTTTTCTAAAAACACATGAAGGACTCCCAGACTATGAGAAATAAGATTCTCTGGTCTGATGAGACAAAGATAGACCTTTCTGGTGATAATTCTAAGCAGTATGTGTGGAGAAAATCGGGCACTGCTTATCACCTGCCCAATACAATCCTAACAGTGAAACATGGTGGTGGCAGCATCATGCTATGGGGGTGTTTTTCAGTTGCAGGGGTTGGATGACTGGTTGTCATTGAAGGAAACATGAATGCAGCCAAGTACAGAGATATCCTGGATTAAAACCTCTTCCAGAGTGATCTGGACCTCAGACTTGACCGAAGGTTCACCTTCCAACAAGACAATGACCCTAAGCACACAGCTAAAATAACAAAGGAGTGGCTTCAGAACAACTCTGTGACCATTCTTGACTGGCACAACCAGAGCCCTGACCTAAACCCAATTGTGCATTTCTGGAGAGACCTGAAAATGGCTGTCCACCAACCGCTCACCATCCAACCTGATGGATCTGGAGAGGGTTTGCAAGGAAGAATGGCAGAGGATCCCCAAATCCAGGTGTGAAAGACTTGGAGTCATTCCCAAGAAGACTCATGGCTGTACTAGCTCAAAAGGATACTTCTACTCAATACTGAGCAAAGGGTCTGAATACTTATGACCATGTAATACTTCAGTTTTTCTTTTTAATTAAATTTGTGTTTTTTCCAGTCAAGATGGGGTGCAGAGTTAACATTAATGTGAAAAAAAATGAACTTTTGTGAATTTACCAAATGGCTGCAATGAAACAAAGAGTTAAATTTTAAAGGGGTATGAATACATTCCATGCCCACTGCATATGTATGTATGTATATATACCGTATATATATATATATATATATATATATATATATATATATATATATATATATATATATATATATATATATATACAGGGGTTGGACAAAATAATGGAAACACCTGGAAACATCAGTAAAAGTTAGTTTAATATGGTGTAGGTCCACCTTTTGCGACGATTACAGCCTCAATTCTCCGAGGTATGGATTCATACAAGGTGTGAATTGTTTCCAAAGGAATTTTAGCCCATTCTGCAGTTAAAACACCCTCCAGTTCTTTGAGCAACGATGGTGGCGGAAATCGACGTCTAACTTGAATCTCTAAAATCGACCATAAATACTCAATAATGTTGAGGTCTGGAGATTGTGGGGGCCAGATGAGATGCTCAACTTCATTAGAATGTTCCTCGTGCCATGCTTTAACAATTCTAGCTGTATGAATTGGTGCATTATCATCCTGAAATATGGCGTTCCCCTCCGGGAACAGTGCTTGAACCATTGGATGCACTTGGTCGCCCAAAATGCCTAAATAATCTCGGCTGTTAATTCTTCGATGAAGGGATATCATTGGCCCGGCGGATCTCCATGAAATAGCACCCCAGATCATCACAGAACCTCCACCATGTTTTACAGTTGGGAGAAGGCAGTCTGGATGGAATGCTTATTTCGGCTGTCTCCAAACGTACACTCAGCCAGAGGTTGGAAATAGGGTAAACTATGATTTGTCTGAGAATATCACATGTTTCCACTGGTCAAGGGACCAATTATGGAGGCTTCTACACCACTCTAAACGCTTGGAAACATTTGTCATTGAGAGCAGCGGTTTTCTAATTGCAGTTCTTCCGTGGAATCCAGATTTGTGCAGCTCCCGACTAACAGTTTTCGTGGAAACTGGGTTCTGAAGGTGTTCATTGAGCTCAGCAGTGGTTTTTGGAGCTGTGGTCTTGCGATCCTCTCTCACAATTCGCTTTAGAGTCCGACGGTCTCTCTCAGTCAACTTTGACTTTCGGCCGGACCTGTGCTTTGCTGCGGACTTTTTTCTTTCTCTTTCAAACGCAGTCATTACTTTGGAAACAGTACCTCTTGGTACGCCAAGCATTCGGGCACATTCTGTTACACTAGCGCCTGCCATACGAGCACCAACAATTTGGCCTCTTTGAAAATCCGAGAGGTCTGCCATTGGTATCAGGTTCTCATCAATGTTCTTACAATTATGCAAAACAAACAGTAAATTTACATACACATATCACATAACACAAATAATCAACTACAAAACATTACCATATGTCACGGTTTGCATGTTTACCACATGATCAAAGATTATGATGCCAAAACGTTAGGTGTTTCCATTATTTTGTCCAACCTCTGTATATATATATATATTTATATAAATTTATCTCAGTAAAAGAATATAAAGGTGTGGGAGGCCTAAACAGAACTTTTGCTATGGGGCCCTATGATTTTGTGTATGTCCCTTCTTGCAGGGTGGCAATAACAAGAGCAATCCAGTCTGTTGCTCTGAGCCCAAAGGATCCTGTGGCCAGATTGCCCTCAACATAAGCGGCATGGGAGGGGGTCCAGACATATTTCTTCCACAGGGGTCACAAACTTTCAGTGTCTGCCCCTGATTGATGTCTTTAACTTTCCCTAACCGTTCCTGGGCCTCGATGCACTTGAGAACCTCCAGGACATTATGTAACAGTGCACCTGATGCCGCTAAGAAGCACAAAATACTGTCCTGGATCCATTACTGCCCATATCCCGGTCTGGTACATCTTCTCCCAAGATACCATATACTATCCTGCTGTTTCCATGACCATGCAATGTTGTGAGTGCACACAGGTACATGATGGCCATACACACTACTGAGTCACATGTGATGAAATTCATGAAAATTGGATCCACCAGTGAAATTCTTTTACCTTTATTTTCAGGGTGATTTGAATCCAGTCCTCAGCTGACTGATGATTTTGGTCTCAATTGACCTTTGAAACAGCATCTTGTTCTCAACAAAACTCACAATTTATATCACTAGAAATGTTCAAATTGAGTCTTTCGTTCATCCAGAACCAATGTGAGATTTAATTGTTCTTCGTTTTTCTTTTGTTATTTTTTGAGTCGTGAATTTCTTGTAACAAAATGAACAAACGTAATGCTCAGGTTTACAATATAACTCTCGATCTCTATGTATATAGTTCCTTTTTTTAGCTGACTACACAAACACTGACATGTAACCCGTATTCATCTGCAGTCCCTAAGATCAGCTCTACCAAAATCTAATTTGATACAGCCAACACTACACTCATTGTACTTGCTCTTTCTTAACCCCTTATTACAAAAGGGACCTCTCATTTTGAAGGAGAAAAATAATTTAATTCTTCCAACGTACAGTGTTTTGCAAGTTAATCCATCTTCAAAATATTCCAATGATACATGTCTCAAGGACAAAAACGGTCTTTAGAAAAAAAGTTTTCTTATCCTTAAGACCAAAACAGAACCACTGCAATTTAAAAAATAAAAGGTAACTTAACTGCAGAAAATTTCTGCAACTGTTTTCCCACAACTGATTTTTTTGTGTTGGGAATAAAAAATTTGAAGTATTTTTTCCTACTGCCAGGGGTGAACCTAGCCTCTCTGCTGCCTGAGGCGAACTGCAAAATGGCGCCCCCCATACACCCCGTACATACACGGCTCTGCTCCACTCCGTACACATACACGGGTCAGCTTCATACACTTTGTACACACAGGGCTCCGTTTTGTACACACAGGGCTCCGCTCTGTACACCTTGTACACACACTGCTCAGCTCCGCACACCTCGGACACACGCGGCTCAGCTCCGCACACCTCACACACAAGCGGCTCAGCTCTGTACACCTCATACACACACGGCTCAGCTCCGCACACCTCGTACACACACGGCTCAGCTCCGCACACCTCGTACACACACGGCTCCGCTCCGTACACACATGGCTCCACCACATCCACACTGTAAACCCCTCCTGACCCCACACATAACTTACCCTCTTCCAGCACCATGACACCCAGCACAGCAGAGTCCTGCATACACTGAGGCCACTGATCATGTGACCCCTGACTCCTCCCATCTGATGACGTCATCACAGGTCCTGCGCACACAGAACAGCCTTCTATGAGCAGCCCCAGCAGATGCAGGAGAGGAGTGACTTCAGGTGGACGACCCGTGATGATGTCACGATCAAGTGACCGGTCACATGAGCCGGGGAGGTCTGGATGAAGGGATTCGGCCATTTGGGACAGTTGGGAGCCTTGAATACAGTAGTAACTGAACCTGCGTCTACGACGCAAATTCAGTTACTACACCGGCAGAATCTGCCGCCCCCTCTCTTCATTGAAGGCAGTGCCGCCTGAAGCAAAGTACTCAACTTGCCACATGGTAGCGGCGCCCCTGCCTACTGCCCTTGGTTGAGGACACATATTTTGAAAATATATTTTATATATATAAAAAAAGTTCTCTGAAAATTCATTGACTTCTGGGTACAGCCTGAGTCATCAGAAAACATTAATTCAGCCTATGCATTTAAGAACATTTGGTATGCAATGTACTGTACAGCTGATGGGATAGCTGCACATATAAAGTATCATTAGTATTAGTTGAGAACATGCATTTTAAATTAAGATTTCAAGTGAAAGCTTGTCTTTGCGGTGTTTTCCTGATGTGTGTCATGTTCTTTTACACTTTACACTCATGAATATGTACTCGTTGTACTGTCGCTGTAGTACAGGTGCTGTTACCTAGTAATTATCATTCCATTATCCGATAGGGTGGTTTAAAAAAAAAATGCATCCAGCCCAGATGCCAGCTGTTATGTCTAAAATATCTAAGTGGAGCTGAAATGGAATGGGAGAATGAATGTGACGTGTACTTTTATCTGAGGTCATTGCCTTGTTTTTAGTTGGGTTCACATAATGTCACTGATTACATTAAATATACTTTTTAAAGAGACTCTGTCAGCAAGGGGCAGAAAAATAGCCGATGCAGCTACACTGGAGCCCCGAGCTGGAGGGGTTCTCTTGCAGTGTGGTAATACTGAGGCTAACAAAGAAAAAACTCAGAAAAAATACATACCAAGAGATACAGCCTTCCCAAAACCCTGTCTGATGACAAATGCACACTTAGCAGGATGCAGCAGGCCTCCACTAATAAAGGCTAGGAGCGGCACGAGTGCAAACTACTTGATAAAAACAACCACCCCTATCCTCCAAACATTGCAGGGGTTGGCTGCCTAGTAGAAAAAATGCACATTGATATGACTCACATAGGATGCCAGTCACACTGATAGGTGTGGTGCACAGTGTCTGGTATGCAACCTATTAATGACGCCCTTTGTATTAACAGGCGGGCTGCCCAGCACTATAATATGCAGCACACAGTGACAAGCACCCCCCAAAAAAACCTAACCAACGTAAAGAGGCCTAGCCACATCCTGCATAAAAAATGATGATATGATATAGTGCAAAAAAATGTATGTATATGATAAACACATACACTATATGAGGTATTGGTTTATTATTTTGGCCAAAACAAAGTAAGCCCGCAACCCAACGTCAAGGGTCCCCATAATATTGCGGGTCCTACCACTAATATCATAAAACAGCTAACAAAGAAAAAAAGGGTTTTGGGAAGGCTGTATCTCTTGGTATGTATTTTTTCTGGTAATACTGAGGGCAATCTATCCTAATGCTCAGAGCTAGAGGCTCAGGCCGGCGTCACACTAGGCGTATGAAAATACGGTACTTTTTACGGCTGTAATACACAGTAATTGTCCCAAAACACTGTTCCGTATTCAATGCGAGGATGCGATTTTCATGCACAAATTTATCCGTGTGTCATCCGTATGGCATCCGTATGGCTTCCGTATGGCGATTTTTTTGCGCAGGCTTGCAAAATGGACATATCATGGATCCATCGGCTCAAATATTCTTAAAAACATATATACAGTCTATATATATATATATATATATATATATATATATATATGTCAGTGAGACACACATATATACCGTATTTTCTGTTGTATAAGATGACTGGGGGTATAAGACGACCCCCAACTTTTCCATATAAAATATGGAATTTGGGATATGCCCGCCATATAAGACGGGGGTCATCTTATACGCCCAGTCATCTTGTACGGCGTGTGGTTCCCAGGGTCTGGAGGAGAGGAGACTCTCCTTCAGGCCCTGGGATCCATATTCATGTAAAAAATAAAGAATAAAAATAAAAAATATGGATATACTCACCCCTCCGCCGAACCCTGGCTGTCACCGCTGCAAGCGTCTGCCTCCGTTCCTAAGAATGCAGAGAGTGAAGGGCCTTCGATGACGTCGCGGTCACGTGAGCGGTCAGGTCTCTATTAGTAAAGAAGCTTTGCCATGCTCCATTAGCAGTCATTTCATTATATATCTAGCAAGAGAGGATGGTATGTAATGAATAAGAGAGAGCCATAAATAATCTGATATGTAAGGTATGGTGCTGTACAAAACAAAAGAGGGCACTGTGTAATAATTGACGGCAATATACATAATAAAGGAGACTATGTAAGATTTATGGTTCTAGGATGTTTCGCCCCCAGCTGTTATCCCCCCAGCAGTTCGCCCCCAGCAGTTCGCCCCTGGGTACATTTTGCCCCCGTACATTTCGTCCCCAGCATTTGGCCCCCAGGATGTTTCGCCCCCGCACATTTCACCCCCCACATTTCGGCCCCAGCAGTTCACCCCCAGCAGTTCACTCCCAGCAGTTCACCCCAAGCAGTTCGCCCCCAGCAGTTCGCCCCTGGGTACATTTCGCCCCCGCACATTTCGTCCCCAGCATTTGGCCTCCAGGATGTTTCACCCCCCCAGATTTCATCCCGCACATTTCCCCCCCAGCAGTTCGCCCCCAGCAGTTCGCCCCTGGGTACATTTCATCCCCAGCATTTGGCCCCTGGATGTTTCGTCCCGGATGTTTGTACCCTTGTGATTCATGAATTCCCGTCCATCATCAATGTTTCGCCCCCAGCAATATGCCCCCGGCAGTTCACCCCCAAATGTTTGTACCCTTGTGGTTCTTGAATTCCTGTCCATCATCAATATTTCGGCCCCAGCAATTCGCCCCCGGATGTTTGTACCCTTGTCTGTTGTGAATTTGGATTCTGGGCTCCCCCGGTGGCTACTGGTGGAATTGAACTGGTGTCTTCATCTTCTCTGTTCACCTGTTCCCATCAAGATGTGGGAGTCGCTATATAACCTTGCTGCTCTGTTAGTTGCTTGCCGGTCAACAATGTTATCAGAAGCCTCTCTGTGCTTGTTCCTGCTCCTAGACAACTACTAGATAAGTTGGACTCTTGTCCATGTTTGTTTTTGCATTTTTGTTCCAGTTCACAGCTGTAGTTTCGTTACTGTGTCTGGAAAGCTCTTGTGAACAGGAATTGCCACTCTGGTGTTATGAGTTAATGCCAGAGTTTTAAAGTAATTTCTGGATGGTGTTTTGTTAGGGTTTTCAGCTGACCATGAAAGTGTCCTTTCTGTCTTCTGCTATGTAGTAAGTGGACCTCAAATTTGCTAAACCTATTTTCATACTACGTTTGTTATTTCATCTTAACTCACCGCCAATACATGTGGGGGGCCTCTGTCTCCTTTCTGGGTATTTCTCTAGAGGTGAGCTAGGACTAATATTTTCCTCTGCTAGCTTTATTTAGTCCTCCGGCTGGTGCTGGGCATCTAGAATCAACGTAGGCATGCTACCCGGCCACTGCTAGTTGTGCGTTAGGTTTAGTTCATGGTCAGCTCAGTTCCCATCTTCCAAGAGCTAGTTCCTATATATGCTGATGCTATGTTCTCTTGCCATTGAGAACATGACAGTTTGACCGGCCCACTAAAGGGTTAAAATCCTTGGCTGAGAAAGGAGAGAAATAAGTAGTCTGCTGAAAATTTTTTTTTCTCTCTCCTTCTAATCTTTGAATGGCTCTGTGTCCACCTGTTTGCAATGGATCTTCAGAGTGTAACGGCAGGTTTGAATAATCTCGCCACGAAGGTACAAAATTTGCAAGATTTTGTTTGTCATGCACCTGTATCTGAGCCGAGAATTCCTTGGCCGGAATTTTTCTCGGGGAATAGATCCGGGTTTCAGAATTTTCGAAATAATTGCAAATTATTTTTGTCCCTGAAGTCTCGCTCTGCCGGAGACCCTGCACAGCAGGTCAGGATTGTGATTTCCTTGCTCCGGGGCGACCCTCAAGACTGGGCTTTTTCATTGACACCAGGGGATCCTGCGTTGCTCAATGTGGATGCGTTTTTTCTGGCCTTGGGGTTGCTTTATGACGAACCTCATTTGGAGCTTCAGGCAGAAAAAACTTTGATGTCCCTATCTCAGGGGCAAGATGAAGCGGAAATTTACTGCCAAAGATTCCGTAAATGGTCTGTGCTTACTCAGTGGAATGAGTGCGCCCTGGCGGCGACTTTCAGAGAGGGTCTCTCTGATGCCATTAAGGATGTTATGGTGGGGTTCCCTGTGCCTGCGGGTCTGGATGAGTCCATGACAATGGCTATTCAGATCGATAGGCGTTTGCGGGAGCGCAAACCAGTGCACCATCTGGCGGTGTCCACTGAGAAGTCGCCAGAGAGTATGCAGTGTGATAGAATTCTGTCCCGAAGCGAGCGGCAGAATTTTAGATGGAAAAATGGGTTGTGTTTCTATTGTGGTGATTCTACTCATGTTATATCAGCATGCTCTAAGCGCACTAAAAAGCTTGGTAAATCTGTTTCCATTTGCACCTTACCGTCTAAGTTTATTCTATCTGTGACCCTGATTTGCTCTTTGTCATCTATTACCACGGACGCCTATGTCGACTCTGGCGCCGATTTGAGTCTTATGGATTGGTCCTTTGCCAAACGCTGTGGGTATGATTTAGAGCCTTTGGAGACTCCTATTCCTCTGAAGGGGATTGACTCCACCCCATTGGCTAATAATAAGCCACAATACTGGACACAAGTAACTATGCGTATTAATCCAGATCATCAGGAGATTATTCGCTTTCTGGTGCTGTATAATCTACATGATGATTTGGTGCTAGGATTGCCTTGGCTGCAATCTCACAACCCAGTCCTCGACTGGAGAGCTATGTCTGTGTTGAGCTGGGGATGTAAGGGGGCTCATGGGGATGTACCTGTGGTTTCCATTTCATCATCTATTCCCTCTGAAATTCCTGAGTTCCTGTCTGACTATCGTGACGTCTTTGAAGAATCCAAGCTTGGTTCGTTACCTCCGCACCGAGAGTGCGATTGTGCCATAGATTTAATCCCGGGTAGTAAATACCCAAAGGGTCGTTTATTTAATCTGTCTGTGCCTGAACATGCTGCTATGCGAGAATATATAAAGGAGTCCTTGGAAAAGGGACATATTCGTCCATCGTCATCTCCCTTAGGAGCCGGTTTTTTCTTTGTGTCAAAAAAAGACGGCTCTTTGAGACCATGTATTGATTATCGGCTTTTGAATAAAATCACTGTTAAATATCAATACCCATTGCCGTTGCTGACTGATTTGTTTGCTCGCATAAAGGGGGCCAAGTGGTTCTCTAAGATTGACCTTCGTGGGGCGTATAATTTGGTGCGAATCAGGCAGGGGGATGAGTGGAAAACCGCATTTAATACGCCCGAGGGTCACTTTGAGTATTTAGTGATGCCTTTTGGTCTTTCAAATGCTCCGTCAGTTTTCCAGTCCTTTATGCATGATATTTTTCGCGATTATTTGGATAAATTTATGATTGTGTATCTGGATGATATTCTGATTTTTTCGGATGACTGGGACTCTCATGTCCAGCAAGTCAGGAGGGTTTTTCAGGTTTTGCGGTCTAATTCTTTGTGTGTGAAGGGTTCTAAGTGTGTTTTTGGGGTACAGAGGATTTCCTTTTTGGGATATATTTTTTCCCCCTCTTCCATTGAAATGGATCCTGTCAAGGTTCAAGCTATTTGTGATTGGACGCAGCCCTCTTCTCTTAAGAGTCTTCAGAAATTTTTGGGCTTTGCTAACTTTTATCGTCGATTTATTGCTGGTTTTTCGGATATTGCTAAGCCATTGACCGATTTGACTAAGAAGGGTGCTGATGTTGCTGATTGGTCCCCTGATGCTGTGGAGGCCTTTCGGGAGCTTAAGCGCCGTTTTTCCTCTGCCCCTGTGTTGCGTCAGCCTGATGTTGCTTTACCTTTTCAGGTTGAGGTCGACGCTTCTGAGATCGGAGCTGGGGCAGTGTTGTCGCAGAAAAGTTCTGACTGCTCCGTGATGAGGCCTTGTGCCTTCTTTTCCCGTAAATTTTCGCCCGCTGAGCGGAATTATGATGTTGGGAATCGGGAGCTTTTGGCCATGAAGTGGGCTTTTGAGGAGTGGCGCCATTGGCTTGAGGGGGCCAGACATCAGGTGGTGGTATTGACTGACCACAAAAATTTGATTTATCTTGAGACCGCCAGGCGCCTGAATCCTAGACAGGCGCGCTGGTCATTATTTTTCTCTCGGTTTAATTTTGTGGTGTCATACCTACCGGGTTCTAAGAATGTTAAGGCGGATGCCCTTTCTAGGAGTTTTGAGCCTGACTCGCCTGGTAACTCTGAGCCCACAGGTATCCTTAAGGATGGAGTGGTATTGTCAGCCGTTTCTCCAGACCTGCGGCGGGCCTTGCAGGAGTTTCAGGCGGATAGACCTGATCGTTGCCCACCTGATAAACTGTTTGTTCCTGATGATTGGACCAGTAGAGTCATCTCTGAGGTTCATTCTTCTGCGTTGGCAGGTCATCCTGGCATTTTTGGTACCAGGGATTTGGTGGCAAGGTCCTTCTGGTGGCCTTCCCTGTCACGAGATGTGCGAGGCTTTGTGCAGTCTTGTGACGTTTGTGCTCGGGCCAAGCCTTGTTGTTCTCGGGCTAGTGGATTATTGTTGCCCTTGCCTATTCCTAAGAGGCCTTGGACGCACATCTCGATGGATTTTATTTCAGATCTGCCTGTTTCTCAGAAGATGTCTGTCATCTGGGTGGTGTGTGACCATTTTTCTAAGATGGTCCATTTGGTTCCTCTGCCCAAGTTGCCTTCTTCTTCCGAGTTGGTTCCTCTGTTTTTTCAAAATGTTGTTCGTTTGCATGGTATTCCTGAGAATATCGTTTCTGACAGAGGGACCCAATTCGTGTCTAGATTTTGGCGGGCATTCTGTGCTAGGATGGGCATAGATTTATCTTTTTCGTCCGCTTTCCATCCTCAGACGAATGGCCAGACCGAGCGGATTAATCAGACCCTGGAGACATATCTGAGGTGTTTTGTGTCTGCTGACCAGGATGATTGGGTTGCTTTTTTGCCATTGGCGGAGTTCGCTCTCAATAATCGGGCCAGCTCTGCCACTTTAGTGTCCCCGTTTTTCTGTAATTCGGGGTTTCATCCTCGATTTTCCTCTGGTCAGGTGGAATCTTCGGATTGTCCTGGAGTGGATGCTGTGGTGGAGAGATTGCATCAGATCTGGGGGCAGGTGGTGGACAATTTGAAGTTGTCCCAGGAGAAGACTCAGCTTTTTGCCAACCGCCACCGTCGTGTTGGTCCTCGGCTTTGTGTTGGGGATTTGGTGTGGTTGTCTTCTCGTTTTGTCCCTATGAGGGTCTCTTCTCCTAAGTTTAAGCCTCGGTTCATCGGCCCGTATAAGATATTGGAGATTCTTAACCCTGTTTCCTTCCGTTTGGACCTCCCTGCATCCTTTTCTATTCATAACGTTTTTCATCGGTCATTATTGCGCAGGTATGAGGTACCGGTTGTGCCTTCCGTTGAGCCTCCTGCTCCGGTGTTGGTTGAGGGTGAGTTGGAGTACGTTGTGGAGAAAATCTTAGACTCTCGTGTTTCCAGACGGAGACTCCAGTATCTGGTCAAGTGGAAGGGATACGGCCAGGAGGATAATTCTTGGGTGAATGCATCTGATGTTCATGCCTCTGATCTGGTTCGTGCCTTTCATAGGGCCCATCCTGATCGCCCTGGTGGTTCTGGTGAGGGTTCAGTGCCCCCTCCTTGAGGGGGGGGTACTGTTGTGAATTTGGATTCTGGGCTCCCCCGGTGGCTACTGGTGGAATTGAACTGGTGTCTTCATCTTCTCTGTTCACCTGTTCCCATCAAGATGTGGGAGTCGCTATATAACCTTGCTGCTCTGTTAGTTGCTTGCCGGTCAACAATGTTATCAGAAGCCTCTCTGTGCTTGTTCCTGCTCCTAGACAACTACTAGATAAGTTGGACTCTTGTCCATGTTTGTTTTTGCATTTTTGTTCCAGTTCACAGCTGTAGTTTCGTTACTGTGTCTGGAAAGCTCTTGTGAACAGGAATTGCCACTCTGGTGTTATGAGTTAATGCCAGAGTTTTAAAGTAATTTCTGGATGGTGTTTTGTTAGGGTTTTCAGCTGACCATGAAAGTGTCCTTTCTGTCTTCTGCTATGTAGTAAGTGGACCTCAAATTTGCTAAACCTATTTTCATACTACGTTTGTTATTTCATCTTAACTCACCGCCAATACATGTGGGGGGCCTCTGTCTCCTTTCTGGGTATTTCTCTAGAGGTGAGCTAGGACTAATATTTTCCTCTGCTAGCTTTATTTAGTCCTCCGGCTGGTGCTGGGCATCTAGAATCAACGTAGGCATGCTACCCGGCCACTGCTAGTTGTGCGTTAGGTTTAGTTCATGGTCAGCTCAGTTCCCATCTTCCAAGAGCTAGTTCCTATATATGCTGATGCTATGTTCTCTTGCCATTGAGAACATGACACTCTCGTTCTTGAATTCCTGTCCGTCATCATTGTTTCGCCCCCGGCAGTTCGCCCCCAGATGTTTGTACCCTTGTAGTTCATGAATTCCTGTCCATCATCAATTTTTCGCCCCCAGCAGTTCACCCCTGAATGTTTGTACTCTTGTGATTCATGAATTCCCGTCCATCATCAATGTTTCACCCCCAGCAATTCGCCCCCGGTAGCTCACCCCCTGATGTTTGTATCCTTGTGGTTCATGAATTCCCGTCCGTCATCAATGTTTCACCCCCAGCAGTTTGCCCCCAGCAGTTCACCCCCGGATGTTTCACCCCCGAATGTTTCTCCTACAGCATTTTGTCCCTGGATGTGTCGCCATCTGATGTTTCGCACCTAACATTTTGATGCCAGATGTTTCACCCTCAACTTTTAGGGTCAACATGCAGGGATCAAAACATCTAGGGCTGAACATACCTGGGGGTAAAATATACAGGACCCCAATTGCTGGGGAATCCTGTGGCTGCCTTTTCAGCAGCTCACCCAGTGTCTCTTCTGGCTGGCCTTAAAGGAGTAGTATCACCCTAGAACAAAAAAAATGGACATACTTACCTGTCGCAGCTGCAGCTCCTTGGGTCACGGAGTGCAGTCTAGCAGTTCCCTGTGATGTCTTCTCCTGCTTCTGGCTGTCTTTTCATCTTCCCTGGATCACTGATCCATGAAGCATGATGAATGCCGCAGCAGTGAGGCTGAATGTCTCCAGGCAGCTCACTGACATGATGTCACTCCTGCCCCATTCATCAGTCAATCCAGGGGGCAGGATGCCTCTCCTGTCACCTAGGAATTGTATATATAGATCAATAGTTGACGGTTTGTAAGCAGAGCGCTGGCAGTAGTCCCAAAAACATCAGATGGCTACACATCCAGGGACAAAATGCCGAGAATAAAGATACGGGGGTGAAACATCCAGGGGCGAACTGCCGGGGACAAACTGCTGGGGGTGAAACATTGATGATGGACGGGAATTCATGAATCTCAAGGTTACAAACATCCAGGGGCAAACTGCCGGGGGCAAACTGCTGGGGGCAAAACATTGATGACGGACGGGAATTCATGAACCACATAGGTACAAACATCCAGGGGCGAATTGCCGGGGGCGAACTGCTGGGGGCGAAATATTGATGACGGACGGGAATTCATGAACCACAAGGGTACAAACATACGGAGGCAAATGCTGGGGAAACATTGATGAAGGACGGGAATTTATGAATCACAAGGGTAGAAACATCTGGGGGTGAACTGCCAGGGGTGAACTGCTGAGGGCGAAAAATTGATGACGGACAGGAATTCATGAACCACAAGGGTACAAACATCTGGGGGCGAACTGCGGAGTGCAAACTTCTGGGGCGAAACATTGATGACGGAAAGGAATTCATGAACCACAAGGGTACAAACATCTGCGGCGAACTGCTGGGGGTGAAACCTCTGGGGGCCAATTGCTGGGGAAACATTGATGACTGACCGGAATTCATGAACCATAAGGGTACAAACATCCGGAGGCAAACTGCTGGGGGCAAAACATCAGGCAGCCAAATGCTGGGGAAACATTGATGAAAGACGGGAATTCATGAATCACAAGGGTAAACACATCCGGGGGTGAACTGCCAGGGGCGAACTGCTGGGGGCGAAACATTGATGACGGATGGGAATTCATGAATCACAAGGGTACAAATATCCGGGAGCAAACTGCCGGGGGTGAAAAATTGATGATGGACAGGAATTCATGAACCACAAGGCTACAAACATCTGGGGGCGAACTGCCAGGGGCGAAACATTGATGACGGACAGGAATTCAAGAACCACAAGGGTACAAATATCTGGGGGCGAACTGCCGGGGGTGAATTGCTGGGGGCGAAACATTGATAACAGACAGGAATTCATGAATCACAAGGGTACAAACATCTGGGGCGAACTGCTGGGGGAGAAAAATTGATGATGGACAGGAATTCATGAACCACAAGGGTACAAACATCTGGGGGCGAACTGCCGGGGGCGAATTGCGGGGGCCAAAACATTGATGACAGACGAGAATTCATGAATCACAAGGGTACAAAAATCCGGGGGCGAACTGCTGGGGGCAAAAAATTGATGATGGACAGGAATTCATGAACCAGAAGGGTACAAACATCTGGGGGCAAACTGCCGGGGGCGAATTGCTGGGGGCGAAACATTGATGATGGACAGGAATTCATGAATCACAAGAGTACAAACATCCGGGGGCAAACTGCTGGGGGCGAAAAATTGATGATGGACAGGAATTCATGAACCACAAGGGTACAAACATCTGGGGGCAAACTGCCGGGGGCGAATTGCCAGGGGCGAAACATTGGTGACGGACAGGAATTCAAGAACCACAAGGGTACAAATATCTGGGGGCGAACTGCCGGGGGTGAATTGCTGGGGGCGAAACATTGATGACAGACAGGAATTCATGAATCACAAGGGTACAAACATGCGGGGGCGAACTGCTGGGGGCGAAAAATTGATGATGGACAGGAATTCATGAACCACAAGGGAACAAACATCTGGGGCAAACTGCCGGGGGCGAATTGCTGGGGGCGAAACATTGATGATGGACAGGAATTCAAGAACCACAAGGGTACAAACATCCGGGGGCGAATTGCTGGGGACAAAACATTGATGATGGACAGGAATTCAAGAACAACAAGGGTACAAACATCTGGGGGCGAACTGCCGGGGGGCGAATTGCTGGGGGCGAAACATTGATGATGAATGGGAATTCATGAATCACAAGGGTACAAACATCCGGGAGCAAACTGCCGGGGGCGAAAAATTGATGATGGACAGGAATTCATGAACCACAAGGGTACAAACATCTGGGGGCGAACTGCCGGGGGCAAAACATTGATGACGGACAGGAATTCAAGAACCACAAGGGTAAAAACATCTGGGGGCGAATTGCTGGGGACGAAACATTGATGATGGACAGGAATTCAAGAACCACAAGGGTACAAACATCTGGGGGCGAACTGCCGGGGGCGAATTGCTGGGGGCGAAACATTGATGACGGACGGGAATTCATGAATCACAAGGGTACAAACATCCAGCGGCGAACTGCCGGGGGCGAAACATCCAGGGCCCAAATGCTGGGGACGAAATGTGCGGGGGTGAAATGTACCCAGGGGCGAACTGCTGGGGGCGAAATGAGCGGGGGTGCAATGTGTGGGAGCAAAACATCCTGGGGGCCAAATGCTGGGGACGAAATGTGCGGGGGCGAAATATACCCAGGGGCGAACTACTGGGGGAAAACTGCTGGGGACGAACTGCTGGGAGCGAACTGCTGGGGGCAAACTGCTGGGGGTGAACTGCTGGAGGTGAACTGCTGGGAGTGAAATGTGGGGGGTGAAATGTGCGGGGGCAAAACATCCTGGGGGCCACATGCTGGGGATGAAATGTTCGGGGGTGAAATGTACCCAGGGGTGACCTGCTTTGGGCAAACTGCTGGGGGCAAACTGCTGGGGGCGAACTGCTGGGTCCAAATCCCAAGATTTATATTTATACACACAGTTGAAACCAGAAGTTTACATACACTATATAAAAAGACACATGTGCATGTTTTTCTCAATATCTGACATGAAATCAGAATAAACCTTTCCCGTTTTAGGTCAATTAGGATTACCATAATTATTAATATTTGCCAAATGTCAGAATAATGAGAAAGAGAGAATGTTTTAAGGCATTTTTATTACTTACTGCAAAGTCAAAAGTTTACATACACTAAGATTACTATGCTTTTAAACAATTCTGGACTGCCCATTTGATGATGTCATGTGTTTGGAAGCTTCTGATAGGTTTCTTAGCAACATCTGCGTTAATTAGAGACACACATGTGGATGTACTTTATTGTACACCTGAAACCCACTGCTTCTTTGTGGAGAATCATGAAAAAATCTAAAGAAATCAGCCGAGATGTCAGGAAGATAATTTGTTAATACAGTCCTATGTATGATTGTATTGAAAAATCCAACAAAAACTGTGATTCCAGCCTTAAAAAGAATGTGTCACATTGTACATGGAGTCCAATCTGTGGACTTTGCGGTAAAACAATAGAGAAGCTGAATAGAATGATATATAGATTGTGGCCATTTAACAGGCAAATCCTAAGATAAAAACAAAAGGAGCATATACCCTGTAGTAAGTAAACAGTTATAGTATATGCAAATAACACTATTTTAACCCCTTCACCCCCAAGGGTGGTTTGCACGTTAATGACCGGGCCAATTTTTACAATTCTGACCACTGTCCCTTTAGGAGGTTATAACTCTGGAACGCTTCAACAGATCTTGGCGATTCTGACATTGTTTTCTTGTGACATATTGTACTTCATGATAGTGGTAAAATTTCTTCGATATAACTTGCGTTTATTTGTGAAAAAAACGGAAATTTGGCGAAAATTTTGTAAATTTTGCAATTTTCCAACTTTGAATTTTTATGCCCTTAAATCACAGACATATGTCACGCAAAATACTTAATAAGTAACATTTCCCACATGTCTACTTTACATCAGCACAATTTTGGAACCAAAATTTTTTTTTGTTAGGGAGTTATAAGGGTTAAAAGTTGACCAGAAATTTCTCATTTTTACAACACCATTTTTTTTTAGGGACCACATCTCATTTGAAGTCATTTTGAGGGGTCTGTATGATAGAAAATACCCAAGTGTGACACCATTCTAAAAACTGCACCCCTCAAGGTGCTCAAAACCACACTCAAGAAGTTTATTAACCCTTCAGGTGTTTCACAGGAATTTTTGGAATGTTTAAATAAAAATGAACATTTAATTTTTTTTCACACAAAATTTATTTCAGCTCCAATTTGTTTTATTTTACCAAGGGTAACGGGAGAAAATAGACTGCAAAAGTTGTTGTACAATTTGTCCTGAGTACGCTGATACCCCATATGTGGGTGTAAACCATTGTTTGGGCGCATGGCAGAGCTTGGAAGGGAAGGAGCGCCATTTGACTTTTCAATGCAAAATTTACTGGAATTGAGATGGGACGCCATGTTGCGTTTGGAGAGCCCCTGATGTGCCTAAACAGTGAAACCCCCTACAAGTGACACCATTTTGGAAAGTAGACCCCCTAAGGAACTTATCTAGATGTGTGGTGAGCACTTTGACCCACCAAGTGCTTCACAGAAGTTTATAATGCAGAGCCGTAAAAATAAAAAATCATATTTTTTCACAAAAATGATCTTTTCGCCCCCAATTTTTTATTTTCCCAAGGGTAAGAGAAGAAATTGGTCCCCAAAAAATGTTGTGCAATTTGTCCTGAGTACGCAGATACCCCATATGTTGGGGTAAACCACTGTTTGGGCGCATGGCAGAGCTTGGAAGGGAAGGAGCGCCATTTGACTTTTCAATGCAAAATTGACTGGAATTGAGATGGGACGCCATGTTGCGTTTGGAGAGCCCCTGATGTGCCTAAACATTGAAACCCCCTACAAGTGACACCATTTTGGAAAGTAGACCCCCTAAGGAACTTATCTAGATGTGTGGTGAGCACTTTGACCCACCAAGTGCTTCACAGAAGTTTATAATGCAGAGCCGTAAAAATAAAAAATCATATTTTTTCACAAAAATGATCTTTTCGCCCCCAATTTTTAATTTTCCCAAGGGTAAGAGAAGAAATTGGTCCCCAAAAAATGTTGTGCAATTTGTCCTGAGTACGCAGATACCCCATATGTTGGGGTAAACCACTGTTTGGGCGCATGGCAGAGCTCGGAAGTGAAGGAGCGCCATTTGACTTTTCAATGCAAAATTGACTGGAATTGAGATGGGACGCCATGTTGCGTTTGGAGAGCCCCTGATGTGCCTAAACATTGAAACCTCCTACAAGTGACACCATTTTGGAAAGTAGACCCCCTAAGGAACTTATCTAGATGTGTGGTGAGCACTTTGACCCACCAAGTGCTTCACAGAAGTTTATAATGCAGAGCCGTAAAAATAAAAAATCATATTTTTTCACAAAAATGATCTTTTCACCCCCAATTTTTTTATTTTCCCAAGGGTAAGAGAAGAAATTGGTCCCCAAAAAATGTTGTGCAATTTGTCCTGAGTACGCAGATACCCCATATGTTGGGGTAAACCACTGTTTGGGCGCATGGCAGAGCTTGGAAGGGAAGGAGCGCCATTTGACTTTTCAATGCAAAATTGACTGGAATTGAGATGGGACGCCATGTTGCGTTTGGAGAGCCCCTGATGTGCCTAAACATTGAAACCCCCCACAAATGACACCATTTTGGAAATTAGACCCCCTAAGGAACTTATCTAGATGTGTTTTGAGAGCTTTGCACCCCCAAGTGTTTCACTACAGATTATAACGCAGAGCCGTGAAAATAAAAATTCTTTTTTTTTTTCACAAAAATGATTTTTTAGCCCCCAGCTTTTGTATTTTTACAAGAGTAACAGAATAAACTGGACCCCAAAAGTTGTTGTCCAATTTGTCCTGAGTACGCTGATACCCCATATATGGAGGGTAACCACTGTTTGGGCGCATGACAGAGCTCGGAAGGGAAGGAGCGCCATTTGGAATGCAGACTTAAATGGATTGGTCTGCAGGCGTCACGTTGCATTTGCAGAGCCCCTGATGTACCCAAACAGTACAAACCCCCCACAAGTGACCCCATATTGGAAACTAGACCTCCCAAGGAACTTATCTAGATGTGTTGTGAGAACTTTGGACCCCCAAGTGTTTCACTACAGTTTACAACGCAGAGCCGTGAAAATAAAACATATTTTTTTCCCACAAAAATGATTTTTAGCCCCCCAAATTTTTATTTTCCCAAGGATAACAAGAGAACTTGGACCGCAGAAGTTGTTGTTCAATTTGTCCCGAGTACGCTGATAACCCATATGTTGGGGTAAACCCCTTTTTGGACGCACGGGAGAGCTCGGAAGGGAAGGAGCACTGTTTTACTTTTTCAACGCAGAATTGGCTGGAATTGAGATCGGACGCCATGTCGCGTTTGGAGAGCCCCTGATGTGCCTGAACAGTGGAAACTCCCCAATTCTACCTGAAACCCTAACCCAAACACACCCCTAACCCTAATCCCAACGGTAACCCTAACCCTACCCCTAACCTCACCTCTAACCGTTTAATGAACATTTTCTGACAGTCATAAGTGCCACGTATTTAAGTGCCACGTATTTAAGTGCCACATATTTAAGTGCCACGTATTTAACCCCTTCCCGACATTTGACGTACTATCCCGTCGAGGTGGGGTGGGCCCGTATGACCGCCGACGGGATAGTACGTCATCACCGATCAGCGGCGCTCACGGGGGGAGCGCGGCCGATCGCGGCCGGGTGTCAGCTGCATATCGCAGCTGACATCCGGCACTATGTGCCAGGAGCGGTCACGGACCGCCCCCGGCACATTAACCCCCGGCACACCGCGATCAAACATGATCGCAGTGTACCGGCGGTATAGGGAAGCATCGCGCAGGGAGGGGGCTCCCTGCGGGCTTCCCTGAGACCCCCGGAGCAACGCGATGTGATCGCGTTGCTGCGAGGGTCTCCTACCTCCTTCCTGGCTGCAGGTCCCGGATCCAAGATGGCCGCGGCATCCGGGTCCTGCAGGGAAGGAGGTGGCTTACCGAGTGTCTGCTCAGAGCAGACACTTGGTAAGCCTGCAGCCCTGCACAGCAGATCGTCGATCTGGCAGAGTGCTGTGCACACTGCCAGATCAATGATCTGTGATGTCCCCCCCTGGGACAAAGTAAAAAAGTTAAAAAAAAATTTTTCCACATGTGTAAAAAAAAAAAAAAAAAAAATCCTAAATAAATAATTAAAAAAAAATATATATTATTCCCATAAATACATTTCTTTATCTAAATAAAAAAAACAAAACAATAAAAGTACACATATTTAGTATCGCCGCGTCCGTAACGACCCAACCTATAAAACTGCCCCACTAGTTAACCCCTTCAGTAAACACCGTAAGAAAAAAAAAAAAAAAACGAGGCAAAAAACAACGCTTTATTACCATACCGCCGAACAAAAAGTGGAATAACACGCGATCAAAAAGACTGATATAAATATCCATGGTACCGCTGAAAACGTCATCTTGTCCCGCAAAAAACAAGCCGCCATACAACATTATCAGCAAAAAAATAAAAAAGTTATAGTCCTGAGAATAAAGCGATACGAAAATAATTATTTTTTCTATATTTTAGTTTTTATCGTATAAAAGCGCCAAAACATAAAAAAATGATATAAATGAGATATCGCTGTAATCGTACTGACCCGAAGAATAAAACTGCTTTATCAATTTTACCAAACGCGGAACGGTATAAACGCCTCCCCCAAAAGAAATTCATGAATAGCTGGTTTTTGGTCATTCTGCCTCACAAAAATCGGAATAAAAAGCGATCAAAAACGGTCACGTGTCCGAAAATGTTACCAATAAAAACGTCAACTCGTCCCGCAAAAAACAAGACCTCACATGACTCTGTGGAGCAAAATGTGGAAAAATTATAGGTCTCAAAATGTGGAGACGCAAAAACTTTTTTGCTATAAAAAGCGTCGCTGGTTTCACACTTGCGTTTTTGTCTGCAGCGTTTTTTGCACAAAAAAACGCATGCGTTTTTTCCCTATATTTAACATTGAAAACGCATGCGGTTTTTTTGTACGCGTTTGGTCGCGTTTTCAAACGCATGCGTTTTTTTTCTGCATGCGTTCATTTTCAGAAATACAACCTGCAGTATTTTCTTGCGTTTTTAAGCACATGCGTTTGTTTGCGTTAAAAACGCATGCATTTAAACACACTGAAAAGC
The DNA here is from genome assembly GCF_051348905.1 of Ranitomeya variabilis. NCBI lineage: Eukaryota > Metazoa > Chordata > Amphibia > Anura > Dendrobatidae > Ranitomeya > Ranitomeya variabilis. The sequence continues at coordinate 68,648,562 of NC_135237.1, read as the reverse complement.
CACCCACCACCATCAAGGTGATAAAGGGATCCAAACCCTAACCCTAACTCTACCCCTAACCTCACCCCTAACCGTTTAATGAACATTTTCTGACAGTCATAGTGCCACGTATTTCAGTGCCACGTATTTCAGTGCCACGTATTTCAGTGCCACGTGTTTCAGTGCCACGTATTTCAGTGCCACGTATCACATATTTCAGTGCCACGTATCACGTATTTCAGTGCCACGTATCACGTATTTCAGTGCCACATATTTTAGTACCACGTATTTCAGTGCCACGTATTTCAGTGCCACGTATTTCAGTGCCACGTATTTCAGTGCCACGTATTTCAGTGCCACGTATTTCAGTGCCACGTATTTCAGTGCCACGTATTTCAGTGCCACGTATTTCAGTGCCACGTATCACGTATTTCAGTGCCACGTATTTCAGTGCCACGTATTTCAGTGCCACGTATTTTAGTGCCACGTATTTCAGTGCCACGTATCACGTATTTCAGTGCCACGTGTTTCAGTGCCACGTATTTAAGTGCCACGTATCACGTATTTCAGTGCCACGTATTTCAGTGCCACGTATTTCAGTGCCACGTATCACGTATTTCAGTGCCACGTATTTCAGTGCCACGTATTTCAGTGCCACGTATTTCAGTGCCACGTATTTTAGTGCCACGTATTTCAGTGCCACGTATCACGTATTTCAGTGCCACGTATTTAAGTGCCACGTATCACGTATTTCAGTGCCACGTATTTCAGTGCCACGTATTTCAGTGCCACGTATCACGTATTTCAGTGCCACGTATTTCAGTGCCACGTATTTCAGTGCCACGTATTTCAGTGCCACGTATTTCAGTGCCACGTATTTCAGTGCCACGTATTTCAGTGCCACGTATTTCAGTGCCACGTATTTCAGTGCCACGTATTTCAGTGCCACGTATCACGTATTTCAGTGCCACGTGTTTCAGTGCCACGTATTTAAGTGCCACGTATCACGTATTTCAGTGCCACGTATTTCAGTGCCACGTATTTCAGTGCCACGTATTTCAGTGCCACGTATTTCAGTGCCACGTATTTCAGTCACGTTTAGGGTTAGGGTTAGGGGTAGGGTTAGGGTTAGGGCTAGGGTTGGAGGTAAAGTTAGGGTTGGGGCTAAAGTTAGGGTTGGGGCTAAAGTTAGGGTTAGGGTTTGGATTACATTTACGTTTGGATTAGGGTTGGGATTAGAATTATGGGTGTGTCAGGGCTAGGGGTGTGGTTAGGGTTACCGTTGGGATTAGGGTTAGGGGTGTGTTTGGGTTAGGGTTTCAGGTAGAATTGGGGAGTTTCCACTGTCCAGGCACATCAGGGGCTCTACAAGCGCGACATGGCGTCCAATCTCAATTCCAGCCAATTCTGCGTTGAAAAAGTAAAACAGTGCTCCTTCCCTTCCGAGCTCTCCCGTGCGCCCAAAAAGGGGTTTACCCCAACATATGTGTTATCAGCGTACTCGGGACAAATTGAACAACAACTTCTGGGGTCCAAGTTCTCTTGTTATCCTTAGGAAAATAAAAATTTGGGGGGCTAAAAATCATTTTTGTGGGAAAAAAAAGATGTTTTATTTTCACGGCTCTGCGTTATAAACTGTAGTGAAACACTTGGGGGTTCAAAGTTCTCACAACACATCTAGATAAGTTCCTTGGGAGATCTAGTTTCCAATATGGGGTCACTTGTGGGGGGTTTGTACTGTTTGGGTACATCAGGGGCTCTGCAAATGCAACCTGACGCCTGCAGACCAATCCATTTAAGGCTGCATTCCAAATGGCGCTCCTTCCCTTCCGAGCTCTGTCATGCACCCAAACAGTGGTTCCCCCCCACATATGGGGTATCAGCGTACTCAGGACAAATTGGACAACAACTTTTGGGGTCTAATTTATCCTGTTACCCTTGTGAAAATACAAAACTGGGGGCTAAAAAATCATTTTTGTGAAAAAAAAAAAGAATTTTTATTTTCACGGCTTTGCGCTATAAACTTTAGTGAAACACTTGGGGGTTCAAAGTTCTCAAAACACATCTAGATAAGTTCTTTGGGAGGTCTAGTTTCCAATATGGGGTCACTTGTGGGGGGTTTGTACTGTTTGGGTACATCAGGGGCTCTGCAAATGCAACGTGACGGCTGCTGACCAATCCATTTAAGTCTGCATTCCAAATGGCGCTCCTTCCCTTCCGAGCTCTGTCATGCGCCCAAACAGTGGTTCCCCCCCACATATGGGGTATCAGCGTACTCAGGACAAATTGGAAAACAAATTTTGGGGTCCAATTTATTCTGTTACCCTTGTAAAAATACAAAGCTGGGTGCTAAAAAATCATTTTTGAGAAAAAAAATAAAAATTATTTTCACGGCTCTGCGTTATAATCTGTAGTGAAACACTTGGGGGTTCAAAGCTCTCAAAACACATCTAGATAAGTTCCTTAGGGGGTCTACTTTCCAAAATGGTGTCACTTGTAGGGAGTTTCAATGTTTAGGCACATCAGGGGCTCTCCAAACGCAACATGGCGTCCCATCTCAATTCCAGTCAATTTTGCATTGAAAAGTCAAATGGCGCTCCTTCCCTTCCAAGCTCTGCCATGCGCCCAAACAATGGTTTACACCCACATATGGGGTATCAGCGTACTCAGGACAAATTGCACAACATTTTTTGGGGTCCAATTTCTTCTCTTACCCTTGGGAAAATAAAAAATTGGGGGCAAAAAGATCATTTTTGTGAAAAAATATGATTTTTTATTTTTACGACTCTGCATTATAAACTTCTGTGAAGCACTTGGTGGGTCAAAGTGCTCACCACACATCTAGATAAGTTCCTTAGGGGGTCTACTTTCCAAAATGGTGTCACTTGTAGGGAGTTTCAATGTTTAGGCACATCAGGGGCTCTCCAAACGCAACATGGCGTCCCATCTCAATTCCAGTCAATTTTGCATTGAAAAGTCAAATGGCGCTCCTTCCCTTCCAAGCTCTGCCATGCGCCCAAACAATGGTTTACACCCACATATGGGGTATCAGCGTACTCAGGACAAATTGCACAACATTTTTTGGGGTCCAATTTCTTCTCTTACCCTTGGGAAAATAAAAAATTGGGGGCAAAAAGATCATTTTTGTGAAAAAATATGATTTTTTATTTTTACGACTCTGCATTATAAACTTCTGTGAAGCACTTGGTGGGTCAAAGTGCTCACCACACATCTAGATAAGTTCCTTAGGGGGTCTACTTTCCAAAATGGTGTCACTTGTAGGGAGTTTCAATGTTTAGGCACATCAGGGGCTCTCCAAACGCAACATGGCGTCCCATCTCAATTCCAGTCAATTTTGCATTGAAAAGTCAAATGGCGCTCCTTCCCTTCCAAGCTCTGCCATGCGCCCAAACAATGGTTTACACCCACATATGGGGTATCAGCGTACTCAGGACAAATTGCACAACATTTTTTGGGGTCCAATTTCTTCTCTTACCCTTGGGAAAATAAAAAATTGGGGGCGAAAAGATCATTTTTGTGAAAAAATATGATTTTTTATTTTTACGGCTCTGCATTATAAACTTCTGTGAAGCACTTGGTGGGTCAAAGTGCTCACCACACATCTAGATAAGTTCCTTAGGGGGTCTACTTTCCAAAATGGTGTCACTTGTAGGGAGTTTCAATGTTTAGGCACATCAGGGGCTCTCCAAACGCAACATGGCGTCCCATCTCAATTCCAGTCAATTTTGCATTGAAAAGTCAAATGGCGCTCCTTCCCTTCCAAGCTCTGCCATGCGCCCAAACAATGGTTTACACCCACATATGGGGTATCATCGTACTCAGGACAAATTGCACAACATTTTTTGGGGTCCAATTTCTTCTCTTACCCTTGGGAAAATAAAAAATTGGGGGCAAAAAGATCATTTTTGTGAAAAAATATGATTTTTTATTTTTACGGCTCTGCATTATAAACTTCTGTGAAGCACTTGGTGGGTCAAAGTGCTCACCACACATCAAGATAAGTTCCTTAGGGGGTCTACTTTCCAAAATGGTGTCACTTGTAGGGGGTTTCAGTGTTTAGGCACATCAGGGGCTCTCCAAACGCAACATGGCGTCCCATCTCAATTCCAGTCAATTTTGCATTGAAAAGTCAAATGGCGCTCCTTTCCTTCCGAGCTCTGCCATACGCCCAAACAGTGGTTTACCCTCACATATGGGGTATCAGCGTACTCAGGACAAATTGTACAACAACTTTGGGGGTCCATTTTCTCCTGTTACCCTTGGTAAAATAAAACAAATTGGAGCTGAAATAAATTGTGTGTGAAAAAAAGTTAAATGCTCATTTTTATTTAAACATTCAAAAAATTCCTGTGAAACACCTGAAGGGTTAATAAACTTCTTGAATGTGGTTTTGAGCACCTTGAGGGGTGCAGTTTTTAGAATGGTGTCACACTTGAGTATTTTCTATCATATAGACCCCTCAAAATGACTTCAAATGAGATGTGGTCCCTAAAAAAAAATGGTGTTGTAAAAATGAGAAATTGCTGGTCAACTTTTAACCCTTATAACTCCGTCACAAAAAAAAATTTTGGTTCCAAAATTGTACTGATGTAAAGTAGACATGTGGGAAATGTTACTTATTAAGTATATTGCGTGACATATGTCTGTGATTTAAGGGCATAAAAATTCAAAGTTGGAAAATTGCGAAATTTTCAAAATTTTCGCCAAATATTCGTTTTTTTCACAAATAAATGCAAGTTATATCGAATAAATTTTACCACTAACATGAAGTACAATATGTCACGAGAAAACAATGTCAGAATCGCCAAGATCCGTCAAAGCGTTCCAGAGTTATAGCCTCATAAAGGGACAGTGGTCAGAATTGTAAAAATTGGCCCGGTCATTAACGTGCAAACCACCCTTGGGGGTGAAGGGGTTAAGTGCCACGTGTTTCAGTGCCACGTGTTTCAGTGCCACGTGTTTCAGTGCCACGATATTTCAGTGCCACGTATTTCAGTGCCACGTACTATAAATACTATAACTATGTGGTTATACGTGGCACTGTAATATCGTGGCACGTAAATACGTGGCACTTAAGTACGTGGCACTTAAGTACGTGGCACTTAAATACGTGGCACGTAAATACGTGGCACGTAAATACGTGGCACGTAAATACGTGGCACTTAAGTACGTGGCACTTAAGTACGTGGCACTTAAGTACGTGGCACTTATATACGTGGCACTTATATACGTGGCCACTGAAATATCGTGGCACTTATATACGTATATAAACGTATATTTTAGTGCCACGTATTTCAGGTTAGGGGTAGGGTTAGGGGTAGGGTTTTTTTTTTTGTTTGTTTTCTTGTGTTTTTCTATAAAAACGCATGCGTCTAAAAACGCATGCGTTTTACCACGTTTACATGCGTTTTTTCACACATGCGTTTTTTAAAAAAACGCATGCAGATAAAAACGCAAGTGTGAAACCAGCCTAAAAGACGCTTTTTATAGCAAAAAAGTTTTTGCGTCTCCACATTTTGAGACCTATAATTTTTCCACATTTTGGTCCACAGAGTCATGTGAGGTCTTGTTTTTTGTGGGACGAGTTGACGTTTTTATTGGTAACATTTTCGGACACGTGACCATTTTTGATCACTTTTTATTCCGATTTTTGTGAGGCAGAATGACCAAAAACCAGCTATTCATGAATTTCTTTTGGGAGAGGCGTTTATACCGTTCCGCGTTTGGTAAAATTGATAAAGCAGTTTTATTCGTCGGGTCAGTACGATTACAGCGATATCTCATTTATATAATTTTTTTATGTTTTGGCGCTTTTATACGATAAAAACTATTTTATAGAAAAAATAATTATTTTGGTATCGCTTTATTCTCAGGACTATAACTTTTTAATTTTTTTGCTGATGATGCTGTATGGCGGCTCGTTTTTTGCGGGACAAGATGACGTTTTCAGCGGTACCATGGTTATTTATATCCGTCTTTTTGATCGCGTGTTATTCCACTTTTTGTTCGGCGGTATGGTAATAAAGCGTTGTTTTTTGCCTCGTTTTTTTTTTTTTTTTTCTTACGGTGTTTACTGAAGGGGTTAACTAGTGGGGCAGTTTTATAGGTTGGGTCGTTACGGACGCGGCGATACTAAATATGTGTACTTTTATTGTTTTTTTAATTTTATTTAGATAAAGAAATGTATTTATGGGAATAATATTTTATTTTTTTTTTCATTATTTTGGAATATATATATATTTTTTTTTTTACACATTTGGAAAAAATTTTTTTTAACTTTTTTACTTTGCCCCAGGGGGGGACAATACAGATCGGTGATCTGCCAGTTTGCATAGCACTCTGACAGATCACCGATCTGAGGAAAGTGCAGGCTGCTTCACAGTGCCTGCTCTGAGCAGGCGTCTGTGAAGCCACCTCCCTCCCTGCAGGACCCGGATCCGCGGCCATCTTGGATCCGGGTCTGGGAGCTGCAGGGAGGGAGGTAAGACCCTCGCAGCAACGCGATCACATCGCGTTGCTGCGGGGGGCTCAGGGAAGCCCGCAGGGAGCCCCCTCCCTGCGCGATGCTTCCCTGCACCGCCGGCACATCGCGATCATGTTTGATCGCGGTGTGCCGGGGGTTAATGTGCCGGGGGCGGTCCGTGACCGCTCCTGGCACATAGTGCCGGATGTCAGCTGTGATAATCAGCTGACACCCGGCCGCGATCGGCGGCGCTCCCCCCGTGAGCGCCGCTGATCGCGTATGACGTACTATCCCGTCGGCGGTCATACGGGCCCACCCCACCTCGACGGGATAGTACGTCGGATGTCAGGAAGGGGTTAATCAAAAAGCGTAAAAGTCATCCCACCGCGACAAGGTGTACCAATAGAGATGGTCCTTTATTCTAATATTAAAAGCTCACCTTGTGTCAGCCAAATTCAATATAGATGGGGGCAGAGCAGAACCCAAGCCTGACTGTTTAGATACCTGCCCATGGGACGCTATATAGATGAAATGCCCAGTTAAAAAGGGTGGAGTGGGGGCACGCCCCAGTTTGTACAAAATACATGTGCTATTACTATTTATTTATTTGTTTCCTTACTGCAGGATATATTATTATTTTATTTTTATCTTAGGTTTTGCACATTATATAGTAGTCTATGGCACTTTTCACATGTGATGAACATGTTCTACTTTGGTCCATTTTGCAGACCAAATTTGCTCATTCAAGTGAATGAGTCTGCAAGGAAAATGGACAGTACATAGATACCTTCCGAGTTGCATCCTTGTGCAGTCTATTTTTGGCTGATTAATGCTAGGATAAGCTTGGGAAACTTCCATCGATTAAAACGGATGACACAGTGATGGTGTAAGGGATGCCACATTTCTACCCCTTTAAATGTGTAAACCTTTTAAATGTAAATGTATTATGCTGCTATGTAAAGTGGTTTAATGTAGGGCAAGTGTAGAACCTACCATAGGACACTAGATGGGGCTCCACTTTATACATAGTTTGGTAGGAGGGGCTGCCTTTGATAAGTAAGAGTGTCTTCCTGTTTTGCGAGCAGTAAGAGTCTGGGAACAGTACAGCTCAGGAGGGCCATAGTGCCCAGTTAGTCCCGTAGGGCCTAATGCCTGGGACCACACAGAGAGACAGCCCTGCAACTTCAAGTAAAGTACCCATCCATACAGTGTCCGGATGGACAAAGAATACAGCGGAGTCAGCAGCGCTTTACATGACATGGGACAGAAGTTAAGAGGAGGTCCTTAACCAGTACAGGGACACAGGTCACTCGCCATATGGCAGATCATTGCTTGAGCTGATGCCTTCCGTACCGGAGCGAGACGGATGGAGAAATACCTGGGTGTATTGAGCTCGCACAGGGAGGGCGCTGCATCATCGCAAGAAGCGGTATGTCCCCATAATGTACTGCAGGGCGTAGAAGGAAGCGTAAGGATAGCGAAGGATGTGAATTGTGTGGAACCTGATGACAATGCTGTTACTGACTGGAATGTGCTGAGAAATTCTAATAGTAAAGTTCTATATTTTAAAAGGACTCTGTCTCTTATGGTACTATGGAAACGGGGAAAACACAGCCAGCCTGACGAGACCCAGATGGTGCAGAGGGTGAAGCAAAAGGTATGCCGCAGAAGGGACAGTGCTTACATGTAATGGGGGGGCCAGAGCTCTGGCTATGTACTTTACAATGGTAAAAACGGACACATAGACCCCAAATGGCTGGTAATTGTATACTGATGAAAAGAGGTCTTTATTCCCATACAAGAAAAAACTGACTTGTGATTAAGGCCTTAGGTCCCATTTAGATATCCATGTGTCATGCTTGTGTTATATCTGAGTTTTGCTTGGATAGACCACATTCCTATGATAGTCTATAGATATGCTCACATCTATTCTTTTTTTTTCTTTTTCGAAAAATTGTCCACAGCAAAACCCCAAAAATGGAAATATGTTAATTTTACATCCAAATTTCAGATTAAACTTACCTTTTCAAATGAATTAGTCAGTGAAAAAAAATAACACTTAGAAGATTAAAAACATGGATCAAAAATGCTAGATTCTTGGTTCCAAACCCACTGATGCCATCTATGTGCTGTCCATGATTTTTACAAACCCATTGAGTGCTGCTTTCCTTGATGCCGGTTAAAAACATGTTTCCGTGAATTTTGTAAGGGCACATGGTCCAAAAAAGATATGGACATCTGAATCGCGCCATTGACTGTATTGGGTACATTTTTTTTCTGTGACAATTACGGATAAAGCATATAATGAAACGCAGAAGTCTGAATGAGGCCTAAAGGGCATGAAACTCTATTGCTGTGACTGAAAAAATTGCGTTAGTTGAGCCTTTAGGTTGAATTCAGATTTGCACTTTTTGATGTAAGTTTTGTTGCAATTTTTTTTTATCCAGTAAATCAAAAGAGAGAAAAAGGGAAAAAAAAACACTTCTCATTTTTAATCCTTTCACGTTTGGCAAAAAACCCACTGCATTTAAAAATATGAAACAGATTCTTACTGCTTGTTTCTCCACTTTAAGCCTTCAAGTGTGCTCTTTATAAGAAAAAAACTGCATAATTAAAAAATGATCATTTACAATTATATAAAATCATCACACAATGAGCCTTACCGGCATAATAAAAAGATTAAATGTTTTGACAGAAAATTATCATCTATGGTTAGCACTAATTGTATTTATACCACTTGCATTAGTAGAAGACTACTTGAATCCATAAGAGAGATTTGGGCGCCTGCCAGAACTGCTGTTTTCTTGTAAACATATTATATAATTAAAATTCTACAACGATATGCTGTACGTCTGGAAATAATATTTTCAGCAGTCGATAGAAACCAAAGCTTAAAATAAATGTTATTAACTATTATCCCATCAACACATGCTATATGGGCTGTAACAATAATATATTCATTTCATATTAATGTTAAGCTCTAGCATCATAAGTCTATTATGTAATTAGCCTGATATCTGAATGACATTATTATTTCAGTACAATACACGAAGTGTTGAAAATGACGAAGCACAATAAAAATGAGCAAATAAATTCAAGTGGAATTGATTTTTACTTGAATTTTACAAACTCTGCATTTACCAAAATGCGGACTTTTTTGTAATCTGCTACCTCGTGGATTGAGCAAAATGGTGGCCATTGGCTGCCATTTTTCTAAACATAAAAGGTCATCAAAATGTTCCTCACCGCCAGTCGTCTGGTCCTTTTCACATCTTCGGATCAAAAGCGTTGAAATCTCTAGGCCTTCGCGAGACCCCAGAGTAAATTAAGAACATTAAATTTGCAAAAAATAACTTGTCCGCGAATCAAATTTCTCGGGAAAATAGGTGAATAGGTACATTAAAATTTTGCCTGATCTGCTCATTTCTAAAACACTGTGAACCATGCGTCTAGTGGGCACCTTGTGATGAACAGATGCTTCAGTCTGGTAACCAGTTGGATCTATAAGACTTAATCTATAGGCCCTATTCATCATTCGTGCATTTTAAGACACTTTTTATTTTTCTTCAAAATGGTGCCATGACTTTTGCTCAGAATCAAAAATGCTGTTTATTTTTCTCTATTAACTTTTTTTGCATCTTTTTAGAGCAAAACGTTGTATGTTCCATTAATATGTCACATGCAACTCTAACATTTGTGCAAAAATGAATAGCTTCCAAATAAAATACTCCATGTGGGGACCCAATTACATTTGTCCAAAAACATTATGATTTTTTTTAGAAGTTGCAATTGATGAATCGACCACAAACATTTAGAAAACAAAAACCATGCCTGCAATAGCAAACAAAACAAAACAGGTAGACACATAAAATAGACCTAAAAAGTGCAAATTAAAAGAAGAAGCCAAAACCAGGTTTAAAACTCCAAAGACTGGAAAAAAGAGGTACAACTGAGATAATTTATCAGGCCCTATGTTTGAGCTCTTTTGAACCTGTTTTTTAGCATCAAATGTTGAAAATTTCTTTCAACTTTTTGCTATCTTATGGATCTCTTGCCACTTTTTAAAACAGCCCTTTGTTTTATGTAACTCTCCTGGTGCTCGAGTCCCCACCTGCTTGTTTCCCAACTGTTAGACAGCTATTATTATTATTATTATTTATATAGCAACATTAATTCCATGGTGCTGTACATGAGAAAAGGGGTTACGTACAGCATTATAGATAACGTTTACAGTAAACAAATTTACAATGACAGACTGGTGCAGAGGGGAGAGGACCCTGTCCTTGCAGACTTACATTCTACGGGATAATGGGGAGGAGACAGAAAGTTGGGGGAGCGGCAGCTCTGGCGGTGGTGAGGCGCCAGCCCTGGCGGTTGGTGATGCGGCAGCTCCGGTGGTTGGTAACACGGCAGCTCCGGTGGTTGGTGATGCGGCAGCTCCAGCAGTTGGTGATGTGGCAACTCCGGCGGTTGGTAACGTGGCAGCTCGGGTGGTGGTGAGGCGGCAGAATGGTTATTGCAGGCTGTAGGCTTTCCTGAAGAGATCTGAAGAGATGGGTTTTCAGGTTCCGTCTGAAGGATCTGAGGGTGGTGGATAATTGTACGTGTTGAGGCATAGAGTTCCAGAGGATGAAGGATATTCGGGAGAAATCTTGGAGGCGGTTGTGTGAGGAACAAACAAGTGTGGAGGAGAGTAGGAGGACTTGGGAGGATCGAAGATTACATGAGGGAAGATATTGGGAGATTAGTTCAGAGATATAAGGAGGGGACATGTTGTGGATGGCTTTGTAGATCAGTGTTACTAGTTTAAACTGGATTCGTAGGGGAAGTGGGAGCAAGTGGAGGGATTTGCAAAGGGGAGAAGCAGGGGAGTAGCGATGAGAGAGGTGGATTAGCCGGGCAGCAGAGTTGAGGACAGACTGGAGCAGTGCAAGAGAGTTAGCGGGGAGGTCACAGAGGAGGGTGTTGCAGTAATCGAGGTGGAGTTGGAGGTGATAGGAGGTGGCAACAGTTTGGACGTGCAGCTTGAAGGACAGGGCAGAGTCGAGAGTTACCCCGAGGCAGTGTTTTTCATGTGCAGGAGAGAGCGTGATGCCGTTTACCGTAATAGATAGATCAGGTAGGGGGGATACGCGAGATGGGGGAAAGATGATGAGTTTCGTTTTTTCTACATTGAGTTTTAGGAAGCGAGAGTTGAAGAAGGAGGATATGGCTGATAGACACTCCGGGATTCTGGACAGCAGAGAGGTGACATCTGGGCCAGAGAGGTAGATGTGTGTCGTCCGCATACAGGTGGTGCTGGAAGCCATGGGACTTTATGAGTTGTCCTAGACCAAGGGTATAGATGGAAAAAAGAAGGGGCCCTAGGACAGAGCCTTGAGGGACTCCAACAGAGAGAGTGCGGGATGAGGAGGTAGTGTGGGGAATGGGAAACGCTAAATGTGCGGTTGGAAAGGTATGAAGCAATCCAGAACAGGGCAAGGCCTTTGATGCCAAGGGATGAAAGAATCTGCAGCAGTAGTGGTCGACTGTGTCGAAAGCAGAGGATAGGTCGAGAAGGAGGAGGATGGAGAACTGTCTGTTAGCTTTGGTTGTGAGTAAGTCATTAGTCATTTTGGTCAGAGCAGTTTCGGTGGAGTGGTGGGGGCGGAAGCCAGATTGGAGGTTGTCAAGAAGAGAGTTAGATAGCATGGACATGCTGCTCGAGGAGTTTGGAAGCAAACGGGAGCAGTGATATGGGGCGATAGCTGGGCATAGCAGTGGGCCAAGGTTAGCTTTTTTGAGGATGGGTGTGATGGTGGCATGTTTGAAGGCAGAGGGGAAGGTACCATAAGATAGCGATAGGTTGAAGAGATGGGTTAGGGCGGGAATGAGCATGTTAGTGAGGTTGGGGAGCAGGTGGGAAGGGATGGGGTCAAGTGCACAGGTGGTGAGGTGTGATTTGGAAAGGAGGTGAGTAAGCTCTCCTTCAGTGATGTTGGAGAGGGAAGTTATTAGGGATGGGCAGAGGTCGGGTATATGGAGTGGTTGGGGTGGTGGAACAGTAAAGGTTTGCCTTGTTTGATCGATCTTGTTTTTGACGTAGGTGGTAAACTCCTCAGAAGAGATGAGGGGAGTTGGAGGTGGCAGTGGTGGGTGGAGGAGAGAGTTAAATGAGCTGAACAGTTGCTTTGGGTTGTATGATAATGAAGATACAAGGTTAGTGAAATAGGTCTGTTTAGCAGAAGCGAGGGCTAGTTTGAAGGCAAGTGTAGCTTGTTGAAAAGCAGTGAAGTTGCCTGGCAGGCGTGTTTTTTTCCAACGCTGTTCCACGACCCTGGATGCTTGTCAGAGTTTTTTGGTGAGATTGTTATGCCAGGGTTGTCTATTGATTTGTCGCACTTTGCCATGCATGAGCAGGGTGACTGAGTCTATGGCTGATGTGAGGGTGGAGTTATAGAAAGCGGTGGTGCTGTCCGTGTCGTGCAGTGAAGATATGGAAGACAGGGGTAAAAGAGTCTGAGAGTCTGTGAATGTCTAGGTGTGCAAGGTTTCTGCGAGGATGTGGTAGTGGCTGGGCATAGAGGGCAGGTGAGGAGGACAAGGATGAGAAGGTGAGTAGATGGTGGTCAGATAGGGGGAAGGGAGAGGTTGTGAGATTAGATAAGGAACAGAGGAACGGTGAAGATTAGGTCTAGTGTATGTCCGTCTGCGTGAGTGGCTGTGGAGGACCACTGTTTAAGTCCAAAGGATGAAGTAAGGGCCAGGAGCTTGGAGGCTGCTGGCTGGCGGGTGTCAGTAGGGATATTAAAGTCACCCATTATGATGGTGGGGATGTCAGCAGAGAGAAAGTGATGAAGCCAGGTGGAGAATTGGTCAATGAAGGCAGTGGCTGAGCCCGATGGTTGGTATATGACAGCCATTCGGAGATTAGAGGGAGAGTAGATACGAACAGAGTGAACCTCGAAAGAAGGGATGATAAGGGAGGGTGGGGGTTGGATAGAGTTGAAGGAGCAGTTTTTGGAAAGAAGGAAACCCACTCCCCCACCATGTCTGTTGCCAGAGTGAGGAGTATGGGTAAAGTGGAGGCCACTGTAACTCAGTGCAGCAGGGAAGGCCGTGTCAGGGTGGGTCAGCTGTCATGATTCCCAATGGCAAGGAAACATCAAAACACAAAAATAACGGACGAGCTCTGGGTGATGGAATCTCGAGCTGACCGTGAGCTAAATCTACCACACAACTAATAGTAGCCAGGGAGCATACCTACGACTTCCTAGATGCCACGCGCCAGCCGGAGGACTAACTACGCCTGGTAGAGGAAGGAACAGACCTGGCTTACCTCTAGGGAAATACCCCAAAAGATGATAGCAGCCCCCCACATGTAATAACGGTGAGTTAAGAGGAAAAGACATACACAGTATGAAAGTAGATTTAGCAAAGAGAGGTCCACTTACTAGATAGCAGAAGGATACAAAAGAGGACTTCACGGTCAACTGAAAACCCTTTCAAAAAACCATCCTGAAATTACTTTAAGACTCCTGTGTCAACTCATGACACAGGAGTGGCAATTTCAGCCCGCAAGAGCTTCCAGCTACAGAGAATAACAAAAACTGCAAACTGGACAAAAGATACAAAACAAAAGGACAAAGTCCACTTAGCTGATCAGCAGACTAGTAACAGGAACATGCAACCGAAGGCTCTGGTTACAATGATGACCGGCAAGGAAATGACTGGAGAGCAAGGCTAAATAGGAAACTCCCAAACACTGATGGGAGCAGGTGAACTGAGACAGCAAAGCACACACAAGTCACCAGTACCACCAGCAACCACCAGGGGAGCCCAAAAAGCGGATTCACAACAGTACCCCCCCCTTAAGGAGGGGGCACCGAACCCTCACGAGAACCGCCAGGGCGATCTGGATGAGCCCTATGAAAGGCACGAACCAAATCCGAGGCATGAACATCAGAGGCAGTTACCCAAGAATTATCTTCCTGACCATAGCCCTTCCATTTAACCAGATATTGAAGTCTCCGTCTGGAAATACGGGAATCCAAGATCTTCTCTACAACATACTCCAATTCACCCTCCACCAGCACAGGAGCAGGAGGTTCAGTAGAAGGAACCACCGGTACCTCATATCTCTGCAACAACGACCGATGGAATACATTATGGATAGCGAAAGATGCCGGGAGGTCCAAACGAAAGGACACAGGGTTAAGTATCTCCAAAATCCTATAAGGACCGATGAACCGAGGCTTAAACTTAGGAGAAGAAACCCTCATAGGGACAAAACGGGAAGACAACCACACCAAGTCCCCAACACGAAGGCGAGGACCAACACGACGACGGCGGTTAGCAAACTGCTGAGTCCTCTCCTGGGACAACTTCAAATTGTCTACCACCTGTCCCCAAATCTGATGCAACCGATCCACCACCGCATCCACTCCAGGACAATCCGAAGATTCCACCCTACCAGATGAAAACCGAGGATGAAACCCTGAATTGCAAAAGAAAGGAGAAACCAAAGTGGCAGAACTAGCCCGATTATTAAGAGCAAATTCTGCCAACGGCAAAAAGGCAACCCAGTCATCCTGATCCGCAGACACAAAACACCTCAAATAAGTCTCCAAGGTTTGATTAGTTCGCTCCGTCTGGCCATTAGTCTGAGGATGGAATGCAGACGAAAAAGACAAATCAATGCCCAACCTGGCACAGAATGCCCGCCAAAATCTAGACACGAACTGGGTTCCCCTGTCAGAAACGATGTTTTCCGGAATACCATGCAAGCGAACCACATTTTGAAAAAATAGAGGGACCAACTCAGATGAGGAAGGCAACTTAGGCAATGGTACCAAATGAACCATTTTAGAAAAACGGTCACACACCACCCAGATGACAGACATCTTCTGAGAAACAGGGAGATCAGAAATAAAGTCCATAGAGATGTGCGTCCAAGGCCTCTTCGGAACAGGCAAGGGCAACAATAACCCACTAGCCCTAGAACAACAAGGCTTGGCCCGAGCACACACATCACAAGACTGCACAAAAACACGCACATCCCGAGACAGGGAAGGCCACCAGAAGGATCTAGCCACCAAATCTCTGGTACCAAAAATTCCAGGATGACCTGCCAGCGAAGAAGAATGAACTTCCGAGATGACTCTACTGGTCCAATCATCAGGAACAAACAGTCTACCAGGCGGACAATGATCAGGTCTATCCACCTGAAATTCTTGCAAAGCACGTCGCAGATCTGGAGAGACAGCAGACAAAACCACCCCATCCTTAAGGACACCAGCAGGTTCAGAATCCCCAGGAGAGTCAGGCTCAAAACTCCTAGAAAGAGCATCTGCCTTAACATTTTTAGAACCCGGTAAGTATGAAACCACAAAATTAAACCGAGAAAAAAACAACGACCATCGTGCCTGTCTAGGATTCAGGCGCCTGGCAGACTCTAGATAAATCAGATTCTTGTGATCAGTCAAAACTACCACCTGATGTCTGGCACCCTCAAGCCAATGACGCCACTCCTCAAATGCCCACTTCATGGCCAAAATCTCCCGATTACCAACATCATAGTTTCGCTCGGCGGCCGAAAATTTTCGAGAAAAGAACGCACAAGGTCTCATCACTGAGCAGTCGGAACTTTTCTGCGACAAAACCGCCCCCGCTCCGATCTCGGAAGCATCGACCTCAACCTGAAAGGGAAGAGAAACATCAGGCTGGCGCAACACAGGGGCAGACAAAAAGCGGCGCTTAAGCTCCCGAAAGGCCTCCACAGCAGCAGGGGACCAATTGGCAACATCAGCACCCTTTTTGGTCAAATCCGTCAGAGGTTTAGCAACGCCAGAAAAACCAGTTATAAATCGACGATAAAAATTAGCAAAGCCCAAGAATTTCTGAAGACTCTTAAGAGAAGTAGGCTGCGTCCAGTCACAAATAGCCCAAACCTTGACAGGGTCCATCTCAATAGAAGAAGGGGAAAAAATGTACCCCAAAAAGGAAATCTTTTGAACCCCAAAAACACACTTTGAACCCTTTACACACAAAGAATTCTCCCGCAAAACCTGAAAAACCCTCCTGACCTGTTGAACATGAGACTCCCAGTCATCAGAAAAAAATCAAAATATCATCCAAATACACAATCATAAATTTATCCAAATATTCACGGAAAATATCATGCATTAAGGACTGAAAGACTGAAGGTGCATTAGAAAGGCCGAAAGGCATTACTAAATAATCAAAATGGCCCTCAGGCGTATTAAATGCGGTTTTCCACTCATCCCCCTGCTTAATTCGCACCAAATTATACGCCTATAATTCTGCCGCTCGCTTCTGGACAGAATTCTGTCACATTGCATTTTCTCTGGCGTCTCTTCAGAAGATACCGCCAAATGGTGCATGGGTTTGCGCTCCCGCAAACGCCGATCAATCTGAATAGCCATTGTCATGGACTCATTCAGACCTGTGGGCGCAGGGAACCCGACCATAACATCTTTAACGGCATCAGAAAGGCCCTCTCTGAAATTTGCCGCCAGGGCGCACTCATTCCACTGAGTAAGCACAGACCATCTACGAAATTTTTGGCAGTATATCTCAGCTTCATCTTGCCCTTGAGATAGGGCTATCAAAGCTTTTTCAGCTTGAATCTCCAAATTAGGTTCCTCATAAAGCAACCCTAAAGCCAGAAAAAAAGCATCCACATTGAGCAACGCAGGATCCCCTGGTGTCAATGAAAATGCCCAATTTTGAGGGTCACCTCGCAGCAAAGAGATTACAATCTTAACCTGCTGGACAGGATCTCCAGAGGAGTGAGGTCTGAGAGAAAGGAACAATTTACAATTATATTTGAAATTCAGGAACCGAGATCTATCTCCGGAAAACACCTCTGGTGTAGGAATTTTAGGTTCAGACATCGGAGTATGTATAACAAAATCTTGTAAATTTTGAACCTTGGTAGCAAGATTATTTAAACCTACAGCCAAACTCTGAGGGTCCATCTTTAAACAGGTGAGATCAGAGCCATTCAAGGATTAGAAGGAGAGAAAGGCAAAGGCTGTAATTAGAGCTGAAATACAACTGATCCAACTATGGAGCAAGCATAGGGGGAAGAAAAAAAAAAAAAATCTACAGACTTCTTTTTTCTCTCCTTTCTTCTGCCAATAACTTTAACATGGGCCGGTCATACTGTCATGATTCCCAATGGCAGGGAAACATCAAAACACAAAAATAACGGACGAGCTCTGGGTGATGGAATCTCGAGCTGACCGTGAGCTAAATCTACCACACAACTAATAGTAGCCAGGGAGCATACCTACGACTTCCTAGATGCCACGCGCCAGCCGGAGGACTAACTACCCCTGGTAGAGGAAGGAACAGACCTGGCTTACCTCTAGGGAAATACCCCAAAAGATGATAGCAGCCCCCCACATGTAATAACGGTGAGTTAAGAGGAAAAGACATACACAGTATGAAAGTAGATTTAGCAAAGAGAGGTCCACTTACTAGATAGCAGAAGGATACAAAAGAGGACTTCACGGTCAACTGAAAACCCTTTCAAAAAACCATCCTGAAATTACTTTAAGACTCCTGTGTCAACTCATGACACAGGAGTGGCAATTTCAGCCCGCAAGAGCTTCCAGCTACAGAGAATAACAAAAACTGCAAACTGGACAAAAGATACAAAACAAAAGGACAAAGTCCACTTAGCTGATCAGCAGACTAGTAGCAGGAACATGCAACCGAAGGCTCTGGTTACAATGATGACCGGCAAGGAAATGACTGGAGAGCAAGGCTAAATAGGAAACTCCCAAACACTGATGGGAGCAGGTGAACTGAGACAGCAAAGCACACACAAGTCACCAGTACCACCAGCAACCACCAGGGGAGCCCAAAAAGCGGATTCACAACAGTCAGCCAGGTCTCAGTGAGGGCAAGGAAGGAAAGGTTGCAGGAAGTAAAGAGATCATGGATCACATGGCGCTTGTTGCAGGCAGAGCGGGCATTCCAAAGTGCCCCAGAGAGAGGAAGCAGGGTGGTGGGGTCAGTGGCACAGATTTTAAGTGTGAGGGGTTGTGGTAGTTTCTCTTAGAGTGAGAAGGATAGGGGTGAGGATTAGAGGGATGTAGGGGGTGGGGGGAGCCAGGATTGGGGGATATGTCACCAGCAGTGAGGATGAGAAGAGAAAGGGAAAGCAGGTGGGTGAAGAAGAGCAATCAACTCATATTATATTTTAGTAGGTGAGGTCTGAAGTTAAAGAGAAGGTCTGCGGATGAAGCGAGGTGGGGGTGGGAGTGACGGGGAGATAGTTATTTGGTTCAAGGGTGCAAGGATTTGGGGTTAGAGAAGGAGAGTGAGGATTAGTGGAGCAAAAATAGTGAGGGCAAATGTGAGCATGGTTAAAGAGCAGGGGACGGAAAGAGGCAATTGAAATAAGAAGACAGGGATAAGTCTTAGTGTCTGTCCAATTTCTGGTATATTTCTGATGATACACTTAAAAAATGTCACTGTAAATGATGTCACATCTGACTAAAGTCAGATCTGACCAGCTCCTTGCAACTTATACCATTCAAGTGTCCATGAAATGAAGCCAGGTGAGAAAGGGAGGGGGGAGGAGGAAGAAGGCTACCAAAGATGAAGACAGAGGCAGGATAAGATCGAAAGATGGGGCTAGGTGTGAGGAATACAGACATCTCAATATGCATTCAGAAAATTTTCTGTATGATACATGGAATTAAAGTCAGGGAAAAATTTGCAGCGTATCAGGTAGAACAGAGGGAGGGAAGTGCAAGGGATTCAGGGGTGCAGTGGGTATTCCAGGTTAGGGGACAGTTCAGACGTACCAGGTAGAACAGAGGGAGGGAAGTGCAAGGGATTCAGGGGTGCAGTGGGTTCTCCAGGTTAGGAGACAGTTCAGACGTACCTGTGGATGGAAGCAGATGGATCAGGGCATGACAGCATGAAAGAGAATATACCATGGGTTACCACTGTGGTATATTTCTGATGATACACTTAAAAAATGTCACTTGAAATGATGTCACATCTGACTAAAGCTAAAAAACATGTGGAAATTGCCTGCCATACACTGGGATTTACTGCATGTTTTTTTTTACTGTCTAACAGCCATGAGTGGGGACTCGAGCATGTCACTTGAGCACCCGTGATACTCGGTGCATACCCGATGCAAACTCGAGTAGTGAGTACATTTGCTCTTCACTAGTCTACAGTGGATAACAAGGACATAGATTAACTTGAACAAATGCAGCAAAAAGTGACCAAGGTTATTAAGGGAATGGGATAATTGCAGTAACAAGCCATGTCATCATAATTGGGGATATTCAAAAAACATGGTATATGTTGGAGCAGTGCAGATATATTTCTAATGATCTTTTTACACCTAGACCTGTACAATGAAAAAGAGGCATCATCTATATCTAGGGGAAAGAAGATTTCACATCATCACAGGTAGTGATTCTTTACTGTAAGAGCAGTGACACAATGGAACCCCCTGCAAAATTATGTAGACCTAGAACAATGAACATTAAATGTTACAAATTTTAAAAAATGGACTTACAAATAAGAAAACTTCCAATCAATAATTTTTCTAATCCTTATTTTGAAGGCTCATACACATGACTGTAGTATAGCTTTTTATTTTTAAGGGCAAGCCATTATATAGCAGTCCCCTTAAAAGTAAAGAATATAAAGCTAGCTGCAATACAGATCTGGAAAATTTATATAAAATATCATTTGAATTAGCAAGCTTAAATAAAGATGTTCTAAACTAATAAAATTTAAAAAAATTAAATTGAAAGCAGACACCCTTTTGAGCAGAGACAATATTTGCAACCATATTAGTGAATTTTGTTAACTCAGTTACTACAACAAACATAGTTATATTGCTCTTAATCTCATTATGTATCAAAAGTAGTGCCCAATAATTGCCTTTTATATTGCCATCTACTAACAATACATTTTTAGAACATTTCCCAAAGGAAGTCAGCTTGCAGCAATCTAATAACCATCTCTAAGCAGTGGTGGTAGTCTCCTCTCTGGAGATGCAGTGCTCAGTTTACAGTTCTGGTATGTGATTGATCAAAAGAGATTGAAATTTCCTATGCAACTAATTCAATAATTTTTATCATTCATAACAGTTAATCATAAATATTCTAGACAGAACAGTGTCATTGTGATGATAAAAGGATTTTCAATTTTCAAGCAAAACTTCTTTACTGTGACTCCATTAAAATAATACAGAACAATATCAGATGTGTTTTGAGTCTAAACTTACTCCTAATCATGCAAAAAGTTTATCAACTAATCAGTTTAGACTTGAAACACGTCTGATTTCTATCTATGCATATTCTACAATTCTAATGGAGTCACAATAAAAACAAATCTTTGCATTTAATTCGCTTTTATTTCGGATTGAAAAATATTTTATCATCACTTTGATCAGAGCTGCTTGATACCTCACCAGCCTTATCCATGCACAGACAAATAGATTGGCCAGGAATCAGATTGAACAACACATATACAGTACAGACCAAAAGTTTGGACACACCAAAAGATTTTTAAATTTAAAGATTTTTCTGTATTTTAATGACTATGAAAATTGTACATTCACACTGAAGGCATAGGCAACTATGAATTAACACATGTGGAATTATATACTTAACAAAAAAGTGTGAAACATCTCAAATTATGTCTTATATTCTAGATTCTTCAAAGTAGCCACCTTTTGCTTTGATGATTGCTTTGCACATTCTTGGCATTCTCTTGAAAATACTGAAAAAATTTTAAATGAGAAGGTGTGTCCAAACTTTTGGTCTCTACTATATATTGGATGAGCTGTATCCATGAACTTTCTTATACTACAGAACAATGTCATAGCCGCACATTTTGTTCTAACAACAATAATCAGTTGACATTTAACCAGCATTAAGGCTAAGTGCACACGTTGCAGAATTGCTGTGGAATTTTCCACGGCAATTCTGCAACTCCTGCCACAGGTATATCGCATACGGAATTGGCATGCATATTCCCACAGAAAACTAGCGTTTTGCAAGCATAATTAGCTTGCAGAATGCTAGCGTTTTCAAGCGATCTGTAGCATCGCTTGGAAAACTGATTGACAGGTTGGTCACACTTGTCAAACATAGTGTTTGACGAGTGTGATCAACTTTTTACTATTGATGCAGCCTATGCAGCATCAATAGTAAAAGATAGAATGTTAAAAATAATAAAAAAATTAAAAAAATGGTTATACTCACCTTCCGCAAACAGCCGATCTCCTCAGCGGCTTCCGTTCCTATAGATGGTGTGTGTGCAGGACCTTCGATGACATCATGGTCACGTGACCGTGACGTCATCGCGGTCATGTGACCGCGACATCATCGCAGGTCCTTTACACACACCATCAATAGGAACGGAAGCGGCCACGTGCACCGCTGAGAGGCGGGAGGACTGCGGGGCCATCAGAGGGTGAGTATATCATGATTTTTTATTTTAATTATTTTAAAAAAAAAATTATATGGTGCCCAGTCCGTGGAGGAGAGTCTCCTCTCCTCCACCCCGGGTACCAACCGCACATGATCTGCTTACTTCCCACATGGTGGGCATAGCCCCATGCGGGAAGTAAGCAGATCAATGCATTCCTAGGTGTGCGGAATCCCCGCGATTCCGCAAATTTAATGAACATGCTGCATTTTTTTCTGGAATGCGATTCCGCTCAGGAAAACAATGCAGCATGTGCACAAAAAATGCGGATTGTATTCTATTAAATAGGATGCTTAATGTGAGCATTTTTTTCGCAGTTTTATAGCGTTTTTATAGCGAAAAACTGTGAAAAAAATGCGAAAAGTCTGCTACGTGTGCACACAGCCTTAGCCTTCAACCATATTTACTATTAAAAGGCTTTTTCCAAGAGAATGAAAACTTGTTCCAAGGGAGAAAAATGGCATAAAAACATAAAATACTCATCACTTACCTGGCAAATTCCCCATGTTCCAGCATTTTTGCTCCCTGTTGCTCTTCATTTATTAAGTCCCTAAATATGCATGAAACAGCTGATGCTTATCACTAGCTTGGGCAGTGCACCTTTGACTCCTTGGGTCATGATGGTATTTAGGAACATCATTGTTGCAGCACAATAAACAAAGATTGGTGGGGAGTAGCAGTGTTGGCATATAAGGGAATTATCATCTTAATATAGGTATTTTATTCATTTTATGCCATTGTCCCATTTTTTTTATGAACTTCATTCTGGATCTTAACAATTTTTAACCTGTTATTAAGACATGTGAAAAAATTAGCTTAGCGTGGGTTCATAATGATGATGAGAAAATATGGTACTCTGTAATAATGTTCAACCCTTTCAAGTCTGATTCCAAACCTCCAGATTTTTTAAAATCCTCATTAATGCATTTTTAATAATTCAGTTTTTCAGCCATTAGTCAGGACAAATAGATGTATTGCATTGAGGATCCCCTTTATTTTTTTGTGACTGAAGCAATTTTGAAAATCAACTTTTCACTACAGTTCTGAAATCTTAAACCTCTTCATTCATTACAATCTGACCTATATTCACTGGTAATTTTTTCTTAGCAATGTAGTATTAGGCATATAAAAATGCAAAAGTTATATAAATTATTAGTTCTAATCTTATCTTTCTAAAGAGAATTTTGAAAGAAAACTTCACACAAAATCTGATGCGAATTTGGATAGCTGCTTCGTACTCCAGTTTTACTCTTCTAGGATCCACCCTTGTGTAATAACTTGCTAAAACTTAGTTTTGAATAGTGATTTTCTGTAACTAGCAACATTAGCTAAAGTAAACGTTCTTTCAGAAAGACAGAAAAAAAATTTTTTCACTAACATAAAAGGATGTCTTTGAGTAATTTTGTACTTTTAGGTTTATGAAGCAGCATATAAGCTTTTAGCTTACAGATGAATGAATCGATTCACTATGAACTGAATTAATTATGAATTTAGCAAAAAGTTATATTCTCCAAATTTTGGGGAATTAAATTCACTTGTATGTGTACGAGCACTGGAGGTGGTCACTCAAACATAGTAGACTGCGTCTGGGTGTCCGTCTCTAGTAGGTATACTGTCGTACACATCCGAAAATGATGCACAGCAAAGCACATGTTCCTTCTGTTGGTACCGTTATAGTGTATGGCCCCATGAGCGCAGATGCCCGAATCCTGTTTTGCCAGGGTGTGGGGGGTTTGAACATAAGCCCTTATAGGACCAACAAACAAGTGCCAAAATGGAGGATGCAAGCACCCTTACTGCACCTGTTCTGTTCTCGTTACTAGTGTTGAGCGATACCTTCCGATATCGGAAAGTATCGGTATCGGAAAGTATCGGCCGATACCGTCAAAATATCGGATCTAATCCGATACCGATACCCGATCCCAATGCAAGTCAATGGGACGAAAATATCGGAATTAAAATAAACCCTTTATAAACTTGTAGGTTCATTCTACATGAAGGAAAACAACTAAGAATAATGTAGGCTGTATTGGGGGACGTGGCGGAGACATTAAAGGCACAGAGGTTTAGCCCAATCTAATAGAATAGCAGGATTTTTTTTTTTTTCTTTTATGACGTTCGGCGTTAGAAAGATTTTGACTATGTTAATTTTTTTTTATTTTGTCAGATATTGATGTTTCACTACTTCCACGCCCTTCACCTTCTTTTTTACTTCTCCCACACTTTCTTCTTCATTATCCTCATCATCAGCTTCTTTGACATCAACTTCTTCACCTTATTCATCTTCTTCTTCATCTTCTACCTATTATTTTTTGGGTTACATTGTTCATATTCTTTTTATTTTACTATTATCTTCATCATATTCTACTTCTTCATCATATTCTTATTTGTGTCAGGCATTCCCGTAGTTGTTATCTATAAAAGTTTGAAGATTACACCTTCCGTTCTGCCTGTCACAAAACAGTTACATTTGTCCGCGTTCAGTTTGGCCTGCAGCATCAGGCTTTATCCAGGGGCACCACGAGGAGGAACGGACTCACCCCCATACACTGCTTAGTCTTCTTCTGCTTATAATTTAGATAATATTTTTTGCTCTGATATTTAGTGTTATGCTTAATGTTCTTCTGCTCTTTGTTCTGCAGCCTCTTGTTCTTCTGCTTCTCAGTCTTCCAGGTCGTCGTCGTCTCCAGGGTCGTCGTCTCCGGGGTCGTCGTCATCGGGGTGGTCTTCAGGGTCGTCGTCTCCGGGGTCGTTGTCATCGGGGTGGTCTTCAGGGTCATCGTCTCCAGGGTCGTCGTCATCACGGTGGTTGTCGTCTCTGGTGTCGTCGTCATCTTAGGGGTGGTCTTCCGGGTCATCGTGTTTAGTCTCTTGAACTTGGAAATGTAGCAGAAGGTACAAGAAGGCTGAGAAAATGCCGAGAACCAGCTGATGGAACTGGAACTCGGATGGCTACCCGAAGGTCCAAGAGCCAATGGAACTACCGAGGACCAGCTGACGTTACTGGAACCCGGTTACTAAGCAGGAGGTACCCGTGCCTGAAAGCACTACCAAGGACCACCTGACGTTGGTGGAACTCGGATACCCAGAGGGAGGCACCTAAGCCAAAGGCTCTGCCCGGAACCAGCTGACGGTACTGGAACCAGGATGGGGAGCAGAAGGTACAAGAGCAAAAGACACTGCCGAGAACCAGCTGATGG
This sequence comes from Ranitomeya variabilis, assembly GCF_051348905.1. Classification (NCBI taxonomy): domain Eukaryota; kingdom Metazoa; phylum Chordata; class Amphibia; order Anura; family Dendrobatidae; genus Ranitomeya; species Ranitomeya variabilis. Next base: position 68,623,422 of record NC_135237.1, on the reverse strand, counting down.
TGCTGGAACCCGGATGGGTAGCCGAAGGTCCAAGAGCCAATGGAACTACCGAGGACCAGCTGACGTTACTGGAACCCGGTTACTAAGCAGGAGGTACCCGTGCCTGAAAGCACTACCAAGGACCACCTGACGTTGGTGGAACTCGGATACCCAGAGGGAGGCACCTAAGCCAAAGGCTCTGCCCGGAACCAGCTGACGGTACTGGAACCAGGATGGGGAGCAGAAGGTACAAGAGCAAGTGTCTGCGTGGCTTTTGCAGGACACGATGCCGGCTGCACAGCAGGGGAACAGCTGGCGGTGCTGAACCCCACTGACACATTGGCTGGTGTTTTTCTCTGTGCAGCTAGCAGTACCGGGCCCCAACTGGCGGTGTTAGAGCCTGGGGTCAGCAGGAGGAGGAGATGGAGCAGAGTGTAGGCCGAAGCCTGCACTGGCGGCAGCTTTGGGTCTGTTGTGCCTGCGTGGCAGTTGCAGGACACGTTGCCGTCTGCACAGCAGGGGAACAGCTGGCGGTGCTGAACCCTACTGACACATTGGCTGGTGTTTGGCTCTGTGCAGCTAGCAGTACCGGGCCCCAACTGGCGGTGTTGGAGCCCGGGCTCTGCAGGGGGAGCAGAGTGTAGGCCGAAGCCTACTTGAACCAATTTCAAAGGTAACCTTTAACCCCCCCTCAGGGGTTACAAAGTAGAAGAGCCACAGCTTATGCAGCAGTAGTGCTGCACAAGTCAAAGGTTGCTCTTTGAATTTTGCTCCTTGCACACGCTGAATGAAACACGTATAACATTTAGCCCTTTATACAGTCAAACTGTGTTGGAGGCGCGAGTTCCCTTTGTAATGAGACGCAGCACAGATGTCAAGAATCCCACCTTGGTGCTGGGTGCAGCCTCCTGAGTGTTGTTATTTGCTGTACAGGAGTCTGCGCTGTCGTGTTATCCCCTGGCCTAGCGCTGTTAGCGCTGCCCATCTTCTGACATCATTTAATGTCGGCCGGTGCGGTTCGCGATGACCATGAATCCCAGCCCCGCAGTGTCTTAACATTGTTAAAACACTGCGGGGCTGGGATTCATGGCCTGGCGCAGCACATATGTTCGCCTCTCACACTCGGGTCCTTACACCCGCTTCAGACTGTGCGGCGTCAGCTGATCCCTTATCGCATGCCACGGCCATGAAGCCGCACAGTCTGAAGAAGGCGGAAGGAGATGAGGGACAGGCGAACTGATGCACTGCTCATGCCCATCAATCACACCCTCGCAGTCCCAAGAAATAAGACACCGAGGGGCGTTGTGTGGGTCAGGGCGGCCGCAGAGGCGCAGGCAGCCAAACAATGATGCCAGAAGACGGGCAGCGCTACCAAGGGGGTTGCAGCGTGTCATTACAAAGGAAAGTCACACCACCGGGACGGTTAAATGGTCACACAGAGGACACATTTTAGACGTGTTTTCAGTTCCACATGTGCGAGGAGAATACGTTTATGAGCCACCTTGCACACATGCAGCATTACCGCTGTACAAGGTGGCCTTAAAAACGTACAAACGCCTGGGGGAGGGGGGACAGGTTCCCTTCAATTTCAGTTCTTGTGTCTGCGTGGCTTTTGCAGGACACGATGCCGGCTGCACAGCAGGGGAACAGCTGGCGGTGCTGAACCCCACTGACACATTGGCTGGTGTTTTTCTCTGTGCAGCTAGCAGTACCGGGCCCCAACTGGCGGTGTTAGAGCCCGGGGCCAGCAGGAGGAGGAGAGGGAGCAGAGTGTAGGCCGAAGCCTGCACTGGCGGCAGCTTTGGGTCTGTTGTGCCTGCGTGGCAGTTGCAGGACACGTTGCCGGCTGCACAGCAGGGGAACAGCTGGCGGTGCTGAACCCCACTGACACATTGGCTGGTGTTTGGCTCTGTGCAGCTAGCAGTACCGGGCCCCAACTGGCGGTGTTGGAGCCCGGGCTCTGCAGGGGGAGCAGAGTGTAGGCCGAAGCCTACTTGAACCAATTTCAAAGGTAACCTTTAACCCCCCCTCAGGGGTTACAAAGTAGAAGAGCCACAGCTTATGCAGCAGTAGTGCTGCACAAGTCAAAGGTTGCTCTTTTAATTTTGCTCCTTGCACACGCTGAAAGGAACACGTATAACATTTAGGCCCTTACACAGTCAAACTGATTTTGAGTCGTGAGTTCCCTTCGTAAAGAGACACAGTACAGCTGGCAAAAATGCCACCTTGGTGCTTTGCGCGGCCTCCTGAGCATCGTTATTTGTTGCACAGGAGTCTGCGCTGTCGTGTTATCCCTTGGCCTTGCGCTGTTAGTGCTGCCCGTCCTCTGACATCATTTGATGTCGGCCGGTGCGGTTCGCGATGACCATGAATCCCAGCCCCGCAGTGTCTTGACATAGTTAAAACACTGCGGGGCTGGGATTCATGGCCTGGCGCAGTACATATGTTCGCCTCTCGCTTGGGTTCTTACACCTGCTTCAGACTATGTGGCGTCAGCTGATCCCTTATCGCATGCCACGGCCATGAAGCCGCACAGTCTGAAGAAGGCGGAAGGAGATGAGGGACAGGCGAACTGATGCACTGCTCATGCCCATCAATCACACCCTCGCAGTCCCAAGAAATAAGACACCGAGGGGCGTTGTGTGGGTCAGGGCGGCCGCAGAGGCGCACCCAGCCAAACAATGATGCCAGAAGACGGGCAGCGTTACCAAGGAGCTTGTTGCGTGTCAATACAAAGGAAAATCACACCTGAGGGACGTTTTAATGGTCACAGAGGACACATTTTAGACGTGTTCAGTTCCACGAGTGCAAGGAGAATACGTTTCTGAGCCACCTTGCACACATGCAGCATTACTGCTGTACAAGGTGGCTGTAAAACATAGAAACACCTGGGGGAGGGGGGACAGGTTCCCTTCAATTTCAGTTCTTGTGTCTGCGTGGTGGTCGCAGGACACGTTGCCAGCTACACAGCAGGGGAACAGCTGGCGGTGCTGAACCCCACTGACACATTGGCTGGTGTTTTTCTCTGTGCAGCTAGCACATCTGGGCCAAAACTGGCGGTGTTAGAGCCCAGGGTCAGCAGGAGGAGCAGGGGGAGCGGAGTGTAGGCCGAAGCCTGCACCGGAGCAAGTTGAAAGGAAACCTTTAACCCCCCCCCCAGGCGTTTGTAGCTGAAAGAGCCATTGTGTACAGCACTAATGCTGGAAAAGGTAAACTTAGCTCTTTTAATTATGGTCCTTGCACATGCTGAACCTAACACTTATGAAATGTGTTCCCTCACAGCGTTAAACCGTCCGGTAGGTGGAACTTTCCTTTGTCGTGTGACGCAGCACAGCCATCATTCTTACCCCCTTGGCGCCGTGCGCCGCCTCCTCAGCGTTGTTTGAATCTGTCCCGGAGCCTGCGCTGTTAGGTTAGCCCTTGGCCATGCACACATTTTGCGCTGCCCGTCTTCTGACATCATTTGGTGTCAGGCTGGCTGCACCTGTGCGGGTGCGCTGGCCGAGATCCCGCCTCGCAGTGTCGTCTAATGTAATCCCACCGCGGGCCTGGGATCCGTGGCCATGCGCAGTGCATATCCTCGCCTCTCACTCCCCTCCCTACGGCTTCTTAAGACTGTGCGGTGTCACGGCCGTGGCATGCTATTAGGGATCAGCTGACACCGCACAGTCTGAAGAAGCCGTAGGGAGGGGAGTGAGAGGCGAGGATATGCACTGTGCATGGCCACGGATCCCAGGCCCGCGGTGGGATTACATTAGACGACACTGCGAGGCGGGATCTCGGCCAGCGCACCCGCACAGGCGCAGCCAGCCTGACACCAAATGATGTCAGAAGACGGGCAGCGCAAAATGTGTGCATGGCCAAGGGCTAACCTAACAGCGCAGGCTCCGGGACAGATTCAAACAACGCTGAGGAGGCGGCGCACGGCGCCAAGGGGGAAAAACTGATGGCTGTGCTGCGTCACACGACAAAGGAAAGTTCCACCTACCGGACGGTTTAACGCTGTGAGGGGACACATTTCATAAGTGTTAGGTTCAGCATGTGCAAGGAGCACCACGAAAAGAGGCACTTTTTCCCTTTGCATCATTACTGCTGCACAAGGTGGCTCCTTCAGTAACAAACGCCTGGGGGGGGGGACAGGTTCCCTTAAATTTAACTTGTTGTGCCTGCGTGGCGGTCGCAGTACACGTTGCCGTATACACAGCAGGGGAACAGCTGGCGGTGCTGAACCCCACTAACACATTGGCGAGGTGTTTGGCTCTGTGCGTACAGCACTTCTGGACGGCAACTAGCGGTGTTGGAGCCCAGGGACAGGTGGAGGAGGAGGAGGTAGGAGGAGGTAGGAGGGATTGCCACACACAGCAGGGGAACAGCTGACGTTACTGAACCCCAATAACAGAGGAGCGACTGTTGGGACTGTGCGGACAGCACTTCTGGACGGCAACTGGCGGTGTTGGAGCCCAGGGACAGGTGGAGGAGGAGGAGGTAGGAGGAGGTAGGAGGGATTGCCACACACACAGCAGGGGAACAGCTGACGTTACTGAACCCCAATAACAGAGGAGCGACTGTTGGGACTGTGCGTACAGCACTTCTGGACGGCAACTAGCGGTGTTGGAGCCCAGGGACAGGTGGAGGAGGAGGAGGTAGGAGGAGGTAGGAGGGATTGCCACACACACAGCAGGGGAACAGCTGACGTTACTGAACCCCAATAACAGAGGAGGGACTGTTGACTGTGCGTACAGCACTTCTGGACGGCAACTAGCGGTGTTGGAGCCCAGGGACAGGTGGAGGAGGAGGAGGTAGGAGGAGGTAGGAGGGATTGCCACACACACAGCAGGGGAACAGCTGACGTTACTGAACCCCAATAACAGAGGAGGGACTGTTGACTGTGCGTACAGCACTTCTGGACGGCAACTGGCGGTGTTGGAGCCCAGGGACAGGTGGAGGAGGAGGAGGTAGGAGGAGGTAGGAGGGATTGCCACACACACAGCAGGGGAACAGCTGACGTTACTGAACCCCAATAACAGAGGAGGGACTGTTGACTGTGCGTACAGCACTTCTGGATGGCAACTGGCGGTGTTGGAGCCCAGGGACAGGTGGAGGAGGAGGAGGTAGGAGGAGGTAGGAGGGATTGCCACACACACAGCAGGGGAACAGCTGACGTTACTGAACCCCAATAACAGAGGAGCGACTGTTGGGACTGTGCGGACAGCACTTCTGGACGGCAACTGGCGGTGTTGGAGCCCAGGGACAGGTGGAGGAGGAGGAGGTAGGAGGAGGTAGGAGGGATTGCCACACACACAGCTGGGGAACAGCTGACGTTACTGAACCCCAATAACAGAGGAGGGACTGTTGGGACTGTGCGTACAGCACTTCTGGACGGCAACTGGCGGTGTTGGAGCCCAGGGACAGGTGGAGGAGGAGGAGGTAGGAGGAGGTAGGAGGGATTGCCACACACACAGCAGGGGAACAGCTGACGTTACTGAACCCCAATAACAGAGGAGGGACTGTGAACTGTGCGTACAGCACTTCTGGATGGCAACTGGCGGTGTTGGAGCCCAGGGACAGGTGGAGGAGGAGGAGGTAGGAGGAGGTAGGAGGGATTGCCACACACACAGCAGGGGAACAGCTGACGTTACTGAACCCCAATAACAGAGGAGGGACTGTTGACTGTGCGTACAGCACTTCTGGACGGCAACTGGCGGTGTTGGAGCCCAGGGACAGGTGGAGGAGGAGGAGGTAGGAGGAGGTAGGAGGGATTGCCACACACACAGCAGGGGAACAGCTGACGTTACTGAACCCCAATAACAGAGGAGCGACTGTTGGGACTGTGCGGACAGCACTTCTGGACGGCAACTGGCGGTGTTGGAGCCCAGGGACAGGTGGAGGAGGAGGAGGTAGGAGGAGGTAGGAGGGATTGCCACACACACAGCAGGGGAACAGCTGACGTTACTGAACCCCAATAACAGAGGAGGGACTGTTGACTGTGCGTACAGCACTTCTGGACGGCAACTAGCGGTGTTGGAGCCCAGGGACAGGTGGAGGAGGAGGAGGTAGGAGGAGGTAGGAGGGATTGCCACACACACAGCAGGGGAACAGCTGACGTTACTGAACCCCAATAACAGAGGAGGGACTGTTGACTGTGCGTACAGCACTTCTGGATGGCAATTGGCGGTGTTGGAGCCCAGGGACAGGTGGAGGAGGAGGAGGTAGGAGGAGGTAGGAGGGATTGCCACACACACAGCAGGGGAACAGCTGACGTTACTGAACCCCAATAACAGAGGAGCGACTGTTGGGACTGTGCGGACAGCACTTCTGGACGGCAACTGGCGGTGTTGGAGCCCAGGGACAGGTGGAGGAGGAGGAGGTAGGAGGAGGTAGGAGGGATTGCCACACACACAGCAGGGGAACAGCTGACGTTACTGAACCCCAATAACAGAGGAGGGACTGTTGACTGTGCGTACAGCACTTCTGGACGGCAACTGGCGGTGTTGGAGCCCAGGGACAGGTGGAGGAGGAGGAGGTAGGAGGAGGTAGGAGGGATTGCCACACACACAGCAGGGGAACAGCTGACGTTACTGAACCCCAATAACAGAGGAGTGACTGTTGGGACTGTGCGGACAGCACTTCTGGACGGCAACTGGCGGTGTTGGAGCCCAGGGACAGGTGGAGGAGGAGGAGGTAGGAGGAGGTAGGAGGGATTGCCACACACACAGCAGGGGAACAGCTGACGTTACTGAACCCCAATAACAGAGGAGGGACTGTTGACTGTGCGTACAGCACTTCTGGACGGCAACTGGCAGTGTTGGAGCCCAGGGACAGGTGGAGGAGGAGGAGGTAGGAGGAGGTAGGAGGGATTGCCACACACACAGCAGGGGAACAGCTGACGTTACTGAACCCCAATAACAGAGGAGTGACTGTTGGGACTGTGCGGACAGCACTTCTGGACGGCAACTGGCGGTGTTGGAGCCCAGGGACAGGTGGAGGAGGAGGAGGTAGGAGGAGGTAGGAGGGATTGCCACACACACAGCAGGGGAACAGCTGACGTTACTGAACCCCAATAACAGAGGAGGGACTGTTGACTGTGCGTACAGCACTTCTGGACGGCAACTAGCGGTGTTGGAGCCCAGGGACAGGTGGAAAAGCAGAGGAACACAATGTAGGCCGAAGCCTGAGAAAGTCGAAAGGGAACCTTTAACCCCCCCCCCAAGGCGTTTGTAGCTGAAAGAGCCAGCTTGTGCAGCACAAAAGATGCAAAAGGAAAAGGTGGCTCTTTTCATCATGCTCCTTGCAAACACAGAACTAAACACTTATAAAATGTGTCCCCTGAAACCGTGAAACCGTCCCAGAGGTGGGACTTTCCTTCGTAATATGACGCAGCACAGCCGTCATTCCTACCCCCCCGGCGCCGTGCCCCGGCTCCTCAGCGTTGTTTGATTCCGTCCCGGAGCCTGCGCTGTTATGTTATCCCGTGGCCAGGCACACTTAGCGCTGCCCATCTTCTGACATCATTTGGTGTCAGGCTGTCTGCGCCTGTGCGGCCGCGCTGGCCGAGAGCCCGCCTCGCAGTGTCTTCTGATTTAATCCCACTGGGGGCCTGGGATCCATGGCCATGCGCAGTGCATATCCTCGCCTCTCACTCCCCTCCCTACGGCTTCTTAAGACTGTGCGGTGTCACGGCCGTGGCATGCTATTAGGGACCAGCTGACACCGAACAGTCTGAAGAAGCCATAGGGAGATGAGTGAGAGGTGGAGGTTCAGATATGCACTGCGCATGTCCATGGATCCCAGGCCCCCAGTGGGATTAAATCAGAAGACACTGCGAGGCGGGCTCTCGGCCAGCACGGCCGCACAGGCGCAGCCATCCTGACACCAAATGATGCCAGAAGACGGGCAGCGCTAAGTGTGCCTGGCCACGGGATAACATAACAGCGCAGGCTCCGGGACGGAATCAAACAACGCTGAGGAGCCGGGGCACGGCGCCAAGGGGGTAGGAATGACGGCTGTGCTGCGTCATATTACGAAGGAAAGTCCCACCTCCGGGACGGTTTTACGGTATCAGTGGACACATTTTATAAGTGTTAAGTTCTGCGTGTGCAAGGAGCTAAACAAAAATAGCTACCTTTTCACATTACTGCTGCACAAGGTGGCTCTTTCAGTAACAAACGCCTTGGGGGGGGGGGGGGGGACAGATTCCCTTACATTTCAGTTGTTGTGTCAGCGTGGCGGTCGCAGGACACATTGCCGGCTACACAGCTGGGGATCAGCTGACGTTACTGAAACCCAATAACACTGGGTCGTATGTTTTGACTGTGCAGACGACACTTCTGAGCCTCAACTGGCGGTGTTGGAGCCCAGGAATTACAGTTCAGGTGGTAGAAAGATGAACACAACAGGAGACCTGGATACTGTAGACAGTCACCTAATTATTTAATCAGGAAGAGGAGTGGCAAATTCCTGCGAGATCCAGGCCTTGTTCATTTTCAGGAAAGTAAGGCGGTCAACGTTATCGGAGGATAGTCGTATGCGACGGTCAGTTAGTACACCACCTGCAGCACTAAAGACACGTTCCGATAATACACTGGCCGCAGGGCAAGACAGCACCTCCAATGCATACTGGCTTAGCTCTGGCCATGTATCCAGCTTTGAGACCCAAAACTTGAAAGGGGAAGAGCCGTCTGGGAGTACAGCAAGAGGGCAAGACATGTAGTCTGTCACCATCTGACGGAACCGTTGCCTCCTGCTGACTGGAGCCGTCTGTGATGGTGTAGACTTTTGTGGCGGGCACAGAAAACTGTGCCACAGTTGGGCCATACTGGTCTTGCCTTGGGCAGACGCACTGCTTCTGCTCCCTCTTTGTGCAGAGCCTCCACCACTGCCTGGACGCACTGAGCTGCTTTGGAATGCACTAGCAGCACTTCTCTCAGTTGGAATGGAGAAGATGATGGAATTGACCAGTGTGTCTTGGTACTCCCGCATTTTTCGCTCCTGGTTCAACGGTGTGATGAGGCTTTCTACGTTGTCCCGGTAGCGAGGATCGAGGAGGGTGAACACCCAATAATCAGACATGTTGAGAATGTGGGCGATGCGGCGGTCGTTTCTCAGGCACTGCAGCATGTAATCCACCATGTGCTGCAGACTGCCAACTGCCCAAGAAACGCTGTCCCCTGCTGGAGGCGTGATCTCTGCCCGCTCGTCATCACCCCACCCTCGCTGTACACACTGAGTACTGGACAATTGTGTAACTCCCTCCTCTGGACGGATGTCTTCCTCCTCCATTGACTCCTCCTCATCCTCCTCACAAACTGTCCCCTGCCTACGCGTTTGTGAGGAACCACGTGGCGCTGACTGTCCAGAAGATGATGGAAATGGTGAATCCTCATCCTCCACCTCTTCCACAACATCATCCCTTAGCGCTTGCAGTGATTTTTCAAGCAGGCAGATAAGGGGGACAGTCATGCTGACTAGTGCATCATCTGCACTCGCCATCCGCGTGGAATAATCAAAGGGACGCAAAACCTGGCAGACGTCATTCATAGTGGCCCACTCTGTGGTTGTGAAGTCTGTACGGCGCTGACTGCGACTTCTTTGCGCCTGAAGCAGCTGGTACTCCATTACAGCTTGCTGCTGCTCACACAACCGCTCCAACATATGTAACGTGGAATTCCACCTGGTAGGTAGGTCACATATGATGCGATGTTCCGGCAGGCGGTGTCGGCACTGCAGAGCCGCAATGCGCGCTTTTGCCGTGCTGGAACGCCGCAAGTGAGCACACTCTAGGCGGATCTTGTGCAGCAGTGCATCAAGATCCGGATAGTCCCTCAAAAAGCTCTGCACGACCAAATTGAGCACATGTGCCAGACATGGGATGTGAGTGAGGTTGCCGAGGCCCAGAGCTGCCACCAGATTTCGGCCATTATCACACACTACCATGCCTGGCTGGAGATTCGCTGGCACAAACCACACATCGCTCTCCTGCTTGATGGCATTCCAGAGCTCCTGCGCTGTGTGGCTACGATTCCCCAAAAAAATTAATTTCAAGACGGCCTGTTGACGTTTGGCCACGGCTGTGCTCATGTCGGTCGTAACAGGTACACGTTCATCACGGGTCCATGTGGAGGTGGACTGTGACGGCTCCTGCAGCGATGATTCTGAGGAACTGGTGTAAGAGGAGGAGTCAATGCGTACAGAATGGATTCCTGCAATCCTTGGAGTGGGCAGGACACGTCCTGCGCCACTCGCACGGTCTGTACCCGGCTCAACGACATTAACCCAATGGGCAGGGAGGGAAAGGTATCGCCCCTGTCCATGTTGACTGGTCCACGCATCGGTGGTGAGGTGGACCTTGCTACTGACGGCGTTCAGTAGCGCGTGTTTTATGTGTCCCTCCACATGCTTGTGCAGGGCAGGGACGGCTTGCCTGCTGAAGTAAAAGCGGCTGGGCACATTGTACTGTGGGACTGCCAATGACATCAAGTCACGGAAGCTATCAGTCTCCACCAGCCTGAATGACAGCATTTCCAGTGACAGAAGTTTGGCAATGCCTGCAGTCAGAGCCTGTGCTCGTGGGTGGTTTGACGAGAAAGGCCGCCTTTTCTCCCATGCCTGTACTACCGATGGCTGTAGACTGGGCTGGGAGTGTGTGGATGACTGGGAAAGTGGTGCTGCGGGTGGAATTACAGCGGGTCTCTGGACAACAGGGCCAGAGGTTCTTCCACGGCGATCCTGGGAGGAAGCCGAACCAGCTGCGTGTGAGCTGGAGGAAGAGGCAACACGAGCTGAAGAGGTGGTAGCTGCCGCTGTTGGTTGGCCTAGCTCTTCAGTGTGTTTTTCTAACTCCGCTGGGTGCCTGGTGCGCACATGTTTCCACATGTTGGAGGTATTGAGGTTGCTGACATTTCGACCTCTTTTGACTTTTTGATGACACACCTTGCATCTGACATAGCAAATGTCATCTGCAACTGTGTAAAAAAAGGACCAGGCACTGCAAGTCTTGGGAGCGCCCTTTTTGGCTTTTGGAAGAGACATGCTCCTAACGGGTGCCAAAGCGGAGGCTGCAGAATCCGCAGTCTTCCCCCTCCCTCTCCCTCTTTGGGCCGTACGGGGAATCTCTTCCTCAGAGCTGCTCCCACCACCTTCCTGTCCCTCATGCCAAGATGGGTCAAGGACCTCATCATCTACACTACCCTCTGCCCCCAACTGCTCCTCCTGGGTAGTCTCAGCAGCAGAGCACGCACCAGTAAGTGGCACCTGAGTGTCATCATCAGCTGATGCGGCCTGCGATGTGGTGACCGGAGCCACTGGCCCACCCGCCTCTTCAGAGGAAGAGAGAAAAAGCTGTTGGGCATCACTGCACCCTGCCTCTTCTTCCATTTCTCCAATGCTGCTTGGCTGGCCCCCTGTTTCCAAGCCAAGAGATTCAGAGAACAGAAGTAGAGACGGCTCCTGCCCTGGGCTCTCTGTCTGCCTGGGCAATTTGGCAGGTGGTGAAGAGACAGATGGCTGCTCTCCAGTGCTCTGTGTCTGAGAGGATGTGGCACTAATTGAAGTTGATGCATTAGCTGCCATCCATCCGACAACGGCTTCAATTTGTTCTTCACGCAGCAGCGGTGTACGGCGCTCTGACACAAAGCTGCGCATGAATGACTGTTGCCTGGTGAAAGTGGGTGCTGATGAGTCACCGGTGCCCGCAGCAGGCACAGAATCCCCACGTCCCCTCCCTGCTCCGCGCCCACACCCACGTGCCTTACTCACTGCCTTCTTCATCTTGGTTGACTGATAAAGATAAGCAGAAAAGTACTAACGGCTTTGTGTGCTTATTCCTGAACAACTCCTCCTAACAGGTATAAGAAACACTAATTTTCTAAAGTGTGGACTAGACTTTAATATGAGCTAATGTGGCCTACACAAATGTAAAGTGGTGTAACTGGTGTGTTTGGTGAACTTTATTATTTATTTATTTTTTGGGGGCTGAACTGACAACGGATAGAGCTGCAGTCACACGGAGACCGTGCAGACAGCCGTAAACGGCGCTGCAAGGCCCAAAAACCCTCCTCTACGTTATCCTATCTAGTGTTTTTCCACAAATTAGCTGGAGACGGGTGGAAGACACTAATAGGAATTTTTTGAAAAAATGTGCAGCAGCCTGCACTACTTAAAACAAAATGAAAATTGATTTGGCGGTATGACGCAGTGAACAACCCTGAGCTGGAGACAACCAGGCTATGGCTGCTCACAGACTACAGGGCGAGCTGCAGTCACACGGAGACCGTGCAGACAGCCGTAAACGGCGCTGCAAGGCCCAAAAACCCTCCTCTACGTTATCCTATCTAGTGTTTTTCCACAAATTAGCTGGAGACGGGTGGAAAGACACTAATAGGATTTTTCTGAATAAATTAGCAGCAGACTACACTACTTGGAAAAAAAAAAAAAAAGGACAGTATGAGGCAATGAACCACCCTCCCTGAACTGAATACAACCAGCTATGGATGGCCTATGTGGCTGCACTCAGACTAGAGAGTGGGCTGCACTCACACACACACAGACCTTGCAGATCGCTGTGAAAACAGCGCTACAAGGCAAAAGCAAGGTGAATAGTAGGTGAACACAGCGGTTGCTAAATTAGCCTTTGGAAAGCACAAAGAAGCAAATCGCTATCTCTAAACTGGCCCTCAGTCAGCAAACAGCGTCCTGTCACTAACTGAATTCACAGCAGAGTGATCGCAAAATGGCGCCAGCGACTTTTAAACTGCATCATGACATCATTTCAGCAGCCAATCACAGGCATGCCAGTAGTTTCATGCCCTCCATGCTGAACAGGATGTGCCCACACTTGAAATCATTCTCATTGGCTGAATTTCTGCATTTTGAATCTGGGAACTTCCGATTCCGGTATCCGATACGCGGCAAGTATCGGAATCCCGGTATCGGAATTCCGATACCGCAAGTATCGGCCGATACCCGATACTTGCGGTATCGGAATGCTCAACACTACTCGTTACATCTTTTGATACTCCTCGCTCATACTAAAATCCGAAGGTCTTTCACACTGAGCAGGGACTTCTGGCTCTGTTGAGGCCCAGGACGGTTCTGAACATGTGTGTGCAAGGTCAAGGGACACGTTTTCACATCATAATGTAAGGGTGTGACGGGGCTGTCATATGCCTCTCCCTCTCAAAACAGTGTTCGCACATAGTGTGTGATTTTATTGCATTTTTGTGAATGTATTTATATGTGGACCTGTGCAGAGTTTTATAGGTGCTAATGTGCATGGTTAATGTAATGCACTGTGATAAATGTATAATGTGATTTATGTATAGTATATAGGGAAAGTACAGTGATAAATATAGGACATACGGATTAAGTTAGAAAAGTAAAAGTGCACTTGTGGGCACATTAGATACAGGAAGTAAGTTGCACAGGTTTATGAACAGTTATATAGTTGGGACCAGCCAAGGGAGGGGGAAGGGTTAGATAAAAAGGGGAGCACTTCGCGATTAGAGTTAAGTAAGACTAGATAGCAAAAGGGATAGCGGAATTTCAAGGCCAGAGGGCTGGAGCGCACAATTGTTTACAGACTGTTAGGCAGCGTGAGAATGGCTGGATCAAACTTTAGCAGATCTTTCTGGAATGTCCAGGACCTACGGCCCGAATTAGGCACAGAGAAACCTGCCTTAATCTCTTTCCACAAGGGAAAGCTGGAGAGAATCGCAGATGGGAATTGGGACGGGACTCATGGGAGCTGCAAAGTTGGATGAGTATCCCAGGGGCCAAATATACCAGTGAGGAAAGGAATAGCTCAAGCTGAAGAAACCGTAACTACCATAATGTATTGTGCTTTAAATGCAGTGGAACTTGGACTGCTCAATAAAGCGAATGTGTTTGAAAAGAACCAGTGCCCCCTATTGAATGTGCTGTTCCTTGGTCTGGGATCATGGAAACAGCGAAAGCCTGTGACCAAAATGTGAGTGTACTACAGCACACAGAAAGCACATGGGAATCAGAACATTGTTTATTTGTAGGGTGCCAGGGTGTGGGAGCACAGCTGCTCCTTGCTCATGACTACCTCTCTTTGTAGCTTACAATAAAATCATGACTTTGCCCACGCTTGCAGAAAACCCTTGTGGACCTCATCAGAGCCAGTGGTCCCAAGTTAATTTGAGATGCCTGAGGCTTTCAGGATAATTACCGGGAATCGAAAGATGCAATCGGGACCATTCTTGAGGAATGAAGGTGTCAGAAATGTGAGTGGTGAGGTGAGCATAAGATTTTTTTTTAATTTTTACATAATAATAATCATGGACATTAAATTTGCTTAGAACAACTCTACGAATCAAATTTTCTGGCAAAAGCCACAAAAATAAGTTAATTTTAATTCTGCCTGATCCACTCATTTCTATCTGTAATCATATGGACATATAGGACAGCAATTCCATGAAAATGTGCATTACTTGAGCTGTATGTTCCAACCTGCAAAAGATTGCATGCAACCAGTTTAAGGGGTTGTCCGTTCTAAAATGAAAACTCTGAGGTCACTCTATGTGGCTGCAGACTTCTGAATCCTCCCAACGCACACACTGATTAGACTAGACTGTTTCTGGCCTTGCACAATACACTTGTATTGAATGTGCCAGAAACAGTCTAGTTGGGTTCTGGCCAGGAATGTGCATATCGCATACTTGCTGTCACTTGACTGCCATTCCACGAGCGGACATCAACAAATCCTCACAACATTGTGTGCTTGGAGGATTCAGAAGTCTGCAGCCACAGAGAATGACTGCAGACTTGTCATTTTACACCTGACAACCCCTTTAAGACCACCACACACATTAGACTAAAGTGGGCCAACAGTCTAATGTGTCTGGGGGCCTCCAAACTCTTCTCTTATAGATGATGTTGGGGGAGAGAAGTATGCGTTCTGCAGAATTGAAACATCCCATCCTTTTGTTCTCCAGGAGATAGGTCACCATGAGAAGAGTCTTGTAGTGGCTGTCACATGAACGTAGAAACATTCATTCCTTTGTGTGGGGAGTTGGAAGAGATAGCTGTCTAATGTGAATGGGGGTTTTATGACTTTGAAGCAGAAAATTTATTGGCAATGAAATAAATAAATTGCAAATGTGTAGCCTGCAAAATAGCTTTATATAGTATGATTTGCGCAAGAGCCCAACTTTTATAAATATTTCTAGAATGTAACATTTTTCATACCGTGTTAATAACTTTACAGACTTTAGTATTGGGAAAAAAATATATGAAGGTGTATTAACAGTATATATTCGCCTTTTTAAAGCTTGGTAGAAAATTCCATGGCAACATACTGTGTAACATGTACTAATGAGACAGTTCTTTCATGTTCATCTCTGGCGGGCCAGGCACATGTGCACACTGAGAGCTAGGCAGTTGGTTAAATTGACCTTTTGTCGATATAATTTCTCCTTTTTTCTTTATTACATTAAAGTATGTTCCCAGTGATTCATTTAATATCCTCCTGGGATATGCACCTCTGCACTTCAGCCAGTAAATTTAAGTTTCTAATAAAGAGTTAAAACTGAGGGCTCCTGTTATGCAGCTGCAGTGCAGAACAGTTCAACCTTCACCAGGGGGAGCTTTATCGGGAAGTGAGGCTGCACACACTGAGCAGCTGAACAGATGCCACCTAGTGGCAAGAGAGTAGTCAGAAAAAGCTGAGTCAGGGCACAAGATAACACGTCAGTACAAAAAGGAGTAAAACAGAAAGGATAGTCAGGACGTAGCAAGAGATCAGTAAACCGGGATGAGCAAAATACGGTACAAAAGGGAAAAATCCAAACAGAGTCAATAGCCAAGCCAGGAGATCAGAATCAGGGAATCAAGCAGAACAGACAAACGCAGGGAAAGGGCAGACAGAGGGAGATAACAAACACAGGACAAGTCAGGGTACACAGCAGGACAAACCAAGGGTTTCCAGAGTCAGGTTCACAAGCCGAAGACAGAACTATAGCTGACACCACCCTCAGGATACCTGGGAGCTAAATAGCAAACACGAGCCCAGAATGAGGCAGAGCAAGTTAACCCTAGACATGATCCACCCAGAGAAAGAGCAGACAGGACTAAACTCCGGAATGGATCATGACAGCTCCGTGCTGTTAGATCCATTATTCATTCTGCAGAAGTAATTCATTTAGGTGTGAGACAGAGTGAAAGGAGAAGGAATGAAGAAAAAGAGGAAGAAAAGGAGGAAGAAAAAAGTGGAATGGAAGATAGGGGATAACTTTTTGATAGAAAGTGATGGGGGTAAGTGGGCAATTTCTGGGGTACCCACCAATCTAAAAAATGGGACTTTAAATGTCTTTAGGAATGGACCAGTGGCCACTCATGTTATTCATCCAGATTATTTATAAAGGGACTCTGTCACCACATTTGATCTATCTAAACTATTAATATGGGCACATTGGTTATAAACTGCTGAAAACAGTCCTCTGTGTCTCATATAAGATGTGTTGTTGTTGAGAAGTCATCTTTTATCATCTTTTATTACTTTATATAAATGACCTCTTCCAGGCTCTTCTGGTACATGGAAAATAATTCTGCCCCCAGAACTTATTTTATATGAAGGGGGAGTTACCAGTGTGAGACAAGTAACTAACACAGAACAGGAGAAATTATATTTGAATTCTTTCAAACACATTTTTTGCTTCTCTCTGAGCTCTGCTGTACTGTAACAATGCTGTAGCCATGTCTGCCTGTGAGATGGATACCGAAGCTGAGAGGAACCTGCAGATGTGTCAGGTATAATCACACACAGCTCTGCAGTCAGATCAAAAGAGTAGATAGAGAGCGGCCACCACACATCATACTGGTAACTCCCCTTCACGTTAAATAATCTCTGGAGGCAGAGGTATCTTCGAGGCAGCATCCTCCCCAGAGCCTGCAAGAGGTCACTTAAACAAAAGTGATACAAAATTATTTCTCAGCAGCAACAACACATCGGATATGAGACGCACACTTAGGACTGTTTTCAGCATTCTATAACCTGTATGCCCATATTAATAGTTTAGATAGGTCAAATGTGGTGACAGATTCCCTTTAATGTTGTAATTAGAGATGAGTGAATTTGGTCGGGTCCCTGCTTATTCGGCAATCTATAACGTTTATCGAATAAGCTGCAGAGGGAACCTGGCTTCCTGGATCGTGCCGGCCTATCAGTTGTTCGGATTTGGTTTTCCATAGGTGTACTGTTTGATCTGGTGACCTTGGAGCCGCATGAAACTTTCTCTGGAGTCGGTGGAACCTGTACTGACCGCAAATCCTGAACTAACACCGCAACTAGAAGTAGCCGTGGGGAGTGCCTAACGGAAAAAAAAACAGACACTTATCTTTGCTGATTTGGCAGAAAGGCAGGAGGAACCAAGCAGAGGTCCAACACCTCCCAACAACAATTGACAACTGGCAAGGACTAATGAATCCTGCACTCCTAAATACCCCAGTCAGAACTGCAATCAGCAGATACACCTGACCAGGACTGCAACTCAGGGGCAACTGCATTACCACCTACAACCACCGGAGGGAGCCCAAAAGCAGAATTCACAACAGTACCCCCCCTTGAGGAGGGGTCATCGAACCCTCACCAGAGCCCCCAGGCCGATCAGGACGAGCCAGATAAAAAGCATGAACCAAATCAGCAGCATGGACATCAGAAGCAAAAACCCAAGAATTATCCTCCTGGCCATAACCCTTCCATTTGACAAGGTACTGAAGCCTCCGCCACGAAAAACGAGAATCCAAAATCTTCTCAACCACATACTCCAACTCCCCATCAACCAAAACAGGGGCCGGAGGATCAACAGACGGAACAACGGGCACCACATATTTCCGCAATAAAGATCTATGGAAGACATTATGGATAGCAAAAGAGGCCAGAAGCGCCAATCGAAAAGACACCGGATTAATAATCTCAGAAATCCTATAAGGACCAATAAACCGAGGCTTAAACTTAGGGGAAGAGACCTTCATAGGAACATGACGGGAAGACAACCAAACCAAATCCCCAACCCGAAGCCGGGAACCAACACACCGACGATGGTTAGCAAAACGTTGAGCTTCCTCCTGAGACAACACCAAATTGTCCACCACATGAGCCCAAATCTGCTGCAACCTGTCAACCACAGAATCCAAACCAGGACAGTCAGAAGGCTCAACCTGCCCAGAAGAAAAACGAGGATGAAAACCAAAATTACAAAAAAAGGCGAAACCAAAGTAGCCGAACTAGCCCGATTATTAAGGGCAAACTCGGCCAATGGCAAAAAGGCCACCCAATCATCCTGATCGGCAGACACAAAGCATCTCAAATAAGTCTCCAAAGTCTGATTAGTTTGCTCGGTCTGGCCATTTGTCTGAGGATGAAATGCAGAAGAAAAAGACAAATCAATGCCCAGCCTAGCACAAAAAGCCCGCCAAAACCTAGAAACAAACTGGGAACCTCTGTCAGACACAATATTCTCCGGAATACCATGCAAACGAACTACATGCTGAAAAAACAACGGAACCAACTCAGAGGATGAAGGCAACCTAGGCAAGGGTACCAAATGGACCATCTTAGAGAAGCGATCACAAACCACCCAGATGACCGACATCCTTTGAGAGACAGGGAGATCTGAAATAAAATCCATGGAAACATGCGTCCAGGGCCTCTTCGGGACCGGCAAGGGTAAAAGTAACCCACTAGCATGGGTACAACAAGGCTTGGCCCGCGCACAAGTCCCACAGGACTGCACAAAAGAACGCACATCACGTGACAACGAAGGCCTCCAAAAGGACCTACCAACCAAATCTTTGGTACCAAAAATACCAGGATGACCAGCCAACACCGAACAGTGAACCTCAGAAATCACTCTACTAGTCCATCTATCAGGGACAAACAGTCGCTCTGCAGGACAGCGGTCAGGTCTATCCGCCTGAAACTCCTGCAGAACCCGCCGCAAATCAGGGGAGATGGCAGACAAAATCACCCCCTCTTTGAGAATACCAGCCGGCTCAGAAACTCCCGGAGAATCAGGCACAAAACTCCTTGAAAGGGCATCAGCCTTCACATTCTTAGAACCCGGAAGGTATGAAACCACGAAATCGAAACGGGAGAAAAACAGTGACCACCGAGCCTGTCTAGGTTTCAACCGCTTGGCAGACTCGAGATAAGTCAAATTCTTGTGATCCGTCAAGACCACCACGCGATGCTTGGCGCCCTCAAGCCAATGTCGCCACTCCTCGAATGCCCACTTCATGGCCAACAACTCCCGATTGCCAACATCATAATTACGCTCAGCAGGCGAAAACTTTCTAGAAAAGAAAGCACATGGCTTCATCACAGAGCCATCAGAACTTCTCTGAGACAAAACAGCCCCTGCTCCAATCTCAGAAGCATCAACCTCGACCTGAAAAGGGAGCGAAACATCTGGCTGACACAACACAGGAGTCAAAGAAAAACGATGTTTCAGCTCCTGAAATGCCTCAACGGCCGCAGAGGACCAATTCACCACATCCGCACCTTTCTTGGTCAAATCAGTCAGTGGTTTGACAACACTAGAAAAATTAGCGATAAAGCGACGGTAAAAATTCACAAAGCCCAGGAATTTCTGAAGGCTCTTTACAGATGTAGGCTGAGTCCAATCATAAATGGCCTGGACTTTACCTGGATCCATCTCGATAGTAGAAGGGGAAAAAATGAAGCCCAAAAAGTAAACCTTCTGAACTCCGAAGAGACACTTAGACCCCTTCACAAACAAGGAATTAGCACGAAGGACTTGGAACACCATTCTGACCTGCTTCACATGAGACTCCCAATCATACGAAAAGACCAAAATATCATCCAAATATACTATCATGAATCTATCCAGATACTTTCGGAAGATGTCATGCATAAAGGACTGGAATACAGATGGCGCATTAGAAAGCCCGAATGGCATCACCAGACACTCAAAATGGCCCTCGGGCGTATTAAATGCGGTTTTCCATTCATTGCCCCGCTTAATACGCACAAGATTATATGCTCCTCGAAGATCTATCTTGGTAAACCAACTAGCCCCCTTAATCCGAGCAAACAAATCAGACAATAGAGGCAAAGGGTACTGAAATTTGACCGTGATTTTATTAAGAAGGCGGTAATCTATACAAGGTCTCAGAGAACCATCCTTCTTGGCCACAAAAAAGAACCCTGCTCCTAACGGTGACGACGGGCGAATATGCCCTTTCTCCAAGGACTCCTTTATATAGCTCCGCATAGCGGCATGTTCTGGCACAGATAAATTGAAAAGTCGGCCTTTAGGAAACTTACTACCAGGAATCAAATTAATAGCACAATCACAATCCCTATGAGGAGGCAGGGCACTGGGCTTGGGCTCATCAAATACATCCTGGTAATCCGACAAAAACTCAGGTACTTCAGAAGGAGTGGAAGAAGAAATTGACAACGCTGGAACATCACCATTGGCCCCTTGACAACCCCAACTGGACACAGACATAGATTTCCAGTCCAATACTGGATTATGGACCTGTAGCCATGGCAAACCCAACACGACCACATCATGCAAATTATGCAACACCAAAAAGCGAATAACTTCCCGATGTGCAGGAGCCATGCACATGGTCAACTGGGTCCAGTACTGAGGCTTATTCTTGGCCAAAGGCGTAGCATCAATTCCCCTTAATGGAATAGGATGCTGCAAGGGCTCCAAGAAAAAACCACAGCACCTGGCATACTCTAAGTCTACGTTCACATTAGCGTTCGGCGCCACAGCGTCGGGCGCCGCAGCGTCGCCACATGCATCATGTGCCCCTATATTTAACATGGGGGCGCATGGACATGCGTTGTGCTGCATTTTGCGACGCATGGCCGCAAGCGTTGGGCGCAGAGAACGCAACAAGTTGCATTTTTTTTGCGTCCAACTTTCGGCAAAAAGGACGCATGCATCGCAAAACGCAGCGTTTTAGCGTGCGTTTTGTTGCGGTTTTGTTTGCGTTGTGCGTTGCGTCGCCGACGCAGCGGCGCACAACGCAAATGTGAATGTAGCCTCAGTCCATCAAATTCAGGGCTGCGCCTGAATCCACAAACGCCATAACAGAGTAGGATGACAAAGAGTAAATCAAAGTAACGGACAAAAGAAATTTAGGCTGTATAGTACCAATGATGACAGACCTAGCGGACCGCTTAGTGCGCTTAGGACAATCAGAGATAGCATGAGTGGAGTCACCACAGTAAAAACACAGCCCATTCAGACGTCTGTGCTCTTGCCGTTCAGTTCTGGTCAAAGTCCTATCACATTGCATAGGCTCAGGCCTCTGCTCAGAGGACACCGCCACATGGTGCACAACTTTCCGCTCCCGCAAACGCCGATCGATCTGAATAGCCAAGGACATTGATTCATTCAGACCAGCAGGCGTGGGGAACCCCACCATAACATCCTTAAGGCCCTCAGAAAGACCCTTTCTGAAAATCACTGCCAGAGCACACTCATTCCATTGAGTAAGCACAGACCACTTTCTAAACTTCTGACAATACATTTCAGCATCATCCTGACCCTGACATAGAGCCAGCAAGATTTTCTCTGCCTGATCCACAGAATTTGGTTCATCATAGAGCAATCCAAGCGCCAGAAAAAACGCATCTACGTTAAGCAATGCAGGATCTCCTGGCGCAAGGGAGAATGCCCAGTCTTGAGGGTCACCACGCAACAAGGAAATAATGATTTTTACTTGCTGACTAGGGTCACCAGAGGAGCGAGGTTTCAGGGCAAGAAATAGTTTACAATTATTCTTGAAATTCAGAAACTTTGATCTATCCCCAGAAAACAAATCAGGAATTGGGATTCTAGGCTCTAACATAGGATTCTGAACTATATAATCCTGAATGCCTTGTACCCTTGCAGTGAGATTATCCACACAAGAGGACAGACCTTGAATGTCCATATCTACACCTGAGTCCTGAACCACCCAGAGGTTTAGGGGGAAAAAAAGACTAAACACACTGCAGAGAAAAAAAAAAAATGGTCTCAGAACTTCTCTTATCCCTCTGTTGTGAAATTGGATTTTGGGCTCCCCCGGTGGCCACTGGTGGAATTGAACTGGTGTGCATCATCCTCTCTGTTCACCTGTTTCCATCAGGATGTGGGAGTCGCTATTTAGCCTTGCTCCTCTGTCACTTCCATGCCGGTCAACATTGTAATCAGAAGCCTTTCTGTGCATGTTCCTGCTGCTAGACAACTCCCAGCTAAGTTGGACTTAGTCCTTGTTTGTTTTTGCATTTTGTTCCAGTTCACAGCTGTAGTTTCGTTTCTGTGTCTGGAAAGCTCTTGTGATCTGAAATTGCCACTCTGATGTTATGAGTTAATACTAGAGTCTTAAAGTAATTTCAGGATGGTATTTTGATAGGGTTTTCAGCTGACCATGAAAGTGCCCTTTCTGTCTTCCTGCTATCTAGTAAGCGGACCTCAATTTTGCTAAACCTATTTTCATACTACGTTTGTCATTTCATCTAAAATCACCGCCAATATTTGTGGGGGCCTCTGTCTGCCTTTCAGGGAAATTTCTCTAGAGGTGAGCCAGGACTATATTTTCCTCTGCCAGGATTAGTTAGTCCTCCGGCCGGCGCTGGGCGTCTAGGGATAAAACGCAGGCTACGCTACCCGGCTACTGTTAGTTGTGCGGCAGGTTTAGTTCATGGTCAGTTTAGTTTCCATCCTTCCAAGAGCTAGTTCGTATGTTTGCTGGGCTATGTTCTCTTGCCATTGAGAACCATAACAGTTTGACCGGCCTAAAAAAGTTAAATTAATTGACAGAGAAAGGAGAGAAAAGAGAAGTCTGCTGAAGATTTTTTTTTTTTTTTTTCAGTTCTGAGTGTGCTTGTAATTGAATCTCTTGCAAGTCTGCCTATATTGCAGCCTTTCTCTCTCTCTCTCTCTCCTTCTAATCCTGGAATGGCTCTGTGTTCACCTGTTTAAAATGGATATTCAGAGTTTAGCTGCAGGTTTGAATAATCTCACCACGAAAGTTCAAAGCTTACAGGATTTTGTTGTTCATGTTCCTATATCTGAACCTAGAATTCCTTTGCCTGAATTTTTCTCGGGGAATAGATCTTGCTTTCAAAATTTCAAAAATAATTGCAAGTTGTTTTTGTCCCTGAAATCTTGCTCTGCTGGAGATCCTGCTCAGCAGGTCAGGATTGTGATTTCTTTGCTCCGGGGCGACCCTCAGGATTGGGCTTTTGCATTGGCTCCAGGGGATCCTGCGTTGCTCAATGTGGATGCGTTTTTTCTGGCCTTGGGGTTGCTTTATGAGGAACCTCAGTTAGAACTTCAGGCGGAAAAGGCCTTGATGTCCCTATCTCAGGGGCAAGACGAAGCTGAAATATACTGCCAGAAATTCCGTAAATGGGCTGTGCTTACTCAGTGGAATGAGTGCGCCCTGGCGGCGAATTTCAGAGAGGGTCTCTCTGATGCCATTAAGGATGTTATGGTGGGGTTCCCTGTGCCTGCGGGTCTGAATGAGTCCATGACAATGGCTATCCAGATCGATAGGCGTCTGCGGGAGCGCAAACCTGTGCACCATTTGGCGGTGTCTACTGAGAAGACGCCAGAGAATATGCAATGTGATAGAATTCTGTCCAGAAGTGAACGGCAGAATTTTAGACGAAAAAATGGGTTGTGCTTCTATTGCGGTGATTCAACTCATGTTATATCAGCATGCTCTAAGCGTACTAAGAAGCTTGATAAGTCTGTTTCAATTGGCACTTTACAGTCTAAGTTTATTCTATCTGTGACCCTGATTTGTTCTTTATCATCTATTACCGCGGATGCCTATGTCGACTCTGGCGCCGCTTTGAGTCTTATGGATTGGTCCTTTGCCAAACGCTGTGGGTATGATTTGGAGCCTCTTGAAACTCCTATACCCCTGAAGGGGATTGACTCCACCCCATTGGCTAGCAATAAACCACAATACTGGACACAAGTAACTATGCGGATTAATCCGGATCACCAGGAGATTATTCGCTTTCTTGTGCTGTATAACCTACATGATGTGTTGGTGCTTGCATTGCCATGGCTGCAATCTCATAACCCAGTCCTTGACTGGAAAGCTATGTCTGTGTTAAGCTGGGGATGTAAGGGGACGCATGGGGACGTACCTGTGGTTTCCATTTCATCATCTATTCCCTCTGAGATTCCTGAATTCTTGACTGAATATCGTGACGTTTTTGAAGAACCTAAGCTTGGTTCATTACCTCCGCACCGGGAGTGCGATTGTGCCATAGATTTGATTCCGGGTAGTAAATACCCTAAGGGTCGTTTATTTAATCTGTCTGTGCCTGAACATGCTGCTATGCGAGAATATATAAAGGAGTCCTTGGAAAAGGGACATATTCGTCCTTCGTCATCTCCCTTAGGAGCCGGTTTTTTCTTTGTGGCTAAGAAAGATGGCTCTTTGAGGCCGTGCATTGATTATCGGCTTTTGAATAAAATCACGGTTAAATATCAATATCCGTTGCCACTGCTGACTGATTTGTTTGCTCGCATAAAGGGGGCCAAGTGGTTCTCTAAGATAGATCTTTGTGGGGCGTATAATTTGGTGCGAATTAAGCAGGGGGATGAGTGGAAAACCGCATTTAATACGCCCGAGGGCCACTTTGAGTATTTGGTGATGCCTTTTGGTCTTTCAAATGCCCCTTCAGTCTTTCAGTCCTTTATGCATGACATTTTCCGTGATTATTTGGATAAATTTATGATTGTGTATCTGGATGATATTTAGATTTTTTCGGATGACTGGGACTCTCATGTCCAGCAGGTCAGGAGGGTTTTTCAGGTTTTGCGGTCTAATTCCTTGTGTGTGAAGGGTTCTAAGTGCGTTTTTGGGGTTCAAAAGATTTCCTTTTTGGGATATATTTTTTCCCCCTCTTCCATCGAGATGGATCCTGTCAAGGTTCAGGCTATTTGTGATTGGACGCAACCCTCTTCTCTTAAGAGTCTTCAGAAATTTTTGGGCTTTGCTAACTTTTATCGTCGATTTATTGCTGGTTTTTCTGATGTTGTTAAACCATTGACTGATTTGACTAAGAAGGGTGCTGATGTTGCTGATTGGTCCCCTGCTGCTGTGGAGGCCTTTCGGGAGCTTAAGCGCCGCTTTTCTTCCGCCCCTGTGTTGCGTCAGCCTGATGTTGCTCTTCCTTTTCAGGTTGAGGTCGACGCTTCTGAAATCGGAGCTGGGGCGGTTTTGTCGCAGAGAAGTTCCGATTGCTCCGTGATGAGACCTTGTGCTTTTTTCTCGCGTAAATTTTCGCCCGCCGAGCGGAATTATGATGTTGGGAATCGGGAGCTTTTGGCCATGAAGTGGGTTTTTGAGGAGTGGCGTCATTGGCTTGAGGGGGCTAGACATCAGGTGGTGGTATTGACTGACCACAAAAATCTAATTTATCTTGAGTCCGCCAGACGCCTGAATCCTAGACAGGCGCGCTGGTCGTTGTTTTTCTCTCGGTTTAATTTTGTGGTGTCCTACCTGCCGGGTTCTAAGAATGTTAAGGCGGATGCCCTTTCTAGGAGTTTTGAGCCTGACTCCCCTGGTAATTCTGAACCTACAGGTATCCTTAAGGATGGAGTGATATTGTCTGCCGTTTCTCCAGACCTGCGGCGGGCCTTGCAGGAGTTTCAGGCGGATAGACCTGATCGTTGCCCACCTGGTAGACTGTTTGTTCCTGATGATTGGACCAGTAAAGTCATTTCTGAGGTTCATTCTTCTGCGTTGGCAGGTCATCCTGGAATCTTTGGTACCAGGGATTTGGTGGCAAGGTCCTTCTGGTGGCCTTCCCTGTCTCGAGATGTGCGAGGCTTCGTGCAGTCTTGTGACGTTTGTGCTCGGGCCAAGCCTTGTTGTTCTCGGGCTAGTGGATTGTTGTTGCCCTTGCCTATCCCGAAGAGGCCCTGGACGCACATCTCAATGGATTTTATTTCGGATCTTCCTGTTTCTCAGAAGATGTCTGTCATCTGGGTGGTGTGTGATCGTTTCTCTAAGATGGTCCATTTGGTTCCCCTGCCTAAGTTGCCTTCTTCTTCCGAGTTGGTTCCTCTGTTTTTTCAAAATGTGGTCCGTTTGCATGGTATTCCGGAGAATATTGTTTCTGACAGAGGTACCCAATTCGTGTCTAGATTTTGGCGAGCATTCTGTGCTAGGATGGGCATAGATTTGTCTTTCTCGTCTGCTTTCCATCCTCAGACTAATGGCCAGACCGAGCGGACGAATCAGACCTTGGAGACATATTTGAGGTGTTTTGTGTCTGCAGATCAGGATGATTGGGTAGCTTTTTTGCCTTTAGCGGAGTTTGCCCTCAATAATCGGGCCAGTTCTGCCACCTTGGTGTCTCCCTTTTTCTGTAATTCGGGGTTTCATCCTCGATTTTCTTCTGGTCAGGTGGAATCTTCGGATTGTCCTGGAGTGGATGCTGTGGTGGAGAGGTTGCATCAGATTTGGGGGCAGGTAGTGGACAATTTGAAGTTGTCCCAGGGGAAGACTCAGCTTTTTGCCAACCGCCGGCGTCGGGTTGGTCCTCGGCTTTGTGTTGGGGACTTGGTGTGGTTGTCTTCTCGTTTTGTCCCTATGAGGGTTTCTTCTCCCAAGTTTAAGCCTCGGTTCATCGGCCCGTACAAGATATTGGAGATTCTTAACCCTGTGTCCTTCCGTTTGGACCTCCCTGCATCTTTTTCTATTCATAATGTTTTTCATCGGTCATTATTGCGCAGGTATGAGGTACCGGTTGTGCCTTCCGTTGAGCCTCCTGCTCCGGTGTTGGTTGAGGGCGAGTTGGAGTACGTTGTGGAAAAAATCTTGGACTCCCGTGTTTCCAGACGGAAACTCCAGTATCTGGTCAAATGGAAGGGATACGGTCAGGAGGATAATTCTTGGGTGACTGCCTCTGATGTTCATGCCTCCGATTTGGTCCGTGCCTTTCATAGGGCTCATCCTGATCGCCCTGGTGGTTCTGGTGAGGGTTCGGTGCCCCCTCCTTGAGGGGGGGGTACTGTTGTGAAATTGGATTTTGGGCTCCCCCGGTGGCCACTGGTGGAATTGAACTGGTGTGCATCATCCTCTCTGTTCACCTGTTTCCATCAGGATGTGGGAGTCGCTATTTAGCCTTGCTCCTCTGTCACTTCCATGCCGGTCAACATTGTAATCAGAAGCCTTTCTGTGCATGTTCCTGCTGCTAGACAACTCCCAGCTAAGTTGGACTTAGTCCTTGTTTGTTTTTGCATTTTGTTCCAGTTCACAGCTGTAGTTTCGTTTCTGTGTCTGGAAAGCTCTTGTGATCTGAAATTGCCACTCTGATGTTATGAGTTAATACTAGAGTCTTAAAGTAATTTCAGGATGGTATTTTGATAGGGTTTTCAGCTGACCATGAAAGTGCCCTTTCTGTCTTCCTGCTATCTAGTAAGCGGACCTCAATTTTGCTAAACCTATTTTCATACTACGTTTGTCATTTCATCTAAAATCACCGCCAATATTTGTGGGGGCCTCTGTCTGCCTTTCGGGGAAATTTCTCTAGAGGTGAGCCAGGACTATATTTTCCTCTGCCAGGATTAGTTAGTCCTCCGGCCGGCGCTGGGCGTCTAGGGATAAAACGCAGGCTACGCTACCCGGCTACTGTTAGTTGTGCGGCAGGTTTAGTTCATGGTCAGTTTAGTTTCCATCCTTCCAAGAGCTAGTTCGTATGTTTGCTGGGCTATGTTCTCTTGCCATTGAGAACCATAACATCCCTCTATTGAGATGCATTAACACTTTTGGGCCAGCTGGACCTGGTGGTTAGGAGCACCGGGAATGAACTGATAGTCAAAACTGCAAAATAGAGCGAGCTCTGGGAAGTGGGAGCTCTGCTGACCGCAGCCATAATCTATTATCACACACACTAGAATTAGCCGTGGATCGTACTTGACTCTGCCTAGACGACTCTTCACAGCCTGAGAGGTAACTACTCCTAAAGAGAAATATAGCCTCACCTTGCCTCAGAGAAATTCCCCAAAGGAAAAGAGCAGCCCCCCACATATATTGACTGTGAGTTAAGAGGAAGGCACAAACACAGGAATGAGACAGGTTTCAGCAAAGGAGGCCCGACTTACTAAATAGACAGAAGAAAGATAAAGGGATCTTTGCGGTCAGCACAAAAAACTACAAAAAGCCACGCAGAGTGAGCAAGAAACCCCCCGCGCCGACTCACGGTGCGGTAGGTGCCACTCTGCAACCCAGAGCTTCCAGCTAGCAAGACAATATCATGATAGCCAGCTGGACAAAACTTAGCAGGTACTCAGAAATATATTCAGCACACAAATGAACAACAAATGAGCTTAACAGGAACTTAGCTTCTGCTGAAGTAGACAGGTCATCAGGAGATCCAAGTGAGATCTGAACCAGTACAGATACATTGACAACTGGCATCAGGTAACGATCTGAGCAGAGTTAAATAGAGGAACCAGCCCAGTCTTAAACGATGCAGCTGAGGAAGCCAACTCCAGACCAGCAGCTCCACTTTCAGCCACCAGAGGGAACCCACGGACAGAACTCACAGAAATACCATTCCTGACCACAGGAGGGAGCTCGAGAACAGAGTTCACAACAGGTCTCATACCTTCCAGGTTCTAAGAATGTGAAGGCGGATGCCCTTTCTAGGAGTTTTTTGCCTGATTCTCCGGGAGTCCCTGAGCCGGCTGGTATTCTCAAAGAGGGGGTAATTCTGTCTGCCATCTCCCCTGATTTGCAGCGGGTGCTGCAGGAGTTTCAGGCTGATAGACCTGACCGTTGTCCAGCGGAGAAATTGTTTGTCCCTGATAGATGGACTAGCAGAGTTATTTCTGAGGTTCATTGCTCGGTGTTGGCTGGTCATCCTGGGATTTTTGGTACCAGAGATTTGGTGGCTAGGTCCTTTTGGTGGCCTTCCTTGTCACGGGATGTGCGTTCTTTTGTGCAGTCCTGTGGGACTTGTGCTCGGGCTAAGCCCTGCTGTTCTCATGCCAGTGGATTGCTTTTGCCCTTGCCAGTCCCGAAGAGGCCTTGGACGCATGTTTCCATGGATTTTATTTCAGATCTTCCTGTCTCTCAAAGGATGTCTGTCATCTGGGTGGTTTGTGATCGCTTTTCTAAAATGGTCCATTTGGTACCCTTGCCTAAATTAGCTTCTTCCTCTGATTTGGTGCCATTATTTTTTCAACATGTGGTTCGTTTGCATGGCATTCCAGAGAACATTGTGTCGGACAGAGGTTCCCAGTTTGTCTCTAGGTTTTGGCGGTCCTTTTGTGCTAAGATGGGCATTGATTTGTCTTTTTCTTCGGCTTTTCATCCTCAGACAAATGGCCAAACCGAACGAACCAACCAGACTTTGGAAACCTATCTGAGATGCTTTGTTTCTGCTGATCAGGATGATTGGGTAACCTTCTTGCCTTTGGCTGAGTTCGCCATTAATAATCGGGCTAGTTCGGCTACTTTGGTTTCGCCTTTTTTCTGCAATTCTGGTTTTCATCCTCATTTTTCTTCGGGGCAGGTTGAGCTTTCTGACTGTCCTGGTGTGGATTCTGTGGTGGACAGGTTGCAGCAAATTTGGACTCACGTAGTGGACAATCTGACGTTGTCCCAGGAGAAGGCTCAACGTTTCGCTAACCGCCGTCGTTGTGTTGGTCCCCGACTTCGTGTTGGGGATTTGGTTTGGTTGTTTTCTCGTTATGTTCCTATGAAGGTTTCTTCTCCTAAGTTTAAGCCTCGTTTCATTGGTCCTTATAAGATTTCTGAAATTCTCAACCCTGTGTCATTTCGTTTGGTCCTTCCAGCTTCTTTTGCCATCCATAATGTGTTCCATAGGTCGTTGTTGCGGAGGTACGTGGCGCCTATGGTTCCCTCCGTTGATCCTCCTGCTCCGGTGTTGGTTGAGGGGGAGTTGGAGTATGTGGTGGAAAAAATTTTGGATTCTCGTATTTCGAGACGGAAGCTTCAGTACCTGGTTAAGTGGAAGGGCTATGGTCAGGAGGATAATTCCTGGGTTGTTGCCTCCGATGTCCATGCTGACGATTTAGTTCGTGCCTTTCATTTGGCTCGTCCTGATCGGCCTGGGGGCCCTGGTGAGGGTTCGGTGACCACTCCTCAAGGGGGGGTACTGTTGTGAATTCTGTTCTCGGACTCCCTCCTGTGGTCATGAATGGTACTTTGGTTGGTTCTGCTCTTGGACTCCCTCTGGTGGCTTCGAGCGGAACTGCTGGTCACTGAGGTTGGCTTTATCAGCTGCTCTCGTTTATTGCTATGCTGCTTCCCTATTTAACTCCACTCAGATCGTTACTTCATGCCAGCTGTCATTGTTTCAGTATTGGTTCAGATCTCTCTTGGACTTCTCTGAGGACCTGTCTACTCCAGCAGAAGCTAAGTCTTTGCTAGTTCATTTGTTGTTACTGCTAATTTCTAGTCCAGCTTGCTATCATGATGTTCTCTTGCTAGCTGGAAGCTCTGGGGTGCAGAGTGGCACCTCCACACCGTGAGTCGGTGTGGGGAGTCTTTTTGCTTACTCTGCGTGGTTTTTTGTAGTCTTTTGTGCTGACCGCATAGATCCCTTTTCTATCCTCTGACTATTTAGTGAAATCTGGCCTCCTTTGCTAAAACCTGTTTCATTCCTGTGTTTGTGACTTTCCTCTTAACTCACAGTCAATATATGTGGGGTCTGCCTTTACCTTTGGGGAATTTCTCTGAGGCAAGGTAAGGCTTCTATTTCTATCTTTAGGTGTAGTTAGCTCTTAGGCTGTGAAGAGGCGTCTAGGGAGAGTTAGGTACGCTCCACGGCTATTTCTAGTTGTGTGTGATAGGAGTAGGGTTGCGGTCAGCAGAGTTCCCACTTACCCAGAGCTAGTCCCGATTTTGAATTTACTCATTAGGTCATTCCGGGTGCTCCTAACCACCAGGTCCATAACATTTAACCACGCTGGAGAAGTTAGCAATGAAACGGCGATAAAAAATTGCAAAACCCAAAAATTTCTGAAGGCTCTTCACAGATGTGGGTTGAATCCAATCATGAATGGCCTGAACCTTAACCGGATCCATCTCCATAGATGAGGGAGAAAAAATAAAGCCCAAAAAAGAAACCTTCTGCACCCCAAAGAGACACTTAGACCCCTTCACAAACAAAGCATTGTCACGAAGGATCTGAAATACCATCCTGACCTGTTCCACATGAGACTTCCAATCATCGGAAAAAATCAAAATATCGTCCAAATATACAATCAAGAATTTATCAATTTAAGTCCGGAAGATATCATGCATGAAGGATTGAAAAACAGATGGAGCGTTAGTGAGCCCGAATGGCATCACAAGGTATTCAAAATGGCCTTCGGGCGTATTAAACGCAGTTTTCCATTCATCACTCTGCTTAATACGAACAAGATTATATGCCCCCCGATGGTCAATCTTCGTAAACCAACTAGCCCCCTTAATCCTAGCAAACAAATCGGAAAGCAAAGGTAAAGGGTATTGAAACTTGACCGTGATCTTATTCAAGAGGCAATAATCAATAGAAGGTCTCAAGGAGCCATCCTTCTTAGCAACAAAAAAAAACCTTGAACGGTGAAGAAGATGGCCGAATATGCCCTTTCTCCAAAGACTCCTTAACATAACTCCGCATGGCGGTATGTTCAGGCACAGACAGGTTGAAAAGTCGGCCCTTAGGAAACTTACTGCCTGGAATCAAGTCAATCGCACAATCACAGTCCCTGTGCGGTGGAAGGGAACTGGACTTGGGCTCATCGAATATATCCTGAAAATCAGACAAAAACTCTGGAATTTCAGAAGAGGAAGAAGAGGAGATTGACATCAAAGGAACATCACTATGAACCCCCTGACAACCCCAACTAGTCACAGACATAGATTTCCAATCCAACACAGGATTATGTACCTGCAACCACGGGAAACCCAGCACGATAACATCATGCAAATTATGCAACACCAGAAATCGACAATCTTCCTGATGGGCTGGCGCCATGTGCATGGTCACCTGTGTCCAAAACTGGGGCTTATTTTTAGCCAAAGGTGTAGCATCAATCCCCCTTAAAGCAATAGGGTTCTGCAAAGGCTGCAAGGGAAAACCACAACGCCTGGCAAACTCAAAATCCACTAAGTTCAAGGCGGCGCCTGAATCCACAAACGCCATGACAGAAAATGATGACAATGAGCAGATCAAGGACACCGATAACAGAAATTTAGGTTGTACAGTACTGATAGTAAATGAACTAGCGATCCTTTTTGTCCGCTTAGGGCAGACTGAAATGACATGAGAAGCGTCGCCACAATGACTTTGCTCTAAGGACGACGCCACAGCGCGCACAGTTTGACGCTCCCGCAAGCGCCGATCAATCTGAATGGCCAGAGACATAGAATCACTCAGACCGGAAGGCATGGGAAACCCCACCATAACATCTTTAACGGATTCAGAAAGACCCTTTCTGAAAATTGCCGCCAAAGCATCATCATTCCATTTAGTCAACACAGACCATTTTCTAAATTTCTGACAATACAATTCTGCCGCCTCTTGACCCTGAGACAGGGCCAACAAGGTTTTCTCCACTTGATCCACAGAATTCGGTTCATCATATAATAATCCTAAAGCCTGAAAAAAGGAATCTACATTAAGCAAGACCGGATTCCCAGATTCCAGGGAAAATGCCCAATCCTGTGGATCGCCACGCAGCAGGGAGATGACAATTTTAACCTGCTGAATGGAATCACCGGAGGATCGCGGTCTCAGAGCAAAAAAACAGTTTACAATTGTTTTTAAAACCCCCAAATTTGGACCTATCACCAAAAAACAAATCAGGAGTAGGAATCTTCGGCTCTAAAGCAGGAGTCTAAACAATATAATCAGAAATACGCTGTACCCTAGCAGCAAGCTGGTCTACACGAGAAGCTAATTCCTGAACATCCATGCTGGCACAAGACTCCTAAGCCACCCATAAATAAAGAGGGAAGAAAAGACAAAACAGACTACAGAAAAAAAATGGCTCAACACCTTTCTTCCCTTCTTCTGAGATGCATTTAACTCATTAATTGCCAGTTGTACTGTTATGATCTGGTGACCTTGGAGCCGCATGAAACTTTCTCTGGAGTCGGTGGAACCTGTACTGACCGCAAATCCTGAACTAACACCACAACTAGAAGTAGCCGTGGGGTGTGCCTAACGGAAAAAAAAACCAGACACTTATCTTTGCTGATTTGGCAGAAAGGCAGGAGGAACCAAGCAGAGGTCCAACACCTCCCAACAACAATTGACAACTGGCAAGGACTAATGAATCCTGCACGCCTAAATACCCCAGTCAGAACTGCAATCAGCAGATACACCTGACCAGGACTGCAACTCAGGGGCAACTGCATTACCACCTACAACCACCGGAGGGAGCCCAAAAGCAGAATTCACAACAGTGTACATGGTACTGTACACCGCATGGAAAACTGCTGCGGATCCATAGAGCCAAATCCGCAACGTGTGCATATACCTTAAGAATTGGCCAAATACTTTCCTCACAGCAAAATGCACTGTGGGTTATAAATAGTGTTGACCGATACCTTCCGATATTTGAAAGTATCGGTATCGGATTGGATCGGCCGATATCCAAAAAATATCGGATATCACCGATACCGATACCCGATACCAATACAAGTCAATGGGACACAAATATCGGAAGTGATCCAGGATGGTTCCCAGGGTCTGAAGGAGAGGAAATTCTCCTTCAGGCCCTGGGATCCATATTCATGTAAAAAATAAAGAATAAAAATAAAAAATATGGATATACTCACCCTCGGACGGCCCCTGGCTGTCACCACTGCAAGCGTCTGCCTCTGTTCCTAAGAATGCAGAGTGAAGGACCTTCGATGACGTCGCGGCTTGTGATTGGTCGCGTGACCACTCATGTGACCGCTCACGCGACCAATCACAAGCCGCGACGTCATTGCAGGTCCTACACTCACTGCATTATTAGGAACGGAGGCTGCCGGTTGCACGGCTGAGGTCCGGGTCCGTCGGAGGGGTGAGTATATCCATATTTTTTATTTTTATTCTTTATTTTTTAAATGAATATGGATCCCAGGGCCTGAAGGAGAGTCTCCTCTCCTCCAAACCCTGGGAACCATACGCACCGCACATGCCTGGGAACTTATAGGAACTTCCGATTCCGATTTCCGATATCACAAAAATATCGGAACTCGGTATCGGAATTCCGATACAGCGAATATCGGCCGATACCCGATACTTGCAGTATTGGAATGCTCAACACTAGTTATAAATAATCTAGTAATAGAAAATATATAACTGGTAGTAAAGGTTAAACTTGATGAACCTGTGTCTTTTTAAATCTATGTAACTATGTGACTATGTAACTATGTATCACTCATTAATCATTTTACCATACACTGTTGCCATTTTCCATAACTCTTTTTTCAGTACCATACAATGGGACTGTGCAAAGGCTTGTTTTTTACAGGGTAAGCTGACATTTTTATTGATACCATTTTGAGGTATAAACTACATTTTGATTGCTTTTTCCTGCATTTTTTACTACATTGCAGCGATAAAAAAAAGTTAGTCTTTGTTTAATTTTTGTTCTCTTTACAGGTTTTACCAATGAGGGAAAAGGGAGGTGATTCGATTTTTTAAAACCATTTCTTTAACATTGAGTGTGGCAGGTTGAGACTCTGAGATCGCTCCATACACCCCCTCCTGACTTGGGTTGTACATATACGATGAATGTTGATAATGGCTTAAAGTCCTATTATTTACAGCATCTTGACAAAACAATTGTGATAGTCACAGTTTTCTCTCCCACAGATCTAGTGGAGCTCAGTTGTTGAGCCATGTGCAATAGCCCAGGTATGGAGCTATTCCGTTCCCTGTTAACCACCCCCACGCAGTGTCCATAGCCAATTGAATAACCACAGACAACAGGTCTCGGGGATAACAGCTGCTTTTACTTCAGCAGAACGGGGAGATATAACATGGAAGTAGTAGCTTACAGTTCACGTGGGGAATTCATGGCCAATACAGTTCAGGATTGGATTCTGACACAGAATTGAGGTTCTGGTGCTTTAAGAACCTGTTTTAGTTAGAAGCAGTACTTGCAGGTAATTATAAGAGAGTTCAAAGTCTCTTGGTAACATAAAGGCAGAAGAGGGAATATATTGTAATATGTACAGACCTGAAATCCCGTATTCATTTTCTCAGCTGGTCACGGTACGTACGTGTAAAAATATACTTGAAGTAAATAACGGATAATGGTGAGGCAGGGGACCCTTGATTTCCTCAACACGCAGAGCAATAGGTTCTTCTGTACTCATTTAGTGCGACCTAATGCTGGAGAAACACGCTTTAAACCGGACAGCAGGGATCCAGGGTTGAAAAGTTTAAAGGCCTATAGCCATCTTGGCTGTAGAAACCAAGGAAAGATCCAAGGCATTAGGCCTGGCCAGGTACAGACTGGGGCTGAAATTCAGTCCTGGCATTTGAAATCACACAGGCCCATGTTGTCCCTGTCCCCATGAACCAGATGGGATATATTACTAATATTGCCTTGGATGGAGGAAAGGAAGATTTTCTACAAGACCAATATTTCTAATGATACCTGTGGCCTGCTGGGGTAAGTGATGGAGTCAGCAACTTTGTGACCTTCACAACTCTTAACAGTATGGGTATCTTGAGGACACCGATTCTGTTAACAAAGTAGCAGACAAGGCAGCCCATGACCAGACTGTCCCTTCTGGCATTTGCCAGAATTGCCAGATGGCCAGTCCGGCCCTGGGTCTGGCTATAAGTCTTGAGATGAAGAGAAGGATGAACCTCCAGGCATGTAGCCTGGAGGGGGTGAGGAAACCCCTCGTCGGAGGTCTGCTCTGGGTCACATCTTTCCAGAACTCTTTCTTGTCTCCCCAGAGACTAGAGGTTGCTCCTCCCATTGAACCATGGTGACAGGGTCACTGACCAATAGAATAACTCTCAATTCTTGTGTCAGACTTTACATTGTGAGATTAATATATAAAGCAACACAACTAATGAAAAGTGCACGTAATAGCACACGGAAACACATACCTGAGGAATATATGAGATTAGTCAGTTTTTTATTCATTTAAACCATATAACAGTAAAAGGATAACTTAGGAGCGAGTTGCAGTGTAGAGAAGCTACTCACGGTTTAGGGTTACTTAAAGGGACGGACAGACTTTGGACCGGGTCATTACACATGTATAACACGCCCACACCACAGCTTTATATGTACACTGTATAGTGACCAGAGAGCTTGGACTAGGAGAGGTTGGACTACGAGGCAAGTGCCAAGTTGTCCTGTAGTGATAATCTCCTGCTGATAAAATGCTGATTACACCAAAACACAGCTTAGTAAGTAATATCACTGCTCCTACATTGTGGTGCTCTCAGATTACATAGCAAAAACCAGGTGTCAGATGCCTTTTAAAGGCATATTCTCAAGTTTGAAAGCTACTGATAGGGGATAATTTCCCAATCACTGGGAGTCTGACCACTGGGGTCTCCACCACTACCAAGAACTGGGGCGCTTCAGAGCCTTGGTTCACAGGATTAATTGGGGCCCCAACAGTCAGACCCTCAACGATCATTGAGCAAGATAGATTTGAAACTTTAAAAATAACTCTTGGAAATATATTTTACAATGTATTAATTACTTTTATTGTTTTTATAAAATCAATAGTATAAGTGAAGATATGAAACTTTATAATGTATCTTGCTGAAAGAAAATGCCTCTTTCACTTATACTCTTCTACTCCCCATCTGCTTAAAGGAAACCTGTCAGCAGGACGGTGCACAGTAACCTACAAACAGTGTCAGGTCAGCGCTGTTATACTGATTAAAATGAAAACTTGGTTGTTGAAATCCGTCTTGTGGTTGCTGTTTAATCTTTATTTGCTATTGTAGGAAAATGGCGTGCACGCTGAAAATTAGGGCAAGTGCAGGCTGAACCTAGAGTGGATCCAGTAGAATCATATGCTTGAAAAAACAGCCGCACTCAAGATATGGATTTTCAAATGCATAATATAGATGAAATGTATTGAAATCACCACAGTAATGCTAAAGTGTCGAGGTAACGTTTCGACGCCGTGATGGGTCTTTATCAAACTTCACTGAAAAAAATCATAAACATATACAGAAGATATATAATGCACAAAATATTATCTCAGTGATCACACAAAATATGTCAAATATGTACAAAGATATATATACAAATATATACAAAAATATATACACACATATATACAAAATGCCCATGGAGAAAATATATAAATATATGTCACAGCTGCGTTGTAAAGTGCAGGCGTAAGTTTTGATATGGCGAAAAATGGAAATGGTCAGCCACGCATGTAGTCAAAGACATACGGCAAAAAGACATTATGTCTCATTGATATAGGGGAAGTGTGAACAAGGAGACTGACCTTCAAGGTAGAAATAAATAGGAGGGGAAGACACCGCACTGAAGAGAATTGCAGAGGCTCTTAGGTAGAGCTATGAAAAAAGAAGTATACTGGATGAAAGCAGAAAGCAAAAAAAAACAGCAATAGTGGGTAATGGAGAAGAGGGAAGAGAAACGAGAACATGCCTAATTGTATAGAGTGCAGGGGTCTGGTAAGGCACGGGAAGGGAACTCGATCCCAGAGAGCTGGAACAATATACTGTATATATATAAGATTAATAGATACTGAATGGAGCCTCAGAATGTGCCAGAAAATGTCAGGGTAATGGTGCCTTGAAATATACCTGCGGGTCCGGAGTGTGGAGATGCCTGGGGTGGAGTGCGCTGGCATTGGTGGCCAGTGGGTTAATGTAGCGCCGGGACAGGAAGTTAAGAGGAGCGGGGGAGGATGCGCATGTGCAGTGTGAAGCCAGAAACCGAGTCATGGAGCGCTGACAGCAGTGGGCGCCTACGTTGTATGTAAGGTACGCAGAGCGCTGTGTGCGCATGCGCAATAGAACGCTTGGACATGCCGCTAGACCACAGTAACGCAGGTATCAGCGCACAGAGGAATAAATACCAAGGGAATACTACAGGGATGAAATGGGGGATGGAGAACCTGGGGGGACCTGTTGGTATATTGAGTAAAGATGAAAATGCAAGGGAGAATGGAAATAAATAATAAAATGGAATGGGAGAAAATAAAGTAAAAATTAATAAGAAAATATACAAAGATGATGAATGTCATGTCCAAAACAAATATATTAGAGAGTATAACTGAAAAAAATGCATGGAAAAATAAATGAAAAAGAAGGATGAAAAAAAATAATGAGAAAATAAAAAATAAAAAAACATTAAAAAATATTAAAAAATAATAATAAATAATAAGGAAACACAAATAAAGAATAAAAAAATTAAAAAAATTAAAATGTAATGAAAAATGCAAGAGACAAAAATGAAGAAAGTAATGAAAAAATAAAAATGAAAACAAAAAGTTGAAAAGATGAAAAAAATAAGAATAAGAAGTGAAGTACATAAAAAAAATGTAAAAATAGAGAATAAATGAAATGAACCAAATGAAAAAATAAAGAAAATGAAAAAATGAAAAAAATTGAAAAAAAAAATGACAAGATTGAGGGAGAGATAGATATGGAAAACTGAATTGAGAAGACCGTGAAAAAATAGAAAAAAAATTGAAATAAAACAATATAAAAAAAATAAAGAAAAAATAAAGAAAAAAGAAAAAAATACAAATGGAAAGATAAAAATAACTAATAAAAAATAAAAATAAAGAATAAGATACAATATAATCTGGGTACTTACCCCAGTCAGGTGTGACAGATTGTTGTGGTCAAACTGCCTAAAAGTATGGAGATAGTTTAGTATACAAGAAACGAGATGAAGGTGAGCATGTTACACACAAATCCACCGATTATATTGAGTATAACGGGTACATAGTATGAACACATATGATCAACATTTAGAGCGAACACTTAGAACAAGCAAGAGGCCACGTGTCCCCATGATAAGTTATCAGCCGACCAAGTCCAGTTCCCTATTCAGGCCTTTTGGTGTGAGTGTTTGTAGAGTATAAATCCAGTGGGATTCTCATTCTTTTAATAATTTAATATTGTTCCCAATCCCACCCCTTCTTGGTCTTTCAACCTGCTCAAGAACCTAGAAATGTAATTGGGAGACAGAGTGGTTGACAGATACAAAATGATGGAGGAGAGGGAGCCAAGTTTTCTTATACCATATAGTTGATTTGTCGCTGGCGATTCGATCACGGATGTGTTGTGCCATCTCTCCAACATAGAGTAGGCCACAAGGGCACTTAATTACGTACACAACATTATTGGATTCACACGTAAAGAATCCCTTAATTTTCTACTGTTTGCCGGGGTGAGGGTGGGTGATCGTGCTGGATTTGATAACGTTTGAGCAGCATGCGCAACCCAAGCAGGGGAATGTGCCACACCTCTCTGTGCCCAGGAAGGTTTGTCTGGGTATTCTGGAAGAGCTGCCCAGATCTGCTTTAACAACTCTATCCCTAATGTTGTTGGGTCTCCGTTTGGACATGAGCGGTGGTGTTTGGAAGGCCTCATTATGGGGGTATGAGTGTTCCAACATCGGCCAATATTTACCAATCACGTTATATACCTTGGGCATGACAGGGTGGTGGGTATGGATGAAGGGCACCCCTTCTGGTTTTGGTTGGACACTTAGACAAGAGGATGAATTTAAGGCCAGCATTTTTTCTCTGTCTCGTAAGCTTTTGGGATAATGTCTAGCTGTGAATTTACGGGACATATCGTCCAGACAAACAGGTAACAAATCGGGATTAGAGACTATACGTGCCACACGTTTAAATTGGGAGCAGGGCAAACTGTTTTTAGTGGAAGGAGGGTGACAACTATGATAATGGAGAAGCTTGTTGGAGTCTGTAGGTTTGGAAAAATCATCGGTGGTGAGGGACCCCCGGCTGTTTTTTCAAGGATATAATCTTTATTTGTAGTAGTCAGTTAATGAGATTCTCGTGCTCTGGAGAAGCCTGTGGGCGGAGCTGTGGACAGGGCTTTATGTTGTGCTAGGCTTACATATTCATCTATATGGCTTATCAAAGGTCACCGATCCCTCAGTGAACTGCCCCTATTTTACATACTAGGTCCGATAGATGCTACTGCGCAAGTGCTGCTGGCGTCATCTTGGTAGAGACAATTTTTATTTTCAGAATAAATACATATCACTAAATAAAGTAATTTAATGCCTATTGCAAATGTGATCATGCTACAGCGCCAGCGCCTGCCTGCTGGATGTGATTTTTTTTTTCAATAAATATAATATTCAGTATGCAAAATAGCGGGCAAGTCACTGTCATAAGCCACTGTCAGAGCACCGCATAAAACCCCACCCCGGAGCACGAGAATCTCATTAACTGAAAATTTGAACAACAACCACAAGACGGATTTCATCAACCAAGGTATCATTTTAATCAGTATAACCTGACACTGTCTTTAGGTTACTCAGCACAATCCTGCTGTCAGGTTCCTTTTAATAAACTGTTAATTAACAATATATTCACTGGTCATATCAGGTAAATATCTGGTAGCTCCAGCTACATTCTGCCCATATACGTCTATGAAGAGAGAAAGAGGGAGGGAGGAAGCACAGTAGGTACATTTCAAAGACTTATAGATATTAAAAAAATCACATTATTACAAAATAAACTACCTTTTTAAATATCAAAAAAATTTCAACTAACTAATGCTAAAACGGACACGCCTTAGCTGGATTTCTCTTTGGATGGTTATTGTCCTGCTGCACTGCAGCTTCCGAGCAGCTTTTGGGACCGGTTGATAGGTGAGCTGATTTTTTTGTTTTCTATCTTCTTAAATATGTTGCAGAAGTTTTACCTTTGCTTCTTTTTTATTTCTTTCAGTATCCACAGACATTTACTAACTCAGCATTAGGATTTACTAGCTCAGACATTGTTTTCCCACTATAGATTTTTGAGAAATCTATAGTGACCTTTTGAGAAATGTCACAAACCTCAGCATTTGAAACTTCCTTTAAAAAAACCTGATACAGTACATAGAGGAATATCAGTATGTTATTTAACTTTTATAAAAGAGTTTTATCCACATGACCTTCTTTTTGCGCCTAACTGGGATAATTATGTACATTACAATGGTCATTTATATTTATTTTTTCTAATCTAACTTCAAGAAATGCTAATTATTTGGAGTTCATTAAACTTTTATACATGCTCTACTATGCAGCTTATTTCCATAAACTTCTCAAATGCTGCTAACAAGAGTTGGGAATGAATGTGAACAAGAAGTTAGAATTACTATGCATATATGATCATTTTGTACAAATATCACCCTTAGTGAATAGATTCACAGTATTGCGCAAAACATTTTAGCAGGTGTGGAAAAAATACAGGTGCTTCTCACAAAATTAGAATATCATCAAAAAGTTAATTTATTTCAGTTCTTCAATACAAGAAGTGAAACTTATATATTATATACAGTAGTTACAAACAGAGTGATCTATTTCAACTGTTTATTTCTGCTAATGTTGATGATTATGGCTTACAGCCAATGAAAACCCAAAACTCATTTTCTCAGTAAAATTAGAATAATTAACAAAAACATATGCAAAAGTTTCCTAAGTGTTTAAAAAGGTCCCTTAGCCTGTTTCAGTAGGCTCCACAATCATGGGGAAGACTGTTGACTTGACAGATATCCAGAAGGCAGTCAGACAGATCTTCTAGTGCCAACTGGGACTCTGACCTCACTGCGTGCTGTGATATTCCCATGCACGTACTGTGGCCACAATGCGTGCACTTCAAGGTTCTGACTAGGCCTTGGGCGACACACATGGTAACGTCATGAAGTCACAATATGTGCCAGTGATGTAAAAAATCTAGTCAGAACTGGAAGCCCCAACAAGTGATGCAGTTCATAAAGGATGCACGCAATGGAAGAAGGTGAAAAAAAAGTGTCACAGAGGACTAGACAACAGGTTAGCATCATGTTTATTGTTACCCTTTTGCTAGCCTTTACAGTTCAGTAAAGTGGCAATCTGTAAGGAGTTTGTATGTTCTCCCCGTATTTCCGTGGGTTTCCTCCCACACTCCAAAGACACAATGAGGAAATTTAGGTTGTGATCCCCAATGGGGACAGTATCAATAATGTCTGTAAAGCGCTGTGGAATAAATGGCGCTATATAAGTGAGTAAAATAAATAAATAAATAAAATCATAGCTGGCCACCATTTTACTGAATTTGCAAATAATGAATATGCAAACATTCTGGAGGATATGAATTTTTGCAAATTTTTAGGAGAATACAATTCCACTTGAATAAATGCTCAAAGTCTACAGTCTGATCTACAAAGCCATCCACAACCTGTCTCCTCCCTATATCTCTGAAATAGTCTCCCAATATCTTCCCTCATGTAATCTTCGATCCTCCCAAGACCTCCTTCTCTCCTCCACACATATCCACTCCTCACCCAACCGCCTCCAAGACTTCTCCCGAATATCCCCATCCTCTGGAATTCCACACCTCAACACGTCCGATTATCCACCACCCTCGGATCCTTCTGATGGAACCTGAAAACCTATCTCTTCAGGAAAGTCTACAGCCTGCAATAACTATTCTGCCACCTCACCACCACCCGAGCTGCCGCGTCACCAGCCGCTGGAGCTACCGCCTCACCACTGCCAGAGCTGCCGATCCCCCGACCTTCTGTCTCCTCCCCATTATCCCATAGAATATAAATCAGCAAAGACACCCTCTGCACCAGTCTGTCATTGTAAATTTGTTTACTGTAAATGTTATTGATAACCCTGT
This sequence comes from Ranitomeya variabilis, assembly GCF_051348905.1. NCBI lineage: Eukaryota > Metazoa > Chordata > Amphibia > Anura > Dendrobatidae > Ranitomeya > Ranitomeya variabilis. The sequence goes on along the minus strand of NC_135237.1, from coordinate 68,580,597 downwards.
ACGTAACCCCTTTTCTCATGTACGGCACCATGGAATTAATGGCACTATATAAATAAATAATTAAATAATAATAATAATAATAATAATAATAAAAAGTCAGTGACTTTTTTAGGGTAAGGCAATGTTGCGTTTTTTAAGCTTTTTTGCCCCGATTTTACATGGCGGAAACGCTTACAAAACTCTTACAAACAGCATCACATTCATTTCTAATGCAGTCCACAATTGATGTGACCATGCTGCTTTTTTAACGCGGCGGAAACGCATCATGGAAAAAAACGCAGCATGTTCATTATTTTTGCAGAATCGCGGTAATTCCGCACCCATAGACATGCATTAGAAATCTGCATGTAATACACTTGAAAAACTCATGGAAAAAGTGGTAAATACGTGGTAAAAACGCGTATAAACCACGTCTAAATCCGCATGCATTTTTCCTGCCAAGGGTATGTAGAATTGAAGCAGAAAATTCTGCTTCGATTCTGCAACGTGGGCACATAGCCTTATAGTCATGTGTAAATAAATGTGATCATTTCTAATAGCTAGAATCAAATCTTGTGATATAGTGGTAAATATAGTGTCTGTAACATTTTCTGACCCATTCGATTTTTTCAGATGATTAAATGTATAAAATCTGAAGGCACTAGCACACAATCTGATTTTATACCTTTGCTATTCTGCACGGAATTATTTCCACTTCCTATTTTTACCAAAGGGAATTGAATTCAAAGACGACTGTTTAGTCTTAACAGGAGATAAAATGGGGAGAAATAAGTAGAAGACAACAGACTTTTCTGATTGTCGTGCAGCTGAAACATAGAATACAAAGGCATTCCAAAGTAATGGTTCCTATTTGATATTACTATTTATTAGTGCAATCTTACAGCAGGGTAAATCTGGAGGCAGGAGGATAAACACACGGCAGGAAGATTTGACTCGAGCACTACAATATTCAATTCTAGTGTTGAGCATTCCGATACCGCAAGTATCGGGTATCGGCCGATATTTGCTGTATCGGAATTCCGATACCGAGATCCGATACTTTTGTGATATCGGGATCGATATTAATGTGTAAAATAAAGAATAAAAATAAAAAATATTGATATACTCACCTCTCCGACGCAGCCTGGACCATACCGATGTAACCGGCATCTTCCGTTCCTAAGAATGAGCGCTTGAAAGACCTTAGATGACATCGCGGCTTGTGATTGGTCGCGTGGCGACAAAATTTGAAAGCAAAAAAAAAAAGCCGTAATTTTCCAAGCCTTGTAGAGTTTCCATTTTTCGTGATCATTTTTGTGCGCTGTGCTGACGATTTTATTGATATGCTTATGGTGCAGATACAATGTTTTGATCGCTCGCTATTGCATTTTAATGCAATGCTGCAGCGGCCAAAAAAACGTAATTCTGGTGTTTTGACTTTTTTTTCTCTTTACTCCAATCAGAGTAAGGCTGGTTTCACATTTGCGTTTGTTACCGCATATAAACGCATGCGTCGTGTTTTCCTATATTTAACATTAAAAACGCATGGATTTTTTTTGTTCGCGTTTTGCCGCGTTTGACGACGCATGCGTCGTCTCGTCGTTTGCAGCTTGGCGCGGAAATGCAACATGTATTAATTTCTAGAGGCGTCTATTTGCCGCCAGGAAACGCATGCGGTCGATTGCGCAAGGATTGCGGCAAAAAAACGCATTGCTGCCTATGTAAACGCATGCGTTTTTTTGCACATGCGTTTGGTGGCGTTTTTGAACACATGCGTTTCAATTGAGAAAAACATTTCTAGACACTGATAAGCCACCCCCCACCATCAAGGAGATAAAAGGGAGGGTGTGGAAAGTTGCAGGTCACTTCTCACCAGACTCTGAAGCAGACGGGACACAGACAGGCTACATCTTGGAGGAAAACAAGACCCTGAACAATGTGAGTATATCCTAGCCAATGCCTTCATTTTCTATTTTCTGTCTCTACATGTCCTAATTTCTGCCATTTCTTTCTTTCTACATGCATCAGAATGTCTTCTTCGGATTCTTCATCTGGTGAGGAGTTTCGTCCAGGACAGTCGGAAGTGGAGCATGTCATTGAGGTGAGTACTTGCCTCGTCAGATTGGTAAGTATTCACTGTCACATCGACACATGTGACAATTTGTTTTTTTCTGTTTTTTAGAGCTCTTCTACTGCGGCAGAGACAGGGCAGGAGCAGCGGAGTCAAGGTCCGGTGGAAAGACGGCAGCGGGTACGTATACAAGGCTGACTGTCCTCAGTGTATTATTCTTGAATCTTCCTTTCTTTCCATTCGTATTTCTTAACTTTTTTCTTCTGGAATCCTTTTGTATGTTTACTTTCCTATTCATGCCATTTCTCAGCATCTTTTTTCTTTCTTTTCCTTATGTAAATTGAGCAAACTTTTATGACTTTATTTAATTTTTAGGTTTCACAACGGGAGGATGACCTAATTGAGAATGACCTCCTTATCACCCTGGTCCAGGAGCGAGTCCCGTTGTGGGACACCCGGGATCCACTGCACTCGAACAACGTCACAATCTGGCGGTTATGGAATGAGGTGGCCCAAGCGATGTGGGATGGCTGGGACAACGCCCCTACACAGGTCCAAGCTGCATTTGGTAAGTATTGCACTGCAGTGTGAAGTAGCAGAGACCTTGGCCGTGCTCACTCGACTGTGTGTGATGAAAGAAACTCTCAGGAGTTTCTCTCATCACACACAGTTGTGTGAGCATGGCCAAAAGTACTTTTTCTGACCACAATTTTTTTTTTAACAGTAGCCAAAGTCAAAACACATTGGCGTTCAATGAAGGACCGCTTCAACAAGGACCTGCGTCAAGAGAGCCGTGTTCCCAGTGGTTCAGGAGCAAGGATCAGACGCTACAAATACCATCGAGTTCTGGCATTTTTAAGAACGGTCCTTGCCCAGAGAACGTAAGTATTTATCACGTGCATTAGGTTGTATTGTATTGCCATAATCTGTATTTTTTAATTCCACAGAATATTGCGTCTGGTAATTTTTTTGATATTAATTATCTTTTTCCTTTTTTCACAGCACATACAGCACGACTGTCGGCCCAGGTTCTGGAGCGGTCCTTCATCCGACAGCCATGGACCCGTCCCAGCCATCCACCAGCAGAGCAGCAAGTGGGCCTTCCACACTAACTGGAGACCAGGGAGCTGGTCCATCAGGTCTTCCCCTTTCGCAGTCCTCTTCCACTGCCCCCTTTTTTTGGGCTCATCCCGGCAGCGGCAGAGGGCTTCGGACATGTCACTCATGTCCGAGTTTTTGCACTTGAGCTCGGTTTTACACGATGCGATCAAGGCTTTGGGTGACCGAACGGATGCTTCGCATAACCTCTTAAATGCACGTATCCAGGAGGTCAGCAAAAGCCTTGATCAAGTGAAAGCCGATCTCCAGAGGCCAGCAAATCATTTTTTTAATCAAACTGAGCAGGGCATGTCGGAACACCTTACTCCTGATCTCCAGCTGAGTGTCATGCAGGCCTGCAATGCTGCTTACGTGCAGGCTATGCAGCAGAGTCGGTATTTTCAGCAGACAGTGGGGGCATATCCACCTGTGCCTTCACTGTCACGCCTGATGTCCACCTCTGCTGCATCCCACTGCACGGCCACCTCAATTCCTTCCACAGCCGGACACCACTACAGTACCACAACCATGACGAGTGCAGTTAGACATCCCACCGCCACCACCATGACATCTGCTGCTCCTGCTTGGACCTCCTCCACTTCCTCCACGATGCAGCAGGACCCTGGCATGGCCTTCCGTACCGCCTCCTCCACGATGCAGCAGGACCCTGGCATGGCCTTCCGTACCGCCTCCTCCACGATGCAGCAGGACCCTGGCATGGCCTTCCGTACTGCCTCCTCCACGATACAGCAGGACCCTGGCAACGCCTTCTGTACCGCCTCCTCCACGATGCAGCATAACCCTGGCATGGCCTTCCGTACCGCCTCCTCCCCGATGCAGCAGGACCCTGTCATGGCATTCTGTACCGCCTCCTCCATGATGCAGCAGGACCCTGGCATGTCCTTCCCCTCTATGAGTGCTATGGACTCTGGCATGGCTGCACCCTCTATGAGCGCTAGGGACTCTGGCATGGCTGCACCCTCTGCGAGCGGTATGGACTCTGGCACAGTGCAGCCGGATCCTGAGAGGTCACCTGCCACCACGCCACGCCATATGAGCCCACCAAGACCTCCCACAACCAGGCAAGCCAAAAAAAGGACCAAAAACGAAAAAACCGAGGACTCTTAGCATACCTCCCCCTTCACCTCCCAATGTGTCTGTAATGTCAGGTTTGTCTCACCCTTCCAGTGCGTCTGAAGCCTCTCATGTGTCAAGCCCCATCCCCGAACTTCCAGACCCTTCTAGTTTCATTGCCCCTTCTCCTGCCACCTCTGCATCGTCCACGGTTAGCCAGGCCTCAGTTCTTCACCCCCCCGTTTACATCACTCTACCCCAAGCTGGCGCAGTAAAAAATAATTTTTTAAATTGTTAACAAAATAAAAAAAGTTTGGTTTGCCACAGTTATGTTTGGTTTATTGTGTCTTCTACCGCTGGCAACACACACCGTGCGCCATGAAACTTCACCACACACTAATTTTTTGGGCCACATCGTATATCCACTAGTTAAAAATTAAAAGACTGCAGCTTTATGTGTCTTTAGTATACAGATATGAGGTGGCCCAACAAATATTACATGTATCTCCATAATCTCTTTTGGTCTGTGCTTAGTGTGCCAGTCTGAAGAGAAAATGGTGGAAATACAGTGCAGACCTCTACTGAACAGGTCAGGTGTCAAAAAACTCATTAGTTATGACACCTGACCTGTTGAGAGAACTGCCTTGTATAACCAACATTTTCTCTTCTTATATTACACACAACTTGAGGGACAATGGTGGTCTATGCTCACCTGCACAGGTGTCAGAAATAGTGAATTCATGAGCCTGTATATGTTTATCATAAATTCATTATTTCTGACACCTGACTTGATGAGTATAGATTGTGTGACAGTGATTGTCTCTTCATCTTGTGTCCAGTGGATACAGGAGAAGAGAATCATGACGCAATGACGTCAACAAGCTTACCAATAAAGCAACATGGCTGCCACTGCTAGCAGTATGTGGCCAGTGTTGTATATCAGTATTTGTAAGCCAAAACAAGGAGTGGAACCATTAGAGTTAAATTATTATATTAACATAATAACTAGCACTTCTGCTTTTATCACCCACTCCTGGTTTTGGATTATAAAAACTGATATTACATACAGATCAAATATTGGAAGTTTAGGACACCCTGGGTTTGGAGAAGAAAAAGATAGGAGACACGGTCAACTCAACCAAAACTAAAGTTTATTAATGAGAAATATTATAAAGTTTATTAATGAGAAATATTATTATCATTGTAGAAAATAACTGGTACAGATCTAATTACAACAGGACATTTACACTACATTGTCCTGCCATGACACACGTCCAATATCTGAATCAAAAAAGGCCGCAAATTAGTCCCGCATTTGACCAACTGCTGCTGTTGACCGCAACGGGTGATGCTGGAAATCGGGCAGTGGGTGTGCAACTGGTTCATCAAGTTCAATGTGGAGTTGCTCCTTAACCATTATATAATTATGCAGAACCACACAGGCTTTGACCACCTCATCGACTGTTTCCACTTTTAGATTTATGGCTGATGCAAGAATGTGCCATTTAGCGACCAGAATGCCAAAAGTACACTCTACAGTTCTTCGGGCCCTGGTCAGTCTGTAGTTAAAGATCCTTCTAGTATGGTTCAAATCCCGACTGGAATAGGGCTTCAGTAGGTTTTCACACATCTGAAAGGCCTCATCCCCAACCATAACAAATGGCATCGGTGGTCCTTGAGTGTTGGGAAGAGGTTGTGGTGGGGGAAAATTGAAATTTTTGCCATACACACGGCGGCCCATATCCGAGTTCTTGAAAGTCTGGGAATCGTTGCCATGGCCAAAAGCTCCAATGTCCACGGCGATGAAGTGACAGTTCGCATCGGCTATTGCCATGAGCACAACAGAAAAATATTTTTTGCAATTGAAGTACTCCGATCCTGTTCTGGCTGGATTGATAATGCGAATGTGCTTTCCATCCACCGCTCCTAAACAGTTGGGGAAATCACACACACTCCAGAATTTCTCTGAAATTTCTAGCCACATGTCCAAGGTGGGTAGGGGTATAAACTCTTCCCGGAGTACATTCCACAAAGCCCAGCAGGTGTCCGCAACTATTCCGGACAGGGTGGATATTCCAAGCCGGTATTGGAAGTGGAGGGATGATAAACTCTCTCTGGTGGCCAGAAATCTGTAAGAAAAACAAACACAAAAACCATTACAATCTATTCTTTTTATGGTGTGGTTACGCTCAAGAAAGAAAGGAAAATACCCAAAAAATACATGTCAGAAAACACTTAATTTGGACTGTCATTGGTTTAGATTTTGAATGTACCTTAATGTAACCAGCAGACGTTCCTCGGGTGTAATAGCTTTACGGAGCTGGGTGTCCTGTCGCCGTATGGCTCTTTTGACACGAGACAACAAATCCAGGAATGAGTCTTGCAACATTCGTGTGTATTCCTGGAATTTCTCCGGGTTGGCATTAAGCTCGGCACAGAGCGTGTGGTAGGCTTCACGGCTCTCACGTAGTTCGATAATGGGGTGCCTCCAAAAACGCCTACGTTGTCTCCTTCTCCATCTTTGGCGATTTCTGTCTTGCTCCCAAGCGAAAGCACAGGCAAGAAACAGCTTGAAGCTGAAATCCAGGTTGAAATAAAAGCTCTCCATGCGAAGATCCATCATGACACAGGATACAGTAGCAAACTGTAAAAATTTCAGTAGCCCTAGGGTCTATATATAGAGATTCCATAACACACGCCCTCTGTAGTCCCATTTGCGGTGTCTTCTTATCTTTATTTTTCTCTTGTGAAATTTCTCATCATGCGCACCAAAAACGCAAACGCAGGAAAAAACGCATGTAAACGCGTACAAACGCGGCGTTTTTTTAAATGCATGCATCAACGCATGTGTCAAAAAAACGCCGCGTTTGTACGCGTTTACATGCGTTTTTTCCACCACTTGCGGATGCGTTTTAAACGCTGCGGATTTAGACGCAAATGTGAAACTAGCCTAATTCATTTTTTTTTTATATTGATAGATCGGGCAAATCTGAATGTAGCAATACCAAATATGTGTGCTTTTAATTTGTTTTTTATTATTTTATTTTGAATGTGGTGAATGGGGGTGATTTAAACGTTTTTTTGTTTATTTTTTAATATTTGTAAAACTTTTTTCTTACTTTACACTTGCTTCAATAGTCTCCATAGGAGACTAGAAGCTGCCGATCATCTGATCGCTTGTGCTACACAGAGCAAGGCTTCAGCCCTTCTCTCTGTAGCAGAAATGCTCACTTGCTTTGAATGCCAGCTGTAGACCCCAATTGTCATGCCAACCCTCGTCGACCCGCAATCATGTGACACAGGCGCTGGCCGATGGGCAGGATTAGTGATGCGCTTCTGGCGCGATTGTATTAAATGCCGCTGTCAGAGATTGACAGCAGCTTTTAACAGGTTAACAGCCGTGGGTGGATCGTGATTCTGCTCACGGCTGTTAGGAGCACATGTCAGCTGTTGAAATCAGCTGACATGTGCCTGAAAAGATGTGCGCTCCGCGCCGGAGCCCACATCAGAGGCGGCGCATGTTGTGAATAGGTTAAGGACCACAAATACGGACACACACACCCACTGTATTCAATGGTGATGAGCACGTCAGGTTTTTCACACGGACCATATGTCCATATTAAAACACATGCAAACATGTCCTTTTCTTCTGGCAGCATGTGGGAAATGCGTGTCACACACATGCACACTGATGATACATGGATGACATCCGTGTGACACCTATGTGACAAGTACTGGAATGAAAAGCTCCAGCAGCTGGGAAAAGCAGAACATTTAGCGCTTTTCACAGGTGGCGGGTGCTAACTACATGTCTTATAATCCTCACCTGGTCACTCTGTAATCAGCGCGACCAGGCAATGTGGATGATAATTGTAGTCAAAGCATTACATAAATAAAAAAAGATGTTGGGTCCCCCTATATTTTAAAACCAGCGCAGATAAATTGGATAGCTTCTGGCTTCTGTTATCAGCCTCAAACGATCCATGGCTATTGGCCCATCCCAAGCCAAAAAATAGAAGACCACAGCTGCCCCAGAATTAGCACATCACATTAGATGCACCAGTTCTGTGGCTATACCCGGCCCATCCCAATGCCCTGTTGTGTTGGCTATTGGAGTCATATATGAGTTTGATGACAGCTGTGATTTCTCAAAAATTACAGCTGCCATCAAGCCCTGGGGTAAGTAATGTTGAGGTGCTACTCAGACACCCCATTACTAACCCTGTAGTCAAAAGTAATAAACACACACACACAGAAAAGTCATTTAATTGTAAAAATCACTCCTTGACAATTTCCCTAATTTACTCATTTATTACCATAAAAATAAAAGTAATCCTCAAGGGTTCACTGTAGATCCATAATCAGGAGGTCCCATGATGGTCCCCAACTCTGCTACATCCGTATGCTATGGTGAGAGGTGACATCAGTAGCATGACCGCTCACTACAGCCACTGGAACATATTAACAGTAGTGTGAAAACCCAGCTGAAGTGATGAGCGATTACATCATTAAGGATCCCATAGGTCACTGTCAGCGGCGAGCGGTCATGTAACTGATATCATGGCTCATTACAGCAACCGGATGTAGCAGAGTCAAGGATTGTCACGGGACCGCCTGATAATGGATTTAGGGCAGTCCCTTACAGATTACTTTTTTGTTGATGGTATTAACTGGGTAAAAAAGGGTAATTTGTCGGGAAGTGCTTTTTACAATTAAAGAACTTTGTCCTCTGTGTGTTTATTACTTTTGATTACTGGGTTTGTATTTGGGTGTCTGATAGATGCTTCTCTATTACTAACCTTTGGGCTTGATGCCAATAGACATTACACAGCTGACATCAACCCCAAAATATAACCCTGCTTGCGAATGCACCAGTGCAAGTGGTAAGAGCTGAGACTAAGAGCCAGAATTTACGCATCCAATGGATGCAACATTTCTGGGGTGGCTGAGTGCTGGTGTTATTAGTCTGGGAGGGGGCAAATATCCATGGCCCCTTCCCAGCCTATTAAGATCAAGCCACAACTGTCCGTTTACCCTTTGCAGGTTATTAAACATAGGAAGGACCCCACAATTTTTTGGGGTCCCTGTTTTTAATAACCAGTAAAGGCTACACAGACAGCTGTGGGTTGATATTAATAGTCTGGGAACTTCCATGGATATTGGCCCCTTCCCAGAATAATAACACCAGCTCACAGATTTCTGCTTTTCCTCAGCTGGTTATTAAAATAAGGGGGACCCCATATTATTTTTTTTCATGTATTTATTTTTATGCTTAATACATTTACAGTAAACTGCAAACACAGTGCACTGATTATATATCTCACTGACATATTTCTATCTATCTATCTATCTATCTATCTATCTATCTATCTATCTATCTTTGCACATCTAACACCTAAACATCTGTCATTTGTATTCTTCATTGTATTCAAGTACTTATCACACTGATGGTGCACATGGACGGCACATGGATGGCACACTCATGATACACACGGACACGTTCATAGATACGTATGTGCTACACAGATGGTGTCTTTCTAAGTGACTGCAAACTTCTGAATCCTTATAGAGTGCACACAACACACTGTCAGGATTCTCTGGTGTTGCCGATAAAATTGGGTAGTCATATTACTGCAAATATGCTAATTACATACATGCAGAAATGCTCGGCCTCGATTAATACAAGTAAATTGAGTTTTGTTGGAATGGGACCAGAAGTATGCAAATGGCATACTTAAGGTCATGTGACTGCCTGCTCTCGCCAGCAACATCAGAGAATCCTGATAGCATGTGGTACATGTCCTGTAATAATAATATGTATTATATCACATGGATTCTCCAAGCCCCAGATGATGCAGCAAGCAGGAAGGCATGTGAGCAGTGAGGACTTGACACAATCAGGAATCTTAGGAGCAGCAGGATGGATGAAGTGGAACCCAGCAGAGATGGAAGCAAGTAACACGCGGTATCTACATAAGGTGGAGCACACCAAACTTAAATGTAGAGACTCAATCCCAAGACACAGATGTGTGTGTCAATAGGACTTAAATAGGTCTAGGGAAATTAAATCATTGATCCACTCCAGGCAACCTGTAAAACTCGATGTGGAGCACAACAGAGGGCAGAGGATACAGGGTAAGAGAGCAAAGCTCGGGATACCCAATACCTGTGTGTAGGATATTAACATCATCAATATGTATCTTAAAACAATTTCTGCATTTAATACAACTGCTTGAATTAATTAAAATATTTTTATTTTATGAAATAAAAATAATATATGGAAATAGCATTACTTTTTTTCTGCATGCAATATGCCTGTTGTTATTAATATAATTATAAAAATCTGTTAATTTCTTCTCTTTTTTTTGCAACGTTCCCTTTGAGTATTCTGCAGGCTCTAGTATTTAAGGTTGCTTAGTAACTACAAGTCTCCTGCTTGGGTCTACCATTTCTTTACATTTAATGAAGAGGTCACAGAGAGTTCTACCTGCTATGCACTGACTTTGCATTATCCATGGGTTTCTTTAAGGCCCCGTCACACATAGCGATTTACCAACGATCACGACCAGCGATACGACCTGGCCGTGATCGTTGGTAAGTCGCTGTGTGGTCGCTGGGGAGCTGTCACACAGACAGCTCTCTCCAGTGACCAACGATCAGGGGAACGACTTCGGCATCGTTGAAACTGTCTTCAACGATGCCGAAGTCCCCCTGCAGCACCCGGGTAACCAGGGTAAACATCGGGTTACTAAGCGCAGGGCCGCGCTTAGTACCCCGATGTTTACCCTGGTTACCAAAAAAAACAAACAGTACATACTCACCATCTGATGTCCGTCAGGTCCCTTGCCGTCTGCTTCCTGCTCTGACTGAGTGCTGCCGTACAGTGAGAGCAGAGCGCAGCGGTGACGTCACTGCTGTGCTGTACTCTCACTTTACGGCCGGCAGTCAGTCAGAGCAGGAAGCAGACGGCAAGGGACCTGACGGACATCAGATGGTGAGTATGTACTGTTTTTTTTTTTTTACATTTACGCTGGTAACCAGGGTAAACATCGGGTTACTAAGCGCGGCCCTGCGCTTAGTAACCCGATGTTTACCCTGGTTACCAGTGAAGACATCGCTGGATCGGTGTCACACACACCGATTCAGCGATGTCAGCGGGACCTCAATGACCAAAAAAAGGTCCAGACCATTCCGACACGACCAGCGATCTCGCAGCAGGGGCCGGGTCGCTGGTACGTGTCACACATAGCGAGATCGCTACTGAGGTCGCTGTTGCGTCACAAAACTTGTGACTCAGCAGCGATCTCGCTAGCGATCTCGCTATGTGTGACGGGGCCTTTAAGGTCCCAGAAGTCAGATAGCAGGCAGTAAAGGAATAAAAGCATTAGAAATCAAGCAGCTTAGGAATAAACAGGGAAATAACTGAGAATGTTACTTTTGTGCTTTTTGTGTGCTTAGTGGAGATATTTGGTTATGCAATATTTGGCAGGATTCTAACACAAGTTTAAATTCCAAAACAGCAGAGAACTTGCTGTGCACCAAATGTTACTCAATGTTACAGTGTTTTAGTGGCTAAGAAGAGAAATAAAATGCGACTAATGCTTGGTTTCTGACATTTTTTTAAACAAAATATAGTAGAGGTGTAAAATAAAGATTAGCGGATAAGAAAAATTCAAATTCATATGTACTTGTTTATTTTTCCTGGGAAATTCAATTCTCAGAGAAGTTATTTTCCATAAATGCATTGTCTGTTATTATTAGAGATGAGCGAGGACTAAAATGCTCGGATGCTTGTGATTCGAACCAAGCAATTCTTAATGCTCGAATGCTCTTTTGAAGTAACGAGTTTTATGGGAGTCAATAGGAAATCCAAGCATTTTTCCGGCAGACCCTACAAAGGGATCTGGGTGGTAGTGAAAATGTTGAAATGAATGGAAAAAGTGCTGAATGGAAGGAGAACAGCATGAGGAACACCCCTAGAATCATCTCTGACTCCCAGATCACTGCTGAGAACAATGGTGTCACACTGTTATGCCACTTAAAGGGCTGACAATAAAACATTCAAAATTGACAAGAAATTGACGTTTACAGCAAAATAAATGTTAAACATGTTTTCCTGTGTAATGACTTGTAAAGATACATTTAAAAGGGATTTTAAAAACTATATAATTTAAGTAATCAAAATTGAATGTTTTATTTAAAAAATTGGACTTTTCAGTGTAATTCATGAAGGAAGCAAGAAGTGTCAAAAATTAGGGACTGAGATACACCCAGTATTAGACATAGTCATGTAGTGGTACTCCTAGACTCATTAACGCTATGCACTAAGTGCAAATCCTGCAAAAAATTAGAAGCAGGGTCACCAATACATCTTTGAAGGCACCAACTGTAGTTCCTCAATCAAATATTGTGAACAAAGTGTAGTTGTGGTACTCCTACATTCATAAAAGCTCTGCACAGTACAAAGCCTGCCAAAAATTTCAAGCAGGGTCATCCTTATAACCTTGCAGCCACCAACTGTAGTACTTCATTCAAATATTGTGAGCAAAATATAGCTGTAGTAGTCTTCCATTCATAAAAGTTCTGAACAGTGCAAAGCCTTCCAAAAATTGCAAGCAGGGTATCCATACAACCTTGAAGCCACCAACTGTAGTACCTCATTCAAATATTGTGAGCAAAGTATAGTTAGGGTAGTCATCCACTCATAAAGGTTCTGCTCAGTGCAAAGCCTGTCAAAAATTACAAGTAGGGTCATCTATACACCCTTGAAGGCAACAACTGGATGGCCTCATTAAAATTTTAAGAAAGTGTACACCTGTATCAGGCCAATTTTGGTTTCCATTTCACACAAAGCAGGTTCTACAGTATATATGACAATAGTCATTTTTTGCCCTAAATATTTTGTGAACTGTACCAGGTCAAGCGCTTTTTAAAAATTTTACCCCACTGTAATTTTACACAAAGCACTTGAAACTGTATGGATGAATCTTTGAATGCATAAAAAGTTATGGAAGCTTCTTTTGTAGTTTAATATACTAGAGAAATGTAACAAGAACCGCATTACAGTGTATGGATGAATCATTGAGCCCATAAAAAGTTTTGAAGGTATTTTTAGAGTTTAATATACCACCGAAATATAACAGAAAGCATGTAATACTATATGGATGACTAATTGAATCCATAAAAAGTTTTGGAATTTTTTTAGAGTTTAATATACCAGATAAATGTAACTAGAACTGTGTTAGAGTATATCGATGATTCAAAGAATCCATATTAATTTATGGAAGCTTTTTAAATTTTCATGTAGCACCAAAATGTAACAGAAAGCACATAAAACGGTATGGATGAGTAACTGAATTCCAAAAATTTTCTCATTGCTTTTTTGTAGAGTTATATACCACCAAATATTCCATAGTACACGTAATACTCTATAGATGAGCAATATAATATGGATACTTTTTTGACAACTTCTTTTGAGGTTTACATACCACCAAAATGTACCCAATAAGACACAATGCTCTATGGATAATCAGTATAATACCAAAACGTTTGTGAACAATTTTTTGATGCTTATAAATCCCCAAAATCTACCCAAGAAGACGCAATTCTCTATGAATGAACAAAATAATACCAATAAATTTTTAAACAATGTTTTGGAGGGTTATATACCACTGAAATCTATCCAAGAACATGTAATACTCAATGGATGAGCAAAATAATATCAGTACACTTTTAAACAATTTTTTGGAGGGTTTGATACCACCAAAATAAACCCAAAAAAACGAAATAATCTAATGGATGAGCAATATAATACGAATACATTTTTTAACAATTTTTTTGAAGGTTAGATAGCAAATGTACCCAAGAACATGTAATACTCTTTGGATGAACAATAAAATACCGAAAAAAATTAGACAACTTGTTTTGAGGTTTAGATAACACCAAAATCTACCCAAGAACACGTAATACTCTATCGATAAGCAATATAACATCAATACATTTTTTAACAATTTTTTATAGGGTTAGATAGCACCGAAATAAGTCCAAGAACATGTAATACTCTATGGATGAGCAATACCGATAAATTTTTGATCATTTTTTTCAGGGCTATATACCAACAAAATGTACCCCAGAACATGTTATACTCTAAGGATGACTAACTTAATCCAGATAAATTATTGAACTCTTTCTGGGAGTGTCAAATATCACAGAAATGTACCCCAAACTACAGAATAGTGTATGGGTGAGAAATTTAGCCCAGCCAATTTTTTTAACATTTAGCATACCATCATAATATACCAATAAGGCCGGGATCACATACACGCGAGATACGGCCGAGTCTCGCAGGTGAAAACCCTCCTCTGGTGCCGGCACTTGGGAGCGGAGTGTGCAGCTCCAAGTGTTGCTGTGCGGCTGCATGCTCCGCTCCGGAGTGCCGGCGCCAGAGGAGGGTTTTCACCTGCGAGACTCGGCCGTATCTCGCGTATGTCTGATCCTGGCCTAACTGTGGTAAACTGTATGGATGACAAATTAAATCAAGAAATAAATTTGGAACATAAATAGTTTGAAAGTATAGTTTATGTATTTATACATCCATAGACTCTGAAAGGCAACAACTGGCGAACCTTATTCAAATATTTTTAAAGTGTTGTTTCTATACTCCAACACTTGGAAATGCTTTGCACAAAATGCAAAGCCAGTAAAATATTATAAGGAAGGGGCAGCATGATGGCTCAGTGGTTCACCACTGCAGCCATGCAGTGCGGGGGTCCTGGATTAAAATCCCACTAAAAACAACCTCTGCAAGGAGTTTTTCTGTACTCCCCGTGTTTGCGTGGGTTTCCTTCATCACTCCAAAAACATACTGATAGGGAATTTAAACTGTGAGCCCCATTGTGGACAGCGCCGATAATGTTTGTAAAGCACTGTGGAATATGATAGGGCTATATAAGCAAAAGAATAATAAAAAAAATAGTAATTCTCTTCATGTGTCCGCTTTTTCTTTTTCTTCCTTAGGAAACTGGGGGGACTGTCTTCCCTAGCTTCCTGGAGCCCGATTCCCAGGTGTCTGGGCTGTAAGTAACTTGCCCTTTTGGTAGTGCCGGGTGCCCCTGAAATATAGAAATGGGCAACAGCTCCTTGTGTAGCTTGCACTATCGGCTGCTTCCACATAGGAAGTGGAGAACCCCAAGGATAGTATGCTCTCTTAGGGGTGGTAAAAGCCCTGTGTTGAGCAGCTTTGAGGAGCCTCTCCCAGGCCCATTCATTCCTCAAGAAGGGTTGATCCTGCTTCAGAACCCTGTCTGATGACAAATGCACACTTAGCAGGATGCAGCAGGCCTCCACTGATAAAGGCTAGGGGTGGCACAGGTGCAAACTACTTGATAAAAACAGCCACCCCCACACCAACCAAAAATTGCAGGGGTTGGCCTAGTAGAAAAAATGCACATTGATATAACTCACATAGGACGCCAGTCACACTGATAAGTGTGGTGCACAGTGTCTGGTATGCAGCCTATTAATGATGCCCCTTGTATTAACAGGCGGGTTGCCCAGCACTATAATATGTAGCACACAGTGACAGACGTCCCAGAAAAACCTAACCAACAAAAAGAGGCCTGGCCACATCCTGCAAAAAAAAAAGATATGATATAGTGCAAAAAATGTATGCATATGATAAACACATACATTATTTGAGGTATCGGTTTAATATTTTGGCCAAAATAAAGTAAGCCCGCAACCCAACGTCAAGGGTCCTCATTAGGGTTGAGCGACCTTAACTTTTATAGGATCGGGTCGGGTTTCACGAAACCCGACTTTCTCAAAAGTCGGGTTGAGTGAAATCGGCCGATCCTATAAAAAAGTCGGGGTCGGGGTCGGCCGAAACACGAAACCCAATGCACTGCAATGGGATACTATGGTTCCCAGGGTCTGAAGGAGAGGAAACTCTCCTTCAGGCCCTGGGATCCATATTTAAGTGTAAAATAAAGAATTAAAATAAAAAATATTGATATACTCACCTGTCCGGCGGCCCCTGCAACTTACCGAGGGAACCGGCGGCCTGCTTTGGTTAAAATGAGCGCGTCCAGGGCCTTCCGTGATGTCACGGCTTTGTGATTGGTCGCGACGGCCCATGTGACCGCCACGCGACCAATCACAAGCCGCGGACGTCATTCTCAGGTCCTAAATTCCTAGAATTCTAAATTCTAGGAATTTAGGACCTGAGAATGACGTCTGCGGCTTGTGATTTGTCGCGTGGCAGTCTCATGGGCCGTCACGACCAATCACAAAGCCGTGACGTCATCTTAAGGTCCTTCACGTGCTGATTCTTAGGAAGGAAGGCTGCCGGAAAGAAGCCGAGGGTGAGTATATACCTAATAGGAATATACTCACCCTCGGACGCGCCCTGCTTCTTTCCGGCAGCCTTCCTTCCTAAGAATCAGCACGTGAAGGACCTTAAGATGACGTCACGGGCTTTGTGATTGGTCGCGACGGCCCATGTGACCGCCACGCGACCAATCACAAGCCGCAGACGTCATTCTCAGGTCCTAAATTCCTAGAATTTAGAATTCTAGGAATTTAGGACCTGAGAATGACGTCCGCGGCTTGTGATTGGTCGCGTGGCGGTCACATGGGCCGTCGCGACCAATCACAAAGCCGTGATATCACGGAAGGCCCTGGACGCGCTCATTTTAACCAAAGCAGGCCGCCGGTTCCCTCGGTAAGTTGCAGGGGCCGCCGGACAGGTGAGTATATCAATATTTTTTATTTTAATTCTTTATTTTACACTTAAATATGGATTCCGATACCGATTCCCGATATCGCAAACATATCGGAACTCGGTATCGGAATTCCGATCCCAGATTCAGAAGATCGCCGACCTCATGGCCGACCCCACACAGGGGTCGGGTCGGGTTTCATGAAACCCGACTTTGCCAAAAGTCGGCGACTTCTGAAAATGGCCGATCCGTTTCGCTCAACCCTAGTCCTCATAATCTTGCGAGTCCTAACACTAATATCAAAAAACAACTAACAGAAAAAACTCAGAAAAAATACATACCATGAGATACAGCCTTCCCAAAACCCTGTCTGATGACAAATTCACACTTAGCAGGATGCAGCAGGCCTCCACTGATAAAGGCTAGGGGCAGCACAGGTGCAAACTACTTGATAAAAACAGCCACCCCCACACCAAACAAACATTGCAGGGGTTGGCTGCCTAGTAGAAAAAATGCACATTGATATAACTCACATAGGACGCCAGCCACACTGATAAGTGTGGTGCACAGTGTCTGGTATGCAGCCTATTAATGACGCCCCTTGTATTAACAGGCGGGCTGCCTAGCACTATAATATGCAGCACGCAGTGACAGACGCCCCAGAAAAACCTAACCAACAAAAAGAGGCCTGGCCTCTTTTAAACCCAGTAAAAAACTTTAAGGCTTTATTGGATTGATGGATATTAAAGTAATGCACCCTAGACCATGGAATGCTGTATGGGTGAGTAATTTAACCCATCAAATTTTTTTACGCTTTTTTGGAGTGATAGATTTCACAAAAATGTACCCCAGAGCACGAAATACTCTATGGGTGGATAATTTAATCTAACAAAAAATGACAACATTTTTTGTAGTGTTATGTACCACCAAAAAGTATCACAAAGCACATAATACTTGATGGATCACACAATATATTAAGCCATTAATGACCAGGGATATTTCAGTTTTGAATTTCTGTTTTTTGCTCCCCTTTTTCCCAGAGCCATAACTTTTTTATTTTTATGTCAAAATGGCCATGTGAGAGTTTGTTTTTTGCAAGACAAGTTGTACTTTTGCACAACGCCATTGGTTTTAACATATCTTATGCTGGAAAACAGGAAATAAATTCCAAGTGTGGTGAAATTGCAAAAAAATTGCAATGATCAGATCGCCTGTGTGTAGCAGAAATACTCACTTGCTATGAGCGCCGACCATGGGGTGGCACTCATAGCAATCTGGCAATGAAAACCATAGAGGTCTGCTGCAGATCTCTGGTTGTCATGCCGACTCATCGGTGACCCATGATCATGTGACAGGGTCACCGATGGGTGGCATTAGCGACATGCTTCTGGTAAGCGCAGGTTAAATGCTGCTGTCATAGATTGACAGCGACATTTAACTAGTTAACAGCCATGGGTGGATTGTGATTCCACCCTCGGCTGTTGCGGGCACATGTCAGCTGTACAGATCAACAGTCATGTGCCAGGAAAGGTGCGGGCTTCATCCGGGGAGTCTGACGTGGGTGCACTATTACGCCCATCATTGCAAAGGGGGTCAATTTTTTCACACAAAAAAATGACACAGCTATATATTTTGCAAGGGACTGCACAGCCCTAATCCCTGTCTACAGATTGTGTTCTGCCACTCTCCCTGCTCCTGCAACTCTCTCTTACTCCCTAGACTAAATTCATAGGGTATGTGATACAAACAGCAAAGCAAATGATTAGCCCTTACAAAGGCTTTTAGTATGATGGTTCAGCTTCAGCATCAGTATAAGCACTACAGGACTCTGGTTCGTTATACTGTGCACACACAGGCCTGGACATGCAATCTCTCTCTCCAATACAAACTGTTACAGAGCTGCGAGCTGAGAGGAGGGGTGCCTGTTCTTTTATAACCCCCCTATTATGTCAAATGGCCAGCCAATCACAATAATGCCTCTATCAATTCGCGCATGCTTATCGGCTGTATACTGTAATAGGTGGCAAACATGTGAGGCAGGGATTCGAGTTTTAAATCAAGCATCGCCAAATGCTCTCCAATTAAAGAGCACATTTGAGCACTCGGAAGCTCAATTGATATCCCAGTATCACTGAGCTAGTTCACTCATCCCTACTTATTATGCTTTGGGTCTTTACAGAAGACATGATGAACATAATATGTAAAAAGTGAAAGAAATCATATATTCATTTTACTGCTCACCTCTCTTGCCCCTGCTCTCCTTGCAGTCACTTGTCCGGCCCATCTTCTCATTGCTTGCTCTGAAAGTCCCTGATGATGAGGCCTAGGAGAGTTTTGCACAAGTACATGAAAGATGCATGAGCAGACTTGTCCCTGGCTTCTCCTGAAAGGGAAGTCCAGAGGATTTTAGCTCTTGTAGCAGCGGTCAACATATGCAAAAAGGACAGGATGGGTGATGGGGAGGAGTAGAAGTACCCGAGAGGTAACTGATAAGGTGAGTATAAGGATTTTTTAAAATCTTTTGATAGCCATGTTATGTTCAAAAGGATGGCAACCAGTGGCCGCCACTTTACTGTATCTGTTGTGAAAAAGTCACTGGCAAAGTGCTGGAGAGGAGAAACATTTCAATGGGGCGCTTGGCTTCAGTGATTTGAAACCAAGCAGTTTGCTCAAGCACACTATGTGTTGAGAAGGGTTAACCGGCCATTTTAAGGGCTAGGTTTTTGTGGACAACTATAGAGCAGGTGGGAGGTTGTTCACCTTATCTCCACCCCAGGGTGTGGTCTGTGGTTTAAATAGCCGGCCTTGTTAGGCGTTCAGTGTGTTTGGAGAGACTAACTCCAGGAAAGTGCTTGTGTTGGTGCGAAACTAAACCATGTGTTTTTGCTAACCCTGAGTGGGTGGATACTTGAAGACATATAGACTGTGAGGTACCATTTTGTTGATTTCCTGTTTTGCCCAGAGGGCCATGTTCATTTGTTACTTCGCCATGGTTTATGCCGCATGTACCTAATAAACCAGTGAAGGACTTAAAGAGACAGTGTTCCCGACTCTGCCTCTGTGTACCACTGAGTGAGCTGTTCTACAACAGGTGGTGTATCGAATGCAGGCAACGTTCCAGGAACACGGTTAGCGGCTGTGGACAAACAGCATGTCCTGCATAAAGGCATCCATAAGCCAGTTGACGACAGACAGCATGGAGGACCTGATTAAGAATCTTGTGAAAGCACAGTAGGAGCAACAGCTGGCACATCAGAAGACGATATTAAGCTTCTCATGCAACAGTTGCAAGAACAGCAGTAACAGCAGCTCCAACAACAGCAGTAGCACCAGCAAGACCAGTTCCGACCACAGCAGCAGTAGATTGAGGAGCTCGCAGAGGCAGTTCATGAGAGGCCGGAAGACCATTCCCCAAGTCCAGGTAATGTCACATACGACAGGAAGGCTGTAAGATGAGCAATGCAAAAAATGACCCTGAGTGATGCTGTAGAAGCTTTTTTGACTGTGTATGAAAGGTTAGCAGAGCAGGAGAAGCAGCAGCAAGAGCAGTGGGTGGAGGTGCTAGCCCCATATCTAACTGTTGAGCACCAGAAGGTTTATTATGACATGGCCTTACAAGATGCTTGGGAACATCTCAAATTAAGAACTGAGATATTGTCACTCCCTTCCCAGGCCGATGCAGACCTGGGTTGCCAAGGGGGTTCTCCGAAATGAGATGAGGATGACCTTGTTGGCCTAGAATAACGGTACCAGGTGGTTGAGAGGTCCCTAAGGAAGCCCAGTGGTGTTGCATCCCCATACTGGGGTACCCAAAGGGGGCCTGAGTCCCAAAACAGGAGTAACAGAGCCAACACTGGGGGAAGTCCAAGGTCCCAAAGTGTTGCTGAGGGGTTACCAATGGCCACAGGTAGAGACCTGCTCTTCTGAAGATGCCACGGTGCTGTGCCCGGTGTCCTATGTCCTCAGAACAGTTAGACTACAGCATAGGGAGGCACTGCTTGTAGCTATAGCTATCTCGCCTGCAGTGTAGACTATCAACCTGGTGAGGGGCCGCATGCATGCCTCGTAACAATAAATGGGGTACTGGTGTCAGGAATCTTGGACATGGGTAGTTTAGTGACCTTGGTAAGGACCACATTCTCCCACCAGTTGATCCCCAGAAAAGATGTGGGAATCCGCTGTATTCACGGGGATGCCAAGGACTACCCTGTTGCCAGAATAAAGATAACCACAAACTTTGGGGCTGAGTCCCATGATGTCAAAATGGTTAAGGGCCTGCTACACCCTTTCATAATATGGCAGGACTTTAGATTGTTCGGGACTTATGGCAGAAGACTGGGGTACCAAGTGACTCAGACAGGTGCCGATGCAACTTTGGTGAATCCCCATTGCAGCCAGAGGCGGATGAATTCACCCTGTGTATCCTTGCTGGTGATAAGGACGAGACAGGGACCAATGGAGCCGACCTGGGAATTTCTGTGGGAAAATTTCTCCTCAAATGCAGGATCTTACTCTAAAAGGGGCATTTGACAATGTGAATGTGATAAATGAGGTCGCTCAAGAGGTGGGGCCTGACACCAGGTTTCCACATTTCGCTTTAAATGAGCTGCTATATCAGGTCACTAAACTAAGAGAGGGAGTGGTAGGCCAGTTGGTAGTACAGAGTCCCTATAGACGTAGAGTGCTAGACCTTGCCCATTCTCATGTCTTGGGTGAGCATTTGGAAGTAGACAAAACTCAAGAGAGGGTCCTTCAAAGGTTCTACTGGCCTGTATGTCACTGAGAGATTGTTGACTACTGCCGCTCCCATGTCCCAGTTTCAGAGTCCCCTTGTGCCATTGCCCATTATAGAGGTCCCATTTGACCAGATTACTATGGGCCTTGTAAGTCCCCTAGATAAGTCCACCAGGGGTCACCAATACATCCTAGTAGTGATGGACTATGCAACGGTACCAAAAGAAGGAATATAAACATTTTACCTTTCTTTATTTTAACTAAGTCATTTTCAAGATCTTGAAGGACTTAAGAAATTTTTTCCAGTAGGATTATAAGCACTTTAACTAATATTCCAATTATCTGGAAAAACAACACAGAGAAGTGCAAGCAGGAAAGCTTCAGCAAGGGAATTATTGCTTCTTGTATAATGGGGCTTATGTTCTGCAGAATGGATAAACGTAATCATGAAAGATACTTGAAGTTTCAAGTTAATTCTAGTAACTTGTCAAAGACCTTGTTATTGAAAGAAGTGAAGGACAGCAAACATTATCACTAGTGTTGAGCATTCCGATACCGCAAGTATCGGGCATCGGCCGATACTTGCGGTATCGGAATTCCGATACCGAGATCCGATACTTTTGTGGTATCGGGAATCGGAATCGGAAGTTCCCAGTGTATGGTTCCCAGGGTCTGAAGGAGAGGAAACTCTCCTTCAGGCCCTGGGATCCATATCCATGTAAAAAATAAAGAATTAAAATAAAAAATAGGGATATACTCACCTTCTGACGTGCCCTGGTAGTAACCGGCAGCCTGCTTTGCTTAAAATGAGCGCGTTCAGCACCTTCCATGACGTCACGGCTTCTGATTGGTCGCGTGCCACTCATGTGACCGCCACGTGACCAATCACAAGCCGTGACGTAATTCTCGGGTCCTAAATTCCTAGAATTCGGAATTTAGGACCTGAGAATGACGTCACGGCTTGTGATTGGTCGCGTGGCGGTCACATGAGCGGCACGCGACCAATCAGAAGCCGTGACGTCATGGAAGGCCCTTAACGCGCTCATTTTAAGCAAAGAAGGCTGCCGGTTAACAGCGGTGAGGTGCGGGGGCCTCCGGACAGGTGAGTATATCAATATTTTTTTATTTTAATTCTATATTTTACAAGTTAATATGGATCCCAGGGCCTGAAGGAGAGTTTCCTCTCCTTCAGACCCTGGGAACCATCAGGATACCGTCTGATACTTGGTATCCCATTGACTTGTATTGGTATCGGGTATCGGTATCGGCAATATCCGATACTTTTCGGGTATCGGCCGATACTATCCGATACCGATACTTTCAAGTATCGGACGGTATCGCTCAACACTAATTATCACTTCTGAGAAAAGGAACTATAGTAATATCTGAAAATACTAATAGTTATGAGCGAGTGTACTCGTTACTCGGGTTTTCCCGAGCACGGTCGGGTGACCTCTGAGTATTTATGATGACTGCTTGAAGATTTAGTTTTCATCGCGGCAGCTGAATGATTTACAGTTGCTGGCCTGCTTGATTACATGTGAGGATTCCCTAGCAACCAGGCAACCCCCACATATACTCAGCCTGGCTAGTAGCTGTAAATCATTCAGTTGCCGCAATGAAAACTAAATCTCCAAGCAGTCATAAATACTAGGAGGTCATCTGAGGATGCTCGGGAAAACCCGAGCAACGAGTACACTCGCTCCTCACTAATTACTAACCTTTGAGCTTTTCATTACACAGCCGACATGAACCCCAAAATATTACCATATTTACCAATGCACCAGGGCAAGCGAGAAGAGCCAGGTAAAGCTCCAGAATT
The DNA here is from genome assembly GCF_051348905.1 of Ranitomeya variabilis. NCBI lineage: Eukaryota > Metazoa > Chordata > Amphibia > Anura > Dendrobatidae > Ranitomeya > Ranitomeya variabilis. The sequence goes on along the minus strand of NC_135237.1, from coordinate 68,557,100 downwards.
GGCGCATCCAATGGATGCACTTGTGTGGGGCGACAACAGGGTGCTATTTTTAGGCTGAGAGGGCCAAATATCCATGGACCTTCCCAGCCTGAGGACACAGCCCCAGCTGTCTGCTTTACCTTAGCTGGTAATCAAAAATGGGGGGACCCCACGTTATTTTTTTAAATTATTTAAATAATTTAAAAAAACAGTGTGTTGGCCCCTCTATTTTTGATAACAAGCCAAGGTAAAGAAGATACGAGGGCTGCAGCACACAGCTGTCTGCATTACCTGCACTTGTTATCAAAAATAGGGGGGACTCCACATCTGTTCTTTGTTATTGCTATTTTTTTCACATGCCAATTCTTGGCATGGCTGTGATGGGGCTGGAAATGCCCATACCGGAAAAGCTTGCTGAATGGCTGTGCTTCTGAACCTGAACAGTTACACGAACTTCAGAGAGAAGTCCGTCTTCGTAGTCCATGCAGAAACACTAGGTGTCCAGTATGGACCTCGAACTTTAGTGTTCGGGTTCACCCATCACTATTTGTTAGCTATAACATTGGCAGGGTCGTAGTTAATGTGGCACTATACAATATATATTTTGCAGTTTGCTGCCATTGCTTCTTTTATACAAACATATTACAATTGAAAAACAAGTTTAAATATGATATGCAGCACTATTCCATGATATAGTCCGCCAAATTAACTACTGCCCTTTGGCAGGAGTTTTATTTAACACATAATACCTTGTTAACTGCAACTTGGGACTTTAGTGGTTCACAGCTGCCTACTGGATAATTAACTAACTAGCAGGCAACAGTTACCCAATATATATTCAGTACAAGCAATACATTTTTAAATATATGATGCCTTTATTTTAATAATTTAGGCACTATAAACTTTCTAAATAAATCTCATTTTGTATACCAAAAAATCCCTAATTACTTCATTATATAAAGGTTCTAACCAAAGTGGGAAATTCTGAAATATAAACGGTACAGATTTATGTGTAGAGAACAATTAAAGTATCTTCCAAATCCTATATCAAGGGGCCAAATAAATAGAGCATTAAAGGGGTTGTCTGGCCTCAGGGTGCAAGTCTGCACCTCTTACATGTGACTGCAAACTTATGAATCCTCACATAGAGGGTACTGAGCATTGTGAAGATTCCCTGCTAACAGCGCCGGGAGGAGCGGGTGCGTGACTGCAAGTATTTGATTTGCATACATGCCTCACTCGGTGCAACTGTATTGAGCGATTCCGGTCATGTCCAGTCAGAATGTAGCCAAAAGTATGCAAATCTCATACTTTCCATAACATCACTGCCAGCTCCTGGCCCCGACATCGGAGAATCCTCACGGCATGCAGTGCACACGATGTAAGGATTCACATAGAGTGAATCCAGACTTGTAGCTAAGGCCACGTTCATATGTTCAGTATTTGTTCAGTATTTTACATCCGTATTTGTAAGCAAAACCAGGAGTTGCTGATAAATGCAGAAGTGGTTTGAAATTCAGAGAGTAGCTGACAGCACAACTGGCAATGGGATGCCAGTCCTAGTCCCACGGACCAAAGTGGAAGTGTACATACCCAAAAGAAATGAAGGACAGCATCCAATCCAGGTGAAAAAAACACTTCTTTTATTGTGCCAAGTGCAACGTTTCAACCATCAAAGGTCTTTTTCAAATGCAGAAGTGGTGACTGGTGACGTGTTGCTATTATACTTTTCCTCCAATTGTTCCAGTCCTGGTTTTGGCCTGACAAAGGTGCCATCCGAATTGAGCGTAGGGGCGGATGAACGGATCCTGTGGGCATCTGCTGGTGCTATTTGCTAGGCACTACCTCTGTGTTGTCTGTGTGCAGCGCCCCAGAGTCCTGGTTGCTGCTGTAATGTCATTCTTCCACCAGGGGGAGTGATATTACGTCTGATGGTACTAAAGGAGTTCACCTGACCAGGTATCACAAGACACACACTACACTTCACACTCCAGTCCACCAGGGGGAGCCTTGCTTCTATCTATTAGGGCACTCCTCACACACAGGTAAAACTGGTGGGTTGGATAGGAAGTTAGGCAGAAGATACCTGGGTTTGACCCAGAGAGGACCTGTCAGGCAGACAGGGGGAGAAGGAGGAACATCTGAGCTGCAGACAGAGGGTCCCTGTCAGGGGTTGGATCCTGACAGAGGCCAAGCACGAGATAGATAGTTACGGAGCTGCGCCTGCACCTATTGCAGCAGCATCCTAAGAAAGGACACGAAGAGGATTGTATTGTGGAGAGTGAGAAACGAAGTCACAGCACAAGGAGATAATACCGGGAGGAGTTCTGCCCCAAGATCGGCAGCCTCCTTCTGAGGCTCGTAGCCGGTGGCCGGAACACCGAGGGAGTAATTGACTCTATGTATTACTTCAGAGACCGGCAGGACAGTCAATTCCAAGTTGGTTACCTGACCTTAATACCTAAGAAGACACGGAGGCAAATTGTGGGAGAGGGGCGTCACTAGGGTCCCTATAAATAAGCTTCAGGCCTACCCCGTCATACGGGTTGTCCTATCCATACCATCTGGGGGACAGAGAGAGAGAGAACATCAGAAACATCCACGAAAGTTGTGAGGGCTATCCCGTGGTGCTCAGCAGGGAGGTACTACAACACACAGGCGCTAGTAGGAAGGCTACTGATTTCCACCTGGATAAGGGAACTTTGGATGTGCCTTCGGACCGGCCAGACTCTGACTGCCCTGTGAACGGTACTCTGGACTGTGGACCCTGAAGTCTTCAGTAAAAGGTAAAGAGACTGCAACCTTTATGTCCTCGTTATTCATTGCGCCTTACAACGTCCACCATCACTACCTATACATCTGGGAAGCCCTGGGGACATACTTCACCTGTGGGAAGGTACACCATCTATCTGCCATTCCATTACCCCAGCGGACCCCTAGCAGCGTTGGTCACCCTGACCGAATACCACAGGTGGCGTCACGAACACCAGACAAACTTCACCTTTAATTGGACGCCCCTCAGAAGGGCCACAGACCGGGTCGGGCCACCGTGACATCCCCAGAACCGAGAGAGACAGACCCAGTACCGAGTACCCCATTGCCCTAAAGGTGGGGGTGCTCCATGTATATTTAGCCATGCAATGTCCTCCTGGTATGCTATTGCACTATTGCACTTTACTATTTGAAGATATACTAACATACAATGCTGGCTATATATTGCACACAGGACAGAGTTCTACCCACACCAGATGGCAGTGACTCTTTATCTTGGTAGTGCAAGTCACACTTTCCTACTTTGTTCACTCATACCACCCTTTTGCTTATTTGATTCATAAATCAATACGGAAAAATTGGCCACTACTTCAGCACAGCCTACCCGGAGGTTCCAGAGTTCAAGGTTCCATTTTTACCTTGCTTCAGGAGAGCTCCCAGCTTAAGAGATTCCTTGGTCAAGGCCGATATTGGACCCGATAGATCCATTAAGAAACAAAGATTTTTACAGCATCCTAAAATAGGCACTTTCCCATGTCTCAATTGTACACAGTGTAATAACGTACAAAAAGGCACCGGAAGACATTTAAAATTAGTGTTTTTTTCACCTGTGATACCACCTTTGCCATATATGCCATCAAATGTCCTTGTGGACTATTATACATAGGAAAAACTACACATCCGTGAAAGACAGGATCTCCAAACACAAAAGTAATATCCGCTGTAAAAATATGTTACTTCCTGTCCCCTATCATTTTATTACAAAAGGACACACCATTGCACAACTAAAATTTCAGATTTTAGAACAAATTCCACAGTCCAGGCGAGGTGGAGACCGTATCAAACAACTTAAACGTAGGGAGGCTTTCTGGATACATACACTGGATACACTATTCCCCAAAGGACTCAACAGGGAATGTGATGTTCTATCCTTTATCTAACTTACCGTGTTCCCATGACCATGTTTTTTAATAATGTCACATTGTGTTATCCATTTCAATCCTGTATGTGACACTGCTATATGTATTAGCCTAGTGGCCTGTATCATATTTGATCGCCTTATCTATAACACGGTTGTATTATCTCAGGTTTTACCCGTTGTATAATTATATCATCTAACCATGTTTTCCTGGTCCTTTTACATAATTGTTTATAATCTGTTTAATGTCTGTTATTTTCATCAATATAACTTGTTCTTCTCTCTCCTCTTTTAGAGTCAAATGTACTAATAATACAGACATACTTCATCCTATATGGTTTTTCCACGTCTGGTACACTGTAATCTGCGCCATAGGATCACATCTCCAAATACTTGCACGTGCGCTAATTACTACCCGCTGCACCTATGGATTTCACTCTGTTATCCTGAATCCTATGCCGCTGTTTCGTCTGCCTTTGCTGTCATTGCCAGTATATGGCTCACGCTTCTTCTCACTGAACTGCACAGATCATTTCTTTTGCTCCAGGATTAGCACTGCCCAGTATGGATCATAGACCACATGACCATCCGCGTCACACAGCCTGCTGGAACGCACCGCCTGGAATGCACATCCATTAGCTTCCTGTCTACACTGCATATGTATTCCCATTGGCTACCTTTGATATCCTTAGTCCCGCCTCTTCCCCATTTCTACTCGCGCGCTGCTCCTTCCTCCCCACGGACTAGCGGTGGACACCGCGTTCGCCAGCGTCTCTCCTCTATACAGCGCTTTGCCTGACAAGAGGTCAGTTAATCCACTGGCACTCTGGACTATATCATTATTATTATTATTATTATTCGGACTTAGCCTTAATACTGTGCGTCCATTTCCACAGGCTCTAATACCGCCATATCTCATCTTTCAAAAAGTGTCTGGTATGTTATCTTTGTTTTCTCGGGTTCACACTACTTACGTATTGTTTAGACTTAACTCCTTGATTTCCTTTCCTTTCATATTAGATTTAGTGATCTTACTGAATACCACTGACGATTTTCAGTAAAGTTGATTTACCCCACACTGGTACATGCTTCCCTTTACTGTTGCTATCACTCCTTCTAATACCGTTATTATCTCTGTTCCTCTTGTGAATAGGCACTTTCTGTATCTACAGTGTCTCTAGGTTATCTAAGGTCTATTGCAGATGCATTCTATTGTTCTATATGAGCATTTTCTCAATAGACCCATTTTCTAGGTGATTGTAAATACCTTGTTTTTGTATGTTATGTTTTGCTATTTATTTATTTTTTTGTAGTAACTGATGAAGGTCTGAAGCAAGACCGAAACGTTTTCTACAGTGTATCACATTAAATACCCCATTTTGATCACTTAAGTTGAGTGCTGGGTTTTCTTATTATATATATTCTTCTATAACTCATTGGCTGATGACTGTACAATATAATGATGCAGAATACAAAGGCAAGACTTCACATTTCAAATTTGGCTCTGGAAACCTTAAGTACGGTGATCGTGCTTTCAGGGGTGGACATTGATAGCTTGGGGCCCCTGTGCAAGAAATGTGTCTGGGCCCCCCTCTTTTTATGGCGACACATATATATATATATATATATATATATATATATATATATATATATATATATATAGCCACATACACACACATATATATATATGTATATATCTTACATAGTCTCCATTATTATGTATATTGCTGTCTCTTATTACATAGTGCCCTCTCTTGTTATGTACAACTCCGTCCCTTACATATTGGATTATATAGAGCCCTGTCCTTATTACATACTGTCCTCTCTTGCGAGGTATATAATGCATTGATGGCTAATGGAGCATGGGAAAGCTCCTTTTCCAATGGAGGAGCTGATGGACTGGTTGTCTGGTCACCGTCTGCTCCATCAACAGTCATTTTATATCTAACAAGAGAAGGGACTATGTAATAAAAAAGGGTGCTGTGAATAAGAAAAACAACACTAATACACTATGTAAGAGACAGTGCTGTACATTACAGCAGAGGAAGCTATATAATAAGGGACGGAATTATATATAACTAGAGAGGATGGTACGCAATAAGTGATGGTGTTATACATAAAAGAGGAAACTGTAACTAAGGACAGCGCTATACATAATAAGTTAGTACACTATATATTAAGGGACTGTGCTATACATAATAAGTGTGTACACTATATACTAAGGGACTGTGCTATACATAATAAGTGTGTACACTATATACTAAGGGACAGTGCTATACATAATAAGTGAGTATACTATATACTAAGGGACGGTGATATAAATAATAAGGCTACATTCCTGCATCCGTGTGCAGTGTTGATATGCTGCGTGCTTTTACAGATGCATTGAGCATGTCCTATGCTGATCCTCAAAATCGGATCAGAACAAAACATTCTCAGATCCATGATTTTCACGGATGTGTGGTGGACCTATAAAATTCTATGAGCCTGTGTGCAGTCTGATAAAAAAAAATCTTGAAACACACCTTATATCACACAAATGTGAGAATGTAGAATAAGGGATTTTACAGATAACATTATCACTCCAAGTCCTAGTGTACAGATACAGATTAATATTTACATACAGCACTTACCGTTGACGTCTCATCTAATTAGGGCCATTCTCTACTGTTTCTTCTCCATCTGGTCAGACCTTCATGTCGACATCTCCCAGCTATGACTCATCTTATCACGAAGATCTACGAAGCCCTGAAAATAACAAGGTCACATATATTATATACATACTTGTGTCTCCCTCCTGAATACAGATATGTACCCCACCATTAAAAATATAAAGTGATAAGCAGCACTGTGCCCCCATTGTCTATAATCTTTTACACACAATAATATAAATGATTCAGTATGTGTCTCTCCCCAAATAACTGTAAGGCTATGTGCGCATTGAAAATGTGCAAGGTTTTACAGTACAAAGTGAAATGAATGAGATCCCTGAGTCTCATGTATATGTTGCTTATTTTTTCCTTGCAGACTTCCATCAAATTCAAATCTGCATAATGTCAATTCTTGCAGCTTATTTCACCCGTACTAATAGGGGAAAATACGTACCAAAAGCATGTCACAAACGTTGCCAAAAATAAATGTGTTTTATGCAGCATTCTTCCTGCCATTAGGGTATGCAGCAGAATTTTCTCCTGCAAATCCTGAACTTGTGCATGTAGCCTTAGTTCCTGTCCTTTGTACCCACCATTCATTATAAGTTCTTGATAGCATCATTATGAATTTGGGGGTGGGAGAAGACATTACCAGGTACTGAGCAACCTCCGCCACCTCCCAATTCATTACAAGTCCCTGACAGCGTCGTCTCCCAACTTTCAATTCATTATAAAGGGTCCTATGCACCTTAACCCCTCCTCTCCCACTCCTCAATACATTTTAAATACCCAATAGCATCACAGTGAATTATGAGATGGAAGAGACACTATCAGGGGCTTAGCACCCTTCTCCGCCACTCTATTCATTTTACATCCATATCTAATGACCTCCCCCTCCTCCTGTTCATAAATCCATTATAAATCCCTCTTAGTCCCATTCCAATCTCCCACATACCTCATTGTCCTCTCCTCACACATCTATCATTGTAATCTCCACCCCCATTATTGTCCTCTCCACCACCTCCATTATTGCTTTCTCCCCCACCCCCATCATTGATCTTTCCACCACCTCCATCATTGCCTTCTCTTCTCCCCACCACCCCATCATTGCCCTCTCCACCACCTCCATCATTACCTTTTCTTCTCTCCACCACAATCATTGCCTTCTCCACCACCTCTATCAAAACACTCTCCCCTACCATCACCATCATTGCACTCTCCACCACCCCATCATTGTCTTCTCCACCACCTCCATTATTACCCTCTCCCCCATCCCTATCATTGCCTTATCCACCACCTTCATCATTGCCTTTTCTTCTCCCCACCACCCCATCATTGCCTTCTCCATCACCTCCATCATTACCCCCTCCCCTACCATCTCCATCATTGCACTTTCCACCACCCCAATATTGCCTGCTCCACCACCTCCATCATTACCCTCTCCCCCACCATCCCCATCATTGCCCTGTCCACCACCTCCATCATTGCCTTTTATTCTCCCCACCACCCCATCATTGCCTTCTCCACCACTTCCATCATTACCCCTCCTCACCATCCCTATCATTGCACTCTCCACCACCCAATCATTGCTTTTCCACCACCTCCATCATTACGCTCTACCCCACTATCCCCAGCATTGCACTCTCCACCACCCCCATCACTGCCCTTTCCACGACCACCTCAATCATTACCCTCACCCCCACTACCCCATCATTGTCCTCTCCACCACCTCCATTATTGACTTCTCCACCACCACCCTCATCATTGCCTTCTCCCCATCATTGCCTTCTTCACCACCTCAATCATTGCCCTCTCCATCAACTCCATCATTACTCTCTCCACCATCTCCATCATCATTCTCCCCCTCCATCCCCATTATTGCCCTTTCCACCACCTCCATCATTGCTTTCTCCCCCCACTGCCATGATTGCCATTTCCAGCATCTCCATTATTGCTTTCTCCCCCACCACCCCCATCTTTGCCCTCTCCACCACCTCCATCATTGCCGTCTACACCACCTCCAGCAGCCACACACACACACATGCACGCAGCACCACTCACCTCTCTGCATGTTCCCCCACAGACACACACACACAACCACTCACCTCTCCACACGTTCCCCTGCAACCGCATCATCATCATTGCCGGCAACTTTCTATCTGACACAGACGCAAGCTGAATGCTGACGTCATCCAGCCACACGTGTGTCAGACAGGAAGCCCGGGCAGGATGCAGAAGACGGATCCTTCTAGCTTCGCTGCCATTTTCTCCAGTAAGCAGTGAAACTGCAGGGATCCTCCCTGCCCGCCACACCTGAAGGCAATCTGGCCAGGGGTCTCCTAGAGCCTCGGGGCTGGAGAAACAGGCCAGATTGCCCTCATTATTAGAAGCCCTGCAGGGGCCCCTCCACCTCCAGGCCCCAGTGCAACTGCTATGGCTGCACATGCGGTATGTCTGCCCCTGCATGCTTTAGTAAAATAAAATATAAAAAAGTTTAGCATTTTTTTTAAATAAAAAATATATAAATCTAAAAGGAGGCAAAGCTGAGTTTTAAGTGTTTAGCAATATTTGCCGCATAGATTCTGTAAATAATCACAGCAGCTTAGAATGCTCAGGGACATTAAAAATGAGAAATGCGTTGACTAGTGGAATATTAAATTTGCAGAATGTCTGTTTCCTGTTTTGATCTAGCACTAACATGAAATGGCACTACAGCAAATTCAAAAGTCAATTTGATGGTAATGAGATTTCAGGTCCCCGTGTGATTAACACATCATATCTCCAGTCACAGTATATATATATGCAGTTTCTTTCCAGACAGGTCTTTAATGCATTTAGTTTTTCAATGTAATTTTGATAAGCAATGAGCATACAACGAGTGAATGCAATGCAATATGCTTTGTGCCTAATAACCCGTTAGAAAAAAATAGGATGCAACAATTACCCCATTATCCAGTGAACTTGAAACTTCTTTTATGAAGGACATAAATTCTGAAGATTTTCATTGAAGAGAATATAGTGTAATAGGAAGGTTTATGTTTTTTAATGTTTCCTTATTCCGCGAGGAATACTAGTCTTGTACTGCAGTCTATGTACTTGCATGAAACACTACCTTTTTCCATAAACATCTTAAAATATTCACATTAAAGGAGGTGCACAGTGTATATCGAGAAATGATGTGGGATACGATGGTTGCTTGTTTCTAATGGTTGGTGGGAGTCACGACAATCATAAGCCCACTTATGATAGCATTGGATTAAAGATGGCGGTATACCAGGAACACGAGTGGCAATAACTCTTAGGGTATGTGCACAGTCTTAGCATTTCCAAAAGAAAAATCTGCTGCAAATACTGGAATGTTCGCTGGAAAACATTGTATAAAATAAGTGCATTTTTGCTACACTGCATTTTTTATGCATTTTTTCCCATTTATTTGAATAGGTGAAAAACGCTGCAGAAATGCTGAAAGAAAAGACATGCTGCAGATTTGAAACTGTACAACCGAAAGAAATGAAATGGAATATAAGTTGGCATACGTGCGACATGTAGGAGCACGTTCACACTGCCCATTAAAGGGAATCTGTCACTTACTTTTTTATATATAAGCTTCGGCCACCGCCATCAGGGACTTATCTATAGCATTAAAAAACAAAATTGAAAAACAAGTTAGATTATACACACCTGGGGGGGCAGTCCGGTGCAGTCCAGTCCGATGGGTGTCGCGGTCCGGGTCCGGCACCTCCCATCTTCATGCAATGGCATCCTCTTCTTTGCCTCCTGCGCAGGCATACTGATTTGTCCTGTTGAGGGCAGCATAAAGTACTGCAGTACGCAGGGGCTGGGCTTCTCGGACCTTTCACGGCACCTGCGCACTGCAGAACTTTGCTTTTCCCTCAACAGGTCAGATAAACTACACCTGTGCAGGAGCCACGACGACAGGAAGCAAGGAAGAGGACGTCTTCGCATGAAGATGGAATGCGCCGAACCCGTACCGCGATGCCCATTGGACTGGACCGCCCCCACAGGTGAGTATAATCTAACTTGTTTTTCTTATCTTTCAGGTTACATCGGGGGCTTATCTACAGCATTGCAGAATGATGTAGATAGGCCCCTGATAGCGGTGGCCACAGCTTATATATGAAAAAGTAGGTGACAGATTCCCTATAAACAGTCTTTATGAACATAAAGAAATTGCCTTTTACTTGCATACAGTAGGGTATGTGTTCATTTTCTTTCCATCATAGATTTGAAACTGCTTCAAATCTGCAAGGAATAAATAAGCAGCATGTTAGAAATCTCCTTCACTTTGCTGGGACAAAAAAATTGCATTTTTCCCTAAAAAAAGGGGGAAAACACAGCAAAAATGCATCATGTAAACATGCAGCTAGAAAGGTCTGCAGAACAAGCAAACGTGCATAAGGCCTCTTCCATACGTCCGTATCTCTGGTCCATGTGGTGACAATTTTTACACATACCGGAAACATGTACACACGTAGACCCATTCAAATGAATGGGTCTGTGTGTTTCCATGGACCGTGTGTCCGTGTGCCCCACAGTCTTACGACGCTTCCACTGCCCTATTGTAAGGTCCGGGGAGGAGGGGGCGGAGTTTCGCTCGTGCATGCGGTGTCGAAAATGGCGGACTCGATGCACAAAAAAGTTACATGTAACTTTTTTTGTGCCAACGGTCCACCAAAACACGACGCAACCGGTTGCGACGTGTGGCCATACGTCGCAATTCGTCGCTAATGTTAGTCTATGGGGAAAAAACGCATCCTGCAGACAACTTTGCAGGATGCGTTTTTTCTCCTAAATGATGCATTGCGACGTACAGCCAACAACGCTAGTGTGAAAGTAAGAAGCGCTACAGTAAGCGCTGTTCCCCGGCGGCAGGTGCTGAAGACGGCTTTCATCATTCTCCCCTGCTCTGCCGGCGATCGGCGTGAACAGAGGAGAATGATTACAGTTATTTTAAAGTCTGAAAGATGACAGCAGGTGGGGGCTTTTGGGACGATTACTCCCATCATCCGACACTTGCTGCCACTAATAACAGTGACAGCAGGATGGGATGATCAGGGTATTCCTCAGCTGCCGCCTTCAATATTAAAAAATAAATGAATGAAAAACCCGGCGTGGGTTCCCCCCTATTTTCTTGAACCAACCAGGCAAAACTCACAGCTGGGGGCGCAATCCTCACATTTTTTACAACCAGCCTTGCTAAAGCTCACAGCTGGGGCTTGTATTGTCAGGCTGGTAAGGGGCCATTGATATAGCCCCCCTCAGCCTAAAAACAGCAGCCCGCAGCTGCCCAGAAAAGGCGCATCTATTAGGAAAACAGAAGATCAAAGGCAAGCATTGAGAACATGGGTTGGAGTGATGTGAAAGTAAAAGTATGGAAGTATATATTATTTTATATGTTTTGCGGCTCATGTTACGCTATTTAATGATCTTTGACCACCCAGGGGATAAAAAGGAAACTCCAAAACTCGTAATGTGAGCTGTGCAAAGTCATGCAAAGATGTAATAGATTTTCCTCCAAGATATGGTCAATAAATTTGACAGCAGAGCAAATCCTATGTCACGGATCTCTGGTGAATAACTCTCTGACCTTTTCTTACTACCTGTGATGCTATAAAAAGCCTACATTAAAATTTACTGCCTCGTTTTCGATGCTTTCTATCATAAATGACGGATTTCATTTTCCATTTGATGTATTTCTATATGCATGAGTTCTGTATGGAAGCAAATAGCAGCTGTGTATACAGCAGATGGGACAACGATTCTATTCCATGAAATATGGTTTCATGAACTTATCCAGGATATGCAGTCAATATTTAGCAGGGATGTCTTTTGCCTGGCAGGGGTGAATATACAATACGTCATTGACTTTTAAACAGCTCACAGTGTACACTACATTACTGGAACATCTAACAGTAATCACCCCAAAGAAAAATGTGAGTGAGAAAATCTCATGAGCCTTTAAAGGGGTTGTCCAGTCAAAACCAATAACTCTACAGTGACTCTGTGTGACTGCATAATTATGAATCCTCTCAGCCAAGCACTGTGTGCTGCAGGGATTTGCTGGTTTCAGATCTGGTACCAGAGGGGATATGTGACTTATAATAAGTGGGTGGGCCTCGCTTCCATACACTTGTATCAAGTAAGGCCACGCCCATCTAGTGACATGGCCATACAGTGTGTGTGTCTGACTAGAGGGGGCGACCTCTCCCCATACAATTGCATGTATAACTTATAAATACCCTCCAGTTCCGGGTCGGAATCCGATGAAACTCAGCACGCACTGTGCGTGCACTGAGGGAATTCATAAGTCTGACTGCAGACTTACCAGTTTTGACCGGACAACCCCTTTAATGAGCTATTCTTAGAATCACAAGTGGTTAAAATTGTAAAGTTATTGTACAATCAATCAAATTTGTAATTGATTTGTTGTAAAAAAAAATCCTGTCCGGAGAGATTTTATATATTTTTGTTCAATGTCTAGGTCCAGGGTAGGATTGGGGTGTCTGGAGCCCACAAAGGGAATTGATTCTAGGGGCCTGCCATACAGCTACAGTATATGCAAATATCTGTAAGCAGTTATCCCTGTTATAGTGGAGCATCTACTGTAAAACACAAGCGACACCTGCACATCTACTGTGTGCAAACCATAACTGGGATGTACATTTACAGTTGTTTGCATTAAAAGGGTTCTTTATTTAAAACAAGTTAGCACCGATCCATGGACTCAACAGGATAGGTGATAACTTATTGATCATTTAGCTCCGACCATTGGAAACCACACCGATCGGAAGAATGGGGAAGATTTATCCCAGACAGGACAGTTATCCCCATTTTAAAATGGAGCGCCAGGTGGGATGTCTGACCGCAACTCCATTAATTCTCTTTTGGACTTCAAGGAAAAAACAAGTTCAGCATTGTCAGCCGCTGAGGGAATAAATGGATCTGTGGTCAAGTGCACATGCCGCTCTAGTCTAATGGGGGTAAAATCTCCACATTCTGCTGATTGGGTCCCACCAATCAATATGTTATCACATATAAGTGCATCTCTGCCGCTGTGTTCCAAATATTTAATCACTGATGGAAATAATTTTCTCCTAATTAATATTAAAGAGAACAAATGACCTCCATACACAACAAAATCCACTATAGCAAGACCAATAATACCACCTACAAGGGAGAAATACATCACACCATAACTGGACTACATATTCTACCACATAGTGACCAAATAATACCACAAACTGTACAAAGAAATAGCATCACACCATAACCGGACCACATATTACAACAACATAGTGACCGAATAATACTACATACAAGGAACAGATACCGCCACACAGTGACCAGATCACATTAACAGCATATAGCAATCAAATAATACCACACACAAAGGAGAAATACCACCACACTATAACTGGACTACATATTCTACCCCATAGTGACCAAATAATACCACATACTGTACAAAGAAGAAACACCATGCCCGGACCCCATATAATGCTCTATACAGAATAATGGGCCTCATATAATGATCCATACAGGATAATTGGCCCCATATAATGCTTCATACAGAATAATGGGCCCCACATATTGCTCTATACAGAATAATGAGTCCCATATAGTGTTGAGCATTCCGATACTGCAAATATCGGGTATCGGCCGATATTCGCTGTATCGGAATTCCGATACCGAGTTCCGATATTTTTGTGATATCGGAAATCGGAATCGGAAGTTCCCAGTGTATGGTTCCCAGGGTCTGGAGGAGAGGAGACTCTCCTTCAGGCCCTGGGATCCATATTCATGTAAAAAATAAAGAATAAAAATGAAAAATATGGATATACTCACCCCTCCGGCGGACCCTGGACCTTAGCGGTGTAACCGGCAGCCTCCGTTCCTAAGAATGCAGTGAGTGTACAGGACCTGCGATGACGTCGCGGTCTTGTGATTGGTCGCGTGATCGCTCATGTGACCGCTCACGTGACCGCGACGTCATCGAGGGTCCTTCACTCACTGCATTCTTAGGAACGGAGGCTGCCGGTTACACCGCTAAGGTCCAGGGTCCGCCGGAGGGGTGAGTATATCCATATTTTTTATTTTTATTCTTTATTTTTTACATGAATATGGATCCCAGGGCCTGAAGGAGAGTTTCCTCTCCTTCAGACCCTGGGAACCATCCAGGATACCTTCCGATATTTGTGTCCCATTGACTTGTATTGGTATTGGGTATCGGTATCGGCGATATCCGATATTTTTTGGATATTCGGCCAATCCAATCCGATACCAATACTTTCAAATATCGGACGGTATCGCTCAACACTAGTCCCATATATTGCTCCATACAGAATAATGGGCGACATATAATGCTCCATACAGAATAATGTGCCCCATATAATGCTCCATATATAATAACTAGACTGTGGCCCGATTCTAACGCATCGGGTATTCTAGAATATGCATGTCCCCGTAGTATATGGACAATGATGATTCCAGAATTCGCGGCAGACTGTGCCCGTCGCTGATTGGTCGAGGCAACCTTTAGGACATCATCGTCGCCATGGCAACCATTATGACATCTACGTCGATACTGTGCCCGTCGCTGATTGGTCGAGGCCTGGCTGCCTCGACCAATCAGAGACGCGGGATTTCCATTATGACATCATTGTCGCCATGCTGTGCCCGTCTCTGATTGGTCGAGGCCTGGCGGCCTCGACCAATCAGAGATGCGGGATTTCCAGGACAGACAGACAGACAGAAAGACAGACAGACAGAAAGACAGACAGACAGAAAGACAGACAGAGAGACAGACAGACAGACGGAAAAACCCTTAGACAATTATATATATAGATGAGCCCCATATATTGCTTAATACAGAATTATGGGCCCCATATAATGCTTCATACAGAATAATGAGCCCATATATTGCTCCATACAGAATAATGGGACAATATAATTCTCCATACAGAATAAAGGGCCCCATATAATGCTCCATACAACATAATGGGCCTCATATATTGCTCCCTACAGAATAATGGGCCTCATATAACGCTCCATACTAAATGGGTCTCATAATGCTCCATACAGAATGGGCCTCATATAATGCTCCATACAAAAAATAATAATCAAATACTTTATCCATCCATTTTATCATGAGCTTGCCAAATCTATAAGAAGAAGATGACGCAAGTTGCCAGGAGTGCAGAAAAGTAAGAGGAGGAAATTTTTTATTTTGTTCCTTTTGTGGATGCTGCATGGTATTGGACGCTGGACCGTGATCTGGTTGAGTTCATGGAATCTAGGCAGGGGCATAACCCCAAAACTTTCTTATTTCCAAAGACCCCACAGCAATGAAAGATGAAGAAGGTCTGAATGACCCTTTGCCAAACTTTCCGCGATATAGTCCTTCATGGCCTGTCTCTCTGTACCAGAGATATTATATAGACTGCTCTTTAAAAAAAAGAAAGTGCAACATGTGCACATCAACCAAGACCACCAATGATAAAGGTTAATCAAAGGCTCACCTTTAGTGGTTGAGCATCCATGCACTACCCACAGGATCCAGAACATATTGAAGAGAGAGGCTTCTGGTTGAGCAGATCTTAGGGTACTGTCACACTCTGCAACTTTCCAACGATCACGACCAGCGATACGACCTGGCCGTGATCGTTGGAAAGTCGTTGTGTGGTCGCTGGAGAGCTGTCACACAGACCGCTCTCCAGCGACCAACGATGCCGAAGGCCCCGGGTAACCAGGGTAAACATCGGGTTACTAAGCGCAGGGCCACGCTTAGTAACCCGATGTTTACCCTGGTTACCAGCGTAAAAGTAAAAAAAAAAAAACAGTACATACTCACTGAAGGTGTCCTTCAGGTCCCTCGCAGTCTGCTTCCCGCTCTGACTGAGTGCCGCCGTAAAGTGAAAGCAGATCACAGCGGTGACGTCACCGCTGTGATCTGCTTTCACTTTCCGGCCGGGAGTCAGTCAGAGCGGGAAGCAGACGGCTAGGGACCTGACGGACACCGGAATTCCATCAATACTGATACTTTATTGTACATACATAGTTTTATATTTTCACATAGAAAGGAGTGGTTAGGGGTTGTCAGGGGTGGTTAGTTAATTATCATATTGTCTAGCTCCTCTGTCATTGGTTATCTAAACATATATGGAATATTGTGATTAATGCTCATATGACTGCTGATCAAGCAACTAAACTCGAGTTCTCTGTCTAGGACAAAGTGGAGACACCTGACCAGCAGTCACCAAACATCTGACTCTGTTCTGCTTTAGGGATGGAAAACCCCATATGATCTGTCTGGGTTATATCAGTTTGTCAGCCATTTTAAACCATTGATTATAATATATATATTAGCTGTGAGCATATAAGTATATATTTGATTATAGAGGAGTATACATGCAAGTGAGATCTACATGATATATATATTTCTATCACAAGCCCCCCTTAGATATCACTTGCCCTAATCCTAGCCTCCTGTCCCAAAGCGCTGCAACTCTTTTGTGCTGTTGGCGAACTGACACAAGCCTAACGCCTGTGCCCCACTCCATACAGACTTTTCGCAAATGGGCGGTCAGGAGATCTGTCCCTAACGGGGGTTCATTGCAATCAGTCTCTTAGTCAATAGCAGGTGTAGTGAGCGATGTGCAGTCTTTATCAGGTAGGTCATCTGTTCGGTCAGGCAGGGCATCCACGACATCATTCTGGCTGGGGAGCTTTCTTGCCATGCGATGAGTGGATCCAAGCGAGTCTTCCCTCCAGTTTCACAGAGTTTGGTGTCATCAGCAGCACTTGAGCAGGACCATCAAATCTGGGATCGAGTGGTGTTCTCCTTACAAGCTTTTTCACCAACACCCAGTCTCCTGGCTTCTAGGAGTGCATACCGGACACTGAATCTGGATCTGGCAATGAAGAAAAAAACTCGAGAATGGATGTTAGCAAGTTTCTTGGTGATTTCAATTACATAAGCAGACAAAGTATCATATTGCATAATCAGCTGCTAAGGGAAAGGATACCCCTAACCTGGGACTAGACACAAACAAAATTTCATATGGTGACAGCTTTTCTGGGCCTCTGGGAGTGTGCCTAACACTGAGTAGTGTGATTGGGAGTGTGTAGGCCTAAGTCTGACCCTACTGCTGACTAGATCTCTCATGTGAGGTTTGCTGTGAATGCAGGTCCCTGGTCACTCTCTATCACTTCTGGGACCCCATAGCTGCATATCTCGTCTCTGAGAGTAGCTTCTTTGCAGTAGTCTTTGCTGACTGGTTCCTCACTGGGAAAGCTTCTGGCCATCCTGAGAACACGTCCGCGACCACAAGGGCATATTCGAATCCTCCACTTGGCGGCATCTGGATGTGGTCTATCTGGATCCTCTGGAAGGGGGTACAGTGGTCTGGCAAGTTGATGTGTGGGAACTTTCTTCATTCTTCCAGGGTTGCATTTGCCACAGGTCAGACAGCTGTTTATGAACTTGGCTGTTAGGGTGGAGATTTCTGGAGCGAACCAGTAAGCACCAATCGGATCATTCATCTGTGTCTTTAATCTGTGTGTGGGCCCATGTGCCCACTGGACCACCATAGGGTACATGCTTCGGGGTAAACAGGGTTTGTAGTCCATTGAGTATACCCTTCCTTCTTCATGTGTTGCTCTCTTCTGCATCCAGCATTCCTTCTTGTCCTTTGGGGCTTGCTCTTGCAGCTTTTTGAGCAGATCACAGGACGTCATCTTGTCAGGTTTCCTGTCTTCAGCCGTCCTGTAGTAGCCGTCCGGCTCTACGACCTCTTCCACTTGTCCATATTGTCTTCCCTTGACTGTTTCTTTGGCTGCCATATCCGCCATGTTGTTGCCTCGTGCCCCTACTGTGTCCAGTTTTCCATGCGCTTTGACTTTTAGCATTGTCACCACTTTTGGAAGTTGAAGTGTGTTCAGCAGGTCCTTAATGGCTCCATTGATGCTTCACGGTTGCTCCGCTTGCTGTGAGGAAGTCCCTTGCAGCCCAGATGGGTCCGAAGTCGTGTGCTATGCCATGCAAGTACCTTGAATCGGTAAACATTTTCTCAGTCTTGTCTTCTGCCATCTGGTAGGCCTTCATCAGCGCTATCAGTTCTGCTTCCTGGGCTGACAGACTGGGCGGCAGACTTCTGGACCACAGGATCTCTTGATTGCTGGTCGCTGCACCTCCCGTGTGGAATCTTCCTTCATCATCTGCAAATCTGGAGCCATCCACATAGAGGATCAACTCTGGGTTGGTCAGTGGCTCTTCTGCCACCTTGGGTAGTCCTGCTGTTTCCTGTTGCATGATGCTGAAGCAATCATGGTCATCCGTCCGGAGCAAATTCAGATCCCTGCAGAAGGTATCATGCAGATTTTGATCAGACTTTTTATCTGAGGATCCGTATCTGTATCCCCCCTTGGGAGTGGGAGTAGAGTGGGCGGATTGAGGACTGTGCATCTGGAGATGGTGACATTGTTGGGCAGGAGTAGAGAGCACTGGAGGCGAAGATGCCTGGCGGTGGAGAGATGTTTTAGCTGGGTTTGGTTGAAGATTGCCGAGATGTCATGCGGAGCCAGGATTTCCAATGGTTTTTCCACTGATGTCAGTAGTCCTGTCCAGGAGGGCGTGTGCTGCAACTGCTGCTCTCATGCGGGAGGAAGAGGCTCCCCTTGCAACTGGATCCAGGCAAGCTGAAAAGTAGTCCGAAAGTCTCTGCTTTCCCCCCTGAAGCTGTGTCAGGACTCCAGTAGCAAGGCCTTCTCTTCTCATCAAGTAGAGACGGAATGGCTTCTTGTAGTCAGATAGGCCTAGTGCTGGCAGAGACTACAGAGCCTTTTAACTTCTTGAACGAACTGAAGGCCACATCTCTCTGGAGGAACGGGGGTCACGCTGACGTATTCACACAGAGGCTGCATTAGGACGGAAGCATCAGGGATCCAGGCTCTGCAATATGAAACTAGACCAAGGAAGGCCTGTAGCACCTTTGGAGTTGTCGGAGGGACCATCTTCTCCACTGTGGTCTTCCGGTCATCTGTCAGGTGTTTCGCCTGGTGAGCAATACAGTGTCTCTGGAACGTAACTTGCTTCAGACACCACTGGACTTTGTTCTTTGAGATCTTGCAGTGCTGCTCCGCCAGGTAGAGTAGGAGATACAAGGAATGGGCTTTACACGTGTCAAAGTCAACTGCACAAAGGAGTAGATTGTCCATGTATTGTAGCAGGGTTACTTCTGCTTGTTCTGTGACTCAGTTGGTGAGAACTGTGGACATTGCTTTGGTGAACTGTGAAGGGCTGTTCTGGGCCCACTGTGGCATCACTGTCCATGTGTGGTGTCCCCCCTGGTGCATTAAGGCAAACAGGAACTGGTCATCCGGGTGAAGGGGGAACACTGGAGAAAACCTTAGTCAGGTCGGTCACTGTGAACACTTTTGCTGTGGCAGGCACATTCGAGAGCAGAGTGTGCGGATTCGGCATAATTGCAGTTTCAAACACTGTGGTGTCATTCACAGCTCTCAGGTCATATACCATTCTGAACTTGGCTGGCGCTCCTTTTACAGTCTTTTTCTTGACGGGGAAAAGCGGGGTATTGCAAGGCGATTTGCGAGGAACAATGATTCCTATTTCCAGGTAGACCTTCAGTTGGTCAGAGGCAGCTTGACTCTAGGCCTGGCCTGGGCCTTACGAGGGTACGGGGTACATGGCTTGAGTGACACCCGTACTGGGGCAACTTGAGGTTTTCTCACGTGCTGGGGTCCCTTAGACCATAGACTTTCTGGTACTATGTCCAGTACCTCCTTGAGTAGGCCTCATTGGTTGCTTAATGTTCTTGTAGGGCCGCCAGCATGACTCTTCTTGGGTCAGGGATGAAGAAAGTGTCACTGTCCCATCTTCCTGGAACACTGTGGTTGCCTTCAGCTTCTGCAGTAGGTTCGCTCCCAGCAGGTTGAGTGGCAGGTCCTTTACACCACAAACTGGGACAGGATAGAGTGTCCTGGCTGAGTGCACACGCTCAGTGGCTTTGTAAGCTGAGAATGTCTGACTTGACCATCAATGCCCATGCGAGACACAGAGAATTCTGATAGGCAGGTGGGATCAGCGAGTTCCACAGGTGTCATCACACTTCTGGCTGCACCACTTTGGATCTGACAACGCCATCCACTTTAAGGGTAATTTGAGGTATTGGTCTTGCAGATGAAGTTTTACATGTCAGGAGCATAGTGTCTTGCGGGCCTGGCTTGCTTGCCTCTGTTCTGGTAATGGCCAAACTTGCCACAGATGTAACCCTTGACACTTCTTCTGTCTTTGTAGGGTGGTTGCGCTTCCAGGTCAGTAGTCACCATGAGAGGGGCTGTCTTCTGCACCCCTGGTTGAGACTCAATCCTTTTGGCTACTGTGATCAACGGCATGATGGGTACTGTAGCAGCAGCGGGGTACGGTCTGCTGATTGAAGCTGCGGTGGTAAGACGGGGCCTGCAGGTGCATTCGTGGCGAGGCCCGGGGTGCCATGAGACCGGCGGCTGCATCCAACCCAAGGTCTTGGGGCGTTACAGGGGCTGTGGCTGCATCTGCCATCACTTCTTCCTCCTGCTCCGACATAGCTTCTCCCCTTTGCTAACCTTATTGAGGTCGGTGTCTCCTCTCTGGAGTCTGCAGCGGTTCTTCTGGTGTGTTGGTCGGCACTTTGCAGCGTCTTCACCTCTGGCTCCCCTTCCAGCGTTCTCAGCAGCACGGCACCCGTTTCCTTCTTCGCGCTCTTTGTGGTGCTATAATGGCGGCAGTTTTGGTGACAATCGGCAATAAACAGTCTCCTAGGCGCACATAAAACATTTTTTTTCTGGGTCAGTCCACTGCTATTGACCTGTTCCTAGGCCTAGCCACTATCAGTGGTTTCCTGATTGGCTGTCTCAGTCCATGCCCAAAGGCCTGTGTATCTGGTCATGAATGGTAAAGCCCAAGTCTTGGGATACTTGCATTACTCTGCAATGAAACTTCTTTACAGACTCTGTCTTTTCTTGGCTCATGTCATGTAAGCTGAGGGCCTGTCCGGCCAGCCTGCCTTTGGCCCACTCTCTGAGTTGTTCAATTAGCTGTGGCCCTGACTTCCAAGCATGTACGTCTGATTCTGCTGGAAGTTTGAATTGTTCCTTCATGATTGGCCAGAGTGCATCACCTGCTTCTATTTTCATTCATGGCCCAGAGATCATTCCAGGTGGCTGCATATGTTTGCTGCTTCTGCTACTTTCTTCGGTAAAATGGCATAGGATGCATCCCTGGGTCTGGACTATTGTCACCTGACTTGAAGTGCAGTGCACATAGTGTAATGGTGGTGCCTCTATCTGCCCCTGCATTCTTGGTGCCTGTGGGCTTCTTTTCTAGTACTGGACAGCATGTATGATGTTCCCTCTTCATCTTCATCGGAGGAATAGTTGTGATGGCTTGTACCGGGGTCATACACTGACTGATTTTGGACTTAGAAGTTGCTTTTTTTTTTTTTTTTTTTATGTGAGGATGTCTTCCCCCTTGCTGAAGCTATGATGGATTAGGATTATAGTTTCATGTTGGTGTGAATGTGGATGTAGGCAGCTCTGACCGGTGCTGAAGCTGTACATTATCAATACATGGTGATATCAAAGTTCATGTAAAACCTTAAGGGTTACAATATTGTTGACTGTGAAATGAGGTAACGGAGGATCTGTCAGTGAGCTCGTTCTGATATCACTCCTCCCCCCTCTGCACCCAGGGCTGAGCTGACTGCTGCCTGATATGTCTGGGGCTGCCCACTGTAGGGGGGGCTTTCACCTTCTTTCCCCGATATCACAACTGGCAATGGCTGGACTGTGCCAGGGACACCTTGTGCTGTAAGCACCATATTGTTTGAATTGGGCGTTGGCCCAGCCGGCAACACGGAGGAAAAAAAGAGGAAGAAGAAGGAGGAGGGGTTGAGGAGTGAGACAAAGGAATAGTAGGAGGGGAGAGAGAATGTGGAGAGAGAGAGAAGAAAGGTGTGGTGGGGGAGTGGATAAGGAGGGAGGAGAAGATGGAGGGTGGAGGGAGGAGAGAGGGAGGAGAAGAGAGGAGTGGAGAAAGAGGGGAAGAGAGAGAAGAGAAAAAATGTGGAGGAAGAGGAAAGGAGAGAGAGAGAGAGAGAGAGAGAGAGAGTGCGGAGAGAAAAGACTGACAGAGGAAAAAAAAAAAAAAAGAAAAAGGAGGATAGATGAGAACAACAAGAATAATAGAGAGGAGCAATTATGCCTTCTCCCTGTAGGGAGAGATGGGGCGCACCACATACTGTGCAAAAATAACTACCTAAACCATGGATTCTGCTAAAAGCAGACTGCGCAGATTCTCCCGTCTCATACCCACAAAAATCACTTCCTGGTTTGCTCATATAACTTTCTGTACCACCTAAACGATGTAAGCTCTGCTGCCACTTCATACCATGTATTAGTATTCAGCAATCTAACATCAGCTACTGTAACTTCCCTTATTTTCCTTTCTACGTCATGCCACTCTGCAGCTTGAAATCTGCCATTCTAATGAATTTCACGTACTTTATACCTTCCAAAAATCTTCACATACTTAACACCTTCGTATTCTGCCACTATCTAGGGGCTGTTTTCTCATCAGGAAGTAAAAAGACTTTCCTGTTGCTCGGCCACTTTGTTCCCCATGGCAAAAGCAAAAAATGAAAATGAAAAACACATAAAAATGAAAAAAGAAAACAGTATTAAAAAAAAACTTCTAAAAATGAGTATATAAAACTCTAAGAAAAACTCAAAACGATAAGAAAAACCGTCAAAAACTTAGTTCACAACCAAAAACTCAAAACTTTGATACAATAGTAAAGAAAAAAAAAACTTTTTTCAAAAATATATATATATAAAAAATAAAAAGGTAAAGAGATTGAAGATTGAGGAAAACTTAATTAAAAAAACTTTAAAATGCCGCAAAAAGAAAAAAAAAACCCCTAAGAGAGTTAAAAAAATTAAAAATGAAAACGGCTGTCAGTCAGAGACACACTTCCTCTTAGATATCACGTATGCCATTGCAATAATATCAAATGTCACTAAAATCACGTTTCTGAAAACACTTATGTCACATCAAAAATGATAGATACAACTTAAATTTCACTTCTTCACAAAAAAAACTACACATACCCAGCACTGCAGCTGAAAACAGTCCGGAAAAAAAATGTGACAGTTTGATTTACAATGCATATCTCTCTGCTAAACAGCACGGAGAAAGAGGAAGTTCGGACAAGAGAACTATTTCTGCTTCTTAAAGCGGCAATAGTACATGACACAAACAGACAGATAGACAATCCGAGAGATGCCCTTTTAAATTCTGTGACACATGCAGGCTGCGCTGGGAACAGACTACTGCCAATCGCACTGGACGCACCTGCGCCCGGGCCACCTGAGTGCTTGAGAAGCACAACAAGCGGGAAATCTACCACCCCGGTCCGGACGTCCTGACTGGATCGCCGGCACTACGGGAATCTGCAGTAGCCCTCTTAAAGGGAACCTGTCACCTGAATTTGGCGGAACCAGTTTTGGGTCATATGGGCGGGGTTTTCGAGTGTTTGATTCACCCTTTCCTTACCCGCTGGCTGCATGCTGGCTGCAATATTGGATTGAAGTTCATTGTCTGTCCTCCATAGTACACGCTTGCGTAAGGCAAGATTGCCTTGAGCAGGCGTGTACTCCGGAGGACAGAGAATGAACTTCAATCCAATATTGCGGCCAGCATGCAGCCAGCGGGTAAGGAAAGGGTGAATCAAACACCCGAAAACCCCGCCCATATGACCCAAAACTGGTCCCGCCAAATTCAGGTGACAGGTTCCCTTTAAGTTATCACTACCCGTGCCTGGAACATGGGACTACCTGCCCCGGAACTCTGCGTGTTCCTCCTATGCACGGGAATCCTGCAATAACTTATCGAGCGATTTGGCCTCCTGCGGTCTGTTTCTCAGCAACCACAAACAAAAGTCACTTTTTCTTCCTCTCTCGGATTTTACACAAACACATACACGGTCCACAGCAGACACCTCCCAGGGTGGATTCGTGGCTACGGATTTTTTACACTACCTGGGAATTTGTGACCACATCTTACCGGCAAGAAGCATAGACAAGGACTGGGCACAGGGGACTTTCAGGTAAGATGATAACATTTTCTTACCTTACTTATGGAGCTGCGCAGTCTCCTGCCCCTGTGCCAGGCCACAGCCATAGCTTCCGTTCCGGTCAGTAGTGGGTCCACGTGTGCGTTTCATCCGAGCCGTTGGGCGCCATTCTGTTATGGAAATATTAGGGTTGGATAAATATATCCCTGTGTGTGCTGTGGCCGCTCCCAATTAGACTGAGTATTTTGAGCGCTCATCAAGAATGGACTGTACACAACTGTGACAGAACAACATTCCATCAATACTGATACTTTATTGTACATACATAGTTTTATATTTTCACATAGAAAGGAGTGGTTAGGGGTTGTCAGGGGTGGTTAGTTAATTATCATATTGTCTAGCTCCTCTGTCATTGGTTATCTAAACATATATGGAATATTGTGATTAATGCTCATATGACTGCTGATCAAGCAACTAAACTCGAGTTCTCTGTCTAGGACAAAGTGGAGACACCTGACCAGCAGTCACCAAACATCTGACTCTGTTCTGCTTTAGGGATGGAAAACCCCATATGATCTGTCTGGGTTATATCAGTTTGTCAGCCATTTTAAACCATTGATTATAATATATATATTAGCTGTGAGCATATAAGTATATATTTGATTATAGAGGAGTATACATGCAAGTGAGATCTACATGATATATATATTTCTATCACAGTAGCGACAAAAGTGCCACTGTGAGACAGTACCCTTACAGCGCTACCCACAAACTTTCCAGTCAAGACCAAGAAAAGCAAGTTTTTAAAACTTTATTTGCTTTGCATTTCTGAGAAGTTCCTGCTCCTTCTTCTTCAGGTAAGCATATAGCACATGTGATGTTTACAAAAACCATATAACAATGCTGTGATTATTGGCTAACAAATCAAACGCTAGGCACAACAGGTGATAATCCAATTATGCAAATTGAACTTGTCTATATTCTTGATCATCAGCAAATGCCATAACATAACACTATATAAACATTTACTAGGTGTTCAAATTTCAAAGATTCACATGCAAGAACAAGTGAGGGTGAATAACTTGAATATCCAAAAAGATTCCCTTTTGATCAATCTCTGCAGTATGTTGGGTATTAATATTTATATATACGTCTGAAAAAACTGCAACATCATCCCCAATCTTAAATCCCACTAGGATAGAGAACAAAATCAAATACGGTTTGATAACCACCTTTAATCAGTCTCACAAACTGATAAGAGGTGCGTTATCAAAACATTGGGGATATACTCACCAATGACCCCATATTATTGGGACATATTCATTCACTCCCAAATATTATCTGTAGGAGAAACATGAATCTTATAAATCATGTTGCTCCAAGAAGAATAAGGCATCACCAATCAATAACATCATCTTCACTTTCTACACTCAGCAATGGAATCTATGGATCCTATAGATGCAATGGAAAAGGCTGTTTTTGTTGCAAAATGTAGAGGCATGGAGAAAAAGACAACAGTTAACACAAACAGTACTGTGTTCCACTCTCCCAGTGCATTTTCCACAGACCGGTTTGTTACAGCTTGCACAAGTTGCAATCGTTTTGTTTTTGTTGCATCTTCTAACTTCACATTTTCTACACTTACGGATTTCTTGTCCTTTTGTTTGTTGTCCAGACATTGTGGATGATGGGCCACTTCTTGATTCCAAATAATTCTTGCAAAGCTCTAATGCCAGCTGGAGAATGAACGCCCCTTTGCTAAATCGCCTCCGAGTTGCTGTTCTACAGAGTATTCTTGTGTTTATACCTGCTAAATCAAGTACGGTACATTACAAAACACCTAAACAGGCCATCGGCAGCTTCCATATTTTGAGGTGTACTTTCGAGCCATCTGGTTTACTGTGTCCACTTCATCCTTTGTTTTATTGTAAAATGTTACCGTTTCTGTTTTTTTTCTTGTAGTTTCCAACTTCTTCATTTGGGTGAAGGCTACTGAGGAAAATGACATTCTTATTTGGCTTACCTTGGTAAACTGTAACAGTTATGTCACCATTCTTCATCACAGTAGTCTCGCATGTATTTGTTCTTTGGTTTTTTTTGGCCAAAGATGGAATTTATTTTCTTGCACGATTCATTGTTCTCACAATGCTTGTTCTCTTTGCTTTCAGCGTATTGACAAGTTTCAATGAAGTGAAAAACTTATCTGTAGTAACTTTTCGTCCCTTGTTCAAAAATAGATCCATTAGTTTGAGAACATTGTGCTCTGCAAGAGACTGATCAACCGGTCATCTTTTCCCAAAAATTGAAACCTGTTTCAGAGGTAATTGGATTCAATTTCAGTTGCTAGCCAGAATTTTATTCCAAATCTGTCCAGCTCATGGGCTATATATTGGGTGAAAAAACATCTTAATTTAGTTGGAAAAAGCTGTTCATCAATTGTCAGGATTTATCGAAGTTTGTAACACAGGATGCAATTTCCAATAAAGCTATTACACAATTCAGAAAATAAAGCAAACTTGTCATTCTTCTATGTGTCAGTGGATTTTATGTCAAATTGTACAAATTGTATCAATTATTCAAGCTTACATGTCAGCATAGTGTCATGAAAGAAGAGAGGACCCGAAGTACTTGACCACAAGATTTTTTCAGAAAAACCATTTGCATTATATGCGCTTGGTACATATAATATTGCAATAAATGCATAAAGCTCAATTAGAGAAA
Source organism: Ranitomeya variabilis (assembly GCF_051348905.1). NCBI lineage: Eukaryota > Metazoa > Chordata > Amphibia > Anura > Dendrobatidae > Ranitomeya > Ranitomeya variabilis. The sequence continues at coordinate 68,529,690 of NC_135237.1, read as the reverse complement.
CTGTTCATTTATCATCTTCAAGTCTCTGACAAGCCTCTGTTTCTGCATTTTTTTTATGTGGCGAAGTATAGGTTCATCAATTAGAAACCTCAGCGCTCTTCCCATTGATGGTCTCCCATTTGGCATAAGCGGTGGGTCCAGATGTTTCTCGTAGTATGTTTGTAGGGACAGTCGGCCAGTAGCAGAGGCTCTTTATGACCTACAACAGGTGGAATGTCCACTGTGCCTTTCTTTCCCCCTCCATATCCAACATCTTGTGGTTGGGTCACTCTTCCTCTACCTCTCCATAATTGTGGTGTTGCCATTCATCTTGTTGATGTAGTAGGATGTCCATCATACATAATCTTCGGTATTGTCCATTATATCACTGTTACTGCTTGACTCTGATTATTCGGAAATGTCATGAGGAAAATATACTTCATTAGACAATGAGTCTACTTGTTCCTGATTTTCTTTTTCTGACTCATTTTCAGATAATTTCAGAAGATATTTCAAAATATTTTTGCTTTTCAGACCCCGGTGCTTACTCAAGCTTCAAATACAAGTTGAAAAAAATGACCTATAAGATCGTGCAAGTAATAAAATTTAATTATAGAAACATGCGGAGTTGTAACTTCAACTGTAATGTTTACTACTGAAATGCAGGCAAAAATCGCTAGTAGATACATGGATCAACTATGTTCAGACAAGTTTAGACAAAACAAAATGCAGAATCATCTGTGATATGCAATGACACGATTATACTCTACAACTAGGAAGAAGCACTGTGATTTTCTGTACTCTGTAATATTAGATGTATTGCCTACTACTACTTTTATGTATGGGGTCAATTTGACCCCTTTGGTACTTATAGGTATGAATTGTAAAATCTGGGCCCCTGGAAAAATTACAATTCATTTTTGTGTCTTAAAATATACACTAACATGAAAAAACAAAAGTCAGAGAAACTCAGAACTCATTTGTTAAAATTTTAGAAATTATAAGAAAAATAAAAATCAAAAGGGTCAAAATGACCCTTCCTGCCTTCCGGTAATTCTAGTGTTAGAAGACACACAGTTTATAATTTTAAGCTTTTTTTCACATGATGTTTTTATCAGACAAGCTAGGAAAGGACACGCTCCAAAACCTGCCTGAAAATGTGCTAACTAAACACTTAAAAGAATGAACATATTTATTTCAATGTAAAAATGAATTTATGTACAATTCTTCAGGTGTCTTCCACTCTGTAGTTGTTCTATACTTTACATACGAGTCAATGGCAAGGCTCAGAAGAAACCTGGGCATCTTTTTGAGCCTTGAGTCAGCATTTTTTGCTTCAAAAGCTGATATTGGTTTCTTCATTGTTGAATGGAGTTACAAAAATGTCTGGAAAACGCCATGAAGGAAAAAATGCTTAAAATAACTGCCTACAGTCAATAACATTGAAAAGGAGTCCAAGTTTACAAAAAAAAAATGCTATAATAAAGACCTTTTAGGCTTACAAAATACCAAAAAAAGATGATTTCTTGAAGCATCTTCTGGTTGAAAAACAGACGTTTTTGACCACCAGAAAGATCGTGAGCACATATCCTAAAGTAAGCTTTGAAGTGATATCACTGCTATCAACAGAAATCCTGCATTGCTGTTGGCAAGCATCCAGACTTGCAGTGGATACTGCATCTCTAGTCACATCTCTGCTTCTGACAAGCTGATACGCCAATAATTAGCTCCTGACTACCAGTTCATCTGGCATACTCGAGAAATTGATTATCATCTTCACTAGTGGGCTAAAATTGCATACCCATCCATTACTTCTAATAGCACACTGATGAAGGTCTTCAAAGACCGAAACATTAGTTGTGACTACTACTGTATGTATCTCACAATACATTAAATTTTCTTTCATCACATCCATTTGAGTGTGCCAAGTACTATATATATATATACTATGTCAAACATCCATAGTCACAACTCCAAGAAGGTAAGTAATGCCAAAAATGCTTTGCAATTACACGTTTTGTTATACACGTTTATTTCCTTCATGTGTATTGGAACAACACAAAAAAAACAGAGAAAAAGGCAAATTGCATCTGATATCACACAAAACCCTTAAAAATGGTCCAGACAAAACTGTTGGCACCCTCAACTTAATATTTGGTTCCTTACTCTTTGGAATAAATACAGTAACTGCAATCAATCACTTCCTATAACCAACAGCTAGCTTCTTAAACCTCTCAACTGGATTTTTGACCACTCTTCTTTTTTGCAAGCTGCTTCAGGTCTCTCATAATTGAAGGCGCCTTCTCCAAACAGCAATTTTAAGATCTCTCCCCAGGTGTTCAATGGGATTTAGTTCCAGTCTCATTGCTGGCCACTTCAGAACTCTCCAGCGCTTTGTTTCCATTCTTTTCTGTGTGTTTCTTGAAGTATGTTTGATGTCATTGTGCTACTGGAAGACTTATGATGACCTGGGACACAAACCAAGTTTTCTGACATTGGGCACAACATTGAGACCCAAAATCCTTTAGTAATCTTCGATTTCATGATGCCTTACATACAGTCAAGGCATTCAGTGCCAGAGGCAGCAAAAAAAACAACAACCATCTTTAAACTTCAACCATTGACTGCAGGTACTGAGTCACCATAGCTATATTCTGGTTCTCTTAACTCCTTTTTATTTCCATGGGATTTACAGAAATAACACAGCACAGCTCTTTAAACTGTTTTACTAGCCCCATCCACTTGTGGCTTGCACAGTAACTTGGATATGTCTGAAAGCCCAAAGAATATTGGTTACATGTTGTGCGACTGCTTTTTTTTTTACTAGTAATATAAAATAATACATTCCAATCATTTTCAAAATAATATCAGACATATATATAACAGTGACTATCATTATGTACCCTGAGAACATTTTCTCCAAGTGCAAATTGCCTCCATTATCTTGCTAAGAAATTGTAGCAATACTTCACTTCAGCAAATGGGCACCATTGTTATATCAAGTAAATATGTATCTCTATACACAGATTATCTTCTTAGCTCAGAAAATCCATGATCTAGCCTCTAATAAATGTGTGTACCCCCATGTCAGTTATATACACTCACCGGCCACTTTATTAGGTACACCATGCTAGTAACGGGTTGGACCCCCTTTTGCCTTCAGAACTGCTTCAATTCTTCGTGGCATAGATTCAACAAGGTGCTGGAAGCATTCCTCAGAGATTTTGGTCCATATTGACATGATGGCATCACACAGTTGCCGCAGATTTGTCGGCTGCACATCCCAAAGATGCTCCATACAAGGCAGGATGGATCCATGCTTTCATGTTGTTTACGCCAAATTCTGACCCTACCATCCGAATGTCGCAGCAGAAATCGAGACTCATCAGACCAAGCAACGTTTTTCCAATCTTCTACTGTCCAATTTCGATGAGCTTGTACAAATTGTAGCCTCAGTTTCCTGTTCTTAGCTGAAAGGAGTGGTACCCGGTGTGGTCTTCTGCTGCTGTAGCCCATCTGCCTCAAAGTTCGACGCACTGTGCGTTCAGAGATGCTCTTAGGCCTACCTTGGTTGTAACGGGTGGCGATTTGAGTCACTGTTGCCTTTCTATCAGCTCGAACCAGTCTGCCCATTCTCCTCTGACCTCTGGCATCAACAAGGCATTTCCGCCCACAGAACTGCCGCTCACTGGATTTTTTTTCTTTTTCGGACCATTCTCTGTAAACCCTAGAGATGGTTGTGCGTGAAAATCCCAGTAGATCAGCAGTTTCTGAAATACTCAGACCAGCCCTTCTGGCACCAACAACCATGCCACGTTCAAAGGCACTCAAATCACCTTTCTTCCCCATACTGATGCTCGGTTTGAACTGCAGGAGATTGTCTTGACCATGTCTACATGCCTAAATGCACTGAGTTGCCGCCATGTGATTGGCTGATTAGAAATTAAGTGTTAACAAGAAGTTGGACAGGTGTACCTAATAAAGTGGCCAGTGAGTGTATATATAACAACCATCTACATTTTATGCCCTCAAGTCACAGAGACTAGTTTAAAGAAGTTTTCATGGTATATTCTGTGTATTTCTTTCAGCCATCATTATTTTCTGCCTAGAGATATATAATGTTTAGAAAAATCACCATTTTTACTGCAATGACTTAGAAAAGATGAAAACTTTAAAAAAAAATTCTTAAACATGAACAAGATTTTCATTATCTGTTCTTAAAGTATTTTAGGTTATTGAGTTTGATTTTTTTTACAAAGTGTATAATACCACCTACCACAATTTATTATGTAGTCAAAACGCAAAAAAAAAAACAAAATGAGAAAATATCCTACAGCAAGTAAATAAGCAAAATAGTAACAGTACATGTAAATAGTATTCAAATATGTAAAATGGGCACAAAAATGTAATGGTTTCTGAGCCAGGACTGGAGGGTATGTATGAGCTATACACACTCCTGACCAGAGCCAAACTGGTAGGCGCAGCCCCACTCCATACACTTGTATTAAGTGAGACCACGTCCTGACTAGTGAAGAGGTCATGCAATGAGCATGGCTGACCAGAGGGCCACGCCTCTCTCCAAACAAGTGTATAAAGCGATTCCAAACCCACTGGAAGGGCTCTGGACGAGAGTATTTTTAACACATACTTTCTTCCGGTCCTGGCTCAGAAACCAGTGATTCCTCGCAGCACACAGTGTGTGTGCTGGGGGGGATTCATAAGTCTGCAGTCACAAAGTGACTGCAGACTTTTCGGTTTGGACTGAACAACCCTTTTAAGGAACCAATGCCACATCTCTGGTACTGCTATGAAGCAGAACCAGAAGCAGCTCGTAGGTTCAAATCCCTTTGGGGTACTAAGAAATACAGTGAAAAACTTTACAATAAGCAAGAAAAATAAAAATCTTAAGGGTCTTTGAAGAAGGAAAAAAAAGGAAGATCAAATTGAAAAAAATTGCTCTGATCTGTAATATGTTAACATATACTTTTGTTTTTAAATTGAGTGACTGTGATGGATGTGTCTGATGGACGGCATCTGTTGATCATTAGTGATAGGCAAACGTGCATTGATAACGTCCTATCTGAGCATGCTAAGTTGATATTCGAGTATTCTTGCAGTGCTCGTTTATTATGTTTGCGTCCCCGTGGCTGCATGATTTGTGGCTGTTAGACAGCCTGAACACATACGGGGATTGCCTGTTTGTTAGGGGATCTCCACATGTGTTAAGGCTGTCTAACAACTGCAAATCATACAGCCACTGGGAAGAAAACATGTACGAGCACTCCCAGATACTCAGATAACACCCGAGCATACTCGGATGAGACGTTGTCTGAGCACAGTCGCCCATCACTATTGACCATCTGTCAGAAAAGATTCTACTAGATTGCAGTGACACATAGATGACATCCATCAGTGTTGTGAATTTACCTTTTGGCTCCCTCTAGTGGCTACTAGTGATTTGACTCTGGGTATGTCATTCATCCCTTGTATGCTCACCTGGGTCGTTAGGTCAGGGGTTTGGCTATATAAGCTCTCTGGACCTTCAGTTCAATGCCTGGCAACGTTGATATCAGAGCTAATCTGTAGTGCTCTTGTCTTCTGATCCTGGTTCCTGCGTTATTAAGCTAAGTCAGCTTTCTTGCTTTTTGCTATTTGTTTTTGTTTGCATTTTTGTCCAGCTTGTATATAATCTGTATCCTGACCTTGCTGGAAGCTCTAGGGTGGCTGGTGTTCTCCCCCCGAGCCGTTAGACGGTTCGGGGGTTCTTGAATCTCCAGTGTGGATTTTTGATAGGGTTTTTGTTGACCATATAAGTTATCTTACTACATTCTGCTATTAGTAAGCGGGCCTCTCTTTGCTAAACCTAGTTCATCTCTGTGTTTGTCATTTCCTCTTACCTCACCGTTATTATTTGTGGGGGGCTTCTATCCGACTTTTGGGGTCTTTCCTCTGGAGGCAAGAGAGGTCTTTGTTTTCCTCTTCTAGGGGTAGTTAGCTCTCCGGCTGGCGCGTGACATCTAGCGACCAACGTAGGCATGTTCCCCGGCTACTTCTAGTGTTGGCGTTAGGAGTAGATATATGGTCAACCCAGTTACCACTGCCCTATGAGCTGGATTTTTGTACTTCGCAGACTTGCTGATATCTCTGAGACCCTCGCCATTGGGGTCATAACAGTTTGCCAGGCCAGTATTAAATGTTAAATGCATTGCAGAAGCGGGATTATAAGAAAGAAAGTTCTGAGTTTTTTTTGTTTTGTTTTTTTTTTTCTCTCTCTCATTTTTTTCTCTTTTCCCCTTAACCTCTGAGTGGCTTGTGATTGCTGCAGACATGAATGTCCAGACCTTGATTACAAGTGTGGACCAGCTTGCTGCTCGTGTGCAGGGCATACAAGATTATGTTACCAGAAATCCTATGTCAGAACCTAAGATACCGATTCCTGAACTGTTTTCCGGAGATCGATTTAAGTTTAGAAATTTCAGGAATAATTGTAAATTGTTTTTGTCCCTGAGACCCTGTTCCTCTGGAGACTCCGCTCAGCAAGTGAAAATTGTTATTTCTTTTTTACGGGGCGACCCTCAGGATTGGGCTTTCTCGCTAGCGCCAGGAGATCCGGCATTGGCTGATATTGATGCGTTTTTTCTGGCGCTCGGTTTGCTTTATGAGGAACCCAATCTTGACATTCAGGCAGAAAAAGCCTTGCTGGCTATGTCTCAGGGTCAGGACGAGGCTGAAGTGTATTGCCAAAAATTTCGGAAATGGTCCGTGCTGACCCAGTGGAACGAATGTGCATTGGCTGCAAATTTTAGAAATGGCCTTTCTGAAGCCATTAAGAATGTGATGGTGGGTTTTCCCATTCCCACAGGTCTGAATGATTCCATGGCCCTGGCAATTCAAATTGACCGGCGGTTGCGGGAGCGCAAAACCGCAAATTCCCTCATGGTGTTGTCTGAACAGGCACCTGATTTAATGCAATGTGATAGAATCCTGACTAGAAATGAGCGGAAAATTCATAGACGCCAGAATGGCTTGTGTTACTACTGTGGTGATTCTACACATGTTATCTCAGCATGCTCTAAGCGTCTTACTAAGGTTGTTAGTCCTGTCGCCATTGGTAATTTGCAACCTAAGTTTATTCTATCTGTAACTTTGATTTGCTCACTGTCATCGTATCCTGTCATGGCGTTTGTAGATTCAGGTGCTGCCCTGAGTCTTATGGATCTGTCATTTGCCAAGCGCTGCGGTTTTGTTCTTGAGCCATTAGAAAATCCTATCCCTCTTAGGGGTATTGATGCTACACCATTGGCAGAAAATAAACCGCAGTTTTGGACACAGGTTACCATGTGCATGACTCCTGAACATCGGGAGGTTATACGTTTTCTTGTTCTGCATAAGATGCATGATTTGGTTGTTTTGGGTTTGCCATGGTTACAGACCCATAATCCAGTCTTGGACTGGAAGGCTATGTCAGTGTCAAGTTGGGGCTGTCATGGAATTCATGGTGATTCCCTGCCCGTGTCTATTGCTACTTCTACGCCTTCGGAAGTTCCGGCGTATTTGTCTGATTATCAGGATGTCTTCAGCGAGTCTAGGTCAAGTGCATTGCCTCCCCATCGGGAATGTGACTGTGCAATAGATTTGATTCCAGGCAGTAAGTTTCCTAAGGGAAGACTGTTTAATCTGTCGGTACCTGAACATACCGCAATGCGTTCATATATCAAGGAGTCTCTGGAGAAGGGGCATATCCGTCCTTCTTCTTCCCCTCTTGGTGCGGGATTCTTTTTTGTGGCCAAAAAGGACGGATCTTTGAGGCCTTGTATTGACTATCGGCTTTTAAATAAGATCACTGTCAAATTTCAGTATCCTTTGCCGCTGTTGTCAGACTTGTTTGCCCGGATTAAAGGTGCCAAGTGGTTCACCAAGATAGACCTTCGTGGTGCGTACAACCTTGTGCGCATTAAGCAAGGAGATGAATGGAAAACCGCATTCAATACGCCCGAAGGTCATTTTGAGTACTTGGTGATGCCATTTGGGCTCTCTAATGCACCTTCAGTTTTTCAGTCCTTTATGCATGACATTTTCCGGAAGTATCTGGATAAATTTTTGATCGTTTATCTGGATGATATTCTGGTTTTTTCTGATGATTGGGACTCGCATGTGGAGCAGGTCAGAATGGTTTTCAAGATTTTGCGTGAAAATTCTTTGTTTGTTAAAGGCTCAAAGTGTCTCTTTGGTGTACAGAAGGTTCCCTTTTTAGGGTTCATTTTTTCCCCTTCTGCTGTGGAGATGGACCCAGTCAAGGTCCGAGCTATTCATGATTGGACTCAACCCTCGTCAGTTAAGAGTCTTCAGAAGTTCTTGGGTTTTGCTAACTTCTACCGTCGTTTTATCGCTAATTTTTCTAGCGTTGTTAAACCGTTGACGGATATGACCAAGAAAGGCTCTGATGTGGCTAACTGGGCTCCTGCTGCCGTGGAGGCTTTCCAGGAGTTGAAACGCCGGTTTACTTCGGCGCCTGTTTTGTGCCAGCCTGACATCTCACTTCCCTTTCAAGTTGAGGTGGATGCTTCGGAGATTGGGGCAGGGGCCGTTTTGTCGCAGAGAGGCCCTGGTTGCTCTACTATGAGACCTTGTGCCTTTTTCTCTAGGAAGTTTTCGCCGGCAGAGCGAAATTATGATGTGGGCAATCGGGAGTTGCTGGCCATGAAGTGGGCATTTGAGGAGTGGCGTCATTGGCTCGAGGGTGCTAAGCATCGTGTGGTGGTCTTGACTGATCACAAAAATCTGATGTACCTCGAGTCTGCTAAACGCCTGAATCCTAGACAGGCCCGCTGGTCATTGTTTTTCTCCCGTTTTGACTTTGTGGTCTCGTATTTACCAGGGTCTAAGAATGTGAAGGCAGATGCTCTGTCTAGGAGCTTTGTGCCTGATGCTCCTGGAGTCGCTGAACCTGTGGGTATTCTTAAGGAAGGAGTTATCTTGTCAGCTATTTCTCCAGATCTGCGACGTGTGTTGCAGAGATTTCAGGCTGGTAGGCCTGACTCTTGTCCACCTGACAGATTGTTTGTGCCTGCTAAATGGACCAGCAGAGTCATTTCCGAGGTTCATTCCTCGGTGTTGGCAGGGCACCCGGGAATTTTTGGCACCAGGGATCTGATGGCCAGGTCCTTTTGGTGGCCTTCCTTGTCAAGGGATGTGCGGTCATTTGTGCAGTCCTGTGGTACTTGTGCTCAAGCTAAGCCTTGCTGTTCTCGTGCCAGCGGGTTGCTCTTGCCCTTGCCTGTCCCGAAGAGACCTTGGACACACATCTCTATGGATTTCATTTCGGATCTTCCGGTGTCTCAGGGCATGTCTGTCATCTGGGTGATATGTGATCGTTTCTCCAAGATGGTCCATCTGGTTCCTTTGCCTAAGCTGCCTTCCTCTTCTGATCTGGTTCCTGTGTTCTTCCAGAACGTGGTTCGTTTGCACGGCATTCCTGAAAATATTGTGTCGGACAGAGGATCCCAGTTTGTTTCCAGGTTCTGGCGATCCTTTTGTGGTAGGATGGGCATTGATTTGTCGTTTTCGTCCGCTTTTCATCCACAGACTAACGGACAGACGGAACGAACTAATCAGACTCTGGAGACGTATTTGAGGTGTTTTGTCTCTTCTGATCAGGATGATTGGGTGACCTTCTTGCCGTTGGCTGAATTTGCCCTTAATAATCGGGCTAGTTCTGCCACCTTGGTTTCGCCATTTTTCTGCAACTCTGGTTTCCATCCTCGCTTTTCCTCGGGGCAAGTGGAGCCTTCTGACTGTCCTGGGGTGGATTCTGTGGTGGATAGGTTGCAGCGGATCTGGAATCATGTGGTGGACAACTTGAAGTTGTCACAGGAGAAGGCTCAGCGTTTTGCCAACCGCCGCCGCGGTGTGGGTCCCCGACTTCGCGTTGGGGATTTGGTATGGCTGTCTTCTCGATTTGTTCCTATGAAGGTCTCCTCTCCCAAATTTAAGCCTCGCTTCATTGGTCCTTACAAGATATTGGAAATCATTAATCCTGTATCCTTTCGCCTGGATCTTCCTGTGTCGTTTGCCATTCACAACGTATTTCATAGGTCCTTGTTGCGGCGGTACGTTGTGCCTGTGGTTCCTTCTGCTGAGCCTCCTGCTCCGGTGTTGGTTGAGGGCGAGTTGGAGTACGTGGTGGAGAAGATCTTAGATTCTCGTCTCTCCAGGCGGAGGCTTCAGTACTTGGTCAAGTGGAAGGGCTATGGTCAGGAGGATAATTCCTGGGTGGTCGCCTCTGATGTGCATGCGGCTGATTTAGTTCGTGCCTTTCACGCCGCTCATCCTGATCGCCCTGGTGGTCTTGGTGAGGGTTCGGTGACCCCTCACTAAGGGGGGGGTACTGTTGTGAATTTACCTTTTGGCTCCCTCTAGTGGCTACTAGTGATTTGACTCTGGGTATGTCATTCATCCCTTGTATGCTCACCTGGGTCGTTAGGTCAGGGGTTTGGCTATATAAGCTCTCTGGACCTTCAGTTCAATGCCTGGCAACGTTGATATCAGAGCTAATCTGTAGTGCTCTTGTCTTCTGATCCTGGTTCCTGCGTTGTTAAGCTAAGTCAGCTTTCTTGCTTTTTGCTATTTGTTTTTGTTTGCATTTTTGTCCAGCTTGTATATAATCTGTATCCTGACCTTGCTGGAAGCTCTAGGGTGGCTGGTGTTCTCCTCCCGGGCCGTTAGACGGTTCGGGGGTTCTTGAATCTCCAGTGTGGATTTTTGATAGGGTTTTTGTTGACCATATAAGTTATCTTACTACATTCTGCTATTAGTAAGCGGGCCTCTCTTTGCTAAACCTAGTTCATCTCTGTGTTTGTCATTTCCTCTTACCTCACCGTTATTATTTGTGGGGGGCTTCTATCCGACTTTTGGGGTCTTTCCTCTGGAGGCAAGAGAGGTCTTTGTTTTCCTCTTCTAGGGGTAGTTAGCTCTCCGGCTGGCGCGTGACATCTAGCGACCAACGTAGGCATGTTCCCCGGCTACTTCTAGTGTTGGCGTTAGGAGTAGATATATGGTCAACCCAGTTACCACTGCCCTATGAGCTGGATTTTTGTACTTCGCAGACTTGCTGATATCTCTGAGACCCTCGCCATTGGGGTCATAACACATCAGTAATCCACCTGCTTTCTGTATCCCATAAATGTTTAAAATATACGGGGTAAGGTGTAATTTTATTGAATTGACATCATGGAGAATAAAATAACATAATTGTAATTCAATAAAAGTGAAGAGATTATTGGACATATTTATATTCCCACCTTCCAAAGTAAAAATAACAACCAAATCAGTTCATTATGGAGGATATATATCATATCTGTAAAACACCTTACTGGTGTGAAAAGTTTTCAAAATTTCACAGAAGGAGTGAATGGGTCATAGCAAAAATGAGACAAAATCAACCACCTCAAGACATGTCACATATACAGTACAGACCAAAAGTTTGGACACACCTTCTCATTTAAAGATTTTTCTGTATTTTCATGACTATGAAAATTGTAAATTCACACTGAAGGCATCAAAACTATGAATTAACACATGTGGAATTATATACTTAACAAAAAAGTGTGAAACAACTGAAAATATGTCTTATATTCTAAGTTCTTCAAACTAGCCACCTTTTGCTTTGATGACTGCTTTGCACACTCTTGGAATTCTCTTGATGAGCTTCAAAAGGTAGTCACCGGGAATGGTTTTCACTTCACAGGTGTGCCCTGTCAGGTTTAATAAGTGGGATTTCTTGTCATATGAATGGTGTTGGGACCATCAGTTGTGTTGAGCAGATGTTTGGTGGATACACAGCTGATACTCCTACTGAATAGACTGTTAGAATTTGTATTAAAAAAACAGCTAAGTAAAGAAAAATGAGTGGCCACCATTTGCCAGTGAACACCTGGATAATTCTGTGAGTGATGGGTAGAAAGTGCTGTGGTCAGATGAGACAAAATTGAGGTCTTTGGCATTGACTCAACTTGCCATGTTTGGAAGAAGAGAAATGCTGCCTATGACCCAAACAACACCGTCCCCACTGTTAAGCATGGAGGTGGAAACATTATGTTTTGGTGATATTTCTCTGCTAAGTGCACAGGAGTACTTCACTGCATCAATGGGAGAATGGATGGAGCCATGTAACGTAAAGTCCTGAGTGACAACCTCCTTCCCTCCGCCAGGACATTAAAAATGGATCGGGCTGGGTCTTCCAGCAAGACAATGACCCAAAACGTACAGCCAAGGCAACAAAGGAGTGGCTCAAAAAGAAGCACATAAAGGTCATGGAGTGGCCTAGCCAATCTCCAGGCCTTAATTTCATAGAAAACTTATGGAGGGAGTTGAAGCTCCAAGTTGCCAAGCAACAGCCTCAAAATCTTAATGATTTAGAGATGATCTGCAAAGATGAGTGGACCAAAATTCCTCCTGATGTGCGCAAACCTCATCATCAACTGCAAAAAACGTCTGACTGCTGTGCTTGCCTACAAGGCTTTTGCCATCAAGTATTCAGTCTTGTTTGCCAGAGGGATAAAATACTTATTTCTCACTGCAAAATGCAAATAAATTGTTATAATTTATACGATGTGATTTTCTGGATATCATTTTTTATATTCTATCTCTCAATGTTAAAATTAACCTAACCTTAAAATTATAGACTGTTCATGTCTTTGTCAGTGGCCAAACTTACAAAATCAGCAAGGGATCAAATAATGATTTCCTCCACTGTAGATGGCATAGATTTAATTTTCTAATGCACAGACAGCTCAAAGATGCACCGAATTTATAAATGATTCTTAAAAAATTGGGCCACCTTGCTCTAGGAAGTTTTTAGTTCAAGACTAGCATATGCATAACCAGGCTGGATAAAATCTCTCCATGGCTGGTCTTGAGTGAGGTTCTCTAAGCCTGTGAGTGCTGTAAAGTGTATACCAGACCTTGTTTATCCTCTTGATTTTTTCAAGTGCTATAAAGTACTTAAATCTGACTTGCTGTTGCTGTAATTGACAGACTATATTCTGATGCTGGAGCTGGATTCCATCAAATATCTCCATTGCTTTCCAAATATAAACCTAAATTTTTATATTTAATATTCCCTAACTAAAGACAGTCTTTAGCTTTCACGCCACTTTTTAGTGATAGAATGAATTACTAAAGAGTTAAAATGCATTGGAATTCATCAGTTCTACACAACTTTAATTTCAGCACACCAGCTATCAGTTGGGCTTTGCAGTGAAGTATGTCTATGGACAACCGTTGATAATAGACACATTTGGGAAATTTATTCCATGAACTGTACCTTGGTAACTAATAGAAATGTATGAAATAAATCTAGATGTGATTTACTCTTATTACAGATCATAGGCATAATATTCTTTATATATTACCCTTGAGTAGAGTTAATTTTGAAATAGTCTTTAGTGCATATGCTCCAGTCAGTACATATGTTGCCCAGAGAAGACATCAGGGATTTACACTAAGAGAAGAACTAGTGAGAAGTTAGATTGAAGGTCTATAATAAAATTATAGTTCTGGCAGAATTAATTATAAGAATTTAGTAAATGGGAATACTGTTATAGGCACATAGAAATGAACTGTTCTATTATAAATTACTTCTATAAGATATTCTATAGTTGAGAAGTAATAATCAACCAGAATATTTGATAATTGTATAAAGTGTTCATATAAGTATATACCGGCATAAACGTTGATGAATAGAGTATACTTATCACACTTAGGCTACGTGCACACAAAATTTCTGCGGCAATTCCAGAACTCCCTGCTGCGGGAAATACGCACACGGAATTGGCATGCGTATTCCCGCTAAACAGTAGCGTTTTGCAGAGGAAAACTGATTGACAGGTTGGTCACACTTGTCAAACATAGTGCTTGACAAGTGTCACCAACTTTTTACTATTGATGCTGCCTATGCAGCATCAATAGTAAAAAGATCAAATGTTAAAAATAATTTAAAAAATAAATAAAATGGTTATCTTTTTCTTCCGACGGCCCCCGATCTCCTCAGAGGTGCACGCGGTGGCTTCTGTTCCCAGGGATGCTTTGCGCGAAGGACCTTTGTGACTTCACGGTCGCGTGACCGCGACATCATCCCAGGTCCTTCGCGCAATGCATCCCTGGGAACGGAAGCCGCCGCGTGCACTGCTGAGAGGCGGAAGGACTCCAGGACTCCCGGGGCCATCAGAAGATAAGTATATCACTATTTTTTATTTTAATTCTTTCTTTTAACAGGGATATGGTGCCCAGTCCGAGGAGGAGAGTCTCCTCTCCTCCACCCTGAGTACCAACTGCACATGATCCGCTTACTTACCGCATGGTGGGCATAGCCCCATGCGGAAAGTAAGCAGATCAGTGCATTTCTATGTGTGCAGAATTACCGCGATTCCGCAAAATTAATGAACATGCTGCGTTTTTTTACGGAATGCGTTTCCGCTCCGGAAAATAAACGCAGCATGTGCACAAAAAAATACGGAATGTATTCTAATAATAGGATGCTTAATGTAAGCTTTTTTTAGCAGTTTTATCACATTTTTATAGCGGAAAACCGCCGAAAAATGCAAAAAATCATGAAGGTGTGCAAGGGAATCTGTCACCAGGTTTTTTCCACCTTGTCTGAAAGCAGAGATAGAGACGTTGATTGCAGCAACAAGTTACTTACTGAGCTGCTTGCTGCAGTTTTGATAAAATCACTGTTTCATCAGTAGGAGATTATCACCAGAGGACTAGTAAACCTACTGCCATGTACTACTCCTTATTCATGGACTTTATACAACTCTTTCCCATCACTGATTGGCAGCTTTCTGCCTATGCATTGAAAAAAGAAGGCTGCCAATCTGTGGTGTGGGCGGAATTATATAGAGCTCAGCATTCAGAGAAAGAAGCACTCTTATCAACGCTTTTATCCATTTAATATATTGCAATCATCACATTATACAGCACTTTGTACTTACTATTGCTCATTTTGCCTTTCTACCCGGTTAATTATACTCTCTACTCTACAGGGTGGGCTACTTATATGGATACACCTAAATAAAATGGGAATGGTTGGTGATATCAACTTCCTGTTTGTGGCACATTAGTATATGGGAGGGGAAAAACTTTTCAAGATGTGTGGTGACCATGGCAGCTATTTTGAAGTCGGATATTTTGGATCCAACTTTATTTTTTCAATGGGAAGAGGGTCATATGACACATCAAACTTATTGAGAATTTCACAAAAACAATGGTGTGCTTGGTTTTAACATAACTTTATACTTTCATGAGTTATTTTCAAGTTTCTCTTTGTTTACAGGCATTGACATGTCACAGAGGTTAACACGTGAGGAGCTGATAGAAATTGTGTGGATGTCTGGTGAACGCAGTACCCGGGTTATTGCAGCAGATTTCAATGCAAGATACCCTACGAGACCACCCATCTCCCATGCTACAGTTAGCAACTTGCTTGCCACATTTCATGAAAAAGGTTCAGTGTTGGATTTGCCAAAATGTGGATGCAAAAAAACTGTCACTAATGAAGAAACATCAGTGGCTGTCCTATCTTCATTCAGCAAGAGCCCACAGCGTAGCACTGGCCGCATGTCACTGGAGAGTGGCATCAGTCGAACATCCCTTCAGCGGATATTAGCCACTCTCAAATGGCACACTTACAAAATCTTACAAAATTCTTCATCAATGGAAATGTCAATGCCACTGGATAACTGAAATTGCTACATGATGATGTGTTGCCCTCTTTATTCACTGAAGATGGCACGTTCCTTGAGTTTTACCAGCAAGATGGTGCACCACTACATTATGGGTGTCAGGTCTGAGCATTTCTACATGAACATTTTCCTGTAAAGTGGATTGGTCATCGTGGGCCAGTTGAATGGCCACCAAGGTCTCCCGATCTGAGCCCTTAGACTTTTATCTTTGGGGTCATCTGAAGGCAATTGTCTATGCTGTGAAGATACGAGAGTTGCAGCATCTGAAACAATGGATACTGGAAGCCTGTGCTAGCATTTATTCTGCGGTGTTGCTATCAGTGTGTCAAGAGTGAAAGAAGAGGGTTGCATTGACAATCCAACACAATGGGCAGCACTTTGAACATATTTTATAAGTGGTCATAAACTTGTAAATAACTCATGAAATAATAAAATTACTGTATATGCTCGTGTATAAAACAAGTTTGTCAGCACATTTTTGTGCTGAAAATGCCCCCCCCTCGCCTTATACACGAGTCACCGTACAGAAAGACGGCAGGAGAGGGGGCGTCAGAGCAGCGGGTGCCAGGAGCCAGCGCACAGATCATACTCACCTACCTGCGTGCCCTGAGTGCTGGCACTGCATCTCGTTCTGGCTGCCAGTGCCTGTCTGCAGCTCTTCCTGTGCTCATGTGGTACCACTCATGAAGGTGATGAATATGGACGTGTCTCCACTCCCATAGGGGTGGAGCGCATATTCATCACCTTAATGAGTGGTACCTTGTGACTGCTGAGCACAGGAAGAGCTGCAGGCAGGCACAAGTGGCTGGAATGAGATGCAGTGCCAGAACCCAGGGCACGCAGGTATGTGAGTATGATGGTTTTTTTCAATAGGAAACATGCACACAGGGATAGGGAACAAGGAGGCATGCATACAGGGACTGAACGGGGGAGGCATGCAGACAGGCAAGGAATGGGGGAGGCATTCATACCAGGACAGGGTAGGGGGAGGCATGCATACAGGGACAGAACGGGGGAGGCATGCATACAGGGACTGAACGAGGGAGGCATGCAGACAGGCAAGGAATGGGGGAGGCATTCATACCAGGACAGGGAAGGGGGAGCCATGCATAGCAGGACAGGGATAAGGGGACAATGCATACCTGGCTTATACTCGAGTCAATAAGCTTACCCAGTTTTCCATAGCAAAAGTAGGTGCCTCGGCTTATACTCGGGTCGGGTTATACTCAAGTATATACGGTACATTAAAACCAAGCACACCATTGTCTTTCTTGGGAAATTGTCAATAAGTTTGATGTGTCACATGACTCTCTTCCTATTGGAAAAAATAAAGTTGGATCTAAAATGGCCAACTTCAAAATGGCCGCCATGGTCACCACCCATCTGGAAAAGTTTTCCCTGTCCCATATACTAATGTTCCACAAACAGGAAGTTGATATCATCAACCATTCCCATTTTATTTAGGTGTATCCATATAAATGGCCCACCCTGTATATATAAACAAGAAGTCTCTTTTCCTTGCATGAGTCATCTCCCTCTTGAACTCCAGACCCAGCTGCTCTGCTCTTCCATGATGTCAGGGTCTTTGCAGTAATGACTCATGGAGAGAATAAAGCTTAGAAGGATGCAGCTATTCTTTTTTTAAATCACATTATGTCATAGACCTAATGGAAAAGAGAATGATTAGCTGGGTAGAAAGGCAAAATGAGCAATTGTAAGTACGCAGTGCTGTATACTAAGATGACTGCAATATAATTTTGATGGAAGAGCTTCTTTAAGACCACAGCATGCAGCCCAGCAAGTAATGCATCTCTAGAATCAGAGTTTCTCACATTTATCTTGATGCTATCAGATGGGGTAGCAAATACATGGTGAGAGGCAAGTGTTGTCAATAGGTAATACATACTGTACTTGCACCATATATTTGTTTTTTTACAAATGTATGCGGCTGTAACAAAGGGTCTGTATCACTAAGAGCCCACAATTATCATATCTTAGACGTTAGCATATTAACCAGCATTTTGCCCAGCTTATAAGTTTGGGACAGTTATATTTCTCTGCCTCTAGCTCTATTTTTTCTTGAATTATATCTACTATACATTTTGTAATAATGGTACTCTAATTAGTTTCCTTAATCATTGTAAAATGATCCTGAAAAAATAATGACTATACCGCTATTCTATTGGTTTTGGATGTAACGTTCTTCGCTTTACTTCTTTTTTGTCTATAATGTTATCACCCACTTTTGATCTTGCATGTATATTTTATGTATATTTTATGTTTTCATCCAATAAAATTGTTACTTTTATACATGTGTGGTCACACTTTTACGTTTCGTATCATGATCACCATTTCTTTACATTTGTAGACTTGATGGCCCTCGTTTGTAGGAGTTTTTGGAGTATGGTATCACCTAGAAAATATGATTCTGAAAGAAAGCTGAAAGTTTTCTGACAAATCTGTTAAGGTGCACTCATTTATGCAAAGCACTGTAGTTTGTATGGGACATATACACTCACCGGCCACTTTATTAGGTACACCTGTCCAACTTCTTGTTAACACTTAATTTCTAATCAGCCAATCACATGGCGGCAACTCAGTGCATTTAGGCATGTAGACATGGTCAAGACAATCTCCTGCAGTTCAAACCGAGCATCAGTACGGGGAAGAAAGGTGATTTGAGTGCCTTTGAACGTGGCATGGTTGTTGGTGCCAGAAGGGCTGGTCTGAGTATTTCAGAAACGATCTACTGGGATTTTCACGCACAACCATCTCTAGGGTTTACAGAGAATGGTCCGAAAAAGAAAAAAAATCCAGTGAGCGGCAGTTCTGTGGGCGGAAATGCCTTGTTGATGCCAGAGGTCAGAGGAGAATGGGCAGACTGGTTCGAGCTGATAGAAAGGCAACAGTGACTCAAATCGCCACCCGTTACAACCAAGGTAGGCCTAAGAGCATCTCTGAACGCACAGTGCGTCGAACTTTGAGGCAGATGGGCTACAGCAGCAGAAGACCACACCGGGTACCACTCCTTTCAGCTAAGAACAGGAAACTGAGGCTACAATTTGTACAAGCTCATCGAAATTGGACAGTAGAAGATTGGAAAAACGTTGCTTGGTCTGATGAGTCTCGATTTCTGCTGCGACATTCGGATGGTAGGGTCAGAATTTGGCGTAAACAACATGAAAGCATGGATCCATCCTGCCTTGTATGGAGCATCTTTGGGATGTGCAGCCGACAAATCTGCGGCAACTGTGTGATGCCATCATGTCAATATGGACCAAAATCTCTGAGGAATGCTTCCAGCACCTTGTTGAATCTATGCCACGAAGAATTGAGGCAGTTCTGAAGGCAAAAGGGGGTCCAACCCGTTACTAGCATGGTGTACCTAATAAAGTGGCCGGTGAGTGTATAGTGTGGTAAGGACAGAAAAAAATGACTGAAATGATGACTCCTGGCATGTATAGATATCTCCTCAAGTGACCTGCAGCTATTGATGGTGGCGGTGTCCTTCCACCCCATTATGATGGACATAGAAATTGAAAAATGACGTTGAAAATTAGATATTGAAAATTACTTTGTGTCATAAAGTTAAATAGTGTTGCAGCTTAAGGCAGCGACAGTGTCTGTGACCAGTTCCGACAGCATTATAGAGTCCTAAGACAGCAAGAAAGACTATGGAGTGAACCGGTGTCATCATTGTTGTGTAGCTACTAAACTCTGTACCACTAATCCACACCAGTGTGCAAAAACCAAGCTCCTGTCCTCGTTGGGAGGCTATAACAATTGTACTGACCTAAAAAAAAAAAATTGAATTCTTCTTCTTGTGGCTGTGTCATCCTGAAGAGGGGATCCTTGTTGGAAGATACTAAATCTGTTAAATGTGTTTCCTTATTCAGCTTTAAGCAGAGTCATTCAACAACATATTGTGGGAGAGTGACTTCCTTTACTTGGGAATCAGGACATACAGCAGCCATTATCTTTTTCCCAACAACATGGAGAAACCAACACCCAATCATCTGCTGTTTGCTTAACATAATCCCACAAAATAAGCCTGCAGCTGCTGTAAAACTCCAACAAAATCAATAAAAGTTAAAGCACCACAATTTTGCATTGAGATTCTTCCTCTATGGAGGTGTAGGTTTCTTGTAATGCTAAGCTTTTTTCGCTTTGTTTTATGCTCGCTTTTTCCAAGTTTACTTGGAAAGGATTCATCACTTTTTATTGCTTCTGTAACCCTCTGGAGAGATTGATGATTATTTTCCAAACTCATGAAATGGTTGTAACATATATATTCTGGTCACCGTGTTCATGACGGTCAAACAGAAAAATGAATAGGCCACAATATAAGCAAGCAAGTATCGAAGTGTACACGTTCAGTAATTTCCAATACTGTAGTTCATGTTCTTGTTATTGATTGATGGATAGAAAAAGTGAACTTTTGGCCTCGTTAATCAAAATTGTCCTTTTTACCCACAGCAACTAATCACAATATAGGGTTTTGAGAGCAATTTATGACATGAAGTCCGAGCTCTGATGGGTTGTCATAGACAGTATGGCCAATATTTTGTCAGTTCCATTGATTTAGTGAAAAGCTCATTCTCCTTTCAAGGAGAAAAGAAAAAATACCAAAATAACATAATAACCAGGGGAAAGGGGTAAATGTTTTGAGGCCTGTACTGTACGTTAGACTCTATTGAGACCTCTCTATTGCTTCTGTTAGAGATACAAGTCAAGAGTATTCCCTGATGGCTTTAGACTCCTGTCCTCTTGTATCAAAAAATGATATTGTGCAATACACATTTATATTTGGCCAAAGCATAGGAAAGTGGGACAAATTACATTTTCAGATACAGAACATATTGTCCAAGTGTGGCATGCACTGGGAGTACTATGGGCATGTTTTATCCTTCCCGTGTGTGAAGTACATGTACATGACTTGTCAGGTGCTGTAGAATATTGCGGGATCGGGATCTATGTCACCACATGGGGTGACACATGTTATGATGATAACATCGTAATGTGCATGAAGGACTGGTAGGCATTGGAAACACTGGTGAAGAGTGAAGAGAAGCCTAGAGAGAGAGCAGATGCCTTAGGAAGGGAGCGGAGGTCTTGTGGAGAAGTTCAGCGGGGATAGGTAAGGGGCAAAGTGAGCATGATATTTTATTGTTTCTAATCCCACTAAAACTAAAAATATCTTAACAAGCCACCATAGCTGGCCACACCGAGGCCATCACTTGACCTTGGAATGCCATGGCAATCATCGGAATCACACAAATACAATATAGTGGTGCTGGTGGGGTCAAAGAGAGTGCTCTCTCCCTCTTTTAATGATCTTCATGTCACTTTTGGTATTAAATGCAGCATTTAAGCAGTTAATTGACCATGATTGGTGCCAACTCTGATCGTTGCCGATGCAGCAGTGTCAGCTGTAGTACACTGTTGACTGCCTCTGCATTTTCATCAGCCAAAGTAATGCTACTGTCTAATATCTCAAGTCAGGAAAAATGGATATTGACAGTCATTAAAGCGTCAGGTACTTGTTGCACAATACAAACAGGTGTAGTCCGGCTTACATTTGTTGAGGCTTTCAGTGATTCTCAGCATGGAAATGTCACTTATGCCCCTTGGGGACAAAAAATGCATAACAAATAGAAGATTTTGCAGCCGATTCTTGATTTAAATATTTCAAAAACTTTTATTCTATATGGTAAAAATTGGCATTCACAATAACTCCAAGCACGATGTCATTTCCATGCTTGGATTTATTGTGTGTGCCATTTTTTACCATACGGAATAAAAGTTTTTGAAAATTATTAATCATGGAATACCTGGAAAATTTTCTATTTCACTTGCTGCACAGTACACTGAGGCAAATAAGACAGTAAAAGAGTGTCAGAGGGATGTTAGTTTGTGGTCACCCAGTCACCCCTCGGCGAGCTGAGGTACTGTACAACAGACTGAAAACTATTAATAAATTCTCTCTAAATATTTTATTTAAATACTAATAATAGCATAAGTACTGACATTTTTCTTAAATTCAGGTAAAGAGAACCTGTCTGAATAATCTTACATCGTCCCAGTTTTTCAAAGTTTGTTTTCTGAACAACAACACAGATTTCAGTGGGAAGTATGCATGGCTTTAATAGCACAGGCAAAGGGGTCATGCAGAAGACAGTATTTTTGGTTGACGTGTGATCCAGCAAAACATCAGTCCAATGTTATTCTACGGGGCTGTGCACAAGTCCGAGGAAAAAAATTGCCTCACAATTTACATCCAATATTTGGATCGCACTCAGTCTTGCAAGTCAATGAGTCCATGGAAAAATTCTGTCTGCACTCGCAGTGTAATGACTAGAGTCCAATGGGCTCCAGTGCAAACGCTGACAGCGGCATTTAACTAACACTTCCGGCCGTGCTGCCGGAAATGAGTGCATCACCAACATGATCGGGGTCGGCGATGCGTCAGGATGGTAACCATAGAGGTCCTTGAGACCTCTATGGTTACTGATGCCGGCCTGCTGTGAGCGCCACTCTGTGGTCGGCGCTCATAGCACATCTGCATTTCTGCTGCATAGCAGCGATCTGATGATCGCTGCTATGTAGCAGAGCCGATCGCGTTGTGCCAGCTTCTAGCCTCCTATGGAGGCTATTGAAGCATGGCAAAAGTAAAAAAATAAAAAAAAAATATGAAAAAAATGAAAAAAATATGAAAGTTTAAATCACCCCCCTTTCGCCCCATCCAAAATAAAACAATAACAAAATCAAACCTACACATATTTGGTATCGCCGAGTTCAGAATTGCCCGATCTATCAATAAAAAAAGCATTAACCTGATCGCTAAACAGCGTAGCGAAAAAAAAATTAGAAACGCCAGAATTACGTTTTTTTGGTCGCCGCGACATTGCATTAAAATGCAATAATGGGCAATCAAAAGGATATATCTGCACACATGTGGTATCATTAAAAACTTCAGCTCGGCACGCAGATAATAAGCCCTCACCCAACCCCAGATCACGAAAAATGGAGACGCTACGGGTATCGGAAAATGGCACAATTTATTTTTATTTTTTTAGCAAAGTTTTGAATTTTTTGTCACCACTTAGATAAAAAATAACCTAGACATGTTAGGTGTCTTTGAACTCGGAATGACCTGGAGAAACATAATATCAGGTCACTTTTAGCATTTAGTGAACCTAGCAAAAAAGCCAAACAAGAAACCAGTGTGGGATTGCACTTTTTTTGTAATTTCACCAGACTTGGACATGATAAAACCAATGGTGTCGTTCAAAAGTACAACTTGTCCCGCAAAAAATAAGCCCTCATATGACCATATTGACGGAAAAATAAAAAAGTTATGGCTCTGGGAAGGAGGGGAGCGAAAAATGAAAACGCAAAAACGAAAAAGGGTCGCGGCGTGAAGGGGTTAACACATGCATTGTCCTCTTCTGTAGATGTTAGCTGACTTCAGTGTGCAAGAGACAGGTAGCGCATGGCACGACATACCGCATACCAACATCAGACATCAGCTTGTATTGCAGATCAGGGTGTCTGCATCTCAATGCTTTGCAGCAGAATGTGCATTCTCGGACATCCTGCACAGGTCCGGTTACATTTGCACCCTCTGCAACCGTGATAGTTTAGCTCCTATTCACTCAGATGACATCTGAGTGCAGTCTGATTTTCACAGACTGACAAATTGAAGAAGATTGAGAAATATTTTTTTCCATTTTTTCCTCATCCAACAAGATCACACTATGCTCACACTCTGATCGAACTCTGATCAGTGTGATCACTGTGTGATTAGCATAATCAGACTGATTTTGTCAGACGAGAGAAAATACGATTGTGAGGTCCTGCCCAAACTTTGAGTTCTGAATCACAGCACAGTTTCCCTTAAAAAGTCTTTTTCTGCACAACTGCCTTTTATAAGCATTATAATGCATTCAATATACAAATGAAAATTGCATCTTTTATGCTCCCCTAAAAATCTGCATTTAAGGGCAGAACATCTGCCAGACTACTACCTATCATTTGTACTGAAAGAGTATGGAAAAGGGTGCAATTAATGTAACATATACATGCAAGTCGTAATCATTAAAGATTTGCTAAAATAGGCACATATGTAAAAAAAACCTTAGGAATTTTACAAATTATTTAAAAGTGGAAAATGGACTGAATATATATGATAATGATAAAGGTTCATACATGCAAGCTGATGTATAACTTACAAAACCATACAATTCCTCTTTAACAAAAGATTATAATGTGAAGGCTATATTACTAGCCGCATCGCATTTATAATAAAATCGAACTGCCTGCTGTCCGCAGCTAATTTGTCCTGCTTGATTGACTAGGCGGCTTTCCCAGAAATATATCCACTTTAGCTCAGTCATATCTCTCACTTGGCTATGGCATCTCCTCTATGCAGTCTGTGTCAGGATATGTCTGGAATCACATACTGAATCTGATCCTTTCACTTGCCAACACAATTTCCAAAAATGATGTTCTAGTGGAGATATCCTTGCCAGATTATAATAGTTAATCAGATCAGCATTGTATAACTGCTGGTTTAATGTCTTGAACTTTTTCAATGAATTTAACAGTCAGTGAAGTGAATAATAATAAGGGAACAAATGCAAGGTAATTTGGCCTCCCTGTGATATCCATAAGTAGCATAACATTGTAGATTTTTTATTTGATAGTAAAGGCAATGTTCATATTGCTCTTTGCTACAAATCAGTGGCTCCATTGGCGACTTTTGGCTTTTTCATGACAGTCTCGGACAGAAGTTAAGGAGGAGCTATGATGGGATTAACCTGCTGATTAACTTTGTGAAAAGTAGTTGCCTTTCCTTATGCCTGAAATATTACTCCAGTCTCTGATTCGAATAATATTTCTGGTAAGTCACACAGAGGCTCACACCACAATCAAGATGCATGAAATTAATTAATTGGAATCTGTCATCAGGATTTTGCTATGTAATCCGAGGGCAGGATGAGGTAGGGGCTGAGACACTGATTTCAGGGATGTGTCACTTATTAGGCTGTGTGCTGTTGTTTCTATACAATGAGTGATTTATCAACAAGAGATCATCACTGCCCGGACTAGGTCTCACATGCCTGTTAGTCCGACCACACCCCCTCCTGTGATAAGCAGCTAACTGTCAATAGACTATGCACATACAGAGTCTGGTGTGGGTGGGGTTAGCTTTCTGAGATATGCTACATGCTACATCTAAAAACTCTGATTGTATCATAACTGCTGCACCCAGTAAATTAACTGATACATCGCTAGAATCAGGGTTTCTTTCTCTATAATATTCTGCTATCAGATGAGGTAGCAAAAACCGGGTGACACATTCCCTCTTTATAAATTCAGCGCATCTAAAGGTACCTTCACATTAAGCGACGCTGCAGCGATAGCGACAACGATGCCGATCGCTGCAGCGTCGCTGTTTGATCGCTGGAGAGCTGTCACACAGACCGCTCTAGAGCGACCAACGATGCCGAGGTCCCTGGGTAACCAGGGTAAACATCGGGTTACTAAGCGCAGGGCCGTGCTTAGTAACCCGATGTTTACCCTGGTTACCAGTGTAAAATGTAAAAAAACAAACAGCACATACTTACATTCGCGTCCCCCGGCGTCCGCTTCCTGCACTGACTGAGCGCCGGCCCTAACAGCAGAGCGGTGACGTCACCGCTGTGCTGTACTTTCACTTTCACTTTACGGCGCTCAGTCAGTGTGGGAAGCGGACGCCGGGGGACGCGAAGGTGAGTATGTACTGTTTGTTTTTTTTACATTTTACACTGGTAACCAGGGTAAACATCGGGGTACTAAGCGCGGCCCTGCGCTTAGTAACCCGATGTTTACCCTGGTTACCAGTGTAAAACATCGCTGGTATCGTTGCTTTTGGTGTCAAACACGACGATACACGCCGGTCTGACGACCAAATAAAGTTCTGAACTTTGTTCAACGACCAGCGATATCACAGCAGGATCCTGATCGCTGCTGCGTGTCAAACTAAACGATATCACTAGCCAGGACGCTGCAACGTCACGGATCGCTAGCGATATCGTTTAGTGTGAAGGTACCTTTATTCCTGCTAACCCCTCATTAAGACTGGCCAGTCTTAATGAATCGGGGCCATAAGGAACATTTACATAAGCTAATTTTAATCCATTAAGCGAGGTTAGATCAACTATATTCAAGTTGTTTAGTGCATGTTTACCGGCCGCTTTACACAGACTGATAGGGACAAAATGATTGCTAATAGATCCTGCTATCCACATACAGTATCATGTTGTCAGAAGAACATGTCCTCTTTTCACCACACGCTGTACTGCCAAGCATGATTATATTTGTTCTGGCATAAGTGATCCAAGCTCGTGATAAATGAGAGTTCTGATCATTCATTGGAAGATTGTGATCATACTCAAAGAGTGGTGATAAATGAGTGCACAACCAATTGGAACAGTATTTCAAATGGAGTATCACAGTGCTCTGTCCTTGCCTCAGTGTTATTCAACATTTTTATAAATGATCGAGATAAGGGAATTGAAATCAAATTAGCAGAAGATGCAAAGACAGGAGGGTTAGCTAACATTAGAGAAGACAGAGAAAGGATTCAAAAGGATTTAGATAACTTGAACAATGGGATGCAACTAATAGAATGGTATTTAACAGGGAGAAATGCAAGATTCTACATCTGGGCAAGGAAAACGAAAATTACATCTACACAATGGGACGAGTAGAACTATGCAACAGCACATGTGAAAAAGACTTGGGTATACTAATAGATCACAGACTGCACATGAGTCAACAGTGTGATGCAGCAGCAGCAAAAAAAAGGCAAACACAGCTCTAGGATGTATTAAGAGAATTATACAGTCTAGATGACGTGAAGCAATTATCCCCATCTACTCCTCCTTGGTCAGGCCTCATCTAGAATACTGTGTCCAGTTCTGGGCACCACATTTTGAAAAAGACATTGAAAAACTGGAGCAAGTTCAGAGAAGCGCTACCAAGATGGTAAGCGGACTGCAAAATATGTCCTACGAGGAATGGTTAAAGGATCTGCTTGCAAAAAAGATGGCCAAAAGTAGAATTAATAGCTATTTACAAATATCTCAAGGGATGTCACAGTGTAGAGGGATCGTCATTATTCTCATTTGCACAAGGAAACACGAGAAGCAATGGAATGAAACTGAAAGGGAGAAGATACAGATTAGAAATTAGAATAAACTTTTTGAAAGTTAGGGTGATCAATAAGTGAAACAGGCTGCCACGAGAGGTGGTGAGTTCTCCTCCAATGGAAGTCTTCAAACAGAGACTGGACAAACATCTGTCTGAGATGGTTTAGTGAATCCTGCATTGAGCAGGGGGTCGGAGACGATGACTCTGGAGGAACCTTCCAACTCTAGTATTGTGTGATTCTATGATTCTATGAAGATTGATGACATATTTACACCTACGCTCCTCTTCGCTGTAGGTATTTTTAAATGGGAATGTTATACACAATGTATGTTACACATATTGGCATATACAGTATATATTGTAATTTTTTATATTTTTAAAACTACAAAAAGGAAAATTGGCTGATGCAAAAGTTTGGATACCCTTGGAGATTTGTGTGCTTAGGTAACTTTGACCAAAGCTTCTAGTAATAAATTAGTCTGTTGGGGTTATTGCTTGTTTTGCAAATTTCTCGGCTTTATAACAACTCAGCCTCCTCTATCCTTATGCCAAAAAAACAGCAGCCATGGGTTCTTCTAAGCAGCTGTCTAGCACTGTGAAAATGGTGGACGTCCAAAATGCTGGAGAAGGTTATAAAAAGATAGCAAAGCATTTTCAAATTGCCATTTCCTCAGTTCGAAATGTAGTTAAGAAATGGCAGTTAACAGAAATAGTGGAGGTCAAGATAAGGTCAGGAAGACCTAGCAAACTTTCAGTGAGAGCTACTCATAGGATTTCTAGAGATATAAATCAGAACCCCCTGCTTGACTGCTAAAGACCTTCAGAAATATTTAGCAGACTCTGGAGTTGTGGTACATTGTTCTACTATTCAGAGACACCTGCACAAATATGGTCTTAATGGAAGAATCATCAGAAGAAAACCTCTTCTGCATACCCATCATAAAATTCTGCATCTGAAGTATGCAAAATAACTTTAAAAAAAACCTGATGCATTTTAGAACAAGTTCTGTGGATCGATTAGGTTAAAATAGAATTCTTTAGCCAGAATGATTACAATAATAGTAATTTTGACCAGGGGTGCCCAAACTTTTACATTCCACTGTACTCCATACAACATACATGCATTGTTATACACACACTGCAAGTTACACACAGGATATTATACACACAGTCTATATGGAAAACTTGCATATATTAATTCAATTATATTTAAATCAGTAAGCATTAGAAATGAGAACCAAGAATACGTGATAAAAAACAGTAATAAAAGTGGATGATTGTGTCTGAAAATGTATCACAGGATTAAGAAAACTATAAATAATACATGATATATATATATATATATATATATATATATATATATATATATATGTATATATATATATATACAGTACAGACCAACAGTTTGGCCACACCTTCTCATTTAAAGATTTTTCTGTATTTTCATGACTATGAAAATTGTACATTCACACTGAAGGCATCAAAACCATGAATTAACACATGTGGAATTATATACTTAACAAAAAAGTGTGAAACAACTGAAATTATGTCTTATATTCTAGGTTCTTTAAAGTAGCCACCTTTTGCTTTGATGTCAGCTTTGCACAATCATCGCATTCTCTTGATGAGCTTCAAGAGGTAGTCACCTCAAATAGTCTTCCAATAATCTTGAAGGAGTTCCCAGAGATGCTTAGCACTTGTTGGCCCTTTTGCCTTCACTCTGCGGTCCAGCTCACCCCAAACCATCTCGATTGGGTTCAGGTCTGGTGATTGTGGAGGCCAGATCATCTGGGATAGCACCCCATCACTCTCCTTCTTGGTCAAATAGCCCATATACAGCCTAGAGGTGTGTTTGGGGTCATTGTCCTATTGAAAAATAAATGATGGTGCAACTAAACGCAAACCTGATGGAATAGCATGCCACTGCAAGATGCTGTGGTAGCCATGCTGGTTCAGTATGCCTTCAATTTTGAATAAATTCCCAACAGTGTCACCAGCAAAGCACCCCCACGCCATCACACCTCCTTCTCCATGCTTCACGGTGGGAACCAGGTAGAGTCCATCCGTTCACCATTTCTGCGTCGCACAAAGACACGGTGGTTGGAACCAAAGATCTCAAATTTGGACTCATCAGACCAAAGCACAGATTTCCACTGGTCTAATGTCCATTCCTTGTGTTCTTTAGCCCAAACAAGTCTCTTCTGCTTGTTTATAAGACAAGTAAGAAAAAGCCAGCTCACCAATCCTATGAAGAGGCCCGGAACTCCGTCCTCATGAGACGTGATGAAGCACAATAGAAAAAAAAGGGTAAAATGTTCCAGCTTCTTCCGAATAAAATACAAAATTTTTTTAGAACATGTTTAAAATACAAGGTGCTCCTGAGACATCACCATATCACATGCGAGGCAAGCTACGCGTTTCGACCGATACAGCGGTCTTTGTCAAAGCTAATCTACCATATAACACATTTAGTATAAAAAGACCTCAGTGCCAATGAAATATCAGAAATGTGTCACATGAGCGGAAAGGTCCTATTAACTAAGAGCATAACAAAATAACTGAAAAAATCAGAGAAAATACACACAAAAATAAATGAAAAATGTAAGAAAAATTACATAAAATATAAACATGTTGCACTATAACCATTTGAATTAATAATGGAACATTAACTCGTTCCTCTTGTTTAAACCATCAGGATAGCTTGTTGCCTATCCTTAGCAGTAGTTTCCTAGCAGCTATTTTACCATGAAGGCCTGCTGCACAAAGTCTCCTCTTAACAGTTGTTGTAGAGATGTGTCTGCTGCAAGAACTCTGTGTGGCATTGACCTGGTCTCTAATCTGAGCTGCTGTTAACCTGCGATTTCTGAAGCTGGTGACTCTGATAAACTTATCCTCAGATGCAGAGGTGACTTTTGGTCTTCCTTTCCTGGGGCGGTCCTCAGGTGAGCCAGTTTCTTTGTAGCACCTGATGGTTTTTGCAACTGCACTTTCGGACTTACTGACCTTCATTTCTTAAAGTAATGATGGCCACTCATTTTTCTTTACTTAGCTTAGCTGCTTTTTTCTTGCCATAATACAAATTCTAACAGTCTATTCAGTAGGACTATCAGCTGTGTATCCACCAGACTTCTGCTCAACACAACTGATGGTCCCAACCTCATTTATAAGGCAAGGAATCTCACTTATTAAACCTGACAGGGCACATCTGTGAAGTGAAAACCATTTCCGGTGACTACCTCTTGAAGCTCATCAGGAGAATGCCAAGAGTGTGCAAAACAGTCATCAAAGCAAAAGGTGGCTACTTTGAAGAACCTAGAATTAAAGACATGTTTTCAGTTGTTTCACACTTTTTTGTTGAGTATAAAATTCCTCATGTGTTAATTCATAGTTTTGATGCCTTCAGTGTGAGTGTACAATTTCCATAGCCATGAAAATACAGAAAAATCTTTAAATAAGAAGGTGTGTCCAAACTTTTGGTCTGTACTGCATGTATATCTCTATATTTGCAGTCTTAATGTCACCTAAGTTCTCATATATTCTATATTTTACTTAAAATATTTGTACGACTAATGCTATTTTGATTTTGAATTTTTGCATGGCTAATGCTCTTGTTTTTCAGATGCTGTAATATTAAGCAATAGTTATTGGTATGATTAATGCTTTTGATTTCCAGATGCTGTAATACTAAGCAACAATTATACATATGCATATCTACTGAAGTATATATATGCTTGCCTCTTCCCTTTTCCCTCCTTTCCTCTCCTTCCTTTTCTGTTTACCCCCTTCCCTACCTTCTTTCCCTTATCCCCCTTCCCCTTTACTCCTTCTCCCTTTCCTCCACAAGTTAACTTAAAACATTTTAATGAAAATGAGTTGGGAATTACATAGGAGATTTAAATTGCCCAGTGAATGCAAAGAACCATTTAAACATGTTAGCGGGAAATATATTTATCCCAGCTGGATTCAGCAGCTGGTCGAAAGTTAGAAGAAATGTTAGTTGAATAGAGCAATACTAAGTTTTAACCCCTTCACCCCCAAGGGTGGTTTGCACGTTAATGACCGGGCCAATTTTTACAATTCTGACCACTGTCCCTTTATGAGGTTATAACTCTGGAACGCTTCAACGGATCTTGGCGATTCTGACATTGTTTTCTCGAGACATATCGTACTTCATGATAGTGGTAAAATTTCTTCGATGTAAGTTGCGTTTATTTGTGAAAAAAACGAATATTTGGCGAAAATTTTGAAAATTTCGCAATTTTCCAACTTTTAATTTTTATGCCCTTAAATCACAGACATATGTCACGCAAAATACTTAATAAGTAACATTTACCACATGTCTACTTTACATCAGCACAATTTTGGAACCAAAATTTTTTTTTGTGACGGAGTTATAAGGGTTAAAAGTTGACCAGCAATTTCTCATTTTTACAACACCATTTTTTTTTAGGGACCACATCTCATTTGAAGTCATTTTGAGGGGTCTATATGATAGAAAATACCCAAGTGTGACACCATTCTAAAAACTGCACCCCTCAAGGTACTCAAAACCACTTTTAAGAAGTTTATTAACCCTTCAGGTGTTTCACAGGAATTTTTGGAATGTTTAAATAAAAATGAACATTTAACTTTTTTTCACACAAAATGTATTTCAGATCCAATTTGTTTTATTTTACCAAGGGTAACAGGAGAAAATAGACCCCAAAATTTGTTGTACAATTTGTCCTGAGTATGCTGATACCCCATATGTGGGGGTAATCCACTGTTTGGGCGCATGGCAGAGCTCGGAAGGAAAGGAGCGCCATTTGACTTTTCAATGCAAAATTGACTGGAATTGAGATGGGACGCCATGTTGCATTTGGAGAGCCCCTGATGTGCCTAAACATTGAAACCCCCCACAAGTGACACCATTTTGGAAAGTAGACCCCCTAAGGAACTTATCTAGATGTGTGGTGAGCACTTTGACCCAACAAGTGCTTCACAGAAGTTTATAATGCAGAGCGGTAAAAATAAAAAATCATATTTTTTCACAAAAATGATCTTTTCGCCCCCAATTTTTTATTTTCCCAAGGGTAAGAGAAGAAATTGGACCCCAAAAATTGTTGTGCAATTTGTCCTGAGTACGCTGATACCCCATATGTGGGTGTAAACCATTGTTTGGGCGCAGGGCAGAGCTCGGAAGGGAAGGAGCGCCATTTGACTTTTCAATGCAAAATTGACAGGAATTGAGATGGGACGCCATGTTGCATTTGGAGAGCCCCTGATGTGCCTAAACATTGAAACCCCCCACAAGTGACACCATTTTGGAAAGTAGACCCCCTAAGGAACTTATCTAGATGTGTGGTGAGCACTTTGACCCAACAAGTGCTTCACAGAAGTTTATAATGCAGAGCCGTAAAAATAAAAAATCATATTTTTTCACAAAAATGATCTTTTCGCCCCCATTTTTTTATTTCCCCAAGGGTAAGAGAAGAAATTAGAGCACAAAAGTTGTGCAATTTGTCCTGAGTACGACGATACCCCATATGTGGGGGTAAACCACTGTTTGGGCGCATAGCAGAGCTCGGAAGGGAAGGAGCGCTATTTTACTTTTCAATGCAAAATTGACTGGAATTAAGATGGGATGCCATGTTGCGTTTGCAGAGCCCCTGATGTGCCTAAACATTAAAAACCCCCACAAGTGACACCATTTTGGAAAGTAGACCCCCTAAGGAACTTATCTAGATGTGTTTTGAGAGCTTTGAACCCCCAAGTGTTTCACTACAGTTTATAACGCAGAGCCGTGAAAATAAATTCTTTTTCTTTTTCACAAAAATGATTTTTTAGCCCCCAGTTTTGTATTTTCACAAGGGTAACAGGATAAATTGGACCCCAAAATTTGTTGTCCAATTTGTCCTGAGTATGCTGATACCCGATATGTGGGGGGGAACCACTGTTTGGGCGCATGACAGAGCTCGGAAGGGAAGGAGCGCCATTTGGAATGCAGACTTAAATGGATTGGTCTGCAGGCGTCACGTTGCATTTGCAGAGCCCCTGATGTACCCAAACAGTACAAACCCCCCACAAGTGACCCCATATTGGAAACTAGACCCCCCAAGGAACTTATCTAGATGTGTTGTGAGAACTTTGAACCCCCAAGTGTTTCACTACAGTTTATAACGCAGAGCCGTGAAAATAAATTCTTTTTTTTTTTTCACAAAAATGATTTTTTAGCCCCCAGTTTTGTATTTTCACAAGGGTAACAGGATGAATTGGACCCCAAAATTTGTTGTCCAATTTGTCCTGAGTATGCTGATACCCGATATGTGGGGGGGGAACCACTGTTTGGGCGCATGACAGAGCTCGGAAGGGAAGGAGCGCCATTTGGAATGCAGACTTAAATGGATTGGTCTGCAGGCGTCACGTTGCATTTGCAGAGCCCCTGATGTACCCAAACAGTACAAACCCCCCACAAGTGACCCCATATTGGAAAGTAGACCCCCCAAGGAACTTATCTAGATGTGTTGTGAGAACTTTGAACCCCCAAGTGTTTCACTACAGTTTATAACGCAGAGCCGTGAAAATAAATTCTTTTTTTTTTTTCACAAAAATGATTTTTTAGCCCCCAGTTTTGTATTTTCACAAGGGTAACAGGATAAATTGGACCCCAAAATTTGTTGTCCAATTTGTCCTGAGTATGCTGATACCCGATATGTGGGGAAGAACCACTGTTTGGGCGCATGACAGAGCTCGGAAGGGAAGGAGCGCCATTTGGAATGCAGACTTAAATGGATTGGTCTGCAGGCGTCACGTTGCATTTGCAGAGCCCCTGATGTACGCAAACAGTACAAACCCCCCACAAGTGACCCCATATCGGAAATTAGACCCCCCAAGGAACTTATCTAGATGTGTTGTGAGAACTTTGAACCCCCAAGTGTTTCACTACAGTTTACAACGCAGAGCCGTGAAAATAAAAAATCCTTTTTTTCCCACAAAACGTATTTTTTGGCCCCCAGTTTTGTATTTTCCCAAGGGTAGCAGGAGAAATTGGACCCCAAAAGATGATGTCCAATTTGTCCTGAGTACGCTGATACCCCATATGTTGGGGTAAACCCCTGTTTGGGCACACGGGAGAGCTCGGAAGGGAAGGAGCACTGTTTTCCTTTTTCAACGCAGAATTGGCTGGAATTCAGATCGGATGCCATATCCCGTTTGGAAAGCCCCTGATGTGCCCGAACAGTGGAAACCCCCCAATTATAACTGAAACCCTAATCCAAACACACCCCTTACCCTAATCCCAACATTAACCCTATCCACTCCTCTAACCCAGACACACCCAACCCTATTCCCAACCGTAAATGTAATCCAAACCCTAACCCTATCTTTAGCCCCAACCCTAACTGTAGCCCCAACCCTAGCCCCAACCCTAGCCCTAACCCTAGCAATAACCCTAGCCCTAACTCTAGTCCTAACTCTAGCCCTAACCCTAACCCTAATGGGAAAATGGAAATAAATACATTTTTTAATTTTTTTATTTTTCCCTAACTAAGGGGGTGATGAAGGGGGGTTTGATTTACTTTTATAGCGGGTTTTTTAGCGGATGTTTATGATTGGCAGCCGTCACACACTGAAAGACGCTTTTCATTGCAAAAAATATTTTTTGCGTTACCACATTTTGAGAGCTGTAATTTTTCCATATTTGAGTCCACAGAGTCATGTGAGATCTTGTTTTTTGCGGGATGCGTTGACGTTTTTATTGGTAACATTTTCGGACACGTGACCGTTTTTGATCGCTTTTTATTCCGATTTTTGTGAGGCAGAGTGATCAAAAACCAGCTATTCATGAATTTCTTTTTGGGGAGGCGTTTATACCGTTCCGCGTTTGGTAAAATTGATAAAGCAGTTTTATTCGTCGGGTCAGTACGATTACAGCGATATCTCATTTATATCATTTTTTTAATGTTTTGGCGCTTTTATACGATAAAAACTATTTTATAGAAAAAATAATTATTTTGGTATCGCTTTATTCTCAGGACTATAACTTTTTTATTTTTTTGCTGATGATGATGTATGGCGGCTCGTTTTTTGCGGGACAAGATGACGTTTTCAGCGGTAACATGGTTATTTATATCCGTCTTTTTGATCGCGTGTTATTCCACTTTTTGTTCGGCGGTATGATAATAAAGCGTTGTTTTTTGCCTCGTTTTTTTTTTTTTTTTCTTACGGTGTTTACTGAAGGGGTTAACTAGTGGGCCAGTTTTATAGGTCGGGTCGTTACGGACGCGGCGATACTAAATATGTGTACTTTTATTGTTTTTTTTATTTTATTTAGATAAAGAAATGTATTTATGGGAATAATATTTTTTTTTTTTTTCATTATTTTGGAATATTTTTTTTTTTTTTTTTTTACACATTTGGAAAATTTTTTTTAAACTTTTTTACTTTGCCCCAGGGGGGGACAATACAGATCGGTGATCTGTCAGTTTGCATAGCACTCTGACAGATCACCGATCTGCGAGAAGTGCAGGCTGCTTCACAGTGCCTGCTCTGAGCAGGCTTCTGTGAAGCCACCTCCCTCCCTGCAGGACCCGGATCCGCGGCCATCTTGGATCCGGGTCTGGAGCAGGCAGGGAGGGAGGTAAGACCCTCGCAGCAACGCGATCACATCGCGTTGCTGCGGGGGGCTCAGGGAAGCCCGCAGGGAGCCCCCTCCCTGCGCGATGCTTCCCTGCACCGCCGGCACATCGCGATCATGTTTGATCGCGGTGTGCCGGGGGTTAATGTGCCGGGGGCGGTCCGTGACCGCTCCTGGCACATAGTGCCGGATGTCAGCTGCGATATGCAGCTGACACCCGGCCGCGATCGGCCGCGCTCCCCCCGTGAGCGCGGCCGATCGCGTATGACGTACTATTCCGTCCTTGGGAAGTAGGGCCCACCCCACATGGACGGAATAGTACGTCTAATGACAGAAAGGGGTTAAAGACAATTGTGTATTTGTTTTCCACAATTAAATACCATATCTCTAAATTCTAGTAAAATACTGCAAATAATTTGTTTTACAGTTTTTGTGCTGTTGAATTGTCTTTTTCCTTGCATTCTGTTCAAATTGAAATCCAATATTCATATATCCACCTGTGTAAAGAACAATAAAAACACTTACATGTAGCATCCATATTTTTCATTTACACAATGCAAGGACATTTCAGATCCACTGAAATAGTTATTCCCTTTAAAATTATCCTTATATTTCTAAAGCTTTACTACAAAAGATTACACTAGCAAAATTATGCATTTATCAATGATTTGTGCATCAACACTTTGCATAATGAACCATTGTGATATTACCTTCTTTAAATGCAAATTACTGTCAATAAATTTTCTACATACCGAAGCAGCATAGTTTATGTTTTAAGGAATTAAAATTCCTCAAAGTCATAATTCCCAGATGTTTAATAAAATTCTGAATTCATGCTTGCTTTTTCGTTTAATAAATCCAACATAGTGAAATGGACAATATCTTGGGAATTATATACTTTGTAACCATGCAAGAACTTTATGAAAGTTTACCAAAATATTTAGTAAAAGACATGAAAGGCTAATTAAAGAAAATGATTAGAGTTAGTTCTAGTGTTTATAGCAAAGGAGAAATGGGAACAGATGTAAGTGCCGATAAGTATTACAAAAAATATATTGAATGTACATAATCATTAATTGTCTGCATATAAAATGCACTGCCACAAATTATGAAAATTGAAACAATTACAACGACAATTGCTAAATGAGGTCTTTTATTTTTTCCCCGTAATGAAAGACGATTTATCAAAGAATAGTTGAAACAATGGTGTTTGCCTAAAAATCCACTATTGCGGTGTATGAAATAGAATTTGGCAATAGAGCTTTTAAATTATATTTTTGCCTAATATTTTCATTTTTCTCTATATTTAATAATCTTTTTAATACCATGATGTATATAGCAAATATTTTAAAGTTTGAATTCTTCAACTTTGAAAAATGTTTCCCAAATAAATCATTTTGTCACAAATCAATCTTCTACATTGCTCTGTTGTCACACACTATGTTTATTATTTGTTCAGTATTTTCAGTTTTTCTGTATCTAAGCTGTGAGCAGTGACATCCTTTTCTCTATTTCTGTAGCTAAGCTGTCAGCTGCGACATCCTTACACTATACAGACTCATCATAAAATGGCTGCTACATTCCCTGCTTTTGCTTTTATATAGGCTATGATAGTCACTCCTAATTAGCTATGCTATACCATGTGATGTTATAGCTACACTGCATTATTGGGAAGCCTGCCCAGCCTCATCTAAGATCGTGTGATCCTTTCTTGGCTAATGCAATGTTCTGCAATGTGTAAAATGGTGGCAGCATTTTTAGGTTATTATTTGCAGAAAGCAAATAATTTTTTAACATTTTGCAGGATTTAGTAGATTCCTAAAATTTTTACACAAATTTTATTCATAATTAATCAATTTGCTCACCTCTATTGTAATATTCATGAAAAAATAAAATTCATTTGATGCCCACATGGGGATTTGTCCTTCAAATGTACTGATATTTATTTAGCTGGGGAATTTATCAAACAGATAACTAAAAATTTGGTAGGTAAATGAAGACTTTCTGAATTTAAACCATAATATCTTGCATTTTATGAAAATTTTTAAAGTGCAGGTAGAAATGATCTTGACATATGGTTGTATCATTTACTGATTCTGCAATGTATAGACTCTATGAACTTAATTTGTTATTATGTTACAGCTAATTGGCACTTTGGAATAGTCTATTTAAATATGTATAGGTTCACATGAATATGTATGCTTTCACATAATATTTTGCTCTGTTCTGTTCAACTTTCTGTGTGTTTTATTCACATTAATCTACTTGTTTACTATACACGGTTGACCAGTTAATGCCCTGATATGCTCATTGACCCCTGCATTGAAATGAAAGTTAAACATATGGTTTAAAACATATTGTTATTTACTAATTTGCTATATATATATATATATATATATATAACTGAAGTCGTGCAATTTTTGCTCTGGCCAAAGAGTCTAATAGTAAGGTAACAATTCTTGAGATCTGGAGAATATTTGTCTGCTGCAGGGTGTGCAAACTTTGTCAAGAACAACATGAAACTTCTGACCTCTTTAATTGCAAACAATGGTTTCTTTATCGAATATTAAGTTCTGTTTTTCTATTGTGTCAAATACTTATTTAATGCAATAAAATGCTAATTAATTATGTAAAAAATATCCAATGTGATTTTCTGGATTTTTTTTTAAGATTCTGTCTCACACAGTTGAAGTGTACAATAGAAATTCCAGACCTGTCGATTTTTTTTGTAGGTGTGAAAACTTGCAAAATCATCAGTGTATCAAATACTTATTTTCTCCACTGTATATAAATAACAATATCCACCATACATTAGACAATGTCATAGCTGACCTATTCTGTTGTGAATTCTGCTCTTGGGTTCCCTCCGGTGGTTGTTGGTGGTATTGCAGTTGTCCCTGGCTTGCAATCCTGGTCAGGTGTTCCTGCTGATTGCAGGCCTGACTGGGGTATTTAGGGCTGCAGGATTCATTAGTCAGTGCCAGTTGCCCATTTTTCTTGGAGGTTTTGGATCTCTTTCTGGTCTTCCTGCCCTGCTGCTAAATCTACAAAGATAAGTGTCTGGTTTTTGTTTCTACAGCACACATGCGGTGTGTTTACTATTTAGTGCTATTCATTTGTCTTTTCTTGTTCAGCTTGG
Source organism: Ranitomeya variabilis (assembly GCF_051348905.1). Taxonomy (NCBI): domain Eukaryota; kingdom Metazoa; phylum Chordata; class Amphibia; order Anura; family Dendrobatidae; genus Ranitomeya; species Ranitomeya variabilis. Next base: position 68,491,019 of record NC_135237.1, on the reverse strand, counting down.
ACTGTCTCAGGATTTTTACAGTCAAGTTGGATTCTCAGGAGATGCAGATATACGCTCCATGTCTTTAGTTAGATGGTGGAATTTTTGTATTATTCTGCTGTGGATATTTTTAGGGTTTTATACTGACCGCTTAGTATTCTGTCCTATCCTTTCCTATTTAGCTAGAGTGGCCTCTTTTGCTAAATCCTGTTTTCTACCTGCGTATGTCTTTCCTCTAATACTCACAGTCAATATTCGTGGGGGGCTGCCTATCCTTTGGGGTTCTGCTCTGAGGCAAGATAGGATTCCCATTTCCATTTATAGGGGTATTTAGTCCTCCGGCTGTGTCGAGGTGTCTAGGATTGTTAGGTACACCCCACGGCTACTTCTAGTTGAGGTGTCAGTTTAGGGATTGCGGTCAGTACAGGTTCCACCTACTCCTGAGAAAGTCTCATGCAGCTCCTAAGTCACCGGATCATAACACTATTCCCCATCAAGAGTCAATGACATCTGCTTAGGTAACGTGGCATGCCTCAAAATTTAGAGCAAAGAAGTCAATGAACATCTGTAGATTATTGTCAATAGGTCCATGCATCTAATTGAGATTGTTCACAAGTTGGAGTTATGTTGCAGCTTTTCACCCCAGCAGCTCTCTACTGCTGTGATCTTATTACTGCTTCCCTTCACAATCATTTTATTTCACAAGTAAACATTTTTATCCCCTGAAAAGCCATGCAACCATTACAATCATCTGTACGGTCTTGCAATCGAAACAGCTGTTTCCAAGCAAGACTGATGCTGCATGTATGCTGAAAAATAATTGCAGACAATATAAACACTAAAAGGTTTTATTGTAAACAGGCTGCCGATCAAAACACTTGCTCAAGTGAAAAGATATTTTGTGCAGCATAAAAGATCATCGTTCTTGGTGGGAAATCACCTTGTAAACAGGACTCACACTGCTGAAAACTGTGGCAGCTTCTATGTTGTGAACGATCTATTACAGTCAAATTAATGTATGAAATATCCCAGGTGATTGTCTATAAAATGATGGCAATCTTAGGTTCAAAGCAGAAGTGGATAAGGAGCCTGGAATTCAAATGTTGAAAACATTGTTACCCTTATGCTCTTCACTGTATATAGAAGTACCTGGGGCTGGTGCCACAGAGTCAGCTGCTATTTGGAGGCACAAGCTGTCAAGAAGGATAGTCAGGTTACCAGGTTAGACCCAGAAGGTGATGTCAGGAACAGAATCATAAGACAAGAGGATGGTCAAAATTCATGCTGAGGTCAGAAAACAGGAGGAATGAAGGAAACAACAGAAGCAGGTACACGAGCACAAGTCAGGTAGCAAAACTAATTGGCACTGGAAATCATAAATCCAGGGGTTTATTAATAATAATAATAATAATAATAATAATTTTATTTCTATAGGGCCGGCATATTCCACAGCTCTTTACATTTTAGAGGGGACTTGTACGTGCAATAGACATTACAGCATAACAATAAACACATAGATCAAAACAGATACCAAGAGGAGTGAGGGCCCTGCTCGTGAGCTTACAATCTATGAGGAAAAGGGGAGACACAAGAGGTGGATGGTATCAATTGCTTTCGTTGTTCGGACCAGCCATAGTGTAAGGATCGGGTGTTCATGTAAAGCTGCATGAACCAGTTATCAGCCTAAGTATGTAACAGCACAGACACAGAGGGCTATTAAGTGCATAAAGCATGTGAGAACATGATGCGAGGAACCTGGTTATGGTAAAAATTTTGAATGGGCAACACAGGGATAGTTAGGATAATGCGTTCAGACGGTAGGCCAGTCTGAACAAATGCATTTTTAGGGCACGCTTAAAACTGAGGAGATTGGGGATTAATCGTATTAACCTGGGTAGTGCATTCCAAAGAATTGACGCAGCACGTGAAAAGTCTTGGAGACGGGAGTGGGAGGTTCTGATTATTGAGAATGCTAACCTCAGGTCATTAGCAAAATGGAAAGCACGGGTAGGGTGGTAGGCTGAGACCAGGGAGGAGATGTAGGGTGGTGCTGAGCCATGGAGAGCTTTGTGGGTGAGATTAATGTTTGTACTGGATTCTGGAGTGAATGGGTAAACAGTGTAATGACTGGCACAAGGTAGAGGCATTGGTGTAACAATTGGTGAGGAATATGATCCTGGCTGCAACATTCAAGACAGATTGAGAGTGTAGAGTTTGGTAAGAGGGAGACGGATTAGTAGAGAGTCACAATAGTGCAGAAGAGAATTAATTAGAGAAACAGTGAGAGCTTCTGCAGTCGAAAGTATGAAAGGGTCGAATTCTAGAAATGTTTTTGAGGTGCAGATAACAAGAGCAAGCCACTGATTGGATGTGGAGGGTGAAAGAAAGCAAGGGAATCAAGTATGACCCCAAGACAGTGGGCATGTTGCTGGGGAGTAATGGTGGAACCACACACGGAAATGTCAATGTCTGGCATAGGTACATTAGTAGAGGGAGGAAACACAAGAAGTTCAGTTTTTGACAGGTTCAGTTTCAGATAGAGGAAGAACATGATGTTAGAGACAGCAGTAAGACAATCACTAGTATTTTCTAAAAAGGCAGGCATGATATCAGGAGAAGTGTATAATTGGGTGTCATCAGCATAGAGATGGTACTGGAAACCAAATCTACTGATTGTTTGACCAATAGGGGCAGTATACAAAGAGAAGATGCTTGAGGAACCCCAACAGTAAGGGGAAGATGAGAGGAGGAGGAGCCAGCAAAAGATACAGGGAAGGATCGGTCAGAGAGATAGGAGGAGAACAAGGAGAAATGGTGTCCCTGAGGCCAATGGAGCATAGCATAGTGAGGAGAAGCTGATGATCCACAGTGTCGAATGCTGCGGAGAGATCCAAGAGAATTAGCAGGGAGCAGTGACCATTAGGGTTGAGCGAAACGGGTCGGCCATTTTCAGAAGTCGCCGACTTTTGGCAAAGTCGGGTTTCATGAAACCTGACCCGACCCCTGTGTGGGGTCAGCCATGAGGTCAGCGATCTTCTGAATCTGGTATCGGAATTCCGATACCGAGTTCCGATATCTTTGCGATATCGGAAAACGGTATCGGAATCCATATTTAAGTGTAAAATATAGAATCAAAATAAAAAATATTGATATACTCACCCTCGGACGCGCCCTGGTACTAACTGGCAGCCTTCCTTCCTAAGAATGAGCGCGTGAATGACCTGCGGTGACGTCACGGCTTGTGATTGGTCGCGTGAGCAGTCACATGGGCGGCCGCGACCAATCACAAGCCGTGACGTCATCTAAGGCCCTTCACGCGCTCATTCTTAGGAAGGAAGGCTGCCGGAAAGAAGCCAAGGGTGAGTATATACCTATTAGGTATATACTCACCCTCGGACGCGCCCTGCTTCTTTCCGGCAGCCTTCCTTCTTAAGAATGAGTGCGTGAAGGGCCTTAGATGACGTCACGGCTTGTGATTGGTCGCGGCCGCCCATGTGACCGCTCACGCGACCAATCACAAGCCGTGATGTCATCTAAGGCCCTTCACGCGCTCATTCTTAAGAAGGAAGGCTGCCGGAAAGAAGCAGGGCGCGTCCGAGGGTGAGTATATACCTAATAGGAATATACTCACCCTCGGCTTCTTTCCGGCAGCCTTCCTTCCTAAGAATGAGCGCGTGAAGGGCCTTAGATGACGTCACGACTTGTGATTGGTCGCGGCCGCCCATGTGACCGCTCACGCGACCAATCACAAGCCGTGATGTCACCGCAGGTCATTCACGCGCTCTTTCTTAGGAAGGAAGGCTGCCAGTTAGTACCAGGGCGCGTCCGAGGGTGAGTATATCAATATTTTTTATTTTGATTCTTTATTTTACACTTAAATATGGATCCCATGGCCTGAAGGAGAGTTTCCTCTCCATCAGACACTGGGAACCATAGTATCCCATTGCACTGCATTGGGTTTCGTGTTTCGGCCGACCCCGACCCCGACTTTTTTATAGGATCGGCCGATTTCACTCGACCCGACTTTTGAGAAAGTCGGGTTTCGTGAAACCCGACCCGATCCTATAAAAATAAAAGTCGCTCAACCCTAGTGACCATTAGATTTAGCTGTTAGTAGATCATTAGAGACTTTAGTAAGGGCAGTTTAAGTAGCAGGCAGCCCAGCACAGAGCTCTCAGAAGGGAATAATGCAGAAAAACAAAATTAACCCTATAGCTACCTGATCTAGTAGTACCACAAGTCCCAGGAATAAAACAGGACTGATGCTGTCACACATAACTCGCAAGAAAAGGTGTGGCACCACCTAGCGGCTGAAGCTGCAGCAAAAGGAACAGAAGCTGACACAGATGGTATAAAGTGAATGCGAAAGGAAACAGTAAAAAGTCTGCAGTAGTACAGGGCCATTGCAGCAAAAATCCAAATAATGACCACATGTGGGAATGCAGTGTAAAAGTACCGTATTCTTCGGACTATAAGACGCACCGGACGATAAGACGCACCCCAAATTTTCAGAATAAAAATAAGGAAAAAAAAAATGTTTCAAATGGGGGTACGTCTTACAGTCCAAATTCAGCTTACCAGTGAAGGGATCGGCACAGGTGGAGAAGTGGTCACAGGGGCCTTTCGGTGGTCCAGGCTGGTGCGTTGGCCTCCAGGAAATCCCATCCCAGGCTGGTGCTCTGTGCTTGGGCAGGGGTGGAGGCTCTGTGCTCCGGGGCAGGGGCTGTGCTCTGCTCCAGAACAGTGGCTGGGCTCCGGGGCACAGGCTGGGCTCTGGGGCACAAGCTGTGCTGCGGGCAGTGGCTGGGCTCTGGGGCACAGGCTGGGCTCCGGGACACAGGCTGGGCTCTGGGGCACAAGCTGTGCTGCAGGCAGTGGCTGGGCTCTGAGGCACAGGCTGGGATTCGGGGCACAGGCTGGGCTTCGGGACACAGGCTGGGCTTTGGGGCACAAGCTGTGCTGCGGGCAGTGGCTGGGCTCTGGGGCACAGGCTGGGCTTCGGGACACAGGCTGGGCTCTGGGGCACAAGCTGTGCTGTGGGCAGTGACTGGGCCCTGGGGCACAAGCTGTGCTACGGGCAGTGGCTGGGCTCTGGGGCACAAGCTGTGCTGCGGGCAGTGGCTGGGCTCTGGGGCACAGGCTGTGCTGCGGGGCTGTGGCAGCTGCTCTCTGGGCTCAGTGGGGGCTCCGACGGCATTTCTTCAAAGCCTGGAGGCCCCCCGCTCATCCGGCATGTTGCGGTGGCCTCCAAGAACATGGGCGCCAGGAAAATGGCCGCCGGGCTGGCGCACGCTCAGATTCAGATCTTGTTGCTGAGATCTCACCCCGAGATCTCGGGAGACAAGATCTCATTGACGAGATTTGAATCTGAGCGTGCGCCGGTCCGGCGGCCATTTTCCTGGCGCCTATGTTCTCGGAGGCCACCGCAACATGCCGGATGAGCGGGGGGCCTCCGGGCTTTGAAGAAATGCCGTCGGAGCCCCCACTGAGCCCAGAGAGCCTCTGCCACAGCACAGCCCCTGCCCGCAGCACAGTCCCAGCCCGCAGCACAGCAACAGCCGCACCAGCATGGGAAGGGAGGCTGCATCGGGACCACCGCCGCTGCCGCTGCCGCATAATTTGTAAGTATATTCCGACTACAAGACGCACCCCCATTTTTCCCTTACATTTTTGGGGAAAAAAGTGAGTCTTGTAGTCCGAAAAATACGGTATATAATAGAATCAATGAATGGTAAAGGTGGAATGGACCTTCTGGGTCATCAGGTCCAACCCCTTACTAAATCAACACAGAAAGATGTCTGACCAGCCTATTTGAAGATTTCCATTGAATGAGAACTCATGAGTCATCATGACCTCTCATGGCAGCCTGTTCCACTCGTTGATCACCCTCACTGTCAATTTTTTTTCTAATATTTAATCTGTGTCTCCTCCCCTTCAGTTTCATCCTACTGATTCTTGTCTTTCCTTGTATAAATGAGAATAAAGCTGATTCCTCTGCAGTGTGACATCCCTTGAGATATTTGTAGACAGCTATTAAGTCACTTCTTAGTCTTCTGTTTTGCAAGCTAAACATTCCTAATTCTGGTCACTCTTCTCTGAACTTGCACCAGTTTGTTCATGTCTTTTTTTAAATGTGGTGCTGTGACGCTAGTCACTTCTCACGGTAAAGCCGTGAGTCAGAGTAGTCAAGGAGTCCAAGGTCAGAAGCCAGGGGAGTACATCATAAACAGAAGGAAGAGACAAAAGCGTAGTTGGGTAACATTCCACGGTCAGAGTACCGGGAGGATAACAGATCAGAGCTGAAGGGGTTAAACAGGTGGTAGTCAGAACAAAGTCCAAGGTCAGGCAACAGATTAAACATATGAACTCAAGTCACAGAGAGCATAGCACAAACCTCACAAGATAAATGTACGTCTGGCAGTGTTCTGGGAAACTGAGCTCAGTTAAGAAGCATGGCCATTAAGTGGAATAATGAACACATGAGACAGCCGACGCCTCACAGTCTTAGATTGGATAATTGAGCTGTCAATCAACACAGTGAAAGCTCAGCACTCCCCTGTACCAGATTGGATGGCCGATCTGTCAGTAACTGCATCCCAGACACCCTGAGGGGTGGAAGCATGACAGGTGGCCAAATCTGGACACAATATTCCAGATGAGGTCTGACCAAAGAGGAGTAGAGGGGGATAATTACTTCACATGATTTAGACTGTATGCTTCTGTTAATACATCGCAGAATTGTATCTGCCTTTTTTGCTGCTGCATCACACTGTTGACTCATGTTCAGTCTGTGATCAATTAGTATACCCAAGACTTTCCGTTGTTCTATCCTTGTATTCTTACCCAAACAGTTTCCACAGAACTCCCAGTCTCTGAAGCTTCAATCTCTGTGGAGATATACACTGTTGTGACATGCAATGAGATACCTCCTGCCCGTTTATTAAGTCTGTTTCTTGCAAATAAGTTGTACTCTTCTAGCCTTATATTCCATTCATGTGTACCACTCCACCAAGTTTTAGTGATGCCAATAACACATTTATTTTCCTGCATTAGTAGCTTCAATTCTCCTGGTTTGCTGCCCATGCTTTGTGCATTTGTAGAAACATCTTAGCTGATAATTGGTTTCTCTTTTTCCAATATGATTTTATGATTTTTTGGGTCTTTCTCAATATGCTCTTCACAAAATCTCTGGCAAGATGACCATTTCAAAAATCATGTACACACCAAAAGTATATAAAAATCTACTATACTAAAATAAAAAACATTACAAAAAGATATGAATAAATATCTGGTGTTTAATGTTTAAAATATCAGTGATCCATTCTCTTTAAGAAGTCGGTAGCACAAACTACTCTGGGGTTGTAAACTGGGGATATTTGTACGGCTTTTTGGAAAATAAAATTTAGCAACTTCTATTGGATATATATGCTTGTGATCTATTGCTTAGCTTGTCAGAACATTATTATTTGTCTACTAAGCTCTTTGGCTCAGAAGTTGAAGATTAATAAATATGGATTTCCAACAACTGAGCGTACAGAATGAAAAAGCCTCTGAAGAGCAAGTTGTAAGTTGTGCCTGAAACTTCACAAGCTTTTCAGTATGATTATGTATGCAGCTATACAAGCAAGAAACAAATAAGCCTGACAGACATGTGGGAGTTTCTGGGCACGAGGCTCAAAAGTTACTGCAAATTAACTCACTAACCGATAATGATGATGTAGACGGGATGCAGATTCTAATTACTGTTTGCTAATTAAAAAGTTGCAGAATCTTTGATGCACAAATACTGACAAGTTTTTCTAGTTCTCTGCTGCCGAATAGTGTCACCGACTACCTTCTGTAAAATCCAGGATCAATTTCAATGTCTCACACAACATACTGTGTTTTTGCAGTAGACAGTTAGTAATATGTATAAGGTCAAATAGGGAAAGCTAATATATTTTAAATATAAATATACAGTGTTTAATATTCACATAAATGAAGAAATAACAGACATATTAACAGTTCTAAAAAAACTGTTTTGTTTAATAAGTGCACTGTGAAAACAATTGCTGGCTACAGGAGTTTTGGGTAAAAAAGGGTAAGCAATTAGTGGAACTTCAGCGATACAGTATAAGGGGCTGTAGAGGCATAGTACATCAGAGTGCCTGTAGTTACAGCACAGGAAGCATTAGCCCAGATAGAAAGCAGATTCTATCAGGACAGGAATCCAGCAAAAGTGGCAGATGCATTAACCTGGAAGTGAGCACAGCTTAGTGGGAAGCTGACAGAGGCCCGAATAGGTGCAAAGTTGGGAACAATGAGCTATTGGTAGTGCTGAGACTGCTGTGGGCTGAACAAGGTCATCATGATAAAATGGTTGATTGCAAATTGCCCACTTAGTGTGAAGGAATTAGAGAAGGAATTCTATGTCTTGCCTCATGGAAGCATCTGGCAAGGTAGTTGCTGCAGCTGGTGCGCAGGAAATAGCCCAGATGGATTGTTCTAATATAGAATTGTATGATTGTGAGAATGTGTTGATGATGAAATGTAAACTATTGCCAGGGCTGCCACTAGGAATTTAAGGGCCCCATACTGACAAAAAATTTTGAGACTCCGCCCAGGCTGCACCCCAACTCCGCTTCCACCCTTCGAACCTTCCACAGTCCCACTGCCCACTCTTGGAAAAACTCAACTTCTCCACCACGTCCTCACCAATCAAATATTAACAGTTCCCATCAAACACCAGATCACATTCATAACCAGCAGTTTTTGTTCTGGCCAAAAGAAATTTTAAGCTGCCACCACGACACGGTAGACTCTTTTGGCCAGGCCCTACTCTACTTAATCCTATTAAATATAAATATATTTTTATGTATTTTTCTTTAAGGAAATGAGTCACATAGTTTTTTTAAATGACCATTAATACCACATACAAGGGACAAATACCGCCTCACCATGATTAGATCAGATATTGCCACCACATAGTGACTGAATATTACAATACTGACCTTTATTTAAAAAAAACACAATACTAAGTGCCATTATGAACAGGAGCTCTGTATTTGCTGTCAGTTTACAGGTAATACTGTGATCACCAATGACATTATATACAGGACCTCTGTATATAGTATACAGTGTATAATGTCAGTGTACAGGTAACACACTGACTCACCAGTGACATCTCTAGCTAAAATCCTTCATCTTTTCTTTTCTTTTTCATCCAGCGCAGACTGCCATCACTTCTTCCAGCCAGGACTCGTCTCTGTATAAAATAAAACATAGTTACCTAAAGCCCATCATTAATATATATAATCGGTTATTATGCAACCCACTATTCTAAATATAAATTATAATCTGCCACTGTGTCCCCACTAACTATATGTAGCCACTTTCCCCATCTAATATATAAATTAATTAGCACCTGTACTCTTTCCCCCTATTCATTACCAGTCACTTCATCCTCAATGCCCCCCACTCTTTACCTCCTGCCTTAACCCTAACCCCAATTCATTATATTTACATGCCCCTTCCACCCCAATTCATTGTCATGTCTTTCTCTCTCAGCCTCTATTCATTATCAACTGCTCTCCCTCATATTCACTACATAATTTACTCCCCACCCTCAAAATTCATCATTATTTGCTATCTCCCCAGATCATCATTTGCTCTCCTCACCCTCACCTTCAATTCATCATATGATCTACCCACCCCCACATTCAATTGAATTGCTGTCCCCATCCCTCACACTCAATTCATCATTTTCAGTCCCTCTAATCACCCACTTAATCATTTGAAGTCCTCCGTTAACTTCTACCACTTCATCATTTGCAGGCCCCCTTCCCCCACTTTAATTTGCAGTCCCCCTTACTTCACCATTTACAGCCCCCTGTCCCCCTCTCACTTCATCATCTGCAGTCTCCCTCTGACACTCTTCATCATATGTAGTCCCCTCCCCCCACTTCATCATGTGCAGACTCCTCCATCCCCACTTTATCATGTGCAGTCCCCCTCACCCCCACTTCATCAGGTGTAGTCCCCCTCCCCCCACTTGATCATGTGCAGTCCCCTTCCCCCCACTTCATCATATGCAGTCCCTCTTACCACCACACTGCATAATTTGCAGTTCACCCTCCTTCCCTCACCCATTTAATTCATTTTATAAAGAAAACAAAGACATTTTTCATACTTACCGCCCTGACGATCCCCTGCAGGTGCATCTCTGCTTCCATCGTCCGGTACATGTCGGCGCATACACGATTACATCATTGCGTACGTGCAGTCACCTGACCAGAAGTACAGAGAAGAGAGAGGGACCAAGAGCTGTGCAGATATCAAGGTTAGACGCCATGCACATCTCCCGTGCCCCAACACCAATGTGTGCGCCGCAGCGCACAGTACTTTAGTGCACAACGGGGCCCAGTGAGCAGAAGCACAAGAGTTGGGCACTGGACCAGCGGGCCCCCACCCTGTACTGCTGCTCACTGGGCCCTTTTTGATAACCATCTCCTGTATATGAAAACTCTGTCAAATTCAAATAAATAACATTCAGTCTGATGCCAGTTATATATTGTGTCTTTTCAACTTCTACTTCAGTAAAAGACTTTCAGTTGTTAACTAAAAAGGTTTCTTCAGCTTCCTTGCTCACACTCCTCAACCACACTGCATCACAGGCCAATTCACTGGTCTGGAAGGGAGTAGTTCCAATATTATAAGGGAAGCTATCATCACGACATATTATGTTTCACTGGTGTTCAAGGTTTTTAAATCACATTTTGCTAAACAAAACCTTATAGGGATATGACACCCAGCACTGTTAACAGCGGTAGACGGAAGTTCTTGGATGCTGCCAGCACATAACAGCTTCATCAAAACTATAGTGGCTGCAGATGGGTACTATAGAATCACCCCATATATAGGTGGTGGATCTGCAGTACCCAGACCCTGGCAATTATAGAAATGACAGAGCTGCTGTATTCTGGCAACATCGGAAAACTTTGAGACAGTGCTGGGAACAGCCAAGTGTCGCACCCTCACCTATCAGATATTGATGGCCTAGCCTAAGGATGGTACATTAAGAAAAAAATAGCATAATGCCAACCCCTTTAAGTATTACTGCTCTCAGGAAGTTGGACAGAAGATGACACAATCCTAACAAGCTTGGGTCCTAAACTTTTGTCGACCATAGAGAGTATGAGGAAATATTTTCATATTCTCCAACATTGGGGTAGGGTTGGAAGAATTATACTTCTTTTTTTTCTGGGTTTAGAAAGCACTTTATTATATATAAACAGTGGCACACAACCTCTTTAGACAGCAATTATAAATTATTCTAAAACATACCACTAAGTAAGTATGGAAGAATTTGACTGCACTGACATGCATAATATTAAAGTTAGAAAACATAGTGTAGACCAGTTATATATCATACATGACCTATGAGTTCTTCACAAAACCACCAATATTAATATGTATGAAAGTATAACAAAGGCTGTTTCATGTTTATACTTGAATGTCAAGTAGGAAAGTACACAGCAAGATTATGGAAAATGTATGCAGATAATTCCTGAGAGGAACCTTTGAACCATACCAGCATATTTTACAACAATGGGCTATAGAGCTGTGTACTGTGACTACACTTGCATCCATGATTTCCACAGCAAAAGAGGATTCAAGCTGTCTGTGGCATTGCAGTACCCATGCTCAGATAGCAATTAGGTCTCAAATGAGAGATATTAGGAACGTGTAATTGGTAAGTTATCAAATTGTGACTCCAACAATATTTAAAAAAATATATCCCAAATATCTTGTCTTATTACTTTGGGAAAATAGTACCTTAGCCATTCATCAGGTTCCTAAAACCATTTTCTAGCAGTTAATTTTAAAATCTGAATGTTTAGATTCAAATGTCAAAGTAATATGTATTTAACCCCTTAATTTGTAGGCAATTTTGTTTTTGCATTTTTATCTTTTCCTCCCCTTCTTACAAGAACCATAATTTTTTTATTTGCCCATCAATATAACCATATGAGGGTTTCTTTATTGTCCAATGAGTTCTAGTTATGAAAGACTCCAATCACTTTGCCATTCATTGTGCTGAAGAAAAGGGAAAAAAATTCCTTGTGAGGTAACATAAGGAAAAAAATTGTAATCTTGCACTACTGGTTGCGTACAGAAAGAAATACAATAAATAGCATAAGAGGGTAACAGTATGATTTATTCTTGATGCATTTCAAATTGCTTTGACTTTCTCATCAGGGGAACCATAAAGATTTTTTCTTTTGCTTCATTCTTATGGTGTTCATTCTGTGGTAAAAATGAGCTGGCAACATGATGTTCCAGGTTATTATAATAGCCGTGATACCAGAATTACAATAGTTTTTTTATTTATTTTAGTGGCTTAAAAAAAATTCAGATTTTTGCTAAAAAATTTTTGGTTGTGTTGCCTTTGCTTTTCTTGAGTGCTGAGCGGTAGTTTTTAATTGTACAGTACATTTTAAACGTACGTACAATGTTTTGATCATTTTTATTGTATTTTTGTCAAAAGTTCTGTAATGATGAGGCAGTTTGTAAGCAACTCTTTCAAATCTAGATTTAGCAATAAAACTACCATTGTTTTTACCAGTGGCATAACTATAAAGTTATGGGCCCCGGTGCCCACTTTCAAATGGGCCCCCCCCCACCATGCCAAAATATTTTCCACCTAAATTCACATTTTCCCTATTCATTTCGCACACTATAACTTTATTGCAATGTTGTATAGTCTGACCTCAGTGGCGTAACTATCCGGTGCCCCATCCTGGTATATTTTTGTCCCCCGTACTGTACCATTGTTCTGTAGTATAAAAGAAAATAAACCATTATACTCATCAAAGACTTACATAGAAGTCATGGTGATCCATATAAGAAGTATAATGCACCCCCATAGTCCTCCTTCTAATATACTGCACAGTTCATAGTGATCCATGTAGTATAATCGAATGCATCTCCATGGTCATCCATAAAGCATAATGCACAGCCCATAGTCCTCGATAAAGTATAATGCACCACATAGTACTTCATAGTAGTAAAATGCACTTCATAGTCCTCCTATAAAGTATTATGCGCACAGTAAATAACCCACACATGCACAGTAAATACCCCACACAGGCACAGTAAATACCCCCACACAGGCACAGTAAATACCCACACAGGCACAGTAAATACCCCCACACAGGCACAGTAAATACCCCACACAGGCACAGTAAATACCCCACACAGGCACAGTAAATTCCCCGACACACGCACAGTAAATACCCCACACACGCACAGTAAATTCCCCCACACACGGACAGTAAATACCCCACACAGGCACAGTAAATTCCCCCACACACGCACAGTAAATACCCCCACACAGGCACAGTAAATTCCCCCACACAGGCACAGTAAATTCCCCCACACGCACAGTAAATACCACACACACACACAGTAAATACCCCACACATACAGTAAATACCCCACACACGCACAGTAAATACCTCACACACACACACAGTAAATACCCCACACATACAGTAAATACCCCACACACGCACAGTAAATACCCCACACACACACAGTAAATACGCCACACATACAGTAAATACCCCCCTATACACACAGTAAATACCCCCCTCATACACACAGTAAATACCCCCATACACTAAATACAACACACACAGTAAATGCCCCCCCAGTAAACACCATCCACACTCAGTAAATACAGCACACAAACTAAATGCATTGTGGAATAGAGGAGCTGGGTTTGACAGGAGGTTCAGAAATGTGCACACCATCTACCTCTGTACTCAGGGGTTGTTTTGTGCCTGAGCCTGGCTATATGGCCCGGGAAAATTACATCACAAAGGTTTATCAGAATTTACGGCCATCCGGTGTGCAGGGGAACAAAGGGACCCTGTGGCAGAAAGAGGAGGATGCAGCACCTGCTTGCAGCTTTTTACGCTTAAAAACCTTAAGCAGTCAGCCACTTACACGCAAGCAGCAGTAGCTGCCTTTAGCCCATCCTTCCCTTTGGTGCGGCTGAAGGACCTGCGGACACACCTCTCTCCTGGTCACAAGGTTAGATCACGTGACCGCATTCCCCATCTTTCCCCTAATGTAACTGGAGGACCTTTTGTGACGCCTCCCTCCGGGTCTCATGATTGGGACCTTAACCAGGATGGGCAGACGGACGGACAGATGGGCGGACAGACAGATGGGCGGATGGACAGATGGGTGGACAGACAGATGGGCGGACAGACAGATGGGCGGATGGACAGATGGGCGGACGGGCCCCTAAGTACTCCGGGCCCTGTCGCAGCTGCGACCGCTGTAGTTATGCCCCTGGTTTTTACATAGCTTATGAATGTCTGAAATCAGAACATGAAAGGTGCCAAATGTGTTTCTGAGAATCATGAGACTTCTTCAATCGTAAGGCTTCTTTCCACTTCAAAAACTTGATCCAGCAATTTATCAAAGAAATGTTAAAAATAGCATTATTTATTTCACCCTTCAAATAATATATCCTAGAAGGCAGTTAAGTGTTTTTCTAAAAAATTTAGAGATTTTCTGAAACTTATTAAATAACTATGAACATTAGACATTTAATAAGAATTTTAATGATTTCCAATCAAATAGTATATATCAAAAATGATATGAGAAATAACCAAATAGAGAAATCACGTTTATTATGAGAGGAAGCTAACAAACTGGACAATCCAAATTGGAATAATCTTAATCTTTTAACAGAAACATCAGCAGTTTTCTCAGCACAAATTCACAAGGGGCTATAAATGTAGTAACATACAAATATGCCCTTTTGGAAAGAAATCCGCAAAATCCTAAATCTTCTGAATAAAGGAGTGAATGTCAACCTTACTCTACGTGAGCACTGCTATGTATAGCACAGGCAATTGGATGATCGAAGCTTCAAGTCTCCTAAGGAGACTATGAAATACAGTAAAAAGCAAAAAAAAGTTTAAAAAACATGAAAAAAAGAAAAAAGATATAAAAGTTCAAATCACCCCTCTTTTGCCCCATTTAAAAAAAAATACTCACATTTGATGATTTTACCGTCGATCAGTGGCAGTGTTTGCTGCGCTGTCATGCACATGACAGCGTGGCAAACACTGGATGTTTGGGCCTTCAATTCAAGTGAATGGGGTCTGGGTTTGGGTCCGGGTATTGTTCTAATTACCCGAACCTAAACTTTTTGTAAGTGTTCAACCACACCTGCTGGGCCCAATGCTGTACCCCAGCAGTTACACGGACTTCCTGGTGAAGTTTGTCTTCAGAGTCTGTGCCAGAACAGTAGGTGTTCGGTACGGACGTTGAACTTTACTTTTCAGGTTCACCCATTTCTAGTGATGATGAATATAATTTTGCCTTGTGTCCTAAGTAACAGTTCATCCTCCCACAATGTCTGAGTGGTGAATGGTTCTACTGAAAACTGAAAATCTGCAACACAAAAGGCATTTAAAAATAAGGATACTTTATAATAGGTAAGGTCCGGGGTGCAACTATAATAGGCGCAGGGGATGCAGAGCACCTAGACTCTGGAGTTTTGTGGGACCAAAAGTTAATTTTGACAGATAAGAGAAGACTGACTGATACTATCATAAATCCATGATAGTTGGAGAGCCTTGTTTGAGATTTTTCAATGGAGCCAATGACCTTCAAGTTATGACACTGGGCAGGGATATTATTTTGTACCACACAACCTAATTGTAATTCAGCCACGCTATAACATAGCTGCTGACAAGTCATAATTGTGCACGGTAGCAAGGATGATCTGTGTATTGATGAGCAGAACTTAACTTTGTCCAACATTTTCAATGTCTGGTTGCAACATTAGCTGTATATGAAGTCACTGACAAGCCATAATCATTAGTGCCATCGTTCAGTGAAATAGGGATCACCACACACTCCTACATCATCTGTTCAAATTCAACACTAATCTAAAGTGCAGAATGTGATTCCTGTCATACAATTAGGTAGACTTGCTTTTCTAAAAGATCACTTTTAAAATAAACAGTGACTCTTGGTACATACAGTGACAAATCTTTTCAAAAAATGCAACTATTATTTTAGTAGGAAAACAATCTTTCTAGTAATTTACTTTTCCAACTTTTAGCCTTGCTTCCTCACTGAAATGCTTTTTTAGGTGCTGTATACCTTGTGTGAAACTACAGTAATTTTCACTCAATTTGCGTAACTGTAACATCTCTAAAATAGCCAGTCTTTTAGGAATAACTGCATTTTCATTTATTTATTCTTAAAATATCAGTACAATAAAAGATCAGAAACTTCGTAATATATTTTGAAGACAATAATGTATTTTTTCCACTTAGTAGTATCTTCTATATTGCACCAATAATTTAATCTCATTTATTGCTCAAATTTGTGTTCAGATCTGTCTTTTTTGAGGGATCAAATTAAAGATGCTGTCTACAGAAGTCAATTGAGAAAGGAGGGAGAAGAAGCTGGAGTGAAACAAAAGCAGAGAGAAACAAAGACAAAGCAGCTTTTGCCAATGGGAAGCCGCTAAAAACTACAGGCAAAACACAAAAATTGAGCTGGAGTTTAAGTTGGTATACATGCAACACATAAATGCATGTTCAAATTGGCAATTTAATATTAGACAGTGTAAAACCATCCCGAATAGTGTTAACTTGCCGCTAGTGGAATGGCTTTTATGCTTTTTTTTTAATCAAAAACAGTGTTTACTAATAAAAATGAGAAAATTTGTTTGGAAAATGATCGCCAATCTCAAATTCAGCATGAACGTAGCTCATTCAGATTCATGTTCAGATTCCCCAGCATTTTTCCTGAAAAGTCAGCCAAAGTTTGGTAAATGACCGAGTTCACTAAGGGCTCTTTCAGATGACAGTATTTCCAGTAGCAGCACAGGCCACACAACGTCCCGCGCACATGCACACTGATGACACAGGGGTGACATCCCTGTGTCATCAGTGTGACAGGTACCGGCGCCTGGGAATCAGCTTTATTGTTTACGCTGTTCCCAGTCCCAGGTGCTGAAGTGAAGACAGCTCACATCACAGTCCTCTGCTGTCGCTGCAATCAGCATTAGCAGGGGACGTTGTTGAGAGTTGTATTCAATTGTTAACAGCGAGAGCAATCGGCAGCAGATAGGAGTATTTATCAGCCTCAGGTTGCAGTATACCGTAAATAGATAAATAATATTAATAAAAAATGATGTGGGCTGCAACCCTCAGCTGTCAGCTTTAGCAAGGCTTTTTATTAAAAATAGTGGTTTTCTCACACCGTATTTTTTAATTATTTAAGAAAATAATAATAGCGTGGGGTCCCCCCATTTTTTAAAACCAACCAAGTTAATGCAGACAGCTGGGGCTGGTATTCCCAGGCTGGTAAGAGGCCATGGATATTGCCCACCAGCCTAAAAATAGCAGCCCACAGCCACCCAAGAAAAACCGGATCTATTAGATGCACTAATTTTGATGCTTTGCCCAGCTCATCCCACTTGCCCTGTGGCAGTGGCAAGTGGGGTTCATATTTGTGGGGTTGATGTCACCTTTGCATTGTCTGGTGACATCAAGCCCACAGGTTAGTAATGGAGAGGCATCTATAAACACCTATCCATTACTATTCCTATGGTTATATTGTAAATAAACATCACAGCCAGAATAAAGTCCTTTAATTGAAAGAATGACACAGTCTCCTTTAAAGAATCTAAATGAGCCCATACTCACGTCATTGCCCACTCCACAGAAGCCATGATCTCCTGTAACAGACTTAAAATAATAAACCCCTGTAAGCCAAGAAAATAATAATTCATTTGTGCCATGAGGGGTCTAGCTATGCTACATCTAGATGGCAGGCTGCATTATTGCATAGTGCAACTATACAGCCTGCTATCCAGCAGAGACACTGAGCACCATGTGCTACCACTGCTCAGCAGTTTGCGGTGAACTCATATGACCTGACTGATATCACAGAGCAAGTGGGAAGAGATGGACAAAGCACCAGCATTGTCACATCAAACAGATGCGCCTTTTCTGGGGTGGCTGGGTCAAAATGGGGGGACCCCACGCCGTTTTTTTAAATTATTTATTTAAATAATTAAAAAATACGACATGGGGACCCCTCTATTTTTGTTAAACAACCTTGCTGATAGCTGAGGGTTTCAGCCCACATCTGTCAGTTTTCCCTGGCTGGTTATCAAAAATACAGGGGAACCCCAAGTAATTTTTTGGGGGATCCCCATTTTAATAACTAAGAAAGGCTAAGAATTCAGCTGTGAGCTGATATTAATAGCTCTGGAACCTGTATGAATGTTGTCTCTTTCCCAGAATATTAGTATGAGACCCCAACTGTCGACTTTCCCTCGGATGTTTTTGAAAATTAAGAGGGATCCCACTCCATTTTTTCATTTTTAAAATGTATTTACTAATACAGTAAAATACATAGGTATCCTTAGTTTACAGCCTTCAGGTGTTCCAGCAGCTGGAAACTTCAGCAATCTTAAAATGTCCTTCAAATTTTCATATAAGGTTTCTGGGCCTCGCAGCTGCCAGGAGACCCAGTGCCTGTGAACTCTGGTACCCTGAAAGGTTACCTGAGATCAAGCCACCGGGTCTCATGGTAGCTCCAATGCCGGACTTGCGGCCGTTCATCAGTCCGGCACTTGTAAAGCAAGAGAAACAGCTGCTATGAACTCAGGTGACCTTACTGTTCTTGCTGACAATTAAAAAAGTAGTTGAAAAAACTGTGTGGGGGTCCCCCATAATTTTCATAATCAGCAGAGGGAAAGCCGATAGCTGGCGGCTGATGTTAATATTCTGGGAAAGAGACAATATTCATAGGTGTATGTTGTGAATTCCGTTCTCGGGCTCCCTCCTGTGGTCATGAGTGGTACTGTGTGAATTCTGTTCTTAGGCTCCCTCTGGTGGCCTTTAGCGTTTACGGCTGGTCTGTAGCTGGAATCCAGCTGCCGTGTTTTCTGCTAGCCTGGCCTCTATTTAACTCCACCTGGACCTCTACTTGTTGCCTGCTGTCGTTGTATTCAGTACTGGTTCTGATCTCTCTGGACTTTGCTTGTGACCTGTCTCCTCCTGGAGAAGCTAAGTCTTGCTAGTTCTTGTTTGCTCATTATTTCCTTGAAAATGTTTCTCAGTATATGATGAGTTTAGTCCAGCTTGCTTATATGTGATTTTCTCGCTTGCTGGAAGTTCTGGGGTGCAGAGTTGCGCCCCTCACATAGTGAGTCGGTGTGGGGGTTCTTGTAATCTCTGCGTGGATTATTTTTGATAGCATTTTAATACTGACCGCACAGATTCCTTGCTATCTTCTGACTATTTAGAGTTAGCAGGCCTCATTTGCTAAATCTGTTTTCATTTCTACGTTTGTGGTTTTCCCTTAACTCACCATTATTATTTGTGGGGGGCTGTCTAAACTTTGGGGTATTTTCTCTGAGGCAAGTGAGGCTTTGTTTTCTCTCTAGGGGTAGCTAGTTTCTCAGGCTGTGAAGAGGCGGCTAGGATTTTAGGAAACGCTCCACGGCTGCCTATAGTGTGTGTTGATAGGATCAGGGTTGCGGTCAGTACAGCTCCCACATCCCCAGAGCTTGTCCTTTTACTTAGCAGGTCAGTTTTAGTGATCCTTGCCATCAGGATCATAACAGGTGTATACTTAGCCTTTCCTGGTTATTAAAATGGGGGACCCCAAAACAAATGGCATAGGGTCCCCTTATATTTAATAACCAGCAAAGGCTAGACAGACCGCTGTTGGCTGATATCAATAGCCTAGAAAGGGGCCATGGATATTGACCCCTCCCAGACTAAAAACATTAGCTCTCAGCTGTCCCAGAAATAATGCATCCATACGCCTCGCTCTTCCGAATTGCCCTGGTGCGGTGGCAAGTGGGATGTTAGTTGGGAGTTGATGTCACCTTTGTATTGTCAGGTTACATTAAGCCTAGAAGTTAGTAATGGAGAGGCATCTATAAGATGCCCCCATTACTAACTCCATTATCATATTGTTTAAAAAGTACACAGCCAGAATAAAGCCGTTTAATTGAAAGAATGGCACAGACTACTTTAATGAATCTAGATTAAACCATTCTTGCATCATCTTCCAGTCCACAGAAGCCAATGTCTCTCAGAAGCTGTGGCTGTATAGTCGCATTATGCAACAATGCAGCCTGCCATCTAGATGTAGCAGAGCTAGATCTGTCTCTGGACAAAGGAGTTATTATCTTCTCAGTGGACAGGTAAGGAACATTGTGGTTTATTATTTTAATTTTGTTACGGTAGACCATAGCTTCTATGGACTGGGCAATAATGTGAGTTTGGGTTAATTCCGATTCATTAAAGGAGTCTGTGTCATTCTTTCAATTAAAGGACTTTATTCTGGCTGTGTTTATTTACAATATAACTACAGGATTAGTAATTGATAGGGGTCTTGTAGCTACCTTTCCATTGCTAAGCTGTGGGCTTGATGTTAACGGACAATACAAAGGTGACATCAATACCACAAATATGAACCCCACTTGCCACCACAACAGGGCAAGTGGGAAGAGCTGGGCAAAATGCCAGAATTGCCACATGTAATAAATGTGGGTTTTCTCGGGCAGTTGAAGGCTGGTATTTTTAGGCTGGGGGCCAATATTCATGGCCCCTTACCAGCCAGGGAATATCAGCCCCCAGCTGTCTGCATTAGCTTGGCTGGTTGTCAAAAATAGGGGGAACCCTACACATTTTTTAAAGTTATTTATTTAATTAAAAAACAGCCTGGGGACCTCTGTATTCTTGATAACCAGCCTTGTTAAAGCTGACAACTGGGGGTTTCAGCCCGCAGCTGTCAATTTTGCCTGGCTGGTTATCAAAAATATGTTAATTTTTTTTTAAATTATTTATTGATAGCGCAATTGATGGGTCAATTGATGCCATTTTTCTTGGTGTCTGCCCCTAATTTTAGCTGTTTAGGCCGCTTTTTTCCCTCCTGAAGGTGTTGTTTATGCATATGGTTTTGCCTCCTATTGAAGTCAGTGGGGTTGGGGTATGCTCATCGAACCATTCGGCGTACATGTTCGGCAAACATTGGGATGTTCGCTGATCCGAGCCGAACTGAACTTTGAAAGGTTCATCTCTAAGAACCCTATGTTATTTATATGCACTTTCTCTTTTTTACTTATTTAGTTACAACAGGGTATATGATCATTTTGTTTCTTGTAGGTTTTGTAAAAAATACAGGTTACAAATCAAGTACACACATCACAAATTATTCTGAAAAGTCATCTGAAATGACAAGTTCACTTTAAATTAGTACAGTGAAAACATAAAAAAATCAAATCTGTTGCATAACTGTGTAGATACAGATTGGGAAAATTGTGGTAAATTTCTGCTCTACTGAATCGCTAGAATTCCAGAATTATTAGTACATGTGGCTTTATTATTCTACACGTTTCAGAGTTCAAGACGCCTTCATCAGGAAACACCACTGATTCAGCAGCGCAGAAATTTACCACAATTTTCCCAATCTGTACATAACGGCTGGTCCTTCCTGGACATGTGGATCTGCTGCAGCGAATCCTTTCAATGCTTCAACTCAGCTACATCTGGTGAGTGCAATCCTATGGATTAACCTTTAAACCTTCTCAGATAAGACACTATTTGCGCTCTTTCCTTTAACAGTTTTCATAACTGTGTAGATGATAGTTAAAGAATACGTCCACAGATTCTATTTCATAACTTTCATAAATTGAATTTTAAATTGTTGTGTTATACTGTAACAGGATGATATGTCCATATACACAAGATGTAAACTTTCTACATAAAGAAGAATAGCTAATTTTCAGATGAAATAGACATCATTCTGCCAGTTCTTGAATTTTGATGTTAAAGTTTTAGAATATTCTGCTTTAAAACTAAATAAAAACGAAATGAGTAAAAAATTGCATATTCGTCTGTAAGGACACTTTATGGTGAATCTTGGGCATATAATATAGACTGTGGACAGAAAAAGCTCAGCCCATTGAAACTGTTATTAATGTGCTTTTCATTAATTGGCTTTAAAAATGTAGCTGCCTGCAGTTTGGATCATGAACTTGAACTGGATTCCTACATGGTGTTATCAAATAATTTACTGAAGCCAAGACCAGGCAGCTCATACAGAATAAAATATTTTTTTTCTTCATTTTTCAGCTTGGTGAAATTTAACAGGAAGATCCTTGGAGCCAAATTGTTAGAAGCTGAAATGAAATGCCCAATGTTACTGAGTTTGTGATTTTCTTAGCAAGAAATAAAATTGCACAATGCCGAACTGAGCACAGTTAAGAACACACTTCGTGTGTCTATATACACTGTGTGCAGAATTATTTGGCAAGTTGTATTTTGATCACGATACTTTTTATACATGTTGTCCTACTCCAAGCTGTTGAGGCTTAAGAGCCAACTACCAATTAAGTAAATCAGGTGATGTGCATCTCTGTAATGAGGAGGGGTGTTGTCTAATGACATCAAAACCCTATATAAGGTGTGTTTAATTATTAGGCAACTTCCTTTCCTTTGGTAAAATGGGTCAGAAGAGAGATTTGACGGGCTCTGAAAAGTTCAAAATCGTGAGATGTCTTGCAGAGGGATGCAGCAGTCTTGAAATTGCCAAACTTTTGAAGAGTGATCACCGAACAATCAAGTGCTTCATGGCAAATAGCCAACAGGGTCTCAAGAAGCGTGTTGGGCAAAAAAGGTGCAAAATAACTGCCAATGAATTGAGGAAAATCAAGCATGAAGCTGCCACGATGCCATTTGCTACCAGTTGTGCCATATTTCAGAGCTGCAACGTTACTGGAGTAACAAAAAGCACAAGGTGTGTAATACTCAGGGACATGGCCAAGGTAAGGCAGACTGAAAACCGACCACCTCTCCAAACGCAACAGCCAATTTTGCGCTCAAAAAGTCAAATGGTGCTCCCTCCCTTCTGAGCTCTGCTGTGCGCCCAAACAGTGGTTTACCCCCACATATGGGGTATCAGCGTACTCAGGACTAATTGATCAACAACTTTTGGGGTCCAGTTTCCCCTGTTACCCTTGCGAAAATAAAAAAAAATTGGGGGCTAAAAAATCATTTTTGTGGGGAAAAAATGTTTTTTTATTTTCATGGCTGTGGGTCAAACTTCTGTGAAGCACTTGGGCATTCAAAGTGCTCACCACACATCTAGGTAAGTTCCTTGGGGGTCTAGTTTCCAAAATGGGGTCACTTGTGGGGGGTTTCTACTGTTTAGGTACATCAGGAGCTCTGAAAATGCAACATGACGCCCGCAGACCATTCCATAAAAGTCGGCATTTTAAAACGTCACTACTTTCCTTCCAAGCCCCGATGTGTGCCCAAACAGCAGTCCCCCTACATATGGGGTATCAGAGTACTCAGGACAAACTGGACAACAACTTTTGGGGTCCAATTTCTCCTGTTACCCTTGAGAAAATAAAAAATTGTGAGCTAAAAAATCATTTTTGAGGGAAAAAAAGGATTTTTATTTTCACTGCTCTACGTTATAAATTTCTATGAAGCATTTGGGGGTTCAAAGTGCTCACCACACATATAGATAAATTCCTTAATGGGTTTAGTTTCCAAAATGGGGTCACTTATGGGGGGTTTCCACTGTTTAGGCACATCAGTGGTCTCCAAAAGTGACATGGCATCCGATCTCAATTCCAGGAAATTCTGAATTGAAAAAGTCAAATGGAACTCCTTCTCTTCCAAGCTCTGCCCTGCACACAAACTGTGGTTTACCCCCACATATGGGGTATCAGCGTACTCAGGACAAATTGCATAACAACTTTTCTGGTCTAATTTCTAATGTTACCCTTGTAAAAATAAAAATTTGTGGGCGAAAAGATCATTGTTTTAGAAAAAATGTGTTTTTTTTTTATTTTCACGGCTCTATGTTATAAACTTCTGTGAAGCACCTGGGGGTTCAAAGTGCTCACCACACATTTAGACTAGTTCCTTTAAGGGTCTAGTTTCCAAAATGGTGTCATTTGTGGGGGGTTTCTACTGTTTAGGCACATCAGGGGCTCTCCAAACGCGACATGTGGCCCGATTTCAATTCCAGCCAATTCTACATTGAAAAAGTCAAACGGTGCTTCTTCTCTTCCAATCCCTGCCGTGCGCCCAAACAGTGGTTTATCCCCACATATGGGGTATCGGCGCATTCAGGAAAAATTGCACAATAACCTTTGTGGTTGATTTTCTCTGTTTACACTTGTGAAAATAAAAAAAATGGGTTCTGAAGTAAAATGTTTGCAAAAAACGTTAAATGATAATTTTTTTCTTCCACATTGTTTCAGTTGCAGTGAAGCACGTCAAGGGTTAATAAACTTCTTGAATGTGGTTTTGAGCACCTTGAGGGGTGTAGTTTTTGGAATGGTGTCAAGTTTGGGTATTTTCTGTCATGTACACCCCTCAAAGTGACTTTAAATGTGAGATGGTCCCTAAAAAATGGTTTTGTAAATTTTGTTTTAAAAATGAGAAATCGCTGGTCAACTTTTAACCCTTATAACTACCTAACAAAAAAAATGTTGTTTCCAAAATTGTGCTGATGTAAAGTAGACATGTGGGAAATGTCATTTATTAACTATTTTGTGTGACATATCTCTCTGATTTAGGGGCATAAAATTTCAAAGTTTGAAAATTGTAAAATTTTTAAAATTTTCGCCATATTTCCATTTTTTTTCAGAAATAATCGCAAGTAATATCGAAGAAATGTTACCACTAACATGAAATACAATATGTCATGAAAAAACAACCTCAGAATCAGCGGGATCCGTTAAAGAATTCCAGAGTTATAACCTCATAAAGTGACAGTGGTCAGAATTGTAAAAATTAGCTCGGTCATTAAGTACCAAATTGGCTCTGTCACTAAGGGGTTAATCCAATCCTTTTAAATGATCAGTTTATAGAATGAGACTCTGGCTCTTTATGATGTCTATGGGCCATAGACATTTGAATGTTTACATTTCTTGAATTACAAACCGCACTCTTTTGTTTGTGAGACGATCACCTCAAGGGTTAATCCGCCAGTCAAAATGAATGATTTTCAGCTGAACATTTTTTAAGATATTTTTATTTAGAAACATTACTCTGATCTCATTCATTTTATTTTTAGGATCTTCTTATACTCACTAGAATATTAAGATTCAATGATGTAATCAGCTCTGCGAAAATGCCACTACTGCCCATAACGAAATTATCTGATAAAACTTTCAAGAAGCTGTCAGGCTTTACAACCTTTTTGTCCTGCTGGGTTGGCAGAACTTATTGAAAGAGCGGCCAACAAATTATATCTCAACTGTAGAATTTCTGATGACATCTGGTGTGAGGTTATAAAGGTGATCTTTCAATATTTAAGCATATGGTTTGAGCAGCGAAAACAAAAACAAGGAACAAACATAATGGCCAGTTTAAAACTGGATCTCCCTTGTGATTTTTTTTGCTATCGACCCCCAATCCTAGAAGGAAATTACTATTGCATTTTGCAAACAAACCTCAAGTAGCTTTACGTAGTAATACATATTAATTCATTTAAATTGCAATTGCAATTTACTAACATTTATCATTTTTATTATAAATATTTTGAATTGTGCATGCCTGAATTTTTTTCTGGAAGTTTACACAGAAGATTAAGCGCATACCAATGCTGAACTTTGCGGACAAGTCGCATCCACAAATTGTAGACAGGCCTACTTCTATGTGAAGCTGTGTGTGCCTGCCTACATAGCCGACCGAAGCTGCCATTACTGACATGCACTAGTGTGGTCTGCAATTCAGACAAGAATATCACATGCTGCAATTTTTTTTCTACTCGGACCTGACATTCGTGTGGAAAACAGTCTACGTGCACCAGCAAATAGACTAACACTGATCCATGTGCAGTCCATGTGTGCTTTGTAGCGCACATGGACAGCACATGAACTGAATATACTGTTAAGCAAACTTATACATAGTGATTACTTTAGAATGGAACTTTTTTACATGAATTTCAAAATGTTAGTTTAATATGGCTCACAATGACAGACTTGAAGCAGAAAAATGTAGAGAATAAAAAGCAAACACGCAATCCCGGCAGAATCCTGAACCAAACCCCAATCGCTTATTAGGGAGTATAAGTGTAACACCCCAAGTAACCCGTTGTTACAGTGATGTTGCCTTCCTTTCGGGGAGGGCGATATCATGCTTGGAGGCAAGGAGGATTCCCTTTATCAGGTAACACACCTACATGCAACACAGTCTGAATCCAGGCCAGGAGGGGGAGCTTCCCTCAGATAGATATCCTGGTTTGGAGGAGTTAGACAGTTGGGCCAGGGAGACCAGAGAGAAGGGAGTCTGGAGAGACAGTGGAAGAGAATAGAAGTGAGAGCAGACAGTGGGGCCGTGTAGCCATGTTTGAGCTGCAGCTCCAGGAAAGGAAAAGAACGTGAAGGGTTGGATTGTAGTGAGCATCAGAGGAAAAAAGCACAAGACAAGGAAAGGGCTTAGAGGGGAACTGTGAACGGACACCCTCTGGGCCGAAGTGTAGGAACCGGGCACCTGAAGCCCAAGGCTGTGTTGTACTCCAGGTTGCATGGCAGAACCAGAGGGCATATGACTTTATGTAATTTGCCCGCACCCACACCTGAAGGTGCAGCAGTACACGAGGAGCCCAGGTCATGATAGAGACCCTATAAAAAGACTCACACTGCCCACCATAAGGGTAAGTGTCCCAGGACAGGAGAGAGAGGACTTTACCAGCAAGCTACAGGAAGTAGGGACCTAGCATACCAACGCAAGTAGGAAGGCTTATGGTCCTCACCTGAGAGAGGGATCCCCCATTGCCTCAAGGCCAGCCGGACCATATCACCACCTGTTCCAGGTACCCTGGACTGTGGCCTGCTATCACCAGTAAACCAGGTAAAGATGTGTTAGGGGTCGAGTTCCTGCCTCTGCACAGGGGGAATCTCGAGCTATCTCCGCTGCGGTCTCCCATTCTTCTCCTGCCGCAGTGGAGCCTGCTCAGCAGAGGTGTCGGTCCCAGCATCATGCTCAGTCTGACACTGTGCGAAGGGTTACTGCTGTCCTTCCAGCTTCTGCTATTGTGACCAGTACTGGTCAGCAGCGAGCAGTCATCTTTGGGACTAAGTCCTACTTTTCCCCTTCTGAGCATGCCCAGGGTAAGATCTCTCATTGGAGATCAAGGATCACATGCTCAGAAACTGCAGCAAATCCTATTGGTCCTCTAGGAAGGTCCTGAAGGTGTTCAACATCTGTGGCAGTCTCTCATTGGTCCTTCTAGGAAGGTCCTGTACTTGCTGCAGCTATAAGAAGTGCACATGACCGCACGGCCATGCGCTAGTGTCAATTTATGTACGAGCTCAGTGCCAGTGTGGTCATGTTTGTGTGTGTATTCAGGGACCTGGCTGAAATAAGTCCCTAGAATGCTGGCACCTCCGGCGAGGAATTTGGTGTGTGTGTATTCAGGGACCCGGATGAAATAAGCCCCTAGAATGCTGGCACCTCCGGTGAGGAGTTTCATGTTTGCATTTGACTGCATGACCACCATCTGCTCTGCTAAGTAGCTGTGTTCCTCTGTGAGCCAAACAGAGCACAGCGTTATCCTTGCTAACAGACTCTGTGAAGTAACAGAGTCTGTTTATATTACTAAATTGTACCGCCATATCTAGCTGCAGGTGCTTTCCTGCACGGTGGATCCCGGGTTGCGAACGCACCAACTTCTTCTAATAAATATATATATTCGGTGCGTTCCGCCAACCCTAACAAGATGTTACAACCCTGTATCCTCCATTTATTTGCCGGCATACACCATCCCTGCCCAGCACATCGGGAGCCCTGGGGACCCCGCTTCACCTGTGGGAAGCATCACCATCTTTGCTGCAGTAACATCACCCCAGAGGACCCCTTTAAGCAGCGTAGGTCACCTCTGACCGAGAACCACAGGTTGTGTCACGAACACAAACTTTATTACTACTCCCTTTAAAAGACCTTTCCCCCTTTAATTGGGCACCCAGGGCCACAGACCGGGTCGCAGCCACCATGACATCCCCTTTAGTTGCGACCGGACCCGGTACCGAGTACCCCATGGCCCTGGCGGGCATTCCATAATTGCATAGTCTTTACCCTGGTAAATTCATGATCATCATCATTGGCGCTGCGGGGGATCCAGGCCCTACCATATCTGATAACAGCCCCTAGTTAGCACAATTGAAGCAGTGTTGTTGTGGACAGAATGATTTCTATATACAGCCTATCTCTTGTTTATGTACTACCTACAAATAAACTGAAGCATATGCCAAGTAAAAATTCAAAAAAAAATGTATTTAACAAATTTTGACACACAACTGTTTAAAAAGATTCAGTGGATGAATACACACATATGGACCTGAGAACACAGGAATTACTATACTCATGCCATAAACATATTCAAAAAATGGATAAATATCCAGAGCATATAAAGAAAAAAATATGCTCTTTATATGCTCTGGATATTTATCCATTTTTTGAATATGTTTACGGAATGGGTATAGTAATTCCTGTGTTCTCAGGTCCATATGTGTGTATTCATCCACTGAATCTTTTTAAAAAGTTGTGTGTAGTGTTGAGCGATACCGTCCGATACTTGAAAGTATCGGTATCGGAAAGTATCGGCCGATACCCGCAAAGTATCGGATCTAATCCGATACCGATACCCGATACCAATACAAGTCAATGGGACTCAAGTATCGGACGGTATCCCTGATGGTTCCCAGGGTCTGAAGGAGAGGAAACTCTCCTTCAGGCCCTGGGATCCATATTAATGTTTTTCAGGTCCTGAATACAGAATTAGGCATTCAGGACCTGAAATTACGTCACGGCTTGCTGTGATTGGTCGCGTCGCGGTCACATGGGCGGCACGCAACCAATCACAAGCCGTGACGTAATTTTAAAATGCGCGCGTTTCCTGCCTCCCGTGACGTCACGGCTTGTGATTGGTCGCGTCGCCCATGTGACCGCGACGCGACCAATCACAAGCCGTAACGTAATTTTCAAATCCTGAATGCCTAGAATTAGGCATTCAGGACCTGAAAATTACGTCACGGCTTGCTGTGATTGGTCGCGTCGCGGCCACATGGGCGGCACGCGACCAATCACAAGCCGTGACATCACGGAAGGCAGTAAACACGCGCATTTTAAGCAAAGAAGGCTGCCGGTTCCCTCGGTAAGGTGCAGGCTGCGTCGGAGAGGTGAGTATATCCCTATTTTTTATTTTAATTCTTTATTTTACACATTAATGTTGTTTCGATACCGATACCCGATACCACAAAAGTATCGTATCTCGGTATCGGAATTCCGATACCCGCAAGTATCGGCCGATACCCGATACTTGTGGTATCGGAATGCTCAACACTAGTTGTGTGTCAATATTTGTTAAATCACTTTTTTAAAATTTTTACTTGGCATATGCTTCAGTTTATTTGTTGGTAGTATGTTATTTTGGAAGCGCCATTTGTGACTAGGTCATTTCTTTTTTGTTATATCTCTTGTTTGTGTAGTTGATGGCATTTTTCTCTGCACAATGACCTCTGCACAAGTTACAGAGGTTACAGTGTCTTTCACTTTTTTAGCAATCAATGAGTCATCTCCAGACAGCTTATTTCTACAGGTCATGTGAAAACAGAGGAACTGGACTTCAAAATATAGCAGCAGGTGCTCTGGACTAATGAGTCAAAATGTTAAATATTTTGCTGTAACAGAAGGCAGTTAGTTTGACCAAAAGCCTGGAGAGTGGTACAATTATGAGTGTCTGACACCTAAAGTGAAGCATGGTGGAGGATTCTTGCAAGTTTGTGGCTGCATTTCAACTAATTGAGTTGGAGTTTTGGTCAAGATTAATGGTGTCCTCAATGCTGAGAAATGCAGTCAAATTCTTATTCATTATACAATAACATCAGGGAGTCATCTGATTGGCTACAAATTTATTCTGCAGCCAAATAACAACTCCAAACATACAGCCAATGTCATTAAGAACCATTGTTTAGAATAAAGAAGAAGGAATCCTTGAAATGATGATTTGGCCCCCACAGTGCCCAGATCTCAGATTACACAAAGAGCCAGAAGGATTTGCGTAACTTACAAGCATAGAAAATCAGTAGTTTGGTTCTCCCAGATGTTTGAAACAACCTCCCTGGAGACATTTTTTAAAACTGTGTGTGCAAGTGTAGCTAGAAGAATTGATGCTTTTATGCTCTACTGAAGGAAAAGTAAATATAGAAAATAACTTGGCACTCAAATATTATTGAAAAAGGTTAGTTCGTTTATTATGCATCCAGACAAAAAAACTTGTTGAACGTTTTTGGTCCAATTGGACCTTCCTTAGAACAGTTTTTATCTGGAGCTTTAGGTCCGTTTATATAATAGAACTGTTTGTTCTTAGGGTGCGATATGTGGACTCCAACAATGTGTGCGGTATGGAGGCTCAGCGCTGCTTGCTATGTCGCTTGTGGATCTGCGCTGCTACTGAAGGAGAAGGGAGGACATACACCAACTATCGATTTTGATTTACATTTCTTTTTTGTTCATTCACTTCTTCATTCATTCACTTCACATTTTGTTAATTGCCAAATGAACACTTACGGTTTTGAAACTATTTTCCTTTGCAGCATTATTTCCACACCAGTCCAAAACGTTTGATTAGTATTGTAAGTTAAATTAGTGGTGATGTGTTGGGCTATGGAGCTTCTAGCCAAAAACATATATTACATTTTTGAAGGAATTTTTAAGCTGATGCAAGAAACCTAGGATAACAGAAAAGATATAAGTCCTTTTTTGTATATCCCATTTCTTTTTAACACACTTCAGGTTTGGTTCAAACAATATTTCCTGCTGCTTTTTGTATTAAATTACAGGATATTTCTTTAGTTCAGTTTTCTATTAGGTGTGAACTACCTTTGTAATTTTCTCTCTATTACTCTATTAGCTTCTATAAAAACACATAAGGAAACATTTCCACAAGGTGAGTACTCCAAAATATAAAAGATTTTCAACACTGAAAAAAATACAAGACAAAGAGAACAAGCATTTGCAAGATTCATGCAGTCAATAATTTAGCACAAAGGAACAAAAAGTATCCAGCTCCGGAGATAAAATCAAAAAAAGTCTTTATTTATCAACTTTAAAATATAGCTGCTTGACAAAATACCGGTAGAAGTATGCCTGAAACAACTGAACGCGTTTTGAACACGTGTAATGTCCTTAGTGTTCGAAGCGCGTTCAGTTGTTTCAGGCATACTTTTCTGGATACTTTTTGTTCCTTTGTGCAAGAATATAGCGTCAAGCAGAGATGTCTTTCCGTGCTCGGACTTTCTCATGGGCTGTGAGAAAACATCATAAGGGTGAGCTGAATTTCTATTACTTTCTCAGTCAATAATTTAGAACTAAAAACTTTTTGCAACTGTTCTCATATTTTAAGACGCATTATTTTTGTGAAATCTAAATTATTTAAATGCACACTGTTCTTTTTATAAAATACCTTGTCATAATCAATTAAGAAAAACTCCTGAAATTGAATATTTCATCCTGGTTAAGGAAAAAGAATAAAAGGAGTGCAGTCAGAATAATGTTTTATTAATCAGAGAAGGTTATATGTTTCTGCTTCAGTATTGCTATGACACACTTTTGACAGAGAGATTTAACACGTGCTAGCCGAATAGGGGTCACAAATCCCAATCATGTGAATGCAGGGTGCTGTTAGGTTATCGTTACTTCCAGAGGTCTGCGGGAGACTGCTGAGCCTGATATTACAATACTCCTGTGAACGCCTGCTTGCCTTCATAGGAGATCGCGATTTTTGCTATTCACAGCATTTATCTAGTTAACAGCCACAGTTGGAGCGACCCACAGTTGTTAAAGGCACATGATCGGTGAATAAATCAGCTGTCATATGTGGGGAAAGATGTGGGCTAACAGAGATTTTTAAGATAACCTATCATT
Organism: Ranitomeya variabilis; assembly: GCF_051348905.1. NCBI lineage: Eukaryota > Metazoa > Chordata > Amphibia > Anura > Dendrobatidae > Ranitomeya > Ranitomeya variabilis. The sequence goes on along the minus strand of NC_135237.1, from coordinate 68,459,046 downwards.
TCAGGTAATTTTTGACAATAAGCTGTCATATGGGTGTACTTGCACTTCAGATCATTATTAGGGATGAGCGAGTATATTCGTTAGGATTCGGTACTCGGCGAGTAATGCGGTACTCCCGGTATTTCACTGCTCGCCTCGCAATATTCGTATCTCCCGCCCAGCATTAGCCAATCACAGTAATGTGGCAGCCTTCTTGGTTGTGGGCGGCATTACTGTGACTGGCTGGCTGTGCAGCATCGTAGATGTGTCATCATAGTAGGCTATGACTCATAGGCTCTATACAAGCCCTGCCGACTCCATTTTTTGCATATTGCATCCAGAACACAGCTAGTGCTAGTGTAGGGAGAGTGTGAGCAACTGCTAGGGAGAGTTGTGCTTTTGGAAATCTTCCAGAAATCATCAAAAAAAAATTGAAAAGTTTGTTTATCTCTGTATATCACAAACCACATCACCAATTGTCGGAAGGAGTTACAGTATGTAAAGTGCACTACCAATGAACTGTGAAGCAGTGGAAATGTTTTCAGTGGATTGAGTAATCACACTTTTCTGTCTGGCAGTCTAATGAATGAATCTGGGTTTGATAAATGCCAGGAAAATGTAACCTGCCTGACTGTATTGTGCCGACTGAAAAGTCTAGTGAAGAAGAGGTAATATTATGGAGCAGTTTTTCAGGGTTTTGCCTAAGCCCCTTAGTTCCAGTGAAGGGAAATCCTAAAGCTTCAGCACACCACATTTTGAAAAGTTGTCCACATTAAACTTTCTGGGATTAGTTTGGGGAAGATCTTTTTCTGTTGCAGCATGACAGAGGCCCAGTGCACAAAGCAAGATCTAAGGTTGGGTGAGTTTAGTGGGGAAGAACTTGACTGGCCACACAGAACCCTGAACTCAACCCCATTGAACATTTTTGAAATGAACTAAAATGGCGATTGCGATGGCGGTCCTCTCGTTCAACTTCAGTGTTTGACCTCACAAATTAGGTGAATGAGAGGTTATAACAGCTTCTGTAAGTGCAATGTGGAGGTGTCCCAATATGCTTGTTTAGATAATGTATTTCTATAACCCATTGCAATATATATTTGATTTTTCAGTCCTAGCTCTGGACTCTCATCAGAAAACAACGGATTACCATGGATGGGGTAGTTTCAGGAGAAGAAGCGCAAAGGAATTGCGACTACAGTCGCACATTTTCTATTTATGTTTATGTACTGGATCCCTGCTCAGGCACCACTACCTAAATGGAGTAATATATAGAACTATTTAATGTACAGTATGTCAATAACCACCACATTCCCCAAAGAAGCGAATGGTTAGTTACTGAAAAAAAGAAACTGGCTGTGTCCGCCATTTTGAGTAGGGTCACATTACAGCTAGTGTTGAGCATTCCGATACCGCAAGTATTGGGTATCGGCCGATACTTGCGGTATCGGAATTCCGATACCGAGATCCGATACTTTTGTGGTATCGGGAATCGGAATCGGAAGTTCCCAGTGTATGGTTCCCAGGGTCTGAAGGAGAGGAAACTCTCCTTCAGGCCCTGGGATCCATATCCATGTAAAAAATAAAGAATTAAAATAAAAAATAGGGATATACTCACCCTCTGACGCGCCCTGGTAGTAACCGGCAGCCTGCTTTGCTTAAAATGAGCGCGTTCAGCACCTTCCATGATGTCACGGCTTCTGATTGGTCGCGTGCCGCTCATGTGACCGCCACGCGACCGATCACAAGCCGTGACGTCATTCTCAGGTCCTAAATTCCTAATTCTAGGAATTTAGGACCTGAGAATGACGTCACGGCTTGTGATTGGTCGTGTGGCGGTCACATGAGCGGCACGCGACCAATCAGAAGCCGTGACGTCATGGAAGGCCCTAAACGCGCTCATTTTAAGCAAAGAAGGCTGCCGGTTAACAGCGGTGAGGTGCAGGGGCCTCCGGAGAGGTGAGTATATCAATATTTTTTATTTTAATTCTTTATTTTACACATTAATATGGATCCCAGGGCCTGAAGGAGAGTTTCCTCTCCTTCAGACCCTGGGAACCATCAGGATACCTTCCGATACTTGGTGTCCCATTGACTTGTATTGGTATCGGGTATCGGTATCGGCGATATCCGATACTTTTCGGGTATCGGCCGATACTATCCGATACCGATACTTTCAAGTATCGGACGGTATTGCTCAACACTAATTACAGCATATTCACTCTGTTTAATGCAAAGATTGCATGTGTGCAAATAGATCCTGGATTATTTGGACTGTTTTTTCCAATATACAACAGTCCACAATGACATATCACCATATAGACAATGTAAGATGAATTACTGTAAAAACCTGCTCTTACAGAAATATTTTTGTACGTGGATGGGAAATAAAAAACCTTTTTTGTCAAGCTACTGCATTAAGCACAATGTACACTTAAGAGCTCACAGGTGAAGGTAAGGCCTCTTTCACACTTCATTCTCTTTCCTTCCCGTTGAAATCTGTCGATTTTTTAAAAAACAGGATCCTGCAAATGTTTCTGCAGGATCCTGTTTTTTCCCATAGACTTGTATATTAGCGATGGATTGTGAAGGATGGCCATCCGTTTCATCCGTCGTGCACTGGATCCGTCGTACAATAGCGGTCCGTCCGTCGGAGAAAACGTTCAGAGGAACGTTTTTTCCGCACGTCGGAAAATCGCTCAGCGACGGGGCCTGCGCTGTCTGTCGTTGGCTATAATAGAAGCCTATGGGCGTAGGATCCATCGCTGACCGTCCAACACAGGAATCCACGACGTATCCTGTTTTTTCATTCTGAGCATGCCCGGAAGTATTCTATACAGTAGTCCGGGAAAAAACACAAATCTCTCTCTCGATACTAAAGAAGAATATAGCACTGAGTAAGGGAACACATTTGTCAGACATGTTGCCAAAATATCTGTAACTCAAAAGTTTCATTTATTTGAATGGAGCTTTTCTGGAGCCTCAACATAGATTTCTGAAAATCAGATGCTTACTCATGTTTCCCAGCTCCAACACGCCTTGCTCTATGGCTGACTGCCTCTAGACTTGTCTGAGTCGGATACTTTAGTAACCTGGCAAAAATCTATGACAGCATCACCTTAGACTTTTTAAGACTGTCTCAGGCACATGCCAGCTGTATAAGTATTCAGGGAGCATTACTCCCAGCTACCACATATTATACAGGAGTTTGCCTCATTATCCACTTTACTCAGCTCCAGTCAGGTGTCCAATCATTTCCTAGCAAGTTTCTTTCTGTTATTTAACAATCTGCAACTACTTCCTAGCTCAATCCTGTGAATTCCAGTGCCACTGCATTCTCAACACTGCTTCAACAAGGTACCTAATAACAGATTTATCTTAGCTAATACTGATGTTAGTCACACATCTGTCTTTACAAGCAAAATACTTGATTATTATTATTCACATCTGCTATTCCTATGCTGCCCATACTCTCAACTCTTCTGTTCCTGGGAGTAATCACATCTCAACTATAAATTAACTAATTGCCTACATCTACTATTCCTGTGTGAAGCTGCATCTCTGCAAGCAAGTTATCATATTGTCTATAAATCAAATATTTATTAAGGTAATTGAATCTTAGCAGGCAAGAAAGTAGATTGTCTTTACATCTACTGTTCCCCTGTGTCCATGCATCTTGCTCTGCTTCATATGGAGCTTCCTGCTGCCTGTCAGCCATCTTGCATACCCCACTGTCCTGTTTCTCGCTGATCCACCATTGATGGACAGCAAGCAAAAGTTTCTGTGCTACATCACCTACAGTCTATGCTTCTTACACTGACCTAAGGCTTAGAGTATCCATCTCTCCAGATGAGCTAATAAAACTACAATCAGTTGAATGGAACAGATTTTTAGTTGCAGTCATTTCTGCAGCAAATATATAAAATTTCCCTTGAACAGATGGTAAGTAAAACACAGAGTTCTCAATTTGCAGCATTTAGGCATCAGGATTCGTGATATATGAATATTACTTTGAACATTGTACCTTGGGAAATGGTATTTATTGCTCCGTAGCCAGTCTCAATAAGTGATTACTTTGTCTCTGGAACAATTGATTACTTTACATATTAATCTCAGTCGCTGTGCCATCTTTAAAACAATTTACTGATTCATCCAGCAGTACTAGCACACTGCTTGACATTTAGGCAAGGGAACCAATTTTATCAGCTTTTATAAGGTCAACAAAGGTTGTTGTGAATTTATGGAAGACTAGGAGTCAGTTCAGAGCAGTGTTTTTCCGTGTAATCCATTCTTCAAGTGACAGATAATTTCCTGTGGATTTCTTTAAAAGAAAACTAATCATTAAAGCACAAAAAAAGATTTCTTCGCAATTCTTACCTTAGCCTCCTTTTTTGCTTATTTTGTCTCATATAAAACTGAGAAATGGAACATTTAAAAATGAGTTCCAGAAGAGAAGTCCTCACATCCTCCTCCTCGCTGTCATGTGTCTGACTGTAAGATAACTTGCTAAAACAGAAGACTCATTGTTCTGTCTTAGGCTACTTTCACACTTCTGTCGTGTGGGCCTCCGTTGCAATCCGTCGTTATGGGCAAAAAACGGATCCTGCAAATGTGCTTGCACGATGCGTTTTTTTGCCCATAGACTTGTATTAGCAACGGATCGCGACGGATGGGCACACGTCGCATCCGTCGTGTTTTGGCGGATGCGACGCACAAAAAAACGTTCAATGTAACATTTTTTTGTGCGACGTGTCCGCCATTTTCGACCGCGCATGTGCAGCTGAAACTCCGCCCCTTCCTCCCCAGACTGCAGAATGGGCAGCGGTTGCGTTGAAAAACTGCATCCGCTGCCCATGTCTTGCAGTTATTTCATAATGTCCATCGGTACGTTGGCCCAATGCATTGCGACGGGCCTGTACCGACGGAAATGTGAAAGTAGCCTTAGTAGGACACAATGATTGCTAAGCCCTGCCCAGGGGCTTAACTGGAAAAGGAAGGGCTCCATTGTAAACTTGTGTAAGCCCACCTCCCACAAATGTCACACCCCATCATGACGAGGACTACTGCAGCACAAAGCTTGTAGGAGACCGTCAGGAGGTTACAAATCCTAAGGATCTGCATTGAATATGGCCAAAGAGCAGCTTCAACTATAAGGGTATGTGCACACGTTCAGGATTTCTTGCAGAAATTTCCTGAAGAAAACCGGAAATTTTCTGCAAGAAATCCGCATTTTTTTTTTTTCGTTTTTTTCCGGTTTTTTTGCGTTTTTTTAGCATTCTGCAAGCGTAATTAGCTTGCAGAATGCTAAAGTTTTCCAAGCGATCTGTAGCATCGCTTGGAAAACTGACTGACAGGTTGGTCACACTTGTCAAACATAGCGTTTGACAAGTGTGACCAACTTTTTACTATAGATGCTGCTTTTGCAGCATCTATAGTAAAAGATAGAATGTTTAAAAATAATAAAAAAAATAAAAAAATGCTTATGCTCACCCAGACATCTCCTCAGCGGCGTCCGTTCCTCTTCCTATAGCTGGTGTGTGCGCACAGGACCTTCCGTGACGTCACGGTCACGTGAGCGGTCACATGACCGCTCACGACCAATCACAGGACAGTGACATCGGTAGGTCTTTCACCGCACACCAGCTACAGGAACCGAAGCGACAGCATGCAGTGGAGGCGGGAAGACATCGAGGGTGAGTATAGGACTATTTTTTATTTTAGTTCTTATTTTTTGACCACTTATATGGTGCCCAGTCCGTGGAGGAGAGTTTCCTCTCCTCCACCCTGGGTACCAACCGCACATAATCTGCTTACTTCCCGCATCGTGGGCACAGCCCCATGCGGGAAGTAAGCAGATCAATGGACCCCTAGGTGTGCGGAATCCCCTGCAATTCCGCATTTTAATGAACATGTTGCTTTTTTTTCCGCGATGCGATTTTTTCGCGGAAAAAAAGGCTACATTTGCACAAAAAATGCGGAATACACTTAAAATAATAGGAGGCATATGTAAGCGTTTTTTTCGCGTTTTTATCATGTTTTTATAGCGAAAAAACGCGAAAAAAACGCGAAAAATACTTAACGTGTGCACATGGCCTAAGAAACCTCAAGAGAATTCCCCAAAAACACAATACAGACTGTAATTCCACAATATTTTTCAGATCATAGGACTCACTCTACTATAACATGTCCCCATGATTTAGATACCAGAATATACATCTTTGCTACTAACGAAAATGTGGATGGGTCAAGCCACTAATTTTTAAACTCTATGACAGGATTCACACATTGCGAGTGTGGTGATTTTTTTTCCTTTGTTTCAAATCATGGCAAAAGTGTTTTATTCCATCAAAAAAATCAAATGTTAGCTCTTGCTATTATTTCTATGCAGAATGCATACATAGTTCTGCAGAATCCACATCAGGTACACAAACAACTCTGCAATCCACACATGTATATAACACTTTTGCATGCATATTAGAATTATGCACACAGTTCTGCTGGCCAAAGAGTTTATACAAGAACAGAACTTTAGCACATCCTGCTCTGCACATACATGCACATACTCACATAGCTCTACTGCCAAGACACCCACAGCACAGCTATGCTCCATACACACACTCAATCACACAGCTTACTGTATGTATGTGCACTGGGAGAGAGAGACCTAAGTGGAATTTTAACTGCAGAATTCTCTTTGTTCCTGCCAGGCATTCTCGACCCTTCACATTGTGTCTGAGCCAGCTTCTTCTGCTCCTATCTGAGCCAGCTGATTAAACTCCTGAATGAGCCATCTTCGTCCACTCCTATGTTAACCGTCTTCTTCTACTCCTATGTGAACCATCTTCTTCCACTCATGTGTGAGAAAAATTCCGCTTCTGTGTGAGCTTCTTCCAGTACTGTGTGAGCCACTATCTTCCACTCCTGTGTAAGCCAGCTTCTTCCACTCCTGTATGAGCCAGCTTCTCTCACTCCCGTGTGAGACAACTACTTGCACTCCCGTGTGAGACAACTTCTTCCATGCATGTGTGAGACTACTGTTATGGAACTGCAACACAGGACTAGGGTAGAAGGGGCAAAACTAACCCTGCACTATCACTAGGCCGATACCCTATGATTGAGTGGGCAACCCATTCCTTAGACCCACCAACGATCCTAGGTTAATCTCAAGCGAAGACCTATAGATCGGGGGAAGGGTTCCCTAAAATATCTAAGGACTGGGTACAAAAATGGGTCACCTTCTAATAGAAAACACAGAATAGGCTGCAGATACAAACAGAAAACAGAAACTAAGACTAGCAGAACCAGAGCTCCCAGTACTGCACAAATTACACATACAGAAGACAAAGCAAAACACCAAGCCAGAACTAAAGCAGATTAACACTGTTGTCCAGCAAGGACTGGGAGGCAGGTGCTGGTTAATAAAGAGTGATACAATCACCTGACCCAAGACAAACCCAGCACCAGAGGGAAAAGACCAGCAGCCAGAACACCACATGAAAATGGAGGATAGTCACAAACTAAACAGATTCTAACAGTACCTCCCCTTTAACGAGGATCCCCGGGATCCTCTAGGCTGGGCCTTATTCAGAAATCTCCTATGAAAAGCCTTAATTAACCTTGAGGCTGAGACATCCACAGCTTTAAACCAGGAATTGTTCTCGGGACCGAAACCTGTTGTGAATTTGGATTTTGGGCTCCCCCGGTGGCCACTGGTGGAATTGAACTTGTGTCATCATCTTTCCTGTTCACCTGTTCTCATCAGATCTGGGTGTCGCTATATAATCTGGCTTCTCTGTTAGTTGCTTGCCGGTCAACAATGTTATCAGAAGCCTCTCTGTGCTTGTTCCTGCTCCCAGACATCTACTAGATAAGTTGGACTTTCGTCCATGTTTGTTTTTGCTTTTTGGTTCCAGTTCACAGCTGCAGTTTCGTTACTGTGTCTGGAAAGCTCTTGTTGATCAGGAATTGCCACTCTGGTATTATGAGTTAATGCCAGAGTCCTAAAGTAATTTCTGGATGGTGTTTTGTTAGGGTTTTCTGCTGACCATGAAAGTGTTCTTTCTGTCTTCTGCTATCTAGAAAGCGGACCTCAAATTTGCTAAAACTATTTTCCTGCTGTGTTTGTTATTTCATCTAAAATCACCGCCAATATATGTGGGGGGCCTCTGTCTCCTTTTTGGGCATTTCTCTAGAGGTGAGCCAGGTCTTATATTTCCCTCTGCTAGCATTATTTAGTTCTCCGGCCGGCGCTGGGCATATAGGGATAAAAAGTAGGACATGCTACCTGGCTACTTCTAGTTGTGCGGTAGGTTTAGTTCATGGTCAGTACAGTTCCCATCTTCCAAGAGCTTGTTCCTATATAGGCTTATGCTATGTTCTCTAGCCATGGAGATCATGACAGTTTGACCGGCCAACTAAAGGGTTAATTCCTTGGCTGAGAAAGGAGTGAAATAAGAAGTCTGCTGAGAGTTTTTTTTTTTTTTTTTTTTGTGCTCTTAATTGGATCATTTGCCAGTCTGTCTATGCTGCAGTCTTTCTTTTTTTTCTCTCTCCTTCTAATCTTTGAATGGCTCTGTGTTCACCTGTTTATTATGGATCTTCAGAGTGTAACTGCAGGTTTGAATAATCTCACCACGAAAGTACAAAATTTGCAAGATTTTGTTGTTCATGCTCCGGTATCTGAACCGAGAATTCCTTTGCCGGAATTTTTCTCGGGGAATAGATCTGGTTTTCAGAATTTTAGAAATAATTGCAAGTTATTTTTGTCCCTGAAATCTCGTTCTGCCAGGGACCCTGCACAGCAGGTTCGGATTGTGATTTCTCTGCTCCGTGGCGACCCTCAAGACTGGGCTTTTTCATTGGCACCAGGGGATCCTGCGTTGCGCAGTGTAGATGCGTTTTTTCTGGCCTTGGGGTTGCTTTATGACGAACCTCATTTGGAACTTCAGGCAGAAAAAACTTTGATGTCCCTATCTCAGGGGCAAGATGAAGCTGAAATTTACTGCCAGAGATTCCGTAAATGGTCTGTGCTTACTCAGTGGAATGAGTGTGCCTTGGCGGCTACTTTCAGAGAGGGTCTCTCTGATGCCATTAAGGATGTTATGGTGGGGTTCCCTGTGCCTGCGGGTCTGAATGAGTCCATGACAATAGCTATTCAGATCGATAGGCGTCTGCGGGAGCGCAAACCAGTGCACCATCTGGCGGTGTCCACTGAGAAGACGCCAGAGAGTATGCAGTGTGATAGAATTCTGTCCAGAAGCGAGCGGCAGAATTTTAGACGGAAAAATGGGTTGTGTTTCTATTGTGGGGATTCTACTCATGTTATATCAGCATGCTCTAAGCGTACTAAAAAGCTTGATAAGTCTGTTTCCATTGGCACTTTACAGTCTAAGTTTATTTTGTCTGTGACCCTGATTTGCTCTTTGTCATCTATTACCACGGACGCCTATATCGACTCTGGCGCCGCTTTGAGTCTTATGGATTGGTCCTTTGCCAATCGTTGTGGGTATGATTTAGAGCCTTTGGAGACTCTTATTCCTCTGAAGGGGATTGACTCCACCCCATTGGCTAATAATAAACCACAATACTGGACACAAGTAACTATGCGTATTAATCCGGATCACCAGGAGATTATTCGTTTTCTGGTGCTGTATAATCTACATGATGATTTGGTGCTAGGATTGCCATGGCTGCAGTCTCACAACCCAGTCCTTGACTGGAGAGCTATGTCTGTGTTGAGCTGGGGATGTAAGGGGACTCATGGGGACGTACCTTTGGTTTCCATTTCATCATCTATCCCCTCTGAAATCCCTGAGTTCCTGTCTGATTATCGTGACGTCTTTGAAGAACCCAAGCTGGGTTCACTACCTCCGCACCGTGAGTGCGATTGTGCTATAGATTTAATTCCGGGTAGTAAATACCCAAAGGGTCGTTTATTTAATCTGTCTGTGCCTGAACATGCTGCTATGCGAGAATATATAAAGGAGTCCTTGGAAAAGGGACATATTCGTCCATCGTCATCTCCCTTAGGAGCCGGCTTTTTCTTTGTGTCAAAAAAGGACGGCTCTTTGAGACCATGTATTGATTATCGGCTTTTGAATAAAATCACGGTTAAATATCAATACCCATTGCCGTTGCTGACTGATTTGTTTGCTCGCATAAAGGGGGCCAAGTGGTTCTCTAAGATTGATCTCCGTGGGGCGTATAATTTGGTGCGGATCAGGCAGGGGGATGAGTGGAAAACCGCATTTAATACGCCCGAGGGCCACTTTGAGTATTTGGTGATGCCTTTTGGTCTTTCTAATGCCCCTTCAGTCTTCCAGTCCTTTATGCATGATATTTTCCGCGATTTTTTGGATAAATTTATGATAGTGTATCTGGATGATATTCTGATTTTTTCGGATGACTGGGACTCTCATGTCCAGCAAGTTAAGAGGGTTTTTCAGGTTTTGCGGTCTAATTCTCTGTGTGTCAAGAGTTCTAAGTGCGTTTTTGGGGTTCAGAGAATTTCCTTTTTGGGATATATTTTTTCTCCCTCTTCCATTGAGATGGATCCTGTCAAGGTTCAAGCTATTTGTGATTGGACGCAGCCCTCTTCTCTTAAAAGTCTTCAGAAATTTTTGGGCTTTGCCAACTTTTATCGTCGATTTATTGCTGGTTTTTCGGATGTCGTTAAGCCATTGACCGATTTGACTAGACAGGGTGCTGATGTTGCTAATTGGTCCCCTGATGCTGTGGAGGCTTTTCAGGAGCTTAAGCGCCGTTTTTCTTCTGCCCCTGTGTTGCGTCAGCCTGATGTGGCTCTTCCTTTTCAGGTTGAGGTCGACGCTTCTGAGATCGGAGCTGGGGCAGTGTTGTCGCAGAAAAGTTCTGACTGCTCCGTGATGAGGCCTTGTGCCTTCTTTTCCCGTAAATTTTCGCCCGCTGAGCGGAATTATGATGTTGGGAATCGGGAGCTTTTGGCCATGAAGTGGGCGTTTGAGGAGTGGCGCCATTGGCTTGAGGGGTCCAGACATCAGGTGGTGGTATTGACTGACCACAAAAATTTGATTTATCTTGAGACCGCCAGGCGCCTGAATCCTAGACAGGCGCGCTGGTCATTATTTTTTTCTCGGTTTAATTTTGTGGTGTCATACCTACCGGGTTCTAAGAATGTTAAGGCGGATGCCCTTTCTAGGAGTTTTGAGCCTGATTCACCCGGCAACTCTGAGCCCACAGGTATCCTTAAGGATGGATTTATTTTGTCAGCCGTTTCTCCAGACCTGCGGCGGGCCTTGCAGGAGTTTCAGGCGGATAGACCGGATCGTTGTCCGCCTGATAGGCTGTTTGTTCCTGATGATTGGACCAGTAGAGTCATCTCTGAGGTGCATTCTTCTGCATTGGCAGGTCATCCTGGAATTTTTGGTACCAGGGATTTGGTGGCAAGATCCTTCTGGTGGCCTTCCCTGTCACGAGATGTGCGAGGCTTTGTGCAGTCTTGTGACGTTTGTGCTCGGGCCAAGCCTTGTTGTTCTCGGGCTAGTGGATTATTGTTGCCCTTGCCTATTCCTAAGAGGCCTTGGACGCACATCTCGATGGATTTTATTTCAGATCTGCCTGTTTCCCAGAAAATGTCTGTCATCTGGGTGGTGTGTGACCGTTTTTCTAAGATGGTCCATTTGGTTCCCCTGCCCAAATTGCCTTCTTCTTCCGAGTTGGTTCCCCTGTTTTTTCAAAATGTTGTTCGTTTGCATGGTATTCCTGAGAATATCGTTTCTGACAGAGGAACCCAATTTGTGTCTAGATTTTGGCGGGCATTCTGTGCTAGGATGGGCATAGATTTGTCTTTTTCGTCTGCTTTTCACCCTCAGACTAATGGCCAGACCGAGCGGACTAATCAGACCCTGGAGACATATCTGAGGTGTTTTGTGTCTGCTGACCAGGATGATTGGGTTGCTTTTTTGCCATTGGCGGAGTTCGCCCTCAATAATCGGGCCAGCTCTGCCACCTTGGTGTCCCCGTTTTTCTGTAATTCGGGGTTCCATCCTCGATTTTCCTCCGGTCAGGTGGAGTCCTCGGATTGTCCTGGAGTGGATGCGGTGGTGGAGAGATTGCATCATATTTGGGGGCAGGTGATGGACAATTTGAAGTTGTCCCAGGAGAAGACTCAGCTTTTTGCCAACCGTTACCGTCGTGTTGGTCCTCGGCTTTGTGTTGGAGATTTGGTGTGGTTGTCTTCTCGTTTTGTCCCTATGAGGGTCTCTTCTCCTAAGTTTAAGCCTCGGTTCATCGGTCCGTATAAAATATTGGAGATTCTTAACCCTGTTTCCTTCCGTTTAGACCTCCCTGCATCCTTTTCCATTCATAACGTTTTTCATCGGTCGTTATTGCGCAGGTATGAGGTACCTGTTGTGCCTTCCGTTGAGCCTCCTGCTCCGGTGTTGGTTGAGGGTGAGTTGGAGTACGTTGTGGAGAAAATCCTAGACTCCCGTGTTTCCAGACGGAGACTCCAGTATCTGGTCAAGTGGAAGGGATACGGCCAGGAGGATAATTCTTGGGTCACTGCATCTGATGTTCATGCCTCCGATCTGGTTCGTGCCTTTCATAGGGCCCATCCTGATCGCCCTGGTGGTTCTGGTGAGGGTTCGGTGCCCCCTCCTTGAGGGGGGGGTACTGTTGTGAATTTGGATTTTGGGCTCCCCCGGTGGCCACTGGTGGAATTGAACTTGTGTCATCATCTTTCCTGTTCACCTGTTCTCATCAGATCTGGGTGTCGCTATATAATCTGGCTTCTCTGTTAGTTGCTTGCCGGTCAACAATGTTATCAGAAGCCTCTCTGTGCTTGTTCCTGCTCCCAGACATCTACTAGATAAGTTGGACTTTCGTCCATGTTTGTTTTTGCTTTTTGGTTCCAGTTCACAGCTGCAGTTTCGTTACTGTGTCTGGAAAGCTCTTGTTGATCAGGAATTGCCACTCTGGTATTATGAGTTAATGCCAGAGTCCTAAAGTAATTTCTGGATGGTGTTTTGTTAGGGTTTTCTGCTGACCATGAAAGTGTTCTTTCTGTCTTCTGCTATCTAGAAAGCGGACCTCAAATTTGCTAAAACTATTTTCCTGCTGTGTTTGTTATTTCATCTAAAATCACCGCCAATATATGTGGGGGGCCTCTGTCTCCTTTTTGGGCATTTCTCTAGAGGTGAGCCAGGTCTTATATTTCCCTCTGCTAGCATTATTTAGTTCTCCGGCCGGCGCTGGGCATATAGGGATAAAAAGTAGGACATGCTACCTGGCTACTTCTAGTTGTGCGGTAGGTTTAGTTCATGGTCAGTACAGTTCCCATCTTCCAAGAGCTTGTTCCTATATAGGCTTATGCTATGTTCTCTAGCCATGGAGATCATGACAGAAACCCTTCCAGGAGGCAAGCTACTGTAACCCTCCTCTGTGCCACCTGGAATCAAGAATGCGTGAAATCTCAAACTCGCAGTCCTCAACAATTGGAGGAGCAGACGGTATAGCCACCTTATCTGACATGTCAACTTTCTTCAGCAAAGATACACGAAAAACTGAATTAATTTTCCAGGATGAAGGAATGTCTAATCTCACCGCTGCCAAGTTGACAATATGAACCACTTTGAAGGGTCCTACAAACTTAGGCCCCAACTTTTTAGAAGGAATCTTCAAATGCAGATTCCTAGAGGACAACCAAACCATGTCCCCAACAACAAACCTCGCCTCCCTTCTTCTCTTGTCAAAATATTTCTTAGACCTACTATTAGCCTGTTTCAGATGATGGCGCACACTGTTCCAAACCTTTTCCAAATTTCCAGAAAAACTCTCCTCCTCAGGCACTGCCGCCCCAACCCCAGAAAAAGGACCGAAACATGGATGCTTCCCAGTACAACAAAAGAAAGGAGAACACCCAGCCGAAGAAGACATATGATTATTGAGAGAAAACTCAGCTAATGGTAGATATTCCGACCACATTTCAAAAACTGCTCAACGTCCTGGTTCTTCCTCTCGCTCTGTCCTTTGGACTCAGGATGATAACCTGACAAAAATGACAAATGAACCTTAAGTCTATCACAAAAAGCATGCCAAAAGCGAGCCACAAACTGTGGTCCCCTATCGGAGACAATGTCCGTGGGAACACCATGGAGTCTGACAATCTCTTTCACAAATGCCCTGGCAAGTGGCTTAGCGCAGGGTAATTTATTGAACGGGACCAGATGACACATCTTATTGAACCGATCCACAACAACCCAGATGACAGAAAAACACTCAGAGACCGACAGGTCGGTGATAAAATCCATTGCAAGATGTGTCCATGGAGAACTAGGAACCTCTAACAGGCAAAGCAACCCTGCCGCTGGAGCATGAGAAGCCTTAGACCTAGCACACACGGGACACTGACGCACCCACTTGACAATTTCTCTTAGCCCCCCGGCCATCAGAAACCCTGACCAATCGACTTTCTTGTTTCGGCAATCCCTGGATGACCTGCCAAACGAGACTCATGACATTCCGTAAACAAAGCTCTCCTCAGGGCTTTAGGCACAAATAATTTCCCATACGGAGTGTTAGTTGGTGCTGCATCCTGGGCTTTAAGAATGCTATTTTCCAACTCAGAACCTAATGCTGTCACCACCACCCCTCTCTGCAGAATAGATTACTCCTTTTACGCATTAACCGCTGGGGAGAAATTACGAGACAAAGCATCAGCTTTAACATTCTTTGTCCCAGGGATATATGTCACAGAGAAATTGAACTGGGCTAATAACAATGCCCACCTAGCTTGATCGGCATTCAAACGTTTAGCAGCATCCAGGTAAATCAGATTCTTATGATCAGTAAAGACTTGTCTAGGATGTCTGGCGCCCTCCAAAAAATGTCGCTAAGGCTCAAAAGCAAGCTTAATAGCCAGCAATTCTTGGTTCCCACATCGCAGTTGAGCTCCGCCTCTGAAAATTTCTTAGAAAAGAACGCACAGGGATGCACTCCATCCTCTCCTTCCTGTGACAGAACAGCCGCCACTCCTACTGATGAGGCATCCACCTCTACCAGAAAGGGCTTAGTCTCATCTGTCTGGATCAAAACAGGAGCAGAGCTAAACCTCTCCTTGAGATGCTCAAAAGCCTTGACAGCCTCAGGGGACCATTGGACAGTATTGGAACCCTTCTTAGTCAGATCTATAAGAGGTTTTTCGATAACAGAAAAATTCTTTATGAATTTTCTATAATTATTAGCAAACCCCAAGAATCTCAGAATCGACTTCAAGCATTCAGGTCTAGGTCACTGCAATACTGCCTGAACCTTCACCAGGTCCATCTCAAAACCATCACTGGATATAAAGCGCTCCAAAAAACTAATTTTCTGTATCGCAAACTCGCATTTCTCCAGTTTAGCAAAGAGTGTGTTTTCTCTCAAAATCTGCAGAACCTCGCGGACTCTCTGCCAATGCGACTCCAGATCGGGCGAGTAAGTCAAAATGTCATCCAAATAAACAATAACACTCCTACCGACCAACGGCCTCAGAATGTCATTAATGAAATTTTGAAAGAACGCCAGAGCATTTGTAAGGCCAAAAGGCATTACTAGTAGTGTTGAGCATTCCGATACCGCAAGTATCGGGTATCGGCCGATACTTGCGGTATCGGAATTCCGATACCGAGTTCCGATACTTTTGGAAATCGGAATCGGAAGTTCCCAGTGTATGGTTCCCAGGGTCTGAAGAAGAGGAAACTCTCCTTCAGGCCCTGGGATCCATATTCATGTAAAAAATAAAGAATTGAGGAGTTTAGGGCCTGCGATGACGTCGCGGCCTGTGAATGGTCGCGTGAGCGGTCACATGAGCAGCACGCGACCAATCACAAGCCGCGAAGTCATCGAATGTCCTAAACTGCTCATTCTTAGGAACAGAGGCTGCCGTTTACAATCGGTAAGGTCCAGGGTCCGCCGGAGGGGTGAGTATATCCATATTTTTTATTTTAATTCTTTATTTTTTCATGAACATGGATCCCAGGGCCTGAAGGAGAGTTTCCTCTCCTTCAGACCCTGGGAACCATCCTGGATTAGTGTTGAGCATTCCGATACCGCAAGTATCGGGTATCGGCCGATACTTGCGGGTATCGGAATTCCGATACCGAGATCCGATACTTTTGTGGTATCGGGTATCGGTATCGAAACAACATTAATGTAATAATGTGTAAAAGAAAGAATTAAAATAAAAAATATTGCTATACTCACCTCTCCGACGCAGCCTGGACCTCACGGAGGGAACCGGCAGCGTTCTTTGCTTAAAATTCGCGCGTTTACTTCCTTCCGTGAAGTCCCGGCTTGTGATTGGTCGCGTGCCACCCATGTGGCCGTGACGCGACCAATCACAGCAAGCCGTGACGTAATTTCAGGTCCTTCAGGATTTTAAAATTACGTTCTGGCTTGTTCATTTTAAAATGCGCGCGTGTCCTGCCTCCCGTGACGTCCCGGCTTGTGATTGGTCGCGTCGCCCATGTGACCGCGACGCGACCAATCACAAGCCAGAACATAATTTTAAAATCCTGAAGGACCTGAAATTACGTCACGGCTTGCTGTGATTGGTCGCGTCGCGGCCACATGGGCGGCACGCGACCAATCACAAGCCGGGACTTCACGGAAGGAAGTAAACGCGTGAATTTTAAGCAAAGAACGCTGCCGGTTCCCTCCGTGAGGTCCAGGCTGCGTCGGAGAGTTGAGTATAGCAATATTTTTTATTTTAATTCTTTCTTTTACACATTAATATGGATCCCAGGGCCTGAAGGAGAGTTTCCTCTCCTTCAGACCCTGGGAACCATCAGGGATACCGTCCGATACTTGAGTCCCATTGACTTGTATTGGTATCGGGTATCGGTATCGGATTGGATCCGATACTTTGCCGGTATCGGCCGATACTTTCCGATACCGATACTTTCAAGTATCGGACGGTATCGCTCAACACTATCCAGGATACCTTCCGATACTTGAGTCCCATTGACTTGTATTGGTATCGGGTATCGGTATCGGCGATATCCGATATTTTTCGGGTATCGGACGATACTATCCGATACCGATACTTTCAAGTATCGGAAGGTATCGCTCAACACTAAGTACTAGACACTCTGAAATGACCTTCTGGGGTATTAAAGGCTGTCTTCCATTCATCGCCTTCTTTTACCGCACCAAATTATATGCCCCACGGAGATCGATCTTAGAGAACCATTTGGCTCCAACTAATTGGTTAAACAAATCCGGAATTAGCGGCATGGGGTAAGGAATGCGCACAGTGATCTTATTAATCTCTTACTAATCTGAAATCCAGACACGGCCTAAGACCCCCATCTTTTTTTTTTTTGTACAAAAAAGAATCCCACAGCCACAGGGGATTTAGAGGGTCTTATATGACCTGCAGCAAGACTAGTCTGCAGGTATTCCTTTAAGGCCTTCCTCTCAGGAATCGTCATATTAACTAAGCTACTCTTAGGGAGAGTAGCACCTGGGACAAACTCAATAGCGCAATCGTAATCTCTATGAGGTGGTAGAGCTTGTGGCTCCACCTCTGAAAATACTTTGCAGAATTCCTGAATGGCTTCAGGTACCTCACTTTTCACAACAGCAGCAAAGTGTACATCACAACATTTCCCATAACACTCCTGACCCCTGGATCTTATCGTACTTGATGACCAGTCCAGTACAGGATTGTCCATCTTTAACCAGGGTACCCCAGAACAACTGGAAAAGGCAATTTATCAAGTACAAACAAATCTAAAGATTCCTGTTGTTCCATATTCCCAGTGAGTGGAAACCCAGTGACCTTTCGAGACACGCACCCATGCTCTAGAGGAGTGTTGTCAATCGCCACTACAGGAATGGGGCATGTTAAAGGTACACAATCAATCTTATACTTGTCTAGAAATTGTTGATCAATCAAATTAAGTGCAGAACCACAGCCCACCATCACTTGAAAATCAATCGAATGACCACGACAGGTAGGACTACTAGAAGAAGAAACTCCTGCGGACCGTAAAAATGCAATGCGAAGAGGAGGGATACTCTGATTGACCTTTTTTTTTCTTTCCATATGTGAACCTTGCATTGCTTAATAAAATGGTCAGCCTTACTACAATACAAGCATAGCCCCGGCGAGAACCTCCTCCAAAGTATCAGGTGCATCATATGCAATGAGCAAATCTTTAACTCTTTCACTCTAATCTGCTAAAAACTGACTCTTAAGTGCTGGGTCATTCCACCTGACCTATGTGGATCATCGTCTGAACTGGGTACAATACCTCTGAGCATCAACAGAACCCTGTTTAAGCCGTCTGAGCTCTGCCTCAGCTGATGTGACCCGATCAGGATCATCATATAACAACCCCATAGCAGTAAAAAATGCTTCTATTGATGTCAAACAAGGATCATTAGGATGAAATGAAAATGCCCAGATTTGGGGTTCGCTTCGCAATAAAGACATAATCCCACACTCTGTAATTCACTCCCTGAGGATCTAGGTCTAAGCCGAAAATATAGTAAGCATGCATTTTTAAATGTAAAAAATTCCTGCCGTTTACCAGAAAAAAACTCAGGTAATCCTACCTTTGGTTCTTCAGAGCATGCTCCAGGGTAATTACTCACGTGCTGTTGCAGGTTGGCTACTTGTAAAGTTAACCCTTGCAAGCATTGAGCAAGTTCTTGGATGCTGCTTATATTGAAGGAATCCGAGAGAGGATTTTTTTTTATGTGTGGCTGGACAAACTGTTATGGAACTGAAACACAGGACTAGGGTAGAAGGGGGAAAACTGACCCTGCACTGAGACTAGACTGATACCCTACGATGGGGTGGACGACCCATTCCTTGCGAATAGACCCACCGACGATCCTAGGTTAATCTCAAGCGAAGACCTATAGATCGGGGAAAGGGGTTCCCTAAAAGATCTAAGGACTGGGTACAAAAACGGGTCACCTCCTAATAGAAAACACAGCGAAGACAAAGCAAAGCACCAAGCCAGAACTAAAGCAGATTAACACTGTTGTCCAGCAAGGACTCTGAGGCAGGTGCTGGTTAATAAAGAGTGATATAATCACCTGACCCAAGCAAACCCAGCTCCAGAGTGAAGAGACCAGCAGCCAGAACACCACAACAAAATGGCGGATAGTCACAAACTAAACAGATTCTAACAACTACTTTTTCCACTCCTGTGTGAGCCAGCTTCTTCCACTCCTGTGTTAGTCAGCTTCATCCACTCCTGTGTGAGCCAATTTATTCCACTGGTGTGTGAGCCAATGTCTTCCACTCCTGTGTGAGTCAGCTTCTTCCACTTCTGTTTTTAGACAGCTTCTTCCACTGGTGTGTGAGCAAACTTCTTCCACTGGTGTGTAAGCTAACTTCTTCCACTCCTCTGGGAGACTGCTTCTTCGACTGCTCTGTGAGCCAGCTTTTTCCACTCCTCTGGGATACAGCTTCTTCCACTCTCCTGTGAGCCAGCTTCTTCTACTTGTGAGGGAGCCAACGTCTTCCACTCCTGTGTGAGTCAGCTTCTTCCACTCCCGAGTGAGCCAATTTATTTCATGGGTGTGTGAGCCAATGTCTTCAACTCCTGTGTGAGCCAGCTTCTTCCACTCTTGTGTGGGCTATCTTCTTCTGCTTTGACGGGGCGCCAGAATGGGCAGTAGAATGAAAAATTTTTGTTTCTAAAAATGGAATTGGAGCGCCCCCAGACGCAGGGCTGCGGGGTACTCGGTACCGGGCCTCTCTGTCTCGGTCTTGGGGTTGTCACGGTGGCTAGACCCGGTCCGTGACCCTGCTAAGGGGTGTCCGATTAAAGGTGATGGTGCGTGGTGCAAGGCGTGAGGAATAACGAGGACACAGGGTTGCAGTCTCTTTACCTCTTTACTGAAGGCTTCGGGATCCGCAATCCAGAGCACTTCTAACAGGGCTGGCTGAGACCGGCCGGTCCGAAGGCACATCCAGAGTTCCCTTTGCAGGTGGAAATCAGTGCCTACCTACTAGCGCCTGTGTGTTGTAGTACTTCCCTGCTGAGCACCACTGGATAGTACTCACAACTGTCATGTCTGTTCTGATGTACTTTTCTCTCTCTCCGTCCCCCAGATGATATGGATAGGACGCACCCGTATGACGGGGTAGGCCTGGAGTTATTTTATAGGGACCCTAGAGACGCCCCTCTCCCACAATTGCCTCCGTTGTCTGCTTAGGTGATTTAGGTGAGACAGCCAACCTAAAGTTAACTGTCCTGCCGTTGGTTTGAAGTAATGCTTAGAGCCCAATACTTCCTCGGCGTTCCGGCCACCGGCTACGCGCCTCAGTAGGATGTTGCCACGATCTTAGGGGCACGACTCCTACTGGTTCTATTCTCCTTTGTGCTGTGATCTCGTTTCTCACTTCTCCACAATAAACCTCGCTGGTGTCCTTTCTTAAGATGCCGCTGCAATGGGTGCAGGCGCGGCTCCGTAACGATCTGTCCTTTTCGCTAGGCCACTGTCAGGATCCCACCCCTGGCAGAGACCCCCCTGGATCTTCCCAGTAACTCCCTCTCTCACAGGATGTTGCCTGGGCAAAACCCAGTCAGCTTCTCTCTAACTTCCTATCCAACCCCCAGTTTTACCAGAGTGTGAGGAGTGGCCTAATTCATAGAACCCTTTGCTCCCCCTGGTGGCCGGAGTGTGAAGTGTAATGTGTGACTGTGATACCTGGTCAAGTGAACTCCTTTAGTGCAATCAGACATAACATCAATCCCCTTAGTGGCAGAGCGACATTACAGCAACGACCAGGACTCTGGGGCGCTGCAGAATTAGAGATAATGAACCTAAATCACTGAACCTAGTTTTGGATTATTGTGCTTTTGACATTTATGTTGTTGCTGGGGATCCCACCACAGAGAGCCCACTAACTGCCAGAGCAATAGATTTATATCTTTGCTCTGGGTATTGTTGACACAAGAATGCAGATCAAAGATGTTAAATTGACTCACAGCGATACAGACAAATGTATATAGCACTATTATTGGAGTGTTTTCTAGCCAAGGTGAGGCAAGGGGGTCAATAAGTGGGCTCAAAAACCCAGGCAACCCATGTTTATAATTGCTGGGGTGCAATAATTTATTCTTCGGGTCAGTACAGTAATTACAACATCCAAACTATATAGGTATTTAATGTTTTATTAATTTTGAAAGCAAACAAACTGCAGCTGCTAATATACCATGTATTAAGATTGAGGCTAGAGCTGCTCAATGACAATGGCTATGACAGTCGATGCATAGCTCGAGATCACGATATAGTAATACTATATCATTAGATCGTCTATGGGGCTAAGATCTTACTGGCAAGTAATTGATAACTATCTGCCTTTTCTACCAGTTGCCAATTTCTGAGCAGACACATACCACTCCTGTCAGCGATTCTGCGGCTTCTGGTGATATCTTGTTTACAGAGCACCTTTTTGTTTTACACTCTGCTCTGTTAACAGGGCATACTTGCCACCATCATGCTGATTGACAGCTGGCTCCCAGCTGCCTAAATGCAGTGAGATGGATGACAATCAGCATGATGTCAGTAGTGATGATCCATTGACCGAGCAGACCAGAAGAGGAAAAGCTGCTCTGTTGATATGCTATCAAATTAAGCAGCAGATTCGCTGGTAGGAGCAGTCAATAAACAGGCAGGTAGCTAGCAACTATTTACAAATAATCTTAGCCTCATAGCAAAAAATCAGCAAAACTCCAGATAACCCTTTTAATTAGAAATTCCAAACCTGCTATAGTTTTTACAACTTGTGTGTCCCGGTCACATTGTTACCACATTCAAGTTCATTATATTATGATGCAGCAATGGCATACTAATATCTTTGGCCAGGCAATAATAGTCTAATGGTCACATTTTCTTTTTAGACCCAGCCTTAAATGGGTTGTTCACCTCTTTTTTCACTTGCTAAAAGGAGCTCAGCGTATTGTAAAAATAAAATAAAATTTAAATATTTATCAGTGCCACCAATCTCATATTACTCTTTCATACAACTTCCTATGTCTCTCGCTATCTGAAAGGGACCAAATGGATTGGTACAGAAATATATATATATTTTTTAATTTGCTTTCCCCTTTATACTCATTGTCACTTTCATTGAATTATTGTGCATACACATACAAGTGCTTCTCAAAAATTAGAATATCATCAAAAAGTTAATTTATTTCAGTTCTTCAATACAAAAAGTGAAACTCATATATTACATAGAATCATTACAAACAGAGTGATCTATTTCAAGTGTTTATTTCTTTTAATGTTGATGATTATGGCTTACAGCTAATGAAAACTCAAAAGTCATTATCTCAGTAAATTAGATAAATTAACAAGAAAACATGCAAAAGCATCCTTAGCGTTTAAAAAGGTCCCTTATTCTCTTTCCCTAGGCTCCATAATCATGGGGAAGACTGCTGACTTGACAGATGTCCAAAAGGCAGTCATTGACACACTCTATAAGGAAAGCAAATTTTGCTTTTCATTTGGAAATCAAGGTCCCAGAGTATGGAGGAAGACTGATGAGGCACACAATCCAAACTGCTTGAGGTCTAGTGGGAAGTTTCCACAATCAGAGAATGGTTTTATTGAGCCATGTTATCTGCTGGTGTAAGTCCACTGTGTTTTATCAAGACCAAAGTCAGCGCAGCCGTCTACCAGGAAATTTTAGAGCACTTCATGCTTCATTCTGCAGACAAGCTTTTTGGAGATGGAAATTTCATTCTCCAGCAGGACTTGGAAACTGTCCAAATTCTCAAAAGTACCAATACCTGGTTTAAAAACAACAGTATCACTGTGCTTGATTGGCCAGAAAACTCACCTGACCTTAACCCCATAGAGAATCTATGGGGTATTGTCAAGATGAAGATGAGAGACACGAGACCCAACAATGCAGACGAGCTGAAGGATGCTATCAAAGCAACCTGGGCTTCCATAACACCTCAGCAGTGCCACAGGCTGATCGCCTCGATGTCACGCCGCATTCATGCAGTAATTGATGCAAAAGAAGCCCCGACCAAGTATTGAGTGCATTTGCTGAACATACAGGAAAGATACATATCTTTGTACCGTGTTAGCCAGTAATCGAACATACTTAACATACATTTCAGTAAGCTAACATTCACACATGGTGATATAAAGTATTCTAATTTACTGAGATAATGACTTTTGGGTTTTCAATGGCTGTAAGCCATAATCATCAACATTAACAGAAATAAACTCTTGAAATAGATCACTCTGTTTGCAATGACTCTATATAATATATGACTTTCACTTTTTGTATTGAAGAACTGAAATAAATTACCTTTTTGATGATATTCTAATTTTATGAGAAGCATCTGTATGTGTATGCACAATAATAGTATTTTATAAGTGGAAATTATATTCCCAATAATACTGATATATTGATTTTCACATTTTTTTATTATGAGAGAGGAGTCTTAGAATAGACACAGACAATCTTCGCTACAAAGAAATGTTGATCCTGGAAATATTTGACAACTATTGATATTACAATGGTGGCCAATATCCATTTTGAAATCTCACAGTTCTCAAGCCTCCAAGACTTTCTATTATAGTAGGAGGGATTTAAACCATACAAGAACCATGAAAATCATATAAAAGTTGCATGTACGCTACATGTGACATTTAAAGTGATTGATCAGTCAGAAGCTCAAAAATATTATGTAGAAGATACTTTACTTTTTCTCAGATTTTGCTGCTTGACTGTGTTTCAGCTCAGCTCCACAAGGTCCAATCTGTGATTTGTGACTACAGCATGTCTACATGGTCTACAGGGAGTCAGAGACACACCTTCTGCCCAATCATCGGTCCAGGTTGATGTGCACTCTGATTTCTCAGCAGCTTTGCCTAATTTGATTGGCTGCTGTGTATAAATACAAGTTTATCACAGCTTTACCAGAAAGGGATTGTCTGGAAGACTGATTCTTATTATGGTGAGATGAGAATGATTGTACAGATGATTACTAAACTGCTACTGAGAAAAACATGATCATTAGGTAATTACCACATATGTATCCCTGTCATTCAACCCAAGTTCTGTGGGTAGCCCTGACCTTATCAGGATTTTCCTACTTGTCAATTGAATCGACTAGTCCAAAGTTTATTAAATGAAGTATAAGACATTTACAAAGGGAAGCAGAATGGACTAACACTACATTTTATACAGATGGAAAGAACACCAAACTGAGATATCATACAACAAATTACTGATGATTTTAAATGTACAGGTTTGGAAACTGAAACATTTATGACATTTTGCCTGGAGAGATCCCATAATGGCCCAGTCAGGAATTTGTTTCTTCTATGCCAAAAAGAACATCCACTTGAATAAACCACAACAACAAAATGCCTTTTTATTGTTAAATCTAAGACAACGTTACCAAGCCCGGAAAACTTCAGTGCTGTTCATTTCACAATATATTTAGATTACGATGTGAAGAAAATTATACAAATTCAATGGTCAAGATCCTAAAGAATGAGATCTTTGTAAAATCTTAAAGAGATGAAAATTGAATTGCTTACCATGTCAGATGTTAAAAGTTTTAATGACTCGCTGCTTGATTGTAATTGGTCTGAAAAGCAATTTGAAATGTTTCAATCCATTATAAACTAGAAAAGTTTTCTTTCTCTTGCTCACAATGTAGATTAGTCATTAGTATTGCATTTTGCTTGCACATGAATTGATTGATCTTTTCTGGAATTCACAGTGCATTATAATAATGTTCATGGCCCCCAGCGAGAAAACATCTCTATATAGCAGTTAAATTAGATGTTTGCATGGAAATATTAAGAGTGCTGCAAGGAAATAGTCAGAAATTACATAAATGTGTGAAAATTACCTGAGCATAAAGTCAAAATAAGTCATTTTCCTTCTTGTGCATTGTTTTTGCCTACTAAGATTGTTATATTAGAAAGGTAATCAGAAGAAAAAACACATTAAAGAGTAACATTATGTGACGGAAATCTGCGGAAGAAAAAGGGGAATGAGTGAAGTGGTGGTATTGTAAAGGATGTAAGAGAAATTAAAACAATTTATGTTACAATGCCATGTAAAAATTTGGGCACCCAATGTCAAAATTACTTATTGTGAACAGTTAAGCAAGTTAAAGATTGAAGCCTAAAAGGCCTAAAATTAAAGATGACAGATTCCCTTTGTATTTTAGGCAAAATGAGATATATATATATATATATATATATATATATATATATATATATATATATATATATATATATATATATATATATATATATATATATATATATATATTCATCTTTTACATTTTAAAAATGACAAAAAATAAAAATGGTCTGATGTAAAGGTTTGGGTACCCTGAATGGCTAGTCCTTAGTAGCACCCCATTTTTAAAGTATCACAGCTTGTAAACACCTTTTGTAGCAAGGCAACAGTCTTTCAATTCTTGTTTGAGGGATTTTCATCCATTGTTCCTTGGAAAATTCTTCCAGATCTGTGAGATTCCGGGGTCATCTTCCATGCACTGCTATTTTGTGGCCTAGCCACAGATTTTCAATGATGTTCAGATCAGGAGACTGTGAGGGCCATTGTAAAACCTAGCCTCTCACCTGGTCAAACCAGATCTCACACTTTGCACTGATGAGGGGCAGCTCTGTCATGTTCCCAATGGCAGGGAATTAAACACATAACACGGGCAAAAACAGGACGAGCTCTAGGGTGATGGAACCTGAGCTGACCGCGATCCTGAACCTCAACACTCAACACTCAACTAACAGCAGCCGAGGAACGTTCCTGGGGGGACTCTAGATGTCTCGCGCCAGCCGGAGATCTAGCTACCCCTATCAGAAGAATCACAGACCTATCTTGCCTCCAGAGAAATATTCCCACAGAAATAGCAGCCCCCCACATATAATGACGGTGAAATGAGAGGAAGGCACAAACGTAGTTATGAAAACAGATTCAGCAAAATGAGGCCCGCTTAAGCTAGATAGAAGAGGATACAAAAGGTGAACTGCGCGGTCAGCTTAATGACAGGAAAGCCAGGTTAAATAGGAAACACCCAGCCTCTGATGGACAGGTGGAAACCAGAGACCGCAACCCACCAAAGTCACCCAGTACCAGCTGTAACCACCAGAGGGAGCCCAAAAACAGAATCCACAACAGTACCCCCCCCTTGAGGAGGGGTCACCGAACCCTCACGAGAACCCCCAGGGCGATCAGGATGAGCTCTATGGAAGGCGCGGACCAAATCAGTCGCATGAACATCAGAGGCGACCACCCAGGAATTATCCTCCTGACCATAACCCTTCCACTTAACCAAATACTGGAGTTTACGTCTGGAAACACGAGAATCCAAGATCTTCTCAACAACATACTCCAATTCTCCCTCCACCAGCACCGGAGCAGGAGGCTCAACCGAAGGAACAACGGGCACCTCATACCTCCGCAATAACGACCGATGGAACACATTATGAATAGCAAACGATGCTGGGAGATCCAAACGAAAAGATACAGGGTTAAGAATCTCCAAGATCTTATAAGGACCGATGAACCGAGGCTTGAACTTAGGAGAAGAGACCTTCATAGGGACAAAACGAGAAGACAACCACACCAAGTCCCCAACAAGAAGTCGGGGACCCACGCGGCGACGGCGATTAGCAAACTGCTGAGTCTTCTCCTGAGACAACTTCAAATTGTCCACCACCTGATTCCAAATCTGATGTAGCCTGTCCACCACCACGTCCACTCCAGGACAATCCGAAGGCTCCACCTGACCAGAGGAAAAACGAGGATGAAACCCCGAATTACAAAAGAAAGGAGAAACCAAAGTAGCAGAACTAGCCCGATTATTAAGGGCAAATTCGGCCAGTGGCAAAAAGGCAACCCAGTCATCTTGATCAGCAGAAACAAAACACCTTAAATAAGTTTCCAAGGTCTGATTAGTTCGCTCCGTCTGGCCATTCGTCTGAGGATGGAATGCAGACGAGAAAGACAAATCAATGCCCATCTTAGCACAAAACGTCCGCCAAAATCTAGACACAAACTGGGATCCCCTGTCAGAAACGATATTCTCCGGAATCCCATGCAAACGAACCACGTTCTGAAAAAATAAAGGGACCAACTCAGAGGAGGAAGGCAACTTAGGCAAGGGTACCAAATGAACCATCTTAGAAAAGCGGTCACACACAACCCAGATAACGGACATTTTCTGTGAGACAGGGAGATCTGAAATAAAATCCATGGAAATGTGCGTCCAAGGCCTCTTCGGGATAGGCAAGGATAACAACAACCCACTGGCCCGAGAACAGCAAGGCTTAGCCCGAGCACACACTTCACAAGACTGCACAAAGGTGCGCACATTCCTTGACAAGGAAGGCCACCAAAAAGACCTGGCCACCAAGTCTCTAGTACCAAATATTCCAGGATGACCAGCCAACACAGAAGAATGGACCTCGGAGATGACTCTACTGGTCCAATCATCCGGAACAAACAGTCTTTCTGGTGGACAACGATCAGGTTTATCCGCCTGAAACTCCTGCAATGCACGTCGCAAGTCTGGGGAGACTGCGGACAATATTACCCCATCCCTAAGGATACCAGTAGGCCCAGAGTCTCCAGGAGAGTCAGGCACAAAACTCCTGGAAAGAGCATCTGCCTTCACATTCTTTGAACCTGGCAGGTATGAAACCACAAAATTGAAACGAGAAAAAAACAACGACCAACGAGCCTGTCTAGGATTCAGACGCCTGGCAGACTCAAGGTAAATCAGATTTTTGTGATCAGTCAAGACCACCACACGATGTCTAGCACCCTCAAGCCAATGACGCCACTCCTCAAATGCCCACTTCATGGCCAAAAGCTCCCGATTACCCACATCATAATTGCGCTCGGCGGGCGAGAATTTTCTAGAAAAGAACGCACATGGCTTCATCACCGAGCCATCGGAACTTCTCTGTGACAAAACCGCCCCCGCTCCAATCTCGGAAGCATCAACCTCAACCTGAAAAGGAAGTGAAACATCTGGTTGACATAACACAGGAGCAGAAGAAAACCGGCGCTTAAGTTCCTGAAAGGCCTCCACAGCCGTAGGAGACCAATTAGCAACATCAGCACCCTTTTTAGTCAAATCAGTCAAAGGTTTAACAACACTGGAAAAATTAGTAATGAACCGACAATAAAAATTAGCAAAACCCAAGAACTTCTGAAGACTCTTAACAGATGTAGGTTGTGTCCAGTCACAAATCGCCTGAACCTTGACGGGATCCATCTCAATAGTAGAAGGAGAAAAAATGTACCCCAAAAAAGAAATCTTCTGGACTCCGAAGAGACATTTTGAGCCCTTCACAAACAGAGAATTGGCCCGCAGGACTTGAAACACCTTCCTGACCTGTAGAACATGAGACTCCCAGTCATCAGAAAACACCAAAATATCATCCAAATACACAATCATAAACTTATCCAGATATTCACGGAAAATATTGTGCATAAAGGACTGAAAGACTGAAGGAGCATTAGAAAGTCCAAAAGGCATTACCAAATACTCAAAATGGCCCTCAGGCGTATTAAATGCGGTTTTCCACTCATCACCCTGCTTTATCCGCACAAGATTATACGCACCGCGAAGATCTATCTTAGTGAACCACCTAGCCCCCTTAATGCGAGCAAACAAATCAGTCAATAATGGCAATGGATACTGATATTTGACTGTAATCTTATTCAGAAGGCGATAATCTATACAAGGCCTCAGGGAACCATCTTTTTTTGCCACGAAAAAAAAACCTTCTCCCAGAGGGGACGAAGATGGACGAATATGTCCCTTTTCCAAGGACTCCTTAATATAATTCCGCATAGCAGTATGCTCTGGCACTGACAGATTAAATAAACGACCCTTAGGGAACTTACTGCCAGGAATTAATTCTATAGCACAGTCACAATCCCTATGAGGAGGGAGCGAATTGAGCTTAGGCTCCTCAAAAACATCCCGATAGTCAGACAAAAACGCAGGGACCTCAGAAGGAGTAGATGAAGCGATTGAAATCAGAGGTGCATCATCATGAACCCCCTGACATCCCCAGCTTAACACAGACATTGTTTTCCAATCCAGGACTGGATTATGAGTTTGTAACCATGGCAGACCAAGCACTAGTACATCATGTAAATTATACAGTACAAGGAAGCAAATCACCTCCTGATGAACGGGAGTCATGTGCATGGTCACTTGTGTCCAGTACTGCGGTTTATTCATAGCCAATGGTGTAGAGTCAATTCCCTTCAAAGGAATAGGAACTTCCAGAGGCTCCAGACTAAAACCGCAGCGTTTGGCAAATGACCAATCCATAAGACTCAGGGCAGCGCCCGAATCCACATAGGCATCGACGGAAATGGATGACAGTGAACAAATCAGAGTTACAGACAAAATAAACTTAGACTGCAGAGTACTAATGGCAAAAGATTTATCAACCTTTTTTGTGCGTTTAGAGCATGCTGATATAACATGAGCTGAATCACCACAATAAAAACACAATCCATTTTTCCGCCTATAATTTTGCCGTTCACTTCTGGACTGAATTCTATCACATTGCATAGTCTCAGGTGCCTGTTCAGAAGACACCGCCAACTGGTGCACAGGTTTGCGCTCCCGTAAACGCCGATCAATCTGAATGGCCATAGCCATAGACTCATTCAGACCTGTAGGCGCAGGGAACCCCACCATAATATCCTTAATGGCCTCAGAAAGACCATCTCTGAAGTTTGCAGCCAGGGCGCACTCATTCCACTGAGTAAGCACCGACCATTTCCGAAATTTTTGACAATATACTTCCGCTTCATCATGCCCCTGAGAGAGGGCTAATAAAGCCTTTTCAGCCTGAATCTCCAGGTTAGGTTCCTCATAGAGCAATCCCAGTGCCAGAAAAAACGCATCCACACTGAGCAATGCAGGATCCCCTGGTGCCAATGCAAATGCCCAATTCTGAGGGTCGCCCCGCAGGAAAGATATTACAATCTTGACCTGCTGAGCAGGGTCTCCAGAGGAGCGAGATTTCAAAGAAAGAAACAATTTGCAATTGTTCCTGAAATTCAGGAAGGTAGATCTATCTCCAGAAAAAAACTCTGGAATAGGAATTCTAGGTTCAGACATAGGAGTGTGAACAACAAAATCCTGTATGTTTTGAACTTTTGCAGCAAGATTATTCAGGCTGGAAGCCAAACTCTGGACATCCATGTTAAACAGCTAAGGTCAGAGCCATTCAAGGGTTAAGAGGAGGTAAGAAGCAGCTAGACAGCAAAACTCTGAGGGAAAGGAAAAAAAAAAAATTTCCCTTCAACACTTCTTTTTCTCCTGCTTCAGCCCAAACAATTAACACTTTATGGGCCGGCTATACTGTCATGTTCCCAATGGCAGGGAATTAAACACATAACACGGGCAAAAACAGGACGAGCTCTAGGGTGATGGAACCTGAGCTGACCGCGATCCTGAACCTCAACACTCAACTAACAGCAGCCAGGGAACGTTCCTGGGGGGACTCTAGACGTCTCGCGCCAGCCGGAGATCTAGCTACCCCTATCAGAAGAATCACAGACCTATCTTGCCTCCAGAGAAATATTCCCACAGAAATAGCAGCCCCCCACATATAATGACGGTGAAATGAGAGGAAGGCACAAACGTAGTTATGAAAACAGATTCAGCAAAATGAGGCCCGCTTAAGCTAGATAGAAGAGGATACAAAAGGTGAACTGCGCGGTCAGCTTAAAACCCTTCAAAATACCATCCTGAAATTACTTGAACTCATGTGCCAACTCATGGTACATGAGTGGTAATTTCAGCCCACTAGAGCAACCAGCAGCAGAGAATTACATATCTGCAAGCTGGACTAAAAACATGAAAGCAAACATGAAACAAGGAAATCCAGACTTAGCTTGTCTTGAAGGCCTAGGAGCAGGTAGCAAAGGTAACAGAGACACACTGATACATTGATAGCCGGCAAGGGAATGACAGGAAAGCCAGGTTAAATAGGAAACACCCAGCCTCTGATGGACAGGTGGAAACCAGAGACCGCAACCCACCAAAGTCACCCAGTACCAGCTGTAACCACCAGAGGGAGCCCAAAAACAGAATCCACAACACAGCTCTCAGAGGAGCATTGCGGCTTCAAATTCTCCTCATTTCAGCATGCTAGACATGTCACTCTCTTTAAGGAGCAACGTTACCCCTTGGATTATGTTCAGACACCTTTCACCTAGCCAAACCAGATCTCACACTTTGCACTGATGACGGGCAGTACCCCGAAACACAGTATCTCTAAATTGAGATTCTGGTTTGGCTTTTATCCTAAGTCATGTGACAAGGCTCGTTAAATTGACATCTAGGATTGCTACTTCCTCTAGGTGGCAATAGAGTTCTAGTCCTCTTCCGCTCTGAAGAGAAAATTTGCATAATGGCTGGATGAAAACTATCAGTCCAACTTACTTGTTTTTTTGGACATGGAAAACAACTCTCCTGCACAAACTGTGCTCGACTGGAAACTCCTGATCTGTGATGTCCCAGGTCCTGACCACCACTGTACAAGGTGTGATAATTTGCAAGACATCATAGCTGAAGAACATTATGGGGAGGCCGACGCATCTACAGAAAAATACATACCAGAAACTGAATCTCAAAATGTTTTAATGCATAAAACGGAGAATTTCAGGAAGTTTGATTCAAACTCAGTCCTTCGTGGATCAATCTGCTCATTTCTAGTGCTAACCCACAAATCCTAGTTTCACATATTTGAGATGTCCCTCTACCTACTCTAATTATTTTGTGATCAGTTAATAAAATAAGTGATATATGGTCATATATGTTTTTTCTTTGTTAGAAGATTTGTTGTTTGTTCAAGGGTTCTATTAAAAGCCAGTAAAAGAAGTAAAATAAATTAGATTTAATATGGAAAACATGCAGCAAAAATAGACAACAGATGTAGACTTCCAAGGCACTGTGAATATTATGGCCCTGTTTAGATTTGGCTCATATGTTGCTGATCTTTGCAGAACTTTGGAGTCTTCAGTAAAATGCAAGGGAGTAGGGTGTCACTGAATCCCATTCACCCGCATTGCCAATCCTTAACATATTCTATGTATTCCTGATTTCTTGCTGACGTTACTGTTTGTAATGTAAAGGGTACAGTTTACTGAAAAGCTGCAGCACAATTTGCATGAACAAACAGTGGAAATGTTATGCCTTTTGTGAAAATATGTAAATGTTTAACTTATTTAAGATTATAGACTCTCCCTTTCCAGCACACAGTCCCATACTTTAAACCACAGTACTGTATATGTTTACCACCTCAGTTATTGTACAGTCTAAAGGTAAAGTGTTAAAAACATTTATATATGATAACAATGCTTAATGTTCTATTCTGCAAGAAAAAAATAAGACTAAGAAAGTAAAAAAAAATGAAATGAACACATAAAATAACACCATACCTACTAAGGCAGGTGTGCAAGACCTTTGTGTTGCACTAGTATGGCATTGGTACTCAAGTGATGGCTAAATATTGAAATCCCCATGTATACTCACATTTAGGCCACGTTCACATGTTCAATATTTGTTCAGTATTTTATATCAGTATTTGTAAGCCAAAACTAGGAGTGGAACAATCAGAAGAAAGGTATAATAGAAACATATGCACCATTTCTGCGTTGTTCACCCACTCCTGGTTTTGGCTTACAAATACTGACATGTGAACATTGCTCATTATTCTCTGGATGCTGCTATTCAGATCCTATTGTATGTAGTGGTATACTCTACATATCACTTAAATATTCAACACATGCAGCACATGCACGGTTCACATATCAAACATTTATAGCCCATATATGGCCCATATTAGAATATGTAGCACACACACCGCTCACATATCAGACACATGTAGAACACACACATCACTCACATATGTGACACATACAGCACACACTGCTGATGTATTAAACACATGTAGCACACTCACCGCTCACATATTAGATATTTGCAGCACACACACCTCTCACATATCAAGCATATGCAGCACACAAATGACTCACACGTCAGGCACATGTAGCCCACACCTCTCACATATCAGACACGTGTATCACACACCGTTCACATGTCACATACATGTAGCCCACACACCGCTCACATATCAGAGACATACAGCACACACATCGCTCACATATCAGACACATACAACACACACTCCCCTAACATATCAGACACTTGTACCACACACACCGCTCATATATCAGACACATGCAGCACACATGCAACACATGCAACACTCACACATCAAACACATGCAGCACACAAGTCATATATTTTAAGACTTTAAAATATCACTTCAAAGACAATCCCTTCACAATTGCTATATTCAATGTAAAAAAACAGCCTATACTCACCTCCGATGCAGGTACCATTCCGTTGACGTCAGCGCTAATGCTCTTGTGACATTGTTATGCCGTGTGAGCCCTATATCCAATCAGCTGCCGCTTCACTCTTTATTCCTTCGGATGTAACTACCATTCGGATGAAATGATAGAAAAGGTGAGCATAGACTTTCTTGATCTCACATTGAGGAATATAGTGATTGAGTCTATTGAGTCTAAACAAGATACCCCAAATTCTAGTTTGTCAGGTAAAATGATTTCTAAAGGGGTTGTCTGGTCTTAGAAGTAAAGTCTGCCGAATCATGACAATATGCGATATAAATCTCACCAAAGACATCATGAAACTATCCATCCACACAGTGAATACAGAGGTATTGCGATAGCGGGCACATTATGCATTCAACAGTCTGTAGTCACATAGAGCGCCTACAGACTTTACTTCTGTGTCTTGACAACCCCTTTAAGCTTATTTAAAAATCACTGCTCTCGGCAGCATATCGTCCTGTGCAACCAGATGAAGTGCCGCCGATATTAGGTTGTTCTATGTACACAGCAATTAGTTCAGTGCATATAGAAGTGCGACCAGTTTTTTTAAACAAGACATTAAATGAAAGTTGATTGGCTTGCATGTAGCTGATTGGCAGTCATTTAGCAGCCATGGTCGCCAGTGTAAATGGGCCCTTGGTCACGGTGTAATACTTACATGCCTTCTCTTGCAGACCGGGCACAACTGTCTTCACAGGATCTCCAAGCTCCGCTCTAAGTTAGTTAAGCTCTGCTCCACCATCCATTAAGCTCTGCCTCTTTTCAGAGGTGAGGGGGAAACAAAAGAAACTACTTTTACTTTGCCCAGCATGATAAACCGGATAGCTCCTCTATAGCAGCAGCAGCACGTTCCATCCCTGCACAAGTTCATACCACACAGTGCAGGGATGTGACCATGTGAAAGAAGCCTCTCAGGAACCAATCAGCACATCGTGTTACTACCAGAGGGAGTGTGCCCGTTGGCTAATGCAGACTTCTCTCACAGAGTCTCTGCCACTGATAGGAGCTTGTAATAGCCAATGAGCACTCTCCTCTGCAGTGGAGGAAAGTGCTGATTGGTTACTGACCAGCTCAATAGATGGCAGTCCCCAGTAGCTGACATTCTTCAGGCAGCGACAGACACTGCTGATTGTACAGGTTTGCGATCAGCTATTTCTGATCAGGACTGCATGAGCCGCAACTAAGAGCAGGGCGGGCCACTTGTGATGGTGCACCCCTGTTCGACGTCTTCATTCAGACATCAGTGTTTCTCACCTGCAGAAATTTTTTTCTGGTGTCATCATCAGTGTATTGGATCTAAGTTTCATCAGTGTTTTTCATGTATGGATAAATTAATATAAGAATTATGAAGCTTCTCCTATCCTTTGCAATACTGAACATGGAAAGCACATGAGTGGCACACATGTAAGGAGGAGAGATAGCTGCGGTGTGCTTTTTCCAGAACAAGTCCAGAACCATCAGTGCTGTCACCCGTGTTGCAGGGGGAAAGTTTAGTTCCCCGGACAGACCTTTGAACTTAAGTCCAGGGGGCGTGGAGGACATAAAAGGCCGACAATACATGGGAACCAGGTCAGGTTGGGCGGGAAGCTATAGTGTGCGGGAACAGAATGCGAGCTTTCCTGCACAGCATGGTCAGGATGAAGTAGGCCTAAACCAGAGGGGCCTACGCCAGCTTACTGGAGATCACAGGCGCAGACGCTTCCAGAGACCTCTGACCGTGCCGACTCCCGCAGCGCTGCCGACCTTAAGCGGGTCCTCCCCTCAGCCAGACTGTAGAGAATGCACCCCAAACGAGACCACCAGGCCGAAGACAGTGGGCGGCTATCTGACATACCCGCCCCCGTATGCTTTAGTACTGTCTCGGTACCTAAGAGAAAGGAATATTCCTCCTTCAGTGAATTTTCCCCTTGGATTCAAAACCTGCGACCGGATATTTCAGGACCACCGGTGACACCAGGATTCAAGGCCCTTTCCAAACCAGGACAATACCGGATTCTCCAAGCGTTCAGGCCAGAACGCCACTGCCACCATCTCAGAGACTACCCCTCATCTATGCCGGATTGATAAGTTTATGCTTTTGAACTCTTTTTTGTCTAATCATATACTGGTTGCTCCTAAGTTAATTGTATACAGTTGTACTGCCCCATATTTCATTTATCTCCTCTCTGTGTGGAGTAACACTGTTAGATTAAACTCCTCTGCTAACCCTTGCTCTGCCTCCGACCATTACTGCATCCATTTACCTTCTTTCACTCGGCATAGTTGGCAGAATGCAGTCTTTAAGTTTGGAGGGGGAAGACCAAGCATCTGGAGCACTCCCAAGGTCCAATATCTCCCTGGGGGCTATGCTAACTAACTTGCCGAAGTTTAATGGGAACAATAACCTGCTGTGGAGCTGGACTGAATGTATTAGACGAATGATGAAAATGCACCCAATAGTACCCGCTCTGCAGGCGGAAATCGCCATAATGGCCCTAGATGGAGAGGCCAAAGATTCAGTGATGTTGAGACCCCCGACAGCGTGACATGTTTGAAAAGGTCCTACACATATTGGAAGAGACACATGGGAACCCCACAGATGTAGGAGAGTTGAGGTCACGTCTGTTTAGTCAGATGCAAAGAGAGGGGTAGACAGTGAATCAGTACATGAATGTGTTACAGGAGATTCACACAGCTGTGACCAGAAAAGATGGGGTTGGGATAGGCCCCATTAACATGGTACTCCGGGATCAGTTGGTGACCAGGGTGAGAGCCGCCCCGCTAAAACAGTAAAACAGGCCCTATGAGAGCTCTTGAGAGTAAACCCAAACATGACATTTGCAGAGGTGGGGGGTGAAGCGCAGGCCCGAGAGCAAGAGCAGGGGGTGACAGCGCTGGTGGCAAAGGTTCGGAGTGGAGAGGTAACCATGGGCTCGGTAACTGAACCAGGTTGGGCCTAAGATCTGCGGTGAGAAATTTAAGCTATGAGAGAGGATCTGGCGGAAACTAAGAGGAAAGTGTCTTCTTTGAGCGCCCCAGAGAATAAAACCTATTCAGAGTCGAGACGGGGAGGAACGGCAGCTCGGCTTGAAGAACTCCCCTCCTGCTTCCTGTGTGGAGAGCTCGGACATATGGCTCGGATCTGCCCACAACAGGGACGGCCTCCACTGCGCTGCCCGTTAAACTAGGAGGCTCAGTGGCTGAGGGACGCCGCCAGGAGCCAGAACAGTCAATAAGGACAAGAATTCCACTAATTTAGTTTCAGTATGTCCATTAGTTTGTGCTGAAATTGATCGATGGGCTGTACACTGTCTGGTGAATACCGGCTCTTAAGTAACCACGATGCCCGAGGCATACTATTAAAGACATTTTTCGGAGGCAATGAGGCCTGAATGGGGACAGATGATAAAGTTAATGGCTGCCAACCAATTACCCATCTCAGTCGCAGGAGTGGTGTGGATGGAATTTAAGGTCTGCGGAAAAGATTTAGGTCACAAAGGGGTAGTGCTGACCTCGGGGAACATGGGACGTGGATACACAGTCACTCTGGGGATGAATGTGTTGAAGGAGTTCGGAAGTGTGCTGGTGAATGAATCCCCTGATGTATTCTTGAGACAGTGGAGCCCGCAGACACCACAGAGGAAGTTATTCCAGCAGTTGATAAGGTCAGCACAGGCCCAAGAAGCCTCCGGCGAAGGGAAGGTACTGGGAAAAGTAATCACCCCAGCTGCAAGTGGACTGGAGATACCACCTGGACAGACCATGCTTTCCTTGCCTATCTGGGCCTGCACACCCCTAGATGGGGTAGAGATACAATTGGAGTCAACTGCTATGGAGAACTTACCACCAGGGTTCCTAGTCGCACGAACACTGGCTACCGTGTGCGAAGGAAAAGTACCGATATGCTGTATAAATATGAGAGAAGAACCACTTATCTTGTCTCCCAAGAGTGAGTTAGCCCAAATCATTGGCATGCCAGAAGAATTGATGATACCCCAGTCCGTCCAATTGACCGCAAAGAAAGAAGATCCTTGCATTGTGGCTATAGAAGCTTCCTCCGAGTCAGAGTCATTACAACAGAAAGAGGGATGGAAAATTCTTGATCGAATGCGGACCGAGCTTTCAGGGCTTACTGTTGTGAACTCTGTTTTCGGGCTCCCTCTTGTGGTCACAGGTGGTATTGCGTGAGTTTTATTTTTGGGCTCCCCCTGGTGGCTTTGTTTGTTATCTTGCGGGTCTGTGGCTGATCAGCTGCCTCGTTATTCTCTAGGGAGGTTCCTATTTAGCTCTGCTTCACCTCCACTTGTTGCCGGCTGTCGATGTATTCAGTGCTATTCTGATTACTCCTGACTATCTTGGTTTTCTGTCTCTTCATGAGAAGCTAAGTTCTGTTTGATTATTTTTTGCTCATCTGTCTGCAATATGATTTCTGTTTATGATGAGTTTAGTCCAGCTTGCTAATATGTGATTTCTTGCTGCTGGTAAGCTCTGGGGTACGGAGTTGCTTCCCCCGCACCGTTAGTTGGTGCGGGGGCTCGAGCAATCTCTGCGTGGATATTTTGAATAGGGTTTTTCATTGACCGCACAGTTCTCTTCCTATTTTCTGCTATCTAGTGTTAGTGGGCCTCATTTGCTAAATCTATTTCATCTCTGCGTATGTGCTTTCCCCTTAACTCACCGTTAATATTTGTGGGGGGGCTTTTCTATATCTTTGGGGTCATTTATGTGAGGCAAGTGAGGACTTACTTTCTCTCTAGGAATAGTCAGTTTCTCAGGCCGTGACGAGACGTCTAGGATTTCCAGGTTACGTTCCACGGCTGCCTATAGTTGTTTGCAGATAGGATCAGGTTGCGGTCAATTCAGTTACCACTTCCCCAGAGCTAGTCGTCGGTTCAGTTTCTTAGCTAGTCAGATTTGCGATCCTTGCCACTAGGATCATAACAGCTTACATCCACTCAGATACAATGGGTGGAAGTCCTACTGGGATGCTATCAAGATGTGTTCACCCAGCATGAAGACAACTTTGGCTGCACGACCGCCATCACCCACGAGATTCCAACGGGGCATGCAGCACCTATAAGAGAGCGCTATAGGCAGATTCCTCCCCATTTCTATCAGGAAGTGAAAAGGATGCTCTCTCAGATGTTGCAGAATGGTGTGATCTGGGAAAGCCAGAGCCCGTGGGCCACTCCTATTGTGCTTGTCCGAAAAAAAGACGGGACCCTCAGATTCTGCATGGACTATCGCAAATTAAATGCCTGTACCGTCCGAGACTCGTATCCTTTGCCCTGTGTAGAAGAGTCTCTCTCCGCCTTAGGAAACACAAAATATTTCTCCACATTGGATCTGTGGATCTGGCAAGCGGCTACATTGGCAGGTGCCAATGTCAGAGCACGACCGAGCAAAGACGGCCTTCATACTACCAATGGGGCTGTTTGAATTTAACCAAATGCCGTTCGAACTGGCAAATGATCCCGGAACTTTTCAGAGACTGATGGAGAAGTGTTTGGGGGACCTGAATTTTGAAGCCACGCTGATCTACTTGGATGACATAATCGTTTATGCTGGCACATTTGAAGAACACCTGCAGTGTTTAGAGCAAGTATTGAGACGGCTCCAAAGACACAGCCTAAAAGTGAAACCTTCCAAATGCCACCTGTTCTGAACCCAGATTGAGTACCTAAGGCGTATGGTTTTGGCTGTAGGAGTAAGACCGTCCCCAGAGAAGGTCACAGCAGTACGGGACTGGCCTACTCCGAAGACGGTAAAGGATGTAAGGACCTTCTTGGATCTAACTGGCTATACCGACAGTTCGAGAAGAATTTCATACACATTGTGAATCCATTGCTGGAACTATTGAGAGGTGTCCCGTCCGGGGCAAAGGACTGGAAGATACAGTGGGGAGAACAGCAGAAATGGGCATTCCAAACTCTAAAAAAAACTTCCCTAACAGAGGCACCAGTGCTGGCTTATGCTGACTCCTCACAGCCCTTCATTTTGCACATGGATGGCAGTCTAGAAGGACTAGGAGAGGTGCTGTCACAGGTCCAAGATGGAAAAGAATGGGTGATTGCATATGCGAGTCGCTCCCTCCATGACTCTGAATGAAATCCCGACAACTATAGCTTTTTCAAATGGGAGCTCTTGGCACTTGTGTGGGCTATGACGGAAAAATGTGCAGAATACTTAGCAGGGTCCGAAGTGCTGGTACGTACTGACAATAACCCATTAGCTCATCTGGAAAATGCAAAATTAGGGGCTCTAGAACACTGCTGGGTGGCCTGAATGGCAAAATTTCAATATAAGATCGCTTACCGTCAAGGAGCCGAAAACACCTATGCAGACGCATTGTCCAGAGTCACACGTGAGAAGCCTGATCCCAGTCGGGATGAAGAACTTGAGGATAAGTAAATTCCTGTCTTCCGGGGCCATGTCAGGACGTTGACAGCTACGCTGGACCAAATACAGGCAGATGCCCCAAAGAGTATACTGAGGCAGCCCCATTATGAATGGGTAAGGATCCAACAAGAGGATGGAGAACTTGCACAGATCCGGTTCTGGGTGGCCCGACAACAACTGCCCAGCAAAAATGAGAGAGAAGCCTTGACCACTGGAGCGTTACAAATACTTCGGCAGTGGGAGAGATTATACCTGTAAGATGGGCTCCTGTACCGAAAAGTTCAGCCACAGAAAGCTTTGTCCGTCGTATGGCAGGTGGTGATCCTGGAAACTCTTACACATGAAATAGCAAAGGAGGCCCATGAAAAAGGAACACATTTTGGTCTCAAGAAGACCCTACGCTGGTTGAAAAAAATAATTTATCATCCCTTGCTAGAAACGGCGGTTGAAGAGGTGTGCTGGCAGTGTAGGCACTGTGATCTGTCCAAGCTGAGGGACCCTATCCAAACAGTGGTGACCTCAGCCCCGATGGATGTGTTGATGATCGACTATGTAACAATTGGACCAGCCTGCCAAG
This sequence comes from Ranitomeya variabilis, assembly GCF_051348905.1. NCBI lineage: Eukaryota > Metazoa > Chordata > Amphibia > Anura > Dendrobatidae > Ranitomeya > Ranitomeya variabilis. Next base: position 68,418,661 of record NC_135237.1, on the reverse strand, counting down.
GATCAGAACATTGTCTGGTGATGGTGGATCATTTTACTAAATTTGCAGTAGTGACCCCAATGAGAGACCAAACTGTAAAATCTGCAGCCCATGCTATCTGTAAGAATTTCATCCAGGTGTATGGTTGTCCAAAGAGGATCCATTCAGATCAGGGGGTCTGCTTCCTGGGGAAAGTGATGGAGCAGCTGCATGGCTTATATCGGATTTGAAAAATCGTGGACAACCCCTTACCACCCTCAGGGCAACGGGACCTGTAAATGTTTCAACTGCACCCTCATCCACATGTTGAGGACCCTGGAGGAGGATCGTAAGGCCCGTTGGCTGGAATTTGTGCCAGAGCTAGTGTGGGTATATAACAACAGAGTCCATAAAACTACGGAACACACAACTTGCTCCCTCCTTTTCAGCAGGTCCGGCAAGGAGATTACTGAGCTAGAACTGGACTTACCCATGGATAGGGGTATCCAACTGGGTGCGAGAACATCGACATCGATTGCAGACCCTGCATCACCTGGTACGAGCTAGGTTTCAAGAGTTGGAACATGTTGCTGTGCCCCCACTGTGAGGGACAGCTCTACGGGCCAGAGACTGGGTGCTGGTGAGAAACAAGCATCCACGAGGCAAGCTTGACTATCAGTGGGAAGAAACACCACACCGAGTCGTACGTCGGGTCCACCCGGGAGGGCCAGTCTATGAGATTCGACCTGAAGAAGAAGAAGGTGCCCCTTCCAGAGTGGTACATCGAAACATGCTCCGGCCGTGTGTATCTCGCGATCAGAATGTAAAGGAAGAAGAAGAGGTTTCCCCTGTCGGAAGCCCTCCATTAATTCAGGTTGAGGAAGAGTAAGATACGGAACAATTGCCAGAAGGAGAGAAAGAAGAACAGACACCTGAGACACCTGAGACTCCTGTGATTCCAGAAATGACTGTTCTACCTGAATCGGGTGTGTCCCCAGCCCTGTTGACCCAACCAAATCCAACCACTTCTCAGGACTCAACAGACTCCCAGTTAGCGCCATTCTGAACGCTCAACCGCAGGAAGACCCACTAAACTGATTTGATCAGGAACATTTAGTCTGGCGACAAATTGTAGAAGGAATAGGAAAATGCAAACGCCTGCTGCAAGAAATCGCGCCCATCAAATGGCGAGCACAAAGAAGGGGGGAATGTAAGGAGGAGAGAGGGCTGCTATTTGCCTTTTCTGGAACGAGTCTGGAACCATCGGTGCTGTCACCCGTGTTGCAGGGGGGAGAGTTTAGTTCCCCGGACAGACCTTTGAACTTAAGACCAGGGGGCTTGGAGGACATAAAAGGCCGACAATACGCGGGAACCAGGTCAGATTGGGCGGGAAGCTATAGTGTGCGGGAACAGAATGCAAGCTTTCCTACACAGCATGGTCAGGACGAAGTAGACCTAAGCCAGAGGGGCCTACGCCAGCTTACCAGAGATCACAGGTGCAGATGCTTCCAGAGACCTCTGACCAAGCCCACTCCTGTAGCGCTACCGACCTTGAGCGGGTCCTCCCCTCAGCCAGACCGTAGAGGGCACACCCCCAGACGAGACCACCAGGCCACAGACAGTGTGCGGCTATCTGACATACGCGTTCCTGTATGCTCTCGTACTGTGTCGGTACCTAAGAGAAAGGACTATTCTTCCTTCAGTGAATTTTCCCCTTGGATCCAGAACCTACGAGAACGCGTTGAGGCGCAACACATTGCAATAAGTAACTTGCAATAGTGTGGACTAGTCACAGAGTACTGCGTTAACTATCGTGTAAAATTGTGGATATTACTAACATACCCTCAAATTTGGCCATATGTATTTTCATGTGGGTACCTGATGCTGCTGGGTACAGCAGATTGTGCTGATTATTATACGAGGAGTATCAAAGCACTGTAATGAACATTAGCACTATGGGGGATATCATGATCTAGAGGTAATCTGACTCAGTAGTGTGGTGGTACTATACATAGTTTAAGAGCGGTGTCAGTTATTAATAAGTGAATGGTAGATACATATGACACTGAGGACATCGTATAATACATATGGCTGACAGCAATGATTGTTGATACATTAAATCCGTGGTGTTAATGCTAGTCCCCAAAAGAAAGGGGCGAAAATTTTGCCTAATATAATATTTGTATGGTGTATTCGACAGTGTACCCATTGGAATATAGCATTTGGTATTATTTCAATTGCTAAATTAGTTCCTATATGGAAATGATATTTTCCTTCCTATCAACTGCCTTCCATCTTCCTTTTTGCTAAGTTTATTATATTGAGTTTTTTTATTAATTTGACCATTTTTTTTCTTCCTTCATTTCTGTTCTTATGCTATTGTTTTCTCACCTGTATTGAGAGGGTGAGATAGGGCAGTGAGGGCCAGCCTACGTTGAGTGGGGGCGCCAAAAAATCGTTGCTAGGGTGCCAACCTCCACAGCTAGGTAGGGGTAGGAAGGACTAGTATAGGGTATACGCTAGACCTTGGTCTTTTTTATTAAGCAGTAAATGTCCTGCTAAAAACACTGGGTGGTGTATTTTTAAACATTTTTGAAATTAAAAAGTATTTTTAAAGGGATACATGTTCACTAAGTTTTGATAAATTATTCCTAATATGTTAAAATCTTTTCAAAAAAACGACTTATGGATCCAGAACCTACGACCAGATATTTCAGGACCACCGGTGACACTAGGATTCAAGGCCCTTTCCAAACCAGGATGACACTGGATTCTCCAAGCGTTCAGGCCAGAATGCCACCGCGACCATCTCAGGGACAATCCCTCATCAACGCCGGATGGATAAGTTTATGCTTTTGAACTCTTTTTAGTCTAATCATATACCAGTTGCTCCTAAGTTAATTGTATACAGTTGTACTGCCCCATATTTCATTTATTTCCTCCCTGTGTGGAGTAACGTTGTTAGATTAAATTCCTCTGTTAACCCCTACTCTGCCTCCGACCGTTACTGCATTCGTTTACCTGCTTTCACACAGATGCCATTCATGCGCTACCTGTGGTTTTTAGGAACCTACAGAATTGTATTGGCACTTTGATCTTCCAGAAAAAATAGACATGTCTCTCTGTACGCAAAAAAACACAGACATGTGACTAGCACCATAGGTTCTATGGGAATGTGTTGTAATGGATAGATCACATATGTGCAACATGGACGTCTGAATGAGGCCTAAAAAATGAGTAGCCTCAACAATCAATATTAGAATAACAATTAATTATTAGCAGTCAATTACAAAGAAAAGTTAGTCTATTTTAGAGTAAGAGCTCATTCAGATGTCTGTACAAATAGGTCCAAGCACCGACTGCTAATGCACAGACTGACCACAGCTCTGCCCACCTGAGCCTGACAGCCTCATAGACATGCACAAGCTGTCATACTGTGATCACAAAGATGTAGCCAGCCCATGCATTCATCTCAAACCAATTGACAAGGGTGTCTAGCCCTACTGCGATACAGGAAAGATATATATCTTGGTACCGTGTTAGCCAGTAGATAGAAAAATATTTAGAATTGAGAGTCCTCAGTGGTTGACACCTTTTAATGGCTAACTGAAAAGATGGTAACAAATTGCAAGCTTTCGAGACTACACAGGTCTCTTCATCAGGCAAAGACTAAAAGAAATTCTGAAGAATCACATATTTATGCACAAAATAGCACAGAAAAAAAGCAAAAAGCCATGGATAAGACAGGTGACATGAAGCAGAATTACCATGAGTGATAAATAGTTATGTCAATAAATATTGGGCCAGTTCCAGACAGAAGAGTATGGGAATATAAACTGATGACGACCTTTGACAGTCTCACTGCAGGAATGAATGTGTCGCATGGATCTATGTCTTTTTACATCAACTAAGGAACTTGCCCCTCAGACCATGTGGGGTCATCACAACAGAACCAGACCCCAATCAGAGGACAATACAACATTCCTTATGTAAGAACTGGCCCAATATTTATGGACATAACTGTTTATCACTCATGGTAATTTTGCTTCATGTCACCTGTCTTATCCATGTTTTTTTTTTCTGTGCTATGTTGTGCATAAATATGTGATTCTTCAGAATTTCTTTTAGTCTTTGCCTGATGAAGAGACCTGTGTAGTCTCGAAAGCTTGCAATTTGTTACCATCTTTTCAGTTAGCCATTAAAAGGTATCAACCACTGAGGACTCTCAATTCTAAATATTTTTCTAGCCCTACTGCTAAATGATTCCCAGGAAAATTAGCTAGTATGTAACAAGACATACTGTATGTTTTGACTATGTTTTGGAACTATAGGTTAAAAAGAAAAAATAAGGCCTCCACCAATCAGTAAGTTATCAGCCATCCTTCGGATAGGTGATAACTTGTTTTCCCCAGACAACATCTTTAACCTAAAAATCGCGAAGATGCTAGTTAAAAATCCTTTAGATTTCTTTTTTCTTGGTGGATCATTTCTGTAAATAGAAATCATGAAATTAAGCTCTGAAGGAGACTATCATTTAAAGGTAAAGTTTGAAAAGAAGTGACCCATGACCATTTTTTCAACTACATCTATGAAAACAGACAAGAGTTTAGAAGTAATGAGCAACCAGAGCACAATGTAAAAACTATTTTCGTTCATATTTGACCGTTTATTATATCTTCTCTGTCTGAATATATCTGATATCTGCAGTGTCGACAGACGAAGTGGACAGAGGGTAAGTAGTTATGATCTTGCAGATCATGTATTTGTCACTAAAATCTATATGTAATTATGTGCTATAACTTGAATTTTTGTTCTTGAATGGCATTTTTGTTCAGAAGTGCTTTATTTTATACATTCTTTTGAAGCTGTAGTAGCCACAAATATGCAAAATTGTTTTTTAACATATATCAAAAAAATCAAATGTGATCTTTAAAAATATACTCATCATACTCATGAACAGATTGTTTTTTATTTCTGATTTATCAAACAAAACACTTGGTGACTTGTGAAGAGAGTATTTTTTGGGGTGTTACCTGGTGGAAGTAACACTTAGCAGGTAGAGATAGGCACATTTGTTCAAATGGAATTGATTTATACTCAAATTTTAGAAAATTCCACATTCTCTAGAATATAGAATATATGTAATATGTGCAAATTCAGCAAATTGTCCGCCATTGTCATCCATGATTCTGCTGACAGTTGCCTCTGTCTGTGGAATAGCCAGCGCTCCTTGCCCCTTTACCTGACTCCCACCATGAAGTTTAACATGGCTCCGAATGCTACTACCTTGCACAGTCCCTAACACTAATGGATTGGCATTAAAATCGGGTCGTCCATCTTCTCCTGCACCATGTCATCCGACAACATAGGATGACTTGCCGTGTCTTCCAAAATATCAACTGGGAGAAGTTTTTCTGATGTAGTATGTTCTTTAGCCCCAAGAACGCTATGAATGAAAGGACTGAGGGGGCAGGATAGAAACAGGTGTCATTGACCGATTGGAAATTTTGCTCTGCCCAACATTAACCTTTATGATGACAAAAGAGGTGGATTGAGCAGAACTCTGACTCCAGCTGATGGTGTTGCTATCGGATTATACGTCATCTATTTGTGACTGAGATTTGCGATGGGACAAATGGTTCATTACGCCTTCCACTTCCTCTCCACTAATTCACTTGCCAGGGTTTGCAAAAAAATCCAGCTGTGATTTACATTTGGTACTAATACTGCTGGAATGGTTGCTGCCATCACTACTGAAGGTGTTAGAGCAGCTGCAGGCATCAGCCATATTCTTATCTGTGATATTAGGGTTTTTTCTTGTGCCCTACTATATCATTTGTCTATGCCACGCTTGGGTTTAGCATTTATTTTGGACAGAATATAACATTTAATTTGTTTCTAAACTTTGCTAACAAACAAACAATTTTCAGTTTGGCCCACCCTTGACAAAAAAAAAAGTTTAAAGATGCTGTCCCATGAGCAAAGTACATTTTAAATACTAGATCTTGGAATAAAAATAACTTCTACAATTGGATGTGCTAAAATAAATATTCCAGCACGGTGAGACACAGCCATTACACAGCACATAGCAGGGGCAGATTTATAAGATTATCTCAGCACAGGAAAAAAAAATTTAAACACATCCAATTGTAGAAATTAATTGTATTGCAAGATCTATTGATTAAGTGCAACTCTGTGCAACTCCTTTAGCCCTAAACAAAGACATCAGTTCCAAAGTACATGTACGGAAAGTAATTGTGGTAACAGCCATTAGTATTGTTGTGGTGCCTACAATTGATAAATAATAATAATCTTTATTTTTATATAGCGCTAACATATTCTGCAGCGCTTTACAGTTTGCACACATTATCATCGCTGTCCCTGATGGGGCTCACAATCTAAATTCCCTATCACTATGTCTTTGGAGTGTGGGAGGAAACCAGAGAACCCGGAGGAAACCCACGCAAACACGGGGAGAACATATAAACTTCTTGCAGATGTTGTCCTTGGTGGGATTTGAACCAAGGACTCCAGCGCTGCAAGGCTCCACTAAGCCACCATGCTGGTATTCCAAAAAAAAAGAGACCAATATTTTAAAGGTGAAAAAAAGAAGGACATTTGCCTTTACAAAATCAGATGGGGATAGAAAATGTAGGTCCAAACACTTCCCACAAGCAAGCATGTTTCCACTGGGTGTTGTATTCAGGCAGGGCCGGACTTAGCCCAAAAGGCGCCCTGTGCGAGACTGCAGGACGGCGCCCCCCCCCCCTCCAAACTTTGAAAGAAAACAATAACTCTTTAATATTCACAACAACACGTTTACTTAGAAAACTTGTGTTTCCCTGCAAAACACTTGAAGAAACACTAATATTGCAATAACGGGAATTATAAAGTGCTTTAAAGCGGACCAAAAGGAAAAAATGACGCTTGGTCCAAAGCCATATGGGCTGACAGCCAATCAGAGTGCAGAGCGGCGGCCTGCAAGGCCAAACACCGCCCTGCACTCTGATTGGCTGTCAGCCCAACGCTGACAGCCAATCGGAGTGCAGAGATGATGGCCAGCATGGAGAAGAGTTCCGGACGGGTGGCAGCAGGTCGGGTGCCGTGCGGACCAAGAGTCATTCTATGACTTTTGATCCACCTTAATACTAAATAAAATATCTTAAAATATCAAATATAAATAATATAATAAATATGCAACATACATGAGAAAAACTGTCATTAAATATGTGCACAATTTTCAACCTTCAAGACAAAAAAATAAAAATAAAGTGCACTATACTGTAATCCAGCAACAACAAGAACATAATAACGTGCTACATAAACTGATTTAAAAAGCAACTTTCCGTGCTTTTACTTTGGCAAACTCATCAATAGTTTCATTTAAGTCTAGAGATGCCAACACATCATTTTCAATTGACAAGACTGCAAGTGAGGATAACCTGCTCTCTGTCATAGTGGACCTTAAATATGTCTTAATGAGCTTAAGTTTTGAAAAACTGCGCTCTCCTGAGGCCACAGAAATCGGGATGGTGCACAGAATCTGAAGTGCAGTCCAGGTTTGTGGAAAGTGCTCTGTAAACTCATTTTTGGTGAGGAAACCAAGTATCTGCAGCGGAGTCTCAACATCATCAGGGAGCACATTCCGAATGTGCCAGAGTTCATCAGAAAGTTCAGCACCATTTATGTCAGACTTATTGCCATAAGTCAGAGACTTCTGCAGTTCTACACTATGTGCCAACAAGTCTTCCCGTGATTCATGGCTCTTTATATCGTACAAAAAGCCCCATTTTTTATTATGAATACTGAGTTGCTGGAAACGCTCCTCCATTGAATTTAAAGCAGTATCCACCAACACATTGAAGAACTCAACCTTAAATTTCTGCTTTGCATCCACAATTGGTTCATCCCGTCCTTCATAGCTAAAAGTGGGTTTTTTAATTCTAACACGTGAGGTACTCTTAAATATGGGGTCCACACCATTTACCTCTGCTATATTCTTTGCTCTTTGGAAAGAGCCTTCAAAACCATTCTCCCTGAATTTCTTAAGAAAATCATGGGTTTTTTCAATCATGTCTGCTGCTGTGATGAGGTTGGCGGTCTGGTTTTGCAAAGCTTTGCTCACAATATTGATTTGAAATAATATGTCATACCACACAATTAAGGACACCATGAATTTAAAATTAAGGATATGTTGGGACAACTCTAGAGCATCATGTTTTGTTTTTGGCTCTGTACTGCTGTCTTCAGAAAGGGCAAATAATGCCTCCTGTATACCTGCTAGATTTTGGATCAGTGGTTTGAGGCAGTTTATCCGGCATTCCCATCTTGTGGTACATAGAGGTTTTACAGTAAGACCTGATACATGGTCTGTCAAAACCTTCCATCTCTTGGCTGACCCAGCAAAAATAGTATATACACGCTGAATAATTCCAAACAGGGTTATAGAATCTATGTTAGATTCTGCTGCATCTCCAACCACTAAATTGAGGCTGTGGCATCCACATGGTACAAAAAACGCCCTTGGATTTTTTTTTAGTATGTTGGCTTGAACACCATTATTTTTGCCTGCCATATTGGCACCATTGTCATAGCCCTGGCCACGACAGTCATCAATATCTAGCTCTTTGCTAATTAGGAAATTAAGAATAATATCTGATAATCCTCTACCAGTTGTGTCTGTTACAGCAACATATCCAAGAAAATGTTCCCTGATCTGGCATAACCCAAGTTTAACATCAATAAAACGGATGGTAAAAGACATCTGCTCTTGATGGGCTAGATCAGTTGTACAATCAAGAATTAAGGAATAATACTTTGCCTTTTTGCATCTTTCAAGAATTTCACTAATAACCTTTTTGGCCATCAAATTAATTATTTCATTTTGAATAGTTTTACTACAGTAGTGGTCAGATGTCTCCTTTGACTTGACTCGTCGCAGATGTTCTGCCATTACAAAGTCATAATTTCCTAATAACTGTACTATAGCAAGAAAATTTCCATTATTTGCGGTGTATAGACGATCAGAAGATCCTCGAAATGCCAAGTTCCGTTCAGCCAACAACTGAGTAATACGCATGAGTCTTTCCAGTACGTTTCTCCAGTGCTGCTGCTCTTTCTGTATTCTGCTCTGTAACTGATGGTCAATTGTTTTTTTGTTTTTCATGCGAAGCTGAACTTCTATCCACTTTGTTTCTGCTGAGTAATGGTTAATGGAAGTTTCATGGGCCTTTAACATCTGACTCATATGGCTCCAATCCTGTGATCCATCCAATGCAAGTGCCGTACGGGATCTTCTATCAAACAGTTTGCAACAAAAGCAAAATACTTTGTTCAAACTTTTGGAGTACACCAACCACTTTCTTGCTTGTTTCACGCCATTGTCCAAAATTCTAGAGTAAAAGTCCTCTGAAAAATGTCGATTCCTCTCATCTCTCTTAAATTCTATATTTTTAAGTTGCACAGGGTCTGCTTCTTCGATTAGATCAATTGATGAAGAATTTAACGTAGGCCAAAGTGCAGGATCTGAGTCAATGATTGCAGAAATTTCACTGCTTTCAGCCTCATCAATGCCCTCCACATGCTGGCATGTGTTATCCCCTTCTGATGTGAGGGCTGGTGTGGTAGACTGATCTTGTTCTACTGCAACCTCATAAACGTCTGCTATGGTAGACTCTTGGTCAACTTCGCTGATCCTAATTTTCAATGACGTTGATGGTTCCCCTGGCTCCAATGGGATTGTATCCATACCACTCCTTATTTCACATTCTTGCTGTGGAATATCTGATGTTGATTCCTCAGCAGTGCTCGGTACATTGGTGCCACCATGTTCAGAAGATTTTTCGAACAGTCTTTTTAAAGACCCTGCTTGCTTTTGATTTGCCTGTTCTGCTAAGGCCTTTCGCTTTCTGTTCTGTGCACCAGATGCTTTCTTAGGGCTCATCTTGCCTGACAAATGTTATTCTTCCCTGAAAAGGTTAGGTGTGGACCAAAAGTCTTATTAGTGCAGTCCACATGCTACTATAACCATCTATCTGCTCATTTAAACCTAAGGTGGCAGAGGTGAGCAGGTGATAAGTAACTAGAAACAAGTAAGCCACTGTACACTGCACAAAGTCTGGGAAGAGTGGGAGGGGGAGAAGGAGAAGGAGAAGGATGGATGAATACATTTAGCAGAGAGGAGCGGGAGGAAGTGAGAGTAGGGTGGCTCCTGAGCAATGCACCTAACCCCCAATTGCCCCCCCGGTTGCCATGGTTAGGTTAGGCACCATAGGGCTATTTTAGCCCCTTCTGCCCTGGACATAGTAGTATGTTACATGGTAGACCCATAGGACGCCTGAAAATCAGGCTAAACACCCTTTTGTGTTCCTAGAGCCATATGCAGTGGCGTACACACCATAGATGCGACGGATGCGGAAGCACCCAGGCCCGTGGCTTGGGGGGGCCCAGTGCCGCCCGCCCGCATCCATGGTGTGTCCTTTTTTTTTATTTTTGCCACAAGCACAGTGCCCAGCCACACAATGGGCCCCACAGCAAAAGGGTCACAGCAATGGTGCCCAGCCACAGTGTCCGGACCCAGTCACAGTGACCGTGCTTGTGGCTGGGCCCCATTGCTGTCGCTGGGCCCTTTTCTTGCGGCTGGTCCCCTTTTTTTGTGGCTGGGCCCCATTGCTGCTGTTGGGCCCCGTGCTTGCTGCTGGGCCCCATTGCTGTGGCTAGGCCCCACCACAAGCACAGTGCCCAGCCACAGCAACAGGGCCCAGCCACACAATGGGCCCCACAGCAAAAGGGTCACAGCAATGGTGCCCAGCCACAGTGTCCGGACCCAGTCACAGCGACCATGCTTGCGGATGGGCCCCTTGCTTGCGGCAACACATAATACGTTTCCAAAATAAAGCTGCACCCCAACCCCACCCCGCCCCCCCCACACACATAATACGTTTCCAAAATAAAGCTGCACCCCAACCCCCCGCCCACACATAATACGTTTGCAAAATAAAGCAGCACCCCAACCCCACCCCACCCCCCCCACACACACACACTGCAAAAAATAAGGCTGCACCCCAACCCCCCCCCACACACACACCAAAAAATAAGGCTGCACCCCAACCCCACCCCCCCCCCACACGCACACTGCAAAAAAGCAAGCTGCATTGCCCCTCACACACAGTTGCCCCCGTACAGTCACATATAGGTAATTGCCCCTCACACACAGTTGCCCCCGTACAGTCACATATAGGTAATTGCCCCTCACACACAGTTGCCCCCGTACAGTCACATATAGGCAATTGCCCCTCACACACAGTTGCCCCCGTACAGTCACACACATCCGCTGCCCTCCCTGCTGCCCCCTCACACAGTTGTCAGAACTTGCCGCCGCCGTCGCTGCTGCTCCTCATCCTCCGGTGCTTAGTTACCTGGAGCCGGGGTCTGTGCCGGGGCTGCTGCGGGCTCCCTGCTGGACCTGGTGATGGAGTAGAGCGCCAGCTCCCTGCCTGTCGTGCTCTGCCGGTGGCTGCCGGTGCGGTCGGTGCTGTCGCTGCTGCTCTCTCCGCTTCTATGGCTTTTATGTGGCACTCTCCTTTGTTGTGATCCCGGCTCCTACCACTGCGCCGCACGACAGAGGGGGCGGCTCCTTCCTCCGGGCTCCACTGCCTGCACGGGGCGGCGGCGGGAGCTTCCGCGGTGCTGGTGCCGGCAGCTGCCCCCGGAGGAGGCTGCACCTGGGGCTCCGGCGCTGGTCACAAGCCCCTGTACACTGCTGTGCACACGGGGGGCTCACAGCACAGCGGGCTGCACGGAGGACGACCCTGACAGCGACCACCTCCGGGGAGCGCGGCTGAGCTCAAATCTGCTGAGCTCAAATGCGCCCCTTGTATGCTAACGAGCCTTGGCGCCCTGTGCGGCCGCACAGGTCGCACAGGGCAAAGGCCGGCCCTGTATTCAGGTAGCGTGTGTACACGTCTAATTTTAGACCATTGGAGCAATGAAGAGTGCATGAAAAATTATTAAAAATCATGTGTACACTTTAGTAGGTAAACACTTGTGCTTAAGATTCAGGATTATGTAGTAAAAAAAAATCTCATGAGCTTTTATCATATAGGATGGGACCAGCAAATGTAGGTAGAATCACGTCCAAATAGCCAGGACGTGTAACTGTCTGCTGTATTTAGGTTGCGTGTGTACATTTCTAATACTAGGCTATTGGAACAATGTAGTCAGTCCCAAAAATTATTTTAAACAATGTGCACACTTTAGTAGGTGGACACTAGTGTTAAAGTTTCAGGATTACTGAGATTTCTCTTACAAAATTTTTGTTAAAAAGGTGCATTTCAAAACACAGGGATCACACTTTCATTTACAAGCCAAAACAAGCATTGAATTCAGAATTTGGATTTAGTTGCAAAATCTGCATTGAGTGATATAATATTACCCTTTATTTCTCCCTATGTGAAAACAAAACGAAAAGCAGCTATTTTGGTTGTGTTGCTGCTGTATAACACAAATGTATTAAATCACAGTCACAAACTGAGTGAGGATGATGAGATACTACAACAATTTACTGTATATTACTTGAATCTTGGATTTCTATTAACAGACTGAGCCTATCACTGCCATTTTCAATATGGTACATAAGCAGTGAAATAGTACACCAAAATTGCATTAGGTCTTTTTCTATCCCTATCCTGTGTGATCTGAGCTCTCCTAACCCTACACAGTACAGGCATAAAATGACATCCTTTTGCTCAGGTGTTGGAAGATGAACCAGAATAGTGGTCTCTCTGCATGTCTGGACCGGATCTGTCGGGACTGTCACCATTGTTGCCAGGGGAAGCATTTTCTAACCGGAGTAGACCTTTGCTCCTGACTGCTGGGGGCGGGTGTGATATAAAAGAGACTGTGCACGCGGAAACGAGGCTTTTGGCGGGGACCCAGCGTGTATACTACAGGAGAAAGTTGACTCCCTCTCTGCTGACCGATGCCAATTGACAGGCCCGCTTTGCAGCGTACCATCCCCCACGCATACAGACTGTGCCTCTCTTGAGACTGACTCCCCGATATTCTCCGAACCTAACATCACTAACCGATCAGTGCATCTAACATCTGCAGTCTCTCTTGGTAGCTCTGAATCGGTGTTGTACGTCGCTCACAGCGGTGAGACTGCAGCCTCCAGTCCAGGACTTTGTACATCCTCAGACGTGCAGTAGACCTTTCACCGTTCAGCACCCCGTTTCAGGATCACAAGGCCATGTGAAAGAAGACCAGGATACTATGTCGCCGTACAGAGACTGTGATAAACATTTCTCCAGAACTGGCTCAGGGAATTCTCGTGCCACCTACGGCGCCATCGTGGGGTTTTCCAACCACCATCGTCCAGGAACCAGAAACTGATAAGTTAACCTGTTATTTCACCCATTGTAGTTACTGTATTGCTATATACACACTGTGGGCCTGTATATTTACACCCCCTCACTCCCTGCATGGAGTATTTACTGTTGATATAATTATATATAAAACCCATTAACTCTTGCTCTGCCTCCTGTTCATCACTGCATCCCGCATTCCTGCTAGTTCCTTTCACTTGGCGTAGTTGACAGGATGCAGTCCAACAGCATGGAGGCTGCAGACTAAGCAGTTGGGGGTGGACCTATATCCAGTATCTCACTGGGGGCAATGTTGAACATTTTGCCAAAGTTTACGGGGTCTAACACCATGTTGTGGAGCTGGACTGAACGTATACGGGGTATGATGAGGATGCACCCCATGACTCCTGCATTGGAAGTGGAAGTAGCTATAATGGCATTAGATGGAAAAGCCAGAGTTTCAGTTCTGTTGTGGACCCCCAGGGAGCGGGACACTTTTAACCCCTTAGTGACAGAGCCAATTTGGTACTTAATGACCGAGCCAATTTTTACAATTCTGACCACTGTCAATTTATGAGGTTATACCTCTGGAGTACGTTAACGGATCCCGCTGATTTTGAGATTTTTTTTCGTGACATATTGTACTTCATGATAGTGGTAACATTTCTTCGATATTACTTGCGATTATTTATGAAAAAAATGGAAATATGGCGAAAATTTTTTAAATTTTGCAATTTTTAAACTTTGTATTTTTATGTCCTTAAATCAGAGAGATATGTCACGAAAAATAGTTAATAGTTAGGGAGTTATAAGGGTTAAAAGTTGACCAGCAATTTCTCATTTTTACAACACCATTTTTTTTTAGGGACCACATCACATTTGAAGTAATTTTGAGGGGTCTATATGATAGAAAATAACCAAGTGTGACACCATTCTAAAAACTGCACCCCTCAAGGTGCTCAAAACCACCTTCAAGAAGTTTATTAACCCTTTACGTGCTTCACAGGAACTGAAAGAATGTGGAAGGAAAAAATGAACATTTAACTTTGTTTTGCAAACATTTTACTTCAGAACCATTTTTTTTATTTTCACAAGTGTCAAAACAGAAATTTAACCATAAATTTTGTTGAGAAATTTCTCCTGAATACGCCGATACCCCATATGTGGGATTAAACTACTGTTTGGGCGCACCGCAGAGCTTGGAAGTGAAGGAGCGCCGTTTGACTTTTTCAATGCAGAATTGGCTGGAATTGAGATTGGATGCCATGTCACATTTAGAGAGCCCCTGATGTACATAAACAGTGGAAACCCCCCACAAGTGACACCATTTTGGAAACTAGACCCCTTAAGGAACTTATCTAGATGTGTGGTGAGCACTTTGAACCCCCAAGTGCTTCACAGAAGTTTATAACGTAGAGCCGTGAAAATAAAAAATCGCATTTAAATGTAATTATTAATGTATTGGGGCACCTACCTGTCCTGTTTCCTGCTGCTTAGGGATTTTTTTTGTTTACCTTGAGGCAGCGCGGGTGTTATAGATTAATCAACTTTCAAAAAATCGCATTTGTTTACACAAAAATGATATTTTCGCCCACAAATTCTTATTTTCACAAGTGTAACAGGACAAATTAGACCACAAAAGTTGTTGTGCAATTTCTCCTGAGTACATTGATACCCTATATGTGGGGGTAAACCACTGTTTGGGTGCACCGCAGAGCTTGGAAGAGAAGGAGTGACGTTTTACTTTTTCAATGTAGAATTGGCTGGAATTGAGATCGGACGCCATGTCGCGTTTGGAGAGCCCCTGATGTGCCTGAACAATAGAAACCCCCCACAAGTGACCCCATTTTGGAAACTAGACCCCCCATGGAACTTATCTAGATGTGTGGTGAGAACTTTGAATGCCCAAGTGCTTCACAGAAGTTTATAATGCAGAGTCGTGAAAATAAAAAATATATTTTTTCCACAAAAAATATTTTTTAGCCCCCAAGTATTTATTTTCACAAGGGTAACAAGAGAAATTGGACCCCAAAAGTTGTTGTCCAATTTGTCCTGAGTATGCTGGTACCCCATATGTGGGGGTAAACCACTGTTTGGGCACACGGCAGAGCTCGGAAGGGAAGGAGTGCCGTTTTGGAATGCAGACTTTGATAGAATGGTCTGAGGCGTTATGTTGCGTTTGCAGAGCCCCTAATGTACCTAAACAGAAGAAACCCCCAAGTGACCCCATTTTGGAAACTAGACCCCCCAAGGAACTTATCTAGATATGTGGTGAGAACTTTGAATGCCCAAGTGCTTCACATAAGTTTATAATGCAGAGTCGTGAAAATAAAAAATATATTATTTTTCCACAAAAAAGATTTTTTAGCCCCCGAGTTTTTATTTTTACAAGGGTAACAAGAGAAATTGGACCCCAAAAGTTGTTGTCCAATTTGTCCTGAGTATGCTGGTACCCCATATGTGGGGGTAAACCACTGTTTGGGCACACGGCAGAGCTCGGAAGGGAAGGAGCGCTGTTTTGGAATGCAGACTTTGATAGAATGGTCTGCGGGCATTTGACTTTTTGAGCGCAAAATTGGCTGTGGTGTTTGGAGACCCCCTGATGTACCTAAACAGTGGAAACCCCCCAATTCTAAATCCAACCCTAACCCCAACACACCCCTAACCCTTATCCCAACCCAATCCATAATCCTAATCACAACTCTAACGATAATCATAACCCTAACCCCAAAACAACCCTAATCTCAACCCTAACCATAACCCTAATCAAAACCCTAAATCCAACACACCCCTAATCCTAATCTCAACCCTAACCTCAAACCTAACCTTAATCCCAATACACCCCTAACCCTAATCCCAACCCTAACCTTAACCCTAATCCCAAACCTAACCCTAATCCCAAACGTAACCCTAATGCCAACCCTAAACCTAATACCAACCCTAATCCAAACCCTAACCCTAATCCCAACTCTAACCCTAACTTTAGCCGCAACCCTAGCCCTAACTTTAGCCCCAACCCTTGCCCTAACTTTAGCCCCAACCCTAACCCTAGCCCTAACCCTAACTTTAGCCCCAACCCTATTCCTAACTTCAGCCCCCACCCTAACCCTAGCCCTAACCCTAATTTTAGCCCCAACCCTAGCCCTAACCCTAACTTTAGCCCTAACCCTAACCCTAAATTTAGCCCCAACCCTAACCCTAACCCTAAATTTAACCCTAACCCTAGCCCTAACTTTAGCCCCAACCCTAACCCTAGCCCTAAGGCTACTTTCACACTTGCGTCATGTGGCATCTGTTACAATCCATCATTTTAGACAAAAAAACGGATCCTGCAAATGTGCCCGCAGGATGCCTTTTTTGCCCATAGACTTGTATTGCCGACAGATGGCCACACGTCGCATCCGTCGTGCACTGGATCCGTTGTGTTTTGGCGGACTGTCGTCACAAAAAAAACTTTCAATGCAACTTTTTTTTGTACGTCGCGTCCGCCATTTCCACACATGCGTGGCCGTAACTCTGCCCCCTCCTCCCCAGGACATAGACTGGGCAGCGGATGCATTGAAAAACTGTATCCGCTGCCCACATTGTGCACAATTTTCACAACGTGCGTCGGTACGTCGGGCCGACGCATTGCGATGGCCCCGTACCAACGCAAGTGTGAAAGAAGCCTAACCCTAGCCCTAACCCTAACCCTAACCCTAAATCTAAATTTAGCCCCAACCCTAACCCTAAATTTAGCCCCAACCCTAACCCTAACCCTATTTTTAGCCCCAACTCCTCTCTCCTGCCGGCCGGCAGATGGTGGCAGATGGCCATTTTCTTTCCCGATGATGAATCCGGCGGACAGGAGGGGACACTGGAGGACCCAGGGACACTGGTAAGTATGATAGGGTCCCCGAATCCCCCTATTTCTCTGTCCTCTGATGTGCGATCACATCAGAGGACAGAGAATGACAGATCGCTTTTTTTTTCTTTTTTCGACCGCCGGTAAACAGTTAATTACCGGCAATCGCAAAACAGGGGTCGGTAAAAACCGACCCCGATCATGTTCTTTGGGGTCTCGGCTACCCCCGGCAGCCGAGACCCCAAAGATCCTCCGGGTGCTGGCCGGCGGGCGCACTGCGCATGCGCCCCCCATTTTTTTGCCGGAAAAAATCGGGAGCCACGAGGAGCACCGGGGGAGACAGGTGAGTATTGGGGGGCTATCGGGGACCCCATTTCTCTGTCCACTGATGTGCGATCACATCGGAGGACAGAGAAATTAAAACGGATATCGCGTTTTTTTTTGTTTGCGATCGCCGGTAAACGGTTAATTACCGGCGATCGCAACTCGGGGGTCAGTAAAAAAACCCCAAATCATGTTTTCTGGGGTCTCGACTACCCCCGGCAACCGAGACCCCAGAGAAAATCCGACTCTGGGGGGCGCTATTCACTTTTTCCACAGCGCCGTTAATTAACGGCGCTGTGGTTTAAGTACCCTTAACTGCCGCCGTTAAAAGGCGTATCGGCGGTCGTTAAGGGGTTAATAATGTGCTGCATAGTTTGGAAGAGACCCATGGGGAACCTTCAGACATAGGAGAACTGAGGACACATCTCTTCAGTTGCATGCAGAGGGAGGGGGAGACCGTGAATCAGTATATGAACGCTCTGCAGGAATTCCATACTGAGATTTTCAGGAAAGATGGCGTTGGTATAGGCCCTACGGACATAATGCTGCGAGACCTTTTAGTGATGGTTTTGCGGGTCATCTAACATCTGTGGTCTCTCTTGGTAGCGCTGAATCGGTGTCGCAATTGGCTTGCAGCGGTGAGACTGCGGCCTCCAGTCCAGGACTTTGTACATCCTCAGCCGTGCAGTAGACCTTTCACCATTCAGCACCCCGTTTCAGGATCACAAGGCCACGTGAAAGAAGAGCAGGATACTACATCGCCGTACAGAGACAGTGTTACACTTTTCTCCTGAACCAGCTCAGGGACTTCTCACACCACCTATGGTGCCATCGTGGGATTTTCCAGCCACCATTATCCAGGAACCAGAGACTGATAAGTTAACCCATTATTTCACCCGTTGTAGTTACTGTATTGCTATATACACACTGTGGGCCTGTATATTTACACCCCCTCACTCACTGCATGGAGCCTTTATTGTTGCTATAATTATATATATAAAACCCGTTAACTCTTGCTCAGCCTCCTGTTCGTCACTGCAACCCATGTTCCTTCTAGTTCCTTACACAGGCCCAATATTTATACTGCCTGTTATAGCCCCCTTGATTGGCTTTGTTACACCATGTGATCGGATTGCTGCAGGGCATTATTGGCAGCGTATGCTGTCCTGCTTGACGCCATTAGCCAGCTCATTGAGTGTGCAGCATAGGTGAAATGATGCCAGGCATTTGTTTTCTCGATCCTCCAAAATTGAATTGCAGATTGTCCTACTTCGTCTGGAACTGCAGATTTCAGGAAACTCGTCTCAAATTCGATCCTCTGCAGATCGATCCACCCATCTCTAGTAGCCATATCATCATTAGCTGGGAATTCTCAGCCTCTATTATACATTTTTTTTCTATTTAAGCCAAGACACATCTTCATGTTCAGCATTCTTCTGCCTACAATAAAGGGTGACAGTGGAGTTATCTGTTTTCTATTATTTGCCTAATTCTTTAAGAACCAAAAAAAAGAGAAACATTTTGTCTGATTGAGAGGAAAGAATTTCCACTGATGTTTTTTAAAGGCATTTAATTATATTCTATGCTTTTTCATATCTCAAAGGTCAAAAGGGTAATTGAATTAAAGCTTATATGCTTTCCCTTTCTATGGGTTTGACTTTAGCTCTTAAGTTTAAATGCTTTTTAAATGTAAATTTATGTAAAGTTATCATGACCTTTATTTCATGTAAATATTCCAATAAATGTATGAAAATATATAATTATGTGAATATAAATGTAATGGTAGAGGTTAGATATAAAATAAAGAAGCACAGCAGGATCCTGTATAAAATGGTATTTTAAAGATAAAGAAATGCAACTAAAAATCCCTTTGATATATAAATCACTTTAACCTCCTGGTTACAGATTGTCTCATAAAGATATAGCTTCAGTCATCTTTTTTCAGTCAGTTTTTGATTTTTTTTTTCACATTTTTAATGATCATAAGTACATTACCAAAAAAAAGCAACTCCAGCACTTTCGTTATTTTTCTTTCAAGACATTCACAATGGCGATAAATATTGACTAGTTGGGACTTAATGGATGTAATGATACTCTTAGATTTTTTATTTAAAAAGGGAGGAGAAGAGGGGTGATTAAAACTTTTATACTTTTTTTTACGCTTTTTCAGTCTCCAGTGGGAACTTGAACATGCAATAGCAGAAATCTAAAAATTTCAAATGAAGCCCTGACTATGGTAGGGCTTAATTGATATCCTCCTAATATGGAAGGCCAGGGGCTTTGCTTACCATCCTTGATATACAGTGCAATTTTCCAATGTGCATACGCAAGATTTACAAAGATGTAGGCATAGCAGGAAGGTAATGTGTGCTTTAATGCAGGATGTATTTGGTCACATCACACTCTATATGGTGCCACTTTATAATCAAAAGTGCTGTGGTTAAAAACAGGACATAGAGCAACACACAAAGAAATGCTTGTATTTTTTTCATCTTTGCATTACAAAATCCATAACTTTTTATTTTTCTATTAATATAGCTCTATGAGGGCAGACACTAATGGCAGTATTAGGGTTAATCATATGATTGGAGTTGCAGCTGAAGTATGGTTGTGTATTATGGTAATGATGAGCCAGATGCATGGGACCAATGAGCCCAGTGATTGGGCTGCAGCCATTATGTACAGAAGATGTGATGTAACTACAGCATCAATGTAACAAATACTAGTGGCAATGGCAAAGAGGCAGCAAAAAGGGTAAGAAATGGCTGATTTTCTTGTTTATTAACACAGCATGCCCATGAATTAAAATACATTGAAGGTGGACAGCCCCTTTAAAATAACATGGTAGTGTATATTTTGTTCCTCTTTAGCTAGTGATTAGTGATGAGCGAGTATACTCGTTGCTTGGGTTTTCCAACCATGCTCGGGTGGTCTCCGAATATTTGTGAGTGCTTGGAGATTTAGTTTTTGTTGACGCAGCTGCATGATTTACGGTTGCTAGACAGCTAGAATAAATGTGGGGATTCCCTAACAACCAGGCAACCCCCACATATACTTAAAATTCCAATGCCATCTTACCTGTAGGAAGATGGTGTCGGCATCTCGGGCTGCGTCCTCCCCCATCCGGCCTCCCGATCGCTGTGATTGTTCAATTCTTAACAGCTAAACACAGCCTTTCTCATTGTTTCTGTTATGGAACTGCAACACAGAACTAGGATAGAAGGAGGAAAACTGACCCTGCACTGAGACTAGGCTTATACCCTACGATGGAGTGAGCGACCCATTCCTTGCAAATAGACCCAACGACGATCCTAGATTAATCTCAAGCAAAGACCTATAGATAGTGGGAAGGAGGTCCCTAAAAGTTCTAAGGACTGGGTATAAAAACAGGTCACCTCCTAATAGAAAATACAGAGAAGGCTGCAGAAGCCAACAGAAAACAGAAACTAAGGATAGTAGAACCAGGGGTCCCAGAACTGCACAATATCAAACACAGAAAGCTATCAAAGCACCTAGCCAGAACTTTAGCGGATTAACACTGTTGTCCAGCAAGGACTGGGAGGCAGGTACTGGGTAATAAAGGGTGATACAATCACCTGACCTAAGACAACCCAGCACCAGGGGAAAAAGACCAGCAGCCAGAAAGCCACAACAAGATGGCGGATGGTCAAAAACAAAACAGATTCAAACAGTACCTCTCCCTTTACGAGGTTCCTCCGGATCCTTTTGGCCGAGCCTTATTCGGAAATCTCCTGTGAAAAGCCTTAATCAGCCTTGAGGCCGAGAAGTCCTCAGCTTTTACCCAGGAATTATCCTCAGGACCGAAATCCTTCCAGGACATGAGATACTACAACCTTCCTCTGTGCCACCTGGAATCTGAAATGCGTGAAATCTCAAACTCGCCATCCTCATCAACTAGAAGAACAGTCAACATTGCCTCCTTATCTGGTGTGTCAACTATCTTCAGTAAAGATACATGAAAAACTGAATTAATTCTCCAGGACGAGGGGATGTCTAATCTCACCTCTGCCGAGTTGACAACCTGAACCACTTTGAAGGGTCCTACAAACTTAGGCCCCAGTTTTTTAGAAGGGATCTTCAAACACAGATTCCTAGAGGACAACCAGACCATGTCCCCAACTGCAAACAACACCTCCCTTCTTTTCTTGTCAAAATATTTCTTTGACCTCCTATTTGCCTCTTTCAGATTATGGTATACATTGGTCCAAACCCTGTCTAAATTTCCAGAAAAACTCTCCTCCTCAGGCACTGCTGCCCCAATCTTTGAAAATAGACCGAAGGATGGATGCCTCCCAGTACAGCAAAAAAAAGGAGAACACGCAGCCGAGGAAGACGTATGATTATTAAGAGAAAACTCGGCTAGTGGTAGATATTCCGACCACATCTCCTGATTGTCTGCTACAAAACATCTCAAAAACTGCTCGACGTCCTGGTTCTTTCTTTTGGTCTGACCATTGGACTCCAGATGATAACCTGACGAAAATGACAAATGACCCTTTAATCTGTCACAAAAAGTACGCCAAAAGCGAGCTACAAACTGTCACCCTCTATCGGAAACAATGTCCGTGGGAACCCCATGGAGCCTGACAATCTCTTTCACAAATGCCTTAG
This sequence comes from Ranitomeya variabilis, assembly GCF_051348905.1. Classification (NCBI taxonomy): domain Eukaryota; kingdom Metazoa; phylum Chordata; class Amphibia; order Anura; family Dendrobatidae; genus Ranitomeya; species Ranitomeya variabilis. The sequence continues at coordinate 68,396,539 of NC_135237.1, read as the reverse complement.
CTAGAGTCTTGGTGCAGGATAATTTATTGAACGGGACCAGATGACACATCTTAATAAACCGGTCCACAACAACTCAGATGAAAGAAAAACCCTCAGAGACTGGCAGATCAGTGATAAAATCCATAGCAAGATGTGACCATGGTGAACTAGGAACCCCCAAAGGGCACAGCAACCCTGCAGCCAGGGCATGTGAGGCCTTCAACCTAGAGCACACAGTATACTGACCCACCCCTTTGATGATTTCTCTTTGCCACCCTGGCCACCAGAAACTTTGACTGATCGACTTTCTAGTTTCTGAAATCCCTGGATGACCAGCCAACCGAGACTCATGACATTCAGCAAACAAAGCTCTCCGCAAGGTTCTAGGCACAAATAATTTACCATACGGAGTTAGTTGGTGCAGCATTCTGGGCGTCTAGGATGCTACTCTCCAACTCAGAACCCAATGCTGCCACCACCACCCCTTTCTGCAAAATATATTCCTCCTTCTCAGTATTAACTGCTGGAGAGAAAATACGAGAGAAAGCATCCGCTTTAACATTCTTTGTCCCAGGGATAAATGTTACGGAGAAATGAAACCGGGCAAAAAACAGGACCCACCTAGCTTGACGGGCATTCAAACATTTAGCAGCATCCAGATATATCAGATTCTTATGATCAGTAAAAACCTGTATCGGATGTCTAGCCCCCTCCAAAAAATGTCGCTAATGCTCAAATGCGAGTTTAATAGCCAGCAACTCTCTGTTCCCAACATCATAGTTGTGCTCAGTCTCCGAAATTTTTTTAGAAAAGAAAGCACAGGGATGCACCCCATCCTCTCCCTCCTGGGACAGAACTGCCCCCACCCCTACTGAATAGGCATCAACCTCTACCAGAAATGGCTTGGTCTCATCTGCCTGGATCAAAACAGGAACAGAGCTAAACCTCTCCTTGAGATGCTCAAAAGCCTTAACAGCCTCAGAGGACCATTGGACAGTATTAGAACCCTTCTTGGTGGGATCATTTATAGGTTTAGCGATCACAGAAAAATTCTTTACGAATTTTCTGTAAGAATTAGCAAACCCTAAAAATCTCTGAACCGACTTCAAACATTCAGGCCCAGGCCACTACAGCACTGCTTGAACCTTCACCGGGTCCATCTCAAACCCATCACTGGAGACAAGGTACACCAAAACATTCTTTTTCTGTACTCGCACTTTTTCAAACTCGCACTTCTCCAATTTAACAAAGAGTGAGTTTTCGCTCAAAATCTGTAGAACTTCGTGGACTCTCTGCCAATGCGACTCCAGATCAGGTGAATAGATCAAAATATCATCCAAATAAACAATAACACTCCTACCGATCAACGACCTCAGAATGTCATTAATGAAATTTTTAAAAAACGCAGGCGCATTGGTAAGGGTATGTGCACACGTAGAAAGATCCTCTGCAGATTTTTCCGCAGCGGATTTTATATATTCGCAGGGCAAAAGCACTGCTTTTTTCCTGCGGATTTATTGCGGATTTACCACGGGTTTTGTGCGGATTCCACTGCGGTTTTACACCTGCGGTTTTCTATTATGGAGCAGGTGTAAAACCGCTGCGGATTCCGCACAAAGAATTGAATGCTGCGGAATGTAAACCGCTGCGTTTCCGCGCGTTTTTTTCCGCAGCATGTGCACTGCGGATTGCGTTTCCCATAGGTGTACATTGTACTGTAAACGCATGGGAAACTGCTGCGGACCCGCAGCGGCGGAAACGCTGCAGATCCGCAGCAAAATCCGCAGCGTATGCACATAGCGTTAGGCCAAAAGGCATCACCAGACTCTCAAAATGACCTTCCGGGGTATTAAAGGCTGTCTTCCATTCATTGCCCTCCTTCACCCACAGCAAATTATATGCCCTACGAAGGTCAATCGTAGAGAACCACTTCGCTCCAGTTAGTTGGTTAAACAAATCCGGAATTAGCGGCAACAGGTAACGATTGCGAACAGTGATCTTATTAATCTCCCAAAAATCCAGACAAGGCCTAAGGCCCCATCTTTCTTTTTGACAAAAAAGAATCCTATAGCCACAGGGGACTTAGAGGGTCTTATATGACCTGCAGCTAAACTAGTCTGTAGGTATTCCTTTAAGGCCTCCCCCTCGGGAATCGTCAGATTAAATAAATGATTCTTAGGAAGTGTGTCACCTGGGACGAACTCAATAGTGCAGTCGTAATCTCTATGGAGTGGTAGAACTTGCGACTCAACCTCTGAAAAAACCCTCCAGAAATCCTGAATGGCTTCAGGAAGCTCCTTCTTCACAACAGCAGCAATGTGAACATTACAACAATTACCATAACACTGCTGACCCCAGGACCTTATAGTACTAGACGACCAGTCCAGCAAAGGATTGTGCATTTTTAACCAGGGTAAACCCAGGATGGCTGGGCAAGGTAATTTAGCAAGGACAAACAAGTCTATACACTCCTGATGTTCCATAATCACAATAAGTGGGAACCCGGTAACCTTTCGAGAAATACACCCGTGTTCCAGAGGAGTGTTATCAATAGTCACAACAGGAATAGGAGATGACAAAGGTTCAGAATCAAACTTAAATTTGTCTAAGAATTGTTGATCAATCAAATAAAGTGCATAACCACGATCCACCATTACCTGAAAATCAATGGAATTACCCTGATATGTGGTATTACCAGAAAAAAAAACTCCTGCGGACCATAAAAATGCAATAAGAACTGGAGTGTTACTCCTACTGACGTTTTTTTTCTTTCCTTATGCAAACCTCACATTGCTTAATAAAATGGTCAGCCTTACCACAACACAAGCATAGCCCTTCAGAAAACCTCTTCTCCCTCTCCTGGGAACGAGAGGACATCGCCCCAAGTTGCATCAGTTCACCGCTGTCGACAGGGCTATCCTGAGAAACTGGGTCCTGCATTGTAAGAGCCTTTTCTTCATTCTGTCTGCCTCTCAATCTTCTATCCACACGAATAGCTAACTGCATAGCAGTTTCCAAAGTATCAGGTGCAGGATATGCAATGAGCATAACACTTTCACTCAAACCTAAACCTCAAACCTAAAAACTGACTCTTGAGCGCTGGGTCATTCCACCTGACCTCTATGGACCATCATCTGAACTGGGTGCAATAACTCTCAGCATCAACAGAACCCTGTTTAAGCTGTCTGATATCTGCCTCAGCTGATGTGACCCAATCAGGATCATCATATAACAACCCCATAGCAGAAAAAAATGCTTCTTCTGATGTCAAACAAGGATCATCAGGATGTAATGAAAATGCCCAGATTTGGGGTTCACTTCGCAATAAAGACATTATAATCCCCACACGCTGTAATTCACTCCCTGAGGATCTGGGTCTAAGCCAAAAATATAGTAAACATGCATTTTTAAACATAAAAAAATACCTTAGGTTCTTCAGAGCATGCTCCAGAGTAATTGCTCACATGCTGTTGCAGGTCGGCTACTTCCAAAGTTAACCCTTGCAAATGTTGAGCAAGTTCTTGGAGGCTGCACATATTGAAAGAATCCGGGAAAGGATATTTTTTTTTAATATGTGTGGCTGGACAACCTGTTACGGAACTGTAACACAGAACTAGGATAGAAGGGAAAACTGACCCTGCACTGAGACTAGGCTCATACCCTACGATGGAGTGGGCGACCCATACCTTACGAATAGACCCCCCGCCAATCCTAGGTTAATCTCAAGCGAAGACCTATAGATAGGGGGAAGGAGGTCCCTAAAAGATCTAAGCACTGGGTATAAAAACAGGTCACCTCCTAATAGAAAATACAGAGAAGGCTGCAGAAGCCAACAGAAAACAGAAACTAAGGATAGCAGAACCGGGCAGTCCCAGAACTGCACAATATCAAACACAGAAAGCTATCAAAGCACCTAGCCAGAACTCTAGCGGATTAACACTGTTGTCCAGCAAGGACTGGGAGGCAGGTGCTTGGTAATAATGGGTGATACAATGACCTGACCTAAAACAACCCAGCACCAGGGGAAAAAGACCAGCAGCCAGAAAACCACAACAAGATGGCAGATGGTAAAAAACAAAACAGATTCTAACAGTTTCAGCCAATCAGATTGGCTGAAACATTGAGGCCCCAGGCTATGATCGAGTACTGATGTACTCGATCCTAGGCCGGTACCTGGCAACACCAGACATTGGCCAAAACTGCTTAGATTGGCGCTATCGACGATAACATCGATTGCACCAATCGCAGGGCACAGCAGCGGTGTTACCCTGCTGTGCCCTGCCGGTACCCGCCTGGATAGGTGCTGTAATAGCTGTGAGCTCCGATCCTAGGCCAGTACCTAGCAACACCGGCGTCATCAGGGCCAGCTCTGATTTGTGGGATCAATGATCACATCAATACCACCAATGACAGGTCATAGCAGCGGTATGACCGCTCTGTGACCTGTCTCTTACTTGTGTGTGACCTGTCTGACTGCTCTGCAAGAATCCTCACACTAGCTGAGGATTCCTGCAGAGCGGTCACACTGCCAGATCTCCTCCTGTGCTGGGCCTTGTGATGCTACAGAAGCCTGTAACACCACAATTCCTGCTGAAGAAAGAAGACAAAAGAAAGATGAGATACTACAACCGTACGTGTTGATCCCTGATCCCTGCCCGATCTCTCTTCATTCACCCCAATCCCCCCTTCCCCCTTTTTTTACCCCCTCCACCCCCCTTTGTGCCGCCTCCATGTGCATATTTAGCAGCCGCTGAGCGTTGATTGGTGACGCAGTTCACCAATCAACCCTCGTGCTCGCTTTTTTTTCTCTGCCCCCTATGCGCCAACTCCGTACACACATCCCACAGCTGCCAAACTTTGATAAGTGACGCAGTTCACTTATCAGAGCTTGTGCCTGCCGGTTTCCATTTTTTTTACCTCCCCTTGTGCCACCCCCGTGCGCACATCCTGCAACCGCCAAACTTTGATAAGTGACGCAGTTCACTTATCAGAGCTCGAGCCTGCCGTTTTCCTTTTTTTTTACCCCCCTTGTGCCACCTGACTACAACCGTAACTGTTGATCCCTGATACCTGCCCGATCTCTCTTCATCCACCCCAATCCCCCCTTCCCTCACTTTTTACCCCCTTCACCCCCCTTTGCGCCACCTACGTGCGCACATTTAGCAGCCACCGAATTTTGATAAGTGATGCAGTTCACTTTTCAGAGCTTGTGCCTGCTGTTTAAGGCTATGTGCACACATTGCAGATTTAGATGCAAATCTGCAGCGTGATTGGATGCACGGAATTGCATCAAATCCGCAGTGTAGTGCACATGCAATATTAGGCAAAGGGAAACTGAGAATTTTTGTGCACATGCTGCGGAAAAAAAAGTGCGGATTTGCAGCATTTTATTTTCCGCAGCATGTCAATTCTTTTTGCAGATCTGCAGCGTTTCTGCACTTCCACTGTGTCAGGCCAATCCGCAGCAAAACCGCAGGTTTAAAAAAGATCTGCAATTTTGCTGCTGATGTGCCTGCGAGAAATGCTGTAGATCGGGAGGGGGAAGAGTGTGTGGGCGGAGACTGTATGTACAGAGAACATGTGCTTGTCTATGTGCGGATGTTTGTGTGTGTCTGTGTGTGTCTGTAGGGGTGTGCAGGGCTGTGTTTGTGTGTAGGGCTGTGTGTGTCTGTGTGTGTGCGTGGATCTGCGGGTGCCTGCGGGGCTATGTCTGTGTGCGGGGCTGTATGTGTGTGTGTGCGGCTGTATGTGTGTGTGTGTGGAACTGTGTGTGTGTGTGTCCGTGTGTAGGCAGGCATCGTCCGATAGGACTACTAGTCCCATCCTGCTATGCCTGCTACAGTGACAGCTAGCCAGATGATGGGACAATAGTAGTCCCATCATCCGGCTACTGTGTTTAAGTGTAAAAAAAAACCACATACCGTATTTTTTGGGCTATAAGACACACTTTTTTCCTCCCAAAATGTGGAGGAAAATGGAGGGTGCATCTTATAGTCTGGATATATTGGCTCTGGCTGTGGTGGAGAGGTGGGGGAGCGGTATCGGAGGAGCAGCGGGTCACAGAGGTAGGAGCTGGTGCTTCCGGCTAACTCCTGTGCCTGCTGCTAAAGAGAAATTAATATGCACTGCATTCCATGAAGAAGGGGTGATAGCAGAGCCCAATGTAGCGACCACCTACTGGTGGTCAAGTACAAGAACAAGAGGGATGTCCTTCTCTTGACCACCATACAGGGTGATGACAGCGCCCTCGGCACTGTACGAGGTAACTCTAAACAGGTCAGCAAACCGGACTGTGTACTGCGGTACAACAAAAACATGGGGTCGTTGATCTCTCCAATCAACTCCTCCAACCGTACAGTGCTTTGAGAAAGGCCAGGGTGTGGTACAAAAAGCTGGCCATGCACATTCTACAAATGGCAATGCTCAATGCTTTCCTGCTGTCACGATGTGCACGCCACACCAATACGTCGTATCTTCAGTCCCAGGAGGTAGTGGTTAAGGCCCTGATAATTGGCACTCAGGAAGGAGTAGTCCCAGTACTGCAGGTACTGAAGGTCCTCGTATCGTACCAGGTCAGCATTTCCCAGGGGAGGTCCCGCAAACTGCAAAAAGAGATAAGTCGCAAAAAAGGTGCCGACTGCCGAGTGTGTTACACAAGGGGAATATGCAAGGACAGCATTTATCAATGTGACACCTGCCCTGAAAAACCTGACCTGTGTATGAAGGGTTGCTTCAAATTGTACCACACCTCCATGCACTACTAATTTACTTTACAGGAAACAGTAGATTAGTAGCAAAAAGGGGGCACATCTAGATAAGTTCCGTGGGGGGTCCAGTTTCCAAAATGATGTCACTTGTGTTTTTTTTAATGTTTAGGCACATGAGGGGCTCTGCAAACGGAACATGAAGCCCGCAGACCATTCCATCAAAGTCTGCATTCCAAAACATCACTACTTCCCTTCCGAGCCCCGTCGTGTGCCCAAACAGTAGTTTTCTCCCACATATGGGGTACCAGCATACTCAGGACAAATTGGACAACAACTTTTGGGGTCCAAATTCTCCTGTTACACTTGAGAAAATTAAAAATTGGGGACTAAAAGATCATTTTTGTGGGAAAAAAAATAGGATTTTTTATTTTCACACCCGGGCATTATAAACTTTAGTGAAACACTTGGGGGATCAAAGTGCTCACCACACATCTAGATAAGTTCTTTAGGGGGTGGAATTTTCAAAGTGGGGACACTTGTGGGGGGGTTTCCACTGTTTAGGCACATCAGGAGCTCTGCAAACAGAACATGACGCCCACAGACCATTCCATCAAAGTTGCATTCCAAAACATCACTACTTCCCTTCTGAGCCCCAACATGTGCCCAAACAGTAGTTTTCTCTCACATATGGGGTACAAGCATACTCAGAACAAATTGGACAACAACATTTGGGGTCCAATTTTTCCTGTTACCCTTGTGAAAATAAAAAATTGGGGACTAAACGATCATATTTGTGGAAAAAAATATGATTTTTTTATTTTCATGCCCGGGCTTTATAAACTCCTGGGGGTTTAAAGCTCTCACCACACATCTAGATAAGTTCCTTAGGGGGTATACTTTCCAAAATGGGGTCACTTGTGAGGGGTTTCCACTGTTTAGGCACATCAGGGGCTCTGCAAACATGACATGGCATCTGATCTCAATTCCAGCCAATTTTAGTTTGAAATAGTCAAACGGGGCTCCTTCCCTTCCGAGCCCTGCCGTGTGCCCAAACAGTGGGTTCCCCACACATATGGGGTACCAGCTTACTCAGGATAAATTGGACACCAACTTTTGTGGTCCATTTTCTCCTTTAACTTTTGGAAAAATAAAAAAATTGTTGCTAAAAGATCATTTTTGTGACTAAAAAGTTAAATGTTCATTTTTTTCCTTCCACGTTGCTTCTGCTCCTGTGAAACACCTGAAGGGTTAATACACTTCTTAAAAGTTGTTTTTAATAAGCTTGAGGGGTGCAGTTTTTATAAGGGTTTCACTTTTGGGTATTTTCTATCATATAGACCCCTCAAAGTGACTTTAAATGTGAGGTGGTCTCTAAAAAAATGGTTTTGTAAATGTTGTTGTAAAAATGAGAAATTGCTGGTCAAATTTTAACCCTTATAACTTCCTAACAAAAAAAAATTGTTTCCAAAATTGTGCTGATGTGAAGTAGACATGTGGTATATGTTATTTATTAACTATTTTATGTGACATATTTCTCTGTTTTAAGGGCATAAAAATTCAAAGTTTGAAAATTGCTAAATTTTCAAAATTTTTTCCAAATTTCCATTTTTTACACAAATAAACGCAAGTTATATCAAAGAAATTTTACCACTAAAGTGAAGTACAATATGTCACGAGAAAACTATCTCAGAATCGCCAAGATCTGTTGAAGCATTCCAGAATTATTACCTCATAAATGTAAAATTGTAAAAATTGGCCCGATCATTAATGTGCAAAGCACCCTTGGGAGTAAAGCGGCTAAAGACCCCCATCCTAAGGGTATGTGCACACATTGCGGATTTGGCTGCAGATCCGCAGCGGATTTGGCCCTGCGGATTCGCAGCAGTTTTCCATGCATTGTACAGTACCATGTAAACCTATGGAAAACCAAATCCGCAGTGCACATGCTGTGTAAAATTCCGTGAGCGGAAACGCTGTGATTTATTTTCCGCAGCATGTCAATTATTTGTGTGGATTCCGCAGCGTTTTACACCTGTTCAATAATTGTAATCCACAGGTGTAAAAATGCAGGCGAAGTCCGCATGAAAACAGCACAAAATCCTCGGTGAATCCGCAGGTAAAATGCAGGGAGTTTTACCGGCGGATTCTGTAGTATCCGCGCGGAAAAATCCACAATGGAATCTGCAACGTGTGCACATACCCTAAAGGTATTTTGATAGGCATGAGAAAGGAGGATATTAAAATGAAATATCACAGAATAAATATAAGTGAATCGTAAAAGCATGAAAAATATGCAAAAGTAAATATATTTATACAGTATATATATATTAATATGTTCCAGTGGAATCAGTATAAATTCAATTAATGCCACAGATCTGCAGACACTGGGGTGGGTAGATTTACTTTGAATCAAAAAACTGAAAAACTGAATAGATGCCTCAATCTTAACATATAATATGCATTACCTATTTGAATAGTTGATGAATATTTGATCATTGACACGCTATATTGTTGAGACCCCCAGAATTATTAGAAACAGTGTCCCTAACCCTTATTTCTTTTAGCTGTGGGTGGTTGGGATTGAATGGAATAACAAAGTAGCATGAATTCTCTGCCACTTCATTCATTTTCTACAGGACTAATGGAGATACCCAGTCGCTTTACAATGTCTCTGCTTTCATATACAAGTATACAAAGATTTAGGCATATTTACCGCATGCCTTTTTGCCCATGGAAAGATTGCTTCTAAGATGTGACCTTTTCCAATCAGCATTTCACCAAAAAAGTGGAAAATGGAGTCCCTGCTGTCATAAAACCTATTGAACACAGCTGCACCATGCTTCTGTCATGAATATGTCACGTCCTACTGGGAGATCTGTGGTTAGGCGATCTTTACATACTGTGAATCGCAGATCTTACATTTAGCCTGTATGTTTGTTCCTCAAATTAAATGGACTTTGTTTCCTTTGGCACTGAAAAGGTTAACGGCTCTTTGTATGCTTGTTGAAGACATGCAGCTCTATCTGTAAAACCTGGCCATACCTTTTCATTCCCGTCTGTGAAGGTTTACTTCTTGGCTTGCTGGAGTTGGTGTGCTGAAGTTGGAGTTCGTAGTTGCTGCTGGAGATTGTTGTCTGCTGTTTTTGGGTGTATGCTTTCTCTATTATCCTATTCTCATTTGGTTTGTAACTTCCTATCCTTCCCTTTATTCCTCTCTACCCTTGGTGAGTGTTTTTGTATGTAAGTTGCTTTTTGTTATCCCTGTTTGTCTTACATGTTTATACACTAACAAATCTGTCCCAAGCCTACTGGAGGAGGGGGAGGGGAAAGCTTAGGGCATATCAGGAGCATAGAAAGGTTGGAGACTCTGGCCTCTCTAAAATCAAGAATACTCCCAGGACAGGGATAGTTAGGGTCCCAGTTCCAGGGGCAGTTTGAGGCCCCACTTCCTTAATGAAGACCATCACAACGTGACAGTTTTTGAGACCTTGAAATGATATAAAATGTGAAGTTTTCCTTTAAGAATGTCTATAATATCTGACCACAATGTATTTTGTTAATGTTTTTTTTATTTTTTAGAAACTCGCTAGCATCTGTTCTCATTTAACAGATGGAGGCCAAAAAATGTGGGTGTGCATTTGTCAAGATTTCCATCTTCTTACTGTACGTTGCACAGCTTTATTTTCTCTGGGGCCGGGCTCTACTTTCTTCCCCTATAGCTGCCGCACTTTGCTGTTTTCCATGCTGAGTGTCACAAGATGTCCATCGTACTCCAGTGACATCATCACCCAAGCTCATTTAAGACCTATTCTGGCACTAAGTACTGAGCACTCCTCCCAGCCAGCATCCTAAGGCTCTTTTTAATCAGTGTTGGATCCTATCTGCCCATTAGATTTGAAGGCTTTTAGCCCAGTAAAGGCATGTTTGATGATCCCATCACAGAAGGGTACACCTTGTCATGGTTTGTGGGTTTTCACAAATTACGCAATTTATATACTAAGTACCTTCATTTTCTAAGTACAAGTGCTTCTCACTAAATTAGAATATCATCAAAAAGTTAATTTATTTCAGTTCTTCGGTACAAAAAGTGAAACTCATATATTATATAGAGTCTTTACAAACAGAGTGATCTATTTCAATGTTTATTTCAGTTAATGTTGATGATTATGGCTTACAGCCAATTAAAACCCAAAAGCTATTATGTCAGTAAATTAGAATAATTAAAAAAACACCTGCAAAGGCTTCCTAAGCTTTTAAAAGGTCCCTTAGTTTGTTTCAGTAGGCTCACAATCATGGGGAAGACTACAAACTTGACAGATGTCCAGAAGGCAGTCAATGACACACTTCACAAGGAGGTTAAGCCACAAAAGTTCATAGCTAAAGAAGCTGAGTGTTCACAGAGTGCTGTATCCAAGCATATTAATGGAAAGTTGAGTGAAAGGAAAAGTGTGGTAGAAAAAAGGTGGACAAGCAACTGGGGTAACCACAGCCTTGAAAGGATTGTTAAGAAAAGGCCATTCAAAAATTTGGGGGAGATTCACAAGGAGTGAACTGCTGCTGGAATAATTGCTTCAAGAGCCACCACACACAGATGTATCCAGGACATGGGCTACAAGTGTCACATTCCTTGTGTCAAACCACTCATGACCAATAGACAAGCGTCTTACCTGGGCCAAGGAGAAAAAGAACTGGACTGTTGCTCAGTGGTCCAATGTGTTGTTTTCAGATGAAAGTAAATTTTGCATTTAATTTGGAAATCAAGATCCCAGCGTCTGGAAGAAGAGTGGAGAGGCCACAATCCAAGCTGCTTGAAGTCTAGTGTGAAGTTTCCACAATCAGTGATGGTTTGGGGAGCCATGTCATTTGCTGGTGTAGGTCCACTGTGTTTTATCAAGACCAAAGTCAGCGCAGCCGTCCACCAGGAAATTTTAGAGCACTTCATGCTTTCCTCTTCTGACAAGCTTTTTGGAGATGGAAATTTCATTCTCCAGCAGAACTTGGCACCTGTCCACACTGCCAAAAGTACCTATACCTGGTTTAAAAACAACAGTATCACTGTGCTTGATTGGCCAGGAAACTTGCCTGACCTTAACCCCATAGAAAATCTATGGGGTATTGTCAAGAGGAAGAAGAGAATCTCTAGACCCAACAATAACACCCCCAGCAGTGCCACAGGCTAATTGCATCCATGCCACACCACATTGATGCAGTCATTGATGCAAAAGGAGCCCCGACTAAGTATTGAGTGCATTTACTGAACATACATTTCAGTAGGCCAACATTTCAGATTTTAAAATCATTTTTCAAGCTGATGTTATAAAACATTCTAATTTACTGATATGATGACTTTTGGGTTTTCATTGGCTGTAAGCCATAATCATCAACATTAACAGAAATAAACATATAAACAGAAAGAAATAATAATAATCTTTATTTTTATATAGCGCTAACATATTCCGCAGCGCTTTACAGGTTGCACACATTATCGTCACTGTCCCCGTTGGGGCTCACAATCTAAATTCCCTATCAGTATGTCTTTGGAATGTGGAGTACCCGGAGGAAACCCACACAAACATGGAGAGAACATACAAGCTCTTTGCAGATGTTGTCCTTGGTGGGGTTTGAACCCAGGACTCCAGCGCTGCAAGACTGCTGTGCTAACCACTGCACCACCGTGCTGCCCATATAAAGAGATCACTCTGTTTGTAATGACTCTATATACTATATGAGTTTCACTTTTTGTATTTAAGAACTGAAATAAATTAACTTTTTTATATATTTTTTTGCTGAATAACCCTTCATCTGCTGTAATCATACCAAACTCTTCTTTGGACTTGTTCACATTATGCTGCCAGAAATCCTTGACTACCTACCGTATTTTTCCGACTATAAGACACACTTTTTTTCCTCCAAATTTGGGAGGAAAGTGTGGGTGCGTCTTATAGTACGGATATAGCATGTGGGGAGGGGGGCAGCAGCGAGTGGGATCGCAATGATATCCCACTTCAGGATGTCGCCGCTGCCCGAGTCAGCTGCTGGGGAAACCACATGGCCCCGCTGATTAAGTGCAGTGAATATTCATTAGCGGCTCACCGCCCACCAATCAGCTGAGCGGTGAGCGGGGAGCAGCAAATGAATACTGCACTTAAGCAGCGACATACAGTTTCCCCAGCACTGATTCTGGGGAGAATCTGTGTGTCCGGGGGAGGAGGCAGCAGCAGCAGGGGCCAGGAGATCGCTGCATACCTGCCTGTGCTGGACGCTGAGCTGTCTGTGGTGCACAGGGAGGACCTGTGTGATGTCAGAAGTGGGCGGGCTGGAGCATCACATGGCAGCTCAGAGCCCTCCCTCTTCTGACATCATCATAGGTCCTTCAGACTCCCACCTAGAATCTGCAGCTTCCTCTTATGTCCTGCGCGTGCGCTGTGGAAAGGCAACAAGAGAGAGGGCTCTGTGTGTGCAGCCATGGGATGCTCCAGCTTTTACCTCACCACAGGCTGGCTCCCACAATTAAGAGGTTAGTCTTTACAAAACACAATAAAGCACTCTGCCACTCCTTTGGTGAACTATAACTCCCAGCATGTCATAGGATCTGCAGGACATGCTGGGAGTTATAGTTCTCCCATGGGATTTTAAAGCAGCACTCCAGTGCTATTTTGCAGTGCTGGAGTGGTGCTTTCAATATCAGCCCTGCGCCCCCATTCTTATACTCACCCTCCAGCATCTTCATATAGTCCTTCACAGACACCACACTGGTCCCGCAGCTTCCAACATAATAACATACTATTATATGCAATAACACCACATATAATAGTATGTTATTTATGTTATTAAATATTTTACCACATTTTTTTTGCTTCAAATATTTTTTTCCCTATTTTCCACCTCTAAAACCTGGGTGCGCCTTATAGTCCGGTGCGTCCTATAGTCCGAAAAATACAGTACATTCCATCAGTTCCTTGGTTTATCTTAACCCTTGGCTCTATGTTTTCTGATGTGTCCTGCTCCACTTGCCTGCCTGCTATCCGGCTTACACCTTGTCGCTGGTTCCTGCTGTTCCACATGCTATCTGACAAGTCCTACCCACTGTGCCAGCGTCTCCGGTCCGTATTTTCATCTTAATTTGCGATTTAGTGAATCTTTCACACCAATTAATCCATAACACTGTATAGACTAATATTTTACACTATGCAATCCCATGAAGGGCACCCAGTAATACAAGTACATATTGTATACAGTATTTCTACTTACTATGGAAGCTTATGTCTGACTAAAGATACAAGTCCAAAGTTTCCATCAGGGAATCCTGCCAATGGAAACTTCTAATTCATACTGCTGATGCAGTCTGAAATGTCCCATGAATGGTTATTCCTATTTTACTCATTATTGCCATTTTCACACCACTGACCCATTGTACAGCAACTTGCACGTTTTATATACTATTATGACCATTGAATTATGTGGCAATTGACACTCAGAGGAATGCCAAAAATGTTTTCCTGACTCAAAATGATGGCTTTAAGTGGTTTACTATTGCTTTTCATCCATGGATAGTAATGCTCCTGTTACATACTGATGACAACCTGAAGATTTCTAATATTTATGATCCACTTTGATAAAATTGCAATTGATTCTTTTGGATAAATGAGGTTCTAGAAAAATAAAGAGCCTTGTAAAATCACATTATGTTTACATTAATAATGATATAGACAAAGAATGAAGATTTTGTATAGAGAAAAAACCTCTTGCTACATAAATTGCTGTGATTCATGATATTGTGTCCTCACAGCACATTTCATAGTGACATCAAGCACAATATACAGAAAGACAGGTAATTGAAATCAGCTTTTCATAAGTAGAGCTCATAGTGTATGAAAGTATTAGTTTGTAGTCATGTCATTGGAATTGAAACGATTTCCTAAAACTGACACTTTGATGGATGACATTCATTTCAATAGGATTTAAACTAATAGTAACATACATTTTGTATCGGTTTCTGAAGCTGTTACCATTGACTTTGTGGGGGGAAAGGAATTTACGTTAGATGTTTACTTCTTTCTGATACAGAATACATTTCATTTTAGTAGTTGGGGGTTAATTGGTTAAAAAACAGATTGAAAATGAATATGAATATGTTGTAGAGAAAAGTGTTCCATTTACTTACATATCATTAAAACCACAGTGACTTTTTAAAAAAACATTTTAGGGTTTTTTGAGGGTGGATGGGGTAATTTAAAAGTAATCTGTTGCAAGGTTTTTGCCACCTAATCTGAGAGGAGCATAATGTAGAGATTACAGCAATGTGACACTTACTGAGCTGCTTGCTGCAGTTTTAATAAAATGTCTGTTTTATGATCAGGAGATTATCACTGGAGAATTAGTAAACCTGCTGCCATGTTGTCATTTATATTTATGAGCTCTGTATAATCCCGCCCCCCACCACTGATTGGCTGCTTTATGTCTATGCACAGTGTTCACAAAGAGCTGCCGATCAGGAATAGTAGTATTTTGGATTTTTGATGTACCCAAAACGCTGCGTTCTACATTATTCTACTTGTCTTTAGAAGGATGTGGATTTACCGCATCTAATGACAATCTATTCAGGGAAAGTACGCAGAGGAGACAAGAGTCTCTGCTACAGAAACTAACATGCTGCTGCTCAGAAACCCGCACCGCATGTCAGTTTATGCAGAGTTAAAAAGTAGCGCAGTGTGCATTGGATTTCTATATATCCCATCAACTGTGCTTGTAATGTAGAACGCAGCGTTTTGGACTCAGCGAAAATACGCTGTGTCCAAAACTCTGCATATACCTGGCATGCTATGAACCTTATGAAAATGAAATTATGAAATCTCTATAGGCAATTTAAACCATTCGCAAAAGGAAAAAAAAGAGCATGAACCGCACATCCCAAAATCATATGTTGATCTAAAGCCGCTAGGCAAAAATTTAAATACTGAACATGAGGTTTTCAGTTTAACATTCTGATCAGACTGTATGAAGCCCACTGCCCCTTCACGGCAAACCTCGTAGTGGGTCCTAACGCCCTAAAGGAGAGGAGCCGTGCGGCGACCACCGCCGCAGCGGCCATGCACCAGCAGGGCGGACGGCCTGTTGCCCCACAGCGCATAGCATGTACTTGTCTCTTTTTTTGGACCAGCACTCCTCCCATTTGGCTCAGGTGATTTTAATTAGCAGGAGACTGCAAAGTAAGGGGTCTAGCCCATTTTGGCTCTCACTGAAGAGCTGGAGGAAGGTGAGTTTAAATACTCCTTTTCATTTTGGTGCTGGTGCTGTGTGGCGGCCATTGTTGCTGTGGCTTTGTGCTGGTGGGGCGGCGCGGTCTGGAGTCTTGGGGGCTCAGTCTCGCAGCATGGGTGCTGTGGGGCAACAGGCCGTCCGCCCTGCTGGTGCATGGCCGCTGCGGCGGTGGTCGCCGCACGGCTCCGCTCCGTTAGGGCGTTAGGACCCACTACGAGGTTTGCCGTGAAGGGGCAGTGGGCTTCATACAGTCTGATCAGAATGTTAAACTGAAAACCTCATGTTCAGTATTTAAATTTTTGCCTAGCGGCTTTAGATCAACGTATGATTTTGGGATGTGCGGTTCATGCTCTTTTTTTTCCTTTTGCACATAGAATTTAAACCATTCGACTTTCAGGAAAAGGTGCAGTGACTCAATCGTTGCTTAGGTTGCTTAATTTACATATTAAATTATTAACTACGGTATTATCATATTATCAAAGTCTTTTATTTTTGCATACATTGTAGGGTGATCTTTTTATTAATATTTTAAATTAAGAGACAAAAAGTCAACATTTATTTAATAAACCAACCTAATTACCCATGTGATGATATGTATGTATGTACATACATTAAAATACTCCACAATTACTGTCTTCTCTAATTTCCAGCACCACTCTGTTCTTCTTCCTGCCTACATAAACTACAACTATTTGCCAGAAATTCCTGCAGCTCCTGTAATGTTGCTGTAAGCATCTTGGCGGCCTCTCAGATCAATTTTCTTCCTGTCTTTTCGTCAATTCCATTTCTAGGTAATATCACTGTTGTGCCAAATTTCAGACATTTCACAGTGTTCCGTGGCATATCTATTGCCTTGGAAATTTTTCTACTCTTCTCTTGACTGATAATTTTCAACAACCAGTGACACATAGTGATTTACTATGAATGCCAAGCTTGTTTCACTACATAGTTTTAGGGACTGTGGGCGCCTACCAAATCCCTCGAACTAGGGGCTCCCTAGTTTATCCCTGACACTCGGATTACTCCAGAAGGTGGAGAACCATTGTCACATGCCTTGCAATACTTTTATATTAACCCATACCTGTTTCCTCCCCCAACCAGCGGAGGTGTGAGACCAAAGCATATAGGAAAACATAAACCAACCAAACAAGAGAAGACAGACAGGGATAAATGAAAACTACAATCATACAAAATACCCTCACCAAACAACAGTGTTGAACACTGGGAAAAGATAGGAAGGTGAAGCCAAATAGGAGATGATGAGGATTAACACACAAACAAATTCCACACAGCAATCTCCTGAGCATCTCTCTGAATGTCTACTCCAAACACAAATCTCACCTCCAACTCCTAACCAGGCAGTAAGTACGATAACTGGCAATTCCCAAGTGCCAGTGGTGAGCATATATAGCAGAGGAGAGTGGCCAACACTGAACAGCTGAGACAATCCAGGTTGGAGAGCTCCAGGAGATCAACTGAACTGATTAACACTTGCACTGCCAGCAAGGAAAAAACCATGCACTATCTAATAAGATGGTGAAGCAGTTCTAATCAGTGCAGAAGTTCGTGGAACCAGACGCCACGATCTTCTGGCCTCTCTCTGTCGTGGCATCCTCATGACAATGAGATCTCTTTGCTGTGTTATAAGCTGTTTACAATCATGGCTTTTGCTGTAAAATGCAAATAAGAAAATATCAGGAAACTCCTACTGAAACAGCTAAACTTTATATGGGGTTACTCAGAATTATTGTAAATTATGGCAGCTGTGCACTTACTCCTATTTAATATGAGTTATATTTGATTGGCTAATGGTGAACACAACCACATACATAAGAGAGTGTTTACACTTACAGTTATATGAAAAAGTTTGGGCACCCCTATTAATCTTAAGCTTAATGTTTTATAAAAATTGTTTTTTTTGCAACAGCTATTTCAGTTTCATATATCTAATAACTGTTGGACACAGTAATGTTTCTGCCTTGAAATGAAGTTTATTGTACCAACAGAAAATGTGCAATCTGCATTCAAACAAAATTTGACAGGTGCATAAGTATGGGCACCCTTATCATTTTCTTGTTTTAAATACTCCTACCTACTTTTTACTGACTTACTAAAGCACTTTTTTTGGTTTTGTAACCTCATTGAGCTTTGAACTTCATAGCCAGGTGTATGCAATCATGAGAAAAGCTACTTAAAGTGGCCACTTGCAAGTTGTTCTCCTGTTTGAATCTCCTCTGAAGAGTGGCATCATGGGCCCCTCAAAACAACTGTCAAATGATCTGAAAACAAAGATTATTCAACATAGTTGTTCAGGGGAAGGATACAAAAAGCTGTCTCAGAGATTTAACCTGTCAATTTCCACTGTGAGGAACATAGTAAGGAAATGGAAGAACACAGGTACAGTTCTTATTAAGGCCAGAAGTGGCAGGCCAAGAAAAACATCAGAAAGGCAGAGAATAAGAATGGTGAGATCAGTCAAGGACAATCCTCAGAAAACCTCCAGAGAGCTGCAGCATCAACTTGCTGCAGATGGTGTCACTGTGCATCGGTCAACTATACAACGCACTTTGCACAAGGAGAAGCTGTATGGGAGAGTGATGCGAAAGAAGCCGTTTCTGCAAGCACGCCACAAACAGAGTTGGCTGAGGTATGCAAAAGCACATTTGGAGAAGCAAATTTCTTTTTGGAAGAAGGTCCTGTGGACTGATGAAACTAAGATTGAGTTGTTTGGTCATACAAAAAGGCGTTATGCATGGCGGCAAAAAAAACACAGCATTCCAAGAAAAACACTTGCTACCCACAGTAAAATTTGGTGGAGGTTCCATCATGCTTTGGGGCTGTGTGGCCAATGCCGGCACCTGGAAACTTGTTAAAGTTGAGGGACACATGGATTCCTCTCAGTATCAGCAGATTCTTGACAATAATGTTCATGAATCAGTGACAAAGTTGAAGTTACGCAGGGGATGGATCTTTCAGCAAGACAATTATCCAAAACACCGCTCCAAATCTACTCAGGCATTCATGCAGAGGAACAATTACACTGTTCTGGAATGGCCATCCCAGTCCCCAGACCTGAATATCACTGAACATCTGTGGGATCATTTGAAGAGGGCTGTCCATGCTCGGCGACCATCAAACTTAACTGAACTGGAATTGTTTTGTAAAGAGGAATGGTCAAAAATACCTTCATCCAGGACAAGGAACTCATTCAAAGCTACAGGAAGCGACTAGAGGCTGTTATTTTTGCAAAAGGAGGATCTACTAAATATTAATGTCACCTTTCTGGTGAGGTGCCCGTACTTATGCACCTGTCAAATTTTGCACCTTTCATATAACTGTATGTAACCAAATTATATTAGTTTTCTTATTTTTATTTATAAATTCAAAATAATATTTGTACAGTTTATGGGTGATATTAAAGGTAGAAATTGTTCTGAAATTACTCTTCTTGGTATGATTTTTTTAAATGATAAAACCTGACAATTTAATGTTGGGTGTAGACTTTTTATATGCACTGTACATTGAAGGAAAAAACTACGCCGTACACAATGATCCCTGTATGAAGCATCAAAGAAAAGGAGCCATTACACAGGACTGGTATGGCGAAGGAAACCTGAGAGTACCATTAACATAAATATTTAAATGAACTTAAACATTATTACATAAGTAATTACTGTAAGACAGATTATGAAATACCATTTTGATGGGACTTCTTTCACTACCATAAGAAAGCAACAAGGTACACTAAAGAATTTTAAACCCTTTTTCTTATTCTAATTTACATCTAATGATTTATGTTGCTTTAATAAATACTGTGATACTTTATGTGCGCCCATTGGTAATTATGAGGCTTAGGCTACTTTCACACTAGCGTTAACTGCATTACGTCGCAAATGCGTCGTTTTGCCGAAAAAACGCATCCTGCAAAAGTGCTTGCAGGATGCGTTTTTTCTGCATTGACTAACATTAGCGACGCATTTGCGACGCAATGACACACGTCGCAACCGTCCTGCGACGGTTGCGCCGTGCTGTGGCGGACCGTCGGGAGCAAAAAACGTTACATGTAACGTTTTTTGCTCCCGACGGTCCGCTTTTTCCGACCGCACATGCGCGGCCGGAACTCCGCCCCCACCTCCCCGCACTTCCCCGCACCTCACAATGGGGCAGCGGATGCGCTGGAAAAATGCATCCGCTGCCCCTGTTGTGCGGCGGGGACAAAGCTAGCGTCGGGGACCTCGGCCCGACGCACGGCGACGGGCCGAGCCCGACGCTAGTGTGAAAGTAGCCTTATTGTATTCAAAGTACCGTAATTGCCTTTTATTTTAATCTGTGACACCTTCCTTATTTCCTGCTAACAGATGGTCTAAGTAATGATGTTATATCCAATCTTAAAATGATCCCACTGTTGCCCTCAAAATAGTATACAGCAAAGGTCGCTTCCTTTCCAGCTGGTGAGCCATATTTAACTAACAACACCACCCAACCTTCTCTGGTTGCCCCTTTTGACTATATCTGAAAGAAAGCAGTTATTTTAAAGCTTGGATCACATTTATACCGTGCATTCCGATGGACGTATATGCCTGCATCGCAAAAAGCGGCATTCTGACATGCAGAAAAAAAATCAACATACCCCTTTTAAAAAGCCACATTTTGTTATTTAAATGGAATCTGTCACCGCCTGGGATTCACCTATTAATTTGGGCATACAGGTAATAGAATGGTTAAAATAGCCATACCTGTATGCCCATATCTGCGGTCTTGATGTGCAGAAATCGATTTTTATTCTGTTATGGTAATGAGTTTTTTCAGGCTGCCCTGCAATCGTGCGATAATACTTTTCTGTTTCTCCCTGCAATGGGCATTGGCATTATTGTTCTTCTGTGCCGGCACCAATGAGTCATTTGCTACTGAAATGACTCACCGGAGCCTGTGCAGAAGAACAATAATGCCAATGCCTATAGCAGGGAGAAAAATGTAAGTATAATTGCGCGATTGCAAGGTGCAGGTGCGGGATTCTGAGGGCAGCAAATGCATCACAGTGTACTGTGAAGCTGCTGGGAGGGGGTGGTATTCAAATGAAAACTGGAGGCCAAATTTTCTTACTGGCATCGCATGCCCAGAGCCTGGAAGAAACCATTGCCATAACAGAATAGAAGACGATTTCTGCACATCAAGACCACAGATATGGGCATACAGGTATGACTCTTTAACTATTCTATTACCTGTATGCCCATTTTTATAGGTAAAAAAGTCACAGGGGGTGACAGATTCCCTTTAAAGACATGCAAAAATGATATACACAACTCTGTTAAAAGGGTTGTCCACTGTTTGAACAACCCATACTTAATCAGCACATTTTCCCCCGTAAAATAACAACAGTTATCCTCACTTCCGATGCGGCGCCGTTCCAGTGGTGTCATAGTGGACTGCTACTAGATTCCTGTTTGGAATACTATTATAAGGATATAATTAAGGTAAAGCCAATTGATTTAAAGAAAAATCAAACTCATTTAGATTTTCCCAAAATTTGCGTATTCTAGCAAATCCAAATTTTTGGAAATCCGATTCTTGTAAATCCAGAGAAATGGAAGCCATTTTGTTGGATTCATGTGAAATGAGTAGAGGTAATAAAAAGCAATAAAAAATCATACTCCTCAAGCACCTTCCCCTCAGCCTTCACAGGCTTGCTAGGCCCCCATTTCACTTCAGTACAGGTGTCCAGGCCTTGACACACTATTGATGTATGGCAATGCTCTCACATTATGATATCAGAACATGCATTCTGACCTAACAGGGATTAACGTGTCGGGGGCTACACTCACAATGATACAAGAATTAGCCATTCATGTGTACATTCATCAACTGAGCATGATTTTTTATTATTTTTTAACCCCTTCCCAGCCCATTGGTTTATTATGCTTAGCAGTCAGAATATCTCAGAATTTAATAAATGGCTTTTAAAGGCAATTAGGGTTCATTTTATTTGCCAACCGCATCCTATTTTTCCCTTCCATTTCTTTCACTGAAGAGGTATGCATGCTTCCAAGCCAGTATAACACTGGGAAACTCACATATTTTTATTCAGGTTTATCCCTAAGCAACAGATTCATGAGACATGGATGCAAAAGGGAAGCAAATCCGGAGCCTTCCCATTTGCATCCGTGTGTCACTGATCTCCATAGACTTAAATCGCCAAGTCTGACCCACAAATTGGACAATAGGACGTGGTCTGCGTCTCACAGATCTTATTCTTGGATCTGTGATTTTATTGGAAGTGTAAACACATACATTTATAGTTACTATCAAACATATGTATGAGTGTTACCATCCAAAAAAACAGACCGATTTTATTCTCAGGTTTCTTAGGTTCCTAATTGCTTTGAAGATGCGTCAATTTGTTTCAGATCCAGTCTTTTTCAGTGAAGTGGGTAGACCATCAGAACTTTTTATCCATTGAGCCTTAAGAATGTATCAGTTAAAAATGCATGACTAGGATGAAAAGCTGAAGTGCAAAGTCTTCCCATTCCCATAGACTTTCTCACAGTTCCCCATAGACTTTAATGGCCAAATCTGATCCACAAAACAGATGAGAATATGAAATGTTCCGTGATCCACAGATATGGATCGGTTTTTAAAACTAATACGTGTATGGATCAATGAAATTCTTTGGATCTAGGTGCTGTCAGAGAAAAAAAATCGGACAGATCTAGGAGGTGTCATGTGTGGATGCACCCTCGTGATAATGCTACTGCATGCTCCCCAAGCTAAAATTTACCAGTCATCCCATTTATCCATCTCAGTTGTGTTTAACATTATCTGGATCATGAACTGCAGTACAAATACTATTTCAGTCAATTTGCTGATCATTTATTTTTTGCTGGTCTGGTGGATAATGCTTGCTTGTTTTTTATGAAGTTGTGTTACGAATAATACATCATACTGGTAGTAAACCAGTAGAGGAGGACTCTGTGACCATATCTCCGGAGTTGATGTCTTGGCAGGCTGTATAGTCTCTGATGTTAATGAGGCCAGGGACCACACAACAACTTAAGGCACTTCGGTTGATATTCATGCCATGGACATCATACCACTCATTTGCTTTTTCATCATAACTTTCAACATTTAATGTTGTGGTAAATCCGTTGAATCCACCTATAACCAAAAGAAGGTCATCTATTACTTCTATTCCAAAGTTGCTGCGTGGTGAGCACATGCTTGGCACGACATGCCAGGTGTTGTCCACAGTGTTGTACGCCTCTGCACTTCTTAAGCGATTTATTCCATCAAAACCTCCAACCTGAAAAATAAAATAAAGATCATTTGATTTGACTATTTAGGCTATCCGGTCTTTTTTCTGGCTATTGTAGGGTCTTATTATACACTGCAATATTTTTATGTATTTAGAATAGGTTATACATGGTTTTATGTGCTGCCTCACAGTGGTTGTTCATCTAATGGGAGCCAATCTTCTGCCCTGCTAGGATTGGGGAACCTTCAGTCAAGCTGACGATTTAAGTAACATGGGAACACCTCTTTATATAAGGTCCCTATGTGACTTAGATCATAAAGAGGAATCCAATATAGAATGCCAAGGCATTGGACTCAGATGTGCTTGAAAGTAGAGACAATACAATCACAAAATAAGACATTTTGTGTATGAGGCAGCCTTTTTCAAGCCCAGATTGATAACGTGGGACCCTGATTCATCATTTGACGTTTTTTTTTGGTATCTTTTTTATGCTGGTGGATTTAGTTCCAAATTCATCAATTGTTGGAAAATCTTTGTGGGGCTCGTAAGGGATGATATACAGAAGTGCATGGTAGAAAAAATATAATAAGTGATAGTCTGATTTATAATTATTAAGAGGTGAGAAGAAACCTGGACAAAAGGGTTGTTGTTAGTGTTGAGCATTCCGATACTGCAAGTATCGGGTATCGGCCGATACTTGCTGTATCGGAATTTCCGATACCGAGATCCGATATTTTTGTGATATCGGGTATCGGGTATCGCAACAACATTAATGTAATAATGTGTAAAAAAGAGAATTAAAATAAAAAATATCGCTATACTCACCTGTCCGACGCAGCCGGGACCTCAGCGAGGGAACCGGCAGCGTTGTTTGTTTAAATTTCGCGCTTTTACTTGGTTACGTGAAGTCCCGGCTTGTGATTGGTCAGGGCGGCC
The DNA here is from genome assembly GCF_051348905.1 of Ranitomeya variabilis. Classification (NCBI taxonomy): domain Eukaryota; kingdom Metazoa; phylum Chordata; class Amphibia; order Anura; family Dendrobatidae; genus Ranitomeya; species Ranitomeya variabilis. Next base: position 68,372,407 of record NC_135237.1, on the reverse strand, counting down.
ATGTTGCCGGGACGCGGACCAATCACAGCAAGCCGTGACGAAATTACGTCACGGCTTGCTGTGATTGGTCCGCGTCCCGGCAACATGGCCGCCATTAACCAATCACAAGCCGTGACGTCACGGGAGGCTGGACATGCGCGTATTTTGAAAAGCGCGCGTGTCCAGCCTCCAGTGACGTCCCGGCAACATGGCCGCCATTAACCAATCACAAGCCGGGACGTCACGGGAGGCTGGACATGCGCGTATTTTGAAAAGCGCGCGTGTCCAGCCTCCAGTGACGTCCCGGCAACATGGCCGCCATTAACCAATCACAAGCCGGGACGTCACGGGAGGCTGGACATGCGCGTATTTTGAAAAGCGCGCGTGTCCAGCCTCCAGTGACGTCCCGGCAACATGGCCGCCATTAACCAATCACAAGCCGGGACGTCACGGGAGGCTGGACATGCGCGTATTTTGAAAAGCGCGCGTGTCCAGCCTCCCGTGACGTCACGGCTTGTGATTGGTTAATGGCGGCCATGTTGCCGGGACGCGGACCAATCACAGCAAGCCGTGACGTAATTTCGTCACGGCTTGCTGTGATTGGTCCGCGTCCCGGCAACATGGCGCCGTGACCAATCATAAGCCGGGACGTCACTGGAGGCTGGACACGCGCGCTTTTCAAAATACGCGCATGTCCAGCCTCCCGTGACGTCACGGCTTGTGATTGGTTAATGGCGGCCATGTTGCCGGGACTCGGACCAATCACAGCAAGCCGTGACGTAATTTCGTCACGGCTTGCTGTGATTGGTCCGCGTCCCGGCAACATGGCCGCCCTGACCAATCACAAGCCGGGACCTCACGTAACCAAGTAAAAGCGCGAATTTTAAACAAACAACGCTGCCGGTTCCCTCGCTGAGGTCCCGGCTGCGTCGGACAGGTGAGTATAGCGATATTTTTTATTTTAATTCTTTCTTTTACACATTAATATGGTTCCCAGGGCCTGAAGGAGAGTTTCCTCTCCTTCAGACCCTGGGAACCATCAGGAATACCGTCCGATACCTGAGTCCCATTGACTTGTATTGGTATCGGGTATCGGTATCGGATTGGATCCGATACTGTGCCGGTATCGGCCGATACTTTCCGATACCGATACTTTCAAGTATCGGACGGTATCGCTCAACACTAGTTGTTGTAGATATATTATTTTTGTATGTTGCCAAGGCATTTAACACTGTCCCACATAATGGGTACAGTGGCATGTAAAAGGTTGTGCACCCCTGATTAAAATTACTGTTATTGTGAACAATTAAGCATGTTGAAGATTAAATGATCTCTAAAAGGCCTAAAGTTAAAGGTGACACATTTCCTTTGTATTTTAGGCAAACAATATAAACATTTTCATCTTTTACATTTTAAAAATTACAAAAAGAAAAATGGGCAGATGCAAATGTTTGGGCACCCTGAATGGCTAGTACCTAGTAGTACCCCCTTTTGAAAGTATCACAGCTTGCAAACACTTTCTGTAGCCAGTCAAGAGTCTTTAAATTCATGTTTAATGGATTTTAATTCATTCTTCCTTGAAAAAAATTATTCCAGTTCTGTAAGATTCCTGGGTAGTCTTCCATGGACTGCTATTTTGAGGTCTAGCCACAGATTTTCAATTATGTTCAGATCGGGGGACAGTGAGGGCCATTGTAACACCTTCAGCTTGCTCCTTTTGAGGTATTCTATTGTGGATTTTGACTTGTGCTTATGATCATTATCCATTTGTAGAAGCCAACCTCTTTTCAATTTCAGCTCTTTTACAGATGGCATCAATAATTTGTTGAAATTTCATTGAATCCATTCTTCCCCATCCATAAAATGTTCGCCATGCCATTGGCTGCAACACAATCCCAAAACATGGTTGATCTACTCCCATGCTTAATGGTTGGCAAGATGTTCTTTCCCTGAAATTTTGTGGCTTTTTTCTCCATACATTGATCATTGTGACCAAAGAGTTAATTTGCATACTTTTGATGCTGAATTTTTGGTGAGGATGCAGGAGTGGTTTTCTTCTGATGACTCTTCCATGAAGGCCATATTTGTGAAGGTGTGTCTAAACAGTAGAACAATGTCCAACAATGCCAGATTCTGCTAAATCTTTCTGAAGGTCTTTTGCAGTCATGCGACGGTTCTGATTTGCCTCTTTAGCAAACCTACAAGCACCTCTCACTGAAATTTTGCTTGGTCTTTCAGAACTTATCTTGACCTCAGTTGTTAATATTAACTGCCATTTCTTAATTACATTTCAAACTGAGGAAAGGGCAGCTTGAAAACGCTTTGCTATCTTCTTATAGCCTTCTCCTGCTTCGCGGGCCTCCACTATTTTCATCTTCAGAGTGCTAGGCAGCTGCTTAGACGAACCCATAGCTGCGGTTTTTTGGCACAAGGTTAGAAGAAGCTGGGAAATGTGCACCACGTGGCCTTTCCTGACAATGATAGTGAACAAGCCATAACCCTACAGGCTAATTAGGGTCTGAAACCTAGGTCAAAGTTATCTAAGCACACAAATCTCCAAGGGTGCCATTACTTTTGCATCAGACCTTTTTTTTTTGCAATCTTTAAAATGAAAATAATGACAATATATGCAGTCCATGGAAGATCTTCATAAGTTACATGCTGACTTGGAGAAACTGAGCATGAATCCACAAGGCAGATTTGGTTCAATGTGAAAAATGTAAAGTTATGCAGATGGAAACTAATAAAATGTGAGCTTCATAAGTTTTAGGGAGAGTAAAACTAGAAGAGTCACTTGTAGAAAAGGAACTGAGTGTACTTGTTCCTCACAGACTAAATAGTATAACACAATATCAATCAGCAGCTTCTAACGTCAGTGGGATATTGTCATACAGATGTCGTCATAGTTAACAGAACACAGAAACCACAGTAATGGGAAATCAAACCACAAAAAATTATATTTGACAACTACCGTATTTTCCGGCGTATAAGACAACTTTTTAACCCCTAAAAATTGTCCCAAAAGTCGGGGGTCGTCTTATACGCCAGGTACGGCATGTGCAGGGAGCGATCCTGGATGTTCCCAGGGTCTGAAGGAGAGGAAACTCTCCTTCAGGCCCTGGGATCCATATTCATGTAAAAAATAAAGAATAAAAATAAAAAATATGTATATACTCACCCCTCCGAGAAGCCTGGCTGTCACCGCTGCAAGCATCTGCCTCCATTCCTAAGAATTGCAGAGCGTGAAGGACCTTCGATGACGTCACGGTCAGGTGACCGGTCACATGAGCGGTCACGGACCAATCACATGACTGCGACGTCATCGAGGGTCCTTCATGCTCTGCAATTCTTAGGAACAGAGGCAGACGCTTGCAGCGGTGACAGCCAGGCTTCTCGGAGGGGTGAGTATATCCATATTTTTTATTTTTATTCTTTATTTTTAACATGAATATGGATCCCAGGGCCTGAAGGAGAGTCTCCACTCCTTCAGACCCTGGGAACCACACGCCGTATAAGATGACTGGGCGTATAAGATGACCCCCGTCTTATACAGCGGGCATATCCCAAATTCCATATTTTATATGGAAAAGTTGGGGGTCGTCTTATACGCCCAGTCGTCTTATACACCAGAAAATACGGTAAGTTTTTTGTATAGTTTATCTGAGCTTGGCTACATCTCTATATTAAATGAGGCATGGACCTGCGAGACAAGGACTTAATACTATCACTTTTCAAAGCATTAGTGCGACCTCATCTGGAATATGCAGCTCAGTTCTGGGCACTATTCCAATTCATATAAAGGATGCCCTGGAGTTGGAAAAAGATCAAAGAGACACAAAACTGGGGAATGGAGGATCTTAGTTATTATGAAGAAAAGATAAAAACAATTATATTCACATTTCTTGAGAAGAGATATCTAAGGGGGGACGTGATAAATTTTTACAAGTACATAAATGGCCCACACAAAAAATATGTTGTTTCGTGTAAAATCCCTCAAAAGACAAGAGGGCACTCCTCCACTTAGAAAAAGAAAGGTACAATCTGCAGAGGAGACAGGCTTTCTTTACTATAAGAACTATTAATCTTTTGAATAGTCTACCGCAAGAGTTGGTCACAGCGAGAACCATCAATTGTTTGCAATAAGATTTGTGAGCTTAAAAGAAAATAACAGAAATTCTTATGTACATTTATAAAATGTTTGTTCAAAATGTTGATCGAGTCGATAGACAAACTTGGATCAGGAGGAAAAAATCTTCTCTTTTAAGGCAGACTGGTTCATGCATTTTGGTTGTACGCAGTAGCGTAGCTACCGGGGGGCAGAGGGGGCCATCGCCCCGGGCCCCATGCTCTGAGGGGGCCCACCGGGAGCTACAATACTGTAACTGCATCGGCGCGTGCAGCGTGCCGATGTTGTTACATTCTGCGGCAGAGCAGGGAGAATTGATCTCCCTGCTCTGCCACTATGGGGCCCCTGAGCAGGTGGGGGGCCCGGTGCCAGCAGTAGGCCCCCCGCCCATCATCGCATGGTGAGCTGTATCGGCATCTAGCCGATACAGCTCACCGCAGTGATGAGAGAAGGAGTGCTGTGCTCCTCCCATCATCCTCCACATGTCTGACAGCGGGCGCAATGACGTCACCGCACAGCACCCGCTGTCAGATGAGCGGGAGCAGGAAGCACCACTGGAACAAGGAGTTAGAGAGGTGAGTATTTATTTACTGTGTTTTTATGGGGGCTGCCTTATTCTAGAGTATCTGCCTATAGGGGGGGAGTGCTGCCTTATATACAGGATCTGACTATAGCGGGGAGTGCTGCCCTATATATAGGATCTGCCTATAGGCGGGGAGTGCTGCCTTATATACAGGATCTGCTTATAGGGGGGAGTGCTGCCTTATATACAGGATCTGCCTATGGGGGGAGTGCTGCCTTATATACAGGATCTGCCTATGGGGGGAGTGCTGCCTTATTCTACAGTATCTGCCTATAGGGGGAGTGGTGCCTTATTCTGCTGTATCTGCCTATGGGGGGAGTGCTGCCTTATATACAGGATCTGCCTATAGGGGGGAGTGCTGCCTTATTCTACAGGATCTGCCTATGGGGGGAGTGCTGCCTTATTCTACTGGATCTGCCTGTGCGGGGGAGTGCTGCCTTATTCTACAGGATCTGCCTTTGGGGGGTGCTGCCTTATTCTACCGGATCAGCCTTTGGGGGGGTGCTGCCTTATTCTACAGGATCTGCCTATGGGGGGTGCTGCCTTATACTACAAGGTCTGCCTATAGGGGGGAGTGCTGCCTTATATACAGGATCTGCCTATGGGGGGAGTGCTGCCTTATTCTACAGTATCTGCCTATAGGGGGGAGTGCTGCCTTATTCTGCTGTATCTGCCTATGGGGGGGAGTGCTGCCTTATATACAGGATCTGCCTATGGGGGGAGTGCTGCCTTATTCTACAGGATCTGCCTATGGGGGGAGTGCTACCTTATTCTACAGAATCTTCCTATGCGGGGGGAGTGCTGCCTTATTCTACAGGATCTGCCTTTGGGGGGTGCTGCCTTATTCTACCGGATCTGCCTTTGGGGGGTGCTGCCTTATTCTACAGGATCTGCCTATGGGGGGTGCTGCCTTATACTACAGGGTCTGCCTATAGGGGTGCTGCCTTGTGCTATATTGAGGACTATCTGGCACATTATACTATATGGAGGTTATCTATGGGGCCATCATACAGTGTGGGGATTACAGTGTTGGAGCCATCAAACAGTTTGACGGCTACTAAAGGGTCAGTATACTGTGTGGGTGGTACTATACAGTTAGGGGGCATTATACTGTGTATAGGGGAGCTGTACAGGGGGAAGACTCAGGACATTATTAAATGTAAAGTGGGCACTTATTGTAATAGGGGAACTCAGGTTACTGTGACTATCAAAGGGGCACACAGAGGGCATTATTACTTTTTAGGGGGCAAAATGTGGGTTCTGTTTTTTACGGCACTTGCACCCGGCATTACTATATTATAGAGGGGTGCTTTAGAATTTAGAGGGTACAAAGAACCACAGAGTAGGTGCAGTAATAGGGTCACATACAGCAGCAGAGGCTCAGTATTGGGGTATCAGGTGGAGTAATAGGGACACATACGGCAGCAGCCGCTCAGTATCGGGGTATCAGGTGCAGTAATAGGGACACATATGGCAGCAGTGGCTCAGTATCGGGGTATCAGGTGCAGTAATAGGGACACATATGGCAGCAGCGGCTCAGTATTGGGGTATCAGGTGCAGTAATAGGGACACATACGGCAGCAGTGGCTCAGTATCGGGGTATCAGGTGCAGTAATAGTGAAACATATGGCAGCAGCGGCTCAGTATTGGGGTATCAGGGGCAGTAATAGGGACACATATGGCAGCAGCGGCTCAGTGTCGGGGTATCAGGTGCAGTAATAGGGACACATATGTTAGTAGTGGCTCAGTATTGGGGTATCAGGTGCAGTAATAGGGTCACATATGGCAGCAGCGGCTCAGTATTGGGGTATCAGGGGCAGTAATATGGACACATTCGGCAGCAGCGGCTCAGTATCGGGGTATCAGGTGCAGTTTTGTTTTCTGCTTTGTGAAGTTTAGTTATTCCAGATGTTTTGGCTCATACATTAACTGATTTATTTATTAATTGACACTTTTTGAAAAAATTGCATAATTTGGCACAACTTCACTCCAGTCCCCCTTGATGCATTTTTTAGTATGCCAGTATTTTTGTTCAATTTTTGTGATTTCTTTTGTGTCATCATGCAAATGTTAGTGGCAAAAGACGTACAAACTGTTCAAGACAGGAAGAAAGCTTATTGTGAACTGTGCACCAAATTCATGAATTGTATGGGCCCTTTTGATGAATTTGGATCTGCCTATGGGGGGTGCTGCCTTATACTACAAGGTCTGCCTATAGGGGGGAGTGCTGCCTTATATACAGGATCTGCCTATGGGGGAGTGCTGCCTTATTCTACAGTATCTGCCTATAGGGGGGAGTGCTGCCTTATTCTGCTGTATCTGCCTATGGGGGGGAGTGCTGCCTTATATACAGGATCTGCCTATGGGGGGAGTGCTGCCTTATTCTACAGGATCTGCCTATGGGGGGAGTGCTACCTTATTCTACAGAATCTTCCTATGCGGGGGGAGTGCTGCCTTATTCTACAGGATCTGCCTTTGGGGGGTGCTGCCTTATTCTACCGGATCTGCCTTTGGGGGGTGCTGCCTTATTCTACAGGATCTGCCTATGGGGGGTGCTGCCTTATACTACAGGGTCTGCCTATAGGGGTGCTGCCTTGTGCTATATTGAGGACTATCTGGCACATTATACTATATGGAGGTTATCTATGGGGCCATCATACAGTGTGGGGATTACAGTGTTGGAGCCATCAAACAGTTTGACGGCTACTAAAGGGTCAGTATACTGTGTGGGTGGTACTATACAGTTAGGGGGCATTATACTGTGTATAGGGGAGCTGTACAGGGGGAAGACTCAGGACATTATTAAATGTAAAGTGGGCACTTATTGTAATAGGGGAACTCAGGTTACTGTGACTATCAAAGGGGCACACAGAGAGCATTATTACTTTTTAGGGGGCAAAATGTGGGTTCTGTTTTTTACGGCACTTGCACCCGGCATTACTATATTATAGAGGGGTGCTTTAGAATTTAGAGGGTACAAAGAACCACAGAGTAGGTGCAGTAATAGGGTCACATACAGCAGCAGAGGCTCAGTATTGGGGTATCAGGTGGAGTAATAGGGACACATACGGCAGCAGCCGCTCAGTATCGGGGTATCAGGTGCAGTAATAGGGACACATATGGCAGCAGTGGCTGAGTATTGGGGTATCAGGTGCAGTAATAGGGACACATATGGCAGCAGCGGCTCAGTATTGGGGTATCAGGTGCAGTAATAGGGACACATACGGCAGCAGTGGCTCAGTATCGGGGTATCAGGTGCAGTAATAGTGAAACATATGGCAGCAGCGGCTCAGTATTGGGGTATCAGGGGCAGTAATAGGGACACATATGGCAGCAGTGGCTCAGTGTCGGGGTATCAGGTGCAGTAATAGGGACACATATGGCAGCAGCGGCTCAGTATTGGGGTATCAGGGGAAGTAATAGGGACACATATGGCAGCAGTGGCTCAGAGTCGGGGTATCAGGTGCAGTAATAGGGACACATATGTTAGCAGTGGCTCAGTATTGGGGTATCAGGTGCAGTAATAGGGTCACATATGGCAGCAGCGGCTCAGTATTGGGGTATCAGGGGCAGTAATAGGGACACATATGACAGCAGTGGCTCAGAGTCGGGGTATCAGGTGCAGTAATAGGGACACATATGGCAGCAGTGGCTCAGTATTGGGGTATCAGGTGCAGTAATAGGGACACATATGGCAGCAGCGGCTCAGTATTGGGGTATCAGGTGCAGTAATATGGACACATTCGGCAGCAGCGGCTCAGTATCGGGGTATCAGGTGCAGTTTTGTTTTCTGCTTTGTGAAGTTTAGTTATTCCAGATGTTTTGGCTCATACATTAACTGATTTATTTATTAATTGACACTTTTTGAAAAAATTGCATAATTTGGCACAACTTCACTCCAGTCCCCCTTGATGCATTTTTTAGTATGCCAGTATTTTTGTTCAATTTTTGTGATTTCTTTTGTGTCATCATGCAAATGTTAGTGGCAAAAGACGTACAAACTGTTCAAGACAGGAAGAAAGCTTATTGTGAACTGTGCACCAAATTCATGAATTGTATGGGCCCTTTTGATGAATTTGGCACCAAAAACAGCAAATACCATAAGACAAAAATGAAAAGTGAGTTACAAAAATGCAAAGGATGAAGCGAGGCCATCGTTTTCAAAGCGAGAAATATGTTCTAGAATTATAAAATTCTGATTGATGAATTGGTCAGCTTGTACATTTTTGGGATTTGCTTCATGTCCATTAATAACAGGTTTTAAATATAATTAGTCCATACCACGTATACTTTTTCTCCATAGGCAACAACTCCCACTCCACTGCGTCGACTCCTCATTGAAGAAATTATACTCCACTGCATGGTATCAAGGTTGTACATCTCAGCAGTGAGCAAGCACTCATTCCCATTGAATCCTCCACATATATAGATCTGTGAAAAAAAAAATAATAGTCATAAATTTTATATATACGATTTTTTATACATAAAGAAGGAACTACCAAAATGTACTAGCATCTCAATAGAATAGTAGAATTAGAGAACAAGAATAAGGACGTAACCATCAAGTGTGTTGCTTCGGGGTGTGATAAAGGGAACCTGTCTGTTGACCATGCTATCCAAACCATGGACAGCTGGAATCAGAGCCAGGCTGCATAATTATGGCTTTGCTTTAAAATATTAACCACTCTAGGTGATTGAGAGGTCTGTCCCAAGGTAAACATATGGGAGAGACCTATCAGTTAACTAGAGCAGTGAAGAGAGTAGTGGTCGGACCAGTCTCATCTGCGGGCTGGATCTTTGAATTCTGTTTTCTCTAAAATGCTAGAGCTTTACGGAGTAAAATGTGCATTTCTGAGTGTGTGTGACATTAATAAGGCTGTATCTCCATCACAGAACTCAATAGGGGTTCAAAACAGTCCTAGGAGACCTCCAAGTCCCATACGTGTTATTTTCAAGCAACTAGGTCCTTTGCAATATTGAGATTCAAGGCGAATTTAAAAATCTAACCTTTGGGGAAAATTTAGAGACGCTGTCAAATTTGAATTTCACGTGATCCGCTTATATCTAGTTAGGATGACTATCTCCTTACCTTATCATTAAGTGTGGTGGCACTTGCATCACTTCTTTGCTCATTCATAGGGGCAATCAAACTCCACTGGTTGGTTTCTGGCTCGTATCGTTCAGCAGTGTTTAGACGAAAATGGCCATCAAAGCCTCCTATTGCATAGATGTTTTCATCCAGAATTGTGACACTGACATAACATCTCTTTGAATGCATCGGTGCTACTTGCTTCCATGCTTTCTTGACTGGGTTAAAACGTGTTACATCGTTAAAATACTCCACACTATCAAATCCACCAATAAGGTATACATAGCCGTTTAAGTATGCTGTTCCATGATAGGCTCTTGGACTTTCCTCTTCACATGTAACATTGATCCATTTGTCAGCACGAGCATCATATGATTCCATGGCATTGGTTGGTCCACCTCCACTCCAACCACCAATGGCAAACAAGACTGCATAAGGAAGACGGGGTCTGCTCATAGGATTTTGAAAATCAGAATTTGAGGGGTCATTAACATTGAGGTTATACATGGCTTTGAAAGCATTAATTAGAATAGGTTTACATTCTTCATTGTCTCGTATATAGATGTTGGATTTGACATTGTTGCCATAATATTCGGTGGGCATGAAGGCAAAGCGAATCTGGAAAGAAATTTAATGGTTACTATTGTTTAAAAAAAGCTGTTAATAAATCAATAACACAAAAAAACATTGTAATATTTTGTCAAAGAAATATGCCTTTTCTCCACCTGTTAGCCTTTTCTAATACCCTTTGCCTCCTGAACTTATATAACTCATGTAGAAAAATCTGTCTCATTCAAAAGATTGTCAATTCATCGAGGGATCACAATACAGCGGACTATTAAGTCTATTGGAGGGAGAGAGAGAGAAAGGGTGTCGAAAATAGTGAAAGAAAGAGGTGCTGCTTCTTTGTAGTAAGCAACCCCCCCCCACGCCACCCTCTTGTACTGGACTCACAGCTACACTGCTCTCTACTGCTATATAATGTCCTCTGTGATGCTGCAGCTTCTGTCTACATTCTACAAAGTGATAGGGGAACATGAATCCCTATTGTCTCTCTTGTCTCCATGTACCATGTAGAGGAGACATCATATCAGCTAGTCTACTCCCAACAGCTCATAGACACCAGGAATTTATAGATGGGAAACTTAGTGAAAATGCAGAATAAAAGTCATATAATAGCCAGAAATAATGTTATTTCTGATGTACACACAAATGACAGCTTATTTTGAAGTCAGCTGAGAAGACAGGTGTGCTTTAAAAAAAGAGAACCAATTGTGTCTCGCAAAACAATAAAAAGTATGATAAAGGCAACGAGAAAAATGTGAAATCAAATACATCTACTGTACTAAGCAGAAATTTGTGCAGTATATCTCTTTCTATCTATCTATGCCCGAATGTGAACATGAAGCATCAATGTAGGTGGCATAGTGCTTAGTAAAAAAACAAACATTCAACAGCACGTTTTTCTTCTTCTGAACCAATGGTCAGACTTTCACTGATATCAGCTACATGTTTCAATCAGCTTTTGTTCAGAATACTTTTAACTCTAGGTGAAGACTTCATGATAAAACTTCAGCATTACCTCTGGAAGAAGAACTGAGATATACTGTTGCCGGCTTGCTGGGTTATAATTGATCCACTTTATGATAGCTTCAAAGGCAGCTACCTCGTGTTTAACATTAAGTTCATCTTTCTGTAAAAGACCTTTCAGTTCAGTAGCTGACAGTTCAAGAAACTCATCTGAGGTCTTCATTATATTTTCAAAATTATGCAAGATGTAAGCATATGCCTTCTGGTGAAGCTTGGGGCAATAGTAATACTCAGTAAACTTGTAGATACCAATACTATTTTCTGGGCACAGTTGGTTTATCAGGAAATCAGAACATCGTTGAAGAAGATCTAGAATGTTGAAGTAATCTGCCGCAATTAAGAGATTTTCCACATTGTCGGCATTGATTGGGACAGTCCGTGTATAGGCATACTCTAGAATAAAGTTCATTATCTCTGGAGAGACGCCAGATATGTCATACGTCTTCTCTTCACTGTTGTTCCAGCAACTTGTGAACAATGCTCTGCAATTAGAAATAAGGTAGAGATAAAAGCATGATCTAGGTGAGAATTGCATTTACCTACAAGAAACTATTAAATGGAACAATATAGATTAGAAGTCAAAACCTCGATTTAAGGTGAATTGAATTTGCCTCAAATTTTTACAAAAACTTGCCCAAATACAGATATCCAGAATTCTCTTTGGGTCAATCCAGCAAAATGTTATCCGTCCAGCCACCATGTTTTAGATTATAAATAACCAGAAAGGGGTTAAAAAATATACACATCAGTCCCTTACATATCCTGACGCACAGCCCTTATCTTGTCCAGTCTTCATTGGACCATATTTGGAGTCTTCTGGGGATCTACTATCATTTTACACAAACACCATCTTCAGCACCATCTGTGGTGACTAGGCCCCGTAATGTCATGATCAGACAGGGCTGGTTAAGTATATATTTTTTATTCCTTTTTTTAACTTATTTTTAATATGTTTTGGTGCCTGGAGAAAACCCAGAGCATAGTAATTCTCACTCCATTCACATAGCTTAAATTCCATACAAATGAATGATGATGCAGCTGATTCCGCGCGGAATCAGCTGCATCATCACTCATTATTTCCACATCTGACAGCGGTGGCACCTACCTGTCCTGATTCCTGCAGCTTAGGAGCACTTACATACTTAGTTTGTGTGAGGCAGTGCGTGCGTTCTCTTTCATACTATAGTCACTTATCCATACAAATGAAATTTCCTGAAGAAATTTAAGCAAAGCTGCAAATTTTACATTTTTGCCACATTTGCCTATCTCTAGTTAAAGGGATCCCCTAGAATTTCTGGCCTTTCCTTATGATGTCAATGTTTGGGGTTTTTTTAGGTCACACTAGAGTCTGAAAGCATTCTAGAGCGATTTGACCCTCTTAATGAACATGAAAGGGCCCGTGAGTTCTGTTGTTTAGTGAGGGTTTCATATTGATGAAATAATTAATTCTGGAAAATCCTTTGAATATCCATAGAATTAGAGTTTACAGCCAATCGTGAGCATTTTCATAAAATTACATTTCCCTGTGAGCATCCTAAATACTGACCTAAAGTAAGGACTACAGCCACATAGGATAATCTTATGAGCATTGAACTCTACATCACCAACTTTGATAACAATGTCACACAGCTTGCTCTCCATTCTAAGCTCATTAAAGATGTTGTAAGCCACAGGGATCATTTCGCTTTCCATGTTGCTGGTGTAAAAGCTTTCCTCAGGATCCATTGTGAATGTATGTTGGCCTATCCTGTCACTGCGTCTTCTAGTCTCCAAGCTGTTTAGCTAATGCAATCAAAATCTGATGTTTCTTTATGACATCAAAATCTGCATTGTGTGTTGGAATTCTGAATGGAATGACCATAGAGTAATACAGGAGTCCCATCTAATTACTTGTATCATAGAGTTCCATAATCAGCCCATTTAATCTCATCTAACGTTCCATAATAATCTATGTTCTAGCTATCTACCTTATTTTTTGCTTCGATTCATATCACTGATCTGCTAGATTTTTCTTCCTTTCAGCCTTTTATTATATTTCTGCCTCTTTTGTGTACACTTGGAGCCAATCTCTATAAATCAAAGAAACAGAGCCACAAAGTATCATCAGCTCTTTTTCTGACAGACCTGACCCATTCATGTAATCCACGGTAGTTAGTTTAAATGTATTCCATGTAGTGCACCATTTACCTACAATGTATGGATGGCTGCTATTTTCCTTGGTGATCACAGCTTTGTGCCATGATTTTCATAGTTCCAGGAAAACCTTAAATAAAATAAAAAAAAAACCTTCACAATTAGAATTAGAACAATTTCATCCCAAAAAGTTTGCAAATTTGATTTAAATATGCATCGTTTTATCAAGGAGTGTTGTAACCTTCTGTCTTCAGGAGCGCAGTGCTCCTCCACCGCCTTCTGAAGATTGATCCAGCGATCCAGCAGGCTTGAGAGGAGTGCTCGCAGGCTCTGAAGCTGAGTGTCTGCAGGCTGCCTGCACTCCCAACCTATGTAACCAGTAACCTGGATCTACGGGGTAAATTGATTTTAAGAACACTTTACAATTTTAATTATTTATGAACTTGAGACTTCATATTTAAATCCTAATTCTAAAGCTCATTTTCCACTTGGCAGTTTCAGTTTTAAAATAAGTAATATCTAGTAAAACCTTTGTGATGTGTTTTACCTTTTATAACATGATGTGAATGAATTGTTTGTCCATATATTCTTATCAATTCCATCTGTTTTATGCATACACGAGTTTTGTACATTAACCACTTTTTACTCTCACCTCTCCACGTTTCATTAGATATAACGTTCTTATTTTTTTTTTCTGACGTGGCTGTATGAGGCCCTGTTCTTTCAGGGAGAAATTGTGATTTTTGACTTGGTGTTTTGAGATGCATATAAATTCTTGTCACTTTTTTTGCAATGCAAATATAGAAATAAACTGTATAGTTTTTTTATGCACTATATGTACTAAAATGTATTTTATACTGTATATACATTTTTCATATTTTTTGCTGCAGTGGGGCCTTTTATTTTTTCCCCTACTATTTTTACATACTTTGTCCCCAAGATATCATGAAAGATCTCTGGGGAACATAGTTTTTTACTGTAACTGGGGCATCCACATAAGCAACAGTTAAAGTTGAAAACAAGCATCTACAGTGGCACAAGTCACTGGCAAATGTGATCTGGGCCTGCTGGTAGATCCCCAGCAATTGTGCGATTGCCAAGTCCAGTAAAAGTATTGATGTTTGATGTGTGATATGTTACATTTATTGTGGTGCATCTTATTCTGTCCTTCTGTCCTTGTCTTTAAGGTCACCTGATTCATACATACTGCCAGCTCATGGGCCCCAATGCAATATCTCCAACAGGACCCCCAACTATCATGCATTTTTAATAGTGTTGGTCTTCTCATATTGGCTAAAGAGACTTTTTGGACCTCCTCATTGCGCTAAGACTTTGGTGTGACTGCAAACTTTGCACCCTCACTAGTTACTCCCTTAAATATCTGAATAAACCTTAAGATTCAAATGACCCATTACCACCAGTTGCTGTGAGATAGACAAATAAAGGCAAGTTGAAATCCCAATAGTTAAAGTAATACTGACCGCATTTGCCAATATCGAGAGGTCTGGTAAACTCGCTAAAGTGTATGGGAGCACCAGCCAACTGATTTTCAGTGGAGATGTCAATCGGGCATGTCTGATTTTATACTTTCTGTCACCAGCTTTCTCGTAGAGAACACTGGATCACTCAGTTGAACGAGCGCTCCTCTGTATGTGAAAGCCGGGTAAGATGGCTATTCGTCATCAAATATGTATGGGGTTAGTTGGGGGAAAATTAATGAAAATTTGACAAAGTCCAAGGTCAAAAGCAAAGTGTTTTCAAGCATCCACAGACTACCAAGTAAATTTGCATTACAAGCCAGTTTTGTTTATTGCAGGTAACTTTCTTATTCGGTTATGTCTCACACATATATATATACAGTGGGGAAAAAAGTATTTAGTCAGTGACCAATTGTGCAAGTTCTCCCACTTAGAAAGATGAGAGAGGCCTGTAATTGACATCATAGGTAGACCACAACTATGAGAGTCAATATGAGAAAACAAATCCAGAAAATCACCTTTATTTTGCAAATTATAATGGAAAATAAGTATTTGGTCAAACTAAAACATGCAAGATTTCTGGCTCTCTCACAGACCAGTAACTTCTTTAAGAGGCTCCTCTGTCCGCCACTCATTACCTGTAGTAATGGCACCTGTTTGACCTTTTTATCAGTATAAAAGACATCTGTCCACAACCTCAATTACTCGCCAAACTCCACTATGGTGAAGACCAAAGAGCTGTTAAAGGACACCAAAAACAAAATTGTAGCCCTGCACCAAGCTGGGAAGACTGAATCTGCAGTAGGCAAGCAGCTTGGTGTGATGAAATCAACTGTGGGAGCAATAATAAGAAAATGGAAGACATACAAGACCACTGATAATCTCCCTCGATCTGGAGCTCCACGCAAGATCTCACCCCATGGGGTCAAAATGATCGCAAGAACGGTGAGCAAAAATCCCAGAACCATACGGGTGGACCTAGTGAATGATCTGCATAGTACTGGGACCACGTAACAAAGGCTACCATCAGTAACACACTACGCTGCCAGGGACTCAGATCCTGCAGTACCAGACGTGTCCCACTGCTTAAGCCAGTACATGTCCAGGCCAGTCTGAACTTTGCTAGAGAGTATTTGGAATATCCAGAAGAGTATTGGGAGAATGTCATATGGTCTGATGGATCCAAAGTAGAACTGTTTGGTAGAAACAAAACTCGTCGTATTTGAAGGAGACAGAATGCTGAGTTGCATCCAAAGAACAACATAAGTACTGTGAAGCATGGGGGTGGCAACATCATGCTTTGGGGCTGATTCTCTGCAAAGGGACAAGGATGACTGATCCGTGTACATGAAAGAATGAATGGAGCCATGTATTGTGAGATTTTGAGAACAAACCTCATTTAATCAGCAAGGGCATTGAAGATGAAACGTGGATATGTATTTTAGCATTATAATGATCCCAAGCACACCCCCAGAGCAATGAAGGAGTTACTTCATAAGAAGCATATCAAGGTTATTAAGCGGCCTAGCCAGTCTCCAGATCTCAACCCCATAGAAATCCTTTGGAGGGAGTTGAAAGTCCATGTTGTCCAGTGACAAGCCCAAAACATCACTGCTCTAGAGGAGATCTGCATGGAGGAATGAGCCAACATACCACCAACAGTGTGTGCCAACCTTGTGAATAATTAGAGAAAACATTTGACCACTGTCAATGCAAACAAAGGATATTTAACAAAATATTGAGATTAACTTTTTGTTAATTACCAAATACTTATTTTCCACCATAATTTACAAAATAAATCTTGCCAAATCAGACAAGGTGATTTTCTGGATTTGTTTTCTCATTTTGACTCTCACAGTTGTGATCAACCTATGATATCAATTACAGGCCCCCCTCATCTTTGTAAGTGGGAGAAGTTGCATAATTGGTCGCTGACTAAATACTTTTTTTGTACTGTATATATATATATATATATATATATATATATATATATATATATATACAGTGTGTGTATGTGTAATAAAAATAATAATTTAATTTCTATAGCGCCAACATATTCTGCAGAATTTTACATTATAGAGGGGACTTGTACAGACAATATACATTACAGCATAACAATAAACACATATATCAAAACAGATATCAAGAGGAATGAGGACCCTGCTCACAAGCTTACAATCTATGAGGAAAAGGGGAGACACAAAAGGTGGACGGTAACAATTGCTTCTGTTGTTTTGACCAGCCAAAGTGTAAGAATCGGGTGTTTATGTAATGCTGCATGAATCGGTTGCATATATATATTAGTGATGAGCGAGTGTGCTCATTATTCGAGATTTCAGAGCATGCTCGGGTGTTCTCAGAGTATCTTGGGTGTGATCGTGTTTTATGTTTGTGTTCCCGCAGCTGCATGGTTTGCGGCTGTTAGACAACCTGAACACATGCGGGGATTGCCTGTTTGTTAGGGAATCCCCACATGTATTCAGGCTGTCTATCAGCCGCAAATCGTGCAGCTGCGGTGACACAAACATAATCTACCAGCACACCCAAGATTCTCAGAGAACACCCGAGCATACTCGGAAATCTCGTGTAATGAGCACACTCGCTGATTGCTAATATATATACAGTGGGGCAAAAAAGTATTTAGTCAGTCAGCAATAGTGCAAGTTCCACCACTTAAAAAGATGAGAGGCGTCTGTAATTTACATCATAGGTAGACCTCAACTATGGGAGACAAACTGAGAAAAAAAAATCCAGAAAATCACATTGTCTGTTTTTTTATCATTTTATTTGCATTTTATGGTGGAAAATAAGTATTTGGT
The DNA here is from genome assembly GCF_051348905.1 of Ranitomeya variabilis. Lineage (NCBI taxonomy): Eukaryota > Metazoa > Chordata > Amphibia > Anura > Dendrobatidae > Ranitomeya > Ranitomeya variabilis. The sequence goes on along the minus strand of NC_135237.1, from coordinate 68,354,610 downwards.
CAGAAACAAAATTTCATCTCAATACTTTGTAATATATCCTTTGTTGGCAATGACAGAGGTCAAACGTTTTCTGTAAGTCTTCACAAGGTTGCCACACACTGTTGTTGGTATGTTGGCCCATTCCTCCATGCAGATCTCCTCTAGAGCAGTGATGTTTTTGGCTTTTCGCTTGGCAACACAGACTTTCAACTCCCTCCAAAGGTTTTCTATAGGGTTGAGATCTGGAGACTGGCTAGGCCACTCCAGGACCTTGAAATGCTTCTTACGAAGCCACTCCTTCATTGCCCTGGCGGTGTGCTTTGGATCATTGTCATGTTGAAAGACCCAGCCACGTTTCATCTTCAATGCCCTTGCTGATGGAAGGAGGTTTGCACTCAAAATCTCACGATACATGGCCCCATTCATTCTTTCATGTACCCGGATCAGTCGTCCTGGCCCCTTTGCAGAGAAACAGCCCCAAAGCATGATGTTTCCACCATGCGTTTCCTCCAAACACGACAAGTTGTGTTTCTACCAAACAGTTCCAGTTTGGTTTCATCAGACCATAGGACATTCTCCCAAAACTCCTCTGGATCATCCAAATGCTCTCTAGCAAACTTCAGACGGGCCCGGACATGTACTGGTTTAAGCAGTGGGACACGTCTGGCACTGCAGGATCTGAGTCCATGGTGGCGTAGTGTGTTACTTATGGTAGGCCTTGTTACATTGGTCCCAGCTCTCTGCAGTTCATTCACTAGGTCCCCCCGCGTGGTTCTGGGATTTTTGCTCACCGTTCTTGTGATCATTCTGACCCCACGGGGTGGGATTTTGCGTGGAGCCCCAGATCGAGGGAGATTATCAGTGGTCTTGTATGTCTTCCATTTTCTAATTATTGCTCCCACTGTTGATTTCTTCACTCCAAGCTGGTTGGCTATTGCAGATTCAGTCTTCCCAGCCTGGTGCAGGGCTACAATTTTGTTTCTGGTGTCCTTTGACAGCTCTTTGGTCTTCACCATAGTGGAGTTTGGAGTCAGACTGTTTGAGGGTGTACACAGGTGTCTTTTTATACTGATAACAAGTCTAAACAGGTGCCATTACTACAGGTAATGAGTGGAGGAAAGAGGAGACTCTTAAAGAAGAAGTTACAGGTCTGTGAGAGCCAGAAATCTTGATTGTTTGTTTCTGACCAAATACTTATTTTCCACCATAAAATGCAAATAAAATGATAAAAAAACAGACAATGTGATTTTCTGGATTTTTTTTTCTCAGTTTGTCTCCCATAGTTGAGGTCTACCTATGATGTAAATTACAGACGCCTCTCATCTTTTTAAGTGGTGGAACTTGCACTATTGCTGGCTGACTAAATACTTTTTTGCCCCACTGTACATATATACAATAACAATTCTGTTGTTACAGATTTTCTAAGGGTTTTGAATGTTTTAAAGTGATGTAACACATTGTAATTATGTGCAAGACCAATGAATTATAGAGTGGGGGAGTTATAGCATTCAAAACAAATATTGGAAATAGCTCTAAATTATCAGCACAGACATAAATTGGGGATAAAACAATCTGACTGCAGAATGCTGAATGGTGACTGAGAGAAGCATGTATGGAAGGGATGTACCGGGACCGTGTAATACTCCACTCCCTTCCCTTGTGTTAATGCTGTTGTAATGTATATATTTGCTATTGTGTGTACCTGTTAAATAGGGAAAGTGTAGTACTCGTTTCTGGTCACTAGATGGGACATTATAGTAGAAGTAATGTAGTACAGTAAAACCAGCTAGAAAACAGTTAAATGCAGGAAGGGACAGCTGCAGATAAGAGAGGGAGGATTTCCTCATTTCAGTCAGTCAGGCAGGGTGCCCAAACCGCCTGCATGGGCTTAAGTGCCCGAGATAATAGCAGTGGCCACGTAATGTTCACCAAGGGAGAAGCCTAGCCATCCATAGTATTGAGCCTGATCAGTAGTAGGCCAGTACAGCAGCAGGAGAGGAGAATAAAGACAGAAACAGTGACAGGACAGGGACGCATTTAGCTCCATGATGTGGCAGCTTATAGCTTGGGCAGATGCCCTCAGAACCAGTGTGAAACGGCTGAGGGAATCTCAGATGCAGTAAGCTTGGACCAAGAGTACACTGTGTCACCGCAAAGTACAGTACAGATGGGCAGGTCACTCGCCAAGTGGCAACTGACTTTGGAGGCAGATATTCTCTTGTCTGGTGTGAAACAGACTAGGGAAGGTCTACCGTAGCATAGCTGACTTGGGAGGATGCTGAGGAAGCACGCGGTACGGTCCGACCAGGGTATGTGCTGTGTGACAGGAAGGAAAGTGCAGGGAAAGAAGAAGAAATGTGTAATGTGAATCCTGTAGTAAATGCTGTGAAGAATAGGGATGTGCTGCGTAAAGAAAATAGTAAAGTTGTTTATTTGAAAGCTGAAAAGGGCTGTGTCTCAATCTATGCAACACCGTCTAAAGGGAGCCTACAGCAGAGCAGAATGTTCCCTGAAGGTGCAGAAAGTGAAGCCACAGGTATGCAAAGAATTGGACATTGTTTTCAAGTGATGGGAGGCCAGGTTTCCTTGGCCATGACTGCAGCCCTGGCACTCTCTCACATGTACACCATTGCAGGTTCCTGTTATTGTCGGTGCAAGTGGGCAGTCACATGAAGTATGCTATTTGTATACTTGCAATCACTTGCCAACTAGACTCTTCCGGCATCTAGTTAGCAAGTGACCACAAGTAAGCAAAATGCATACTTGTGGTCATATGATCACCCACTAGCGAAAGCAATAGCAATGTGACAGCGTCTGCATCGAATGTTGTCACAATTCAGCAATCTGCAGTTACATAGAGTGATTGCAGACTTCTGTCCCAAGCCTCGACAACACCATTAACCCCTTAATCCCATATGACTTACTATCCCGTCAAGGTGACCTGGGACTTAATTCCCAGTGACGGGATAGTACGTCATATGCAATCAGCCGTGCTCAAAAGGGGGATCGGCCGATCGCGGCCGGGTGTCAGCTATCGCAGCTGACATCCGGCACTATGTGCCAGGAGCAGTCACAGACCACCCCTGGCACATTAACCCCCGGCATACTGCGATCAAACATGATCGCAGTGTTCCGGTGGCATAGGGAAGCAACATGCAGGGAGGGGGCTCCCTGCGTGCTTCCCTGAGACCCTCGGAGCAATGCGATGTGATTGTGTTGCTCCGAGGGTCTCCTACCTCCTTCTCCCTGCAGGCCCCGGATCCAAAATGCCCGTGGGGCTACATCCGGGTCCTGCAGGGAGGTGGCTTACCAGCGCCTGCTCAGAGCAAGTGCTGGTAAGCCTGCAGCCCTGCATGTCAGATCGCTGATCTGACACAGTGCTGTGCAGTGTCAGATCAGCAATCTGTCACTATAACATGATGCCCCCCCCCCCCCCCCGGGGCAATGTTATAAAGAAAATAAAAAAATATTCACATGAGTAAAAAAAAAACTAAATAAATAAAGAAAATATATATATATATATTGTTCCCATAAATGCATTTATTTATCTAAATAATTTAAAAAAATGATAAAAGTACACATATTTATTATTGCCGCTTCCGTAACGACCCCACCTATAAAACTGTCCCACTAGTTAACACCGTAAAAAAAAAAAAAAAAAAAGGAGGCAAAAAACAATGCTTTATTATCATACCGCCGAACAAAAAGTGGAATAACAAGCGATCAAAAAGACAGAAATAAATAACCATGGTACCGCTGAAAACGTCATCTTATCCCACAAAAAACGAGCCATGGCTGCCAATCATAAAAATCCGCTAAAATAAGTGCTATAAATAGTAAATCAAACCCCCCTTCATCACCCACTTAGTTAGGAAAAAATAATAAAATTAAAAAAATTATTTAATTTCTATTTTCCCATTAAGGTTAGGGCTAGGGTTGGGGCTAGGGTTAGGGTTAGGGTTAGAGCCAGGGTTAGGATTAGGGCTAGGGTTAGGGTTAGGGCTAGGGTTAGGGTTAGGGCTAGGGTTAGGGCTAGGGTTAGGGCTAGGATTAGGGTTAGGGCTAGGGTTAGGGTTTCAGTTAGAATTGGGGGTTTCCACTGTTTAGGCACATCAGGGGCTCTCCAAACGCGACATGGCATCCCATTTCAATTCCAGCCAATTCTTCGTTGAAAAACTAAAACAGTGCTCCTTCTCATCCGAGCTCTCCCGTGCACCCAAACAGGGGTTTACCCCAACATATGGTGTATCAGCGTAAGGACAAATTGGACAACAACTTTTTGGGTCCAATTTCTCTTGTTACCCTTGGGAAAATAAAAATTTGGGGGGCTAAAAAACATTTTTGTGGGAAAAAATGATTTTTTATTTTCACAGTCTAGTTTCCAATATGGAGTCACTTGTGGGGGGTTTCTACTGTTTAGGTACGTACATTAGGGGCTCTGCAAATGCAATGTTACGCCTGCAGACCAATCCATCTAAGTCTGCATTCCAAATGGCGCTCCTTCCCTTCCAAGCTCTGCCATGCGCCCAAACGGTGGTTCCCCCCCACATATGGGGTATCAGCATACTCAGGACAAATTGGACAACAACTTTTGGGGTCCAATTTCTCCTGTTACTCTTGGGAAAATACAAAACTGGGGGCTAAAAAATAATTTTTGTGGAAAAAATGAATTTTTATTTTCATGGCTCTGCGTTATACACTGTAGTGAAACACTTGGGGGTTCAAAGTTCTCACAAGACATCTAGATAAGTTCCTTGGGGGGTCTAGTTTCTAAAATGGGGTCACTTGTGGGGGGTTTCTACTGTTTAGGTACAATAGGGGCTCTGCAAATGCAATGTGATGCCTGCAGACCAATCCATCTAAGTGCATTCCAAATGGCGCTCCTTCCCTTCTGAGCTCTGCCATGTGCCAAACCGGTGGTTCCCCTCAACATATAGGGTATCAGCGCACTCAGGACAAATTGGACAACAACTTTTGGGGTCCAATTTCTCCTGTTACCCTTGGAAAAATACAAAACTGGGGGCTAAAATTAATTTTTGTGGGAAAAAAATAATTTTTATTTTCACGGCTCTGCGCTATAAACTGTAGTGAAACACTTGGGGGTTCAAAGCTCTCACAACACATCTAGATAAGTTCCATAAGGGGTCTACTTTCCAAAATTGTGCCACTTTGGGGGGGTTTCAATGTTTAGGCACATTAGTGGCTCTTCAAATGCAACATGGTGTCCCATCTCAATTCCTGTCAATTTTGCATTGAAAAGTCAAACGGCGCTCCTTCCCTTCTGAGCTCTGCCATGCGCCCAAACAGTGGTTTACCCCCACATATCGGGTATCAGCATACTCAGGACAAATTGCACAACAACTTTTGGTGTCCAATTTTTTCTCTTACGCTTGGGAAAATAAAAAATTGGGGGTGAAAGATCATTTTTGTGAAAAAATATGATTTTTTATTTTTACGGCTCCCGCATTATAAACTTCTGTGAAGCGCTTGGTGGGTCAAAGTGCTCACAACCACACATCTAGATAAGTTCCTTAGGGGGTCTACTTTCCAAAATGGTGTCACTTGTGAGAGATTTTAATGTTTAGGCACATCAGGGGCTCTCCAAACGCAACATGGCGTCCCATCTCAATTCCTGTCAATTTTGCATTGAAAAGTCAAACAGCGTTCCTTCCCTTCTGAGCTCTGCCATGCGCCCAAACAGTGGTTTACCCCCACATAGGGGGTATCAGCGTACTCAGGACAAATTGCACAACAACTTTTGGGGTCCACTTTCTTCTCTTACCCTTGGGAAAATAAAAAATGGGGGGCAAAAAGATCATTTTTGTGAAAAAATATGATTTTTTATTTTTACAGCTCCCGCATTATAAACTTCTGTGAAGCACTTGGTGGGTCAAAGTACTCACCACACATCTAGATAAGTTCCTTCGGGGGTCTACTTTCCAAAATGGTGTCAATTGTGGGGGGTTTTAATGTTTAGGCACATCAGTGACTCCCCAAATGCAACGTGGCGTCCCATCTCAATTCCTGTCAATTTTGCATTGAAAAGTCAAATGGCGCTCCTTCCCTTCCGAGCTCTGCCATGCGCCCAAACAGTGATTTACCCCCACATAGGGGGTATCAGCGTACTCAGGACAAATTGCACAACAACTTTTGGTGTCAAATTTCTTCTCTTACCCTTGGGAAAATATAAAATTGGGGACGAAAAATCATTTTTGTGAAAAAATATGATTTTTTATTTTTACGGCTCTGCATTATAAACTTCTGTGAAGCACTTGGTGGGTGAAAGTGCTCACCACACATCTAGATAAGTTCCTTAGGGGGTCTACTTTCCAAAATGGTGTCACTTGTGAGAGGTTTCAATGTTTAGGCACATCAGGGGCTCTCCAAACGCAACATGGCGTCCCATCTCAATTCCAGTCAATTTTGCATTGAAAAGTCAAATAGCGCTCCTTCCCTTCCGAGCTCTGCTATGCGCCCAAACAGTGGTTTACCCCCACATATGGGGTATCGTAGTACTCCGGACAAATTGGACAACAACTTTTGGGGTCCATTTTCTCCTGTTACCCTTGGTAAAATAAATCAAATTGGAGCTGAAGTAAATTTTGTGTGAAAAAAAGTTAAATGTTCATTTTTAAACATTCCAAAAATTCCTGTGAAACACCTGAAGGGTTAATAAACTTCTTGAATGTGGTTTTGAGCACCTTAAGGGGTGCAGATGTTAGAATGGTGTCACACTTGGTTATTTTCTATCATATAGACCCCTCAAAATGACTTCAAATGAGATGTGGTCCCTAAAAAAAAAGGTGTTGTAAAAATTAGAAATTGCTGGTCAACTTTTAACCCTTATAACTCTCTAACGGAAAAAAAATTTGGTTCCAGAATTGTGCTGATGTAAAGTAGACATGTGGGAAATGTTACTTATTAAGTATATTGTGTGACATATCTCTGTGATTTAAGGGCATAAAAATTCAAAGTTTGAAAATTGCAAAATTTTCAAACATTTTTGCAAAATTTCCATTTTTTTCACATATAAACGCAAGTCTTATCGAATAAATTTTACCATTATCATGAAGTACAATATGTCACAAGAAAACAGTGTCAGAATCATCAGGATTCGTTGAAGCGTTCCAGAGTTGTAACCTCATAAAGGGACAGTGGTCAGAATTGTAAAAATTGGCCCGGTCATTAACGTACAAACCACCCTTGGGGCTTAAGGGGTTAAGGCAAGTTGTTCTTTAGTCAAACAAAATACCATCCGCTTACCCATTCTCCTTATCCTGGCTTTCATATAATAAATATATATAGTGTATTCATAGCTTGTACTTCATGGTATATATCAAGAGATGTTTTCAATAATATATATCCCCCTATAATTAATGGAACATTTTTTGCCAGGAATGAACAAGGCTTACAGAAAAATATTTGACTTTAGAACACAGAAATTGGAAATGTCAATGACATGTCACATTATCGATCTATTATGCTGTCTGGTGATAATATTTTATTAGTCTTGCTGGAAGTCTATTACGTCGGTTATAGCCTGCAATATGCACATAAATTAAAGAAACCGATTTTAATATTGCTCCCTATATTAAAGCCAGGTATTGAGTATTGTCTTGCAGGGCTCAGCATGTAATTGGATCCCTGGATATGATAGTAAGTCAATAGGATTTCATGTTTGCAATGTCAGCATACATTACAGAAACATAGAAGAATAGTGTAATCAATTTAGTCAAGTGAAATCAGTTTTGAACAATCATTCAAATAAGATTCAAAGTTTGTATGGCATCTGAAGTCAAAACATATATGGAATGAATGATTTTTATTTAAAAGAAATAAATAAAAGGAATACATCTACTTCAGGGTCTATTTGGCTATGTTCACATATTGCTTTTTTTCTGCAGGCAAAACATATTCTCTTGTCAATAAAGAAGCGGCTTAAAATAAAGCAGGTTTTGTTAGTTTTCTGTGGCGATTTTCCTGCTGATGTTGTTGATGAGTTTCCTGCACCAAAAACACAGCAAAATCTGATATGTGCATTTTGCTGCATTTTTGCACTTACTCATTCCTTTCTACAGGTGAAAAAAATGCTGCAAAAACACTGAAAGAAGAGACACGAAGCAGTTTAAAAACTCAGCAGATTTCTAATTCAGTCCGGAAAAAACAATGTATGTGCATAAGACTTCTGAAATCTCATAGACTTTTCTGGTATTGTAAAACGCAGCTTTTAATTTGCAGAAAAAACTGCATCAAAACCGCAATGTGTGAACAAAGCCTTCTAATTGCTGTTAGTTTATCTTTGGGATCAGAATGGAACTTTTTAGGAGACTCTGTCACCATAAAAATGGTCGTGAAGTGCTATATTGTGCACATAGCTTAAGAGACACACAGCGTAATTGTGCACCTGTACATTAATACTAAAGGTGTGTGGATCCTATTTTTTCTATTTATTGCATCACTTTATGACATGGGAATATTCCTTTAATATTTCTTTGCACCCCCTGAAGATAATTCCAGAAGTATTGGTCGGCAGCTCACCTCTATCTGCCTATAGCAGTAAATATATATTGTAGGGACCATACTCGTTTAGGTGCGGCAGGAGGAAGACAGAGGAGGAGAGTTTCTTTAAAAAAAAGTCCATGTGGGTTTATTTGCTCCATAAACCCTTAAGCAACAACAAAAGGTAAAAAGCCTTTAGAGCCGGTAAAACAACACGAAATGTCCTAACTCGGGTTCTGCACCCTCAGGCCTGTGGGCAATGTCCTGCATGCAGGCTCGCTCTAGAGCCACACACACAGGAGGGCTTTTCCCTCCCCAGACACAGACAATGTGCCAAACAACAGCTTTTATTATGTAGGCTGTAACCACACCCACAGGGGATTTATGTGGGTAGCCAGACCCGCCCATCTCTCATAGCTACCCGCAACCCAGACCCAGGTGCACCAAACAACATCCTAGTGCTTAAGTGCACTAAAGAAAATACTCCGGGTTACATCACAGGGAGCACATACCTCCCATTGATTACGCGGCCATTAGCCTCCTTACAATATGTTTATGAGTGAATAGAAAAGATAAAAATTGACCCATTGCTAGCTTATGTGTATGGCCAAAGGAAATCTCACGCACTGTAGACATGATGGTAAAAACATCCAGCAATTTTTTAGCGTATTTTTCACGATGAAGATGTTGATGTGATTAGGACTAGATTAACTACAGGTTTGACATAAAATAATAAAACTTGAATCCATTAAGATGCTATAGGGATCCATTTCTATCAACAGAAATACAATCGCCTTTTTATTAGCATGAACCCTGTAACTTGAGATTTATCTAGATTTATCTACATTGTACTGGAAATAAACTTATGAACGATAATTCACTGTCTCCAATATGAGACAATGGAGCCTGAATGGACAACAATGGATAAAATTGTTTCCTTTTTGTGAAAGTAAGAAAAATCCACTTGTGACTTGTGATTCAACAGAAAAAAAATAAAACAAAAAACTAATGAAAATGACCTGGACAAAAATGATGGTTTCCTTAACGCAATATTTAGTTGTATGATGTTTTGAGCAGAGTTGAGCGAATATGTTGGGAATCGTTCACCGAATCTGAATTTACCATATTCGTGCCATATCGGTACCCTATTTATGCCAAATTTATGTTTGATGATTGGTTCCGAACATATTCGGTCATTTCCATTCCCATTGACTCCAATGATGCTCGGCTGTGTTCAAAATATTGCAAAAACAATATTTGCCACCGATCGTAATGGGAACCAAATTTTAAAAAATTTGCTCAACTCTACTTATGAGGCAAACAACAGAATTTTGTAACATTCAATGAGACTTCTGCATTGTACACAGGAAAACTCAATATAATCTTTATTAATAATAATTTAAAAACATAACATCACATCAAACCAAATTTGGGACAAAGGGTGAAATTGAAGCACCTTATACACACTGTGCTACATAGGTGACGGACATCCATACCCGGAATCAGAACCCACCACTAAATACCTGTAACTGTGTATATGGTCCAACAATGTGGACTTTAGCCAGCGTTCCTGCTTCAATGATATTGATATTACTAATCACTAGTTAATATGAGCTCCAACTGCTAGCACTACCATATAACACATACCCACCCAGAGTTACCACCAAGGGAACATATACATGCCGAAAAAATCAGCTAAAACCATTACCTCTGTAGTGGGGGTATCGCGGTGAGACTGAAGTCCGGGCAGTGGCGTCTGCCCCAACGCGCGTTTCGGACCTTATCCTTTTTCAAGGGGCCTGGCTATACTACCTCGCATTGATCTTTAAATAGTATCCTTCCCGCGTGTAAGGTGACATTGTCACCGGAAGTTGCGCGCCCGGCCCGGAAATGACGCGCCACGTCGTCAAGGCAACCACAGTAAACAGCGGGCACCGGCGTCACAGGGAGGGAAGGTTATATGACCGAACCACCCTGTAAAGATACCGATGAACCCGCGGTCACCATGGCACCCAGACGGCGAGCGCGTACAGAGCAGGGACCGCAACTACCTATACAAGATGGACATTGCCCAAAGATAATTCAACACTTAAAAATATAAATAAAACAGAAGGCATAACTAGGATCATGGGAGACAAATAGCTGGATACTGCACCTCCTATCAACGGCATACCGTTGCATGGAACTAACGGACCACTGGTATACATCTATTACATATAGAGGGTATCAGAGATTTTAACTGAAAGGCAGATAATTGTGATGGTTGTAAAACAAGAAGTGGACCCTCTGGACCGAGATGACGAACCCCCCAAGGGCGAGCTGACCAGATGGACCACCCCCTATACAGGGAGAGTTAGGGGCTGGCCCGTGAGGGACTATAGCCACGGAAGCTGGAGGACCAGGACGAGAAAAAGACCAGGGACAGGCGGGAGGGATGTTGCACGGAATAAGAGGACACTGAAGAAAAAACGGAGCAGGCAGATATGACGGGGAAAAAAGGACTAAACAGAAACACTGAAGAGACAGACGGAAACACTACAGGAACACTGGGACTGACAGAAGCTGGAAGCGGCACCAGGACTGAGAAGGTATTGCCAAGGAATAGGAAAAAACTAGATACTGCAGCGGCACGAGAGCAGACGGGAATACTGCGGGAACTCAGGGGCAGCGGGGTACAGAAGGAACACGGCTACTGGCGAGGCACTGCAGAAAAACAAAGACAAGCCGAAGTCAAAAGATAGATAGCACAAAAAGCTCAGGCGGCCAAGAGCACTAGAAAGCACAAGTGATCATAAGACATTGAGAGACTGCAGGAAGTGGATTAAATACCTGATGCAGTACAGTACTTCCGGGTATGAATCCTCCAGGAGCATAGAGAGGACGATAAGGAGCGCCGGCCGAAGGTTAGAAGTGCGCACGCGCAGCTTTGAACCTAGCGTGCGCGCGTGCGCAAGCAGCAGAGACTGGGAGCGAGCGCTGGGAAGAAGACGCAGAGGAAGAAGAGGAACGCCGGGACGCAGAAGACAGGTAAGTATGACAGGACGAAGCGGACGGCAGCGCGGCATGACAGACGGCAGCGGCATGACAGTTATATGTGAGTGAATATTTTGTATGACTGGAGTTTTCTGTTAACCCTTGTTTGTGTTGCCTTGTTTGTCGGGTTGGTGTACTAAGGTGCACAGTAGCGCCCCTGTTCCCTGGGTGGGGGAAGAGAAAAGACAGAGGGCTGACTCAGGAGATAAGGCAAGGGTGGAGGCCCCGGCAGAAGTATCCCAGGGAACGGGGAACTAGGTCACCCCCTAGTGTTAGGGACAGGGAAGGAGCCCCTGGTCCCGGGTCACCTGACAGCTGTGTCGTGACAGCGGTCTTCTGGCTCCACACTGTCACGGTAACCCAGTGACAATAAATATCCAAATGTCCATAAGCAAAGATTCCCTACCCCTGTCTTAGAAACTAGGTCAGCATGAGTTGTAAATACAGCCCTGCATGGAATTTATAATTTTCTGTAGACATAATATAATTGTTTACATTATTTCTGGATTTAGGACTGTTTATATGGATGTTATAACTTGCAATCCTATGGTAATCATTTATATTGCAAATTGGTTTTCTGATTGAATCCTGTATATTATCAGAGGATTATTTTTCATTTATTAAACTGGATTTTCATGCCAGAGAGGCAAATTGGCTTTCACAAGTCGAAACATTATTCCAGGGAAATCACAGATGGAGAATCCAGACTATAGTACAGTACAAAATATGAAACAAATGCTGAAAAATCCAATACTTTGGAAAAGTACCTGATAAATAAATTGATCCCACGAGGATTAAGGGTACAAATTTTGCCCTTAAATGGCAAATAAGATGAGGATTTTGCATCTAAATGGGAATCAGCATGTAATACCTGTTCTGTCATTTATACAATTGATTATTGACCAGAACAACAAAATAATGATAACATTTGAAACAGAAATAGATACTAACATTGGCGTTACTAAAATCCAATTGGCCCCTGTGCAAAATTTGGATCTGGAGTCCCACCTACATGTTGGTCAGCTGTATTAGCACTTGTAGCATTCTAAATCCTATAAAGACATAGGTGTTGACCTCCCATGATGTAATAATATCCCCCATCCTGTACTAAAGTCACCCATCCTGGGCGCCTTCCTGGCGTAATGTCCCCATCCTGGCCCCTTTGAGTAATATATGTCCCCCATCCTGTCCTGGTGCAATGTCCCCTATTCTTGACCTCTTCCAGATATATATGTCCCCCATCCAGGTGTAATATCTCAAGCCTGGCCCCTTCCAGTAATATATGTCCCCCATCCTGGCCCCTTCCAGTAATATAGTCCTTGCCCCTCTATATCAGTCTGTAATTGCTTGCTTGCTTACTGTAAGTGATATCTGTAATTTGTATGTAACCCCTTCTCATGTACAGCACCATGGAACCAATGGTGCTATATAAATAATAATAATATATGTCCCCCATCCTGGTGTAATCTCCCCATCCTCGCCCCTTCCCGTAATATATGTTCCCCATCCTGATGTAATGTCCCACACTATAGGTTCCTTCACGTAATATATGTCCCCAATCCTGGTGAAATGTCAGCCATTATGGGACCCTTCCATGTAATATATGTCCCCCTTCCTGGTGTAATGTCCTCATCCTGGCCCCTTCCAGTAATATATTTCCCCCATCCCGGACTCCTTTCTAGTATAATGTCTCAGTTCCTGGGCCCATCCTATAATAATGCTCCCCCTTCTGCCGCTATTCTCTAACACATTAAAAAAAGAAGATTCTTCTCACCTTCCCCCACTCCCACAACACGCGGCATCCACTTCTATAGCTGGTGCACAGGCCAGCAGCTGACTTTGACGTGCCTGCCATGGGTGACGCATGATGACACTGTCAATACGAAAGAGAAATATTTAAAATTGAAATGAAGGGAATGTTTAACACATGGGAGAAACAGATTAAGTAAATGAAACATAAGAAATATCAGAAGAATCTACAAGATCAGGAGTTGAATCGCATATACACATGGAAACAATCAAAAAGGGAGTCCGGGACCAGAGTGCCTCTATCTCTTCTCACGTCTCAACAGACACTGATTCTGTACCAACTTTTGGACTTACAGAAAGACACTCAATAAGGAAGGAAAAAAGGAAACAAGAAACCAATCAACATATATCAAATACAAAGAAAACTGAGGATAATCGAGATGCAGCAGAAATGAGCAACACAATGAAGGTAATTAACCTTTTGGATACTATTTTTACTACATCTCAGATATAAGTTTTGAAATCAGATTTGACATTTCCCTCGCAGCTAAATTTGATTGCTTTTCAGCAATAAAGGATTCACACCTCTGCATACAAAGTACATTTTAAGAAGATGTACAATATGATAAGTTTCAGCCTCCGAGCCCTTTAATTACAACAGAGGAATTGGAAGCAGTGAAAATTTTGGAGTTTCAATTGTAGGAACAATGATCAAGACATTTCCTCCATCAACACTGCCTCCTAATATTGATTTATTCGTAAAACTATTTAGTGAGGCCTTTAATAAAATACCACCTAACATATTAAATGACAACTATACAAAGGAACAGGAACACTGCCTATGCTCGGAGTACACAGAACGCTGCCGATCAGTGGTCTTGTAGATCTGCAACATGTGGCCCATGATACATTGACATTTAGAAAACTGTCACACTGGAGGAATTACATGTAGGGAAACATTTTATAGGTATTTTTGCGCTCATAGTGGGGTGGGAGGTGTGGTCGCCTTTAATTATGGAGCTACAATTCTGACAGTTCATACATGCAGGGCTGACAGGCAATAATTAGAAACGGATCAGATTCAATACTCCTCATGTGTGGACACTGCTTGCACCTTACCTCTTACATGTGGATGCCAACATGATTAACTTGCATGTAACTCATTCAAGTTATACAACCTCAAGGAAGAAAAGCAGCCAGTAACCCCTTCCTGACATTTGCAGTACATGTATGTCATGATCAAGAAGGAATTCCCGACCAATGCAATACATTAGGGCTGTGTGCCGGCGATCGCCACAGGGTGTCAGTTGATTCTGCTCTTGTTCTCAGTGGCAGGAACGGTGAACGCATCGCTCCCGGCACTTTCACCCCCTAAATGCTGCGATCGGTGGGATCACAGCATTTAGAGAGCAGGCAGAGGGAAGAAAGCCCCTCTGCCCTTGGATGACAGACTTCGCGACTTATCTCGGGGTTCCGAACATTGCCATGGTGACCCGATTTCGTCATGACATCTGGGTCACCAGGCACTAGGAAGTTAGTTAGATCATGCGTAGTGAATCATCTAATTAACTTGTGTCTGCAACTCTGACAGTTATAAGTATTGCAATGCTGCTGCTTTGCTATGCATTATAACTGCGATGAGACTGCAGAATGTAAAAGTCCCATAGTGGGAATAAGTTAAAGAGTTGGTTTTTTTAAAATCATGCTATTTTAACACATTTCCCCATGTGGAAATGTAAAATCTGGGGCTAAAATAAAATGTTGGTGGTAAAAATATAATTATTTTTTGCTTCATAATGGTATAAAATTCTGTGACCCACCTGTGGTGTCAATATGATCACTGCACCCCTAGTTCCCTCCAAATTCAGATGACAGAGTCCCTTTAAGGTTCTCATGACCGCACGGCCATGCGCTAGTATTGAATCAGTTTTGTGCATGTGCCTGTGTGATCACATTTATGTGTGTTCAGGGACTCGGCTGAAATAAGCCCCTAGAATGCCGGCACCTCCGGCGAGGAGATTGTATGTGTGCGTGACCACAGACTGCCTTCAGCTCGGCAGTTAACTGTGTGCTCCTGTGGGGTTAACAGGGCACAGCGTCTTGTTTCTGTGCGACTCTGTGAAGTAACAGAGTTCGCTTAAACCGCCATATAGTGCCGTCATTTGCTGGAAGCAGGTTCCTCCTGCACGGTGGACCCCGGGCTGGGAACGCACCAATAATAACATCTATATTTACTCGGTGCGTTCCGCCAGCCCTAACAGCCACCTTCACAGAATGCAGCCTTAGTGCTGCTGAAGGTGGCTCTTTTACTTAAAAACGCCCTGGGGGGGTGACAGGTTTCATTTAACTTAAATTTTGTGAGCAAGTGACAGTATCTCTTAAGCTAAAGAAAAGAGGTAAAGCAACATAGTAATGAGAATTAACAGTGCCAGGAAAAATGACAGTGACTTTGATTACCGCGCTTCTGTCATTTTGTGATTAGTTTTTGACTACACGGCTTGAACAGGTCAATCACCTTGAATCTTGAACCTTGTGCTCTATTTGTGCTGCCCACATGGATGAAAAGCACATTACAGAACCACAGATAGGGACTGTACATTTTTGTCACAAACCACTATGAAATCTATGAAAACTATTTCGAAAATTGATTACATGAACAATTTAAAAAAAATCAGTGCAAAGATATTTGCAGCCTTTAACTTATTGTTAGATTGGCTTTCGCATTTTTGTAATATTTCTTCTCTCTAGGTGAGACTACATGTCTGATTTTGACTTTGTAATTGTCTCCCTGCAGCTGCCTGGAGCTCAGACTATTCATCATTTAGAGCTGCTCAGAGTTTGAGAAATAAGACTCTAAAAGCTCATTGTACTTTTGTGTGAGCAGGACAAGTCCCTGGAGATGGAGCATGTCTACAACCTTGCTTTACTAAATATAGCCCAAAGGCTTCCTGATTCTAAGATTTCATTTCTTCTATGACTTCTGCCAAAATTATTTTTATATCAGCATCAGTTATCGAAATCCGAATTATGCAATGTTCTTCACATTGTTTCAAAACTTAAATTTCACATCTTTAGTAACTAAATTTTCATACATAACAATGTTTTGCTGATTGTTCATACTACACAATAGGTTTAGGGCACATTAGAGGTTTTACACCTAGCCACTGATGAGTGGGAGCGCCATATCATAGAAACTCAGGGTGCCAACCTCCACTGATAGTTAAGGCACCCTGAGTTTCTAGGACAGTGGTCCCCAACCTTTCTGACCTTGAGAGCCACATTCAGCTCTGCAAGAGGGTCGCGAGCCATATCCAGCTACTACCCCCCTCACAGTAGTGGCAACCAAAGCCACCATTACGGGTATATTGATAACCAACGCTTCTCAACACAAATCACCCCGAAGCAGTATACCAAGATTCAGGGGTTCCCACCACACCCCACTACATTCAGCATTCTCCCATTACGCACTCCCAACACAGTCACATCCTTCTTCAAGCACATCTTCTGTCCGGTAGTATCATCCTGTCTCCAGCGTACCATACTTAAATTATCTCTAAACTCCAAGACCAGTAGAAGTGTACCCAAATCTGCTCTTCTATGTAGGGCTGCTCACAAAGTTCACCATTTTGACATGTGCTCTACATACCAAATTAACTAAATCTGGAGCTAATGCACCAAGCTGGCAGACAGCTGTGAGCCACAATTCATGGGACTGCGAGCCACATGTGGCTCCCGAGCTACAGGTTGGGAACCCCAGTCCTAGGACATACTAGCCCACACAATTTGTGATTTGCTTGTGCTTCCTCAGAGGTTTCTGCCCCATTTTTTCATTCTTTCTTTTCACATATACATATTTTCTTGTTTTATATTGTATGTATTATATTCCCCTAACCTATACTTGCGATACTTTTTAAACTTCTCAATAAAACTTATAGTTTAAGGGGTCTTTTTCTGTTTTTGGTTTTGTTGCTCAATTTGGACCTCACCTTATAGCTTTACTGGTCTTAGTAATTAACGAACGTCCAAGTGGTTCCATCTCAACTATTTCACATTTTTTTTATTTGATAATATTCCTGTGAACATATCACATTACATTCATACTTAGGTAAAATATAAGGCAAAGCAGCTCTAACAGTTATAAGGCTAAATCTTGTCTGACTAAACATAGATATTATTAACAAGTTTAACTGCAATTCTGATCTGAATTGAGCGCATGTGGGGGTTGCCTGGTTGCTAGGGAATCCGCATATGTAATCAAGCTGTCTATCAGCTGTAAATCATGCTGCTGAGGCAACAAAAGCTAAATCTCCGAGCAGTTACAAATACTCGGAGACCTCCCGAGCAATGAGTGCACTCGCTCATCACTAGTAACTACATGTAAGAATTACATTTAGCAAATATAAAGGATGGGGTGCCTTTGTTCACCTTGTGGTCTTGCTATTTTATAACAGTGTTATGTATGAAAAAACTTTTCAGAAAACACTATTCCATCCCATTGAGTCTACCAAAAATAGAGATGAGTCAATGTTTTAAAATTTGAATTTCCAGACTTTGATGAATTTTCCACAAAAATTTGATTTGCTGTGAAGAAATTAGAGCAACATAGAGAGAGAGACAGTGAGGACCCCACTGACCATAAGAGATTACAGTCTACAGGTGAGAGAAAAGACTTACTATAAGAATTTTACACTCTATAGAAGAGACTTACCCAGTGGTTCTGGAGATGGAAAATGACTCTGCTGTGCAAACTGTGCTCCACTGTGAACCACTGATCTGTGATGGCCCGGATACTGACCACCACTGTCCAAGGTGTGATAATCCTCTAGATGTCATAGTTGCAGGGCATTATGGGGAAGCCCATGCGACCATGCAAAAATATTTTAGAACGCTCTCTAATGCTTCAGCATTGTGGAAAATTAATCTTAAAATATCCAAATTCAAGTGAAACCACAAATTTCAGGAAATTCGACTCGAAATTGGTTAGCAAACTAAAAGAACATGATCTTTTATGCTGTTTAGAAGGTGAAAATTGTATTACTGCCATCATGGGACCATTTATGGAGTTTTTTTGTGTTTTGGGGGAGCAGTGGACATGTTTCTCTTTAAAATGCATTAAAAAGTTACGGATGCCAATAACAGACACAAGGATGACAAATGGGTGGCATATCAATTAAACCATTTTTTCTGGATGGAAATTGAACAATTTTTCATTTGCTGGACTTGACCTAAGAAACCACATTTTTTTGTGTAAACTCAAAATCTAACACAATGTAAATTTTGAGCAAGAACCTCATAACTGACATTACAGAATTTGTAACGCCTCTATGGGATGTGGTTTTTGAGGCATCTGAGTAAGACCATGCCTTCATTGCCTATGTCATGCTCAAACAAGCATGTCCTTAAGTCAAGCTTTAGGAATGTGTGATCTCCAACAAAAAACCTAATTCAGGTGCCTGAGTTTCACATACGTGTTTCTGGTTTTTACGGATTGAACATGTAGTTATTATAGTTTATAAGGTTGTTCACTTGACTGTTTTTTGCAAACAGAGTGTTCGCCAAGAAAACAAAGTCGAGAATCAAAATCACATATTCAAGTCTTTGGGTCCTGTGGGTCCTAGTCCTTGTGCTATCTGTTTTTCATGTTAGCTTGACAGTAAAAGCTTAAGAAACATCTCTTGTTTTTTCAGCAAGAAAAACTGATGAAACACTGATGGCAAACCTGACAAACTGACCAAACACTTATGAAAATCTGATTCCAAACACAGACTTAAATCAGTCCATTTTTTTCACGTACAAGAAAACAATGGAAATCTGAATGAGTCCTTATGCAATATTATAGCTGTGGGTAATTTAGAAATCAATTTGAAATGAGTCTGCAATATACTTGACTTTTGTCTATTGAGAATAAGACAAAAAGAAAGACAGAAAAAGGTTCATCACATTCATGACTGATGTTATGTTTCTGAACCACATGTAGTTTTGTTACATTCCTCTGGCACAGAATTTACCGAGGCACAAGACAAAATGTAGCACGCACATGTTGCCAGCTGTGAAATGTCGAATGACTCTCTGTCTCTCTTTAATATTGCATACGTAGGCAGAAGTAAAGAGGTGGAAAACTATAGATCTTGGTCTACTTACAGGAAATTCATCTTGTGATGTCACCGATCCTGTAGGGAAACATTATACTTCAATACAAAGAAAATGGAAACATTATTCAATATTATAGAAAATTACACAGAGGATCAAGCATGAAGGCGCTGAAAGGAAGCACGAGAGAAGATGATTCATTCAAATCTCAGGTCTTAACGAGAATTAGTACAGACAAAATAATTACAAGGAAGAAAATAAGGGATGTACAATATGAGCCCAGGCTGAGAGAGGAAAGATATTGATCCAACATAAAGGATATGGACAAACTGTAGGCTACAAGACATGGTTGTTGCTAAAAATGAAGTATAGGAGATTGGTTTGGTGATCAATTATTTATAAATACAACATTTCATTCAGAAAAGACCTGTTAATTTTCTACTAAGTTATCAAGCCTTTGTTAAAAGATTGGAGGTGAGAAGAATCACAGTCAAGGATCTGATGGACTTTACCGGAATGATTCTCACTGTGCGTGGGGTCGTTGTTGACAAGAGCAAATTGTGACAACAATTTTCATGCAACGTGCCTTCAGTCTAAAGATCGCACATTTAGGATTAGTCACTACCAACAAATTTTCTCAGTCATTCTAGGTCATGGCCTTCGTTATCATATAAAGGAAAAGTAACTTTAGACTTCTTTTCTCAAAGGTAACATATGAAGAATGCAATTTTCCTGTAGTTTGTGTATGATGAAGGTGGAAAGCCTGAGACTAGCGCTGTGATGTCACTATGATAAATGGCTAGTAATTAATCTAACACTCTCTCTATTCCCACAATCTAGATGATCGCTGTGCTGCTGGTTAGCAATTTATGATTCCCTTTCAGCAAATCTAATCATAACTAGGAACATGTTAGAATGGTGTTCCTACATCCAGGTCTGCAGCCCCTGGTTCTTTTGTTCATACATTGTAAAGAAATCGCCCATTTCATTATTTTAAGTTATCTTTATTCTGCAAGAAGGCTAAAATGTAAAGGATTCATTTAATGGAGTACTCTGGGCTGAGAATATGCTTCTGTAGTCACTTTACATGACTGCAGTTTGCCAAATATTGACCACTTGCAATATACAGTACATACTGACAGTATTGCTCTCTATTGCCAGGTCAAGCATGCAATCTATATAGTTGTAGTCACGTGGCAACTAGATTCTCATCTGCTGCTCTCCATAGAACATTGAGACAAGCAGGAAAAGTTGGCAGTCACTCACTTAAGCTGGCAATAGATGAAATCCGGTCAATGTGCACACTGAACACTGGCAGGACTCTGCAATGTGCAGTCACGTACACTGACTGCAGATATTTATATTAGGCTACTTTCACACATCAGGTTTTTTATGTTAGGCAGGATCCCGGAAATTTGTAAAAAAAAACCTGATCTGTTGCAAATTGTGAAAAACTGATGCAACGGATCCGTTTTTTTTTTTTGCTGGATTTGTTTTTTTTTTTATAAATGAACACAGGGATGGAGTTTGGACTTCCTGTTCTGGGGAAAAGAGGAAAGCGAGAGAGAGATATCCTAGAACGGCATGTGCATGATTTGTATGGAGAATGCATGAAAACCAGATTCGGAGGCCAGATTCATCATTTCACATGTCAGTTTCATCCGTTTATTGCTGGAACCGTCGCTTGGCGTTTTTCGCTGGACAGAAAAAACGTTACTATGAACATTTTCTCCGGCCGCCGGAAAAATTATTTTAGATGGATCCGGCAAAAAACGGATGAAACGCATGGCCATCAGGCACAATCCGGGGGTAATAAAACTCTATGAGAAAAAAACGGATCCGGCGGGAAAAAAACTGACCTTTTTTTCAAAACTTGCCGGATTGTGGCTGACGGCAAAAACCTGATGTGTGAAAGTAGCCTTAAGCCCAGTTAACTTCTCTAATATCTTCAGACTAAGGCTACTTTCACACTTACGTTTTCAGCTAACC
Source organism: Ranitomeya variabilis (assembly GCF_051348905.1). NCBI lineage: Eukaryota > Metazoa > Chordata > Amphibia > Anura > Dendrobatidae > Ranitomeya > Ranitomeya variabilis. The sequence continues at coordinate 68,333,271 of NC_135237.1, read as the reverse complement.
ATCACAATGCGTCGTTTTGTGAAAAAAACGCATCCTGCAAAGTTGCCCACAGGATGCGTTTTTTCACATAAGCTTGTATTACCGACACATCGCGACGTATGGACACACGGTCCATACGTCGAGCACTGGATGTGTCGGTATTTGGCGGGCCGTCTTATCAAAAAACGTTCAAGGGAACGTTTTTTCGTACATCCTATCCTGCATTTTTTAATGCGCATGCCCGGCCGGAAATCCCCCCCTCCTCCCTGGGACTTTACATTGGACAGTGGACGCGTTGAAACACTGTGTGCGCTGCTCACGTCACTCAAAATTTCACACACTTCCATCGGTACGTCTCGCCGACGCTTTGTGACGGCCCCGTACCAACGGAAGTGTGAAAGAAGCCTAAAAGACCCCATACACATTAGACTAATGTCGGCCGAAAAGATATTGGAGGGTTCAGCTGAAAGTCTAATGTACAGTATGTCGGGCGCTGGTCGACTGAGTTTCAGGTGAGAAGTCAATTTCACATGTTCGATTTCAGACTGTCAATTACATTGTTGTCTGTGAGATAAGACACTGGTCAATGTGTCAGTAAGCAGCTTTCTCACAAAAAACACAAGAGCGCTAAGCAGAACATAGGTGGAGATGGCCTAACAATGATTCAGCCAACAGCCATCTACTATGTATGGCGGGCTTAACACTGTTAATATAATGCATTCATTGAAACTTCCTTCAAAAACGTTTTGTTTAGATCTCCATACATAGGGCCTATTTTTATCTTGAAAACACCATGGTAATGTAGTATTTTTATGTCACCGCTGTGTGCACGTCTAATATGCCTTGACAGTAGTGAGTCAACTTATGCATTTATTAATCTCATGGAGATTCCTCTCCTTTTAGAACATGTACATTTAGCTATCTATACGATTTCTGTTTTTTGGTGCTTTATAAATTGCCAGGTTGTATATTTCTAATTGTTTTAAGGGGTTTCAAAATTTCTTTTTTAACGTAAGAATATACATGAGTAACCCCTACCAGATTGCAGCCCTTTATAGACTCCTGGCAGATTCTCTGAGTATAACATATCACAAAGAGAAATAATTCAAAGATATATGAATACAAATTTGTGGAGACACGAGGGTCAGTGGGTTCTCTTGTCTGCTTTCCCAGCTGTCTTTAGAAAGACTGCTTGGACCAGGGCTCATCCCACTGAACAACTGTACTTCTTTCTCGTATGCAGAATACTACTCAGACAACACAGAGTGAGGGTAACACAGTGGGGTGATACTTTATTGGATTACCAACAGTCAATAGCATATAGTACAGTCCTGGAAAATACACAAGATGGTGCAAATGGCAGAGTCTCACCCTTCGGCTGGCTCGCCAGGAATTAGAATATCTGCGACTTCGGGTCTTCCAGGGCCAACTACCCCAACTACAGACAGAAGGTAGAGGCAAGCTTAGAAAGCTGACATAGTCTATTGAGGTATGTGGTCAGATGACCTGATTGCCCCAACCTGGGTTCTCCAAATGCCTCCATGGGTGCAGTAATGGGCAGTAAATAAAATCTGTATTCCTCCAGTTGGAGCCATGGTATCTTGGCTGCTGTTTTCTAAAGTCTCTCTGGAAACAAAGGCAGATCCCCTTTCTAAAGCCCACAGATGTTATTCTGAGCATTCTTCCACAGCATTGGGGGAAGTTTGGAGGAGATAATTCCTCATTGCTCTAGTGTTCAATTAACCTGTATATTTTGTCCTTCAAGAGTTTGTAGCATAGTCAACTGCAGCACTGGTACAATGGGTAATTATCAGGCATTTAACATATTAACAAACATCGATTGTTCAATTAACCTGTGTCTTTGTCCTCGAATGTAAGTTATAAGTATAAATTGTAGGGTACAATTATGATACATTAGGTAATAAGCAGGCCTTCAACAAATCAACATACAGTGAATCTATATACAACAAGAGTCAATGTACAGGCTCATATGAACAATGGCTCAATACGTCTGGCAGAATTAAGAATAAACACTGTCATCACAAAATTCATTAAACTAAAAAAGATCAAAATAAGTCGACCTGGCTTCAACAACCTGTAAATGGCTCTGTTATAGTAAATTGGCTTGAAAACTGCTAATGGAGATTTCGCCATTGCCTGGGTGGTTTCACATCAATATCAGTATTTAAAAGAAACCTGTCAGCTGGATTTTCCTCTAGCAGCAACATGATGTAAGGACTGAGACTCCAATTCCAGCTTACTAGCTGCGCCAGTTATGATAGAGTCACATTTTTCTCCGCTGTGTATAATCTCGCTCGCACCACTGATTTTTTTTATTACTGAAAAAAATCTGAAAAGAATAATTCAAATCACACCCCTTTTCTCTCCCTTTGTATCTCAATGACCAGAAAAGTCTGATACAGTAACATATAATGTTAATTAACCCGTTTCATAAACGTTTTAATGAGAATTTCATTTTTTCAGCTGCCACAATCAAAAAAATGTAAAAAACTATCAAAATATCATGTCTACCCTAAAATCAATAAAAACATCAGCTCAAGGCACAAAAAAGTCCTTGCAGAGCCCCATTTTTCGAAAAATGAGAACAAAAACATTATGGGGCTCAGTAATGGTTTTTTTAAAATAATTTATGATTTTTTTACCACTTAAATAAAAAAAAATATGCATGCTTGGTATTGTCTCAACTTTGGTATTGGTATCTCCGAAAATCATATTGCCAGGTGGGTTTTATAGTACAATAAATGATGTAAAAACAAACCCCCCCAAAAAAAATCATTTGTGAAATTTCACTTTTTTTCTCAATTTTTTTTCCTGTATTCCAGTACATCACATGATAAATTGCATAGTGTCATTCAAAAGAACAACTCGTCCAGCAAAAAAAGTTAGCCCTCATATGGTTATATCAATGGACAATAAAAAAGTTATGGCCTTTGGAACAAAGGAAGTAGAAAATGAAAGTTCAAAAACAGAAAATGGCCTTTTTGACAAGGGGTTAAATGATAATCGCCTCATGTAAACATGTAATTTTACATAAAATGTTCCCTTTAAATGTTTTTTCTGCAAAGATCATAGGGCGAGAGTAAGAAGAAAACCAACATTTCATCCTATGTGAAATGTGAGACCTTTTAATAATCATGTGATTTATGCAAAATGTTAATTCAGGGGGTTTCATCAAATCAATTTCCTTGCAGTGCGATTATAAAACCACACAGACCAGCGGTGCTTATGTTGCTTTTCACTATCTATACATTTTCAGCTGATTACCATAAAATGTGACCTCTCGATTCTCACGTTCTGTTGTCACATTTTATATGAAAATGTCTCCATTTGTCTCCAGTTTCTATTTTATTTCATGTTCAGTGCCCTCAATAAATTATTTTCCAATTTCGTTTTACTCCGCTCACTACATCTCCATTTTCGTCTGCATATTGCATGTTAGATTCATAAGAACTTTACTACTGATGAATTAGAAATGAAAAGGAGCATTAGTAATGTTTTCATGGTAGACTGGAAGAATCGGGTACAAAGAAGCTGGTGGATTTGGCCATGTTTTCTCTGAACACGGAAGGACTAATGGAAAATGCACAGACTTTTGTATGAAGAGATAAATACTACAAAATCAGTGACTATTTACATTGAGTATCTGAAAGATTATTTCCAAGCACTGACAGGTGAAATGAAAATTATTGATTATGTCCCTGAAATAGCACCTGTGAGAGGTGGGATATATTAGGCAAGTTCTTGAAGTTGATAAGTTGGAAGCCATAAAGTAGGCACATGTAAGGACAGGAGAGACTTTGACTAAGGACAAATTGTAATGACTAGACGTCTGAGACAATAGAATTACCCATCTATGGAAAATGCCAGAAAACAAATCAGACACATGGATGACACATCTCACAACCTATAGGACTATCCAGAAACATTTTTTTGTAATTTGCTCCCCTGGAATTCAACATTTTGCTGAGCTGTAGAGGGCCAGCAAAATGTTAAATACTCAACTCACCTCTACATCCACCTCACCAATGATACATGCATTCGAAGAGGAGTAGGGATGAGCGAACGTGCTCAGGGATACTTGGATATGACTCAAGTATCTGGGTGCTCGGATGTGCTCACCACTCGGCGAGCATTAGCTGGTACTCGATTTTAATCACGAATCCCCGAATCATTTAGTTTATTAGTGGCTTTAATGCAATGGGCTGGCCGTGTGACATCATCAGGGGTTAGAAAAGGACAGGCGCCCCCATGCTCGGCACACTGAAGCCATTGTACAGCTCTGTGACTATTCTTATTGGAGGGAGTGCTTGTCCCACTCATGTGTGTGCACAGCTTAACGAATCAGAGTTCTCTAGCGTTGATATTGGTGCTGATTCTGGATCATCATGCTAAGAGTATGTGCTTTGCTATTTGTATCACATACATTCTGCATTTAGCCTAGTAAGGGAGATAGAGTTGCAAGAGCAAGGAGAGTGGCTGAATACAGTCTCTAGGCAAGGATAAGGGTTTGGCAGTCCATTTCTAAATATATAGCTGCTGCAGTTGATCACTTTTTGAGGGGAGGAGGGTTAAATAATTGACTACATTGTATTTAATTACTCCTCGATAGAGTATTACGTGCTTTGCTGTACATTTAGATGTTGTATAACACTCCCAAAAAGCGTTGACAATTTCTTCTGCATTCAATTATACATCCATGTACTATTATGTGCCCTGCAGAACATTTCAGTGCTAAATAACAGTCCCAAAAAGCATTGAAAAATTTTTCTGTATTCAGTTACTCGTCCATATACAATTGCATGCTTTGTAGTACATTTCGGTGGCATATAACACTCCCAAAAAACATTGAAAATTTTTTCTGTATTAAATTACTTATTCATAAACTATAATATTCTACATGGTACATTTTGGTGCTATATAACAGTCCAAAAAAGCCTTGAAACTTTTTTTATATTCAATTACTCATTCAGATACTATTACGCTCTCTGTAGTACATTTCGGTCGCATATAACACTCCAAAAAAGCATTTTAAAAAGTTTCTGTATTTAATTACACATATATATATATATATATATATATATATATATATATATATATATATATATATATATATATATATATATATATATATATATATATATATACCAAAACAGGGAAAAAAAGGCAGCACTCCAGTTCTTTTAAAGATGAAAAAACTTGTGAATAAACGTCACAAGTTTTTTCATCTTTAAAAGAACTGGAGTGCTGCCTTTTTTTCCCTGTTTTGGCATACTATTTGGGTGAATGAGTGGACCGTCTTGCCTGGGAGGCCTGGCACCCATTGGTGAGCATTGTGCTGTTCCAATTTTTCTATCTATATATATACACATATATATATATATATATATATATATATATATATATATATATATATATACACTATTACTTGCTCTAAGAAACATTTCTGTGATATATAACAGTCCAAAAAAGTGTTGAAACATTTTTCTGTATTCAATTACATATCCATACACTATTACGTGCTCTGTGGTACATTTTGGTGTTATATAACAGTTCAAAAACATTGACTTTTTTTTCTGTATGCAATTACTCATTCATATACTATTACGTGCTCTGTGAAACATTTCAGTGGCATATAACTTTCCCAAATAGCGCTGAAAATGTTTTCTGTATTTAATTATTCATCCATATATTATGTGCTTTCTGGTACATTATATTGTTATATAACAGTTCAAATAAGCATTGAAACCTTTTTCTGTATTCAATTACTTATCCATATACTATTACCTTCTCTATGGTTCATTTCGGTGTTATATAACAGTAAAAAGAGAGTTGAAACATTTTTCTGGATTCAATTACTCACTCATAGAGTACATTGCGGTGTTGCTAATCACTTAATCATCACCCTCATCTTACTTTCTCCCACCATGTTAAATACCAGGAGACTAGTGATCCCAAACTAGGACTCTCTGAGGAGCTCTTTACAACATCAATTGTGGCCTCTCACCTTGAATATTCCAAGAGGGACAGGAGGAGAAGCGGTTTAGTGATACACAAAGCATAGAGCAGCAATGGCCACAAGAAGATTACAGTGGGGAACGGCAAATTTTGTCTAAGGAGGAAGATGATAAGACACAGTGGCAGATAAGTCACATTGTTGTTAAGTCACCACGTCAGAAGGCCAGCAGAGCTGAGGTGGAGAGATCGGCAACACCGAAACAGGCAGCAAGAGGCAGTGGGGTGACCAGTGGGAGAAGGTGGGCAACTCTTTCGCAGAGCCTTGACACTCCTGAATTTCTCAATCAAAGTGGTGTTCCCCAGTCTGGGTCTATTTTACAGAGAGTTCTGAGACAAAAAAATGGTCATTTGCAACCTGTGCCATGCCAAAATCAGTAGGGACCTGACCACTAAGAGCCTAACCACCACCAGCATGATCTGACACATACCATCTAAGACCGCGACTCAGTGGGCCGAACACCTGGGTCCAAGATTGGTGCCACCACTGCCTCTTTCCCAGTGCTAAGTGCTTACTAGTCCCCTATCTATGACATTGGCGCAGATGACTCCTGCTCTGCACCTGTCCTTGCACATTTTACAATCTGACACACTATCATCAGGCACTTCCAAATCCTAGTACCAGCACAGCGTTCAGCTGTCCCTACCCCAGGCCTTAGATCAAAAGAGAAAGTTTCCAGCCACTCAACCACAGACCAAAATGTTAAATGGACACGTTTCCAGGCTGCTTGCAGTGGAAATCTTGCCATTTAGGCTTGTTGACCACTTTTTCTCCCAGTGTGGCATCCCTGCCTTGTACCAGCACGTGTCCAGGAACATCACCCGCGCCCTTACCATCGCAGTTACTGGGATTGTCCACCTAACGATCGACATGTGGACAAGTGCTTGTGACCAAGAACTCTACATTTTACTGATAGCACACTGGGTGAACATTGTGGAGGCTGCAGATGAGTCCCACCCCGGCACAGCACTCCTGCCGCCAATTATTGCTGGCCCTACCTCTGTCAGGGTTTCCTCCACATCATACATCAGTCCTGCACCCCCTCTTGCTCTCTCTTATCATCCATCTCCAATGTGTTATCTCAGACAGCGTCATCCACATCTGCCAAAAGTTAGAAGCTCTGCATCACTCCTTCAGCAAAGCGTCAACAGGCTCTGGTGAAGCTAATTTGTGTAGGAGACAAAATGCACACCACAGCAGAGTTAATTAAAGGAATAACAGATGAGATGTCATCGGAATAACAGATGAGACGTCATCGGCACAGCGATCCCACTTCTGTGCTTACTTAAACAATCAGTGCTGACAATTAAACATGAAGCTTTGCATGCAGATTAGGTGCAGATGGAGGAAGACATGAGACAAGGAGATACTACACAGGCTCACTCTGATAACAATGAAAAAAGCCTGAATTAGACCCGACTTTTCCACACCACCAGATGACTGCAACACATAAAGTGTTTATAATGTTCAGTATCTGAATGAGGCTCACAGTTGTGGCCATCTAGGGTCTATGGATGACTGAACGACCCTTCCTATAATTTTTTGCTGGGTTTGCACTTTGTGCAAAGCCTTTATGAGTGTAAAAGTAGCACAACTACACCTTAATTTTTTATGAGGCACTACAGTTGTTGCATTCAAGGGTGTATGGATGACCCTGCTTGTAATTATTGGCCAGCTTTGCACTGTGTGCAGAGCTTTTATGAGTGAAGGAGTAAAACAACTACACTTTGTTTACAATATTGGAATGAGGCACTACAGTTGGTGCCTTCAAGGGTGTATTGATCACCCTGCTTTAAATTTTTGGAAGGATTTGCACTTAGTACATAGCCTTTATAAGTCTAGGAGAACCACTAAAATACAATTTGAACAGAATGTGCAACAGGGCCTCATTTGTGTCTAATACAGGGTGTATCTGAGTCCCTCTGTATCCCTAATTTTTGGCACTTATTCCTACCTTCATAAGTTACACTGACCTTTCCAATTTTTTTAGAAAAAAAATAAATTTTGGTTTACCTAAATTATATATTTATTAAAATCCTTTTTAGATTTTGCCTTATATACAAGTCATTATACAACATTTTTTATTCCTGTAAACTCCAATTTTTTGCCAAATTTGAACGTTTTATTGTTAGTCTTTAAAGTGGAGTAAAATTGTGACACCATTGTTCTCAGCTGCAATCTGAGAGTCAGAGATGCTTTCAGGGGTCTTCATCATGATATTCTCCTTTCATTCAGCACTTTTTCCATCCATTTCAATATTTTCACTGCCCCCCAGACCTTCTTTTATTGCGTGCTGGAAAAATGCTGGAATTTCCCATTGACTCCCATTATACCCATTACTCGAGCCGAGCATCCAAGCATTAGAAATTGCTTGGTTCGAGTAATGAGCATCCGTGTATTTTAGTGCTCACTCATTTCTTTAGAGGAGTATTTATGAGCGTATGTGTCTACACACACAAGGCAAGCAGAATATTTACATATATACATAATGCATTATTTATATACATATTGTCTAGAGTTTGGACCCCTTCCCCAGACACACTGTAAAGTTTCAAATTTTTTTTAATTCGGTTGCATGTGAATGCAGCTTGAAATAGTCTATATAAAAGTGCTCAAATAAAATTCCTTCAATTAACGATCAATACAAAAAATGGGGACGGAATCAAATAAAAAAATGGGAGCGCCACTGTCATGATCTTAGAGTGCCAAACTCCGTGGCTTAGGTAAGTGTCATTTTCAGGGTAAGACCCCTAAATGATTAGGTTCAATTAAATCCTAGTCCCCAATATACAGTTAGGTCCATATATATTGGGACAGAGACAACATTTTTTCTATTTTTGGTTATAGACATTAACACAATGAATTCTAAACAAAACAATTCAGATGCAGTTGAAGTTCAGACTTTCAGCTTTCATTTGAGGGTATCCACATTAAAATTGGATGAAGGGTTTAGGAGTTTCAGTGCCTTAACATGTGCCACCCTGTTTTTAAAGGGACCAAAAGTAATTGGACAATTGACTCCAAGGCTATTTCATGGACAGGTGTAGGCAATCCCTTTGTTAAGTCATTCTCAATTAAGCAGATAAAAGACCTGGAGTTGATTTGAGGTGTGGTGCTTGCATTTGGAAGGTATTGCTGTGAAGTAAGCATACGGTCAAAGGAGCTCTCCATGCAGGTGAAACAAGCCAGACTTAAGCTGTGAAAACAGAAAAAACCCATCCGAGAAATTGCTACAATATTAGGAGTGGCAAAATCTACAGTTTGGTACATCATGAGAAAGAAAGAAAGCACTGGTGAACTCATCAATGCAAAAAGACCTGGGCGCCCACGGAAGACAACAGTGGTGGATGATCGCAGAATAATCTCCATGGTGAAGAGAAACCCCTTCACAACAGCCAACCAAGTGAACAACACTCTCCAGGAGGTCGGCGTATCAATATCCAAATCTACCATAAAGAGAAGACTGCATGAAAGTAAATACAGAGGGTTCACTGCACGGTGCAAGCCACTCATAAGCATCAAGAATAAAAAGGCTAGACTGGACTTTGCTAAAAAACATCTAAAAAAGCCAGCACAGTTCTGGAAGAACATTCTTTGGACAGATGAAGCCAAGATCATCCTCTACCAGAATGATGGAAAGAGAAAAGTATGGCGAAGGCGTGGTACAGCTCATGATCCAAAGCATACCACATCATCTGTAAAACACGGCAGAGGCAGTGTGATGGCTTGGGCATGCATGGCTGCCAGTGGCACTGGGTCACTAGTGTTTATTGATGATGTGACACAGGACAGAAGCAGCCGAATGAATTCTGAGATATTCAGAGCCATACTGTGTGCTCAGATCCAGCCAAATGCTGCCAAACTGATTGGTCATTGTTTCATACTACAGATGGACAATGACCCAAAACATAAAGCCAAAGCAACCCAGGAGTTTATTAAAGCAAAGAAGTGGAATATTCTTGAATGGCCAAGTCAGTCACCTGATCTCAATCCAATTGAGCAGCATTTCACTTGTTAAAGCCTAAACTTCAGACAGAAAGGCCCACAAACAAACAGCAACTGAAAACCACCGCAGTGAAGGCGGAAGGTGAAGGAGGAAACACAGCGTCTGGTGATGTCCATGAGTTCAAGACTTCAGGCAGTCATTGCCAACAAAGGGTTTTCAACCAAGTACTAGAAATGAATATTTTATTTAAAATTATTTAATCTGTTCAATTACTTTTGGTCCCTTTAAAAACAGGGTCGCACATGTTAAGGAGTTGAAACTCCTAAACCCTTCATCCAATTTTAATGTGGATACCCTCAAATGAAAGCTGAAAGTCTGAACTTCAACTGCATCTGAATTGTTTTGTTTAAAATTCATTGTGGTAATGTCTATAACCAAAATTAGAAAAATGTTGTCTCTGTCCAAATATATATGGACCTAACTGTAGGTATGTGGACCAATTTTTATTTGATTCCTTCTCCATATTGTGTATTGATCACTAGTTGAAGGAATTCAAATTGAGCACTTTATATATAAAACTAGCTATTGAACCCGTTCTACGCCCGGGTGGCGAGCATTTATATTGGAATATGGTCTCCATCCTGGTATGTGCTGCTCCTATCCTGTCATATGCTGCTCCATCCTGCGCCCCCATCCTGTCATGTGCTGCTCCACCGTGTCATGTGCTGCTCCATCCTGCGCCCCCATCCTGTCATGTGCTGCTCCACCGTGTCATGTGCTGCTCCATCCTGCATCCCCATCCTGTCATGTGCTGCTCCACCGTGTCATGTGCTGCTCCATCCTGCGCCCCCATCCTGTCATGTGCTGCTCCACCGTGTCATGTGCTGCTCCATCCTCATCCCCATCCTGTCATGTGCTCCCATCCTGCGCCCCCATCCTATCACGTGCTGCTCCATCCTGCGCCCCCATCAGTGCGGGCTGCTGTGCTGAGTGCGGGCGGCTGTGCTGAGTGCGGGCGGCTGTATGTGGCTGTGCTGAGTGCGGGCGGCTGTATGTGACGTGGCTGTGCTGGGTGCGGGCGGCTGTGCTGGGTGCGGCAGCTGTGGACGGCTGTGCTGGGTGCGGTGGCTGTGCTGGGTGCAGCGGCTGTGCTGGGTGCAGCGGCTGTGCGTGGCTGTAGGCGGCTGTGCGAGGCTGTGCTGGGTGCGGCGGCTGTGCGTGGCTGTGGGCGGCTGTGCTGGGTGCGGCGGCTGTGCTGGGTGCGGTGGCTGTGCTGGGTGCGGCGGCTGTCCGTGGCTGTAGGCGGCTGTGCGTGGCTGTGCTGGGTGCGGAGGCTGTGCATGGCTGTGGTGGCTGTGCGTGGCTGTGCTGGGTGCGGCGGCTGTGCTGGGTGCGGCGGATGTGCTGGGTGCGGCGGCTGTGCTGGGTGCGGCGGCTGTGGGTGGCTGTGCTGGGTGCAGCGGTTGTGCGTGGCTGTAGGCGGCTGTGCTGGGTGCGGCGGCTGTGCGTGGCTGTGCTGGGTGCGGCGGCTGTGCGTGGCTGTGGGCGGCTGTGCTGGGTGCGGCGGCTGTGCTGGGTGCGGCGGCTGTCCGTGGCTGTGGGCGGCTGTGCGTGGCTGTGCGTGGCTGTAGGCGGCTGTGCGTGGCTGTGGCGGCTGTGCATGGCTGTGCTGGGTGCGGCGGATGTGCTGGGTGCGGCGGCTGTGCTGGGTGCGGCGGCTGTGGGTGGCTGTGCTGGGTGCGGCGGCTGTGCGTGGCTGTGGGCTGTGCGTGGCTGTGGGCGGCTGTGCTGGGTGCGGCGGCTGTGGGCGGCTGTGCTGGGTGCGGCGGCTGTGGTCGGCTGTGCTGGGTGCGGCGGCTGTGCGTGGCTGTGCTGGGTGCGGCGGCTGTGCGTGGCTGTGGTCGGCTGTGCTGGGTGCGGCGGCTGTGCGTGGCTATGGGTGGCTGTGCGTGGCTGTGGGCAGCTGTGCTGGGTGCGGCGGCTGTGCGTGGCTGTGGGCGCCTGTGCGTGGCTGTGGGCGGCTGTGCTGGGCGCGGCGGCTGTGCTGGGTGCGGCCATTTTCTTGGTCCTGCTCCCGGAGTCGGCGCCTGCGCAGTCCGCGCTTTCCGGCGCCATTTTCTTGAAGACACTGCAATGTGTCTTCAAGAAAATGGCGCCGGAAAGCGCGGACTGCGCAGGCGCCGATTCCGGGAGCAGGGGGACAGTCACGGCCCGGAAGCGCGTCGGTGGAACGGGTCAGGTAAGTATACTCACCCTCCGCCTCCTGGCTCGTCCCTGCTTGTCCAGTGGAGATCGCGGTGTGCGTTCAGCGCTTACGCATACCGCGATCTCCTGGGAGCGTTGCTCTGTGCGGTCCAGACTGCGCCGGCGCTTGCGCTTGCGCAGTCTATAGAGGCTTCGGACAGAGTGACGCTCCCAGCGTTATATTATAGATATTTTGTATTGTGTGTGGTTATTTAAAGGTATCTTTAATGCATATCAAATAAAAAGTGTTTTAGGGGAATTTATGTTAGTAGTCTTGATGACCTCTTAAGAGATTATAACTGTAAAACATTGCATGTGTACGCAGCCTTAAATGGGTTTTTGACTTGATTCAAGGTGGAAACGCAATTCGCTTAATCTGCCTATGGCACCAAAATACGTAGTCTCGGCCCTTCTTGGGTGAAAAAACAGTGACAATGTAGTTAATTATAGCAATGCTGGTTGTTTATGTTGCTTTTAAAGCAAAACTACCGAAATGACGTTGTAAGAAGCATTTTATGTCAATGTAATTGGAGTGGGTTATTTATTGAATGGTATAAATTTGGGTATGCAAACATAATAGATAGCAGCTTGTTTATTCTTTGCATTGATTTTTTCATTCATACTAGATACCAAGATAATTAGATGTCTTTCATTGAGTCGGGTAAATTACAGAAATCCTGTGATGGCCAATACTTTCTTCAAAATGCTTGATTTGGCCTTAAACAACTGCATCAAAATAGAAGCTTCAAAGACTGACATCAATTAAAACTGAGAAGCGTGAAATCACAGAAGCAAGAAGCTCTGTGAAGAAGCAGACTTAGTCTGCGAAACAGACTAAGCAAATAATAAATTAGGATAAATATGTGCTATCCTAAAAAAAGTTAGAAAACAGTGTAAGCTAGAGAGGTATGTCCTAGATTGGAAAAGCAAAGCTTCTTTTTCATTTTTTTTTAATAGGATGTAATAGACATTGGAGGTAGAGTGCTTCCTAACTTAAAGATGATAGAAGTATACTAGTACGTCCTGTTGTCAATAGAAGAACTTTACTCATAAGTAGTTAATGAGATTAATAGTTACACAGTTTGACAAGAGCCAATAGTTTGATGAACATGAAAAGTTTAAAACTTTCACAAAGTAGTTCACACTTAGGCTACTTTCACATTTGCGTTTCCCTGATCTGCGGACGGCTGCGGACTTCCTCCGTGAAGCCCCGCCCTCGGCCGCACCTCCGCCGCTAGCTTCGCCTACTTCTGCATGCGGCCTGTGTACCTATATTTAACATTAGGTACGCAGGTCGTGCGGCTGTATGCGGATGCTGCCGCATGCGTCGTTTTGACGATGTGGGAAAAAAAATGCTACAGGCTGCGTCCTACGCTGGTCGCCGCATCGTCAAAACGACGCATGCGGCAGCCTCCGCATACAGCGGCACGACCTGTGTACCTAATGTTAAAGATAGGTACGCAGGCCGCATGCGGGCTGCATGCAGAAGTAGGCGGAGCTAGCGGCGGAGGTGCGGCCGAGGGCGGGGCTTCACGGAGGAAGTCCGCAGCCATCCGCAGATCAGGGAAACACAAATGTGAAAGTAGCCTTACTTCAGTTAGTTTACACTGGTGACAGTTTATTGACTGCTTGCACTCTCCTCAGCAGCACTTTCATCACTCTAGCACACTTTTTATGGAGATGGTCTGCTAGAACTCTCCTCAGAACCATCTTCGTCAATTTGCACATGTCTCTGTATGACTAATTTAGCACCACATTTTATTGTTTGGTTTCAGTCATCTTTATCTTGTCTGGAACTGCGTACAAAATCTTTCAGCCAAATGTTCTCAATTACTGGCATAAAAGTCATTGGCCTCCTTGCCACCTCTGCCATGGCAATTCAATACTCCTCATGTGTGGACTCTGCTTGCACCTTACCCCTACATGTTAATGAAAACATGAATGACTTACATGTAACTCATTCAATTTATATAATCTTAAGGAAGAAAAACAGCCATTAATAAAATGAATAGGCAAAATTGAGAAACTTCTCCTTTTTTTCTGCCGTTAAAAATATTCATTCTATAAAAGAAAACATGAGGCCACAAATTCAAATTTTCATCTGTAGTTTAAATAACCTGTCATTGGGACAATTGTGACTGATCTGATGACTAAGGACGCCATTTAATAGCTCTTGAGATGGTAAGTAGATATAATTTTCTAATTATTTTAGTCTTTCCTGTTTCCGAATAAGGTTTTCTAAATCTGCAGGGCTGTATTAAATTGTAGTAAGAGTACAAAATAGTCCTAAAATGCATTGGTTGCTCCTCTCTCCCTCTACCGCACCTAAAACATGTGATTGATGGCATCTCTACATTTGTTTTAGAAGTAGAAATCTGCCAATAACATTCAGTGGGTATGATAAGTGAAGGAGGAACCAATGCATTTCATGAATACATAATCCCTACAAGCACAAGGTTAAAGGGAATAAGACACTAGATTTTTGCTGACCCCTTCTGAAAACAGTATAATATAGGGGAAGAGATCCTGATTATAGCAATGTGTCACTAACTCAGCTGCTTGCTGTAGTTTTCATAAAATCACTATTTTATCTGCTCATGATCTAGCTGTTCTCTGAATTCTGAGCTCTGTATAACCCATACCAACAACTATGATTGGCTGTTTTCTGCCTATGCACAGCATACACTGAAAGCTGTGCTAACCAGTCATGGACAGAGCAATACAGAGCTCTTGAATATAGAGGACTACATGGCAGCATGATTACTAGTCCTCTAGGTGATAATATCCTGCTGATAAAACAATGATTTCATCAAAACTACAACAAGCAGCCCAGTAAGTGATACATCGCTGGAATCATGATCACTGTCTCTACATTATGCTGCTCTCATATTAGGTAGCAAAATATAGCAGATTCCCTTAATAAAACTTCATTCTGACAGTAAAATCCTTAAACAATCACCGCCATACATTCAGCATCTCTAGAGTTATTACATGGTGTCCACATGTCAAGCCATATATTCTTGCTGACAGTTTCCATTTTTTATAACATTTAAGCTTTTGATGTTACATTTTACCTTTCTCACAATGTTGACCACATAAAAAGGAGCAATAAGATTGTAAAAAGTCACCATTTTCTCTCTGCAGTGGTTATATTGCTAGCATTAGTTTCACCAGCACAATATTCTAGCTCCTGAGCAAAATATCCTGTTGGTTTGTGTATACTATGAAAGTGTTAATTCTAATTGTATCAAGAGAAATAAATGTTGGTACTGTCTTAGATGAAACTTTTTTTAATGCTCTCAGTTGGAGAAACAAAACAATAGTCTAGTAGTTATTGTGCCTTTTAATGGCTACCTTAAGTGAAAAAAAAATATGCTTAACAATAAGTCTTCACGACTGGTCCCTATGTATGACAAAGAGACCTAAATATCCTCTAGAGATTGCTGTTTAACATTATTTATTTTATTTCAGGTAGCTATAAAAAATGTTTAATAACTGCAAGACTGTTGTGTCCTTTTTTCCATCCTATTGAAGGCAATGACTTTTTAGCTAATTCTGTATTTTGTTTATGACTTTCTAGCCTGGTCTTCAATTTTCACCTAGAGGTTTTTATTCTAAAGAAGCCAATCTTGGCATCCAATCTAGAAAGTCAGTGGCCATACAAGATTCACAATGAAATAATTTATTAACCCATTTTAACCACTTACAATTACTTATGTAAAGGGATGTGCCCCTGCCCCAGATTGTACATACAGTGGGTACGGAAAGTATTCAGACCCATTCAAATTTTTCACTCTTCCTTTCATTGCAGCCATTTGGTAAATTCAAAAAAGTTCATTTTTTCTCATTAATGTACACTCTGCACCCCATCTTGACTAAAAAAACAGAAATGTAGAAATGTTTGCAAATTGAATAAAAAATAAAAACTGAAATATCACATGGTCATAAGTATTCAGACTCTTTGCTCAGTATTGAGTAGAAGCACCTTTGGAGCTAGTACAGCCATGAGTATTCTTGGGAATGATGCAACAAGTTTTTCACACCTGGATTTGGGGATAGTCTGCAATTCTTCCTTGTAGATCCTCTCCAGTTCCGTCAGGTTGGATGGTGAACGTTGGTGGGCAGCCATTTTCAGATCTCTCCAGAGATGCTCAACTGAGTTTAGGTCAGGGCTCCGGCTGGGCAAGTCAAAAATGGTCACAGTGTTATTCTGAAGCCACTCCGTTGTTATTTTAGCTGTGTGCTGAGGGTCATTGTCTTGTTGGAAGGTGAACCTTCGGCAAGTCTGAGGTCCAGAGCACTCTGGAAGAGGTTTTCAGCCAGGATAGCTCTGTACTGCCCCGCATTCATGTTTCCTTCAATGACAACCAGTTGTCCTGTCCCTGCAGCTGAAAAACACCCCCATAGCATGATGCTGCCACCATGTTTCACTGTTGGGATTGTATTGGCAGGTGATGAGCAGTGCCTGGTTTTCTCCACACATACCACTTAGAATTATCACCACAAAGGTCTATCTTCATCTCATCAGACCAGAGAATCTTATTTCTCATAGTCTGGGAGTCCTTTGTGTGTTTTATAGCAAACTCTATGCGGGCTTTCATATGTCTTGCATTGAGGAGAGACTTCTTTTAGGCCACTCTGCCATAAAGGCCTGACTGGTGCAGGGCTGCAGTGATAGTTGACTTTGTGGAACTTTCTCCCATTCCTGAGGGTGGGAGGCAGTTCACATCAAAACAGCAGCTCTGGGAGGCAATTCTGACTTCATGCAAAGAAATACAAGCAGAAACTCTCCAAAAACTCACAAGTTCAATGGATGCAAGAATTGTGAAGGTGACATCAAAAAAAGGGTTCCTTTGTGAACATGTAACTTGGCCTGTTGGGATGTTTTGGAGTTAAATAGCTTTTTTGTTCAGTGAATGTGACCTCCTAATGCTGCAAATTCCACAAATGAGCATTTTCAGTTCTTTAAAACATATCAAATGGTTAGACATTCTACTGTGCCTAATAATTTGTAACAGTGCATTTTGAGTTTTTATTCATTTTAGAGATTATACTGTTATCATTGGGAGTTTTTTTCAATAAAATTTGATGTATAATCTAACGGGTGATGACTTTTATTAGACTGGCTGTCATTTGCACCGACCATTTATGAAAATCTGAGAAAAATATAATTTGCATAATAATTTGGAACATGGTGTTTATATATATATATATACACTCACCGGCCACTTTATTAGGTACACCATGCTAGTAATGGGTTGGACCCCCTTTTGCCTTCAGAACTGCCTCAATTCTTCGTGGCATAGATTCAACAAGGTGCTGGAAGCATTCCTCAGAGATTTTGGTCCATATTGACATGATGGCATCACACAGTTGCCGCAGATTTGTCGGCTGCACATCCCAAAGATGCTCCATACAAGGCAGGATGGATCCATGCTTTCATGTTGTTTACGCCAAATTCTGACCCTACCATCCGAATGTCGCAGCAGAAATCGAGACTCATCAGACCAAGCAACGTTTTTCCAATCTTCTACTGTCCAATTTCGATGAGCTTGTACAAATTGTAGCCTCAGTTTCCTGTTCTTAGCTGAAAGGAGTGGTACCCGGTGTGGTCTTCTGCTGCTGTAGGCCATCTGCCTCAAAGTTCGACGCACTGTGCGTTCAGAGATGCTCTTAGGCCTACCTTGGTTGTAACGGGTGGCGATTTGAGTCACTGTTGCCTTTCTATCAGCTCGAACCAGTCTGCCCATTCTCCTCTGACCTCTGGCATCAACAAGGCATTTCCGCCCACAGAACTGCCGCTCACTGGATTTTTTTTTTTTTTCGGACCATTCTCTGTAAACCCTAGAGATGGTTGTGCGTGAAAATCCCAGTAGATCAGCAGTTTCTGAAATACTCAGACCAGCCCTTCTGGCACCAACAACCATGCCACGTTCAAAGGCACTCAAATCACCTTTCTTCCCCATACTGATGCTCGGTTTGAACTGCAGGAGATTGTCTTGACCATGTCTACATGCCTAAATGCACTGAGTTGCCGCCATGTGATTGGCTGATTAGAAATTAAGTGTTAACAAGAAGTTGGACAGGTGTACCTAATAAAGTGGCCGGTGAGTGTATATATATATATATATACATATATATATATATATATATATATATATATATATATATATATATATATATATATATAAATAGTGCCACTCGGATGTGCCCCACACATATAAAAATGCCCCCCACATTATTCCCAAAATATATCTGTCCCCTCTGATATTCCACCGCATGTAATAATGCCACCCCGATGAGATATGCCCAAAATGAGAATGTCCAGTCAGGGCAAGATGGATAATTGTCCATCTGTTGTCTGAAACCATCTGCTGACATGTTTGATTACCAATGTGATCCTTTGTCCTACCAGGAACCAATGTCTGCAGGGGTCCAGACGTTCTAAGCGATGTAATCACATCGCTGTGGATGTGCGACACTTCAAAGCACCATTCCACCGTGCCTGGGTGCGAGCAGGAATACATGTGTCGGGGTGGTGATGTCATATCACTCCACCTGCGCTAGTGCCCTGCAAGGGTACCTGCAGGGGGCGGGAGCACCCAGAAGCGTACCCCACAAGATTTAAATGTCCGATGGTGGCAGCGCTCACTTTTCTTCCACTCTAACCTCTTCTGTCCTGATCTGCATCTCAACTCGGCCACCTCCTCTTCTCCCCTCATCCAGTGTCATCAATGTCCTCTGTCTCTCTCTCTGCATCGCTTATTCTGCTCCCTCCTCTTCTCCCATCATCAGCTTTTCTCACACTTGGAGCTGAAATGTCACCATTTTGGGCTATTAAATAGCATTATTTCCACCTTTTAAACTGGTGTGCTGCCTCCATTTTTTGTCATCTACTGTATCTATCTATCTTTCTGACCTGTCATCTATCTATATATTTATCATTTAGATCACTCTATGTATATGTTGTCTATCTATCATCCATCTATCTTACTATACTTACCATCATACCTTATATAAAATTCTTCATATCTATTACCCCATCTATTTGTCTACATACAGTAGTTAGTACCGTATTTTGCTACCTTGATTTAAATCTAAAAAAAAGAAAGTAATAAAAAAAATCTACTTATTTCAACCTGATCTATTACACAAAAAATCAAGTTACTAGAATTACTGTTTGCCGGTACAGGTAGTTGCTACCTAAGCCTATCATTTCCTTTCCGATCTGCATATTGTAAAGCTAAGCCTTGTACTCAGTAATTGGTACGTTTTCTCTGTCAGAGGTAACATGCTGAAAATGAAAATTCACAAAATATTCTCTGAAACTGAAGGACGTTTTAATCCATCTCTTGTTTATTTCCTTTTCAGTTGATATCCCAAAGGATTTGGGAAGAGCGTTCAGCATACAATTTCTGTATATGTGGAGACTGCTCAGCTCAAGAGGGAATTCCTTGGTGATAAATTACTTAGAATGGATTACTGGAGGGTCTTTTCAGAAGTTGTGGCATAGGACTTTCAGATAGTATAATAAGGGTGATATATAAATAAATGTACACAAGACACAAAATTCTAATAAAAATTTTGAAAACGCTACAAATTGTTAAATGTGTACCGGTAGTTATTTTATTTTGTAGCAGGAGCAGCAACAAAGGTTAGTCACGGAATTTAATATTTGAGATTTTTTTTGTGCCGTGGCATACTATAATAATAAAAAAAGCTACTTATTGTTTATTGTCATTTGTTGTATAGTACCACAACAAAGAGTGAAAAAGGGTAGTGTTCTTTTGTTATTTAATCCCTTCCTAACCAGACCAATTTCTGTTTCTGCGCTGTAATCCAATATTAATTATTAATGTCAGACTTGCTTCTCACAAAATTAGAATATCATCAAAAAGTTAATTGATTTCAGTTCTTCAATACAAAAAGTGAATATAAATTATATAGAGTCATTACAAACAGAGTGATCTATTTCAAGTGTTTATTGATATTAATGTTGAGGATTATGGCTTACAGCCAATGAAAAGCAATAAGTAATTATCTCAGTAAATTAGAATACTTTATAACACCAGCTTGAAAATGATTTTAAAATCCAAAATGTTGGCCTACTTGAGGCTCATTTAAAAAAGTAGGTAAAAAAAAAATTTGGAAGGATAAGTATGTGGAGATATTTTCCCTGCTACCTTTAGAAAAGTTTAATCTTAATAGGGGGAAAAAGGACAATAGCAAAAAAGAAGAGGAAGAAAAACGGAGATGGTTTTTGATACAGCAGACTTTTATAAACTGTCTTCAGGCGTTTGCTATTTTAGCAAGCGTAATCACTGAGAAGGCTCCTGAGAACTGTTCCCCCCGTTTCGGCTATATGGACTCTGTAGAGGAGGCACATAGGACATATGGGGACAAACCTGGCTTCGTTACAACAAACAATTTAGGCAAAGTAAGGCACTACGCCCTAGTATTAGGTGAGACCAAGAAGATATTAACTATGGTTAAAGGTTATGGCGCCTTATAGATATGGGCAGCCCTTTCCTGGGGGAGCAAGTGGGGGGAAACAAAACAGATCTTGGGGAGGCAGTGGTCAGGGGTCACAGTGAGGAAAAGAAAAATAAGGAGCATGTTGGCAATTTAATGAGGAGCAATGTAACTATTGGTCCAGTTGTAAATTTAGCCATGTCTGCTCATTTTGCAATGGGTCGTTCCACAGGGCAGCCAGATGCTTTAAAAAAGGTAAGGAAAAAGGTGGTACAGTTAATAAAAAAGGGGGACATGCCAGTGAGTCTTCCCACAATGGCCCCATTTTTAAATAGATTTCCGGACAGCGTAAGGGCTGATTGTATTTCTCAATGTTTTAAGGATGGTCTTAAAATCTCCCCTCCAAAACATCAAGTTCCTTTTATGTTAAAAAATTTAAGGTCTGTGCTTTTACATTCATGAGATGTTATGGTAAAAATACGAAAAGAGGTACAGCTTGGGCGTATAGCGGGCCCTTTCAAAACAACCCAAGGGAGGATGTGATTGTATCACCGTTGGGAGTGGTATCAAAAGAGAAGCCGAATAAATTTCACCTTATACATCACCATTCACACCCAAAAGGATTGTCGGATAACGATGGAATTGACCCCAATTTGTGCTCAGTGGCTTACACATCATTTGATGAGGCTGTCAGATAGGTGAGACGTTACGGGATGGGTACGCTATTGGCTAAAACTGACATTGAATTGGAATTTAGACTGCTTCCAGTTCATCCAGAGAACATACTATTATTGGGTTGTTATTGGGAAAGGTGTTTTTACCTCGATAGGTGTTTGCCGATGGGCTGCGCAATTTCTTGTTCGCTGTTTGAAGCGTTTAGTTCATTTCTGGAATGGGTGGTGAGGGATGTATCTAACATTCAGTCCTTTATTCATTATTTGGATGATTTTTTGTTTATAGATTCCCAGGAGTCAATAGTTTGTAAGAATTTATTGGGAGCTATGTTTTGGTTGGAAAGTGTTTTGGGGTACCTTTAGCTGTGGAAAAAATGGAGGGACCTACTACACAATTGAGTTTTTTGGGCATTTTGATGGACTCAGTGTCTATGCAGTGTATGTTACCTGAAGACAACTTGGCGTTGTTAAAGCAGGAGGTGGACAGGGCACAGCATTTGCATAAACTGACATTGAGAGAGTTGCAGACGCAATTGGGTAAATTGAATTTTGCCTGTAAAATTATGCCTATGGGCAGAATCTTTTGTAGAAGGTTAGCTGCAGCAACAGCGGCGGTACGAGCTCCGTATCATTCCGTGGTATGGGGTACTTTTTTAGAAAATTACAACAGTGGGACCATGATTCAAGAAGAGGTGCAGGATAATGTGGATCATGAGATTTATACAGATGCTGCTGGTGGTGCAGGTTTTGGTGCCTACTGCATGGGGCAGGGGTGTGCACACGAATGGCCTAGAGAGTGGAAAAAGCAAGGATGGGTGAATAATCTGGCATTGTCAGAGCTATTTCCAATTGTGGTTGCTGTGTCCATGTGGGGAGAAGAATTTCAGAACCGCAATATCAGGTTTCATCGTGATAACATGGGGTGGTAGCTATTATTAACAATTTAACGGCTTCATCCTGTGATAAATTTGCTCAGGGAATATGTTTTGCTTTGCCTAGAACTGAATGCTTGTATTATAGCGGTACATGTTCCGGGAATCGAGAATTCTATTGCAGATTCTTTATCTCAATTTCAGTTGGATAGCTTTTGCATATTGGCCCCAGAGTCTCAGGATTCGGGATTGGCGTGCCCGGTGCACCTGTGGAGGCTGGTTATCGAGGAGCAAGTCGACTGCTTCAGGGTTCGGTTGCTGACCGTAGATGGGAGATTTACAAATCGGGTTGGCAAGTATGGATAAGCTGGTTAATGTATTGGGGTGAGGTAATTTCAGATAGGGATAGAATATTTGCAGTGTTGTTTTTCATTGGACGGGCAGCAGAATTGCGTTGGTTGGTAGCTAAAATCAATAGTTTTGTGTCTGCGTTGGTTTTTGTTTTAAACTACGAGGACAGAAGGATGTAACTAAAGAATATATGATCAATCAGGCCTTAAAGGGTTACAGAAAGGGTCAAGCGTTAAAGGACAACTGACATCCAGTTTCCTTTGAGGTTTTGGAGCGAATAGGAGAGCAGTTGTTTTTTGTTTGTATTTCTGGGTTTGAGACTGTGCTATTTAGGTTAGCTTTTTCATTAGCCTTTTTTAGGGCACTGAAAGTGAGATAATTAGTATTGCCAAAAAAGAACAAAGGGGGAGGTTTGTTATGGGAAGATGTTTGTGGTTTGGACAAAATAATGCAGTTTCAAAAACTGATCATGCTGGGAGAGGCAGAATGGTTTTGTTTGATCTCCTGAAGTTCTCATTGGTATCTCCAAAAAACGGTGGTAGAGTGGTCAGACATAGTGCCTAGGCAGACATGGGGAGGAGCCAGATCCCAAAAAAGGATTAATAGGGCAAGGTTAAAATTGAATAAGGCCATTGTGGGTTTTGTAGCACGTAATGGGGAGTTTGTGTACGACATCATGACTTGAAAACGGGTGAGGGGATTTTTTTGAGAAGAGATGGGTACATCTGAATGCGGTTGGCATCGATTTATGGGCACTCATTATTCAGGGAGGGATGGAGCATGTTCTGGAGTTGGTGGGGGGCACACACACTTGAGGTGTCAGAGTGCGTTTGCTGTGGCGATGGGGAATCCTTTGGGTTGGTGGAATTTATTATGGGGGGAATTTACAGATATGGTTCACCTCAGGATGAAATTACTGTTCAGCTCATCTGGCACTTAGTAGGGCTCTGGATGGGGGTGTAACCTGGGAACCAGTGATGGTGTTCTTTCACTACTGATTGTGGTGTGGTGCCCTCAAGCTTGGGGTTACGGCTGAGGGTAAAATAATTATTTTAAAACTAGATGGCAGCCCGATTCTAAAGAATCGGGAGTCTAGAATCCATATATACTTTATTTATTCAAATGTAAGAATAATACAATTAATAAATAATAGTAAGAAAGAACAAAAAATGGCTGCACTCACCAGCTCTTGACAATTCTTGTTATTTAAGGTACAGTTACACAGGATCCATGAACATGCTTATGAGGGGAGTGATGAAAGACATCAGACAACAACTTTGCGTGTTGTGGCAAATGCCACAACAACAGTTCTTTGCTTAAGAACAATAATGTAAATAATAAATAATATGTATCAATAACTATGTATATTGGTATGTTCTTTCTTGGCACAAATTGCAGGAAGTAGTATTCTAGGCAATTATATATTAGATGGGCATTTCCTGAAGGAAATACATGGTGCTTGAACAGCGCTACCAGCTTTACAGCAGCACTTTTCACACACGGGACTGGGGGGCGCGCTTACTTTTGCACCTGGGGCCGGGGGCGCGCTTACTTTTGCACCCGGGGGCGCGCTTACTTTTGCACCCGGGGGCGCGCTTACTTTTGCACCCGGGGGCGCGCTTACTTTTGCACCCGGGGGCGCACTTACTTTTGCACCCGGGGGCGCACTTACTTTTGCACCCGGGGGCGCACTTACTTTTGCACCCGGGGGCGCACTTACTTTTGCACCCGGGGGCGAACTTACTTTTGCACCCGGGGGCGCACTTACTTTTGCACCCGGGGGCGCACTTACTTTTGCACCCAGGGGCGCACTTACTTTTGCACCCGGGGGCGCACTTACTTTTGCACCCGGGGGCGCACTTACTTTTGGTGGGCGGGGCTCCTCGGCCTCCGATTTGGTTGGTGGGGCCCCTCGTCCTCCGATTTGGTGGGTGGGGACCCTCGGCCTCCGATTTGGAGGGCGGGGACCGGCCTCCGATTTGGTGGGCGGGGACCCTCGGCCTCCGATTTGGTGGGCGGGGACCCTCGACCTCCGATTTGGTGGGCGGGGACCCTCGACCTCCGATTTAGTGGGCGGGGACCCTCGACCTCCGATTTGGTGGGCGGGGACCCTCGGCCTCCGATTTGGTGGGCGGGGACCCTCGTCCTCCGATTTGGTGGGTGGGGACCCTCGGCCTCCGATTTGGAGGGCGGGGACCGGCCTCCGATTTGGTGGGCGGGGACCCTCGGCCTCCGATTTGGTGGGCGGGGACCCTCGGCCTCCGATTTGGTGGGCGGGGACCCTCGACCTCCGATTTGGTGGGCGGGGACCCTCGACCTCCGATTTAGTGGGCGGGGACCCTCGACCTCCGATTTGGTGGGCGGGGACCCTCGGCCTCCGATTTGGTGGGCGGGGACCCTCGGCCTCTGATGTGGTGGGCGGGGACCCTCGGCCTCCGATTTGTGCTCTGCCTGGGGCCCCATATGCTGCCTGGGGCCCCTGTGCTCTGCCTGGGGCCCCTGTGCTCTGCCTGGGGCCCCATGTTCTGCCTGGGGCCCCTGTGCTCTGCCTGGGGCCACTGTGCTCTGCCTGGGGCCCCATATGCTGCCTGGGGCCCCTGTGCTCTGCCTGGGGCCCCATATGCTGCCTGGGGCCCCTGTGCTCTGCCTGGGGCCCCTGTGCTCTGCCTGGGGCCCCTGTGCTCTGCCTGGGGCCCCATATGCTGCCTGGGGCCCCTGTGCTCTGCCTGGGGCCCCTGTGCTCTGCCTGGGGCCCCTGTGCTCTGCCTGGGGCCCCCGTGCTCTGCCTGGGGCCCCATATGCTGCCTGGGGCCCCTGTGCTCTGCCTGGGGCCCCTGTGCTCTGCCTGGGGCCCCATATGCTGCCTGGGGCCCCATATGCTGCCTGGGGCCCCTGTGCTCTGCCTGGGGCCCCATGTTCTGCCTGGGGCCACTGTGCTCTGCCTGGGGCCCCATATGCTGCCTGGGGCCCCTGTGCTCTGCCTGGGGCCCCATATGCTGCCTGGGGCCCCTGTGCTCTGCCTGGGGCCACTGTGCTCTGCCTGGGGCCCCATAGGCTGCCTGGGGCCCCTGTGCTCTGCCTGGGACCACTGTGCTCTGCCTGGGGCCCCATATGCTGCCTGGGGCCCCTGTGCTCTGCCTGGGGCCACTGTGCTCTGCCTGGGGCCCCATATGCTGCCTGGGGCCCCTGTGCTCTGCCTGGGTGTAGGACACTGGTGACGTCACTTATCTCCGGACATTAGCTCCGGACATTATCTCCGGACATTAGCTCCGGACAAAGCCACGGAAGTTGGCACAAATTGCAGGAAGTAGTATTCTAGGCAATTATATATTAGATACTTTGCTTTACATGTGCCAGATTTTGAAGCCAAGGACTTCCCCCAATTCTTTCATTAGTTATTGTTGTTTGTTAATAAATGGTCACTGTGGCCAATTATATCCAAAAAAGAAAGTCTTCTGTGTATCATGATTGTAAGTTAAGGGGTATGGGAGATTATGGGGATAAAAATAAATTAATTAATATAGGGGATAGTTTCAGTGGAACGAGTTGGACCACACACTGTCGTGTACATGCAAATATTTCCGGATGATATATATATTTTTTTTCAAACCTAAATAGCATGTGAATAATATTGCACCTTTTTTCTCTGTTAACTTGAAATACTAAAACAAGAGTAACGTATATACTCGAGTATAAGCCGACCCGAGTATAAGCCGACCCCCCTAATTTTGCCACAAAAAACTGGGAAAACTTAATGACTCGAGTATAAGCCTAGGGTGGGAAATGCAGCAGCTACCGGTAAATTTCAAAAGTAAAAATAGATACCAATAAAAGTAAAATTAATTGAGACATCAGTAAGTTAAATGTTTTTGAATATCCATATTGAATCAGGAGCCCCATATAATGCTCCATACAGTTCATGGTGGGCCCCATAAGATGCTCCATACAAAATACGCCCCATATAATGCTCCATAAAGTTTATGATGGGCCCCATAAGATGCTCCATATTAAAATATGCCCAATATAATCCTGCATAAAGTTTAATAATGGCCCCATAAGATGCTCCATAGACACATTTGCCCCATATAATGCTGCACAAATGCTGATTATGGCCTCATAAGATGCTCCATAGAGATATTTACCCCATATAGTGCTTCACAAATGTTATGGCCCCATAAGATGCTCCATAAAGATAGTTGCTCCATGTAGTGCTGCACAAACGTTGATTATGGCCCCATAAGATGCTCCATAAAGATATTTGCCCCATATAGTGCTGCACAAATGTTAATTATGGCCCCATAAGATGCTCCATACAGACACTTGCCCCATATAGTGCTGCACAAACGTTAATTATGGCCCCATAAGATGCTCCATAAAGATATTTGCCCCATATAATCCTGCACAAACGTTAATTATGGCCCCATAAGATGCTCCATAAAGATATTTGCCCCATATAATCCTGCACAAACGTTAATTATGGCCCCATAAGATGCTCCATAAAGATATTTGCCCCATATAATCCTGCACAAACGTTAATTATGGCCCCATAAGATGCTCGATACAGACACTTGCCCCATTTGCTGTTGCTGAGATAAAAAAAAATCACATACTCACCTCTCATCGCTCAGGCCCCCGGCACTTTAAATATGCACCTTTCCTCTTTCCGGCTGCCGCTCCGTCTTCAGCATCTTCTGCACTGACGGTCAGGCAGAGGGCGCGCACTAACCACGTCACCGCGCCCTCTGACCTGAGCGTCACTGCAGAAGATGCTGAAGACGGAGCGGCGGCTGGAACGAGGAGAGGTGAATATCGCGCAGCGCTCTCCCTCCCCATTATACTCACCTGCTCCTGGAGCGGTGCAGTCCCTGGTTCTCCTGGCACCTCAGCTTCTTCCTTGGTTGAGCGGTCACATGGTACCGCTCATTACAGTAATGAATATGCAGCTCCACCCCTATGGGAGGTGGAGCCACATATTCATTACTGTAATGAGCGGTACCATGTGACCGCTCAGTACAGGAAGAAGCTGAGGCACCAGGAGAACCAGGGACCTGCAGGGACCGCGCCAGGAGCAGGTGAGTATTATTAGACAGCCCCCACTCCCCCTCCTCTTCCAACCCCTGGGTATGACTCGAGTATAAGCCGAGAGGGGGACTTTCAGCCCAAAAAAATGGGCTGAAAATCTCGGCTTATACTCGAGTATACATGGTAAGTAATAATAATTGAATCCTAATTTTTGCTGGTAACTTGCTTTGTTCTATATTACACATGATTCTCAGACAATTATCTCAGGCACGATACATATACTAATTTCTGAGACCGTCAGTCAGTGAATAAATTAAACATTTTTATAAGTAAAGTGAATTAGGACTTTAATGTTATATAGAGTGGTTCAATATGTTCTCCAGAAAAAGAATTGTAAGTCTTGAGGCATGGAACAAAGACGGACTGACAAACGTGATCATACACAATAAGCTGGATAATGACAATCATAATATAGACAGAGCAAAGAAATTCTATTCACATGCCACTTCCTAATAAAATCACATTTATTCCCACACTGATGCAACGACTGACAACAAATGCCTTAAAATAAGCAATTTAGATCTGTTACGTGGGAGAGATGTATTACAATGAGTCTCATAAGAATTTCATGTACACAGTCATAAAGACAACTATTACAGATTCATTGAAATGAAAGTCACATGAGACCAGGACTTTGTTCTTCAGAAAGCATCTTATACAGTTGCAATCAAACTAACTCAGTCCCGATAGCAAATTACCAAAATTTTCAAACATTCTGCTATTTGCAATAAACCAAACAAGAACAATTTAAATAGCTCATCACAATTAATACAATAAGTGGTCTCCCCAAATTCAGCACAAAATGCCACTTTTACTGACTATTGCAGTCTCAGAATTATTCACCCCCTTCCTAACATTGGGCTGTTTTGATCTACACATTTGATGTGTAGCATGACACCAGTTTCTGTCAGTGTTTCTGAGGAATCTCAGTCTACTCCTCATCAGGAACACCCTGCCTACATTGAAGCATGTTGGTGGCTCAATAATGTTCTGGAGATGCTTGGCTTCTTCTGGCACTGGAAACTTGAAATGTTTGGAGGGCAAAATGGATTCAATCAAGTTTCAGGAGGAATTATGATGTTTTTCTGTGAGAAAACTGAAGCTTGAGCGTCATTGGACCTTCCAGCAGGGCAATGATACCAAGAATATCACAAAGTCCATCAAGGCGTATATCTCGAACAAGTGCAATCTGAAAAAAAAGGACCAATGTTATTCAATGAGGCAGCGCAGATCTGTATATTTTTTCTCAGCTGTATTTGATGTGAGAAAAAAATTGCGGCATGCTGCGATTTCACTCCAAAATCAGATCCAATTTTCATGAATACATTGCAAGTGCTTATGCAGCAGGAATACTGGGCTGCTAGGGACTACGTGAGCTCAATATTTGGGACAGCAGATTGCTTCGTGTGATTCCATCTAAGGACAACCTCAAAATGGACTTCGGGGGCCAGGGCACACAAAGCTTGCAAAGCTAGATGGAAAGATGGACTCAGACAACAAGAGGTGGAAGGTACTGAAATCCAGAAATGCTTCTAGAGGTGAGGAAGATCCCCAATGGCTAGGAAAGCCATAGAGTTGGATATGCCACCTATTCAGAGAACCAGGGCTAAAATTGTATTTGGTACCTGTGGGAAAGATAACAACCCATTGGGCCTTATCCTTTAAACCTGCTTGTAAATACTGTACAGACTGCCATTCTCTAAGTAAAAGTTTGATTTTTATTAACCTCATATCTCCTGAATGGTTTGCTGCCCTGGGTCCATAAGATAGAGTCCTGGACTCAAATGAGGCCTGGAGGCCAGACGAAAGTGGGGAGCACCACATACCCAGCAGCACACCAGGACTGAGACACACCTTGTAGGATGCCAGAGCAAGTGGGGACCGAAGCTCGCCCACAACTACCTCGCATAGAGCAACATAGATGTGGCATATTCAGCAGGATAGGACTACCTTGCACAAAGAAAGTGGGGAAGATATGGCACATGATGCAGATGGAAGAGCGCCGGAGTACATGCAGCACAAGATGGTGGCCCGAAGCATGGATTCCAGGATGGCTACAGTAGCGGTGAAAAGAAGGAGAAACATCACCTATCGTGGGCGTGGACAGAGCCTGAGAGCGCAAAAAGATGATCAGCCTCCACAAGTTGCTGCCCAAAGAAGGATGGGCCTGGTCAAAAAACGCCTGCCCAGAATAGGAGGTACGTTCCAGAGGGAGGTGTGGTACAGCGTGAGGTGTGGCCCACAGTGTGTGAAACTATGCTAGAAGTGGGCACGGCTAAAGGCAGAGGCACTGAGGGTTACCACTGTGGACTGTGTCAAATCCCATATAATGGGCCCCATATGATGCTCCATATATAATGGGCCCCATATGATGCTTCATATATACTGGGCCCTATATGATGCTCCAGTATATGATAGGCCCCAAATATGATGCTGCAGTGTATGATGGGCCGCATATAATGCTCCATATATAATGGGCCCCATATAAGTTGCTTCAGTGTATGATGGGCCCCATATAATGCTCCATATATAATGGGCCCCATATATGATGCTCCAGTGTATGATTGGCCCCATATAATGCTCCATATATAAAGGGCCCCATATATGATGCTCCAGTGTATAATGGGCCACATATAAGTATGAAAACTTAAGTGATCATTTATTGCACATGTTTGTATTGCTGGAAAGTGTACTCAAATTGTGTGTACAACCATATGTGTTGCTGATTT
Source organism: Ranitomeya variabilis (assembly GCF_051348905.1). Classification (NCBI taxonomy): domain Eukaryota; kingdom Metazoa; phylum Chordata; class Amphibia; order Anura; family Dendrobatidae; genus Ranitomeya; species Ranitomeya variabilis. The sequence goes on along the minus strand of NC_135237.1, from coordinate 68,302,888 downwards.
TATTATAACAAAGACCATGAGTTAGGCACACGTTCTTACTATAGCTATACTATAGCAGTTAAGGGTACTTAATCCTCAGCTCCGCTTTTCAACGGCGCTGAGAAATAAGGGTATAGCGCCCCCCAGCGTTGGAAAGTCTCTGGGGTTAGCTGAGACCATGATCAGGGCTGGTTTTTACTGTCCCTTGTCACCTGATTGCTGTTCATTTTTCCTATTGGTTCCTTTTGATCATTGTGATAGACCCTATCACAGTGCTCAAAATAAAAAAAATAGTAAATCAAACCCCCCTTTGTCACCTCCTTAGTTAGATAAAAATAATAAAATATTTTTTTAAGTTTTTCCATTCTTTGCAGTTAGTGTTAAAATTAAGTTTAGGGTTAGGGTTATGTTAGGTTGGGGTTAGGGTTTTGTTATGTTTAGGGTTGTGTTGGGGTTAGGGTTGGGGTTAGAGTTGTGTTAGGGTTAGGGTTGAGTTGGGGTAAGGGTTGGGGTTTAGGTTGCGTTAGGGTTGTGTTAGGGTTAGGGTTGTGTTAGGGTTGGGGTTAGGGTTGTATTAGGGTTGGGGTCAATGTTGTGTTAGGGTTGGAGTTGTGTTAGGGTTGGGGTTAGGGTTGTATTAGGTTTGTGTTGGGGTTAGGATTAAGGTTGGGGGTGGGTTTAGGGTTGTGTTAGGGTTGGGGTTAGGGTTGATGTTAGGGTTGTGTTAGGGGTTGTGTTAGGGCTGGGATTAGAACTGAGGTCTTTCAAAAGAAAAAAAAATGATGGCGATATGACGGCTAGAGCTGAATGCAAGTGCTCACTACTCAAGTTTGCATCGGGTGGCCGGGTATGCACCAAGAGTTGCAGATCCCCAAAATGTTGGGGGGTGTCTAACAGCCACGAAAAATGTGGGGCAGGGATTCAAGCATGTCACTTGAGCACTTACGATATTCGGTGGATACCCAAGCGCCTGATGCAAACTGGAGTAGAGAGCACTTGCGCTTAACACTACTGATGACATATTCAATATAACGACCTAATGTTATCAAATTCTGTGACATACCTGTGGGTTCAAAATGCTCACTAACCCCTGGTTTCTGAAAGGGGGTCACTTGTGGGGGGGTTTCCACTGTTTATGCACATCTGGGGCTCTCCAAATACGACATGGTGCCCGCCATCGATTCCAGCCAATTTTGCGTTCGAAAAGTCAAACGGTGCTTCCTCCCTTCTGAGCCCTGACATAAACCCAAACAATAGATTTCCCCCACATATGGGGTATTGGTGTACTCAGGAGAAATTGCACAACAAATTCTGTTGTTCATTTCCTACTGTTACCTTTGTGAAAATAAAAATGTTTGGGTCAAAAAAAAATTTTCCGTGAAAAAAGTTAAATGTTTTTTTTTCTTCCACATTACTTCAGCTCTTGGGAAGCACCTGAAGGGTTAATAAATATCTTGCATGTGGATTTGAGCACCTTGAAGGGTGCTGTTTTTAGAATGGTGTCACTTTTGGGAACTGTCTGTCATGTTGACCCCTCAAAGTCACTTCAAATGTGATGTGTTCCCAAAAAATGGTTTTGTAAAATTTGTTGGAAAACTGAAAACTTTAAACCCTTATAACGTCCCAATAAAAAATAATTATGCTTCCAAAATTGTGCTGATGTAAAGTTGACATGTGGAAAATGTTATTTATTAACTATTTTGTGTGATATATCTCTCTGATTTAAGGGCACAACAATTACAAGTTTGAAAATTGCAACGTTTTCAAAATTTTTACTAAATTTCCATTTGTTTCATAAATAAACGCAAGTGATATCGAAGAAATTTTACCATTGTCAAGAAGTACAATACAATAAGTCATGAAAAAACAATCTGAGAATCAGTGGGATTCGTTGAGGCGTTCCAGAGTTATTACCACAGAAAGTGACAGTGGTCAGAATTGTAAAAATTGGTTTGGTCATTAAGGTCAAAATTGGCTCAGTCACTAAGTGGTCAATACACCTTTGGGAAACTTTGGAGGTGCTATCTCGTTATTTCTGTCTTTGTCTTTTAAGGAACAATTTATATCAAACAATTATCGCAGCTGAAGTGCAGTACATTTATAATTACGCAGCATGGCGTATGTTAGTTTTAACAGTTTTACTATTCTTATGAGATCCAGTAAATGCGACTTATTAACTTTGCTTTGTGTTGATCTTTTATTGGTTTGGAATTTTATAAGCAGCAAATTACAGCTATTACTGACTTCACAGTAAGTCTTATTTCACAGCAAAATTAAATGAATGTGTAAGAAATTATTTCCAAGAGAACTAAAAATATACCTATTATTTAAGCGTACTTTTCACTCTAAGCTTAGTCATACCAGCCTTCGTAATAAGAGAGGGAGATCTGGAGGACAATATAAACATAATTTTGATTGCTAATTGTAAAGGAACATACACACATGGCATATTTTCTGTGGATTTGCAGTGCTAATTTGCATGAGAAAATCCTCCTTCACTGTAATTGATAGGATCTCCTCATACCTTACCAACCGCACATTTAGCGTTTCCTACTCCCATACTACCTCTTCATTTCGCCCCCTCTCTGTTGGTGTCCCTCAAGGCTCTGTCCTGGAGCCCTTACTCTCCTCAATCTATACACTCGGCCTGGGACAACTCATAAGGTCCTATGGCTTCCAATACCATATATATGCTGATGACACTCAGATATACCTCTCTGGCCCAGATGTCACCTCTTTGTTCTCCAGAATCCCAGAGTGTCTATCAGCCTTCTTCTCCACTCGCTTCCTCAAGCTCAATGTGGACAAATCTGAACTAAATATCTTTCCTCCATCTCACACATCTTCCCTACCTGATCAATCTATCAAAATAAATGAAATCACATGTTCCCCTGTCCCCACAATCTGCCCCTGCCTTCAGATGTATAAGTAATAGATATGAAGTGAGAGCTGCGGTTGGCTGCTCACCTACTCTTGATTACTTATATGTCTGAAGGCGGAGACAGTGACATTAACAAACTCACTTGAGCCCCTGGAATGCAAGTGCTGACACCGCTGGAATGGCACCGGCACGGGAGATGAGTATAGGTGTTTTTATTTTAATGGGGGCAGACATTCCGATTGAGAAAGGGTTGTCCTAGTCATTGACAATCCTTTTAAATTTGTGAGGATTTTGCACGCTCCTTGTATCCTGTTAGCTGACAGTAGAGTTTTTAAGGTCCCATACAAACTGTTGGCTAATCTCTGAAAAATAATATGGCACCCCAAGAGTCCGGTTGCCACAGTGGCATTGCCTCCCTCACAGGGAGTAATGTCATGCCTGGAAGCCAGGAGGGGTCCCTTTACCAGGTATCAGTAGGAGAGAAGTCGAGCAGAACCTGGGGAGTGGAGCTGTGATTAAACTCGCCCAGAGCTGAGCGCTAGGAACCGGATACCAGAGTCCGTGGTTGCGTGGGTACTGAAGGCCCGGCAGCTAAGTCCGGAGGGCAGGGAACTGCAGTTCTCCTGGCCGGATCTAATACCCGGTGGCACAACAGCATACCATAGCCTGGAGCCGACACAAAGGAGCGGCACCTGTGATAGGTTTGACCTGCCTGCCATGCGGGCAAAAGTTTGTTTTTAAAAACAGAGAATGACAGTTAGCAGGAGGGTGAGCTGTTAGGCAGCAAGGAAAAAGGGAGGACAGCACAGAAGGAAGGCCTCCGTACCTACCTGGCGAGTTGTATCCAAAATTGCTTCCAGGCTGCCCAGTGCTCCATTACGATCTGTTACCAGTGCCCCAGTCTGTACTATCAACCATCAAGTTTAGGAAAGGAAAACTACAGTCCTTGTGTCCTCCAGTGATCTCTTGAGTCCTGAGACCTGCACCACAAGCTACACGATGCCTGACATAAACAGAACCGGTAGCCCTGGGGCCCCTCCCCACCTGTGGGGAGCAGAACCATCCCAGCTGCATCACCATCAGCCCCAGTGGCCTCCTTTAGCCACATCGGCCATCTGTTGCCGAACACCACAGGTGGCGTCACGTTAAATCCCATATATATATTCCCCATTTTACGGCACAGCTAGGGCCATGGAGTCGGGTCACGGCCCCATGACTTTCCCAAAGAACTGTCTGACCCGGTTCCGAGTACCCTATAGCCCTGGTGGGCGTGTCAATAGTGATGATCCTATGAAATTCCACTTTGCCGACTTCACTTAAATTTCCCCAAATTTTTTGTTTGAGGCGAATAAATTAACACAAACTTCAATACTGGAAAGGTTGTAATTGATTGTAAAATAAATGTGAGGGAGAAGAGAGAGAAAGAACCTTGCTGACCATAAGAGATTACACTATATAGGAGAGAGAGAGGATCCCTGGCTATTACAGTTTACACTCCACAGGAGAGGACCCCACTGACCATAAGCGATTACACTCTACAGGAGAGAGGACTCCACTGACCATAAGAGCCTACACTCTACAGGAGAGAGAAGACCCCATTGACCATAAGAGCTTACACTCTACAGTAGAGAGAAGACCCCATTGACCATAAGAGCTTACACTCTATAGAAGAGAAAGACTTACCCAGGTAACTCTGGAAGTGGAAAATTAATCTGCCCTACGAACTGTGTTTCACTGATCTGTGATGTCCCAGGTACTGATTACTACTGTACAAGGTATGATAATACACCATAGTTTGTATAGCTGTAGATCAGTGTTCCCCAACTCCGGTCCTCATTAGCCACCAACAGGTCATGTTTTCAGGATTTCCTTAGTATTGCACAGGTGATAAATGCATCACCTGGACAGGCAAGCATTCAGTAACCTGTGCAATACTAAGGAAATCCTCAAAACATGATCTGTTGGTGGCTCTTGAGAACCGGAGTTGGGGAACACTGTTGTAGCGCATTATGAGAAGTCTCATTTGGCAATGCAAAATGACGTTTGTATGCTCTCTGATGCTTCAACAGTGTGGAAAATGGAGCTGGGCAAGGTTTTTTTGCGAACTGCAAATCATATCTCAAAATGTTCTAATTTGTGTGAAACTGAATTTCAGGAAATTCTGCTCAAACTCGATCCTCTACAAATCGATCTGTTCATCCCTATTTAGAAATCTAATCTAAAGTTTAAAAAAAAATGATGGTCACCAACATGCTTACTAGCAGAGATCCGATGGGCACCTTTTTATGTCATGCTTAAAATTCTATTAGTATAGACCTTAGTTCTGGAGCCATAGTTAAAATCTAGGAGGTCAACATGTCGATCATCTGATATCCTAGGACTTATTGATGTTTCTCTCTGCAACTTAGAAGTGGAATTATAAAGTCTACTAAACGTACAGCACAGGAATTGCAGTCATAGTACGGCAAGAAAGGAGTAGTTTCTCTGTTTTCTACCATTTGGTGTAGGCTCTAAAAAAAAGACACTGATTCTCTCTGGGATTACTAGTTATGAAAATGAAATGGGTTTCAAGAATTAATATATATATATCCTAAGTCAGCAAATGTGCTAAAAAAAGCAATTACTTACCTATTATATCTCCCACTAGACCAGTGACATTGACGATATTTGTTCACTTTGCTGCAGTCATCACATATTTTCTATAACATAATTCTGATTGTTTAGGAATTACTCTTCTATGACCATTATGAAAAAAGAAGAAGAAGAAATCTGGATGTGGGAAACAGTGCGCACAATAGGACAATACCCTATGGAGGGAGAGTGGTAAATGCTTGGATAACTCCTATGTAGGCATGAAGAAAAAACAACAGGTGACCCATTGCTGGTGGATAAATCCTCCAGGAGATATAGGATCCAGTTGGATAAAACAAGTAAGGTGGGCTGCGCTCCTGTAGTAAATCGATTTTTCAACAACGATGATGATGATAAAAAGTTTTCTTATTTACAACGCGTTTCAATGCCATACCTGCGTCTTTATTGAGTGAAAAAAACAAATGTCGTTATGAAAACAGGGGATCCCAGGCCCAATGTAAGAGTAACCATCTGCCATCTTATACTAGTATACACTTTATAGATATAATGGAAATAATTCATGCCAATTTATGGATGTTTGAACAAGGCTGCCATCTTGTAGCTAGAGGAAGCAACATGCAACATTAATGTCAGCTTTAAGTGATATGTTATGTGATTGTATCACAAGACTGATGTATTCCATCTAGAAATTCCACCCAGAAGGTGCGAATTGGCGGATTATTCCACTAATCCTTTTATACACATGCTCCCATAGATCTTGGCATAAAGCCAGCTACAGTGCTGGTATTTCTGCACTTGTATTGCACCTGTAAATGATGGCCTGACCGCAGGGCAAGAGCGCAGGAAATTGAGCCCTCTGCTGGAATCAGTTTAGGTCTATAAAACTCTGGTCAGGCGGGATTTGCGGCCACCTTACAAGTGTAGAAAATAAATGCACTTGTATTATGCTTATGTGAAGTTGCCTTAAAGAGGTATTCCCATTTCCAAGATCCTATTCAAATATGTAGTAGGTGTAATAATGAGCAACTGCCGTGCCTTGTACATGGGGAAAGCTGCATAGCGAATCAGAAGAACTATACCACATTACTAATGGAGATATATGCTAATATTAATATTATTACATCTGCTACAAATTCGGATAGGATTTTGGAGATGGGAATACCCCTTTAATGCTGTATTCACGCTTGTGTTTCATAAACAAAATAAATGTAATGTGTCAGGCAAATGATGCCACGTGTTCCATTTCATACATAGGTGTAAAGATTAGAGGTAGCAAAGAAAATGTGTGTTTCTCTTAGCCTCTTCGCCTAGCACATGTTCAGAATTCTGTCCTGACGTCCTAGGACGTGGAGTCCTTTCTCCAACGCTGAACGATACTTCTGTTGTGGAAGGAAGCACGAACTACATGTACAATAGCTGCTCTGGAGACAAGCTGTCATCAGTAGTCTCTCCATACTAATTTGACTTGTAACATGATTTAAAGAGCTGTAACAAATGTTAAAGCTAGGCTAATAAATTGACGTGTATTGTGATCACTTTATGACTGCATGTGCCATCTTTAATTTGTTGCACCCCTGCCATTGACTTTCACCATGGATGAAATGAACTCACTTGTTCTAAACAAGGATCTCCATGGTGAAGACATAGAAATTTGTTTACTCTTCTTCTCTTGCCTCGTGAACTCACTATACACTCGATAGATCAGATAAAATCTGTCCAGCTCAACACAAGATGAGCTGCCAGCTCACTGAGTTTCCAGATTATAGCTGCCTAATAAAATCTATTAGGACATAGGAGAATGCAGGAGGAGCACAATAAAAGAGGAAGGCACAGACACACATTGCCCATGCTTCTAGCTTCTCTTCAGTGGTCTCACCTCTAATCTGGACTCCCAGTTACACTGCTCAGTACTGTTGTGTATTGTCTTTATTTCTGCAGTATAAAAGAGATATAGCCTGGAGAGAGGAAAACTGGTGACAAATGCAAGGTCCAAGTCCAGAATAGCCAGAAATAGTGTTATTCTTCATGTTTACATGTCAACTTATTCTAAGAAAGGCTCTTGAAACAAGACATGGACTTGTAAAGTTATAAACATTGATGTCCTATTTTTAAGATATGCCCTTGGATGTTTATTTGGTGGGAGTCCAAACTCAGGCTTTCCCTTTAATTAGTGACCAGCTGCCATCTTCTTGAGTTCCAGCAATGTTTCAATCTTTATTTAAACTCGCCATCTCACAAAGGTGTGTACATGTGTTGACCTGGAATCGCTTTTCAGTTTAACTCTATGAGAGTCTTGATGTGAGTCTTATAGGCTAACATTGGTAAAGCCACTACAACCCCAAACAGTAGATGCTATATCAGCTGGCAAAGCTGAGTAGAGGTCATATGGTTCAGAAGATGACTGGAACGGCGTTGGGAACCAAAGAAATAGATGTTTGGTAAGTATTTCAGCACATATACATCACACTCTATGCATATTCCTAAGGAATTAGATAATATTACTTTTGCTAGGAAAGTAAGAAGTATAAGTGATAACTTATAGCATGGTGGGGGTGTGACTGATGGGCGCCCACCGATCAACAAAATGGAGAACTTTTATTACTGGCAGGCTAGGGTCACCCAATCGTTTTTCTCTCATCCAAGAAAAACAGTCCGATAATGCTAATCAGACTCTGATCAGAGTTTAATCAGAGTGTCATCCGATTTTCTCAGATGAGAACAAAAAAAATCATCTTCTCCATTCAGTTTTTCCATGAAAATCAAACCGTACCCGGCTGTCATTCAAGTGCGGTCCGATGTTTTCCACAGACTCCTAGACATGAATGGCCGAGTGCGATCTGATAATCTGCTGCAATTCGTGCATGCTGCGGTTTTGTCCTCGGACCAAAATCGTTCATGCGAATGGCACCATAGAATAACACAGGGCAAGTGCTATCCATCAAAACAACACATAGCACTCACCCAATTTTTGCAGTTGTGTGCACAAGCCCTTAGAATAGAGTAACAGCGCGCATGCCCGAAATCCACTCCATTCATTCCCTTTGGGACTTCTGACCTTTTCCGCCAGCCCCATAGAAAATGAATGGAAAGACAGTCAAGCACGTGGAGTGCTACTTTTTTTTAATGTGGATAAAAGTGTCTAATTCTGCTGATCAGCGGGGTTCTAGAGGTCGGACCCCCACGAGTTATCATTTATTCTTGGGATAGGTGATAAGTTATTTTCTCCAGACATCCCTTATAAATACTTTAAAATGTTTATGTTTGGTGACTTACTAATAGCAACCTTTCATTCGGAGTACGTAAAGCCAAAAGCCTGAATTTTTTAATTAAATATTTTCCAGTGGTTTGCAGCATGAAACAAAGCTCTGGTTCTATCAATCCTATCACTTTCCCCGTTTCTAGTGTTATATTGACTACCACATTATTTAAGATGCATAGGTGGAATCTCTTCTGGGAAAAAGCTGCCACTCTTCATAACACAACTACCTGATAAAACTTTCAAGAAGCTGTCAGGCTTACAACCTTAATACCCTGCTGGGTTGGCGGAACATAGTGAAAGTGCGGACAACAAATTGGTATCACATCACAACACAAGAATTACTAATGCTTTCTGGAGTGAAGATATAAATGTGATTATTCAATATTAAAGCAAGGAGTTTGGACAGAAAACTGTAACAAGATGACACAATAAAAGTGAAGCCTCCATTAATAGTTCATCATAGGTACCAAATTCTAAGCCAAAAATACTATTGCACTTTGCTGGTAAATCTTCCTTATTATTACACCAAAATATACAGTGCTATCCAAAGGTTTTAGGCAAGTGTTAAAAAAATGCTGCAAAGTAAGAATACTTTTAAAATAGAAATGTTAATGGTTTCTTTTTAGCAAATAGATCAATGGCTACACTCAATTTTACTGTACTAAAGCAAGGAAATGTGCGATACATGAAATGTGAATAGCATACTGGCTTGTGAAATCTATGAAAAAACACATTAGATGCTTAGCACAAGATTTGGCCAAAAATTGTGAGCCCATCCACCAAACGTCAAGGTAAGTCTTTTTTGGCTATGCACCAGTTCAGACTAGATTGCGGTTCAGTCAGTTTTCCTATATTTACTATGTACTATTTTTTCTAACTTGAATGCCCCGCACTTCACCATGCTGTGATTTTAATTACATCCAAACACAGTTGGTTCTGACTTTCCTATAAATGCAGGCTTTACCATGGTATTAGCCATAGGTAAGTGTTCACACTAGGCAGTCAGGTCAGGTACCCATCCGATTTGAGATTACCTTGACGCTTGGTGGATGGGCTCACATTTTTTGGCCAAATCTTGTGCTAAGCATCTCATGTGTTTTTTTCATAGATTTCGCAAGCCATTAAGCTATTCACATTTCATGTATCACACATTTCCTTGCGGTACAGTTGAGTGCAGCCATTGATCTATTTGCTATGTAAGACTTTTTTGGTTATGCACCAGTTCACACTAGATTGCTGTTCAGTCAGTTTTCCTATATTTACAATGGTTTCTTTTTAGTCAGTTAAAAAAATGCTAAGTGAATATACAAAAGAAAGATCTAAATCAAATCAGAATTTTACGCGAAAAAACAGCATCAAGGCATCAATTTTTCTAGGTACTTAAGGGGATACATTTCAATTAAAAATCTCCTAATAAATATTTAAAATTATTGCTGTAGATTCACCGTTAAAGGGAAGCTGTCACCACATTTGAACTATATAAACTATTAATATGAGCATACAGGCTATAGAATGCTGAGGAGACTGATACCTGTATATCTCATATGTCTCATATCAGATGCCTTGTTGTTGATAAGTGATCTTTTATCACTTTATGAAAATTACCACTTCCAGGCTGGGGATGGTGCCTGGAAGATAACTCTGCATCCAGAGCTTATTTAACACGAAGGGAACTTACCAGTGTGATGTGTAATGGCCGCTCTCTGCTTTCCTGAACTCACTGCAGAGCTGTGTGTGATTATACCTGACACATCTGCAGGCTCCTCTCAGCTTCATCTTCCATATCATAGCCAGACAGGGTTGTAATATTGTTATAATACAACAGAGCTCAGAGAGAAGCAAAAAATGTGTGTTGTAAGAAGATTGTGTTAGCTACCTGTCTCACACTGGTAACTCCACCTTTCAGGTAAAATAATTTCTGGAGGCAGAGTTACCTTCCAGGCAATATCCTCCCCATAGACTTTAAGAGATCATTTGCATATAAGAAAATTATGGATTTTTCTGGAATAAGACATTGGATCGCAGGTATCAAGATGTCATTTTATTCTGCTTCCTATGGCCTATATGACCATATAGACGGCTTAGGAGGGATGATCCCACTGACAGAGTCCCTTTAAGGAAACTCTCCTCTCTGGAAGTGAAAACTGACTATACATTTCTCATATAAAGTCACGCTACCTGGTGCCCTCCATTAATCTACTGCTGCCTCCTTGGAAAAAGCTAGTGTTCAATTCCTCCTTCAAGGGGAGAACAGAGGTAAGTCTAAACCATTGTTCCCCTGGCTATCCTATCCCACAGCACAGAACAGGCAGTTAAGGCGTGATTCAGACTTACCACTGCAATCTCCATGTGCAACAGCCATATTGGAACCAATAGAAAGGAATACTGATCTGGACAGAGAAGAAATGGGAGAAGAACTTAGGGCATAGCATGAGCAGAACTACTAATATTCAATTTTGCCAAATTGCATGGATTTTACAGGGACATTTGATGTGAAGCTAATTTATTCTTCAGGAATTGAAAGTCCATTATTACGGAGAGGCCCCAAGAGCATAATAAACCAAACAAAACAACTAGTACCTCATTGTTCACCTATCTCTGGCTCCCCCCGCTCTCCACTATACAATCCTCAGTACCTCTTACCGCTGTTGCGCGCTAATACTGCACTAAGCTAAGGATCGCCCAGTCTAGAGTACAAGGTTTCAATGGTGGCAGTAAGAAAAAAGGCCAAGGACCATATTGGGGACAGCAAGTAGTGAGGTGATGAAAGTGGTGAATTTTTTTTGTTTACCTTTTGCCAGCCACCTACAGGTCAGCAAAATAAAGGCAAGCTGGCCGCAGTTTTGCTGAATTTTGGAGCAAATTACAAGAACTCCATATCTTGGAGAATACAGATTTTTGTAAAATTCAAGTAAAATTAAATTCCACTGGAATAAATTTGCCCATCTGTAGGGAAGCTATACATGTAGAATGTGTAGTCACATTTCACTCTCAGGGTGGAGGTCTGCTTTGATTAGTGCCATCCTTCCACACAATTTTAACAATGAGAAGTCTCTCTAGAATGGATATATAGGACATAGGGTTGTAGGCTGTAGCAGATTCAGTGATTTTCATGAACAAATCAGATTCCATTGCCATGGACAGGCATCAACTATAATCACAGATCACACAGTCAAGGGGAAAACAATGGACAGTATGCAGTGCAGAAAACTATTCAGATAAGTCAAGAAACACTGATAAGATTCCCACAGTAAATAATTTCAAATTACAAACAATCTGCAGTTATTGTCATATTTAATACAAATGATCATTGAGACGTTCTAGTGATATATGTGCAAATTATTCTGTTCCACAATACTTTGTCATGGTCAATGCACAATAAAATCATGGAAAGGAACATTTCACCAGTGTAAATCATTAGCAGCGACAGAGATGCATTATTTATTAAAGCCGATTACATACTCTCATTTGCTTTGCATCATTACATCATTCATTTTAAATACATTTAAATATCATGTAGTAAAAAATAACATTTACCAAAGTGATTAATAGATATCATTGTATTATTTATTAAGAAGCTTCACATTAGATATTTTATTGCTAATAAAGTTTTAGTGATAACTGGAGATTGCATTAAAAAATGAACTTTAAATCCTTAAAGGGAACCTGTCAGTAGGATTGTGCACAGTAACTTACAGACAGTGTCAGGTCAGTGATGTTATACTGATTAAAATGATACCTTTGTTGATGAAATCCGTCTTGTGGTTGTTGTTTAATCTTTATTTTCAGTTTTGAGTTAATGCTATACTCGTGTGGCCTGTGCGGAGGTCTTCATATGGGGCTCTGCTTACATATTCATACTGATGGCTTTGGACAGGTTACTGAAAACTGAAAATAAAGATTAAACAACAACCACAAGACGGATTTCATCAATCAAGGTATTTAAATATATATATATATATATATATATATATATATATATATATATATATATATATATATATATATATATCTACGTATATATGTACATTTTGGGGCACTTCCCTTCTACATGATAGTTGTATGATTAGTGGATGTCCTATCTCTGTGACCCCCTCTAACCATGAGAATAGGGTTCCTATGCCCCCCCCTGTTATCACATACATTCATTGTTTATGGATTGATAGAGATAGCTAAGAACACTGAATGAATTAAGTCATAGAGCATGGTGGACCATAACTCCTTTCAAAATTTAATTGATTCTTAAAAGTTTAGCGATTTTCAAACATGACCTATTTTTTAGATTTTAATGCTTACTTTTTTGCAAAAATAAAATGTGCTAAAATGTGCTTGCATCATATGGTCCAAAGTAAGGGGAGCAGGGCAATGGTTGTCCACCTAAGTGCTTCCTTAATAATCAGGCACAGCACAAAGATGTGTCGATATGCAGCAATACATGGCTGTACTGTTTGTGATCTTCACGCTCGATACTGATCTGTTAGTACAGGGCAGCCAAGAAAGCTAGAATTGATGTATACATCATGTTAGCTGACTCTCATGGAAAGAACTGTATAATTTTTACCTGCACAGTTTTCTCTCTGCCTGACACTGATCGGTTACAATACAATGAGCAAAAAAAAAGGCTGTCCAAATTCCTTAAATTTTTTCTTTATGTATTTGACCTTTATATTAAATATAAAAACAAGTCCTCCTCGTGATAAAACTGATGCGCTTCTGACAATATACCACCCTTAGTAGTAGTAAGTAGTACCATAGGCCTATCATTTCAAGGTCTGCAAATGGTCACATTTTCAAACACCTAACTCCAATCAGTTACATGTGGGACGGGTATAAAATCCAGATTGAAAGAAAATTTGATTTATCACTCTGGCAGATCACTACATGAGTAGGTCAAGATGTCAGCTCTGTTCAACGCTACTAGTTCCAGTGGTGAAAACAATGATGACCTGACAAGACTGCAAGAATTAGACATAGGCAAACCTCTGTATGAACCGATTGTCAAATTAGAAGAATAATGGGTAGTTATCCATTCTGTAACTGCAAATGAAATTGAACATCACATTTCAAGCTTAGGGCGTTAAACAACATCTACACAAAGCATCAGAGGATGTTTGCCCGACATCGGGTTATGAGCTAGATGTCCAGATATAGATGTTTCATTGACCTCAAAGCTACAGATGTCAAAAGCTATCATGGTGCAAAGCAATAGAGGATGGAATGGAGGTCTATCATCTTCAGCGATGAGTCACATTTTGTTTTGAATGCAATGATAGTCTGAGATGGACTTTAAGAGGCTTGTAATATAGTCATGTACGTGAACATGTGAAGATCAATCCTGCCAGTCCAGATGATAAGTACTCCCATCAGCGGCAACTGCTCTCACTGTTATTAGCAGCAACAGACTTAGGCTGATGGAAGTAGTACTCTCTCATCAGCCGACACCTCTGTGACTGGAAGTAAACTTTTTACCACCGGTAACAGTTGCCGGCTCATGCTGTCGTCTGACAGCGTGGGATCTGCAGCTTTCTGATCTTACCGCTGAACAGGGGAAGTGTTTGCTGCTCTATAATACAAATGGCAGTTTGGCAAACAACAGATGTTCGGTCCCCTTATTCATCTAAATAGGGTCCGGGTTCGGGTACTGTTCTGGTACTTGAACCGAACTTTTTTTAAATGTTCGGCCAAATCCATCAGACCCAAACATCCATCACTATTATCGAAATTTAGAGAAGAATATTAGCACTGATGAGTAGAGATTATAGCTTGACAGAGTTCTCCTTGGCAGCTTTTAGGCTTCAGGATTTGTGATTTATGAGCATTCATTTGAGTAATGTACATTAGGAAAGTGTATTTATTGCTCCCTCGCCGTCCTCAATATGTGATTACTTTGTGTCTGGAACAATTGATTATGTTTTATGTAAATCTTAGTTAATGTGTCGTCTGTAACTGGATTCAATGATTTGTAGATTCCTCCAGTGGTACTAGCACACCACATGACATTTAAGCATGTATATCAATTTTATCAGCTTTTATAAGGTCACTAAAGGTTGTTGAGAACAAATAAAATGCTGAATAGAAGAAACACAAATTGGTGAAGAGGTAAGAAGCTGGGACAATAACGTAGAAAATCATATGACATATATTCATTTAAAGAGAATCTGTCACAAGCTTTTTGATGAAAAATCATCTGAGAGCAGCATCATGTAGGAAATGAGTCCCTGAATCCAACAATGTATCATTTAGGCCACATGCACAGGTTGAGTTTTTGGTGAATTTTTTACATTAGTATTTGTAAGCCAAAATTAGGAGTGTGCAAAAAATACAGAAGTGGTGATGTGTTTTTATTCTACTTCTTCTGATTGTTTCACTCCCGGTTTTGGCTTACAAATACTGAGAACATCTGGCTATTATGTGTCATGCGCCTAGATTTGAAACCTTGAATGTGTGCTTTGTGGTTGGCTTCTCTGTCCGCCGAGCCACAGCAGATACCAGCACTGAGCCAAAAAAAACTTACCAAATACTACATCGCCGCTACGTTACCGCATCCACATCAAATCTAGCCAAATCTAACATTTTGCAACTTGCTTATCGAGGTTGCATAGGGGTCGCAATGTGACTCTTTTCACTTCTACAGTGCCGCAATGTAGCACCAGCACCAAGTGAACTTCAGTCATGCCATGGCTGTCATGGCTAACGTTGCTGTGCAGACCTAGCCAGTAGAGGATGCTTCTTGAGGATTTCTGAACCACGTGTGCCTTCCAGGTTAGCATTCCAAATGGAATTCAGGTTTTACACCCTTTTTTGGCAGTTGGCTGTACCGTCTTGACCTTCAGGTGAGAGTACAAGCAAAGGTTTGTCATTGACTGTCAGTGGGTGGGGAGACAACACACTGCACACTAGTCATACAGGTGGGTCTCCAGCGGTTGCTGAGACAAACATACATGACTGCGATCATACAGCCAGTGGCTGATACATGCTGCCCATGGTTAGGGCAGCATGTATTACCTGTCAGGTTGCTTTTAAAGAAGTGCTCCCAATATACTACATTACATACACATTTAGGCTGGTCAAGGAACCAAAGATTTTGTGGGAGTGCTTCTTTAAAATGCAATACAACTTAAAATTAAACTTAATGTAAGGTACTATATAACTAGGCTATTGCATCAATTTAACAATTTAATGGCTTGGTACAATGATTACAGGTAAAACTAGTGCATCTTACTCCAGTTAACTTATAGTTTAAGAATGTCTTATGAAATACAAATTATGAAAATAACCACTAGGGACTGCGGGGTCAGAATCTCTAGTTTGCACAAGAACCGGCTGGATCAATTGCAGTTTCTAGTGTTTCACCTATTTTCTGATATGAGTTTTTACACATTCAAAACACTAGCTGTGAGCAGCCGTAGCGACACACATCAACCCGTGCGGTCTTTACAGGGAAAGATGGAGATTCCCATAATGGTTTGTTGGACTTGTGTAACATGCAATGGAAGTAATGTACTTCCACGTGTAACAGTGAAGTTCCTGCCTCTGGATTGCACAGAAGAAATATTGGTAAAGTGTTATTCCTGCAATCTGACTATCTGATGTATATACACTGCTCAAAAAAATAAAGGGAACACTAAAATACCATATCCTAGATATCACTGAATGAAATATTTCAGTTGCAAATCTTTATTCATTACATAGTGGAATGTGTTGAGAACAATAAAACCTAAAAATGATCAACGTAAATCACAACTAATATCCCATGGAGATCTGGATTTGGAATGATACTCAAAATCAAAGTGGAAAATCAAATTGCAAGCTGATCCAACTTCAGTGGAACTGCCTCAAGACAAAGAAATGATGTTCAGTTGTGTGTGTGTGTGGCCTCCACGTGCCTGTATGACCTCCCTACAATGCCTGGGCATGCTCCTGATGAAGCGGCGGATGGTCTCCTGATGGATCTCCTCACAGACCTGGGCTAAAGCATCCGCCAAACTCCTGGACAGTCCGTGGTGCAACGTGAAGTTGGTGGATGGTGCAAGACATGATATCCCAGATGTGTTCAATCTGATTGTGGTCTTGGGAACGGGCAGGCCAGTCCATAGCTTCAATGCCTTCATCTTGCAGGAACTGCTGACACACTCCAGCAACATGAGATCTGGCATTGTCCTGCATTAGGAGGAACCCAGGGCCAACCGCACCAGGATATGGTTTCACAAGGGGTCTGAGGATCTCATCTTGGTACCTAATGGCAGTCAGGCTACCTCTGGAGAGCACATGGAGGGCTGTGCGGCCCTCCAAAGAAATGCCACCCCACACCATTACTGACCCACTGCCAAACCGGTCATGCTGAAGGATGTTCCAGGCAGCAGATCGCTCTCCACGGTGTCTTCAGACTCTGTCACATCTGTCACATGTGCTCAGTGTGAACCTGCTTTCATCTGTGAAGAGCACAGGGCGTCAGTGGCGAATTTGCCAAACCTGGCGCTCTGTGGCAAATGCCAAGCATCCTGCACGGTGTTGGGCTGTGAGCACAACCTCATCTGTGGACGTCAGGCACTCAGACCATCCTCATGGAGTTGGTTTCTAATCATTTGTGCAGACACATGCACATTTGTGGACTGCTAGAAGTAATTTTGCAGGGCTTTAGCAGTGCGCCTCCTGATCCTCTTTGCACAAAGGCTGAGGTAGTGGTCCTGCTGCTGGGTTGTTGCCCTCCTACGGCCCCCTCCATGTCTCCTGGTGTACTGGCCTGTCTCCTGTCTCGGGGGGACTGAGTGAGGTGGGGAGGACATACCTGATCCACAATGGGTAAGCAGCAACTATATGCACTTATGAAGATATGATCTTGTACTTTGGGCTATTTAGCCATGTGAGTTAGACATAGTGATTGCATTTGGTCATACGTTTTCTTTATACTTCAAATTGACGCTGCCACCCAAAAGGTTTATTTGTGAGCTCCCCCCCTGACTTGGTCATTGTCGCATTTTCTCCTTTATGTGTCTTCTGCTATATGGCTGTATTGACAATACACCCATGTTTTGTATTTTATATATTTGCATTTGTACATGATTGATTACTTAATAAACCTTTTGAATATTGTTTCTAAATATGTTTAAGTGGACTTTTTTCCTCCGTGTTTTTGTTTATGGCCTGTCTCCTGGTAGCGCCTCCAGCCTCTGGACACTACGCTGACAGACACAGCAAACATTCCTGCCACAGCTCGCATTGATGTGCCATCCTGGATGAGCTACACTACCTGAGCCACTTGTGTGGGTTGTAGAGTCCGTCTCATGCTACCACGAGTGTGAAAGCACAACCAACATTCAAAAGTGACCAAAACATCAGCCAGAAAGCATTGGTACTGAGATGTGGTCTGTGGTCCCCACCTGCAGAACCACTCCTTTATTGAGGGTGTCTTGATTATTGCCAATAATTTCCATCTATTGTCTATTCCATTTGCACAACAGCATGTGAAATTGATTGTCAAACAGTGTTGCTTCCTAAGTGGGCAGTTTGATTTCACAGAAGTTTGATTTACTTGGAGTTATATTCTATTGTTTAAGTGGTCCCTTCATTTTTTGAGCAGTGTTCTTCTCATCAAGCTGTTCAGTAAAGATAAGTTTAATTTTAGACTTTGACCTCCCTCATTCATCTTTATTCCACCTGGTCCAGGCCTGCCATGACAAGCGGCAGCATGGAGTCTGCATAGGTGTACTGCTAAAGTAAAAGCACACACACCCAGCCAGGGTCTCTATTTTTCTGTAGTGCAGTGGAGCAGTGATGCAACTCTTTGCTACAGCTGCCCTGCCGATCAGACTTGCGATCAGGCCCTTTTCTGTTTGTGCCTGGTCTCATATACATGGTTCATGACATTACCCATTTTGCACTTAATGACCGCCAATACATCTTTTTACTGACATGAGATATAAGAGAATAGGCTCCCCATACAGGTGACAATCCAGCAGCTGTCGGTTGTAAACTATACCTGACAACTTGCTGCATTAGCCATGATCAGTTTTGGCACTGTCCATATCTGTTTAACCCCTTAGATGCTGCTGTCAATAGTGACTACATCATATAAATGGTTAACAGAGTCTGGGGGCTTCCTCTTTATCCCCTTCGGCACCCATAGATCATAATTGTGTGGTCCTGATGTTTGCCATGGCAATTCACGTCAATTCACAGCCAAATAGCGGCTTTGGAGTCTGCCGGCTACAGTCACCTGTTCAGAAGTTACCGACATTTAGGTGGTAAAAATACACTTTTTCCTTCCTGTCATGATGACGCTTTGCATTATTTCCCGAAAAGCATCTGAAGGGTAAATAAGCTACCTGACAGCAGTTTTCAATATGTTGGGGGGTGCTATTTTTAAAATGGTATCACTTTTGGGGGGTTTCCAATATATAAGACCCTCAAAGGTCGCTTCAAACCTGGATGGGTCCCTAAAAAAATAAATTTTGTAAACTTCCTTGGAAAAAGGAAAAATTGCTGCAACATTTTCAAACCTCCTAAAATGCTAACAAAATAAAAGAACATTTTACAAATGGTGGGGATGTAAAGAAGACATGAGGGAAATGTTATTTATTAATGTTTTTCTGTGGTATGACTATCTGGATTAAAGGGATAATCATTCAAAGTTTGAAAATTACTAATTGTTTTATGTTTTTGTCAAATTTCTGATATTTTTTATAAGTAAACAAAACATATTGACGAAAATTTACCATTATCATAAAGTAATCGATCACGACGGAAGGTCCAGCTGCATGATATCCTTAAAAAATAATTTTTATTCATAATACATAAAAAAAATCTTTTAGATACAATCGGCATACATGTCACAAGCCCTCTGTGAAGAGGTATACAGTAGCATACGTGTTTCATGCCTTATAGAACCTACAAGAATAGCACCACAAGAATAGCACCACAAGAACAAGGAGTAAAAAGTTGTATATTTTATTATATTACAAGTCACTCACAATTAAAAATTCACAAAAATGGGGATGACAAAAGATGACAACAGATTCACCAGAAGGTGGCAGCACAATACCAACTGGTAAAAGGTATAAACATATATAAATAAATAAATAAATAGATGAATACTCAAGACTGCTCTAGAAAGTGCAAGTGCAATATGCAAGTAAATGAGCTTGCAATAGATTCACACTATGCAGCAGGAAAGTAGCAGCAATGTGCATATGTTGCAGGTTAGATCAATGCCAGAAGTAAATAACAGCAATGTGCATATATCAAAGGCTTGATCAATACCCAAAGGAGAAACGTGAATCAATAGAGTGCAGAGCATAGTCAGTCATAGTGAGTAGCATGAAAAAGTAACATAATTACCTGAAGGATCGTGATGCCACACCACCCCAACGCGCGTTTCGGCGCAAGTGCCTTTTTCCGGTGTTTCATACCTTGCGGTTCTTAATCATTGCATTTCATTATCATAAAGTATAAAGTGTCACAAAAAAAAATCTCCAAATCAATGTGATCTGTTGAAGTGTTCCAGAGTTATTATCACATAAATTGACACTGGTCAGATTTCAAAAACTTGGCCTGGTCACTAAGGGGTTAAAGCTACTTCAATAATATAGTTAAAGGGAACTAGTATATGTCAGTCGGTTTATGGTGCCCAAAACTGAACCTGACTGCACAATTACAGCCAGGTTTGTTTTTCTTTGAAACACTACCAGGTTTCAGAAAAAATAACGTTTGAAGATCTACCAACGATCAACTTCCTTATATGAGACTCCAGATGATTGATATGTCTCTCCTTATGAACACACATCAAAGACACCTGTCAATCAATGAAAGTGGTGCAGGGTGAAGCCAGCCAGGGCTGTGCGGGACTAGTCTGATCTCTACCTATGGCCCTGGATGGATCTTTTATTTATGCTTTTCCTGCAGCAACAGAGAATTTACTTTTCATTCTTGAATGACAATTTTCTTTCATGGGTTAAATCTTCTATGAAAGAAAATCACAAGGACTAACCACAACAAAATGCCCTTATTTTATTGCAATCCAAGAACTCTATTGCCTAGCTGTGAAATCTATAGTGTTCATATCATGTCAAATTTAGTTCACGAGGTGAAGAGCATTTTAGAAGCAAAGTTTTATTTTTCTTGAAAGACTAATCATTAGGGTTGTATTTCGCTTGCACATAGATAGATTGATCATTGCTTGAAAGTGCAGTGCTTCACATTAGTATTTCTAGCCCCCAGCGAGCAAACATCTCTATACAGCAGCACACGCCATATTTAATCTACAATGTGAAGAGCATTATAAGGATTCAATAGTCAAGATCTTGAAGGATTAAAATGTATGAGATCTTGTAAATCATAGAGAGCTGAAGATTGAATTGGTTGTCACGTCAAATGCTATAAGCATTAATGTTTCTCGAGTTTATTGCCATTTGTTCTAAAAAGCTATTTGAAATGTCTCAATCCGTGAAAAAGTAGAAGAAAAGTTCTATTCTTCTAAAAAGCAATGTAGACTAATCATTAGAATTGTATTTTGCTTGGACATAAATTGATTGATCTTTGCTTGAATGTGCAGTGCTGCACAGTAATGTTCCAAGGAGCAAACATTTCTATACAATATTTTTAATTACTGTGTTTATAGAACAGCAATTTGACTACTTTAAGGAAATTATAGAATTGGTCAATTCTTACCTAATAGAAACTTAATTCCAGCTCACCCAGTTGCTCTACGCTCATCTACCTGGGGCTCAGACACCGGCCTCGCCTTGGCCTCACATCAAGGAAAATAGGAAAAATTGGAGCCGGCTCAACAGGATTGGATTTTCCTTTTCTTTTTCAAAAGAACATATAGTGCATACAAAAGAAAAATTTACATGGTAGACATGACCCAGTCGGCGCATTTCAATTGCACTAGGCAGTTACTCATGACTAACTCATGAGTAAGACTGCCTAGTGCAGTCGAAACGCATCGACTGGGTCATGTCGACCATGTAAATTTTTCTTTTGTATGCACTATATGTTCTTTTGAAAAAGAAAAAGAAAAGGAAAATTCTTACCTAAACCTAAGGTCAAGTTTTATTATTGTGCATTTAGATGTTGTGTATCTTTCTGCAGCTGCAATAAAAATTATTCAACCCCCAAAGCAAATTCAGTTTATTAGCAAAATGCATAAACTTTCTGCTGTTTGCAATAAACCAATGAGCAAGAACAATTTAAATAGCTCAACACAACTAATATAAGAAGTGGTTTCTCCAAATTCAAGACAAAATTCCCAATTTACTGACTACTGCAGACTCAGGTTTACTCATCCCCTTCATGACAAGCATCTTTAGTACTTTATAGAGCCCCTTTGACTCTTGTAAACTGTTGCAAATGTGATGCAAAGCCATACACCAGCTTCTGCCATTCTGACAGCATCCCTGAGGAATCATCATAGCTCATTGCTCATAAACTGTTGCCTCCAGTTCATTAATATTCTTTGGTTTCTGTGCTTCAAAAGCCTTCTTAAAATCTCACCAAGGATTTTATACGGGATTCTAGTCAGGTAACTCCAGAATCTTCCTCCACTTCTTCTGAAACCCAACTTTGAAGGTGGCCACACATCTCAATGCACAATGCAAAAAGTTTAGGACATTGTCCATTGGGAGTCATGGCCTCCTCCAAGGCCAGGCAGTCAATTTTCCACCCACCTTTCCCAGACAGTTTTAAAATAGAGCAAAATATAATTTGATCCTATTCTTCTTCAGTACATTTGAAGCCAAGGCACATAGAAAGGTGACTGTAGAATCAGAGTTTTGTCTAATATGATATTACTTACACGCTTTTGGTCAAAAATATATACCAAGTGCCTCCTGTTTTTTAATTGAACAGCAATAGTGCAATTCATATGTTCATTAACTGTAGAGCACTGCTGAGCATAGTGTCAGTATATCTATATATTTATATATTGGCCACAGGGCACTTTTAACTCCGTATTGATTTGATACTATAGGAAGTGCTTGCCTTGTCCTTTATTTTCTGTATTTTACTTGGTCTGGTGTGGTCCCAACAATAAAAGTTTGATAAGCCCTGATTAATTTATTAATATAATTATAATTATGAGAACTATTGTCTCTTATTTGAAACATAATATAGAAGTAGAGTGATATCAAGAGGTGGAATAATTACAAGACCATAAGGTAATGATGTAAAGTGCACTTCAGTGTTTGTTCCAAATCCCCTTGATCCTTTTTGCTCACAGGGGAATTTGGAACAACCTCACACCTGGCATGGACAGGAAGTGTCAGACATTGGCTGTATGGTTTCAGCCAGGTATGTTTGAGATAAGCAGACCTTAAAATCCACTGGGGACCAAGTTGCATTGGAGACAAATTCTAAAGTCAGGCCCCCAGTGGTTTCTAACCAACCACTTCCCTTGAGTGACAAGATAAAAAAAAAATGGCCAAGCATGGATGTTTATGGGGAAGTTGGGATAATGAGCTGTTGGTCTATGAAGTAAATTGCCAACATGTGACGCGAGTCACTATAGTAAATATTAGTCCATGTGTAAAGAAAGAGTTGGGATGGCACTCACCACCCTGTAAAATCCGTTGTTTACTGAAACATTAAAAAATCTTCAGCAGGGGAGCAATGTGTGGGATACAAGGTCGACGGCCGTTTCGTGCAGCTGCGCTTCTATGGGTCCTTAAACTATGGATTTTACAGGACACATGCTGCCGAGCAAAACATCAGTCAAAGATCACTCTCACTGTGTAGGGAGCGCTGACTGCTCACATCCTAGCGCTGCCCATTTTACTGGAAGGGAACGTCATTTTCTCCATGCAGCCAAACTTCCAATAAGAAAGTGACATATATTTAAAACATTATTTACCGGCAAGTTAGCAATATGGCTGCCGGTAAATATTGGTTTTGATGACAAGTTCCTTTTAAGATACAATTTTCAAAGAACTGCAATTTGAATTACAATTTGCAGAGAATTTTCTTTGAATATCAGATCAATGGGACGCACTTCTGACACCTCCATAGGTGAAGGGGTCACATGATTCCAGTACTATGGAATGCCTCAATAAATGCAGAAAAATTACTTTCATGATGTCTGAAAATATAATAGATTTCAATGAAATGACCTTTTCACTTCCTATTGCAAAACAGTGCGGTATCTGTTACATGTGGAACTGCTTTTCTATTTTTGTAATACTTCTATCTGGGAAGACTTTGTTTGATTTTAGCTTTGTAAATGTCTCTCTATAGCTGCCTGGAGCTCAGACTAATAATAATTTAAAAAAGCTCAGAAATTGAGAAATAAGCCTTATTGTACCTCCGTATGAACAGGACATGTCCCTGGAGACGGAGCATGCTACAACCTTGTCTACTGATAGGTA
Organism: Ranitomeya variabilis; assembly: GCF_051348905.1. Classification (NCBI taxonomy): domain Eukaryota; kingdom Metazoa; phylum Chordata; class Amphibia; order Anura; family Dendrobatidae; genus Ranitomeya; species Ranitomeya variabilis. Next base: position 68,278,821 of record NC_135237.1, on the reverse strand, counting down.
TCATTCTTCTAAGATGTCATGTTTCCTAAATCTTCTGTCAAAATTCTTTTAGCATTGCACCAGTTATCTAAACCAATATTATCCAGATGATATTCTTCACATTCTATCAGAAATTCAATTTCACTTGTAGCCCAAACACTAGAAGTGAGCAATGAAACCTAAATAAAGAAACAAAGTAAACCACCTGTACATCTCTCTTAAAATGCAAGTACATTCAAAGTAAATGAACCCACATCTTAGGAAGAAGTAGCTCAGAATTAAGAACAGGAAGCCAACAAAGGGTGTTCTGCCCATTAATGTGCAGCAAGTTAATTCACAATGTAGTACCAGTTGTCACCATTAGAGGTCATTAGGTACACATTTATCCTGTTCCTGTATTCAGGAGCATTTCGCTTTAAGCCCTGTGTTCTGACTAGAACCGCCCCCCTGGTTTCCTGGGCAAAAGTAGCCATTTTCCTCCAGACCTTTGAGTCTTAGGCTGTATGCACATGTCGCTTTTTTTTGGCAGTTTATTCGCGTTTTTTCGCTATAAAACGCTATAAAACCGCAAAAAAAACGCTCACATTAAGCATCCTATTTAATAGAATGCAATCCGCATTTTTTGTGCACATGCTGCATTGTTTTCCTGAGCGGAAATGCATTCCAGAAAAAAATGCAGCATGTTCATTAATTTGTGGAATCATGGGGATTCTGCACACCTAGGAATGCATTGATCCGCTTACTTCCCGCATGGGGCTATGCACACCGTGAGGGAAGTAAGCAGATCATGTGCGGTTGGTACCCAGGGTGGAGGAGACGAGACTTTCCTCCACGGACTGGGCACCATATAATTGGTAAAAAAAAGAATTAAAATAAAAAATAGTGATATACTCACCTTCTGATGGCCCCCGGAGTCTTCCCGCCTCTCAGCGGTGCACGCGGCGGCTTCCGTTCCCATGGATGCTTTGTGTGAAGGACGTGTGATGACCGTGACGTCATCGCAGGTCCTGCACACAAAGCATCTATAGGAACGGAAGCCGCCGCGTGCACCGCTGAGGAGATCGGGGGCCTTCGGAAGGTGAGAATAACCATTTTTTAATTTTTTTATTATTTTTAACATTATATCTTTTTACTATTGATGCTGCATAGGCAGCATCAATAGTAATAAGTTGGTCACACTTGTCAAACACTATGTTTGACAAGTGTGACCAACCTGTCAATCAGTTTTCCAAGCGATGCTACAGATCGCTTGGAAAACGCTAGCATCCTGCAAGCTAATTATGCTTGGAAAACGCTAGGAATATGCATGCCAATTCCGCATGCGATATACCTGTGGCAGGAGTTGCAGAATTGCAGCGGAAATTTCCGCAGCAATTCTGGGACGTGTGCACTTAGCCTTACACACATGTTCCTGGCTCTCTCTTCCTGCAGATCATTGCTCTTGATAAGCTGAGGCACAAATGTACTTACATGTGTGTGTTATGTTAGAACAGTTATGCAGCCACTGTGTAGCAGAGTGTGTAGTTAGGCATGTTGTGCTTTGTTTCATATTGCTGTTTCTCTGTATACAGATAGATGTTTGACTGTATAAAGTAATACAATGCTGACAGCCTGAACTTGCCCTAAGATAGCCATGATAACTGTGTATGTGCCTTATTCTGTGTTCAGTGTTATCTCTCTCATCTCTCTGTTATTCATGGTATTGCATCCTGTAACATGCTGTAATGTGCCAAGTACTGATGCACTGTTATTTCCTTTGCAGTTTTTACCTGATCATCCATTATATCGAATATCTCACAATATCATCTACAATTGTTGTTCATCGTTCACCATCTCAATAAATATACACTTAGGAACCTATACAGTCTGTTTACTGAGGCAATGGATGAAGGTTTGGCCGTATGCTAGAATCCACACAGCATCATACGTGGAGGAAGGCTGAATAAAGGGATAAAGGCTGCAGAGGAAGTGGTGAAATCCATGCATGACAAACAAGGATGTTTGGCACTTCCACATATGCAAAGAGTTAACCCGGGAACTAAAGGATATTGATGTGAAGAAGCTCCATTATCTGGAATCTACAGGAATTAGGACTTCTGGATTTATAATTCTGCCCAACTAAAAGCATGACTGTGGATGTTTTTGCTGGGCCGTTGCTACACTGGAGCAGTGATGAGATGACCGGACTGAAAGCCAGCAATAGAAGCCCAAAAAGAAAATGGACTCAAGAGCAAAATAAAATACTAAAGAATTGTATTAGATTTTTTTAAAAAAAGAACAATGTTAGATGACAATCATAAATACCGTATATACTCGAGTATAAGCCAACCCGAGTATAAGCCGACCCCCTTAATTTTGCCACAAAAAACTGGGAAAACGTAATGACTCGAGTATAAGCCTAGGGTGGGAAGTGCAGCAGCTACCGGTAAATGTCAAAAGTAAAAATAGATACCAATAAAAGTAAAATTAATTGAGACATCAGTAGGTTAAGTGTTTTTGAATATCCATATTGAATCAGGAGCCCCATATAATGCTCCACAAAGTTTATGATGGCCCCATAAGATGCTCCATATTAAAATATGCCCCATATAATCCTGCATAAAGGTTAATAATGGCCCCATAAGATGCTCCATAGACACATTTGCCCAATATAATGCTGCACAAATGTTGATTATGGCCCCATAAGATGCTCCATAAAGATATTTGCCCCATATAGTGCTGCACAAACCTTGATTATGGCCCCATAAGATGCTCCATACAGACACTTGCCCCATATAATGCTCCACAAACGTTAATTATGGCCCCATAAGATGCTCCATAAAGATATTTGCCCCATATAGTGCTGCACAAATGTTATGGCCCCATAAGATACTCCATACAGACATTTGCCCCATATAATGCTGCACAAACGTTAATTATGGCCCCATAAGATGCTCCATAAAGATATTTGCCCCATATAGTGCTGCACAAATGTTATGGCCCCATAAGATACTCCATACAGACATTTGCCCCATACAATGCTGCACAAACGTTAATTATGGCCCCATAAGATGCTCCATAAAGATATTTGCCCCATATAGTGCTGCACAAATGTTATGGCCCCATAAGATACTCCATACAGACATTTGCCCCATACAATGCTGCACAAACGTTAATTATGGCCCCATAAGATGCTCCATACAGACACTTGCCCCATATAGTGCTGCACAAACATTATGGCCCCATAAGATGCTCCATACAGACACTTGCCCGATTTGCTGTTGCTGCGATAAAAAAAATCACATACTCACCTCTCCGTCGCTCAGGCCCCCGGCACTTTCAATATTCATCTGACTTCGTTCTGGCGCCGCACTGACGCTCAGGCAGAGGGCACGCACTAACCACGTCACCGCGCCCTCTGACCTGAGCGTCACTGCAGAAGACGCTGAAGATGGAGCGGCGCCGGAACGAGGAGCAGGTGAATATCGCGGAGCGCTCCCCTCCCCGTTATACCCACCTGCTCCTGGCGCGGTGCAGTCCCTGGTTCCCCCGGTGCCGCAGCTTCTTCCTGTATTGAGCGGTCACCGTTACCTCTCATAACAGTAATGAATATGCGGCTCCACCCCTATGGGAGGTGGAGCAGCATATTCATTACTGTAATGAGCGGTACCATGTGACCGCTCAGTACAGGAAGAAGCTGGGGCACAAGGGAAGCAGGGACCTGCAGGGACCGTGCCAGGAGCAGGTGAGTATTATTAGACAGCCCCCGCTCCCCCTCCCCTGCCGACCCCTGGGTATGACTCGAGTATAAGCCGAGAGGGGGACTTTCAGCCCCCAAAAATGGGCTGAAAATCTCGCCTTATACTCGAGTATATACGGTATGTAAATGAGGACACAATTAAAAGGTGACAGACAACATCCTAGTACCACGTACAGGGAAAGGGTATTGCAGAGATAATCAAAGATAGCCACTTAGTAATAAAGGGTAATCACACAAAAAATCATTGAATTATCTCATCAAGTCTCTCTGTATAATTAGTGTAGTAAATCACTGATTAAAGTGTATATATGGGCTGAAGGCTCAAGATATCATATCACATCAATTAAACAGATCAAATCATGGTAAAGTGCAGAGTGCTAAACTGCAATAAATAGTGTAGCCTCAAATGCAGCCATAATAACTAATACAGTAGGTAAATACCTTACTGGGAAGATATAAGTGATAGTATGCACTGAAATAATACGGTGCAGCATATAGAGGAGGCATATAAGAAAAATCAGTTGCACTCAATTAAACAAATCAAATCATGGTAAAGTCAAAAGTGCCAAAATGCAATAAATAGTACCTTGCTGGGAAAAAATACAAGTAGTAATATGTGCTAAAATAATACAGTGCACCATCTAAAGAAGGCACGTAAGAAAAATCACATTGCACTTTAAATATTCAAGTTTGGGAAAGAGTAAAACCAAATGCTGTGAAGTGAGGTGATATAGGTAAAGTGAACCAACCTGCTCCTGAACGTGGAAGAAAGGACATATTACTACTTGTATTTTTTCCCAGCAAGGTACTATTTACGGTATTGCATTTTGGCACTCTTCACTTTACCATGATTTGATTTGTTTAATTGAGTGCAACTGATTTTTCTTATATGCCTCCTCTATATGCTGCACTGTATTATTTCAGTGCATACTATCACTTATATCTTCCCAGTAAGGTATTTACCTACTGTATTAGTTATTATGGCTGCATTTGAGGCTACACTATTTATTTTAGTTTAGCACTCTGCACTTTACCATGATTTGATCTGTTTAATTGATGTGATATGATATCTTGAGCCTTCAGCCCATATATACAATTTAATCAGTGATTTACTACACTAATTATACAGAGAGACTTGTTGAGATAATTCAATGACTTTTTGTGTGGTTACCCTGTATTACTAAGTGGCTATCTTTGATTATCCCTGCAATACCCTTTCCCTGTACGTGGTACTAGGATGTTGTCCGTCACCTTTTAATTGTGTCCTCATTTACATATTTATGATTATCGTCTAACATTGTTCAAAATTTCTAATAAAATTCTTTAGTATTTTATTTTGCTCTAGAGTCCATTTTCTTTTTTTGGTTTTTATATATTTTGTATGGCAGAGCACATGTACTTTATGTCCCGGTTTTTGGTTTATTGAAAGCCATCAATAGCAGTATGCCAAACACACATGGCGCAAGCCTTCACACTTATGCACGCCTTTGAGGGCCGGGGTACTCTTCACCAGCTCCCAATATAGAGAAGGGGACTTTGCAGAGCCATTCCCAGGTGCCAATAGCGGAGTGGCTGGGCACACTGGCCACAGTTGGGTCAAACACACCAATAAACTATACCTGTAAAGCAGAAACAAACCTAACAAACAAACTTGGAAAGTCAGGGAGCATAAAACATGGATGTAGAAATCTGAGGGCATAATACACCAGACCCAGAGACAAATCAAAGAAACACTCACCAAAGAACTACCAACCGTACCACTGAAGTGCAACTGTATAATCAGAAGTTAACAAGAAGATATGGAGGGTTTAAACATCCCTCTTATGGATCACCTGACACCGCAGAGGTAACGCCCAATCTCCATCCTCTACCCGAACAGACAGAGGAAGGGGCGAAGAGGGTAGAAAGAAAGAAACCTCCCACCACATACATGAACCTGGAGACATAGAGTCTCTGGAGCTCAATTTCGGCAGGAATAGATTGCGGATTCCATGTCACATTTGAAGAGCACCTGATATGTCAAAACAGCAGAAACTCCCCCAGTTAGGTAGCTATACCTGTCAAGGAAATAATCTAGAGGTGTAGTGAGCATTTAACCATCAGGCGACACACAGAATTGCATAACATTAGGTTGAGTAAGTGGAAAATTAAAAATTTTTTCCACTAAAAGGAATAACAGTAGAAAATGAATGGTACAATTTGTTAAGTACGCCAATATCACATATGTCGTCAAAAATTACTTGTGTGGTACAGTGCAAAGATCAGAAGGGAAGGAGTGCTGTAACACCCCAGGTAACCAGTTGTTACAGTGGTATTGCCTTCCTCTCAGTGGAGGGTGATGCCATGCTAGGAAGCGAGGAGGATCCCTTTAACAGGTAACAAGTACATGCAACACTGTTCTGACTCCAGGCCAGAAGGGGGAGCTTGAGACCCGGATTCAGGGGAACCTCCCTATATATTCCGGCTTGAGGAGGAGTTAGAGTCAGCCTGTGAGAGGAGAGTGAGGAGTGGAAAGCTGGGGCCATGCAGACAAGTGGTTCTGCAGCTCCTTGAAGGAGAAGAGAGGAACAGAGCAGTCTGTAGGAGACTGATAGGTGAAGAGAAGCGAAGGAAAGGAAAGAGCTGGAGGGGAGCTGCGACTGAGCTTCCTCCACGCTGAAGCGCAGAATACCGGAGGCCAGAAGTCCAAGGTTGTGGGGGTAACTTTATGCCCCACAGCAGAAACCGGCAGACAGGAGATTGAAGGTCGCCTGCCCACCATTAACCCCACCATTAACACCCGAAGGCACAGCAACACATAGAGCCCGGAGTCACAATTAGAGACACCTGTAAAAAGGCTCGAGTTGCCTGCTATGAGGGTAGTGTCCTACCAAAAAGGGGCAGAGAGAAAGTGAGGACCTTGTGGGAAGCCTAAAGCAGCAAGGGACTACAACACAGTGCAGTGAGGAATTCTTCCAACCCCACCTGGCTAGGGGGATTTCCGAATAGCTTCCAAGCTGGCCGGACCTCACCATCACCTGTGATCCATACCCTGGACTGTGGCTGCATTGTACCAGTAAAAAGTAAAGAGTGCAACTTTGTGTCCTCTGATTCTTTCTGGCACCATACCATCTACCATCTGTCCCTACTTCACCGGGAGCCCTGGGGACCCAGCTTCACCTGTGGGAAGCCATACCATCACGGCTGCCATAACATCATCACCAGTAAACCCCTTTAAGCAGCGTCGGTCATCCCTGACCGAATACCACAGGTGGCATCACGAACAAACTTTATTCTTCATTCAACAACCCCTTTAAAGTCATTCCCTTTAACTTGGATGCCCAGGGCCACAGACCGTGTTGCTGCCACTGTGACCACCCCTTTAACGACCAGCGGACCAAGCCCGAGTACCCCAGGGTCCTAGCGGGTGCTCCAGTGCCATATTGGAGTTCAGAAGTTGCTGGAATGGTTTGAGGGTGCCATGTCAGATTGGCAGAGAACCCAAACTACACCCCCCAATTAATTCATGTAAGGGAGCAGTGAGCATGTCACATGTGCCTCGCAAAATGTTATACCATTGGGCAGTGAAGAAAAAATAATCACATTTTTACCATTAAAATGTTGTTTTAGACCCAAGTTTTACATTTTTATAAGGTCTTATAGAAAAGAAAGATCTCACAGTTTGTCATGCAATTTTTTATGAGTGCACCAATACACTACATGTAATCAGGAAATACCATACTTTTCAGGCACAGTGCAAAGCTCAGAAGGGACAAGGGACGGAGCACTATATTATACTGTAGATTTCATTGTCATGGTTTGCAGGTGCCATGAGCCACTGAAAGAGCCCCTGAGGTGCCAGAATTCCTCATAAGTGACCTCATTCTACAAACTACACTGCTCAATGAATTCATGTAAGAGTGCAGTGATCATATTGACACCACATATGTGTCACAGATTTTTACACCATTGGGCAGTGAATAAAAAATAATTACATTTTTACCACTAAAATGTTGTTTCAGCCCAAAGTTTTTAATTTTTCTAAGGGCTAATAAGGATTTTTTTTACAACCAACTGATGTCCATTATTTCCTGAGTGTGCCAATGCTCAGGAAAAAAATTATTTTAGCTCCAAATTTTACCTTTTCACACGGGAAATTGGTAATAGCACAAAAAATTCTCCCACAATTTCTGCTGAATGTGGAAATACCCCATATGTGTCTGTACAATACTGCTTAGCCATATGGTGAGACTGGGGAGGGACGGAGCGCTATTTGCCTCCTGGAGCGCAGATTTTCCTAGAACAGTTTGCGGACTCCATATACATAGCCCTTAATAGCTGGAAGAGCAGAATCCCCCATCAAGTGACCCCATTTTGGAAACTATACCCATTGGAGAATTTATCTACAGGTGTTGCGATGGTTTTTACTCCATGGGTGTTTTCCAGAAACGAGCAGCAGTGGATGTTACTGAGTGAAAATTGCAAGTCTGCCAGTGTCATCAGTATCTAAGTTGTGAAAAACCCTATAACTGGTTTGGAGTTCTATCATGTCTAATAGCCTAGTGGTGGCCAATAGACTATGACCTACAGGTATATTTTAGATTACGAGTTAGTGGATCACTAACTTTTTCCCCATACATTTTGTATAACACTATAATTAACGTTTGACAAACTTTTCATCCCCAATTATTCAACCCTTGTCAAAAAGGATGTAAGAAGAAATGATAGAATGCAAGAATATGTAGAGTATAGGCAGTAAAGCACTGCAGGAAGTTATAGTATGGGAGCGACTTAAGGTTAGCAAAAGACATGTAATTGTAATTTAAATCCAGTAAGATAGTTATTAGAAAAAAAAATCACGGAAAAAAGGCAGCCATGCTTACCAACACCATGTCCAGACACAAATGCACAACAGGATGCAGCAGCCCCCATGAAAAAGGTGGGGGCAGCACATGTGCAAAATACTATTAAAAAAACAACTTGCACACCCACCATTCATTAGGAGGGCCAAAGTACCATAGGTACACCCCACAGTAGACACCCCAATTTACCCAACCAACACTGAAAAATAGAAAAAAAAAAGGATCTTAATGAGGCCTAAAGTACAGGGGCCTTCTGAGAACTGGAAATTAGTTTTCTGAGCCCCCGTTTCAAATTTTCTTGTACTTTGTTTTCTTTCAGTACTGTAGTAAACCACACAGATCAATGGCTCTTTGGTCTCTTTTCACCATCTATACATTTTATGATGATCATACTCTGGAACTGTCTACAACAACACATCAGTCTCTCGCCTACCATAGAAACCTTCAAAAAGAACCTGAAGACTCACCTCTTCCGACAAGCCTACAGTCTGCAGTGATCTTCAACCTGCTGAACCACCACACAACCAGCTCTACCCTCTCCTAGTGTATCCTCACCCATCCCCTGCAGACTGTGAGCCCTCACGGGCAGGGTCCTCCCTCCTTATGTACCGGTGTGCCTTGTTTTTTGCTCATGTTTATTGTATTTGTCTATATTTGCCCCCTTTTCACATGTAAAGCGCCATGGAATAAATTGCGCTATAAAAATGTATAATAATAATAATTACCATTAGATGTGACCTCTTAATTTGTATTTTATACCTTTACATTTTTTACAAAAACATTTCAGTTTTTCTCTAGAGTGAGTTCTGGAGTAAGTTTCTATTGTATTTCACGTTCAGTGCCCTCAATAAATTATTCTCCAATTTCATTTTACACCGCGCACTACAGTTCAATTTTCCTCTGCATATTGCATGTCAGATTCATAGCATTTTAGTTTCATTTCAACCTCAACTTTACTACTGATAAATTGGAAATGAAAAAGAGCATTAGAGAGCAGTGATGTTTTCATGGGACTGGGAAAAGTACAGTATGTAGGAAAATGAATGACTACAATATTACTACCTTGTCCGTGCTTATTCTGAGCACGTGCAAACCAAAGAGAAATATATGAAGAGATAAGTGGTACTTGAGCACTATATGTATACATATACACTATGTGTGTATATATATATATATATATATATATATATATATATATATATATATATATATACAGTCATATGAAAAAGTTTGGGCACCCCTATTAATCTTAAGCTTAATGTTTTATAAAAATGGTTTATTTTGCAACAGCTATTTCAGTTTCATATATCTAATAACTGTTGGACACAGTAATGTTTCTGCATTGAAATGAGGTTTATTGTACTAACAGAAAATGTGCAATCTGCATTCAAACAAAATTTGACAGGTGCATAAGTATGGGCACCCTTATCATTTTCTTGTTTTAAATACTCCTACCTACTTTTTACTGACTTACTAAAGCACTTTTTTTGGTTTTGTAACCTCATTGAGCTTTGAACTTCATAGCTAGGTGTATGCAATCATGAGAAAAGCTACTTAGAGTGGCCACTTGCAAGTTGTTCTCCTGTTTGAATCTCCTCTGAAGAGTGGCATCATGGGCTCCTCAAAACAACTGTCAAATGATCTGAAAACAAAGATTATTCAACATAGTTGTTCAGGGGAAGGATACAAAAAGCTGTCCCAGAGATTTAACCTGTCAATTTCCACTGTGAGGAACATAGTAAGGAAATGGAAGAACACAGGTACAGTTCTTGTTAAGGCCAGAAGTGGCAGGCCAAGAAAAACATCAGAAAGGCAGAGAAGAAGAATGGTGAGATCAGTCAAGGACAATCCTCAGACCACCTCCAGAGAGCTGCAGCATCAACTTGCTGCAGATGGTGTCACTGTGCATCGGTCAACTATCATACAACGCACTGTGTTTTTTTGCCGCCATGCATAACGCCTTTTTGTATTACCAAACAACTCAATCTTGGTTTCATGAGTCCACAGGACCTTCTTCCAAAAAGAAATTGGATTCCCCAAATGTGCTTTTGCATACCTCAGCCAACTCTGTTTGTGGCGTGCTTGCAGAAACGGCTTCTTTCGCATCACTCTCCCATACAGCTTCTCCTTGTGCAAAGTGCATTGTATAGTTGACCGATGCACAGTGACACCATCTGCAGCAAGTTGATGCTGCAGATCTCTGGAGGTGGTCTGAGGATTGTCCTTGACTGATCTCACCATTCTTCTTCTCTGCCTTTCAGATGTTTTTCTTGGCCTGCCACTTCTGGTCTTAACAAGAACTGTACCTGTGTTCTTCCATTTCCTTACTATGTTCCTCACAGTGGAAATTGACAGGTTAAATCTCTGAGACAGCTTTTTGTATCCTTCCCCTGAACAACTATGTTGAATAATCTTTGTTTTCAGATCATTTGACAGTTGTTTTGAGGAGCCCATGATGCCACTCTTCAGAGGAGATTCAAACAGGAGAACAACTTGCAAGTGGCCACTTTAAGTAGCTTTTCTCATGATTGCATACACCTGGCTATGAAGTTCAAAGCTCAATGAGGTTACAAAACCAAAAAAAGTGCTTTAGTAAGTCAGTAAAAAGTTGGTAGGAGTATTTAAAACAAGAAAATGATAAGGGTGCCCATACTTATGCACCTGTCAAATTTTGTTTGAATGCAGATTGCACATTTTCTGTTAGTACAATAAACCTCATTTCAAGGCAGAAACATTACTGTGTCCAACAGTTATTAGATATATGAAACTGAAATAGCTGTTGCAAAAAAAACAATTTTTATAAAACATTAAGCTTAAGATTAATAGGGGTGCCCAAACTTTTTCATATGACTGTATATACACAGTATAATGGCATGTAAAAGCTTGGGCACTCCTGGTCAAGTGACTGTTATTATGAACACTTAAAGGGAATGTGTCATCCTCTGGACGCTTTCAAGCTATTACTATGAGCGTACAGGTCATAGAATTGTTAAAATAGTTTTACCTGTATTGCTGCGGTCTAATTGTGGTAGAAATAGAGCTTTATGTTAATGATTTCTTCCAGGCTGTGGGGCGTGCGGTGCCTGAAAGCTATCTCTGCCTTCTGGCTTCATTATAATACCACCCCTCTCCCATGCACGTCACACTACCCTGTGACGTGCAGATGTGGCGCCATAATCCCACGCCTGCACCCTGCACGCACAATCTTCTGAGTACTTTATCCACCCTCCTATGGGCAGTGTCTTCATCCTGCTTCTGCGCAGGCATTGGCGAGTCACCCCCAGAAGAAGCATGAGCGAAACGACGTAAGGATCAGGGAGGTGCGGCTGTCCACTTGCCTGCCTCACGGTCCGTTAATATTAACCGTTTGAGATAATGTACCCATTGACTATCTATATTATTGGATATACTAGTCTCTACACGACTTTGGTAGAGATTGCTTCTATAGGTTAAGAACAAGGTACTTTTCTTGTCATATCGAGCAGCATTCCTCATTCTTGGTGCCATGAGCATTTACTGTTTTCTATTATATTACTTATGTAGAAATATTGGTGAGACTGCTTCATAACGTAGGCACTAGGCACTTTATTGTACCACTATAGTAGCAGTGTCCTCAGATTCTGCATGTATCACACTAACCATACTAATCTGCTCATTTAGCCTATAAAAGCTTCACCCTGTTAGTGTTATGTTTAAAAATGCTTCATATATAGGGACCTGAGGCAACACAGCCATACCATTGCACCTCCCTCTACTGGCGGTTTCTCCCACATTGTTTTGTATATTTTGTGAATTATTTATGTATCAATAAAGAGTATAATTTTTTCCAAGCTAGAATCTCCTTTATCCTGCGGCATCAACTTGAGCTGCCAGGGATTGTGCATGTATATACTTAATTGGAAGTGTCTAGCATCTTATGTTTTATATTTGGGACACATTTGATAACTTAATTAGCCTGTTAAGGTTATGGCTTGTTCACTATCATCGTTAGAAAAGCTCAGGTGATGCAAATTTCCCAGGTTTATAAAAACCAAGACTCCTTTAACCTTGTGCCAAAAAATAGCAGCCATGTGCTCTTCTAAGTTGCTGCCTAGCACTATGAAAATGAAAATGCTGGAAGCCCACAAAGCAGAAGGCTATAAGAAGAGAGCAAAGTGTTTTCAAGTTGCCATTTCCGCAGTTTGAAATGTTATTAAGAAATGGCAGTTAACAGGGACAGTGGAGGTCAATATCATGTCTGGAAGACCAAGAAAAATTTTAGTGAGAGCTGTTCATAGGATTGCTAGAGAGGCAAATCAGAACCCCCTGCTTGACTGCAAAAGACCTTCAGAAAGATTTAGCACACTCTGGAGTTGTGGTATATTGTTCTAATGTTCAGTGACACTTGCACAAATATGACCTTCACAGAAAAGTCATCAGACGAAAGTCTCTCCTCCATTGTCACCATAAATTCAGCTTCAGAAGTATGCAAAAGAACATCCAAACAAGTCTGATGCATTTTGGAGACAAGTTCTGTGGATGAGGTTAAAATAGATCTCTTTAGCCACAATTATGAAAGGTATGTGTGGAGAAAAAAAGAGGACAGAATTTCAAGGAAAGAACATCTTGCCAACCATTAACCCCTTTACCCCCAAGGGTGGATTGCACGTTAATGACCAGGCCAATTTTTACTATTCTGACCACTGTCCCATTATGAGGTTATAACTCTGGAACGCTTCCACGGATCCCGTTGATTCTGACATTGTATTCTCATGACACATTGTACTTCATGATAGTGGTAAAATTTCTCTTTGATATTACCTGCGTTTATTTGTGAAAAAAATGGAAATTTGGCAAAAATTTTGAAAATTTCGCAATTTTCCAACTTTGAATTTTTATGCAATTAAATCACAGAGATATGTCACACAAAATACTTAATAAGTAACATTCCCACATGTCTACTTTACATCAGCACAATTTTGGAACCTAAAATTTTTTTTGTTAGGGAGTTATAGGGTTAAAAATTGACCAGCAATTTCTCATTTTTATAACACCATTGTTTTTTAGAGACCACATCTCATTTGAAGTCATTTTGAGGGGTCTATATGATAGAAAATAACCAAGTGTGAAACCATTCTAAAAACTGCACCCCTCAAGGTGCTCAAAACCACATTCAAGAAGTTTATTAACCCTTCAGGTGTTTCACAGGAATTTTTGGAATGTTTAAATAAAAATGAACATTTAACTTTTTTCACAAAAAATTTACTTCAGCTCCAATTTGTTTTATTTTACCAAGGGTAACAGGAGAAAATGGACCCCAAAAGTTGTTGTACAATTTGTCGTGAGTACGCTGATACCCCATATTTGGGGGTAAACCACTGTTTGGGCGCATGGCAGAGCTCGGAAGCGAAGGAGCACCATTTGACTTTTCAATGCAAAATTGACTGGAATTGAGATCAGACGCCATGTTGCGTTTGGAGAGCCCCTGATGTGCCTAAACATTGAAACCCCCCCACAAGTGACACCATTTTGGAAAGTAGACCCCCTAAGGAACTTATCTAGATGTGTGGTGAGCACTTTGACCCACCAAGTGCTTCACAGAAGTTTATAATGCAGAGCCGTAAAAATAAAAAATCCTTTTTTTTCACAAAAATGATCTTTTCGCCCCAATTTCTTATTTTCCCAAGGGTAAGAGAAGAAATTGGACCCCAATAGTTGTTGTACAATTTGTCCTGAGTATGCTGATACCCCATAAGTGGGCTTAAACCACTGTTTGGTGCATGGCTGAGCTCGGAAGGGAAGGAGCGCCATTTGACTTTTCAATGCAAAATTGACTGGAATTGAGATGGGACGCTATGTTGCGTTTGGAGAGCCACTGATGTGCCTACACATTGAAACCTCCCACAAGTGACACCATTTTGGAAAGTAGATCCCCTAAGGAACTCATCTAGATGTGTTGTGAGAGCTTTGAACCCCCAAGTGTTTCACTACAGTTTATAACGCAGAGCAGTGAAAATAAAAATTCTTTTTTTCCCCACAAAAACTATTTTTTAGCCCCCAGTTTTGTATTTTTCCAAGGGTAACAGTTGAAATTGGACTCCAAAAGTTGTTGTCTAATTTGTCCTGAGTACGCTGATACCCCATATGTGGGGGGAACCACCATTTGAGCGCATGGCAGAGCTGGGAAGGGAAGGAGCGCCATTTGGAATGCAGACTTAGATGGATTGGTCTGCAGGCGTCACGTTGCATTTGCAGAGCCCCTGATGTAACTAAACAGTAGAAATCCCCCACAAGTGACCCCATATTGGAAACTAGACCCCCCAAGGAACTTATCTAGATGTGTTATGAGAACTTTGAACCCCCAAGTCTTTCATTACAGTTTATAACGCAGAGCCATGAAAATAAAAAATCCTTTTTTTTCCACAAAAATTATTTTTTAGCCCCCCGTTTTGTATTTTCCCAAGGGTAACAGGAGAAATTGGACCCCAAAAGTTGTTGCCCAATGTGTCCTGAGTACGCTGATACCCCATATGTTGGGGTTAACCCCTGTTTGGGTGCACGGGAGAGCTCGTAAGGGAAGGAGCAGTTTTACTTTTTCAGCGCAGAATTGGCTGGAATTGAGATCGGACGCCATATCGCATTTGGAGAGCCCCTGATGTGCCTAAACAGTGGAAACTCCCAATTATAACTGAAACCCTAATCCAAACACACCCCTAACCCTAATCCCAACGGTAACCATAACCACACCCCTAACCCTGACACACCCCTAACCCTAATCCCAATCCTATTCCCAACCGTAAATGTAACCCAAACACTAACCCTAACTTTAGCCCCAACCCTAACTGTAGCCCTAACCCTAGCCCTAACCCTAGCCCTAGCCCTAACCCTAGCCCTAGCCCTAACCCTAACCCTAGCCCTAACCTTAGCCCTAACCCTAACCCTAGCCTTAACCCTAATGGGAAAATGGAAATAAATACATTTTTTTAATTTTTTCCTAACTAAGGGGGTGATGAAGGGGGTTTGATTTACTATTTATAGGGGGTTTTCTAGCCGATTTTTATGATTGGCAGCCGTCACACACTAAAAGATGCTTTTTATTGCAAAAAATATTTTTTGCGTTACCACATCTTGAGAGCTATAATTTTTCCATATTTTGGTCCAGAGAGTCATGTGAGGTCTTGTTTTTTGAGGGAAGAGTTGACATTTTTATTGGTAACATTTTCAGGCACGTGACATTTTTTGATCGCTTTTTATTCTGATTTTTGTGAGTCAGAATGACCAAAAACCAGCTATTCATGAATTTCTTTTGGGGGGCGTTTATACCGTTCCGCGTTTGATAAAATTGATAAAGCAGTTTTATTCTTCGGGTCAGTATGATTACTGCGATACCTCATTTATATTTTTTTATGTTTTGGCGCTTTTATACGATAAAAACTATTTTATAGAAAAAATAATTATTTTTGCATCGCTTTATTCTGAGGACTATAACTTTTTTATTTTTTCACTGATAATGCTGTATGGCAGCTCGTTTTTTGCGGGACAAGATGATGTTTTCAGCGGTACCATGGTTATTTATATCCGTCTTTTTGATCGTGTGTTATTCCACTTTTTGTTCGGCGGTATGATAATAAAGCGTTGTTTTTTGCCCCTTTTTTTTTTTACGGTGTTTACTGAAGGGGTTAACTAGTGGGACAGTTTTATAGGTCGGGTCGTTACGGACGCGGCGATACTAAATATGTGTACTTTTATTGTTTTTTTTATTTAGATAAAGAATTGTATTTATGGGAACAATCTACTATATAATTGTCTAAGGGTACTTCCGTCTTTCTGTCCTTCTTTCTGTCGCGGTTATTAATTCGCTGATTGGTCTCACCAGCTGCCTGTCATGGCTGCCGCGACCAATCAGTGACGCGCACAGTCTGGAAAAAAATGGCAGCTCCTTACTCCCTGCACTCACTGCCCGGCGCCCGCATACACCCCTCCGGTCACCGCTCACACAGGGTTAATGCCGGCGGTAACGGACCGCGTTATGCCGCGGGTAACGCACTCCGTTACCGCCGCTATTAACCCTGTGTGTCCCCAACTTTGTACTATTGATGCTGCCTATGCGGCATCAATAGTACAAAATGTAATGTTAAAAATAATAAATAAAAAAAAAACCTGTTATACTCACCCTCTGTAGTCCACTGAGCCGCTCGCACTGCCCGCCATCTTCCGTAGCAGGTTGCGGTGGCAAAGATTGTATGGCAGAAGGACCTGCCATGACGTCATGGTCATGTGACTGCGACGTCATCACAAGTCCTGCGCGCCTGCGCGGAAAAGACCTGACGTGACGTCACGGTCATGTGACCGCTACACGGTCATGTTACCGCGACGTCATCACAGGTCCTGCGCTCAGACCAACCCTGGGACCGGAAGCTGCCATGGACTACGAGGGGCCCTCGGAAAGGTGAGTATATGTTTACTTTTTATTTTTTAACCTGTGACAAACGTCGCTGGGCAATATACTACGTGACTGGCCAATATACTACGTGGCTGTCTGCTGTATACTACTTCGCTGTGCAATATACTACGTGGCTCTGTGCTGTATACTACGTCACTGGGCAATATACTACGGCGCTGAGCAATATACTACGTCACTGGGCAATATACTACGGCGCTGAGCAATATACTACGTCGCTGGGCAATATACTACGTGACTTGGCAATATACTACGTGTCTGGACAATATACTAAATACTATGTGGCTGGGCAATATACTACGTGGCTGGGCAATATACTACGTGACTGGGCAATATACTACGTGACTGGGCAATATACTACGTCACTGGGCAATATACTACGTGACTGGGCAATATACTACGTGGCTGGGCAATATACTACGTGGCTGGGCAATATACTACATGGACATGCATATTCTAGAATACCCGATGCGTTAGAATCGGGCCACCATCTAGTATATATATATATATATATATATATATATATATATTTATTTAATTTTTTTTTTTTACACATCTAAATATTTTTTTTTACACTATAACATTGCCCTGGGGGGGCATCATGTTATAGTGTACGATCGCTGATCTGACACTTTGCTGTGCACTGTGTCAGATCAGCGATCTGACGTGTACTCCTGGAGGCTTCCCAGTAAGCTACCTCCCTGCAGGACCCGGATGCAGCCCTGTGGCCATTTTGGATCCGGGGCCTGCAGGAAGAAGAAGGTAGGAGACCCTCGGAGCAACGCGATCACATCGCGTTGCTCTGGGGGTCTCAGGGAAGCCCACAGGGAGTCCCCTCCCTGCGCGATGCTTCTCTATGCCGCCGGAACACTGCGATCATGTTTGATTGCAGTGTGCCGGGGGTTATTGTGGCGGGGGCAGTCCGTGACCGCTCCTGGCACATAGTGCCGGATGTCAGCTGCGATAGTCAGCTGACACCCGGCCGCGATCGGCCGCGCTGCCCCTGTGAGCGCGGCCGATCACTATGACGTACTATCCCATCGGTGGTCATATGGGCCCACTCCACCTCGACGAGATAGTACGTCTAATGTCAGAAAGGGGTTAAGCATGGGGGTGGATCAATCATACTTTGGGGTTGTGTTTCAGCCAACATGGGAACATTTCGCCGGAAAAGTGAAGAATATATTTAATGAAATTTTAACAAATTCTTGATACAAACATAACGCCATCTGTAAAAAAAAATGAAGTTGAAAAGTGGATGACTTTTACAAATAAATAATGATCCTAAACACACATCAAAATCCACAACAGACCACCTCAAAAGACTGTACAGTATATTTGTTGTAAATATCAGTGCTGTGTAAATGTTTTTGGCAGGTGTGGAAAAAACCTTGCACCCTAAAAATGCTTTAAAAAAACATAATTTCTTCTACACCTACTTAAAATTTTTGCTGTATATATATATATATATATATATATATATATATATATATATATATATTAATG
The DNA here is from genome assembly GCF_051348905.1 of Ranitomeya variabilis. Taxonomy (NCBI): domain Eukaryota; kingdom Metazoa; phylum Chordata; class Amphibia; order Anura; family Dendrobatidae; genus Ranitomeya; species Ranitomeya variabilis. The sequence continues at coordinate 68,260,316 of NC_135237.1, read as the reverse complement.
ATGAGCTAATCTGCAGAATCAGTCGTTCCCTCAAATTTGTCAGTATTTATTCAATGTAATTTGAACAAACATTATGCACTGAGGTCTTCCCATATGTTAGAGCACAATAAACATGCCCAACAAAAAATATCTACTCACCTCACCCAGCCCTTCTGTGGTCACCTTCTTTGGTCCACTCACTGGTGCAATCTTCACTAGGCCATCTTCAGCATCTTTTGGCGCCAGCTATCTATGTTGTATCCAGGTATGGCTAGGCCACAACGTAATACTGCAGCGCCATGTAGATCATGACATCACATGATGTGCATTGTCAGCACACAACAGTTAAAATGCCAGGTTTATAATCGGAAAAAAAATCACATTAAAATAATTTCAGAACTTTTATCACCTTTAAAGGGAACCTGTAATCTGAAAAAAAAAGTTCTTAACCTGCAGATATGGGGTTAATCTGTAGGGTATTAGAATTATGCACCTGCCCAGCACACACACATAGACCCACACTGCCGGGAGCTAATGAACTTTTTTCTTTGGTCACTGTTCTGTGCATTATACTTTATGGAGGACTATGGAGAATGCATTATAATGTATGAAGTATGAAGGACTTTGGGGTGCATTATACTATTGGGAGTGCATTATACTATATTGAGGACTTTGTGAAGTGTATTACACTATATGAGGACTATGGGGAGTGCATTATACTCTATGTAGGGCTATAAGTTGCATTATACTGTATGGAGGACAATGGGGAGTATATTAAACTGTATGGAGGCCTATGGGGAGTGTATTATACTATATGGAGGGCTATGGGGCGTGCATTATACTATATGGAGGACTATGGGAGTGTATAATACTATATGGAGGTCTATGGGGAGTGTATTATACTATATGAAAAACTATGGGGCACATTAAACTATATGGAGGACTATGAAGTGTGCATTATACTATATAGAGGACTATGTGGTGCATTATACTATGTGGGGGACTGTGAGGTGCACTATACTTGGCAAGCAAAATGCTGCCTATTTATCAAGTGAACACTGCAGATATGGTTTTAACATTAATGACGTCACCACTATCACACGCAGCCACGTTCTCATGCTTTGCTCAGTGTGATCTAGCTGTCAGGCTGAGAGGTCACATTACTGATGTCACCGTTCAGCAATGCAACCAGATGGAGCAAAGTTGGGGCTCGTCATGGGACATCAGCATTATGGATTATCAGTGGGCAGGTGAGGATAACTTTGTTTTTTGATTTTTATGTTAAAGGGAAACTGTCACCCCCCCAGGCGTTTTTAACTAAAAGAGCCACCTTGTGCAGCAGTAATGCTGCATTCTGACAAGGTGGCTCTTTTAGTTCTGGTTGCTGTAACTACAGAAATAATCAGTTTTGTAATTTGTCCTAAATACCTTTTCTTCAGTCAAGGAGGCGGGCCTTTCCCCCCTGCTGCAGACGCCACACAGCCGTCACTCAAATCTTCTTGGCGCCGGGCGCCGCCTCCTCAGCGCTCTTTTGAAATGAGCCGGCGCCTGCGCTTTTTCCTGCCTTGGGCAGGCGCAGTGAGCGCTGCCCGTCCGTCCTCATATGCAGTCTAGCTGACTGCGCCTGTGCGGCCGCCCTGCCTGTGAATCCCAGCCCCGCAGTGAGAATAAATCAGAAGAAACTGCGGGGCGGGGATTCACAGGCAGGGCGGCCACACAGACGCAGTCAGCTAGACTGCATATGAGCACAGAGGACGGGCAGCGCTCACTGCGCCTGCCCAAGGTAGGAGAAAAGAGCGCAGGCGCTGGCAGATTTCAAAACAGCGGTGAGGAGGCAGCGCCCGGAGCCAAGAAGATTTGAGTGATGGCTGTGTGGCGTCTGAAGCAGGGGGGAAAGGCCTGCCTCCTTGACTGAAGACAAGGTATTTAGGACAAATTACAAAACTGATTATTTCGGCAGTTACAGCAACCAGAACTAAAAGAGCCACCTTGTCAGAATGCAGCATTACTGCTGCACAAGGTGGCTCTTTTAGTTAAAAACGCCTGGGGGGGGGGGGTGACAGGTTCCCTTTAATAAATGGGAAAAAAGGGGATTTGCCAAGGAGTGTTTTGTTCAGTTAAAGGACTTTCTCTGTGTGACTTTATTAATTTTCACTTCAAGGGTAATGATAGACACCTCTCCATTACTAACCCCTGGGCTTGATGTCAGCTGACATTACAAAGCTGACATCAACACCAAAATATTTCCCTGCTTGCCAAAGAACCAGGGCAAGCGAGAAGATTCGGGCAAACAGCCATATTTGGCGCACCTAATGGTTGCACCTTTTCTAGGGTGGCTGCATGCTGCTATTTTTAGGCTGGGGAGGGCCAAATATCCATGGGCCTTCCCAGCCTGAGAATACCAGTCCTCAGCTGTCTGCTTTAATTTGGTTGGTTATGAAAAACGGGGTTTAAATACTTAAAAAAACAGCACCCCTTTATTTTTGATAACTAGCCAAGATAAAGCTGACTGCTGTGGGCTGCAGCACGCATCTGTCAACTTTACCTGCGCTTGTTATCAAGAATGGAGGAGATACCACATCTTTTATTTATTATTAAATACCTGCATGGCTGTGATGGCCTCAGAAGTGCCCACACAGGAAAATCTTGTTGATTGGCTGCACTTGCTCGGGCTTTGCTCGGGCTGCTGAACCTGAATAGTAACCATGATTTCTGGGAGAAGTCCATGTTTGCGGTCCGACCGTACATGGACACTATGTGTCCCATACGGACCCTGAACTTTTCTGTTCAGGTTCGCCCATCTATACTCACGACCTGTGTGGCAGTCAAAGTCACCTTGTTTGTGGCTTCAGGTTTGATTGTACCATCACAGATCTATTATGTTGCTATTAAAGGAAAGCTGCAAAACTGTTTGGAATTTTAGGAAGAATTTTATGGAAGTCCATTTAATTTCATGAGTAAACCTTAAGCCCATTTTATCTCTCTTTGCACATCTAACACCTAAACATCTGTTACTTCCATAGTGCATTCTATTCCAGTACGTGTCACACGGATGCTGCACACGGATGTCACACGGACGACACACAGGTACACATGGACTGATGCACACAGATAACACTGACATTGGTTTGTACAGTACTGGAAATATCGGGATGTGTGAAGTAAGCCTTAGTGGGTGGAACGGTGCATCAAGACATTACTGAGCACCCTCAATTGCTTATTACAATAAATTTATTTTGGGGGGCAACAGAGGAACAGAATTAAAACGAAAAGAATGATTTTTATTGTCGCTGTATCTCCTATAATATTAGTTTGAATTGTAAATTTGGAGTGACTGACTAGGATCCAAGAAGTATCGTTTCTCCTTGCGGAGAGTGACATGATAAGCATGTCGAGGTGAGGAGACTTAAAGCCGCAATGCTCCTCTGGGAAATATGCAAATTGTCTCTTCAGAGAGGAAGAGGACTAGAGTTCTAGTCCTCTTCCTCTCTGAAGAGACAATTTGCGAGTGACTAAAATGGTGAAAATTCCTAATAAAAAAATTAAGGTTAAGAGAGTGACACCTAGTGGCAGACATAAAGAAGTGTAACTTGTCTACAGAAAAGTTGCATACGAGTGGCTCGATCTGTACAAAAGTGATTGATTACTGCTCATCTAAAAGTATATGTTTTTATACTTTAAAATATTACCATCTTATATCCATTTATATAAGGCTTTTCTTTTTGTCTGTCTACATTTATATTTATCTATCTTTTTAAAAGTCTTGGAAATTTACTAAACTTAGAAATGAATGCAAAAACTTAGCAGGAAATTATCACATCTCCGCTGTATGTCAGTGTGTGGGATTTTTTACTTCTATGGCAGGTGCACATGATCATATGTTCTTCATTCGAGAAAAACAGTCCGATTATGCTAATAACACCCTCATCAGACTCTGATCAGACTCTTGCCAGACGCTGATCATATCAGTTGAACTGTATTAGTGTGAACCCACCCTTAAATTTGTTGATCTATTCCATAGTCAGCGGGGGTCTGGTAAAATTGATGGGGTTTAAAGGGGTTGTCCTCCTTTAGAAAACTTTTTTCCATACACTGATAAACAGTAGTTTTAAAAAACTGACTACTACTTGCCTTCCCCGGGTCTTGCGCTATTTTTCTGCCACTGCCCTATTCTCTGTTGTTTGGCTGCAGCAGTGAAGTCATGTTAACAGAGTTGTATGCAGTTACTGAGCTCAGCAGCTTGTGCCGTCTACACAGGCTGAGCCGCTAACATCAGTGATTGGCTGCAGCGCTATCAATGTGATGTCACCATTGCAGTCAAACAGAAGCCAAGGCAGTGACATAGACACATCACTAGACCTGGGGAGGGTAAGTAATTTTCAGTATGCTTCTTATAACTATATCAGTGCTTGGAAGAAAACTTCTGATAGAGAACAACCACTTTAACAATATTTTTGTTTTACTGTAGGAAAGGTAACAAATGGGCTTGGAAAGTCATTATATTTAAAAAGGAGCCCGTCTGCCCAAACTGACAGTATAAACTAGGCACATATTTTTATAGGGGCTATATTCCCTTCAAGGCTCGCAGCTTTTGTGTTCTAATCGGGTGTTCTGTGCACCCTTGGTGTGCCCAAATGACTCCATGCACTGTTCCGCTCACTGGTTTTGTAGGCTTTTTCCTCTCTTCTTGGTGAGTGACAGTGCTGGAGTGCCTGGGGTAAGCAAGGTCTGTAAAAAGCTCAGTAAGATAGTCCTGTCTATCACTAGTGAGGGAGACGGGGGTATTCAAAACCAGTGAACAGACACGTGCAATGAGCCTCTTGGCCACACCAAGGGTGCACCAAGTACCATGATCAGCATATTTCATTACACTTCAGTTTCTTCAGATGGTGACAGCAATTACAGCATTAAAGGTGAACTTTTTATAGGCGCTACAGCCCCTGTAAGGCTATTTGCTTAGTTTATACTGTCAGTTTGGGCTGACAAACCCCCCCTGTAAGTCTCTTTTTCCCATAGAGATATCAATAAATTGTAATAGGTTGCATATATTGTAACATACAACAGAATATATCTACACACAGGTTCTATAAAACTGGCAATTTTCATTGTCAAGCTAGTGCCCAACCTCTTTGTTCAGTCCAAAGGTGACTGCCGATTCTGACAATTACTTGCAACTGTGTACGTCTTGTACGGTGAGATGTGACTTTTTTATGTTTTGTTTTGGGTTTTTTTGTGCCTTTTTATGTCAGATATTAGTAAGCCTCATCCTATATTCCTCATTTGTGCCAGATTTGCTTTGTTCCTAATTAAACATGATTCATACACAATAGTCTACCGGAACAAGGTATTTACCAATTTCAGAGGCTGTCAGTCAGTGAATAGTAGTACAATGATGTGAGTAGAACAAATTAGCACTTTAGTGTTATATAAAGTCATTCAATGTGTTCTCATGAAAGTAAATTGTAAGTCTGTAGGCTGGCACAAAGACACATTGAAAAATGGGATCATACACAATAGCTGGATAAAGACGAAGCATAACGTAGACAGAGCAAAGAAATTCTATTCACATGCCACTTCTTAATAAATCACATTTATTCCCAAACTGATGTAATGACTGACAACAAATGCTTTAAACATAAGCAATTTAGATCTATTATGTGGGAGAGATGTATTACAAGGAGTCTCATAAGAACTTCATGTACATAGTAGAGCAGTCGTAGAGAGCGACATTGCAGATTAATTGAAATGAAAGTCGCATGAGAACAAAACAACTTTCCACTTTAAAAATAATTTTATACATAGTTGTGACTGCTGAGAATAGGGAGGAGAGAGCAATAAGACCTCCATACATATTTCGAAGGGACTAGCCAACCAATGACAGGACCAGCCAACCAACTGATGTAGATTAGGGCCTCCCAACTCTCGGATGATGTCGATAAAAGGTTCAGCCAGTGAAATTCAATAGCCTGTCCTTTTGTTTTCAGGGAAAATAAGCCAGAAATGTATGGCAGCGGCTTCATCTCTCCCCATGGAATATATTTTAGCACTGAACCAAGCTGAGAACTTGGCATGTGTATGGGAGAAAAAGAAGACAGAGGTGTCTGCGGTACATGCAGTCAAAAGTCATATCATGTGCACAGTATAGCCAGTGTTGTTGACTGACTCACTTGGCTACTGACAGAGGTAGACACAGGAATATTTTTCTTTGAATCTTCTACTGGTTTATTAAAAAAAGTATGATTAACCTCTCTCAGCACATATTGTGCTGAAGCATTTTTCCCCAGGTTCATATCACTGTAGCGACCGGGGAGGTGTTCGTCTGGACCACAAACTCCTTTCTGTAGTCAGGTATGACCAAGGACAGCTGTTTGCATAGGGAAAGCTTAATCTTCTGGAACGCCATATCCGCTTCAGAAGACCACGGCCATCGATGTCTTCGTTCATTTAAGGAGATCCATCAGGGGTGTGGTTATCATGGCGAAATTCAGATAGATCGCTGATAGTATCCCACAATTCCCAGTAGTGCCCTAGCATGTTTCTTGGAAATTGAATTTTTTTTGGATTGCCTCTACCTTATTCACTTGCAGCTTTATTTTGCCCCTTACGACGATGTAGCCCAAGTAATTTGCCTCTTCTTTCCCCATGGCGTACTTCATCAGATCATTTAGTATCATCTGTACCTTTTGCAAATAACTTCCCCAATCCGGGCTGAAGATCACAATATCGTCCAGGTAAGGCTACGTTCACATTTGCTTGTGCGCCGCAGCGTCGGGCGCCGCAGCGTCGCCGCATGCGTCATGCGCCCCTATATTTAACATGGGGGCGCATGGACATGCGTTGTGCTGCGTTTTGCGACGCATGGCCGCAAGCGTTGGGCGCAGAGAACGCAACAAGTTGCATTTTTTTTGCGTCCAACTTTCGGCCAAAAAGGACGCATGCGTCGCAAAACGCAGCGTTTTAGCGTGCGTTTTGTTGCGGTTTTGTTTGCGTTGTGCGTTGCGTCGCCGACGCTGCGGCGCACAACGCAAATGTGAACGTAGCCTAGGTGTGGCATACTTTTTGTGAGGGGATTTTTGATCCATAGCCCTCTGGGAGGTAGCTGGGGCTCCTTGCAGGCCGAATGGCATTCTGGTATACTGGAAGCTACCGTCAGGTGTAATGAAGGCCATCTTGTACTTGGTACTATGGGATAATATGATTTGTGACTACCTTTCTGTTAGGTCCAGGGTTTTGATGTATCTGGCTAACCCCAGCCTCTCAATGAGTTAATCAACACCAGGCATCAGATATGTGTAAAAATTTAGCTTCCTGTAATCATTACAAAAACTACATTCTCCATCAGGCTTTGGCACAAGGACAACGGGGCTGAACCAGCTGCTTTTTGACTCCACAATGATGCCCAGGCTCAACATTCCCCTCACCTACTTTGAAATCACCTTATGGTGAGCTTTGGGAATTTGATATGGCTTTTCATACACCCACACATGCGGTTCTGTCAGGATTTCATGCTCACCAATATGCGCACATCCTGGCAACTGCGAAAACAGGTCCTGGTTACGCTGAAGCAGTTCTTGGAACTGCTATATCTACCACTGTGACACCCTCAACTTTGGCTTCAGGATTGGCCCCCAAGCGCATAATTTTAACCGGTTCCCTGTCTCTCCACAGATTAAGCAGTTTGATATGGTACACTTTCTTCTCTCTGGCTGGTGGACCTTGTAGTTGAAATCGCTTTTTGACCACCTCATATGGCCATCACCTCTTCGCCAGAAATGTACTTTCAATTGTGGGGACCAACACTAATACCCAGTCTCCAGGGATAAACTGTCTTTGCCTCGCTGACCTATTGTAGACCTTTTCTTAGGCCTCTTGTGCTTGAAAGAGGCTCTCCTTCACAATCGGCATCACCCTTGTGATCCTATCCTGCATCTGGCCCACATGCTTGGTGATGCTCCAGTGAGGTATAACCTCTGCTTCCCAGGTCTCCTTCGCAACATCCGGAAGTCCCTGAGGGTGTCGTCCGTATAACAGCTTGGTAGGTGAGAACCCCGTAGAGGCCTGTGTCCCTAATTCCCAAATAGAGAACAACAGGTACGGGAGGCAATCCCAGTCTCAACGATCCCTCTCCAAAACATTCTTAAGCATGGACTTCAAGGTTTTATTGAACCTCTTCACCAGGCCATCCATCTGAAGATGGTATTATTATTATTATTATTATTTATTGTTATAGCGCCATTTATTCCATGGCGCTTTACAAGTGAGGAGGGGTATACATAATAAAAACAAGTACAATAATCTTAAACAATACAAGTCATAACTGGTACAGGAGGAGTGAGGACCCTGCCCGCGAAGGCTCACAATCTACAAGGGATGGGTGAGAATACAGTAGGTGAGGATACAGCTGATCGTGCAGCGGTTGGTTGATCGGTGGTTACTGCAGGCTGTAGGCTTGGTACAATCTCATCCTGAGTTGTGTAATCTGGAGTGCCTTACGCAACTCCCTCTTTACTTTGGACATGAAAGGAGCTCTTTGGTCCATCAGGATCTCCTTTGGCATGCCCGTCCAGAAGAAAATATGAACTAGCTCTCAGGCTATACTCTTGTCAGAGGAGTTTCTCAGTGGTATCATCTCCAGGTACCGTGTTGCATAGTCCATGACAACCAGGATATATTGGTGCACTTTGGCAGACTTAAATGGGACCTCTATAATGTGTAACAGCACTAGGATACTGCGGAAGTGGGAGAGAGGAGAAGTTAGCTGACAGGTAGATCAGGATCGTCAATTAACAATTTCCCAGTGACATCCAGATCAGTAGAACCTATGAAGGACCCACTCTTGGGTTTTGTCTGCTCCCAGATGACCACCAAAGAAATAAGAATGGGCCAGGTCTAGTACCTTATGCCTATATGGACCTGTGCTAATATAGCTGCTCTATTTCTTCCCCTCTCAGTTTAGTGACCTAATATAGCAAATTCTCATTTACCGCAAAATATGGAAAACTGGTGTCAGCTCACAGCTCTTGGGCAACTCTATTTATCACAGTAACATTTGTCAAATATTTAATGTAAGATCCACCATTTGATCAGCCCCAAAATTCTCCCCTGAAATCCCCAACTCAGGAACCTCGACCTCATGGGTCACCGTCTCATCCTCGTCACCAACAAAGTCACACAGGGGAAATTCATTCGCCTCCAACTGCTATGGGGATTTTTCATGGTTAACCCAGCTCCTGTCTGAGTAACTTGGCCCCCCGTCTTTTCCACAAGTCCCAGAGTCCCGCCTTATTATCACTGGTGTAGCAGCTCTTAAAGTACTCTGACCTCATAGGACTTAGCACTACTGTTCGTTTTTATAGTCACTTTGGCAACAGGGTAGTCCTTGGCATCCCCGTGAATACAGTGGACACATCTATAATTCTTCTGGGGATCAATTGGTGGGGGAGTGTGGCCAAGTCTAAGAGTCAAAACACCAGCACCCCATTTAGTGTCACGGGACATGCCTGTGGCCCCTCACTGGGTTGATAGTCCACACTGCAGGCTGTATAAGCATAATACGAACAGCGCCTCCCTATACTGCAGTCCATCTGTTCAATGCACATAGGACAATGGATGGCTATGTGCCCAAGACCGTGACATCTCCAACAAATTAAGCCCTTACCAGCAGCCTTTGGAAACTGCTCAGTGACCCCTTGGTACCTCGAACCCCCCCCCCCCAGTTGTGGCTCTATTACCATTCTTTAGAGAGTTGGGCTCCTTCTGGGTATTCCAGTATTGGTAACTGGTACCTTTTCATTAGGCCAACCAGGTCGTCCGCATCTCGGGTATCTCCCTGGACAGCCCAGGTTTCACCGTCCTAGAAAGGGAGTGGACGAATCTGTCCATAACAACTCACTCGACCATCTGGGCTGGAGTGGAGGACTCCACTGTACCAAATGCAGTAGGTCAAAAATATGAGCGCGAGGGGGTTTGTCACTGCAATACACCCAGTGGTGGACCCTTTGAGCATTAACAGACACCGTCACTTGTTAGCATGCCAATATCTCAGATTTTAACTTGGCATATTCCTGTGCATCCTGTAGGGCCGGGTCATAATAAACCTTTTGGGGTTCACCAGTTAAATAGGGGACCAATACCTCATTGGAGAGCATGGTGACTATATACTGTATATATATATATATATATATATATATATATATATATATATATATATATATATATATACACACAATCACTGGCCACTTTATTAGGTACACCTGTCCAACTTCTTGTTAACACTTAATTTCTAATCAGCCAATCACATGGCGGCAACTCAGTGCATTTAGGCATGTAGACATGGTCAAGACAATCTCCTGCAGTTCAAACCGAGCATCAGTATGGGGAAGAAAGGTGATTTGAGAGCCTTTGAACGTGGCATGGTTGTTGGTGCCAGAAGGGCTGGTCTGAGTATTTCAGAAACTGCTGATCTACTGGGATTTTCACGCACAACCATCTCTAGGGTTTACTGAGAATGGTCCGAAAAAGAAAAAAAATCCAGTGAGCGGCAGTTCTGTGGGCGGAAATGCCTTGTTGATGCCAGAGGTCAGAGGAGAATGGGCAGACTGGTTCGAGCTGATAGAAAGGCAACAGTGACTCAAATCGCCACCCGTTACAACCAAGGTAGGCCTAAGAGCATCTCTGAACGCACAGTGCGTCGAACTTTGAGGCAGATGGGCTACAGCAGCAGAAGACCACACCGGGTACCACTCCTTTCAGCTAAGAACAGGAAACTGAGGCTACAATTTGTACAAGCTCATCGAAATTGGACAGTAGAAGATTGGAAAAACGTTGCTTGGTCTGATGAGTCTCGATTTCTGCTGCGACATTCGGATGGTAGGGTCAGAATTTGGCGTAAACAACATGAAAGCATGGATCCATCCTGCCTTGTATGGAGCATCTTTGGGATGTGCAGCCGACAAATCTGCGGCAACTGTGTGATGCCATCATGTCAATATGGACCAAAATCTCTGAGGAATGCTTCCAGCACCTTGTTGAATCTATGCCACGAAGAATTGAGGCAGTTCTGAAGGCAAAAGGGGGTCCAACCCGTTACTAGCATGGTGTACCTAATAAAGTGGCCGGTGAGTGTATATATATATATATATACCAAAACAGGGAAAAAAAGGCAGCACTCCAATTCTTTTAAAGATGAAAAAACTTGTGACGTTTATTCAGACCCACATCTCTATACGACGTTTCGGCTCACACTGAGCCTTTCTCAAGCCAGAAAGCTTGAGAGAGGCTCAGTGTGAGCCGAAACGTCGTATAGAGATGTGGGTCTGAATAAACGTCACAAGTTTTTTCATCTTTAAAAGTATTGGAGTGCTGCCTTTTTTTCCCTGTTTTGGCATATTATTTGGGTGGATGACTGGACCGTCTTACCTAGGAGGCCTGGCACCCATTGGTGAGCATTGTGCTGTTCCAATTTTTCTATCTATCTATCTATCTATCTATAGGTACATGTACTATTTTGCTTTATATATAATAGATGTCATAACTAGTGTTGAGCGATACCGTCCGATACTTGAAAGTATCGGTATCGGAAAGTATCGGCCGATACCGGCAAAGTATCGGATCCAATCCGATACCGATACCCGATACCAATACAAGTCAATGGGACTCAAGTATCGGACGGTATTCCTGATGGTTCTCAGGGTCTGAAGGAGAGGAAACTCTCCCTCAGGCCCTGGGAACCATATTAATGTGTAAAATAAAGAACTAAATAAAAAATATTGCTATACTCACCTCTCCGACGCAGCCTGAACCTCAGCGAGGGAACCGGCAGCGTTGTTTGCTTAAAATTCGCGCTTTTCTTTCCTTACGTGAAGTCCTGGCTTGTGATTGGTCGCGTGCCGCCCATGTGACCGCAACCAATCACAGCAAGCCGTGACGTAATTTCAGGTCATTCAGTATTTTAAAATTACGCTCCGGCTTTGTGATTGGTTGCGTCGCAGTCACATGGGCGACGCAACCAATCACAGCAAGCCGTGACGTAATTTCAGGTCCTTAAGGATTTTAAAATTACGTCCCGGCTTTGTGATTGGTTGCGTCGCAGTCACATGGGCGACGCAACCAATCACAAGCCGTGACGTCACGGGAGGCTGGACACGCGCGCATTTTAAAATGCGCGCGTGTCCAGCCTCCCGTGACGTCCCGGCTTGTGATTGGTTGCGTCGCTGTCAACCAATCACAAGCCGGGAGGCTGGACACGCGCGCCCAAATGTAAAGAAAATTTACACTTACCTCCAAGACTGGCGCCGCTCCTCGGCTAGCAGCCCTATGTCCACCACAAGTCTCCTGTTGTTATATCACATGATTGTTGCAGCCAGTCAGCAACCACTGATCGGTTGCAGTCTTCATATGGAAGAACAGTGATTTTAATGCTCAAATGTAATTGTGAAGGTTTTACCTGATTGGCTGCAGCAGTCATGTGACAATGTGTAGGTCAGGAGATAGGCGGGACACAGGTTTGAGAGGGGAGGAATGGTGCCAGTCTGAGAGGTAAGCATGGATTTTTTTTCAATTATGCAGCCCCTTTGGGCTACTTGTAATAAATTGTCCAGCAGAGGAAAACCCTTTTAAGCAAGGTGCTATTACTGTTGCTATTACAGTATATGTTTCAATAATTAAGTTAATACTTAAGATAGCTAATGTTATGGACTGACCTGAGTTGGAGAAGTGATATTACAACCACTAGGGGCAGCACCAGCAGGTAGCATCGTCAGGAAAGAGCCAGAGGTTGGTAGACGGAGCAGCAGGATAATTGGGTGGAAAAGCAGGTATCATAGTAAGGAAATAGATAGAGGTCAGTACACGGAGCAGCAGTATAATTGGGAGGATAAGCAGATATCATAGTCAGGAAATAGCCAAAGGTCAGTACACAGAAAAGCAGTAAATTCTTGAGGATAAGCAGCAGGTGGAAAGAAGCTAGACTAAAGGATGGGAGCTCAATAATCTCACAAGGAAGGAAGTGCAGTGCCAGGTTTAAGTAGGGTGTTCAATCAGGAGATCACAGGATTGAGCCAATCAGGAACTCGGGGTGGAGACAATCAGGAACTCAGGGTGGAGAAAATCAGGAACAACACAGGTACTAGTATGTGGGTTAGGAAGGAGCTGTCCAACAAGCTGAATAGCTCATAGGGAAGAGCTGCCGCCTGGTGCACAATAGCTGCTGGGTTCGAGTCCTGAAAGCTAAGTTAAGATAAACTTCATGTTCCACAACTGCTGAATTACAAAATTCCACCTGTTAGTGAGTGTAACCACTAAGTGTGTTGTGCCACTTAAAGTCACAGTATCCTGTTAAAAACTATCCACGCAGAAAATACAAGAACCCCCACACCGACTCACGATGTGAGGGGCGCACTCTGCACCCCAGAACTTCCAGCAAGCAAAAAATCACGTATAAGCAAGCTGGACTGAACTCATCATATAATGAAACATATTTTCAAGAGAAAAATGAGCAAACATGAACTAGCAAGACTTAGCTTCTCCGGATGGAGACAGGTCACAAGGAAGTCCAGAGAGATCAGAACCAGTACTGAATACAACGACAGCAGGCAACAAACAAAGGTGCAGGTGGAGTTAAACAGGAACCAGCAAAGCAGGAAATGAGGCAGCTGAGCCCATCTCCAGACCCGCAGTATCGCTAAAGGCCACCAGAGGGAGCCCAGACGGAATTCACAACAGTATCCATTAACTGGGCTTTACTTCTAAACATATTCTTTGAACAGAAAGCATCTGTGATTTCACTGGGTTGCCACACTGTTATACATTATAGGCCTATTACACAGCACTAAATACAGAGAAAAATACAGTAGGCCATTGTTTTCAACTTCTGTCACATCAGGAAACAGAGATATGTCTGCTTCTACCTGAATGTCCATCCAACACAAAGAATAAATTTAGGCTTAATTTTCATCAACTTTACTCTGCATGACTTAATGAAAAATGTTCTACATTCACACATCCGTGTGAATTTTACCGTCCATGAGACCGGTTTTATCTTATGTGGTATCCTAGTGACATCGGGTGTTTTTTTCAACTGGCTGTAACCCCTTCACCCCCAGGCCTGTTTTTCCCTTCCTGACCAGGTCAAATTTTACAATTCTGATCAGTGTCACTTTATGTGATAATAACTCTGGAACGCTTCAATGGATCCCGGTGATTCTGAGTTTTTTGTGACACATTTTACGTTATGATACTGGGAAAATTAGGTCAATATTTTTTGCGTTTTTTGGGGAAAATAGTTATAGTTATATCACACAAAATAGTTAACAAATAACATTTCCCACATATCTACTTTACACGAGGATTGTTTTTGAAACAATTTATTTTTTGTTAGGAAGTGTCAGGAAATCAGAAGAATGTCTTGTTGTCCCAATTGCATTTCCAGAACTTTCCACTGCATTTGCTGTTACAAAAGCAAAGCCCTATGGCAGGCACATGCCTGTGGGTGATGACAGCCCTCCTTCGCATGAGGAAAAAACAGCTTTTCTCCTTCTCACTCTGTCTGTGTAATCCTATACTCCTTTCCCCCTCTCTCAGGAATGTGTTAATTAGCAGAACTCAGCTCTTTTATCTGCAGCCATGCGCTTTCTGGTTTGTCTGAGAGTTAAGGTACCTTCACACTAAGCAACTTTGTAACGATAATGATAGCGATCCGTGACGTTGCAGCATCCTGGATAGCGATCTCGTTGTGTTTGACACGCAGCAGCGATCAGGATCCTGCTGTGACATTGCTGGTCGGAGCTAGAGGTCCAGAACTTTATTTCGTCGCTGGATCACCCGCTGTCATCGCTGGATCGGCGTGTGTGACGCCGATCCAGCGATGTGTTCACTTGTAACCAGGGTAAACATCGGGTTACTAAGCGCAGGGCCACGCTTAGTAACCCGATGTTTACCCTGGTTACCATTGTAAATGTTAAAAAAAAAACACTACATACTCACCTTCCGATGTCTGTCACGTCCCCAGCCATCAGCTTCCCGCACTGACTGTGTCAGTCAGTGCAGGGAAGCTGACGCCGGGGGACGTGACAGACATCGGAAGGTGAGTATGTAGTGGGGTTTTTTTTACATTTACAATGGTAACCAGGGTAAACATCGGGTTACTAAGCGCGGCCCTGCGCTTAGTAACCCGATGTTTACCCTGGTTACCCGGGGACTTCGGCATCGTTGGTCGCTGTAGAGCTGTCTGTGTGACAGCTCTCCAGCAACCACACAGCGATGCTGCAGCGATCGGCATCGTTGTCTATATCGCTGCAGCGTCACTTAATGTGACGGTACCTTTATTCAAGATGAAATAATTCGACCCCAGGTGGTGATAGAGATATAAAAGTTACATATTCTGAATGTCCACCGTTAGATGTATGACCCACTGAAATCTCTAGGATCCAAACCCAACAAAATTCAAGGAATGGATTTCTCCGTAAGCAGGTCATGTATCCACTTCGTGTTTATACTTAAATGAACCCCCATGTCATGCTGAGCAAAATGATCATTTTGTCTTTCTTCTATGAGGTTCACCTTAAAAGATATGGGTAATAGCAGGATTTCATATCTTTCAAAAGGGGAAAATTCAGCCACCCAGTGAGGTCAGCACAGGAGGAGTGCCCTGGTTTTGGGCACAGGTATAAGATAGTGGGAGGTCATTTTTGCACTAGTCTTTGTCCAGGGAGCTAGCTGAGAGACGCTCTGTGATGCATTTTGATGTATCGCCCCTCCCCCACACCGCATGGTCTGCCATGAAATGAAATGAAACAACTGTAAGTGTTTTTTCAACTTTAATCCCTTTTTATTTTGTCATTGTCTGTACATACGATAATTGTCTCCTTTTATAATATCTTTTATATACTTTTGTAAACACGACCTAACCTTTTTTTGGAGCAAAAGTTACAATATTTACTAGCGTTGTTTTCCTTACTCTAAAACTTACCCTAAGCCTCTGACCTAAGCCATTGCTACTGATTGGGTTGGCTCCTGACCCGTTATTAAATTAGAAATAGGATTTAGTGGCAGCAGAAGTATCCTGAGCTTTTGGGGAAGCTGGCAGCGACGGATGGCGTTGATAATTACTTTTCCTGCCTGAGTGGGAGTAGTTATATTGCCCTCAATGCAGTGTACCCAATAGCCAGTACCTAGCAAGTCAGTCTTTCTGGTGACTAATTATCCTATGTGCAATTCCCTGTCTGACCTGAGGGTCGCCAGAGAGCTGTGAGTGCCAAATCGGAACTGGGAAGCGGGATATAAATAAATCTCCTAAAGAAAGGAACTGGGGCAACCAAACATTTACAAAACCAATTTTAGGGACCCCCTTACTTTTGAAGTGACTTTGAGGGATCTATATGATAGAAAATAGAAAACTGAGTGTCTAACAAAACCCCTTAGGGATGAGAAATCATACTAACAGATTACCCTGAGGGTAAATGGACCAAATTTAAGGGATAATGTGATTAAAACTTGAGTTTTATTGTAATTAATTAATATGGTCAAACAAGTTAGAATTAAAATAACTCAGGTGGTATTGCTGTGTAGCATTTCTTTGGGACTCCTCTATGGTACAGTATATCACTCTTCTGATGCCAACATATCTCCTAGCTAGATTAATGGCTGCAGTCCTCTAGCTAGGACAGCTTTTCTCAGGATAATTATAGATGTCAGTTGCAAGACCACTAGAGCTGATTAAAATTCACTCATAGCTTCTCTGACATGTTTTGCCATGACTGGCTAGCTTTGGCCTCAACTTTTTTTTTTTTTTTTTTAAAAGAATAATAGGAGAAAATGAAAGGTACAATTTGTTACACAATTTCATATGTGGTCGAAAACTACTTTTGAGGCACAGTGCAAAGCTTAGAAGGGAAGAAGTGCCATATTGGAAATTAGATTTTGCTTGAATGGTTTGAGTGCACCATGTCACATTGGCAGAGCCCCTGAGGTGTCAGAACAGTGCAACCCCCTATAATTGACCCAATTTTACAAAATTCACCCAATGGGTGCAGTGATCCTATTCACACCACATGTGTGAGCAGTGAAGATAGAATAATTACCTCGCTTTTATGCATGCTTTAAAAGATGCACACTGCTGGATCTTAGGCCAGACGTGCCTCCATCTGCCTCATTATAGGGGATCTTCCTCCAGGGGTTCCGTCTGAATCATGAATTTCAAAGACTTACATGCAAATTGTCTCTTCAGAGAGGAAGAGGACTAGAACTCTAGTGCCACCTATTGGAAGTAGCAATCCTAACAGTCAATGTCGACTCTTAACGAGCCTTGTCACATGACTTAGGATAATAGCCAAACCAGAATCTCAATTTGCAGACACTGTGTTTCGGGGTACAGCCCCTCGTCAGTGCAAAGTGGAGATCTGGTTTGGCTGATTGAGAGGCGTCTGATGGGGATCCAAGAAGTATCAAAGACTTACATGGAAACCCTGGTGTAAGTACTCAGCATAGAGCGCAGAATAAATGTGAGCCGAGCCTTACTGTGATCTTTGGGAGGCCGAATGAACAAATCAACAGCAGGTGAAGAATTGGTTTAATTTATTTTTTACGCCATTCCTCATGTGGTTTAAGTGATTATAAGACTTTATTCTTTGGATTACAGCGATACAATATTTATAGCCTATCTTTATGTTTGGCTGCTATCACACACATTTGGCATGGTCATATTTTGAGAGCTACAGTTTTTCTATTTGTCTGCCGACGGAGTCATGTGAAGGCTTGTTTTTGCTGGACAAGTTGACATTTTTATTGGTGCCATTTTCGGGCACATTATATTTTTTGATTGCTTACTATTCCAGTTTTTGGGAGACAGAATGAACAAAAAACAGCAATTCAGGAATTGTTTTGGTTTTTTTTAACGCCATTCACCATTTGGTAAAAAGGAAATGGCAGAGTTATTCTTCGAGTCAGTACGATTACAGCGATAACACATTTATATCATTTTTTTATGTTTTTTATATTTTGGCGCTTTTACACACTAAAAACTATTATTGAAAACATAATTGTTTTTACATCACTCTATTCTGAGAGCTATAATTTTTTTTATTTCTCTGCTGAAAGAGCTGTATGGCGGCTTGCTTTTGTGGAACAAGATTACATTTTCAGCGGTATTTACATCCAACTTTTTGATCATGTTTTATTCCACTTTTTTGGGGCTGTATGCTGAAAAAGTATAGTTTTTTGCCAGGGCTTTTATTTATTATTTTACATATTGTGGTGATAAGAAATATGTGTACTTTTTTCGTTTTGTTTTTACATAAATATATGTATTTAATGGTATCATTTTTTTTTATTTTTGTTTCTTTTTTTCATTTATTTTGTGATTTTTATTTTAATATTTTCATGTAGTCCCTCTATTTGCTGAAATTTTACTGGTAATTATAGGAAGTCTAAAAAAAATGAAGTGGGGTCCCCTTATATTTTCTAACCAATAAAGGCTAATCAGACAGCTGTGACCTGATATTAATAGCCTAGGAGGGTGCCATGGACAGTGACCCCCTCCCAAACTAAGAAAATCAGCACTCAGCTGTCCCAGAAATGGATGTGCCACTATTTCCCAGACGCTGGAACATGCAGCCGGAACTTTTTATTCCAGTGCTTGTCACACTGATGGCACATTGATTTATTATTATTATTATTATTATTATTATTATTATTATTATTATTTATTTATTTATATAGCTCCATTAATTCCATGGTGCTGTACATGAGAAGGGGTTGCATCAAAATACAAATATCACTTACAGTAAACAAAACTAACAATTACAGACTGGTACAGAGGGAAGAGGACCCTGCCCTTGCAGGCTTACATTCTACAGGATTATGGGGAAGGAGACAGTAAGTCGAGGGTTGCAGTAGCAATGGTGTTGAGGTGGCCGTGTGGTCTTTACAGGCTGTAAGCTTCTTTGAAGAGGTGGGTTTTCAGGTTTCTTTTGAAAGATCCAAAAGTAGTGGATAATCGGACGTGTTGGGGCACTGAATTCCAGAGGATGGGTGATATTCGGGAGAAGTCTTGGAGGCGATTGGGTGAGGACCGAATAAGAGTGGAGGAGAGGAGGAGGTCTTGGGAGGACCGGAGATTACGTGAGCGAAGATATTGAGAGATTAGTATGAAAATATACAGAGGAGAAAGGTTATGGATGGATTTGTAGGTCAGTGTTAGTAATTTAAACTGGATAAGCTGGGAAATTGGGAGCCAGTGAAGGGATTTGCAAAGAGGGGAAGCAGGAGTGTAGCGAGGAGAGAGATTAATTAGTCGGGCAGCAGAGTTAAGGATGGACTGGAGGGGGTTGAGAGTGTTAGAAGGTAGATCACAGAGGAGTATGTTGCAGTAGTCGAGGCGGGAGATGATTAGGGCATGCACGAGCATTTTGGTAGAGTGTGGGTTGAGGAAAGGACGGATTCTGGAAATATTTTTGAGCTGGAGACAACAGGAGGTGGCGAGAGCTTGGATGTGCGGTTTGAAGGACAGGGCAGAGTCAAGGGTTACTCCGAGGCAGCGGATTTTGGGGACAGGGGAAAGTGTGATTTCATTTATTTTGATAGATAGATCAGGTAGGGAAGATATGCGTGATGGAGGAAAGATAATGAGTTCAGATTTGTCCACATTGAGCTTGAGGAAGGAGAAGAAGGAGGATATGGCTGATAGACACTCTGGGATTCTGGAGAGCAGAGAGGTGACATCTGGGCCACAGAGGTAGATCTGAATGTCATCAGCATATATATGGTACTGGAGGCCATAGGACCTTATGAGTTGTCCCAGGCCGAGTGTATAGATTGAGAAGAGTAAGGGTCCTAGGACAGAGCCTTGGGGGACTCCAACAGAGAGGGGGCGAGATGAAGAGGTAGTATGGGAGTAGGAAACGCTAAATGTGCGGTTGGCAAGATATGAGGAGATCCAAGATAGAGCAAGGTCTTTGACCCCAAAGGAAGAGAGGATCTGTAGTAGGAGGCAGTGGTCAACTGTGTTGAAGGAAGAGGACAGGTCTAGGAGGAGTATAGAGAATTGTCTGTTAGCTTTGGCTGTAAGTAAGTCATTAGTAATTTTGGTCAGGGCAGTCTCAGTGGAATGGTGGGGACGGAAGCCTGATTGTAGGTTGCTGAAGAGAGAGTTAGATGCAAAGTGAGAGGAAAGTTCAGCATGGACGTGCTGCTCAAGGAGTTTGGAAGCAAATGGGAGAAAAGATATGGGGCGATAGCTGGACATACCGCTTGGGTCAAGGGATGGCTTTTTGAGGATAGGTGTGATTGTGGCATGTTTGAAGGCAGAGGGGAAGGTACCAGAAGTTAGTGATAGGTTGAAGAGATGGGTTAGGGATGGGATTGATGTTATCCGTGTGTCATCAGTGTGCTTGCATTTTGTCCATCCTGCTTGAAAAAAAGGACGTTTGTGGATTTTTCACACGGACACAAGGTGAATATAATGGGTGTGCGTGTGTCCTTAAAACACAAACAGCATACAGACATTAAAAATACAAGTGTAAAGAAGGCCTTACATTGATGGAAGCCTTTTAGGCCATGCTGTACAGGCCACCTATACGAGCACAAAGGCAGAGCAAATGGCGAAAAGCCGCCGGAGACCCGACTGACTAATCTAGACTCTAATGTTTGAGTGTTTATGAGTTGGTAACTCTAAGTTGGCATCAGTTAACACTTAGTTTATGTTTGGATGTGAGGGTCAGTTTTTTAAATTTGTATTCATTAGCCTTCTGACTGAGAACTCCGCCTTTTAGCCTCAAGTGTTTTAATTACATCAGGACCACTACCCCTCCACAGACAGATAGATTTTAGTCTAAGAGAAGACTTACATTAGGTTCCCATTCAGATGAAGACTTTATTCTAAGAGAGGAATAGCATTGTTAGGTCCCGGAAAAGAGAAATGCCTTACTGTGACTTCCAGACACACATGAATTGGCCAATTTATGCACTAAGCTTTCTCAATTTTTCATATTTCTAGTGCAGTAATGCAATTCAATTTTCATATTTCATATTTGCATGCTATGGTGCTAGAGTGCTGCCTTTTTTGTATGAGTGTTTATGAGTTGGTAACGCTAGGTTGGCATCTGTTCACACTTAGTTTATGTTTGGATGTAACGGTCAGTTTTTTGAAATTTGTCATCTACAGCACGGTCTCGATCCCTGACAGCTATTAATGTAAACGCAGCAGCATTTCAGAATCAAACATACCTGGCTGAGATTATACAGCCAATGCCTGATACATGCTGCCCAGCTGTCAGGTTCCCTTTAACCCCTTTCCGACATCGGGCGTAATAATATGCCGATGTCGGACTCCCCCTGAGCAGGAGCCCGCATCTACAAGTCAGCAGATATATACAGCGATCCACCCACAGCTGTTAACTAGTTAAATGCCGCTGTATCTAACAGCGGCATTTAACTCGCGCACCGGAAATCCCACCCATTGGTGGCCTTGTCACGTGATCGCGGGTCACCGACGGGTTGGCATGACAACCAGAGGTTTCCAGCAGACCTCTATGTTTGTCACAGCCAGATTGCTATGAGCGCCGCCCGGTAGTCAGAGCTCATAGCAAGTGTGCATTTATGCCACATACAGGTGATCTGATCATCGCCTGTGTGTAGCACAGGCGATCGACCTATTGCAGCTTCTAGTCTCCCATGAAAAGGTGAAAAAAATGTTTTTAAAAATATTAAAAAAGCAATAAAAACAAACAAACATACACGTATTTGGAATTGCCGAGTTCAGAATTGCCTGATCTATCAATATAAAAAAAGAATTAACCCGATCGTTAAACAGCGTAACAAGCAAAAAAGTCAAAACTCTAGAATTATAGTTTTTGGTCGCCACAAAATTGCATTAATATGCAATAACGGGCGATCAAAAAATCGGATCTGCACCAAAATGGTATCATTAAAAACATCAGCTCACCACGCAAAAAATAAGCTCTCACCAAAACCCCAGATCACAAAAAATAGAGACACTATGGGTGTCGGGAAAAGGTGCAATTTATTTTTTTATTATTTTGTACAAACTTTGGAAATTTTTTCACCACTTAAATAAATAAGAACTTAGCCATGTTTTGTGTGTATGAACTCGAAATGACCAGGAGAATCAAAACGGCAGGTCAGCATTTAATGAACATGGTAAAACCAATGGTGTCGTTCAAAATTATAACTTGTCCGGCAAAAAACAAGCCCTTACATGGCCATTTTGACCAAAAAAGTAAAAAAGTTATGGCTCTGGGAAGAAGGGGAACAAAAAAACGAAAATGCAAAATCAAAAATACTTCTGGTCGTTAAGGGGTTAACACTGTGTCTCAGGATCAATGAAACTCTATGGGTCGGTGTGCTGTCTGAATAAAAAAAAAAAATAGACAGCACACGGGCGTGTCACACAAATATGTGCATGTAGCCTGAGCAGTATAAAAAAAAGAGATTTCTCTTTTTTTGGGAGTACTCAGGTGTGTTTTTGTATATTTTTTGCATGTAGCGCATACAGTCACAGAGGCAAATAACTTATAGTATGTGCCTGCCCTCGGATGCCCTTTAACATCTACCAACATCTACCCCGTTATCCACTATGAATAGTACATGCAAAATACTGATTGTTAAGGAATTACTCTTCTTATAATAACTATTGAAAAGAAAGAGGGAAAAAAAGAGAATGTCACACCATATTTTAGAGTAAACTTAATTTTCCAGCTTTATATTGTTATACACTTTATAACTGTATACGGAAATATTTCATGTTAGTGAACAAATGCTGGAATGAGTCTGCCATCTTATGGCTAAAGGAAGTAAACTGCAGCATTAAAAACGTGAAAGCAAAGATCATAGACTGCAATGTTACAATGCAGTATTATAGTGTGCAAATAACAATAAAAAGGAGGTGCCTAATTGTAAGCATAGTCTTGTACCCAGAAGAGCCTTACATTGGCCAAAAGAGCAGCATACATAATGTACTGTAATGTTCCTGTGTAACAGTGTTATACATCGTGCAGTGAATAGCGCCATACAGTACTTATATAATAATATAAGCTTTCCTGACAAAATACAATATAATTGATATTAATATTTGTGGTGGTCAAACTATCTGGTCTATCGACACAACAGTTGCAAATCCCTAAGATAAAGCCATGTTGAAATGTACTCCATCTAGAAAATATTTTCCAATAATTTTTATTGAACTTTCAAAATTTTTCAAAGGGTGGGAAGGGGAAACATTGGAAATCGGGGAAAAGGGAAGGAGGAAAGTGGGGAAAAGGGATAAGGAGGAAAAACAGGGATAGACAGGCAAACATACATTTCAGAAATACACATATTTAAGCATAGCTTAATATTTCAGAGTATTATGAAATATATGAGTAATATACATATATCGAGTAATGTATGAAGAAACACGAGAGCCTGTCGCGTCTGGAAACACCTTAAAGTAATCCTAAGACTAGTTGGAGGGAAAAGTCCGGTTCTTTTAGTATTATAGCGCGTGGAATAAAGATCTTTTCAAGTGGGATACATGTTTGATGAAAAGAGACAGCAAAGTCCAGGAGAAGTCGTAGAAGATGTTATTACTGTTCTTTTTAGAAAGTCAATTAATTCCTCCGGAGACGAGAGAGCAAACAATTTTGACGCAAATTTCACTTGTAGATTGGAAGTCATAGTCCATTGTAAGATATCCCAGCGCGTAAGAGTTCCCTTGTGGTTTGAGAGAATGATTTCCGTTTTTGTTGGGTATCTCTAGACAAGTCCTTTTATTATTATTATTATTATTATTATTATTATTTATTTATATAGCACCATTAATTCCATGGTGCTGTACATGAGAAAGGGTTTACATACAGAGTTATAGATATCGTTTACAGTAAACAAGTTTACAGTGACAGATTGGTACAGAGGGGAGAGAACCCTGTCCTTGCGGACATACATTCTATGGGATAGCGGGGAAGAGGCAGAAGTTAGGGGCGAGGCAGCGGCTCTGGCGATAGAGAGGCGGCGGCTCTGGCGATGGGAAGGTGGCGGTTCTGGCGATGGAGAGGCGGCGGCTCTGGCGATGGAGAGGCGGCAGAATGGTTATTGCAGGCTGTAGGTTTTCTTGAAGGGATGGGTTTTCAGGTTCCATCTGAAGGATCCGAGGGTGGTGGATAGTCGGACGTGTTGAGGCATGGAATTCCAGAGGATGGGGGATATTCGGGAGAAATCTTGGAGGCAGTTGTGTGAGGAATGAATAAGTGTTGGGGAGAGTAGGAGGTCTTGGGAGGATCGGAGATTACGTGAGGGAAGATATTGGGAGATTAGTTCAGATATATAGGAAGGGGACAGGTTGTGTATGGCTTTGTAGATCAGTGTTAGTAGTTTGAACTGGATTCGTTGGGGAATTGGGAGCCAGTGGAGGGATTTAGAGAGGGGAGAAGCAGGGGAGTAGCGAGGAGAGAGGTGGATTAGCCAGGCAGCAGAGTTGAGGACAGACTGGAGTGGTGCAAGAGAGTTAGCGGGGAGGCCACAGAGGAGGGTGTTGCAGTAGTCAAGGCGGGAGATGATGAGGGCATGCACAAGAGTTTTGGTAGATTGTGGGCTGAGGAAGGAATGGATTCTGGCAATATTTTTGAGTTGGAGGCGACAGGAGGTGGCAAGAGTTTGCACGTGTGGTTTGAAGGACAGGGCAGAGTCGAGAGTTACCCCGAGGCAGCAGATTTCAGGTGCGGGAGAGAGCGTGATGCCGTTTACCATAATACACTGTGTTCCAAATTATTATGCACAAAGAGTTTAGGAGTGATAAGGTTAGAATTTTTTTGTTTGTCTTTTAAACTCATTGATGGTGATGTGTGTCAGGGCTCTTTATATCACTGAAAGCAATTGCAGATACATGTGCAAATTAGTTTGGCAGGTGTGTCCAAATAAAGGCAAGACTACTTAAGAAGGCTGTTCCACATTATTAAGCAGCCTACATTTTTTGCAAAAATGGGAAAGAAAAAAGATGTGTCGGCTGCTGAGAAGCAACAAATTGTGGAGTATTTAGGTCAAGGCATGACTACAATCAACATTGCCAAGACACTTCATCGTGATCATCGCACAATCAAGAAGTATGTAGCTGATTCCCAGCACACACGTGTGCGTGCTGATAAGGAAAAATTGAGGACTCTTTCCAACAGGCAATTGCGTAAGGTTAAAAGAGCAGCTGCAAAAATGCCTTGTCATAGCAGCAGACAAGTTTTTGAAGCTGCTGGTGCCTCCAACGTCCCCAGAACAACAAGATGCAGGGTCCTTCAGAGGTTTGCAGCTGTGCGTAAGCCATCCTGTCGAGCACCTCTATCCACTGCAACAAGCAGAAACGGCTCCAGTGGGCCAAACGATACATGAAGACTCACTTCCAAACTGTTTTGTTCACCGATGAGTGCCGTGCAACGCTCAATGGTCCAGATGGATGGAGTGGAGGATGGACACCCCATGAAAACACGGCTAAGGCGTGAACAAGGAGGAGGTAGAGTAATGTTTTGGGCTGGAATCATGGGGAGAGAGATTGTCAGCCCCTTTATGATCCCTGAAGGGTAAAGATGAACTCCATAATCTATGTGGAGTTTCTAAAACAACACTTCCTGCCATGGTTCAAGAGGAAGAACCGTGCTTTCCGCAGCAAGATCATTTTCATGCATGATAATGCACCGTCTCATGCTGCAAAAAACACATCTGCATCTCTGGCTGCTATGGGCATAAACTTATGGTGTGGCCACCATCTTCCCCTGACCTCAACCCCATTGAGAACCTCTGGAGCATCATCAAAAGGAGTGTCTATGATGGCGGGAGGCAAGTCACATCTAAGCAACAGCTCTGGGAGGGTATTCTGTCCACATGCAAAACAATTGAAGCAGAAACCATCCAAAAACTGACAAATTCATTGGACGAGAGAGTTCAGAAGCTTCTTTTGAACAAGGGGTCCTACGTGCAAATGTAACATCACCTAGAATAAAGTTTTCACTTGAAAACTGTTTGATTTCATTTTGTAATAAGATGATAATGCTTATAACTTCACAATTGACCATTTTTTTGTTCAAAATAAAAAAAAAGGTTGAAAACTCTGCTCTGCATAATAATTTGGAACATGCATTTTGAGTGTTTATTTTTTTTTAAAAGATACTGTTTTCATAGGCAATTTTTTCCAAAACATTGCAATTATACTAGAATAGTAGATGACTGGAAAATAACAATGACTGCAATTCAGATAGGTAATATAGAGAAAATATGAGGAAATATTATTTGCATAATAATTTGGAACACAGTGTAGATAGGTCAGGTAGGCGGGATACGTGAGATGGGGGAAAGATGATGAGTTCGGTTTTGTCTACATTGAGTTTTAGGAAGAAGGAGGTGAAGAAGGAGGATATGGCTGACAGATACTTCGGGATTCTGGACAGCAGAGAGATGACATCTGAGCCAGAGAGGTAGATCTGAGTGTCGTCCGCATAAAGGTGGTACTGGAAGCCATGGGACTTTATGAGTTGTCCTGGGCCAAGGGTATAGATGGAAAAAAGTAAGGGCCCTAGGACAGAGCCTTGAGGGACTCCAACAGATAGAGGGTGGAAGGAGGAGGTGGTGTGGGAGTGGGAAACGCTAAATGTGCGGTCAGAAAGGTATGAGGCAATCCAGGACAGGGCAAGGTCTTTGATGCCAAGGGAAGAAAGAATCTGTAGCAGTAGGCAGTGATCGACTGTGTTGAAAGCAGAGGACAGGTCAAGAAGGAGGAGGATGGAGAACTGTCTGTTAGATTTGGCTGTGAGTAAGTCATTAGTAATTTTTGTCAGGGCAGTTTCGGTGGAGTGGTGGGGGCGGAAACCAGATTGGAGGTTGTCAAGGAGGGAGTTAGATGAGAGGTGAGAGGAAATTTGAGCATGGACATGCTGCTCAAGGAGTTTTGAAGCAAACGGGACCAGTGATATGGGGCGGTAGCTGGGCATAGCAGTTGGGTCAAGTTTAGTTTTTTATGAGGATGGGTGTGATGGTGGCATGTTTGAAGGCAGTCCTTGAAGAAAGATAAATTGTTGTACGGAGATAGAAGAAGTTTTGAGTCTCTTGTCAGCATAAGGAGATCGATTTACCCCAATAGGATAAAAAGACACAATAACATCTCGAGTAATGCTAATAGGGAGAGAGAGCGGCCTGCGAATTCTGAAGACTTTCTCAATCAAGTTTTTTTCTTTATTTTTGGGTAGTAAGTGAAAAATCATTGTAGAAATATAGTCCTTTAGCTGAGAAGGCTGGACCGACTCTGGAATTCCCCTGATTTTTATGTTGTTTTTCCTTTTAAAATCTTCGCAGTTTCTAAAGGAGATGATGTATTTTTGAATCTTCTCCAGAGAATCCGAGGGTATGGTTAGACTTTGAGCATGATTAGAAGGCGAGATCTGATGATTTTTGTATAAAGAATCCATTATTTTTGGATTTTGAAGAGGGACATCAGAGACCTTTGAAGAGTTTAACCCCTTCATGATCCAGCCTATTTTGACCTTAATGGAATGGCCGTTTTTTGCAATTCTGACCAGAGTCCCTTTATGAGGTAATAACTCAGAAACACTTCAACGGATCCTAGCGATTCTGAGACGGTTTTTATGTGACATATTGGGCTTCATGTTAGTGGTAAATTTAGGTTGATAATTTTTGCGCTTATTTGTGAAAAAAAAGGAAATTGGGCGAAAATTTAGAAAATTTCGCAATTTTCAAATTTTTAATTTTTATTCTGTTAAACGAGAGAGTTATGTGACACAAAATAGTTAATAAGTAACATTACCCACATGTCTACTTTACATCAGCACAATTTTAGAAACAAAATTTTCTTTTGCTAGGAAGTTATAAGGGTTAAAATTTGACCAGCGATTTCTCATTTTTACAACGAAATTTACAAAACCATTTTTTTTAGGCACCACCTCACATTTGAAGTCAGTTTGAGGGGTCTATATGGCTGAAAATACCCAAAAGTGACACCATTCTAAAAACAGCACCCCTCAAGGTGCTCAAAACCACATTCAAAAAGTTTATTAACCCTTCATGTGCTTCAGAGCAGCAGAAGCAACATGGAAGGAAAAAATGAACATTTAACTTTTTAGTCACAAAAATGATCTTTTAGCAACAATTTTTTTATTTTCCCAAGGGTAAAAACAGAAACTGGACCACAAAAGTTATTGTACAATTTGTCCTGAGTACGCCGATACCCCATATGTGGGGGGGGGACCACTGTTTGGGCGCACAACAGGGCTCGGAAGGGAAGGAGTGCCATTTGACTTTTTCAATTAAAAATTGGCTCCAATCTTTAGTGGACACCATGTCCGTTTGGAGAGCCCCTGTGTACCTAAAGATTGGAGATCCCCCACAAGTGACCCCATTTTAGAAACTAGACCCCCAAGGAACTTATCTAGATGCATAGTGAGCACTAATTGATCCGTAAAAATGAAAAAGTACTTTTGTTTTCACAAAAAATTTCTTTAGCCACACTTTGTTCATTTCCACATGGGCAGCCATTTGACTTTTTGAATGAAAAATTAGCTCCAATCGTTAGCGTCACCATGTCGCATTTGGAGAGCCCCTGTGTGCCTAAACTTTGGCGCTCCCCCACATGTGACCCCATTTTGGAAACTAGACCTCCCATGAAACTAATCTAGATGTTCGGTGACCACTTTAAACCCCCAGGTGCTTCACAGAAGTTTATAACGCAGAGTAGGGAAAATAAAAAATCATTTTTCTTTCCTCAAAAATTATTTTTCAGCCTGCAATTTTTTATTTTCACAAGAGTAACAGGAGAAATTGGACCCCAAAAGTTGTTGTCCAGTTTGTCCTGAGTATGCTGATACCCCATATGTGGGGCGGAACCACTGTTTGGGCACGCATCGGGGCTTGGAAGGGAAGTAGTGACGTTTTGGAATGCAGACTTTGATGGAATGGTCTGCAGGCATCATGTTACGTTTGCAAAGCTCCTGATGTGCCTAAACAGTAGAAACCCCCCACAAGTGACCCCATTTTGGAAACTAGACCCCCCAAAGAACTTATCTAGATGTGTGGTGAGCACTTTGAACCCCCAGGTGCTTCACAGAAGTTTATAACGCAAAGCCGTGAAAATAAATCATTTTTCTTTCCTCAAAAATTATGCTTTAGCAAGCAATTTTTTTATTTTCACAAGGGTAACAGGAGAAATTTGTCCCCAATAGTTGCTGCCCTGTTTGTCCTGAGTATGCTGGTACCCCATATGTGCGGGTAAACCACTGTTTGGGCACACTTCGGGGCTCAGAAGGGAAGTAGTGATGTTTTGAAATGCAGACTTTGATGAAATGGTCTGCGGTCATCACGTTGCATTCGCAGAGCCCCTGATGTGCCTAAACAGTAGAAACCCCACACAAGTGACCCCATTTTGGAAACTAGACCCCCCAAGGAACTTATCTAGATATGTGGTGAGCACTTTGAACCCCCAAGTGCTTCACAGAAGTTTACAACGCAGAGCCGTGAAAATAAAAAATTATTTTTCTTTCCTCAAAATTATGTTTTAGCAAGCAATTTTTTATTTTCGCAAGGGTAACAGCAGAAATTGGACTCCAATATTTGTTGCCCAGTTTGTTCTGAGTATGCTGGTACCCCATATGTGGGGGTAAACCACTGTTTCGGAACACGTCAGGGCTCGGAAGGGAGGGAGGCACCATTTGACTTTTTGAACGCAAGATTGGCTGGAATCAATGGTGGCGCCATGTTGCGTTTGGAGACCACTGATGTGCCTAAACAGTGGAAACCCCTCAATTCTAACTCCAACACTAACCCCAACATACCCCTAACCCTAATCCCAACTGTAGCCATAACCTAATCACAACCCTAACCCCAACACACCCCTAACCACAACCCTAACCCCAACAAACCCGTAACCCCAATCCCAACCCTAAACCTAATCCCAACCCTAATCCCAACCCTAACCACAACTTTATCCCCAACACACCCCTAACCCTAACCATAACCCTAACCACAAGCCTAATCTTAAACCTATTTCCAACCCTAGCCCTAATTCCAACCCTAACTCTAATTCCAACCCTAACCCTAAGGCTATGTGCCCACGTTGCGGATTCGTGTGAGATTTTTCCGCACCATTTTTGAAAAATCCGCAGGTAAAAGGCACTGCGTTTTACCTGCAGATTTACCGTGGATTTCCAGTGTTTTTTTGTGCGGATTTCACCGGCAGATTCCTATTGAGGAACAGGTGTAAAACGCTGCGGAATCTGCACAAAGAATTGACATGCTGCGGAAAATACAATGCAGCGTTTCCGCACTGTATTTTCCACACCATGGGCACAGCGGATTTGGTTTTCCATAGCTTTACATGGTACTGTAAACCTGATGGAAAACTGCTACGAATCCGCAGTGGCCAATCCGCTGCAGATCCGCAGCCAAATCCGCACCGTGTGCACATATCCTAATTCTAACCCTAACCCTAGTTCTAACCCTAACCCTAGCCCTAACCCTAACCCTAGTTCTAACCCTAACCCTAGTGGAAAAAAAAATATATATATATATATATTTATATTTTTTTCTTCTTTAATTTATTATTGTCCCTACCTATGGGGGTGATACAGGGGGGGTTCATTTACAATTTTTTTTATTTTGATCACTGTGATAGGTAGGGTTGAGTGACTTTTCATTTTTTGAGATCGAGTCAGGTTTCACGAAACCCGACTTTCTCAAAAGTCGGGTCGAGTGAAATCGGCCGATCTTATTGAAAAGTCGGGGTCGGGGATCGGCCGAAACACGAAACCCAATGCAAGTCAATGGGGAATTTTTTTTTTATATATTTACTTCAGCGCGATAATGTTGAAAAGCCGGTAATTCAATTGCCGGCTTTTCATTTCTCCTGCCTAAACCCGACATGATATGAGACATGGTTTACATACAGTAAACCATGTCATATCCCCCTTTTTTTTGCATATTACACACTAATAATGTTAGTAGTGTGTATGTGCAAAATTTCGGCGCTCTATTAAATTTAAGGGTTAAATCACGGAAAAAATTGGCGTGGGCTCCCTTGCAATTTTCTCCGCCAGAGTAGTAAAGCCAGTGACTGAGGGCAGATATTAATAGCCTGGAGAGGGTCCACGGTTTTTGGCCCCCCCCCTGGCTAAAAACATCTGCCCCCAGCCACCCCAGAAAAGGCACATCTGTAAGATGCGCCTATTCTGGCACTTGGCCACTCTCTTCCCACTCCCGTGTAGCGGTGGGATATGGGGTAATAAAGGGTTAATGCCACCTTGCTATTGTAAGGTGACATTAAGCCAGATTAATAATGGAGATGCGTCAATTCTGACACCTATCCATTATTAATCCAAATGTATGAAAGGGTTAAAAAAACACACACACATTATTAAAAAGTATTTTAATGAGATAAACACACAGGTTGTTTTAGTATTTTATTATTCTGCTAATCCACCTGAAGACCCTCGCTCTGTAAGAAAGAAAAAATAATAAACCAACAATATACTGTACATACCTTCCGTAGATCGTCCCACGTTGTAAATCCATCTGAAGGGGTTAATATTTTACAGACAGGAGCTCTGCTATAAAGCTGCTCTGCTCCTATCTGTAAAATCCCAGAAATGAAGGTAATGTAGGTGAATGACATATAGTTACCTTCAGTCCCGGTGATGCGCCCTCTGCTGGATGTCCTCATATGACCTCGAGCGTGGGAAAGTTCCCAGGCTCGAGGTCATATGAGGACATCCAGCAGAGGGCGCATCACCGCAAATGAAGGTAACTATAGGTCATTCACCTACATTACCTTCATTTCCGGGATTTTACAACCACGAGCGCAGCTGCGTTATAGCAGAGCTCCTGGCTGTAAAATATTAACCCCTTCAGATGGATTTACATCGTGGGACGATACAGATCATCGGAAGGTATGTATATTGTTGGTTTATTATTTTTAATTTCTTATAGAACGAGGGTCTTCAGGTGGATTAAGAGTTTAATAAAATATTCAAACAACTTGTGTGTTTATTTCATTAAAATACTTTTTAATAATGTGTGTGTGTTTTTTTAACCATTTTATGCAATTGGATTAATAATAGATAGGTGTCAGAATTGACGCCTCTCCATTATTAATCTGGCTTAATGTCACCTTACAATAGCAAGGTGGCATTAACCCTTTATTACCCCATATCCCACCGCTACAGGGGAATGGGAAGAGACTGGCCAAGTGCCAGAATAGGCGCATCTTACAGATGTGCCTTTTCTGGGGTGGCTGTGGGCATATGTTTTAAGCCAGGGGGGGGGGGCAAAAACCGTGGACCCTCTCTAGGCTATTAATATCTGCCCTCAGTCACTGGCTTTACTACTGTGGTGGAGAAAATTTCGCGGGAGCCCACGCCAATTTTTTCAGCGAATTAACCCTTAAATTGCTGAAAGCTACTAAACTTAAGGGTTAAAGGTAATTTAAGGGTTAAATCGCTGAAAAAATTGGCGTGGGATCCCGCGCAATTTTCTATGCCAGAGTAGTAAAGCCAGTGACTGAGGGCAGATATTAATAGCCTAGAGAGGGTCCACGGTTTTTGGCCCCCCCTGGATAAAAACATCTGCCCCCAGCCACCCCAGAAAAGGCACATCTGTAAGATGCGCCTATTCTGGCACTTGGCCACTCTCTTCCCACTCCCTGTAGTGGTGGGATATGGGGTAATAAAAGGTTAATGCTACCTTGCTATTGTAAGGTGACATTAAGCCAGATTAATAATGGAGAAGCGTCAATTCTGACACCTATCCATTATTAATCCAAATGTATGAAAGGGTTAAAAAAACACACACACATTATTAAAAAGTATTTTAATGAAATAAACACAGGTTGTTTTAGTATTTTATTATTCTGCTAATCCACCTGAAGACCCTCACTCTGTAAGAAAGAAAAAATAATAAACCAACAATATACATACCTTCCGTAGATCGTCCCATGTTGTAAATCCATCTGAAGGGGTTAATATTTTACAGACAGGAGCTCTGCTATAAAGCTGCTCTGCTCCTATCTGTAAAATCCCGGAAATGAAGGTAATGTAGGTGAATGACCTATAGTTACCTTCAGTCCCGGTGATGCGCCCTCTGCTGGATGTCCTCATATGACCTCGAGCGTGGGAAAGTTCACAGGCTCGAGGTCATATGAGGACATCCAGCAAAGGGTGCATCACCGCAAATGAAGGTAACTATAGGTCATTCACCTACATTACCTTCATTTCCGGGATTTTACAGCCACGAGCGCAGCTACGTTATAGCAGAGCTCCTGGCTGTAAAATATTAACCCCTTCAGATGGATTTACATCGTGGGACGTTACAGATCATCGGAAGGTATGTATATTGTTGGTTTATTATTTTTAATTTCTTACAGAACGAGGGTCTTCAGGTGGATTAAGAGTTTAATAAAATATTCAAACAACCTGTGTGTTTATTTCATTAAAATACTTTTTAATAATGTGTGTGTGTTTTTTTAACCATTTAATGCAATTGGATTAATAATGGATAGGTGTCAGAATTGACGCCTCTCCATTATTAATCTGGCTTGATGTCACCTTACAATAGCAAGGTGGCATTAACCCTTTATTACCCCATATCCCACCGCTACAATGGAATGGGAAGAGAGTGGCCAAGTGCCAGAATAGGCGCATCTTACAGATGTGCCTTTTCTGGGGTGGCTGTGGGCAGATGTTTTTAGCCAGGGGGGGGCCAAAAACCGTGGACCCTCTCTAGGCTATTAATATCTGCCCTCAGTCACAGGCTTTACTACTACTGGCGGAGAAAATTTTGCGGGAACCCACGCCAATTTTTTCAGCGAATTAACCCTTCAATTGCTGAAAGCTACTAAACTTAAGAGTTAAAGGTAATTTAAGGGTTAAATCGCTGAAAAAATTGGCGTGGGCTCCCGCGCAATTTTCTATGCCAGAGTAGTAAAGCCAGTGACTGAGGGCAGATATTAATAGCCTAGAGAGAGTCCACGGTTTTTGGCCCCCCTCTGGCTAAAAACATCTGCCCACAGCCACCCAAAAAAAAGGCACATCTGTAAGATGCGCCTATTCTGGCACTTGGCCACTCTCTTCCCATTCCCGTGTAGCGGTGGGATATTGGGTAATAAAGGGTTAATGCCACCTTGCTATTGTAAGGTGACATTAAGCCAGATTAATAATGGTGAGGCTTCAATTCTGACACCTATCCATTATTAATCCAATTGCATTAAATGGTTAAAAAAACACACACATTATTAAAAAGTATTTTAATGAAATAAACACACAGGTTGTTTGAATATTTTATTAAACTCTTAATCCACCTGAAGAACCTTGTTCTGTAAGAAATTAAAAATAATAAACCAACAATATACATACCTTCCGATGATCTGTAACGTCCCACGATGTAAATCCATCTGAAGGGGTTAATATTTTACAGCCAGGAGCTCTGCTATAACGCAGCTGCGCTCGTGGCTGTAAAATCCCGGAAATGAAGGTAATGTAGGTGAATGACCTATAGTTACCTTCATTTGCAGTGATGCGCCCTCTGCTGGATGTCCTCATATGACCTCGAGCCTGGGAACTTTCCCACGCTCGAGGTCATATGAGGACATCCAGCAGAGGGCGCATCACCGGGACTGAAGGTAACTATAGGTCATTCACCTACATTACCTTCATTTCCGGGATATTACAGATAGGAGCAGAGCAGCTTTATAGCAGAGTTCCTGTCTGTAAAATATTAACCCCTTCAGATGGATTTACAACGTGGGACGATCTACGGAAGGTATGTACAGTATATTGTTGGTTTATTATTTTTTCTTTCTTACAGAGCGAGGGTCTTCAGGTGGATTAGCAGAATAATAAAATACTAAAACAACCTGTGTGTTTATTTCATTAAAATACTTTTTAATATTGTGTGTGTGTTTTTTTAACTCTTTCATACATTTGGATTAATAATGGATAGGTGTCAGAATTGACGCCTCTCCATTATTAATCTGGCTTAATGTCACCTTACAATAGCAAGGTGGCATTAACCCTTTATTACCCCATATCCCACCGCTACACGGGAGTGGGAAGAGAGTGGCCAAGTGCCAGAATAGGCGCATCTTACAGATGTGCCTTTTCTGGGGTGGCTGGGGGCAGATGTTTTTAGCCAGGGGGGGGGGCAAAAACCGTGGACCCTCTCCAGGCTATTAATATCTGCCCTCAGTCACTGGCTTTACTACTCTGGCATAGAAAATTGCGCGGGAGCCCACGCCAATTTTTTCCGCGATTTAACCCTTAAATTTAATAGCTACAGCGCCGAAATTTTGCACATACACACTACTCACATTAGTAGCGTGTAATATGCAAAAAAAAGGGGGATATGACATGGTTTACTGTATGTAAACCATGTCTCATATCATGTCGGGTTTAGGCAAGATAAATGAAAAGCCGGCAATTGAATTACCGGCTTTTCAACATTATCGCGCTGAAGTAAATATATATATATATATATATATATATATATATGTGTCTCTATGACATATATATATATATATGTATATATATATATATATATATATATATATATATATATATATATATATAAAAACGAAACCCGACTTTTGAGTAAAGATCGCCGACCGCCGACCTGATCCCAGAGTGGGATCGGGTCGGGTTTCACAAAACCCGACTTTGCTAAAAGTCGGCGACTTTTGAAAAGTGCCGACCTGTTTCGCTCAACCCTAGTGATAGGTTTTATCACAGTGATCAAAATGTACCTGGAACGAATCTGCGCCAATGGAGAAGACGGATGGACACCGGGAGGCTCGGTAAGTTTGAGGGGGGAGATAAGAGCACGGGGGTAGATCGGAGCATGGGGTGGGATCGGAGCATGGGGGGAGCGGTCAGGAGGACGGGGGAGCAGACAGGACGACGGAGGGAAGCGGAGCACAGGACGGAGGACTGGGGAGATCGGTGGTGGGGGGGGGCAGATCAGGGTTTCCAGCCATGGCCGATGATATTGCAGCATCGGCCATGGCTGGATTGTAATATTTCACCAGTTTTCATAGGTGAAATATTACAAATCGCTCTGATTGCCTGTTTCACTTTCAACAGCCAATCAGAGTGATAGTAGCCACGGGGGTGTGAAGCCACCCCCCTGGGCTGAAGTACCACTCCCCCTGTCCCTGCAGATCGGGTGAAATTGGAGTTAACCCTTTCACCCGATCTGCAGGGACGCGATCCCTCCATGACGCCACATAGGCGTCACAGGTCGGATTGGCACCGACTTTCATGACGCCTACGTGGCGTCACAGGTTGGGAAGGGGTTAAGTTAGAGTCTCTTTAACTATGAAAGATAAAGTATATTTAAGGAGGTTCTTAATAAAAGACTCAGAAGCTTTTACTGTATTTGTTTGTGGAGGATCTGATATTTCAAATTAGTTTTCAAATATATTAGTACCCTTTCCCAAGATATTTGCCGGTGTTAAAAGGGCTCTACAGATATTAATCATAAAGCTCTCTGATGGGTAGTCGTCAGAAGCTGGTATGTTGTCTAATAAAGAAATATTAGAGATATGGTCCCTTGTCCCACGCCAAATTTCTCTTGACCTAATTTAATTTTATTTGGCTGAAATAGGGATTTTTCTATGGGCTCATGAATCTCAAGACTAATAGAATTCTCTGAGGAAGAATGTTGGGATGAAATTTCATGAGAATCTGTATCATTGGTAAAATCACTATCCCCATATTCAGAGGAACCCAACATTTCAGTAAACTCTTCTGAGTGGACTCACTGTTATGGATTTTTGATATGCCAACATTTGTTTAAAAGGGTCGTTTTCATTTATGGAAGGCATAGATTTATAATCCAAGGTTTTAGTATTTAGCTGAGTACTATCAGTAGGAGAGTCAGCCAAATTGTTGCAGTCCTATGTCATTGGTCATACTCTGGTATTGCATTTCTTTAGTTTTGGGGATATTTGCAGCTTTAGGGGTGGCACAATCCTTTGGTGTATAAGAGGACTGGTCGCAGCCATTCCAATGTATTAATAAAGCCCCTTTGTCAGATGGACTTCTGCATGGTTTCCCCTTATTGTCAGGGTCACCATGTATTTCCCCAGTGACTTTTGGGGTGATATGAGGAGGTTTAAGGGTGGAACACCTCCCTAAAATAGGAAGAGGCTGTGTGGCATCATATGGCTGTAGCGGTGTTCTACTCATCACCTCCAGCAGCAGTTGCACATCCATACTGCTCTGATCCTCTCCCTCCCCCACTGCACCCGCCTCATGATTGCAAGTCTCTGCGATCTGGCCGTGCCCCAAAGAAGTTCCCTTCTACTGGAGCAGAGGGAAATCCCCCCTGCAGGTCCCGTAGTGGTGAGACGTTCTCCTCCCTCACCAATGCAGTAATACTTGCCTAACCTCTTCTGTCTTCACCGGCAGTCGGCAGGGATATCTCCGCATCACACTGGATCCCGTTTCTTTGGTCCTCGCTTACTGCCGGTGACTTTGCTGATGTCACCCGGCACCACTCCTTCACTGCAGCCAACGATGACTCAGCGCAGCAGCTGCCTTTCATCCATCCCATCCTGAGTCCCAGCTGTCAGGGAGAACTCCTGAGATCCGGAGCAGAAGGGGCTCTCTTCACGCAGGTCTGCGCAGCTTGTCCTGGGGGGACCAAATATTTCAGAGCACCTGCTCTCTTTGCTCCTGGGGTGATGGCGTCTCCGTGGTGTTTTCCTCGGTCTCAGGTCTGCCTGTGTGGCGGCCATATTGCCTGGTGGCCTTACAGCAGAGTAGCTGCAGAAACTGTTTTATTTGAGAAATTCACTTTATTCTTCATTTTAATAGTTGCTGGCTTGGTCCAGATGATTTTCCAAGACTTTTAGTCCATAAATTCCACCTTACATATGTCAATAGTAGCTTCATATAGGGAATTCCCAGGAGCTCTGCAAGAACACGTCTGCTCCTGTCCAATGCAAACAACGCCCCCCCATCTACAAATTCAGTCCACAAGGTAAGATCTGGTGGAACCACAAACTACGCCCCCCCCATCTACAAATTCAGTCCACAAGGTAAGATCTGGTGAAACCACAAACTATGAGCAGTTTTCTTTTTACTATAAACACATGCTTTTAAAATACAGCATAAAAAAATTTCTATACCAATAGTTATCCAGTTATACCACTATAGAGACCAAAATATTACTGCCTTAAGCTATGTTCACAGTAGGTGTTTCTTCAGGGTTTTTTCTGCAGCAAAACCTGCACTCTTGGCAGAAAAAAAGCAGCATCAAAAATTCAGGTTTTGATGCATTTTTTGCTTCCACCACAGAAACATGATCACAGTTCACTAATGCAAAACATATGTTCATGAAAAAATACACATACAAATGTAACATCTGGAGGAGATTAATTTGTCTGGAAAAATTTACCTAAAACACTGGCAGTGCATTGAGTTTGTAGGACACTGTTTACTTTCACACTTTGGTTGGCCATTGAGTTTGTAGGACACTGCTTACTTTCACACTTTGGTAGGCCATTGTTCAATCTCCCACCTTGGTGGGCCAATGTTTACTTTCTACGCAATACTAATTTAATTAAACTGTATAAATCCCAGCTGCTATCTCAGGTGACCAAGACAACATGAAAACACAACATGATGCCCGCAGTCCATTCCATCAAAGTCTGCATTCCAAAATGTCACTACTTCCCTTCCGAGCTCTGCAATGCGCCCAAACAGTGGTCCCCCCATATATGGGGTATCAACGTACTCAGGACAAATTGCACAACAACTTTCATGGTCCAATTTATCCTGTTACACTTGTGAAAGTAAAAATTTGGGGGTGAAAAGATCATTTTTGAGGATAGAAAAAGATTTTTTATTTTCAGGGCTCTACGTTATAAACTTCTGTGAAGCATTTGGGCGTTCAAAGTTCACACCACACATCTAGATAAGTTCCATGGGGGGGTCTAGTTTCCAAAATGGGGTCACTTGTGGGGGGTTTCCACTGGTTAGGCACATCAGGGGCTCTCTAAACACAACATGGCATCTGATCTCCATTCCAGCCAATTCTGCTTTGAAAAGGTAAAACGGTGCTCCTTCTTTTCCAAGCTCTGCCGTGCGCCCAAACAGTGGCTTACCCCCACATATTGGGTATCGGCGTATTCAGGAGACATTGCACAACAAATTGTGATTCATTTTCTCTTTTTACACTTGTGAAAATAAAAAAAAATTGGTTCTGAAGTCAAATGTTTGCAAAAAAAGTTAAATGTTAATTTTTTCCTTCCACATTGCTTCACTTCCTGCGAAGCACGTAAATTAATAAATTTCTTGAATGTGGTTTTGAGCACCTTGAGGGGTGTAGTTTTTAGAATGGTGTCGCTTTTGGTTATTTTCTATCATGAACACCTCTTAAAGTGACTTTAAAGGTGAGATGGTCCCTAAAAAAATGGTTTTGTAAATTTTGTTGTAAAAATGAGAAATCACTGATCAACTTTTAATCCTAATAAATTCCTAGCAAAAAAAAAAATTGTTTCCAAAATTGTGCTATTGTAAAATACACATGTGGGAAATGTTATTTATTAACTATTTTGTGTGACATATCTCTCTGATTTAAGGGAATAAAAATTCAAAGTTTGAAAATTGCTAAATTTTACAAATTTTCGCCATATTTCCATTTTTTTCATAAATAAACACAAGTAATATCGGAAAAAATTTGACCACTTACATGAACATGAAATACAATGTGTCACGAAAAAACAATCTCAGAATCAGTGGGATCCGTTAAAGCGTTCCAGATTTATAACCTCATAAAGTGACAGTGGTCAGAATTGTAAAAATTGGCCTGGTCATTAAGTACCAAATTGGCTCTGTCACTAAAGGGTTAATGGCACCACTCCACTGCATTAATACACAAAAAATGCTGGAGTGGTGCTTAAAAAATAAATTAAAAAATTAAGGAATCACTGAGTGTAGAATCCATTGACTCCATAACAGTTTAGTTAAACAGAACAATACTGTCATTACTAGTGATCTTGCACAATGCAGCTCTGACAGCCCCTACCCTGTGACTAGCGAACACAGGCGATTATTCCCATGTGCAGCTATATCAGCAGTTTGCTGCTATTGATTATGACATGAATTGCTTAACAGACTAGAATGTTCTCAATTCTGCTCAAAGTCCTGGGTGCAAACACATTTTTGTTGCTATTTGTGGTCTTCAGAACAAAGATCTAAAATAAAAGCAGCCCAAGCTGATAGGAAACTATGCTGTGTTACTTTTGTCTAATCACTTGATGTGTTATCTGAATACCGCATAATGCCATTATTTATTAATACAGTATGACAGTTTTATGTATGTTCACTATATGGCAGCATACGCTGTATATTGAGATAACTTTTTAACTTTGTGATGACTGAACCTTTCAAGTGTTTTGTGCCTGTGTGGATGATGCATAAATCTACCTGCAATCCTCTCTTGATGAAAGCTTGCTGACATTCCTGTTATGCACAGTTTAGCAGTGTAGTTGTTATTCATTATACATGACTAGCTTAGCTACTGACTTTGAATAATCTAATAAATTAGTCACCCAATAGGGTAATATAATATAAGTCATGTAACGTAATAGGTGACAAATGAAAACCATAGCATGGTTGAAAAAAAAGTTAGATGTTTACAGATACTCAGTTTTTCCAAAACTTAGTGTACAGACTGGATATTATATGCTGATTTTAGCATGTTGCCTACGAGGCATACATTAGTGCAGCAACATGCCAGAATAGTTAGGATATGCAGCTGCATAGATGCACATCAAAACCATGTAGCCAAGAATAAGGCATAACATTAAGGGGTTTTCTCAAGTTATTAAATTGCTTTAGTTACACAGCAAGTTTGCAAGTGACTTGCATTTTCTAGCTGTTGTCATTCTCCTACAATGACAGCTTTTATCTTACATAATGTACCGCTGGTTTCCATGGAAATCGGCCTCTAGTGCCTGTCCAGATCCTGAGAGTGCACAGTGGCTACATTCCAGGAGAGGAGTTAATTCCTAACAAACCATTCAGTTTTCTCCAGGCCACTGATAGCTATACTGTAGTTAGCTGCTCACCTCCATCTCAGCTCCTGACTGGTTGCTTTTATAAATGTTGCAAAATCACCAGCCCCCACTATCGGCTGCTTCCAGAGCAGTTCAGCAAATCTCAGCAGGTCAGTTGTACACTTGATCAAATGTCCTGTTTGTAAACAGCTGAATATGTTACTCACTTGTGCTGAAATTTATAGTTCTACTAATACTACAGATCTGCTGCTCACAATAATTGTTACTCAAGGAAAAGAACCTGCCCTGCCAGAAGCAAGGAAGTAAGGAGATTGCAGAGTTGTGAGCTGCTAAAGACACAACCTGAGAATACACCTTGAATCTTCTGAAGATACAATCGTTCAAATAGTAATACACCTCCATGAAATAATTGCTGAGTAAAATCGATAGTCTTAATCATAGTAATCCCAGTGTTAATTAGCTATTTTGTGTGAGAAGGGTGTGACTAAAATGACTAATGACTACAAGCGTGCTGTCTGACATGAATGATACGAATTGTTTGAAGACCGGCTGTTATAATATTGACAACATTAGCAATGAATGAGACAGGATGATTGACCGTACTGTAACATTATACATCCATACTTTATCATATTGTACTAATAAGTGCATACAGTTGTGGGAAAAAGTTTTAAAACGAACAAAAATGTAGTTTTTCACAAAGTTTGCTACTTCCGTGTTTTTAGATCTTTTTAGTCTGATGTTTCTATAATTGCTGAAGTACAGTTATCAGCATTTCACAACGTTTTAAACTTTTATTGACAAATTCTAATATTCATAGTGTTAACCCTTATTTTTCAACTCACCCTGGCAGCTTGATATCAGCTTCTGTGCCAAATCCTGACTGATGACAACCCATTCTTGTCTAATGAAAGCTTAACAGAAAAAAAATCAACTGGAGCATAACTTGGCATGCATGCAAAATAGGAGCATGCTCACACTGGCCATTAAACAGATAAAACCTAAGACAGAAACAAAATATTCATTTTGTATCTGTCTTAGGTTTTATCCAATCAGAGCTTGGAGTTTATGACAATTTCTGTGTTTTTGAAGATTCAGGTTCTCAATGGGATTGAAATGTGGGGAGTTTCCTGACCATGTACCCAAATTTTCAATGTTTTGTTCACCAAGCCACTTCTTTATTAATTTTTGCCTTGTGACATGGTGTTCCATCATGATGGAAAAAGCATTGATCATCACTAAATTGCTCCTGGATGATTGAAAGAAGTTGCTCTTTGAGGATGTTTAGATTCAATTCTTTCTTCATGGCCATGTTCTTGTGAGTGAGCCCACTGTCTTGGATGAAAAATAAACCCTGATAATGGTCTTAGGAAACTTTACTGTTGGCATGACACGATACAGGACTCATGGTTGTGCTCACCTTTTCTTCTCTGGACACTCATTCTTACAGATGTCCCAATCTGGAGAGGAATTTCCATGTTCCTAAACCCAAAAACCATCACTTCTATCACTGCATATGATATGTTAACCGACATCCATATCAATGCTAGAAAAATCAGCAACATAGTTCTGGGTCCAACATCAATACGTGAGGAGTCAGACTATAATTGTTGTGGGATTTAATAGCATCTTGTATGAACCTAGTGCAGTATGGGACGAGTCAGGGGTCACCTTCCTGTAAAGGGGTTGTCCATAAACCCTGTTAGGGAATATGGGTGACAGAGGCGTCCAGTTCGGGAAGAACTAAACCGTCCTAGTAATACATGTATGGCTAATCTTCTGAGTGGCTGA
This sequence comes from Ranitomeya variabilis, assembly GCF_051348905.1. NCBI lineage: Eukaryota > Metazoa > Chordata > Amphibia > Anura > Dendrobatidae > Ranitomeya > Ranitomeya variabilis. Next base: position 68,217,502 of record NC_135237.1, on the reverse strand, counting down.
CATATGTTACCATGTTACCAGTATGGGACGAGTCAGGGGTCACCTTCCTGTAAAGGGGTTGTCCAGAAACCCTGTTAGGGAATATGGGTGACAGAGTCGTCCAGTTCTGGAAGACCTAAACTGTCCTAGTATTACATGTATGGCTGATCTTCTGGGTGACCGAGATATAGTACTATGTTAAAAGTATGGGCCTAATCTGGGGTCACCTTCCTGTAAAGGGGTTGTCCATAAACCCTGTTAGGGAATATGGGTGACAGAGGGGTCCAGTTCTGGAAGACCTAAACTGTCCTAGTATTACATGTATGGCTGATCTCCTGGGTGGCCGAGATATAGTACTATGTTAAAAGTATGGGCCTAATCAGGGGTCACCTTCCTGTAAAGGGGTTGTCCATAAACCCTGTTAGGGAACATGAGTGACAGAGGGGTCCAGTTCTGGAAGACCTAAACTGTAATAGTATTACATGTATGGCTGATCTTCTGAGTGGCCGACAAATATTACTATGTTATTACCTCATCGCCCGCAGCAGTGGAAATGCTTGTCTGGCCTTAGTTTACGTAAGGAAAATCATAATTTTGCCCTAGGTTCTGGTGCCTGACTTTTGAAAAGAGTTGTTTAATGAGACAACCACAATATCCAATATATGAATAAATTGACATTTAATTAACTCAACTTGTTTCAATATAGGAGATGAATAATCAGCTCATAACATTGTCGAGAGGATTTGAAGAGCTTAATGCTTTATGAGGAAGTTAACCATATACAAGAAGCCAATTATTCAGGGGATGAGTGATCAGGATGCTGCATCCTGCTTGGCAGACTAATAAAGCCAGCGCCGAAAAGGCCAAAACAGGTTGAGCAGTTTGTGTCCTGACAAACTAGTGACACGTGTACTATGATGGCGGATTGTAAGCTAATAATAGTGTTTGTTAATTACTCTTAATTACCAGACACTATATTTAACTTATTGTTTTGTAATTGCATTGACAAATAGATCTACTTAAATATAGAATTTGTCACCAGGGTTAATCCTGGCAGCATAATGGAGTGTCAGAGACCATGATTCCAGAGCTGGAGCACTAACTTTATTCTTTATTATGTTTGATACAGTGAAACATAAAAGGCTAGTGAATAAAATAAGAACAATGGGCCTAGGGGAACATATGTGTCAGTGGATTATCAAGTGGCTCAGTGATAGGAAATAGAGGGTTGTTAGAAGAGGATCTGTCAGCAGGTTTTTGATATGTAATCTTAGGGCAGGATGAGATGGGACTGAGGCACTGATTTCCGGGATGTGTCACTTATTAGGTTGTATGTTGTTGCTTCAATACAATAACTATTTGATCATCTTTTTTTTTTTATCACTGCCGGACTAGCTGCTCTCATGTCTCCTGGTCCAACCAATCCCACAGCACTGATTAGCAGCTTACTGTCCATATTCATTGTATACAGAATGCTATACTGTTGGTGGGTTAGCTTTCTGAGCACTGCTACATCTGCAGCAGAGAGAACTCTGGTTTATTGACAGTGAGAAGCACTTGTACTTACCAATCGCCGTCTACAGCTGTTCCCGGTGCCGATCTGGTCCCGCACCTCTATCCTGTGACCGCAGCTCCTGACTGACCGGAAGTCTGAGGTTGTAAGTCTATGAGAGGCTTGTTCTGGCCTCGTTATGGCTCTCATAGACGTACATTGAGAAGTGACCTCCTACTCATCCAGCACAGGAGCGATCCGGCAGGTCACACAACCTGCAGAAGACAAACGGAGTGGTGCTGATAAAAGATAAGATGGCAGCTGGTGAGTATAAAGGTACCTTCACACTAAACGACTTTGCAGCGATAACGATAGCGATCCGTGACGTTGCAGCGTCCTGGATAGCGATATCGTTGTGTTTGACACGCAGCAGCAATCAGGATCCTGCTGTGATATCGCTGGTCGTTGATTAAAGTTCAGAACTTTATTTGGTCATCAGATCGCCGTGTATCGTTGTGTTTGACACCAAAAGCAACGATGCCAGCGATGTTTTACACTGGTAACCAGGGTAAACATCGAGTTACTAAGCGCAGGGCCGCGCTTAGTAACCCGATATTTACCCTGGTTACCATTGTAAAATTAAAAAAAAAACACTACATACTCACCCTCTGTTGTCTGTCACGTCCCCCGGCGTCCGCGCTGCTGCTCAGAGCTTCCTGCACTGAATGTGTCAGTGCCGGCCGTAAAGCAGAGCACAGCGGTGACGTCACCGCTCTGCTTTAGGGCTGGCGCTTACACAGTGCAGGGAAGCGGACGCCGGGGGACGCGAATGTAAGTATGTAGTGTTTGTTTTTTTACATTTACACTGGTAACCAGGGTAAACATCGGGTTACTAAGCGCGGCCCTGCGCTTAGCAACCCGATGTTTACCCTGGTTACCCGGGGACTTCGGCATCGTTGTCGATATCGCTGCAGCGTCGCTTAGTGTGATGGTACCTTAAGACTAGGGGCAGGGAACTTACATTACTGACACAACTACAGTGGTAAAATAAAATAAAAACACTGGAGCGGTGCTTTAAACATAGGAAAAACTAACATTATATAAACTACACATACTTTTCTCATATAAATGACAATACATTCAGTTTTAAAAGGAAACGTAGAAGAATTTAGATATTTACAAAAAGATTCTGTAAAAATCTGATCTAATAAATGGAATCTATAAAATATTCATAACATGTGATGTCTCTTGAAATTAATTTACTAATATGAAGTATTACATTCATATTCTTTTTTCCAAACCCATGGACAATGTGGACCAAGATTAGCATCCGAAACAGCACCCAAACGTACGAAGCCTTATCAGAATGGATATAATATCCTAGTTGAATGTCAGCATTTAACAGAATAACATTTGAAGAATAGTTTTTGATGTCTAACATTTAAACAACTGTACAGGGGACAATCCTCAGGCATCTGGATCCATATTAAAATAAATGTTTAATAATAAATGCAATGATCTCCTCTTAACATTTTCCCAGCTGATATTATTAAATAAGCATTAGAATAGCATTTTAAGCTCATTTGTATGTATTACAAAATTCGGTAATTCTTTACAGAGGGATTACATGTGATAAGATAAAAGAATGAACCATCAAATAATCCTTGCTTTCATACACTGCCTGTATATGCAGAAGGTTTTTTTTTCCTGCCATAACTTTAATTTTACTCAACTTTGATTGACAATATTAGAAACGTTTGAATTAAACACAAAGGAAAATAGCAGCAGATAGCTACAAATCGGCTCCCTCTGGTGTAACTATAAGCTGTGCAGAAGTATAAGTCACAACTGGTGGGGGTTTTCACATTCAGATGCATACGATGCTGCAAAGTAAAGAAGATTGCTTCCAAAAGTGTTAATGGCATACACGGGAAAATTTATTTGACTGCCATTAAATTCTACACTGATTTTGTAAAAATACGCATTATGGAGAATACGGATCTGTTGTAATTTGCTCTGCACAAATTCAGCAAAATGGAGGCCAGATGTAGCCGCCATCTTGCTGAACAGCAAAGGTCAAGCAAAAGGTAAAAAAGAAAGAGAAAGAAACGTAGCTCACTGCTCATCTTTAAAGCTGCTTTCCTACGCTCTGGTCCTCAATGCCGCAATCACACCATATCTCCATCCAACCCGGTGTTCACTCTAGATTGGGTCTTCGGGCAACAAGCAGAACCCATAATTCACTGCACATGTTCTGGGGCCTACTTTCAGCCAGAGGTCCTGGTCCAGAGTAAACATTGCGCAGAAGCATCAACTCTTCTTGGTACACCCTAGCCCCCACTCAGGTCTGTCATCTGTCACTGGAACTACAGGGTGGGCCATTTATATGGATACACCTGGATGAGCCATGTATATGGATACACCTAAATGGGAATGGTTGGTGATATCAACTTCCTGTTTGTGGCACATCAGTATATGGGGGGAGAAAACTTTTCAAGATGGTGGTGACCATGGTGGCCATTTTGAAGTCAGCCATTTTGGATACAACTTTATAAATGGCCCAGCCAGATGTATCCATATTATTGGCCCACCCTGTATAGGGGGGTTCCCACGTTACTGGTAGAACAAGCACTCTGGAAAAGCGACATGGCTCCCACCCCTCAAATAAAATCCTGTGAATTCTGCGCTCAAAAATCCAAATGCCCCCTTCTGAGCCTTACTGTATCGAAACCACAGTAAGTGGCTACATGTTTGGCATTATTGTAATGGAGAGAAAGCACTTAAGTTATGGGTGCATATAGGTGCTGGGCACAATGTATAGGGGAGCTACAATATATGGAGGCACATGTATGGGTACTAGACTGGCAGATTTGCAATTCTCCAGAAAAAAGAACCTGGCATGGATGTTATAAAATAGTCAGAGCGGCCTTAGATTAATTCGTTGAGTTTCTACAATGGGGTCACTTATGGGGTTTTACTGCTGTTCTGGCACCTATGGGGCTCCGCAAATGTCGCCCACAAACTATTCTAGCAAATTCTGTGCTCCAAAAGTCAAATAGCGCTTCTTGCTTCTCAGCCATGACGAATGGCCTAACAGTAATTCCTGACAACATATGGGGCAGCACTGCATTCAGGAGAAATTATGCTGCAAAAAATTGTGGGGTCTATTTTCACCTATTAACCCTTGTGTACCTGACAAAAATTGCAGCAAATAGAAAAATTACATTTTTACCACTATAATGTCATATTTCCACATTTCAATGTTATAAAATTCTGTGAGGCACCTATGGGTTCAAAATACTCACTACACCTCTAGATGTATTCCTTGAGTGGTCTAGTTTCCAATATGGGGTAATTTGTAGCAGGTTTCTGCTGTTTTCAGGGGCTCTTCATATGTGACATGGCATTCACAATCTATCCCAGGCAAATAGAACTCTTTCCTTTCCTCCTAGCCCTGCCATGTGCCCAAGCAGACATTTTGGAGCACATATGGGGTATAATCGCGCTCGGGACAAATGCACAAAAAATTATGGGTCTGTTTTCTCCTATTATCCATTGAAAAAATTACAAGTTTGGGGCAAAAACAAAAATTTTGCGGAAAAAATGAAAATTCTCAATGTGATGACCTCATGTTATTAAATTCTGTGTAGTACCCATAGGTTCAAAATGCCCACTATACCCCTGGATAAATTCCTTGTGGGGTGTAGTTTCCAAAATGGGGTAACTTGTAACACTTGTGAAAATAAAAAAAAATTGGGACTAAAAGTGAATTTTTGTGGGTAATATGTGATTTTTTATTTTCACAGCTCTATGTTACAGACTTCTGTGAAGCACCTGGGGGTTCAAGGTGCTCACCACACATCTAGGTAAGTTCCTTAATGGGACTAGTTTCCAAAATGGGGTCACTTGTGGGGGGTTTCCACTGTTCAGGCACATCAGGAGCTCTCCATATGCGACATGGCGTCCGCTATCGATTCCAGCCATTTTTGCGTTCAAAAAGTCAAACGGTGCTCCTTCCCTTCCGAGACCTGCTGTGCGACCTGTTGTGAATTTGAATTCTGGGCTCCCCCGGTGGCTACTGGTGGAATTGAACTGGTGTCTTCATCTTCTCTGTTCACCTGTTCCCATCAAGATGTGGGAGTCGCTATATAACCTTGCTGTTCTGTTAGTTGCTTGCCGGTCAACAATGTTATCAGAAGCCTCTCTGTGCTTGTTCCTGCTCCTAGACAACTACTAGATAAGTTGGACTCTTGTCCATGTTTGTTTTTGCATTTTTGTTCCAGTTCACAGCTGTAGTTTCGTTACTGTGTCTGGAAAGCTCTTGTGAACAGGAATTGCCACTCTGGTGTTATGAGTTAATGCCAGAGTTTTAAAGTAATTTCTGGATGGTGTTTTGATAGGGTTTTCAGCTGACCATGAAAGTGTCCTTTCTGTCTTCTGCTATGTAGTTTTTTTTTTTTCCCTTCAGAGTTTTGCTGCCTAGCCCTTAATTGCTGTCTAGCTGCTTCTTACCTCCTCTTAACCCTTGAATGGCTCTGTGTCCACCTGTTTGTAATGGATCTTCAGAGTGTAACTGCAGGTTTGAATAATCTCGCCACGAAGGTACAAAAATTGCAAGATTTTGTTTGTCATGCACCTGTATCTGAGCCGAGAATTCCTTTGCCGGAATTTTTCTTGGGGAATAGATCCGGGTTTCAGAATTTTCGAAATAATTGCAAATTATTTTTGTCCCTGAAATCTCGCTCTGCCGGAGACCCTGCACAGCAGGTCAGGATTGTGATTTCCTTGCTCCGGGGCGACCCTCAAGACTGGGCTTTTTCATTGACACCAGGGGATCCTGCGTTGCTCAATGTGGATGCGTTTTTTCTGGCCTTGGGGTTGCTTTATGACGAACCTCATTTGGAGCTTCAGGCAGAAAAAACTTTGATGTCCCTATCTCAGGGGCAAGATGAAGCGGAAATTTACTGCCAAAGATTCCGTAAATGGTCTGTGCTTACTCAGTGGAATGAGTGCGCCCTGGCGGCGACTTTCAGAGAGGGTCTCTCTGATGCCATTAAGGATGTTATGGTGGGGTTCCCTGTGCCTGCGGGTCTGAATGAGTCCATGACAATGGCTATTCAGATCGATAGGCGTCTGCGGGAGCGCAAACCAGTGCACCATCTGGCGGTTTCCACTGAGAGGTCGCCAGAGAGTATGCAGTGTGATAGAATTCTGTCCCGAAGCGAGCGGCAGAATTTTAGACGGAAAAATGGGTTGTGTTTCTATTGTGGTGATTCTACTCATGTTATATCAGCATGCTCTAAGCGCACTAAAAAGCTTGATAAATCTGTTTTCATTTGCACCTTACCGTCTAAGTTTATTCTATCTGTGACCCTGATTTGCTCTTTGTCATCTATTACCACGGACGCCTATGTCGACTCTGGCGCCGCTTTGAGTCTTATGGATTGGTCCTTGGCCAAACGCTGTGGGTATGATTTAGAGCCTTTGGAGACTCCTATTCCTCTGAAGGGGATTGACTCCACCCCATTGGCTAATAATAAACCACAATACTGGACACAAGTAACTATGCGTATTAATCCGGATCACCAGGAGATTATTCGCTTTCTGGTGCTGTATAATCTACATGATGATTTGGTGTTAGGATTGCCTTGGCTGCAATCTCACAACCCAGTCCTCGACTGGAGAGCTATGTCTGTGTTGAGCTGGGGATGTAAGGGGGCTCATGGGGATGTACCTGTGGTTTCCATTTCATCATCTATTCCCTCTGAAATTCCTGAGTTCCTGTCTGACTATCGTGACGTCTTTGAAGAATCCAAGCTTGGTTCATTACCTCCGCACCGAGAGTGCGATTGTGCCATAGATTTAATCCCGGGTAGTAAATACCCAAAGGGTCGTTTATTTAATCTGTCTGTGCCTGAACATGCTGCTATGCGAGAATATATAAAGGAGTCCTTGGAAAAGGGACATATTCGTCCATCGTCATCTCCCTTAGGAGCCGGTTTTTTCTTTGTGTCAAAAAAAGACGGCTCTTTGAGACCATGTATTGATTATCGGCTTTTGAATAAGATCACTGTTAAATATCAATACCCATTGCTGTTGCTGACTGATTTGTTTGCTCGCATAAAGGGGGCCAAGTGGTTCTCTAAGATTGACCTTCGGGGGGCGTATAATTTGGTGCGAATCAGGCAGGGGGATGAGTGGAAAACCGCATTTAATACGCCCGAGGGCCACTTTGAGTATTTAGTGATGCCTTTTGGTCTTTCAAATGCTCCGTCAGTTTTCCAGTCCTTTATGCATGATATTTTTCGCGATTATTTGGATAAATTTATGATTGTGTATCTGGATGATATTCTGATTTTTTCGGATGACTGGGACTCTCATGTCCAGCAAGTCAGGAGGGTTTTTCAGGTTTTGCGGTCTAATTCTTTGTGTGTGAAGGGTTCTAAGTGTGTTTTTGGGGTACAGAGGATTTCCTTTTTGGGATATATTTTTTCCCCCTCTTCCATTGAAATGGATCCTGTCAAGGTTCAAGCCATTTGTGATTGGACGCAGCCCTCTTCTCTTAAGAGTCTTCAGAAATTTTTGGGCTTTGCTAACTTTTATCGTCGATTTATTGCTGGTTTTTCGGATATTGCTAAGCCATTGACCGATTTGACTAAGAAGGGTGCTGATGTTGCTGATTGGTCCCCTGATGCTGTGGAGGCCTTTCGGGAGCTTAAGCGCCGTTTTTCCTCTGCCCCTGTGTTGCGTCAGCCTGATGTTGCTCTACCTTTTCAGGTTGAGGTCGACGCTTCTGAGATCGGAGCTGGGGCAGTGTTGTCGCAGAAAAGTTCTGACTGCTCCGTGATGAGGCCTTGTGCCTTCTTTTCCCGTAAATTTTCGCCCGCTGAGCGGAATTATGATGTTGGGAATCGGGAGCTTTTGGCCATGAAGTGGGCTTTTGAGGAGTGGCGCCATTGGCTTGAGGGGGCCAGACATCAGGTGGTGGTATTGACTGACCACAAAAATTTGATTTATCTTGAGACCGCCAGGCGCCTGAATCCTAGACAGGCGCGCTGGTCATTATTTTTCTCTCGGTTTAATTTTGTGGTGTCATACCTACCGGGTTCTAAGAATATTAAGGCGGATGCCCTTTCTAGGAGTTTTGAGCCCGACTCGCCTGGTAACTCTGAGCCCACAGGTATCCTTAAGGATGGAGTGGTATTGTCAGCCGTTTCTCCAGACCTGCGGCGGGCCTTGCAGGAGTTTCAGGCGGATAGACCTGATCGTTGCCCACCTGATAAACTGTTTGTTCCTGATGATTGGACCAGTAGAGTCATCTCTGAGGTTCATTCTTCTGCGTTGGCAGGTCATCCTGGCATTTTTGGTACCAGGGATTTGGTGGCAAGGTCCTTCTGGTGGCCTTCCCTGTCACGAGATGTGCGAGGCTTTGTGCAGTCTTGTGACGTTTGTGCTCGGGCCAAGCCTTGTTGTTCTCGGGCTAGTGGATTATTGTTGCCCTTGCCTATTCCTAAGAGGCCTTGGACGCACATCTCGATGGATTTTATTTCAGATCTGCCGGTTTCTCAGAAGATGTCTGTCATCTGGGTGGTGTGTGACCGTTTTTCTAAGATGGTCCATTTGGTTCCTCTGCCCAAGTTGCCTTCTTCTTCCGAGTTGGTTCCTCTGTTTTTTCAAAATGTTGTTCGTTTGCATGGTATTCCTGAGAATATCGTTTCTGACAGAGGGACCCAATTCGTGTCTAGATTTTGGCGGGCATTCTGTGCTAGGATGGGCATAGATTTATCTTTTTCGTCCGCTTTCCATCCTCAGACGAATGGCCAGACCGAGCGGATTAATCAGACCCTGGAGACATATCTGAGGTGTTTTGTGTCTGCTGACCAGGATGATTGGGTTGCTTTTTTGCCATTGGCGGAGTTCGCTCTCAATAATCGGGCCAGCTCTGCCACTTTGGTGTCCCCGTTTTTCTGTAATTCGGGGTTTCATCCTCGATTTTCCTCTGGTCAGGTGGAATCTTCGGATTGTCCTGGAGTGGATGCTGTGGTGGAGAGATTGCATCAGATCTGGGGGCAGGTGGTGGACAATTTGAGGTTGTCCCAGGAGAAGACTCAGCTTTTTGCCAACCGCCACCGTCGTGTTGGTCCTCGGCTTTGTGTTGGGGATTTGGTGTGGTTGTCTTCTCGTTTTGTCCCTATGAGGGTCTCTTCTCCTAAGTTTAAGCCTCGGTTTATCGGCCCGTATAAGATATTGGAGATTCTTAACCCTGTTTCCTTCCGTTTGGACCTCCCTGCATCCTTTTCTATTCATAACGTTTTTCATCGGTCATTATTGCGCAGGTATGAGGTACCGGTTGTGCCTTCCGTTGAGCCTCCTGCTCCGGTGTTGGTTGAGGGTGAGTTGGAGTACGTTGTGGAGAAAATCTTAGACTCTCGTGTTTCCAGACGGAGACTCCAGTATCTGGTCAAGTGGAAGGGATACGGCCAGGAGGATAATTCTTGGGTTAATGCATCTGATGTTCATGCCTCTGATCTGGTTCGTGCCTTTCATAGGGCCCATCCTGATCGCCCTGGTGGTTCTGTTGAGGGTTCGGTGCCCCCTCCTTGAGGGGGGGGGTACTGTTGTGAATTTGGATTCTGGGCTCCCCCGGTGGCTACTGGTGGAATTGAACTGGTGTCTTCAACTTCTCTGTTCACCTGTTCCCATCAAGATGTGGGAGTCGCTATATAACCTTGCTGTTCTGTTAGTTGCTTGCCGGTCAACAATGTTATCAGAAGCCTCTCTGTGCTTGTTCCTGCTCCTAGACAACTACTAGATAAGTTGGACTCTTGTCCATGTTTGTTTTTGCATTTTTGTTCCAGTTCACAGCTGTAGTTTCGTTACTGTGTCTGGAAAGCTCTTGTGAACAGGAATTGCCACTCTGGTGTTATGAGTTAATGCCAGAGTTTTAAAGTAATTTCTGGATGGTGTTTTGATAGGGTTTTCAGCTGACCATGAAAGTGTCCTTTCTGTCTTCTGCTATGTAGTAAGTGGACCTCAAATTTGCTAAACCTATTTTCATACTTCGTTTGTTATTTCATCTTTACTCACCGCCAATACATGTGGGGGGCCTCTGTCTCCTTTCGGGGTATTTCTCTAGAGGTGAGCTAGGACTAATATTTTCCTCTGCTAGCTTTATTTAGTCCTCCGGCTGGTGCTGGGCATCTAGAATCAACGTAGGCATGCTACCCGGCCACTGCTAGTTGTGCGTTAGGTTTAGTTCATGGTCAGCTCAGTTTCCATCTTCCAAGAGCTAGTTCCTATATATGCTGATGCTATGTTCTCTTGCCATTGAGATCATGACAGCGACCAAACAATAGATTTCTCCCACATGGGGTATCTGCATAGTCAGGAGAAATTGCACAACAAATTTTAAGGTCCATTTTCCCTGTTATGTTTGTGAAAATAACAAATTTGGAGCTAAAGTAAAATTTTTCCACATTGCTTTAGCTCCTGTGAAGCACTGGAAGGGTTAATAAACTTCTTGAATGTGGTTTTGAGCACCTTGAGGGGTGAAGTTTTTAGAATTGTGTCACTTTTAGGTATTTGCTGTCATATAGCCCCCTTCCCCAAGTCACTTCAAATGTGAGATGGTCCCTAAAAAAATTTGAAATTGCTGATCAACTGTTAACCTTTCTAACATTCTAAGAAAAAAAAAATGTTTCCAAAATTGAGCTAATGTAAAGTAGACATGTGAGAAATGTTATTTATGAACTATTTTGTGTGACATAACTCTCTGATTTAAGGGCAGAAAAATTAAAACAAAAACCTATACAGAAAAAGATACCAGAAATAACAACTTATATAGTCTAATGAAAGAAACTATAAAGATTAACTCTTAAAAAATTCATCAGACCAAAAATTATTCCATAAAATTATATTTATTTAAAATCAAATACAATCACAATAATATCACCAAAATATATGGAAATCTTTATTAAAAATTAAGCAGTTTAAAACAAATAATTACTATTAAAAGCATATAGAATGTACAATAATAATTTCATATATCTCCTCCAAAAGAGGTTTTCTGGGGATTTAATTATATTTAATAAAAGACCCCGTATGTGCAAAAAATGAAAGTGTCTAAGTTCCAGCGAGATCTACAAGATTATCAAACAAATAGGATTTATAAATGGCGGGGTAGACCGTCTTTGAAAAGATCCACATCTGTCAGCTCAATGACGAGCACTAGTTCTATGGGTTCGATAAGTGCTCCTGAGACAGATTCCATGGAAGTCTTCAACAGATATAACACAAGGTTTAAGACGAATAAACGGAAGGGTTCCAACTATCAAGAACAGGAATCAAATAATGATGGTGCTTTGAAGGTAATTAATTTATCAAATACACAGTTAACCCCTGATCAAACTTCTGTTCTATCCTTGGGTTTGGGTTTTTGTCCAACAGCAAAAGTAGACCAATTTACGGCAATCAAAGATACATTCCTTTTTGCAAGGAAGGTACTTCTCAAAAAATATCATACTGATAAAATGTCTTGTGGCAATCTTTTTTCAACAGAAGAAGAGATGGCGGCACTACAAGCATTAGAAGATTTATTAGCTGAACAACAAGAAACACCAGGTAAATTCCCGGATTATATTGGTAAAAAGTCCAAAAATTTCCCTTCGATAACATTGAATTCATCTGTTGAAGTTTTTGTAAAAATGGTATGTGAGGGCATACGTCAATTATCATCTAAAAGATCTTTTGATAATTTGAATCATGGACAACGAATTGCCCTTGGGGAATTGACTAGGATGAAAGATCTAGTTTTTAAACCATCTGATAAAGGTGGTAATGTTGTAGTGTGGCCTTATATACAATATGAAAAAGAGGCATTTCGACAGCTGAATGATCCATCATGTTATGAAAGATTGCCACAGGATCCAACTATTGATTATCAAAAGAAATTATTTGACATCCTTGATTCCGCTTTGGATGAGGGGGTAATTTCCAAAAAAGTTTGGGAGGGACTGCGATATGATTCACCGAGGGTTCCTACTTTGTATTTATTGCCAAAGGTTCATAAAAGCTTGATAGAACCTCCAGGGCGTCCCATTATCTCTGGGAATGGCAGTTTATTAGAACCCATCTCCAAATTTTTAGACTATTATTTGAAGCCAATTGTTATGGAATTGCCTTCCTATATTAAGGACAGTACTGAAGCCTTACAACGCCTTGATGGGATACATGTGGATAGTGATATGTACATTATAATTTGTGATGTGGAATCGCTATACACATCTATACCACATGAACATGGGATATTTGCAATCAAGCGGTATTTGTCGAGCCGTCAATTAGACTCAGGTCTGGTGGGTTTTCTGATAAAAATTTTGGAATAAGCATTATACCACAATTATTTTGTTTTTAAGGACCGTTTTAATAGGCAAAAGAGAGGCGTGGCGATGGGTGCTGCGTTTGCGCCATCGTACGCAAACCTTTTCATGGGATTTTGGGAACATGAATATATCCAGAATCAGGACTCAGTGGTGGCAGCATCTGTGTTATTATGGATGAGGTTTATTGATGACGCTTTGTTTGTCTGGCAGGGGTCACGGACAGATTTGGAAAATTTCCTACAACATCTTAATGGAGTGGTGTGTGCGGGGCAGTGGCATCCCTAACTGGTCAGTAAAATACAAACACTTGTTGGCACTAGATTTTGGTATAATCTGCAGCATTGTGATAGAAACTATAGTATTATTATTAGTGTTAGATCTTCAATCACTTTTTTGGTATCACATTTGGTATATTTTGTATGCAATTTAAATATTTTCCCAGTAATTGCACTATTGCACTTTATTATAATTGAATATTTGGTTGTTATACACTTGGGAGGTGTGTGTATGTGTATACACACATATATTTACACAATTTTTATATGATTTATTTATTTATATATTTTTAACACATATTATATTATTAAATTAATATTATTTGCTGCATTATATAGTTTTTATGTACTGATCAGTTTGGAATTGCCCTGTCCTGCACATACGGGGTCTTTTATTAAATATAATTAAATCCCCAGAAAACCTCTTTTGGAGGAGATATATGAAATTATTATTGTACATTCTATATGCTTTTAATAGTAAATATTTGTTTTAAACTGCTTAATTTTTAATAAAGATTTCCATATATTTTGGTGATATTATTGTGATTGTATTTGATTTTAAATAAATATAATTTTATGGAATAATTTTTGGTCTGATGAATTTTTTAAGAGTTAATCAGAAAAATTAAAAGACTGAAAGTTGCTAAAGTTTCAAAATTTTGCCAAATTCCTGTTTTTTTTCATAAATAAACTTAAGTTATATTGGAGAAATTTTACCACTATCATGAAGTACAATATGTCCCAAAAACACTGTCTTAGAATCAGTGGGATCTTTGGAAGCGTTCCAGAGGTATGACCCCATAAAGTTACACTGGTCAGAATTGTAAAATTTGGCTTGGTCATTAAAGGGTTTTAAAAAAAAAAGTACATTGCATGCAAAAAATTTGCGATTTATAAGCACTTTCTGGGCAGTGTGTGCCACATTTATCTGTGCACTGGTTACCAGTATGTAACCAGGGATGGTATAACATTATAACAATATATTTTAGAAATATAAACATTACTTGAAGAGGTTGTTACATGGACAGCACTTCCCACAATGTACTTGATGTGGGAGGGGATAAAGGCAATCTGTCACCAGGTTTTTGCTACATCTGAGAGCCGCATAATGTATGGGGCAGAGAACCTGATTATAGCAATGTGTCACTTACTGGGTGCTGCCATTTTGATAAAATCACTGTTTTCTTTGCTGCAGATCTAGCAGTTCTCTGAATTCTAAGCTATGTATATCTCCGCCCACACCATTGATTGTAAGCTTTGTGTGTACACTGTGCATAGGCAGAAAGTTGCCAATCAGTGTTGGGTGCGAGGTTATACAAAGTTCATGAATATGGAGCACTTCATGGCAGATGCTTTACTAGTCCCCTAGTGATAATCTCCTTCTGATAAAATAGTGATTTTACCAAAACTAAATCAAGAAACACAGTAAGAGTAGCCCTGACACTCGGCTCCCGCTCACAGCAGAGCTGGAGCGGAGTGTCATTAGCATATCGCATCCAATGCTCTCGCATGAGAAAATAATCAGATGCCATACACTAATGGGACTCCGGCCTAAGTGTCACATCGCAGGAATCAGGGTCTCTGTCGTTACAATATGTTGTTCTCAATCAGGTGACAAAAACCTGGTGACAGATCCCCTTTAAAGTAAAGGAAATTATTTAGAAAATGACACAAATCTTTTAAAAAACATACATTTATGTTTTTATTCTTCATGTTAAATGTCTCATAGGTTTTCTAGCATGGGGCCGACATCAATAAATAGTAACCTTTACAATCTGTGCAGTACACTCCGGTAGTACATGCTTTACTTTTTTATCTCAAAATACAGTACAAGAGATTTTATTTGTATCCTTGTTTCTTTCTTTTGTTGAGAAAACTTTGCATTTGTATTATCACATCAATGTCACAAGGATTGAGCAGTCATTGAACCTCAAATATTTTAAGGGTCATCATCCTGGCACCATTCACTGCTTCAAAGTACAGCACGTCTCCATTGTTTGCTTTGCTGTCACAAACATGTCCTGTTTTCATCCTCAGCCATTATTTTGTATTTTTTCTTTAAAGTAAATAAAAGATATTCGGTTTTACTGTTGCTGTTGTGTTCAGCAATACAGTGGGGAAAAAAGTAGCAGATACCAAATCCTATTGAAGGCTACGTTCCCACAATGAGATTTTTGTGAGTTTTTAATGGTGCAGATTTTTTGCACCATTTCAGCTCCCGTAAAGTAAAATAGATCACTTGCATTTTTTTGAAAATACGCAGACTAAAAAATTTACCAAGAACTCATTGTGGAAACGTAGCCTTACAGGTTGGAGCAGCTACACGGTACATATAATACAAAAAAGATGGATTTGTATGTTTGTATGTTCATATGGTGATGGTTGGATTTAGTTTCCGATGTTGCATCTGCTTAAATCTAGAGGGCTCCAATTCAAAAATTAGCAAAAGGTTCTGAACAAACTAAGTGCCATTTTTAAAATTGGTGTCTTTGTATGAGGCTAGGATGCATCTTATACTTCTGCACCTACTTGTCATGAATGTGCCTCACCCTGCTGTTATCTGTGGTGCGTCTGGGATCAGAAGATCATAGAGATTAGCTGATCACAGGTAGAGAGGAGTGAACCTTTTAGGTTTGGTTCAGTTCAGCGAACTTCCCCATGTTCACCGAACAGTTCACCAAAAGTTATCTGAACTCCATTGAATTCAATGGGAGGCAAAACCAAACGCATAGACAACACCTTCAAGGGGGCCCAAAAGCTGCCAAAATAGTTCAAATTAGGGGCAGACACTAGGCAGTGGCATCAATTGACCCAGAGTATAAATAGTACAATTGCACAGCATGGATGCATGGAACAGGGCTTGGACTAGCATTTCTAGCTGAAACATTGATCAGTAACAAGTGGATGAGTGACAGGTGTAGGCCTGGTGTTCTGAGAGCCCTGTCAAATTCAGGCAATACACATGAAGGAGACCCAACTTGGAGTCAAAATATTTCCAAAAATTAGGGGCAGATGTAAGGTTGGACTAGAGAGGTAGTCATGGCTGAGGGCAATTTCTGGATCAAACCGTCGCCTCCCCTCACAATACAATATTGTCCATTCTGCTGCATACCTGCGTCTTGTGTCTCTGCGCCATCAGGGTCCATTCTGTGTTTCTATAGGTTCCTTGAAGATGGTATTGCACTAAGAGAGACACAGTCCAGCTTAACTTTAACAACAACAGCTTTACTTATTTCTCTACGCAGCACATTCATATTCTTTACGACGGTTACATCAGGTTCCACAGTGCACAATTCTGTCACTTTCCCTGCATTTCTGTTCCTGTCACTAAGTTCGCTTCCGGGACAGACCACACTTCCATATCCTCAGCATCTACCCTGTGCAGGCTTAATCTGTTAGAGGACCCCCACGACCGCTTCACACCAGTCCTGAGGGCATCCGCCCACGCGATAAGCTGCCACCTCCTGGGTGACCTGCCCGTACTGCTTTGTCTTCTGTTGGCAACTGCAGACCCACTTATTCTGCACTGCTTCCACTGCTGCTGTTCCACTAGATAACAGATGACCGGGTCTTGTCCTTCATAACGTTATGTGGCACGGCGTTAACCAAGGGCGAAGGCGCCCTTCTGCGTTCTACGGGTGCCCGACTGAGATCTATCAGGAAGTCCTTCCTGCCTTATCCACCATGCCCCTCCTATGATTAACTATTTACATGCTAGTGTCCTTATTTCTACTATAATGTCTACAGTGCAATGATCTCTGTGCCCCCATCTAGTGGCTAAATTTAGCACTGCGCTTTCCCTACAACTTCATATACACAAAGGTAATATATAAATACACAGCAACACATATAATGGCATAGTAAACACAACAATATACAAACAGTGAACCGGGACATGTTTAAAGGGGTGGGGGCACACACCAGTTTCTGACACCCCTTACACAGACATCAGGAAAAGTGGCATCAATTGACCCACAGTTAAAATTGTGCTATGGCGCAGCAGTCAGACATGGGCCATGCATGAGACAGAGTCTGGTCCAGCAATTACAGCTTTGAAATTAAATTGAAATTTTGATGTGGGTGAGAGACCGGTGTAGGCCTGCTGTGCTGGGAGCCCTGCAAAAATTCAGGCAACACACATGGAGGAGACCCAACCTGGTGTCGAAACTTTTCCAAAAATTAAGGCCAGACACCAGGAAAAGTGGCATCAATTGATGCACAGTAGAAATGTTATAATGGCACAGCATGGACGGATAGGACAGGCCTGGCCCAGCATTTCAAGCTTACAAATTGATCCGTAAGAAGTGGATGAGTGACAAAGTGTAGGCTGGGTGCTCTAACACCCCTTCCACTACAGATGGAGACCCAAATTGGATTCTCCACATTTCAAACAATGATTGACACACACAACAAAAGTAGGCATCAATTTCCCCAGATTAGAAATAGTATAATGAGGCTCTGACACCCCTTCCACTACAGGAAACACCCACCAGATGGAGACTCAAATTGGAGTCTCCAGATTTCAAAAAATCATTGGCACATACCAATAAAGTCTTTGGATTGGACGAGCCGGTGTTTGTATAGTAGAGCTTCCAGTAACATTAACACCTACCCCAAGTACACCTCAAACACCACGCCTGTTCCTTCTTCCACAACGACCTTGCTTTTTCCCACTCATGTTGAATGTATCCTTCCCCTCTTTTAACCAGCTGTTTCACAACCCTAGGCCCAGACCTGTCAGTCACCTGTCACTATACTAACAATCAGTATTTATTTGTTGAGATAATGTGGCTGGACCACAGAATTAGCACGCAAGATTTACTGTATATGCTGAAATGTGGACTGTTAGCTGGACCACCCACTTAGCACCAATGATTTATATGCTGCAGTGGCTACTGGTGGCTGTACCACAGAATCAGCAGCACTATGGATTTACATGCTGCAGTGGCGACTGGTGGCTGCAACACAGAATTATTAGTCCAGATATATATGCTGGAAGGTTGATTTGACACAGCTATCTGAAGTAGCTGAGAATAAACTAGCTAACTATCGGACTACTTGCAACAGCCTCATTACACTGTTACACTCCCAAAATAGCGCCGAAGCCACATGTCCGCTTTTTATATGGAGATGAACATGTGACTTTGACAGCCAATGACAGTAGCCCTTGTGTCTGGACATTGTGGATGGTTTCTGTACCATGATTGGCTGCTGGAATCTCCACACATTAAATTAATTTAAAAAGAAAGAATAACACTCCGCCAGTCCTCTGACCGCTTCCCATACCCTCCCCTCATCAAACACTTCCCACCCGTTCATCATACAGCACCACTATCCTAGCCAAAGTCCTAATAAAAGTACTAGTTTAAACTCCATCATTTACCAAATTTTGGCCGAATTTGATGAAAATGCTTGGGAATATGAACACGAATCCGAATGTACAACATTCGTGCTGAATTTGAGATTGGCAAACGCTTTCCGAACAAGTTCGCCCATCTCTAATCACAGGTCCTCTGTGGAGTCTACGTGGCCATTCACATGAGTGGGGCAGGTTTATTGTTTCTTATGCTATGGAAGGAGTTAAGGCTACTTTCACACTAGCGTTGTTGGCTGTACGTCGCAATGCGTCGTTTAAGAGAAAAAACGCATCCTGCAAAGTTGTCTGCAGGATGCGTTTTTTCCCCATAGACTAACATTAGCGACACATTGCGACGTATGGCCACACGTCGCAACCGTCGTGCGACGGTTGCGTCGTGTTTTGGCAGACCGTCGGCACAAAAAAAGTTACATGTAACTTTTTTTGTGCGTCGAGTCCGCCATTTTCGACTGCACATGCACGGCCGAAACTCCACCCCCTCCTCCCTGGACCTTACAATGGGGCAGCGGAAACGTTATAAGACTGCCTCCGCTGCCCACGTCGGGCATTATTTTCACAACGCGTGTCGGCACATCGTGCCGACGCATAGCGACAGCCCCGTGCCGACGCTAGTGTGACAGCAGCCTAAGAGTTCCTGGTTTAAATCTGCTGAGATTCCATTTGGCTTTTTGTCTCAGCTGATGTTCATTGGGACCACTTCCTTTCATTATATAAACCCACTCCTGGCTGCTTCCTCTCTTGCCAGGTGTTCCTGGAGAAGCTGCTGTGTCTTCCATTGAAGCCGTTGAATTCTATTTGTTTGTGTGTTTTGCCCTGCTTGTCTCCTTCCCTCTGCTGTCTTGTCATAGTAGTAAGACTAGTGTCTGGCTGTCCATCTTAATAGAAAGGGCAAAAGGCCTTTAGGAACAAGGCTTAGGAACGTGACAGCGCTCAGGGAAGGACCCGTCTAGGGAGATAGGGAGCACACGGTTCAGCATTAGGTAAGTGTTAAGGGGTCACCATCTCCCCCTCTCCCTATCATCAGGGCCCTCTCTTTCCTGTTTCCCCCTCTACCTTTGTGCCACTACTATAGATTCTTCCTGCTTGTATTTTCTATCTTCCTCCTTATTCACAGTGGCATAAGTGATAAGATTTAATTCTGGATGTCACCAGATATATCAATACAGATTGCTTACATTATTAAATACATCTCCTAGATCTGAAGAAGATGGAATATTTATTGTGAAAAAATACATATCAGAATGACTGTAAAATACCTTTTTCAAAGATTTCCTTCCTGAGCAATTTAGCTTTAGCTGCCTAATTTTACCTCCTGAACTAGTCCAGCCTCAGTGGCTGTAATCTTGATCCCTCAGCATGACTGACATCCTCCTCACTGTATGCCGTTAGGCTTTTTTCACACAAAAATATTTTTGATCAGTGTGAGATTCCCAGTGCTGAAAGCAAGACCCAAACGTTCTGGGGTATATCAAGTGCAGATACCCCAAAGACTCCTTAAATATAATCAAATTAGCCAAGGGAATCTCCTATATATATATATAAATAAAACATAACCTTTAATGGTAACAATATAAAAACCGTTTCATGGACGATAAATGTGATAAAGTGCAAACAGTGCTCAAAATACCAGTGCTGAATAAAAAAATGGTTTTATCTCACCAAATCAGTCGCTTTTTGTTCTCTCTTATCAGGAGCTTTCATTTGTACACAGGGGAAAGGGAAATGTTTACTATCCTACCCCGGTCGTGCCCCTGTGTTGCTCCCGCCCTGACAAGGGCAGTCCCCAAGTCAGGCTCAATAATTGTACCCACCATACAAAAGGTCAATTTCCCTACGCGTTTCCTCTCCCATCAGGGAGACTCATCAGGGGAAAAAAATATAGATATAATTTGTGGGATATTCTATTTTTGAAATTAGAGCCCCTCCGTCGGGAGGTGGTTCCTATGTGTCCAGTGCACCTGGTCCATAGTCCATACCCAAAATCAGGTGCACTGGACACATAGGAACCACCTCCCGACGGAGGGGCTCTAATTTCAAAAATAGAATATCCCACAAATTATATCTATATTTTTTTCCCCTGATGAGTCTCCCTGATGGGAGAGGAAACGCGTAGGGAAATTTACCTTTTGTATGGTGGGTACAATTATTGAGCCTGACTTGGGGACTGCCCTTGTCAGGGCGGGAGCAACACAGGGGCACGACCGGGGTAGGATAGTAAACATTTCCCTTTCCCCTGTGTACAAATGAAAGCTCCTGATAAGAGAGAACAAAAAGCGACTGATTTGGTGAGATAAAACCATTTTTTTATTCAGCACTGGTATTTTGAGCACTGTTTGCACTTTATCACATTTATCGTCCATGAAACGGTTTTTATATTGTTACCATTAAAGGTTATGTTTTATTTATATATATAGGAGATTCCCTTGGCTAATTTGAGATTCCCAGTGCTAAAGCTATGACAGGGAACAGTGAAGAAGATGTTAATCATGCCAAGGAGACATGATCACAACACCTGAGACTGGACTTGTCCAGGGAAACAGATACACAACCAAACTAGTCCTGGAAAATTAGCATATAATTTGCATATCATGTTAGCAGTAGGGTTGAGCGACTTTTACTTTTTTAAGATCGAGTCGGGTTTTGCGAAACCCGACTTTCTCAAAAGTCGAGTCGAGTGAAATCGTCCGATTATCGCAAAGAGTCGGGGATCGACCGAAACACGAAACCCAATGCAAGTCAATGGCAAAAATTATTCCTCCTCCTCCTCCCTGAACAGCAAAGCTGGTGTTCACATTGCAAATCGCAGCATAAGCGATAAGATGGCGGTAAGCGTGCACGCCCCTGACACCTATGTCATCACGCTGCCCACGCTCATTCATTGGCTGAAAAAATGGCGCTAAACGCATCATACGAAACGCGACTTTAGTGCGAAGATCGCCAACCACATAGCCGATCCCACACTAGGATCGGGTCGGGTTTCATTAAACCCGACTTTGCCAAAAGTCGGCGACTTTTGAATTTGTCCGATCCGTTTCGCTCAACCCTAGTTAGCAGTATTCAAACAGCACAAACTTCATTAAAATGCAGAGATACCGCTCTAAAATACTGGTGGCAGAGATTTGCGCATTAGTTGATAGACCCATGTACTTAATCTTAAGGGAATTAAATTTACTCTTTGAATTATAAGTGCTTATTTCGATTACCGGTACTTGACTTATGTTTAAACAGTTTTGGTGCTATCTTTATACAATTATATAAATATTGGTGTTTCCTCAAGAGATATACAGTAGGACAATTCTTGTCAATCTTTCAAAGGGTATTTTCCTAACATGAGTTGTGAGTACAATAGTCCAATAGTTTCAACAGTTTGTAGAATCTCCCTTCTTCAGAATAGGAATAAACACCAATATTGTCTGGTCCTTGGGCGATTTACCAGTTGCCCATAACTATTGACACAGGCATGTAATGACATCAACTGCTGCTTCGGAAGACTTTACTAGCTGTATTGGAATGTCACATTCAGAGTCTTTGTTGTTTTATAAGGTGCCCAGAGCGGTAGTCGTGGGCGAACTACTGCTTCTACACACCTTGGCACTTTACAAACACACTGTGTCCCAGTCAATATGTGTAGAGTTATGGATTTTGCTTTGCACTCACTTGTAGGTCAGAGTCCTCTGCTGCATTCATGTCTTTGACTCCAGCAGGATGAGCCGCACACACATCAGAAGACACCCAGTACATTTTAACAAGATCAACTTTACTGGACAGTTCAAGTATATCAGTCTTTAACAAACATCTGATTCCAGTTCCATCAATACAGTATATTTCAAGCCTTTGCTTACGCTCAGCTTGGACTACCCCTATGCTTGATTCTCTTATCAGGCTCAGAAATTTCCTGTCTATCCCCACAGCACTACCAACATCTGCTACATTTCCTTCTCGCGGTTCCATGTCTAGCGTCCCCTGTATGATTAAGGCACACTCCCCAGTGCCTAGTTTGGGCCGTAGGTCCCATACATTACAGGAAGGTCTGCAGGAATTTTGGGACGACCTCATGCTGCCAGAATGATGCGTACTCCTTGTGTCTCCAGCCCACTGGACCTTGAACTGGATCTTCACACAAACCTCACGCTAATTCTAACTAATGTCACTATTCATACTTCAAAAATTGTTGTCTTCAGAGGCAGGTACACAACAGTCTCTGTCCCACCCTTATAGTTTGCTAGAAGCTTTCTCACAGCAACGACTTCATCTTTCTGAATGTTCATCTCTCTATCATTTCCAGTCTGTTTCATCTCATATCACTAAGTTATTCTTATAAAGTTGCACTGTCTATTCTTTCCAACTTTCCTTGAGCTCTTCTGGCTCTGTTAGCTTGTTCCTGTTGGAATCTTCAAAAATGCCCACTCTTAGGCCGGCGTCAAACTACCGAGTTTTACGGACGTATGAGAGGCGCTGAAAATACGTATTGCATACGGTACAATGATTCTCTATGGCCCAGCTCCTATCAGCCGTATTTTACTGATATACGGATGTCCTTATATGAACTCGAGCGTGGGAACTTTTCCCAGGCTCGAGTTCATATGAGGACATCCAGCAGAGGGCGCATCACCGCGACTCAAGGTAACTACAGGACATTCCCCTGCATTCCATTCATTCACAAAATTTTAAAGACAGGAGCACAGCTGCATTAGCAGAGCTCCTGGGTGTAAAATGATTTAACCCCTTCAGATGGATTTACATCGTGGGACGTGACTGAACGACGGAAGGTATGGGATATTGTTGATTTTTTATTTTTCCTTTTTTACAGAACAAGGGTCTTCAGGTGGATTAAGAGTATAATAAAATATTAAAACACCCTGTCTTTATTTCATTAAAATACTTTTTAATAATGTGTGTGTGTTTTATTAACCATTTCGTACTATTGGATTAATAATGGATAGGTGTCATAATTGACGCCTCTCCATTATTAACCTGGCTTAATGTCACCTTACAATAGCAAGGTGACATTAACCCTTCATTACCCCATATCCCATCGTTACACGGGTGTGGGAAGAGAGTGGCCAAGTGCCAGAATAGGCGCATCTTCCAGATGTGCCTTTTCTGGGGTGGCTGGGGGCAGATGTTTTTAGCCAGGGGGGGCCAATAACCATGGACCCTCTCTAGGCTATTAATATCTGCCCTCAGTCACTGGCTTTACCACTCTGGCGGAGAAAATTGCGCGGGAGCCCACGCCAATTGTTTCAGCAATTTAACCCTTTATTTTACCAGCTAGAGTGCCCAAATTTTGCACATACACACTACTAACATTAGTAGTGTGGAATATGCAAAAAAAGGATATGAGATGGTTTACTGTATGTAAACCATGTCTCATATCCTGTCGGGTTTGTGAAGGAGATAGGAAAAGCCAGCAATTGAATTACCGGCTTTTCTGCTATCTCGCGCTGAATTAAATATAAACACAGTATATATATATATATATATATATATATATATATATATATATATATATATATGTCTCAATGACATATATATACTGTATATATGTTTTAACGAACATTTGAGCCCATAAATCCATTAGATGTCGGTTTTGCAAGCCTGCGAGAAAATCTCGCAGTACGGATGCCATACGGATTACATACGTAGGATGACATGCGAAAAATACGCTGCCACACTCTGCCTACGGATGACATACAGATCACTATTTTGGGAACATTTCTGCGTATTACGGCAGTAAAAAACGGACCGTATTTTCATACGCTGAGTGTGACGCCGGCCTTAGTTGAAACTTTCATTGTATCTCTTTGATCTTTAGGTATGTATTCTGTTGTGAATTCTGCTCTTGGGCTCCCTCCGGTGGTTGTAAGTGGTAGCGCTGCTGTCTCTGAATCACAGCATTTATCAGGTGTTTTCACTTTTTGCAATTTGGACAGGGCTATTTAGTCTTGCTTCACCCTTTAGTCAGTGCCAGTTGTCCATTGTTCCTGGAGGATTCACATCCCTGCCTGGTCTCTTCTGCTTTGCAGTTCTTTTCAACAAAGATAAGTTCTGGCCTTGATTTTGCTGTCCACATACTGTGGTCTTATTGTTCAGTTATTTTCCATGTTTTGTCTTGTCCAGCTTGGTCTGTATAAGGATTTGTTTAGCCAAGCTGGTATCTCTGGAGATGCAGATATACCCTCCATGTCTTTAGTTAGCTGTGGAGTTTTTGTATTTTCAGTGGTGAATATTTTCTAGTATTTTAATACTGACCGCATAGTACTCTGTCCTGTCCTTTCTATTTAGCTAGAAGTGGCCTCCTTTGCTAAATTCTCATTTCAGTCTGTGTATGTTTTTCCCCTCTCCTCTCACAGTCAATATTTGTGGGGGGCTGCCTGTTCTTTGGGGATTTTCTCTGAGGCAAGATAGTTTTCCCTTTTCTATCTCTAGGGGTAATTAGTCCTCCGGCTGTGTCGAGATGTCTAGGGAGCGCTAGGTACATTCCACGGCTACTTCTAGTTGCGGTGTTAGGTTCAGGGTCTGCGGTCAGTACAGGTACCACCTTCTCCAGAGTACGTCCCATGCTGCTCTTAGGCCACCAGATCATAACAGTATTCCTGGCCTTGCCCCTCAGAAGTTCACTTTCTTTCTCTGTACATATCTTTTGGTAATAAAGTTCTTTGTCTGCTCGAATGGCTCCCTTTAGTCTTCTACTACATCCTGCGTTCTCTGCGTCATGCTTGTTACCTTTTGCCATTCTCATTTCCATTCATTTTTCGATGATCTTTATGGACTCTTCTGTTCATTAAGGCTCTGGGGGTCTCATCTGCCTCTTGTTTTTTGTCTTATTTTGGGCTTCTTCAGTAATAATAGTCTTTATATGTGTGCATATATGTATGGACATATAATAGGACCACAAATAAAATTATTAAAGGGGTTGTCCACTACTTTCAATTAACCCCCAATGTATTCCCCCGGGGCCCCTGATGATTTGTGTAAATACCTTCTTTAGCCGTTTTCGCCTGTGAGCGGCGCTATGCTGGTGGCTGAGTCCGGGTCACGTGACCCCCAGGCTTCAGCCGCCGCTCATTTCCGCCGACGTCATGTCAATTTCCAGACTCTGAAAATTGACGTGACGTCAGTAGCAGGCGTGTCCCCAGGCTCCACAGAGAGCAGTCACTCATAAAGAGTGACTGGGCTGTGGGCGGGGCTGAGGCTGCCTGTGGGGCTGTGCTGGGGGCGGGCGGGGCTAGGCAGGGATGTGCGGTCCCGGGCGCCGGCGCTGTGCGGTCCCGGGCGCCGGTGCTGTGCGGCCCCGGGCGCCGGCGCTGTGCGGTGCCCGGCGCCGGTGCTGTGCGGTCCCGGGCGCCGGTGCTGTGCGGTCTCCGGCGCCGTGTGGTCCCGGTCGCCGGTGCTGTGCGGTCCCCGGCGCCGTGCGGTCCCCGGCGCTGTGCGGTCGGTATGTGCTGGGGGGTGGTGTGTGTGTGTGTGTCTCTGCAGGCATCGTCCGATGGGACAACAAGTCCCATCGGGCTCTGCCTGCTACAGTGACAGTGAGTGACACATTAGCCAATGATGGGACAGTAGTAGTCCCATCATCCGGCTAATGTGTTGAATGTAATAAAAAAAATAAAAAAATACACATATACATATACAGTACGTACGTACATACATACATCACACACCATGCGACGACACTCACTATGCGGCGACATGCGCCATGCAATGACATGCACCATGCGACGACATGCGCCATGTGACAACATGCGACAACATGCGACATGCAGCATGTGACGACATGCGCCATGTGACAACATGCGACAACATGCGACATGCAGCATGTGACGACATGCGCCATGCGACGACATGCGCCTTGTGACTACATGCGACAACATGCGACATGCAGCATGTGACGACATGCGCCATGCGACGACATGCGCCATGCAGCATGCGACGACATGCGCCATGCGACAACATGCGACATGCAGCATGCGACGACATGCGCCATGCGACGACATGCGCCATGCGACAACATGCGACATGCAGCAGGCGACGACATGCGCCATGCGATGACATGCGCCATGCGACAACATGCGCCATGCGACAACATGCGACATGCAACGACATGCGACAACATGCGACATGCAGCATGCGACAACATGTGCCATGCGACAACATGCAGCATGCGATGACATGCGCCATGCGACAACATGCGACATGCAGCATGCAACAACATGCGCCATGCGACGACATGCGACAACATGCGACATGCAGCATGCGACGACATGCACCATGCGACGACATGCGCCATGCAATGACATGCAGCATGCGACGACATGCACCATGCGACGACATGCACCATGCAACAACACTCACCATGCGGCGACATGTACCATGCGACAACATGCAGCATGCGACGGCATGCAGCATGCGACATGCACCATGCGACGACATGCGCCATGCGACAACATGCAGCATGCGACAACATGCGACATGCCACATACAGTACAGACATACAGTACAGACATACAACATACATATAGACATACAGTACATGTAACATAGATTACATACTCACCATCACTTGTCACTTTGATCCCCGAAGCCAGTGTCATCTGTAAAAAATATTAAAATAATAAACAAACACTATACTCCCTGATCCGCAGAAATCCAATTAAAACGAGTGTCCCACGACGATCTCCCATGGAGAGCAGGAATATCTGCTGACGCGACTGCTCTCCAGAGGCTCCAGGAACACAATGAGGGGAGGAAGGTATCCTTCCACAATGTATTCCCCACAATGTATTCCTATGCCCCTGTGAGAAAATAGTCCCTAGTCTCACTTTATGGCATTGCTGTTGAGAAATTTTCCCACACAGCTTTTTGCCATAAAGTAAGACTTTGAACCTTAGTAACCTCAGTGATGCACTGCAGGAGCCATTGTCTCCTGTCAGTGTGTCACTGAGGGTCCTATAGAGCAGTGACATCACCCGATGTCACTGCTCTATAGGGGAGATTGTCGTGGGACACTAGTTATTAATTGGACTACGGCGGACAGGTAGTATGCGGTTTATTATTTTACGTTTTTGCAGGCACTGAAGTATGGTAAGTATGGTTAAATGAAGAATATTAAAATACTTTTTCCTAATGTGTGTGTGTTTTATTAACCCTTTTTTAGTATTGGATTAATAATGGATAGGCGTCTTATTGACGCCTCTCCGTTATTAACCCGGCTTAATGTCACCTTACAATAGCAAGGTGACATTAACCCCTTATTACCCCATATCCCACCGCTACACGGGAGTGGGAAGAGAGGGGCTAAGGCTGGTTTCACACTTGCATTTTTATCTGCATGCGTTTTTAAAAAAAACGCATGTGTGAAAAAACGCATGTAAACGCGGTAAAACGCTGCAGTTTTTAGACGCATGCGTTTTTGCATGTAGAAAAAAAACGCTGCGTTTTGCCGCGTTTACATTCGTTTTTTTCATGCGTTTGTGTTTTTAAAACGCATGCTGAGAAGTGTGTGACAGCTGCCAATCATCAAAATCCACAAGAAAACCCACTATAAATAGAAATAGCTAGGGTTAGGGGTAGGGTTAGGGCCTAACCCTAACCGTGACAGAAATACGTGGAACTTTAATACGTGACACTGAAATACGTGGCACTTACATACGTGGCACTTAAATCCATGGCACTGAAATTCGTGGCACGTGGCACTTAAATACGTGGCACTGAAATACGTGGCACTTACATAGGTGGCACTTAAATCCATGGCACTGAAATACGTGGCACGTGGCACTGAAATACGTGGCACTTAAATCCGTGGCACTGAAATATGTGGCACGTGGCACTTACATACGTGGCACTTATATACGTGGCACGTGGCACTTATATACGTGGCACTTATATACGTGGCACTGAAATACGTGGCACTGAAATATCGTGGCACTATGACTGTCAGAAAATGTTCATTAAACGGTTAGGGGTGAGGTTAGGGGTAGGGTTAGGGTTTGGATCCCTTTATCACCCTGATGGTGGTGGGTGGTTTTTCAGTGTTTTTTCTGTTTTTTTCTATAAAAACGCATGCGTTTTTAACGCAAACAAACGCATGTGCTTAAAAACGCATGCATTTACATAGACAGCAATGCATTTTTTTGCCGCAAATAAACGCATGCGTTTTTTGAGGCAAAAAAACGCCGCTAAAAATTACTACAGGTTGCATTTCTGCAAATGAACACGCGCGTTCAAAAACGCATGCGTTGCCGAAAACGCGTCAAAACGCATGCGAAAAACCGCATGCATTTTTAATGTTAGGTATAGGGAAAAAACGCATGCGTTTTTTAGCGCTAAAACGCAGCGTCCAAAAATGCAAGTATGAAACCAGCCTCAGTGCCGGAATTGGCGCATCTTACAGATGCGCCATTTCTGGGGTGGCTGCGGACTGGTATTTGTAGCCGGGGGGTGACCAATATCCATGGCCCCTCTCTAGGCTATGAATATCAGCCCGCAGCTGTCTGCGTAGCCTTTCTGGCTATAAAATATAGGGGGACCCCACGTCATTTTTTTTGGGGGGTCCCCCTATTTTAATAGCCAGTAAAGGCTACGCAGACAGCTGCGGGCTGATATTCATAGCAGGCTACAAATATTGGCCCCCGGCGGTCAGCTTTCCCCCTCTTGCACAGAAAATTGCGCGGGAGCCCATGCCGTTTTTTTCAGTTTTTTATTAAATTAAACGCTCATTAAGGCCTGTTTCACACTTGTGTCGGCACGGATCCATCGCTATGCGTTGGGCCGACGTACCGACGCACGTTGTGAAATTTGTGCACGTCGTGGGCAGCGGATGCAGCTTTTCAACGCATCCGCTGCCCATTCTGAAGTCCGGGGAGGAGGGGGCGGAGTTTTGGCCGCGCATGCGCGGTAGAAAATGGCAGACGCGACGGACGTGCCAACGGTCCGCCAAAACACGACGCATCCGTTGCACGATGGACGCGACGTGTGGCCATCTGTCGCGATCCTTCACTAATACACGTCTATGGGTAAAAAACGCATCCTGCGAGCACATTTGCAGGATCCGTTTTCTTCCCAAAAAGATGGATTGCGAAAAACGCAAGTGTGAAAGTAGAAAAAAATAGAAACATCGGCCTTTCTATTATATATCTATGGATATATCTATCTATAGATATATTTATAGATAGATATATCTATAGATACATAGATGTATCTATCCATATATTTGGGTGCTTTCACACATCAGGTTTTTGCCGTGAGGCACAATCCGGCGAGTTTTGAAAAAAACGGATCCATTTTTTTCCGTTGGATCCATTTTTTTCTCATAGAGTTTCATCCGTTTTTTGCCGGATCCGTCAAAAAAGCTGTTTCCGCCGGATGGAAAACACATACAGAGGAACGGTTTTTCTGTCCGGCGAAAAAACGCACAGCGACGGATCCGGCAAAAAAAGTATGAAACTGAACTGTGAAATGATGAATCCGGCCTTGGAATCCGTTTTTTCATGCATGTTTCCATTCAAATCATGCACATTTTCCGTTTATTTACTTATTTCCAAAAACGGCATTAAAACCGCGCATAAACCGCACCAAAAAAAGCATCAAAACTGCACCAAAACTGCACCAAAAACTGCATCAAAACCTGGTGCAGTTTTGCAGTTTTGGTGCGGTTTTGATACAATTTTTGGTGCAGTTTTGATGCAGTTCTTGGTGTGGTTTTGGTGCGGCTTTTTCCGCAGCATGTGCACAACAAGTCTGCGGCTCCCATAGACTTACATTGGTTGTGCACTACACTGCGGATTTGATGCAATTCAGTGCAGCAAAAAACGCTGCGGATCTGCAATCAGATCCGCAACGGGTGCACACAGCCTTAGCATTTAATGAACCTAGCCAAAAAGCCAAGCAAAAAACAAGTGTGGGATTGCACTTTTTTGCCATTTCATTGCACTTTTAATTTTTTTCACATTTTCTGCTACACGACATGGTAAAACCAATGGTGTCGTTCAAAAGTAGAACTTGTCCCGCAAAATATAAGCCCTCACATGGCCATATTGACGGAAAAATTATGGCTCTGGAAAGAAGGGGAGCGATAAACGAAAACAAAGAAGCTCCAGGGGGTGAAGGGGTTTAGAAACATGGATATGGACATATCTATGGAAATAGACAGATATATAGATGTATCTGTATCTATCTATCTATCTATCTATCTATCTATCTATCTATCTATCTATCTATCTATCTATCTGTCTGTCTATCTATCTACTGTATCTATCTATCTGTCTATCTATCTATCTATCTAGCTATCCATCTATCTGTGTGTAATGGAGTGTGGGTTGGACAGATGTAAAAGAGGAGGTTGGACAGAAATGACATCACAAATCTTTCTGAAGCTAGAGGAGGGAGAGGAGGGAGGGGTTGGGGTGTGTTTTGGAGTGGGTGTGGTAGGTTCCTGCTTAGTAGCAGTGCAATGCATCATGGAACTTGTAGTATTAGAGCACAGTAACTCAGGAGAAAGGAAGTTGTCGATTAACCCCATGAGAGCTGAATCCAGCACTAAAGATGTGCTGCTACAGCATGATAAAAGGTAATATTGCTAAAATAAACACAGTAGATGTTTTCAGTGGCACATAATAGCAAGATTTATGAAGAAAAAAAAAAAGGTTATAGTAGTGGACAACTTCTTTAAAACCTTAGCAATGGATGTGCTTTATGATTATTTGCATGTATAATTTAAATTTTCTTTTTACTATCAATGGGTATTTCATTATTGATATAGTCTAATAATTTCCTGCAGGACAGGAACACAACGTTCCGAGATAACAACATTAAACTGATAATATCTCCCACAAACAATTACTATCAATACTTTAGATGTCCTATATGTTTAGCATCTGACAGTAGTTCAGTTAACACTTAACTGTAAAGGAAATATACCACCGCACAATATTTACCACAGAGGACATATAAACCTTGACTCTGTATTCTAGAAATATTGAAACATACAAAACATTGTTCTTTATTTCTCCAGAAGCATCACACCAGGAGAGGAAAGTGACCCTGCGCAGAGGCTGATGGTGGCCATGTACTTTACATGGCTGTAGGCCAAACGAGATATGAATTCCGACCTCAAATTAGCTCAGACAATCATGTATGTGTTGTCAATGGGGAAAGGAGAATGAGCTGCTGCCAGACACCATGGGCAAAGGGTTATGTGTTGTGATAATGATTAGACATACTGAATTACAACATGCCTAATCTTTCTTTTCTCTGTCAGGGGACATTTGGGGCAACCACATACACATTATATGTCTGCCAATTCTGACGATTTTGATACGTATCTGAAGTGTATGGGAGAAAGATGGCAGAGGGGTCACCCAGGTTCGGTGGCCTGTAAATTCCTGTTCAGAGCAGCAGTTGACACAGATCCTCCTTGTCTGTGATGCACTGATCTAATGCCCTGCAATGCAAAAGCATTGCAGAAACGTATACCAGCAATCAGGACAGGGAAATTTGATATCCCATTATGGGACAAGGTAAATAAGTAAAAAAAAGTTTAACAAAATTGTAAAAACATTAATAAAAAATCAAAAAATAAAGAACTAAAAAAATGAAAAACTATTAATCCAATAAATACATATATTTATGTAAAAACAAAAATAAACAAATAAAGTTCAAATATTTGGTATTGCGGTATCCAGAATGACCCAACCTATGAAACTATCCCACTAAATAACCCATGCAATGAACACCGTGAAAAAAAAATGGTTTGTTCTTCATACCGCTGATCAAAAAGTTGAATGTAAATAACTACTGATTCACTGAAAACATCATCTTTTCCCAGAAAAAATAAGCTGTCATAGAGCTCAATCAGTGACAAAATAAAAAGGTTATAGCTCTCAGAATATAGCCATGCAAAAACAATCTTTTTTTCTATAAAATAGTTTTTATTTTGTTAAAAGTGCCAAAACATTAAAAAAAGATATAAATGTGGCATCTCTGTAATCGTACTTGCCTAAAGACTAAACTTGTCTTATCACTTTGACCGCACAGTGAACGGCATAAAAAAGAAAACAAAAAACAATTCCTGCATTGCTGGTTTTTGTTCATTCTGCCTCACAAAAATCAGAATAGAAAGCGATCAAAAAAAGTCATGTGACTGAAAATGGTACAAATAAAAACATTAACTCGTCCTGTAAAAAAACAAGACCTCACATGATTCTGCCTCACAAAGATTGCAGTACAGGTGCATCTCACAAAATTAGAATATCATCAAAAAGTTAATTTATTTCAGTTCATCAATACAAAAAGTGAAACTCATTTATTATATAGAGTCATTACTAGTGTTGAGCATTCCGATACCGCAAGTATCGGGTATCGGCCGATACTTGCGGTATCGGAATTCCGATACCGGGATTCCGATACTTGCCGCGTATCGGATACCGGAATCGGAAGTTCCAAGATTCAAAATGCAGAAATTCAGCCAATGAGAATGATTCCAAGTGTGGGCACATCCTGTTTAGCATGGAGGGCATGAAACTACTGGCAAGGCTGTGATTGGCTGCTGAAATGATGTCATGATGCAGTTTAAAAGTCGCTGGCACCATTTTGCGATCACTCTGCTGTGAATTCAGTTAGTGACAGGACGCTGTTTGCTGACTGAGGGACAGTTTAGAGATAGCGATTTGCTTCTTTGTGCTTTCCAAAGGCTAATTTAGCAACCGCTGTGTTCACCTACTATTCACCTTGCTTTTGCCTTGTTGCGCTGTTTTCACAGCGATCTGCAAGGTCTGTGTGTGTGTGTGTGTGAGTGCAGCCCACTCTCTAGTCTGAGTGCAGCCACATAGGCCATCCATAGCTGGTTGTATTCAGTTCAGGGAGGGTGGTTCATTGCCTCATACTGTTCTTTTTTTTTTTTTTTTTCCAAGTAGTGTAGTCTGCTGCTAATTTATTCAAAAAAATCCTATTAGTGTCTTTCCACCCGTCTCCAGCTAATTTGTGGAAAAACACTACATAGGATAACGTAGAGGAGGGTTTTTGGGCCTTGCAGCGCCGTTTACGGCTGTCTGCACGGTCTCCGTGTGACTGCAGCTCGCCCTGTAGTCTGTGAGCAGCCATAGCCTGGTTGTCTCCAGCTCAGGGTTGTTCACTGCGTCATACCGCCAAATCAATTTTCATTTAGTTTTAAGTAGTGCAGGCTGCTGCACATTTTTTCCAAAAATTCCTATTAGTGTCTTTCCACCCGTCTCCAGCTAATTTGTGGAAAAACACTACATAGGATAACGTAGAGGAGGGTTTTTGGGCCTTGCAGCGCCGTTTACGGCTGTCTGCATGGTCTCCGTGTGACTGCAGCTCGCCCTGTAGTCTGTGAGCAGCCATAGCCTGGTTGTCTCCAGCTCAGGGTTGTTCACTGCGTCATACCGCCAAATCAATTTTCATTTAGTTTTAAGTAGTGCAGGCTGCTGCACATTTTTTCAAAAAAATCCTATTAGTGTCTTTCCACCCGTCTCCAGCTAACTTGTGGAAAAACACTACATAGGATAACGTAGAGGAGGGTTTTTGGGCCTTGCAGCGCCGTTTACGTCTGTCTGCACGGTCTCC
Source organism: Ranitomeya variabilis (assembly GCF_051348905.1). Classification (NCBI taxonomy): domain Eukaryota; kingdom Metazoa; phylum Chordata; class Amphibia; order Anura; family Dendrobatidae; genus Ranitomeya; species Ranitomeya variabilis. The sequence goes on along the minus strand of NC_135237.1, from coordinate 68,183,416 downwards.
GTGTGACTGCAGCTCTATCCGTTGTCAGTTCAGCCCCCAAAAAATAAATAAATAATAAAGTTCACCAAACACACCAGTTACACCACTTTACATTTGTGTAGGCCACATTAGCTCATATTAAAGTCTAGTCCACACTTTAGAAAATTAGTGTTTCTTATACCTGTTAGGAGGAGTTGCTCAGGAATAAGCACACAAAGCCGTTAGTACTTTTCTGCTTATCTTTATCAGTCAACCAAGATGAAGAAGGCAGTGAGTAAGGCACGTGGGCGTGGGCGTGGGCGCGGAGCAGGGAGGGGACGTGGGGATTCTGTGCCTGCTGCGGGCACCGGTGACTCATCAGCACCCACTTTCACCAGGCAACAGTCGTTCATGCGCAGCTTTGTGTCAGAGCGCCGTACACTGCTGCTGCGTGAAGACCAAATTGAAGCCGTTGTCGGATGGATGGCAGCTAATGCATCAACTTCAATTAGTGCCACATCCTCTCAGACAGAGAGCACTGGAGAGCAGCCATCTGTCTCTTCACCACCTGCCAAATTGCCCAGGCAGACAGAGAGCCCAGGACAGGAGCCGTCTCTACTTCTGTTCTCTGAATCTCTTGGCTTGGAAACAGGGGGCCAGCCAAGCAGCATTGGAGAAATGGAAGAAGAGGCAGGGTGCAGTGATGCCCAACAGCTTTTTCTCTCTTCCTCTGAAGAGGCGGGTGGGCCAGTGGCTCCGGTCACCACATCGCAGGCCGCATCAGCTGATGATGACACTCAGGTGCCACTTACTGGTGCGTGCTCTGCTGCTGAGACTACCCAGGAGGAGCAGTTGGGGGCAGAGGGTAGTGTAGATGATGAGGTCCTTGACCCATCTTGGCGTGAGGGACAGGAAGGTGGTGGGAGCAGCTCTGAGGAAGAGATTCCCCGTACGGCCCAAAGAGGGAGAGGGAGGGGGAAGACTGCGGATCCTGCAGCCTCCGCTTTGGCACCCGTTAGGAGCATGTCTCTTCCAAAAGCCAAAAAGGGCGCTCCCAAGACTTGCAGTGCCTGGTCCTTTTTTGACACAGTTGCAGATGACATTTGCTATGTCAGATGCAAGGTGTGTCATCAAAAAGTCAAAAGAGGTCGAAATGTCAGCAACCTCAATACCTCCAACATGTGGAAACATGTGCGCAACAGGCACCCGGCGGAGTTAGAAAAACACACTGAAGAGCTAGGCCAACCAACAGCGGCAGCTACCACCTCTTCAGCTCGTGTTGCCTCTTCCTCTAGCTCACACGCAGCTGGTTCGGCTTCCTCCCAGGATCGCCGTGGAAGAACCTCTGGCCCTGTTGTCCAGAGACCCGCTGTAATTCCACCCGCAGCACCACTTTCCCAGTCATCCACACACTCCCAGCCCAGTCTACAGCCATCGGTAGTACAGGCATGGGAGAAAAGGCGGCCTTTCTCGTCAAACCACCCACGAGCACAGGCTCTGACTGCTGGCATTGCCAAACTTCTGTCACTGGAAATGCTGTCATTCAGGCTGGTGGAGACTGACAGCTTCCGTGACTTGATGTCATTGGCAGTCCCACAGTACAATGTGCCTAGCCGCTTTTACTTCAGCAGGCAAGCCGTCCCTGCCCTGCACAAGCATGTGGAGGGACACATAAAACACGCGCTACTGAACGCCGTCAGTAGCAAGGTCCACCTCACCACCGATGCGTGGACCAGTCAACATGGACAGGGGCGATACCTTTCCCTCACTGCCCATTGGGTTAATGTCGTTGAGCCGGGTACAGACCGTGCGAGTGGCGCAGGACGTGTCCTGCCCACTCCAAGGATTGCAGGAATCCATTCTGTACGCATTGACTCCTCCTCTTACACCAGTTCCTCAGAATCATCGCTGCAGGAGCCGTCACAGTCCACCTCCACATGGACCCGTGATGAACGTGTACCTGTTACGACCGACATGAGCACAGCCGTGGCCAAACGTCAACAGGCCGTCTTGAAATTAATTTTTTTGGGGAATCGTAGCCACACAGCGCAGGAGCTCTGGAATGCCATCAAGCAGGAGAGCGATGTGTGGTTTGTGCCAGCGAATCTCCAGCCAGGCATGGTAGTGTGTGATAATGGCCGAAATCTGGTGGCAGCTCTGGGCCTCGGCAACCTCACTCACATCCCATGTCTGGCACATGTGCTCAATTTGGTCGTGCAGAGCTTTTTGAGGGACTATCCGGATCTTGATGCACTGCTGCACAAGGTCCGCCTAGAGTGTGCTCACTTGCGGCGTTCCAGCACGGCAAAAGCGCGCATTGCGGCTCTGCAGCGCCGACACCGCCTGCCGGAACATCGCATCATATGTGACCTACCTACCAGGTGGAATTCCACGTTACATATGTTGGAGCGGTTGTGTGAGCAGCAGCAAGCTGTAATGGAGTACCAGCTGCTTCAGGCGCAAAGAAGTCGCACTCAGCGCCGTACAGACTTCACAACCACAGAGTGGGCCACTATGAATGACGTCTGCCAGGTTTTGCGTCCCTTTGATTATTCCACGCGGATGGCGAGTGCAGATGATGCACTAGTCAGCATGACTGTCCCCCTTATCTGCCTGCTTGAAAAATCACTGCAAGCGCTAAGGGATGATGTTGTGGAAGAGGTGGAGGATGAGGATTCACCATTTCCATCATCTTCTGGACAGTCAGCGCCACGTGGTTCCTCACAAACGCGTAGGCAGGGGACAGTTTGTGAGGAGGATGAGGAGGAGTCAATGGAGGAGGAAGACATCCGTCCAGAGGAGGGAGTTACCGAATTGTCCAGTACTCAGTGTGTACAGCGAGGGTGGGGTGATGACGAGCGGGCAGATATCACGCCTCCAGCAGGGGACAGCGTTTCTTGGGCAGTTGGCAGTCTGCAGCACATGGTGGATTACATGCTGCAGTGCCTGAGAAACGACCGCCGCATCGCCCACATTCTCAACATGTCTGATTATTGGGTGTTCACCCTCCTCGATCCTCGCTACCGGGACAACGTAGAAAGCCTCATCACACCGTTGAACCGGGAGCGAAAAATGCGGGAGTACCAAGACACACTGGTCAATTCCATCATCTTCTCCATTCCAACTGAGAGAAGTGCTGCTAGTGCATTCCAAAGCAGCTCAGTGCGTCCAGGCAGTGGTGGAGGCTCTGCACAAAGAGGGAGCAGAAGCAGTGCCTCTGCCCAAGGCAAGACCAGTATGGCCCAACTGTGGCACAGTTTTCTGTGCCCCCCACAAAAGTCTACACCATCACAGACGGCTCCAGTCAGCAGGAGGCAACGGTTCCGTCAGATGGTGACAGACTACATGTCTTGCCCTCTTGCTGTACTCCCAGACGGCTCTTCCCCTTTCAAGTTTTGGGTCTCAAAGCTGGATACATGGCCAGAGCTAAGCCAGTATGCATTGGAGGTGCTGTCTTGCCCTGCGGCCAGTGTATTATCGGAACGTGTCTTTAGTGCTGCAGGTGGTGTACTGTTGTGAATTTGCTTTTTGCTCCCTCTAGTGGTTACTAGTTTTTTGACTCTGGTTTTTCTGTCATTCCTTTTATCCGCACCTGGGTCGTTAGTTAGGGGTGTTGCTATATAAGCTCCCTGGACCTTCAGTTCTATGCCTGGCAACGTAGTTATCAGAGCTAGTCTGCTGTGCTCTTGTCTACTGATCCTGGTTCCAGTTATATCAGCTAAGTCTGCCTTTTGCTTTTTGCTATTTGTTTTGGTTTTGTATTTTTGTCCAGCTTGTTGCAAATCTATATCCTGACCTTTGTTGGAAGCTCTAGGGGGCTGGTGTTCTCCCCCCGGACCGTTAGACGGTTCGGGGGTTCTTGAATTTCCAGTGTGGATTTTGATAGGGTTTTTGTTGACCATATAAGTTACCTTTCTTTATTCTGCTATTAGTAAGCGGGCCTCTCTGTGCTAAACCTGGTTCATTTCTGTGTTTGTCATTTCCTCTTACCTCACCGTCATTATTTGTGGGAGTACGTGGTGGAGAAGATCTTGGATTCTCGCCTCTCCAGGCGGAGGCTTCAGTACCTGGTCAAGTGGAAGGGCTATGGTCAGGAGGATAATTCCTGGGTGGTCGCCTCTGATGTTCATGTGGCCGATTTAGTTTGTGCCTTTCATGCCGCTCATCCTGATCGCCCTGGTGGTCGTGGTGAGGGTTCGGTGACCCCTCACTAAGGGGGGGGTACTGTTGTGAATTTGCTTTTTGCTCCCTCTAGTGGTTACTAGTTTTTTGACTCTGGTTTTTCTGTCATTCCTTTTATCCGCACCTGGGTCGTTAGTTAGGGGTGTTGCTATATAAGCTCCCTGGACCTTCAGTTCTATGCCTGGCAACGTAGTTATCAGAGCTAGTCTGCTGTGCTCTTGTCTACTGATCCTGGTTCCAGTTATATCAGCTAAGTCTGCCTTTTGCTTTTTGCTATTTGTTTTGGTTTTGTATTTTTGTCCAGCTTGTTGCAAATCTATACCCTGACCTTTGTTGGAAGCTCTAGGGGGCTGGTGTTCTCCCCCCGGACCGTTAGACGGTTCGGGGGTTCTTGAATTTCCAGTGTGGATTTTGATAGGGTTTTTGTTGACCATATAAGTTACCTTTCTTTATTCTGCTATTAGTAAGCGGGCCTCTCTGTGCTAAACCTGGTTCATTTCTGTGTTTGTCATTTCCTCTTACCTCACCGTCATTATTTGTGGGGGGCTTCTATCCAGCTTTGGGGTCCCCTTCTCTGGAGGCAAGAAAGGTCTTTGTTTTCCTCTACTAGGGGTAGCTAGATTCTCCGGCTGGCGCGTGTCATCTAGAATCAACGTAGGAATGATCCCCGGCTACTTCTAGTGTTGGCGTTAGGAGTAGATATATGGTCAACCCAGTTACCACTGCCCTATGAGCTGGATTTTTGTATTCTGCAGACTTCCACGTTCCTCTGAGACCCTCGCCATTGGGGTCATAACAGTGTACTAACTGACCGTCGCATGCGACTATCCTCCGATAACGTTGACCGGCTTACTTTCCTGAAAATGAACAAGGCCTGGATCTCGCAGGAATTTGCCACTCCTCCTCCTGATTAAATAATTAGGTCACTGTATACGTTATCCAGGTCTCCTGTTGTGTTCATCTTTCTACCACCTGAACTTAAATTCCTGGGCTCCAACACCGCCAGTTGAGGCTCAGAAGTGCCGTCTGCACAGTCAAAACATACGACCCAGTGTTATTGGGTTTCAGTAACGTCAGCTGATCCCCAGCTGTGTAGCCGGCAATGTGTCATGCGACCGCCACGCTGACACAACAACTGAAATGTAAGGGAATCTGTCCCCCCCCCCCAAGGCGTTTGTTACTGAAAGAGCCTCCTTGTGCAGCAGTAATGCTGCACAAGGAAAAGGTAGCTATTTTGGTTTAGCTCCTTGCACACGCAGAACTTAACACTTATAAAATGTGTCCACTGATACCGTAAAACCGTCCCGGAGGTGGGACTTTCCTTCGTAATATGACGCAGCACAGCCGTCATTCCTCCCCCCCCGGCACCGCGCCCCTGCTCCTCAGCGTTGTTTGATTCCGTCCCGGAGCCTGCGCTGTTATGTTATCCCGTGGCCAGGCACACTTAGCGCTGCCCGTCTTCTGGCATCATTTGGTGTCAGGATGGCTGCGCCTGTGCGGCCGCGCTGGCCGAGAGCCCGCCTCGCAGTGTCTTCTGATTTAATCCCATTGGGGGCCTGGGATCCATGGACATGCGCAGTGCATATCTGAACCTCCACCTCTCACTCATCTCCCTATGGCTTCTTCAGACTGTTTGGTGTCAGCTGGTCCCTAATAGCATGCCACGGCCGTGACACCGCACAGTCTGAAGAAGCCGTAGGGAGGGGAGTGAGAGGCGAGGATATGCACTGCGCATGGCCACGGATCCCAGGCCCGCGGTGGGATTACATTAGACGACACTGCGAGGCGGGCTCTCGGCCAGTGCGGCCGCACAGGCGCAGCCAGCCTGACACCAAATGATGTCAGAAGATGGGCAGCGCTAAGTGTGCCTGGCCAAGGGATAACATAACAGCGCAGGCTCCGGGATGGAATCAAACTACGCTGAGGAGCCGGGGCGCGGCGCCTGGGGGGGAGGAATGACGGCTGTGCTGCGTCATATTACGAAGGAAAGTCCCACCTCCGGGACGGTTTCACGGTTTCAGGGGACACATTTTATAAGTGTTTAGTTCTGTGTTTGCAAGGAGCATGATGAAAAGAGCCACCTTTTCCTTTTGCATCTTTTGTGCTGCACAAGCTGGCTCTTTCAGCTACAAACGCCTTGGGGGGGGTTAAAGGTTCCCTTTCGACTTTCTCAGGCTTCGGCCTACATTGTGTTCCTCTGCTTTTCCACCTGTCCCTGGGCTCCAACACCGCCAGTTGCCGTCCAGAAGTGCTGTCCGCACAGTCCCAACAGTCCCTCCTCTGTTATTGGGGTTCAGTAACGTCAGCTGTTCCCCTGCTGTGTGTGTGGCAATCCCTCCTACCTCCTCCTACCTCCTCCTCCTCCACCTGTCCCTGGGCTCCAACACCGCCAGTTGCCGTCCAGAAGTGCTGTCCGCACAGTCCCAACAGTCCCTCCTCTGTTATTGGGGTTCAGTAACGTCAGCTGTTCCCCTGCTGTGTGTGTGGCAATCCCTCCTACCTCCTCCTACCTCCTCCTCCTCCACCTGTCCCTGGGCTCCAACACCGCCAGTTGCCGTCCAGAAGTGCTGTCCGCACAGTCCCAACAGTCCCTCCTCTGTTATTGGGATTCAGTAACGTCAGCTGTTCCCCTGCTGTGTGTGTGGCAATCCCTCCTACCTCCTCCTACCTCCTCCTCCTCCACCTGTCCCTGGGCTCCAACACCGCCAGTTGCCGTCCAGAAGTGCTGTCCGCACAGTCCCAACAGTCCCTCCTCTGTTATTGGGGTTCAGTAACGTCAGCTGTTCCCCTGCTGTGTGTGTGGCAATCCCTCCTACCTCCTCCTACCTCCTCCTCCTCCACCTGTCCCTGGGCTCCAACACCGCCAGTTGCCGTCCAGAAGTGCTGTCCGCACAGTCCCAACAGTCCCTCCTCTGTTATTGGGGTTCAGTAACGTCAGCTGTTCCCCTGCTGTGTGTGTGGCAATCCCTCCTACCTCCTCCTACCTCCTCCTCCTCCACCTGTCCCTGGGCTCCAACACCGCCAGTTGCCGTCCAGAAGTGCTGTCCGCACAGTCCCAACAGTCCCTCCTCTATTATTGGGGTTCAGTAACGTCAGCTGTTCCCCTGCTGTGTGTGTGGCAATCCCTCCTACCTCCTCCTACCTCCTCCTCCTCCACCTGTCCCTGGGCTCCAACACCGCCAGTTGCCATCCAGAAGTGCTGTCCGCACAGTCCCAACAGTCCCTCCTCTGTTATTGGGGTTCAGTAACGTCAGCTGTTCCCCTGCTGTGTGTGTGGCAATCCCTCCTACCTCCTCCTACCTCCTCCTCCTCCACCTGTCCCTGGGCTCCAACACCGCCAGTTGCCATCCAGAAGTGCTGTCCACACAGTCCCAACAGTCCCTCCTCTGTTATTGGGGTTCAGTAACGTCAGCTGTTCCCCTGCTGTGTGTGTGGCAATCCCTCTTACCTCCTCCTACCTCCTCCTCCTCCACCTGTCCCTGGGCTCCAACACCGCCAGTTGCCGTCCAGAAGTGCTGTCCGCACAGTCCCAACAGTCCCTCCTCTGTTATTGGGGTTCAGTAACGTCAGCTGTTCCCCTGCTGTGTGTGTGGCAATCCCTCCTACCTCCTCCTACCTCCTCCTCCTCCACCTGTCCCTGGGCTCCAACACCGCCAGTTGCCGTCCAGAAGTGCTGTCCGCACAGTCCCAACAGTCCCTCCTCTGTTATTGGGGTTCAGTAACGTCAGCTGTTCCCCTGCTGTGTGTGTGGCAATCCCTCCTACCTCCTCCTACCTCCTCCTCCTCCACCTGTCCCTGGGCTCCAACACCGCCAGTTGCCGTCCAGAAGTGCTGTCCGCACAGTCCCAACAGTCCCTCCTCTGTTATTGGGGTTCAGTAACGTCAGCTGTTCCCCTGCTGTGTGTGTGGCAATCCCTCCTACCTCCTCCTACCTCCTCCTCCTCCACCTGTCCCTGGGCTCCAACACCGCCAGTTGCCGTCCAGAAGTGCTGTACGCACAGTAAACAGTCCCTCCTCTGTTATTGGGGTTCAGTAACGTCAGCTGTTCCCCTGCTGTGTGTGTGGCAATCCCTCCTACCTCCTCCTCCTCCACCTGTCCCTGGGCTCCAACACCGCCAGTTGCCGTCCAGAAGTGCTGTCCGCACAGTCCCAACAGTCCCTCCTCTGTTATTGGGGTTCAGTAACGTCAGCTGTTCCCCTGCTGTGTGTGTGGCAATCCCTCCTACCTCCTCCTACCTCCTCCTCCTCCACCTGTCCCTGGGCTCCAACACCGCCAGTTGCCGTCCAGAAGTGCTGTCCGCACAGTCCCAACAGTCCCTCCTCTGTTATTGGGGTTCAGTAACGTCAGCTGTTCCCCTGCTGTGTGTGTGGCAATCCCTCCTACCTCCTCCTACCTCCTCCTCCTCCACCTGTCCCTGGGCTCCAACACCGCCAGTTGCCGTCCAGAAGTGCTGTCCGCACAGTCCCAACAGTCCCTCCTCTGTTATTGGGGTTCAGTAACGTCAGCTGTTCCCCTGCTGTGTGTGTGGCAATCCCTCCTACCTCCTCCTACCTCCTCCTCCTCCACCTGTCCCTGGGCTCCAACACCGCCAGTTGCCGTCCAGAAGTGCTGTCCGCACAGTCCCAACAGTCCCTCCTCTGTTATTGGGGTTCAGTAACGTCAGCTGTTCCCCTGCTGTGTGTGTGGCAATCCCTCCTACCTCCTCCTACCTCCTCCTCCTCCACCTGTCCCTGGGCTCCAATACCGCCAGTTGCCGTCCAGAAGTGCTGTCCGCACAGTCCCAACAGTCCCTCCTCTGTTATTGGGGTTCAGTAACGTCAGCTGTTCCCCTGCTGTGTGTGTGGCAATCCCTCCTACCTCCTCCTCCTCCACCTGTCCCTGGGCTCCAACACCGCCAGTTGCCGTCCAGAAGTGCTGTCCGCACAGTCCCAACAGTCCCTCCTCTGTTATTGGGGTTCAGTAACGTCAGCTGTTCCCCTGCTGTGTGTGTGGCAATCCCTCCTACCTCCTCCTACCTCCTCCTCCTCCACCTGTCCCTGGGCTCCAACACCGCCAGTTGCCGTCCAGAAGTGCTGTACGCACAGTCAACAGTCCCTCCTCTGTTATTGGGGTTCAGTAACGTCAGCTGTTCCCCTGCTGTGTGTGTGGCAATCCCTCCTACCTCCTCCTACCTCCTCCTCCTCCACCTGTCCCTGGGCTCCAACACCGCCAGTTGCCGTCCAGAAGTGCTGTACGCACAGTCAACAGTCCCTCCTCTGTTATTGGGGTTCAGTAACGTCAGCTGTTCCCCTGCTGTGTGTGTGGCAATCCCTCCTACCTCCTCCTCCTCCACCTGTCCCTGGGCTCCAACACCGCCAGTTGCCGTCCAGAAGTGCTGTCCGCACAGAGCCAAACACCTCGCCAATGTGTTAGTGGGGTTCAGCACCGCCAGCTGTTCCCCTGCTGTGCAGCCAGCAACGTGTACTGCGACCGCCACGCAGGCACAACAAGTTAAATTTAAGGGAACCTGCCCCCCCCCCCCCAGGCGTTTGTTACTGAAGGAGCCACCTTGTGCAGCAGTAATGATGCAAAGGGAAAAAGTGCCTCTTTTCGTGGTGCTCCTTGCACATGCTGATCCTAACACTTATGAAAAGTGCCCCCTCCTACCGTGATACCGTACGGTTGGTGGAACTTTCCTTTGTGATGTGACGCAGCACAGCCGTCATTCTTACCCCCTTGGAGCCGTGCGCCGCCTCCTCAGCGTTGTTTGAATCAGTCCCGGAGCCTGCGCTGTTAGGTTAGCCCTTGGCCATGCACACATTTTGCGCTGCCCGTCTTCTGACATCATTTGGTGTCAGGCTGGCTGCGCCTGTGCGGCTGCGCTGGCCGAGAGCCCGCCTCGTACTGTCTTCTGATTTAATCCCACTGGGGGCCTGAGATTCATGGACATGCGCAGTGCATATCTGAACCTCCACCTCTCACTCATCTCCCTATGGCTTCTTCAGACTGTTCGGTGTCAGCTGGTCCCTAATAGCATGCCACGGCCGTGACACCGCACAGTCTGAAGAAGCCGTAGGGAGGGGAGTGAGAGGCGAGGATATGCACTGCGCATGGCCACGGATCTCAGGCCCCCAGTGGGATGAAATCAGAAGACAGTACGAGGCGGGATCTCGGCCAGCGCGGCCGCACAGGCGCAGCCAGCCTGACACCAAATGATGTCAGAAGGCGGGCAGCGCAAAATGTGTGCATGGCCAAGGGCTAACCTAACAGCGCAGGCTCCGGGACTGATTCAAACAACGCTGAGGAGGCGGCGCACGGCGCCAAGGGGGTAAGAATGACGGCTGTGCTGCATCACATCACAAAGGAAAGTTCCACCTACCGGACGGTATCACGGTAGGAGGGGACACTTTTCATAAGTGTTAGGTTCAGCATGTGCAAGGACCATAATTAAAAGAGCTAAGTTTACCTTTTCCAGCATTAGTGCTGTACACGATGGCTCTTTCACCTACAAACGCCTGGGGGGGGGTTAAAGTTTCCCTTTCAACTTGCTCCAGTGCAGGCTTCGGCCTACACTCTGCTCCCTCTCCTCCTCCTGCTGACCCTGGGCTCCAACACCGCCAGTTAGGGCCCGGTACTGCTAGCTGCACAGAGAAAAACACCAGCCAATGTGTCAGTGGGGTTCAGCACCGCCAGCTGTTCCCCTGCTGGGTAGCCGGCATCGTGTCCTGCAAAAGCCACGCAGACACAAGAACTGAAATTGAAGGAAACCTGTCCCCCCTCCCCCAGGTGTTTCTACGTTTTACAGCCACCTTGTACGTCAGTAATGCTGCATGTGTGCAAGGTGGCTCAGAAACTTAGTCTCCTTGCCCATGGGGAACTGAACACGTCTAAAATGAGTCCTCTGCGACCATTAAAACGTCCCTCAGGTGTGATTTTCCTTTGTATTGACACGCAACAAGCTCCTTGGTAGCGCTGCCCGTCTTCTGGCATCATTGTTTGGCTGCCTGCGCCTCTGCGGCCGCCTTGCCCCACACAACGCCCCTCGGTGTCTTATTTATTTGTACTGCGAGGGTGTGATTGATGGGCATGAACGGTGCATTTCTTCGCCTGTCCCTCATCTCCTTCCGCCTTCTTCGGACTGTGCGGCTTCATGGCCGTGGCATGCGATAAGGGATCAGCTGACGCCGCATAGTCTGAAGCGGGTGTAAGAAACCAAGCGAGAGGCGAACATATGTACTGCACCAGGCCATGAATCCCAGCCCCGCAGTGTTTTAACAATGTTAAGACACTGCGGGGCTGGGATTTATGGTCATCGCAAACCGCACCGGCCGACATTACATGATGTCAGAGGATGGGCAGCGCTAACAGCGCAAGGCCAAGGGATAACACGACAGCGCAGACTCCTGTGCAACAAATAACGATGCTCAGGAGGCCGCGCCAAGCACCAAGGTGGCATTTTTGCCAGCTGTACTGCGTCTCTTTACGAAGGGAACTCACGCCTCAAAATCAGTTTGACTGTGTAAGGGCCTAAATGTTATACGTGTTCCTTTCAGCGTGTGCAAGGAGCAAAATTAAAAGAGCAACCTTTGACTTGTGCAGCATTACTGCTGCATAAGCTGTGGCTCTTCTACTTTGTAACACCTGAGTGGGGGTTAAAGGTTTACTTTAAAATTGGTTCAATTAGGCTTCGGCCTACACTCTGCTCCCCCTGCAGAGCCCTGGCTCCAACACCGCCAGTTGGGGCCCGGTACTGCTAGCTGCACAGAGAAAAACACCAGCCAATGTGTCAGTGGGGTCCAGCACCGCCAGCTGTTCCCCTGCTGTGCAGCCGGCAACGTGTCCTGCAACTGCCACGCAGGCACAACAGACCCAAAGCTGCCGCCAGTGCAGGCTTCGGCCTACACTCCCCTCCCTCTTGCTCCTCCTCCTGCTCCTCCTCCTGCTGACCCCGGGCTCTAACACCGCCAGTTGGGGCCCGGTACTGCTAGCTGCACAGAGAAAAACACCAGCCAATGTGTCAGTGGGGTCCAGCACCGCCAGCTGTTCCCCTGCTGTGCAGCCGGCATCGTGTCCTGCAAAAGCCACGCAGACACAAGAACTGAAATTGAAGGGAACCTGTCCCCCCTCCCCCAGGCGTTTGTACGTTTTTAAGGCCACCTTGTACAGCGGTAATGCTGCATGTGTGCAAGGTGGCTCATAAACGTATTCTCCTCGCACATGTGGAACTGAAAACACGTCTAAAATGTGTCCTCTGTGTGACCATTTAACCGTCCCGGTGGTGTGACTTTCCTTTGTAATGACACGCTGCAACCCCCTTGGTAGCGCTGCCTGTCTTCTGGCATCATTGTTTGGCTGCCTGCGCCTCTGCGGCCGCCCTGACCCACACAACGCCCCTCGGTGTCTTATTTCTTGGGACTGCGAGGGTGTGATTGATGGGCAGGAGCGGTGCATATCTTCGCCTGTCCCTCATCTCCTTCCGCCTTCTTCAGACTGTGCGGCTTCATGGCCGCGGCATGCGATAAGGGATCAGCTGACGCCGCACAGTCTGAAGCGGGTGTAAGGACCCGAGTGTCAGAGGCGAACATATGTGCTGCGCCAGGCCATGAATCCCAGCCCCGCAGTGTTTTAACAATGTTAAGACACTGCGGGGCTGGGATTCATGGTCATCGCGAACCGCACCAGCCGACATTACATGAGGTCAGAAGATGGGCAGCGCTAACAGCGCTAGGCCGGGGGATAACACGACAGCGCAGACTCCTGTACAGCAAATAACAACGCTCAGGAGGCTGCACCCAGCACCAAGGTGGGATTCTTGACATCTGTGCTGCGTCTCATTACAAAGGGAACTTGCGCCTCCAACACAGTTTGACTGTATAAAGGGCTAAATGTTATACGTGTTTCATTCGGCGTGTGCAAGGAGCAAAATTAAAAGAGCAACCTTTGACTTGTGCGGCACTACTGCTGCATAAGCTGTGGCTCTTCTAGTTTGTAACCCCTGAGGGGGGGTTAAAGGTTACCTTTGAAATCGGTTCAATTAGGCTTCGGCCTACACTCTGCTCCACCGGCAGAGCCCGGGCTCCAACAACGCTAGTTGCTGTCCGGAAGTGCTGGCTGCACAGAGCCAAACACCTCGCCAATGTGTCAGTGGGGTCCAGCACCGCCAGCTGTTCCCCTGCTGTGTAGCCGGCAACGTGTCCTGCGACCGCCACGCAGGCACAACAGACCCAAAGCTGCCGCCAGTGCAGGCTTCGGCCTACACTCCCCTCCCTCTTGCTCCTCCTCCTGCTCCTCCTCCTGCTGACCCCGGGCTCTAACGCCGCCAGTTGGGGCCCGGTACTGCTAGCTGCACAGAGAAAAACACCAGCCAATGTGTCAGTGGGGTCCATCACCGCCAGCTGTTCCCCTGCTGTGCAGCCGGCATCGTGTCCTGCAAAAGCCACGCAGACACAAGAACTGAAATTGAAGGGAACCTGTCCCCCCTCCCCCAGGCGTTTGTACGTTTTACAGCCACCTCGTACAGCGGTAATGCTGCATGTGTGCAAGGTGGCTCATAAACGTATTCTCCTCGCACATGTGGAACTGAAAACACGTCTAAAATGTGTCCTCTGTGTGACCATTTAACCGTCCCGGTGGTGTGACTTTCCTTTGTAATGACACGCTGCAACCCCCTTGGTAGCGCTGCCCGTCTTCTGGCATCATTCTTTGGCTGCCTGCGCCTCTGCGGCCGCCCTGACCCACACAACGCCCCTCGGTGTCTTATTTCTTGGGACTGCGAGGGTGTGATTGATGGGCAGGAGCGGTGCATATCTTCGCCTGTCCCTCATCTCCTTCCGCCTTCTTCAGACTGTGCGGCTTCATGGCCGCGGCATGCGATAAGGGATCAGCTGACGCCGCACAGTCTGAAGCGGGTGTAAGGACCCGAGTGTCAGAGGCGAACATATGTGCTGCGCCAGGCCATGAATCCCAGCCCCGCAGTGTTTTAACAATGTTAAGACACTGCGGGGCTGGGATTCATGGTCATCGCGAACCGCACCGGCCGACATTACATGAGGTCAGAAGATGGGCAGCGCTAACAGCGCTAGGCCGGGGGATAACACGACAGCGCAGACTCCTGTACAGCAAATAACAACGCTCAGGAGGCTGCACCCAGCACCAAGGTGGGATTCTTGACATCTGTGCTGCGTCTCATTACAAAGGGAACTCGCGCCTCCAACACAGTTTGACTGTATAAAGGGCTAAATGTTATACGTGTTTCATTCGGCGTGTGCAAGGAGCAAAATTAAAAGAGCAACCTTTGACTTGTGCGGCACTACTGCTGCATAAGCTGTGGCTCTTCTAGTTTGTAACCCCTGAGGGGGGGTTAAAGGTTACCTTTGAAATCGGTTCAATTAGGCTTCGGCCTACACTCTGCTCCACCGGCAGAGCCCGGGCTCCAACAACGCTAGTTGCTGTCCGGAAGTGCTGGCTGCACAGAGCCAAACACCTCGCCAATGTGTCAGTGGGGTCCAGCACCGCCAGCTGTTCCCCTGCTGTGTAGCCGGCAACGTGTCCTGCGACCGCCACGCAGGCACAACAGACCCAAAGCTGCCGCCAGTGCAGGCTTCGGCCTACACTCCCCTCCCTCTTGCTCCTCCTCCTGCTCCTCCTCCTGCTGACCCCGGGCTCTAACACCGCCAGTTGGGGCCCGGTACTGCTAGCTGCACAGAGAAAAACACCAGCCAATGTGTCAGTGGGGTCCAGCACCGCCAGCTGTTCCCCTGCTGTGCAGCCGGCATCGTGTCCTGCAAAAGCCACGCAGACACAAGAACTGAAATTGAAGGGAACCTGTCCCCCCTCCCCCAGGCGTTTGTACGTTTTTAAGGCCACCTTGTACAGCGGGAATGCTGCATGTGTGCAAGGTGGCTCATAAACGTATTCTCCTCGCACATGTGGAACTGAAAACACGTCTAAAATGTGTCCTCTGTGTGACCATTTAACCGTCCCGGTGGTGTGACTTTCCTTTGTAATGACACGCTGCAACCCCCTTGGTAGCGCTGCCCGTCTTCTGGCATCATTGTTTGGCTGCCTGCGCCTCTGCGGCCGCCCTGACCCACACAACGCCCCTCGGTGTCTTATTTATTGGGACTGTGAGGGTGTGATTGATGGGCATGAGCGGTGCATATCTTCGCCTGTTGTCACTCATCTCCTTCCGCCTTCTTCAGACTGTGCGGCTTCATGGCCGTGGCATGCGATAAGGGATCAGCTGACGCCGCACAGTCTGAAGCGGGTGTAAGGACCCGAGTGCGAGAGGCGAACATATGTGCTGCGCCAGGCCATGAATCCCAGCCCCGCAGTGTTTTAACAATGTTAAGACACTGTGGGGCTGGGATTCATGGTCATCGTGAACCGCACCGGCCGACATTAAATGAGGTCAGAAGATGGGCAGCGCTAACAGCGCTAGGCCGGGGGATAACACGACAGCGCAGACTCCTGTACAGCAAATAACAACGCTCAGGAGGCTGCACCCAGCACCAAGGTGGGATTCTTGACATCTGTGCTGCGTCTCATTACGAAGGGAACTCGCGCCTCCAACACAGTTTGACTGTATAAAGGGCTAAATGTTATACGTGTTTCATTCGGCGTGTGCAAGGAGAAAAATTAAAAGAGCAACCTTTGACTTGTGCGGCACTACTGCTGCCTAAGCTGTGGCTCTTCTAGTTTGTAACCCCTGAGGGGGGGTTAAAGGTTACCTTTGAAATCGGTTCAATTAGGCTTCGGCCTACACTCTGCTCCACCGGCAGAGCCCGGGCTCCAACAACGCTAGTTGCTGTCCGGAAGTGCTGGCTGCACAGAGCCAAACACCTCGCCAATGTGTCAGTGGGGTCCAGCACCGCCAGCTGTTCCCCTGCTGTGTAGCCGGCAACGTGTCCTGCGACCGCCACGCAGGCACAACAGACCCAAAGCTGCCGCCAGTGCAGGCTTCGGCCTACACTCTGCTCCATCTCCTCCTCCTGCTGACCCCGGGCTCTAACACCGCCAGTTGGGGCCCGGTACTGCTAGCTGCACAGAGAAAAACACCAGCCAATGTGTCAGTGGGGTCCAGCACCGCCAGCTGTTCCCCTGCTGTGCAGCCGGCATCGTGTCCTGCAAAAGCCACGCAGACACTTGCTCTTGTACCTTCTGCTCCCCATCCTGGTTCCAGTACCGTCAGCTGGTTCTGGGCAGAGCCTTTGGCTTAGGTGCCTCCCTCTGGGTATCCGAGTTCCACCAACGTCAGGTGGTCCTTGGTAGTGCTTTCAGGCACGGGTACCTCCTGCTTAGTAACCGGGTTCCAGTAACGTCAGCTGGTCCTCGGTAGTTCCATTGGCTCTTGGACCTTCGGCTACCCATCCGGGTTCCAGCACCGTCAGCTGGTTCTCGGCAGTGTCTTTTGCTCTTGTACCTTCTGCTCCCCATCCTGGTTCCAGTACCGTCAGCTGGTTCCGGGCAGAGCCTTTGGCTTAGGTGCCTCCCTCTGGGTATCCGAGTTCCACCAACGTCAGGTGGTCCTTGGTAGTGCTTTCAGGCACGGGTACCTCCTGCTTAGTAACCGGGTTCCAGTAACGTCAGCTGGTCCTCGGTAGTTCCATTGGCTCTTGGACCTTCGGGTAGCCATCCGAGTTCCAGTTCCATCAGCTGGTTCTGGGCATTTTCTCAGCCTTCTTGTACCTTCTGCTACATTTCCAAGTTCAAGAGACTAAACATGATGACCCGGAAGACCACCCCTAAGATGACGACGACACCAGAGACGACAACCACCGTGATGACGACGACCCTGGAGACGATGACCCTGAAGACCACCCCGATGACAACGACCCAGGAGACGACGACCCTGGAGACGACGACGACCTGGAAGACCGAGAAGCAGAAGAACAAGAGGCTGCAGAACAAAGAGCAGAAGAACATTAAGCATAACACTAAATATCAGAGCAAAAAATATTATCTAAATTATAAGCAGAAGAAGACTAAGCAGTGTATGGGGGTGAGTCCGTTCCTCCTCGTGGTGCCCCTGGATAAAGCCTGATGCTGCAGGCCAAACTGAACGCGGACAAATGTAACTCTTTTGTGACAGGCAGAACGGAAGGTGTAATCTTCAAACTTTTATAGATAACAACTACGGGAATGCCTGTCACAAATAAGAATATGATGAAGAAGTAGAAAATGATGAAGATAATAGTAAAATAAAAAGAATATGAACAATGTAACCAAAAAAAATAATAGGTAGAAGATGAAGAAGAAGATGAATAAGGTGAAGATAGTTGATGTCAAAGAAGCTGATGATGAGGATAATGAAGAAGAAAGTGTGGGAGAAGTAAAAAAGAAGGTGAAGGGCGTGGAAGTAGTGAAACATCAATATCTGACAAAATAAAAAAAAAATTAACATAGTCAAAATCTTTCTACCGCCGAACGTCATAAAAAAAAACAAAATCCTGCTATTCTATTACATTGGGCTAAACCTCTGTGCCTTTAATGTCTCCGCCACCTCCCCCAATACATCCTACATTATTCTTAGTTGTTTTCCTTCATGTAGAATGAACCTACAAGTTTATAAAGGGTTTTTTTTAATTCCGATATTTTCGTCCCATTGACTTGCATTGGGATCGGGTATCGGTATCGGATTAGATCCGATATTTTGACGGTATCGGCCGATACTTTCCGATACCGATACTTTCCGATATCGGAAAGTATCGCTCAACACTAGTCATTACAAACAGAGTGATCTATTTCAAGTGTTTATTTCTGTTAATGTTGATGATTATGGCTTACAGCCAATGAAAACCCAAAAGTCATTATCTCAGTAAATTAGAATACGTTATAATACCAGCTTGGAAAATTATTTTAAAATCCGAAATGTTGGCCTACTGAAATGTATGTTCAGTAAATGCACTCAATACTTGGTCGGGGCTCCTTTTGCATCAATTACTGCATGAATGTGGTGTGGCATGGAGGCGATCAGCCTGCGAAAATGCTGAGGTGTTATGGAGGCCCAGGTTGCTTTGATAGCAGCCTTCAGCTCATCTGCATTGTTGACTCTGGTGTCTCTCATCTTCCTCTTGACAATACCCCAGTGGTTAGCACTGCAGCCTTGTAGCGCTGGAGTCCTGGGTTCTAATCTCACTCAGGACAACATCTGCAAAGAGTTTGTATGTTCTCTCCGTGTTTGCGTGGGTTTCCTCTGGGTACTCCGGTTTCCTCCCACATTCCAAAGACATACTGATAGGGAATTTAGATTGTGAGCCCCATTGGAGACAGCGATGATAATGTGTGCAAAAACTGTAAAGCGCTGCGGAATATGTTAGCGCTATATAAAAATAAAGATTATTATTATTATTACCCCACACACTAGACCTCAAGCAGCTTGGATTGTGTCTCTCCACTCTTCCTCCAGACTCTGGGACCTTGATTTCCAAGGTCTAGTATGAAGTATCCACAATCAGTGAGGGTTTGGGGAGCCATGTCATCTGCTGGTGTAGGTCCACTGTGTTTTATCAAGACCAAAGTCTGCGCAGCCGTCTACCAGGAAATTTTAGAACACTTCATGCTTCCCTCTGTCGACAAGCTTTTTGGAGATGGAAATTTCATTCTCCAGCAGGACTTGGTACCGTCCACACTGCCAAAAGTACCAATACCTGGTTTAAAAACAAGATTATCAATGTGCTTGATTGGCTAGCTAACTCATCTGATCTTAACCCCATAGAGAATCTATGGGATATCATCAAGAGGAAGATGAGAGACACCAGACCCAACAATGCAGACGACCTGAAGGTGAGACGCCACTATTATACTATTTTGGGATAGACATGACATTTTGGTCACTTCTTTTTTTGCTGATTGTGGAGACTAAAAAAACTAAATTTTGGCTTTTTTATTTTTTTCCTGTTTACAATGTTTATCGATTGGGTTAATTAATTTCATATTATGATAGATCGGACATTCATGGATGCATTGATACCACATTTATACACTGTTTTAGATTTTTTATATCTATTTTTAGTGGGGAAAAAAGTGGGAAATTAAAATATATATATTTTGGAATTTTTAGCAGATTTTTAAAAACTTTCTTTGCTTTTTAGTGTATCTGTTAGCGAACTTAGGGACTCGAATAAGCTATCTCCTGATCTCTTGTACTATACATGGTCACAATCTTCTTTGAAGCTCAACCACAGGCTGGGTTTCAATGGAGCTTCGTGATTGCATACTCAGGGGTTTTCAACAGACACCTAGCTGCCATCGCAACCCATCATCTCAGGGTGGCCAATGGGTTTATAGAATGACACAACCCCATGCCGCCGAGCTGTTAATGTCAGTGTCAGAGATTGGCAGCAGCATTTCACAGGTTAAGAGCAGAACGGAAAGATCGACTCAACATGTGGCTATTAGAGGCACATCTTGGCCGTTATATGCAGTTATTATCTGCAGGGTCTTGGTTGTGCTCAGCCTCCGAGCCCGCTCCATACAACCATTCCTGACTAGCACCATAAATATATAGCTGATGTTGGAAAGAGGATAACAGGGTTTATTAACCTAAGCCTTGGACTAAAGTGAAGACCTACAGATATCACAGAAAATAATGAAACCGTATTACTATTAAGACTTTTGTGCTCGGTTTGTAACCAAAAATAAACTTAATCCAAAAATAGTGCAGAAATATTGAGGCAAACAAGAATCTGAAGCTCAAAGATTAGTCACTAAAATGAGACTTTATGGAGAAAACAAGGACATCGTGTCTATAAAAGGCAGTTATTAACTAGAACATGCGTGATGAGCTATAAATGGCTTGAAAGTCTGGTTTTTGTGCCGTACACAATCATGAACAATTACCGTAGTAAATGATCACCACTAACCATTAAACAACAGACAAGATTGGGTTCTTTGCCACTAATGACAACAACTTGAAAAGTTAAAAAAAAGTATCAGGGGCAACACATTAGGCACACACAAATACACTCAAATGATTATTCTACATATCACAAGAGAAGAACAATTATAAAAACTTGGCCAAAGGAAACGTATCACTCGATTTCTGATGCCCAAACTATGAGCAGCATGAATCAGACCCTGGCGGCACAATTGCAGCCAGTTATAGTTTCCCACACTGCTCCAGCTGATTGACAGGTCTCTCACACAATGAAGAGACCAGTCAAACCTGTCCACTTCAGATCATGTTTTCACTGAAACATCGAAGCATTTCACAGAAAAACATACCTGGCTATATTTATACACCCTGGCTATTACAATAGTTGCCTTATTTTTAATATTGCACTTATTTTTTACTTTTCATTTGCAGTTTGCTAAGTATTATGAACAGTGTAATTCATTAGACAGGTAATGTACTGAGTGGTATCTGCAGTATAGTGAACACCTGCAGCATGAGAAGTGTCCATATGTCTCCAATATCAACCTATTTAGAGGAGAGAAAGAAAATACCAGTAGATTTGATAGCACATAAATATATTCCTGCCTATAATTAACCGCAGAGACCAAACAGCTGTTGCCCCATACGGTCTTATGAAATATGTTGCTTAAATGCTGACTTGACTTGGACTACTGTAAGTTCACATCTGTGTTACAGGCAGGACGGACGGAAGGGCAGTGTTGGTCTCCATCATGTGTGGATACCAGCAATATATTATAGGCAGTGTTGGTCTTCATCATGTGTAGATACCGACAATATAGTTATGGGCAGTGTTGGTCTTCGTTATGAGTATGTTCTGGCCATATAGTTATAGGCACTAGGCAGTGTTGGTCTTCATCATGTGTAGATACCGGCAATATAGTTATAGGCAGTGTTGGTCTTCGTCATGTGTAGATACCGGCAATATAGTTATAAGCAGTGTTGGTCTTCGTTATGAGTAGGTTAGGCCATATAGTTATAGGCAGTGTTGGTCTTCGTCATGTGTGGATTTCGGCAATACAATTATAGGTAGTGTTGGCCTTCATCATGTGTGGATACAGGCAATATAGTTATAGGCAGTGTTGGTCTTCGTCATGTGTGGATACCGGCAATATAGTTATAGGCAGTGTTGGTCTTTGTCATGTGTGGATACCGGCAATATAGTTATAGGCAGCATTGGTCTTCGTCATGTGTGGATACTGGCAATATAGTTATAGGCAGCGTTGGTCTTCGTCATGTGTGGATACTGGCAATATAGTTATAGGCAGCGTTGGTCTTCGTCATGTGTGGATACCGGCAATATAGTTATAGGCAGCGTTGGTCTTCGTCATGTGTGGATACTGGCAATATAGTTATAGGCAGTGTTGGTCTCCGTCATGTGTGGATACAGGCAATATACAGTACAGAGCAAACGTTTGGAAACACCTTCTCATTAAAAGATTTTTATGTATTTTCATGACTGTGAAAATTGTAAATTCACACTGAAGGCATCAAAACTATGAATTAACACATGTGGAAATATATACTTAACAAAAAAGTGTGAAACAACTGAAAATATGTCTTATATTCTAGGCTCTTCAAAGTAGCAACCTTTTGCTTTGATGACTGCTTTGCACACTCTTGGCATTCTCTTGATGAGCTACAAGAGGTAGTCACCGGAAATGGTCTTCCAACAATCTTCATGGAGTTCCCAGAGATGCTTAGCACTTGCTGGCCCTTTTGCCTTCACTCTGCAGTCCAGCTCACCCCAAACCATCTCGATTGGGTTCAGGTCTGGTGACTGTGGAGGCCAGGTCATCTGGCGTAGCACCCCATCACTCTCCTTCTTGGTCAAATAGCCCTTACACAGCCTGGAGGTGTGTTTGGGGTCATTGTCCTGTTGAAAAATAAATGATGGTCCAACTAAACGCAAACCGGATGGAATAGCATGCCACTGCAAGATGCTGTGGTAGCCATGCTGGTTCAGTATGCCTTCAATTTTGAATAAATCCCCAACAGTGTCACCAGCAAAGCACCCCCACATCATCACACCTCCTCCTCCCTCCTGGGAACTAGGCATGTAGAGTCCATCCTTTCACCTTTTCTGCGTCGCACAAAGACACGGTGGTTGGAGCCAAAGATCTCAAATTTTGACTCATCAGACCAAAGCACAGATTTCCACTGGTCTAATGTCCATTCCTTGTGTGTTGTGAATTAGACTTCTTGGCTCCCTCTGGTGGTTATTAGTGATATGACTCTGGGATTTTCTTTCCTCAGTTTGCACCCACCTGGGTCGTTAGTCCAGGGGTGTTGCTATATAAACCTCCTGGATCCTTAGTCCAGTGCCTGGCATCATTGTAATCAGATCCTTTTTGTTTGCTCCTATCTGCTGGTCCTGGTTCGTGCAAAATTAAGCTAAGTCCTGCTTCTTTGTTTTTTGGGTTATTTGCTTGCTCTCATTTTTGTCCAGCTTGTACTAAATGTGATTCCTGACCTTGCTGGAAGCTCTAGGGGGCTGGTGTTCTCCCCCCGGGCCGTTAGACGGTTCGGGGGATCTTGAATATCCAGCGTGGATATTTTTGATAGGGTTTTTGCTGACCATATAAGTTATCTTACTATATTCTGCTATTAGCTAGTGGGCCTCTCTTTGCTAAATACCTAGCTCATCCTTACGTTTGTCTTTTCCTCTTACCTCACCGTTATTATTTGTTGGGGGCTTGTATCCAACTTTTGGGGTCTTTTCTCTGGAGGCAAGAAAGGTCTTTCTTTTCCCTTCTAGGGTTAGTTAGTTCTCCGGCTGGCGCGAGACGTCTAGAACCATCGTAGGTACGTTCCCCGGCTACTGTTATTTGTGGTGCTAGGATTAGATATATGGTCAGATCAGTTACCACTGCCCTATGAGCTGGTTTTTGTGTTTGCAGACTTAGAAACTATTTCTGAGACCCTCTGCCATTGGGGTCATAACATTGTGTTCTTTAGCCCAAGCAAGTCTCTTCTGCTTGTTGCCTGCTGCACAAAGTCTCCTCTTAACAGTTGTTGTAGAGATGTGTCTGCTGCTAGAACTCTGTGTGGCATTGACCTGGTCTCTTATCTGAGCTGCTGTTAACCTGCGATTTCTGAGGCTGGTGACTCGGATAAACTTTTCCTCAGAAGCAGAGGTGACTCTTGGTCTTCCTTTCCTGGGGCGGTCCTCATGTGAGCCAGTTTCTTTGTAGCGCTTGATGGATTTTGCAACTGCACTTGGGGACACTTTCAAAGTTTACCCAATTTTTCGGACTGACTGACCTTCATTTCTTAAATAATGAGGGCCACTCGTTTTTCTTCACTTAGCTGCTTTTTTCTTGCTATAATACAAATTCTAACAGTCTCTTCAGTAGGACTATCAGCTGTGTATCCACCAGACTTCTGCACAACACAACTGATGGTCCCAACCCCATCTATAAGGCAAGAAATCCCACTTATTAAACCTGACAGGGCACACCTGTGAAGTAAAAACCATTTCAGGTGACTACCTCTTGAAACTCACGAAGAGAATGCCAAGAGTGTGCAAAGCAGTCATCAAAGGAAAAGGTGGCTACTTTGAAGAACTTAGAATATAAGACATATTTTCAGTTGTTTCACACTTTTTTGTTAAGTATATAATTCCACATGTGTTAATTCATAGTTTTGATGCCTTCAGTGTGAATTTACAATTTTCATAGTCATGAAAATACAGAAAAATCTTTAAATGAGAAGGTGTGTCCAAACTTTTGCTCTGTACTCTAGTTTTAGGCAGTGTTGGTCTTCTTCATGTGTGGATACTGGCAATATAGTTATAGGCAGTGTTGGTCTCCGTCATGTGTGGATACAGGCAATATAGTTATAGGCAGTATTGGTCTTCATCATGAGTAGGTTCTGGCAATATAGTTATAGGCAGTGTTCGTCTCTATTGTGTGTGGATTCCGGCAATATAGCTATAGGCAGTGTTGGTCTTCGTCATGAGTATGTTCCGGGACTATAGTTATAGGCAGTGTTGGTTTCCGTCATGTGTGGATTTCGGCACTATATTTATAGGCATTGTTGGTCTTCATCATGTGTGGATACCGGCAATATAATTTTGGCAGTGTTGGTCTCCGTCATGAGTAGGTTTCGGTAATATAGTTATAGGCAGTGTTGGTCTTCGTTATGAGTAGGTTCCGGCAATAAAGTTATAGGCAGTGTTGGTTTCCGTCATGTGTGGATACAGGCAATATAGTTATAGGCAGTGTTGGTCTCCGTCATGAATAGGTTTTGGCAATATGTTTAAAGGCAGTGTTGGTCTTCATCATGAGTAGGTTCCAGCAATATAGTTATAGGCAGTGTTGGTTTCTGTCATGTTTGGATTCCAGCAATATAGTTATAGGCAGTATTAGTCGTAGTCATGAGTAGGTTCCGGCAATATAGTTATAGGCAGTGTTGGTCTCTGTCATGTGTGGATTCCGGCAATATAGTTATAGGCAGTGTTGGTCTCCGTCATGTGTAGATTCCGGCAATATAGTTATAGGCAGTGTTGGTCTCAGTCATGTGTAGATTCCGGCAACATAGTTAAATTTGTGTTTTTCTTCTTTAAATGGAACAAAAACAGGGAAATAACCAAACAGATGTGAATGAAGCCATAAAAGTGTTGTCCAGTTTAGAACATCCATTTACATTTACCATATTAGTGAATTTTGGTTACTAGAAGGGAGGGCCTCAATCAAGATAATCATTTTTGGTGAGAGAGGAAAATGGTTACAAAGTGTCCCTAGCTGTAGAAGATGTTCCAGAGATGTCCCAAAGACAGTTGTGCAATGTTTTTCCCTTGTAGTGGTGTTGCAGAGAAGTTGACCACTTACCACTAGGTTTCCCCACAAATCATAGTTGAATGTGGGTGGGTTCCAGCATTAGGATTATTAGGCTAATTGTCAAGGGACTTTTCTAAGGCTAGTATCACATGACAATTTTTTTCTCATCTGACAGAATCGGGTCAATTATGCTGATCACACTCTGATCATAGAATCATCAGAATGTGATGAGTGTGCTCTGATTCTCTCGGATTAGGATAAGATGAGAACATTTTTTTCCATCTTCCCCATTCTATCAGTCTGTGAAAGTCGCACTGCACTCAGGTGTCATCACAGTGCAGTCTGATGTTTTCCACAAACTCATTGACTTTAACGGCCAGTTGCAATTAGAATATCAGATCAAACTCTGGCATGTTGCGATTTTTTTCGCCAGGAACAACGGAATCCGAAGAAATTTATCGAACATGTGCAAGGCCCCATAGACTGACATTGGTCAGTGTGCAATCCGATGTTTTCTCGATCGCATTTGGGCCTCAAAATATGGTATTCTGTACGAGCCCTAACAAGTAAGGATAGTCGAAAAGGGAGTTATAAATCATAGCCTTTGTAGTTGGCCCGCTTTCTGCTATTGTCTGCAGCAATGTCATTATGTAAACAGAGCTGCAGCCAATCACAGAGCTCAGCAGCTTTCCCGATATAGACAACTCATGCACTGTTAACATTTTATCAGTGCTGCAGACAACAAGAGACACTGGGTCCATAGTGGAAAATCAGCACTGGAACGGGAAAGAATGTGTAAGGCACAGTTTGGTGTTCTGCAACAAACTACAGCCGATAAAACAAATTTACTGAAAACGGAAAACCCGTTCAGTGTGACGAGATGGATAGTTTATGCAGTGGGATTGTTATGCAGTTGGATAATGCAAACTCGCTGGAGCAACTGTAATGACCAGGCCGAAAGTTCCCTGCTATCCACCCTCACACGGTGTCCGCAGCCGAAGGAATGACACACACCGGTCTTGGGGATAACAGTTGCTTTTACTTTAGCAGGAACAGGAATTATAACTTGGAACAAATACAGTTCACACTTAGATGCTGAGATGTGATTGGGGTCTGGAGCTTTAAGAGCACTCAATAGTGTCAGTTGATAGCTTACAGAAGGAGGTAGACACAGCAATGTGAGGTTACAGACCTCTACTCGGGGTTAACTTCACATTGTGCCACGGCACGTGCACAAGTACTTATAGGTGAATGTAAAAACTGAGGTGATTCCAGTCAGAAAGACTTTAGAATGATGTCACTTATAGGTGAATGTAAAAACTGAGGTGATTCCAGTCAGAAAGACTTTAGAATGATGTCACTTATAGGTGAATGTAAAAACTGAGGTGATTCCAGTCAGAAAGACTTTAGAATGATGTCTGTAGAGGTTTTAGAGGGAACCCAGGCTCATAGGCCTGCAGGAGATCTTGTAGTGAAAACAGCCTCCACGTGTGTTCTGCTCTCCTTGAGGACATCCCTCAGACTCAAGAACATTCTAGACTTGCCTGAAAAACAGCTCCTCCTATTGACTATGTGACTAGGAGCTGGCCAATAGGACACCGGATTCACATCTCAGATCCTTACAAAACAATAATTATGAGTCATTGTACACTTTCACCATTAGATGACACCATAACACAGCAAATGAGAAATGCATTGCATCTAAAATGGAGGTGACTAGAAATGGAGAATTACAGCTCACAAATGCAGAGAATAATGTAGAGGGGCAGTTAGAGAGTGAACTGTAGTGTACAGAAGCTACTCACAATGCAGGATTACTTAAAGGGAAGGACACACTCTCAACTGGGTCACTACACAACCGAAAATTCACTGGTGTATCCCAGCAGCTGGAAAAGTCTTCAGATGGCAAAGCACAAGAAAAAGCAAGAACTGAAGGCAATGTTTGTATTGATAAATGCAAAGGTCGTGCTCACACTGCAGGAAAGGGTAGAAACCTCAATCAGAAAGAAACGGAAGGCCAGAAGAATGTCATCTTTGGAAGCTTGGCCAGAAGACGCCACCAGGAGACCACCAAGAGAGAATGTCATCTTTGGAAGCTTGAGCGGAAAACTCCACCAGGGAACCACCAAGAGAGAATGTCTATCTTTGGAAGCTTTGCAATCCAGCACCACTGTGCAACCACAGCAGGAAAGTGGTGGCCTGATACAGAAGGGTGTAGGTAAGACAGAAGCTGATTCACCAAAAAGGGAAAGTTTTAGGTTGAAGAGCAACCAGAATTGGCTGTTGTAAAGAGCCAGCGTTGCTTGTCGGCATGTGGCGCTAAAGTTGGTGACAGTGTCATTCACTTTGTCAATTCATTCACAGGGCAAACAAACAGTGCAGAAAACTGGAGTTCTGTACTTTGTTACACTTGGATCACTGTCAAAAATGTCTGCATTTTTCCATGAAGATTTAAAAATAGCTAATCTTTTTCCCAACATCACATGAAGAAAAATGCTGGGTCACCTGCTCCTATGAAAGTCCAACATCCATATGTACATTAAAAACAATGTGACCTCCTGGTGCACAGAGGAATGCATAACAAGGCCGCACAGGAAAAAAAGTCAAAGCGGGCCCTTCTGCTTAGCAATACTGTATATGGGAGTCAATAATAACACATATAAGAGCATCATATAATGTCCAGATAATACCATAATGCAGTGCCCATATAATAGCACACTACAGTATCCAAAAACTGCAAACATGCAGCTCTTAAAGAAAAATTTAACAAAGTACCTATATAATAGCATAAGTTCACACACTTAAAGGAAGCTATCATGGTAAAATTAGCTAATGTTTAACCCCTTCCCGACCTTTGACGCATACGCTGCGTCATGAAAGTCGGTGCCAATCCGACCTGTGACGCAGCGTATGCGTCATGGAGGGATCGCGCTCCTGCAGATCGGGTGAAAGGGTTAACTCCAATTTCACCCGATCTGCAGGAACAGGGGGAGTGGTGCTTCAGCCCAGGGGGGGTGGCTTCACCCCCTCGTGGCTACGATCGCTCTGATTGGCTGTTGAAAGTGAAACTGCCAATCAGAGCGATTTGTAATATTTCACCCAAAAAAAGGTGAAATATTACAATCCAGCCATGGCCGATGCTGCAATATCATCGGCCATGGCTGGAAAACCTAATCTGCCCCCACCCCACCGATCGCCCCCCCAGTGCTCCGTTACGTGGTCCACCCCCCTAAGTCGTCCTGTCCGCTCCTCCGTCCTCCTGTCCGCTCCCCCCATGCTCCGGTGCCCCCTCCCTGTGCTCTGGTCCCCCCCCCCCCGTGATCCGGTCACCCCCCTACATACTTACCGGGCCTCCCGGTGTCCGTCCAGCTTCTCCGTGGGCGCCGCCATCTTCCAATATGGCGGGCGCATGCGCACTGCGCCCGCCGAATCTGCCATCTGGCAGATTCGTTTCAGATGTATTTTGATCACTGCGATATAGCCTATCACAGTGATCAAAATAAAAAAAATAGTAAATGACCCCCCTTTATCACCCCCATAGGGACAATAATAAAAATAAATAAAATATATATTTATTTTTTTTCTGCTAGGGTTAGGGTTAGAACTAGGGTTAGAATTAGGGTTAGAATTAGGGGTAGGGTTAGGGGTAGGGTTAGGGCATGTGCACACAGTGCGGATTTGGCTGCAAATCCGCAGCAGATTGCCGCGGATCCGCAGCGGATTGGCCGCGGATCCGCCGCGGATCCGCCGCGGATCTGCAGCGGATCGGCCGCGGATCCGCAGCGGATTGGCCGCTGCGAATTCGTAGCAGTTTTCCATCAGGTTTACAGTACCATGTACACCTATGGAAAACCAAATCCACTGTGCCCATGGTGCGGAAAATACCGTGCGGAAACGCTGTGTATTTTCCGCAGCATGTCAATTTTGTGCGGATTCCGCAGCGTTTTACACCTGTTCCTCAATAGGAATCCGCAGGTGAAATCCGCACAAAAAACACTGGAAATCCGCTGTAAATCCGTAGGTAAAACGCAGTGCCTTTTACCTGCGGATTTTTCAAAAATGGTGCGGAAAAATCTCACACGAATCCGCAAAGTGGGCACATAGCCTTAGGGTTAGGGTTGGAATTAGAGTTAGGGTACCGTCTCACAGTGGCACTTTGATCGCTACGACGGTACGATCCGTGACGTTCCAGCGATATCCATACGATATCGCTGTGTCTGACACGCAGCAGCGATCAGGGACCCTGCTGAGA
This sequence comes from Ranitomeya variabilis, assembly GCF_051348905.1. NCBI lineage: Eukaryota > Metazoa > Chordata > Amphibia > Anura > Dendrobatidae > Ranitomeya > Ranitomeya variabilis. The sequence goes on along the minus strand of NC_135237.1, from coordinate 68,154,350 downwards.
ATCGTACGTCGTAGCAGATCGTTTGGAACTTTCTTTCGTCGCTGGATCTCCCGCTGTCATCGCTGGATCGTTGTGTGTGACAGCTATCCAGCGATGCGTTCACTTGTAACCAGGGTAAACATCGGGTTACTAAGCGCAGGGCCGCGCTTAGTAACCCGATGTTTACCGTGGTTACCAGCGTAAAAGTAAAAAAAAAAAAAAAACGTACATACTCACATTTCGGTGTCCTTCAGGTCCCTTGCCGTCTGCTTCCCGCTCTGACTGTCTGCCGGCCGGAAAGTGAGAGCACAGCACAGCAGTGACGTCACCGCTGCGCTCTGCTCTCACTGTACGGCGGCACTCAGTCAGAGCGGGAAGCAGACGGCAAGGGACCTGAAGGACACCGAAATGTGAGTATGTACGTTTTTTGTTTTTTTTTACTTTTACGCTGGTAACCACGGTAAACATCGGGTTACTAAGCGCGGCCCTGCGCTTAGTAACCCGATGTTTACCCTGGTTACCCGGGACCTTGGCATCGTTGGTCGCTGGAGAGCGGTCTGTGTGACAGCTCCCCAGCGACCACACAATGACTTTCCAACGATCACGGCCAGGTCGTATCGCTGGTCGTGATCGTTGGTAAATCGTTATGTGAGACGGTACCCTTAGGGTTGGAATTAGGGCTAGGGTTGGAAATAGGGTTAAGTTTAGGCTTGTGGTTAGGGTTAAGGATAGGGTTAGGGTTGTGTTGGGGTTACAGTTGTGGGTAGGGTTGGGATTAGGGTTAGGATTAGGGTTGGATTTAGGGTTACGGGTGTGTTGGGGTTAGGGTTGTGGTTAGGGGTGTGTTGGGGTTAGGGTTGTGATTAGGGTTATGGCTACAGTTGGGATTAGGGTTAGGGGTGTGTTGGGGTTAGTGTTGAAGTTAGAATTGAGGGGTTTCCACTGTTTAGGCACATCAGGGGTCTCCAAACGCAACATGGCGCCACCATTGATTCCAGCCAATCTTGCGTTCAAAAAGTCAAATGGTGCGCCCTCCCTTCCAAGCCCCACCGTGCGCCCAAACAGTGGTTTACCCCCACATATGGGATACCAGCGTACTCAGGACAAACTGGGCAACAACTATTGGGGTCCAATTTCTCCTGTTACCCTTGCAAAAATAAAAAATTACTTGCTAAAACATAATTTTGAGGAAAGAACAATTATTTTTTATTTTCACGGCTCTACGTTATAAACTTATGTGAAACACTTGGGGGTTGAAAGTGCTCACCACACATCTAGATAAGATCCTTTTGGGGTCTAGTTTCCAAAATGGGGTCACTTGTGGGGTGTTTCTACTGTTTAGGCACATCAGGGGCTCTGCAAATGCAACGTGACGCCCGCAGACCATTCCATCAAAGTCTGCATTTCAAATGTCACTACTTCCCTTCCGAGCCCTGATGTGCGCCCAAACAGTGGTTTACCCCCACATATGAGGTATGAGCGTACTCACAACAAACTGGGCAACAAATATTGGGGTCCAATTTCTCCTGTTACCCTTGTGAAAATAAACAATTGCTTGCTAAAACATCTTTTTTGAGGAAAGAAAAATTATTTTTTATTTTCACGGCTCTGCGTTGTAAACTTCTGTGAAGCACTTGGGGGTTGAACGTGCTCAGCACACATCTAGATAAGTTCCTTGGGGGGTCTAGTTTCCAAAATGGGGTCACTTGTGGGGGGTTTCTACTGTTTAGGCACATCAGGGGCTCTGCAAACGTAACATGATTCCCGCAGACCATTCCATCAAAGTCTGCATTCCAAATCGTCACTACTTCCCTTCCGAGCCCCGCCATGTGCCCAAACAGTGGTTTACCCCCACATATGGGGTATCAGCGTACTCAGGAGAAACTGGACAACAACTTTTGGGGTCAAATTTTTCCTGTTACCCTTGGGAAAATTAAAAAATTCTGGGCTAAAAAAATATTTTTGAGGAAAGAAAACACATTTTTTATTTTCACGGCTCTGCGTTATAAACTTCTGTGAAGCACTTGGGGGTTCAAAGTGCTCACCACACATCTAGATAAGTTCCCTTGGGGGTCTAGTTTCCAAAGTGGGGTCAATTGTGGGGAGTTCCTACTGTTTAGGCACATCAGGGGCTCTGCAAACGCAACGTGACGCCCGCAGAGCATTCCATTAAAGTCTGCATTTCAAAACGTCACTACTTCCCTTCCGCTCCCCGACGTGTGCCAAAACAGTGGTTTACCCCCACATATGGGGTATCAGCGTACTCAGGAGAAACTGCACAACAACTTTTGGGGTCCAATTTCTCCTGTTACCCTTGGGAAAATAAAAAATTGTGGGTTAAAAAATCATTTTTGAGGAAAGAAAAATATTTTTTTATTTTCATGGCTCTGCGTTATAAACTTTTGTGAAGCACTTGAGGGTTCAAAGTGCTCACCACACATCTAGATTAGTTCCTTGTGAGGTCTAGTTTCCGAAATGGGGTCACTTGTGCGGGAGCTCCAATGTTTAGGCACACAGGGGCTCTCCAAACGCGACATGGTGTCCGCTAATGATTGAAGCTAATTTTCCATTCAAAAAGCCAAATGGCGTGCCTTCCCTTCCGAGCCCTGCCGTGCGCCCAATCAGTGGTTTACTGTTATGACCCCAATGGCGAGGGTCTCAGAGGAACGTGGTAGTCTGCAGAGTACAAAAATCCAGCTCATAAGGCAGTGGTAACTGGGTTGACCATATATCTACTCCTAACGCCAACACTAGAAGTAGCCGGGGATCATTCCTACGTTGATTCTAGATGACACGCGCCAGCCGGAGAATCTAGCTACCCCTAGTAGAGGAAAACAAAGACCTTTCTTGCCTCCAGAGAAGGGGACCCCAAAGCTGGATAGAAGCCCCCCACAAATAATGACGGTTAGGTAAGAGGAAATGACAAACACAGAAATGAACCAGGTTTAGCACAGAGAGGCCCGCTTACTGATAGCAGAATAAAGAAAAGTAACTTATATGGTCAACAAAAACCCTATCAAAATCCACACTGGAAATTCAAGAACCCCCGAACCGTCTAACGGTCCGGGGGGAGAACACCAGCCCCCCTAGAGCTTCCAGCAAAGGTCAGGATATAGATTAGGAACAAGCTGGACAAAAATACAAAACCAAAACAAAAAGCAAAAAGCAAAAGGCAGACTTAGCTGATATAACTGGAACCAGGATCAGTAGACAAGAGCACAGCAGACTAGCTCTGATAACTACGTTGCCAGGCATTGAACTGAAGGTCCAGGGAGCTTATATAGCAACACCCCTAACTAACGACCCAGGTGCGGATAAAAGGAATGACAGAAAAACCAGAGTCAAAAAACTAGCAACCACTAGAGGGAGCAAAAAGCAAATTCACAACAGTACCCCCCCCCTTAGTGAGGGGTCACCGAACCCTCACCACGACCACCAGGGCGATCAGGATGAGCGGCATGAAAGGCACGAAAACAGCAAGGCTTAGCTCGAGCACAAGTCCCACAGGACTGCACAAATGACCGCACATCCCTTGACAAGGAAGGCCACCAAAAGGACCTGGCCACCAGATCTCTGTTGCCAAAAATTCCCGGGTGACCTGCCAACACCGAGGAATGAACCTCGGAAATGACTCTGCTGGTCCACTTATCCGGGACAAACAGTCTGTCAGGTGGACAAGACTCAGGCCTATCAGCCTGAAATCTCTGCAACACACGTCGCAGATCTGGAGAAATAGCTGACAAGATAACTCCATCTTTAAGAATACCAACAGGATCAGCGACTCCAGGAGCATCAGGCACAAAGCTCCTAGAAAGAGCATCGGCCTTCACATTCTTTGAACCTGGTAAATACGAGACAACAAAATCAAAGCGGGAGAAAAACAATGACCAGCGGGCCTGTCTCGGATTAAGGCGTTTAGCAGACTCGAGATACATCAGATTTTTGTGATCAGTCAAGACCACCACACGATGCTTAGCACCCTCGAGCCAATAACGCCACTCCTCAAATGCCCATTTCATGGCCAACAACTCCCGATTGCCCACATCATAATTTCGCTCGGCAGGCGAAAACGTCCTAGAGAAAAAGGCACAAGGTTTCATAACAGAGCAACCAGGGCCTCTCTGCGACAAAACGGCCCCTGCCCCAATCTCCGAAGCATCCACCTCAACCTGAAAGGGAAGCAAGTGAGACGTCAGGCTGGCACAAAACAGGCGCCGAAGTAAACCGGCGTTTCAACTCCTGGAAAGCCTCCACGGCAGCAGGAGCCCAGTTAGCTACATCGGAGCCCTTCTTGGTCATATCCGTCAAAGGTTTCACAATGCTAGAAAAATTAGCGATAAAACGACGGTAGAAGTTAGCGAAGCCCAAGAACTTCTGAAGACTCTTAACTGACGAGGGCTGAGTCCAATCAAGAATAGCTCGGACCTTGACTGGGTCCATCTCCACAGCAGAAGGGGAAAAAATGAACCCCAAAAAGGGAACCTTCTGTACACCAAAGAGACACTTTGAGCCCTTGACAAACAAAGAATTTTCACGCAAAATTTTAAAGACCAACCTGACCTGCTCCACATGCGAATCCCAATTATCAGAAAAAACCAAAATATCATCCAGATAAACAATCAAAAATTTATCCAGATACTTCCGGAAAATGTCATGCATAAAGGACTGAAAAACTGAAGGCGCATTGGAGAGCCCAAAAGGCATCACCAAGTACTCAAAATGACCTTCGGGCGTATTGAATGCGGTTTTCCATTCATCACCTTGCTTAATGCGCACAAGGTTGTACGCACCACGAAGGTCTATCTTGGTGAACCACTTGGCACCCTTAATCCAGGCAAACAAGTCAGACAACAGCGGTAAAGGATACTGAAATTTGACAGTGATCTGATTTAAAAGCCGATAATCAATACAAGGTCTCAAAGATCCGTCCTTTTTTGCCACAAAAAAGAATCCCGCACCAAGAGGGGAAGAAGACGGACGAATATGTCCTTTCTCTAGAGACTCCTTGATATATGAACGCATAGCGGTATGTTCAGGTACCGACAGATTAAACAGTCTTCCCTTAGGAAATTTACTGCCTGGGATCAAATCTATAGCACAGTCACAGTCCCTATGAGGAGGCAGTGCACTGGACTCAGACTCACTGAAGACATCCTGATAATCAGACCAATACTCCGGAACTTCCGAAGGCGTAGAAGAAGCAATAGACACAGGCAGGGAATCCTCATGAATACCACGACAGCCCCAACTTGAGACTGACATAGCCTTCCAGTCCAGGACTGGATTATGGGTCTGTAACCATGGCAGCCCTAAAACAACCAAATCATGCATTTTATGTAAAACCAGGAAACGTATCACCTCGCGGTGTTCAGGAGTCATGCACATGGTAACCTGTGTCCAATACTGCGGTTTATTTGCTGCCAATGGTGTAGCATCAATACCCCTAAGAGGAATAGGATTTTCTAATGGTTCAAGAGTAAAACCACAGCGCTTAGCAAATGAGAGACCCATGAGACTCAGGGCAGCACCTGAATCTACAAACGCCATGACAGGATAAGATGACAGTGAGCAAATCAAAGTTACAGACAGAATAAATTTAGGTTGCAAATTACCAACGGTGACAGGACTAACAACCTTAGCTATACGTTTAGAGCATGCTGAGATAACATGTGTAGAATCACCACAGTAGTAGCACAAGCCATTCCGGCGTCTATGAATTTTCCGCTCATTTCTAGTCAGGATTCTATCACATTGCATTAAATCAGGTGTCTGTTCAGACAACACCATGAGGGAATTTGCGGTTTTTCTATCACATTGCACCGAATTAGGTGTCTGTTCAGACAACACCATGAGGGAATTTGCGGTTTTGCGCTCCCGCAACCGCCGGTCAATTTGAATAGCCAGTGCCATAGTATCATTCAGACCTGTGGGAATGGGAAAACCCACCATAACATTCTTAATGGCTTCAGAAAGGCCATTTCTAAAATTAGCGGCCAGTGCACACTCGTTCCAATGTGTCAGCACGGACCATTTCCGAAATTTTTGGCAATACACTTCAGCCTCGTCCTGCCCCTGAGACATAGCCAGCAAGGCTTTTTCTGCCTGAATCTCAAGATTGGGTTCCTCATAAAGTAAACCGAGCGCCAGAAAAAACGCATCAAGATCAGCCAATGCCGGATCTCCTGGCGCCAGCGAAAAAGCCCAATCCTGAGGGTCGCCCCGTAAGAACGAAATAACAATTTTTACTTGCTGAGCAGAATCTCCAGATGAACAGGGTCTCAGGGACAAAAACAATTTACAATTATTCACGAAATTCCTAAACTTAAACCTGTCTCCGGAAAACAGTTCAGGAATCGGTATTTTAGGTTCTGACCTAGGATTTCTGATAACATAGTCTTGTATGCCCTGCACACGAGTAGCCAGCTGGTCCACACTTGTAATCAAGGTCTGGACATTCATGTCTGCAGCAAGCATAGCCACTCTGAGGTAAAGGGGAAGAAGAAAGAAAAAAAAAAAAAAAAAAAAAACCTCAGAATCTTCTTTCTTATAATCCCTCTTCTGCAATGCATTAAACATTTAATACTGGCCTGGCAAACTGTTATGACCCCAATGGCGAGGGTCTCAGAGGAACGTGGTAGTCTGCAGAGTACAAAAATCCAGCTCATAAGGCAGTGGTAACTGGGTTGACCATATATCTACTCCTAACGCCAACACTAGAAGTAGCCGGGGATCATTCCTACGTTGATTCTAGATGACACGCGCCAGCCGGAGAATCTAGCTACCCCTAGTAGAGGAAAACAAAGACCTTTCTTGCCTCCAGAGAAGGGGACCCCAAAGCTGGATAGAAGCCCCCCACAAATAATGACGGTTAGGTAAGAGGAAATGACAAACACAGAAATGAACCAGGTTTAGCACAGAGAGGCCCGCTTACTGATAGCAGAATAAAGAAAAGTAACTTATATGGTCAACAAAAACCCTATCAAAATCCACACTGGAAATTCAAGAACCCCCGAACCGTCTAACGGTCCGGGGGGAGAACACCAGCCCCCCTAGAGCTTCCAGCAAAGGTCAGGATATAGATTAGGAACAAGCTGGACAAAAATACAAAACCAAAACAAAAAGCAAAAGGCAGACTTAGCTGATATAACTGGAACCAGGATCAGTAGACAAGAGCACAGCAGACTAGCTCTGATAACTACGTTGCCAGGCATTGAACTGAAGGTCCAGGGAGCTTATATAGCAACACCCCTAACTAACGACCCAGGTGCGGATAAAAGGAATGACAGAAAAACCAGAGTCAAAAAACTAGCAACCACTAGAGGGAGCAAAAAGCAAATTCACAACAGTTTACCCCCACATATGGGGTATCATCGTACTCAGGACAAATTGGACAACAACATTTGGGGTCCAATTTCTCCTATTATCCTTGGAAAAATAAAAAACTCCGGGCTAAAAATCATTTTTGAGGAAAGAAAAATATTTTTTTATTTTCATGGCTCTGCGTTAAAACCCCCAGGTGCTTCACAGAAGTTTATAAGTGCTCACTATACATCTAGATTAGTTCCTTGGGGGGTCTAGTTTCCAAAATGGGGTCACTTGTAGGGGAGCTCCAATGTTTAGGCACACAGGGGTTCTCCGAATGCAACATGGTGTCCACTAACGATTGGAGCTAATTTTCCATTCAAAAAGTCAAATGGCGCGCCTTCCCTTCCAAGCCTTGCCGTGCACCCAAACAGTGGTGTACCCCCACATATGAGGTATCGGCGTACTCAGGAGAAATTGCCCAACAAATTTTAGGATCCATTTTATCCTGTTGCCCATGTGAAAATGAAAAAATTGAGGCTAAAAGAAATTTTGTGTGAAAAAAAAGTACTTTTTCATTTTTACGGATCAATTTGTGAAGCACCTGAGGGTTTAAAGTGCTCACTATGCATCTAGATAAGTTCCTTGGGGGGTCTAGTTTCCAAAATGGGGTCACTTGTGGGGGAGCTCCAATGTTTAGGCACACAGGGGCTCTCCAAACTTGACATGGTGTCCGCTAACGATGGAGATAATTTTTCATTCAAAAAGTCAAATGGCGCTCCTTCCCTTCCAAGCCTTACCATGTGCCCAAACAGTAGTTTACCCCCACATATGAGGTATTGGCGTACTCAGGAGAAATTGCCCAACAAATTTTAGGATCCATTTTATTCTGTTGCCCATGTGAAAATGAAAAAATTGAGGCTAAAAGAAAATTTGTGTGAAAAAAAAGTACTTTTTCATTTTTACAGATTAATTTGTGAAGCACCTGGGGGTTTAAAGTGCTCACTATGCTTCTAGATAAGTTCCTTGGGGGGTCTAGTTTCCAAAATGGGGTCACTTGTGGGGGAGCTCCAATGTTTAGGCACACGGGGGCTCTCCAAACGCGACATGGTGTCCGCTAAAGATTGGAGCCAATTTTTCATTCAAAAAGTCAAATGGCGCTCCTTCCCTTCCGAGCCCTGCCGTGCGCCCAAACAGTGGTTTACCCCCACATATGAGGTATCAGCGTACTCAGGACAAATTGAACAACAACATTCATGGTCCAGTTTCTCCTTTTACCCTTGGGAAAATAAAAAAAATGTTGCGAAAAGATCATTTTTGTGACTAAAAAGTTAAATGTTAATTTTTCCCCTCCTTGTTGCTTCTGCTGCTGTGAAACACCTGAAGGGTTAATAAACTTCTTGAATGTGGTTTTGAGCACCTTGAGGGGTGCAGTTTTTAGAATGGTGTCACTTTTGGGTATTTTCAGCCATATAGAACCCTCAAACTGACTTCAAATGTGAAGTGGTCCCTAAAAAAAATGGTTTTGTAAATTTTGTTGTAAAAATGAGAAATCACTGGTCAAATTTTAACCCTTATAACTTCCTAGCAAAAAAAAAATTTCTTTCCAAAATTGTGCTGATGTAAAGTAGACATGTGGGAAATGTTATTTATTAACTATTTTATGTCACATAACTCTCTGGTTTAACAGAATAAAAATTCAAAATGTGAAAATTGCAAAATTTTCAAAATTTTCGCCAAATTTCCGTTTTTTTCACAAATAAACTCAGAAATTATCGACCTAAATTTACCACTAACATGAAGCCCAATATGTCACGAGAAAACAATCTCAGAACCGCAAGGATCCGTTGAAGCGTTCCTGAGTTATTACCTCATAAAGGGACACTGGTCAGAATTGCAAAAAATGGCAAGGTCATTAAGGCCAAAATAGGCTGGGTCATGAAGGGGTTAAATCAGGTTTTTCTGCCACATTTATTAAAAAAAATCGAAGTAGGTTATTTTCACATCACGATCTTTACTAAATAAAAAATGTTTGAAAAATTGTAATTCTCACAATGGCCACTGGGGTTTTTATAGACTCCATTTTTTGGTCAATAGAGCTGTGTGAGGGTTTATTTCAGAACCAAATAATACAACCATTATCTGCTGGTAATACTGCAGACTCGGCTTCTGAGCATGCTTCAAAGACGGGTAATATAAATATGACGTACCAGTATGTCATATGTCAGGAAGGAGTGACTGTAACATCCGCTAACTCAACTCAACTGGCTACTTGATGCATGCCTTCGTTATCTCCACGAGGCCTTTCTCCTTAAACTATACGATCTCACATTTATTTTGGTCTTTGGTATTCATTTGTCCATGAAATATAGTATGTCTGGTTTTATATAGCAGGAGCAGTACGTTTATAAATTAGGTGGCCTTCTTGAGCTTTATGTCAGCACCTATTAGTCTAACCTTCATATTTCCATCTTCTGAAGTGACAAGTGCTTGAGCAATAAGGTCCATTAGAACTACTTGCCACTAAGGTGTTATTTTATCCAGTAATTTTGAGATTTGATCAGGCTTGTCTTTTAGACCAGACTATCTGTTTGCTGCCCATCATCACTTTCTACCTGTCAACTATTATGCTGGAACTCTGACAGTCCCAACCTTGGCCTGCATGTGATTGTGAACCATTTCACTACCACTTCTGCCTGAAAACTTTGTGCTCCGTCATGGTGTGTCCATTTTCGTTTCACATCAGCTGTTGCTAACAAAGTCACTTTTTGGTGTTAGAAAAGAAAGATGGTAATAAAGCAGCACTCAAGGCTCAATAATTTTCATGGAAGTATATATTTACTTATATAGCACCATTAATTTCACAGCGCTTTACAGACATCATTACCACTGTCCCCATTGAGGCTCATAACCTAAATTCCCTAACAGTATGTCTTTGGAGTATGGAAGGAAACCAGAAAACCAGGAGGAAATCCGCACTAACACGGGGAGAACATACAAAGTCTTAGGCGGGAATTGAACCTGGACACCACTGCTACAAAGCAAAAATGTTAACCACTGACCCATCATGCTGCCCATAATTTTTAGACTCAGTTGTTCACAGATTGTTGAACCTCTGACCATCTTTGCTTCTTAGAGACTCTGCCTCTCTAACATTCTTTTTATACATAGTCCTGTGACTTTGACTTTAGCTCTTTTCTATTAGTACCTCTTCCTTTTTCAGCCTTTTGTTAGCCCTATCCCAACTGATTTGAGATGTGTTGCTGCTTGTAATTTATAAAAAAGATATTTTTTTCAAATGAAATGGATTAATGTTTAATTTTCACCTCCTTATCTGTGTTGTGTGTTCTATTGTGATTAAAATATGGCTAGGAGATATTTCCAAATCATTGCATTCTTGTTTTCGTTACATTTTAAACAACGACCTAACTTTTTTGAAGTTAGGGTTGTATTTTTGCAGCTGACCCCAAGCTATGTAATATAGTGCATGCTATAAGAGAAGTTCATAAATTTCAAGCTGGAAAATGGTTAAAACTGTGGGAGTCACGTACAGAGGAGGATCTCAGTGTACTTGTAGATCAAATATTGAATAACATGCAGTGTTATTCACCTTTCGGTAAGGCCAGCAGGATATTCTCGTGTAAGGCTACTTTCACACTAGCGTCGCTCGACGCACGTCGCAATGCGTCGTTTTGGAGAAAAAACGCATCCTGCAAAGTTGCCCGCAGGATGCGTTTTTTCTCCATAGACTTACATTGCGACAGATTGCCACCCGTCGCATCCGTCGTGCTACGGATGCGTCGTGTTTTGGCAGACCGTCGGCACAAAAAAAGTTCCATGTAACTTTTTTTGTACGTCAAGTCCGCCATTTTCGACCGCGCATGCGCAGCCGAAACTCCACCCCCTCCTCCCCGGAACTCACAATGGGGCAGCGGATGCGTTGTAAAACTGCATCCGCTGCCCACGTTGTGCTACTTTAACTCACTGTCCGTCGGTACATCGGGCCGACGGTTTGCGACGGCCCGTACCGACGGACTAGTGTGGAAGTAGCCTAAGAGGCATGGACTTACAGGATAAAAACAAAATATTACCACCAATAAAAGTGTTTTGTGCACCATGGATAATATTTTGTATTAAAATGATGTGAACATGCAATTACCGTAGATATCCACTTCTTGTTTGAATGTTGACCAAGTTTGATCAGAAAGGAACATTTTGGTTCCTTTTGCAAAATAATTGTTTCGTACTTTTTTCCCTCTCCTGAAAATCAATGAGAAACAAAATTCTGAAGTTAATTCAGACTCCTTCTCTTTGCAATTTATGCTTGATGAACCAGAAGGACATATGTATTTTTATATTTGAACTGTTATAAAAGTGGGATAGTTTCACTTTTCGCAATTCATCTATTTTTCATCTCCAAAAGATATAACGGGGGGGGTCGGGGGGCACCATTTTATCAATTCTGTATTGTCTGCTGAGATATGCGAGTTCTGTTGTAATATCGGTCCTACTCTCGTTAACACTGGAATATCCTCAAACAAAAAATATAACACTTTTCATTTTGTGTTTTTTTTATACTAAAGGGGTGGTCCAAAACTAACATTTGTTTTACTCTTATATATCTGTCTAGTTAATGTCATAATCAAATCTCATTTCTAATATACTTTAAGTTAAAAGGTCCTTTTGTTTCTCACTATTCTATCTAACTGATTTATGTTTTTTTACCTACTTCCGCAGCCTCTGCCCCCACACTGCTGTAGCCAGGACCAGCTCCAGGTTTTTGAGGGCCCCGGGCGAAAGAGTCTCAGTGGGCCCCCCCCTTTAACACACACCACGATTCATGATCGCAAATAACACAGCCATGTATTATATAACACAGCCCACATAGTATATAACACAGCCACGTAGCATATAACACAGCCATGTAGCATATAACACAGCCATGTAGCATATAACATAGCCATGTAGTATATAACAGCCCAAGTAGCATATAACACAGCCACGTAGCATATAACACAGCCATGTAGTATATAACAGCCCATGTAGCATATAACACAGCCACGTAGTATATAGCACAGCCCACGTAGCATATAACAGCCCATATAGTATATAGCACAGCCACATATTATATAACACAGCCCAGGTAGTATATAGAACAGCCATGTAGTATACAGCACAGCCCACATAGCATATAACAGCCCACGTAGTATATAACACGGCCCACATAGTATATAGAACAGCCATGTAGTATATAGCACAGACATGTAGTATACAGCACAGCCCCCCTCCCCCCAAGAATGGCCCCATAGTCCAGTACTGAGTACTCAGTGTTATAGTTAAAAAAAAACAACTCCTCACCTCTCAATGTTCCCGTGCCACGCTGCTCCCTGCTCCGGTCTTGGCGGCTGCCGCTACACTGCCTGACACACAGCGAGTGCGTGATGACATCATTGCGCACCCGCAGTGTCAGAGGCAGAGCGGAATGATGGGAGAGGGAGCGTCAGGTGACGCTCTCTCCTCCATCATTTGCTTTGAATTTTACCAGCAGACGCCGGTATAGTTCAATGCAGCGGGGGAGTCAGCGCTGGTGGCAGGCGGGCCCCCCTGCCTCACTGGGGCCCCATAGCAGCTGCATGATGTGCCGCTAGCTCAGGGCCCCTGGGGGAGCAGCGGCCCTAGGCACTGGCAGCTGCCTGCCCCTAATGCCGGCCCTGAATGGCCCTCCCTGTCTCGCCAGGGGCCCGGCGCTTGCCCGGGTACGCCGGGTGCTGATGCCGGCCCTGGCTGTAGCATCCTCGCCCAATTTGAAACAAAGCATCATCAGAGATATCCATTTCAGGGGCTGGGTTAGTCCCTGCTTTACTGAGCATTTGTCAGTTATCAATTCCGACGTATGCTCAGTTTGAGAACCCTTCTTACACGGCACTGTTCTTCTCAGTGCACAGTGACAGTGCGTTCCTTTGCTGATGAAAAGTGACAAGCCAGCAAGAGAGAGCACTGTCATTGCACATTGTAGGGGGAAAACCTGGCTAGCTGGGACTAGCCAGGACAGGGACTAGCCCAGAAACTGAAATGGACATCATTGATGATGACTCATTTGAGTATCCCAGCATACACTGGGGGCTCTCAAACAGAGTCATCAAACAGGAAGTAGATAAAAAAAAAAAAGGATTTAGATAACATAGTGAGGGAACAATAGTGACTTTTTAATTAAGTATATTAGAAAATATATTAGATTATGATATTAAATAGCAAATAAATGTTAGTTTCAAACCTGTTGCCGGCTTGTTACTACTGACCTGAGCTGGCGAGTGAGTGGACTCTCATTATGCACATTGCACTGTGATAGAGGAGGGACTAGCCTAGCCCCTGAAAGGAAGGTCGCCAATCACAGCTCATTTCAGGGAAGGGGCAGGGGATGCGGAAGTGACCACAGCCTCTGCCCCCCTGATGTCGCTTTGTTGGGGTATCCCAGCATACACTGGGATTTTCTCTTGGCAAGTCAGTCCCGACCCTGACTTCTACGTCTCAACAACTCTGTCCCTGACTTGTGTGGAGAGCTCCTTGGTCTTCATGGTGGTGTTTGGTGCATTTTGCTTAATGGTGTTGCAGCCTCTGAGGCCTTTCAGAGAAGGTAAAGTGTACATACTGACCGACCATGTGACACTTAGATTGCAAACAGGTGGACTTCCTTGCACTAAGCATGTGACTTATGAAGGCAATTGCTTGCACCAGAATTTTTTTAGCAAAAGGGGTGAATACATATGCAAATAGCAATTTTTAGTTATTTGAAAATATAATTTTAAATTGTGCCAATATTTTTCACGCTTCACTTCACTAATTTAGACTATTTAGTGCTGATGCATCACACACAAATCGGATTACAAAAATATTTAAACACAGGTTGTAATGTAACAAAATAGGTAAAAGGCCAAGGGGGAGGGGGTGTTGAATACTTTCGCAAGCCACTGTATATTTTTGCTATAATAGTAGCAAGAAGTAACATTGGCAGAGGACATTTATTTCCCACAACAGATGACAGCATTTTTCTAACCACTATGTTGGCTAACTAATTGTTCTTTAATAGAAAATTGCCTGAATTTGCTGAATTTCAGAGCAGCATCTCACTAAGGATGTGTGGCAGGAGATGATGAGTAGCTTGTGACTGATTACCAGCTAAGGTATAAGCTCATCCTGGGCAGAGAGGCTTTAATTTCACTTTTATATAAAGATAATGTTATATGTTTTTAGTAAAGTTTTTTTTTTTTTAATCTTTCTTTAAAAAGATAAATATGTTTATGACTTCTAAACAAGATGTACAAGGGCACTAGTTGGAATTTGCCTTTGTTTTTTCTTGTATATGAACATGGGCAGGTGAATGACCCTTTGTTATTTGAAGTTAAGAAATCGATAAGCTATTTCTGAAACTTCATTGAGAAAAACACATTTTTGGAGCAATTCCAGGATTAGCCTACCCCCCTCCGCCATCACACTCTATGTGCTGTATATCTAGTGAATGACAAGTAAGGAGGTTCAAGAGTTATTTCCATGTGCAAAGATGAGTATAGCCAGAAAGTAGTTTTAAAAACAAACCAATTTCCATTTACTTTTTTTTTTTTTTCTTAAACCCTCTCCTGATAATTACAACTGTATTTTATTTGTCTACTGGTAAAACCATTGACCGGACATATGCAGTGTTTACAAGCTCTTTCCAGTTGAGCTTGTAAGCGCTGCTCTGAAGCTGTTGAGGTTTGCTCAAGCACATTAAGAGCTCCGGATCCCTGCCAGTTTCAGTGTTACTGCACATCTCTCAAGGCGAAGCTGTCTCATATAACAGCAATGGAGAGATCACAGTCCGAGCCAGTATCAGAACGACGCAGCTGGCTTCAACTGGAAATCAAGCAAGCGTGTCCATTTCCCAGCAAGCAGAAAGACAGGAGGTTCAGTAGTGGTGCACGCCTCCTTAATGGCAATCCTGAAACAACTCCTCTAAACTCTGTAAGGAGTTTGTATGTTCTCCCCGTGTTTTCATCGGTTTCCTCCGGGTTCTCCGGTTTACTCCCACTATCCAAAGACATACTGAGGTAAAGGATCTCCCTAAGGCAGGGGAAAAAAGGAGTGCTATCTAAGCATAGGGAATCAAGTGGTGGATAAGTCAGGTGAGACGTAAGGTAATTTCTCACCTGGTATGGTTGTGCTAGCTGAGGCACAACGCTAGGAAAGGTAAATCCAATATGTGTGTGGACTACTGCCAGCCTGGTGGATCATGGAAGATTCCTCCAATGGAGTTCCAACGACAGTGAGCAGCAAAGGTATTCCAGGGAAATGACGCTTCCACCTCTCCACTTCAGGAAGTAGCCGAGCTGAATGCTCCCGTGGTGGGTATTTTAATAAAAACAATCACAATAAAAAAGTATTAAAAACACAACGCGTTTCAGCTATGAACAGCCTTCATCAGCCGTCTACCTAGGCTGTTCATGGCCGAAACGCGTTGTGTTTTTAATACTGTTTATCGTCACTGTTTTTATTAAAATACCCACCACGAGAGCATACAGCTCTGCTACTTTCATTTATTTACTCTCTAAGGTGGAGCACCATTTCCCTGGATTCCCTTTGCTCCAAAGACATACTGATAGTGAATCCAGATTGTGAGCCCCAATGGGGACAGTGCCGATAATGTCTGTGGAATTAATGGCACTTTATAAGTGAGTAAAATAAATTATCAATATTACCTAATATTACAGAAAAGGCAATAAATACAGAATCTATATAATTTATTAATTCAGTGCTTTATCATCTTGGCTTCATCCTCCCTAAATGTAGAGCACTGGAGCTACCAATTGCATTTACGGCTCTGTAATTGTGGGGCACAGGGGTAGGGCTTACATAATCACTTGCAGACAGTCTGCTGTGATAGACAGTTTACATCCTTTACAATGCATGTGTCTGGAGATATCACTTCCTTCTGGGCCATGAAACCGTTTAAATGACTCAATCTGTAGGGACTACAGCATCTTAATGGTTAGGCAGTGGTAAGGGACAATGCCTGTCACCCCATCATTACCCTGTAAAACAATTACAGAGTGTCTGCCATGGTTCTTCCAAATTTGAGGTATAAAGCTGGAATAAAAATAAGTGCAATAGGGTCTTATCAGAGTAGAAATGGGGAGACCGAAAGCAATGGTACTCACCTGGTGTGCTTGTGTGACCACAAACACTAAAAATGCTCAAGGCTGCTGCAGACCAACGGCTGGGGCAACATCAGAAGTGGAATAAATGGGTTAATTCTGTGCTGCTGGTATTAAAAATGGAAGAATGATATCCAGGAATGCAATTTATTAGTCAAAACGTTTCGAAGTTCAAAACTTCTTCTTGCCCTGATGAAGTTTGGGAAGTTTGGAATTTTAAACTGCATTGACTAGGCACACTATGGTTAGAGTCATAGAATGGTAGAGTTGGAAGAGACCTCCAGTGTCATCGTATCCAACCCCCTGCTCAGTGCAGGAGTCACTAAACCATCTCAGACAGATGTCTGTCCAGCCTCAGTTTGAAGACTTCCATGGAAGGAGACCTCACCGCCTCTTGTGGCAGCCTGTTCCACTCATTGATCACCTTCACTGTCAAAAAGTTTGTTCTAATATCTAATCTGTATCTTCTCTCTTTCAGTTTCATTCCATTGATTCTAGTATTTCAGAATTAGAATAAAGCTGATCCCTGTTCACTGTGACAGCCCTACATATATTTGTAGACCGCTATTAAGTCTCCTCTCAGTCTTCTCTTTTGCAAGCTAAACATTCCCAAATCCTCTACCATTCCTCACAGGACGTTGCTTGCAGACTGGTTTGTCCTGATGAAGAAGTTTGGAACTTCGAAATGTGTTGACTAATAAACCGCATTCCTGGATACCATTCTTCTGTTCCATTTTTAATACCAGCAGCGCAGAATTAACCCATTTATTCCACTTCTGATGGTTCCTCCAAAGTTACCCAGACAATCCTACAGATGAAATGATCACAGGGGTCAAATCGCTACATTAACTGCATTACAAGGTGTTAGTACTTGGGTAAACGCTGTATTTTAGTTGCATAAATCTCCTTTATAGATACATTCCGCTGTATAACAGCTTATATGTCCCTTATTACTTAATCATAATTGTCAAAGTATAATTCTAACTCTCTCTAGTACGGTGAACTTTAGATCCCTCATCTACAGAATTAATCCCATCCTGAGAGCTCCAAGTAATGTTTAGATAATCCCATAATCCTCTTTCTAGGGAAGAGTGTTTATTAGTGCAGTTAGCCCTGCATCATTGCTCTGTGCCTCCCAATTATAGACGTACCTACAAATGTGCTTCATACAGTACAAGCAGTTTATTACTATCTATCTAACCTAATTCTGGTCCTGGTGAAAGTATGAAATACTGATAACGCTACATAATTAATTAGGGATTAAGAACAATTGTATATTATTGCAACTTTCATCAATCATCTCTTAATATAAACATTAAAGAGTTATTCCTAATTCTGCGTTTCATGGCTGAGATTAAATATTCTGTACCTGGGGACTGCAGAAAGAACCAAGAGGGGAATCCATATAGAACTCTGTTTCACACGACTGTAGCTTTGGTCCAAGTGCTATCCGTAAAAAAAATGGCAACACGAAGACAGCGCCATGACCATTGATATTCTACAGGGCTGTTCAGATGAGCATTTTTTATTTTTTCGAGGACCGAAACAGTGTGAAAAAAATTGTGACCCTCATGGGCTGCTCGCGGGCAGAAAACCAGGAGCAATGCAAGAGGGTCAATGATGTATCACTGGGGAGGGAATAGTTGAGTTTTGATCATTTTGTTATTTTACAATAGTGGCAGTCGTTTTTACATAAGTTTTCATAAGTTGCAAAAATCTGAAAGACACACTTAGAGTATCTAAGGGAAAATTGAACACTTCAGTTTTCACTGAAGATTTAGTATTACATAACCCTAAAAAAATAAATAAATAAATAAATAAAAAAGATATTAAGAAGAACCAAAAAAAAACTAATGCGTAGGCCAAGCTGATACAGTATTAATTGCTCATAAAATAAATAATATCATTATTACTCTGCCATTACATCCCACATGACTAACTGGGAAAATACTACGCAAATTATTATCTTTTTTCCTGATAACTTAGATATCAGAATGACTAGTCACAGTTTATGACCCCGTCTTTGATCATTTCACAAAACAACTACGGTATTTACTGCCAATTTTAGTTAATCATTGACATTTGAGGGTAATACCCTTTGGTCCTATCAGAAAAATAGGAAACATAGAATATACATCAACAGGATTACAAACATCCATAGGTCAAGACTCAAGACCAAAACACATCCAGAATGTGTGGCAAAGTTTCAAAACATATTAATTCTATAGGATGAAGGCAAAATATAAAACACTGAAGCCTCATTGCTACATTTTATGTATTATTTCATTTTGTTTATTTAGAATAATATTTGCAACCTTTTGTCATTTTTGGATTATCACAAAGATACAGTACTTTAAGTTTGGAGATCTGTGGAGGACCCAAAGGGGATTACAACCACCTGAAACGCCGGCCCATTAACTGGAAAGTGAAGGGAAAATGTATCTATCTAACCACTATCTAATCTCCACCTTTACTAAGATAAGGTGGCTTCTGTTTCGGCCAAACAGCTCCGTCCCCGAAGTTCTCCTTTAACATGTATCCATGTCTTCACGATGGGGACAGAGGAGGGTTGAAGAGATCCATACACATTAACGTTGAACGAACCCAGTGATTTCAGCAGGACCAGCCAACAATCTAGTGGAAAGAAGGATCAGGGCCAATTCTTTTGGTTTTAGGGGAGATAAGTCTCCACCAGAAGTAGAGGGGAGGCTTAAGGCCCCGTCACACTTAGCGACGCTAAAGCGATCCCGACAACGATACGACCTGTCAGGGATCGTTGCTGCGTCGCTATGTGGTCGCTGGTGAGATGTCAAACAGTGAGATCTTCCCAACGACGTTGTGTCGTGTCGTTGGTCGTTGTGACCCTGTCACATGGCAGCTATTATGACGATTCAGACCTCGATGAGGGACGTCCTGTGTGAACGAGGTCGTTGGTAAGGTGTCAAACACAGCGATGTGTGCTACCCAGCGGGACCTCAACGATCAAAAAAAGGTCCAGGCCATTCCGACACGACCAGCGATCTCACAGCAGGGGCCTGGTCGCTGCTACGTGTCAAACATAGCAAGATCGCTACTGAGGTCGCTGTTGCGTCACAAAACTTGTGACTCAGCAGTGATCTCGCTAGCGACCTTGCTTAGTGTGACGGGGGCTTTAGACCCCACTTTACATTTTGAACAGTCTGGAGGAATAGCTATCTAACAGCTATGTGACTCAACTGGTCGGGAGGAATAACAAATAAACATAAGAATCAACATATTGAAAAATCAAACATGGCTGATTCTTCTTCCCCCAATATCTGACAGGTGGTCAGGGGATCTAATATTGGAAGGTTAGGATGCCATTCTTCCAATGCATATGGCCACCCTTAGGACTCTCAATTAAGCAGTAAGTCCATTTTATAAAGTATTAAACAACAATATAAGAGCTACGCGTAAGTACTGTTTATACCCCTCATACATTATCATTCACTAAAATAAGCTGTCCCAGAAAAAATTATTGCATTTTCATCTTGCGGTTACTAAGGTTATGTGCTGACGTTGCTACAGTATATGCTGATGACTTGTACTTTCACATGTGCTCAACTTCCTTTTTAAGTTTCTTGATTTTACATTCCTGACAAAGCATAATAGGACAGAAGTGAAAAAATGTGGATGGGCTGCCAGCAACACGTGTTACCTTATGGGCAGGAGGCAGCTAGGCAAGGACTAGTAGACTGCGGAGAGGTATCATTGCCAGGAGGCTGTTAGTGGATGGCACTGGCTATAACAGAGATCAAACTTCAATAAAAACTTTGATATTTTCCCTAAAAACTTTGAAGAGTTTAGAGCTGCAAAAGTTTTCCCAAATTTCTTAATTGACCCCCAATATGGGGACGCTCATAGGATGCACAAAAAAAAGTCCAATACTGGATCAGCTAGAAAATAATTACTCAACAAACCAGAAGTGAGTAACCTAGGTCCAGAGGCACTGGATTGAGGAGGTCCAACAAAGTAAAGAGGTCCGAATACTGAAGGAAACTAATCATGACTACTGATAAAGCAAAAAGGAAAATGACTTGTCCTCTTTAAATATCACAGGGAGAGGTTGGGAGGAGGCTGAAACTATAGTTGTTAATTAACACAATTAGGTTGTGTAGAAGCCACACAATCTGATATCAGTCAAGTAAAACCTGGCAGGTAATAAGGATCACGTTGGTGACTCTAAATAGCAGTACCTTTTATGAGAAGAAGTGAGTTGATAACAGAAATACAAGCCTGGGGCCGAGTTATCACCACAGCTCTGCAAATTCATTAACAAAATATAATTTGTCATTCCAGTTACTACAAAAGAATATATACAACCTGTATTATTACTATGGTCAGAAGGAAGGAATCCACCATCAAAATTAGGGCAGCCACCACCTCCGAATGTTTAAAGGGAACCTGTCAGATTTTGCCACTATAAGATGCGGTCACTGCCTTTCAGGGTTTATCTCCAGCATTCTATAATGCTGTAGATAAGCCCCCAGTCTGACCTGCAAGTGAAGAAAATTAAGTTATATTATACTCACCTGGGGAGCGATCCGGTTCGATGGGTGTCGCAGGTTTGGTCCGGCGCCTCCAATCTTATCATCACCACCCTTCTGCTTGCTTCATCGCTCCCCAGCATAGTGCTCCTGCACAGGAATACTTATCTGCCCTGTCGAGGGCAAAGCAAAGTACTGCAGCGTGCAGGCGCCGGGCCTCGCTGACCTTTCCCAGCGCCTGCACACTGCAGTACTTTACTCTGCCCTCAACAGGACAGACAAGTATGCCTGCGCAGGAGCGCCAATACCGGGGAGCGATGAAGAAGCAGGAGGGCGTCGTCGCAAGAAGATGGGAGGCGCTGGACCCAGACCTGCGACACCCATCGAACTGGATCACACTGGACCGCCCCCCGGGTGAGTACAATATAACTTATCTTTCTTCACTTGCAGGTCAGACTGGGGGCTTATCTACAGCATTATAGAATGCTGTAGATAAGCCCTGAAGGCAGTGACCGCATCATATAGCGGCAAAATCTGCTGACAGGTTCCCTTTAAAGAAGCTCTCCTCCCATCAAAATTATTATCCTCTTAATATATAGCAGTCATCATATTATACAGCACTGTGTACTTACAATTGCTCATTTTGCCTTTCTCCCCAGCTAATTCTTCTCTTTTCCATTAGGTCTATAACATCACATGATTAAAAACTGACTAGCTGAATCCTTTTAGCTCTATGTAGAAACAGGAGGTCAATTTTCCCTGAAGGAGTCATCAGTCACTGCAAATATCTCTGGCAGGGGGAGGAGGAAGCAGCTGGGTCAGGATGTGAAGATGGGAATGATAAATGCAGGGACAAGAAACTTCCTGTTTCTACATGGAGTAGAGAAAACAGAAGAATTTAATGGGTAGAAAGGCAAAATGAGCAAATGTAAGTACACAGTGCTGTGTAATATGAATGATGATTGCAATATATTAAGAGGATAAAAACTTTGATGGCAGATGTGCTTCTTTAATGCAAAGTACAAAATTTGTCAAGATGTCTTGGAACTTCAAAATTATTGTGTAGGTTCTAATTTGCTTTGATCGTAATGAAAGCAGCAGAAGAATAAAGCGGCACATAGCGATCGCTAACATAAACTCTATGGCCGAGTGCTGGGGCCCATAGTGTATAAAAACACCAACAAGCTGCTGACTCAATGACTGCTAAGCGCCAAACCTTCTCGGGCATTAAAGGTTACCTGTCATGTGATACAACGCTATTTACCTGCAGATATGGGGTTAATTTGCAGGTTAATAGTGTTCTGAACCTGCCCGATGCTGGGAGGAAATTAACTTTATTCCACCAGGTAGCATTCAGGTTTCAGTCACAGGGGTGGTCCCGATGCTGGTTCAGTTACCGCTCTGTGTATAGAGAACAACGGCTGTAACTGCACCCCCAGCACTGATTGACAGTCAGTCCTAATGATGAGCAAGCTGTCAATCAGAGCCAGGGGAATAATTAAAGCCAGAGCTTTCTATACTGTGATTCCATGGCGGAGTAGCTGTGGATAAGTCTCCCATCATCTAACACAATGACAAACCTCAAATGGAGTAGTGGAAATATATTCTATGGAGTGATGAATCATGCTTTGCTGAGATCTGATGGACAAGTCTGGGTTTGGCGAATGCCAGGAGAACGTTACCTGTCTGACCGCACTGAACCAACAGTAAAGTTTGGTGGAGGAAGGATTACATTATGAAGTTGTTTCTCAGGGGTCTGAATACTTCAGGACACCAAGACACTTTGGACAATTGTTGCTTCCAACTTTGTGTGAACAGTTTGGAGAACCTTTTCCATTCCAGCATGACTGTGTCCCAGTACAGAAAGCAAGGTCCATAAAGGCATGGTTGGGTGAATTTAGTGTAGAAGAATGTGAATGGCCACACAGAACACTGAGCTCAGCCCTATCCAACGCCTTTGGGATCAACTAGAATTCAGGTCCTCCCATCCAACATCAGTGAATGTCCTCACAAATACTCATCTGAATGAATGGACCAAAAAATTCCAAAGACAGACATCAGGAAAGCCTTCCCAGAAGAGTGGAGCCTGTTTTAGCTGCAAAGGAAGGACCAACACCATACCAATGCCCACGGATTTAGAGAGGGTTGTCATTAAAGGTGTAATGTGGAGGTATCCTTATACGTTAGTCTATAGTGTATATAAGTATACTACAAAACAGCATGTGCCTACTAACAGCCCATGAAGAAGCTGCAGTGAATTTGTTTTATTATTCCGAGAGGTGCGACTTCAAGTTTTGGAAACTTATGGCATAGCACAATCTTTGTCCAATCCCTTGACCTGTGTGAGTGCACCTTTTATTCTCCTGACACTTCACAACTAGATTTTGATTACTAATAAGAGAGCAGAAAACTATACATTTATGGATGCATTATGTTATTTATAATATTCATTGCTCCCAAGATGAAATAAGCACGTTCTTGACATTATTTATTCTATACATAATTTATTCTCTATATAATAATTCGTCTTTATGCCATGATTAACATGAGATTACTATGCTGTCTGAGCAGCTTGATATCTGAATTAGGGTGCTTTCACACTAGCGTCGTACGACGCACGTCGCAATGCGTCGTTTTGGAGAAAAAACGCATCCTGCAAAGTTGCCCGCAGGATGCGTTTTTTCTCCATAGGGTTGCATTAGGCTACTTTCACACTAGCATCGTACAACGCACGACAAATTGCGTCGTTGCGACGTACCGACGCAAGCAGTGAAAGCGCAGCACAACGGGGGCAGCGGATGCTGTTTTTCAACGCATCCGCTGCCCCATTGTGATGTACGGGGAAGCGGGGGCGGAGTTCCGGCCACGCATGCGCGGTCGGAAAAGACGGTCTCGACGCACCAAAAAACGTTACATGCAACATTTTTTGGTGGCGACGGACCGACGCAACATGACGCAACCGTCGCACGACGGTTGCGACGTGTGGCAATGCGTCGCACTGCGTCGCTAATGCAAGTCTATGGAGAAAAAACGCTTCCTGCAAGCACTTTTGCAGGATGCGTTTTTTCTACAAAACGACGCATAGCGACGTGCAGTGCACGACGCTAGTGTGAAAGTAGCCTTAGCGACGCATTGCCACACGTCGCATCCGTCGTGCGACGGATGCGTCGTGTTTTGGCGGACCGTCGGCACAAAAAAAGTTACATGTAACTTTTTTTGTGCGCCGTGTCCGCCATTTCCGACCGCGCATGCGTGGCCGGAACTCCGCCCCCTCCTCCCCGGACATCACAATGGGGCAGCGGATGCGTTGAAAAACTGCATCCGCTGCCCCCGTTGTGCTTTTTTTTCACAGTATGCGTCGGTACGTCGGCACGACGCATTGCGTCGTGCGTCGTACGACGCTAGTGTGAAAGTAGCCCTACTTGTAAAACTTTGTACTATGCCCATTTTCCTCCACATCTTTTTTAGGCAGGATCATATCTCCAGTTTATTTTTATTTTAAATTTTTTATGCTGATTACATAACTAATAAAGATAAATATTATTGGAACATACATATTGTGAATGTAGTCATTTTTGTTGGTTTGCGTATTACTTTGACAGCGGCTCCATCTTCACTATCCCACTTCTCATACGTGGCTTTGTGCCATTTGTTTCTAGGCTGGTACTTTTAATTGTAAACATTTCAAAAGAACATGTCGGTAATTTAGAAATAAGAAGAATCACAGTGAACGGAGTACAATTTTAACGTTTACTAAGATCCACAGCTAAATAAGCAAGCTAATAGCTAGAATGGGTAAACGTAGGCCAAAGAGTTTAAATGCCCAGCATACACATTAGATATTTGATGGTAAAATGATTAGGCTGAACGCTATTTCTCTACACTCCCCCATACACAGAAAAGCTCGACTCTGCCAAATCTTCTTGTATTCTCTATGAGAGAACCACTGCCAGTGATCTCCACCCCAAACAAGAGGACCAGCTGTCGAAATTCAACATGTCAGATCCATCTCTCCCTCAACATCATCTGCCATGGAAGAGATGGCCAATCCCACCAAAATCAACAGGTTCGATTTATTCTAATGTGTCTGGGGTCTTTAAGACGGGCTACATGCAACTTAGTGCCACATACTTTGTTATAGATCTGGCGCATCTTGCTGGACGTTAGCTACTTTCCTCTATAGCAACTCTTAGATTGACTTTTGACTATTAGTTAGTGCGTTCCAGTCTCTATACACAATTAGTAAATGTAGCACATTTTTAAACTTGTCAAATCCACAAATTCTTTTTTAACTAGTTTAAAAAGTGTAAAATACAGCATACATTCAATTCTGAAATGCCCTTGCAAAATCAATCGCATTTTTTTGGCACACCACCACGGCCAATTATAAAAGAGCACTGAAATGTGCTGAGCACCTACATTAGGGAGCATTAAGCTACTTTCCTTTAGATTGTGCAACTACTGTATGCGTGAACGGATGAATAAAAAATACAAAAAATTATTTTGAGCATTACAGGATAGAGCCTAATAGCTACTGTACATATATTATATATACCAGAGGGTGCGGGCTTTGTGTAAGGCATGAATCTGGCATAGGATGCTTTTTATGTCTGATATAAGGTGTCCACTGCATGTTGCTATAACAGGACAAAAGTATTATATACCCAAAAGGCAATATCCCCCTTGTGTAGGCGGCAGGGTGAGGTTGGATGCTCATCGCAGATTTTATTTATCGCCCTGAGTAGTTTATAAACATATTTATTTCCTATGCTTGTAAGTTCGGCAGCTAAATTTCTTGGGATCAGCTGTCAATGCCTGGAAAAAACTGGGGGGCTTGTCACATTTCTTTTTCAGAGTCCACCAAAGGAGAAATCTTGCACAAAATGGAGTCTCTTACACTATGTGAAGATTCAAGCCTCACATAAGTCGACAGAAGAGCTGTGAACAAAAGTAAAAAGGATGGTCTACTTCTAGAGAATTAGACAATGTGATTCCTTCCATTAGCTAAATTTATAAACCAAATCAATCACAGCTCCAACGGCCCCATATACTAACATTTTATTATTATTATTATTATTATTATACATTTTTATAGCGACATTTATTCCACGGCGCTTTACATGTGAATACGGGCAAAAATAGACAAATACATTAAACATGAGCAAAAAAACAAGGCACACAGGTACATAAGGAGGGAGGACCCTGCCCATGAGGGCTCACAGTCTGCAGGGGATGGGTGAGGATACACTAGGAGAGGGTAGAGCTGGTTGTGCGGCAGTTCAGTAGGTTGAGGATCACTGCAGGCTGTAGGTTTATTGGAAGAGGTGAGTCTTCAGGTTCTTTTTGAAGGTTTCTATGGTAGGCGAGTCTGATGTGTCGGGGTAGAGAGTTCCAGAGTATGGGGGAAGCACAGGAGAAGTCTTGGATGCGGTTGTGGGAAGAAGAGATGAGAGGGGAGTAGAGGAGATCTTGAGAGGATCGGAGGTTGCGTGTATGTAGGTACCGGGAGACCATGTCACAGATGTATGGAGGAGATAGGTTGTGGATGGCTTTGTATGTCATTGTGAGGGTTTTGAACTGGAGTCTCTGGGCGATAGGAAGCCAGTGAAGGGCTTAGCATAGGGGAGAGGCTGGGGAATAGCGGGGAGACAGGGTTAGCAAAGTGTAGGATGTATTGGAGTGGTGTCAGAGTGCTAGAGGGGAGTCCAGAGAGTAGGAGGTTGCAGTAGTCAAGGCGAGAGATGATAAGGGCATGCACTAGTGTTTTTGTGGTGTTGCGGTCAAGGAATGCGAGGGTCCGGGAAATATTTTTGAGTTTGGCCGGAATCACTGATATCGAGGGGTACGGCGGACAGTCTTACGTGTATGAGGTTTCCCATACACTTCCATTTGTCAGGGGACAGAAGGATTCAACATCTCATTTCAGACTACTAATCCTTTTGTTCTCTAAAAGATAAGCCAATGTCATGGGTGTCTGGCAGCAGCTCTGTCATAGTAAACGCAGGAGGGACCGTATAGCTGAGCACTTTAGCGCATGGTAGAGTTGAGGAAAGTTTCCAGGACAGCTATCTAAAGTGTAAGAGGGGTTTAACCCCTTAAGCCCCAAGGGTGGTTTGCACGTTAATGACCGAGCCAATTTTTACAATTCTGATCACTGTCCCTTTATGAGCTTATAACTCTGGAACGCTTGAACGGATCCCGGTGATTCTGACATTGTTTTCTCGTGACAATTGGGCTTCATGATAGTGGAAAAATTTCTTTGATATTACCTGCGTTTATTTGTGAATAAAACGAAAATTTGGAGAAAATTTTGAAAATTTCACAATTTTCCAACTTTGAATTTTTATACAATTAAATCACAGAGATATGTCACACAAAATACTTAATAAGTAACATTTCCCACATGTCTACTTTACATCAACACAATTTGGGAACCTAAATTTTTTTTTTTAGGGACCACATCACATTTGCAGTCATTTTGAGGGGTCTATATGATAGAAAATAACCAAGTGTGACACCATTCTAAAAACTGCACCCCTCAAGGTGCTCAAAACCACATTCAAGAAATGTATTAACCCTTCAGGTTTTTCACAGGAATTTTTGGAATGTTTAAAAAAAATGAACATTTAACTTTTTTTCACAAAAAATTTACTTCACCTCCAATTTGTCTTATTTTACCAAGGGTAACAGGAGAAAATGGACCCGAAAATTTGTTGTACAATTTGTCCTGAGTACGCTGATACCCCATATGT
The DNA here is from genome assembly GCF_051348905.1 of Ranitomeya variabilis. Lineage (NCBI taxonomy): Eukaryota > Metazoa > Chordata > Amphibia > Anura > Dendrobatidae > Ranitomeya > Ranitomeya variabilis. The sequence continues at coordinate 68,126,624 of NC_135237.1, read as the reverse complement.
GGGGGTAAACCACTGTTTGGGCGCATGACAGAGCTCGGAAGGGAAGGAGTGCCATATGACTTTTCAATGCAAAATTGACTGGAATTGAGATGGGACGCCATGTTGCGTTTGGAGAGCCCCTGATTTGCCTAAACATTGAAATCCCCCACAAGTGACACCATTTTGGAAAGTAGACCCCCTAAGGAACTTATCTAGATGTGTGGTGAGCACTTTGACCCACCAAGTGCTTCACAGAAGTTTATAATGCAGAGCCGTTAAAATAAAAAATCATTTTTTCACAAAAATGATCTTTTCGCCCCCAATTTTTTATTTTCCCAAGGGTAAGAGAAGAAATTGGACCCCAAAAGTTGTTCTGCAATTTGTCCTGAGTACACTGATACCCCATATATGGGGTAAACCACTGTTTGGGCGCATGGCAGAGCTCGGAAGGGAAGGAGCGCCATTTGACTTTTCAATGCAAAATTGACAGGAATTGTGATGGGACACCATGTTGCGTTTGGAGAGCCACTGATGTGCCTAAACATTGAAACCCCCCACAAGTGACACCATTTTGGAAAGTAGACCCCCTAAGGAACTTATCTATATGTGTTGTGAGAACTTTGAACCCCCAAGTGTTTCACTACAGTTTATAACGCAGAGCCGTGAAAATAAAAAATCTATTTTTTTCCACAAAAATTATATTTTAGCCCCCAGTTTTGTATTTTTCCAAGGGTAACAGGAGAAATTGGACCCCAAAAGTTGTTGTCCAATTTGTCCTGAGTACACTGATACCCCATATGTGGGGGTGAACCACCGTTTGGGAGCATGGCAGAGCTCGAAAGGGAAGGAGCGCCATTTGGAATGCAGACTTAGATGGATTGGTCTGCAGGCGTTACGTTGCATTTGCAGAGCCCCTGATGTACCTAAATAGTAGAAACCCCCCACAAGTGACCCCATATTAGTAAATAGACCCCCCAAGGAACTTATCTAGATGTGTTGTGAGAACTTTGAACCCCCAAGTGTTTCACTACAGTTTAGAACGCAGAGCTGTGAAAATAAAAAATCATTTTTTTTCCCACAAAAATTATTTTTTAGCCCCCAGTTTTGTATTTTTCCAAGGGTAACAGGAGAAATTGGACCACAAAAGTTGTTGTCCAATTTGTCCTGAGTACGCTGATACCCCATATGTGGGGGTGAACCACCGTTTGGCTGCATGGCAGAGCTCGAAAGGGAAGGAGCGCCATTTGGAATGCAGACTTAGATGGATTGGTCTGCAGGCTGTTGTGAATTCCGTTCTCGGGCTCCCTCCTGTGGTCATGAGCGGTATTGTGTGAGTTTGCTCTGGGGCTCCCTCTGGTGGCCTTTAGCGATATGGCTGGTCTTGGCTGGGCTCAGCTTCTTCATTTCCTACTATGCTGAGGCCTATTTAATTCACCTGGCCTTTCATTTGTTGCCTGCTGTCGGTGTATTCAGTCCTGTTTCTGAGAGCTCCTGAATATTCCTTGTGACCAGTCTCCTGCTGGAGAAGTTAAGTTTGTTTGTTCATTTTGCTCATTATTTCCTTGAAAACGTTTCTTGTATATGATGAGTTCAGTCCAGCTTGCTTATATGTGATTTTTCGCTTGCTGGTTAGTTCTGGGGTGCAGAGTGCGCCCCTCACATCGTGAGGTGTGGGGGTTCTTGTATTCTCTGCGTGGTTTAGTTTTTATAGTTTTTGTACTGACCGCACAGACTCCTACATATTTTCAGTCTATCTAGTGTTAGCGGGCCTCATTTGCTAAACCTGTTTCATTTCTACGTTTGTCTTTTCCCCTTAACTCACCGTTATTATTTGTGGGGGGCTGACTAATACTTTGGGGTTATTTCTCTGAGGCAAGTGAGGTCTTTGCTTTCTCTCTAGGGGTAGTCAGTTTCTCAGGCTGTGAACTGTTGTGAACTCTATTTCTGGGCTCCCTCTAGTGGTCACAAGCGGTACTGTGTAGTGTTGTCCTTCTGCAGGTTGGCTTCATCAGCTGGTTCGTTATCCTTGGTTGGTTTTCTATTTAGCCCACCTGGATACTCAGTTCCTTGCCTGCTATCAATGTATTCAGTGCTCTTCAGATTCCGTGTGTCTACCTTGCTCCCAGTCTCTCCAAGACAAGCTAAGTTTTTGTTTGATCATTTTTTGATTATCAGTGTTCATTATGTTTTTAGTCCAGCTCGCTAAAATGTTATTTCTTCGCTTGCTGGTTGCTCTAGGGGACTGAGTTTCTCCCCCCACACCGTTAGTTGGTGTGGGGGTTCTTGAAATCTCAGAGTGGATATTTTGTAAGGGTTTTTTACTGACCGCATAGATTCCCTTTTCTATTGTCTGCTATCTAGTATTAGTGGGCCTCATTTGCTGAATCTGCTTTCACCCCTGTGTATGTGCCTTCCTCTTACCTCACCGTTATTATTTGTTGGGGGCTTCTATATCTTTGGGGATTATTTCTCTGGAGGCAAGAGGTCTTTCTTTCTCTCTAGGGGTAGTTAGTTCCTTAGGCTGGCTCGAGACGTCTAGGAATTCAGGCACGTTCACCGGCTACTTCTAGTGTGTTTGGTTAGGTTCAGATTTGCGGTCAGTCCAGCTTGCCACCTCCCTAGAGCTTGTCCTATGTTTGTTACTTAGCTGGAGTAATTTGTGATCCTCAACCACTAAGGATCATAACAGTGAACGTGGCGTCTAGGATTTTAGGAACGCTCCACGGCTGCCTTTAGTGTTTGTGGATAGGATTAGGATTGCGTTCAGTATAGCTTCCACCTCCCCAGAACTGGTCCTATATTCTGGTCACATGTGTCAGGTCAGTTTTGAGATCCTACCACCGGATCATAACAGCAGGCGTTACGTTGCATTTGCAGAGCCCCTGATGTACCTAAACAGTAGAAACTCCCCCACAAGTGACCCCATATTGGTAAATAGACCCAAGAAACTTATCTAGATGTGTTTTGAGAACTTTGAACCCTCAAGTGTTTCACTAGTTTATAACGCAGAGCCGTGAAAATAAAAACTCATTTTTTTCCCACAAAAATGGTATTTAGCCACTCAAGTTTTTATTTTCCCAAGGGTAACAAGAGAAATTGGACCCCAAAAGTTGTTGTCCAATTTGTCCTGAGTACGCTGATACCCCATATGTTGGTGTAAACCCGTTTGGGTGCACGGGAGAGCTCGGAAGGGAAGAAGCACTGTTTTACTTTTTCAAGGCAGAATTGGCTGGAGTTGAGATCGGACGCCATGTCGCGTTTGGAGAGCCCTGATGTGCCTAAACAGTGGAAACCCCCAATTGCAACTGAAACCCTAATCCAAACACACCCCTAACCCTAATCCCAACCACACCCCTAACCCTAACACAACCCTAACCCTAATCCCAACCATAACCCCAACCACACCCCTAACCCTGACACACCCTAACCCTAATCCCAACCGTAAATGTAATCCAAACCCTAACTTTAGCCCCAACCCTAACTTTAGCCCCAGCCAAAACTTTAGCCCCATCCCTAACTGTAGCCCTAGCCCCAACTCTAACCCCAACCGTAGCCCTAACCCTAGCCCCAACCTAGCCCTAACTCTAGCTCTAACCCTAGCCCTCACCTTAGCCCCAACCCTAACCCTAGCCCTAACCCCAACCCTAACCCTAGCCCTAACCCTAACCCTAGCCCTAACCCTACCCCTAACCCTAATGGGAAAATGGAAATAAATACATTTTTTAAATTTTATTATTTTTCCTTAACTAAGGGGGTCATGAAGGGAGGTTTGATTTACTTTTATAGCAGGTTTTTTAGCGGATTTTTATGATTGGCAGCTGTCACACACTAAAAGATGCTTTTTATTGCAAAAAAATTGTTTTTGCGTCTCCACATTTTGAGAGCAATAATTTTTCCATATTGTGGTCATGTGAGGTCTTGTTTTTTGCGGGACGAGTTGATGTTTTTATTGGTAACATTTTCGGGCACGTGACATATTTTGATCGCTTTTTATTCCGATTTTTTTGAGGCAGAATGACCAAAAACCAGCTATTCATGAATTTCTTTTGGGGGGGCGTTTATACCGTTCCATGTTTGGTAAAATTGATAAAGCAGTTTTATTCTTCAGGTCAGTATGATTACAGCGATACCTCATTTATATCATTTTTTTTATGTTTTGGCGCTTTTATACTATAAAAACTATTTTATAGAAAAAATAATTATTTTTGCATCGCTTTATTCTGAGGACTATAACTTTTTTATTTTTTCACTGATGATGCTGTATGGTGGCTCGTTTTTTGCGGGACAAGATGACGTTTTCAGCGGTACCATGGTTATTTATATCCGTCTTTTTGATCGCGTGTTATTTCACTTTTTCTTTGGCAGTATGATAATAAAGCGTTGTTTTTTGCCTCTTTTACGGTGTTCACTGAAGGGGTTAACTAGTGGGAGTTTTATAGGTCAGGTCGTTACGGACTTGGCGATACTAAATATGTGTACTTTTATTGTTTTGTGTTTTTTTTATTTAGATAAAAGAAATGTATTTATGGGAACAGTATTTTTTTTTTTTTATTTAGGAATTATTATATTTTTTTTTTACACTATCACATTGTCCCAGGGGGGAAATCACTATATAGTGACAGAGCGCTGATCTGACACTTTGCAGAGCAATGTGTCAGATCAGCGATCTGACGTGCACTGCTCCAGGCTTACAGGCGCCTGCTCTGAGCAGGCGCTTGTAAGCCACCTCCCTGCAGGACCCAGAAGTAGCCCCGCGGCCATTTTGGATCCGGGGCCTGCAGGGAGGAGATGCTCGGTACAAGGTGAGCACATCGCCTTGAACCGAGGGTCTCAGGGAAGCCCGCAGGGAGCCCCCTCCCTGCGCAAGGCTTCCCTATACTGCCGGAACACTGCGATCACCGCTCCTGGCACATAGTGCCGGATGTCAGCTGCGATAGTCAGCTGACACCCTGCTGCGATCGGCTGCGCTTCCCCCGTGGCTTTTATCCTAAGTGCGACTCCTAAAGCGACTTATGGCGCTCTCCCCATGCGCTGACTCATACAGGATTCTTGGCTGCATCCAGGCTACCCCAAAACGTCATTTGGAACTGATAGAGACAGGATACATGTTTCTCTCAATACCAGTATATTTGTTGTGATGAAGGTCTGGATGTGGACCAAAAACGTTCAACTTGCCTTTATGGATGCACATCAATAAACATTTTCATTGCACGCCAAAATTTCCTTCAGAGTGCCAAGTTTTTTCTGGTTTTGGCTTTTATCTTAAGTCATATTGCAAGACTCGTTAAAGGGTTGATTGTGACTTATAGGATCGCTACTTCCAACAGGTGGCGCTATAGAGTTTAAAGGGACTCTGTCACCTGAATTTGGAGGGAACAATTTTTAGCCATAGGGGCGGGGTTTTCGGGTGTTTGATTCACCCTTTCCATACCCGCTGGCTGCGTGCTAGCTGAAATATTGGATTGAAGTTCATTCTCTGTCCTCCATAGTACACGCCTGCGTAAGGCAAGATTTGCGTAAGGCAAAATTCAGGTGACAGAGTCCCTTTAAGTCCTCTTTTTCTCTGAAGATGCAATTTGCATATAACACTAGGGTCAGGGAACTTAGATTAACTTAACACTTAAGTGGTGATTTAAGCAGTGAAAGACTGTAAAGATATTGTGTGTAAGGATGGATGGAATTGCTTAATGGAGTATTGGTATACACTCTGTGGTGTGAGGCACAGCTCTTTGCACTGCGGCCATATGGCGCCATAGTGATTGTACTTTATGTACTCTGTTCCAGATACAATGGATCCTGAAGAACATGCTCAGAAATGAGGTTTCATAGACCTCTATGGCAGCTCTATCACTGCTCTGTACAAAACAGGGAAGTAATGCAATTGTGTGCATGAGCCCTTAAAGGGAACCTGTCACCCCGTTTTTTCAAGATGAGATAAAAATAGCGTTAAATAGGGGCAGAGCTGTGCTTTACATTAGTGTATTTTTTGTGCCTTTATTACCCACCTATGCTGCCGAAATACCTTTGTAAAGTCGCCGTTTTGGGCTGTCACTCACGCTGGTCTGGTCATATGGGCGTGGTCACATCGCTGTTTCTCCCCCAGATCTTGCTCATCTTTCCGTTGGTGGCGTAGTGGTGTGCACATGCCCAACAGGCGAGTCCACTGCGCATCTGAAGGAAAAGAGCGCGATCTGCGCTATTCAGCGGTTTATCGGTGGGCGCGGCCATCTTCCTGAGGCGCAGATAGTAGTGCTCGGCTTCCCGGGGCTTCAGGAAAATGGCCGCGGGATGCCGCGCGTGCGCAGATGGAGATCGCGGCGGCCATTTTCCTGAAGCCGAGTTCGCATCTCTTTACAAAGGTATTTCGGCAGCATAGGTGGGGAATAAAGGCACAAAAAATACACTAATGTAAAGCACAGCTCTGCCCCTATTTAACGCTATTTTTATTTAATCTTGAAAAAACGGGGTGACAGGTTCCCTTTAAGATACAGTACTTCAGGCAGCAGTGAATAAAGACAATAAGTATTACAAAGAAGAAATAATATAAATCCGGTGTTTAAAAATATTCCAGAAATAAGTTGCAAAGTCATTATGAAACCAAGATAGTCATGATAATCTAGAAAACCACTCCCAGTGTAGTAAGATGCAGTAAAAGTAATCAATATTTAGCAAAACAGTATTGCATGTTTTTTTATGAACAAGTGCTGTACTTGGTGCAATTAAAGTATGGGGTGAAAATGTCAGGCGCTTCCTGGACTTTGCCCCACAAGTACCTGGTGTTGTAATTGTATTTGTACAGCGGCGCTCCGCAGCCAATTCCACATCACCTGAGCAGGCACACCCTCGCCTCCTTGTTTTTTTTTGTATCTCTCAGGTGACCTAGTATAACCTCAGTGGTATTTGCTAAACGCTCGCTGCACAACAGGATCTAGAACGTGGTCCCAGTAATGAAATACTCACGTGTGCTCAACTATTTTGCACATGAAAGACCACGACATCACCTGTTCTTGTGCAGATGGGCCACAGAAAGGACACTATCTAATCTGAAGGCATTTACCTCTGTAAATGTTTCTCACCAAATAATTTATTTACGAGGAAAGAAATGAGATCATGACAGACTACCCAAAATAGAACAAATTATTAAAAAAAGGTAAAACTAATAAGTAGCATTAGAACAATAATAAATACAGGCTTGAGATAGTAAACAGTTGGGATGTTTCAGTGTCAGTGGATTTCTTTTGGCAAATAAGACATGTTTATTTCTTAGCTGGTGAACAAGGAAACATTTATTTTAACAATAAAAGTCGTGTCTTAAAGGGATTTCCTTGTCTTATTAGGCTGCCGTCACAGTAGCAGTATTCGGTCAGTATTTTACATCAGTATTTGTAAGCCAAAACCAGCAGTGGGTGATAAATGCAGAAGGGGTGCATATGTTTCTATTATACTTTTCCTCTAATTGTTCCACCCCTGGTTTTGGCTTACAAATACTGATGTAAAATACTGACCGAATACTGATAGTGTGACGGCAGCCTTAAACTGATAACCTATCCTATTCACTTAAATAGGAGCGGAGCTGTAGTTCTCAGCAACAGCAACTACACTTCAATTCTCCAGCTCTTCCATGGATACATCTGGAGCTGGAACAGCTTATCAGACCCCCACGAATCAGACCCCTACCAATTTATTTATCACCTTTCCTGGCCATTTGTACAATGTATGGTGAACTTCAGTACAGAATTCACTTTCCTTACAAAGTATCAAAATTTGTGTGATAAATAGTATCAATATTTACGGTATATAAAACTGGTCTCATGTTTAATAACTCAGTGCAGCCAAAAGTAAAGGTGTCTCCTAGATCATGGCATCTCAAACAATTTCTAATGGTTCCTCACCAGACAGACCAAGGTGATGCCCGAGTCTGAACAAGACAGACCAAAGTGATGCCAAGGCCTCACCATTTCTGGTGAATTTCCATGCCAAAAAGATGCAGCCCACCAGTTCGATAAGTAGCAAGCTCGAACACTCAGTTTATTTGGAGGATCATTTTTACATATATGGCCGGGGTCACACTTGCGAGTGCAATGTGAGAAACTTGCACGAGTCTCTCGCATCAATACCCGGCACTGCCGCCGGCACTCGGGACCGGAGTGTGCATGTATTTCTATGCAGCTGAACGCTCCGGTCCTGAGTGCCAGCGGCAGTGCCGGGTATTCATGTGAGAGACTCGTGCAAGTTTCTCACATTGCACTTGCAAGTGTGACCCCGGCCTAAAAGTGAGTTCAGAAGAAGCGGTAACAATTGTGCCAAATGCAGATCCTGCCTGTGAATTTACAGGGGTTGTTCATTACAGGATAGCCCCTTATTAATAGTTCTCCTGTATACTTACCTCCTGGACAGGCACCATTCCTCCGATCCCAGACCTGTGTCCCCAGGTGGCTATGTGCTATAAACAATGTTTTCTGACCACTGCAACCAATCATTTCCTACTTGAATAATTTCCTTGTATTTACAATCTGTTCATAACACATCACAAAATTAAATAACTTTTGAACCACAATAAGATTCCTACTAAAAATATATACGGTGTGTCCGTAAAGTCATGGTGCACTTTTATAGTTTACATTTTGGTGCCTTTCTCTGGCCCAATCATATCAGTCCTGTTCATGAGGAGAGATAACAAGAACCAATCAAACAACTCAAACTCATTTAAGCTGTTGCTGAGCCCCGGTCAGATTAACCCCTGATAGACTGAACTCTGATTAATACACTGCCAGATCTGTGACATCATGCAACCACAAGCTTATGCTATCGTTTGGATGTGTGTGGGGCAGTAAATGGAGCCCACATTGAACTGCACTGAATAGGTATGAAGCTGGGGAAAGTTTTTCTTTTATTTGGAGCGGATTTCACATTTCTATCATTTTTTGTTACTTTCCAGTGACTGATCAAAAGGGCACCATGACTTTACAGACACACTGTATATATATATATATTTTACAGGGTCAATGCTCAGTCCATGGAATTGGCCTTTAACCTGATCTAAATCCATCACAAAATACATGATCCAAGTAATGGACATTCCTTGAGAGGCAGTCCCACGGTGTATAAATAGCTATGATCATTAGGCATCTCATCTCTGAGATCTTCTCCAGCACCGTCAGTCTAGCTTCCTATCACTCAGCAGTGAGACTTATAAATAATGTGGATTATTAATCATCTCTTGATCATCAGGAGGCTGGTTAGTTAGGTGTCCAATACTCATACAGTATACATTGGACATGTAACGCATCTTCAGACAGTGGCTGCTATATGTAAGAAAACTTCTTGGCATATGTAAGGAGGGCTTCTGGCTAACAACGTGCCCATTCATTTTTGTCATTGCGGGCAAAAACTACTACTGGAGGGTTCGCTTTTTTTAACATTTTTTCCCATCTGAAAAAAAACAATCATAGACTCAGCCAGTTCATGCATTGTGCTTGCTTTAAAGGGAAACGATCAGTAGGTTCAACCCTCCTAAGCTGTCTACATGGACATGCAGGTCATAGAAAGCTGAATAAAATAATACCTTGATATCTGTGATCCGGTGTCTTATTCCAGAGAAATCCATGTTTTTCTTATATGTAAATGAGCTGTTAAGATCTATGGGCCGGACATAGATGTCACTTAGACGCCACCTCCAAAGCATATTTTAAAGGGAACCTGTCACCAGTTTTTCCCTATTAACTAAAAATATAATCTAATAGAGTGTGAGCTATGCATTCCCCAACTACTTGTGAAACCCCCCCGACTCCCCATGAATCCCCTATAAGAAACTTTTATATTGCTCCTGCGCTGTATGTACAGGTCCCGCGCGTGCGTCTTCAAATTGCCCTCTGCGCGTGCGCAGTATGCTTTGCCCAACAGCGGGCAACGCCGAAAAGCATTAGTGCGCATGCTCCGGAAGTACTATGTCCCAGAAAACAGCGAAAGACTTCAGGGACATAGTACTTCCGGAGCATGCGCACTAATGCTTTTCGGCTTTGCCCGCAGTTGGGCAAAGCATACTGCGCACGTGCGGGACCTGTACATGAACAATGCTATTCACAGAACGGAATGCGTACAGCACACGGATTTGGGGTGGGAAGAGGGGCCAGAACCAACGCCCATTGGACCGGATCGAGGATATTTCAATACAGCGCGGGAGCAATATAAAAGGTTCTTATGGGGGATTCATGGGAAGTCGGGGGGGTTTCACAAGTTGGGGAATGTATAGCTCATACTCTATTAGATGATATTTTTAGTTGATAGGCAAAAAACTGGTGACAGGTTCCCTTTACATATCAGGTGGCGTTACTAGGGTGATACATGTAGATCAGGAGAGCAGACTGTCAGCTATTATATGTCTCACACTGGTAATGCCTCCTTTCATTTATAATATGCTCTGAAGCTGGAGTTCTGCACAATCAGTAGATCTTAACAGCTCATTTACATAATGAGAAAAATGTGGATTTCTCTGGAATAAGACACTGGATCACAGATATGAAGGTATCATGTTATTCAGGTTCCTATGACCTGCATGTCCATATAGACGGCTTAGGAGGGCTGATCCTGCTGAGAGATTCCCTTTAAGGACAACTTATCTATGCATTCTTGGGTGGTCATCTCAAATAGATTTCCCCTCGTCTTACAATTACCCATAAATGGGGGTTGTCTCCTGAACACATCAGTGTGATCACAAGATAGAATTGGGGTATCGGGAACAAGATGATGAGAAAAATACCTTTATTGATCAGCCGGTAGCTCTAATGATAATTTTAATTTTTTTTTAATTCCCTGGACTTGTGTTATGAAAAAATAAAAAAGTCACAGTTACTGACTCTCTGCAAATCCGGAGATATCTTTCTGCCACTGCCCCCTTTGATGACATGCTGCAACGATGGCGTCAAGTTTCCAGAGCATGAGTCGGCTGCAAATAATCATTGGCATTGACATCACTGCTGAGCACAGTGATTGGCTGCAGTGGTCACGTGCTCTAGCCTTAATGTCACCACTGCAGCTTGTCAGAAAAAAGAGAGGCAGTGCTGGACCAGTGGATGGTGAGTAACGGTGATTTTATTATTTTTCCCTATGGATATGCAACATTTTTAAACGCAACCTGAACATAGCGCACAATGCGGACTATAAGGGGGCAGGTTTTGGAGAGACGTCGATGAGATAAATGGGTCTCAGGTTTGCAAGTTATGTCCTAGAAATTGGAGCCGGGTCGTTTTATTTTTGGTAATTTTACACTGTGCATCCCATGAAGTGAGAGGTGGGCATCGCACTGACCGGTGAGTATAGGCCAGAGACCAGCAAAGGTCATTTCCTCCTGGCGGCGGGGCTCTCAGTGCACAGCACTATTACCTATAGATTAACCCTGTGCTGTACAGCCAGCACCTGCCTCTAACGTGTCCGTGGGTTGCCACGGCAGCTGCCGCCATCTTGGTGCTCGTGTGAGGCCCCAGGGTGGGCTGTGTAGACCACCATTTCCAGGACTACTGCAATCCTACGGTATGGAGCAGGCGGTTCTAGCGACGTAAGGGAAGTACAAATAATAATGTAAAAATAATATCGCACGAAGTTGTGATCGCCCCTTGTTGTCAGATCAAGAGTATAAATAACAAACGTATTCCATATCACCACAAATGGCCGAACTATCGCGACAGAACAGTGATTACCCACTAAAGAGAGAAAGAATTAGCAGGAGCACTGATTTTCGGTTGCTGCCCCTCCCCCAAACATGCACTAATGGTCAGAATGTGCCCTCCCCTGCAGCCAGATGTGTGATATCTGCAGTGTGGAGTTGGGTAGCAGGTCTCCCACCGGACGCCCCTGAGGGAGGTGAGCGCCCCGGGTTATTTCTGGCTGCAGCCCGGTCAGCGGCCGCCAGGTCAGTGCCCTGGAGGGACATGGCGGAATGGTCTCGTCCTCTCGCCCCATACACTGCGCGCTGCCGCCGTCCGGGCGCGCCCCCGAGCCTTCTTGTTTTGGTTTCTTCCAGCGCCGGGAAGGTGTCTGTGGTGTGTCCGCTACGTCATATGGGCAGCCCGCCGCTGATTGGCTGCCGGCGCCTCACCAGACACGCATGTTGTTTTCGGTGAGGACAGCTGCGGCCGCCTCCTGCTCTGCTAGTCAGTGTGGGCGGGGGAGCGGGGCATAGGAGGACGGCGGCGGCGGTACCTGAGGGGGCGGGGGCTCTGCACAGCTGCACGGACAACCGGGCTCACGTATTTATAGCGGAGACGGAGGGAGAAGGAGCAGGAAACGGCGGGAGAAAAGGGAAAGTGGTCACAGCTGGAGCGAGGCCGGCCGCTGCCTGACACCGCACTGTACTCTGCTGCTAGGTGAGGCTGCAGCCAGGAATGGTGGTGGGTGCAGGATGTGGTGGTGGGCACTGACCTTACAGTGGTGGGCTCAGGCTGTAATGGCCACTAACCTTATGTTGGTAGGTGCAGAATATGGTGGGCACTGACTATATGGTGGTGGGCACTGACTATATGGTGGTGGGCACTGACCATATGGTGGTGGGCACTGACCATATGGTGGTGGGCACTGACCATATGGTGGTGGGCACTGAATATATGGTGGTGGGCACTGAATATATGGTGGTGGGCACTGAATATATGGTGGTGGGCTCAGGCTGTAATGGCCACTAACCTTATGTTGGTAGGTGCAGAATATGGTGGGCACTGACCATATGGTGGTGGGCACTGACCATATGGTGGTGGGCACTGAATATATGGTGGTGGGCATTGATCATGTGATGGTGGGCACAGAACATATGGTGCTGAGCTCAGGATGTAATGGGCACTAACCTTATGTTGGTAGGTGCAGAATATGGTGGACACTGATCATGTGGTGGTGGGCACTGACCATATGGTGGTGGGCTCAGGATGTAATGGGCACTAACCTTATGTTGGTAGGTGCAGGGTATGGTGGGCACTGACCTTACAGTGGTGGGCACTGGATGAGCTGGGGACATGTTAGTGGTGACAGTAATGATGGGCACTGTCCTTAGAGGTGACATGTGGATATAGTTTGTGGTGGGCACTGGATGTGATTAATGGTGGGCACAAATGTTATCCTGGATAGGTGACTACTAGCCCTGCCAGCAGTGATGGGCACAAAGGCCTCAGCAGGGGTTGGCACAAGATGTGATGTACATGTAAATGCTAATAATGGTGGGCACCAGTGCTGCCCATAGCGGAGGTGGCTGAAAGCATTTCTGCCTGTTTAGTTTGACAATTGCCCCTGTAATAATGCTGACTGTGGGGGGCACTGATGCCTACAGTGGTAGTAAGTCATGATGGCAGTAGAAATGGGCACAGGATCAGGATATAAGTAACCACAGTGGTGAGAGGTACATATGCTGTCATGAATGCTAGTAATTGTGGGCAGAGTGGCTACATGTAATGCTGCCAGCTGGGCTGGCACTCTGACCTTGCGCTGAGTGACTGCAGTAGTGCGTCTTTGTGGGCACAGGTCGTGTTTGCAGTCAGTGGATAGAAGGTTTATGGTTTTCTCCAGCTTCTGTAGTTGTGGCAGGGGATCTCTGTAATGTGAGCGGTGGGCACCATATGATGATGACCTAATGGGCTCTGCACTGATTGGCATAAAGCTTAGCAGCAGTTGGATTTTACCTCTGCCACATGCAGCCTGGCCTGATGAGGGGCATAGACTTTTTTTTTTTTTTTCTTCTACTAGATTGGCACAATGTTGGAGAATGCTGATGCTGCTGGCTATGTGTGATCAGCTGGCATGAAAGACCGGCGGGCACGTCCTGTATTGTACTCTCAGCACTGGTTCAGGTTGTGGATTCAGCACAGCCTTCTTGTTAAGGGTTTTATTGCCTTCTGTTGCCATTCAAGGAAGTCACTGAAGAGTCCATTATCGCATGGCACTTCCTGCTCCTCCACGTCATGCCCGTCGTGTCTGGTCATTGGCTGACGTGCTGTGACTGGTGCATGGGTCATGGCCAGGGTTACATATTATTCTCATTTACTAATCTGGGATTACAATTCTTCCTTTATCTCCTTTGCAGATAAATCTTAGTAAACAAATGCCAAGACTCGAGGAGCACTGCTGGAGTTGCTCTTGCGCCAGAAGTATAGACAAGGATAGCAAGAAGTTGAGCACTTGGTTGACGCGGAGAGCAGGAGAAGCCATGTCCACACTCAACTCCCTCATCAGCCTGGCCTACAGCACCCTAGCCAGCACCCAGGGCCGCAGCCTGATCCAGAGGAGCCTGGTCCTCTTCACAGTGGGCGCCTTCCTGGCTCTGGTGCTTAATCTTCTCCAGATTCAGAGGAATGTGACATTATTCCCTGAAGAAGTCATTGCTACCATCTTCTCTTCAGCCTGGTGGGTCCCTCCGTGTTGTGGCACAGCAGCTGGTAAGTGTCACGGACATTCCGCTTGTTAACCATTGCTATGACTGGTGGACCCTGTGATTGCTAGTGTGTGTGTAATAGTTGTGGAACTACAAGCGTCAGCTTTTTTTTTTTTTTTTTTTTACTGAGCATATTTGGTACTTTCCATATGTTGTATGCACCATATGGTGTGGACTCACAAACATTGGATCTTATAATATCTGATTATACATTGGTGGAAAACTTTGTAATTCAGTGCCTACAAACTGGTTGCGATGCAATCAACTACCATAAAGCTGATCTTACAAATTACATAAGTTGACTATTTTGGAAAGATCAACCAACAGCTTTAAATGTACGTTGACTTCCAAAATTTCACCTCCCTTGGCATATGTTGGGAGGGCTTATGATCAACAACATGCCCAATCCTTTCAGGTAAAAGCAGCTGCTGGGAGAGTTATGTTCTTTTTGTATATGTTCTTTTAGCCACACTTCCCATCTGAAACCATCAGCCAGTTCTTTCATGCATTGGATTTGCATTAAAGGGAATCTGTCAGTAGGAACAACCTTCCTAAGCGGTCTATAGAGGCATGTAACACGTAGGAAGTTGAATTAAATGATACCTTAATATCTGCAATGCAATGTTTTATTCCACAGGTATCCGTGTTTTATAAATATGTAAATGAGCTGTTGATCAGTGTCCTGCCCATAGCTCTTACCTGGGTATCTGACCCCAGATCTTATTATAGATGAAAGTAGGCGTTACCAGTGTGAGACATGTATTGGCTGACAGTCTGCTCTCCTGATCTACAGGTCTCGCACTGATAACACCTTTAAAGGGAACCTGTCACCCCCAAAATGGAAGGTGAGCTAAGGCCACCAGCATTAGGGGCTTATCTACAGCATTATGGAATGCTGTAGATAAGCCCCCCGATGTATCCTGAAAGATGAGAAAAAGAGGTTAGATTATACTCACCCAGGGGAGGTCCCACTGCGGTGGGCGTTGCGGTCCGGTCCGGAGCCTCCCATCTTCTTACGATGACGTCCTCTTCTTGTCTTCATGCTCCAGCGCAGGCGTACGTTGTCTGTCCTGTTGAGGGCAGAGCAAAGTACTGCAGTGCGCAGGCGCCGGGCCTCTGACCTTTCCCGGCGCCTGCGCACTGCAGTACTTTGCTCTGCCCTCAACAGGGCAGACAAAGTACGCCTGCGCCAGAGCCACAGCGTGAAAACAAGAAGAGGACGTCCTCTGATAAAGATAGGAGGCACCGGACCGCGATACCCACCGGACTGGGACCACCCCTGGGTGAGTATAATCTAACCTCTTTTTATCATCTTTTAGGATACATCGGGGGCTTATCTACAGCATTACACAATGCTGTAGATAAGCCCCTGATGCCGGTGGGCTTAGCTCACCTTCGATTTTGGGGGTGACAGGTTCCCTTTAATTTAAAATGAATCTCTGGAGGCAGATTCTATGGGAGATCTATGTCCGGCCCATAGGTCTTAACAGTTCATTTACATATTAAGAAAAACGTTGATTTCTCTGCAATAAAACATCAGATCAGAAATCAAGGTATCATTATATTTCTTTTGCTATGACCTACATGCCCATATAGATGGCTTAGGAGGGTAGAGCATACTGATGGGTTCCCTTTAAGGTAGCCATAGTAATAAGGGGAAAAACAACTGTGTTTTCATGCAAACATCTAATATGTATGAGGGCCTCCAGATTCTCCTCCAAAAGATGCCAAGGGGGCAGAATGATTGGGGTGGCTACATTTTTAACACCCAATCTTCTGCCTGATTGCATCTTATTCCCTCTTCTTATCCGGGGAGAGAGGACAGTCTTGCTGAACAGTCATCTAAGCTGTTTGGTCCCCTGTAGACTAAAGGCCCCGTCACACATAGCGAGATCGCTGCTGAGTCACAAGTTTTGTGATGCAACAGCGACCTCAGTAGCGATCTCGCTATGTGTGACACGTACCAGCGACCAGGCCCCTGCTGTGAGATCGCTGGTCGTGTCGGAATGGCCTGGACCTTTTTTTGGTCGTTGAGGTCCCGCTGACATCGCTGAATCGGTGTGTGTGTGTGACACCGATCCAGCGATGTCTTCACTGGTAACCAGGGTAAACATCGGGTTACTAAGCGCAGGGCCGCGCTTAGTAACCCGATGTTTACCCTGGTTACCAGCGTAAATGTAAAAAAAACCAAACAGTACATACTCACCATCTGATGTCCGTCAGGTCCCTTGCCGTCTGCTTCCTGCTCTGACTGAGTGCCGCCGTACAGTGAGAGCAGAGCGCAGCGGTGACGTCACCGCTGTGCTGTACTTTCACTTTCACTTTGCGGCGCTCAGTCAGTGTGGGAAGTAGACGGCAAGGGACCTGACGGACATCAGATGGTGAGTATGTACTGTTTGTTTTTTTTTTTGGTAACCAGGGTAAACATCGGGTTACTAAGCGCGGCCCTGCGCTTAGTAACCCGATGTTTACCCGGGTGCTGCAGGGGGACTTCGGCATCGTTGAAGACAGTTTCAACGATGCCGAAGTCGTTCCCCTGATCGTTGGTCGCTGGAGAGAGCTGTCTGTGTGACAGCTCCCCAGCGACCACACAGCGATTTACCAACGATCACGGCCAGGTCGTATCGCTGGTCGTGATCGTTGTTAAATCGCTATGTGTGACGGGGCCTTTAGTTCCCTGTGGAGTCATTCTTCAACTCAAAATGGCAGTTTCCTTTCGACAGTCCATATTTTTTAGGGTCCTTTCACACAGGCTGATGACTGGGCGGATGTACAACCATTGCACAAGTTAGTAGACTGTTGATCCATTTCTGCTTTATCAGTGATTGGTGCTTGATGTCAGAAAATCTGGCCAAGTAAAAGACCTTTTTTAGAAGTGTTCCTTGACCATAGTAAGATAACATTGTCCTCCTGCTAGGATTTCATCTCTTCCCCACCCCCCCCCCCCAGCAGTCAGCTGTATTATGAGAGGGACCACACGGGAAGGGTTCAATTTCTCGGTAGCACTACAATATGAATGGTGGCATTAAAGGGTTGTCTGAGCATGGGAGAAAAGTCTGCAGTCTGTCAAATCGTGACCATGTGTCTTCCCAGTTTCCGGGTATTGCTGGGCAAGTGGGCAGTCATGTGACTAGTCCTTCACTCTTTTCACTTTGGGAGACTGAACATATCTAGTTGGTAAGTGAATCGTATACAAGGGGTCACATGATCGCCGACTTACACCGCCATTATCGGGAAATGCTGTCACATAGTGACTTCAGATTTGTCCCAAGCCTGGACAACCCCCTTTAAAGGGAACCTGTCACCTGAATTTGGCGGGACCAGTTTTGGGTCATATGGGCGGGGTTTTCGGCCTGCAGCCAGCGGGTAAGGAAAGGGTGAATCAAACACCCGAAAACCCCACCCATATGACCCAAAACTGGTCCCGCCAAATTCAGGTGACAGGTTCCCTTTAAGTATTGAAAATGGGATGACCTCACTGCTATGAGACATTCCTTGTACGGTAGGAGACTATGTTGCTCTATGCATCTGTGGTGGCTGATATCCTACCGAGCTTCCTCCTCACTGCAGAGTCATTACATTGTTTCACTGTGGGTTGTCTGGTTACATTATGTAATGTGCCAGAAATGGCCTGAAAATGAACGGCTTGTTCTTTCACGGAATAGAAGGGTTAGAATGGCTTCTCCCTCCCTGCACACATCTGCCTGGCACATGTAGATAGCACAGGAAATGTAAGCTCCTCATCCTGTGATTGGTGGCCTCCTAAACTGGTGAGCTGCCGGCCCCGGCCCCCATTGGCGTTCCCATGTAAAACGCCAATGCTCCAGACGAAAATAAGGAAATGATCAGCACTCGCAAGAAACCAAGCCATAAATCATCTCCAGACGGCAGGGGCAAGTAAGGAGAGCTGAGCGCTGTTACTGCTGGAGCTAAATATACAGCTTCTCTCCACATACACAACGTATGCAAGCCCCTCTAGGAAAAATGCAAAATGTCTTTATCTGCTAATTCAGTTTACCTATGTGGTAATTGGTTTGTTATATTGCACCATCATATTCTGTGATGCTGTACAAAGATGTGTATATAATAAAAAAAAAAAAAAAAATCCAGCTAGATACACTGAACATGTGAGCTCACAGTCCAAGAAGTACAGAAAATGGCATGCTACTATTCTTTATGGGATCATGGTCACCAGGGATCTCAATCGCTGTCCATAAGTGAGTGACATCCGCTGGCATCTCCTGTCTTGTGGCTCGTGTCCATATAACCAGGACTTTCCTCTGGGAGTAGACTGGCTTATTTATATTTTCTGTTTAACCCTCTTTATTGTATATTCTAATAATGTAATTCACGTGCTGTTTTTCAGCTGTCGTTGGCCTTCTTTATCCCTGCATTGACAGCCACCTTGGAGAACCTCACAAGTTCAAGAGAGAATGGGCCAGCGTCATGAGATGTATAGCGGTATTTGTCGGCATCAACCATGCTAGTGCCGTATCCTTCAGTCTATATTTTACTACCAGTGCTGCTTTTTTTTTTTTTTTTGTTTTTTTTTATTGGTGGCTTTATATAATATGCAATGTGTTGTAAAGCATCGTGCGTATGGCCATATTATGGTACAGAGCTTGGGTAGGTCACCTATAAACTTAACTGTAGCTCCATATGCTCTTGACTTTATAAAGGTCTGAATTTGTAGCATACTTCTTTAGATGGAGGTCTAAGTGTCATGTCGTGTAGGACTTCATGTGCTGCAATAGTCTCCATGCCATGTATGAGGCCTAAGATATTTGGATCAGAAAGGTTTATCATTACCAATGGTATTGGTGCTAATCGATTACGCAGGACCCAGTCTAGCGGCCGTGGCCGTATTCTCTTGACGCTGGACGTGAACCCTGAAAACCACTCTAACTAGGCGGCCTGGTGCAAAGTCGCAGGTACTTCAAGCTACAGCAATAATGTTGCGTTAGGCCCGTTAATCAAATGAGGAGGTAGGAGGCAGTACTCGGGTCTTCCATCCAGTGGCCACAGATTACGGACCACCCAACGGACCGGGTTCTGCTAATAGATTTGCACCAATTCTATTTATCGATCAATACGTTTGTGTTCATCATTTCCATGGAATCCAAACTCTGTGAAAGCCTCCGGTTATTTTAAGTGTGTAAATGTAATCGTACACTATGACTTCTGTTGTGTTCCTTAACTTCAATCTTTCAATCAGAAACTGGATTTTGCGAATAACGTTCAGCTGTCCCTGACGCTGGCGGCCTTGTCACTGGGCCTGTGGTGGACGTTTGACCGTTCCCGCAGTGGCCTGGGGCTTGGGATTACAATAGCCTTTCTTGCAACCCTCATCACACAGTTCCTGGTCTATAATGGAGTGTACCAGTAAGTTGCATGTTTTAGTTTCTGAGGGGTAAAACTTTACAAACCTAATGGTTTTTTCTAGATCCGCCGGTCTGTTTCCCCAGCTGAAACTGTTGTCATCCCAACATGTGACCTCTGCAGCCATTTAGTGCCATCACCCGTGACCTCAGTAATGTCCGCAGGCCACATCATAGTTGGGGGTGGGTAAACAGACCAGCTGGCAACCAAGGAAGGGATGGCATGGGAGTGGAAGGCAATTGCGAAGGGAAATATTACTTATTGTGGTTTTTGAGGGCTTTCACTTTTCACCTTTTGTCAGCCGTTTTAAATCTTTTAATGGACTGGGAAACCACATATACTGTCTACGGCAGGGGGGTCTCAAAATGAAACTGGTTTCAGGACCAATTCATATTTATTTATTTACTTTATGTAGGGTGTGGGCACACTGCTAAATTTTTAGTCTGGGTCTGAAAAGCACAACAGGTTGCATGGCCACTGTGTAGCTGCTACATCACAGTGGCATACAAGTAAATGGTGTCACACTAAATGCCCATCGTTACATACAGTATGATGGCCCCCACAGCTCCATTTACACAGTGTAATATCCCCGCAGCACTGACCCCCTGCGGCTCGTCTCCCTCTTGCCTTGTTTGGAGATCCTTTCTGATGGATACTGACAGCAGTATACAAGTTAAAGGGGTATTTCCATCTCCAAGATCCTATCCCAATAAGTAGTAGGTGTAATAATATTAGCATATACTTCCAATTGGAAATATAGCATACTTTTTCTGATTCACCTTGTTTCTTCATGTGCAGGCATTGCAGGACCTTGCATATCCATAGTCACGACCACTAGCAACTAGCCAACTATCACTATATCAGTGGTCATAACCATGGATACCTAAGGTCCTGCAATGCCAGCACACGAGGAAAGAGACGTAGTGAATTGGAAAAACTATACTAAATATCAAAATTGGAGGTATTTGCTAATCTTATTACACCGACTACATATTAGGATAGGCTCTTGGAGATTGCAGTACCTTAAGTCCGTTCAGACTGCAGGATCTGCTGAAATGGGCTTTACTTCTAAATTGGCATCTATTTGAGAAAATTCTGCCATTGGAGCTCTTCTACTAGTCATCAACTATTTGTGCTCGACTCCTCAGTGGTGAAGTTTTTAATAGATGTTTCCTACTAGGAATCTGAGAGAAATTGGTGGTAAAACAGAATGCTCCTTACTCGCCTAGAGTGGAACAGAGTTTGTTTTCATGTTCTTAACTCTTCTTTGTTTTTTCTTTCTTTTAGGTACACCTCCCCAGACTTCCTCTATATTCGATCCTGGCTGCCTTGCATATTCTTTTCTGGTGGGGTGACTGTTGGAAATATAGGAAGGCAGCTAGCCATGGTAATTTTCTTTGGTTAAACATGTTTGAAAAGTAAAAGTCAAAATGTTCCTGGGTCCAGCACAGTCTCAGCCGTTGCTCCCAGTGTCTGATATTTTCTGCAGTGCTGGTGTCATGTTAATAGTGCTGACCTACCCAAGTAGTCTGCGTGATGTCACTGATTAGCTGCAGTGCTGGTGACATGATGCCGCTCCTGTGGCCGATGTGTGTTTATATACATATGTATGATATAATGTGCCTTGCAAAAGTATTCGGCCCCCTGGAACTTTTCAACCTTTTCCCACATATCATGTTTCAAACATAAAGATACCAAATGTAACTTTTTGGTGAAGAATCAACAAGTGGAACACAATTGTGAAGATGAACAAAATTTAATGGTTAATTTAAATTTTTGTGGAAATTCAAAAACTGAGAAGAGGGGCGTGCAATATTATTCAGCCCCTTTACTTTCAGTGGGCAATCTCACTCCAGAAGTTCATTGTGGATCTCTGAATGATCCAATGTTGTCCTAAATGCCTAATGATAAGTATAATCCACCGGTGTGTTATCAAGTCTCCGTATAAATGCACCTGCTCTGTGATAGTCTCAGGGTTCTGTGTGAAGCACAGAGAGCATCATGAAGACCAAGGAACACAACAGCCAGGTCCGTGATACTGTTGTGGAGAGGTTTAAAGCCGGATTTGGATACAAAATTATTTCCAAAACTTTGAACATCCCAAGGAGCACTGTGCAAGTGATCATATTGAAATGGAAGGAGTATCATACCACTGCAAATCTACCAAGACCCGACCTTCCCTCTAAACTTTCATCTCAAACAAGTAGAAGACTGATCAGAGATGCAGCCAAGAGGCCCATGATCACTCTGGATGAACTGCAGAGATCTACAGCTGAGGTGGGACAGTCTGTCCATAGGACAACAATCAGTCGTACACTACACAAATCTGGCCTTTTATAGAAGAGCCGCAAGAAGAAAGCCATTTCTCAAAGATATCCATAAAGTGTCATTTAAACTTTGCAACAAGCCACCCGGGAGACACACCAAACATGTGGAAGAAGGTGCTCTGGTCAGATGAAACCAAAATCGAACTATTTGGCAACCATTCCAAACGATATGTTTGGCGTAAAGGCAACACAGCTCATCACCCTGAACACACCATCCCCACTGTCAAACATGGTGGTGGCAGCATCATGGGTTAGGCCTGCTTTTCTTCAGCAGGGACAGGCAAGATGGTTAAAATTGATGGGAAGATGGATGGAGCCAAATACAGGACCATTCTTGAAGAAAACGTGTTGGAGTCTGCAAAAGACCTGAGACTGGGATGGAGATTTGTCTTCCAACTAGACAATGATGCCAAACATAAAGCAAAATCTACAATGGAATGGTTCACAAATAAACGTATCCAGGTGTTAGAATGTCAAAGTCCAGACCACAATCCAATCGAGAATCTGTGGAAAGAGCTGAAAACTGCTGTTCACAAACGATCTCCATCAAACCTCACTGAGCTCGAGCTGTTTGCCAAGGAAGAATGGGCAAGAATTTCAGTCTTTCGATGTACAAAACTGATAGAGACATACCCCAAGCGAGTTACAGCTGTAATCGTAGCAAAAGGTGGTGCATCAAAGTACTAAGTTAAAGGGGCTGAATAATATTGCACGCCCCACTTCTCAGTTTTTAAATTTCCACAAAAATTTAAAATGACCAATACATTTTCGTTCAACTTCACAATTGTGTTCCACTTTTTTTTGTTGTTTCTTCACCAAAAATTTACATTTGGTATCTTTATAAGTGATGAGCAAGTGTACTCGCTGCTCGGGTTTTCCAGAGCACGCTCGGGTGATCTCCGAGTATTTGTTAGGGTACGTGTCCACGTTCAGGATGGTCGGCGCTTTGGACGGAGCGGAAAACTCGCTTAGCCCAAAGCTCTGCCCCCTTCTGTAGACGCGATGATGCCGGATGTGTTCATTGCACACATCTGGAATCATCGCACCCCACACATAGGGCCCTGTGTTTTTTACCTTGCAGCAGCGCCACAAGGTAAACGGACATGCTGTGTTTTAAAAAGGCGCGCCGCATGTCCGGACACGCAGGGCCGCCGGATGCATGTTACCACGCATAGTGGAGACGGGATTTCATAAAATCCCCTCCACTATGCTGTAACATTTGAACGCTGCGGCTCCACGCAGCATTCAATCTGCAGCTATTCCGGATGTAATACGGCCCGTGGACACATACCCTTAGTGTTCGGAGATTTAGTTTTCATCTCCGCACCTGAATGATTTACAGCTACTAGCCAGCTTGATTACATGTGGGGATTCCCTAGTAACCAGGCAACCCCCACATGTACTCAGCCTGGCTAGTAGCTGTAAATCATTCAGCTGGGGCCATGAACACTTAATCTCCGAGCAGTTACAAATACTCAGACCACCCGAGCGTGCTAGGGAAAACCCGAGCAACGAGTGTACTCGCTCATCACTGATCTTTATGTTTGAAGCATGATATGTGGGAAAAGGTTGAAAAGTTCCAGGGGGTAGAATACTTTTGCAAGGCACTGTATATATAATCTGCCAGAAAAATGGTGCAAAGTAACATTATTCCCATGCATAGCAAGTACCAAATAGTCTAGTATTTAAGTATATATCTGTCTAAGCTTTTTATTTATTTTTGGGGGGCAGGCTTTTGCTCTAATTTTTGTTTGTTTTTATTTCAGGGTCCTACAGAAAAAGCACACTCAGACTAGATGCCACAACATGGCCCCCATAGATGTACTAAGAGAAGAACAGCACTCATTTCAAGAAAAGCTTGTACTATGTTACTGAGTAACTCGCAAGCTTTTCATCTGTAAAACGCATTAGTGTGAAGGCTGTCGCTTCATAATTTGGTTAGTACATTATACCTTGTGCAGAATCCAGCCCTTCGGATTATTACCACATCAGACTATTCCTACATACAGCGGGACTGGGATGAGAGGAGAAATGATTTCCCGGTACTGCATCTGTTCTTCCATGACTGCCGCAGGTTTATCTGTCTCTATAGTGGCAGGCTTTCAGATGTCTTCTGCATGATGTAAAAGGCTGGATGCCAGCTATAAGTACCAGTATTACAATTTCATTCTGAGAAGCTGAAGAGGACATGTCTGTTATGGAGTCTTGCCGTAACCTCTGGAAGTCATGATGGATGCAAGGAGGAAAAAAAGAAAAATAAGAATAAGCGAATAGGAGTGTATTATTTATCTACAATGGAAAATAAGGCTGTGGGGGGGAAATGGTGGTATAAACAATGCTGAACATAAGTGGAAGCCATGGATCTGACAAGGAATCTGTTGGCTTTTACTTAATACTCGATAGACAGCCAAGAATTCACTTCCTTGGAAATCATATGTTTCTTGGTTCGCTGCCCAGGGAATAGTTAGTCTTGGTGGTCATTGGAAGCTAGAATATTTTACATTTTTGCTGAATGTGAGTGATATTTTGAGCCAAGTGACTGTATCACGTTGGTCACTTTTGGAAGGTGACTGCATACGTAGAGATCCTTGGTTGCCCACTTCTGACTAATCTCACACCGATTTATGGTTGGATGTGATCTTTGAGCCATTTTAAACAGGTTTTCCAGGACAATAATAATCTCTTATCCCATCAGATCAGTGGGGATCCGTCCCCTGATATCCTGGCCAATCAGCTGGCCACAGCACTCCAGGAAGAGCAGCTTTCTCTGCATTGTCTACCATGCACAGCTCCATACACCTTATAGTGGCTATTCCTGGTATTGCAGCTTTGTTCTATTCACCTAAGGGTAACCGTTGTTAACATTTTTATTGTGTAAATCAATCGTACGCATGAAAATAAGCAACGTTGTAATATCTTATCAGAGAAATCTGCTTTCTCCTCCTCCTGGACTGATCTTTCATGCTCAAGTGATAGGTAAGATCTGTATTCAGTGAAGACAGACGTTCCAATTACTGAGATAAGTGATGTCAGTTGGTTCTTATAAAGTTCTATGGAGGGAGGAGCTAGAGACAGACATTCTACTGCAGGTTACACTTTAAATTCTACTGAGCTGCAGTACCAGGCATGGCCACCACAAGTTGTCTGGTGCTGTGCCCGTCCCTTCAATCAGCTGATTGGTTCTGGATTCCATGGATGGGCCATCAATATTGTAGTCACGGAAAACCCATCTAAACTGATGGTCCTGTACATACAAGTGCCACCAGCAATGAGCATATTCCCAGGGCAGCAGATGTCATCGCATTGAAGAACATTTACCTTCTAAAAGTGTAATTTATGATCCTGGAAGAGGAACCGGCTTTTTTTTTTTTTTTTTTCGGTCTCGCAGCCTTATTAATATTTGCAGTCTGTGATTGCCTTGTAAAAAGAAAAGTGCATTTGTCACTTCATTAAACTTGTGGTGTTTTCATTCTTCTATAGTATTTGTGAGCACAGAATTCACCATCACATCAAATGACGTGTACTTTATAGTGATTTACAGCAAACCGTCAATTTATCAAGTGCAATGTGTTAAAAAATAACTTAAAGGGAATCTATCTGATCGGTGTGGTAGTGTTACAGTTAATATTGCACAATATTTAGACTTGTAGGTGCCCTTTTTAAGGGACGGTGGTATCTTGCATATCTATACAGTTAAAGTGCTCCCTTTAGCATAGCAGTAAATCTGAGATGAAGCAAAGATGTTCTGCAGCAAATGTTAGCACGCCTTGCAATTAGTGATGAGCGAATATACTCGTTACTCGAGATTTTTCGAGCATGCTCGGGTGTCCTCCGAGCGGTTTTTTTTTTTTTTTTTTTTTTTTTTTGTGCTTGGAGATTTAGTTTTTCTTGCCGCAGCTGAATGATTTACATCTGTTAGCCAGCATAAGTACATGTGGGGGTTGCCTGGTTGCTAGGGAATCCCCACATGGACTTATGCTGGCTAACAGATGTAAATCATTCACTAAACCACTAAAAAGTACTCGGAAGACACCCGAGCGTGCTCGGGAAATCTCGAGTAACGAGTATATTCGCTCATCACTACTTGCAATTTGATATCTTGTACCATGGCTCAACTAATACTTTTCACTGACATTTCAGATGAGACTTTCTGTTGCTTTTTAATGACCTGGAAAACCCCATTGAACATGCACCATATTTTAACCATACATTCTATAAAATTGGATCTTTGAGATTCTGCTCACCGTCTGAGCGATGTGGTCACCAGAATTTGTGTGACATCAGTAAGGCCATCTTTAGCCATGGATATATTGTTTAATCCTTAGAGGCTGGGGGGCTTATTGGTGTATAAAAATATATTTGTATGTCCCAGAAATTCTTCTTGTATGTACCTGGGTATCTACTGTATAGATTTGCCTCTTTAACACAATAGATTCCCTTTAAATTATACGTAATGTTGTATAAATGTCATTAGGAGTTGTATACTGGCGGACCTCTAGGGCCATGTAACTACAGCATTACTGCAACTCGCTAAACCCTTGTAGACGTGTAGCTGCATGAACCTGTCACTCGTGTGTGGGAGCTGTAGACCTAAAGCTGGCCATACACATACGATGGCTGACGGACCACCGCTCATTCAACCCATGTAAATGCTCCTCTGACACAATTCGGGTCCTTTTAAATTTCAAGGCCAAGACCTTTTATCTTCCCTGACATCACATTTCGTTAGGATCGGACAAAAGTAGTTAAATGCGTATTGGGGTATTCCCATATCACAAGATCCTATCCCAATATATTATCAAATGCTCCAATTAGAACTGTAGTATAGTTGTTCTGATTTGCCATGTCACTTTCCTCATGTGCAGGTCACTGCAGTAGCTTGGGTATCCATGGTTATGTCCACTAGCAACTAATAACTCACTATGAGTGGCCGTAACCATGGATACCCAAGGAAAGGGATATGGCGACTCAGGAGAACTATACTACATTTCTAATTGGAGGTATTTGATATCCTTACACCTACTACATATTGGGATGGGATCTTAGAGATGGGAATACATATTTATTTATTTATTTTTTTTCTTTCCTCACATGGCTGTATTATGGCAGCTTGTTGGAGTTGTATATTACAAGTCTAAAACTGATGGGATTTTGCCAAAAAAAAAATGCCAAGAAAAAATCCTCTGTATGAGCCCTACAGAGGTGCAGGATTGGCGCCCTAGTTTGGCTATGCTTAAACAATGCTTTGCTTGTATGGAGCCATAATAGTAGTGTGCACAACACCTTACTGTATAAACATCAGCAAATCTAATAAACGGATAATTAGATACTCGTGTCCATGGGATTAGCTTGGTATTGTAGCTTCATTGATGTAAAATGGGATAAGCTGCAATAAAAAGTGCGTCCTATGCACAAGTGTTTCTTCCCACCATTTGCTGTTTGTGCCCATCAGCAGCAAATAAAATATTCTTACCACCGACAATTAGTTTAGTAGGAAAACTCCCACATCCGGTGTTTGACAGGTTCAATGCCAAGAGGGTTTTTGAGGATGCAAATCAGCAATAACTTCTTTATTGGGAAAAATTGGTACGCATTAATTTTTGTATTTCCAAATACTCCATTTATTAACATTATGAAGGTATCTTTGTTTTGTTTTTCTGTGACGTTGCCTTTTTCATATTTTACTTTATGCAAAGAAATTTTGATTTCAATTCTTGATGCAAGATGGTTTTGTCTTTCAGTTATCTGGCATTACATTTCTAGTAGTGTCTATTGCAAAAATTAAAAATGGACCCCCCCCCCCCTATCGTATATATATCGGTGTAGTGTTGGCATTAAGCAATGCCACAGGAGATGAGGGTTGTGACTAGAGTTGAGCAGATCACTGGCGAATATTGTATTCCCCAAAAGTCAATGGGACTAGAGTTGAGCGAATATATTCAGAACCGATCGTCAAACAAACTCCTCATGAATAGGGTACACGAAAATGGCACAAATATGGCAAATTTGGATTCAGCGATCGTTTCCGAATATATTCGCTCAACTCTTGTTGTGACGCTACGCAAGATATGGGGGGAGGGGAGCTAACCATACACATTGGGCAGACGTCTGCAGAGTGTTCAGCTGAAGGCTATCACTCCCACCTCCCCATACATGTGAGCGCTGGGGATTTTGGGCTTATTAGGCCTTGACACTCCACCTGCGCAATCCTTCTCTCGCCTATCAGGGAGAGCCAGGAGCTGACCATACACATCAGATGGCCGAGCAATCCTCCCAAAATCGGTGCGTTCGGCCAGCTTTCATCTAACGTGTGTTGGGGGCTTTTATTCAAACTGTCACAAAAAAAGGCAATGATAAACTGTGCTCCCTTCTGAAGGGTGGGGTCCCTTCATAGACATGTAGCCCACCTGTAACTGGCAAGTAACAGTTCGGTACTCACATTCTGCTACACATTTAAGCTATTAAATTGAGCCTATATTAGCTCTTAATGAAGTTATTAAAATCTGTGTTGAAGACTTTGGGTCCGATTTAAGCTGTTTTCAGCAGAATTCTAGTGAAAAACACTTTAACAAGCGTCAATATATATTTTTGCAACTTGATGTTGTTCAAAAATATTGCAACATTTGGGCAGATTGTACTCCAGCGATCCTCTTTTTCTTCTAAGACTGGCCTGCACAGTCTTAATGAGTTGTCCCTTCTATAATTTCTATTATTTATTTTTAGTTTTTTTTTCCCAAGCCAAATCCGACCACTACTATTTCATGTTGCCAATACTTGCAGCAAGTCTTTGAAATCAAAATCGGCCAAGTTATAAAAGTACTTACGAATAATTGCACTATGCTGGACTATGGATACACACTTTGTATTTTTCCAGTTAATGATCTTCACTTGTAGGCTTTCTGTGAATGCTTTGTGTATCAAATTTTATTTTTTATTAAAGTTGTGGATCATTTGAATCTTCTTACTTTATTGTGCAATATAGCAAAGCCCTACAGCTCATTGTAGAGCACGGGTTCTTAAGAAGAATGTTGCCATTTTTTATTTTTTGCATTGATTTCTATAATATTTTATTATTGAAATGAAATTTACGGTTTTAACATTTATTCATATAATTTTTTTTCCCCTGCTGCCAGTTTGCATTTGCTTCTGTGTAAACCATTTGGGTATGACACTTTCACACCACAAATACTGCAGCCATAGGAGACTAGAGACGCACAGACCACAATCTCCTATATTGTGGTTGCCTTAGCTGTGAACTGTGCATTCCCCATGGGGTGTCCAGTTCACAGCTATGAGGGAGTCGGGTACCATGTTATTGTAGTCCTGGACTGTGCTCTTGGCTACAATTTCCACGCCACCACCTTTCACATAGTGGTCGGTGACAGGAGCTGTGCACAGTGGTTATGAGATGTGGTGAGCACTAATCAAGAGCCTGACGCTGTACTAATACCAGGCTATTGAGACGTTTCTTGCCACTGCGAGCAGAACTGCAGCGGTGGCTTCTTCCAGCAGTGAGAACAGCTCGGTAGCCTGGGACTAGTAGTACAATGTCAGGCTGCCGCTCTGTACTCACTGCAGTGTTCAGAGTTCATCATCACGCTGCTGTGCTCTGAACACTGACACTGAACACTGTCTCTGCTCAGTGTAAAGCTTCATTCAGATGTCCCTACATTACATACAGTTACGTCCATATATATTTGGACAGAGGCAACATTTTTATAATTTTGGTTATAGACATTACCACAATGAATTTTAAACAAAACAATTCAGATGCAGTTGAAGTTCAGACTCTCAGGTGGGTGATCGCAGAATAATCTCCATGGTGAAGAGAAAACCCTTCACAACAGCCAACCAAGTGAAGAACACTCTCCAGGAGGTCGGCGTATCAATATCCAAATCTACTAAAGAGAAGACTGCATGAAAGTAAATACAGAGGGTTCACTGCACGGTGCAAGCCACTCATAAGCATCAAGAATAAAAAGGCTAGACTGGACTTTGCTAAAAAACATCTAAAAAAGCCAGCACAGTTCTGGAAGAACATTCTTTGGACAGATGAAACCAAGATCAACCTCTACCAGAATGATGGAAAGAGAAAAGTATGGCGAAGACGTGGTACAGCTCATGATCCAAAGCATACCACATCATCTGTAAAACCCGGCGGAGGCAGTGTGATGGCTTGGGCATGCATGGCTGCCAGTGGCACTGGGTCACTAGTGTTTATTGATGATGTGACACAGGACAGAAGCAGCCGAATGAATTCTGAGGTATTCAGAGCCATACTGTGTGCTCAGAGCCAGCCAAATGCAGCCAAACTGATTGGTCGCCGTTTCATACTACAGATGGACAATAAAGCAACCCAGGAGTTTATTAAAGCAAAGAAGTGGAATATTCTTGAATGGCCAAGTCAGTCACCTGATCTCAACCCAAATTGAGCATGCATTTCACTTGTTAAAGACTAAACTTCAGACAGAAAGGCCTGTCCATGAGTTCAAGACTTCAGGCAGTCATTGACAACAAAGGGTTTTCAACCAAGTACCATAAATAATTTTAAATAAAATGTTCATAATGTTCATTTCATCTGTCCAATTACTTTTGGTCCCTTTAAAAACAGGGTGGCACATGTTAAGGAGCTGAAACTCCTAAACCCTTCATCCAATTTTAATGTGGATACCCTCAAATGAAAGCTGAAAGTCTGAACTTCAACTGCATCTGAATTGTTTTGTTTAAAATTCATTGTGGTAATGTCTATAACCAAAATTAGAAAAATGTTGTCTCTGTCCAAATATATATGGACGTAACTACATCTGAGTGAGGCTTTTACACTAACTGAGCACAGCCATGTACCTAATCCCATCATACACTAACTGAGCACAGCCATGTACCTAATCCCATCACCTGTGATGGTCTGCTCAGCTATGTATCTAAAACGATCACTGAAACGGTGAACAGTGCAGCTCCAACTAAATGAATCTGTGCTAATGACCGACCTCTGTGTCACTGTCCACTTATTAATATCACTTTGCAGCCACTAAGGAAATGGTTCCTACTCTACATCCTGCCTTATCCTTTGGCAAACACCTAGAATAAGGAGTGATATTTCACACATGGAACAGATCCCACCAACCTGTACTGCAGTTGCACTGCTAGCTCACATAGATTTTCATAGCAAATTTCTGCAGCTGTTGACCTCCCCCTCCTAATTTTTCAAGCTGAAAATAGCCAAACTTTTTTTTTTCATATTTTATACCATTATAAAAATGTTAATATTTTGGGGAACAAAATGTTGTTTTTCATTTGTTGGGGAAAAAAAAAATGATGCATTCCCTTTAAACTCTGCAGCTCCATTTATCATCTAGTGTAGATTATAAAGGGAATGTTGCTGATGAAATGTAGCCATTAAAATGAACAGTAATGCTCAGACATACTCTTAATAATTGTTCTGGCTCTGACCTCTGTGAAGGCTAAATGCCTGTAGGTCCAGTCTGATTGCCACTGTGAATCGGGAAGAAACTTTTTTTTTTTTTTTTAATAAAGCCAATTGGTTCATGCTTTGTGCTCCTTTAAGTCAATAAGGTAAAGCAAAGTTCTATGATCAACCTCCACCCCTTCCCTCTGATGTCTGCTCCTTCCGCCAGTTGATGGATAAAAACAAACGTTAAAACATAACTTATTGGCATAGGGTTTTTATATATAACACCTATACATTGTCTTAAGTGTTCTGGGTTGAAAAATAACCTGAATAAAGGTTTGGCACTGCTCACCAAGGCATTTGGTAGTAGATAAGTTATTACTATGCTACTACTTTTTGAAGCTGTTTGATTACGGGCCAGCCTGGTATGCATCTCTCCCCATGTGCCAGACCACAGACTGTTTAAAAGGTTTGGGGTGTCTTTTTTTTTATCAGCTCTGTTTGGACTATGAGCAGTGAGCTGGATCCTTTTTTTTTTTTTTTTTTTCTTTCTTCTTGATGGCTATAACTTAATTGCTTAACCTAAGTTCACATTGTGTCTCAGGCTACTTTCACACTAGCGTCGGGAACAACCCGTCGCTGTGCGTCGGGCCGAGGTTCCCGACGCTAGCGTGGTCTCCGCCGCACAACGGGGGCAGCGGATGCATTTTTCCCACGCATCCGCTGCCCCATTGTGAGGTGCGGGGAGGTGGGGGCGGAGTTCCGGCCGCGCATGCGCGGTCGGAAAAAGCGGACCGTCGGGAGCAAAAAACGTTACATGTAACGTTTTTTTCTCCCGACGGTCCGCTACCACACGCCCAAGCGTCGCAAAACTGACGCGACGTTTTGCAATGCGTCGCAAATGCGTCGCTAATGTTAGTCTATGACGAAAAAACGTATCCAGCAAGAACTTTTGCTGGATGCGTATTTTCGGCAAAACGACGCATTTGCGACGTATTGCAGTTAACGCTAGTGTGAAAGTAGCCTTAGCCTACAGTCAGGGTCTGGCATCTGAAGCCCTAGAAAAACTGTTTTTCCAATGATTATGCTAATGGAGCCATTGACTATAATGATGCAGATGGAGTTACTGTGTGCTCTTGTTAGGCTACTTTCACACTAGCGTCAGTACGGGTCCGTCGCTATGCGTCAGACGTTTCCAAATAATACAATTCTGGAAAGTGCTGGAAAAACATGTCTGATCCATCGAGGTCGCATCTCCGCATAAGTTACAGAACTTTAATGTTTGCTGCTAACATTTTAGTGCAATATATCAAAGGACCTTCAGCAGGCTTGTGGAGTCCATGCACTGGCAGATCAGAGCTAGTGATGAGCGAGTGTGCTCGCTACTTGGGTTTTCCGAGCATGCTCGGGTGTTCTCCCAGTATCTTGGGCGTGCTCGTAAATTATGTTTGAGTCCCCGCAGCTGCATGATTTGCAGCTGCTAGACAGCCTGAATACATGTGGGAATTCCCTAACAAATAGGCAATCCCCGCATGTGATCAGGTTGTCTAGCAGCCACAAATCGTGCAGCTGTGGGGACACAGACATAATCTACGAGCATGCCCAAGATACTCGGAGAACACCCGAGCATGCTCGGAAATCTTGAGTAACGAGCACACTCGCTCATCACTAATCAGAACTGGTTTGGTGGCACGGAGAGGAACTGTACACTATTAACCAGTGTCATGGCAGATCACTATTAACACTGAGGAACCTACTGCACCCTCCTTCTTTGTCATAAAGTTATTCCTATCTTAGACTTTCATTCCTGAGACAGGAATTCTCCTGCTTCTAGGTCCCAAGAGGCAGGGTACAAGAACGTCTGAGCACCAATGTGCTCCGTTGTTACTGCCATTTTCATATAAATGTGTGGCAGTTCCAGAAAAAAAGTGTAGAACAGCGAGCTAGGCTCAGAGTTGCCAACTATTCTGAAATTCTTGGACGGTCCACAAAAAATAGGTCACCTTTTTTTCCCTGTCCATAAAAAAAAAAATAATAATAATTGCATCCATGATTTTTGGAAGCTGGACAAACTCATCCAGATTATTTTAGTTGTAATTATCCTTTTACAGTGAATGAAGCTGATGTTGTCAAATCAGAATTATTGGCGTGATTTTTTTTCTCAAGCTGTCCAGTTAAACTAAAAAATTAATTCTGCAACCATGGCTACTCTTAGGCTCTACACCGAGTAAATATCGCCGGGGGTCTGTAAATTGCCTTTTTGCATGAGTTGTCAGAAACAAAACCGCATTGTTGAATGGAGGAAAAAAAAAACCAGATGATCAATAATAAAAAAAAAACAACCTAAAGACTACATGTTAGGGCATGTTAGGTTAGGCTATGGGTTGAACTAGATGGACTTAGGGTATATGCGCACGTTGCGGTTTCTCTGCGGATCCGCAGCGATTTTTGAGGTGCAGAAATGCTGCAGATCCGCAATTGATTTACAGTACAATGTAAATCAATGAGAAAAAAAAATGCTGTGCACACTTTGCGGAAAATCCGCTGCGGAAACGCTGGGGTTTAAAAGAAGTAGCATGTCACTTCTTTTTTGTGAATCTGCAGCGTTTTTGTACCCACTCCATTATAGAAAACC
Organism: Ranitomeya variabilis; assembly: GCF_051348905.1. NCBI lineage: Eukaryota > Metazoa > Chordata > Amphibia > Anura > Dendrobatidae > Ranitomeya > Ranitomeya variabilis. Next base: position 68,092,488 of record NC_135237.1, on the reverse strand, counting down.
GCAGGGGTAAAAACCGCAGCAAATCCGCAAGAAAACCGTACAAAAAAACGCTGCGGAACCGCACAAAAAAACGCAGGTGCGTTTTCTGCCAGGAGAGACAGAATCCGCACCAGAAATTCCTAAGCCTAATCCGCAACGTTTGCACATACCCTCAAAGTCTTCTGTCAACCTTAATAACTATGTAACTATGACTATAGAAAAGCATTTGGGGAAAAAAAAGTAGCGGTCAAAAACAATAAAGCAAGTGCTCAGGAAACAATCAAAAATACACAAAAAATATATGACAAAAAATGCCCACGGGTCTTCCTCTTGGAAAAATTGTCAGGTTCGCTCGGGTGTAAAAGATGTGTGCACATAGCCATATACTCAAGGTAGGGCCTTGTGTACATAGAAGGAGCCTATATGTGTATACATATATGCTTCAGTGCTCACCAGAACTCTTATAGGACCTGAGCAAACACAAAATGATTGATTGATGATTGATTGAAGGAAGGAATAGACCGGGAGTGACAGCTTTAGACTGTCCTGTATCTGTGATTCTATCTGACTCGAGTTATGTGCACTTGTGATAGGAGAATGTGTTTACGAGGTCACCGACATCCGAAGGGAAAATGAAATCAGGTGATCATTTCTCCTAAATCATGCGGCAGTCATGTTAGTAATTTCTTTATCATTTATCGCCATCTAGTGGCCAATGTGGAAATTTGACTTGGGACAGAAAAAGAAAATCTATTGACAACAAGTTATTTTTAGCAAAGGTCCATTTTAGTAGAAACTGTGACATATGTCTCAAGATGATATAAGCATACCTCTCAACTGTGTCGGATCCAGCGGGATAGTCCTAAAGTGACTGGAGCAAGGATGTGAAAAAACACACAGGTATTTGGGGTGTTTTTTTCCTTTGAGGAAACTATAGGGACTTCATTCTGTCACTTTTGCAATGTTAGAAAGACTGATTCTAGCTTTTCTGTTTCTTGCAGTCAAAATTGAAATAGAGCGCCTCCCCCAGTGCAGTGAACAAACACAATTCTGTCATTCATTGTATGGTAAAAGTTACCTGTGAACACGATTCACCAGGTGTGATTACAGCAGTACAAAACTTTCATATATTTTTTCTTTTTTAAATATTTGGTTTGTGATGCCACCATGACCAGAACCACCATTAGTACATGAATACATCCCCAGAACCACCATCAGTACATGAATACAGCAGCAAACATAAAGGGGTTGTCTCCTTTCAGAAAATTCCCATCAACGAGCACAGTGTCACGCCCTACAGATGGGTCTATCGGGTGGACCCTCTGGACCGCAAATACAGCGGTTGCTGATACCAGGAAGGGAGAGCCAGACCAAGAAAGCAGGTTCAAAAGGTTTATTGTAAAGTAATACAAATACTAGGGGAGACTCCCCAAAGGAGGGCCACAGGACCACAACACCAGGGTGCCTCTAAGGAGTCCAAGGCTTGGAGTGACCCCTATACAGGGATTTCCCCTTGACCACCAATAGAGGGTCCGATGAAGCAGACACCTGTGTTAAACCGACCTAGGAGGCTGGGGAGAAATGAACTGAAAAGACAGGGCAGAACGTGGAACTAGGAAGCAGGCTGAAGACTGCAGGGAATCGTCCAGGATCCAGGACACAGGATGCCGAGAAGGCCAGACACGATCCTAGGGGAAAAAGGAACACAGAGTAAGGCAGGCAAACAGGATTGGTAAGCATAGCAGGACAAGACCTGGAGCAGCAACTTCAGGATAATAGAAGTTGCCCAGGCGGAGTCCAGGAGTGACTGAGATCCTTTTATCCCTCCAGCCTGCAGGTGATAGGCCGGGAGGAGGGGCAGTGAGTAGGAACGGGCTGGCCGTTTAAGAAGCCAGAGAGCTGGCCTGCCCGCCCCCTATGCACTCCCTAGGAGAGGGAGAGGAACGAGGAAGTGCAGCAGACATGGGAGCAAGGACCCGGGCAGCATGTCTGCAGGGATGGACCCCGGAGCGCCGGCGGATGACCGGAGCGTGACCCTGCTGGCTCAGGACAGAACCGGAGGAGGTAAGAACAGGCGGGGAAGAGAAAGTAGGTGCCCCGGACCGCGAGGTGGTGACCGTACCCCCCCCTCCAGGCCCCCCCGGGCGGCGACTGGCAAGGAACCGACGTAGGAGACGAGGAGCATGGATGTTGCCCTCCGGTTCCCAGGACCTCTCCTCAGGACCAAACCCCTTCCAGTCGACCAGGTACCATGTGGCACGCCCTCTCTTCTTCACGTCCAGAATGGCACTGACCTCATACTCGTCATTGGCCGATATAGGAGGAGGACGCTCTCCCGGATCCTGGGAGAAGCGGTTGAGGATCACAGGCTTGAGGAGGGAACGGTGGAAAGAATTATGTATTCGCAGAGAAGGAGGCAGTCGTAGCTGATAGCACACATCGTTGAGTCTCCGGGACACCTCGAACGGTCCGATGTACCGAGGTCCGAGCTTGAAGGAGGGCACCTTAAGGCGGACGTACTTGGCTGATAACCATACCTTGTCACCCGGTTGAAACATCTGGGCATCAAGTCTTCTTTTGTCGGCCTGGTCCTTCATACGCTGGGATGCTTTCTCAAGAGCTACACGAGTCTTGTTCCAGATGTCGGCGAAGTCACGAGCCACGGCCTCTGCTGCAGGATTGGTAGTAGCGATGTCCAAGGGGGTCGGGATCCTCGGGTGCTGCCCATATACAATAAAGAATGGAGTGTTACGTGAAGACTCACCAACATGATTATTGTACGAGAACTCCGCCCAAGGCAGTAGGGACGTCCAGTTGTCGTGGTGTGCGTTGACAAAGTGCCGTAGATAACCTGCCAACACCTGGTTTACCCGTTCCACCTGTCCGTTAGTCTGTGGATGATAAGCCGAAGAGAAGTCCAAGGTAATATCGAGTTTCCTGCAGAGAGACCGCCAGAATCGGGACACGAATTGAACTCCCCTATCGGAAACAATGTTGGAGGGTAACCCATGCAACCGGAGGATATGTAGAACAAACAACTCGGCCAGCTTGGGTGCCGAAGGAAGACCAGGCAGAGAAACGAAGTGACCCATCTTGGAAAATCTGTCCACCACGACCCAGATGACAGTATTCCCGGAGGATGCAGGAAGATCCGTGATGAAGTCCATCGCAATGTGTTGCCATGGTTTTGATGGTACAGGCAAGGGCAAGAGTTGACCGGCGGGAAGCCGTTTGGGGGTCTTGTTGCAGGCACAGGAAGAACAGGCAGAGACGTAGTCTGTCACCTCATGACGCATCCCAGGCCACCAGTAGTACCGGCCGATCAACTGTAGGGTCTTAGTCAGACCCGCGTGCCCAGCTAGTAAGGAGGAATGTCCCCAGCGGAGGATGCGTTCTCGATTAGGTTCAGGCACCAGCGTCTTCCCTGGGGGTACCTGCGACAGTCGGAGCGGTGCAACCATGATCACCTTGGATGGATCGATGATGGGACGAGGTTCCTCCTCATGATCGTCGGTAAGAAAAGAGCGGGAGAGGGCGTCAGCCTTGACATTCTTATCTGCGGGACGAAAATGAAGACGGTAATCAAACCGAGCAAAGAATAAAGACCAACGGGCCTGGCGAGGGTTGAGCCTCTGGGCAGAGTGGAGATAGGCCAAGTTCTTGTGGTCAGTGTAGATCACCACCGGGTGCACTGCTCCCTCTAGGAGGTAACGCCACTCCTCCAAGGCCATTTTGATGGCAAGCAACTCACGGTCACCAATGGAGTAATTCCGCTCACAGGGGGAAAAGGCCTTCGAAAAGAAGCCGCAAGAGACCTTACGTCCGGAGGCGGCTCTCTGCGTGAGGACGGCCCCGGCACCTGTGGAGGATGCGTCCACCTCCAGAAAGAACTGCTTCTCAGCGACGGGCCTGTGCAGGGCTGGTGCGGAGGAGAAGGCCCGTTTGAGTGCCTGGAAGGAGCACTCAGCCTCTGGAGCCCATCCATTAGCAGGTGTTCCCTTGCGTGTGAGTGCAGTGAGGGGTTTGACCAGATCCGAGAAGTGCGGGATAAACTGCCGGTAGTAGTTGGCGAATCCCAAGAAGCGCTGGATGGCTTTGATCCCGACCGGCCGAGGCCAGTTCATGATGGCCGACACCTTATCAGGATCCATCTCCAGCCCAGAGTCAGAGACGATGTATCCAAGGAACGGCAGAGAAGACCGCTCGAAGAGGCATTTCTCATACTTGGCGTACAAGCGGTTCTCCCGTAATCGAAGGAGAACTCGTCGGACGTCTCTTCTGTGTGTGGGTAGGTCTGGGGAGAAAACCAAGATGTCATCTAGGTATACCACAACACATACGTACAGCAAGTCACGGAAGACGTCGTTCACGAACTCCTGGAAGACGGCTGGTGCATTGCACAGTCCGAAGGGCATCACCCGGTATTCGAAGTGACCATCACGGGTGTTGAAGGCGGTTTTCCACTCGTCACCGGCCCGGATGCGGACAAGGTTGTAAGCCCCTCGCAGGTCCAGCTTGGTGAACAACCGGGCTCCCCGGAGCCGATCGAAGAGTTCTGGAATAAGAGGCAGAGGGTACTTATTCTTTACCGTGATGGCGTTTAATCCACGGTAGTCAATGCAAGGACGCAAAGACCCGTCCTTCTTTTTCACGTAGAAGAACCCGGCTCCGACAGGGGATGTGGACCTCTGGATGAATCCCCGGGCCAAGCTGTCTGTGACGTATTCTGACATCGCCTGGGTCTCAGCAGGGGACAGTGGGTAGATTCGTCCTGTAGGAAAAGAGGCACCTGGAACCAAATCGATGGGACAATCATAAGGCCTGTGCGGGGGCAAGACCTCTGCTTCTCGTTTATCGAAGACGTCCGCATATGCCCAGTAGGCCTCCGGAAGTCCAGGCAAGGACGTAGGTGAGGGAGGCAAACGGATAGGCCGGACGGACAGCAGGCAATGGCTATGGCAGGCCGAACCCCAACGCTGGATCTCCCCACTTCGCCAGTCTATGACTGGCTCATGCATACGCAGCCATGGCAGACCGAGCAAGAAAGGTGGGGAGAGAGTAGGTAGCACGAGAAAGGCAATCCTCTCAGTATGGAGAGCTCCGATCTGAATCTCCACCTCACTGGTAATGCCCTCAACGGAGTCTTGTAGGGGTCTCCCATCAACGGAGGTAATGGTGCGGGGATGCTGCAGGGGGTGTATAGGGATGCCGAGGCGGAGAGCCATGTCTCGCTGAATAAAGTTACCTGCAGATCCCGAGTCCAAATACGCCAACTCTGAGAACCGCCTGTCACCAATTTTCACCTGTATGGAAACAGTTAATGGTAGAGAGGTATCACTCTCACCTAGGATGGCCTCTCTTACCTGTCCTAGGTGGAGGAGTTTTCCGGTCTTCTGGGACATTGCCGGCGGAAGTGGTTGGAGCCACCACAATAGAGACACAACCTCCGGGCGACTCTCTCCTCACGCTCCCAGGGACTCAGCCGGAGACGATCCACCTCCATGGGTTCGGGTGCTTCGGCAGACGAGGCGTTACCTGGTAACAGGGGCCTCTGTAAAGAGGGTGCCAATCGAGGTGGTCTTCTCTCCTGGGCTCTCTCCTTGGTGCGTTCTTGTAGGCGGCGGTCCATCCGGACGGCAAGGGAGATGTATTCGTCCAGGGTATCGGGGAGGTCTCGTACGGCAAGCTCGTCCTTCAGGCGACTGGATAACCCTCTCCGGAAGACACCGATCAGGGGCTCGTCAGACCAGCGAAGCTCCGAAGCCAAAGTGCGAAACTGTATGGCGTATTGGCCAACCGAGAGAGTACCTTGCTGTAAGCTGAACAACTCCTCCGTGGCCGAAGCCACTCGACCTGGCTCATCAAAGATCTTCCGGAAGGTGTCCAAGAAGGACCGCAGATCAGATACAATGGGGTCCTCTCTCTCCAGTAGTGGGTTGAACCAGGCCAAGGCCTCGCCCTCCAGGTGTGATGCCAGAAAGGCCACTTTCGCCACATCCGTAGGGTATTGATGAGGGAGAAGCCTGAAATGCTGCTGGCATAGGTTGATGAAACCCCTGCACATTTTTGGATCCCCAGAGTACCTGGTGGGTTTGCAGAGACGAGGGGAAGAGAAGACGCCTCCTACGGCAACGGGATCCAACACGGGTGCAGTAACCGGGGCAGGAGGAGACCGCTGTAGATTCGAGAGCCGCTCGTCAACAGACGTCATGTACTCCAGCATCTGGGTCTGTATCCGTCCTTGTTGATCCAGCTCCTGATGTAGATCTGCAAGATGAGAGGAGTAAGATGCATCCACCCCCTGAGGGGAACCTAGACGGGCCTCCAGGGTCCGCATGAACACAACAACCTGTTCCTGGCTCTGGCGGAGACTAGCAAGCTCCCTCTGAGCATCGAACCTGGCATCAGCGGGGTCCATGGCCTGGGCAAAATCTGTCACGCCCTACAGATGGGTCTATCGGGTGGACCCTCTGGACCGCAAATACAGCGGTTGCTGATACCAGGAAGGGAGAGCCAGACCAAGAAAGCAGGTTCAAAAGGTTTATTGTAAAGTAATACAAATACTAGGGGAGACTCCCCAAAGGAGGGCCACAGGACCACAACACCAGGGTGCCTCTAAGGAGTCCAAGGCTTGGAGTGACCCCTATACAGGGATTTCCCCTTGACCACCAATAGAGGGTCCGATGAAGCAGACACCTGTGTTAAACCGACCTAGGAGGCTGGGGAGAAATGAACTGAAAAGACAGGGCAGAACGTGGAACTAGGAAGCAGGCTGAAGACTGCAGGGAATCGTCCAGGATCCAGGACACAGGATGCCGAGAAGGCCAGACACGATCCTAGGGGAAAAAGGAACACAGAGTAAGGCAGGCAAACAGGATTGGTAAGCATAGCAGGACAAGACCTGGAGCAGCAACTTCAGGATAATAGAAGTTGCCCAGGCGGAGTCCAGGAGTGACTGAGATCCTTTTATCCCTCCAGCCTGCAGGTGATAGGCCGGGAGGAGGGGCAGTGAGTAGGAACGGGCTGGCCGTTTAAGAAGCCAGAGAGCTGGCCTGCCCGCCCCCTATGCACTCCCTAGGAGAGGGAGAGGAACGAGGAAGTGCAGCAGACATGGGAGCAAGGACCCGGGCAGCATGTCTGCAGGGATGGACCCCGGAGCGCCGGCGGATGACCGGAGCGTGACCCTGCTGGCTCAGGACAGAACCGGAGGAGGTAAGAACAGGCGGGGAAGAGAAAGTAGGTGCCCCGGACCGCGAGGTGGTGACACACAGTTTGTTAAAGGGAACCTGTCACATGAATTTGGCGGAACCAGTTTTGGGTCATATGGGCGGGGTTTTCGGGCGTTTGATTCACCCTTTCCTTACCCGCTGGCTGCATGCTGGCCGCAATATTGGATTGAAGTTCATTCTCTGTCCTCCATAGTACACGCCTGCGTAAGGCAATCTTGCCTTGTGCAGGCATGGACAGGCTACGGAGGACAGACAACGAACTTCAATCCAATATTGCAGCCAGCATGCAGCCAGCGGGTAAGGAAAGGGTGAATCAAACGCCCGAAAACCCCGCCCATATGACCCAAAACTGGTTCCGCCAAATTCATGTGACAGGTTCCCTTTAAAAAAAAATATATCACCAGACCGCACTTTACTCATCATCGGGACCATTGGTTAGTTTCTGCCACTGAATTGGTGTCTAGAATTGGCTACAGTGCTGACAATGCAGCTGCTGATCAGTGAACTTTGCAGCTTTGCAAGTGCAGATGGAACACTCCGACAGCACAACAGCCAGTGTCTCTGACCGGAGTGTCGTCAATGCTGCTGCCAATTCCAAACACCACCAGCAGCACTGGAGACTCAGTCATGGATCCAGGTATGGTGAGAGAAGCGCAATTTGTTTATATATATATATATATATATATATATATATATATATATATAATTAGAAAAAAAGGGGGAAACAGCACGGCAGAACTTCAGAACAAAAGTGATGTTTATTGCCCAAATGGCGTGGCAAAGGCTTGAGAAAGGATTGTATCCGAAACGTCGCCACGCTATTTGGGCAATAAACATCACTTTTTTCTGGAGGTCTGCCGTGCTGTTTCCCCCTTTTTGCCTACTATTGTAAGGAGCCTTCTGAGACTGCTGGCTGGGAATGCGTGCACTTTGTTAAGGTATTTTGTCTAGTGCCGTTCCAATTTTTTTTTCTCTATATATATATACACACAAGTGTTTCTCACTAAAGTAGAATATCATCAAAAAGATAATTTATTTCAGTTTTTCAATATAAAAAGTGAAACTCTACAACAGAGTGATCTATTTCAAGTGTTTATTTCTGTTAATGTTGATAATTATGGCTTACAGCCAATGAAAACCCAAACGTCATTATCTCAGTAATTTAGAATAATTAACAAAAACACCTGCAAAGGCTTCCTAAGAGTTTAAAAGGGTCCTTTTTATTCTGTTTCACCAGGCTCCACAATCATGGAGAAGACTGCTGACTTGACAAATGTCAAGGAGGCAGTCATTGACACACTCCACAAGGAGGGTAAGCCAAAAAAGAGCATTGCTAAAGAAGCTAGCTGTTCTAAAAAAGTGCTGTATCCAAGCATATTAATGGAAAGTTGAGTGGAAGGAAAAAGTCTGGTACAAAAAGGTGCACAAGCAACGGGGAACAGCTTTGAACTCGCTTCCTCAAACTCAATGTGGACAACTCTGAACTCATAATCTTTCTTCCATCTCATAGATCTTCCTTACCTGACCTATCTATCGCAATTAACGACATCACGCTTTCCCCCGTACTGGAAGTCCGCTGCCTTGGGGTAACCCTTGACTCTGCCCTGTCCTTCAAACCGCACATCCAAGCTCTTTCCACTTCCTGTCGCCTCCAGCTCAAAAATATCTCCAGAATCCATCCTTTCCTCAACCATCAATCTACAAAAATGCTTGTGCATGCCCTCATCATCTCCCGTCTCGACTACTGCAACATCCTTTTCTGTGGCCTCCGTGCTAACACCCTTGCACCTCCCCAGCCCATCCTTAACTCTGCTGCGCGACTAATTCATCTCTCTCCTCGCTACTCCTCCGCTTCTCCCTCTGCAAATCTCTTCACTGGCTCCCATTCCCTCAGCGTATCCAGTTCAAATTACTAATACTGACCTACAAAGCCATCCATAACCTGTCTCCTCCATATATCTCTGAACTAATCTCCCGATATCTTCCCTCACGTAATCTCCGGTCCTCCCTAGACCACCTCTCCTCCACACTTATCCGCTCCTCACCCAACCGCCTCCAAGACTTCTCCCGAATATCCCGCATCCTCTGGAATTCTTTGCCCCAACACGTCCGACTATCAACCACATTCAGATCCTTCAGAAGGATCCTGAAAACCCACCTCTTCAGGAAAGCGTACAGCCTGCACTGACCCCGCTGCCTCCTCACCACTACCAGAGCTACCACCTCACCAACACTGGAGCTCCTGCAACCCTCAACCTATTGTCTCCTTAACCACCATCCTGGTAAGCTCGCAATGGCAGCGTCCTCGCCCCTCTGTATCAGTCTGTAATTGTTAGTTTGCTTAGTGTAAGTGATATCTGTAATTTGTATGTAACCCCTTCTCATGTACAGCACCATGGAATCAATGCTGCTATATAAATAAATAATAATAATTATTATTATTAGGGCCAATTCACATGTGGATCCTCAAGCAGAAGTCTACCTTGTCGTGGTGGCAGCTTAAAAATGTTTTGGCCAAAACAAAACCTGATGGCTATGCATGTGATACGGTGTTCAATAGGAACTGTTAATGTGTGATTGGTGAGGACTTGGAGCAGAAGTAGAGTTTTTCCAAAAGTGGGAGGTAGGATTGTGCAAGTTTTCCAGGGTGGAGGCAGAGCTGGGCAGAAACTCAAGGGGGCTTGAAAAGCTTGCCAGTATCGGGCCCTGAAATTCCTGGTGGCAACCACGGCTGGCATAGTAAGGTTTTTGAGGTTTCATGTAGCTAGAAAAAAATTGCTTTTCATCTGGCTTTTATACCCCTTCTAGTGATGAGCGAGTGTACTCGTTGCTCGGGTTTTCCCGAGCACGCTGGGGTGACCTCCGAGTATTTGTTAGTGTTCGGAGATTTCGTTTTCATCACGGCAGCTGAATGATTTACAGCTACTAGCCAGGCTGAGTACATGTGGGGGTTGCTTGGTTGCTAGGTAATCCCCACATGTAATCAAGCTGGCTAATAGCTGTAAATCATGCTGCTGAGGCGATGAAAACGTAATCTCCGAGCAGTCATAAATACTCGGAGACCACCCGAGCGTGCTCGGGAAAACCCGAGCAACAAGTATACTCGCTCATCACTAACCCCTTCTACATGCCATAGATTTTAGCAAGGAGCTTGAAAATGTGATCATTTGCAGAAGCCTCCTTGAGTAGGCGACACGCGTCGGGTGCTTCTCCTTGCCCCTATCTTTAACATGTGTTCTCCGTTGGCTGCCTTTTGCTAACTCATGCTGGTCACAGCAGTTTACCAGTTCAGTGGGTGCTATAGGTTTGTATTGACCTTTAGCTTATTGGTGCAACCTGATCTTTTATCTAACAACTTTACTTAGGTTACCTCCATGGCTGGGTAAATATGCTAACAAATCTGATTATTTTTCATATTGAGGGTAAAGCCGTAGCTGTTATTTACTCTATTCTATGACTAGCTTTCTAGTCGGGTGGCCATTCATATCTGTTCCCCTATTTTTTACTTTTAGGGGTTAATGCTATATGTATATTTGATGGTATGCTGTTTATTCAAATATTGTTTTATTGATTTTTGGGCACACATGTAAAATAGTTTTTTTTTGCACAGCTTTATCATAAGCTGGTTTGATTTATGGGTATGTCACATGTGTGACATTTTTAAATGTTTTTAATGGTCTCTGTGTGTTTTTGTACCTAATAAAATTTGATACTATGTGAGTTATTGTATGGCGATCCTTCCTGTATGGCCTACACCTTTTCTTCTTGGTCATTTGCATATCTTAGCAACATGTGTTATGTCCTCGGTTTCCATACACTTACAGCTTGTCATACAGAATAATACAGATACTGAGAATTACACCATGGGCAGTATATATATATATATATACATATATATATATATATATATATATATATATATATATATATATACATACATACATACACATATATATATATATATATATATATATATATATATATATATATATCTTCTATATAATTGTCTAAGGGTCACTTCCATCTCTCTGTCTGTCTGTCTGTCTTTCTGTCTGTCTGTCTGTCACTGAAGTCCCAAGTCGCTGATTGGTCGCGGCAAAACAGCCACGACCAATCAGCGACGAGCACAGTCCGGCGGCAAAATGGCCGCTCCTTACTCCCCGCAGTCAGTGCCCGCTCCATACTCCCCTCCAGTCAGCGCTCACACAGGGTTAATGGCAGCGTTGACGGACCGCATTATGCCGCGGTGTAACGCACTCCTTTAACGCTGCTATTAACCCTGTGTGACCAACTTTTTACTATTGATGCTGCCTATGCAGCATCAATAGTAAAAAGATCTAATGTTAAAAATAATTTAAAAAATAAAAAAGTTATATACTCACCGTCCGTTGGCCCCTTGGATCAGGAACAGACCTTTCCCGCTCTTCGCAACTCTCCGGTGACCACTCCATGCATTGTGATCTCACGAGATGATGACGTAGCGGTCTCGAGAGACCGCTACATCATCATCTCGCGAGACCGCAATGCACTCTTGGGACCGGAGCGCGCGAGGAGCATTGGTAAAGGCCTCGCTTGGATCCAGGGGCCAACGGAGGGTGAGTATATAACTATTTTTTATTCTAATTCTTTTTTTAACAGGTATATGATGCCCACATTGCTGTATACTACGTGGGCTGTGCTATATACTATGTGGGCTGTGCAATATAATACATGGGCTGTGCAATATAATACATGGGCTGCGCAATATACTACGTGGGCTGTGCAATATACTACGTGGCTGTGCAATATACTACATGGCTGTGCAATATACTACATGGGCTGTGCAATATACTATGTGGCTGTGCAATATACTGCGTGGCTGTACAATTTACTACGTGGGCTGTTCAATATACTATGTGGGCTGTGCAATATACTATGTGGGCTGTGCAATATACTACGTGGGCTGTGCAATATACTACGTGGCTGTGCAATATACTACGTGGCTGTGCAATATACTACGTGGGCTGTGTTATATACTGCGTGACTGTGCTATATACTATGTGGCTGTGCAATATACTGCGTGGCTGTGCAATATACTGCGTTGCTGTGCAATATACTGCGTGGGCTGTGCAATATACTATGTGGCTGCGTAATATACTACGTGGCTGCGCAATATACTACGTGGTCTGTGCAATATACTACGTGGCTGTGCAATATAATACATGGGCTGTGCAATATACTACGTGGGCTGTGCAATATACTACGTGGCTGTGCAATATACTGCATGGCTGTGCAATATACTACGTGGCTGTGCAATATACTGCGTGGCTGTGCAATATACTGCGTGGCTGTGCAATATACTATGTGGGCTGTGCAATATACTACGTGGGCTGTGCAATATACTACGTGGCTGTACAATATACTACGTGGGCTGTGTTATATACTGCGTGACTGTGCTATATACTATGTGGCTGTGCAATATACTGCGTGGCTGTGCAATATACTGCGTGGCTGTACAATATACTGCGTGGGCTGTGCAATATACTACGTGGGCTGTGCAATATACTACGTGGCTGCATAATATACTACGTGGCTGCGCAATATACTATGTGGGCTGTGCAATATACTACGTGGCTGTGCAATATACAACGTGGGCTGTGCAATATACTACTTGGGCTGTGCAATATACTACGTGGCTGTGCAATATACTACATGGCTGTGCAATATAATACATGGGCTGTGCAATATACTACGTGGGCTGTGCAATATACTACGTGGCTGTGCAATATACTGCGTGGCTGTGCAATATACTACGTGGCTGTGCAATATACTGCGTGGCTGTGCAATATACTGCGTGGCTGTGCAATATACTATGTGGGCTGTACAATATACTACGTGGGCTGTGCAATATACTACGTGGCTGTACCATATACTACGTGGGCTGTGTTATATACTGCGTGACTGTGCTATATACTATGTGGCTGTGCAATATACTGCGTGGCTGTGCAATATACTGCGTGGCTGTACAATATACTGCGTGGGCTGTGCAATATACTATGTGGGCTGTGCAATATACTACGTGGCTGCGTAATATACTACGTGGCTGCGCAATATACTATGTGGGCTGTGCAATATACTACGTGGGCTGTGCAATATACTACGTGGGCTGTGCAATATACTACTTGGGCTGTGCAATATACTACGTGGCTGTGCAATATACTACGTGGCTGTGCGCCGGAACTTGAGTGCCGGACCCGATGCAGGTGTGGGCTGAATATGGCGTTCCCACATGCGAACATCATTGGCAAATTGGAAAATCACAAGGGGTTTTTAAGGAGGTAAGGTGAGGATGGGACACACACTCCCCTTGAGAAAGCACGTGAGTTGCGAAACGCGCGTCGGGGCGTTCCCACAGCGGCACTTATGACGGGTAAGCACTGATAGAGAACATTTCCTAATCGTTTTTTGTGCTTTTATGGTGGTTTCAGCTCTATTTATCCGGGTATAATATACTATTTATCTGCCTTAAAGGATTTCTTATGAGCTTTAGCACAGAGATATATTCTTCATCAAATAATGTTCAAGACCATGTTAATATTTGCTGCTTGGTACGGAATTTAGACTGAGTCATTTTCTATATACATGGCTGTGCTATATACTACATGGGCTATTATATACTACGTGGCTGTGCTATATACTACGTGGCTGTGCTATATACTATGTGACCGGCTGCAAACAATCAGCGACAGGCGCAGTCCGGCCACGAATTGGCGTGGTATTTGAACCACGCTTCGCTAATTGGTCGCGCCCGAATCCGGTGTATTCAATGTATTATTCTAAAATCTTCATAAATAAACTACATATATATTCCAGAATACCCGATGCGTTAGAATAGGGCTACCATCTAGTGTATATATATATACAGTACAGACCAAAAGTTTGGACACACCTTCTCATTTAAAGATTTTTTCTGTATTTTCATGACTATGAAAATTGTACATTCACACTGAAGGAATCAACACTATGAATTAACACATGTGGAATTATATACTTAACAAAATAGTGTGAAACAACTAAAATTATGTCTTATATTCTAGGTTCTTCAAAGTAGCCACTTTTTGCTTTGATGACTGCTTTGCACACTCTTGGCATTCTCTTGATGAGCTTGAAGAGGTAGTCATCGGGAATGGTCTTCCAGCAATCCTGAAGGAGTTCCCAGAGATGTTTAGCACTTGTTGGCCATTTTGCCTTCACTCTGCGGTCCAGCTCACTCCAAACCATCTCGATTGGGTTCAGGTCTGGTGACTGTGGAGGTCAGGTCATATATATACAGTGCCTACAAGTAGTATTCAACCCCCTGCAGATTTAGCAGGTTTAATAAGATGAAAATAAGTTAGAGCCTTCAAACTTCAAACAAGAGCAGGATTTATTAACAGATGCATAAATCTTACAAACCAAAAAGTTTTGTTGCTCAGTTACATTTTTATAAATTTTAAACATAAAAGTGTGGGTCAATTATTATTCAACCCCTAGGTTTAATATTTTGTGGAATAACCTTTGTTTGCAATTACAGCTAATAATCGTCTTTTATAAGACCTGATCAGGCCGGCACAGGTCTCTGGAGTTATCTTGGCCCACTCCTCCATGCAGATCTTCTCCAAGTTATCTAGGTTCTTTGGGTGTCTCATGTGGACGTTAATCTTGAGCTCCTTCCACAAGTTTTCAATTGGGTTAAGGTCAGGAGACTGACTAGGCCACTGCAACACCTTGATTTTTTGCCTCTTGAACCAGGCCTTGGTTTTCTTGGCTGTGTGCTTTGGGTCATTGTTGTGAAATTGGATTCTGGGCTCCCCCGGTGGCCACTTGTGGAATTGTACTTGTGTGCATCATCCCCTCTGTTCACCTGCTCCTATCAGGATGTGGGAGTCGCTATATAACCTTGCTCCTCTGTCAGTTTCATGCCGGTCAACAATGTAATCAGAAGCCTTTCTGTGCATGTTCCTGCTACTAGACAACTCCCAGCTAAGTTGGACTTTTGTCCTTGTGTGTTTTTGCATTTTGTTCCTGTTCACAGCTGCTGTTTCGTTACTGTGTCTGGAAAGCTCTTGTGAGCGGAAATTGCCACTCTGGTGTTATGAGTTAATGCTAGAGTCTTAAAGTAATTTCTGGATGGTGTTTTGATAGGGTTTTCTGCTGACCATGAAAGTGCCCTTTCTGTCTTCTTTCTATCTAGTAAGCGGACCTCGATTTTTGCTAAACCTATTTTCATACTACGTTTGTCATTTCATCTAAAATCACCGCCAATATATGTGGGGGCCTCTGTCTGCCTTTTGGGAAAATTTCTCTAGAGGTGAGCCAGGACTGTCTTTTCCTCTGCTAGGATTAGGTAGTTCTCCGGCTGGCGCTGGGCATCTAGGGATAAAAAAACGTAGGCATGCTACCCGGCCACTTCTAGTTGTGCGGCAGGTTTAGTTCATGGTCAGTATAGTTTCCATCTTCCAAGAGCTAGTTCTCATATATGCTGGGCTATGTTCTCTCGCCATTGAGAATCATGACAGTTTGACCGGCCCAAAAAAAAAAAGGGGTTAAATTACTGGCTGAGAAAGGAGAGAAAAAAGAAGTCTGCTACAATTTTTTTTTTTTATTTTTTTTTCCTCTAGTTCTGAGTGTGCTCTTAATTGAATCACTTGCTAGTCTGCCTATACTGCAGCCTTCCTCTCTTTCTCTCCTTCTTATCCTTGAATGGCTCTGTGTTCACCTGTTTCAAATGGATCTTCAGAGTGTAGCTACAGGTTTGAATAATCTCGCCACAAAGGTACAAAATTTGCAAGATTTCGTTGTTCATGCACCTATGTCTGAGCCTAGAATTCCTTTGCCTGAATTCTTCTCGGGGAATAGATCTCACTTTCAAAATTTTAAAAATAATTGCAAATTGTTTTTGTCCCTGAAGTCTCGCTCTGCCGGAGACCCTGCACAGCAGGTCAGGATTGTAATTTCCTTGCTCCGGGGCGACCCTCAAGACTGGGCTTTTGCATTGGCACCAGGGGATCCTGCGTTGCTCAATGTGGATGCGTTTTTTCTGGCCTTGGGGTTGCTTTATGAGGAACCTCATTTAGAGCTTCAGGCGGAAAAGGCCTTGATGTCCTTGTCTCAGGGGCAAGATGAAGCTGAAATATACTGCCAAAAATTCCGCAAATGGTCTGTGCTTACTCAGTGGAATGAGTGCGCCCTGGCGGCGATTTTCAGAGAAGGTCTCTCTGATGCCATTAAGGATGTTATGGTGGGGTTCCCTGTGCCTGCGAGTCTGAATGAGTCCATGACGATGGCTATTCAGATCGATAGACGTCTGCGGGAGCGCAAACCTGTGCACCATTTGGCGGTGTCTACTGAGAAAACGCCAGAAAATATGCAATGTGATAGAATTCTGTCCAGAAGCGAGCGGCAGAATTTTAGACGAAAAAATGGGTTGTGCTTCTATTGTGGTGATTCAACTCATGTTATATCAGCATGCTTTAAGCGTACTAAGAAGCCTGACAAGTCTGTTTCAATTAGCACTTTACAGTCTAAGTTTATTCTATCTGTGACCCTGATTTGTTCTTTGTCATCTATTACCGCGGACGCCTATGTCGACTCTGGCGCTGCTTTGAGTCTTATGGATTGGTCCTTTGCCAAACGCTGTGGGTATGATTTGGAGCCATTGGAGGCTCCGATACCTCTGAAAGGGATTGACTCCACCCCATTGGCTAGTAATAAACCACAATACTGGACACAAGTGACTATGCGTGTTAATCCGGATCACCAGGAGGTTATTCGCTTTCTGGTGCTGTATAATCTACATGATGTTTTGGTGCTGGGATTGCCATGGCTGCAATCTCATAACCCAGTCCTCGACTGGAGAGCTATGTCTGTGTTAAGCTGGGGATGTAAAGGAACTCATGGGGACGTACCTTTGGTTTCCATTTCATCATCTATTCCCTCTGAGATTCCTGAATTCTTGTCTGACTTTCGTGACGTTTTTGAAGAACCCAAGGTTGGTTCACTACCTCCGCACCGGGAGTGCGATTGTGCCATAGACTTGATCCCAGGTAGTAAATACCCTAAGGGTCGTTTATTTAATCTGTCTGTGCCTGAACACGCGGCTATGCGAGAATATATAAAGGAGTCCTTGGAAAAGGGACATATTCGTCCTTCGTCATCTCCCTTAGGAGCCGGTTTTTTCTTTGTGTCTAAGAAAGACGGCTCTTTGAGGCCGTGTATTGATTATCGACTTTTGAATAAAATCACGGTTAAATATCAATATCCGTTACCACTGCTTACTGATTTGTTTGCTCGTATAAAGGGGGCCAAGTGGTTCTCTAAGATTGATCTCCGTGGGGCGTATAATTTGGTGCGAATCAAGCAGGGGGATGAGTGGAAAACCGCATTTAATACGCCCGAGGGCCATTTTGAGTATTTGGTGATGCCTTTTGGTCTTTCAAATGCCCCTTCAGTCTTCCAGTCCTTTATGCATGACATTTTCCGCGATTATTTGGACAAATTTATGATTGTGTATCTGGATGATATTCTGATTTTTTCGGATGACTGGGACTCTCATGTCCAGCAGGTCAGGAGGGTTTTTCAGGTTTTGCGGTCTAATTCCTTGTGTGTGAAGGGTTCTAAGTGTGTTTTTGGGGTTCAAAAGATTTCCTTCTTGGGATACATTTTTTCCCCCTCTTCCATCGAGATGGATCCTGTCAAGGTTCAGGCTATTGGTGATTGGACGCAACCCTCTTCTCTTAAGAGTCTTCAGAAATTTTTGGGCTTTGCTAACTTTTATCGTCGATTTATTGCTGGTTTTTCTGATGTTGTAAAACCATTGACTGATTTGACTAAGAAGGGTGCTGATGTTGCTGATTGGTCCCCTGATGCTGTGGAGGCCTTTCGGGAGCTCAAGCGCCGCTTTTCTTCCGCCCCAGTGTTGCGTCAGCCTGATGTTGCTCTTCCTTTTCAGGTTGAGGTCGACGCTTCTGAAATCGGAGCTGGGGCGGTGTTGTCGCAGAGAAGTTCCGACTGCTCCGTGATGAGACCTTGTGCTTTTTTTTCCCGTAAATTTTCGCCCGCCGAGCGGAATTATGATATTGGGAATCGGGAGCTTTTGGCCATGAAGTGGGCTTTTGAGGAGTGGCGTCACTGGCTTGAGGGGGCCAGACATCAGGTGGTGGTATTGACTGACCACAAAAATTTAATTTACCTTGAGTCTGCCAGGCGCCTGAATCCTAGGCAGGCGCGCTGGTCGTTGTTTTTCTCTCGGTTTAATTTTGTGGTGTCTTACCTACCGGGTTCTAAGAATGTTAAGGCGGATGCCCTTTCTAGGAGTTTTGAGCCTGACTCCCCTGGTAATTCTGAGCCCACAGGTATCCTTAAAGATGGAGTGATATTGTCTGCCGTTTCTCCAGACCTGCGGCGGGCCTTGCAGGAGTTTCAGGCGGATAGACCTGATCGTTGCCCACCTGGTAGACTGTTTGTTCCTGATGATTGGACCAGTAGAGTCATCTCTGAGGTTCATTCTTCTGCGTTGGCAGGTCATCCTGGAATCTTTGGTACCAGGGATTTGGTGGCAAGGTCCTTCTGGTGGCCTTCCCTGTCACGAGATGTGCGAGGCTTTGTGCAGTCTTGTGACGTTTGTGCTCGGGCCAAGCCTTGTTGTTCTCGGGCTAGTGGATTGTTGTTACCCTTGCCTATCCCGAAGAGGCCTTGGACGCACATCTCGATGGATTTTATTTCGGATCTGCCTGTTTCTCATAAGATGTCTGTCATCTGGGTGGTGTGTGACCGTTTCTCTAAGATGGTCCATCTGGTTCCCTTGCCTAAGTTGCCTTCTTCTTCCGAGTTGGTTCCTCTGTTTTTTCAAAATGTTGTTCGTTTGCATGGTATTCCGGAGAATATCGTTTCTGACAGAGGGACCCAATTCGTGTCTAGATTTTGGCGGGCATTCTGTGCTAGGATGGGCATAGATTTGTCTTTTTCGTCTGCTTTCCATCCTCAGACTAATGGCCAGACCGAGCGGACTAATCAGACCTTGGAGACATATTTGAGGTGTTTTGTGTCTGCGGATCAGGATGATTGGGTTGCTTTTTTGCCTTTGGCGGAGTTCGCCCTCAATAATCGGGCCAGCTCTGCCACCTTGGTGTCCCCGTTTTTCTGTAATTCGGGGTTTCATCCTCGATTTTCCTCCGGTCAAGTGGAATCTTCGGATTGTCCTGGAGTGGATGCTGTGGTGGAGAGGTTGCATCAGATTTGGGGGCAGGTGGTGGACAATTTGAAGTTGTCCCAGGAGAAGACTCAGCTTTTTGCCAACCGCCGTCGTCGTGTTGGTCCTCGGCTTTGTGTTGGGGACTTGGTGTGGTTGTCTTCTCGTTTTGTCCCTATGAGGGTTTCTTCTCCTAAGTTTAAGCCTCGGTTCATCGGCCCGTACAAGATATTGGAGATTCTTAACCCTGTGTCCTTCCGTTTGGACCTCCCTGCATCCTTTTCGATTCATAATGTTTTTCATCGGTCATTGTTGCGCAGGTATGAGGTACCGGCTGTGCCTTCCGTTGAGCCTCCTGCTCCGGTGTTGGTTGAGGGTGAGTTGGAGTACGTTGTGGAAAAGATCTTGGACTCTCGTGTTTCCAGACGGAAACTCCAGTATCTGGTCAAATGGAAGGGATACGGTCAGGAGGATAATTCTTGGGTCACTGCCTCTGATGTTCATGCCTCCGATCTTGTCCGTGCCTTTCATAGGGCTCATCCTGATCGCCCTGGTGGTTCTGGTGAGGGTTCGGTGCCCCCTCCTTGAGGGGGGGGTACTGTTGTGAAATTGGATTCTGGGCTCCCCCGGTGGCCACTTGTGGAATTGTACTTGTGTGCATCATCCCCTCTGTTCACCTGCTCCTATCAGGATGTGGGAGTCGCTATATAACCTTGCTCCTCTGTCAGTTTCATGCCGGTCAACAATGTAATCAGAAGCCTTTCTGTGCATGTTCCTGCTACTAGACAACTCCCAGCTAAGTTGGACTTTTGTCCTTGTGTGTTTTTGCATTTTGTTCCTGTTCACAGCTGCTGTTTCGTTACTGTGTCTGGAAAGCTCTTGTGAGCGGAAATTGCCACTCTGGTGTTATGAGTTAATGCTAGAGTCTTAAAGTAATTTCTGGATGGTGTTTTGATAGGGTTTTCTGCTGACCATGAAAGTGCCCTTTCTGTCTTCTTTCTATCTAGTAAGCGGACCTCGATTTTTGCTAAACCTATTTTCATACTACGTTTGTCATTTCATCTAAAATCACCGCCAATATATGTGGGGGCCTCTGTCTGCCTTTTGGGAAAATTTCTCTAGAGGTGAGCCAGGACTGTCTTTTCCTCTGCTAGGATTAGGTAGTTCTCCGGCTGGCGCTGGGCATCTAGGGATAAAAAAACGTAGGCATGCTACCCGGCCACTTCTAGTTGTGCGGCAGGTTTAGTTCATGGTCAGTATAGTTTCCATCTTCCAAGAGCTAGTTCTCATATATGCTGGGCTATGTTCTCTCGCCATTGAGAATCATGACAGGTCATTGTCTTGTTGGAAGATGAAATGACGACCCATCTTAAGATCCTTGATGGAGGAGCGGAGGTTCTTGGCCAAAATCTCCAGGTAGGCCGTGCTATCCATCTTCCCATGGATGCGGACCAGATGGCCAGGCCCCTTGGCTGAGAAACAGCCCCACAGCATGATGCTGCCACCACCATGCTTGACTGTAGGGATGGTATTCTTGGGGTCGTATGCAGTGCCATCCAGTCTCCAAATATCACGTGTGTGGTTGGCACCAAAGATCTCGATCTTGGTCTCATCAGACCAGAGAACCTTGAACCAGTCAGTCTCAGAGTCCTCCAAGTGATCATGAGCAAACTGTAGATGAGCCTTGACATGACGCTTTGAAAGTAAAGGTACCTTATGGGCTCGTCTGGAACGGAGACCATTGCGGTGGAGTACGTTACTTATGGTATTGACTGAAACCAATGTCCCCACTGCCATGAGATCTTCCCGGAGCTCCTTCCTTGTTGTCCTTGGGTTAGCCTTGACTCTTCGGACAAGCCTGGCCTCGGCACGGGAGGAAACTTTCAAAGGCTGTCCAGGCCGTGGAAGGCTAACAGTAGTTCCATAAGCCTTCCACTTCCGGATGATGCTCCCAACAGTGGAGACAGGTAGGCCCAACTCCTTGGAAAGGGTTTTGTACCCCTTGCCAGCCTTGTGACCCTCCACGATCTTGTCTCTGATGGCCTTGGAATGCTCCTTTGTCTTTCCCATGTTGACCATGTATGAGTGCTGTTCACAAGTTTGGGGAGGGTCTTAAATAGTCAGAAAAGGCTGGAAAAAGAGATAATTAATCCAAACATGTGAAGCTCATTGTTCTTTGTGCCTGAACTACTTCTTAATACTTTAGGGGAACCAAACAGAATTCTGGTGGGTTGAGGGGTTGAATAATAAATGACCCTCTGAAAAGACTTTTCACAATTTAAAAAAAAAATAAACAAAGAAATAACATTCTTTTTTGCTGCAGTGCATTTCACACTTCCAGGCTGATCTACAGTCCAAATGTCACAATGCCAAGTTAATTCCAAATGTGTAAACCTGCTCAATCTGCAGGGGGTTGAATACTACTTGTAGGCACTGTATGTAAGTATATATCTTAATATATACTTACCTTGTAATGTCTTCACATCCTGTTCCATCCAGATGTGTCCGGATCCCAGAATTCCAAGAGGCAGAAGTTCTCGACCTCCATATTTGGACGCAGTACCACCAGCGGAACACTGTCGCACCACATACACAGACACACACATACAGTATACGCCGTATACACCACA
This sequence comes from Ranitomeya variabilis, assembly GCF_051348905.1. NCBI lineage: Eukaryota > Metazoa > Chordata > Amphibia > Anura > Dendrobatidae > Ranitomeya > Ranitomeya variabilis. The sequence continues at coordinate 68,070,442 of NC_135237.1, read as the reverse complement.
CACACACAAACACACTGTATACGCCGTAAGCACCACACACACTCACACAAACACACACTGTATATGCCGTACGCACCACACACACACTATACGCCTTACGCACCACAGACACACACAAACACACACTGTATACGCCATGAGCAGCATACACACACACACTATATACGCCATACGCACCACACACACACACTGTATATGCCGGACGCACCACACACACACACACACACACTGTATACACTGTACGCACCACACACACACACACACACTGTATATGCCGTACGCACAACACACACACTGTATATGCTGTACGCACCAAACACACACTGTATACACTGTACGCACCACACACACACTGTATACGTCGTGCGCAGCCTCTTGCGCGGTACCACCAGCAGAACACCGGCGCAAACACGCCGCTGCCGGGATCAGCTGAATGATTCACTGACCACCACATCTTTGTACAGGAGGAACACATGCACACTTTTAATGTGATCGCTGCTATCTGTCTGCACAAAGATGGCGCCCCCTGACAAAGGTGCTTCTCTGAAACGCACGTTGGGGTGGAGGCGCGCCCCCAGGACATCTTGATCATAGCTACTAGAAGGTGATTGTACTGACTATTTGTATCTATTCATATATATCTCAGAATAGTAACAACTCCGAGAAGTGATCATAGTGGATAGTGGGCTATTTATCTATTTATATATAGGCTGGCTCTGTGTATTTTGGTGTTATGGTATTATATACTAGAGAGGCTAGTCATCACTATATGTCCACTACTAGATGCCCAGGGAGACGCACCTCCTTTTTGCACAGCATCTCTATAAGGTTATGGTTTTGTGTTCCATTCCCTTTCAACTGTGTCTGTAATTTTATAAAATAAAGTTTGGTATATTTTGAGCAATTTGGACCAAAATATCATCTTTTTTTGTGTGTTGGTTTTACAAAGATGGCGGCAGTCTGATTTACTGCGCCTGCGTGAATTCCACGCAGGCGTAGTGAATCATTCGGCTGATCCTGGGGGCAGATGAACGACATGTCTACAGGCACAGGAAGCCGGTCACATTAAAGGGGTTTTCCCACGAACGAAAGTTTATTTTAAAAATTGTCTGTGTCTGACCATGTACGAGAGCACATGGGGTACACAGGTCAAAGGCGAGATGACATGAGAGGAGAAGACAGCAGATAGGGGAGAGAGAAAGCGCACAGGGGTGAGAGAGACAGAGCACAGGGGAGAGACAGCTCAAACAGGACAGCACATGAGGGGAGAACACAGCACAGGAAGGAGAGACAGCAGACAAGGGGGATAGCACATGGGGTAGACAGGTCAAAGAAGAGAGCACAGACGGGGGGAAGACGGCACATGGGGAAAAAGAGAGTGGATAGGTGGGTGAGCACATGGGGGGGAGAGAATCTCAACGCTGCAAAGCCTGCCCCCATCATGACATTACTGCCCTCCCAATGCGATAGCATCGGGCCTCCGTTTGGGATATATATATATATATATATATATATATATATATATATATATATATATTAGCTATTGAACCCGTTCTATGCCCGGGTGAGCATTTATATTGGTATATGGTCTCCATCCTGGTATGTGCTGCTACCATCTTGTGCCCCATCCTATTTTGTGCGCCATGTTGTCATGTGCTACTCTCTTTCTGAGCCCTCATCCTGTCATGTATTCCCATCCTGCACCAAAATCCTGTCATAAGCTGCTCCCATCGTGCGCCCCCATCCTGTCATGTGCTGCTCTCATCCTGCGGCACCATCGTGTCATGTGCTGCTCCCATCCTATGTGCTGCTCCCATCTGCTCTCTTCCTGCACCCCCATCCTGTTATGTGCTGCTCCCATCCATATGCCCCGTACGCTGCTCCATAAAGGCTGATGGCCCATAAGATAGTAAAATATGCCACGTATGCTGCTGCGATAAAAAAAAAAAGACATACTCACCTCTCGTCGCTGTGCGCTGAGTGCCGTGGACCTGAGCAGGTGGGGACACCGGCGCACTATGGGGGTCAAGTGCCAGAGTCGCCGCTGGCTCAGGCCTCCAGCACTTGCTATATTCACCTTTCCCTGTTCCACCACTGCGCGCCGCTCAGTCTTCCGGGTCCTGTGGCTGTGACTGTTCAAGCAGAGGGCGACGCACACTGTTCACGTCATCATGCCCTCTGACCTGAACGTCACAGGCAGAGGACGCGGAAGACAGAGCGGTGGAATGGGGAAAGGTGAATATAGCATACTCACCCTCCTGGCACGTCCGTGGTTCTCCGTCGGAGATCGCGGTATGCGTTCAGTGCTTACGCATACCACGATCTCCTGGGCTGCATCACCGGTAAGCGCGGACTGCGCAGGCGCCGATTGCCGCAATGTCATGAGAGGGTGGGATCATGACGCAGAAATCGGCGCCTGCGCAGTCCACGCTTTCCGGCACCATTTTCTTGAAGACACACTGCAGTGTCTCTTCAAGAAAATGGCACCGGAAAGTGCAGACTGTGCAGGCACCGATTCCGGGAGCAGGAGGATATCGATTCCGGGAGCAGGGGGACATTCATGCGGCGGAATTAGGGGGCGTTATCGTGACGCCGAAATCGTCACCAGGGCAGTCGGCGCTTTCCGGCGCCATTTTTCTTTAACGGACACTGTGGCTATAATATATCGCTGGGAGCGCTTGCGCAGTCTATAAAGTGGTGATACCTCCCAATTTTTGTCCCATATTAGGGACCTACGTATGGATGTCTCTGATTGTTATTTGGTGACATTAGATGTAAATAGTCTGTACACTAATATTGACAACAGCAAAGGTATCCAGGCTGTGGAAAATTTTCTGAACAATACGACCCAATTCCACCCTGATTTGAAACAATTTTGTATTTCACTTCTGACATTTGTTTTAACAAAAAACTTTTTTCTTTTTGAGGATGATTTTTTCGTTCAACAGAATGGTACTGCAATGGGCAGCAATGTAGCGCCACCTTACGCCAATATTTTTATGGCAGATTTCGAATCCAAATTTGTGTATACACATTCTCTCTTCCAACAGTATGGCATACTGTGGAAGAGATATATAGACGACATTTTCCTTATATGGAGTGGAGATATTGAATCTCTTATGTCTTTTCATCACACTATTAATAACAGTGTGGCCAAACTGACTTTTACTATTCAATACGATCATAGATCTATTGCATTTTTGGATACTTGGGTCATCATTAACGAAGATGGATCGTTATCTACCGATCTTTATGTTAAACTGACTGACAAAAATAGCTTACTTCTTTTTTCAAGTTGTCACCCCCGTCACATCACCAGGGCTCTCCCGAAGTCACAGTTTCAGAGAATTAATAGGATCGTTTCTGATAGTTTACAACGTACATTGAGGCTTAATGATATGGCCACTAAATTTCGCAATCGAGGATATCCGGATACCCTTTTGGTACCTCCTGCTGCTACTGCACCTCCTATTGCAAAACGACCCAAGAGAATGGCCTTTGTGAATACTCACCATCCCTTCATGCGGGTATTTCATGGGATTATACATAAACATTGGTCATTATTAGGACAATCATATCCCGATATCCCCGAGTTTGCTGTTCCTCCACTGATGTGCCATAAAAAACCTCCAAATTTACGTAACCTCCTGGTCTCAGCCGATATTGGGAGCTCTAAAACTGTAATGAGACAATCTTTTTTAACAACAATACGGAGGGGGACATTTCCTTGTCACCATTGTCTCCAATGCTCGAATATTACTAGAGGGGACACATTCACCCATCCAAGATCTGGTAAACAGTTTCCTATTCGCAACTTTTACAGCTGCGATTCTACCTATGTCATTTATTTCATTAAATGTCCATGCGGTCTCGGATATGTTGGTGAAACTACCCAACATATCCGAGACCGTATCTCTCAACACAAGTCTACAATTAGGTGCAAGAGACTTATGCTGCCCATACCAGCCCACTTCACCTCTCACAACCATAATATAGCTCAGCTAAGATATCAGATCATTGACAGTATACCTTTAGCTCGAAGAGGAGGAAATAGGATCTCTAAGCTTAAGGAGAAAGAGGCTTATTGGATTCACACTCTCCAAACCTTGGAACCCAATGGTTTAAATAGGGAGTATGAGGTATTTTATTAGCGATATATTTATATTAGTGGGTCTACTCTCTAGTGTATACGAGACTGAACTGAATTTATTATTTACAGTGAGGGATATTATACTCTTATACATTAGTTTAGCGTTCTGTTCAACTTTTGCTACATGGTCTTAACATTATGGTTTTTTTTCTCTTTCAGACTTAGTCCAGTGATTTTTTCACTTGCTGGATATCTTGATCTTATACAGGTTTGTGGGTTTCTAGTTCTCTTTTTCTTTTCTTTTCTCTTCTTTCATTCTCCCCTTATTTTTCTTTTTTTCCTTGCTTCATGGATAGATAAATCCCATTAATATCCATTTTAGTATATCATTATATACGGAAGCCGTCTTACACACTTATATCTCTTAATTGATCTTGCCATGATTCGCTCCTATTTCTGTCCTTCCTGTCCCCATAGCACAACGCACACATATCTGGATTGGGAGACATTCCCTGTCCCACCTCTGCCTGTTCTCTCCATTGCGCAAGCGCGACATCGTTATTTTGCTTATGTTTGATGTTTTTTTCTTTTTTCTCTATTTTTGCCCTTTAGTTCTCACAGCGCAAGCGAACATATTTGTTTACATTGGGAGACACCTTCTCTTGTTTCACCAATGTTTTATTTATTTACATCTTAGCCGCTAGCTCCGGTTGCCTCACTTCCGTCCGTTTTCTTCTCATTGCGCAAGCGCGGTGTTGAGGATTCACGCATGCGCAGTTGTCCATTAGTGTTTCTTTCCCTTCTTCCGGCCGCTCTAATTACTGACGCCATAAATAGGCGCAGCACCAGCCTCTTAGCACACCACGCACGTTGCCGGCAGTTTCCGGGTTGCCCTACATCATATTTTTCCTATATCTCCGATTCTCCAGGTATGTTTAGTGCTCTCTCTGTACCTATCTCACCATTTTTCCTTTGTTCCATGCACTTATGGCTATATATTCTATCTTTACAGCACCATTTCCTATATCGACATACAGGTAAACCATGGACCTTGTTTTTTCTTATGTTATCCACTGGACTGACTCTGACTCCCTAGGACTATTATCCATTTTCCTGGAGTATTATATGGACCTATAACTATATAGATTTGCAATTTGCAATTTTTATGTTATGTTTTTTCTTTTTCTTTTCCTTCGCTTATTTTCTCTTCAGCAATAGGAGTGATAAGAGATTTATCTCTATTACCTCGAGGAGAATATCCCCCCTGATGATGATTACTACTATTAGTAGCATTTTGCATTGTTTATTTATAGCAACACAAGTATGTTGGTATTTACTTCTGATTTGTTATCTCGACCATGTTACGAATATCTGTAATGTGATATTTATTTTCATTCTGTGTATTGTGACTTGTTTATAGATAAATTGCCGTGTAAAAGGCCGTTTTAGGCCGAAACGTTGGCACTCTGTATGTCTGGTCGAAGATCTTGGTTTTTTCCTGAAGAATTAATTAATGAAATAAAGATATATTCTGTATATTCATCTTTTGCCCTCAGATTGATCAATTTATAGAACTGTTTTTTTCTGAGGACTGTCCAAATCAAGACGATATTGATTCCCTTGATCTATTAATATAAAGTGGTGGGACAGAGTGACGCTCTCAGCGTTATATTATAGATATATACAGTATAAATGAAGTGAGGAAAATAATTATTTGCTACACTGCCGATTTTGCAAGTTTTCCCACCTACAAAGAACAGTAATTTTTATCATAGGTACACTTCAACTGTGAAAGGCCGAATCTTAAAAAAAAATCCAGAAAATCACATTGTATGACTTTTACATAAATAATTAGCATTTTATTGCATGAAATAAGTATTTGATACAATAGAAAAACAGAACTTAATATGTGATACAGAAACCTTTAGTTTTGCAATTGCAGAGGTCAGATGTTTCCTGTAGTTCTTGACCAAGTTTGCACACACTGCAGCAGGGATTTTGGCCCACTCCTCCATACAGATCTTCTCTGTCTCTTTCAGATTTCGGGGCTGTCACTAGGCAACATTGAGTTTCAGCTCTCTCCAAACATTTTCTATCGTGTTCAGATCTGGAGACTGGCTAGGCCACTCCAGAACCTTGAAAGACTTCTTACAGAGCCACTCCTTAGTGCCCTGGTTGTGTATTTTGGGTAATTGTAACACTGAAAGACCCAGCCACGACCTATCTTGAATGGCCTTAGTGAGAGAAGGAGATTGTTGGCCATAATCTCCTGGTACATGAACCCATTCATCCTCCCTTCAATACGGTGCAGTTGTCCTGTACCCTTTGCAGAAAAGCACCCTCAAAGTATGATGTTTCCCCCAACATGCTTCATGGTTGGGACTGTGCTCTTGGTGTTGTACTCATCCTTCATCTTCCTCCAAACATGGCGAGTGCAGTTGATACCAAAAAGTTATATTTTGGTCTCATCTGACTACATGACCTTCTCCTATGCCTCCTCCAGATCATCCAAATGGTCCTTGGAGAACATCAAACGGGCCTGGACATGTGCTGGCATGAGCAGGAGGACCTCACGAGCCCTGCAGGATTTTAATCCATGACGACGTAATGTGTTTCTAATGGTAATGTTTGAGACTATGCTCTCATCACTCTTCTGGTCATTGACCAGGTCCTCCCATTTAGTTCCTGACCTTTCCCAAATCATCCTTACCCCACAAGTTGAGAGCTTGCATGGAGCCCCGGACCGAGGAAGATTTACAGTCATCTTGTGTTTCTTCTATTTATTTTCTAATAATTGTGCTAACAGTTGTTGCCTTCTCACCAAGCTGCTTACCTATCCCAGCCTTGTGCAGGTCTACAATTTTGTCTCTGGTGTCCTTAGACAGCTCTTTGGTCTTGACCATGGTGGAGAGGTTGAGGTGTGATTGATTGTGTTTACAGGTGTATTTTATACAGGTAACAAGTTCAAACAAGTGAAATTAATACAGGTAATGCATGACGAGTAGGAGGACTTTTTAAAGAAAAAGTAACAGGACTGTAAGAGCCAGAATTCTTGATGGTTGTTAGGTGATCAAATACTTATTTCATGCAATAAGATGCAATTTAATTCTTTAAAAATCGTACAATGTGGTTTTCTGGTTTTTATTTTTAGATTCTGTCTCTCACAGTTGAAGTGTACCTACGATAAATATTCCAGACCTCTCCATTCTTTGTAGGTGGAAAAAAATCATCAGTGTATCAAATACTTATTTTCCCCACTGTGTATATATATATATATATATATATACTAGCTGAAGAGCCCGGCGTTGCCTGGGCATAGTAAATATCTGTGGTTAGTTATAGCACCTCACTTCTCTTATTTTCCCATCACGCCTCTCATTTTCCCCATCACACCTTTCATTTTCCCCCTCACATCTCTCATTTTCTCCCTCACACCTCTCATTTTCCCCCTCACTCCTCTTATTTTCCCCCTCACTCCTCTCATTCCCCCCTAACACTTGTCATTTCGACCTCACATCTGTCATTTTCCGATCACTCCACTATTTTCCCTCACTCCTCTCATTTTGCACTCACACCTTTTCATTTTCACCTCACACCTCTCATTTTCACCTCAGTATATACATGTTTGTCATCTCCCTTATATATAGTATACACCTGTATGTCATCTCCTGTATATAGTATATACCTGTATGTCATCTCCCCTGTATATAGTATATACCTGCTGTGTGTCATCTCCCCTGTATATAGTATATACCTGTATGTCATCTCCTCCTGTATATAGTATATACCTGTGTATCATCTCACCTATATATAGTATATATCTGTGTGTCATCTCCTCCTGTATATAGTATATACCTGTATGTCATCTTCTCCTATACATAGCATATACCTGTATGTCATCTCCTGTATATACTATATACCTGTAGGTAATCTGCTCCTGTATATAGTATATACCTGTGTGTCATCTCCTCCTGTATATAGTATATACCTGTATGTCATCTCCTCCTGTATGTAGTATGTACCTGTATGTCATCTCCTCCTCTATATAGTATATACCTGTGTGTCATCTCTCCTGTATATAGTATATATCTGTGTGTCATCTCCTCCTGTATATAGTATATACCTGTGTGTCATCTCCCCTGTAAATAGTATATACCTGTGTGTCATCTCCTCCTGTATATAGTATATATCTGTATGTCATCTCCTCCTGTATTAGACCTCGTTCACACGTTATTTGGTCAGTATTTTTACCTCAGTATTTGTAAGCTAAATTGGCAGCCTGATAAATCCCCAGCCAACAGTAAGCCCACCCCCTGGCAGTATATATTAGCTCACACATACACATAATAGACTGGTCATGTGACTGACAGCTGCCGGATTCCTATATGGTACATTTGTTGCTCTTGTAGTTTGTCTGCTTATCAATCAGATTTTTATTTTTGAAGGATAATACCAGACTTGTGTGTGTTTTAGGGTGAGTTTCGTGTGTCAAGTTGTGTGTGTTGAGATGCGTCTGGCGAGATGCATGTAGCGACTTTTGTGAGATGAGTTTTGTGTGGCGACATGCGTGTAGCAACTTTTTGTGTGTCGAGTTGCATGTGACAGGTTAGTGTAGCAAGTTGTGTGCAACAAGTTTTGCGCATGGCGAGATTTGCGCGTGGCGAGTTTTATGTGTGGTGCCTTTTGAGTATGTGCAAGTTTTGTGTGAGGCAACTTTTGCATGTGTTGCAACTTTTGTGCATGTGGCAATTTTTCCGCATGTGCAAGTTTTGCGTGTGGCGAGTTTTCCATGAGGTGAGTTTTGCACGTGTGGCGAGTTTTGCATGTGGAGAGTTTTGCGCGTGGCGAGTTTTGAGCGGCGACTTTTGTGTTTCGACTTTTATGTGGCGAGGTTGGTGTATGTGTGGTGAAATGTGCGCTGAGGGTGGTATATGTGTTCGAGCACGTGGTAGTGTGTGGCGCATTTTGTGTGTGTGTTCATATCCCTGTGGTGGTGTGGTGATTATCCCATGTCGGGGCCCCACCTTAGCAACTGTACAGTATATACTCTTTGGCGCCATCGCTCTCATTCTTTAAGTCCCCCTTGTTCACATCTGGCAGCTGTTAATTTGCCTCCAACACTTTTCCTTTCATTTTTTCCCCATTATGTAGATAGGGGCAAAATTGTTTGGTGAATTGGAAAGAGCGGGCTTATAATTTCACCTCACAACATAGCTTTGACGCTCTCGGGGTCCAGACATGTGACTGTGCAAAATTTTGTGCCTGTAGCTGCGACGCCTCCAACACTTTTCCTTTCACTTTTTCCCCATTATGTAGATAGGGGCAAAATTGTTTGGTGAATTGGAAAGCGCGGGGTTAAAATTTTGCCTCACAACATAGCCTATGACGATCTCGGGGTCCAGACGTGTGACTGTGCAAAATTTTGTGGCTGTAGCTGCGACGGTTCAGATGCCAATCCCGGACATACACACATACACACATACACACATTCAGCTTTATATATTAGATATACTAGCTATTGAACCCATTCTACGCCCGGGTGGCGAGCATTTATATTGGTATATGGCCTCCATCCTGGTATGTGCTGCTCTCATCTTGCTCTCCCATCCTGTCATGTGTTGCTCCATCCTGCGCCCCCATCCTGTCATGTGCTGCTCCATCCTGCATCCCCATCCTGTCATGTGCTCCCATCCTGCGCCCCCATCCTGTCATGTGCTGCTCCATCCTGCATCCCCATCCTGTCATGTGCTCCCATCCTGCGCCCCCATCCTGTCATATGCTGCTCCATCCTACACCCCCATCCTGTCATGTGTGTGCCCCCATCCTGTCATGTGCTGCTCCTATCCTGCGCCCCATCCTGTCATGTGCTCCCATCCTGCACCCCCATCCTGTCATGTGCTGCTCCCATCGTGCGCAATCATTCTGTCATGTGCTGCTCGCATCCTGTGCCCCCATTCTGTCATGTGCTGCTCCCATCCTGTGCCCCCATTCTGTTGTAATGTGCTGCACCCATTCTGCCTGTTCCTGTTTCCATTCTGCCATATGTTGCTCCCATCTTTCTCTCTCCGGCTCTACTGCCCAAGTGCGGCTGTGCTGAGTGCGGGCGGCTGTGCTGAGTGCGGGCGGCTGTGCTGAGTGCGGGCGGCTGTGGTGAGTGCGGGCGGCTGTGCATGGCTGTGGTGAGTGCGGGCGGCTGTGCGTGGCGGTGGTGAGTGCGGGCGGCTGTGCGTGGCGGTGGTGAGTGCGGGCGGCTGTGCTGAGTGCGGGCGGCTGTGCTGAGTGCGGGCGGCTGTGCTGAGTGCGGGTGGCTGTGCTGAGTGCGGGCGGCTGTGCGTGGCTGTGGTGAGTGCGGGCGGCTGTGCGTGGCTATGGTGAGTGCGGGCGGCTGTGCGTGGCGGTGGTGAGCGCGGGCGGCTGTGCGTGGCGGTGGTGAGCGCGGGCAGCTGTGCGTGGCGGTGGTGAGTGCGGGCGGCTGTGCGTGGCGGTGGTGAGAGTGCGGGCGGCTGTGCTGGGGGCCTGAGCAGGCGGGGACACCGGCGCGCTGTGGGGGTCAGGTGCCGGAGTCGCCGCTAGCTCGGGCCCCCGGCACTTGCTATATTTACCTGTCCCCTGTTCCGCCGCTCCGTCTTCCGGGTCCTCTGGCTGTGACTGTTCAGTCAGAGAGCGGCGCGCATTAAGCGCGTCATCGCACCCTGTGAACTGAACGTCACAGGTGTCTGCGCTTTCCGGCGCCATTTTCTTGAAGACACGCAGTGTGTCTTCAAGAAAATGGCGCTGGAAAGCGCGGACTGCGCAGGCGCCGATTCCGGGAGCAGGGGGACATTCATGGCCCGGAATCGCGTCGGTGGAACGGGACAGGTAAGTATTGCATACTCACCCTCCTGGCTCGTCCCTGCTTCTCCGTTGGAGATCGCGGTGTGCATTCAGCGCTTACGCATACCGCGATCTCCTGGGAGCGTCACTCTGTGGGGTCCAGACTGCGCCGGCGCTTGCGCTTGCGCAGTCTATAAAGGCTTCGGACAGAGTGACGCTCCCAGCGTTATATTATAGATATACAGGGCAGGAGAAGTGGTAATGTGCAGAGTATATACAGAAAAATACAGGTACTGGGAGAATTACACCCAGTATATATAAAGGAAAAGTGGTACTGTGCAATGTACATAAAGAGAATAATACAAATACTGAGAATTACACCCAGCATACAGGACAGAAGAAATGCTACTGTGCAGTGTATATATGCAAAATAAGGGTTCGCTCACACTGGCGTATATTCTCTCATGCGACCCGCATTTCATTTAATGGGTGATACAGTTCCAATGAGTTACCAGAGAGCAAGGCAGCCCTGAACAGTTACTAGCCCTGACCAGCCGCCCCTACACACCTGTATACTATATGTGTGCATACTATATGGAGCGCCCCAGAGACCTGGTCGTTGCAGTATCGTCGCTCTGCCACTAAGGGGAGTGATGGTACATCTGATTGCACTAAAGGAATTCACCTGACCAGGTATCACAGTCACACATTACACTTCACACTCTGGCCACCAGGGGGAGAAAGGGGTTCTATGTATTAGGCCACTCCTCACACTTGGGTAAAACTTGGGGCTGGATAGGAAGTTAGAGAGAAGCTGACTGGGTTTTGCCCAGGCAACACCTAGTGAGAGAAGAGGTTGCTTGGGAAGATTCAGGGGGGTCCCTGTCAGGGGTGGGATCCTGACAGTGGCCTAGCGAACAGGACAGATCGTTACGGAACCGCGCCTGCACTACATTGCGGCGGTATCTTAAGAAAGGACAAGAAGCGAGGTTTATTGTGGGGAAGTGAGAAACGAGATCACAGCACAAAGGCGAAAGAACCAGTAGGAGTCGTGCCCCGAGGTCGGCAACATCCTACTGAGGCGCGTAGCCGGTGGCCGGAACGCCGAGGAAGTATTGGGCTCTAAGCATTACTTCAAACCAACGGCAGGACAGTTAATTATAGGTTGGCTGTCTCACCTAAATCACCTAATGAAGACAACGGAGGCAAATTGTGGGAGAGGGGCGTCTCTAGGGTCCCTATAAAATAGCTCCAGGCCTACCCCGTCATATGGGTGCGTCCCATCCATATCATCTGGGGGACGGAGAGAGAAAGAACATCAGAAACATACACAACAGTTGTGAGGACTATCCCTTGGTGCTCAGCAGGGAAGTACTACAACACCCAGGCGCTAGTAGGTAGGTACTGATTTCCACCTGCAAAGGGAACTCTGGATGTGCCTTCGGACCGGCCGGTCTCAGCCAGCCCTGTCAGCAGTGCTCTGGATTGCGGATACCGAAGCCTTCAGTAAAGAGGTAAAGAGACTGCAACCCTGTGTCCTCAGTTATTTCATCGCACCACTCACCACCACCTTTAATTGGACACCCCTTAGCAGGGTCACGGACCGGGTCAGGCCACCGTGACAACCCCAAGACCGAGACAGAGAGGCCCGGTACCGAGTACCCTGCGGCCCTGTGTCTGGGGGCACTCCAAACTTGGCGTCACGAACAGGATCTACTTAAGCCTGAAGAATCAGGTCATGTGTGCCTTGGAACAGTGATTGAATTGTGCTTGAACCGTGATTTATTGCAAAGACTGTGTATTGCCATCGCCGCCGAAAGTTCCCACCAAAACCGCCGCCATTGCAGCGCCACAAGGAGCGCAGAAGAAGAAGAAGGGCATGCCATGGGAGGAGACTATCAAAGCGGCGCCAAAAGTGGCGACCGCCCCCTCCGACTACTGCTGCAAGATGACGACCTGCCCCGAAGCAGAGGAGAACCGCCCCCTGATTTGCAACGGCGGGAACCAAGACAAGAAGGAGCTCGACCCCCAAGAAATGGCGGAGCCAGGTGTATGTGCAGCTGCCGACTTCGAGACAGCAAAGGTGACCAGCGAGTACCTGAGCGATGGCGAAGTGATCCCGGGTTATCCCCACCGGCCAGAAGAGGACCCGAACCCACCGCAGCTGAAGGACCCGAACTTCTTGGAGCCGCCGGCGGAGGAGCCGAGTCAACCTATCCCGGACACGGAGCCAGCAGATGTGAAGCAATGGAAGTCGGAGCCGTGCCGGAGGGACGCCTTGGAAGAACCGCGGTCCGAGCCGCTGCCGACTCCAGCGTCCTCGTCAGTGGAACAGATCGGCATCGGTGGAACCACATCAGACGCAGGTATGGAAAGTGCCCCTGCCCCACCGACCGATCCTGCTCCCGTGAACGTTCCCCGCCCCGACAGTAACCGCTTCCTCTCAGCTGAGCTGGTGGTGATAACCCCCGATACCATGGAGAAGCTGGTGCCTCCGCTACCGACAACTATGGGGGAACCACTAGATGTGAGCTCGGAAGGGGTGATATTCCAATGGGATACCCCGAGGACTGGACCAGACCGGACCAGACAAGAGGGCCTCAGTATTGCTGCGCTCACCTGGGAACAGTATAAACAGTGCTTAATCCTACACTGGAAAAACCGAAAAGAGACAGAACAAAGTGACTCACCAAAAGCACAGAACCCAACAACTGCACGCAGTAAGAAAGACTTGGTAAAACAGGGGACTGTACTAGCCTTTCACCCGAAACGGGGTTGGGGCTCGATACAAGAACCTGGACTACCGACTGACATCTTCTTTACCAGTTACAATGTGAAGACCCCGTCCTGCAACAGATGTGACGATCCATTGCTATGTAAGGGGGACCAGGTGACCTACACTCGCCACCGGAGTGCGCAAGGATGGTGCGCTCGGAACATCCAACGATGCGGGCCTGTAGTGGCGCCTCCTGCTGTCCCAACCATGACTAATTCGGACCTGACAGATTCTGCTACCATCACCACTGTGCGCATTGTTGCTGCTACTGAGCTTGCAACCAAAGTTGTCATTCGAATCCAGACACCGGGTGACCTGGCTGCGACTGAGAGACGAACCACTGATACTGACACTGCATCAGCCGAGAACAGGGAACCGGAGCTTCCGCAGTCAGGAAGTATTCGCTACTGGCTGATGTCTTGCAACCTACTATGAGAATAAACCTCGACGCCATGAAACTGTAAATAGTTAACTGTTTGTCTCCGTGTTGCTGCCAATACCCGACCAGGGTTATCCTTAAAGGGATCCCTTTGTTTACCCGGGATCCCTATTGTTTTTGCTTTTTGGTTTTTCTGCTTTTTGTTCATCACTGTTTTAAAGACTGCCGAATCATGGACGGTGAATGGTTCACAAACTGTTGCTGTAAATAGTTCGCACCTTCTTAAAGGTGCCTCCTACTGGTTTTACAAAAGAAGGAGCTTTTTGAAGAGGCTGTTCCTGGAGAACAGCGCAGGAGTTCCTGCTTTAAACGGACTTGCAACTTGAGAGTTGCACTACCTCAAAGAGACTTGGTGTTCCTCTTAAAGGGGATGTTCATATGTTGCACTTAAATATAATGTTACTTTGAGAATGTTGAATGGTAATAGATAGTGTGTAGTTATTTAAAATAGAAAATGTTCAATGATGTTACTAGAGATTGAGGACAGGGAAGAATTGAAAGCCAAATTTCAATGGAAGTGAACCCGTAGGGGTTAGTGAGTCCTCCTGGGAACCATAGAGAGATGGTTGATTGATCTTATACTGTGAATAAAGATTAAGCTTACAAAAGAAAAGAGGCAGTAGGCCCGGACGAGTAGCCAGTAGGGTTGAGCGAAACGGGTCGATCATTTTCAAAAGTCGCCGACTTTTGGCTAAGTCGGCGTCTCATGAAACCCGATCCGACCCCTGTGCTTGTCGGCCATGCGGTACGCGACTTTCGCGCCAAAGTCGCGTTTCAATGACGCGAAAAGCGCCATTTCTCAGCCAATGAAGGTGAACGCAGAGTGTGGGCAGCGTGATGACATAGATCCTGGTCCCCACCATCTTAGAGAAGGGCATTGCAGTGATTGGCTTGCTGTCTGCGGCGTCACAGGGGCTATAAAGGGGCGTTCCCGCCGACCGCCATCTTACTGCTGCTGATCTGAGCTTAGGGACAGGTTGCTGCCGCTTCATCAGAAGCAGGGAGAGCGTTAGGCAGGGTCCACTAACCACCAAACCGCTTGTGCTGCAGCGATTTCCACTGTCCAACACCACCTTCGGTGTGCAGGAACAGTGGAAGCTATTTTTTTTTTTTTTTCCCCTCAGCGCTGTAGCTCATTGGGCTGCCCTAGAAGGCTCCGTGATAGCTGTATTGCTGTGTGTACGCCACTGTGGAAACCAACTGCTTTTTTCAAAGCACATATCCTCTTGTTCCTTCCTTTCTGCACAGCTATCTTTTTTGTTTGTCCACACTTTTTATTTAATTTGTGCATCAGTCCACTCCTATTGCTGCCTGCCATACCTGGCTTACATTACTGCAGGGAGATAGTAATTGTAGGACAGTTTTTTTTTTTTTTTTTGTTTTTTTTTGTGGGAGATTAAGATTGGCATTTCTGCTACAGTGCCATCCCTGTGTGTGCCATCTCTCACTGAGTGGGCCATAGAAAGCCTATTTATTTTTTCCGTGATTTGTGTTCTAAAATCTACCTCAACACAGAAACACTACATCAATCAGTGGGAGAAAAATATTGGCCTCAGTCAGGGCTTGTGTGCCACTGCTGTGTGTGCGCTATCTCTCATTCAGTGGGCTATAGCAAGCCTATATTTTTTTTTTTTTTTTTTTTTTAATATTATTTGGTTTCAAAAGTCTCCCTGAAAAAAAAAAAAAACCTAAAAAAACAGTGGGAGAGTAATATTGCCCTTTCAGCTTGTGTGCCAGTCTTGACTCCTGGGTGTGCCACCTCTCTCCCTCTCATTCAGTGGGCCATAGAAAGCCTATTTATTTTTTTTTTTAAATATTATTGGGTTTCTAAAGTCTCCCTGAAAAAAACAAAAAATACATAAAAAAACAGTGGGAGAGTAATATTGCCCTTTCAGCTTGTGTGCCAGTCTTGACTCCTGGGTGTGCCACCTCTCTCCCTTTCATTCAGTGGGCCATAGAAAGCCTATTTATTTTTTTTTTTAAATATTATTGGGTTTCTAAAGTCTCCCTGAAAAAACAAAAAAAACCTAAAAAAACAGTGGGAGAGTAATATTGCCCTTTCAGCTTGTGTGCCAGTCTTGACTCCTGGGTGTGCCACCTCTCTCCCTCTCATTCAGTGGGCCATAGAAAGCCTATTTATTTTTTTTTTTAAATATTATTGGGTTTCTAAAGTCTCCCTGAAAAAAACAAAAAATACATAAAAAAACAGTGGGAGAGTAATATTGCCCTTTCAGCTTGTGTGCCAGTCTTGACTCCTGGGTGTGCCACCTCTCTCCCTCTCATTCAGTGGGCCATAGAAAGCCTTTTTTTTTTTTGGTTTTTTTAATATTATTTGGTTTCTAAAGTCTCCCTGAAAAAAACAAAAAAAACATAAAAAACAGTGGGAGAGTAATATTGCCCTTTCAGCTTGTGCGCCAGTCTTGACTCCTGGTTGTGCCACCTCTCTCTCTCTAATTGTGGGCCATAGAAAGCCTTTTTTTTTTTTTTTTTTAATATTATTTGGTTTCTAAAGTCTCCCTGAGAAAAAAAAATAAATAAATTAGGTGGGAGATTAATATTGACATTAGTGCTTGAGTGACAGTCCTGCGTGTGTGTCATCTCTGTGATTTTGTGCCACAGAAAACAGAGTGTGTAACATTGTGCCTGATTTTCCTTGTGGTCTCACCAACCTGTTAAGGGATATTGAAATCATACTGAAGTTATAGCTCACCGTGTAAGTTGTTTGATAGCAACAAATAAAGTTACTTTGGTTAAGATTTTAAAACAATGAGGAAGTCTGGTGCAAGAGGTCGTCGTGGGCGTTCATTGTCAGCTGGTAATGATGGTAGTGGTAGTGGAGCATCAGGTGGTCGTGGGGATAAAAATATTCCACCTAAGTCTGGAGCTGTGGAGCCAGTTTCGTCGTCAGGCTACACAAGGCCTCGAACGCTCTCTTTTCTGGGAGTAGGAAAACCGCTTTTAAAGGCGGAGCAGCAACAGCAAGTTTTGGCTTACATTGCAGACTCAGCCTCTAGCTCTTTTGCCTCCTCTTCCGAAACTGGTAAATGTAAAAGCAGCGCGTCGCTTGTGGATGTTCACGGTCAGGGACAAGTCGCTTCCTTGTCCTCCTCAGCAAAAACTACAACAAGAGAGAAGGATGCAGCAGGCGACACAACGGGTCACTCCATGGAGCTCTTTACACATACCGTCCCTGGCTTAGAAAGTGAAACATTTAACAGGCCATGCCCATTACAAGTATATTCTGACATGGAGTGCACTGATGCACAGCCACAGCCAGAGTACTATGCTGCTCCTTTGACTCAGACCACCACATTGCCCTCTCAGGGTACAGATCCACAATCAGACCCTGATGAGACTATGTTGCCCCGCCACGAACGCTATACCACCGACCGACACAGTGACACAGACGAAGTTGCACACGAGCTCGAAGAGGAGGTAATAGATGACCCAGTTATTGACCCCGATTGGCAGCCATTGGGGGAACAGGGTGCAGGCGGCAGTAGTTCAGAAGCGGAGGTGGAGGAGGGGCCGCAGCAGGCATCAACATCGCAACAGGTTCCATCTGCCGGGCCCGTATCTGGACCAAAACGCGTGTCAAAGCCAAAACCTGTTGGAGCACAGCGTTGCCATCCGGTTAAAGCTCAGTCTGCAATCCCTGAAAAGGGATCAGAGTCTAGGAAGAGTGCAGTCTGGCATTTTTTTAAACAACATCCAACTGATCAGCGCAAAGTCATCTGTCAAAAATGTTCAACTAGCTTAAGCAGAGGTCAGAATCTGAAAAGTCTAAATACTAGTTGCATGCATAGACACTTAACCACCATGCATTCTCAAGCCTGGACTAACTACCAAACGTCCCTCAAGGTTGTAGCACCCTCGGCCAATGAAGCTAGTCAGCAACGCAACATCCCTTCCGTCACTGTAAGGCCACCATTTTCCGCACCACCGGCAGTATCTGTGCAGGTTTCTTTGCCAGCCAAAAGCAGTCAGGGTCAGGGAATCACCAGTTTTGTAGGAGGAAATATTGCATGTAGGGCACCGGCGGAAACAATACCGTCTCCAACCGTCTCTCAGTCTGCCATGTCCACCGGCACACCCGAAAGTTCCACGATCTACAGCTCTCCAGTCCAGCTCACCCTACATGAGACTCTGGTTAGAAAAAGGAAGTACTTATCCTCGCATCCGCGTACACAGGGTTTTAACGCCCACATAGCTAGACTAATCTCGTTAGAGATGATGCCCTACCGGTTAGTTGAAAGCGAAGCTTTCAAAGCCCTGATGGAGTACGCTGAACCACGATACGAGCTACCCAGTCGACACTTTTTTTCCAGAAAAGCCATCCCAGCCCTGCACCAGCATGTTAAACAGCGCATCGTCCATGCACTCAGGCAATCTGTGAGTACAAAGGTGCACCTGACTACAGATGCATGGACCAGTAGGCATGGCCAGGGACGTTATGTGTCCATCACGGCACACTGGGTGAATGTGGTGGATGCAGGGTCCACAGGCGACATCAATTTAGGGACAGTTGTGCCTAGCCCACGGTCTAGGAAACAGTTGGCTGTAGGCGTTCGCACCCCCTCCTCCTCCTCCTCGTCCTCCTGCAGAAGCTACAGCTCTTCCACAGAACGCAGTCGGCCAACCACTCCATCGGCAGATGACACTGTTGCACACCAGTTGTCCCATTATGGGCCAGCTACTGCCAAGCGTCAGCAGGCTGTATTGGCTATGAAGTGTTTGGGCGACAACAGACACACCGCGGAAGTTCTGTCCGAGTTCTTGCAACAAGAAACGCAGTCGTGGCTGGGCACAGTAGATCTTGAGGCAGGCAAGGTAGTGAGTGATAACGGAAGGAATTTCATGGCTGCCATCTCCCTTTCCCAACTGAAACACATTCCTTGCCTGGCTCACACCTTAAACCTGGTGGTGCAGTGCTTATTGAAAACTTATCCTGGGTTCTCCGACCTGCTCCTCAAAGTGCGTGCACTTTGCTCACATATCCGACGTTCGCCTGTACACGCCAGCCGTATGCAGACCTATCAGCGGTCTTTGAACCTTCCCCAGCATCGCCTAATCATAGACGTTGCAACAAGGTGGAACTCAACACTGCACATGCTTCAGAGACTGTGCGAACAGAGGCGTGCTGTTATTTATTTGTGGGAGGATACACGGGCAGGCAGTAGGATGGCAGACATGGAGTTGTCAGGTGTGCAGTGGTCGAAGATACAAGACATGTGTCAAGTCCTTCAGTGTTTTGAGGAATGCACACGGCTGGTTAGTGCAGACAACGCCGTAATAAGCATGAGCATCCCCCTAATGCGTCTGCTGATGCAAAGTTTGACGCACATAAAGGAGCAGGCGTCTGCACCAGAGGAAGAGGGAAGCCTTGATGACAGTCAGCCATTGTCTGGTCAGGGCAGTGTACAGGACGAGGTAGCGGGCGAAGAGGAGGTGGAGGACGAGGAGGATGATGGGGATGAGTATATTTTTAATGCGGAAACTTTCACGGGGGCACAGGAAATTGGTTGCGTGTCACGGCCGGGTTCTGGTTTTTTGAGGGACACAAGTGACGTAGATTTGCCTGCAACTGCCCCTCAACCAATCACAACCGGAGATTTGACAAGTGGAACTTTGGCCCACATGGCGGATTATGCCTTACGTATCCTACAAAGGGACACACGCATTACGAAAATGATGAACGATGACGATTACTGGTTGGCCTGCCTCCTTGATCCACGCTATAAAGGCAAATTGCAAAATATTATGCCACATGAGAACTTGGAACTAATATTAGCAACCAAACAATCAACTCTTGTTGACCGTTTGCTTCAGGCATTCCCAGCACACAGCGCACGTGATCGTTCTCACACGAGCTCCAGGGGGCAGCAGACTAGGAGTGTTAGGGGTGCACACATCAGAAGTGGCGTTGGACAGAGGGGTTTTCTGACCAGGTTGTGGAGTGATTTTGCTATGACCGCAGACAGGACAGGTACTGCTGCATCAATTGAAAGTGACAGGAGACAACATTTGTCCAGTATGGTTACTAACTATTTTTCATCCCTTATCGATGTTCTCCCTCAACCGTCATTCCCATTTGATTACTGGGCCTCCAAATTAGACACCTGGCCAGAATTGGCAGAATATGCATTGCAGGAGCTTGCTTGCCCGGCAGCAAGTGTCCTATCAGAAAGAGTATTCAGTGCTGCAGGGTCAATATTAACCGAAAAAAGGACTCGTCTGGCTACCCAAAATGTTGACGATCTAACATTCATTAAAATGAACCACAACTGGATTTCAAAATCTTTTGCCCCACCTTGCCCGGCCGACACCTAGCTTTCCTATGAAAAGCTCTTGCCTGTGAATTACTTTTCTAATGTCTAATTTGCTGCTGCAGATTGTACAGCATACGACATGTTTACACCTCCCTAAATGGCCAAACTCCCCACACGGGGCCGTGGTATCGCGACTTGGCGCAAGCACCCGTGAGACTGCTGTTTGTCTGAAGAGGTGGGTGTGCTCGCTTTTGGTTGACGGCATTGCTACTGGGTCCCTCATAGTACAATGTAGTGTCTCTGGCGGTGGTGGTGCGCACCCAACGTCAGACACACCGTTGTAACATGAGTGGCCCTGGGGCGGTCCCGCCGGCCTCAAGAGAGTTCCCCCCTACCCCAGCTCAAACTGGGCTCTACTACGTGCAAAATTATGTCGCACAGCTCCACCAATCTTTAGTCTATTCGCTGACATCATTCAATGTCTGGCACTGACAATACAAATTTGTAGACATCTATGATGCAACTTAAAGTAGTCTGTGTCTGTGTCCTATATTGGCACCATTAAATAGTTACTGCCAAATTACTATGTCAGAAACACAGCAGATGAGCCCACCCCTGTACCTAAGTATGCCATCTTTTTTTTTGTTTTGGTTGTTTTGCGAGACATTAACATCTATTTATATTTTGGGAGTACTGGGACAGACACTCCTTGCACTACTCCTCCACTCAGCACCAAGCTGCCTGCCCGTGTATCCATGTAACCGCTGTAAAACTGCCATGAGCCTATTGTTTGTTATTTTAGGCCTTTGATAGCCTGTCTGCGGTCCCTACTCCTCCACTGACCACCAAGCTGCCTGCCCGTGTATCCATGTAACCGCTGTAAAACTGCCATGAGCCTATTGTTTGTTATTTTAGGCCTTTGAAGCCTTTCTGCGCTCCCTCCTTCCACTAGTCCTCCACTGACCAGACCACTGCTGCCCGTGTACCCCTGGAACCAATTTTAAAGTGCCTACAGCCAGCCCATTTTATTGTGTTAGGCCTTCGAAGCCTGTCTGCGGTCCCTCCTTCCACTAGGCCTCCACTGACCAGACCACTGCTGCCCGTGTACCCCTGGAACCAATTTTAAAGTGCCTACAGCCAGCCCATTTTATTGTGTTAGGCCTTCGAAGCCTGTCTGCGGTCCATACTTTAAATACTCCTCCACTCAGCACCAAGCTGCCTGCCCGTGTATCCATGTAACCGCTGTAAAACTGCCATGAGCCTATTGTTTGTTATGTTAGGCCTTTGATAGCCTGTCTGCGGTCCCTACTTTAAATACTCCTCCACTCACCACCACCAAGCTGCCTGCCCGTGTATCCATGTAACCGCTGTGAAACTGCCATGAGCCTATTGTTTTTTTATGTTAGGCCTTTGATAGCCTGTCTGCGGTCCCTACTTTAAATACTCCTCCACTCACCACCACCAAGCTGCCTGCCCGTGTATCCATGTAACCGCTGTAAAACTGCCATGAGCCTATTGTTTGTTATGTTAGGCCTTTGAAGCCTTTCTGCGCTCCCTCCTTCCACTAGTCCTCCACTGACCAGACCACTGCTGCCCGTGTACCCCTGGAACCAATTTTAAAGTGCCTACAGCCAGCCCATTTTATTGTGTTAGGCCTTCGAAGCCTGTCTGCGGTCCATACTTCCACTAGTCCTCCACTGACCAGACCACTGCTGCCCGTGTACCCCTGGAACCAATTTTAAAGTGCCTACAGTCAGCCCATTTTATTGTGTTAGGCCTTCGAAGCCTGTCTGCGGTCCATACTTCCACTAGGCCTCCACTGACCAGACCACTGCTGCCCGTGTACCCCTGGAACCAATTTTAAAGTGCCTACAGCCAGCCCATTTTATTGTGTTAGGCCTTCGAAGCCTGTCTGCGGTCCATACTTCCACTAGGCCTCCACTGACCAGACCACTGCTGCCCGTGTACCCCTGGAACCAATTTTAAAGTGCCTACAGCCAGCCCATTTTATTGTGTTAGGCCTTCGAAGCCTGTCTGCGGTCCATACTTCCACTAGTCCTCCACTGACCAGACCACTGCTGCCCGTGTACCCCTGGAACCAATTTTAAAGTGCCTACAGCCAGCCCATTTTATTGTGTTAGGCCTTCGAAGCCTGTCTGCGGTCCATACTTCCACTAGGCCTCCACTGACCAGACCACTGCTGCCCGTGTACCCCTGGAACCAATTTTAAAGTGCCTACAGCCAGCCCATTTTATTGTGTTAGGCCTTCGAAGCCTGTCTGCGGTCCATACTTCCACTAGGCCTCCACTGACCAGACCACTGCTGCCCGTGTACCCCTGGAACCAATTTTAAAGTGCCTACAGCCAGCCCATTTTATTGTGTTAGGCCTTCGAAGCCTGTCTGCGGTCCATACTTTAAATACTCCTCCACTCACCACCAAGCTGCCTGCCCGTGTATCCATGTAACCGCTGTAAAACTGCCATGAGCCTATTGTTTGTTATGTTAGGCCTTTGATAGCCTGTCTGCGGTCCTTACTTTAAATACTCCTCCACTCACCACCTAGCTGCCTGTGTATCCATGTAACCGATGTAAAACTGCCATGACTGCCTACTGTTTGTTATTTTAGGCCTTTGATAGCCTGTCTGCGGCCCCTACTTGCAATACTCCTCCACTGACCACAATGCTGCCTGGAGTGCCTGCCTGTGTATCCATGTAACCGATGTAAAACTGCCATGACTGCCTACTGTTTGTTATTTTAGGCCTTTGATAGCCTGTCTGCGGCCCCTACTTGCAATACTCCTCCACTGAGCACAATGCTGCCTGGAGTGCCTGCCTGTGTATCCATGTAACCGATGTAAAACTGCCATGACTGCCTACTGTTTGTTATTTTAGGCCTTTGATAGCCTGTCTGCAGCCCCTACTTGCAATACTCCTCCACTGACCACACCAATGCTGCCCGTGTACCCCTGGAACCTATTTAAAAGTTCATAGAGCCTAGTTATATATTTTATTTACTATTAATAAGGCCATGATGGACTACGCTGTACCACGCTACAAGCTAACCAGTCGACACTTCTTTTGCGAGAAAAGCCATCCCAACCCTCCACCAGCATGTAGAAGACCGCATTGTCCATGCACTCTGGCAATCTGTGAGTACAAAGGTGCACCTGACAACAGACGCATGGACCTGTAGGCATGGCCACGGAAGATTACGTGTCCATTACGGCGCAATGGGTTAATGTGGTGGATGCATGGTCCACAGGGGACAGCCTACTAAGTCTGTCTGCAGTCCCTAATTCAAATTGTCCTCCACTGTCTAAATCGGAACTTCCACCTTCTGGCTTTCGGCCTATAGTATCAGAAATTAAACTGCATTTGGCCTTCAACTTTGGTTAGGGCCTACTAACGGCTTCTGCCCCTCCCTGGTGTTGCCCTCAACTAAATAAAGCTGAGCTTCAACCTTCCGGCTCTCATTATGTGGTTTTAAAAAAAAAAATGGTGGTTAGGGCCTACTAACGGCTTCTGCCCCTCCCTGGTGTTGTCCTCAACTAAATAAAGCTGAGCTTCAACCTTCCGGCTCTCATTATGTGGTTTTAAAAAAAAAAATGGTGGTTAGGGCCTACTAACGGCTTCTGCCCCTCCCTGGTGTTGTCCTCAACTAAATAAAGCTGAGCTTCAACCTTCCGGCTCTCATTATGTGGTTTTAAAAAAAAAAATGGTGGTTAGGGCCTACTAACGGCTTCTGCCCCTCCCTGGTGTTGTCCTCAACTAAATAAAGCTGAGCTTCAACCTTCCGGCTCTCATTATGTGGTTTTAAAAAAAAAAAAAATGGTGGTTAGGGCCTACTAACGGCTTCTGCCCCTCCCTGGTGTTGTCCTCAACTAAATAAAGCTGAGCTTCAACCTTCCGGCTCTCATTAAGTGGTTTTAAAAAAAAAATGGTGGTTAGGGCCTACTAACGGCTTCTGCCCCTCCCTGGTGTTGTCCTCAACTAAATAAAGCTGAGCTTCAACCTTCCGGCTCTCATTATGTGGTTTTAAAAAAAAAATGGTGGTTAGGGCCTACTAACGGCTTCTGCCCCTCCCTGGTGTTGTCCTCAACTAAATAAAGCTGAGCTTCAACCTTCCGGCTCTCATTATGTGGTTTTAAAAAAAAAAATGGTGGTTAGGGCCTACTAACGGCTTCTGCCCCTCCCTGGTGTTGTCCTCAACTAAATAAAGCTGAGCTTCAACCTTCCGGCTCTCATTATGTGGTTTTAAAAAAAAAAAAATGGTGGTTAGGGCCTACTAACGGCTTCTGCCCCTCCCTGGTGTTGTCCTCAACTAAATAAAGCTGAGCTTCAACCTTCCGGCTCTCATTAAGTGGTTTTAAAAAAAAAATGGTGGTTAGGGCCTACTAACGGCTTCTGCCCCTCCCTGGTGTTGTCCTCAACTAAATAAAGCTGAGCTTCAACCTTCCGGCTCTCATTATGTGGTTTTAAAAAAAAAATGGTGGTTAGGGCCTACTAACGGCTTCTGCCCCTCCCTGGTGTTGTCCTCAACTAAATAAAGCTGAGCTTCAACCTTCCGGCTCTCATTAAGTGG
This sequence comes from Ranitomeya variabilis, assembly GCF_051348905.1. Taxonomy (NCBI): domain Eukaryota; kingdom Metazoa; phylum Chordata; class Amphibia; order Anura; family Dendrobatidae; genus Ranitomeya; species Ranitomeya variabilis. Next base: position 68,045,473 of record NC_135237.1, on the reverse strand, counting down.
TTTTAAAAAAAAAAAAAATGGTGGTTAGGGCCTACTAACGGCTTCTGCCCCTCCCTGGTGTTGCCCTCAACTAAATAAAGCTGAGCTTCAACCTTCTGCTCCAAATTACCATTTTAAAAAATGCAATAGGCTTTTCCGGCCTACTAAAGGTGTCTGCCCCTCCCTGGTGTTGTCCTCAACTGAACAAAGCTGAGCTTCCACATTCTGGCTTTCGCCCTATACTATCAGATATTAAACTGCATTTGGCCTACTAGTGTGGTTAGGCCCTTGAAACAGTGTCTGCTGCTCTTGGGTTTGCTACTCCACTGAACAAAGCAATGCCGCCTGTTTAGTCCTGTTACCAATTTTGAACTGCATGTAGCCTACTTTATTCTTTGGCCCTATATCTGTTTCCTCCTCATCCTGCCCATTGCCCAGCCACTGCTAAATGAGTCTGCTGGTACATTGACCTAGACCACTACATTCCCCTTGTACTCTACACAGCCAGAATCTGTCCCTGCTGAAAGTAAGGTTCCCCTTCCCGCATGTTATACCACCTTACACAGGGACAAAGAGGAAGGTGCAGATGAAAGTGCAGGTTCCTTCATCAGGTGGGGGGGCATACTCGTTGGCGACGTCACTGGCACAGGGCCCCTCAGAGTACGCAAAAGTGTCGCTGCTGGTGGGAGGCGCCCCCGCCATGCAAACACACCGCCGTACTTTGAGGGGCCCTGTGCCAGTGGCAATGCGAACGAGTGGGCCCCCCCTGCTTGCTCAGGATCACAGCACTTGCAACTTTTAAATACTTACCTTTCCCTGCAACACCGCCGTGACGTAGTCCGCATTTCCTGGGCCCACGAAAAACTTGAGCCAGCCCTACTCCCCCCACAACTTTCCCCCAATTCCCTATGCCCAACTATTATTATACAGTTAATTAAGATTGGCAAGCTTCAGAAACAAGAATGGATGTTTTTGGCATTAAAATGGGCACTGTAGGTGTTTTCCTGGCCTCCACTCACTGCCGACTATGCTTCCCCATTGACTTGCATTGGGTTTCGTGTTTCGGTCGATCCCCGACTTTTAGCGATAATCGGCCGACTGCACTCGACTCGACTCTGGACAAAATCGGGTTTCCCAAAACCCTACTCGATCTTAAAAAAATGAAAGTCGCTCAACCCTAGTAGCCAGGCGGTCCTGCATGTTCCAAAATCAGAGAGTAAAGAGAAAATATTGCATTTAGAAAAGAAAAATAAAGACAGAGTTAATTTATATTTTAGAGTTTTATAGTAAGCCTTTAGTGGGTTCAGCCTATATGCCCTTAAAGGAAAAGTTGAATTATTGTTCCAGAATTTGCACTTGGAAGATAGAATACCCGGCTGGGTAAAGATGGTTATTTATAGTCAGTCATTTAATAAGTGTTATTTAAAAACTTTAAATATGTTTCTGTTTGTAACGTTCAAGTGTCCTCACCTCCCATAAAGGGAAGCACTGTTAAATTTACTTGTTCATTGCATTTCAAAATTTTGTATGTCTTTTACTAACATGTATTGTTGTTCTTCTTCCCAGTCCGGGAGTACTGGATTTAACCGGGGGGGGAGTGCAGCGCCCCAGAGACCTGGTCGTTGCAGTAACGTCGCTCTGCCACTAAGGGGAGTGATGGTACGTCTGATTGCACTAAAGGAGTTCACCTGACCAGGTATCACAGTCACACATTACACTTCACACTCTGGCCACCAGGGGGAGAAAAGGGTTCTATGTATTAGGCCACTCCTCACACTTGGGTAAAACTGGGGGCTTGATAGGAAGTTAGAGAGAAGCTGACTGGGTTTTGCCCAGGCAACACCTAGTGAGAGAAGAGGTTGCTTGGGAAGATTCAGGGGGGTCCCTGTCAGGGGTGGGATCCTGACAGTGGCCTAGCGAACAGGACAGATCGTTACGGAACCGCGCCTGCACTACATTGCGGCGGTATCTTAAGAAAGGACAAGAAGCGAGGTTTATTGTGGAGAAGTCAGAAAAGAGATCACAGCACAAAAGCGAAAGAACCAGTAGGAGTCGTGCCCCGAGATCGGCAGCATCCTACTGAGGCACGTAGCCAGTGGCCGGAACGCCGAGGAAGTATTGGGCTCTAAGCATTACTTCAAACCAACGGCAGGACAGTTAATTATAGGTTGGCTGTCTCACCTAAATCACCTAATGAAGACAACGGAGGCAAATTGTGGGAGAGGGGCGTCTCTAGGGTCCCTATAAAATAGCTCCAGGCCTACCCCGTCATACGGGTGCGTCCTATTCATATCATCTGGGGGACGGAGAGAGAAAGAACATCAGAAACATACAGGACAGTTGTGAGGACTATCCCTTGGTGCTCAGCAGGGAAGTACTACAACACCCAGGCGCTAGTAGGTAGGCTACTGATTTCCACCTGCAAAGGGAACTCTGGATGTGCCTTCGGACCGGCCGGTCTCAGCCAGCCCTGTTAGCAGTGCTCTGGATTGCGGATCCCGAAGCCTTCAGTAAAGAGGTAAAGAGACTGCAACCCTGTGTCCTCGTTATTTCATCGCACCACCACCTTTAATTGGACGCCCCTTATCAGGGTCACGGACCGGGTCAGGCCACTGTGACAACCCCAAGACCGAGACAGAGAGGCCCGGTACGAGTACCCCTCGGCCCTGCATCTGGGGGCGCTCCACTATACAGTACCAGTGAATTATACACCATGTTCCAAATTATTATGCAAATGACATTTTTCTTGGATTTTCCTAATTGGTCGGTGCAAATGACAGTCAGTCTAATAAAAGTCATCACTAGTATTGAGCGATACCGTCCGATACTTGAAAGTATCGGTATCGGAAAGTATCGGCCGATACCGACAAAGTATCGGATCTAATCCGATACCGATACCCGATACCAATACAAGTCAATGGGACTCAAGTATCGGACGGTATCCTGTATGGTTCCCAGGGTCTGAAGGAGAGGAAACTCTCCTTCAGGCCCTGGGATCCATATTAATGTATAAAATAAAGAATTAAAATAAAAAATATTGCTATACTCACCTCTCCGACGCAGCCTGGACCTCACCGAGGGAACCGGCAGCGTTGTTTGCTTAAAATGCGCGCTTTTACTTCCTTCCGTGACGTCACGGCTTGTGATTGGTCGCGTGCCGCCCATGTGGCCGCGACGCGACCAATCACAGCAAGCCGTGACGTAATTTTCAGGTCCTCAATGCCTAATTCTAGGCATTCATGATTTTAAAATTACGTTCCAGCTTGTGATTGGTCGCGTCGCGGTCACATGGGCGACGCGACCAATCACAAGCCGTGACGTCACGGGAGGCAGGAGACGCGCGCATTTTTAAAATTATGTCACGGCTTGTGATTGGTTGCGTGCCGCCCATGTGACCGCGACGCGACCAATCACAGCAAGCCGTGACGTAATTTCAGGTCCTGAATGCAGAAATAGGCATCAGGACCTGAAATTACGTCACGGATTGCTGTGAATGGTCGCGTCGCGGTCACATGGGCGGCACGCAACCAATCACAAGCCGTGACATAATTTTAAAAATGCGCGCGTCTCCTGCCTCCCGTGACGTCACGGCTTGTGATTGGTCGCGTCGCCCATGTGACCGCGACGCGACCAATCACAAGCCGGAACGTAATTTTAAAATCATGAATGCCTAGAATTAGGCATTGAGGACCTGAAAATTACGTCACGGCTTGCTGTGATTGGTCGCGTCGCGGTCACATGGGCGGCACGCGACCAATCACAAGCCGTGACGTCACGGAAGGAAGTAAAAGCGCGCATTTTAAGCAAACAACGCTGCCGGTTCCCTCGGTGAGGTCCAGGCTGCGTCGGAGAGGTGAGTATAGCAATATTTTTTATTTTAATTCTTTATTTTACACATTAATGTTGTTTCGATACCGATACCCGATACCACAAAAGTATCGGATCTCGGTATCGGAATTCCGATACCCGCAAGTATCGGCCGATACCCGATACTTGCGGTATCGGAATGCTCAACACTAGTCACCACCCGTTAGATTATACATCGAATTTAATTGAAGAAACCTCCCAAATGATAACAGTATAATCTCCAAAGTGAATAAAAACTCAACATGCACTGTTCCAAATTATTTGGCACAGTAGAATTTCTAACCATTTGATATGTGTTAAAGAACTGAAAATGCTCATTTGTGGAATTTGCAGCATTAGTAGGTCACATTCACTGAACAAAAAAGCTATTTAACTCCATAACCTCCTAACAGGCCTAGTTACATGTTAACATAGAACCCTTCTTTGATATCACCTTCACAATTCTTGCATCCATTGAACTTGTGAGTTTTTGGAGAGTTTCTGCTTGTATTTCTTTACATGAAGTCAGAATAGCCTCCCAGAGCTGCTGTTTTGATGTGAACTGCCTCCCACCCTCATAGATCTTTTGCTTGATGATACTCCAAAGGTTCTCTATATGGTTGAGGTCAGGGGAAGATGGTGGCCACACCATGAGTTTATCTTCTTTTATGCCCATAGCAGCCAATGACTCAGAGGTATTCTTTGCAGCATGAGATGGTGCGTTTTCATGCATGAAGATGATTTTGCTCCTGAAGGCACGTTTCTGCTTTTTATACCATGGAAGAAAGTTGTCAGAAACTCTATATACTTTGCAGAGGTCATTTTCGCACCTTCAGGAACCTTAAAGGGCGCTACCAGCTGTTTCCCTATGATTCTGGCCCAAAACATGACTCCTCCGCCTCCTTGCTGACATCGCAGCCTTGTTAGGACATGGTGGCCATCCACCAACCATCCACTACTCTATCCATCAGGACCAACCAGGGTTGCTCGACACTCATCAGTAAGCAAGACTGTTTGAAAATTAGTCTTCATGTATGTCTAGGCCCACTGTAACCATTTCTGCTTGTGAACAATGTTTAGGGGTGGCCGAATAGTAGGTTTATGCACCACAGCAAGCTTTTGAAGTATCCTACACCTTGAGGTTCGAAGGACTCCAGAGGCACCAGCAGCTTCAAATAACTGTTCGCTGCTTTGTAATGGTATTTTGGCAGCTGCTCTCTTAATCCAATGAATTTGTCTCGCAGACACCTTCCTCATTATGCCTTTATCTGCATGAACTCTGTCTGTGCTCTGTTTCAGTCACAAATCTCTTCACAGTATGATGATTACTCTTAAGTTTTCATGAAATATCTAATGTTTTCATACCTTGTCCAAGGCATTGCACTATTTAACGCTTTTCCGCAGCAGAGAGATCCTTTTTCTTTCCCATATTGCTTGAAACCTGTGGCCTGCTTGTTTAATAATGTTAATAATGGGGAACATCATTTTTAAGTAGTTTTCCTTTAATTAGAATCACCTGGAAAGCTAATTATCACGTGTTTAAGATTGATTTCAGTGATTCATTGAGCCCTGAGGCACAATACCATCCACGAGTTTATTTGAAAAACAAAACAATTAAATCTTTATGACACTTAAATCCAATTTGCATAATAATTTGGAACACAGTGTATATGGGTATACCTTTCTATGCAATACACAGGTACAGAATATATGTGTTCTACTGACCCCTGACCCCATCTACCCACCAGTGGAGCCTATACAGTAAAATATACACTATATATACTCTGTACTTGTGTATCAGTTACACTGTATATAATATTCAGGTACAGTATATATGTCACTATATATGCTCTGCTTGTTGGGAGATGGGGTTAAGGGCCAGTTGCAGCCTGGATTCAGCAGAGCAGAAGTGACAGGAGCGGCCTGCCCAGAGATTACAAGCATTGATTTGTGGTGGCGCTCCATGAATAGACTGACAATTACTGGAGCTTCAAAATGAAATAAACTTTATTAATGACAAAAAGAAATATGCTGGCCCCGAATTACAGTGCTTAGGAACAGCTCCGGCGGTGTATATACCATATAGTGTGTGAAGTTTACCACCATATAGTATGCACCACAGTGTTATAGACACACACACGCTCAGTTATACTCACCCATCGCTGGCCACGACACTTCAGCAGAGGATAGGGTTGCTATGGAGATCAAGCGTGTTCAATGGTGACTGGATCTTCTCTCCGACATCCTTCCGCTAACGTCCTGCTTACGCTGTGCAGGACCGGCTACAGGTTTTCGTCTGCCCAGGGCAAAAGAGTCTCAGTAGGACCCTTTAACACATATCACAATTCATGATGCACCAATGCGGCAGAGAAGTATAGGTGTACTACAATGCCAAAGATTTCACTTACTTCTTACATTATATGAGTGATAGCTATTGTAAATTCTACAATAGATCAGAAACCAGACAGTATAGTCCTCTATACAGTATTATGGGCACCACATAGCGCTGCATACAGAATAATGTAATGCTCCATACTGAATAATGAACCCCATATATTGCTCCATACAGTATTATGAGCACCACATTGCGCTCCATACAGAATAATGAGCCTCATTTATTGCTCCATACTGAATACCGATCCCCATATATTGCTCCATACAGTATAATGGGCCCCATATAATGCTCCATAAAGAATAACTAGCCCCATATATTGCTCCATACATAATGGGTCCCATATAATGTACCATACAGTATATGATGGGCTCCATATATAGCTGGAGGAAGATGCACCAAAATCATCAAAGATTTAATTCATCATATTAAATTTGGCAAACTGCATGCACAATTTTAAGTCCAGTTTTTTGCTGTAAAGGGATTAATGGATTACTCCTAAGTGTGACATGCAGAAGTAGTGCTAACTGCTAGTGCTTCAAAAGCATCCAGCAACTAGAGGGGTTAACACAGTCACAGGAGACAGGGAGTGGTTAGCAGAGCCCAAGGGAGATGTTGGGAAACTTGTTTACTGTTCTGGCAGCAGCAGAAGGGATTAGTGGTTTGTGTCTGTGATCTGTCTCACAAAGGTTCACGATAGGGACACAGGATTCCATTACAGAGTGGAGCTGGGCTAACCTATATTGCTAGTTGAGAAAGTCTATCAGGAGCAGGAAGATAAGTTCTCCAACCCCCCCCCCACACTCCATTACAATGTGCTAGAAGGAATGCTGTGGACTACTGTGCTTTTGTAAAGATTCTTGGTCTGTGCTGAACTGTGCTATCAAACGCGACTGTTAGTCAATGTGCCTCTAAGAAGCAGCTGTACTGTTTATGAAGCCTGTGCTTAAGAGACTTGAATCGTACTGAATGTGCTGTGACATTAAACTACACTCATCTGTTCATGAGGACTCTATCATTTGTATCTGTGTGAGCAAGTTGATCCATCTTGTGCCTGAGGAAGCTGCAGTATATGGTCGCCCTGAATAACAGTTCCGCCTGTCCCGCCCCTATCTGAACCTAGCGGCGTACACATAACATAAATATTAACTAAATGCAAATTAAGGTGCCACTGGGTGTCAGCAATCATGTCACTAAGTATGGTGGTACTCTTTTAGCACATAGTAGCACATATAGAGAGCCTTCAGGCGGCCATATCACTCACGTGAGGATCACATCGCAATCCTTGGACAGGCCCTTGGCTCTCCTGACCTGAGCGTGACAGCTGCATAGAAATACTTGCTGTCATGCTGAGGACAGAAGAGTCAATGGTCAGTCCGAGGATTGCTTTGTGATCCTCACACGAGTAATACGGCAGTCGGACTGCACCCATATAGGTATAGTTGCATAGTATTCCTAATTTATAGGGATATTAGACATATTTTAGATAGTGGATGGGCTAGGTGCATTCAAGTATCAGCAGTTATTAACATTCCTTATAGTATTTTCTCAGTTATTTCTGGCAGAATTGTTATAACGTTATCATATTCTGATGTTCATGCACTGACATTACCCCTGTATTCATCTATTCATGTATAGTATATTTGGTACAGATATATATATCTATTAATATAAATATGTTCAGTATATGCGATATGTGCCTACAGTATAATATAAAAGTGTAGAGGAGACACGAGCTCACCTTCCAGTAGTGCATGAATCAGTACGGCCTCCAGGAATAAAACTATGTAGAGAAATATCTGGCAGTAGAACAGGTGGAATAAAATTAATCTTTTCATACAAAAATTAAGAGCCCAAGACAGTTCAAGATAAGAAAAAAAATCACTTCATTAGACGAATTTTACAATGGCTGATAATCCTTCAGAGTCTAATGATAACGATATATTGTTCACGATAACTGTGTCATGTGAATGAGGTGAGAGACTGAACAACGTGTCCCAAAAAACGCACTGTAAACTCATTTACACGAGTGAAAAGTTGCTTGTTCAACTTTCAAAAATTGTGTAATGTAAAAGGAGATTGTTCCCTCGGTCAACGATTTGACCCACAAGAAATCCAAGATTTAAACGGGTACAGCTTTCAGTGATTGGTTGATCGTGTTCCGTACCGGTTGGAGCTTTGGAATAAAAAGCAAATTTGTGTCATATTGTTTATCATTATTGCAAATGCTGCTCTTCATATAAAACCGGGAAATTGATTATCAAATAGTTTTGATAGCGTTTTCTTTGTAACAATACAAATGTTTGTACAATACTTTAAGAATCCATGTATTTGAAAAAATTGTGTCACTTATGGGATTTGATTATTTGATCAAAACCTAGTGAAATGTATCCCGCCATGACAAGGTGCACCCCAACCGGAATGGTACTGTCTTCACGTATTAAAACCTTACCTAGTGTCAGCCAACCTGAATATAGATGGGACAGAGCAATACCCAGGCCCAACTGTTCAGATACCTGGCAATGGGAAGCTGTATAGATTATTGCCTATTTCAAAAAGGAGAAGCCACACCCCTGTTTGTACAAAGTACAAGAAACTACAGCAAAACCAAAAAACTGAGCCGGTGCATAAGTTTGCATAAGTTGGTATACATACAACTTGTAGGAGCACATTAACACTGCTGCCATTCAACAGACAAAGCCCAAGATAAAAACAAAATGAGCATACTGTATACCCTGTAGTAAATACATAAGTAAATAGTAATAGCACATGTAAATAACATAGGATACTTAGTTAACATTATTTTGATCAAAAAAGCATAAAAGCCATTCCAAAGCGACAAGGTGCACCCAAATGGGATGATCCTATCTTCTAGTATTAAAATCTCGCCTTGTGTCAGCCAAACTCAATTCAGATTTGCAGTTTTGAACGACACCATTTATTTTACAATATACTGAACTGAAAAATGAAAATATACTAATTTAAATAAAATGGTGAAAAAACATAATTCTGCCATTATTGTGTGGATTACATTTTTATGGCATTCACTGTGCATCAAAAATGACCTGCCATGGTGTGCCGCTATTAGTGGCATGTCACTGGCTGTAGACCCCTGGAGGAGCGGGGGCCCTAGGCGGCTGCCTGGTCTACCTGCCCCTAACGCCAGCCCTGGCTGTGCCCACAGGATAGCTCTTAACAGAGATGCCCACTGGTGTGTGACTTGGAATTCTGTACAATTGATTTCACTTCATCGCTTTACAGCTTTAAAATGTTCCTACATCTACCTCATGGATGTGATAACTTGCTGTCAATGTCTACACCAAGCAAGCAGTTCTGTATACTTTGTGTAAAGTGGCTTATTCCTCACACACAGTACGATTCCTCATTGGCTGCAAATCTCCAGGCCTAGTTTTGCTCTAGTAAGCTAATTCTGGCATCATTCACTCTATCCTGGTGACTACACCTCCCTATCTTCATGGAGACAACATCTCTTCTTTTTATGGGCAGCCATCACCTTCCATGCCTGGGACAGTCACTGAGGCATTTGTAACTCATATCTAAATGCTCTCTGCAACTGCCCCCAGAGTGTCAGGAACAAGCCCTTAAATAACCTGAAGGACCAGTAATAATTTGAACATACTCGTTCATGCAATTTTTTTTCTTGTTCTTATTCGTATGTGCATGCAGCACCCCAGGGTCCTGGTCATTGCAGTAATATCATTCTCCTCTAGGGGGGAGTGATGTTACGTTTGGAGGCAATGAAAGACAACCGAATCCAGGTAACACAAACATACAACACATTTCGCACTCCAGGCCACCAGGGGGAGCTATGCTCCAATTTATTAGGGCATTCCTCACACTTAGGTAAAACTGGTTGCCTCAGTTAGTTGGTCCCTGACAGGGGTGGGATCCTGTCAGAGGCTGACAGAAGGACACGGACCTATGCCTGCCCTGAGTGCGGCAGCTTCCAGAAAGAGACATTGAAGGAGGACTGTATTGTAGAGAGGGTGAAGAAGTAGTAGCAAACGAGTAGATATCAGAGGAGTTCTGCCCTGCACAGGCTGCCTCCTTCTGAGACGCGAGATCCCGGTAGCCGGACCACGGAGGGAGCAACAGTCCTTTATGCCTTGCTCCAGAGACCGACAGGACAGCTAATTTCACGTTACCTGTCCGCCCTATACCCAGGAGGCAAGGTGGCACCGCTTAGAGGCCGGGGCATGATAGAGTCCCTGTAAAAAGCCTCAAGCCACCGGTCATACGGGTTTGTCCTATCCATCTGGGGGACAGTTCTATCTATTAGGCCACTCCTCACACACGGGTAAAACTGGGGGTTGGATAGGAAGTTAGACATAAAGCTACCTGGGTTTGACCCAGAGAGGACCTGTCAGGCAGACAGGGGGAGAAGGAGGAACATCTGAGCTGCAGACAGAGGGTCCCTGTCAGGGGTGGGATCCTGATAGAGGCCAAGCACGAGACAGAACGTTACGGAGCTGCGCCTGCACCTCATTGCGGCAGCATCCTAAGAAAGGACACAAAGCGAAGTATACTGTGGAGAGTGAGAAACGAGATCACAGCACAAGGAGATAATACCAGGAGGAGTCCTGTTGTGAATTTGGATTCTGGGCTCCCCCGGTGGCTACTGGTGGAATTGAACTGGTGTTGTCATCTTCTCTGTTCACCTGTTCCCATCAAGATGTGGGAGTCGCTATATAACCTTGCTGCTCTGTTAGTTGCTTGCCGGTCAACAATGTTATCAGAAGCCTCTCTGTGCTTGTTCCTGCTCCTAGACAACTACTAGATAAGTTGGACTCTTGTCCATGTTTGTTTTTGCATTTTTGTTCCAGTTCACAGCTGAAGTTTCGTTACTGTGTCTGGAAAGCTCTTGTGAACAGGAATTGCCACTCTGGTGTTATGAGTTAATGCCAGAGTTTTAAAGTAATTCCTGGATGGTGTTTTGATAGGGTTTTCAGCTGACCATGAAAGTGTCCTTTCTGTCTTCTGCTATGTAGTAAGTGGACCTCAAATTTGCTAAACCTATTTTCATACTACGTTTGTAATTTCATCTTAATTCACCGCCAATACATGTGGGGGGCCTCTGTCTCCTTTCGGGGTATTTCTCTAGAGGTGAGCTAGGACTAATATTTTCCTCTGCTAGCTTTATTTAGTCCTCCGGCTGGTGCTGGGCATCTAGAATCAACGTAGGCATGCTACCCGGCCACTGCTAGTTGTGCGTTAGGTTTAGTTCATGGTCAGCTCAGTTCCCATCTTCCAAGAGCTAGTTCCTATATATGCTGATGCTATGTTCTCTTGCCATTGAGAACATGACAGTTTGACCGGCCAACTAAAGGGTTAAAATCCTTGGCTGAGAAAGGAGAGAAATAAGAAGTCTGCTGAGAATTTTTTTTTTTTTTTTTTTTTCTCCTTCTAATCTTTGAATGGCTCTGTGTCCACCTGTTTGTAATGGATCTTCAGAGTGTGACTGCAGGTTTGAATAATCTCGCCATGAAGGTACAAAATTTGCAAGACTTTGTCATGCACCTGTATCTGAGCCGAGAATTCCTTTGCCGGAATTTTTCTCGGGGAATAGATCTGGGTTTCAGAATTTTCGAAATAATTGCAAATTATTTTTGTCCCTGAAATTTCGCTCTGCCGGAGACCCTGCACAGCAGGTCAGGATTGTGATTTCCTTGCTCCGGGGCGACCCTCAAGACTGGGCTTTTTCATTGACACCAGGGGATCCTGCGTTGCTCAATGTGGATGCGTTTTTTCTGGCCTTGGGGTTGCTTTATGACGAACCTCATTTGGAGCTTCAGGCAGAAAAAACTTTGATGTCCCTATCTCAGGGGCAAGATGAAGCGGAAATTTACTGTCAAAGATTCCGTAAATGGTCTGTGCTTACTCAGTGGAATGAGTGCGCCCTGGCGGCGACTTTCAGAGAGGGTCTCTCTGATGCCATTAAGGATGTTATGGTGGGGTTCCCTGTGCCTGCGGGTCTGAATGAGTCCATGACAATGGCTATTCAGATCGATAGGCGTTTGCGGGAGCGCAAACCAGTGCACCATCTGGCGGTGTCCACTGAGAAGTCGCCAGAGAGTATGCAGTGTGATAGAATTCTGTCCCGAAGCGAGCGGCAGAATTTTAGACGGAAAAATGGGTTGTGTTTCTATTGTGGTGATTCTACTCATGTTATATCAGCATGCTCTAAGCGCACTAAAAAGCTTGATAAATCTGTTTCCATTTGCACCTTACCGTCTAAGTTTATTCTATCTGTGACCCTGATTTGCTCTTTGTCATCTATTACTACGGATGCCTATGTCGACTCTGGCGCCGCTTTGAGTCTTATGGATTGGTCCTTTGCTAAACGCTGTGGGTATGATTTAGAGCCTTTGGAGACTCTTATTCCTCTGAAAGGGATTGACTCCACCCCATTGGCTAATAATAAACCACAATACTGGACCCAAGTAACTATGCGTATTAATCCGGATCACCAGGAGATTATTCGCTTTCTGGTGCTGCATAATCTACATGATGATTTGGTGCTAGGATTGCCTTGGCTGCAATCTCACAACCCAGTCCTCGACTGGAAAGCTATGTCTGTATTGAGCTGGGGATGTAAGGGGGCTCATGGGGATGTACCTGTGGTTTCCATTTCATCATCTATTCCCTCTGAAATTCCTGAGTTCCTGTCTGACTATCGTGACGTCTTTGAAGAATCCAAGCTTGGTTCATTACCTCCGCACCGAGAGTGCGATTGTGCCATAGATTTAATCCCGGGTAGTAAATACCCAAAGGGTCGTTTATTTAATCTGTCTGTGCCTGAACATGCTGCTATGCGAGAATATATAAAGGAGTCCTTGGAAAAGGGACATATTCGTCCATCGTCATCTCCCTTAGGAGCCGGTTTTTTCTTTGTGTCAAAAAAAGACGGCTCTTTGAGACCATGTATCGATTATCGGCTTTTGAATAAAATCACTGTAAAATATCAATACCCATTGCCGTTGCTGACTGATTTGTTTGCTCGCATAAAGGGGGCCAAGTGGTTCTCTAAGATTGACCTTCGTGGGGCGTATAATTTGGTGCGTATCAGGCAGGGGGATGAGTGGAAAACCGCATTTAATACGCCCGAGGGCCACTTTGAGTATTTAGTGATGCCTTTTGGTCTTTCAAATGCTCCGTCAGTTTTCCAGTCCTTTATGCATGATATTTTTCGCGATTATTTGGATAAATTTATGATTGTGTATCTGGATGATATTCTGATTTTTTCGGATGACTGGGACTCTCATGTCCAGCAAGTCAGGAGGGTTTTCCAGGTTTTGCGGTCTAATTCTTTGTGTGTGAAGGGTTCTAAGTGTGTTTTTGGGGTACAGAGGATTTCCTTTTTGGGATATATTTTTTCTCCCTCTTCCATTGAAATGGATCCTGTCAAGGTTCAAGCTATTTGTGATTGGACGCAGCCCTCTTCTCTTAAGAGTCTTCAGAAATTTTTGGGCTTTGCTAACTTTTATCGTCGATTTATTGCTGGTTTTTCGGATATTGCTAAACCATTGACCGATTTGACTAAGAAGGGTGCTGATGTTGCTGATTGGTCCCCTGACGCTGTGGAGGCCTTTCGGGAGCTTAAGCGCCGTTTTTCCTCTGCCCCTGTGTTGCGTCAGCCTGATGTTGCTCTACCTTTTCAGGTTGAGGTCGACGCTTCTGAGATCGGAGCTGGGGCAGTGTTGTCGCAGAAAAGTTCTGACTGCTCCGTGATGAGGCCTTGTGCCTTCTTTTCCCGTAAATTTTCGCCCGCTGAGCGGAATTATGATGTTGGGAATCGGGAGCTTTTGGCCATGAAGTGGGCTTTTGAGGAGTGGCGCCATTGGCTTGAGGGGGCCAGACATCAGGTGGTGGTATTGACTGTCCACAAAAACTTGATTTATCTTGAGACCGCCAGGCGCCTGAATCCTAGACAGGCGCGCTGGTCATTATTTTTCTCTCGGTTTAATTTTGTGGTGTCATACCTACCGGGTTCTAAGAATGTTAAGGCGGATGCCCTTTCTAGGAGTTTTGAGCCTGACTCGCCTGGTAACTCTGAGCCCACAGGTATCCTTAAGGATGGAGTGGTATTGTCAGCCGTTTCTCCAGACCTGCGGCGGGCCTTGCAGGAGTTTCAGGCGGATAGACCGGATCGTTGCCCACCTGATAAACTGTTTGTTCCTGATGATTGGACCAGTAGAGTCATCTCTGAGGTTCATTCTTCTGCGTTGGCAGGTCATCCTGGCATTTTTGGAACCAGGGATTTGGTGGCAAGGTCCTTCTGGTGGCCTTCCCTGTCACAAGATGTGCGAGGCTTTGTGCAGTCTTGTGACGTTTGTGCTCGGGCCAAGCCTTGTTGCTCTCGGGCTAGTGGATTATTGTTGCCCTTGCCTATTCCTAAGAGGCCTTGGACGCACATCTCGATGGATTTTATTTCAGATCTGCCTGTTTCTCAGAAGATGTCTGTCATCTGGGTGGTGTGTGACCGTTTCTCTAAGATGGTCCATTTGGTTCCTCTGCCCAAGTTGCCTTCTTCTTCCGAGTTGGTTCCTCTGTTTTTTCAAAATGTTGTTCGTTTGCATGGTATTCCTGAGAATATCATTTCTGACAGAGGGACCCAATTCGTGTCTAGATTTTGGCGGGCATTCTGTGCTAGGATGGGCATAGATTTGTCTTTTTCGTCCGCTTTCCATCCTCAGACTAATGGCCAGACCGAGCGGACTAATCAGACCCTGGAGACATATCTGAGGTGTTTTGTGTCTGCTGACCAGGATGATTGGGTTGCTTTTTTGCCATTGGCGGAGTTCGCTCTCAATAATCGGGCCAGCTCTGCCACTTTGGTGTCCCCGTTTTTCTGTAATTCGGGGTTTCATCCTCGATTTTCCTCTGGTCAGGTGGAAACTTCGGATTGTCCTGGAGTGGATGCTGTGGTGGAGAGATTGCATCAGATCTGGGGACAGGTGGTGGACAATTTGAGGTTGTCCCAGGAGAAGACTCAGCTTTTTGCCAACCGCCACCGTCGTGTTGGTCCTCGGCTTTGTGTTGGGGATTTGGTGTGGTTGTCTTCTCGTTTTGTCCCTATGAGGGTCTCTTCTCCTAAGTTTAAGCCTCGGTTCATCGGCCCGTATAAGATATTGGAGATTCTTAATCCTGTTTCCTTCCGTTTGGACCTCCCTGCATCCTTTTCTATTCATAACGTTTTTCATCGGTCATTATTGCGCAGGTATGAGGTACCGGTTGTGCCTTCCATTGAGCCTCCTGCTCCGGTGTTGGTTGAGGGTGAGTTGGAGTACGTTGTGGAGAAAATCTTAGACTCTCGTGTTTCCAGACGGAGACTCCAGTATCTGGTCAAGTGGAAGGGATACGGCCAGGAGGATAATTCTTGGGTGAATGCATCTGATGTTCATGCCTCTGATCTGGTTCGTGCCTTTCATAGGGCCCATCCTGATCGCCCTGGTGGTTCTGGTGAGGGTTCGGTGCCCCCTCCTTGAGGGGGGGGTACTGTTGTGAATTTGGATTCTGGGCTCCCCCGGTGGCTACTGGTGGAATTGAACTGGTGTTGTCATCTTCTCTGTTCACCTGTTCCCATCAAGATGTGGGAGTCGCTATATAACCTTGCTGCTCTGTTAGTTGCTTGCCGGTCAACAATGTTATCAGAAGCCTCTCTGTGCTTGTTCCTGCTCCTAGACAACTACTAGATAAGTTGGACTCTTGTCCATGTTTGTTTTTGCATTTTTGTTCCAGTTCACAGCTGAAGTTTCGTTACTGTGTCTGGAAAGCTCTTGTGAACAGGAATTGCCACTCTGGTGTTATGAGTTAATGCCAGAGTTTTAAAGTAATTCCTGGATGGTGTTTTGATAGGGTTTTCAGCTGACCATGAAAGTGTCCTTTCTGTCTTCTGCTATGTAGTAAGTGGACCTCAAATTTGCTAAACCTATTTTCATACTACGTTTGTAATTTCATCTTAATTCACCGCCAATACATGTGGGGGGCCTCTGTCTCCTTTCGGGGTATTTCTCTAGAGGTGAGCTAGGACTAATATTTTCCTCTGCTAGCTTTATTTAGTCCTCCGGCTGGTGCTGGGCATCTAGAATCAACGTAGGCATGCTACCCGGCCACTGCTAGTTGTGCGTTAGGTTTAGTTCATGGTCAGCTCAGTTCCCATCTTCCAAGAGCTAGTTCCTATATATGCTGATGCTATGTTCTCTTGCCATTGAGAACATGACAGAGTCCTGCCTTAAGATCGGCAACATCCTTCTGAGGCGCGTAGCCGGTGGCCGGAACACCGAGGGAGTAATAGGCTCTACGCATTACTTCAGAGACCGGCAGGACAGTTAATTCCAAGTTGGCTGCCCGACCTTAATACCTATGAAGACAACGGAGGTAAATTGTGGGAGAGGGGCGTCTCTAGGGTCCCTATAAAATAGCTCCAGGCCTACCCCGTCATACGGGTTGTCCTATCCATGCCATCTGGGGGACAGAGAGAGAGAACATCAGAAACATCCATGAAAGTTGTGAGGACTATCCCGTGGTGCTCAGCAGGGAGGTACTACAACACACAGGCGCTAGTAGGAAGGCTACTGATTTCCACCTGCAAAGGGAACTCTGGATGTGCCTTCAGACCGGCCGGACTCAGCCAGCCCTGTGAACGGTACTCTGGACTGTGGACACTGAAGTCTTCAGTAAAAGGTAAAGAGACTGCAACCTTTGTGTCTTTGTTATTCATTGCGCCTTACTACATCCACCATCACCATCTGCACACTCTGGGAAGCCCTGGGGACATACTTCACCTGTGGGAAGGTATACCATCTAGCTGCCATTCCATCACCCCAGCGGACCCCTAGCAGCGTCGGTCACCCTGACCGAATACCACAGGTGGCGTCACGAACACTTGACAAACTACCATCACCATTAATTGGGCGCCCCTCAGCAGGGCCACGGACCGGGTCGGGCCACTGTGACATCCCCAGAACCGAGAGAGATGGATCCGGTACCGAGTACCCCGTTGCCCTGCGCCTGAGGGCGATCCACAGTAAAAGGTAAAGAGACTGCAACCTTGTGTCCTCGTTCTTCACTGCGCCTCTCACCATCCACCATCTACACACTGGGAAGCCCTGGGGACACACTTCACCTGCGGGAAGGTATACCATCTAGCTGCCATAACATCACCCCAGTTTACCCCTTAAAGCAGCGTCGGTCACCCTGACCGAATACCACAGGTGGCGTCACGAGCATATCCCTTTAAAGACCTTTCCCTTTAACTCGGATGTCCCGAGGGCCACACACAGGGTCAGCCACCGTGAAATCCCCCCTTGAGAACCAAAGGACCCGGTACCGAGTACCCCTAGCCCTTGGGGGCGCTCCATGCACATTGTAAATTTAGACTGAAGGCTGTAAAACCACAAATGAGCAAATTTACTGTAGAAAAAGGGGTTAAAAAAACACATGAAACAAACCAGAATTTGTGTGATTCCTCAAAGTAACCTCCTTTTACTCTGATGACAGCTTTACATACACTAGTCATTCTCTCAACCAGCTTCATCAGGTTGTCATCTGGAGTAGCTTTCCAACAGTCTTGAAGGAGATACCAGTGGGGCTGAGAACTTGGCTGCTTTGCCTTCACTCTGTGTCCAACTCATTCCAGATCATCTCAATTGAGTTGAAGTTGGGTGATTGTGGAGACCATGTCATCTGGCGCAGCTCTCCATCCCTCTTCTTCTTGGTCACTTAGTCCTTACATAGCCTAGAGAGGAGTTTTGGGTTATTGTCCTGTTGCAACACAAACAATTGTGTAAACTAGATGGGAGGGAATGTCATTGCTGAATGCTATGGTAGCCATGCTGGGTAAGTGTGTGTTGAATTTGGACTAAATTATCAACAATGTAACCAACAAAGCACCTTCACAACCTCACACCTTCCCCTCCATGCTCCACAGTTTGCATCACACGTGAAGAAACCATCTTCTCACATTTTCTGCGCCTTGTTTTCATGAGAGCTCTTACATGGTTTTGCTGCCTTCAGTCTGACTTTACAAGGTGCACATTCCAGTAAGAAAAAGGAAACCATGGTATGTACACGTGTGTCCAAACTTTTAACTGGTACTGTATGCTGACACTCTACACCCAGTCGTTCACATCATCAGCACACTTAACCCCAAATAACTGGGCTGCTGCAGTATTGGCGTAACTCAGCATTTTCCACATAATGCATACACTGACGAGCAAAGTCCAGGTAGAGAACTGAAATCACTTTTTTATTTTTAATTCTGTAGAAGCATGGTTGAAAAGCAATGTCTGACAGCTGTTTTGGGGGTATTTGCTACTCCACACTGATGAGAGGCAAATACCCCGAAACAGCTGTCTGTGGATGGATACCATGTTTTGGCATAGGTGGTTTTCCTTTATTGGATGCTGCCCTTCCCGTGGTTGTTCCTTCCCGGTGAAAGACCTGGCTATTCATTGCTTGCGTTGAGAAACACGTGATGGTGTCTCCGCGGCTTTTCTACATGCATTTGCATATTTCCCATTAGGGATGGGGGCAGTGTTCTGGATCACTGCATTGAGAAACACGTGATGGTGTCTCCGTGGTGTTGGATGTTTTGATCTCCCCGAGGTCATTCATCCTTATGTTTATAGTCTTTTCACTAGGCACTGCTCCTAATAGCCAGTTTCCTACTCCACACTGATGAGGGGCAAATACCCCGAAACAGCTGTCTGTGGATGGATACCATGTTTTGGCATAGGTGGTTTTCCTTTATTGGATGCTGCCCTTCCCGTGGCTGTTCCTTCCCGGTGAAAGACCTGGCTATTCATTGCTTGCGTTGAGAAACACGTGATGGTGTCTCCGTGGCTTTTCTACATGCGGTTGTGTGACAGTCACAACACATCCATGGAGGGCACAACAAACAGGCTCTCCATACATCTGCTGTGACTGTCACACAACCGCGACACTGAACAGCTGATGATCGGGAGCGCTCCAGGTATCCGGGTTCCCGATGCAGCTATTCGGTAAGTGCTACAGCTATTCGGATAAGGAGTTATCCAAAGCTATTCGCTCATCTCTAGTTATCACGTTTTGAGGTGTATTTATTTCAGTATTTTTACGTTTTAATGAATACCAATAAAGTTGTTTTTTAGTAGTATATTATCGCTGAATCCATCCATATACAATAATGTATTATACTGTTTACATTTAAATACTCGGTGATTTCTAGTTATTAAACTTTTTCAGTTTTAAGTTTCCGGCCAGACTGTTTATATTTTATACATTTTGTTAACATCTATAAACAGAAAGAAGAACAGTCCAGTACATGGAAATAATGTATTTATGTTAGAAACTAAAATAAGAAAGAAAGAAAGAAAGAAAGAAAGAAAGAAAGAAAGAAAGAAAGAAAGAAAGAAAGAAAGAAAGAAAGAAAGAAAGAAAAAGAAAGAAAGAAGAAAAAGTGGAACAGCATCATATAGATGAATTCAGGGTGCAGGGCCTTCCAAACAAATATCCATATGTATGAATAATATAGAAGGAAAAAGGTGGCAGCACTCCAATAAATGAGAAAGGCTGTCACAGCCGAAACGATGCCACACCATATGGGCTAAGAAAGTCAACTTTTTTTTCAGAAATTATTCTAATGCTGCCTCCTTTTTTCAGATAGATAGATAATAGATAGATAGATAGATAGATAGATAGATAGATACACCATGATCTGATATCCAAGATGATCAGTGAGACCCTAAAGATGGCTGCCATTTCCTGTTTCAGCACACCATGTGCTGATATCCAAGATGACGCCCACCCTGATGACCTCATGGATCCACCCACAGTGACGCCCACCTTGATGACCTCATGGACCAACCCACCCTGATGACCTCATGGATCCGCTCACGGACTTGCTCATTGCCCAACCCACTAACTAATGGAATACATACGATCACTCCCATTTCAGAGCTAACCGAGCCCCCCTTACAGGGGTTATATATAGAGTTTGCATCTGACTGTGTGTTGTCTGATGTTATTTCTTTAGTGCGCACCTGATCAATATCCATTAGGCCAGGAGTAGGCAACTGGAGTGAACATTTCTTAATTGTTCAACCTAATAGATGGATGGATAGATAGATAGATAGATAGATAGATAGATAGATAGATAGATAGATAAAGTATTAGAGCAGCACAAAACACACAAAAGTGAAAATAGAAAAATAGAGTCGAGTGCAGAGCCCCCCAGGCATAGACCAAACCTCAAATGTAAAAATCCAAAAAATGGAGGCAGCACACCATTAGTAGTGGAAAAAGCAGGAGCTACTTTTATTAGCCCATCTCAGCAATGTTTCGCTCCTGCTTTTTCCACTACTAATGGTGTGCTGCCTCCGTTTTTTGGATTCCTAGATAGATAGATAGATAGATAGATAGATAGATAGATAGATAGATAGATAGATAGATAGATAGATAGATAGATAGATAACACTGGTCAACACAATTTTTCTGGAAAAGGTTTTAAAACATATTTTAAGTCAATTTTGGCTTGATTTTTTATACTACATTTTGTATATTTTTAATCAAGGAATAACAAAGATTACAAAGTCTATGAACAGCAAGTCAAATATACTTACAGAATTATACTACAAATTATAAAAACACATATATATGGCACACAGATGAATGATAAATGGCAGTTATTTGAACTTTCTTTTCTTGGCTGATCTGTGATGTACAGCTTCTGGGTTGTCTCTCATCAAGCTCCAGCAATAGTCAGCCATCATATGTGAGTCCCACCGGCCTTGATACCGTTCTTCCATTACTTTAATGTCCTGATCATAATGCTCCCCTTGTTCCTCGCTCACATCCCCAAGGTTCTCTGGAAAAAAGTCCAAATGGCTGTGTAACTAGTGAATCTTGATACTCATTCTACATCCAAGATTTCGCAGACTCATTAGTAGCTCTTCCACAATCTCTTCCTAGTTGTCTGCTTTCTTATTCCCTAGAAAATTCTGCACCACATTGCAAAATGCATTCCAAGCTCTTTCTTCTGTCTCATTCATTAATGTGATAAAATTTGGGTCTCTCATAAGTGTTCTTATTTGACGTCCATCAAATATTCCGGCCTTTTTCTTCTCTTCACTAAGACCAGGAAAAGTTGAAAGCATTCTCCACTGTGATTGAGAGCTTTGACAAACTGCTTCATCAATCCAAGTTTTATGTGTAAGGGAGGAAAGCAGGGCCAGACTGGGACTAAAATTCAGCCCTGGCATTTGAAGTTACACAGGCCCACTTGTCACATGGTGACTTTATAATATGTTTGTACACTTGTAGGCAGGGCCGGTTTTAGGCAAAGCGGGGCCCTACGCCTAGGCAAAGTTTAAAATGGGGCCCCAAATGCTAACATATTGCACATCACACAAAAGCATTTCGGTTGCATTTACAAGCGCTGAGTTCAGGCCGCTAAATGAGTTTGATCGAGAATACTGAAGTTTTTCAACACTTGTTTCCCGGCCTCTTTCCACCGTCTGAGAAAGAATGATGGGACAGAACGATCACTAACAGATCACTAACCGATCCCCATACAGTATCATGTTATCAGCAGCACATCTACAGTTTACAGCGGCAATGTGCTGCTGAGAACAATGATTTTTGTTCCGGCAAAAACAATCTGAATATGCAGCATTTTACTTGTTTAGTAAAATACACCCCATAGTCCTCCATATATTATAATGTGCTCCACAGTCCTCCATATAGTATAATACACTCCCTATAGTCCTCCATATATTAAAATACACTGCTCAGTCCTCCACATAGTATAATACACTCCTCATAGTCCTCCATATAGCATAATACACTCCTCATAGTGCTCCATATAGTATAATGCACCGCCATAGTCATCCATCTAGTACAATTCACTTCCCATAGTATAATGCACCCCATAGTTCTTCATATAGTATAACGCATTCCCCATAGTCCTTGATACAGTATAATGCAGCCCACATATAGTATAATGTAGCCACCACCCTACAGAATATAATGCGGCAACCACAGAGTATTATGCAGCCACCCCAGAGTATAATGCAGCCACCCCACAGAGTATAATGTAACCCCATAGAATATAATACAGCCCACCTCGCCATAATATATAATGTAGCCCCCCATAGAATATAATGCAGCCCCCATAGTATATAACACAACCTCCCCCATAGAATATAACCCAACCTCCCCCATAGAATATAATATACCCCCACAATAGTATATACCACAGCCACATAGTACATAACATGGCCTCCCCATAGAAGATAATATGCTCCCCATAGTATATAGCAAAGCCCGCATAGTATATAGCACAGCCCGCATAGTAGATAACACAGCCCACACAGCAGTATACAGCACAGCCCGCACAGTAGTATATACAGCACAGCCCACACAGTAGTATATACAGCACAGCCCGCACACTAGTATATACAGCACAGCCCACACAGTGGTATATACAGCACAGCCCGCACAGTGGTATATACAGCACAGCCCGCACAGTAGTATATCCAGCACAGCCCGCACAGTGGTATATCCAGCACAGTGGTATATACAGCACAGCCCGCATAGTGGTATATCCAGCACAGTGGTATATACAGCACAGCCCGCACAGTGGTATATCCAGCACAGCCTGCACAGTGGTATATCCAGCACAGCCCGCACAGTGGTATATCCAGCACAGTGGTATATCCAGCACAGTGGTATATACAGCACAGCCCACACAGTGCTATATACAGCACAGCCCGCACAGTGGTATATCCAGCACAGCCCGCACAGTGGTATATACAGCACAGCCCGCACAGTGGTATATCCAGTACAGCCCGCACAGTGGTATATCCAGCACAGCCCGCACAGTGGTATATCCAGCACAGCTCGCACAGTGGTATATACAGCACAGCCCGCACAGTGGTATATATAGCACAGCCCGCACAGTGGTATATACAGCACAGCCCGCAGTGGTATATACAGCACAGCCCGCACAGTGGTATATACAGCACAGCCTGCAGTGGTATATACAGCACAGCCCGCACAGTGGTATACACAGCACAGCCCGCACAGTGGTATATCCAGCACAGTGGTATATCCAGCACAGTGGTATATACAGCACAGCCCACACAGTGCTATATACAGCACAGCCCGCACAGTGGTATATACAGCAGAGCCCGCACAGTGGTATATACAGCACAGCCCACACAGTGGTATATCCAGTACAGCCCGCACAGTGGTATATCCAGCACAGCCCGCACAGTGGTATATCCAGCACAGCCCGCACAGTGGTATATACAGCACAGCCCACACAATGGTATATATAGCACAGCCCGCACAGTGGTATATACAGCACAGCCCGCAGTGGTATATACAGCACAGCCCGCACAGTGGTATATACAGCACAGCCCGCAGTGGTATATACAGCGCAGCCCGCACAGTGGTATACACAGCACAGCCCGCACAGTGGTATATACAGCACAGCCCGCACAGTGGTATATACAGCACAGCCCGCAGTGTTATATACAGCACAGCCCGCAGTGGTATATACAGCACAGCCCGCACAGTGGTATATACAGCACAGCCCACACAGGGGTATATCCAGCTCAGCCCACATCTCTCCTCCTCCTCCTACTCCCCCCCCCCCGAGAATGTCCCCACAGTCCAGTAAAAAAAACAAAAAAACACTCTCCTTACCTCTCCTCTTGCCCGCGTTGCTTCCTGCTCCTGTCTCAGCAGCTGCAGTCTGCCCGGGACACAGCAGGTGCGTGATGATATGACGTCATCGCGCACCTGCAGTGTCAGAGGCAGAGCGGGGAATGATGGGAGAGGGAGCATCTGTAGACGCTCTCTCCTCCATCATTGCATTCAACTGTACCGGCGTCATAGACGCCGGTATAGTTGAATGCGGCGGGAGGGGGGTGAGTCGGCGGCGGCGGGGGGAGGCGGATCGAGCGGCCCACGTCTGGCACCGGCCCTTCTGGCATTTGCCAGAAGTGCCCGATGGCCAGTCCGGCCCTGGAGGAAAGACAATGTCCTTCCTATCCACTAGGATCATGGATGACATTCTTATCGCCAGATGCCAAACTCTGTCGCTGAGGCCATTCAGTTTTCACCCAATGCTCTGCTGTAGCTCTACTGTCCCAATAGCACAGAAAACAAGGGTGTTTTGTGTACCCTCCTTGCAGACCCAAAAGAAAGTTAACCATTTTCAAATCAACACAAATTAACCACCCAAATTAAACTAAATTTACCTTAGTGAACCGTATAAACCGGCACTTTTCATACACTACTTATATTTATAAAAACGTAAAAAAAGAAAATACACTGGCACAGAAGCAGCAAACGACTTATAAACTGTCTTGACGTGAAGATCTATCTTTAGCTATAGGGATATAGCAACTCATAGAAGAGTGAGGTGGTGCCATGCAAAAGCTAACAGCAATCCAAACGGGTATACGAGAGAAGAAAAAATTGCAGCACTCACCAGCGAATCTTCATTTCTTTATTAGATAAAACAAACCATCATAGGTTGTGGCACTTGAAAGGCTTGGGCGTCACGAGGGGAGCAGGGTTGTGCAGGAACGAGACGGACGACGGCCGTTTCGCGCTATTGCGCTTCTACGGGTCCATGTCACATGGACCCGTAGAAGCGCAACAGCGCGAAACGGCCGTCGTCCGTCTCGTTCCTGCACAACCCTGCTCCCCTCGTGACGCCCAAGCCTTTCAAGTGCCACAACCTATGATGGTTTGTTTTATCTAATAAAGAAATGAAGATTCGCTGGTGAGTGCTGCAATTTTTTCTTCTCTCGTATACCCTACTTATATTTATCATGGAATTCATGAAAATGGGCTATATACCTATTGCGCAAAAACGTGATGTAATAGAGAAATTATAAGATCAGATATGAATTCACCACCCTCAAAATAGTCTAAAACTGTTCTTAAAGTCCATGCCAGAATATTTTTTTTGTAGGCCAGTGTAATAGATAGATAGATATAAATAATGTTGCATTTTAAAGGGAACCTGTCACCCCCAAAATCGAAGATGAGCTAAGGCCACCGGCATCAGGGGCTTATCTACAGCATTCTGGAATGCTGTAGATAAGCCCCTGATGTATCCTGAAAGATGAGAAAAAGAGGTTAGATTATACTCACCCAGGGGCGGGCGATCCGATGGGCGTCGTGGTCCGGTCCGGGGCCTTCCATCTTCATAGGATGCAAAGTATTGCAGTGCGCAGGCGCCGGGAAAGGTCAGAGAGGCCCGGCGCCTGCGCACTGCAGTACTTTGCTTTGCCCTCAACAGGGCAGACAAAGTACCCCGGAGCCGCAGCGTGAAGACAAGAAGAGGATGTGATCGTAAGAAGATGGGAGGCCCCGGACCGGACCGTGACGCCCATCGGACTGGACCGCCCCTGGGTGAGTATAATCTAACCTCTTTTTCTCATCTTTCAGGATACATCGGGGGCTTATCTACAGCATTCCAGAATGCTGTAGATACGCCCCTGATGCCGGGGGCTTAGCTCACCTTCGATTTTGGGGTTGACAGGTTCCCTTTAAAAAGATTGATCTGAAAATAAGCTAAAACCTGAGTTCACACCAGACATTACACTAGAATACAGTATATACAGTATATATCAGTACATAGCAATAACATGTAATAATCAGTCACTAATTGAATATTGTACAAATAATTCTAAGACATTTCCTACAACCAGTGGCCACTGGTTTCTAGTGTATTCTATGAGGCTGGCTAGTTGCTGGGCTCCTGAGCTCCTGTGATGTATCCAGCATTGTCAGAGGGCGATTTACACTAGGAGAAAAGATGCAAAATATGAAGAATCTGCTAAAAGCTGGAATGAGCGAGGTATTAATGTGATATAAGGGGAGCAGGGCAGTGTACAGGCTCGTCAGCGCCGCAGATAATGTTCCCACCACAATGAGCCCTTTGTGTGGAGCGGCAGCCAGCGACTTTCCATGAATACCCAGCCATGCGTGCACTATATGGCGGGCAGCCGCCGAGGTGTTAGTCACACACAGCTGGGAATTGCGGGCGCTGGAAATTGGACAGCGCTGCCTCCTGCTGGGTAAATGAGGTATTGACCTATCTAACCCAACCTGTCTCACACCCCATGCTGAGAGCACAGCACCAGCCAATATAAAGCCATATCAGCGAGGACAAAACCCTTTATGGGCTCTTTACGTTCATCCCTTAGTGGGTGCAGAAAGTGTGATCTATATGATAATTTTTGTTTATAGAGTGATATATATACACCCCAAGATATAAGTGGGGTATATCCTATACTAATGTTACTTATTAAGGTGCAGAGATATAGACTATGCTAGATAGATAGATAGATAGATAGATAGATAGATAGATAGATAGATAGATAGATAGATATGGGATAGATAGATAGATAGATAGATAGATAGATAGATAGATAGATAGATGTGTAGATAGATAGATGGATGGATGGATAGATAGATAAATGGGTAGATAGATAGATAGATAGATAGATAGATAGATAGATAGATAGATAGATAGATAGATAGATAGATAGATAGATAGATTTCATACACTTATAAATAATTTTGTTTATCATGGGGAAACATTTTGTTAAAAGCACTTAAATGTATTCGTTACATAGGGAAATGTCTTATATCACCTTTTTTAGTTTGAAGCAGATTAATAAGATAATTTTTTTTAATGAGCTCAGGGAACTGTCATTTCATAGAAAAAAAATAGGACTTTTTTTTATAATTATGCAAGAAGAATTGATGAAATTCAATCTGTTAAGAGGAAGGTGTGTGCATCGTTTTAACAAAATATTAACACTGCAATTAAAATTTTAACTGTCTTTTTTCACGAAAACTGGATAATTCGGAAACAATTATTCATTGGTTGTAAAGACAATAATGGTACAAATAAGTACAACCAATGTAAATACAAAAAAAAATGAATAAAATATGTGAATAATCATTCATTTATGTATTTCTGTATTATTTAATTGTTTGCATTTTTTTTCTTTCCATTTCGGTTTGGAATTGTAAATATTTACAATGTTATTATTGCTGTTAGTTTTATTAACTGTGAATTGATTGTTAATTTATTGTTATCATTGTTGTTTGGTTTGCGATTATTTTTTAGTATTATTTGGTTCATAATAGGAGTTCAGGTCACAACAGTGTTTGCGATGTTCTGGATCTGCACAGTTCTGTCATCCTGACGGTGATGTGTCTGTAGCCGGTGATCGGCCGCAGCCAGGAGCTGCACAATTATGGAAAGTGATGATCAGAATAATGATATAAGGAAAGTAATGATCATCGTGGGGAGGATGAGGGTGAGGAGGAGTGCTGGGGAAAGTTTCCTTCCCTTGTACAGGAGTCAGTGGAGGAAGAGGCGATGATGTCCCCAGATAGGAGTCCTGGATCCGCAGACAGAGGAGGGGGAGGACGAGTCAGAAGAGCGGCCTCCAGGGTGTACAACATGGAGGTCAAGTGTCACATCCTGTCTCTCTCTGTATCCCTTGTATGGCTGCAGAGAGATGGAGTCATTATCTATGGGAGGTGGTGACACTCATTACACACAGCAACAGCACAAGCTTCTATCTATCTATCTATCTATCTATCTATCTATCTATCTATCCCATATCTATCTATCCTATCTATCTATCTATCTATCTATCTATCTATCTATCTATCTATCTATCTATCTATCTATCTATCTATCCCATCTATCTATCTATCTATCTATCTATCTATCTATCTATCTATCTATCTATCTATCTATCGCTATTTATCTATATTGTGTATCTATCTATATCTATTTATATATATCTATTTATTTAACTATATTATCTATCTTTTAGCTATCTATCTATCTATTCTATATATCTTTCTCATATGTACATTATCTATCTTGCTTGAGAAAGGTCCTCATTTGGACCAAAACGTTACCATTATGGGCGATAAAAAACCAACACTTTATATTTGATTAATTGCGTTGGAGTGCTGCTTCTATTTTTACTCTATCTATCTATCTATCTATCTATCTATCTATCTATCTATCTATCTATCTATCTATCTATCTATCTATCTATTATCTATCTATCTATCTCTCATCTATCTTACTATTTATCTATCTATCTATCTATCTATCTATCTATCTATCTATCATCTATCTATCTATCTATCTATCTATCTATCTATCTATCATCTATCTATCACCTATCTATTATTATCTATTATCAAAATCTCTATTTGTCTGTGTTACCGGGTGGGTATCCAGCTAGATACCGTTCACCTGTGCAGCCATGTTATCGTTCAGCTATCTTCCGATCTCGGTGCAGGATATTATAGAGTAATTGTGGTTATACAGGATTTTCTGACTATAGAACATCCCATCCCCGAATGCTGCACGTTTCTCCCTGCGCTGAGGAATCAGTACAGTGTTGTGTGTTCTAGATCTGTATCATATAATTAGCTGGAACAATACAGCCGCACTAACGATTGTTTCCCAGTAATAATCAC